>NC_053490.1:398251755-404134175 GCF_905171775.1 Rana temporaria
GGTGTCATAGTTGTATAGTGGTGTGATGTCATAGTGGTGTGATGTCATAGTGGTATAGTGATGTCATAGTGGTATAATGTCATAGTGGTATAGTGATGTCATAGTGATGTGATGTCATAGTGATATAGTGGTATAATGTCATAGTGGTATAGTGATGACATAGTGGTATAGTGATGTCATAGTGGTGTAATGTCATAGTGGTGTGATGTCATAGTGATATAGTGGTATAATGTCATAGTGGTATAGTGATGGTATAGTGATGTCATAGTGGTGTGATGTCATAGTGGTATAGTGATGTCATAGTGGTATAATGTCATAGTGGTATAGTGATGTCATAGTGATGTGATGTCATAGTGATATAGTGGTGTGATGTCATAGTGATATAGTGATGACATAGTGGTATAGTGATGTCATAGTGGTGTGATGTCATAGTGGTATAGTGATGTCATAGTGATGTGATGTCATAGTGATGTGATGTCATAGTGATATAGTGGTGTGATGTCATAGTGGTATAGTGATGTCATAGTGGTGTGATGTCATAGTGGTGTGATGTCATAGTGGTATAGTGATGTCATAGTGGTGTGATGTCATAGTGGTATAGTGATGTCATAGTGATGTGATGTCATAGTGATATAGTGGTGTGATGTCATAGTGGTATAGTGATGTCATAGTGGTATAGTGATGTCATAGTGGTATAGTGATGTCATAGTAGTATAGTGATGTCATAGTGATGTGATGTCATAGTGATATAGTGGTATAATGTCATAGTTGTATAGTGATGACATAGTGGTATAGTGATGTCATAGTGGTGTGATGTCATAGTGGTGTGATGTCATAGTGATATAGTGGTATAATGTCATAGTGGTATAGTGATGTCATAGTGGTATAGTGATGTCATAGTGGTGTGGTGTCATAGTGATATAGTGGTATAATGTCATAGTGGTATAGTGATGACATAGTGGTATAGTGATGTCATAGTGGTGTGATGTCATAGTGATATAGTGGTATAATGTCATAGTGGTATAGTGATGACATAGTGGTATAGTGATGTCATAGTGGTGTGATGTCATAGTGGTGTGATGTCATAGTGGTATAGTGATGTCATAGTGGTGTGATGTCATAGTGGTATAGTGATGTCATAGTGATGTGATGTCATAGTGATATAGTGGTGTGATGTCATAGTGGTATAGTGATGTCATAGTGGTATAGTGATGTCATAGTGGTGTCATAGTTGTATAGTGGTGTGATGTCATAGTGGTATAGTGATGTCATAGTGGTGTGATGTCATAGTGGTATAGTGATGTCATAGTGGTGTCATAGTTGTATAGTGGTGTGATATCATAGTGGTATAGTGATGTCATAGTGGTATAGTGAGGTCATAGTGGTATAGTGATATCATAGTGGTGTGATGTCATAGTGGTATAGTGATGTCACATCACATGTCATAGTGATATAGTGGTATAATGTCATAGTTGTATAGTGATGACATAGTGGTATAGTGATGTCATAGTGGTGTGATGTCATAGTGGTGTGATGTCATAGTGATATAGTGGTATAATGTCATAGTGGTATAGTGATGACATAGTGGTATAGTGATGTCATAGTGGTGTGATGTCATAGTGGTGTGATGTCATAGTGGTATAGTGATGTCATAGTGGTATAATGTCATAGTGGTATAGTGATGTCATAGTGATGTGATGTCATAGTGATATAGTGGTGTGATGTCATAGTGGTATAGTGATGACATAGTGGTATAGTGATGTCATAGTGGTGTGATGTCATAGTGGTATAGTGATGTCATAGTGGTGTGATGTCATAGTGGTATAGTGATGTCATAGTGATGTGATGTCATAGTGATATAGTGGTGTGATGTCATATTGTTATAGTGATGTCATAGTGGTATAGTGATGTCATAGTGGTATAGTGATGTCATAGTGGTGTCATAGTTGTATAGTGGTGTGATGTCATAGTGGTATAGTGATGTCATAGTGGTGTGATGTCATAGTGGTATAGTGATGTCATAGTGGTATAGTGGTATAGTGATATAGTGATGTCATAGTGGTATAGTGATGTCATAGTGGTATAGTTGTATAGTGGTGTGATGTCATAGTGGTATAGTGATGTCATAGTGTTATAGTGATGTCATAGTGATATGGTGATGTCATAGTGGTATAGTGATGTCATAGTGGTATAGTGATGTCATAGTGATATCGTGATGTCATAGTGGTATAGTGATGTCATAGTGGTATAGTTGTATAGTGGTGTGATGTCATAGTGGTATAGTGATGTCATAGTGGTATAGTGATGTCATAGTGGTATAGTGATGTCATAATGGTGTCATAGTTGTATAGTGGTGTGATGTCATAGTGGGATAGTGATGTCATAGTGGTATAGTGAGGTCATAGAGGTATAGTGATGTCATAGTGGTGTGATGTCATAGTGGTGTGATGTCATAGTGGTATAGTGATGTCATAGTGGTATAGTGATGTCACATCACATGTCATAGTGATATAGTGGTGTGATGTCATAGTGGTGTGATGTCATAGTGGTATAGTGATGTCATAGTGGTGTGATGTCATAGTGGTATAGTGATGTCATAGTGATGTGATGTCATAGTGATATAGTGGTGTGATGTCATAGTGGTATAGTGATGTCATAGTGGTATAGTGATGTCATAGTGGTGTCATAGTTGTATAGTGGTGTGATGTCATAGTGGTATAGTGATGTCACAGTGGTGTGATGTCATAGTGGTATAGTGATGTCATAGTGGGGTCATAGTTGTATAGTGGTGTGATGTCATAGTGATATAGTGATGTGATGTCATAGTTATATAGTTTTGTGATGTCATAGTGGTGTGATGTCATAGTGGTATTGTGATGTCATAGTGGTGTGATGTCATAGTGGTATAGTGATGTCATAGTGATGTGATGTCATAGTGATATAGTGGTGTGATTTCATAGTGGTATAGTGATGTCATACTGGTATAGTGATGTCATAGTGGTATAGTGATGTCATAGTAGTGTCATAGTTGTATAGTGGTGTGATGTCATAGTGGTATAGTGATGTCATAGTGGTGTGATGTCATAGTGGTATAGTGATGTCATAGTGGGGTCATAGTTGTATAGTGGTGTGATGTCATAGTGATATAGTGATGTGATGTCATAGTGATATAGTTTTGTGATGTCATAGTGGTGTGATGTCATAGTGGTATAGTGATGTCATAGTGGTGTGATGTCATAGTGGTATAGTGATGTCATAGTGATGTGATGTCATAGTGATATAGTGGTGTGATGTCATAGTGGTATAGTGATGTCATAGTGGTATAGTGATGTCATAGTGATATAGTGATGTCATAGTGGTATAGTGATGTCATAGTGGTATGGTTGTATAGTGGTGTGATGTCATAGTGGTATAGTGATGTCATAGTGGTGTGATGTCATAGTGGTATAGTGATGTCATAGTGGTGTCATAGTTGTATAGTGGTGTGATGTCATAGTGGTATAGTGATGTCATAGTGGTATAGTGAGGTCATAGTGGTATAGTGATGTCATAGTGGTGTGATGTCATATTGGTATAGTGATGTCATAGTGGTGTGATGTCATAGTGGTATAGTGATGTCATAGTGGTATAATGTCATAGTGGTATAGTGATGTCATAGTGATGTGATGTCATAGTGATATAGTGGTATAATGTCATAGTGGTATAGTGATGACATAGTGGTATAGTGATGTCATAGTGGTGTAATGTCATAGTGGTGTGATGTCATAGTGATATAGTGGTATAATGTCATAGTGGTATAGTGATGGTATAGTGATGTCATAGTGGTGTGATGTCATAGTGGTATAGTGATGTCATAGTGGTATAATGTCATAGTGGTATAGTGATGTCATAGTGATGTGATGTCATAGTGATATAGTGGTGTGATGTCATAGTGATATAGTGATGACATAGTGGTATAGTGATGTCATAGTGGTGTGATGTCATAGTGGTATAGTGATGTCATAGTGATGTGATGTCATAGTGATGTGATGTCATAGTGATATAGTGGTGTGATGTCATAGTGGTATAGTGATGTCATAGTGGTGTGATGTCATAGTGGTGTGATGTCATAGTGGTATAGTGATGTCATAGTGGTGTGATGTCATAGTGGTATAGTGATGTCATAGTGATGTGATGTCATAGTGATATAGTGGTGTGATGTCATAGTGGTATAGTGATGTCATAGTGGTATAGTGATGTCATAGTGGTATAGTGATGTCATAGTAGTATAGTGATGTCATAGTGATGTGATGTCATAGTGATATAGTGGTATAATGTCATAGTTGTATAGTGATGACATAGTGGTATAGTGATGTCATAGTGGTGTGATGTCATAGTGGTGTGATGTCATAGTGATATAGTGGTATAATGTCATAGTGGTATAGTGATGTCATAGTGGTATAGTGATGTCATAGTGGTGTGGTGTCATAGTGATATAGTGGTATAATGTCATAGTGGTATAGTGATGACATAGTGGTATAGTGATGTCATAGTGGTGTGATGTCATAGTGATATAGTGGTATAATGTCATAGTGGTATAGTGATGACATAGTGGTATAGTGATGTCATAGTGGTGTGATGTCATAGTGGTGTGATGTCATAGTGGTATAGTGATGTCATAGTGGTGTGATGTCATAGTGGTATAGTGATGTCATAGTGATGTGATGTCATAGTGATATAGTGGTGTGATGTCATAGTGGTATAGTGATGTCATAGTGGTATAGTGATGTCATAGTGGTGTCATAGTTGTATAGTGGTGTGATGTCATAGTGGTATAGTGATGTCATAGTGGTGTGATGTCATAGTGGTATAGTGATGTCATAGTGGTATAGTGATGTCATAGTGATATAGTGATGTCATAGTGGTATAGTGATGTCACAGTGGTATAGTTGTATAGTGGTGTGATGTCATAGTGATATAGTAATGTCATAGTGGTGTGATGTCATAGTGGTATAGTGATGTCATAGTGGTGTCATAGTTGTATAGTGGTGTGATATCATAGTGGTATAGTGATGTCATAGTGGTATAGTGAGGTCATAGTGGTATAGTGATATCATAGTGGTGTGATGTCATAGTGGTATAGTGATGTCACATCACATGTCATAGTGATATAGTGGTATAATGTCATAGTTGTATAGTGATGACATAGTGGTATAGTGATGTCATAGTGGTGTGATGTCATAGTGGTGTGATGTCATAGTGATATAGTGGTATAATGTCATAGTGGTATAGTGATGACATAGTGGTATAGTGATGTCATAGTGGTGTGATGTCATAGTGGTGTGATGTCATAGTGGTATAGTGATGTCATAGTGGTATAATGTCATAGTGGTATAGTGATGTCATAGTGATGTGATGTCATAGTGATATAGTGGTGTGATGTCATAGTGGTATAGTGATGACATAGTGGTATAGTGATGTCATAGTGGTGTGATGTCATAGTGGTATAGTGATGTCATAGTGGTGTGATGTCATAGTGGTATAGTGATGTCATAGTGATGTGATGTCATAGTGATATAGTGGTGTGATGTCATATTGTTATAGTGATGTCATAGTGGTATAGTGATGTCATAGTGGTATAGTGATGTCATAGTGGTGTCATAGTTGTATAGTGGTGTGATGTCATAGTGGTATAGTGATGTCATAGTGGTGTGATGTCATAGTGGTATAGTGATGTCATAGTGGTATAGTGGTATAGTGATATAGTGATGTCATAGTGGTATAGTGATGTCATAGTGGTATAGTTGTATAGTGGTGTGATGTCATAGTGGTATAGTGATGTCATAGTGGTGTGATGTCATAGTGGTGTGATGTCATAGTGGTATAGTGATGTCACATCACATGTCATAGTGATATAGTGGTGTGATGTCATAGTGGTATAGTGATGTCATTGTGATATAGTGATGTCATAGTGGTGTGATGTCATAGTGGTATAGTGATGTCATAGTGGTATAATGTCATAGTGGTATAGTGATGTCATAGTGATGTGATGTCATAGTGATATAGTGGTATAATGTCATAGTTGTATAGTCATGACATAGTGGTATAGAGATGTCATAGTGGTGTGATGTCATAGTGGTGTGATGTCATAGTGATATAGTGGTATAATGTCATAGTGGTATAGTGATGACATAGTGGTATAGTGATGTCATAGTGGTGTGATGTCATAGTGATATAGTGGTATAATGTCATAGTGGTATAGTGATGACATAGTGGTATAGTGATGTCATAGTGGTGTGATGTCATATTGGTGTGATGTCATAGTGGTATAGTGATGTCATAGTGGTGTCAGTTGTATAGTGGTGTGATGTCATAGTGGTATAGTGATGTCATAGTGGGGTCATAGTTGTATAGTGATGTCATAGTGGTGTGATGTCATAGTGGTATAGTGATGTCATAGTGGTATAATGTCATAGTGGTATAATGTCATAGTGGTATAGTGATGTCATAGTGATGTGATCTCATAGTGATATAGTGGTATAATGTCATAGTGGTATAGTGATGTCATAGTGGTGTAATGTCATAGTGGTGTGATGTCATAGTGATATAGTGGTATAATGTCATATTGGTATAGTGATGGTATAGTGATGTCATAGTGGTGTGATGTCATAGTGGTATAGTGATGTCATAGTGGTATAGTGATGTCATAGTGGTATAATGTCATAGTGGTATAGTGATGTCATAGTGATGTGATGTCATAGTGATATAGTGGTGTGATGTCATAGTGATATAGTGATGACATAGTGGTATAGTGATGTCATAGTGGTGTGATGTCATAGTGGTATAGTGATGTCATAGTGGTATATTGATGTCATAGTGGTGTGATGTCATAGTGATATAGTGGTATAATGTCATAGTGGTATAGTGATGACATAGTGGTATAGTGATGTCATAGTGGTGTGATGTCATAGTGGTGTGATGTCATAGTGGTATAGTGATGTCATAGTGGTGTCATAGTTGTATAGTGGTGTGATGTCATAGTGGTATAGTGATGTCATAGTGGGGTCATAGTTGTATAGTGATGTCATAGTGGTGTGATGTCATAGTGGTATAGTGATGTCATAGTGGTATAATGTCATAGTGGTATAGTGATGTGATAGTGATGTGATGTCATAGTGATATAGTGGTGTGATGTCATAGTGATATAGTGATGACATAGTGGTATAGTGATGTCATAGTGGTGTGATGTCATAGTGGTATAGTGATGTAATAGTGGTGTCATAGTTGTATAGTGGTGTGATGTCATAGTGGTATTGTGATGTCATAGTGGTGTGATGTCATAGTGGTATAGTGATGTCATAGTGGTGTCATAGTTGTATAGTGGTGTGATGTCATAGTGGTATAGTGATGTCATAGTAATGTGATGTCATAGTGATATAGTGGTGTGATGTCATAGTGGTATAGTGATGTCATAATGATATAGTGATGTCATAGTGGTATAGTGATGTCATAGTGGTGTCATAGTTGTATAGTGGTGTGATGTCATAGTGGTATAGTGATGTCATAGTGGTGTGATGTCATAGTGGTATAGTGATGTCATAGTTGTATAGTGGTGTGATGTCATAGTGATATAGTGGTATAATGTCATAGTGGTATAGTGATGACATAGTGGTATAGTGATGTCATAGTGGTGTGATGTCATAGTGGTGTGATGTCATAGTGGTATAGTGATGTCATAGTGGTGTGATGTCATAGTGGTATAGTGATGTCATAGTGATGTGATGTCATAGTGATATAGTGGTGTGATGTCATAGTGGTATAGTGATGTCATAGTGGTATAGTGATGTCATAGTGGTGTCATAGTTGTATAGTGGTGTGATGTCATAGTGGTATAGTGATGTCATAGTGGTGTGATGTCATAGTGGTATAGTGATGTCATAGTGGTATAGTGATGTCATAGTGATATAGTGATGTCATAGTGGTATAGTGATGTCACAGTGGTATAGTTGTATAGTGGTGTGATGTCATAGTGATATAGTGATGTCATAGTGGTGTGATGTCATAGTGGTATAGTGATGTCATAGTGGTGTCATAGTTGTATAGTGGTGTGATATCATAGTGGTATAGTGATGTCATAGTGGTATAGTGAGGTCATAGTGGTATAGTGATATCATAGTGGTGTGATGTCATAGTGGTATAGTGATGTCACATCACATGTCATAGTGATATAGTGGTATAATGTCATAGTTGTATAGTGATGACATAGTGGTATAGGTTTGAAAAAACAAAAAAACTGTTATAACTTAAAAACCATAACAGCACAAATACAATTTTTAGCAGCACAAACCAGCACAAATGTAGCACTAACCAACAAGACCAGTTTCGTGTCATTTGGGCGTTGTAGGGGGGCTATGTGACCTTTGGTGACCTTTAATAAATCATTAATAACGCAAAAACAATAAAAGATAGAACGGAAATAATAGCAGCACAAAACAGCACAAACGTAGCACTAACCAACGAGACCAGTTTTGTGTCATTTGGGCGTTGTAGGGGGGCTGTGTGACCTTTGGTGACCTTTAATAAATCATTAATAACGCAAAAGCGATAAAAGATAGAACGGAAATAATAGCAGCACAAAACAGCACAAACGTAGCACTAACCAACGAGACCAGTTTTGTGTCATTTGGGCGTTGTAGAGGGGCTGTGTGACCTTTGGTGACCTTTAATAAATTATTAATAACGCAAAAACGATAAAAGATAGAACATGAATATTAGCAGCACAAAGCAGCACAAACGTAGCACTAACCAACGAGACCAGTTTTGTGTCATTTGGGCGTTGTAGGGGGGCTGTGTGACCTTTGGTGACCTTTAATAAATCATTAATAACGCAAAAGCGATAAAAGATAGAACGGAAATAATAGCAGCACAAAACAGCACAAACGTAGCACTAACCAACGAGACCAGTTTTGTGTCATTTGGGTGTTGTAGAGGGGCTGTGTGACCTTTGGTGACCTTTAATAAATTATTAATAACGCAAAAACGATAAAAGATAGAACATGAATATTAGCAGCACAAAGCAGCACAAACGTAGCACTAACCAACGAGACCAGTTTTGTGTCATTTGGGCATTGTAGGGGGGCTGTGTGACCTTTGGTGACCTTTAATAAATTATTAATAACGCAAAAACGATAAAAGATAGAAAGGAAATTTAAACAGCACAAAACAGCACAAACATAGCACTAAAGAAACACACTTGAGTTTTTATTTGTGCTGATTGTAAGGTGGGCAAAGTGAGTGGGGTTTGAAAAAAAAATAAACTGTTATAACTTTAAAATCATAACAGCACAAATAAAAAAATTTGCAGCACAAAACAGCACAAACGTAGCGCTAACCAACAAGACCAGTTTCGTGTCATTTTGGGGTTGTAGGGGGGCTGTGTGACCTTTGGTGACCTTTAATAAATCATTAATAACACAAAAACGATAAAAGATAGAACGGAAATATTAGCAGCACAAAACAGCACAAACGTAGCACTAACAAACAAGACCATTTTCGTGTAATTTGGGCATTGTAGGGGGGCTGTGTGACCTTTGGTGACCTTTAATAATTCATTAATAACACAAAAACGATAAAAGAAAAAAAAGGAAATTTAAAAAGCACAAAACGGCACAAACGTAGCACTAACCAACAAGACCAATTTTGTGTCATTTGGGCGTTGTAGGGGGGCTGTGTGACCTTTGGTGACCTTTAATAAATCATTTATAACGCAAAAACGATAAAAGATAAAAATGAAATTTAAACAGCACAAAACAGCACAAACGCAGCACTAAAGAAACACACTTGAGTTTTTATTTGTGCTGATTGTAAGGTGGGCAAAGTGAGTGGGGTTTGAAAAAAATAAATAAACTGTTATAACTTTAAAACCATAACAGCACAAATAAAAAAATTTGCAGCACAAAACAGCACAAACGTAGCACTAACCAACGAGACCAGTTTCGTGTCATTTTGGGGTTGTAGGGGGGCTGTGTGACCTTTGGTGACCTTTAATAAATCATTAATAACGCAAAAACGATAAAAGATAGAACATGAATATTAGCAGCACAAAGCAGCACAAACGTAGCACTAACCAACGAGACCAGTTTTGTGTCATTTGGGCGTTGTAGGGGGGCTGTGTGACCTTTGGTGACCTTTAATAAATCATTAATAACGCAAAAGCGATAAAAGATAGAACGGAAATAATAGCAGCACAAAACAGCACAAACGTAGCACTAACCAACGAGACCAGTTTTGTGTCATTTGGGTGTTGTAGAGGGGCTGTGTGACCTTTGGTGACCTTTAATAAATTATTAATAACGCAAAAACGATAAAAGATAGAACATGAATATTAGCAGCACAAAGCAGCACAAACGTAGCACTAACCAACGAGACCAGTTTTGTGTCATTTGGGCATTGTAGGGGGGCTGTGTGACCTTTGGTGACCTTTAATAAATTATTAATAACGCAAAAACGATAAAAGATAGAAAGGAAATTTAAACAGCACAAAACAGCACAAACATAGCACTAAAGAAACACACTTGAGTTTTTATTTGTGCTGATTGTAAGGTGGGCAAAGTGAGTGGGGTTTGAAAAAAAAATAAACTGTTATAACTTTAAAATCATAACAGCACAAATAAAAAAATTTGCAGCACAAAACAGCACAAACGTAGCGCTAACCAACAAGACCAGTTTCGTGTCATTTTGGGGTTGTAGGGGGGCTGTGTGACCTTTGGTGACCTTTAATAAATCATTAATAACACAAAAACGATAAAAGATAGAACGGAAATATTAGCAGCACAAAACAGCACAAACGTAGCACTAACAAACAAGACCATTTTCGTGTAATTTGGGCATTGTAGGGGGGCTGTGTGACCTTTGGTGACCTTTAATAAATCATTTATAACGCAAAAACGATAAAAGATAAAAATGAAATTTAAACAGCACAAAACAGCACAAACGCAGCACTAAAGAAACACACTTGAGTTTTTATTTGTGCTGATTGTAAGGTGGGCAAAGTGAGTGGGGTTTGAAAAAAATAAATAAACTGTTATAACTTTAAAACCATAACAGCACAAATAAAAAAATTTGCAGCACAAAACAGCACAAACGTAGCACTAACCAACGAGACCAGTTTCGTGTCATTTTGGGGTTGTAGGGGGGCTGTGTGACCTTTGGTGACCTTTAATAAATCATTAATAACGCAAAAACGATAAAAGATTGAACAGAAATAATAGCAGCACAAAACAGCACAAACGTAGCACTAACCAACGAGACCAGTTTTGTGTAATTTTGGGGTTGTAGGGGGGCTGTGTGACCTTTGGTGACCTTTAATAAATCATTAATAACGCAAAAACGATAAAAGATAGAACGGAAATAATAGCAGCACAAAACAGCACAAACGTAGCACTAACCAACGAGACCAGTTTTGTGCCATTTGGCTGTTGTAGGGGGGCTGTGTGATGTCATAGTCTGGAAAAAACAATTGCTAATATCTTCAAAATAAAAGCAGCACAAACGTAAATTTTTGCGGCACAAAACAGCACAAACGTAGCACTAAAGAAACACACTTGAGTTTTTATTTGTGCTGATTGTAGGGGGGCCAGCTTCGCTGAGCTCTGAGAGCACCATCTGTCACCTTGGAATTATTTTAAGATCATTTGTGTCTGTTATCTATACTGGATGGAGATACAGCTTGAACTCTCAACTACGAACTGTTAATGGAGGTAATTGATAAGTCCTCTTTTAGATCCGGCACCTCATCCCTGAAAATAGTATTAGGGAATTTTGGAAAATTGAGGGGGATTATAACGGTGCCATTTAAACAAGTCTTATATAAGAAACAATCAAAGTTGTAGATATAAACATTTTTTTAATGGTAGAAAAAAATCTTATAAAAATATTTGAGATCCAATAAAATTGACAAAAGATATTACAGATATTTCCGAAAATTTTCGGCAAACATTGCCTTCCTCAGGGGTATGAGTCGATCAATACATTATTGTGAATCTAATAGAGAATACATACAGAGATATTAGTTCAAAATGTTATAAACAAATGAATGTAACAAAATATGGCTACAGCCTCAAACAGCGATCGAGTGTGTGGAAAAATAACCATTGTGAAAGACTGACAGAAACCGTACCTACCTCACGCTCAAGCAAAAAGACAGAGCCAAGTGCAGCTCACCGTTATAGCAGCCGAGGCACCAAACAGACCTTTTTCAGAAAAAGGAAAAAAGTTAGGGATTGAAAGGACCACAAAATAATTTTTTTTGTGGTAACCTATCCTCTAACAGGACTAACATAGCCTCTAAACATACCTGATATGAATTTAATTAAAGTTTGAAAAAGGAGGGTGCTGAAAAAACTGCCATTGATGGAGGATTAGCAGTATAACCAAAGGGTGAATTGTCAAGTCCTGTAGCAGCACATAAGACTTGAAAAAGGCAAATGGAAAATAAAGGACCTGAAAAAAATATAACCAACATAAAGACCAATTAAAAAAGGTCCTATGTTCTCAAAATTGACAATAAAGTCAACCAAGAGCACAAGGTTAAAAATCAAAACAAAAGGAATAAATAAATAAAAAAATAAAAAACAGCATTTACCTTTCACCAAACAATACAATGGTGCAGCACCCAACAGGCTCAGCAGCAACAATGTGCTGAATGAGCCTGTTTAAATAGCCCCCCAGCTGATCAGTGATGAAAAAACACTGAACAGCTGCAGACAAAAAGTGGCCAATCGCGCATTCGCGTGCGGCGTCAGCGCACCTACAATCCCCATAGTGCTGTGCAGCGTGATAGTGCGCCGCCAGCAAAAAAATATATATTTTTTTTTTTCAAAAAAAGAAGTACATGCTTCTGTTTATTTTTTATTTTTTATTTTAATAAACCTTAATAAAGATTATTACCCATGTTTACAGTGCCTCCATAAAGAAGTGCATGCTTCTGTGAAAATATACAGTATCTCGGCAAAGTGTTTTAAATTAAAGGATTTGTAAAGTCAGATTTTTTTTTTTATCTTAAAGGAGTTGTAAAGGAAAAAAAATGTCACCTTAACACAATCTATGCATTAAGGTGAAAAAACATCTGATGATACTGGCCCCCCCCAAGCCCCCGTTTTACTTACCTGACCCCTCGAAAGTCCCACGCTCGGTCCCGAGATCCTCTTCGCCTCTCAGCCTGGCCGCTGATTGGCTAGAGCGGATGGATTGAGAGCAGTGCAGCCATTGGCTGGCGCTGCTGTCTATCACATTCAGTGACGCGGAGCAACGATGGGCGGGGCCGAGTGACACAGGAGCGTGCCCGCAAGGACTCATCACCATGCGAGCTCTCTCGCATTAATGTGGAGAGTTCTTGCGGGTAGGACCAGAGACAGCGGCCGAGGGACCCCAGAAGACATGGATCGGGGACATTCTGTGCAAAATGAACTGCACAGTGGAGGCAAGTATAACATGTTTGTTATTTTAAAGAAAAGTCAAAACCCTACAGCAGCAGAAAAAGGAATTTATGTCACACTGGGGTTATTTTGATTGGTCAAAAGACAAGTCGTACTATCTCAAAGTCAGAGCAAAATCTTATCTTGTTCATACAACAGTCGTGTTGTACCAGTGTGAACCCAAAAACATTGTGTTTTTACTTTCAATTTAAATTAAAATCATCTAGGTCTGCCCTAAGTAAACAGTTGTATGGCCCGGCAGGATTAACATTTACATGACACTGTTATATATTAAGCCAGCATTGCTGTTCAGCAATTTGACATTAACAATATTTTTCCAGTATATTTTAATTGTTAATTCTTCCACTTGAAGAAGTTATTAACATTTCTTAAACAGACAACAGCGGTGCAGCTGTACATCTGTGTGTTTAAGAATTCAGTTTTAATTCATATACATAATACATTTATTAGCAATGATGTACTCATTTGGCAAAAGATAATTTTAAGTTACTGTGGAGTAATCTGGAGTTGTTAGCGCACAGATCCACTCGTAAAAACATTACTATATATTATTTTTTTCTTTTAAGACTATGGTTACTGCATAAAATTCAAAATATTTATTCATAATAAGCAAATTAAAATATGCATGGATAACTTCAAAAGCATTTTTGTCATGCATTCGGCATTGTGCTTTAGATTCTAGAATCTTTTTCTTTTAGAATTCCAAGACATTTACAAAATCACTTTAATTTTTCTACTTACAATAATGGAAACATGTTAATGGTAAATACATTTTGAACATAGAAAAACATTTT
The DNA here is from genome assembly GCF_905171775.1 of Rana temporaria. Classification (NCBI taxonomy): domain Eukaryota; kingdom Metazoa; phylum Chordata; class Amphibia; order Anura; family Ranidae; genus Rana; species Rana temporaria. The sequence continues at coordinate 398,266,025 of NC_053490.1, forward strand.
ACTAAGGGCTCATACTGCGCTGGGCAACTATTCAAGCAACTATTCAAGCGCAGTCCCGCCTTGCAGCAAAATGCCTTGAGCTAGATTCAGGTAGACTTTACGTCTGCGTATCTATTGATACGCCGCGTAAGTTAGAAGATGCGTCGTCGTATCTATGCGCGCTATTCATGGAGCTAGATACGCCTGAATTTCAGCTTCCTCTGACCGAAGTAAGTGTTAGTACGCCGTCGTATCTAGGGTGCATATTTACGCTGGCCGCTAGGGGCGCTTCCGTAGATTTACGCGTAGAATATGTAAATGACCTAGATACGCCAATTCACGAACGTACTTGCGGCCGCTACGCCGTTTACGTAAGGCTTACGTCCGGCGTAATGTTACCCCTGCTATATGAGGCGCAGCCAATGTTAAGGTATGGACGTCGGAACAACCGTTGAATTTTACGTCGTTTACGTAAGTGGTACGTGAATGGGGCTGTGCGTAGGTTACGTTCACGTCTAAAGCATTGCGCCGATGTTTCTTAGGGAGTATATGCGACGTGATTCTGAGCATGCGCGCGCATGCGCCGTACGAACGGCCATTCATTTACATGGGGTCACGGCTAATTTAAATGAAGCACGCCCCCTACCTGCCTATTTTGAATTAGGCGGCCTTACGCCGGCCTATTTACACTACGCCGGCACAACGTACGGCACGGGATGTTTGAGAATACGGTTCTGGGCTCACTGTTTTACGTTGGCGTAGCGCATACGAGATGCGCTACGCCGGCCAAAAGAAGCGCCAAGCTACGTGAATCTAGCTCCTTGTCTTGTACCAGGTCAGTTTACACTACCGCTTGCAGTGGTGTGTGCTGAAGAAAAGCATGGCATGCAGTACTTCACCATCACTTCACACAAGGCGTCTGCTAATAGAACTTAATAAAATTTCACTTAATGACATTTCAATAAAGCTTAGTTAAAAAAAAAGTGAACCATGTGATGCACACTGTGATCATTTTTAAGTTTAATAAACCATAATAAAGATTATTACCCATGTTTACAGTGCCTCAATAAAGAAGTACATGCTTCTGTTTATTTTTTATTTTAATAAACCTTAATAAAGATTATTACCCATGTTTACAGTGCCTCCATAAAGAAGTACATGCTTCTGTGAAAATATACAGTATCTCAGCAAAGTGTTTTAAATTAAAGGATTTGTAAAGTCAGATTTTTTTTTTATCTTAAAGGAGTTGTAAAGGAAAAACAAATTCACCTTAACGCAATCTATGCATTAAGGTGAAAAAACATCTGATGATGCTGGCCCCCCCTGAGCCCCCGTTTTACTTACCTGAACCCTCGAAAGTCCCGCGCTCGGTCCCGAGATCCTCTTCGCCTCTCAGCCTGGCCGCTGATTGGCTAGAGCGGATGGATTGAGAGCAGTGCAGCCATTGGCTGGCGCTGCTGTCAATCACATTCAGTGACGCGGCACGCCGAGGGGCTGGGCCGAGTGACACAGTGAGCGGCTATGGCCGCTTGCTGTATCACGGGAGCGTGCCCGCAAGGACTCATCACCATGCGAGCTCTCTCGCATGAATGTGGAGAGTTCTTGCGGGGAGGACCAGAGACAGCGGCCGAGGGACCCCAGAAGATGTGGATCGGGGACATTCTGTGCAAAATGAACTGCAAAGTGGAGGTAAGTATAACATGTTTGTTATTTTAAAGAAAAACATTTTTTTCCTTTAGTGACCCTTTAATGCATTCTATACATTAAGATAAAAAGCATAAAAAGACTTCTGTGTGCAGCAGCTCCCCTCAGCCCCCCTAATACCTACCTGAGCCCTATCTCTATCCAACGATGTCCACGAGTACCTAGGCTGTCCGGGACTCTCCCTCCTGATTCACTGAGACACAGCAGTGGCCCCAGTGGCCCCCACTTCTGTCAGTCAAACTCAGTTAGCCAATCAGGAGAGAGAGGGGGCAGGGCCGAACCACAGCTCCATGTCTGAATGGATACACTGAACTGCAGCTTGTCTTGGGTGCCCCCATAGCAAGCTTCTTGCTTGGAGGGAGGGGCTAGGAGCTTCAGCCAGGGACCCGAGAAGCGAAGGATTTGCGCTGCTCTGTGCAAAACAATTACACAGAGCAGGTAAGTATGACTTGCTTATTATTATTCTGCTCAACTGCCTGCTCCAGTGATGACCTCTGCTTGCATCCTGACCATTCTCATGCCTGCATCCAGGCATCTGTCGCTGACCTACTTTTCCTGGTCCTTACTGGTCATCCACCTGCCACATGTCACCAGCCTACTCGCCGTGCTCTCGCGGCCACTGTTTCACTACCACTGGTCCTTGAGCTGGGGCTGTAAGAGAGGCCTCCCGCCACACGTCTGGCTCTGCTATAAGGTGTGTGACAGACTGTAAGTAATTTGTGGGTGGTGTATCTCTCATTCTAGTGCCATGGGCAGGGCCCTTGTAGAAGCTGATATGAGCTGGAGTAAATGAAAAGCTCTGAGCTGTGGTGAGAACTGGTGTGTGGCACAATGTTAAGATATTCTACAATATGCCTTACTGAAATAAAATATGGAAAAACATGTACCTGTTGTGTAAATCCTTCAGTAAAGGCTCTGTACTGGATATAAGTAAACTAGACTGGTCACCTGTGCTTTCTGAGAAGTTAAAAGAGAAGTAAAGGATTTCTCTTTTTTAGATTCATACCTAGTTGGATGCAGCATCAGTCTGATGCTGCATCTGTTCTCCCGCCACTTCGCTGAAAACCGAGTGATTGAACATCGAGAGCTCCATGAGCAGAGAGCTGCAGACTTTCAGTCACAGCCCACTGCTCATCTCCCTCCTCGCACATTGGAGCACTGAGGTGTGGAGAGGGTGGAGCAGCTGTCTCAGGCTCTCAGTGCCTCGCACTCCTGTGATCCACAGTAGAAGTCCAGCCAAACAAGCTTTGGCTGGACTTCTCCTTTAAAGATATATAGGGCAGTATAGATATTAAACTTCAGTTTGGGTGGCTTAGTAGAGCAGGGTTTGTCTGCTTGGTGTTGGTAGGTAAGGTTCACCTAAGTGCATATGCTGGTGGTAACCTGATAACACAAACCCCTATTTCCCATAGGCCTTGGGTGTTTGTCAGGACTGCCTGTGAACTAGACCTGGAGCCACAGTTCAAGTAGAGACCTCTTATAAATGAGTAAATGCATGATTCTGGACATGGCCATAGGGAAAGGTGACCAGATTTTTAAAATGAAATCCGTTGACATTTTTTTTTACTAGTAATGGTGGCAATCAGCGACTCTCTGCCCGTCGCCACTGCCGCCGCCCGCCTCACAGCCTGTCAAGTCTCACTCTCCAGGCCCCGGCTACTACTGGGTGGGGAGCGGAGGAAGGTCACTCCACCACGGTAGGCAAGGAGATAGGCAGGCGGCTGGCCGGGACTTGAGCCAAGGCAGAAGAACATGCGAGCGGAGCTGAATGGGCATGCACCCGAAACTGAAGAAATATTACCTCTGCTCCGACCAGCACATGTTAATCAGAAAGGGGCATGGATAAAGAAAAAAAATACACTCCCTCCCTAAGCTAGTAGGAGCGACAAAGCGGGGGGGGGGGGTTTAATTCCGATTTTCTTTTTTATTCTGCACTGAATGTCTTTGAAATTGCCCCAGCCCCTGTTCAAATCCAATCCGGGGACAGACTTGTTCCGTGGACAGTGTCCTCAATACGGGGACTGTCCCCAGAACCGGGGATGTCTGGTCACCCTATCATATGGCCAATGTGTAAGGTAACCTAAAGAACACTGTAAACTGTAGGAATGGTTACTGTGGTCTTAGAGCCACCACCACTGAAAATTTAACTGTGGGTCTCGTTGTAGTACATGGTTTGACAACCCACAGCAAGGGTCATTTTTGGCAAAGTCAGCGTAATGGCTGTTATTCTGGGTAGAGGTGGATCACATATTACAGAGAGGAGTTTTAAGAGCATGTAGCACCTCTGAGGGGAAAGATTACTGTGAGAGAAAGTGGTCATCAGCTATGACACCTGCCAAGAAAATGCATATGGAGTTTGTCACTATCCAAGGGTGGTCTTTGACACCTGTCACATACCTTGTGGCAGAGACTGACATGTAGAGGGAGACCTCTCGTACAGCCTCAGCTCAAGGACCACTGATGTTGCGACAGTGGCTGCGAGAGGGTGGTGAGGTAAGAGTGCCTGTAAGATCTTCCGTTGGTTGTTGAGGTGTGTGGCAGGTGCATCACTAGAGTTGTGCTGGATAGCTGAAGCAGCAGATGGCAGCAGAAACAGCAGACCCTAGGCTGGGTAGGCAGCAGCTGGCAGCAGATGCAGGAAGGCTGGCAGCACACAGCAGATGGAGAACTAGCTTCACCAGGCCCAATGCAGAGCAGGACAGACAGATGACTGTATGCAGAGTCAGACAAGCCAGGTCAGCAACAGATGATCAGGTACAGGGCCGGCCTTAGGTGTTCAGGCTCCCTGTGGCATAGCCCCCCCATCTTCACCCCTCGCCCCCTGGTCACCTAAACATACACAAAGAGGAAAAAAATATTTGTAACAAACAATTTGTTTTCATTTAACTTTACATTACATAGCACCCTGCATCACTGGACCCCTTTACATTACACAGCACCCTGCATCACTGGACCCCTTTACATTACACAGTACCCTGCATCACTGGACCCCTTTACATTACACAGCACCTTGCATCACTGGACCCCTTTACATTACACAGCACCCTGCACCTCTGGACCCCTTTACATTACACAGCAACCTGCATCACTGGACCCCTTTACATTACACAGAACCCTGCAGCTCTGGACCCCCTGCATGTTACACAGACCCCCCTTCAGTGCATACCCCCCCGTTCAGAGTAGCCCCCCCGTTGCCGGTCTGACCCCCCCCCCCAGTGTGTGGTACGCCCCCACCCCCCCTAGTACGCCTCTGGATGGCAGCATGGTGCCCCGTTTGCTCATGGCGCCCTGTGCGGCCGCACAGCTCACACACACCAAAGGCCGGCCCTGATCAGGTATAAGCATAAACGGCAGGCACTGAATTGTCAAGATGCAGGCAGGGGTTGGCAACAGAATATCAGGCAGATGAGCAGAGATAAATGAAGTCTAAGGCACGCAGAGGTCAGGACAGGTGGAGAGCAAGTGTGGTCAGGATAAGCCAAGTGAAACACAGGAATCAAGCACAGAGAACAGGTATACGGGTAAAGCTGCAGATTGTGCAGCTGCTGCACTTATATAGACCATTTGGTGCCAGTGTTAATGGCTAACATGTGCACGCATATGCATAGGCATTCGCATCTGCGTGCAAATATTTGTGTGCCTGTGCCTAGTAAGACGGGCACCTGCAGGACTGCAACTGCGCATCTGCATTGGCCTTTGCCTTTGAGCTTGGGCTGTGGTACGGCCAGCATGTCCCTGACAACACTAGACTGCGTTTCCAGGCTACCAAAAACCTGATGCTGTGTCAATATGGATTGGCTGATGTGTTGTTGCCTCTCTGCCTGAAGTGTGGTTGAGTGATACCTGAGATCTCCCCATTGGTAAATTGCAAGGACTTCAAATGTTTTTTGTTTCGCATTGCTACCTGGATGGGAGAAAACCATGGACCTGGACCTTAGTTGTGAGATGGCTGAGACTTGGAAGGTCTCCAAGCCATACACCATGGAGCTCCTGTTTGCTGAGGAACAACATTACTTCTTTGTATCTTTCATGACTGATCCTGCAACCCCCAATGCTCAAAATGGGATTGAGACTCTGGCCTCTTTGTCAGAGGCCTTTCTCGTCATAGACAGGGTCAAAGCATCCCTTCTGGTGTCAGCTCCCCAGAGGATCTACCCCCTGGGAATGGGCATCATCTCTGACTTCAGAACTTGAGCAGGCATCAGTGGCTGTTCCACCTGTATCACCTTCTAGCGAGCAACTGGAGGGTCAACCGATGCCCCCAGAAGTCTCCAATGTGTGTACAGTTGAAGAGTCTAATTCTGTATACTGGCAGCCTGGACTCAAAGCAATTCCCCAGTAAACAAAACCTTACCAGGTAAATATAAATCAATTAATTAGTTAACCCTGCAAACCCGAATGAACAGCTTCTTCCCTTTCTCCCATTAGCTATTCTTTTTCTGCTAACTTTTTGTTTACATTTTTTTACCCTCAATATTTAAACTTCTTTTTCATTAGTTTTATTAATTTAGCTTCAGTGCTGCATATAAAAATGTGCAAAATTGAAAAATCTCCTTTATTTTTTTATTTGCAAATGACTTTGTCATGCCTAGTACCAGAGACATACTTTTAGGGCCATTTTAAATGGGACAAATTATATAACTACATTTTTATTTATAACAACTACTTATTAGTAAACCAACACTGGTCAAATCAGAGGAAAACACTTTTTGTATTCTATTGTTTATAAAATAGAATTGGTATTTGGTAATAAAATTATTATTGCCAAAATACAGCCTAGTTGCCCCCCCCCCCCAAGAAAAAAACTATAACTTTTTACCCCAAAGCCATAAGGAGTACAAAGGTAGGCAACCTAAAGTTGTTATGTTGTTTATAGTATATAATATGTAGGGATCAATATGATTTTATATGCATTGCTTGCATTATTACTTGTGCCTCTGCTATATGTATAATATGCACCTAGATCTCTGTTTAATTGCATATATATTATATTTATTACATGTGCCCCCTGGCATCACACTTTTACCTAAATATGCAAAAAGCCTTCTTCCTCATTTTGTGAAGTGCAACATGGCACAGTGCCAATGTCAAAAACTGTATACACTGCCCTTTGCTTTGCTTGAAACCTGATGTTGTCAGATAAGGTTTGCCTTGGCAGAAAATTTGTCAGGTATACTCATCACCAGGGCCGGTGCAAGGATTTTTTCCAACTCAGGCGAAGGTGCATTTTGCCGCCCCCCCGGCATGCACGCACACGCGCACACACGCCATACATTATATATGTGCTCCATTAAGCTTTAATGGTTATGATGCTTAAAGTGATTTGTTTAACTTATTTATCTTTTACAGAGAAAGATAGCAAACAAACTATTTGTGGTTTTGTAAAGTGCATTTTATCAACAGTTGTTCCATAAATGTACTATTGCTGGGATCTGTAGTCCTCTATAGCTGCTGGTATTCCGCATTGCGCTGTATAATGATTATACTGCGCAATGCAGATTACCACTGACCAGTTATAGAGGAACTACAAATCCCAGCAATAATACAGCGCAATGGAGAATACCAGCAGCTATAGAGGAACAACAAATCCCAGCAATAATATATTAACCAGCCTGTATAATGTATTATTGCTGGGATTTGTTGTTCCTCTATAGATGCTGGTATTCTCAATTGTGCTGTATTATTGCTGGGATTTGTAGTTCCTCTATAGATGCTGGTGTTCAGCATTGTGCTGCTGTATTATACGATGCACAATACAATACAAAATAATACAATACAATGCAGCATACCACGTACACTTTGTCTTTGTTATATTACATACCGTTCCCAATTCAGCCAGCTCCCGATCCCGATACGAGTCTGATGTGTCTGGTGTGGGCCTCCTCGTTCGGTTCCAACTTCCGAATCTGTGCACCGGGTGGCTCACGAGTCCCTCAACAGGTCTCCATCACCTTTAGGATGACGCCGCACTGCCTGCTGGTCCGGTCCGTCTGTTGCTCCACGGTATAGAATCCCCCTTAGTGCAGACCCCCGCAGTATAGACACCCCCCTTAGTGCAGACCCCTCCATCAATATAGACCCCCCTTAGTGCAGACCCCCCATCAGTACAGAATCCCCCTTAGTACAGACCCCCACAGTATACACACGCACACCCCCCCCCACTTAGTGAAGACCCCCCATCAGTACAGAATCCCCATTAGTACAGACCCCCACAGTATAGACACACACCCCCCCTTAGTGAAGACCCCCCATCAGTACAGAATCCCCCTTAGTACAGACCCCCACAGTATACACACGCACACACCCCCCCCTTAGTGAAGACCCCCCATCAGTACAGAATCCCCCCTTAGTACAGAGACCCCCGCAGTATAAACACCCCCTTAGTGCAGACCCTCATCAGTAAGGAATCCCCCCTTAGTACAGAGACCACCGCAGTATACACACCCCCCTTAGTACAGACCCCCATCAGTACAGAATCCCCCCTTAGTACAGAGACCCCTGCAGTATACACACCCCCCTTAGTGCAGACCCCCATCAGTACAGAATCCCCCCTTAGTATAGAGACCCCCACAGTATACACATCCCCCTTAGTGCAGACCCCCATCAGTACAGAATCCCCCCTTAGTACAGAGACCCCTGCAGTATACACACCCCCCTTAGTGCAGACCCCCATCAGTACAGAATCCCCCCTTAGTATAGAGACCCCCACAGTATACACATCCCCCTTAGTGCAGACCCCCATCAGTACAGAATCCCCCCTTAGTACAGAGACCCCCGCAGTATACACACCCCCTTAGTGCAGACCCTCATCAGTACAGAATCCCCCCTTAGTACAGAGACCACCGCAGTATACACACCCCCCTTAGTACAGACCCCCATCAGTACAGAATCCCCCCTTAGTACAGAGACCCCTGCAGTATACACACCCCCCTTAGTGCAGACCCCCATCAGTACAGAATCCCCCCTTAGTATAGAGACCCCCACAGTATACACATCCCCCTTAGTGCAGACCCCCATCAGTACAGAATCCCCCCTTAGTACAGAGACCCCCGCAGTATACACACCCCCTTAGTGCAGACCCTCATCAGTACAGAATCCCCCCTTAGTACAGAGACCACCGCAGTATACACCCCCCCTTAGTACAGACCCCCATTAGTACAGAATCCCCCCTTAGTATAGAGACCCCCCACAGTATACACACCCCCCTTAGTGCAGATCCCCATCAGTACAGAATCCCCCCTTATTACAGAGACCCCGCAGTATACACATCCCCCATCAGCATAGGCAGCCCTCTAACCCCCCTCTCCTGCACATGTCCAAGTCTATAGTACAGTACACGTTCAGACCTCAGAACAGCGTGGCCGCAGACATACACACAGCAGTGTGTGTCCCTCTGGCTCCTCCTCCTCACTGAATGTAAACACAGAGGAGGAGGCGCCGGCGGCTTCAATCTGCTCCACAGAGCAAATCGCTGATCAGTGTGCGGCAGCGGGCGGTGTTAGCGGTGCCCGCACGTCTGCACCCCCCGCACGTCCGCACCCCCCCGCACGTCTGCACCCCCGCACCCTCCGCACATCTGCACACCCACTCAATTTTCCGCCCTGTCCACGGCCGGCGCCGTAAGGCAAGTGCACATCTTGCCTTGCGCTAGCGCCGGCCCTGCTCATCACTGAAGCATAGTAGAGTGGTAGTGAAAATCAGTGTCATTCTTCCCTTAAAACTGACCTGTGACATGTAAAACTAGTACTGTATATGATGGTGCAGAAATCTCTACTTTTCTTATAGAAGTCGTTTGCCTCCTGAGCTTTCTTGTTCAGTTAATGAATTCATGCAGGTTTGCAAACATTCTTTTTTCTTTCACCATTTGTCCCATGTAAGTTATCCTGGGATTCTGAGCCTTCTTCCAGTTCAGGCCTGTTCCATGACTAATATAGATAGATGTATGCCAGTTTCTTCAAATACAAGTAGTTGTATAAAATAATTTGTGGTCAGAGTCTTCGAGTATGAACTGTGATCACCCTAACAACCAAGGCCTGAGGTGTGCCTTGGCCTAGCTGGTCGGTATGCCTGAGAAGAGGGCATACCCTGAATGTAAGAATAAGAAAATGTACAAAGAGCAATAGTATGTATGAAAGCTGGGGAAACGGGTGGGTGGGAAGCCTGAAATGGCGCCAACACCGGACCCGACGTGGGAGGAGGCTTTAAGTACTCAGCAGACTCCTCCCACAAACACAGGCTAGCCTTCGGCCAGCCTTTACACGTATCATCATCAGCAACCATCGAAAATGTGCATACATCTGTTACATAACTTCCAGCTCAGAATTTACCCTATAATCCAATGTTGTATTCATTATCTCATAGTTCCCTAGAGAACAAGATTTAGACTAATAGGGCCAGATTCACGTAGCGCAGCGGATCTATAGATCCGCTCGTTCTACGTGAATTAAGATCCGCTCCCGCAAGTTTAGGAGGCAAGTGGCTAATTCACAAACCACTTACCTCCAAACTTGCGACGGCGGATCCTAAATCCCCCAGCGGAATTCAAATTCCGCGGCTAGGGGAGTGTCATATTTAAATCAGGCGCGCTCCCGCGCCGATTTAAATACGCATGCGTCGTCCGGGGAATTTCCCGGCGTGCATTGCTCCCACTGACGTCAATAGGACGTCAGTGGTTGCGACGGGAGCTAGACTTGCGACGCGCGTGTTCGTGAATCGGCGTACGCAAACGACGTAGGAAATTTCAAACTCGACGCGGGAACGACGGCTATACTTAACAATACTTACCCCTGCTTTTAGCAGGGGTAAGTATACGACGGGTACCGCGCTACGGAAACGACGTAAGATCACTGCGTCGGGTCCGCGTACGGTCGTGAATTTCGCGTATCTCGCTGATTTACATATTATTCAGTGTAAATCAGCGGGAACGCCCCCGGCGCCATTTTTAATTCAAAAAAAAGATCCGACAGTGTAACACAGTGTAACACTGTCGGATCTCAGCCCTATCTATGCGTAACTGGTTCTATGAATCAGGCGCATAGATAGGACCTGAAAAAAGCTGAGATACGATGGTGTATCTGAGATACACCGTCGTATCTGCTTCGTGAATCTGGCCCTTAAACTTTAGAATGATAGGGGTTTATTTACTTATGGAAAATACGCTGTACGTTGCAACTGAATTTCCCCCAGAGCGCAGTGAATAAAGCAAACCTCTGCTGACTTCCATCATCCGATCAAGTATTTTTTTTTTCTCATTGCACGTGATTGGGTATGCCTTGCAAATTGAAATGTCATTACGTTCACTATGATCTAGGGAAAATTCCCTAACAAAGTAAAAATTCTCTTGCAAAGTGAACAGCCTATTTACTTTAGTAAATCAACCCCATGGGCTCCACTGTAAAACAGTCAGGATCCAATTCTATTGCAGAATGCTGTCAATCTAACACACAGAAATTGTTTACAGTATTGAAGAGTAGGCGGGGGCAGCTAGGGGACCAATTAGTGCTAGCAAGGGTATCTGATTTGCAAGATTGTAATGAACAGGTCATCAAGAAATATGCCTATCAATTTTATTGTAAAAAAAAAATCATGCTTTCAAGGTTTGGTGAATCCTAAAATTCAGTGAATCCTATTGAAATCTATAGGGGGTGAATCTTGTTGGCATGTTCTGGCCATTTTTTGTGTTAATAGACATACTACTGCCAAAAGGGCATTGGAAGCTGGTCACTGCCACGGATGACATATACCAATGGCAAAATGAAAATGTCGCACACCAAGGAGAGGAGCATTTCATGCAGCTTTAAGGGCAACATTGAAAAAAACACAAATTCTTTAGAAAACATATTTGGGGGAAGCCTTAAAGGAGTTGTAAAGGTAAAAGTTTTTTTACCTTAATGCATCCTATGCATTAAGGTAAAAAAACATCTGACAGCACCGCCCCCCCCCCCCCCCCCCCCGAGCCCCCGTTTTACTTACCTCACCGTTCGAAAGTCCCGGGCGCGTGCTTGTCATCCTGCTCGGTTCCCAGCCTGGCCGTTGATTGGCTAGGCTGGGCGGATTGATAGCAGCGCAGCCATTGGCTGGCGCTGCTGTCAATCACAGCGGATGACGCAACTAGATGCTCCTATAACTCTGGGGGAGCTCCAAACAGCGGCTTGTTCTTTTCCTACGTGTAAGGCCCCGGGCGAGGATGGTATGCCCATGGAAGTGTTTACCCAGTATGGGGAACTGATACTCCCTGAACTATTGAAGGTTTTCAATGCTTCACTGGAGAAGGGGGTGCTCCCTGAATCTATGAACAAGGCTAATGTGATCCTACTGTTGAAACCCGGAAAGGACCCAGTAGACCCGGGCTCGTATAGGCCTATTTCGTTGCTGCAGAGCAACGTAAAGATCCTAGCTAAGGTTCTGGCGATGCGGGTCAATGGGATAGTGTCCTCAATCATCCACCAGGATCAGGCTGGCTTCATGCCGCAAAAGTCCACAGCAACCAATTTATGTAGGCTCTACTTGAACATGCAGGTGCAGGCGGACAACGGGGGTCGAAGGGCCCTGCTGTCGCTGGATGCCAATAAGGCATTTGACAGTGTCAGCTGGAGGTACCTGTGGGCAGTGTTAGGCAAGTTTGGCTTTGGAAAACGCTTCGTGGACTGGACCAGGCTATTGTATGCATCCCCGCAGGCGTCCATTAGAATGGCGAATAAGATGTCACCTGCTTTTGCTTTGGGCAGGGGGACTAGGCAGGGTTGTCCTCTGTCCCCCCTGCTCTTTGCGATCGCTATAGAGCCTCTGGCGGCCCTGATACGGGCGAGCGACCAGGTCGAGGGCTTCAGGTATGGTGGCCTCCATGAAAAGATAATGCTCTACGCTGATGACATGCTGCTTTTTTGGGGGGACCCCACCCTGTCATTACCGGGGGTTATGGCTGTCATACAAAGGTTTGCCCACTTTTTAGGCCTGACCATCAATTGGTCCAAATCTGCCCTGATGATGCTAGATGAGGACAGGGAGGTGACCCTCCTGGCCTCATGCCCCATTCCTGTAGTGGATAGTTTCAAGTATCTAGGTGTACAAATCTCGCCCAAACTGTCAGACTACTGTTTGCTAAATGTATATCCCTTACTGTCCCGATTTAGAGATAAGATTAACACATGGAACAACCTTAAGATGTCCCTGGCAGGCAAAGCAAACCTAATCAAAATGATCTTAATGCCCCAACTGCTGTACTTCCTACATAATTCCCCCGGTGGTTATACACTTGAAGATTTTCAGAGTAGTGAACACCCTTTTCAGAAAGTTGATATGGAGTGGGAGGACCCCTAGGATCAGGCTGGAGCAGCTCCAGCGAGCTAAAGATGACGGAGGGTTGGCTGTCCCCAACCCTTGGGTATATTACCTGGCTGCCCAGCTACAGCATTTGGTAGGCTCGGGACCCAGTGGGATCGGCGGCACGGCTGCTGCTGTTTGCTTCTGGAGCTGAGACCATTCCCCTGGGCCTGGAGGCACAAATGTTTCTCAAGTCCAATAAGCTGAACCCGACATTGACGTTAACTCAAAAGGTGTGGAACAAGGGTAGACAGCTTCAGGGGGTTAGGGGGTTCACTGAACATAGTCCTATATGGAATAACTCTTCCTACACAGAATTTGCTAAATTGCAGCAGGGTTCCCACTGGAAAACTCATGGGATAACTATGTTGTCTCAGATATTCCATAATGGCAGGATGCTAACATTCCCTCAGCTGCAGGCTCGATTCAATCTACCGGCCTCTATGTGGCTCTCCTATCTTCAGCTTAGGCACGCAGTTACGGCACAGGGGAATGCTGTGGAGTGGACATTGTCTCCCGCTCCCGTATTCCACTTGTTGCGATCGACCTCTGAGACCAAAGGAATTATTTCCCAGTGCTATCAGATGCTACTGTCCAAACACCTGGACGCGTACCCGTGTGGGGCCTTATGTGCCTGGCAGCGCGACCTCGGCCAGGTTGCGGGTGACCAGTGGGAGGAAGCCCTTCAATCCCAAACTACGTGCTCCCTAAATGTCGCACAAAAGGTTTCACAACTGTACATATTGCTGAGGGTACACTATACACCGGTGAGATTACACAGGATGGGTAGGCGGGCGGACCCGTTGTGCTGCAGATGTCAGCAGCACGAGGGGGACCTAATACATCTCCTGTGGTGATGCCCAAAACTACACAGATACTGGAGTGGGGTGGTGGAGACAATTAACTCTGTTTTTCAGACTAAGGTTCCGGTCGGAAAGGCATTAGTGATGAAAAAATATATCTATCAGCATAAAGGGTGTCCTGGCAGATTTGAGAGAATATGGGGGATGTGGCTGGATACGCCGGGTTTGAGTCCCAGGGAACTTGTCACGACCAGACTTCTGAGGTGCTTGTAGATACAGTAAATGCTATTGTGGGATCACGAGGGCTGGTCTATTGTATTATTGGTGTCGGGGTGGGAGGGCATGTATATTTGTCGAAAGGGGAGGACTGGGACCAGTAGGTGTAGAGGGGGACATGTCTATTTTCATGTATGATGCACGCTTTTAAGGAAATGACCTTTGTCTGTGCAATGGAGAGCTGTACTGTTTGTTTGAATTTGTTTATGTATCAATAAACACCTTTCTGATTTAAAAAAAACTGTCTTAGAAACTGTGTACACTGACATTGCATATTTGGCTGTGAAATTCATTGTTTTCCTTTTACAATTAGCTTGGTTTATATACAGCAGCAGAACCACAATTTGATGCATTTCAGTTTGAAAACAATGTTTTTTTTCCAGGTAGTTTTAACAGTTACACATGCTTTATCATCAAACATTAATATACCTGTTTCGACCGGCAGATAAAAATTGTTTACCACTGTTCCTGCAGATATAAAATTGTCCTGCTATTGGCTTATTTCTTTCAAGTTCTCATTAAGAATTACATTGGATGTAAACCCTAACTATATCTATTCTTAAAAATGCTCCTTCCCTCCTCTTCCTACGTATCCTGCCTAACTGCTGAGCCAGGGCCGGGGCTAGGGGATCATGCGACCGGACAATTAGAAATGTATCAGGCCCCGTACACACGTCCGAGGAACTCGACGTGCCAAACACATCGAGTTCCTCGTCGAGTTCAGTGTTGAAGCCGCCGAGGATCTCGGCGGGCCGACTTTCCTCATTGAACAACGAGGAAATAGAGAACATGTTCTCTATTTGGCCCGACGAGTTCCTCGTCGGCTTCCTCGCTGAAAAGTGTACACACGACCGAGTTTCTCGGCAGAATCCAGCTCTGATCGAGTTTCTGGCTGAATTCTGCCGAGAAACTCGGTCGTGTGTACGGGGCCTTAGAGAAAAAAAGAGCACAGTCAAAGATTTTACTTAATGAATTTGTATGCTGTAGATGACAGAACAATGTAAAATTGGTCAACAGAGGGACAATTTAAAATAACAAGGCCAGGCCCAAATTTACTAGGGATAAAGGGCACAGACTAGGCCTTTACTGCAATAATAAGATACTAATAAACTGAATTTCAACCTAAAAACTTTAATGTGAAAATAGGAAAACATGCAGCGCTCATTAGACCAGTACCTGAGTACCAATCCCTAAGTGTCTGTGTATCAATCACTAATAACACTGTGACTATTTACAGATAACCCCACATAACATGTGAATGCCGCGCCATGCCATGCAAATTAACAATATAGTAGTCCATAAAGTGAAGTGATATTCCAAACAAGATTTAATATTCCTAAATCTTAAGATCTTCCACCACACCGCCGTGCTTGTGACAACTCCCCTCTAAAATTGCAATCACCAGCTGTTAATGCCTCCCACTCTCATGTTCGGCTCAAAAGCTTACGAATTAAACCTCTAGAGGGTTAAACGACTATCAACTGAATACTTGTGTTTCGGCCCAGGATTTTTCCACACATGTAAAATGAAAAAGGTGCTCCAATAGTGTAAAATAGTAACGACCATTTATTAAAATTCACACCAACACTTCAATTATTGCACTCACATGATCAACTTAAGAAAACAGCCTTGAAAAAAAACAAAGCAAACATATGTGTGTGATGGCACTGCAGTGCTCTGCGGTCACAGCGGACCCAAGGTGCGCGCTCGATCTAGGTCTCTCACCCACTCCTGAGTCCCGGATCGCGGTAGTAGTGTATCGTTCTTAGTTGCGGTGTCTCACGTCAGTATAGATTCTTATCGTGCAGCCACGCCCCTGATGTTTCGTCAACGATTAGGTAGGGAGACCGCCGCTCCAGGTGAGCACAAGCAGGCAATCAATGTCCACTGAGGAGCCACACGGGTGCTGGCAATGCGTAGAATTGAGCAGATGAGAAAATAGATGGACAGCCGCACTCCAGAAAGTCTTTATGAAAAAAGATGTGCTCTTTATTTTAAAAGGAAAAAATGCACAGCATACAACAGCATACGGTGGGATGAAAAGCTGACGCGTTTCACATTAACAATTAATGCTTAGTCATAGCTATGACTAAGCATTAATTGTTAATGCGAAACGCGTCAGCTGTTCATCCCACCGTATGCTGTTGTATGCTGTGCATTTTTTCCTTTTAAAATAAAGAGCACGTCTTTTTTCATAAAGACTTTCTGGAGTGCGGCTGTCCATCTATTTTCTCATCTCCTGATGTTTCGTCACTTGGACTTATTCATGGCAACCCAGGCGTCATGTTTTTTTGCACTGCGCATGCGTGAAATGGCAACCCGTGTACTGACACAAACAGAGCTTCTTTTTTATACATCCTTGCAAGGAAATTGTCTGCAACTCTATATAGAGAGTTTTTTTAGCTGCTATTGTGCATTTCACAATACATTTTTATAACGTTTGCACTATTGGAAGCCTTCTCTCTTTTTTCCTATACCATTTGGCTTCACTAAATTTTCAAAATCTGGATTGCTTCTCTTGTGCTGGAACACCTGTCACTGGAGCACCTGAGTGATTTCACTGACCATCGCTACAGAGGGGATAGATAAAGGATCATTCCTGGAGGTCTCCACAGGACACCATTCACGATCATCTGTATCTCTGCAGAGCCTGTATTAACCCCCCTGAGAAGGGCGGTCACAGGCTAGCTAGTAAGCCTCCCCTTACATTCACTGGTGGTGGGTCTTCACATATTTTGGAATAACATTGGAGTAACACAGGATTACATCTTTCTTGCGGGAATATTTCCCATATGAACTTCATTCACCTTTATTGGACACTATTTTTGATATAATTATTTTTGAATAATTTTTGGCAACATGTGACTTTTTTCAGCGCTACACATTTTATATCCACAAGTATTCAGTTAATGGTCGTTTAACCCTCTAGAGGTTTAATTAGCAAGCTCTTGAGCTGAACATGAGAGTGGGAGGCATTAACAGCTGGTGAGTGGAATTTCAGAGGTAAGTTGTCACAAGCACGGCAGTGTGGTGGTGTCTTGGACCCGAGCCAAGTGCACGGAGTGTCTGATATCTGCTTCCTGAGCCAAATTAGATAAGAAGCGTTTGTACAAACTGAAGAACGTAAATAATCTGCACTCAGACTTGTGTCTCAGGGTGAAGACCGTTACTTCTGCTTTTTATTGTAAGCCGTGTGTTTTTATATGGATTACAAGTACATTCAAGAGCGCATGACCGAACACACGATCATGCTCATTAATATTCATTAATATTCAACATTCTCATTAATATGTAATATTATTCTTGTGACGTCCTGGCGTCTGGCATCTGTCTGGTTCTGTGGTTCTTAGGGACTTTTCGCTGTCCTAAAATAGTTGTTTTTTGCAGACTGAGTTCCTGTTCTGATAAACCATGTGATGCATCTCTGAAATACAACATTATATTAGCAAAGGGGTAAATTATGCATTACGATTATATGTGATTATTCCTATAGCAATCAATAACCTATTTGCATACGTTATATATATATATATATATATGATCATATGTGATATAAAGCATGTGTTTGTGCATTGAAATAGGCATTTCATTATCTTAGTTTGACTATTTTTATCACATCCACTACAGCACCCCCCTTGAAATGTCTATTTTAATCTATTTTAATCTGTCCCTGTTTTAATCTAAGTTTCCCCACCCCAAGGCGCGCGGAGTCTAAGGTCCAGCAGGTTTTCCCCAGAGCCTCTAGTGGTGAGGATGGCTTTCGCTGCAGCTGGACCCAGGTCGCGGCCTCAAGGCTCCTACCCTATCTGTCCCTGTCATCCTGCCTATTCATGATGTGAGACTGGGAATGTCTGTAGTGGAATGTGCGGTTCTTCGTACTCATCTTCCTCGAGCCCTATGTCTTGGTTCACGAACGTAGGGATTCCTTGTTCTACTGCTTTCTCTATACATTTCTTTAAACAAGGGAGTATGCAACAAATTATCAGAGCGAGGAGAAATAGAAAGATGAGTATGGTTACTCCTATTTGGGTTAAAATTCTCTGCCACCCGTTCATCCAACTGAAGTATTGGTCCCATGGATCTGTGATGCCTGAATTTTTCTTTAGTTCAACTGACAGATTCTTCAACTTTTTAAGGGCTACAGTGACTTGGCCATTCGGGCCGGTGTTGTCTGGAATATATGTACAGCAAGTGGTGCTGGTCATCTTGTCTATCACAGTACAAACCCCTCCTTTCTCTGCAAATATCATATCCAGAGCCATCCGGTTCTGGAAAGTCATTTGAGAGTCGGCCTCCAACTGTTCGGCTATTCCCTGGAATGCGTCTCTCGTGTAATTGACAAACCTTTGCTGATTGTAATATATATAATTTATCCAGTCTACATTTTTGCTAACAGTTATTATGGGGATTAGGGCCTCTAAACCTGCTTTTACCTGGTCTCGGGCCTTGAATTCATCAGGGACCCCCCTCGGAACTCCAATGGCATCTAAATACACATGAGGGTCAAAACTTCCCGGAAGGGCTTCCCTTTTTGTCCTCTTACCCTGTGTGTTGTGAGTACCTTCCGTTAGGGTTAGGATGTGCAGAGGCATGATGGCCTTTGCAAGGGCACATTCTCCCCTCCATTGTCCTTCCAATCTGGACCTCACTTGCATGTCTCCACATATCCAATACACATCCCCCAAGGATTGACTTTGATTCTGTATTAAGTTGGCCGGGACATGACTGTAAGAAGCACAGTAACCTTTGGAGAAGTTACCTAGGTTTTTACCCCTCCCTTCATGGTGAGCATAACAAGTGTAGTTTCCAGGGTATAAGGTGATAGCTATCTTAGGTATTGAAGCACTGGTGTCTATGGGATATTCCTTTTTCCATTTTTCACATGTTAATTGGTTGGTGGAAATGTTAGCGTAGAGGCTTAGGAAGCACTCTTCCTCTTTTTTAGGTATAACTAATGGGACTGTACCTAAATGTGGCCTAGCACTACCACAGACATAGCAGTTGGTTTTATTATGTCTGCTGGCGCTATATCTCATCCATTCTAGCCAGAGATTGATTTCTGAAAGGCCGGTCTCAACCTCCATTGTATCCTTGAAGGTAGGATCTGCTATTGCAACCATGTCCTCCAGGGTCTGTACATGGGGCTTTAAGGGGTTTGGTGGGGGCGGCAGGTTCTTGATTGGCTGCCATTCATTGTTGTTGTACATATCTTCTAGGCGGAAAGACCCTCTATGACCCCAGTGACCACCTCCGAACCACCACCCCAACACATACTCTCCCTTATCGGATGGGCTCGGATTCCGTATGTTTAGGACAAGTGTCATACTGGGCCCTGGCTTGGTGAGGGTAAGACGGGTTAGCAAGGGCTCCCCCTGGCTGTCTTTACTGTCATAGGCTGGCAGAGGGTTATATCCCCAGGGTGTCCCTGTGTTCCAAGCTGCTGCTCCCCAACTGTCACAATTTTTTCCCCATGACCCTTTAGTGACACATATATATCCCTCTCCGTCACCTTTTTCATACCGTTCTGACCTGCTGTCATGCTCAGGACATGGGAGTATCTTACACGGGTGGAAGTCAAACGTGGCTATATGGGTATCAGATGAATTATACCAAAAAATGACCTTCCCATCTTTCTTAGTAATAGCTGCATGCTGTGCCCCAGTCAACCCACACAGACAAAGGATATATATGATCATGATTTATCTTTATCCGTTTCCTTGGGTATGGTGACCTTCTTGCAGTGGGAGGCGTGTATCCAGGTATTCTTCCCTGCAACTTTCACAGATGTAGCTGTTATTAGGAGGACCTGGAAGGGACCGTCATATCTTGGTTCAAGAGGGTGTTTTCGCACAAATTTCTTCACCAGAACCCAATCACCGGGGACCAGCTTGTGTGTTCCTGTATCTAACTCAGGATCTGGAATGGAAGAGAAAACCTTTGCATGGATTCGGGTTAATTCACGAGACAAAGCAGTCACATAATCAGTTAATACATCGGATTGTAACTGTAACTGTTGTGGATAATAACACCCTAATCTCGGGGCTGAACCAAACAGTATTTCATAAGGTGATAAACCATGGCTCTCTTTAGGAGTGTATCTCACACTGAACAGGGCGATGGGTAGACTATCTGGCCAGCTCATCCCTGTCTCCTGAGACATTTTCAACATTCGGGATTTTATTGTGCCATTCAATCTTTCTACCTTCCCACTGCTCTGAGGGTGATACGGGGTGTGGAAAGCAAGTGTGACCCCTAGGGCTGTCCATATTTCTTTGGTTAACGAGGCCGTGAAAGCCGGCCCCTGATCACTCTCTATGACCTCTGGGACACCATATCTGCACACTATTTCCGTTAGAAGCTTCTTGGCTGTGGTCTTCGCTGTCATGTTGGTCACAGGGAACGCTTCGGGCCAGGAACTGAACATATCAACGATTACTAGAGCGTATTCATACCGGCCACTCTTCGGCATCTGAATATGATCAATCTGTATTCGTTGAAAGGGATATTGAGCTTTAGCTAGATGTTTCATGGGTGTCTTTTCCGTTCTGCCTGGGTTGCACTTGGCACAAATGACGCATGACTTACAGAAGTTGTTGGTAAGTGGGGTAATTCCTGGGGCCAGGTAGTATTTATTGATCAAAGCATTCATCAAGGTCTTCGACAGGTGAGAAGCACCATGAGCCCACTGCACCACAGCTGGGAACATGGACCGTGGTAAACATGGTCTCTTATTCACTTCCATGAGTCCATCCTTCAATATGGCTCCCTTCTTCGTCCATGTTCCTTTTTCCTCTTCACTTGCTGCCTCTTGCATTTCCTTCAAGCGTGCCCAATCCACAGGAGGGTTCTGCAAGATCATGGTGGCTTGTACTGTCTCTTGTGCTGGAATGTTTTGGACGTCCACTCTGCGTACAACTTCTCGCACACCTTCCGCGGCATGTTTTGCTGCAGTGTCCGCCAAGTGATTACCTTGTGCTTCTTGAGTGTTCAGTCTGCCATGTGCCTTTACCTTGAGAACTGCCACTTGGGTAGGAAGTAGCAGAGCATCAATCAGGTCCCTGACTGCTGCGCTGTGTTTTATAGGTGTACCCACTGCTGTCAGAAAACCCCTATTCTTCCACAGGACACCATAGTCACAGGCCACTCCAAGAGCGTATCTTGAGTCCGTATAAATGTTAGCCTTCTTCCCTTCCGCCAGCTTGCATGCCATGATTAGGGCCTGAAGTTCTGCTTCTTGTGCGGACTTAGAGGGGGGCAATGCAGAGGCATGGAGGATTGTATCTCTGGTAGTGACAGCATATCCGGTGTGGTACCTCCCTTCATGATCTGCATATCTTGATCCATCAACATAGATAGTCAGGTCAGGGTCGTCCAGAGGCACTCTGCTAACTGTTGGCAGGTGTGTAGTTTCCATCTTCATGATTTCAAGACAGTCGTGAGAGATATCGTAAGGGTCGTATCCCCCCTCGAAAAGCGGGAGCAGAGTGGACGGGTTGAGGGTGTTACATCTGAGGAGGGATATATTGTCCGGGAGGAGCAAAGTGCATTGTAGTCTGAGATGTCTTGCTGCTGACATATGTTTTGGTTGTACTTGGTTTAGCACGGCTGATATGTCATGCGGAGCTAGAAGGATGAGGAAGTGGCCCAACACGAGATCTGCAGTTTTGTCCAGAAGGGCTTGGGCTGCGAAAACAGCTCTGAGGCAGGAGGGTGCCCCCCTAGCTACTGGATCCAATCGACAGGAATAGTACCCGATAGGTCTAAGTCTGTTGTCACAAGATTGGGCCAGTACTCCTGTGGCGTGTCCTTCTCTCTCTGAGACAAATAGCTTGAAGCTCTTTTCATAGTCTGGTATGCCAAGGGCAGGGGCCGACGACAGGATCTGTTTCAGAATTTCAAAGTTTGTAAGGGCCTCTGGTGGCAGAGTGAAAGGATCAGTCTTTAGAGCATCATAGAGTGGTTGCATTAGCAGAGATGCTTCTGGAATCCATGAACGACAATAAGATATTAGGCCCAGAAAAGCATGGAGAGACTTGTGGCCAACTGGCACCGGAATTGCTTTGATCACAGCTATTCGTTCTTGAGTAAGATGTCTTACGCCTTGTGAGATACAATGTCCAAGGAAGACCACTGTTTGCTTGCACCACTGGATCTTCTGTTTTGATGCTTTACAGCCTTGTTCAGCCAGGTAACAAAGAAGGTCTTCAGAGTGGGTGGCAGCCTCATCTTGGGTATCTGCGCAAAGCAAGAGGTCATCCACATATTCGAGAAGCACAACGTCTGGGTGGAGTTTGATCCATGTGTCCAGAATGAATTTCATTGCCTTGGAGAATTGGGACGGGGAGTTCTGGGCACCTTGCGGCATTACAGTCCAGGTGTAGCTTTTCCTTTCGTGGATGAAACTGAATAAGAATTGACAACGCGGGTCTAGGGGGACACTGAAGTAGGCGTTTGCTAGGTCCACCACAGTAAAGTACTTGGCCGTGGGTGGTATTCCTGCCAGCAAGGTGTGTGGGTTGGGTACGATGGGTGTCTCCAGTATGGTGGCTTCATTCACTGCTCGCAGGTCCTGCACCATGCGATATTTCACAGGTTCTCCTTTTGGGGTTTTCTTCTTGACTGGGAAGAGTGGGGTGTTGCAGGGGCTTGTGCAGGGTATAAGAGCCCCATTCTGGAGGAGGGCCTCTATCTGGCGAGTGATTGCTGCTGACACGGAGGGCTTGAGGGGGTATTGGGGTTTTCTGGGGAAAGGGGCACCAGGCTTCATTCTGACCATGACAGGCGGGACTTTTAGATGACCGATGTCTTCTGGGCCTGTAGACCACAGGCAGGAAGGTATTCGGGTTAAAACCTCTTCCGGAATTCCAGTCTTGTCTTCTACATTTAGGGACAGCAAGAGCGGAATGGAGCATAATGCTGACGTGTCTTCATCAGTCAGTGGTGAGGTTACTCGGATACCACCATCAGGTTGGAAGGAGATTGAGGCCTGGAGTCTGGATAAGACGTCAGCCCCTAGTAAGTTCAAGGGACAGGTGTCGGAAACCACAAATCTTGTTAGCAGGTCAGGGATGTTGCCAACTTGTAGGGGGCGGGTTAGAGGACTTTTTCGGGGTGTTCCATCCACTCCAACGCACGTGATGTCATTGTCAGATAGGAAGGAGATATCGGGTAATTCTTTCGTTCGAATAACAGACCGGGCAGCACCTGTGTCGCAAATGAACTGTGTGGGCCGGCCCTCGATGCTGAGTGTTATCTTGGCTAGAGGTCCCCCTGAATCTTTGTGTGTTGCGATCATGGTTGGAGTGTATGACACAGGCTTGCCGAATTCCTATGGATCCATATGGCCAAACAGAGGAGGAGGAGGCCAAT
Source organism: Rana temporaria (assembly GCF_905171775.1). Taxonomy (NCBI): domain Eukaryota; kingdom Metazoa; phylum Chordata; class Amphibia; order Anura; family Ranidae; genus Rana; species Rana temporaria. Next base: position 398,289,478 of record NC_053490.1, read on the forward strand.
CATTGGGTGCTGAGTTGGGATTCCCCTGGACGTTTTGTCCTTGGTGTTGAGCATCTCCTCTTCTTTGGTCCCCTTGATCGGGCTGTCTTCGATCGGATCTCCACGGGCTTCGGCATTGTCTCCGAAAATGTCCGGGCTTTCCACAGTTGTAACAGCAGGCTCGCGGGTTTCGTGTTTGTGGTGGCGGGTATGGTGTGTCAGAAGTCAACATGAGAGGGACTGCCTTCCTATTACCCTGTGAGGACTCTATGCCCTTTGCTACCAGTAGTAGAGTGTCAAGAGGTAACACTCTGTACTCTGGCCGAGATAGTAGCAGGCCTTTCCGGATTGTGTCCCTGAGGCCTGTTACAAATGCAGAGGATAGCATCTGCGTATGTGCCTTGTTTTGTGTGCTGAATCCCAAATCGGTGAACACCTGTAACATCCTAGTATGGAATTTCTCAACTGATTCAGCCTTATCTTGTGTAATGTCTTGGATGTTTGTTGCTTGGTCTGCCAGGCGGTCACGTGCCCACTGTTGTAACTGCGTCACAAACTCACATCCCGAACCATATGTATTGTCAGGGATGCCACTGTCCACTTTGAAACACCTTAGCATTACTGGCCAGTAAGCATCCCCTGCTTTGATTTCACAGAGACTTACCAGGTCCCGCCAGGCACAGGAGTATGCCTTCTGGATCTGGGCAACTCTTCTGTAAAATGGCATGGGCTGTTTTTCAGGATCTGGTAGACTGGTTACAAGGGATGATGCTTGTTGAGGGCTAAAGGTCACATACATCAGGGGTGCGCCTAGTGGTGCAGGTGGCATTTCCCCCCTTGGTATGTGAGGTTGTGACCCACTGGGTGGAAGTCTCCAGTAATCTCCCTGTTGTGGTGGTTGGAGAGGTAGTCCCCTGTTTTGTGGGGGGGGGCCATACTGTATGGTGTCATGTGAATCACCTGTGGGTCCTCCTGAGACATTCGCCGTGTCCTCAGAGAACGGTTGTGAATGAGGAGGGGAATACAATGGGAGTGAGAACCTAGCACCAACCCTGGTTGCTTGCGCTGCTCCCCACAGGCCTGCGGATGTAGGCCGTGCTGCTGTGGAAGTGGGATGGAGATGTGAGGATGTCACTCGGTCAGATTCTATACAGAATTCCTGCAGCGCCCTGTGAGGTGACTGAAGGGGGGGATGTACTGGTTCATGGCCCTGGTATGGAAGTGTAGTTGTCCTGGTGTTCACATCCGACAGGCCTCCAGACACTATAATCTGAGCTGGGCCCTGGTCTTCATGACTGGCTGAACTGGGAGTGGTACCAGTTGGAGCGACGCCCCCCTTGGTCACTGACACTTCTTGGTGCTCAGGTGAGTGGCAGTGACTATCAATGCTTTCCTCTGCCTCATCCTCATCATCTTCTAACATCATTAATGGGTTAACACCTTCCTTGTAATATGCTCCGGTCTGATCTAACACTGGGCATATAGGTATGGGTGTACCAATATGGCCGTCACAGGAAGCAGTCATGGGGAGTCTTCCTGTGTCACCAGTGTTGGGTGTTGCAAGATGGCCACTGCCCTTGGGAGGTGCCATGGGTGCTGAAGGAGGTGGTACCTTGGGACGGTGCCTGGTGGGAGGATCAAGTGAGGGGGCGGTTGCTGAGGGGCAGGGACGCCATTATAGGGTGGTGGCCGTCCAGACTCAAATGTACATTCTGGTTTATGATACACATATACAATATATCCATGTTGGTTTGTCTCTTGCTCTGACCACCCCTCTACTTGGACAGCTTGCGATACTCTGTACCAGGCTTCAGCTGTAGCTAATAAGCCATGATCAGACAATAGACCTTTTTTCCGTTTTAACAACACCCTCCATTCTTCTGCCTGCAACCTCCCACCCATGTGCATGTTGATGTCACATACTTTTGCAAGTTCATTTATCCTCTTAACTGCTGTTTTTCCCTCCCTCTCTAAAACCAAGCTGTAAGCTAAGCTGCCTTCCCTCGGCTTTTCTGACTTCTGTCCCATTGCTATTTAATGGAGGGATACACGTTCAGATCTCTGGATTTTGTATTACAAGGCTGTCTAGGACACAAGTTTGAAGTTTTGGCTGCGTGCTCTTTTGAGATCTTTCTGCGCTGTCACTTCCTCTTTTTTTAAAAGTACACTTTCTCCTTTTTTTTTTTTTTTGAAATCGAAAGTGTCAGCCTGCTACAGACAGACGAGCTTAAACAATACAGCAGTTAAATACAGTGCGTTCCTTTAAATGTCATTTACGTCTCCCAGAGGCAAACCCAAACTTCTGACTCTGTCCTTTTCACCCTCCTCACACTTTTCTGGCTGTTCTGGCTGGAGTGGGCACCTAATAGGTAAGTATCCCCTCTCTCTAGCTTCACCTTCTATTGCTGGTAATGATGCACCGACTACAATTCTGACTGGGTAGTGCACGTTTAATCTGAACACCAACACATCTGGAAAATCTACCAACAAAGGTTTCAGGCCAAGAATTTCTTCCCTGTATCCTGGGGTTATCACTTTCACCAGCCCCCAGCCCTCTGAATGAATTCCTAACAGTAGCCCACAGACACATTCAGGACATGACATCCCTGGCTCATGTGATTAAAAGATGAGACCTCAGAACAACGTCACAGGATTTTCCCTGCACACCTTTGTGCACACCTGTGCAGTAGTACCTGATACCCTGAGCTGTGCGCACCTTCTCAGGTATACCTTACAACAACCCTGAGAGAAGTTTGACCACGTTATCACAGCCAGTTATCGCATCTGTGACTCTATTCCTTTCTGCCTGTCTCATCCAAACATCAGAGGCCAGCACATATAACAAAACACCAAGATATGTGACAACCGCAGTGAAATATAGGATTATTAGTCCTCACGGGATCCCCACGCAACTATGCGTTCTCCTGACGCCCCCTCCTGATCATCCGTGCTTCACAGCACAATTATTTATTCCCCCAGGAGGAGTTTGACCACGTCAATTCTCATCCGTGATTATATAATTAATCCCCTTATTCCCAACAGCCGTCCCAAGCTTGACAGAACAAAACAAAAACAACAGGAAACAAAATACAGGCTGCAGATACCAATATGCAGGTTCCTATAAATGACCCTCGGGCAAGCTATATTATCTGCCTGCTTTGCTGATCGAGGGCAAGCCGACACGGGAACAGGAACTAACCAACCACGGGCGGGATGAACAGTAGACAAAATTAAAAGTGTCTTACCGTTCTCAGAGGTGATCAGTCTCTGCACCCGTCCACATTGGTCTCCGTCCCAGTCCCCTCTCGATCGGCTTGGCCCGAATCAGAAAGCCCGAAGCCCCACGTTGGGCGCCAATTGTCTTGGACCCGAGCCAAGTGCACGGAGTGTCTGATATCTGCTTCCTGAGCCAAATTAGATAAGAAGCGTTTGTACAAACTGAAGAACGTAAATAATCTGCACTCAGACTTGTGTCTCAGGGTGAAGACCGTTACTTCTGCTTTTTATTGTAAGCCGTGTGTTTTTATATGGATTACAAGTACATTCAAGAGCGCATGACCGAACACACGATCATGCTCATTAATATTCATTAATATTCAACATTCTCATTAATATGTAATATTATTCTTGTGACGTCCTGGCGTCTGGCATCTGTCTGGTTCTGTGGTTCTTAGGGACTTTTCGCTGTCCTAAAATAGTTGTTTTTTGCAGACTGAGTTCCTGTTCTGATAAACCATGTGATGCATCTCTGAAATACAACATTATATTAGCAAAGGGGTAAATTATGCATTACGATTATATGTGATTATTCCTATAGCAATCAATAACCTATTTGCATACGTTATATATATATATATATATGATCATATGTGATATAAAGCATGTGTTTGTGCATTGAAATAGGCATTTCATTATCTTAGTTTGACTATTTTTATCACATCCACTACAGTGGAAGATCTTAAAGCGGGGGTTCACCCCAAAAAATTTTTTTAACATTACATCTAGCAGAGCCAGCATACTAAGGACATTTACTTTCGGCAGGTGCATTTTTTTTTCTCCGTACATACCTTTATATTCTGTTTTTGTCCAGGGCTTCCGGGTTTCGATGACTGCGGGACTGGGCGTTCCTATCCTTCGGTTCGATGACTGACGGCTTGTGAAACAGGTGACCTGTCACACAACGTGCGTCACCAGATGTCAGGAAATAGCCGAGCTGCGAGTCGGCACTATACGGCGCCTGCGCAGTCAGCTCTACACGGCGTATAGGGCTCGTTTCGCAGCTCGGCTATTTCCGGAAATCTGGTGACGCGCGTTGTGCGACAGGTCACCTGTTTCACAAGCCGTCAATCATCGAACCAAAGGATAGGAACGCCCAGTCCCGCAGTCATCGGAACCCTGATGCAGGGATAGGAACGCCCAGTCCCGGAGTCATCAGAACGCAGAAGCCCTGGACAAAATCAGAATATCAAGGTATGTACGGAGAAAAAAAAATGACCTGCGAAAAGTAAATGTCCTTAGTATGCTGGCTCTAATGTTAAGATTTAATCTTGTTTGGAATATCACTTCACTTTATGGACTATTATATTATTAATTTGTCACATGGGGTCATCTGTAATAGTCACAGTGTTTTTAGTGATTGATACACAGACACTTAGGGATTGGTACTCAGGTACTTGTCTAATGAGCGCTACATTTTTTCCTATTTTCACATTTAAGTTTTTAGGTTGAAATTCAGTTTATTAACATTTGTTTTTTTAAGTGGCAGCTTTAGTTTTACACCTTTTTTTTATTGGCGCAGTGGTGGTACAGGATATCAGGGGCGGATTTATATCTTTATACCTACAATAATAAGATACTGCTGAGGATACAGCCTTGTAGCCGGACAGTTTTAATCAGCGATAACAGGACAAAATGTGCTAGAAATAAAAAGTACATGCAGATAATTTACTACAAGAATTAAGAGGCAGCAGGTGAGCCAGCATTGTAAAACTGGCCAGCAGCGGGAAAAATTTAAATAGAGATACATAGCTAGATTCAGAGAGAGTTAGGCCGGCGTATACGACCGACCTAACTCAGAATCTGCGCCGTCCTAAGTTTAAGTGTATTCTAAAACTGAGATACACTTAAACCTAGTTAAGATACGACAGCCTGCGCCGTCGTATCTTAGGGTGCAATATTTAGGCTGGCCGCTAGGTGGCGCTTCCGTTGAGTTCGGCGTAGAATATGTAAATGACTAGATACGCCTATTCACGAACGTACGTGCGCCCGTCGCTGTAAAGATACGCCATTTACGTAAGGCGTTTTCAGGCATAAAGTTATTCCATCAAATAGCTGGACTAGTCAATGTTAAGTATGGCCGTCGTTCCCGCGTCGAAATGTGAAAATTTTACGTTGTTTGCGTAAGTCGTCCGTGAATAGGGCTGGATGTAATTTACGTTCATGTCGAAACCAATACGTCCTTGCGGCGTACTTTGGCACAATGCACACTGGGTTATGAACACGGTCGGCGCATGCGCCGTTCGTAAAAAATGTCAATCACGTCAGGTCACCCCCCCATTAACATAAAACATGCCCCCTCAGCCTAATTTGAATTAGGCGCGCTTACGCCGGCCACATTAAGGCTACGCCGCCGTAAGTTAGGAGGCAAGTACTTTGTGAATACGATACGCTAAGCCGCCTTAAAGTTGCGGCAAGATACCTGAATCCAGCTAAAAGAACTCAAGCTGGGGCTTTACTACAGGAATTATGATGCTGCAGAGGTAAAATTGCTCAGCATTAGGACAGTATTAATCATGGATAATAGGCCTCACTGGGGTATGCAAAACTTAAATTTTATTAGTGGTGATGGGTGGGAGCAAGTGGTATATGAGTGGTATAAAGTAAGGAATTCACTGTTCCTGCACTTAGTTTTTTTTAATTTAAAATGATGTAGTGGACTGCTGCTAACAAAAAGCAGCACCCAAAATATAAAAAAAGGAAATACCAAAACTATCAACATAAGATAAAAAATAAAAAAAAAACACAAAAGAAATGAAAACCACCAAAATACTACTCCTGAAACAGAAGCACACTTTTCAAAAGGGAAGCCTTGCAGCAAAAACATGTTTAATAAAAAAGTGCGGTTAAATACAATTCAAGACAAGAGGGTTAGGAGGGCCCTGCTTCTAATGCCTCATACACATGACCATTTTTCTCGGCAGGAAACGTTGCATACACACGTTCAGGCCAAATACCTCCCGTCCAAAGTACGGTGACGTACACCACATACGACGGGACTATAAAGGGGAAGTTCCATTCAAACAGCGCCACCCTTTGGGCTGCTTTTGCTGATCCTTGTGTTAGAAAAAGTTTGAGAGACGATTCACGTTTTTCAGTACGTTACAGCCCAAAAAGCTAGAAATGAAAGTTAAAATTACACTTTCCTAACTACATATTATTTCTCTTTGCTGTTTGTCAGCTTTTTCTATACTTTTCCTACAGCAGCTTCTAATTCACTGACATTGCTCTCTGCCAATCTTTCTATAATGGAAGGGCTTAACCGAAAGCCCCTTATTGGCCCTTCTGAGCCTGATGGCTGTAGTTCGACTTCCAAGGGCATTATGGTTTAAAAAAATCTCCAAGGTGAATCTGCACATAAATTCACCAGGACATCAAATTTCGAACCCGTAGGATTTGACTTGAGCCCATGGTAGCGATGAACCCAAACCTTGTCATTCTATTGGCACACTGTATAGTGCTAAGCTTAGAGACGAATGCTGACTTACAATAATGACTTAACAGAATTATAAACAGTAATTGAAAAACTGTTCACTTCTATGTATTTCATCTGTGTGGTCAGCTGTTTGGCCAGAGATTAGCTGTCAGCACATACCTCTTTGAAAAATGATTACCATACAAAGCTTAGATAATATGAATACCATAATTGACTGTAGCACTCAAAAATCAAGGATCCTATCATTAAGTGTGTTGGTGTTTTAAAAAGGGACGTTTCCAGGGCAAATCTCCAAAGCCTGTTGGCAAGCATCTACTTGCAGTTATTAGAAAAAACATGGATATTTAAAGGGCGGTCTTTTCAACACAAGCATATAAACAGATCGGCTGTAACATTATGACCACCCACCATAACATTATAACAACCCACATAGTATTGAGTAGGTCCCACTTTTGCCACCAAAGTAGCCCTGACACATTGATGCATGGACTCCAAAGTAAGATCAACATGAATGGCTGGACCCAGCAGAAAATTTGCCCGAGCCATCACACTGCCTCCACCAGCTTGTATATAGTGGGCAAGCATTTATTTTCTCCTCCTTTGCTGGGTTTGTGTTTTCTCCTAGAGATTTCAGAGAACATCTGGATTATATAGGACTAGTAATGTATTATTAGGAATCTACTTGTAGCAGGTACTTCTCCAGACTAATCTAATCTAAATGGGAGAGCTGTCTGCAGCAGCAGCTAGGGCCTTTTCATCCCCCCTTTCTCTCTTCACACAGACACTCAGAAATTGTTTGTAAACTCCCTATTGGAAGTTGTCTGTGAACTCCCTATTTTAAGAACCTGAGCCAATCATGAGACAGCAGCAAAGGACTGTGGGAGAGGAGATATAAAGCCAGAGCCTCTTTTTGCCTGAACCCCATCAGGAGAGCATCTGCACTGTGTGTGTGGAATCTCAGCCTACCAAGGACACACAGCCTCCAACTCCAACCCAGAGGAACAGATTGTTCATGCAGCTCCAGTCCAGAGGAACAGACTGTCCATGCTAAAGAAGGAAACCCTGCAACAGCTCAAGGACTGAATGTTACTGCGACACACCTGCATCTAAGATCGATCGATCACTCAGGGGAGGACCGCTGACTGTGTACAGGATTTGGTGAGGGGGCTTTGCCCAGAAACCTTTAATGCTTTTCATAGAATACCACATCCAAGTATTGTCCACAGAGCTCCTACATTGCCGGTGAAGATAATAAAATGCAAAGCTTTGCCTTCAGGACATTACCGCGGTTGCTCTTAAAGGTAACACACCATGGGTATTGATATAATGTCACTGGGTGTGTAATAGAGGTATTGTAGGCCGGCCTGGGGTTCCCCTTTAGCCACAGCATCCCACACACACCAAAAGTTATTGGGGAGTCTATTTAATCTGTACATATTGTTACCTATTGCTTTTGTTGTTTGCATAGTGTTCCTGACTGTTTTCTTTAAACTGTTTCAACCAAGTCCTGGGTACTTACACAGGTCCTGGCTGACTAATGTTAACCTGAATTTTACTTTTCTTCAAGTAAACTACAAGAAGAACTGTGTTGTGTATTCCTGCTAAGTTATTCCATTAACCTCCCTGGCGGTATGATTCTGTCTGGAATTACGTACCAAAAGTGGTACAATTTTTTTCATGGAAATTTGGTGATATGTATTATAGGCCTGCAATTCTTAGTAATTACTTACTTAAACCTGACCAAAACAAGACTCTAGTAGACATTCTAGATGTGATAAATTTGAAACACAAACACATGAATTATAATCTAATCAATAATATAATTTTATTCAATAAAGCAATGAAAAATAAAGAAATTAGTCAAAGAAAGAAATTCAATACACATCCATAGTGTGAAACAGTTTGAAACATGGAACTAGACAAAGTCCGACATTGCAATCTGGGCAATAGTACCTTGTTTCTTTTTGGACTTTTTTCCCATTTTCATCCCTCTTGGAAAAACGACGCACATCCTGGTAGGCGCTAACTTTCGTGCGGTTGGCGGGAAATTCTACAAAATGACAACATGTCAGGCGTTCTGGATTCCCAACATCAACAGAGCGTCGTCCGGGTCTGTTAGCAGACACTGATGGCGTCGGGTGGTTGATAAAAATCTGCTCAGCCACCTTCCATATAAAGTCAGAATGAACAAGAGGTATGTTCGTGTTTGCTTTATAAAGAATATAAGCGTTCCAAAGACATTGTTCAAGGAGATGCCTGAAAATCTTTTTTTAGTATTTCTTCTGTTGTTTTCGCATCGCCGGGTAAAATGTCATTGCCTGATCGGCTCGGTCGACACCTCCCATCGTGTGGTTATAGTCGATCACGACTTGCGGTTTCAGCACATCTTTTCCGTGTTTTGTGCGGACCATGGTAGTGGAGGTGCTGTGCACAGTGCTCATGAGACACACATCCTTTTTGTCTCGCCAGCGCATTGCCATCATTTTACCCTTTTGAAAGGCAACCATCTCTCCTTTTTTTATTTTTTTATTGCCAAACGTAGATGGCATGTCACGCCGGTTTGGCCTAACGGTACCATACCCATCCGTTTTATTGAGGAGCAAAACCTCATAAAGTTCCGGTGACGTATAAAAATTGTCTGTTGTCACGCAATACCCCTGGTTCAGCAATGGGTCCAGCAGTGTAAGGACAGATGATGTGGCCATCCCATAGCGGTCGTACCTGGGATTAAACTTGGTACCTTTCCCGGTGTAAATGACCGCATTCCATATATATCCGGTGGAAGATTCACATAGCATATAAAATTTTATGCCAAAGCGCGCTCTTTTGGACGCAATAAATTGGATCCAACTCAGGCGTCCCTTGTAGGCCATCAGACTTTCGTCCACATTGACATCCATTTCTGGCACGTAGGTCCGCTGAAAGTTGGCGACAATCATCTGGCACACCTCCCAGATTTTTTTTAGCTTTGGCGCAGGATGCGTGGCCTCATCAAATTCTTCGTTGTTGGCGAAGTGTAAGTTTTTCATAATGAGTGAAAAACGATACTCAGACATCACAGTGCCAAAAAATGGAGTGGCCAGCATCTTATTGGTGGACCAGTACCATTTCTGGAGCGGTTTGCCCACCACCCCCTGAAGGATGATGAGTCCCAAAAAATTCCAGATGTCCTCCTCAGTGACCGGTTCACATTTTCTGGATCTGGAAAATCTGGCACGCAGCGTAGCAGATTGCTGATCGTGGTATCGATTGGTCTCTGTCACCATTTTTAAAATTACCTCCTCAGAAAGAAAAAGTTTCTGGTACGCCAGAGGGTTGTCACTCTCCACATCAACCTTCATCCCAGGAGATCCAGTGAATCTGAACCTCGGGGGCGCTGCCTGGTCCGCATCGCTGTCTATAGGGCACCAAGTGCGCACATCACTTAGGTCAGGTGCGGGATCAACGGCGTTGTCACTTTCTGGATCAGTGTTGGTGTCGGAGTCAGATGACAAATCTCCCCACGATTCACTGACGCTCTGTTCTGCGATCAACTCTGTGTCGCTGCCGCTGTCGCTCAGCTGATCCAAAAGCGCATTTTGAGGACAGCGTTTTTTTGATGCCATTTTTTATAGGTTTTTCAAAGGTTTTATATGTCACAAATGACAATGGCAAGGGGCACTGAAAGGGCACTGTGTCAGTTTTCAAGGTGATACAGTGTAATCCTCTCAGATTACATTGTATCACCACCTTTTTATATGTTTGTGTTTGTGCATACATTTGAATTTCCCTCCCAGTTCCGCTCCCATGCACAATTGCGGTGCAGGGAACGGAACCAGGAAGTCAGATGACCGATGGACGGAGCGGCGGGGGTCTCGGCGGCGATCACAGCAATGAGAGATCATCGCTGGATCGTCTGGAGAAGGTAAGAGACGCCGCTGCAGGCTCTGCACATCCACCCAGAGCGTGACTCGGGGATACCGATCTCAGCAAAAAAAAAACACCCCGAGTCACGCTCGGGTTTACCGCTAAGGGAGTTAATCACATTGCTAGGTGTGCCAGAGGGGCTGGGACCTTTCATTGGGGTTGATAGGCAGAGTAACAGACTGAACAAACAAAAGCAGCTACCTTGGGGGTCTGATACATACTTATAAAATTAAAGTGACACTACACATTATTCTTATTATACAAACATTTTCCTCCAGTACTGTACTTAGTAAAGTGACTAGTTATTATGGTCAGGCTTGGAGACCAATAGCTATAGCAGTAGAGAGACTCCCACTGACCAGCTGGGTAAGTACACAATATAAGCTACTATTTTAGTCTTCAAAAACCTAAAGTTTAACTAATTATATGCCAAATAAGCCTAAATAAAATATATTTGGGAACCATCAAACCACTACCTCAAATACGCAAATGTAGAATTGCTTACTTCTCAATCCAATCGTGAGGTAGCTTTATTACCTCCCTCCAAATCATCCATAACGCAAAGAAAAAAAGATGAAAAATGCACACTCCATGCCGCTCCACCAGGCTGTATCTTTTATTCGTAAAAACCCTCTGGTTTTAGAAAATATATGATTTTGTGTGTCATTAGTGTGCCAACACCAGCTTCTGTAATGTGTGGGTTAAAGATGTTTTGAAAAAATTGGCTTGACTATCCAAAGTGAAAATTTACTGTGTCGACCACTGACAGGATGAGGGTTCATAAAACACCCCATCAACAATTTTTTTTTGTTTATTCTCTCATATCTGGATCTAACAAAAATTCATGCGTTTACAATTTGTATCAAAATCTCTCTTATATGAACCAAAGTAAGGTATGTTTCCTGTCCCTTAATAGTGATTTTTTTTTTTTAGTTTATTATTACGGGAGCACTTAGCGATGTCTAGTCATTCATTTGAATTGTAATCTTGTTAAAATATTCTTCAGAATTCCTAGAACCCTGCACCAGTAACAGAGGAAAGGTAAAAAAGATATCCCCAGAGAGAAAGCGCTGATCTATTCGGATGAGGTTACAGCTCATGAAGTTGAGCTATTTGGGCAAGCTGCAGGAGATTCAGCGGAACACGTTGAAAGGACATATGGAGGAACATATTAGACAAAATCAATGTACTGGCTCGTTGCCCCATAGACATTCGTGGGTTGCTTTCCCAGTAGTGACAGCATTTTCATACTTGCCAACAGTCCTGATTTTCTAGGCATAAAGACTTGAATTAATTCTGTATAACAAAATACTTGCAGGGTGTGTAAATTTCCATAAAATGTAAACACCTGCAAAGTTCTATGTCATATAAATGTCTTTTATTTGTATTTAGTTATTTCACAATGTTTGTAAAGCAATGCAAAATAAGAAAAAATATAATTGTCACAATTAAAGGACCCCTTTTAATGCATCCTGCGCACATAGACTTGCACCATGAAGTGGACCTGTCAATTAAAAGTGCCTTGTTCTTCCTGTGAATGCTTGCTCTTTCAGGTCCCTCAGTCGAAGTTAAGATCACTTGGCATCTGACAGATTGTTGTTTTTTTTATGTTATTTGAGACTAGATTAGGTTGTTTTTATTCAAACAGACCTTGCCTGATAGACTTTATAGAAGTTAACATAGAACTAACAATTTAAAAAAATGAAACACGATTGTAACTACAAAAATATTTATATTGGGATATCATATCTAAAAAAAAATTTTTTTGACCTGTATGAAGTCGTGGTCCAGGTCATATTTCTTACCCTAGTTGCCTGACACCAAAACATCCTATTTATTTAGATTCTCCATGTGTGCGTGTATATATATATATATATATATATATATATATATATAGTAGGGGTGTCAAATTTAATCGGTGCATCGCGATTCAGGTGTCCCCGATGCGGCACCGATGCATGCGACCGTATTAATCGATGTTTGGCCCCGCCCACATCCCCGCCCCTCCCAGGAGAGCGTTCCGTTCACTCGTTCAGACGTTGCCTTGTTTGTATAAGGCACGCTCATGTGACTGCCTGGCCCGCCTCTCTCCTCTTACGTCTCTCCTGGCGTCAGCCCCGCCCACTGACTGTAACGATCAGATAAGTAGAAAGGCGGGAGGTGCACTGCTGACGCTGAGAGTCTGAAATCCCTCAACCCCATACTGACCCTCCCATCCCCCATTTACCCCAGACTGACCCTCCCTACCCCATTTACCCCAGACTGAGACCCCCCAACCTCAGACTGACCCCTCTACCCACATTTACCCCAGACTGACCCCATTACCCCCATTTACCCCGGACTGAGAACCCATTTACCCTAAACTGACCATTCCATCCCCCATTTACCCCAGTTTGACACCCACCCAGATTAATTAGTGTGTGATGTTTGTTCTGCATGGAAATCACATTCTCTGCCACTTATGGGGTTAATCAGTTTAAGATCCTCCTTGAGCTCCAGCTCGGCGCTCCGCCCCTCCACCCGATCACTGCTTGCAGACCTGGAGCCAAGCTTGCCATGATTGTACTCAGAGGGCGGGAGCTTTTGGTTTCGCCAATCACACCCAGGGGGTGGGTCTTTTCCCTTCCGAGACGTCTCCCGCTCCTCGCTGTTCTGTCAGATCGCCGGGCGGACACCGGACTCCCCCATCACACACCGAGGACAGCATGTCGGTGGCCGGGCTGAGGAAACAATTCCACAAAGCCAGCCAGGTGAGACCGTGTGTATCCACCCCCCCGTCCCCACACCGGGCTCCTCACTGTCTTCTCTTCATACATGGGATGGGGGGAAGATATGGGAGACTTACTGTGTGATGTATTGGGGGGCTGTGTTATGGGGGGACTGTATTGTATGACATGGGGGGGGCTGTGTTATGTGATTTGGGGGGACTGTACTGTGTTATGGGTGGTGCTGAATATTGGGGGGGCTGTGTTGTGTGATATTGGGGGGGCTGTGTTGTGTAAAATTGAGGGGGTTGTGTTGTGTGATATTGGGGGGCTGTACTGTGTTATGGGGTGGGGGGGCTGATTTGTGTGATATTGGGGTGCTGTGTTGTATATTGGGGGGCTGTGTTATGGGGACTGAGTTGTGTGATATTGGGGAGCTGTACTGTATGATATGGGGCACTGCTGTTATTGGGGGAGCCTGTGCTTTGTGATATTGGGGGCTGTACTGTGTTATGGGGCAGTGCTGAATATTGGGGTGGGGCGGGCTGTGGGGTGTGTGTAATATGGGAGCTGTGCTGTTATTGGGGGCTGTACTGTGTTATGGGGGTGGGGCTGAATATTTGGGGGGGGCTGTTCTGTGTTATGGGGCTGTATATTTGGGGGCTGTACTGTATGACGGGGCTGTGCTGTTATGGGGACTGTATTGTATGACATTGGTTGGGCTGAGTTGTGTGATATTGGGGGGCTGTACTGTATATGGTGAACCCTCAATAAAAATATCAGTACACGAGGACTTGGACTTTTAAATACACTACTGTGTTATTTATTTTCTATTAATTGACACATTTCCTCAGTGTATTTAAAAGTCCAAGTCCTCGCTGTACTGATATTTTTATTGAGGGTTCATTGTCATCTGTGCATTTTTAAAGGCCGTATTGATGACAATGGCAGTACATAAAAAAAAACACAGAAAATGCACATGAGTGTATTTTAAAAATCCACAATAAAATGCATAAAACATGCATTGAATGGTGACAATCCAGCCTAAAGTGGGGTGCACACTATAAGAAAATCAGGCAAATGTATTTTCCTCATTGTTCCCTCCAATCATCCTCTGTGTGCAGAACAGCATGTAAGTACAGAGGAGGAGGGGGTGCTGTGATCCGGGGACACAGGGGGGGGTACGGGCATGTAGTGGAATCTGATGTGTCACCTGTGATAAGTCATTGTCACTGCAGGCCGGGACTGGGCTGTATGGAGGAGAAATATAGACCATCTCCTGTATTATGTCTGCAGTCTCTGATCATCTCCTGTACTATGTCCACAGTCTCTGATCATCTCCTGTAGCATGTCTGCAGTCTCTGATCATCTCCTGTAGCATGTCTGCAGTCTCTGATCATCTCATGTACTATGTCCACAGTCTCTGATCATCTCCTGTAGCATGTCTGCAGTCTCTGATCATCTCCTGTACTATGTCTGCAGTCTCTGATCATCTCCTGTAGCATGTCTGCAGTCTCTGATCATCTCCTGTACTATACCCGCAGTCTCTGATCATCTCCTGTACCACGTTTACAGTCTCTGATCATCTCCTGTACTATGTCTGCAGTCTCTGATCATCTCCTGTACTATGTCTGCAGTCTCTGATCATCTCCTGTACCATGTCTGCAGTCTCTGATCATCTCCTGTACTATGTCTGCAGTCTCTGATCATCTCCTGTACCATGTCTGCAGTCTCTGATCATCTCCTGTACTATGTCTGCAGTCTCTGATCATCTCCTGTACCATGTCTGCAGTCTCTGATCATCTCCTGTACCATGTCTGCAGTCTCTGATCATCTCCTGTACCATGTCTGCAGTCTCTGATCATCTCCTGTACTATGTCTGCAGTCTCTGATCATCTCCTGTACCATGTCTGCAGTCTCTGATCATCTCCTGTACCACGTCTGCAGTCTCTGATCACCTCCTTTAGTATTTTGGGGGGAGAGCCATGCGCACTTGCGCTGCAATCATGATGAATCGTGATGCATCGCAGAATCGAATCGAATCGTGGACTTGATAATCGTAATCGCATCGAATCGTGAGACCGGTGAAGATGCGCAGCCCTAATATATAGTGGCTGCCAATTCCTTTGCAAACTCAACTTAAAGGGGTTGTAAAGTCAGAAGGTTTTTTTATCTTAATGCATTCTATACATTAAGATAAAAAGCCTTCTGTGTGCAGCAGCCCCCCTCAGCCCCCCTAATACTTACTGGAGCTCCATCTTTGTTCAGTGATGTTCACGAGTTTCTAAGCCGTCCAGGACTCTCCCTCCTGATTGTCTGAGACAGCAGTGTGGTGCCATTGGCTCCAGCTGCTGTCAATTAAATTCAGTTAGCCAATCAGGAGAGAGGGGGTGGTATTGAATCACAGCTATGTGTCTGAATGGTCACACAGAGCTTCAGCTTGGCTTGCTTGCTGTGGGTGGCACTCAACAGGAGGGAGAAGTCAGGAGCACCAAAGAGGGACCCGAGATGAGGAGGATCGGGGCTGCCCTGTGCAAAACCATTACACAGAGCAGGTAAGTATAACATGTTTTTTTTTTTTATATAATAAAATGTCTTCAAGTTCAGTAGTATATATATATGATGCATTAAAACACATGTGCTTCCACTGTGGTGCAGTGCCATTTATTGTAAATAGCACATCATTGCAATATACAGTAGTGGCAGCACACTGCATGCATATACAGTGCACTGTGGTGGGAAAAAGTGTCATGCGTGTCTTCTGGTCCATTGCAGCATCTTTACAACCCATTCATAGTGAATAGGCTGCATTAGCACAATGCACATTAATGTGTGTGCATTTTCACTCTGCAATGTATAACATAAGGGCGAACAAGCCCTTAAAGTGTTACTAAACCCAGTAATATAAAAATAGTTCATCTGCCCCTCCACAGTTTAAAAATCTTCTTTTTACATTAAAATACTGCCACTATATACCTTTTTGTCTGATCTGTATACCACAGTCACATGATAAACTGCAGGGTCTGCCTGAATGCTGAGTGTTCAGGTAGGAGGAGATTTCCACTGCGGCCTGTGTCCTAATGCTGTTATGGGAGGCGGATCATCCATTAATCAAGATGTGACATCCCACCCACTGTGCTCTTTTTTAGTTACTGGGCATGGAGGAGGAGGGGGGGACTGGGCTGTAATTTAGGATCTGTATACACGACCACATGTGTGATGTCAATATCATGTGACCTGGCTAGTGATCTGATTAACAAGAAAACTGGGCATGTGCAGCAGTACTACCCTCACTGTGTCTTATCTGGCCTTGCGAAGAGAGACCCTGCAGGAGGGGAGGATCTGTCCATACAGGATCAAAGAGCCTTTTTCCACAATGCAGAGGATTAACCCCTTAAGTTCCACAGTGAGTATAACAAGCATGCTATTCTGCATATAATATACAGACAAATGTTACTGTTGTGGGTTTAGTAAATCACTTTAAAACATGCTTTTGAGTTGTCAACAATGGGGTGATTTAAATGTAAAAAATGTGAAAAAACACAGCGCTACTAAAACTTAAATTATACCTCAGACAGGAGGCTCATATCTTATGCATTATCTTTCTTTAATAATGCCCATAGCAGAAATACAGTAAACATTTATTGTAACTTAAAAGAAAAAATTCAAAGAACTACCCTTCCCAGCAGTCCCTGGGCCAGCGTAGCCCCTCCCAGACCGTAATCTATATAAGGGACTGTCTGAGGTAACCTATTCCTCTTTCTTTCTGCTCATGGCAGAGCACACAAGATAAGTATTTCATGTACCTTTATTATTTACAAGATAGGTATTTCATGTACCTTTATTATTTACAAGATAGGTATTTCATGTACCTTTATTATTTACAGGATAGGTACTTCTTGTATCTTTATTATTTACAAGATAGGTGTTTCATGTACCTTTATTGTTTGATTGTATATATGGTCTCTGATAGATATGTTTGAGGTATTGTGGAACATAGGGAGTTTCCCTGGAATTCCTCCCTGATACCGAATGCCCCGGTGTCAGGTATTTTGTCGGAATTGACTGTTCTGTAGTTTTGGAAGATGTGGAATACTGGGGGTTCTCCCTGCTATCCCCCGTTTCTGCGCTTTATTTCTGTCTGCCTGACACCGGAGCGGTGTCAGGCAGATATGTTTGAGAGGCCACGTTTGTTTGTTTCCAATTCTTTGATTCTTTGCTCTGGTTTTTTCCCTTTCTTTGACGCCGGAGCACTGCGGCGTCCGTGCGGGATCCGCGCTGTTTTTCATTCGCTCCCTCGGCGGGCGCCATGCCTGGGCAACTGTCCCCCCCCCCCTCCCTCCCCACGCTCCCCTTCGCGCGCTCAGGTGGGGGGCGGGGTCTCCGCCGCGGCCGCTCCTCTCCTCTCTTTCGGTGCCTCTCTCGGTATCGAGAGCGAGACGGGGGAGAACGGTTCTCATCGACCGTTCCGTCCCTCACAACCTCGGGCCAATAAGAACTCCAGAGGCCGTAGTCTCGCGAGACTTCGCCTCTGGAGTTAGAATCTCGTCAGGCTCCCCTCACACCGCAGGATGTCCTTCCCAGCGGTGTCGTAGCCAGGAACCTGCTGCTGTTTCACCATGCTTTCAACCACTAGATGGCAGTACATCTTTTCAGATATATATATATATAAATATATATATTTCATTCCAATGAATCAATATCTAATAAATAAATAAATAAATAAATAAAATTATTTAAATAACCGAATCTACAATAAATAATTCAATATATACTCAAATTATATTTCTGGGGAATTTATTCCCTAGAACATATACCTTATTTATCCTAATAAATAAATAATCAATATGTAGATAGATCAATAAATCAATAAATTAAATAAAGAAATTATAGCATGTTTATCTCCGGGGAATTTATTCCCTACAACATACTCCTAATAAATAATGTATTAAATAACTATCTAAGGATTGAATGAATAAATACATTTATTATTAATGATATTATTATTAATATATAAAATCCATTATTCAATTTTACAAATAATAAATTATAGATGGATTATACAAATTATATATTCATTATATAAATAAATTATACAAATATGTATAAAAAATTGTATTGAATTGTACAAAGATTCTACAATTTAATGAATATCATGGCATTGTTCATGCCGGTACCCCGGATAGGGTGGACACAGTCCTAGGAGGCCAAATCTCAACAGTGTTACACAGTTGCCAAAACTGATCGGTAGACCAATCTTTACGACCATGGCGTCGGTTACCCCCGCCTGCACACCATATGCCCGGACCATCCGGCAATGGTCTACCGCCCCTGAGAAGGGCTGGGCGTTCCAAAACGCTGCCACGTTTCTGTGGCCCTTGACTCCCCGACAGGGGAAGTAAATAATATGTCCCAGGCAGTACCCTACCCGGACTGCCGACCCACTTCCCTCCCAGACTCCGACCGACCCCCGAGCCTCGGGGAGATGCACATGCAGAGGCAGCGATCCGTTAGACGGACTAAGCCAGACCCATTCGTGGACTCTTCCAGAGTTGTCCGCGGAGTCTGAGGCGGCTAACACCTTGAGTCTGAGGTTGTAGATGATGAGAATGATGATGAGTGTTAGGGCAGTGGGCACATGGCGCTCTATGACGACGCCAACCCTGTTCCCAGGGTGACACTCTATGGATTCTCGTAGAGAGCCATTATAGATCCGGGGGCGATATGCCATCCACACTCCGATGACTGGGCACCTCCGCCCGAGGTGATCCAATATATCACATAATGGACCCGGAGATCGGTCGAAAAACTCACCGAATCATTTTCAGGGCGTAACCCCTTTCCTTTACCATTTATGGCTGTGCACACTCCCGAGGTGAACCCCATACCCTGGGGGTATCCCACCATACACGGGAAATCCCCCAAGCTGGGAATAGAGAGGTCCTTCGGATCATACAGACCAGGGCCTTGGATCTTTGGGACCTATCACCATCATCCCACACCTTAGTGAGCAGGCCACGCCGCTGAACAGCCGACTGACCTGTCCCAAATCGGGGCTGGGCCCAACGGGCGGTCGCCTCCTGGGATGTGTGGACACTACGGGTCCGACTGGACACCGCCACTCGAATCTTAACGTGGCTTGTTCCCCAGCTGTCTCACCTAGCCGAATCAGACCCTGGTCCGACCACCGAGGGCAGGCTAGTCGGGATCACGCTGATTAAGATATTCCAAGACGGTAGGGCTCTATTCCATCCCGGATGAGCCCAAACGTCATCAAAGTCTAACACGGTACAGTGCCGGTCTATCAGGATTATAGGACCGGAGATGGACCTAGTCCCTCTTTCCTCGGTCTTCAGACCTGAACACCGCCCTAATAGACAACGAATTGCAGGGCCTCTGGTTCACCCAAACGATAGTGGAGACGGACCCGCTCTCCCCGGGTTTCCCCAACAACGTCTTCCTGGTCAGGAAAGGAGGGCGGTTATCGCCCGGTAGTAACTTGAGAAATCTCTGGTAATTACTGTATACAGTGATGACATTCTGCGACACAAAGGGTGAGGTTGATTATCTACTTGGACGACCTACTCTTAATGGCTCGTACCCCTCGCCTGGCGAACGAACACGCCTCCGGGACAGTTCCCCATAGATCACGGGGAATCTATCCTCTCCCCATCTCAGGAGGTAGAGTTTTAGGGTTCTTGGTGGACACCAACCTAGTGATCCTTCGGCTACCCATGACCACTTGGCCGCCATCTGCACGAGGTCAGTATCGTGCTGGGCTAACGACGGGTATCCTTACGCGGACTGGCTCGCCTGGTCGGCCTGTTTTCGGCGTTAATCCAGGCCATTTGTCCAGCTTCTTTTCACTATCGAGACCTTAAGAGTCTCAGTCCCTACGTCTTTGCCAGGGGCTTCACTGTGCAGACGTCGTCACTCTGGACACGGAAGCCATAATTGAACTACGGTGGTGGCTACGTCAGGTCGACAGACGGCACGGCAGGTCCACCTGCAACTCCACGACGGATTCATCTTGGAATAGGTTGCCAACCACCTCGGTTGGGGTACTCGATGCGGTCCCTCGTCCACAGGAGGGGCGTGGCCCACAGCGGAGTCTCTGCTGCACGTTCACACGTGGAAATCCTGACGACCGTCTTGCCATCAGGACTCTAATGCCACACACGTCCACCTACGGTGTGTTCTTGCGTATGGACACCGTATCCGCGGTCCAGTACGACCTTCGCTTGGGGGGTCCTTGACCCAAAATCCTAACGGATCTAGCAAGATCTCTGACATTTCTGCCTGGAACGCGACATCGTTCCAGCTGCGAAATGTACCCCAGGCACTTCCGCTATGGTGTTAGATTGGAATTCTCGTTACCCGCCCAATTCCATCGACTGACGACTGCACCGGTCAGTGTTCCTGGCCCTTGCTCCCTTATGGGATCCTTTCTCTCCCCAGTCTGTACGGGGATCTGCACCCTCTATTCACGACGCACGTCCTACTTCTCTTCGCATGGTTGGGTTTTCGGGGTGTCGGTCACGGACAGCGACCTTTTCTTTTATAACGGGGGTTCCACTTGCCTTGATCTAGGCCTTGGGACTAGATATACATTTCGATCATCCGGAGGACTCTGGGTTAGTTGGTGATCAACGACAAGTTAACCTCATGAAGGCGTTCGTCTGAGATGACCAACTACCTGGTGGACTCGTTTGAGTCCGGGAGGTCCTATAGCTCCCCTGCGCCTTCCGCGCTGCTCTCGGACTACCGCTCCCTTGTAGACTTACTACCGGTGGGATAACACCCATGGTGTACCGACTTAGTAAGCGTTAAGTTTCAACGCCCATCACACCCAGGGTATCAACGCTCTTGGGAGGTGATCAGTGGTCCTGACCACGCGCCAGGACTGGGGGGATAATCTCACTCTGTCGGAGGTTATTGTCGTTTGAGCTACTGCCCCCTCGTGTCTGATTCCGTCAGACGCATATCGGGTGTCACGACGTTGGCCATTCCAGGCGTCGGATCCCGCCTCGGAGAGTCTGGGTTTTTCCGTCGTGCGTAGGACAGCGGCGGGACTTCATCGTTTTTTTTTCTACCCGTTCTTCCCCGCACATTGTACTCCGTTGTCTACGGATTTCTTAGTCCTTCACGGTCCCACTGCGATCTTCGCATCTCTTCCTACTCCTCATTCCTACGGTAAACCTCAGTTTCCGGTTTCCTCAGCTACGCTAGCCAGAGGGGTACGATCAATCATGGAAATGGCAGGGTCTTACGTAACCCCGTTGGGCGCCCACCCCTCCAGAGGAGCGGTGGCTCCTAGGTCATCACCCCGGGCGGCTCCCTATAGGATTTACGGCTAGCGGCGGACTGGTAACCTCGATTGCTTTCCGCCAATTCTGCTTGGATCGGAGGAACACATATCTATATCAATTTTGTAGTTGTTTCATTTGTTATCATCTATATATGCATTGTTATAGCTTTGAACTTGCATAAGATATGAGCCTCCTGTCTGAGGTATAATTCGAGATTTTCCTAGCTTGTGACGGAAAATATTGATTATATGAAGACAGGAGGCGAGTATCTTCCCTCCCGACCCAACCCTGTCACGAGGTTGTCTCTCTCTCGTTCTAGACTGTTGAACCACACACCCTGCAAGTCGGAGGCTGGTACGCCCCGGGAGTTCGTTTTCACTAACCCCGTCGGGATTGCTGTTCCGTTTCGATCCATGGGTTTAGTTCACCGCAGATGGAGGCTCCTACTACGTTCCAGATCCGGAGTCGGGATTCCGTTGACTGAATCCGTTGGTCCATGTTCCTGAAGACGACTGACCGGTCGGCTCCGAATGGTTTTGGTTTTCCTATAGTCCCCGTTGGGATGAAGTTGGTCCGGATGAAGTTGGTCCGTGTTGGCCTTGTCCTTTCGTTTCCTCCAGATTCAGAAGTTGTGTTCCGGTCGGAAGGTTCCCGGCAGCCGCGGAGATGTCTAATTGGACTTTCGGTTCCTGTTTACACTAATTCGCATGAAGAAAGAGGAATAGGTTACCTCAGACAGTCCCTTATATAGATTACGGTCTGGGAGGGGCTACGCTGGCCCAGGGACTGCTGGGAAGGGTAGTTCTTTGAATTTTTTCTTTTAAGTTACAATAAATGTTTACTGTATTTCTGCTATGGGCATTATTAAAGAAAGATAATGCATAAGATACTCGCCTCCTGTCTTCATATAATCAATATTTTCCGTCACAAGCTAGGAAAATCTCGAATTACAACACATAAATTAATAACCAAATGTAAAAAGCTGCATTAAGTGAATGGTGACTAAACCAAGATGAAAATTGAAAGATTATAGATAATGCGTATGGGTAATCTTACCCATGATTAAGTCACATTGACAAGTGACGCAACGCGTAGGGGAGGAGCCTATCATGACGAGACCATCGGAGCTCCCGAGTGAGGATCTCATGTGTTACTGAGCGGCTTAAATTCTGAGGGGAATTCTGGAATCGTATGGAGTGGAGGGGAAGCTGTCTAATTGTATACATTCCATTGCTCGTGCTGCAAGATTGACTTTCACTTATGGTGCTTTATATAAACACGCTGATGGTTATGCATTGTCAGTAGTGGAGCATTTTTCCAGTGATTGCTCATATGTGGACACATTTTTCAGTATTTCATTATTTATTCACTATGTGTACTTGATGATTTTATTGGTATCACCATTTAGTTATTCACACTGTTGGATATTTGTGTGTATCCATCTATTAAGTCATTATTGATTGCACCTGATTTTTTGTACTGGAATCACATTATTAGTTGTTTTTAGCGCATTATCTATAATCTTTCAATGGGGTGATTTGCTGTTGTAATGGCTTATTCAACATATCTAAGAGTGATACAATGCATTACATGTGAGAAGAAGACTAGAAAATCACCTGCTAGTTGGAAAGCTGGCTAAATAACTACATAATATCATGTAAAGACTATATATTATTAATACGCAATATTACATTTTTACCTTACAAAAAAAAAAACATGGAGAAAGAGACATTTCCCTCTTTACAATCATTTTACTTTTACTCTCTACTGTTATGCTGAATGTTGTGCTGCACTCGCTCCCCCAGTCAGCAGACGGAGAACTATAGCCTGAAAAGTCTATGGATTCCTATGCAGGACATTGGAAATCATGGGATTTAAAGTCCAGGAAGTAAGCCATATTGTGAAGCTTGTAGACAGTTTGCACTATAATTCCCAAGAGACACTGGGGCAAGGAGGAGTGGTGGAGTACATCTGCTGCATACTGACCGTGAGAAGACTGCCATGAGGCTAGACCAGCAGAGACACCTGAGGCAGTGCAGCACAAACCACAGTGCCACAGGGAGACCAGAGCATCCTCCCATCTACTTCCCACCGCTGAATTTTTACAGTGAAAGTTCACAGATGCACCACAATCCTGTATAATAATAATAATAATAACCAATAACTGCATGCCGACTGCCCGCTGTCGTTTGACGGGGGCAGAATGGCTCCCCTGCACGAATCGCCTTAGCTGTATCACAGACAGTATAAGGAGAATAGGGGGCAAGATACTGAGGAGCCGATGCACATGCCTGGTGGTCGCAATTGCTTGTGACAGAGCCAGAACGAGGATCTGTGTGTGTAAACACACAAATCCACGTTCTGGCAGGGGAGGAGATACAGATTGTGTGTTCCTAGTATATAGGAACACCGATTGGTCTCCTCCCCCAGGCAATCCCACCCCCCCACAGTTAGAACATGCTGAGGGAACACATTTAACCCCTTGATCGCCCCCTAGTGTTAACCCCTTCCTTGCCAGTGACATTTATACAGTAATCAGTGTCTATTTTTATCTCTGATCACTGTATAGATGTCAGTGGTCCCAAAAAAGTCTCAAAAGTGTCCGATCTGTCAGCTGCGATGTCGCAGCCTTGTTAAAAATCGCAGATCACAGCCATTACTAGTAAAAAAAAAATAATAATAAAAATGCCATAAATCTATCCCCTATTTTGTAGACTCTCTAACTTTTGCGCAAACCAGTCAATACACACTTATTGAGATTGGTATGTCTTTGATCAATGAACACAAACCAAGGCTGCTTGGGGCCTGATTAATTGACCATAGATCGAGAAAGAAAAGGAGGGAAGGTTGTTTGGGACTTTGGAGGCACTGGTATACAACAATATAAAAAATATATATAAATATTTATTTGGACAGATTATATTAATACAAATTGTACAAAAGATATACAAAACAATTGGGACAAACCCCACTAATCACATTGATCACAGGACCATTGTCTAATTGGTGGAGTTGTAGTCTCGACCGGTTTCGCAGTGTAAAACTGCTTCTTCAGGAGAATGTCTATAGGGTATATAGGTGAGATATGGAAAAATGAACAGGTAAATCGCAAGCAATTATATACAATAGTTTAATAAAGAAATTTCAAACACTCAGTGTTGCGTCTTGTAGGAGAGTCGAGGGACTACTCACCTTAATTTGCCAAAGTGATCGTAGATCGGCCAGGGCGGTGGCCCCCTAGGGCGCACGTGGGGGATAATAGGAACGGGCTCTGATAGAAAGGGTTAATAGATTATTCCTAGTAATGATTGTAATGAGGGACGGTTGTGCAAGAAGAAAGGGATAGTGGAAAAGTAAGGTTGAGGGAAAACGAAGAAATAATAATAAAAGAAGAAAAGGGAAGAGGGAGTGGGGAAAAAGGGGCGAAAAAAGGGGGAGGGGAAAGGTGGGGGGTAAAAAGGAGTGGAATGAAAAAGAGAAAAGAAAGAAGAAAGAGGGTATAGTTGAGAGTGGAAAATGAAGTAAGAAGGATGGGTGGGGCAGGAAGGAAGGAAAGGGGAGGGGGAGAAGAAAAGGAAAAGGTAGGAAATCTAATTTCCTACCTTTTCCTTTTCTTCTCCCCCTCCCCTTTCCTTCCTTCCTGCCCCACCCATCCTTCTTCCTTCATTTTCCACTCTCAACTATACCCTCTTTCTTCTTTCTTTTCTCTTTTTCATTCCACTCCTTTTTACCCCCCACCTTTCCCCTCCCCCTTTTTTCGCCCCTTTTTCCCCACTCCCTCTTCCCTTTTCTTCTTTTATTATTATTTCTTCGTTTTCCCTCAACCTTACTTTTCCACTATCCCTTTCTTCTTGCACAACCGTCCCTCATTACAATCATTACTAGGAATAATCTATTAACCCTTTCTATCAGAGCCCGTTCCTATTATCCCCCACGTGCGCCCTAGGGGGCCACCGCCCTGGCCGATCTACGATCACTTTGGCAAATTAAGGTGAGTAGTCCCTCGACTCTCCTACAAGACGCAACACTGAGTGTTTGAAATTTCTTTATTAAACTATTGTATATAATTGCTTGCGATTTACCTGTTCATTTTTCCATATCTCACCTATATACCCTATAGACATTCTCCTGAAGAAGCAGTTTTACACTGCGAAACCGGTCGAGACTACAACTCCACCAATTAGACAATGGTCCTGTGATCAATGTGATTAGTGGGGTTTGTCCCAATTGTTTTGTATATCTTTTGTACAATTTGTATTAATATAATCTGTCCAAATAAATATTTATATATATTTTTTATATTGTTGTATACCAGTGCCTCCAAAGTCCCAAACAACCTTCCCTCCTTTTCTTTCTCGATCTATGGTCAATTAATCAGGCCCCAAGCAGCCTTGGTTTGTGTTCATTGATCAAAGACATACCTATTACAAATACTAGGGATGTTGGCATAGTTTATAGATTTTGTTATTCAATTTTAATGAGGCAATACTCACAACTTTGACTAAAAACACACTTATTGAGATTTTTTTACCAAAAAAAAATATTATTATTTTTTTTTTTATTGGGGGATAGTTATTAAAGCAAAAAGTAAAAACAATCGCTTTTTTTTGTTTATAGCGTAAAAAATTAAAAACCGCAGATGTGATCAAATAACACCAAAAGAAAGCTCTATTTGTGGGGAAAGAAGGAAATCAATTTTGTTTAGGTACAGCATTGCACGACTGCGCAATTGTCAGTTAAAACGACACAGTGCCCTATCACAAAAAATGGCCTGGTCAGGAAGGGGGTAAATCCTTCCGGGGCTGAAGTGGTTAAGTATACCACACACATACCGCATCATTGCTACATCTTTACCACACCTATACTGCATGCTGGTTTACTAAAACTGTTAAGTACACCAACACTTCTTAAAGGGCCCCAACAATAGCCAGCATAAGAACAACATAAAGGGCTGCCTTTCCCATCAAACCATTCTACAAATCCTCATTTCCTTTATTTTTATGATTAGTGCACACCCAGCCAGTCTGGGCCTAGTATAGTCATGATCAATTCACTTTGGCAGTATAATTCCTGTGTTCGGTAAATCAAGCCTTATTGCTGCCCACTGCTGCACTTTAGGTGGCCTTGCTACTGTTTATGCTGATACAGATGCCAAGTGGCATCTTATGTCTAGTCCTTATTAATAACCACCCTGTATTACTTCAGTGATGTTCTGTGATATTGTATGCTTTGTACATTCAAACTAGTGTGTCAAAGGGGCTGAAGTTCTTAAGGAGGTCAAGACAAAAAACAGAGGACCCATCCTAAACGGAGACTCCTGCAGGGGTAGTACTGCATGTTTTTTTGTTAGTCAAAAAAGACTAAAATAAAATTCCCCACCCTTAAGGAAATATTGTATATGTTAATACTATTTGTCATTATTTTTGCCAGGATAGACACCATCATCCCTGAACTCACAAATGTCAAAACAGTTTACCAGATATGGGACTTTGAAGGTGGCTAATAATATGATGCACACACAGCACTGTTAAAATTTCATAAATGTATTCAATACATATACAAGTAATGAAATATTAGCATGACATAATTCAGCATAACATATTTATTGTATTCCAGAATATAACACATACTTACTATATACCACTTGTTATTCTTACCGCCGAATAACCTGGGGATTTACAGCGTTTTGTAGGTCCCAAATTCCCCCTTCTTCATGTTCTGTAAAACTACATAAAAAATAATCAGATTCAGAATTCAGATTCAAATTACTTTATTGATCCCAAAGGGAAATTATTGCAACACAGGCCACACCCAACAAAGACAACACAAGATCACAGCAATGAACAGAACAAGAAAGAGAGTCACCGCTCCAGGTGGGTCTACTATATGGTCACATATGTAGAACAGGATACCAAGGGTGCTGGCAGTGCACTAGGCAAGCATAAAAGGTAGATGAAAGATGGATAGCCGCACTCCAAAAAAACGTCCAGGTTGTCTTTTATTCAAATAAACAGCAAATACATCACCAAATCATAAAAACAGGAACAGGGGAACAGCCGACGTTTCGCACAAGATCAGTGCTTATTCAAGCCATGAATAAGCACTGATCTTGTGCGAAACGTCGGCTGTTCCCCTGTTCCTGTTTTTATGATTTGGTGATGTATTTGCTGTTTATTTGAATAAAAGACAACCTGGACGGTTTTTTGGAGTGCGGCCATCCATCTTTCATCTATCTTTAATGAACAGAACAAGACACAAGATATAACAAAATTTCCAATAACAGCCATTATCACCACTTTCTACAAATTGGCACTGCGTCGCTTTAACTGACAAAATTTGTGTCCTTTTTTTTACACAAATAGAGCTTTCTTTTGGTTGTATTTGATCACATTGGTGGTCTTTATTTTTTGCACTATAAACAAAAAAAAGGACAATTAAAAAATATATATATATATATATTTTACTTTTTGCTATAAAAAAATATCCCCCAATTAAAAAAAAAAAAAACATTTCTTCATCAGTTTAGACCAATACATATTCTTCCACATTTTTTTGGTAAAAAGGCATATATTGATTAGTTTGCGCAAAAGTTATATAGGTAGATTCATGTACAGCCGTCTATCTTTAGGTCGGCATAGCGCATCCCATTTGCACTACGCCGACGTAAGATAGTGAGGCAAGTACTGTATTCACAAAGCACTTGCCTCCTAAGTTACGTTGGCGTAGCGCAAATGGCCCGGCGTAACCCTGCCTAATTCAAAATAGGCAGGTAGGGGGCGTGTTGTATGGTAATGAATTCACGATTCATTACCATACATGTAACTGAAGTGCCGATCGTACGGCGCATGCTCAGTATCACGTCGCAAATACTCGCTTTCGACGTGAACGTAACCTACGCCCAGCCCCATTCTGAATCGACTTATGCAAACGACGTAAACGACGTGAAATTCGATGGCTGTCCGACGTCCATACTTAACATTGGCTGCACCATCTTTTTGGTGGTTTATCTTTACGCCTGAAAACGCCTTACGTAAACGGCGTATCTTACATGCGACGGGCGAGCGTACGTTCATGAATAGGCGTATCTACGTCATTTACATATTCTCTGCATAAATCGGCGTACACGCCCCCTAGCGGCCAGCGTAACTATGCAACTAAGATACGACGGCGTAGGAGACTTAGCAACATTTAAGCGTATCTCAATTTGAGCATACGCTTAAACATACGCCGGCGCGGATTCGGACTTACGACGGCGTATCTACTGATACGCCCGTCGTAAGTCTACCTGAATCTAGCCCATAGTGTCTACAAACTATGGGAAAGATTTTTATGGCATTTTTAGCGGTGCTGCGACATTGCGACGGATAGAACGAACACTTTTGATCCATTTTAGGGACCATTGACATTTATACAGCGATCAGTGCTATAAAAATGCACTAATTACTGTGTAAATGTCACTGGCAGTGAAGGGGTTAACGCTAGGGGGCAATCAAGGGGTTAGCTGTGTGTTCCCTCAGTGTGTTCTAACTGTATGGGGATAGGACTGAGTAGGAGAGGAGACATATTGCTATTCCTACTAACTAGGTACAAACGACATGTCTCCTCTCCTCTGACAGCACAGGTATTTGTGTGCACTCCTGCATGCAATCGCACTTTGCCAGTGGCGATTGGGCCCCCCGGCCGCGTGCATCGGGACCACCGCCAACGCGCATCGGGTCCCTCACCATGCCGCGGGCATGAGTGTGCGCCCTCTGGTGGCCGAAAAGGGGGATAACATACCAGTAAGGGATTTTGCCCAGGAGAGCCATTGTGCCGCAGTATATATGCGTAAGCCAGTCAGGAACCTGTTAAAATAAAACATAGAATAAATAACACAGATAAAAAAATAACAGAAAATCTAACTATCAAAATGCAAATAATACACCACTTTATCGAGCATTACCTCAAATTATAATTACTGTAATCAGTTCTCATTCAAAAAATTGATCATAAGGACAATATTACAACCATATTTTCAATTATATTGAGAAATTAATTATTGGATTATGATAATTATTTCGAATGAGAACTGATTGTTTTCTATGTAGTTTCACAGAACCTGAAGAACTAGAGTATTTGGGACCCACAAAACATGTTGTACTAAGGTCGCTATAAATTAAAATTCCCTCCTGTTAAAGTCATCCAGAATCCACATGGTATTCGGCTGAAAGAATAACAAAGGAGATAATTGGTATATAGTAAGTAGAAGAGGAGATCTATGGCACTTTAAATGATACACGCCATGTCAGATACAGACAAAAACAACATAAAATTGAAGTTATAGTACATGATTTATTGTTACATTTGAGGAAAATATTGTATCAAATAGATAGGTAGTATCACTTCCCAATCCCTTGTCCGGTTCAGCTTGGGTTTGAGGGGGTCGGGTGTTTTCTCTGGCTCTGGGGTTGCGATGTGCAGCAGCCTCTCCCTTCTCCCACCCTTTGGTGGGGCGGGGCCTGGCCTCCTGCGCTTCAACGTCATGCTTCGACGCTGCAATTGTGGCGTCATAGATGTTGATTTAACGTCCTTTTCCATCCATGGCCCAGTACGAGATGGGCGGGGACCTACTGCTGATGGTTTACCATATGCAGCTGGGAATCCCCTCCATGCCTCCCTTGTGTAGAGTGGCCAATCAGGCATGACATTGACGGGCCCCGCCTGGGAATGGGAGTATATAGTAGCACTGGAGCAACTGATGGTTCATTTGCTTGACTCAACCATAAGGAAGCACACAATGATCCCACACACAGGTCACCCTCTTCGCTGGGAGCTCAGCCACTATTATTGGTATGTTGTTTCCTCTCTCTTTGGTTTCATCTCTCACACACCCCTTCATGTAGTCCCCTTGTGGGAACACATACAGTAGATATTTTTACAGTAGATATTTTTTTTATTATTATTTTTTTTATATTCTATATTTTTTAATTAATCCACTTTTTGACACATTTTTTCCAGGAACACTATGCACTTGTGTACACATAGTATATTGGATCACAGCATGATCCATAGTATATTGGATCATGCTGTGACCACCGTGTTGTGCTGCGGGCGCTGTTCTCGGGCCTTGGAGGATTCCCCCGTCTCAACCCTGGGGGAGACATCATGCCTGTCACCCCTGTTTTCCTTGGTGGATACAGGACTTGGCTGCGAGACTATGCAGTAAGTTTTCCAATTTGTCCCCATCTTGTTGGGACATAGTCTTCTTGTCCTACCTTTTTTTATCATTAACCCCTGTATATTTTCCTTTCCATTTTTTTACATCATAACACACCTGATGAGTGGCTGTAATGCCAGGAAACGTTTTGAGTGTCACTAGATGCCAACAGTTACCTGTTTCTATATTATATGTTTTTCAACCTATTCATGTTATCATGTACATTTATTATGTCTATTTCCTATTTGTATTGCATGCTATGAGCAGCATATTTAGTGTAAGTCATGTGGGCTCTGATGAAGAGGTCCCTTGAGCCTCGAAACGCGTCAGCGGCAGTGACACATCTTCATCCCCCCATCTGGAGTGTGGTTTGAAGGGTATTCACTACAGCGTTGTTGATAAGCCTACTATGCTGCTTTCTTTGTGAGAAGTTTTTTATTCCATTTTTTATTCCATTAAATTGTTATAATGGTAACACACTAGGCTGGTGTGCCTTTTTCTTTTCTTTACTCTCTCTTGCCACCAGGATATTCCCCATCCATGAAGGGCAGCAAGGCCTTTGTTACCGTTTTTGGCACTTTTTTTATGGAACACTGACTGTTGGACAATCCACTCGTGCGCAGGAGTATTTGTTTTTCTGTGTTCTAAAGTACTAAGTCATGTGACTACCTATCTATTTGATACAATATTTTCCTCAAATGTAACAATAAATCATGTACTGTAACTTCAATTTAATGTTGTTATTTTCCGTATCTTACATGGTGGTGCCTCATTTAAAGTCCCATAGCTTTCCTCCTCCCTAAACTAATTTAGGGGTGGAGGTCGCCATGTGTGTTATAGTGTGTGTGCCAGGTCACATCCAATTCTCTGTTTGGTATATAGTAAGGGTGGGAACAATAATGACAAGTTGTGAAACAAATTTGTAAAAAATACTTTTATTATGTTCTCATGTGTTATATTCAGGAATAAGGTAAATATGTTATCCTGAATTATGTCATGCTACTATTTTAATGACTTTTATATGGATTGAATAAAATAATGGAATTTTAACAGTGCTATGTGTGCATCATATTATAAGGCACCTTCAAAGTCCCACATCTGACAAAGTGTTTTGATATTATTTTTCATGTGCCTTTTTTAAAGACTTAATGCTAATATGCAGTGATCATATCCTGGTAGAGAAGGTGTTTCTTGACAAATGAGCATATTATCCATCCTGAAGCAAAGAAATAGTTAAATTGCTTTTAGTAAGATCTTACTCTTTCATAATAGCTATAATCATCTCTTAGTGACGATGTAAAATGAGCACTAATACCTTGGCAAGGTCAACAAAATGTGGACTTGAATGACGCCTTCAATTCTGCCTCTAGCAAAATGTACAGAGAATGTACATCATGACCAGAGATGGTGGTCAGAGATGAACTTACATCATTTCGTCTTATAAATCTAGTAAATCATCGGCCAATCGGATCAGCTTTTACACATTTAAAAAAAAAAAAAAAAAAGGTTTATAATGTA
Organism: Rana temporaria; assembly: GCF_905171775.1. Classification (NCBI taxonomy): domain Eukaryota; kingdom Metazoa; phylum Chordata; class Amphibia; order Anura; family Ranidae; genus Rana; species Rana temporaria. The sequence goes on from NC_053490.1 coordinate 398,321,803, forward strand.
TAATGGTATTAGCTGTTAACAATCCCATGGTAAGAGAAAAGAGTGCTGGTTCTCACAAGTCAGAATTCTCATGAATCGGGCTAGTTTTAGTTTGGGAAAACCGGTCTGTCCATAATTCACGCCAGCCTGTTTGCTCATGGAACTGGTAAAATGGTCCAGAAAACAAACCACTAGCTACATTTCCTGATGTAGAAGTGAATCCTGACTCTCTAATGCAGGAAGCTCCTCACCTCGGAGTCACTTTTGGCAAGATCCCATGGTAATCTCTGGGGTGAGGACTCCCACCCTTTGTAACATCATTTACCTAAGAAGAAATTTGTATATTTTTTTCATTAGCTGCTAATTAGTATCGCACCTACTTATTAGTTCAATGGGGTCACACAGAAGGCACATTTTCTATTACAGTAAAACCGTGGATTGCGAGCAGAATTTGTTCCAGAAACATGCTTGTAATTCAAAGCACTCTTATATCAAAGCAAATTTTCCCATAAGAAATAATGGAAACTCAGATGTTTCTTATATGGAGACATGGGAAAATGATCTTCAAATTAGTTGAGACTTAGACACCTGGCTTAGATCATTTACAAAATCCTTTAACCGCTTAACGACCGCCGCATGTAAATATACATCAGCAAAATGGCACGGACAGGCAGAACGACGTGCCCGCACGTCGCTGCCTTTCCGCGGGTCGGGGGTCCGATCGGGATCCCCCCGGTACATCGGTAAGCCTCAGGGAGCGATCCGGGATGAGGGCGCGGCTATTCGTTTCTAGCCGCCCCCTCGCGATCGCTCCCCGGAGCTGAAGAACGGGGAGAGCTGTATGTAAACACGGCTTCCCTGTGCTTCACTGTGGCGGCTGCATCGATCGAGTCATCCCTTTTATAGGGAGACTCGATCGATGATGTCAGACCTACAGCCAAACCCCCCTACAGTTGTAAACACACACTAGGTGGAGCATAACTCCTTCAGCGCCCCCTGTGGTTAACTCCAAAACGGCAACTGTCATTTTCACAATAAACAATGCAATTTAAATGCATTTTTTGCTGTGAAAATGACAATGGTCCCAAAAATGTGTCAAAATTGTCCGAAGTGTCCGCCATAATGTCGCAGTCACGAAAAAAATCGCTGATCGCCGCCATTAGTAGTAAAAAAAAAATAATAATAATAAAAATGCAATAAAACTATCCCCTATTTTGTAAACACTATAAATTTTGCGCAAACCAATCGCTTATTGCGATTTTTTTTTACAAAAATAGGTAGAAGAATACGTATCGGCCTAAACTGAGGAAAAAAAAAATTGTATATATGTTTTTGGGGGATATTTATTATAGCAAAAAGTAAAAAATATTGCATTTTTTTCAAAATTGTCGCTCTATTTTTGTTTATAGCGCAAAAAATAAAAACCGCAGAGGTGATCAAATACAGCCAAAAGAAAGCTCTATTTGTGGGGAAAAAAGGACGTCAATTTTGTTTGGGAGCCACGTCGCACGACCGCGCAATTGTCAAACCAAGTTACTCTCAAACCAAGGTTTTACTGTACTTGCTTACCTTGCTTTAAAATACTTTTTTCTTTCAACCAACTCAAGACACATTTTAAATGCTCACATCAAATGAGGCTATAAAAAGTATTTTTCATTAGAAATTGTATTTATTTTAATACTAATATAAAATAATATTTTAATATGAAATAACTTATTTCAAGTGGAAATAGCAAGGAGGTGAGCCCCAAAAGTGTTTGTTATGAGTACTGACAGTGTTTTCTCCAGCATAAAAGACAAGAAACAATAATTGCATGCATATGCACAGAATCACACGAAAAGTTTGAAAAAAGGCACAACACATTCACTGGTGGTAGAGACGTAATTAGAACCTTTAGGACCCCTGGCCCTTCCCTCTTCTCTTTATTACGGTCCTGCAGCAGGACTCCTTCACATGTTCTGCAGCGGGCCCCCTGTCTTGAGGACCTCCCATGGTGGCAGAACACCAGGGCACAGTCGCAAGTGCAACCCTGGTAGCTCCACCTCTGGTGTCAGTAGTTTTTTTTTTCATTTTTTTTTTACCATTTTATTGTATTTATTCATTTAGCAATTTCATTTTTTTTAGGAGCCCTGTTGGGGGCTTTGGTGAAATATTGGGGTCTAAACAGACCTCTAATGTTTCATCTGTGAGACAAATATTGGAGTTTGAGGACACTATCTCGGTATACAGCTTCCTGTTCATTCTCAAGGCATAGTAAACAAAATTATGAATGGACACATGAACGATTGGTACCAATCACTCACTTCGTCTGTTCAGAAAATAAAGGGGTTGTTAAATTACATATTTAGCAGCCCCTTCCCCTGTTCTTCATCCTGACACATCCCCTTGCAGCAGCTAGCGGAAGATGGGAGGGGAGAAGCCAGCAGCGCTGCAGGAAGGAGAGGAGGAGAAGCAGGCTTTCAGCAGCTGCAGGAGGAAAATGGAGGGGATTGATTCCTCTATATGCCTCCCCTGCCGCCCCTTCTCATTGGTTTATGAATCCTGTGTAACAATGGATACAGTTGTATGGATGAGTTAATTTAAAGCGACACGCTGATGAAAGGTTAAAGTATGGTTCTGACCTCAATTTCTTTGTTTAAACCTCCAGGTTTATATGCAGAATGTCTCCAGCTGGCACAGTCTTTTAAATTGCTCTGCCGAGGGGTGAGTCCTGGGTACTGCTTCTAATACCTAAACATGAAGGCTAGTAGAGGACATGTGGTACTCAAGGAAGTGTCTGGGAATACGGGGCCAAATTCTCAAAAGAGATACGCAGACTTAACTCCATTTTTCTAATTTTACACGGCGCGTATATTTGCGCGCGATCGTCAAAACGACTTAAGCAAAGATTTCCGTATTTTCAGCCGTACTTAAATTAGTTACACCTGCGCATTCCCGGGCGCAAATTACGCTAGGCTCGCCGCTGTTTTTGATAGGCAAAGATGCAAATGAGGGAGTTAGGGCGATTCTCAGAATTAAGTGTGTGTGCCGTATTTTCCGCCCTGTGCGCACCTGTTAGTTTTTCTGACTAAATTTCCACATTATAAAACCAGCCCTAATTTTACACATGCTGTGGAAGGGTTTGCAGAAGGAAGTGACTAGAGGTTACAGCTCTAGTTGTGAAGGTTGTTGTTTAAAAATGCCAGGACCAGCAATGATTTTGACGGCACTTGCTGCCTTACAGGCACAAAGGAGGAGGAGGGCACAGAGGAGGAGGATGAGGGCACAGGCGCGTGTTTATCGGCCACGCCGTGATATTTGGCAAATGCCAACTTATGAGGTCATCGGCAACTACCGATTTGATAGGGAGGCCATCCTGGAGATCACCCAACTCCTTCATGAGGATCTAATCGCCCCAACCCTACGTTCCCATGCCCTGACACCTCTTGAAAAAGTTATGGCAACCCTCCATTTTTTATCGAGTGGCTCATTCCAGCGAGCATCTGGAGGTGTGGCTGGGATGGTGCAGTCAACCATGAGTAAATGTCTACATCAGGTGGTCCCTGCCATACTGCGGCGCATGAGCCACCAGTTTGTCATGCCCACCCAGGAGGACCAGTGTGTGCAAGCAATGACAGACTTTTACAATATTGCTGGCTTTCCTAAGATCATCGGGGCGATTGACTGCACCCATGTGGCACTCCAGCCCCCCCATGATACTGAACACCTGTTCAGAAACAGGAAAGGCTGGCATTCGATCAATGTCCAGATGATCGTAGATGCACATGGCCTCATCTGGCACGTTTGTGCCAAGTTTCCCGGCTCGTGCCATGATAGTTTCATCCTAAGGCAGACCAAGATCTACAGAGACTTTGAGATGAACGTGTATGGAGACAGCTGGCTGATTGGTGAGTGACATTGGTGTCAGGTATGCCCCCCCCATGATGGAGACATCACAAGGGGCACATGCATGACTAATATCCTCCTGTCTTTTCCCTTACAGGTGACTCAGGATATGCATTGGGACCCCACCTGATGACCCCCTTTAGGAACCCCCAAACACCCGGAGAACGAAAATTCAATGAGGTGCACAGCCAGACCCGGGCTATAGTAGAGCGGACTTTTGGCATGCTAAAGTCAAGATTCAGATGCCTGGACAAGACTGGGGGTACACTATTGTATTCCCCAGACTTTGTATGCAAAATTATTGGTGCATGTTGCATACTGCACAATTTTGCATTAAGAAGGGGCATGCATGTGGAGATATCTCCTGACCTAACCCCCCACCCAGGCAATCCCCCCCCCAAAACCCTCTACCCGGTCTGCTGAGGGCCAGGCAATCAGGAGACAACTGTCTGAAGGCATCTTTGCCCAGTAAATGCATCCTAATTATATTTTTGTTTTTGATTTGCCAAGACCAAATCACAGAGATTATGTGACCTTTAAATCTTTATTTTGCTAAATAAATGCACATTACTTATATGCCAAAGAGAATGTTTATTTTTATTTACAAAACGCACATTAATTATCTCACAATGAGAATGCATGAATGCACGTCACTGTGGTCCCTAGCACAGACACATCACATGCACATCGAATTGGATTAGATCCAAGTACCCCCCCCCCCCTTTGGTACTTGGGAGCAGTAACGCCCCGCCACGGCTCCAATTATGTCACTGTGCATTCATACACCATTCAGGAACCTAGGATGACTTCTCCCTGGTCCTGGGGATCCCTACTCCACCAAAACTGAGGGTGACACCCTTATGTTTTCAGGAATGCCATCCCCCCACATTCACACATCATTCACACACATATACCAAATCATAAGTACAGTGTAAAAAAAAAAAAGAAAAAAGTACCCCTGCAAATTAGGGATGTTGCCGAGTGCTCCTTCTGGGCTGCCCACGGGCACGGGCACGGGCACTGGGACGGCCACGGGGACGGCCACGGCCGACTGGGGGATCTTCACGGGGGGGGGGTCTGTGCAGGGGAGGGAGTATTTTCAGGGGGGGGGACTGTGCAGGGGAGGGAGTATTTTCAGGGGGGGGGGGGACTGTGCAGGGGAGGGAGTATTTTCAGGGCGGGGGGACTGTGCAGGGGAGGAAGCAGCCTCCCCTGGTGTCTGTCCTCCTGCTGGCCTTCCCTCCAAGGCAACGGCTATCCTTGTCAGACAGGAAGTTATGTCAGCCGTATTGGCCTGCACAGCCCGGGTATTGGCCTGCACAGCCTGGGTGAGGGCAGTCACCTCCTGGGCCACACCTGTTGTGGCGTTCCTCAGGTCCCACAAACAGGTGATGATCCCCACGGAGTTGGTGGCCACGTCACCCAGTGACTCCCTCATTGCACCCAGGCTGCGCTCCACCTTGCTCATAGTTTTTTGTATTGCATCCTACTTGCCCCTGAGGCTTGTGGCCTTGGAGGAGGAGTTGGAGTGAGCCATGGGTGCTGCTGCATGTTGGAGGAGGGTTGGAAGGGGCGACCCATGATGGTGGCCTGACTTCTGGGCGCCTGTGGGGTTCCCTCAGGGGATGATTCAAAGGTCATATCTTGGCCCATCATTATTTCCTGCCCAATCAGAATATTGTCATCTTCCTCCCCCTCATCCTCCTCCCACTCAACATCCAAATTAGGGGAGTTGTGGGCACTCCCCTCCCATGGCGAATCCTGCCCTTCTTGGGACTCTGCATGAGCCTGTCTTGGGGGTGGTGCAGCAGCCTGCCCTGATGGGCCTGCAACCTCCTGACCTGATGGGCCAGCAACCTCGTGACCTGATGGGGCTGCCACCTCCTGGGCTGATGGGGCTGCCACCTCCTGGGCTGATGGGGCTGCCACCTCCTGGGCTGATGGGGCTGCAACCTCCTGGCCATCTGGGGAGGACACAAAACAATCACAGGTTGTTGGATCCATACACTTGGCACATCTTCCCTTCCCCCACCCACACATGCTAATCACCAGATAGAAATTCCAAAAAATTACCTGTCCTCATAAGAGGATCATTGTCAAAGCCAGGCAGGCCCACCACCTGCTGTGGGTGGAAACACTGGGCCACTGCCCATTCCTCCTCACTCATCCTGACTGGGCAGGGTCCCCCTCCTCCAGTGCCCCTGGTATGGGCATGCAGCGTTGCCAGCTTGTTCCGGGACACGCTCCTCAAGTCATTTATTTTTTTTTGAACTCCAGCGATGGTCCTGGTCTCCCCCCCCCCCCCCGCAGCATTGATCCGATCGGTGATCTTTTGAAGGATCTCCTTCCTCCTGGCCGGGGTGGTGGTGTGGCTCTCAGGGCCATGGAGAAATCGCCCAAATTTAATGACGCCCTGAGCAAGTATATGCTTCTCTGCCGGTGTAAAATTTAGCTTCCTGCGCTTGGGAGCCATGACAGACAACACCCAGCAACAGGGAACTCACCCAAAAAACAAACAACAATACACACACACACACCAAAGAAAATACAAACAAGCCAAAATAAAAAATAGACAGACAGCTACTATTAATTCGAAAACAAACAGGCAAAAAAGGAAAAAAAAAAATATAAACAAAACCCAAAAAAAACTATTATGAAAAACAAACAGGCAAACAATCAAAACAAAAAACAAATTAGCAAAAACAAACACCAACTATACCCTCCAACTCCACAAACACTTTTCTCACAAAACAATCTTACCAACAAACACTGACAAACGTTCAAAGCAGAAGCAACTTGCTTTAGGAAGGGAACACAGGGAAATACTTTTGCAATTGAAGTGTGTTTGACTGGGGCTATTTAGACACAGGGCGATCTTCAAACTAAGTACGCTTGGCCTTTTACCTATCTCACTGATTGCGCTGACCAAAGTTCTGCACATGCGCATTGAGGTCCAGATTCGTGCGCGCATGCGCAGTACGGCCGGCACTTCATTTGCATGGGGTCACGGCTCATTACAATGAAGCACGCCCACTTCATTCCCACTTGCCATAACCACGCCTTACGCATTGAAACTTAAGTTAAGGATGGCGCAGTTTTGTGCGCAAATGCACTGAGAATACGGTAGTTACGACACCAACTTAGGGCGCCGTAACTTAAATGACATAAGTTAGATAATCCTAAATTTACACATGGATTTGAGAATTTGGCCCACAATGTTTATCTATGCCATCCTCTACAAAATGGCCATGTTCAGAAGAACAGTTATATAATGAATTAATATGGTATGTCTTGCCCTTAACCATAAATTATTTTTCAACATGTTTGCCAGTTAGGCACTTAGATTTTTGACTTATATATGATATATACCATTTATAGCAAAATAAGTTATAGTCTGGCTTTCATGTGGAAATGTGGGTCTAATGCTGCTTACACACGATCGGAAATTCCGACAAGAAAAGTCCGATGTGAGCTTTTGGTCGAAAATTGCGACCGTGTGTATGCTCCATCAGACTTTTGCTGTCAGAATTTCTGCCAACAAAATATTGAGAGCAGGTTCTCTATTTTTCCGATGGAAAAAGTTCCTATCGGAAACTCTGCTCGTCTGTATGCAATTCCGTTGCGCAAAAAAACACACATGCTCAGAATCAAGCAGAAGAGCCGAACATTCAAAGGTCGAATCTGTCATTGAAGGCTTATGGTGTCTGTCGAAAGTACTAAGAAGATTCGACAAGCAGCTAAACTGTACGACACCGCAGTCGTAAATTTCCGGTCAAATGCTCGGCCCATAGGCTATAGAAGAATTAGAATGTTGGTTCACTAGTAATAATAATTTATAAATATAATTATTTCTAGTGCCATACAACATTAGAATTCTTCTATAGCTTGTAGGCGGAACATTCGACCGGAAATGTACGATTGCGGCATCGTACAGTTTAGCTACTCCATCGAATCTTCTTAGAACATTCGACAGACACCATAAGCCTTCAATGACAGATTCGACCTTAATTAATTCAGATTTTTGGGCGAATGCATTTTTTAACAAAACAAAATAAATAAAAACGAATTTCGGGAGTAACTAAATACATTTATTTTTCGAACGAAATTCCGAAACAACATATTTCAGTTTTGCACATGTCTACTAAATCATCAAAGGATATATGTAAATTATTAGAATGTGTGGGATCTCCTTCTCTGGCTGGGCTTTAGTTGATTTTATATTATAATAGTGTTTTAGGGTCAAGTTTCGGATGAATCTATTTAGATCTTTAAATACATTTAATGGATTAGGTTGGATGGTTGGGGCAAACTGAAGTTACTGACTATGAAAGGATAACAGATGATCAGATAATCGGTGGGAAGGCTCAACCATCCAACCCAATTCATCCAGTTTCATCTTGTTATATTGTTCAAATTTGTTTTCTTTTTAATGTTTTTGTGTCATTTTGCATCCCAAGGGGTTTCCACCATTGATTATAATTGAAACTGTATAATATTGGATGTGTTTTGAGTATAGGTGTTGTCACTAGCACCTACAATTGAGTATCATATAAAAAATATTTTTTAAAGTGGTATTTTTGACGGTACATTGTTACATTTAGGTGGAGGAGGGTTCCATCACTATTCTTAATAGACTAATATATTATAAATAGGTTAGTGCTACACTTGTTTACATTTATAGGTTTCATTGGGTGTGGGAGCACATAACAGTTTCTAGCAGCAAGCCCGTCACATATACCGGTAAATATTAATTTATACATATTTTGTTTTTTCACCACAATATTACACAGACTTTGTTTCATTTGAGATCGTAATGTGGTGGTATCTATATTAATTTAATTTGAGGAGAGCATAAAATGATATACTGATAGACTCACATTCAACCAGTGGTTTGCAAAGCAATTGTCTCAATTTTGTGTTTCTTCCCCTTTAACATCTTGAAATGTATGTGTTTTCCTTGTTTGTCTGTGTTTGTCGGATTTCTGTGTTAGTCTGTACTAACGTTTGCTCTTGAGTCTCTGTCTGTTTCTATGTTTAGGCTAAAGCCGCGTACACACGACCGTTTCGGTCGTGTGTACGCGGAGATTCTCGATTTTAAACATGCTTATACATGGCGTGGACTATAAAATCAGAACATGACATGCTGGCTTCAGGAGTAGTTTCTTATCACTGGAGCAATTAGTACTATGTGGGCTATTATGAAACAGCGTGTGCAAATAATCTTAAGGAACAGACCCTAATGCTGCGTACACACGATCGGAAATTCCGAAAAGAAAACCGTGGATTTTTTTCCGACGGAATGTTGGCTCAAACTTGTGTTGCATACACATGGTCACACAAAATTCCAACCGCCAAGAACACGTGACGTACAACAATACGACGAGCCGAGAAAAATTATGTTCAATGCTTACGAGGATACGTTAACTTGATTCCAAGTATGCGTGTTTTTTTGTGCATCTGAATTGCATACAGACGATCGGAATTTCAGACAAGAACTTTTCTTGTCGGAAAAATTGAGAACCAGAATTCTTGACAGCAGTAAAATGGAGCAGTGTGGTCAGCCATAATAGCTAGTGGTATCACTGACAAAATCATTCTGTGTGAAAAAAAAAAATGAATTGCTTTTTTTTTGCTGATCTTGAATGATGTCATGAACAAGACACTGAACGGAAAGGAAAAGGCATGCAGATTCATCAGAAGATTATTCTGGCTCAGTAGACGAACATATCTGAGAATCTTTCAGAGTAATGCCAAATCTGTTTTACTCCATTAGCGTTTGACACAAGCCATAATGGTCTTCAGACTACAGACTTCTGCCAATGGATGTTTTCAGCCATTTGAGATATTAAATGGCTAGAAAAGATTTCCAATGCTAAATTATAGAAAAACTTTGTAGCTGCCCATTACATGTTAAATGGTACATTTTGGAGCTATCTTATTTTTTACTTCAAATTCTCTGTTATTGCTTATTAGAGATCTTCGAGTCTCAGGATCCAAAAAAATATTTCTGGATATAAAGAAACAGTCGCATGGTTGGCATTTTTCCTATGGATAAGAAAACAATAGAAAAATCCGATCATCTGTATGGAACTCCGTCGGTCAAAAATCCATGCATGCTCAGAATCAAGTCGACGCATGCTTGGAAGCATTGAACTTCATTTTTTTCGGCTTGTCGTAGTGTTGTACGTCACCGCCTTTGGACAAGATCGGATTTCTGACTGATGGTGTGTAGGCAAGACTAATGAAAGTCAGCTTCATCGGATATCCGACGAAAAAATCCATCGGATTAGATTCCATCAGATATCCGATCGTGTGTACAAGGCTTAACTGATCTTGTTCAGTATAATCTATAGCTCTTAAAGCGGATGTTCCGCCCAAAAAAAATATTAAAAGCCAGCAGCTACAAATACTGCAGCTGCTGACTTTTAATATTAGGACACTTACCTGTCCTGGAGTCCAGCGGCGTCCGCAGCAGATGACGAGCGATCGCTCGTCACCCTGCTGCTCCCCCCTCCATCCACGCTGAGGGAATCAGGAAGTGAAACGCTGCGGCTTCACTGCCCAGTTCCCTACGGCGCATGCGCGAGTCGCGCCACGCCCGCCGATTGGCTCCCGCTGTGTGCTGGGAGCCGAGTGTTCCCAGCACACAACGGGGGGGGCGACGGGATGTGACGCAATGCCCGTCTTTTGCCCGTGAATGCCGGGCCGGAAGTAGGTGCAAATACCTCACTTTAGACAGGTATCTGCACCCCCCTCCCCCCTGAAAGGTGTCAAATGTGACACCGGAGGGGGGAGGGTTCCGATCAGCGGGACTTCACTTTAGGGTGGAGAACCGCTTTAAGGCATTTTATTGAGTTTAGGTATTTAAAGTAAAAACTTTTTTCTTTTGTTTTGGATAGAACAATGAAGGATTAGAAGCACCGTGAAGTTTCACCTTCTGTTTGTCTAAGTGATTTTTGTAACCAAGATAAAGTGAATATCAATCTAAAATGTTACAGCTGTCACCAGAACAAAGAGGTTGAGGCTGGGTTCACAGTATTTCGGCATCCAATTCGCATATCAGGAGATTGGTTCACACATCTCCGCAGCAGCTCCGGTGCGAATTGTACAGGAGTCCTGTGTGTCTTTTGGTCCGTTTCAGGTCCAAATTCAGCCCAAAATTTGGGCTGAAATCGGACCTGAAATGGTGAATGGAGACGCACCGGACTCCTGCTGTGAGCCACTGTGATTTCTAGTGTGAACCCAGCATTACGGAAAATATTCCAAGAGGAACACCTGTTCTGGTGACAACTAAGAAAGAATCCATACACTTTCAGACGTTCATAGTTCATTAAAGTCATTTTCCACTATACTCCTGTTTAAAACAGTACTAAATTGTACCTGGGGACCACAAACTTAAAACGCTATTTAGTAAATTTTTTATATTCACAGCAAACTCAGTGGCTCATCCATCCATATCTCAATGTTTTATTTGGCTGAGAAATCACTTTGAAAAACATCCCCTTAGCATTTCTAGCCACAGCCATCGTGGGTAAGGGCAAATGATTCATGTTGCATTTACTTCCTGGAATCCATCTGCTCTTAGTTCAAGCATGCAGGCAAGAGGGTGTGCTTTGCTAAGAAAGCCCCCTCCTGCCCTCCTCAAGATGAAAGAAAAAAATACCCATGAAGATCTAGGATGTACAACACCATTTTGGCCTAGGACAGAAACCAAGAAGCAACTGAATAAATGTAAAAATGGGTAAACAAAGAAAATATAATATACCTTCCAGTCTATTTACTAATGCTAGCAGCATAAGGATTAAAAATAAAATGTAAATTTAGAGAGTTTAGTTCTGCTTTATAGGGTATGCCACTTGTGGTTCCCATCCCTTCCTCTGTATTTCTGTAATTACACTTACCCATAAACCTTATGCCGCATACACACGATCATTTTTCGGGTTGTAAAAAACGATGTTTTTCAGGCTCTAGAAAAAACAAAGTTTTTTTTTAACTTCATCATTAAAACAGCCTTGCCTACACACGATCGTTAAAAAAAATGCTCTAGCAAAGCGCGTGACGTACAACACGTACGACGGCACTATAAAGGGGAAGTTCCATTTGGATGACGCAGCCCTTTGGGCTGCTTTAGCTGATTTCATGTTAGTAAAAGACGATTTGCGCTTTTCTATCTCTTACAGCGTGATAAATGTGCTTACTCCATTACGAACGGTAGTTTTACCAGAACGAGCGCTCCCGTCTCATAACTTGCACAGGTTTTTCATGTCGTTAAAGCCCACACACGATCATTTTTTACAACCCGAAAAACGACAACGTTTAAAACGTTGTGAAAAAATAGAGCATGTTGGAAAAAAATTGGGCCATTTTTCAGAACCCAAAAAATGCTCTGAAGCCCACACACGATCATTTTAAATGACATTTTTAAAAAATGTTTTTTACAACCCGAAAAATTATCGTGTGCACGCGGCATTACTCTTATCCATGAACACCGGCTGTGATATCCTGATCACGTCATATGACATCCGGTCAGGATATCACAACCACTTTGCTGCCATCATTCTGCTATATGGCAGGCGGCAAGTGGCTAATAAAGAAGAAAATGCTCCCCACAGCAAACTGAAAACTTACTGAGTTTACTAAAACAATCATCCAGTCTTGCATTATGAATATGGCTAAAATTCACCCCCACTCTCTCCTCACAGGCTGTGATTGACAATTATGAAATAAGGGGGGAACTAATGCGCAAACCAACCTAATCAAGAACAGAATAAATATAGAATAAATAAATATGCAGCAGCCACCACTAATAGTGCTCACACACTGACAGTAAATGATAAAATGGGGGATGTGGTGGCGCTTGCAACAAAAATCACTAAAATAATGTATATAATAAATATATAAGAGATACAACAAAATAGACTCCGCCTCCTGGTATTGATTAAAAGTGTATCACTCTAAACCGGAATACCATCCAACAAAAATAACCATAAAGTGGAGGATATTGAGAGTGAAAAAATAATGAAATAAGTGTGACCAATGTGCCAATGACAGCACAATAGTCTAAATAAAATAGCAAACTTCAATCTGTGCATACAACATTTCCTTCAAATATAATTATGATAGTCCAAACAGTGCTTCATCCATAAATCGTGCAATGTGCAACTATGCAAATAAATAAATAAATATCCAATGACCAACTGTCCACAAAATATTGCAAATAAATAAATGTGAATAAATCCGATGATAAAAAACAATCCAAAAAGTGCTAAAAGTGAAAAAATATATATATTATAAAGTCCACACAAGAATCCCTGTGTAAAAAAGGTCCCAATAAAACTATAAAATAGGAATCAATGTCCAGTGCACAAATCGTGCAAAAGTGAAAAATAAAAATCCAGTGGCTAATAAATATAATGAGTTTCTAAAGTGCATCTGTGCTCAGCTTGCTGTGACATGCAGAGTAATTGTGATTGCAGTCAGCCCGATTCTCCACGGTGACCAGGAATATAAGTGCTAGCCCCTTACCTCAGGGAGGCTAATAAATAGCCTATAGGAATATTTCCCAATGATATCTCCCACAATCAACCGATCGATCCACTCCAATGTATTCACAGGCTCAGCGCGATGATTCTCAAAATAAAGCACAGGAATGCCTCCATAGTGTATGATTACAAACAATATTTTAATGAAAAAAGTAGTAACTTACAAGCAGTGCTGTAAGAACAGCATGTACAACGGCGTGTGTGTAGTCCTGTGTCTCCCGCTCTGCGGCCGCAAGCGGGTGACGTCACCAACAACCCTCCAACGTCCTCACGCGTATCGCGACAGCCGACGTCGCTTAATAATAGGATGGAGGGCAGCTGGTACGAGGGTGACATTTATAGTAGCTTACTAATGAACACATGAGAGAAACCGGCCAGCGAAACATCACAATGAGATAACTGCAATGCCGCTTGGACGATCTCACTCTCAAAACAGCAATCCATTGTTAAAACTAAGAATGTAATAATAATTACAAAATAAACATAAATAGCCCCCTCTGGTGGTTGAGGGAGGATATGCATGATAACGAATAGTAGGAGTAAAATAGCTAATAATGAGGGTACGCCACTACCCCCTGCTGGACATAAAAATATATGTCACAAATATCTAAATACATAGATTTGAGGAAACCAGACCCTGGGATAGGACAATAGTTTATCCAGACTGATGACAGACCATTCAAAGGGATAAAAACCAGGAAATATTATAGCAAAATGCCTATTAATAACAGATGATTTCAGAGGGAAGGATAATAATAGATAATCCATAAATGGTCAATAAAGGAGGATAAGTGAATAAATATAAATCACTATTAATAAAATATTAAAAAACCGCAACAGGTATTTTAAAATCCACAAAATGGCAAGTAATAAAATACTCACTAAAATCATATATTAAAATAGTAAAAACGTTAAAAAGGAGAGTGATGGGATAAGAATCTTAAAAGTTGGAAATAAAACAATTAAGATCAAATTCCACATTATGCCCATGTGGCGTTAAGGTGCACAATTCGTGTATCCAGCGGGATTCTGCCTGGCTAATTTTCTGCACTTTATTATCTCCTCTCCAATGGGGTTTATACTTTTCTATACCCCACACCATTAGTGAGGATGGGTCTTTATTATGATATTGCTCATAATGGCGAGACAGACTATGCTTAGGGAACCCATTTATTATATTCTGCGTGTGTTCACGTAGTCTTTTCCTCAATTTTCTCTTAGTTCTACCAACATATTGGATCTTGCATGGACATTCCAGAAGGTAGACTACCCCTTCAGTCTCACATGAAATAAATTCTTTGATTTTATATTCCTTCCCTGTGAAGCACGATTTAAAATTTTCCTTTTTCTTCTTACTCTCCTTAGTACGTTTACAAGTAAAACATCTTTTACAGGGATAGTAACCTTTCTCATTAAAAAATGAAAAACTTTTTTTCTCTGGAGGATCAAGAACATTTTTGGCAATCATGTCCCGTAGAGTAGGGGCCCTCCTATATGTAAATAATGGCCTCTCTGGAAGTATTGATGCCAGATGACGGTCGGCCCTCACAATGTGCCAATATTTCCTACAGATCGCCTCTATCTGCTTATGCTGCACGTTATAGTCCATTATTAGGGATACTCCCCCCATATAGGAGTTTTTTCTTGTAGAATCCTGGATCAGTGTATTTCTATCTAGGGTAACAACATCTTGTATCTTTTTCTCAATAAAATCGGATTTATAGCCCTTTTCCACAAATCTCTTGCCAATAAAGTCCGCCTGTTTCAAGAATACTTCGGTTTTGGTGTAATTTCTCCTTAATCTCAAAAGCTGACCCTTTGGTATATTGTCTAGCCAGGGCGTGTGGTGACAACTATCCAAAGGCAAGTAGCTGTTTCTATCCACAGTTTTAAAGTGCGTTTGTGTTACCAATTTTGTTCCTTCTTTGGTAATCTCCAGATCAAGAAAGTGGATTTTTTCATCACTAATCTCCCAGGTCAATTTGATATTTTTTTCATTTGTGTTCAAATAAAAGCCAAAGTCAATAAGACTCTCCCTATCTCCTGCCCAAATAATTAAAATATCATCAATAAAACGCCTGTATAAAAGTAACTGTTGCGGTTTTCTGTTATATAAAACATCTGCTTCCCATTCGGCCATATACAAATTGGCAACACTTGGTGCATACTTCGCGCCCATCGCAATACCGCAGATTTGCTTGAAATAGTCATTTCCGTACCAGAAATAATTGTGATCTAGACTGTAGTCTAGACAATTGCAAATAAATTTCTTCTGTACGGTTTTAAGATCACTTAGACCATTCAATGCCCACTCAGTGGCTTGTATTGCTTCCTTATGGTTGATAATTGTATATAATGAAGATACATCAGCTGTTGCTAGATATATAGAATTCTCATCAAGTGAAATCGTATCCAATAGCTGGATAAGGTGTTTTGTGTCTCTGAGGTACGATTCAGTCTTTTTCACTAGAGGTTGCAAAAACCAGTCTATGTATTCACCTATTCTGGCACCTACAGAGTTAATCCCATTCACAATAGGCCTTCCTGGGGGATCTTCTCTTGATTTGTGTATTTTAGGGAGCGTATATAGAACTGGAATTTTGCATCCCAGGGGTTGAAGATATTTAGCTTCTTTTTTGTTCAATAAGCCTTTCTTGGTTCCTCTTTTTATAAGGCTTGCTAAATCGTCTTTATACCGGACTATAGGGTTCCCTGGTAGCCTCAAATACGTTGTATTGTCACTCAGTTGACGTTCAATCTCTCTTTTATAGGCCTCTTTGGACTGAATGACAATAGCTCCCCCTTTATCCGCTTGCCTCACGACCACGTCATTTCTTTCTTCCAATTTTCTTATACCATTCTTGATGTCTCCTGGATCCGAGATTCTCTTAATTTTCAAATCCTGTAGATCTTTTAGTACCATCCGTCTGAATACTTCAATATGTCCATCATTACTAATTGGTGGGTTGAATACCGATTTGTTTCTCAGGTTACTAAACACCACATCTGTAGCTTCCGTGAGATTTCTTGTTATACCCTCTCCTGGTTTGTTCATCATGTACTTCTTGATGTGAAGGCTTCTCGCAAATTTGTTAATATCCACATAGGCATCGAATTTATTAAAGTTTTTCTTTGGGGCATATTTGAGGCCCTTGTCCAATACTTTTATTTCCTCCTTGGTGAGTTCTACTCCACTAATATTGACAATCCCTTCTCCTATCAATCTCTTTTTCTTCTGCTTCTTTGCTCCCGCTCTGCATCCTCTCTTTGATTTCCGTGTCCTCCAGACTGATTTTCTTGGGTCCTTCCTGGTGTTCTCCTCGTTTTCTCTTCCCTGTCCCGATTCCTCTGAACATTCTGATTCCTGTGATCTTCTTTCCTCATATTGCCTGGTCTGGTTTCTGGACTCCAATTCCGTGCTCTCTGTACCCCCTTCTCCTGGTGACGCCTGGGGGATTCTCGGCGTCTTTGCTCTAAAAAACGCCTTGGTGATGCGTTCCTATTCTCTCTTCCATACGAGTAATGGCGATTGGGTGTTCTATTTTCATAATGCCTTGGTGTTGTACCTCCTCCTCCATCATCTCTTCTCAGGTGGTCATAATGGTTATACACTGGTACATTATATGAATTTTCATAGACCCTTCTCTCTTCCTGTTGGTAGTAGTTTCCGTCCCGTCTTGGATTTTCATAATGATAGGCGTCCTGATAAGTCTGATTTCTCCAAGGAGGTGTCCGTGATCTCCCCTTATTAGGCATATGTTGGAAGGGTCTAGGGGCATTATATGCATTCTGGTTTTGCCAGTTCTTTTTCCAAAAGGGTTTCCAGCCATTGTTATTCCCATTTTTTCTCGGTTTTTGATTTGGGGTATTGGCCCCTTGGTTTCTTTCCATTGTATTGGTATTCTGATTAGTTTCTTTATTACTAATATCATCAAGTCTTGTGTCCTGATCCGAAGAACTCCTATTTGAGGTCGTTCCTACTTCTTCTATTTTATTCTGCCACTTATACACCAGATCATCCTCATAGTCTTTCATGTCCCTCTGGTATTTTCTTTTTTTCCTAGCTGCTGTCTCCTTATCTTTTTGTTCCATGTCCCGTTGTAATTGTTTGGACAGAGCCAGAAATTCAGGAAGGTCTTTGCTACCTTCCAAGTTAGTTTTTATTTCTGTCATACTACGATCAATGGCTCTGATTTTCCGTTGTTTCCTTTTAATCAATAGTTGTAGCAGTTCTAGACCTTTATCATTGAAAAACTGGAACCACTCATCAGTGGATTCCTTATCAGTTAAGCCATTGATACACTGATCCAGGATTCTACAAGAAAAAACTCCTATATGGGGGGAGTACCCCTAATAATGGACTATAACGTGCAGCATAAGCAGATAGAGGCGATCTGTAGGAAATATTGGCACATTGTGAGGGCCGACCGTCATCTGGCATCAATACTTCCAGAGAGGCCATTATTTACATATAGGAGGGCCCCTACTCTACGGGACATGATTGCCAAAAATGTTCTTGATCCTCCAGAGAAAAAAAGTTTTTCATTTTTTAATGAGAAAGGTTACTATCCCTGTAAAAGATGTTTTACTTGTAAACGTACTAAGGAGAGTAAGAAGAAAAAGGAAAATTTTAAATCGTGCTTCACAGGGAAGGAATATAAAATCAAAGAATTTATTTCATGTGAGACTGAAGGGGTAGTCTACCTTCTGGAATGTCCATGCAAGATCCAATATGTTGGTAGAACTAAGAGAAAATTGAGGAAAAGACTACGTGAACACACGCAGAATATAATAAATGGGTTCCCTAAGCATAGTCTGTCTCGCCATTATGAGCAATATCATAATAAAGACCCATCCTCACTAATGGTGTGGGGTATAGAAAAGTATAAACCCCATTGGAGAGGAGATAATAAAGTGCAGAAAATTAGCCAGGCAGAATCCCGCTGGATACACGAATTGTGCACCTTAACGCCACATGGGCATAATGTGGAATTTGATCTTAATTGTTTTATTTCCAACTTTTAAGATTCTTATCCCATCACTCTCCTTTTTAACGTTTTTACTATTTTAATATATGATTTTAGTGAGTATTTTATTACTTGCCATTTTGTGGATTTTAAAATACCTGTTGCGGTTTTTTAATATTTTATTAATAGTGATTTATATTTATTCACTTATCCTCCTTTATTGACCATTTATGGATTATCTATTATTATCCTTCCCTCTGAAATCATCTGTTATTAATAGGCATTTTGCTATAATATTTCCTGGTTTTTATCCCTTTGAATGGTCTGTCATCAGTCTGGATAAACTATTGTCCTATCCCAGGGTCTGGTTTCCTCAAATCTATGTATTTAGATATTTGTGACATATATTTTTATGTCCAGCAGGGGGTAGTGGCGTACCCTCATTATAAGCTATTTTACTCCTACTATTCGTTATCATGCATATCCTCCCTCAACCACCAGAGGGGGCTATTTATGTTTATTTTGTAATTATTATTACATTCTTAGTTTTAACAATGGATTGCTGTTTTGAGAGTGAGATCGTCCAAGCGGCATTGCAGTTATCTCATTGTGATGTTTCGCTGGCCGGTTTCTCTCATGTGTTCATTAGTAAGCTACTATAAATGTCACCCTCGTACCAGCCGCCCTCCATCCTATGATTAAGCGACGTCGGCTGTCGCGATACGCGTGAGGACGTTGGAGGGTTGTTGGTGACGTCACCCGCTTGCGGCCGCAGAGCGGGAGACACAGGACTACACACACGCCGTTGTACATGCTGTTCTTACAGCACTGCTTGTAAGTTACTACTTTTTTCATTAAAATATTGTTTGTAATCATACACTATGGAGGCATTCCTGTGCTTTATTTTGAGAATCATCGCGCTGAGCCTGTGAATACATTGGAGTGGATCGATCGGTTGATTGTGGGAGATATCATTGGGAAATATTCCTATAGGCTATTTATTAGCCTCCCTGAGGTAAGGGGCTAGCACTTATATTCCTGGTCACCGTGGAGAATCGGGCTGACTGCAATCACAATTACTCTGCATGTCACAGCAAGCTGAGCACAGATGCACTTTAGAAACTCATTATATTTATTAGCCACTGGATTTTTATTTTTCACTTTTGCACGATTTGTGCACTGGACATTGATTCCTATTTTATAGTTTTATTGGGACCTTTTTTACACAGGGATTCTTGTGTGGACTTTATAATATATATTTTTTTTCACTTTTAGCACTTTTTGGATTGTTTTTTATCATCGGATTTATTCACATTTATTTATTTGCAATATTTTGTGGACAGTTGGTCATTGGATATTTATTTATTTATTTGCATAGTTGCACATTGCACGATTTATGGATGAAGCACTGTTTGGACTATCATAATTATATTTGAAGGAAATGTTGTATGCACAGATTGAAGTTTGCTATTTTATTTAGACTATTGTGCTGTCATTGGCACATTGGTCACACTTATTTCATTATTTTTTCACTCTCAATATCCTCCACTTTATGGTTATTTTTGTTGGATGGTATTCCGGTTTAGAGTGATACACTTTTAATCAATACCAGGAGGCGGAGTCTATTTTGTTGTATCTCTTATATATTTATTATATACATTATTTTAGTGATTTTTGTTGCAAGCGCCACCACATCCCCCATTTTATCATTTTGTGATTGACAATGACTGCCTCCATGTTCAGGGAGGATAGAGAGAGGAGAGAGCTCCTACTCTTTGGCACAGCGCTTGATGGTGATTGGGCAGTATTTAGGTGTGGCTGGAGGGGAGCTGAACACAGAAGGTGTTTTTACCTTAATGTAGAAAATGTCTTTACAAGCAAAAGTGTAACCTCTGCTTATCTGTCTCTCCCTCCGGTGCCTTTGACACCTTTCGGGGGGGGAGGGGTTTCGGTACCCATTTTTGACAGGTACCTGTCCCCACTTTCTTCGGACCTTGCCACGGCAAGGTACATCAGAAGTTTGACCTCCTTCCCCGCCGCCAGGCCATTCGGGAAGTGCAGCATGCTTCGCACATGCGCAGTAGGGAATCGGCTGTGAAGCCACAAGGCTTCACTGCCGGTTTCCCTTACAGGCTATGGTGGCATCAGCAACTGAGAGCCGATGGAAACATCAGCTGGGGTGCCAACATTGCTGTATTCCAGGACAGGTAAGTGTCAAAATATTAAAAGTAAACTTTTAACTTTTCCATGGGAGGGCTGGAGCACCGTTTTCACAAAATCCTAGGTTGTATGGCCTCTGGCATATAAGAGAAAAAGCTAGGGACACACCGCTCAAAGTCACCTGTGAGGATCTGATGAGCTGCTGAAGAGATCCAGGTGCCTGCCTGGTCCCAACCAGGGAAATCCAATGGAAACACAGAAGAAGGGCATAAGCACGTCTGTGTAAAACGCGTCCATTGAGCACCTTTTTTGGATTGATGTTTGTCATGTTCACTTGATTTTATGGACTTTAAAAAAAATTATTTTGATTTTACTTCCGGATGCGCCACCATTCTTCTTTGTTTCCATTGGCCTCTGGCAGAGTTCGTCATTGGGGAATAAAACCGATCTGACATTTTAGAGTTTTTGGCTCCCAAGGAAAAAGGCTCTTGGCTGACATTCTTCATTTTATTGGTAAAGGAGAGCTTCTAAGCTACAATTGGAACAGTTTTTTTGGACCTTCTAGAAGATTTTACTGAGCCTCTCCCCATCCAATCACAAGGGTTAAGGGGTGGGAAGTAGGAGTGTTTTTCTCATTTGGTCCTGCTGGAAAACCAGCATTCGATCAGTGCACAATTCCAATGGCTGCAACGCTGATCTGTGAATTCTGATAGAGGTGGAGTCCATGCTTGTGTGGATGAGGGGATCTGTGAGTTTTTTTCCATTCAACCTGCTGGTAGAATGAAAAAAAAACTCAAGTTGTATAACCTGCTTTGTTATGAGGCTTTCCCTAGTTGTGGATTCCTCAGAAAGAATAATGTGCTCTCTTACCTTTCTGCACCTCCTACAATGCAGTCATTGTTTCATTATACAGTAGTGTAGGCATATTTTATAACGGTATCTACATTTTAGCTGGGGTTATAAAAATTATGTAGAAGTTAGCCTGCATTCAATGGTGTTCAGTCAGGAAATGTTAATTCAGTTTTCCACTGCTTGCTAAAATATTTATGGTATGTTGTTACGCCTGCCCAATGGGCTATTAGCTTGGATGTAAACCAATGTATGTTAATTGATATAATTGTTAAGGCCTAGTTTTCCAGATTTTAACCTTAAAGTGGATGTAAACCCGATTCATGAAATTTGAGCTGGGCACATATATCTGCAGAGTTTTCTTATCTCTTTTCAAAGCCCAAAATCCCGTAGCTGTCTCCTGCTCCATTCTTTATCAGCATGAGAACTACTGACAAGATCTCCAAGACGGGAGCCTGAAGTTTGTGTCAGGGAGGGAGCTAAAATTAGATTAGCACAAAGCTGAACTGGTCACAGGTAAGCTCTGCATGTGTGGGGAGGGGGTGTTTGCCTTTCCTCCAATCAGCTGTCCCACACAGTCTCACAGTGTATAGCAATAATCCACACCCACAGGTGAATCAGGAAGTGAAAATTGTAACAGGACGTGCACTTTCTAAACAGTATATAAAGCTGAAAACAGCACGTAAAACTTATGTAGGAGGATTTGTTTCCTCCCTGTGTATCATCTGAGGGCGTTCACTTTACTGAGTATATAGAGGGTTTACATCCACTTTAATGACGTTACTATAGATAATAATTACTTAAAAGTTGTCAATGTTCTATGATCAGATATCCTGTCAACCACATTCAATTAGCTATTTAAAGGTTTAGCCATTGACAGGGTCTAGCTAAGTAGGATTTTTATTCCTGCTGAAATCTTTGTTTGTTTTAGGCCTTGGAAATGCACGTGTGTATACTGCGGTCTGGGAACTGGTCAGTGGTCACTGGTTGCTGTGTTGACAGAACCCTGCTCTGTTTTTGAATTTATTGGTGAAAGTAAGAATTTGATGACTGAATATGATTATTAATTACGACACCCCATTCCCAGAGCTCATTATCATCACAATGCACAGAAAAATACTTAGTTCAAATTCCCAGAGCTCATTATCATCACAATGCACAGAAAAATACTTAGTTCAAATTAACACAGCTCCTTTGCATTTACTAAGCTCAGTGAGCATTCAATATACAGTCTCTACTACTTGAGTAAGGCTAGCCATACATGAGCCATTTTTGCAAAGACAATGTTAACTGCACATGTTTCCTTGCAGGTAACCATGGTTAACAGAGGAAGAACAGTGATTTCAAGTACCACCCTTCTTTTAAAGCTTCCAGTCCGTTATTCTAACTCAATCGGCCTTAGGGCTCTTTCACACGTCAGTTCAGTTTTTTAGATCAGTTTTTTTTTCATCAGTTGATCCGTTTTTCCATCAGTTTTTCGTCCATTTTTTGTCAGTTTTTCATCAGTTTTTCCATCCGTTTTTTCATCCGTTTTTTTTTTTTTTTGGGGGGGGGCTTTTTACATACAGTGCCTGCCGCCGAGAATGTGTTTTTAGCACGACGGCATCGCGCTGATTCTCGGCGACAGGGTGCCGACATCTCGCACTCGCTGGAATAGTAAAAACACATTCCAGCAAGCACGTCATAGAAGCGACGGGAGATCCGACTTGGATTCCCGCCAATTCTACACGTGTGCGGCGTTTGGTATGAATCCTGAGGGGAAAGTCCCCGCCGGATTTTAAATAAAAATCCGGCATGGGTTCCCCCCTCAGGAGCATACCGGGCCCTTAGGTCTGGTATGGGTTGTAAGGAGACCCTCCCCTACGCCGAAAAAACGGCGTAGGGGTCCCCCTACAATCCATACCAGACCCGTATCCAAAGCATGCTACCCGGCCGGCCAGGAAAGGAGTGGGGACGAGCGCCCCCCCCCCTCCTGGGCCGTACCGGGCTGCATGCCCTCAACATGGGGGGGGTTGGGTGCTCTGGGGCAGGGGGCGCACTGCGGCCCCCCCACCCCAGAGTACCCTGTCCCCATGTTGATGAGGACAGGGCCCCTTCCCGACAACCCTGGCCGTTGGTTGTCGGGGGAAGGGGGGGAGGCTTATCGGAATCTGGGAGCCCCCTTTAATAATGGGGCCCCCAGATACCGGCCCCCCACCCTAAGTGAATGGATATGGCGTACATCGTACCCCTACCCATTCACCTGGAGGCAAAAAGTTAAAATTAATAAACACGACACAAGGGTTTTTAAAATAATTTATTAGTCTGCTCCGGAGGCCCCCCCTGTCTTCTTTATTAGCTCTTTCACCAGGGGGGGGGGCTTCTTCTTTGACGTCTTCGGGTGGGGGCCGCTCTTCTTCGCCGCCGTCTGGTTCTCTTCCACCGCCGGGGGGGGTCGCTTTTATAAAAGCGCCCCCCCCGGCGGGTTTCCTCCGACGTCTTCGGCGGGGGGTGGTGTGCTTCTTCTTCCGCTATCCGGGGGTCTTCTCCGCTCTCCGGGGGTCTTCTTCTATGTTTGCCGCTCTCCGCTGTTGACTCGGCGCACCCCGGTTCTTCCTCCCGCTGTCCGGTGCCTTCTCCTTCAGCGCTGAACGTCTTCTTTTTCCGTGCTGTGACGTCGTCGTCTACTTCTTCTTCTTCTCTTCTCCCGATGTTGACACGTCGCCTCTTCTCGCTGCAATGACGGGTGCGCGGCTTGCATCTTACTTATATAGGCCTCACAGTCCCATCATGCTCTGGTACCTACCCACGTGATACCTACCCACGTGGGTAGGTACTGGAGCATGATGGGACTGTGAGGCCTATATAAGTAAGATGCAAGCCGACATCTCGCACTCGCTGGAATAGTAAAAACACATTCCAGCAAGCACGTCATAGAAGCGACGGGAGATCCGACTTGGATTCCCGCCAATTCTACACGTGTGCGGCGTTTGGTATGAATCCTGAGGGGAAAGTCCCCACCGGATTTTAAATAAAAATCCGGCATGGGTTCCCCCCTCAGGAGCATGCCGGGCCCTTAGGTCTGGTATGGGTTGTAAGGAGACCCCCCCCCTACAATCGGAGCATGATGGGACTGTGAGGCCTATATAAGTAAGATGCAAGCCGCGCACCCGTCATTGCAGCGAGAAGAGGCGACGTGTCAACATCGGGAGAAGAGAAGAAGAAGAAGAAGACGACGACGTCACAGCACGGAAGAAGAAGACGTTCAGCGCTGAAGGAGAAGGCACCGGACAGCGGGAGGAAGAACCGGGGTGCGCCGAGTCAACAGCGGAGAGCGGCAAACATAGAAGAAGACCCCCGGAGAGCGGAGAAGACCCCCGGATAGCGGAAGAAGAAGCACACCACCCCCCACCGAAGACGTCGGAGGAAACCCGCCGGGGGGGGGCGCTTTTATGAAAGCGATCCCCCCCGGCGGTGGAAGGGAACCAGACGGCGGCGAAGAAGAGCGGCCCCCACCCCGAAGACGTCAAAGAAGAAGCCCCCCCTGGTGAAAGAGCTAATAAAGAAGACAGGGGGGCCTCCGGAGCAGACTAATAAATTATTTTAAAAACCCTTGTGTCGTGTTTATTAACTTTAACTTTTTGCCTCCAGGTGAATGGGTAGGGGTACGATGTACCCCATATCCATTCACTTAGGGTGGGGGGCTGGTATCTGGGGGCCCCCTTAAAGGGGGCTCCCAGATTCCGATAAGCCTCCCGCCCGCATACCCCGACAACCAATGGCCAGGGTTGTCGGGAAGGGGCCCTGTCCTCATCAACATGGGGACAGGGTGCTCTGGGGTGGGGGGGCCGCAGTGCGCCCCCCTGCCCCAGAGCACCCAACCCCCCCATGTTGAGGGCATGCAGCCCGGTATGGCTCAGGAGGGGGGGCCGCTCGCTCGTCCCCACTCCTTTCCTGGCCGGCCGGGTAGCGTGCTTTGGATACGGGTCTGGTATGGATTGTAGGGGGGGGTCTCCTTGCAACTCATACCAGACCTAAGGGCCCGGTATGCTCCCGAGGGGGGGGAACCCATGCCGGATTTTTATTTAAAATCCGGCGGGGACTTCCCCCTCAGGATTCATACCAAACGCCGCACACGGCATTAGCCGTTCCGTTTTTTTGACGGAAGAAAAATAGGGTTTTCTTCCGTCCAAAAAAACGGAACTTAACGCAGATGGATGCTAACGGACGTTAGCGGATGCTCATCCGCTAACGGACGTTAACCCATAGGAAAGCATTGCGGTCCGTTAACGGACGTCCAAAAAACGGACGAACGGAACGGACGTGTGAAAGAGCCCTTACAGAGTGATTTCCAGCCTTGTCCTCATCAACACTGACACCTCTGTTAACGAGAGAATCACTGACATGATATCAGCTGGTCCTTATATATCAAAGGGACTTTGCAATTCATCTGATCACTCTTCATAACATTCTGGAGTATTTGCAAATTGCCATCATAAAAACGGAGGCAGCAGAGTTTGTGAAATTTAATATTTGTGTCATTCTCAAAACTTTTGACCATGGTTGTAGGCTATACAAATACATTTATTTGGTGAGCATAGAATTTGCTTCTTTGCGGCACAATCACATGTGCATACCTACTAATAAATTTGATCTTTGATTGTTTCATATGGCAAGATATGCTGTAACATGTTTTATGCACCAGCCTAATATACTGGAGACTTGCTCTCTAGACCACTGTTGTCCTTTCCATTATGCCAGGAAGTTTACAGCATGTGTATCATAAGCAAGCAAGTGTTGGCCCTTAACGAGTGATGGAATCTTCTTCATATCCAACTAAAGCAGTGCTGCTTGCAGGGCAATACCGATTGACAGAGGGAGGAAAGTCTTTGCCTTTTCCTAGTGTCTTCAGAAACATCTGCATGCAGAAGTATCTGTTAAGCTTTCTTGAAATGTAAGGTATAGGGCAGAAGGAGACTCTGTGATTAATTGTAAGAGGCTCCGTAATTTTTGATGGCAGCCCTTTACATGCTACTCACCATTTGCACAATAGATTTTTTGAGACTGCCATCATTCCTTTTAACAGGAAATCACCCTTGTTTAATAATCACTTCAAATTGATTGACAGACACAATCTGCAGTTTCAAATACACATTAACACTACACTGGATAACTAAATACAAATTCATTACGACTTTGCTGCTCTGTTACATTTCAATAGGTGCTGATTCGGAAAACATAAGTGAATCATCTTTAAAAACTATAGTCCTTTTTTTTTTAATGATGCTAATCACAAAATATATTAGATGAAAAAGGGAATTACTGTAGCTTCCATTTACCATATGTAGTATAGAATTCAAAGATTTATTTTTTTCATCTAATACATTTTATGATTAGCATAATTAAAAAAATAAATTTTTATTAAGAGTTGCTATAGTAAAAGTTCTAAAAATGGTCCCCCTGCAAATAAAAAAAAAACACAACTTGAATGGTTGGGATAACAGTTCGAGCCAAGCAAAAGTTTGGCCTAACATCTCCAATCTCCTGTTTGCCCGCTGAGTGCCCCACAATGCACTGCACGCTGCACTGTTTATTCTAAGCCCTGATTGGGCAAAGCTTTGTCCAATCAGGGCACAGTGAATAGCTGGTTGTTAAGGAGCTGGCCGGGAATCCGGATGCTGCATCCTTAACAACACATGAGTCATCAGCTATCAATAGGCTTCCCCGCTGACAGCTGAACAAAAAAAATAAGTATTGATGGCAATAGCAAAAAGTGAAGAAAAAAAATAGCGTGGGGGTCCCCCAATCTATACCAGGCCCTTCGGCATGGAATACCTCCCAAAATACATACCAGACCCTTAACCAAGCATACAGTCTGGCAGGATAGGAAGGGGGGTTCTTCTGAACCATACCAGGCCACATGCCCTCAACATATGGGGGATTCTCTGCCGCCCCACCCCAAAGCACCTTGTCCCCATGTTGATAAGGACAAGGGCCTTTTCCCGACAACCCTGGGCAGTGGTTGTGGGAGCCTAAATGCAGGGAGCTTATCTACATGGCCCCCCATGTAAATGAGTATGGGATACATACCCATTCACCAAAAAAGTGTCAAAAATAAATAAAGACAGGTGGCAGTTTTGATAATGCCTTTAAATAAAAAAACAATGTCCCCCAATGTTGATTGATAGCCAATTGCGACACCCGGCACAACGCTGGACCCCCCTGCGACAAAGGCTAACCACCAAATTTTTTTCCCCGCCGTATCTTTTTTTTTTCCCGACGCAACTTTATTGACCCGACGCGATCCACAAAGCTCGGCGTAACGTAATTTCGCGCTATGCACGTCGGGAAAATGACGTCACGGGCATGTGCAGTACGCCCGGCGCGGGAGCGTGCCTAATTTAAATGGGAAAACACAAAAAGATACTTGGTGGGCACACCCTAAAAATGCTATACATCTAAGCTGGTGCTGCTATAAGACCAAATACAGTACAAAACAGATTATAGCGCACACATGCAAAAATGACATTTATCCTGCAAGGCTAGTTAAAAACACCTGAACATATTCAAAAATACAGGGGTTTGGTCACACTATATAGTCATATAGTGCTAAGCCCACTTACTGCGACAAAGTACCCCGAATTAGTGGGTCCTACCCTAGTAATAGAATGAAAGAACCTGGGTCTCAACCATGGGAGATAAACTCCTCTATGTGGGAGAACTGAAGGGATTCTTCCTATACACTGGTGGCCACTGATGTGAGGTAATGAAGAGGGGGAGGGGTGCTCCAGCCAAGAGACCTGGTCAGGGTCTATACAAAATACAAAAAGATACTTGGTGGGAACACCCTAAAAATGCTATACATCTAAGCTGGTGCTGCTATAAGACCAAATACAGTACAAAACAGATTATAGCGCACACATGCAAAAATGACATTTATCCTGCAAGGCTAGTTAAAAACACCTGAACATATTCAAAAATATGGGGGTTTGGTCACACTATATAGTCGTATAGGTCTAAGCCCACTTACTGCGACAAAGTACCCCGAATTAGTGGGTCCTACCCTAGTAATAGAATGAAAGAACCTGGGTCTCAACCATGGGAGATAAACTCCTCTATGTGGGAGAACTGAAGGGATTCTTCCTATACACTGGTGGCCACTAATGTGAGGTAATGAAGAGGGAGAGGGGTGCTCCAGCCAAGAGACCTGGTCAGGGTCTATACAAAATACAAAAAGATACTTGGTGGGCACACCCTAAAAATGCTATACATCTAAGCTGGTGCTGCTATAAGACCAAATACAGTACAAAACAGATTATAGCGAAAAACATGCAAAATTGACATTTATCCTGCAAGGCTAGTTAACCACTTAAGCCCCGGACCAATATGCAGCCTAAAGACCCAAGGTGTTTTTACAGTTCGGGACTGCGTCGCTTTAACAGACAATTGCGCGGTCGTGCGACGTGGCTCCCAAACAAAATTGGCGTCCTTTTTTCCCCACAAATAGAGCTTTCTTTTGGTGGTATTTGATCACATCTGCGGTTTTTAGTTTTTGCGCTATAAACAAAAATAGAGCGACAATTTTGAAAAAAAAGCAATATTTTTTACTTTTTGCTGTAATAAATATCCCCCAAAAACATATATAAAAACATTTTTTTTCCTCAGTTTAGGCCGATACGTATTCTTCTACCTATTTTTAGTAAAAAAAATCGCAATAAGCGTTTATCGATTGGTTTGCGCAAAATTTATAGTGTTTACAAAATAGGGGATAGTTTTATTGCATTTTTATTTTTTATTTTTTTTTTACTACTAATGGCGGCGATCAGCAATTTTTTTCGTGACTGCGACATTATGGCGGACACTTCGGACAATTTTGACACATTTTTGGGACCATTGTCATTTTCACAGCAAAAAATGCATTTAAATTGCATTCTTTATTGTGAAAATGACAGTTGCAGTTTGGGAGTTAACCACAGGTGGCGCTGTAGGAGTTAGGGTGCACCTAGTATGTGTTTACAACTGTTTGGGGGTGTGGCTGTAGGAATGACGTCATCGATCGTGTCTTCCCTATAAAGGGAATGACGCGATCGATGCGCCGCCATAGTGAAGGACGGGGAAGCCGTGTTTACACACGGCTCTCCTCGTTCTTCAGCTCCGGGGAGCGATCGCGACGGAGCGGCTATAAACAAATAGCCGCGCCGTGGTCCCGGATCGCTCCCCGAGCGGACCCGACCTCCGCATGTAGCGGGGGGGGGTCCCGATCGGACCCCCCACCCGCTAATAGGCGAGGACGTACCTATACGCCCATGTGCCTGTACGTGCCATATTGTGGACGTATATGTACATGGGGTGGTCCTTAAGTGGTTAAAAACACCTGAACATATTAAAAAATACGGGGTTTTGGTCACACTATATAGTCATATAGTGCAAAGCCCACTTACTGCGACAAAGTACCCCGAATTAGTGGGTCCTACCCTAGTAATAGAATGGAAAAACCTGGGTCTCAACCATGGGAGATAAACTCCTCTATGTGGGAGAACTGAAGGGATTCCTTCAGAACCCCGTATTTTTGAATATGTTCAGGTGTTTTTAACTAGCCTTGCAGGATAAATGTCATTTTTGCATGTGTGCGCTATAATCTGTTTTGTACTGTATTTGGTCTTATAGCAGCACCAGCTTAGATGTATAGCATTTTTAGGGTGTTCCCACCAAGTATCTTTTTGTATTTTGTATAGACCCTGACCAGGTCTCTTGGCTGAAGCACCCCTCCCCCTCTTCATTACCTCACATTAGTGGCCACCAGTGTATAGGAAGAATCCCTTCAGTTCTCCCACATAGAGGAGTTTATCTCCCATGGTTGAGACCCAGGTTCTTTCATTCTATTACTAGGGTAGGACCCACTAATTCGGGGTACTTTGTCGCAGTAAGTGGGCTTAGCACTATATGACTATATAGTATGACCAAACCCCCGTATTTTTGAATATGTTCAGGTGTTTTTAACTAGCCTTGCAGGATAAATGTCATTTTTGCATGTATGCGCTATAATCTGTTTTGTAATTTAAATGGGAATCGCCCCCCATTTGAAGAGGAACGCCTTGCACCGGCGGAATTTAAGTTACACAGCCGAAAGTTTCTAGGTAAATGCTTTGTGGATCGGGCACTTAGGTAGAAATTTTAAGGCAGTGTAACTTAAATGGGAATTTTTACGTTACGCCGGCTCTTTGTGGATCTGGCCCTTAGTTCCCACTTTAATACATGAACATATGACATAAAAAGTGACAACAATTTTTTTAATTGCCTCATATAAAGGAATTCTTATAACGAAACATTCCAAATTATGTGCAAATATTTAACATATCCACTAACAAAATAAAGTGCAAATAATGAACATATAATAAACATAAACAAACTGGACACTGCAAAGTATTTTTTCACCTTAATGCATAGGATGCATTAAGGTGACAAAACACGTAGGTTTACAACCCCTTTATTGTGCTTTTCCTCCTAATCCAGCTCCAGATTATTTCCTCCTCTTTTTTCCTCCCCTCCTCCTCCAGATATACAGCTTTATAATACCAGCAGCCCCAATATTCTTCAACTCTGCCACCTTAAGGCATATACCAGAAAAATCCACACATTGTGTAATATTGTTTTATTCCATTGAAAGCAAACAACTATCGCAGACTCAGATTAGAGAGGCACAATGCAGATCACCTCTTTCTAACACATAGAGCACCTCCAGGACTTCCCATGCAGTCCAACTAGTGAAAGCGGCACCACGGACATTAAGCCCCGTCCAACACATTTTGCCTTTTTTGGACATCATCAGAGGATGGTCCCTGATGACATTCAGGAAAGACGAAATGCATCAAGGAGCAGTTTTTAACTGTATTCTATGAAGCTTTCATGTTGTGGTACCTTCATATATTGTAATGCCAATAGGAGGGTTTAATTCCACTTTAGGTCTCTAAGGGTTTCCTTCCCATTAGGCTCTGATGAAGGGGGCATGACCCTGAAAAACACATCTGTCAGTTGACTCTGATAGTTACACACACTAGCTACTGAAATCAGCCTCCAGATGTAGAGGGTAGTGGTGGTTGTACAGAAGCAGAGTGTCCCACACCTGGAGTGGTCAATCTGTATTTTATACACTTTTGACTTTTGTTTAGCTTGTAAGCACCTGTCTTGATTTTATTCTCGTTTTGAGTAAACCTATCTCACAAGGATAAGGAGCTTCTGCCCCATTTTTATGTTTTGTGTGTGTAGCGCCCACCTCAAATTTAGGGGGCGCTATCCCAAATTTACGGGATGTCTGGGCCAATACTTGGGCCCAGACCTGTTTGATTGATACAAATTTGCCTCTGCTCTGGCTGTGGTACTATCTGGTAGTTTTCACTTGTTGCCTGCGGGAGGCGTTGCCATCTCGGCTTATGTTGGAACGCAGATGTACCATGGCGTGTTGGGTGTCCCTTCTCGGCAGAGGTACAGTGGGAGTGGTGACTCTGCTGTGCATGCTGGGAAGGGGTACTTAAGGGGCAGACACCATTTATCGTGGTCCTTTGCCTCGTGGCCCTCCTGGCACAAGGTGCGTGTGTGTGAGCCTGACTTCGGGGCCATGTTGGCACATGGTCGCTTCGCTGTAGGCTTGCTGAGGCCTGCAATCCTAAAAGGGGATTCCAAGCTGTCTGTCCACAAGGGAGGAAGCTGTCTTGATGAAGGAAACCGGGGGAGGACATGCCCTGGAGGAAACCAGCAAAGTGCTGGAGTCTCGGGTGAGGCCTGGTGACCTAATTAAGGAGGGATCCACCATGTTGAAAGCCATGCAGACTGCCGGTTCGGCTTAAAGGCTCTTCTACTGCAGGGCTGGAGGTTCAGGACTTTGAAATCCTGTGGCAGAGGATTCCTGGACGCATCCAAGTTCATCCAAAAGGTCTGTGGCAGAGACCAAGTTCATCCAAAAGGTCTGTGGCAGAGACCAAGTTCATCCAAAAGGTCTGTGGCAGAGACCAAGTTCATTCCACAACAGTCTGTGGCAGAGACTGTCTGGACATTAGTTTGTGCGTCATCCCGGCTGCTAGGCCAAGTCAGAGGGGAATATCCGGGTGAGCAATACCCACTCGTAGTTGCAAGCTGAGACTGATTGACTATTTTTGAGCATTCTGCATTGCCTGAACCTTCCCCTACTCTTCTCCTTCCTTGTACTTTCTCTTGTTCAAGTTACCCTGCAGAGAAAATAAAACCCAACTGTTGAAGGTTTTACATATGTCTGGACATTTATTATGGACTTCCATACCCTGACAACGAAGCTTAAAAGGTAACGTGCAAACCCAAAATGTAACCAGCAGCTCCTTCGGGGGTAGTGCTACATGTGCAACAGATCTCCCTGTCTTCAATGTGAGCTGCTTTTTTAGTGGAATTTTATATATGCTGGTCATGAGGTAGAAGACTCCATTGGAAACTGTCAGCGCTGGAAGTTATGAACATAATTGTTTTTATGAATTAAACAAGGTTAAAAGGCTCTTGGCATTTGTTACTTTTGCTTGTGTTCTCATTACATTACAGAATATATTGATGGTAGTATGACGGTGTATCATACTACCGTTAATTTAAAAGAATAGAACATGACTGAATGTGAGCTTCCCTGTACTCTGTACATAATACAAGTATTGAAAGTGCTTGCAGACAATTGAAATAGTCGTGTAGAGGATGTCAGCACATTTACAAGTCAGTGAAGGATGTTAAACACAGATGTCATAAGTGACATTGCTGCACAGACAAGATCACGCAGCCAACTGTAATACAAGATATTAGACCCTCTGCTTATAGCGAGGCCAGCAAGACAGCGAATATATTAAATAATTTCCATGAAAGTAATTTCTCATGCAGAATCACACCAGTACCTATCCATCAAATGGGCAATATACATAAGTATACATGTCAGAGCAAAGTCTTTATTACTGTTATGTTCTTGAGTTTTCTGCTTCCGAAAAACATCCCTTCTGCAATTTATGCAAAGGAAGTACCGGTAAGTCATTAACTTGGAATTTTAGCTTGTACAGTATGCAGTTTTTCACATTGTTCATTTTGCTCACCCTCCATTAAATTTACAGTTGAAATGAATTGTGTTTTTTTTAGTGATCAATACTTTTGGGGATATTTATGAAAAACTTACATAGCAATTTGCCCAATTATGTGACATACAGTAAATTGTTATGAAGCGATTTTTTATGTTGGATGAAAATACTGCATTTGGTAACTGGATGCTGCTAAGAATTAATTGAAATTCCTATGATACTTAGCACCACTGAGTGCCCAAATGTGGCATTTTCCAATTTAAATCATTAAAAACATTTGCCCAGCACAGGAAATAACATAATGACATTTCTTTTTTTTTTGCCCCATTGACACAGAGCAAATGTACTTCACTTTTACTGGGTAAACTGCTCTGTTGGTTTTTTAATAAATATTGATAATTCATTGTGGTCTGGGTGCGTATTGCACCAATCCACATTCAAGACATTTAATATAGTACTCCTAATGCCGCATACACACGGTCGCTTTATGTGATGAAAAAAAACGACGTTTTTAAAAACGTCATTTAAAATGACTGTGTGTGGGGAAAACGTTGTTTTATGTCTTCTGAAAAACGACAAAAATAATTCGAGCATGCTATAATTTTTTGTGTCGTTTTTCAAAACCTTGTTTTTCGTGTCATAAAAAATCACCGTGTGTAGCTAAAACAACGTTTAAAACTACGTTTTTAAACCCGCGCATGCTCAGAAGCAAGGTATGAAGCAAGCTTCAATGGAAAAGAGTGCTGAACGTAACCGCGCTTTGCTAGAGCATTTTGAAAAAACGATGGTGTGTAGGCAACGTCGTTTTTTAAAATTGAAGTTTCAAAAACATCGTTTTGTTTCATGATATAAAACGTTGTTTTATTTCATCACAAAAAACGACCGTCTGTACGCGGCATTACACCTTGTTATACTCACATTCATTCCAACACTGCACTTGTCATTTCTAATTATTTTATTTTTTTCCCCATAACATTTTCACCACTGTCAACTAACCCTCATTTTTCTACATCCTTTTTCATCCCATCACCTCAACCACCACTACACACCTTGCACTTCACCACTGTCACACTGCACCCATTTTCTCTATTCAGTCTCTCTGATTATCCTCTCTTCTTTTATCCCTACCACTCTTAAGCCTTGCACACACAATCAGTCTATCCAATGAGAACGGTCTGAAGGACCGTTGTCATCGGTTAACCGATGAAGCTGACTGATGGTCCGTCGCGCCCACACACCATCGGACAAATAACCGATCGTGTCAGAAAGCGGGGACGTAAAACACAACGACGTGCTGAAAAAAACGAAGTTCAATGCTTCCAAGCATGCGTCGACTTGATTCTGAGAATGCGTGGATTTTTAAATTTAAAGCAAGGTGCCTTTTTTTTAACCGATGATTAAATAACCTATGGGGCCCAGACAGGATCGATTTTGACCGATGAAAACGGTGCATCAAACTGTTGTCCTCTGGTTAACCTATCGTGTGTACGAGGCCTTACTCAGCACATACCATTGTGCACCTTTTACACAAACCTCATAAACACGCCATTCACACACACTCTTATACAACACTGTTATTTCCCGAGTTTAGAACATACATTGCTGACATTATTCATTAGCAGTATTTAATCTAATATATTATTATACATACAGCTATAAATTTAGGGGCACATTTTTGTAGACTCTTGGTCCATCCATATAATATTTTAAACCAATATAATTTATATGGAAGCACTAATAATGCATCCTACAATCTTTTTTAGCAAACCTATAATTCTCTAAAGAAGATCCCCGATTTGGGATCGAAACGCGTCAGAATTCAACTTATGCAGATGTTCCTAACTTGTACAACTGTATTTGTAATGTTGTGTTTGCAACTTATTTGTGGAATATGATATACTTGTTGACCAGAGATTCTAATTTTCAATGTCCACATTGTAATACTATGGGCCAGATTCAGGTAGCTCGGCACATCTTTGTGCCGGCGTAGTGCATCTCATATGTGCTACGCCGATGTAACTCTGAGAGGCAAGAGCAGTATTCACAAAGCACTCGCTCCCAAACTTGCGCCGGCGTAACGTAAATTGGCCGGCGTAAGCCCGCCTAATTCAAAGTAGGTTGAAGGAGGGTGTGATACATGTAAATGAACCGTGACCCCATGCAAATGAACGGCGCATGCACGAGCATGCTCAGAATCACGTTGCATATACTCCCTAAGATACGACAGCTCACTGCCTACTACGTGAACGTAACCTACGCCCAGCCCCATTCACGTACGACTTACATAAACAACGTAAAATACGACGGCTGTTCCGACGTCCATACCCTAACATGACTTACCCTTGCTTTATGTGGGATAACTTTACGCCGGATGTACGCCTTACATAAACGGCTTAGACTACTGCGACGGGCGTAAGTATGTTCGTGAATCGGCGTATCTAGGTCATTTACATATTCGACGCGTAAATCAATTGAAGCGCCCCTTGCTGCCAGCGTAAATATGCGCCCAAGATACGACGGCGTAGGAGACTTATGTCGGTCGTATGAAGCCAAAATTCAGGCGTATCTTATTTGCTGAATAAGGCGCATAGATACGACGGCGCATCCGTGCACTTACGCGGCGTATCAATAGATATGTCGGCGTAAGTTCTTTAAGAATCCGGGCCTATTTATATATGCAATACATTTTATCTCATTATATATTTCTGCAATTTTTTGAATTTTCGCTGCTTAAAAACCCCACTGGGGATACTTTCCATGTTATATTTTGTTATATTATCGGGGTGCGCAGCGCCTTTCACCCTCGCTATGTGTGTCTTTTTCTATTTCGTCTTTAATAAATATACTGCACCCTTTGTGTTGCACAAAACTGGAAGGCTATTTTGTGCTGATTATTAGGGATGAGATGAGTGTTTAGACATTCATCCAGGTTTAGGGTGTTTGACATTGAGTAACATGAAAGCTCCCTGCTGTCAATGGTTGCTAGGGAAGTAGTGGATGTCTGCACCCACTGCATCCTTAACAACCACCTGCCACCACAGCTACAACATTCAATGTTGCTTTATTGTTTTTTTTGCCTTTCTCTGGATCAACTGTGGGTATAGGATTGTATATATAGGATTGTACATTTTTCCCCCTTTTTTTTTTTCTTTTTTTGGTTGAACTGGATAAACTTTTTTAAGCAGATTAACTATGTAACTTACATGGACTGAAATCCCTCTCCATGTAAGTGAGTTGGCCAGGTGGCATCAGTGGTTAAGTGCAGGCATACGTTTTAGCGCTTACACATGGTTATGGACACCTTTCCTGACCCAAAGTAACAGAGATGGGACAATCAAGAAGTCATTTAGGATAATGGAAGCAAGGCATAGGTTCACCCATACCTGCAGCTGTTTGACTTCTTTCTGTGGATTAGCAGAATGAAAGATGAATACATGCTATTGGGGAGAGGGATAGTTAAAGGAGAAGTCCAGCCTGAGCTTTTTAGACTGGGCTTCTCCTCTGGGTCACAGGAGTGCAATTCGTTTTTGTCACTCCTGTGACCCGTTTTCAGGGAAGAGCGGTCTGAAGTCCACTCTCCGCTGACGTCACTGCCATCAGTCGAGGCAGCGCGTCATCTCGACTTCCCAAGTCTAGATCCACCAGCTGCCTTGATTGATGGCAGTCTTAGCATCTCAGCGAGCCGTGGAGATGCTGAGATGGCTGCTCCCCGCCCCTCCACAGCTCAGCACTCCAATGAGCTTGGAGAAGCAGAAAGAAGAGACGCTGACTGACAGTCAGCAGCTCTCCTCTTGGTGATCTGTGAAAACCGAGCCATCGGCGATGTTCGGTGGTTCAGTTCTCAGTGCAGAGATGGCTGGGGACAGATGCAGCCTCGATCTGATGCTGCATCCACCTAGGTAAGTATGAATCTTTAATAAAATAAAATAAAATAAAAATACTTATCTTTTAAGTGATCCTTTCTTTTGGCCTGAATGTCCAACAGAGGGAACCACCTTGTAACTAGTACAACCTAACCTATCTTGTATGCATGTATTTTGTATTGTATGAAATGTCCCCATCTACGCAGGAAAGGGTGTAAAGTGCCAACTGTGTATATGCAAACCTTAAAAAAGTCAGCCTTATGTCGTTTCCATATAGTAAGACTAAAGTCGTGGACACTATACAGTTTTTTTTCATGCAAACCCGCGGGTTGCACGGATAAAAACCTGACGGCTCTGGTCAGGAGCAGCTTTACTAGATATGTAAGGTTAGTCCAACGATCTCCCTTGCTGAGCTGTTTTGTTCTGACAGGGGTGTGGCCCCCCACCAGAACACTCCGATCAGTGCTCTCAGCCATTGGTTGAGAGCGCTGATCGGGAGTTGGTCGTCTGCTGTTTTTTTTTGTACCGGCATATGTCTCCCAACATTCTACCCGGGTGTACAGGGCTTTACTCTCAAAGTTGGCCTTATTTGCATAAACATGTTGAGACTTTACTATTCCTCTTTCACAGGACCTGGGCAGAATGATCATAAACCAGCCTGCAACAGAATATGCAGGATATAGCATTTAGCTGAGGGCACTTTACAAAGTTAGGAGAATCTGACTAGATCTATTTACTAGACCGATATTTTCCTAGTTTAGTCATGTGTGCTAAATGAGGTTGTTTTTTATTATTTCACTATCCAGCTCTAAAAACAGACCTTACCAGAGTGCATATTGACAATGTAAACAGACAAACAATAGCTAGCATATAATGCTTTGCAAATGGCAGTATCTCTGCACAATACAGTCTATCCTACTATTTTTCTCTATTGCTTGTTTTCATCATTGTATGTTGCTGTACAATGGTGAAATTTGCTATGCAGATCAGCTCACGTTTCCACAATTTAAAGATACTCCATCCAAAAATAACAAGAATTGTTTTTATAGCCAGTGAAAAGATAAAATAACAAAAAAATACCTTTTGGTTAAAGTACTGTTTTTTTATTTTCCCTGCAGTACTTTTTTCTGCTGCTAGATGTCCTCAGTCTGATGGTCAGCGTCAATCCACTTCCTTTGAGCCCAGATCATCTTGGACCTGTCCCAGCCTGTCTATAGACAGTGAAAGAAGGAACAGTGCAGTGAAGAGCCCATCTCTGTGTCAGGTTGCTTTCTCTTCTAATCAGCATGCTTCTTGTCAGCACATGAACTGATTGGTTAATGCCAGGTTGAATCCAGGTAATTCTACTCCTTGCATTTAAAAAATACATTTAATTATGTAATTATGATTACAGAACTTCATTAATGTGTGTCTTTTATATCTGCCTGGAGTTTATTCAAGTTGTTACAGTATTCAGTAATGACATTATTTAATTTTTCAATACATTTATATCTAATGTGGATCTCGAGCAGTGACCTTACACTCATATTGCTTAGCTGTGAACTCCTGAACTTAGAAATCAATTATAACAAGAACTACTTTGAGAAGTTGTGCTTTCCAAAAATGTTCCTCCAATTCTATTCAAACACAGTAGCTTTCTGACAAGAACTTTACTTAAAGCGGTTGTAAACCTTTATTTTTCAGTTTTACCTACAGGTAAGCCTATAATAAGGCTTACCTGTAGGTATAAAGAATATCTCCTAAACCTGTACGGTTTAGGAGATATTCCCCTCGCAATGCGCCGCTGATTGCAGCGGCGCATGCGCA
Organism: Rana temporaria; assembly: GCF_905171775.1. Taxonomy (NCBI): domain Eukaryota; kingdom Metazoa; phylum Chordata; class Amphibia; order Anura; family Ranidae; genus Rana; species Rana temporaria. The sequence goes on from NC_053490.1 coordinate 398,360,907, forward strand.
GGGGGAATCCACGGTGAAAGATCCGGCAGCCGCTGGACCTTGCCGATTATAAATCTCCCGCTGCCGATTTTAAATCTTATATATGCGGTTTACAACCGCTTTAATAAGGCAGAGTGCAATGTACTGTGCAGAGTAACCTATAGTAACCAATCATATGTAATGTTTAAAAACCAAATAGACTTCTGACATTTTTTTTATTTTTGCACGCATATTCAAATGCACATTTCAGGCTTGAAGTTTAGTTAAACACCCCAAGCAATACAGTTGCAATAAAAAGTATGTGAACTCCTTTGGAATTATATGGATTTCTGCACAAATTGGTCATAAAATGTGATCTGATCTTCATCTAAGTCACAACAATAGACAGTCACAGTCTTCTTAAACTAATAACACACAAAGAATTAAATGTTACAATGTTTTATTGAACACACCATGTAAACATTCACAGTGCAGGTGGAAAAAGTATGCGAACCCCTAGACTAATGACATCTCCAAAAGCTAATTGGAGCTAGGTGCCAGCCAACTGGAGTCCAATCAATTAGATGAGATTGGAGGTATTGGTTACAGCTGCCCTGCCCTTTAAAAAACACACACCCGTTCTGGGTTTGCTTTTCACAAGAAGCATTGCCTGATGTAAATGATGCCTCGCACAAAAGAGCTCTCAGAAGACCTAAGATTAAGAAATGCTGACTTGCATAAAGCTGGAAAAGGTTATAAAAGTGTCTCCAAAAGCCTTGCTGTTCATCAGTCCACGGTAAGACAAATTGTCTATAAATGTAGAAAAAGTTCAGCACTGCTGCAACTCTCCCTAGGAGTGGCCGTCCTGTAAAGATGACTGCAAGAGCACAGCGCAGACTGCTCATTGAGGTGAAGAAGAATCCAAGAGTGTCAGCTAAAGACTTACAAAAGTCTCTGGCATATGCTAACATCCCTGTTAGCGAATCTACGATATGTAAAACACTACACAAGAATGCATTTCATGGGAGGATACCACAGAGGAAGACACTGCTGTCCAAAAAAACATTGCTGCACGTTTACAGTTTGCATAAGAGCACCTGGATGTTCCACAGCAGTACTGGCAAAATATTCTGTGGACAGATGAAACCAAAGTTGAGTTGTTTGGAAGAAACACACAACACTAAGGGGCAGATCCACAAAAGAATTACGCCGGCGTATCTCTTGATACGCTGCATAATTTAAAATTTTGCGCATCGTATCTTTGTTTTGTATCTACAAAACAAGATACGACGGCATCTCGGATCGATCCGACAGGCGTACGTGTTAGTACGCCGTCGGATCTAAGATGCAATTTTTCGGTGGCCGCTAGGTGGCGTTTCCGTCGAATTCCGTGTCGAGTATGCAAATTAGCTAGTTACGGCGATCCACAAACGTATGTCCGGCCGGCACATTTTTTTACGTCGTTTGCGTTCGGCTTTTTCTGGCGTATGGTTAAAGCTACTGTTATGAGGCGTACTCAATGTTAAGTTTGGCTGTCGTTCCCGCCTCGCATTTTGAATTTTTTACGTAATTTGCGTAAGTCGTTCGCAAATAGTGATTTGCTTGAATGACGTCACTGTCTTAAACATTGTTTGTTCCGGTTTCATTTCAAGCATGCGCACTGGGATACCCCCACGGACGGCGCATGCGCAGTTAAAAAAAACATCGTTTACGTCGGGTCACGACGTATTTACATAAAACACGCCCCCATCACAGAGATTTGAATGCTGCGCCATTACGCCGCCAAAGATACACCACGCCGCCGTAACTAATGGCGCAAATTCTTTGTGGATTTGAAAAAAATAATAAGTTACGGTGGAGTAGTGTATCTTAGATACGCTGCGCCCGGCGGAGAAAAGCATCGAGGTACGTGGATCTGCCCCTATGTGTGGAGAAAAAGAGGCACAGCACACCAACATAAAAACCTCATCCCAACTGTGAAGTATGGTGGTGGGGGCATCATGGTTTGGGGCTGCTTTGCTGTGTCAGGGCCTGGACGGATTGCTATCATCAAAGGAACAATGAATTCTCAAGTTTATCAAAACATTTTACAGGAGAACTTAAGGCCATCTGTCTACCAGCTGAATCTCAACAGAAGATGAGTGTTGCAACAGGACAACAACCCAAAGCATAGAAGTAAATCAACAACAGAATGGCTTAAACAGAAGAAAATATGCCTTCTGGAGTGACCCAGTCAGAGTCCTGACCTCAACCCGATTGAGTTCCTTTGGCATGACCTCAAGAAAGTGATTCACACCATACATCCCAAGAATATTGTTGAACTGAAACAGTTCTGTAAAGAGGAATGGTCAATAATTACTCCTGACTGTTGTGCACGTCTGATCTGCAACTACAGGAAACGTTTGGTTGAAGTTATTGCTGCCAAAGGAGGTTCAACCAGTTATTAAATCCAAGGGTTCACATACTTTTTCCACCTGCACTGTGAATGTTTACATGGTGTGTTCAATAAAAGCATGGTAACATTTAATTCTTTATGTGTTATTAGTTTAAGCAGACTGTGATTGTCTATTATTGTAGTGAAAAGGGAGGCTTTTGGTGGACTATAATGGCATCATATGTGCAACTTGTAAACAGTCAATATTATAATTAACCACTACCCGACGGCCGTACGACTATATACAGCCGCGGGGTGGTTCTCAAACTCTAACAGGCCGTAAAAAGACGGCCTGCGCGCGCATCCAGCGGCGCGGGCGCGCGCGTCCGACGGCGGCGTGCGCGTGCTCGCCGCATCGCTGGCGGCCGTGATGTCCGCCAGGGACTCGGGATCGGCGGCTACAGGGACAAGACGTGGAGCTCTGTGTGTACATAGGGACATAGATCGGTCACCTCTCCCAGTCACCCCCCTCCACCTACAGTTAGAACACAATTTAGGGTACACATTTAACCCCTTCCTCACCCCCTAGTGTTAACCCCTTCAATGCCAGTCACATTTATACAGTAATTAGTGCATTTTTATAGCACTGATCGCTGTATAAATGTGAATGGCGCCAAAAATGTGTCAAAAGTGTCCGATGTGTCCGCCATAATGTCGCAGTCACGAAAAAAATGCCGATCGCCGCCATTAGTAGTAAAAAAAAAAAATAATAATAATTCTGTCCCCTATTTTGTAAGCGCAATAACTTTTGCGCAAACCAGATGCTTGTTGCAATTTTTTTAAATTATTTTTTCCCCAAAAATATGTAAAAGAATATGTATCGCCTAGACTGAGAAAAAAATGTTTTTTTAAAAAAATTGGGCTATTTATTATAGCAACAAGTAAAAAATATTGTTTTTTTTTCAAAATTGTCGCTCTATTTTTGTTTATAGCGCAAAAAATAAAAACCGCAGAGGCGATCAAATACCACCAAAAGAAAGCTCTATTTGTGGGAAAAAAAGAACGTCAATTTTGTTTGGGAGCCACGTCGCACGACCGCGCAATTGTCAGTTAAAGTGACGCAGTGCCACAAGCTGAAATTTCACCTGGTCAAGAACGGGTATATGTGCCCAGTAAGGAAGTGGTTAAAAGGTTTTTATTACAAAAATAGAAATATTCCATAACATTTACAATAAAATATCAGTTGTGAAAACCATGAATCAACTTATCGTTGGCACATATTACCAAACGATATATACAAAGTACTAATAATTGCGCAGTGTATGTAAACTCTACATGTCTCATGTTTCACGGTTACTTGATGTCCGTTTCCTCAGGCGTCATACATAGGCGCATAATTTGTTGAAAGGTATGTACACGGAATATGTCACGAAGCTAAAAATAAACAAATAAACATTAATATCTTTATATATAAATAGTGGTAAATATATTGTTAAAGTTCTATAGAAAAAAGTGCAACCATCTGCCGGTATATAACCATCACTAAAAGAACATCTCACTGTGGATGCTGTGTCAGGTAAGTGGCCAAGAGCCCGAATCATAAATGGCAACCCACCTCGGAGGACACAGAAAGTCACAGGATGGCCCAAAACATAGGTATAACCTAGATAAAATATTTGAATTAGACATATGTCAGTATATTCACATTCTCCTCAGGCCCATAAACGTGGCCAGGTGGAAAAAATTACAAGCATTATATATATATATATATATACAAAACATATACCTTCTATAAAGAGACGTCTGTTCTACTTCTATCCTATTCAATGTCACTTGGTATATTATATATATATAAGTAGCCCCTCTGGGTACAGGGAGGTCTGAAAATAACATTGGGCCAGATTCACAAAGAGATACGACGATGTATCTCCTGATACACCGTCGTATCTCTGACTTAGGCCCGTAGTATCTATGCAACTGATTCATAGAATCAGTTACGCATAGATATGCCTAAGATCCGACAGGTGTAACTGTGTTACACCGTCGGATCTTAACTGCAATTTAAAAATGGCCGCGGGGGGCGTTCTCTCTGATTTACGTTGAGAAATATGTAAATCAGCGACATACGCCAATTCACGAACGTACGCGGACCCGACGCAGTGTTGTTACGACGTTTACGTAGCGGTTTTCCTGGCGTATACTTACCCCTGCTTCTATGAGGCGCAGCCAATGTTAAGTATAGCCGTCGTTCCCGCGTCAATTTTTTTTTTTACGTCGTTTGCATACGCTGATTCTCTAACGCGCTGGACGCGAGTTACGCTCACGCCGAAACCAATGACTTCCTAGCGACGTCATTGGGAGCAATGCACGCCGGGAAAATTCGCGGACGGTGCATGCGCATTTAAATCGGCGCGGGGACGTGCCTGATTTAAATGCTACACTCCCCCTAGCCGAGGAATTTGAATTCCGCCGGGGGATTTACGATCCGCCGCCGCAAGTTTGGAGGTAACTGTTTTGTGAATTACCCACTTGCCTCTGAAACTTGCGGCAGCGGATCTTAAATCACATAGGTCACGCGGATCTAAAGATCCGCTGATCTATGAGAATCTAGCCCACTGTCTATTGTGATTGTCTATTGTTGTGACTTAGATGAAGATCAGATCCCATTTTATGACCAATTTGTGCAGAAATCCATATCATTCCAAAAGGGTTCACATACTTTTTATTTCAACTGTATATATTTTCTGAAAGCAGATGCACTGGGGGGGGGGGGGAATGGTGGCAATTGCAATTTTTGCAATTTGCAATTCTTATATTACATGATATCAAACCCATATTTTTAGTAAAAAAATATACTAAAGTTAATTTTAATGAACATCAACATTATATTATCCAATTCTGGTAAATTTATGTAAGATAAAGTTTAATCAAATAGATACCAAATATGGCACGCCCTAAAATAGTGTGTCAACAAACTTGGGTACCTAAAATTGTCCATAGACAACGTTTTAAAGCCTTTACAGGTGGTCAGTTTGGCGTTAACCATGAATGATGGCCCTGAAATGATTGCTTTCACTGTGGTGTGTTCGTTGATTCATGACGTTCATCGCAATCTTTGCTTTCCTATGAAGGTGCATTAGATGTGCATATTTATGCATGTAAATGGGACAGTATTGTTATTTTTGTACATAAATGATATAACACCAACAGTTAGTGCAGCACTTTGCAACATAAAGGGAGACAGTGCAGTTACAATACAATTCAAGACAAGACTTAGCATGCACATTCTTAATATGAATAAACATATCTAATGCTTGGTCCAATTTAATATTAAGACATCATTTCTAGCTGTATATGAAAAATATATGTGACTGAAATTGCAGTGGGCATGTCTACATTGATATCTGTTTATTAAATTTTGTGTAGAACCCTGGAGTTTATTCAGGGAGCTCCTCCCAAATTTACTTGCCAAGAGTAGTTATCTTGGTTGATTGATAGGAATCTATTGATTTCTCCCTAAGTTTGGCCTTGTTTCACTTTTCTCTTCTACCACTAGGTGGTCGGGTACTTGGTGGTACTAGATACAAGAAGGGCGACCCAAGGTCAGGTTATGGGTAGGTGGGTGTCCAAGCCAATGGGCAGGGGTTTTCTTGAATCCCTTGGCCTGCTGGGAGAGCCTATATATTCGGGTGAGGTCAGTACCGGAACCCAGGGCCGGATTCCTGACAAGGCCACCAAGGCCAGGCCTCGGGGCAGCAGTGGGTACAGGGGACGGTGCTGCGGCAACAGTCCTGTTTCGGTGTCCTGCTGAAAAAGGTCCCCCGGTGGATAAGGACCCCCTGTACTGCACAGGCACAGCGCGGAGCCGGCAAAAATAGCTGAAGATGTAGAGCTGAAAGTCAGCTCTACACGGCGACTGCACAATGACACATGCTGCACGCTCCCATTGCTAGTGCTACTCTGCAAGGGCCGGGGGTGAATTTAGCAATAAAGTACACGTCTTAGCAGGGTGTGTTAAAACAAATGGAGGGTGGGTTTTGCAGTGTTGATGGGCGGGTTTTGCATTGTTGATGGGTGGATTTGCACAAACTATTTAACTCACAAAAGAGGCAGTATTTTAAAATGATGGACAGAAATGATAAGGGCGAGTAGTTCAATGTTGATGGCCAATGTCAATACTTGTCAGTTTATTCTTATTAGGCTTATGACTTAATCCCATTGCAAAACCCGCCCATCAACATTGCAAAACCCACCCTCCATTTGTTTTAACACGCCCCGCTAAGACGTGTACTTTATTGCTAAAATCACCCCCAGCACCTTGCAGAGTAGCACTAGCATTGGGAGCGTGCGGCATGTGTCATAGTTATTCCACAGACGCCATATAGACATGACTCTCAGCTCTACATCTTCGGCTATTTCCGGCGGCTCCTCCGGGGGGACCTTTATCGGCAGAACACTGGTCGGCTGTATTGAGAAAAGCATTCGCCCCTTGTCTCGTCACATATGGCTACCTATCACAGTTTGCTCCGGAAGTGACGTTCCTGCTGAAAAGTTTCTACGTTGCGACGCACGGGGGCGGAGATCGGTGCCAAATTCAAAAAAGTAAAAACACAGTTTACATACAGTACACTGTATTCTTACAGATTACAGTGATGTATAAAATAAATAAACATCCCCTTTGTTTTATATTGTAAATACAGTTTTTTTCTGACTGGAAACTGGAGATTCTCCATAGCAATCAAAAAGTGTGCCTTTATGTCAAAAGTGGTTTTAGACCAGCTAGAAAACAGCGATAATAAATTAGAATCACTTGCAGAATTGAGTGATAGGGATTTGTAGGGAAATTCGTCATCAAACACTAAAAGTAATGACAGCGACAATTCTGCAACTGAGCAAATTTCAGTGTTTTTTATTTGATAACATTATTAAATAATTTTTATTATAATTATATTATTATTTGTTATAATTATTTATAGTTTTTTATTATATCATAATTTATGATTTTGTGTTTTAAACTTTATCATACCCGGAATGTCTACTAGACTCTTGTTTGGTCAGATTTAACCACTTGCCCACCAGGTAAATTCTGGCACTTCTCTCCTTCATGTGAAAATCACAATTTTTTTGCTAGAAAATTTATCAGAACCCCCAAACATTATATATTTTTTTTTAGCAGACATCCTAGGGAATAAAATGGCAGTCATTGCAATACTTTTTGTCACACCGTATTTGCGCAGCGGTCTTACAAGCGCACTTTTTTTGGATAAAAATCACTTTTTTGAATTAAAAAATAAGACAACAATACATTTTGCCCAATTTTTTTATATATTGTGAAAGATAATGTTACGCCGAGTAAAATGATACCCAACATGTCACGCTTAAAAATTGCGCCCGCTCGTGGCATGGCGTCAAACTTTTACCCTTAAAAATCTCGATAGGCGACGTTTAAAAAATTCTACAGGTTGCATTTTTTGAGTTGCAGAGTAGGTCTAGGGCTAGAATTATTGCTCTCGCTCTAACGATCGCGGCGATACCTCACTTGTGTGGTTTGAATACCGTTTTCATATGCGGGCGCTACTCGCGTATGCGTTTACTTCTGTGCGTGAGCTCGTCGGGACGGGGCGCTTTAAAAAAATTTTTTTTGGTTTTCTTATTTATTTTTATTTAGTTTTATAATTTTTTACACTGAAAAAAATAAAATAAAAAAAATTGATCACTTTTATTCCTATTACAAGGAATGTAAACATCCCTTGTAATAGAAAAAAGCATGACAGGTCCTCTTAAATATGAGATCTGGGGTCAAAAAGACCTCAGATCTCATAATTAGACTTAAATGCAAAAAAAAAAATAAAAAAAAAAAAATGTCATTTTTTCAAATGACAAAAAAAAAAATGTTTCTTTAAGAGGCTGGGCGGGACTGACGTTTTGACGTCACTTCCGCCCAGCAGAGCTATGAGGACGGGTGAAGGAGATTTCTCCTTCAGTCCCGTCCCCGCTCAGCTGCCGGACACATCGGATCCCCTCCGCCGCTACCGACGGCTCCGGTAAGCGGCGGAGAGCGCGGGGAGAGCGGCGGGAGGGGGGGGGGGCCCCTCTCCCGCCACCGATAACGGCGATCTCGCGGCGAATCCGCCGCGGAGACCGCCGTTATCGTGTACACCACCGCCCCCTGCAAAGATGAATATCTCGGTTGTGGCAGCAGCTGCTGCCGTTATCGAGATATTCAACTTTAAAAAGGAGGACGTCTTTTTGACATGGGGCGGTGGTCAAGAGGTTAAGGGAGTTATTCCTAATAATTACAGGCCTACAATATAAAATGTATGAAAAAAATAACAATATTGCGCTTGTCTAAAGAAAATAAAAAACAAAAAAAGAAAGCTGCTACACGACAATGTGACAAAGATTATAAAAGTGATATATATAAAAATGTAGCGCTGGTGATTGAAAAGAGACAGTAATATCTCACTAAGTGAATATATAATCACTGTACTGTAAACAGTGATAATATAAACAAAACAACCAAAAATATGTGAAATAAATGTGCTAATAAAAAGAAAAAGATGGGAATGGTGCGCTTATTCAATAATGTACCATAAGGCCGCGTACACACGGGCAAACATGTACGATGAAACCGGTCCGTACATGTCTGCCCGGGGATTTCTGTACGATGGCTGTACTAACATCGTACAGAAATCCACGCGTAAACAATACGCGGGGCATGTCCGCGGCGTCGCCGCGACGATGACGCCGCGACGTGGGCGGGCCTGCCAGTTAAATGCTTCCACGCATGCGTCAAAGTCATTCGACGCATGCGAGGGATGGCGGGCGCTCTGACATGTACGGTAGGTCTGTACAGACGACCGAACATTTCCGAGCGGGCAGGATTCCAGCGGACTGTTTTAAAACAAGTTCAGAAATATTTGTCCGCTGGGAAAAGGCCCGGGGGGCAAATGTTTGCTGGAATCCTGCACGCTCGGGCCTACACACGACCAAACATGTCTGCTGAAACTAGTCCGCGGACCAGTTTCAGCAGACATGTTCGGTCGTCTGTACGGCCCATAAAGTAACATACTTAAAGAAAAAAATATGATGAGTATCCAAACATACAAATAAATAAATACATGTGAATAAAGTCCAACTAAAGCCCAATGGTAGGAGTTAGTTCATATAAAGGCAAAAACCTCATTGAGATAACTTGAATTAAATTTATGAATTGGTCGCTCACCTCCAACAATGACCCAAGGGTCAAACAAGACTCATCAGATAGCCATATAAGGAATCCTGCTGGTGGATCTGTAAAGGCATCCACGTTCCAGGCAAAGACGAAAAACTACGTCCAAAACTTGGCATCAAAACATCTTAATTCTACATATAGAGGAAACAGCTCACTCAAAGGAATGGCACTTCTTGTATAAATGGCGCTCAAAGGAAACAAAGGACAGCCATAGTGCAATATTGCCACTATGAATGAAATGTAAATTTATTTAGTAAAAAAACAGCTTACATCAAGTAAGGATAAAAACAGCAGTAAAAAGCAATGGGAGCATTTTAGCAGTTTGTGTACTGTGGCAGGTCGGCAAGTGGTTAAGGGGTCTTTTTCATCTCCAACCATCTCAAGTACTCGTTTAAAACAGGGTGGATACCCTGTATGCTCTGACCTGTTCCATTGATCCAAGACACCATCCATCCAGGGTCTTCTGCTGAGGATTATTGGGTCCCAACGATCAAGTTCGTGGTTTCAACTGCACAGAGTCTCCAATCAAGTTAAGCCGATTCGCTTTGAGATTTCCTATGCCTACGTGATCTGCTGTCGCTGACAGGTAGATCCATTGGTTCTGGTAAGCGCAATTCAACATTTCATTTAGTCGGAAGGAATGTTGTTTCCCATGATGACCTACATGGCTGCACGTTTAGTTTCTTCACCGTTTATCCACAAGTTCTATTGATGGACATTTTCTTTTTCCTGTTTTTCACGTGTGGACTTATTAGCACATTTATTTTGCATATTTTTGGTTGTTTTTGTTTATATTATCACTGTTTACAGTACAGTGATTATATATCCACTTAGTGAGATATTACTGTCTCTTTTCAAACACCAGCGTAACATGTTTATATATATCACTACAATATAAAACGCCAAATTACCATGCAAAATAATGGTACCGCTTTCAACATCTAAAATCTGAAATAATCATACCGCCAGGAAGGTTAATAAGCAGTGCTGATGGATGTCACCAGAGCCAAGACAACAGGTTTCCTAAAAGGGGCAAGTGTTGTTTTCTCTGTTAGTGAGTATTCAGGTTAGGCTTCCCATAAATATAAGAACTTTACCTTTCAACTCTTTGAGTACGTTTTGACTGTTAACAATATAGGGGCATGCTTATTAAATTTGAAATTTCCATGATTTGATTTTATAGTGAAATATTATGTTTCAAAGCTGGTGGCTAAATATAAAAAACGTCCTGTTGATGACGAAACGCGTCTGGGAGGCCATGCAGTGACGTCACCACACAGAGGAGGAGGGCTCCTTGTATGCCGGCCGGCATTTGTTTGCTTTTACATGCTGTTTTTAATCTTCATGCTTGTGAGTATATCTCATTTTTTAAATAAATATTTTTGTAAACGGAGTCACGCTATGGTACACCTCTTTTTTATGTCCTAACAGAATGAACTGGAGCTGGTTTCCCATCGAGTGTCTGCTGTTAACCACTTCCAATCTGGGTTCCTGTGGAGCAAAGGCCGCGGCTGGGCTATAGCCAAATGCTCGATTTGCTTGCCCTCTGGTAAGCGGCCTCTTATTCCGGTGGAGGGTTCATCTGTATTGCCTTACCTATCACTTGGTGGTGTGGAATTTTAGGACCTTATCTGCAGTGATCTAATCAATAGGAGTCCTATGCTAATTACTTAAATGTGATGCCATACCTTCCTACGGACTTGTATATATCTGAGAGTTATCCATGGTGCAAGATACATGTATATGGACTTTAATATACCTTATCCTCTAAGATCTTTATTATATATGTTTTAGTGTTCGGGCGCGGCTTTGTTTACTGTTCTAAATATAGAACTGCTCGGGGCAATTTTTCCAAAAACTCTCACCTTATTTTAACTTAAAGCGGAGTTATACCCAAAAGTGGAACCTCCGCTTATATGCTTCCCCCCTCTGGTGCAATTTTTAGGTACTCTTCTTTACTTCCGATACTTCGCACATACACGGTAGGGATTCGGCTGTGAAGTCGAAAGGCTTCACTGCCTTTTTCCCTTAAAGCGGAGTTCCACCCAAAAGTGGAACTTCTGCTAATCTGATTCCCCACCCCCCTCCGGTGCCACAATTGGCACCTTTTGGGGGGACACTTCCGGGAGCCTCAGCTGCGGATATTGATGTCACGGCTGGGGCTCCCTCCTCCTCCCCCTGTCACTGGGCCAGTAGGAGAGAGGAGCAGGCCTCGCTAATGCGCATTAGGGTTCCTGGCATGAAGCCAAAAGGCTACACTGCCGGGTACCCTTACTCGCAATGGCGGTGGCAGAACCCGACAGCTGATGGAAACATCAGCTGTGGTGCCGACATCGCTGGACTCCAGGACAGGTAAGTGTCCTAATATTAAAAGCCAGCAGCTGCAGTATGTGTAACTGCTGGTTTTTAATATTTTTTGGGGCGGACCTCCTCTTTAACATGAATAGTGGCAGCAGCACCCGAAAGCCGATCCTAAAATCAGCTGGGGTGCTGACATTGCGGGAACCCTGGACTTACTGTCCTAATTTTAAAAGTCAGCAGCTACAGTATTTGTAGCTGCTGACTTTAAACATTTTCGTGAGGGGGCGGAATTCCTTTTTAAGTGAAATTAATTTTATAGTTACTTTTTGTTGCTTTTTGCATTTTTTTACCTCTTTTTCTCAAGTCTCTTTTGCACTAATTCACTTCTACATTTGCATTTTAGGCTCTCACAAACTGGTGGAAAAAAAAAAAAGAAAAATCACAAAAACAATTATTAAAGTCGTTCTTCATGAACAGGCGCCTTCTATATCTGTCCTCTATATTTGTCTGAAGACTATGAAAGCGATCAGTTTTACTTAGATCTAATGGAATTTGCTTGGACTTAATGCACATTATCTTTGGATATATTAGAAGATATGTTTACTGCTGAAGGCGAGTGGCTCATCACAGTCTGCGCTGAAAAATCCCCGCTGCCGACATTGCATTTCAGCAAATCAGTCAGAAAAAAGAAATGAATCATCACACTTCAGGCTGCAGCCATATTCTTATTTATTGGCTAGCAGCAGGGGTCACCTCTGACATGTTTTTCGCAGAAAAATGCTTTTCTTTCTCTTTATACAGTATAGTGTATACAGTATGATATACTATATATAAATATATGTGGTATCTTTGGATATAGTTCTGATCCCTATTTTGATAAAAGAAACGCCCTGTCGCCCTGAGAGAAATAGACATTGGTACAAAAAAATATTGCATCCCGCACTTTGCAATCTGCATAGATTCTGTAGGTGACACTGCTGAATCTGTATACATCTTTGTCATCTAGTTGCTTACCTTCTGTAATTTTATTATACTGAATTATGTGCGCACATAATTTGCAGCTCCAGGCACCAGACTTAAGAACCATGTAAACCTTCAGCTTTGCCAATTATCTTTGTCATTCTGTATCTTACAAATATCTGTCCTTGATAAATCGTGCATTTTCTGTCCTTGACCTTGCCCCTTTAATTCAAAATAGTGAGTCTTTGCCAACAGGAATAACACTGTGCCTTCAATCATTTCGCTTTCCATACAGCCCTTCATAGACTGATCTTTACTGGGAAGGAGTTTTGCTGCCTGAGTTCTTGCTGGATTAAGTCTCCAGAGATTGATTTAGCTATAGATACCACCTATTCTTATTAAGAGACCAAGTCATGAGGAAAATGAAACTGCAAACTCTCCTGGAATATTAATTATCATAAGATTCATGTAGTTCCATACTGCACTAAATGCTCTGTAACAACAGCAACATAAACAGCACCTTTGGGCTTATAGAAAATGAAGAAAAGTAAATGTGTGGTACCCTACAGGATATTTTACAGCAAACAATCAGCAGTCATATAACAATATTCTGATCATTACAGGCATACCCCGCTTTAAGTACACTCACTTTACATACACTCGCGAGTGAGTGTATGTAAAGTGCCTTACAAGGACTGTACAGACTTTTTGCAGCCACAGTAGAAGGAGCTGAAGCTCAGAGAGCATAGCCCGCCCTGTTCCAGTGTGCCCCTGACACCCCCACTACAGCCCCTGAGACCTTAACTACAGCTCCTAACACCCCCATTACACCCCCTGACCCCCCACAACACCCTATAAGTGAAAAAAGGTATTGTTTCACTTTAAGTACATTTTCGTTTTACATACATGCTCTGGTCCCATTGTGTACTTAAAAGTAGGGTATGCCTGTATAAAAAGAAAACCAATTGGCTGATAAGGTGTATATCTAGCCTACAAATTTAGGGGTGGGCAAACTGTGGTCCTCCGGCGATTGTGGAACTACAAGTATCACCATGCCTCTACCTCCGGTAGAGTCATGACTGTACAGAGCCTTAATAAAGAATTCATACCCCTTGAAATTTTCCACATTTTGTCATGTTACAACCAAAAACTATAACAAAAAATGGTATTTTATGTGATAGATCAACACAAATTGGCACATAATTGTGAAGTGGAAGGAAAATGATAAATGTTTTTTTAAATTGTTTACAAGTACCTGTAAATATCTGAAAAGTGTGGTGTGCATTTGTATTCAGCCCCCTTTACTCTTATACCCCTAACTAAGATCTAGTGGAACCAATTGCCTTCAGAAGTCACCTAATTAGTAAATAGAGTCCACCTGTGTGTAATTTAATCTCAATATAAATACAGCTGTTCTTTGAAGACTTCAGAGGTTTGTTAGAGAACCTTAGTGAACAAACAGCATCTTAAAGGCCAAGGAACACACCAGACAGGGATAAAGTTGTAGAGAAGTTTAAAGCAGGGTTAGGTTATAAAAAAATATCCCAAGCTTTGAACATCTCACGGTGCACTGTTCAATCCATCGTCTGAAAATGGAAAGAGTATGGCACAACTGTACACCTACCAAGACATGGACATCCGCCTAAACTGACAGGCGGGGCAAGGACAGCATTAATCAGAGAAGCAGCTAAGAGGTCCATGGTGACTCTGGAGGAGCTGCAGAGATCCCCAGCTCAGGTGAGAGAATATTTTCTCAGGACAACTATTAGTCATGCACTCCACAAATCTGGCCTTTATGGAGTGGCAAGAAGAAAGCCATTGTTTAAAGAAAGCCATAAGAAGTCCGTTTGAAGTTTGGGATAAGTCATGTGGGGGACACAGCAAACATGTGGAAGAAGGTACTCTGGTCGGATGATACCAAAATGTAACTTTTTGGCCTAAAAGCTAAACGCTATGTGTGGCGGAACACTAACACTGCACATCACCCTGAACACATCATGGAACATGGTGGTGGCAGAATCACGTTCAGGGGATGCTTTTTTTTAGCAGGGACAGGGAAGCTGGTCAAAGTTAATGGTAAGATGGATGGAGCCAAATACAGGGCAATCTTAGAGGAAAACGTGTTAAGCCTAGTACACACGACCGAGAAACTCGACGGGCGAAACACATCGTTTTGCTCGTCGAGTTCCTTGTTAGGCTGTCGAGGATCTCGGCGAGCCAAATTTCCCCATTCCTGTTGAGGAAAAAGAAGACATGCTGTTCACAGACGCTCTCTATCCAATCTGACAGAGCTTGAACTATTTTGCAAAGAAGAATGGGCAAAAATGTCACTCTCTAGATGTGCAAAGCTGGTAGAGACATACTCAAAAAGACTTGCAGCTGTAATTGCAGAGAAAGGTGGTTCTACAAAGTATTGACTGAAGTGACAGGGGGGCTGAATGGAAATGCACACCACACTTCAGATATTTATTTGTAAAAAAAAATGAAAACCATTTATCATTTTCTTTCCACTTCACAATTATGTGCCACTTTGTGTTGGTCTATCACATAAAATCCCAATAAAAGATATTTATGTTTTTGGTTGTAACATGACAAAATGTGGAAAATGTCAAGGCGTAGGAATACTTATTCAAGGCCCTGTATGTGTGTCAACAATAACGTGAACTTGATGAGTGAGCAATAGCTGAAGATGAGCAGATCTGGGCTGCGCAATGTTTAATTAGACAGGTGACTACAAAATTTGCAAGTTGTCAGTTGAATAAATAGTGACAGGAAGTGCCTTGAACTAAACCAGCTGGTTCCCCCATGCTGCTAGTCAATGGCATCATTTTAAATATGCCATATTTAATGCAGGTCCTGATTCTGCAGCATCTTCATCAACAGGGAAATTACAGTCATATGTGTTTTTTACTTAAAATAAGTTAATAATTATACGTTTGAATAATTTTTCAAGCACTGAAACTGTCAGCCTTTCCATTGTCCCTTTGCCTCTGGGAGTGATGCATGCAAATGTCAGTCTTGCAGTGCCTTATTGGACATGTAGTTCCATAACATTACTATATAATCTTTCCCTCAAAAGATTTGCATACAAACATTTATGTGTGCATTGGGTAAATATGTATGTTTGTACCTATGATTGAAGAAGGAAGAGCACCCTTCATACATCCCTAGTACTTGGGCTCAATTTAAAAAAAATTGTAGGAAGGCCTACAGTAATGATACAGAATCTTCTCTTAAGCCATCCATACATGGATCAAAATTTGGCTGGTTCAGCAGGCACTGGTTGAATTTTGAACCATGTATGGGCTAGCTGGTTGTACACAAGTCGATCTGTTTTTCCCAAAAGATCAGTGCCGCCAACTATAGCTTATCATGCCTTATTCCAAACTTTGTTTATGTGAAAGATGTCATCTTGGTAGTAGAACAAGGCATATTCAATTGGTCTTTTTCCAGATTTGGTATCTTCGGCCATCTTAAATAGCCACCTGGAATGACCTTACTCCTGGCACTATTATTATTGTACAGGATTTATGTAGTGCCAACAGTTTGCGCATCACTTAACCACTTAAGGACCAGCCCATGTACATATACGTCCACAATATGGCACGTACAGGCACATGGGCGTATGGGTACGTCCTCCCCTATTAGCGGGTGGGGGGTCCGATCGGGACCCCCCCCGCTACATGCGGAGGTCGGGTCCGCTCGGGGAGCGATCCGGGACCACGGCGCGGCTATTTGTTTATAGCCGCTCCGTCGCGATCGCTCCCCGGAGCTGAAGAACGAGGAGAGCCGTGTGTAAACACGGCTTCCCCGTCCTTCACTATGGCGGCGCATCGATCGCGTCATTCCCTTTATAGGGAAGACACGATCGATGACGTCATTCCTACAGCCACACCCCCAAACAGTTGTAAACACATACACAGTGATCCCTAACTCCTACAGCGCCGCCTGTGGTTAACTCCCAAACTGCAACTGTCATTTTCACAATAAAGAATGCAATTTAAATGCATTTTTTGCTGTGAAAATGACAATGGTCCCAAAAATGTGTCAAAATTGTCCGAAGTGTCCGCCATAATGTCGCAGTCACGAAAAAAATTGCTGATCGCCGCCATTAGTAGTAAAAAAATAAAAAAAAATAAAAATGCAATAAAACTATCCCCTATTTTGTAAACACTATAAATTTTGCGCAAACCAATCGATAAACGCTTATTGCGATTTTTTTTACTAAAAATAGGTAGAAGAATACGTATCGGCCTAAACTGAGGAAAAAAAATGTTTTTATATATGTTTTTGGGGGATATTTATTACAGCAAAAAGTAAAAAATATTGCTTTTTTTTCAAAATTGTTGCTCTATTTTTGTTTATAGCGCAAAAACTAAAAACCGCAGATGTGATCAAATACCACCAAAAGAAAGCTCTATTTGTGGGGAAAAAAGGACGCCAATTTTGTTTGGGAGCCACGTCGCACGACCGCGCAATTGTCTGTTAAAGCGACGCAGTCCCGAACTGTAAAAACCCCTTGGGTCTTTAGGCTGCATATTGGTCCGGGGCTTAAGTGGTTAACAAAATGAAGGCAGACATTGCAGTTACATTACAATTTTGGTACAAGAGGAATCAGAGGGCCCTGCTCGTTAGAGCTTACAATCTAAGAGGATTGGCATACACTATGGCAGGGGTGCCCAACCTTTTGAAGAGCAAGGGCCACTTAAGCGACTTGGTAACTGGTCGTGGGCCATGGGTTGATGGCATGTCCGTGTCTGTCTGCTTTGCATACACAGAGGGGACACAGACACAGCCCACTATACTCTTTTTTTAGCAGATCGGATTGGAGTTGGTTTATGTCTGCCACTACTTAGAGGTGAAAGGCGGGTCCAATTGGTCGGACTGACCGTGTGAAAGGGGCAAATGGCTGCTTTCAAACTGATGCACTGCGGTTTACCCGCACCGCAGGTACAACGCAGTGTATCTTTGGCTTTCCTGCACTTTGCAATAGACTACTATTATATTCTGCAGGTTTGGTGCACTTTCAGAAAGCTCACCAAACAGGTAATAACAAAAGTCTATGGCTAAGTGCAGGTAACCCGCAGGAGCATTGCTCTGCACCTGCAAATCAGTTTGAAAGCAGCCCAGTAACCACTGCAGAACAGATATGCCAATATATACACTGTGATTTTAGTAATAAACTGACCTTTAATAACAGTATTCTATTCTATTCCATCCCAGAGCAGGAGGTCGCGGGACACATAAGAGGGCTCCGCGGGCCACATGTGGCCCCCGGGCCACTGGTTGGGCACCCCTGCACTATGGCATACAATGTACACTGAGTGAGCATGTACACTGTATAGAATACAAGTGAAAAACAACATACATACACACCTATTCCAAAGAGAAAAGGCTGCACTATTAAAACAAACTGAACATGAAGACTTTGGGGTTGATTTACTAAAACTGGAGATTACATATTTGGTGCAGCTCTGCATAGAAACCAATCAGCTTCCAGACTTTTTTTTTTGCCAAAAGTTAAATGAACAAGCTGAAGTTAGAAGATGATTGGCTACCATGCGGAGCTACACCAGATTTTGCACTCTCCAGTTTTAGTAAATCAACCCATTTGATTCCTACAAATATCAATTCTTAACTGCTTCTTTTTATCAGTCAAAAATGTTACATGTGTATTTTTTAAGCTACATAATAAGTATTTTGCAAATCATTGCCAATATAATTTTTAAAGCAGTTTATGTGTATTAACAGTATAGTTACAGAGATCTGATTACCAATAAGGTAATCAAATTATTAACAGCCCACTTGCATTTAATTTCATTGTCTATCTTGCATTTGTCTGACCTATGTTAACTGACGACTAATTACTAAAAGTTACAGAAATTTGAAATTCACTAGTAAATAAATGCCCTGCTGCTTGATTACAATTTTCCTAGCTTAGCTGCTGGGATATCTTAACACTGCCTAACACTACGGCACTGTCTAAACTGGGCTAAACTATGGGATCTGTACCAACAACCTCTCTCGTAGAATTATAGGTCATAGTATGGACTTTGGGACTCAAGTTGTGAAGATGTGTCCTTGCTTTGGACTTCTGTGATGTCTAGCCAATATTCCTCAGAGGGCTATGATCTGTCATCTGTCTCGGAAACTAACTATTGGTTGTGCCAGCTATTGATGCTTTGATCTTCTTTTGCATGGGGGATAGAAGAAGATAGCTGCAAGGAACTTCTATCCCACTGACAAAAGTTGTGTATAACTATTCTTTTGTTCTATCACAGCCAATACCTGGCTAATGGATTTATTACAAAAGGGTGAAGTTAGATTCTATTTTATTCATACTTTCAAAGAACAAGATTACAAACAAATACATTTTGGATCTTTCATTTCAAAGTCAGTTACAGAACTTTAGGGGTTAAAGGGGCCACGTTTGGCTGAGATTTCTACTGTATGCTCATAAAAAGGTCTGGCAGCCTCAACACATTTTTGATGTACATATGTGGTGTCCCAGTACAGGTATTTGCTGTAGGCCCTGTCAGATTGAGGCCCTCGGCTTGTGGGATCTCCCCTGCAGGGACTCAGCTAGTTATGATGTGATTTATATACTGTTATGGTTGATAATATGTTTATTAGGTGTGTATAGCTTTAAGAGGTTTAGTCAACCATCTCATGTTCAGTCAGTGTATTAGAGTCAGGATTAAATGCTAGACAAGACCTTATTGTGTTATGTTATACTACAGGTCAGTCTCTATGATCCACAGCTCTCAACCAATAGGCTTCAGTCTAAACAGGCCCTTATAAGGGATTGTACTTCCTGTTTAAGCCAGTCTAATGCTTCCCTCAGTTCCTGGCAGAGCAGAGCAACACACAGTCAGAGCAGCAGTGCAGGCCTGAAGCCTCCAGGATAAAATACAGCAAAGAGTGGAGTATCCCTAAACATTACAGAACCAGTACTTCAGCTCATTTATCGGATCAATCCGTTATTCCGGCGAAAAGCCTCAAGTCTACAGACACTTCAGTAAGTGTATCTATTTTTCAGCCTAGTTAAGCATAGGCCCTGAATTACTATTCCGGCTTTTGCAGCCGAGTATATACAGTATATGATCAACTAAGCTCAAGCATTATCAGCTGTGTGATCCAGAGACTGCCTGCAGAACATTTTGACACTCTGTTTAAAGCTGTGAAGATTTTGACACCTGCCTTCATGCCAGTAAAGCCTTTGTTGTTTTAACCCCCTGTTGTGGACTGTGTTATTACCATCCTAACTAGCGGGGATACGGAGGCCCCCGGAGCTGTAGTTTCCCGGGGTATACCAAGACTACAGTGGCGTCACGTGACAGAGAGGGTTAATACCATCTGGCCCTCACTAAGGGTTAATACCACCTGACCCTGGGCTCCTAGCCCCAAGAACCAAGTAGCTAACCATCAAGCGCATGTGTGTGGCCGTGGGGCTCATTCTCCCCGGTCACCACATCGTTTTCTGGCGTCACGAACAGGATACGGGTGTACGCCTTAACCATTCAGCCACTAAAGCAAGTCCTCCCCCCCCCAGAATCTGAACTGTGTCATTGAAAGTAATTTACTCAGCGAGGCGCATATACAAGTGGTGGGGGAGGTGAAGGAAAGACTGTTAGCTGCCATTATTAAGTGGAGAAAGTCTGTACCTGAAGGGGTTAAATTGTTTCCAGCATTTCCCGCGCGCGGGAGCGGTCGCAGCTCCGCCCAGTCAAGCCCCGGCGGTGACGCCTCTTCAGTGTGCAAGCCGGAACTAGAGAATCCACTCTGTGTTGCACGGAGGAAACAATTGCTGACCAGACAAAAAAAAAAAAGGAAGTTGCCGGGCGCAGCCATAGCAACGTGTCCGGCAATAAAAGACAGCGCACTCAAAGACAGCGCACTCAAAGACAGCGCACTCAACGACATCGCACTCAACGACAGCGCTCTCAAAGTTTCTTAAAG
This sequence comes from Rana temporaria, assembly GCF_905171775.1. Taxonomy (NCBI): domain Eukaryota; kingdom Metazoa; phylum Chordata; class Amphibia; order Anura; family Ranidae; genus Rana; species Rana temporaria. The sequence goes on from NC_053490.1 coordinate 398,381,693, forward strand.
TGACAGCGCACTCAAAGACAGCGCTCTCAAAGTTTCTTAAAGTGACAGCGCACTCAAAGACAGCGCTCTCAAAGTTTCTTAAAGTGACAGCGCACTCAAACAAGGCTACAACATGTCAGCCCCAAGATCACCAGATGCAGGTGATGTACCAGATCCTCTTGCGGCTCCTGCACAAGCTACCCCTCCGGGATCACCTCCAGTGCGACGTCATGACAGTGGGGCCCCCCCATTCTACCTGGGGAAACCTGTGTTGCCTAACTACAGAGGGGATCCCTTTTCCCTCAAGGATTTCCAGGAGAGCTTCCAAAGCATTTTCTCTCTCTACTCTCTCCCCCCTAACCAACAGGTGCTGTTGCTCTTGGGACAGTTGCAGGGACCTGCACGTGAGGAAGTCCGTACCTGGCCCACTTCTGAGAAGACTACAGTAGATCAGATCTTCGAGGGATTACATCAGGTATTTGAGTCCCACTCACCCTCAGAGGTCCGCCTCAGGCTGTACGAGAGGCGACAAAAGCCGGGGGAAACACTAAGGGCATATGCAGTAGCCTTGCAGAATGCCCTGGAGGCAGTCCAGAAACTGGACAATATCACCCCTGACCAGGGTAACAAACTATTGATGGATAGATTCATAGAAGGGGTCCAAAATAAATGGGACAAGGCACAATTAAAGATGTTAGCTGTACAGAACCCCAATATGTCTTTCTCTGCCTTTAAGCGCCTAGCCCTTCAAGTTATAGAGCAGGGGGCAAGCCCTGAGGAGCATCCTGACCCTAAAACGGAACCCATGGGTGCGGCGGCGTGCCCTGCACCACTGTTACCACCAGCCCCAGCACCCGTGGCTGTCACCCCGGCCTCCACTACAATTACTGAGATTCAAGAGGTTAGACAAGATATTGCCCAGCTTACCCAAGTGGTAAAGGAGTTGGCTAATCACACCACTCGGGTACTTAGAGAGCCTCCAGAGACTAAGAGACCTACTCCTGCCCCTCCTCCCCGTTATAGCGGGCCTCGCTCGGGACCATCTAGTAGGCCTTACTGTGATTTCTGTGACAAACCCGGTCATTGGAAGATGCAATGCTGGGCTTTAAACGGGCGTCCCCTGAGGTCGAGGACCGGCCCTCAGGAAAACGAATCACAGGTCCAGCAGAAGAGCCAATATACTCAGGACAGTCCTTATACATTGCATCCTGCCCCTATGTAAATGTTACCATAGATGGTGTCCAACTGCAGGCCCTGATTGATACAGGCTCGCAGGTGTCTACCATCTCTAAGGGCCTATTCTATAGGTACTGGAATGTCGATTCATTGTGTGAACCAGATGATATGGATTTTAGTGTCCTGGCAGGGGACGGGAAACCAATTCCCAGACATGGGTACTGGGAGCCCACTATTCAGCTGAGAGGTCACACACTTAGAGGTCAAGGTATAATTGTCACTAATGTCACAGTACCAGGGGCCACAGAGTTTATATTGGGGATGAATATAATGAGACATTGCTTTAGTGATATTTTGGATGCCTTGCATGCCTCTCTCCCCCACATGTCTTCCTCAGGTCAGAGGACTGCGCAACACCATCTCAAAATTCTAAAAGCAGAACAGAAGTTCGCGAACCGGAGAGGAGAAATCGGTAAAGTTCGGATCCAAGACATGAGGCCCGTGACCCTGCAGCCGAACACAGAGACAATTTTGTGGTGTCGGGCGCGCCCTGGTGTAAGGAATCAGGACTATCAGGCCTTACTGGAGCCCATACAATCTGAAGATTTTCCTTTGGTCCGGGCTGCAAGGAGCCTAGTGACGGTGGTGAATGGACGGGTCCCAGTCCGCCTAGTTAATTTGTCCGGCGTAGCCACCACCCTACCAAAGTACACTCCAGTGGCCCAACTTGTTTTCTTGGACTCCAGCGACATACTCTCTTCACGGAAGGCGGCCCAACAGCTGAGTGCCCAAACCGTGTCAGGGGCTACCGAAAATTCTCCAGAACCTTGGTGGCGTCAACTGCAAATAGGAGGATCTCTCACCCCACCAGAACAAGTCGAAGGGGTCATCGAAGTGGTGAAGGAGTGCCAGAGTGCCTTCAGCAAACACCCAACCGATTTTGGAAAAACCTCCATGATTAAGCATCGAATCCTGACCGGCGATAAACCCCCCATCAAGGAAAGGCATCGGCCTGTGGCACCAGGCATGTACCAAACCGTCAAGAAACTGTTAACCGACATGAAGGAGGCAGATGTAATACAAGAGAGCCAGAGTCCCTGGGCAGCACCCGTGGTGTTGGTTAAGAAGAAGGATGGGACCATCCGTTTCTGTGTTGATTACAGGAAATTGAACGACATCACCCATAAAGACGCATACCCTCTCCCCCGGATTGAGGAGTCACTCACCGCGCTGGGTTCTGCGGCCTACTTCTCTACATTGGATCTGACCAGCGGATACTGGCAGGTGCCCATGGCCGTCGAAGACAGGGAGAAAACAGCCTTTGTCACCCCCATGGGTCTTTTCGAATTTAAAAGTATGCCCTTTGGGCTGTGCAATGCCCCAGCTACCTTTCAACGGCTGATGGAGAGATGTCTGGGACACCTTAACTTCCAGAGTGTCCTACTCTACCTGGATGACGTGATTGTGTATTCCAAATCCTATCAGGAACATTTGACTCACCTGTCCGACGTCTTCCAAGTACTGATCCAGCATGGTCTGAAAGTCAAACCCTCCAAGTGCCACCTACTCAAGCCACAAGTACATTACCTGGGCCACGTCGTCAGTGCCGAAGGGGTCCAACCTGATCCAGTCGAAGTTGTCAAGAATTGGCCTATCCCACGCACCGTTAAGGATATTCGGAGCTTCTTAGGATTTTCAGGATATTACCGCCGCTTTATTCCTCATTTTGCACAAATTGCCGAGCCATTGACCTCTCTCCTGCGAGGCACGGCGAAGGGGAACTATAATGGCAAGCTGCCTGTGGAATGGGCCAAAGAGCAAGAGGTGGCCTTCCAGGCTCTAAAACATCTATTGACAGAGCCTCCCATCCTGGCCTATCCGGATTATACTCAGCCTTTCCGACTGTATACAGATGCCAGCTTTGAAGGACTCGGGGCAGTGTTGTCCCAGATGCAGGGAAAACAAGAGAGGGTGATAGCTTACGCCAGCCGGAATCTGCGAGGGGCTGAGAAGAATGATTCTAACTACAGTTCCTTCAAGTTAGAGCTCCTGGCCCTCGTGTGGGCAGTCACCGAAAAATTTAAGGACTATTTGTCAGCCACCTCATTCACGGTCTACACCGATAACAACCCCCTGGCTCACCTGAACACCGCTAAACTAGGTGCCCTTGAGCAAAGATGGGCCTCCAGACTGGCCAACTATGACTTCTCTATCAAGTACCGAAGTGGCAAGTCTAATATTAATGCGGATGTGCTATCACGCATGGCTCCTGGCGAAGATCCCCCAGTGGAGGACAAGTGGGAAGATGTGGAGATGCCTCCCTTCTATCAAAGATTTGTGAATCAGGATGTGGTCGTCACCCGCGAGGGGAGTGAATCTGGGTCTAAAGCAATCCAGGAAGACCTGTATACCTGGAGGACCCTACAGGAAGAAAGTCAGACTATGGGAGATCTGCAGGAGTATTTATTGACCAGGAGGGTACCTCCCAGGTTACGACGGGGCCAGAATGACTACGAATTGAAGCGATTGTGGCGTCAGAGGAAAAGACTATTTGTGCACAAAGGAATGGTGTACAGGAACTTCTTGGACCCAGTGTCGGGTGAAAGACTACACCAAATTCTGATCCCTCGGAGAGATGCTGCCATGGTATTGAATGCCTACCACGACCAGTCAGGACACTTTGGGGTCCATAAAACAGAAGCCACCATCCGACGCCGGTTCTACTGGATTGGAATGAGGAGCGACGTTGAAAAGTGGTGCAGTGAGTGTGCAGTCTGCAATATAACCAAGAATGGTCGCAAGAATGCGCGAGCACCTCTCCATTCCATTCAGAGCGAGAGGCCCAACCAATTGGTCGCCTTGGATCATGTCAAGCTGTCACCTACCCGGTCCGGGTATTCATATGCTCTCACCATGGTGGATCACTATTCCAAGTGGGTAGTGGTTGTGCCAGTCAAAGACTTAACAGCCAAGACAACAGCCCAGATGTTCTACACCCATTGGGTACAGATACTTGGATGTCCTGAAACTGTCTTGTCCGACCGAGGTCCGGCCTTTGAGGCCCAACTGTTTCAAGAATTGTGCCAGTTCCATGCTTGTAAGAAACTCAGGACCACTGCCTATCATCCGCAAGGGAATGGACTCTGTGAGAGGATCAACCAGGTGTTTATCCACATGCTGAGAGCGGCTTCTGTATCCCGACCTGAAGAGTGGCCTCAACTAATGCCCGAATTGTTGGAAATCTACAACAATACCATCCACTGTTCCACTGGTTATACTCCATTTTACCTCATGATGGGCCGACACGGTCAACTGCCTAAAGACAGGGTCTTTGGACTTCAAGCACCTTTCAACCACTCCCCCCAAGCCTCTTCGGAGTGGGTCTCGGAACATCAGAAAAGGATTCAGGAAGCGAGAGAGATAGTCAACAAAAAGATGGGCGAGGCACACTATAGGCAGCAACAGGACTACAACCGCCATGCCTCTGCCCAGCCGTTGCAAGTTGGTGATAAAGTCTGGCTGAAGAAGCATCCTAGAACCCATAAGTTGGACTCCCTTTGGGAAACTGAACCATACACAGTGATTTCCATCCCTTATCCGGACTCTGATGTCTACTCAGTTCAAAAAGCCGGATATGCACCACAAGTTGTCCACCGAAACCGGATCAAGCTGTGTCACAAAGGGAACCTGCCTGTGTTGGTGCCTCCTTCTGCACCACCAAGTCTTCCACCTCCAGTTCAGCCAGCACAAGTGCAGCCCACCAAGCCAGTTGAGCGTGAGAGGCCACTCCTGATGTTCGAAGATGATCCTCTCTTCCCTTCTGATCAAAACGTCTTCTTTGGTTATGTGCCAATCAGTTCCATTCCATCAACCTCAGTCTTGGCACCAGAAGCTCCAGAGTTTACTCCAGCCATCCGCTCACCTGCTGCAGTCCCATCAGAACCTTCTAATGTGGGAGAAAGTTCCATAAGTCAAGAGCCATTACAGGCCCCCATTGTCCAAGATGAAGGTGCAGCTGTCAGTCCAGAAGAAGCAAGTGTTCAAGGAGAAAACAGTGCTCCAGAAAACTCAGAAATGGTGTTGCGTAGATCCACCAGACCTAATTTCGGATATCCCCCAGCAAGATATAGGGATTAATCCATTAATTATACCTACAATATATGTAGATAGACTACATACACCTCAGTTAGTATACATCTCAAGTATACATCATCATTACTAACTAATATGTCACTAGTTACCTACTTACCTTATTTAGTGTATAGGAACATACCTGGCCAGTAAGTCTCCTATCCCTCACTTAAGCACTACAAAAAGAAAAGGGGTATCCTCTAAGAAATGTAAAATTGTGTACTTCAGGCATAGAATAAAAATGTCTAGCAAATATTAAAGTGTGTTCTGGGGAGAAGAGCTAATAGCCTAAGGGCCCCAGTAGCCAAGGCATTGGGTAGAAAGCCTCCGGCAGCCCAATCCAAAACCTGCTCAGTCTTAAAAGTGTGATCTAACAATAATATACTATTCAAAACTGAGTGATAACGTTTAACAGATATGTATTCTGTCTGGGACCCAGATAACCACTTACCCTGCACAAAATAATGATCTCACTTATCTAATAAGCCTGCAAGGGGCATTTATGTGTATAATGCCTCGGGACTTATCATATGATCCTGTTCTTATATGTTTATTTTTCCCAAAGAACCTGGAACGGACATTGGTGTACAAATGCCTCAGGACTTCTAGTGGCCCCAAGGTCACCTCATTCCTCAATCCGTCAGTGCCTTAATCGTCGAGGACGACTTCTGTTTAGTGGTGGGGTTTGTGGTGTCCCAGTACAGGTATTTGCTGTAGGCCCTGTCAGATTGAGGCCCTCGGCTTGTGGGATCTTCCCTGCAGGGACTCAGCTAGTTATGATGTGATTTATATACTGTTATGGTTGATAATACGTTTATTAGGTGTGTATAGCTTTAAGAGGTTTAGTCAACCATCTCATGTTCAGTCAGTGTATTAGAGTCAGGATTAAATGCTAGACAAGACCTTATTGTGTTATGTTATACTACAGGTCAGTCTCTATGATCCACAGCTCTCAACCAATAGGCTTCAGTCTAAACAGGCCCTTATAAGGGATTGTACTTCCTGTTTAAGCCAGTCTAATGCTTCCCTCAGTTCCTGGCAGAGCAGAGCAACACACAGTCAGAGCAGCAGTGCAGGCCTGAAGCCTCCAGGATAAAATACAGCAAAGAGTGGAGTATCCCTAAACATTACAGAACCAGTACTTCAGCTCATTTATCGGATCAATCCGTTATTCCGGCGAAAAGCCTCAAGTCTACAGACACTTCAGTAAGTGTATCTATTTTTCAGCCTAGTTAAGCATAGGCCCTGAATTACTATTCCGGCTTTTGCAGCCGAGTATATACAGTATATGATCAACTAAGCTCAAGCATTATCAGCTGTGTGATCCAGAGACTGCCTGCAGAACATTTTGACACTCTGTTTAAAGCTGTGAAGATTTTGACACCTGCCTTCATGCCAGTAAAGCCTTTGTTGTTTTAACCCCCTGTTGTGGACTGTGTTATTACCATCCTAACTAGCGGGGATACGGAGGCCCCCGGAGCTGTAGTTTCCCGGGGTATACCAAGACTACAGTGGCGTCACGTGACAGAGAGGGTTAATACCATCTGGCCCTCACTAAGGGTTAATACCACCTGACCCTGGGCTCCTAGCCCCAAGAACCAAGTAGCTAACCATCAAGCGCATGTGTGTGGCCGTGGGGCTCATCCTCCCCGGTCACCACACATATGCTGCCTTCCTATGACCTTTACATATTTAGTTAAATGTCCCATACTATATGTGTTTGAATTGCTGGAAGTCAACTTTAGAATACAGCTATCATAAAAAATATTGCATCCCAGTAACTGTATCCATTGTATTCAATGAGGTTGATTTAATAACGAAGGCTGTAATTAGCAAACTGAATATTATTTAAAAAAAAAAAAAAACTGTGTTCACTCTGGGCACCCAATCACATACAGGGGAATAAAAAAAAACAGGATGACTGGTTGATTTAAGGTCAAACAGCTTTATTTACTGACATTAGTGGACATTTAAGCCTCGTACACACGATCAGTCCATCCGATGAGAACGGTCTGAAGGATCGTTGTCATCGGTTAACCGATGAAGCTGACTGATGGTCCGTTGCGCCTACACACCATCGGTTAAAAAAACTATCTTGTCAGAACGCGGTGACGTAAAACACAACAACGTGCTGAAAAAAACGAAGTTCAATGCTTCCAAGCATGCGTCGACTTGATTCTGAGCATGCGTGGATTTTTAACCAATGGTTGTGCCTACTAATGATCAGTTTTGACCTATCGGTAAGAAATCCATCGGTTAAATTTAAAGCAAGTTGACTTTTTTTTAACCGATGGTTAAATAACCTATGGGGCCCACACACGATCGGTTTTGACCGATGAAAATGGTCCATCAGACCGGTGTCCTCTGTTTAACCGATCGTGTGTACGAGACCTTACTCTGCTACATGAACATTTTTTTTCTTTTTTTTTAAATCAACCCCAGTATATAAATTCCTTTTTTATTTGCACATCTTTGTTGGTATATTTTTTCCACATTTACATGCAGGCCAAGCTGTCCATCACAATTTACAGTGATAGGGCTTGGGACTAACAGTAGCACTGCTAGGGGTGCTTACAACAGATAACTCTTAATTTGCATGGTTTAAATGTTCTTTAAAAATGTATGTTGTTCTAGCATACCTGGCAGTATAGTTTGCCCCAAGTCCTCTGACTAACACTTTATTGATAGATAAATAAAGGCAAGCTAAATTCATATTGTATACCAAATACGGTATTAACTGCATAGAGTAAAAAGAATATGATGGATGTTGTGGCAGTGTGTTTTTTTTTGTCTGATTTGGATAGTTAATGGAGAGATTGCTGGAACGACATCAGATTTCATTTTATTGCCATCAAAGGAGATAAGTATTTGTGAGTTGATACAAGTTACTAAAGATTTATCTTGTCACACTAGTGATGCTAATAAAAGAAGGGGTGGGCAACCTTTCAGAGGTTGAGATCTACCTGGACAACATGGAGGAAATCAAAGATCCATGGGGGAAGGGGGGGCACCCTTAAAAAAACTAACTATCAAGCACCAAATAAAAACATGACATATTGTCATCCCCCTACAACCACTAGTGTCCTCCACTTCCTTTCACACCATCCCCCTTACAGTAGTGTCCTCTGCCGCCCCCATGGTAGTTTTCCTCCCCACCTCTCCCACAGTAGGGACCTCTACCCCCCATACAGTACTGTCTCCTGCCTCCCCATAGCAGTGTCCTGCCCCTTCACATCACCCCCCAATTGTAGTGTCCTCTGTTACCTTTACATCACAACCCCCCCCACTGTAGTGTCACCTGCACCCCATAGCAGTGTCCTGTGCCCCCTTTACACCCTCCCCCCACTGTAGTGTTCTCTGCCTCCCCAAAGCTATGTCCTCTGTCACCTTCACATCCTCCTCCCACTGTAGTGTCCTCTGTGCCCCTAATGCAGTGTCCTCTGTCCCCTTCACCCCCACTGTAGTGCCCTTTGTCCCCCCAATGCAATGTCCTCTGTCCCATACACACAGCCCCCCACTATAGTGTCCTCTCCCACCAATGCAATGTCCTCTGTCACCTTCACACCCCCAAATTTCAGTGTCCTCTGTCCCCTTCACCCCTCCCTCCCCCAACTGTAGTGTCCTCTGTCCCCTTTACATCCCCCACTCCCATTTTAGTGTCCTCTTCCCCCCCATGCAATGTCCTGTGCCCTCTTCCCACCCTCCCCCTACTGTAGTGTCCTCTGCACCTCCCCAATGCAGTGTCCTCTGTCCCCTTCATCCCCACTGTAGTGTCCTCTGTATCCCCCATGCGATGTCCTCTGTCCCATACACAACCCCCAACCACTATAGTGTCCTTTGCCCCCAATGTGATGTCCTCTGTCCCCTTTAGACCACCAATGCAGTGTCCCTTGTCCCCTTTACATCCCCCTCACTCCCATTTAAGTGTCCTCTGTCCCCTACACTCATCCCTCCCCCACTGTATTGTCCTCTGTCCCCTTCACACCAGTGTGTTGGTAGCACTCTCCTACCTTACACCGGTGTATAGAAGAGCGGAGAGCAGGAAGTATGACATTACTGTAGAGAGGGCGGGAGCTGCCAGATTGAACTTATTACATTAAGAAGCTGGTGATTGGTTGCTAGGACTGCCCGACAACCAATCACCTGCTGGTTAATGTGAAAAGTTAATTCCAGCAGTTCCTGCCCCCCCTCCGCCCTCTATCCAGTACTGTGACTCATTCCGCTCTCCGCTTTGCAGTGAAGAAGAGAGCTGTGGAGGCTGGGGGAAGGACTGTGTGCAGGACTGTGTTCCCAATTGACCCGTCCGCTGCCGGCGGTTGACGGGTTGATCGCAATCGATGACCTGCTTATCCCCATGCGAAAAAGTCTATACTGTATGTGCTATTCTGTCACTCCACATTCAAAGATTAAAAGACACTTTGTATATTGATTAACCCAAAGATGAAAAATCTGATGTTAGTAATTTGTAAGATGGCCCCTCATTTCTTGTGGGCTGTGGCTAGTGGTTAACAAAATGAAACTTTGCTTTGCTAATTAGTAAAACAGCAAAAAAGACCTTCTAGTCCTAGGGGCTAGTAGATGGTAATTTGACCTGCTAATCCTAGTTGGCAGAAGAACCTGGTGTTGCTAATTAGTGGTGGTTAACAACGCACACCTAAGTGGGTTAATATAATTTGTTGAAAACAAAAATAGGATGAGCTGCCTTAAAATAAACCTAAATAAAGATGTGGCAATATAAGCCTGATAGACATGCATATTCATCAATAATGTGAAAACAATAAAGTATATATTACACCTGGTATATAACAAATTGTGATAGAACTCTAACTAATTCATCAAATATATACAAAATAACTCATCAAATGTATATTAAAAAGAACCTTCCAGGAAATTTGCATAAATTCTTAAAATATAGTTAATAAAAGATTAAATAAAAACACAATTAAAGCGGAGTTCCACCTACTTTTAAGAGATGGTCATACATACCTTTTTTTGAAGTACAGCCTGTACTTCCGGTCCATCCGGTCCGCGGCGCAGAATATCATATCCTCTTCTTCTACGAGCCCTCCCGCTGTTTTATGGGACCTGTGTGTGTTCCAGAAGACAGCCAGCCTTTCACAAAGCGCCACGTGACTCGCGCGTGCGCAGTAGGAAACAGGAAGTGAAGCCGCAAGGCTCCACTGCCGGTTTCCCTTAATTAAAACGGCGATGCCTGCACCCGATCCGATGAACGGATCGGCCTCGGGGGCCCGACATTGCGGGCTCCCTGGACAGGTAAGTGTCCTTATTAAAAGTCAGCAGCTAGAGTGCTTGTAACTGCTCTCTTTGAAAAAAGAAAACAATTGCGGGTGGAACACCGCTTTAATTGTGCTCTCAAGTGCTCCAAATCTTGATGTGAGGCTCCAGAGAGCCCGGTGTCTGCAGCTGTCACCCCATCATGTCCCCTCTCCCTCACACCAATATTCAATACCCAATTGATGCCGGAGAGAGCTTGATGGTTAACCTCCCTGGCGGTATGATTCTTTCAGAAAAAAGGTGCTGAAAGCGGTACCATTATTTGCAAGGAAATTTGGCGTTTTATACTGTAGGCCTGTAATATTTAGGAATAACTCACTTAAATCTGACCAAACAAGAGTCTTGTAGGCATCCCGGGTATGACATTTTTTTTAAAAACAAAATTATAAATTATAATATAATAAATAATTATAAATAATTATAACAAATAATAATATAATTATAATAAAAATTATTCAATAATGTAATCAAATCAAAATCACTGAAATTTGCTCAGTTGCAGAATTGTCGCTGTCATTACTTTTATTTTTTTATGACGGATTTCCCCACAAATCACTATCGCACAATTCTGCAAGTGATTATAATTTATTATCGCTGTTTTCTAGCTGCTCTAAAACCATTTTTGACATAAAAAGACACTTTTGGTTGCTATGGACAATCTACAGTTTGCAGGGAGAAAGAACAGTTTTTATTATATAAAAGTACATGTAGGGCACTGGGCAGACCACTAGGGACAAGGGGTGTGTGTATTTTTTACATACAGTACTGTAATCTATAAGATTACAGTATACTGTGTGTATTGTGTTTGTTTACGTTTTTGAATTTGGCGCCGTTCTCCGCTCCCGTGCGTCGTAACGTCGCAGGGAACGGAGATCGGCGGCACAGGAGAACGCTGTCTGAATCGAGCGAGGTGGCATCGCTCACACAGCGCGGTAGCATCGCTGGATCCAGGGACAAGGTAAGTAAACACTGTCTGTGGATGCTGCGAGGCAAGCCCGAGTCTGACTCGGGGTTATCGATCACAGCACAGAAATCTAACCCCGAGTCAGACTCGGGAACACCACCAGGAGGGTTAACAAGCATCACTGAGATGGAGTAGATTCTATGGCACAGGGACACAGTTGTGGATTCCTGCTGACAGGGTAATTGAAATTGGAACCATCCTGTGGTGAGAGCATCGGCTGAAGGATTCACTAAACCAGAAGCGTTATTGATTTCTTATGATTTGGAGATCATTTTGGTATGGTAAGAGGCTATATCATTAAAGAAGCACTGGAGTACTTTATGTGATTTGAGCACTTGGCACCTGGAGTGCTATTGATTCGTTATACATTTCTTATAAACTTTTTTGCAAATTATGTGAACTTTACTTGATGAATTTTACATTGGATTTTGAGCACTTGGGAGCACTTTTAATTATGTTTTTATTTAAACTTTTATGAACTACAGTATATTTGATGAATTTATGCACATTTCTTGGAAGGTTCTTTTTTTATATACATTTATTGAATTATTTTTTATATATTTGATCAATTAGTTAGAGTTCTATTCATTTTTTTTATAAACCAGGTGCAATATACACTTTATTGTTTTCACATTATTGATGAATATGTGAGTAAGGTATGTCTAGCCGGCTAATATTGCCACATGTTTATCTGGGTCTGTTATAAAACAACGCATCCTATTTTTATTTTCATTTTAATCTTATCCTGTATTCAGGGTTGATTTACAGTATCTCACAAAAGTTAGTACATCCCTCACATTTATGTAAATATTTTATTATATCTTTTGACGTGACAACTCTGAAGAAATTACATTTTGCTACAATGTAAAGTAGTGAGTGCACAGCTTGTATACGAGTGTAAATTTGCTGTCCCCTCAAAATTACTCAACACACAGCCATTAATGTCTAAGCTGCTGGCAACAAAGGTGTGTACACCCCTAAGTGAAAATGTCCAAATTGGGCCCAATTAGCCATTTTCCCTCCCCGGTGTCATGTGACTCATTAGTGTTACATAGTGTTGCATCATAGCCAATTGGCATCTAACTTCAGCTTGTTCAATTAAGCTTTGACAATAAAACCTGGAAGCTGATTGGTTTCTATGCCAAGCTGCACCAGATTTTGCATGCTCCAGTTTTTGTAAATCCCCCTAATTTTTCTGTAGTTTAGTAAAAGAACAAGGATGGCTAATTAGACTTTATAATGCTGAATAGCCACTCTAAAAGTGTTTTTATGCCTTGGTAAAAACCGAGAGCAAGATATTTCCTAGCCCTACATATCAGATTTGCTTACTCTTAGGGGTCCCACTCATCCTGTAAGATTTAAGTTACTTCATGTTATAATGATTGGAGCAGCAGAAGTGGGAGTAAATAACAACAATTCTAAGGTGGGCAGGAACAGAACTAAAAAGCTTTGGCAGAACGTTCTTGCTGGTGGACTTCCAAAATCTTTTAAAAAAAGCCAGCACACAACTCAGTCAAACAGCCTCCAAATAGAACTGATGTACTACTTTTTATGAGACTGATCCTTTAATCATGACACAATATAATTCAAATTTCTGCTATCAAAATACTGCAGAATTTATATGCCCCTTTCAAATACCTTTCTAAAGTTACATTATTATTTACAGACATAATGTATCTTTCATTTAACATTTTAATGTTTATGTTAAGTGTGTTCCATATGCAGACGTGTGATTCTGAAATGAATCATTTTTGCCCAGTTGGATAGTGACTTCATCCTGTTTTTGTGCTATAAATAAAGAATTAATATGACCTGAAGAAAACCCTTAAGCGTGAAAAGTCTGTTCCGTTGTGTAGTTATGGAACTATGTCTTTGAAATTGTGTCTGAAGTTAGCAGAGATCCATACACATCTAGCTTTCTCTGTTTTTGTGCCAATGTAAAGAAGAATTCGGGAACTCTATAATGTTATTTGTGTTCTTTTTCCATTTGACCCTGCTGGATTTTGAATACTGTTACAGTAGTGTACAGGTAATTATCCTATGTTTGCCATTAAAAATATAATTGGATTTCAAATACTCGATTTCAGAAACCAAACAGTCCAAGAGTTTGGTCTAACTTCAAAACTGAAACTTGCAGAGCTTTTTTTCTCAGAAAATAGGTGCAGGAACTCAACCACGACCCCGTTCAGATTTCAAAAACAGTAGAAGGGTCTTAAAGGGACATTAAATACCAGGATTGCACACAGAATGCAGAGCTGTCACTTGTAAACACAGAAACAAGACTTCTGTGTTTACAAGTGATTGTGGTGAGCAGGCACCAAAGGGTCTGAGCCAGAGGTGGTGCAACTGAGTTCCCCCAAGTTCCCCCTGAAAAAAAGCCCTGGAAACTTGAAAGTCAAACCAAAAAGTTATTTTTTTCCTAGTTTTGCATAAAGTGGGGAAGGCCAGGTTTTACTGCTATCTTTTGAGATTTATCCTAACTTCCTATCCCTCTGACTACAGGTTCATTAGACAGGAAGTGAGATAAACTATACAACAGGGACACAGATATAAACAAAAAATAAGAGGAATTTTAACCTTCTTCTACTCTAATTTCATTTTTATTTCGGTCTGGGTTGAGGTGAAGAAGTTACCCTCACTACCTGACTGGTAAAACATTGTCTGCAGAACAGGAAGCGAGTGGAAACCTTGGATAGTAGTAAAACCTAACAGGTGTTCTAAAGCCTCCACCCTCAATTCAAAAACAAAGAAAACATCTTGTCTGGACATACTCTTTAATAATAATACGTTGTGCTATAGTAAATCCTATTTAATCACTTTATTGCTTGCAGCTGTTTATCCCTTATAAATACATTTTCCCACTTCAGCTAAGGGCCTTTATGATTCAGCAATAACTTTATAATTGATATGATACTGAGGTAAAATGCATTTTGTGAATTTATTGTCAAATGGCAGAGCCAGTCAATATGCCAGTCCAAAAGCAAAATCATCATTCAAGGGTTTTCTTACCCTGCCCCAACAATTCCCCATTTTGGGACTTCCACACATTGGGCCGGGTGGCATACATAGTTCTAGTATTATTTGTTTACTTCATGGAGGATTACACCCAACGTTATACTTACATTATATTTGCACCAGATAAAAATATGGAGTGGAGGGTGGGCTACTCTTTCCCTGTCCAGACTCCAGTGCCCCAAGAGTCTATGTTCTTTTGGCTTGTGTCCATTGGCAGAAGCAGCTTGCTTTCAGGTGGATTCCAGTTGAAGTTGACATCGGTTTGAGATGCTTCTAAAATCATTTGACAGGAGCATTTGACCTGCAGTTGATCTCCTTCTGACCTCCATTTTATTCCCCTCTAAGCAGCATCAAACTGCTTCAGGTTGTCTTTGCATCCACATTGTGTTGCACTGAGAGATAAGTAGTTGTGAAGTGAACAAATGTCCTCAGACCCTAGTAAAGCTGAACTCACATTGTACTGAAGCAAGACCAATGACCCCAAGGTTCATTTTTGGGACCATTGCTCTTTGAGTTCTGTTTGCAAATAAGACAAAGCAATGTAGTAGAATTTACGTCTGTGCAAATTGCCCTAGATATGCTGGTGGATAGGGTACCTACTTAGTAGGGATGAGCTCAATGTTAACATAAGTTTGACTCGAACATCGGGTGTTCGCCCGTTCACCCAAGAAAAAAAAACATTATGGGGAGTTCGTGGAAAATTTGAGATCGCAGTGCATTGCTGTATGATGATTGGCCAAAGCATGCACCTGACCTATATGCTTTGGCCAAACTCAGCTCCCTCTGCTACGAGAGCTAGAATTGGCCAAAGGCAGGGTGTATTTGGCCGATCATGGCTCAGGGGGACTAAGTCCACGCCAAACACTATATAAGGCTGTCTACACGTCGGCCCTGTGTAGTGTTGTTGGTGTGGACAGAGAGATAGCTTGATTTCAATTAAGCAGGCAGGTTATTCAGGTAGTGTATTTGATATATATATATATATATATATATATATATATATATATCAAATATACTACCTGAATAACCTGCCTGCTTAATTGACCACAGCGACGGGTACATGTTGCTGGAGGATGCACAGCGATTTGAAGGCTCCGATGTTGGTTCCCAAGTTGAGGAAGGGAGTAACGTGAGCCTAGAGAGAGGGGGTGCCCAAGAAGGACAAGAAACTGACAGTCATGTTCCCCCAGCTGCAGCATACTGCCAAGTTTGCTCCAGTGATGAGGAGGGAGGGGATGATGAGGTCACTGACTCTACTTGGGTGCCTGATAGTAGAGAGAAGGAGGAGGCACATTTTCAATGAGGCAGGATGCCTTCCATGGGGGAGCTTAAGGGCAGCCACCCTATTGCATTACACCGCAGAGCTCCGCAGGTGCAGGGCACTGCTGACTCCCTGCTGATTTTAAAAGTTCCTTGGTGTGGGCCTTTTTTGACACGTGTGCAGCAGATCGCACTGTTGCTGTCTGCAACCTATGTCTAAAGCGGATCAAGCGTGGCCAAAACAGCAGCCACTTGGGCACCCCATGCTTGACTAGACATATGACGACCTCCAATGCAGTCCATTGGCAAAAGCACTTGAAAGACCCACAAAGAAAAAGGCGGAATTCTTCTTGCTCCTCATCTGGAATTTCCAACCTCAGCATACCTCCTTTTCTCTCAAAAACTGAGAGGAATGAAGGTATAGCAATAGGTGTCCCAAGTACTTGCAGCCAATCTGCTAGCAGCACACCACCATCTGATTTTAGCAGGCAAATTTCCCTACCCCAGTTGCTAAACCGTAAAAATTAATTTGGTCCCAGCCATCCACATGCTCAGCGTCTGAATGCTAGCTTGCCCAAATTGCAAGCACTGCAACTGCTGCCTTTTCAGCTGGTAGACTCTGCCCCCTTTTGTGAATTTGTGGAATGTGCTGTACCTCAGTGGTAGGTTCCAAAACGCCATTTCTTTTCACGGAAGGCCATTCCTGCTCTCTACCGGAAAGTGGAAGGCAATGCTTTGGCCTCGTTGGACAGGGCGGTCAGCAGTAAGGTGCATATTACCGCTGACTCATGGTCCAACCGTCATGGGCAGGGACATTACCTTTCCTTCACGGTGCACTGGGTAACTGCAGGACAGGAGTCAGTGTTGTTGGAGCTTGTTTCATCACCACGCCTCCAAAATGCTAGTGGTTCTTCTTCCTCTATGGTCTCTTCTGCAGATTTGTCCTCTGAACCAGTGGTGCTCCGTAAGTGTTCAAGGGGCTACACAAGAACTCAGGCAAAAAGGTGCTTGAGTTGGTCTGCTGCTTAGGGGACAGGAGCCACACTGGGGCAGAGATTCTGTCAGCTTTGCAGGGGCAGGCTCAGGGGTGGCTGACGCCACTTCAGCTTTAACCAGAAATGGTTGTATGCTACAATGGCACCAACCTTCTCTCTGCCCTCCGACATGGACACTTGACCGATGTTCCATGTTTGGCACACGTCCTGAATTTGGTGGTTCAGCAGTTCTTGAGCAGGTACCCAGGCTTACAGGAACTCCTGAGGCAGGCCAGAAAATGATTGGGTCATTTCCGCCGGTCATACAATGCCAGTGCTCAGCTGGCTGACTTTCAAAGGGAATGCAACCTGCCCACAAACCGCCTCATTTGTGACATGCCCACCAGGTGGAACTCAATGTTGGCAATGCTGCAGCGGCTCTCAATGAGTACCTGTGTGAGTATGGCACCAGGACAGGGTCAGGGGAGCTTGGCTTCTTTTCGCCATGCCAGTGGCTACTGATCAAGGAAGCATTGCACTGTCCTATCACCATTTTGAGGAGGCCACGAGGAAGGTGAGCAGCAACAATGCATGTATCAGTGATACTGTTCCTCTTGTCTTCCTGTTGGAGCACACGCTTCGTGGAATAATGGACAGGGTACTTGAGGCAGAACAGTGGGAGGAAGAGGAGGACTTCCTTACCTTTCAAGGCCCCTTTATCCAGATAGTATATCTGTGGGCTTGCCAAACTCACAGGAAGAAGAGGAGGAGGATTGTGTCAGCATGGACGCAGAGGAAAACACTCAGCAGCAGTCTTCATTGGATCGTTTTCAGTCCCCAGAAACCCAAAGAGTTGTACGTGGCTGGGAGGAGGTTGTTACGGATCATGTGATCCTTAGTGACCCAGAGGACTCCGAATCAAAAGCCTCTGCAAACTTACGCTGTATGGCCTCTCTGATTCTGCAAAGCCTGCGGAAGAACCCAATGATTCGTGGTATCAAGGAGAGGGACAATTACTTGCTGGCAACCCTTCTTGATCCACGTTACAAGGGTAAGGTTGCAGAACTCATCCTGCCTTTGCAGAGGGAGAAGAGGATGAAACATCTTCAGGAGGCCTTGAAGAAAGGTTTGTGCAATGCATTTCAAGGCCATGGGAGGTTACAATTTCCTGGTGCTGAACAATGTGTTGCTGAGGCTTCGTGTAGTGAGAGGAAGAGCGGTGGAGAAGATGGCTGGCTGACCGATGCCTTCAGACAACTTTTCAGTTTTCAGCGCCAAGGTCTGATCGGTTCAAGCATGTCAGCGTCGGCATTACATGGTGCAGGAATATCTAGGGACAAGAGCAGACTTGGAGACCTTTCCCACAGAGAATCCACTGGGTTACTGGGTCTTGAGGATGGACCACTGGCCAGAACTTGCTCAATATGCAATTGAGCTACTGGCCTGTCCTGCATCCAGCGTTCTTTCTGAACGCACATTCAGTGCTGCTGGAGGGTTTGTAACGAATCATAGAGTGCGCCTGTCCACATACTCCGTTGATAGGCTCACATTCAAAAAAATGAATCAGTCTTGGATCAGCAGCTATTAAGCACCTAATGCTGATGTAACCAACTAATTTTCTATGGATGTGGGATCCCTTGAAGAATGCCTATGCTGATTGACTATCCTAGTCCTCCTCAATCTTGATGCTAGCTTCTAAGAATATTTTTGGTTTAGGGCACCACCACTGCCCAATTTTTCTGCCCCTGTTTAACAGGGACATGTAATTACAATTTTTGATCTAATATTTCACAGCAGGTGCCCGTTCCTGCATCCAACACGAGTATCTGTGAGGGGTTACAGTGTTGTGGCACCACCACCCAAGGTCCAATATTTCTGCCCCTGTTTAACTGGGGCATATAATTACAATTCTTGATCTAATATTTCACAGCAGGGCCCATTCCTGCGCCCACCAAGAGTAACTGTGAGGGCTTACAGTGTTGTGACACCACCACCACCAATGGCCTAATTTTTTTGCTTGTTTAACAGGGACATGTAATTACAATTATTGATCTATTATTTCACAGTAGGGCCCGTTCCTGCGCCCACCAAGAGTAACTATGAGGGCTTACAGTGTTGTGGCACCAACACCACCAGCAAAGGTCCAATTTTTCTGCCCCTGTTTAACAGGGGCATGTAATTACAATTTTTGATATAGTATTTCACAGCAGGGCCCGTTCCTGCACACACCAAGAGTAACTGTGAGGGCTTACAGTGCTCTGGTACCACCAACACCTAAGGCCAAATTTTCTGCAGAGTATATAGGGCAGGCCGTATAGTATATATACTGCTATTCAGAGTATATAGTGCCTGGGGGTCTGGGGGACCCCCACGCCATTTTTTTTATTTGGGTGTAGGGTTCCCCTTAATATCCATACCAGACCCTGGTAATGGACTGGGGGGAGGGACCCATGCCGTTTTCTTCAATGATATTCATCTATATTGCCAGGACCCGACAATACATTACAGCTGCAAGCAGTTTTAAATGACTTTTTTCCTTTAGAAATATAATTTTGCTATGGTATCGGGGGTTGGGGTGATCGTCTCATCCCTACTACATAGCATATAAGGATGAGTGTGAAAAAATGTGAAGCTCTATACTTTGGGCAAAAAAAGGCATGCAACAAACAGTCCATGTGGTGTAATGCTGAGCAAGGTCTGGACATCATTGTACATTATAGATGAATTGACCTTATGCAATGCCATTTGGCTGTTTCCAAAGCCAGCATGATATTTTAAAAGAGGCACAGACTCTAAAAGGAGAGAAACATTTTATTCCTATTGACTATACTGTATATACTATACACACACTCACTGACAGAATATGCCAATGGTCGAATACATTATATATGAATAAATAATAAACAATACTTAAATTTTTTATTGGTAAGTTAATTAATTAAATACAGATAACATGTCATACTGCAAGCTAATTTAGATATACAATGACCAACCTAATAAATTCATAATTCCAATTCTACAAAAAAATTAACACAGACAGTATCCCCAATTAACCAGTTAATAAAGGACAGACCACTAATTTAGGTAGTAGAAAAAAATATATAATTAAGACATGCAAATCCACCAAACTTGACCTTTACCCCAGATGTAACATTACATTTTGTTTGATAGAATGAGCAGTTTAATTATAATTTGCAGCAATATACTGTAAATGGTCATACAAACTGTCTTTGAATCACAGATGAGCAAATTGATCTTGAATCTTGAAATATCTTGAAATATTACAATGATTATGTTTATCTGTAAACTTTGAAAACATTTAAATATAATTGTCCAAAAACAGCATCATAGGGGGATTGAAAAAAAGACCTTGTTCAAACATATTATTAGTGTAGCACTGACTCCCATGGGAGCTGCTAGATTGTTGGGTCCCTCTGTCGTCTCCAGTGGTGACCCACCCTTAACTGGACCTGGAAATTCATCGAACACTAGTAGTAACTTCTGTAACTCTTAACTTTTTGGAAGAGTTACAGGCCCAGATTCTCAAAGGACTTACGACGGCGTATCGCCATGTACTCCGTCGTAAGTCCGAATGAGAGCCGTCGTATCTATGCGGCTGATTCTTAGAATCAGTTACGCATAAATTCGGCTAAGATACGAGCGGCATAAGTCTCTTATGCCGTCGTATCTTAGTTACATATTTACGCTGGCCGCTAGGTGGCGCTTCAATAGATTTCCGCGTCGAATATGTAAATTAGCTAGATATGCCGATTCACAAACGTACGTGCGCCCGGCGTATCAAGATACGTTGTTTACGTAAGACATACGCCGGTGTAAAGTTACCCCTCATAAAGCAGGGGTAAGTCATGTTAGGTATGGACGTCGGAAACGTACGAACAGCGTCGTATTTTACGTTGTTTGTTGTTTGTTTGTCCATGAATGGGGCTGGACGTAAGTTACGTTCACGTCGACTAGGCATTGAGCGGGCGTAATTTAATTTGAAAATTCTACGTGATACTGAGCATGCGCGCGCATGCGCCGTTCGAAAAAAGCTTAATTTACGTGGGGTCATGATTAGTTTACATAAAACACGCCCCCCTGTTCCTCATTTGATTTAGGCACGCTTACGCCGGCACATTTACGATACGCCGTCGTAACTTTAGACGCAAGTGCTTTGTGAATACAGCACTTGCCTCTCTAAGTTGCGGCGGCGTAGCGTAAATACGATATGCTACGCCCGCTTACATTTACGCCGCACTACGTGAATCTGGGCCACAGAGTTAACAGAGTTAAATGGATGCCAAGCAGAGGAACAAACAATGCTAAGATAGGATCTATGACTTTCGTTCCCTTTTATCACCTGTGAAAGGCCTTGCAAAATGCACTGGGCAGATAACAGCAGAACAGCCAGGCTGACAACAATATAAAAAGTAACAGTAGAGAATAACTCTAAATGAAGGCACCTGGATATGTAATACATGGTATAACCTTTTTACTATAGGCCCTAACTAAACCACTGGCTATACAGTCTGCCAGCAGTGGGGCCCTTAAAAACTCTTTAAATTGCTAAATTGCATGTGTAATGGTGCAGTGGTTCCTGCATTCCAACCAACTATGTTTAACAGACCGAGAGATAGTGGATGAAAATTATGTCAGCATCCTTTTTTTTATGACGTCAATGTGACGAAATGCGTTGGATAGGGCTTATTGACGTTACTTCCGTCCATCATCTTCCGGTCTGCGAAACTCAGCTGGTTGCCGAGTGCTGAATTGCGGAACCAGTGCACCATTACACATTTTATTTAGCTTGTGCATGCAAGCAACTTCATATGTGAGTAGGATTTTAATGCTTTTTACTGTCTTTCAATAAATGGAATCACACTATGGGGTATATTGTCTGGTTTATGTTCCCCTAATATGCACGCATTGTGGCATAACTCAGAGGAGTATTACTAGTGGAGACAACTTAAATGGAAGGCTATGGACATGCACACAGGTGACCTGCACACAGAGCACTTGATGTTTTTTGAAGTTTTGAAGTTTAAAGCACATACCACTTTCTGAAACACAACAGATTGGATCATATGTTTGACACATATGTGTGGACTAATTTGAATGGATACTAAAAGCACTTTATTATATGAATTGGATAAACACTCTAGCACCTTATGATATATGAATTGTTTATTTATGAATTGTTGATCTTTGTATTGGTATCTATACACTTGATTTGGTTATAGGCACAATATTTGCTTGAATTTTGATCACTTGTATATTGTAGCGCCAGCAGTGGTGGCTGGTGCTCAAATTTTTTTGGGTGGGCGCAAACAAACTGAACCCCCCCCCATCAATTGCAGCCCCTGTGCCCATCAAATGCAGCTACTGTGCCCATCAATTTCCGCCACTGTGCCCATCAAACGCAGCCACTGTGCCATCAAAAGCAGCCAATGTGCCATCAAACGCAGCCACTGTGCCCATCAAACGCAGCCACTGTGCCATCAAATGCAGTCACTGTGCCATCAAACACAGCCACTGTGGTCATCAAATGCAGCCACTGTACTATCAATTCCCGCCATCAAATGCAGCCACTGTGCCCATCAAACGCAGCCACTGTGCCCATCAAACGCAGCCACTGTGCCCATTAATTGCCGCCACTATGCCCATCAAACGCAGCCACTGTGCCATCAAAAGCAGCCAATGTGCCATCAAACGCAGCCACTGTGCCCATCAAACGCAGCCACTGTGCCCATCAAACGCAGCCACTGTGCCCATTAATTGCCGCCACTATGCCCATCAAACGCAGCCACTGTGCCATCAAAAGCAGCCAATGTGCCATCAAACGCAGCCACTGTGCCCATCAAACGCAGCCACTGTGCCATCAAATGCAGCCCCTGTGCCATCAAACGCAGCCACTGTGCTCATCAAATGCAGCCACTGTGTCATCAATTGCCGCCATTAAATGCAGCCACTGTGCCCATTAAACGCAGCCACTGTGCCCATCAAACGCAGCCACTGTACCCATAAATTGCCGCCACTGTGCCATCAAACACAGCTACTGTACCCATCAATTGTTGCCAGTGTGCCCATCAATTGCCGCAACTTTGCCCATCAATTGCTGCTACTGTGCCCATCAAATGCTGCCAGTGTGCATGCCCTGCTCGCCTGACACTTACCTGTCTCGATAGGGCAGCAGGTCACGGCGGTGTCCTCCACGCTCCTTGATGTCTTCTACCCTCCTCTCTTCCCGCCCTCTGCAATGCTTGGACGTCGCGTCCAATCACAGCGCCTGTCATTTTAGCCAATCTGTTGACAGGTAACAGACCCGGGCATCTGATCAGCTGAGAAGCGGTTCAGTGTTAGGAAAGCGAATATTCATTTGCTTTCCTAACGCAACGCTGAGTGAACTGCAAGCCCCCAGCATGGCGCCCGCTGTTCACCCTTTTGGACGCCTATTAGAGCCTATTGCTCTAATCAGGTGCTTCCAAAAAATACCCCGCCGCTGTAATTCAGGCTCCCGGCGCTCAAAAAAGATCCGGTGCCTGAATAGGGGGTGGCGATCATAGATAGATTCATGCATTGCATGAATCTCTCTATTGGTGATAGACAGGTGGCAGGAGAGAGGGGGCGGTGCCTGTGTGCCTCTTATGGATGCATCACCACTGAGCGCCAGCACTAATGTAAGTTTGCCTGTAGAGCATTGTACTCAGGGATGATCTGCATACCTGGGTGGGACAGGGGGTGGACTAAGGGGTGGAACAGTAGTGGTACATAGCATTGGGAGAACAGTTCAGCCGAATTTTCGGGGATTCGACCATTTGTTCAGCCTGCTGAATGCCCCACAATGCACTGCGCGATGCACGCTGCATTGGAAGCCATGATTGGCTAAAGCAATTACGGCACATAGCACTGTCAGAGCTATGACTGGACACAATCATGATGACTCTCTCCAATCATGGCTCACTCCTCACAGACCCACCCCACACTAAAAGGTTCCTTCCCAGAGCAAGTGTGATATTGGAGTTGAGATAAATAGAACAGGGCTCTGTTCATTGCCACTAGCGAGTTAGTGTGCTGTAGTGATTCAATTGTGATTGTAAAGTATCAGTGTAGTGTGAAAATAGTGATAGTGCATGATAGGAATGTGACTGTTTATTTTTTCTTTAGTGTCAGTTTAGTGTAAATATAGTGATAGCGCAGCATGCGTGCAGTGCAGTATATTGAATTGAGTTATTGCACAATTACCGCAGTATATTGAAGTGCCCCAGGGTAAATTTACTGCAGTATATTGAAGTGCCCCAGGGTACATTTACTGGAGTATATTATATTGCTTTAGTGCACTTTTACCTCAGTATATTGAAGTGCTGTGGTGCACTTTTACGACAGTATATTTAGGTGCATTAGTGCACTTTTACGGCAGTGTATTGAAGTGCATTAGTGCACTTTTACGGCAGTGTATTGAAGGGCGTTAATGTCCTTTTATTGCAGTATTATGTAGTACGCTAGTGCAATATATTGAAGTGTGCTATTGCATGTTTACTACAGTATATTTTACAGGGATGCCTAACACATGAATCCAGCAAGGGGTAAACAGATCAGTGGGCTGCACTTAAGAAATCAGTCACAAAAGTAAGTGAAAAATATATATTTATTAAAGATAAAGGCACACGTGCAAACCAAACAATAGCAAACCAAAAACAAGCAATGCATACAAGAAAAAAATACAATAAAACACAGCAAACCTCAAAAACACTGAACTAACTATCTAACTAATATATACAAAGAACAGGAACACATATACATAAACCAGGCAGGAACGAAAGACAAGGGGAACAGGTGGCCAGATGAAGGGAGCAGTAGCAAGGGGGAGCTGGAAGCAGGAATCAGGGGACAAGACTCAGGGACAGGGTACAGGATACAGGAAACAGAGTCCAGGACAGGGCAGGAAGTGGATCAGGAACAGATTCGGGCAAACTGATCAGGTCAGGCAGGGACAAGGCTTGCAGAGAGGATACTGAAGCCCTGAGCCTCAGTGAAGGGCGGTTTATATTCTCCCAGAAGCTCACATCAGGTGTAGCTTGATCAATGAAAAGTTCATCTACAGGGAGACACCCACTGGTGGCCACCAGAATTACACCCTTTGGTTCTGAAAGCAATAGTGCCACCAGCAGAGGAACCCAATAATGCTGATTATGACAATATTGAAGTGCGTCAGTGTACTTTTATGGCAGTATATTGAAGTGTATTTGTGCAGTTTTACTGCAGTAAATTGTAGTACATTAGAGCAGTTTTACTGCAGTGCCTTAGTGCACCTTTACTGCAGTATATTGAAGTGCGTCAGTGCACTTTTACTGCAGTATATTGAAGTGCGTCAGTGCACTTTTACTGCAGTATATTGTGGTGTGTCAGTGGAGTGTGTCTGTGTAATGAGTACTCAAGTTAAAGTGTACCAAATACCGCTTTCCATTGATTAAAGTGCACCCAAGTTCACATTTCCCCATCCTTATTACATTTCGGTAATAAGCCCCCCATCAGGTTTGGGAGGCCAACAAAGATAGGCAGACATTTCCAGCAGCGTATGTGTCCATAGTCAAAGGTCTTTTCTCAGGCAGGGCACCATTTCCACTGTTTAGTGATGTTGCCCATGCTATCCAGCCACAGCATGGAGAGTAAGTGGTGGACTGGCTTACTAAACCATCCTCATCATCCATCACCCAAACAGAGACTATTGCACAGTCCACCGCAGCTGCCAGAGTGGCTTATTCTGCCACCTTGTACACAGCTACTCCTGCCATAGCCCCATCATAATGCATGGATGAGTTATTTGAACACAGCGTCAGCCACTTGCTCCTTAACAATGCACAAGCATTACTTGATTCATCAGCAGTACCTTGATAGGGTTACAATGTGAAAGGCACCACCAACACCCAAAGCCTACTTTTTCTTCACCTTTTACTTCTATCCAAAGTCTGCAAAACTAATCTTGTTCCAAGTGCAGTAAATTGTAGCCACATCATACAGACTGGCTGCCCAAGACGTTGTTTATAAACTAAAGAAAGCTTGCAGGGATTTTTTTTTTGCCTTAATAAATGTAATTTTTGCTGCAGCAGGTTCTATACATTGTACAGATGCAGCATTTTGCAGGCAGACTAAGGGGACTTAGGCACTATATTAAAAGTAATATTTTATTTTTGTTGTTTCACTTTAGGCATCAGTAAATCACTGCTCATTTAAAAATTATGTTTTTTACAAACTTTTTTCATTGATACCCATCTCAATAATGTGTGAATCAGAGCTTGCTGTTGCATCTGATCCTATTTGGCCACCCTTAGCTTGAACAGATGTTGTGAGGGCCAGTTCACACCACAGATGTGTTCTGGATGTGTGTTTTTGACAAATTTTTGATGCGGTCCAGTGGAGCTCCCCCTCATTTTTTCTTAACCTTTAATGAGGAAATATGTGTTCCAGTGCGTTTTTTGTGCATTTAGGTGCATTCCGCTGTTTTGGGGTTGTTTGACCTGTAGTTAAATTGTGACGACTTCTGGAAAGATGACAAAGTGATAATGCTGCTTTAGTTTAATAGCCTGTAAAACAGTGAAAGTCAGAGGCAGTTTGTCAGAATTTCTATTTTGAATACAAGACCTTTGTAAAAGTAGTAAAATGCTATATCACCTTGGTAGGCTTTTATTAGTAGGGCCAAATTTACTGGTGGTTTAATCTTAGATGTAAAATCAAGGAGAATTCTTGCGCTTAGCTCAAAATAAAGAGAGAAAGAAATATATGCTAGACTGCTGCAATTTCTGTCACACAGACACTGGGCTATAATCTTAGACACTTATGCCGCGTACACACGATAATTTTTCAGCATAAAAAAAACATTGTTTTTCAGCATAAAAAACGACATTTTCCCAACTTCATCATTAAAACGATGGTGTCTACACACCATCGTTTTAAAAAAAATGATCTAGCAAAGCGCAGTGACGTACAACATGTACGACGGCACTTTAAAGGGGAAGTTCCATTCGCCTCTGGGCTGCTTTAGCTGATTCCATGTTAGTAAAAGACGATTCGCGCTTTTTTGTCTGTTACAGCGTGATGAATGTGCTTACTCCATTATGAATGGTAGTTTTACCAGAACGAGCGCTCCCGTCTCATAACTTGCTTCTGAGCATGCGCGTTTTTTTTCGTCATTTTAGCCCACACACGATAATTTTTTACAACCCGAAAAAACAACATCGTTTAAAACTACGTTAAAAAATGCAGCATGTTCGAATTTTTTTTGGTCGTTTTTCAGAAGTTTGATTTTTTTTATATTTTGCTGAATTGTTTGGGAGGTAATTATAATAAATTGTTAATTATGGTTTAAATCACTGCTAGATTTCAAGCAATGTGCCTGCTCCAACTGCACACATTTCTATAGTTGCAGGGTATATGCTGCATTGTTGTGCCATGTGAGTGGGGAATTAAGCAATCAAAGTTATGGGAAGTGAGAAATCTATTTGCTGTTTTTTTTGTGTGGGGGATGAGATGCTCTTGTAAATACTACTTGGGAACAGATATATTGGGTTTTATGTACAGTGCATCCGGAAAGTATTCACAGTGCTTCACTTTTTCCACATCTTATGTTATAGTCTTACTCCAAAATTGACCAAATTAATTTTTTCCTTAAAATTCTACAAACAATACCCCATAATGACAACATGAAAGAAGTCTGTTTGAAATATTTACAAATTTATATAAAAAAAAAAGAAAAAAGTCACATGTATTTACAGCCTATGTCATGACACTCAAAATTGAGCTCAGCTGCATCCTTTTTCCACAGACCATCCTCAACATGTTTCTACAACATGACCTGTGGTAAATTCAGTTCATTTGACATAATTTGGAAAGGCACACACATGTTTATATATAGAAATAGAGAACTCCGGCGCTGTCTGATGGACTGGGGCGGGAAGAACTGCAGCAGCACCTGTGCATCTGATCCTAACAGAAAAAGTGATAATAATGTGAAGTATGGAAGCTGCGCTGTGGGGGAGGGAATGCGAAGGGGAAGTTAAAAGGGAATGAGAAGTAAAGGGATCGTGGGTGAACTAAACAGTGAAAGAAAAAAAATACAGATGAACAGATGAACAATACAGATGAAAGTGAACAAACACTTATAATCCTGTACAGATTTAACAGTAAAAATACATAGTAAAATGGCTACTACATATACTAGCATAAATTAAGTGGGAAAAAGTGCAAAACTATCAAAAATCACACAAATGATAAAAGTCATGTCCATAAATAAGGATCGGATCTAGAAGTCCAGTAATTCCTCCACAGAACAGTGTCTAAATGAAACACCTCCACCCAAGATGCAATGTGTAAAAACAAAATCTTTAGTGATGACACCTTTGAGTGTGCTAGCAGCTCACCTCACGGCTGTCTGTCCAAACAGCTAACAGAGATACTGATCGCAGCTGGATGAGTGGGCTGATAAAACACCTCCTCCTGACTCCTAAAACAGCTCTCAGCGGCCAATGTGTGTCATGGAAAAGATATATGCAATGCATATAGCGTGACACTGTGAGGTTGATTTGAACAGGTAAAGATTTGAGAAAATGCACTCACATGAATGAAAGGACAGCGGGCATAAATCCACGAGTGCCGAATTTGTATCCCCCTCAGAGTGTCAGCTATACAGGTGAGAATGTAATCTGATCCTCATACGTCCAAATGGCAAGGCTCAATGTATCATGGGAGCATTAAGAATAGAGCATTAACCACTTAACGACCGCCGCACGCCTATATACGTCCGCACAATGGCACGGACAGGCACAAGGGCGTATATATACGCCCTTGCCTTCTAGCGGGTGGGGGGTCCGATCGGGACCCCCTCCGCTGCGTGCGGCGGGCGGATTCCCTCGGGGAGCGATCCGGGACGACGGCGCGGCTATTCGTTTATAGCCGCTCCGTCGCGATCGCTCCCCGGAGCTGAAGAACGGGGAGAGCCGTATGTAAACACGGCTTCCCCGTGCTTCACTGTGGCGGCGCATCGATCGCGTCATTCCCTTTATAAGGAAGACACGATCGATGACGTCATTCCTACAGCCACACCCCCCTACAGTTGTAAACACACACACAGTGATCCTTAACTCCTACAGCGCCCCCTGTGTTTAACTCCCAAACTGCAACTGTCATTTTCACAACAAACAATGCAATTTAAATGCATTTTTTGCTGTGAAAATGACAATGGTCCCAAAAATGTGTCAAAATTGTCCGAAGTGTCCGCCATAATGTCGCAGTCACGAAAAAAATCACTGATCGCCGCCAATAGTAGTAAAAAAAAAAATAATTAATAAAAATGCAATAAAACTATCCCCTATTTTGTAAACACTATAAATCTTGCGCAAACCAATCGATAAACGCTTATTGCGATTTTTTTTTACCAAAAATAGGTAGAAGAATACGTATCGGCCTAAACTGAGGAAAAAAAAAATTTTTATATATGTTTTTGGGGGATTTTTATTATAGCAAAATTTGCGCTCTATTTTTGTTTATAGCGCAAAAAATAAAAACCGCAGAGGTGATCAAATACCACCAAAAGAAAGCTCTATTTGTGGGGAAAAAAGGACGCCAATTTTGTTTGGGAGCCACGTCGCATGACCGCGCAATTGTCTGTTAAAGCGACGCAGTCCCGAATCGCAAAACCTGGCCTGGGCAATTAGCTGCAAAATGGTCCGGGGCTTAAGCGGTTAAAGGAACACTAAAGGTTTCTTTTTTATTAGATCAATTGATTGCTGTAAGCAAGAGCATTTAAATATCACTTATCTTGTTTTTCCTTTTGACCTCCAAAATACAGTAATCCAGGTTTGAAAATGCCATTTCCTGTCACTCCTCTTCTTGCTTTCCACCAGCATCTGAGCTGTTTTGCATGGTGAAAAGCAGAATGTGCTCACCCCCTCCCTATTTGATTTGATTTTATTATTTGTTAAGCGCCAAATACAGTTCAAGAACTGCGTCTAACAGCCCTGCGTGAAGATGCTCTCTTATCCCCCACAGGCATGGAGGCTAAGCCTAATGGGAACTGTAGTTCCCATTAGGCCGTGATGTAGCAAGTATGAATGCGCACCGCAAACCAGGAAGTCAGTGAGAATAATGATTTAGGAGTGACGGAGGTGAATAAAACAGCTTGATTTCAACAGGTATCAAACTAGTTATAATGCAAAACATTACTTTTTACTTTATCAGCTACTGTCAGACTTTAATTTAAGAGGAAAATATTTTTGTCTTTACAACCCCTTTAAGAAGAGACCCGGAGCATCGGGTACAGACAGATTTTGAAGTTTTAATACAAGTTCAGTGCTCGTGGATGTTTTACTATACTTCACTACCCAAATGTGAGTTTTTTATCTGTTTTTTATTAAATCTATCCATTATATGGAGTCACGCTATGGTCTCTCTTTCACTCTTCTTAATGCTCCTATGATACATTGAGCCTTGCCATTTGGAGGTATGAGGATCAGATTACATTCTCACATTGTTTAAGTATTTACAAAAAAAAAGGTATCCCCTCACTTTGTGTGATTTTGGCAAATTGATTTATTCTGAATTCTTTCTGAATAATGAAAGTTTAGGACTAGTTACGTTGCTGTATCTTGGACCACCACTCACATTTATCCATTTTTTATGATGAATGCACATTACAACAACCTAATTTTCATCAATCATACCTATGTAGTTTTTAAGGATTATAGGACTGAAACCTCTTCCCCCGTAAAGCCCTGACTTGTAGATGTGGCCTGTCCTAAAACAGTATTTTTAAGGAGAAGACAGGCTGAACTTTAATTCGGAAGCAGAGATGCATAGATTGTTACTTTATTGGTTTTAATTACAAAGATATAGGAAAAATTAGAAGAAAATTGATTTTCCTATAATTATTCCTAATTTAATTTATGTTATGAGCGGAACTACCAAAATCTTCTGCATTTAAGGATACCACATAAGTGAGATTTTTACTTAACTTAAAGGAAAGTTAAAGCTTAAATTAGAGTATACCTTTCAGTTTAGGAGAGCTAAATTATGTTTGCATATCATTAGTATAGCAATAAAGTGAGTTGGATTTGTGCAGACATTAATTGGTGTACAGGTTTGTATTACAGAATAGCATGGTTAATGTTCACACAGTAAGATGAGGTTTTATCCAGCATGCACATTATGATCTAGAAATTCATAATATTGCTTATGTAGTGCTTATCCCTGAGGAATCTGCTGTTTTCTCGGGTTCCCTGTTCCCAATGCCCACGACTCTCCAAACAGCACCACACTCTCCAATATCTCAGGTGGATACTTATGCAATAATATACACGACACAATAATTAACCACTTTCATACCGTAGGACGTCATCTGACGTCCTGGCATCATTCAGATATCCTTCTTTTCAGGCGGCGATTCTGCACACCATAAGAACGATCATAGCAGCGGTTCCGCCGCTTGATCATTCTTATAGGTGGCGGGAGGGCACATCCCCCCTCCCGCCACCATCCGGTGCTTCTCTGGGCTCTCCTGTGCCATCGGAGGCCAGGAGAATGAATCAGCCGCCGCCAGATGAAAAACATAGAGATGACCGGTGACCAGATGGTCACCGGTCATCTCTATGACCGTCGGAGGCCTGGGCGCGACATTATGACCCCGCATCTCTCCATAAAGAGGACACCTGTCACACACTAATAGGAATAAAAGTGCTAAAAAAAATGTAAAAAAAGTGTAAAAATAAAAAAAATTAAGTACAATAATTTTTTTTTAAACGCCCCTGTCCCCAGTAGCTCACACTCAGAAGCGAACACGCATGCAGGGATGGACTGGCCATTGGGACTACAGGGAGTTTCCCGGTGGGCCGATGGCTCAGTGGGCTGGCTTCAGTGACAGCGGACTGCTGCCCCCCTCTGCTCCTCTGTCTCTCCCTCCCCGCAGCGCTCACCTGGGGGGAACAAAGAAGCAGGGAGAGGACCAGAGGAGCATGGGGGACGAAAGAGGAGCATGGGGGGAGGGGACAGACAGCTGACTCAACAGCTAAGGCCTGGGAGTTTCTCACTTCTGCCTAATCTTGTCCCATAAGGGGGGCACCAAACTGATTCTTTGCCCCGGGTGAAATAATGTCTAGCTTCCCCACTGGTACTGCCTATAAGAGTACCAGTACAAGCCGTTCTACTCTAATAAAGTAGAACGGCTAGTGGTTAGTGTAGGGGGAAAGGGGGCTTGGGTGGCCGGGGGGGTGTGGGAGTTGTCCGGCCACCATGGGAGAGACCTGTCAAAGTGGGCCAGTCTCGATGTAGTCCAGGGCCAAATTTCTGTCCCAGTCCAGCCCTGCACGCATGTAAGTCCCGTCCACATATGTAAACGCCGTTCAAACCACACATATGAGGTATCATCACGTGCATTAGAGCGAGAGCAATAATTAGAGCACTAGACCTCCTCTGTAACTCAAAACTGGTAACCTGTAAAAAAAAAAAATTAAAGCGTTGCATATAGAGATTTTTGAGTACCGAAGTTTGGCACCATTCCATGAGTGTGCACAATTTTAAAGCGTGACAAGTTAGGTATCTATTTACTCGGCGTAACATCATCTTTCACATTATACAAAAAAATTGGGCTAACTTTACTGTTTTGTTATTTTTTTTATTCATGAAACCGTTATTTTCCAAAAAAAAAGGCGTTTGAAAAATGATTGCGCAAATACAATGCAAGATAAAAAGTTGCAATGAACATCACTTTATTCCCTAGGGTGTCTGCTAAAAAAATATATATATATATATAAATATAATGTTTGGGGGTTCTGAGTAATTTTCGAGCAAAAAAAATGATTTTTACATGAAGGAGAGAAGTGCCAGAATATGCGCGGTATGGAAGTGGTTAAAGAAAAGGAAAACAGCAATAATCACTTAAACAAGTATGTGACACAGATAAATAATGTATACAATTAGTAATCAACAGGCAGACCAGAGAATGTCCCCTAATCCCAATACTGTGGAAGGTCCCATCTAAGGGTAAAGGCTATGACATTGGCCCAGCAGTCTTTGCCAAACCCTTCCCTACTGGCCAGTATATTGGGGCCCAAATCCATCATTGTGGCACTTAAAATGAAGTCCTTCTGAACCCAGGTATAGGTGCCAGAACAGTGTCACCAGTAGGCAATACTGTTCCTTTTAGCAAGGTGTGGTAGGGTATAGCCAGTGGTCTTCCACTAGCTTGTAGGGTGTTCACATTGCTCCTCCCACTCCACAACCAGAGATTAACCATGTCAGCTGTAGTGACATCCTCCCCACTATCAGGCAGTGACACGAAGAATGACAGTGGTGTTACCACAGACCAGGGGAAGTCCGCTACTCAGCCTCCCAGCACCCTCAACACTGCGACAAACTGACCCAACAGTAGTCTCTTGCACAATGTCTGTCCTCTGCTCTGTCCTCTCTGCAACTGCCACTAGCCCAGGAACAGTTCTTAATTTTCTCTCTCTCTCCAGAGCTTTCGTAATGCTAGGATTTGTAGTTTCAGAACTTATCTGTAGTACAGGCTCTGTCTCTCTGGAGACTACATCTCCCACAAGTCATCACTCCTTCTAGCAGGCTTTGTTCTTTCCCAGGCTGCACAGCAAAAGCTTTGCTCTCTCTGGTGGTGGACGCGGTTTTCCCCCGGCACTCTTTCTGGCTTTACACAGCCTTGGAAATGTTTAATGTTTTGTCTCTCTCCCCAGTGCTGCAGTTGCTCTCCCTCTCCTTGCCTCTCCTCACTGGCAGGCAAGGAGAGGGAGAGCAACTGCAGCACTGACTGTGTGTAAATGGCTGCAGCATGTATGACACCGTCAATGGCAGCCCGGTTTGTTCATCTGTAAGTCAGAGTGTGCCTCAGACAGCTACACTTATGGGCAACTATGAAAAGAATATGTAGTCATGGGCTTTGTGTGGACATATAGAAGAGAAATCCAAGCTGGGTTCATGTGAACTGAGTTTGTTTCTAAAGCCTCGTACACACAATCGGATTTTCCACGGGTAAAGCGTTGGCCGTAAACTTTTATTACATACAAACGGCAAGATTGTCAGCCAACAAATATGAAACTACATGTTTTTTCAGCTCTTTAGTGCCACCCTTTGGGCAACTTCTGCTAATGTGTTATGGTGAGCATTGTTTCTGAGTGAATGCGTGTAGGTACTTTGGATTTTTTTCCAACTGACTTGTGTACACACGATCAGAAAATCAGACATCACACATTTGTTAACAGAAAAGGTACCTCGACCGCCCTTACTAAAAGCACCACTCAGCGCTTAGAATATAACAACTAAGAACTATGAGAGAACGTAATACAATGTGAATATTAAAACAAACAGCAGCTGCTTAAAAACAACAAAACATGCATAAACAGTAATATTAAAAGGGCGCCCTCAGACGAAGTCAGGAAGTGACGAAACGCGTCAGTCCGGGCCTCCTCAAGGACTAACCGGAAGTGACACGTGCGCTCCATGGACTTGGAACCAGGAAGACGCTGGTGGAACTGGTAAACAGATGTCTTCAGGGTCATGAAAGTCTGAGCGATTACAGTCACATTTTATTGCATGAGATTTGTTACTTTTTGCTACGCATATTTGTAAGGGGGTACTAAGGGGTTTTAACCACTTAAGCCCCGGACCTTTAGGCAGCTAAATGCCAAGGCCAGGTTTTGCGATTCGGCACTGCGTCGCTTTAACAGACAATTGCGTGGTCGTGCGACGTAGCTCCCAAACAAAATTGGCGTCCTTTTTTCCCCACAAATAGAGCTTTCTTTTGGTGGTATTTGATCACCTCTGCGGTTTTTATTTTTTGCGCTATAAACAAAAATAGAGCGACAATTTTGAAAAAAATTTAACATTTTTTACTTTTTGCTATAATAAATATCCCCCAAAAACATATATATATAAAAAAAAAATTTCCTCAGTTTAGGCCGATACGTATTCTTCTACCTATTTTTGGTCAAAAAAATCGCAATAGGCGTTTATCGATTGGTTTGCGCAAAATGTATAGCGTTTACAAAATAGGGGATAGTTTTATTGCATTTTTATTAATTTTTTTTTTTTTACTACTAATGGCGGCGATCAGCGATTTTTTTCGTGACTGCGACATTATGGCGGACACTTTCACATTTAAATTGCATTGTTTATTGTGAAAATGACAGTTGCAGTTTGGGAGTTAACCACAGGGGGCGCTGTAGGAGTTATTGTTCACTTAGTGTGTGTTTACAACTGTAGGGGGGTGTGGCTGTAGGACTGACATCATCGATCGAGTCTCCCTATATAAGGGATCACTCGATCGATGCAGCGCCATAGTGAAGCACGGGGAAGCTGTGTTTACATACGGCTCTCCCCGTTCTTCAGCTCCGGGGAGCGATCGCGACGGAGCGGCTATAAACGAATAGCCACGCCGTCGTCCCGGATCGCTCCCCGCGGGAATCCGACCGCCGCATGTAGCGGGGGGGGGTCGCGATCGGAGCCCCCCCCGCTAGAAGGCAAGGACGTACATGTACGCCCATTTGCCTGTACGTGCCATTCTGTGGACGTACATATACATGCGGCGGTCGGGAAGTGGTTAATAAACTTTAAAACGGTACTGCTCTATGTGGATACTTTATTTTTCTTCACATGTAATTGCGGACCTTGATATCAAGTAAAAGTTATTGGTGGAGAGTGCAGTAAAAACAGCGGATGTCGAGGTTGATTGGATGATCATTTGATTTCATATTTTGGTGAGTGCATCCCTTGGTGAAAGGAGCACTTTGTAAAGACTCTTGACCAATCACAGCCATCCTCCTCTGCTTCACTAACTGTTTCCTATATGCTCTTTATATAGAAGTCTCTCAAACGAGGGTTTGATTGAAGCGACGCTACAGTGTTATTGTAGACTCTGGGACATTAAGAGTTTTAATATCACACATTTGTTGTCGGAAAATTTAAAAGTATGCTATCCTACATTTGTTGATGGAAAATCTGACAATTGTCCAATGGAGCATACAAACGGTCAGGTCTTCCGACAACAGCCTGTCGTCATATTTCCCGTCGGAAAATCCAATCTTTTGTACGGGCCATAAAACACTTATCAAGAGCCCCCTCGTTGGAATATATGTGCCTTGACTACTTTGACTACCATGCTGTCTTTATGGTGATTTACTCACATTCAGTTTACTGAATGTACCCTAATTTTCCATCCGAGAGGCAGTGGCTTAATCTTGGCTTACTCATTTGCACCTCTATAGACAAAATAAACATGCTATGAATTCCAGTCTACCCTACTGACTGCCATTACTCTATTAAAGTTTAGAAGTGGGTTCCAGCATACTGATTCTGTCACATGGCTTCTCGGAGAAGGATTCCCAAAAGGCATGTTGTGAACCTGTATGTGAAGAGTATTTTTTTATTTTGTGTAATACAGGGTGGGCCATTTATATGGATACACCTTAATAAAATGGGAATGGTTGGTGATATTAACTTCCTGTTTGTGGCACATTAGTATATGTGAGGGGGGAAACTTTTCAAGATGGGTGGTGACCATGACGGCCATTTTGAAGTTGGCCATTTTGAATCCAACTTTAGTTTTTTCAATAGGAAGAGGGTCATGTGACACATCAAACTTATTCGGAATTTCACAAGAAAAACAATGGTGTGCTTGGTTTTAACGTAACCTTATTCTTTCATGAGTTATTTACAAGTTTCTCTTTGTTTACAGCCATTGACATGTCGCTGAGGTTAACACGTGTGGAGCGGATAGAAATTGTGTTGATGTCTGGTGAACGCAGTACCTGGGTCATTGCAGCAGATTTCAATGCAAGACAGCCTACGAGACCACCCATCTCCCATGCTACAGTTAGCAAACTGCTTGTTAAGTTTCGTCAAACTGGTTCAGTGTTGGATTTGACAAAATGTGGACGCATGAAATCTGTCACTAATGAAGAAACATCAGTGGCTGTCCTAGATGAATTCAGCAAGAGCCCACAGCGTAGCACTCGCCGCATGTCACTGGAGAGCACATTGAACATTTTATAAGTGGTCAGAAACTTGTAAATAACTCATGAAAGAATAAAGTTACGTTGAAACCAAGCACACCATTGTTTTTCTTGTGAAATTCCGAATAAGTTGGATGTGTCACCTGACCCTCTTCCTATTGAAAAAACAAAAGTTGGATTCAAAATGGCCGACTTCAAAATGGCCGCCATGGTCATCACCCATCTTGAAAAGTTTCCCCCCTCACATATACTAATGTGCCACAAACAGGAAGTTAATATCACCAACCATACCCATTTTATTAAGGTGTATCCATATAAATGGCCCACCCTGTAGATTTTTAATGGTACATAATAAAGTAGTTTTTATGGTACTCAGTTTATCGTCCGCAAAAAAGTCCATGAATACATATTCTGTTCATAGTTGTGCATAATTTGCTAGGTTGTGGACATATAGCACACACTTATGACTTATTTCATTTATTTATAATATGTTTTTCAATTTTTTTTGTGTTTCTTCATGGGGGAAGGGGGCTGGATAAATTCATCTGGGGCCTAATCCAACCTCTGCACTTGTAATAGTTATTTATTGCTCAGTGTTAGCAGCAGAAGTAGACCACTACTGCAGTGATTTATTACTGCAGGGGAAGATGGTCGCCAGAATTCACAGGATTATCCTGCAGATGATAGTGCCAGGATTTCCATATGTAAACACAAACACATCGCTCTCATTGAATCCTCTGTAGCAAGCTTGGAAACTCATCGATGTAGCTCTTGGGCTTAGCATTGGACTCCAATTGTCACTGACAGACAGACGCTCCAGTAACAAATCCTCTGGGACCCACACTGCAGCTGCCCCAGCCACTGCTATTTAAAAAAAAAAAAGGCATTGTGCCTGACGGCAGCTTTTACAATGCTTTTATAAACCGGAGAATGGCTAAAGTGTTTAAACAGTGCTCCCTGTAACCAGTGTTATTTGCAGGGTGTTGATCTGACTCATTAAGTGTATTTGTGCAGACAGGTAGGTATTGATATAAATAATATTGTAATTGCTTTGAAGAGACAGAGTAATGTCAGGGTAGTGTGTAGAAGCTGACTCGGGGATAGACACTGATAAGCAGAGAAAAGTTCAGGGTTACAAACAGGTACCTGTTCGAATAATAGTGGTTTGTGTCACTCAGTGAAGCTGAGAGTGTAATTGATGCTTTTATTTGCCGACAGCTTTGAAGCAAGTAAAAAAAAAAAAAAGACTACAGTACTAAATAAAATGCATTAGCAACAGTCTACAGACTAGTGTATGTAAAATTATATATATAACATATTATATACAGTGCATATCTTGCCAAA
Organism: Rana temporaria; assembly: GCF_905171775.1. Lineage (NCBI taxonomy): Eukaryota > Metazoa > Chordata > Amphibia > Anura > Ranidae > Rana > Rana temporaria. Next base: position 398,419,837 of record NC_053490.1, read on the forward strand.
TCCTATAATGTAAAGATGACCTAGGTGTCCGTGTGCATCTAAATGTACTGAATACCAGAATGTTTTTTTTTACACGGCCGTTTTTTTGTGATGAAAAAAAAACGTAATTTTTTAGCATGGAAAAAAAAAACGTTTTTCAAACTTAATTTTAAAAAACGACGTAGCATACACACCATCGTTTGTTCAAAGAGCTCTAGCAAAGCGTGGTTACGTTCAGCACGTATGGCGGCACTCTGTTCCATTAAAGCTCGCGTCACTTTCTTCTCAGAATGCGCGGGTTTAAGAACGTAGTTTTAAACGTCGTTTTAGCTACACACGGTCATTTTTTATGACACAAAAAACAACGTTTTGAAAAACGACATAAAAAATTGAAGCATGCTCGATTTTTTTTTTCAGAAGACATAAAACAACGTTTTCCCCACACACGGTCATTTTAAATGACGTTTTTAAAAAAGTTGTTTTTTTTTTATCACAAAAAACGACCGTGTGTACGCGGCATAAGGCTGCTCATCATAATGATGGACCATTAAAGAAGTATTGGAACTGGAGTGCGCATGGCCCAAAAGTGAACCTGGAGAGAAGGCTAAAATGGCACAACAGAGCAGCTTATCTCTAACCATTCCATGTCAGCACTTTTGTACATAGAGTTATATATGGTTTCAAATGTGCTTCATCTCCTAATGGCATCTATGCAGCCACTGCAGATTCCTCATAGTGAAGAAAACTGACTGTAGAGCTGATTTTCTGCTAAGTAGATACCTACTCACAGCGAAGTTCAGCTGTTTACAATATACAATGAGGGATACAACTATTTGATCCCCTGCTGATTCTGTACGTTTGCCCACTGACAAAGAAATGATCAGTCTATAATTGTATTTATTTATTTATTTAATTTATTAAGGTTTATTTTAACAGTGAGAGACAAAATAACAACAAAAATATCCAGAAAAATCCATTTAAAAAAAGTTATAAATTAATTTGAATTTTAATGAGTGAAATAAGTACTTGACCCCTTATCAATCAGCAAGATTTCTGGCTCTCAGGTGTCTTCTATACAGGTAACGAGCTGGGATTTGAAACACTCTTTTAAGCCCAGGTTCACACTGGGCTGCAGGAGTGAAGCCGTGCAAGTTCAGCTGAACTCGCACGATTTCACTCCCGCTGGCAGTCCTGATTTCGGACGTGATTTTAGAGACATCTGTGCAGGTTTCTGCACAGTTGTCAATGTAAATTGCAAAAAGTAGTACAGAAACTACTTTTTGAAATCGGTGCAGCGCCGCAGATGCGGCATCGCACCGATTAGGACGTGCCATTGCCGGCAATTTGCTGCAAATACCACCGTTTTGACATGCGATTTGGCATGTCAAATCGGTGGTATTTGCCGCAAATTGCCGGCAATGGCACATCCTAATCGGTGCAACGCCGCATCTGCCAAATCGCATGTCAAAACGCACCAGTGTGAACCAAGCGTTCGGGTATAAAAGTCCACAGAAGAAATTAATCAGATTCCAATCTCTCCACCATGGCCAAGACCAAATAGCTGTCCAAGGATGTCAGGGACAAGATTGCAGACCTACACAAGGCTGGAATGGGCTACAAGACCATTACAAAGCAGCTTGGTAAGAGGGTGACAACAGTTGAAGAAACCCAAAATAACCATCAATCTCCCTCTGTCTTGAGCTTCATGCAAGATCTCACCTTGTGAAGTTTCAATGATCATGAGAACTGTGAGGAATCAGCCCAGAACTACATGGGAGAATCTTGTCAATGATCTCAAGGCAGCTGGGACCATAGTCACAAAGAAAACAATTGGTAAAACACCATGCCATGATGGACTGAAATCCTGCAGCTCAACTTAACTCACCATTTTTGGAGGAGGATGAATGCTGCCTATGACCCCAATAACACCATCCCCACGGTCAAACATGTGGTGAAAACATTATGTTTTGGGGGTGTTTGTCTACTAAGGGGACAGGACAACTTCACTGCATCAAAGGGACGATGGACGGGGCCATGTACCGTCAAATCTTGGATGAGAACCTCCTTCCTTCAGCCAGAGCATTAAAAATGGGTCATGGATAGGTATTCCAGCATGACAATGATCCAAAACACATGGCCAAGGCCACAAAGCAGTGGTTTAAGAAGAAGCACATTAAGGTCTTGGAGTGGCCTAGCCAGTCTCCAGACCTTAATCCCATAGAAAATATGTGGAGGGAGCTGAAGGTTCGAGTTACCAAATGTCAGCCTCAAAACCTTAATGACTTGGAAAGGATCTGCAAAAAGGAGTGGGACAAAATACAAGAAACGTCTGACCTCTGTGATTGCGCCACCAAGTACTAAGTCAGGCTGTAGCTGGATTATGTAATTGTTTATAATAGGATTTCTCAGATGGATTAAATGGTGCATTTGTAATTTATGCCTTCCATTTCCTGCAGAATCTGACAAAATCCAAGCTGCTGGTGGCCCTGCAAGCACCACCGGTGTATCGAACAGTGACCGCATCCTTTCAGGTCCCTTCACAATTCCGCAGCACCATTGTATTTTGGATACGATTCCGAATACAATAAGCCAGCAGTGAAGACGCCTCCAACCACACTGCTGATCCAACTCTCACATCCAGCGGCATTTTCTGAAAGCAGTGGGCCTTTGTACAGGATCATAAGTTGGGCCCCCGTAGCTGAGAAAAAGTGTGCCACAGCAAGAGTTGGGTGTAATTTTCATTGCGCTGAATACTGTCTGTGGCTTAAAGGGACACATAGTGCAGGGGTTCAGTAGTAAGTGACGCAAACATTCAGGAATAATTTCAACAAAGTTCCCAGAAGCTCAACAGTAATTTCACAAACTGTCACCTGATTGAGTGAAATCCCTTCTTTCTGAGATTGGTAGTGGAAACCAAGGGAGTCATCTTCCTCCAGAAGGTGGATGGGGCTAGCAGGACTGTGATTGGCTTTAGCAGTGGCCAACAACAGTCCTCCTCTTTCTGGAAACAGGGACCGCCCACCCCCCCAGGAGAACTCCACCCAATCTCTTCTCCATCACAAAAGGTGATGATCGCAGCTTCAGCAAAGTTAGAGAACAAAAAAATATTTCCCATCTTTTACAATGTGTGGGGGCACAGTGCCTCCCTCTCGGTGCAGGTGCGGTGTGGGGAATTCTGAAATCGGAATGCATTAGTGTCTCACTGACACTTCCCTGTGCTGCTCTGCTGATGGGGAAGAAGTCGAGTGCTGGCAAAGAGGCTTTAAGTGCCGATTGCGGCACCAGTTCCGGGAGTTGCCTACCCCTGCTTTAAAGCATGTTATACAGTGCTTGTGCTGTGTCATTTTGCCCCCTGTAACATCTGCAAAACCTGGCTTATTCTGCCAGTTTCTGCCCTCCCCTATGTAAACTGACCACGGTGAATCATGGCTGCAGAGCTCTGACTCCGTGGTCAGTTTACATGCCTCCGTTATCTGCAGCCCTGCTATCTGTCTCCTCTCTGCTCCTGTGTCCCCCCCCCTTCCCTTCCTGCCCATCAGCTTGTGACAGCCCTCCCCCCCTCCTCCTGCTGCTTGCATAACTGCAACATGTATGCACCATCAGCATTGTCTCCTATTGTAGTGTCCCCCTCTGTGTGTGATTTATAAAAAAAATGCTGTAAATACCTCATTTAAAACCCTGAGTTCTGCAATCACATGACCGGCCAGCTCTCCTGGATCCTGACATCAGCAGGGAATCTCAGCCCCTTTCACTGCATCTGTCAGAGGTGGAAAGGAGAGATCTGGCCGGTCATGCAATTGCAGATCTCGGCTCCGAAATTAGGTATTTACAACATTTTCTTTATTATAAATCACACACAGAGGAGGACACTAAAATAGGAGACAGTACTGATGGTGCATACATGTTAGAGTGGCTTAACAACCACTTTAACCACTTTGTCGTTATACGTCGGTACTTTGAAGAGGAATATCATTGTTATGGCAGCAGCTACCTACCATAACCCCAGTATCCTCTTCTTCAACGGGCGGTCCGCTTTGAGATAAAAGTGGTCTCTGCAGCGGATTTGTCACAAGATCCCTTTTAATGGTGGCGGGAGAGGTGCCCTCCACCATTTTCCAGAGAGGTCGGTAGCGGCAGAGGTGATCGGGTCCTCTCCCTGGCTTGGTATGGAGATGAGTGAGGGGGAAGATGGCCCCCACCCATCTCCATACCATTGCAGGGCAAAAGCGATGTCAAAATGTCACATCTGCCCATAGCTCTTAAGGAGACATTTTTTTTCAAATGCATTTTAGTGTAATAATGAGTCTTTTTGACCCCTAAACTCATATTTAAGAGGTCCTGTCATGCTTATTTTCTATTACAATGGAGGTTTACATCTGTGACTCAAAAAAAACAACCTGTAGTATTTTTGAAACGCCGCTTATGGAGATTTTTAAGGGTAAAAGTTTGATGCCTTTCCACAAGCGGGTGCAATTTTGAAGTGTGACATGTTGGGTATCAATTTACTTGGTGTAACATTATTTTTCACAATATAAAAAAAAATTGGGCTAACTTTACTAACCTTACCTGTCAAATGTCTCCCCTCTGTCTGTTATAAGAACTGAAAAACTGCAGATTCTGTGGGTGGGTCTGTTGTCTGTAGACTCCCCGCCCACCTCTACACTCCCCTTGTCAACATGCATTTTCTCTTGTGTATTCCTTACACTGAATTCTGCTATGATCACTAACATCCAGTCAAAATCCAGAAAAGTAACCACATGACTTCAGAAAAGGAGTGGGGGTGGGAATTAAAAAATAATGCCTGTCTCAGGCTAGTGCATGAGATATGTAAATAACCTTTCATTCACAGCAAGGGGGAAGAACAGACAAAAGTTTTCTCCTGTTTGTCCATTTATCTCACTGAAAAAAGAAAAGAGGATTGCTCAGAGCTGCGTTAACTCTTTGTGGCAAGACTGGGCACAGATAATAGGAAATCTTATACTCTACATTGTGACAGCAAAATAATAATAATAATTTGGGTTTATATCCACTTTAGGTGTTTAAGGTACAATTTTTTTTTACCTTAAAAGCAGAGATCTGGGCTCCTTCAGAAAAAAATTAAAAGTCAGTAGCTACAAATACTGTAGCTGCTATCTTTTAATATAAGGACACTTACCTGTCCTGGGATCCCATGATGTGCTCACCCAAGCTGATTCTTCTATCCGCTTGTGGTGCAGGCACTGGCATCTCTTGCGGCTTCATAGCCTGTTTCTTACTGCGTATGCACAAATTGTGCTGCACCTTGTGAAATGTCCCATATTCTTGGGACTTGTGATATGTCTCAGAAGAATGCAAAGAAAGAAGGGAGGCTGAATTTCTGGCTTAATCTGAAGTGGAAATTGGAGTGGGTACCTGTCAAAACCCCCTCCACTACCACATTTACCACTTTTTGGGGCGGAGGGGGTACCTGGATTTGACAGGTACCTGCTTCGACTTTCGTCTCAGATCGCTGTGGCGAATTGAGTCGGAAATTCGTCACTCCTTCTTCCCTTGCATTCTTCTGAGACACATCACCAATATGGCACCATTCACAAGGCCCAGCGCAACTTGTGCATACGCAGTAGGAAACAGGCTGTGAAGCCCCAAGGCTTAATTTTCAGTTTTCCTTACTAGAGTTGCCAGGTGCCTGCACCCCAAGCCAATAGAAGAATCAGCTCGAGTGAACACACAAAAACAAACAAGCAGAGCTTCCCCTTTTGGGTAGAAATGCATTCTATGCATTAAGGTAAAAACCTTCTGCATGCAGCTCAGCCCTACCTAAATACTTATCTGAGCCCTATCTTGATTCAGAGATGTGCATGAGAGCAGCAGTTATTTTGGTTCTCTCTTCTCATTGGACAGAGAGGCAGCAGTGGAAGCCATTGGCTCATGCTGCTGTCAATCACAACTAGAGAGGAGCGAGCAGGGCTGAGACAAGCCCTTTGTGTCATTGAACACGCAGAGCCAGCTTGGGAGCAAGCATGCACAAGTGTCCCTAGAGCAAGCAGCTTGCTATGAGGGCACTCTGTGGGGACAGGAGCCAGGGGCACCGGCGGGAGACCCAAGAAGAAGAGTTGCAGTGGATTCAACCTCTGTGTCTTCCTAAAGAGTTAAAGCGGAGGTTCACCCATACATAACTATTTTTCCCCTTAAATGGATGCTCGTTTTGTCTAGGGGAATCGGCTAGTTGTTTTAAAATATGAGCCGTACTTACCGTTTACGAGATGCATCTTCTCTGCCGCTTCCGGGTATGGGCTGCGGGACTGGGCGTTCCTATTTTGATTGACAGTCTTCCGAGAGGCTTCCGACGGTCGCATCCATCGCGTCACGATTTTCCGAAAGAAGCCGAACGTCGGTGCGCAGGCGCAGTATAGAGCCGCACCGATGTTCGGCTTCTTTCGGCTACTAGTGACGCGATGGATGCGACCATCGGAAGACTGTCAATCAAGAAGGAACGCCCGCTCCCGAAGACCCATACCCGGAAGCGACGGAGAAGATGCATCTCGAAAACGGTAAGTACGGCTCATATTTTAAAACACCTAGCCAATTCCCCTAGACAAAACGAGCATCCATCTAAGGGGAAAAGAGAAAAAAAAACTTAATTGGGTGAACTCCCGCTTTAAGCTGCCTGTGGATGGTGCTAGGTCAACAAGTGGCCATACTGTCTGGACAGACTGGGTCTAAGGAGGTATGACAATGCATAAAGCAACATTTTAAACAGAACAACATCAAACATTGAATACTTAGCATGATTATCCCTGTTTCTGCAGTACACTAATTACACAACTTTCTCTATAACAAAGAGTGTGGTCTTTTAAAATCTTTTCCTAAATAGCTGACCAATAAAAATATCACGTGAATTTCTATTGTGGTTCAGGTAAACAGAAACATTTTCTTATTGGAATATCTACAGCCAAATAGATGGAAGCTTCAGAGATTGCTCTCTAGGTGATGTTGCACTACTGCTATATATATTAACATATGCAAAAACAGTATGAATATCTGATTACAAAATATTTCCCAAGGTAATGTAAGAGAAAATAAACCATTAAAAGTGAAAGGGTCCTTAGGGAGGAATCCAGTACAGAAAAAGAGGTAGTTACTATCATATCTTAATCGTGCAAATGTGTGATTTGTTTTTGAGAAAATAAAACAGGAATGCATTGTATATTTCTGATCTAATTAATTGCTGGTATTTGTATTATAACTGATTTAGTGACATTAAAAATAACACAAACAAGCAGAGACAGTCAGATTTATAGGACGTATATTCAAGATACAACAAGAGTAATATTATACTTGCATCACAGTTTTTTTTATCACCTTTTCTATACATCCTGAGTGATTTGTTTTTGCAGCTACCACTTAGCATTAAAGGTTAAGACCATCTTTAAGGCCTGGTTCACACTATTGGGGGCAGGGCCGACCTAGGCAGGGTGTACAGGGTGCATTGCACCCAGGCGCCTGCAGAGGTGGGGGCGCCGAACATCTAACAGACTCTCTAACAGAAGCCCTCTCTGTGTCCATCACAGAGGCCCCCCTCCAGGTCCCAATAAAGTGCTTCTCTTCCTGTATTTTGTTTGTTGTTAAGAGATCATGTAAGGATCCCAGATTAATGAACACTTCGTGGGGGAGCATCTCTGTGGTTGAGTCATTGCCATAGAAACATTTGTAAAGGGGAGGAGTTAGTAAAATTACGACGCCCATGTGGGGGCTCCAGAAATATTTCTGCACCCAGGCGCCTGTGACCCTAGGATCGGCCCTGAATGGGTTGCTGTGCCTTGCTTTCCCACAGAAAAAAGGTTCATGCACCCGTTTGGAAGTGCAGTGGACAAGAAATGCAACTTCCCTCTCGCTCCCGCACCTGAAACACGCTGCGGTTTGAGATGCACGGGGGAGTAATTAAGAATGAATGGCAGCCCTGCGTGTTTTGAAACAGCAACGCATTTTTATTGCAGGTGCAACAATATTGTGAACCAGGCCTAAGACCATGTTACACATACCTCCCAACATTTAAAAAGTCCACTGCGGGACAGTTGTTCAGGGGGGGGGGATCAAAGTTGTTGAGCGGGGGGGGGGGGGGGTCGAAGCATGTCACCTCCCTCATCAGTCATCTCATCGATGCGCCGCAGTACATTCAGCTACGCCCGCCTCCTCCAATAGTACGGCGGCTGCCGTTCAGCTCCGCCCGCCTCCTCCTATAGGCTGCCATTCAGCTCCGCCCGCCTCCTCCTATAGGCTGCCATTCAGCTCCACCTGCTTCCTCCAGAAGAACTGCCCATTCAGCTCCGCCCGCCTCCTCCTACAGTACTGAGCGGGGGAGCTCTGATCCTCACAGTGCGGGAAATTTAACCCTTTTGCGGGACTGCGGGAATATGCAGTCAGTGCGGGATAATCCCGCAGAATCCGTGCTTGTTGGGAGGTATGTGTTACATGTTACACCCAGATTTACAGTATATTGCGCAGAGCAGCCTCTTACATCCTCCTTTAGAGTCCCCTGCCTGTGCTATCTGCTCCTTCTTATTGCAGTTTCCTCCTTAGCACACCGTGTGCTATGGGGGTCATCAGTGTAGGCACGCTCCAAGTCCAGGTTATCGGCGTATAACACGCACTTTTTCCCCCTTAAAATCAGGGATAAATCCTGGTTGCGTGTTATATGCCGATCCCCGCTGTCTGTGAGGGGAAGAGGAGCGAGCGCCGCCGATATACACATAGCCGAGTGTACTGTGTACTCGGCTAGGCTTGGCTCCGCTCGCAGTCCCGCCCAGTCCCGCCATTGGACCTGTGTTATGTCCACCATAGGAGCCTGGGCAAGGGGCGGGGTTTCGAGAGGAGCCGAGTACAGCCAAGTACACAGGACATCCGGTTTTGTCTATTTCGGCGCCGCGGCTGTAATTTTAAACGTTCAAGGTGCAAGGACACTGGGCAAGGCTGCAAGGACACTGGGCAAGGCTTCATGGATACTGGGAAAGGCTGCAATGACACTGGGCAGGACTGCAGATGGACACTGATCATTCTGCAACGATAGACAAGGCTGCAGATGGACACTGATAAGGCTGCATTGATGGGCATTTAAATGTAAGTTTTTTTCCTTAAAATTCCCTCCTAAACTTGGGGTGCTTGTTATACGCCGGCGCGTGTCATACGCCGATAAATACGGTATATGCAGCTCCTCTTATTTTAGTTAACTCTGCCTTTTCTGGCGTTTTCTATAGTTAGTTTTAGCTTAGGGATCAAAAACCAGCACAGGCTAGAGCTGGGTTAGGCATTCAAAAGATATTTGGGGTAGTTAGAAGTCTGGTTGCATGACAGATTAGAAACTACTAGGGACAAATACACAAAGTGGATAGACTGACTCTGAATTCCAGTGCCATACCATGGTTTCTGCTGGTGACAATCTGCATTCCCAGCTGGTTGGACAAAGGCTGGAGGATCTCCATCTCCAACTCCAACCGCTGATCTTGTTGTTAGGTCTCCGACACAAAGCCGAATCATCCTCAGTGGCCCTTGCAACTAAATTTTACTGTAACTTTCATCTGGAGGTATCTTCAGGGGTCAAGTCCTGGGGAAAAAAAGTGTGGGAACTCCCACCCAAGATCCACTCCCCCACCAAAAAAATAAACAATTATGGGGGTGGGTGGTATGTAGATGAGAGGGGTGCGGAGTGTATGGGGTGGGTAGTATCAAATACACCACTGGCCACTGATGCATTGGTGACCAGTGGCAGGTAATTAACCCCTTTGTGCTGCATTAGTGACACCAGTGTCAGTGTTTATGAACCCTTTCATGCTGCACCAAATAGGGGTAATTAACACTGACACTGGTGTCACCAATGCATCAGTGGAAGTACATTAACCCCCTCATTGCTGAATACCATTGTAAATTAACCCCCCCCCCCCCAAGAAGCAAAAACGTCAGACAGTTAACATAGCTAAGCCACTGTGATACAACACTGTCTTAGGTAGGTTAGGTCTCCACAACTCCCCCTCTGGACCCCTTTACATTACACAGCACCCTGCACCTCTGGGTCCTTTACATTACACAGCACCCTGCATCTCTGGGTCTCTTTACATTACACAGCCCCCTGCATCACTGGGCCCCTTTACATTACACATCACCCTGCACCTCTGGGCCCCTTTACATACATTACACAGCCCCCTGCACCTCTGGACCCCTTTACATTATACAGCACCCTGCACCTCTGGACCCCTTTACATCACATAGCACCCTGCACCTCTGGACCCTTTTACATTACATAGCACCGCACCTCTGGACCCCTTTACATTACATAGCACCCTGCAACTCTGGACCCTTTTACATTACACAGCACCCTGCACCTCTGGACCCCTTTACATTACATAGCACCCTGCACCTCTAGACCCCTTTACATTACACAGCACCCTGCACCTCTGGACCCCTTTACATTACACAGCACCTTGCACCTCTAGACCCCTTTACATTACACAGCACCCTGCACCTCTGGACCCCTTTACATTACACAGCACCCTGCACCTCTGGACCCCTTTACATTACACAGCACCCTTCACCTCTGGACCCCTTTACATTACACAGCACCCTGCATCTCTGGGCCCCTTTACATAACATAGCACCCTGCACCTCTGGACCCCTTTACATTACACAGTCCTTGTCCCTCTGGACCCCTTTACATTACACAGCACCCTTCACCTCTGGACCCCTTTACATTACACAGTCCTTGTCCCTCTGGACCCCTTTACATTACACAGCACCCTTCACTTCTGGACCCCTTTACATTACACAGCACCCTGCACCTCTGGACCCCTTTACATTACACAGCACCCTGCACCTCTGGGCCCCTTTACATTACACAGCACCTTTCACCTCTAGACCCCTTTACATTACACAGCACCCTGCACCTCTGGACCCCTTTACATTACACAGCGCCCTGCACCTCTGGACCCCTTTACATTACACAGCACCCTTCACCTCTGGACCCCTTTACATTACACAGCACCCTGCATCTCTGGGCCCCTTTACATAACATAGCACCCTGCACCTCTGGACCCCTTTACATTACACAGTCCTTGTCCCTCTGGACCCCTTTACATTACACAGCACCCTTCACCTCTGGACCCCTTTACATTACACAGTCCTTGTCCCTCTGGACCCCTTTACATTACACAGCCCCCCACAGCTCTGGACGCCTGTATGTTACACAGACACCCCCCCTAACAGTTATGGACCCCCTGCATGTTACACAGACCCCCTACAGTGCAGACACCCCCCATTCAGTACAGACCCACCCCCCTACAGTAGATTCCCCCCCATTCAGTACAGATCCCCCCCTTTCAGTACAGATTCCCCCCCCCCATTCAGTACAAATCCCCCCCCCCATTCAGTACAGATTCCCCCCCATTCAGTACATACCCCCCCATTCAGTACAGATTTCCCCCCTATTCAGTACAGATTCCCCCCCATTCAGTACATACCCCCCCATTCAGTACAGATTCCCCCCCATTCAGTACAGATTCCCCCCATTCAGTACATACCCCCCCCATTCAGTACAGATTCCCCCCCCCTCTTCAGTACAGATTTCCCCCACCCCGTTCAGTACATACCCCCCCCCCATTCAGTACAGATCCCCCCCCTCTTCAGTACAGATTTCCCCCCACCCCATTCAGTACATACCCCCCCCCTATTCAGTAACCCTTATGTACCTGAGATGATCGGGACATGCCAGACACTTGTGAACCTGTCGAATCCCCTCCCCCTGTGTAGACATACAGGAGGAGGGGGAGGCGGGCCGCTTCACTCAGCTGTGCCGAGACTGATCAGAGCACGGAGCGCAGGGAGGGATCTGACAGCCGGGTGTCACTACAGTGCGGTTCGCGCCGCTGCCTAATCCCGCCCACTGTCTCTGAACCTGCCCGCTCAGCCTCGCTGTTTGTTCAGTCGCGCGGGGGGTGGGCGCCTGCCACTCCGCTGTTTAACCTGCCTGCAGTCTCCGCTTCAATCGGAGGGGGGCGCCGGCCTGACACCCCCAGTGTGTGCCCCCCCCCGCCCCTCACTTAGTAAACACTGCATTAATTTCCCACCTATTCTCTGCTCGAGTCCTGCAATAGGAACGCGCGTTCCTGCTGTGAAAAAAGTGCAGGGACGTCGTTCCCACGCGTTCCCGCAGGACTCGAGCCCTGGGTATCTTTATTAATTACTATATAACAGGGTATATGTGCACAATTTCACAAGGACCCTTGTTGGGCCCTTTACTGATAATACCTGTCTGTACATTGGATGTACCATATGTACTATTAATAATCTTTCCTTAAAGCGGGGGTTCACCCTAAAAAAAACTTTTTTTTTTTCTAGCATGCCATCAAGCATACTAGCGCGATCTACAGTACGCCTTTATTTTATTTTTTGGTGCCGTACTCACAGTTTACTGCCGTAGTGAGGTTTCAGACTCCCCGCGGGGAATGGGCGTTCCTATGCAGAGGGAAGATGATTGACGGCCGGCTATGGCGCGTCACGCTTCCCGAAAATAGCCGAAATAGGACTAGCCTCTTCACGGCGCCTGCGCAGTCAGCTCCGATGTCTGTGCACAGGCGCCGTATAGCGCCGTGAAGAGGCAAGTCCTATTTCGGCTATCTTCAGGAAGCGTGACGCGCCATAGCCGGCCATCAATCATCTTCCCTCTGCATAGGAACGCCCATTCCCCGCGGGGAGTCTGAAACTTCACTACAGGATTAAACTGTGAGTACGGCGCAAAAAAAAATAAAGAAAGGCATACTGTAGCTCTTGCTAGTATGCTTGATGGCATGCTAGAAACTTGTTTTTTAGGGTGAAACACCGCTTTAAGTAAAGGTTGTATTATTCCCATACTGGTGTGCATCTATATACTTATGGTTAATGTTATATGCTGCTTACAGTAGTTCCTCTGCTTACAATTACTGGTTAATTTCAGAGGAAGTGAATGTTGTCTGTTCATGGAGGCATTGTCCTGGGTGGAGGCACTGTCAACTTTATTGTCAAACCCACTCTTTCAATTAGCAAAGGTTCTGGTTCTCTTATTTGCCTACAAGTGTAGTGCAATATCCTGTTTGGGAAGGGTCTTTTCTCATAAACCCCTCAAAAGAGAGCTACACTTTTCCACTTTGGTCACTGAAACTTAGTTGGCAAGATACCTTTAGCCAAGTTACTACTATAAAGGTAAACATCAGCAGTATGGAGGAGATTGCTGAAAAAAACGTCATTCATCCTTCATATGGTGTTTACACTATTGGCTTAACTCAGCTATTTCCTTCTATTGATTATCTAAATCCTGCAGTATGTGGTACTCTATGAAGTTCAGTAATTAGAATGGATATGTTGAAGTTACAAAGCCATCATCGGGATTACTGCGCCTCAGCATCAGTCACAGAACGAGGGCAAAGGTTGGAGACACAGAAAAATTGAACTACTCTCTCATGGTAACAAATGATTGTCCCAGTTCACAGTATATTAAACTGTAATAGTCTTTCAAGGATGTTATAGAAATTCACAGCTATACGATTACATTCAGGAAATCATGTGCTAGGATAGAAGGATAGGCTTTTAAAATACTATAAGGGAAAAAGTCATTCCTTCAGGCCCCGATACAGGGCTGTGGGCAGCTTCTATTGTGCTCCTGATAATGTTTTTAGGTACCAATTCTGAACAAGTCTTTTTCTCTTACTTTCAGTTGTGATTTACTAACCATAGAGCTAAATCAATGCATCTTTGCTTTGCGGATACATGGCAAAACACATTTGGCTCATGTAGCAGCTTAAGCCTCGTACACACCACCCAACATTTCCTATGAAAACGGTCCGCGGACCGTTTTCATCGGACATGTCCGCTGGGATAATTTGGTCTGATGTGTGTACACACCATCAGACCAAATTCCCTGCGGACAGAATACGCGGTGACGTGGTGGCGACGATGACGCCGCGACGTGCGCGCACCAGGAAGTTCAATGCTTCCACGCATGTGCCGAATCACTTCAATGCCTGCGTGGGATTTCGGGCCAGCGGACATGTCCGATGAGTCGTACTGACCATCGGACTTGTCCGACGGACAGGCTTCCAGCGGACAAGTTTCTTGCTAAGAAACTTTTGTCCGCTGGAAACCTGTCCGCTAGGCCAGGAAACTGTCCGGTCGGCCCTACACACGATGGTGGGGGGAGGGGGGGGGGACGCTGGACCAGTTTCAGCGGACATGTTCGGTCGTGTGTACAAGGCCTCATTAGTGTCCACCTATGGTATAAGAGGAGTGCTTTCAGTTCTCCAATAAAAAGCAGTTTGTCTCCCATGGTTGAGTCACAGGATTTTTCATTATATTAATAGTATAGGATCCACTGATAATGGGGTACTTTGAAGCAGTAAGTGGGCTAAGCACTATATGACCATATAGTGTGACCAAATCCCCATATTTTTAAATTTGTTAAAGTCGAGTTCCACCGATCAAAAAATATTAAAAGTCAGCAGCTACAAATACTGCAGCTGCTGACTTTTAATATATGGACACCTACCTGTCCTGGGAGCTCACGATGTCGGCACCTGAAGCCAATCTCTCCCTCAGCTCTCAGGTGCTGCCGCCGTCATCTTTGGTAAGGGAATAAAGAAGGGAAGCCTCGTGGCTTAATTTCCTGGTTCCCTACTGTGCATGCGCGAGTCGCGCTGCACGATCCCACTGGTCCCTGCTGTCTTCTTGGACCTGTGTGTCTCCCAAAAGACAGCAGGGGGGGTGTAGGCGCTGGACGTGACGTAGGTCACCGGGGTGATCTATGCCCGGAAGAAGGAGCAAATACCTGGATTACACAGGTATCTGCTCCCTCCTCCCCCCTGAATTTTTTTTTAAACTTGAATAAAGTCTAGTTGGCTACACTAGATGGTAACTGCCATGCCCACCATTAAAGTATAACTAAAGGCAAAACAATTTTTTTCATTTTGGTTAGTGTGAGGGAGGGTTATAACCCCTGTCAGTTTTTTCCATATGTATCCCATTGGAGAGACTTCCTTTACCATGTCTAATAACCAAAACAGGAAGCAACAAAGCTGTCATGGGAAGATCCCGATGCATACTTGCAATTGTGAATTTCTGATCATGAGACCACTGTGACAACCAATTACAGCAATCACAAGATATGAAAGCCCGCCTCTGCCTCCTGGCATTTGGATCATCCTAAAGGGCTGGGGGCAGCAGTGGCAGCATGAGGTTAAAGAAGGCAAATACAAAAAGCGCCAACCTGAATGATCTCAAATTGCCGAATGGCCAAAGGGAAGAAGGTGGAGGGGCCCAAGTGCTCCAAGGTGAAAGTTCCAAGACCAGGAAGAGCACATATTCCTGAGGGTTGGGGGTATAAGATAAGGCTGGTCAGTCCAGAGCAGAGGAACAGGAACAAACAGGGGAGCTTACTTCTGGGTCCGCATGAACATATATGCAGCAGCGATCACAGGCAGGCTTAGAATGGTCATAGGACCACAGAACAATGGGAATGAGTTAAGGCCTTGTTCACATGGGCATACTTTACACCCATGAAAGGAATGTGTTTAGCCGCACAGGGATACACAGGTGTTCTGACCATCCCAGTGTAGGCAGTTCCATTGATGTAAGTTTGAATGCAGCAGCTGCATGGACACAGCTGCTGCTCCCAAGTTGTTTTTCATATGGGTGCATGGCCCCGAACACAGGCAGTGTGCGTTCAGGTCTGTGCACAAGCTCAGATGTCAAATTGGGAGCAGTGGTGTGTAGCCACTTCATCCAAATTGACCTGAATATGACTGCCTGAACAGGGATGCATGAAACACCTATACTTCCCTGTGCAGGTAAACAAGGCCTTTGCACAGGCGTAAACTTTACTACACCTGAGTGAATGAGGCCTTATACTCATTAACTTTTCCACTAACAAATGTTAAAGTAGCATCTATCCATATATAAAAAGTAAATTTCTCTTTAAATGTATGTAGCGCTACCCCCGAAGGAGCCGCTGTTTGATTTTGGGATCGGCCTGCTAGGTCACCTTGGCAATGTCTAGGGGTGTAATTTGTGAAAACAGCAGGAGTAAATGGAGGTCCAGACATTCAATAAAGAATTTTCTATGCTTTATTACTTAGGCCAAACACGGCCAACATCAACACAATGCAGGGAGGTCAAAGTTGATGAAGGACAGAAAGAACCATGCGGTATCAGGCCTGGATGTAGCACTGAGCAATTCCTTGCTCTGCATTAAATCAATTAGAGAACACACCACCACTCTACTCGGAGTGGGTAAAGTGCCCCCCGGACAGACTCCTATGATAGGCCTGGCAGCTGGAGCGTCACTCTGAATAACACTGGGATAAACAGGTCTAAAGCACAGACCTCTCTCTAGGCCCCATCATAGACCATCTTCAATATATAGACTTTAGTAAGTGAAAACATTCCCAGTAGGCTGATTTAAAAGAAGTCCCTGGTTGACAGTAAGCATACCTGTCAGCTGCCGGACTCCCGATACCAAACAAGGATCCTGTCAATAAGTCCTGGAACCCAGCGGAGCGTGGAGACTTTCTCCCTCTCTAGGATTCCCCTTATTATTAACAGACTGCCATTTCCCCATTTGCCTGCTATCATGTTACTACCTTCCATGTTAATTAACTGACCCTGGCCTGTTTACCGACAATGTCTTTGCTTGCCGATTTAAACCACGTTTCTGACCTCCACGTGTACCAACCTCAGCCTGTTTACCGACGATGTCTTTGCTTGCCGATTTAAACCATGTTTCTGACCTCCATGTGTGCCAACCTCAGCCTGTTTACCGACGATGTCTTTGCTTGCCGATTTAAACCGTTTCTGACCTCCATGTGTGCCAACCTCAGCCTGTTTACCGATGATGCATCTGCCTGCCGATTTAAACCACGTTTCTGACTTCCACGTGCACCGACCTTGGCCTGTTAATCTACCATGTTTTTGCCTGCCACTTGGACTGATCTTTTGGCCATTTACTTTTAGTACACAGGGGTCTCACATATGTGAGGGGCTTCAGAAAAGCGTTCTGAGTAGAGAAAACTAGTTTTTCGTTTTCTGTGCTCCCAGAACAGGGTCTGGTTGCCCGGAGGCTTCAAAGCAATTTGGGTGGGAGAAGCTTCTACCCCTGTCCCCCTGGCCCTAAGCTTGACGGTCCTTCCTGCTGCCTGGACCAATACTTTGGCTGTGCTGACCATATTACTGCCTGTAATGACCCATGACATTATGGACCATGTTTCTTCCTGCTGCTTGGACTAATACTTTGGCTGTGTTGATCATATATCTGCCTGCTGCCTCTACTGACTTTGCACAGTATTTCTGCTGGAACACCTCTGCCTGCTACCTGGACCTGTACTTTGGCTGTGCTTTGGCTGTGCTCTGACTGTGCTGACAGTTTCTCTGCCTGTATGAACTATGGACAGTATTCCTGCCTGCTGCCTGAATGATTGCTTTTGTTGTCGCTGACCTCATCCCTGCCTGTTGCCTGGACCGATGCTCTCCTCTGTGGACCACTGCACTTCTAAAACCACAGGTAATCTTTTGTTATTTGGTATGTACCTGCTATGTGTTAGATATACGAAGGGCTTTCAAAAATGTGATCGGTAGTCAGAAAATTATATGTGCAATTAATGCTGCTAGAATGCCTGGAAGTGCTACTTGGATGTTGGGCCTCTGTATGTGGCCAGGCTGTGTAAAAGTCCCACACATTTGGTATCGCCATACTCAGAAGGAGTAGCGGAATGCATTTTGGGGTGTCATGTTTGCTATGTATATGCTATGTGTTAGAAATATCTTATAAATGGACAACTTTGTGTAAAAAAAAAAAGCATTTTAATTTTTTTTCCACATATTCCAAAACCTTCTGGAAAAAAATGAACCGTTCAAAAGACTCATAATGCTTCATAGATTATACGTTGGAGTGTGTGCTTTCCAAAATGGGGTAATTTTGTGGACAATTCCATTGTCCTGGTGCTCCAGGGCCTTCAAAGTGTGATAGGTGGTTGAGAAAGGATATGTGCAATTTATGCTTGTAGAATGCCTGAAAGTGCTACTTCAATGTTGGGCCTCTGTATGTGTAAAAGTCCCACACATTTGGTATTACCATACTCAGGAGGAGTAGCAGAATGTATTTTGGGGTGTAGTTGCAAATATGCATATGCTGTGTGAGAGAAATAACCTGTTAATATGACCAGTTTATGTAAAAAAAATCTTGATTTTCCTAAGAATTGTGGGAGAAAAAAATACAACTTCAAAAAACTCACCATGCCTCTTAGTAAATACCTTGGACTGTCTACTTTACAAAAAGGGGTAATGTGGGGGGTATTTGTACTTTCCTGGCTTGTTATTGTCTCAAGAAATGAGATCGGCCTTCAGTAGATTAGGTGTGATCAGATGTGATAAATTTTCAGTGATTGGCACCATAGTTTGTAGACTCTATAACTTTCACAAAGACCAAATAATATACACTAATTTGGGTTATTTTTTACCAAAGATATGTAGCAGCTATAATTTTGGCACAAATTTATGAAGAAAAATTACTTATTTGTAAAATTTCACAATATAAACTAAAAAAAAAAAAGTTTTTTTTTTTTAAATTTTCGCTGTTTTTTTGCTTATAGCGCAAAAAATAAAAAACCCAGTGGCGATTAAATACTATCAAAAGAAAGCTCTATTTGTGAGAATAAAATAATGAAAATGTGGTTTGGATACAATGTAGCATGACTGAATAATTGTCATTCAAAGTGTGAGAGCGCTGAAAGTTGAAAATTGGTCTGGGCGGGAAGGTGCATAAGTGCCTGGTATGGAAGTGGTTAATGAAGATGTATTTAATATGTATTGTCATAGTGTCACCCATTGTTGGTTTTCCCGCAGCCCGCTCTAAAGAGCTGACTGGGGCAGACTGAGACTGGTTGAGATACACTTCCTGATTTGGAGAAGGGTGTTTGTGGAGTGGAGGTGTCGGCCGGCGAAAGGGCCCCTGTGTCATGCACAGATATTTGCCTGTGCGATGCGTCCACTCTGCAAACGCATTGTCAGTTTGGCTGGTGTGCGCTCCTGTCCTCTCTTGGTACCTGATCAACACTGTTTTGTGATGTGAGCATACACCTGCAGATAAGCTCCCCTCATCAGGAACTGGTTCTTTGGTTATTGAATTATTACTGTATCGTATTGTTGTTGTTACTGTATCGTTATTGTATCATGCTGTTGTTGTATTATGTTGTAGTATTGTCCCATCCATATATGGGCATTTGCTGTGTTGAGCCCACATGCTGTAACATCACTTCCTATGGTCAAATGCTGTGATCTCCTCCAATCAGCTGTGGTCTGTGAAGTCTTTTGTGCTAAAAAATAGACTCTGTGTGGGCGTCGCCAGGCAGTCTGGTGAGAATGATGGCGGCGATGGCGAACTTAGAACAAGCTGGTGTCAATGGTCTGTTATTGAATGAATGGAAGGGGATGGATGGTGAGTGAACCTTTTAGTTTAAAGATGGATTATTTCACTAAGACGAAATGTGCTACTATAAGGCCTTGTACACACGGACGGACTGTCCGATGAAAACGGTCCGCCGGACCGTTGTCATCGGACATGTCCGCTGCCGGATTTTGGTCTGATGGTTGTACACACCATCAAACCAAAATCCCCACGTACAGGATACACGGTGACGTGGCAGCACCATCGCCGCGACGATGACGCGGCGACGTGCGCGACCCTGGAAGGTCAATGCTTCCACACATGCGTCAAATCACTTCGACGCATGCAAGGGCTTTTGGCCGAGCGGACATGTCCGGTAAGTCGTACAGACGACCGAACATGTCCGACGGACAGGCTTCCAGCGGACATGTTTCTTAGCATGCTAAGAAACATTTGTCCGCTGGAAACCTGTCCGATCCGACGGAAAATTGTCCGGTCGGATGTACAGACGACCGAACATGTCCGCTGAAACTGGTCTGCGGACCAGTTTCAGCAGACATGTTCGGTCGTGTGTACGAGGCCTTAGAGACACGATATCTGTCTGTGTGCTCTGCAAACAGCCAAATTTATATGACACAATCTCTGATCACCACTTCCTCTATTATGTCTGCAGTGTCTGCCAATCTTTTGAACCTAATAACTCTGCATAGAAAAATCACAGTAAGTGTGGATACAGGATTATTTTATTTCTTAGATGGGTTTAATAACACTTTAAAACTGGGACATCCCATTTCTTTCTATCCAGGTGACATCCCTAACCAACTCACATATGGAAGAATTTATCTATCAGTGATCCAGGCTGGGAGATAAACCTTACAGAGTTCCTTTGCTGTTCCCTACTTTAGTTATAGAAAACAGCACATTTAAGATCTGAATGGTTAGAAACACAAAGGCCCGGATTCAGAAAGACTTACGCTGACGTATCTACTGATACACCGCGTAAGTGCACAGATGCGCCGTCGTATCTCTGCGCCTGATTCTGCAAGTAAGATGCGCCTGAAATTTGTCTTCCTCCGACCGACGTAAGTTTCCTACGCCGTCATATCTTGGGCGCATATTTACGCTGGCCGCAAGGGTCGCTTCAATTGATTTGAGCGTTGAATATGTAAATGACCTAGATACGCCAATTCACGAACGTACTTGCGCCCGTCGCAGTAATCTACGCCGTTTACGTAAGGCGTACCTCCGACGTAAAGTTATTTCACATATAAGGAGGCACATCCCATGCAAAGGTATGGACGTCGGAACAGCCGTCGTATTTTATGTCATTTACGTAAGTCGTACGTGAATGGGGCTGGGCGTAGGTTACGTTCACGTCGTAGGCATTGAGCCGTCGTATCTTAGGGAGTAAATTCGACGTGATACTGAGCATGCGCGCATGCGCCGTTCATTCGGCCCATCATTTGCATTGGGTCAAGCTTCATTTAAATGGATCACGCTCACTTCCTACCTACTTTGAATTAGGCGGGCTTATGCCGGACAATTTATGTTACGCCGGCGCAACGTTGGGAGCGAGTGCTTTGTGAATACTGTCTCTTGCCTCTCAATGTTACGCATATGAAATGCGCTACGCCCGCACAAATATACGCCGCTCTACGTGAATCCGGCCCAAATTTTTCATATGTATTTAAATTGTTTGTTTGCTGTTTGCCCGGAGTTTAGCTTTCAGTATAACATACCATTTAGCCATACACTCTACACCTAAATTAAAAAAGAAGCATATTTGTATCTGCTCTTGCCATAACAGTAATCACTACAAATGAAATGTTATAATAACAATAGACTTAAAGGGGTTGTAAAGGAAAAAAAAATTCCCTAAATAGCTTCCTTTACCTTAGTGCAGTCCTCCTTCACTTACCTCACCCTTCGATTTTGCTTTTAAATGTCCTTATTTCTTCTGAGAAATGCTCACTTTCTGTTCTTCTGTCTGTAACTACACACAGTAATGCAAGGCTTTCTCCCTGGTGTGGCGAAAGCCTCTTGAGGGGGGAGGGGGCGAGCAGGCAAGTCAGGACACTCTATAATTTGCAGATAGAGAAAGGAGCTTGTGTGTTAGTGGGCATCCTGACACTCCTGCTTGCCCCCTCCCCTCAAGAGGCTTTCTCCACACCAGGGAGAAAGTCTTGCATTACCTTTACAACCTCTTTAACTATAGCCTAATAATTTAATACCTAAGCTAAATTGGAGTTACATTTTCAAAGCACATTTCCAATTTTTCATTGAAGCTAATACCTTCAATGAGTGAGTTTGAATTTGCTACTGCGAGATTTTGCCACTACCTGGTCTTTTCCCAGTGACATAATGCCTTCAGCACACAGATTGGTCTTTCTCCATTGAGACACCTTCAACACACAAACTGGTCTTTCCCCAGTGAGATCCCACCTTCAGCACACATTTTGTCTCTTTTCGAATAGAGTCCCACCTTCAGCACACAGTTTGGTCTTTCCCCAGGGAGACCCCACCTTCAGGACACAGTTTGGTCTGTCCCAAGTAAGATCCCACCTTCAGCACACCGTTTGGTATTTTCCAATGAGATCCCACCCCAAGCACACATTTTGATCTTTCCCAAGTCAGATCCAACCTTCAGCACACAGTTTGGTTTTTCGCAAGTGAGATCCGTCTTCAGCACACAGTTCGGTCTTTTCCCAGTGAGATCCAACCTTCAGCACATAGATTGGTCTGTCCCAGTGAGATCCCACCTTCAGCACATAGATGGGTCTGTCTCCAGTGAGATCCACCTTCAGCACACAATTTGGTCTGTCCCAGTGAGATCCCACCTTCAGCACACAGTTTGGTCTTTCCCAAGTGAGATCTGACCTTCAGCACACAGTTTGGTCTTTCCCAAGTGAGATCTGACCTTCAGCACACAGTTCAGTCTTTTCCCAGTGAGATCCCACCTTCAGCACACAGTTTGGTCTTTCCCCAGTGTGATCCCACCTTCACTGCACAGACTGGTCTTTCCCCCATTAGATCACTAATATATATATAATATATAATAATGTATCTCTCCTGCAGCACACACTTTGCTATTTCCTCCTCCAGAGACTCATTAATCTGTAGTCACACACCCCAATCACATATTTTACAATGTTTATGTCCCCCCCATATACATTGTACACTAAGGTCAGACACCTTATCTGGAGGTTCAACACTGAGAATGAAGCTTGGTTTAAGCAGCAGTCCCTCCCCCTGCAAAAGTAAATTTATTGTTGCTTTTATGTAACTGTAAAGTATGTCTGTAGTCCCAGGATTGTGTTAGTGTGTGTAGCTCTACCCCCGGAGGAGCCGCTGATTAGATTTGGGATCGGAGCTTTAAGTTACCTCTATACTGTGTCTAGGGGGTGATGGTGGTGTTGAGAGCAGTAACAGAATGTCCATACCGGTGTTTGACGTTTTCAATGCTTTTATTTTCCGGTCAAACACGTCCAACGTGACAACTTGAGGTAGACAGGACAGTTGGTGAAGGAAAAGCAACTTCACAGAAGCAGGCTATGGAAAGTAAAGGCAGTCCTGCCCTTTAGCAATGGTATTGTCTACGTCGCCACTCCACCCGAGTGGGTGAAGTGCCCCTGGACAGACCCCTCTCACAGGCCTGGCAGCCAGAGTGCCACTTAGAATCTCTGGGAGGAACAAGTCTCTGCCACCGACTTGGCTCTATTTAGGTTGAGATGTTTAGATGAGGCCTCTGCCACAAGCCTAGTGCTGAAATTGTGAACGGTAGAGCGAATCCTCCCAGTATGTCTTTTAGGGGGTTACCGACTGACAGTCTAAATATAACCTGTCAGTGTCACCCAGATCCCCGATGGTTCGTTCAAGCCCTGTTGGATCACCTGCCTCCGGGTTCTCCTCAGAACGATCCCCCACGAACAGCACCCAGCTTGGGATCTTCTCAATAGAAGTGGGGACCCAGTAAGTCACTGGGGCCCCTTTGCAGCATTGGTTGCTCTGGGCTATGAGAGCCCAGAGTCAGGAACTCCGCGTAGCACGCGACCCCCGGCCTGGTAGGCCATAGTGGTGGGGGCCCGTGATGTGCGCACACCCTAAAGGTGGGTGCCGCACCCTGGAACCAGGAACCCGCGGAGAACCCCGAACAACGGCCTCCGCCACAGAAATACCCCTCCCCAGCATGCCCCGCAGGGAAAACTCCTCCAATTGGCTGCTGGGAAGAAGCAGCTCCGCCTGGACCCCTCTGGCGCCACCTGCCGCCCAGAGATGAGGCTGCACCCAGCATAAAAACAATCCCTCAGTGACCTGTTAACAGTGCAAGTGATCTGCTTCAAGAGGAATGAGCATCATTCCCTGTGCTTTCTCCAGCCCACTGCCCACTGTCATACACTCCTCTCCTGCACATACTGTCTACTGTCTACTGACATACCCTCCACATTTATTTTCTGTACAGAAAGCACACTGTCATAACCTTCAGACTCCTCTCCTTCACATGCTGCCCCCACTGTCATACCCTCCACACTGGTCCCCTGCACATACTGTCTGCTGTTATTATCCTCCTACGTACCTTTCCTGCACATCTTGTCCACTGTCACAGCCTCCACACTGCTCTCCTGCACATACTGCCCATTCTCCACACAGCCTCCGCACACCTCTCCTCTACATACTACCTGCTTTCAAACACTTTGCACTTCTCTTCACTGTAATACCCTCTATACTTCCTCCGACACAACTGCCAACTATCATACCCTCTGCACTCCTCCTCTACGCATACTGCCTGTTGTCATACCCTCCTCAGTCCCTCCCCTGCACATCTTGCCTACTCTCAATTTTATTCTAGCATACATTGCCCACTGAAACCTTTCCTTAGCATTGATTTTGATCCCAAACTTTTCCATTGATTTTGATCCCCAACATTTCCATTTATTTTGATCCCCAACATTTCCATTCTTTAAAGGGCACAACTTTGACAGTCTTTGTTATCGTAACAGGTACTTAATTTTGCATGTGTTGTGTTAAACATGTACAGACTAACAATGGAAAACAGAAGCTTCTTATAAATGTTCCCATGGCATATTTTCAGTGATAAGGAAGATTTCTACTACCCCTGAAACTGACCCAATAGCAACAAATATCAAAGAGTCTTCAGACAGCTTGCAAACAATTTCTGCTACCTGTGCCCAAATGAAACTAACTGGTAATTTTGTTTCAGCAGAGCAGCTTTGATTTCAGTGTATGGGATCAAAGGTGATTTACAGTGGGTGTCAAGAATAAGTACACAGACATCGAGGAATGTGATTTGCTGATTCTTGCCAGCTAAGCGGCTGAGTTAAATCTAATAAACTTCCTTATGACACTGTGCATAAATTGAAGGGATTTATATATACATTTCACTTTATACCACTACAGCAGGATAAGCTTTCCCTTATCCTCTAACTCAGTGGTTCTCAACCTGGGGTCGGGACCCCCTCGGGGGTCGAATGATGATTTGCCAGGGGTCCCCGAATCCTGGGCTGTTCCTGAAGCTCACATTGCTCTCCCAGGCTTTTTGCGGCACCCAGCAGGGCTATCCCTGGAGCCTGTGGTCGGCCAGCTGGACTGTTCCTGAGCCCACACCCGCACACCTCAGCCTCTCGCAGGCGCCCATTCAGTTCACGGCATGACTGGGGGGGCAGAGACTAGAGGTCAACTGACTGGTAAGAAATGTGAAGTGGAGGTGCTGGAGGAGACCCTATCTCCTGATTTTGGCATAGGCGTCACTGTTATAAGACACCACAAAGTCGGAGACACAGTGAAGCCGGAGACACAGTGAGTTTACATTACCTGTGATTATAGTTGCCATTAAAAGGACTCAGGTAGCACTAAATGTTTGTGAGTTAGGGGCGCAAAATACTTGTCTTGCCTTGGGTGCTGACAACCCACGCTATGAAAATTATTTTACTGTTAGGGGTCCCCACAACTTGGGAAATTTTATCAAGGGGTCACAGCACTAGAAGGTTGAGAACCACTGCTCTAACTAGTGTAAGGTAAGTCTAACTTTGAAAGGAAACCTGTGCTGAGAAATTATGCAGGGCTGCCATGATTCAACTTTGAAAATACTAACGATGTGGCTATTTTGGACTTTTGACATTCCTTTGATTCTTAAACTACTTTTTTTTTAACTAGTGACTCTGACATTGTCAGTGGTCCATACATTGTACATGATAATGTTGAGGGCCACCACCCACATTCCGGGGATAAAGCAAAGGTGAAAGAAGAGGCTTGTGAACTTAGTATACATGAAGGGGCAGGTGGGAAGCCAAATGCTATTTTTATAAGCTGACTGAAGTTTAGCTTTAAAGTGGAGTGGAAGTGTACCAGTCAATTTATACATTGCCTGGACTTGCCAAACCTCCATTTTCTATGCCAGCTATTGTTCACATGAGTGCAAGAGCAAAGGAGCTTGTTGATGACTGCTCAGCTGTGGAGAATAATTAAGAAGTATCAGGTGAAGAGGCAGAAACATAAAGGCAAATAAGCAGTCAATAGACAGCAGGAGAGGTGAAGGCAAAGAGGCAGTGGAGAGTAAGAGGTTAGGATAAGGAGGCAGCAAGAGCATTGTTGGAAGGGTGATCTCTTTACTAGCTGCACCAAGATAATGAAGTAGGAGTATGGAGAACCTGCAATCATAGGGCGTGTGCAGCCTATTGCATTAGGGTGTGCACCTCAAACACAATGCCTCCTATAGTAAAATGCTGGGCCTTGTAGTCCACCAGGACTCCCTTTCCCTTATATCGGTCCCCCTTGATTAGATCAGGGAACCCACCCATCAGTGTCCCCTTCCCCACGAAAGAACCCCATTAGACTGCCTTACCGAGAGCCGTTTTGAGCGAGAAAGTGTGGGGGTGGAGCTCCTCTACTGTAGTGTCGTTTTCCTTCTTTTCATTGTGTGGAGAGCCTTGGGGAGAAGTGTGTCGGCAAGACACAGGATTCAGGACACATCCAAACTGGTACACTCACAGGGCTGATGTTAGCAATTATTGGGCCGCCAACAGCCATCCTCATGGGGCCCCCACCCCCTAAAGAGAGAGAGAGATGGGTAAGTTGGTGGGGGTGAAAGAGAGGGGGAGGGGGGAGAGAGAGGGGGAGAGATGAAGTGGTGAGGATGAGAGAGGGAGAGAGATTAGAGAAAGAGAGAGGAGGAGGTGAGGATGAGAGAGAGAGAGGGGGGATTAGAGAAAGAGTGGTGGGTGGGAGAGAGGAGGTGAGCGAGGGGCTAAGTGAGAGAGAGGGGGGAGAGAAGGGGTGGGGTGAGGCAGAGGAGGGGGGGGGGTGAGACAGCTAACAGCAGAGGAGGGGGGGGGATGCAGAGGAGGGGGGGTGACGCAGAGGAGAGGGGCTGACGCAGAGCAGAGGAGGGGGTGACACAGCGCAGAGATGGGGGGGTGACACAGAGCAGAGGAGGGGGGGTGACACAGAGCAGAGGAGGGGGGTGACACAGAGCAAAGGAGGGGGGGTGACACAGAGCAGAGGAGGGGGATGGCACAGCAGAGGGGGGGGGTGACACAGAGCAGAGGATGGGGGTGACACAGAGTAGAGGAGGGGGGTGACACAGAGCAGAGGGGGGGTGACACAGAGCAGAGGGGGGGGTGACACAGAGCAGAGGAGGGGGGTGACACAGAGCAGAGGAGGGGGGTGACACAGAGCAGAGGTGGGGGGGTGACACAGAGCAGAGGAGGGGGGTGACACAGAGCAGGGGGGGGTGACACAGAGCAGAGGGGGGGGGTGACACAGAGCAGAGGAGGGGGTGACACAGAGCAGAGGAGGGGGATGACACAGCAGAGGAGGGGGGGTGACACAGAGCAGAGGAGGGGGGGTGACACAGAGCAGAGGAGGGGGGGTGACACAGAGCAGAGGAGGGGGGTGACACAGAGCAGAGGAGGGGGGTAACTCAGCGCAGAGGGGGGGTGATACAGAGCAGAGGTGGGGGGTGACACAGAGCAGAGAAGGGGGGGTGACACAGAGCAGAGGAGGGGGGTGACACAGAGCAGAGGAGGGGGGTGACACAGAGGAGGGGGGTGACACAGAGGAGGTGGGTGACACAGATGTGGGGAGGTGACACAGAGCAGAGGAGGGGGGTGAGTGGGGCTAAGTGAGAGAGAGGGGGAGAGAAGGGTGGGGTGAGCAGAGGAGGGGGGTGAGACAGAGCAGAGGAGGGGGGGTGAGACAGAGGGGGGGGAGAGCAGAGGAGGGGGGTGAGACAGACAGAGGAGGGGGGTGAGACAGAGAGTCAGAGGGGGGGTGAGACAGAGGAGGGGGGTGAGACAGAGCAGGGGGGGGTGAGACAGAGCAAAGGAGGGGGGTAAGACAGAGCAGAGGAGGGGGGGTGAGACAGAGCAGAGGAGGGGGTGAGACAGAGGAGGGGGGTGAGACAGAGCAGAGGGGGGGGTTAAACAGAGCAGAGGATGTGGGGTGAGACAGGGCAGAGGAGGGGGGTGACACAGAGCAGAGGAGGGGGGTGACACAGAGGAGGGGGGGGTGACACAGAGCAGAAATGGGGGGTGACACAGAGCAGAGGAGGGGGGTGACACAGAGCAGAGGAGGGGGGGTGACACAGAGGAGGGGGGTGACACAGAGCAGAGGGGGGGGTGACACAGAGCAGAGGAGGGGGGTGACACAGAGCAGAGGGGGGTGACACAGAGCAGAGGAGGGGGGGTGACACAGAGCAGAGGGGGGGGGTGACACAGAGCAGAGGAGGGGGTGACACAGAGCAGGAGGGGGGATGGCACAGCAGAGGAGGGGGGGTGACACAGAGCAGAGGATGGGGGTGACACAGAGTAGAGGAGGGGGGTGAGACAAAGCAGAGGGGGGTGAGACAGAGCAGAGGAGGGGGGTGAGACAGAGCAGAGGAGGGGGGGGTGACGCAGAGGAGGGGGGGTGACAGAGGAGGGGGGTGACACAGAGCAGAGGGGGGGTGACACAGAGCAGAGGGGGGGTGACACAGCACAGAGATGGGGGGGTGACACAGAGCAGAGGAGGGGGGGTGACACAGAGCAGAGAGGGGGGGGGGGGTGACACAGAGCAGAGGAGGGGGGGTGACACAGAGCAGAGGAGGGGGGGGGGGGGGACACAGAGCAGAGGAGGGGGGTGTGACACAGAGCAGAGAAGGGGGTGACACAGGCAGAGGGGGGGTGACACAGAGCAGAGGAGGGGGGTGACACAGAGCAGAGGTGGGGGGTGACACAGAGCAGAGGAGGGGGGGGTGACACAGAACAGAGGGGGGGGTGACACAGAGCAGAGGAGGGGGGTGACACAGAGCAGAGGAGGGGGGTGACACAGAGCAGAGGGGGGGTGACACAGAGCAGAGGAGGGGGGGTGACACAGAGCAGAGGAGGGGGGTGACACAGAGCAGAGGAGGGGGTGACACAGAGCAGAGGAGGGGGTGACACAGAGGAGGGGAGGTGACACAGAGCAGAGGGGGGGTGACACAGAGCAGAGGAGGGGGGTGACACAGAGCAGAGGAGGGGGATGGCACAGCAGAGGGGGGGGGGTGACACAGAGCAGAGGAGGGGGGGTGACACAGAGCAGAGGAGGGGGGGTGACACAGAGCAGAGGAGGGGGGGTGTGACACAGAGCAGAGAAGGGGGGCTGACACAGAGCAGAGGTGGGGGCTGACACAGAGCAGAAGAGGGGGGTGAGGTGCAGAGCAGAGGAGGGGGGGGTGACACAGAGGAGGGGGGGTGACACAGCAGAGGAAGGGGGGTGACGCAGAGAAGGGGGGGTGACACAGCAGGGGAGGGGGGTGACACAGAGCAGAGATGGGGGGGTGACACAGAGCAGAGGGGGGGTGACACAGAGCAGAGGAGGGGGGGGTGAATGGCTGTAGTTATGCTTTTAAATGAGAGAAAATCTGTGATATCTTTTGGTTTCTGCACAGGCATCCATGATGTACACGCGTACGTCAAAAAATTCTAACAATAGATACTATTTTGCTATCAAGACTGATTTGTAGAATTATTTAGAGAACATTACAATAATTTCATATTCTACTTGATCTGCTCTCCTTGGTCAAACATTTTTTCAGCAGTGTCACATACATTTGGTCTTCTAAGATCTCTTGCACACAGCTGTAAAGTCGAGTGTATGGGTATACAGTGTAAAATACACTATATTATGGTGACACAGTGGTGTAGTGATAGCACTTTCGCCTAGCAGCAAAAAGGGTCGCTGGTTTGAAATCCAAACCACAACACTACCTCCCTGAAGTTTGCATGTTCTCCCTGTGCCACCTGGTAATCCAGTTTCCTCCCACATTCCAGACATGTTGGTAGATTAATTAGATCCTGTCTAAATAGCCCCAGTATGTGTATGTATGAATTTGAGTTTAGGACCTTAGATTGTAAGCTCCTTGAGGGTAGGAAATTATGTAAATGCACGATGTATATGTGAAGCCCTGTGTAAATTGATGGCGCTATATAAGTAACTGAAATAAATAATAAATTAATAAAATATTACAAAAAGGATTGTATGCCTGCCTTTACACGCAGATGAACCTTAATGGCATCCAGTCTTAGGTCCATAGGAGTCAATATTGAATTGGCCCACCTAGCTTTAAAGGGGTTGTAAAGGTGCGTTTTTTATTTTTCTAAATAGGTTCTTTTAAAGCGGAGGTTCACCCATACCTTACACATTTTCCCCTTCGCTTCATGCTCTTTTTGTCTAGGGAATCGGCTATTTGTTTTAAAATATGATCTGTACTTACCCGTTTATGAGATGCATCTTCTCCGCCGCTTCCGGTATGGGCTGCGGGAATGGGCGTTCCTCTTGATTGACAGTCTTCAGAGAGGCTCCCGACGGTCCGCATCCATCGCGTCACGATTTTCCGGAAAGAAGCCGAACGTCAGTGTGCAGGCCGCAGTATAGAGCCGCACCGACGTTCGGCTTCTTTCGGCTACGAGTGACGCGATGGATGCGACCGTCGGAAGCCTCTCGGAAGACTGTCAATCAAGAAAGGAACGCCCGCTCCCGAAGACCCATACCCGGAAGCGAAGGAAGAAGATGCATCTCGAAAAACGGGTAAGTACGGATCATATTTAAAACAAATAGCCGATTCCCCTAGACAAAACGAGCAGGAATCTAAGGGAAAAAAAAAAGGAATTGGGTGAACTCCCGCTTTAAGCTAGTGCATTGTTGGTTCACTTACCTTTTCCTTCGATTTCCCTTCTAAATGTTATTTTTTCTTTGTTTTCTTTGTCTGAATTTCTCACATTCCCTTTTATTCAGTAAGGTGTTCAGTAAGCTGTTCTAAATGACTTCACGCTCGGATGATGGTGGAAAGCTTAATGAGGAGAAACAGGAAGTGAGAAATTCAAACAAAGACAAAAAACATTTAGAAGGGAAATGGAAGGAAAAGGTAAGTGAACCAACAATGCACTAGCTTAAAGGAACCAATTTAGAGTATAAAAGACAAAACCTTTACAACCCCTTCAAACTCTTCTGGGAAGGCTGACCACAGGGTTTTGGAGGTGTGTCTCTGGCGGGGGTCAGCAACCGGTAGACAGCTGACTGCGAGATCTTGGTCTGCTTTCACACCACACGTTACTGTACCTGTAGCTTCCTGTGTGTTTGCTGTGCTTAGTCATAGCCTTCTTTCATATTCCACTTTCTGATAGCGGCTCATTAACAAGTGCAGCTGCTCCTTCTCTCCAAAACGTGATTGCCACATGTCAAACGTACGTGATCTCCGTATGTTTGACAGGTGGTGAGGAGGCGATATGTTGCCTCCTCACCACCTGATACACACCCATGATTGCTATGCAATGCACACGATTGGTGACACAGTAGTATGGCAATTAGAGGTTTAAATCAGGTGTAAGGAGGCAACACTGTGCCCTGTGATCTTTAACATCTACCATGTTGTTCAGGTAGATCTCCACCTCTTTAAGGTTGCCTGCCCCTGGTCTATGGGAAATGTTTTGACCATTCTTCCAGAAGCGCATTTATGATGTCAGGCACTGAAGTGGATGAGAAGGCTGGCTCACAGTCTCCTCTCTAATTCCCCCTAAAGGGGTTTCTATTGGGTTGAGGTCAGGACAGTCAAGTTCCTCCACCCCAAACTCGTTTCATCCATGTCTTTATGGACCTTGCTTTGTGCACTAGTCACGTTGGAACAGTAAGGGGCCATCCCCAAACCGTTCCCACAAAGTTGGGGAAACTGTCCAAAATGTCTTGGTAATGCTGGACGCCTTAAGGGTGCCCTTCACTGGAACTAATGGGCTAAGCCCAATTCCTGAAAAATAACCCCACACCTTAATCCCCCTCCATCAAATGATTTGGATCCGTGCACAAAATAATTTTTTTTTAGGGCTCTTTCACACGTCCTTTCAGTTTTTGTGTCCGCTCCGTCGGCTCAGCGGGGATCCCCGCTGAGCTCTCGGCGGATAGGGCGGTCCCCGCACACTGTGCAGGGACCGCCCTGTCTCAGCTCCGCTCTGCCCTATGGGGAACCAGATGCAGATGGGACCGTCTGTCCGTCTGCATCAGTTCCGTTCCGCCGGACGGAAGAAAAAATAGGGTTTTCTTCCGTCCGAAAACCGGATCCCGACGGACGCGGATGCTCCATACGCTAACGGACGCGTTCCCATCGGGATTCATTACAAGTCCGTTAACGGACTTGTAATGAACGGACAGGCGGACGGACGTGTGAAAGAGCCCCTTAATACGCCCATAATGCCCAGCAATTGCACACTTCCTTTGGGCTAAAAATCAGCTACAGCTGTGCCTCCCAGGCACCACAACAGCAGACACTGTTTACAAGGTGCACCCAAATGCTGTACATTACAGCCTAGTGCAAGTGGCCTAATAACTGCTTCAGGTTATATGAAACCCACTAAAGCATGATAGTTGATGACCTTCCTGCACGCTAGGTAATTAAAAGGTACACTCTAATTAAGATCACCCAGGGGACAATGCCTACTGATTTTGTCTAATTTTATTCTGTCATTCATTTGGTTTAGAGGAAGCCTCAGGTGGCATAAAAGCATTATGAAATAAAAAGGATGTCTGCGTCCTCTGCATTCATCACTGCAGTAAACAGATTAAAAATAATAATGATATTTACTACAAAATATGACACACAAATACATAAACCATTTAGAAAGGGTATTATATCAATTATATCAAAGGTGCTTAAGGGTAACCTGGCTAACTGACCCAATAGTTACAGCATTGGCCTTCACGCTCTAGCAAACAGCAATCTTGCTCCTGATATGAGATGAGAGTCATCAGCCAATATCTCCCTGGCTGTGCTCAGCCAAATACGTTTATTCTTTGCTTAGTTATCAAAGCAGGATTATTCATTTTCCAATTCTAATCCTGACATATATAAAATATTCATGTTGCAAGGCTACACACTATTACTTCAAGGATATGATCCATGACTAGCGATTTACGTCTATATTCAGTATATACGTAAACAAAATCTAGTGCTAAAAAAATGTAAAAGATATTATCGCAACAAATATTGTACGTAGATAATTGTATATGCCGCGTACACACAGCCGTTATTCTTGTCATGGAAAAAAACTAAATTTATCTAAACGTGGATTCCACTCAAGCCTGCCTTGCATACACACGATCGTGAAAAAAATGCTCGAGCAAAGCGCGGTGACGTACAACACGTACAACGGCACCATAAAGCACTATAAAGTTCCATTCGAATGGCGCCACCCTTAGGGCTGCTTATGGTCATTCCCCCCTCTCATAACTTGCTTCTGAGCATGCACGTTTTTTCCCCCTCGTTAAAGAGTACACACAATCATTTTTTAAGGCGTGAAAAACGACGACGTGAAAAACGCAGAGAAAAAATAGAGGCCGGTTCAAAAAATTTTAACGCCCATTTCCGTGTCAATAAAAATGCTCTGGATCCAATACACGACCGTTTTCACGACCAATTAAAAAAATTTAATTTTTTCTCGTCATGAAAAACGCGTGTACGTGGCATAACATATCTTTTAATTGTCTTATTTTATTTTTACTTGCTTTGAATGCGTATTTATCCACATTTACAAACTGTTAAGCAAAACTGAGATTTACAAGAATTGTGACAACTGTAGCACTGCCAAGACCTCTTAAAGCCTCTTAAAGCGTCCTCCACCCTAAAGTGGAGTCCCGCTGATCGGAACCCTCCCCCCCTCCGGTGTCACATTTTGACACCTTTCAGGGGGGAGGGGGGGGTGCAGACACCTGTCTAAAGACAGGATTTGCACCCACTTTCCGGCCACACGCTACGGGCGAAAGACGGCATTCCGTCACATCCCGTCTGTCGCCCGTTGTGTGCTGGGAACACTCGGCTCCCAGCACACAGCGTGTGAGCCAATCGGCGGGCGCAGCGCGACTCGCGCATGCGCCGTAGGGAACCGGGCAGTGAAGCCGCAGCGCTTCACTTCCTGGTTCCCTCACCGTGGATGGAGGGGGGAGCAGCAGGGTGACGAGCGATCGGCTCATCCTCTGCTGCGATCACCGCTGGACTCCAGGACAGGAAAGTGTCCTTATATTAAAAGTCAGCAGCTGCAGTATTTGTAGCTGCTAGCTTTTAATATATTGTTTTAGTGGCACATCCGCTTTAAAGCAGGGTTTCCTACCCCATATAAAATTCAGAAGCTACAAAAAGTGTAGCTGCTGACTTTTTATAATCAGACACTCACCTGTCCCACGGTCCAGCAATGCAGGGCAAACAAAACCCCACTCCTCTCCCCCTCCTCTGCCGCCAGAATTCTGACTCTGGGCGCACTGCGCATGAGCGAACTGCGATGAGCGCTGTGATTGACCGGCAATCTTTGGGACCTGCAACCAGGATTGAACCAGGATTGAACGGAGGCAGGGGGGAAAGGTAGAGGGGAAGGGGAGGAAAAGGGGTCCCCCTTCTCCTGTCTCCTTTTTTCCTTTCTTCCTTCTTTATGGACTTATGATGGCGCAGCGCCATGTACGCCGTCGTAAGTCCTAATCTGGGCCGTCGTATCTATGCGACTGATTCTTAGAATCAGTTTACGCATAGATATCCATTAGATCCGACAGGCGTAAGTCTCTTTACGCCGTCGAATCGTAAACTGCAATTTTTTTTCCCCGCTAGTGGCGCTTCCGTCGATTTCCGCGTTGAGTATGCCAAATTAGCTAGATACGCAAATTCCGAACGTACGCGCAGCCGATGCAGTAAAGTTACGACGTTTACGCTAGGTTTTTTACCAGTGTAAAGTTGCCCCTGCTATATGAGGCGCAGCCAATGTTAAGTATGGCCGTCGTTCCCGCGTCGAAAATTTAAAAAGTTACGTTGTTTGCGTAAGTCGTCCGTGAATGGGGCTGGACGTCATTTACGTTCAGGTCGAAACCAATGACGTCCTTGCGACGTCATTTGGAGCAATGCACACTGGGATATTTTAGGGACGACGCATGCTCAGTTTCGTTCGGCGCGGGAGCGCTTCATTTAAATGATACACGCCCCCCTACCCGCCAAATTTGAATTCCGCCGGGTGATTTACGCTACGCCGCCGCAACTTTACAGGCAAGTGCTTTGTGAATAAACTTGCGGCGGCGGCGCAACGTAAATGACATACGTTACGCCGCCGCAGCGATACGCCCACTGTATCAGAATCTGGGCCTGTATGTTTTTATGTAATAAATAATTTTTTTACTATATCGATTCATGTTATCAGTACCGAGAAAGTCCATTTATACATTTTGGTCTGGGTGATAGTTGGTGTGAGTTTGCACTACTAGCAGCCGCCACCTCTCTATTCCCGGTCCCCCCTCTTTTTCCCATCCCTGTCATGGTTATAGTTTGTTCCCTTGCTATTAGATGTAAATGGCATGAGGGTAAGGTGAGAAAAAAGATAAGTAGGTGAAATACAAAAAACAACTATGTTATACTATCGGAACTCTGAATATTATCATTATATGTGGTGTGACATAGCCTCATTGACTTGAATGGCCGAGTTTGACAGACAATGATGCCTGTCAACTCATAATGCCGCAGTTAAACAGCCCTCTCAGGCTGTATTTTAGACTTTGAGTGGTTTGCCCCGTTTTTACCAACCCCAGTCGTCTGCATGAAATGGACTTTACACAGGCATGCTCCACTACTGTCAACATCAGTAGAACCCACCCAGCCATTGCTGGAGCAAGCGCATGTATACAAGAAGTGGTTGCAAAGAGGCTGAAGGTGGTCAGTAGCACTAAATTGCAATAAAGGATGAAAAGAGGCGAAAACAAGTATTTTATTTACAAAAAATTGATTTTGATTATGATGCACAGTGCTTTAGCAAACCAAATGGCATTCACTACATTACATCTACTTTAATGTTACCTTGGAGTAGGCATAGCTACATTTGTGTTTATATCCATATCAGTGCTTTTTCTCTGCAGCAGAAATTTTTACGGCAGGGCTTGCTCTGAAGTGGGAGAAAAGGTATTAAAAGCAGTAAAATAATGTATCGCAGAATAGTATTTTATAGGCCTATTCTGGTCTCAAAGGGGTTAATGAAGCATGATCCCTGTAATAACTCTGAATTCCCTTCTGAATTCCATGCTCAGTTTGTAATGGATCTCTAAGGGAAGCAATATGTACAAACTATTATACGCACAGGCCAGCGTCTTCTAAGCACTCGCCTAACCCTTGCTGCTCCCTCAGCTGGTTTTATTGCCAGTGCAACACTTCCTCCTGAGAGTACTTGTTCCATCTGGCCAGTTTTATTGCATTACAAACCTCTTGCGCCAATGTTTACACGTCCAAACTCACCCTTGACAATTTTAGCAGAGTGATAATTGTAACGCGTCTAATTCAGACATTATTCTTTGTTCCTTTTAATTAATTTACTCATTTGTAATTTCGTACCTCACTCTTATTACAGTTAATACCCTGTCTGTATCCCTAGGGACTAATTAGTTTTGGAGACGAGGGCAAACATGAAATGAATTAGAGATGGTGTTGAAAAGCTAAGTTCTTTCATAAAAGGCACAGATAAATGTTTTCGAATCGCCTTCACTTTAGACGTTATGCTTTTGATGAGCTTTAAATGAGCTGGCGACGCCGGGCTTAGTGTCATTTATTACATGCCCAAATATAATAGTCATAAATAAGACTGGTGTTCCCGTGGCATTTTTCCGTCCTCTACAGACATCGTACTCACGACCCTGGCTGGAACCTCTGCCTCCATTTCTTGTGTAATGTTTTAAAAAGGGCAAAGCCATTAGCGGTCTGTTTTTCATACTACAATGTTGGAGGCAAGAGAAATTGCTCATGAGATCCTTTTGGCCCCTTAGGGAGATGACAGGAGGAAATTAATCTTCTGCTGTTAATCTGCTTTGTACCGCTGGATCAAAAATGGGCGTCAAGGAGGCTTGCGTTACCAGGGAGCCACGAGCTGCGCAGCTTATGCATGCTGCTAGGCAAAGTTAAAATATAAAAAATAGAGAGTGTTCTAGTACGGAATTCTGAAACATGCAGCCTTTTGAGACTTGACATAACACCTGCTTTGTCCTTGTAGAACCAGGCATTTTTTCATTTGCACCTAATGAAACTTAAAGTGACACTGTAAGATATCCTTATTCTCAAAAAATAATCTATACACATCTATCACTTAATGGCCCTGTAATTTATTTTTCTTGGACACTCTTTTTACTGGAGTTTTCTTCCTCCTTGTAAAATGCTCTGTGGGCTCCCAAACTTCTCCTTCTCTCCTCCTCGTTTCCGTCTGTTTTGGGAACGAGCAGTGCTTGTTAGTTGAGATTAGGGATGAGCTTCGTATTGGAGTCGAACTCATGTTCGACTTGAACATCGTATGTTCAATCAATCGTCGAATTACGAATGTTTTGGGCCGTTCGCGACAAATTCAAGTTGCGTTTCACGGCCATAATTCACTGCGGCATCGCAGTGCATTGCTGGCTGATGATTGGCCAAGCATGCACTATGACCCGCATGCTTGGCGAATCACACCTTGCAAAAAACGGAGAGCCATAATTGGCCAAAGCCAGGGTGGCTTTGGCCAATTATGGCTCAGGGGGTTTAGTACACGCCCCACACTATAAAAGGCCGCCTGTAGGTCGGCCTTATGTAGTGTGTTGCAGTGGTTAAAAGAGAGAAGACAGAGAGAGAGCGAGAGTGTAATTTTTAGTATGTAGATAGAGCAGGCAGGCAGGCTGGCTAGTCAGTTTAAAGTTACAGTGTGTAGAGGATATATATGCATCCCAGGTGTTGTATATATATATTTATACACTGTATAGTTTAGCTAGATCCCAGAGCTGGCTTCCTTCGCATTCACAGACTCCACTAGATGGACATAAGAAGAAAGAAGGTGCACCATAGCATAATTCTGTATGAATTATTTATAAAAAAAAATGTAAGTGGTACTTACAAGTAGCAGGAAAAAACTTTACACATAAAAACAGATGCCGGCCGGCAACAAGCGATGCCCTTCCTCCTCGTGTGGTGATGTCACTGCACGTCCACCCAAATGCGTTTCGTCATTAACCAGACGTTTTCAATGTTTTTGTCCATCTGTGGAGTCTGTGAATGCGAAGGAAGCCAACCTCTGGGAACTTCCACCCTGGGAATCTATTACAGCTTTCAAAGGCCGCGGCTGGGCTATAGCCGATTCCTAATCGAGCTTGCCCTTTCGGTAAGTGGCTTTGATACTCGGTGGTGGGTCTTCACTTAAGTGTCAAACATCTGTGAATTCACTGTGGTGTGAAGTTTTGGAGCATATTTTTCAAGATAAAATACTTGTGTGCATACTGAATGGTGCACATTTGGACTATATATACATAGTTTTAACATTTTTTCAGTGGACTTTTATGTTTTGGTTCCTTGTTTCTGTGTATCACACGCAAGCGCTGCCTCCCTATTATTTAATCAATTCAGTTTAACTTTTGATTTTTTTTTATTATTTTGATTGTTTGTATTTGTAACTAGCGCAGTTTTCCTTGTTTTTTCCTTTATGGGTCTATAAAGGATTGAGAAGTAATGAAGGTTTGGGAGCAATCCATTACAGCATTGGAGACCAGAAACCTGATCATCTGGGTATCGTTATCCTCCTGATTTCTATTTCACTTAGCAGTAGTGTCTGACTTGGTTTTATATTATCAGAACTCTGAATTTTTTTTTATTATACCAGTTTGGAAGCACTTTATTTATTTTAATTGCAACTTTATTTATTATTATCTCGGGAGCACATATTAGATCACTGTGCAATAATTATTAAGGTTGATGATAGCGCTGTATTAACCCCTAATTCAGCGCCCTTAATGACCAGGCCATTTTTTGCAATACCGCACTGCGTCGCTTTAATTGACAATTGCACAGTCAAATGGGCATATGCTCAATGAGTCAACAAGGCTTGTGGTGTAAACATCAATGCATAGAACCTCTACGCCTGTATTCCAGATCAGAGTGGAAGAAATAACTCAGAACAGCAATCATCAGAAATGGCCAGCGTAATTTACTGGGTCTTCTCATGTAGTCAAACTGTGATTGCAATTAGCACTTCCGACATGTTGTCATAACACTTTCTGTTCGTCAAAATTGCACTGGGGGCGTTTTTACATAAAAAAATTGGCAGGCGTTTCTTTTAATAACAGTAGGTTTATAAATTATTTTCACAAAATACAAGGTAACATCAGATGGTAAATATACAAGATATATAGCACATGATGTAACAAGAATAGGATATCAAAATTCTCATAGGAATTTACAATTCAGAGCTAATGTGAGCCTATCAGTAAGTAGAATAGATTTTCAAATACCGCACTGAATAATAATATGTTAGTAAAACAATGACTTCGAGAAACCGCTTGAAGTAATAAATCTCACTGCGCATAATAAAATAGCAAGGCATAAGCTACCATTATTTAGCTATTGAAAACCGCTAATTTATTTTAATATATAGGCAACTATACTTGACTTTGGAAATAAAGTTAGAAATTAGAAGAAAATGATTACAATCCTTGCAGGAGAATAAAAAAATAAATGAGTGAGTTGAAAGAAAAAAAAGTGAAATAGATGACACATACCCCAAGAAGCCATCACAGGGCCTGAGCTGTCCTCCACCCACACGCCGGGCATTTAGAGTGACCCATAACTAAAGAGATGTTCAATGAGGTGTTTCCATAATAT
The DNA here is from genome assembly GCF_905171775.1 of Rana temporaria. NCBI lineage: Eukaryota > Metazoa > Chordata > Amphibia > Anura > Ranidae > Rana > Rana temporaria. The sequence goes on from NC_053490.1 coordinate 398,459,394, forward strand.
GCCCAGTTCCCAAATGTTATCATGATTGACCAGGGAATTGTTAAAAGAGGCAGTTCGATGGTCCATCCTTTTGACATCTTGGATTTTATATGTATAATTTTACCAAGGAGGGAGGTTCCACACCTTTTACATTTAAGGGTGACTAAGCATCTGGCTCTGGTGAGTATTTGCTCCAGACATTGTTTAGATGTTCTAGAGAAATTGTGGGGAGGTAGTCCCAAAAGGTATGTTTTAGGAGTAAAAGGGATCCAGGTGAAGATGATCATTAAGATTATGGACAGATGCCTATGAGGTTGAATGAAAGGACAATACTAGTGTAGCACACTGATGTTAAGGCAGGGTTGTTATTAAATGTAGTTGCCAAGTGATAGTTACCTCGGCCAATTGTTAGGAGATCAAATGCTTCCCCCTAATTCTGGAATTCCTTCACTTCTCTCTTCTGTCACTAGATGCCTGGTATCTGGTGACATTCGATAAGAAAAGGGCATAGCAAGGTCAGATTATAAATGAATGGGGAGGGATTTTCTTGGGTCCCTTGACCTGCTGGAAGAGCTCATTTATTTGGGAGGAGTCAGGTTATCGGGGTTCTGTCCCACCTGGGCGGCTGTCTGGGTGGATGTGTGTTATGTGCTAGGCCATAAGCTTTGGTAATTTTCTGGGGACATCTGGCTGCTAGGCTGTCTGATTGCCTATCCAGAAGCAGGAAAGCAGCAGATTGTTGGGACTGCAGGCTTGTAGTCCAACCAGAAGTAAACAGTTCTGCCAGCCAGGGGAACCAGTTGTGGTGAGAGGTAAACGGAAAGCTGTCACCACTAAGGAACCATCCACCTTGTTACCGGAGACCATCGTGAGTAAGCTGAGGTTAGTACCAGAGCAGACTTCAAGTGGGATGGTGAGAAGTGGGATAACCTCAGTAAGTGCCATGTCAAAGACCCAGCAGTACAGTACACTCTGCTGATCGGAACCCCTCCTCTGGTGTTACATTTGACACTTTTCAGGGGGGAGGGGGGTGCAGATACCTGAAGCCGGAGTGCCTCACTTCCTGGTTCCCTCACCTAGGATTAGTGGGGGGGCAGCAGAGTGACAAGCAATCGCTCGTCCTCTGCTGCGGACGGCACTGGACTTCAGGACAGGTAAGTGTGCTGATATTAAAAGTCAGCAGCTGAAGTATTTGTAGCTGCTGACTTTTAATATTTAGTTTTTCATCCGCTTTAAGGGTGTCCTGGTCCTATCCCTCTCTCCCCCAATTCTGTTTAAAAGGCAATAAATCTCTGCATACTAAGTGTCCTGGCGCCCACCATTTTATCTTGCATGACACCCACCATGCCTTGCAACCCACTCTACACAGAAGGATGTCGGCTGTCCCTAACTCTGGTGTCACCATTAGGCCTAAAGGGGCCCAGGACTTTGCTATATTTGGTGCCCAACGTGGGGCAAAGGTGTTATTCCTACAGCAAAGCAACCGCTACAGCTACATCGGGATTTCGTCTGGCTCTGTGGGAAAGTGGCAAGAAACATCTTCGTATAGACTCTGACTTCTAGGCTGTTTGAGTGCCTATTCAGATGTAGGAGAGCAGCAGAGGTTTGGGGACTGTGGGTTGTTGTCCAACCAGAAGTAATGGTTCCCCCTGTCGGGAAACAGTTGTGGTTGGAGGTAAAGGGGAAGCTGTTGCCACTAAGGGACCATACACCTTGTTACCGGAGACCATCGTGAGTAAGCTGAGGCTATTACAAGAGCAGACTTCTCATCTGCCAAGGATGGTGAAGATGTGGGAAAGCATCAGTAGGTGCCAAGTCAGAGACCAGAGGGACAGCAGAGGAGATTCTTGTGGAGCATCAGCAATTCCCAAGCCAGGGACTTAGCATGTTTTGCGGGGATGACGCTTGAGGAGTATATGTGAGTGCCAAGCAGGGACCCAGCAGGGAAGTGAGGGATGACACTTGAGGAAGATATCGAGTGCTAACAGTGAAAGAGCTCAGGGGATTCAGTGGCTATTGGATCTGAAGTCTAGTGAGAGAGACTGGAAGCTTGTGGAGTGAAAACCCACAGTGAGGGAGTGTGGGGTAAGCTGAGAAGTGTTCGAGTTGCAAATAGTTGGATACAATTACATTTAGTAACTTCTACAAGACTGTTGCCATAGGAGACAGCATCCTACCTATACAGAAAGTGTGTCCGGCTGAGGCCTTCACCTGTATAGCTGTCTGGAAAAGGGGAGTTACCGCTCCAGGTGGGTATGCTGGATAATCAATAGCTTCTCAGGAGACCAGGAGTTTCCGGCAATGCACAAGGCAAATTGTAATAGCTAGAAGAATGGACAGCCGCACTTCCAAAAAAAAACCTTAGGTTGTCTTTATTTAAAAAAAAAATGACAAATGCACTACAAAGTACAGCAAAACAGTGGAGATAGCAGCCTACGCGTTTCACACTGCGGTCAGGGCTTAATCATGACTAACATGCAAATGAAACACACTTCAAATATATGTGATCCTACACAGCACATGTGGCCAATACTGACCACTCATAAGTCTAAACCAATCTAGTAGAGGAAACTTCCAAAGTGGATCAGTAAATGGTTTCACATGTGCACATGAAACAAAGATAGACCAATATAATGATCTCACTTGAAAAAACATACTAACACACACTAGAAGTAAAATATAATATAAAATGTAATATATGTACGTGGATATATCCGACTGAAATAGGTGAATAGGTGTATGAAAAAACATACATACATAGGCAATAAATGATACATGTGATCGCTGTAATTACCGGAACCACATCATGCATTAATGTGCACGAAGCAGTGCTAGGCAACAGCGATACGTGAAATGTAGTGACGGCTTGTGAACCAAAAAGTCAGGACAGAAGTCCCGTACAAATGAGAAAAATTTGATATTTGAGTGACATATGTGTCTATATGAATATGAATAAAGTGTTAAAGAATATACGTGATGCCCCAAGGGCATTTATAAATAATGGAAAGTAAAATTAGAATATTCATACTGTATGTACGTGGAAAAGATCACATTACTCTAGATAATGGCGGTTATAGGAAAAGTCTAAAAAAAAACTTTAAAAATCCCTAATCAGTCCGCCATATCGAAGGTGAATAAGCTCCGAATGGACGTAAAAGGTGAAATACAAATATAAAATATATTGGTAAGCCTCAATTATGCTGAATCACAGTGTATGTAGATGTGATTGTGTGTAAATGAACACCGATAAAATGAGTTATCGGTGTGTATGCGTATGTATCGATCAATGAGTATGAATGCATGTAAGTGTTTTTGTCATAAAAAAGAAAAAAACCGAGACATGCAGATGGATAATATGTATGTAGTCAGAGATAAGGAATAGGATCTATGATTAAAAGGAATCAATATGCATGTGTTAAATAAAAAAGAAACCGTTGTTAACTGATGTATTCCCCCTATCAGACCAACAGACCAATGTGGTGCGTCGGAATGATTAGGATATTAATGGTAAGAAGTACATCAATTGTGAACCGTATAATGTTCCTGCTATTCCGGATTCTCAAATTAGTGATCCTCTAGATCAGACCTGGGCAAACTACGGCCCGCGGGCCGTATACGGCCCGGCGGACCTTTTAATATCCGGCCCACGGGCAGTGTTGCCAACCGTCCGTAGAATTACGGACAGTACGTAAATAAAAGGCACTTTTTCCCTGTTCATAAAAGTCCGTAATAAGGGAAATGTGCCCGTAAAAAGATCCGAATGTGAGCCGCAGCGCAGGCAGCGTCTAGTCCTCCTACATTATGCATAGCCTCGCCCTCTCTGACCGCCCAGCCCACCACCACCCGCCGCACAGCCAATTATCAAAGCGCATTTTCGCGCTAACAACACAGCTGCCAGCCTATTCAAAAGAGCAGCGCAGGGAAACTGAGGAACATCGTAGAATGTGTGGACTCTGTGGAGAGCGGCACCGCGGGATAGCACACAGCAGCAGATGTAGTGGACACACTGCAGATGCACCCCCACTGTGACGGAGTGGACTGAGTGAAGGCAGACGGAGACCGACCAGTGCGCCTGCCTGCCTGCTTTGCCTGCCCGACTGACTGACTGTAGCAGTCGGCCAGCCGCCATGCTGGTGCCCGGACCTGGAGTGGACCCTGGTCTCCACTCTCTTCGTTGGAGTAGGACTCCTCGCGACGCCCTGCTGCCTGCCCTCAGTGCCACTGCCCTGGCCTTGTCTGGTGAGTCCTCCTCAGTCCAGCAGCAGAGTGTAAAGTGCTATCCTACCTAGACATCATCAGTATGCTGTGTCCTCCTCCTGTGCCCCTTTCACCTCTCCACAGGTCAGATCTGTGGAGAGGTGAAAGGGGCACAGGAGGAAGACACAGCATACTGATGATGTGAAGAAGTGATATGATAATTTATTTGCAGCCTCTGTGCCATGTCCCCAGCCTCTGTCCCCCTCCTGTGTCTGTCCCCAGCCTCTGTCCCCCTCCTGTGTCATGTCCCCAGCCTCTGTCCCCCTCCTGTGTCATGTCCCCAGCCTCTGTCCCCCTCCTGTGTCATGTCCCCAGCCTCTGTCCCCCTCCTGTGTCATGTCCCCAGCCTCTGTCCCCCTCCTGTGTCATGTCCCCAGCCTCTGTCCCCCTCCTGTGTCATGTCCCCAGCCTCTGTCCCCCTCCTGTGTCATGTCCCCAGCCTCTGTCCCCCTCCTGTGGTCATGTCCTCAGCCTCTGTCCCCCCTCCTGTGCCATGTCCCCAGCCTCTGTCCCCCTCCTGTGCCATGTCCCCAGCCTCTGTCCCCCTCCTGTGCCATGTCTATAACAAGTACTCGTACCAGTTGTCCAACAATGATATTTACTGCTTTTTATAAAGAAATACAATTGATTTTATGCAGTATTGAGTTAGCCTTTTGGGCCCGGCCCTCCAAAATATTTTTAGTTTCTCATGTGGCCCCATCGAAAAAATAATTGCCCACCCCTGCTCTAGATAGTCAATGGAGTCCACCAATATATTTAATAAAAATTACCGAACACATATGTATGGCCCTCCGCGTCAGAGTCCCGCAAGGAGAACACACATGTGTGTTTGTAGGTGTGGTGTCTAAATGACTGGGGAACTCCTATCTATTACTGAGTTACATCATATGACAACCTGCTCCAATCTCATGACTAAATGGTAAAACATATACCACCTGCAGAAACATAAAGCATAAAATACATCATAAAAAATACATCATACATAAAAAGAAGATGTTTCAAATACGGAATACTTCATATCATGTATCATTCATTAGTTGGGCTGCAGAGACTCTATAAAGTGGGAGAAGTGTCCCGTAAATATGCAACCCGACTAGAAGATTCTTTCCCAGTTCAAATATATTAATATGAAACCCTAGAAGTTTTCATAAAGAAAGGTTGAACAAAAGGGGAAAGAAAACATGAATAGATTCCGTTAGCAATACCCTTGTACAAAATACATGTCCTAATAACCTGTGGATATATATTATTCTCAAGTAATAAGCTGTTAAGTGGAGGTTCACCCGGAAATTATAATTTTTAACATTAGATTCATGCTCATTTTGTCAAGAGGAATCGGGTAGTATTTTTAAAATCGAAGCCGTACATACCGTTTAGAGATACATCGTCTCCGCCGCTTCCGGGTATGGGCTGCGGGACTGGGCGTTCCTATTTGATTGACAGTCTTCTGACAGGCTTCCGACGGTCGCATCTATCGCGTCATGATTTTCCGAAAGTAGACGAACGTCGGTGCGCAGGCGCCATATAGAGCCGCGCCGACGTTCGGCTTCTTTCGGCTACTCGTGACCCGATAGATGCGACCGTCGGAAGCCTGTGGGAAGACTGTCAATCAAATAGGAACGCCCAGTCCCAAAGACCATAACCGGAAGCGGCGGAGAAGATCGCTCTCTAAAACGGTAAGTACTGCTTCGTTTTAAAAAAAATACCCGATTCCCCTTGACAAAATGAGCATGAATCTAATGTTACATTTTTTTTTAGGGTGAACTCCCGCTTTAAGCTGTAAAACTATAAAAACCTGGCTATTTAACATGAATGGGAGAAACCCGGAACAGAAGAAAGGGACAAATATTTAAAGAAAACAGTAAATGGATAGACTAGCATCCATCAAAGGGATTCAAGATAAGAATCCGTTTCCTTTCATTTACGATCATATGGGTATTGACACCAATGTGGAAACACACATAGCCCGATAGAAATGGAATGGACAGAGTATATCGCAATCGATTACTGCTGGGAGCGCAAGACTAAGGATGGGACAGAGCTCAAAGGAAGAGAAGAGATGTGTATGACAGGGGAGGAATGTGTAAATAGCTGCATATGTGCTAGGCGGAAGGGTAACATGGATAACTATCTCAATCATAGTAGTGGGAAACATCCCACTCAAAGTTTAACCCTTTGGGTATTCTCGTATTTAAATGGAATATCCAATATACCTTGCGCATTTGTCATTTTTTTAAAATAAAGACAACCTAAGGTTTTTTTTGGAAGTGCGCTGTCCATTCTTCTAGAATTTACAATTTGTATATCTGTCTTGCATCTACTTAAGGGTGTCCTGGTCCTAGCCCTCTCGCCTCCAGTTCTGTTTAAGAGACAATACATTTCTTTGCATTCTAAAAGTGTCTGGCGCCCACCGTTTCATCTTGCATTACACCCACCATGCCTTGCAACCCACTCCACACACAAGGATGTCGGCTGTCGCTGATTCTGGAGGTCCCCATTAGGCCTAAAGGGGCCCGGGACTTTGCTACACTAGTATAGTGTTGGATTGACCCTAGGCTACTCCTGCATCTTCAGAATCTGTCATCTGCCGAAGGATAAATAACGCATAGTAACCCTGGTGTACCAGTGGAAGAGAATTTTATATTTGTTTTCTTTAGACCATACTGTTTGCCACGTTTACAAAGGTATGTTTTTCCCAGAATTTGCTCCCATTTCTTCATATATAAGTGTTTGACGGAACACTAAAGAGGTGTAAGCATCTTATAGATTTGGGAAATGAGTCCCTCACTCCAAGCCAGCTAGTTACATTTTTCTTTAACACTGTCAAATTTAAAGAATTATAGACATTTGGTTCAGAATGGGCATACGGACACCTTGGTTGTTAACCATAAAAGGTTTGTTTAGGGAGATCATAAACATTTTTAAGGTCTTGGTATGATGTAAAGTTCTAGTTCTAATATCCACCAAATGGCGGAAGTAAAATAGGGCCTCATTCTTCCAAAAATGAGACATCTGTGAGGTTAAGCTATCTATGATAATGGAGTAAGCACAATGGAGGTCAGTAAAGATGCATTTGTCGTGAAGGGATATTGTTTGACCTGACAACTTAGCGTGCAGAGAAGTGCCATAGGGCAGAGCAGTTTAATTGTATCTATCAATGCATCACCATTCCACAATGTAGAATTAGGATGAATAGGAGCTAACCATCATTTCTCCAATTCCATGAATTGTAGGGTATACCAGAATGCTACAGAACAGGCTAGCCTGATAGTGTTTGGCAATTTTTAGAAAAGCCAAGCCACCTTAGGCAAACAATACAGGCTTGGCTTTCCTATGGTGTGTATCACTCCTAATAAAGGAAGTAGGCTATTTTGAAGTGTTTTTAATTGAGATGCCAGAATGGGAATTGATAAGGTCGCAAAGAGATCAAAAAAAAGCCTGGGGTAGAATAGAAATTTTAATAGAGGCGATATGGCCAAAAAAATAAATTATAATGGGATTCTATTGATAAGTGTATTAATGACTGTAGAGGGGAGGGACATTTTGAAACTAGAATGTGTTTTGACTATCCAGCATCTAAAAGCTAAATATCCTTTTTGGCTAGATGTACTCTTTAGAATACTGTTCGTCAAACAAGAACAATTAAGTACTGTCTGCGATACCTTTTTTCACAGTATTTGCACTAACATCCACATTTTTAGGACAAGCTATTGGGGTGTGCCCATTCTTCAAAGCCCGAGCAGTACTAATACAACAAAGTTATAGCAGAATGTTGTTAAGTAAGACAATCTCTGAGGTACAAAAAAAAAAAAAAAAGATTGGTGGTTAAGATAAGGCAGGGAGAAGGTTTTTAGGCTGAGTTTGGGTTCCTAGGAAAATATAGTCCATGTAGTCAAATCCTCAGCATCACTACTGTTGATTTTAATATAAATTTTACACAATCCATTTAATCAAGGCATGGAACAGGAAACTACAAACATTAAATACATTATTCCTCTTGAGTTCAAGGAGCATTGTCACTGCTTACGATTCTGTTGGCTTCACCTATTATTACAGCGGGGCTTTGATGATAATGTTAAAGAATATAAAATTCAACCTCTTCTGTGTTCCTGCCCCTCCTTCCTGTTGATTGCTCCCACAGCAAGCAGCTTACTATGGGCGCAACCTAACCGAGCCACAGCATTAAGATAAAAAAAATTCTGCCTTTACAAACACTTACCACCTTCCTGCCCAGTCCCAGCATCCATTTAATAGGATGTGTACACCCAATGGGGAAATAGACATTCGTGACCATGTTTGCGTGGGTGCGGTAGAGCGGTGCAAAGACCTAAGGTCAATAAGAGGGACGTATTACGTTCTCTTGCTGATTGACTGCTGCAGGAGATGGGTGGTCTGGTTGTTAGGTCATGAAGGATGCTGGGGTTATGGGGCTACCTATTTGATCAAAAAATGCACACATGCTTGCAATGCAGTGTATTGCAAAACTGTGGATTGCAATTAATGCATCTTGGTGTGAAGATTACTGGATTAATTTGCAGTAAGTTTTGGCTAATACAAATTAATTAGATCATCAGTATTTATTTCATGTATAGCCAAGCAATGCACTATTTCATTTAGCAGTCATAGCAAAGCAGAGGTAGAAGATACTCCACCCATCAGCAGGATATCCTATAGGAAGGCATTGGAAGGTGGCTAGGAACCACCTGGCATATGTTTGTAGACCACTGGTTGCCAATTACCTTGAGATACAGATGTGGCATAATAAGATAGGTTCATGTCCCACTCCATGTACTTCAGAAACTGGAAGGTGGTGCAAGTCTTTTTTGCATAAAACATTGTTGGTAATCACTATAGTCTCCTGTAACCTGCAAGTGCTCCCTCCTAACACACAGACAGCTTCTCTAGCCATCCTTCATGTCTAGCCACACCCTGAGGAAGCCCCAGTCAGTAGAAGGAGCAAAACATGTAGGCGGAAGGGGACACACTCCTCAACCTGGAGTCCAGGCGCATGTTTGGAGTCCATATCAGCAGGATCTCTATATATGTGACATGGTATACCATGACAGCTGGATATATTGAAGAATAACAACTCTCATGGGAGTCATAGCCACTATCCACTGGGACCTAACAGGACAGGACACAAGATCACTAAGTCGTCAGGTCAGGAATAGTGAGACTATTAACTTGTCACAAGAATACCTCTATCTAATACAGCCACACTCCTGTGTACATGTCAGCGGAGACAAGAACATACAAGCCGGCAGGAGCAGTTAGATGTTACATTTTTGCAAGTATACTGGTATTGGATACCGTTTTAACTCTGACTAGCACTCCGCTGCCACAGCTGATGTCCATTCAGCTGTAAGCACTGCAGATATTGCTTCCAAGCAGCTGGACCTGGTACATATTCATTAAGCCAGTAGTCAGGAGAGACTGTTTTTTTTTGCCCTGCTGCTGTGTACAATTTGTATCTACACACCTGTATCTGATACAGCTGTACTCCTATATACACTGCCATAATTGCCATTGCTAGAAGGTTTGCTATGTCTCCCAGAACAGTCTCAAGAGCATTGAGGAGATTCCAAGAGACAGGCAGTTACTCTAGGAAGCTGGACAGGGCCATAGAAGGGCCTTTAACCCATCAGCAGGACCAGTATCTGCTCCTTCATGCAAAGAGGAACAGGATGAGCACTGCCAGGGCCCTAAAAAATTACCTCCAGCAGGCCACTGGTGTGAATGACTAAACTATCAGAAACAGACTTCATAGGGGTGGCCTGACATCCTCTAGTGGGCCCTGTGCTCACTGCCCGGCACTGTGGAGCTCGATTGGCATTTCCCATTGAGCACCAGAATTGGCAGGTCCACCACTGGCACACTGTGCTTTTTACAGATGAGAGCAGGTTAATCCTGAGCACATGTAACAGACATGAAAGGGTCTGGAGAATCCGTGGAGAATGTTATGCTACCTATAACATCATTTAGCATGATCATATTGTGGTGGGTCAGTGATGGTCTGGGGAGGCATATCCATGGAGGGACACACAGACCTTTACAGGTTAGTCAATGGCACCCTGACTGCCTATAGGTATCGGGATGAAATCCTTGGACCTTGGTCCTTTATCAGACCCTACACTGGTGCCATGAGTCCTGGGTTCCTTTTGGTGCATGACAAAGCCCGGCCTCATGTGGCAGGAGTATGCAGCCAGTTCCTGGAGGATGAAGAAATTGATACCATTGCATGGCCCAGATGCTCGTCTGACCTAAATCCATAAGAACACCTCTGGGACATAATAGTTCGGTCCATTAGATGCTGCCAGGTTGCACCTCAGTCTGTTCAGGAGCTCAGTGATGCCCTGGTCCAGATCTGGGAGGAAATACCCCATGACACCATCCGTCATCTCATTAGGAGCATGCCTCGACGTTGTCAGGCATGCATATGCATACAAGCATGTGGGGGCCATATAAACTACTGAGTACCATTTTGAGTTGCTGCAATGGAAATTTCAGTCTTTAAATTCAGCCCTCTGTTGGTTGATAATTTTAATTTCCATCAAGCGATGTGGCATCCTTTCGTTCCTAACACATTACCCAGTCCACATCAGTATAGATATCCACCATGATATTTTTCCCCCATTGAGATCCGATGTGTTTTCCTTTTTGAGCAGTGTATATTGCAGAGGATAAAAAGGATACTCTAGCTGGCAGGAACGGTGAGATGGTTATACCCTCCCAAGCACACTTGGATGAGACCTGTTTTTACTCTGACTAAGACTTTGCCACTATAGCCGATGGTCAATCAGCTGCTAACACTGCAGAGTTTTGCTTCAATAGCAGGCTGGATCCAGCACATATCCTTGAGGTGTCGAGTCAGTAATCAGGAGAGACTGTTATCTGCTTTGATGTACAATTGATAATCAGCATATATCACATATTCAGCACTTATCCATCTGCTTGACATAGACTGCCAGCTCACTGCAGTATATCCAGCGGACTTCTCATACAATATGGAGGGATCAGGTCTCCTTTTCGACATCCTAGGGGGAGGTAGGGGTTGACAGAGATTGTGAGTGGTTTCTGGGGGATAGAGTGGGGTATCTGGGGGGGGGGTGTGGGGGGTTGTTCCCTGGGTGGGTAGGAGGGAGGAGGGACATGGAGGCCACTCAGTGGGGACTTGCACTACATTGTTGTAATTTTTAGTCCTATGGCCTGATGGTCTGATGTGCGTACACACCATCGTTCCAAAAACCGATCGGGTCACAAAGCAGTGACGTCAAACACACGACGTGCTGAATAAAACAAAGTTCAATGCTTCCAAGCATGCGTCGACTTGATTCTGAGCATGCGCGGGTTTTGAACTGATGCTTTTCTGTACTAACCATCGGTTTGGGACCGATCGGGCAGCGGTCCATCGGTTCAGTTTTGAAGCATGTTTTAACATTTTTGACCGAAGGAAAACAGACCGATGGGCTATACACACGGTCGGTTTGGACCGATGAAACTGAACCTCGGTCCATTCTCATCGGTTTTGTCCGACCGTGTGTACGGGGCCTTAGAGATGCAGTATCCTTTTTGGTGTTAAATATCTACCCTTCCCACTAGTTCTAAATTAAAGTTCACCTTCGGGGCAGAATTTCACTTTTCATGATTAATAAAAGCGTTTTCCAATGCCATTTCTGGCCCAGCCATCCCAATGTGCTTTTCTCTCACTTACCTTGTCTGCAGGATGTTTAATATCTTGTCAGTTTATTTGTATTTTATATTGGATTTTCAGATTACATCACTTCCTGTAGCAAGTTTTTTATTGCATTTGTCACCTGTTTGTAGGTACACTGGGTCTGGTTACCTGTCACCTGATTGGCTGAAGCAACAAGCGCTGTGATTGGACGCCTATCAGGCTGATTGTCTGATGTTTTTTCCATCTAAATTTCCACCCAAGTTATCCAGTTGATGATCGTGAATTTTAGGGCAAGATCCACAGAGCAAGTACGCCGGCGTATCTACTGATATACCGGCGTACTTTCAAATTTCCCACGTCGTATCGTTGTGTTGAATCCTCAAAACAAGATACGACAGGTTCTGGGTTAGATCCGATAGGTGTACGTCTTCGTACGCCTTCGGATCTAAGATGCAATACTTCGGCGTCCGCAGGGTGGCATTTTCCACGTCGGGTATGCAAATTAGCGATTTACGACGATCCACGAACGTACGCGCGGCCGTCGCATTTTCTAACGTCGTCTGTAGTCGGCTTTTTCTGGCGTATAGTTAAAGCTGGTATTTTGCAGCGTATATATAGAATTGCCATGTTAAGTATGGCCGTCGTTCCCGCATCGAAATTTGAATATTTTTTTTTTGCGTAAGTCGTCCATGAATAATGATGGACGTAACTCACGTCTAAGTTGCGCATTTCATTAGGCGCGGGGACGCGCTTCATTTAAATGAAACCTGCCCCCAACCCGCCCAATTTGAAATCCGCCGCCAGAAATACACTACGCCGCCGTAACTTACGGCGCGAACTCGCTGAGGATCGAAAATGCGCCAGGTAATGTACGGCGGCGTAGCGTATCTCTGATATGCTGCGCGGAACTAAATGTATGTGGATCTGGCCCTAAGTGTTTGTGTTAAACTGGATGGTTGTTTCAGATATGCAATCAATCAAATGATCAGCTTGAACAGTCAATCACATGAAAAATCTATATGTGCAAGGCCAGCACTATACTTTCCTATGGTATTTACATATTTTGCAAACTGAAATATGCTACTTTGTTTACGTCATAGGACTAGGTACATGTTTGAAATGTTTTCCTGGAGAGCAAGGGAGTGACTTAGAGCTTCAAATATTCATATTAGCTGTTTGAATCATTCCTATTACTTATTTTCCCAAATTATATAATATTGAAATGTATGTGCATATGCAGCATTTTACAGAGAGCACACATCCATTCACATCAGTATTACTGGTTTACATTATAAGTGTTTGTATTTTGGCAAGAATATCATTCAAACATCAAATGCTCAAACAGTTCCTCCTAATGGAATTACAGTGTCTTGAACAAGTATTCATACTCCTTGAAATTTTCCACATTTTGTCGTTTTACAACCAAAAACGTAAATGTATTTTATTGGGATTTCATGTGATAGACCAACACAGAGTGGCACATACAGTAATTGTGAAGTAAAAAGGAAAATAATAATATTTTTTTTACAAATAATTATCTGAAAAGTATGGTGTGCATTTGTATTCAGCCCCTTTACTCTGATACCCCTAACTAAAATCTAGTGAAACCAATTGCCTTTAATAAATAAAGTCCACCTGTGTATAATTTAATCTCAGTATAAATACAGCGGTTCTGTTAAGCCCTCAGAGGTTTGTTAGAGAACCTTAGTGAACAAACAGCATCCAATGCCAAGGAACACACCAGGCAGGTTAGGGATATAGTTGTGGAGAAGTTTAAAGCAGGGTTAAGTTAAAAAATTATCCCAAGCTTTGAACATCTCACAGAACATTGTTCAATTCATCATCCAAAAATGGAAAGAGTATGGAACATTGTAAACCTACTAAGACATGGCCGTCCACCTAACCTGACAAGCTGGGCAAGGAGAGCATTAATCAGAGAAGCAGCCAAGAGTCCCATGGTAACTCTGGAGGAACTGCAGAGATCCACAGCTCAGATGGGAAAATCTATTCTCAAGACAATCATTAGTCGTGTACTCTACAAATCTGGCCTTTATGGAAGTGTGACACGAAGAAAGCCATTGTTGAAAGAAAGCCATAAGAAGTCCCGTTTGAAGTTTGTGAGAAGCCACGTGGGGACACAGCGAAAGTTGAAGAAGGTGCTCTGGTTGGATGAGACCAAAATTAAACTTATTGGCCTAACAGCAAAACGCTATGTGTGGTGGAAAACTAACACTGCACATCACCCTGAACACATCATTTTTTTCAGCAGGGACAGGGAAGCTGGTCAGAGTTGATAGGAAGATGGATGGAGCCAAATACAGGGCAATCGTAAAAGAAATTCTGTTAGAGTCTGCAAAAGACTTGAGGTTGGGGCAGCAGGACAATGACCCTAAACATACAGCCAGAGCTACAATGGAATATGGAATGGTTTAGATCAAAGCATATCAATGTGTTAGAATGACCCAGTCAAAGTCCAGATCTAAATCCCATTGAGAGGCTGTGGCAAAACTTGAAAATTGCTCATCACAGATGCTCTCCATCCAATCGGACAGAGCTTGAGTTATTTTGCAAAGAAGAAAGGGCAACAATGTCACTCTCTAGATGTGCAAAGCTGGTAGAGAAATAACCAAAAATACTTGCAGCTGTAATTGTAGGGAAAGGTGTTTCTAAAAAGTATTGACTCAGGGGGGATGAATACAAATGCCCGCAACACTTTTCAGATATTTATTTGTAAAAAAAAAAACTAAAACCATTTATAATTTTCCTTTTACTTCACAATTATGTGCCACTTTGTGTTGGTCTATCACATAAAATCCAGATAAAATACATTTATGGGGTTTAAATAAATTTTCATGGCCCTGTATGTGTGTCAACAATAACATGAACTTGATGAGTGGGCAATAGCTGCAGATGAGCAGATCTGGGATGTGCAATGTTTATTTAGACAGGTGACTACAAAATTTGCAAGCTGTCAGTTGAATTAATAGTGACAGGAAGTATCTTGAACTAAATCAGCTGGTTCCCCCATGCTGCTACTCCCAGCTGGTGCCAGACTAGAGAACAATGGCATCGTTTTAAATATGTCATTTAGTGCAGGTCCTGATTCTGCAGCATCTTCGTCAACAGGGAAATTACAGTCATAGGTGATTTTTACTTGAAGTAAACCTGCCATTGCTCTAAACTGGTAATATAAGTAAATGTAGCAGTGCCTTCACATGCCTGCAAATTTCATTTCAGGTTGCCTTGTTGGTCCTAGACTACCTCAGCAGGATTAAAAAATGTTTTTCATGTTTTTGTTAGGCCCCGTACACACGACCAAACATGTATGCTGAAACTGGTCCGCGGACCAGTTTCAGCATACATGTTTGGTCGTGTGTAGGCGCGAGCGGGCCGAATTCCAGTAAACATTTGCCCGCCGGGCCTTTTCCCAGCAGACAAATATTCCTGGACGTGTTTTAAAACCGTCCGCTGGAATCCTGCCCGCTCAGACATGTACGGTAGGTCTGTACTGACGACCGTACATGTCCGAGCGCCCGCCGTCCCTCGCATGCGTCGAATGACTTCGACGCATGCGTGGAAGCCTTTAAATGGCAGGCCCGCCCACGTCGCCGCGTCATCGCCGCGGCGACGACGCGGACACGCCCCGCGTATTGTTTACGCGCGGACTTCTGTACGATGGTTAGTACAGCCATCGTACAGAAGCCCTCTGGCAGACATGTACGGTTTCATCGTACATGTTTGCTCGTTAGTACCCCGGCCTTACAGGTAAAAATTTTTTTTAATATGTCTATAAACATTTGAGATATGCATACATCTATTAAAAAATAAAAAATTCTTGCTTGCTGCATGTTTGATTTGATAATACCTTGTGAAAAATACATTTATAGTAACCCCTTTTTTTCCAAAAGAAAGAAGCCTTAAAATATTTATTGACGCGTTAGCAGAAAATTGACTTATAGTTAAGCTCTTATCAACGGAAAAAACAGCTGGGATCACAAAGAAAGAATGAAAGTGCCCCATGGAGCCCATAAAACACTAGTCTGACATGCTGAAAACTTACATTTGCTAATTTTAGCCTCGCCATTCTCATCATTTTGGGATAAAGACACAATATTTCTCTCGGAATTCAACAGGAACTGTGATTAGCATCAGAAGAAATATTCATGCTTACACATAAAGGCCCAGATTCACATACATTGGCGCATATTTATGCTGGCGTAGCGTATCTTTTTTACACTACGCCGAACCAGCGCAGAGAGGCAAGCACAGTATTTACAAAGCACTCGCTCCCAAATCTACGCTGGGTTCCCTCGGCGTAAGCCTGCATAGGTGGAAGTGGGCGTGAGCCATGCTAATGAGGCGTCAAGTACTTAAAATGAACGGCGCATGCGCAATCCCGTGGACGCAACCCAGTGCGCATGCTCAGAATCACGTTGAAACTACTCCTTAAGATACGTCGAATCACTGCCTACGACGTGAACGTAACCTACGCCCAGCCCTATTCACGTACTACTACGTAAACTACGTAAAATACGACGGCTGTTCCCTGGTCCATACCTTTGCATGAGTTGCGCCTCATAGATGGGGAATAACTATAAGCCGGACGTAAGCCTTACACAAACCGCGTATATTATGCGCCGGGCGCAACTACGTGGTGAATCGACGTATCTCCCTCATTTGCATATTTGCAATGCGGCGGCCATCGTAAATATGCGCCCACGATACGCTGGCGTAGGAAAGTTACGCCGGTCGGATGAAGCCTTTTTTCAGGCGTATCTAGTTCTGTGGGCACGGCGCACAGATACGATGGCGCATAGTTACACTTACGCGGCGTATATCGAGATACGTCGGCGTAAGTGCTTTGTGAATCCGGGCCATAGTCATACTTTACTTGCACATTAGTGATGGGCATCTCTTCATACAGAACTGAATTTTGACCACATCCCTTTTTTAAGACCCATGATTTGAAATTTTGCCTGCAAATAACCACTGAAGCTGCTTGCACTCAATGCACACCTTTGTCCTACAACCCACCCAGAATCCCACTTTGACTGCTGCTATGGTTAAAAGCAGAACCTATTACAAGAGACTGTGGATTTATGAGAAAACTGTCAGGCCTCGTACAGACGACCAGACATGTCCGATGAAACGTTTTCATCGGACATGTCCGCTGGGATCATTTGGTCTGATGTGTGTACACACCATCAGACCAAATTCCCCGCGGACAGAATACGCGGTGACGTGGCGGCGATGTGGCGGCGACGATGATGCCGCGACGTGCGCGCACCAGGAAGTTCAATCCTTTCACGCATGCGTCGAATCACTTCGACGCATGTGTGGGATTTCGGGCCAGTGGACATGTCCGATGAGTGGTACTGACCATCGGACATGTCCGACGGACAGGCTTCCAGCGACAAGTTTCTTAGCATGCTAAGAAACTTTTGTCCGCTGGAAACCTGTCCGCTAGGCCGGGAAACTGTCAGGTCGGCCCTACACACGACCGAACATGTCCGCGGAAACTGGTCCGACGGACCAGTTTCAGCGGACATGTTCGGTCGTGTGTACAAGGCCTGTACAGAAAGCTAGCAGATTTTCCACATTGAAGAGGCTGAGAATGTTAAAGGCAAAATTGCCAGTGACTGCCACTATTACAGGTGGATTGCCCATGTTATAGACAATCTCATTAGGAATGCACAAATTAGACGGATTAACAGTCACTACTTATGTTAAAGCATATATTTAAAGTCAAAGTCAGAGAGACTGGTCATGCATGATTGTCCATGTTATAGAGACTGCCCATGTTAGGCACTCTGGATGATATCAGCAGCTTATTTCAAACCATAGACGTAGACTTACGGCAGAAGCTATCCATGTTAAACTGCCAGTGTTGATGTTGAGCTGAGTTGAGAGGTACCTTGATATAGCGCGGTCTTACCCCAAAGGGTCCCGACGTGCTTATTGTTAGTCTCAGAGACTGCAGGCCTGTGCTGATAAGTTTAGGGTGCCTTATTACTGAGGTACTATTTGATCACATTACAGTTACATTGCAGCTATCACAAGGAGTATGCACTTCCTTCACCAACCAGAACATAAACTTCTCTGCAAGACTCTTCATGACCCATCTACTCCCCAGATCTAAACCAGACTCTGTGCACAAGTCCCCAATTTTACTGTGCATATCCAATTGCTACAGTGGGAAGAGAAGAGAAAACCAAATAAAAGAAAATTCTCCTCCATAAGCATCACCCTCCTCACCTGCAAACCAATGTGACAGCTAATGGGTGCTCCAATTTAATTACTGCCCAGCATGTACATAGCATATAACTGCTGAATAGCGTCTCTCTATGCAAAAAAACGTAATTCCCTAAATGCTATTTTTTCCCCCGTGTAAGTTATTCCACAATATGACATCTCATGATAATTGAATCATTTGCTGTTATAAACTTTGAAAAAGCTGCGCAAGCTGTTTCATGTTTTAGAAGCTACACCAACCACAAACTTGCCAGTTGTGTAATTGGCACTGGGCTCTGTAGCCTAAATGCTAGCTTCAGGACTGAGTTGTAAAGTGAGAAGACAGCCTCCTGTGTGATTACTAGTTTCTGGCCGTAAAACAATGATACAGTAAAGTAAGGTTTTTAGCACTCACTGTAAATTTAAGGATATAGGATATAGTAAGTCTTGGATTTGGGAGTTATACTGTTGCCTTCAGGAGATTTGGGCATTGGCATAACAAAAACTGTCATTTTTAGAGCAAGCAGTGCACAATGCGTGATCTCAGCCCCTTTAGAGGGATGGGACCTGTGTACCTCAGTGGACTTCAAGAAACAGAATTTATGGTAAGTCCTGTGCTCCTCAATGGACGGTGAAGAAAATTAAAGTGGAAGGCAAGGAAGGAAAGTCAAAACCTAACTAAGCTTAAAGATATTGTAAAAAAAAAAAAAAACATGTCTATACTTACCTGCTCTGTGCAATGGAGCTGCTGACACCTAAACATGTTTTACCTTAATGCAAGGAATGCATTAAAGCTTGTTTGCTTCCTTCCCCCCTCCGGTGCCACATTTGCACTCCTCCGCCTTTCATTTGAGGATGCGCCACAGATGCTCAATAGGGTTTAGGTCTGGAGACATGCTTGGCCAGTCCATCACCTTTACCCTCAGCTTCTTTAGTGAAGCAGTGATTGTCTTGGAGGGGTGTTTGGGGTCGTTATCATGTTGGAATACTGCCCAGTCTCTGAAGGAAAGGGATCATGCTCTGCTTCACATACTGTAAGTAAACAAGTTGAAGTGACTGAAAACCACCAGTAGATGTAAGTGTAGCACTACCCCCGGAGTAGCTGCTGGTTTGTTTTGGGTGGCACATTTACCTCGTGGCTCTCCAAATTCCTAGGGGTGTATGGTGCATATAGCAGAAGTAAAGGAATGTCCGCAACAGGTGTCTTTTGCTGTGCTCTTTATTACTCAGCCTGGTAAAAACAATAAAACTTGTGGTGAAGAAGGTAGAGTTGAAGAAAGAAGGAGAATAGCAAATTAAGGTGTAGCAATAGGGAAACAGTTCTGCTCCCACATGTAACACTTCTTGCACCACTTCTGCTTGAGTGGGATTAGCGTACCTGGACAGGCCTCTCTCACTGACCTGGCAGCCAGAGTATCGCTCGAACTTTTGAGGAAAAGTCTCTGCCACAGACTCTCCTGGAATGGATTCAGTGAGAAACCTCTGCCACAGGCCCTCCTGATTGTGGTTGAGGAAATGAACCTCCTTGGTAGAATTACGCCTGGATCTCCTTCAAGTTGCTTTCAGGTACCAACTGACAGGTGACCAGCCTCTCAGTGTCCGGATACCTCGATCCCCGGTGGATTATCGAGACCCTATTGGATCGCCAGCCTCTCATTGGCTCTCCTCAGATGGACTCCCCACCGAACAGCTATACCGCTTGGGATCTTCAGGATTGGGAACCCAGTCGACCACTGGGCTCCCTGCCACGACTTAAATGTTACGGACCAACATGGTCCCGGAACCAGGAACTCTGTGTGGCACGCACGCCCCAGCCAGGTAGGCCATTACGTAGGGGCGCCATGGTGCAGACACCCAAAAGGTGGATGCCGCACTTGAAGAAGAAGACCCAGAACTAATGGCGTCTGTCCCACAAATACCCTCCCCCAGCATGCACAGCGAGGCTCAACCCTCCTGATTGGCCACTGGGGAAGAGCACCCAAACTTTGACTCCACTGCTGCCATCTACTGCACTGAATGAATGAATGAATGAATGAAAACTTATATAGCGCGGCACATGCGAACTTAATCGCCTCTGGGCGCTTGTTGTTCCTGTCTCCTTTGGTATCAAAAGAGATGCGTTTTGATCTTTCTCCTGAATGCTAAGTGGTTCTTCTCCAACCGAATGCTGGTTGGTAAAGCGTTCCATAGTCTGGGACCTTGGACCGCGAATCTCCTTTCTCCTTTGGATTTGTAGTTGGCTTTCGGTATCTGAAGAAGATTTTGATTGGTGGATCGCAAAACGCGATTGGGATTATGAGCTTTTATTTTTTCGCATAGATAATGGGGAGCATTCCCATGGATACATCTATGCGTTAGACAGAGTGCTTTAAAAGCAATTCTGTCTTTTACTGGCAACCAATGAAGGGATCTCAGTGAAGGTGAGATTGATTCCCAGGGTTTTTTCCCAGTCACAAGTCTGGCAGCCGTATTTTGAACGACTTGCAGACGAGCGATTTGGTATTTTGGGAGTCCGAGGTAAAGGGCATTTGCATAATCCAGTCTGGAGTTTACAATTGCTCCCACCACGGCCGCTATGTCTTCTTTGGGAATAAAAGGAGTAAGTCTGCGTAGTAGGCGCAGCAGATGGTGAGATCCGCTGACTACTGACCCTATTTGTGCATCCATTGTCATGTAGGAGTCGAAGATGACCCCGAGACTTTTGACTTTGGCGCTAGGGGTGATGTTTTTGCCCAGAATGGGCGGGGGAGTCCAAGTTGTTGCAGGTTGTTTCATACGCTTGGCGTGAAACAGGAGACGTTCTGTTTTCGCTCCGTTGAGTTTAAGATAACTCTTTGTCATCCAGTTCTCTATCAAAGAGAGGCATGTCTCTAGATTGAGGTGGTGATCCTTTTTATTGCAAATGCGCAAATACAGTTGCGTGTCGTCTGCATATGAGTGGTAGAGCAGTTTTTGGCTGCTGATGATTTCAAAAAGCGGTCGAAGATAGATGTTGAATAACACCGGCGACAGAGGCGATCCTTGAGGGACTCCGCACGATAATGTGCGTTTCTCAGAGGTGAAAGGTCCTAACTTCACTGTTTGCGATCGGTTGTCCAAAAAAGAGGAGAACCAAGATAAATCGCCTTCTGCGACTTTGGCTACTTCAGCTAGCCGAGTCAAAAGTAGCTTGTGGTCTACAGTGTCGAAGGCTGCGCTTAGGTCCAACAGAACCAGGAGACAAGATTCTCCTTCGTCTGCGGCCTCGAGAGCGTCGTCCCATATTTTGACCAATGCTGTTTCCGTCCCGTGTCCAGGACGGAAGCCCGATTGAAAAGGATCAAGTAGGTTGTGGGTATCTAGATGCTGTTGCAGCTGTTGTACCACTACTTTTTCCATTACCTTTGAGAGAACGTTTAGGCCTGTTATGGGACGGCGGTGAATTGGGTCCTTAGGGTCTAGGGTGGGTTTCTTTAAGATAGGTCGGATTATGTCCTCTTTCAACTGGGAAGGCACAATACCTTCCTTGAATGATTGGTTAATAAGCTGCGTGATAGGAGGCGCCAAGATGTCAGCGCATTCCTTCAGCAGTTTAGTGGGGATGATATCATTTGGCGCTGTGCCGTTACGCAAAGTACCAATGATATTCTTTGTGGCATGGATAGAGATGGGTTCCAGCGTAAACTTACCTAATTGTGAAGAATTACTGCAGGTATTGTATGGATAATTACGGGGGGGGTTGGGGGGGGGGGGTTGTTTTGCTGAATGCTTTCCCGGATTCCTTCGGTTTTATTAATGAAGTAATCCGACAATTCATTGCAAAATTCTTGGGTATCCGAATTGGGGTTTTCAAGACATTCTGGATTCATGGTCTGAGTGACCAGCTTGAAGAGTTCGCGTGGGCGATTTAGGGCGTTGTTGATAGCCTCAGAAAAATAGTTTTTCTTGGCTTTGAAGATTTCTTTGTGGTATTTTCTTGTTGTTGCTTTGTAGATGGTGAGGTTTTCATCTGAAGAGCTTCTTTTCCAGGCGGCTTCCGCCCTTCTGCGCTCTTGCTTCAGTAAGCAGGTTAGGATGAAGGAAAAAAGCTGGGACAGCCGCACTCCAAAAAAACTCCTCCTTTAATTAAAAATCACAAAATACATGCCACAGCAAAAAACAGCACAACAAAAGAAAAGCTGACGTTTCGCACTATGCCTTAGTGCTTCTTCATAGCTAGTCTAGCTATGAAGAAGCACTAAGGCATAGTGCGAAACGTCAGCTTTTCTTTTGTTGTGCTGTTTTTTGCTGTGGCATGTATTTTGTGATTTTTAATTAAAGGAGGAGTTTTTTTGGAGTGCGGCTGTCCCAGCTTTTTTCCTTCATCCTAACCTGCATTTTGATTGCACTGCCTGCACCCTTGGCTCGGACCACAGGAATCAGATTACCTGGTTCTCTTTGAGCGGTTACCCACTCTCTCATCGCTCTTGCTTCAGTAATGCCAGTTGGTTGTTGAACCAGCTGGAGGTATTTTTTCGGATGCAGGTTTTACGTTTCGGCGCTATTAAGTCGGCTGACTGTAATAGGGCTGTGTTTATGGCATCCAGTGTTTCTTCAGCCGTTTGATGCGGCTGAATTGTTTTTATTTTTTTCCTTAACCACTTGCTGACGGCCGTACGACTTTGTACGGCCTCAGCGCGGCTCCCAATTTCTAACAGGCCGTGTTTTTACGGCCTCTCCTTTACACGTTCCCCGCGCGCGCTCCCGAGCGCGCGGCGGGGAACTTCTGTACTGGCCGTGTCCCTTGGACACAGCCAGTCACAGATCGCCGTGAACGGCCAATCGGAGCGGCCGTTTCCTAGGCGATCTGTGCGGCCAATGAGAGATGATCTCATATGTTTACATATGAGATCATCTCTCATTCCCGGCTCTCGCAGACAGCGGTGCTGTCAGGGGAGAGAGGAGACGGATCTGTGTCTCTTGTACATAGAGACATAGATCGGTCACCCCCCCAGTCACCCCCCCTCCCCCACAGTTAGAACACTAATTAGGGTACACATTTAACCCCTTCCTCACCCCCTAGTGTTAACCCTTCCCTGCCAGTCACATTTATACAGTAATTAGTGCATATTTATAGCACTGATTGCAGTATAAATGTGAATGGCGCCAAAAATGTGTCAAAAGTGTCCGATGTGTCCGCCATAACGGCGCAGTCCCAATAAAAATCGCAGATCGCCGCCATTTCTAGTAAAAAAAAAGCATTTATACAGTAATTAGTGCATATTTATAGCACTGATTGCAGTATAAATGTGAATGGCGCCAAAAATGTGTCAAAAGTGTCCGATGTGTCCGCCATAACGGCGCAGTCCCAATAAAAATCGCAGATCGCCGCCATTTCTAGTAAAAAAAAAAGCATTTATACAGTAATTAGTGCATATTTATAGCACTGATTGCAGTATAAATGTGAATGGCGCCAAAAATGTGTCAAAAGTGTCCGATGTGTCCGCCATAACGTCGCAGTCCCAATAAAAATCGCAGATCGCCGCCATTTCTAGTAAAAAAAAAAATTTATACAGTAATTAGTGCATATTTATAGCACTGATTGCAGTATAAATGTGAATGGCGCCAAAAATGTGTCAAAAGTGTCCGATGTGTCCGCCATAACGTCGCAGTCCCAATAAAAATCGCAGATCGCCGCCATTTCTAGTAAAAAAAAAAAAAAAAAATAATAATAATAATTCTGTCCCTTATTTTGTAGGCGCTATAACTTTTGCGCAAACCAGTCGCTTATTGCGATTTTTTTTTTTTTTACTAAAAATATGTAGAATACGTATCGGCCTAGACTGAGGATAAAAAAAAAAACGTAAAAAAAAAAATTGAGCTATTTATTATAGCAACAAAGTAAAAATATTTTATTTTTTTTCAAAATTGTCGCTCTATTTTTGTTTATAGCGCAAAAAATAAAAACCGCAGAGGTGATCAAATACCACCAAAAGAAAGCTCTATTTGTGGGGAAAAAAGGACGTTAATTTTGTTTGGGAGCCACGTCGCACGACCGCGCAATTGTCAGTTAAAGCGACGCAGTGCCGAATCGCAAAAAGTCCTCTGGTCAGGAAGGGGTTTAAGTGCCCAGTAAGGAAGTGGTTAATGTGGTTTTGAAGAGTTCCGAATGGAGCTTCTTCTGACATCTAGTCCAGTGTGTTGTCACTAGATTTGATGTTTTTGTTGAGTGGGGGAATTCGGAAATAATGAATTTGATTGCATGGTGATCTGTCCACGGCAACGGTTCATTTTCCAAAATTTTTATTTCCAGATCTTGCCTGAAAATAAGGTCAAGTGTGTGACCTGAAGCATGTGTGGACCCACATACTAGTTGTTGTAGCCCTAATCCTTCCAGGTGGTCAATACAGGTGTCAGCCACGGGGTCTTGTGGTGAGTTGGCCCAGAGATTAAAGTCCCCGAGTGTTCTTCCCCGAGGGTGGGAAGAACACCCCAGCACAACAGAATGAGCCCACAGCACAGGCATGCTGAGACAGAGACCCAATTTGAACATATCAACCAGATCAGAGTTTAACTACACTTTGATCTCCCTCTAAATTTAAATAGCACCGGTACTTTGAAGTAACCAGGCGCTACATAAGCATACTACCAAATATTAATTTTTTTAAGCAATTCCACACTACACAGAAAAAATACACATAAGTGGAAAAGCCTCCAAAGTTGTTGCTGAGGATACAAGGATCCGTATAGCTGCTGTGAAAAGTCTAGCTCAAGCAACTTATGAGAACTCTTATTTGAAGTTACTGAAGAAATATATCCACAGTGTAATAAATATCTTGATAGAAGAGAAAATAAAAATAACAATAAAAATATAATTCGATATTTCCAGAGCATAGGAAAAGGAGCCCAACCTCCTAGGACACTACCAAAAGAAAAATGAAACATGATAGTTGGGGGCTATACAGGGGCTGAATTAATGTTTTTTTCCATTTTGCCAGTGTTAAACCCTCCTGAAGATGGTAGTATAACCGACACAGTCAGATACAGGACAGTCCTTATGTACTAGTAACTAGACAGTCGAGATGCATGGCAGTTAGTGTAAATCCAGTTCATAATCCAATCCATTTTTTATTGAAGACCCTGACCCAAGTCCTTCTGTCCCTTTTAATCTTAACTATCTCCTCTTCTGTGTCTGATATGCACAATTATTGAATACAGTCTATCGTGAAATGATTGTGTCGTTTGCATACTCCAATATGAAGGCAGGGATGTTACCCCTTGCAACTGGTCAAAAGCATGCTTTGATTTTCTGACCTCCTGAAATCTATTTCCAGTCTGGGTCTTTTCTGGCACATTTTGTTCACGTGTAACAATCAGTATTTTTTGCTAGAAAATTACTTAGAACCCCCAAACACTATATATATATATATATATATATATATATATATATATATATATATATATATGTATATATATATGTATATATATATATATATATATATATATATATATATATATATATATATATATATATATATATTATGTACAGGACACCGGGGGTGGGTCCTGGACGGGTGCTATACGGCACCACTGTTTGGACTATGGTCCATTTAAATAGAGGTAGAAGGTTCAGGGGGTCACCCAAAAGTGGGTGAAAAGTTCCAGGCAGGCGCTAATTCAGAGAGGACTGGCTCGCAGTCTTCTCTATCTTAATAAAGTAGTTTGGGGCCTGGAATTTTGGAGGCTCCAAAGTGTTATTTGGGTGGGATGGAGCCTCCACTCCTAAACCCTGGAAGCCAGCGCACAAGGGGTTAAAATCTCACAGACAACCACCCATTAAAGCAGGAAGTGATGCTGGAGGGAGTGAGTGAGTTGGGAGAGTGCACCTGTGAGGACAAGATGGAAGTCTGCTAGCTGCTCAGAAAGGACCTTTGAGTAGTTTGGAAGTGAAGCTGTGTCTGCAGGGAAGGTCTGGAGGACTTCTTACTAAAAACGTATGTGCCTTTCTTTTGGTTGTTTTTCTGAAGAAAGACTTTTTCCTAATTTATGCTGGAAACAAGCAGGACTTTTGTTGTGACGTTTTGGATGCTGAAGAAAAGCTTTATTTTGTTTTGTTTGGTCACCAATAAAGACCCTTTGCTTTACTGATACGGTTTTACGCACTTGTCTCGCGGAGCTTAAAGACCCCCAAAGTTTACAATTGGTGGAGAATGCGGGCAAAGTGCATTTGCAGGCGCAAAAAAAAAACGTTTAAAAACTGACATTTAAAGAGACAGTGTACCTATGGAATGTCTTGGGTGAAGCCAGCCCAGACATTACAAACAGCACGCAACGACATGGAAGAGGTCATTAGGGCTTTGGCACAAGCCACCGTGACCCAGCAGCAAGCGTCAGCAGACGCCAACCGTCGCCATGAGGAAGCGATGGCTCAGCAGCAGGAAAACACACGGCTGCTATCCGCCCAGTTTACAGCCCAGCGGGAGTCCACTCAAGCGCAGGTGACTACCTTGCAGGAGGCAGTACAGCGGCTGGCTCAGGGACAAGAGCAATCGGCCGTTGCCGTTAGCAACCCAGTGTCTGTTAGAGCCAGCCATTTCTTGCAGAAACTAACACCCAGCGATGACGTGGAAGCCTTTCTTACCACCTTTGAAAGGATAGCAGAGAGAGAAGCGTGGCCCCGGGACCAATGGGCCGGCATTATATCGCCTTTTCTCACTGGTGACCCGCAAAAGGCCTATTTTGACCTCCCAGCTGAGCACATCAAAGACTATGAACGTCTAAAAGCTAAAATACTGGCCCGCCTGGGAGTGACCACAGCTGTCCGGGCTCAGAGGGTGCATCGCTGGCGGTACAAATCGGACCAACCACCCAGGTCCCAGATGCATGAACTAATCCAGTTAGTCAAAAAATGGCTGCAGCCAGAAAAATTGTCAGGCCCACAAATGGTGGAACGAGTGGTGATGGACTGGTACCTACGGGCCCTGCCAGATGACCTACAGTGCTGGGTAAGCCACGGAAACCCTACCAATGCTGACCAGCTGATCGAGCTGGTTGAACGGTATACCGTGGTGGAGGACCTGCTTGGGCCTCCCAAGCGTCGAGAACCCACGCCAAGGACACCCAGACCAGCCACCAACCTGAGGAGAGAAGCCTTGCCAGATGTTGGCGTCCGCAGGTTTACACCATCTGCCCTAGAACCACGGAGGTCGGTTCCTGTACCAAAGATGGGAGACATACAATGTTGGCGATGTCGGTCCTGGGGGCATACCCAGGCACAATGCCCACTGCAGGAGGAGCCTATGGAGTGCGGAACTGGTCGGAGAAGCTCCTTCTATGTGCGAAGTGTGTGTACCACTCATCTTGACCTGGCTGCAGGACGGTTTGAGTGTGAAGTGTGGGTGAACCACCTTCCTGCCAGGGCCCTACTGGACTCCGGTAGCATGGTAACATTAGTACATGCCAGGGTACTTGGGAGGCTTAGACCAGTGACTAAAACTCTTCGGGTGGTATGCATTCATGGGGATACCAAGGAGTACCCCTTGGTTCCGGTGACTGTCTCTTATGGCCATGCCTCAGTTACACAGGAAGTCGGGGTGGTAAACAGTTTAATTCATGACATCATAGTGGGGCGGGACTGACCACTATTTCTGGAACTATGGAACGAGGTGCAAATGGCACCACCAGGGGAACTGGGGGCACTGGGCCTGGAAGGGACAGGGTCCGAGGGGTCCGGAGCTGAAATACACCCCTCTGATATAGAAATACCTACCATTGATAATGAAGTCGCAGGGAATGCTAATGTGGAGGATAATGCCCCTGACCCAGGTCTTAAACCCGGGTTGATCTCTGAGGGGGGGGAGGTCTTCCCATTACAAGTTATGCTGGGGGAGGATGATGTGGAGCTCTCCCCGGTTGAGGAGGATGAAGGGGAAACATCCTCAAGGCCAGTACATCCAGATCTAGATGTGTCCAGAGGTGCATTTGGTACCGCCCAATTACGGGACCCTGCCTTGGTCAATGCTCGAGAGCAGGTTTCTGTTGTTGATGGGGTCCCACAAATGCCAGACGCAGACCAGAGGTTCCCTCACTTTGCGTTGAAGGGGGACTTACTGTATCAAGTGGCTGAGAGCCGAGGGGAAACTATAGAGCAGTTGCTGGTTCCCCAACCGTATAGGCGGATGCTCCTCGATCTAGCCCACAACGATGCACTGGGAGGACACCTGGGGGCGGAGAAAACAGAGGCCAGGATAAACGACCGGTTTTACTGGCCAGGGTTGAAGGCCGAGGTTAAAAGATACTGTGCGTCTTGTCCCATTTGCCAGTTAACCGCCCCAGTGCCACACTATAGAAACCCTCTGGTGCCCTTGCCGATTATCGAAGTCCCGTTTGAACGGATCGCTATGGATCTGGTGGGACCCCTGGTAAAGTCGGCACGGGGCCACCAATACATATTGGTCATCCTAGATTACGCAACTAGGTATCCAGAAGCTGTCCCTTTGAGGAAAACCTCCTCTAAGGCCATCGCCAGGGAGTTGTTTCAAATGTTCTCACGAACTGGGTTCCCCAAAGAGATCCTGACAGACCAGGGTACCCCTTTTATGTCAAAGGTAATGGCGGACTTGTGCAAATTGTTTCAAATTAAGCAGTTGCGGACGTCTGTCTACCACCCACAGACCGATGGCCTAGTCGAAAGATTCAATAAAACCCTAAAATCCATGTTGAAAAGAGTAGTCCAGAAAGATGGGAAGGATTGGGATATGTTACTCCCTGCCCTGTTATTTGCTATCCGGGAGGTCCCGCAAGCATCCACAGGTTTTTGGCCATTTGAGTTAGTGTATGGTCGAAGGCCCCGGGGGTTACTCGACCTGGTAAAAGAAACGTGGGAAAGTGAATCCTCACCACACAAAACGGTGGTAGAGCATATCTCTCAAATGCGAGAGAGGGTGGCTAAGGTGATGCCACTGGTGAAGGAGCACATGCAGAAGGCCCAGGATGCCCAAAGGAGAGTATATAACAGGTCGGCTAAAATTAGACAGTTCCAAGTAGGAGACCGGGTGGCTGTTCTAATACCCACGGTAGAGAGCAAATTCTTGGCCAAATGGCAGGGCCCATTTGAGGTAGTAGAGAAAGTCGGTGAGGTAGATTACAGGGTACACCAGAAGGGAAAAGAAAACCCTACCAGATCTACCACATCAATTTGTTGAAACCCTGGAGAGACAGAGAACAAGTGTCCGCGGTAGTAGGGGTACAGTCAGGGGACCATGCAGGGAATCGACTTGGTGCAGGTTGCTGCTACCCTGACTAGACCTCAAACCCAGCAAACAAAAGAGTTTCTACAAAAAAAATAGAGATATGTTTTCAGAGTTGCCCGGTCGCACCAACGTCATCGAGCATGACATTGTGACCGAGCCCAATGTAAAAGTCAGGTTAAAGCCTTACCATATCCCAGAAGCTCATAGGGTGGCAGTGTCCGAAGAGGTTAAAAGAATGTTCGAGCTTAGAGTCATTGAAGAGTCGCAGAGTGAATGGTCAAGTCCAATTGTGTTGGTACCCAAGCCCAATGGCACCCTCCGCTTCTGCAACGACTTCAGAAAGCTTAATGAAGTCTCCAAATTCGACGCATATCCCATGCCACGAGTAGATGAGCTAATTGAAAGGTTGGGGCCTGCCAGGTACATTACCACGCTAGACCTCACAAAAGGGTACTGGCAGATTCCCCTGACTAAGGAAGCCAGGGAGAAGACAGCCTTCTGTACCCCAGAAGGCCACGTTCCAAAGGGCCATGGACAAAACTCTGCGTCCACACCAACGGTACGCTTCTGTCTACCTAGATGACATAGTCATCTTCAGCACTGATTGGGAGTCCCACCTTCCCCGGGTTCAGGCAGTTGTAGACTCCTTAAGAAGAGCAGGGTTCACCATCAACCCCGAGAAGTGTGCCATTGGGATGGAGGAAGTAAAATACCTAGGGTATATTGTGGGTAGAGGGCTGGTGAAGCCCCAAATGAGTAAGGTGGAGGCCATACAGGACTGGCCCCGTCCCCTAACCAAGAAGCAGGTCAGAGCGTTTTTGGGCATAGTTGGCTATTATAGGAGGTTTGTCCCCAACTTTGCCACTGTTGCTGCACCACTGACCGACCTGACCAGAGGCAGAAAGTCAGTGATGATAAAGTGGAATGCCGAGGCCGAGACGGCTTTTCAAAAGCTTAAGACAGCTTTGTGCCAAGATCCGGTGCTTGTAGCTCCAGATTTTACAAAAGATTTTGTAGTACAGACAGATGCTTCAAGCGAAGGGTTGGGAGCGGTCCTGTCTCAGGAAATCAATGGGGAGGAGCACCCTGTGGTCTTTCTTAGTAGGAAGCTGACGGCAGCTGAAAGAAACTATGCGGTGGTGGAGCTGGAGTGTCTGGCCATCAAGTGGGCTCTAGACTCCCTGCGATATTTCCTCCTGGGCAGAAAGTTCCGCTTGGTGTCAGACCATGCTCCGCTTACCTGGATGAGACAGAATAAACACACCAATGCCAGGGTAACAAGGTGGTTCCTTTCTCTCCAGGAGTTCAATTTCATGGTAGAGCACAGACCCGGGAGACAGCATCAGAATGCCGATGCCCTCTCCCGAGTCCATTGTATGGTGTCTACTGTTGCCTCCAACACCTCCGCGTTGAGGCAGAGGGGGGGGGATATGTACAGGACACCGGGGGTGGGTCCTGGACGGGTGCTATACGGCACCACTGTTTGGACTATGGTCCATTTAAATAGAGGTAGAAGGTTCAGGGGGTCACCCAAAAGTGGGTGAAAAGTTCCAGGCAGGCGCTAATTCAGAGAGGACTGGCTCGCAGTCTTCTCTATCTTAATAAAGTAGTTTGGGGCCTGGAATTTTGGAGGCTCCAAAGTGTTATTTGGGTGGGATGGAGCCTCCACTCCTAAACCCTGGAAGCCAGCGCACAAGGGGTTAAAATCTCACAGACAACCACCCATTAAAGCAGGAAGTGATGCTGGAGGGAGTGAGTGAGTTGGGAGAGTGCACCTGTGAGGACAAGATGGAAGTCTGCTAGCTGCTCAGAAAGGACCTTTAAATAGTTTGGAAGTGAAGCTGTGTCTGCAGGGAAGGTCTGGAGGACTTCTTACTAAAAACGTATGTGCCTTTCTTTTGGTTGTTTTTCTGAAGAAAGACTTTTTCCTAATTTATGCTGGAAACAAGCAGGACTTTTGTTGTGACGTTTTGGATGCTGAAGAAAAGCTTTATTTTGTTTTGTTTGGTCACCAATAAAGACCCTTTGCTTTACTGATACGGTTTTACGCACTTGTCTCGCGGAGCTTAAAGACCCCCAAAGTTTACAATATATACAGTATATAAAATACATAACCACATTTTTTTAATGCCTTTACAGAGGAGGTCCGGTCCTGGAATTACCGCCCATGATCTGACGTTTGTGGTGACACATGTGCATGACGATCAGTGTTTATGCGCGTTACGTGACAAAAGTTCACGTTTGCCTTTGCACACAAGCATGGGATAACTTTTGCGATAACATTTGTGCAAACCAATCAATATATGCTTATTGGGAATTTTTTTTAACAAAAATATGTAGCAGAATACATATTGGTGTAAATTGATGAAGAAATTTGATTTTTTACATGTTTTTATTGCATGTGTTTTATAGCAGAAAGTAAAAAAAAAATATTTTTTTCAAAATTGTATCTTTTTTTGAGGTAATCAAATACCAACAATATAAAGCTCTATTTGTGGGGAAAAAAGGCATACATTTTATTTGTGTACTGTACAGTGTTGCATGGCCGCAGAATTGTCAGTTAAAGTAATGCAGTGCCATATCGCAAAAAACGGCATTGTCATTAAGGGGGTAAAACCTTTCAGGGCTGAAGTGGTTAAAGTGATTGTAAAGTCTCACTTTTAATAAAACATGTTATACTTACCTCCTCTGTGCAGTTGGTTTTGCACAGAGCAGCCCGGATCCTCCTCTTCTCGGGTCTCTTTTGGTTGCTCCTGGCCCCTCCCTCTTGACAACTGCCCCCATAGGCCAGCAGCTTGCTATGGGGGCACCCAAGCTAAGTCAGAGCTCGGTGTATCCATTCAGATACGGAGTCCTGACCCGGTCCTAACACCTCTCTTCCCTGATTGGCTAACTGACTTTGATTGACAGCCTCGGGAGCCAATGGAGCCATGGCTGTGCCCCAGCCAATTAGGAGGAGAGTCCTGGACAGCCGAGGGAATCATGGACATCGCTGGATAGAGAAGGGGCTCAGGGTAAGTATTAGGTTGTTTGGGGGGCCTGCTACACACAAACGATTTTTCATCTTAATGCATAGAATGCATTAAGATAAAAAACATTTTGCTTTTACAACTCCTTTAAACTTGCATCAGGCAGCTCATTGGATAAAGCTTAGAGAACTTTTTCCTGTGAATTGGTCTTCTTATCAGCTCTCTCCTATTCTTCATCAATGAGCTTTTAACTCTCTGTCATTATAGGAAAAGAAGGCTCTCCCTTTTTCACATTTGGAAATATCTGCATACTTTTTGCAATATATAAACAAGCACTCTAACGCTTATTGAAAAGGTAAGTCCATTCAACAAAATAGAGCACAAACAGCGCTACTCTATAGGTGGTGTTATCACTCACACTAAAACAGTCCAAAAAATAAATGTTGAGCAGCAGATGAGAAATGTCCCAGAAGGAGTGTTGAAAAGGAAGAAAAATAGCAGCGTGCACCTTCCACCAAAAATCCTCTCAGTTCACCAGTTGTGACCACTCGCCTGTCGGGGTTCAAACTCACCAAAAATAAATATATGAAGCGGGATGGTCAACACCCCAGAATTTTAAACCTCTTTATTATGAAACCGCTTAAAGCAGAGTTCCAACCACAATTAGCATTTTATAAATGTATGTCCTTTCATCCTGCGTTTTTATAATATAAATCTGGTCACTTACTATTTTACAATCCGCCGCCGATCCGCATAGATATTCAAAAAAGATAGTTTATAAAACTATATCTACACCGTTGTCATTTTGCTTGTGGGCATTGAGAAGCCTTCAGGCACTTACTTCCTGGAAGTCTTGGATGGGGAGTGATAATTGGAAAGCGCACTGCATCCTGGTAAATGATGACACACATTTCCCAGGAGCATTAGAGGGAGATGATGTCAGAATCCTAGGTGGTTTCAAAGGCAGATTTCATGGGACCGCATAGCAACAGGCATTTCCAGATGAGTAAAAAAAAAAAAAAAAACATTTTTTTTTCTTTTTTAGTCGTAAGCTACAGTTTAAAGCAAAATTGTTTTTTTGATGGAACCTCCACTTTAAAATGCAGAGAGACATTATGGTCTTTAAAACCAAGGAGAATATTTGCAATGTGTTCCCCTACCCTGACCTTCAACTGTCGTTTAGTTCGACCTAAATATATCAAACCACACGGGCATTGAAGAGCGTAAACAACATAGGATGTATTGCAGTTAATGAATTCTTTGACCGTGAATTCCTTATTATTTGACGTAGAACGGAATTTTTCAACCACCCTCAGTGGTCGATCAGCCTCTTTACATGCTCTGCATTTTCTACAGGAAAAAAACCTGTCTCTATCCCAAAAAGATGCGGGTTTAGAGGGAGGGTCCAGCACCTTGCATACAACCTTATCTGCAAAGCAATATACAAATCCTGGTTTGGATGGTAGAACTGCAGATAAAGTTCTATCCATCAAAAGGATATGCCAGTGGTTGGAGAAAATTGCTTCAACCTCCCTATATTGTGAATGGAACCCTGAAAAAAAGTTCCACTCACGACCGGTATCATTTACCGCACGATTATTTTCACCCAATAGATTTTCTCTAGGTATAGAGGCTAAATCAGAGATTATAGAGGTAAGTGATTCTTCTCTGTACCCTTTTTCAGTGAACTTATTCTTCACAACTTCAGCTTGTAACAAAAAATCACTGACTTCCAAGCAATTTCTTCTAACCCTAGTTAGCTGGCCTTTGGGAATATTGCGAAGCCACATTGGATGGTGTCCACTGCTCATAGGCAGGTAACTGTTGGAGTCTGTTGGTTTGAAGAATACTTTAGTTCCCAACCTATTTCTCATTCTAAAGATGTCAACGTCCAGGAAATGTATGTTATTCAGACTGAATTCGCTGGTCAACTTGATGTTATTTGCGTTGTCATTTAATTCCTTCAGGAACAGTAATAGTGTATCTGAGCTTCCCTCCCAGATGAAAAACAGGTCATCTATATATCTTTTATAGAGTAATAGCTGAGGTCTAACTTTAGAAAACATGGTTTTATCCTCCCACTCCCCCATAAAGAGGTTTGCTATACTGGGGGCAAACTTGGCCCCCATAGCAACACCTCTACACTGGGAGTAGAAATTACAGTCAAACCAAAAGAAATTGTGTCCCAGACAGAAGTCCAGAGCATTTCTAATAAAGACTTTCTGGTCATGAGGGATGTCATTACGCTGACAGAGAGCCCAATTGAGAGCAAGTAATGCATCCACATGTTAGATGACGGTATACAGGGAGGATACGTCTGCTGTCACCAAGTATACTTCTCCCTTCCCTGTAAGCGGTTTCATAATAAAGATCCCAGAGGTTTAAAATTCTGGGGTGTTGACCATTTGAAACCCCCTTGGGGGGACTTTAACTTGGTCAGGGACCTCTCCAAGAGGGAAACCCAGTGGATTTTTTGTGTGGATACTTTATGCCCTAAGGGGTTAAATGTAGAATTAGACCTGAATTGTTTTATCAGTGGTTTTTAGAGTATTGGGTCTATTTTATTGATTTTTATATCTACTCTATTTTTATATCATTATATTTTATATATATATATATATATATATATATATATATATATATATATATATATATATATATATATATATATATATATATATATATATATATATATATTGGATGTATATCACTATTTATGTTTTTATTAGATGTATCTGTGAATATTGTATTATAACAGTATATTTATTGTTAATTTTCTCTATGGTCAATTTTAATTGCAAGATATGTTGTGTTGAATGCTGCTGCTGGGATATCCAGCCCATTAGCATTAGCCCATTAGCATTAACTATATCTATTTGCTTTTTAAATCAGTTTCCTTCAGTTTCCTTCTTCTTTGTCTTTGGAACAAGCTGGCTGATTTTGAATGAAGTATATGCTATTATGTGCTTTATGCGCCAATAATACTGATCATTTAAACACCCAGATTTGTAAACATATAACTTGTGCGGACATACACATATTTGGTCCCTCTCCCCGAGGCCAAGGCATAATGAGCTAGTATGCAGCGCATACTAGCTCAATATAAAATACTTACCTCAGAACGAAGCCCCCGTATCGCAGGCCGGTCCTTGCCCTCGGCGTGTCTTCCGGGCTCGCGGCTCTGGCGCTGTGAGTGGCCGGAGCTGCGATGACGTCACTCATGCGCGTGGGAGTTTTCTTCCTGGACACTACCGGACCTTCAGCCGGGCATTCAAAGTGCATGCACCGCTAATGTCAGCGGCTGCATGCAAAGGGAATATTAATATTAATTTTACCTACAGGTAAGCCTTATTATAGGCTTACCTGTAGGTAAACGTGTCAAATTTGGGTGTACAACCACTTTAAGGATCTACAGTGGGACACTGAGTTAAGCTGGAAGATTTACAGTGGGTTACTGTGAGTTAAACTGGAAGATCTACAGTTGGATACGTGAGAGAATTTGTTGCCACAGGAGACAGCGGTTACTACAAGATGCAGATTGCTGCATTCAGCTTAAAGAAGTTTTAAAGAAATGTTTTTTTTTTCACCTTAATGCAATCTATGCATTAAGGTGAAAAAACATCTGATGATGTCAGCCCCACCCAAGTCCCCGTTCTACTTACCTGACCCCTTGAAAGTCCCGCTTCCGGTCGCGAGATCCTCTTTGCCGTTGGCTAGAGCGGATGGATTGAGAGCAGCACAGCCATTGGCTGGCGCTGCTGTCAATCACATCCAGTGATGGGGCGCGCCGAGGGGCGGGGCTGAGTGATATAGTTAGCAGCTTTGGCCGCTCGCTGTATCACAGGAGCGTGCCCACAAGGACTCAGCTCTCTCGCATGACTGTGGTGAGTTCTTGCAGGGAGGACCAGAGACAGCCCCCGAGGGACCCCAGAAGACGCGGAGCGGGGCCACTCTGCGCAAAACGAACTGCACAATGGAGGTAAGTATAACATGTTTGTTATTTTAAAGAAAACATTTTTTTTCCTTTAGTAACCCTTTAAAGGCCCTCGTTCTGTATTGCTGTCTGCCTAGTTCAATTTTTGTCTGCGGAGTTTGCCTTAATTGCTATTTCATTTGCCTAAGGGTGTCCTGAGACCTAAAGCCTCTCTCCCCACTGTTTCTGAGAATAATAATACTCTCTTTGTTAATTTTACAGTAGGCTTACAGTAGACTTTGTAAAATGGCTCCAGATGAGTAAAGTGACTGGCGCCCAATCTTTTCACCTTGCATACCCACTATGCCTAGTAACCTGCACCCTGAGGAGGAGTTCTCCCTGGCTCTAGGGGTCACAATCAGGCCCTTGGAAGTCGGGGAGACTGCTACATACATTAAGTGATTTAAATGAAATATTAATAGAAAAAAATATGGAATAACTTTTACTAATACCACTGCTGCTGAAGTAGCTTTAAAGTGATTGTAAAGCTTTGCTTTTTGTTTCTTTTTAAATAACAAACATGTCATACTTACCTCCACTGTGCTGTTTATTTTGCACAGAGTGGCCCCGATCCTCAACTTCTGGGGTCCCCCGGTGGCACTGGTAGCTCCTCCCGCATCGTATAACCCCCTAGGAGAAGAGCTCTCCCGAGGGGGATACCTTGCGGGCGTGCTCTAGAGTCCAGCATTTGCATCCATAGCTATCAATCTATCCAATCAAGAGCCAAGACAACGGGCAGAGGGGAAGAGCACATCTCTGGCATGGGAATTACGGGCCTCAGGTGAGTAAGACGGGGGGTCTGGGGGGCCAGTCAGTGACAGAAGTTTTTTCACCTTAATGTATAAAGGTACAATTATGGTGAAAATATAATGCATGTAATGCATTAAGGTGAAAAACCAAAAATGAGGGTTTACAACCCCTTTAAGTTAAGTAGGAATGACACTGACAAACTGCAGTGCACAATGCTACACTAAACTCTCTTTCGTTATGATGCCCAGGGAACCAAGGGAGATCTTACTTGATGCTGGGAGTCGTTCAACCCTGGAAATGAGGTGAAGACATCGGGCAGAATGGGAATTTCAAGCTGCTCAGGTAAATAATACACAGCAGTCTACTTTTCAGTTATCAGCATGACAGTTGGCATCAACTGGCAAAAAACTAATCAAGGTTGTTTATTAATACAGTGGAGAAGAGGTGCCAGCGAGGTACTACTTGTAACACAGAAGTCTGAGGCACACTGGGCCAGATTCACATAGAATTGCGGCCGTGTAACGTAACCCGTTTACGTTACACCGCCGCAAGTTTTCAGTGTTAGTGCCAGATCCACAAAGCACTTACGTGTAAACTTGCGGCGGTGTATCGTAAATACGTCCGGCGCAAGCCCACCCAATTCAAATGGGGCGGGTACCATTTAAATTAGGCGCGCTCCCCCCCGGACGTACTGCGCATGCTCCGTTCGCAATTTTCCCGACGTGCTTTGCGCGAAATTACGGCGGCGCGACGTGTTTGTGAATCGCGACGTGCGTAACGTACTTACGCCGGGAAAAACAAAAAAATTCAAAAGCGACGCGGGAACGACGGGCATACTTTAACATGGTGGAGTAATTTTACACCATGTTAAAGTACCCCTAATTTTGCGATGGGAAACTAAGACTTGCGCCGACGTAACGACGGAAAAAACCTTTGTGGATCGCCGTAACTGCTAATTTGCATACCCGACGCTGGAATACGACGCAAACTCCACCCAGCGGCGGCCGAGGTACTGCATCCCAAGATCCGACGGTGTAAGTCAATTACACCTGTCGGATCTAAGGGCTATCTATGCGTAACTGATTCTATGAATCAGTCGCATAGATACTCTAAGAGATACGACGGCGTTTCAGAGAAACGCCGTCGTATCTCTTCTGTGAATCTGGCCCACTGTGTATAATAGAGAGATGTGATGCACTTCATTCAGGAAAGAGGCACAAGGCACATGCAGTAGAAAAGCATTGCACATTTAACACTAATGCCGCGTACACACGATCATTTTTCGGGAAAGAAAAAAAACGAAGTTTTTAAAAACGTCATTTAAAATGATTGTGTGTGGGCTACACTTCATTTTTCGGCTTCTGAAAAAAAAAAAAAAAAAAATTCGAACATGCTGCATTTTTTAACGTCGTTTTAAAAAATGTTGTTTTTCGGGTTATAAAAATGATTGTGTGTGGGCTAAAACGACGTTTTAAACCCGCGCATGCTCAGAAGCAAGTTATGAGACGGGAGCGTTCTGGTAAAACTACCACCGTTCATAATGGAGTAAGCACATTCATCACGCTGTAACAGACAGAAAAGCGAGAATCGTCTTTTACTAACACGGAATCAGCTAAAGCAGGCCAAAGGCAAATAGAACTTCCCCTTTAGAGTGCCGTCGTACGTGTTTTACATCACCGCGCTTTGTTCATAATTTTTTTAAAACGATGGTGTGTTGGCAACGCCGTTTTTAATGATGAAGTTGGAAAAACTTCGTTTTTTGGACATACTAAAAAACAACGTTTTTTTTCATGCCGAAAAATGATCGTGTGTACGCAGCATGAGACATGAAGCACCGCATGTAAGAAGTCTGAGTTATGCCACGTACAGACTACCGGACATTCCGACAACAAAACTATGGATTTTTTCCGATAGATGTTGGCTCAAACTTGTCTTGCATACACACGGTCACACAAATATTGTTGGAAATTTTGAACGTCAAGAACGCGGTGGCGTACAAGACGTACAAAGAGCCGAGAAAAATGAAGTTCAATAGGCAGTGCGGCTCTTCTGCTTGATTCCAAGCATGCATGGAATTTTGTGTGTCAGAATTGTATACACGCGATTGGAATTATACATCAGACAGGAGGCTCATATCTTATGCATGATCTTTCTTTATTCATGCTCACAGCAGAAAACAACTTTAGTGAAATGTTATAGAAAAAATGTTTCTTTAAACTGACAACCAGAAGCTACACCCCCGGCAGCCCTCTAGGTGGGTCTGCCAATCACAAGGTAGTCCAGTCAGTATATAAAGGCCTGTCCCTTTAGAAACCTCCTCTTTCTTTCTGCTCACAGATCAGAACTCAGATAAGTAATTTCATTGAATTCTATAAGATTATTTTTATATACATATATATAGATATACTCTTTGTTTCATTGTAATATCTATAACCTGTCACAAATCTGACATTGGTTCCTTTTTTCCCCTTGTGGGAATTTATTATTAGCTCAATCCCTCTGTGGATTTTCCTTTTGATTCGCCCCCCCTTCGGGGCGCTATCTATTTTCCACCTTTCTGTACTTGATTATTTTATTTTATTTTATTATTCCACAAACCTTTTTTCCGCTCTGTTAAGCTCCGTCTTTAACAGACCACTCATTACCTGCGTTTTTCTATGGGACCCCGGTCAGCGCGCACCCTCCGCTCTGACCAACCCCGAATCATTCACTTCTCCTGCGCGGTCTCGCCTCACATCGCGAGACGTCGGCGCCATTGCCATCGGATCCTTCGCGCCTTCTGCTCACCATCAGCGCGCTCTTTCAGACAGGGGGGCGTGTCGCGACCTCTCGTCCTATCAGATCAGGACGGGAGTTCTCGCGAGACTTCGCCCTCCTCCCCCGTGCTCCGCTCCTCCGTCACGCTCAGCAGTGTGTGAGCGAACGGAGAGGTGGACGGAGCACGGACCCTGCGGTACCTATTCCTGGGAATTTATTCCCCCCAATTACCCAATATATATATATATACTTAGCCTTATTACCCTTATATATTTTAATACATATAAATATATTGCTTAGAGCTGCGCTGCAGCTCTCCCCTTAGTGCTACTGCCTCTTATTAGCCTAGCTGTTTTTCAACATCCCTAGCCTTCCTTCAGTCTAGCACTGCTTTTCACATTAACAGCACTGTTACCTACAGCTGCAGCATGGCAGAAGGCAGAGACCCCACTAGTATGGACATTCCCATAGAATTACTAGATCCCTCACAGGACACGCCTGTAGTCATGACTACAGCACAGATCCAACAGCTGATAACTCAGTCTGTGCAGGCTGCCATGGCCTCGGTGGTATCTGCCCCACCTATACCCCATAGATCCGGGTCTCCTGACACCGGCATACCTATGTTAAAAAAGGGAAAGGCGTCTCAGAAACGCCGCCACATTGAAGTGGCCCACGACTCCCCGGCAGGGGAAGTACTAAATATGCTCCAGACAGTACCATCCCAGGACTGTCGACCCACTGTTCTCCCAGACTCGGTACGACCCCCGGGCCTCGGGGAGATAAATTTACAGAGACAAGGTTCCGCCAGGCGGACAAAACCGGACTCCTTCGTGGACTCCTCTCCTGAGTCGTCCGCGGAGTCCGAGGCGTCTGACGCCTATGAGTCTGGAGAAGACTATGAGGACAGTGGGCACCTGTCGGTTAAGAACGACAACAACCCTGTACCCCAGGGTGAGGTTTTATTAGACTCCCACGGGGAGCCATTCTTTGACCCCGAAGCCATTAGTCACCCTAGATCCGGTGATTGGACACCTCTACTCGAGGTGGCTCAATACATTGAATACTGGGCTCGGAGGTCGGTCGACAAGGCCAACAGGAACAAACTACGCGCGGAATGTCCCCGCCCGTGTATTACAAAAAAGGTAGTGAGCACTCCTGAGGTGGACCCCATCCTCTTGAGATACCTCACTAAGAGTGGGAAATATTCTAAAAAGGGGATAGAGAGGTCCTTCAAAATGATCCAAGACCGGGTATTAGACCTGTTTGGCCCCATCACAAAGATCCTAAATCTCAGTGAGCAGGCTTCCGCCTCTGGTCAACCCGTCGATTTAGCCCAACTTAGGGGATGGGCTCAGAGAGCTGTGTGTCTCCTGGGTTCAGCAAATACTGCATGCTCCATGGAGCGTCGTCGCTCAATTCTCATGAGACTCGATCCCCAACTCTCCCATCTGGCCGACTCTGAACCGGGTCCGTCTGCCGACGGCATGCTATTCGGAGATTCCTTAATAAAGGACATAAACAAAATGGTAGGGCTCTATTCCAGCCTGGACAAGGCCCAGACGTCTCTGAAGAAGACTAACACTAGAGTTTTTCACAAGGCCGGTAGATATAGAGGCCGCTCTACCGGCCGTTTCTCCTCCTCCAGGCCCTTCCAAAGAGCTCCCGTCCACTACCAGACTCCACCGCCTTACTCCGTTCCGGTTGCCCAACCGGCACCATTTTTCCCCCCCCGGGGACGTCCATGGAGAGGCCGAGGTGCTAGAGGCTACCCCCGTTCCAGACCATCCTCCGGTGAGTACGATACCTCTGCACTTGTCCCAAATGCCTGTAGGGGGAAGGTTGAAACATTTTATCCACGCCTGGTCTGCGATTACGGCAGACTCGTGGATACTCAGTACAGTGGCGGGCTACCAAATAGAGTTATATGCCCTTCCAGTGATGGACCATACTCCTCACCCCATCCGATTTTCTATCCCAAACGCCAGTCTTATGGACAGCGAATTACAGGATCTCCAGACCAAACTAGCTGTAACAGAGGTGGACTCAGATTCTCCCGGTTTCCTCAGCAACCTTTTTCTTGTCAGGAAAAAGGGCGGAGGTTTCCGACCGGTCATAAACTTGAGGAACCTCAACCAACATGTCGTATACCGACATTTCAAGATGGAGGGCATTCATTGCCTAAGAGACCTCTTACGCCCGGGGGATTGGTTGGTCAAGGTGGACTTAAAGGACGCCTACCTTACGGTTCCCATCCATCCATCCTCTCAACATTTACTCCGTTTCCTGTGGAGGGACAGAGTGTGGCAGTTCACTTGTCTGCCCTTCGGTCTCTCCTCAGCCCCTTGGTGTTTTACCAAGTTACTAAAACCTGTAATAGCATCCCTACGGAGCAGAGGGGTGAGGTTGATCGTCTACCTAGACGACATACTCATAATGGCTCGCTCACCCCACCTAGCAAACGCCCATGCATCCTGGACAGTTACCCTACTTCAGGACCTGGGCTTTCTAGTAAACCACGAAAAGTCGGTCCTTATACCATCTCAGGAGATGGAGTTTTTAGGATTCCTGGTAGACACCAACCTAGCGGTCCTGCGTCTACCCAAGGCCAAACTTTTGACCATACGCAAAGAGATCAGTCTCGTGCTCAACAAGCAGAGGGTATCCCTTCGCGGACTGGCACGTCTCGTCGGCCTATTGGCAGCGTCGATCCAAGCCATCTTTCCTGCTCCCCTCCATTACCGAGCCCTTCAGAGGCTCAAAGCCCTTCATCTCCGCCAGGGACTCCGCTACGCGGACGAAGTCCTACTGGACGCGGAAGCCATGGGGGAACTGCGATGGTGGCTACGCCACGCCGTAGAATGGAACGGCAAGACCATATTCAGCTCCAACCCGGACTTCATTCTGGAGTCGGATGCCAGCCGCCATGGCTGGGGCGCTCGGTGCGGTTCATCCTCCACAGGAGGGACGTGGTCCGCGGAGGAATCACTACTTCACATCAATGCGCTAGAACTCTTAGCAGCCTTCTTCGCCGTCAAGAGTCTACTGCCTCACGCTTTCAACTGCTGTATATTACTTCGCATGGACAACGTCTCCGCTGTCCAATACGTCAATCGACTGGGGGGCTCCAGGTCCAAGATCCTAGCGGATCTCGCCAGGGAGTTCTGGCATTTTTGCCTGGAACGCAACATCATCCCAATCGCGGAATATATTCCCGGCATCTCCAATATAGTAGCGGACTGGAACTCCCGTCACCTATCCGACTCCAGCGATTGGCGACTAGATCAGACAGTATTCTTTGCCCTCGATCTCCTGTGGGGTCCATTTACCCTAGACCTCTTCGCGTCCCGCCTCAACCGCCAACTCCCACAGTTTTACAGCTGGAGACCGGATCCGGAGGCGCAGGCGGTAGACGCCCTCCGCCAGACCTGGCCCAGAGGGACGCACTATGCGTTCCCCCCCTTCTCCCTGATCCTCAGGGTTCTTCTTCACATTACACACCTGAGAGCGACGGCCGTTCTAATCACACCATGGTGGCCGACGCAACCTTGGTTCCCTCTCCTCCTGGGGATGACGGTGGACCTTCCCAGACTCCTCCCTCACTCCCCTCACCTTCTCACCGACCCCAACGGGGACCTTCATCCGTTACTCGTGGACAGCTCACTCCCTCTCCTCGCTTGGTTGGTCTCGGGGTGCCCGATTCAGGCTGCATCCTTTCAGGAGCAGCTAGGAATCTCCTCACCATGGCCTGGGCCCCCGGAACTAGGTCGGCATACCAATCAGCCTGGAAACTCTGGGTTCGTTGGTGTGATCAACGACAGGTTGATCCCATTCAAGCACCTGTGACCCTTGTGGTTAATTACCTAGCGGAATCCTATGGATCCGGGAGGTCTTACAATTCCCTCAATGTACATCGATCAGCGATCTCAGCCTACCACTCTCCCGTTGACTCGCTACCAGTAGGAAGACACCCCTTAGTGTGCCGCCTACTGCGGGGCGTTAGGTTTCAACGACCCCCTCGACCCAAGTACCAACAGACTTGGGACGTAACCAGAGTTCTCTCCATGTTCTCAGATTGGGACGACAATGATTCACTGCCTTTAAAGTTACTATCCTTTAAATTGACTGTCCTCTTATGTCTAATCTCCATTAAACGGGTGTCGGACGTCAGAGCTCTGGACATCTCCAGACGCCAGTTTTCACCTCAGGGGGTGAGGTTTACGGTCGTACGTCGTACTAAGACCGGGCTTCAGTCGGTTTTTTACCCTTTCTTTCCATCTCATCCACGCCTTTGTGTGGTTCGCTGCCTACAGACTTATGAGTCTAGGACGTCCCCATTACGGTCTCTGCGTTCTTCGCAGCTTCTTATTTCTTACGTTAGACCTCACCTTCCAGTTTCTTCGGCCACATTGGCCAGGTGGGTACGCTCTGTCATGGACATGGCAGGGATCGACACGTCCCTATTTGGCGCTCACTCTACCAGAGGGGCTATGGCTACTAAGGTCATCACTACGGGAGGCTCCTTATCGGATCTATTACTAGCAGCAGACTGGTCTTCAGCGACCACATTCCGTCAATTTTATTTCAGACCGGAGGAACACGTATCTATGACTGTGTTATAATTATGTGTGTTTTTTACTGTATGCTTGTTATAGCTTTAAACTTGCATAAGATATGAGCCTCCTGTCTGATGTATAATTCGAGATTTTCCTAGCTTGTGACGGAAA
The DNA here is from genome assembly GCF_905171775.1 of Rana temporaria. Taxonomy (NCBI): domain Eukaryota; kingdom Metazoa; phylum Chordata; class Amphibia; order Anura; family Ranidae; genus Rana; species Rana temporaria. The sequence goes on from NC_053490.1 coordinate 398,503,922, forward strand.
ATATTGATTATATGAAGACAGGAGGCGAGTATCTTCCCTCCCGACCCGTCCCTTTCACTGTATTATATCTCATCTATTCCAGGTTATTGAACCACGCAGGTTCCAGTTCTATGGCTGTCTGTTCCAGCGCATCCTGTTTGATCTCCTGTTGGGATCTTTTTCGTCATGTTCTGTTCATCACTTGGACCGGTTGTCCTCACAGATAGGAGACGGGGGCCCCCTCTCCATCCAGATGTCCGGCTGTCGATTACCTACGGCTCCAGAGGTTCGGTTCCTAGGATAGAGGTCGGCCTGTTATCATATCCGGATTTGTTTGCAGTTCGCCTCAAGAAAGAGGAGGTTTCTAAAGGGACAGGCCTTTATATACTGACTGGACTACCTTGTGATTGGCAGACCCACCTAGAGGGCTGCCGGGGGTGTAGCTTCTGGTTGTCAGTTTAAAGAAACATTTTTTCTATAACATTTCACTAAAGTTGTTTTCTGCTGTGAGCATGAATAAAGAAAGATCATGCATAAGATACTCGCCTCCTGTCTTCATATAATCAATATTTTCCGTCACAAGCTAGGAAAATCTCGAATTTCCGACAAAAAAAAACTTGTTGTCGGAAAATTTGAGAACCAGCTCTCAAATTTTTGTTGTCAGAAATTCTGACAGCAAATGTCCGATGCAGCCTACACACAGTCGGAATTTCAGAAAACAAGCTCCCATCGTATGTACGCAACATAACTGTGTGCAGCTCAAATGCATATAGAAGCACAAGTCAGTGAGTGTAATGCCGCGTACACACGACCATTTAATGGTCTAGAAAAAACGACTCTTGTTAAGCCTGTCTTGCCTACACACGATCGTGAGAAAAAAAAATGCTTGAGCAAAGCGCGGTGACGTACAACACGTACGACGGCACTATAAAGGGGAAGTACCATTCGGATGGCGCCACCCTTGGGGCTGCTTTTGCTGATATCGTGTTAGTAAAAGTTTGGTGAGAGACGATTTGTGCTTTTCAGTTTGTTACAGCGTGATGAATGTGCTATCTCCATTACGAATGCTAGTTTTACCAGAACGAGCGCTCCCATCTCATAACTTGCTTCTGAGCATGCGTGTTTTTTTCACATTGTTAAAGCCTACACACGACGATTTTTTTACGACGTGAAAAACAACGCGAAAATTGAGAGCATGTTCTAAATTTGTAATGGCCATTTTTAACTTTGCAAAAAATGCTCTGGAGCCCGCACACGATCGTTTTTAATGACATTAAAAAAATATATATTTTTCACATAGTGAAAAACGGTCGTGTGTACGCGGCATAATAGTGAGGCATGAGTAAGCCTGTTATTGAAGGGTTGAAGGACTGCTGTGGGGAATTCAATACAGCAATAAGATTTTTTTTCCATGTAGAAATACGTCGGCAGAATGGCACGGACAGGCAGATCAACGTACCTGTATGTCCCCTTTAAGGCTGCATTCACACCTGAGCGACAAAACGCCCGACGCCGGACGCTTCTGCCGCTAGAGGGGAGAATTCCCATTGCTGTCTATGGAGATGGTTCACATCTCATAGACACCGAACGCCTGTCGCCTGAAAAAAAGTCCCGGACCCTTTTTTTCAGGCGACAGTGGCGTTTTCCCATTGACAGCAATGGGAAGACTTCTGAAAGAAAAAAAAAAAAATGAAAGTTTCATAATCGCGGCAAAATACGCCGCTACCGCCGAACGCGCCTGTCGCTCAGGTGTGAATGGACTCTAAGTGCCTGTCGGACCACGGGTCCCGTGGACTCGATCGCCGCGGGGATCCCGTGATCATCTCACGGAGGTATAGAGCGGGGAGATGCTTGTGTAAACAAGAATCTCCTTGCTCTGCCTAGTGAGAATGACACTGATCTCGGCTCCGTGTACTCGGAGCGGAGATCAGTGTCATGTGACACAGAGCCCATCCCCCCTACAGTAAGAATCACTATGCTAGGCACACTTAACCCCTACAGCGCCACCTAGTGGTTAACCCCTTGACTGCCAGTGTCATTTTCACAGTAACCAGTGCATTTTTATAGCACTGATCGCTGTGAAAATGACAATGGTCCCAAAAGTGTCCGCTGTGTTCGCCATAATGTCACAGTCACGAAAAAAATCACTAGTAAAAAAAAAAATTGAATAAAAATGGCATAAAACTATCCCCTATTTTGTAAACGCTATAACTTTTGTGCAAACCAATCAATAAACGCTTATTGTGATTTTTTTTTTTTTTTTTACCAAAAATATGTAGAAGAAAAACTGAGGAAAAAAATGTATATATTTTTTGGGGGATAATTATTAAGCAAAATGTAAAAAATATAAAAAAAAATCGAAATTTTCGCTCTATTTTTGTTTATAGCGCAAAAATTAAAAACTGCAGAGGTGATCAAATATCACCAAAAGAAAGCTGTATTTGTGGGGAAAAAAAGGACGCCAATTTTGTTTGGGAGCCACGTCGCACGACCGCTCAATTCTCAGTTAAAGCGACGCAGTGCCGAATCGCAAAAAGTGGCCTGGTCCTTTAGCTGCAAAATGGACCAGGGGCTTAAGTGGTTAACATGACTTGTGCTCAGTAGCGTACCTAGCAAATCTGATGCAAGACAACCAGAATCGGCTTGTTAGGCTCCAGTAAACTTCAACAAAATGTACACACACCTGCTCCGTGCAACAATATTGCACAGAAAAGTCACTTACCTCCTCTTCTGCCAGTTCCTCGCCGGTACTGTCACCTTCTTCCTTATCTGGGTGCTTCTTTAGCTAGTTTAGTTTATACACATGATTATAGGATGCTTCATGTGATTATATTTTCTTTCAGATGTACTGATTTATATTGTATTGCAGAGATTCTTTGAGATTATCAGTGGATGCCAATCCCCTGAAGAAGACTGAAACAGTTGAAAGAAACACATTCATTTTTATTTATTTTTTGTCTTTAGGGCATCTGGGTATATTTTATGCATATCTCTACTTTCAAGCCCATGGCTCCCCTGGTGTCAGTGTCTCCTATGGGGCCAGGAAGTAAGGAGAGCAGTGCTGCAGCTGAGACAGTACTGGAGCGGTGACATGAGCCATGTAAATATTTAGGGATGGGGGTGGATAGGACAAGTTGTGGGGTGTTTTATAACTTAAAGGGACTGTAAACACTCGTTCTGTTTGTTTTTTAAATAACAAACATGTCATACTTGCCTCCACTGTGCAGTTCGTTTTGCACAGAGTGGCCCCAGGCCTCCTTTTCTGGGGTCCCTCAGTGGTACTGGTGGCTCATCACCGCATTGAGTGTCCACATTGGAGTAAGGTCTCCTAAGGTGGACACATGTGTGGGCGCCCTCCTGAGTCCCGCATCTGTGTCTATTAACAAACAATGCAGGACTCGGCCCCGCCCCCGGCACCGCGTCATTTGATTTGATTGACAGCAGCGGGAGCCAATGGCTGCGCTGCTATCAATCTATCCAATCAGGACACGAGACACCAGCTAGAGCTGGTGCGTTCGTTCCTGGTCGGAAGATCACGGCATTTAGGTAAGTAAAATGGGGGCTCTAGGGGGCTGCAGCACTACAGAAGGTTTTTCACCTTAATGCATAGAATGCATTAAGGTGAAAAAACATGAGGGTTTACAATCACTTTAATGCAGTGAGTACAATGTATTGCAGTTTTTCTCTGAGGTACAGTAATGCTAATAAGAAATGTTTACAGTTACCGTAACTGGATAGAATTGTGTTGTTTTAATGCTAGTAAGGTATGTTTACAGTAAACTGGATTAAATTGTGCTGTTTAAATGCTAATAAGGTATGTTTACAGTAAACTGGATAGAATTGTGCTGTTCTTGCTCTTTTATCCTAAACAAATCCCACTACAATAAACTGGAACATTTCTGATATTACAAGATCAAAGCAGTTTCCCCTTGTAAAATCAAATCTGTGCAGCCTCTAAAAACACATCATGAGTGCTAACCATCCCGTAAATGCACAAAATAAGATATTATGGTATATGAAGAGAAGAAGGGGAAGGGGATGCTGACAACTGCTATCTTTTCGTTTCCCAACATTCTAAATTTTCACTGTATTTAAAATTGTGAAGAATAGATATGGTGAACAGGCATAGGGCAATGCTATTTAGTTTAATTTTGCCATTTTAAGTATGGAACTCTGGGCAGAAAGATCTGGCATGAACAGCAGTGACTAATTTGCGTTCCAGATACTATTACACAGAATGTTACACATTTTTTTTTCTCAAAGTAAAAGATGGCAACAACTGTCAATTTTACTGCCAAGTAACAAATAATGTAGTCTAAGCCTGTTAGTCTTCTCTGTTAGCATTCTGGCAAAACCCTGGTATTGTGGGGGCTAGTTAGAATATCAGTAATGCATACACAACATTTTCCCTACTGAAGCTACACATAATGCAGGTGCTGGCTTTTATTAATGGAGTCCAGCGATGTCGGCACTGCAACTGATGTTTCCATCTGCTGTCAGGTGCTCCTGCCACCATTGAGGGTAAGGGAACCCGGCAGTGTAGCCTTACAGCTTTACGCCGGGAATCCTACTGCACATGCGTGAGGCTCCGCTCCTCTCTCCTACTGGCCCGACAACAGGGGGAGGAGGAAGGAGCAAAGCGGCAACTTCAATAACCGCAGCTCCCGGAAGTAGGAAAAGGATACCTGTCAAAGACAGGTATCCTGTCCCCCCCTCCCCCGAAAGGTGCCAAATGTGGCACCGGAGGGGGGGGGGAGCAGACATATGAGTGAAAGTTCCACTTTTGGGTGGAACTCTGCTTTAAAGGGGTTGTAAACCCTAGTTTTTTTAATACTTACCTCCGCTGTGCAGTTCCTTTTGAACAAGGTGGGCCCAATCCTCGTCTTCTTGGGTCCCCCAACGGCGCTCGCGGCTCCCTCCCGCATCAGGAAATCACCTAGGAGAAGTGCTATCCTTGGGGGTCCCTGTGAGGACGTGCTCCCGAGTACAGAATTTGCATCCAAAGACACAGAATGCCGGGCTGGGGTCCGCCCCCCCCCTGATGCCCGCGTCATTGGATTTGATTGACAGCAGCAGGAGCCAATGGCTGCGCTGCTATCAATCTATCCAATCAAGAGCCGAGACAATGGGCAGAGAGGGTGAGCACATCTCCGGTGTGGGAATTACAGGGTTTAGGTGAGTAAAATGGGGGGGGGGGCTGAAGGGCTGGTCAGTGACAGAAGTTTTATAGGATGCATAAAGGTAAAGGCATAGGATGCATTAAGGTGAAAAAAACATGAGGGTTTCCAACCCCTTCAAGGCTCCATTCAGATGGGTGTTGATGTTTGTTATTGTGCCTGCATCCATCCTGAGCTGCGCACAGGCATCATATAAAGGTGAATGCAGATGCATCAGCTGGATGGGCCCCACCAGAGACAGTGACATTTCAAGATTTGATAGATGCATGCAAGAGCAGGTGCATGGATTCAAATATACATTGCCTGCATTCCGATCCACGCACCCATTCCTGCAAGTAAGTCAAATTTTTACATCTGGCTGTGTACAGCTGTATCCGTGTATAGGCTGCCTTCTTGGGGACTGAGGTGCAATTACAAACACAGCTTGCACGCAGAATGGGTGTCAATGCTGGTCTCAATGAATCCTTAAAATAGGAATGGTAATGACAGCACAGAGAGTAATAGAGCAGCAGTCTTCCTTCCTCCTGCATTTTAACTGATGCTAAATTTCACAAAACCCTTACTACGGCAGCAGGGTCCTGCATACTTTATATGGGTGTAGCACTGCACTCTTGAAAACTAATCCACCTCTTTTCTTTGCTTGAGTGGCAACCTTAAGGAGGAAGAGGTTGGGGTAAGCTGGAATTGGCTGCCTGTGAAGCCAAGGCTGCTAGCAACCATCCATATCAGTGACGACGGACCATGGATTCCAATGCATCAGGTTTTTTTTTAAGCACTTGATTAGAGCCAGAGGCTCTAACTGGCTTCAAAAAAGGGTCGGCTCAGAGCGCAGAGCATTGATCCCACCCTGTTGTGTGACGTTAAGCAAATACATTTTCGCTATATCACACTAAAGTTCCTCCCCGCCAATCAGGAGGTAGGTCTGTGAGACCTGTTTCCCAATTGGCCAAAGTGTCAGGCGATCCTAATGGTTGTCTAGCGCTTTGCTGCTGTTCCAAGGGGAGAGAGTGTTTGTTTTCCGCCCCTACAAAAGAAGAACCCACCAGTCTCTACTGCATCAAGTCACCACACTACAAACAACCTGGTCCTCTGTGACCGGCGAATCAGTTTGTCCAGTTTGTCCCTTGATAACAGGTTGTTGAGTTCTAGGGTTTTGGAATGGAACTGGGCAAATGGGACTGGATTGAAAATGGTAACCATCAGCCCCTAGTATCTCATCCAAAAGTTCATCGATTGAATATTCTTTGGGTTTGAATTGTCCACTTTGCATTGTTAGTCAAGACTTGCTTCAATCTTAAAAAGAGCTCATCTTGATATCCTTCAATGGGGATGCCTTAGGAGCACACCAATTCAAGCATAGGGGCTAGAACCTTGGTGAATATGCGGCTGGGGAAGATAGGCTAAAGTGTGGGGCCGTGAACAGGTAGTGTTTGGGACCAACATGGAAAGGGCAGGAATTTATGATGTTTTGGAAAAACAGGGACATGCAAATATGCATTCTTGATCTCTATAGAGACCAGAAAGTCTCCCTGATGGCGGGAGGCTATAAAAGACTGCATGGATTCCATGCAGAATTTTTGGGTCTGAACAAAGACACTGAGAACCTTGAGATCTAAGATGTGGCATCCTGAAACCTTTCCACCATAGAAACTGTTGATGGGGGGCGTGGCTTGGCGCGCGGCGAGAATGGTCGCACATTGAAGGAGCTCCTCAGCACGCTCAGCCTCTGGCAGCTTTTCACCCGACCACCAGCTTTCAGATGCCGGGCAAAAAACTCCACACCACCCCACACACGCGCCCACGCCGCGGCTCCGTGTCCTATTCGGCCAAGAATATAGAAGAGCTCTTTAAACCAAGGGCGACGAGCCGCGGCGCTATGTCTGGGCCTAAGATGGCGCCGAGTCGCCACGAGGAGGAATACAGTGACGACTCCCAATCGGCCTCGGAGTGCTCGGCCAAAAACAGGTCCGGAACAGACCGTCCCCTCACAGCCGCGGATATGTCTGTCATCGCGGCAGACATTAAGGCTGCATTCTCAGCGGCCATAACTGACCTTAAGACCAGCATGCTTGTGCTGAACGAAAAGATGGCCGCCACGGAGACGGCTGGGAAACGCAGGGACAGAGCCATCCAGAAAATTGAAAAGACAACAACGATCCATGCACACCACTTCATCGACATGAATCGCCACCTGGAGGACCTCGATAATAGAGGTAGGAGGTGTAATATACGGGTGAGGGGGATACCAGAGTCGGTAGACTCAGCCCAAATTGTTACTACCCTGCGCAGCGTCTTCAATACCCTCCTAGAACGGCAGGAAGATACTGAAATCACCTTTGTGAGGGCACACAGGGCTCTCAGGCCTAGGGGCCCCGATACTGCCCCGCCGAGGGATGTAATATGTTGTCTTGAAAGTTTTGGGCTCAAGGAGGACATTATGCGCAAGGCCCGGAGGAATGAACACCTCGTTTTCAATGGAGCCAACATCCTGCTATTCCAGGACCTGTCCCCCATTACTCTGAGAAATAGGAGGGCGCTAAGGCCTCTTCTGGACAAATTGAGGGATAAGGACATCAGGTACACCTGGCGCTTTCCTTTCGCCCTGAACGTGACCCTCAACGGCCATCAACACACTCTCAGAGTGCCTGCGGACCTACCCGAGTTCTGTGAAGCTTTGGGCCTAGGCCCGACTGCTCTGCCGGATTGGTACTCAGAGTTCCTACACCCCCTCCCTGATCGTAGCCCTCCTGAATCACCGCAATCCACACCGGACAAGAGGCTTGCAAAAAAGGCTAAACATAGCCGAGGAGGAGGATCAAAAGCTGGCACTCCAAATCGCCACGCCGAGGCCCTGAGAGAATTTGGGGGTGAGTGACTTTATTTCTTAAGCCCCATGAGTACTGAGTGAGCCCATTCCCTCATCCCCTTCCCCCGGTTCCCAAACCTCGCTGACACTCCCTCATAGATTACAGGCTGCCGCACTCAAGAACCGTGGAACCTGATCCGATACCTCCTTACAGATGTACCCCATCCTTTGTCACCCTGCCTGTTGCCATAAGCCAACTCATGGAACACTTACAGCTTCATGAAAGCAAAACTTGGGTGGCGAACTTCTCCACCACCAGATTAACCCCTGCCCTGGACGTGGCTCATTGCTCCTGCTCATGAACGCAGCTTATTACGGCCTCGATGAGTGACACACGGCGGGGACTGCCCGAGGACTATTTTGCTAATCGCCACCTGATGACCTTACACCTATTCTCTCCTTTCAGGAATCGAAAGATCCTTTCTAAGGGATCGACATACTGGCAGGGTCAAGTATACTAGCATATAGACTGTTCATTTAATATTGTACCTCGATACGTCGCTTTGGGGGTGGGAGACTTACGGAGGGGGATATATAGTATATAGCTTATAGCATATAGCATACTGCTTATAGCATACAGTTTAGAGTTTGCTGTTTGCTTCCACGTGCTCACTCTGAATGGGCCATTTACTTCAATTTAATTGCCTTAATTCCACTAGTTGCCCGCTGTATATTATTTTTTGTTTTTATCCTGGTCGGGTGTAAAACTTTAATTTAGCTTCTTTTCATCATCCAGCCAGTAGGGCTGAGCGTGTATTTTACCCTGTTGGTTTTGTTATACTTTGTGATACTAATTTACACTAAACAGAGGCAGTGAGGGGTTGTGGCCTAGTTGCCGCCGCCTCCCTTATACCCCACAGGCACTCAGTGTCCTCTAGGACACCGGGTGCACTACTTTGTGTAGGTGAGGCTCTCCGTTGGGGGCATCCATTTTTGCCCCCGGGGGGAGATCCACCTCCTATATTACTATTGCTCCATTCTCTTCCACGTTCTCCTCTTCTCTCTTCTGCTAATCTTCTTACCCTCTCCCTCCCTAAGTGGTTCCCCAACCCCGTCCCCACCCCTACCTACACCCTCTGGACTTGGTGCTAACGCTTGCTTATTCCCCCTCATCTTGCTGCTTACTGCGGTCACGTTGCTGAATAATTACCTTTGTTGTGTCCTCACAGGTCGAGTCACAGGTCCCCGCCACCTCTCACGCTTGAACTCTCCACCATGGCTTACTCCTCATTGGGTAGCGCCCCCCTTGTGATCTCCCACAACGTGAGGGGTCTCAACATACCCGAACGCCGCACCTCCCTATTAAGGGAACTTAAAAAAGGTAGGCCCCATTTTGCTTTTTTGCAAGAGACTCACTTCAAGACACATCACATTCCCAGGCTCTCCAGTACATATTTCCCTAAGGCATTCCACGCAACAAACAATGACTCCAGGTCAAAAGGGGTGACGATCTTGGTGAGTAAGGAGGCTCCGTTTGAGGTCTTAGAACAGCTGATTGACCCAGGGGGTAGATTCCTCTTTATAAGAGGAATGTATGGGGAGACCCCACTAACCCTTGCAAATGTATACTTTCCTAACAGGGCACATAAGTCATTCTGTCAGACTGTGGTTCGTGAGCTCCGTGGCTTCGCCAAGGGCTGTATAATACTGGGGGGTGACTTCAACGTACCACTGAACCCCCTAGCGGACACCTCCAATGGGAAGACATGTATTTCCTATAGAATACTCAAAGCCATCAAATTACTACTCCAATCCTTACAACTAATGGACACGTGGCGCTTCCTCCACCCGGACGGTAGGGACTTTACGCACTTCTCCAATCCACACTCTAGATATGCGAGACTAGATTATATCCTCGTGTCTCAGCGAGACCTTGGGAGGGTGACAGGGGCCCACATAGGCATCCAGTCCTTTTCGGACCATGCGCCCACAGCAATTTCCATGGATCTAGCGAACCCCACACGAAAGCAGCCATCCTGGAGGCTCAATGCCTCTCTCCTGACAGACCCTTCGGCACTACCTACCCTGACTGACAACCTGACAGAGTTCTTCAGACTCAATGCAACCCCAGATTCGGACCCACTCTCTGTATGGGAGGCCCATAAATGCTCCATGAGGGGAATTCTGATGAGACTGGGCTCACGTCGGAAACGGGAAAGGGAGGCTGTAATCCAAAAGCTAACTAACCAAATCAACGCATTAGAAACGTTACATAAACAATCCCTCTCCACTGACTCCGCAACGCGGTTACTTGAAGCGCGGCGAGAACTGCAACATTTGCTGGACTCCACGGCTAAGCGCATGCTATTCTTTAAGAAGAAACTGTATTACGAATCCGGGAATAAAGCAGGCAGGTTCCTGGCAAGGGCCTTACGCGAGATTTCGTCAGCTAACCACATCAAAAAAATCAAAAGAGCAGATGGGGGCTTTGACGTGACGACAGACGCGATCGCGGATCACTTCCACAGCTTTTATTCCAAGCTCTACTCCCTCCCCCCACAACACAGACAACAACACATGACTGGAGACAGGACACAGATCATTCATGATTACATCACAAACAGTGGCCTCCCTGTCCTTTCAAACACTGACACGTCCCTACTTGAGGACCCGATCACGGCCCTGGAAATTACTCAGGCCATCAAACAGCTGAAATCCGGGAAAAGCCCAGGTCCGGATGGATACTCGGCTATATACTTTAAGACCTTTTCCAGTCAACTCACTGGACCACTTAGAGACGCCTTGAACTCGCTGTCCTCACGTAGACAGGTCACCCCAGATTTTTTATCCGCGCACATTACGGTTATCCCAAAGTCAGGCAAGGACCCCACAGACTGTGCGAGTTACCGCCCTATCTCCTTACTGAATTTGGACGTAAAATTATTTGCGAAAATCCTGGCCACAAGATTGAGACCACTCCTTCCAGGGTTGATAGGAATGGAACAGGTGGGCTTCATGCCTGGTCGAGAGGCCAAGGATAATGTCACCAAGGCACTTCTGCTCATACAGGCGGCGAGAGATCGGAACATTGAGGGCCTTCTCCTGTCCACTGACGCGGAGAAGGCCTTCGATCGGGTGGCCTGGGATTTTATGATGGCGGTGTGCGCAAGGGTGGGCTTGGGGCCACGCATGCTGTCGTGGATAGCGGCGCTGTACCAGGACCCGTCGGCACAATTGCGAATTAACGGCACCCTCTCAAAAAAAGTACGGATAAAAAACGGCACGAGACAGGGATGTCCGCTATCACCCTTGCTGTTCATCCTATCACTCGAACCCTTTATTAGGACAGTGAAACTTAATGATGCGGTGACAGGATTCAGGATTGGGGAGAGCGAGTTCAAGGTAGCGGCATACGCCGATGACCTCCTTTTTTTCTTAACAGGCCCACACATTGCACTTCCCAATCTACTGAAAGAATTTTCACATTATGGCTATGTGTCAAACCTGAAAATTAATTATACAAAATCTGAGGCACTAAATATCTCATTGCCGGATAGACTGTTAGAGATGACCAAATCCCACTCCTCATTCCGCTGGGACCCAGGGGCCCTTAAATATTTGGGGACTTGGCTTACACCTCGACTTTCAGACATTTTTGAAAAAAACTTCCCACCCCTCCTCAAAAACTGTGAACAGGACCTTAGTCAGTGGGACAAGGGGAACTTTTCCTGGTTTGGCCGGGCATCCATTATTAAAATGGTCATACTTCCGCGGTTTCTCTACCTAATGCGTACTCTACCGGTTCAGATTCCTCGCCGATTCTTCACCTCCCTAAATGCACTCCTGCTAAGATTTCTATGGAACCATAAGAAGCCCAGAATTAAATTGACCACCCTGATGAAACCTAAAGAGTTGGGCGGGCTAGGTCTCCCTGACTTTAAAAACTACCACGCTGCGACACATCTTGCCAGGATCATTGACTGGCACTGCCATGGGTCTACGAAGGACTGGGTAGCTTTGGAAACAGAGCTCTGTCCGATCCCTCTTAAATTCTCCCCGTGGATTCCGAGACATGCATACCCCCGCTCCCTACGTAGACACCCCGTAACAGGTGTTACATTAGAAGTTTTTCACACTCTCGCAAGACGGAAGGAGATTTCCACCTCACCTGGCCCCCTTACACCCTTGGTGGACAGCCCCGACTTTGTCCCGGGCATGTGTAATCCGACTCTCAGGAGGGCTCCCACAAATACCCCTTTATTAGCAGGCGAGTGTTTTGTGGGGGACAAAATCAGAGACTGGTCAGCCCTTAAGTCCGAACACAACCTCCCCAATATGAAACTATGGACCTACTTCCAACTCCGCAGCTACTTAAGCAAACTCGGGGACACACAAAACCTTATTAGACCTCTGACTGACCTAGAGAATGTTTGCAGCTCGCAGTCCCCCCTAGACAAGACTACCTCAGTGACATACTACTGGTTACAGCACACTGGAGACGTGGAGACGACTAGACACAGGGAGAAGTGGGCGGAGGACCTCGGGATGGAAATCTCAGGGCAACAGTGGAGGCATGCCTGCACCCTTGCACACAAATGCTCAATTAGCACCAAACTCCAAGAAACGAGTTACAAGCTCCTAACACGTTGGTACCACACCCCAGACAGGCTCCATAAATGGAACCCACAGAGACCAGACACATGCTGGAGATGCCAGACGGAGAGAGGCACATTACTCCACATTTGGTGGACCTGCCCCTCGATCTCTGCCTTCTGGGAAAAGATACATCGCCTAATTAAACAAATTACAGAAACCAAACTAGTCTTAAACGCCGCCTGCAGCTTACTACATATGTCCTCCTTCTCGCTGACACGATATAAGAGGTCCCTGACAATGCACCTCTTAAACGCAGCCAAATCCCTAATACCACTACACTGGAACTCTGCAAAGGTTCCGACCGTCTCAGACTGGCTCCACAGAGTCGCTGAGGTCTGTGAGATGGAAGATACCCTGGCTCAGGACAGGGGATCGGTCGAGAGCTTTCACGATACCTGGCAACACTGGTTCTTCTTTAGGTACTCACGGGCCTACGAGATGGCACTGACAGGGTAGCTATTTAGGAGGACCTCTTCAGCAACGTGGCCGTATACTGAGTAGCACTGAGTCTCCTCCCCCCCCCCCCCACCCTCCCCCCCTCCTCCCTTTGTTTCTCTTTTTCTTCATAACTTCATCTAATTCTTAACCTTCTCCATGAATGTTCAGATGTGGCGGTTCCAGCTAAATGCTCTCGTCTACATCTGATCCACAACGGAACCTGTTGGCGCACTCGTAGTTGCAACGATATTTGAAGTTAAGTTGCCATTCAATGCATACAATACCGCAATGTTTATTTACTGTCTCGGAATGTTTGACACCCTGCTGGCATTGTTGCTTTCAGGGAGCTAAGATTGTTAGAAAACGTATTGTTTCTACTCGAATGTAAAACTTGATTTTTGGCAAACCCTAAGCGTCCTCATCCAGCTGCGTCTGCGATGAAAAGCTCAATGTATGTATGATCTTTTTGTCATTTTCTTTAAATCTTTCAATAAAAGACTTTGAATGAAAAAAAAAAGAAACTGTTGATGAGGACATGGGCCTCATGCCCACAACCCTTGGCCAGGGGTTGTGGGGGTATGTGGGTGGGGGGCTGATCGGAACCTGGAAGCCCCCTTTAACAAAAAGGACCCCCATATCCCAGCCCTCCCTATGTGAATTGGTAACGGGGTACATTGTACCCCTACCATTTCACAAATAGTGTCAAAAATGGTAAAAAAACACACAAGACCGAATGTACGGTGATCCCACCCCCCTCTGATGCCACGGGGGTTTCCGTACAAGTCACTGGGTAACCCTGCAGCATTTCAATAATGCACCAAAAAAAAAGAATACCCCTTGACTTATCATTGAACCAGAAGAGTGACTGAGACTGTGTGGGACAAAAAATAGGCCTGGGCATTTTTAGATTGAGCAGCCCGGTCACTGGGTGGAGGGGGGGCTTGTCGACATTCACGGGGGTGGCTGGTGTCGGTCCTCCACTGTAATGGGCAGGGACACTGTGGTATAAAAGGGACTGCACTGCAAAGGGGCCCTGCAATGATTACAGTGCCCCTTTACAGTGCAGTCCCATTTTTATCACAGTGTCCCGGTCCTATTTTGGCCATACAATGCTAGTACTCTGTCTCCTATTTTTCCCACACTGCCCAGTGACACTGACCTGCTCTCTCTCTGGTTGTGCTGGACAGCATGGCACTCTCTCTGGTGTTGCGGGTACAGCGTAGCTCTCTCTCTGGTGGCACGGGTACAGCATGACTCTCTGGTGGCGCAGGTACAGCGTGGCTATCTCTCTGGTGGTGCGGGTACATTGTGGCTCTCTCTCTGGGGTTGCGGGCACAGCGTGGCTCTCTCTGGTGGTGTGGGTACAGCGTGGCGCTCTCTGGTGGTGCGGGAACAGCATGGCACTCTCTGGTGGTGCGCGTACAGCGTGGCGCTCTCTGGTGGTGCGGGTACAGCGTGGCACTCTCTGGTGGTGCGGGTACAGCGTGGCACTCTCTGGTGGTGCGGGCACAGCGTGGCACTCTCTGGCGGTGCGGGTACAGCGTGGCTCTCTCTGGTGGTGAGGGTAAAGTGTGGCACTCTCTGGTGATGCTGGGGCTGTTTGTTCCCCCAGCACAGTCCTCTTTCTTTTTCCATGTCTCCTGTAGTAGCTGCTCAGCTTTTTTCCGGGTTTTCCCCCAACAGAGTGCATGCTGGGGACTGTAGTCTGCTCCCCGCTGAGAACAACTGGGCCACCTATCTCTGGGACTACATTTCCCATGATAGCCTCTATTTTTTTTGTGATTGGTCTCTGCTGTGGCCAATGGGGAGGGAAGAAAAACGGGCAGAAAAGACTTCCCACTCTTTCCATGCTGCCGACATGAGAAGGAGAGTGGGGCGAGTGGGGGAAACATCCAAACTGCAGCCTGCAGCTTTCTCCAACTGTGCAGACGCTCATGGTTGGACGAGGAGGAGTGGAGAGCGGAACTGTCAGCGCGGCTCTGAGGCTGAGCTGTGTGTGAGAGAGAAACACAGCTCAACCCATGCAGCCACTAGTTCCGCCAGAGATGGCAGGTGTGGCCGCATAGCGAGCGGCAGCCGCGGCCTGTGTTGACCCTGTCCAGGCCGCGGTCGTCGCTTAACTCCCGCTGTGCGGCCTGATCAGCAACATGTCACGGAGCGGGTGGCCCCTATGGCCAGTCCGGGCCTGGGGAAAAACCTTGGGACCAAGTCAGCAGGCCCTTTAGGGGATGAGCTCTACATGTATCCCAGCAGTAGAGATACACATTTGGCCACTGGTGCATAAATAAATCAATTGCATGGCTCTGCACAAGTAAGAAACCCCTTGTTAGATGTGTGTTCAGAATGATGACATGTAAATATGCCTTCTGTTTTATGAGGGCAATGCTATACTTGATCTTTTATATATGTGCATATGAAACAAAAATCACAAATGTACAAAAGATTAGGCTGTTTGTACTATCTGTCTGATAGAATCAGTCTGTGGCTCCCTGTTGCTCCCTGTCAGCAAGGTGCCACAATTAAACACTACAGGTAAAGAGTACAGTATGCCCTCAAAATGACAATGCTTGTGTATCATTTTTACTTACTTTACTTTTCCATAAAAAGTCAATTTGGGAATGTCTTACTAAACTAGATCAGTTTCTACAGTCAGGCAATTTTATGTTCTGCAAATCCAAACCTCCCAACTATGGCACTGTGAAAGAGGGTGTCAGGAGACTAGTCGGAGGATAATTGCCCGTGGGCCTGGCACAGTGGCCAATTTCTAATAACGAATGCATGCACATATATTACGAACGCATGTTCGCCATGGCAAAGACGTGTGGGTGCTGGCACACACAATGCTTGTCAGATGCTGGTGTCCTCTGACCTTTAAAAGAGTGACTGCAGTACATGGACATTTCTGACTGGTCTGCCTGCTTCCTGTTCCTGTGTGTGCTCTTGTCTCTCTCCAAGCTCTGACCTCGGATTGCCAACGTATCTACTCTTGTCTCCTGTCCTGTGTATAACTTTTGGCTTACTTGACCACATCTCTGTTCTTCTGTCTGCTGACCACTGGCTTATCGACCTTGGCATTCGTCCCTGACTACCACCCTGTCTGCTGTGATTCACCCTGTTGCCTACCTGCATTACCCAGTCTGCTGTACCTATCTGTAGTACTTACTTGCAGCTCCGGCCTGAAATACCTACTTGTTGTTTTCAGCTTGCTGCACTTTCCACTGCAACCTGTTTCCCGCTGTGTGTAGTCTGCCAGGTACGTGACAGAGGGACACTTTGGCGTGAAGAAGACATGCAGCATGGTGTACATTCCACAGCAATAATATGTGTGGTTATATTGCTCTGAATATTGAGTGTGGCTAAAAGGGGTATGATTAAATCCACTAAATAAAAATAAGGGATTGTAGGCGCAAAGGCTTGGTCACTATACCTGGCCCACCATAAGCAATTATGAAAATGACATAAAATGTGAGTCCATAAAAATTCCAAAAACATTCGTCACTAGGACAAGCTTCTTCAAGAGCTGTAGCAAACTCTAAAGCACATAGAAGACAAAAAGAGAAGAAAAGGCATGCCTCTATAAGGCCCCGTACACACGACCAAACATGTCTGCTGAAACTGGTCCGCGGGCCAGTTTCAGCAGACATGTTCGGTCGTGTGTAAGCCCGAGCAGACAGGATTCCAGCAAACATTTGCCCGCCAGGCCTTTTCCCAGCGGACAAATATTCCTGGACTTGTTTTAAAACAGTCCGCTGGAATCCTGCCCGCTCGGACATGTTCGGTCGTCTGTACAGACCTACCGTACATGTCCGAGCGCCCGCCATCCCCCGCATGCGTCAAATGACTTTGACGCATGCGTGGAAGCATTTAACTGGCAGGCCCGCCCACGTCGCCGCGTCATCGTCGCGGCGACACCGCGGACACGCCCCGCGTATTGTTTACGTGCGGATTTCTGTACGATGGTTAGTACAGCCATCGTACAGAAATCCCCGGCCAGACATGTACGGTGAAAACGGTCCGGCGGACCGCTTTCATCGTACATGTTTGGTCGTCTGTACACGGCCTAAGTGCAGTATGACTGGATACTTTAATATACCCCAATTTAGGACTACTCTCAGTGGTACATTAAAAACAGGCACATCATGTAGTTGTAATCCAGAATTCCAGGTAGGAACAGGGCAACAGGAGCTGCAGGTGCTGCCAGGCTTCCTCCTCGCTCTTGGGACACTTACCACCAAACTTTAGGAAGCACCGGCAGCTCCCACGGCTTTACTAAAAATAAAGGTATAGTGTAATAAAAATGTAAATAAAATGAATAATAATAAAAACTATTTTATTGCCCTGTGCTGACATGCAAATGTTAATGCGCATGTAGGTCTCGCACGCATATGGTAACGGTGATCACACCACTTATATGAGGTATCGTTGCGAGAACAGTAATTCTAGCCCCAGACCTCCTGTATAACTCTAAACTGTTAACCTGTAAAGGCTTTCAAAGCATCAGTTATGGATATTTTTAGGTACAATAGTTTGGTGCAGCTTCACGGGAATATGCAATTTTAAAGCATGACTTGTTAGGCATCCATTTACTCAGCATAACTTCATCTTTTGTTTGAACAAAAATTGGGAATTACATTGTGTTTGTGTGCACTAAAAGTAATTTAAATATGTCAAGAGGGACTCCTGATGTAAAAGGGGGGGGGTCTAGATGTAAAGAAGAGAGTCTGGTGTAGAAGAGGACGGACTCCTGATGTGAATGGGGTCACTCTTGATGTAAAAGGGTGACTCCTGATGTAAAGGGGGAAACTCTTGATGCAAAGGAAGCCCTTGATATAAGGGGGACTCCTGGTGTAAAGAGCTTCCGTTCATGTTAAGGTAAATTCTGATGTGAAGAGGGGACTCCTGATGTAAAGGGTGACAGGATTGTTTTATTAAGTCTAGGTTTATATAAGTGAGTCTCTCACTCATAGTACAGCAAATATGGTGTCGTTTGTGGGTACACAGACTGTATACTATATATACTATATGCAGACAAACTCTATTTAACGCCATACTCCAGCAACCTTTAAGTGGATGTAAACCCACTCTCATCCTTTCTAAACTACTGACATAGTGCTGATCTATAAGGATATACATGCCTCCTGCATGTATCCTCACCTGCCAAATGTCTCCCCTTTGTCTGTTATAAGAACGGAAAAACTGCAGATTCTGTGGGTGGGTCTGTTGTCTGGAGCTCGGTGGGTGAAGTCGTGATGTCAGTAGACTCTCCACCCACCTCTACACTCCCCTTACACTAAATTCTGCTATGATCACTAACATCCAGTCAAAATCCAGAAAAGTAACCACATGACTTCAGAAAAGGAGTGGGGGTTGTTAAATAAAAAATAATACCTGTCTCAGGCTAGTGCATGAGATATGTAAATAACCTGTCATTCACAGCAAGGGGGGGGAACAAACAAAAGTTTTCTCCTCTTTTTCCGTTAATCTCACTGAAAAAAGAAAAGAGGATTGCTCAGAGCCGGATTAACTTTTTGTGTCAAGACTGGGCACAGATGATAGGAAATCTTATACTCTACATTGTGACAGCAAAACAAAATTCGGGTTTACATCCACTTTAGAGTTGAAAACATGTTTATTGGAATTTTAACATATTAAACATGAACAACATGAGGTGTCACATTCAGGGAACAGTTACAGATACGTAGTAGTAAAGAGTCAGCCCAATGGCTATCGCCCACAGCAGGACTCCCACCAACGTATAACATGACAGGAACAATTATGACAAGAACCCGATACAAAAATTGTAAGCGGCCAAAATGGCCTCTTAATAGGTGACAAGATTGCAACCAGAGTCTCCAGGAAGGAAACAATAAAATCAAAAGAAAAAATGACAAATAGGACAAAAAGAACAAAGACCAAAAATAAAAAAGAACAAGAAAAATAAAAATAAAAATGGGAGGTCAAGAACCAGGGGTGTGAGAGGGTGGGGAAAAAGGGGAAGAAGGAAAGAAAGAGAGAACGGGGGGAAAGAGAAGAAGAGAGAGAAGAAAGCTAGAGGGGTGTGACGGTATTGGTATGATATCCCCGTCAACGTTCCCTTCTTCCCATAACGAAAATCACCCCAATATTCCACGAGGAGGGATATCCCTGGAATCGCCCAGAAAGCCACACATGCCAAGCTTACTGCTAGAACAAGACACTTTAATGACACAAAAACTCAGCTTATATGTGGTTACAACCTGTTAGGAACGCCCCCCTCACACAGTGGGGTTTCCCATACAGATTATAGGAGACAAGTCGGAGCCGACCATGCAGACACGTTTCTTTAGATAAAGACATCAGTGGAGTTAATTAATACACTGAAGCAATCAGAATAATTAACATACTACTTCTCTAATCATTTAACCTGATGATACAATACACATCTTTTAAGGGTAAACACAGATCAATTAACGTTTAGAATAGTGAGGGGACATTAGCACGTCAATAACCTGTCAGAGGAATGAATCACACATGAAATTCCTTTCTACCTCTACCCATATGGCTAGCAGGGAGCAGTACACTGAGACATATAGGCAAATGTATCACAATGGCCCCCCTTTTGCTCCCTGCTCCGGCAAACCCGGTTGGACCTTCCCTGGTCCAGTAGGGTTGACGGGTTCAGAGCTTTTAGTCCAAAGTTAACTCCGTTTGGCATGACTGACCTCCCTTGACAACTGCTTCAGACTCAGGTATGTCACCGGGTCGTCAGATCACACGCCGGTCAGTCCCCAAGTCTTTGTGCGATCTGCAAAGTCACCAGAAGTCAGTGTGAAGACAGCGAATGGGTCTGTGCGCCGCCGTCTAGGTGTCCCGCTATGGGAGGGGGCAGGTTATGGCTCTGAAGTGACAATCACAGGAGATTCATAAAAAGAAAGTTATATTTGTTGAAATGCTGTAGCACTGGTGCTCAGAGTCCGGGGGGGAGAGGGGACTCAGAGCCCCATAAGGTCAGCCACCCCCTGCTCCCTCCGCAGCCGCCGGTTCTCCTCTTTGAGCTTCTCCAGCTCCATCTCCAGTTCATGGAGCCTGGGGGGGTCAGCCCGCTGTGACCTCAGGTGGTTGTTCTCCTCCTCCATGCGGCTTATGCACTCCTCCAGCTCTATGTACTCACGGATCAGATCCTGCTTGCTCATGTCCTGCAGGCTTTCCACGTGGTCCTTCATCATCAGGAACTGGGTGGTGGTGTAAGGGGCCACCGGTGGGCCCTTGGCGAACATCTCGGCCCGCATCTGGGGCGCCCGCTGCGATTCCATCTCCTCCAGTCGCTTCTTCTCCTCCCAGGTCCGCTGGTTATATGACTTCCAGGACCTCTTCTTCTTGGAGGGTAGCTGGCGGTGCCTCTTTCTGCCCAGCTCCCTCCAAGGCCCCTCCGGCTCATGGCTGTCGCCCATGACCAGCTGACAATGGTGTTCCCTGTTGTCCGTAATAACAGATTGTACCATGAGGGCTTCGTAAGGGGTGCCCAATGGTTCTTCCTGACCCAGCTCCTGGGGATCCCAAGCCGAGTCTACACAATGGGCTGCTGCTGGTGGGCGGTACCCAGGCTGAGACCAATTTGGCCTGGTGTTGTCATTCATGGGGCAATTCTGCTTGAAGTGACCCAACTGTTTGCACCGGAAGCAGCGTTGTTCGTTGTCCTCCTGGCGTGGGTAGCGAGGGCTATATGTCATCGGTCTGTTAGGCGGTTGGTATCTAGTGGCTGGTGGGTGTGAGGGCACCGTTGGTTGTGGGGGTTGTACCCGTGGTGTGACCTGGTTTGTCTTGCGAGTATCCGCATATTCATCCGCCAACTTCGCGGCCTCTGGTAGAGTCATGGGCCTGCGATCTCTCACCCAATCCTTGACGTCCGTCTGGATGTGATTGTAAAATTGCTCCAGGAGCATTAGTTGCAAAATGTCCTCTGCGGTGGTGGCCTGGCTGCTGTTAACCCAGTTAGAGGCCGACAGGGACAACTGGCATGCCCATTCTGCGTAAGAGTCTTTCGTGGTTTTGCGTGAGTCCCTGAACTTCTGTCGGTGGGACTCTGGGGTTACCGCATAACGAGCCAGGAGCACTTCTTTAACCCTGGCGTAGCTATGGATATCCTGATCTGGCACGGTCCGGAAAGCATCAGAAGCTTTGCCTGACAGTTTGCCTGACAATATTGCAACCCACTCTCTTCTAGCTATTCGGTGCAAGTTACATTGTCGCTCAAAATCCGCCAGGTAGTTATCGATTTCACAGTCCTTTTCATCAAAAGCTTTAAAAGCGCTAAACGGAATCTTCCTTGCGTCTGCTGTGCTGTACTCATTGTTCGGAGAAGGTGCGGCTGCTTGTTGGACTGCTGCCAGTTTTAACTGTAGCTCTGCGTCTCTTATTTGTTTAGCCTCCTGTAGTTCTGCGTCTCTTATTTGTTTGTCTCTTATTTGTTTAGCCTCCTGTAGCTCCATCACTCTCAGCACCACATCCGGCGTTGGGTTCGGGCAGTACCACGCTAGCTTCTCTCTCATTAGCTTGTTGGTTGGTGACTCCTCCTGAATCACTGGTGTCTCCATCTCTTGTACTGCTGGCGTTGCTGCAATCACGTTCTCCTGGTCTAGCTCCATTAATTCTGCTATGATGACCCGCTTGGTTTTGTTGCTAGCAATCCTTCCACGAACTTCCAGTAGTTCTTTCAGTGTATTTCTTTTAAGCCGGGTGTAGCAGCCTTACATTCACTGTTCCCAGTGTCTGCTTGGAATCCTGGTGTAAGGGAGAGTAGAAGGGAAGATCCCTCTGCTGCCAACCAATTTGTGACGGTATTGGTATGATATCCCCGTCAACGTTCCCTTCTTCCCATAACGAAAATCACCCCAATATTCCACGAGGAGGGATATCCCTGGAATCGCCCAGAAAGCCACACATGCCAAGCTTACTGCTAGAACAAGACACTTTAATGACACAAAAACTCAGCTTATATGTGGTTACAACCTGTTAGGAACGCCCCCCTCACACAGTGGGGTTTCCCATACAGATTATAGGAGACAAGTCGGAGCCGACCATGCAGACACGTTTCTTTAGATAAAGACATCAGTGGAGTTAATTAATACACTGAAGCAATCAGAATAATTAACATACTACTTCTCTAATCATTTAGCCTGATGATACAATACACATCTTTTAAGGGTAAACACAGATCTTCTTCACACAACACAATAGATCAATTAACGTTTAGAATAGTGAGGGGACATTAGCACGTCAATAACCTGTCAGAGGAATGAATCACACATGAAATTCCTTTCTACCTCTACCCATATGGCTAGCAGGGAGCAGTACACTGAGACATATAGGCAAATGTATCACAAGGGGAATCATAGGGTAGTGTGAGAGTTGCCGATAGAGCAATTGGAAGAGACAGTGTGAAGTAAGCGGGGGGAGGGGGACCTAGCTTGTCTCTAGGTGGTGACACATACGGAAGCGATCAGGAATGATCATGGTTGGGTGGACAACATGTTCGCCAAGAGAAGTGGAGCCAGACGAGCCACAGCAATGTATAATTAGCAAAAGTGTCGTTATCAAGAGCCAGCATCTCCTCCATTCTCATGGTATCGTTCATAATAAAGACCCAGCGTGACAATGGGGGAGTTGCGGTTGACTTCCAATAGGAAGGTATGAGCTGTCTTGCTGAGGACATGAAGAAATGGAGAAGGCTCCGCCTCTGCGATTTAACACAGCCTGGTAGTATAGAAAGAAGGGCAATTTTAGGAGAGGGGACCAGTGATTCATCGTATATTTTGTTGTAACATTCAAATACCTGAGTCCAGAAGGGTCGGATCCTCTCACATTCCCACCAGACATGTAGATAAGTCCCCACAGCAGCGGAGCATCGCCAACAGGTTGCCGGGGAATATTTTGTGCAACACGGAGGGAACCCTGTACCATCTTGACAGAATCTTGTAGTTCTTTTCCTGTGCGTAACAGGAGATCGTGGACTTGTGAGTAAAGTAAAAAGAAGTCTGCCAGTCCTCACCCAAATCTGCAGACCACATCCCAGTGTAAGAGGGTAGCTCGGTGTGCGTGAGTGTTTGTAAGAGGCTATATATGGCCGAGAGTAGGTGCCTGGGCGTCTCCGAGAGGGAACACAGTCGTTCAAACTCTGTATGAGGGCGGTGTACCTGAGAGGAGGAATGTAGGTGCTTCGTGAGTGTGGACAAGTGTAGTGTAGTGAGCCAGTCATGAGAGCCTGCCGGTGTCACTGGTGACCCCAGGGTAGTATGCACAAAGGATCGTGCCTGGGGCCATTCAGTCCTTTTGAAGGGGCCTAACGATGACACACCAAATCCTTGGGGAAAGGAGGGATTGTCGAATAGGGAGGATAGCGGAGAGGGGTCGGAGGACAGGAGGGAACACAACCCCCTGTTGTACCACAGTCTGAGAGAGGCCAGTGTAAGCGGGGAGGGAGGAGGCATATGTGCCAGTTCAGTCCTATATCCCCATAAAAGTGCTCGGAGGTCTACGTGAGCCAAGTCCTGCTCCAGGGCGACGGAGGCCTTCAAAAAAGGACGCGGGAACCACTCCAAGACACGCGCAACGTGTGCGGCCTTGTAGTAGGTCTCAAAGTCAGGGATGCCAGCTCCGCCCTGCAGCTTTGGGCGGGTGAGCACATTGTACTTCACCTTACATCCACTTTAATATTGAGTGCATTTTAGTCACACCAATTTTCATTGTGCTTCTCGTGTCTTCTCCTTCCCCAGGTGTCCCTCATTCTCAAGTTCAAAAGTTGGGCGGTATGATTAAGCATCCAAAATGATTGAATGCACTGGACCTTATGTAAGCCTACACAGCTATAGATTTATATCCAGTTCCATTTAAACTTAGGATGAAGAGTTAGATTGGGACATGTGTGACCAGTTCACTGCAACTGCTAACTACAGACTTTAAAATACTTTCATGACTAAATGGACCTTTTCCAGAAAATAGACTTTGCAGTCGAGGGGTGGCATTCTAAGCCCTAATTGGCTAAAGCAATGCACCTGACTGCTGGTCAGGTGCAAGGCTTTGCCCAATCAGGGCACAGTGAATATCTGGTTGTTAAGGAGAAGGCCGGGAAGCTGTGTCCCTAACAGCAGATGAGTCATCAGCTGTCAACAGGCTTCCCCACTGACAGCCGAATGAAAAAAACAAAACATTGCCAGCAATACAAAAACTTTTACAAAACAGCGTGGGGGTTCCCTCCAATCCATACCAGGCCCTTTGGGTCTGATATGGATTAAAAAAACAAACGATGTGACCCCCCCCAAAAAACCTAAGGGTCTGAGATGGATGTTAAAATTATTAAAAAAATGGCATGCCCCCCAAAAGCCTTACCAGACCCTTATGCAGCCTGGCAGGCCAGGAAAAGGGGGATGAGCGAGCTCCCCCCCCCTTCTGAACTATACCAGGCCACGTGCCCTCAACATGGGGGGTGCTTTGAGGCAGGCGGAGACTCTGCGCCCCCCACCCCAAAGCACTTTGTCGCCATGTTGATGGGA
Source organism: Rana temporaria (assembly GCF_905171775.1). Lineage (NCBI taxonomy): Eukaryota > Metazoa > Chordata > Amphibia > Anura > Ranidae > Rana > Rana temporaria. The sequence continues at coordinate 398,528,506 of NC_053490.1, forward strand.
CAAGGTGGTTGTGAGGGGTCTATGTGAAGGGGGCTTATCGGAAACTCAGACTGGACTTTTTTTTCATATATTTTTTACACACATGCACATGTGTGTATTTTATATGTTGTATTTCACATTATTTGATTCACCTCTGTCTGTTTGTACAGTATCATATTTAACGTGGCAATTTATATATTACCACATGTATTTGTAAATCCCCTCAGGCTATAAATTTCCCCTGTTCAGGTCAAATCTTCCTCCTGGTGAATTGGTCTACTCACCTCTATCAATAAATCAAGTAACATCAAATGCAGAGTAGATCCTCAAATAGCCATTGAAACATTATATTTCAGGCAGTGTCCCATCCAAACAAATTACTTCTTAACAAACTACTGAATTAGTTATGCATGAAATCAAGGTGGTATTTCAATGCAATAAATAATATCTCTGAAGGTTAATAAATAATAAGTACATTATTTTCATAGGAGATTTGAATTCTGGTATTGGAGAATATAATTTAATATTTATAATTGACTACATTTTTGTTCATATTCAAAAGCTTCAATATCTACTGCTGAAAATTCTACAAACTAAACTTTTCTCTGTCCTTTGTTTCCTAACTCCTGCCTCTCCTCTTAGAATTTTTATATTTTTGATCCCATCAACTTGTACACTATTTGTCTTCCTTCTCTTGTCCTTGCTTCCCTGTTCTTTCACTGAGTTTCAACCATCCCTGTTCTCATTTGCATTCCCATCTGCTGCTATCATACACTACAGTCTAATCCTTCTTTCTTGCTACTTTGCTTTTTCTTTTTATTCAGGCCACCAATTTTCTGTATTGCCCTTACACAGCTCTTGAACTGCACATTGTCTGCCTCCTAGCCTCTTCTCAACTGCCAATATAAATTCTATACATTGCATATTTATCTATCTAACTGGAACATCATGCTTAGAGTTTGGAATTGTGCAATTCACATTTCTGTGCATAGAACCCTAGCCAGATGGGTGATTGTGCACAAATCTTGTGTGCAAATGTACATGCATGTCAACCACAGACATTGGCACCAGGCAGTCTATTTAGAGCTGAGTCTTGCCAAGGCTCAATGCTTAATGGTCATTCAGCTGTATCTCTGTGACCCATTATACATATCATGCATATAAATGAAGCCGCCTAGTTCTGAACTACATTTTTGTTTAAAAACACATCATGCTCTGAATTTGTTAGCCAACAATAGTATATTAACAAGGCTTGTATATTTATTACATTTTATTTTAAATGACAGCTCTGGAGCTCCACCGTCGTACTTAATCATAACATGAAATCTTGCACTGTGACCACTTGTAGGCAGGGCTAAAGGTTGGGGAACCCAGTCTGGAAGAGATCATGCACAAAGTTCTAGATGTTATACATTATATATTGGATTTAGGTTAGCAATGAATAGATGAGACTGCTTCTTTAGGTGTTGACATGTATTCAAAAGAGCAGTGGATATTTGTACAGTATCAAAGTATAGGAACTGGCAATTTTACAGTCTCACCAGGCTTGAGCCTGTGTTACCAGAGGACATCTTCCGATGGAGGGGTGACAAACTCTACTTCACTAATCCAGACACCAGAATGTTCCTTATGCACTGACCCTACTCCACACTCCCCACAATAGGTGGGGTCTCTCTTGCTGACCAAAACCTGCCCCAGGTGTGTCTAAATATCACGGTAACTCTAATTTATAGGATCCCATGTCAAGATGGCGGCCAGAGGTGACCAGAGTTTCAGCATTCAATCAGACAGCTGTAACCTCTGTAATACTTACAGAGTCTCTGAGGGAGCAACTCTCACTAAAGACTTCACTCCATCTGTATAGTGATACAGCGCCACCAATTGGATGGAGGAAAACCTATACTCGCCTACACACTAATAATACATGTGTATATTTAGTATTACATATATATATATTCTTTATTTATTATGGTAGAGACTAAAGACTACACTTTTTACTCTGCTCCATTCCAAAAATACTCCCGTATAGATTATTTTTTCCTTTCCCAACCTGACCTAACCTACCTTACTCAAGCTACAATAGACCCTATGTTTCTATCTGATCACCACCCCATCTCGGTCACTCTGGCTTTTCCAGAGTCGGTCTCCAGGACTAAAACTTGGCCACTTGACTCATCCTTGCTTAAGGATGCGGAATTCGCTGCACGCCTAGAATCTACAATTCGCAATTATTTTGTGCATAATGCCTCTCCGGACATGTCCCCACTCACTTTGTGGGAAGCCCACAAGTGTGTAATTCAGGGGGAACTTATGGCCCAGGCAGCAAAAATTAAAGCTAAGATTAGGCGGCTGGAAGCCTCTCATAAAGCCTCCCTTTCGCAGCGCTCTTTACAGGAGCTCTCACATACCCGTTCCCTGCTTCTGGAGGAACTAGGGAAGCGATAGAGGCGACGTTATGTGCTACACCAGACAATATTTTACGAACAGGGCAATAAGTGCGGGAAAATTCTGGCAAGGGTGGTACAAGCCTCTAGACCTTCCAACACGATTCATCAGATTCGGGACCAATGCGGCGTAGCCCTGTCTAGGAACGAGGACATAGCAAAATGTTTTGAACAATATTATAAAAAACTATACAATTTGAAGCCCTCGAGCCAGAATCCTGTCAAAGCAGCAAAAAGAGAGGAGGCAATTAGGAATTTTTCAACTCAATACTGTCCAAAACAACTCCCAGAGGTGCAGGCGACAGAAATGGAACTACCCCTCTCTGTTGAGGAACTCCAAACTGCTGTAAAACAAATGAAGCCAGGAAAGAGCCCAGGACCTGATGGGTTCACATTGCAATATTATAAGTCCTTTCTGAATGTATTGTCTTCTAAGATGATAGACACCTTTAACGCTCTGGCATCCCCCTCTGTCTCAATGGGCCGTTTGCTAGAGGCCCATATAACGGTTATACTGAAAGAAGGCAAAGATGCTACGCAAGTCCAGAATTATAGACCAATATCACTTCTCACTGTGGACATTAAATTGTACACTAAGGCCCCGTACACACGGCCGAGGAACTCGACGTGCCAAGCACGTCGAGTTCCTCGTCGAGTTCTGGGATGAAGCCGCCGAGGAGCTCGGCGGGCCGCCTTCTCCCATAGAACAACGAGAAAATAGAGAACATGTTCTCTATTTTCTCATCGAGCTCCTCGGCGGCTCCATCGAGCCAAAACTGTACAGACGACAGAGTTTCTCGGCAGAATCCGGGTTTTGACCGAGTTTCTCGGTGAATTCTGCCGAGAAACTCTGTCGTGTGTACGGGGCCTCAGAGCCAGATCCATAGAGCTAGTATGCCGGCGTATCTACTGATACGCCGGCGTACTTTCAAATTACCCGCGTCGTATCTTTGGTTTGAATCCTCAAACCAAGATACAACGGCATCTGGGTTAGATCCAACAAGTGTACGTCCTCGTACGCCTTCGGATCTAAGATGCAATACTTCGGCGTCCGCTGGGTGGCGTTCACATCGTTTTCCGCGTCGGTATGCAAATGAGCAATTTCCGACGATCCACGAACGTACGAGTGGCCGGCGCATTTTTTTCCGGCGTCTCTAGTCGGCTTTTTCCGGCGTATAGTTAAAGCTGGTATTTCGTCGCGTATAATTTGACCTGCCATGTTAAGTATGGCCGTCGTTCCCGCTTTTATTTTGATTTTTTTTTTTTTTTTGGCGTAAGTCGTCCGTGAAACGGGATGGACGTAATTCACGTCTAAGTTAAAAAAATGGTGCCGTTGCGACGTCATTTAGCGCAATGCACGGCGGGAAATTTAGAAACGGAGCATGCGCAGTTCATTCGGCGCGGGGACGCGCTTCATTTAAATGAAACACGCCCCCTAATCGCCGATTTGAATTCCGCCGCCAGAGATAGACTACGCCGCCGTAACTTACGGCGCAAATTCTTCCAGGATTCGAACTAAAGCCAGGTAACATACAGCGGCGTAGCATATCTCTGATACGCTGTGCGGGTGCAGATCTCTGTGGATCTGCCCCTTAGATCTTAGCAAACAGATTAGCCGCTCGGCCCTCCTGAAGATGATAGTCTTGCCGCGCCTACTGGACCTTATACAATATGTCCCGATTAGCTTGCCACCCTCATTATTTGCGACGTACAAGACGGCTTGCTCATCGTTTATTTGGATAAATTTGCCTCCCCGTATCAAACACTCTCGGCTCACTCGCTTGAAGGCTAAGTGCGGCATTGATCTTCTAGACCTCTTTCAATACTACCTGGCAAGTCACCTTATGCGAGTTGTGGACTGGAACATCCATGAGACTAGGAAGGGTTGGGTGGTCTTAGAAAAGTCATTTACACAGACCCCCCTCGGCTCGCTTCCTTGGATATCACCTCGACATTGGCCACCAGAAATTAGGACACATCCTGTTTTCCACCCTTCTCTTAGGGCCTTTGGGCGAGCGACAAAAATTCCATCCTTCTCCTCGGTACCTGGGCCTCTAACTACATTAAGAGGTAACCCTGAATTTATACCAGGACTATCGTCTTCATTATTGAGACAGGAATGGCTGCATGACCAGGTTCTAGCACATCATTTTTTTCTCACGGGTCCCCTCGCTCCTATGAGGACCTGGTGTCTGGGTCCCCTTCCAACTCTTTCCCCTTCTGGTCCTACAGACAGTTTCGGCACTTTCTTTCCTCCCAGCCGTCGTCGGAGACTTGGACGCGGCAACTGACGCCCTACGAATCTTTATGTACACAAACTTCTCCACAGAGACGCTTGATTTCTAGTATATATAAGATCCTTTTGGACGACATCCCCAGGTACTCAGACTCAGCTCGTATAGCCTGGGAGTCTGATCTTCAGATCTCCCTGAATGAGGAGGACTGGGCTCGTATTAATGAATATACCTATAAGGGGTCTCTTAATGTTGCTATACAGGAAAACTGCTACAAAATCGAAACACGCTGGTATAGGCCCCCGGCTCTCCTACACAAATCTTCCCCAGCTATCCCAGAAACATGCTGGAGGTGCGGGAGGGGGAAGGGGATCATGCTCCACATTTGGTGGGATTGTGATTCCCTTCAGCCATTCTGGAAAGAGGTGCATGAGATTATTGTGCATGTTACTACTTATACCCTAGATTACTCCCCCGGCACAATACCTCTTGCATCACACGCATCTAACCAGACCTGAATATTTTTAATCCCTGGCCATGCATATGGTGATTGCGGCGAGACTTTGCATCCCGGTACATTGGCACTCCACACACACTCTGACGATTGGGGAATGGTTCGGTAAGATCTCTAAAATCGAAGAAATGGAAGAGCTAGTTCACATCTCCCAAGAGCGCATTACGAAATTTACGAACACTTGGGCATGCTGGACTCACTTTAAAACAACTCAACGCTTTCAGGCTCATAATTCCTAGACTGTAGTCAATGCTGGCCTAGACATATCGAGTGAGCGTTGTGGGCTCCAACCTATATGACTACTTTGGTGGAGGACCACTGGCACTGATGACCCCTTTTCCCCTGATCCTTCCCCCGCCTCCCCCCTTTTTTTTTCCCTCTCTCTCTCTCTCTCTCTTTTTCTCTCTTCTCTCCTTCTCTACTCTCTTACTCTTTCTTTCCTCAAAAGGTAATCTGTGTTGTGTTATCATCAACGGCCATGTTGCTATACTCTACCAATCCTAGATAGTGGGATTGGAATATTGGCGGACCTACTAGCCTTGGAATATTTCTGCTATATTAATAGACCCTGTAAGTTTGCATAAACATACAGTACTTTTGTTGTCTGTATGACCTGATGTTATGCTTTTTCTCAATACAATTCTTTATGGAAAAAGAAAAAGAAGGGAAATCGAAGGAAAAGATAAGTGAACCAACAATGCACTAGCTTATTCAGAAAATAAAAAAACAAACCTTTACAACCCCTTTAAGTTGTTCCTGTTCAGCAATACAACATGTCAGATCCAGCTGTGTCGGGTCACTTCAGCTCATAATCCACTTACAGTTTTTGGACAGCTTGTAGTGCAACTCCTAAGGAACCTGATATCGAAAGCCTGGATCATTGCCCCCTGTATGAGCTGACACATTCCTTCCGTATTTATAAATAAATCCTGTGCATTGAAGACAAATAGTGACACTCAGTAATTTTCCTACTTCACTGCTGCCACCTTAAAATAATAAGCACCTCACTATACCACCTTTGAATTAGATTCAAAAGTTTAGGCGGCACTGTGATTTACATTCCTTAATTTCATGTTCCAAATTAAGTGTTCACACATATATAAATCATTTTCATAACATAAAGTCCATAAAATAAAAATTATTCCAGTTTCCAAAAAAAAAAAAAAATGTTCTCCCACAGTTCACAGTTTCCACCAGCAATCATCTGTGACTTTAATTCTTCAGAACGTCACCATGTGATCTGTGATTAACCAATCCCCTTTGGTGAGATAAACTCACCAAAATCTTATGCCACTCATATTGCTTATAGGCATATAAGACTTTTCATAGGGATGTTCCCATATTCACCTCAGAACTCCTATTTCCATCACCCCTTCTCATTTAAGGGGACTCACAGGTATTATACAATGGAAGAAAAAGAAAGAAAAACTCTGATCTGAACTCTAGATTCCAACATCCTGCTATGTTTGCCAACTCTGAATGCAGAAGCCATAAGCATAGATCCACACCATTCCCTTCAGGATTTTTTTTTGCTTTGGAAGTACTGCCTTACAGAGGGTGTCACAAATCCTTGATGGATGACTTTTTTCCTAATCAGCTGATCTAGCTCCCAGGCGCAACGACAATTTATTGGCTTTTTCTGGTGCTGTTTGAGCCACATTTAAAATTAAACAGCCTGTGGTGTCTCCTAGTACTGTCACCAGTCTGAGATCATTAAAGAGGCCTAAAGACTTCTAAAACTTTCCAGTACACCTTACTTTAACCTGTTCTGTACAGAGAGGAGTGTTTACTAATCTCCAACGCTTTTCAGACACATATCCTGAAGTTTTAATAAAAAATTAATCGTTTCTATTGAGGATGTTTAGATGTTTAAGGACACCATTAATATGTGTTTTGAAGCCCTTTCCAAATCCTTTATTTCACTAGCAGGCCCTGCTATGCAACCTACCATAGCCAATATATCAGTATCTCAAGCTGTAGGGAGTTATGTAAAAATATACAGCTACAGTCCTTAGTGAGAATTTAGCTGTAGAGTGTTTAGAACTTTTGCCTTCAGCCTACATTATTGCATTAATGGCTTAGTTGATATTATCCATCTTATCTCTTGAATGAGAATCCCGTTTGCAGGGGCGGACTGACAGCTAATGGGGCCCCGGGCAAACGGAGATTATGGTGCCTCCTGTGTCTCCGCCCATGTGTCTCCGCCCACGTTCAAGCTACATCCACACAAAGTCCCACCTACATATTGCACTGCCCACATTGCATGTGTTCAAAGAATTTCTCTACACAATGTTCAAAATAAATGTTTATTATAGAAATTAAAAAATTCTTGCCACTGATCACCAATGTAAGGAGCATTCTTCTCACTGATTACCAATGTAAGGAACATTCTTCCCACTGATCACCAATGTAAGGGACATTCTTCTCACTGATCACCAATGTAAGGAACATTCTTCTCACTGATCACCAATGTAAGGGACATTCTTCCCACTGATCACCAATGTAAGGGACATTCTTCCCACTGATCACCAATGTAGGGGACATTCTTCCCACTGATCACCAATGTGAACAAGCAGATCGCTGTTCTGTCAGAGATGAACAGAGTGATCTTGTGTTCCTGCTAGGGTGACCACATTTCCATACAGCCATTCAGGGACACCCCCCACCCCCCAGCAAGCACTGGTCGGTGACATCACAAGGAGGCAGTGCCACCATATGACGTTGCTGAGAGGCCCCGCCCCTTACCTATTTAAGCATTTGTTTCATGTATGTTAGCCCAACATTGCAGCTGCAGGCAGCCACTTAGATTCACAGAGTGTCATTGTTCTTGCAATGTTGGGCTAACATACATGAAACAAATTCTGTTTATATCTAAGACACTAAAGTTGTATATAAAACCCCATACTTTATACCACAAAAGAAATACAAATGACCCGAGGGATCTGGGGTAAAAACTGCACATACACTGACCTACCCGACTACTACACTGACCTACACTGACCTACTGTACCTGATTCCTACACTGACCTACCTGACCACTACACTGACCTTCCTGATCCCTACACTGACCTAATTGATTGCTGCATTGAAATACCTGACCACTACACTAACCTGATCCCTACACTGACCTACCTGATCCCTACATTGACCTATCTAATCACTACACTGACCTACCTGATCACTACACTGACCTACCCGATTCCTACCCCCTCCATTGGGGGAGCATGTCACATCCTCAGCTCTGAGGGGCTAATGTTGGGACCTGTAGTCCTTCATTAGGAGGATGAGGTCAGTGGCAGACTGGCAGTGTTGGGGGCATGGGTTAAGTGGCAGTGCTTGGGAAGGGATGGGATCACTAACTCTCACTTGCTGTCACCAAGGATGAACTCCAGCGTGTTCGCATGCTACACGTGCAGAGCCCGCCAGGAAGTCTGCACGGCACTGCTCGGCTGCAGAGATCAGGAAATGTCTCCCTGGCTGTGATTAGCGCAGTGCCGTGCAGACTTTCTGGAGGGCTCTGCACGTGTACCATGCGAACACGCTGGAGCTCATTCTTAGCTGTCACCTGTTAGTCAGTGTCCACTTGGCAGGGGAGAGGGGCTTGGTGAGGGTGAGAGAGAAGGGGGGTAGGAGAGAGAGAGAAGGGGTGGGAGAGAGAGAGAGAGAGAGAGAGAGAGAAGGGGTGAGAGAGAGAAGGGGTGAGAGAGAGAAGGGGTGAGTTGGTAGAGAGAAGGGGTGGGGGAGAGAAAGTGGAGAGTGAGAGGGGGTGGGAGAGAGAAAAGGGGAATGGGAGAAAGAGGGGGTGGATGAGAGAGGTGGTTGAGAGAGAGGGGGTGAGAGGGGGTGGATAAGAGAGAGAGAGATGGGAGAGAGAGAGGGTGGATGAGAAAGAGAGGGGGGTGGATGAGAGAGAGAGGGGGTGGATGAGAGAGAGAGGGGGTGGATGAGAGAGGGGGATAAGAGAGAGAGAGAGGGGTGATGGAAGAGAGAGAGAAATTGACCCCATAAGCTGGCCTGCAGTCCTTCCTGTACACCCTGTCCCAGCCCCTGTCTGTGGGTAGGTGTGTGTTATGCACCTACCTCCAGACCATCCTTGTCCTCTGTCCTCGGTCAGCTTATGTTTCTTCTTGATGAAAGGCACAGCTGGAGCAGATGTTGGGAGAAGGTGTGCAGGCTCTGGGACTGGGAGGTGCCGCAGGGATGGTGCGCTCACTGCTGCTCAGGTCGCGCTGTTCCTTCCAGCCAGCCTTCTGCTGCTCACCAGGGTCGCCACTCTCTGTTGCTGCTGTGCTCAGATGCTGTTGCTCTCCCTCTCAGATGCTGCAAATTTATCCCTCTCTGCTATGTCAAGGGGCGGCCTCGGAGCTCAGCTATGTTGGTCCCCAGAAGGCAGAGCTGTAGCGCGGAGGTCGGAGGAGGAGGAAGTGAAATCCTCCCGCGCTTTCAGCACTGAACACGGAGGGGGTGCACTGCACCCGTGATGTCACTGGTTGCTACACGCCAAGCGGCACAGGCGTTAGCAACCAGGGCAGGGGAACACTAGCCAGCAGCGCAGCTCCACCCACCTCCTCCCTCCAGCGCGGCGTAATGACCATAGTCTCTCTCTCACCGCCGCTGATTATACTGATGTGAGAGAGAGACTCGGTCGGGACTGCAGTCAGATTTTCGGGGGGGAACCTCCAGGGGCTGACTAAGCCGACCGGGCCCTCGGGCAGTGCCCGACTGACCGAATGGTCAGTCCGCCAGTGCCCGTTTGTCAACATAAGGAGATTTCTATGGTTGAAATGTTGGTCTGCAGAACAGTAAAAAACGTTTGCTCCGCATGCCTTTTGATGGTGAATGTTTGTTGGTTGCTTGGTTTTCATAAAATACATTACTGGTGGTACTGATTTACCCCAGCAGAAGAAAACTGAACCTCAAACTGGCAAATCTCCTCCCTCCAAAGCTAAACAGAGTAGCGTTCCTTTCATTTTTTCCAGGCTTCTCAGTCTAAAGCAAAACCTAAGGGAGGAGCCCAGATCAACCAAAAACCTCATGGACTTTCCAAAAATATAAAAATTTACTTTTAACCACTTGACCACTGGGCACTTAAACCCCCTTCCTAACCAGACCAATTTTCAGCTTTCGGTGCTCTCACAATTTGAATGACAATTACTCAGTCATACAACATTGTGCCCATCTGAAATTTTTGTCCTTTTTTCCCCACAAATAGAGCTTTCTTTAGGTGGTATTTGATCACCTCTGGGTTTTTTCACCCCAGGGACGTCCTCCCAGAACAACTCGACCACGCTGTAGATGTCTTTTGTCTATGGCGCGGTGGCAAAGAGGTTAATCACTTAAGGACAAAGCCTCTTTCTGAGATTTGTTGTTTACAAGTTAAAAACATATTTTTTGCTAGAAAATTACTTAGAACCCCCAAACATTATACATTTATTTTTTCTAACAACCTAGAGAATAAAATGGCGACCATTGCACTACTTTATGTCACACCGTATTTGCGCAGCGGTCCTACAAGCGCACTTTTTTTGGGAAAAAATACACTAAGACAACAGTAAAGTTAGCCCACTTTTTCTTTTATATTGTGAAAGATAATGTTACACCAATTAAGTTGATACCCAACATGTCACGCTTCAAAATTGCACCTGCTCGTGGAATGGAGACAAACTTTTACCCTTAAAAATATCCATAGGCGACGTTTAAAAAATTCTACAGGGCTAGAATTATTGCTCTCGCTCTATCGATCACGGCGTACTTCACATGTGTGGTTTGAACACCGTTTTCATATGCGGGCGCTACTCACGTATGCGTTTGCTTCTGCAAGTGAGCGGGACGGGGCGCGTTTAAAAATAAATAAATCGTATTTATTTTATCTTTACCTTTATTGTACTACTTTCTAAATAAACTGAGAGTTTCTAGCCCGTAAGGAGCTGTTGCCTTTCTAAAAGAGACTGTTCGCTAACAAAAGAGGAATCAATCAGAGTTGTACAGACTGAGGAAGAGGAATCAATCAGAGTTGTACAGACTGAGGAAGAGGAATCATTCAGAATTGTACAGACTGAGGAAGAGGAATCAGAGTTGTACAGACTGAGAGTGAAATCAATCAGAGTTGTACAGACTGAGAAAGAGGAAGAGAGTAAAGAAGAAGAATCAATTGGAGCTGTACATAGGGAGGAAGTTGTCCCTGGTTTTATTACTATCAAGTTGGGCATCTCATAATTCCTATTCCCCATCCAAGTTATTACCCCCTTATTAAAACATCAAAGCAAAGCTCAAAGACTGTTCCTTGCCTCTGGAGAAAGCATGGAAGTTACTTGTGACCTGGCTGTGCAGCAGTGGGGAGCCCTGTCATCTGCAACCCTACAGGGGTAGTGCTACATTGGGAATTTATATTGGCCAAAATTTAACAGCCAAATTTTAAATTACTGCAAATGTAAAGGGGGAGAACCAATTTAACAGATGCATTTATACTGGCCAACCCTCAATGGGTGAGTTTACAATGCAATAAATAATACAACTGCATCAAATAGGTACTTTCTCATATTTGAGAAAATACATGATCAGCCATAACTTTATGACCACCCACCTAATATTGAGTAGGTCTTTCTTTTGCTGCCCAAACAGCCCTGACCCATCAAGGAATGGACTTCACTAGAACTCTGAAGTTATGTTGTGGTGTATGGCACTAAGCCATCAGTAACAGGTCCTTTAAGTCCTGTAAGGTGGGGCTTCCGTGGATCTGACTTGATTTTTAAGCACATTCAATAGATACTCAATAGGATAGAGATGTGGAGAATTTGGAGGACAAGTCAAACCATTCTTGAACCTATTTTGCAGTGTGGCAGGATGCATTATCCTGGTGAAAGAGGCCACTGCCATCAGGGAATACTGGGCCTGATTCCCAAAAAAGCTGCCTAACTTAACTTTCAGCAGTTAAGTTACACTGACTTAAAATCTCTACCTAAGTGCCCGATCTTCAAAGCACTTACCTAGAAATTTCAGGCCGTGTAACTTAAGTGGCGCCGTCGCAAGGCGGTCCTCCTCTCCGGGGGGCGTTTAAAATTTAAATGAGGCGCGCTCCCGCGCCGGCCGTACTGCGCATGCGTGTGACGTAATTTTCCCGACGTGCAGCGCGCGAACGTAATTGACGCCGGGCGGCTTTGTGGATTGCGACGGGACACTAAAGTTGCGACGGGTGAAAAAAAATATACGCGCCGGGAAAACAAATAATTATAAAAAAAAATGACAGCGTCGCTCAGCATGCATTCCTGAGAGGGAGAACTCCATGCCAATTTTCAAAGAAAAAACCGGCATGGGTTCCCCCCCCCCAGGAGCATACCAGGCCCTTAGGTCTGGTATGGGTTGTAAGGAGACCCCCCCACGCCGAAAAATCGAAGTAGGGGGTCCCCCTACAATCCATACCAGACCCGTATCCAAAGCACGCTACCCGGCCGGCCAGGAAGGGAGTGGGGACGAGCGAGCGCCCCCCCCCTCCTGAGCCGTGCCAGGCCGCATGCCCTCAACATGGGGGGGTTGGGTGCTCTGGGGCAGGGGGGCGCACTGCGGGCCCCCCCACCCCAGAGCACCCTGTCCCCATGTTGATGAGGACAGGACCTCTTCCCGACAACCCTTGCCGTTGGTTGTCGGGGTCTGCGGGCGGGGGCTTATCGGAATCTGGGAGTCCCCTCAAATAAGGGGGCCCCCAGATACCGGCCCCCCACCCTAAGTGAATGGATATGGGGTACATCGTACCCCTACCCATTCACCTGGAGGCAAAAAGTAAAAGTTAGTAAACACACAACACAAGGGTTTTTAAAATAATTTATTATTCTGCTCCGGAGGCCCCCCTGTCTTCTTTATTAGCTCTAATACCAGGGGGGGCTTCTTCTTCCGCTCTCCGGGGGTCTTCTTCCACTCTCCGGGGGGGGTTTCTTCTTCCGCTCTCCGGGGGGGGCTTCTCCGCTCTCCGGGGGGGGCTTCTCCGCTCTCCGGGGGTCTTCTTCTATCTTCGCCGCTCTCCGCTGTTGACTCGGCGCACCCCGGTTCTTCTGCAGCTGTCCGGTGCCTTCTTCTTCAGCGCTGGCTGCCTGCTATCTTTGTGTGTTAGCTCAATTAGTAACAGGCAGCCAGCGCGGTCTTCTGTGACGTCAGGTTCTTCTTCTCCCCTCTTCCGATGTTGACTCGTCGCCTCTTGACACTGCAATGATGGAAGCGCGCCTTGCATCCCATTTATATAGGCATCACCGTCCCATCATGCTCCGGTAGGTACCCACGTGGTGGGTGCACGAATTCACATGAATGACAGGACCCAAGTTTTTCCAGCAGAACATTTGCCCAAAGCATCACCCTGTTTCTGCTGGTTTGTCTTCTTCCCTTACTGCATCTTGGTGCTATCTCATCCCAGGTAAACAATGTACACACTTTTGGTGATGCTTATACTGTAAAAACATGGTTCATCAGACCAGACCGCCTTCTTCCATTGCTCCATGGTCCAGTTCTGATGCTCACATGCCCCCTGTAAGCTCCTTTGGCTTAGGACATAGGTCAGCATGGGCACCCTGACTGGTCTGTGGCTACACTGTTCCATACACAACAAACTGTGATGTCCATTTTTTCTGCTTTCAACACATCAACTTTGTAGGCAACATATTTACTTGCTGCCTAATATATCCAACTGACTTTCAGATGCCATTGTAACGAGTTAATCAATGTTATTCACTTAACCTGTCAGTGGTCCTAAACTTATGGCTGATCAATGTATATTTGTTCTTTTCTGGTCTAATGGAAACAAGAATTTTAATTCTTGAAAATGAGGAGTCAGTTAACTCAAAATGGTAATATCCATTGACACTGTTATGGTGGATCACTAAAGAGCTTATTATACATCTAGTTATTTGTATAGAAAAAGTCACCCATTTCTGTTGTATTTTTCTAAATAGAAAAAAAAAATACAGAAGATCAGCAATAGGGGCCAAAAACATTTTTGGTGGAATACATTTACATTTTTGCTTTAACCACTTCCGGACCACCTCACGCCGATATACGTCGGCTGTTTGAAGAGGGATACCTTTGTTATGGCAGCAGCTAGCTGCCATAACCCAGGTATCCTCTCCTTCCGGTTTCCGATAATAGTGGTCTGTGCAGCGGATTCGTGCCCCCCTCCTGCCACCCTTCTGTGCTTTCTGCCGCTTACCAGACCCGTCGGCAGCGGTGGAGGCGATGGGTCCTTCTGATGGTTGGGTATGGAGACGAGTGAGGGGAAGATGGCCCCCACCCATCTCCATACCATAGCAGGGTGGAAGCGCCATCAAAATGTCACTTCCGCCCATAGCTCTTAAAGGGAAAATTTTTAATTGCATTTTAGTGAGCAGCGCCCACATATAAAAACGGTGTTCAAACCACACATGTGAGGTATCACCGCAATCTCTGTAACTCAAAAGATGCAACCTGTAAAAATGTTTAAATGTTGCCTATGGAGATTTTTAAGGGTAAAGGTTTGTCGCCATTCCATGTGTGGGCGCAATTTTGAAGTGTGACATGTTTGGTATCACTTTACTCAGCGTAACATTATTTTTCACAATATAAAAACAATTGGGCTAAGGCCGGGTACACACGAGAGTATTTATCCGCGGAAACGGTCCGGGGGACCGTTTCCGCGGATAAATCCTCTGGCAGATTTTGATCTCATGGTTGTACTAACCATGAGATCAAAATCCCCGCGGAATTCCGTCCGCGGTGACGTGTCGCGCCGTCGCCGCGATGATAACGCGGCGACGTGCGCGCCGCTGTCATATAAGGAATTCCACGCATGCGTCGAATCATTACGACGCATGCGGGGGATGGATTCGGACGGATTGATCCGGTGAGTCTGTACAGACCAGCGGATCAATCCGTTGGAATGGATTCCAGCGGATCGATTTCTTAGCATGTCAAGAAATTTTGATCCGCTGGAAATCCATCCCCGGGGACAAAAATCTGCGGAAACAGATCCGCTGGATCGTACACACCAGGGGATCTATCCGCTGGAGCCGGTCCGCGGATCAATTCCAGCAGATCGGGGCCTTGTATGGGGCCTTACTTTACTGTTGTCTTATTTTTTAATTTCAAAAAAGTGTGTTTTTTCCAAAAAAGTGTGCCTGTAAGACTGCTGCACTAATACGATGTGACATAAAGTATTGCAACGAACGCCATTTTATTCTCTAGGGTGTTAGATTTTTTTGTTATAATGTTTGGGGTTCTAACAAATTTCCGAGCAGAAAAATATGTTTTTAACTTGTAAACAACAAATTTCAGAAAGAGGCTTCTTAAGGGTCCTTAAGTGGTTAAATCAGCATGATGCATATTTAGTAGTCATTCATCTCGACTATTTTAGCCATACCTGTGAAATGAATTTAGAAGCAATACCTCACCTATTACATGAAGATGATCCACGCAATAAGATTTGAATATATATCACCCTTATTCAGCCAGGGTTCCAGTTCACCCTGGGGTACCTTCTGTGTTCCTTAAGGGTGCTTTGGCAAAAGGCCTAAAAATTGCCCCAAATTTCCCAAAAGTACATACAAGCCAGTAGGTGGATCAAGTCTGCCTTTTTATTACACAAAGCCAAAGGTTTTCATTATGCAACATTACAACCCTGAGAACTATGCAGGACAGCTGCCAGCATCCTAACAACCATTGATGTCATTGGTTGATAAAGACATCGGGCACCTGCACAGCATCCTTGTTTGACCCCATCCCCTCCTTCCACCACTCTTTGTCAGAACTGGGATCATGTTAGCTGTGTGGGGTAAAGCAAATAAAGGAGAATAAAGGCTTGGCCTAGATTCACGTACGGCCGATCTACGTTGCGCGGGCGTAGCATACCGTATTTACTCTATGCCGCCGTAACTTAGAGAGGCAAGTGCTGTATTCACAAAGCATTTGCCTCCTAAGTTACGGCGGCTTAGCGTAAATGGCCCGGCGTAAGCGCGCGTAATTCAAAGTAGGCTGTAGGGGGCGTGTTGTATTTAAATGAGGCTTGACCCCATGTAGATGCATGGCCGAACGAACGGCTCATGCGCGCGCATGCTCAGTAACACGTCGTATTTACGCCCAAAGATACGTCGGCTCAATGCCTGTGACGTGAACGTAATTTACGCACAGCCCTATTCGCGTACGACTTACGCAAACAACGTAAAAAGATACGCTTGTTCCGACGTCCATACTTTGCATGGGATGCGCCACCTAGAGACCAGCTTTATCTTTAAGATGGCGTATCTCTAACGTAAACGGCGTAACTAATTGCGACGGGCGCACGTACGTTCATGAATCGGCGTATCTAATCATTTGCATATTCTACGCCAAACTCAACGGAAGCGCCACCTAGCGGCCAGCGTAAATATGCACCCTAAGATACGACGGCGTAGGAGACTTACGCCGCTCGTATCTTAGCCTAATTTAA
The DNA here is from genome assembly GCF_905171775.1 of Rana temporaria. Taxonomy (NCBI): domain Eukaryota; kingdom Metazoa; phylum Chordata; class Amphibia; order Anura; family Ranidae; genus Rana; species Rana temporaria. The sequence goes on from NC_053490.1 coordinate 398,545,117, forward strand.
GCGGATCTGGTTTCCAGAATACGCTTAAATTTATGACGGCGCATATTCGGACTTACGACTGTGTATCTACTGATACGCCGACGTAAGTCTCTGAGAATCTGGCTATATTAGTTCATTTTTTACATTTTAGAATTGAGTGGAATTGTGCATAATTACAAATGGTGTATATATATATATATATATATATATATATATATATATATATATATATATATATATATATATAGATAGATAGATAGATAGATAGATAGATAGATAGATAGATAGATATACAGTAGATATATAGGTAGATATATATACATATATATCTATAGAAAGAGAGCAAATATAAACTTTTATTTCATTTTGGATTTAGTGAGGAAAGTTTAGAGCCACTCTCAGTTTTTATTGGCATCTGGGTCCCTTTAAAACACAAAAGCTCCCCCAAATTATTGTATGTATTACACAGAGGTAGGAAATACGGGAAAATGGGTCACAGCCAGATACAAAATTTTTACTTTTTCACTCTGTCTAAAACAAAAAGAGAAAAAATTAGCTGGAGTTAGAGTAGCCACACAAGTGACGATCTTCAAACTGAACAACAGAAGATTGATTGTTTCTCAAGCCACATTAACGGTGTGGATTGAGGAATCTACAAAGTCAGTTATCGCATTCAGGTAGCTGCTACATCGGCATCTGCAGTCACTGTTTGATTAATAATTTTCCAACTGGCTCAGTCAAGTGTTGCTTACAGGGCAATTCACAGCTCAAATGTTGCCTGATTTGGCAGAATTCATCCGTCAATGACCAGGGTCAATGGTCTTTAACCACTTAAGCCCCAGACCATTCTGCGGGTGAAAGACCAGGCCACTTTTTGCGATTTGGCACTGCGCCGCTCTTTAACTGACAATTGCGTGGTCATGTGATGTGGCTCCCAAACAAAATTGACATCCATTTTTTCCCCACAAATGGAGCTTTCTTTTGGTGGTATTTGATCACCTCTGCGGTTTTAATTTTTTGCGCTATAAACAAAAATATAGTGACAATTTTGAAAAAAAATCAATATTTTTAACTTTTTGCTATAATAAATATCCAAAATACAAAAAAGAAGTATTCAGCGCTGGAAAAATTTAAATATAAAAATAAAAGAAAAAATGCTAGCCAGCACTGAGGATAAATTCAAATACATTTAAATAAATTTCCCATGAGGTGAGAGGCCATGAGGTGAGAGGCCATCTTTACTTCTTGGTGGAGGATCTTTATCTGGTCACCTGTTCCGAACCTGCACCACTTAATGGAAAATTACATGGATTCCTCATTTTCCATTTCACTTATGGACTTCTCTTTTTTATATTATTTAATTTAATTTTTGCGCTGCACTGTTTCACTGTATAACTATAATAAATATCCCCCAAAAATATATAAAACTTTTTTTTTGCCTCAGTTTAGGCCAATACGTATTCTTACATACATATTTTTGGTAAAAAAATCACAATAAGCGTTTATTGATTGGTTTGCGCAAAAGTTATAGCGTCTACAAAATAGGGGTTTGTTTTATGGCATTTTTATTCTCTTTTTTTTTACTAGTAATGGCGGCAATCAGTGATTTTTCTCGTGACTGTGACATTATGGCGGACACATCGACACTTTGACACATTTGTGGTACCGTTGTCATTTTTACAGCGATCAGTGCTATAAAAATGCACTGATTACTGTGAAAATGACACTGGCAGTGAAGGGGTTAACCACTAGGTGGCGCTGTAGGGGTTAAGTGTGCCCTAGGGAGTTATTCTCACTGTAGGGGGGATGGGCTGTGTGTGACAGGACAGTGATCACTGCTTCCTATTACAAGAAGCTGTGTTCACTGTCCTGTCACTATGAAGACTGGGGAAATGCTTGTTTACATAAGCATTTCCCCCTTCTTCCTCACCGTGACACGATCACGGGTATGCCCGCGGACATCATGTCTGCGGGATCCGCGGTCGGAGTCATGGAGTTCACGGCATGCACGCTTCCACAATGCCGCTTCTTAGGCCCCGTACACACCATAGAATCCATCCGCAGATAAATCCCAGCAAATGGGTTTCAGCGGATAGATCCTATGGTGTGTACACGCCAGCGGATCTTTTTCCGCGGATATATCTCCCCTGGGATGGATTCCAGCAGATCGGATATTTGCTGACATGCAGAACATATCCATCTGCTGGAGTCCATCCCAACAGATGGATCCGCTGGTCTGTACAGACTCACCGGATCCATCCGTCCGAAGGGATCCCCCGCATGCGTCGTAATGATTTGACACATGCGTGGAATTCCTTATATGACAGCGTCACGCACGTCGCCGCGTCATAATCGCGGCGACGGCGCGACACGTCATCGCCAGAGGATTTCGGCGCGGATTTCAATGCGATGGTGAGTAAACTCCATCGCAGAGAAATCTGCTGAAATCCTCGAGAGGATTTATCCGCGGAAACGGTCCGCTGGACCGTATCCGCGGATAAATCCTCCCGTGTGTATGGGGCCTAAAAGGGGACGTATATATACGTCCTTTTGCCTGCCGTGCCACTCTGCCGACGTATATCTGCGTGCGGCGATTGGCATGTGGTTAAGTTGTTATAAACAAAAGCTGACAATTGTAGGCACCTCTGTCATTGGTACAGTATTTGTCTCAACCCTCTGATTTCTACTTTTGCTGGACAGCTTTGTCTGCTAAGGAAGTTGAAAATTAACAGACTTGTCAGTCGGATCACTGGATAATAAAGCAAGTGGGTCTCAGAAACACAAAACTTGTTGTATTAATGCTAGTGACAGCCTTGTCGGCTGGATCACTGGATAATAAAACAAGTGGGGCTCAGAAACAGAAAACTTATTGTGTTAATGCTAGTGACAGACTGTATTGTGTATGCCATTTTTAATTTTGGCGATAGTCAAACTTTAAGTTTACAATACAGTGTTTCAAATTCAGATTTAATTCACGGTCAAAATCATGATAAAGACTCTAAATACAGTATTATTATACGTATACCCTTGTTGTAATGCTGTGGGACAGTATTCCTGTATTTACCTCACAGCTTCCCGGTCTCTTTAAGGATTGTAGTGCTGAGGGGAGATTGCAGGCAAAAGCAGCATGAAGACATCAGCTTTTCTAGTGTGAATCCTCTTTATAGGAGCCTCCATCCTCTCGAATCCTCTTTATGGCATTTTCTCCACCCCCTCCTGCTGCAAAGAAGTGTCTGTCACATGTGCCACTGCAGGAGTTCTGCTTAAAAAAAGTCATTTGCAGAGACGCAAGAACCCGAGCAGTTGGTGTCATGTGTGAGCTTTGAATATAAGTAGTGCATGAATGCATAGAGGCATTACACATTACACCTCGGTACTAGAGGGGGCAGAATTACATCGTGTTGCTAATAAAATCAGCTAGAGACGAGTCTGCTAGGACGTGCTGCTCTGAAAGTCACATCCTCAGCGCAAAGGCACTTTATAAACAAATCAAGTGAATTAGGCACAAAAATAGCTTTCCGGTAAAGCAGTGTACTCAGCAGAAAACATTACGCACCGAGACATGCTGAGGCACACTTTGTGACGTAATAATAGAAAAATGACTATTACTACCTGGAGGCGCCTTAAGGGTTATTCGAATTTTGTTTTATGGTACGAGCTGTATGTTAGCAACAGGAAATGGTGAAGATTGGCGAGCAGTGATGTTTCAGAACAATTTGCACCTTTTACACCCTGGATGTAAGATGAGAGTGTACTCCCCTACCCCTGTTATGTATGTTCTCATGTAGATATTGCAAAAGCTGGGAACTGGATGGATCCCAACAGTTTTCAAATTTGTAAATTTTTGCCCCTAATGAGTGTAAAATCTGTAGTCTGGACCACAATGTAAGGATAGCTTAAGCACTTAAAGCGGAGCTCCACCCTAAAGTGGAACTTCCGCACATCGGAACCCTCCCCCCCTCCGGTGTCACATTTGACACCTTTCAGGGGGGAGGGGGGTGCAGATACCTGTCTAAAGACAGGTATTTGCACCCACAGTCTGCTGGAAGACTGCGGGCAGGACGTCAGATCCCAGTGAGCAGTGAGCAGATCCCAGTGAGCAGGGCGCACATGACTCGCGTATGTGCCGTAGGGAAGCGGGCAGTGAACCTGGAGCGCTTCACTTTCTGGTTCCCTCACCGAGGATGGCAGTGGGGGCAGCAGAGTGACGAGCGATCGCCAGGACTCCAGGACAGGTAAGTGTGCTAATTTTAAAAGTCAGCAGCTGCAGTATTTGTAGCTGCTGGCTTTTAATATTTTTTTTTGGCAGACATTCGCTTTAAGATCCTAGCCTCTTTCTGAGATTTGATGTTTACAAGTTCACACTTCAAAATTGTGCCCGCGCGTGGAATGACGACGAATAACTTTTACCCTTAAAAATCTCCATAGGCGACGTTTAAAAAAATTCTACAGGTTGCTTTTTATGAGTTATAGAGGAGGTCTAGGGCTAGAATACAAGGGAAAAGGGGTATTAGGCTGTTTTCAGCCCCCCTTTTCCTTATGGGATTCCTGCAGGGGACAGTTTCAAGTTTCCCCTTATGGTTTGGGCGGGAAGCGAAAGGATTGGTTAGTGGTTTGGGTTACTAGGGGAAAATCCGGAGTTGTTGATAGGCTAGATGGGTAGTTGAGCGGGAATGGGTCGGATTGGTTCTGTGTCTTGGGTTGCTGGGGTAAAATTAGACTAGTAAAGGTCCAGGATAGGTCAAGCCAGGTCACCTGGTATTCCAGAATATTCCGGTTCTGGTTGAGAGCCCTATTTAAAGAGCTGGTTCCGTGGATCAGGGCCAGTCATCCTAAGGGAGAACTGACAGCGGATCTCTGAGCTCTTCTAAGGGCTTTTCAAAGAGCTATTCTCACTACCGCTGTTTGTTCCCTTTGGGCGACATGAAGACGTTGGTGCGGCAGCTGCTGGAGCGGGTGGACGCAGAAGACGACGGATGGATTCGACAGTGCCTGCGCTTACCTTCGGGTCAAGAATCGGTTCCGTTCGGTCAAGACGTCGGGGACCTGCCAGAATCGGTGGACGCCATCATGCAGGAAGAAGATGAAGCGGGCCCGAGCAGGATGCTTCCCCTTCCAGGTCGAGCGGCGGTCACGGCGGCCGTTCGTGAAGAAGAGGCGGGACTTCCGGCGAAGAGGCGGAGGCTACAGAAGAAGACGTTCAGCCCATCGTCCAGTCCACGTCGATCAACGAAGAAGGCGGAGACGTCCCAGCGTGCCAAGCGGCAGGTCGGCCTATCGGAAGTGGCGAGCGGAGTCGGCGAATGGGAGCGAGGGTCATCCGGGCCTGTGGTGACGTCATCACCGCCGCGACGAAGGTCAACAGCGTCATCGGAGCCTGCGTCGGGTCAAGATGGTGGCTCTCCAGCGCCGCAAGCATCGGGACGAAGGCCGGATCGGATTGCAGGAGCAGCTGGGGCAATTCCAGTGCTCTGTGCACCTACGGTGACGGCGCATCCCCCATTGGGGAATTCTCAAGGTGAGACGGAATTTTTAGATGTTTTCTCCGCTGCATTTTCCTCTTTCTTAGCAGATTTCCGGCGGCGGAGTGAGTCGCCTAATGCGATAAGAGTGAGTAATTCATTTCCTTACAGGCCTTCTATAGGTGAGCCGGCAGCGGTGGTCTGGTCCAATGACAGACCTGAGGGATCGGTGGGGGTGCCTGTAAATCAGGATCCAGGGCTGGTGACGACTATAGCTGCTGGTACCGTAGTTTCACTTCCTGACAGTCAGGTCAAAGAGTCAATGCCATGTTATTTATCCCCTTTGGGTTTTCACTTGTCGTCTACAATTAAAGACAAGATATGGAAAGGTGAATTCATAGAAGTACTGTCTTTACTGCCTAATCAGAAGGAAGTTTTAAAAGAGAAATCAGACAAGGATGAGGATAAGCGTAGACCTTACAAATCTTTTACAAACTGGTTACAGGGGTTTTGTATCTACGCAAGTGTGGTATGCGAAAGATACCCGGAAAAGAGTCCGGGTTTGTTTCAGCATATTGACATTATTCAAGAAGCATACAAAGGTTTTCCTGGTTTTGCTTGGTTTGTCTATGACGAAGCTTTTCGTCACAAACTGTCGGTTTATCCGGGTTTGCAATGGGGAACCAAGGATGTAGGTTTATGGCTTAACCTTTTCCTTCCACAGAAGCCATTGGTACCAAGGCCTGGGACAGGTAACGTGTCAACATCTACTAGTGTACCTTACAAAAAAGGTCTGTGCTTTTCATTTAATGATAGCCAATGTAAATGGCCAGCATCTTGTCGGTATAGACATGAGTGTGCCCTTTGTGGAGGTGCACATCCGGTCACCAAATGTTTTCGTAAAATGTCCAATGCTAATCAGCCACAAGGGAGCTTTTTTCTCAAAAGCAGCCACACCGGTGAAATTGGGAAGAATGCTCCTTTGGCTGCACAGGTATCCAAAACGTCAGACGGCGGAGCTGCTCACTAAGGGTTTCTCGGAGGGTTTTAGAATTCCACTGTTTGATGGAGAGGGTGTGTCAATGGTAAACAATCTGAAGTCGGTTTCTGACTTTCCCCTGGTAGTTGAGGAGAAGTTGAATACTGAAATTGCATTGGGCAGGATCGCGGGCCCCTTTTTGCGTCCGCCTTTTTCAAATTTTCGTTTGTCCCCTTTGGGGCTAGTACCAAAAAAGGAGCCTAATACTTACAGGTTGATACATCACCTATCGTTTCCGTCGGGAACTTCATTGAATGACCAAATTGATACAAATCTGTCGTCGGTGTCGTACGCGTCTTTCGATCAGGCTATCCAAAGGATTAGGTTGTTAGGTGGATCGGTTTTAATGGCTAAGGCAGATATAAAAGCTGCTTTTAGGCTGTTACCGATACATCCTGATTGCTTCAGTTCTCTGGGTTTTCAATTTCAGGGACAATATTACTTCGATCGCTGCCTTCCCATGGGTTGCTCGTTGTCTTGCTCCTATTTTAAAGAATTCGCCACTTTTTTGGACTGGGTGGTTTCAGTTAAAGCTGGATCCCCCTTCCTAATTCACTATCTGGATGACTTTTTATTCTTTGGTCCATCTGATTCCCCGAAATGTTTAGAGATGTTGCAGCAATTTATGGATGTATGCAACGATTTCGGTATACCATTGGCACATGAGAAAACGGTTTTCCCTACCACTTGTATCGAATTTTTAGGTATTACTATCGATACGGTGCATAAGGAATTTAGGTTACCTGGAGAGAAAATTAGGAAGTTAAAAAACCTTATTCTGTCTTTCAACAAGAAGAAGAAGGTTTTTCTGAAAGAACTTCAGTCTTTGTTGGGTCTACTAGCTTTTGCCACAAGAGTATTGCCGGTGGGCAGAGTTTTCTCCCGACGACTCTACTTGGCCATCGCAGGGATCAAGAACCCTTGTGCTCATATTTGTTTGACCATGGAAATGAAGGAGGATCTTCTGGTATGGCAGAATTTTCTCATTCATTTTAATGGAAGGGCTTTCTGGCAGGAAGAATTCACATTGGATAGGGACTTCTGCTTGTCCACGGATTCTGCTGGTTCAGTAGGTTGTGCAGCGGTTTGGGGTAATCGGTGGTGCTGTTCTTCCTGGCCTTCGGATTGGGTAAGTAGAGGTTTATGTAGAAATATTGTGCTATTGGAACTTCTTCCTGTGGTGGTCGCCCTGGAGGTTTGGGGTAGTGAGTTTGCAAATAAAAGGTTGTTAATCAGCACGGACAATAAAGGGGTGATGTTTGCCGTTAATTGTCTGTCCTCAAATTCTCCCCCGGTAATTGCATTATTAAGGTATTTGGTGTATAAATGCTTGTTTTTCAACATTTGGATTAAAGCCGTTATGTGCCGGGTAAGTCTAATGAGGTGGCCGACGCCCTCTCTCGTTTACAGATGGAGCGTTTTTTCTCCCTGCTTCCTACGGCAGACGTGGTCGGGACGCCTTTCCCAGCAAGTGTATGGGGAATCGTTTAGTATCAGAAAATATTGAGAAGTCATTGGCGTCATCATCTTTGTCTAGCTATCATTCCTCATGGTTGTTATGGTTACAATTTTTAGGGGCCTACGGAGCCTCGTTTGATAGAGCGTCTGAGTCATTGGTTTTATTATTTTTGGAGTCTTTAATGTGTAAACAATATTCATGGTCACATATATACAAAATTTTGTCGGGTATTGCATTCTTTCAGAAGTTGCATAATGTTCCTCATTGTTTGTCCTATTTTTCGGTACAGCAGTCGTTAAAAGGTTATAAAAAAGTTAATTTTCATAGGGATAACAGGTGTCCAGTGACCCCTCAATTGCTGTGTTCTCTTTGTAAAATTACCGCTTCTGTGTGTTTTTCTAAATTTGAATCCATTTTATTCAATGCGGTATTTACGCTGGCCTTTTTTGCTGCCCTCAGAATCTCTGAATTAGTATCCAAGAGCAAACGGAACCCGTCTGGTTTGTTATTTCACCACATTAACATCCAGGTTGAGAGGCTTAGTATTTTTATACAGTACAGTAAGACTGATCGATTGGGTAAGGGCCACTGGATTCATTTAGCTGCATGTTCGGGAGTGTTATGTCCAGTGGCCAGCTTATGGGCGTATTTACAAGTTCGCCCTGGCATAGCGGGGGTGCTTTTTATTCATGAGGACTGTTCCCCGCTGACAGTTTTTCAATTTCGGGCAGTATTATCCAAATGTTGTAAGGCGCTGAATATTACGGATTTAAAAATTTCATCCCATTCCTTCAGGATTGGAGCCGCCACAGAGGCTGCTCGGCTAGGGTTTGATGCTAATAAAATTAAATCTTTGGGTAGGTGGAAATCGAACGCTTTTCAACTGTACGTACGCCCTAATTTTGTTGTTTAACTGTTCTAGGTGTTCCAGGAGTAGTTTGGATTGTGGGACACTCATTCATCTACTGGGCTCATCAGCGTGCAAAGAACAGATGTTATACAGTGAATTTGGGCTTCGATCCGTCGGTCTTCAAAGTTTTTTGGTGCGGTAGGAGGGGTATGGGTTGGGATGAGCTATTGTTTGAGTTTGAATCCCTTGTTTCTGTTTGGCCGGAACCCAATATTCTCATTCTCCACTTAGGTGGGAATGATATTGGACAAATGCGGACGCTGGATCTTATCTTTGGTATCAGGGATACGATCCAGATTCTTCGGGAGTCTTATCCGCAGTTGGTAATTGTCTTCTCGGAAATAGTCCCCAGGTTAAGGTGGTTGGACGCGGGAGTTTGTAGGCCATTTGAGAAGGTTAGGAAACGAGTAAACAAAGCGGTGGAGAAATTCATGGTGAACATCACGGGTTTCTCTTATCGGCACGTTGATTTGGAAGGTGGTCTTCCTGGACTTTACAGGAGTGATGGAGTCCACCTTTCAGAGGTCGGCCTGGACATATTCAACATGGCTTTGCAGGGTTGTATTGAACGGGCCGCGGGGTTGGGGTCTGGTGCCAGTCAGGGCTGAGGCCCTGCCTGCCGTGTGGGGATAGTGGTTAAAATTTGAGGAGTATGCAGCTTGAGTCGTAGTGGCTGAGCTGTCCTTCGGTATTGATATGGTTGAGTTAAGTTTAAAAGTAATGTTAGTATTTACAAGCATCAAATAAACCAATAGTTATGCCGCGGCCAAATTTATTCCAAAAAACATGTATGGATATTTATGAGGTATTTTGTGTACTTGTGTAAAAAAAAATAAAAAATAAAAATTATTATTATATTTATATAATAAATGAATTATATAGTTTTGGTTGGTGTGGTCTCAATTATTGGTATGTCCAGGCATCCTGCATTTAATCCCATACAAGGGAAAAGGGGTATTAGGCTGTTTTCAGCCCCCCTTTTCCTTATGGGATTCCTGCAGGGGACAGTTTCAAGTTTCCCCTTATGGTTTGGGCGGGAAGCGAAAGGATTGGTTAGTGGTTTGGGTTACTAGGGGAAAATCCGGAGTTGTTGATAGGCTAGATGGGTAGTTGAGCGGGAATGGGTCGGATTGGTTCTGTGTCTTGGGTTGCTGGGGTAAAATTAGACTAGTAAAGGTCCAGGATAGGTCAAGCCAGGTCACCTGGTATTCCAGAATATTCCGGTTCTGGTTGAGAGCCCTATTTAAAGAGCTGGTTCCGTGGATCAGGGCCAGTCATCCTAAGGGAGAACTGACAGCGGATCTCCCCGCCCCCCCCTTCCCTTGTCGCGGTATAACATTGGTAAATCCATTTTGCAGGTTGGCAAAAGGGGATAGTGGTTAAAATTTGAGGAGTATGCAGCTTGAGTCGTAGTGGCTGAGCTGTCCTTCGGTATTGATATGGTTGAGTTAAGTTTAAAAGTAATGTTAGTATTTACAAGCATCAAATAAACCAATAGTTATGCCGCGGCCAAATTTATTCCAAAAAACATGTATGGATATTTATGAGGTATTTTGTGTACTTGTGTAAAAAAAAAAAAAAAAAAAAAATTATTATTATATTTATATAATAAATGAATTATATAGTTTTGGTTGGCGTGGTCTCAATTATTGGTATGTCCAGGCATCCTGCATTTAATCCCATTAATGCTCTCGCTCTAACGATCACGGCGATACTTCACATATGCAGGCGCTGCTCACGTATGCGGTCGCTGCTGCATGCGAGCTCGGTGGGACGAGGCGCGTTTAAATTTTTTTTATTATTAATCTTACATTTTATTTTTTATTTTTACACTGTTCCTTTAAAAAAAATTGTCACCTTTATTTCTATTACAAGTAATGTAAACATCCCTTGTAATAGAAAAAAAAAGCATGACAGGACCTCTTAAATATGAGATCTGAGGTCAAAAAGACCTCAGATCTCATATTTACACTTAAATGCAAAAAAAATATGTAAATGTCATTTAAATATTTTTATTTTTTTAAATGTCTCTTTGAAGTAAGGTGACCAGATTTTTAAAATTAAATCCGGGGGCATATTTTTTATAGGCAAATAGCACAGGACTCCATAATACACAGAGTGCTGGGCACAGGACTATAAAAAACATAGAACACTGGGCACAGGACTATATAATACACAGAGCGCTGGGTACAGGACTAGATAATACACAGAGTGCTGGGCACAGGACTATATAATACACAGAGCGCTGGGTACAGAACTAGATAATACACTACACAGAGCGCTGGGCACAGGACTATATAATACACAGAGCGCTGGGTACAGGACTATATAATACACAGAGTGCTGGGTACAGGACTATATAATACACAGAGCGCTGGGCACAGGACTATATAATACACAAAGCGCTGGGTACAGGACTATATAATACACAGAGCGCTGGGTACAGGGCTTTATAATACACAGAGTGCTGAGTACAGAACTATATAATACACAGAGCGCTCGGTACAGGACTATACAATACACAGGAGGATGTTAGGCATAGAGTGCAGGGTTCAGAGGTTTGCTATGCACAGAGGACACTTCTGCCCCCACATCCATAGCTCACCTCTGCACCCTTCTCTCACAGATATCTCTGCAGCCACCTTTTAACCCTTACCCCACAACAGCTAAACTCTCCATCTCTCAATGCAGCTTCAACCCCTGCTCCCCCACTTCCCTCACCTGTGTACAAACAGCCCCCCCCCCCCCATCTGCTCACCTCCCATCTCACCATCTCAGCCCTCCAGTAAATTTTTGGCTCTGCTTCTCTTCCACTGAACAGCAGCAGGAGTGGCAGTGAGATTGTCCAACAGGGGGCATCAGCATTCGAGCCACTGGGCTGTTTCTTAGCTAGCATGGGATGCCCTGTCTTCGTTAATATGGCCCTAAATCTGGGGACAAAACCAGGGAAAGACTTGGTCTGGGAACAGTGTCCTCAGTCCGGGGACTGTCCCCAGAAACCGGGAGATGTCTGGTCACCCTACTTAGCTATAGGCGGACGTGACGTTTTGACATCGCTTCCACCCTGCAATGGTATGGAGATGGGTGGGGTCCATCTTACCCTCACACATCTCCATACTACACGCGAAAGAGGACCCGATCACCTCTGCCTCTACCGACAGCTCCAGTAAGCGGTGGAGGGCACTGGAGCGCGGCAGGAGGGGGGCCCCTCTTCCACCGCAGATTAAAAGTGATCTAGCGGGGAATCCGCAGCAGAGACCATTTTTATCTGAAAGCAGACCACTCGCTAAAGAAGAGGATACCGGGGTTATTGCAACTAGCTGCTGCCATAACAACGATATCCCTCTTCAAAGTACCGACGTATAACCACTGTGGGCGGTCCGTAAGTGGTTAAAATGGCAGATATATTTCTAATCATTATTAACCACTTTTGCCCCGGAAGATTTTCCCCCTTAATGACCAGGTCATTTTTTGCGATATGGCACTGCGTCACTTTAACTGACAATTGCAGGGTCTTGAGACGATATATGCAAACAAAATTGAGCTTTCTTTTGGCGGTGTCTGATCACCTCTGCACTTTAAAATTTTTGCACTATAATAAAAAAAGAGGGAAAAAGAGGGAAAATTTTGAAAAAAAAATACAATATTTTTTACTTTTTGCTATTATAAATATCCCCAATTAAATAATAAAAAACAGATTTCTTCATCTGTTTAGGCCAATATGTATTCTTATACATATTTTGGGTAAAAAAAAATCACAATAAGCAAATATTGATTGGTTGGCGCAAAAGTTATAGCGTCTACAAAATAGGGGATAGATTTATGGCATTTTTATTATTTATTTATTCCCCACTGTTCTGGGGACTTACTGGCCAAATAATCTCTGTAGATACTCCCCGCAAGTCAAAGGGTTTTGGGAACTGGCTCTCCTCAATGCTCTGACTGGGAGAAGCACAAAATCCCTGGTATCCTCCATGAGCCATAATCAGTGGGTAAACACATTTCCCTCCAAATGCCCCTGTTCCAAATGGGTTCGTCACACTGATATTGTAAGGTCTGCGTATTTAGTTTGCTTTTTAGGGGCAGATTCACAGAGATCTGCACCCGCGCAGCGTATCAGAGATACGCTACGCCGCCGTACCTTACCTGGCTTTAGTTTGAATCCAGGAAGATTTTGCGCCGTAAGTTACGGCGGCGTAGTGTATCTCTGGCGGCGGAATTCAAATCGGCGATTAGGGGGCGTGTTTCATTTAAATGAAGCGTGTCCCCACGCTAAATGAACTGCGCATGCGCCGTCCTGAAATTTCCCGCCGTGCATTGCACTAAATGACGTCGCTAGGACGTCATTTTTTTTTAACTTAGACGTGAATTACGTCCATCCCGATTCACGGACGACTGACGCAAAAAAAAAAAATTCAAATTAAACGCGGGAACGACGGCCATACTTAACATGGCAAGTCTAACTATACGCCGCAAAATACCAGCTTTAACTATACGCCGGAAAAAGCCGACTACAGACGACGTAAGAGAATGCGACGGCCGCGCGTACGTTCGTGGATCGTCGGAAATAGCTAATTTGCATACCCTAAGCGGAAAATGACAAGAACTCCACCCAGCGGACACCGAAGTATTGCATCTACGATCCGAAGGCTTACGAAGCCGTACGCCTGTCGGATCTAACCCAGATGCCGTCGTATCTTGGTTTGAGGATTCAAACTAAAGATACGACGCGGGAAATTTGAAAGTACGCCGGCGTATCAGTAGATACGCCGGCGTACTCTCTCTGTGGATCTGCCCCTTAGTTGTTGCGATTTCTGTACTTGCCTTCCTTTTATGCACTGTTAGACCTGCAATTCTGCAAATTTTATTGCTACCCCTTGTACACAGTACTACTAGCATATTTGGTCCTTACTTAAGAATCACTAGTTAAGGTGAATGGAAAAGACATGCTAACATTTGGTGGTGGAATAGATAGCGAAAATGCTGTGTGCATGGCTCAGTAATCTGCTTTATCCAAATGGATTTTGCTTCTTTAACAGTTTGATTAAATTCTGTGTTACACTTTAACCATTGTCCGGCATTAATTGCCAACATTTTATCCTTGATGAATGGGAAGTGTTGAGTTCCTGAAACGCGTTGGCTCTGTGACAATGTTTAAATCAATTTACCTCAGAATAAATCTGTGTCTGAATGAAGAAAATTTGGTGTGGCACTTCAGTCTTACCTTCCCTGAAGCTTGAAGGTGACATTATACGGTATATCCAGGCACATAACCCTGCACATCCAGCAAAGTTAGATTCCTTCAAGTAAATGTAATTTCTTCAAGTTGAGATGGTCCAGTGCAGTCAAGATGTGGAAGCTTGGTCAAAAAGAAAAAAACTCTTTGCCACAATAATAATGCTAGTATACTGCATACAGTATGTGATGGAATAATACCTGACAGGTAAGCCACAAGTCTTGTCATAAAACTAAGCCCATCCATTCCTGCCACAGGCCTGTGCATCTTCAAAGCCTTTGATCCAAGCCACTTGTCTTCTCTTTCCTTCACTTGATAACTGTACCTCTTTAGGGGAAATAGCTCCCCTTTGAGACTTTATGTAAATGATTTGTAGTGACAATTTACCCATTGTACTATATTATATCTAGTAGGGGATAACAATCTGTAAACACCAAGGAAAATATTTTCAGCATTTATTTCTGCAAGGCCACATGTACTGAAAAACACCCTGAGGACTAACAGTACAAACATGCTCACAGACCAAGGAAGCCTTTCTTCTAAGGCTATCACCATAGGATGCTGTTGGCATGGATTTTAAGCCCTATGTTACAAGAGCTCATCAAGGGAAGATACACTGAGTGCATTGTTAACCTTGCATTCTCTGATTTGTACCTTAATAGAATGATCCTGGCAGGGCAGAGACAAGGAGTGGCTGCCCTGGGTATTGTGGTATCATGTGAGGTGGGGGAGAGATTGTGTGAGGAGACTGGGAGGAAGGAGATATGTGTTAGCAAGGGGAATTTGGGGGACGGCAGAGGGTAAGAATTTTTCTAGGAGGGGATATTTTTGGGTGCGGGGGTAGTTAGGAATGGTGAATTAGGGGGATTTATGTTGGGAGGAGGGATGGGGAAGAGGATTTGTGCTAGGAGGTGAAATGTGTGCTGGGAGGGGGGATTGGAGAGAGGGTGGTTTGTACTCAGAGGGGAAATTTGAGGGGTGGGGAAATTTGTGCTAGGAGGAGTGATTTTGTTTGGGGAGGACATCTGTGCTGGGGGGATTTGGGGGATGGGGTACAGATTTGTGCTGGGAGGGGGGATTCTTTCTGACACATAATGCTCATACATCTTGGGGGGGGGGCACAGTTTGGCATGTTTGCCTTGGGCTCTAGATGACCTTGTCCCAGCACTGGATACGAGCCCCATTCAGACCTCCATCGGCATGGACCTGCATTGATTGCAGTGACACCAAAGCTGATCCTTCATTGTTCATGATGTGCTTATGAGTCCCTTGTGTCTGCTTGTAACCCTTATTGGTAACCGTTTGCAGGGCAAGTGTATAGTTGCAACACTTGTCCAGATCTGAATTAATAATGGATGGTCAAGCAGAAGAGATAAAGTGTGTGCTAGCATTTTTGTTTTAAATAATAGAATAATTTCACAACCCGTTCAACACAATCTCTGCACACTACATTTCTTTTACCTGATCTGACCTGCTTCGCTGAAGAACTGAATAGGAGAAGCTGGTGCTATTCATAGCCCAGCACATATTTATTGCAGGTCATAAAACCTGTCTATTACCTAGATATCGCTGTCTATACACTTTATAGAAAGGAATTTTAGATTGAGACATTTGAGGGACACTGCATAGATTCTGCTTGGTGCAACCTCTGTCTTCTTGTAGGGTTACCAAGAAGACAGATGTAATTATTCTATATGGTTCAGAATTTCTCTTTTGGTTGGTTGAGGAGGGAGGGACCAAATGGAACATTATTATCGTTTATATTTCTCTTCTCTGTAAAGGCCATTTTAAAAAGGCACAAAAAGTGAAAAAAATATCTCAATAACAAACGCAGAAGAAAGTTATGAAAACCAGGCTGAGCTATAAATTCTTTCATCAGTGATCATCTTAGTATTGATTTCTAGCTTGATATCTTTGGCAAGACCTGTCCCATATTTGGATGTCTAACCATCTTGTTGAGTGGGGGGTAAAGGAAACTCTCCCTAGTGGCTGGGATATGACTACACCAACATGTTATTGCCCCCTACAATGGGTTGTTAAGCCAGTTTGGTGTCCAACTGTAACACAGACCTCTCCAAGATGGTGTCCAGAGCATATACACTATAGTGTGTAATTGCCTCTATCCAAAGCACCTAGTATGATTTCTGTTTCGTCTCTCATTCCTTTGCTATGTGTGTGTGTCACTTCTGACAGTCTATGATTGTCTATGCCAGGGATCCTCAAACTACGGCCCTCCAGCTTTTGTAGAACTACACATCCCATGAGGCATTGTAACATACTGACATTCACAGACATGACTAGGCATGATGGGAATTGTAGTTCCTGAACAACTGGAGGGCCGTAGTTTGAAGACCCATGGTCTATGCCAACAGCAAGCAATCCCAAGAGATGGCCCTGACCCCCTCCCCCTAGCACAAAGCAAGTGATTGATAGCCTCAGCTGTTCATGTTTTCCTATAAGACTGTCCCCATTCACTCCACTTAGCAGTCTGCTCTATGCTGTACAGTGTTTGGTGTCATATCACTGCCCCCTGCCTTCTGAAGCACAAAAATGCTGTGCAAATTCTGTACTTTGAATAGATTCAGAGGGGAGAGGGCTGCAGATAAACAGATACAACTTATGTAGGAGAATTTGCTTCATCTCTATCACCTGAGGCTAGTCACTTCAGTGGGTACAATGTATGTTGCAGTTTATAAACACTTTAAAGCGGTAGTAAACTACTGAAGAAAAAAGGAAAAAAACCTGCAAGACAATGGCATAATGTGCTAGTATGCATGGCATACTAGCACATTATGAAATACTTACCTTAGAACAAAGCTCCTGCAGCCTGACCCGGTCAGCGCTGTGGGGGCTGACATGGCTGACATGTTGCCTTGCTGTTTCTTCTGGGGGCGTGGACTCCGGTGCTGTGATACGCCAGACCTTCACTACGCATGCGCCGCTGATGTCAGCGGCTGCATGCAGGGCGAATATCTCCTTAACCATGTAAGTTTAGGAGATATTAATTTTAACTACAGGTAAGCCTTATTATAGGCTTACCTGTAGGTAAAAATGTCCAAGCGAAGTATACAACTGCTTTAAGGACTTTGGATCAATCAGAATATAAATGTTGCCTTTCCTGCTTCTTCCAGCAGGCATGAAAGTAAAACTATAGTCAAGGTAAATCTTGGAAAGCATGTTCTGATTTGACAAGGTGATTGTGATGTCACTGTTCCACCTCTCTACCCCATCCAATCAGAGAACACCATGCATTCTTTAAAAAAAAACACAATGCATTCTCTGAATGGTGCCCATGCCAAGCAAGCAACCTCTTGTGTTCACTAAGCGCAGGGCAGCCAGCACAATAGACTGCGTACACGTTAGCGAGGGAGGGGCCTGATGTGGGTGTCGGACAGGTACAGCTGCTGCTGATCCCATGAGGCCCAAGAAGCTCTCCCCCGGCATGAGGTGGTGAGGACAGAAAGCCTCCTCCCCCTGAAAAAATGTCGGTAGGTGTCCCGACCGTGGATGCACCAACAAGCTTCTCTATCCTTGTTCTCCCCGGCAGTAGAAGCAGCCTGGGTCCAGTGGTCAGCGGCCACTGGACCGGAAGTGCGGCATTAGAGCGAGGAGAAGCCCCCAAGCTAATTGAAGAGGGGTCAGAAGTGTGGAGGAGACACTGAAGCTGACAAGGAGGGAGAGGAGCGAGGGTGCACGGCACTTTGCTGGGGAATACAGGAGAGAACAACTGGAACAGGGAGTAAGAGAAAACCCGGTCCTCCCCCTCCCCCAGAGTTAAAAAAAGCTACCACATGTAAGGTTGCTAAATCTGTTTATGGCTGACAGTTGACTGAATTGGATTCAAAGCATGAAGTGTATAAATCAGGCTGCTCCAGAGGATCAGGTGTGGATTTTTGTTTCTTTTTCCCTTTTTCTGTTTGTTTTGTGAAAAGGAACGCTGCTTCCTTTTATAACTGGTGATTGGACTTTGTAATGCCTATATTTATGGCCAGATAAGCCGCTGGACTGTGTATTTCCCGTATGTTACCCCACCAGTAGAGGCCTGAGATTAAAAGGAATACAAAGTAACAAAATTAGACTGTGGGATACAGGAGATACCCCAAGAGGGAAGGAATAGCACAAGTCGTACATAGGGGCATTCATTAACCAGTGCATCAGCGTGGAACAAAGATAAGCAAAATGAGAGGAATGCCAGTGGGGGGGGCAGGAGCAAACCCTCCTAAAGTGAACGCCAGCCTGGCTTTTTAAGAAATATATGTCAGGACGTAGCCAAAGATAGCCTGAGTAAACAGTTGGGGAATGCAAGTAATTACTGCGCTATCCAAAAATTTGAAGATGAAGGATGGTGTGAAATGTAGTGCTAGAAATCTTATACAGTGAATGTGTACAAATATTATGTGAATGGTAATGACTAAAAAATCTCCAAAAAGAAAAACATACATATGGAATTATTCACATGTAAATCAAGTCCAGTGAAATGAGTGCTCCATGAAATCAAATAAACAAAGTCCACCACAACTTAGTGGTTGTTCTCAAAACAGGTGCAGGTGATAAGAACAGATGTGTGGAACACCCGGAGCAATTATTGATTGGAGTGTATACTATGTATTACCGGAAATGGTGGACTCAGATGTCAGCGACACTAAGGCCTCGTACAGACGAGGGGACATGTCCGATGAAAACGGTCCGTGGACCGTTTTCATCGGACATGTCCGCTCGGAGATTTTGGTCTGATGGTTGTACACACCATCAAACCAAAATCCCGGCGGACAGAGAATGCGGTGATGTATACGACACCGACGTTCTCTGACGCGGAAGTTCAATGCTTCCACGCATGCGTCGAATAACTTCGACGTCATGCGCGGGTTCTCGGGCCAGCGGACATGTCCGATGAGTCATACTGACCATCGGACATGTCCGGCGTACATGGTTCCAGCGGACATGTTTCTTAGCATGCTAACACTTGTCCGCTGGAAACCTGTCCGGTCGGCCGGAAAATTGTCCGGTCGGCCCTACACACGACCGAACATGTCCGCGGGAACTGGTCCGCGGACCAGTTTTAGCAGACGTGTTCGGTCGGGTGTACGAGGCCTAAGTCATTAAGGCAGGGGTGCCCAAATCGGCAGATCCATCAAAGGATCTCTATAACCCAGGAGACTCCAGAATCACCTCCAAAGGATCGTCCAGATAACCACCAAACTTGAATGTTGATGACCAAACAGGACAGCCAAAAAACTTACATCCAGGAAAGTATGCAAAGAAAAAAAGCCTCCAATGGTGTAGGTCAAAAAAGGTAATTTTTTTTCTTTAAAAAAAAAACAAATACAAGAACAAAATGTGATCACAGTTTAAAAGCCTATGGGTAGCAATGAGCCAAGACCGACGCGTTTTGTTCAAATAAGATTTCTACTGGGGCATCTGCCCGCAAAAAAATGGGCAGAGAAGACAACCAGGAGATGCAGAGACCTCAACATTCGCAACTGAAGTGGTAGAAGATGAAGCAGTAATTGAGCCTAGACAAAAGTAATTACCAACTAAAGGAAAAATGGCGGAGATGTTTGCCAGACTGGAAATATCCATAAAGGGAGAAAGGGCCATATTGCATGAGGATATGAATCATATATCAAAAAGGGTAGAGGAAACAGAAGAAAAGCTGGATTTTCCAGGGGCTGAAATAAAAGAGCTTAAAGACCAAATGAAAGAGATACACAGAGCAACCAAAAGGTACACAATGTACAAAATGGAAAAATCAGGAAAATCGCAACAAAAATCTGAGGATCCGAGGATTACCAGACAAGCAGGGAAAATATTCACAAGAAAAAAAAAAGTATCTGGCCACATGCTGGGTCGATCAGAGACAGATAAAATACAATTTGAAAGAATCCATAGGATTAGAAAACCCTCAGAAATGGCAGGAGAAATACAGAGAGATGGGATTGCGAGGTTCCATAATTTCCAAGATAATGAAGAGATCTGGCTAGGCCTAAAATCCAACAAGCCGGCTAAGTTTGAAGAGACCACCTTACAGATATTCCCAGATTTGTATTTCTCCTACACAGTATAAGGGCAGTTGCAGTAGCCTCAATAATCCTTGGTTCACTGAGTTCCCTGGAAGGCCAGTAGACAGGGTAACTAGATATTATGACTGGAACCATGACAGTGGGAGCTGGAGAGGGGAGCACAATGACCAAAGATGACAACATTAAATATAATATTGTATAATGTACGTGGCTTAAACTCCCCCATAAAACGTTTTTTATAATAAGAGAATTAAAGCACCTAAAAGCAGATGTAGTCGTACTACAGGAGACACATTTAAAATTTAAAAATAATATCTATCCTGTGTGGTACTATGGGGATTCCTCAATTGATCGGCAAAGGGGGTGGCCATAGGATTTGCCAGGGGAGTAAGGTTTATCTTAGAAGAGCGAGAGGCATACCCGAATGGTCGCTATCTATTCCTGAAGGGAAAACTAAATGAAGTAGAGTACTCCCTGGCAAATATATATGTCCCAAATAAAAATCCAATAATATATATCACGGGTATATTAGCCAAGTTTATGGAGTTTAAGAAAGAGGGTGTAATTATGACCGGGACTTTGTTTAGAATCAAAGACCGACAGTACGTCCCATGTGCAGTGGACTGAAAATTCAGAGAGGAAGAAGTTAACAATGAAAATGCTTCAATACCAACTATTAGATGTATGAAGAATATAACATGAAAATGTACGTTATTACACTTTCCACTCCCCTGTACACAGGACTTACTCAAGAATCTACTTTTTCCTGATCGAACATAGATTGTTGGAGTCAGCAGTTAGCACGAACATTGAAGTCACAACCTTTTCAGACCACGCACCAGTGACAATGAAAATGCAGACAGTGGGGGTCCAAAATAGGAATAACATTTGGAGATTAAATGAAGATCTGATACAGGACAAAGTGGCAGAAGACAGGATAAAGGAAGAACTAGAGCAGTATTTTAAAGCAAACAATACAGAGAATATATTTCAGAAGCCACAGTCTGGGAAGCTCATAAGGAATACATTAGAGGGATTTTGATAGCGATGGGATCGGAAAAAGAGAAGATGATAAGGAAGGAATAGGTATTACTATCTAAAGAAATCTTAGAGCTGGAACAGCAACATAAGAAAAAGGCGAGAACAGGAACTGATATCGGCAGTCTTGCCGAGAAAGTGTTTGACAGGGTAGACTGGGGCTTTATGTATAGCACATTAGAAGCAATGTGATTAGGCCCAAACATGACCCACTGGATCAAAGTGCTATATAATAAGCCTACAGCAAGGGTGAAGATAAATGGGACAGTCTCAGGACTCTTCGAGATGTACAACTGTATGAGACAGGGTTGTCCCCTGTCCCCCCTTTTGTTTGTCCTGACGTTAGAATTGTTACTGGTTGGGATTAGATAGAATTTAGACATGAGGGGGATTAAGATAGGTGAAGAGAAAAATAAACTAGCGGCGTATGCCAACGATATCCTTGTTTTTCGTAACAAACCCCAGGATAACCCTCCCTAATTTAATGAAATCCCTAAAAATATATGGAGAGATATCACATTTTAAAATGAACCCATCCAAGTCAGAGACCCTCAATATCAATGAGCAAAGACAGGATGAGCTGGCATATCAAAAGGAGTTCCCATTTATCTGGGGGAAAACAAGTTAAATTACTTAGGAGTTAACATAAAACCAAATACTGAGACATTATATCAATTAAACGTTATCACCAGGGCCGGACTTACCATTGGCCTTGACTGGGCTCAAGCCCAGGGGCCCCACCCAATAGGGGGCCCCCTTTAAAAAAAAAAAAAAAAAAAAAATTTTTTTTTTTTTTTTTTTTTTTTTTTTTTTTTTAGGGGTCCGGAGGTCCCCAGGGGCCCGGAGGCCCCCAGGGCCCCGGACGGCAACCCCCCTTTTTTTTATTTATTTTTTGTAAAAAAATGTTTTTTTTTATATATTTTTTATTTTTATATAATATATATATATATATATATATATATATATATATATATATATATATATATAATTATTATTATTAACCTCCCTAGCGGTATGATTCTGTCTGGAATTTTGTTCCAAAAGCGGTACCATTTTTTTGTATGGAAATTTGGTGTTATTTATTGTAGGCCTGCAATTCTTAGTAATTACTTACTTAAACCTGACCAAAGAAGACTCTAGTAGACCTCTCAGATGTAATAACGTTCGAAAAAATAAAATCATGAGTTATAATCTAATAAATAATATCATTTTATTCAGTAATGTAATAAATAATGCAATTTGTCAAACAGAAGAAAATTCAGTAATAAATAATGCAATTTGTCAAACAGAAGAAAATTCAGTAAACATCCTGGGTGTGGTAAATTTTGAAACATGGGACTGCACATAGACCAACGTCACAATCAGAGCAATAGAACCTTGTTTCCTTTCGGACTTTTTTTCCATTCCCATCTCGCTTTGAGCAGCAAACTACACACATTCTTGTAGGTGCTGCCTTTTTTGCGCTTGGCGGGATGTAATCCGTAAAGTGACGACCAGTCAGCCTCTCTGGGTTTACAATGTCAACAGCGCGACGTCCAGATCTGTTCACGGCCACTGATGGCGTTTGGTAGTTCAAAAAAATTTGCTCCACCACCTTCCAGATGAAGTCGGAGTGAACAAGAGGCTTGTCACTCCTTCCCTTGTGCAGTATATAGGCATTCCACATACATTGTTCCAGGAGATGCCTGAATATTTTTTTATAGTATTTTTTTTGTTGCTTCCGCATAGCTGGATAGAAGGTCATCGCCTGATCGGCTCTATCGACTCCTCCCATGGTGTTGTTGTAATCGATCACAAGTTGTGGCTTTTTGACATCTTTCCCACCTCTTGTGTGGACCATGGCAGTGGAGGTGTACTCATTAGGCACACGTCTTTTTTGTCACGCCAACGCATTGCCATCATCTTTCCTTTCTGCCAGGCCACCATTTCTCCTGTTTTCAGTTTTTTCTTGGAAAACATACATGGCAGGTCACGTCGGTTGGCTCTAGCGGTTCCATATGCGTCAGTCTTGTTTTTTAGTAGAAACTCGTACAGCTCAGGCGACGTGTAAAAGTTGTCGGTTGTTACACAATACCCCTGATTGAGCAATGGTTCAAGCAATGAAAGGACTGATGACGTTGCCATCCCATAGTCGCTGTACCTGGGGTTGAATTGTGTTCCTTTGCCGGTGTATATGATGGAATTCCATATATAGCCAGTTGTAGACTCGCAGAGCATATAGGATTTTATTCCAAACCGCGCTCTCTTGGATGCGATGTATTGAATCCAGCTGAGGCGTCCTTTGTAAGCCATCAGACTTTCATCAATGCTGATGTCACGGTCTGGGACATAGGCCTGCTGGAAATTTGTTATAATCATTTGGAATACTTCCCAGATTTTCTTCAGTTTGGGCGCTGGATGTGTGGCTTCGTCAAAGTCCTCATTGTTGGTGAAGTGTAGATTCTTCATTATGAGGGAAAATCGGTACTCGGACATGATGGTGCCAAAAAATGGGGTTGCCAGCAATTTATTTTTAGTCCAGTACCATCTCTGCAGGGGTTTACCCACCACCCCTTGGAGAAGTATTAGCCCCAGAAATTTCCATATGTCCTCCTTACTCACAGGTTCCCATTTTCTGGATCTGGAAAACTTGCTGTGCAGAGTAGTGGATTGCTGCTCTTTGTAGCGGTTTGTCTCCGTGACAATCTTTTCAATGACGTCATCTGTCAGAAATAATTTTAGGTACGCCAAAGGATCATTGTGATCAACTTCTACCTTCATCCCAGGCGATCCTGTAAACGGGAATCTTGGCGGTGGTACTGCATCCATACCGCAATCAATAGGGCACCAAGTGCGCACCTCACTGAGCTCAAGTGGAGATTCGTCGCTGTCGCTACTTCTCTGGTCAGAGTCGGAGTCGTATGACGAATCTTGCCACGAATCGCTATCGCTGTCGCTCAATTCTGCGAGGAACTCTGTGTCGCTGTCGCTGTCACTTATCTGATCCAAAGCCGCTTTGGAGGTGCTAAAGTGACGCTTTGATGCCATTTTATTTTTTTTGGTTAGATAAAACAGCAAAAAGGGCAGCCAGGGCAGTGTAGAATAATCTGAGGTGAAATCTGAGGTGATACAGTGAAATCCTGTCAGATTACACTGTATCATGTAACTTTATGTGTGTGTTTTACTTTTTTACATTGTAACATTGTAACTTTTTTGAATCTCCCGCCCACTTCCGCCACTGTGAGGCGCTGCGGTTCACAGAGACGGAAGAGAGAGGAGACATCAGAGAAGACATCAGCGGGGCTCTCACCGGGATTAGGTAAGAACACCGCTGCGCTCACTCTGCAATACATTCTGCCGGGGCTCTCACCGGCGATCACAGCGGGAAACCCCGCTGGATCGCCGGGATGTCACCACACCACCGCTGCGCTCACTCTGCATTTCCCCTGACTCATCTGACCGGCGATCCAGCGGGAAACCCCGCTGGATCGCCGGGATGTTTAGCCACCGCTGCGCTCACTCTGCATCCCCCCCAGCGGGACTAGTCTGACCGGCGATCCAGTGGGAAACCCCCGCCGGATCGCCAGGAATTTTTGGGGGAAAAAAAAAATGCACCCCGAGCGTGACTCGGGGTTACCGCTTCTGGCACTGAATGTTAACCCCGAGTCACGCTCGGGAATACCGCCAGGGAGGTTAAAGGGCCCAGGGGTCTCCAGGGCCCCGGATGGCAACCCCCCTCTTTTTTATTTATTTTTTGTAAAAAAATGTTTTTTTTATATATTTTTTATTTTTATATATATAATATATATATATATATGTATATATATATATATATATATATATATATTTTATTATTATTATTAAAGGGCCCAGGGGTCTCCAGGGCCCCCGGATGGCAACCCACCTTTTTTATTTTTTTATAAAAAAAATTACATTTTTTTTTTATATATATATATATTTTTTTTTATTAAAGGGCTCAGAGGTCCCCAGGGCCCCATGTGGCAACCCCCCCTTTTTTATTTTTTTTATAAATCTTTATTTTTTTATTTTTGTTTATTTTTTTATTAAAAGGCCCAGAGGTTCCCAGGGGCCCAGAGGTCCCCAGGGCCCCCGGGTTTGGCAACCTCCCTTTTTTTATGTATTTTTTATAAATGTTTTTTTTTTTATTATTAAAGGGCCCAGAGGTTTATTTTTTCTTTTTATTAAAAGGCCCAGAGGTCCCCAGGGCCCCGGATGGCTACATATATTTATATATATTTGTTTTCTTCTTTATTTCTTATTTTTTTTGTAAAGGCCCCCCCGCTTCTCAATTTGCGGCAGCCCCCACGCTTCTCAATTTCAGGCGGCAGCACCCCCACCCCCCCTAGGTTCTCTGCTTCAGGGGGCCCATGCCTTAAGCTGTGCAAGGGGCCCCAAAATTCCTGATGGCGGCCCTGCGCATACCTCCCAACACGCACGGATTCTGTGGGACTTTCCCGCACAGACAGCTTCTTCCCGCAGTCCCGCAAAAGGGTTAATTTTCCCGCACTGCAAGAGGAGGCAGCACGGAAGCAGGAGGAACCGGAGTGGTGTGTGGAGGACTGTGGCTGCTGAAGGGAAGATAGCCGAGAGCCGGGCTAATGACAGTCTGTGGCCCCGGCTGTTGGCACAGGTGAGAGGCACTCCCCCCCTCAACAACTGCAAAATCCCCCCCCGCTCAACAACTTTAATGTGCTCCCCCCCGCTCAACAACTTCAATTCGCCCCCCCCCGCTCAACAACTTCGATCCCCCCCAATTCTCGGCTCCAGGGGGCCCCTTCAACACTCAAGCCCAGGGGCCCCCACCACCCTAAGTCCTGCCCTGGTTATCACGTTATTGAATGATATTAAACTAGAACTAAATAAATTGCATCAAGACAGGTGTCCTGGAATGGAAGGATTGACATCTTTAAAATGGTAATTTTACCTAAAATGATGTACAAGATGCAAATGCTCCCAATCTCCCTCCCACAGGTGTATTTTAAAACGCTACAAACATTTATTTGGCAGAAAAATAAGCTGCGCATTAGTTTAACAGTATTGACTACGCAAAAGGGACAAGGGGGCCTGGGAGTACCTGACCTCAAAAATTACTACAATGCTATTTTACTCTCACAGGTGATAGCATGGGGAAAAATAACATTGAGAAAAGATGAGAAAAAATGCAAAGCGCAATCAGCAAAGTCACACTGGGGAAAATAATATGGATACCCCGACATTTAAGAGAATTAAGTGAGTCCACACACACTATAACGCGGTTTGGGATTTTATACACAAAAGGGAAAAATGGGGAGACAACTCACCATTAATACCACTAAAAAATACCAAGTACTTTCCACCGGGGATAGGGACATTGTTTGTAAACTGGATTAATGAAGGAAACACACAATTAAAAGATGTAATGGAGAAAGGTAAAATTTGCACCTATCAGGATTTAAAATATAAAAATTATATAGTGGTGATGAATGAGTGGCGGTATTCCCAGCTGAAACACTTCATAGAGACTTTTCCTCAGCCATTCAGATCCACAGAGAACCTACTACCGCTGGAGCATATCAGGTAGTAACGAAAGTACACTTACCAAGGCCAAGATGCTGAGGGTGGCTCCCTTTGCGACCCGGCGCGGTCCGCCCCCTGGAGTGGGGACAGGGGAACAGACGCACCAGGAGGCACCGGTACCGATGGGAAGGTGAAGGTTGGGTGCGTGGAACAGGACCAACCAGGAAGTAGTCCGCTTGAAAATAGCTGGAAGCACGGCAGGGAATTCCAGGAGGTCCGGGAAGCAGGATTGGTAGAAAACAGGGAAATCCAGGAAACAGACTGTGGTCAAGGAAGCACAGATAAACAGGATAGTCCAAAGTTCAAGCCAAAAGGTCAAGGGCAGGTGAGATCAGATTAGTCCATTAAGCAAGCCGAGGTCAAGGTAGGAGAAAGCAGCAATCCGGTAGAGTAGAGCCAAGGTCAGGTAAACAGGAACAAGATCAGGTAAGGTTTTTCCAAGATCCAGGAAACACTCCAAACAAACGCTGTGACAAACCAGCAACTAGCCACAGGAAAGGGAGAGGTTTAAATAGCCCGCTCAGGGCTCTGATTGGCCGGACGGACTACAGGTCTGTGCGCGCCCGTGCGCGCGCACATGCACGCGCCCGCGCGCGCCAACACCACGCACGCACGCACGCGCAGCGCAAACAGCCGCGATTGCACCGTTCGGGGAGGCAGGTAAGGATTAGTGCCCTGACAGTGCCCCCCCCCTAGGGGCGGACTCCGGACGCCTAAACTGTCCATCAGTTCCGGATGGTCCCGGTGAAAAATTTGGATCAGGCGAGGAGCATGTAAATTTCTGGAAGGTTCCCATGAGGTGTCTTCAGGCGGGTAACCCTTCCACTTGACAAGGTACTGGAGTTGTCTCCCTCTCTTCCGGCAACCTAAAATAGATTCGACCTCAAATTCTTTTTCACCTTCAATTTCCACTGGAGGAGGTGGAAGTTCCTCCCTTCCTGGAAAAGAGTCTGGAATAACGGGTTTGAGCAGAGATGCGTGGAATACGGGGTGGATCTTGTATGACCCTGGTAATGTTAGTTCAAAAGCCACAGGATTGATCACTCTTTTAATTTCGAATGGGCCTATGAATCTGGGACCTAGTTTCCGAGAAGGAATAGGTAACCTAAGGTTCGTGGCCGATAGCCATACCTTCTCCCCGACTTTAAAAGCTGGACACTCCTTCTTTCCCTTATCGTAGGATCTTTTGTAATTTTCCTGGGCTTGTTGCATGTTTTTTTGAAGTCTTTGAAAATTTTGTTGTAAAGCGACTATATGTTCTTGAACAGCAGGTACCGGAATCTCGGGAATTGAACTTGGAAGGAAAGTAGGATGGTAACCATAGTTAGCCCAAAATGGAGTCTGGTTGGTGGATGAATGTAGAGAATTGTTATAGGCAAATTCTGCGGATGGTAGCAAAGACGACCAGTCATCTTGCGACGAGGAGCAGAAGCAACGGAGATACTGTTCCAACGTTTGGTTGGTCCTGTCTGTCTGACCATTGGACTGCGGGTGGTAAGCTGATGAGAGGCATGTTGTAATCTCCAGAGATTTACAAAGTTCCTTCCAAAATTTAGATGTAAATTGTACACCTCTATCCAAAACGATGCTTTTGGGTGTTCCATGGAGCTTTACGATCTCTTTGAAGAAAACTTTAGCGGTTTCTGCTGCAGAGGGTGTGCCAATCATAGGTACAAAGTGTGCAAATTTGGACAGACGGTCGACCACCACTAGGATTGTAGTAAAGCCTCCAGAAGGTGGTAAGTCTACAATAAAATCCATAGAAATGTCCGCCCAAGGGCGTTCAGGAACAGGAAGAGGTCTGAGTAAACCCCAGGATTTGGTGTTTGGGCCCTTGTAACGCTGACACCGAGAACACGAAGTTACATAGTCTTTACAGTCCGACCTCCACTTTGGCCACCAGAAGGAGCGGCTAACCAATTCCGCGGTTTTCCGAGCTCCAAAGTGGCCTGCTAGTTTGTGGTCATGGAATATGCTCAATACTAGTTGTCTCGTTTGTTCAGGTACAAAAATTTTGCCTCGAGACCATAGTAAACCGTCTCGTTTTTCAAGAGAGAGTGAGGGTATGTTGGTAATTTGGGTGGAAGCCATCTTCAAAGAGGAAAGTAGATCCAACTGAGAAATCAGAAAGAAATTTTGGGGCGTCAAGATGGTACTGGGTTCTGACTGGTCAGGAGTTTCGGTGAACATTCTGGATAGGGCGTCAGCTTTTCCATTCTTAGATCCTGGTCTGAAGGTTATGTGAAAGTTGAAGCGGGCAAAGAACAAGGCCCAACGGGCCTGCCTAGGTCTCAGACGTTTGGCAGATCGCAGGTATTCCAAGTTTTTATGGTCTGTGAAGATCAAGATGGGGTGAAGAGCACCCTCTAGGAGGTACCTCCACTCTTCTAGAGCGAACTTAATGGCCAACAGTTCCCGGTCCCCAACATCATAATTTTTTTCCGAGAGATTTAGTTTTCGTGAAGCGTAGGCTATGGGGTGCAGCAAGGATTTGGATCCTTGCCTTTGTGACAGGATAGCACCGATGGCCGTCTCCGAAGCGTTGACCTCCAGGATAAAGGGCAAGCTTGGATCTGGATGCCTAAGGATAGGGGCTGAAGAAAACAAGATTTTTAACTTTTTGAATGCTTCTTGAGCTTCCCGGGACCAATGGAAGCGATGACCTTGGTGAGTAAGACGGGTGATAGGGGCCACAATTGTTGAGAAACCAACAATGAATCTTCGGTAAAAGTTGGCAAAGCCAATAAAACGCTGTACCCCTTTCTTGTCAACTGGCGCTGGCCAATCCTGAACTGCTTTGACCTTTTGCGGATCCATGGATATACCGTTGGTCGAAATGATGAACCCCAAAAACTGAATTGTAGTCTTCTCAAATTCACATTTTTCCGCTTTAAGATAAAGCTTGTGTTCTCTGAGGATAGTCAGGACTTTCTTAACGTGGGTGCGATGTAGTTCGAGTGATACCGAAAAAATGAGGATGTCGTCCAAGTAGACGACTAGAAAGTCATCCAGATATTGGCGAAAGATGTCATTTACCAGATGTTGGAAGGTGGCAGGGGCGTTGCAGAGGCCGAATGGCATTACTAGGTATTCAAAATGCCCGAACCTTGATCTAAAAGCGGTCTTCCATTCGTCCCCGTGCCTGATCCGGATGAGGTTGTAGGCCCCGCGGAGATCGAGCTTAGAGAAAATCCGGGCTGATCGGAAGCGTTGAAAAAGTTGCGGAATGAGGGGCAAAGGATACCTATTTTTGACGGTGATTTTATTTAGCTCCCTGTAGTCAATACAGGGCCTAAGGGAACCGTCTTTTTTCTCAACAAAAAAGATTCCAGCCCCGGCTGGGGAAGACGAAGGGCGGATGAATCTTTTTCCTAAATTTTCATCGATATAGGCCTTTAGGGCCACCAATTCAGTCTCTGAGAGTGGGAAGATTCGACCAAAAGGGATTTTAGAACCGGGAAGTAAGTCAACGGGGCAATCGTATGGCCGATGTGGGGGAAGGCGGTCAGCCTGTTGCTTATCGAACACATCTTTAAAGTCTGAGTATGCAGCAGGAACGTGTTGAAGATCTGATGGTGCAGATATCAAGGTGGAGCAGGAGGCTTTAACGGGAGGAAGACAGTGCTGAGAACAGAAAGCAGAAGGGAATGTGATGTCTTTTTTGAGCCAGTCTATAGAAGGCTGATGCGCTTGTAGCCAGGGTAAACCCAAAATAATAGGGAATAAAGGGGAAGGAATAAGATCCAGGCACACATACTCTCGATGGCCGGTGTCAGAGATGGCGTGGATGGGCAGAGTTTCCATGGTAACTAATCCAGAGCGGGGTAGAGAGCCGTCTGCCAGGTGGATCTGTAACTGAAAGTTTTTAGGCCGGTATGGGACATGCAGCTTCTGGGCTAGGGCAGAATCAAGGAAGCAGCTGCAAGCCCCGGAGTCAACGATGGCTGGCAGCCGGACCGCCCCCTGCGGGAGCTGTAGAGAAAGAAAAAGTACAACATAAGTCTGTGGTAAGTTGGAAATATGGCAATTGAAAAAAGACGGTAGTCTTGACTTACTGGGTCTTATAGGACAGGTGCGAAGAAAATGTCCTGCAGCGCCACAATACAGGCAGAGGTTGGACTGCCGTCTACGTTGTCTCTCTTCAGGGGTGAGAGGTGCCCGGAGTAGACCGAGCTGCATTGGTTCTGGATTTGAAGACGAAGCAACAGGTGGAACTGGAGCAGGTGGAGGAGCCGGAGAGAATCTAGGCGGAATCCAATTAGGACGGGATGTCTGGAAGCGTTCCTGCCGGCGTCCTCGAAGGCGTCGATCAAGCTGGGTGGCCGATTGGATTAAGGCTTCCAGAGTGGCAGGTGGGTCACCCCTGGCTAGCTCGTCCTTGAGGGATTCCGACAACCCTTGGCGAAACTGATATTTCAGGGCAGTTTCATTCCACCCTGTATCAGCAGACCATTTACGGAAGTCAGCAACGTAGTCCTCTACGGGTCTCCTCCCCTGAGTTAGTGGATGAAGGGTAAGTTCCGCGGTAGCTGAACGGAGAGGATCATCGTATAACTTAGATAAATGTTCAAAGAAAGTGTCAATAGTGTCTAATATCGGGCTCCCTTGTTCCAACAAACTGTGGGCCAAAGCTTGTGGTTCATCTGCTAGGAGGGAGATCACGAAACCAACATTTACAGCTTCTGAACAAAAAGTCCTGGGTTGAAGAGTTAGATACAGGGAGCAAGCGTTCTTAAACGCCCGGAATTTCTTTCGGTCGCCAGCGAATCGCTCTGGGGTTGGCACACGTGGTTCAGGGTGAGTTACCAGCACTGGAGAGGCAGAAGAGGGTTGAGAAGAAGCAGGACCTGTAGCTAATGCCGCGGAGGCGGTCGAGGATCCGGGAGTGACATTCATCTGTTGCAAGCGACCATCTATATGCAGATAGCCTTCCTGAAGTTTTTGTACCGCTTCGGTGAGGGCTGAGACTTGTTGGCATAGCGTCTCAAAAGGCGAGCGCACCCTGTCGGCCTCGGACATCTGGCTGGTTTGTACTATCAGGTAGTAACGAAAGTACACTTACCAAGGCCAAGATGCTGAGGGTGGCTCCCTTTGCGACCCGGCGCGGTCCGCCCCCTGGAGTGGGGACAGGGGAACAGACGCACCAGGAGGCACCGGTACCGATGGAAAGTGAAGGTTGGGTGCGTGGAACAGGACCAACCAGGAAGTAGTCCGCTTGAAAATAGCTGGAAGCACGGCAGGGAATTCCAGGAGGTCCGGGAAGCAGGATTGGTAGAAAACAGGGAAATCCAGGAAACAGACTGTGGTCAAGGAAGCACAGATAAACAGGATAGTCCAAAGTTCAAGCCAAAAGGTCAAGGGCAGGTGAGATCAGATTAGTCCATTAAGCAAGCCGAGGTCAAGGTAGGAGAAAGCAGCAATCCGGTAGAGTAGAGCCAAGGTCAGGTAAACAGGAACAAGATCAGGTAAGGTTTTTCCAAGATCCAGGAAACACTCCAAACAAACGCTGTGACAAACCAGCAACTAGCCACAGGAAAGGGAGAGGTTTAAATAGCCCGCTCAGGGCTCTGATTGGCCGGACGGACTACAGGTCTGTGCGCGCCCGTGCGAGCGCACATGCACGCGCCCGCGTGCGCCAACACCACGCACGCGCGCGCGGCGCAAACAGCCGCGATTGCACCGTTCGGGGAGGCAGGTAAGGATTAGTGCCCTGACAGAGCAATTATGTACTACAGGAAAAAAGAGGGGGATCTCAAGAATATACAACATTTTAATGGGCGTGAAGGGGCTGGAAATACCACCATTTATTGGAAAATGGGAAGCAGAACTGGGAATACGGGTAAATTAGTTAGAGGTGAGGAAAATATTGAGGATGGCACATACAACATCAGTAGATAGCAACATGATTGAAATAAATTAAAGTGCTTGTCATGCTGGGGCATAACCCTGGACAAGTCACATAAATGCCAAAGCGAGACCTCGCAGCTATGCTGGCAAGGATGTAAGGAAATAGGAACCATGACTGTGACAAGATCCCGAAAGCCCAACCATGAGGCGCCGGTGTCACAAAGTAAACAAAATGTATAATTTAGAGTTCCTGAGGTTCAGTGGCGAGGAGGGATTGGACGGGTTTAAAGTGATGTGGAGAGATTGGATAAAGTACAGGCTTCCTGACGATGTGGTAACACGAAACGTACGTCGAGGCGCCTAGTTACGCACGATCACGCACGATCACGCACTTCCGGTCCTGCTGGCTCTCTGGATCCGAGAGTTGGAAAGCACGCCAGTGTCCCCAGCGCGGAACAGTCTCCTCACCGTTACAACGCTGAACAGCCTCAGTGCCGGGATGCAGGCACCAACAAAAGTAAGGTCTTGTAACATTTGGAGTCTGGCCGTATCAAGGGACATAAAGCCGCGCATGAAGTTCTGAAGTACTGGGCTTGTGATCTTAAGCTTTTTTTACCTCTTTTTAATTAAATAGGTCAACACCTTGTGGTGAATTTCTGTTTTGGTGGAGGTGGAGACCCCTATCAGAGGACTTTAAGCATTTCTCTGAGCACAAGCACTATTGTATTCAAGTTACTGTACACAGCTACCTTATGAATGGACTTTATTAATTTATTGATTTATTTATTTGACCACTATTCATTTACTGGCACCTGTCATTTTATCACTTAATTCAATCTGTTTGGTCAATTCAATGTTGGTTTTTAATTCACAATATATTATATATATTATGCTTAATATATTATATTATATTATTTTATACTCTCAAGCGCCCCCTATCTTTCACCTTTTCATATCACTGATAAAGTACAAGCATACAATAAGATTTGCAGAATGGATGGGGGGGAGTAAAAAGATTAGGAGAAAATAGGCGCTATACTAGCAAGAAAATTAGGGCAGAGGGCAGTATAGGGGGGGGGGGGGGATTATATATATATTTTTATACTTGTAATTTTTAAGCACAAGGGGATGTAATGCCGTGATGGGCTTTCCAACTTTTGTACTTCGATATCCGAATTCCGAATCTCCGAGTTCCGAATTCCGAGTTTCGAATTCCAAATTCCGAATTTCGAATTCCGTATTCCGAGTTCCAAGTTCCAAATTCGGAGTTCTGAGTTCTGAATTCCAATTTACAAATTCTGAATTCCAATTTACGAATTCTGAATTCCAATTTACGAATTCTGAATTCCAAGTACCGAGTTCCGAATTTCCCAAGTTCAAAATTCTGAGTTCCAAATTCCAAATTCTAAGTTCCAAATTCCAAATTCTAAGGGCCAGATCCACGTACAGCGGGCGCAACTTAAATATTCGGATTTAAGTTACACCGCCGCAAAATTTCTACCTAAGTGCCCGATCCACAAAGCACTTACCTAGAAATTTGCAGCTGTAACTTAAATCTGTCCGGCGCAAGGTGTGCCCAATCTAATGGGGCGAGTCCCATTTAAATTAGGCACGCTCCCGCACCGGACGTACTGCGCATGCTCCCGCCGCGATTTTCCCGACGTGCTTTGCGCGAAGTTACGTTGCGCCAAGTTTTGAGAATCGCGACGGGTGTAAAAGAAAAAAAAAGAGTTGCGGCGGGAAAAAAAACATTTTTTTAAAAAAATTTACAGCGACGCGGGAAAGAAGGGTATACTTTTACATGGTGTACTAAGTTTACACTTTGTAAAAGCAGCCCTAATTTTGCGACGGCAAACTAACACTAACGGAAAAAAAACGAAGGGAAAAAGCTTTGTGGATCTCCGTAAGTGCTAATTTGCATACCCGACGCGGAATTTCGACGAGAAATGCCCCCATCGGCGGCCGCGGTACTGCATCCTAAGATCCGACAGTGTAAAACTATTACACCTGCCGGATCTTAGGAATATCTATGCGTAACTGATTCTATGAATCAGCCGCATAGATAGAAACAGGGATACGACGGCGTATCCCTGCGTATCCCTTTTGTGGATCTGGCCCTAAGTTCCGAGTTCCAAATTCTGAATTCCGAGTTCCAAATTCTGAATTCCACGTTACAAATTACAAATTTGCAAAATCCGAGTTCCGTATTCTGAGTTTCAAGTTCCAAATTTCGAGGTTCGATTTCTGATTTCCAAGTTGCAAATTCTGAGTTGCGAATTCTGAATTCCAAATTCTGAGTTTTGTATTCCGAGTTCCAAGTTCCAAATTCCATATTCTAAGTTCCGAGTTCCAAATTCCAAGTTTTGAATTCCGAATTTCAAATTCCATATTCCGAGTTCCAAATTCCGAGTTCCAAGTTCCGAATTTCAAATTGCGAGTTCAGAGGTGCGAGTTCAGAGGTACGAGTTCAGAGGTACGAGTTCAAGAGGTACGAGTTCAGAAATTCTGAGTTACAAGTTCTGAATTCTGAATTCCGAGTTCCGAATTCTGAATTCCGAGTTTCGAGTTCCGAATTCCGAATTCCAAATTCCATATTCCAAGTTCCATATCCCAAGTTCCAAATTCTGAATTCCAGATTCTGAATTCCTAAAACTGAATTCCATATTCCAAGTTTCAAGTTCCAAATTCAGAGTTCAGAGTTTTTTTTAATTGAGGCTCTTCTGATTTGACAGACAATCAGGGACAGGCAAAATGTCAGGGTAGCCTGCGCACAAGCATAGTCAAGAATGCAGAAAATAACATACCCTGGGGCTAGAGAATAAACCTAATGCTTGGGCATAGCAATGAGCCGAACACCCCCCGTTCGGTTTGCACCAGAACCTTCGAACGGACCGATCGTTCGCGCGAACATTTAGAACCCCATTGACGTCTATGGGACTCGAACGTTCAAATTCAAAAGTGCTAATTTTAAAGCCTAATATGCAAGTTATTGTCATAAAACGTCTTTGAGAACCCAGGTCTTGCCCCAGGGAACATGTATCAATGGAAAAAAAGTTTTAAAAGTGGTTGTTTTTTCTGGAGCAGTGATTTTAATGATGCTTAAATTAAAAAAAAAATATGAAAAATTCCTTTAAACATTGTACCTGCTGGGTGTCTATAGTATGCCTGTGAAAACATCTTTGAGACCCTGGGTCTTGCCCCAGGGAACATGTATCAATAGAATAGAGTTCCAAGTTCCAAATTCGAAGTTCCAAGTAATGAATTCAAAGTTCCGAATTTCCCTAGTTCCGAGTTCCAAATTCCGAGTTCCGAAATCCAAATTCCGAGTTCCGAAATCCAAATTCCAAGTTCCAAACTCCAAATTCCGAATTCTGAGTTCAAAAATTCTGAGTTCCAAATTCTGAGTTCCAAATTCCGAATTCCGATTATCAAGTTCTGAATTCCGAATTCCAAGTTCCAAATTCCAAATTTCAAATCCAGAATTCTGAGTTCCAAATTCCAAATTCCAAATCCAGAATTCTGAGTTCCGAATTCCAAATCCAGAATTCCAAGTTCTGAATTCCAAATTTCTTATTCCGTATTCCAAGTTCCATATTCTGAGTTCCATATTCCGAGTTCCGAATTCTGAATTCCAAGTTCCCTATTCAAAATTCCGATTTCTGCGTTCCGAGTTCTGAGTTCCAAATTCCATATTCCGAGTTACAAATTCCAAGTTCTGAATTCCACATTCTGAATTTCGAGTTCCAAATGCCAAATTCCATATTCCATATTCCAAACTCTGAATTCAAAATTCCGAGGCCTAAGGTCCGAGTTTAAAGGTCAGGCCCCGTACACACGACCGAGTTTCTCGGCAGAATTCAGCCAGAAACTCGATCGGAGCCGTATTCTGCCGGCCGTGTGTACACTTTCGGCTGAGGAAACCGACGAGGATCTCGTCGGGCCAAATAGAGAACATGTTCTCTATTTCCTCGTTGTTCAATGGGAAATTTCGGCCCGCCGAGATCCTCGGCGGCTTCACAAGGAACTCGACGAGCAAAACGATGCCTCAGGCCCCGTACACACGACCGAGTTTCTCGGCAGAATTCAGCCAGAAACTCGGTCGGAGCTGGATTCTGCCGAGAAACTCGGTCGTGTGTACACTTTTCAGCGAGGAAGCCGACGAGGAACTAGTCGGGCCGAAAAGAGAACATGTAAATTTCCTCGGACGTGTGTACGGGGCCTGAGCTCGTCGAGTTCCTTGTGAAGCCGCCGAGGATCCTCATTGACTAACGAGGAAATAGAGAACATGTTCTCTATTTGGCCCGACGAGATCCTCGTCGGCTTCCTCAGCCAAAAGTGTACACACGACCGGGTTTCTCTGCAGAATACGGCTCCGATCGAGTTTCTGGCTGAATTCTGCCGAGAAACTCGGTCGAGGAACTCGATGTGTTTGGCACGTCGAGTTCCTCGGACGTGTGTACGGGGCCATAGTTTAGAGTTCCAAATTCCGAGTTCCAAATTCTGAATTCCAAGTTCCAAATTCTGAATTCCACTTTCTGAATTCCAAATTCCAAGTTCCGCATTCCAAGTTCCGCATTCCAAGTTCCGCATTCCAAGTTCCGCATTCCATATTCCGCATTCCAAATTCCAAATCCTGAATTCCGAATTCCAAATTTCAAGTTCCGAATTTCAAATTCCATATTCCAAGTTCCAAATTACAAGTTCCAAAATCCAAATTCTGAATTCTGAGTTCCAAGTCCCGAATTCCAAATTCTGAGTTCTAAATTCCAAGTTCCAAATTCTGAATTCCAAGTTCTAAATTCTGAATTCTGAGGCCCCGTACACACGACCGAGTTTCTCGGCAGAATTCAGCCAGAAACTCGATCGGAGCCGTATTCTGGCGAGAAACCCGGCCGTGTGTACACTTTTGGCCGAGGAAACCGACGAGGATCTCGTCGAGCCAATAAGAGAACATGTTCTCTATTTCCTCATTAGTCAATGAGGAAACTTGGCTCACCGAGATCCTCGGCGGCTTCACAAGGAACTCGACGAGCAAAACGATGTGTTTTGCCCGTCGAGTTCCTCGGATGTGTGTACGCCCCGGGGCCTGAGGTCCGAGTTCAGAAATTCTGAGTTACAAGTTCAGAATTCTGAATTCCGAGTTCCGAATTCCAAATTCCATATTTCAAGTTCCAAATTCCAAATTCCATATTTCAAGTTCCAAATTCCAAGTTTCAAATTCCAAATTCCATATCCCAAGTATCGAATTCCAAATTCCAAAAGGCCAAATGCCAAATTCCGAATTCCAAATTTATGAATGCCAAATTCCGAGTTCCAAGTTTCGAATCCCACGTTCCGAATTCCAAATTTCAAGTTCCGTATTCCGAGTTCCAAATTCCATATTCCGAGTTCCAAATTCCATATTCCGAGTTCCGAGTTCTGAATTCCAATTTCAGAATTCTGAATTCCAATTTCAGAATTCTGAATTCCAATTTCAGAATTCTGAATTCCAATTTCAGAATTCTGAATTCCAATTTCAGAATTCTGAATTCCAATTTCAGAATTCTGAATTCCAATTTTCGAGTTCCGAATTTCCAAAGTTCCAAATTCTAAATTCCGAGTTCCAAACTCCAAGTTCCAAATTCTGAATTCCAAATTCTGAATTCCAGGTTCCACATTTCAAATTCCACGTTCCGAATTCCAAATGTGCAAATTCCGAGATCCAAGTTCCAAATTTCGAGGTTCAATTTCTGAATTCCAAGTTCCGAATTCTGAATTCCAAAGTCCGAATTCCAAATCCAATTTCTGAATTCTGAATTCCACGTTCCGAATTCTAAATTCCAAATTCCGTGTTCCGTATTCCGAGTTCCAAATTCCATATTCTAAGTTCCGAGTTCCGAGTTTTGAATTCCGAATTCCAAGATCCAAATTCCAAGATCCAAATTCCAAGTTCCAAATTCCAAGTTCCAAATTCCAAGTTCCAAATTCCAAGTTCCAAATTCCAAGTTCCAAACTCCAAGTTCCAAATTCTAAATTCCAAATTCTGAATTCCAAGTTCTAAATTCTGAATTCTGAGGCCCCGTACACACGACCGAGTTTCTCGGCAGAATTCAGCCAGAAACTCGATCGGAGCCGTATTCTGGCGAGAAACCCGGCCGTGTGTACACTTTTGGCCGAGGAAACCGACGAGGATCTCGTCGAGCCAAATAGAAAACATGTTCTCTATTTCCTCGTTAGTCAATGAGGAAACTTGGCTCACCAAGATCCTCGGCGGCTTCACAAGGAACTCGACGAGCAAAACGATGTGTTTTGCCCATCGAGTTCCTCGGATGTGTGTACAGGGCCTGAGGGTTCAGAATTCTGAATTCCGAGTTTCGAATTCCAAATTCCATATTTCAAGTTCCAAATTCCAAATTCCATATTTCAAGTTCCAAATTCCAAGTTTCAAATTCCAAATTCCATATCCCAAGTTCCGAATTTCAAGTTCCGTGTTCGGAATTCCGAGTTTGGAATTCCAAGTATTGAATTCCAAATTCCAAAAGGCCAAATGCCAAATTCCGAATTCCAAATTTATGAATGCCAAATTCCGAGTTCCATTTTTTAGAATCCCACGTTCCGAATTCCAAATTCCAAGTTCCGTATTCCGAGTTCCAAATTCCATATTCCGAGTTCCAAATTCCATATTCCGAGTTCCCACTGTAACTTTAACTGACTAGCCTGCCTGCTCTATCTACCTGCAAAAAATGCTGTCTCTCTGTCTCTCTCTGTACCACCGCAACACACTACGCAAGGCCGACCTGCAGGCGGCCTTTTATAGTGTGGGGCGTGTACTAAACCCCCTGAGCCATAATTGGCCAAAGCCACCCTGGCTTTGGCCAATTATGGCTCTCCGTTTTTTGCAAGCTGTGATTGACCATGCATGCGGGTCATAGTGCATGCTTGGCCAATCATCAGCCAGCAATGCACTGCGATGCCGCAGTGAATTATGGGCTGTGAAATGTAACTCGAATTTGGCGCGAACGGCCCAAAACATTCGTAATTCGACGAACGATCGAACATACGATGTTCGAGTCGAACATGAGTTCGACTCGAATACGAAGCTCATCCCTACTTGGGCAACATGTGTTGGTCTGAGCACTTATCCTGTGTAGGTGGTATATAGGTAGGTGGTATATAAACTATTATAAAAACTACTTTTTGTATGTATATTTTAATTTTCTTTTACACTTATGACAGATCAGCATTTGTTTGTATTTTTTCATGATTTAT
The DNA here is from genome assembly GCF_905171775.1 of Rana temporaria. Lineage (NCBI taxonomy): Eukaryota > Metazoa > Chordata > Amphibia > Anura > Ranidae > Rana > Rana temporaria. Next base: position 398,584,911 of record NC_053490.1, read on the forward strand.
GCATTTTATTTTTTCCTCATAAGACAGTCTCTACAATGTTTAAGCAGATCAAAATTCCAAGTTCCGAATTCCAAGTTCCGAATTCCAAGTTCCGAATTCCAAGTTTCGAATTCCGATTACCAAGTTCCGAATACCAAGTTCTGAATTCCGAATTCCGATTACCAAGTTCTGAATTCCGAATTCCGATTACCAAGTTCTGAATTCCGAATTCCGATTACCAAGTTCTGAATTCCGAATTACGTATTCCAAGTTCTGAATTCCGAATTCCGTATTCCAAGTTCTGAATTACGTATTCCAAGTTCCGAATTCCAAGTTCCGAATTCCAAGTTCCGAATTCCGAATTCCGATTTCCGATTATCAAGTTCTGAATTCTGAATTCCAAGTTCCAAATTTCAAATCCAGAATTCTGAGTTCCAAATTCCAAATTCCAAATCCAGAATTCTGAGTTCCGAATTCCAGTTGACGTGGCAGGTGATGTGGCCAGTGGACAATCCACAACTTGTGGCAGGTGATGTGGCAGGTGACATGGCAGGTGATGTGGCCAGGTGACGTGGCAGGTGACGTGGCCAGGTGACATGGCAAGTGGACAATCCACAACTTGTGGCAGGTGACATGGCCAGGTGACATGGCAGGTGACGTGGCCAGTGGACAATCCACAACTTGTGACAGGTGGCGTGGCCAGGTGACGTGGCAGATGACGTGGCAATTGGACAATTCACAACTTGAGGCAGGTGATGTGGCAAGTGACACGCTAAATACACGTACACTGCTGCTCTCTCAGCTGCTCTGGTCTCACAAAATGGCTGAAATGGTTAAATAATACTGTTTTTTGAGCTTAGGGAGGGTCTTATGATGTTTCTTAACCGAACACTTATAAACGCAAACGCGGTAAAACGCAGCGAAATTTGCGGCAAAAACGGGCGTTTTAAACGCCGGTTTTTGCGTTTGAAAACTTGTGTTTAGATGAGTTTGCATTTGCGTCTCGTGTGCATGGGGCCTAAAGCTCCTCATAGATGTGATCAAAATTCAGCTGGTTCGACAGGGACTGGCCAAATTGATCTGTGTATGGGCATTTCAAACTCCAAACTCCAAACTCCAAATTTCAAATTTCAAATTCCGAGTTCCAAGTCCCGAATGCTAATTTCCGAGTTCCCAATTTCGAGTTCCAAATTCCAAGTTCCAAAGTTACCAGGTCCAAGTAGACTTTTATGAATATTGATGATTTGTGCACTTTTTGACCACACACATTTTATTTATTTCATTTAATTATGTATGCTTTTATTAATTTATGTATTCACTATAATATATGGTTTGTTTTTCCTTTGTCCAGATAGCACCCTTTACACACACTTTTTTTTATGATTTATTAGTATACACTAGTTTTAGGAGCAGCACTGGTACATTTAGTTATATTAGTTGGTGCCACATCCCTTATTTTTATTCACATAAGCCATATTTATGTAGAGCAACAATTATTTTTTTCAGATCCTCAGAGAGCTCTTTGCCATGAAGTGCCATGTTGAACTACCAGTGAACAGTATGAGAGAGTGAGAGCGACAACACCAAATTTAACACACCTGCTCCCCATTTATACCTGAGACCTTATAACACTAACGAGTCACATGACACCAGGGAGGGAAAATGGCTAATTGAGCCCAATTTCACTTAGAGGTTTACTCACTTTTGTTGTCAGCGGTTTAGACATTAATGGCTGTGTGTTGAGCTATTTTGAGGGGACAGCAAATTTACACTATTATACAAGCTGTACACTCACTACTTTATATTATAGCAAAGTGTATATATATATATATATATATATATATATATATATATATATATGTCACCAGGGACCCTAGAGCATTAAACAAAATTATTATTAATGGACATTCTCGTAAGCTTCTACTTCTATCCAGTTAGCTTGATGATTACATGTAGTCCAAGCTAATCAACACTCATCTTAATGCCAGATCAGACATTCCTCTCTTGCCTGACAAAGATAAATAGTTTAATTCATTGTGGAAAAGGAAAGAACAGAAAATATGTTATCTGTTTATGCAGCTCACTGTGTATGCAAATACTAAAATGTCCATAGCCTGGCCTAAGGTTTACTTTAAGATGAAGTCCTTTGTGGAAAGCCAAGCTTTATCTGCAACTGTGGTCCTAATAAAAATATATTAGAATTCAAGGATGCTACCAGTTAGAGCATTGGGATATTACAATATATGCATCAGGAGGAAGAGATGTTAAGTGATAAATGGAAATAATATTGTTGTTATCATTCATCATTTTGGTACATTGAAGGCCCTTAAAGTGATTGTAAATGCTTTTTTTTTTTAAATAACAAACATGTCATGCTTACCTGCTCTGTGTAATGGTTTTAGAGAGAACAGTCCCAATCCTCCTTTTCCAAGGTCCCCCACTAGCGCTCCTGTCTCCTTCCACCCTGCAGAGTGCCGACTATAGCAATGGCCAATGGCTCCGGCTGCTGTGTCTGAGGAGAGAGAGCTGAGGGATGTGCTGCTCTTCTTTGCACAACAGATTGAGATTGGGCTCAGGTAAGTATAAGGGGTGGCCAGGGGTGGGGGAGGATCTGTACAGAGAAGGTTTTTTAACTTAATGCAGAGGATGCATTAAGGTAAAAAAAGTTTAGCCTTTACAACCACTTTTAGTTGACTTTATATTTATGTTTACTAAAGGTTTACACAAATATATATATATATATATATATATATATATATATATATATATATATATATATATATATATATATATATATATATATATATATATATATATATATATATTTAGCTTTCTGGTAAAGTTTAAAATGGAACTACACCCAAAAGGGGGTGGTCTGATTCAAGACCTCCTCCCCCCTGTTGTGCCATGTTTTGCATATAATTTTGAATACCGGTGTCGGGAACCTGAAGGCTAATGAAGAACTAACCTGGTGAGGATGGTGCTGGAACCCATGGACAGGTAAGTGTCCTTTTATTAGAAGTCAGCAGCCACATGATTTATAGCTGCTGACTTTGAACCACTTGAATACCAGGCCTTTTTTTTTACACTTTTTATTTACAAGTACAAATGGGTATTTTTTGATAGAAAATTACTTAGAACCCCAAACTTTATATATATTTTTTAGCAGAGGCCCTAGAGAATAAAATGGTGGTTTTTGCAATTTTTATTCCACACAGACATAATTTGTGCAGCATTTTTTCAAACGCATGTTTTTTGGAAAAAAAACTGTAAAGGGTAACTCCCCTTCATGGGGAAAACTTTTTCAAATAAAGAAAATTATTTTGCGCATATAATTGTACATATTGTAATTGAATGTGATTTAAAATTGCCTTTCCTTTTTAATCTGCAGTCAATGTAATTTTCTGAGAATACATTGCAAAATGGCTACCTAGAGCTGTCCTGTACACAGAGTTTGTACTGACCACGCTCCCGAAAATATAATTTCCTGCTTGTGTGATTAGCTCACCGATTTTCCTAGAATTCTGCCTAAGATACAAATCAGATTTCAGGCAATCCTTGCAACAGAAATTACATTTTTGAGAGATACTTTCAACAGGAACACGTCTAAAGGGATGAGAGAGGATCACCGCTCCAGGTGGGTCACTATATAGAATTAGACTGACTCAGGATACCGTGGGTGCTGGCAATGCACTGACCATGCATAGGATATGAAGAAAGGAAATGGATAGCCGCACTCCGATGACCAACAAGGTTGTCTTTTATTCAAACGAACAGCAAGTACGTCACTTCACAGGTTACAGCAAAGGAACAGGGGAACAGCCGATGTGTTTCGCACTGGACTAGTGCTTAATCATGGCCATGATTAGTCCAGTGCGAAACGCGTCGGGACTAATCATGGCCATGATTAAGCACTAGTCCAGTGCGAAACACGTCGGCTGTTCCCCTGTTCCTTTGCTGTAACCTGTGAAGTGACGTACTTGCTGTTCGTTTGAATAAAAGACAACCTTGTTGGTCATCGGAGTGCGGCTATCCATTTCCTTTCTTCGTATCCTATGCACGTCTAAAGGGATGCAGGCCCATAAGATTTCCTCATTAGTGCCCTTCAGCTACACGCCTGACAGTTATTTATGAAACCACTCCCATTACACTCACTCAGAACAAAGATACAAACAAAAGTAGATTTCTTTAGAATAACAAAAGGTAGGAATCTGCAACAAAGTTTGTTATAATCCTTGCAATATACATTTATCACCCAGCGGGGAATGTTTTTTTCTCAACAAAAGTGGAGTTATGCTTTAATGAATTTAAATGCAAAAATACACAAAATATAACCCAATCTTTTGGTAAAAGATGTTATATAGAGTAAATATATACCTAATATGTCCCGCTATAAAATTGTGAAGATTTGTGGAATGGCGACAAGCTACAGTACTTAAAAATCAATTTTTTTTTTTTTTACAGGTTACCAGCTTGGAGTTACATAAGCATGTCTAGGGCTATAATTATTGTTTTCATTACAATGTTTGCTGCGATACCTCACATACATGGTGAGAACAACGTTTACATATGCGTGTGTAAACTATGGGCTGGATTCAGGTAGATCGGCACATCTTTCTGCCGGCATAGCGCATCTCATATGCGCTACGCCGACGTAACACATTCCGTAGACGCTTCCCAGGGCGCATGCTCAGAATCATGTCGGAACGAATGTCTAAGATACGTCGAATCACTGAACGTAACCTTTGATCAGCCCTATTCACGTAGTCCTACGTAAACGACGTAAAATACGACGGCTGTTCCGTGGTCCATACCTTTGCATCGGATGCGCCTCCTTTAGGTGGAATAACTTTACGCTGGACGTACGCCTTATTTCTGCGATGGGCGCAAGTATTTTCGTGAATCGGCGTATCTCCCTCATTTGCATATTTGCAATGAGGCGGCCAGCGTAAATATGCGCCCAAGATACGCCGGCGTAGGAAAGTTACGTCGGTCGGAGGAAGCCTATTTTCAGGCGTATCTAGTTCTATGGGCACGGCGTATCTGTAGATACGTCGGCATAAGTGTTACATGAATCCGAGCCCTTGTTTGCATTCGCCTCTGCTCATGAGCACAGGAGCACAGGAGGACAGGAATGTTTTTAAAAAAAAATAAAAATGTAATTTGTTTAATTTTACACTGTCCCTTTATTTTTTTTTATCATATTTATTGTTGTCACAAGAAATGTAAACATTCCTTGTGATAAAAATAAAGCAGGTCCTTAAAAGCATGGGATAAAAAAATCTCATGCTTTCCAATAAAAAAAAAAAAATTTTGTCACTTCCAGTCTCCTAGACCATAGCGATGATAAAAGGACGTTCTGGTCCCCGATAAGCTCTATGATCAGCCGGCGGTTGATCAGCTGCTTGGATCACTTTTACAGGTTAGAGAATCTGTCTTAAAAATGTTATGCCGGATTTATGGCTGAAGCCATGGCCCCCCAGTAAAACTACATGCGCACAATGGCGTGCATATACATGATTGTGCAGGAAATAGTTAATTTTTGTTGTTGTTAGTGAACAACTGATTGAACTATTCCCTAATGATACAGCTTGTTGGAAAGAAAACAATGTGTCAGTGTGAAAATTTTATTTATTAGCTCAGGAATGTAAATAATTTCTAACATTGCACCAGAGGAAGATCATTCTGTGAATGAAGCAAACTAAGAATGTTTTCATCGTTTCATGATATTTCTGTGTGCCTCTATTCACAGAGCAATCTCCCTATTGTTTAGTGTTAGCCTGTGATTTTTTTTTTTTAACATTTAAGCATTAGACCTCGTACACACCACCGGATCTATCCGCTGGAATTGATCCGCGGATCAGTTCCAGCGGATAAATCCGGTCGTCTGTACGGCCTAGCGGATATTTATCCGCGGACATTTCTCGGCCCGATCGAGCATGCTAAGAAATTTATCCGCTTGAATCGGGTCCAACGGATTGATCCGGTGGTCTGTACAGACTCACCGGATCAATCTGTCCGCTCCCCTCCCTCGCATGCGTCGTAATGATTCGACGCATGCATGGAAGTACTTACCTTCCAGCGTCGCGCACGTCGCCGCGTCATCATCATCGCGGCGACGGCGCGACACGTCACAGCGGATGAATTCCGCGCGGATTTTGATCCGATGGTGAGTACAAGCCATCGGATCCAAATCCGGAGGAGGAATCTCCGCTGGAAACGGTCCGGCGGACCGTTTCCAGCAGAGGTACCCTCGTGTGTACGGGGCCTTACAGATCACAAAATATAAATATTCAAATATATTTAATGTTCAATATAGCATTTTCTTAAAATAAACTACATTTGAGATAAACAAAACATGAGTTATTTTATGACAAAATTCTTGTGATTATAAACCATTAGTCAACTGACCCCACAGTGATATCATCTTTCAACCCCCAGCTTGCAGACTGGACAGTGAAAGAGCAGCAGAAGACTGATGAAGTCATCACTGTGCTCTGTTAGCTCTTATCAGCATGTTCCTTATCAGCTCATTTACATGTAGCACACCTATAATTCTGCTTCCCTTTTTAAGTGTGATACCACTGTACAGGGGATTGCTAGAGATCAGATTAAATCCAGAAACTTATACTAGTTTAAATTTATCAAAATTATATCATTTATTAATAACTATAGACCTATTAGTCACAGTTTTTTTGTGTCTCTTATCTGTCCTTTAAGTTTGAGAGGTTCAAAAAGAAATATATACACATTTTTTTCATTGATCTTTTTTTTTTTTATTATTGGAGAACCCAATCAGTTTCTAGCAATGGTCTGTAGCTTTAAAGTCATTATAACATGGGCACTAAGTGATTTTTTTCCCAGGGTATTTAAAGAACATTTTATAATGTCAAAATATGTCTGACATCTCCTGACTACCCAGTGTTATTAATTTATTCTTGATTTTTGACAAGCCGCAGAAACACTGACAGGTTACTATTCGATTTACATCAGGCAGTGGATAAAGATTACGATGGGAGCGTGATTACATTTATTGTCACCAAATGATTGTTCGGATGGAGAGCTTGGAGGAGTGGGAAATGATTCCCGTGTCACAGCTGAAGGTAAAGTTATTTTCCATCACAAAATATTAATAGCTGAATGCAATTTAACCACTTCCTTCCATATTTTCCATGAATCCCTTAGTATAACTTAAATTTTTTTAAAAAAGATTCAGAAGATTTTATACATTATGCTTATTTTTGCCTACATTTAGTAAAAAAAAAGACACATAAGTGTATATTTTTTAGAGTTATAGAGTCTACAAAAACAATAGTATATGATATATATATATATATATATATATATATATATATATATATATATATATATATATATATATATATATATATATATATATATGAAATGTATCAACCCTGACTGCCTCCTCTCATTACTAATTTCTTGAGGCCCTAAAATGCCAGGACAGTATAAATACCCCCCATAAAGAGCATGGTGAGTTTTTAAAGTTTTTCGAAAATCAAGGCGGAAAATTACACTTAATTTTTTTACACGCAGCTGTCAATGAATAAGATATTTCTCACAAACAACATGGGCATACCTATAGTTGTATCCCAAAACACATTCTGATACTCTTTCTGAATATGGGGATATCGCACGTGTGAGACTGGTATAAATTAGGCATCCATATTCCTAGCTTCCTATTACGTGTTGGGAAGCCCTGGAGTGCCAGGGCAGTGGAAACACCCACAAAATTAACACATTTTAAAGATCAGGTCTCATGAAAATTTCATATTTTTGCCACAAGTTTCTGGAAAATTTGGATAATTTTTTTCCACAAAGTTGTAAATTAGTAAGATATTGCTAACACACAGAATGGGCATACTTAGAGTTATACCTTAAAACACATTTTACTGCTTATCTCGAGTATGGAGATACCACATGTGTGAGAATTTTTCAGAGCCTATCCGCATAGAGGTGCCCAAAATCCAAAATGCACCTCCAGACATTCAAGAGGCATAAATTATACATCTAATATCCTGACTATCACATTTTTAGAGGCCCTGGAGCACCAGAACAGTAGAAACAGCCACAAAATGGCCACATTTTGAAAAGTAAACACCCCAAGGTTATTTTAATTTTTTAAAAGGCATGGTGAAGCTCTTAAAGATTTAGGGCCAAATCCACAAAGCAGATGCGCCGACTTAACTCGAGATTTCTAATTTTACTCCGCGCGTATTTTTGCGCCCGATCCTCAAAACGAAAAATCCGGTTTTTCCGTCCTACCTAAAATAATTACTCCGGCGCATCCTCTGACGCAAATTACGCTAGTCACGCCGCTTTATTTGATAGGCAAAGATGCAAATGAGGGAGATAGGGCGATCCTCAAAATTAAGTGTGTGCGCCGTAGATTACGCCCTGTGCGCCGTAGATAACGCCCTGTACGCACCTGTTAGTTTTCTGGAGCAAAATTAGACTTTATAAAAGCAGCCCTAATTTTACACCAGCCCTGTAAAGGTCTGCTGAAGCAACACCATTTAGGAAGAGCTGCCAACACTTCTTTGCTGGACTTCATTGTGACTGCCAAAATGCCCGGGCCATCAATGATTATAACGGCACTCGCAACTTTACAGGCGCAGAGAAGGAGGAGGGCACAGAGGAGGAGGAGGAGGGCACAGGAGAGGGTATACCGCCCACGCCAAGATCTCTTTGGCATGACTGCGTCTGAGGTCTTTGGCAACTTCAGATTTAACCAGGAAGCCATCCTGGACTTAACCAGGATCCTGCAGGATGATCTGAACACCCCAACCCAACGATCCCATGCCCTGCCAGCTCACATTAAAGTTATGGCCACCCTGCATTTTCTGGCCACTGGGTCTTTTCAAAGAACATGTGGAGGTCTGGCTGGGATGGTACAGTCCTCGATGAGCAGGTGTGTGCAGGTGTGTGTGGGTAGGTATCACATGGGTAGGTACAGAGCATGATGGGACTGTGAGGCCTATATAGGTCCGATGCAAGGCGCGCATCCGTCATTTCAGCGAGGAGGACCGGCGTGGCAACATCGGGAGAAGGAGAGAAGTGAAGAACATGACGTCACAGCACGGAAGAAGAACTCATCACAGCACGGAAGGAGAAGACGTACATCACGGAAGAAGACACCGGACAGCGAGACGAAGAACCGGGGTGCGCCGAGTCAACAACGGAGAGCGGCGAAGACAGAAGGAGAACCCCGGAGAGTTGAGAAGACCCGTCGGGATAGCGGAAGAAGAAGAGCCCCGCCGAAGACGCCGGAGGAAACCCGCCGGGGGGGTGGGGGCTTTTTTAAAAGCCACCCCCCCCCGGCGGTGGAAGAGAACCAGACGGCGGCCCCCACCCACCCGAAGACGTCAAAGAAGAAGCCCCCCCTGGTAAAAGAGCTAATAAAGAAGACAGGGGGCGGCCTCCGGAGCAGAAAAATAAAATATTTTAATACACTGTGTGGTTTATTTGTGTTTTTACCACTTTTCTTGCAGGTGAATGGGTAGGGGTACGATGTACCCCATACTCATTCACTTAGGGTGGGGGGCCGGTATCTGGGGGCCCCCTTATTAAAGGGGGCTCCCAGATTCCGATAAGCCTCCCGCCCGCATACCCCGACAACCAACGGCCAGGGTTGTCGGGAAGGGGCCCTGTCCTCATCAACATGGGGACAGGGTGCTCTGAGGTGGGGGGGGCCGCAGTGCGCCCCCCCTGCCCCAGAGCACCCAACCCCCCCATGTTGAGGGCATGCAGCCTGGTACGGCTCAGGAGGGGGGGGGGGCGCTCGCTCGTCCCCACTCCCTTCCTGGCTGGCCGGGTAGCGTGCTTTGGATACGGGTCTGGTATGGATTGTAGGGGGACCCCCTACGCCGTTTTTTTCGGCGTAGGGGGGCTCTCCTTACAACCCATAACAGACCTAAGGGCCCGGTATGCTCCTGAGGGGGGGACCCATGCCGGATTTTTATTTAAAATCCGGCGGGGACTTCCCCCTCAGGATTCATAACAAACGCCGCACACGTGTAGAATTGGCGGGAATCCAAGTCGGATCTCCCGTCGCTTCTATGACGCGCTTGCTGGGATGTGCTGTCACTATTCCAGTGAGTGTGAGATGTCGGCGAGATCTCGGCACCCTGTCGCCGAGTATCAGCGCGACGCTGTCGTGCTAAAAGCACAATATCACAAACACCTACTGTACATCTTCAGGCAGACCAACATATCACGTGAATTGGAGCAGAATGTGTATGGAGACAGCTGGCTGGTTGGTGAGTGACATGGGTGTCAGGTATGACTGTCCCCCCCCCATGATGCAGACATCACAAGGGGCACATGCATGACTAATATCCTCCTGTCTTTTCCCTTCCAGGTGACTCTGGATATGCCCTGGGACCTCACATGATGACCCCCTTCAGGAACCCCCAAACCCCAGGAGAGCAACGCTACAACGAGGCTCATATTCGCACCCGGGCAGTAGTGGAGCGTACATTTGGGCTGCTGAAGTCCCGCTTCAGATGCCTGGACAAGACTGGGGGTACACTGTTGTATTCCCCAGACTTTGTGTGCCAAATAATAGGGGCTTGTTGTATTCTTCACAACTTTGCAATGAGAAGGGGACTGGAGATTAACTTACGTGCTGACCTGACCCCCCACCCAGGCAATCCCCCCTAGCCCACTCTACCCGGTCTACTGAGGGCACAGTAGCCAGGAGACGCCTCGCAGAAGGCATCTTTTCTCAGTAAATGGCCATAAATCATGTCACAATGATATATTTTTTTTTCACTGCAAACGCACATGAATTATGTGACAATGATATTATTTGTTTTCACTGCAAACGCACATGAATTATGTGACAATGAGAATGTTGCTTTGCACAGTAAACGCACATGATTAATGACACATTGAGAATGTTTTTGTCTCTGAAAACGCACATGATTTATGTCACAATGAGAATGCATGAATGCACACCACTGTGGTCCCTAGCACAGACACATCACATGCACATCGAATTGGATTAGATACAAGTACCCCCCCCCCCTTTGGTACTTGGGAGCAATAACGCCACGCCACGGCTCCAATTATGTCACTGTGCATTCATACACCATTCAGGAACCTAGGATGACTTCTCCCTGGTCCTGGGGATCCCTTCTCCACCAAAACTGAGGGTGACACCCGTATTTTGTCAGGAATGCCACCCCCCCACATTCACACATCATTCACACACATAAACCAAATCATAAGTATAGTATAATAAACAAAATTATAAAACCAAAAAAAAAAAAAAAAGTACCCCTGGTATTTAAGTCCGGCGGCGAGTGCTCCGTCTGGGCTGCCCACGGGCAGGGGCACGGCCACGGGCACCTGGAGGATCTTCACGGGGGGGGAGCAGGGGAGGGAGTATCTTCATTGGGGGGGAGCAGGGGAGGAAGTATCTTCATTGGGGGGGGAGCATCTTCATGGGGGGGGAGCAGGGGAGGGAGGAGCCTCCCCTGGTGTCTGACCTCCGGCTGGCCTGCCCTCCAAGGCCACTGCTATCCTGTTCAGGCAGTCAGTGATGGCAGCCGTATTGGCCTGGCCAGCCCGTGTGTTGTCCTGCACAGCCCGGGTGTTGTCCTGCACAGCCCGGGTGAGGGCAGTCACCTCCTGGCCCACGCCTGTTGTGGCGGTATGCAGGGACCACAAACTGGTGATGACACCCAATGAATTGGTGGCCACATCACTGAGTGACTCCCTCATTACATCCAGGCTGTGCTCCATCTTGGCCATAGTTTTTTTGATGTCACCCAGACTGCGGGTCTGCTGGGCCCTGTCCCTCAGCAGACTGGCCGGCAGATGCTCAGACCCCCCCCTGGTCTCCTGGGTCGCCATCCTGCCTGCCCCTGAGGCTTGTGGCCAGGTAGGAGGGGATAGAGTGACCCTTGTGGGTTGCGGCATGTTGTGGGAGGAGTGGGAGGGGCTACCCCTGATGGTGGCCTGACTGGTGCCAGCCTCTGGGGTAGCCTCTGGGGTAGCCTCTGGGGTAGCCTCTGGGGGAGCCTCAAGGGGAGCCTCAAGGCTAGCCTCAATGGTATCGTCAAATGTCATGAGATCAGTGGCAATAATGATTTCCCGGCCAATCTGGAGATCTTCTTCCTCCTCCCCCTCATCCTCCTCCCCCTCAGCCTCCTCATGAGGGGAGGTTTGGCCACTCCCCTCCCCTGGGGACTCCTCAACAGCCTCCTGTCTTTGGGGTGGTGCAGCAGCCTGGCCTGATGGCCCAGCAATCTCCTGGTCATCTGTGGAAGACACCAAACAATCACAGGTTTGAGGATCCACACACTTGGCACATGTTCCCTTCCCCCACCCACACATGCTAATCACCAAATAGAAAAACAAAAAGCTTACCTGGCCTCACAGGAACATCAGACTGATAACCAGGCAGGCCCACCACCTGCTCTGGCTCGAAACACCGGGCCACTGCCCATTCCTCCTCAGTCAGCCGGATGGGGCATGGTCCCCCTCCTCCAGTGCCCCTCCTATGCGCAGTGAGCTTGGCCACCTTATTGCGGACCACGCTCCTCAGATCATTGATCTTTTTCTTAATGCCAGCGGGGGTCCTCGTCTCCCCTCCCCCCGCCGCATTTATGTGATCTGTAATTTTTGCATATATCCTCTTCCTTTGGGCCGGGGAGGTGTTCCGGCTATCAGGCCCATGTAAATATCTTCCATATTGGATGATATACCTGGCAAGGATTTGCTTTTCAACATGGGAAAAATTCAGCTTCCTGCGTTTGGGAGCCATCACAAACACCACACAGCAACAAGAAAACAAACAGGACAAACACACAAAAATACACACCAAACAAATACACAAAAATACACACACAAGCAGACAGCTACTACAAAGTCAAATACAAACACACAAAAACCAAACACAAAATCCAAGCAGAAAAAAACAAAACAACAAACTTAGCAGAAACAATCAAACAAAAAATACACTTATCACAAACAAACAACAACTACTATCTACTACTCCTCCAACACTTCTCTATCACACACAACTTACCAACAAACACTGACAAACTAAGAGCAGAAGCAAATTGCTCATGGAAGGGAACACAGGGAAATACTTTTGCAAATGAAGTGTGTTTGACTGGAGCTAGTTAAGCACAGGGCGATCCTCAAACTAAGTACACTTGGCCTTTTACCTATCTCACTGATTGCGCCAAGCAAAGTTCTGCAAATGCGCAGTGAGCAGCAGATTCCTGCGCGCATGCGCAGTACGGCCGGACCTTCATTTGCATGGGGTCACGGCTCATTACAATGAAGCACGCCCACTTCCTTCCCACTTGCCATAACCCCGCCTTACGCCTCCGAATTTAGGTTACGGCAGGCGCAATTTTGTGCGCAAATGCGCTGTGGATACGGCACTTACGACACCAACTTAGGGCGCCGTAGCTTAAATGACATAAGTTTTAAATAACTTATTTTGCGCCGCTGGCTGTGGATTTGGCCCTTAATCTTTTTGCCACAAGTTTTTGAAAAATGTGAAAAGAAAATGAAAATGAAATTTTTAAACAAAGTTGTCAGTTTAATAAAATATTTTTCACACACAGCATGGAGATCCTTATCATTACACCCCAAAAACACATTCTACTACTCCTTAATATTGCAATATCCATTGTGCACGACTTTAACGTTTGGACTGATTATTTACCTGAAAGAGTATCTTGGGTATCACAAAGATCAACCAACATTATATCAAAAACACTCTACTGTAATGCTCACCTCTGTAGAAGTGGTCTGGGAATATAGGGCCAAATCCACAAAAGAGATACTCCGGCGTAAGCCGTCGTATCTCTGGTTCTAACTTTGGAACTGATCCTCAGAAGCAGTTTTCCTAAGTTAGGCAGAAGATCCGACATCTGTAAGGGACTTACACTGCCGGATCTTAGGATGCAGTACCGCATCCGCCACTGGGGGCATTTCGAGTCGAAATGCCTCTTCTGGTATGCAAATTAGCACTTAGGGCGATCCACAAAGCTTTTGTGCTTCGTTTTTTCGCCGTAAGTTTTAGTTTGCCAAGTGTAAAACTAGGGCTGCTTTTACATGGTCTAAAGTTAGTAACACCATGTAAAAGCCCATTCAAGCGACGGCATTTGGTATGCATTCCCGAGGGAGAACTCCACGGCAATTTGTAAAATCCAAACCGGCATGGGTTCCCCCCCAGGAGCATACCAGGCCCTTAGGTCTGGTATGGGTTGTAAGGAGACCCCCCCACGCCGAAAATTCGACGTAGGGGGTCCCCCTACAATCCATACCAGACCCGTATCCAAAGCACGCTACCCGGCCGGTCAGGAAGGGAGTGGGGACGAGCGAGCGCCCCCCCCCTCCTGAGCCGTGCCAGGCCGCATGCCCTTAACATGGGGGGGTTGGGTGCTCTGGGGCAGGGGGGCGCACTGCGGGCCCCCCCACCCCAGAGCACCCTGTCCCCATGTTGATGAGGACAGGACCTCTTCCCGACAACCCTTGCCGTTGGTTGTCGGGGTCTGCGGGCGGGGGCTTATCGGAATCTGGGAGTCCCCTCAAATAAGGGGGCCCCCAGATACCGGCCCCCCACCCTAAGTGAATGGATATGGGGTACATCGTACCCCTATCCATTCACCTGGAGGCAAAAAGTTAAAGTTATTAAACACACAACACAAGGGTTTTTAAAATAATTTATTATTCTGCTCCGGAGGCCCCCCCTGTCTTCTTTATTAGCTCTATTACCAGGGGGGCTTCTTCTTCCACTCTCCGGGGGTCTTCTCCGATCTCCGGGGGGGGTTTCTTCTTCCGCTCTCCGGGGGGGGCTTCTCCGCTCTCCGGGGGTCTTCTTCTCTCTTCGCCGCTCTCCGCTGTTGACTCGGCGAACCCCGGTTCTTCTCCAGCTGTCCGGTGCCTTCTTCTTCAGCGCTGGCTGCCTGCTATCTTTGTGTGTTAGCTCAATTAGTAACAGGCAGCCAGCGCGGTCTTCTGTGACGTCAGGTTCTTCTCTTCCCTTCTTCCGATCTTGACTCGTCGCCTCTTGTCGCTGTAATGATGGAAGCGCGCCTTGCATCCCATTTATATAGGCATCACCGTCCCATCATGCTCCGGTAGGTACCCACGTGGTGGGTGCACGTGGGTAGGCACCCACCACGTGGGTACCTGCCGGAGCATGATGGGACGGTGATGCCTATATAAATGGGATGCAAGGCGCGCTTCCATCATTGCAGTGACAAGAGGCGACGAGGCAACATCAGAAGAGGGGAGAAGAACAGAAGAGAAGAACCTGACGTCACAGAAGACCGCGATGGCTGCCTGCTAGAAATTGAGCTAACACACAAAGATAGCAGGCAGCCAGCGCTGAAGAAGAAGGCACCGGACATCTGCAGAAGAACCGGGGTTCGCCGAGTCAACAGCGGAAGAGGGGAGAAGATAGAAGAAGACCCCCGGAGAGCGGAAGAAGAAACCCCCCCCGGAGAGTGGAAGAAGACCCCCGGAGAGTGGAAGAAGAAGCCCCCCCTGGTAATAGAGCTAATAAAGAAGACAGGGGGGTGCCTCCGGAGCAGAATAATAAATTATTTTAAAAACCCTTGTGTTGTGTGTTTACTAACCTTTACTTTTTGCCTACAGGTGAATGGGTAGGGGTACGATGTACCCCATATCCATTCACTTAGGGTGGGGGGCCGGTATCTGGGGGCCCCCTTATTTGAGGGGACTCCCAGATTCCGATAAGTTCCCGCCCGCAGACCCCGACAACCAACGGCAAGGGTTGTCGGGAAGAGGTCCTGTCCTCATCAACATGGGGACAGGGTGCTCTGGGGTGGGGGGGCCCGCAGTGCGCCCCCCTGCCCCAGAGCACCCAACCCCCCCATGTTGAGGGCATGCGGCCTGGCACGGCTCAGGAGGGGGGGGGGCGCTCGCTCGTCCCCACTCCCTTCCTGACCGGCCGGGTAGCGTGCTTTGGATACGGGTCTGGTATGGATTGTAGGGGGACCCCCTACATCGAATTTTCGGCATGGGGGGGTCTCCTTACAACCCATACCAGACCTAAGGGCCTGGTATGCTCCTGGGGGGGGGAACCCATGCCGGTTTTTTCTTTGAAAATTGTCATGGAGTTCTCCCTCTCAGGAATGCATGCTGAGCGACGCTGTCTTTTTTTTAGAGTTATTTGTTATCCCGGCGCGTATATTTTTTTCACCCGTCGCAACTTTAGTGTCCCGTCGCAATCCACAAAGCCGCCCGGCGTCAATTACGTTCGCGCGCTGCACGTCGGGAAAATGACGTCACACGCATGCGCAGTACGGCCGGCGCGGGAGCGCGCCTCATTTAAATTTTAAACGCCCCCCGGAGAGGAGGACCGCCTTAGGACAGCGGCACTTAAGTTACACGGCCTGAAATTTCTAGGTAAGTGCTTTGTGGATCAGGCACTTAGGTAGAAACTTTAAGTCAGTGTAACTTAACTGCTGAAAGTTAAGTTACGCCGCCTGGCTGAGGATTTGGCCCATAGCTTAGTTTAGCACCGCCTACTGAAATCCCCATTCCTATAAGCCAAGAATATCTTACTGGTACCTTACTGGTATCTTACTGGTATGTGACTGCCCCCAAGAATGCTATGTTCACTGGCCAGGAAGTATAGGAGGCTGAACAAAAGAGCTCATATGGTTTCAGCAGTACAGCTGTCCACAGGTGATGGCTGGGACTAGTGTCTCACAGGAACATAGTCAGTGGGACATAAAGATCAGATCAGGTGGCAGGCAGAAACCTGGTCAATAAACAGGCAAAAGATTGGTCCATGCAGCAGGCAGAAATATGGTCAATAAACAGACCATGGTCAGTAAAGACAGCAGGCATAGGCAACACTTCACTGCTGTGACGGTGATCAGGAACACTGTTGCTGGCTGAACTAGCTCTGGTTATACCATACTGATGTGGTGGCAATCAGAGACACTGTTAATAGCTGCACTGGCTCTGGTGACACTGGTACTGGTGTTGCAGTGATTAGGAGCACTGTTGCTGGCATACTCTGCTCTGGTGGCACTGGAACTGGTGTGGCAGTAATTAGGAACACTGTTGCTGGCTTATACTGGTCTCTTAACATTGGTAATAGTGTGGCAGCGATCGGGGACACTGTTGGTAGATGCACTGGTCTGGCAACATTTTACTGCCGTGGCAGCCATCAGGGACACTGATTGGCTGCACTAGTATAGTGACACTGTACTGGGGTAGTCAGTGTTTAGGAACACTGTGGATGGCTACACTGGTCTGGTGACATTGTACTGGTGTGGTGATGATTGGGGTCACTGTTGCTGTATTCACTGGTCTAGCAACATTATACTGGGGTGGCGGTGATCATGAAAAATGTTGCTAGTTGCAATTGTTGGCAACACTGTACTGGTGTGGTGATGTCAGGGACGCTGTTGCTGGCTGGACTTGTCTGGCAACACTGTACTGGCGTGGCAGCCATTAGGGACACTGATTGGCGGCACTGGTATGCTGACACTGTGCTGGGTGGCTAGCAATCAAAGAAACTGTGGTTGGCTGTACTGGACTGGTGACACTGTAATTGGGTGATCATGATCAGGAACACTGTTGGGGGCTGCCTTGGTCAGGTGACACTGTACTAGCATGGCAGAATTAGGGTCACTGTTTCTTGCTGCACTGGTCTAGCGACAATGTGCTGGGGTGGCAGTGATTAGGGACATTGTGGCTGACTGCACTGCTAAAGTAACACTATACTGGTGTGTTTAGTGATCATGGACACTGGCTGGCTGCACTGCCATGCAGTGTCACCAGAGAACAGCCAGCCAGTATGTCTCTGATCACTAGCCACCCCAGTACAGTGTCACCCCTGCTAGAGAATGAGCACAAGCAGTGCATGGGAATCACATTTTAAAAATGCCTCCCATCCCCAGAAGTCAGCTGCCTGGCAATTTATATACAATAGCATGGCAAGTGCTTAAACATTCATGAATTCTTCTCATATCATTTTATTCTGATATGTGTGAATTAATGTAAAATCCTTGAGCCAGCCTATTTCCAGTCTTTTAATATCACTGTTCTTATATTGTAAGTTTATTGTCATGCTTATAATAGCCATTGTAAACATATACCACCAGCCATTCTCAGCAAGTATGGTGGGCACACATCAGTAATGTTACACTATTGTTCACCAGGAATAAATCTTAGTGGTTATGTCCTTCATGAACACCAAATAGTCATATATATTCTTGATCATTAAAATAGTATTAAACCCTTAGAATTTTTAAGTTTAATATATTGTGCAATAGAATAAACATTCCCCAGTAAACACAACTAGTTACATTCTTACTCCAGCACTTGCAGTTTACAACTTTCAATGCGGCTGGCTCCGTCAATTTTGCTTCCCTGAACTCCTGGTCAGTTATGTAAAGTTATTAAAAGGTGCTTTATAAATGTACATTTATGGAAAAAGAGCAAACCAAGCACTAGGCAGATTTGGTCTATCTTGCTAGTAATAACTTGGGTACCTCTTCCATACTGTGCCCATTGCAGTGGATGTCAGGACTAATTAGTAACTGCTTATCATATTTATGGGGCTAATGCCGCGTACACACGATGATTTTTCGGGTTCTATAAAACAACGTTTTTCAGGCTTTTTTTCAACTTCATCATTAAAATGGCATTGCCTACACTTAATCGTTAAAAAAAACTGCTCTAGCAAAGCGCGGTGACGTACAACAGGTACGACGGCACTATAAAGGGGGAGTTCCATTCAGATGGCGCCACCCTTGGGGCTGCTTTAGCTGATTTAGTGTTAGTAAAAGACGATTGACGCTTTTCTGTCTGTTACAGCGTGATGAATGTGCTTACTCCATTATGAACGGTAGTTTTACCAGAATGAGCGCTCCCGTCTCAAAACGTGGTTCTGAGCATGCAAGGATTTTTCACGTCGTTAAAGCCCACACACAATCATTTTTTACAACCCGAAAAACGACAACATTTAAAAAATTGTTAAAAAATAGAGCATGGTCGGAAAAAAAATTGCCCGTTTTTCAGAACCCGAAAAAACACACGGTCGTTTTAAATGACATTTTTTAAAAAAGTTGTTTTTTACAACCCGAAAAATTATCGTGTGTACACGGCATTAGACTCTCCTAGCATGGGTTTGAGGGAAATCACAGTCAGCATTAAACAGTAGTGTAATGCAATGCCAAGGTCAAAACTGTGGACAATCCAGGATAGACAACCACAATGTACAGAGACCTGATGTTGACAGAGCTCCTGATGGTGAATATGTAGTTGTGTGGTTGACAATCCCAGGCTATGGCTGGCTACATAAAAGCAAGGCTAGGAGTGCAAATAGAATAGACACGGGCAAAAGGTTAAAGAATAAACAGACTAAACAAAAGAAAGACTAGGAGAACAAACAGACTAGCCAAGAACCGGGTAGGAAAATAAACAAACTAAACATGAGTAAGGATAGAAGAACAAACAGACAAAACAAGAGCAAGGTTAGGAGAAAATACATATGCTTAGAAAACAAAGCAGGACCTGGTCAGGGATCAGACATGCAAATACTCTCAAGAGGCTAAGAGACACACCTCATTAAATACTAACAGGAAGGGTAGAAACACCATACAGGTGGGAATGGGATGGAGCAAAGCAAAGTATTGAGTGATGAGCAAGAAACATACAACATATAGCAAAAGCAAACCAAAAAGAGCAGTGTACAACAAAAATAACTCAAAACTAGTGGCAGTTCATGCAACTAGTCCATTATCAGATCTGTCCTGCTGCAAATACTCATGGTAGGCAGGTCTTCCTCATGCAGTCCATTATCTCTTTGAGCTAGACATGCCTAGTTCTCCTCAGCTGCAGGAAAGGACAGGCTTTATTAATGATGACGTTACTAGATAAGCAGCACTGGACGATTTAAACAATTTAAACTGTCTGTGCAGTGCAGCAGGAAGATGACAGGGGTAGTAGGTAGAAGGTGAAAGTTATTGCTTGTAAGCCAGACCACATCTGCCTGGTGCGTGATTTGTTATTTTTTTCAATGGTTTGAATTAGACTTCTAAAAATTCAGCTTTCATTTGCACAAGTAAGACTGATAGTGTTTTTATTCTAGTTATCTAGCGTTCAGTGGATTAATAGTCACTTACATAAATCACGGCAAACATTAACTTTTTCCAGTCATTAGATTGACAGCCAGGTAAAATGATCAGTGTTTGATTCA
This sequence comes from Rana temporaria, assembly GCF_905171775.1. NCBI lineage: Eukaryota > Metazoa > Chordata > Amphibia > Anura > Ranidae > Rana > Rana temporaria. The sequence continues at coordinate 398,605,123 of NC_053490.1, forward strand.
CCAAATCACATTTAAAGCTTTTGAGGCTCTGCTTGCAATAAAGACATGGCTGCGTAGTCTGATAACAGCTATATACTCCCTGACTCTCTGCATATTTCAGCATGCCCTTCAATAATCCAGTGAGCTTTGTTAAGTTGCACTTATATTGCTGGCACTAGGACAACACGCAAAATGTCCAGTGTCAGTTATGCTATGTTATCATGTGCATCCAGCTTTAACCATTGCATCATAGATATTTGCGATCACCCTGGGGTGCCTTAACACTTTTTGAAGGTGGAAGTTGCATCAGCTGCGTGGATTACTTTCCATTTTTGCACTAGTGGTCTGACCTTGGATAGATGGAGGTCAGCATCTTTAGCAATACTCTTATACGCCTATTAGACCAAATGTGCATCAGCAAAATTTTTTCCTGAATTTCTCAGAATGTCTTCTGACTGCTGAATAATTAGCTTCAGCAAACCTACAATAACTTCATTACACATTTCAAGTCAAGCTAAAGTTAGAATTCCTAAAATTACTTCCAAATTTTGTATCACCATGTATTTTTCAACAGATACGCGAAGCAGAAGAAATTTTGCAGATGCATAGGTTGTAAAGATGATTTTTAAAATAAATCAAATTTAATTAGCTATAAATCAAATATTAGGATCAATTTAAAAATAATTTAGTGAATGTTATGATGATTATTACTAAAGCTTAAAGCGCACAGGCAATTTTTTGGGGTACCGTATATTGAATACAATAGGGGAGAGATAAAACCACTGTTTGGTTTTTATTGCTGTCCTAAGTATATTTGCCATCATTAACACCAGGACAGAAAATTTAAGTTTTTGTTACCCGACCAGAAGATTCAGGAGAATAGTCTAATGTGCAGTCCGGTTCTTGTGGCATTTATTTTATTCCTGTTGTGTCTCCAGGATTTAATATAAAAAATGTACAGTACCTCCCAATGATGTTGCTAAGGTGAGGCACCCAGGGCACGTACACTGCATCTCTAGCTGGATGCCCTAAGTCTAGGCACTGGCAGCCTTTTTTTTTTAAATCACCACTGCAGCCCTCATGCAGTGCCTCCCCACAATTCCTTTACTTAGACCAAGCTGCTTCCAAGTTCCTGAGGGGGGGCGGGGTTAAGATATTATATGAACTTACGTTCCTATTGGGATTTAGAAGTCTACAAAGAAAGCCTCCATGAAGTACTCCAACAGGCTCGTCTCCCCCAGGTCCTGATTGGTGGCTCTCACGGAGATCACGTGGTCGCGCTGTTTTGTTCTTGGGCATTAAAGCCTGGTAGTTCAGTTGTGAAGCTGGAACTGAGGCCTGCTGTTCACGCTCCTCCTCCTTGGAAGTAGCAATCTGCTCTATGTCTGTCTCGGACTGCCTGTCTGCCACTCACAGTCAGTCCTGTTCTGCAAAAGGAGCTCCCCGCTCTCTGTTCGCTCCACTTCCCCGCTCATCGGAGGAACACTCTGTCGTGGAAATTTCAAGATGTATTTAATATGTATTGTCATAGTGTCACCCAGTGTCACCCAGTGATGAGATGAGAACATACCAGTCTGGTGATGTTTGGTTATTGAATGAATGGGAATCGAATGCAAGGTGAGTGAATTTTAGCTTAAGAAGCATTATTGCATTAAGATGAAGTGTGTGCTTATTATCACAGGCAAAATGGCTGTGTGCTCTGCATACAACCTACTTTGCCATTACAACTCCTCCAGCCGTATGTCCACTCCACTACTCTGTATACCTCCACTGTCCCACTGGGACCAACACCCTCAATCAGCAGGACCCCCAGCACACTCAGCCTATCCATATACTACCCTAGCCTGTCCTTATACTGCCCTAGCCTGCCCCTATACTGCCCTAGCCCATCTGTATACTGCCCTAGCCCATCCATAAACTACCCTAGCCTGTCCGTATACTGTCCTAGCCTGTCCGTATACTATCCCAGCCTGTTCGCATATTACCTAGCCTGTCCATATAATGTCCTAGCCTTTCCCAATGCTACCCTAGCCTGCCCCTATGCTACCCTAGCCTGTCCATATACTACCCTTGTGCTGTCACACAGCTTTTACTGTCTAGCAGTTATTACATGTTATGTTATTATGTTATTTGGTATGATCCTTACCCCCCTGCTGTTCTGACTAGTTTGGTTGCTCCCATCCACCATTTCCTGCTCTAAACCCCATCTTTGCTTAGTTGCTTGAAAAGTCTGCAGAGTGTGGGAGCTGTGTATCTTCATTGGAAATGTACCTATGAAAAAGCCTCTATGTTTATATCCTTGTTATCTTGAAGCATAAAGAAGCATTGGAAAACACCTCTGGAGTCTTTATTCATTGAGTAAGCTGCCTGTTAAAGTCATCATTCAACCTGCTGCATACATCCTTACAGACTGGGTCTACAAGAAGCTTGTCACAGGTACAACCGATGCTGATACAGAACAGTAAATTTCCAGAAGAATCCATCACACAGCTATCTCTGCAGCTTCAGAAACGTGAGTAACTACGTGTGTGTGTGTGTGTGTGTGAAGAACAAACATCCTAACACAGGATACCATCTGCAGGCTGTGCACTGAGAGTTAGGCCTGTGTGTGACTCCTGCAGCCACCATTACTCTGTGTATGAAGCCAGCCTTCTACTGAATGCTCCATAACTGTTCACTGCCAGGGACTTTTGCCTTTATTGGGGAGCAATAAGTACTTTTTGAACTGCTCAAAGACTGTATCATAGCTTCATCAAGTCCCTAGGATTTATTATTGTCAAGCTGTTTTTGGTTGTGAATCCAATACCTGAATCTACTGAAATAACTGTGTATTCCTGCCTGTATAAAGTGATAGTGAGCTGAGCCATCCAGTCTGATCCAGTTGCAGCACTAGATGTCACAAATATCCAGCTCCTCAGTTCAATCTGCCTAATATCAGAAGTCACTACAGAGCTCAGCTCTGGCAGATTTGTAACAAGACACCAAAACTACAGCACTTGTCATTATGTCTGATAGAGATCCCACAGAGTCACCTGCATTTAACCAAGATAAAGCAGACTCCTTACTTCATTCTGCTCGTCCCGCTAGAGGCCCTCATCCATCCTTGAAGGCAAGAGAGGTTTATGAAGAAAGTAAGGAAGAAACATCTAGTAACCTGACTGCATTATGGCATAAGACTTTAAGTTGTATAAAAACCGCTAATGAAACTAGCAACAATCCTGAGCAATTGAACACTGCTCTCTCAAGGGTTAAGAAGGCATTTGAGAATTATAAAAGACTTTCTGAAAAGTTCTATTCCCTATTGTCACATTCCAGCATGGAGGAAGCCGCAGTGGAATTAAAGGACTTTACTTCTACTGACCAGCAGAGGCATAGCACATATCTTGAAGCAAAGGCACAGATAGAAGGTAGATTAGCACAGCTACATGAAACTACATCCTGCAAATCTGCTTCTTCCAGACACTCAGGAAAATCTTCTAGATCTGCCCGCTCCTATCATAAATCCTCTTCTAAGTCACTGCAGTCCTGCTCTGTAAGGTCAACACTGAGCGACCAAATAGTCAAAGCTCGCCAGAAGGTCGCAGCAGCCCAGGTTCAAGCCGCCTGCTCTGAAAGAGAAGCAGCCATCAAAGCAGAAGCTAAACGCATTCAAGCAGAAACAGAGGCTCAGCTAGAGGCTCAGCTAGAAATCCTTCAGAAGAGTAAAGAAAAGGAAGTAGCATTGGCGGAATTATCCGTCTTGGAACAAGCCCTATTGGAAGAAGAAGGAGCAGCTTGTCCCAGCTTGGCTGCTTGTCAAGACCCCATTGAAAGGACCCTACAGTTCGTCTTAAGCCAGAACCACGACATCACAGTCCCACCTACAGTTGGAGATTTTTCTCATAATCATCCAGCATGTGGACCAGAAGGCAACGTGTCACAAAATCAAGCTGGTCAACTAGACACACCTGCTAACAGAGACACTCTGCAACTACCGCATGTCACAAAATCAAGTCAACCTACGCGGCTCACATGCCACCCTATGCGAATAGAGATTACAAGGGTACAGCAAAAGACTACAAGATGAACTCTATGACCCCTGTGATACAGTTCTCTTCAACTTCAAATGCTCAGAGACCTTCAGACATCAGACCCTTACCTAGATTGAACCCATCTGCAACACTTTTCGCTCCACCAACCAGCCAACTTCAGATACCAACCATGGCTCAAGTCGGCGCACCATCAGTATCCCCGGTGGTTATAAAAACTGAAAGCATCAACGCCACAGAGCTCAGCAAGAGTATAGCTTTACAAGAATTGATCACAACTGGACTGTATAAATTTGATGACCGCCCAGAGAACTACAGGAGTTGGAGATCTACATTTAAGGCGGTAATCAAGAACTTGCCCGTTGAACCTCAAGCAGAACTCGATTTACTAATAAGGTATTCGGGGCGACAATCTTCAGAACAAGTAAAGAGACTTAAATCTGTTTACATCTATAACTTTAACGCAGGCCTTGATGCTGCCTGGGAACGTCTAGATCAAGACTATGGGAGTCCCGAAGTCATTGAATCTGCCTTATTCCAGAGACTAAACGACTTTCCTAAGATCTCTGTTAAGGACAATCATAAGCTTAGAGAGTTAGGTGACCTCCTTCATGAACTTGAAATTTTCTAAGTTAGATCCTAGTTTACCAGGTCTTAGCTATTTAGACACTGCTCAGGGCGTGAATCCTATTGTAGCAAGGTTGCCTAGTTATCTTCAGGGAAAGTGGACTAGTGTAGGATCAAAATAGAAGTATGAACATCATGTTTCCTTCCCTCCCTTTTCTTATTTTGCAGAGTTCGTGCGGAAGGTTGCAAAATCCAAGAATGACCCAAGCTTCTTCTATCCAGATACAACCACCACTCCTTTAACCACTTCAAGGGGTATTGCCACCAACAGTAAATTTAAGGATTTGAAGCATCCTATTGCCGTGAGGAAGACCGAGATAGTATCCAACGTCTTGGCTACAGGCATTAAGGCAAGCAATCTCAATCAACAGTGTCCTATCCATAATGCGCCACATTCTCTCTCCAAATGCCGTGCATTTAAGGACAAGCCTATTGAAGAACGCAAGTCATTTCTTAAAGAGCATAATATCTGTTTCAAGTGTTGTGCATCCTCCGATCATTTAGCAAGAGACTGTAAGATCACCATCAGATGTTCTCTGTGCAACAGTGCCAAACATGTGGACGCTCTTCATTCAGACCTGTTCGAAAGGAAACCTTCACCCGGCAGCAACCCCAAGCCTACATCAGATGATGGCGGGGAGAGAACTGAGCAACACGCCAACCCCGTAACCACAAGGTGTACAGAGGTATGTGGAGAAGGGCTTCATAGCAAGTCTTGTAGCAAGATATGTCTTGTAAGGGTTTTTCCTGAAGGATGCCCACAAAATTCCATAAAAATGTTTGCCATACTCGATGATCAGAGCAATCGCTCATTGGCCAGTCCAGAATTCTTTGACCTATTCAACATTCATGGAGAGGCCTGGTCCTATACCTTGCAGACATGTGCAGGAAAGATCAATACTTCTGGAAGAAGAGCCCATGGCTTCATAGTGGCATCAGAATATGAGGACATAGAGTTTCCTCTTCCAACTCTAATCGAATGTGATCAGCTACCGAACAACAGAGAAGAAATCCCCACACCAGAGGCTGCACGTCATCACCCCCATTTAAGCCACATTGCTGACTACATTCCACCACTTAACAAGGATGTTAAGATCGTGATTCTATTAGGGAGAGACGTTCCTAGAGTCCATAAAATAAGAAAGTTATGTAACGGTCCAGACGATGCTCCTCAGGCCCAGAAACTTGATCTTGGATGGGTGATAATAGGAGAAGTCTGTTTAGACCAATCTCACAAGCTCTTGGATGTAGCTTCCTACAAAACCAATGTTGCCTATCGGTCGATTAAATGTCCATTGCATTATTATGTGAAGGAAAGACTTGATTTTAGAAACAAAGTTCCATATCAAGCACTCCAAGGTATAAACTGCAAGCTCACTTCTCAGAAGGACCTTGGCGATTCAGTGTCCCAGACTACTTGCGATGACAACAAGATTGCCCCTTCAGTCGAAGACAAGGAGTTCATCAAGATTATGGATGAAGAGTTCTTCAAGGACAATTCCAACAGTTGGGTAGCTCCATTACCCTTCCGAGTACCAAGGCTTACCCTCCCTAACAATCGAGGACAAGCTTTAACCAGATTTGCTGCACTTAAGAAGACTCTCTGTAACAAACCTGAGATGCAAGAGCATTTTCTAGCATTTATGCAGAAGATTTTAGATAACCTTCACGCTGAACCAGCACCAGACCTTAAGGAAGGTGAAGAATGCTGGTACCTTCCATCCTTTGGAGTTTACCATCCTCGTAAACCGGGGCAAATCAGAATAGTCTTTTACTCAAGTGCTCAGTTCCAGGGAACCTCTTTAAATAACGTTCTTTTAACTGGTCCAAATCTAACGAACAACCTAGTAGGAGTGTTGATGCGGTTCAGGAAGGAACCAATTGCCGTGACAGTTGACGTCCAACAGATGTTCCACTGTTTCATAGTCAAAGAGGACCACAGAAATTATCTCAGGTTCTTGTGGCACCGCAACAATAACATTAATGATCAGGTGATAGATTATCGCATGAGAGTCCACGTCTTTGGAAATAGTCCATCTCCTGCCGTGGCAACTTATGGACTGAGAAGAACAGCGCAGGAAGGCGAAAAGGAATTCGGATCTGACACCAGGCAATTCATTGAGAGAGATTTTTATGTGGACGATGGCCTAAAATCCTTTTCAACACCTGAAGAAGCCGTCAATCTGATAAAAAGAGCTCAACAGCTCCTGTCGACTGCTAACTTAAGGCTCCATAAAATTGCATCTAATAGCAGTGAAGTAATGAGGTCTTTCAATCCAGAAGATCATGCTAAGGATTTGAAGGATTTGGACTTGGGAGTAGATGCCCTACCCACTCAAAGAAGTCTCGGTCTTCTCTGGAATATAACTTCAGACACATTCACCTTTCAGGTATCTGACTCCAAGAAGCCATTTACCAGACGAGGAGTCCTGTCAACTGTTAATAGCCTTTACGATCCCCTAGGCTTTGTGACTCCAGTTACCGTCCAAGGGAGATCCATACTTCGCCAGCTTACAGCGAGTGACAGATTGGGACGCCCCTCTGCCAGTAGACCTGCTGCCTAAATGGGAGAAATGGAGAAACTCCATGAAAGTACTGAAAGAACTTAATATCCCACGCTGCTATTCACCCACTTCAACTTCAAGAAGTCTGAGGAAAGAGATTCACGTCTTTTGCGATGCATCTACCAAGGCTATAGCGGCTGTGGCTTATCTCAAGATCATAGATCCCTCCGGGAGATCCTATGTCGGTTTTCTACTAGGAAGAGCCAAGTTAGCTCCAAAACCTGCTCACACTATTCCAAGATTAGAATTGTGTGGTGCAACCCTAGCTGTTGAAGTCGCAGAATTCCTGCAAAATGAAATGGACTCTGAAATTGATCAGGTTAAGTACTACACCGACAGCAAGGTCGTACTTGGCTACATATGCAACAGCGTAAGGAGGTTCTATGTGTACGTGGCTAACAGGGTAGAACGAATAAGAAAAGTCAGTAGACCTGAACAATGGAACTATGTCCCAACTGGTTTGAATCCCGCAGACATTGCAACGAGGTCAGTGCCGGCAGGTGTCCTCACGCAAACCATTTGGTTTTCAGGACCCAAGTTTTTATCGGACCAGTCTTCTACAAACTCAAAAGAAGATATCGATTTCCACCTGGTGGATCCAGATACCGATCCAGAAATCCGCCCTGAAGTGATAACATTGAGTTCCAACATCTGCTCAAGAAGAAACTTGGAAGCGAGATGCTTTAAACGTTTCTCTTCTTGGAAAAGATTGGTCAAGACTATAGCAAGATTGAGACATATTGCCCAGACTTTCCACAAGCCCAATCAGACATCGTCTTGTCATGGATGGCACACTTGCAAGGAGTCACCCAAACGCAGAATTGTTCGTCATACGTCTTGTGCAAGAAGAAGTCTTTGCAGAAGAGATTAAATGCTTGAGAGGAAATAGACCAGTCTCAAAGAGTAGCCCACTATTCAAACTGAATCCAATAATCGTCAACGAAGGCATGCTTCGAGTCGGAAGACGACTAAATAAGTCAAACCTGCTAAAAGACCAGCAAGCTCACCGGATTCAGTGGCCAGTTGGACTTATTACAAAGGCCCTCACCAGTGATGATGGAAGAGTCCGAAGTGTGGAAGTCAGGATCGTTAAGGATGGGGCTTCAAAAACCTTCCTGAGACCAGTCACAGATACAGTCCTAATAATGCCTGCTTCCAAAAATTCTGATTCAGTGTTATGTGAAGGAGCCACTTAAGACCTTTAATAAAGCTAGCTTATAGACTTGAGAAGGCTAGATAGCATGTTACTGTATGCAATGTTAATAATATGTAAAAGAAAACAGAGTATAGTGGTATCTCACGATACCAGGCGGGGAGTGTGCTGTCACACAGCTTTTACTGTCTAGCAGTTATTACATGTTATGTTATTTGGTATGATCCTTACCCCCCTGCTGTTCTGACTAGTTTGGTTGCTCCCATCCACCATTTCCTGCTCTAAACCCCATCCTTGCTTAGTTGCTTGAAAAGTCTGCAGAGTGTGGGAGCTGTGTATCTTCATTGAAAATGTACCTATGAAAAAGCCTCTATGTTTATATCCTTGTTATCTTGAAGCATAAAGAAGCATTGGAAAACACCTCTGGAGTCTTTATTCATTGAGTAAGCTGTCTGTTAAAGTCATCATTCAACCTGCTGCATACATCCTTACAGACTGGGTCTACAAGAAGCTTGTCACAGGTACAACCGATGCTGATACAGAACAACCCTAGCCTGTCCATATACTACCCTAGCCTGTCCATATACTACCCTAGCCTGTCCGTATACTAACCTAGCTTGTCCATATACTACCCTAGCCTGTCCATATACTACTCTAGCCTGTCCATATACCTGCGGAACACGGCTGGCATGCCACCACTATTTATCTTCAAGGCAGGTCCAGATGCACAGATGCGTGTCTGCAGACCATGGCTAAAGAAATAGGTGGAAAGGCTCTGCAAAAATCTCCACCCCACCACCATTCAGGGGCAGAGCTGGTTGAGGGCAGGAAAATGGGGTTTTGCCTAGGGTGTCAAAAAATCCATGCATCGGCCCTGTATGTAAACCTGACCCTTGCAGTCTGTAAACTGGAAGTACACCAGTAAAGATTGCACAATCACAGCATACAGAGTGTAGTTATGGGCACTGTCAGGAACCATGAATCAGACTGAGACAGGAGTGCAGTAAAAATCTAATTTTTAGCAAAATGGTAAAATGGTATAAACAAAGCAAACTTAGTCAAAACATAGCCAGAGTTTGGTAACCAGGACGGGTAGTCAGAACGAGCCAGAGAAACAGGAGTCCAGAGATCAGCATAGTCGGGTACAGCAAACAGGAACAAGAAGGGAAGTCAGCCAAGCAAAAGTCTTTCACAGGAAAACACAGAAGAGAGAGTCTGGATATGTTGACCAAGGCAAAAGGCACAGAAGATCTGATCCAAGGAGTTTATATAATCAGCAGCTCTAGATGACGAGCAGGAAATGAAGACCAGGTGAGTCACTGTGGAAGGAAGAGTCTTTGGCAATTAACCAACAGCTGAGCATAGAGCTCTGAAAAGGAAGGGCTGAACCCAGCCCAGACAGTACCCTCTCAACGACCCCTTCCCCTCGGAGGACCACCAGGTTCGAGGGTAAAACATCTATGGAAGGCATGAAGGACAGGAGCATGTACGTCCGAGGATGAGACCTAAGAGCTTTCCTCCAGACCATACCCCTTCCAACAAACCAGGTACTGGGTGAGGATGTGGTACCGAAGTAGTGAAATGGTTGCATACCAAAGATTTTAATAAGAAGACATGAAATACATTTGAAATCTGCATATTAGAAGGAAGGTCTAAAGCAGGGGTGTCCAAACTTTTTTCAAAGAGGGCCAGATTTGATGGAGTGAACATGCGTGAGGGCCAACCATTTTGCCTGACATTCTGTGAACCATTAAAATTCGGTCTAAGTGTGTTCGTCCGAACACTAATACAGAATTATCTTGCATTTGTGGCTGTGTGTGAGTAAACAGATGAGCTTGGGTGTGTTATTTGGATATACCAAATGTATCGGCGTATAACACGCACCTTCACTTTAAGAGGGAAAATTCAGGAAAAAATCTTAAATTTTAAATAAGGAACTGTGAAGCAAAATAAGGGTCAGTGCCCATCAATGCAGCCTCACAAGTGCCATAAATACAGCCTCACCATTTCCTTGAATGCAGCACCCCCCTTGTCCTGAATGCAGCACCCCCCTGCCCTGAATGCAGCACCCCCACTGCCCTGAATGCAGAGCATCACAAGTGCCATTATTCCTTGTGAATGGAGACAATAGGGAAGCAGTATTGATGGCACTATTGTGAGCAAACTCCATCCAAAGTAAGAGGTCTGACCAGTTGTTATGGTAGTCAGAAATGTAGCAACGTAAAAACTGTTCCAAGGACTGGTTGGTTCGTTCTGTGGCCCCATTGGACTGCGGGTGATACGCAGAGGAGAAAGGAAGCTGAATTCCCAACTGTGCACAAAAGGCTCACCAGAACCTGGACACAAACTGGCTACCCCTGTCTAAAAAAGATCGCCTTGGGTAGCCCATGTAAGCGAAAGATCTCCCTAGCAAAAATGTAAGCCAGTTCTTTAGATGTGGGCAACTTCTAAAATGGAATACAATGAGACATTTTTGAGAACCAGTCAACCACCAAAAGAATAACTGTGTTGCCCTTTGAGTTAGGTAACTCCACAATTTAAACCATTGACAGGTGGTTCCACGGCCTTGTTCCATTGGGAATTGAAGGTGTCGTGGTGTCTTACTCTGATCACATACAGAACAAGCAGCTATGAAGGCAGCTACATCAGCACGTAGACTAGGTCACCAGAATTGTTGGAAAATGGCCCAAAAGAGTTGATTCTTCCCTGGGTGGCCAGCAGCCTTGGTAGAATGGTAAGTCTGGAGCACAGCAGTACGGAGACTCACAGGGACAAAACAGTGGTCACAAGGTTTCTCAGGAGGAAAACGGATCCGAGCGACAAGAATTTTCACCCAAAGGAGAAGTGAGACTGATGTGAACCATAGCTAGAATACGATCAGGAGGAATCACAGGAACAGAGACCAACTCCATCTTGGAAATGCATCACGACAAAGCATCAGCCCTCTTGGAAATGCATCGCAACAAAGCATCAGCCCTTACATTCTTAGAACCGGGTAAGAATGAGACTATGTAATTGAAACTTGATAAGAAAAGAGCCCATTGTGCCCTTCTGAGTGAGAGCCATTTAGCCTCAGACAAGAATGTGAGATTCTTATGGTCAGTCAGAATAAGGAACAGCACAGTGGTACCTTCAAGGAGATGCTTCCATTCTTTAAGGGCTAAAACGATTGCTAACAACTCTCTGTCCCCAATGTCATAATTGCATTCTGCAGGAGATCATTTAATGGAAAAGTAGCAACAAGGATGCATAGCACTCTCAGAGGTAGGACTTTGAGACAGCAGGGCACCAACTCCAGTCTCAGATGCATCAACCTCAAGGATGAAAAGGTACTATAAGATCAGGATGTACCAACACAAGAGCAGAAGCAAAGGCAGCCTTGAGACTCTCAAAGGCATTAACAGAATCTGGAGACCAATCCTTTCTTGTCATATTAGTCAGGGGTTTGACCAGAGATAAGAAGTTACGAAAAAACTTCCGATAATAATTTGCAATGCCAAGAAAACGCTGCAATGGTCGTAAACCCACGGGTCGAGGCCACTGTAGTACTGGTGAAAGTTTCTTTGGGTCCATCGAAAAACCAGCAGTGGAAATGACATAACCCAGGAATTTAACCTGTTCACAATGAAACTCGCAATTCTCCAATTTGCAATACAGGTTATTATCTCTCAACCTCTGCAGCACACGGCGGACATCTGTGTGATGGTTCTCTAGGAACTTGGAAAATATGAGGATAATCATTGAGATAAACCACCACACATAGCTGCAACAAATCTCAGAGGACATTGTTGATAATTTCTTGGAAAACTGCCAGAGCGTTGCAAAGACAAAATGGCATAACTAGGTATTTATAATGAAAAGAAAAGTTGATAGGCGCAACAGTCTATATGTAAATAAATCAATCAATTAAACTGTGCAAATGAGTTCTGTGATCAAAAGTCCAATATGATATGTGCAACAGTGTAAATAAAGTAATTCTAATAATGATGACAATACAATGGTGAAATCTTTGTGTTAAATACGCCCAATTTTCTTATAAATCTTCTATACAAGGTTCTTCAAGTTTCTGTGCTCACAGAGCGCTTACCTCCTTGCTGATGGTATGTGCCTTTAATGAATCTCCTGGCATTCTCTGGTGTCCCGTTATAGCTGTGTGTTCCTTCCAACAGCTCCACTAAGAGAACCGAAAGCGGGGTTCCGGAGGTATAAAGTGACCACAAGTGTCTCAGCATGAGGGAAAAAACAAAAGCACCATCTATGAACAGGCCAGCAGCCCCAGAGTCAATTAGAGCCAGTATCTCGAAGGACGACTCGGACCAAGAAAGGGTAACCGGTACCAGGGGTTTATCCTTCTGGATAACTGGGGATGAAACAATGCCACCTAAGGACCTCAGGTGCAAGCGTTTCCCAGACGGGTAGGACAAGACTACAAAAAGTGACCTGCCTGGCCACAATAAAGGTACAATCTCTCCCTCCTCCTAAAGGCCTTCTAATCCACAGAAAGATGTGTAATGCCCAACTGCATGGGTTCTACCTTAGTGGCGGACTTGGTACCAGGTGGTATGGGAGGTGAGGGAGGCAAGGGTGGGACTGCAAAGCTTGGAGCCAAATGCACAGGAGGCTGCCGCAAGTGCTCATTAAAACAGGGTCTCTGGAGTCAATGAGGATGGCAAACATAATAAACTTCTCCCACTCAGTGGGTATGTCTCAGGCTGCTATCTCATCTTTGATGTGATCCGAGAGACCATGAGGGCCTCATTATTCCAAGCAACCTCGGCTGCCAGAGTACAGAACTCAATGATGTAATCAGCAACAGTTATCATACCCTATTTGATGGACATCAGGCGTTTGGCAGCAGACATGGAGCATGCGGGAATGTCATTATAGAGGGTTTGCCCAGGCCAAGGCTCTCTCAGAAAGCAAAGATATCATAAAGCCTACTTTACTTCTGTCTGTGGAAAAACGACTGGGGCAGTATCTCAAAGTAAATCTCAAACTGGTTTAGAAACCCTCTGCATTGAACTGAAGCATAGTGGAACCAGGCATACCTCTTGTAGAGGTAATATTTGAGGCAGATGCCAGCACAGAGTCCAGAGAAGCAGCAGGGACTGCCTGCAAAACAAGTTGCATTTTGCGTGTCTCACGTCATCAGAAAAATGCCTTTTGCTGATGATACAAGACATGCAAAATGCATAGAAATCTGACACAGCACGCCTGCCCACTGGAGCTATGTGTCTGTAAGTTTTAAACAGCTTAGATGCATGCCGGGGTACATATCGCTTTGTAGTGAGAAGTCCGGCCGCTGCCTCCTTTCTTAGCTGTATGTGTACTTGCCTGTATACATTGTTTTACCCTACAAGCTTTTTAAAAAAAACGGTATTGCACTATCCCCATTTTTGTGGTTCATTGCGGTGGAGCCGTTTTTTATTTTTCCAGATCGGATGATTGGAACACACAGTTATTGTATTAGGAGACACCTGTGTTGGATCCATTAGGAATTGATTCTATTTGGGAGAGATCGTATTAAGAAGGATCTTTAAAGAACCCCTTTTTTATTTTTATTTTGAAAAGCCTGTGGCGTGCATAACACAACCCAAAAACTCCACCCTGTGCAGAAAAAATGTGCACACACATAAAGAGTGATACACAAAAAAGTGTGAAGGGTACTACGTCAAACAGTCCTCCTCACGAAGGACCTGACTCTGATCCCCCAGGGCGTTAGGCTCCAGACAGGGACTAGAGTAATCAAATGGTCCGTGCAGCCGAAGCCAACGCGGACCCAACTTCCTTGGAGGGTCTGCCGAAACAGAACCCTCCCAGGTGGGGCTCCCCCGAAGGGAGACCCCATTAGAGCAGGCGAACTAAGCCAGAAGGCCATGTCCACCCACTCCCAAGATGTTCAGGGGTGGCCCGAGGATCGGCACCCTACTAATCACACACGAGGTGTACAAGCGTGCACCAGCAAAAAAAGACATAAAAGTGACACACACGGGGTAAAATAAAAAAGAAAGTGGGGGAGAAGGAAGGTGGGAGATGTGAGTAGAAAGTGACCATCAAGCAATATGACGGCCGGCCCTCCGGCCAGGAAACAAAAATTCCTCTGGTCCCAGCCAAAAGGCCCGGCCCTAGAGGCAGGTGTGAAAAGGGTGTTTGTGGAGATGTGGTCAAGGTTCCATACAAGTAAGTGCCCTCTCAAACACTTGTGCAAGGTATGGCACCCCTGGACTGCCAATCTAGGGGCACTATCTCCACAGGCTTTTCAACGGACCCTGGCCCACAGCCCGGACCAGCAGCACCCATCCCTGCCAGGAAGGTAGGGGCTCTGAGAGATTGGGGAGAGCCCACGCCAATAGGCTACTCCCACTACTCCCATCACTCCCACCTAATCAAACAACTGACCGGGGCAGGCACCACAAAATCCAGGCCAGAGGCCTCAGCTCAGCTTCGACCTCATGCCAACCGCCATTCCTTTCCACCTCGCCATGTACTCAGGACGGTTAGCATAGCACCACCTACTGGCAACTGATAAGAACAGATACTACACTTGATCTTAGCCAAAAGGCCGAGAAGAACCCCTTACATTCCTAAAGGGCTGAATATATCTGGTGAGCACATTTTGATTGTCACATCGGGTGAAGCACTTTATTATGCACATTGCACTTTCTAAGAGCACGGTGGTTGGAGATAAATCTGGAACACAGCATTTCCATTGCCAGTCCTACATTTGTATTTAATTTGAACTTTTTAATTTAATCAATTGGGGCCAGATTCATGTACAATTCCGGCGGCATAATGTATCCCATTTACGTTACACAGCCGCAAGTTTTCAGCGCAAGTGCTTGATTCACAAAGCACTGGCCTGTAAACTTGCGGCGGCGTAGCGTAAATCCGTCTGGCCCAAGCCCGCCTAATTCAAATGGGGCGTGTATCATTTAAATTAGGCGCGTTCCCACCCCGAACGTACTGCGCATGCTCCGTTTTGTAATTTCCCGCCGTGCTTTGCACGAAATGACGTCGCACCGACGTAATTTTTTGAATGCCGACGTGCCTTACGTCCTTTCCTATTCCCGGACGACTTACGAAAAAAAAAAAATATTTAATTCGACGCGGGAACGACGGCCATACTTTAACATGGCTGGTCTAAATATAAGCCATGAAATAGCAGCCGTAACTTTACGACGGGAAAAGCCGACTAGCGACGACGTAAGAGAATGCGACGAGCGCACGTAGCTTCGTGGATCGCCGTAAACAGCTAATTAGCATACCCGACGCGGAAAACGTTTTCAAAAACTTCGTTTTTTTTCATCACAAAAAATGACCGTCTGTACGCGGCATATTAGTCACCTACTAATTTTTGGAGCTGTACTTGTAATTATTACTTTTTATTAAAAAAATTGGCGCCGATTCCACTTTTTTTATTATTAAAATATTATTGTAGTTTAACTCTTAAGAGTGTGTAGAATTCCTTTAAATTTTTTATTTTAGTTTTTTTGGTCTGTTTTATTCTCCCAATTTTTTTTAATAAAATAAAAAATGGCCCCTGAAGTAGATTCAGTGTCAATCGTGAAAAAATTAAATATAGCTCTGCACACGACAAAGACTGCCACCGTCTAACAGCCCCGCCGTCTGACAGTTCTGAAATAACTTAGGGACAAAAGCTGCTCCAAAGATGCATGGAGAGAGTTTTATCAGCGTTTTAATAGCGAAATTTTTTACGCTAAAATGCTGTAAAACCGCTTCAGTGTGAAAAGGGTCTTAATCTCACCCCACATCCAAAGTTTTGTTTAAAACAAATGAATACAGATCTTGGATAGTGTCATTTTAAAAATGCTTTAAAATTTAGCTATATTAGAATTGTATTTAGAATTTTACTTAGAAATGTATTTAGAATTATCCAACCTTTAAAATCAATACATCTGGTAACAGTAAACAGTACAAATGTTTAAATTAAACCAGCAAAATAAGTTGCTTCCCAACAGCCTGTCATTTCTAATACAAGCATTTACTGGTGAAATATAAGCTTCAACTTGTCTCCTCTTTACTTGACATAACCCTTTGATCCTGTCTGCTGTGTTCTATGTTCTTATTCAGCCTAGAGTCTTTTCTGACTGGCATTTATAGACGGAAACACATGACCTGTTGCTCCCATTCTAACTGCCTTGACTGCTGATACGAAATTGCTGATTTAATAACAGTGGCGTAAGTTTTGGTCCCAAAAATACTCAATGTCACACAGGATGAAAATTGAATGATTTCTGTATTTACTCTCAGGATTATAAATTAGTTTCTCGCTGTGCAGGAGACTGATGAAATGACATTTTTAGATTTTTTTTTGCTGGAAAGCAAGACAATTCCATATTTCTAGGATTAGTTTTCGAAATCTTTCAAAATTTAAGGACAGCTGTGACTAATAAAAGCATGTGTCTGTATGTATTAGACCCCTTTCACATTGAGGAGTTTTTCAGGCGGTACAGCGCTAAAAATAGCGCTGCTATCCCGCCTGAAAAACTCCTTCACTGCAGACTCAATGTGAAAGCCTGAGAGCTTTCACACTGAGGCGATGCGCTGGCGGGAGACAAAAAAATCTCCTGTCAGCAGCATCTTTGGAGCGGGGAGAGGAGCGGCATGTATACCGCTCCTTCAACTCTTCTTCCCATTGAAAACAATGGGAAACTGCGGCAATACTGCCCGCAATGCGCCTCTATAGAGTCGCATTGCGGGCGGTATTAACCCTTAATCGGCTGCTAGCGGGGGTTAATACCGCACCGCTAGCGGCTGATTCCCGCGGCAATCCCGGCGGTATAGCGCCAATATTTTCAGCGGCGTTATACCACCACCGCGGCTCCCGTCCCAGTCTGAAAGGGGCCTAAATGAGGTAGGCCTAAAGAGACCAAAAATCCCCTGCACAAAAACACTGTGAAATTGTCATTGTGTGACTGTCACATAGTTGTGACTTACGTCCATTCTATTGTCTAATGCCTTTCTAGACAAACTTCTTCGTTGTTTCAGAGTGTTTGTGGATGTTAATCAACCCTGGATTTGTAGGAAGGGATGCAGATTGTGGCCTAGAGTTTCATCTTCAACCTTGCCACCCTTTGCATATTCACTCAACACAATCCCCATAGTAACAAGTATCGACAACTGACGTGGTATTGCTAGGTCCCTGTTGGACCCATGACTGCTATTAGGCTTTGTTATACTCTATCTCTTCCTAATGTGTCCCAGGATCTGGTTCTGCAAAAGTGGTAAGGTTTTAGTGACTTTGGTGGGGCTAATAATGTCATAAAGCTCCTCATGGCACCACCAACATGTTTACATCTGCCTACAAGGACCATCTGCATGGAAATACAAATGGTGTGTTCCTGCCAACCTGTTCATCAGTACATACAGTGAAGAAAGTGAGGGCTTGGGGTGGAATACACTTAGCTATAAAAAGAATAACATATATTTTTGGTGCAGATGAATATATAAACTATGATGGGATGGATATGAATATGGTGGACATAAATTAATATTTATATTGGGCAGATATTGATATGTTCAGAACAGAGATGGCTGTATAAACTTAGCAGAGATGGGTGCATGTGTTTGCTGGGAGAGAAAGGTACAGTACATTTTGAACAAGCATTGAAGGTATTGGAATAATAAATGTGAAGTAAAATCAAGCGTAATGGCATGTATTTAACTGGGCTATTTGGATTTTAGATGTCAGCTGATTGTCAGTAACTGTGGAGGGGTCGTGGTGCTCTTAAACAGAGTGGGACCCATAGGCCGGTGCTTATTCAGCTAATTTGGTAATCCAGCTCTGTTGACAGACCATTACTTTTTCAGTAGGAGTAGTCTATGTTCCGAACTGGCTGTTTCATGCATCTTTCTATTGAAATTGGGTTCATCTGAGGTCTACTGATTGTGCAGCACTACTGCACTAATATTATTTCTGTTTTGTTTTCCCGTCTTGTTCTTTTCTATCCCTATTGCAAGAGGCATTAAATGCCCATTAATGGATTGGTACACAGCAACCACAAATGCCCCTAATATGTCAAGACAGTAAGATACATTACTGCTCCACTTGTATTAGTGGGTCAATGTGTTCCAATAATAAAAAAATATAGACACACCCAAAATACATAAGGAAGTCTAAAATACAATGTTATTTTGATGTGCACTGTTTTGCTTTTTTCAGCTTCCCTCATAAGGCAACTGCTTCTGTTTTGTAGCTCTGTCCATAAACCAGCCTTGATTTAACATTAAAGCACTAGATTATAGCTATTTCTATTAAAAAGTTACTGAAATATTATTTTCAAGACAGCAGTTTTTTTTAAACAGCTTCACTAAAGGCCAGAAAATTAAAGAATGACAAGTATGTTTTGATTATTATAATTCAATCTCTTTGCCAAGTACATGGGATATTGTTTTCCCTATACTGCATCCCCTTTTCTGCCCACCTATCTTAAAACCAAACCTGTGAATCATTTCCCCTAATGGAATATTTTACAAACAAAAGGTGTTTCCCTTCTGTGAAATAATACAGTATAATTACCTGTTTCTTCCATCAGGGTGGTAAATGTCTGGACACTTGACTATTTTGGGGATAAATAGAAGGACATAGCTCATGATTGCTCTGAGTTGAAGGGGTTGTAAAGGTAAACATTTTTTTCCCTAAATAGCTTCCTTTACCTTAGTGTAGTCCTCCTTCACTTACCTCATCCTTCCATTTTGCTTTTAAATGTCCTTATTTCTTCTAAGAAATCCTCACTTCCTGTTCTTCTGTCTGTAACTACACACCGTAATGTGAGGCTTTCTCCCTGGTGTAAACAAAGCTTATTGAGGGGGGAGGGGGCGAGCAGGAGTGTCAGGACGCTCTCTACTTTGCAGATAGAGAAAGGAGCTGTGTGTTAGTGGGCGTCCTGACACTCCTGCTCGCCCCCTCATGAGGCTTTTTCTCCACACCAGGGAGAAAGCCTCTGTGATGCATTTGCCTATATGTCTCAGTTTAACGCTCCCTGCTAGCCATGTGTGTAGAGGTAGAAAGGAATTTCATGTGTGATTCATTCCTCTAACAGGTTATTGAAGTGCTAATGTCCCCTCACTATTCTAAACGTTAATTGATCTATTGTGTTGTGTGAAGAAGATCTGTGTTTACCCTTAAAAGATGTGTATTGTATCATCAGGCTAAATGATTAGAGAAGTAGTATGTTAATTATTCTGATTGCTTCAGTGTAGTAATTAACTCCACTGATGTCTTTATCTAAAGAAATGTGTCTGCATGGTTGGCTCCGACTTGTCTCCTATAATCTGTATGGGAAACCCCACTGTGTGAGGGGGGGCGTTCCTAACAGGTTGTAACCACATATAAGCTGAGTTTGTGTGTCATTAAAGTCTCTTGTTCCAGCATTAAGCCTTGGCATGTGTGGCTTATTATGGCGATTCCAGGAGGGGATGTTCTTGTATGGGGAGAAGAAAATGCTTGACGGGGATATCATTCTAATACCGTCACAAATGGTTGGCAGCAGCGGGATTTTCCCTTCTATTCCCCTTTACACCCGGATTCCAAGCAGACACTGGAAGAACTACTGGAAGTTCGTGGAAGGATTGCTAGCAACAAAACCAAGCG
This sequence comes from Rana temporaria, assembly GCF_905171775.1. Classification (NCBI taxonomy): domain Eukaryota; kingdom Metazoa; phylum Chordata; class Amphibia; order Anura; family Ranidae; genus Rana; species Rana temporaria. The sequence continues at coordinate 398,625,088 of NC_053490.1, forward strand.
GGTCATCATAGCAGAATTAATGGAGCTAGACCAGGAGGACGGGATTGCAGCAACGCCAGCAGTACAAGAGATGGAGAGACCAGTGATTCAGGAGGAGTCACCAACCAACAAGCTAATGAGAGAGAAGCTAGCTTGGTTCGGTCCGAACCCAACAGCGGATGTGGTGCTGAAAGTGATGTACCTGCTAGCGAAGGAGGCTAAACAAATAAGAGACGCTGAACTACAGGAGGCTAAACAAATAAGAGACGCAGAACTACAGAAGGATAAACAAATAAGAGACGCAGAGCTACAGTTAAAACTGGCAGCAGTCCAACAAGCAGCCGCACATTCTCCGAACAGTGAGTACAGCACAGCAGACGCAAGGAAGATTCCGTTTAGCGCTTTTAAAGCTTTTGATGAAAAGGACTGTGAGATTGATAACTACCTGGCAGATTTTGAGCGACAATGTAACCTGCACCGAATAGCTAGAGGAGAGTGGGTTGCAATATTGTCAGGCAAACTGTCAGGCAAAGCTTCTGATGCTTTCCGGACCGTGCCAGATCAGGATATCCATAGCTACGCCAGGGTTAAAGAAGCGCTCCTGGCTCGTTATGCAGTAACCCCAGAGTCCCACCGACAGAAGTTCAGGGACTCACGCAAAACCACGAAAGACTCTTACGCGGAATGGGCATGCCAGTTATCCCTGTCAGCCTCTAACTGGGTTAACAGCAGCCAGGCCACCACCGCAGAGGACATTTTGCAACTAATGCTCCTGGAGCAATTTTACAATCACATCCAGATGGATGTCAAAGATTGGGTGAGAGATCGCAGGCCCATGACTCTACCAGAGGCCGCGAAGTTGGCGGATGAATATGCGGATACTCGCAAGACAAACCAGGTCACACCACGGGTACAACCTCCACGACCAACGGTGCCCTCACACCCACCAGCCGCTAGATACCAACCTCCTAACAGACCGGTGACATCTAGCCCTCGCTATCCACGCCAGGAGGACAACGAACCACGCTGCTTCCGGTGCAAACAGCTGGGTCACTTCAAGCAGAATTGCCCCATGAACGACAACACCAGGTCAAATTGGTCTCAACCTGGGTACCGCCCACCAGCAGCAGCCCATTGTGTAGACTCGGCTTGGGATCTCCAGGAGCTGGGTCCGGAAGAACCATTGGACACCATTTACGAAGTCCTCACGGTACAATCTGGTATTACGGACAACAGGGAACACCATTGTCAGCTGGTCATGGGCGACAGCCATGAGACGGAGGGGCCCTGGAGGGAGCTGGGCAGAAAGAGGCACCGCCGGCTACCCCCCAAGAAGAAGAGGTCCTGGAAGCCGTATAACAAGCTGACCTGGGAGGAGAAGAAGCGACTGGAGGAGAGGGAGTCGCAGTGGGCGTCCCAGATGCGGGCCGAGATGTTCACCAAGGGCCCACCGGTGGCCCCTTACACCACCACCCAGTTCCTGATGATGAAGGACCACGTGGAGAGCCTGCAGGACATGAGCAAGCAGGAGCTGATCCATGAGTACATAGAGCTGGAGGAGTGCATAAGCCGCATGGAGGAGGAGAACAACCACCTGAGGTCACAGCAGGCTGACCCCCCCAGGCTCCATGAACTGGAGATGGAGCTGGAGAAGCTCAAAGAGGAGAACCGGCGGCTGCGGAGGGAGCAGAGGGTGGCTGACCCTATGGGGCACTGATCTCCCCCCCCAACTCTGAGCACCAGTGCTACAGCATTTCAACAAATATAACTTTTTCTTTTATGAATCTCCTGTGATTGTCACTTCAGAGCCATAACCTGCCCCCTCCCATAGCGGGACACCTAGATGGCGGCGCACAGACCCATTCGCCGTCTTCACACTGACTTCTGGTGACTCTGCAGATCGCACAAAGACTTGGGGACTGACCGGCGTGTGATCTGACGACCCGGTGGCATACCTGAGTCGGAAGCAGTTGCCAAGGGAGGTCAGTTACGCCAAACGGAGTTAACCTCGGACTAAAAGCTCTAAACCCGTCAACCCTACTGGACCAGGAAAGGTCCAACCGGGTTTGCCGGAGCAGGGAGAAAAAGGGGGGCCATTGTGATGCATTTGCCTATATGTCTCAGTTTAACGCTCCCTACTAGCCATGTGTGTAGAGGTAGAAAGGAATTTCATGTGTGATTCATTCCTCTAACAGGTTATTGAAGTGCTAATGTCCCCTCACTATTCTAAACGTTAATTGATCTATTGTGTTGTGTGAAGAAGATCTGTGTTTACCCTTAAAAGATGTGTATTGTATCATCAGGCTAAATGATTAGAGAAGTAGTATGTTAATTATTCTGATTGCTTCAGTGTAGTAATTAACTCACTGATGTCTTTATCTAAAGAAATGTGTCTGCATGGTCGGCTCCGACTTGTCTCCTATAATCTGTATGGGAAACCCCACTGTGTGAGGGGGGGCGTTCCTAGCAGGTTGTAACCACATATAAGCTGAGTTTTTGTGTCATTAAAGTCTCTTGTTCCAGCATTAAGCCTTGGCATGTGTGGCTTATTATGGCGATTCCAGGAGGGGATGTTCTTGTATGGGGAGAAGGGAATGCTTGACGGGGATATCATTCTAATACCGTCACAGCCTCCCATTACTGTGTGGAGTTACAGACAGAAGAACAGGAAGTGAGGATTTCTCAGAAGAAATAAGGACATTTAAAAGCAAAAAAGAAGGATGAGGTAAGTGAAGGAGGACTGCACTAAGGTAAAGGAAGCCATTTAGGGAATTTTTTTTTTACCTTTACAACCCCTTTAAAAGCTGTCCCTTCTACACATATAAGGTGATTATATAAGTAAAAAACACAGCACTTTAACATCCTTATCTCTGAAACAAAAAGAACACTCTTTACTTTAGCAAAAATGGCCTACGTTTTGTATCACTCAATGTTTATTCTGTATTAAATGATATGGTGGATGAATTGCATTACTAGCAAATGGTGTAGAACAGTGATGGCGAACCTTTTTGGGCCTGAGTAGTCAAACCGCTACACAAAACCAACTTATTTCCAACACAGAATTAAACATACCAGCGGCCCTGTACGGAGGATAGGACTGATCATCCCTCTGAATGAGCCCTAAGGGACCAAAAACATATGATTCTGCCAGATTTGCTCAGAATGCAGGGTTCAGGAATGCATTTTTCTCAGAATGCACTGTGCAACATACACTGACCTAACTGACACATGCACTGACCTACCTGACCATTACACTCACCTACCTGACAATGCACAGCATTGCTCAAAATATGGGATGATGCTCTTGAGGCCGCAGACGAAGGAGAACCTTGTCTTCTAGTACTTTTGGACCTTAGCGCAGCTTTTGATATGGTTGACCACAAACTATTGCTAATTTGGCTAGCTGAAGTAGCCAAGATCGCGGAATGTGACTTACCCTGGTTCTCCTCCTTTTTGGAAAACCGATCACAAGTAGTGAAAATTGGACCATTCAGTTCTGAAAAATGCACGGTGTCATGCGGAGTCCCTCAAGGATCACCTCTGTCGCCGGTGCTGTTTAATATCTATCTTCGCCCACTTTTTGAAATTACCAGCAGCCAAAAGCTGCTCTACCGTTCCTATGCGGATGACACACAATTGTATTTTCGTATCTGCAACAAAAAGGATCACCATCTCAATCTAGAGAAATGTCTCTCTTTGATAGAGAACTGGAGTTATCTTAAACTCAACGGCTCAAAAACAGGACTTCTCCTGTTTCACGCCAATTGGAAGAATCAACTGGCAACAACCTGGACACCTCCGCCCATTCTAGGAAAAATCATCACCCCTAGCACCAAAGTCAAAAGTCTCGGGGTCTTCTTTGACACCCACATGACAATGGATGCACAAATAGGGTCAGTAGTCAGCGGATCACACCATCTGCTACGCTTATTATGCAGACTAATCCCATTTATTCCTAAAGAAGACATTGCAGTCGTGGTGGGAACAATTGTTAACTCCAGGCTGGACTATGCAAATGCCCTCTATCTCGGACTCCCAAAGTACCAAATCACGTGCCTGCAGGTCGTTCAGAACACGGCCGCGCGTCTGGTGACTGGAAAAAAAACATGGGAATCAATCTCCCCATCACTGAGAAGCCTTCACTGGCTACCAGTGAAATACAGAATCACATTCAAAGCACTCTGTCTGACGCATAAATGTATTTGGGGAAATGCCCCCCAATACCTATGCGACAAAATAAAAGCCTACAACCCCAATCGCGCTCTACGATCCTCCAACCAAAATGTACTCCAAATCCCCAAAACCAGATACAAGTCCAAAGGAGAAAGAAGATTTGCTGTCCAAGGCCCTCGACTTTGGAACACTTTGCCAACCTCCATTCGGTTGGAGGAGAACCACTTGGCCTTTAGGAGAAAGATCAAAACCCACCTCTTCTGAGCTCAAGGGAGAAGTGATCAAACAAGCGCCCAGAGGCGATTCAGTTCGCATGTGTAGCGCTATATACATTTTTCACTCACTCACCTACCTGACCATTATTCTCATCTACCTGACACATGCACTCACCTACCTGACACATGCACTCACCTACCTGAACATTACACTCACCTACCTGACCATTACATTCACCTACCTGACACATGCACTCACCTACCTGACACATGTATTCATCTACCTGATCATTACTCTCACCTACCTGACACATGCACTGACTTACCTGACCATTACACTCACCTACCTGACCATTACTCTCACTTGCTTGACACATTCACTGATCTACCTGACACATGCACTCACCTACCCGACACATGCACTCACCTACCTGACACATGCACTCACCTACCTGACACATACTTCCTGCACTACTCACATCCCCATCCCCCCCCACAGTACATTATAGATCGGAGGATCCATCCTCCTCCTTACCTTTCCATGGCCTTATCGTCCAGATCTCCCCAGGCATTATTGTAGGAACCCCCGCCATCCAGTCACTCCTCGATATCTCAGCCGCCGGGAGGTCAGCTAGCAGAAACTGCACCTTTTCCCAATGGCCATGGGTGAACTTCTCCAAGCACCGCCCCTCCCCCTCCCTGTTTCACAGGCTGCACTAGAGAGACAGACTGAACCAAAGTCGTCTTAGAGCTGGGGGAGTTGGAATAGGGTGCCTGCAGAAAGGAATGCCTGAATGCCTTACCGTAGGTGTCCGGGGAGGCAATAAGCTGCACAACAGAGTCGTGATGATGGAGGAAGCATTTTACACCCCCCTAAATATTGCACATGGGACAAGATGACTGGCTGCCCACCCCCTGCCTACAGCACTGGCACTGATGCAAAGAAGGGAGCCTGCTCCTCCGTGACTGCACCGTCAGTGCAAGTGACTGCCTGGCTGGGGGATTCCCCTGGCATGCCAAAAGAGAGGGTTTGGCGTGCCAGCTGTGGCACGCGTGCCATAGGTGCACCATCACTGGTGTAGAATGTAGACTTACGATATAAAGATATACTATAAGCATTAGTCACATCAGATAGCCCAATGGAACTTCCAGAAAAAGCATAGCTGAAAAGACACTAATGTTGGCCATACACTATGCAAATGTTGTCCAATTCCTGAGGAACTACCCAAAATCTGCTTCTTAGGTGACCCTGTAGCCTAACTCTCAACCACCATCTGTTGGTTGAGAATTTGAAGTAGCCAGGCAGTAAATTATTGGCTGAACAGTGGATGCATCCAATCAGGTGCAGCCACTATTAGAACAGCTGTCAGAGTATGATACCACGGGTGGAATTGTTCATCCATGCTGTTAACATAGATGATGGAATCTGTTCGATTTTTACATGAAAAAAAGTGGAGAGACACCTGTACTCACTATCGCAATATTTCAGCTTTCAGTGTCCCTGCAGATTGGTCTATAAATAAGTACCAACACACTGCTAAAGTCCACCTCTGCTCAGTTTCTCTTCGTAGTTGCCTAAATACCTCCATTCCAGCTATCAATGTCTGAATACAGATTGTAAGTAATGTACAATGAAATACAACCTTATTGAATTACAGAATATAAACTCTGACAAAGGAGGCTGTCAGGAAATGTTTCACCTGCTGGTGGCACTAAGACTCCCAGACCTATGGGCTGCAGTTCTGGTGTCCACCAGCGAGTGGATCTCAGAAATCATTATCTGCAATCAGGCATCACCTGATGCCGATTGCAGGAAGCATATTTAAACCCGGTGATTACTTGCACACATTGCCTTGGTATTTTTTCCTTGTGCCCTGAACCCTGTATCCTGTTTTCCTGAACCCTTCATCCGTTCCTGGATCCTATCCGCCTGCTCTCTCTGTCTCTTGTTACCCCCTCCCTGTCTTGTCTTGCTCCCAGCTCTATCTGCTGGACCTCCCGTGTATGACCCTGGCTTGTTACGGTTATGATTATATTCCACATCTGTATATAGATTTCATTTTGGCATTCAATTGTTGTGTGTCACTGTGGTTGGTTGCTGGTTAGTTTACTATTTGTAATTTCGGAGGTGTGTTTACTTTTATTTTAATAAATTATAATATTTATACTTTACATGTGTCTGGTTCACTATTGCAGTCCACACATTTCTGGTCACACTGGTCTCTGACAGAGGTGCAGTTTGGCCTCTGAAACGCGTTCCTGATTGGCTACAGAGTCTGTGGCATCTGACTGCTCCATTGACAGCTCCTTTCTCTAGTCTGTGGCAGTTCTCTGGCAGTTTGTCCAGATCCTTGGCTTCCACAGTGCTCTTGTCATTTCAGCGGTCTCTGTCGGGAGTGGACTCTGCACTGGTGGCTCCACATGGAGTTTGTTATATGCCTGTTTTAAGTGACTTTTGTGAGTGCAATTTTATTGTATATTTACATACACTGTTGAATAAATGGTGCTACATCGTTTGTGGCTCGGTGCCTCTTTCTCCCCTTCCCCTTCTTCTGTTGCAGCTTTTAGGTTTCCAGCCCATCCAAATAGGCAGCCTAACTCCCGCCAGATGTGTCAGAAAAAGACTATCCACTAATTCATTATAGCTCAGACCTCCAGAGTTATATATGTCTATATATACATTACATGCATACATCTTTGACATTTTATATCATTGCTTATCAGGATTAATTGAGGTGTACTTACATCTGATATCGATATAGTCCCTCATACACCATTCAATCTGATTCCTTAAGATCGTCCCTTGATTGTAACATGTAACAAGTGAAACGCTGAGTGTTGGTAGTTTATCTTTTTATCCCAATCAGATTTCCACCTTACATCATGGTCCCATAAGTGTGCCCCATTACATCAGTTGCCCTATTCAGATTCCACATCTTACATCAAATACCCAGTCTACACCAGGGTTTCCATCAGAGTGCCCCCTTACATCGGGTGTCTCTATCAGACTGTCTTCTTATATCAGATGTCCTCATCAGAGTTTCCCCTTACATCAACTGTCCCCATCAGAGTTCTCTCATTAATTGCCCAATGGATCAATGGATGAACGCTCAGAGACTTGGTGGGGGGGCATTGACCACCCCAGCACCCATCTAGATATGGGCCTCCAAGAAAGTAGTACCTTTGTGACAGATTTACTTAAAGCGAGAGTTCACCCGAATAACAATTTTTAACATTAGATTGAGGCTCATTTTGTCAAGGGGAAGCGGGTGTTTTTTTTTAAATCGAAGCAGTACTTACCGTTTTAGAGATAGATCTTCTCCGCCGCTTCTGGGTATGGTCTTCGGGACTGGGCGTTCCTATTTGATTGACAGGCTTCCGACAGGCTTCCGACGGTCGCATACATCGAGTCACGAGTAGCCGAAAGAAGCCGAACATCGGTGCGGCTCTATACGGTGCCTGCGCACAGACGTTCGGCTACTTTCGGAAAATCGTGACGCGATGTATGCGACCGTCGGAAGCCTGTCGGAAGCCTGTCAATCAAATAGGAACGCCCAGTCCCGCAGCCCATACCCGGAAGCGGCGGAGAAGATCTATCTCTAAAACGGTAAGTTCTGCTTCGATTTAAAAAAAAACACCCGATTCCCCTTGACAAAACGAGCATCAATCTAATGTTAAAAATTAAGTTTTTGGGTGAACCTCCACTTTAACTGCTTTACCATTATGCAAGCACTGATTAAAACAAAAACATTCCACAGTGTTTCCTAATAAATGTATTGAATAATTTAACAATGACAGTTGTGGTCAAACCTTACCATCCAAAATATCTATGTCTCCTTCTTGGGGGCAGGACCATAAATGAATAAGCATTTGTACTTTAAAAGGAGAACCTGTTTGTGTCTGGGCACCCCTTTTCAAGTCCCCCTCAATACTTATTGACAAACAGGCTAATATTTGCACAGAAAGGACCCTATGCTAGGTTGGGGGCCATGCATTTTTTTAAAAGTTAACAAAATGTAAGTCTAGAACACCTTCTGCAACATAGCAGCACAGTAACTGAACTTGAGGAGTACAAGCTATTTACCAGGGTGTGCATGTAAGTAATATTAACACCTAAGTGCTATGTTAGGTGTGAACATCATTAGAGAATTATTTAAAGTGATAATAACCCAAGTGCAAAAACTTTTGCACATTATCAATGCCTGACACTTTTAACTCTTGATGAATCTGATGGGTTTATCACACATTGCAGCAGGTTAAATGAACTGACAGCTAACTTACAGGATATGTAATACCAAAATGTAACAGGCTATTTGATCAGAGCATCATGTTTGAACAATCTAGTAAAACCATAGTTATTCTTCTTTAATATACAGTATCTCACAAAAGGAAGTACACCCCTCACATTTTTGTAAATATTTCATTATATGTTTTCATGTGACATCACTTAAGAAATGTAACTTTGCTAAAAATGTGAAGTAGTGAGTGTACAGCTTGTATAACAGTGTAAATTTGCTGTCCCCTCAAAATAACTCAACACACAGCAATTAATGTCTAAACCCGCTGGCAACAAAAGTGAGTACACCCATAGGTGAAAATGTCCAAATTGGGCCCAATTAAAGTGGAGTTCCACCCATAAATATAAAATTACATCAGTAGTTTTAAAAAAATGTCATTAGTCCTTTATGAAAAAATTATTTTTTTTAGATGCCTTCAAAGTGTTGTTGCTAGGCAGAATAGTTAATCTTCCCACTTCCTGCACCTAGGTGCTTAATGCTTCCTAACCTACACCGCACAGACTCCTGGGAATGTAGTGGGTGTAATTTTCCAGGAGTCTGTGCACTCCCCAGTCTCGAAGAATCATGTGACTTGGACAGCACAGGTGCTGAAACCTGATCTGACATTGCTTGTGCAGCACTGAGCATGTGCGAGATTTGCAAGGCTGAAATCCAGGAAGTCATACAGTCTGGCTTCATGATGCACACACTTAAGATGGCCCCAGTCAATTTCTATTTTATAAAGTGTCTAAATGCTGTAACAACCTAACAAAACGGACCTTAGTTTACAGACTAACTTTACTAGAATACATTAAGCTTGTGTATTACAGGGGTATTTATATTTAAAAAGTGAAATTGTGGCCGGAACTCCGCTTTAACCATTTTCCCTCCCCAGTGTCATGTGACTCGTCAGTGTTACAAGGTACCCGGTGTGAATGGGGAGCAGCTGTGTTAAATTTGGTGTTATCGCTCTCAATCTCTCATACTGGTCACTGAAATTTCAACATGGAACCTCAGAGCAAAGAACTCTCTGAGGATCTGAAAAAAAGAATTGTTGCTCTGCATAAAGATGGCCTAGGCTATAAGAAGATTTTCACGACCCTAAAAGTGAGTTGCAGCAAGTTGGCCAAGACCATACAGTGGTTTATCAGGACAGGTTCCACTCAGAACAGGCCTCGCCATGGTCAACCTAAGAAGTTGAGCGCACCTGCTCAGCGTCAAATCCAGAGTTTGTTTTTGGGAAATAGACATATGAGTGCTGCCAGCATTGTTGCAGAGGTTGAATGGGTGGGGGTCAGCCTGTCAGTGCTCAGATAATACACCGCACACTGCATAATATTGATCTCCATGGCTGTCGTCCCAGAAGGAAGCCTCTTCTAAAGATGATGCAAAAGAAGAGACTGCTTAGCTTAAATTCCGGTATTAGTTCAAAGGAACTTCCCAAACCATTAGTGTTGATCATAAACCTTATCTCAATCATAAAATGAGAAATGCCGTGATGTCTGACAATGGTTTTGACATATAAAACAAAAAATGGTGTTCTACCAAGCCAGAGGTTAAAAGGGGGTCATAAATTATGATTAACCCTGGACGACCCTATCATTAGGAATTATTCCTTATACAACACTGTCCCTACAGGCTAATATTGGCAGTGTTCAAGATGGCCGCATCCTTGGTTGCTATGGCCACCCATCAAAACATATTGTCATGTGACATCGTCAGTCACGTGATAGTGAAATACACACCCACTTTTTGGGGGAGATAAAAAGTGATTACATGAGGCTGATGAGCTTGGGGGATCAAGCTGATGGATCCAGGGAGGAATCTTGGAGGGTCGCCGATGGGAGAGCTCCCACTCTCTCTGAAGGCTATCTCTCCATCTTTGGAAGGGGAGATTGAACGCAAAGATGTAGGGACTTGGCTTCTCAAACAGAAAGAACTCTTAAATACTGGTAATGTATAATTTTGATTATTATCATTTTGGTAATGAAGGTTTTTCGCAACACATACTGAAACCATTTAAATGTATCTGGCTAAGCAATTTGGGTTATATTATTTTTACCTGCAGTATAAAATAATTATATTCCAAATATTAGGAGACATACACAGATTATGTTTGTCTTTAAAAAGCTAAATGCCAACACTTGTACAATGGTTTGAGGGTGATGTCTGTGAAAATAAATTCTCTCTAAATTTAAAATAAGCTTGTCCGTTCTGCCAAGCTGTGTACAATATGACATTTGTTCTGTACACATATATAAGGAGTATTAAGCAAGAGATCTGTTTGTGTTGAGAAGAGATAACATAATGTAGACAAAAGCTGTTTACCTAGAGTCCGTTGAAATCACTGAAATATACATTGTCATATAAGGATAGCATTAATCAGAGAAGCAGTCAAGAAACCCATGGTAACTCTGGGAGAATCTGCCCACAGGACAACTCTTGGTCGTGCACTCCACAAATCTGGCCTTTATGGAAGAGTGGCAAGAAGGAAGCCATTGTTGAAAGAAAGCCATAAGAAGTCCGTTTGCAGTTTGAAAGAAGCCATGTGGGGGACACAGCAAACATGTGGAAGAAGGTGCTCTGGTCAGATGAGACCAAAATTAAGTTTTTTGGCCTAACAGCAAAACTCTATGGGCTAGATTCATAAAGACTTACGACGGCGTATCAGTAGATACGCCGTCATAAGTCCGAAAACCGCGCCGTTGTATCTTTAAGCGGTATGCTCAAATTGAGATACGCTTAAGTGTTGCTAAGATACGACTGGCGTAAGTCTCCTACGCCGGCGTATCTTAGTTGCATATTTACGCTGGCCGCTAGGGGCGTGTACGTCGATTTACGCCGAGAATATGTAAATGACGTAGATACGCCTATTCACGAACGTACGCTCGCCTGTCGCATGCAAGATTCGCCGTTTACGTAAGGCGTTTTCAGGCGTAAAGATAAAACACCAAAAAGATGGCGCAGCCAATGTTACCGTCGGACAGCCGTCGAATTTCACGTCGTTTACGTTGTTTGCGTAAGCCGATTCAGAATGGGGCTGGGCGTAGGTTACGCTCACGTCGAAAGCAAGGAGTATTTGCGACGTGACACTGAGCATGCGCGCGCATGCGCCGTACGATCGGCGCTTCATTTACATGTATGTTAATGAATCGTGAATTCATTACCATACAACACTCCCCCTACCTGCCTATTTTGAATTAGGCGGGGTTACGCCGGGCCATTTGCGCTACGCCGACATAATATAGGAGGCAAGTGCTTTGTGAATACAGTACTTGCCTCACTATCTTACGTCGGCGTAGTGCAAATGGGATGCGCTACGCCGGCAGAAAGATACGCCGCCGTACATGAATCTAGCCGTATATGTGTGCGGGAAAACTAACACTGCACATCACCCTTAACACACCATCCTCACCATGAAACATGGTGGTGGCAACATCATCTTGTGGTAACTGGTCAGAGTTGATTGAAAGATGGATGGAGCCAAATACAGGGCAACTCCCAATACAATGTAATCTGCTTGAAATTCACGTTTGTATAGGTTTATTTTAAATAAAAGCTGTGTTTCACCCTACAAATATATAGAAAAAACTGTTACATTAATCAGCCTTTACCAAACTGGTAAAAAAAAAAAAAGGATGTTAATAAACTATGTTGATGCTATTTAAATAAATAAATAGACACAGGTCATTAGAAGCTAAGGTCAACATTTAATAGTTAGCTCAAATTCTCTGTCCATGGTACTGAATATAGCACACAGCAGCATTACAGAAGCCGCCCATCTAGGTAACTTAACATATGCCTACTCGAGTATTTTTCCTATTGAAAGTATACCTTAATAAGGAAGTGCATAGTGCAGCGTATACACTCTTTTTATACATTTTTTTATTTCCAGCAACAATATTTATGCTAGCTGCTAATGTGTACCCATGCACTTTCTGTATGACTTTATTGTTTGTTTGTAGCACGGATTGTTCTGACTCCGATTGTTGTGATAGCGATATATCCCTTGCTGAGACCTCTATGCCTGGCCTGTATAAGCAGATATACTCACTGCGGACAATCCTTGTCAGACAGCTGAACTCGTCAATACCGATTCATTCAAAAGAGGTGTTTATTCTTTAACTTCAGGGGTTACAGCAGATAACAGGAACAGCAGATGAATGGTGATAGTATTGTGCGGTCAAAAGATTATGCCTTTCCTACGTACTGAGCAGAGTACATGAGTGTCCTTCTACATGTGGCTTGCTGGCTGAAGAGATGACACAGGAAGTACTCCACACAGGAAGCAGGGAGGGGCATACATACAGTGAAAATATGTGGTAACTCAAAGAATCACATAAAAAACATGTGCATTGCAACAAAGGCCACTAGATGGCAGCATAGGATAACACATAGATTTAGCTATGAGAAAATAGTAGGCAAACCACACTATATAACAATGCTAATGTTAACTGAGGCTATGCATCTCATATTCTATGCCCCTATTGGGGCAGCACACTCCCCGTCTGGCATGATAATGCCACTATTTACATAATACAACGGTAGTTATGCAAATAAACAACAGCACAATTTGCTTGATGTCTTGAAAACCTGAAAGGGGGGTGTGGTTGCAAGATGAAGGAGTAGAGTAACACACGCTCAGACCTCTCCCTAAACCACCTGGCAAACTGGAGAAGTTGATGATACTGACTGATTGATGAGAAGACTGATGAGAGACTTGCTGGCTGGCTGGTGGATGGAGGGTTTGTGCAGAAGCATTCATTGCATTCATTGTATACTGTGCATACCCTGCATATTCAGTGTGTTCTGCAGTGCATACCTCGTACAACTCGCATATCTTTCATACTCTACATACCGGTCACAGTTAAAAAACAAAAGCCATAACCATCAACAGGACTTTAATAGGACTCAATGAAGTGGATGTGTGACGGCTTATAGTGCTTTGTTTACCGTAAGGCCCCATACTCACGAGCAAACATGTCTGCTGAAACTGGCCCGCAGGCCAGTTTCAGCAGACATGTTTGGTCGTGTGTGGGCGCGAGCGGGCCGAATTCCAGCAAACATTTGCCCGCCGGGCCTTTTCCCAGCAGACAAATATTCCTGGACTTGTTTTAAAACAGTCCGCTGGAATTCAGCCCGCTCGGACATGTACGGTCGTCAGTACAGACCTACCGTACATGTCCAGGCGCCCGCCGTCCCTCGCATGCGTCGAATGACTTCGACGCATGCGTGGAAGCATTTTAAAGGCGGGCCGCCCACGTCGCCGCGTCATTGTCGCGGCGACACCGCGTCATCGACGCGGCGACACCGCGGACACGCCCCGCGTATTGTTTACGCGCGGACTTCTGTACGATGGTGTGTACAACCATCGTACAGAAGCCCTCTGGCAGACATGTATGGTGGAAACGGTCCGACGGACCGCTTTCACCATACATGTTTGTCCGTGTGTACCCGGCCTTACTGTTACCTTTGCTGGACTCCTGGAATGAGGAGGAGGGAGACTGGACCCCGCAGTGTCAGAGTGCAGAGAGGCGTGGAACAGCCAGAGATCCGAAGGTTTTTTCCTTTGACCCGCGCAGTCGCAGCAGCCGCCGCTGCCGCTGCAACTTCTGCAACAGAGGACACCGCCACCGCCACTGCTGCTGCCGTCGTCGTGCAGGAGCGCAGGTGCGGGCAGGGATCTTCAGTGTCATCAGAGCCTGTGAGATCCGGGGAGCCGGAGGAGCGCTGTGGGCGGTACGATACTCTGTGCATGATACAGGAGAGGTACGAGGTGGTGGGGCTTGGCAAACAGGGAAAGACACTGCAACATACTGATTTATCACAAGAGACCCCCAAACCCATAGAGATATTGCCTGAGATCATTGAAACTGCAGATACTGTAGTAAAAGCACAGGACAGAAATATATTGACATCAACAGTATTCAGTGGGTTAATGGAGGGGGGAGAAGATTGTGTTTCCCCTAGTTCTAGTCTAAGCTCAATTGTAAATCCGAGCCCAGATATAATACAGCAGAAACATGGAGATGAGGAGATTGATATCAGGACTTTGCTTTTGGCTCTCCCAACCAGGGCAGATTTACAAACATTGCCAACACGTGCTGATATGGAGCAATTTGTCTCTAGAGTGGAGGAAGATATGGAAGCTTTGGTCACCAGAGTTGAGGAGACACATCGGAGAGATTTGGAAGCAGTACGAGGAGACATAAAAACACTTTCGGATAAATTAGAAATTAATGAGAGCCGGTTGAGTGTCCTAGAAAATCGGTTTACACATTTAGAGCAGACACAAACACAATATCCACCGACGTGTAATGACATACAGTTAAAGCTGGAAGAAATTGAGGACCGTAGCCGTCGCAGAAATTTGAGGTTCAGGGGGATCCCAGAAACAATTGAAAGAGAGAAACTGCAAGAGACTATTTATTCAATTTGTCTTCAATTAATTGTTACTCCCCCATCCCAAACATTTGAATTCGAACGAGTTCACAGATCACTGGGTCCACGCTCAGTAAATGCAGATAGGCCTAGGGATGTGATTTGCTGTTTCCACCGATATTCAGATAAAGAGGCTATTAGCCGGGCATCGTGGGAGGCGGGGGAGATAAGATACGAGGGGTCTCAAATAAAAATTATGCCTGATCTCTCACGGAATACCCTTCAGCGGAGAGCAATACTACGCCCCCTATTAGATATCATTAAAAAATGTGGTGGGACGTACCGCTGGGGATACCCGCTTTCTTTAACAATTAAGAAAAATCAGCAATCCTTCCTTCTTAAACAACGCACAGACTTACCAGAATTGTTTAAATTTTTGGAAGTAGATTCTGTGGAAGTGCCAGACTGGCTACAATTTATTCCTAATTTTTCTAAACGAATAAAAAATGTGGTTATAGATAAAAAAAACGCCAACCCAGAAAAAAGAAGGGGGGAGATACCTGGGTCCATCTGAAGTGAGATAGAAAATATGAAGAATACCCCTGATATAATTTTTTTTTTTTTTTTTATGTCCCAACTTTTTTTCAGGAGGGATTTTCCGATTTTTTTTTTTTTTTTTAAATCATTTAAATAAAAGTTGGATTTATATGTCCCTTCCCAATCCCTCTATTTGTGAAAAAAAAATGTCCGTTAAGGACCATTTATATGTTGTTTAAGGGGCAGTAAGAGGGAAGAAGGAAGGGTTAAGGGAAGAGAAAAAAGGGGGAAGGGAAAGGGAAGAAATGGGAAAAGAAAGTGAAGGAACAGTATATGGTGATGAATTTAGGTGAAGGATAACTGGATATTATCCTGGAGGTTTCTGCCCCCCCTTTTCTTTTTTGGAAACAAAAGGGAAGAGAAAAAAAAATAAAAAAAAAACATGTCCCAACTTTTTTTCAGGAGGGATTTTTCGATTTTTTTTTTTTTTTTTTCATTTAAATAAAAGTTGGATTTATATGTCCCTTCCCAATCCCTCTATTTGTGAAAAAGTGTCCGTTAAGGACTATTTATATGTTGTTTAAGGGGCAATGAGAGGGAAGAGAAAAGGGGGGAAGGGAAAGGGAAGAAATGGGAAAAGAAAGTGAGGGAACAGTATATGGTGATGAATTTAGGTGAAGGATAACTGGATATTATCTTGGAGGTTTCTGCCCCCCCTTTTCTTTTTCTTTTTTTGAAAAAAAAAAGAAGAAAATAGAAAAAAAGAAAACATGTCCCAACTTTTTTTCAGGAGGGATTTTCCGATTTTTTTTTTTTAAATCATTTAAATAAAAGTTGGATTTATATGTCCCTTCCCAATCCCTCTATTTGTGAAAAAAAAATGTCCGTTAAGGACCATTTATATGTTGTTTAAGGGGCAGTAAGAGGGAAGAAGGAAGGGTTAAGGGAAGAGAAAAAAGGGGGAAGGGAAAGGGAAGAAATGGGAAAAGAAAGTGAAGGAATAGTATATGGTGATGAATTTAGGTGAAGGATAACTGGATATTATCCTGGAGGTTTCTGCCCCCCCCTTTTCTTTTTCTTTTTTGGAAACAAACGGAAAAAAAAAAAAAAAAAACATTTCCAACTTTTTTTCCAGGAGGGATTTTTCGATTTTTTTTTTTTTTTCACTTAAATAAAAGTTGGATTTATATGTCCCTTCCTAATCCCTCTATTTGTGAAAAAATGGCTGTTAAGGACTATTTATATGTTGTTTAAGGGGCAATGAGAGGGAAGAGAAAAGGGGGGAAGGGAAAGGGAAGAAATGGGAAAAGAAAGTGAGGGAACAGTATATGGTGATGAATTTAGGTGAAGGATAACTGCATATTATCTTGGAGGTTTCTGCCCCCCCCCCCTTTTCTTGTTTAAAAAAAAAAAAAAAAAATGTCCCAACTTTTTTTTTCAGGAGGGATTTTTTGATTTTTTTTTTCATTTAAATAAAAGTTGGATTTATATGTCCCTTCCCAATCCCTCTATTTGTGAAAAAATGTCCGTTAAGGACCATTTATATGTTGTTTAAGGGGCGGTTAGAGGGAAGAAGCAAGGGTTAAGGGAAGAGAAATAGAAGTGGATATATACGTTTAGAAGATTGACTACAGATGGTAATTGTAGTAAACTCAGAGCCGGGGTGGATAAGAGGTTAGGTCTGAGCCCCCCTGTCATCTTGTGCCAAAACCCCCAATTAGGTTTTACCCACTGAAGTCACAGTCAGGTGGCTCAGTTTTGGGTGCGCGCCCGATTGGGCCTAGAAGGGAGGGAGGGATTAGAAGGGGTTAGGAAGGGGCGTATAGGTAGGTTTGGGAGGGGTGCTCTCCCCCCACCTTTTATTTTATTTTTGTATTTTTTTCTTTTTTTTTTTCTCTTGTTGTTGTTGTCAGTGTTGTCTGAAAAATGGAAGAGGTGAAGATTACCTCCTTGAATGTTAAGGGTCTTAATGTCCCAGAGAAAAGGAAAATGTTGTTGAACGATTTGAGGCGATCCGGGACAGATGTAGCCTATGTTCAGGAAACACACTTTAAGGCAGGTAGACTCCCTCTTCTTCAAAATAGATTTTTCCCTTGTGTGTATCATGCTCCAAACCAACAGGCTAAATCTAAGGGGGTCTCAATATTAATATCTAATCGAGTGCCATGGTGCTTAGTGGACAAACGGGTAGACCCTAATGGGAGATTTCTTTTCCTTAAAGGAAGCATTGGAAACATTAAGGTAACATTAGCAACAATCTATGTACCAAATAAACAGCAGGACCAGTTTGTTAAAAAAATTCTTTCAGAATTAAGGGATTTTATAGAGGGGAGATTGATTCTGGGAGGGGACTTCAACATCCCCCTAGATCCTAGAATCGACACCTCCTCAGGAACTTCAGCTGTCCCCTGTCGGGTCCGAAGAAGTATACTACAAAAAATGCATGAAATGCAAGTGGTAGATGCCTGGAGGACTTTACATACAAAAGAACGAGATTATACTTTTTTTTCCAACCCACATCAAGTGTACTCGCGTATTGACATGTTTTTGATTCCACACTATTTAATTTCAGACGTTACAGAAATCATAATCGGAAATATAACATGGTCGGACCATGCTCCGGTTTCGTTGTGTCTCTCCCTGTCTAACCTGGCCACTCAACGTAAGGGATGCTGGCGATTGAATGAAAGCCTTCTTCAAAATCCTGAAGTAAGGGACGATGTATCTAAAGAAATGATAGCATATTTTCAGATAAACGACATTCCTGAGAGTGACCCAGGTATGATTTGGGAGGCACACAAGGCCGTGATCAGAGGAATTTTAATCAAACATGGAGCAATTTTGAAAAAGAAAAGGGAAAAACAGACCAAAGAATTATTAGATGAGATCCAGACCTTAGAAACACAGCATAAAAAGATACAGACAGCATCAGTAGGTAGGGAGCTGGGACATCTGAGAAGACAACTGTCGGAGATCTTACGGTTTAAAGCAAAAGCCCTAATCCAACGAGGGAAACAAATAGATTATGAAATAGGAGATAAATGTGGCAGATTGTTAGCAGGGAAAATTAAAGAAAAGAATAGGTCAACTTATATATCACAAATAAAAGATAAAGAGGGACATTTAAAACAGATACCTAAAGATATTGCCCAGACATTCGGGAAGTATTATGCTACTCTGTATAACTTGCCTCACGCTACTTCCCCTCAGTCCAGGATAGCAGAATATCTAACCTCGACAGGTATGACGAGATTACCCTCACCAGCCCGTTATAGTCTGGACACTCCTATTACGGTAAAAGAAGTGACTGAAGTATTAAAATCATTCAAATCTGGAAAATCTCCTGGTCCGGATGGCTTTACTATAAGTTACTACAGAGAATTTTCTGAGTTGCTAAGTAAACAAATGACAAAAGTCTTTAATGCGGTGGGTCTGACTTCCACATTCCCTATGGATACCCTGAGAGCACATATTACGTTAATTCCAAAAGAGGGGAAGGACCCGGCGGATTGTGGAGGTTACAGACCCATCTCGTTACTGAACACAGATTTAAAAATATTTACGAAAATATTAGCAACCAGAATACAATCATGGATCCCCCAAATAATAGATTTAGACCAAGTAGGGTTCGTCCCCACGAGAGAAGGTAGAGATAATACAACAAAAGTTCTTAATTTGATTAATCAGGTAAATGATAAAAAAATACCGTGTGTATTTTTAAATACAGACGCGGAGAAGGCATTTGATAGGGTAGACTGGCGGTTCTTATTTGAGGTGCTGAAACAAATAGGAATGGGAGAACGAATGATTAGCTGGATTAAAAGTGTTTATACAAACCCTCAAGCGGTTGTAAAGGCAAATGGGGTCCTTTCTGAACCCTTCAGCATCTCGAATGGTACTCGCCAGGGCTGCCCCCTCTCACCCCTTCTCTTCGTTCTCTCTTTGGAACCATTGCTGAACAGAATTCGCCTGAATCCGGATATACGGGGTATTAGGGTTGGGGAAGGAATCCACAAGGTTTCTGCTTATGCGGATGATATGCTTTTTTCAGTAACCGAGCCTCATATTTCTCTCCCTACTTTGCTGAGTGAGATTGAGAAATATGGCACTCTCTCTAATTTAAAAATAAATCAGACTAAATCAGAGGCCATGAGCATGTCACTATCCCCTCTTTCCCGGGATTCCATTCGGGCGAATTTTTGTTTTAAATGGAGTCCAATGCTTAGATACTTGGGCACAAATATTCCATCAAAAGAAAAGGACATTTTTAAAATGAATTTTTTACCAATGTATAATCTATTACGAGCCCTACTTGACAAATGGCGACTTGGTTCCCATTCTTGGTTTGGCCGCATTAGTATAATCAAAATGTCCGTTCTTCCGAAAATTTTGTATTTACTTCAGGCGCTACCAATTAAGATTCCAGTGACTTTTTTGCGTCAGATACGTAGTTTATTTATGAATTTTATCTGGGCCGGGAAACGTCCTAGGATTAAAAGAGATCTGTTGACTATGCCTAAGAATCTTGGTGGAATGGGGGTCCCAGATATATTTAAGTATTATTATGCAGTACATCTATCTAGATTAGTGGACTGGTGTAAACATGTTAGATCTAAGAGGTGGGTTGACATAGAACAACAGCTGAGCACAGTTCCTTTAGGTAGAGCACCTTGGTGCTATACAGTATTACCGGCTCCTCTTAAAAATCACCCTATAATTGGCACAACACTAAAAATTACTGCACGTATATGCCAAAACGGGAACTTTTCTACAGTGCGACCACCTTTGTTTCCCATATTGGGGAACCCAAGTTTTAGTCCGGGTAATGAAAGAGGATCTTTCCGGTTA
The DNA here is from genome assembly GCF_905171775.1 of Rana temporaria. Classification (NCBI taxonomy): domain Eukaryota; kingdom Metazoa; phylum Chordata; class Amphibia; order Anura; family Ranidae; genus Rana; species Rana temporaria. Next base: position 398,645,498 of record NC_053490.1, read on the forward strand.
TTAATAGAGAAAGGAGTATATCAGGCCTCACATTTTATTATATCAGAAAACTGGCCATCGATTAAAACATTAATACAAATAGGAGGCCCTTTTGAAGTCAATATCTGGCAGGCGTTGCAATTAAGTAATTTTTTTAGATCATTAGGCCCGGGAAGTAATTTTCATCGTCAGTTAACAATCTTTGAGTCGTACTGTAATGATTTAGAACCACTAGCCCGAGGGATCTCTAAAATGTATGGACTATTAAATAAATTTAGGGAGGATCAGGAGATACCAGGCCTTAACAAATGGGAGAAGGACCTAGATAGGACCTTCTCTGCATTACAACGTAAACAGATTATCTTTTTGACTCTAAACTCTTCAATCTGTACACGAATTCAAGAATTAAACTATAAAATCTTGATGCAGTGGTACCATACTCCAGTACGACTCAAAAAATTCTGCAATGAAAATTCTGACAGATGTTGGAGATGTGGAGAAGAAAGCGGGACATTGATTCATATATTTTGGTTTTGTAAAAAAATAAGAGTTTATTGGTTGTCAATTATGAGAATCTTGCAAAAAATTTCTGAGTTAAAAATACCCAATGATCCCGCTTTTTTCCTACTTCACCTATCTGAGATTCCAGTTCAGACTTATCGGAACTCAGTACTGTGCCATTTGGTGAATGCAGCTAAAGCAGGTATACCCTTACGGTGGAGGGATACTACGTCACCAACAGTTTTAGAGTGGATAAATAGAGTTAGAGATATAGAAGCTATGGAAGACCTAGTTCTCTCAGCTAAGGGTAAAAATAAACTATACAAAGAAACGTGGAAGAGCTGGAATTTGTTTAAAAATTCAGATGAGGGGAAAAGATTAATGACTGAACCTGATAAATGAAGAATCGGATACGCGCAGGGAATTATAATGTAAAATATAATATGAAGGATAAACCGACTTTCCTGTTATGAATTGTGGTTTAAGGGAGGGAGAGGATGGGGCTCCCCTTCTCTCTCCCCCTCTTTTATCTTTTTTTCTTTTTTTTCTCTTTTTTTTTTTTTTTCTCTCGTCTTTTGAGGGGGGGAGCTGGGAAAGGGCAGATGCATCACTTGTCTCTCTGTGAGAGAGAGTGATGACTAAGAAAAGGGTTAGAGTGGGAAGATTTAGTGAGGGAGTTTATGGGAGGGTCCAGAGCGAATATGTATGTATTTTTTTTGTCAAGAGGATTGTATTCATGTTTGTTTTTGGCAGAGTATTTGCCCTGTGCCTTTCCATATGCTGTTTTATGTAAAGAAAAGAAAAAAACAAATAAACATATAAAGTACAAAAAAAAAAGAAAACCTGAAAGACATAATGGAGAACATGCATATAATGCAACAACATCTATAATATAAGGCTTCAAGTTGTGACAACTAAAGTTCCAGATACTTCCTTCTCGAAGTCGCAGGTAGGATCCAACAGCATACCCAAGTAAGTTCAGTCTCCAAATGGCAAGAGCAAAATGAGTTCCGTGATAGGTCTGATGAAAGTCTTTACGGTCCCCTGTCTTGAAACTTTCACCTCCACCTTACGTACCTTACCGTCATCACTAGGAACGCTCTTTACAATAAGACCCATAGGCCACTCGACTCTTTCAGCTTGCTGATCCTTAAGCAGAACGAGATCTCCAACTTGGATGTTAAGTTTCGGGCGCTGCCATTTCCTGCGTCCTTGCAGAGTAGAAAGATACTCCATCTTCCAACGATTCCAGAAGCAGTTGGCAAGGTGTTGTACTCGCTTCCACTGATCGTAGCACAGATTTCCTGATTTAAAGTCTCCAGGTGGCACGGGAACAGTCCCAAGCTTCTGGGTAAGAAGAGTGGCTGGAGTAAGGATAGTTGGGGTCTCTGGATCTGTAGACACTGGAACAAGTGGTCTTGAATTGATTATGGCAGATGCTTCTGCCAGGAAGGTGGTTAGAATCTCGTGGGTAAGTCTTGTGGAATTCAAGTCCATGAGCATTGAGTCCAGTATTTTTCGCGTGATTCCTATCATTCTCTCCCATGAACCACCCATGTGAGACGAATGAGGAGGATTGAAAATCCATGTGCAGCCTCTTTCAGCTAAAAGGTCTTGTATTGGCCTAGAGTTGAGCTGTAACTCTCGACAAGCTCCAACGAAATTAGTTCCACAGTCGGATCTTAGTGTCTTGACTGGTCCTCTGATGGCAAGGAACCGTCTTAGAGCATTGATGAAACTTGAGGCATCCATAGATTCTATTACTTCAATGTGTACTGCATGTACACTCATGCAGGTGAACAGCACTGCCCATCGCTTACTATTGGCTTGGCCACCTCGTGTTCTGCGGGCTGTTACCATCCATGGTCCGAAGACATCCAGACCAACGTGAGTAAAGGGTGGGTCAGTACTTAACCTGTCAGTTGGCAAATCTGACATTTGCTGTTGCTGATGTTTCCCTCTTAGTTTGCGGCACTGAACACAGCTGTGCAGTGTAGCTGTAATCTGTCTTTTTGCTCCTATAATCCAAAGGCCTGCAACTCTTATGGCTCCCTCTGTGAAGTGTCTACCTTGGTGTTTCACCCTTTCATGGTAGTGCCGTATGAGCAAAGTGGTGATGTGATGGCGAGCAGGTATAATGAGAGGATTCTGTTCTTGCTCACTGAACTTAGCCTTGTTTAGGCGTCCGCCAACCCTTAACGTGCCATCATTGTCAATGAATGGGTTCAGGTTAGCAATTGGACTGTTTTTTGGAATGTCCCCCTTGTCACGGATACGTCTGATTTCTGAGCCAAAGACATCCTGTTGTACACTGCGTATTACGATCAGTTCAGCTTCAGCAATGTCTTTTGCAGAAAGAAGCCTTTGGCACATGTGCCAACCTTGACAGTGAGCATCTGTGAGCTTCGTGTGAAAGCAGTGTGCAATATGAACTAACCTTGCAGTGGTGCGTACCAGCCTTGTCCACTTGGAGAAACATTCAAAGCGTTGACAGCCCAAGGCACGTCTTTGTTCAGTTCTGGTGACAAGGGTTTTAACTTCAGGACGAACCTCTGGATCTTTGTCGGGTTCTAGAAGACTGAAGACATCAGCCGTGGTTTCTTCTGGATCAGCCAACAAGAATTCAGGACCTGTTAACCAAGAAGAATTTACGAAGGCACTCGCAGACACTGGCCTGGTGCCATGATCTGCAGGATTAATTTCAGATGGAACATAATGCCATTGTTCAGGTTTAGATGATTTTCTTATTCTTTCTACACGGTTGCTGACATAGACATAGAAACGTTTAGTCTGGTTGTATATGTAACCCAGAACAACCTTGCTGTCTGTGTAGAATTTGATGTCATCTATCTGAATGTCTAGCTCACGCAGTATGAAATCTACAATCTCTACAGCTAGCACAGTCCCACAAAGTTCAAGCCTAGGAATTGTGTGTTCAGGCTTGGGCGCTAACTTAGCTTTCCCAAACAGAAACCCTACATGGGTCAGATTAGCTGAATCCCTCACCTTGAGGTAGGCAACAGCCGCTATGGCCTCAGTAGATGCATCTGAGAAGATGTGCAGCTCTTTCCTCCGACTGGTAGCAAGGGAAGTCGGAGTGTAGCAGCGTGGTATATGGATTCCATCTAAGGCATGTAACGACTGTTTCCAGGACTCCCACCTTGAAAGTTTGTCTATTGGTAGTGGGGCATCCCAATCTTTGATAGTCTCTGAGAGCTGTCTAAGTATGGATTTACCTTGTATGGTGATGGGAGCCACAAATCCCACTGGATCGTATAGGCTGTTCACCACTGACAGAACTCCACGCCTGGTAAATGGCTTGTCTGCAGAGCTGACTTGAAAGCCGAAGCTGTCTTTTAATAAGTCCCACTGTAGGCCCAGACTTCTCTGCACAGGTGGCATGTCCATCCCCAGATTTAAGTCTTTAAACCCTGTGGCAATATCGCCAGGTTGAAAGGCTTTCATAACAGCAACACTGTTTGAGGCAATCTTGTGTAGTCTGAGGTTAGCCTCAGAAAGCATAACTTGTGTCCTTTGGAGCAGGTCTATGGCTTCTTCCGCTGTAGGTAAAGATTGAAGTCCATCGTCCACATAGAAATCTCTCTCGACGAAATGTCGAGCATCTGCACCATACTCCTGTTCTCCGTCAAGAGCAGTCCTTCGTAAACCGTATGTTGCGACGGCAGGTGAGGGGCTATTTCCGAAAACATGAACCTTCATGCGGTATTCAATCATCTCATTGTTCATGTTGTTGTCACGGTGCCACAGAAACCTTAGGAAGTTCCTATGGTCTTCTCGTACAATAAAGCAATGAAACATTTGTTCAATGTCCGCAGTTATGGCAACTGGCTCTCTTCTGAACCTCATGAGTACACCTACAAGGTTGTTGGTAAGGTTAGGACCAGTGAGAAGAATATCGTTCAGGGATACGCCCTGATGCTTGGCACTGGAGTCGAACACTACCCTAATTTGTTTTGGCTTACGTGGATGGTACACTCCGAAGAAGGGTAGGTACCAGCACTCATCGTGTATTTGAAGAGGTGGAGCTGGCTCAGCGTGCTCATTGTCAAAGATCCTCTTCATAAAGGTAATGAAATGGTCCTTCATTTCAGGCCTGTTCTTTAGTGTTCGTTGAAGTGAGTTGAATCTGGATAAAGCCTGTTCACGATTGTTTGGCAGTTTGACCTTTGCAGCACGAAGAGGCAATGGTGCAACCCAGCTGTTAGACTCATCCTTGAAGAATTCTTTGTCCATTATTTTGATGAACTCTCTGTCTTCAACTGACAAGGCTATTTTGTTGTCGTCACTTGTGGTACAAAACACTGTGGTACCTAGGTTGTCATCACAAAGGATAGGAGTGACATCAGGTACTTGGATGATGTCAAGATGCTTCTCCTTTATTTCATAATGGTGAGGGCACTCTTTGAAGTGGGATGCACGTCCATTTCCTAACATGTAAGTTTTGAAGGAGTGGATCTCAGATGATGTACACATTCTATCCAAGCATACATCGCCCACTATTACCCAGCCTAGATCAAGTCTTTGTGCATAAGGGGCATCCTCAGGTCCATCACACTGCTCACGTACCTTATGTACTCTAAGAATGTCTCTTCTTAGCAAGACTAAGATTTCAGCATTCATGTCCATTGCGGGAATCTCATCAGCAAGGTGCCTTAAGTGAGGATGGTGATATGCAACCTCTGGAGTAGGAATCTCTTCTCTTTCGTCTGGTATCTGGTCACACTCGACTAATGTTGGTAGGAGTATGCCCTCTTTCCCTTCGATATGAGACACCATGAACCCATCGACCCTTCTGCCGAAAGTCTCTACGCGACCAGAACAGGTTCTGAGAGTATACGGTGTGGCATGACCCTCAATGCCAAAGATCTCAAAGAATTTAGGCTTGACCAGGGATCTGTTGCTCTGTTCATCTATTATGGCATACATCCTGGCAGCTTTTTCAGGTTGACCCTCTGGGTATACCTTAACAAGGCATATCTTGGCACAGCACTTGTGATCTAAACCTTCTCCACAGACTTCTGTGCATGAAGAAGAAACATTCTCCTGGGCTAGAGCATGGCTTCGTTGCTCCCCGCCATGATTTGAGAGAGGGGTGGAGGTAGGTAGCTGCTGTGGGCTGTCTGTAAGTGGAGTAGGATGCATAGCTGTCACATGTCTTTCGCTGCTGCATTCTGTGCACTTGATGACAACTTTACAGTCCTTGGCAAAATGACTATAAGAAGCACAGCACCTGTAGCATACTCCAAGTTTCTGGAGAATCTCCCTGCGCTCTTGTAAAGTCTTTGCTCTCAGCTCTCGGCATTTCTTAAGAGGGTGAGGCTTCTTGTGAATAGGGCACTGACGATTAGGATCTTTATCTTTATCACCCGAATCACTCTGGTATGCATGAGAGGATACGGGTGGTGAGATGTCTGTCCTTTTAACAGATATTGCTCTATGAAAGTCTCTGTGTTTAGCTGCTGTGTTGTCATACCTTGGAGATGGTGATGAAGCAGGCAAGTTGGGTTCACTGAAGCTGAAGCTGGGATCATTTCTCATCCAGGCTTGTTCACTGATGAACCTGCAAAAATATGAGAATGGAGGAAAGGATACGTTATAGTCTCTTTTGTACCTTGAGCCCTGCTGCGCCCATCTCTCCTGCAGGCCGTATGGCAGTTTAGACACCACTGGATTGACACCATGAGCAGTGTCCAGGAAGCTTAGTCCAGGTAGACGTGGGTCTGTCTTTGCCAACTCTAACTCCATGAGGAGGTCACTTAGATCTTGGAGCTTGCGATAGTCTTTGTTCCCTATTTTTGGGAAGTTTTGCAGTCTCTTGAATAGAGCGCCTTCTATGGCTTCTGAGCTACCATAGGCTTGCTCAAGTCTTGCCCATGTGGCAACAAGACCTGCATCTGGGTGGTCAACATGTACTGTCCTCAGTCTTTTAACACGATTTGCAGATTCTGGCCCCAGCCACCTTATGAGCAAATCAAGTTCCTCCTTGGTAGTAAGGTTGAAATTAGCAATAGCAGCCTTGAAGGTTGATCTCCAGGCCCTGTAGCTCTCTGGACAGTCATCAAACCTTGAGAGACTGGTGATAATGAGCTCACGGCGCGCCATATGGCTGGCTAAGTCATTCAAGTCTGATCTCTCACTCTTTGGTGCCAAAGTAATCTGTGGAACCCCTTGGGTGTGAAAGTTCTCTGGTGAAGAAGGGTGAGGTTTACCAGGATGAAATGATGTTGCATGAGCGCTTAACTTTGGTGTAGTCTTTAAGGCTTATGCTGGCTGTGGCTGGAGCTGCGGCTTGTCGCTGGAAGTCACCTTGTTGATGGCAGGAGTTGATGTGGTTTGCTGCATAGATGCTCTTGCGTTGTGGACTTGAGGAGACTCAGGCATTTGGAGCTGGGAGGTCCCTGAGTTGAGAGTCAGAACAGTGTTGTTAGTAGGAGGTACAGGAGATGACTCTGTATCTTTGTAAACATTATGCTTTAGCACATAATCACTGGTGCGATCAATTGGATCTTCCAGTTCTGCTGGGATAAGACAGTCTGAATTAGTACTTTGACCCATTGCTTGTTCAAGGACTTTCAGCCTTGCTAGCGCACCTGCTTCCTCTTTCTCTATTTGCAGAATCTTTATTTGGGATTCCATCTCTGCTTCTTTCTTAGCAAGGGAGCTTTGCGCTTTTTTGGATTCAGCATCAGCGCGGGCCTCTATTAGCTTGTCGCTTAATGTTGAACTTCTGGAGCGAGAGGATCTAGAAGAACGTGCAGTGTGCTTGGTTGATGTTGATCTGTGAGATCTGGTCTCTTGCAGTTGAGCAATGCGGAGTTCTGCCTTACACTGAGCATTTTGCACTAAGAGATCCCTATGTTGGTTCAGTGCATCAGTCTTGGTCAGTTCTGCTGAAGAGTCCTCTATATTACAGTCTTGCAAGAAAGCAGTGTATTTTGCAGACAGCCGTTGGTAGTGTTCATACGCAGCAGATAGGCGAACTATAAAATCTCCTAGTTCAGCTGGTCGATCATTAAAGCGTGGCAAAACTGACATGCAGTGTGCAGTTCTGTCCCAGAAGTCTGATAGCTTGCTGGAGAACTTATCTCTAGTGTATTCGTAGTTTTCTCTGAGTTTCTGTATTGGTTTTATTGTACGCTTGGGTCTTACACTCTGTTCAGCAATATCTGCAGAGACTGCTCCCTGTACGTCTGCGGGTTCAGAGGCATGATGAATCTGCGTTGGTTCAGCCGTAAAAGAGTGTTCAGAGCCTTGTCTAGACATTTCTCACGGTTTTGTAAAAAATGGTACTGTCTCTTTAAGAAGACGAACAGCAGCTTAGACAGGATTAGAGAAACAGCTTTCAACATTCACATGAAGAGCAGTAAGCTTGTGCGACCATGTGCTTTCACAAGATGGTGGCTGGCACTGAGCTTGATTGCAGATTAGGCACACACATATACCCAGCAGGCTGTAAGAATTCTATGCATCTTTTGACTGTTCTGACTCCGATTGTTGTGATAGCGATATATCCCTTGCTGAGACCTCTATGCCTGGCCTGTATAAGCAGATATACTCACTGCGGACAATCCTTGTCAGACAGCTGAACTCGTCAATACCGATTCATTCAAAAGAGGTGTTTATTCTTTAACTTCAGGGGTTACAGCAGATAACAGGAACAGCAGATGAATGGTGATAGTATTGTGCGGTCAAAAGATTATGCCTTTCCTACGTACTGAGCAGAGTACATGAGTGTCCTTCTACATGTGGCTTGCTGGCTGAAGAGATGACACAGGAAGTACTCCACACAGGAAGCAGGGAGGGGCATACATACAGTGAAAATATGTGGTAACTCAAAGAATCACATAAAAAACATGTGCATTGCAACAAAGGCCACTAGATGGCAGCATAGGATAACACATAGATTTAGCTATGAGAAAATAGTAGGCAAACCACACTATATAACAATGCTAATGTTAACTGAGGCTATGCATCTCATATTCTATGCCCCTATTGGGGCAGCACACGGATATTATCACACTTGTTTATATATCATACATTGACTACATTTCAATACAATTTTATACACACTTTGTGGCAGCAGAATGTTGAACCTAGCTAATCACAAATTATGGTTTACTAACTACAGTGTGTGGGGCTTTCACGCCAGGTAATACTGTATGCCTGATAAATAAATCTGATAAAAGTTACCACCTTTTGGTCCAAAAACAACTGAACAGGATGATGATTTAGTCATAAGCAGCATGTTTTCTTTTCAGCTTTGTTTTTAGCTCCTGGAAATTTAAAAGGACACTGCCTTTATGGCAAGATCAACATACAGCGCATCAGGAAAGTATTCACAGCGCTTCAATTTTTCCACATTTTGTTATGAGTTGAGTTGATTTGAGAGGTATCTTAATATAGAGCAGTCTTACCCAGGGCCGGCGCTAGCAATAGGCGGGTCAGGCGGGTGCCTAGAGCGCCAGGGTAGGGGGAGCGGCAAAATCCGGATCCCCAACCACTTGCTGGGGATTCAAATTATTTAAATACCTCAAGTACCGGCATTTTTTTTAAATACATGCCTTATGGCACATTGGCGCCAGCCGCCAGGCTAGGGGGCGGTTGCGCCTGTGACATCCCGGACGGACCGCTCTATCCCCAACCTGCAGTGCCGCCCTAGTAGCGCCGACAGTGAGGAGATGTGGGGAGAGAGCCGGCCGGAAGTGCCGCATGATCGGTGGAGGAGGATGAGATGGAAGCCCTGCATGCACTAACTACAGAGGGCTTGCCGCGATATCCGCTCCCCCCCCTTCTCCTGGGCACCCGGGATCTAGTGTGCAAGGACAGACAGGTGCAGCGCAACTCTCCTGGAGACCGGAGTAAAGTAATCCCCCACCTCTGGCTCAGGTATAGTGGCAACACTACAGGCAGCACTCCAGTCACAAAAAATTAAATATTGACTGCTTTTAAGTGAATAGCACATTGCACTGTGTACAGAGGGGGTACTGATGTGTGTGGGGGGACACAGACGTGCAAGGGGGTACTGCTATGTGCAGGGGGGGACAGATATGTGTGTGGGGGGGGGGGGGAGAAACGTGCAGGGGGTACTTATATGTGTGTGTGTGGGGGGGGGGGCAGACGTGCAAGGGGGTACTGATATGTGTGTGTGTGTGTGGGGGGGGCAGACATGCATGGGGGTACTGATGTGTGTGTGTGTGGGGGGGGGGGGGCAGACGTGCATGGGGGTGCTGATATGTGTGTGGGGGGGGACAGACTTGCAGGGGGTACTGATGTGTGTTGTGTGTGTGGGGGGGGATGTGCAGGGGGTAATGGTATGTGTGTGGGGGGGGGGGACAGATGTGCAGGGGGGTAATGGTATGTGCAGGTGGGGTAATGGTATGTGTGGGGGGGGAGACGTGCAGGGGGGTACTGATATGTGTGTGGGGGGGGCAGACATGCATGGGGGTACTGATATGTGTGTGTGTGTGGGGGGGGCAGACGTGCATGGGGGTACTGATATGTGTGTGGGGGGGGACAGACTTGCAGGGGGTACTGATATGTGTGTGTGGGGGGGAGACGTGCAGGGGGGTACTGATATGTGTGTGTGTGTGTGCGGGGGCAGACGTGCATGGGGGTACTGATATGTGTGTGTGGGGGGGGGGGGCAGACGTGCATGGGGGTACTGATATGTGTGTGGGGGGGACAGACTTGCAGGGGGTACTGATGTGTGTTGTGTGTGTGGGGGGGGGGGAGACGTGCAGGGGGTAATGGTATGTGTGTGGGGGGGGACAGATGTGCAGGGGGGTAATGGTATGTGCAGGGGGTAATGGTATGTGTGGGGGGGGAGACGTGCAGGGGGGTACTGATATGTGTGTGTGGGGGGGGGGGAGACGTGCAGGGGGGTACTGATATGTGTGTGTGTGTGTGGGGGGGGAGACGTGCAGGGGGGGTACTGATGTGTGTGGGGGTGGGGTAGACGTGCAGGGGGGTACTTATATATATGTGTGTATGTGTGTGTGTGTGTGTGTGTGGGGGAGACGTGCGGGGGGGGGTACTCATATGTGTGGGGGACAGACGTGCAGGGGGGGTACTGATATGTGTGTGTGGGGGACGGATGGACAGATATGTGTATGGGGGGGACAGGTGTGCAGGGGGGTACAGAGGGGTAGCAGATGTGTGTGGGGGCAGATGTGCAGGGGGTACAGAGGGGTAGCAGATGTGTGTGGGGGCAGATGTGCAGGGGGTACAGAGGGGTAGCAGATGTGTGTGGGGGACAAATGTACAGGGGGGTACAGAGGGGGAACAGATGTGTGTGTGGGCAGATGTGCAGGGGGTACAGAGCGGTAGCAGATGTGCAGGGGGTACATAGGGGTAGCAGATGTGTGTGGGGGGAACAGATGTGTAAGGGGTACAGAGGGGTAGCAGATGTGTGTGGGGGACAGATGTACAGGGGGGTACAGAGGGGGAACAGATGTGTGTGTGTGGGGGGGGGGGCAGATGTGCAGGGGGTACAGAGGGGTAGCAGATGTGTGTGGGGGAGAACAGATGTGCAGGGAGTACAGAGGGGTAGCAGATGTGTGTGGGGGAGAACAGATGTGCAGGGGGTACAGAGGGGTAGCAGATGTGTGTGGGGGAGAACAGATGTGCAGGGGGTACAGAGCAGTAGCAGATGTGCAGGGGGTACAGAGGGGTAGCAGATGTGTGTGGGGGACAGATGTACAGGGGGGTACAGAGGGGGAACAGATGTGTGTGTGTGGGGGCAGATGTGCAGGGGGTACAGAGCGGTAGCAGATGTGTGTGGGGGGAACAGATTGCAGGGGGTACAGAGGGGGAACAGATATGTGTGTGTGGGGGGGGGGCAGATGTGCAGGGGGTACAGAGGGGTAGCAGATGTGTGTGGGGGACAGATGTACAGGGGGGTACAGAGGGGGAACAGATATGTGTGTGGGGGCAGATGTGCAGGGGGTACAGAGCAGTAGCAGATGTGTGTGGGGGGAACAGATTGCAGGGGGTACAGAGGGGTAGCAGATGTGTGTGGGGGACAGATGTACAGGGGGGTACAGAGGGGGAACAGATGTGTGTGGGGGGGGCAGATGTGCAGGGGGTACAGAGGGGTAGCAGATGTGTGTGGGGGAGAACAGATGTGCAGGGGGTACAGAGGGGAAACAGATGTGTGTGGGGGGAACAGATGTGCAGGGGGGTACAGAGGGGTAGCAGATGTGTGTGGGGGAGAACAGATGTGCAGGGGGGGTACAGAGGGGAAACAGATGTGTGTGGGGGGAACAGATGTGCAGGGGGGTACAGAGGGGTAGCAGATGTGTGTGGGGGGAACAGATTGCAGGGGGTACAGAGGGGTAGCAGATGTGTGTGGGGGACAGATGTACAGGGGGGTACAGAGGGGGAACAGATATGTGTGTGTGTGTGTGGGGGGGGGGCAGATGTGCAGGGGGTACAGAGGGGTAGCAGATGTGTGTGGGGGAGAACAGATGTGCAGGGGGGTACAGAGCAGTAGCAGATGTGTGTGGGGGAGAACAGATTGCAGGGGGTACAGAGGGGTAGCAGATGTGTGTGGGGGGAACAGATGTTCAGGGGGTACAGAGGGGTAGCAGATGTGTGTGGGGGACAGATGTACAGGGGGGTACAGAGGGGGAACAGATATGTGTGTGGGGGCAGATGTGCAGGGGGTACAGAGCAGTAGCAGATGTGTGTGGGGGGAACAGATGTGCAGGGGGTACAGAGGGGTAGCAGATGTGTGTGGGGGGAACAGATGTGCAGGGGGTACAGAGGGGTAGCAGATGTGTGTGGGGGGAACAGATGTGCAGGGGGGTACAGAGGGCGTGATGATCAGACCTGAAAATGCAGGAATTGGGGCCATTTGAGGTGTTAGGGCCCTTTCACACTGGTGCATTTTTGCCGCGTTTTCGCGGTAAAAATAGCGCTATTAAAACGCTCCCCATACCCCTCTCCATTGAAATGAATTAAAAACGCTGTAAAATCGCTGTTTTTTACCGCGATTTTAACGCTCCGTTTTTACAGCTGTTTTTAATTCATTTCAATGGAGAGGGGCATGGGGAGCGTTTTATGAGCATTTTAATAGCGCAATTTTTACCGCAAAAACGCACCAGTGTGAAAGTGCCCTAACAGTTCAAGTCCACCTTTTGTAAAAAAAATAAAATAAATCCAGATCTTTTTGCAGATACAAAAATGTGCATTTATTATTGTTTCTAGTAAGAACCTGTAAAGCATTGTCAGCATATCTGTCTGCTTGTACAGACAGGCAGTTACACAGTGGACTGTGGACCACGGCTGGCGTGAGGAAGTGAGCTAGTGCCATCCACGATTTGTCTTCGGGCCGGGTCCAGAGGCACATGTGCAAGCCTGTGGACCAAGGCTGAAGAAATGGGTGCCGCAAAATTTTTAGTGAGGGGCAGAGCGTCCGTGCCCCGAGGGGGGGGAGGGGCTCTGCAAAATTAGGTTTCGCCTAGGGTGTCAAAACTCCTTGCACCAGCCCTGGTCTTACCCCAAAGGGTCCCGACATGCATAGCAGAGTTCCTGGGAAAAGTGGACACTACTACAGTAATCACTACTGTCCTCTGGGTCCTGTGCTAGACAGCTATCCCAGGGATTATACTTCACGTCTGAGCCAATTCTCACATTTTACACATACATGTTACAATCAGCATTTTTTGCTAGTAAATTACTTAGAATACCCAAACATTACTTATTTTCTGAAGCAAAAAAAAATGGTGGTTGCTGCAATTAAATAATGTTGCATGATATTTGTGCAGCCATTTATCAAATGCAAACTTTGAAAAAAAAAATACATCTAAATGGATTTTTATTGCACACAAACACAATATAATACCCACTTGTTTTAGTAAGATATAAAAGATGTTGTACTGAGTAGATAGATATATAGATAGATTCAGAGAGAGTTAGGCCGGCGTATCAGTAGATACGCCGACCTAACTCGGAATCTGCGCCGTCCTAAGTTTAAGTGTATTCTCAAACTGAGATACACTTAAACCTAGCTAAGATACGACAGCCTGCGCCGTCGTATCTTAGGGTGCAATATTTAGGCTGGCCGCTAGGTGGCGCTTCCGTTGAGTTCGGCGTAGAATATGTAAATGACTAGATACGCCGATTCACGAACGTACGTGCGCCCGTCGCAGTAAAAATACGCCATTTCCGTAAGAGATACGCCGCGTAAAGATAAAGCTGCCCCTAGTTGGCCTAGTCAATGTTAAATATGCCTGTCGTTCCCGCGTCGAAATTTGAAAATTTTACATTGTTTGCGTAAGTCGTACATGAATGGGGCTGGACGTAATTTACGTTCACGTCGAAACCAATACGTCCTTGCGGCGTACTTTGGAGCAATGCACACTGGGATATGTACACGGACGTTCGTAATAAACGTCAATCACGTCGGGTCACGAGTAATTAACATAAAACACGCCCCCCCATCCTCATTTGAATTAGGCGCTTTTACGTCGGCCGCATTTACGATACACCGCCGTAAGTTAGGAGGCAAGTACTTTGTGAATACAGTACTTGCCTCTCTGACTTAAGGCGGCGTAGCGTAAATACGATACGCTACGCCGCCTTAAAGTTTCGGCGGCGTCTCTGAATCTAGGTAATAGTATATATTTTTAAATATTTTTAATTTTGCGACAAACTACAGTACCTAAAAATCTCCATAGGGGATGCTTTAGAAGCCTTTAAAGGTTATCAGTTTAGACTTAAGCATGAGCTCCGGTGCTAGAATTATTGCTCTCACTCTGATGTTCGAAGTAATACCTCACATGTGTGATGCAATCATCATTTACATGCAAGAGAGACCTACAGTCGCATTTGCATTTGCGTTTGAGCACGGGGGTGGGAGCACTTTTTTTTTTTTTTTTTTTTACATTTTCATTATTTATTTTCTTTTTAAAAAAAAGTTTTCACTTTTTCTTAAAAAAAATGTTATTAAACTTTATTGCTATCACAAGGGACGAACAACATCCATGAGACCCCGATTAACCTTTGCCCTCCAAAGCAGCTGATCAAACTGAGATTGGTATTATCGGCTGCCTTTCTGTATGGTTACGGCCTGTAACAAAAGAACTAAAACTGAAATTTAAGAAATCCTGAACAGTGTCAAGAGCCGTGTAGGGACACATGAGGGCCTCCAACAGGGAACTCTGGGGAGAGAGGGAAATCCATCTGCTCTCCTTTAAAAAACTTGACAGTAGCGATAAGAGTCAAGCAAATGAAAAACTTGTTGAGAACAGTCAACAAAAAGCGTCAAAACAATGGGGATGGGAAAAAATTTGCCCTACGAGGATTCATGGCAACTATTAAAACCTGAAGTCCAGATCACAGCATTGTGGTTTCCATGGACTAAAAAAAGAAGAGAAACAATGGGAATCTGGAAGTCCTACCCAGAGAAATCAGGGAGGTTGCTTGGAGGGCTGTGAGTGTTGAGGAGTGGAGAAGTGCTTCTTTGACTGACCCCTCATGGGGTCCAGAGATGACAGGGAGTAGATGAAAATGGATGAGCTTGTGGAGGTGCAGATAGCAAGTCATCTTTGGCAGTGGGGGGAGACTAAGGCTTTTCATGAAAGCTTCCCCTTCCTGGAGATTACGAAGGCTGTGTTGGATACCATCTTTGGACATGATGAGGTGGAAGGGGAACCTCCAATAATACTGGATCCAATGTAGCTGCAGGTGGGCTGTTATTGGGCGCAGGTTTCTCCTTTTTGCCAGGGTGATGGGGGAGAGGTTGCTGAAGATCTGTAGCTTGGCCCCCTTATAAGTAATTTGTGATTTGTTTCGCGTGGCCAGGCTCAGGGCTTCCTTAATGTCATAAAAATATAACCTCACAATAACATCCCTGGGCCTAGCTCCGGCTGGAGGTTTCGGGCCTAGGAAGTGGTGGGCGCCAATCCACATCCACGACCGTGGGGGTTAAGGTATTAAAAAGCCCTAGAAGATATGGGCGCAAAGAGGAGTCTCCCACCGTCTTGGGGATACCACAAAAGCGGAGGTTCTGGCGTCTCTCCCTTTTTTCTAAGTCCTCCTGTTGCAATTGTAATTGGGAGATAGAGGCCCAGATGTACGCCGTCGTAAGTCCGAATGAGAGCCGTCGTATCTATGTGGCTGATTCTTAGAATCAGTTACGCATAAATTTGGCTAAGATACGAACGGCGTAAGTCTATTACGTCGCATATTTACGCTGGCCGCTAGGTGGCGCTTCCGTAGATTTCCGCGTTGAATATGCTAATGAGCTCGATACGCCGAATCACGAACGTATGTGAGCCCGGCGTAGCAAGATACGTCGTTTACGTAAGACATACACCGGAGTAAAGTTACCCCTCATAAAGCAGGGGTAAGTCATGTTAGGTATGGACGTCAGAAACGTACGAACAGCGCCGTGTTTTACGTTGTTTGCGTAAGTCGCCTTGTGAATGGGGCTGGAAGTCATTTACGTTCACATTGAAAGCATTGACTATTTGTGGCGTAATTTTGAGCATGCGCACTGGGATACGTTCACGGGCGGTGCATGCGCCGTTTGAAAAAAACGTCAATCACGTCGGGTCACGATACATTAACATAAAACACGCCCACACTAGCCTACTTTGAATTACCCGGGCTTACGCCGGCACAGTTACACTACGCCGCCGTAACTTTGGCCGCAAGTTCTTTGAGAATACGGGACCTGCTTCACTAAGTTACGGCGGCGTAGTGTATCTGAGATACGCTACGCTCGCCTATAGATAGGCGCTTTTTTGAGAATCTGGACCAGAATGTTCTGGCTCAGCGCGTTCCCCAATCTGGGTGATTTCCCCTCTTAGTTCTGCTGAGATCTTGCTCACCTCTGCCGCGATGTTTCAGGTAATCTGCTGGAGCAGAAATTTCAGCTTGGTGTAAAGTTTAGCATCCAGGATGTCCGGGGTTAAAACCGCCTGTACAGGGGGGGAACGGGACCCGGAGTCCGATTTGTGGCTGGAGAGGGATTGCCCGCTTCTTCCATCCCCAGTAGTGGATCCATCGTTGCAAAGGGATCGGCGGGTGAACTCGAGGCCAAGGATTGGGGCCTAGTAATGTAGTGGTCCATGTCTGATCCCGCTCGCGGCCCGAACAGCGGATTGTAGTAACGCTGCTGCTGGCCAATCTTTCCCATGGGGTGCCCACGGATTGGAGTGTTCGATCAGGCTAACCCCCGATGTTTCAGGTGGCTATCGTCGCTACACGGAGGTTTCGGAGAGCTGACGGAGCCCGGAGTTCACTCAGAACACATCCGCCATGTCAGAAAGCCACGCATGCACGACAAATTGGAGAAATCTTATCGCTTTCAGTATCATTTATCACAGAGGAGGGACATTAACAGATGTTCCTCCTTCTCCTCTGTGCTAAGCCAGTCGGACAGGTTGTAGCAGTCTTGAGCTCTCTGGGGGAACGAAAGAGACTGGGAAAGGAAAAGCAATGTAGCGGAAAGGGGATCCTCCTATGGGCCCTGTAAAAGTGATCAAGCCTATGTAGAGCCGCTTGATACAATAAAGCCCATTGCTGGCTGAAAATGTTGATACCTAGATCATGGCTGCAGCTGTGACCAGGATCCTGGTATAATAACTTGTCATCAAGGATGTTTATATATGTTCGCTGGATGGCAAATGGTTAAACAGACTACAGGAACTAACTTGCTCGGCACCGTTGCCATTTACATAAAGCTGTGTATTTTTTCAATGAGTACAAAGTGTTCTTTGATTGGATGAGGTGAATGGGGGGGGGGGGGTCAGTGACTACTACAGTGATTTCTAACTTCCACTCTACTTCTTGGTGTGCTGGGTTTCTCTTCATTGCACAAATTCAGTGTTGTCCTGTGCAGTGGCGGCTGGTGCTAAAAAAAAATTGGGGGGCGCAGAGGACATTGTGAGACTTACCTACAAGCAGAGCCCTCTGATACCCGGAGGCTTCACTGTTAGACCAGTCTTATTTGCGGCTTCCAAATCTTCAGCCTTCTGATTGACCAGGACGAGAAGCCAGAAACCCGGAAGTGACGCAATGGCGAATATTGATTCCCTAAAAAGTGGGAGGGTTTGTGGAGCAGTCCGGCACCCCACACAGTGCACACACATAGAATGATTGATTTTTGAATAAATTATAATATGACTAACATTTTTTAACTTTCAGATGTTAAAGAATGTTAGTTATTATATTAGTTATTTAAAAACAAATCGCTCTATTATTAATTTAGAAACCTTGGGGGGTGGGGGGGATGTGCTCCTGCGCCCCTTATAGACTGGCCGCCATTGGTTCTGTGGATGTTTTCCATGCTACCTCAAGGAATCTAATTAGCATCAATTTTTATATGTGACTACATAATAATTAGTGTCTATATTGTCAAGACAGGAGAGTGGGAAGGTTTGAATAGTTTAGGAAAAGGCAATTGGGCAGGGCTGATACCACTCAATCTACAAACATGTTGTTTGTTGTCAGCCCCCAACAGGACTTGGGAAATTAGTACATTTCTGGCAGATCGACACAAATTTTCCATATTTGCAAGTTTTTTAAAGCGACAACACATGAAGAAATATGCACGCATTGTAGAGTTTTACTGCCAATATTTTGATCGCTTGGTGTATAAGACAACCTGACATGGTTTATACAAATGTGTTCTACAATTAGATCAAATACATTTTAGGTCAGCGAATTCACTTGTTTGAGTAATTTAAAAAAAATTAAATCAAAAGAAGATTTTTTTTTTATTTGTTAACAGTTACTTTGACATTCAAAAAACATTATTTGCAACCTTTGCAACATGCTAGAATATTTTATGGCTTTACTACCACAACAAAGCTATCACAATAATCAATTCATAAACTTTCTTTCTAAATGTTCACTGATTCCTTGCCACTGTGCACAACAGTAGTAATCTTTTGAATGCAATTCTATAAATTTAATTCACTTGCACCAAAAGAAACTAAAGTTTGAATAGTTTTTGACAGCTTAAGTGGAGTGAAAAAAATATATTTGTTTTTTCTTTATTGTATTTTTTTATTGTTATGGGAGCTTTTTATATGAAGCTATAAACTTACAACATCAGAATGTCATAGATTATGTCTTCAATGGTGCCTCTTTTTACTTTTACACTTGAAAACTGCAGATTCTAACTCAAATGTACAGTCTATTCAAAGAAAAACATTTTGCATTTGATCTCACTCTGGAACTAGGGCGTTCTGTTAAATTAGCTTTAATTATCATCTCATACAGCAAGCCATCCGATCATAAAACCCCATGGCAACCAGTATCTTTATTTCTGAGTGCTGTGGCATTAAACCCAGGCCTGTGACAATAAGGCTTTGGTAATACAGGGTTTGGAGCAATGTTCTGTGTAGTTGTCAGTATGAGACTGCACTGCACACAATCATGTGATGGAAGGTTTAAGTCCTACCCACAGACACACTGACCAAATCCAAATGATTTGGAATACATTATACTCCGATTACAGAAGACATAGTCAAACTACAACATTCTTCATTAAATAAGCCAAGAGGACAGACCTACAGCAATAAATAAAGAACAAATAGCCCAAGATAAAATACAAAGGCATATTTTGCTGCATTACTCACCTTTAATCCAGAGCTGCCTCTCCCCCTGTTGTAGTTCTTTTCTGTGTCCTTAGTCTTTCAGGTTGAACGATGTCCAGAATCATTCAGTCTATTTTCTCTGAACCTAGGCCATAATAGATCAACTTCCACCCTGTGACTGATTAGTGAAGCAGAAGCATCACTTTGCTTTCTCCTGCTATTAGCATGCAACTAGGCCAGCACATGATTGGCTCCTTGTACTGCTCCTTCCTCTTGTAGCGGCCTGCTACTTTTTAGCCGGCGCTTCTTTAAATTTAGAGGGTTTACTCAGACTGTATGATTTCTTCCAAATTTGGGCCTCTGTACCAGCCATGGCTCTGTACTGTGAGTGACCACTATTGTTGTCTGGGGTGTCATCACCACCCCAGGTCAAGGTGTTTTGGGTGTTCCCAGCCAATCAGTGGGGGTTGGTCGTCACGCTGTGCATGCTGGGGAGGAGTACTTAAGGGACATATGCCATTGGTCCAGGGTCGTCGATCCTGGGTCTGTCGTCCCACCACCCCCCCCCCCCCCCCCAGTGTGTGGCCCTCCTGGCCAGGGTTGTGTGTTCAAGTGTTCCTGGCTCCGGGACCACGTTGGTCTGGAGTTGTGATCTACTAAGTAGGCCCAGTAGTCAGACGGTGGGTCTACGTTTGCAGAGTGGTTCTGTGCTCAGGGGCGTATCTAGGGTATGGCAGCCATGAAAAGTGCCATGGGCGCCATATAAGGGGGGCGCTGGTGAGTGGCTGAGCAGCAATGCACTTACCAGGGTCTGAGGGTCTCTTCTTCCCTCTAGGCTCCCAAGCATAGGCAGGATCTTCTTTTCAGCACCTTTGCTAATGGACAATGGCAGCGCTGCAAGTGGGACTATTTATAATTTCTTACTCATGTAAGAACTGAACTTACTGAGTGCAGTCACTGGTCACTGGTCGCGGAGTAAGCAGGCAGCTGCATTTTCCCGATGCTACCTCTATAGTTCCGGCTACAGCAGCCCTGACAGCTGAATATCACTCCTCCGCCTGCTGTCAGGGATGCTATAGCCAGGACTAAAGCGGTGGCATCTGGCCGGTGTATTTCTCGACAGGACACCTGGACTGTGGACTCAGTCTGGAGGTGTCTCCTCACAGGCCTTTTGACTCGAGGTCCTATCAGTGAAAAAGCAGAGCCCAGCCACCTGCCCAGCAGGAGGGATGGCTATACTGCCAGTGCCTTATGCTGAGACTGATCCTCTTGATTAAGATGCAGGCAAATTTGTCATGCATTCCCCTCTCCCTGCAGGCCATGACTCCTTTGTAGTCTAAATCATATTTTTTTTGGGCCCCATGAGATCAAACACAGGGGCCCAGGAGGCTGTAAAATGGAGGGACTCTTTTTTCTAATTTGGCTTGCTGGAATATCAACTCCTCACCGCTTGTATGTAGTTAATGGCAATAAAGGCTCTCCCATTCCATCTGATCGGATTGGCAGCACACAAAGAAGGAGGAGGAACATCAGTTTCTTCCTCTCCTCTGTGACAACTGAGGCTATATTTTATGAAGATTTCATCACTTTCAGTATCGGTTCTGCATTTACCTGGTTGGTACCAGCTAAGAAAGCAGCCAATAAGCCTTGGGGGGCAGAGGAGGGATCAATGGGTCTAATAAACCCCAGATTTCTCCATAAAGAGGATATGTCACTACCCAAGGTATCACAAGGGATGATAAATATCACTTAAAGACAGCTGAATTATTTTTTGAGGTTAGGGCAGGGCCAGGGGTAGGCTGTAGGGGGCCCCATGATATCTAACAGCGGTCCTGGTATCTGGTAAGGGGGTAGTGGGGGCACAGACTCTGGCAGTGGCTGGGTTTGTGCAGCGTTGCAGCAGGCAGGGAGAGAGGGTGTCCTCTTGTATATCAGTGCAGTCATCATTCTCAGTCACACTGTGTGTGGGGGGAATGGGGAGCAGCAGAGAAATAAGAGCACAGCCTACTATGCTGGAATTTGTAGTCCCCTGGAGGTGGGGAAATGCTCACACATACTGTGGAGGGAGGGCTGGTCATATAAAGTAAAAGGCTCTGTGCTGTTACAGGGCTGCCATGACTGACCTGACCCCTGTCTAGAAATACTTATTGTCTGGCACACTGCTTTAAGGGGGAACTATGCAGAATCTGGGGTAAAGGGGAACGCTGATGTAAGTGGGATCTCTGGACTCTGTGATAACCAGATACCCCCTCACATCAGAGGCCCCCCTACATCCCAGTCTGCAGAGATGCCCTTTGTGTCAGAGCCCCCCCCCTTACAGTGTATATAAAGATGAGATTAGATCAGATTTCCCAGTGTGAAGGGGAACTCTGTGGATTCCGATGTAAGGGGGCTCTCTGGGAGCTCTAAGGGGGGAACTGTGATATAAGATGTAACGCTATTGACTCTGATGTAAGGGGTAATCAAAGCGCTTGACTTGTAGTTTTGTTTACTGTTTTTTTTTTGTTAAGGTTATCTGAAAGATGGGTTTCAAATGTTTTGACAGGGGCGCAGTTTCAGTAATTGCCACAGGCGCCATTTTCACTAGATACGCCTCTGTCTGTGCTGGTCGTCCTGGAGGGAGGAAGCCACTCGATGAAGAACCTATCTTGGAGAGGACCAAGCAAGAGGCTGGTATCTCGGGAGAGGCCTTGAACTTCATCAAAGGATACATTACTGAAAGGCTGAATGATGGTCGCCTGTCAGTTCTAAGTTCACAAGAAGTTAATCGGGAGAGATCCGGGTGCTGAATCCTGTGTTGAGAGGCTTTTGGACCAAATATACCTCCACCTGTGGGAAGGTCTGTGGCAGAGACTGTACCATATTCCGTGCTCCATCTTGGCTGCTACTGCTAGGCTAGTGGGAAAGGCCTATGCGGGTGCGCAATACCTACTCTGGCTAGAAAGCTGTGTTGCTGGAAGCAGGAGTGTTTCCGGACAGAAGTTGTACAGCTGAACCTATTACCTGTTACCCTTCCACCTCTTCAACTACTTATTTTATTCTTTTACCAAGTTTACCAAATAAATCAAAGAAAAAGAAGTCTAAGTGTGGACATTGAAATTTTTCTCAACTCTCATCTGATACCCTAGACGGCAAGGAAATAGAGGTAACATGCCACCCAAAACAATCCAGCAGCTCTTCCGGGGGTAGTGCTACACTCACACACTTATGCACTGCAATATTGGCTTTGCAAGGGGCTAATACTAGGACAAATGATGTACTATATAAATACTGTATAATAATAATAATAATAATAATAATAATAATAATAATAATAATTACAGGGCTCTATTCATATATTTTATACCTAGCTGGAGTTTAATTGAAGACGTTGCATATACTATATGTGTCTGCATTTTATTTTAGCATGCTCTGTACTTTACAATAATTAATTAGTGACATACGATTTCATCTTACCATAACCTCAAATGTCGGCTTGCAATAAAAATACCACACTAGCCATTGGAGACTGAGGGAGTTATTGAAAAAGCAGGAATACATTCAATTTTACACTTATTGAACCAGGAGATACCATGTATCACTCTACCAAAGGATAAACAAATTAAACCTAAATGGTCAATATGATCGATCTCTTACTTTCTTTTCCCAGTGTAATTTTTTGCCAATGTTATCATTAGACACCTGCTCAATCTAAACCAAAAGTAGACCAACCCAAATACTAATTGAACCTAACCAATGTTTGCTGATGCTTTTTGTCTTGTCCAATATCTTCTAAATTTAAGTCATTTGAGTGTATTTTCACAATGACACTGATTGATTTTACTTGCTCCTTTAAATGGTTCTTTAACTTGTAAAGGTAACAGTGAACTGTCCATGGATCAGAACAAGATCTGTTGTGACTTTTACAGAGTTGGATCAAAATTGATGGATGGAATGGTCTGGTGGTTGCTGCATTTGAGGGACTATAATAGGCAACATGAAAAAAGAGATACTGAAATACAATGTCTTAGTTATTCCTAGGAAAATCATGAATTACATTCTTTATTGACATACCTGTTATTCAGTAGTTTGGCTTCACATTAAAACGAATTCTTGGAATTAAACAAAATCAACCCCTGCAAAGGTGGAATCCTCATTAAATCTAGGGTACAGCACTGAACATGAGGAGTAAAGCATGCAATTACACCGGCCTGAAAGAGAGAGGACATTGCAGGGGACTGGTTAGATTAAAGTGTTTGTAAACAATCACCTTGTAAAACAACCCATTCAATTTAAAATTAAATGCAAAACATTTGTGTATAGAATTAAAAAAAAAAACATTAAAAATACCCTTTTCTCTTTTTTAAAAGTAATCACATTCCCTCTGTTCTCTGTTGAGCTGGGGGATGAGAAACAGCAGTACAATGATCTTTCTAGTGAATGGCTGTAAAGGGGGGGGGGGTGCGTCAGGACAACTCTGATCATTGGAGGAGGGCAAACTGAGTTCCAAGCATAGCTAGAGAATAATCCACTGCATGTTCTCTTGCTTGGTGTGGTCAGTTTCTAATAGGAAAGCACTGGGACTGGCAGTAACACCAGGGATTTCACACAAAGAAAGCAATACAAAGAGGACAGAATACTTTTCATACAAGTACATGGTACAGCAGGCACATATCAGGAATATGACATGGTAACAAACACTTTAAAGTAGTTATAAACCCTCAGGCCTCGTACACACGACCGAGTTTCTCGGCAAAAAAACAGCAAGAAACTTGCTGGGAGATATTTTTTTGCCGAGGAAACCGGTCGTGTGTACATTTTCATCGAGGAAACTGTCGAGAAACTCGACGAGCCAAAAAGAAAGCAAGTTCTCTATTTCCTTGACGGGAATGGAGAAAATTGGCTTGTCGAGTTTCTCGACAGCTTCACAAGGAACTTGACGAGCAAAACGATGTGTTTCGCCCGTCGAGTTTCTCGGTCGTGTGTACGAGTCCTCACATATACTCAGTGAAGTGAACAGCCTCAGATGATGCACAGCGATTAAACAAACCCTTCTACATAAGTTTTACTTGTTTATCTGGTCTTCTCTTGTCTACAACCCTTCAAAAGTGCAGTATTGTAATAAAATCCTTATGCATCTGTGAGGCGCACAGAGGAGGGGTTGGAGAGCTGCAATTAAAGCTTTTATACATTGTGTGAGAGCTGATTGGAGGAAAGGGCAGAGGAATGAAGGAACATGCAGAGCAGTATTCTGAATAGACAAGCTGTGTGCTTATCTCACTCACTGACACAAAATGTATCTCATATGCCAGGAAAAATTCTCAGGAAGTGACTCATGCTGATAACAGAGGTACGAAGCACCAAAGAGAAACCCCACGTAGAGCTTTGGAGAGAGATAAGTAAACACTACATATATACATGTTTAGTTCAAATATCATGACTAGGGTTAACACTCACCTCAAAGAGTTAGGAATAGGGTAAATATTACCGTATTTATCGGCGTATACGCGCACTTTTTTGCCCTGAAAATCAGGGAAAAATCGTGGGTGCGCGGTATACGCCGATACCCGCTTTCCCGTGCCGAGTTTGAATACTGTGCCGACATATACCGAGCGCAGTACACTCGGGTATAGTCGGGCATTCTCGGCTCCTTCCGCGCTCACGTCCTGGACGTACAGGACGTCAGCGCGAGAGTTGCCGAGCCTGCCCGACAATACACGAGTGTACTGCGCTCTGTATATGTCGGCGCAGTATTCAAACTCGGCACGGGAAACGAGCGGGGAGGACGCGAGGACGCCGCAGAAGGACGCCGGACCCGACGAAGAGGACACCCAAAGACGCAGACGGATGGACGCCGCGCAAGACACCAAAACTGTAAGTACAAAAAACTTTTTTTCCACAGGATTCGGGGCAACTTTAGGGGTGCGCGCTATACGCGGGAGCGCACTATACCCCGATAAATAAGGTACATATCTTACAAGGTATCTTATCCCTGCACCTCTAGAGAATAATTTACTTTAACCACCTGCAGGGCAGGGGGCGGGATGCTGGCACTGCAAGGGTAGATTTTGCCTCACACAACACAAATTGAATTGAATTTCTTGCAATGCAATGGTTTTCTAGTACAGTTCAATCTTGGCTACAGCAACTTCTAACACATGCATCTCATGCAAAGGCCTTTGTAACAGTGACAGCTTACTTAGCATGAAGCATTGTTTAGTGATCGCTATCTCCAAAACCACTTTGTTGTCTACGGCCATCAGGGAAGCATGTACATAACTCTAGGTAACAAGGACATGTGTACAATTTATATTACAGCATTATTTGATGATCCTTGTTCACATATTTAAATCAATTCTTGGGCTCATGGGGTTTTATGGCAAACAAGTTTAGAATGATGAAGTTGAGACAAAACTGTGTCTTATGCCGCGTACACGCGATCGGAAATTCTGACAAGAAAACCGTGGATTTTTTTCCGATGTAATTTTGGCTCAAACTTGTGTTGCATACACGGTCACACGAAATTCCGACCGTCAATAACGCGGTGACTTACAACACTACAACGAGCCGAGAAAAATTAAGTTCAATGATTCTGAGCATGCGTAAAATTGATTCCGAGCATGCGTGTTTTTTTGAGCATTGGAATTGCATACAGGACATCGGAATTTCCGACAAGAACTTTTCCCCATCTGAAAATTTGAGACCCAGCTCTCAAATTTTTGCTGTCGGAAATTCCGACAGAAAAAGTCCAATGTGGTCTACACACGGTCGGAATTTCCAAACAAAAGCTCACATCAAACTTTTCTTGTCGGAAATTCAGATTGTGTGTACGCAGCATTATGAAGCCATTCCTAAAAAATGTAAGTTAGAATATATACTCTATATAACTATTAAATTGACTGCCTAAAGCATCTTGTAATATGTACATTATGTAGAATTGTATCTGCCTGGGATTGCACAAACACCAATTCAATTTTTATGGTACCTCATCTTCTATGGTGTAATACTTTGCCATTAGAGCTGTCATCTCCTCCTCTTCTGAGTGCGCCCCCATAGCAAACAGCCTTCTATGGCAGCAAACCCTTGAGCTTGCTTCCAAACCCCGCTGCCTGGATCCATACACACAGACAGCCCCTGCTTCCTCATCACAGGATTTGACTGACCGCAATAGCAACCAATGGTTCCTGCTGCCTCAGCAAAGCCTGTGAGACTAGAAAGTGAGAGCCACTACAGACGGGCACAGCGCTGGATCGAGTGAGGTGTCGGGTAAGTATAAAGAGGGGTAAGGGGGCAATATTTTTACCTAACCATTTATACCTTAATGCAGGGAATGCAGTGAAGTACAAAATGTTCAGGCTTTAAAACCACTTTAAGTAACTTACAAGTCTACCCTTTGTAAGCCCCCTGACAGTTTTATTTAGTTTAATCCAACCTCTGTAACTTCCACTTTTGCTGTATAGCTTGGTCTGTTATACGAAGTGTTAAAATAGCAGATCTACTGGAGAGATCAAGTATTAAAACTACACAGGGTACTCCAAAAAAACAAAAAACTGATGTGTTATTGCTAATAACACACCACATCTTCTATGAAATTTAAGTATTTGCCCGTAGTTCCATTATAAATGAATTTAAAGCGGAGTTCCAACCACAATTAGCATTTTTTAAATGTATGTCCTTTCATCCTGCGTTTTTATAATATAAATCTGGTCACTTACTATTTTACAATCCGCCGCCGATCCGCATAGATATTCAAAAAAGATAGTTTATAAAACTATATCTACACCGTTGTCATTTTGCTTGTGGGCATTGTGAAGCCTACAGGCACTTACTTCCTGGAAGTCTTGGATGGGGAGTGATAATTGGACAGCGCACTGCATCCTGGGAAATGATGACACACATTTCCCAGGAGCATTAGAGGGAGATGATGTCAGAATCCTAGGTGATTTCAAAGGCAGATTTCGTGGGACCGCATAGCAACAGGCATTTCCAGATGAGTAAAAAAAAAAAAAAACGTTTTTTTTTCTTTTTTATTTGTAAGCTACAGTTTAAAGCAAAACAGTTTTTTTGATGGAACCTCCACTTTAAAGCAGTAAACCCAAAAACAAACATTTATTATATTGCAGCTTATCAATCCTTAGCTGTGATGGCTACATTCGTTTTGTGTTTAGGCTTTATTTTCATCTAGTGATCCAGCCAGTAAATCTATTGTTTTTCTAAAGGACAAGCTTAATTCCAGAGGTATTAGTTTACATGGATGAGACAAACCATTTAACAGTGGCTTACAGTGATGAGCTTTTATTTATTCATGTAAAACCTATTTCTCGAAAGGTAAAAAACTGTTTGCTTTAATTTAGACTTTGAGCTGGAGTTAAGTCTGAATTTGATAGTTAATTAAATCTGCCAGTATATCTAACACTCCCCTACCACCCAGACTGACATTGCTCCCTGTGCTCATCCATCCAGAGTGGGGGCGCTTTTATACAGGATTATAATTACAGTGCTCTGATACGCATGTTTTTGTACCAACATCCCTACTATAAGAATACACATCACAAACACATTAACCAGAGAACCTTTGGGGTACATTAGCATTTATATAATAACCATATTTCTTTAAAATGTATTCATATTTTATTAAAAAGTCATGCTCTAAAATTGTACACGCCCGTGCAACGGTGACAAACAATGTAAATTTTACTATCCGTAGGGGACAATTTAAAAGCCTTTAGAGGTTATCACTTTAGATTTACAGAGGAGGTGTAGTACTAGCATTACTGTCCATGATCGTGATAGTGTGATACCTCACATGTGTGGGATGATCGCTGACGATCATCGTGTTTGCATGCGTACGGAACTGACGCATGCGTTCGTTTTTTTTGGCGCAAACACAGTGGGAGAGGGGCATTTTAAATTGTTTTTTTTTTTAATTATTAATTTATTATTATTTTTTATACTGTTGCTTTAATTTTTTTTATGACTTTTATTGCTGTCACAATGCATGCAAACATCCTTGTGACGGCAATAGGCACGTGACAGGTACTCTTTATGGAGAGATCTGGGATCTATAAGACCCAAAAACCCTCCTCTGCCCTTAAAAGCATTCAATCACACCAATATGGGGACTTCGTTAAAGTGAAGTGAAACTCTTAAGGCGACAACATACCAAGACATTTTGGACAACTTGAACAGTTTGGAGATGGCCCCTTCCTGTCTAAACATGGCTGTGCACAAGTGCAACAAAACAAGGTCTATAACGACATGGATGAGCGAGTTTGGGGTGAAGAAACTTGACTGGCCTGCACAGTGTCCTGACCTCAACCCAATAGAACACCTTTGGGATAATTTAGAGTCGAGACTGCGAGCCAGGCCTTCTTGTCCAACATCTGTGCCTGATCTCACAAATGAGATTCTGGAAGAATAGTCAAATGTTCCCATAGACACACTCCTAAACCTTGTGGACAGCCTTCCCAGAATAGTCAAAGCTGTTATAGCTGCTAAGGGTGGGCCAACTCAGTATTGAACCCTATGGACTAAAACTGGGATGCCATTAAAGTTCATGTGCGTGTAAAGGCAGGTGTCCCAATACTTTTGACAATAAGTATGTGTTCCTTGGGTAGCAATAGGTTAACCACTTCCTGACGGCCGTATGACTTTATATGGCCGCAGTGTGGATTTTAATTTAACCCCTTCAATGCCAGTCACATTTATACAGTAATCAGTGCATATTTATAGCACTGATCACAGTATAAATGTGAATGGTGCCAAAAATGTGTCAAAAGTGTCCAATGTGTCCGCCATAATGTCGCAGTGCCGATAAAAATCGCAGATCGCCCCCATTACTAGTAAAAAAAAAAAATTCTGTCCCCTTTTTTGTAGGCGCTATAACTTTTGCGCAAACCATTCGCTTATTTTTTTTACCAAAAATATGTAGAAGAATACGTATCGGCCTAGACTGAGAAAAATAATGTTTTTTTTTTTTTTAAATTGGGCTATTTATTATAGCAACAAGTAAAAAATATTGTTTTTTTTTTCAAAATTTACGCTTTTTTTTTGTTTATAGCGCAAAAAAAAAAACCCGCAAAGGTGATCACCAAAAGAAAGCTATACTTGTGGGGAAAAAAGGACGTCAATTTTGTTTGGGAGCCACGTCGCACGACTGCGCAATTGTCAGTTAAAGCGACGCAGTGCCGGACGCTAAAATTTTACCTGGGCAGGAGTTGGGTATATGTGCCCAGTAAGCAAATGGATAAGATTTGGGCGTGTTTTATGTTAATACAACTTGACCCCACGTAAATTATTGTTATTGTTTTTATAGGTTTTTTTTAACGGCGCATGCGCCGTCCGTGGGGGTATCCCAGTACGCATGCTCGTAATCACGTCGCAAATAGTCATTGCTTTAGACGTGAACGTAATTTACGCAAAGCCCTATTCGCGAACGTTTTACGCAAACGACCGAAACCAAGGAAAATTTTACGCTGTCCCGACGTCCATACTTAACATTGCGTACGCATCATAGACCCGGGGGTAACGTTACGCCGGAAAAAGCCTTACGCAAACGACGTAAAAAAAATGCGCCGGGCGGACGTATGTTTGAGAATCGGCGTATCTAGCTAATTTGCATACTCTACGCGGAAATCAACAGAAGCGCCACCTAGCGGCCAGCGAAAGTATGCACCTAAGATCCGACGGCGTACTAAGACGTACGTCAGTCGGATCGAGCCCACATTCAGTCGTATCTTGTTTTGTGGATACAAAACAAAGATACGACGGGGCATCTTAGAACTTACGCGGCGTATCAATAGATACGCCGGCGTAAGTTCTTTGTGGATCTGGGCCATCATGTTTAGTTGGTTGCTGTAGATGGGCAAATTTCTTGTCAAGAACAACAGGCAGTTAGACTGGCTCTACCCATTTCCAGTGCACATGCAGTGAAAGATAATTTCCTTTTTCTGCTTTAGAATATGTTGGAAAAATCTCTTTGTGTGATAATGAGCACTTCTGAGCATTGGAAGCACCTGTAATTGCCCTCTAATTAACCCCTACCTGGCCTAATAATCATCAAAGCGCCACAAGTACCCATATATTCTAAAATTATCATAAAAGATGTGTGAATCCTTGTCACATTAATGTGCAAATCTTCCTTGCATATTCTACCTATCACCGGCAATGACAAAGCGTGTGGATTTCTCAAGCAAGATTTAGACAATACTAGCTGCCTATATAGCGCCGGTCCAGTTGGATTGACAATAGCTTTGTCTGTATTTGCAAGCCCTGTGTCTGAAATACTGGACAGTCATAGTTTTTCAAATATGTGTAAATTATTTACCACGTATCTAGAGAAGCATTTCTCAACTGCGGTGCTGTCTGGATGACAAACACAATTAGGCTGCATCACAGAAATGGGCACATGTGACTGCACTAGGAGCGCTCGACCGTGTGCCCTCAGCAGGGAGACCAAGCTGCCACTGACAGCTTCTAGGAATTGTGTAATGGCAGGCTATTGTCAGAAAATCCGATCGTTTGTATGCTCCATCGGACAATTGTTGTCGGATTTTGCCCCAAATGTGGGATAGCATGCTTTAAAATTTTCCGCCATCAAATGTGTGTTGTCGAATTATCCGATCGTGTGTACAGAAGTCCTTCGGACAAAACTACAAAGTACAAACATACAGCCATGGCCAAAAGTTTTGAGAATGACACAAATACAAATTTTCACAAAGTCTGCTGCCTCAGTTTTTGAGATGGGAAATTGCATATACTCCAGAATGTTATGAAGAGTGATCAGACGAATTGCAATTAATTGCAAAGTTCCTTTTTGCCATGAAAATTAACTTAGTCCCATAAAAAAATTTCCACTGCATTTGTGAAGAAGGCTTCAGGGTGCCCAAGAAAGTCCAGCAAGCGCCAGGACCGTCTCCTAAAGATGATTCAGCTGCGGGATCGGAGTGCCACCAGTGCAGAGCTTGCTCAGGAATGGCAGCAGGCAGGTGTGAGCGCATCTGCACGCACAGTGAGGCAAAGACTTTTGGGAGATGGCCTGGTGTCAAGAAGGGCAGCAAAGAACTTCTCTCCAAAAAAAAACATCAGGGACAGATTGATCTTCTGCAGAAAATATGGTGAATGGACTGCTGAGGACTGGGGCAAAGTCATATTCTTCCGATAAAGCCTCTTTCCAATTGTTTGGGACATCAGGAAAAAGGCTTGTCCGGGGAAGAAAAGGTGAGCGATACCATCAGTCCTGTGTCATGCCAACAGTAAAGCATCCTGAGACCATTCATGAGTGGGGTTGCTTCTCATCCAAGGGAGTGGGCTCACTCACAATTTTGCCCAAAAACACAGCCATGAATAAAGAATGGTACCAAAACATCCTCCAACAGCAACTTCTTCCAACAATCCAAAGACAGTTTGGTGAAGAACAATGCATTTTCCAGCATGATGGAGCACCGTGCCATAAGGCAAAAGTGATAACTAAGGCCGCGTACACACGGTCATTCCAAACCAATGAGAATGGTCCGACGGGCCATTTCCATCGGTTCACCGCTGAAGTGGCCTGATGGTCTGATGTGCGTACACAACATCGTTCCAAAAACCGATCGGGTCAGAACGCGGTGACGTCAAACACACGACGTGCTGAATAAAACAAAGTTCAATGCTTCTAAGCATGTGTCGACTTGATTCTGAGCATGCGTAGGTTTTGAACCGATGCTTTTCTGTACTAACCATCGGTTTGGACCGATCGGGCAGTGGTCCATCGGTTTGATTTTGAAGCACGTTTTATAATTTTGGACCGAAGGAAAACAGACCGATGGTCTATACACGCCGTCGGTTTAGACCGATGAAACTGAACCTCGGTCCATTCTCATCGGTTTTGTCGGACCGTGTGTACGGGGCCTAAGTGGCTTGGGGACCAAAACGTTGACACTTTGGGTCCATGGCCTGGAAACTGCCCAGATCTTAATCCCATTGAGAACTTGTGGTCAATCCTCAAGAGGCGGGTGGACAAACAAAAACCCACTAATTCTGACAAACTCCAAGAAGTGATTATGAAAGAATGGGTTGCCATCAGTCAGGAATTGGCCCAGAAGTTGATTGAGAGCATGCCCAGTTGAATTGCAGAGGTCCTGAAAAAGAAGGGCCAACACTGCAAATACTGACTCTTTGCATAAATGTCATGTAATTGTCGATAAAAGCCTTTGAAACGTATGATGTGCGTGTAATTATATTTCACTACATCACAGAAACAACTGAAACAAAGATCTAAAAACAGTTTAGCAGCAAACTTTGTGAAAACGAATATTTGTGTCATTCTCAAAACTTTTGGCCACTACTGTACATGCTCAGAAGCAATGCTAACCATAACTCAACATTAGCAGAAGTTGCCCTAAGGGTGGCGCTAAAGAGCTGAAAACCCACGTTTAGTGAACTTGGGTGGCACAGGTGTAGCATCCAGCTTAACTTCCTGTATCCAGCCTGCCATAGTATACAGCAGGCTGAAATTATCTGTGACTGGACAGGGTTGAACAGTGTACTGATGATTAGAAACCTTTAAGTTTAGGAATAAATACCAGGAACACAGATATTCTGCCTTTTGGCTATTCGCCAGTACATAGATGCTTAAAGGGGTTGTAAAGTTAAAAAACAAAATTCCCCTAAATAGCTTCATTTACCTTAGTGCAGTCCTCCTTCACTTACCTCATCCTTCGATTTTGCTTTTAACTGTCCTTATTTCTTCTGAGAAATCCTCACTTCCTGTTCTTCTATACAAAAATTACAAAAATTACTTCCTGTTCTTCTGTCTGTAACTACACACAGTAATGCGAGGCTTTCTCCCTGGTGTGGAGAAAGCCTCTTGAGGGGGGAAAGGGCGAGCAGGAGTGTCAGAATGCCCACTAACACACAGCTCCTTTCTCTATCTGCAAAGTAGATAGTGCCCTGACCCTCCTGCTCGCCCCCTCCCCCCTCAAGAGGCTTTTTTCCACACCAGGGAGAAAGTGTCGCATTACTGTGCTTAGTTACAGACAGAAGAACAGGAAGTGAGGATTTCTCAGAAGAAATAAGGACATTTAAAAGCAAAATGGAAGGATGAGGTAAGTGAAGGAGGACTGCACTAAGGTAAAAAAAGCTATTTAGGGATTTTTTTTTACCTTTACAACACCTTTAATTTGAGTATTACTCAGTTCACCTGCACTAAAACGCTGGGTTGCACACACAGAGATAACAATCGGGAGCTGGTAAGACCAGATGCTAATCATGTGATCACTGGGGTAGCCAGTTACAGTGACCACTAGGTTAGAACAAGTCCATGTATAATTTCTCTTCTGTGAGTATAAACAGATGCATTGAGGGGCATTTATTAAACAAGTTAGAGACACACTTAGTCAAAAATCAGCCTGCATTTGCTGCAACAAAGGGCCAGATTCACATAGAAGAACGGCGGCGTAACGTATCGTAGATACGTTACACCGCCGCAATTTTTCATCGCAAGTGCCCGATTCACCAAGCCAGGATCCAGCAATAAATTACAGTCGCAAGCAATTTCAAATGGCATTTTTTCCTTTAGAAATGTCATTATGCTGCAGTACTGTTATAAACATGGGAAAGATGTGCTACTTTACAGGCAGACTATGGGGGCCCACCAGACACGATAGTTAAAGGAATATTTCATTTTTATTATTTCACTTTAAGCATTATTAGCCACTTCAATACAGGGCATTTTAACTCCCTTCCTGCCCAGACCAATTTTTAGTTTTCAGCGCTGTCGCATTTTGAATGACAATTACACGGCCATGCGACGTGGCTCCCAAACAAAATTGACGTCCTTTTTTTCCCACAAATAGAGCTTTCGTTTGGTGGTATTTGATCACCTCTGCGGTTTTTATTTTTTGCGCTATAAACAAAAGAAGAGCAATCACAATTTAAAAAAAAATCTCCTCAGTTTAGGCATTTTTTTTTGTTTTAGTAGTAATGGCAGCGATCTGCGTTTTTTATTGTGACATTGCGATAGACATATCGGACACTTTTGACACATTTTTGGGACCATTCACATTTATACAGCGATTAGTGCTATACAACTGCACTGATTACTGTGTAAATGTGACAGGGAAGGGGTAACACTAGGGGGCGCTGAAGGGGTTAAATATGTTCCCTAGGGAGTGATTCTAACTGTAGGGGGAAGGGATTCACAAGGGAAGGAGACCGATCTGTGTTCCTCTGTACTGGGAACACAGATCAGTCTCCTCACCTCTGACAGGATGTGGATCTGTGTGTTCACACACACAGATCCACCGTTCTACTGTAATCACTGCAAATCGCGGGTGCCCGGCGGCATTGCGGGCACGTGCACCTGGTCGCGAGCGATGCCGTGGGTGCCAGTGGTTTGCACGCGCCCCCAAGATGACCGTGAAGCCCAGGATGTCATATGACGTCCTTCCAGGATGGGATATCCCATCTGTGGACGACATTTGACTAAGGGCAGGTAGGGAAGTGGTTAAAATCACTGCTCCTGAAAAAACGGCCATTTTAAAAACTTTTTTTTTTGCATTGATCATGTACCCTGGGGCAGTACTCGGGTCCCCATACACTTTTTAATTTTTTGTCTGTTCGCATGTTCTGGTGCAAACCAAACTGGGGGGTGTTCGGCTCATCCCTAATCATGACCTTGGCAGAAGAGAACCTCCAAAAGCTGCAGGATGTGTACCTCCCTAGCTTTTAGAATATTGAGGCAGACCACTTCTCCAGAAATGTCTCAGATCTCAAAAAATTGAGTCTTCACTCAAGCATCTTCTCCCAGATTACTCAGCTCAGGGTCTTCCTCCGCTAGACTTGTTCAGCTTTCCTGTCCAGACACAGTTTGCCAAGGTTTCTTTTCCACCACCTTCACTCTCCGGCAGAGGGCATAGATACATTGACCCTTCCATGGTTCCAGTAATCCATGTCCTTAGTTTTCTTGTCTTCAGCAAACTGTTTGTGGGCTTTCTTGTGCATCATCTTTAGAAGAGGCTTCCTTCTGGGATGACACCCATGCAGACCAATTTGATGCAGTGTGCGGCATATGGTCTGAGCACAGACAGACTGATCCCCCATCTCTTGAACCTCTGCAGCAATGCTGGCAGCACTCATACATCTATTTCCCAAAGACAATCTCTGGATATAACGCTGAGAAAGTACACTCAACATCTTTAGTCAGCCATGGCAAGGCTTATTCTGAGTGGAACATGTCCTATATACCGCTGTATGGTCTTGAACACCATGCTGCAGCTCAGTTTCAGGGTCTTGGCAATCTTCTTATAGCCTAGGCCATCTTTATGTAGAGCAACAAATCTTTTTTTTAGATCCTCAGAGAGTTTTTTGCCATGAGGTGCCATGTTGAACTTCCAGTGACCAGTATGACAGAGTGAGAACGATAACACCAAATTTAACACAGCTGCTCCCCATTCACGCTTGAGACCTTGTAACACTAACAAGTCACATGACACAGGAGGGAAATGGCTAATTGGGCCCAATTTTCACTTAGGCCCCGTACACACGGTCGGACAAAACCGATGAGAATGGTCCGACGGACCGTTTTCATCGGTTCACCTCTGAAGTGGCCGTACGGCCTGATGTGTGTACACACCATCAGTTCAAAATCTGATCGGGTCAGAACGTGGTGACGTAAAACACACGACGTGCTGAACAAAACAAAGTACAATGCTTCCAAGCATGCGTCGACTTGATTCTGAGCATGCGCGGGTTTTGAACCGATGCTTTTCTGTACTAACCATCGGTTTGGTCCGATGGGGCAGTGGTCCATCTGTTCGGTTTTGAAGCATGTTTTAACATTTTGGACCGAAGGAAAACAGACCGATAGCCTATACACACGGTCGGTTTGGTCCGATGAAAATGAACTTTGGTTCATTCTCATCGGACCAAACCGACCGCGTGTACGGGGCCTTAGGGGTGTACTCACTTTTGTTGCCAGCGGTTTAGACATTAATGGCTGTGTGTTGGGTTACTTTGAGGGGAAAGCAAATTTACACTGTTATACAAGCTGTACACTCACTACTTTACATTGTAGCAAAGTGTAATTTCTTCAGTGTTGTCACATGAAAAGATATAATAAAATGTTTACAAAAATGTGAGGGGTGTACTCACTTTTGTGAGATACTGTAATATTCAAATTTTCAGAGATACTGAATATTGGGTTTTCATTGGCTGTAAAATGAAAAGAAAGAAATGCTTGAAATACATCACTGTGTGTAATGCATCTATATAAAATATATGAGTTCCACTTTTTGAATTGAGTTACTGAAATAAATTAACTTTTTGATGATATTCTAGTTTTATGAGATGCACCTGTATATATAGATCATTTCACCACTATGATAGGTTGTCACAGTGGTCACATGATCCGTAGACAGTCCCAATGGCTACCAATTGTTAGTAGGGGCCTAGAGCTGCCTTTGACCTGCAGCAAGCGACCAAGCGCCACTCAGCACAGAAATTATGGCTGCCCAGTAACACATATGTTCGGCATGTGGGCATTAAAGCGGCCGCACATCAGTGTTATGCAGCCAGCAACAGGTAAATATCTGCCAGGAGTTGAGCTGTAAAAATTTTAAATAAAGCCAAAAGCACTAAATAATGAAACCGATGTATTATTATGTGCACAAATTCAAGTCGATTCTATTTGATGTAACACAGGTGAAACCTTTCTGATCATTATAATTTCATTGGCAGTTGACAGGACAGGAATATGTATTTTATCTGTACAGAACAATGTAATGCCTGGTCAGACAGTCAACCTTTGACTCACATGGCATTTTTATTGTTGTCCTTTGAGTAGCAAGGTTTAGACGGAAACAATATGACATTTCTGTAAAGCTAAGTTTTGTTGCAGAATTTTTGTTTCTGTCAGTTGTGTCAGTTTTTTTGTGGTTGCAGGGTTTTATAAAACTATAAGGGTAAATCACCAACATGCCAGTCTAATTATCTGTCATTTTCAGGGAGCCTTCAACAGTTCATATGTGTCAACCAACAAAATAAATGCAAGTTAACTTGCGCTGGAAACAAAACGACTGTTTCCCTTTTTTGAGCTTAAGCCAAGGGTCACACTGGTCTGCGGGAGCAAGTTCACAATTTCACTCCCGCTGGCAGTCCCGATTTCGGTCGCGATTACAGAGACATCTGTGCAGGTTTCTGCACAGGTGTCAATGTAAATGGCGGGCCGAAACCACAAAAAGTAATACAGAAACTACTTTTTGAAATTGGTGCAGAGCTGCAGATGTGGCGTCACACCAATTAGGACGGTGTCATTGCTGCCAATTGCCGGCAAATGCCACCGATTTGACATGTCAAATCGCATGTAAAAACGCAGTTGTGTGAACCAGGGCTTAGACACACTTTTCCATGATCATTTTATAACAGATATACCATCCTTCCATCACTGCCGGACCAACCCCTTACTCCAAACCCCATATCATTACTCATTAAACAAGACCACGCCAAGTTGGAGTAAATATTGGCCGTAGCAGCCTCTTATTAACCAATTAATTTTCAAATTAAAGTGATACTAAAGGTTAGTGTTTTTTTGTTTTTTTTTAAATAACAAACATGTCATACTTACCTTCACTCTTCAGCTCGTTTTGCACAGAGTGTCCCCGAACATCCTCTTCTGGGGTTCCTCCGTGGCTCTCGTTGCTCCTCCCTGCATTAGATGACCCCCTAGGAGAAGCGCTCTCTCGAGGGGGCTACCTTGCGGGTGCGCTCCTGAGTCATTCATTTTGCGCCCATAGTTGCAGAGTGTACGTCTCGGCCCGCCCCCCCGGTGCCGTCATTGGAATTGATTGACAGCAGCGGGAACCAATGCCTGTAATGCTATCAAACTATCTAATCAAAGCCAGGACTCCGTGGAGAGGAGTATGCCGAGGAGATGAACAGGCTCAGGTAAGTAAAACGGGAGCTGGGGGGCCGGTGACTGCCAGGTGTTTTTTCACCTTAATGCATGGGATGCATTAACCACTTCAATACCGGGCTTTTATACACACCTCATTACCGGGCCTATTCTGGCACTTCTCTCCTACATGTAAAAATCATTATTCTTTTGCTAGAAAATTACGCAGAACCCCCAAATATTATATATGTTTTTTTAGCAGACACCCTAGGGAATAAAACGACGGTCATTGCAACGTTTTATCTTGCAATAATTTTTCAAACGCCCTTTTTTTGGAAAAAAATTGTTTCATGAATTAAAAAAAATAACAAAACAGTAAAGTTAGCCCAATTTTTTTGTATAATGTGAAAGATTATGTTACACCAAGTAAATGGATACCCAACATGTCACGCTTTAATTATGCGCACACTCATGGAATGGCGCCAAACTTCGGTACTTAAAAATCTCCATAGGCAACGCTTTAATCTTTTTTTTACAGGTTACCAGTTTAGATTTACAGAGGAGATCTAGTGCTAGATTTGTTGCTGGCACTCTAACGCACGCGGCGATACCTCACATATGTGGTTTAAACGGCGTTCACATATGTCGGCGGGACTTACGTGTGCGTTCACTACTGCGCGCGAGCTACCGGGGACAGGGGCATTTTAATTTTATTTTTTATTCTTTTATTTATTTTTTTACTTATTTTTTTCTTTTTTACACTTCTTTTCTAATGTTTTTTTTTTACTTTTATTCCTATTACAAGGAATGTAAACATCCCTTGTAATAGGAATGTGTGTGACAGGTCCTCTTTATGGAGAGAGGCGGGGTCAATAAGACCCTGCATCTCTCCCCCAGGCTGGAAACCATGAGATCGGTGAAAAAAAATTCACCGATCTCATGAATACTGTTGCTTACTAGCTGCAATCACGGCTTTGTTTACTTACGGGGACCCGGGCGTGACGTCATCACATCGCGCCCGGGTCCTCCGACGGTCATAGAGATGACTGGTGACCATCTGGTCACCAGTCATCTCTATGCTTCCTGCGAGCGCCGGACGATTCGTTCTCCGGGCCCCCGATGGCACGGGAGAGCCCGGAGAAGCACCGGATGGTGGCGGGAGGGGGGGGATGTCCCCTCCCGCCGCCTGTAAGAACAATCAAGCGGCGGAACCGCCGCTATGATCGTTCTTATGCTGCGCAGACTCGCCGGCAGAACAAAAGGATATCTGGATGATGCCTCTGGCTGCAGGCATCATTCAGATATTCACCCGCAAAGCCCAGGACGTCATTTGACGTCCACCCAGGATGGGAGATCCCCTCTGTGGACGTCAAATGACAATGGGCCGGTATTGAAGTGGTTAAGGTGATAAAATACGAACCTTTACAACCCCTTTAACATAACCGTAAAACATCTGTTACCAAAATAACATCAGTCATTACTAGCATTGGTCTTTGCAGGAACCCCAAAATACAATCTGTTTAATGTGTATAGGGGATATTTCTGCGCTACTATGAGATATATTAATGGTGGATCAACTGCTGCAAAACACTTAAAAAGGTAAAACCATACCTTGTGTTAAAAAGTGCGTATAGAAAATAGTGCTGAGCCGTGGAGATTATTAAAATATGTGCAATGTGCAAAGATCCCTGGTATAAAAAAACAATAATAAATGTTCCAATTATTAGTGTACTAGTACTAAAAAGGTAAATGGAACAAATAAAGTGCAAAAGTGCAAAAAAGTAGGAAATAGATAACAGAAACAGATAAGCAGCAGAATTTATAGCTCTTAATTCATGTGCACTGTTCACAATCATTAGGTTTCACCTGGCTTGTGCATATAATGTGCATATAATTGACTTTACATAGGAGTCGAGGGAGTTGTGGTGCTGCACCACAAGGTTACTATTTTGTAGTATTTATTAAAGATGGATGATTTAAAAGACAGACAGAATCTTGTTGCTGTCTGCAGGTATCTACTGTAACACAATTAGAGTTCTCTCTCCCATTTATCTAACAAGTTAGGTGTTGAGATTTCAGTCATAAATAAGTGAGAGAAAGGACATGTCTGGAGGTCTCCTCAATGCAGCACTAACCTTCACATACAGTCAGTGGTCATGTGAATGAAGAAACAAAAACGTGTCCACCGCCCCCATCTATTGCTGGCAATCGCTGTAAGTGGCATTGGAAGGCTAAAACAGATAACAACAAAACCTGGGGAATGCCCAGGAAAAAAACAGGCCTCCTTACCGACCAGCCTGCACAACAACCAAATTAACCTGTCTAACAGTATGTGTTAAAAACAGGGGTTTTGTCTGCACGCATTTGCAAACGCATGCGTGAGCCACAGAGCCGCGCCAAGGCACCCTGTAATCTGTGGTCCTAACACTAAACAATGAGTGTCCCCACAGTGGAGGCACATGCATGTTATATTGGTCCAGCAGTACACCAGCACCTATGCAGCCATTGTGCTATATGCTGGGTGTTTGGTGTGCTCCTGTACCTTTAAGGAGGGGTGGCTCCCCTTCAGTCCACCTGCCCTCATCTATCCATTAGAATGCATGTGCCTCCACTGTGGGGACACTCATTGTTTAATGTTAGGACCACAGATTACAGGGTGCCTTGGCGCGGCTCTGTGGCTCACGCATGCGTTTGCAAATGCGCGCGGACAAAACCCCTGTTTTTAACGCATACTGTTAGACAGGTTAATTTGGTTGTTCTGCAGGCTGGTCGGTAAGGAGGCCTGTTTTTTTCCTGGGCATTCCCCAGGTTTTGTTGTTACATGTGAATGAAGAGGCTTCAAGTAGGAACCATAGGAAATGGAGGTAAGGCCCCTTTCACACATGCGGACAGTATGTCCGCTTTTTCATCCATCCAAAAAGGGACATACATTAATCCCTATGAGATAGCGGGTTCAGCGGATGAACATCTGCTGACACCCGATCTCATTGGTGTCCGCAATGCTCTGATTCTGCAGACAGAGGAAAATCCGATCTTTCCATCCGTCTGCAGAGCGGATTGGGTGAACACGGACAGACGGTCCATGTTCATCCGATCCTCCCATAGGGGAAAGCACACTGTGCGGGGACCACACTGTCATCTGCATGGCTCAGCGGGGATCAACAGAGCGATCCACGCTGAGCAAGCGGACACACATCTACGGCTCCTCACGGGATCCGTACATGTCAAAGGGACCTAACAAGTCTTGTGTCTGCCATTTTGCACACAGCTTCCACAGTTCAGGTCCTGTTTAAGGCTTAAATCTGTGCATCTTATCAACTTGATATTTACTAAAATGAGGACCTACCTAATCTATTCAATCAATTTATATCCAGTTAGGCAGGCCCTTGCACTACATAGAAACAGAAAAGCAATGGCAGAAAAACACACACACAAAAAAAAACAAGTGCTCCCTAGAGTCTGCCCCATTGGTTTAATCATTATGTATTTATATACTTTTTTTTTTACATTTTTTGTCTCCAGTACTGAATACAGAGTAGGTCTCCAGTACTGAATACAGTATTCTAAATGGAGTCTAATTAAAGATCTATATAGAGTAATCATGACCCCCTTCCTCCTGCTAGTGATGCACCCTGGAATTCTATTCACTTCCATTCCTAATATCAGATTTAGTTTTTTGTTTTTTTGTTTTTTTTACAAACAAAAAAAAATTTGGGTGATAGCATAGGTAAGGGATAACACCCCTGTAACATTTGTTTGGCTGTCTGTGCCCCTGTTTAGAAGAATTCACCTCACTTTCTGTCCCTATGACAATTGGATTTCTAAAATTGTAGGTTCTTGTGGAAACGAGGATTGGTGATAAAGCTTCAGTGGAGACACCTTTTTTTCCATGATAACTCTTAAGCCCTGTACACACGCTTGGTTTTCTCAGCGGTAAAAAGTCTGCCGAAAAAACCCAGGGGAAAGCAGAGAACCCAGCAGAAAAACTGCCATGGAGCTCTGGTCGGGAATCCCGGCCATGTGTATGCTTGCCTTGCAGTGTTTCCCATAGGAAAGTAGTAGATCTGGTGGGAAAAAAAACGCTGGAAATCCCGACGGGAAAAGAGAGCGGGATTCCCAGTTGTTTTCCTGACGGTAAAACTGTGAGGAAGCATACACACGTCTGGTTTTTCCGGCCAAAAGCTCTCCTGGCAGTTTTCCTACCAGGAAAACCGGATGTGTGTACGAGGCTTAACAGGAATGAATTTTCCTTCCTAGGGGTAGATTTCCTCTCACTCGGATGTTTGTAACTCAGGGACTGCCTGTATAAAGGTCATGAAAATCTTGTGAAAAAAGCTAATTTTTTTTTATATATTTTTTTGGGAGGTAGGAAATAAAGTTCTTTAACTAGTGTCACCATAATAGGACAAATAATTTGATTTAGAGAGACACAAAAGATCTGAACTTGGCGATCGTCCATGAAAGCTTCTCGGTACTCTTACCTGCAAACAGGCACAACAGATGTTGCAGCACTTCTTTTTCAGACATCTGGTCAAACAACAGACGTATTTCCTAGGAAGTGTGAGGTAAAAAGAGGTGGAATAATTATGTCCAGCACAATCAGTTAAGCCACAACATCTTCTCCTGACATATGTTAAACAGTAGCCGCATTTCCACTTTTTCATGCCTCACCACATTACCTTTAGTTTTTGACATCTGTGTATGTATTAAAAAAGTTATTTGCTATGCCTGGAATGTAAAAAATGCACAGCAAGAGCAAATAGTATAAATGGTCATTATTGTCATGTAGAATTGCTTATCTGACTTCCTGCAAAATATATTTGACTATATTTCAGAAAGGAGGAAAATACTACCATTTAGATATTTGCATGCGTTAAAACTAAACACTTTTGCTGGCCGTGGGCAAACATGGGAAACTGAAATTTGACATAATTGAAACAGATTTTCTTGTCATTTCTGTTCTTAATTTATAGCCACGTACAGACGATCAGAATATCGTACAAAAAATATTGCAAATACACAAAAAGATCACTAAAGTGTGGAAGTGACGATACCAGATCGTACAATTTTTGTTTAATAAGTACAGTTTTCGTCCAAAAATACAGATATTCTACAACATATTACATCACTTCCAAATTTTAATTTCGTCATACGAGAATTTTCACACTTTAGTAACCTATTTGTTTTCGATATGGAGATTAGCATCTAAAAAAAATGGACAATCATTCGTCTCATAATGATAATCTCATTGTGTGTTCTAGGCTTGAGGCTCAATCTCATGTAAAGATAAGTAAATTATAGAGCATGCGCTTCTATGCAATTATATCCAACTGCACCTATATCCCTAAGTGAAGTTATAATCAAAAGATCCCCGAAATGGATACACCGGTATGGTGTGGGATTTTTAAGGACGCCAGTTGTGTTTCGGGGATCTTTTGCTCAATCTCGTGTGTTTAAAAAAAGCCGCCTGTTCGTTTACATCTTATCCAATCTGCTAGAAAGATGGGATCCATCTGTGTTTGGCGGATATGATCAGATCAGATGTTGGCGGGTGAATAGACCGCCCGTCTATTTACATCAGCAGCTCCATAGAGGGCAATGAATGATCCTATCGGGTCTTCCTAAAAAACTGACAGGTGGACCTGATCGATCGGTCAATGCGAAAAGGGCCCTAATCCTAGTACACACTAGAATTTGTTTTTTGTCCAACTGTCGGGCTGAACGAAAAAAAAAACTGAGGAGCTCGGAGGAGCTGTTGTACTACCTGTGTGATCTTAGTACAGGGATCTCCCCTGCTGGGCTATTGTGTTCTGACAAAGGCACATCTCCCCACCAGAAGACACCGGTCAGCGTTCTCAGCCATTGGCAATAAGCAGACCTTTTTTCGGTCATGCCCCTAGTCGAACGGCCATCTTCTGTCTGAACTGGCTGCCGTACACATGAGCCGAATATTGGTCTGGTTTCTATTGAACCGACCAATGCCACCCGATATTTGGTCCGTGTGTGTTGCCCTTTAGACAGCTTGTAGCTCAGATTTTAACACTATTTCACAAATCCTTTGCATTAGTTACAAAAGAAAAATGTACTCAATAAAATTTGTATTGAAATACAATGAAGCGTTGCAGTAACATAAAAAGTCTGATGCCCTGTACACACGATCGGTTCATCCATTGAAAACAGTCTGATGGATTTATTCATCAGATGTCCGATGAAGCTGACTTTCATCAGTCTTGCCTACACACCATCAGTTAAAAAAGCCCCCCCCCCTCCCGCGCCTTCCGCCGCTTACCGTAGCCGTTGGTAGCGGCGGAGGCGATCGGGACCGTTCGTCTGGTGACTGGGGACGAGACTGAAGGAAAAATCTCCTTCGCCCGTCCCCATAGCTCTGCTGGGCGGAAGTGACGTCAAAACGTCAGTCCCGCCCAGCCTCTTAAAGAAACATTTTTTTATCATTTGAAAAAATGACAGTTTCAAATTTTTTTTTTTTTTTTGCATTTTAGTCTAAATATAAGATCTGAGGTCTTTTTGACCCCAGATCTCATATTTAAGAGGACCTGTCATGCTTTTTTCTATTACAAGGGATGTTTACATTCCTTGTAATAGGAA
This sequence comes from Rana temporaria, assembly GCF_905171775.1. Taxonomy (NCBI): domain Eukaryota; kingdom Metazoa; phylum Chordata; class Amphibia; order Anura; family Ranidae; genus Rana; species Rana temporaria. The sequence goes on from NC_053490.1 coordinate 398,690,006, forward strand.
TAAAAGTGATCATTTTTTTTTCCAGTGTAAAAAATAATAAAATAAATAAAAATAAATAAGAATTTTTTTTTTTTAAAGCGCCCCGTCCCGACGAGCTCATGCGCAGAAGCGAACGCATACGCGAGTAGCGCCCGCATATGAAAACGGTGTTAAAACGACACAAGTGAGGTATCGCCGTGATCGCTAGACCTACTCTGTAACTCAAAAAATTCAATCTATAGAATTTTTTAAACGTCGCCTATCGAGATTTTTAAGGGTAAAAGTTTTACGCCATGCCACGCGCAATTTGTAAGCGTGACATGTTGGGTACCATTTTACTCGGCATAACATTATCTTTCACAATATATAAAAAATTGGGTCAAATTTATTGCTGTCTTATTTTTTAATTAAAAAAAGTGATTTTTTTCCAAAAAAAGTGCGCTTGTAGGACCGCTGCGCAAATATGGTGTGACAAAAAGTATTGCAATGATCGCCATTTTATTCTCTAGGGTGTTAGAAAAAAAAAAAATATAATGTCTGTGGGTTTTAAGTAATTTTCTAGCAAAAAAAAATGTTTTATCCTTGTAAACACCAAATCTGAAAAACACCCAAAGTAGAGAAGTGGTTAATATGTATTGCTCTGCTATCAATAGAAAACATTTATGCATTTACACTTATTATTTAAAGATCGTAACCTTATTGGTTTTCCCAATCATGACCGGGAACCCCGCACAGGCAGACTTGTCTACAAAAAATGCATAAAACTCAAAAAAGATATGACTAAATTGTAGTTTCGATCATGGTAACAAAAGAGACATTTAGCTGAAAGGCTAGTATCACATACCCTAGCACTGCTTTTATCGTTTTACAGCCGTTCTGTTAGACTTTAAAATATGTCCATTTTAAATGGATAAAAGTAGTGTTTCCCTCCATAAAGATACCATTCTGGCACATCAAGTGTACAGGTCAATCTTTGCCTGGCTGGAGGGTTGACATTCCTTTATGAAGTATGCTTGCCCCAGGTTGGGGACATATATGTAAGTTGAAACTCTCTATCCTGTAATCTGATTCCCTTAGGGTACATTTTTTACGCTTGTCAAACTCATGTCAAACACGCAAACGCTTTGGGGAGTGTTTTTAATGTGCCTTTTATGCGCGGTAAACACAATGCAAACTCAATGAGCAACTTGCATTAACTCTATAGGCATGTTTGTTAAGCATCAAAATTTTAAGCAAGTGTGACGAAGGCCTAAATTAAAGCTGTCATGAGTGAAAAACATGGAGAAAGCATTGCTGTCCTTCCTTTGTCTGACTGTTTTTCTGACCCGCTGCTTCAATACTTCAAATTGACTTCAAAGCAATATAGCCAGAGAGTTAACAGCCAGGTAACCAGCATTTTCAGAAGGAAATAGCAGCCTTCGTCTTTCTCTGATGACAAGTTTTCATGTGAGGCATAGTTGCTAGATTTTAGCCTATAAATCTGCATTACTGTGGCAGGAGGGATAATTTATCTGCACACTAATTAATGTTTCTCTGTAATCTCAAATGTATATTTAACAGACCATTTGACACGTTTCTTCAATAGGGCTGCCATCTGCCTAGAGAGTGTACAGCAGTTTCAGCTTTACACATTGTTACAGGGTGGATATTAAAGTTGAAATATTTAAAGACTGTATATCAGAAACATGGCTGCTAGTTTCATATATGCATGTATTCTTCAAGGTTAGACTAATCTTTAGTTACATAGTTAGTTACATAGTTAGTCAGGTTGAAAACAGACCATTCAGTTCAACCACAAAAAAATAAACAAACAAAATAAAAAACACAGTACAATCCCATACACCCAACTCTATACCCAAAGTTGATCCAGAGGAAGGCAAAAAAAAAACAGCAGAGCATGATCCAATTTGCTACAGCAGGAGAAAAAATTCCTTCCTGATCCCCCGAGAGGATTTACCCTGGATCAACTTTACCTACAAACCTTAAAACTCAGTTATATTATGTAAATTTAGAAAGTATCAAGGCCTTTCTTAACCTCTTCCATACAGGGCAGTTATACACACTTCCATACCAGGCCTATTCTGGCACTTCTCTCCTACATGTACAAATCATAATTTTTTTGCTAGAAAATTACGCAGAACCCCCAAACATTATATATGTTTTTTTAGCAGACACCCTAGGGAATAAAACGACGGTCATTGAAACCTTTTATCTTGCGCAATAATTTTTCAAACGCCTTTTTTTTGGAAAAAAATTGTTTCATGAATTAAAAAAATTAAAAAACAGTAAAGTTAGCCCAATTTTTTTGTAAAATAGGAAAGATGATGTTACACCGAGTAAATAGATACCTAACATGTCACGCTTTAAAATTGCGCACACTCATGGAATGGCGCCAAACTTCGGTACTTAAAAATCTCCATAGGCAACGATTTGAAAATTTTTACAGGTTACCAGTTTAGATTTACAGAGGAGATCTAGTGCTAGAATTGTTGCTGGCACTCTAACGCACACGGCGATACCTCACATATGTGGTTTAAACGGCGTTTACATATGTCGGCGGGACTTGCGTGTGCGTTCGCTTCTGCGCGCAAGCTACCGGGGACAGGGTCGTTATAAAAAAAAAAGAAATACAATTTATTTTTTTATATTTATTTCTTTTTTTACACTTTTTTTTTTAATTTTTTTTTTTTTTGATCATTTTTATTCCTATTACAAGGAATGTAAACATCCCTTGTAATAGGAATGTGTGTGACAGGTACTCTTTATGGAGAGATGCGGGGTCAATAAGACCCCACATCTCTCCTCCAGGCTGGAAAGCATGAAATCGGTGAAAAAAAATTCACCGATCTCATGCTTGCTGTTGCTTAGCAGCCGCAATCGCGGCTTTGTTTACTTACGGGGACCCGGGCGTGACGTCATCACATCGCGCCCGGGTCCTCCGACGGTCATAGAGATGACTGGTGACCATCTGGTCACCAGTCATCTCTATGCTTCCTGCGAGCGCCGGACGATTCGTTCTCCGGGCCCCCGATGGCACGGGAGAGCCCGGAGAAGCACCGGATGGCGGCGGGAGGGGGGGTGTCCCCTCCCGCCGCCTGTAAGAACGATCTAGCGGCGGAACCGCCGCTATGATCGTTCTTACGTTGTGCAGAATCGCCGGCACAAGAGAAGGATATCTGAATGATGCCTCTAGCTGCAGGCATCATTCAGATATCCCCCCGCAAAGCCCAGGACGTCATATGACGTCCACTCTGAACGGCAGAGGTTCTTTGTGGACGTCATTTTACTATGGGCGGGTAGGGAAGTGGTTAAAGTAATCTACTGAGCTGGCCAGAACCACCTCTGGAGGGAGAGTGTTCCACATTTACACAGCTCTTACTGTGAAGAAACCTTTCCGTATTTGGAGTAGAAATCTCTTTTCCTCTAGACGTAAAGAGTGCCCCCTTGTCCTCAGTGTTGACCGTAAAGTGAATAACTCAACACCAAGTCCACTGTATGGACTCATTATATATTTGTACATGTGGATCATATCCCCCTTATTCTCCTCTTCTCAAGAGTGAATACAATTAGTTCTTCTAATCTTTCCTCATAGCTGAGCTCCTCCATGCCTCTTATCAGTTTGGTTGCCCTTCTCTGCACTTTCTCCAGTTCCCCAATATCCTTTTTGAGAACTGGTGCCCAAAACTGAACTGCATATTCCAGATGAGGTCTTACTAATGATTTGTACAGGGGCAAAATTCTCTCTCTCTCTCTCTCTGGAGTCCATACCTCTCTTATTACAAGAAAGGACTTTGCTCGCTTTGGAAACCGCAGCTTGGCATTGCATGCCATTGAGCTTATCTACCAAAACCCCCAAATCCTTCTCCACTATGGATCCCCCCAGTTCTACTCCTCCTAGTAAGTATGATGCATGCATATTCTTAGCCCCCAAGTGCATAACTTTACATTTATCAACATTTATCAATTAAACCTCATCTGCCACATAGTTGCCCAATGAGACAGAGCATTGAGGTCGGCTTGTAAATTGGAGACATCCTGCAAGGACGTTATTCCACTTGGTGTCATCTGCAAAGACAGAAATGTTTCTTTTGATCTCAGACCCAATATAATTTATAAAGATATTAAAAAGTAAGGTTCCACAACACTGTACCTTGGGGTACACCACTGATAACCTTGGACCATTCAGAGTGAGAATCATTAACCACAACTCTCTGAATTCTGACTTTCAGCCAGTTTTCAATCCATTTACAAACTGATATTTCCAATCCTGTAGACTTTACCTTACACATTAGCCGTGTGTGCGGAACTGTATCGAACGCTTTTACAAAATCCAAGTATACCACGTCCACAGCCACGCCTCTGTCCAAGGTTTTACTTACCTCTTCATAAAAAGAAATCTGGTTTGTCTAACAACTTCTGTCTTTCATGAATCCATGCTTTCTGTTGCTTAAATAGTTTTTTTCCAGCAAGAACTCATCTATGTGGTCTTTTATTAATCTCTCCAGTATCTTCCCGAGAAGTTAAACTAACAGGTCTAAAGTTACTTGGTAAAGACTTTGTTCCCTTTTTAAATATGGGCACCACATTGGCCCTGCGCCAATCCAGTGGTACTATTCCCGTCATTAATGAGTCCCTAAAAAATAGATACAAAGGGGCAGATCCACAAAAGCATTACGCCGGCGTATCTCTTGATACGCCGGCGTAATTTTAAATTTCCCGCGTTGTATCTTTGTTTTGTATCCACAAAACAAGATACGACGGCATCTGGGATCGATCCGACAGGCGCACGTCTTAGTACGCCGTCGGATCTTAGATGCAATTTTTCGGCGGCCGCTAGGTGGCGTTTCCGTCGAAATCCGCGTTGAGTATGCAAATTAGCTATTTACGGCGATCCACGAACGTACGTCCGGCCGGCGCTTTTTTTTTACGTCGTTTGCGTTCGGCTTTTTCCGGCATATAGTTAAAGCTGCTGTTATGAGGCGTACTCAATGTTAAGTATGGCTGTCGTTCCCGCGTACAATTTTGAATTTTTTACATTGTTTGCGTAAGTCGTTCGCGAATAGGAATTTGTGTAGAATGACGTCACCGCCGTAAGCAGTGTCTTGTTCTGGGTTAATTTCGAGCATGTGCACTGGGATACCCCCAGGGACGGCGCATGCGCAGTTAAAAAAAAAACGTTGTTTTTTGTCGGGTCACAACGTATTTACATAAAACACGCCGCCATTACATCCATTTGAATTCCGCGCCCTTACGCCGCCAGAGATACACTACACCGCCGTAACTTACGGTGCGAATTCTTTGTGGATTCAAAATAAAATAAATAGGATACGGCGGCGTAGTGTATCTTAGATACGCTGCGCCTGGCGGAAGATTACGCACAGATACGTGGATCTGCCCCAAAGTCTTTGAAATGACAGAGCTCAATTCTTTTAGGATCCATGGGTGTATGCCATCTGGTCCAGGTGCTTTATCCACCTTTATTCTGTCTAAATATTTCTGGACCATATCACTTTTGAGCCATCGTGGATTTGGGGCTGTGTCACTACCACCCCCATTGTGGACATGAGCTCCCCCATGCTCCATTGTTTACACAGAGCTAAAGAAAGCATTTAATAAATGAGTCTTCTCTTTGTCCCCAATCACCCACTCTAGATTATTTTGTAAAGGGCCTACATGCTTGACCGACAGTCAATATACTAGATACGTTTTATAATTAAAGTTAAACTAACTTCCTACGTTTTTGTTAAAGGTTAATAAGAAAAAATGACTTGCATCAGTGCTACATTTTGAATTTAAAATGTATTTGTGTGAACTGTGAAGTAAAGTCATGGATTGTGGAAACTAACTAGTGTCGGGTGATTGTATATAGTGTATACCACATTTACCACTGACTAATGCAGAGTTGCAATGCAAGGAGATCAGCTAAAAGTAGTTGGATCTGTATGTGTGTGTTATAATTACTGTATTTATCAGCATATACCGTGCGCCGGCATATAGCGCGCACCAGAAGCTGAGAAGGGAAGTTTAGGGAAAAAAAATACATTTTGGATGTCTTGCCCGGCGTCCATCGGCGGCCTTGTCCGGCGTCCATCTGCGGCCTTGCGCAGGGTCCGTCCAGTCTTGTCGGTGTCCGTCTGCTGTCTTGCCCGGCGTCCATCAGCGGCCTTGTCCGGCATCCGTCTGCGGCGTTGCGCAGGGTCCGTTGAGTGTTGCGCGGGGTTCGTCGAGTGTTGTGTGTTTGAATTTGGTGCGTTGTGCAGAGCCGGATTTCCGGATTCTCTCGGCTCCTCTCGCGTGGCTGCGGGCGGAGCCGAGCGTGGCCGAGCCTAGCTGAGTGTACTGCAGTACACTCGGCTCGGACAATGTCGGAGACAGCGGGGATAGGCGGGGATCGGCGTATATCGCGCACCCACGATTTTCCCCTGATTTTAAGGGGGAAAAAGTGTGCAGTATACGCCCGATAAATACGGTAATATAAATTAGTAGATTAATCGATTAAAAAAAAAAAATTGATTAATTGAACACGACAATTTTAATCAGTAACAGCCCTAATATATGTGTGTATATATATATATATATATATATATATATATATATATATATATATATATATATATATAAAAAACAATCCAATTTGAATTTCGTATAGAATGAAATCGAATTTGAATGGAAGAGAATAGAAAAGAATAGCATAAAAAAAAACAGAACGGAAAATGTGTGTGTGTGTATATACCATCTTCCGAAATTCTTATAGAATGAATTTGAATTTGAATACAAAAGATTAGAATAGAAAATAATAGAAAATAATAAACTAGAAAAACATATATTATTTTGTATTCTATTCTGTTCTATTGTTGTCCAATTCTATTCTATTACTTTCTATTTTCTATTCTATTGTAATCTTTCCTATTCTAATTCAAAATCATTATATACGAAATTCGAATTTCGGAAAATGGTTTTATATATATATATATATATATATATATATATATATATATATATATATATATATATGTGTGTGTGTGTGTGTGTGTGTGTGTGTATATATTTATATATATATATAACCATTTTCCGAAATTCGAATTTCATATAGAATGAATTTGAATTTGAATAGAAAAGGTTAGAATAGAAAATAATTGACTAGAAAACCAATAGAACAGAATAGAATAAAATATAATATATATTGTATTCTATTCTGTTCTATTGTTTTTTTAGGCTATTTTTTTCTACTCTGTTCTAATCTTTTCTATTCAAATTCATTGTATACAAAATTCCAATTTCAGAAGATGGTTTATATATATATATATATAAACCCTAATCCTATTATATATCTATATATATATATATATATCGATATGTCTATATATATATATATATATATATATATATATATATATATATATATATATATATATATAAAACGAAATTCGAATTTCGTATAGAATGAATTTGAATAGAAAAGATTAGAATATAATTTGTTTTAAAAGAATAGACTACAAAAACAATAGAACAGAATATAATAAAATATAATATATGTTATATATATATTATATATATATATATTCTGTTCTATTGTTTTTCTATTCTATTCTAATGTTTTCTATTCCAATTCAAAATCATTCTATACAAAATGGTTATATACAGTATGTCAATATTAGGGTTAGGATCAAACCTAACCCTATTTTTTTTTATATATATATATATATATATATATATATATATATATATATACACACAGTACAGACCAAAAGTTTGGACACACCTTCTCATTCAAAGAGTTTTCTTTATTTTCATGACTATGAAAATTGTAGATTCACACTGAAGTCAAAACTATGAATTAACACATGTGAATTATACATAACAAAAAAGTGTGAAACAACTGAAAATATATTTCATATTCTAGGTTCTTCAAAGTAGCCACCTTTTGCAGATACTCCTGTTGGGGATTTATTCAAAATTGAAGGCATACTGAACCAGCATGGCTACCACAGCATCTTGCAGCGGCATGCTATTCCATCCGGTTTGCGTTTAGTTGGACCATCATTTATTTTTCAACAGGACAATGACCCCAAACACACCTCCAGGCTGTGTAAGGGCTATTTGACCAAGAAGGAGAGTGATGGGGTGCTGCGCCAGGTGACTACCTCTTGAAGCTCATCAAGAGAATGCCAAGAGTGTGCAAAGCAGTAATCAAAGCAAAAGGTGGCTACTTTGAAGAACCTAGAATATGAAATATATTTTCAGTTGTTTCCCACTTTTTTGTTATGTATAATTCCACATGTGTTAATTCATAGTTTTGATGCCTTCAGTGTGAATCTACAATTTTCATAGTAATGAAAATAAAGAAAACTCTTTGAATGAGAAGGTGTGTCCAAACTTTTGGTCTGTACTGTATATATATATATATATATATATATATATATATATATATATATATATATATATAAAACATCTTCCAGAATTTCGTATAGAATGAATTTGAATTTGAATACAAAAGATTAGTATAAAAAATAACAGAAAAAAATAAACTAGAAAAACATATATTCGCTTTTATTCTATTCTGTTCTATTGTTTTTCTATTCTATTCTATTCTTTTCTATTTTCTATTCTAATCTTTTCTATTCTAATTCAAAATCATTCTATATGAACTTCAAATTTTGGAAAATGGTTATATATGTAAATATTAGGGTTAGGGTGGTTAACACTAACCAGGGCTGGACTGGGACAAAAATTTGGCCCTGGACTTCATCCAGACCGGCCCACTTTAATTCAATAAAATGCACGCCCACCAAAAGGCCCCTACATCCATTATTGTATATCATGAGAGGGTGAAAGAGAGGGGAATGAGAGAGAGAGGGAGGGTTGAGGGAAAGGGGGTGAGAGAGGGGGGTGAGTGTAAGAAAAAGAGAGTGAGCGTAAAAGAGAGGGGGTGAGTGTAGGACCCCTTTATACACTGAGGCGTTTTTTAGGTGCTTTTGGGCTAAAAATAGCGCCTGTAAAGCGACTGAAAAACGCCTCCGCTGCAGTCCCAGTGTGAAAGCCTGAGTGCTTTCACACTGGGGTGCTGCCAGGGCGTTAGAAAAAGTCCTCCAAGCAGCATCTCTGTTTTAAAAAACGGCCCACTGAGCCATTGGCCCACCGGGAAACTCCCTGTAGTCCCTATGGCCAGTCCATCCCTGAAGCTAACCCTATTATATTTATATATATATATATATATATATATATATATATATATATATATATATATATATATATATATATATATATATAACGTTTCCAAAATTCGAATTTCGTATAGAATGAATTTGAATAGAAAAGATTAGAATAGAAAATTATAGAAAAGAATAGACTAGAAAAACAATAGAACAGAATATAATAAAATAGAATAATAATAATAATAATAACTTTTATATAATTATATTTTATTCTATTCTATTGTTTTTTTATTCTTTTCTTTTCTATGCAAAATTATTCTATACAAATTTAGAATTTCAGAAAATGGTTATATATATATAAATATTATGCCAAACGTCTTTGGCATGGGTGATTCGGAGGTGTATCGCATCTTCAGATTCACCCCTACTGCCATCCTGGAATTAACCACAACCCTGAAAGATGACATCACCAGCCAAACAAAACGCTCACATGCAGTGGAGCCATTGGTCAAGGTACTGGCAACACTGCATTTCCTTGCCAGTGGCTCTTTTCAGCGTACAAGTGGAGTGGTGGCTGGGATGGAACAATCCTCCATTAGCAGATGTGTGCACCAGGTTGTCCCCGCAATCCTGGGACACATGGCCAACCAAATCATCAGACCCACCCAGGAGGACCTGCGGGTGAAGGCAATGCGTGATTTCTACAGAATTGCAGAATTCCCACGCACCGTGGGGGCCGTTGATTGCACACATGTGGCACTACGGCCCCCCCGTGACACAGAGCACCTATTCCGCAATCGGAAGCATTGGCATTCCATCAACGTACAGGTGATAGCCGATGCCCAATGCCTCATATGGCAAGTCCATGCCAAACACCCAGGGTCCAGCCACGACAGCTACATATACCTTTAAAGCCCCATCCCAATGGAATTCGAACAGAACGTGTATGGGGACAGCTGCTGGTTGGTGAGTGACATGGGTGTCAGGCATGACTGTCCCACCCCATGATGCACACATCACGAGGGGCACATGCATGACTAACATCCTCCTGTCTTGAACACTGGGCATTATTCTAGGGCCAAAGGGAATCACAGCACCACGACCACGATGGCCCCTGTGGGGTGGTCTGCCTCTGCCTGTCATTTTTTTAAATTTGTTTAGTTGTACTATGCGTGCAAGCTACTGTGACACCAGATATGAGTGGCACTGTGCACTGGCAGAAGTTGGCAGAGTAGACACTGTAGGCCTGACACACACGCCTGCAGACAACTAACTGCTATTCTATTGCAGTCAAATTATTTTTTTTTTTTTATTATTAATCTACTGTGCCACCAGATATATGAGTGGTGGCTCTGGGCAAGTGGGCACAGTATACGCTGTGAGCCTGACACACGCTGGCAGCCATGCAACTGACTACTATTCTATTGTTATCTACTGTACCACCAGATATATGAGTGGTGGTGGCACTGGGCACAGTATAAGCTGTGAGCCTGACACATGCTGGCAATGGCAAACAACTGACTACTATTCTCTATTGCCGCCAAAATTATTATTATTTTTTTTAAATGTTATCTACTGTGCCACCAGATATATGAGTGGTGAGTGGCACTGGGCACAGTAGTATACGCTGTGAGCCTGACACACGCTGGCAATGGCAAACAACTGACTACTATTCTCTATTGCAGCCAACATTTTTTATTTTTTTTTAAATGTTATCTACTGTGCCACCAGATATATGAGTGGTCGGTGCGACACTGGGCACAGTAGTATACGCTGTGAGCCTGAGACACACACACGCTGGCAACTGCAATTAGATTACAGAGAAAAAAAAAAGCAGACTGATATACTAGCCCTAAAAAGGGCTGTTTGGGGTGCTGTCAGGACGCTGTCCTAACAGCAGAGATCAGATGAGTCTTTCAGGACTGGAGTGGACACTGAAAACACTGGTCTAGCTATAGATTTCCCTATTAAAACAGCAGCAGCTACACTATCCCTCCTCTCACTAAGACTGCAGGTTCCGAATGATTCTAAAATGGATGCTGTCCAGGAGGTGGGAGGGTATGCTGGAATGTGTCTGCTGACTGTGAGGTACAGGGTCAAAGTTTGATCAATGATGACATATTTTTTTTTATATATGCATATGTTCGCCCGCGGCAGCGAACGCGAACAAGCGATGTTCGCCGGGAACTATTCGCCGGCGAACAGTTCTGTACATCACTATATTTGAGTCACTGGATCTTTCACATCAGATGTTATTCATTTGAATTTACAGTTCAAAACTGTAGAAATGTTTTACTTTATTTATTAATATTGACTCATCGCTTGTATCATTCATAATCATATTTAAGGTTTATACACACTGTGGTATTTTTTTGGGAATAGTATGGCTTGCAATCATTGTATATATTCATTTTTATGCTGCAATTATTATTATTGAGAATTTTCATGATATATAGTGTATTTATACTTATTGCACACAACTATTCCTTTTAATTTTTTAACCCTGACCTATTTTTGTTTTATTTACCTGAATTTAACTAGTTATAAGTCCCTGTACAGCAGAACTCAGAGAGGTAGAACCTTCACAAGGAGCCAATCAGGTGTATTTCAGTGCAAGAAGTATGGGCCAGATTCACAAAAGAGATACGACGGCGTATCTCCTGATACGCCGTCGTATCTCTGGGCCAAATTCTCAAAAAGCTGTGCAAATTTAGTATTACCTAACTTATGTCATTTAAGTTACGGCGCCCTAAGTTGGTGTCGTAAGTGCCGTATCCACAGCGCATTTGTGCACAAAATTGCGCCATCCTTAACCTAAATTCCGAGGCGTAAGGCGTGGTTATGGCAAGTGGGAAGGAAGTGGGCGTGCTTCATTGTAATGAGCCGTGACCCCATGCAAATGAAGGGCCGGCCGTACTGCGCATGCGCGCACGAATCTGGACCTCACTGGGCATGTGCAGAACTTTGCTCATCGCAATCAGTGAGATAGGTAAAAGGCCAAGCGTACTTAGTTTGAGGATCGCCCTGTGTCTAAATAGCCCCAGTCAAACACACTTCCCTTGCAAAAGTATTTCCCTGTGTTCCCTTCCTAAAGCAAGTTGCTTCTGCTTTGAACGTTTGTCAGTGTTTGTTGGTAAGATTTGTTTGTGAGAAAAGTTGTTGAGGAGTTGTAGAGTATAGTTGGTGTTTGTTTTTGATAATTTGTTATTTGTTTTGATTGTTTGCCTGTTTGTTTTTGATAAGTGTTTGTTTTTTGGTGTGTGATTGTTTTTTGTTTCCCTTTTTTGCCTGTTTGTTTTTGATAAGTGTTTCTTTTTTGGTGTTTGATTGTTTTTTGTTTCCCTTTTTTGCCTGTTTGTTTTTGAATTTATAGTAGCTGTCTGTTTGTGTTTTTTTTTTTTTTTGCTGTGTTTTTTTTTCTTTGTTGTGCGTGTATTGTTGATTGTTTTTTGGGTGAGTTTCCTGTTGCTGGGTGGTGTCTGTGATGGCCACCAAGCGCAGGAAGCTAAATTTTACAGTGGCAGAGAAGCATATTCTTGCTCAGGGCATCATAAAATATGGGCGCTTTCTCCATGGCCCTGAGAGCCACAACACCACCCCGGCCAGGAGGAAGGAGATCCTTAAAAAGATCACCGATCGGATCAATGCGGCGGGGGGGGGGGGAGACCAGGACCATCGCTGGAATCCAAAAAAAAATAAACGATTTGAAGAGCGTGTCCCGGAACAAACTGGCAACGCTGCATGCCCATACCAGAGGCACTGGAGGAGGGGGACCCTGCCCAGTCAGGATGAGTGAGGAGGAATGGGCAGTGGCCCAGTGTTTCCACCCACAGCAGGTGGTGGGCCTGCCTGGCTTTGACTCTGATGCTCCTGTGAGGACAGGTAAGTTTTTTATTTTTTCTATCTGGTGATTAGCATGTGTGGGTGGGGGAAGGGAAGATGTGCCAAGTGTGTGGATCCACCAACCTGTGATTGTTTTGTGTCCTCCCCAGATGGCCAGGAGGTGGCAGCCCCATCAGCCCAGGAGGTTGCTGGGTCATCAGCCCAGGAGGTGGCAGCCCCATCAGCCCAGGAGGTTGCCGGGTCATTAGCCCAGGATGTGGCAGCCCCATCAGCCCAGGAGGTTGCTGGGTCATCAGCCCAGGAGGTGGCAGCCCCATCAGCCCAGGAGGTGGCAGCCCCATCAGGGAAGGAGGTTGCTGGCCCATCAGGGCAGGCTGCTGCACCACCCCCAAGACAGGCTGATGCTGAGTCCCAAGAAGGGCAGGATTTGCCATGGGAGGGGAGTGCCCACAACTCCCCTAATTTGTATGTTTGAGTCATTGAGTCCCAGCAGTCAGGCCACCATCAGGGGTGGCCCCTCCCAACCCTCCTCCAACATGCAGCAGCCCCCATGGGTCACTCCAACCCCTCCTCCAAGGCCACAAGCCTCAGGGGCAAGTAGGAGGCCGACCCCGGAAACCAGGGGGGGGTTTGAGCGTCTGCTGGTCAGTCTGCTGAGGGACAATGCCCGGCAGACCCGCAGTCTGGGTGAAATTAAAAAAACAATGACCAAGGTGGAGCACAGCCTGGGTTTAATGAGGGATTCACTGGGTAACGTGGCCACCAACTCAGTGGGGGTCATCACCTGTTTGTGGGACCTGAGGAACGCCACAACAGGCGTGGCCCAGGAGGTGACTGCCCTGACCCAGGCTGTGCAGGCCAATACCCGGGCTGTGCAGGCCAATACCCGGGCTGGCCAGGCTAATACGGCTGACATCACTGCCTGTCTGACAAGGATAGCCGTGGCCTTGGAGGGCAGGCCAGCAGGAGGACAGACACCAGGGGAGGCTCCTTATTCCCCTGCACAGACCCCCCCCCCCGTGAAGATACTCCCTCCCCTGCACAGACCCCCCCCGTGAAGATCCCCCAGTTGGCCGTGCCCGTGCCCGTGGTCAGCCCAGAAGGAGCACTCGGCAACATCAGTAAGTTGCAGGGGTACTTTTGGTTTTTTTTATTTTCTTTTTTTTATTATACTGTACTTATGATTTGGTTTATGTGTGTGAATGATGTGTGAATGTGGGGGGGTGGCATTCCTGATAACATAAGGGTGTCACCCGTCTGGCGCCGGACCTGTTTACGATACACCGCCGCAAATTTCCAGGTAAGTGCTTTGTGGATCGGGCACTAAATCGGAAAAATTGCGGGGGTGTTACGTAAACTTGCGCCCGCTGTACGTGAATCTGGCCCTATGTTGTCAGGAGAAGAGAGCAAAGTAACAAGAAGTAAAGAAGTAGAGCTCATTAAAGTCACTCATTTATTCACTATCTAGTGCTTTTGTGGTTAACTTACTTGATTTAAGGGGCCTCGAGTGTGGTCCCTGACGCAACCAAAGGGTCAAAGTGAATATTAACCACTTCAATACTGGGCACTTTCACTCTCTTCCTGCCCAGGCCAATTTTCAGCTTTCAGCGCTGTCAAGCCTTGAATGACAATTGTGAGGTCATGCAATGCTGTACTCAAACAAAAATATTATAATTTTTTTGAGACGGATAGAGCTTTCTTTTGGTGGTATTTAATCACCACTGAGTTTTAAATGTTTTGCTAAACTAATGAAAAAAAAGACAGAACATTTTGAAAAAAGTTCCTAGTTTCTGTTACAAAATGTTGTAAATAAGTAGTTTTTCTCTTTTACTGATGTGCGCTGATAAGGCTGCACTGATGGGCGGCACTAATAGACAGCACTGATAGGTGGCACTGATGAGGAGGCACTGACAGGCATCACTGATGGACACTGAAAGGTAGCACTGATTGGCATAACTGATGGGCACTGATTAGCATCACTGGTGGGACTGCACTGAAAATCAATGCACCGACTATGAGTGCAGACCTCCCTGTCCGGGGAGCCGCTTATCGGCGCTTCCTATTTACACTGTGATCAGTGTTGGACTGGACACATCTAATCACGTGGTAAAGAGCCTACGTCATCTTCACCACGTGTGTCCGAGCTACACTCTGCACCACTGATTGCCGTGCTGTGCTCCCCCGGGGGCACGCATGAGCGGCTTGTTCTGAAAGATGACATCCAGTCAGAACAATGGAACCCCCACCCGGCTGTCATTTTGCTATAGGCCGGACGAGAAGGTGTTTATTTTCAGAGACAGCAGACACACAACATGCTATATTCAAAGACTATGGACATGATACGAAACATTGTCAGAAACTGTGGACATGCTGCAGAAGACTGTAATGCCGCGTACACACGACCGTTTTTCGGGTTCTAAAAAATTACGTTTTTTTTTATGTCATTAAAAACGATTGTGTGTGGGTTTCAGAGCATTTTTCGGGTTCTGAAAAACGGGCAATTTTGTTTTTTAACATGCTCTATTTTTCTTTTCACGATCGTGTGTAAGCAAGACCGTTTTAATGATCAAGTTAAAAAAAAAATAGTTTTTTCTAGAGCCTGTCATTATTTTAGTATTTTAGCTTTTTTTGTTATATCCTTTGAAGAGGAATAAAAGCCTGACGCTACAGTAACTATTCTTAAAAACATTCCCTCCCACCTCCTCCTACGTATCCTACATAACCTGTGTAAAAAGGTTTGTGTTCTTACCTCTTTTTTTATCCACTTCGGTACAGTCATGTCATCCTGCAGCTTCAGCCCTCCAGTGAGCAGGGAAAAGAGGGAGCAGAAAAAACAGCTGGGCTTTGGGTGACACCATGGCTCACGGAATTCACAGTCATTGTTGAACATGCCTTTACACAGAGGAGCTGGAGCTTAAAGTGATTGTAAAGGCAGAAGGCTTTTTATCTTAACCACTTGCCGACCGGCTCACGCCGATATACGGCGGCAAAGTGGTTTGTTAATGCAAATCGCCGTATGGGTATGTCTGTACCTTTACGGGCGCATATCCAGGTGGCGCGATTGCCGCCGGCCGCGCTTGATCGCGTGCACAAGAGCAGGAACAGGGATTTGTGTGAGTAAACACAAAAATCCCTGTTTTGTCAGGAAAGAAGAGACATATCGGGCCAGATCCACAAAAACCTGACGTAACTTAAAAAATCCAATTTAAGTTACACTGCCTTAAAGTTTCTACCTAAGTGCCTGATCCACAAAGCACTTATCTAGAAATTTCAGGCTGTGTAACTAAAATTCCGCCGGCGCAAGGCGTTCCTATTCAAATGGGGCGAGTCCCATTTAAATGAGGCGCGCTCCCGCGCCGGCCGTACTGCGCATGCGCGAAGTTACGTTACGCCGAGTTTTGAGGATCGCGACGGCTTAAAAAAGTTGCGTCGGGGAAAAAAAAAAATGACAGCGGCATGCATTCCTGAGGGAGAACTCCATGCCAATTTTCAAAGAAAAAACCGGCATGGGTTCCCCCCCCAGGAGCATACCAGGCCCTTAGGTCTGGCATGGGTTGTAAGGAGACCCCCCCCACGCCGAAAAATTGACGTAGGGGGTCCCCCTACAATCCATACCAGACCCGTATCCAAAGCACGCTACCCGGCCAGTCAGGAATGGGAGTGGGGACGAGCGAGCGTCCCCCCCCCCCTCCTGAGCCGTGCCAGGCCGCATGCCCTCAACATGGGGGGGTTGGGTGCTCTGCGGCAGGGGGGCGCACTGCGGGCCCCCCCACCCCAGAGCACCCTGTCCCCATGTTGATGAGGACAGGACCTCATCCCGACAACCCTTGCCATTGGTTGTCGGGGTCTGCGGGCGGAGGCTTATCGGAATCTGGGAGTCCCCTTTAATAAGGGGGCCCCCAGATACCGGCCCCCCACCCTAAGTGAATGGATATGGGGTACATCGTACCCCTATCCATTCACCTGGAGGCAAAAAGTAAAAGTTAATAAACACACAACACAAGGCTTTTTAAAATATTTTATTATTCTGCTCCGGACGCCCCCCCTGTCTTCGTTATTAGCTCTTTTACCAGGGGGGGCTTCTTCTTCCACTCTCCGGGGGTCTTCTCCGCTCTCCGGGGGGGGTTTCTTCTTCCGCTCTCCGGGGGGGCTTCTCCGGACTCCGGGGGGCTTCTTCCATCTTCTCCCCTCTTCCGCTCTTGACTCGGCGAACCCCGGTTCTTCTGCAGCTCTCCGGTGCCTTCTTCTTCAGCGCTGGCTGCCTGCTATGTTTGTGTGTTAGCTCGATTTCAAACAGGCAGCCAGCGCGGTCTTCTGTGGCGTCAGGGTCTTCTCTTCCTTTCTTCCGATGTTGCCTCGTCGCCTGTTGTCGCTGTAATGATGGAAGCGCGCCTTGCATCCCATTTATATAGGCATCACCGTCCCATCATGCTCCGGTAGGTACCCACGTGGTGGGTGCACGTGGGTAGGCACCCACCACGTGGGTACCTGCCGGAG
This sequence comes from Rana temporaria, assembly GCF_905171775.1. Classification (NCBI taxonomy): domain Eukaryota; kingdom Metazoa; phylum Chordata; class Amphibia; order Anura; family Ranidae; genus Rana; species Rana temporaria. The sequence goes on from NC_053490.1 coordinate 398,707,480, forward strand.
CATGATGGGACGGTGATGCCTATATAAATGGGATGCAAGGCGCGCTTCCATCATTACAGCGACAACAGGCGACGAGGCAACATCGGAAGAAAGGAAGAGAAGACCCTGACGCCACAGAAGACCGCGCTGGCTGCCTGTTTGAAATCGAGCTAACACACAAACATAGCAGGCAGCCAGCGCTGAAGAAGAAGGCACCGGAGAGCTGCAGAAGAACCGGGGTTCGCCGAGTCAAGAGCGGAAGAGGGGAGAAGATGGAAGAAGCCCCCCGGAGTCCGGAGAAGCCCCCCCGGAGAGCGGAAGAAGAAACCCCCCCCGGAGAGCGGAGAAGACCCCCGGAGAGTGGAAGAAGAAGCCCCCCCTGGTAAAAGAGCTATTAACGAAGACAGGGGGGTCGTCCGGAGCAGAATAATAAAATATTTTAAAAAGCCTTGTGTTGTGTGTTTATTAACTTTTACTTTTTGCCTCCAGGTGAATGGATAGGGGTACGATGTACCCCATATCCATTCACTTAGGGTGGGGGGCCGGTATCTGGGGGCCCCCTTATTAAAGGGGACTCCCAGATTCCGATAAGCCTCCGCCCGCAGACCCCGACAACCAATGGCAAGGGTTGTCGGGAAGAGGTCCTGTCCTCATCAACATGGGGACAGGGTGCTCTGGGGTGGGGGGGCCCGCAGTGCGCCCCCCTGCCGCAGAGCACCCAACCCCCCCATGTTGAGGGCATGCGGCCTGGCACGGCTCAGGAGGGGGGGGACGCTCGCTCGTCCCCACTCCCATTCCTGGCCGGCCGGGTAGCGTGCTTTGGATACGGGTCTGGTATGGATTGTAGGGGGACCCCCTACGTCAATTTTTCGGCGTGGGGGGGGTCTCCTTACAACCCATGCCAAACCTAAGGGCCTGGTATGCTCCTGGGGGGGGAACCCATGCCGGTTTTGTTTTTTACAAATTGCCGTGGAGTTCTCCCTCGGGAAAGCATACCAAATGCCGTCGCTGGAATGGGCTTTTACAAGGTGTGACTAGTTTACACTTTGTAGAACCAGCCCTAATTTTACACTTGCAAAATAACACTTACGGCGCAAAAAGGAAGCTAGAAAGCTTTGTGGATCGCCTTAAGTGCTAATTTGCATACTAGCAACGGCATTTCGACTCGAAATGCCCCCAGCGGCGGATGCGGTACTGCATCCTAAGATTCGGCAGTGTAATTCAATTACACATGCCGGATCTTCTGTCTAACTTTGGAAAAAGCCTTTTGAGGATCGTTTCCAAAGTTACACACAGACTGAACAGCAGTTAAGTCGGAGTATCTCTTTTGAGGATCTGGCCCATCGTTTGTACAATGATCTGTCTACTCCTCTAGTCAGTCCTATCCCCTCACAGGTAGGAGACACCTAGGAAACACACATTTAACCCCTTGATCGCCCCCTAGTGTTAACCCCTTCCCTGCCAGTGACATTTACACAGTAATCAGTGCATTTTGCTAGCTCTGATCGCTGTATAAATGTCAATGGTCCCAAAAATGTGTCAAAAGTGTCCAATTTGTCCGTCTCAATGTCAAAGTTCTGCTAAAATTCGCAGATCACTGCCATTACTAGTAAAATATAATAATAATAATAATAAAAATGCTATAAAAATGCCATAAATCTTTCCAATAGTTTGTAGACGCTATGGGCCAAATCCTCAAAAGGGATACGCAGGCGGAACTGCTGTTCAGCCTGCGTATCCCTGTGCCTATCTTTGGAACTGATCCTCAGAAGCAGTTTTCCAAAGATAGGCAGAAGATCCGACATCTGTAAGAGACTAAGGCCCCATACACACGAGAGAATTTATCCGCGAATACGGTCCAGCGGACCGTTTCCGCGGATAAATCCTCTCGAGGATTTCGGCGGATTTTCATGCGATGGAGTGTACACACCATCGCATTGAAATCCGCGACGAAATCCTCTGGCGATGACGTGTCACGCCGTCGCCGCGATTATGACGCGGCGACGTGCGCGACACTGTCATATAAGGAATTCCACGCATGCGGGGGATCCCTTCGGACGGATGGATCCGGTAAGTCTATACAGACCAGCGGATCCATCCGTTGGGATGGATTCCAGCAGATGGATATGCTTGGCATGTCAGCAAATATTCGATCTGCTGGAATCCATCCCAGGGGAGAAATATCCGCGGAAACAGATCCGCTGGCGTGTACACACCATAGGATCTATCCGCTGAAACCCATCTGCTGGGATTTTTCAGCGGATGGATTCTATGGTGTGTACGGGGCCTTACACTGTCGGATCTTAGGATGCAGTACCGCATCCGCCGCTGGGGGCATTTTGAGTCGAAATGCCGCTTTGCATATGCAAATGAGGACTTACGGAGATCCACAAAGCTTTTCAGTTTACGTTTGCATACGTAAAATTAGTTCTGCTTTTACAAAGTGTAAACTAGTAACACCTTGTAAAAACAGATCTTTTTTTCGATCGCCGCGTTTTTTTTTTAAATTTTTAATTTTTTTTCCCGGCGCGTAACTTTTTTTTTACCCGACGCAACTTTATTGTCCCGTTGCAATCCACAAAGCCCGACGTAACGTAATTTCGCGCGCTGCCCGTCGGGAAAATTACGTCACGAGCATGCACAGTACGGCCAGCGCGGGAGCGAGCCTCATTTAAATTGTCATCGCCCCCTGCAGAAGAGGACCGCCTTGCGCCGGAGACATTTAAGTTACACGGCCTGAAATTTCTAGGTAAGTGCTTTGTGGATCGGGCACTTAGGTAGAAATTTTAAGTCAGTGTAACTTAAATGGAAAAAGTTAAGTTAGGCAGGAAATTTGAGGATTTGGCCCTATAACTTTTGTGCAAACCAATCAATATACGTTTATTGCGGGTTTTTTTTACCAAAAATATGTAGAAGAATATATATTGGCCTAAACTGAGGAATAAATTGTTTTAAAATTTTTGGGATATTTATTATAACAAAAAAGTAAAATATATTGTTGTTTTTTTTTTTCAAAATTGTCGCTCTTCTTTTGTTTATAGCACAAAAAATAAAAACCGCAGAGGTAATCAAATACCGCCAAAAGAAATCTCTATTTGTGGGAAAAAAGGACTTTCATTTTGTTTGGGTACAGTGTCCGCGCAATTGTCAGTTAAAGCGACGCATCGCCGTATCGCAAAAAATGGCTGGTCATTAAGCAGCCAAATCTTCCAGTCTGTGAGTGGTTAATGCATTCTATGCATTAAGATAAAAAGGCTTCTGTGTGCAGCAGTCCCCCTTAGCCCCCCTGATACTTACCTGAGCTCATCTAGATCCAGCGATGTTGTAAGATTGTCTCGGCTGCCCGAAACTCCCCTCCTCATTTGTTCAGACAGCAGTGCAGAGGCATTGGCACCCGTTGCTGTCAATCAAAGTCAGTCAGCCAATGGGGAGAGACAGGGGGCGGGGCCGGGATGCGGCTCCATGTCTGAATGGGCACAGGGAGCTGTTGGTCGGCTTGTGTGCCCCCATAGCAAGTTTCTTGCTGTGGGGGCACTGAACAGGAGGGAGGGGCCAGGAGAACAGAAGAGGGACCCGAGAAGAGGAGGATGTGGGCTGCTCTGTGCAAATCCCCTGTACATGGCAGGTAAGTAGGACATGTTTGTTATTTTTACCTTAAAAAAACAACAAGACTTTACAATCACTTTAAGGGTCACGTGACCGGGCCAGATCGAACTGGATTAAAAAATGGAAGTATACAGTTGTTTTTTTCGCACATGATATGCAGTATAGGTAGGAGAAAGAAGGAGGGAACATTTTTAAGATTAGATAGTGTCAGATTTTTCTTTCATTTAAGTATTATTTAAGTATATTTCTTTTTGTGCTGCAGGACTGAAGAAACGTACTCTGAAATAAATTGAATTCACTACATGAAATTAATTTTCACATTTTAGCCTACCTGTTACAATAATCTAACCTGTGCTGCTCTCACTGATGTGTTCAAATTAATTTAATCAATTGTTCTAGATTTCAAATTTATAATCACTTGAAGTACGTATAGGCTAAAGACAGACGTGGGATGTACAGTAATTGAGAGGATAGGCGTACTTCACTGCACTGAGTCCTAAAATTATAAGTTCTGGAAATTTGAGTGCAGGGGGAATAAAGTTATACTGCATACAATTTTGAAGCATGCTTTTTTCTTCATGGTTAAATCTTTCTGATAAAATTATTATTTGGATTCAAGGCAACTAATTAATGTGGGGTTTTTCATGCATGTTACATTAAAGATAATGGCCCAGATTCACAAAGAGTTACGCCGGCGTATCAGTAGATATCTAAGCCCGTCGTATGTTTAAGTGTATGCTCAAACTGAGATACACTTAAATATGCCTAAGATACGATGGCCTGCGCTTCCATTGAGGTGGCGCTTCCATTGAGGTCGGCGTAGAATATGCAAATGAGTAGTTACGCCGATTCGCGAACGTACGCTTGCCCGTCGCAGTAAAGATATGCCCTTCCGTAAGCGATACGCGGCGTAAAAATAAACATCCACCCTAGGTGGCGTATCCAATGTTAAGTATGGCCGTCGTTCCCGTGTCGCAATTTGAAAATTTTACGTCGTAACTCGTCCGTGAATGGGGCTGGACGCCATTTACGTTCACGTCTAAACCAATGACATCCTTGCGACGTCATTTGGAGCAATGCACCCTGGGATATTTTCCAGATGGCGCATGCGCAGTACGTTCGGCGTGAGAACGCGCTTAATTTAAATGCTCCATGTCCCCTACCCGGCTCATTTGAATTAGGCGGGCTTGCGCCGGGTGATTTACGCTACGTCACCGCAACTTTACAGGCAAGTGATTTGTGAATAAAGCACTTGCCTGATAAACTTGCGGCGGCGTAACGTAAATCAAATACGTTACGCCCGCCCACAAATACGACCATCTACATGAATCTGGCCCAATGTCAACAGGCAAGACAATACTATAAGGGCCCTTTAACACGTACGGATCCCGCGAGGGTCTGTACCTTTAACACCCGCTTGCTCAGCAGGGATCGCTCCGTTGATCCCAGCTGAGCCGGCAGATGACAGGGCGGTCTCTGCACACTGTGCAGGGGCCGCTCTGTCAGATCTCCGCTCTCCTCTATGGGGGGATCGGATGAACACGGACCGTCTGTCCGTGTTCATCTGATCCGATCCGCAGGCAGATGGAAATATAGGATTTTCCTCCGCAGAATCGGAGCATAGCGGACACCGATGAGATCAGACATCAGAGGATGTTCATCCACTGACATCCGCAATCCCATAAGGATACATGTATGTCCGTTTTTCATCCGAAAACGGATGGATGAAAAACGGACATACGGTCCGCAGGTGTGAAAGGCTCCTAAGTGTATATAATAGCCCTGCGCTGCCTGTATTCAACTAGCAGCTAACACGACTAATTAGATAATAGCTGAAATCAAAGATAAATAAAAGTTTAGCACTTAGATAACTTTAACAGAAAAGCGAAAGCCAAATTGTAAATATTAGTAAAGGGGTATAAACCACAAGTGATGAGACTCACTGGGGTAGATTCAGGAACAATTTCCGCCGGTGTAGACTGAGATGCGCGGCGTAAATGCCAATTTGCGCCGGCGTATCTCCGCGCCGTATTCAGCAAACAATATTACGCCGTAACGTAGATTTTTTTTTTTCGTTTGGACCTTTCCACGCCAGTGCGGCGTGGGCCCCCATTTACGCTGGTCTGAACTAGCGCGGCCCTGGTTTTTCTATTTTAAATATGCAAATGAGGGAGTTCGATTCAGCAAATTACGAATTGCCGGCGCAGGCTACTCCCGGTGCGTGTAACTCTGGTTTGCAGCGGAAAGTTACCCTTTATAAAGCAGGGGTAACTTTACACCACACTTGCACAGGTCATTTGGAGAGCAGATAAAACCACATCGCTACAGACGAACTGAGCTGCAAGTACACTTGCTGGACAACACCTGTGTGCCATCATGCCAGGGGCAGCCGTGGTCCTTGCACTTCTGCGTCGACGGGCACGTAGGAGGGAACAGGAGATAATCTTCCGCACACGCATTAATGTTTTTGGCATGGGGGACGCAGAGGTGTATCGCACCTACAGGTTCAGCCGTGAAGCCATACTGGAAATCACCAGATTCCTGCAGGATGACCTCACAAGCCCCACACTCCGCACACATGCAGTGCAGCCACTGGTGAAGGTATTAGCCACACTTCATTTCTTGGCCACTGGTTCTTTTCAAAGGACAAGTGCACTGTCGGCTGGGATGTCACAACCCACCGTGAGCAGGTGTGTTCACCAGGTGATACCAGCAATATTGAGACACATGTCCCACCTCTTCATAAAACCCTCCCAGGAGGTCCAGCGGATGAAGACAATGCAAGATTTTTATGCAATTGATAGATTTCCTGGCACAGTGGGTGCAATTGATTGTACACATTTGGCACTTCAGCCCCCCCGTGACATCGAGCACATTTATTGTAATCGAAAGCACTGGCATTCGATTAATGTGCAGATTATAGTAGATGCCCAAGGACTAATATGGCACGTCCGTGCCAAACACCCCGGCTCGTGCCATGATAGCTTTATTTATCGTCATAGCAACATCCCAGATGAATTTGACCAGAACGTCTACGGGGATAGCTGGCTGGTTGGTGAGTGACATGGGTGTCAGGTATGACTGTCCCCCCCCATGATATAGACATCACGAGGGGCACATGCATGAGTAACATCCTCCTGTCTTTTCCCTTACAGGTGATGCAGCATATGCACTTGGACCACATATGATGACCCCATTCCGGAACCCCCAAACCCCAGGAGAGAAGAGATACAACCTAGCCCATGCACGGACCCGTGGAGTTGTGGAGCGAACATTTGGTCTGCTGAAATCTCGTTTTCGCTGCCTGGATAAGTCTGGGGGGACCCTGTTATATTCCCCTGAATTTGTTTGCAAAATTATCGGGGCTTGTTGCATTCTCCATAACTTTGCAGTGAGAAGGGGCCTGGAGATTGAGCTACGTGAGGACCTGACCCCCCAACCACATAATCCCCCCCTGCCAGAGGCTAACCCGTCTGCTGAAGGAAGAGCAGTCAGGAGTCGCCTCGTCGAACGTTATTTTTCACGATTAAATTAATGTTAATGGATGCATGCACATCACTGTGGTCCCTAACACATACACCCCACATTCACACAGAATTGGATTAGACCGAAGTACCACCCATGGTACTAGGGAGCAGCAACGCCGCACCAAGGCTCCAATTATGTTGCTGTCAATTCATACATCTTTATGAATAAATCATGCACTAACTCCCGTGTGCATATAAAATAATAAATAATTCTCATAACTTGAGAAAATAAAAATAAATTTTTGCAATACATGAGTAAAATGGAAAAAATATTCTCATAACCTGAGTAGAAAAATAAAAATTTTTAAATAACATGACTATAAAAAAAAAAAAAAACCTGAGTATAATTAAATTTAACCAAAATCAACGGCCCTGTCGTGGGCTCTTTCTTGGCCCTCGGCTCCTGGGGCGCAGTTGCCTGCGGCGAGCCGGGGCTGGTGGGGCCGGGGCTGGTGGGGCCGGGGCTGGTGGGGCCGGGGCTGGTGGGGCCGGGGCTGGTGGGGCAGGGGGTGGTGGAGCCGGGGCTGGTGGAGCCGGGGCTGGTGGGGCCGGGGCTGGTGGGGCAGGGGGTGGTGGTGGTGGTACCTCCCCCAGTCTCTCCCTAGCTGCATCCCTGCCCTCCATTGCCACGGCTAACCTATTAAGGTAGATATTAGTTGCAGCCTGCATCCGCAGCCGGCGGGTCACATTGCTGCGCTGCTGGCGCCGTGTCAGCCTCCCCTCCTCTCTTACTGCACCTGCCAGGCTGCGGACCTCTGCCACCAGCTCGCTTGTGGTGGCCTGAAGCTCACCCAGAGACGTGAGAAGGGCTGCCCCGTTACCCACCACGTCCTGGAGGCTGTCGTTTATTAGTAAACTCTGGCCAGCCTGCTGAGTAATGGCCTCCTTCATTGCCAGAGTGCAGGCAGCCTGGCTCTCTGCAGAGGACTCCAGGCTAGCAGCCACCCGTGAGAGATCCCCCGCAAGAGACCCCATATAGCGGGTCTGTTTAGTTTGGTCCCTTGCCAGAGACACCTCCAGCTCGTCATGGACTCTCCTCCTTTTTTGACGAGCCATCCTTGGGGCAGGAGTAGATTGAGGACGGCTGGAGGGGCTTGGGTCCTGTGAGGGCCCGGCCTGGGAGGGGCTTGGGTCCTGTGAGGGCCCGGCCTGGGAGGGGCTTGGGTCCTGTGAGGGCCCGGCCTGGGAGGGGCTTGGGTCCCTAGGTGGGGAATCCCTGATAGGGCTAGAGAGCCCTGAGGGGGTAAATGTCATGAGGGGGGAGGTGGGGGAGGGGTCAGGAATGGGGGTCTCCAAAAATAAAATAAACGTTTCCTCCTCCTCTTCTACGGGCTGCTCCTCCACCACTTCCTCCACCACAGAGGTAGGGGCAGTCTCCACCCTGGATGTGGTGGGTCGGTCGGCAGCCGATGATGGCCCAGCTCCATCCTGCACATCTGTGGAGGACACAAAACATTCAGATGTTGGTGGACCCACACAATTGTCACTTGTTCCCTCCCCCCCACACACACATGCAACACACCAGAAAGAAGAGAAAACACACTTACCTGTCCTCAAGGGCTGCTCTCCAGAATCAAACCCATCCAGGCCCTCCACCACCGAACGATCTAGGAACCTGGCCACCACAAGGTCCTCTGATGTCAATGTAATTTTTTTTGCTGGCCCACCACCTGTTCCCCTGGCATGTTTACGCATTGCCACCAACTTGTCTTTAACCAGTTTGCGCAAATCATTAATTTTTTTTCTGATATGTTTGGGCTGCCTCTCCGCAACCCCCAAATCATTGACCTGGTTAGTAATGATGGCAAAAATTCGCTCTTTATCAGATTTGCCAGTGTGCCCACTCTGTGGCCCATAGAGGCGGTCCCCATGTTGGGAGAGCCCCTCAATAATTACTGCCCTCTCCTCAGGGCTAAAGTTGGTCATCCGGCCACCTGTTGCTTCTTCAGCAGACATAATAATGCACAGACAATAGCAAGAGCAATAGCAAATTACCTAGCAGTTGATAAAATTGCTTGGGAACATTTGCACCTGTAGGGCGGAACTCTGGTCTGATTTATGGCCTGGGCGTAGGCAGTGGGCCGGCGTAGCGCAGGTGTCACGCCGGGGGGCAGTTCTGAGCATGGGCAGATTGGGGCATTTGCCCCAGGGAGCACACTGCGCATGCGCGGCCGACTCTGCGCCCCGCCGTGACCCCTGCGCCACGCTCCCCGCTTCATTAGCATAGGGAGCCACCCATTTTATTCTACCCCGCCTTACGCCGCGCTACACCGCCTTACGCCGTGTAAAATCCGCCACGCCGGGGCAAGAGACAGGAAAAAAGTTTCCTGAATCACTAGCATGCCTCTCTGCGCTGCTCCGGCGCAGTGTAAAAAAGATGCACTGCGCCGGACCAAAGATCCGCTGATGTTCCTGAATCTGGCCCACTGTCTGTGACAATAAAACAATATAAAAAATACAGTGCAAACTTGAAATCTACACATAACACATGTCTATAACGTCAAAAGTCCATATATGATGCAAAAGGTGAATAAAAAAATAAAAATAAAATATGAATGAAAAATGAAAAGAGTCCACCGTGTGTCAACACGGGAAGTGCGAAGAAGGAACACCAACAACTCCAAAGTATTGTGCAAACTTCTGAATGGTGAACAGGAACTGTTATATAGAGTGCACTGACCCTCCACCGATAAAAGTTCAGGCTTACCGGATGTTTTGAACTCAGGGGAACATACAATTCCGTGAATCCAAAAAGGTGTGTGTTGTCAAAACCCTACAGGGTAGAGACTTAGAAATCCTTGGTGGTTAAACTGTATGGCATCCGTGGGGACACAATTCACAAAACCCTCCTGCTAAAACCTCCTGCTAAATGTAAGTTTATCAGCTGTAATAACATTTTTGTATACTTTTTATATGGAATCAGGCGATATGGACTTATTCTTCTCTTATTCCCCTACAAATTTTCAACAGGGGCTGGGGCAATTTCAAAGACAGCCTGAGGGTGTCCCCACAGATGCCTGTATGCCATACGGTTTAACCACCAAGAATTTCTAATAGGGATGAGCCGAACACCCCCCCCTGTTCGGTTCGCACCAGAACCTTCGAACGGACCGAACGTTCGCGCCAACATTTAGAACCCCATTGACGTCTATGGGACTCGAACGTTCGAATTCAAAGGTGCTAATTTTAAAGCCTAATGTGCAAGTTATTGTTGTAAAACGTCTTTGAGAACCCGGGTCTTGACCCAGCGAACACGTATCAATGGAAAACAAGTTTTAAAAACGGTAATTTTTTCAGGAGTCCTGAAAAAAACAACCGTTTTAAAAACTTTTTTTCCATTGATACATGTTCCCTCGGGCAAGACCCGGGTTCTCAAAGACGTTTTCACAGGCATACTGGTACAATATTTAAAGGAATTTTTCATTTTTTAATTTTTTTTATTTAAACATCATTAAAATCACTGCTCCTGAATCTTTAGGTGCAAACTACAGAGCACACGGCCAGTACACACCAAGTAGCTTTAGGTGCAAACTACAGAGCACATGGCCAGTACACACCAAGTAGCTTTAGGTGCAAACTACAGAGGACACAGGCAATAAACCACGTAAGAATACTGCAGCTAGCACAATCACCTACCTGCCAGTAAATTAGGAAGAACTGATCTAGATAAACTATACAGTGTATAAATATATGTACAACACCTGGGATGTATATATATCCTCTACACACTGTGGGCCAGATTCAGGTACATTGGGCGTATCTCTGCGGCGGCGTAACGTATCCGATTTACGTTACGCCGCCGCAAGTTTTTCAGGCAAGTGCTTTATTCACAAAGCACTTGCCTGTAAAGTTGCGGCGGCGTAGCGTAAATCACCCGGCGGAATTCGAATTCGGCGGGTAGGGGGCGTGTATCATTTAAATTAAGCGCGTCCCCGTGCCGAACGAACGGTGCATACGCCGTCCGTAAAATATCCCAGTGTGCATTGCTCCAAATGACGTCGCAAGGACGTCATTGGTTTCGACGTGAACGTAAATGACGTCCAGCCCCATTCACGGACGACTTACGCAAACGACATAACTTTTTAAAATTTCGACGCGCGAACGACGGCTATACTTAACGCCTCATATAGCAGGGGCAACTTTAGGCCGGGAAAAGCCTAACGTAAACGTCGTAACTTACGTTCGGGAATTCGCGTATCTAGCTAATTTGCATACTCGACGGGGAATCCGACGGAAGCGCCACCTAGCGGTCAAAAAAAATTGCAGTTTAGATCCGACGGCGTAAGAGACTTACGCCTGTCGGATCTAATGGATATCTATGCGTAACTGATTCTAAGAATCAGTCGCATAGATAGGATGGCTCAGATTAGGACTTACGACGGCGTACATGGCGCTGCTCCGTCATAAGTCCAATGAGAATCTGGGCCACTAACATTAACTGACTAGCCTGCCTGCCTGCCTGCTCTATCTACCTGCAAAAAATGACACTCTCTCTGTCCTCTCCTAACCACCGCAACACACTACACAAAGGCCAACCTGCAGGCGGCCTTTTATAGTGTGGGGCATGTACTAAACACCCTGAGCCATAATTGGCCAAAGCCACCTTGCACTATGACCCGCATGCTTGGCCAATCATCAGCCAGCAATGCCGCAGTGAATTATGGTCTGTGAAACGTAACTCGAATTTGGTGCGAACGACCCGTTTTGTACGTATTCCGACGAACGATCGAACATACGATGTTCGAGTCGAACATGAGTTTGACTCGAATATGAAGCTCATCCCTAATTTCTAACAATATTTTTTACTTTCTGCTATAATACATATCCAAGAAAAATATATGCCAGTGCACGAGCCGATGTACCAGTACGTCATTTCGTGCAATCAAGCAAATAGTGTTTATGGGGCCTTAGGCCCCATACACACGATAGAATCCATCCGCAGATAAATCCCAGCAAATGGGTTTCTGCGGATAGATCCTATGGTGTGTACACGCCAGCGGATCTGTTTCCGCGGAGAAATCTCCTCTGGGATGGATTCCAGCAGATCGGATATTTGCTGACATGCACAACAAATCCATCTGCTGGAATCCATTCCAACGGATGGATCCGCTCGTCTGTACAGACTTACCGGATCCATCCGTCCAAAGGGATTCCCCGCACGCGTCGTAATGATTTGACGCATGCATGGAATTCCTTATATGACAGCGTTGCGCCGTCGCCGCGTCATAATAGCGGCGACGGCGCGACACGTCATCGCCAGAGGATTTCAGCGCGGATTTCAATGCGATGGTGTGTACACGCCATCGCATAGAAATCTTCTGAAATCCTCGAGAGGATTTATCCGCGGATACGGTCCGCTGGACCGTATCTGCGGATAAATCCTCTCGTGTGTATGGGGCCTTAGAGTCTGCAAAAAACTTGAGACTGGGGTGGAGGTTCACCTTCCAGCAGGACAACGACCCTAAACATACAACCATATCTACGATGATTTGTACAATGGTTTAGATCAAAGCATATTCATGTGTTAGAATGGCCCAGTCAAAGTCCAGATCTAAATCCATTTGAGAGTCTGTGGCAAGACTTGAAAACTGCTGTTCACAGACGATCTCCATCCAATCTGACAGAGCTTGAGCTACTTCACAAAGAAGAAGGGCAAAATGGCACTCTGTAGATGTGCAAAGCTGGTAGAGACATACCCAAAAAGGAAAGGTGGTTCTACAAAGTATTAACTCATATTTATTTGTAACAGATTTTGAAAACCATTTATCATTTTCCTTCCACTTCACAATTATGTGCCACTTTGTGTTGGTCTATCAGATAAAATCCCAATAAAATAAACTTACATTTTTGGTTGTAACATGACAAAATGTGGAATATTTCAAGGGGTATGAATACTGCATGCTGTGAATGGCCAGGCAATCTTCTGGGACTGACGTGTTCCAGAAGATTGCAGGAAGGGAGGGGGAGAGTTAATCTTCCTTCCGGTGCCGCGAACCAGGGGAGGAAGTGGGAGCTGGATGCCTGTAAAAAGAGGGTACACACTCCTCCCCCAAAAAAATGACATGCCAAATGTGGCACGTCAGGGGGTCACCAGTACATTAAAAGGAAGTTCAATTTTTGGGTGGAATTTTGCATTAATTAGGCACAGGCAGTTTTACAAGGAACTGCCACCAAAAAAGTTTTGTAAATTCTTACTTAAATTCCCCAGAATGTGCCTTCTATATGTTAATAAAAAAGAACCATCAAAAGCTGGAAGAGTAAATATATTAAAGGGTTTAGTATAAAAGTATTTTTGCAAAAAAATACCAGTACATATCTACGTTTTGTATTCAGGTGTCTCTGAATACAAAACTTCATCAGACGCCTCCCCTGCAAATTACTGTCGCCATACACGGAAATTAGGATGGGATTAAAGGCTATACCATTAATATTTAATGCCGTGCAAATGCCTTTCAGACAAATGAATACATCAAAGCTGGAAACATTTTGTCCCTGTGTAGGAAATGAGGTTAAACCTGTTAGTCAGCCATTGATTTTTGTTACCAAAATAACTTAGTCGTCCAGCAAGCTGGGTTCAAACTGAGTAAAAAGTATTTTTCTTTTTATGCCTTTAATTGTATTTTCACAGAAGATAAGATTTTCATGGGAACTGCTCTTGATGCTACAACGCTTTTAATGTTCACTTTCACATTAATTAGAAGCACCCAGTAAAACCCAGGGAACTCGTATAATCAAGTGTCGTTGGAAGTGGTAACTCCTTTGTCATTAAAAACAACTTGAAGAAGAACTGTATTCTGTATTCATCTTCAAAGTCAATGTAAATAATGTAGTTTTTAAGAAAACTATAGCAGTAGTTTTTCTTTAAGGCTTAGTTTACATTTGCAGTTTGGGGGTGGTAACATCAGATAGTTGAGATGTGTCGTTACTGACACCTAACCCCCCCCCCCCCCCCCCTTTCAAGCTGCAAAGGCAGTTGTATGGGGGTGGGAATATTCACATGCCGTGACTATAATGGAAAGCAGCATGACTTGGCAAAAATGTTTTCCCCTCTTGCATTCATAGGGCAGTACTCGAGTCGAATGCAACCTAGTCAAGTGAACATGCAGGGCTGAAGGACACATCACTTCTTGACTACCTGTTGCATGCCCTCTGAAAATAATTCATATCGCTCATCAGAGGGCGATGCTTGTGTAAGTGAGCCCTAAAAAAAACTCCAGTCTAAACAAAAACATTTCCATAGTTCCTAATTGCCGAGATTTTAGATCTCGAAACAAAGTAAAGTAAGTAAGTAAATTGCAACTTACCATTCCTTAAATATGGAGACTGCCTTCGTTTTTATTTTTCAGACTTAAGCCTTGTACACGGATTTTCCGACAACAATTGTGTGATGGAAAGGTTTTGTCGGATAATCAGACAATTGTTATTGGAATTTCTGACAACAAATGTTTTATAGTATGATTTCAAATTTTCCGACAGCAAATGTGTCTTGTCGGATTATCCGATCGCATGTACACAAATCTGTCTGAAAAAAATCGAAAGTACAAACACGCATGCTCCGAACCAATGCTAACCATAGCACAACGTTAGCAGAAGTTGCCCAAAGAGTGGCATTAAAGCTGAAAAAACAGGGGGGGCGTGGCCAAGACCGGCATGTGAGAAGATGTGTTTCTCACAGCTCCTCCGTAGCACCTGGCATTGATCCTCTCCCGGCAGCGATCCGACGGATTTGAACGGCTGTTCAGCTGGCTACTCACCCGGTCACCCTCCCGGTCCACCCGCCGGCTCTCTGCACCCGCGGAATGGCCAAAAAAAAGGATGATTGGCCGGCGCTCGAGATTCAAGATGGCGCCGCCGCGGCCCAGGCTCTCCGCACTCCACGAGGCGCTGACAGGCCCAGGGGGGAGACTAGCAAAAAAACAGCAAAGGCACAGGGTAAGGATTACCCGAGAGACATGACTTTCTTTACACAAAAGCTGGGGGGTCCCTCGGAGCAGGAAGGAAGGGGGGAAGCTGATCGGGCCCAGGACTCGGGGCAGGCCTTACAGGGACAGGCAGATGGAGGGGCCTGGAGATGTGTAGAACGGGGGAATGCAGTGGAACAACCACTTTCCATACCCACAGATACGGATGCTGAGACGGGGGATACAGAGCAACCGACCCTGGCTGAAATATTGAGAGCGGTTCATGTATGCACTGCTTCTGTAAATACACTCAAGGAACAGTTTGGGGGTCTCAGAGAGGATGTGTCTCTGTTGCGGCAGGACATGCAAAAGATACGGGAGCGAACGACGGCTGTGGAGAGCAGGGTGAGTGAAGTGGAAGATAGGCTGCCCCCAGTTGCTCGAGAGGCCCATGCAGCTATGCAGCTGGCCAGAGACACTAACAACAGGGCTGACGACATTGAGAATCGTTTACGCCGCAACAATGTGCGCATAGTGGGGCTGCCGGAGAAGACGGAAGGCCGGGACCCCACCACCTTTGTCGAAGGCTGGCTGATAGAAGTATTTGGAAAAGAGGCCTTCTCTCCGTTTTTCACAGTTGAAAGAGCACACCGCACACCGGGTCGCCCACCACAGCCTGGGGCCCCCCCTAGGCCTATTCTGGCCAGAATGCTTCACTATAGGGACAGGGAAGCCGTGCTGAGACATGCTAGAGAGAAGGCCAATGTCCAGGTTAATGGGGTCCGGGTGTCCTTCTACCCGGACTTCTCTGCTGAGGTGCAACGCCGCCGGGCAAAATTTTTGGATGTGAAAAGGCGCCTTCGCGCACTACAACTGCCATATGCCATGCTCTACCCTGCCAAGCTGAGAGTTACCGCTAATCGACAAGCCCAATTCTTTGAATCAGCCCAGGACGCGGCAATGTGGCTCGATCGCAACGAGCAGGCCCTGAGACACCGCGAGAGAGAGGAGGAAGGAGACTTATGTTTTAAGTTCTAGTCTTGTTTTTCGGTGCAATGCGTGCACTCTTTGAAACGGAGGGTTTGATTCTGGTCCCCTCTTCCCCCTTCCCCGGACTGCGGAAGATGATCTGCTGTTATTACTCATTGACCTTTGCACAAAGGACCCCTTTCAATTTTGTTTCACTTCCTTTACCTGAGTGACTAAAGTTTTTTTTTTTTTTTTTACTATGTTCTGCTGGGAGACGTTATATTAGGATGTGAACTCTGAGTCATCTTGTAAAGTTGCAAGGAAAATGCGGTTACTCCACAATCTACGTGGAGCAAAAGTGCCTTATTATGGTTTGCTCCCTGTTGGAGCCAAGGGGCCAGCTCTGTTGGCGGCCTGGACTTGTTTTTTTTCTTTTCTCACACTGCAGTGCTGTTTTTGGAGCACAGGCCATGAATACTGGTTCGTTCTGTTGACGGCCCAGGCCTGTTATTATTTTTTGCACCTTTACCACCTACATCGAGAACTTTGCGAACGAATGGCTACACCGAGATACCATGTCCGTTCTGTCCTGACCACACCCGGGACCCTAGGTACCAACTGGAGGCTGATGTTTTTATTTATATTGCCTTTACTCTTTCATTTATGCATGTTATATCCCAATGGCTGAGCTACCGGTGGTATCGTGGAATGTGAGGGGCCTAGGCTCCCCACTGAAGCGTATGATGGTATCCACTTGTCTGAAAAAGTATCATCCTATGATTTTATGTATGCAGGAAACGCACTTAACCACTGAAACGCAATGCTGTCTTAAATATGCCTGGGTGGGTAAGGCCTACCATTCCACTCACACCTCGTACTCTAGAGGTGTGAGCGTAATGATACACGCTGCTATTGATTTTCAGGAAATGGATGTGTGTATTGATACGGAGGGGCGGTTTATTTTTCTACATTGCCGGGTGGGAAAACTGAACTGTATATTGGCGTGTGTTTATATACCCCCGCCGTTCACGGTGGCGGTGCTCCGGTCGCTGCTAGCCTATTTGGAGGGCAGGCCGGACCTCCCGCTGCTGATAGTGGGGGACTTTAATTGCTGGCTGAGTCCCTCGATGGACCGACACCCCGCATTCGGGGTTTCGTCCCCTCTGAGGGACTCTCCATTGCTAAGATTGCTCACCGAGGTAGGATGGATAGATGTATGGAGGTCTAGGAACCCAATGGAGAGGCGGTTTTCCTGCTTTTCCAAGACCCACGGGACATTGTCTAGGATAGACCTGGTAGTGTGCAACCCCGCCATGCTCCCATCCATCTCGGATGTGACGTACAAGCCCCGTAGTGTCTCAGATCATTCACATTTGGTGACTAGCTTAATTGCTTCCCCACCCTCTACACTTCCCAGATCCCCATGGAAATTTAACGCCTTTTGGCTGGAACTTTTCCTGTCGCACGAGGAGGTGGAGCAGAGCATGCGGGAGTTTTTGGATAGCGGGAGCTTTGCTGAATCCCCGCCGGAACAGTGGGATGCCTTTAAAGCCTATGTGAGGGGGTTACTTATCCGGGAAATTACCAGGGTGAAGAGGGATTCTTCGGGGCTCATAGAGGACCTTTATAAACAGGTAACGGCCCTGGAGGAGGCCTTCGTGCAAACCCCAACGGAGGCTGCTAAGGAGGCATGGCAGTCGGCTCAATCAGCATATGAGCGGCTGCTGTCCTCTAAGGCAGAAAAAAAGTTATTTTTCTCTAGGCTGGCTTTCTTTGAGGAGGGTGAAAGTACAGGGCGTATGCTTGCCAGGATAGCTAACTCCCAGCAGAGGTCTCCCAGTATTGGGGCAATCAGAAATAGAGAGGGCAAGATAGTGAATTCCCCGGACGCGGTCTTGGCGGAACTGGCTAGATTTTATGAGACATTGTACCTCCCGACGGAGCTATTTACCCGGACAGAACTGTTGACCTACATGCAGGACATTGACTTCCCCCGACTGAGTCAGGTGCAGCGGAGGACCTTGGACGCCCCTTTCACATTAGAAGAGCTGCAAACAGCGCTAGCCGCGTTTCCTAACTGTAAGGCGCCGGGGGCAGACGGACTGCCCATTGAAGTGTACAAACAATACGCGGGTATACTCCTACCGAAACTCCTGGCGGTGTTTAATGCGGCCAGGGAACGACAGACTTTGCCCACTTCCATGACTACTGCTAACATTGTACTGATATTAAAGCCTGGCAAGGATCCGTTGGATCCGGGCTCCTACAGGCCGATATCGCTGCTCCAGAGCGACATTAAGCTGCTGGCTAAAATGCTAGCGATCAGGCTGAACGGGTCATTACCAGCTTGGTCCATCCGGACCAAGCAGGATTTATGCCTGACAAGTCGACGGCTGTCAACTTGCGTAGGCTATACCTTAATATGCAATCCTCAGCAGACAATGTGGGACAAAGGGCCTTGCTCTCACTGGACGCTATGAAGGCTTTCGATAGCGTTGAGTGGGAGTATTTATGGGAGGTTCTCGAGAGGTTTGGTTTCGGGGAATCCTTTGTTTCCTGGGTCCGGCTATTATACTATGACCCAAAGGCGGCCATTCGGTCCTCAGGGGCGGTTTCACACACTTTCACTTTGGGGAGAGGCACGCGACAGGGATGCCCACTGTCGCCTCTGCTATTCGCCTTGGCGATAGAACCTCTTGCAATTAAAATCAGAGCCAGCTCGGAGGTAGTGGGGTTCAGATACGGGGACAGGCAGGAGAAAATAATGCTGTATGCAGATGATACCATGATCTTGTTAGGGGATGTGGAGAGCTCACTGACGGGGGCCATGACTGTAATACGGGAGTTTGGTAGGTTCTCGGGACTACAGATAAACTGGACTAAGTCCTCACTGATGCTTATTGACGAAGGGGGGGCTCCCCCAACGTCGTCTACGGTGCCCCTGACTGCCTCATTTAGATATCTGGGAATCCAGGTGACACCCAAGATATGCGAGTATGGTAGACTGAATGTATCCCCGCTGCTGCAAAAATTTTGTGATCGTATTAAAACATGGAATTCCCTGTCCCTATCAGTGGCCGGTAGGGTGAACTTGATCAAAATGATCCTAATGCCCCAGTTGCTTTATGTACTTCATAATGCCCCCACAGTAGTGACCCTGAAGATATTTAGGATTGTTAACTCCCTGTTCCGCTCACTCATTTGGAAAAATCGTACCCCCAGGATAAAGTTAGAACATCTCCAGTGCCCGAAGGACGAGGGGGGGCTCGCCCTCCCTAATCCCTGGTTATACTATATAGCAGCTCAGCTGCAACAGCTGGTAGGGGTTGTTAGCACTGGGGAGAGGAGGGAGGGGGAGGGAGGGGGCTCCTCGGAGATGGTGATGCTCCATACAGTTGGGAGGGAGTCGGTTGCTCCTGCCCTTGAGGCGCTCGCCTTCGGGAAGCCGAACAAGCAATACCCCACTTATAACCTTATGCAAAAAGTATGGAACAAAGCTAGGTACCTGCAGGGAGTGACAGGATACACGGACTATAGCCCCATCTGGTCAAATGACTCATACCCTGAATTGGCCAAGTTACAACATGGGGCACTCTGGAGGAGATATGGGATAGTTCGTCTGAAACAGATATTTCGCAACGGGAAACTCCTCCCGTTTGAAGATCTGCGGGATCTTTTCAAGTTACCACAATCCATGCAGTTCTACTATATGCAACTTAGTCATGTGGTAAAGGCCCAGGGTGACGCCTCAGACTGGCTTCCTTCTCCTACCCCTTTGTTTAATCTGATTGCAGGGGCAGCCTCTACCAAGGGGTTCATATCGCAGTGTTACAATATGCTGTTACACAGCTTCATGTCCAAGCATCCGCTGAGAGTGAAGGCCAAGTGGGAGGGCGATGTGGGCCCAATGGGCGGCGAACAGTGGGATGAAGCCTTACAGGCAGTACCACTTTGTTCCTTGAATGTGTCCCAGAAGGTGTCGCAATTATACCTATTACTGAGGGTGTATTACACCCCCCATAGGCTTTTTGCTATGGGGCTAAGGCCCACCCCGCTATGCACTAGGTGTAAGAGAGATCATGGCGACCTGATCCACCTACTATGGAGATGCCCGAAGCTCCACCCCTATTGGGCGGGAATAGTGGACACCATTAATAGGGTGTTCCAAGTCTTGCTCCCTACTGACCCTAAACGATGCTTACTCCTTATATTAGATGAGCTGGAGTGGGAGGAAGGTACCAAGATGGCGGTTGCTAGATCCCTATTCCAAGCTCGCAAACTCATAATGTCTCACTGGATAGCGGAGGAACCTCCCAGCCTGAAGGAGTGGATCAATATAATGGGGGAGATGCTCCGAAAGGAAAAGGTGATATACCAACACAGAGGGTGCTCCCAGAAATTTGAAAAGTTGTGGGGCAGGTGGCTGGATGTACCGGGCTTGGCCCCGGTGGACCTGGTCACGGGCAGGTTACTCGGCCTGAGCAATCCAACCTGATCTGCGAAATGTAAATGAGATAGGTCGGAGGGATGTGGAAAACCACTTTTCTTGTTTTTTTTTCTTTTTTTTCTTTTTAATTCATTGTGTAAGGGGGTTGGGATGGGGTCGGGGACGGATCGGATTTTGACATGTATGTGGATGGTGGAGTGATACGATGTACCATTGTTGAAAATTGTAACGGAATGTAGCCTAATGCCTTATACCTGAATGCAATCTCGATGTATGTAATTTTATATGTGTGCTTCAATAAACTCGTTTTCTGGATAAAAAAAAAAAAAAGCTGAAAAAACAGGGCTCAAGTCCTGCGGGAATGCGTGGGAACGGAGTTCCTGCACTTTTCTCACAGCAGGAACTCAGTGCCCATTGTAGGACTAGAGCAGCCGAGAGCAGCCAACCGGCCCGAGCCAATCCTTCAGTAAGCGGTAATGCCCAGCTCGAGTCACTGTCAGGGGCAGACGAACCCTAGTATACCTTTATGTTACTGGCCGCTTCCTGTATATAGATTCAGTGTGCGGGTTGTCTTTGGTAAATAGACGTATGAGTGCTGCCAGCATTGCTGCAGAGGTTGAAGGGGTGGGGGGTCAGCCTGTCAGTGCTCAGACCATATGCCGCACACTGCATCAAATTAGTCTGCATGGCTGACGTCATAGAAGGAAGCCTCTTCTAAAGATGATGCACAAGAAAGCCCGCAAACAGTTTGCTGAAGACACGCAGACTAAGGACATGGATTACTGGAACCATGTCCTGTGGTCTGATGAGACCAAGATAAACTTATTTGGTTTAGATGGTGTCAAGCGTACGTTGCGGCAACCAGGTGAGGAGTACAAAGACAAGCATGTCTTGCCTACAGTTAAGCATGGTGGTGGGAGTGTCATGGTCTGGGGCTGCATGAGTGCTGCCGGCACTCGAGAGCAACAGTTCATTAGGGAACCATGAATGCCAATGTGTACTGTGACATACTGAAGCAAAACATGATCCTCTCCTTTCAGAGACTGGACCGCAGGGCATAATAAAGCCCCCAAACACACGTCCAAGATGACCACTGCCTTGCTAAATAAGCTGAGGGTAAAGGTGGTGGACTGACCAAGCATGTCTCCAGACCTAAATCCTATTGAGCATCTGTGGAACATCTTTAAAGAGAAGGTGGAGGAGCGCAAGGTCTCTAACATCCACCAGCTCCGTAATGTCATCATGGAGGAGTAGAAGAGCACTCCAGTGGCAACCTGTGAAGCTCTGCTGAACTCCATGCCCAAGAAGGTTAAGGCAGTGCTGGAAAATAATGGTGGCCACACAAATGTTGACATTTTGGGCCCAATTTGGACATTTTCACTTAGGGGTGTACTCACTTTTCTTGGCAGCGGTTTAGACTTTAATGGTTGTGTGTTGAGTTATTTTAAAGGGGACAGAACATTTACACTGTTATACAATTTGTACACTCACTATTTTACATTGTAGGAAAGTGTCATTTCTTCAGTGTTGTCACCTAAAAAGATGTAATAAAATATTTACAAAAATGTGAGGGTGTACTCACTGTGAGATACTGTACATACAAAATAATTGAAAAGTAAAAAAAATGCCTTGGGGGTCCCTCCCAAAATCAATATCAGACCCTTATCCGAGTATGCAACCTGGTAGGCTGCAGGAAAAGGGGGGGGCAGAGTGCTCCCCCTCCTGAACCGTACCAGGCCACATGCCCTCAACATGTTAATGGGGACAAGGGCCTCATCCCCACTACTTTTAGTAGGTTGTGGGGGTCATCCCCCGGTGGTTGTGGGGGTCTGCGGGCAGGGTCTTACCAAAATCTGGAAGCCCCCTTCAACAGATCCTGTTCCTCCTATGTGAAGGGATATGGGGTACATTATACCCCTACCCATTTACCAAAAAAAGTGTAAAAAAGTAAAAATTACAGGAGACAGTTTTTGACAATTCCTTTATTAAAAAAAAATATATATATATATATATATATATGTCCCGTGATGTCCATTCTTCTTCAATAATTTCCATCCATCTTCAATCAAGGCGCCGACGGACTTGAAAAAAAGAAAAAAAAAGAAGCTCCGCCTCGATGGGATGCATCCCACAGACTACTGTCTCTTGGCTGTAAAGGCTGTTAAATAGGCAAGGGCTGGGCCACCCGGAGATGTAAATGGTTGACCCACCCCCTACTACAACAAATGATGTCAGAAGGGGGCGGTGTCACTCGGCTACATCACCGGGTGGCCCGCCTATGCCTATATAACAGCTGTCAAAGCCAAAAGACTGCAGTCCCGGGGAAGCCTCCCATGGAGGTGGAATTTTTCTAAAAAAAAAAAAAAATCGGGGCCATTGGAAGCCGTGATTGATAATGGATTTACATTGCGGGACAATTTTATTTATTTTTTTGAATAAAAGAATTGTCAAAAACTGTCTCCTGTCGTTTTTACACTGTAATGTACTACAATGTACCCCTACCTATTCACATGGGGGGGCAGGATCTGGGGGCCCCCTTGTTAAAGGAGGGTTCCATATTCCCGATAAGCCCCCCACCCACAGACCCCACAACCACCAGCCAAGGGTTGTGGGGATGAGGACCCTAAAGCACCCTCCCTATGTTGAGGGCATGTGGCCTGGTATGGTTCAGGGGGGGGGGGGGCGATCTCTCACCCCCCCCCCCTTTTCCTGTGGCTTACCAGGTTGCATGCTCGGATAAGGGTATGGCATGGATTATATGATTCGAAATGTTATTTAATAGCAAAATCTATGTATAGTTTATACAAAAAAAAAAAATAGTCATGTGTCGCTAAAGTGTTCGGGTTTAACTTGAAGTAAAGGTGTCAACCCTATGCTTATGCCACGTACACACAACCATTTTTTACGACGAGAAAAATTCAATTTATTTTTTTTGGACGTGAAAAACGGTCGTGTGTAGGCTCCAGAGCATTTTTCTCGACGAGAAATTCGGACGTTAAAAATTTAGAACATGCTCTATTTTTTTTCGTCGTTTTTCACTTCGTGAAAAACGGTCGTGTGTGCGCTTTAACGAGGGGGGAAAAAACGCACATGCTCAGAAGCAAGTTATGAGATGGGGAAATTAGCATAAGCAGCCCAAAGGGTGGCGCCATTCAAATGGAACTTCCCCTTTATAGTGCCATCCTACGTGTTGTACGTTACCGTGCTTTGCTCGAGCATTTTTTTTCACGATCGGGTGTATGCCAGGCAGGCTTGAGAGGAATCACGTTGAGAAAAACTTAGTTTTTTTCAATGACATGAATAACGGTCGTGTGTACGTGGCATTAGAATAATTCTTGGAAGAGGAGACTCTGAAAAAGAGAATTAGAGAGATATTTAGAAAGCAGCAGTATAACCACTGCCAATGTGCTTTACAAATGTATATTGCACTTAGCTGGCTTTAGGAGTCCAGGAGACCAGTTAAAGTCACATGACTCACTTTTCTTCAGTCAATGAGCTCTCTTTCTTGCATTAAGCAGAAAGAACTATTTTATGGCTAAAAGGATTTTTTTTTTTTATAGTTCACCTAGTGATTTTGCATGGGGGGTGCGGTAGGGAGACTAGGATTTCAAAATAACCAAGCAGCCAGACAGAAAAGGAGTTGGTAAAACAAGGTTGTAGACATTTGATAGATTTATGGTTAGAAAAAATATATATTTTTTGTATGTAAAAGGTAAGGTCAAATTCACTGCATTAGAGAACATATATATTCATTTTACCAAGTCAGTTACTTTATATAGAACCTATTCAGCTTTCTATAACCGTAAACTCTGTCCATGGGGCATTCTTTCAGTTATTACTTTTATTTAAAAAAAAATGCCAGTAAATAATGCGTTTGAATATGTATAATTCATCCAGTAATTAAATTAACAATAAACATTTTGGATATAGAATTAAATGATCTTTTATACTCTACCATTAAGGACAATAAAAAAAACTAATAATAATTTAGCAGCCATCGGGGTATGGTAATAAAAATATTTAATAATGTCACGGAACACAGTTAGAAACGTAGAGACAGATAACCACAAATATTTTCTTAGATGTCACAAAGCAGTCATTCGCCATTGCCCATGGTCGTCACAAAAGAATTGTGGTTTATATTCTATGACTATGTTAAAAATGTATCTAATATTAAATCTGATCTTTCTGCAAAATAGGATAATTTCAGCATTTTAGCTGAAGTAGCTCAGTTTACTAAGCTAAAAGCACCCATGTATACCAAAAGTATTGGGACACCTGCCTTTACACGCACATAAACTATAATGGCATCCCAGTCTTAGTCCGTAGGGTTCAATATTGCGTTGGCCCACCCTTTGCAGCTATAACAGATTCAACTCTATTGGGAAGGCTGTCCACAAGGTTTAGGAGTGTGTTTATGGGATGTAAAACCATTCTTCAAGAAGCGCATTTGTGAGATCAGGCACTGATGTGGACGATAAGGTCTCCCTTCTAACTCATCCCAAAGGTGTTCTATCAGGTTGAGGTCAGGACTTTTCAGGCCAGTCAAGTTTCTCTATCCCAAACTTGCTCACTCATGTCTTTATGGACCTTGCTTTGTGCACTGGTCCGAATCATTTGTTGGAGGGGGGATTATGGTGTGGGGTTGTGCTTGGCCCCTTAGTTTCAGGGAAGGGAACTCTTAGGCCTCGTACACACGATAGGTTAACCAGATGGACCGTTTTCATCGGTCAAAACCGATCGTGTGTGGGCCCCATAGGTTATTTAACAATCGGTTAAAAAAAAGCCAACTTGCTTTAAATTTAACCGATGGATTCCTAACCGATAGGTCAAAACCGATCGTTCGTAGGCACGACCATCGGTTAAAAATCCAGGCATGCTCAGAATCAAGTCGGTGCATGCTTGGAAGCATTGAACTTTGTTTTTTCAGCACGTCCTTGTGTTTTACATCACCGCGTTCTGACACGACCGTTTTTTTAACCAATGGTGTGTAGGCGCAGTCAGCTTCATCGGTTAACCGATGAAAACGGTCCATCGGTCCGTTCTCATCGGATGGACTGATCGTGTGTACGAGGCTTTTGGTGTCAGCATACCAAGACATTTTGGGATGGCCCCTTCCTGTTCCATCATAACTCCGCACCAGTGCACAAAGCAAGATCCATAAAGACGCGAATGAGGAAGTTTGGGTGGAGGAACTTGACTGGCCTGCACAGAGTCCTGACCTCAACCCAAAACCTTTGAAATTATTAGAGTGGAGATTGCGAGCCAGGCCTTCTTGTCCACATCAGTGCCTGACCTCACAAATGTGCTTCTGGAAGAATGGTCAAACATTCCCATAGACACACTCCTAAACCTCGTGGACAGCATTCCCAGAAGAGTTGAAGCTGTCATAGCTGCAAAGGGTGGGTCAACTTAATATTGAACCCTATGGACGAAGACTAGGATGCCATTAAATGTAATGTGTGTATAAAGGCAGGAGTCACAATACTTTTGGTAATATAGTGTATCTTAGATCAGATTGATTCTGGAAGGAGACAATCTTTCACATGGGGATTCCAGGCGCATTAATTGATAATGCCCTGAATTCGACTTTAAAGTTCTTAAATATTCACCTTAAAGTAGTTGTAAACCCTAGAAAAAAAAAACCTGGAAGACAAAGGCATAATGAGCTAGTATGCATAGCATACTGGCTCATTATGAATTACTTACCTTACATCGAAGCCCCCGCAGTGGTCTTCGTCCCCCCCTCCGGCCAGTGACATCTCTCCCGGGGGTTACCGTATTTATCGCGGTATAACGCGCTCCCGCATATACCGCGCACCCCTAAAGTTGCCCCCAATCCTGTGGAAAAAAAGTTTTTTTTGTACTTACAGTTTTGGTGTCTTGCGCGGCGTCCATCGGCGGCCTCGTCGGGTCCGGCATTCGTCTGCGGCTTCGGGTGTCCTCTTCGTCGGGTCCGGCGTCCTTCTGCGGCTTCGGGTGTCCTCTTCATCGGGTCCGGCGTCCTTCTGCGGCTTCCGGTGTCCTCTTCGTCGGGTCCGGCGTCCTTCTGCGGGCTTCGGGTGTCCTCTTCGTCGGGTCCGGCGTCCTTCTGCGGCGTCCTCGCGTCCTCCCCGCTCGTTTCCCGCGCAGAGTTTGAATACTGCGCCAACATATACAGAGCAAACTACACTCGTGTATTGTCGGCAATGCTCGGCAACTCTCGCGCTGACGTCCTGTACGTCCAGGACGTGAGCGCGGAAGGAGCCGAGACTGCCCGACTATACCCGAGTGTACTGCGCTCGGTATATGTCGGCGCAGTATTCAAAACTCGGCGCGGGAAAGCGGGTATCGGCGTATACCACGCACCCACGATTTTGCCCTGATTTTCAGGGCAAAAAAGTGCGCGGTATACGCCGATAAATACGGTACTTTCTGGTATTGCGGCTCCGGCGCTGTGATTGTCCGGAGCTGCGATGACGTTACTCCCGCTCATGCATGCGGGAGCCACCGGTAACGGCACACTCACTGAAACAATGGCACATACATGCCATTTCTTCAGTTTGCTCCAGTGCATATGTGCCGATGACTTTGGCACATGCAGGGGACAGGGGATATCTCCTAAACCGTTCAGGTTTAGGTGATACCCTGGGTATTAAAAATGGTCGTGTGTATGCGGCATTAGGCTTGCCATGTGTGTCTGTAATGGTCATTATTCTATATGGTTGGGCCAAAGTAGGCAGAGGAGAATCAGTTGGGGAAGGGTCAGATCAATAATAGTATCAAGGATCAATGATAAAGTGAAACACTAACTCAAGTGCAAAAAATATATAGTTTGAAGCATAAAGGGGGCATGTCTTGTTTCAGATGCATGACTTATGCTGCGTACACACGACCATTTTTAATGGTCTAGAAAAAACAAAGTTTTTTTTAACCCGATTTTTGTTAAGCCTGCCTTGCCTACACACGATCATGAAAAAAAAATGCTGGAGCAAAGCGCGGTGACGTACAACACGTACGACGGCACGGCGCTTTTGCTGATTTCGTGTTAGTAAAAGTTTGGTGAGAGACGATTCGCGCTTTTCAGTCTTCGTGCTTTTCTGTCGGTTACAGCGTGATGAATGTGCTATCTCCATTACGAATGCTAGTTTTACCAGAACGAGCGCTCCTGTCTCATAACTTGCTTCTGAGCATGAGCGTTTTTTTTTTACGTTGTTAAAGCCTACACGTGACCATTTTTTACGACGTGAAAAACGACAACATGAAATAATAGAGCATGTTCTAAATTTGCCCATTTTTCACGTCATGAAAAATGCTCTGGAGCATAAACACGATCGCTTTTAATGACGTTAAAAAAAAAAAAACATTTTTCACATCATGAAAAACAGTCGTGTGTATGCGGCATGAGGCTGGCCATACATTATACAATTTTCTTGAACAATTTCCCATTTCCCTAGATTTAACAAAACCATATAATATGAGGTCAAACCTAAACACTTTTAATTTGTATGCAATCAGGCAGGCCCTTGCACTACATAGTAGAAGGTAAATCTAAGCTCCCGTACACACGACCGAACATGTCTGCTGATACTGGTCCGCGGACCAGTTTCAGCAGACATGTTCGGTCATGTGTACGGCCGATCGGACATGTTTCCAGCGTACATTTGCCCGCCAGACCGTTTTCGAGCGGGCAAATGTTTCTAAACTTGTTTAGAAACATGCCCGCTGGAATCCTGCCCGTCCGACATGTTCGGACTTCGAGGCATGCGTGGAAGCATTGAACTTCCAGGGCCGCGCACGTCGCCGCGTCATCGTCACGGCGACGGCGTGGCCTCGTCACCGCGTATCATGTACGCAAGGATTTCTGTATGATGGTGTGTACAGCCATCATACAGAAATCTCCGGGCGGACATGTATGCTGAAAACGGTCCGGCGGACCGTTTTCATCGTACATGTTTGCCCGTGTGTACGAGGCATAAAGGAAATTGAACA
The DNA here is from genome assembly GCF_905171775.1 of Rana temporaria. NCBI lineage: Eukaryota > Metazoa > Chordata > Amphibia > Anura > Ranidae > Rana > Rana temporaria. Next base: position 398,735,880 of record NC_053490.1, read on the forward strand.
AGAAAACTGTGTAATGTATGGCCAGCCTTAGGAGTGATATTTACAGATATGAGTTATAAAAAATAAAGATATATGATAAAATATCTGGCCTCTGGCACCAAACTAGCACCACAGTCATGTGGCATGCGCTGACCAATGAGCACTTGCCATTGTGAGTATTATAATAAATACTCACTCTGGGACTCCATGTTGCGATTTACACTGGTAGCAAAGGATATCAAGGATGCTATGTGCAGTGGGGTTCGGAGGGGTAGTTAGGATATTTGGAGTTATTTCAAATTTTCCTTTCCTGTGAAAACTTGAAGCTTGCTGTCATACCCTCTACACTTATTGCACATACTGCCTATTATCATACCCTCTGCTTTTTTCTTCTGCCCATAATTCCACTCTTATTACCCTCCACACTCCTACCCAGCAAATAGTGCCTGTTATACTCTTTGTATTCCGTTCCTGCACATACTGCCACCCCCTATTGCACCCCACATTCCTATTCTGCACTGCTGTCCAATGTCATACCCTCCACACTCTTTTCCTGCACATATTGCCCGCCTTCATACCCATTATATGCTATTCCTACACATATTGACAGCCTTCATATCCACTATATTCTCTTCATAAACATACTGTTAGCCTTCATATCCACTATATTCTCTTCCTACACATACACAGCTCCATTGACTTGAGGTGGGGTTTTGACTGGTGGTGCCACTTGTCAACTCAACATAGAACATGTGAACCTAGAATTCTATATGCCTTATATGTGCCTGCTGTACCATGTTATAGTGCAAAAAAAGTATCCTGTTCTCTTTATTGCTTCCTTTTTTCGGAAATCCCTGGTGTTCCTGCCAGTCCCTCTGCTTTCCTATTAAGAACTTATCACACTAGGCATGAGAGCACAGCTTCCCCGCTCCTTCTAGCTAAGAGGGCTGTATTTTTTTCATTAACTGTGCCCCTTTCTGTTGATAATGTGCTGGTCGGAGCGGAGGGAATAAGTCTTCATTTTCGGGTGTATACCTATTCAGCTCCTCTCGCATGTTCTTCTGCCTTGGCTCTAGTCCCAGCCAGCTGCCTGTCTGCTTATCTCCTTGCCTTCCCTGGCAGAGTGATCTTCCTCCGCTCCCCACCCAGTAGTAGCCAGGGCCCGGAGAGTAAGACTTGACAGGCTGTGATGCGGGCGGCGACGGGCAGAGAGTCGATGATTGCCACCATTACTAGTAAAAAACAAATATCCCTGGATTTCATTTTAAAAATCTGGTCACCTTACCCTACAGTACCATTAGTGCCACTACAGTGCCCCTACAGTGTCATTAGTGCCGCTACAGTGCCATTATGGTGCCTCTACAGTGCCATCACTGATCCTACATTGCCACTACAGTGCTCATCAGACTGGGGCGTTATTTTTAGCGGCGCTTTGTGGTAGTTTTTGCAGCTCTTTTCAGCCGCTAGCAGGATGCTTTTAACTCCCACTAGCGGCCGAAAAAAGGTTAAAACAGCCCACAAAGCCGGCATTGATTTCAATGGGCTGGGGCACTTTATTTATTTATTCACCGCTCCTACAACGCCTCAAAGATGCGGCTGGCAGGACATTTTTGAGCGTCCTGCCAGCGCACCTCTCCAGTGTGAAAGCCCTCGGGCTTTCACACTGGAGTGAGAGAAGAGGCTCTTTCAGAGTGCTTTGCACGCACTATTTTTAGCGCTGGAGCGCCTCGGTGTGAAAGTAGCCTTATTGTTCACTACGGTTTTTTAAAAGTTCTGCCATTGCAAAACATTTCTTGACGCTCTTTGAATAGAGTCATGAAAAATATTGATTCCTGAAAATATGACAAAAACTTTTAATAAACACAAGGTTTTTAAAGTTTTGGGACAATGTACTTCTTGATTATGTCCACGGATCAATGACAGTAATTTTTAATGATGGTTTACACTAAAAGGGGTTTATGTGCATTTTCATATCCTGCAGATTATTATTCTTAAAATATGAATAATAGAAACACATAATTATCTGAAGCAATGTCAAATTTAATTAACTAAGGCTGTGCTCAGAAAGCAGGCAGCGTTGAAGAAAAAAGCAATTGGCGGGCTGGGATTGGTTTGCAGATACTTGTGTTGTTTCATATCTAACACAACCATCGCAAGGCCGCAGCTCAGAAATTAGCAGCTGCTGTGGATACCCACGTCATATAAATGTTATCAGTCTGAAAAGGTCTGAGTCCTGTATGCTGCCATCTAAAGCCTTTCTCACAAAATCTCATTAACAAGTATTGGCCTTGCTTTTGCCTAATGATAAATTGCTTGGGCTGTGGAGGATAGCAAGAGATATATGTGCGATTTTTCCTGTACTTCTGGAACTTATCAGCCTGTGAGTGAAAGGACAGAAGAAAATTTATGATCACATTGTAAGACTGGGAACTTGAGGGTAGGCAAATGTAACAAATATCTATTTTGTCTATAAAGCCAGGTTAGCACTGTTTACAAGAAAGTACTTTATTTATCTACGTTTACACACTATCACCTTCAAAATAGTCCCCTTGCACAGCAATACAGCGCTCCCAGCGTTCCTGCCACTTCTGGAATGTGTCCTGGAAGTCTTCTTTTCGAAGCGTGTCAAGCACCTTCTTCTATTCAAGCTGCATCTTAATCAGGCCCAGACTGGCCATAGGGCACACCGGGCAAATGCCCAGTGGGCTGGAGCCGCCAGGCTCAACTTCAGGGCCGAGGTCCGATACCTGTTGATGACCAGGAGGTAAGCAGCCTGGAGAGGGTTAACACAGGCCGTGGTCGCAGCTCACCTCCCGCTGTGTGGCCGTGCCTGTGTCTCCTCTCCAGGCTCTAGTGCCCTGCCGACGATGTCCTCTATCAGCAGAGCAGGGGTGGGACAAGCCGGAGATCTGTTCACTGACCAGCGTGAGTACAGGGATCCTGAATCAAAAAGTAGTGAAAAAGGGGGAAGCATTCACATTTGCCACATCTGTAAATTTTGAAGACAAAGAAGAAACAGTTACTCGAAAAACGGTAATTGATGGTCAGACTTTAGAGGCAAGACAGGAATATCAAAAAATAATTTTTATTACAAAAAATAGAAAAGTATACAGAGCAAATTAATAAAAAAAACAAATAGGATATATGATATGGAAAATATCCTCTGTGCTTCGTCTACGCATTTCGCCATTGGGCTTCCTCAGGATGAGCAGAAGAAAGTAATAGTAGAAAAATAAATTTCATTATCTCAAAATGATCCAGGTCATATACATATATGTCGAGAGGATAGTACGAAGGAGTTCCATATGTAGTAGAAAAGACCAGAGAAATCTCCAAAAGATCCAGAAAAGCTCCCTAGCTCCCCTAGAATGTAGGTTGTGAAAATGCACCATAAATTAAAAAAAAAACAATTCTAATAGTTCAAAAATGAACCTTAATTCCGGGGCAGACCAGAAAGGGAATAGCGGAGACACATAGGTATCCAATATAGTGCAACCAGGTACATCAAACCTGGATCCAAGTACTTGTGTACTGAAGGCCCTCAAAGGTAAGACAGCCAGAACAGTCTACAGAACATTAACACATAGTAAACTGAATAGCGCCGTATGCCCCAGGGGATAGCCTGTGCACAGACTGTTTCTTCTTTGTCTACAGGGATCCTGGTTGCTAGGCAGCAGGTCGGATCCAATCAAAACAGAGATTGCTGTCCGCACATGCCCGTTGCTGCCGGAGATAGCTAGGCAATGGAACGCTGCCAGGGCTTTGGCCGCTAATGTCATGGCAACGTATGATGTCTGGAGACCACGCCCACTTAGGGAGGTTACAGCCATTCAAAAAAACCAAAGGGGGTGAAGGAGACGCGTGAGAAGTGTAAGTGCATAGAGAGAAGTGAAGCCATCAGATCGGGAGATAAGGAAAGGAGACACAGAAGGAAAACCGGTAATCAAGAATCAAGAAACGGCAGACCAAGGAGTAATGGAGGACACAGGAAAGTGTAAATAGATAAAGCTGAAAGGAGATAAGAAAAGGGGAAGAAGAGGTTAAGGAGGGAAGAAGAACATATAGAAAAAAAGGGGCGATATATAAAGAGAAAGAGAGAAAAAAAGAAAAAAAGAAACAGAAAAGGGAGAGGAAAATAAGAGAAGAATACGAGAGAAATGAGAATAGGAAAAAAGGAAGAAATTAGTGGGAAAAGGAGACAAATTAAGAAGAAAATGTATGAAAGTAAACTTAAAAGAAAGTAAAGAAAATTACCTAAGTAAGAGATAAATAAAGTCTGAAAAATGATAATAAGTATAAAAATAATAAAACATAAATATAAAAATATAAATAATTATAAAAAGAAAAGAAAGGGAAAAAAAGAGAAATAAAAAATAAAAAAAAACGGAAAGAGGGAAAAAATAAAAATGGGAAATGGGAAAACCTAAATTATCATAGGTGAAAAAGGAAGAGAACAAAGCACTGTAATGGGGGGGCTGTGGTTGGTAGGGGCACTGTGATAAAAAGGGTACTGCACTGTAAAGGGGAACTGTAATCATTACAGTTTCCTTTACAGTGCAGTCACCTTTATATCACAGTGCCCCATTACATCACAATGCGGAGGACCGACTCCGTGATTATTCCCATCACCAACCAACGGTTGCTGGAAAATTGGCTGCTCAATCTAAATTGCCCGTGCCTATTTTTTGTCCCAGTCCGGGCCTGATCTTAATGGTGTCAAAACAGCGAAATTTGAGCTGGATATTCATCTTTGGGAAGAGGATGAAGTCCACAGAAGCCACATTTGATGAGTAGGGTGGGTGCAGAAGTGAGATAATATTGTTTCCATTGAGAAACTCACCTGTGGGGGAGCTCTGTGACAGGGTACAATGTTGTAGTGGAGCATTCAGTTTTTTGCGCGCCACAGGTTCGTCCTTTTTCGATCGTGGAGATGAGCTCCTTTCACTGTGAAGACTGTTGCTTGATCTCAGGGTTATACTTGTTCACCCAAGTTTCATCACCGGTAATGATCCTTGGCGTGAAGAACGGATCATCCATGGCATGCTGACGCAGTTCTTGGCAGACTTCGACATGGTGTTCCTTCTGCTCCTGAGTCAGCAGCCTGGGGGCGAACTTGGCAGCAACACAGCGCATATTCAAATGGCGGCGGCAGCACCTGAGATCGGATGGGGTGCCAACATCGCGGGACCCCTGTACAGGCAAGAGTCCTAATATTTAAAGTCAACAGCTACAGTATTTATAGCTGCTGGCCTTTTATTTTTTGGATAGAGGGCTTTAGCTCCTCTTTAATATTTGAAATATACAACCCATGCACTGGCGTGATGACCTAAAGCCACACATTGGGAGCATTCAAAAAATTGTAAATCACATTACAAAAAATGTGAATAGGTGCTTGTACATCAGTATACTAAAAAATAGTTGTGCGGTTTACATATACTTAAAGTATATTTTTCTTTTTTGCAGTCAAAACCCGTCTATTCTTATCTTTAGGATGAATTTAAAGAGAAGGTGTCATGACTGATATAAGAATTTATGGATAGTCTCAAGTGTCTTTGTCCCCAAACTATCCCTCATTAACATACAATGCCAGGGGTCAGTCTTTACATTTTTAACTGTTTGTTAGTACCGACAATGTTCAAATCTACTTTAAAGTTGATAATAAAGAACTGCTAACACAGTACAGACAGGCTTAAAGGAGTTGTAAAGGAAAAATTGTTTTCACCTTAATGCAATTTATGTATTAAGGTAAAAAAACATCTGATGATGCCGCCCCCCCCCCCGATTTACTTACCTGACCCCTCAAAAGTCCCACGCTCGTTCCCGAGATCCTCTTCGCTGCTCAGCCTGGCCGCTGATTGGCTAGAGCAGATAGATTGAGAGCAGATCAGCCATTGGCTGGCGCTGCTGTCAATCACATCCAGTGACTCGGCGCGCCGAGGGGCGGGGCCGAGTGATACAGTGAGCCGCTACTCATCAACATGTGAGCTCTCTCGCATAAATGTGATAAGTTCTTGCGGGGAGACCCCAGAAGACGTGGATCGGGGCCACTCTGCAAAACGAACTGCACAGTGGAGGTAAGTATAACATGTTTGTTATTTTAAAGAAAAAAAAATTCCTTTAGTGACCCTTTAATCATGCACAGCAGATAGGAAATAAGGAGCACACATCACACATAGTTAGGCACACATTTAAAGTGGTTGTAAATCCGATTAAAAAAAAAACCCTGCAAGACAAAGGCATAATGAGCTAATATACATAGCATATTAGCTCATTATGAATCACTTACCTGAGATCGAAGTCCTCGCAGTGGTCCTCGTCCCCCCCTCCGGCGGCGACATCTCTCCTGGGGGTTACTTCCGGGTATCGCGGCTCCAGCTCTGTGATTGGTCTGAGCCGCGATGACGTCACTCCAGCGCATGCGCGCGGGAGCCGCCGGTAGTGGCACACGGGCTGAAGTCAGTTTGCCCCAGTGCGCATGTGCATCGGCACTTGCAGGGAACAGGGAATATCCTGGGTAGCTACAGGTAAGCCTTAATATAGGCTTACCTGTAGCATAAAGTGGTTGTAAAGGGTTTACAACCACTTTAAACCCTTGATCGTCCTAGATTTTAACTCCTTCCCAACCAGTTTCATTACTACAGTGACAATGTATAGTATTAACACTGATCACTGCATTAATGTCACTGGTGATCTCAGAGGCAGTTAGTCAGTTACCCCCCAGAGTCAGTAAGTTTTAGCTTTCCCGCCACACTATGGCAGTCCCATTATAAGTCACTAATCACCGCCATTAGTAGTATATAAAAAAAATAGAAATAGAAATTCCAGTATATATATATCATAGTTTGTAGGCACTATAGATCAATATACACGTATTGGGATTTTCTTTTATCAAAGACATGTAGCAGAATACATTTTGGCCCAAATTTATAAAGAAAACATTTTTTTTTTTACATTTTTTTTGGATATGTAAAGAAATATTATTTTTGTTTCCATTTTTTTATTTTTTTTTACATATACAGCAAAACATTTTAAACCCAGTGGTGATCACATACCACCAAAAGAAAGCTCTATTTTTGTGGGGGAAAAAAATGATATCAATTTAGTTTGGGTACAGTGTTACATGACGGTGCAATTACCAGTTAAAGTACAGCAGTGCTAAATAGCAAAAAATGGCCTGGTCATGAAGGGGGGGAAAATCTCCTGAATTTAAGAAAAGTATGAGCGAAACATGCTGCAAGATGCATTTTTCTGACATTTGGATTTTGTAGGCTGTGTGTCCAGTTGATATATATATTTATATAGCAGTTCTATATGCTGTCCTAGGACCTTTTTCTTTCCCTAGCCCTTGCTTTTGTAAAAAAAAAACAAAAAAAACACTGCTAGAAGAGAAGAGGAGAACAAAGTGGCTGTGTTCACCTAGCCTAAACAAAGTAAACCGGGGCTGCTTATATCATAAAGACGTGCCAAGGTCAGTGGTGTTAAAGAGAAAATCCACTCGAGCAGTTATAATAGGTACTAACTACTGGCAATATCCTTTCTTGCTCAGTCGGTCAAAATTCTGTCAGGGTCATGCCATCTAGCAGCTTCACCCTAATAAGTGAAGGCAATTTCCGAAGCCTTGCAGAAGTCTGTATTTTGTCCTCTGAAGCATGTATGAACCTTTAAGCCCCAAACACACGACTGGTTTTCCTGACAGGAAAACTGCCAAGAGAGCTTTTGGCCGGGAAAACCGGACATGTGTATGCTTCCTAGCAGTTTTACCGACAGGAAAACAAACGGGAATCCCGGCGGAAAATAGAGAACCTGCTCTCTATTTTCCCGTCGGGATTCCCGGCGGCTTTTTTACTAATACGCGATGCAGTGCCCATGGAGCATACACATGGCCGGGATTCCCGGCCAAAGCTCCATGGCAGTTTTCCTGCCGGGTTCTCGGCTTTCCCCTGGGTTTTCACGGCAGACTTTTTACCGAGCGTGTGTACTGGGCTTTACAGTATTGTTGCCTAAATGTCACCCATACCCGACACTAGCACATAAAATATTACGCTGTCACAGCTACATACAAGAGAGGTCGCTGATATGATTTCATGTCACCTATCCCTACAGTGAAAATTTGCAGCTTGGAGCAGCAGACCTAAGGTCAATATTTGACTTTAGGTCAAATTCCCACCAGATTAGCTATAAACATTGAAAGGATGTCTACCTATGTATAATCTTTAGACTCTGGGTAGAACTTGAAATGGCACTAGCGTATACTGACTTATCAGTGGTGCCATGGATACCACGACCTTTGGCGGCCACAATATCTCCCCTGAATAAATCAACCCTGGTAATATGGGACTCCATCCATACATGTAAACACACCTTCCCCGTTCTTCACAGTGGCGCTGTCATTGATTGCCTTTCCCTATATCAGGGAACAGACAATCAATGATGTCACACGTCCAGCCCCGCCCCCCTACAGTTAGAAACACATATGAGGTCACAGTTAAGCCCTTCAGCGCCCCGTAAGGTTAACTCCCAAACTGCAATTGTAATTTTCATAGTAAACAATGCATTTTTATAGCACTTTTTGCTGTGAAAATGACAATGGTCCCAAAAATGTGTCAGAATTGTCCGATGTGTCCGCCATAATGTTGCAGTCACGAAAAAAAAACGATGATCGCCGCCATTAGTAGTAAAAAAAAAAATTATTAATAAAAATGCAATAAAACTATCCCCGATTTTCTAAACGCTATAAATTTTGCGCAAACCAATCGGAAAACACTTATTGCGATTTTTTTTACCAAAAATATGTAGAAGAATATGTATCGGCCTAAACTGAGAAAAAATATTATTTTTATATATTTTGGGGGGATATTTATTAGAATAAAAATGTACAAAATATAGCATTTTTTTCAAAATTTACGCTCTATTTTTGTTTATAGCGCAAAAAATAAAAACCGCAGAGGTGATCAAATACCACCGAAAGAAAGCTCTATTTGTGGGAAAAAAAGGACGCCAATTTTGTTTGGGAGCCACGTCGCACGCAATTGTCAGTTAAAGCGACGCAGTGCCGAATCGCAAAAAGGGGCCTGGTCCTTTACCTGCATATTGGTCCGGGTCTTAAGTGGTTACATTTTATATTTTTTTTTATATAAATAAAAGGAATTCGTTTATTTAGTGCTAGTAATCAGATGTCTCCCAGTAAAGAGTAAATGTGCCCATTGCGTCTCTACAGCAACAACATAAAATACAGGCGTAGAGTAAAAGCAAGCTATGGTACGGCTATTCTAAAGTCACATTTTGAAATTTAATGTCAGTCTTTATTAAATTCAGTGGGATCCAGATCTCCTGCTTGCTTTCTCCTTGTATAACGGTCTGTTCTGATACATGGCATAATATTCTCTGACAGAGAATGGCATTATAAATGGAAGGTTCCTCTGGAGAGACAGTACATGTGGTCACCCTGCTTATAGGAAATCCACTGCACGCCATGAGATGGCGATCTAACAACTTGTTCCTTGTGTTTTTTTTGTCCTTGTAGTTAACACATGTTTTAATTTTGGCCCCAGACTGTCAATTACCAACCGAGCTGCTAGTGTTTGCCTCAGGCAATCTTTGGGAAAACACAGGCCGTGTCAGCAAACCTACAAAAGCCTGGCTGGGTTTGCAACCTACAGGATTGTCTCTCAAGTCTGGAAACGCTTTGCTGGCTCCTACCCTGGAGATCAGAGCGCTAGCCTCCTCCCTCAATCTGCTCTTTAAATTCATTTCCACTTAGCATATTGATTCAACAGACAAACTTCCTTGGAGAGCCATCGCACAGCGTTTCATGTTTGTAAACCTAGAGAGGAAATAATAAAAAAATAAAAAAACCTCAAGATGTACACTGAGAGTGGGAAAGATAAAAACGCAATTTTTTTCCCGCAAGATATTTGCTTCATTGTAAAAACACATCTAAAACACTGCAAATAATATCAAATTTAAACACTTGGAGGCAAGCTTCAAAGAAGAATACTCAACGTCTTAATTTTCTTTTACTGTAGTCACTACCAGAAATCCTTTTTTTTTTGTGAGTTAAAGAGAATCTTTAGTCTTTATAAAGGTTTGTATACACATATGTGAATAGAAATCAGTTAAACGTGGCACTAAACACAAGCTAGTTGATCAATAGAGCTTTAATAAGGGATAAGTAAAGCCTGCCTGGGTTTGATTTTAGTTGGGCTCAGCAAGCCCAAAGGGAAATCTGCACCCACAAATATAGCTCTGAACAACAATGAAGTCTATCGGAGGCAAAATTTGCTTATTTTTGTTCTAATTTAAAGAATAATAGGCAAGCTGTTGTTCAAAAAGGGCACGGATAACTGTGTACTGCCATTAGGGGCATTTACTAATGAAAAAAATAAAAATAAATAAATACAATGTTCAGTAATGAGCAGATCATTTTATGCAGATTAAAGGCCAACATTGAAAATACACAAATCCTTTAAAGTGCAACTCTTTTGTTGATAAAAAAAACGTTCCCCCTTGGGTGATTTACCGTGTTTCCCTGAAAATAAGACCTACCCCGAAAATAAGACCTAGCCTTATTTTCCAGGAGGGTTGCAATATAAGCCCTACCCTGAAAATAAGAGCTAGCATTATTTTCCAGGAGGGCTGCAATATATGCCTTACCCTGAAAAAAAGGCCTAGTTTAAAATACTTGTAAAATCCTATAATCCACTCTATTACAGTAGTATATAATGTGCAATGGGCCAGATCCACAAAGAAATTACGCCGGCGTATCTATTGATTGCGTAATTTCTAAGATTCCCCGTCGTATCTTTGTTTTGTATCTACAAAACAAGATACGACTGAATGAGGGCTCGATCCGACTGGCGTACGTCTTAGTACGCCGTCGGATCTTAGGTGCATATTTACGTTGGCCGCTAGGTGCCGCTTCCGTTGATTTCCGCGTAGAGAATATGCAAATGAGCTAGATAAGGCGATCCACAAACGTACGGCCGGCGCATTTTTTTACATCGTTTCCGTAAGGTTTTTTTTTGCGTAACGTTACCCCTGCTATATGAAACATAGCCAATGTTAAGTATGGACGTCGGGCCAGCGTAAAATTTTCCGTTGTGTACGTCGTTTGCGTAAAACGTTCGCGAATAGGGCTTTACCTAGACGTATTAACATAAAACACACCCACAACTTAGCCATTTGAATTGCGCGCCCTTACGCCGACACAGTTACACTACGGCGCAACTTACGGCGCAAATTCTTCCAGGATACGGAAAATACGCTGAAGGTTACAGCGGCGTAGTGTATCTGAGATACGCTACGCCGGACGGAAAAATGCGCGGAGGTACGTGGATCTGGCCCAATGTGTGTGTTTCTGTAATATTAATGCAGGAAAGAGAGCTTGGCGGGTCACAGAAGCACAGAGTGGCACTATAACAAAGGTATTTGGCACAATTATATTACAGAAACACACACATTGTACATTATATAATACTGTAATAGAGTAGATTATAAGATTCTACAAGCATTTTAACTTAGTTCACACTGGGGATTCCTGTCAGGCAGGGTGAGAGAGGGGTAGAGAAGGCAGCACATTACATGATAAGACCTTCCCCAAAAATAAGCTCTACTGTGTCCTTTGTTGACAAAATTAGGCTTATGTTCGGGGAAACACCGTATGTACATTGCAAGAGTTATAACAACTTTTGTTGCAGATTCCTACCTTTTATTATTCTGAAGAAATCCATGTGTGTTTGTCTGTGCCTCTGTACAGAGTGGGTCTAATGGGAGTGGTTTCATAATTATCAGTCAGCTGTGGTAGCTGCAGGGCACTAATGAGGAAACCTGCTGGGCCTGCATCCCTTTAGACGTGTTCCTATTGGAAATATCTCACCAAAAATGTCATTGTTGAAGGGGATGCCTGAAATCTGACTAGTATCTTAGGCAGGCTTCTGGAAAAATTGGTGAGCCAATAACACAGGAAATTGCGTTTTTGGGGAGTGGTCAGTACACATTCTCTGTACGGAACAACTCCATGTAGCCATATTGCAGAAAATTACAGATTGAAAAGGAAAGGTCATTTTTATTAACATTCAATTACAATATCAGTAAACAGTATCGCTATTGTATATGCTATATTATTTTTTCTTTATTTGCAATTTTTTTCCCACGAAAGTGGAGTTACCCTTTAAATAACAGGTTTTGAAAATCTTCTAAGTCTGCATGTGGTATTATGAAACCCTTAAAAAGTGACATTTAAAAAGAAAATGGAAAAAACTGTGTGGGATTTCTCTTAGTATTCTAACCAAACGCAGTGAGCGTGCAGCCCTTTCCTTCCTTTACTATGCCAGACTACACATGACTTTCAACATTCAGAGGGTACCTAGCAAAGGGAGAGACATTGGAGGTCCAAGGGAGGACTTATTAGAATCTAGAGGCTCTTTTTATAATACTTTGTAATAGGTATTTCTGCCATACATTAAAATCACTTATTACTTATTCTCAAAGAAAAGTAAAATGTAAATAAACACTAAGGCCTCGTACACACGACGGGACATGTCCGATGAAAACGGTCCGCGGACCGTTTTCATCGGACATGTCCGCTGCCGGATTTTGGTCTGTACACACCATCAGACCAAATTTCCCGCGGATAGCGAACGCGGTGACGCGGCCGCGCCATCGCCGCGACGATGACGCGGCGACGTGCGCGACCCTGGAAGGGTAATTCTTCCACGCATGCGTCCAATCACTTAGACGCACGCGAGGGCTTTCGGCCGAGCGGACATGTCCGGTGAGTCGTACAGACGACCGAACATGTCCGACAGACATGCTTCCAGCGGACATGTTTCTTAGCATGCTAAGAAACATTTGTCCGCTGGAAACCTGTCCGATCCGCCGGAAAATTGTCCGGTCGGCCGTACACACGACCGAACATGTCCACGGAAACTGGTCCGCGGATCAGTTTCAGCAGACATGTTCGGTCGTGTGTACGAGGCCTAAGACAGCTTGAAAAGCCTTATTTTGCACACAAAAAAAATTAAATGTTCCCTGATTTATGTCATCCAGTGATGCATTAAGGTGAAAAAAATGAATCTTTACAACCCCTTAAATGCCCTGATATAAGTGTATGGAATAACTTTAACCATGCTTGGGCTGGGTTATAGGGCACACCAGGCGCTTGCCCAGTGGGCCTGGCCTTCGGGCAGGGCCGAAACTAGGGGGGCATCTGCCTCTGGCGCTGCAGCTCTCTCCCTTTCCTCCTTTTTTGGTCCTCCAGGATCTCTGCTGTATCTCCTCAGGGGGGAGGGGGAAGAGGGAGTGGGGCAGAGTCAGACAGCTCTGGAGTCCCGGAGCCCAGTACTGGAACAAGTTCTGGCTCTCTGCTCCACTAAGTTACCTTACAGGGGCTTGCTCTTTTGGACACCCGTCCTGCATGTCCTCTGGGAACTGGTGCCACAATCGCCTGCTCTATTATTGTGGCAGGCAGGGAGAGGTTCTGGCTGCCTATTACTAGGGTTGTCCAGATACCGATACCAGTATCGGTATCGGGACCGATACCGAGTATTTGCGCTAGTACTCGTACTCGCGCAAATACTCCCGATACCAAAATAGAATACTTTTTTTTTTTTTTGTGACATCGAACACAAATTGGATGGCACCATTGGATGGCACTGGCATTGATTGAATTGCACTCATAAATGGATGGCACTGATAGGTGCACTAATAAACTGCCTCCCTGCACTGATGCACTAATGGGCACTGATCTGCACTGATAGGTGGCACTGGCTAGCTGCACTTTTGGGCACTGGCACCGATGAGCTGCACTGACAGTGATCACTACTTCAATGATATGTAGTTTTCCAGTACCGTATGCTAAAAAACAGCCCCACACCATGATGTACCAGTTCTTCATAATTCTAAAGAAAATATCTTTGGTCTGTATTGTGGTTTGAAAACGGTCACATGACATTAAAAAAAAGTATCGGTATTCGGTATCGGCGACTACTTGAAAAAAAGTATCGGTACTTGTACTCGGTCCTAAAAAAGTGGTATCGGGACAACCCTACCTATTACAATAACACGGCTAAGAGCTGACGGAGCCTAGGCTCCTCCTCCACTCTGACTGTACATCCACATCTGGAGGAGGAGCCTAGGAGGAGTAACATCTGTGTGAACCGAGCCACACTGATCTTAGATCTGTAAAGGGAGATTTACACTGTGCATAGTCACACTGGTCAGATATACACTGTGGAGATTACATTGGGGGTATTACACTGGAGGGATTACATTGTGAGATGGATTTCACTGGGGGTTTACACAGGGAGAGTACACTGCAGTGGATTATACTGAGGGGATTACATTGCAAGGATTATACAAGGGGTGATTTACCCCGGGGGGATTACATTGCAAGGATTACATTGTGGGATTACACAAGGGGGGGATTTACCCCGGGGGGGATTACATAACAAGGGTTACACTGGGGGTTTACACAAAGGGGGATTACATTGCAAGGATTACACTGGGGGTTTACACAAAGGGGTCATAACATTGCAAGGATTACACTTGGGGGATTACATTGGGGGTATTACACTGGGGGGATTACATTGTGAGGAGGATTTCACTGGGGGGGGGGGGTTTACACAGGGGGACTACACTGGGGGGATTTACAACGGGGGATTACATTGCAAGGATTACACACGAGGGGATTTACAAGGGGGGAGTTATGCTGGGGGGATTTACATGGGAGGGGATTACACTAAAGGGGAGTAATTTGGGGCAGTACACTGGGGGAATATACACGGGGGAGTACAATGTGGGGTTGCACAGGGGGATTAAACTAGAAGAGTGCGCTGGGGGAAATACACTGTGGGGGTTTTACACCGGGGAGATTACACTGTTAAACCGGGAAAATTTACACTGGGAGGATTACACTTGTGGACAGTGCTGATCCTGACCTCCCTGGGGCCCTAAGCAAAATTACATGGCACATTAAAAATGAGAATTGGGGGGGCGCTGACGACAGTGACATGTCACATTAAAGAAAGTTGAGAAGCAGGGGGAGGGGATGTTCTGCTGTCGGAAATGACTCAGCCAGCGAGTTTAGAAGCGGGGTGAGGGGGCGAAAATGACTTCTCAACAGGCGGGGCCTCTAGTAATTTGGGGGGCCCTTTGCAGCTTTGCGGGGCCCTAAGCGGCTTGCATAGTGAGCCTATAGCGAGGATCAGCCCTGCTTGTGGAGGGGATTACACTGGGGGGGATTGCAGAGAGGGGGTTACACTAGGGGATTGATTACACTGGGCTGCTAGTCTAAAATGCCAGGGCCCTTTTTTTGACCCAGATCGGGCCTGGCTTCCACAGTTGATATATTAGAGGTCAGTTATTTTACAATTAGACTATTAGGAGTGTGATAAACTTTGGTAATATTTTGATACTTTTACTTTTTACCTCCCTGTTCAATAAAACAGTACCAGTAGTTTTATACACTGTTTTTTTTTCTACTCATGCTTCAAAAATATATTATTATTATATCAGTAATGTTGATTTGTAAAATTTTTATAACAGATGCTTACCTGGACTACATTGCACATAGAATATTAAAAGACAATGCTGTATAGCCAAGTTATCCTGAAAATGAAAGTCAGGTGTTGGCAACTATGCATGGCAATGATAATTTTTACAACACTGCCTGGAAACCAAAACAGCATAATTGCACTTTTATGTACATTTCAAGTTTCCTGAATTAGGCTTAATTCACATTCAGTGGAAACTCAAGTAATGACTGTGTTATGACATCAGTGAAAGGAAATTTCAGCATGGCTCAGTAGTACTTTCCATCCCTATGCTATCATAAATTAGCTAGATGTTAAATTATTACAAACTAGGTTATAAATATGGTCTAGAAGCAACACAAACCATAAAAATGCAGTATTACTATATATCAGTCTTTATCAACATGTTTTATAATCTGTTTTTTCAACGAATGTATGCAAATATTAGTGGGAACTAAAACAGACAGACCCAATCTGATGCGAGCATGAGGTTTGGGGCTTACTTTGTTATGTAATACGATAACATAAAAATTAGGGCTGTTACTGATTAAAATGTTCGTGTTCGATTAATCGATTTTTTTTTTAATCGACTAATTTCGATTAATTATAAGTTATAACGCACATACAGATCCAACTACTTTTACCTGATCTCCTTGCATTGCAACTCTGCATTAGTCAATGGAAAATGTGGTATACACTATATACAATCACCGACACTAGTTAATTTCCATAATCCATGACTTAAAGCGGGAGTTCACCCAATTAGGTTTTTTTTTCTCTTTTCCCCTTAGATGGATGCTCGTTTTGTCTAGGGGAATCGGCTATTTGTTTTAAAATATGATCCGTACTTACCCGTTTTCGAGATGCATCTTCTCCGTTGCTTCCGGGTATGGGTCTTTGGGAGCGGGCGTTCCTTCATGATTGACAGTCTTCCGAGAGGCTTCCGACGGTCGCATCCATCGCGTCACTCGTAGCCGAAAGAAGCCGAACGTCGGTGCGGCTCTATACTGCGCCTGCGCACCGACGTTCGGCTTCTTTCGGAAAATCGTGACGCGATGGATGCGACCGTCGGAAGCCTCTCGGAAGACTGTCAATCAAGAAGGAACGCCCAGTCCCGCAGCCCATACCCGGAAGCGACGGAGAAGATGCATCTCGTAAACGGTAAGTACAGCTCATATTTTAAAACAACTAGCCGATTCCCCTAGACAAAACGAGCATCCATCTAAGGGGAAAATGTGTTCTCTATGGGTGAACCTCCGCTTTAACTTCACAGTTCACACAAATACATTTTAAATTCAAACTGTAACACTGACGTAAGTTTTTTTTTTTTATTAAACTTTAAGAAAAACGTAGTATATTGACTGTCAGTCACTTTTTAGTAGGCAAGTAGGCATCACTTTAGCCAGTCACGTAGACATACCAGAGTTTAAATTTTCTGGAAGCAGACATGATCGGATTTTATTGACAATATACCCTGAAGAACTGAACAGTCTTTCGCACGGAACAGATGTTGCCGATACACAAAGAATTGTCTGCACAAAACTGGTTAGGACAGGAAAACAATGGTTATTTTTGCCCCCTTTCCCTGATGGAGCCTGATGCATCCTCCTGCTCCACAGATGCAAAGGTACCTCAATCCAATGGGTGCAGTTTGCTCGCATCCAGCAGGGTAAGTCTCACTGTCCAGGCTGTCCAGTGACGTCAATAATTTTGATCGATCAAAAGAATTTTGATCGATCAAAAAAATGAAAGATTAATCGAGGAATTAATCTTTAATTTCCCCAGCCCTAATAAAAATTAAACTAATGTAGCACTATTCCTGCAGGAGCCGCATGAATTTTTTTTTGTGCCCGGGCCTCCAACTGTTTAATCCGCAACCATCTGCATTGTATTTTCCACACAGCCAGGTGCACATACTCTTCCACACGTGGTCTTCAATAACCGTTCTAGGGGATGTGCTTTTTGTTTTATTTGGAGAACTTGGATAGGAAAAGGCAGGGCTGGCCCAAGACATTGTGCTGCCTGGGCCCAAGAATGAAATGTTGCCCCCCCCTCCCCCCAAAATAAAATATCATGCCCACCAAAAGGCCCCCACATCCATTATTTTATATCATGATAATTAAAACTAAAATTAAATTCATCAGGAAGTCAGATTTACATGCAACAGCACTTTGTCTATATGCAAGATTATATGACATACCATTATGTTCAATTCCAAAAGGGGCGAGCTAGGGCAGTATAGGGGCAGGCTAGGGCAGTATATGGGCAGGCTAGGCAGTATAGGGGCAGGCTAGGGCAGTATATGGGAACGCTAGGTTAGTATATGGACAGGCTAGGGTAGTATATGGACATGCTAAGGCAGTATAGGGGCAGGCTGGGGTAGTATATACACAGGCTAGGGTAGTATATAGACAGGCTAGGGAAGTACAGGGGCGGGCTAGGGTTGGATAGGGGCAGGCGGAGCGGCCAGGGGGCAGTTGTCATCATGACACACAAAACGTATGTAAAAAAAATATTGGTCGTCAATGCTGGGTAAATAGAAGAGAAGGAGAGGTGGCAGTGGTTCAATTTGCTGCCCCTCTCAAAGTGCTGCCTGGGTCCAATGGACCCACTGGGAACCATGGTAGAGTCGGCCCTGGGAGAAGGTATTTACTATTACTATTTACTATTCACAAGCAAGGACAACTTTCTAAATAGAGCTGTGTAGCAGACTATCTGTAGAACAATGCAGCAGGCCGTAGAGAATAGAGCAAGTCCTTTTGTTATAGGAAGGGATTATAGGAACAGTCTTTAGGATCCCTTTAGGGGGTCTGTACTCACAAGGTGTTGGCCCGCAGGTCATCTTCCTCCATGATACCAGACAGGATCCATAGACATCCTCCTTCAGTCAGCCCTCAGGAGAATTCTAGGTTTCAACTTTAATGTTTCAGGCCCTCAGGTCACCCACCTGAGGCTGCATGGCACCCTATGCTGAGGAGGGGCATCTCCTCTTTTAATTGACTAGGACTGTATGGATATTCATGCTCCCACCTGCATGGTTTCCACCCACTGTCCAGCACATTCCATAGCTACTAGACCAGTGTAAACTTCAAGACAGCATGAGAAGCACCAGAGCACACTGAGCAGACTACACTAAACGATCACAGCTCTCTGCATATGCATTTACCTACTGTCTCTCTGTTAAGCAGAGAAACCAACAACTGGTACACTCACTCTAGCCTAGCACATACCTATGAGGGTGCTACACTAATAAGGTCTGTCCTGTCTAAAGGTGCACTTCTTTCAAGGTTGGGAGAGGCAGATTGAAACCCCATTGGTCAAAGATATATCTCCAAAATCAATTGTTTGCCAATAAATTATAGTGTAGGTAGGCATAATTGCTTGCTAAATAATTTTGCCATGGTTGTAAGGCAGATAAATAAAAAAAATGGGTATGTATATGAAACCAAGGAAGGCAGCATTTTGCTTCAGCAACAGAGCACACCCTTGGCTTACACATTGGGCAATGAAGGTGACACAGCACATTCATCACTTGCTCCTTCCTTCGGTTCATTTTGATCTGCCTGGGGAATTGTGTTTGGAATATCTTGATCTCAGCCCAAATTTGATTTCAGCCCAAATTTTTGGCTAAATTCGGACCTGAAACAGACCAGAAGACGCACAGGACTCTATGCACTATGCAATCACTCCATGGCCGCTGCAGAGACGTGTGAACCAGCTCCATAGAGAGCCGGTCACAATCTCCTGACATGCGAATTGGATGCATGGAAACCCACATTGTGTGAACCCAGCCTTAAACTTCCTGGAATACACATATTGCTATTGGGTTAAGGATCTGGGTATGCTCTTTGGATGGAAGGATTGAAATTTAGATCAAAACTGAGTTGCATTCTTGAATGAATATTTTGCTCCTTATCTTTGAAGCTCTTTGCTTTTGATGTAACACAATGGAGTATTATATTGGATATTTACTACATTTTTGAACTACTATCTTCATGTCCCCTTCTGGATTTAAGAATTTCGGCCCAGATTCACAAAGGAGATACGACGGAGTATCTCAGATACTCCGTCGTATCTCTCAGAGTATCTATGCGACTGATTCATAGAATCAGTTACGCATAGATATCCCTAAGATCCGACAGGTGTAATTGTTTTACACTGTCAGATCTTAGGATGCAGTACCGCGGCCGCCGCTGGGGGGAGTTTGCGTCGTAAACCAGCGTCGGGTATGCAAATATGTTACGGCGATCCACGACGGATTTTCGCATTCGCTACGTCGCCGCTAGTCTAGTTTCCCGTCGCAAAGTTAGTCGTCGTTTTGGGTGCCCTAACTTTACACAGCACACGTATGTGCTGTATAAAGTATGGCCGTCGTTCCCGCGCCGAAATTTAAAAATTAACGTCGTTTGCGTAAGCCGTCCGGGAATACGGAATTATGCTATGCGCGTCGCCGTTCGAAAAAATGATGCCACGTCGCGCAAAGCACGGCGGGTAATTCAAAAGGGAGCATGCGCAGTAGGTCCGGCGCGGGAGCGCGCCTAATTTAAATGGCACACGCCCCTTTGAATTACGCGGGCTTACGCCGGAGGCCGCCGGCGTAGTTTTCATCGCAAGTGCTTTGTGAATCAGGCATTTGCGATGAAAACTTGCGGCGGTGTAACGTATCTACAATATGTTACGCCGCCGCACTTCTACCTGAATCTGGCCCTTCCACTCCAACAAACTGTATGAAAACTTCTGATTTTACATTACTGTGTTTTGCTATATGGATATGGTGCTTTATACAATTTTAACAATTTTAACATTTGGATAAAAAACTTTATGATTTTATGAATTTACTTTGTGGTACGATTCGCTATATGCCCTGAAAAAAAAGAAAAGAAAAAAAGTGCATTGCTACAGGAATTTTTCCTTTTATATTTACATAAATTTACGTATTACGAAATGTATTGCATTAAAACTATTTAAATTAGTTATTACTGTGTTGCCTGTGTTAACTATTTATTTGGGCAAGTATATTTTCTGCTGTGTTAGTTGTGCTCTTTAGTTGATGCTGCCTGGCAGAAGTGGTGCTGCCAGAGAGGTAAGGTTTATCCCTGCTGTTCAGGCTTTCCTGGGCTTTTCTGAAAAGCACCATCCTCTGCTGGACAAAGTATAGAAAAAAACCTGTATCTAGGTAAAAGGTCTTGCTCTCTGCAAGGAAAATGAGTGCTGCTGGGGATGTACTTTATCAACCCTTGTGGGAACCCACTCAGGGTTCCAAGGGATATGGACTTGGCTGATAAATGGTAAATAAGGTCCTAGGTGTAGTCCTGGACTCTGAACTCTCCTTTAAGCCTCACGTTCAATCACTGTCCAAATCTTGCCGCCTCAACCTCCGCAACATCTCCAAAATACGCCCCTTTCTAACCAATGACGCCACAAAGCTCTTAATTCACTCCCTGGTCATCTCTCGCCTTGATTACTGCAATTCCCTTCTCATTGGCTTACCGCTCCATACTCTAACCCCCCTTCAATCCATCATGAATGCTGCGGCCAGACTTATCCACCTTACCAACCGCTCTGTCTCTGCTACTTCTCTCTGTCAATCCCTCCACTGGCTTCCGCTCGCCCAACGAATTAAATTTAAAATACTAACTACAACCTACAAAGCCATCCACAATTCTGCCCCCTGCTACATCACTGACCTTGTCTCCAAATACCAACCTAATCGCTCTCTTCGTTCTTCTCAAGACCTCCTGCTCTCTAGCTCTCTCATCACCTCTTCCCATGCTCGTCTACAGGACTTTTCCAGAGCCTCTCCAAGCCTATGGAACTCCTTACCCCAAACTATACGTCTATCTCCTTCTCTTTCAGCTTTTCGAGGATCCCTGAAAACCCTCCTCTTCAGAGAAGCCTATCCTACCCACATCTAACAACTGTAACTTAACTTTGTCCACCTGATCACCCCCCACATCTACTACCCTCTGTTCCACTTCACCCTCCCTTCTAGATTGTAAGCTCTAACGAGCAGGGCCCTCTGATCATTCCTGTATTAAATTGTACTGTAACTATAATGTCTTCCCTGATGTTGTAAAGCGCTGCGTAAACTGTTGGCGCTATATAAATCCTGTATAATAATAATAATAATAATAATAAATGGACTATTGAACTTGCCCACCTGTTTAAGGTATAACCACCTCATGGGGCACAAGGGAGCACCAGGGACACACAAAAAGGGCACTTAGATGACTTTGTACAGGAATGTGTATTGAAGATGTTGCTGAGAAATGTTTGTAAATTCAGTTCAGCAAAGAACTTTAATGTTAAGCCAATCCACCTAGTCTGAGATCACTAAGACCCCTTTCACACTGGTGCCGCCCATAGCGTCGGCGGTAAAATAGTGGTAAAACACAGCTATTTTACCGTCGGATTTGCAGCGCATTTCAGCTGCTAGAGGGGCGCTTTTACCCCCGCTAGAGGCTGAGAAAGGGTTAAAACCGCCCGCTACAGCAGCGTATTGCCAGCGGTATGGCAGTGCTGCCCATTGATTTCAACGGGCAGGAGCGCATTAGCAGCGGTGAGTTCACGGCTGCTAATGCGCTCCAAAGAAGCTGCTGGCAGGACTTTTTAGGTTGCCCTGCCAGCGAACCGATCCAGTGTGAAAGCCCTCGGGCTTTCATACTGGAGAGAATAGAGCAGCTGTTTAAGTTCGGATTGCAGGCGCTATTTTTAACGCTATAGCGCCTGCAAAACGCCCTCAGTGTGAAAGGGGTCTAAGGCCTGATTAACACCTATGCATTTTTTTTAGTGCATTTTTAGTTTTGCAGAAACACTCCATATTACATGGTTTCCTATGGAACACTTTCTGTGGTGCAAATCTGCAAAATGTAAAAAGTACTAAAAATGCATAGGTGTGAACCAGGCCTAAAGGGGTGCATGCATGGTGTATCAAAAAACAGTGTTTGGAAGGGAGATGAAGAGACGTCAGTGTGAGCTTATTACAAAAGTCTAACCTGCAGTGGAAGCAGAAGAGGCTTATGCAGCCAGTCAGCAGGAGTTGTAGTGACATGGTATTGGTGACGAGGTCCCTGGTAGGGAGGGAGTTTGTGAGCTTTTTCCCCTCCCTAGTGACCAGTGCCCTGCATATTGCAGAACAGGGTATCCCAGCATCCCAGTACCTATTGAAGCATATTGCAGCACGGGGTATCCCAGCATATTGCATCCCATACCTATTGAAGCATATTGCAGCACGGGGTATCCCAGCATCCCAGTACCTATTGAAGAAAAAGAAAATTGGTCACACACCATGGAAGGAAGAACTTTTGTAGAATAGTTACTTTATTGTCAAGGTGCCAAAGGACATAGACAGGACGTTACAGGAACATTGGTAGACCAGTTTCCCACGGATAACTCAAGCACGAGTTATCTGTGTGAAACCAGTATACCAATGTTCCTGTAACGTCCTGTCTATGTCCTTTGGCACCTTGACAGTAAAGTAACTATTCTACAGAAATTCTTCCTTCCATGGTGTGCAACCAATTTTATTTTTCTTCAATTACTATTGACGGTGGTGAGCCGGGGGCCAGCACCCACAAGGAATTCTTTATCCACAGTCTGAGCGGTGTTACACTCTTTCTGATCCCAGTACCTAGCCTCGAGATGTCACGGAAGAGTAAAGGTGAGCGAGAGGTTTTGGTAATGAAGAAGCTCGGAAAAGATGAACTCTTGTTTAAGGCAGGGGTCTCATAATGTTACTGGGAGTGAGGTGACACGTAAGGCTGTGCTGATGGAATGGGGTACAGGCAGTAGTGTATTTAGGTTTTGTGCTGCCCTAGGCCTGACTAAACTCATGCAACCCCTAATTTAAATATGACCCACCCGTTCCTGTCAAGGCCACACCCCTTGCTGTTTAAGACCCGCCATGGAAATTTTGAGTGGGGACACTAGTTCTGAGGGCCTGGGGGGGGGGGCAATAAAGTCCCTTAATTTGCATAGATTTCCTTTCACTTCCTGTTTGGCTATGGGGCAGGAAGTGAAGGGAAATCTCTTCAATGGGACAGGGATGGTAAGAAAATCTGACAGGGGTTATAACCCTCCCTTACTCTACCCAAAATGAAAAAAAAAGTGTTGCCTATAGTTCTAATTTAAGCACAAATTTCTGATAATTTTAGATATAACCATGCCAATGGTGCAGCAGAAAACATATAGCACAGTGAGGAAGGTTTATGGTACAGTCAAAATTAGAAGCACCGCCCCCCGCTCACATACCGGAAGCAGTGCGGCCGCTTTATGGGGCTTTATGGGGGCACTAGACTAATTTGCATCTCTGCTACAGTGTAGCGCAAGCCGACGGGGACTCTTTCCACGCTTCCCCCCTGCAAAGTGCTACCCTGGGCCTTGTTGGCCTAGGCCAGGATACAGCGTTGGGTACAGGCCCTGCGGTACCCACACTAAATTGTTGCATATATTAAGAGAAGATACAGGAAGTGAAACATATACTAAGGGTTAATTGTGCAAGAGGAACCCAATGCTTTAACCCCAGATTTCATGTGACTGCAGTCTCAGCCTCCAGTGCAGGCATTAGCGAGTGTTGTACTGTGACTGTACCAAGGTCTGGAGAGTTAACCAATCATGTGCAGTAGAGTGTGCTTGCTTCTAAGTCAGGGAACTGCCTTTCACGTGTCAGTAGCCTCTGCCTGTGGATGCAGGCAATAGCAAGCACTACTAGCTGCTCTCCCATTGGGAGCATTATGCTTCGCTACGCAGACACTGCATTTTATCTAACATCTGCCCGAAGTTCATGCATTATTTTTGTTCAAAATACATCTAAAGATCAAACCAACCTCCATTACACCTAATATTTTGACCTAACTCCCCTATTTTCAAAAATGCTCTTTTTACTGCTGTGGTGAATGTCCTGCCAAAAACCAGTTACATAAATCTGCTCCTAAGAGTTCTACAGGGAAGTTCTATAATCAAAGAACTGATCATGCATTTGATGACCCTTTCCTTTCCTCCTCTGAGCCTCCTCTGTGCTCCAGCTGACCGAACACAACTGACCTCAGCCAAGCATGTTCCCCTCCCACGTCAGAAGGCCTTGATTAATCCAGCAGCTGCTTTGAGTTTTGCATGTGGTTTCCCATGCAAAGACAAGGCTTGCTGTCTGGAACTTCTACAGCAGGCAGCAGTCTCTGGAAGGAATAGAACTTTATATTTGTTCAGGTGCATCCAGCTAGCCAATCCTCCTAAAAAATATTTGGGAAAAACCACTGCCTGGTAACACACCAGTAAAATAGCTCTACTGTATTTCAAATGTTTCACTCGATTTCCCAGTCTCAGTTGTATTCAAATATTCTGCTAGGAACATATGGTCATATACCAGAACCAATCAAAAGGGGAAAAGTTTTTAAAATATTTGATGTCTCACTATAAATGTGGTGTTGATGAAAAGCATGATAGTGACAGGATGTACCGTAAATGATAGTTCTTCCCCTCCTTTCACTTCCAATGAGTAATTTGTAGAGAAAGCCACAGGTGAGATCAAATATAGAACCGAATCTTGATATTGAGCAGTGATTTTGGGAATCAAATTTCTAGAACTTGAATTGCTGAATGTCTATCCTGGTTTACAGCTAGCAAAGCTTATTCCAAAGCAGCAGCTGCTAGATGCATATGCATATTCAATCTCAGGTTTTACTTTACTTGATTAATTGAATATTATGGAGTTTAATGCAGAACTTTGGAGAAACGGCCACATATGCAAATTAAATATACACTATCTTACCAAAAGTATTGGGACACCTGCCTTTACACGCACATGGACTTTAACCACTTGCTGACCGTCTCACGCCGATATATGTCAGCAAAGTGGCACGGGTGTGCGCAAAATCATGTCCCCGAACGTCGGACTTTTAGGAGCCGCCAGTGGGTGCGATTGCTGCCGAGCCACGCAAAATCACGGCCTCGAGAGCCAGCACGGGGATTTGTGTGTGTAAACACACAAATCCCTGTGCTGTCAGAGGAGAGGAGATAGATTGTGTGTTCCTACAAAGTAGAAACAGCGATCTGTCATCTCTCCTAGTTAGTCCCATCCCCACACAGTTAGCACACAGTAAGGAAAAAGAGAAACAAACAGAACAGGCGCCACTTAGTAAAACTGCAAACTTTTAATGAAAAGATTCATATTAAGCACTTACATGTCGATAAGGAAGTTCAGGCATACAGATGGGGTCCTGTGCTCTGTCAAAGCCATCCACGAATGTATGTGTCCCCTTTCCTCTTACACAGTGCTGGAATCGTGTGAAAGGAAACAGCTAAATGTGAGCTCCAACGTTTCCTGGTACAGATACACGGTGCTCAGAGAGAGGGCTGGAATGCACTCTGGGACGCTGAGTTGTGGTGGGGGAAGATGACGTCACTACGGAGGCCCAGACAGCAACATGTTTCAGTGCTGAAGCCGTGGCTAGATGGAAAAGAATCACACGGCACGCACCTTTTTCAAGCTCTTTTTTTTGTAGAACACAGTAAGGGAACACACAGTTAACTCCTTGATCGCCCCCTAGTGTTAACCCCTTTCCTGCCAGTGATCACTCTATAAATGTCAATGGTCCCAAAAATGTGTCGAAAGTGTCCGATCTGTCCGCCGCAATGTCGCAGTCATGATAAAGATTGCAGATCGACCGCCATTACTAATAAGAAAAAAAAAACATAATAAAAATGCCATAAATCTATCCCCTATTTTGTAGATGCTATAACTTTTGCGCAAACCAATCGATATACGCTTATTGCGATTTTTGTTTACTAAAAATATGTAGAAGAATACACATTGGCCTAAACTGAGAAAGAAATCAGTTTTTTTTTTTTTGGGGGGGGGGGGGTATTTATTATAGCAAACAGTAAAAAAAATTCAAAATTGTCACTCTTTATTTTGTATATAAAAACTGCAGAGGTGATCAAATACCACCAAAAGAAAGCTCTAATTGTGGGTAAAAAAGTAAATTTTGTTTGGGTACAGCGTCGCACGGCGGCGCAATTATTAGTGAAAGCGTCGCAGTGCCGAATCGCAAAAAAGGGCTTGGTCAGGAAGGGGATAAATCCTTCCGGGGCTGAAGTGGTTAATGGCATCCCAGTCTTAGTCCGTAGGGTTCAATACTAAGTTGGCCCCCCCTTTGCAGCTATAACAGCTTCAACTCTTCAGGGAAGGCTGTTCACAAGGTTTAGGACCTTCTATTCTATTCTATTCTATACTAGAAGCAGTGGCGGCTGGTGCTCCATTTTTTTGGGGGGGCGCAAACAAAACCCCAACCAAACCCCCCCCCCCCCCCAATGTCACTCACAGACAATGTGACCTGCATTTAGACAGAGGGATAGATTGGATAGGACAGATAGATAGATAATTAGATAGATAGATAGATAGATAGATAGATAGATAGATAGATAGATAGATAGATAGATAGATAGATAGATAGATAATCAGACATATAATTAGATAGATAGATAGATAGATAGATAGATAGATAATCAGACAGATAATTAGATAGAGATAGATAGATAGATAGATAGATAGATAGATAATCAGACAGATAATTAGATAGAGATAGATAGATAGATAGATAGATAGATAGATAGATAGATAGATAATCAGACAGATAATTAGATAGAGATAGATAGATAGATAGATAGATAGATAATCAGACAGATAATTAGATAGAGATAGATAGATAGAGAGATAGATAGATAGATAGATAGATAGATAGATAGATAGATAGATAATCAGACAGATAATTAGATAGAGATAGATAGAGAGATAGATAGATAGATAGATAGATAATCAGACAGATAATCAGATAGATAGATAGATAGATAGATAGATAGATAATCAGACAGATAATTAGACAGATAGATAGATAATCAGACAGATAATTAGATAGAGATAGATAGATAGATAATCAGAAGATAATTAGATAGATAGATAATCAGACAGATAATTAGATAGATAGATAGATAATCAGACAGATAATTAGATAGATAGATAGATAGATAGATAGATAGATAGATAGATAGATAGATAGATAGATAGATAATCAGACAGATAATTAGATAGATAGATAATCAGACAGATAATTAGATAGATAGATATATAGATATATAGATAGATAGATAGATAGATAGATAGATAGATAATTAGATAGATAGATAGATAGTCAGACAGATAATTAGATAGATAGATAGATAGTCAGACAGATAATTAGATAGATAGATAATTAGACAGATAGATAGATAATTAGATAGATAGATAGATAATCAGACAGATAATTAGATAGATAGATAGATAATCAGGCAGATAATTAGATAGAGATAGATAGATAGATAGATAGATAGATAGATAGATAGATAGATAGATAGATAGATAGATAAGACAGATAATTAGATAGATAGATAATCAGACAGATAATTAGATAGATAGATAGATAGATAGATAGATAGATAGATAGATAGATAGATAGATAGATAATCAGACAGATAATTAGACAGATAGATAGATAATCAGACAGATAATTAGATAGATAGATAGATAATCAGACAGATAATTAGATAGATAGATAGATAATCAGACATATAATTAGATAGATAGATAGATAATCAGACAGATAATTAGATAGATAATCAGACAGATAGATAATCAGATAGATAGATAGATATATATATATAGATAGATAGATAGATAGATAGATAGATAGATAGATAGAGAGAGAGAGAGAGAGAGAGAGAGACAGAGGGACAGAGATAGATAGATAATCAGGCAGATAATTAGATAGAGATAGATAGATAATCAGGCAGATAAATAGATAGATAGATAGATAATCAGACAGATAATTAGATAGATAGATAGATAATCAGACAGATAATTCGATAGATAGATAATTAGACAGATAATTCGATAGATAGATAATTAGACAGATAGATAGATAATTAGATAGATAGATAGATAGATAGATAGATAGATAGATAGATAATTAGATAGATAGATAGATAGATAGATAGATAGATAGATAGATAGATAGAGACAGAGGGACAGAGAGAGACAGATATAAGAGACAGATATAAGAGACTTGTAAAGCATGGCTGTAGGTCGCAGAGCTCCCTCCCTCCCTCACACACAGGAGATGTGTGTAATGAAGGCTCCAGCACAGATCGGGTGAAGCATGCCCCCCCCCCCCACTCTTCATCACAAGCTGACAATACATCCAGCAAGGAAGTGTGGAAGGAGTGGACACTGGACAGACACTGGGTTAAAAGAATAAATAAAGGGTTTTAATAAGAATATTTTACTTACCTCCATGTCCTGGAGCCAGAGAACTGAAAGTGACACAGCCGCCCGCCCGGGAAAAGCACTGCTCATTTCCTAGCAGTGCAGAAGGAACCAATGTGAGGGGCTGGAGAGACACAGGACCGATGTGATTGGCTGGAGTGGCGTCCTGCACATAGCCACAGAGCTTAAAAAAAAAACTTGCAAATGAAACGTCCTGCTGCAGCATTGGCAGGACGTTTCAATGATGCCTATGCCTTAATATCCCACTGTTCCCGGCGCCCAGAGCCCGCCCCGAACACTTTAAAGGACCTTTTTTTTCTTAAAGGGCCAAAAAAAAAAAATTTTTTTTTTCATTTTTTTTTTTTAATTTTCTTTTGTTAATGGCTTTGGGGTGGGGGGGGGGCGGCGCCCAGGCGCCCCCTATGGACGGGCCGCCACTGACTAGAAGCGCATTTGTGAATTCAGTCACTGATGTAGACGAGAAGAACTGGCCTGTACAGAGTCCTGACCTCAACCTGATAGAACACCTTTGGGATGAATTAGAGCGGAGACTGCGAGCCAGGCCATCTCTTCCACATCAGTGCCTGACCTCACAAATGCGCTTCTGGAAGAATTGTCAAATATTCCTAAACCTTGTGGACAGCCTTCCCAGAAGTGTTGATGCTGTTATAGCTGCAAAGGGTGGGCTTCCTATAATAAACCTTATTGACCTAGGCACTCCCACAAATGTACATCTCTGAAGAGCCCTTGGCCTGCACATAGGGTGAGAACATTCTATTGGGAGTGTAGGTAGAACAGGGCAAGAAAGGAATGATCTCCATGCATGCAGACACAAATTTTGTGCTGCTTGGTTGACACTACTAGGAACATTGGAGTGGGTGGTCTGCAATATGCTCCTCCATGTCGAGAAATTATGGGGGTTTTCTTTGCTCCTGGCAGCTAAATGGAGCAGTGAGAAAAGGAAAGGTGAGTATATGCTGGGGGAACAAACTTTATTGCTAGGAACACAATAATACTTTGCAGTTATGCACACAGTAACATATTATGCCCTCATTAGTGTGTTATGTTACTATTCATTTTAAATGCTGCCCCAATGCACTAAGGCAACACAGCTGTAACACATCCACTGCCACATGCTGCATTCTAAAAAAAAAAGGGTCAGGTTTGATTTTGGCTGTGCTGGGGTGTGTTGGCAGCTCATATGAAATGAACGTGTCAGTTAATGCACTGCAACACACATGTTAGGGGGGCCTTTATCAAACCTCTTGGGCCAAGTATAGGCCTTCTCTACGTAACCTCTATAGAAGGGAAAGCTAAACATCTGCTGAATGGGTGCCACTGACACCTTCTATTGCTTTGCTGCATTATATTCCTTCTGTCACTTTTGCCCTGTATTAGCCCGTTATGTGCAAAATGTTTTAATGAAATCAAGTATCATTACTTTTTTGGGAAGATCAAAAATGAACTTCCCATATGTACGTATACACAGTGGTGCAGCGAACACTGAGGACCTAGTAATCTCGTTATGCAAGGTTCATGAGGAAATTAGCTATTCTTGTACTAAATGATCAGCTCAGTGACGTCTCCAGCTTTCATATTTAGGGGGGGCACATGGGGGGACAGGGACAAAAGTAGGGGGGCCAACTATAAAATGCAATTATATATATATATATATATATATCTCCTGGGGCCCTTTACTACGATCCCACTATGGGCCCTTTCACATGTTCTGCAGTGAGCTCCCTTCCTACTATACTGGGGGCCCCCAGGGTGGCAGAAAACAAGAGATATATGTCACCAGCACACCAAGAAAATATAAGGGTCCAAAGCAGTGGGAGAACTATCAGGGTTGCAAAGGTTGTCTTGCCACCGGGCCCTGGTGTTCTGCCACAGTGGGGATCCCCAGCTGTCCTGTCCCTGCTATTTACAGCGCTGGTCTGGCGTCTGTCTCCTTGGCAGCGGCGACAGTCTATTAGGACCTAGTGCTGGTGACATTATGGGTGCATGCAGGGGAAGGCTGGCACTATTGGTTATAGAGAGCCAAGCCCCCAGCTGGTCACCTAGCAGCAGTAATGTTGTATAACCTTCTCTGTTGACATGCTGATCAGCATGTGATCAAGGTGATGCTCCCAGTCAGATCTAATAAACACAGTATTTATTAGCATCAAGAGTACAACCACATAAATATAATCAACCGTATGATCAGCAGCCATGTGGGCTCTATGCCTGTAAAGTGTGGGCTTTGATCAATAAAATCACTGATATTTATGACTAGGATTTGACTAAGAGCATCACCTGGATTGCATCCGATCAGCATGCCAGAGAAGGGTCCACTGCTGCTAAGCAACCTGCAGGGAGCTCAACTGTCTACAACCAATAGAGATGGGCTCGGGTGTGTTTGAAATCCCACATGCCCGATCACGCCAGGAAGTCGACACTCCACAGTGCTAATCAATGTATGGGCTGCCTAAGAGCTAAGACCAGCCATAGACAGTTTAAATCTCAGCTGGTTCAGC
This sequence comes from Rana temporaria, assembly GCF_905171775.1. Lineage (NCBI taxonomy): Eukaryota > Metazoa > Chordata > Amphibia > Anura > Ranidae > Rana > Rana temporaria. Next base: position 398,767,199 of record NC_053490.1, read on the forward strand.
AGAAACTGGCTGAGATTTGAACCATTAATGAGCAGATTCTCTTATAATTATCACTAATGGTTGCTGTATAGCCACTGGTGATAATCACTGTTTGTCGGGAGAATATAATTGCTGGGCAGGAGGGATATTCCCCTGTCACCACTGTCTGTTGATGGGGGAATCATGCAAGTTTCTTTCCTGCAATCTGTGGATGCAGGAAAGAAATTTGCACCGTATATTATCTGCCTAACTGAAAGTGAAAGTAAATTGTGAATGTTTTGAAAGAACAGGAGAGGGGGAGGGAGACAGATGGGGGGGGAGAAGGGATGGAGATAATGTAGTTCAGTGATTACAGTGTACTGCAGTCTGCAGTGCACACACTTAAACACGGCCCAGGCTAGGATATCTGGTTGTGTGAGCGCTCGCATTATGCAGTGTCGGCGAGCACAGGGAGGGGGAGGAATCCCCCGCAGAGCTGACTGGGGATGCTCTCCCTCTCGGGGAGAAAAATACAAAAATTGCAAAAAATAAATAAAATAAAATGTTTTTTCTTTATTGGGGGGGGCACATGGTGGGGCACAGCATGATGTTGGGGGGGTCAGGGCCCCCTCTGGCCCCCCCCTAGGGACGCCTCTGGATCAGCTTACACTATAAATTTCAGAGACATACAGAAAATCCATACTACAGAGCTCACTGATTCTGATCTGACCTATGGCTAGAATTTTTCTTGTGTTCCTCATTAAAGTGGCACCTTTAAATGTTCAGTACAAGTGAGAAAGTACCATGTAAGCAGATAATAAGAGGAAAGTGTTGTCAATGCGGCTTTCATAAATGATCAATAAGTTTGTTCTTGTGCTGAGTTTTTTTTCCCCCCTTTCTGGTTTGATCTTTCCATTTCTCCGTGATAAGGCTGCATTTTTCACTATCGGCTGTGCTTAGACAACCTTCGTCTCTCCGGTGAGTTACAGGATCCATCATGACTTAACACATCAAAGCGTCTGCAGCAGCTAGAGCGCTGGGACAATTCTCAATGAAATGGGCAGACAGTGTGTTAACAGCCTGGCCTTGATCCATAACACAAAACCACATAGTAATTGCCATTGAGTCCAAGGCATAACATCGAATCTCAGCTTAATGAATGCCGTCCAATGTGTTACTATATCCAAGCATGACAAGAGACTTAAAATGAGTGGTAAATCACTTCAGAGATGTAGTTTATATATGACACAACAAAGTATTATTTGACTTCTTCATTACAGTATTTATCGGAGCAAATCAAAAGCAATTCAGATTTAATTGGCTCATCCAATCTGCCTCATTTCTACTTACCTTACTTTAACAGAGACAAACAGATAATCAAAAACTCAGAAAATGTTATATTAGGCAACATTTTCCTTTTTCTTTTCACAATTTTACTTTTTTGGTGTCGGTGGCATTATATCTATATGGATATCTCTACTCTTATTCGTTTACAAAGTATTACATACTGCTCAGAGGCTGAATTCCCACCTATGCATTTTTTGTGCTTTTTGCATTTTGTAGATTTGCATTAGGCCCCGTACACACGAGGGGATCTCCGCTGGAAACGGTCCGCCGGACCGTTTCCAGCGGAGATTCCTCCTCCGGATTTGGATCCGATGGCTTGTACTCACCATCGGATCAAAATCCACGCGGAATTCATCCGCGGTGACGTGTCGCGCCGTCGCCGCGATGATGACGCGGCGACGTGCGCGACGCTGGAATGTAAGTACTTCCACGCATGCGTCGATTCATTACGACGCATTCGAGGGAGGGGAGCGGACGGATTGATCCGGTGAGTCTGTACAGACCACCGGATCAATCCGCTGGACCCGATTCAAGCGGATAAATTTCTTAGCATGCTAAGAAATTTAAATCCGCTAGAAATCGATCCGGCCGAGAAATCTCTGTGGATAAATATCCGCTAGGCCGTACAGACGACCGGATTTGTCCGCTGGAACTGATCCGCGGATCAATCCCAGCGGATAGATCCGGTCGTCTGTACGAGGCCTTACAGTGCATTTAACATGATTTTCTATGGAACACGTTCTGTAGTGCAAATCTGAAAAATGCTAAAAGCACTAAATAGGTGTGAATCCAGCCTTAAAGCTGAACTCCAGGCAGATATATAAAACAAAAAAACACCAGGAATGCACCCTTAAATTAATTTAAAAAAATTATTGTATTTTTAATCCATCCTCTAGAGCAGGGGTCTCCAAACTTTTTAGGGCCAGTTTATTTTCCTTCAGACTTTAGGGGGGCCGGATTGTGGCCAACAGGGGCAGAAAATGTCATGGGCCCATCATCAGTGAGAATAAATATGGCCTCAGGTTGGTGGTCAATAGAAGTGGTGCCCCTATTAGTAGGAGGAATAGTATCCTATCATTGGTATCCATAGAAGAAAAAATTCCCCATTGTTGGTGTGAGTGGGAGGAATAGTGCCCCAAGGGCTGGATAAAGGCTACCCTTGGGCTGCAGTTTGGAGACCCCTGCTCTAGAGTATGTAGTGAAATATGATTGATAAGAGCCTTTTAATTTATCGTATAGCAGCATTTAGCCTAGGAGTGAAAGGGGCAGCACCAGGAGCCAATGAGGTGTGCAGCACCGCACGCACATGTGCTGACAGAGAAAATACCGACAGGGAACAGAGTAGAGTGACAGTGTGCTCCCAGTCCTTCATTCTCTATACAAAGTCTGGGGTCAAAGGACTGTCACTTACTCCAGTAGAAAAAAGGGCAAAGTCTCCAGGCCAGCTATATTATCTGACAAGGCTGTTTGAAGAAGTATGGAATATGAAAAAAAAAACATCTTACTTACCTCCATGCTGCAGCATCAGGATCGAGATATAGCTGTCCCACACCAGCTCTAAGACCAAGAACTGAGCAATCAGATGATTGTTGACTGCTCAGTTCTCTGACTGCTTTGAGAAGAACTCTGCTACTCCCGTTTTGGGCTTGGGATAGGGTGGTAGTGTCTGGCTTCAGCTCTGTCACGCGCTATAAGGTAGCCAACTGTCAGAAAGTTGGTCGAATACCAACAATATTGTTGAATCCCTCCAGAGCTAGGCGTAGCTCTGCCTCGTCAGCTGATAACAGGCGGTAGCCTGCTTTTAGCTGACACTGGGACATAGAAGAATGAAAGTAGGTGCACCACTTATTTGACCCACACAAAAATCATGGCCAAAAAGGGCTTTGGCAATACTTCTGAACAAATAGAAATAAAAAACATTTGGCAGGTGAAACAGCTCTTATATATGCATTTTCAAATGTGTATTTATCCTGCTTGTCTAGAAAGCCTGGTTTATCACAAGATGTGGTAAGGGCATCACAAGACTACAGCCAAAGCAATAGATAGGTTTATATTGATAACATTTTTTACTTTTTTATTTACTTTCTTGGCCACTAGACCAGTGGACACTGAGGGCCTGATCCTCAAAAGGGATACGCCGGCGTATCTACTGATACGCCGTCGTATCCCTGTTTCTATCTATGGAACTGATCCACAGAATCAGTTTCACATAGATAGGCAGAAGATCCGACATGTGTAAGGGACTTACATCTTAGGATGCAGTACCGCAGCCGCCGCTGGGGGCATTTCTCGTCGAAATGCCGATTCGGGAATGCAAATTAGCACTTAGGGAGATCCACAAAGCTTTTACGCTTCGTTTTTTCTCCGTAAGTATTAGTTTGCTGTCGCAAAATTAGGGCTACTTTTACAAGGCCTAAACTGTTTACACCTTATAAAAGTAGACCCTTCTACCCCGCGTCGCTGTCTTTTTTTTTTTTCCTGCCGCAACTCGTTTTTTTTTTTTATACACCCGTCGCGATTCTCAAAACCCGGCGCAACGTAAAACCGCACAAAGCACGTCGGGAAAAATACGTCGGGAGCATGCGCAGTACGTCCGGCGCGGGAGTGCGCCTAATTTAAATGGGACTCGCCCCATTAAATTAGGAACGCCTTGCGCCGGACGGATTTAAGTTACACCGCTCAAAATTTCTAGGTAAGTGCTTTGTGGATCGGGCACTTAGGTAGAGATTTTGCGGCGGTGTAACTTAAATGGGAAAAATTACGTTGCGCCAGGTTTTTGTGGATTAGGCCCTGAGTTCTTAATTTTATTACAGTGTCAGATATTTTAGAAGGTCTATGTGAAAACCTTTGCATACTCATTGTCAATGGTGTCATTTGTACTCTTAATTTGTGTGTGCTAGATCTTTTTTAAGTAAAATAACACAAACGGAAACTTGAGGTTTGAGGTTTAGAAAGTTTGGCATTAATGAGTGTTCTGGTTGCATTTGCCCATGCGTTCTAATAGCATTTTAGCTTCCTCTCCAATGCAATTTGAAAGGAAGGAATCAATGAAGTCAATGCTAAATTGAGAAGCAGGCTCTTCCTAGTAAAAACACTGCATTTACCAAGTTAATGGCAAAGCAGCAAGGAAGTGGGATGGCAGCATGCAAGAGTGATTGTTTTATTACAAGTAGCCCTTCATTTCTATCAATAAAACACTTCTTTGCCTTTGAAAAGTAATTACTGCACATACTGTCATACATACAAAATAAAGGTATATTTTTGATTGTACAATTTTGGTGGATTTATTGTAAATGTAAATCCAATTGTGAGAATTTCACATAAGCTTTCACATATTCTTGTAATCCCAACAGTTATTTTTAATATTTGAAATCTGTAGCTTTTTTATTTTATTTTAATTTTTTTAGGTCCCATTCACACTATAGCAACAAGCTCTGTTCTTCTGCATCAGAAAAATGCAGTTCTCTTCAAGGACACCCCGAAAACAATGCTTTTCTATGTTCCCCATTCATACTTCCCTGTAACTCTCATCTGGGGTGCAGAGTGGTGTGTAAATCTGCAACACTGCTGTAGTTTTCCGCTCCAAAGGTGAATTGTGCCAAAAAGCACAGAAAGTACCTACAGCAGGGTGAATTTGACAGTGGGGTGATCGGTGCAAGGCTGTGCGAGGAAGCAAGTACAAAAACCGATCTCCCTGTATGGCTCTCCATGCCATACAGGAAGATTGGTTCTATTAATTGCCCCCCCCCCCCACACACACACACACACAGAGCATCCTCTAGCTACAGAGTGAGGTATGGACAAAATGATTAAAGGCAAGCAGAAATGCTCATGTAACATGATAGTTGTATATTATATTTGTAGAATTATCTATTATTAAAAGAGACGTAAGTGGATGCAGCTTCAAAAAAACAATGGGTTGGCCCCTAAAAGTCGCACATCCAGGTGTCCTATAGTGGCGAGTAGAGTGGCAACCTCAGCCTGGACTCCAACCATTCCACACCCCAATGCGTTTCACTCTACCCCTGGAGTGTAGTCATGGGGATAGGGAACTCATGCTTGTGGGAAGTATTTAGGCATTGTCGGTAGTAACTCATTGGATGTGACGAGGTAGCAGGTGATGTGATTGATTATAATGGGTGTTGGGTTTAAGGCCAGGTTCATACTGGTACGACAAACGCTCCAACATTGGGAACTCATGCTCGCATGACGTGTGAAAATCAATGTTTCCCTATGGAAGTCGTCTTAACTGGTCCGACACAAGTCGGTCTGACTTTAAAAATGCTTATGACGTCACCGCCCGGTGTGTGTGTGTTATATTTTTTACACTTTTTTTTTAAGTTAATGGGTAGGGGTACAATGTACCCTATACTCATTTACATAGGGTGGGGGGCCAGGATCTGGGGCCCCCCTTTTTAAAGGGGGCTCCCAGATTCTGATAAGCCCCCCGCAGACCCTGACAACCAATGGCCAGAGGTTGTTGGGAAGAGGCCCTTGTCCTCATCAACATGGGGACAAGGTGCTTTGGAGTGTGGGGGCCCATGGCCCCCCTGCCCCAAAGCACACACCCCCCATGTTGAGGGCATGCAGCCTGGTACGGTTCAGGGGGGGCGCTTGCTCGTCCCCACCCCCTTTTCTGACCTGCCGGGCTGTTTGCTCTGATATGGGTCTGGTATGGATTGTGGAAGTACCCCACCCCGTTTTTTCTCTTGGAGGGGGAACCCATGCCATTTGTTTTTATTGGCGTGGAGTTCCCCCTAAAGATTAATACCAAACACAGTGCCTGGTATTGTTGGGGATCAAAGTCGGATCACTGTTCATTCAAGTAGGACACATGTCGGACTTCAAGTCGCAGGGCAAAGTCGGATACAAAGTGGTACTGCCGTACCAGTGTGAACCCGGCCTCAAAGTGACTTTTGTCAATTCAATTAAACCTATGGTGCTACTCTCTATATAATACATGGTGTTGTGTGGGAAAGAAAAGAAAATACCTGACCCTGCTACTCCCTATAAAACCAATAAATCAAAAAACTTTATTAATGTAGGTGTAAATGAAAATAATAAGACATTTACATTTTAAAGTTTGTATTTTGGTTTGCTCTTAATTAAAAAAAAAATTGTTGTTGTTGTTATTGTCTGCTATTGCATGTGAAAAACACAAGAGAAATATAAGAGAAATATAAGAGAAATGAATTCCCTAAAAAAATCCCACTAGACTTTCATCTGTCCGATGGTGCATTTGTCCCCCACCAGCTCTAAGGCCTCGTACACACGATCAGTCCATCCAATGAGAACGGTCCGAAGGACCGTTGTCATCGGTTAACCGATGAAGCTGACTGATGGTCTGATGTGCCTACACACCATAGGTTAAAAAACTGATCGTGTCAGAACGCGGTGACGTAAAACACAATGACCTGCTGAAAAAAACGAAGTTCAATGCTTCCAAGCATGCGTCCACTTGATTCTGAGCATGCATGGATTTTTAACTGATGGTTGTGCGTACTAACGATCGGTTTTGACCTATCGGTTAGGCGTCCATCGGTTCAATTTTAAAGCAAGTTCGCATTTTTTGACCAAAGGTTAACTAACCGATGGGGCCCACACACGATCGGTTTGGACCGATGAAAAAGGTCCATCAGACCATTCTCATCGGATGGACTGATCGTGTGTACGCAGCCTAAGACTTCTTATTGCTCAGTCCTCAGTGCTCTTTGAGCAGAGAGCTGGTGACTGACATTTACGGCTGGGCTGTGGAGGGGATGGGATTGGCTGGTCCAGGCTCTCAGCTGTCGGTCCAGGCTCCTAAGTGTATTCTGACCATATGATCGCAATCTTTCTCCAGCCTGGACCGGCTCTGAGATATCAGCTCACAGCGGGCTTCAGCGGGTTACACGAGTGCAGACTGAACTGCACTTTTGTGATCCACACGAGAAGTACAGCCAAACGAACTTTGGCTGTACTTCTCCTTTATCGTTCTACTAAAGAAGTGAATGTTGTTCATGAAACGTATTTAGAGGCAACAATTTTATGTCCAATGAATCATCATAAATATCAATATGTAAAATATTGATGTTTTATAACACTGTTTATGGTATATAATTTTTTTTTTTTATGATGTGAAAAAGAAAGATATTACCATTTTTGTTCTTGTTGTATTACCTATTGATGTCATGATATCCTAACAGTCCCATATAATACTGTCAGCTCCAAAGAAGGGTTAAAGTGGCAAAGGTTTTTCTAGGTAATCATTTTCTGCTTAGAGAGATTGGCAGTTGAAGACAGGGGCAGCATTAAACTGATAAGGATGTGATCAGAGAATGGAAAGAGGTTGCAAGGAGTGCAGAGGTTTGAGAATACAAGGTCAAGGGTGTTACCATCAGAGTGAGTAGTATTGTGTGTTCATTATGTTAGGCCAAAAGATAGATTAAGTTGAGAAGTTAAAATGTAGCAGGGGTGTTAACATTAACAGGGATATTAAAGTCACCAAGAATAACAGTGAGTATTTCAGAGAAGAAAATTAAGGCTAGGAGTCAAACAACTGCAATCCTTAGAGAAATTTGAGAAAACATGAGAGTACAGTGAGCCTCAAAAGAGGAGAACAATTAGGGCCCTTTCACATGTACGGACAAACGGTCCGTTTATTACAAGTTCGTTTACGACTTGTAATGTATCCCTATGGGATTGCAGACGTTAGCGGATGATGCATCCGCTAACGTCCGCAACCATCCGCGTCCGCAAAAATCTGCTTTTGCGTACGGAAAGAAAACCCTATTTTTCTTCCGTCCGGCGGAATGGATCGGATGAATACGGACACACGGTCCGTATTCATCCGATTCCCCATAGGGGAGAGAGGAGGAGAGGCAGGGCGGTCTCTGCACTGTGTGCGGGGACCGCCCTATCCGCCGACAGCTCAGCGGGGATTTACGGAGGAATCCCCGCTGAGCCAAACGGGCTAACGGAGCGGATCAATTACGGATCCGCTCCGTGTGAAAGGGTCCTAAAGAGGGAGGTGAAGGAAGAAATTGTAAAGTGCTCAGAGGGGATAGAGGGAATCCAACTCCACCTCATTTTCATCCACTGGGTCTGGCTCAGTGAGTCCAGTGGGGCAGCAGAAGAGGCACAGTAGGATTCTTAAAAGCCTGGTTTCAGTAACGGCAAGTAGGTTGAAAGCAGAAGTAAACCCATCTATTTACCAGTTTCAAATAACAGTTGCCGGAAATGTAACACTCTCATTGGTTGTGCTCTCAACCAAACTGTCAAAACACCCAATGGTTGGTGTCATAACTGATCACATGTGCAGCATTTTGGCAGTTGTAGATTAAACAGAGGCAAAGGTGGCAGCTTCCTTGGCTGAAAACGATAGGAGGTTTACTTACATTTCAAGGAGGTGAGTATAAGGGCCCTTTCACACGTACGTATGTCCGCATTTTCATCCATCCGTTGCAGATGAAAACGACACATGCATGGGTCCCTATGTGATTACGGGTGTCAGCGGATTACTATCCGCTGACACCCGTAATTTGTCCGCCTCCGCAAAGATCCGCATTTTCGGACGGAAGAAAACCCTATTTTTCTTCCGTCTGCCAGATCGGAACAGATGAACACGGACATACGGTCTGTGTTCATCCGATTCCCCATAGGGGAGAGTGGAGGAAAGACAGGGCGGTTCTTGCACAGTGTGCGGGGACCGCCCTGTCAGCTGCCAGCTCAGCAGGGATTTTACGGAGGATCCCCGCTGAGCTGTACGGACACATGGAGGTGGATCATTACTGATCCGCCCCGTGTGAAAGGGCCCTTAGTAGATCATTGACAGATGTGAGCTTGTTACAGACAAAGAAGGCTTTCCAGAGGGCGCATGAGTGGATTGAGGCTGCTGCCAGAGGAAAGTCAGGTGTGAGAGTGAGTTAAACAGCGGAGGGCAAAGATTACAGGACATATACCTAAGGGCCCTTTCAGATGGGCAGACCGTTCAGGTCCGTCTGCCAGGTTTTTAGACGGACCTGAACGGGCACTCCGTGCTCCTCTATGGAGCCATGGATGTCAGCGGTGACATGCCCACTGACATCCGACCCGCTCCGATCCGCCAAAGTGTGACGGAGGAAAACCCTACTTTTCCTTCCGTCTGGCGGATTGGATCAGGTGACAATTGACTCTATGGTCTGTCGTCATCCGATCCCCCATAGGGAAGAGCGGCACTCTGACAGGTCAGTCCCTGCACAGTGTGCAGAGACAGACCTGTCATCTGCCTGCTCAGCGGGGATTGACGGAGCGATCCCTGCTGAGCAAAGCGGAGCCTGCACACGGACAGTCCTGTGTGAAAGCGTCCTTAAAGATAAGAGTAGAAGGAGGGTGAAGGAAGTAGGATGGGAGCACTGTCCTGGGGTTTATGTCAGCATGTGGGTTCAGTATTCGCAGGAGGTTGTGCAGAAATGCAGAAAGGGAAAAGTTGGGATTGAGGGTGACATAAAAAAAGCTATGAGGTGGAGAAGAGGGGTAAAATTATTTTAGGAAAGAGGACACTAATGTGAGAAAGAAGGGTAGATGGAGTAACAATCACATCTGTTTATAGTTTTTTCTTCTTTCTGATTTAGTTTAATTGCTGTGTTAAACTGCTTGATACTTGTGCAAAAAGGGGCAGGGAAGTAAGGCTGGCCACTGACGGAGTGATTTTGTTTCCTGCAGTCACAACAGTCGGTGTTGATGTGGGTATAATAATACTGCTAGTGGCTAGAACATAGGGTGACCAGACATCCCCGGTTTCAGGGGACAGTCCCCAGATTGAGGACACTGTCCCCGGGCCAAGTCTGTCCCCAGTTTTGTCCCCAGATTGGAATAGAATAGGGGCTGGGACAATTTCAAAGACAGTCAGTGCAGAATAAAAAAAAAAATATCTGAATTACACCCCCCCCCACTCCGCCACTCCAATTAGCTTGGGGGGAGGGGGTGTATTTTTTTCCCATTATCTGTGCCCCTTTCTGATGATCATGTGCTGGTCGGAGCGGAGGGAATATGTCTTCAGTTTCGGGCGCATGCCCATTCAGCTTCGCTCGCATGTTCTTCTGCATTGGCTCAAGTCCCGGCCAGCCGCCTGCCTGCTTATCTCCTTGCCTTCCCTGGCGAAGTGATCTTCTTCCGCTCCCCACCCAGTAGTAGCCGGGGGCCCGGAGAGTGAGACTTGACAGGCTGTGAGGCGGGAAGCGGTGGCGACGGGCAGAGAGTCGCTGATTGCCACTATTACTAGTAAAAAAAAAAAAATGTGTCCCCGGATTTCATTTTAAAAATCTGGTCACCTTAAGGCCACTAGCAATAATCGCATGCAAAATTATCGATCAACTTAGGTACATTCAGCCTGTCCATACATGGTTCGAATCTTGGCCGGTTCCTAAATTGTCAATCAATTAATTAGGAACTGAGAAGAGAAACTTGTACAGAGAAGGACATTTTGAAAACAAGACCAGCTAAGGAGACAGGCTACAGTCATACAGCTAATGGGCTCTTTGATCACACAGCACATCTAGAAATAAATCTACCTCCAAAAATATAGACAAGTTTAACAGTTGTTTAAGAGCAGTTACCATGAAGTATTTGTTAGCAAGATGTCAGTTTTTCATTGATACACAGCATGAAGATGGTTGACAAGTATATTCAAAAGTGACAGCAATTAACATGAAACATTGGTTATCAAGGTGTCAATTCTTTTAAATTTTTCAGGCCATCTCTTATACACAGCTCAATATCAGACCACCTGCTGGCACCATGACTAACATAACCAAAACCTTCAGCTATGCACCATTCCTTTAACCATTGTAAACATGTGGGGTGATTAGATCTAGTGGTGCATGTGATTTTCAGAAATGTGCCACTCCAGGCTTCGTTTTTTAAGGGCATGGTAGCCCACTTTTGTTTTAAAGCAACAAAAAGTTCAACATTAACAGTAAATTCCCTTGCATTGGGGTTCCACCATCACGGCATACACTCACTGCTTCAGCCTCCTGGCGTACTCACTAGTCACACTTCTGCTTCAGGCCTCACGCCTAGGCCTCTTTCCTTCTTAGTGAAGCTCTCTCCTGTAGCTTATGTTGTCAGCTTTGTGCTTTGTCAGCTTTGGTCACAGGACACATCTGCCTCCTGCAGTCTTAGGCCCTGTACACACGATAGAACATGTCCGATGAAAACGGTCCGCGGACCGTTTTCATCGAACATGTCCGCTGGGAGATTTTGGTCTGATGGCTGTACACACCATCAAACCGAAATCCCCGCGGACAGACAGCGCGGTGACGTCGTGGTGACGTTGACGCCGCCACGTCACCAAACCAGGAAGTAAAATACTTCCACGCATGCGTCGAATCCATTCGACGCATGCGGGAGATTTCTGTCCGCTGGTTAGGTGTACTAACCAGCGGACATGTCGGACGGACGGGTTTCCAGCAGACAAGTTTTAAAGCATGCTTTAAAACTTTTGTCTGCTGGAAACCTGTCTGCTAGGCTGTACACACGGTCGGATCTGTCCGCTGAAACTGGTCTGTGGACCAGTTTCAGCAGACATGTTCGGTCGTGTGTACAAGGCCTGAGACTCCTAGAGACCTTTTGTCTCTCTCTCACAAAGCTGTCTCCTACTGGGATCCTCCCCATTGCCTAGACCAGACCTCCTGTCTGCCGGGCGGAGCTGTCTCCAAGTGTGAGCTCTGAGCTCTAACCCTGGGAGGATTATGAAGTCAGCCCACAGGTATGCAATTAGCATACCTACGAAAATCAGGCGTACATTGCTAATATGCACCGTGATACGGGGTCGCCTCTCCACACCAAACACTGGATTCTACTATACAAAGTACTTTCAAAGTACTTTCTCCATTAGTTAGGAGAGGTCTGAATTTCCGGCAGGTTCGAAAAGTATTGTTTACACGGATTGAACAGATACAGTATAACAAAATGCTTTCACTGGTATATTTAGCAGACCAAAAGGGAGAAAATTAAGAGAAGTTGTTGGGGTTTACATTTGCTTGAAGTACAGCGGAACCTTGGATTGTGAGTAACACGGTTTACAAGCGTTTCGCAAAACAAGCTATTTAAAAAAAAAATACTGACTCGCTTTGCGAACGTTGTCTCGCAAGACAAACAGGATTCAAGCCTCTGGGTTGTGCAGTATCTCATTTGGCCAGTGGACGCTTGGAGCCACTCAGAGACACTCGGAAACTTTTAGGGGCCCTCTCGGAGACACTCCAACCCCAAGTGTCTCAGAGCGTCTTCAAGTGTTTCCAAGTGTCTCTGGTGCCCCTGCACCTCTGGCCTCATGCGGTTCTGCATAGACAAGCAGTGGATGTGGAACGGATTATCTGAGTTTCCATTATTTCCTATGTGGAAACTCGCTTTGATATACGAGTGCTTTGGATTACAAGCATTTTTCTGGGACAAATTATTCTCGTAATCCAAGGTATTACTGTACATGGTTGATAATTTGCAAGCTTGTCATGTCCTCTATACCAACATAAAATGGACACAAGATGGTAGATGGTAGACCAAAATTCTTCACTGTTATTATTACTCAGGATTCATATAGAGCCATCAGTTTGTGCAGCACTTTACAATATAAGGGAGACGGTACAGCTACAATACAGTTTAATACAGAAAGTTTGGGAGGGCCCTCATGGAACTTACAATTATAAAAGGGAAGGGGAAGTGGTTCAAAGGGTAATAGCCATAGGGGGAAAGCTATTGGGGATGGTCAAAGTAAAGTTTTTAGGTGGATTACTAAAACTAAATTATGCTAAAGCTATCATACAAAAATGTGTATTTAAAGGTGGGATGCTAAAAAGAAATGTATCATCGCAGAGTCACTCCAATTTCAAATGATGCCTAAATCCCTACAAAGAGCACACTGATGTGTCATAAAACTATTGAATTCTAGAAATCTTATGACTGTCTGAATAACCAACATTATTTCTCTATGGACAATAGATGGTAATTATATCATATGATTCTCTGACTATTCCCTGTTTGAGTATTCAAACCTCATCTCTTGTACTGCCTATAGCACAGCAGTCCGTAGAACACTTTTGTATTTTTAATTTATAATCATAATCTATATGTGTATATCCACCCTATGATTCTCTTATTTTCACTCTGTCCATTGCTGATTTGAAATGTATATAACTTCACCCTTATAGGCTTCATGTACACAGGACGTTTTGAAAACTTCTTCTGAACGCTGGAAATGTGAGAGCTAGGAACCAACGGTTAAAAACTTCAATTTTGCCACTTTGACATGCTGCGTTTAGGCGTCCATGAGCATTTGCGTTCAGAAGTATTTTTTACAGATAACCTCAGTAGACCTTCCAAAATGCCCACAATGCAGGAAAAAATAAGTGTTTTTAACTATTTTAGCCATTATGTGAGAGAAAATCTCTCTCTCTCTCTCTCTCTCTCTCTCTCTCTCTCTCTCTCTCTCTCTCTCTCCCTCTCCCTCTCCCTCTCCCTCCCTCCCTCTATCTCCCTCCCTCTATCTCCCTCTCTCTCTCTCTACCTCTCTCTCACTCACTCTCCCTCTCTCTCTACCTCCCTCTCTCCCTCTCTCTCTCTCTCTCTCGCTCTACCTCCCTCCCTCTCTCTCTCTCTCTCTCTACCTCCCTCCCTCTCTCTCCCTCTTTCTCTCTCTCCCTCTCCCCCTACCTCTCTCTCCCTCTCTCTCTCCATGAAAACGCGCATAAACGTGGGTTACCGAATTTAGGCACGTTCACAAGCATTTGGCGTTTTAAATGCCGGTAAAATACAGTAAACTACAATCATGAATGTGATTTATCTGCTTTCAAATAAATGCTTGTAACCTCAACTGCTTCTAAACAAATATACAGTAAACGACTGAGTGCAGATGTACTGATAAGATAACATTGAGGAGAGTTCAGGGGTTGCCGAAAAAATGCCAAACTGCTCCTAAACCTCAGCTTATCAGCTGCAATGCACATGAGGCCTTAAAGAGGACGTAAACCCTCGTCCAAAAAAAAAACAAAAAACCCTGCAAGACAAAGGCACAATGAGCTAATACTTACCTCAGTTCGAAGGCCCCACAGGGATCCACATCTCCCCCTCCCGCTGCCGGCATGTCATCCCGAACTTACTTCCGTGTATCACAGCTGCAGCGCTGTGATACGCCCGGGGCCGCAATGACGTCACTCCTGCGCATGTGGGCGGGACCTGCCGGTAACGGCACGAAGACTGAAGCAACGGCAAATAGGTGCCATTGCGTCAGTTTGCCCCAGTGCGATGACTTTGGCACATGCAGACACAGGGGGATATCTCCTAAACCGTGTAGGTTTAGGAGATATCCTGAATAGCTAAAGGTAAGCCTTAATATAGTCTTTCCTGTAGCATAAAGTTGTTAAAAAGGGTTTACAACCACTTTAAACATATTTATGTTGGCCATAATTGTGAAAAATGATCAACACTACTTAGATAAATCCACGCTGCTTATTTTTTTAAAAGCAGCTTATCTTTGTCACCTCTTTGTGATACATTTAGCCCTAGCCCTAAAATTTATACATCATGCACTTTCCATTTCCCTTTCTGGAAATGTTACATACATTCCACTATGGCAGGGGGTGACAAATCTTAAAGAACGAGGGGCACTTGAGTGGCTTGGTAACTGGTCGCCAGCCACAATGAGTGGAGCAGGCGGATGACAGATCCATGTCCACTTCGAATGTGCAGAGTGCATACAGACATAGCCAACTCTACTCTATGGGCCCTCTGATTCAATCCGCTCAGATGGAAGCGGATCCATCCCCTTCTGTTTTTTTTTTTAGTGGATTGGAGATAGACGGGTGTAAACAGACACAAGTCCATCATAGAGGTGAAAAGAGGGTCCGATTTGGGTCCACCTGTCCGTTTTTCAGTCAGACCCAATCAGACCAATCATGTGAAAGGGTCCTAAGGCTGCATTCAGGAGTTTTGGTCCACTTTCAGAAAGCGAATCAAACCTGCAAGTAATGACAGAAGTCTATGGCTCATTGCAGAGAATCCGCAGGTGCACTGCGCTGCATCTGCAGACAGGGATGAACTGGCCATCGGGACTACCGGGAGATTCCCGGTGGGCCGATGGCTCAGTGGGCCGGCCAGAGGTCTGCAGCGATCTACCCGTCAATCGCCGACAGCTGGCGCCTGATGGGTAGATCGAGATTTAGTGAGCATGCATAGTAGCGCAGGAAGCGTGTGTAATATGTTCTCTCTCCTGTCACGACACTCACGTTGCTCCCCAGTGGGCCCTCCTCTCTTCTCGTCCATCCCCATTTGCTTGTGACATAATCTGTGCCCTGTACCCTGATGTGCTGTGCCCTGATGTGCTGAGCTCTGTACCGTGCCCTGATGTGCACTGTACCCTGATGTGTTGTGCCCTGGGCCGGTCTGGATGAAGTCCAGGGCCACATTTTTGTCCCAGTCCAGCCCTGCCCGCAGATCAGTTTGCAAGTAGTTTCCCATTTCTATGTGATTTTAAATAAAAAAAAAACTGACCTTTAAACACAATCTTCAGGAAGCACCTTACAGGTATCCTCGGCTGTTGCTGTCCCAGACGGAGTGCAGTTTGTGACAGGAGCCGGCGCTATACAGGAAGCATCAACTCTGCTTTCTACTGCAGCTGCATGCTTCCTCTACCGTTAACTTCATTTTGAACACTGATGCTCTGAGATGGTGGGTCGGGAACCCATGATCTTGGCTTGCCGACCTGCTATCTCAAAGCAAGAGACTGTGGGCCACATCAGAGGGTTCTGCGGGCCACACATGGCCCATGGGCTAGCAGTTAAGCACCCCTTCACTTAAATTCCTAAATTCCTGCATCCCTAATATGTTCCAAAATTGTATTTTAAATAGCCATGCTTTTCTGGTGTATCTTACATTTAACCATTTAGACTACCAGCATACAGTAGTTTCACTAATAATTAATGGTCTTACAAGGAAACGTTTCCCTCCTTTACTATACTGAAACTTTGTTCCCTTTCCCTAAATTCATCAAATTGAGCAATGATCGTGATTATAAATCCCTCCTTTTTTTTTTATCCAACCTTCTCTGGATGAGGGTATGTGCTTACTTTAAACCAACTGATCTTTTAAAAGGGGGTTACGTCTGGAAATAGTGGATGGAAATGGACCAACTGTCTGTTTTAGATATTAATTTATTGTAAGTAAATGGCAATGTTTACTCATCAGGGCTTGCAATTTCCCCAAGTGACTCCCATATCTTGTAACTGATCTGATATATTTGTCCCTTCTTTTCCCTTTTTTTTAGTTCCGAAAGGCTTTTCTTAGTGGTAATTTAGACCTTGGCAGCTAAAAAAAAATTTTTTTAACACTCTTCATTAGCTCCCATGGGAGGACGTGCAGTGACGTCACCACGCAAAGGAGGAAGGGCTCCTAGAGTTTGCCAGCCGGCACTTTCGTTTATATGCTGTTTTTATATCGATGTTTGTAAGTACGTTTACGTTTTTTATTAAATGCCAATTTTTAGACGGAATTATGCTATGGTGCACCTTATTTTTCATTCATAACACCGGATGAGACTGAGACCGTGCCTGGCGTTTCCCTGGGACCTGTCTTCCCTTGTGATCCTGTGAGTCCATAAAGGCCACGGCTGGGCTATAGCTAACTGCATAGAAAGCTTGCCCTCTGGTAAGCGGCCTTACATTTCTGGTGAAGGGATCACTCTAGTATCATAATACCTGTCACTTTGGTGGTGTGAGCTTCCTGGACCACATATTTGCTTGAACTCTATTATCATTGGAGATTTATGCTGAAATACTGCATTCTATGGACTTAACATATCCTGATAATTCATCTGTTTAGAATCCCTTGGCGCGGCCCTGTTTCTTATGTATTCTTATATATATTTTATATACTTGCTTAGGCTGAAAACATTTGTCAAAGTCTGGCTCTGACCAGTTATGTATGCTATCTGTGTCAGAAGGATCGCCATTTTTTTTAACACCCTCTGTTCTACTGTATATTTTCTAGAAATATTGAACAAACTATCAAGCTTGGTAATTCCAGTCTAGTCTTGGATATAAGTCTGGCAGATTCTAGAGACTTGGCAGCTGTGCCTGACTGGCAGCCAAAGTGCATACTGTGTACAGGCTACAGTGAGCTTTTGTTTTTTTATTAATTAAATTACAGTTTAGCAGCTCTAAAATTCTCTTCAGCAGACTGTCTCTTCTGGCAAATGCCAGAATGGCCAGATTGCTAGTCTGGGTCTGTCTGGCAGCACTCAAGGTCTGCAAGACTACAGTTGCTGACCTGATAAAAAATATGTGTTTTCACATTGTACAACATTTGAATGTAAAAAAAAAACTCTTTTGACCATACTTATTTCCTGGGTCACAGGAGTGTACTTACTTTTACTCTCTTGTGAGCCCGAATCAGCCAACAACAGGCTAAAGCCTGCTGTCAGCTGACATCACAGAGCTGCTCCAGGTTCTGGAAGGATCCTAACTATATTGTAGGGACCCACCTGGATGCATGATCTGCAGCTGGCTCAGCCTCTTAGTGCATGCTGGAGAGCCGGAGCCACGCAGTGTCCACTCCCTCCCCAGTCAGCACGCCGGTGAGCTCTGGAGGGGCAGAGGGGAGAGCAGTGACTATTAGTATAAAAGGCGTAAAACTTTCTGAAAGGGTACTTTTCCTTGAGTTGGATGAAACTGGTGGCCCATACCCTCCACAGTTATGGGACCCCTTAGATATGACCAAGATATGATTTAATATCTTAATTTATTTAAATTACAGCATACAGTGAGTTGCTAGTCATTTAGACTATCCGATGGCAAAGAATAGGCTGGATGTTACATTATACCCAATTAGTTATCAGTTGGTTATCAAAATCTTCATACTCATAGCTGTACTTCTACCTGTCCCCGCTGTCACAATTAAAAAAAAAGTGGCCAGGCACGGAGCTTCACCCACATGGCTGCATCATTTATTCACAGAGTTCTGTCAATGGGAGAGCTACAAGTACCGACAGCCTTTGCGGCTGGCGGCTTGTAGTTCTCAATGAACTAAAACAAAAAAAAAAACATACAAAAAATATATATAAAATGAGCAGACTTGATGGACTACTCAGTCTTTTTTTGCCATCACTTTTCTATGTTTCTAACTACCAGGGTGCTGTTGAGTGCTCTAGGTTGTTCATTGATGCTTCCTGTCATTGTACAACTGCCTGCCTGTATGAGATACAAGCAGATAGCTTACACAGTCATCTCAAAAATATTCCGATTGCACACCTTCCGGCAAAATGGCCAAGTAGTAAAAGGGTGCTGAAACGATCACCGGCTGGGAACCGGAAAGTAAATCATATATATATATACTCGCCAGCACACCAGGAATCATAACGTCCAAAGATTTAATGCATATCTATTATGTCAAAAAGAGCAACGTTTCGAGGCCACGCAGGACCTCTTCGTCAGGCAAATCTGCAGGAGCCCTACATTGCAACAGTGATCTGCTGATCATGGGTGCAATGCTTTGCAGGCTCCAAGTAAAAAAAATTATACATTTAAAAAAAAATTACCTGCAAAAATATAAATCTTTTTTTTATTTCTTTTTACAAAGGGGAACATAACCTTTAAGAATTATACCATATTTGACATTTAGATAAAGAGACTAATACGCTAATCTTTACAGTGAAGAGCTGTGCAGAGGAGCATGTAAGCACAAGTCTGACCATTGGCGAACAGGCAGGATCACCAAGTATTTCACTCAAAGGAAGACATACGAAGAGAATGGGTAACTTTAAAAAAGTAGATGGTACAAATATAGACATATAAGGAATATGAAATGTTGGGGTAACATAGACTTTAACCCCAGGTGTGAAGGATACAGATAAAATATTTGGCCTTCCATGAACACTGTACTGCTACAACCATGGCAGACATATACTGTGATTTTAAAAATGTTTATGAAAATATGATTCAGGCCTACTCACTCTTGGCTAAATCATGACAGAAGGCTTAACAATACTGATCCAACTAATCTATATTAATCTATATTAATAGTTCTTTTACACCAATTAGCCTTAACTTAATGACCACTGACAGGTTAAGTGAATAATATTGATTATTTTGTTACAATGGCATCTGAAAGTTGTGGGATATTTTATGCAGTAAGTAAACATGTTTTTCCTGAGGTTAATGTGATGAAAGCAGAAAAAGTGGGCATTGCAGTTTGTTGTCTACAGGGCTGCATAGCCATGGTCCAAATAGGCTGCCCATGCTGACCTGTGTCCACAGCCAAAGATGCCTGCAATGGGCATGTGCACATCAGAACTAGACAATGGAGCAATGAAAGAAAGTGGCCTGGTCTAATAAATTATGTTATCTTTTACATCATGTGGATGGCCAGGTTTGTGTGTGTCACTTACCTGGGGAAGAGAAGGCACTGTACAGGTTGCCAGGATTAGGTCCTGGACGGATGCTATGTTGCACCAATATTTGGAGTGTGGTCCCTTTAAGGCAATGGTATAGTGTTCAGGAGTCACCCAGAGGGGGTGAGAAATTATGGGCAATAACGTTCGGGAGGGAAAGAGTCTCCTCTCCTGACCACTGGCAGTCAAGCACACAGGGGGTTAAGAACAACCAGAATAACAGCTTAAAAGACAGGAAGTGCTGATAGAGGGTGTGTGGAGGAGTATGGAAGTGCACCTGTCTGAAGAAGCTGTGTACTTCTGAGGCCTCATACACACGGGCAAACATGTCCGATGAAAACAGCCAGCGGACCGTTTTCATCGGACATGTCCGCTCAGAGATTTTGGTCTGATGGTTGTACACACCATCAGACCAAAATCCCAGCGGATAGTGAACGCGGTGACGTATACGACACCGACGTTCTCTGACGCGGAAGTTCAATGCTTCCACTCGTGCGTCGAATCACTTCGACGCATGCATGGGATTTCGGGCGAGCGGACATGTCCGATGAGTCGTACTGACCATCGGACATGTCCGACGGACAGGCTCCCAGCAGACAAGTTTCTTAGCATGCTAAGAAACTTTTGTCCGCTGGAAACCTGTCCGCTAGGCCGGAAAACTGTCCGGTCGGCCCTACACACGACCGAACATGTCAGCGGACCAGTTTCAGCGGACATGTTCGGTCGTGTGTACAAGGCCTGAGAAGCTGATAAAGGGTCAGCAAGGACTGAGTGATACAGTGAGTGGCTATAGCCACCAGCTGTATCACGCAAGCCAGCCCGCAAGAACTAACCACCATGCAAGCTTGCTCGCATGAAGGTGGTTAGGTCTTGCAGGGAGGAGCCGAGACAGCCGCCGAGGGACCCCAGAAGACCAGGTACGGGGCCACTCTGTGCAAAACGAGCTGCACAGTGAAGGTAAGTATGAGATAATTGTTTTTTAAAAAAAAAATACCTTTACTACCCCTTTAAGTCTTATTGAATGCATACAGTAGATTTTCTTAATGTGTTTGTGACTGTATGTACCTATGTCTGCAATAATGTATTTTATATGTCTAGGGCCCCAAATTATTTTACCTTACATTTTGGAGGTCAGAAAAGTCGAAGCATCAGTAATGTAGGTAATCTTGCCTTTTTTTTTTTTACCAACCCTACTTTGGGCAACTGTAAAATTTATGTTTCAACAAAATACAGTTGATTGATTACCTAATGAAAATGTCAACACAACGATCCTGATAAATGCTAATAGCTATTTATGATTCCAGTTTATGTTGTCTGTGCTTGTAAAAGAAATTAGGGTGGTTCAAATTTAGTTATCACCATGACAACAATGTATGAAAACTGTGAAATGAAGCACTGGACCACAACCAGTTCCCAGTAGTAGCTATTATCCAATAGATACAATGACATTTGTTATACATTGTGAAAAGTTATGTTAGTCATAGTTTCAGTCCTTTTGCAATATGGCAAACAAAAAATTATAAAAATGTAAATAAATGTGTACAGTAAGGGGCAGATCCACAGAGAGAGTACGCCGGCATATCTACTGATACGCCGGCGTACTTTCAAATTTCCCGCGTCGTATCTTTGTTTTGAATCCTCAAAACAAGATACGACGGCATCTGGGTTAGATCCGGCAGGCGTACGAACCACGAACGTACGAGCGGCCATCACATTTTTTTACGTCGTCTCTAGTCGGCTTTTTTCGGCGTATAGTTAAAGCTGCTATTCTAAAGGCATACTCAATGTTAAGTATGACCGTCGTTCCCGCGTATCATTTTAAAACATTTTTTTCGTTTGCGTAAGCCGTCCGTGAATCGGGATGGACACAATTTACGTCCACGTCCAAAAAAATTACGTCCTTGCGACGTCATTTAGCGCAATGCACGGCGGGAAATTTAGGGACGGCGAATGCGCAGTTCGTTCGGCGCGGGGACGCGCTTCATTTAAATGAAACACGCCCCCTACTCGCCGATTTGAATTACGCGCCGTTACGCCGCAAGAGATTACACCGCCGTAACTTACGGCGCAAAATCTTTATGGATTCGAACCAAAGCCGGGTAAGTTACGGCGGCGTAGCCTATCTCCGATACGCTGCGCGGGTGCAGATCTCTGTGGATCTGCCCCTAAATATAATATTTAGATGTTTTTATCATTGTAACTAGTACTCAGATGGAATATGATTCAAGTTATCAAACTTCCTTTAAAAGAAACTGAAATTAAATTTTCCCTGCGGCTTTAAGCCCTCCAGGTTTAGTCCTAGTTGCAGCTATTAATTTGCTTAAATCTTATACCTTGTTAATACTTTCGATACATAAACAGTGTGCTGTGCCCGTTATTAGGAAAACATCCAGATTTTATCAGTAATGTGGTGAAGTAGTTATAAATAATGTGCTAATGTAGCACTTCTGCCTAAGTGAAGCTGTTGAAAACTCACGGTGATGGTCTTTAGAATGTGCTAAGCCCTCATTACTTTATATAAATCTTTCTAAAGAGCAGGTTACACGCCTGTATACCTGAGTTATGTGATGATGGTAATACAAGCTGAACAATTTCACTTTGGACCTGCAGGTAGATTGACCTTCAGGCTTTAATATGGAACCTAATTTTTGCTAACAAGTCAAAATCACAGGGTCATGGAAGGAAGCTGTGGATAGAAATATGAAAGCTGCCATTGCTGGCTTGCTTTTGTAGGTCAACTTCTGTGTCAACTTTATCCTGGCTTCACGCTACTGACCTGACACTAGCATACAACCAGTGAAGAAATAAAACAACTAATACAGAAATGTTCCAGGTCACTGAATCTCTAAGTAGTGAAGCAAGGACAAGGTTGAAAGCTTGTGCACCTTCAAAAATGTATCCTTAATAGAGGCTCTTATTGGGTAGATTCAGGTACGGGCGCGCAATTTTAAGACGGCGTAGCCTAGCGTGTTTACAGAAAGGCAAGTACATGATTCTCAAGGCACTTACCTCCTTACTTAGGGCGGCGTAGTGTAAACGCGGCGGGCGTAAGGGCGCCTAATTCAAATGGGTTGGAGGGGGGCGTGTTTAATGGTAATGAGGCTTGACCTCACGTTTTTGACGTTTTCTGGCTACTGCGCATGCGCCTACATTTCCCAGTGCGCATTGCGGCTAAGTACGCCGTACAGGCCTATTGATTTCGTCGTGGACGTAAACTACGTAAATCCTGATTCGCGGACGACTTACGCAAATGACGTAAAAATTTCACATTTTGCGGCGGGAACGGCGGCCATACTTGACATTAACAACAAAAAACTGGGGAATGCCCAGGGAAAAACCAAGCCTACTTACCGACCAGCTTGCAGAAAACCAATTAACCTGTCTACAGTATTCGTTAAAAACAGGGGTTCGGTCCACACGCATTTGCAAATGCATGCTTGAGCCACAGAGCCGCGCCAAGGCACCCTGTAATCTGTGGTCCTAACACTAAACAATGAGTGTCCCCACAGTGGAGGCACAATACTTGACATTACTATTCCACTAGAGCCTAGCTCTAACTTTACGCGGCCTATCTCTTACGTAAACGGCGTAAAAGTACTGCATCGGCCTGGCGTTCGTTCGTGAATCGGCGTATACCCTCATTTACATATTCTACGCTGACCGCATTGGAAGCGCCACCTAGCGGCCATCCAAAATATTGCAATCTAAGATAGAATGGCGCAAGCCGTCGTATCTTAGATAGGTTTAAGCGGATCTCCGTTTTTGAGCATACGCTTAAACTTAGGTCGGCGTAGATTCTGAGTTAGGTCGGCTTATCTACTCATAAGCCGGCCTAACTCTTTGTGAATCTACCTATTATGTTCCTATCTTGATAGATTCCTATTAGGCCTTATTCACATGGATGCTGTGGCCTAGAGTATGAATCCTCCATTTATGTGGCTTGGGCCTCAGAAGATGCAGTGACCAAGACTCTTGAGCCGAAACACGTCTGCTTTTTTGGTTTTCCCATGTGCCAATAAATATTTCTTACGGATTGGAGTTGCCGGCTATTTTTCTATTTTATCAGCAGCTGTGTGCAGGTAGCCTTTGTAACTCTATGGGGTTGGGGCTATAGGGACACAGCCACTCAGTCTAGTTTTACAGGTGTGCAGCTGAGGATGAGCACCTCCAAAATTTAGTGTACATTTGGAGGTGTTTACATGCCCCTGCCAGTTCCTGGTGGCCCCAGCCACATAAACAGGCCAATTTGTGCAACCACGCGAAAAAACATACTGTATGTACTCGAGTATAAGCCGACCCGAATATAAGCTCGAGGCAAATAATTTTACCACAAAAAACTGGGAAAACTTATTGACTCGAGTATAAGCCTAGGGTGTCCATCTGCATGCCTCACTGTGCCTTACTTTGCCTCACTGTGTCCATGCCTCACTGTGTTCATGCCTCACTGTGTCCATGACTAGACTTATGTTTAACATGGGACCGGGTCCCCAAAGTTACCGGAGAAATGACCGTTTAACATGGGAGTCAAACTTTTCAAACTTGTAGAGTGGGGCTATATGTGTGCCAAGTTTGGGGTCCAGGGGACCTACGGCTGGCCGGTACAGGGTCCCCAAAGTTCAGGCGCAAAAAGGTGACTCGAGTATAAGCCAAGGGGGGCATTTTCAGCACAAAAAAAATGTGCTGAAAAACTCGGCTTATACTCGATTTTTATACTTACCACTGGTTGCTGCTGCTACCGCCATGCCAAGGTGTTACTGTCTCAGCTCCCGGGGATGATGCCTTCCATAGCTGCCCCCTACTTTCAATACCACCCTACTATCTTACCCATAAATTACAATTAGGTGAGAGTGATTGGGACCTTTTTTTAAAGGTAAATTTTTATAGCACTGTTAGAGTGATTGGGACCTTAGTTCTTCCCCCTCTTTTCTATGTTTTCTATAATCTTTACTACCTTATTACTATGGATTTTTTTTCTATTATAGATACCTTCACACTTTGTATCTGCTCCTGATGAGTGTTAAAGTGAACACAAAACGCGTACGCGTACGCGTTCGGTCGTGTGTACGGCGGACCGGACAGGTTTCCAGCGGACATTTGTCCACCTGACCGTTTTCGAGCGGACACATGTTTCTTAGCATGCTAAGAAACATGTTCGCTGGAATCCTGTCCGTCGGACATGTACGGTCGTCTGTACAGACTCACCGTACATGTCCGAGCGGCCGCCATCCCTCGCATGCGTCGAATCACTTCGACGCATGCGTGGAAGCATTGACCTTCCAGCGTCGCGCACGTCGCCGCGTCATCGTCGCGGCGACGGCGCGGACACGTCACTGCGCTGTCTGTTCGCGCGGATTTCTGTCTGATGGTGTGTACAACCATCAGACAGAAATCTCTGAGGGGACATGTCCGCTGAAAACGGTCCGGCGGACCGTTGTCAGCGGACTGTCCCCTCGTCTGTACGAGGCCTTAGTTTTTCCATTCAAGTTATCGGGGATGCTGACATATATAGTTATTGCCTCGATTCAAAGTCTCAACCTTAGCCTAATTGTTTGTTACAGCGTGATGAATGTGCTTACTCCATCATAAATGGTAGTTTTACCAGAACGAGCGCTCCCGTCTCATGACTTGCTTCTGAGCATGTGCGGGTTTAAAACGTCGTTTTAGCCCACACACGATCATTTTTTACAACCCGAAAAACAACATTTTTAAAAACGACGTGAAAAAATGCAGCATGTTCGATTTTTTTTTTTCAGAATCCGAAAAACGATGTGAAGATCACACACGATCATTTTAAATGACGTTTTTAAAAACGTCGTTTTTTTTCATGCCGAAAATCATCGTGTGTACGCGTACACACGATGATTTTCGGCATGAAAAAAAACGACGTTTTTAAAAACGTCATTTAAAATGATCGTGTGTGATCTTCACATCGTTTTTCGGATTCTGAAAAAAAAAATCGAACATGCTGCATTTTTTCACGTCGTTTTTAAAAATGTTGTTTTTCGGGTTGTAAAAAATGATCGTGTGTGGGCTAAAACGACGTTTTAAACCCGCACATGCTCAGAAGCAAGTCATGAGACGGGAGCGCTCGTTCTGGTAAAACTACCATTTATGATGGAGTAAGCACATTCATCACGCTGTAACAAACAAAAAAGCGTGAATTGTCTTTTACTAACATGGAATCAGCTAAAGCAGCCCAAAGGCGAATGGAACTTCTCCTTTAGAGTGCCGTCGTACGTTTTGTACGTCACCGCACTTTGTTCATCAATTTTTCAAAAACGATGGTGTGTGGGCAACATCGTTTTTAATGATGAAGTTGGAAAAACTTTGTTTTTTGGACATGCCGAAAAATGATCGTGTGTACGCGGCATTAGGCTCCTTTTCTCAATGAAGAGGGAACAACATTGCTGGATCTAGAGGGGGGATCAGGTAAGTATTAGCGGGGTTGAGAGGGGCCGCTGCACACAGAAGGCTTTTTATTTTTATCTTAATGTACAAAATGCATTAAGATAAAAAAACGCTTTAAAGCAGTTGTAAATGTCAGTGATAGTCAAAACATTTTTAAATAGCTAAATATACCCCTTTATTCATTCCAAGTAATGCCCCGTACACACGGTCGGAATTTCCAATGGAAAAAGTCCGATGGGAGTTTTTTCCATCGGAATTTCCGACGCACTTAGATAGAGAGAGCGGAAAATTAATTTGTCTGTATGGAATTCCGACGGCAAAAAAAACATGCATGCTCGGAAACAATTCGACGCATGCTCGGAAGCATTGAACTTCTTTTTCTCACCTCGTCGTAGTGTTGTACGTCACTGCGTTCTTAGCGCTCAAAAGTGAACTTTTGTGTGACTGTGTGTATGCAAGCCAAGCTTGAGCGGAATTCCGTCAGAAAAACCATCCAACTTTTTTCTGATGGAAATTCTCCTCGTGTGTACAGGGCATTCGATTTAAAAGAAAAAAACAAACAAACCGGCCGTGTATACAGTTAGGCAGACATGTCTGGGAGGCAGCTTCGCAAAGGTAAGAGGAGGAGCAAGGGCTAGCCATGGCATGGCTTCGCGTAAATCGGCTGGCGTAAGCGCGCGTAATTCAAAGTAGGCTGGTAGGGGGCGTGTTGTATTTAAATGAGGCTTGACCCCATGTAGATGCATGGCCGAACTAACGGCGCATGTGCACGCATGCTCAGTATCACGTCGTATTTACGGCCAAAGATACGTCGGCTCAATGCCTGTGACATGACCGTAACTTATGCATAGCCCTATTCGTGTACGACTTACGCAAACGACGTAAAAAGATACGCTTTTTTCCGACGTCCATACTTTGCATGGGCTGCGCCACCTAGAGACCAGCTTTATCTTTACGCCGGCCTATGTCTTACGTAAACGGCGTAACTAATTGCGACGGGCATACGTACGTTCGTGAATCGGCGTATCTTGCTCATTTACATATTCGACGCGGAAATCAAGGAAGCGCCACCTAGCGGCCAGCGTAATTATTGCAACCCAAGATACGATGGCGTAGGAGACTTACGCCGCTCGTATCTTGGCCAAATCTATGCGTAACTGATTCTATTAATCAGGCGCATAGATACGACGGTGGCCATTCGGACTTACGACGGCGTATCTGGAGATACGCCGTCGTAAGTCTTTGTTAATCTGGGCCTGTGTGTTTAAAGTTGTCGTTACAAAGGTTATTTGGAAATTATTAAAATATTTTGGTTAATAAAAAGGCTGCCATGGCTATTTATACTCCAAACTCTTGTCTGGTCTTATTATTTGATGGTGGTATAGGAATGTAAATTTGTGGGGAGTTGTGGGGTTAAAGTGGGTGGTAAGAAGTTGGGGATATTGGACTACTATCTTGACTACACTGGTCATGTGCATACTAATCTATCTTGCACTCCTATAAAACAACAATCACATATTCCTTAAAGTGGAACTTTGCCTTGAAGGGGAAGTTCCACTTTATGCCCTCCTCCCCCTGTATTATTTTGGACACTTTTTTTTTTAGGGAGGTGAGGCCCTGGTTTCGACAGGTACCTGCTCCCACTATCAGCTGGATCCCTGCTGCTCATCCCCACTGGAGTTCTCTTCCTCCCACTCCCTGCCCACAACCTTCTGGGACAGGTCACAGGTCCCAGAAGGCTGAGGGACCATTCACAAAGCACAGCATGGCTTGTGCATGCTCGGTGGGCAGCCAGCAGTGATGTCGCAAGGAATCAAAGCCACCATCAGGGATCCGAAGACCGGTGAAGAACCAGTTTGGGTGAGGGCAGTACTGGACCACTGGTCAAGTGAGTGTCCTTTTTTATAAAAGTCAGTAGCTACAGTATAAAACGACTTTCTATTTATATTGCATTATAATTCTTTACATTCTTTTTGTAAGCTTGCTTCAAATTGTTTTATTTATATAAATGTTATTTCTACTACTTGAATAAGAGATCAAAGTGTACAGCAAAAATAGAAATTCAGATTATAATCCATATTATTTGTTGTTTTGTTACGTAATGCGCACTGGGTAGGCTGAAGATGCAGTAAGGATCTGCTTGCTTGATAAGTGCAGTCTGCATACCATGCACAATGGAACAATAAAAGGTGGAATAAATCCCGTACTCAAAACAGCTTGAGTTCTAATTACTTCGAATTCGAGATGAGCAAATCATTTCGCCTATTTCACTTTTGGCAAGAATTCAGACTGGTTCTCAGCAGGTGAAACATTTCATGGAAACAGGGTGCTTTGTATCATTTCAGTTTTAATGACTCAATCTGGCAACAGGACAGCACATCTACAAGCAAACTACGTGGGAGCTTAGCGAGAAGGAAAAAGAAATGACCGCCAGACGTCTGCGCTGGTCCCTTCTGTAATCTCATGGGAACCTTTTTAAGAGCTGCATATCTAGATCAAATGTATTGTCTACAATTCAAAAAGTTCAAATGATAACTGTCTGTGACTGGCAGTCAGGTGTCTGAGCTTAAATTTTGCCAATGTATGATGGGTCTGCATATATAGTACAAACAATAAATAGTATAGGCCAGATTCACAAAGAGATACGACGGTGTATCTACAGATACACCATTGTATCTTTGACTTACACTGGTCCTATCTATGCGCCTGATTCATAGAATCAGATACGCATAGATAGGACTAAGATCTGACAGTGTTACACTGTGTTACACTGTCGGATCTTTTTTTCAATTTAAAAATGGCGCCGGGGGCGTTCCGGCTGATTTAGGATAAATAATATGTAAATCAGCGAGATACGCAAATTCACGAACGTACGCGAACCCGATGCAGTCTTCTTACGACGTTTCCGTAGCGGCGTACCCGTCGTATACTTACCCCTTTTATCAGGCGCAGCCAATGTTAAGTATAGCCGGCGTTCCCGCGTCGAATTTGAATTTTTTAACGTCGTTTGCGTAAGTCGTTCTCGAATACGGACGGACGTCGTTTACGTAAGCGTCGAAACCACTGACGTCCTAGCGACGTCAGTGGGAGCAATGCACACCGGGAAATTTCGCGGACGGCGCATGCGCATTTAAATCGGCGCGGGAACGCGCCTGATTTAAATAGTACACTCCCCTAGCCGCGTAATTTGAATTCCGCCGGGGGATTTAGGATCCGCCGTCGCAAGTTTGGAGGTAAGTGGTTTGTGAAGTAGCCACTTGCCTCCTAAACTTGCGGGAGCGGATCTTAATTCACGTAGATCGAGCGGATCTATAGATCCGCTGAGCTACGTGAATCTGGCCCTATATGTCACTAACACACCCTCAGTCGACTCTAGACTTAGCAGACAAACAGCTAAATACTTAGAATAAATACGCATACAAGAGATATTTTACTTGCCAAACCATTTGTATTTTTTCATTTGTATTTTTGTCCATTCATTCCTCAAATTTATACAACCCTGTCGCACAGCACAGCCATGCAGATTAAAAATATAATGTTGATATTCCCCCCTTCCTCAGCCTTATGAATAAACAGGGAAGAGAAGCTTTGAAGGTCATCTCTCTACTTAATCTTCTTTCCCGTCCTCTTGGCACATTCGCAAGAATCTCCCTCCCTTTCTCAGTTGGGGTGCTGCTGTACAGAATTTGAAAAGAGACCGAAATGTAATCAAACTCAGTTTCTTACACTAGTTGCTTTAAAAGAGAAGTATGGGTTAAAAAAAATGTCATACTTACCTCGGTGGATGGAGCATCAGACCGATGCTCCATCTGCCCCCCGGCATCTCTGCACTGAGAACCGAGCCACTGAACACCGCCAATGGCTCGGTTCTCACATATCCCTGAGAGGAAAGCCGCTGACTTTCAGTCAGCGGCTTTTCTCTCCGCTTTTCCACGCTCATTGGAGCGCCGAGCAGTGGAGGGGATGGGGAGAGGCTGTCTCAGTGGCTCGCTGAGACTGCCATTAATCAGGGCAGCTGGCGGATCCTGACTTGGAAGTCGCTGCCTAATGGCAGTGACGTGAGTGGAGAGCGGACTTCAGACCGCTCTCTGTTGAAAACAGGTCACAGGAGTGCAAAACGAATTGCACCACATCGTTCCACCTGAGCCTAAGGGATGTTATGAAGGGCAATGTCCTATGTTCACTATGTGAACTGCGTGATAGATATTGGCCCATTCAATGGGAAGTCTGGAGATATAAACAATTGCAACATTTTGTAAACACCCTCCCAAAACCTCTCCGGGGGGTTGGTGGGTTAAATGTATGGGATAGGCAGGCATGGAATTTCTACTATTTATAAGTTGTTAATGACACATTTAGAGGGAGGAGCTGTGTGCCCAACAGAGAGCTGGGAATTAGAATTGAATCAACCATTACCAGAAACCATGAGAAGTAAAGTTTTAGAATATGTTCACTCTACATCTGTAGATACACGGATAAAAGAAATGAACTTTAAATTGTTAATCAAGTGGTAATATGATCCAGCAAAATTACACATGATAAACCCCCAAGTGTCACCTCTATGTTGGAGGGAGTGTGGAGGAGTGGGAACCCATGCCCATATTTGGTGGCAGTGCCCTAAGATCCAGTTATATTGGATACAAATATTAGAATTAATTAAGGAGATCAGTGGAATCGAGATCGGCCTGGACCCCTGGCAATGTCTGTTCCATGCGATAGCTATCCCTAGGAAGAAATACAAAACAGCAATTATCCCAACCCTATTAAATGCAGCGAAGACAGTGATCCCGAAAAGGTGGAAGGAAAAGCAAGCCCCGTCAATACAGGAATGGTTGAGGGAGGTAGAAAGTAGGGTTGTCCAGATACCGATACCAGTATCGGTATCGGGACCGATACCGAGTATTTGCGGGAGTACTCGTACTCGCGCAAATACCCCCGATACCTAAATATAATACTTTCCCCCCCCTTTCCCCCCCGCCGCTGCCGCCGCATCGCACCGCCACATCAAGGGACATGGCTAGAGGGACATTGCTGCATAAGTGAGGAACATGGCTAGAGGGACATTGCTGCATATGTGAGGGACATTGCTGCATATGTGAGGGACATGGCTAGAGGGACATGGCTGCATATGTGAGGGACATGGCTAGAGGGACATGGCTGCATATGTGAGGGACATGGCTAGAGGGACATTGCTGCATATGTGAGGGACATTGCTGCATATGTGAGGGACATGGCTAGAGGTACATGGCTGCATATGTGAGGGACATGGCTAGAGGGACATTGCTGCATATGTGAGGGACATGGCTAGAGGGACATTGCTGCATATGTGAGGGACATGGCTAGAGGGACATTGCTGCATATGTGAGGGACATGGCTAGAGGGACATGGCTAGAGGGACATGGCTGCATATGTGAGGGACATGGCTGCATATGTGAGGGACATGGCTAGAGGGACATGGCTGCATATGTGAGGGACATGGCTAGAGGGACATGGCTGCATATGTGAGGGACATGGCTAGAGGGACATGGCTGCATATGTGAGGGACATGGCTAGAGGGACATGGCTGCATATGTGAGGGACATGGCTGCATATGTGAGGGACATGGCTAGAGGGACATGGCTGCATATGTGAGGGACATGGGTAGAGGGACATGGCTGCATATGTGGGGGACATGGCTGCATATGGGGGGGACATGGCTGCATTTGGGGACACATTTAAAAAAAGTATCGGTATTCGGTATCGGCGACTACTTGAAAAAAAGTATCGGTACTTGTACTCGGTCCTAAAAAAGTGGTATCGGGACAACCCTAGTAGAAAGGACAAGAAACATGGAGGAGGAAATATCCCAACATAAGGAACCGAACCAGGAAGAGGTTGGGACTTGGAGGGGTTGGGCGGAGTTTAGACAATCCCTGGTTTATGTAGATTACATGAGTAGGGAAGATAATATTTAGGGAATTTTGGCTTGTCCAGTTTAACTCAGGAGCAGTGGGGGGGGGGGGGGAGGGAAGGGGGTGGAAAAGGGGAGGGGCGGGGGGGGAGAGGAGGTGTGTTTTTTTTTCACAAGGAGATTTTGAGGCAAAAAGGGGATATTTTATGCCCCCCTAAAATAGAAACAATTAAAGGATAAGCCATGGGAAAATTTGCACAAAACACTTTAAATAATATAGTAGGGAGGGGAGGGAGGGCTTAGTCCCCCCCCCCCTTTCCTTCTGTGTTTTTTTTTTCTTCTCATGAGGAGATTTTGAGGTAAAAGGGGATATTTCTCTGTCCCCCCAAAATAGTAACACTTAGAAGTCACAGGGAATATTTAAAAGATAAGACATGGGGTAAACGCGCACGGAGCACTTTAAATAATATAGCAGGGGAGGGGGGGTGGGTTTAGTTCCCCCCCCCCTTCTCTTTGTTTTTTTTTTCTTCTTCTTCTCTCTCTCGCTTCCTCTCTCTCTCCGGGGGGGGAAGGTGGGGGTCAGAGGATAAAGCAAGGGAGGGGTAACCACACGAGATAACGGGAAAGGGAAAAGAGATGAAAGACCAGGAGGTATAGGATATACCCATGTTGTTAATGTTGTTATTGTTGTTATTTTTGTTATTTATGTATATGTAATGTTGTTTATATTTTAAATGTGATCCTTTTTTGAGTATGTTTTTTGGAAATGTAATGTAAAGTATATCTGTGTTTCTTAAAAAACGTTGAATAAAAACAAATGAAAACAAAACGAATTGCACTGTGACCCCGAGGAGAAGCCCAGCCTAAAAAGCTCAGACTGGACTTCTCCTTTAACCAATTGTCAGACATCTCATTAATGAGGACGAGAAGGTGTTTTGAAGTGTCCTCCTGTTCGTACCACTCCATCAGACACAGCAGATCACAAAATGG
The DNA here is from genome assembly GCF_905171775.1 of Rana temporaria. Classification (NCBI taxonomy): domain Eukaryota; kingdom Metazoa; phylum Chordata; class Amphibia; order Anura; family Ranidae; genus Rana; species Rana temporaria. The sequence continues at coordinate 398,800,186 of NC_053490.1, forward strand.
AATACAGGGCCAATAAAATTGTCTCCGTACCATGTGATCGCTGTTAGCAATCACAGCAATGTTATGTAAGCATCTTCTCACAGCAATTTGCACTGTTTCCCTAGTGATCAGCAGAGGTTGCCAGGGACACTGGCTGGCTGCACTGGAATGCCATGTCACCAGAGCAGCCAGCCACAGTCCCTGATTAATAGTCACTATGGTGACACTGTACTGGGGTGGTTGGTGATCAGGGATACTGGCTGGCTGCTCTGGTAACACTGTATGCCAGTGCAGCCAGTCAGTGTCCCTGATTACTCACCTGCCAAATGAGTCTCAGTGTTACCAGACCAGTGTATGCCAGCACCAGTATTCCTAATCAGCACCACACTAGTACTAGTGTCACCAGACCAGTGCAGCCAGCAACAGCGTTCCTGATTGCCACCCCATTAGTATAGTGTCATCAGAGCCAGGCAGTGTAGCTACCACAGTATACCTGATTTACCACACCAGTACAGTGCCTCAATGCCAGATCAGCCAGCCACAGTGTCCTTGATTACTGCCACACCAGCCAAACCAGTGTACGTTGGCAACAGTGTTCCCAATCACCGCCATATCAGTCCCAATGTCATCAGACCAATGCAAGCAACAGTGTTCCTGATCACCACCAGACCAGTGTAAGCCAGGAACAGTGTTCCTGATTGCCACCACACCAGTCCCACCGTCAACCGTGCAGCCAGCAACAATGTTTTTTACTGCCACTATACCAGGCTAAGTATCACAGAACACGGACCAGTGTTTTTGATTACCACCACACCAATCCCAGTGTCACCACACCACAGTAAGCTTGCAAGAGTTTTTGTGATTGCCCGCCAAATGAGTCTCAGTGTACTGATAAAGATTGACCCCTGACACAACCTCAGGGCTTAACCCATTCTGCCTCTGATTCAAATTGTGAGAGCAAGAAATAACAGACTATGTTCTTGCTTGTCCCAGTGCAAGGAGGAGGAGCTTTTATTGCTACTGCAGATTTATAGACAAAAGGACATCATTCACATGAGCACATGTGATTGGCTCAGTCCATATAAGTCTTCTTGCAATGTTTATTCTTGGCACAAAAGTCCTCGTGGCATATCCAGAAGGACAGGGCCTCCCACTCAAGCTCACAGGGGCTTCATTCGTCAGTCGATGGGGTGGGCCGGAAGGAGGGAGTTTAGGCGTGCAGTAGAAGGGGCCATCTGTCTTCACTTAATAACTTCAGAAGGTTCTTTAAAGGGCCCTTTCACACAGGTTGGATCAGTAATGATCCGCCTCCGTGTGTCCATAAGCTCAGCGGGGATCGCTCCGTAAATCCCCGCTGAGCCGTCGGATGACAGGGTGGTCTCCGCACACTGAGCAGGGACCGCCTTGTCTTTTCTCCGCTCTCCACTATGGGGGATCGGATGAACATGGACCGTGTGTCCGTGTTCATCCGATCTGATCCGCAGACAGAAGAAAAAATAGGGTTTTCTTCCGCCTGCAAAATCGGATGTTTGCGGAGGCGGATGATTACGGGTGTCAGCAGATGTTTATCCGCTGACACCCGCAATTACATAGGGACCAATGTATGTCCCCTTTTCATCCGCAAACAGATGGATGAAAAAGCGGACATATGGTCCGCACGTCTGAAAGGGGCCTTACTCTACATACTCTGTCACTTTATTTAAGGATAATAACACTGTAGTATATTTTCACACACACATATATACTGTATGTATGTATATATATATATATATATATATATATATAAAATCTTATATAGATCAAGAAATAAAAGGAAATAAGACAAATAGAAGAATATAATGAAAGAAAGGCAACATTTGAGTAGCTCAGGAGAAAAATAACATAACACAAAATATTAATTTTATTTACCTCCACCACAGTACCACAGCAGTGCCAGTGTTGCCAGACCAGTTCAGGCAGTAACAGCTTTCCTGATCACCGGCACATCAGTACAGTGTCACCAGAGCCAGTACAGCCTGCAACAGTGTTCCCGATCACCGCCATCCTACTGCAGTGTTCATGCTGCCTCTGACCCTGGCCTATTTGCTGGGCATGTCTCTGCCTGCCACCTGAACTGACTGATCTAAACCTCCTACTGACTATGCTCCTGAGACACCAGTCCCAGCCATCCTATGCAGACAACTAAACTCCTGGAACCAATATCAATCCAACTAAACTCCAACTAAACTCCTGGAACCAATCCAATACAGATAAAAGTAATTGAAAGTAATTTAAAAAAAAAATGTGTGGGCGTCCCCCCAAATTCCATTACCAGGCCCTTCAGGTCTGGTATGGATATTAAGGGGAACCCTGCACCAAATAAAAAAAATTACGTGGGGTTCCTCACAAAAATCCATATCAGACCCTTCAGGTCTGGAATGGATTTTAAGGGGAACTCCGCGCCAAAATAAAAAAAAATTGCATGAGGCTCCCGCCAAAAATCCATACCAGATTCTTATCAGAGCATGCAACCTGGCAGGCCGCAGGAAAAGAGGGGGAGATGAGAGAGCGCCCCCCCCTCCTGAACCATACCAGGCCACATGCCCTCAACATGGGGAGGATTTCCCCATGTTGATGGGGACAAGGGCCTCATCCCCACAACCCTTGCCCGGTGGTTGTGGTAGTCTGCAGGCGGGGGGCCACCCAGGACGTGGATGGGTGACCCCGCACCCTCTGACGCAATGTTTTTTTTTTTCGTGACGCATCAGAGGGGGGTCACACGTCATGGATGGCCCTTGGTTATAAAAGTGCTCTGAAACTGCTCGCTCGTCATTCGGCCTGAAGGGTCTGGTATGGATTTTTGGAGGGAACCCCACACCATTTTTTTTATTTGGCGCAGGGTTCCCCTTAATATCCATACCAGACCTGAAGGGCCTGATAATGGAATTTTGGGGACCCCCATGCATTTTTTTTTATTATTTATCAATGACTTTCAATTACTTTTACCTATATTGCCGGGACCTGACAATTCATTATAGCCGCGAGTAGTTTTAAATTACTTTTTTTCCTTTAGGAATTTAATTTTGTGCAGAGACTGTTATAAACACAGGAAACATGTGCTACTTTACAGGCATACTATAGACACCCTCCAGGTATAAAATTTAATGGAATATTTCACTTTTATTGTTTCACTTTAAAAACTATTAAAATCACTGCTCCTCAAAAAACGTTTTTAAAACTTTTTTTTTGCATTGATACATGTCCCCTGGGGCAGGACCCAGGTCCCCAAACACTTTTCATGACAATAACTTGCATATTAACCTTTAAAATTAGCACTTTCGATTTTTCCCATAGACTTTAAAAAGGGTGTCCAGCGGCTTTTCGAATTTGCCGCGAGCACCCCAAATTGTTCACTGTTCGGCGAACGGGCGAACAGCCAATGTTTGATTCGAACCCATGTTCGACTTGAACATAAAGCTCATCCCTATTCCTGACATTATGTGAGGGCCATAACTTCAGAAGATGCAGGCAATCCACCTAGTTGTAATATTTTTTCCAAATTGGATGAGCAGGATCACCACATGGATCAGTTTGCCATAGTGTTACAGATGCTCCTGATTTGAATTGCTTATCTGGATCCACCCACTCTGGCTGCTTCGGTACAACGTTTTACAAGCCATCCTTGCTGCTGCTTTAGTCTCTGTGCAGACTGGTATCCAGTATCCAGCTCTGCTTCCCCAGCCTTTTGGGGGCAATCCAGCTCACTGCAGAGGGTTTCTGAACCAGGTCGGAATATAATTTAAGCTGCTGCCCCAGATGTTCCCTATGGACAGAAGTAAAGTAGGCTTCATTATTTCTTTGCTTTCTGACTGAGTCTTGGCTTGGCCAAATCCTCTATGGGAGACACAAAAACCTGTTGTCTGGAATTACCCTTTAACCACTTACGGACCACCCACCGTCGTTATACATCGCTACTTTAAAGAGGAATACCATTGTTATGGTAGCAGCTAGCTACCATAACCCCAGTACCCTCTTCATGAGCGGGCAGTTCCGCTTTTAGATAAAAGTGGTCTCTGCGGCGGATACGCTGCAAGATCACTTTTATCAGCGGCAGGAGAGGCCCCTCCTCCCGCCGGCTCTCAGGTGCCCTCTGACCGCTACCCGGAGGCATCGGCAGCGGCGGAGGCGATCAGATCTTGCCTGGGTATGGAGACGAGTGAGGGGAAGATGACCCCCACCCGTCTCCATATCACTGCAGGGCGGAAGAAATGTCAAAACGTCACTTTCGCCCAATGCTCTTAAAGGGACTTCTTTAAATGGCATACATTTTTTATTGATTTTTGACCCCAGATCTCATATTTAAGAGGACCTGTCATGCTTTTTCCTATTACAAGGAATGTTTACATTCCTTGTAATAGGAATAAAAGTTATCCAATTTATTTATTTTTTAAAACAGTGTCAAAATATAATGTAAAATAAATAAGATTTTTTTTAAAAAAAGCGCCCCATCCCGACGAGCTTGCGCGCAGAAGCGAAACCATATGAAAACAATGTTCAAACCACTGTGACAGGGTACACGACTCTGTGTATGTCAGTGAGATGTTGTAAAGGGCAGCTTGTATCAGGGCTTTCACAATATCTTCCATTCTCAGGGTCCTGTACCTTTAAGGCCACTGTGAGAAATTGGCCGGTACAACAAATATCCCACTGCTGCCACCACTTGTAGGAAAGTCACTGGTCTTTAAACAGAAATGGCGAATAAATGCAGCTTTATTGCGTCCAATGAAAAAAGCACAAATAAATAGGCCTACTCCACCTTAGGAGGCTAACTAAACAAGAGCGTCCCTCACTACGCTTTACTAGAGCGGCTATTCCGGCTTCTAGTATAAACAAACAAAAACCACAGTCCGTTATAAGCAATTGTTCTGACAGACCTTAATTCCATGAATACGCAGACACTCTCCAGTCTGTGTCCATCCAGTGCAGCCTGGATCTCCCTCTGAGCTCTCACTCTCCCTCCACACTATCCGGTGCAGGCTAATTAATAGAGAGAGAGAGAGAGAAGGTTTACCTGTTGGGCCAGGCTTAACCCTTTCCAAAACAGGGAAAGCTGCCCTTTCCAACCTCTCACTGACATACACAGAGTCGTGTACCCTGTCACACCACACATGTGAGGTATCGCCGCAATCATTAGAGCGAGAAAAATAATTCTAGCCCTAGACCTTCTCTGTAACTCAAAACATGCTACCTGTAGAATTTTTTAAACGTCGCCCTTATTTTTAAAGGTGAAAGTCTGTCGCCATTCCACGAGCGGGCGCAACTTTGAAGCGTGACATGTTGGGTATCAATTTACTCGGCGTAAGATTATCTTTAACAACATAAAAAGAAAACACCTGCACCTGAGGTCCTGTAGGGGACAGACCTTAGGTGGCGTTTTTGCGTTCCTAGCCATCCTGAAGGATAAACCTCTAGTTAAGGTTACCCTTTTCTTGGTCTGAGTAATTGATCGCTACCCACTTACTAATCGATTCTGGGGCTGCAGGCCTCTTCATAGATAGTGCCTTTGTATCGAAATACTTGATACCGCTTCAGCCTCGTGCCTCCCCACTTTCCATTGCGGCTATTGATGGGAGAACTCTACAGCCTGCCCATGTGATTTCATGAAACTGCACCATTGACCATGGCTGTAAGGGTTCTTCACCGTGAGTTAATCCAATTCCAAGTCATTTCCTCCCCTCATTACCAAGTTGTCATTGAAAATCCCTCTTTTGATTGGCAAAATGCCAAAGTTCTGTCATTGTTACCACAGTGCACTAATACATGTTTTCAGAAAGTGATTAAGGTCATGTTCACGCTCTTCATTGCCAGAGGAATACCGTGAATTCAGTGATGTCTTTGACAAAGGTCAGGCAGTATTTTGCCACCACACCGTCCTTATGATTGCACAATTGACATTCAACCTGGTGCCATTCCTCCATATGGCTGAGTTTACCCTTTATATGTCTTGAAGGTAAGGCTATGGAGGAGTATATTGCAGATTCACTTTCCTGTAGCTTCAACCACAAATCCTCTTCTCCTGTTGGGGCTGGCTTTTTCTTTGTGAAAAAGAAGAGTGGTGAACTGAGACCTTGTAACAATTACAGGGGTCTTAATTGCATTATAGGGGTCTCAATTGTATCCGATCCCATTGATAAAGGAATTGTTTGACCACCACTAAGCTCGATTTGAGAGGGGCAGACAATCTTGTGAGGATTAAGGAGGCTGACGAATGGAAAACTGCGTTTAATACTAGGACTGGACATGAAGAATACCTTTGGCGTCTGCAATGATCCTGCAGTATTCCAGGAATTTATTAATGATGTCCTCAGAGGTATGCTGCAGCAATGTGTGGTGGTTTACTTTGCTGATATTCTCATATAATTAATATCCCTAGAGAACCACCACACATACGTCTCCTGTGTGCTACAGAAGTTGAGAGAAAAAATCTGTATTGCAAGTTGGAGAAATGCTAGTTCCAACTTGAACAGGTTAAAATTTGGGGTTTTGTAATTTCTATTGCCAGATTTTTGATAGGCCCAGAGAAACTGTCTGCAGTCTTACAGTGGCCTCAATCTGTAGGTCTACATCCTCTACAATGTTTTCTTGGCTTTGCCAATAATTGTTGATAATGTATTTGTAATTTCCCTTCTCTGGCTAAACCCCGGACTGATATGACTAGGAAGGATGGCAACCCACAGAATTGTTCATCGGATTCCATTAAAGACTTTGAATCCCTCAAGGCCGCTTTGCTACTGCTCCTGTGCTGGCACATCCTGGTCCTTTAGTCTTGAAGTGGATGCGTCTGAGGCTGAAGTAGGCACTCTCCTGTCTCAACATCCCACCTCTGAGAGCCCTATGCATCCCTGTGGCTACTTTTCAAACAATGCAATTGCGAGATTGGGGACAGAGATTTATTAGCCATCATTTTAGCTCTCAAAGAATGGAGGCATCTTCTCGAGGGTACTACTGTACCAGTCCTCATTTTGACCGACCATAGGAATCTCATATTTTTGCATGAGGCAAAAAGCTTATCTCCCAGAAGGGAAAGGTGGGCCCTTTTTCTGTCAAGCTTCAATTACATAGTCTCATTCTTACCTGGTACGAAGAATATAAAGGCTGATGCATTGTCACAGCAGTTTTCCGCCTCATTTTGTCCACTATTTGCACTAGACTCACTTCACCCTTGGGGCGAGAGAATTCTGGCCTCTTAGATCCATTCTCCATGCTTTTGTCCAGGTCCATGGTTTGTCCCCGAGAATCTCCGCACTGCTTTGCTCCAGACCTATCATTTTCCTAAAACAGCTGGGCACCCAGGGAAGAATTAACTCATACAATACCTGTAGCCGAGAATGTGTTTCCAGCACAACGGCATCGCGCTGATTCTCAGGCGACATGGTGCCGACATCTCGCACTCGCTGAAATAGAAAAAGCACATTCCAGCGAGCGCGTCATAGAAGCGACGGGGATCTGACTTGGATTCCCGCCAATTCTACCCCCGGCATTTGGTATGAATCATGAGGGGGAACTCCACACCAAATTTTAAATAAAAAAACAGCATGGGTTCCCCCCCAGGGGCATTCCAGGCCCTTAGGTCTGGTATGGATTGTAAGGAGAACCCCTACGCCAAAAAAATGGCGTGGGGGTCCCCCCACAATCCATACCAGACCCGTATCCAAGCATGCCGCCCAGCCGGTCAGGAAAGGAGGGGGGACGAGCAAGCGCCCCCCCTCCTGAGCCGTACCAGGCCGCATTCCCTTAACATGGGGTGGTTGAGTGCTCTGGGGCAGGGGGGCGCCCTGTGGCCCCCCACCCCAAAGTACCCCATCCCCATGTGTCAGGTCACCTGTGGCCAGGTGACAAGTGCACCCCGTTGGGGTCAGGGATGCACCACAGGGTAGTGAACCCTATAGCCGACTGCTGCTAACAGAGAGGAAGCACAAACCCAAGATCCCCCAGGGCGCGGAGTCTAAGACCCAGATTTGTGTTCACCAGAGCCTCTAGTGGTGAGGATGGCCTTCGCCGCAGCTGGATCCAGGTTGCGACCCCTGGGATCCCCTAGGTCACGCTCCGCAGGGAGAGAGGGGAAGCAGCAAGCAGGACAAGCCGTAGTGATGGGTAAGCCGAGGTCAGGGCAACAGGCAGACAAGGGTAACCGAGGGACAGGCAAAAGGTCAGGGTCACAAGCAAACAGGAGAAGTCAGGGACGAGCCAAAAACGGCCGCCACTATATTCATTTTAGCTCTTTACTAGCCGCGGCACAACCCGCTCTTCTTTGCCGTCTTCTGCCTTCTTCTTTTCTTCCGATGTTGACGCAACGCTTCTTCCCGCCGTAATGCCGGGTGCGCGGCTCGCACCGATTTATATAGGTCTCTTATGGCGTCACAGTCCCATCATGCTCCGGGACCCACGCAGGGCACCCCCTGGCCCAGAGCACCCAACCCCCCCCATGTTGAGGGCATGCGGCCTGGTACAGCTCAGGGGGGGGCGAGCGAGCTCTTTTCCTGACCAGCCGGACGGCGTGCTTGGATACAGGTCTGGTATGGATTGCGGGGGGACCCCCACGCCGTTTTTTCGGTGTAGGGGGTTCTCCTTACAATCCATACCAGACCTAAGGGCCTGGTATGCCCCTGGGGGGAACCCATGCCGTTCTTTTTATAAAAAAATTGGTCTTGGAGTTCCCCCTCATGATTCATACCAAACGTCGCGGCTAGAATTGGCGGGAATCCAAGTTGGATCCCCGTCACTTCTATGACAACTTGTTCCCATGGCGGCGGGCCGGCTTGTAGGTGGTCAATCTCGCCGAGAAAGGGAGCGAGATTGACACAATTTCGCGGTCACCTACAGTATGCCGCGTACACATAATTGGACATTCCGACCACAAAACCGTGGATTTTTTTCGACGGATGTTGGCTCAAACTTGTCTTGCATACACACGGTCACACAAATGTTGTCAGAAATTCCAAACTTCAAGAACGCGGTGACGTACAACACGTATGACGAGTCGAGAAAAATTAAGTTCAATAGGCAGTGTGGCTCTTCTCCTTGATTCCGAGCATACGTGGATTTTTGTGCGTCCGAATTGGCTACACACGATCGGAATTTCCAAAAAGAACTTTTGTTGTCGGAAAAATTGAGAACCAGCTCTCAAACATTTGTTGTCAGAAATTCCGACAGCAAATGTCCGATGGAGCATACACACGGTTGGATTTTCCGACAACAAGCTCACATCGAATATTTGTTGTGGGAAATGACTCAACAATTCTGGTGGCCTAGTCTCTGCGCTGATGTAGCCACTTGTCCCATGTGTGCTCAGAATAAAACCCCCCCAACACCTTCCAGTAGGCCTCCTACAACCCATACCCACTGGAGAGAGTCCTTGAACCCACATGTCTATTAATTTTATTGTGGATTTACACAACTCCAAGGGCAACACAGTTATTCTTATGGTGGTTGACCAATTTCCAAAGATGTCTCATTGTATTCCGCTAAAGAAGTTGCCTACATTCAAAGAACTGGCATTAATTTTCATTTGGGAGGTCTTTCGGTTACATGGGTTACCTAAAGTTATCTTCTCGGACAGGGGTATTTAGTTTGTTTCTAGGTTTTGGTGAGCCTTTTGTGCACAGTTGGGAATTTAGCTTTCCTTCTCGGCATATCACCCACAGTACAATGGGGCAGCAGAACAGGCCAACAAAGCCTTAGAGCAGTTCCTACTTTGCTATATTTCTGATCACCATAACAACTGGTCGGACCTGTTACCTTGGGCAGAATTTTCTCAAAATACCGCTGATTATCTCAGTTTATGGAAAACTATGGGTTCCAGCCATCCATGTTGCCTGATAGACATGTGCAATTTGTTTCAGTCTGCATACAAATTTGAAAAACGATCGACCAATTCGAATTCTGTATGAAGAAATAGCTGGTTGTTAAGCAGCGGGCGGGAAGCCGGCCACCTGCATCCTTAACAGCCATGAGTCATCATCTGTGAGCGGGCTTCCCTGCTGACAGATTAATGTAAAGATAAAGAATGACGGCAATTGCCTGGCAATAGAAAAATGTAAAAAAAAAAAACGGCATGGGGTCACACCAAATCTTTTTTTTCAAAATGGTGTGGGGTCCCCCCCAAAATCCATACTAGACCCTTATCTGAGCATGCAGCCCAGCAGGTCAGGAAGAGGGGGGGTTGAGTGGCCCCGAACCTGGTCTTCTGGGGTCCCTTGGCAACTGTCTCGGCTCCCCATCGCAAGAACTCATTACCTTCATGCGAAGCAGGGGTCTAAAGGAAGATGTTTGGGTGATATACTATTTATATGTCAGTGTATGGCACTATCGTTTCTGTTTTTACGCACCAATTATGTAAAAATTTACTGTTTGGTGTGCAACTGGGGTTTATCACTACATGTACTCAAGGCCCATTAGTGGGTGAATAAAAAGGCAATTTAAACACAGAAAATCTTTGTGTATAAGATGAGAAGACATATCGCTTCCTGTTTTAAAGTGTTAAGCCGTGTACACACGATCGGATTTCTGATGGAATCAAATTCGATGGATTTTTTGGGGGATATTTGAAGCTGACTTTCATCAGTCTTGCATACACACTATCAGACTAAATTTCGACCGTGCCAAAACGCGATGACATAAAACACTACGACGAGCTGAAAGTTCAATACTTCCGAGCGTCGACTTGATTCTGAGCATGCGTGGATTTTTCTCTGATGGAGTTCCACACAGACGATTAGAATTTCCTATCGTTTTTTTATCCATAGGAAAAATTGAAAACATGTTATATTTTTTTACACCGATGGAAAAAAGACCGATGGGGCCCACACAAGATCGGTTTGTCCGATGAAAACAGTCCATCGGTCTTTTTTCATCGGACAAATCGATCATGTGTACACGGCTTAACTAAACCCAGGAGCCTGCATTCAATATATCTGGTATCCCACAGTACACAGAACATGGAAAAGCAATTGTTTTAGTTAATATAAACTGCTAAATACCTCTCATCAGCAGTAAATAGCAGTCTTGTGACTTCTATCAGTGTCTGTTTAAAGCTTGTAGGAGGATTTTTTATTCTCCCACGATTATCCTATGAGGATGCAGGACCCCTGATCCTCTGATTGGCCCTGTGCTGATTACATGCACACTCCCAAGAAAACAAAAAACTCTCTAGCAATACACACCAAACAGAGAATGTGCAGCTTGTCCCCTACGAGTCAAGTATATTTGGTTCTGAAGAAGCAGAAATGTGAAACGCGTCAACCATTTTGACAATTACAGTAACGAAAATTGTCGAACCTTTAAAATTAGCTCAATTGTGGTTTTATGTGTTTCTTGTTTTATGATTTTTGTTAAATAAATTAATTGCAAATTACTGAGTATATTAGTAGTAGATGATGTACAGTACATTTAAGAAATCAGTAGTGGATGATGATGAGCTCAGGGGTCATCAGGGTACCATAAGGTTGCACTGTAATGCTGGGGACTACTGCTGCCTGGCTATATGATTCGGGGCAGGGCAAGCCAGCCCTGGGCAGTCAGGCAGACATGTGGGACAGTGTGACTGAATCAGCGAGTAGGCTCTAGTAGGCAGAGAGGGGAAAACCACAGTCACTTATCAGTGGCTGGGCAATGAGCAATCTGTGAGCAAGAGACCAAGGGAACTGCAGGTACTGGGCAGAATTTCTGATTTGATCCAGTGGTGAAAGGTAGAGGAGATAAGCAGGACTTAGCAGCACTGCAGGGGCCACACAAATTACATCTCAGTCCCTGCACAGTGCACACAGGTTGGCTGCACAGATCACTCTGCCTGTCACCCAGCCCAGTGGATCATTTCAGTACTACAGAAAGTGTCGATTGCAATGCTGATCAATGCTGATCCTTCTGCCTCTTTTATTGTAGTTTACTGACTGTTGCACTGCCAGGGCAGCTTCAGACAGCTTTTCTGAGGGGGAAGGGCTAATGCACATGCCGCCTGCCATACGGGCTTGTGGGTGGGGCCAACAGTGAGCATGGTCAAAAAGCAGGTGTGATTCATGGTCTAAGGCTTGTAGTGTGCCACCTTTCCCCGTTTGTAAAGAAAATGTTGGAGTAAAATAAGTCCAATTGGGACAAGCAATGATAACCACAAGCAAGTGTCAGGGCCATCAATAACCCCCAACAAGTTTAAGGGCCAGCAATGATAACCCTTGGCATATGTCAAGGCTAGCAGTTACCACCAGGACATGTCACAATAATTAACCTCAGTGCAGCACAATAATTAACCCCTAGAACAGCACAAAAATTAATGCCCATCATGGCATTATAATTAACCACCATTTTACAATCAGACTCTTAAAGGGAGACTGACCTTTTTTCAGTACCAGGCTTCCCTAGAGCCCAAAGTGGCCCCAATATGCATATTGGATGTCAAATATTTCTCATTCACCACTTTGAATTGACTGTCAACCCCACTTCCAAGACTGCCTAATCTCTGGGGAGATGATATTCTCAGACTGTACTAGAAATTACCACATTATCTAGATAGATGCTGCATACTTCTGGTGTGGCAAAAGGAACTTATCCATTTGAAAGGTTTGCATAGCCAGAACAAACTCAAAGTTTGGTAAGAAAAAACCTCCATGTGCTCTTGCACATAAAACTTCCACAGAGTTTTTAAAAGTCTTTTACACAGCCTCTTTCTGTGAGGCTTTCTGGCCCTTCTATTATTTAGGTATCCTGGCAGGTGGCCTGTGAACTGGAAAGGCCAGGTCCACCAAATCGCCCAAACTCCAAGCTTGACCATTCAATTTTACAATTACCGGTAGCTTAATTATGGAGGAACTTCACCCTAATCTTGAAAATTAACAGACGCACTTTTAGAAATGTTTAACCAATTCAGCTCATGTATATACTTTTCTTTTTGTTGACAACCTACTGTCCTTGTCAAGTTTAATGATGGTTTTGCTAACTGTTGTTCTGTACTTTCATGGGTCGAATGTCATGATTTGTAATTGTATGTACATTTTGTCTCTATCTTTATATTTATCTTTATTAACCACTTACCCCCCGGACCATATTGCTGCCCAAAGACCAGAGTACTTTTTGCGATTCGGGACTGCGTCGCTTTAACAGACAATTGGGCGGTCGTGCGACGTGGCTCCCAAACAAAATTGGCGTCCTTTTTTTCCCACAAATAGAGCTTTCTTTTGGTGGTATTTGATCACCTCTGCGGTTTTTAGTTTTTGCGCTATAAACAAAAATAGAGCGACAATTTTGAAAAAAATGAATATTTTTTACATTTTGCTATAATAAATATCCCCCAAAAATATATAAAAAAACATTTTTTTTCCTCAGTTTAGGCCGATACGTTTTCTTCTACATATTTTTCGTTAAAAAAAATCGCAATAAGCGTTTATTGATTGGTTTGCGCAAAAGTTATAGCGTTTACAAAATAGGGGGTATTTTTATGTCATTTTTATTATATTTTTTTTACTAGTAATGGCGGCGATCAGCGATTTTTTTTTTCGGTACTGCGACATTATGGCGGACACTTCGGACACTTTTGACACATTTTTGGGACCATTGGCATTTTTATAGCGATCAGTGCTATAAAAATGCATTGGATTACTATAAAAATGCCACTGGCAGTGAAGGGGTTAACACTAGGGGGCGGGGAAGGGGTTAAGTATGCCTGGGTGTGTTCTTACTGTGGGGGGGGGGGGTGGCCTCACTAGGGGAAACACTGATCTTCTGTTCATACATTGTATGAACAGAAGATCAGCATTTCCCCTGCTGACAGGACCGAGAGCTGTGTGTTTACACACACAGCTCCCGGTCCCCGCTCTGTACCGAGCGATCGCGTGTGCCCGGCGGCGATCGCGCCCGCCGGGCACACGCATGGGAGTCGGGGGCGAGCGGGGGGCGCGCGCCCCTAGTGGCGGCTGGGAGAGAGGACGTCATATTACGTGCTCTCGCCCAGCCGAGCCACCTTGTGGACGTATAACAGCGGTGCGCGGTCGGCAAGTGGTTAAAGCGGTGGTTCACCCTCCATAGCAACATTTTTGCATAAAATTAGGCATAGTAGCGCGAGCTACAGTATGCCTGTCTTGATTTTTTTAGCCTGGTACTCACAGTGCAATCGTACATTGAAGATTCCGACTCCCCGCGGGGAATGGGCGTTCCTATCCAGACGGAGGATGATTGACGGCCGGCTCTGGCACGTCACGCTCCCCGAAGACAGCCGGAGTAGGTCTCAGCTCTTCATGGCGCCTGCGCACAGACTATGCGCAGGCGCCGTGAAGAGCCAAGCCTATTTCGGCTATTTCCGGAGAAGCGTGACGTGGCAGAGCCGGCCGTCAATCATCCTCCGTCTGGATAGGAACGCCCATTCCCCGCGGGGAGTCGGTATCTTTAATGTACGATTGCACTGTGAGTACCGGGCTAAAAAAATCAAGACAGGCATACTGTAGCTCGCGCTACTATGCCTAATTTTATGCTAGAAGAAAAAAAAAAATTTTTTGGTTTATAGGATGAACCCCCGCTTTAAATACTGATATGAATAAAAAATTAACCATACTATTACTTCCTTCCAGAGTTTTTTTTCTCAGAAAATAGGTGCAGGAACTCAACCACGACTCTGTTCAGATTTCACAAACAGTAGAAGGGTCTTAAAGGTGCAATACATACCAGGATTGCATTACATACAGAGCGCAGAGTTCAGGGGGGTTACACACAGAGTGCAGAGCTGTCACTTGTAAACACAGAAACCAGACGAGTTCCCCCTGAAAAAAAGCCCTGCTTCCTTCAATGAAAAGCACTCTATAATTGAAGGGCGGGTGCATGAATGAAAGGTCCACCTACTCCAGTAAAGAAGTAGAACACTGCAGATGGCAGCAAAGAACTATTGTGCAACATGCTGGCCTGCGAGTCCCCTATGTGAACAGCCTTGTGGTGGCAAAGTAGAGCCATCTCCAAGGGGACCCCAAGTCTAGCCTAACCAACAAGCAGTAGTTTGTCCAATACCTTCATCAGGCCATACTGCGATGGCCCCAGCCTTATTCAGGACAGGTTTTATTTACAGAAAACATTCCTAACACAATTTGAGGAGAAGGAAGATTCCACACTACGATGACCCTTTAAACTATTTTACTGGAATACAAATGATACACAGATGTACAGCTATCCCATTGCTGACATTCCTTTAGTTGCAAACAGAAAATAGTAGAGAGCTGAGTCAAGGAATAGTCAAGAAGTAGTAGTTAGGGGGATTTGCATCCCATACCTAAGTGATGTGAGTTGATCAAAGGTTGTATGGCTTAGAACAGTGGGAAACAAAGTCTTACTTTGAAAGTTTGCAGTCAGGGTGTCCAAGCTGCGGTGTGCTCCCACACACCAAAAGACAAACGGTCATTGAGTAAAAGAAACAGCCAGAAACTCCATAATATCAAGCGTATTTATTGTGAAGCCTTCACCGTGAGTACAGTGAGCAGCAGACTAGTTTCTGTGATGTGAGTAGTCCCATAAGTCCTGCACCCCTTCCTCCCTGCTTTACCCTCTAAGAAGATGCTCCCAAAAACTGGATCCTCAAGGATAATATCTTTGCTGCCTAGCGCTACCACCCATGACCACCAAACCCTAGGTGAACTCCCCCAGAATATTTATACAGATTTCTCTCCCATTGGGTAGGGCTTGCAATATCTCACGCTGCATGATACACCCCACTCACTACTCTGGGGACCTCTAGTGGCGACCTAGGCACCTAAACTGCCTACTTTTTACTACAGGGTTCACAACTCTATAATGGTAACATCTAGTGGCCAATTTGGGAAACTACGCCAGGCACCTCTGTGCCCCTACCCTACAGAACCAGGGGTAGAAGGAGCCACAGTGTAAGAGATGAACAGATGGCAGCATGTAGCTCTCAGTAAAGATCTGGGGAGAAAATAAGCCATAATGCAGACAACTGTCAACATGGAAGCACTGGGGGAGTAGGTAAATTCTTCCTGAGGATACAGGAGATAAATATATGTGCAAAACCCTCCAGTACTGCTAAAAGGAATAAAAAAAATGCCCTTCTCTTTTTACTATATATTAGGATTTATATGTCAGGGCAGTTGTTAGGCAGCCTTTGTCACCTCAATATGTTTTGCAATTGACAGGAAGCTCAGTTGATAAAAAAATTGCGCTGTGTATGGTGTTCATGATAAAGCATGTTTTCTGACTGTCTAAGATGGCCCCTAAGGTATCAATTAGTACCACTGTAAAGTCCCATGATAATTATATTACCTGTAGTTGTGTAAAGGTTAATGATAGAATGTTTTGTTAGTGGTCCTTGAGGAGAGATATTGGAAACAGTCACCTGCGCTGCGCATAAACAGTCTTTATTGTGATAAGTAGTGGCAGTTTGAAACACAAAAGTTTAGTTATTGCAACCTTTACCTAACTAAGACAACATGCAAACACATATTTTAAGATCTGCCCGAGAAAGCTAAAATGTCTGCAAAATAGTGTATGAACCATGACATTCCAATTCAAATTGCATCACCACCTGCTCCTTTCTTTTTACAAAAGAAACCTGATCTACAGCCTGCAGCATTTCACAGTGCACTGCCTGGATCTGTACTCATAGGACTTCGGGAACCGATGAGCTTGTTTCACTGAAGGGTTTTAACATTCACTCAGCATAATCCGTGAAGCAGCATTTCATGGTGTGTGAGAACTATTCACCCTCCCACAAGCTCAGTGTACTATGCTCTACAATAATGCTGGATTGTTCCGTGACATTTTAGCTTTACGAACATCCTAACTGGTGCTTTCTCAATGTGCGTAATGTATGTGCTACATTACAGAAAAACTAGGAAACAATATAAATGTTAGTAGATAAAAAACAAACACCCTTGGAGGCCATAAAGATAATATGCAGGTATAAACACAAATGCTTTTGCAAATAGCTATCAACGCTTACCAACATTGATGATTTATTTGCTTTGCTGAGATTCGTTATAGCAGATTTTCAAGCACCTGGATGTTTTTTAATATTACTTGATTTGCCAGGCCAATTGACTTCCACCTAATGAGGTGAACTGGTAAAGGATTTTTTTGGTCTTCTTTCCAGATTGTTTTATGTGATTTGTGTGCATTATAGTGTTTATAATAATTTTCTTCTTCCCTGGCATTAACCATTAAGCCAATAGGAATATTTCAATTAATGAAATTTTCTATTGGTTAATTGATGTAATTCTTTATCACAGAGCAGGAACCCTGTCCCACAGTTGTCCGCACTATCATTTAATGAAATAGAACAGAGATAAAATATCCTTCCCCAGAACAGGACTCCAGACACGTGCCCTCCAGCACAATCCTTCAGCAATCTTCTCAATACCCTCAGCCCAGCTCCTGATGATGTCCAGTTCTAGCAGTAGTAGTAGCCCCAGGAGAATAGGAAACCCTCCTAGTAGAGGAAGACCATTCTGCCTAGGCCTCCCAAACAATTACCACCTCCCCAGCCAACTTCTGGCCACCTCCTTCTCAAGGATTGGCTGGAGTCTGGAAAATGTTCCTAGATCAGGGATTGGTCCTCCTGTTCTGTGTTCTGGAAACTTCTTTCAGAGGCAGAGCCATCAACCACTGACCTAAGAAGTACCCGACCAGACCAAAAAGAAAACAGAAAACAGATCACCAATCCACTGACTACTGTGAAGGCAGAAAAATGAAATTTAGCCTAACTTCATGGGTAGGGTGCTATAGATAGGTAGATAGATACAGAGGGCCAGATTCTCAGAAGAGTTACGACGGTGTATCTCAGCAAACACCGTCGTATCTCTGTTTCTGAGCCCGGGTATCTATGCATAGATACGGCCAAGATCCGACAGGTGTAAGTCACTTACACCGTCGGATCTTAGATGTAATGCAACGCCGTCCGCTAGGTGGCGTTTACGTTCAGGTCTCATTTGACTATGCAAATGAGCCTGATACGCCGATTCCCGAATGAATTTGCGTCGCGTACTCGTCGCTTACGTCGTTTTCTTAAGCGTAAGGTTACCCCTGCTATATGAGGGGTAACCTTACGCCAGTCCACCGTATGCCATGTTAAGTATGGCGTCGGGTCCGCGTCGTCTTTTTCCGTCGGTTACGTCGTTTTCCTAAGTCGTTCTTGAATACGACTTTACGTCAATGACGCACACGTCGGCATCATTGACGTTTTCCGTCGTGAGCTGGAGCATGCGCACTGGGCTAATTTTCAGCCCGGCGCATGCGCAGTTCAATCGGCGCGGGGGCGCGCTTAATTTGAATGCAAGCCGCCCCCTTTGAATTACGCGGCCATACGCTGGCCCATTTACACTACGCCGCCGCAAATTACGGAGCAAGTGTTTGGGGAATACGGCACTTGCTCCTGTAAGTTGCGGTGGCGTAGTGTAAATGGCTTACACTACGCCAACGCAGATTCTTAGAGAATCTGGTCCAGAGAAAGAACAGTTAAACATTACCAAAAATCTTTATAGTTTTCTTTGAATAGCACCACAACATTGTAAAATGCCTTTTTGTACTTCCATTCTCCTAACTGATGCTTAACCACTTGCTTACTGGGCACATAAACCCCCTTCGTTCCCAGGCGAAATCTCAGCGTCCGGCACTGCGTCGCTTTAACTGACAATTGCGCGGTCGTGCGACGTGGCTCCCAAACAAAATTGGCGTCCTTTTTTCCCCACAAATAGAGCTTTATTTTGGTGGTATTTGATCACCTCTGCGGTTTTTATTTTTTGCGCTATAAACAAAAAAAGAGCGACAATTTAAAAAAAATATATATTTTTTTTTACTTGTTGCTATAATAAATATCCCATTTTTTTAAAAAAAAAACTATTTTTTTTCTCAGTTAAGGCCGATACGTATTTTTCGACGTATTTTTGTAAAAAAAAAAAAATCGCAATAAGCGACTGGTTTGCGCAAAAGTTATATCGCCTACAAAATGGGGAACAGAATTATGATTTTTTTTATTATTTTTTTTTTTACTAGTAATGGCGGCGATCTGCGATTTTTATTGGGACTGGGATATTGCGGCGGACGTATCGGACACTTTTGACACCAATTTGGCGCCATTTACATTTATACAGCGATCAGTGCTATAAAAATGCACGAATTACTGTATAAATGTGACTGGCAGTGAAGGGGTTAACACTAGGGGGTGAGGAAGGGGTTAACTGTGTAGCCTGGGTGTGTTATAACTGTGTGGGGGGAGGGGGGTGACTGGGGGAGGTGACCGATGCTGTGTCTCTATGTACAAGAGACACAGATCGGTCTCGTCTCTCCCTGACAGGACGTGGAGCTCTGTGTTTACACACAGAGCTCCACGTCCCTGCTGTCACCTGCCGTGTCAGCGACGATCACGTGTACCCGGCGGACATCGCGGCCGCCAGGTACACGCATCGGGTCTTCGGCGATGCGCCGGGACAGTTTTTACCCGCCGCGCGCCACCCAGTGGCGCGCGCGGGTAATGCACATAAAAGGCCGTGTTTAAACGGCCACTTGGCACTTGAGAGCCGCGCTGCGGACGTATTTTGTCTATAGCGCGGATCTCAAGTGGTTAAACATTTCCCACCTTTATTTCCAGTACCTGAAAATATAGCTCGAAGTTCTTAACCCCCCACATTTCTTCTCTGCAGACGGCTCTGAGAAGATTTAATGTGTATTTCTATCAACCGTTATACTACAAGTAATGTTTTAGTGAATGAATGAATGAATGAAAAACTTATATAGCGCGGCACATGCAAACTTAATTCGCATGAATGCACAACTAGCAGTTTGAAAAAAGACTCATGTCAACTGAATTGAACCACTCAATACACCTTCAGCTTTGGTCCTTAGCACAAATCTTTGGTCCAACTTGACTGAAGATTTATAATCTTTTCCACTTAGATAACATGTTGTATAATTTATTTTCAAACCTTTCTCCCCCTGTTGCTCTATTTTCCTGTGGGAAGAATTGTGTAAGCTCCACGTTGATCTGGTTTTACAGGGCTAAGGTTCCTATCCTCATTCCCATGTGGTGATTGACACAGGCACCAAGAGCTGTTTCATGAGGAAAAGGGAAGAGAGTCACATACACCCACATATCTGGAGGCATTGGGTAGTTTTCTTTGCTTTGAAGGGCTTTGGGGAGAAAATAGAAGCACCTGCAAGATCAAAGCACAGATTCATCTAAAAACTATAACAATTAATATGTCTTCGAGAAAGAAGGCACAGAGCCTGCAAAACATGTTATGGGAAATTTAAGAAAGCATTTAGGATACTTTTCTGCAGGAAATTCCCTTTAAAACTATAAGCGCCTGATTCAGGCAAGCATTTATGCCAATTTCTGTAAAAGCACAAACATTTACAGCAAATTCACAAAGTTTCTACCACCGGCACTTTGGGAACCTTTAGCAGATTTGTAAGAATTACCACAAGTGCGCAGATTAGGAGACTGGCATCAGTTCGTTCCAACTCTGAGCTTATGCACAGAAAGTTGCCAATGATGCTGGATGTTACAGCTCTCCACATAGGGCTCTGTTCCCAGCCCCTTTTAGCTGTCCATTGGGAGCAGCCCTAGGTAAAAATTGAGTATAAACAAGAGGGCTGGGTATAATGGTGGTGTCATTACCCAAATATAGCAATG
The DNA here is from genome assembly GCF_905171775.1 of Rana temporaria. NCBI lineage: Eukaryota > Metazoa > Chordata > Amphibia > Anura > Ranidae > Rana > Rana temporaria. Next base: position 398,820,815 of record NC_053490.1, read on the forward strand.
CCCATATTCGGTAAATGATGAGTCACAGGGGAGGCTGAGTTGATGGAGAACTTGTCTCCATGGGTTCAGAGTCTGTTGGTTGGGCAGTTCACTATAAAGTTCTCCTTCCTTTTAAATTGACAGCCATGGACATAGATAAGGGGGGTTTGGGGTGTCTGAACCACCCAGATCAGAGTTGTGGGAAAAAGGGAGCCTTGCACTCGTCCTCATCCGGTTCGTAATTGTCAATGGACAGAAACAAGGCAAGCTCCTGTGTTGATCTGAGCTTGGCTAATGTTGGCTCAGGAAGGGGGCGTGTGACTCCACTGACATCTCAGGTTGGGCAGGAGGGAGCTCCTCTGAAATCTCAACTCGGGCAGGGCGCTCTGCTGACATCTTGGCTCAGGTGGGGAGCGGGGTGCTCCGCTCCACTGATGGATGCCTCGGCTTATGCCGGGTACACACGAGAGGATTTATCCGTGGAAACGGTCCTCCGGACCGTATCCGCGGATAAATTCTCTGGCGGATTTTGATCTCCTGGTTGTACTAACCAAGAGATCAAAATCCCTGCGGAATTCCGTCCGCGGTGACGTGTCGCGCCCTAAGATAGTAGAGTAGGGACCCTAAGATATGGGTAATCCATCTGCAGTCTCTGATTATCTCCTGTAGTCCTTCTGCAGTCTCTGATTATTTCCTGTAGTCCATCTGCAGTCTCTGATTATCTCCTGTAGTCCACCCGCAGTCTGATTATCTCCTGTAATCCATCTGCAGTCTTTGATTATCTCCTGTAATCGGTCTGCAGTCTTTGATTATGTCCTGTAATCCATCTGCAGTCTTTGATTATCTCCTGTGATCCATTCACAGTCTCTGATTATCTACTGTAGTCCATCCACAGTCTCTGATTATCTTCTGTAATCCATCTGTAGTCTCTGATTATCTCCTGCAGTCTCTAAATTATCTCTTGTAGTCCATCTGCAGTCTTTGATTATCTCTTGTATTCCATCCGCTGTCTTTGATTATCTCCTGTAATCAGTCCACAGTCTCTGATTATCTCCTGTAGTCAATCTGCAGTCTCTGGTTATCTCCTGTAATCTGTTTGCAGTCTCTGATTATGTCTTGTAGTCCATCTGCAGTCTCTAGTTATCTCCTGTAATCTGGCCGCAGTCTCTAGTTATCTCCTGTAATCTGGCCGCAGTCTCTGATTATCTCCTGTAGTCCATATGCAGTCTCTGGTTATCTCCTGTAGTCTGTCCACAGTCTCTGATTATCTCCTGTAATCCATTTGTCGTCTCTGCCCTTAAAGCGGGAGTTCACCCAAAAATTATTTTTTTAACATTAGATTGATGCTCATTTTGTCAAGGGGAATCGGGTAGTTTTTTTAAAATCGAAGCAGTACTTACCGTTTTAGAGAGCGATCTTCTCCGACGCTTACGGCTATGGTCTTCGGGACTGGGCGTTCCTATTTAATTGACAGGCTTCCGACGGTCGCATACATCGCGTCACGAGTAGCTGAAAGAAGCCGAACGTCGGCTCTATACGGCGCCTGTGCACCGATGTTCGGCTACTTTCGGAAAATCGTGACACGATGTATGCGACCGTCGGAAGCCTGTCAATCAAGTAGGAACGCCCAGTCCCGCAGCCCATACCCGAAAGCGGCGGAGAAGATGCATCTCTAAAACGGTAAGTACTGCTTCGATTGTAAAAAAAAACACCCGATTCCCCTTGACAAAACGAGCCTCAATCTAATGTTTAAAAAAAAGGTTTTTGGGTGAACCTCCACTTTAAGCCTTTCCCACAATAATATTTTGGTCACACCCATTTTTTGGCCGCAGGTCATTATCTCCCTGGCATAACCCTCATTCTCATGTTCAAAACTTCAGAGGTGTGTTTTAGTTTCCCTATATCAGTTTGGATGATGGTACTTTTTTATGGTTCACTATATAATACTATGTGAGGCTATACTCAAACCTTGTCTTTTCACAATTAATGAAGCTCCCATTCCTTGGGTACCATTATTTCACAAAACAAGTGTTTCACTGAAGCTACAACACTCAAAACAAAACCTCATCTTGTATATTTAAGCAAACGTGTTCATACATTGCCACATCCACAAACTAGAATACTAATGAAAATCATATATTAAAAATTTAAATGGTCACAGACACTATAAATTAAGAATTACAGGTATTCAATCAAATATGGATATACTGTATAAAATGTAGGCACAGCAATAAATGTCTACAGTTAAAGTGATTGTGATGGCATTGCACACCCCAACCTATTTTCCCTGTTTCTTTTTCTCAAAACTCTCTAGTAAAAAGAATTAATAGGAAAATCAAGGTTAATGTTTCACAGTGTAAGAAGAATAATAGCTATATGTGTATTCAAAATGATTCCATCAAAATAATACACAGCAAAAAACAAAAAAAGAACTTGTGTAGATTGTAATAACCCATGGCAACCAATTAGGTTTCAGTTTGCTGAATTCTGAGCTGTGAAAGAAGATATATAATCGGTTGCCATGGATTATTACTCTCACCACTCTCATCACCGCTCTTAGCACTGCCTTATTAAATAATTAATTGTGTTCATTATTTCCTAGCCTTTTCTTCTTAATGTCCTTCATTTTCTTTCACTTCAGCTTTTCATTCAGTAACATCGACATATTCGTTTTTTTGTCTCTCTGTGTCCTCAATGTATCTCTTAAGATTCCTCATTTGTCTTTCCAGCTTATCTTGACTCTCTACATTCTCAGCTTTTTCTTAAGCATTTGGCTTTTTTTTAACCTCCGCTATATTCTATGCATTCACCACAGGCTGGATTTCTTTGTTCTGTAAATACCTTTTTCCCCACACTTCAGCCATCCATAGAAATCTAGATTTCTTACAGTACATTAGATATTGGCTCAAGAATTTGCCATGGTAGTTCTCTGTGGGTGGTTTCATCATATATCTTGAACCTCTGCAGAGGTTTAAGCAGTAGACCCTAGCACTTAACCCCATTGATGTTATGCACTTCCTCACCCACCCTCACCTTAAACCTGTCCTAAAACTTGAAAGGTAATGTGTAGTGGTTTTTATTATTATACAGGATTTATACAGCACCAACAGTTTAAAGCGGACCTTCAGTCATTTTTTCAATTTTCCATCTTTTAAATCTTCTGCCCTTGTTGTTTTAACTTTGGATAATAAAAGAAAAATGTCTGCCAGTAAATACCTTATACAACCCACTTCATGTTGCTTGTCTGGTAAAAAGCCTAGGCTTATGACATCATGAACATCTCTCTCTCTCACTCCCGTGAGTGTTTGCCAGGAAGGGAGGGGGGATGAGTCATAGGAGGGCCAATCAGTGCTGCAGGGCTGTAGAGCTGGAGGTGTGCCTCTGTGTGTCTGTGTAAATCCAGGAAGTGAACAGGCAGCAGCTTCAGCTGCCCACAGTTAAAATGGCTGCAGCCAGATTTAGTGGGGGGAGATTTCAGCAGCATATTTGGCAATTACAGAATTACAGTTTATATAAAATAATCTGCAAAGTGGTTGGAGGGACGCTTCAGAATGGTAAATATGTTATTATTACAAATTATGTGAGCAGACTGCAGTACCTCTTTAAAGCGGGGGTTCACCCTTAGAGGGCACTTTTCCCCCTTAGATTCCTGCTCGTTTTTACTAGGGGAATCGGCTATTTATTTTAAAATATGTGCAGTACTTACCCGTTTACGAGATGCATCCTCTCCGTCGCTTCCGGGTATGGGCTTCGGGAATGGGCGTTCCTTCTTGATTGACAGGCTTCCGAGAGGCTTCCGACGGTCGCATCCATCGCGTCACGATTTTCCGAAAGAAGCCGAACGTCGGTGCGCAGGCGCAGTATAGAGCCGCACCGACGTTCGGCTTCTTTCGGCTACGAGTGACGCGATGGATGCGACCGTCGGAAGCCTCTCGGAAGGCTGTCAATCAAGAAGGAACGCCCGCTCCCGAAGACCCATACCCGGAAGCGACGGAAGAAGATGCAGCTCGAAAACGGGTAAGTACTGCTCATATTTTAATACAAATAGCCGATTCCCCTAGACCGAACGAGCAGGAAGCTAAGGGGAGAATTTTTTTTTTTTTACAAATGGGTGAACTCCCGCTTTAAGCAGCGCTTTACAACATAAGTTATATAGAATTTTTACTTTATGTTAATTATTGCTAGGACCAAAAAATAAATAAAATGTTAGGCATTATTGACTTTTGCTAGAGAGGTAAATAAGAAATATTTCACATGTCCTCTTTTAGTCTCCTTTATGCCGCATACACACGATCGGTCCATCCGATGAGAACGGACCGATGGACCGTTTTCATCGGTTAACCGATGAAGCTGACTGATGGTCCGTCGCGCCTACACACCATCGGTTAAAAAAACGATTGTGTCAGAACACGGTGACGTAAAACACAACGACGTGCTAAAAAAAGTTCAATGCTTCCAAGCATGCGTCAACTTGATTCTGAGCATGCGTAGATTTTTAACCGATGGTCAGGCCTACTAACGATCGGTTTTGTCCTATCGGTTAGGAATCCATCGGAATAAATTTAAAACAAGTTGGCTTTTTTTTAACCGATGGTTAAATAACCTATGGGGCCCACACACGATCGGTTTTGACCGATGAAAACGGTCCATCAGACCGTTGTCCTCTGTTTAACCTATCGTGTGTACGAGGCCTTAGTTTCCCTGCATCTTTGTTCCCCCTCAGTTAAAAATACCTGTTGTAAAATTTACACAAAGAATTGAATCAGAAGAGAGCCAATGAAATATAGTGTGCCTAAAAGGAGGTAACTACTATTTTCATCTATAAAAATCTATATATATAAAACTCAACGTGTGTGTGTGTGTATGTATGTATGTATGTTCCAGCATCACGTCCAAACGGCTAAAGATATTAACATGAAACTTGGCACACATGTTACTTATATGTCAGCAACAATTATAGGATAGGTGGTTTAACCCTTACCCACCCCCATTTGCCATGGTCGGGGTTTTTCTTTAAAGTCCCATTCAACTCTATGGGAAATACATGTTACTTCATGTTCCAGCATCACGTCCAAACGGCTAAAGATATTAACATGAAACTTGGCACACATGTTACTTATATGTCAGCAACAAACATAGGATAGGTGGTTTAACCCTTACCCACCCCCATTTGCCATGGTCGGGGTTTTCCTTTAAAGTCCCATTCAACTCTATGGGAAATACATGTTACTTCATAACTTCCAAACGGCTGTAGATATTTCGATAACACTTGGTCACATGTTACTTATATGTCCACTTAAACTATAGGATAGTTAATTTATCCCTTAACTACCCCCATTTGTGAGGGTCGGGGTTTTTGTTTAAAGTCCCATGCAAATCAATGGGAAATGTATGTTCTCACATAACTTCTGTACGCCTGGAGATATTTCAATAATACCTGGTACACATATTACTTATATGCCAAATAAAAATATATGACAGTTAAATTAACCCTTACCTACACCCTTATATAAAAGATGGGTATATTTATATTACTATGATTTTCCTCCCCAAAAGGTTAAGATAGGAAGACCGGGCAACGCCGGGTATTCAGCTAGTATATTATGAAACATAGATATAACATAAATTTAGAATTTTATTTAAAAAAAATAAAAAAAATACTTACCCCCAAACCATTATTATTGTCTTGAAAACCTAAAACTCAAATCTAACAATTAACCTATCAGTAAAAGCCCAATTAAAACTCTAAAGTGGAAGTATAGAGTAGATATAAGTCTTATCAAAATGTGCAATAATATCTGGAACTGATGGGTGGGTTGTGGCACCACATCCCAAAAATATATCTCATATATTTATTTGTGTGACAACATATGCCAGTCAGTAAACACGCTATTAAAAGTTTCTATTAAAGGTTTTTAAAATTATTTTCATACAGTGTAATTTTTTACAAATAACATGCTTGTTTAACCACTTGCCCACCAGGTAAATTCTGGCACTTCTCTCCTTCATGTGAAAATCAAAATTTTTTTGCTAGAAAATTAATCAGAACCCCCAAACATTATATATTTTTTTTTTAGCAGACATCCTAGGGAATAAAATGGCAGTCATTGCAATACTTTTTGTCACACCGTATTTGCGCAGCGGTCTTACAAGCGCACTTTTTTTGGATAAAAATCACTTTTTTGAATTAAAAAATGAATTAAAAAATAAGACAACAATACATTTTGCCCAATTTTTTTATATATTGTGAAAGATAATGTTACGCCGAGTAAAATGATACCCAACATGTCACGCTTAAAAATTGCGCCCGCTCGTGGCATGGCGTCAAACTTTTACCCTTAAAAATCTCGATAGGCGACGTTTAAAAAATTCTACAGGTTGCATTTTTTGAGTTGCAGAGTAGGTCTAGGGCTAGAATTATTGCTCTCACTCTAACGATCGCGGCGATACCTCACTTGTGTGGTTTGAATACCGTTTTCATATGCGGGCGCTACTCGCGTATGCTTCTGAGCGCGAGCTCGTCGGGACGGGGCGCTTTAAAAAAAATTTCTTTGGTTTTCTTATTTATTTTTATTTAGTTTTATAATTTTTTACACTGAAAAAAAATAAAAATAAAAAATTGATCACTTTTATTCCTATTACAAGGAATGTAAACATCCCTTGTAATAGAAAAAAGCATGACAGGTCCTCTTAAATATGAGATCTGGGGTCAAAAAGACCTCAGATCTCATAATTAGACTTAAATGCAAAAAAAAAAAAAAAAAAAAATGTCATTTTTTCAAATGACAAAAAAAAAAATGTTTCTTTAAGAGGCTGGGCGGGACTGACGTTTTGACGTCACTTCCGCCCAGCAGAGCTATGAGGACGGGTGAAGGAGATTTCTCCTTCAGTCCCGTCCCCGCTCAGCTGCCGGACACATCCGATCCCTCTCCCACCACCGATAACGGCGATCTCCCACCACCGATAACGGCGATCTCGCGGCGAATCCGCCGCGGAGACCGCCGTTATCGTGTACACCACCGCCCCCTGAAAAGATGAATGTCTCGGTTGTGGCAGCAGCTGCTGCCGTTATCGAGATATTCAACTTTAAAAAGGAGGACGTCTTTTTGACATGGGGCGGTGGTCAAGAGGTTAAGTAGACATTGGTCAAAAAAACCTTCTCTATATGGCAACACCTACCAAATTCGACCTGAATATTTTTCCAATCATCAGTAGGCTTACTGATAAATCCTTTATCAATGCATTAGTTTCCTCAGGAGGAAGGCTAATATTGCCACAATGGGGGTTATTTACTGAAAACTGTAGAGTGAAAAAAATGGTGCTACTCTGCATAAAAGCCAATGAGCTTCCAGGTTTTAAGCCAAAACTTAATTGAACAAGCTGAAGTTACATGCTGATTGGCTACCATGCACAGCTGCACCATATTCTGAGTGCACCAGTTTTAGTAAATCTACTCTAATGTGTCTACTAATTTCACAATGAGGGACTGCACCCTCTGACGTACCCTCTGCTACGTCACTGGGGAAGCCCAGGAAGAGGGAAGACTATGGGCGTCCCCAGTGACGTAGCAGAGGGTGCGTCAGAGGGTGGGGGTCATGTGACGGGTGGCCCTGCCTCCTCTATATAAGTAATGTCACAGCTCCAGCGCGTCATTCGCTGGGCTGTGTCCAGCGGTGAGAGGAGGTCGGCGATGCTGCGCTCCGGATGGATCTTCTCATCGATGGAGCGGAGATCACCCGGCCGTCGCAGGATCGTCTCATCGCTGGAGATCACCCACAGTCGTCGCAGGATCAGGACAACGTTGAAGCAGGAAGCCGGGGACGAGTGGATTATCACCGCTGAAGTTTTTTTATTTATTTATTTTTATTAATAAAGGACATTATTCTACGGTGTGTGTGTGACTTTACACTTCCTTCGTGAAATGGTAGGGGTACAGTGTACCCCATTACCATTTCACACAGGGGGGGGTCAGGATCTGGGGGTCCCCTTTGTTAAAGGGGTCTTCCAGATTCTGATAAGCCTCCCGCCCGCATACCCCCACAACCACCGGGCAAGGGTTGTGGGGATGAGACCCTTGTCCCCATCAACATGTGGACATCCTCCCCATGTTGAGGGCATGTGGCCTGGTGCGGTTCAGGAGAGGGGGGGCCGCACTCTGTCCCCCCCTCTTTTCTGCGGCCGGCCAGGTCAACGTGCTCGGATAACGGGTCTGGTTATGGATATTTAGGGGGAACCGCACGTCATTTTTGTTTTAAATTGACGGCGGGGTTCCCCTTAATATCCGTACCAGACCTGAAGGGTCTGGTTATGGATATTTAGGGGGAACCGCACATCATTTTTTTTTTAAATTGACGGCGGGGTTCCCCTTAATATCCATACCAGACCTAAAGGGAGTTCGGGTTCGGATTCGGGTTCCCGAACCCGAATTTTTTTTTTTTAAGTTCGGGTTCGGACCCGAACCCGAACATCCAGGTGTCCGCTCAACTCTAGTTAAGACTAATGAGGACACCTGGGATATTCTGCGAGAGCTTATGATCTGCGAGCATGGGGTTTCATAAATGAAGCTGGTCTGTACAACTGTATATCTATGCAAGGGGATTGAGGGTCTGTAGCCTACCTTTTTTTGGAAGCTCTGAATGTCATACTGCTTAGTAGCATTATTGCTGGAGTCTAACAATATTTAAAAAGAGCGAGGCCTTTCTATCAACAGAGTCTACTGCATTTGTTGTCTAAATATTAAGTCTCAGGCCGGGTACTCACGAGCAAACATGTACGGTGAAACCGGTCCGTCGGACCGTTTTCACCGTACATGCCTGCCAGAGGGCTTCTGTACGATGGTTGTACTAACCATCGTACAGAAGTCCGCGCGTAAACACTACGTGGGGCGTGTCCGCGTCGTCGCCGCGACGATGACGTGGCAATGACGCGGCGACGTGGGCGGGCCTGCCATTTAAAGGCTTCCACGCATGCGTCGAAGTCATTCGACGCATGCGAGGGACGGCGGGCGCTCGGACATGTACGGTAGGTCTGTACTGACGACCGTACATGTCCGAGCGGGCAGGATTCCAGCGGACGGTTTTAAACCACGTCCAGGAATATTTGCCCGCTGGGAAAAGGCCCGGCGGGCAAATGTTTGCTGGAATTCGGCCCGCTCGCGCCTACACACGACCGAACATGTATGCTGAAACTGGTCCGCGGACCAGTTTCAGCATACATGTTTGGTCGTGTGTACGGGGCCTAAGGATTGTTTGACTTTACCTTATTGCCTATAAGATATATGTTGTCAACTGAAGAATTGGCCATCCTATGTAAGTCCTGTTAAAAACTTGGCCTCCTCCATCACCTTACCTATGCATACTGTTTATATGTTGTAAAATATATCAGTGTAAAAACATTCTCTTTAATCCGCTTCAGTGCAGTCACATGATCCAAAAGCAGCGGTTCCCCCATGTCAGTAAGTGGTCAGCTGCGGAGTAGAAGTGGGAGTGCCATCAATGGAGGGGAAGTAGAAGCCAGCGGGTGACATCACCACTTGTCATGTACCTGGTTGGAGGCCAAGGTGCTGAGAGGGCTTCCCTTGCAGCTGAGTGCAGGGCACCCCTGAAGGTAGTGACAGTGAGTGCTATGCCCAAAGAAGCAGGTGTTTCCAGTTGTGATAGGCTAAGTGTTGAGACGTCTGCTGAATTGTGGCTGGATGAGCAGAATGCACTGCTGGGCAGGGGTCCCTCAGATGTACCAGATGAGACTTGGCCAAAGGGAGAGCCAGGAGCAGGGCCAGTAGTTATACATGGAGTATCAGCCAGGGGTAAGACAGCAAGCAAGGTCTGGAGTAAGCCTGGGTCATACACTGATAATCAGTCAGCAGAGTAGTCCAGAAGAGCAAGTCAGAGGTCATACACAGATACAGCAAACAGGAGCGGAGTCAATGGAACAAGCCGAGGGTCAAAGCCGGGAATGGTGACAAGACAGGTCAAAGGCAAACCGGGTCTGTAACAGGAAAATCCAATAGTATCTATAACAGGAATACACAGGGGAGCTGAAGATCATCCATCAATTAGTGGCTGATGCTGCTGACTTTAAATAGGTCACTGGGCGCTAGAATCTGTCACACATGGCATGCGCCTTGGCTTTCTATGCGCCAATGGCAAATTTCTATGCGCCAATGGCTAATTTCTTTGCACCAATCTACGATTCTGCTGAGCTTTAGCAGATGTGCCAGTTCTTCTGCAGGCTGTTCTCTGACACCACTCAAAGAATTTATCCCCATTGTTGATCAGTCATTGACACATGAAAGCACAAGGCTCAGGACCATGTGATGGCATTGAATCAAAAAAAATAAAATATATTTTCTCTGTTATAAAGCATATAGGTTATATAAGACAATAGACATACGTTCAGCCTATGCTTCCACTTTAAATGTTCAAAGATTCAGTCCCTTATCATCCCCTCTAATAATTTACATACTATTGATGTTAGACTGACTGGCCTGTAGTTTCCAGGTATATATCTTTTTTAATATTGGTACCACTTTGGCTTTTCTTCAATCATCTTTTACAATTTCAGTCGGTAAACTATCTATAAAAATTAGGAACAGTGGTCTGGCTATAACCTGGCTAAGTTCTTTAGGGGGTCTCAGGTGTAAGCCTGGTCCTGGTGATTTATTTTTGTTCCATTTTTTAAGTCTATTTCTGACACTGGCTCCTGTTAGCCACACAAGTACATACTGTGAATTGTTATTAACAATACAGTCTTAATTACTATATTCCTTTTCCTTTGTAAAAAAAATAAGGAGAAGAATACATTTAGTATAGATGCTTTCTCCTTGCCTTTAGTAATCAAGTTCCCCTGATCATCCCTTATGGGGCCAATATGCTCTGACCTCACTTTCTTACTGTTAATATTTTTTTTTTTTAATTTTTTTTTTTAAACTTAGCCCCACTTGGTGTCTTTTGTGGTCTATTTTAGCAGCCCTCATTGCGCTCTTACACTTCTTGTTGCAATCCTTGTAGTGATGACCCCTTAGCCTTATCATTTTTGAAGGCCTTTTTTTTCTTTTATATGTACTTTTATGTTATAGTTTAGCCAACCTTGTTTAACCTTAACTCTTTTATATTTGTTGCCCATTGGAATGTATTGACCAATACCCTTATTTAAAGAGTAACTCCACTTTTGTTGAGAAAAAACATTCCCCTCTGGGTGATCTATGTACAGTGCAAGGATTTTAACAAACTGTGTTGCAGTTTCCTACCTTTTGATATTTTGAAGAAAGAGCTGTTGGTTTGTTTGTGTCCATGTAACATTTGTTATTTTTTATTTGCTACTTTTTTTCCACGAATGTGGAGTTACTCTTTAATATGTTGTTAAAAGCACTCCCATTTTTCTTTTTTGTTCCTAGGCTTTTAACCGTTTTAATATCTTGTGGCTGAGGCCTCGTACACACGACAGAGTTTCTCGGCAGAATTCGTCGAGAATCTCGGTGAAGAGCCGGATTCTGTCGAGAAACTCTGTCGTGTGTACATTTTCGGCCCGATGGAGCCGCCGAGGAACTCGTCGAGCAAATAGAGAGCAGGTTCTCTATTTTCTCGATGGCAGTGGATTTTGGCTCGACGAGTTATTCATCGGGCTGTTTTTTAAACGAGAAACTCGGTCGTGTGTATGCTAAGAAACCTGTCAAAAACTTAGACACTGGAGAACAACATAGGTAAAACTAGCGTTTGGAATGGAGATAGCACATTCGTGTCGCTTCCAACATTATTTAATCGTTTATTTGCAGCGCTTTACACAATTTTTTGTAAGGGCACAAAACAGCAATATAATTTTTTTTTTTTATGATATTCACACAGAGTTCCTTAAAATTAGGTGGAACCTTTTTCTTACTGATCTCAATATTTGTTATTTTTATTATTGTCACCTTATTTTGGTCCTGTGTTTTAAATCCTGCTTTTAATATTCACCTTAATTTTAAAGTTCAAAAAAATGCAAATCCTTTTTTTTTTTGTAATGTCAAGTTCCCCCCATAGAAACCTTATTGCTTTGTCTTATCTCATCTGTCCCTTTAAAATTACACCTTATATCCAATTTTTTACAAAAAAAAACCTGCATTCTCACTTGCAAAATTGAAATGTAAAAAAATACAAGGACAAGTATGAACTGTAAAATAAAAATTTACCATTTATTTTGGTTATAAAAATAAATTAACTATGCAAAAGTCAGCACTGGAGAGCTTGCTGCCATTTGTGCACAGCCAGGTGTGGCCTGATGTGACTGGTGAGCAGTTGGAGGCCAAAATGGGGACTTGAGAGGTTCATTCAGGAAGTCACGCATCAAGGTCTTGGACTCCCCGAGGTCACAAACTGGAGCAGGGCAGGCAGATGTCACCAGGTTGTGGTACTATAGCAGCCTGAACTCTGGTACACCACATGGAAGTAAGGGAGTCACTTTCTTGATTTCTTCAAGGCCTTCCTTGGTGGCTTCCCTGCAGCCTGCTCTTTCACCTTCTCTGCAGCCTTCTCAGCAGCCTTCCTCTTCTGCCTGGCTGGAGGTGGTGCCACAGGGGTAGTACTCATGCCAGGAGGAGGAGTAGACGAAGGTGGTGGAGGATGAGTAGCCGACGGTGGTGGAGGAGGAGGAGCAGTAGAAGGAGGAGGAGTAGTAGTAGGAGGAGGAGCAGTAGAAGGAGGAGGAGTAGAAGGAGGAGGAGTAGAAGGAGGAGGAGCAGTAGAAGGAGGAGGAGTAGAAGGAGGAGGAGTAGAAGGAGGAGGAGCAGTAGAAGGAGGAGGAGTAGAAGGAGGAGGAGCAGTAGAAGGAGGAGGAGTAGAAGGAGGAGGAGTAGAAGGAGGAGGAGCAGTAGAAGGAGGAGGAGTAGAAGGAGGAGGAGTAGAAGGAGGAGGAGCAGTAGAAGGAGGAGGAGTAGAAGGAGGATGAGTAGTAGAAGAAGAAGAGGAAGAAGAATGTTGAGAAGGAGCAGGAGAAGAAGAGGAAGAAGAATGTTCAGAAGGAGCAGGAGAAGAAGAGGAAGAAGAATGTTCAGAAGGAGCAGGAGAAGAAGAGGAAGAAGAATGTTCAGATGGAGCATGAGAAGAAGAAGAAGAAGGTGGGGGAGCTTGAGAAGGAGCATGAGAAGAAGAAGAAGAAGGTGGGGGAGCTTGAGAAGGAGCATGAGAAGAAGAAGAAGAAGGTGGGGGAGCTTGAGAAGGAGCATGAGAAGAAGAAGAAGAAGGTGGGGGAGCTTGAGAAGGAGCATGAGAAGAAGAAGAAGAAGGTGGGGGAGCTTGGGAGTTATGTGGTGTGTGAGGATGGGGATGGCGGCAAATCACAGTGTCCTCCGTGAGAAGACCCCTCACCCCCTGATTTGCGAGGGTAATGAGGAGTCCCTCAAAGAGGAGGCGCTGGTCTAATGTCATTTCTGACATTTTGGCCAAAACCACAGTTACAAATCCCTCCTGAGCAGTGGGAGGCTGTTGAAGGGTTGCATGGGCGTCCTGAATGAGGGCTAGTGAGGCGTCACGCACCCTTGTATCCCTCACCTGCCTTCTCGGACGCAGGCGAAGAGGAGACACCTGACATCTTGTACTTCGCCCAGCAACCTCGTGCAACCCACTTGGGCCTGCCACCTCATCCGCTCCACTTGGGCCTGCCACCACGTTAGAGATACTTGGGCCTGCAGCCTCCTCCAAGCCACTCACCCTGTCCTCCTCCTGCCTGGCATTTTCCTGATCCTCCTGCTGCCTGGTCTCGTCCTGTGTATGGAAAAAAAGTACAGTTTTACTTTTTTTTTTATTTTTTATTTTTTTTTTTTAAGCTCCTGACTGTTGCATATTTTTTAGTCACGACTTAGCTAAGCCAATCATTGTGACCCATGTTTTATGGTCAATCACACCAAAAAAATTCATGGCCAATACTGACAAATGTTCTGTATAACACTTTTAGATCTAATTTTTTTTTACCTTTAACATCTTAATTTACATCTCTTTAACAACATTTAACCACTTAAGGACCACCCCATGTACATATACGTCCACAATATGGCACGTACAGGCACATGGGCGTATAGGTACGTCCTCGCCTATTAGCGGGTGGGGGGTCCGATCGGGACCCCCCCCGCTACATGCGGAGGTCGGGTCCGCTCGGGGAGCGATCCGGGACCACGGCGCGGCTATTTGTTTATAGCCGCTCCGTCGCGATCGCTCCCCGGAGCTGAAGAACGAGGAGAGCCGTGTGTAAACACGGCTTCCCCGTCCTTCACTATGGCGGCGCATCGATCGCGTCATTCCCTTTATAGGGAAGACACGATCGATGACGTCATTCCTACAGCCACACCCCCAAACAGTTGTAAACACATACTAGGTGCAGCCTAACTCCTACAGCGCCACCTGTGGTTAACTCCCAAACTGCAACTGTCATTTTCACAATAAAGAATGCAATTTAAATGCATTTTTTGCTGTGAAAATGACAATGGTCCCAAAAATGTGTCAAAATTGTCCGAAGTGTCCGCCATAATGTCGCAGTCACGAAAAAAATTGCTGATCGCCGCCATTAGTAGTAAAAAAAAAATAAAAAAAAAAAATGCAATAAAACTATCCCCTATTTTGTAAACACTATAAATTTTGCGCAAACCAATCGATAAACGCTTATTGCGATTTTTTTTACTAAAAATAGGTAGAAGAATACGTATCGGCCTAAACTGAGGAAAAAAAATGTTTTTATATATGTTTTTGGGGGATATTTATTACAGCAAAAAGTAAAAAATATTGCTTTTTTTTCCAAATTGTCGCTCTATTTTTGTTTATAGCGCAAAAACTAAAAACCGCAGATGTGATCAAATACCACCAAAAGAAAGCTCTATTTGTGGGGAAAAAAGGACGCCAATTTTGTTAGGGAGCCACGTCGCACGACCGCGCAATTGTCTGTTAAAGCGACGCAGTCCCGAACTGTAAAAACACCTTGGGTCTTTAGGCTGCATATTGGTCCGGGGCTTAAGTGGTTAAACACCACACATTTGCACATTGAAAGTACTATATACCTGGCTCCAGCTGGGCAAATCCGGATCTTCATCCAGGATGGAAGGCTGCTGAGAGGGTTCATCTGCAGAGGGAGCAGCAGGTTGGCTGGAGGGAAGGCTGGAGGGAAGGCTGGACCTTCTGTGCCTTCTGGGGGCAAGGCTCGAAAGTGACTCCCTTACCTCCAGGTGTTCATCCAGGAAGCTCAGTTTGCTGTAGTACCACAACTTGGGTACATATACCCGCCCTGCTCCAGCTCCAGACCTCATCGAAGCCAAGACCTTGTTGCGTGCCTTCCTGTAGGTGCCTCTCAAGGTCCCAATTTTGACCTCCAACTGGTCAGTTGTCACATCAAACCCCACCTGTCTCCGCACAAGTGGGAGCAGGCTCTCCAGTGCAGTTTTGCGCAACTCTCTATTTCGAGATATGGGGTCTTTGGTGGCCCACAGAACAGGAAGTTCTTGCCACCGATCAATGAATATCTCCAAGAATTCTGGTCTGTTAAACAGATTCATCTTTTCCTGTCCAAAACCAAGGATGAAAAAATAATGTCAATACACAGTCTATAAAGTGAATTACTCTTTCTCACAAGCTAGCCCTTAAAGGGTCACTAATGGATAACTATATTTTTGGAGGAAATGACTGTTTACAGTGTCTAGAGACATACAAGTGCATACATATAATGTGCCTCTAGTTTCACTTTTGGTTAAAAAATTATTTAATGTTTCTGTGAAGTAAAGAGACACACAGAACCCAAAAAAAAGAAAAGCAGGGCATATTTTAATTTCTAAAATTATTAGCATTGTTTTGGTGGATTTTTAGACACACAGCTTAGACCACAGTGACAAGCTCCCCTGATAAATTTGAGAGGGAGCCAGAGAACCAGGAAGTGATGATTTATGCAAAGGATTACAGCTGCTTAAAAGCAAAAAGGGACAATGAGGACATGAAATCAAGACTGATATAATGTAAAGTTAGTTATTTCTGCCCCAAACAATTTTGGCTTATTGCTCCTTTAAATGTCTGTCTTTCCTGAATATGCCACTGCTGTCCCAAGTTGGAAGCATACCTACACGCTTGTCGTTCAAACGTCTTTCTTACGCAACCCGGTCGTATGGACGCTACATGTGTTCGAGCCTTATATACACTCCGCACACGACATCCGCCCATGCTTAAAAAAAATTGATGTTTCCCCCCGCCCCTTATCTTCCGTCGCAAAAACGACAAGGAGGAATTGGCAGCAGATCATGTTGGGTCAGTTCCTAGGAAACAGATGACCAGTTGTGTCGAACTAATAAGCCAGATCTCATCCTCATTTGTGTATGAAACGTTAGTTAGAGAAAAGCACTCCGATATAGTTTGGTCAAGACATAAAAGCGACCATTTGCATCATGTTTAAACCGACTTGTTTTTAGAAGACATCCTGATGAGAACCGAGATTGCCCACACAACAGTAGTTGGATCAAAATGCATAATCAAAGCGTTGTTTACGTACGACGGCACTATAGCGGACCATTACCTTCAAATTTCGAACTAGCTATGTTTTAATTTATGAACCTAAGATGTAGGCCACAAAATCATTCAATCAAGAATAACATGTAAAATGTAGTTACATACCGGTCTTTGACCCGATCGTTATCTCCGCCGTCTTCCACAAACTGTGAACGCCCCTTTTACTCACGTGGTAGCCCTTTATACACGCGCATGTGGGACTTTACGCACGTCTCCCCGCCCCTGACGTTCATGGTGTCGTATTTTCCCCGCCCCTTTTCCATCTTTTTTTTGTTGGGAGCACATGTTGGAGAATATGGCAGCGCGGCGAATCCGTTTTAAGGCCACCAACATGACCTTTGAGGAAATGGTGGAGATGGTCCTCATCCTCAAAGCAGAGGACTATGATGGGAGGCATGGGCCATACAAGTACCCTAATAATGTCAAGGCCCAAATAATGGAGAAGGTGAGGAGGAGTCTCCATCAGAAATTTGGGGTGAAAAGGTCCAAGGAGCAGATCCGGAAAAGGTGGTGTGACCTTAAAAAACGTGAACCGGAACAAATGAAGAGGATCAGGAGAGTGATTAGAAGAAGTAAGTTTGTTATATATTTTGTAAGATTTGTTCCGCGCCATGTGTTTTTTATTTCAGGTTGTACTGTATTATGTTTTTATGCACAAGAATTTATCGTCAAACTGGACGTCCATTCGGAACGACAAAATATTGTGTTTAAAATCCTCAAAATTATGACATTTTTCTAAAATTGGGGTGAGATCAATCGTGAAAATTATGTAGATGTGCTATTAAAACCACAAAACTTTTTTTAAAAGTTAAATATATACAGTAAAAGGAGAGTCTGCTCAGCAGTCGGTGACACATGTGGACTCATTTGCATAATTGTTGTCCCCTTTAATAACCCATTTTGGGGTTCACACAGAGGTGAGGTGATCCAGTGTATACTTGGTTGGCTTACATGTTTAAAAGTAGACCAAAGCTACAAGATTTGTCATGATCTTTGTGAATGCCTTCAATCCTGTGTTTTGCCCTGAGGGGTTTTTCAAAACATCAATAGTCCCAGAAATTGTATAAAGTGAATCATATTCCTCTTTCAGGCCTATAAGCTATAAAAATCCTGTTTCCATTTTCTTCATTCTCGTAGGGCGTCATGAAGCTTCAACACGGGAGCAAGAAGTCCAGCAAGCCACACCCCCGAGGGATGGTGATGATGCGCAGCCTGCCACCACATCAGGTAAAGTAACATATAACTAACCCAGCTTCAGGTAATGTAGATGTAGGCCTGCCTAATTTTAAAAAATTGTTTTGTCCCACATTTCAGGATCAGGTGGTGGCTTGGACAGGCATACTGTACAGATGGTTATATCTGAAATCTGGGCCTGCAGAGAAGAGGTGGAGGAGATTCATCTGGCCAACAGAAAAATTAACGAAAGAACAAGGAGGGTGGAAAATAAATTAAAAAATTTACTTGATGTTTTGGGGAGAGTCTGAATCAGAAAAAAACAAAAAAATTTTCAAAAATACAAGATTTTACTGTTTCTTTAATCAAAAAAAATACAAAAAAATAAAATAACCAGATTTTAGACTTTATTTAATTAAAAAAAATACAAAAAAATAAAATAACCAGATTTTACAGTTTCTTTAATAAAAAAAAATACAAAAAAATAAAATAACCAGATTTTACAGTTTCTTTAATAAAAAAAAATACAAAAAAATAAAATAACCAGATTTTAATGTTTATTAAGATAAAAAAGACCAAAAAAATAACAAAAATGATTGTATATTGTATGAGAAAAAAGACCAAAAAAATTACAAA
The DNA here is from genome assembly GCF_905171775.1 of Rana temporaria. NCBI lineage: Eukaryota > Metazoa > Chordata > Amphibia > Anura > Ranidae > Rana > Rana temporaria. Next base: position 398,839,114 of record NC_053490.1, read on the forward strand.
AATGATTGTATATTGTATGAGAAAAAAGACCAAAAAAATTACAAAAATGATTGTATATTGTATGAGAAAAAAGACCAAAAAAATTACAAAAATGATTGTATATTGTATGAGAAAAAAGACCAAAAAAATTACAAAAATGATTGTATATTGTATGAGAAAAAAGACCAAAAAAATTACAAAAATGATTGTATATTGTATGAGAAAAAAGACCAAAAAAATTACAAAAATGATTGTATATTGTATGAGAAAAAAATGCCAAATATTTTTGTAGGGTATTTTGGAAAACAAACCAAAAAAAAAAATTAGTAAAATAAAGAGCTTTTGAACCTCAAAAAAGTGTGTGGTGTTTTTCCTAAAATACGTTAAATTTTCTATGTGTTTGGTTTGGGGGTCACCTGGGAAATGTTTGATAGTTGATAATGAAAATACACTTAGTTACACTTAGTAAAGAACTCCAAGCAACACAAGCAAGACATAACAAGTTTATAAAAAAGATTCTGATTTATTTTTGTGAAAGATAAAATTATGGCAAATTTGCTTGAGATGGTATTGCCCCCCTACCCATGAAATAGTCCATGTATTTGTCCCGGACTTCACGGGCACTCTGGGGGGGCAGTCCTGTGTGGCCAGCTTCAAGGCCCGCCAAAGTTTCTGATGGAGCCAAAAGTTGTGCCTCAGGCCCAACCAGGGCCATATAATTTGGAGATTGTCTCCGCAAAAAATTATGCAGAATGCAGCATGCAAAAATAATAGTATTCCACTTATATTCCGCCATGTGGAGAGAGGTGAGGAAAAGGCGGAACCGGCTGGCCATGATGCCGAAAGCGTTCTCAACCACTCTGCGTGCTCGGCCCAGCCAGAAATTAAAGACACTCCTCTCTGGGGTGAGGGTGCGCTGAGGGAATGGCCTCATAAGATGGGGTCCCAGGGCAAACGCTTCATCAGCCAGGAAAACAAATGGCAGGCCTTCTACATTCTGGTCATCCGGTGGCAATGACAGATCATCATCCTGAAGGCGAAGCGCAAACTCCGTCTGCCTGAAGGCTCCCCCATCCGATATCCGTCCATTCATCCCGACATCCACAAAAAGGAATTCATACTGTGCTGACACCACCGCCATCAGCACAATACTGTTGAACCCCTTATAGTTAAAGAACTGGGATCCTGAACGGGGTGGAGGCACGATGCGGACGTGCTTCCCGTCGATGGCTCCCCCGCAGTTGGGGAAGTTCCATCGGGTCTGGAAGTCCAAAGCCACAGACTGCCACTCCTGTGGTGTGGACGGAAGCTGGGGAAGCAAAAATGCTAAAATTAGCCACATAACCTTGCAAGCAGATTATACAAAGACATTATAAGCATTATAACATTTCTGGGAACTAGCATATTATATCTAAATATATTTAGACAATTAACACATTAAACACCCCCTCTGATGGGCCAGTGCCCAAGTTTGGTGGAGGGCTAGATGAGTTTGGGAGTACAAAAAAAATATAATTAGGATTATTGGTGAACATAGACTTTACAACACATTTTGGAGGGGAGGGCTAGATGAGTTTGGGAGTACAAAAATAAGATAATTAGGATTATTGGTGAACATAGACTTTACAACACATTTTTGAGGGGAGGGCTAGATGAGTTTGGGAGTACAAAAATAAGATAATTAGGATTATTGGTGAACATAGACTTTACAACACATTTTTGAGGGGAGGGCTAGATGAGTTTGGGAGTACAAAAATAAGATAATTAGGATTATTGGTGAACATAGACTTTACAACACATTTTTGAGGGGAGGGGGGGGGACATTACAATGGATATAACACAATACATTGGGAAGTGACTAGACTAGGTAGGTTGGGGCCCAGGATAGCATGCTGGGGAGGTAAGTGATGGGAAATATGCATGTAGGCCAAAAAAGGGGCATCAAAGTTTACAGCATGCATGGGGGCAAAGGGGACATTCACAGCATATTCCAGACATGGTAATTAGGGAAGGAGGAGATAACTACAAGACATTAGCATACATTATAGACATAAAATGTGATATTAAAGGAGAAAACTTACCCTCATATATTCCTCCTGCAGAACCTGGATGATGGCAGAGCAGGTGTCAGGAATGATGAGGCCCAGAGCCTGGGGGGAGATGCCCGTCGAGAACTTTAAGTCCTGAAGGCTTCTCCCAGTTGCCAGATAACGGAGGGTGGCAACTAGCCTCTGCTCAGCACTGATGGCTTCCCGCATAACGGTGTCCTGCCTGGTAATATAGGGGGACACCAAAGCCAACAGGTGCTGAAAGACGGGATCAGACATCCTCAGGAAATTCCTGTAATCAACAGGATTATTTTCCTGAAGCTCCCGCAGCAAAGGCATGTGAGAGAATTGGTTCCTACGGAGCAACCAATTCTTGGTCCATGAACGCGTCCTCCTCCTGTTCATGAACTCCTCATCGTCTAGGTCATAAACAAACAGACCTACACACAGAAGATGCTTAGCACGAAGTCGGCGACGACTAGGTGCCTGCAACATGGCTACAAGGCTAGTTACGAACGACAAATCAGAATTGCACTAAACAGACCGCAGTGAAGAACAGCAAGACCTATGAAGAACGACCCTGACAATGAAAAACGCGGGGACAGGACCGCAATGTAAAACAATATGACCTGACCGCACGTCTCGATTGCCTAGATACGACCCCCACAAGTACAAACTGAACGGCAGAGATCAATCTGAAAGCACAAAGACTGAAAAGCACGAATCGTCACTCACCAAACTTTTACTAACACGCGTAAACACGGAATCAGCAAAAGGAGCCCCAAGGGTGGCGCCAACAAAATCAAACCTCCCCTTTATAGTCGCGTCATACGTCGTGAGCGTCATCGCGCCGGAGAACGACCAGATTTTGGTATGTTACGTGTGTACGCAAAGCAAGCCTGCCGAGCTTCTCGACAAGTTCAACAAGGAACTCGACGAGGAACTCGACGGGCTTGGCACGTCGAGTTTCTCTGTCGTGTGTACGAGGCCATAGAGTGCAGGTTAAAGAAGTTGGCTCTTTTGAACTTCGACTTTCTTGTACTATTTTCATGCTTCCTTTATCTGTGATTTATACTGAATGGGCCAAATTCTCAAAAAGTCTGCCTAACTTAAATTTCAGCAGTTAAGTTACACTGACTTAAAATTTCTACCTAAGGGCCATATTCTCAAACAAGTTACGTAGGCGTATCAACAGATACGCCTACGTAAGTCCGTTTCCTATGTTTAAGTGTATTCTCAAACTGAGATACACTTAAACATGCCTAAGATACGACAGCTTGCGCCGTTGTATCTTAGGCTGCAATATTTACGTTGACCGCTAGGTGGCGGTCAGCGTAGAATATGCAAATGACTAGTCACGCCGATTCTCGAACGTACGCTTGCCCGCCGTAGTGTTTTAACGTCGTTTCCGTAAGCGATACGCGGCGTAAAGATAAAGATGCCCCCTAGGTGGCGTACTCAATGTTAAGTATGGCCGTCGATCCCGCGTCGAAATTTCAAAATGAAACGTCGTTTACGTAAGTCGTCCGTGAATGGCGCTGGACGCCATTTACGTTACAGTCAAAACAAATGACGTCCGTGAGACGTCATTTAGCGCAATGCAAGTCGGGTAATTTACCCGACGGAGCATGCGCATTACGATCGGCGCGGGAGCGCGCCTAATTTAAATGATCCACGCCCCCTGCCTGGATCATTTGAATTAGGATGGCTTACGCGGGTGGACTTTACGCGATGCCGCCGCAAGTTTACAGGTAAGTGGTTTGGGAATCCGGCACTTGCCACTTAAACTTGCGGCGGCGTAACGTAAAGTACATACGTTCCGCCGCCTGAAATGTATGAGAATATGGCCCAGAGTGCCCGATCGTCAAAGCACTTAGGTAGAAATTTCAGGCCGTGTAACTTAAGTGCCGCCGTCGTAAGGCGGTCCTCCTCTCCTGGGGGCGTTTAAAATTTAAATGAGGCGCGCTCCCGCGCCGGCCGTACTGCGCATGCGTGTGACGTAATTTTCCCGACGTGCAGCGCGCGAACGTAATTAACGCCGGGCGGCTTTGAGAATTTCGACGGGACACTAAAGTTGCGACGGGTGAAAAAAAAAAGACGCGCCGGGAAAACAAATAATTATAAAAAAAAATGACAGCGTCGCTCAGCATGCATTCCTGAGAGGGAGAACTCCATGCCAATTTTCAAAGAAAAAAACGGCATGGGTTCCCCCCCCAGGAGCATACCAGGCCCTTAGGTCTGGTATGGGTTGTAAGGAGACCCCCCCACGCCGAAAAATTGACGTAGGGGGTCCCCCTACAATCCATACCAGACCCGTATCCAAAGCACGCTACCCGGCTGGTCAGGAATGGGAGTGGGGACGAGCGAGCGTCCCCCCCCTCCTGAGCCGTGCCAGGCCGCATGCCCTCAACATGGGGGGGTTGGGTGCTCTGGAGCAGGGGGGCGCACTGCGGGCCCCCCCACCCCAGAGCACCCTGTCCCCATGTTGATGAGGACAGGACCTCTTCCCGACAACCCTTGCCATTGGTTGTCGGGGTCTGCGGGCGGGGGCTTATCGGAATCTGGGAGTCCCCTTTAATAAGGGGGCCCCCAGATACCGGCCCCCCACCCTAAGTGAATGGATATGGGGTACATCGTACCCCTATCCATTCACCTGGAGGCAAAAAGTAAAAGTTAGTAAACACACAACACAAGGCTTTTTAAAATAATTTATTATTCTGCTCCGGATGCCCCCCCTGTCTTCGTTATTAGCTCAATTACCAGGGGGGGCTTCTTCTTCCACTCTCCGGGGGTCTTCTCCGCTCTCCGGGGGGGGTTTCTTCTTCCGCTCTCCGGGGGGGGCTTCTCCGGACTCCGGGGGGCTTCTTCCATCTTCTCCCCTCTTCCGCTGTTGACTCGGCGAACCCCGGTTCTTCTGCAGCTCTCCGGTGCCTTCTTCTTCAGCGCTGGCTGCCTGCTATGTTTGTGTGTTAGCTCAATTAGTAACAGGCAGCCGGCGCGGTCTTCTGTGACGTCAGGGTCTTCTGTTCTTCTCCCCTCTTCCGATGTTGACTCGTCGCCTGTTGTCGCTGTAATGATGGAAGCGCGCCTTGCATCACATTTATATAGGCATCACCTGCCGGAGCATGATGGGACGGTGATGCCTATATAAATGTGATGCAAGGCGCGCTTCCATCATTACAGCGACAACAGGCGACGAGTCAACATCGGAAGAGGGGAGAAGAACAGAAGACCCTGACGTCACAGAAGACCGCGCCGGCTGCCTGTTACTAATTGAGCTAACACACAAACATAGCAGGCAGCCAGCGCTGAAGAAGAAGGCACCGGAGAGCTGCAGAAGAACCGGGGTTCGCCGAGTCAACAGCGGAAGAGGGGAGAAGATGGAAGAAGCCCCCCGGAGTCCGGAGAAGCCCCCCCCGGAGAGCGGAAGAAGAAACCCCCCCCGGAGAGCGGAGAAGACCCCCGGAGAGTGGAAGAAGAAGCCCCCCCTGGTAATTGAGCTAATAACGAAGACAGGGGGGGCATCCGGAGCAGAATAATAAATTATTTTAAAAAGCCTTGTGTTGTGTGTTTACTAACTTTTACTTTTTGCCTCCAGGTGAATGGATAGGGGTACGATGTACCCCATATCCATTCACTTAGGGTGGGGGGCCGGTATCTGGGGGCCCCCTTATTAAAGGGGACTCCCAGATTCCGATAAGCCCCCGCCCGCAGACCCCGACAACCAATGGCAAGGGTTGTCGGGAAGAGGTCCTGTCCTCATCGACATGGGGACAGGGTGCTCTGGGGTGGGGGGGCCCGCAGTGCGCCCCCCTGCCCCAGAGCACCCAACCCCCCCATGTTGAGGGCATGCGGCCTGGCACGGCTCAGGAGGGGGGGGGACGCTCGCTCGTCCCCACTCCATTCCTGGCCGGCCGGGTAGCGTGCTTTGGATACGGGTCTGGTATGGATTGTAGGGGGACCCCCTACGTCGAATTTTCGGCGGAGGGGGGTCTCCTTACAACCCATACCAGACCTAAGGGCCTGGTATGCTCCTGGGGGGGAACCCATGCCGGTTTTGAATTTAAAAATTGCCGTGGAGTTCTCCCTCAGGAATGCATACCAAATGCCGTCGCTGGAATGGGCCTTTACAATGTGTGACTAACTTTCCACATTATAAAACCAGCCCTAGTTTTGCGCAGGCAAATTCGGAACTTACGCAGAAATCACAGTGCTGAAATGCTTTGAAAATCTGCTTAAGTCCTCATTTGCATACGCAAAGCTGCATTTCAATGAGAAATGCCCCCAGTGGCGGATGCGGTACTGCATCCTAAAATCTGACCGTGTAAGTGTCTTACACATGTCAGATTTTCTGCCTAACTTTGGAAAAAGCCTTTTGAGAATCGTTTCCAAAGTTAGGCACAGGGATACGCAGGCTGAACAGCAGTTAAGTCTGCGTATCTCTTTTGAGAATCAGGCCCAATGTACCTACCTTGTGATTGCTGTTTTCTAAATTGTCCCATACTTCCACATCTGTGATCAGGTTTGTGTTATTTGTAATCAGTAGATCTAGTAATGCATTATCTCTTGTTGGTGCATCCACCAACTGACTCATGAAATTGTCCTGCAAAACATTTAAGAAATGGCTTAGATAGGTGAGCAACTCCTTCTGCCTAGTCAAAATCTGGATAATTTTAATCCCCCAATATAATAACATTGGCCTACTTCCCCGCAATTCCTAACTGTGATAAGAGATCAGACTCTTCCTTGAAGTTAGGGGGGCTGTAGCATATGCTCACTACTCCTTTCCCATTACATTCCCTTTGGAACTCCACCCACAATGATTCCACCTTCTTCCTAGCTACATTAGCAATGTTGTCCCTTATGTTTACTAGGAAATCGTTCTTGATATACAGGCCTACCCCTGCACCTTTTCTACCCTCCCTGTCCCTCCGATATAGGGAATACTCCTGAATGGTTACCAGCCAGTCATGTGGCTGTCAAACCAAGTTTCTGATTTTCCCACAAAGTCAAAATCCTCCTTATATATTAGCAACTCCAGTTTATCCACTTTGTTAGTTAGACTTCTAGCATTTGTGTACATGCCTCTTAACTTTGTACGGGCGCATATTTTTTCCTCCTTAGTTATTATGAGTCTGGGGTTTTGCCAACCTACTTACCTTGGGTTTAGGGTTTATAGTCACCCTACCACTAATGCCTCCAATAGCACCCTCTAACCTTATTTGCTTATTACTGGCTATTACTTCCTCTGATCCCTCCCCCCTCCCACCACCTATTTTAAAAGTCCCTCTATCTTGCTGGCCATCCTCTCTCCCAATAGAGCTGCACCCTTCCCATTTAGGTGCAGTCCATCCCTTCTATAGAGCCAGTAACCGACAGAAAAGTCAGCCCAGTTCTCCAGGAACCCAAAGCCCTCCTTCCTGCACCAGTACCTCAGCTACTTGTTAATATTCCTAGTCTCCTCCTGCTGCATGTCTGGTGTGACTCGAAGTACAGTCAGTATTTCTGAGAGTACCACTTTTGGAGGTCCTTTTCATCACTATAGCCCCTAAGTCCCTAAAATCATTTTTTAGGATGCTCCACCTTCCTCTAACTTTGTTATTGGTACCAGTATGCACCATGACAGCTGGGTCCTCCCCAGCCCCTCTCAGCAATCTGTCCATCGATGTGCTGAACCCAAGCGCCCGCTACATCACATACTGTGATCAGTAATGAAATAGCTTTATAGCAGCAGTGCAAAACTTGAATCAAATGCGTCAGGCTGCAAAGAAGTACTATCGTACTCTGTGTGAGAGCGACAGTCTCTTTGCAGCATTCTGACATTCCCACACTGAGTCACAGCTAGAGTTGTTCAATCAGCAGAGAGCATTAGCTTTGCTGATTGCAGAGTCACATTAAAACGTATTACTGCAAGTGTAGGGCACATACATGCCCTTTCTAGGGCATACAACTATATGGAAGAGTCCGAGCTCTGCCACATTGACTTACAAAAAATGTGGGTCAATCATTATTGGTTTCACTAGGACGTGAGCCTGTCGTAAAAATGGCCACTACCAAAACCTGGCACACGCAAGGAAATAAACAAGTACTATTCATTCACATACCTGTATTTGTCCATGTATATAGCAGCTACACTGCTGGAAGGTTTTATGAAAATGTATAAGAAATGTCAGTGCAGTTCTGCTTGAGGGTAATGCTGACTGTGCTAAAGCAATCCCCAGATGCGATGCTACTGTACATGTAGGTTGATTGTGGCAAGATGAATACAGGTAATCTGCATGCCAAACCTTGATGCATTCTAAAAAAAAATCATGTAATTTTAAGGAAACCATGCTATTCAAAATTGCTAATTAATAACTAAGTCTCTTTAATGATGCCAAGCAATGTAGTACTGCAAAGGTTAAAAGTAGCCATTTGGATTTAAGTTTTATTTTTTTTTTATTTTTTTTTTTCAGTTTTTCTTTTTTTTTTACTTGGGGGGAACAAGACAACATTTAACAACCACAATCAAACCTTTAAATCAAAAGCAAATGATACAGTATGAATACAATTTCAAAAATCTTCTTTAAAGTGAACATTGAAACTGGAGAAGGAGAAGAGAAGGTAAAAGTACAATAGCCTATGGACAAGAAACAGCCACTTCAGGCTCTTCGCATGGAATGATGAGGCTCAACAGCACCCGCCTCCAGCTTGCTGTCCTCCCATATGAGACCCAGGTGATCCAGGCGTTGAATGTTGTGGTCCGATTTTAATGCCGTTTGCCTCATTGTTTATGTCGAATACTCCTTCCTGGATTTTTTCATAAATTTCTTTTGCTGTATTAATAAATGCCTCCTCCACATTTGAGGCAGTCTTTGCTGAGGTCTCCATAAAAATAAGGCCGTGTTCCCTGGCAAATGCTTCTCCCTCTTCTTTCTTTACTTCTCTCCTTGATTCCAAATCACTTTTGTTGGCAATTAACATGATCACCATATTGGAATTTGAATGTTGGCGAGCATCTTCCAGCCAAGTTGTTAGATGGTTAAATGTGTCTCTCCTTGTGATATCATAGACTAATAATGCACCAGCTGCTCCTCTGTAATATGATCGTGTGATTGAACGAAATGATTCCTGACCTGCTGTGTCCCAAATCTGAAGCTTTATCTGCTTGCCGTCAATTGTAATCATTCGTGCACCAAATTCAACCCCAATTGTCAGGTCATGAACAGGCTGGAACCTCTTGTCTGTGAACTGTAATAGTAGACAAGATTTACCGACACTTGTACATTCCAATTCACTTCCTGGTTTTCGGGCAAAGGTCGGATTTAAGTTTTATGCCTCGTACACATGACCGTTTTTCATGATGTGAAAAATGCAATTTTTTTAAATGGTCATTAAAACCGATTGTGTGTAGGCTCCAGAGCATTTTTCTAGACGTGAAAAATGGGCATTAAGGGCCAGATTCACATAGAAATACGTTACTCCACGGCGGCGTAACGTATCCCATTTACGTTACACCGCCGCAGGTTTACAGCGTAAGTGCCTGATTCTCAAAAATCTTACCTGCAAAATTGCGGCGGTGTAACGTAATTCCAATCGGTGCAAGCCCACCTAATTCAAATGGGGCGGGCACCATTTAAATTAGGCGCGTTCCCGACTTACGCAAACGACGTTGTTTTTTAAATTTCGACGCGGAAGACGGCCATACTTAACATGGCTTAGAGCAACTAGGTCTCAGCCCTAATTTTACACGGCGTAACTCGACGGAAACGACGTAAACTTAGATCGACGGGCAGTGCGGACGTTCGGGAATCGTCGTAACTAGTCATTTGCATATTCTACGCTGACCGCAATGGCCTCGCCACCTAGCGGCCGGCCTAGAATTGCATCCTTAAGATCCGACAGTGTAATTCAATTACACCTGTCGGATCTTCTGGCTATCTTTGCGTAACTGATTCTATGAATCAGTTGCATAGTTAGGACGGCCGGAACACAGAGATACGACGGCGTATCAGGAGATACGCCGTCGTATCTCTTTTGGGAATCTGGCCCCAAAAATTTAGAACATGCTCTAAATTTTCGCTTCGTTTTTCACGTTGTCGTTTTTCACGCTTTAACAACGTGAAAAAATGCGCATGCTCAGAAGCAAGTTATGAGGCGGGAGCACTCGTTCTGGTAAAACTATCATTTGTAATGGAGATAGCCCATTCGTCACGCTGTAACAGACTGAAAAGCACGAGGCTGTACGCGGCTTTAGAATGAATGATGCTCTTTCTCAGAGAAATTACTAACAGCTGCCATGTTGAATTTGCTGTGACTGACAGCTCCTTGGCATATATAGTACTGTGTGTGCTGGGTGTCCTACATCTCAGAAAATAAATATGCAAATTTCCTGCAGATAACCCTTGTATTTCAGAAGTTTATTTAACCACTTTAAAGCGGGGGTTCACCCTAAAAAAAAATTATAACATTGCATGGAGCCGACCTATGAGACCGACAGTATGCTGTTGTTTTTTTTTGCGTACATACCATTTCAGGGCTATTTTCACCCCCGGCTTCCCCGCGGGAGTGGGCGTTCCTAATCACAGGCTGTGATTGACGTTTTTCCGACGTATCCCAGTGCGCATGCGTCGGATAGAATGCCTAAGATACGTCGAACACTACATACGACGTGAACGTAACTTACGCACAGCCCTATTCGCGTACGAATTACGGAAACGACGTAAAAAGATGGGCTTGTTCCGACGTCCATACCTTGCATGAATGAATCGGCGTATCTTGCTGATTTGCATATTCGACGCGGAAAACAACGGAAGCACCACCTAGCGGCCAGCATAAAAATATGCACCCTAAGATACAACGGCGTAGGAGACTTACGCCGCTCGTATCTTAGCCTAATTTAAGCGTATCTGGTTTCCAGAATACGCTTAAATTTACGACGGCGTAGATTCAGAGTTACGACAGCGTATCTACTGATACACCGCCGTAACTCTCTCTGAATCTAGCTATATATGTACAAATCAGCATTTTCTGCTCGAAATTTACTTAGAACCCTCAAACATTATGGGCCAGATTCACGTAGCTCAGCGGATCTATAGATCCGCTCGATCTACGTGAATTAAGATCCGCTCCCGCAAATTTAGGAGGCAAGTGGCTAATTCACAAACCACTTACCTCCAAACTTGCGACGGCGGATCCTAAATCCCCCGGCAGAATTCAAATTCCGCGGCTAGGGGAGTGTACTATTTAAATCAGGCGCGTTCCCACGCCGATTTAAATGCGCATGCGCCGTCCGGGGAATTTCCCGGGGTGCATTGCTCCCACTGACGTCGCTAGGACGTCAGTGGTTTCGACGCTTACGTAAACGACGTCCATCCGTATTCTAGAACGACTTACGCAAACGACGTTAAAAAATTTAAATTCGACGCGGGAACGTCGGCTATACTTAACATTGGCTGCGCCTGATGAAAGCAGGGGTAAGTATACGACGGGTACGCCGCTACGGAAACGTCATAAGAAGACTGCGTCGGGTCCGCGTACGTTCGTGAATTTGCGTATCTCGCTGATTTACATATTATTTATCGTAAATCAGCGGGAACGCCCCGGCGCCATTTTTAAATTGAAAAAAAGATCCGACAGTGTAACACAGTTACACCTGTCAGATCTTAGCCCTATCTATGCGTATCTGATTCTATGAATCAGGCGCATAGATAGGACCAGTGTAAGTCAGAGATACGATGGTGTATCTGTAGATACACCGTCGTATCTCTTTGTGAATCTGGCCCTCCTCTATCTTTTTTTGGCAGCGGCCCTAGAGAATAAAATGGTGGGTGTTGCAATTTTTTATGTCACATAGTATTTGGACAGCAGTTTTTCAAATGCAAATGTTTTGGAAAAAATACACTTTAATGAATTTAAATACACGCAAACACAATGTAATAAAAAATGTTGGTAAAATATAAAATATGGTGTTTTGCCGAGTACATACATACAAAACATGTCACACTTTAAAATTGTTCATGCTGGTGGAACGCGACAAACTACGGTTTATTACATTTTCCATAGGCGACAGTTTAAAAGCCTTTACAGTTTACCACTTTAGATTTACACAGAAGGTCTGGTGCTAGAATGATTGCTCTTGATCTGATGTTCGCAGTGATACCTCCCTTAAAAGCATCAGATGAAACCAAGATCAGTTTGATCCAAAGCTTTTCCAAGACAGTAATGGAAACTGGGTTCCAGGCGCTACTGAATGAAAAAGACAGTAATGGATTGTTTACATCCAGAGAGACCAGAAGTGACAAAATACTTGTCGAGTCCGGTTTCTTAGACCATCGAATTGATCGAGGATGTTCCATTTTTCGATCGTCTCTATGGTCAGCCCCCGGAGCCAGTGGGGCTGGAGAGCCCAGAAATGTGATCTAATGACTAATTATCTACTAGGGTCACTTTTACAAAAAAAGTCCATCGCCGACTAAAAACAAAGGCCCAGATTCTGAAAGGGTTTACGACGGCGCAACGCAATGTACGCCGCCGTAAGTCCTAATCTGGGCCGTCGTATCTATGCGACTGATTCTTAGAATCAGTTACGCATAGATATCCATTAGATCCGACAGGCATAAGGCTCTTACGCTGTCGGATCTTAAATGCATTTTTTTCCGCGGCTAGGTGTCGCCTCCGTCCTTTTCCCCGTCGAGTATGCAAATTAGCAAAATACGCAAATTCCCGAACGTACGCGCGGTCGACGCAGTGAAGTTACGACGTTTACGTTAGATTTGCGCCGCGTAAAGTTGCCCCTGCTATATGAGGGGCAACCAATGTTAAGTATGGCCGTCGTTCCCACGTCGAAATTTTAAAATTTACGTTGTTTGCGTAAGCCGTCCGTGAATGGGGCTGGACGCCATTTACGTTCACGTTGAAACCAATGACGTCCTTGCGACGTCATTTAGTGCAATGCACGTCAGGAAATTTTAGGGACGGCGCTTGCGCAGTACGTTCGGCGTGGGAACGCGCCTAATTTAAATGCTCTACGCCCCCTACCTGGCTCATTTGAATTAGGCGGGCTTGCGCAAGGGGATTTACGCTATGCCGCCGCAACTTTACAGGCAAGTTCTTTGTGAATAAAGCACTTGCCTGTAAAACTTGCGGCGGCGTAACGTAAATGACATACGTTACGCCGCTGCAGTTTTACACCCATCTACGAGAATCTGGGCCAAAGATACTGGAATTATGTCCGCAGTTGCATCATCACCTAAACTCCCCGAGGTACTGGCATGTTGCCGGAGCTGAAGTGGTTACAAAAAAATTGATAAGTTGTATGTAACAAAAACATTTGGGTGCTGAATTTTCAGGAACAATTATAGTCCTATTTCATATTTTACTAAAACACTTAAAAAAACAAGCTGACGAGATTAAAATGGTTATAAAGGCTCAAGGTTTTTTTTTTTACCTTCATGCTTTATACTTACCTGAGCCCCTTCTCAATCCAGCGATGTGCATGAGAGCAGCAACTTTAGAGGGACTACTAATCGACTCACACAGCAGCGGGAGCCATTGCTATTACAAAAAAAAAAAGTTGCCTTTAGAAACACTTTAAATTTCTGACACCCTAGAGCAGGGGTGCCCCAACCAGTGGCCCGGGAGCCACATGTGGCACGCGGAGCCCTCTGATGTGGCCCGCGACCTCCTGCTCTGGGATGGAATAGCATAGAATACTGTTATTAAAAAGGTCAGTTTATTACTGAAATCACAATGTATATATGGGCATATCTGTTCTACTGGGCTGCTTTCAAACTGATCCACAGATGCAGAGCAGTGCACCTGAGGGTTACCTGCACTGAGCCATAGACTTCTCTTATTACCTGCGAGTTTGGTGAGCTTTCTGAAAGAAAGCCCAGAGCAAGGAACGCAGTGACTAGGAGGAGGGCTTCATGACAGAGGGAACAGGGTACAGCTAAAAATTAATGATTGGCTGGTCAGGGGGCGGGGGGCGGAGAGAGGAGTTTATAAAAGGACAAGTTCCCCCCCCTGGCATGCACAGCGCGGAGGAAAGTCATCAGGTTAGCATCATGTCTGAGCTAGAGAGCATGTGGGCCCAATTACAGGCGGAGGCGGCGGTGCATGGCCCTGAGTGGCTCCAGGAGCAGCTGCGGCCTATCCTTGGGGGATCGGCAGCGGCGATTAGTGAGGGGGGGCGAGAATCGGGGCGAGCTCGGTGGTCGCGGCCTCCGGAGCGCTTCTCTTTTGATTCGTCCCCCAGAGCCCAGCGTCACCTTGGGAGTCCCCATTCGCGGGCCCCTCCGGGCCCCCCCCACGAAGCGTGCTGACATGCCTTCAAAGGGGGGGACCGGGAGGAATCCCCTTCGAGGACGGGGCTCGGCGGGTGGCCGCTCCGTCGGCCTTGCGGCGGCCCCAACCCCCGCTCGGCGTTAGGAGTTGGAAGAAGCGGGCCCCGCCCCCCGGGCGACTGCGTGGGGCGCGGCGCCTCAGCGTGGGAGGCCTAGGAGCCCGACTGCTGGGCCATCCTCGTCCGCGGCCTGCGGCCTAGCTCATGCCGGGACGGAAGTCGGAGGTTCGGGTGTCAGCAGTGGTGGTGTCGGCAGGGCTGGGGGACCCCCCCTGGCCCGCGGAAGGCAACGGAGAAATCTGTGAACGGGTCTGGCGGTCGGTCGGACGCCAGGCTAACGGCAGCCAGGGATCCTTCTCCTGGTGGGCTATCGGAGGAGGGTGAGGAGCCTGCTGCGGTCCGGTCGGAAGGGGAGCTGACAGATTCTGATGATGATCTCCCCCCCAGGAGGAGGGCGGTGGCGGTGGAGACAGGACGGTCGGCTAGTGGTTCAATCACTAGGCAGCCCGGTAAGTCTTCTACACCTTCACTTTTAACTGCAGGGTTGGGTATGCCAGTGCCGATTAGCGGCGGGTTGGGGGTGGCGGGGGCTGTGGGGGGCAGTGCAGGGCTGGCTCCAGGCATCGGTGCAAGCGGGGTGGGGGACCCGGGGGTTGGGTGGATTTGCGGGGTTCCTGGCAGGTATAAAAGAACTAGTTGGCAAGTTTGAGAGCCTGGGGGGGGGGGGCGGTGCCCGGTCCGGTGGCGGCTTGGGTTGCTCCCGCGGGGGCGGGGCCTAGTGCGGTGGTGGCTTCTGCGGCTCCGCCGGTGGTGGCGTCGGTGCCCCCGCCGGTGGTAGCCCCCGCAGCGGCCCCGGCAGGTGCGGTAGCGTCTGGGGCGATTGCGGAGGGGAAAGGGGCAGGTGAGGCGGCAAGCCGGCAGGAGATAATCCGCCTGGCGGACGCAGAAAAGTGCGAGGTCTACGTCTGCTATGAGGCGTCATTGGGGACCCATCTCAAGGCGGAGGTCCGGGAAAAAATATGGAAGGGTGAGTATGTGGAGATTTTTTCTCTTCTCCCGTTAGAAAAATTTAATTTGGATAGGGGGAAGCCGGACGAGTCCAAGAAGGAGGAGGAGGAGAGGCGCAGGTACCAGCTGATCCCGCGTACGTTCGCCAACTGGTTGCAGGCCTTTAGTATCCTGGCCTGTGTGGTGGGGGAGAAGAAGCCAGAATTCTGTTCCGGGCTATTCATCTATCAGAACGCGATCGAGGAGGCTCACAGGGTTTATGGGGGGTCAGCGTGGCTACGTTACGACGAACAATTTCCATAGAGGATGGCGGTACGACCGGATCTCCGCTGGAATCAGAAGGACATGAACCTCTGGTTGTGCTTGATGACGGCGGCGAGAGCTCCGGGGCAGTTTTTTCAGGGGGGGCCGGGGGTCCCGCTTCCCAGGGGCAACCGGCCAGTCGGCCAAAAGGGGTGTGTTGGCAATTTAACTCCGACACCTGTAAGTTTGGTGGAACCTGCCGGTACAAGCACGAGTGCTCTGGTTGCGGCGGCTCCCACCCACTGTCCAAATGTTTTAAGCAAAACAGGGGACGTGCTGGTGAGTCTGCTAACAAAAGGGAGGACTCCGGTGAGGGTGGAAAGGATGCGGCCGTTTCTCGGTAGGTATCCAGACAAGGGAGCGGTGGTCATTCTGGAGAGGGGGTTTTCTGTGCAAGCTGGAGGTGGTCCCTCCGGTGCCGCGGAATTTGCGGTCCGCGTTGCTTCATCCCGAGGTGGTTTCCGACAAACTGCGGAAGGAGGTGGCTCTCGGACGCATGGGCGGTC
Organism: Rana temporaria; assembly: GCF_905171775.1. Taxonomy (NCBI): domain Eukaryota; kingdom Metazoa; phylum Chordata; class Amphibia; order Anura; family Ranidae; genus Rana; species Rana temporaria. The sequence goes on from NC_053490.1 coordinate 398,855,283, forward strand.
CTTTTTCTGCAGCACCCTGGGGGGATCTGGTAGTTTCTCCTCTGGGGGTGGTCCCCAAGAAGGAGCCCAACAAGTTTAGGTTGATACACCACCTTTCGTTCCCAAAAGGGGGGGTCGGTCAACGATGCCATTGATCCGGAGGCCTGTACAGTCAGTTACACATCGTTTGATGCGGTGGTTCACTGGGTTAGACGTTACGGTCGGGGGGGCTTTGATGGCCAAGTCGGATATCGAAGCAGCGTTTTGATTGTTGCCGGTTCACCCGGACAGCTTCCGGCTGTTGGGGTGTCATTGGGAGGGGCAGTTCTATGTGGACCGCTGCCTTCCCATGGGATGTTCCATTTCCTGCGCATTTTTTGAAATGTTCAGTTCGTTTTTGGAGTGGGTGGTGCGGGACGTCTCGGGGCTCAATTCAGTTATCCATTGTCCAATGTGACGAGATCCTTCCTCGCCCAGGTCCTGCTCTCCCGACACTCCTCTGCTACCAGTGAGTCAGCTTGCAGATTGCAACGTCTGATGGTCCAGTCATCCAAGGTTCCGGGGTCCGAACTACAGCTATGTGCCGTTCAGACCCATTAGGAACAAACACCAGGCAGGCTGTATGTAAGTTCCAACAGGACTCTTTATTTCAAGTACACAGCACACTTTTATACAGAATTTTGGAACATCCCACTCCCAACAACCGCTTTCCTATTGGTCAATTGTAAAGTATATCCAGTCTTCACTCAGGTCCCCCTTGACCATGCAAATGAGGACTTGAAATTGTCAACAGGGATTGGTCCAATAGCTTGGATAGAAAGACTTGTGTATTGAGACAGAAGCCCCAGGGGGTAATCAATGTACACAATAACCTGGTTCCAGCTAGACGGCCTGACTCCGACACCCGCTCTTAACCTGCAGAACACAATAAAAGGTATTTCGCAAGCTGGTTCCACTTAGCATTTCAAAAGCCTTGCATTGAATGTCCCTCTCCTGTGTAACATATGTCAAGTAGAAACACTTTAATATCTCAAGGTCCATGACATCCATTATCTGGGTGACTTCCTGTGTGTGGGGCCGGCTTCCTCCAGGGTGGCCGCAGTACTTCTGGCAACCCTGGAGCACGTCGCGGACCGTTTCGGGGTTCCTTTAGCCCCCGAAAAGACAGAGGGTCCCTGCACGGTCATTAAGTTTCTAGGTATCACTTTGGATTCTGAGGCGATGGAATGCCGATTGCTGGAGGACAAATTGGTAGTGCTCAAGACGGAAGTCAGGGGCATGCTGGGAGTCCGAAAGGTTCGGCTGAGAGAGCTCCAGTCATTACTGGGCAAGCTGAACTTTGCGTGCCGCATTTTGCCTATGGGACGGGTTTTTTGCCGCCGGCTGTCTGCCAGTACGACGGGGGTGGAGTCACCCAATCACTTCGTTAGCCTTCAAAAGGTACACAGGGAGGACTTGCGGGTGTGGCACTCCTTCTTGGAGTCCTTTAACGGTAGGGCGTTGTGGATGTCAGGCCCGGTCAGCAACTTTGATTTGGAACTGTACACGGACGCGGCGGGGTCCACCGGCTTTGGAGTCTTTTTCCAGGGCAGGTGGAGCGCGGGCCCGTGGCCAGCGAGTTGGGTGGAAGCAGGGTTTACCCGTAACCTGGTGCTGCTGGAATTGTTTCCGGTGGTGCTGGCAGTGGAACTGTGGGGGGTGGATTTCAGGGACAAAAAGGTGAGATTTCATTGCGACAAACTGGGATTGGTTCAGGTGATCAACGGGGTGTCGGTCTCCTCGCCCCCAGTGGTGCGCTTGCTGCAGCACTTGGTGCTGAGATGCTTGCAATTGAATGTTTTTATTCATGCAGTTCACCTCCCTGGAGTGGAGAACGTCATTGCTGACGCTTTATCTCGCTTTCAGTGGGACAGGTTCCGAGAGTTGGTGCCGGCGTCGGAACAACACGGAGTGCCTTGTCCGGATGGGCTGTGGAGGATTGCTCTCTAGATGGCTCAGGAGGTCGGTGAGTGAGGCCACATGGGGGGCGTACAGAAAGGTATGGCGAGAGTGGGAATCCTTGGCGAGCTGGGCGGCAGTTGAGCCGTTTGGGACGGAGGTGCGTGGGTTAGTATTTTACTTTGTTTCCAGGAACATGGAGGACGGGGTGTCAGTGGCAGCGTTGAATAAAAAGATGGCAGGGCTGGCTTTCCTCTTCAAGTTGCGGGGTTGCCAGGACTTCACTAAGGATTTTTGGGTAAGGCAGGCGCTCAAGGGATATAGGAAGGCGAGGGTGACTCGGGACTCCAGGCGTCCGGTGTCTTTCGCCGTGCTTCAGGGACCTTTGGAGAAATTGCCTTCGATCTGTTCGTCGGATTACGAGGTGGATTTGTTCAGGGTGGTGTTCACATTGGCGTTCTTCAGGGCCTTTAGGATAGGTGAGTTGGTTAGCCCATCAAAGAAGACCCAGGGGGGCTTGGCTTTGCACAAGGTAAGTTGTGGAGTGGACAGGGTGTCAATATGGCTGCGCAGGTCAAAAACGGACCAGACAGGTAGGGGACGGGAGGTTCAGGTATTTGCGTTGCCGGGGTCCCCTCTGTGCCCAGTGGGGGCTGTGCGGGCGTTCTTACTTAGGCGCCCTGGTTCGGCTGGTTCTTTCTTGATGCATGGGGATGGATCTCCTCTTTCCAGGTATCAGTTTGGGGCCATTTTTAAGAAGGGGATACGAGCGCTGGGAGTGGACGAGAAAGGTTTTTCTTTTCATTTTTTTCGCATTGGCGCGGCGACTGAAGTTTCTCGCTGTGGGTTGGGGGCGGATGTTAAGCAGATCGGCAGGTGGGAGTCTAGGAGGTTTCAGAGCTACGTTCGCCCCCACCTTTTGGATAGGTAATTCCTGGGAAGGAGGGGGGGTTGAGTGTTAGCAAAGTGGGGGTAATGTGTAGGTCTTGGTGTTTGGGTGATCTGTTGATTACCCGGTTGTACCTATCTTTCTTTCAGGTGCGACTCCGGCCTTGGTGTGGATTCTTGGCCACTCCTTTGTCGTCTGGGGGGCTAGGCGGGCGGATGTTAGGCCGGATGGTCGGCAGCTGGGCTTTCCGAGGGAGGAAGCTTGTGTGCGCTGGCTGGGTGTGCCGGGAATGCTCTGGGGCAGGATGGTCCCAGAGGTGCACCGTTTTGCGCGCCTGGACCGGCCACCCAACGTTTTATTGCTGCACGTGGGTGGCAACGATCTTGGGGTTAGATCGATGCTTGAGATTACCAGGGACATCAAGTTTGATGTCCTGAGATTGAGGAAGGCATTCCCGGACACAATTATCATTTGGTCCGACATAATTGCTCGGACCGCATGGCGATTAGCAAGGTCGGTGGGTGGAATCAACAGGGCCCGACGGAAGATCAACCGCGATGTGGGCAGATTCATGGTTCAGAATGGGGGGTTGGTGGTGCGTCACATGGAAATGGAGGAGGAAACTTGGAGGTACCTTCGGGGTGATGGGGTGCACCTTACTGATGTGGGAATAGACATGTGGTTTCTGGGATTGCAGGACGGGATACAGCGGGCTCTTAGGGTGTGGAGGGGCACCCAAGGATAAGGCTTTACCCTTGGGAGCTGTGGTGTGGTTTGGTCTCTGCGGGTGAAGGAGGAGCCATTTAAATATGCTGATTTAAGACCTGTCGGTGACAGGGGAGATATGATGGTTCCAGATAACGGAGGTTACCTGGAGGGAATGAGTATGGAGCACTGCGGTCGTGAGGGTCTTTGAGTCAGCATCGGCTTGAGGCCTGTCAGAGGGGCACAAGAGACCGCAGTGCAATAGATGAGTTATATATATATATGTTTATATATATATATATATATATAGGCTTTGCCTGCGGAGACCAACGTCAGTTTAGTTAGTTATGACAGATGTGTGTTTTTCTTTAATGTTAAGTTATTTCGTTTTAATAAATAAGGCTGCTACGGCCTATAATTTACCCAACAACAACTGGTGTGGTCTCCATTTAATGGGATAGAGGTTGTGGGGTTTGGTTTGGGTAAATAAGGTTTTGGGTTCGGTTTAGTACATCTGTTATACTATAGTCAAGTGCATAAAACCTGCAGAATATAATAGAAGTCTATTGTAAAATGAAGGAAAGCCAAATGTTCACTGCGTTGCACCCACAGTGTGGGTAAACCACAGCGCATCAGTGTGAAAGAAGCCTTGGACCCCTTTCACTCGGTCAGTCAGATCCAATTGGACCCTCCATTCACCTCTTAGTAATGGCAGATGTAAACCGACACAGTGGGCTGTGTCCGCTCTGCATATGCAGAGCGGACGTGGATGTGGACCTGCCATCCGCCTGCTCCGCTTATTGTGGCCCACGTACCTGCTCATGCCTGCAACAGCTTTCACTGTCCACTCTGTCCACTCTATGCCAAAATGCTGGTCAGTTCTGGTATTATCTCCAGTGCCGATCCTGACCTCCTTGGGGCCCTAAGCAAAATGACATGTCACATTAAAGTTGAGAAGTGGGGGGGCACTGCCGACAGTGACATGCCACATTAAATATTAAAGTTGAGAAGCGGGGGGGGGGGGTGTTCTGCTATCAGAACTGACATCTTACATTAAAGTGAGAAGCCGGGAGTGCTGACTTCTTACCTCTTCTCCCATGCAGCCAGTGAGTTGAGAAGCGGGGTGAGGGGCAGAAAATGACTTCTCACCAGGCGGGGCCTCTAGTAATTTGGGGGGCCCCCTGCACCTTTGCGGGGCCCTAAGCGACGTGAGCCTATAGGGTGGATTGGCCCTGATTATCTCACACATTCCTATTGTCCAGTGAGGCATCCGATCATAGTGATTAACCAATAGGAATATTTTTTTCCTCTATAGAGTCAGAGAGGGAAGAGTGAGGCCTCGTACACACGACAGAGTTTCTCGGCAGAATTCACCGAGAAACTCGGTCAAAACCCGGATTCTGCCGAGAAACTCTGTCGTCTGTACAGTTTTGGCTCGATGGAGCCGCCGAGGAACTCGACGAGAAAATAGAGAACATGTTCTCTATTTTCTCGTTGTCCTCGTTCTTCTATGGGAGAAGCCGGCCCGCCGAGCTCCTCGGCGGCTTCATCCCAAAACTCGACGAGGAACTCGACGTGCCAAGCACGTCGAGTTCCTCTGTCGTGTGTACGGGGCCTAAAACTTTTGCAGGTAAGTAGATGCTGCTGCACCTCTAGGTTGACAGAGGTTTTAACTCTTCCCCAGTCTAAAATGAAATCAATATTTTTCCTACAGTTTAAATAATACTGAAAGGACTTGAACACTCAGGATGCACACAAATAACTATGCTTGAGTAAAAAAGAAACCTTTAATTAGGTTGAAATTAAAAGCTAAGCTTTGATTAAAAAAAGGTATTAAGAAATGCGTGGTTGCTGAAATTGCTAACATTCTTTTTAAATGTTACTTGTATGAGTGCCTCTTGCTTCAGTTAAGTCACTGACCCAGAACTTGCCTGTGAAACCGCAATGCTTGATATACTGTACAAATGTACACATGATCGGACATTCCGACAACAAAACCGTGGATTTTTTCCAACAGATGTTGGCTCAAACTTGTCTTGCATACACACGATTGCACAAATGTTGTCGGAAATTCCGATCGCAAAGAACGCGGTCACGTACAACGCATACAACAGCATTATAAAGGAACGTTCAATACCAAGTGTGACCCCCTTTGGGCTCCTTCTGCTAATCTTGTGTTAGTAGAAGTTTGGTAAGAGACGATTCACGCTTATATGTCATCTGCTGCTGCTCCCGATCTCTCTGCGTCTCGGAGAAATCAGCTTGTCAGACCTCTGTGACTATCAGCAGCAAAGCAACTTCATTATTCTAGCATTATAAACAATCAACACAGACCCCCCCCTGTCAGGAGAGCAGCCGATCGGCTACCCTCTACTCGCGTCTGTCAGACACAAGTGAGGAAAAGCTGATCAACGACTCTTTCTGTTTACATCGTGAGCCGTGTTTAGACTCAGCTGATCACGTGGTAAAGAGCCTCCGTCAGACTGATACACTGCACCATCGATCAAATTGCATGCCAAATCAGAGCCTATTGCTGGCAATGGCACCGTCCGCATCAGTGCAACTGATTTGTGGCGCCGCACCATTTCCCAAAAGTCAGCAGAATAGTATGGCTGGGCAAAGTAACATATATTTACATCAATTTTAAATTCCCGCCATATGAGCGCGTGCGCACCCCTGCCGTGAGCTCCGTGACCGCGCCCGCGGGACCCGCGGACTTGATGTCTGCTGGTGTCCCGCGATTGGGTCACAGAGCTGTAGAACAGGTAGAGGCAAGTGTAAATAGCTGCCTAGTGACACTGGGCCAGATTCACATAGAATTACGCCGGCGTATCAGCAGATACTCCGACGTAAGTCCGAATCTAAGGCCGTCGTATGTTTAAGTGTATTCTCAAACTGAGATACACTTAAACATGCCTAAGATACGACGGCCAGCGCCGTTGTATCTTAGGGTGCAATATCTACGCTGACCGCTAGGTGGCGCTTCCATTGCGGTCGGCGTAGAATATGCCACCTAGTTACGCCGATTCACGAACATACGATAGCCCGTCGTATTGATTTTACGTCGTTTCCGTAAGAGTTACGCGGCGTAAAGATAAACATGCCCCCTAGGTGGCGTACTCAATGTTAAGTATGGCCGTCGTTCCCGCGTCGCAATTTGAAATTTTTACGTCGTTTGCGTAAGTCGTCCGTGAATGGCGCTGGACGCCATTTACGTTAACGTCGAAACCAATGACGTACTTGCGACGTAATTTCGCGCAATGCACGGCGGGAAAATTCGAGACGGAGCATGCGCAGTACGAACGGCGCGGGAACGCGCCTAATTTAAATGATCCACGCCCCCTACATGGATCATTTGAATTAGGCGGGCTTGCGCCGGTGGACTTTACGCTACGCCGCCGCAAGTTTACAGGCAAGTGCTTTGTGAATCAAGCACTTGCCCGTAAAACTTGCGGCGGTGTAACGTAAAGGAGATACGTTACGCCGCCGCAGTTATACGAGAATCTGGCCCAGTGTCACTGATCGTCTGCTCTCTCTCATCTGGAGCAGCAATCAGTGACGTGTCACACGTAGCCACGCCCCCTAACAGTTAGAATCACTCCCTAGGACACACTTAACCTCCTTCAGCGCCACCTAGTGGTTAACCCCTTCACTGCCAGTGTAATTTTCACAGTAACAGTGCATTTTTATAGCACTGATCGCTATAAAAATGACAATTGTCCCAAAATTGTGTCAAAAGTGTCCGACATGTCCGCCATAAAGTCGCAGTCACGATAAAAATCGCAGATCGCCGCCATTACTTGTAAAAAAAGAAATAATAATAAAAATGCCATAAAACGACCCCAATTTTGTAGATGCTATAACTTTTGCACAAACCAATCAATATACGCTTATTGGGATTGTTTTTACCAGAAATATGTAAAAGTATACATATCGGCCTAAACTGTGAAAAAATTTAGTTCTTTTATAGATTTTTGGGGGGATATTTATTATAGCAAAAAGTAAAAAATATAGAATTTTTTTCAAAATTGTCGCTCTATTTTTGCTTATAGCGCAAAAAAATAAAAACCGCAGAGGTGATCAAATACCACCAAAAGAAAGCTCTATTTGTGGGGAAAAAAGGATGTAAATTTTGTTTGGGAGCCACGTCGCACGACCGCGCAATTGTCAATTAAAGCGACGCAGTGCCGAATCGCAAAAAGTGCTCTGGTCTTTGGTCAGCGAAATGGTCTGTGGCTTAAGTGGTTAAAGGGAATGTGATAAATAAGGCATGTGTTAAGTAAGCTTGATGAGGTGTAACAAATATTTTTTCTGGTTTGATACTTTGTCACTTAAAGCTTGCTTTTCTAAAAAATATACGACAAAGTTTGTTGAAACTGAAGCAATTTGGCATGATCCCTCTGCCCTCCTGGATCCTGAACAGCTTTGTATTAATGGAAGGTATTTTCTCATTTAAAAATCAATGTAGCTTGTTATGGTTTAAGGGGTCTAGAGTAGGTAATATTTCAATTTATCCAGCCTGTAGCTTCGGCCCTAATAATGCTTAATTATTATGGACCAATGCTTCCCTGTACTCTTTTATTACCTATTAACTGCCCTTGCCATGTGACTGATTACCGTATATTACATTTATATCCCCATGGAACTCCAGGCACTATGTGAAGGTACAGATCAGTAAGAGCTGAGTGTTTAATGCTCTTCCCATGGATGAAGGACCTCAAGTCCTGTCCACCATGCTGTTCTATTTAGTACTGGGCTAGTACTCAAGAGGAATATAAATAAAATGGACCCCTCTTTAAATATCATCTTTGTGCAGAAAAGCACTGACATTTATTGTAGAACCAGTCGTAGTGCCAAAGGTGGTTTTACAATGGCGTGGTTTATGTGCAAGTAGTCATTATCCCTACCCACTCGAGTGAGGCCCGGAGCCAACTGCAAGTCAGCGTAGGGCCGGCCATGACAGGGTTAACAGAAACCCTGGTAGCTGGGGGGGGAGGAGTAAGAGCGGTGGGAGGGGAGATTATATATATCTCCCACCCTCCGTTTTCCCGGGCAAGTGAGGCGTGGGGGAGCGAAGTTCCCACCCACCCTCCCTAAATTTTTGGATTAGTAAGGATGGTACTGATGGTATTTGATAACTTGGTATGTGTTTTGGTGCTGTTTTTGTGTTTGTTTCTTTGCAGGTTTAAGGATTACGTCGTCGTGGCAGTGGCGGGTGTTTCGGACTTTGCAGGAGAAGATATTACCCCAAAGATGGACACCAGTACCCAGCCGTGGGATGGGTTCTGAAGGGGTTTGTCTAGTTGCCAGTCTACTAATGTAGCTGGAAGGTTGGTGAATGGGGGCACTGCGGTCAATGGTCGTCTTTGAGCCAGCATCGGCTTGAGGCCTATGACCAGAGGTTAGGACACCGCAGTGCCAAAAAGTGTTACAATGTTACAAAGTTAAAATGTTAACAAGTTTAGTGGTTATTGGGTCCTGCAAAGTCCAGCACCATTTTAGGAGAGGTTATTATCTCAGGAATTACGTGTTTGTTTTTTATGTGTTATTGGTTATTTATTATTTAAAGAGTATTTAAAATAAAGGGGGCTGCTACGACCAGTTTTTACTCCAACATTAAGTGGTGGTCTCATTATTTATTAAGGGGTAATGTGGGGGTATTAACTGTAAAGGGGTCTTAGCGGTCAGGGTGTATTCTGGTATACCATAGTCATGAAGACCTCCATGCAACTTTTGTAACCACTGTTGAATTATTGTCCTGATTGACAATGACATCACTTGAATTGATTTGCCAAGATTCTCATAGTCAACCAATTATTCGGGCTGTTGTTGAGGGGGTGTACTTGCTCAGTTAAAGGCAATTGAGATTTTGCCGATCTGCGTTTTCTTTTTAGTTTTAGAAGATTAAAACTCCCTTTTCTGGGAGATTTCCCTTTACTTTCTGTCCCAGAGACACAAAAGGAAGGGAGGGGAAAGCTCTACAAAGTCAGAGGAATTTCCCAGTTAGACAGTAGGGATGAGCCAAACACCCCCTGTTTGGTTCGCACCAGAACATGTGAACAGACAAAAAATTTGTGCGAACATGTGAACACTGTTAAAGTCTATGAGACACCAACATGAAAAATCAAAAGTGCTAATTTTAAAGGCTTATGCCGCGTACAGACGGTCGTTTTATGCGATGTAAAAAAACGACGTTTTCTGTGAAGTAAAAAACTAAGTTTTTGAAACTTCAATTTTCAAAAACGACGTTGCCCACACACCATAGTTTTTTCACAATGCTCTAGCAAAGCGAGGTTACGTTCACCACGTTTTTTTCATTGAAGCTCGCTTCATAACTAGCTTCTGGGCATGCGCGGGTTCAAAAACGTTGTTTTAAACGTCGTTTTTTGCTACACACGGTCAATTTCTGTGACACAAAAAACGACGTTTTGAAAAACGACACATAAAATTGAAGCATGCTTCAATTTTTTTTTGTCGTTTTTTACAAGACATAAAGCGACGTTTTCCCCCACACACGGTCAATGAAATTGACGTTTTAAAAAACTTTGTTTTTTTACATCACATAAAACGACCGTCTGTACGCGGCATTATATGCAAGTTATTGCCATAAAAAGTGTTTAGGGACCTGGGTCCTGCCCCAGGGGACACGTATTCATGCAAAAATACATTTTTAAAACTGTCGTTTTTTTTAGGAGCAGTGATTTTAAGAATGCTTAAAGTGAAACAATAAAAATTTAAAATTCATTTAAATATCGTACATGGGGCTCCCCTTAGTCTGCCTGTAAAGTAGCACATTTTCCCCATGTTTATAACAGTACCGCAACAAAATTAAATTTCTAAAGGAAAAAAATGTAATTTAAATCTGCTTGCAGCTGTAATATATTATGGGATCCGGACAATATACATAAAAAATCATTGAAAAAAATGATGTGGGTTCCCTTCAGTCCATTACCAGGCCCTTCGGGTATGAATATTAAGGGGAACTCCATGCCAAAATAGAAAATGGCATGGGGGCCCTACCAAAATCCATACCAGACCCTTATCCAAGCATGCAACCTGGCAGGCCGCAGGAAAAGGGGGATGACAAGAGACCGGGCATAAAAACCAGCCCTGGAAATAATTTCATACCAGCCCCATAGCATCATTATACCAGCCCAACATCATAACATGTGCTTTGCCGGCAGTATAGCTGCGGTGCCCATTCATTTCAATGGGCAGGAGCGGTGGAGGAGTGTGAGGAGCCACTGCATTCCCCTTTACATCAGCGTGCCCCCTTGCACTGTAAGGTTGAATCCTGCAGACTATGATGTAAAGGGGAACTCTGGGAATGTGGGGAGGACTCTGGTGACCAGAGACCACCTTCCGCAGAAAGTGAACACTAAGGTAAGGGGGTTTACTGGTATAAGGGGAAAACCTTTAGATCAGTGCCCCCTTACAATATTGTATTGACCCACCCCCCCCCCCCCCACCCTCCCCCTCTGACTGGCCTGGCAGTGCTGTCACTGACCTCCTCTCAGGTGCATTGTGCGGGGCTCAGTCACTCAGCTCCAGCTTGGTGGCTCTCGTTTTTATCCCATAGTTTCCTCTCCACAGTCCATACATGTCTGGTTCTCCCATGACCCCCATCCTGGCAGCACTCCCACTCTCGACTCCTCTCCAGACCTGATATAAGACAAGAAAAGGTCAGAGGCTGCGAATGGTACAGGGGAAATCAAAAGCTGCGGAGGGGGAGACAGAAGGTCAGAGGCTGCAGAGGGGGGACAGGAGGTCAGAGGCTGCGGAGATCAGAGGCTGCGGATGGTACAGGGGAGGTCAGAGGCTGCGGAGGGGGGGACAGGAGGTCAGAGGCTGCGGAGATCAGAGGCTGCGGATGGTACAGGGGAGGTCAGAGGCTGCAGGGGGGGGGACAGGAGGTCAGAGGCTGGGAGATCAGAGGCTGGTACAGGGGAGGCCAGAGGCTGCGGATGGTACAGGGGAGGCCAGAGGCTGCGGATGGTACAGGGGAGGCCAGAGGCTGCAGAGGGGGGGGGCAGGAGGTCAGAGGCTGCAGAGGGGATGACAGGAGTTCAGAGGCTGCAGAGGGGGGGGACAGCAGGTCAGAGGCTGCAGAGGGGGGGACAGGAGGTCAGAGGCTGCAGATGGTACAGGGGAGGTCAGAGGCTGCGAATGGTACAGGGGAGGTCAGAGGCTGTGGCTGGTACAGGGGAGGTCAGAGGCTGCGGATGGTACAGGGGAGGTCAGAGGCTGCAGAGGGGGGGACAGGAGGTCAGAGGCTGCAGAGGGGGGAACAGGAGGTCAGAGGCTGCAGAGGGGGGGCAGGAGGTCAGAGGCTGCAGAGGGGGGACAGGAGGTCAGAGGCTGCAGGGAGGAACAGGAGGTCAGAGGCTGCTGGGGGGGGGCAGGAGGTCAGAGGCTGCAGGGGGGGCAGGAGGTCAGAGGCTGCAGAGGGGGGGGACAGGAGGTCAGAGGCTGCAGGGGGACAGGAGGTCAAAGGCTGCAGATGGTACAGGGGAGGTCAGATGCTGCAGAGGGTACAGGGGAGGTCAGAGGCTGCGGATGGTACAGGGGAGGTCAGAGGCTGCGGATGGTACAGGGGAGGTCAGAGGCTGCGGATGGTACAGGGGAGGTCAGAGGCTGCGGATGGTACAGGGGAGGTCAGAGGCTGCGGATGGTGCAGGGGAGGTCAGAGGCTACGGATGGTGCAGGGGAGGTCAGAGGCTGCAGAGTGGGGGACAGGGTGTCAGAGGCTGCAGAGGGGGGGGACAGGAGGTCAGAGGCTGCAGAGGAAGGGGAGAGGAGGTCAGAGGCTGCAGAGGGGGGGGCAGGAGGTCAGAGGGTACAGGGCAGGTCAGAGGCTGTGGAGGGGGGGACAGGAGGTCAGAGGCTGCAGCGGGGGGACAGGAGGTCAGAGGCCGCCGAGGGGGAGCAGGAGGTCAGAAGCTGCGGAGGGGGTGAAAGGAGGTCAGAGGCTGTGGGGAGGGGACAGGTCAGAGGCTGCAGGGGGGCAGGAGGTCAAAGGGTGCGGAGGGGAGCAGGAAGTCAGAGGCTGCGGAGGGGGAGCAGGTGGTCAGAGGCTGTGGGGAGTGGACATGTCAGAGGCTGCAGGGGGGGCAGGAGGTCAGATTCTACGGAGGGGGAGCAGGAGGTCAGAGGCTGCGGAGGAGGGGACAGGACAGAGGCTGCAGGGGGGGGCAGGAGGTCAAAGGGTGCAGGGGGGGCAGGAGGTCAGAGGCTGCAGAGGGGGGGGACAGGAGGTCAGAGGCTGCAGGGGGGACAGGAGGTCAGAGGCTGCAGGGGGGACAGGAGGTCAGAGGCTGCAGATGGTACAGGGGAGGTCAGATGCTGCAGAGGGTACAGGGGAGGTCAGAGGCTGCGGATGGTACAGGGGAGGTCAGAGGCTGCGGATGGTACAGGGGAGGTCAGAGGCTGCGGATGGTACAGGGGAGGTCAGGTGCTGCGGATGGTACAGGGGAGGTCAGAGGCTGCGGATGGTGCAGGGGAGGTCAGAGGCTACGGATGGTGCAGGGGAGGTCAGAGGCTGCAGAGTGGGGGACAGGGTGTCAGAGGCTGCAGAGGGGGGGGCAGGAGGTCAGAGGCTGCAGAGGAAGGGGAGAGGAGGTCAGAGGCTGCAGAGGGGGGGCAGGAGGTCAGAGGGTACAGGGGAGGTCAGAGGCTGTGGAGGGGGGGACAGGAGGTCAGAGGCTGCGGCGGGGGGACAGGAGGTCAGAGGCCACCGAGGGGGAGCAGGAGGTCAGAGGCCGCCGAGGGGGAGCAGGAGGTCAGAGGCTGCGGAGGGGGAGAAGGAGGTCAGAGGCTGTGGGGAGGGGACAGGTCAGAGGCTGCAGGGGGGGCAGGAGGTCAATGGGTGCGGAGGGGAGCAGGAGGTCAGAGGCTGCGGAGGGGGAGCAGGTGGTCAGAGGCTGTGGGGAGTGGACATGTCAGAGGCTGCAGGGGGGGCAGGAGGTCAAAGGGTGCGGAGGAGAGCAGGGGGTCAGAGGCTGTGGAGGGGGAGCAGGTGGTCAGAGGCTGTGGGGAGTGGACATGTCAGAGGCTGCAGGGGGGGCAAGAGGTCAAAGGGTGCGGAGGCGGAGCAGGAGGTCAGATTCTACGGAGGGGGAGCAGGAGGTCAGAGGCTGCGGAGGAGGGGACAGGTCAGAGGCTGCAGGGGGGCAGGAGGTCAAAGGGTGCAGGGGGGGCAGTAGGTCAGAGGCTGTGGAGGGGGGAACAGAAGGTCAGGGGCTGTGGGGGGAACAGGAGTTCAGACACTGCCTGCAGGGAGGGGATGTAGGAAGAGGCACAGCACACGCAAGACCTCACCTCAGTGTGTGGCGTGCATTTTAAAAATGGCGCCGCTCGGCGCTGTCGTGTCACTGCGCATGCACCCGCCTTTCCGAAACTTGCCGAGCTTGTACGGGCTTTCCCGAGCACAGATAGTATCGGAACTGCGCTGTGATGCTGTCACGCTGGCGCATGCGCAGTTGAATGTCGGCTGGCCCGGCCGCAGCTATATTTCTTTCAGGCGCCGCTGCCCTCACAGCAGCCTCCAGGAGCAGCAAAGCAGCCGACCCGCCGGGATTTTTCCCGGTGTGGGCCCTGACGAGATAATGCCCCCCTAAAGCGTATCAGGCCACATGCCCTCATCATGCACCTTGTCCCCATGTTGATGGGGAAAAGGGCCTCATCCGCACAATCCTTGCCCGGTGGTTGTGGGGGTCTGCCGGCGGGGGCTTATTGGATCTTAACAAGGGGGCCCCCAGATCCCACCCCCCATGTGAATAAGTATGTGGTACATTGTAATCCATACCAGACCTGAAATTTTTGGTTTCCTATTACTTCTCTCAAGACCTCCTGCTCTCTAGCTCCCTTGTTACCTCCTCCCATGCTCTCCTTCAGGACTTCTCCCATCCTCTGGAACTCCCAGCCCCGGTATGTCTGATCGGCCCCTACACTGTGCACCTTTAGGAGATCCCTAAAAACGAATTTATTCAGGGAAGCCTATCCCACACCCACCTAACAACTGTCCCGAGGCACCCCCCATCAAATCATTCTCTGCACCTATTACCTTTTGTATAACCACCGCCCCCCTTTAGAATGTAAGCTATACGAGCCGGGCCCTCCAGTACCTTCTGTATTGAACTGTACTGTAATTGTGCTGTCCTCCCCTCCCCTTGTAAAGCACTGCATAAACTGTTGGCGATATATAAATCGTGTATAATAATAATAATAATAATGTCATACTTACCTGCTGTGTGCAGTGAATTTGCACAGAATAGCTCTGATCCTCCTCTTTTCAGGTCCCAGACTGAAGCTCCTGGCCCCTCCCTCCTGTTGAGTGCCCCCACAGCAAGCAGCTTGGTGTGGGGGCACACCCTAATCACCCCATGTGCATTAGTATTATCCAGGGGTAGCACCAGACCCGTCGCTACAGGACAGGCAAAGCAAACAATTGCTTGGGGCCCCGAGCTGGCCTGGGGCCCCCAACTTCCCCTTCCCAGGCTGTAGCGTGGCCGAGCTCCTCCTGTCAGTCCGGCCGAGTACCGGGCGGGACAGGAGATTCAGTGTCCTGTTCCCGGCCGTACTGACAGGAAGCCCTGTCAGTCCGGCCGGGAACAGGACACTGAATCTCCTGTACCGCTCAGGACCCGGCCGGCAGTGTCGGGTCCAGGGCCACACACTGGGGGGTGTCAGGTCGGCTCCCCCCCCCTCCGGGACTGAAGCAGCTGCAGGGAGACTTGAGGCAGCTATTGTTGTGATACCGCGATACAAAGGAGGGGATGCGTGGTAACATCCCCTCCTCTCACGGCCACCGGCTGTCTGAGCATCCCGGCAGTTGATGTGAGTGTGACACAGTCACAGGAACATCCGAGTGAAGCCTCCCCCCCTCCTATCTGTTTATGTGTACAGAGGGGGGACCTTCTGTGCATGTGCCATCACCACGCTGATCTGCAGCATCTGAGCCTGAGGTACTGAATTGGGGAGGGGAGTCTCTGCACTGGGGGGTCTCTGCACTGAGGGGGGTCTCTGTACTGGGGGGGTCTCTGCACTGGGGGGGTCTCTGCACTACAGGGGTCTCTGCACTGAGGGGGGTTTGCACTGGGGGGGTCTCTGCACTGGGAGGGGTGTCTTTGCACTGGGGGGTGTCTCTGCACTGAGGGGGGTCTCTGCACTGAGGGGGGTTTGCACTGAAGTGGGTCTCTGCACTGGGGGGGGTTTGCACTGAAGGGGGTCTTTGCACTGAGGGGGGGTCTCTGCACTGGGGGGGGTTGCACTGAGGGGGGTCTCTGCACTGAAGGGGTGTGAACTGAAGGGGGTCTGCACTGAAAAGAGTCTGTGTAACATGCAGGGGGTCCAGAGCTATGGGGGCTGTGTAATGTAAAGGGCTCCAGAGGTGCAGGGTGCTGTGTATTGTAAAGGGGCCCAGAGCTGCAGGGGGCTGTGTAATGTAAAGGGGTGCAGAGTGCTATTTAATGTAAAGGGGTCCAGAGGTGCAGTTGTGGAGAGGGGGTACACAGTAGTAACAAAGAGATATTGAAGGATGCAGAGGGCACAGTGGGGTGTTTTTACATTTTAACGTAAGGGGGGGGGGGGAGGTGCCAGATATTGGATCCGCCCCGGGTGCCAAATGCTCTAGGTACACCCCTGCCGGCCGGTGTTCTGCCCAAAAAAGTTCCGCCCGGTGGATAAGGACCCCCCTTGTACTGCGCATGCGCGGCGCCGAGTCTCCGAAAATACGGCAGGACACCTGACTGACAGGAGGAAGAGGAGCTCGGCCATGCTACAGCCTACAGGTAAGAAGGTGTGCATGACACAATCGAAAGTTGTAACAAGTGATGCTATATGGTGATAGTAAGTGTCTCTCAGTGACTGTGAATAGAAAGAAGAGAGCACACTGGCACAGCTGGGTGGATGGAAAGTGATCACAAAATGGTAAAATATGAATAAAAGCAATGTGGGAAGCATAAAGCATCTTTATGCTTCCCACATTGCTTTTATTGGTTATATTTTACACTGATTTGTAAGATATTTTTAGAAATAAACCTCATTGGTTGATCTACACCATATGGAGCCCTCTGTTATATTTCATGCTATGCTGGGGCACTCGTGTTTCATCTTGCCCCACCATCACCCCTTCCATCCACCCGGCTGTTGGTTTTCTGCTTACTGTGGTTCTGCGCTTTGCGTGGGGGGGGGGGGGGGCCTCCATGTTCATTTTGCTTGGGGCCCCCTAATTCCTTCAAACGGCCCTGCGCGGCACCAGGTGGGTGGTTGAGGTGCCAGTGTAAATGCCCCCATTATATTAAAGGCTAGGTTCAACTGTAGGAACACATTACACCTATAATGTAACGTAATATGCTTCCAATCAACTGTCTCCCACCATCAGAGCCTCCTCCCTGTGACAGCAGGTGGCGTTCATGTGTGTTTGAGCTTTGGGGTGCACACCCTAAGGCCCCTTTCACATTGAGGCGTTTTGATGCGGTACAGCGCTAAAAATAGCGATGCTATACCGCATGAAAAAATCATGCCCTGCAGGCTTCAATGTGAAAGCCTGAAGGCTTTCACACTAAAGCGGTGTGGTAGCAGGACCGCTCCAAAAGTCCTGCTAGCCGCATCTTTGGAGCGGTATAGGAGCGGGGTGTTTACCGCTCCTATACCGCGCCTTCCCATTGAAATCAATGGGAAACCGCGGTAATACCGCCCGGAATGCGTCTCTGCAGAGGCGCATTGCGGGCGGTATTAACCCTTTTTCGGCCGCTAGTGGGGGTTAATCACGACGGTATAGCGGCGCTACAAATAGCGCGGCTATACCGTCACCACGGCTTCACTGCCCAATGTGAAAGCAGCCTAATGCAATAGGCTGCGCACACCTATGAACTTGATAACAATGTTTTGTTTAACAAATACAAAGAATTTAAAAAAAGAACTATAAAATTGCCTGGTGTTACCGTTCATCTAGGAGTGTATCAGGAAGGATGTGGTTTGGTAATGCTCGGGACTGTAGTACCTATTATATTTTATATCACCGTACAAGAAACAAAATTGTCATATTATTCTTCAGTTTAGTCCTGAGAATTTGTTTCTCCGCAGCTGATTCTAATGACTAGATTCATGGTACATGAACTAATCTGCCGCTATTGCTAAAGCTTATTACAGATAATGGCTTTCTCTCCAGTTTAATAAGACACACAAAAAAAACGTCCTGTTTATGTGCGATCAACTGAGTAAAGAGTAGGAGGAAACATCTTTGAAGTTGTTTACTGATGCCCCCATACCTGATTCTCTTTGATTATCAGACAGCGAAACATGACTAAAATCATTTCATCATGTTACGATAAACACTTCATTATCATTAGCAAGATTTTTTTTTTTTATCCCTCAAAATTCTGATTGTTAGCCAAGTCTTAAAATATAAAGAGATATACTTCAAGAAAGGGACACAGAGACATTTGTCCTTTATGTAGAAATGTGTGTACCCTGCAATTTAATCTACACTGCAATTTAATCAAGTATTTTCTGTAACATTCTGTAATCTTTCAGTCTTTCAGTCAGAACAGAAAAAAATGCTCTTGTCCAAAGTTCTTCAGTGTTCTTTTCTTTAACTGTCAAGCAGCAGTGTATAAGGGTTGCCACCTTTTCTTCAAGTCAAACCTGAACACTTTAGCGGCGCGCAGAATTTTTTTTCTATACATATATTTTTCTAATAAATAACATTTCTAATCATACTCAACTTTACATCAGTTACAGAGTTCCCCTTCACTGAACATTTTACATCTGAACTCGCAGAGTTCCCTTTCACTGTAAGGGGGAACTCTGCAGACTCTGATGTAGTGGAAAACCCTGGGGACTCTAAAATAAGGGGTGCTCTGAGAACCCTGATTTACCTTAGTGTACTCACTCAGAGGCAGGTGAGAGAAGGGGAGATTTCAGTCACAGACAGGGATGTATGGTGAGCTCTCTCACCCCTTGGCAGTCAGCATCTCTCATCTAGATGTATCTGAGGCTGCTGGACTTTAAATTTCCAGGCCCCCCCCTTTTTTTCCTTTTCTGCGGCACAGCCCTGGGGATTGGTGTGTGGGCAGACACAGAGGGATAGGGGTGGGGGGAAGAGGTGCAGATCGAGCCCTCTCTCCTCTCCCATCTGTATGTGTGTTTAAGGGGAATTGTTAGTGCTGGCTTTGGGCAGCATTATAGAGTATAACAGACATTCTCAGCTTAGACAACTTCAGTCAGCCACCCTGCTGAGAAGGCATAGTCCAGTCTAAGTAATGTGTCCGGGTTTCAGGTAGTCTGAAACCATGACGCATGATTCCAAACCCGAACTGTCTGGGTGAATCCTGGACAGATGGCAACCCTACAGTGTATTCTTATTTTGATCAAATTTCAGTTTGTTTAATTCCATGCAGCTCTATGCATAGCAAAAACCTATGTGTAGCGCTAGCCCCACAAGGCCTCTGAATTTAACTGGTTCTTTCCCAAACCGTCATCCAAGCAACAGTTCATTCGGTCCTTCTCCAATAAAAAAGTGAAGGGGTTTGTGATTTATTGTTTGCAGAACCTGTGACAGGAGAGGGATTGGGGCATGGGATACTGCAAAATGGCTAGTAACGAAAGGACAATCTAAACCAGGGGTGTCCAACCTTCGGCCCAAGCCCAAGACAGCTATCATTGCAGCCCAACACAAAATCATAAACATACTTAAAGCAGGAGTTCACCCGAAAAACAATTTTTAACATTAGATTGAGGCTCGTTTTGTGAAGGGGAATCGGGTGTTTTTTTTTTTTAAATCGAAGCAGTACTTACCGTTTTAGAGATAGATCTTCTCCGCCGCTTCCGGGTATGGTCTTCGGGACTGGGCGTTCCTATTTGATTGACAGGCTTCCGACGGTCGCATACATCGCGTCACGAGTAGCCGAAAGAAGCCGAACATCGGTGCGTCTCTATACGGCGCCTGCGCACCGACGTTCGGCTACTTACGGAAAATCGTGACGCGCTGTATGCGACCGTCGGAAGCCTGTCAATCAAATAGGAACGCTCATTCGCGCAGCTCATACCCGGAGAAGATCTATCTCTAAAACGGTAAGTACTGCTTTGATTTAAAAAAAAACACCCGATTCCCCTTCACAAAACGAGCCTCAATCTAATGTTAAAAATTGAGTTTTTGGGTGAACCTCCACTTTAAAAATGTTAATTGTTGGGGGAATTTCTTGTAATAATGCTTGGCAAACACATGCGACCAAAATAAAATTTGACAGTGTCTCTTTATTGGACTTTTATAAGCTTTATCCTCCCAAAGAAAAATATCCCACTCTTCACAATCACGCCTTATTCATGTCATCAGTTTTCGGCAGCAGCACCTATATTTGTGAGAAAGGTTTTTTTTCTTTGTCTGAATTTCTCACTTCCTGTTTCTCCACAGAAAACTTGCCACCATCATGCGAGCGGTGGTTAGTCAGCCAGAACAGCTTACTGAAAAGCTTACTGAGGAGGAACAGGAAGTGAGAAAATCAGAAAACAAAGAAAAAAAACATTTAGAAGGGAAATCGAAGAAGGAGAAGGTAAGTGAAGCAACAATGCACTAGCTTAAAGGAACCTATTTAGAAAATAAAAAACAAATCTTTACAACCCCTTTAATCCCCGAAGCAATAGAAATCAAAGAAAATACAGACAATTAAAGGTTATTTTAGGGAAGTGGATAAAACTAGGCCAATGGAAGAATTAATATACTTTCAAAATGACTCTGAAGTAAGATTCTATAGGACCTGGAAGAGTTGGTTGGAATTCAAACAATCCTTAATTCACTTGAGTTACATCGGTAGTGAGAGCGTTATTTAGAGGCCCTCCCTCTGTTCCCTCCTCCGTGCCCCCCTGAGAGCGTTATTTAGAGGCCCTCCCTCTGTTCCCTCCTCCTCGCCCCCCTGAGAGCGTTATTTAGAGGCCCTCCCTCTGTTCCCTCCTCTTCCCCTCCCCCTCTCCCCCCTTTGTGTGGGGGTTGATTCTAGGTTGGAATCTATGGGGAGCTATAAGTAGTTATCCTACTATGGATCCACACTCTTAAAATGAAATAAATGTAATTATATTCAAATTTTTGATACACGCAGTAATTCACGGTTTAGTAAGGGAGATTGGGAATAGAACATTTGGTAAGGGTATTTGATAACTCGAGAAGAAATAAGGGGAAAAGGGGGGTAGAGGGTTGTGTCCCCCCCCCCACCCCCTTAAATAAAAGTGAAGGGGAAAGATAAAGATTTACTATACACAATATTATTTTTTTCCTTCTTGGTTGTTTTCTTGGTTGGAATCTAGGGGGGAGCTGCAAGGACTTATATAAACCTAGATCCACCCTCTTAAAATTAAAATAATACTAAAAAGAAATAAATTATATTAAACTATTAAACGTTTGACAAATGCAGCACTTCACGGTTAAGTAAAAAAGGGAGAATGTTACAAAAAAATAAATCTTCTCACGTCGTGTTATAGGGAGTTTGTATAAGGGATGTGGGGGGGGGGGATGTGAGAGGGGGGAGAGCGGAGTGAGTCAATGGAATATGGGCCCTCTTTTAATTTTTACTTTTTCTAAGAACTTTGAAAGCTTTGAGGAAGATATATTCTAGGAGAATTCTTGTATTTTTCTTGTGTTTTTGAATGACTTGTATATATGTTTTTGGAATGATATGTAAGGTTTTATATTTGTATAATAATTTAATAAAAAGAAAAAAAAATATCAAATATTGCACTAGTTTTATATTGCCCTCTTTTATTTTTATAATAAAAATATTACAAAAAATAATTAAGTTTTATTACTCAGACAGGTACATTATATTTATCAATGATCGTTAACTTGTGATCTCTTCAACTTTTTCTTCTCATCAGCTATCCTTATTATTGGTGTGTTTTTTGTGTGGCCCAAGACAATTCCTCTTCTTTCATGGTGGCCAAATAAAGTCAAAAAGTTGGACACCCCTGATCTAAACCCTCACAGCTGGGCACCATGAGGCACCTGGTTACCCTGCACAATTGCACAGCTGTAGCTACCCATTGCAATTTCAGGAACAATGCACAGTACAGGAAGGCACTCTTAACAAAGCTCACAGTCTAGAATTCTGCCAATGACAGGAGAATGGATATTATCTTAGACCCTATGGAAACCATCTCAATCAGAGCAACATCTGGCACTTACAGTAAATCCCAAAAGCACACAGTCACCATGAATCAGTTCAGAGTCAGTCTCCAGGACAGCTGCCACCTTCTAACTTTCTACGGACACCTCCCAGTAAGTGAGAAACATCCTTCTCAAGCAAAAGATCTCAATGGGAAAATCCTGCAGCCAGTTCCAGGTCACTTCCAAGTCTCCAACCCTGAGACCTCAGAGATCAGCAGCACAATCCAGAGGGCAACAACCCTCTCTAAAGTTGGAAACTCTCCCTGTTTGGAAATACCATATCTCCAGGGCTTTAGCCTATTGAATAGCTTCTCAGCCACCATCTGGGCACACCGAAACAGGTGTATCTGATCTACTACCTCTCGTGCAATGCCTGGTGAGCCTTTAAAAACCCAGCACTCAGCCTGGGAAGTCTCTGCAAACCTCCATGTAATCCATGCAAAAAAGGGAGAAAAGCCGGGGCCATGGAAATCGGCTAAAACATGATTAAGGCCTGACGGCCGAAATGCGCTGGCTGTTTTGACGGTTGATCACATGCTATAATAAAACAATGTTTTAACCATCTTCCATGGCACCAGTCTTTCTCCCTTTTTTAATCTGGGCACACCATCCAAGGGATTGGCTAGGCCCTGATCAATATTCAGGCTGGTTATGTAAATTCTCCCTCTCTAAGCTCCAGAAACTTCTTCCAGAGGCAGGGGGAGGCAATCAAACTCCCAGCCTGTGAAACACTAAACAGACCAGACTAAACAATCACTGCTCCCTTGATTACTGAAAAAGCCAAAAAACTAAATTTACTCAGCATCCTATGCTAGGAGAGTGCTACATATGGATACATGCTTTTAAACCTTTGAATAGGTGCCTAAACTTCTTGTAAAACACCCTTGCAACCCTGAAACCTAAGATGCAAGTTTGGTCAGTTTCCTGGTTGCTTGCTCAGCCCCCTTTCAACCTACTGCAGCTTACTGCCAAGGGCAGTGTGTGGGAGAGCCAAAGCCAAATGATCAGTAAGCTGACAGGTTCTTGCACCCCAATTTGGAAGTTGTGCAGTCAAAAGACATGCACATTCTGCACAAGTTTATAAAATACATACATATATATATATATATATACAGTGCCTTGAAAAAGTATTCTTTTTCAATGCACTATATATATATATTAGGGCTGTCACTGATTATAATTTTCGTGTTCGATTAATCGTTTGTTTGTTTTTTATCGATTATTTTTTTCTTATTAAACTTTAAGAAAAACGTAGTAAGTTAGTTTAACTTTAAATATAAAACTTATCTAGTATATTGACTGTCAATCACTTTATAGTAGGCAAGTAGGCATCACTTTAGCCAGTCACGCAGACATACCAGAGTGTTTACATTTTCTGGAAGCAGACATGATCGCATTTTATTGACAATATACCCTGAAGAACTGAACAGTCTTTCGCACGGAACAGATGTTGCCTATACACAAAGAATTGTCTGCACAAAACTGCTTAGGACAGGAAAACAATGGTTATTTTTGCCCCCTTTCCCTGATGGAGCCTGATGCATCCTCCTGCTCCACAGATGCAAAGGTACCTCAATCCAATGGGTGCAGTTTGCTCGCATCCAGCAGGGTAAGTCTCACTGTCCAGGCTGTCCAGTGACGTCAAGAATTTTGATCGATCAAAATAATATTTCTATACAACGATCAGCCATAACTTATGGCTATCCACGTAATATTGAATAGGTTCCCTTTTAACTGCCAATACTGCCCTGACTCGTTGAGGCATCTAAAGGTATGCTGTGGTATCTGGCACCAAGCCATCAGTAGCAGATTCTTCCTTTTTTTAATTTGTTTTACAGTACTTCCCAAAGATGCTCGATTGGATTGAGATATGGAGAATTTGGAGGCCAGGTCAACACCTGAAACTTGGTATGTTCCCTAGACCATTCTTGTTTAACCATTTCAGCCCCGGAAGGATTTGCCCCCTTAATGACCAGGCCATTTTTTGCGATACGGCACTGCGTTACTTTAGTTGACAATTGTGCAGTCATACGACGCTGTACTCAAAAAAAATTGATGTCCTTTTTATCCCACAAATAGAGCTTTCTTTTGGTGGTATTTGATCACCTCTGCGTTTTTTAATTTTTTGTGTCATAAACAAAAAAGGACCAACAATTTTGAAAAAAAACAACATTTTTTATTTTCTGCTATAAAACACACCGGCCCAGATTCAAAGAGCAATTGCGCCTGCGTAACCATAGTTACGCAGCGCAATTGCTTACTTGCCCCGGCATAACGAGTTCTCCTGATTCAGAGAGCTTGTTACGCTGACTACAGCCTAAGATATGCGTGGCATAAGGCGCTTATGCCCGCATATCTTAGGCTGCATTCTTGCAATGGCCGTTAGGTGGCGTTCCCGTTGTGCTCAGCGTATAGTATGCAAATTGCATACTAACGCCGATTCACAACGTTACGCGAGCCCTGCGTACGCAGTTTACGTCGTTTGTGTATGGCGGTTTTCACGTAAGGCTGCCCCTGCTATTAGCAGGGGCAGCCAATGTTACGTATACCCGTCGTTCCCGCGTTGCGAAATTTGAACTTTATGTAGTTTGCGTAAGTGATTCGTGAATGGCGCTGGACGCCATTCACGTTCACTTTGAAGCAAATGACGTCCTTGCGACGTCATTTGCCGCAATGCACGTCGGGAAAGTTTCCCAACGGAGCATGCGCTCTACGATCGCCGCGGGAACGCGCCTAATTTAAATGATTCCCGCCCCCTACGGGATCATTTAAATTGCGCGCGCTTACACCGGGCATTTTGCCGGAGCGCACACGCAATTTACAGAGCTACTGCTCCGTGAATCGCGGGTAGCGCAGAAAATTTGCGTGGGCGCAGGGCAAAAACCGTGCCCTGCGCCTACGTAAAAAAAGCGCAGAGGTTACTGTATCTACCCCACCCAATAATAAAAAACAAAACAAAAAAAAACTTTTTCATAAATTTAGGCCAATTTGTATTCTGCTATATATTTTTAGTAAGAAAAATCCCCAAAAGCGTTTATTGATTGCTTTGCGCAAAAATTAGCATCTACAAAATAGGGTATAGGTTTATGGAATTTTTATTATTTATATTTTTTTTTACTAGAAATGGCGGTGATCAGCGATTTTTAGCAGTACTGCGACATTGCGACGGACAGATCGGACACCTAACTGATATTTTTTACACTTTTTTGGGAACCGGTGACAATATTACAGTGATCAGTGTTAAAAATATGCATTGACATTGTACAAATGGCACTGGCAGGGAAGGGGTTAACATCAAGGACGATCAAGGGGTTAACTGTGTTCCATCAGTGTGTTTCTAACAGTGTGGGGGATGGGCTGCCTGGGACAACACACAGATCCGTCTTCCTGCATAGCAGAAAGACAGGATCTCTGTATGATCCCCTGTCAGAACAGATCTGCCTTGTTTACTGGCAGATCAATGTTCTGTCACTGCAGAGAACGATTGTGGGTGGCTGGCGGACATCAAGTCTGCTGGACCCGCTGATTGGCTCCTCTGCTGGCCATTTAGTTCTACTGCTCTTGTGCCCATGCCCATTGTAGGCACCATTGTAATCAAATAATATATTTCACGTAACCTATAAGTGGTCATAAAGTTATGGATGATTGGTGTACTGTATACAGTATATATATATATATATATATATACACACACACACACAGTATATAGCTATAACAAATTCAACTCCTCTGGGAAGGCTGTCGACAAGGTTTAGGAGTGTGTCTATGAGAATGTTTGACAATTCTACCAGAAGCGCATTTGTGAGGTTAGGCACTGATGTGGACGAGAAGTCCTATCTCACAGTCTCCGCTTTAATACTTTTCAAAGGTGTTCTATCGGGTTGAGGTCAGGACTTCATTCAGGCCAGTCAATTTCCTCCATCTTTAAGTTCGCTCATCCATGTCTTTATGGACTTTGCTGTGTGCACTGGTCCAACGGATTTGTTGGAGGAGGGATTATGGTGTGGGGTTGTTTTTCAGGGGTTGGGTTTGGCCCCTTTGTTCAAGTAAAGGGAACTCTTAAGGCGCCAGCATAGCAAGACATTTTGGACAATTTCATGCTCCCAACTTTGTGGGAACAGTTTGGGGATGACCCTAAAATGCATAAATCAATGAAACTCTGTTATTAATACATTATTAAATGTATTTTTAATGCATGTGTATCGCCTGGGTACTTTATAGTACCGTGCTAGTTAAATTTAGAGGGAGATCAGAGTGTAGTTAAACTCTGATCCAAATTGTTAAGTGCACAACAGGGTCTCTGTCTCAGCTTGGCTGTGCTGTAGGCTATTCTGTTGCATTGGGGTGTTCTTCCAACCCCGGTGCTGCAGGTGGCAGCAGTGGAGTCAATGTTTGGGTGCTCTTTCCCAGCAACCAATCAGGAGGGTTTGGCCTCGCTGTGCATGCCGCGGAGGGGTATTTATGAGGCAGACGCCATTGGTTCTGGGTCTTCTTCTTCGAATGTGGCACCCACCTTTAGGGTGACCACATCACGGTGCCCCAGCATTATGGCCTACCTGGCTGTGCTGTAGGCTATTCTGTTGCATTGGGGTGTTCTTCCAACCCGGTGCTGCAGGTGGCAGCAGTGGAGTCAATGTTTGGGTGCTCTTTCCCAGCAACCAATCAGGAGGGTTTGGCCTCGCTGTGCATGCCGCGGAGGGGTATTTATGAGGCAGACGCCATTGGTTCTGGGTCTTCTTCTTCGAATGTGGCACCCACCTTTAGGGTGACCACATCACGGCGCCCCAGCATTATGGCCTACCTGGCCGGGGCGTGCGTGCCATGCGGTGTTCCTGGTTCCGGGACCATGTCGGCCCGGAGCATCTGAACAGCGACGGGAACCCAGTGAGCGACTGGGTTCCCACTTTTGAGGATCCCAAGCTGTATTGTTGTTCGGTGGGGAGTTCCTCTGAGGAGCGCCATTGAGAAGCTGGCGATTCAAAAGGGCCTCGACAAACCACTGGGATCAAGGTAGCCGGACACTGAAGGATTGATCACCTGTCAGTCAGGACCTGGGCGACAAGTTGAAGGAGATCCAGGCGTAATTCATCTAAGGATTTCCTCCGTAACTACAAGTCAGAGAGGGCCTGTGGCAGAGGTGTCTCCCTGAAGTTCACCAAGGAGGGTCTGTGGCAGAGACTTTTCCTCAAGTTTAAGTTCACCAAGGAGGGTCTGTGGCAGGGACTTTGGCAGGTCAGTGAGAGAAGCCTGTCCGGGTACACTAAACCCACTCAGGCAAGAGTGGTGCAGAGAAGTGTTACGCTTGGGAGCAGGACTGTTTCCCTATCATCACGCCTGAATCTGCTGTTCTCCTTTCTTCTTCAACTTTACTTTCCTCACCACAAGTTTATTGTTTTTACCTGGCTGGGTAATAAAGAGCACAGCAAAGAGCACCTGTTGCGGACATTACTTTTACATCTACCAAATGCAATGCGCATCATTCACCCCTAGGAATTCGGGGGAGCCATGAGGTAAATGTACCACCCAAAACAACCAGCAGCTCCTCCGGGGGTAGTACTACACAAGCATTGAAAGTACCTAAAATTAACTTGGTAGAAGGCCCCTTGCAATCCCCTGTACAGTTTGTGCAATAGAGCTCAGAGACGAGGGAGTGGATTAAGTGGAGGTGGGACACTTTAAGTTAGGGTGACCAGACATCCCGGTTTCTGGGGACAGTCCCCAGATTGAGGACACTGTCCCCGGACCAAGTCTGTCCCCGGTTTTGTCCCCGGATTGGATTTGAACAGGGGCTGGGGATATTTCATAGACATTACACCCCCCCCCCCCTCCACTGCTCCTACTAGCTTAGGGGGGGGTATTTTTTTCCATTATCTGTGCCCCTTTCTGGTGATCATGTGATGGTCGGAGAGAAGAAAATATTTCTTCAGTTTCGGGCGCTTGCCCATCCAGCTCCACTCGCATGTTCTTCTGCCTTGGCTCAAGTCCCGACCAGCCGCCTGCCTGCTTATCCCCTTGCCTTGCCTGGCGGAGTTATCTTCCTCCGCTCCCCACCCAGTAGTAGCTGGGGCCCAGAGAGTAAGACTTGACAGGACGTGAGACAAGCTGCCGCGGCGACGGGCAGGGAGTCGCTGATTGCCGCCATTACTAGTAAAATAAAAAAATATGTCCCCGGATATAATTAAAAAAATCTGGTCACCTTACTTTAAGGTCTTGTACAGACGAGCAGACATGTCCGATGAAAACGGTCTGCGGACCGTTTTAATCGGACATGTCTGCTGGGAGGTTTAGGTCTGATGTGTGTACACACCATCAGACCAAAATCCCCGCGGACAGAGAACGCGGTGACGTAGACGACACCGACGTTCTCTGACACGGAAGGTCAATGCTTCCACGCATGCGTCGAATCAATTTGACGCATGCGCGGGATTTCGGGCCAGCGGACATGTCCGATGAGTTGTACTAACCATCGGACATGTCCGACGGACAGGTTTCCACCGGACAAGTTTCTTAGCATGCTAAGAAACTTTTGTCCGCTGGAAACCTGTCCGCTAGGCCAGGAATCCGGTCCGCTAGGCCGTACACATGGTCGGACATGTCCGCGGACCAGTTTCAGCAGACATGTTCGATCGTGTGTACGAGGCCTAAGTAAAAGTCAAACTGCAGCAGAGAAAAATCAGGTCCCCTGCTAGGCATGGCTGTAATGTGGGGAGCTGTGCAAATCTCAGGATAGGATTCGGAGAAAAACAAATCTTTTGGCAAGTAAAACAGCTCTCATATACAGTATATATTTCATCTGCGTATTTAGCCATGTGCCTGGAGTTCAGCTCTATATTTGCACAGTAGTAAAAATCCTAGTTATTTCCAA
Source organism: Rana temporaria (assembly GCF_905171775.1). Classification (NCBI taxonomy): domain Eukaryota; kingdom Metazoa; phylum Chordata; class Amphibia; order Anura; family Ranidae; genus Rana; species Rana temporaria. The sequence goes on from NC_053490.1 coordinate 398,883,816, forward strand.
CATGCAAATAGAAAAAGTAGAATCTAAGGAGCTTTTCAATATTTGCTAATGTATTAAATAAAAAAAAAGTCAGCTTTACCTCTGAAAACACACAATAAACATAGCCTCTGTGTATGCAACGTCTAGTATACAGTCTTATGTGAAAGTACGTTGCTGCGAGGGCTGATCCTATTAACACAGTATGTCAGGAGAGGGAAACCACACTGAGTACTGCCAAACATCAGAGCGCTGCAGGAAGCAGGAGATTCCTTTCACTTGTGCACAGAGCCAAATACCCTTCACCACATGATCACGGGTCACTGGAACATAGCAAGAAAGCAGTGGACTCCTGCCATGGCTTTCCTTCAAAGAGTTCAAACAGACCGCTGAAAACCAATTGATTTCCTCTACGGGACAAAACAATTTCACAATTCCCCTTTTTTAAGGGCAGATGATTAGATGGATGCTTCTCGCCAAGGAGACTGAAAAAGATTGCAACAGGGGACTTGAAAAAAATAAATGTATCATTGTTATAAAAAAAAAAAAAACTGCAAGATTATCCATAGATAGCTTTCACAATGACAGAGCATGAGTATAGGGGAGGCTAGATAAGGAGACTCAGATACATTGCACTGGAGTGAGATGAAAGCAGATCTACTTCTCCTTCATAAGGTGACACATCCAAACTGGAGAAGAAAAGTTTAAGGTTGGCAAAGTACATGGATGGAAAAATCTTTGATCTTGGACCAGAAAGGCCAAGTAACAAACTGGTCATGCCAGTATATGAACAGGGCAAAAGATAAGACATTTCCGGTACAATCTATAGTTAGCTACTTTAGCTTGTATTTGTCAGGGTGTTTGAAGAAATATTTTCTGTCAGACTGAACTTGGCTGGTGAACATAGTATGCAGGAGCAGTCCCTTTGATAACCAAAGGCCCCGTACACACGTCCGGGAAACTCGACGGGCAAAACACATCGTTTTGCTCGTCAAGTTCCTTGTGAAGCTGCCGAGGATCTCGGCGAGCCAAGTTTCCTCATTGACTAACGAGGAAATAGAGAACATGTTCTCTATTTGGCCCGACGAGATTATTGTCGGTTTCCTTGGCCAAAAGTGTACAGACGACCGGGTTTCTCGGCAGAATACGGCTCTGATCGAGTTTCTGGCTGAATTCTGCAAAAACAGAAACTGAGAAACTCGGTCGTGTGTACGGGGCCATAGTCTACATTTGTGTGTGATGATAACAGTAAATCAGGCCATAGACTAGGGTGACAAGACATCCCTGGTTTCCGCGGACAGTCCCCAGATTGAGGACACTGTCCCCGGACCAAGTCTGTCCCCGGATTGGATTTGAACAGGGGCTGTGGCAATTTCAAAGACAGTCAGTGCAGAATAAAAAAAAAAATCTGAATTGAACACCCCCCCTGCTCCACCCCACCTACTAGCTTAGGGTGTGTATTTTTTTTCCATTATCTGTTCCCCTTTCTGTTGATCATGTGCTGGTCGGAGCGGAGGGAATATTTCTTCAGTTCCGGGTGTATGCCCATTCAGCTCCTCTCACATGTTCTTCTGCCTTGGCTCATGTCCTGGCCAGCCGCCTGTCTGCTTATCGCCTTGCTTTCCCTGGTGGAATGATCTTCCTCTGCTCCCCAGCTAGTAGTAGCCGGGGGCCCAGAGAGAAATGCCATGTACACACGATCTGAATATCTGATGGAAAAGGTCCGTCTGACTTTTTCCATCGGAAATTCTGATCGTGTGTACATGGCATTTCTCTCCAATGAAAAAACTCTGATAGGGCTACACACGATCGGAAATTCTGATCGTGTGTAGCCCTATCAGAGTTTTTTCATCGAAAATTCCAATGAATTCCATCGGAGTTTAGATATAGAACATTTTCTATTTTTATTTATAAAGAAAAGCAAATTGCATAATCAATGGCCTCCCTTAGATTGCAAATGTAAGACAAAATAATGTTTTTCGCCTTCAATGAATATCATTTACCGGTGTTTCTCAACTTTTTTTCAGTTGGCACATCCTTTAGAAGTATGTGGTAATACAGGTATGCTAATACATATTTTGTGGCGGTATCCAAAACTTCAAAGATACTGGGCGGAGGTGATTGGTACCCAAAACGGGCTATTGGATACTAATATTCCGGTTGAACCCCTTATATGTCTATTGGGATACTGCGATACGTCTATTTATACCTCTTCTATTGGTAACACTATAAAACGTGTGCTTAAGTGGACCTCTCCCTACCCGCTGACCGTATCTTTTAGATCTCAATAGGATTATTCTTTTTGAAAAACATACATACTCCCTAAGGAATTCCATGAGTAAGTTTGATGCTACCTGGTCAAAATGGCTTAAATTCACGACCTAGGTATCATGTAAACTAATAGGTACTATGGGCCAGATTCACATATACTTGCGGCAGCGCAAGTGCCTGATTCACCAAGCACTTGCGTGTAAACTTACGGCGGTGTAATGTAAAGGCGTCCGGCGCAAGCCCGCCCAATTCAAATGGGGCGTGTACCATTTAAATTAGGCGCGCTCCCGCGCCGGACGTACTGCGCATGCTCCGTTTTGAAATTCCCGCCGTGCTTTGCGCAAAGTGACGTAATTTTTTTGAACGGCGACGTGCGTAACGTACTTTCGTATTCCCGGACGTCTTACGCAAAAAAAAAAAAATTGAAATTCGACCCGGAAACGACGGCCATACTTTAACATGGCTCATCTAAAGTTAAGCCATGTTAAAGCAGGCGTAACTTTGCGACGGGAAAAAATTACTAGCCACGACGTAACGGACGAGAAAACCGTCGTGGATTGCCGTAAACGCTCATTTGCATACCCAACGCTGGAAAACAACGCAAACTCCACCCAGCGGCGGCCGAAGTATTGCATCCTAAGATCCGACGGTGTAAGTCAATTACACCTGTCGGATCTTAGGGCTATCTATGCGTAACTGATTCTATGAATCAGTCGCATAGATACTCCCAGACATACGACGGCGTATAAGGAGATACGCCGTCGTATCTCTTCTGTGAATCTGGCCCTATATACTTTGTAATATTGGATGCTCTTTATTTTCTGACCTTTTTTTTTTTTTTTATATATACTCCAAGAGCAGTGTGGGGGTGGTTTGGGGTCCCTTTTTTTTATGCGATTTTGTTTGTATAATCTGTCTGTATTGTCTTAAAGAGGTTGTAAAGGTTCCGCTATAATTTTTTTTAAAAAACAAACATGTCATACTTACCTCCACTGTGCAGTTCATTTTGCACAGAGTGGCCCTGATTGTCCTCTTCTGGGGTCCCACAGTGGCTCTCGCGGCTCCTCCCCGCAAGAGCTAACCCCCTCTGACAAGCTCTCTTCTGAGTGGGTTAACTTGCGGGGATGCTCCCGCCACCATACAATCGGGGTCCATAGCCGCCAATTGTATGATTCAGCTCTGCCCCCAGGCAGCCTCGTCATTGGATTTGATTGACAGCAGCGGGAGCCAATGGCTGCTCTGCTATCAATTATCCAAAGAAGAGCCAACAAGACCTGGGGGAAAGCAACATGGGATCGCGCCCATGGAGATTCGGGGCTCAGGTAAGTTAAACGGGGGCTCAGGGGGGGGGCCTTGACTACAAGGTGTGCATTTATGACAAATGAAACCCTGCTCAAATCAGACAGCGGTGAGAGGGGCGATGCCGATGTTTGGAGCTGTTGACTTTATTTCTCCTCTCTTGACTTCACGTAGAGGACTGAAAAATAGAAAGAAGACAAAAGGGCACATTAAATACATTAAATAGGTTTTCATGGAACTGATAAATGTTATTAATTCTCCAAGCAAATATTTATTTTTGGCGAGTCTAGCATTTTGTTGTCTGGCCCAGCATGGCAACTAACCAGTTAGAGGTGGTAGAGTGGTTATGGGAGATTCTGATAAAGGTAACCCTTTGTTATTGTGTAAAGTGCCTTGAAAAAGTATTCATACCCCTTGAAATTTTCCACATTTTGTCATGTTACAACCAAAAACGTAAATGTATTTTATTGGGATTTTAATGTGGTAGACCAACACAAAGTGGCACATAATTGTGGAAGGAAAATGATAAATAGTTTTCAATTATTTTTTACAAATACATTTCTGAAAAGTGTGGAGTGCATTTGCATTCAGCCCCCTTTACTCTGAAACCCCTAACTAAAATATAGTGGAACCAATTGCCTTCAGAAGTCAACTAATTAGTAAATAGAGTCCACCTGTGTGCAATGTAATCTCAATATAAATACAGCTGTTCTGTGAAGCCTTCAGAGTTTTGTTAGAGAACCTTAGTGAACAAACAGCATTATGAAGGTCAAGGAACACACCAGACAGGTCAGAGAAAAAGTTGTGGAGAAGTTTAAAGCAGGGTTAGGTTATAAGAAAATATCCCAAGCTTTGAACATCTCATGGAGTACTGTTCAATCCATGACAAAATCTGGAAATGTTCAAGGGGTCTGAATAACTTTTTCAAGGCACTGTAAGTAGTGAAATAGCTGAACACATACTCTGCCTAAAGAGACAGGGTACATCCCCAGCACTTTGGTCACCCAGGTGGCAATTCTGCTATGACTAATAGCAATACATGGGTTCCACTATCGAATGCATACACAATACTTTACAGAAATCTACTTTAACGATGTACAGTAAGTTGTCATTATCAATCTGCTACATGTTTGTGATTGCTCACTGGACATACAGGGCCAGATTCACAGACATTTGCGGCGGCATAACGTATCGCATTTACGTTACACCGCCGCAAGTTTTACGGGCAAGTGCTTGATTCACAAAGCACTTGCCTGTAAAGTTGCGGCGGCATAGCGTAAATCCCTCCGGCGCAAGCCCGCCTAATTCAAATGGGGCGTGGATCATTTAAATTAGGCGCGTTCCCGCGCCGAACGTACTGCGCATGCTCCATTTTGAAATTTCCCGCCGTGCTTTGCGCGTAATGATGTCGCACCGAAATAGCAGCTTTAACTATACGCCGGGAAAAGCCGACTAGCGACGACGTAAGAGAATGCGACGGCCGTGCGTACCTTCGTGAATCGCCGTAAACAGCTAATTAGCATACCCGACGCGGAAAACGACGCAAACTCCACCCAGCGGGCGCCGAAGTATATCACCTACGACCTGAAGGCGTACGAAGCCGTACGCCTGTCGGATCGAAGCCAAAAGCCGTCGTATCTTGGTTTGAGGATTCAAACTAAAGATACAACGCGGCAAATTTGAAAGTACGCCGCTGTATCAGTAGATACTCCGGCGTATTTCTTCTGTGAATCTGGCCCACAGTATGTAGTATATACATTCATGGTTTTGGTGACAGAATGCTACTTATACTGTCTGACAGCAGTGTATTATTTTTTTCTTTATGATGACAAAAAAGTAATGCTGGTGATTCAACTTTTTTGTGATGTCCTTAGGCACTAGTTTGTAGGTCCCGCTGCTTTATATCTAAATCATTTTTAAGTTGGTCTTTTTTTTGCCATGCTTTTCATCTTTAAAAAAGGGCTCAGATCAAATGGTCAGCTACAGAAAACATCATCCTGCAGGTTTCTGCTCATTATGGCAGGTGGAGCCCTATTCACCAAATACTGTCAGGCCTCGTACACACGACAGAGTTTCTCGGCAGAATTCACCGAGAAACTCGGTCAAAACCCGGATTCTGCCGAGAAACTCTGTCGTCTGTACAGTTTTGGCTCGATGGAGCCGCCGAGGAACTCGACGAGAAAATAGAGAACATGTTCTCTATTTTCTCGTTGTCCTCGTTCTTCTATGGGAGAAGCCGGCCCGCCGAGCTCCTCGGCGGCTTCATCCCAAAACTCGACGAGGAACTCGACGTGCCAAGCACGTCGAGTTCCTCTGTCGTGTGTACGGGGCCTCACAGGTTTCCATTCTATGTATGGCTGTGGGCTAACCTGTTAAAGCGGAAGGAAAGGATAAAAAAAAACTAGGTTTTAAGCATTTTCTCCCTACTACTTATATACTTGCTGAATACAGTTTGTCAGAAGTGTCAATGGAAGTACCTTTTTTAATCTTATTCCAAGTGGTCACATGACCCCAAAGCTCTGGGAAGGTGTGTGTGCGTTTTGCAGTTGGTGGGAGATAACTCTTGTAGGGCAGACAACACCAGCAATAGATGCAGGTGGGATGACGTTGCTACTCTAAAAATTCAACACTGTTGTCATCTCTGCAAAGGTGGGCATTGCATGTCTTATGCCCTGTACACACGAGCGTAATTTCTGTCGGAAAAAACATCCAACTTTTTTCCGATGGGAATTCTGCTCAAGCTTGCCTTGCATACACACGGTCACACAAAAGTTCGGTGAACTTTTGACTGCCAAGAACGCAGTGACGTAAAAGACTACGACGAGCCGAGAAAATTAAGTTCTATGCTTCTGAGCATGCGTCGATTTGTTTCTGAGCATGTGTCGGAATTTTGCGCGTCGGAATTTGTACACACGATAGGAAATTCCGATCTGATTTTTTTCCTGACGGGAAAATAGAGAACCTGCTCCCTATCTTTATCCAGCAGTTTTTCCATTGGAAAAAGTCTGATGGAGCATACACACAGTCGGGATTCCCGACCAAAAGCCCTCATCTGACTTTTTCCAATGGGAAAACCGATCGTGTGTACGGGGCATGAGGCTGGCCATACATCATACAATTTTCTTATTTAATTTCCTTCAGATTTACTTTCAACTATGTAGTGCAAAGGCATGCCTGATTGCATACAAATTGAAAGTGTTTAGGTTTGACCTCCTATTATATGGTTTTGGTAAATCTAAAGGAAAATTGTACCAAAAAAATAGAATAGTGTTTGGCCAGCCTAATTTTGGCCTGCTTTTGAATGCTGACTTCTTATTCAATTGAACTTAAAGGGGTTGTAAAGGAAAACAAATGTGTTCCCTAAATAGCTTCCTTTACCTTAGTGCAGTCCTCCTTCACTTACCTCATCCCTCGATTTTGCTTTTAAATGTCCTTATTTCTTCTGAGAAATCCTCACTTCCTGTTCTTCTGTCTGTAACTACACACAGTAATGGGAGGCTTTCTCCCTGGTGTGAAGAAAGCCTCTTGAGGGGGAGGAGGGCAAGCAGGAGGGTCAGGACGCTCTCTACTTTGCAGATATAGAAAAGAGCTGTGTGTTAGTGGGCATCCTGACACTCCTGCTCACCCCCTCAAGAGGCTTTCTCCACACCAGGGAGAAAGCCTCCCATTACTGTGTGGAGTTACAGACAGAAGAACAGGAAGTGAGGATTTCTCAGAAGAAAAAAGGACATTTAAAAGCAAAATCGAAGGATGAGGTAAGTGAAGGGGGACTGCACTAAGGTAAAGGAAGCTATTTAGAGAAAAAAAATTACCTTTACAACCCCTTTAACCGTGAGTGTTCTTGCCTAAACTTTTCCTGCGAAGCGCAAACTGCGTCGAAATTACAGCAACTGGCTGTGCTCCACCATAGGGGAGCCAGCAAGAACCTGTATTCAGGGAGCACTAGATGATTTTGGTTATGTTTTATGTGCAGCGTTTTGTATGTTTTTTGATATGTTTACTTGTGCAATTTTTATTATATAATAAATGTTTATTGATACTTTTTACAAAAATAGGGCACTGCTATAGCCCTTATTATTAGTTTGTTAGGGTTCATTGTTTTTATATCAAAGTAGCCTTTCACAGAGGCAAACATTCTTTAATTTCAAATGAGGGCATTCAGAAATTCTGCTTTATGATTTTTCAATACAGTTCTAATAAAAAAAAAAGAGAACAGTGTGTGAAATATTTACAGAAATATTGTAAAACAGACAATAAGCAACTACATAAATAAAAGAGAATGGCTACAAATACTTAAGTATCCATCTCCAGCTCTTAAAAAAACGTAACTTTCTTAGTAGCCTTCGTATTTGATGTCAAATAAGGAGGCGCAGTTGACAGATGTAATGGCATTTTGTTGTCCATGGAGAAGATTGTCACAGATCTAATTAACATCGAGACATGTGTCAATAGATATGCTTTTTTTATGTTTCTTTCAGACAACACCCATCATTTCAACTATTACAATTACATCATCTCCATCTGACAAGGTTTTGCCATTCAACAACCAACATATAATTAAACACCATGAAATTACAATATGTTAAAGACCAACTATGATATGCATCTTATACATAGTCTTCTTGTAAAACATATTGTGTTTTGTTAGCCTTTTTAACCTTATAATATAATATATTATATTATATTACAGTATATTTTATTATATTATATTAATATAGCTGTGCTTGGTGTCTGACTGATAAGGACTTAGGGCCAGATCCTCAAAAGAGATACGCAGACGGATCTGCTGTTCCGCCTGCGTATCCCTGTTTCTATCTTTGGAACTGATCCACAGAATCAGTTTCCAAGAGATAGACAGAAGATCCGGCAGGTGTAATAGTTTTACACTGCCGGATCTTAAGATGCAGTACCGCGACCGCCGCTGGGGGCATTCATCGTCGAAATTACGCGTCGGGTATGCTAATGAGGAGTTACGTCAATCCTTAAAGCTTTTTCGCATTCGCTACGTCGCCGCTACGTTAGTTTCCCGTCGCTTAGTTACACTTTTGTAAAGCAGCCCTACTTTTACACAGCAGGCGTACTGCTGTGTAAAGTATGGCCGTCCTTCCTGCGTCGAATTTTTAAATTTTACGTCGATTGCGTAAGCCGTACGGGAATACGGAAATACGCTACGCGCCGCGCGATCAGAAAATGATGTCACGTCGCGCAAAGCACGTCGGGAAATTTGCGTCACAAGCATGCGCAGTACGCAGGACTCGCCCCATTAGATTAGGAACGCCTTGCGCCGGACGGATTTGAGTTACACCGCCGCAAATTTCCAGGTCAGTGTGTTGTGGATCGATACCTAACTTAGGAAATTTGCGGCAGTGTAACTTAAATCTGTTAAGTTACGTTGCGCTGCGGGGCTGTGGATCTGGCCCTTAGTTTAAAACTCAGACTCTCAGATGTATAGTACTTCCTAGATGGTTTATGACAAACTATTTATGACATGTGTTACATTCCCTGGCTGCCCACCACAGATATGAAACATAAATCTGACCATTTTTGTCACCAACTTGCCAATTTTGGACAAATGGGGTGTCATGGTTTTTGACCACCCGATTCTCCCACACAGCTTAGGGCTCATTACACTTGTCTTCACAGACACAGCTTAGTTTGCATAAGGAAAAGTTCACATGCAAACTATTGATGCATCATATAAGTGTATTGATTTTTCTTGATTCAGGCACAAATGTCTGATTTTACAGTATAGTGAAGGCCATAGTGGGATATTTAGGAGGGAAACTAAAACGCTTACATCTGGTCTTAGTTTTCTTTCCTAGTTTCACTTGAAACGCAAAATTTTGTGAGCTAGTCGAAATTGCCTGAACCGAACAAATGAGGACTTCAAAAAGAGACAGAGCCTTGAAAGGTGTGATCACCATGGACACAGACAAATTGTGGTTGTCATTTCGAAGTGGTGGGGCTTTGTTCCCTTGATCCATTGCCTACAGTGCGACTTCCCTCCAGTGGTGCTTTGCCTAGTGGTCCCATTTTTTTTCTCTCTCTCTTTCTGGCCAAGAGCAGGATAGCTGGATTGTGTACCATCCATATGGGACTCTCTCCCCAGGCATACAAAACTGATCTTTTATGTAAGTGGATAGTATGTTTATAAGGTCTGACGAAGGAGCTGTGCTTGCTCTGAAACGCGTTACCGCCCACCACCTTCACCTGATGTCACATCGGCCATGTGCATTCCAGCTTAGTTCCAGAACTCGGACCTCCTCATCAACCCACATCACCAGGGACTCTGACAGCTGCAGGACGTCTCTCTCTCTCTCCCCCAACCAGACAAGGATTACCATCTTGTTAGTGTTTTTAATCCCATTGTGCTTGTAATAAATGTTTTAACCACTGCACTTTCAGGTGCCTTTCTCTTTGCTTTGTGGTCAACATATTAAGCTTGGTATAGAGTTACTGATGCTACTGTCATCACAAAGGACAAGGAGGCAATATTTTCATCTGAAAGAAAAGAGATTTGACCTCCAAATATGGAAAGGCTTCTTCAAAGTGAAATCTGTGAAAATGTCTAATAGACAGACACCCTTTAAGAGCTTGTCCTCTCCATCTCAGTAGATTGTTTAAAAAAAGGATTGGATTATTTCCAAAAATTCACAAATTATAATTGGATACTAATATTTATAGGTAATAGTAACAGGGGTAGTTGATCCAGCGAATATCCAATTACCTCCTGGGGGATCATGAAATAATTTTTCCCTGTTGGAGCAAATTAGATCATGCTTTATTGTTTTTTTTGTTTGTTTGTTTTTTTGCCTTCCTCTGGATCACTTGTGATATTGAACTGTGTACGTGGAGGTTTTCTGTTTGCATGTGTGTTTTTTTTTTAATTTCTATTGGTTGAACTAGATGGACTTGTGTCTTTTTTTCAAGCTGTCTAACTAGCCTGGCTACCTGACTAACGCTGGATACACGCTATGCAACTTTTGTTGTTTGTTTTCCTTTAGATTTACCTTCAACTATGTCGTGCATGGGCCTGCCTGATTGCATACAAATTGAAAGTGTTTAGGTTTGACCTTAAATTATATGGTTTTGATAAATCTAAAGGAAAAAATCTAAAGAAAATTGTATTTTTAAAATTTGTATTAATTGTGTGTATCCAGTTTAACTGTGTCTTAGAATGACTGAATCTTGTGTGCATGTGCAGGATGACATCACTCCCCCACTGGCCAATTAATAGCCTGAAAACCTGGTAGGAAGAAGATGACATTGGCTAGTGAGGGAGTTTAATTATGATTTAGGTGCAAAGATTCAGTTGTATAACAATGCTAATTCCTGGATGGTTATTTTTAACATTTATTAAATGAAAAATTATGGAATTAAATACAAGGTTTCCATTATGTTGATAATGATAGTGTTGATAATGATAATGTTGATAATGTCAGACCTGTGAAACAGTATAAAACATGCTGACCTTAGATATATCAACAAAGTGTCCTTCAGGATTATTTGCAAATGTTTGCAATTATGTAAAATCACAAAAATCTGCATATACTGTATTATTGCCAGTGTAAGTCCCTTGAGTTTTCATGCTAATGTTTCTACCTTCTACAATGTATTGCATGGTCAGTCTTTCATCTCTGCCAATGATAAGTTCTGCTTACTGTTAAAATATGCCTTACAAATAAATGGATAAGAACCAATGACCTAAAAATATACCTCTATATATGAGCAGTATCTAAATAGAAGATATTCAAACCAATATCACAGCAAGTCCTTTATCATCTTTTATTTTACATGAAGACCCATTCACACATCTGCATTATATTGTTCCATATCTGAATTTCTGAGTATGATCTAGTTTCAAAGGCTTCAGAGACTGCATTCCCTCAGGTATAGGCCACTGTGCACTCAATTTTCTGCCTTTTGTCTGAGTACAACAGCCTATACCTCTCCCTTTAACTGCAACCTATGCTCTGCTTAGAGTTACACCGAGCAGTCATAAATAATAAAGAAAGCCTTTTATACACATTCACTTTGCTAATGCTATGTGTGACAGGGAAAATGACTCCAAAGAGATGCTTAGATAAAATCTTCACTCCATGGGAGTCCTAAATATAAGGAATTGTTTATCAGATAGCAGAGAACAGCAGCGATGTATAACTTAGTCCAGAGGTTTTCTTTTTTGTTTGAACTTGAAGAGGAAACAGAAGACCCTCCCCCTAACCCTCTGCCATTCCACTTAATAAAGTGTGAAGTACAATGAATATTTGGCATTATTAAAATCATAGTAGCCCCTCAACCCCCATGGTTGTTTAAACTCTAATGCCGCGTACACACGATCAGACATTCTGACAACAAAATGTTGGCTCAAACTTGTGTTGCATACACACGGTCACACAAATTCCGAACGGCAAGAACATGGTGACGTACAACAAATTTCTGACAAGAAGTTTTGTTGTCGGAAAAATTTGAGAACCAGTTCTCAAACATTTGTTGTCGAAAATTCCGACAGGAAATGTCCAATGGAGCATACACACGGTCGGAATATCCGACCAAAAACTCACATCGAACATTTGTTGTCGGAAATTACGATAGTTTACGCGGCATGACAGTCAATCTGTCAAATGTTCAATGTGTCTAATAACTGAGTCAACTTGTGTTATTTACAAGTATGTTTGTTACTTTTCAGCTAGTTTTCTGTGCAGCTACGGGGCCCCTACAACAAACAAACCCTACCACTAAAAGGTCCATTGTGACAGCTTCTACTGTATATTTTATATGAAGGTCTAATGTGAAAGCTTAACTTGGCCTTAAGTTCTAGCCCAACGTAGCATCGAGCACCATCACTAAAATGTCCTTGGGTTTGTCCCAACTCAGAGCTGAGCACTACCACTAAAAAGGGAGATGTGAAAGCCTCCAATGGCGAAGTAAGTCTCCAACGTTGGGTCATTAAGTGCTGGTGGAGGCTTAGCTATCAAGTAGGTGGGAATTATCACTGTGTTTTGCTAGAAGTGGAGGACTGGCTCCTCTTGAAGTCAGACAACAAGTCAAGGTATTATGTATAGTGTGGGCCAGGGATCTAGGGCCTCGAAAATAGCACAGTGAACCAGCCAAAAGGGTTAGCAAACATACTTGCAGGTGCAGGCAGACCCGGACTGGGGGGGGGGGGGGGTATTCACAGAATTAGTCCTCCACATTGTAATGTAAAGGGGCACTGTAATATAAAGGGGACTGCACTGCACTGTTAACAGCGCAGTCCCCTTTAAATTACAGTGCCCCTTGCAGTCATACCCCCCTTTTCTCTCTAATTACAGTGCCCCCTTTAACTCTCTGCCTCCCCAGCACAGTCCTATCTTTAGCAGCGCAGAGGCAGGATTCAGACCAAGTCTCCTCTCCAGGGTCTCTCACCCTGACGAGGCTGTCATCCTATGAGCATGGGGGCGGGATGATCTGCAGATCTGGACCATATTAACAAGCGGGTGATTACCCACATTAAAAACTCTCACTCTCACACCCAAAGCTGTGATTGGCCAAAGCATGCAGGTCAGGTGCATGTTTTGGCCAATAGTCATACAGCAATGCACTGTGATCTCGCAGTGCATTATGGGGCATTCCACAGTGCTCAAATTGCCGCGAACGCTCCATAATATGCGCTGTTCGGCACTCGATGTTCGAGTCCAACTTACGTTCTATTCGAAACATCGAGCTCATTTTTTGACTTGCCACCCATAGCCTGCCACCATATGTAGATTCACATGCCCGCTTGTCACCAGTCCAACACATTGGAGCCCCAGGAAGGTGAACGCCCCTCCCACCGCTGGCTGCAAATGTGGCTCCTCCTACACGGGGAGCCAGGGGGGTGTCACATCTTCAGCTCTGAGAGGTTCACGTTGGGACTTGTAGTCTTTCACTTTTGGGGGGTCAGATCCCCCAAACTTAAAGGACTACAAGTCCCAGCATGAACCCTGCCCTAATATCTAAGAATGTGTCCTCCTCTCATCCCTTCGAGGGTGTCATTTCATCTGTCCTCTCCTCTTCTGCCAGCATACTCATCTGCTGACCATCCTCTCTGCAGTCTGCAATACAGTCAGTGCCTCACGATGTTTCATCTGCATAATGCCGGAGAAGATACAGGGAGGAGGTAGATGGAGCTAAGCACTAGGCATGGAGGAAGAGGAAGTTAAATCCTCCTCCACTTTGAATTGTGGGGCTTCAGCCTAGCTCTCCTCCTCGTAATGCCACTGGTTGGTAGACGCTAGGCAAGCCATAGCTAGCAACCAGTTCAGGCAGTGAGCCAGCGGCCGGTGGTGAACAATGTAAAATGTGTCACTGCTGGCCAGGAGTCCACCAGGACACAGATTGACACTGAGTGACAGCGGCAAGAGCGGTTGCCTTTTAGTGGACATCAGATCAGCCCAGGGAGCAATTCTGGAAATGGAGGTGTCTGGGACCAAGGAAGGACAGACCAGCCAAATGCAGGACTGTCCTAGGCATTCTGAGCAGGGCTCAAGTCCTGCGGGAACGCGTGGGAACGGAGTTCCTGCACTTTTTTCACAGCAGGAACTCAGTTCCCTTTGCAGGAATAGAGCAGCCGAGAGCATCCGAGCCGCCCGAGCCAATCCTTCACTAAGCGGAGATGCCCAACTCGAGTCACTGTCAGGGGCAGGCGAACCTTAGTAATCCTTTATGTTACTGGCAGCTTTCTGTATATGGATTCATCAGGTAGTGTGCGGGTATTCTGTCACTTCCTCGATGCCGCAATGTCTCCTGGGAGCTTTTGTCATTGTTCCCGCATCGAAGAAGTGACGGAATACCCGAACACTACCCGATGAATCCACATACAGGAAGCAGCCAGTAACATAAAGGATTACTAAGGTACAGTAATTATGCGGTTTAGTAATTATGCATATGAGAGTATAATTTTTTTTTTTTGGTGGGGGAGTGGATCTTGGGTGGGAGTTCCCTCACTTTTTTCCCCAGGACTTGACCCCTGATTCTGAGACATGTGGTCACTCTCCCCCGGCCCACCGGTCAAATGCCTGCTGTGCCCTATGGCCAGTTTGGGCCTGCTTGCAGGCACTACAGGTTAACTTTACTTTGATGCAAAAGTTTTGTAGTAACTCTAAACATCTGAGAGGTTTGTTTTAGAGGCAGCCTTGCTACTGAAATATGTAATGTTCTACAGGCTTGACTTTTCCGATATGACTATTTGCTGGGGGGTATCATTTATATTGCATGATACTAACTGGCGTCAAAGCCTATAGAAAAGCCAGTACTGAATATATGTTAATTCAGTGTAAAATCATTTACACAAATCTATACAATACTGTGAAAGTACTTGTTCTGCTGGGCCACATAACAATTATGTGGTCTGCTATGGTTATAGTTACAGCAAAAAAAACAAAAAAACTATGAACTGCCAGGTTGGATCTCAGCATACCAGAGGGGTATAAGTACTTGGAACCCCACTACTATAAATAACCGTTGCAGTTTAGGAGTTTTACATTTTGTTTCAGGAAACTGACAAACATATTTATGATTACTCTGTAAATGGAAATGTTAAATTCTGTATATACAGGTTCAAATTAAACTATAATGTAGGTATTTGTGTCGATCATGCTTTACATTTAACAGTGTCCAAAGGTTAGAAACTCTGTGTTTTATTGCTGTTTGTCTCCTCATTTGGTAGATTGCGCCTCCTCCTTGTCCTGATGGCAGAAGGTCACAGAACAGGAATTATTAGGAAAGTTTGTTCATCAAGAAGACCAAGAAACACTTTTTAGTGGAGTAAGGAAGGGTTGAAATATATGTCAGGTTTTATTGCTTTGTGTGTCTTTCTGATCCAGTGACACCTATTCTTATTGAATTACAAATGCAACAGTTTAAAGCCTTCCTCGCAATATCAAAAACAAAAAGTTTTGTCCAAAGTTGGGCTTTAAAGTATAACTAAAGGCAAAACTTTTTTTTAGCTTTGGATAGAGTGGAAAGCGATTGGAACGCTTGTCCGTTTTTATTGCTGTCTTTGGCCCTGTTGAGGAGATTTACCCTCTCTATTTGTCCTATTTACCATTATCCTTAAAAGTGAAAGTAAAGGAAAATCCCCAATTTTGGGTTGTCCCCAGAAAAGTAATAGCGGGGAAATCTTACAATGGGGACACTCGTTCTGATGACCTGGGGGTCGTCGGGAATTCCATAAATTTGCAGGGATTTCCTCTTCTTCCGAACTGATAGGCGTTATAACCCTCCCAAGCTCTATCCAAAACAAACAAATTGCCTTTAGTTCTACACTGGTGCGTTCACACTGGTGCGAATTGATGCAACATTAATGTTACAGTGCTTAATAAATATATGTAAGTCATGTACCGGGGTGGGCTCTCCAAGATACAGCGAAGTCACGAACGAGGAAAACAACTTTGACACCAACTTTTGTGAAACAGTTCTTTTCTTTTACTGTAACAAGGTATTAAACCGAAACCCCAAAATGAACACTGAATAAGGTTACATACACCCAGCCGTAGCTGACAACCCCTGTGCTGCACAGCAAGATGCCCCCGGGTGGATACCGAGGCAATTTGCCGTAATTTGCCTATTGGAGGATACAACTAGGACTGTCCCTCCGTACCTTTTATTACCCTTATCAGAACGCAAACGATTATGTATATGGTTAGTTTCGGGGTCATCTGCGGTACAGCACAGCAGCTTACAAACTTATCACTTCTATGCAATATTTACCCCCTTCCTTTAACATAACCGGTATGATAACACGTGTGTAATTTTTACTTCCTTAATGAAGACACTAAACAGGTTTGTAGTTTGGAAGATTGCTCTCCGTATGCAATGTCTCTTTAAGTAGCAGGATCCTTGTACTAATGGTAGCAACACTCTTGACCTGATACACAGTAATGACCCTGACTGACTAACTACAGGCCTAATCTTTAGGCGCCAAACATCACTAGGCGGTGAGTGCACGATAATACTGACCCGGGACTTGAACTGTAGCCGATGATGTCTTCCAACCGATTAACGAAAGTCCTTTCAGCAAACATGAGGTACTGCAGGTGAGGTAGTTCTCCGTTTCTCAGCTCCTATCAGCCTTCCTGAAAAACGATCCCTTTTTCCTCCGGGCAGGCTCAGTGTTGATTACTCAGCTGCCGTTCCTGAAGCTCTAGGACGCATGGTCCCCCCTGGATGCGAACAGATTAAATTTTCACACAGTTCCACAAAACATGTCTGCTCCAACTGCTTCCTGATTCCAGCTTCTCCAGCTCAGCTCCACCTCCTCTCAATAAGCAAGAGCTTGCAGTCTTTAGAAACAGCGGCCTCTTGTGGTCAAAACTCAGAATGACAATTATACACAAAGATTGAACAATACAACTCAGAATGGCAATTATGCACAAAGAGTGAACAATGGGAACTGCTTCACAATCTCACATATAAATGAAAACATTTTACCTGTCAAATGGTTTCCACATGTATCCAGAATGACGATGGTAGAAAAAGCTTTTCTTTAGGCACTGTGAGGCACACCTAACAATATTGGAAGAGTAGAGGGAGGAGGAGCAGGGAGGAGGCTCTGGAGAGACCTTGTGCACCTTGGAGTTTGTTAAAGTCAGCAGCTACAAACACTGTAGCTGCTGACTTTTAATAAGCACACTTACCTGTTGTCATGGACATGCAATAATGTCTGGCAGCTTACCTTCTCCTCCATGTGTCCATCAGAGACCTGACTCTCTTTCCGGCTGCCTTTTATCAGCTCTCCTCCCTGTATGGCTCCACCCCAGGCCATTCCAGGAAGTCTATATTAACTAGTGCACTGCAGGTCTGCTTTGCTGTTCAACTTTGTTTGTTAGCTTGTGTTCCTGTCTGCCGTGTGCTACGTTTACCTTTCTGTGTACCGATTTTGGCTTGTCTCTGACTACTCCTGTTTGCCTGTGACTCTGACCTTTGGCCTGTCCCTTGGTTACCCTTGTCTACCTGTTTCCCTGACCTCGGCTTACCAATCACCATCCCTTGTGTCCTCAGTGGCTGCTTCCCCTCTCTCCCTACGGAGCATGACCCGGGGGACCCCAGGGGCCGCAACCTGGGTTCAGTTGCAGCGAAGGCCATCCTCACCACTAGAGGCTCTGGTGAACACCTGCTGGACCTTAGACTCCGCGCCCTGGGGAATCTTGGGTTCACGTTTCCTGTCCATCCGCAGCAGTCTGCTATTGGGTTCACTACCTTGCGGTGCACCCCAGTCTCCATCGAGGTGCATTTGTCACCTGGCCACAGGTGACCTGACAGTTTGAACAGCCATGAACCCGGCCGACGTGCTGCTCCCCGCAGATGATACATTACAGGGCATAGTTCACAGACTCGAGACTCAAGATGCTAATCAGACTCAGGTGATGCAATTCCTACAGGATCTGGCTTCCCACTTTGAACAGCTTCAGACCTCGTTGGAAACCCCGAATCCGCAGCCCCATGTACAACCAGTGGCTGCGCCTGTTGCACCAGTCGCAGAGTCGCATTCGCTGAAACTACCACCTCCAATCCATTTTTCTGGAGACTCCAAGGCCTGCAGGGGGTTTCTTAGCCAATGCACCATCCATTTTGAGCTTCAGCCTAAACGGTCTGATCGGGCAAAGGTAGCCTATATTATTTCCCTCCTTTCCGGTGAAGCTCTAGCCTGGGCTGCTCCCCTGTGGGAGAAGAATGATCCGGTAGTTTCCAGCCTCTCCGATTTCTTATAGCTCTTTCGTAACATCTTCGAGGAGCCAGCTCTGGTTTCTTCAGCGGCTAGTGCTCTTTTACGTCTCCGCCAAGAATCCCGTTCAGTGGGACAATATGCTCTCCAGTTCCGTATCCTCTCAGCTGAATTGAGCTGGAACAATGAGGCCCTGGTCGCTACCTTTTTACATGGCCTCTCTGACCGAGTGAAAGACAAATTAGCGAGAAGAACCATCCCTGTCGGTCTGGACGATGTCATCTCCTTATGCAACCAGATCGATATTCGTTTTCAGGAGAGGTCCATATAAAAAAAAACGCCAACACTCCCTAGGCCCTAGCCAGTCTGAGCTCCCCTCACTTCGTCCCGTGGAGCATCCTCTGCCTGCTGAGGAACCTAAGCAGCTGGGACGGACCAGACTAACCGCCGAAGAACATGCTAGGCGCAGAACTTTGGGCTTGTGCCTCTATTGTGGAGGCAAGGGCCACTTTCGTGACTCCTGCTCGCTTCACCTGGGAAACACTGGGAGGTCTAATACATTTAGAAGGTGGAGTATTGGACCCAGAGACATCACCCTCCTGTCTTCCTCTTCCGGTGTCCCTTCATGTAAGCACTTCTCCCCAATCGACCCTTGCATATCTGGATTCCAGGGCTGCCGGCAACTTTATGGACTGGAGAACTGCTTCTTCAGTGAAGCTCACCCTTTCACCCCTTACTACGCCGTTGGTAGTCTCGGCAAATGATGGCACTGTCCTCCCAGGGGGGCCTATTCGCTTCCAGACACTACCTATTAGGATGTCGGTAGGGATTCTCCATCAGGAGTGGATATCCTTTCTCATCCTACCCAAAGCCTCTACCCCCATTGTATTGGGCCTTCCTTGGCTACAGCTCCACTCTCCCCATGGGGACAGGGTCTCTGGGTAGATCCTGGCTTAGGGTCCTTCATATTTCTTGTCATGTCTTTCCAAGGTGACCCCCAAGGAGAGATTTCCGGTTGCTACCACATCGGTATCTTCTGCTAATGCCAATGTCCCCCCGAAGCGGTCTCTGCTTTTCACGATCTGAAACAGGCCTTTGTCTCTGGACCTCTCTTGAGGAGACCAAATCCTGGGGATGCATTCTTTATTGAAGTGGACGCTTCTTCAGTGGGGGTGGGAGCGGTGATTCTTCAACTCTTTGAGAAGAGACGTCAACCATGTGCGTTCTTTTCCAAAAAAAATCCCAGGCAGAGAGAAATTATGCCATCGGCGACCGGGAACTTCTCGCAATCAAATTGGCACTAGAAGAGTGGCGTCATCTTTTGGAGGGTTCCCCTCAATCCATGACGATCTTCACCGATCACAAGAATCTATAGTACTTACAGAATGCTAAACGTCTGAATCCCAGACAGGCCAGGTGGAGTCTCTTCTTTTCCCGTTTTAATTTCACGATTACGTACAAACCTGGTTCCTGCAACGGTCGGGCTGATGCGCTCTCTAGGTCCTTTGACAGTTTGGACGAGGAGTCCACTCCTGAACCTGAGCCGATCATCCCAACTTCATGCATTGTTGCCCATTCTACCACCCTGGACTCAAAAATTCCTCCTGGTATGACCTTTGTCCCCACTGAGCTAAGAGCTAAGATCCTTCATTGGGGACATGATTCCAAGGTGGCGGGCCACGCTGGATTCCTCCGGTCTTTCTTACTCATCAGTCGTCACTACTGGTGGCCTAATCTCAAAGACTATGTCAAGGCTTGTCATGTCTGTGCTCAGTCTAAATCCCCCACACAAGCTCCTGCTGGTCTCCTCATGCCCTTGCCCATTCCTAAGGAGCCCTGGGTTCATATATAAGTTTCCAAGTATTGTGAAAATAATGGTATTAGTAGGACATGGCACTATCCTCTCCTGAAAGCATGTTAACTGTGTTAGAGTAACAGCACTATGCAAAAAAAATAGAGCCACGATTAGCTCGGATTGCTGACCTAGTCCTCCTATGTAGAAATACAAGATTCTAGTATAAAGGCAAAATCAGGTATATTTTCTAGCTTTATTTAAAAAGATGTTGAAATATTTTTAAACCACATAGTGAATGGCGCACGCACATCTACACAATGGCACGGCAGGCAAATGGGCGTACTTGTAAATCTCAGATCACCGCCAATACTAGTAAAAAAATAATAATAATAAAAATGCCATAAAACCATACCCTATTTTGTAGACGCTATAACTTTTGTGCAAACCAATCAATATACGCTTATTGCGAATTTTTTTTACCAAAAATATGTAGAAAAATACATATCGTCCTAAACTAAGAAAAAAATTGCTTTAAAAAAAAAAAAATGGGATATTTATTATAGCAAAAAGTTGTCGCTCTATTTTTGTTTATAGCGCAAAAAAATAAAAACTGCAGAGGTGATAAAATACCACCAAAAGAAAGCTCTATTTGTGGGGGAAAAAAAGGATGTCAATTTTGTTTGGAAGCCACATGGCACGACTGCGCAATTGTCAGTTAAAGCGACGCAGTGCCGAATCGCAAAAAGTGGCCTGGTCTTTGGCCAGCCAAATGGTCCAAGGCTTAAGTGGTTAATAAACTGGAGTTCATCCTTTTAACGCTATATTTATAGGGTTATATAGCACTCTATCGCTCTTACATCTCCTCTCATATTACATATTAACTTCATATTTCTGGCACATTTTAGTTCTGTTCAATTTACCACTCTCACATACATATCAAATGAAATTAAAAAATGACAGCTGTTGACTGGTTTGCATTTTAGCGCTGCTGGAATACTGCGTGTAAAATAGCATAAAATACTGAATGGTAGAGGTGTTAACTTATCCATGGGTAGCAAAGTGTGATTCGAGTGGCAGAATAGTTAACTTATCCATGGGTAGCAAAGTGTGATTTGAGTGGCAGAATGGTTTGGCACCTGCATGCTCAGAGCTGTAAACCAGAAAGAGATTGTTTTATTAAATTTAGTGAAGCACAGGTGTGTAAATGGAAAGGAGTCCTACTATGTCCAAAAGAGTGAGTAGCAGCCCTGCACAGATCACATCATCCAAAAGTATTGTATTGCCACGTACACACGATCAGAATTTCCAATAACAAATGTTCAATGTGAGCTTTTGGTCATATATTCCAACCGTGTGTAGGCTCCATCGGACATTTGCTGTCGGAATTTCTGACAACAAATGTTTGAGAGCTGGTTTTCAATTTTTTCGACGACAAAAGTTCTTACGCAAAATTCTACGCATGCTCTGAATCAATTTGACACATGCTCGGAATCATTGAACTTAATTTTTCTCAGCTCGTCGTAGTGTTGTACGTGACCACGTTCTTGACGTTCGGAATTTCCAACAACATTTGTGTGACCGTGTGTATGCATGACAAGTTTGAGCCAACATTCCGCCGGAAAAAAATCCACGGTTTTGTTGTCGGAATGTCCGATCGTGTGTACGCGGCATAAGGGTTTGAATTGAAAGATGAACTTGCTGTAATTCACCAAAATAAATATTCCCGCTCCTTGACCTAACATTTCATTTCTACCTAAAGGCTTTTCCGCGCATGCCTATGTTTTTGTTGGGTAATTGATATTACACGATGAAATTGCTTAATTTCAATTCTTCACAGGTCTGACTTGAGTTACCAAAGCTAAATTCAGCTGTCTTCACTTTATATTTATAGTGATGGGAATTCAGGGCTTCTAAAGAAAACCTAAGCACGAGAAAGCATGCACACTCCAGGCAGATAGAGTCCCTAGTAGGAATTGAAAATGATCCTTCAGTCTAAGAAATTTGTCAGCGGCACCCTATTGAAGAAGTTTAATACTTACCTTTCCCACAGGCGGTGTGTTCAGTCTTTGTTCTTTCAAAGAGTTACGGATGCTGCTGCTCTCTGACACTTATGAATATGTCAGATACTATGTTTCCCTGCTGGGTGAGATATTTCCTTCCGCCAGCTACAACATCACTACAGGACACAGTAATGATGTACTGGCCAGCAGGAAGAACAAAGGTGCCTGATGCACTTTTCAACACACTTGGAAGTGTCATATTGCTGAGGTACCTGTAGCTCCGCAAGAAACTGAACATCTAACACAGCACCTGCCAGAAAAATAAGTATTAGGTCTTGTTCATATGGATGTTGATGTACACCGTGAACAAGCCGTTTGTTTATGTCCTTAGTTGGCAGGTGATGCATGCAGGCAGCCCATTCTGGTCTATTAGGATGTATCATTTGTATGGACACAGCTGCTGGTCCTAATGTGACAAGTGTGCAGGTCAGTGGCCCAGAATGCAGATAGTGTGTGTTTGGGGCCACACTCCCAAACACCTTTCGCCTAAGGACCAGTGCATGTGCATTTGAATGGGCTGCCTTCCTGGGCTGACTTAAACTACGCTCGAGGCAGGGGCGGACTGACAACTCATGGGGCCCCCGGGCAATAGGAGATCCTGGGGCCCCCTGTTTTTCCCACTAATCACCAATGTAAGGAGCATTCTTCTCACTGATCACCAATGTAAGGAACATTCTTCCCAATTTTGTTTATTAAAAGTCTTGCAAACAAAAAGCATAAAATCACTATAAGATATACATAAATATATACATATTTACATAAATGAAAATAAATATAGCAAATCTGCTCTCAAACAAAAGACTTTACAGCAAAGCAAAAATCATGTAATCACCAGGAAAATAAATCTTAATACAAACTCACACCACTACACCGGACAAACCTGCAAGGTCAAGAAACAAACCCGCACCCATTATGCATGCAGCCCTTCTAAGAAACGTCCAACACCATACATCTACCTATTTCTACCTCAATTACCCGCCGGCGCGTTACCATATCGGTTTAAAAAAGTACTGCAACTCCGCTGCAGGGCTCAGCCGCAAGAGACCAAAAGGAGGGACCACATCTCCACTCCCTTTTTGCCAGATGGACATCGGCCAAAGTATGGAGCCAGGTCTCTTGCAAAAATAAAATCTCGGCATCAAACTCGCTGAGCAAAAATAAGGCCATATCACGAGCTCTTGCAGATTTAATGCTGGCGACATTAATGGTCGCCACCTTTATCGGAGGGGGAACTGCCATCAGGATGATTGGGGTAGTCGTTTCTTGACCTTCACCACACTCTCATCACCAGAAACCGCTCTCTTCAAACTACGTGACTCCCCCTCATCCATAGATGAAAAAGAGGAAGACAAAGACATCTCATCACCCGACAACACAGAAAAGGTGTTACCAAGGGGAACCCCTCTTGGATCCGACTCTGAGGAAGAGACGACCGGTTTTCTTGTCTTTCTCTTCATTTTTTTCCTCCTCCTAATTTTCTCCCACCCCTCCTCATCCGAATCCCCATCAACAGAATGTGAGACATGGGGTATGGACACCCTTCCATCAGCCCCACCCCTATCCAGCACCCCCACATTCCCCTGACCACGCTTGCGCTGCCGAGGGACAGGGACTGGAGGCTGAGTGGGAAGATCCGCTAAACCTGCCCCCCCAGCAGCCTCCGCCAGTCTGGAGGATCTACGAATAGATGGATTAGGGACAAGAGGGACAGATTTAGGGACCACATCTCTAGGGGGAACAGAAACAGATGTCACAGACACAGAAGGGACAGACTCAGGGACCACATCACTAGGGGGGACAGAAACAGATGTCACAGACACAGAAGGGACAGACTCAGGGACCACATCACTGGGGGGAACAGAAACAGAAACAGATGTCACAGACACAGGAGGGACAGACCCAGGGACCACATCACTAGGGGGAACAGAAACAGATGTCACAGACACAGGAGGGACAACAACAGTTTCAGTGGCCTCATCCTCCTTATCCAGCCTCTGCAGCTCAGCCTCCACCCCTGGCAGGTTATGTAATGCCTCCGGGCATTGACTGTAGGGGTGACCAAGTTTTTGGCACAAATTGCACCGAATGTCAGTACAGTCTTTAGCCAAATGGCCGAGCTCCTGGCACAAAGAACATTTCTTGCGGGTGCAGGTGGAGGCAAAATGGCCCTTGTCACCACATTTATTGCACACCTTAGGCTGACCCTGGTAAAAAATGGTCAGCCTATCCCTCCCCAGAAAGGCTGAACAGGGCAGATGTTGAACAACATTTCCCTGCACCCCCAATTTTAGTGACACTGTCCAGGCCCCTGTCCATATCCCATGCTGATCAAGGACCTTCCGCAGTGGAGCGAGGACCTCACCATATCGGCGTAACCATACTACCAAATCAGCCTCTGGGATGGATTCGTTACGCACCAGGATCGTCACTGATTTTATTAGAGGCTGCCTGGAAACCACCCTTGGCATCCAACCATTCCACTGCGGAAGGTCCCTGCGCCCCCTAAAACGTTCCCAAAACAAATCCAGACCCTCAGGTTTTACAAAGGATAAATCAAATTCCCAACTCCCAACGGGACAAATCAATGCAAAAATGTCTGCGACTTTAAATCCCATTTCCAGGATCAACTCTGCCACCCTCCCCCTTACTGGTGGGGTCCCCTCCCCCTCCCACTTCAACTGGACCACATTTCTTCTCTTGTACCCACCAACCATCCCCCCACTAAAACCCCCCAAATTGTGACCACCAACATTTGCACCATCCCCCCCACCCTCCTTGGTGCGACTCCCCAAAACCGACGCGTAACTCCCAGCAGATAAACCATTGGTTTGTTTTGAACCATCTGACACATTTGCAGCAGATATCGATTGCACAGATTTGGTCTGAACAATCGGTGAGTCTTTCCTCTGCTGAGCAGGGGGAGGAATGTCATTTTTATTTTTCCCAGCAGTATTAACCCCTTCACCACCCACCACATCCATTGTTTTATCATTACTGTCATTCTTAGAACTTGCTGGAATATTCACAGTCCCTGCAGTCTTCCCAGCAGTGTCAGTTCCCACTGCTGTGCTTGTAGAAGCTTCAACTGGTCGGTTCTCTTCTGTCAGGACAGGGTTGTCATCATGGGATAGTGTAGGCTGGTCTGACACTGCAGCAGGTGAAACCTCCATTGCTTCTTCCACTGCACATGGTGCAATATGCTGATCCCCTCCCCCACCACAGGGAGACTCAGGTGAGGCAATCTCATTGCTGGTAACAGGCATACCTTGTACAGAGGAACTACAGGTCCCAGCAGAAACTCCAGGCAGCGCTTTGCACAAGGCCTTCCCTTTCTGCTCCTTAGTCAGGACACCGTCCACCACAGCAGGTTGGGCAGACATGTTGGAAGACAGTGAGGTGTGCTGACATTTCTCCACCTGTACTGGCTTGGCTTCAGGGACTTCTGTAGAAGCAGGCTTGTTTGCTCTCAGGGGTGACTCCATCTCCTGGATACATTTCAGGGTGCCATGCTCACTCTCAACCCCCTGGCTGGTTGCCGTTGGCGATTCCAAGCCCTGACATGGAGGGAGAGGTGCAGAGGCAGATGGACCCGCGTCATCCATTATCTGAGGCTCCTGATGGTCCTTGGAAACTGCTGTCTGGCTGGCAAATCTCCTCTCATTATCAAACTTTTCTCCACTTTTATCTTTCAGCTTTTCCAATAATAAAGATTGTTCCTTTACCTTTTCCTCCAATTCCTGCAACTCAGGCTTCATGGCCAAATGATTTTTACTCCAGGCCTGGAAATACTTGATTTTGAAGGATTTGTGTTCAGCCTTCAAAATTTTAAGTTTTTCTTCAGCTCTTCCAATCGCCCTAAAACGATCAATGCTCTTCTGACATCCACAGCAGGGCCTGGACCTACAGACAGATCCTCCACCTCCTCCTCACTAGGCACCGTATCATCAGGGGGATCCGTCCCGGGGCCTCCCCCAGGATCAGGCATTATTCCTGGGCCAAGCTAGCAGGCAAGGCCCAGGCTTGAAAAAGGTTGGATCTCTCAGAGAGCTCCTTGGGTGTGTCCTCCTCCTTCTTCCCACTGATCACCAATGTAAGGAATATTCTTCCCACTGATCACCAATGTAAGGAGTATTCTTCTCACTGATCACCAATGCAAGGAACATTCTTCCCACTGACCACCAATGTAAGGAGCATTCTTCTCACTGATCACCAATGTAAGGAACATTCTTCCCACTGACCACCAATGTAAGGAATATTCTTCCCACTGACCACCAATGTAAGGAGCATTCTTTTTCAATGACCACCAATGTAAGGAACATTCTTCTCACTGATCACCAATGTAAGGAATATTCTTCCCACTGACCACCAATGTAAGGAGCATTCTTCCCACTGATCACCAATGTAAGGAACATTCTTCCCACTGACCACCAATGTAAGTAACATTCTTCTCACTGATCACCAATGTAAGGAACATTCTTCCCACTGACCACCAATGTAAGGAACATTCTTCCCACTGACCACCAATGTAAGGAACATTCTTCTCACTGATCACCAATGTAAGGAATATTCTTCCCACTGACCACCAATGTAAGGAGCATTCTTCCCACTGATCACCAATGTAAGGAACATTCTTCCCACTGACCACCAATTGTAACGGCTACCCACTGGTGAGAGGGTCTCAGCCGTTGGAGAAGTCATTTTCCCTGGCAAGCTGCGATATGCAGGTACCGCCGGTATATCCCATCGAACGCCCTTTAATGAATGAGACGAGGCTACATTTGAAGTGTCAAGCAGACTGAACTTTAATGCCCCATTTTTCCTCCTTATATCTGGTTACAAACTGTACAGAAACAAATGACACTCCCCCCCCACCCAGGGGGGGCTTCAATACACATACTTTGAAATAATGACATTCCCTTGAGCCAATCAGTCGCTAGCCGTTTTGGCTCCTAAACTTAGCTTGATCAGACAATAGAATTCAATTAACCTTTAAAACAATTATCACTCACACATAATCCCCATCAGCATACACCTCACAGGGGGCTGTTACCTACACAAAAGAGAGTTCATTAGCTATGCAAAGGGTACATTAGCATTCAGCAGTGAAAGAGATCCTTGTCCAATTAACCCTTTGAGCTCAGAATACAATGTGGTACATCCAATTGTGACAAGCCATGCAGTTCCTTGTAGTCCTCCCTGCATGAAGATTATCGATGTCCAGGCAGCATGCATAGGTCTGTTACACTACTCCCCTTTTGTGGAACACTCCGGCAGACCCGGATTGATCCTTTTCGGATCAACTTGGGGATCTCCGGTCTGCTGTTAGGGTAAAAGTTCCGTTTGCCTGGACAGTCCGTCGGCCTTCCCATTGGCTTACCAGGTCGGTAGCTGATGGTGATGGTGAATAATAGAATTCAATTCTGGAACAGTCACTTGCTTTGCTCTCTCAATGGCTCCCAAAACCTGTTGCTGATGCTCTTGGGACAGATACGGCACCACCTGGATGCAAATCCCATTTAATCTTTTGACAATTTCCGCCTGTTTGTGCATTTCAATGTTCAAGCCACGGGACATCTCATAATACATGACATAGTGTCGTTGCATCTCTGATTTCTCACTGGCCAACTTGTCACATTCCCATTTTAGACTGTGATATTGTGCCGGATCTACAGTACATGTCGGGGAAGGTAGTCTTACCCGGTTCTCAGCAGCAAGCGGGTTGATTCCAGCAACGCGGGTGGTCACGGGACAAGCAGCAGCAGGTGTAGGTAAATAAGCCGAAGTCAGAGGGCCAATGTCGTTGCCCAGCACCACCTCGGCAGGTAGGTTGTCCATGATACCAACTGTGGTCTTTCCTGACCCGGCTCCCCAGTCTAAGTGCACCCGGGTGGTGCGTACGCGAAATACAGCACCCCCTGTGACCCGGACGGCAACTGTGCGAGTGGACACGTTCTCTGGCTTTACCAGATGTTTTTGAATCAGAGTGATAGTAGTCCCGGAATCTCTTAGGCCTTGTGCTACTTGTCCATTCACTCGTACCTCCTGACGGTGATGTTGACGGTTATTCGGAGAGGCCGCTTGTATTGGGTCTGCCTCATACCAAATTCCCAGACATTCCTCAGGGCCCCCCTCGGTCTCCAGTAGGGTTGTCCCGATACCACTTTTTTAGGACTGAGTACAAGTACCGATACTTTTTTTCAAGTAGTCGCCGATACCGAATACCGATACTTTTTTTAAATGTGTCCCCAAATGCAGCCATGTCCCCCCACATATTGCAGCCATGTCCCCCCACATATGCAGCCATGTCCCCCACATATGCAGCAATGTCCCCCACATATGCAGCAATGTCCCCCCACATATGGAGCCATGTCCCCCTAGCCATGTCCCCCACATATGCAGCCATGTCCCCCTAGCCATGTCCCCCACATATGCAGCCATATCCCTCTAGCCATGTCCCTCACATATGCAGCCATGTCCCTCACATATGCAGCCATGTCCCTCTAGCCATGTCCCTCTAGCCATGTCCCTCACATATGCAGCCATGTCCCTCTGGCAGCAATGTCCCTCTGGCAGCAATGTCCCCCATACCTTTGCCGCCGCCGCATGGAGAAAATCACAGCATTCATTTGAATAGCTGTTTTGCCCGCGCGTATAGACACTCCCCCTTGCTCGGGATTGGACAGATCACGATCATCCATCCAATCCCGGGCAAGGGGGAGTGTCTATACGTGCGGAAACACTACAGCTATTCAAATGAAAGCTGTGATGTTCCCGCACGGCGTTTAACCCATGCAGCGGCTTTGCGATGCGGCGGCTTTCGATGCGGCGGCGCGATGCGGCGGCGGGGGGGGGAAGTATTCTATTTAGGTATCGGGGGTATTTGCGCGAGTACGAGTACTCCCGCAAATACTCGGTATCGGTCCCGATACCGATACTGGTATCGGTATTGGGACAACCCTAGTCTCCAGGCAGTGGGCCGCAGAGGGACGTGATGGAGTGACCTCTGTGTTGGGTGTTGTGCGTCTCCAATTGTTATTTGTAGCTCTCAAAGGGCAATAACGAGCAATATGTCCTGTGTCGCTGCAGTGATGGCACGTCACCCTAGGCGAATCCCGGGGGTAGTTGCTAGGCCCCTGAGGACGTGGTGGGACTGGAGCCCGAAACTCTGGGCGTGGGGTGACGGTTGGAGTACGCGGTTCTACCTTCTAAGCCAGCCGCATAGTACCCTGGCTTACTTTCCTTGTCTCCGCGTACTCATCTGCTAGCCGAGCCGCCTCGTTTAAGTTAGCGGGATGGCGATCTCGTACCCAGTCTTGTATGTCTGTGGCCAGGTCTTGGAAGAAATGTTCCATTAGGAACAGCTGCAATACTTCCTCCCCGGTGTTGGCCTTGCACCCTTGGACCCAAAGGGATGCCACCCTTTGTAACTGGTTGGCCCATTCCATGTGGGAGTCCACAGCCATCTTCTTGGACTCCCGGAAGCGCCGGCGGTAGGCTTCTGGAGTTGCGGCGTATCGGGTTAGCAGCGCCTTTTTAACTTGCTGGTATTGTAAAATATCCTCTGGAGCGAGAGCCCGAAAGGCTTCATTGGCTTTGCCCGACAATTTCCCCGACAAAATAGTGACCCATTGGTCTGGTGGTACCTGGTGTAGTGAGCACTGCCTCTCAAAGTCCGCCAAATATCCATCTATTTCCTCCTCACTTTCTATAAAAGCTTTAAATGCAGTGAACGGTATTTTCTTTCCTGTAGCAGCAGGTGGGGGGGTAGGAACTGCAGGTGTAATGGGCTGTCTCGCTCTTACCAGTTCCAGTTCTTGTCCCCTCTTCGTTTGTATCTCTTCCCTTGCTTCCCGGAACAGCTGGTTTATTAGTTCCACGGACGTTTCTGGATACAAGGATAATCTCCGCTGTACAATCCCAGTAATTACATCTTCTTTGCTGACAGGTGCAAGGGGCTCAGTTCCTTCCATGGATCCATCCATTTCGTCCAACCCCAGCAGTTCAGCTATCAGCTCCCTCCTTGGTCTGTTGCTGGCGCTCCTACCACGACTCTCCAATAGATCTTTTAGTGTGGATCTTTTCAGCCTGGCGTACTGCGACTCCATTCAGCACTTGCTCTTTGGATAAAAGGACCATCCCAGTGCTGCCAACCAATGTAACGGCTACCCACTGGTGAGAGGGTCTCAGCCGTTGGAGAAGTCCTTTTCCCTGGCAAGCTGCGATATGCAGGTACCGCCGGTATATCCCATCGAACGCCCTTTCATGAATGAGACGAGGCTACATTTGAAGGGTCAAGCAGATTGAACTTTAATGCCCCATTTTTCCTCCTTATATCTGGTTACAAACTGTACAGAAACAAATGACACTCCCTCCCCCCCCACCCAGGGGGGGCTTCAATACACATACTTTGAAATAATGACATTCCCTTGAGCCAATCAGTCGCTAGCCGTTTTGGCTCCTAAACTTAGCTTGATCAGACAATAGAATTCAATTAACCTTTAAAACAATTATCACTCACACATAATCCCCATCAGCATACACCTCACAGGGGGCTGTTACCTACACAAAAGAGAGTTCATTAGCTATGCAAAGGGTACATTAGCATTCAGCAGTGAAAGAGATCCTTGTCCAATTAACCCTTTGAGCTCAGAATACAATGTGGTACATCCAATTGTGACAAGCCATGCAGTTCCTTGTAGTCCTCCCTGCATGAAGATTATCGATGTCCAGGCAGCATGCATAGGTCTGTTACACCAATGTAAAAAGTATTCTTCCCACTGACCACCAATGTAAGGAACATTCCTCCCACTGACCACCAATGTAAGGAACATTCTTCCCACTGACCACCAATGTAAGGGACATTCTTCCCACCAATGTAAGGAACATTCTTAGTGTACAGATGACAGTGTTAGGAAAAGCACTCAGTGTATACATTTCAGTGATATATATATATATATATATATATATATATATATATATATATATATATATATATAATATATATATATATATATATATATAATAAAACTCACTTAGCCCAGGTTCACACTGACAGCGGGAATGAAAGCGTGCAAGTTCAGCTAAACTCGCACGATTTCATACCCGCACGTCAGTGCAAGTTTGGGGGCGATTTCAGAGACATCTGTGCGGGTTGCTGCACAGATGTCTATGGAAATCGTACCCAGAAGTCGCCAAAAGCTGTACAGAAACTACTTTTCAGGAATCAGTGCGGCCCATGGCAAATTGGTCCAATGTGAACCAGGGCTAAGTGCTATTCCCTATATATAACACTGATATCTATACACTGAGTGGCATTCAGTGTACCAGATGTCAGTGTGCACTAGTGAATAGCACCTGCACCAGCAGGACCAGACGATTCACTGTTCCAGCAGCCAGACTGTTACCTCAGTCCATTCTGCAGAAGGATGGATCGACATGGATCACTCTTCAGGAGATCCTACACTGTATTCAGCTTGGTGAGCTGGCACCTGCCCACAAATCCAGTACCAGTTACCAGCATACCTCACAGGACACTGTATACAGACACCTTATACCTGGATGACCCTAAGGATTACTACTGGTAATCAGCTGTGTTGCATTGACTGCATATCCCTGTGCCACATTTAGAAGTCTTGTTTCTTTGAGCTCCAACTTCTGGTGAAGGCCTTGCATTTTGAACACTGCAATGCTATCACCATTTAAAGGGACACACCACTAGTACCAATATTACTTCATCTATCATTAGGATTAGGGATGAGCTTCGAGTTCGAGTCGAACTCATGTTCGACTAGAACATTGCCTGTTCGCCTGTTCGGCGAACAACAAACAATTAGGGGTGTTCGCGGCAAATTCGAAAAGCCGCGGAACACCCTGTTAAAGTCTATGGGAGAAATCTAAAGTGCTAATTTTAAAGGCTAATATGCAAGTTATTGTCCTAAAAAGTGTTTGGGGACCTGGGTCCTGTCCCAGGAAACATGTATCAATGCAAAATAAAGTTTTAAAAACGGCCGTTTTTTCAGGAGCAGTGAATTTAATAATACTAAAAGTGAAACAATAAAAGTATTACTATATCACTATTACTATACCCCCCTCTGACACACCCTCGTACGTCACTGGGAAAGACCGGGCTTTCCCAGTGACGTACAAGGGTGCGTCAGACGGGGCGGGGTCACGTGACGGGTGGCCGCTTCCCCTATATAAGAAATGTCAAAGCTCCAGCGTGTCATTCCGCTTGGCTGTGTCCAGCGGAGAGTGGAGCTCGCCTGCTGCGCTCTGGACGGATGTATCTTCTCATCGCTGGACCGGACCGCTGATCACCCGTCGCTGGAGAGATCATCCGTCGCTGGATAGAAGACAACGTTGGAGCAGGGAGCCGCATCGAGAGTGGATTACCACCGCTGGATTTTTTTTTTATTATTATTAATAAAGGATTTTTTTCTACGGTGTCTGTGTGATTTTTTTTTTAACAATTTACACTTCCTTTGTGAAATGGTAGCGGTACAGTGTACCCCATTACCAATTCACATAGGGGGGCCAGGATCTGGGGGTCCCCTTTGTTAAAGGGGTCTTCCAGATTCTGATAAGCCCCCTGCCCGCAGACCCCCACAACCACCGGGCAATGGTTGTGGGGATGAGGCCCTTGTCCCCATCAACATAGGGACATCCTCCCCATGTTGAGGGCATGTGCCCTGGTGCGGTTCAGGAGAGGGGGGCCGCACTCTGTCCCCCCCTCTTTTCTGCGGCTGGCCAGGTTAACGTGCTCGGATAAGGGTCTGGTGTGGATTTTTGGGGGAACTCCACGCCATTTTTTTTTTTATTTGGGGTGGAGTTCCCCTTAAAATCCACACCAGACCTGAAGGGTCTGGTATGGATATTTGGGGGGAACCCCACGTCATTTTTTTTTTAATTTACGGCGGGGTTCCCCTTAATATCCATATCAGACCTGAAGGGCCTGTTAATGGAATTTGGGGGGACCCCCACGCTTTTTTATTTTTTATGAATGAATCATCTCTGAACGGCCGTTTTTAAAACTTTATTTTGCATTGATACATGTTTCCTGGGACAGGACCCAGGTCCCCAAACACTTTTTAGGACAATAACGTGCATATTAGCCTTTAAAATTAACCCTTTAGATTTCAAATGTTCGAGTCCCATAGACTTTAACGGGGTTCTAAAGTTCACACTAACATTTGGTGTGTTCGCAAGTTCTGATGCGAACCGAACAGGGGGGTGTTCGGCTCATCCTTAATTAGGATTAAAAGGTGTAATAGGCTACCTTGGGTTTCCCTTTAGCAGTAGTATTATATACAGTAACCCAGTGTTTCTCAACTCCAGTCCTCGGGGCGCACCAACAGGTCTTGTTTTCCGGCTTTCCATTATTGTGCACAGGTGATTTTATCAGTTTCACTGCCTTAGTAATTACCACAGCAGTTTGATCTGAGGGAAATCCTGAAAACATGACCTGTTGGTGCGCCCCGAGGACTGGAGTTGAGAAACACTGCAGTAACCAGTAGACCTTTTTTTTAGATCAATTCATTTTTTGCTTGCTTTCTGTAGGCCTTGATATTATGTATCTGTCATTTTGAACTGTCATTTAACCACTTCAATACCAGGCACTTACGCACCTTCCTGCCCAACCCAATTTTCAGCTTTCAGCACTGTCGCAATTTGAATGACAATTGCGTGATCATGCTACAATGTACCCAAATTAATTTTTTTATAATTTTGTTCCCACAAATAGAGCTTTCTTTTGGTGGTATTTGATCACCTCTGCGATTTTTATTTCTTGTGCAACAACTAAAAAAATTCCGAAATTTTTGAAAAAAATTAAGTTTTTATTTTTTTCTGTTAATTTTTTTTGTAAATAAGTATGTTTTCTTCTTCAATTATGGGCACTGATATGGCGGTACTGATGGGCACTGATGAGGTGGCACTGATGGGCATCGATAGGCGGCACCGATGGGCACTGATAGGCGGCGCTGGTATGCTGCACTGATGGGCATTCATAGGCGGCAATGATGGGCACTCATAGGCGGCACTGATGGGCACTCATAGGTGGCACTGATGGGCACTCATAGGCGGCACTTATGGGTGGCACTGATGGGTACTTATGGGTGGCACAGATGGGCACTGATAGGTGGGCACTGGGCATAGATGGGCACTAAGAGGTGGCACTGATGGACACTGGGTGGCACTGATGGACACTGAGGGGTGGCACTGATGGCATTGCTGGGCATCATTTTAGCCAGTGCCCATGTTGCCAGTCAGTGCCCATTTGTGGGCACTGATTGGCATCGATTATGTTGTTTTTTTTTTATTGGTGTTTTTTTTTTGCACTGGGGGGCACTGGGTTTGTTTTAGCACTGGGGGGCACTCCCTGGTGGTCCAGTGTTGGCATCCGAGGGGGGGCTGTGCTGATAAACAATCAGCGCAAACCCCCCCTGTCAGGAGAGCCGCCGATCGTCTCTCCTCTACTCGCGTCTGTCAGACGCGAGTGAGGAAGAGCCGATCAACAGCTCTTCCTGTTTACATCGTGATCAGCCGTGGTTGGACACGGCTGATCACGTGGTACAGAGCCTCCGCCGGAGGCTCTTTGTCGAGATCGGAGATGCAGGGTGTCGGACTGACACCTCGCATCACCGATCGCCGCGCTGCACGCCCTCACGGGCGCGCGCCGGCATGAAATCCTGCAGGACGTCAATAGACGTCCAGTCAGGATTTCACAACCACTTCCCAGACGTCAATATGCTATTGACCGGGCGGGAAGTGGTTAATTGCTTTGGGGACTTTTTCAACTGAATCTTGGCTGTTTATCTGGGATTTTGCTGACTAATACGTGTTACAAGACTTTCCTCTTGATTAGGTAAAATCTGAGAGAGCTAATTAATCTACCTTCTGTCAACATGTTATGTAAAGGTATACACAACATGTCTGAACCTAGAGTGTCAGGAGGGCTGGAAAGTTCACAGGGTCAAGGTGGCGCAGACGAACATGCAATTCAAAGCAACCCCTAAGGGGGTAGTCCTACATAAATAAAAAGCAAGACTTTAATCTCTTTCAGTGCAGTCATGTGATCACTAAGCTCTACTCCTCTGTGTCAGTGAGCGGCTCGACAACATGACTGAATTTACAGACCCATGATGTCAGTGTTAACCTGTTGTTGGCGCTCTCCACCATCAGCTAAGCAGCTAAGCTTAGGCTAACTGACACAGAGAAGAAGGGGGTTTGGTGATCACATAATTGCACCAAATGAGAATACAAAAATGGTATTAACAATGAGCTGTTTTACAAACATTATGCAGCATTTGTTTTAAGCAGGGAGGAGGCGATGTTTTGAACCTGGTGTTAATAGCTCTTACTTCCACTTGAAATAAACTAAACATGAATTTCCTGTGTATGTGCAAGGTTTTTTAATCTGGCTGACTGCCAACTCCCAGTGTAAAGAACCTGTCTATGGGGATTAGCGAGTTGTGCCTGACTACCTCGAGGTGTTTGTGTTGCCTGGCACACTACTGACCCTGGTACACCTTGTACAATGCGTTTGTCCATAGCGAGTTCCACATTTGGCATTGGGCTCCCTTTTACATTTCAACAATGTTTTTATTACAGTAGGATATCAGGAAAAAGGAGAAGCGCACTAGAGGCTCAGTCACTAAAAATAATAATTAAATATATTATAACTCATTACAAAATATCTTTGAGCAATGTCATTGCATTTAAAGGGCTTGTAAACACTAAAGGTTTTTCACCTTAATGCATTCTATGCATTAAGGTGAAAAACTTCCTGTGATGCAGCAGCCCCTTGAGCCCCCCTTTTACTTATCCGAATCCAGTCTTTCCAGCGACAGGGACGAGCACAGCAGCTCCAGGCGGTGTCTTGGGTCCCGATTGGAGAGATTGATAGCAGCGCAGCCATTGGCTCCCGCTGCTGTCAATCAAATCCAATGACGCTGGGCAAACCTTTACATATGCTTTAAGACAGAGCTTTATCTCACAGTACAAACATTAAAATGCTTATATTGTAGTGCATGTTTCTCCCACTTTACATATCTTTACATGTACATTTTTTTGACAGAGTTCAAGCAAGGCAAGATGGGTCAAATGCTTTGTTCTCAAAGCAGATTGGAACAAAATCCAAGAGATGAATGTCTCTATGTGGCTATTGTAAATTGTCTTTTGTCCTGAGTCTTCAGCTGACTACTGTTGGGGTCCAATTATACCAATGGTGCACATAAGGACAGTCACAGAAAGCAGGCAGTAACTGGTTAAAGGACAGCTAGATAGGTGGTTTCTAAGGGCTTAGTCTCTCTAATGGCAGTAGTTTATGGCCACAAGGCCCTCTCACCAGACTTAGAGACCCAGCTGGAAATTCCCACCACTTGAAAACTACAGTACATTGCCCGGTACAATGTGGCTCTAAGCCTTGGTTCACCCGGCAGTACGGCTTGGATGTGAGTACAGTGTGAAGTTCACAGTGGTGTTAAAACAGTCACAGCTCCGGGCTCTAATGTGTTCTCTCTCTCTCTCTCTCTCTCTCTCTCTCTCGCTCTCTCTCTCTAGTCTCAGGGTGGTGTCCTTGATTTTTAAGAGCAAGTTTTTCTTAATACTATGTGTGCAACCTGTGACCCGACAGCTCTGGGAGATTTCTTCATCCAATTTGAGTTGTAGCACCAGTACTTTTGTTGATTGGGTAGTAGAGGCCGAAACGACAAGTCCCATTATCCACTGCAGTCAGCTTCTGAGAGTTATTGGGCGCTGCTGGCACTCCCGCTCCCCCTGCTGATGGGAGGGTGCAGGGTATTGAAGTTCAGCTTGACCGATTGCTTTCAATGCACAATAGCTACTGACTACATCAGAGCTTAACCCTTGCAGCACTGGCCTTGGTTACACAACAAAAAAAACAGACTTTCAATATACACAGTATTATTAAAGCGGAACTAAAATATATCTGAGCACCACAAACTGAAAATGCTATTTAAATCTATTTTAATATTTGCAGCAAACTAACCATGTCTCCATGCTTTACCATGTTTTATTAAGCTGAGAAATCACTTTGAAAAACAACCCCCTATCATTTCTTGCAACGTCCATCTTGAGTAAGGGCAGATGATTCATGCAGCATTTTCTTCCTGGAATTCATTTTCCCCTAGCTCAGGCATGCAGGCAGGAGGGCGTGCTTAGCTGAGAAAACCTCCTCTCTTCCAGATGAAAGAAAAAAAAAGCCTATAAAGACTCCTGGTATGTAGATATCATTTTGGCCTAGGCTAGAAAGCAACTGAAGAAATGTAAATATAATATACTTAGATATCTATTGACTAAAGCCAGTAGCATAGGGATTACAAATGGTTAATGCTTGATCCAGGAAATATCCTCTCGGGGGAACAGGAAGTTGTAGCAAATCAGATCATGCTTTGCTGTTTTTTTTGCCTTCCTCTGGATCAACTGTGGATGTAGGATTGTATATATGGGATTGTATGATTTTTTTCTCTTTTATTGGTTGAACTGAATGGTCTGGTGTCTTTTATCAACCTGACTAACTATGTGACTATGTCACTACAGTATGCTGACAGAATAAGTGTAGTTCTGCTTTAAGTATACTGTTCACATGCTGCCTGAGGCGACCATACATTAGACTCCCCCCATGCTTTACCATGAGATAGGTAGTAGTCACTGGGTAAAAGCCTCTGCCCGGCCACTGTGCCTATCAGCAGTGCAGTGATCAATGCTCCTGAGCCTGTACTTTTACCAGGCTCTGTGTCACTGAAGAATTTAGGCTTAACAGGTGAAGTAAGAAGCTCAGTAATGCTGAGCCTGTAATTTTATCAGGCTCAATGTTGGTGAACTACACTGAGGACAGAGGCTCCAGCATGGACACATTGCCCCCTCTATGCCTTTATAAGCACCCCCTGAAACGGCCGCCTTACCAAGCCCCGTTAGTGGCGTGGCCCTGACTATATCTGCACTAGTGTATGTATACAGTTAAATATATACTGTATATACAGTATCCCACAAAAGTGAGTACACCCTTGTGTATATTTCTAAATATGTTATTATATCTTTTCACGTGACAACACTGAAGAAATTACACTTTGCTACAATGTAAAGTAGTGAGTGTACAGCTTGTATAACAACAGCCATGCAGACCAATTTCATGCAGTGTGCCGCGTATGGTCTGAGCACTGGCAGGCTGACCCCCCCCCCCCCAATCCCTTCAACCTCTGCAGTAATGCTGGCAGCACTCATACGCCTTTTTCTCAAAGACAACCTCTGGATATGACGCTGAGCATGTGCAATTAACTTCTTTGGTCCACTGTGGCGAGGCCTGTTCTGAGTAGAACCAGTCCTGTTAAACTGCTGTATGGTCTTGACCACCGTGCTGCAGCTCAGTTTTAGGGTCTTGGCATTCTTCTTATAGCCTAGGTCATCTTTATGTAGAGCAACATTTTTTTTTTTTAGATCCTCAGAGAGTTCTTTGCCATGACGTGCCATGTTGAACTTCCAGTGACCAGTATGAAAGAGTGAGAAAAAAAACACCAAATGTAACGCACCTGCTCCCCATTCACATCTGTGACCTTGTAACACTATCGAGTCACATGACACTTAGGAGGGAAAATGGCTAATTGTGCCCAATTTGGACATTTTCACTTAGGGGTGTACTCACTTTTGTTCCCAGCAGTTTAGACATTAATAGCTATGTGTTGAGTTATTTTTGGGGGAAAGGTGTGCTCACTTTTGTGAGATACTGTATATATACAGTAAAACGTATAAATA
The DNA here is from genome assembly GCF_905171775.1 of Rana temporaria. Lineage (NCBI taxonomy): Eukaryota > Metazoa > Chordata > Amphibia > Anura > Ranidae > Rana > Rana temporaria. The sequence continues at coordinate 398,922,673 of NC_053490.1, forward strand.
TATACAGTATATTTTGGTCAAAATAAGCGAATGTTGCATGTGGACCGGTACTCCCCTGACATTACACTTACTTTGTTGCTGTCCAGTGCCACCTCTGAATACTGCTGGGGCCTGAGAGTGAATAGCTGCAGCTGCTGCGGCCAAACTGGCTATGCCTATATCTCTAATTTTGTGAGAGGAGGGTGGGAGCGGAACCAGCTGTGCTGTCAAGAACAGCAGGGTCTGTCTGAGAGCAGAAAAAGGATGCCTCAGTCATTCACAGCTTACGTGAAGCTATCACATCTGCACGCTCTTGGATCGATGAAAAGAACGCATAATATTTGTCAGCTGTGGACCTTTTCCCTTTCATTCCCTGTGTACGAATGGAAGAGAGTAAGAGGAGAGGGGATACATTCACTGCCAGGGGCATTTCCTGCTGCACTCAAGTGAAACGTATTGCCAGACAAGTGAAACAGACAATGTGTGATCCCTTTTTTCCATAGCAGCTAAGGAACTGCAAGTACGGCTGAAGGGATCTACCTTTTATGCTTTTATAGCCCAATATAGCAATTTCAGAAAACAATTGATCAGTTTGTCATTGCTCTAGGACTCTTAACCACTTAAGGACCGCCTCCTGCACATATACGTCGGCAGCAGGGCTCAAGTCCTGCGGGAACACGTGGGAACGGAGTTCCTGCACTTTTTTCAAAGCAGGAACGCAGTTCCCTTTGCAGGACTAGAGCAGCCGAGCCGCCCGAGCCAATCCTTCACTAAGCAGCGATGCCCAGCTCGAGTCACTGTCAGGGGCAGGCAAACCTTAGTAATCCTTTATGTTACTGGCCGCTTCCTGTATATGGATTCATCGGGTAGTGTGCAGGTATTCCGTCACTTCCTCGATGCCGCAATGTCTCCTGGGAGCTTCTGTCATTGTTCCCAGGAGACATTGCGGAGGTCTGGCGCGAGTTATCGCGGGATTTAGAAAGAACTTGTTTAAAAAAAAAAAACATGCGGTTTAGTAATTATGCATATGAGGGTGCAATTTTTAAAAAATTTTTGGTGGGGGAGTGGATCTTGGGTGGGAGTTCCCACACTTTTTTCCCCAGGACTTGACCCCTGGTCGGCAGAATGGCATGGCTAGGCACAGGCACGTACAGGTACGTCGCCTTTAAGAGCCCAGCCGTGGATGACGCGTGCACGCGACTCGGTCTGAAGTTCCGTGACGGCGGCCCCCGCGGACCCGATCGCCGCTGGTGTTCCGCGAACGGTCACAGGAGCTGAAGAACGGGGAGAGGTGTAAACACACCTTTCCCGTTCTTCACAGTGGCACTGTCATTGATCGTCTGTTCCCTGATATAGGGCAGGGATCTCCAAACTATGGCCCTCCAGCTGTTGTGGAACTACACATCCCATGAGGCATTGCAAAACTCTGACCTTCAAAAACACGACTAGGCATCATGGGAATTGTAGTTCCTGAACAACTGGAGGGCCATAGTTTGGAGATCCCTGCCCTATATCAGGGAACAGACGATCAATGACATCACACGTCCAGCTCCGCCCCCCTACAGTAAGAAAAACACATATGAGGTCACACTTAACCCATACAGCGCCCCCTAGTGGTTAACTCCTAAACTGCAATTGTCATTTTTACAGTAATCAATGCATTTTTATAGCACTGTTTGCTGTGAAAATGACAATGGTCCCAAAAATGTGTCAAAATTGTCCGATGTGTCCGCCATAATGTCGCAGTCACAAAAAAATCGCTGATCGCCGCCATTAGTAGTAAAAAAAAATATATTAATAAAAATGCCATAAAACTATCCCCTATTTTGTAAACGCTCTAAATTTTGCGCAAACCAATAGTTAAATGCTTATTGCGATTTGTTTACCAAAAATAGGTAGAAGAATACGTATCGGCCTATACTGAGGAAATAAAATGTTTTTTTTTTATATCTTTTTTGGGGATATTTAATAGAAATATCCCCAAATATTAGATCAAGAATTGTAATTACATGCCCCTGTTGAACAGGGGCAGAAAAATTGGGCCTTTGTTGGTGGTGGTGTTGGTGCTGGTGCCACAACACTGCAACCCCTCACAGATACTCTAGTTGGAGGGCAGGAATGAGCCCGCTGCAAAGTATTGTTTAAAAAATTATAATTACACGCCCCTGTTAAACAGGGGCAGACAAATTGGGCCTTATGCCGCGTACACACCATCGTTTTCTGCGATGGAAAAAAACGTCATTTTCAAAAACGTCAATTTAATTGACCGTGTGTGGGCAAAAACGTCGTTTTATGTCTTCTAAAAAACGATAGAAAAAAATTGAAGCATGCTTCAATTTTATGTGTCGTTTTTGGCCGACGTCGTTTTCTGTGTTCTAAACATTGACCGTGTGTACGTAAAAACGTCGATTTAAGCCCGCGCATGCTCAGAAGCAAGTTAGGAGACGGCAGCGCTCATTCATGTAAAACGACTGTTCAGAATGGAATCAGCACATTCGTTAAGGTGTTTTTCAGCTTATAGACAAGAAAATAAAGCGCTTCTTTAACCCCTGCTTTTAACTGCTACCCAGAAATGGACGTTTGTTGCGGCTGATCTTGTTGCATAGTTATGACAAGCTTTTAATTAGTTTCTTTCTTGTTTGATAATGTTTATGTTTGTGTTCTGTTATTTAGTTGTATCTTCCATCTTAAACATTTTAAATATATATATTGGTCCACCTTTTTTTTTTTTTTTTAATTTTTGTCACCAATTTGATTAGTAATCTCTATTTTGTTTTTATTTAGGAGTGTGTGAAGTGTCTGCAACAACCTAATTTTTTAGTTAACTCACCCACAAGCATGTTTTTTTACCTTGTTAATGTTTGCATTATTTATTTTGTAATGGGTCTGCCCACTCAATACTGATCTCTCAAATCTACAATAAAGAAACATGTTGAAATTTGGCTGAAAAATTAATTTTTATTTTAGTCTTCATAAAAATTTTGAAAAAAAAAAAGTGGCAACCCAAAAACACAACATAATAAAAACAAAGATGCCAAGGTAGGCAGCACTTTAGAGCATGCTTGTTTTTTTCTGAAAACAAGGGTCCCCGAAGCCACAAATACAGCCTGTGAGTCCACATTAAAATTCCATCAGGGGCACCGTATTATTTCTTCGCCCTTTTCTTCCCAGCAGCCTTCCCTGCAGTCTTCCCTGCAGCCTTCCCGGTAGCCCGAGTCCTTGGGGGCTGGGTTCCTGGAGGAGATGAGGTGGCAGGAGCCATAGCAGCCTCATGAGGTGGAGAAGCAGGAGCAGGTGGAGGAGCAGGAGCAGGTGCAGGAGCAGGAGCAGGAGCAGGAGCAGGAGCAGGAGGAGCAGCAAGGACAGGAGGAGCAATCCGCACAATGTGGGTGTCGTCATCGAGCTGCCCCAGGGATGCCATGGTTATGGCTTGGAAGATGAGGAGTTCGCAGCGCACACGCTGGCTCTGCTCCAGATTGTACATCTTGGCTGCAATGAGCGCTGCGAACCCCTCAACTTCACTGGGTGGCTCTCGGATGGCTGCAGTAGCTTGGCGAAGCAGGCCCTGGGTCTCCTCCTCCATTTGTCGCATACTCCTGAGCCGTTTATTGGGATTGCGGAATGGAGGGATCCGGGAGATGGTATCCCGCCGGCGTGCCTCCTGGGTCCCACTGGGGCCTGCCACCTCCTGGCTCCCAGTGGGCTCTGCCACCTCCTGCCTTGCAGTTGGCCCTGGCTCCTCCTGGCTCCCTGTGGGCCCTGTCTCTTCCTGGCTCCCTGTGGGCCCTGGCTCTTCCTGGCTCCCTGTGGGCCCTGGCTGTTCCTGGCTTGGGTCTGCCTGTGTATGAAAAAAAGGAACATATGTTATTTGTGTTTGTCATTAATCACACACATTTTTACAATCATGAGTGATGCAAATTGAATGTCAATATATATTACACACAGGGTCGCCATCCTTAATTATGTGGCCCCTTAAACACCTTCAGACATGGTCCCCCTGGAATTATGTGGGTTGTTGCATGCCTAATTTATTAAATAAGTGGCCTTTTCCCCAAAAATTCATTTAATCAATTTAGTGTCAACTAGATAGTACTCAAAAAGGGTGTCTTCCATCTGGGACCCCTTGCAGGTGTATTGCGTTACTCCCCCCCTACTGGCCTATCTGAAAATGCCACCCACTCCTTCATCAACATTATTAATTTGCCCATTTTGACCCCATCATGTTTTCCCACTACTGACTATTGATCCTATCCCTAAACTTACGAGATTCACATAGAATTTAGAACAATAGTAACATACATTTACCATTATTACTATACTTGTCATATACTAACTAAATTCAAACAAAAAACACATACCATTCTCCACGGCTCACAATTGGGGTCCTCCAGGAACTCTTCCTCTTCCTCCGAGCTTGTCTGCTCTTGTCTGCAGGGAACACTGGAGGATTGGCTGCTGGGAAGCTGGGAGCTACCTCTTGGGGGAAGGGTAGACATGGATGTCCTGGTCTCAATGTGGTCGTCCAGGAACTGCAGCTGACTATAGTACCACAGGGTTGGTTTGTATATGGAGTCAGCTGCAGCCCCAGACCTCATTGAGGCCAGGACTTGGACCCGTTGGGCCCTGTAGGTGCCCCTGATGGAATTGATTTTATTTTTCACAGTGGCTGTTGTGGCGTTGGGGACCCTTGTTTTCAAAAAAGCAAGCATGCTCTGTCTACCTTTCTCCCTGGCATCTTTGTTTTTATTTAGTGTGCTTTTGGTTTGCCACAGAACTGGATGTTCCTTCCATTTTTGGATGAAATCTGTGAGGAAGTCCGCATCCTTGAAGGCATCCATTCTTTCTGCACATGAAACAGAAGCCAAAACATAATGTAATTAAAGGCACTAGCTTACTTCCCCTAACTAGCCCACAAACTCATTCCCTATTCACTATAATAAAGTCGGAATTAAAAACTTACGTCTCGTCGTTAGGAAAGATCGGGAATTACGACTTCTTCCACAGACTATGCAGGCCGTTTCCAAACACGTCCCATCCCTTTTACACTACGCACGCGTGACGCTCCGCACGACACCCCGCCCCTGACGTTCGGTATCGTCCTTTCCACGCCCCTTCTCTGTCGTTTGGTGAGTGAGAAAAGATGGACAACATGGAGGTGTATTCTAGCTCTAGCCAGGAGGCAGGCCAGGCCCAAACACGCCGCAGATTCCGCTGCAGAGCCTCCAACATGAGCTTTAATGAAATGGTGGAGATGGTCACCATATTGAGGAGGGAGGACTATGATGCCAAGCATGGCCCCTACATGCATCCCAATAAAGTTAAAGCCCAAATTATGGAGAAGGTCATCCGTAGGCTCCAGCGGAAGTTTGGGAAAACCAGGAGCAGAGAGCACCTGCGCAAAAGGTGGTCGGATTTAAAAAAAAGGGAACCCCACCAACTTTACAGAATTAATAAGGTGATTCGAAGAAGAAGTAAGTTTTTTCCATGTGTATTTAATTATTTTGGTGTGTTCTTTGTGCCATTTTTTTTTTTTGGGCCAGGTTGACCATAAAATGAATATTATGAATGTGGACGCATGATGCAGTCGTCGTAGTCGTCGTTCATTCGGTGACTTTCAATAATCCAATACCATATTAATGAGAAATGGCATCATGCCTAGTTTGCATGTGCAAAGGGGAGTTGAAGCACTGTATCTGAACAAAAATCGTAAATTTAGGAATTGTGGGCGAATGAACGACGACTCCTATGACCAATTAGTCGACACAAATATGAAAGTTGTGACATTTTTGGGGCTTAAAAAAAAGGTGTATTCAATTCTGGAATAGATGGAAATGTGTTTCAGCTTATTTTAGAAGAAACGTAGATACCTTGAGATTCACAAAAAGGAGCGTTTGCTACTCCTTTTTTTATTGAACATGTGTACTCAGTAGCACAATTGTTTGTCACAATCACAACCTATGTTGGGTCACACACAGGGGTGAGCAGATCCAGGGGAGACTTGTTTAGCTTACATATCTAAACTTAAAAATTGTGTTAACTGATTTGACATTACTTTGTGAATGGATTAAATATTGGTCTATTTTATTGATAATTGTTTAAAAATCAACAATAGTGACCTTTTGTTTAGCATTTCTTATTTTTTGGGTGTCATTTCATGCCGCTCGTAATGGTTGAACCTCATGTTTTCCCTTTCTTCAATCTTGTAGGGCACAATGAAGCAGAAAGGCAGGAGGCACAAGCCAATCAAGCCACACCCCCGAGGGATGTAGAGGAAGAGGAACCTGCCTCAACATCCGGTAAAGTAACATCTACCACATTTTCTGTGAATATAGATATAGGCATACAATCTTTTAACACATGTTTTGGTTCCACATTTCAGGAGGAAATCGGGCTGGTCAGGGACTGGACACGTATAGTGCCCAGCTCCTCATCGGCGAGGTTCTCACCTGCAGGGCCCAAGTTGAGGACATACGTCTGGCCTGCCGTGAAATACGTCACAAAGCAAAGACGCTGGAACGGCAGCTTAAAAATTTTATTAATGTTTTGGGGAGGGTTTAATTTTTGGTGTATTTTCTTTTTTCCTTGAATTTAAAAAAAAAAAAAAAAAAAAAAAAAAAATATATTTTGTAATAATCAAAAAAGACCAAAAAAATAAAAAAAGAAATTATATTTTGTAATAATCAAAAAAGACCAAAAAAATAAAAAAAGAAATTATATTTTGTAATAATCAAAAAAGACCAAAAAAATAAAAAAATAAATTATATTTTGTAATAATCAAAAAAGACCAAAAAAATTAAAAAATTATATTATATTTTGTAATAATCAAAAAAGACCAAAAAAATAAAAAAATATATTTGTTGTACTAATCAAAACTAAAAAAGTAACAAATAAATAACATTTTGGACTCCAAACAATTTGTGTGTAGTTATTGGTATCAATGCAGACTCATTCAATTACTCAGGCATATTTGTAGAGTTATTAAGATTTAACACTCATGGGAATTTATTACATCCCAAACACATGGCTGGATGAGAACCTACGAAAAAGAAACATTACCCCCCAAAACTTACAAATAACTAAAATCAAACAAATAAACACTGTTTCATCAAACAAAAAGTAAATTTATTTTTTTAAACAAGATCAGGCATTGCAATGGCCCCCCTCCCCATAAAATAGTCCACATAGGATTGACGCACTGCACGTGCGGTTTGGGGGGCCAAGCCTCTATGGCTAGCCTGATGTCCCGGCTCCGGAGCCACAAGATCAGCCTCATCAGGCAATACCGTCAGGTACGTTTGAGAATTTCTTTTCAAAAAATTGTGCAAAATGCAACAAGATAGTATGATATAATTCCACTTGTATTCCGCCATGTTTATTGCTGTTAAAAACAATCTGAATCGGCTGGCCATGATTCCAAAGGCATTCTCTACCACACGTCTTGCCCTGGCCAGCCGATAATTAAAAACCCTCCTCTCAGGGGTGAGGGTGCGTTGGGGAAATGGCCTCATGAGGTGGGGACCCAAACCAAAAGCCTCATCTGCTACAAACACGAAGGACAGACCCTCTTCGTTCTCCTCCGCAGGTGGCAATCCTAGGTCCTCCAACCGAAGCCGTTGTGCGAACTCCGTCTCCGCAAAGACACCGCCGTCCGACATCCGGCCATTTTTCCCAACATCCACGTACAAAAACTCGTAATTTGCAGAGACCACCGCCATCAAAACAACGCTGTGGAACCCCTTGTAATTGAAGAAATGGGATCCACTATGGGGTGGGGGCACAATGCGGATGTGCTTGCCATCAATGGCTCCTCCACAGTTCGGAAAGTTCCAACGCTGGGAGAAGTCCGCTGCCACAGTCTGCCATTCCTGTGGCGTGGTGGGGAACTGGATAGAAAGAAAAAATAAAAAACATTAGAACAAAGATTTTAAACAGAATATAGCTAAAATTACAAGGGATCCCACCAACAATTCCACAAAAAAGGTTAGTATTAAAAAATAACATGTGAACAATTAAGCATATTAATCACCCCCCTCTGATGTTGAAAAAATATATTTAGGGGGAGTGGGGCTCAAGATGAGATGAGAAACAACCCCCCAAAAAATCTATAAATAAGAAAAATAATTATTAGTATGTATTTCAAAAATCTAGGGGGGGGGGTTTGGACAATGGAGGCCACAAATAAACGGGGATATAGGGACACACAAAATGCAGCACTACAATGGAGGCCACAAATAAACGGGGATATAGGGACACACAAAATGCAGCACTACAATGGAGGCCACAAATAAACGGGGATATAGGGACACACAAAATGCAGCACTACAATGGAGGCCACAAATAAACGGGGATATAGGGACACACAAAATGCAGCACTACAATGGAGGCCACAAATAAACGGGGATATAGGGACTATGCTAGGTGGGTTTGCCCACAACATAGAATGATGGACAGGTTGGCTAAATTAAATAAACATGTAGGGCTTTACTAATTGTGTAGAACAGCATACATAGAGACAAAGTGAGCATTCTGAGCATATTAGAAAAGTATTTTTTTTTTTTTTTTTTTGGGAATTAGTTTGACCATTGAAAGAACACCACTTACCTTAACATAGTCCTCCTGAAGAACCTGAATGATGGCCGAACAGGTCTCAGGGATTATGAGGCCCAGAGCCTGGGGGGAGATGCCCGTCGAGAACTTCAAGTCCTGCAGACTTCTCCCTGTTGCAAGGTAGCGCAACGTAGCAACTAGCCTCTGCTCAGCAGTGATGGCTTCCCGCATAACGGTGTCCTGCCTGGTGATATATGGCGACACCAAAGCCAAAAGCTGCTGAAATACGGGGTCAGACATCCTAAGAAAATTCCTGAAATCATCAGGGTTATTTTCTCGGATCTCCCGCAGCAGAGGCATATGAGAGAACTGGTCCCTGCGTAGCAACCAGTTCTTGGTCCACAACCTCCTCCTCACCCTGTTCATGGACCGTCGCTGGGATGCAGCACACATCCTAACAACAAGCACAGCACGATCTCGGCGACGAGTTCGTACCCGCAACATGGCTAGAAAACGGTCGTCAAATCAGATCAGACTAAAAATTACGCCCTGAAGTAAAGAATGGCCTTTGAAGAACGACCTGCTAAACAGCACCGTGCACACCAAACGTAATGCCTAAACAAATACGTCCTTAGTACAAGCACTGTATCACAGATCCGACAACAAATAGACAAACTGTACGACAGAAAACGAAATTTAAAGCACAGTCACTGAAAATCACGAATCGTATCTCACCAAACTTTTACTAACACGCAGCAACACGATATCAGCAAAAGAGGCCGTCTTCCGCTTGGAAACGACCCTTTATAGTGACGTCGTGCGTGATTGACGGAACTGCGCTGTGCTAGAGCGTTGTGAAAAAGCGATGGTGTGTATGCTACGTCGTTGTTCAAATTGAAGTTTGAAAAATGACGTTTTTTTAAAGCACATAAAGCGTCGCATTTTTCCATCGCAGAAAACGATGGTGTGTACGCGGCATTAGCCACTGGTGGCAGTGCTCAGAACCAAAAATGTTCTTACAAGCTTTCAGCATGATCATTGAGGAGGAAAAGGATAGTCACTTAGCATAACAGGATAGTCACTCAGCATCAGCATTTCCAAAAAAATGATTCAGTTACATCAACATCAGGTGCTTAGTAGCTGGTGGTGATCCAAGCCTGATTCATTTTTATGAAGGTCAGTCGATCGACCGAGTCGGTGGAGAGGTGCACCCTGTGATCGGTTCCAAAGCCTCCAGCAGCACTGAATGTGCGTTCTGAAAGAAGGCTGGATGCAGGACAAGCCAGTAGCTCAATTGCGTACTGTGCAAGCTATGGCCAGTGATCCATCCTCAAGACCCAGTAAGCCAGAGGATTTTCGTTGGTAAAGGTGTCCAAGTCTGATCTTGCCCCTAGGTATTCCTGCACCATGTAAAACAGACACCGGCGATGGTTGCTGGAACCGGTCGTACCTTGGGGCTGCGGAATAAAAAATTGTCTGAATGCATCGGTCAGACGGCCACCTTCTCCACCGTTCCTTCTGTGACTGACCGAAGCCTCAGCAACACGTTGTCCAGGACCAGGATTTTGTAACCTCCCAGTCTCTGGAAACGCGTTGCACAGACCTTTCTGCAAGGCCTCCCAAAGATGTTTCATCTTTTGCTCCCTCTGTGCCGGCAAGATAAGGTCCGGAACCTTACTCTTGTAACATGGATTAAGGAGGGTTGCCAGCCAGTAATGATCCCTCTCCTTGATAGCACGAATACGAGGATCCTTCCCCAGGCTTTGCAGGATCAGGGAGGCCATACAACGTAGGTTTGCTGAGACATTCGGTGCGGAGTCCTCTGGGTCACTGAGGACGACATGATCCGCAGCCACCTCGTCCCAGCCACGTACAAGTCCATGGGTTTCTTGGGACTGTAATTGATCCCTTGAAGACTGCTGCTGATGCTGAGTGCTAGGCTCCACCTCCATGCTGACACAATCCTCCTCCACATTTGTCAAATACATTTGGACAAATTAATCAATAAAATATGAGAACCTCTATATGATTGCTATGTATGAAATTAGAATTATGGATTACTATAAGAAAAGACCCCATCAACATAGTTGCAACCCTGGTTAAGCTGTATAAATTCAACTCCACTCCCCCTTAACTAGTATGCAAAAGACTCTCATAGAAGTTGGCCACATTTGCATCCTGCTTGCAAGGTTTCTGAAAATATTTCTAGTAGCCATGCAACTTCTTTGACAGACACTTCTGTTCTGAACAACCTACATTTACAAAGTGTTCATCTTAAACAAAGCCTAGCCCTTGTCAGAAAAATAACCAATGTGTAGGGCAGGCGGATGACAATTCCTCCATGTTTCCCATTAACTCATTGGGCACAAAGTGTGGGTCACATAGGAAGCCTACCCCAGGGTGGGTTCTTTTGGCTATGCCAGGCAATGAATAGAGTCACTCATCCTAGCACAGGGGTAACACCTTGCCCCGAAGACTTGCTCACCATTTTAAGTATGCATTCTTAGCTTGAAAATGGTACCTTATATTGCTTTCAGCCTCCTCCAAATCTCCAAATTCCTTTGCTCTTGCTGCTGTGGTCCAGGATAGCTAAATCCCAGGGTGGTTAATAGTGGCGGAGGGGGGGGGGGGACAAACAAACCACCCAAAACACCCCCTTTCAGTCAGTTGGTCCACCTTCAGTCAAACCCCCCACCTCACCCCTGTCGCTTGCTCGTTTGTCCACCCACCAACCCTGCATCCATCTAGGTCACATGCAGCTTCGGATCCTTCCTGCATCTCCCCCTGCTCAGCGGCTCCACCCTGCATCTCCTCCTCCTCCGCGGCTTCCTCCTCGGTGACCAATACGGTTACTTCTCCTCTTGGCCAATCAGGTCTTATGACCGGTTTCCTGATTGGAGGAGTTTCTATTGTCACACAACTGGGTAGGCTCAGTGTGCAGTGCTCTGCGCCCCAAGACCACCTTTTTTTAAAACCAATTAGAGCCTCAGGCTATAATCATGTGCTTCAAAACAAAACAAAAACATTGAAATCCATGCGTCTGGCGCCCTGCATGTAGTTTAGAGGCCGGGTGCATGGATTAGGGGGGCGGTGCCTCTGAACCCCTAATGGAGCGCCCACCACAGGTCGTTAAGTTAATTCTCCAGGGTACCACTGTATGTAGGAATGTAGCAACCTTCTCTTGCTTACTCCTGAGGTATACTAAGGACTATGGGATTGCAGTGTGCACAAATCAGTTCACATGGCTGCAACCAACGTGCACTGCTCGTTCCAAAAATATGGAAGTGAGGGGAAAAAAAGAGGTTCAGGAGATCACAGAGGACAGTATAGCATACCTCCCAACATTTTAAAGATCCACTGCGGGACATTTTTGTTGAGCGGGGGGGGTCGGCCAATCAAAGTTGTTGAGCGGGGGGGCCGATAATCACGGAGGGGGGGGACGATCGCGGGTGGTGAGTGGGGGGGGTTGCCGTGGATGGATGTGAAGTTCTTGCCACTCACCACTGCACAGTCTGTCAGATCTCCTCTCCTCGCATGTCTCCCCTCTGAAAGTTTGCTTCTCCTTCCTGTGCGGGAAAGTTAACAACTTCGCGGGACTGCGGGAGGATGCAGTCTTTGCGTGATGTTCCCGCAGAATCCGGGCGGGTTGGGAGGTATGGTATAGGGAGGTAGAAAAACATGATTTTATGAAAAATAGATTAAAGGGCCATTAAGTAGTAGATGTGTATGGGCTATTTTTTGGAAGAAAACAAAAATATCTTTTGATGCCACTTTTATATTATAGCAGAAAGAGCAATTGCTTTAAAATTATATATTTGGGATTTTGAAGGCCTTTTTAAAAAGACGTTGGAGAACTGGTGGAAAAATGTCAGCCACCGACCCCCCCATAAACCATCAAACTGTCACAATCAGATGTGGAATAATTCATAGGGTATAGCCACTGCACTTTCAAAGTATCAATCTGGAGAAAAATCCCAGTAGGCAAGATCAATATTTTATAAGTCGTGTAACAAGGGGTACAAACATTTCACCAGGGTAAAGTGAAAATGGAAAATAAATAGCATTGTATTGGCACACGCCCTGCATCACAACGTGGGCTTAGCCTTCATCCGCTGGGCCATTTTATTATAACTGCATCTTTCATCATTGCTCCTTCTCAGTAACTGTGATGCCATTATTAGGCAAACAGAATTGCACAGTTGGGTGATTGGATTTTTCTAAGGAGGGGCAAAAGGCTGAAAATTACATATTCATGCCTGCTGTGCTGATACATCTTGTGCCAAATGTTTTATCTTGATCTCCTTTAAATGCCTTAACGTTCCCCATACTTAACACCACCTTGTAAAATCACAACCTGTGCTAAACTGCATAACTCCTCCAAACAAATGAAAAAACCTAGCAATTGCCAAGTGAATGCATATTACATTTGTGACATTAGTACCTGGACAATATCCTTTATTGTGGAGAACAATAATGTGTGGCCAAACTCTTAACAGTGGGGTAGATTCAGAGAGCAATTGCGTCTGCGTAACCATAGTTACGCAGCGCAATTGCTTACTTGCGCCGGCGTATCGAATGCTCCTGATTCAGGAACCTCGATACGCCGACTGCAACCTAAGATATGCCTGGCATAAGGCTCTTATGCCGTCATATCTTAGGCTGCAATCTTACGCAGGCCGCTAGGTGGCGTTCCCGTAGTGGTCAGCGTAGAGTATGCAAATTGCATACTAACGCCGGTTCACAACCGTACGCGCGCCCTGCGTACGCAGTTTACGTCGTTTGCGTACGTCGGTTTTTGCGTAAGGCTGCCCATGCTATTAACAGGGGCAGTCAATGCTACGTATACCCGACGGAGCATGCGCACTACGTTCGGCGCGGGAACGCGCCTAATTTAAATGATCCACGCCCCCTATGGGATCATTTAAATTACGCGCTCTTACGCCGGGCATTTTTCAGGAGCGCCCACGCAATTTACGAAGCTACTGCTCCGTGAATCAAGCGTAGCGCAGGAAATTTACGGAGGCGCAGCGGCAAAACGGTACGCTGCGCCTCCGTAAGAAATGGGCAAATGTACCTGAATCTACCCCAGTGAGAGGATCTTAATGCCCTGTACACACGATAGGAATTTCCTATGGGCTAAAATCTGATGGAATTTTCTGTCAGAATTCGGTTCAAGCTGCCTTCCATCAGTCTTGCATACTAAATTCCGACCGTCCAAAACGTAGTGACGTAAAAAACACTATGATTAGCCGAGAAAAATTAAGTTCAATGCTTCCGAGCATGCGTCGATTTGATTCTGGGCATGCGTGGGTTTTTTCTCCGTCGGAGTTCCACACAGACGATAGGAATTTCCGATCGGAATTTTTTCCATCGGAAAAAAAATAAAACATGTTCTATTTCTAAACTTCGACGAAAAAAGTCAGATGGGGCCCACACACGGTCGGAATTTCCGATGAAAAAAATCCGTCTGACTGGCATAAGAGGTGTGGCTAAAACAAAACCAGGGCGTCCTTGTACCTTTAACCACTTGCTTACTGGGCACATATACCCCCTTCCTGACCAGAGGACTTTTTGCGATTCGGCACTGCGTCGCTTTAACTGACAATTGCGCGGTCGTGCGACGTGGCTCCCAAACAAAATTGACGTCCTTTTTTTCCCACAAATAGAGCTTTCTTTTGGTGGTATTTGATCACCTCTGGGGTTTTTATTTTTTGCGCTATAAACAAAAATAGAGCGACAATTTTGAAAAAAAAATAAATTTTTTTATTTGTTGCTGTAATAAATAGCTCAATTTTTTTAAAAAACAAATTCTCAGTCTAGGCCAATACGTATTCTACATTTTTGGTAAAAAAAGGAAAAATCGCAATAAGCGATTTTTTTACTAGTAATGATGGCGATCTGCGATTTTTATCAGTACTGCGACATTATGGCGGACACATCGGACACTTTTGACACATTTTTGGCACCATTCACATTTATACTGCGATCAGTGCTATAAATATGCACTAATTACTGTATAAATGTGACTGGCATTGAAGGGGTTAACACTAGGTGGTGAGGAAGAGGTTAAATGTGTGCCTGGCGGCCGCGATGTCCGCCAGGCTCCCGCGATCGGCGGTTACAGAGAGAAGGACATGGATCTTTGTGTGTAAACACACAGATCCATGTCCTGTCAGGGAGAGAGGAGACCGATCTGTGTCTCTTGTACATAGGGACACAGATCGGTCACTTCCCTCAGTCAGTCCCCTTCCCCCACAGTTAGTAACACTATATAGGGTACACATTTAACCCCTTCCTCACCCCCTAGTGTTAACCCCTTCAATGCCAGTCACATTTATACAGTAATTAGTGCATATTTATAGCACTGATCGCAGTATAAATGTGAATGGTGCCAAAAATTTGTCAAAAGTCGCTGGAGAGATCATCCGTCGCTGGATAGAAGACAACGTTGGAGCGGGGGGCCGGGCCGAGAGTGGATTCACACCGCTGGATTTATTTTTTTTTATTAATGAAGGATTTTTTTCTACGGTGTCTGTGTGTTTTTTTTTAACTATTTACACTTCCTTCGTGAAATGGTAGAGGTACAGTGTACCCCATTACCAATTTACATAGGGGGGGGGCCAGGATCTGGGGGTCCCCTTTGTTAAAGGGGTCTTCCAGATTCTGATAAGCCCCCCTGCCCGCAGACCCCCACAACCACCGGGCAAGGGTTGTGGGGATGAGGCCCTTGTCCCCATCAACATGGGGACATCCTCCCCATGTTGAGGGCATGTGGCCTGGTGCGGTTCAGGAGAGGGGGGGGCCGCACTCTGTCCCCCCCTCTTTTCTGCGGCCGGCCAGGTTAACGTGCTCGGATTAGGGTCTGGTGTGAATTTTTGGGGGGAACTCCTCACCATTTTTTTTTTAATTTGGGGTGAAGTTCCCCTTAAAATCCACACCAGACCTGAAGGGTCTGGTATGGATATTTGGGGGGAACCCCACGTCATTTTTTAAAAAAATTGACGGCGGGGTTTCCCTTAATATCCATATCAGACCTGAAGGGCCTGTTAATGGAATTTGGGGGGACCCCCAGCTTTTTTATTTTTATTTTTTATGAATGAATCATCTCTGAATTGCCAGAGCCGACAATTCATTAGAGCCGCAAAGCCGGTTTTAAATGCCTTTTTTTCTTTCAGAAATTACACTTTGTGCAGTGACAGTTCTATGTACGGGAAACATGCGCTTTTTCACATGCTGACTTTACACCCCCCCCCAGGTACGAAATTTTAAGTAATATTACACTTTTATTGTTTCACTTTTAGCATTATTAAATTCACTGCTCCTGAAAAAAATGCAGTTTTTAAAACTTTTTTTTGCATTGATACATGTTTCCTGGGACAGGACCCAGGTCCCCAAACACTTTTTAGGACAATAAATTGCATATAAGCCTTTAAAAATAGCACTTTAGATTTCTCCCATAGACTTTAACAGGGTGTTCCGCGGCTTTTCGAATTTGCCGCGAACACCCCTAATTGTTCGTTGTTCGCCGAACAGGCGAACAGGCAATGTTCGAGTCGAACATGAGTTCGACTCGAACTCGAACCTCATCCCTAATGTCTTCCCAGATCAATGCTTGTCCTGCCCAGCCACTTGGTGGAGAAACCCTTGTTGTCAAGCATAGAGGTAAGACGTTTCTTGTAATTGATGACCAGATTTGCAAACATCTCAGGAGGTATTTTGGTTCACTTGTTTCAGATCTTCTCTAAATCCTTATATTTCTTGGCTGTCTCTTGGCAACCTAAAGTTTCAGCTCCCTCCATCATTTTTTTATAGGATTAAGATCTGGAGACTGACTAGTCCACTCTATGACCTTAATATGCTTCTTCTTGAGCCACTCCTTTGTTGTCTTGGTGGTATGTTTTGGGTCATTGTCATGCTGGAAGACCCATCCATGACCCATCCTAAGTGTTCTGGCTAGGGGAAGAAAGTTTGCATCTAAGATTTTACAATACATGACCCCATTCATTGGCCCCTCAATGCAGCAAAGTGGGCCTGTAACTATAGCAGAGAAACAGCCCCAAAGCATCATGTTTGCATGTCAGCATTTTTCTTCCTCCAAACATGGAGAGTTGAGTTAATACCAAAGAGCAAAATTTTGGTCTCATCTGACCACAGCACTTTCTCCAAATCCTTCTCTGAATCATTTAGATGTTCATTAGTATGACTGTACATGTGCTTTCTTGAGAAGGGGGACTCGCCGTGTTTGGAGGAAGAAAAATGCTGACTACAACCTTAAGAACACCTTTGGGGCTGTTTCTCTGCTAAAGGTACAGACTGACTTTGAGGGGTCAATAGATGAGGCCATGCATTGTAAAATATTGAATGAGAGCCTTCTTCCCTCAGCCAGAACACTGATGGGCTATTTATGGGTCTTCCAGCATGACAATGACACAAAACACACCGCCAAGGCAACAAAGGAGTGTTTTAAGAAGAAGCACATTAAGGTCATGGAGTGGCCTTAATCCTATAGAAAATTTATGGAGGGAGCGTCAACTTCAAGTTGCCAAGCAACAGCTAAGAAACCTTAAAGTGGATTTAAAGGGGTTGTAAAGGTAAATGTTTTTTCACCTTAATGCATCCTATGCATTAAGGTGAATGCATAGGACCTCCGCAATGTCTCCTGGGAACAATGACAAAAGCTCCCAGGAGACATTGCGGCATTGAGGAAGTGACGGAATATCCGCACACTACTCGATGAATCCATATACAGGAAGCAGCCAGTAACATAAAGGATTACTAAGGTTCGCCTGCCTCTGACAGTGACTCGAGCTGGGCATCGCCACTTAGTGAAGGATTGGCTTGGGCGGCTTGGCTGCTCTAGTCCTGCAAAGGGAACTGCGTTCCTGCTGTGAAAAAAAGTGCAGGAACTCCGTTCCCGCAAGACTTGAGCCCTGAATAGCATCAGGTCTTCCGTGAAGCTGCTGTAAAAACGTTCCTGACAATGCCCAACCCCATCTTCTCTCCTCTTCCATTGAGTAATGTTGTTTCATTGTTAACACTGCCTGTAACAGGATCTGTAAATGGAGGAAAGAATTCTGTGTCTCATCAAACTCTCCCCCATTCACAGATCTTATTACAGGCAATGTAAACAATGAAAGAACATTTCTCAATGGAGGAGGAGTAATAAGGGGGTGGGTCTTTGTCAGGAAGTTTTTCACACATTTTCACAGAAGACCTGAAACTATTAGGCCTCGTACACACGATAGGTTAACCAGAGGACAACGGTCTGAAGGACAGATACTGTGTAGCTATTGTTTGACTTTACAAGGGATTATTCTGTTGGACAGTTCTGTGGCAGAGGATTGTACAACGACTTTACCATATACATAAAGTCTGTGGCAGAGACTTTGACCAGGCGACGCATCGGCTACTAGGTCAGTGAGAAAGGCCTATCCGGTGGTTGCTAGATCCAGTGTGGAGACTGTTTGTCCTCTGGATTCAAGAGAGTACCCGTGATCCGCAAAGCAAGGTATCTGAATCTCCCCTAACACTCCATCCCTCTATTTGAAGTTGTTAATAAAAGCATTGGAAAAAGAGACTGAGTGTTTGGTGCAGACATTTGTGGATAACTCTCCAATGTAACCCCTAGCGCTGATAGTGAACAGTGGGGTAGCGGCCGACCCAAAAACTAACCAGAAGCTCCTACGGGGGTAGTGCTACAAAAGCATGGATCTTGCTATAACTGACCTCTTCATCATGGAGAATGCTACTTGCCTATCTTACATGTTGACCCTCTTTCCTCAGTACTTTGAGCCACCGACCCAAAATAGGTATGCAGATTAGAACATTTGACTTTTCTCTGACTTTCTTCATCTGTATGCTTGTTCCTGGTCAGTGACTTTGAGTAATGAAGCCAGTGGATCAACAAAACAATCAAGCACTTTCAGAAAGTAGGCAATAATGATTCTCATATTTCACCTATAAAAGGTTTAGTGTTCTGTTTCAAGCATCGGTTGTACCTGTGACAAGCTTCTTGTAGACCCAGTCTGTAAGGATGTATGCAGCAGGTTGAATGATGACTTTAACAGACAGCTTACTCAATGAATAAAGACTCCAGAGGTGTTTTCCAATGCTTCTTTATGCTTCAAGGTAACAAGGATATAAACATAGAGGCTTTTCCATAGGTACATTTCCAATGAAGATACACAGCTCCCACACTCTGCAGACTTTTCAATCAACTAAGCAAAGATGGGGTTTAGAGCAGGAAATGGTGGATGGGAGCAACCAAACTAGTCAGAACAGCAGGGGGGTAAGGATCATACCAAATAACATAATAATATAACATGTAATAACTGCTAGACAGTAAAAGCTGCGTGACAGCACACTCCCCGCCTGGTATCGTGAGATACCACTATACTCTGTTTTCTTTACATATTATTAACATTGCATACAGTAACATGCTATCTAGCCTTCTCAAGTCTATAAGCTAGCTATATTAAAGGTCTTAAGTGGCTCCTTCACATAACACTGAATCAGAATTTTTGGAAGCAGGCATTATTAGGACTGTCTCTGTGACTGGTTTCAGGAAGGTTTTTGAAGCCCCATCCTTAACGATCCTGACTTCCACACTTCGGACTCTTCCATCATCACTGGTGATGGCCTTTGTAATAAGTCCAATTGGCCACTGAATTCGGTGAGCTTGCTGGTCTTTAAGCAGGTTTGACTTATTTAGTCATCTGCCGACTCGAAGCATGCCTTCATTGTCGATTATTGGGTTCAGTTTGAGTAGTGGGCTACTCTTTGAGACTGGTCTATTGCCTCTCAAGCGTTTAATCTCTTCTGCAAAGACTTCTTCTTGCACAAGACGTATGATGAATAATTCTGCGTTCTCATACTCTAACGCATTGGGTGACTCCTTGCAAGTGTGCCATCCATGACAAGAGGATGTCTGATTGGGCTTGCGGAAAGTCTGAGCAATATGTCTCAATCTTGCTATAATCTTGAACAATCTTTTCCAAGAAGAGAAACGTTTAAAGCGTCTTGCTTCCAAGTTTCTTCTTGAGCAAATGTTGGAACTCAATGTTATCACTTCAGGGCGGATTTCTGGATCAGTATCTGGATCCACCAGGTGGAAATCGATATCTTCTTTTGAGTTTGTAGAAGACTGGTCCGATAAAAACTTGGGTCCTGAAAACCAAATGGTTTGCGTGAGGACAACTGCTGACACTGACCTCGTTGCAATGTCTGCGGGATTCAAACCAATCGGGACATAGTTCCATTGTTCAGGTCTACTGACTTTTCTTATTTGTTCTACCCTGTTAGCCACATACACATAGAACCTCCTTACGCTGTTGCATATGTAGCCAAGTACGACCTTGCTGTCGGTGTAGTACTTAACCTGATCAATTTCAGCGTCCATTTCATTTTGCAGGAATTCTGCGACTTCGACGGCTAGGGTTGCGCCACACAATTCTAATCTTGGAATAGTGTGAGCAGGTTTTGGAGCTAACTTGGCTCTTCCTAGTAGAAAACCGACATAGGATCTCCCGGAGGGATCTATGATCTTGAGATAAGCCACAGCCGCTATAGCCTCGGTAGATGCATCGCAAAAGACGTGAATCTCTTTCCTCAGACTTCTTGAAGTTGAAGTGGGTGAATAGCAGCGCGGGATATTAAGTTCTTTCAGTACTTTCATGGAGTTTCTCCATTTCTCCCATTTAGGCAACAGGTCTGGTGCTGGTTCAGCGTGAAGGTTATCTAAAATCTTCTGCATAAATGTTAGAAAGAGCTCTTGCATCTCAGGTTTGTTACAGAGAGTTTTCTTAAGTGCAGCAAATCTGGTTAAAGCTTGTCCTCGATTGTTAGGGAGAGTAAGCCTTGGTACTCGGAAGGGTAATGGAGCTACCCAACTGTTGGAATTGTCCTTGAAGAACTCTTCATCCATAATCTTGATGAACTCCTTGTCTTCGACTGAAGGGGCAATCTTGTTGTCATCGCAAGTAATCTGGTACACTGAATCACTAAGGTCCTTCTGAGAAGTGAGCTTGCAGTTTATACCTTGGAGTGCTTGATATGGAACTTCGTTTTTAAAATCAAGTCTTTCCTTCACATAATGATGCAATGGACATTTCATCGACCGATAGGCAACATTGGTTTTGTAGGAAGCTACATCCAAGAGCTTGTGAGATTGGTCTAAACAGACTTCTCCTATTATCACCCATCCAAGATCAAGTTTCTGGGCCTGAGGAGCATCGTCTGGACCGTTACATAACTCTCTTATTTTATGGACTCTAGGAACGTCTCTCCCTAGTAGAATCAAGATCTTAACATCCTTGTTAAGTGGTGGAATGTAGTCAGCAATGTGGCTTAAATGGGGGTGATGACTTGCAGCCTCTGGTGTGGGGATTTCTTCTCTGTTGTTCGGTAGCTGATCACATTCGATTAGAGTTGGAAGAGGAAACTCTATGTCCTCATATTCTGATGCCACAATGAAGCCATGGGCTCTTCTTCCAGAAGTATTGATCTTTCCTGCACATGTCTGCAAGGTATAGGACCAGGCCTCTCCATGAATGTTAAATAGGTCAAAGAATTCTGGACTGGCCAATGAGCGATTGCTCTGATCATCGAGTATGGCATACATTTTTATGGAATTTTGTGGGCATCCTTCAGGAAAAACCCTTACAAGACATATCTTGCTACAAGACTTGCTATGAAGCCCTTCTCCACATACCTCTGTACACCTTGTGGTTACGGGGTTAGCATGTTGCTCACTTCTCTCCCCGCCATCATCTGATGTAGGCTTGGGGTTGCTGCCGGGTGAAGGTTTCCTTTTGAACAGGTCTGAATGAAGAGCGTCCACATGTTTGGCACTGTTACACAGAGAACATCTGATGGTGATCTTACAGTCTCTTGCTAAATGATCGGAGGATGCACAACACTTGAAACAGATATTATGCTCTTTGAGAAATGACTTGCGTTCTTCAATAGGCTTATCCTTAAATGTATGGCATTTGGAGAGAGAATGTGGCGCATTATGGATAGGACACTGTTGATTGAGATTGCTTGCCTTAATGCCTGTAGCCAAGACGTTGGATGCTACCTCTGTCTTCCTCACGGCAATAGGATACTTTAAATCCTTGAACTTACTGTTGGTGGCAATACCCCTTGAGGTGGTTAAAGGAGTGGTGGTTGTATCTGGATAGAAGAAGCTTGGGTCATTCTTGGATTTTGCAACCTTCCGCACGAACTCTGCAAAATAAGAAAAGGGAGGGAAGGAAACATGATGTTCATACTTATATTTTGATCCTACACTAGTCCACTTTCCCTGAAGATAACTAGGCAACCTTGCTACAATAGGATTCACGCCCTGAGCAGTGTCTAAATAGCTAAGACCTGGTAAACTAGGATCTAGCTTAGCAATTTCAAGTTCATGAAGGAGGTCGCCTAACTCTCTAAGCTTATGATTGTCCTTAACAGAGATCTTAGGAAAGTCGTTTAGTCTCTGGAATAAGGCAGATTCAATGACTTCGGGACTCCCATAGTCTTGATCTAGACGTTCCCAGGCAGCATCAAGGCCTGCGTTAAAGTTATAGATGTAAACAGATTTAAGTCTCTTTACTTGTTCTGAAGATTGTCGCCCCGAATACCTTATTAGTAAATCGAGTTCTGCTTGAGGTTCAACGGGCAAGCTCTTGATTACCGCCTTAAATGTAGATCTCCAACTCCTGTAGTTCTCTGGGCGGTCATCAAATTTATACAGTCCAGTTGTGATCAATTCTTGTAAAGCCATACTCTTGCTGAGCTCCGTAGCGTTGATGCCTTCAGTTTTTATAGCCACCGGGGATACTGATGGTGCGCCGACTTGAGCCATGGTTGGTATCTGAAGTTGGCTGGTTGGTGGAGCGAAAGGTGTTGCAGATGGGTTCAATCTAGGTAAGGGTCTGATGTCTAAAGGTCTCTGAGCATTTGAAGTTGAAGAGAACTGTATCACAGGGGTCATAGAGTTCATCCTGTAGTCTTTTGCTGTACCCTTGTAATCTCTATTCGCATAGGGTGGCACGTGAGCCGCGTAGGTTGACTCACTTGATTTTGTGACATGCGGTAGTTGCGGAGTGTCTCTGTTAGCAGGTGTGTCTAGTTGACCAGCTTGATTTTGTGACACGTTGCCTTCTGGTCCACATGCTGGATGATTATGAGAAAAATCTCCAACTGTAGGTGGGACTGTGATGTCGTGGTTCTGGCTTAAGACGAACTGTAGGGTCCTTTCAATGGGGTCTTGACAAGCAGCCAAGCTGCTCCTTCTTCTTCCAATAGGGCTTGTTCCAAGACGGATAATTCCGCCAATGCTACTTCCTTTTCTTTACTCTTCTGAAGGATTTCTAGCTGAGCCTCTAGCTGAGCCTCTGTTTCTGCTTGAATGCGTTTAGCTTCTGCTTTGATGGCTGCTTCTCTTTCAGAGCATGCGGCTTGAACCTGGGCTGCTGCGACCTTCTGGCGAGCTTTGACTATTTGGTCGCTCAGCGTTGACCTTACAGAGCAGGACCGCAGTGACTTAGAAGAGGATTTATGATAGGAGCGGGCAGATCTAGAAGATTTTCCTGAGTGTCTGGAAGAAGCAGATTTACAGGATGTAGTTTCATGTAGCTGTGCTAATCTACCTTCTATCTGTGCATTTGCTTCAAGATATGTGCTATGCCTCTGCTGGTCAGTAGAAGTAAAGTCCTTTAATTCCACTGCGGCTTCCTCTATGCTGTAATGTGACAATAGGAGATAGAACTTCTCAGAAAGTCTTTTATAATTCTCAAATGCCTTCTTAACCCTTGAGAGAGCAGTGTTCAATTGCTCAGGATTGTTGCTAGTTTCATTAGCGGTTTTTATACAACTTAAAGTCTTATGCCATAATGCAGTCAGGTTACTAGATGTTTCTTCCTTACTTTCTTCATAAACCTCTCTTGCCTTCAAGGATGGATGAGGGCCTCTAGCGGGATGAGCAGAATGAAGTAAGGAGTCTGCTTTATCTTGATTAAATGCAGGTGACTCTGTGGGATCTCTGTCAGACATAATGACAAGTGCTGTAGTTTTGGTGTCTTGTTACAAATCTGCCAGAGCTGAGCTCTGTAGTGACTTCTGATATTAGGCAGATTGAACTGAGGAGCTGGATATTTGTGACATCTAGTGCTGCAACTGTTTCAGACTGGATGGCTCAGCTCACTATCACTTTATACAGGCAGGAATACACAGTTATTTCAGTAGATTCAGGTATTGGATTCACAACCAAAAACAGCTTGACAATGATAAATCCTAGGGACTTGATGAAGCTATGATACAGTCTTTGAGCAGTTCAAAAGGTACTTATTGCTCCCCAATAAAGGCAAAAATCCCTGGCAGTGAACAGTTATGGAGCATTCAGTAGAAGGCTGGCTTCATAAGCAGAGTATTGCTTCTGGGGCTGCAGCAGTGACACTCGGGCCTAACTCTCAGTGCACAGCCTGAAGATGGTATCCTGTGTTAGGATGTTTGTTCTTCACACACACATGTGGTTACTCACGTTTCTGAAGCTGCAGAGATAGCTGTGTGATGGATTCTTCTGGAAATTTACTGGAAATTTACTGTTCTGTTTCAAGCATCGGTTGTACCTGTGACAAGCTTCTTGTAGACCCAGTCTGTAAGGATGTATGCAGCAGGTTGAATGATGACTTTAACAGACAGCTTACTCAATGAATAAAGACTCCAGAGGTGTTTTCCAATGCTTCTTTATGCTTCAAGGTAACAAGGATATAAACATAGAGGCTTTTCCATAGGTACATTTCCAATGAAGATACACAGCTCCCACACTCTGCAGACTTTTCAATCAACTAAGCAAAGATGGGGTTTAGAGCAGGAAATGGTGGGTGGGAGCAACCAAACTAGCTAGAACATCAGGGGGGTAAGGATCATACCAAATAACATAATAACATAACATGTAATAACTGCTAGACAGTAAAAGCTGCGTGACAGCACATTTAGTAAAGACTTCTAGAATTCCACCAAGCCATATCTGTATTTGAAATGCCCCATATCAACATAACAAAAAAATCCAAAGTTAAATTTTACGTAAAGTGAACATCTCTTTATTTTTGTATACAGTAGTAGTTTCTTTGTTATCTGTGTCCCATTCTTGTCCCATAAACACAACAGGAAGTAAGATAAAATCTCTTTAAAATGAGGGAAATTACCTCTAAAAAAATGTCATTGGAACAACTGTCCCTATCAAAATATTTCCCCTCTGTACCTGTTCTGGTGACAATTTTCGAATTGTGTATTTTCCCTCACTTTTTGTCCTGGTAACAGTGGCAATCACGAAAAATACAAAGGGCGAATCTCCCAGCAGACACAGATGGAAATAAAATCCTGACAAAGGACCTAAATCTTTATAAAAAAAATAAAAAAAAATAATGTGTTGGATACACTTTAAGCCAGATATCATATAGCATTGCCATAACAATTGGTGGTCAAGGAATTGAAAAACTCTAGGCCGTATGAAGAGCCAATGTTAAGTGAGACGCGTTAAGCCATACTGAGCGGCCAAAAGAAATGTTTTCATTTGTGTCTTCTTTCTCTCTAAAGAGCAATAGATTCTGGCAGAGAAGCAGAGTATCTAGAGCGGCGTGCTCTGTGTTGCTGCCTTGAATGCTAAGTTACGTTTGCTATTTGGTCAAGCAGACCCATTTTCACGTTTTCTCTTGCACTCTCTGTCCTCTGGCATTAAAGAGATTTTTCGTGCTTTGTGGTTTAACATTTCCCATAAGAACAGAGTGATTTTGTTTCATTCAGCAAGCGCATCTCACAAATCTCTCATCTTCTAGGAAGATCTACATTACCAGCATCACAGAGGTTAATGGAATATTATCTTTCTTCTTTTTTTTTTGCTGTATCACATCCCCTAAAAGAATGGTAATTTCCTTATCTCCAGAGGCCACTCTCGCATGTGCGTATTATATATATTATGGATCATGCTGTTGTAAGCTCCTTCTAAGACCATTACGGAATGCAGTTCATTGCCCATTATAAGCACTGCCGGGCAGTGCTTATCTTAGGCCCAAAACTATATCAACAATAAGTGTGAGAGCTAGGACACACACAACGCTTGAATTTAGAACAACGCTTGAATTTAACACAACACTCATGTTATACAGCAGTTGTATACAGTCTATCTCTTGTGACATGACTGCTGGTTAAATATCGAGCTAGTATCATTGGTTGTCCATCCTCTAGGCCTTTACTCCTTTGACCTAGCTAAGACGTTTTCCTGTTGTTTAATGAGCCAACCTTGCTAGGAAGCCTTTTAATAGCACTTCTTGTTAAATACATTTCCTTTGCTTTATTGTTAGAAAAAAATGTGATGTTCAGTAAATTATAATCCTTCTTTGAAGTGGGGTCAAGATTAGTGACATTAGGCTGAAACCCTATATGTTAGAGGAAAGTAGTTGTATAAAGGCTTTTTTTTTTGCTCAATTTATTACTTATTAACAGTGAGCAACGTTGCCAGACTATGCCATAAAGTGGCCCTATCATTTAAGTAAAAATTTCAAAGTTAAACTTTTAAAAGAAGCGTATACATTATACACCTCCCACTGCTCTCACCATCCAACTCTGATCCAATCCTGAGAAAACATAATGCAAAACCAACACTTCCAGGAGCATGAATTTTCTGGTTACCCTGCAGCTTTCATTTGATTCTCCTGGTGACCTCCACACCATTACAGAAGACAGTAGGGATATGGAGGTCAGCAGAAGGAACCAGCGAAATCTGTGGGGACCCAAGAGATGGACACCCCTGTGTGAGTGAGTTTTTCAGTAGACTTCTAAGGATGTTTTCCAAAAATCATAGTGGCATTGGCTGGCATGGGCAGTGGAAGAGGTGAGTGCATGTTCTTTTTTTACAAATATAATATATAGCTTTGGGATGTTTAATATCACTTTAAATTGGAACCATGGGCAACATAAAAAATGTAATATGTAATACAGTTGTCACAGATCAGCAGTAAAAACTGATGCTCATCTGTCTTTTGTGCTTTCACAGATCAGCAGACAAGCTGTTTCTTGTGGCCCTAGAGACCAGTAGGAAAGCTAGTATGTTACTTGTAGTTCTATGGCTCTAACATGCAAAGCTGTTGTTGTTCTTTAAGGTCCCAAAAGATGTGCTCTAGTCTGAACTTGTTCCTGCACAGAACTTATTAAAGCCGGAGTTCCCCCAAAAAACAATTTTTAACATTAGATTGAGGCTCATTTTGTCAAGGGGAATCTGGTGTTTTTTTTTAAATCGAAGCAGTACTTACCGTTTTAGAGATAGATCTTCTCCGCCGCTTCCGGGTATGGTCTTCGGGACTGGGCGTTCCTATTTGATTGACAGGCTTCCGACAGGCTTCCGACGGTCGCATACATCGCGTCACGAGTAGCCGAAAGAAACCGACGTTCAGTTACTTTCGGAAAATCATGACGCGATGTATGCGACCGTCGAAAGCCTGTCGGAAGCCTGTCAATCAAATAGGAATGCCCAGTCCCGCAGCCCATACCCGGAAGCGGCGGAGAAGATCTATCTCTAAAACGGTAAGTACTGCTTTGATTTAAAAAAAAAAACACCCGATTCCCCTAGACAAAATGAGCCTCAATCTAATGTTAAAAATTACATTTTTGGGTGAACCTCCACTTTAAGGTGTCGGCCAGTCTCACCTGCTAAATATTATAATCAGCTACATGGTAAGTCTCTGCCCAGCCTGGCTACCTGTCTCTCAGTCATGTTGCATCTAATTAAAGTGGCATCCTTCCCCTCCTGTTAAGCTGCAGCCAATCAGGAAGGCTTCTTCCTATTGCCTTGTCTAGTTAAACTCAGTGCAGCTCACAGCTTGCTATCCAAACAACGCTTTTGCAAGCTAGCTGCCAAGCCCTATACCTGCCTGCTT
Source organism: Rana temporaria (assembly GCF_905171775.1). NCBI lineage: Eukaryota > Metazoa > Chordata > Amphibia > Anura > Ranidae > Rana > Rana temporaria. Next base: position 398,950,119 of record NC_053490.1, read on the forward strand.
TCTTTTCCTGGTTCCTGTGTGCCAACCTCTGAATGTTTGTCCTGGTTATCCAAGTACACCACCTGCCTTGACATTTGACTTTGTTCATGGTGTAAGGATCTGCTGTCCTCTACTGTTAGCTACTACTATTGCAGAGTTATGTATAATTTTGTATTAGTATTCCTGTCTCTTGGAGGCTGGCTTTCAAAAACCCAAGGAAGAAGACGTGAAGACCAATAGTGAGTCTCATCCACATGTCCTGTACATGTTGCTAAATCCAGGCCAGAAGAGACTATTGTGCAAGTATTCCAATATTATGAACCAGCTGAATCATTGTGACAGTAAGGCTGCATTCACACCTTGGCCAATTGCGGCGACAAATTGCGGCGTTTTGTACCGCGATTTGCGGCGACAAAATGCCGCGATTGTGAATGCAGCTTACCTCCAGGTCCCCAGGTCCACATCTCCTATGCCGAACGCCGAAAGCCGCCTGAAAAAAAGGTCCGGGACTTGTTTTCAGGCGGCAGGCGTACGGCGTTCGGCGTGGAGATGTGAACCATCTCCATAGAGGGCAATGTAAAATCATCCCTCCAGCGTCTTAGGGGCTGCTGTGGCGTCGCGCTTCAGGCGTATACACGCCTAGGTGTGAACAGAGCCTAAAGCCTCGTACATACGATCAGTCCATCCGATGAGAACGGTCCGAAGGACCGTTGTCATCGGTTAACCGATGAAGCTGACTGATGGTCCATCGTGTGTACACACCATCAGTTTAAAAAAAACAATCGTGTCAGAACGCGTGACGTAAAACACAACGACATGCTGAAAAAAACAATGCTTCCAGGCATGCGTCGACTTGATTCTGAGCATGCACAGGTTTTTAACCGAGGCTTTTGCATACTAACGATCGGTTTTGACCTATCGGTTACCAGTCCATCGGTTACATTTTAAAGCAAGTTCTCATTTTTTTGACCGAAGGTTAAATAACCTATGGGGCGTACACACGATCGGTTTGGACTGATGAAAACAGTCCTTCAGACCGTTGTCCTCTGGCTATCCTATCGTGTGTACGAGGCCTAAGGGTATCTCTTTCATATTGTTATTATCTCACATGCACAGTGAATGTAGCTAAGTGTGTGTGCTATTGTATATACAATATCTCACAAAATATTTTATTATATGTTTCCATGTGACAACACTGAAGAAATTACACTTTGCTACAATGTAAAGTAGTGAGTGTACAGCTTCTACATGCGGTCCCCTACTTACAAACACCTTACTTACAAACGACTCTGTATAACAGTGTAAACTTGCTGTCAAACAGTATACAGCATTGTGTTCCAGAATCGGGAAAGGGACTTACCCTCCTGTTCCCATAACAAAATTGAGTCAGGCTGAGCACTCCTAAGCCATTTAAAAGGAGATTTTTATTTTATGAATGAATACAAGGTTTTCTCTGATTGACTGAGATGGGGAGGTAGACTGATGACTTTACACTCTCCATCTCAGCCAATCAGAGAAAGCCCTGCATTTATTCATAAAACACAAAGCTGCCTCGGAAAGGCTAAGCTGACTCAATTTTGTTCTAGGAATGAGACATTAAATCTGCTGCCAGAATACAGCACTGTATGCTGCATATAGTTTATACAGCACTCTCAAAATGCACATCTGTTAGTAAAAGAAATACCGTAGTTCATTTGGACCAGCTTGGTCCAAACAAACTATTTAAAGCCATAGTAAACTTGGGGGCAGATCCACAAAGAGAGTACTTTCAAATTTCCCGCGTCGTATCTTTGTTTTGAATCCTCAAAACAAGATACGACGGCATCTGGGTTAGATCCGACAGGCGTACATCTTCGTACGCCTTTGGATCTTAGAAGCAATTCTTCGGAGTCCGCTGGGTGGCGTTCCCGTCGTTTTCCGCGTCGAGTATGCAAATTAGCTTTTTCCGACGATCCACTAACGTACGAGCGGCCGTCGCATTCTTTTACGTCGTCTCTAGTTGGCTTTTTTCGGCGTATAGTTAAAGCTGCTATCTGGTGGCGTACGCAATGTTAAGTATGGCATTACGCCGCGAGAGATACACTACGCCGCCTCACATACACGGCGCCCATTCAATTGTTTGTGAATCTGCCCCTTGGAGTTCATGGTTCCTTTTGTGACCACAATTTAAAGAGATGGGAAATCAAAAATTGTACAATTGTGTTAAGAAGAGGACATTCTTCATTTGATGTCGTGTTTTCTGTAGAAATTCTAAAACAGCTGTTTTCTGTAAAAGCAACTCTTCTAGTGCACACCAAGATCACTGCTCCATCCTCTAGAACTGGTTCCCCCAAAGCTCACATGGAAACCAACACTTCCAGTATTGGTTGTGAGGGTCTCCAGCAGCTCTCACTGGTTCTTTCTTTCTGACTTCACATCAGTGCAAGAGAGGATAGTGAGATAAAATCAAAGGTTGGAACAAATGAGATCTCAAGGGTTTCCAGTAGACCCACCACTCATGGAAGTATTGGCTAACCAGGGCACTTTCGGGGGAACAGTTCTAGTTAATTGAGTGGCATTCAGAAACACGGAGGCAATATGCACTCCTGAGCTTGTGCACCTTTAAAGGGGTTGTAAAGGTTCATTTTTTATTTTCTAAATAGGTTCCTTTAAGCTAGTGCATTGTTGGTTCACTAATCTTTTCCTTCAATTTCCCTTCCAAATTTTTTTTTTTTCTTAGTTTTCTTTATCTGAATTTCTCACTTCCTGTTCCTCCTTCGTAAGCTGTTCTGGCTGTCTAACCCCCAGCCAGAACGACTCGGATAATGGGGGCAACTTACTGGGGAGAAACAGGAAGTGAGAAATTCAAGACAAAGAAAAATAAACATTTAGAAGAGAAATCGAAGGAAAAGGTAAGTGAACCAACAATGCACAAGCTTAAAGGAACCTTCTTAGAAAATAAAAACAAACCTTTACAACCCCCTTAAGCCCTGCACTGTATACAGTTTTCTGTGCATTTCAGAAACATGGGCACTAGGAAAGATGAATATTTACTGCCATCTTTAGCATTTTACAACAGTTTTATTAAACAGTCATGACAAGGTCTCTGAAACTAGAATTATTTTGATATTGGATATGTAGCACTACCTCCCGAGGAGCTGCTGAGTAATATTGGGTGGCACGTTACCTCTATGTTCTCGCTGTCCAGGGTGAAAGGAGAGTCCAAAGAATTTCAATGTCCACAAAATGCACTTATTTTTCTGGGATTTATTTGTAGAACTTTGGTAGAAAAGAAGTAAAGGGGTGGAAGGGTAGGTAGGTTCAGGTGTATAATCACAAAGAGGAAACACTCCTGCTTCCAGCAAACAGTTCTCGTCGTCTCTCTAGCCAGAGTGGGCATTGCTCACCCGGATAGGTCCCTCTCACTGGCCTAGCAGCCGGGATGACGCCACAGACCTTCCTTTATGAAGAGACACTTTTAGTCCAGAATCCCCTGCCACAGAATTCAGCATCCGGATCTTTCCAGCTTAACTCTGATAGAACTTTAGGCCCGACAGGCGACACCGCCAAGCCTCTCAGTGTATTGGTGCATCCTTTGATTAAGTTTTCATGCCTTATCCCAATTGACCAGCCTCTTGCATGGCCCCCTCCAGGATAGGTCCTCCCCTGGCTTCCTTCATCAAGCGACCTCCTCCCGCAGGACAGACGGTACAGGATCACCTCTGAAAAAGGCAGGCCCCAGTCTGACTACTGGGCCTCCCAGACGAAGCCAACGTGGTCCCGGAGTCATGATTCAGGACATGCACCTAAGGCCAGGTGGGCCACGAGGCGCGTACAACGGACCCCCCGCCAATGGCGTCTGTCCCTTATGTACCCCTCCCCAGCATGCACAGCGGGGCAACCACTCCCACTGACTCACTGCTGAGGGGAACACCCAATACACCCTGACCTTGCTGCTGCCACCCTTGGCCTGGGGTGGTAATGACACCCCAGGCAAATAATGGTGGAACTCTCAGCCCAGCCATGGCTGGAACACAGGCTAAATTTGCCATTAATCATATTAGTCTGAGACAAAAAACAGCTCAGACCCCCACTAAATTTACAGCAGCGCCTGTTAAACAGGAGCAGGCCACTACAGATACATTATAAATGTAATTACAAAACACAGCAATCTATGGGAAAAATAGGTATCAATCCCTAAAAGAATAAAGGATGAATTGTGTAATATTACATGTAGATATTCAAATAAAGCTGTTAATGTATTCACTGATAATATCCTATGATCATACCTTTAATTATATTTGAGCTGACTCTTTAAAAGGATTCTTCCAGCTATATAAAATGGCTAAGGGCCTTTTTTCTTATATAATGGCCCTTTGCATGACACAATGCTGAGGTAGGGTTTGAGCTAGAGATGCAGTGCAGTAAATAAACATGATGCTATGATGGTCCTTCTACAAGAGAGTATAATGACAAATTTATATGGGGTTGAGACTGCAGCATTTTGATGTCTCTTCAATAAAGTATGATAAATATCTAGTTAACACCTAAAACATTACTATTTAACCTCTCAGATAGAGGCAATCAGACTAGGCTTGCTTTTCAGATGAGAAATGGCACGAAAAAAATCAATGCTTAGGCGCTGTATTTAGTGTACATCACACGACGCTCACATCTAAAGGAAACCTATGGTGTATTGAAGCACAGAAGCTAAAAAATATAAACTCATAGAGCCGGATTCACAGACATTTGCACTTGCGCCACGTATCAGTGATACGCTACGCCGCCGTATTTTACCTGGCGGAATTTCGAATCCTCAGCGATTTTGCGCCGTAAGTTACGGCGGCGTAGTGTTTTTCTGGCGGTGTATTTGAAATTGGGCGGGTTGGGGGCGTGATTCATTTAAATGAAGCGCGTCCCCGCGCCGAATAAACTGCGCATGCTCCATTTTGAAGTTTCCCGCCATGCTTTGCGCGAAATGACGTCGCACCGACGTAATTTTTTTAACTTAGACGTGAGTTACGTCCTTTCCTATTCACGGACGACTTACGCAGAAAAATGTTTTTTTTTTCAAATTTCGACGCGGGAACAACGGCCATACTTAACATGGCAAGTCTATCTATACGCCGCAAAATAGCAGCTTTAACTATACGCCGGGAAAAGCCGACTAGCGACGACGTAAGAGAATGCGACGGCCGTGCGTACCTTCGTGGATCGACGGAAAAAGCTAATTAGCATACCCAACGCGGAAAACGAAGCAAACTCCACCCAGCGGGCGCCGAAGTATTGCACCTACGATCCGAAGGCGTACGAAGCCGTACGCCTGTCGGATCAAAGCCAGAAGCCGTCGTATCTTGGTTTGAGGATTCAAACTAAAGATACGACGCGGCAAATTTAGATACACCGGCGTACTCGCTCTGTGAATCTGGCCCTCAGGATCTGAAACTAAACATACAAGAAGTGATTGTAAACAATTACTTTCGTAAAACAACCCATTCAGTTTAAAATAGAAATGAAAGGCAAATCATTTTTGTATAGATATAAAAAACATTATACATTTCCTTTTTCCCTTTTTTATAATTGATCACGTTCCCTCTCTTTTTAGCTTCTGGGGGAGGAGAATCAGCAGCACACTGAGCTTGCCAGTGAATGACTGGGCAGCAGGGGCTTGTCAGGACAAGTCTGATCATTGGAGGAGAGTACACCGAGTTCCCAGCATAGCTAGAGAACTGATCACTGTGTGCTCTCCTGCTTAGTGTGGTCAGTTTTTAATAGAAAAGCAGACTGGCAGAATCACCAGGATTTCACATCAAAAAGGCAATACAAAGAGAATAGGATACCTTCTTATACAAGTACTTGGTACAGCAGGCACATATCAGGAATATGAAATGTTGGGGTAACAAACACTTAAAATCCCAACTCCGGGCAAAAGTGAAATGTAAATAGTACATTGTGCATCATTTGCTTAACAGTCCTAATTCCAAATACCTCTTCCAAAGCCATCCTGCAATGTAATGAATCAGTCACGTTTCCTCTATGAGCTAAGCTAATCTCCTGCCCCAGAGACTTGCCATTTTCCCTGCTAGTTATCTTCTTGGGCACTGGTCAGACTTGCCATTTTCCCTGCTAGTTATCTTCTTGGTCCCCTCAGTGCTCGCTGAGTTCTCCTGACCCTGGAGCCTATAAGAGAGGATCTGTCTGGTGGAGGAGTGACGCCGCCACCAATAGGAGGTGTCCACTTCATGCAGGCAGGGATGTGGATACCCAAAGAAATACTTCAGGAAGTAGATAGGATTGCCACATGACTGTGGCTTTAGGTAAGTAAAATGGACATTTGGATATTTTTTTCACATACCTGTAGTTAGAGGTGGTGGGAGGAAAGGGTGGAGGGTGATGGCTATTTTTCTAGAGTTGGGCTTTAAATATGTAAGTTCACCTTTACAGAAAAATCTGTAAGGTAAACTTACAGAGGACTCCCACTTGACCCCCCCGCCCCCCCCCCAGTCCCGCTGACCTGCATGGTGGCGATCGCCTGTTCTGAGCCCCGGTATAGACGCCTCACGGCTCTGGAGCTTAATCTCCCGATGGGGTAATTTTAGGAGCATTCTAATGTTCGGCGCTAACCAATCAGAATCTGCGTAGCCCGTTCTCTCAGCGGGGAAGAAGAAGAGAAAGCTGAGAGAATTTCTAAGCGCTGGAGCCATTAAGGTGGCTATACCAGAGTTCAGAATGGACAATCACGGCCATGCAGGTCAGCGAAACTGGGGGGGCCGAGGTGGGGGTCCTGTGTAAGTTCACCTTACAGATTTTTCTTTAAAGGTGAACTTACCTATTTAAAGCCCAACTCTAGAAAAATAGCCACCCCCCTCCACCCCTTCCTCCCACCCCCTCACTTTAAGTATAGAAAGATAAAATATGAAACCCTCTGTTTGCCCTAATATCATATCAGCAGTGGCGTGCCCCCCCCCCCGTCCATGAGTCCAGCCACCTAATCGACATGCAGGGCGCCGGATGCATGGATTCCAATCAGTGGTTTGTTTGTTTTTTTGAAGCACGTGATTAGAGCCAGAGGCTCTGATAGGCTTCAAAAAATAGTGGGCTTGGGGTGCAGAGCACTGCGCCCGAAGCCCACCCAGTTGTGTGACAATAGCGAATGAATATTCACTATTGTAACACTGATTCTCCTCCTGACCAATCAGGAAGCTGGGCCTGAGACCCATAACCCTATTGGCTGAAAGGAGATCCGATCGGTTTATCTGACAGGAGGAGGAGGGAGGAGACGCAGGGGAAGCGAGGAAGCAGCTGGAGAAAACAGTCCAGAGAAAAGCTGACACCACCCGCTGCCCGCGAGATGGGGTAAGAGTGTAGGGCCCCAACTACTAAGTGAGTGATTGACCTTGGGGGGAGGGGCTGGGTGGCATCCGTGACCCGATGAACTGGGGGGAGTGGCGACGGGTGGATCGTTTACCGCCCGCTCCAAAAAAAGAAAAAAAAATTGCTGCCACTGCACATCAGTGGCTATATTCAGCACAAAAGATTATTTCTGATTTGCTTTTGCAGCCAATTTTATATTTGATTTTACAGGTAGTACATTGCACCTCACTACTATTTGGAGTATGTCAGTAGCATAGGTGTGCGCAGACCATGGCATTAGGGTGTGCACCCAAAGCTCAAACACACATATGTGTGTGTATATATATATCTATATATATAAAACTCAACGTGTGTATGTATGTTCCAGCATCACGTCCAAACGGCTAAAGATATTAACATGAAACTTGGCACACCTGTTACTTATATGTCAGCAACAAACATAGGATAGGTGGTTTAACCCTTACTCACCCCCATTTGCCATGGTCGGGGTTTTCCTTTAAAGTCCCATTCAACTCTATGGGAAATACATGTTACTTCATAACTTCCAAACGGCTGTAGATATTTCAATAACACTTGGTCACATGTTACTTATATGTCCACTTAAACTATAGGATAGTTAATTTATCCCTTAACTACCCCCATTTGTGAGGGTCGGGGTTTTTGTTTAAAGTCCCATGAAAATCAATGGGAAATGTATGTTCCCACATAACTTCTGTACGCCTGGAGATATTTCAATAATACCTGGTACACATATTACTTATATGACAAATAAAAATATATGAAAGTTAAATTAACCCTTACCTACACCCTTATATAAAAGATGGGTATATTTATATTACTATGATTTTCCTCCCCAAAAGGTTAAGATAGGAAGACCGGGCAACGGTAGAGCAGTGGACGGTGTCAGTAGGGAAGGGATTGATGTTAGTAGTTTATTTTTATTATTTTTTTTAATCTTAACTTTTTTTAAAAATTTTCTATTTTTTACAATTTTCTTTAATAATAATAATTATTATTATTTTTTTTTTTATCATAATTTTTTTTACAATTTTATTTAATAATATATTATTATTATTATTATTATTATTTATTTTTTATCATAACTTTTTTTTTCAATTTTTTTACAATTGTATTTAATAATATTATTATTATTATTATTATTATTATTATTATTATTATTATAATTTTTTATACAATTTTTTAGGAGCTCCATTGGGGGGCTTTGGTGAGATATCAGAGGTCTAAACAGACCCTTGATATCTCACTTTTAGGACAGCGATTCCCCAGTCCCTTCTTATGCAGCCAAACAGCAGTGTGAATCTGTGCAGCACAGCATGATTAGGGTGTGCCCAGGCACACCTGGCACACCGTGTGCGCACGCCTATGGTCAGTAGGCATACTAAGCTAACTCCAGCTAACCTTCCTACCTGTCTTAGAGAGCTTGGGTAGTCCACAGTTTGATGTGCTCTCTATGCAAATTTCAACTTTTCAATTTGGCCCATCCTTCTGTGCCAAGAAACATTCACCAAATAGTTCTTAGAATTATGTTTTTTAGAAAAAAAATTCTCACACTTGTGTGTCTAATCTGCCCCCCTCTAAATTGTAAAAAAAAAACTCCCTGAACCTGCCACTTTCTGGATCCCCTCTCTATACTGACCTTGATAACCAGGGCTACTCAGCCCTCATCACTGTGGTCAAAGTGCGCTGCCCTGTTCTGTTCTCTCTCCCCCTCAACCCCTCCTTCCTGCCTGTCAGCGCCCTCTCTGTCTCTGTCACCGCTCCGCCCGCCCCCCGCTGCTATTATTGAAAATAAGTGGGGGATCTCTCTGCTGAGCAGGTGGATGACAGGTCTGTGCCCTCTCCGCTATGCAGGGTGGACACAGACACAACCCGCTCTCCTCTATGGGGTGGTCGGATAGAAACAGACTGCATGTCCATTTCCATTTGATTGTCCTCTGATCCGATCCACTGGACGCATGGTGAACATTTATGCTGGCACCCACTGCCCCATAGAGAACGATGAGCAGTCCAATCGGGTCTGTCTAAAAAACTGACAGGCGGACCCGATCGGTCTGCTGGTGTATAAGGGGATAAAGTGTCAAGCTATTCTGCAATGGGCTCAACCAGGGGTCAAGTCCTGGGGAAAAAAGTGTGGGAACTCCCACCCAAGATCCACTCCCCCACCAAGAAAAAAAATTATACGCTCATATGCATAATTACTAAACCGCATGTTTTTTTGTTTTTTTTTCGATCCACTGTACCTTAGTAATCCTTTATGTTACTGGCCGCTTCCTGTATATGGATTCTTTGGTTAGTGTTCGGGTATTCCGTCACTTCCTCGATCGAGGAAGTGACGGAATACCCGCACACTACCTGATGAATTCAAATACAGGAAGCGGCCAGTAACATAAAGGATTACTAAGGTTCGCCTGCCCCTGACAGTGACTCGAGTTGGGCATCGCTGCTTAGTGAAGGATTGGCTCGGCTGCTCTCGGCTGCTCTAGTCCTGCAAAGGGAACTGAGTTCCTGCTGTGAAAAAAGTGCAGGAACTCCGTTCCCACGCGTTCCCACAGGACTTGAGCCCTGGGCTCAACCCCAAAACTATCTGCTATGTGCACCAAAAACAAAAAATGCAAAGTTCTCACCACCAAAACAAGAATTGCAATGGAGTGGGCAGAATGATTCAGTTGATGGAGATTGCCATTGCAAGCAGCTTGCTGCATATTTTAGCACTAGAAAGGTTTGGCCCGGCAACAACAGGTACTTATTTCTGAATTCTGAATATTAGTCTACAGGCATATGCAAGAACCCATATAGACAAAAGAACCAAAATTCACATTGCCTTAATTTGATAAGAGTAATTCTAATGAGTTAAAGCGGGGTTCCAACCACAATTAGCATTTTTTCCTTGTCAAGAATATCTTTATTAAATGCAAGAATAAATTGTACATGAAGCATACATTCGTTACAGTAATCAGGTGGTTATTATAACATAAGATTGACTAACAGTATCATCTTTCTTAAACAACAATAAACGGGAATATTTTAGCCATGTTCTGTGTACTATCGCAGGAAGAGTTTAAGTAGTTAACATAGCCAAATATGTAATCCTTACAACTTGTCCTAGTGGCTAGTGGATAATATATCAAAGATAATACGTCCTTATTTAATGTAACCTTACTACCTATCAACTTTAAATTTCTAAAATGTGCTACCTTTTCAAAGTTAACGGTAGATACACGAGGGTACTACCTTATGCAGTATCAGATCAGGAAAAGGAAGAAGGGAAGAAAAGGAAGGAAAATGGGGGGGGGGTCAGGTAAGGAAGTCTGCAGGGATGGGCTAGGATCCGTCGTCAAAGCATGAAATGTACAACGGTTATTTTTGTATAGGAAAGCTACCATGGCATCATTACACCTTTATTAAAATTTTCTGGTATAGCATATTGTATCCAAGGGTTCCATATTTTTTCAAAGTTGGCGATCGTGTCCGTTTCTAACGCTTCCATTTTGGCGTGCGTCATAGCAATATTCATTCTATTTTTTGTTTCCGTCGTTGATAAAATTGGAGTTTTCCAAGCTTTTGCTATGGTTTGTTTGGCTGCCGTAAAGAGTTGTGTTAGTAGCTTGAAGTGCGTGTGTGTTAGATTGATGGGCTTTAAATTCAGTAGTGCCAATTTAGGGTCTGGAAGTATTCTCAATTTAGTCACCGCATTTACCATCTTGAAAATCTTATCCCAGAATTTCTGTACTATTGGACACGTCCACCAAGTATGAAAATATGTACCTTCGGTGATGCAACCCCTATAGCAATGTCCGGTGCAGTTTGGTGCATATTTAGCTATTCTGCTTGGCACCAGGTACCATCTCATTAATACCTTATAGCCCGCTTCCAATGCTATTATATTCGAGGAAGCCGATTTAGTGTTTCGCCATATTTGATTCCAATCCGAGGTATTAAGTTCTATACCCAGGTCACTCTCCCATTTCTGAACATAAGGAAGCTTTGTTGTGTTATTGTGGGATAGTGACTGCAAGTACAGAACCGAAATTGTACCTCTTACATGTGGATTATCTTTACATATACTTTCAAAAGGTGACATCTGGTTTTTCAGAGCCGAAGAGGTCAGATGTGTTTCCACGAAATTTTTTATTTGGAGGTATCGAAACAATTCTGATTGAGGTATACCGTATTTTTTACATACTGTCGGGAAGGGCATGACACCCGATGAATCCAAAAATTTATAGACATATATACAGTCTTTCCTTACCCATTCCTTGAATGTGTTAGGGAAGATCCATGCCGGATAAAATGTTGGGTTTTTATAAAATGAAAGCAGTGGGTTGAGAGGGGACACCAGTGAATACTTGGATTTATAGCTATCCCATAGTGAGAGAGAATGTTTAATAATTGGATTGCAGATTTTCCCGCGTAGCTTGGGAAGAATCCATAGTAAGTTAGCTGGAGGGATGGGATCACACTCGGTTGCCTCAATCGCTACCCAGAGAGGTGTTTCCTTTTTTGCATGATATTTGGCCAAGGTTGAAATTTGCGCTGCCCTATAGTAGTTTGTAAAATTCGGATATCCTAACCCTCCTTGAGTTTTGGGGAGATGCAAGATTTTCGCCTTTATTCTGGGCCTAGATGTGCCCCATATAAAGGTCGTCATTCTGTTTTGTATTATCCTCAGAAAGTAAGCCGGTATTGGACTCGGGAGCACTCTAAAAAGATACAACAATTTTGGTAATATTGTCATCTTAACTGCGTTGATCCTACCTAACCAGGATAATGGGAGCTGGGACCAGGATTTGAGTAAGTTTGTTATCTGTTTAAGAAGAGGGGGATAATTATAAGAGAATAAATCAGATGTATCAGCCGTTACGTGTGTTCCTAAGTATGGGATGCTCTTATCCGACCATGTAAATGGAAGACCTACTGTGGCTGCACTTAATTCTAGTCTTGAGAGGGATATGTTTAGTGCTACACATTTCATGGGATTAATGGCTAGACCTGAGAACGTCGCGAATCTATCAAGTATTGGGATGAGATTAGGGCCAGTTACTTGCGGGGAAGAAAGAAATAAAAGAATGTGATCCGCAAATAGGCATAATTTATGTTTATGACCTCCTAATTCTATACCTAGGATAGTGGGGTCTGATCTGATTTTCTGAGCAAGCGGTTCGATAAGGAGGGCAAATAATAACGGGGATAACGGGCAGCCCTGACGTGTTCCTCTTCTGATATCAAATGTGTCAGACTTATATCCTGCGTATTTAACATAAGCTTTAGGGTTATTATAAAGTTCCATAATCCAATTAGTGAAATTAGGGCCAAAGCCCCATTTCTGTAGAGTATATTTTAAATACGCCCAGGAAACAGAATCAAAAGCTTGTTTGATGTCCAGAGAGAGAAAACACGCTGGTATACCCCTTTTCTTTGCTATGTTGGCCAAGAGGCATGCCCTGCGTATATTATCGCCCGCTTGTCTGGATGGCATGAAACCTACTTGATCTCGATTGATTAGAGTACCGATAAAATTGTTAAGGCGGGTAGCTAGTATTTTACCTAATAGTTTTATATCTATGTTAAGCATAGATATGGGACGATAATTGCTACAAAGTGTGTCATCCGAATGTGGTTTGGGAATCATACAAACCGTTGCTAGCAACGTTTCAGGTCTGAAGGTTTTTTGCTCTAGTAAGTTGTTAAATGCCTCTGCCAGTCTGGGTGAAAGTAACTCAGTAAAAGTTTTGAGGTAGTTTGCCGAGAACCCGTCAGGTCCCGGTCTTTTGTTAATTTTGAGTTCCCGAATGGCTAAAGCTACATCCTCTTGCGTAATTGGTTCTTCCAACTGTTCTTTCTGTGATTGACTTATTTGTGGAAGATTAATTTGTGCAAAAAAGGAGTCAGCTTTAGATTCGTCAAATACAGTAGTTTCTGAGTAGAGTTGTTTTAGATGTGAGCTAAACTTTTGAACTATTTTAAGTGGGTTGCTGGAGAGAACCCTGTTGGCAATTTTTAACTTTATGGGTTTAAAAGTCTTATTGAGTGTGTTTAGCGCTCTAGCTAAATATGTCCCTGGTTTATTAGCTTGCTTGTAGAAAGCATGTCTAGATCTATTAAGTGTTCTATTTGCCGAATCGGTTAAGAACAAGTCGTATTCCAGACGTGCTTTGTCCAGCCGAGTTCTATTAGTTTGAGTTTGGCAGTTTTGTAGGGCCAGAAATGCTAAGTTGAATTCTGTTTCCAATTTTCTTGCCATCAGTGCTCGCTCCTTTTTTAAGATCCCTATTTGCCGCTGGAATGCTCCTCTGAGGACTGGCTTATGTGCTTCCCATAATGTAAGTGGGGATATTTCAGGGCTTGCATTGAGTTCTAGATAGTCTTTTAGAGCTTGTTCAATCAATTGGCAATGGGCAGGGTGTTTGAGTATAATTTCAGGAAGATACCAAGTGGGATCATGGTTTTTCGGAATGGTTGATGCCATTGTGGTGTACACCGCATTGTGATCTGACCAAGGGATGGGTATTATATTTGAATATAGTATTTCAGGGACCATACCGATTGTCACAAAAATATGATCAATTCGGCTGAAGGATTGGTGTGGGTTTGAAAAGTATGTGTAGTTTTGTGGGATTGTGTTCTCTCCACGTGTCTACTAAATTGTATTTAGCTAATAAGTTGGGAAGGGTCCATTTAGCTTGGTGTTTAGGTGTGACATAGGGGGTTTTATCTAAGAATGGAAGAAGGACTTGGTTGGAGTCTCCGCCGATGAGGAGAGTCCCTATTTTATGTGAATTAATTATTTGGAAAAGATGCGATAAGAAGGGTAACGGGTTTAGATTAGGAGCATAATAAGATACTATCGTGATCTCCGTATCTAACACTTGGCCTGTTAATAGTATGTATCTGCCCTCTGGATCTTTGATTTCCGTTTTTAGAGTGAATGGTGTGGTGCGATGAAAAGCGATAAGGGTTCCCCTTTTTTTGACTGAAGCAGAGGCTGAATAGACTTGTGGATAGGAGGGGTTAAAAAATCTAGGAGTCGTGTTCGTAGTAAAGTGAGTTTCCTGTAGGCAAACAATATGGGCTTTTTTGGCCTGAAATGTTCTGAAGGCCTTGGTTCTTTTCTGTGGCACATTCAATCCCTGTACATTTAACGACAATATATTCAATGGTGCCATGGTAGCTTTACTTCTCTGTCCATCTTACCGTGATAAACCGGAGGACATCTGGCCAGCCCAATCCCTGCAGACTTGGGGAAAGAAAAGGAAAAGGGGTCTATGGGGTATTCAACCTTGAAAAGGAAGGTAAACACAGAAAAAATTTGTAAATAAACAGTCAACAATAAACCAATAAAGTTTGTTAGGTTTACCCGTGGCGGGGATGGACTACCCCCGCCAGGGGAAAAGGGGATCCCATCAATCCCCCGCTTAATCTTGCGGGGAACTGAGGAGATCATGGTGGAGCACAGGTTGGTTCCGTGCGGTGGAAAACCGCTGTAAATATGAATGAATGAATGAATGAAAAAATTTATATAGCGCGGCACATGCGAACTGAATCGCCTCTGGGCGCTTGTTGTTTGTGTCTCATGCCTATCAGAAAAGCAGGGTTTTGATCTGCCTTCTGAAGGACAGGTGGTTTTGCTCCAACCGAATGCTGGTTGGTAAAGCATTCCAAAGCCTGGGGCCCTGGAAAGCAAACCTTCTTTCTCCTTTGGACTTGTATTTGGTTTTAGGAACCTTGACCAGATTTTGGTCGGTGGATCGCAGAATGCGGTTGCAATTGTGCGGTTTGATCTTGTCGCATAGATATCTAGGAGCCTTCCCATGGATGCACTTATGTGTCAGGCAGAGTGCTTTAAATGCAATTCTGTCTTTCACTGGCAACCAGTGAAGGGATCTCAATGAAGGTGAGATTGATTCCCAAGATTTTTTCCCAGTCACCAGTCTAGCGGCCGTATTCTGTACGACTTGAAGACGAGCGATTTGGTACTTGGGTAGCCCGAGATAAAGGGCATTTGCATAGTCCAGTCTGGAATTCACGATTGTTCCCACCACGACTGCTACGTCTTCTTTGGGGATAAATGGAATCAGTCTGCGTAGTAGGCGCATCAAATGGTGCGCCCCGCTGACTACTGACCCTATTTGTGCGTCCATTGTCATGAAGGTGTCAAACGTGACTCAAACGTGTTCAAGTAAACACCGTCTGAGGTGTTTTTTCTCAACTAAGCTGTTAATAACATTTCGAACAGGATAACACTAACTACTCGCCTTCTGTTGTTTAGGCGAGAGATATGAGAGGGGGTTAACTATCCTTAATTAATTAAATAAAGAGATTGTAGAATTCATTAGCCTATACCAAAGATGTTTTAATTGGATCATGTGTTCCATTGGAATTTTAGGAAAAAATTCCTCAAGTAGGTCCAATAGTTTGGGTAAGATTAGGCTTCTTTTGATCAGATATATGTCAGATTGGGTATCTACCTATTGACCATTAAAACAATGCAGATTCTACACACCAAAACTCGCCTTGCGCCTGGACGCTGACTGGGCTACTAGTGCACGAGGTGGTGTAATGTGGTGAAGCAACTTTGGATATTATAACAAGAGGAGGATAAGAGAATGGGTTTTAGAGGTGTCTCTTAGGTCCCCGGGGTGTAATTAAATGGTGTGGGATGTCATAAGTCTGAGGGACCCTGCGAATGAAGGGGCAGGCCTTGTCGTTCCCCCCCCCCCCTCCTCCCCACCCTAAGGTGAGGAGGAGGTGAGGAAATAAAAAGTGGGGGGGAAAGTGGAAAAAAAATGGAAAGAAGTAAGAATGTGATAAAGGTAGGAGTGCAAGGTAAAAAATGAAAAATAAGAATCGCAATAAGCGGTGAAAATGAGAATAAAATTGGGTCAAAAAGAGAAAAATTTAAAAGTAGAAATAAAAAATAAGAGTAAAAAAAATAAAAATAAAAATAAAAAACATCAAGTTCTCAATCCATGCAATCTGTACATCTTTTCTTGTGAAGTGTTCTTGTGACCAGGGGAAGAAGAAATTCATGAGGTCCTCTGGAAGGTGGTCAGTCCATGGTATCCTCTTGGTCTTGGGGTTGAGACACAAATCTTCCTCGCTTGTTTGTGTGATGAGTTCCATTGTTCTTTTCAGGTTGAATGATGCCATTGCGGGAAGATGTTGATGCTGATCTTCTGCGGGAGGAGTTGTGTGTGATACTGTGATCAATGAGCTTCAGATCAATTAAAGCTTGGTGTAATTGATCAGGTGATCTGCACACTATCTTTGAGCCCTGGAATGTAAATCTGAGGGAGAAGGGAAATCCCCATTGGTACTTTATGTTTCGCTGTTGTAATTCCACTAAAAGGGGTTTCATTGCACGCCGTTTGGTAATTGTCAGTTGCGATAGATCGGCGAATATCTGGAAATTGTTTCCCTGGAATGTTAAACTGCTCTTCTCTCTGGCTGCTTCCAGAACCTGCTCTTTTGTTCTGTAGTAGTGGAATTTTGCAATGATATCCCTGGGGGGTCCCTCAGATTTTTTGGGGGCTAATGCCCTATGTATTCTATCAAATTCCAGGCGTTCTACAGGCAGTCCCGGCACTAGCTCCTGACACAGTGCTAGAATGGTACCTGAAAGGTCCAGGACCGTCTCAGGAATTCCCCTGAATCTCAAATTCGATCTCCTGGCGCGGTTCTCAAAATCTTCTAGTTTGCTATGAAGTACCAAGTTCTCCTCTTTAAGCGCATCTAGTTCTGATTGGCAATCTTGAGTATAAATTTCAATTTCGTCCATTTTTGCCTCTAAAGTCTCTGTGCGGCAGCCCAAGTCTCTTATTTCCTTAGTTAGACTAGTGGTGATTTGCTCTGAGGTGCGCTTTAGCGCTTTATTCAGCATTTTCTCGAATTGACTTAGGAGCTCTGAGGGGACTGTCTTACTTAATGTAGCTATTTGTGGGGTATTAGACAAGTCCTCCTCCTCACTGTCCGTGTCCATGTTCCTCAGAGAAGCTGCGGATTTCATTCCCTTTAACAAGCATTGCTTGCCTTTCCCCTCAGTATTAGACTCTGAGGTAGCTGAGGTGGCTGAGGAGAATGCCGCCTTTTTTACAGAGCCCTTCATCTGCTGGGCCGTGCTATTAGGGTTGGATTTACCCTTATTTCTGGCACCCCCCAGCACCATATTTCAATAAAATGGTTCTCCTCACCTCCTGGGAACTCGACCCGTCGTTTTCTGTTCGTTTGCAGCTCTATTAAAATCAATTATTTGCGGTTTTCTTTCCCCACAGAGCGGAGCTCTAGTGCAGCATGACTGTGCAGCTAGACCCCGCCTCCTGGCTCTCCAATTAGCATTTTTTAAATGTATGTCCTTTCATCATGCGTTTTTATAATATAAATCCGGTCACTTTTTTTACAATCCGCCGCCGCTCCGCATAGATATTCAAAAATGATAGTTTATAAAACTATGTCCATACCGTTGTCATTTTGCTTGTGGGCATTGTGAAGCCCACAAGCACTTACTTCCTGGAAGTCTTGGATGGGGAGTGATAATTGGGTAGCGCACTGCATCCTGGGAAATGATGACACACATTTCCCATGAGCATTAGAGGGAGATGATGTCAGAATCTTAGGTGATTCCAAAGGTGATTCTTTTTTAGGTCTAATGAGCACAATAATAATAAAAACATTTGGGATGGAAACTCCACTTTAATATGATTTAATGCAATGTTTACTGGTTCATCAAAGAAGTTTTTAAAGTAATTTATTTACAGTGTTTTAAAACTGAAACACTTTTTTTTGGAAAGAGCAGCAAATCCTTTAAACCCCTGTCAGTTTTTTGTGATGCATTGGAGATATTTCCCTTTCATTTCTGTCCTCTAGTCACAGCTGGAAATGAGTAGTACAATATATTAAGCCGTTTTCCATGTTTTCCTGTTCTTGTGACAAATCAAAATTTTGGATTTCATTCTCTTTCTATCCTAGTAATAGCTAGGGCTTAGACAGCAATAAAAACCTGACAGGGCTTCAACCCCCTCACCACCCTAGCCATAATTTAAAAAAAAGTTTGACTCTGGATACACTTTAAAGCCAGTCCCTTCCTAATATTCTTAACCTGATAATAATCATATGAGTTCTAAGAGGGATAGATTAACCACTTATGGACCGCCCTCTGTACTGTGGACAGGCGGCTTGTACAGGCAAAATTATGTACTGGTACATCGCTGCTTGTTTTTGGGTTCAGGACACGCCCCCTGTCGACATACGCTGTGTGGGATTGTACACAGTGGGAGTCTGTCAGTGTCAGCAGATCCCAGCCAATGATTCATGGCTAGGATCTGCTGATCATGCTGTGTCCAATCACAGCCCAGAGCGCTGTGTTTACAATCAACACAGGGCTCTGTACAGAGGAAACAATATTTCTTTTTCTTCTCCCTGCAAAGCAAGGATAAAAAAACAAAGAGATCTTTAGTAAAAAAATAAGCACACATTACACATTGTTAGGCACACTTTTTTTTTCTCAAAAATCTTTATTTATAATGTAGCGCCCCCTTACTTTCAGTGTGGGCACTACGCTAAAGTTAGTGGGGAATGGGAGAGTTATTTTGCTCCCATTCACAATTTGCTAAAATTAGGACTTCTGTCACTCCAGAAATGTCCACTGGGTCAGCCTGTGCTCCAGGGATGCAATACCATCCCTGGCCAGCAGTTGGCACCAGTGGGGTTCTGGCAGAGCAACTTTCCCCAGCAGCCAATTAGAGGAGCTTCTCCCCCTCGCGAGGCATGCTGGGGGAGGATATATCTGTGACAGGTGTCATGTGCTAGACAAGTTTTGCGGGGTCCCGGTTCCAGGTGCAGCATCCACCTTCAGGGTTGCCGCATCCATGGACCCCGCCAGCACGGCCCACCAGGCCAGAATTGCAGTCTACATAAACCCTCATCCGGAGGTAAAAAAAAAGGGACTTCAGTGACTTACTGGGTCCCCAGTTCTATTGAAAGGATCCCAGGCTGGGTGCCGTTCGATTGGGGGGTCAGCTTGAGGAGAACCCGGAGGCAGGTTGTCCAACAGGGCTTGAACGAACCAATCGGGGATCTGGTGACCGGAATGTTGACAGGTACGTTTTGCTGTCATCTGGTGACCTATGCTAAAACCTACTGGGAGGATTCGGTTCATTTATCCATCTAACTCATCTAAAGTAATTGGCCTGTGGCAGAGGCCCTAGAGCCAGGTCTGTGAGAGAGATCTGTTCCTCCCAGCAAAATCCTAAGTGACACTTCGGCTGCCAGGCTTGTGAGAGGGGTCTGTCCGGGGGCACTTTACCCACTCCAACTAGAGTGGCGACGAATAATAATTTGGTACTCTATTGAGCAAGGACTGCTCAATTAATATCCGGGCCTGACACTGCAAGGTTCTCCCTTTTCTTCATCAACCTGCTCTTCCCACTTAATGTTGATGTTGGCCGTGTTTGGCCTGGAAATAAAGCATTGGAAAACCTTTATTCACTGTCTGGACCTTTGCTCACTGCTTTGTTCTCCAACTGCACCCATACGCCACATTAAGGTAACTCAATATGCCGATCCCAATAACAAATCAGCGGCTCCTGCGGGGGTAGCGCTACAATAAGTATATTGAAAACACATTGATAGATCCTAAAAAACAACAAGCTCTAGTACAATCCAATGAATGAAGTGAGAAACTAGTCTCACTAGGATGGTGTCCAGGCAAGAGTAGAAACCCAAAAAGACATATTCTACAATAACATTTATAACCAAATTTATAACCAAATGGAACTGATGGTTGTGTGAAGGAAAGAAAAAGAGAATAAATGATAATAAAGACTCAAATGAGATTCCAATGGTTATAGGCCCACATTTAACTCCTTGATTACCCACATTAACAAATTTCTAGTTAGTGCTATTATTTGCTACAGCAGGGGACAAAATTCCTTCCTGATCCCTCGAGAGGCAATCAGATTTTCCCGGGATCAACTTTACCTATAAATGTTAGTACCCAGTTATATTATGTACATTTAGGAAAGAATCCAGGCCTTTTTTAAAGTACAAAAACAATAAGGATATGGACAGCCGCACTCCAGTAACTTGAAAAAGACGTGCCCTTTATTGGGTACAGGAAAAAATGCACTACAGGTATCAGCACACAGTGGGATAAACAGCTGACGCGTTTCGCATTGAGTGTCAATGCTTAATCATATAAAAGGGGGGAAACTAAAGCGCTAGCCAATACTAACAATGTGAGGAGAGAAAATTGTGAACAACAATGGTGAAAGAAAAATGAATGCAGCTCAAATCTATAATGTACTAACGACAAAAATTTGTATTGAATAATGATGGATGATGAGCGCAAAAATTAATGAATAGTGCATACACAAACAGTATATATATAAATATGATCCCCTATAGGGGAATAAACCAAACAATAATATAAATTATGATACTAAATGAATTCCATAGCCACTCCAGGACGCTATGGCAGTGATGCAAACAAAATTGAACAAAATTGTCCTGTGTTACAAAAATGAATAAAATAAAATAGTGTCCCAAAATTATCAGCAGTGAAACTTGTGCATCCAAATGTAAATGTGAGGAATAATCCCACCGGCAGCT
Source organism: Rana temporaria (assembly GCF_905171775.1). NCBI lineage: Eukaryota > Metazoa > Chordata > Amphibia > Anura > Ranidae > Rana > Rana temporaria. The sequence goes on from NC_053490.1 coordinate 398,971,074, forward strand.
GGGCTCACGGAGCGCTTACCTTCCTGATGTATAAAAACAGCATGTGGATCCTCAGATGGAGACTCAACAGCCTTCTCCCCGCTCGGACGAGCTGCTGCAATCCTCTGGGTTCTTGCCTGGAGAGCGTCACACTTCACTGTGTGTAATGCAGGGCTACACCAAAATGGAGGCTCCGTGCCCAGAGCGTTCACAGGCAATCCCCAAGATGAAGAAAAGGGAAAAAAGGGGCTCCAAATGGTGAAGTAATTCATGGCAAAAATAGTTTATTGGTCCAAAATATAAAATGCTCAGCGTTAGACGTGACCGGAAGTGACGTGACATCCCGTCCGCACATCCGTAACTTGTTGTTTTACGCTTGATATTTTAAAGTTTATGCTGAGCATTTTATATTTTGGACCAATAAACTATTTTTGCCGTGAATTACTTCACCATTTGGAGCCCCTTTTTTCCCTTTTCTTCATCTTGGGGATTGCCTGTGAACGCTCTGGGCACGGAGCCTCCATTTTGGTGTAGCCCTGCATTACACACAGTGAAGTGAGACGCTCTCCAGGCAAGAACCCAGAGGATTGCAGCAGCTCGTCCGAGCGGGGAGAAGGCTGTTGAGTCTCCATCTGAGGATCCACATGCTGTTTTTATACATCAGGAAGGTAAGCGCTCCGTGAGCCCAGCTGCCGGTGGGATTATTCCTCACATTTACATTTGGATGCACAAGTTTCACTGCTGATAATTTTGGGACACTATTTTATTTTATTCATTTTTGTAACACAGGACAATTTTGTTCAATTTTGTTTGCATCACTGCCATAGCGTCCTGGAGTGGCTATGGAATTCATTTAGTATCATAATTTATATTATTGTTTGGTTTATTCCCTTATAGGGGATCATATTTATATATATACTGTTTGTGTATGCACTATTCATAAATTTTTGCGCTCATCATCCATCATTATTCAATGCTTAATCATAGCTATAGAGAGGCAATCAGATTTTCCCGGGATCAACTTTACCTATAAATGTTAGTACCCAGTTATATTATGTACATTTAGGAAAGAATCCAGGCCTTTTTTAAAGTAATCTACTGAGCTTGCCAGAACCACCTCTGAAAGGAGTCTATTCCACATTTACACAGCTCTTACTGTGAAGAAACCTTTCCGTATTTGGAGATTAAATCTTTTTTCCTCTAGACGTAAAGAGTGCCCCCTTGTCCTCTGTGATGACCTTAAAGCGAATAACTCAACACCAAGTTCACTATATGGACCACTTATATGTTTGTACATGTTGATCATATCCCCTTTAATCTCCTCTTCTCAAGAGGGAATTAAATCCTTTTTGAGGACTGGTGCTCAAAACAGAGCTGCATATTCCAGATGAGGTCTTACTAATGATTTGAACAAGGGCAAAATTATATCTCTGGAGTCCATACCTCTCTTAATACAAGAAATGACTTGCTTTGGAAACCGCATCTTGGCATTGCATGCTATTATTGAGCTTATGATCTACTAAAACCCCCAGATCCTTCTCCACCATTCATTCCCCTATTTGTACTCCCCCTAGTAAGTATGAGGCATGCATATTCTTAGCCCCAAGTGCATAACTTTACATTTATCAACAGTAAGCCACTAAGTTGCCCAATTACAGTGCATTGAGGTCGGCTTGTAAATTGGAGACATCTTGTAAGGACGTTATTCCACTGTATACACTGTATAGTGTCATCTGCAAAGACAGAAATGGCACTTTTAATCCCAGGCCTATATCATTTATAAAGTTATTAAAAAGTAAGGGTTTTACCACTGAACCTTGGGGTACACCACTGATAACCTTAGACTATTCAGAGTTAGGCTCCATTCACATCTAGGCGTTTTCACGCCAGACGCCCGCCGCTATTGCAGCCTGCAATTACATTGTCGGCTATGGAGATGGTTCACATCTCCACGCCGAACGCCAAAACGCCTGAAGCTCAAAACAAGTCCCGGACCCTTTTTTTCGGGCGGCTTCGGCATTCGGGCATAGCCGACAGTGTAAAATCACCCCTCCAGCAAAAAAAAAAGGCTAAAAAACTACGCGTTTTGTCGCCGCAAATCGCGGGATAAAACGCCTATTTAATGTCGCCACAATACGCTGCATATCGCCGACGCAAAGGTGTGAAGGCAGCCTTAGATTCATTAACCACTAGTCTCTGAATCCTGTCTTTTAGTCAGTGTTCTATCCATTTACAAATTGATCTTTCCAAGCCTGTAGACTTTACCTTACACATGAGCCGTGTGTGGAGAACTGTGTCAAATACTTTTGCAAAATCCAAGTTTACCACGTCCACAGCCACGCCTCTGTCCAAGGTTTTGAATACCTCCTCATAAAAAAAAATCTGGTTTGTTTTACAACTTCTGTCTTTCATGGATCAATGCTGTCTGTAACTAACAGGTCTATAGTTACTTGGCAAAGTCGTTGATCCCTTTTTTAAATATGAGCACCACATTGGCCCTGTGCCAATATAGTGGTACCATTCCAGTCATTAACTAGTTCCTAAATATTAGAAACAATGGCCTTGAAATGACAGAGCTCAATTCTTTTAGGATCTGTGGGTGGATGTCATCTGCTCCAGGTGCTTTATCCACCTTTATTCTGTTTAAATATATGTGGACCATATCAATTTTGAGCCATTGTGGATCATTTGGGGCTGTGTCACTACCATCCCCATTATGGACATGAGCTCCTTTGTATACACAGAGCTGAAAAAAGTGTTTAATACATTTGCCTTCTCTTTGTCCCCAGTCACCCACTTTAGATTATTTTGTAAAGGGCCAACATGTTCAGACCTGACCTTTTTACTATTAATATGTTTGAAGATTTTTTGGGGGTTTTTCCTATCTTTTGCAATCTATCGTTCATTTTGAATTTTTACATCCTTGATTTCCTTTTTACATATTCTGTTATATTCTTTGTAACAGTTAAACGATGATGAAATTCCTTAATTTTTATATTTTTTAAAAGCTCTTATTTATAGCCATTTTAACTCTGGCCGTGAGCCACATATGTTTTATTTTTAGCCTTTTAAACTTATTGCCTATGGGAATATACTTTTCAGTGAGTTCACATACAGTCTTTTTCAAGTATTCCCATCTCTGTTCTGTTTCTATTAATGCCAATATTCCCTCTCAAGCCCCATACACACTATCAGTTTTCCTGCAGGCTTTTCTCTTCAGGTTTACCAAAACCACGTAGTGCAAGGGCCTGCCTGATTGCATACAAATTGAAACTCTTGAGGTTTGACCTCATATTAGATGGTTTTGGTAAACCTGAAGACAAAAACCTGCAGGAAAAATTATAGTGTGTATGGGGCTTAAAGGGGTTGTAAAGGAAAACATTTGTTTCCTAAATAGCTTACTTTACCTTAGTGCAGTCCTACTTCATTTACCTCATCCTTTAATTTTGCTTTTAAATGTCCTTATTTCTTCTGAGAAATGCTCACTTCCTGTTCTTCTGTCTGTAACTCATCACCGTAATGCGAGGCTTTCTTCCTGGTGTGGAGAAAGCCTCTTGAGGGGGGAGGGGGCGAGCAGGAGTGTCAGAACGCCCACTAACACACAGCTCCTTTCTCTATCTGCAAAGTAGAGAGTGTCCTGACTTGCCTGCTCGCCCCCTCCCCCCTCAAGAAGCTTTCTCCACACCAGGAAGAAAGCCTTGCATTACGGTGGTGAGTTACAGACAGAAGAATAGGAAGTGAGCATTTCTCAGAAGAAATAAGGACATTTAAAAGCAAAATTGAAGGATGAGTCAAGTGAAGGAGGACTGCACTAAGGTAAAGGAAGCTATTTAGGGGAAAAAAATCCTTTACAACCCCTTTAAGTCTAAATCCTGGAGAACCGTCCTCATCTTTGGAAAATTTGCTCTCTTAAAGTTAAGTGTTTTTATCTTACCCGTATGAGTTTTTTGCTTACAGCTAACATTACATGAAATCATGTTATGGTCACTGCTACCCAGATGCTATTGTATATGAATACTGGTAATAAGCTCTGCATGGTTTGAGTTTACCAGGTCCAGCAGAGCTTTATTCCTAGTCGGGGCCTCAATAAACTGGACCATAAAATTCTCTTGTAATAGGTTTATAAATATTTGCTTTTTAACTGCCCCAGTAGTGCCATTACTAATAATTAAAATCCCTCATTATTATCACTGCCCTTTCTATCTGTGGAGGTCTATAACAAACTCCGATGATAACTTTTGTAGTACGCACACTCATGTATGCTTCAGACTCATCACACGCTCCATCAACTAGGTCCTCTTTCACACTCACTTTGAGATCACTTCTCACATAGAGACAGACACCATCACCTCTCCAATTTACCCTGTCTTTCTGAAAGAAAGCATAGCCAGGAATATTAACAGCCCAGTCATGAGAAGCAAGAAGCCAAGATTCAGCAATACCAATTAGATCATAGCTCTCCTCATGCACCAGAGCTTCCAACTCACCAATTTTGCTTGGATTGTGAGAATCTTGCGAGCTACCTAGTGCAAATATTTTTTTTTAAAATAAATAAATAATTTAAAAATATGATCAACAAATGAAAGTAAAAAGTGACAGCTGCTAGCACTATTCACATCTCATACACCGTGTGAAGCCAATTCAATTAAATGAATGTGGTGCGCTATCTCACCCAAAATCTTCCCAAATTAAAATTAATGAAATATATTTTATCTGTAAATTACACTGGGATATACAGTATGTCACACACCGCTATAAATACATATTAATGTAAATTATTATATTTAAAAAAATGCAAATAAATCAAATATATAAATGTATAGTGCCACACTGTAGAACATAATAAATAGATAATTCATAAAATTATAGTGCCACAAACGTGAATCATAAAGTGCTGTAGTGCATAAAACAGTCATATTCTAATTCAAGATGGAAAATCCGTCCAATGTAGTTGATATAAAGTCCTTTTGATATGTATTTAGTGAAAAAAAATGTGATAAACAGCTTGCTGCGATGTTCACACTCAGGTACTCCCCACCCCCAGGTAATGGCTGCTCACTTCTGAGTGTGTGACCGCACAGCTAAGTTTGGTCAAACGCGTTTATGATTCACTTTAGGGATTCTAGGCATGCTGTCTGTTTCAAAGCTGCTTACTGGTGCTTTCTCCTCGCATGGAAAATGGTAAAAAGAAACTCCATGGCATAATATTGTTTAAAACTGTTTATTATGCAGACAAAAAAAAAACAATACTGGGTACATGGGTTAGGTGCATTAACCCAGTCCCTGCACAAAATTTGATTTCTAAAGAAAAAAAAATTAAAACTACTTGCGACTATAATAAATTGTTGGGTCCCGGCAATATAGATAAAAGTCATTGAAAAAAACTTCAGGGGTTCCCCCCAGTCCATTACCCCCTGAACCAAAATAAAAAAAATGTGTGGGGTCCCCCCAAATTCCATATCAGATCCTTCAGGTCTAGTATGGATATTAAGGGGAACCCTGCAATTTTGTTTTTAAAATGGAGTAGGGGTCCCCCTCAAAATCCATACCAGACTCTTTAGGTCTGGTATGGATTTTAAGGGGAACCCCACGCCAAAATAAAAATGGCTTGGGGTTCTCCCCAAAAATCCATACCAGACCCTTATCCGAGCACGCAACCTGGCAGGCCGCAGAAAAAAAGGGGGGGCGAGAGAGTGCCCCCCTCCTGAACCGTACCAGGCCACATGCCCTCAACATGGGGAGGATGTCCCCATGCTGATGGGGACAAGGGCCTCATCCCCACAACCCTTGCCCGGTGGTTGTGGGGGTCTGCGGGCTTATCGGAATCTGGAAGCCCCCTTTAACAAAGGGGACCCCCAGATCCCGGCCCCCCTATGTGAATTGGTAATGCGTTACATTTTACCCTTACCATTTCACAAAAAAGTGTCAAAAATTTTAAAAACCAGAGAAGACAGCTTGGGACAAGTCCTTTATTAAAAAGAAAAAAGAATTTGAACAATGTAATCTATTTTCCAAGCGACGCTCTCCCATCATGACAGCTCTTTTATAGCTGAGAGAGAGGCCACTCTTCACGTGCGCGGGTGACCCTGCCCCCCTCCCAGGATGCATTTGTTTGTGTGAAATGGTAGGGGTACAATGTACCCCGTTACCAATTCACATAGGGGGGCTGAGATCTGAGGGTCCCCTTTGTTAAAGGGGGCTTACAGATTCCGATAAGACCCCTGCCCTTAATATTCATACCAGGCCCGAAGGGCCTGGTAATGGACTGGAGGGGACTCCCAGTCCATTTTCAATTACTTTTATCTGTATTGCCGGGAACCAACAATTCATTATAGCCGCGAGTAGTTTTAAATTACTTATTTTTCCTTTAGAAATTTCATTTTGTGCAGGGACTGTTATAAACACGGGAAACATGCGTTACTTTACAGGCATACTATAGACACCCCCAGGTATGAAATTTAAAGGAATATTTCACTTTTATTGTTTTACTTTAAGCATTATTAAAATCACTGCTCCCAAAAAAACTTCAGTCTTTAAAACTTTTTTTGCATTGATACATGTCCCCTGGGGCAGGGCCCAGGTCCCCAAACACTTTTTATGACAATAACTTGCATATTAACCTTTAAAATTTGCATTTTTGATTTCTCCTATAGACTTTTAAAGGGTGTTCCACGGCGAATTTTCTGTGAACACCCCAAATTGTTCGCTATTCGGCGAATGGGCGAACGGCCAATGTTCCAGTCAAACTCATGTTCGACCCGAACATAAAGCTCATCCCTTTTCTCTAGTAGAGATCTGCAGATCAGAATACATTGTTTGTGAATAAAAAACCCTGCTGTTGAATTTAATTGCAGGTCACAAATTTCCGCTCTTCAGGTTGCCAGTGAGTGATTCACACAGGCCAAGTGTTTGGAAGCAGCACAAACTATACTTAAAGTGAAATCCGTCAACAGCTTTTCTTCAGAGTCCTTATATAACACTGCTAAACTGAGCAGTATCAGCACTCTCAAACTCTCGGTTTTAACCCTTCATGGTAATCAGTTTCACAAAATAAACTGCAACTTTAAATGTGGGAGGGTTAAATGACGGGGATCTTAAAAAAGAACAAAGAGGAAACAATACAGAGAAAAGCTGTCCAGTGTTTATAAACCCACATGTCTGGCTTCATTTAGTGACAACCTGGATTTAGTTTGTTTCATATGTTCAATTATATTTAATAGCTTCTGAGAGCTGGGCATTCATAAATGGTAAATCTATATCTGCACAGCACAATCACAAATCTGAAGAGTTTAAGGACTATTGATTGAACTTGAAAGAATTTTTTCCCTGTACTCAACTTCTTCTTTAGCCTTATCCACCTTAAAATGTCCCTAAATAGTAGATGGATGGCAGAGTTTCACAAATAATCCAACTGCTGAGAATTATTTTAAATATGATACAGGATGGTACATTATGCACATCAACCATATACTGTACATATCTATATGTTCAGCAGAGACCATAGCTCTCCTAGGGTATCTTGGACAAAATTTTGGGGTGAAAATCTCAGAATAGTCTTACAACCTACTAGGGGGATTGGTGTTATAAATTGCACTTTCTAGACGCTTTTTGAATAACCAGACCATATATATGACATTAACGGCTGTGATTCAAACCATGTATGGGCAGGTTGAATGTACCCAAGTTGATCGATCGATAACGCTAGAAATAATCACTGTTTTTCCCGGGAGAGACAGCTACCCCCACCTCCCCACTGGGAGAACACAATAGCTCAGCGGGAGGAATTCCCCTATCAACACTGTGTTGATGGGGGAATTGACCCGTGGATGCAGGAAAGAAATTTGTTCTATCTATGGCCAGACTTAAAGTGATCAGAAGAAAATGTGAAATTTAATTTGTTACAGCAGTTTTATGCTTCTCTTTTTATTTCTTTTAACTGTAAATTGCTGCAAAGGGTAAGGCTGTATATTTTTTGCTAGTCCCTTAGAGGTTGTTGATGGTAGAGAACACATGAGCTCTTACTGTAAGAATCTGCAGCCTAACTGAAAGAATAAAGAGGGAATTTGGAGCGTATTTAGATAGAATACTGAAAAAAAGAGTAAAAGGTAAAGATACAAGAAAAGAAGGAAAGACGGGGAGAGGGGAAAAGCCATAAATGCTGACACATATTGAGCAGATTACAAAAGCAGTGGCAAATCAAAGACTTGCTAAGAAATTACTTGTATCCAGGGTGACACAATCTTGCGGAATTTGGGCTGAATCTAATTTACAATTGCTATTAACTTTTTGTTGGTGATCTAGCAAAATATATTTTTAAGCTCTGCCGTATGCAGGGTAGAAAAATGTAACATTTCAGCAGTTACATATTTTTAATTCAGATGGTATTCCCAAGATTGTATTAGATTAAGAGACAAACATGAAATAGAAATTTCCGCTGAAGATCATCATATGTGTAGAGCTCTAATTTCTGTTCTACAGCCTCAGAGGCAATGTAAGAAATAATTGGGGACATATTAGGTAAAGCCTCGTACACACAATACGAAAATCAGCAGGGGATTGTCGTTTGATAGGCTGTTGTCCAAAGTTCTTACCGTTAGTACGCTCCTTTCAACCATTGTTTTCCAATTTTCAGTCAACAAATGCTGGATGACATGCTAGTAAATTTTTGGCAAACGATGGCACCACGTCTGATTTTCAAATGGTCAGTACACAAATCCGTCACACAAAAATTCGAAAGAACAAACATGCATGCGCGGAATCAAGGAACGACTATGAAGAGTTTGGTCTTGTAAACTACCATTAGTAATTTAGAATTAACATTAGTGACATGGCAATTGATAAAATGTCAAAATTCTCATCTTCTTTAATGGGATAATAATGAAGCTGCTTTGCATGTAGTTATGCCAAACTTATTTTAAAAGGCATTTGTTTTGTACGATCTGAAAATCGCGAATCAGCGTTCACCAAACTTCTACTAACACGAAATTAGCAGAAGGGGCCCAAAGGGGGGTCCTCTTTATACACTCATAGTACATCACTATGTTTGTGTTTGTCAAATGACAATTTGTATACCATTAGTATGCGAGACAAGATCCTGGCACACACCTTTTTGACAAAAATCAGAAACTCTGTCATCCAACAATTGTACCGTGTGTGCGAGGCTTTATTATCAATGAAAATATGAACCATTGACCCCTTGCCGACTACCGCACGCTGGATTTACTTTGGCAGAATGGCAGAGGCAGGCAAATGCGCGTACCTGTACGTCCCTTTAAATTTGCCACCTAGCGCACCCGCTGCGCACCGTGGGAGTGTGCCCGCCACACAAACTCGATGCAATCGTGGCACGGCGTGGCAGAATGGGGAGATGCCTATGTAACAAGCATTTCCCTGTTCTGCCTAGCAACATGACAGGGATCTACTGCTCCCCTGTCATCAGGAGCAGTGATCTCTGTCATGTTGTAGTGAGACCACCCCCTTTACAGTTAGAACACATCCCTAGGACACACTTAACCCCTTGATCGCCCCCTAGTGTTTAACCGCTTCCCTTCCAGTGTCATTTATACAGTAATCAGTGGCTATTTGGAGCTCTGATCGCTGTATAAATGATAATGGTCCCAAAATAGTGACAAAAGTGTCCGATGTGTCTGCCATAAAGTCGCAGTCCTGATAAAAATCACAGATTGCCGCCATTATGGTAAAAATAATAATAAAATTGCCATAAATCTATCCCCTATTTTGTAGACGCTATAGCTTTTGCACAAACCAATCAATATACAGTTATTGTGATTTTTTTTTACCAAAAATATGTAGAAGAATACATATTGGCCTCAACTGAGGAATTTTTTTTTTTTTTAATAAATATATTTTGGGCGGATTTTTATTATAGCAAAAATTAACACATATTGCATTTTTTTCAAAATTGTCGCTGTTTTAGACCCCTCTCACCTGGCCTAGTAGCCGGAATGATGCACAAACCAATCCGATAACAGTCTCTGCCACAGACTGATTGAGAACAAATTGAACAGTCCGGAATCCTCTGCCACAGGATGTAATGCCCAAACTTCCAGCTGTACAGTTTAAAGAGCCTTTAAGCCAAAGCGGCGACTGTAAGACAACTTGAGTTGGGGATCCCTCCTTAATAAGGTCACCAGGCCTATCCCGAGACATAAGCCTTTCGCTTGGTCTCCTTCAGGGCAGGTCCTCCCCTGGTTTCCTTCATTAAGTGTAGCTTCCTTCTCTTAGATGGACAGCTTGAGATCCCTCTTGATTTGTAGGCCCCAGTCAGCATAACTGGGCCTAGTGATAGAGATGCAGCCTCTGGCCAACGTGGTCCCGGGGCTTGAAATCAACACATGACTCGTGCCTGGAGGGCCACGAGGCGAAGGACCCCAAAATATGGCATCTGTTCCTTAAGTATCCCTTCCCGACATGCACAGCGGGGCACCACTCTCACTGGGCTGTTACCGAGGAAAGATACTCAATGATCTATGGCTTGCCTGTGTTCCAACACTGACCCGTGGGGGTATCGCCACCTACAGACAACAGTGAGAAAATGCTATCAGGCACAGCCACTGCCAGGACAGAGGCCAATTTAGTATATATCATACAGTCTGAGCCACATTATCGGCTCAGACACTCACTAAATTTAATATAGCGCCCAGTCATTTGGAAGCAGGGTGCTACATTTAAATATTACATTTTTGTATTTATTTTGCAAAATCTTATTTACTGATTTGAAGAGATTGGAAGAAATAAGTTTTGATGTGAAATGTACAAATGTTCGGGAGCTCTAACAGTACTTAGTAACACCCTTTATTTAGAAACCATAGTCCCTCTTGTATTTTTCCCTTATTCTTATTCTTAGGCCTCGTACACACGACCGAGAAACTTGACAGGCGAAACACATCAAGTTCCTCGTCGAGTTCCTTGTTAGGCTTGTCGAGGAACTCGACAAGCTTGCTTTGCATACACACAGTCAAGCCAAAATCTCCTCATTCTCAAACGCGGTGACATACAACACATACAACGGCAGGGGAAGTTCGATTCCACTGGCTAAACTCTTGGGGCTGCTTTTGCTAATTTCATGTGTTTGCGTGTTAAATAAAAGTTTGGTAAGAGACGATTTGCACTTTTCAGTCTGTTACAGCTTTTAAAAATGTGTTATCTCCATTACAAATGCTACTTTTACTCCCGTCTCATAATTTATTCTGAGCAAGCGCGGGTTTCTTAGCATACAGACGTCCAAATTTCTCGTTGAAAACCAGCCCGACGAGATCCTCGACGAACCAAATCAGACTCCCGTCGAGAAAATAGAGAACTTGCTCTCTTTTTGGCTCGTCAAGGTTCTCGACAGTTTCCTCGACCAAAATGTACACACGACCGTTTTCCTCGGCAAAAAAATATCTCCCAGCAAGGTCCTTGCTGGTTTGTGCCGAGAAACTTGGTCGTGTGTACGAGGCCTTAGTCTTTCCTTGGAGTGTTTTTCATACTTATCTTTATAATGTTTCTAGATTAGAAATATTTCTAGGTTATGTTCCAACCTAAAGAGTTGTAATAATAAATAAAGTTATAAAAATGAAAAATTAAAACAAACATATTTTTCGTCTGAAGTTAACCCTACCGCTTATTAGCGTGCAGTCACTAAATCTCAGTACAGATCTGCATCTTTGGCAATAGGGTGCAGTACAGCATGATTACATAGCCTGATTGTAAAAAAAAGTATTTTTACAATGTTTTTAATGTATGTACCAGGCTTCTACTATTCAACTTTGGGTTTTGTTTTTTAAACCAGAGTCAATAGAATGCTGAATTTGGATATCTTGAAATATTCATTGCTAGCAAGTTACCAGCTAACATAATTTTTACATTTGGTGAAAAATGTTGACCTCCGGAAGGGTTTACCTCTTCATGACCAGGGCATTTTTTTGTGATTCAGCACTGTGCTACTTAAACTGGCAAATGTGCAGTCATGCCACACTGTACTCAAATAAAATGCATATAATTTTTGTTTTCACACAAATAGAGCTTTCTTTTGGTGGGATTTAGTCACCACTGGGGTTTTTTTTTTTTGCTATATAAATGAAAAAATACTTTTGAAAACCCCCCAATATTTTCTACTTTCTGTTATAAAAGAGATTCAATAAAAATCAAATTTCTTCAAAAATTTGGGCCAAAATTTAAACTTTGGTAACAAAAAAAAATCCCAATACGTGTATATTAATTGGTTTGTATGAAAGTTATAGCGTCTACAAACTATGGCATATATATTTGAAAATCGATCAATCTTGATGTACTGGCGGCCTATCTCATTTCTTAAACTGCCAGGACAGTACAAATAATCCCCAAATTACCCATTTTTGGAATGTAGACAGTCTGAGGTATTTAGTAAGAAGCATGGTGAGTTGTTTAACCACTTGCCGCCCTGACGTCCTCAGGATTCTGAGCCGCTGCGCGCCCCCGGGGGCGCGCATCGCGGCGATCGTTGTTGCGGGGTGTCAGTCTGACACCCCGCAACACCGATCTCGGTAAAGAGTCTCTCACGGAGACTCTTTACCACGTGATCAGCCGTGTCGAATCACGGCTGATCACGATGTAAACAGGAAGAGCCGTCGATGGCTCTTCCTCACTCGGTCAGGCGGCTCTCCTGACAGGGGGGGGTCGCGCTGATTGTTTATCAGCGCAGCCCCCCCTCGGATCGCCACATGGACCACCAGGGAAAGGCAGGAAGAAAAAAAACGGGGCAAAAAAAAAGTCTAAAAAAAAAAAGTTTGAAAAAAAAAAAAATGGAAAAAAAAATAAAGATGCCAATCAGTGCCCACAAATGGGCACTGACTGGCAACAAAAGGAAAACAGTGCCGCCCCACAGTGTCCATCAGTGCCGCCCCACAGTGTCCATCAGTGCCACCCCACAGTGTCCATCAGTGCCACCCCACAGTGTCCATCAGTGCCACCCCACAGTGCCCATCAGTGCCACCCCACAGTGCCCATCAGTGCCGCCCATGAGTGCCCATCAGTGCCACCCATGAGTGCCCATCAGTGCCGCCCATGTGCCCATCAGTGCCGCCTATGTGTGCCCATCAGTGTCGCCCATGTGCCCATCAGTGAGTGCCCATCAGTGCCGCATATCAGCGCCCATCAGTGCCGCATACCAGCGCCGCCAATCAGTACCACCTCATCTGTGCCCGTCAGTACTACCTCATCGATGTCCATCAGTGCCATCTCATCTGTGCCCATCAGTGCCGCCATATCAGTGCCCATAATTGAAAGAGAAAACGTACTTATTTACAAAAAAATTTACAGAAAAAAATAAAAACGTAATTTTTTTTCAAAATTTCCAGTCTTTTTTTAGTTGTTGCGCAAAAAAAAAAAATCGCAGAGGTGATCAAATACCACCAAAAGAAAGCTCTGTTTGTGGGGAAAAAAGGACGCCAATTTTGTTTGGGTACAGTGTAGCACGACCGCGCAATTGCCATTCAAAGTGCGACAGTGCTGAAAGCTGAAAATTGGCTTGGGCGGGAAGGTGTATACGTGCCCTGTATGGAAGTGGTTAAAGTTGTAATTTTTTGCAGAATTAAGAAATTATATAAACGTTTTATTTATTTTTTTTCTTACATATTGTTACCAGTGCAGTACAGCATAATCATATGACTGGTGTGACATTGATCAGGAATACTGACTGGAGACAATATGTTAAAAAAATACATTTCAAATATTCAATTACATAGTGACACTGTACTTCTTTGGAGCAGTGATCAGTAACTTTTTTTTACACTCAAAGGGGGACACAGCGGTCCCAGAATTGGTGTTCTGCATATCCCAGGCAAAGAACACACTAAAAACTATATTATAATTCTGGTCATTCAGTCTAGTGATTGAAAATGACCAAGTCAGATAGAGGACATTTGTTTCCTAGTTTGGATTGTGGCTTCCTCTATCAGCTATCCACCTCCATCCAATCCTTGGATCATAAATCGTTATAATAATTTCTGTCCATTGAGTGCGGAGCTGACACACACATAGCTGTAAAGCTAATCCAGGAAGTAATAAGGTTGACCACTAAAGCTCAGTCACGAAACAAAAATGGCAAACCAAGAAGCAGCAGAATGACCACCCTGGTATGCGTATCACAAGAATGGGTGCCAAAATTACAAATCCTTTGACAGATAAAACAGCAAACATAAATGGATTTCAACTTTGGCGTTAATTCATAAAAGGCAAAAAGACTGTTAACTTTTCAGGGAAAGTTGCATATTGCAAGGGAATTTTCTCCAGAGCTTAGTTGATGAGGTGAAACTCTGCTGACACCCATTAACTAATTATGCACATGCAAACATTCAGGTTGTTTTATTTTCCTTGCAAGTGATTGGGAATTCTTTGCCAAATGAAATTTCACCACAAACACTAAATTCTGGGGATAATATTCTTGCAACATGAACAGCTTATTTGCCTTCAGTAAATCAACCCCTATGCATTTAGCTGTTTATCTGTCAACTTTATTCCAGTGAATTTTCTTGTATCGTTTCACCACTTGTCTACCAAGGTATGTTTATAAACATTATGGTAGACAGTGGTTAAATCAAGCTGCTTCAGCTTTGAGCTTGATGCCAGTCTTAAGAGCATGCAAATGGGTTTCCAGTAAAAGTGATTGGGCCTCTAGAACCGCCCCATAATTTCTACGGGGCTCTCAAAGGGCTAATTTTTAGCAATATTTAAGATATATCCATTGAAAAACAGATACAACCATTTTTTTAAAATCTCACTCCAATCTTATTTGTTTTTCCTTTTTTGACATATGCTTGATCCAACAATGCAGTACTTGTATGATCTTCCCTCCTCCCCTACATACAGTGTGCCTCCTAAAGTCAATATATCTTAGTGCCAGCCACAGTGCTTTCCGTCTGCCTGTTACCCAACACCACACAAGACAGGCATCAGTGACCTGGCTGATATAGACACCCCCATAATTCTCTCCACTACAGAGGATTTCTTCATCTAGGCAAATGCAACTTGTGTAGGCATTCCTAAAAGCAATATAATTAATCTTGTAAAGCACACTCAATATACAAAGCCGCCATAACTACTGGAACATAGTCCTAGAGCGAAGACCACATCACTCCAGTGTGGGGTGAGGATTTCAGGAGGAAGAAAACTTTGTGATGACTACTACTTTCTAAGGTACTCAATTGCATATAAATAGCAAAAACTTAGCACAATGGTGCAGAACCATTTTACCAAACATTCACCTAAACAGGTGTATGCAGCACTAAAATATTAATTTTCAAAGGTCCTTAAAAATGTTTTTATTTTAATCCAAGTAAGGTTGTTTTAGACATTTTTGCTAATAATCTGCCAATGCATACGGTTTCCTCAGTTTTAAAGTCTGAAATATGACTTCTTACGTATATATCTGTGAAATGTCTTTACATAAGCCCTTCAACTGTGTCTTTGTATGAACATTACATTCAATGGCACTGCTTTATAATCTACTTCGTATTTCTCCCTGACTTCTCAGATGGGTCTTTGTGGTACACATGTGATAAAAAATGTCTTCACTTTTTACCATAGAAAACCAAACAAACAGTGTCCGCTCACGCTGTGATTTTTCAACTTAAAATCCCTAGAAAAACTATTTTTAGTGGCAACCCTGGTTGGACCAGTTTGTAGTGACGAGCCCGCCTTCCCGCTTTTTGGACCTATAGGTGATTCTGATGAGCCAACCGGAGCTGGCCTTGGATTCACTGTGGCGGGGAATTCTTTTGTCTTCACGATTCCTTTTTCCGTTGTTCCCTACTCTTACTCCCCCTTTTGTTATTTTCTTTCTACTGTTTTCTTTATTTCCTATTTTTGGTTATTTACTGCTGTATGCCAGTGTCTGTTAATCACACTCTGGCCACATTTTTGGGGTAAATTTTTCCACCCCTTTTTTTTTTAAGGTATAGTTTTCTGGCCTCTGGGTAG
The DNA here is from genome assembly GCF_905171775.1 of Rana temporaria. Taxonomy (NCBI): domain Eukaryota; kingdom Metazoa; phylum Chordata; class Amphibia; order Anura; family Ranidae; genus Rana; species Rana temporaria. The sequence goes on from NC_053490.1 coordinate 398,987,013, forward strand.
GGGTAAAGTCCTCTTGCACATCAGGAGGCTTATGGTATAGTCCCCCCGCCCTTTTCTTTTTCCTTTTTGTTTTTCATATCTTCTATATGTTTAGGTCCCTGAGAGGACCTCTGGCCTTTATTTTTATACACTAACATGGGGCAATCTCAGGTATTTGTTACACAATGATTTCTGAAATACTGATTGCTTAGCGTATTTTCTAGACTTTGATCATTAGGACCTACATGGTTCGTTATTTTCCAACAGACTGTAAAGGCATCGGGGTATCCTCACCTGGTTACCTTTCATCTTTGTAGTTGCTAGCTGTTCACATTCTCAAATCACTATCCGCCACTGGCCTTGGCATCTGTTCACTGTTTTGTGAGTTTGTCTTTTTTCAATAAAAATATTGTGAAAAACTCTTTATAGTTTACCAATCACAAAAAAATACTCTTAATTGGGCACATTGCTTGAAAGAAGTATGCTGTATATCACTTTCTCCATTTTATGTGCTATCTACTGTAAAACTTTTAAGCTAGAGGATATTTTTATCCTAATTTTATTAATCTAAAAAAAACACGGACTCAGCTTTCTAGAGTAAAAATGCTTTTGAGAAAACTGGTACATGTTTGTAGTGTAGGCATAAACATTTGTACATGGCATTTTAGTTTTCCAGATTCACAAATAATATTGCTCAATTTAGCATACAGCTTAATTTTCACAAAATACTGCTATAGCACAGAGAAACAATATACAAGACCTTGATACAAACATTTGAAAATCAGCTTTGTGATGATGTGAAATTGTGATTTTAGTCTAATTTTGGAAAAGATATTCCTCTCATTATTAATTAGCATGGCGTGTGGAGGATACTAGAGATGACTTTGGCACAACATATAGCAGAGCCATTAATAACACAAGCATTGTACAACATCACATGGAAGTCAACTGTTCTCATTTGTGCCGTGCCCGCAAGCAGCTGTGACAAGTTAAAAGCCATTTGATTTAATAGGAATAAGGGATAATAAAGAGAGGCACTCAATGGCGGCACAATCCCTTAGCGCCTTGCATGTGAAACCTGGTTGAATTATATATTTTTCCCTCATATTTTAGACACAATGGTGAGGCGCACACAAAGTAGCAGAGCACAGGAGGAAATCATTTGTGTGTTACCAGGGAAAAGCATTTATCTTACTGCGTCCTGCCTTGTTTTTCTCTCAAGGTAAATTGGCAGTTAATCCCCTCACGGCAAGGGAGATTTCTCTGCCAAGGAAACATTTAGGCAGCGTAAATTCCTACTTGCCAGAGTATGGCCTATGTACATGGTAAAGCTCGACTTGTTTATTTGTATTCTATTAAGTAATGGATGCATACATCCTAAGTAATACATTGATTATAGTTATGATGTACAAACTAATTTAAAGTATTCAAGAAAAAAATTATGTACAAGTGACCACTTTACAAGGGGGAAGATTTACTAAAATTGGTTTATTTATAATCTGGTGCAGCTGTGCATGGAAGCCAATCAGCTTCTAATTTCAGCTTGTTCAATTAAGCTTTGCCATTAAAACCTGGAAGCTGATTGGCTAATGTGCAGGGCTGCATCATATTTTGAACTCTTCAGTTTTAGTAAATAACTCCCATTATTTTAAAATACTCTCCATTGGAGGGTAAATCAAATTTGGGAGGATATATATCTATATATATATATATATATATTGTATATTGTCTCATACTATGGTGTGCTCTGTGTTAGGTCGTTTGGGGTGTGGCTGTATTCCATTGTTCTATTGTGTCTGTCTGCCTTGAGTATTATGGGATTTGTATGTAGATTAGCTGTGGGAGGGGAGGGGACAAATTCCTCCAACAGCTCTCCCTGCTGAATGGACAGTCTACTGAGGAGAAGTTTTAATATCTCTGTGTACCCAGATTTCAATAAACAGTTCCATGTTGCAGTTTTGTAACTGAGCTAGTCTTGTCTGGTTCTTACAATATATGGGCTGTAATATCTGATATCTGAAGTTCCATACTGGAGGAAGCAGTGTGCTGACGAAAGCACTCAAGCGGAGTGTGGGACCTTTCGTTACATTGGTGGCAAGCAGCGGGACACTTCCTGCAGTCTGGTTCTTAGTTACAATATATGGGCTGTAATATCTGATATCTGAAGTTCCAGACTGGAGGAAGCAGTGTGCTGACAGAAGCACTCAAGCGGAGTGTGGTAACTTCCTTTACAGCAAACTTATCATATAGATAGCTGCAGCGATCTTACCTGTCAAAACCAGGTACCCCCTCCCCATGGGTCTAACAATAGTACTGATTGGGCATAGGGGTACATTTTTGCCCAGTTAACTGGTGTGCTTTTTATATCAGGTTTGCCTTTTACTTTCAACACATGACAAGTTTCATATTTTTAAATACCAAATACCAGGTTATACACACATCTTGGCCAATCCGTTTTGACTTAAAGTGGAACTTTAGTAATTTTTTCATCTTTCTATCTATTAAATCCTCTGTCCTTGTTGTTTTACCTTTGGGTAGTAAAACATGTTTTTTCTATATGACGGAATCAATTTCTTTATAACATAAAAGACATTCGTAGTGTGAAACATTAGCCCTAAAAAACGATTTCACTATAGTTTGTATGTCTGGTAATGTTGTGGGTGTAGCGGGCATGTGCAAAATACCTAATTTACTAAGGTATAAAGTATAAAAAAGTTACCCTTTTCCAGTTTGTTCTCTATTAACCACATTATATTCTGTTTTGTCATTGTAGAACTTGGTTACATGCAATTTTTATTTTAACCCCTACTTTAAGAAGATATTTAATTTTAATGCGGATTTAAAAAAAATGCCATTTGAATGCTTGTATAGTTAAATATTTAATTTTGCTTGTAAATTTCTTTGTAAAAAGACAGGTTTCTGAAAGCTACTGTTGGTGATAAGATCAGGAAGTATGAGCAATAGATGCTACAGTTGTAATAAGTGGCAATGAAATACAAGTGGGGCACTCAAGTCTGAGGATGTAATTAACCAATTAATTATATATTGAGGACTTAATGTGCTCTTTTTATCTTTCACAAGCAACAATAAATAACACAAAAATGTGCTCAAAATTTATATATTTGACTTACAAGTTAAGACAGAAGAGTCAGCCCAAAGTCACAAGGGCATGGTCAAATAAACAATGCAGAGTATGAAAAACTTGATAAAAATGTTACTACCTGGTTGCTTTGTTTGAAGTGAATACAGTAGGCAACTGCACACTTGTAATCTTATTTTAACTTCATAATAAGCATTTGTTGTGGTTATTATATTGCAATACTGTTTGAAATCCACCCTATAATCCACCAAACAGCAGTGAATATTACATCGTTACATGACTGAAAAAAGTATACTACATGGAACATAGGGTGCTTCTGTTCAGTCACAATCCTAGACCAGGTTGCTGCCCCTGTCACTCTGCATCTCCTTGCCAACCATCAGAGATGTGATGGGTCGATTATGAGGAGTTCTTGTCATCAGGGGGAAGTGACATTGGGATGGGGTGGGTACGCATTTTGGAGCATGCACAATGCTCCTTCCTCAGACCTATATCCTAGCAACCAAGCCCAATGGAAATAAAGAGTAAAGGGGTTGGTGGGGGCATGTCAGTGGGCGTAAATGTACAACAACAGTAGCCACAGCAATAGCACAAAGAGGCACAGGGATGGTTTACACACCCACAAGTCCTCTAATGTAACAAGAGATTAAAAATGAAAAGAATAAACAACCAAAAAGTGAAAAAAATAGGATAAAAAAGGAAAGGGAAGAAACCTATATATGTATTGTAACGGAATCGTTTCCCATACTCCGCTTGAGTGTTTCAGTCATATACAGCTTCCTCCAGTTTGAATATAGATATTAGATAATATAGCCGCATATTACAACCAAGAACTAGGCAGGACTCATTTTGGCTGCAAAGCTGGAACTTGCACTGTTTATTTGAACAGAGGCACACAGGGATATACACTTAAAGGACATTCCCCCTTCTTTGCATAATGACACAGGGCGGGATAGACTACATTAAGTAACAGACACACAGGTGTATTCAAACTTCTCACCAGTATACTGTCTTATTAGCAAGGAGAGCTGTTGTAGGAGCTCCCCCTTCCTCCTCACAGCTAATCCACTTACACATATACATCCCATAATACAATAGAACAATGGGATACAGGCACTAAACACATAGCAACTCCCACCCCACCTCAAGCCATCTAGCAATGGTCTCTGATGAAATGGGGACTTTATCTTTATATATTCTTGAGGGATATTGTCCCAAGTGAAAGAACACGCACAAAAAATACACATAAAAAAATAAATAAATAATAAGCACATATAAGGAGATTACAGACTTACTGTAGATGTTTACAGACTTAAAGGTGCTCCACAAGCCCATTTTACTACTATGTTTTGGATTCTGATTTTTAATCTAAGCACCAGAAATAATTAAATTACATCATTAGTGAAGTCATATGAACTAAAACATGTAACTAAAAGTACAATCAAAAGATATTCTATAAAATAGTATTGATTTCCAGCTCCTCCTCCTGGAGATCCCTAGGTATAGCCTCGATCACCCAAACACAAAGTCCTTTTGTGGATTTGCTATAGTGTTCCAAAAAATGCCTGGGGACACTGGGGTAGATTCAGCAAGCAATTACGCCTGCGTATCCATAGATACGCAGCGTAATTGCTAAGTAGCGCCGGTGTATCTTCTTTCTGTATTCAGAAAGCTAGATACGCCGACTGTAGCCTAAGATACAACTGGCATAAGTCTCTTATGCCGTCGTATCTTAGGGTGCATTCTGACGCTGGCCGCTAGGTGGCGCACCCGTAGTTGTCAGCGTAGAGTATGCAAATTGCATACTTACGCCGATTCACAAACGTATGCACGGCCGGCGCTCGTTTTTTACGTCGTTTGCGTACGTTGTTTTCGCCGTAAGGCTGCTCCTGCTATTAGGAGGCGCAGCCAATGGTAAGTATGGACGTCGTCCCCGTGTCGCGATTTTCAAAATTTGCGTAACTCGTTCGTGAATGGCGCTGGACGCCATTTACGTTCACGTCGAAGCCAATGACGTCCTTGTGACGTCATTTACCGCAATGCACGTCGGGAAATTTTCCCGACGGAGCATGCGCAGTACGTTCGGCGCGGGAACGCGCCTAATTTAATTGATCCACGCCCCCTACGGGATCATTTAAATTACGCGCGCTTACGCCGGCCCCTTTTACGAAACGCCGCCGCAAATTACGGAGCAAATGCTTCGTGAATGAAGCGTAGCTCCAGTAATTTACGGAGGCGTAGCGTAAAAACGGTACGCTGCGCCGCAGTATCAGTGCGCGCCCCTACCTCGACGAGAAAAAAAGAGAACAAGTTCTCTTTTTCCTCGACGGAGGTCTCAATTTCCTCGCCGTGTTCCTCGTCATACCCCACTATGTTTATCTTTACCCTCTTCCATTAACCACTGGTGTTCACCAAATTGTGTTTTTAGGGCACAGATGGTCCTACCCACATAGTGTAACACGCAGGGACAGACCATGCAGTAAACCACAAAATCAGATGAACAAGTGTACAATTCCTTAATCTTATATGTGGTACCTTTTGTGATAAACATCCACAGTAAATCTGTAATCTCCTTATATGTCCTACTTAGTATATATGTTTATTGAAGATGAGAATATAGCAGCCTTGGGTGTGTATACATACATACAGTGAGGAAAATAGTTATTTGATCCCCTGCAGATTTTGTAAGTTTTCCCACTTACGAAGAAATGAAGGGTCTATAATTTTTAACATAGGTGTATTTTAAATGATAGAGACAGAATAACCAAAAATGCTGAAAAAACACATAAAACAAATGCAATAAATTAAGTTGCAGTTCAGTGAGTAAAATAAGTGTAGCGGGTGTCAGCTGCCACCGCTGCCCGCACCCTTTAACCCCCCCCCCCCCCCGCATGGCAAACATTGTCAAGCAGCTGCGGGAATAAAAGGGGAACAAAGCAGCAGGCATAGGAGCTGCAGGCTCCCCCCCCCCCACAGACAGCAGGGAGACTCGCAGGGGGACACTGATGTGGCTGTGCTGTGGGCAGCTGCTTGTCCCTCACCCTGCTTGGAGCACCACCACAGCAGTAGACTGGAGCTGTATGTGAGGAGAAAGGAGGGGGAAGCAGCAGGCGTGTGTGTTCCTCTCCCATCTGTCCCCCCGCGTTAGCCCATCGGGCAGAACACTGGCAGTGGCACTGTGACAAGGGGAGAGTGTGGGCTGTCAGAACATCTCCCACTCTTGCCCTCCTTGTGTTCTGTCACAGCACGGGAACAAGAGAAAGCGGCTCTGTGGAATCCGGCCACTGAAGCTTCTTTCAGTCCCCCTTCCTTTCTATGGGCTGGGGACAAGGGACAAATGAGAGGAAGGTAGGGGGCATCATGGGAAATGGAGTCCAAAAGACAGACTGCAGCAAGTGATCTCTGTTGGACTAAACTACAGCCCCAGCATGCCCTGTGGGGATGGGAAAGAAGGGAGGAGTGTGTGTGTGAGGAAAGAGGAAGGGAAGCTGAAGTGGCTGACAGGGAGAAAGCCTTAAAAATCCCCTTTTGCTGTGTCACAGACTCACAGTCTACACTTAACAGAGGATACAGAGCACAGGAGTGGAGAGGTGACAGGGCTGTATGGTGGTACTCCACCTAAGGAAGAGAGAGAGACACGCTTTTCCTGAGATAAACAGGAGGGTGCTGCCAGAAGACTGAGGGGAACCAGGATTGGTGTCATCCACATGGTGCAACACCAATCAGCCCAGGGACCCTGATCGGTGACCCAAGGCAACGCAGCCCAGCCGAGACAACCCAAACAGTAAAGTGAATCTTCCCTATGGGGTCACAGACAGCAATAAAAACTTAAAAGGGTTGTAAAGGTTAGTTTTTTATTTTCTAAATAGGTTTCTTTAAGCTAATGCATTGTTGGTTCACTTACCTTTTCCTTCGATTTCCCTTCTAAATGTTTTTGTTCTTTGTCTGAATTTCTCACTTCCTGTTTCTCCTCAGTAAACTTGCCCCCATCATCCATGGGGGTTAGTCAGCCAGAACAGCTTATTGAGGAGGAACAGGAAGTGAGAAATTCAGACAAAGAAAAACTAAATTTAGAAGGGAAATCGAAGGAAAATGTAAGTGAACCAACAATGCACTAGCTTAAAGGAACCTATTTAGAAAATAAAAAACAAACCTTTACAACCCCTTTAAGTAAGGCTTCACACGACCGTTTTCCTCAACAGAATCCATCAAGAAACTTGGTGGCAGAGCTTTTTTGCTGAGGAAACTGGTCGTGTGTATGTTTTTCATCGAGGAAACTGTTGAGGAACTCGACGAGAAAAAAAGAGAACAAGTTCTCTTTTTCCTCGACGGAGGTCTCAATTTCCTCGCCGTGTTCCTCGTCGGGCTGGTTTTCGACGAGAAACACATTTGTGTGTATGCTTAGAAACCCGTGCATGCTCAGAATAAAGTATGAGACGGGAGCGCACCTTTGGTAAAAGTAGCGTTCGTAATGGAGATAGCACATTTGTCACGCTGTAACAGACTGAAAAGTGCAAATCGTCTCTTTTCGTCTTTTACTTAACATGCAGTAACATGAGATTAGCAAAAGCAGCCCCAAGGGTTGTGCCAGTGGAATCGAACTTCCCCTTTATAGTGCCGTCGTACGTGTTGAACGTCACCCCGTTTGAAAACGATGAGATTTGGTCTTGAACAGTGTGTACGCAAAGAAAGCTTGTCAAGTTTCTCGACAAGCCTAACAAGGAACTCGTCGAGGAAAGCGATGTTTCAGTTACGATGAGTTCCTCGTCGTGTGTACGAGGCCTCAGAGTATAATCCCTGTCATTATTTTGCTATCTCTTTCCCATTTGGTAGATTTCCCATTATTTGCTGTTCTATTGCGAAAACAGGGAGTGATGGGAAATCCCTAGAACTAGTGTCCAAGTTGGAAAACTTCCCTTCTATTACTGTTCTGATGACTACCAAAAATGTGGTATTTTCTTTCACTTTCAGTTTTTATAACTGTGAACAGGACAAATAGAACCTCCTGAACATGGGTACAGACAGCAATAAAGACCTAACATGTTTTATAATCCCTTTTCAAAACTAAAAAAGTTCTTCCTTAGTTATATATTATTTTAAGTGGCCTATGTTGCCTTTTAGATTCAGATCAGCACTATCCACAGGCAAGCTCTGAACTGTAATCAGGCTGCACAGAACAGCCTAAAATGTGCTATCTTCAGACCAAAGGAGGACAAATGTTCCCATTAAGAGGCATTATATGTTCATTTGTGACATCCTATGCAGCCTTCTTACCTGACAAAAAGCTATTTTGTTATTGTGCTATTGAATACTGCTGATTTCATTTGAAGTCATGCTTGCATAAAAAAAAGTATTCCATTTTGTTTTCAGTTTTTTATCCAAACAGATCAATAATTCAGCAATCCAGTCGTGCAGACCCTTTTCACCGATAAACTATGCACAAATCAGATTCTATTCCTGCATCAGATAAAATGTTTAACAAAGGTTGGCCTATAAATTGAATCGTTGCTTATTTGTTCTTTCACAAAGCTGAAAGATGGTGCAGTATGTAGAATGTCAGAAAGTAGACAAATAATTTAATCATGTGCAATTTTTCTAGATTTTACAAGTAGATGTTCATCTTTTAAGATGATAACTTTGGTGGCATTTTGCTTGATATAAATACTTTAAGCTATAATTTGTAACTGTGATTCCTTGTATAAGTCATCCTATCTTGCGCAAGGCATGAATGAAATTATATGCAAGTATATTCAAACAGACGGCACGTTAACAAGGTTAAATATAAATGTAGCATACAGTTCTAATGTTAAAGAAGTTCTCCAGTGACATTTACTTCATAAGAATTGTTAAGGCATCTGCCACCTGTCCCAAAGAAAATCCCCCCAGCATAGCTTTTACCTGACTATTGGGGGTTCCTTGCAAATTCTCCAAAAAAACTTGTTAAGTATCTTTCTGCCTTAAAACCAGCCCTTAGAATGGCCAACATATTTCACACCATCTTGCACCTTTACTACCAGTACTGAAAGCCACCATTTCATTGGTTTGAAAACAATTAAGCTGTGCAGAGTAATGTACAGTTTCATTGCTCTGCATACCCTGTTAGGCAGGCAGTTGGGCCAGGGTCATTAAGCAGCATGGTCCATAATGTCCAAATTGGAGCACTGCTTGCTAAAGAATACAAAACTATATCTCTAAGGTAGTTGGCAGAGTCAAGCGAAAGTGCTGCTTGTTTTACCCGTTTGCCACCTCTGATGGGGACATTCAGAATCACCTGAGATTATATGGAGTCTGATAAATACCCATCAGGTTTTGCTCCTTATGCATGGGCACATAGAGGTGGCTGATATTCTCTGCCAAGGCTCATGCTTTCAGTGGTCCACTGTAGGGACTTGACGGATGTGGATCTGTACTATATTGTATGAACACGTGACCATTCGACTGTCAGTGAAAGGCACACTCAGAATCCCTTGTATGGAACTTATCTAGATCTTTAATGTGTCTTGAAACAAGCTTTGATGAAGAAACCTGCCTAATGCTGCGTACACACGACCGTTTTTCATGACGTAAAAAATGCAATTTTTTTTTTATGTCATGAAAACGATCGAGTGTGGGCTCTAGAGCATTTTTCTCGACGTGAAAAATGGGCATTAAAAGTCGTTTTTCACGTCGTGAAAAAATGATAGTGTGTAGGCTTTAACGACGTGAAAAAAACATGCATGCTCAGAAGCAATTTATGAGACGGGAGCACTCGTTCTGGTAAAACTAGCATTCGGAATGGAGATAGCACATTCGTCACGCTGTAACCGACTGAAAAGCACGAAGACTGAAAAGCGCGAATCATCTCTCACTAAACTTTTACTAACACGAGGATCAGCAAAAGCAGCCCAAAGGGTGGCGCGGCTTAAATGGAACTTCCTCTTTATAGTCCCGTTGTACGTGGTGTACGTCACAGCGCTTTGGACGGGCGGTATTTGACCTGAATGTGTGTATGCAAGGCAGGCTTGAGAGGAATCCCATCGGGAAAAACATATTTTTTTTTCCTGCTGAGAAAAACGGTTGTGTGTACGAGGCATTATACTTATGCCGCGTACATACGATCAGGCTTTTGCCCAGCCAAATTTCATCTGAATTCCATCTGAGAAAAATCGATGTTCTATATCTAAACTCATAGGCCCAGATTCTTGTAGAATGGCGTAAAACCGGGCGGGCGTAACGCATCTGATTTACGTTACGCCGCTGCAAGTTTTTCAGGCAAGTGCTTTATTCACAAAGCACTTGCGTGTAAAATTGCGGTGGCGTAACTTAAATCACCTGGCGGAATTCAAATTCGGCGGGTAGGGGGCGTGTTTCATTTAAATGAAGCGTGTCCCCACGCCGAACGAACTGCTCATGCTCCGTCCCTAAAATATCCCGGCGTGCATTGCTCTAAATGACGTTGCAAGGTAGTCATTAGTTTTGACGTGGACGTAAATTACGTCCAGCACCATTCACGGACGACTTACGCAAACTACGTAAATTTATAAATTTTGACGCGGGAACGACGGCCATACTTAACATTGGTTGCGCCTCATATACCCAGGGGCAACTTTACGCCGGGACAAGCCTAACGTAAACGTTGTAACTTTACTGCATCGGCCGCGCGTACGTTCGGGAATTCGCGTATCTAGCTAATTTGCATACTCGACAGGGAAAACTACGGAAGCGACACCTAGCGGACAAAACCCCCCTGTTCGGTTCACACCAGAACCTGCAAACACACCAAACGTTTGTGCGAACTTTAGAACTCCGTTAAAGTCTATGGGACTCAAACGTTTGAAATCTAAAGTGCTAATTTTAAAGGCTAATATGCAAGTTATTGTCCTAAAAAGTGTTTGGGGACCTGGGTCCTGCCCCAGGGGACATGTATCAATGCAAAAAAAAGTTTATCACCGCTGGATTTTTTTTTTTTTAAATAAAGGACATTTTTCCACGGTGTGTGTGTGTTTTTTTACAACTATTTACACTTCCTTCGTGAAATGATAGGGGTACAATGTACCCCATTACCAATTCACATAGGGGGGGCCAGGATCTGGGGGTCCCCTTTGTTAAAGGGGTCTTCCAGATTCTGATAAGCCCCCCGCCCGCAGAGCCCCACAACCACCGGCCAGGCTTGTGGGGATGAGGCCCTTGTCCCCATCAACATGGGGACATCCTCCCCATGTTAAGGGCATGTGGCCTGGTACGGTTCTTTTCTGCGGCCGACCAGGTTACGTGCTCGGATAGGGGGTCTGGTGTGGATTTTTGGGGGAACTCCACGCCATTTTTTTTTTAAATTTGGGGTGGAGCCCCCCTAAAATTCCACACCAGACCTGAAGGGTCTGGAATGAATATTTGGGGGGAACCCCACATCATTATTTTTTTTTAAATTGACGGCGGGGTTCCCCTTAATATCCATACCACACCTGAAGGGCCTGGTAATTAAATTTGGGGGGACCCCACGCTTTTTTTTTATGAATGAATTCTCTCTGAATTTCCGGGAGCCGACAATTCATTATAGCCGCGGGTTCGGTTTTAAATGACTTTTTTTCCTTCAGAAATTACACTTTGTACAGAGACAGTTCTAAATACAGGAAACATGCGCTATTTCACATGCTTACTTTACACCCCCCCTAGGTACGAAATTTATAGGAATATTTCACTTTTATTGTTTCACTTTAAGCATTATTAAATTCACTGCTCCCAAAAAAACGTCAGTTTTTAAAACTTTTTTTTGCATTGATACATGTCCCCTGGTGCAGGACCCAGGTCCCCAAACACTTTTTAGGAAAATAACTTGCATATTAGCCTTTAAAATTAGCACTTTAGATTTCTCCCATAGAAGGCTTTTCGATTTTGCCGCGAACACCCCAAATTGTTCGTTGTTCGCCGAACAGGCAATGTTCGAGTCGAACATGAGTTTGACTCGAACTCGAAGCTCATCCCTACTCTAGAGCAACACTACAACAAAATAAAACCTTCCCCTGACCATTTCTTAATTGTGTCTCTTTTGAGTGAAAATGTGCCTCATCTACAGTGATAAATCTGTGGCACTTGGCTTCCCGGGATTTCAGGTGCAACAGAAAAACTGTTGCATAGACTATGTTAACTGGCAGGTGCCAATAAAGAGGGTGGAGTAGATTAGAGAGGTACAGATGTGTTAAAAAAAGATGAACAAACTAAAATTTCATTTACTTTAACATTTTATTTAAACAAGCAAAATCTTATATAACACTGTAAAATTTTAAAACTACAAGCAAACTATAACTGAACCAAGCATTTGTGCAAATAATCACTTGTTTCTAAAAAATGTGACTACCTGTCATGGTGGTTTGGCAGTAGCCTTTAGAACTACACATAAGAATGGTAACATTCTGTAAGTAGCCTTTGTGATTTTTATTTCTGTGATGTGGGTAAAAGTGAAAGGCTTCTTAACTATAAGCTTCAATATGTGCTTTTGTTCCTTTTAAACTGATCCTTACTTTATTATGGGGTAACCCAAGAGATTGCTTGCCAAATGTATAAAGATATGTGGTTAGAATGCTGAGCCAAGAAGTATATGAAATAAAATCTAGCCATTTGATCTCTGCACATGTTTTCATTGGAATCTGGTCATTTGCTCTCCATTACCTAGAACATAACCAACAGCGGACAAGTTAGAAATGACGAAATAGTAGACAATCCTTTCTAGTAGATACTGCATATGAAAAATAAAATATCTGAGTACTTTTGCATGTCTAATAAGGGCCTGGAATGCTTATATGTGGACAGAATGTCAGTTTAGTTACAAAAATGAACACCTGGGGGACATGTAGAAAAGCTCCTGGTAGGTATACCATTGTTGAGGGATAGAGAAGTGTTTAGCCTTTTGTCACTACTGTAGCACCCACCCCAATTCTGGGGGATGCTATTTTAACTTTAGGGGAAGTCTGGGCCAGTACTTGGGCCCAGACCTGTTTGATTGACCCAAATTTGCCTCTGTTCTGGCTGTGGTACTACTTGGTAGTTTCCCTTGTTGCTAGTAGGTGGTGTTGCCACCCTGGCCTTATGTTGGAACGCCGGTGTACCATGGTGTGTTGGGTGTCTGTTCTCGGCAGCGGTGCAGTGGGAGTGGTGACCCGGCTGTGCATGCTGAGGAGGGGTACTTAAGGGACAGACATCATTGATCGGGGGTTTTTCCTCGCCTCGCAGCCCTCCTAGGGAGAGGGGTGCGTGTGTGAGCCCGACTTCAGGGCCACGTTGGCCCGGAGTGATGCTATTGCGAAGTATGCCCGGCTACGCTGGCTGGGGCCTACAATCCTAAAGGGGGATCCCAAGCTGTCTGTCCACAAGGGAGGAGGCTATCTTGATGAAGTAAACCGGCCATAGGACCTGCCCTGGAGGAGACCGGCAAAGTGCTAGTGTCTCGGGTGAGGCCTGGTGACCCAATCAAGGAGGGATCCACTACATTGAAAGCCCTGCAGTCTGCCGGTTCCGGCTTAAAGGCTCTCTTACTGCTCAGCTGGAGGTTCGGGACTTTAAAATCCTGTGGTAGTGGATTCCTGGACGCATCCAAATGTATTCAAAGGTCTGTGGCAGAGACCCAGCTCATTCCAAGAGGTTTCTGGCAGAGGCCATCTGGACATTAGTTTGTGCATCATCCCGGCTGCTAGGCCAAGTTAGAGGGGACTATCCGGGTGAGGAATACCCACTCAATAGCTGAGAGTGGAGACTGATTTATTCTGTACCGCGTGCCTGAACCTTCCCCTGCTCTTCTCCTCCTTCCTGCTTTCTCTATTTCAAGTTACCTTGCAGTAAAAAGAAATAAAACTTAACTGTTGGAGGTTTTACATCAGTCTCGTCTGCATTTATTATGGACTTTCCCACCCTGACAACGAAGCTACAAAGGTAACGTGTAAACCCAAAATCTAAACCATCAGCTCCTACAGGGGTAGTGCTACACTACTAAATTAGAAAGGACAAAGCTAGGCTATACTTATATTGTACATAATATTCTTCCAAGTATTGTAAAAAATGTAATGATTTGAACACTGCTATCAATAATCTATGTGACCTGTTATAGTTTGTATCTAATAATTGCTCAGCTGTGCCTGTAGTATAAGACATTAACAACATCTTGACCAAGCTGTCACATTTGTTTTGATAGAGAGGCAATACATGCCAGGACATTGGCCACACCATAACATTTTTGAAACCTTTGGAAATTGCCCCAGAATGACCATATCTGAACATACTACACCCACTACCGACACTTGTTGCCTCCCCAAACTATCAAATTCACTGAAATTGAGGTGGTTCGGAGTTATTTCAAAACAGCAAAATCTGTGAGGTAACCGACCTCTGATTTAATACATCTTTTATTCCAGTATGCTTGCAAAAAGAAATGTAAAATAAATTATCTCACACTAGATGTATGAATATCCATGGTCATGTGGAATTGACAGAGTTTAATTGAACAGTTGTGTACAAATGTAGCAGCCATCTTAAAGAAGACCATTATTTGAACATTTAATAATACAGAAACGTATCGGCTAGGGATGAGCTTCGAGTTCGAGTCGAACTTATGTTCGACTCGAACATTGCCTGTTCGCCTGTTCGGCGAACAACGAACAATTAGGGGTGTGAAGCATGTAATTCTCCCTGCTTGTTTTAGAGATATTGTGTGTGTTAGAGGTAAAAAGGGTTCATGTGTTACAGGCTGATTGATATGTTAATGACCCTTCCTCAGCCAGCTCCCTAGTTCAAATGGTAATTGATTTATTGTGTGTGGGAAGGAGACCGGCCTTACTGTTTACAATGATTAGATAAGTGGCTCATGTTAATTATTCTGATTGCTTCATTGTGGTCAGGCTGTTACACCTAGTAATTAACTCCGCTGATGTCCTTATCTAAAGAAAATGTGTTTTCAGGTCGGCTATCTGGCTATATTCTGTATGAGAACTCCAGAGTGGGTGAAAAGGGGGTGGAGCTCCCATTGTTCCTTGATTAAGGATTTAGCTTGTAAAACTGTATTTATAACCAGCAGCAAGCTGCCAATAAATCAGTCTTGGTTCCAGCATCCAGTCTTGACTCATGTGTGGGGGATCCTGTGATGTTCTTGTATGGAGAGGAGGGAATGCTTGACGGGGATATCATACCGATACCGTCACAATTGGTTGGTAGCAGCGGGATTTTCCCTTCTACTCCCCTTCACACCCGGATTCCAAGCCGACACTGGAAGAACTACTGGAAGTTCGTGGAAGGATTGCTAGCAACAAAACCAAGCGGGTCATCATAGCAGAATCAATGGAGCTAGACCAGGAGGACGGGATTGCAGCAACGCCAGCAGTACAAGAGATGGAGACACCAGTGATTCAGGAGGAGGAATCGCCAGCCAACAAGCTAATGAGAGAGAAGCTAGCGTGGTTCGGCCCGAACCCAACGCCGGATGTGGTGCTGAAAGTGATGGACCTGTTAGTAAACGCAGAGCTACAGAAGGCTAAACAAATAAGAGACGCAGAGCTACAGGAGGCTAAACAAATAAGGGACGCAGAACTACAGTTAAAACTGGCAGCAGTCCAACAAGCAGCCGCACCTTCTCCGAACAGTGAGTACAGCACAGCAGACACAAGGAAGATTCCGTTTAGCGCTTTTAAAGCTTTTGATGAAAAGGACTGTGAGATTGATAACTACCTGGCGGATTTTGAGCGACAATGTAACCTGCACCGAATAGCTAGAGGAGACTGGGTTGCAATATTGTCAGGCAAACTGTCAGGCAAAGCTTCTGATGCTTTCCGGACCGTGCCAGATCAGGATATCCATAGCTACGCCAGGGTTAAAGAAGCGCTCCTGGCTCGTTATGCAGTAACCCCAGAGTCCCACCGACAGAAGTTCAGGGACTCACGCAAAACCACGAAAGACTCTTACGCGGAGTGGGCATGCCAGTTATCCCTGTCGGCCTCTAACTGGGTTAACAGCAGCCAGGCCACCACCGCAGAGGACATTTTGCAACTAATGCTCCTGGAGCAATTTTACAATCACATCCAGACGGACGTCAAAGATTGGGTGAGAGATCGCAGGCCCATGACTCTACCAGAGGCCGCGAAGTTGGCAGATGAATATGCGGATACTCGCAAGACAAACCAGGTCACACCACGGGTACAACCTCCACGACCAACGGCGCCCTCACACCCACCAGCCGCTAGATACCAACCGCCTAACAGACCGATGACATCGAGCCCTCGCTATCCACGCCAGGAGGACAACGAACAACGCTGCTTCCGGTGCAAACAGCTCGGTCACTTCAAGCAGAATTGCCCCATGAGTGACAACACCAGGTCAAATTGGTCTCAACATGGGTACCGCCCACCAGCAGCAGCCCATTGTGTAGACTCGGCTTGGGATCCCCAGGAGCTGGGTCAGGAAGAACCATTGGGCACCCCTTACGAAGCCCTCATGGTACAATCTGTTATTACGGACAACAGGGAACACCATTGTCAGCTGGTCATGGGCGACAGCCATGAGCCGGAGGGGCCTTGGAGGGAGCTGGGCAGAAAGAGGCACCGCCAGCTACCCTCCAAGAAGAAGAGGTCCTGGAAGTCATATAACCAGCGGACCTGGGAGGAGAAGAAGCGACTGGAGGAGATGGGATCGCAGCGGGCGCCCCAGATGCGGGCCGAGATGTTCGCCAAGGGCCCACCGGTGGCCCCTTACACCACCACCCAGTTCCTGATGATGAAGGACCACGTGGAGAGCCTGCAGGACATGAGCAAGCAGGATCTGATCCGTGAGTACATAGAGCTGGAGGAGTGCATAAGCCGCATGGAGGAGGAGAACAACCACCTGAGGTCACAGCGGGCTGACCCCCCCAGGCTCCATGAACTGGAGATGGAGCTGGAGAAGCTCAAAGAGGAGAACCGGCGGCTGCGGAGGGAGCAGGGGGTGGCTGACCTTATGGGGCTCTGAGTCCCCTCCCCCCCCGGACTCTGAGCACCAGTGCTACAGCATTTCAACAAATATAACTTTTTCTTTTTATGAATCTCCTGTGACTGTCACTTCAGAGCCCTAACCTGCCCCTCCCATAGCGGGACACCTAGATGGCGGCGCACGGACCCATTCGCTGTCTTCACACTGACTTCTGGTGACTCTGCAGATCGCACAAAGACTTGGGGACTGACCGGCGTGTGATCTGACGACCCGGTGGCATACCTGAGTCTGAAGCAGTTGCCAAGGGAGGTCAGTCACGCCAAACGGAGTTAACCTCGGACTAAAAGCTCTGAACCCGTCAACCCTACTGGACCAGGGAAGGTCCAACTGGGTTTGCCGGAGCAGGGAGAAAAAGGGGGGCCATTGTGAAGCATGTAATTCTCCCTGCTTGTTTTAGAGATATTGTGTGTGTTAGAGGTAAAAAGGGTTCATGTGTTACAGGCTGATTGATATGTTAATGACCCTTCCTCAGCCAGCTCCCTAGTTCAAATGGTAATTGATTTATTGTGTGTGGGAAGGAGACCGGCCTTACTGTTTACAATGATTAGATAAGTGGCTCATGTTAATTATTCTGATTGCTTCATTGTGGTCAGGCTGTTACACCTAGTAATTAACTCCGCTGATGTCCTTATCTAAAGAAAATGTGTTTTCAGGTCGGCTCCGAATTATCTGGCTATATTCTGTATGAGAACTCCAGAGTGGGTGTAAAGGGGGTGGAGCTCCCATTGTTCCTTGATTAAGGATTTAGCTTGTAAAACTGTATTTATAACCAGCAGCAAGCTGCCAATAAATCAGTCTTGGTTCCAGCATCCAGTCTTGACTCATGTGTGGGGGATCCTGTGATGTTCTTGTACGGAGAGAAGGGAATGCTTGACGGGGATATCATACCGATTGCATTTATTATGGACTTTCCCACCCTGACAACGAAGCTACAAAGGTAACGTGTAAACCCAAAATCTAAACCATCAGCTCCTACAGGGGTAGTGCTACACTACTAAATTAGAAAGGACAAAGCTAGGCTATACTTATATTGTACATAATATTCTTCCAAGTATTGTAAAAAATGTAATGATTTGAACACTGCTATCAATAATCTATGTGACCTGTTATAGTTTGTATCTAATAATTGCTCAGCTGTGCCTGTAGTATAAGACATTAACAACATCTTGACCAAGCTGTCACATTTGTTTTGATAGAGAGGCAATACATGCCAGGACATTGGCCACACCATAACATTTTTGAAACCTTTGGAAATTGCCCCAGAATGACCATATCTGAACATACTACACCCACTACCGACACTTGTTGCCTCCCCAAACTATCAAATTCACTGAAATTGAGGTGGTTCGGAGTTATTTCAAAACAGCAAAATCTGTGAGGTAACCGACCTCTGATTTAATACATCTTTTATTCCAGTATGCTTGCAAAAAGAAATGTAAAATAAATTATCTCACACTAGATGTATGAATATCCATGGTCATGTGGAATTGACAGAGTTTAATTGAACAGTTGTGTACAAATGTAGCAGCCATCTTAAAGAAGACCATTATTTGAACATTTAATAATACAGAAACGTATCGGCTAGGGATGAGCTTCGAGTTCGAGTCGAACTTATGTTCGACTCGAACATTGCCTGTTCGCCTGTTCGGCGAACAACGAACAATTAGGGGTGTTCGCGGGAAAATTCGAAAAGCCGCGGAACACCCTGTTAAAGTCTATGGGAGAAATCTAAAGTGCTAATTTTAAAGGCTAATATGCAATTTATTGTCCTAAAAAGTGTTTGGGGACCTGGGTCCTGTCCCAGGGGACATGTATCAATGCAAAAAAAAGTTTTAAAAACTAACGTTTTTTCGGGAGCAGTGAATTTAATAATGCTAAAAGTGAAACAATAAAAGTGAAATATTACTTTAAATTTTGTACCTAGGGGGGGTGTAAAGTTAGCATGTGAAATAGCGCATGTTTCCAGTACATAGAACTGTCCCTGCACAAAGTGTCATTTCTGAAAGGAAAAAAAGTCTTTTAAAACCGGACTTGCGGCTATAATGAATTGTCGGCTCTGGCAATTCAGAGAGAATTCATTCATAAAAAAAAAAAAAATTGTGTGGGGGTCCCCCCAAATTCCATTACCAAGCCCTTCAGGTCTGGAATGGATATTAAGGGGAACCCCGCCGTCAATTTAAAAAAAAATTACGTGGGGTTCCCCCCAAATATCCATTCCAGATCCTTCAGGTCTGGTGTGGATTTTAAGGGGAACTCCACCCCAAATTTAAAAAAAAAATGGCGTGGAGTTCCCCCAAAAATTCACACCAGACCCTTATCCGAGCACGTTAACCTGGCTGGCCGCAGAAAAGAGTATGGCACCCCCTCTCCTGAACCATACCAGGCCACATGCCCTCAACATGGGGAGGATGTCCCCATGTTGATGGGGACAAGGGCCTCATCCCCACAACCCTTGCCCGGTGGTTGTGGGGGTCTTCAGGTGGGGGGCTTATCAGAATCTGGAAGACCCCTTTAACAAAGGGGACCCCAGATCCTGCCCCCCCCTATGTAAATTGGTAAAGGGGTACCCCTGCCATTTCACGAAGGAAGTGTAAATAGTTGGAAAAAACACACACACACACTGTAGAAAAAAGTCCTTTATTAATAAAACAAAAATAAAAAAAATCCGAACGTCGGTGCGCAGGCACCGTATAGAGCCACACCGACGTTCGCCTTCTTTCGGCTACTCGTGACGCGATGTATGCGACCGTTGGAAGCCTGTCGGAAGCCTGTCAATCAAATAGGAACGTCCAGTCCCGAAGACCATACCCGGAAGCGGCGGAGAAGATCTATCTCTAAAACGGTAAGTACTGCTTCGATTTAAAAAAAAACACCCGATTCCCCTTCACAAAACGAGCCTCAATCTAATGTTAAAAAAAAAAATTCGGGTAAAAAACTCCTTCGGTCTCTACACCTAATAGATAGCTAGAGAGTACTAAATAAAGAGAAGAAAGATTTTAGCTACTACTCAAAGACTCATAAAGTATACTCCCGGTTAGATTTGATTTTGGTAGACCAATATTATTTAGACTGTGTGAAATCCACCACTATAGAATCAATAACAATTTCTGACAACGCTCCAGTGGTAGTAGTGTTTCATTTGGTGTCTGTGGGCCGCCAGGAGAGGACATGGTGCCTAAATGAGTCACGGCTGGACGACAGACAGATAGCGGATGACATACAATACAAATTGGAAGAATACTTTAAGAATATTACAGCCGGGGAAACATCTGACCAAACAGTTTGGGAAGCACATAAGGCCGTCATTAGAGGAGAACTAATAGCACATGGTATCCGGGCTAAAAGGGAAAAGAGGAAGGAGATAGAGGAGCTGTTGGGGAAAATACACGATCGAGAGATCAAGCATAAAATTAATCCAGACCCAGAGGAAGCTAGGCGACTAGATATACTAAGGACAGAACTTTCGGAATGCCTGGATAGAAGAAATCAAGAAAAATATAGATTCCTTGCTCATAAATGTTATGAACAAGGAAATAAATGTAGTAGATTTTTAGCTAACCAAATAAAAAAGCAACAAGAAACTAATCATGTGCATAAAATAGCAGTAAGCGATAAAAAAATAGAGGACACTAAAGCAATAGCAGCAGAATTCCATCGTTTTTATACAGAATTATATAATATACAAACAACTTAATTGAGGTGGGAAGATACTGTAGGAGATGGATGGAAGAAATAGAGAAATACATCTAAGATTCTAGATTACCAACCCTTTCCCCCGAGGATTGTAAAAAAGTAAGGTAATAGAAAATCTGCCAAATGGGAAAAGTCCAGGACCAGACGGCCTAACCGATATATTATTATAAGAAGTATAGTAAAATCTTGGTAATGTCTTTATGTAATTATTTTAATAAAATAACAGATAGTAACCCTCTGCCCCCGGAAGCCCTAGTGGCACATGTGACAGTAATACCAAAACCAGGGAAAGACCCACAATTTTGCGCAAACTATAGACCTATCTCCCTTTTGAACTCAGACACCAAGCTACTAGCAAAATTTTTAGCTACAAGATCATGTAACCCAATTAGTCCGTATTGACCAGACGGGCTTCATGAAGGGTCGGGAAACTAAAGATAATACCATTCGAGCCCTTCATGTACTTCACTGGATACAGAATGGACCAGATAAAAAAACAAGAGTAGTACTATCAATGGACGCCAAAAAGGCATTTGATAGATTAAAATGGAGGTTCATGACAGAGGCATTAAAGGGAATAGGTCTTGGGGAGCGGATGATGGGATGTATATTAGCACTATATGCAAACCCAAGAGCAAGGGTCAAGGTAAACGGAACCCTTTCAAATTATTTTGACATACGGAATGGCACCAGGCAGGGGTGCCCCCTCTCCCCATTATTATTTGCAATAGTCTTAGAACCTTTTCTTTGTAAAGTAAGGGAAAATAATAGTTGGGATTGATATTGGTTCAGGAGTACATAAGGTCTCTGCATATGCAGATGACTTGCTGTTTTATCTCTCCAAACATCAAGAGTCCATACCGGCATTGATGCTAGAAGTGAAGAAATATGGAGAACTGTCTAACTTTAAAATACATTTTGAAAAATCTGTGGTACTACCAAGCCATGTACCAGTCGCAATGGCCACATCTCTGAAGAATAGCCTTCCGTTCATCTGGGAAGGAGAGTCATTACATTATTTAGGAGTACATATTACAGCGAATGCGAAATTCCTGTATGAGCGTAATTATGGCTCATTAATAATAGAGATAATGAAGGACCTCCAGAGATGGAAAGGCTATTCCCTGACATGGTTTGGAAGGGTAAACGTGATTAAGATGAATATCATACCTATAATAATTTATCTCTTATATACGGTACCCATGTCACTTCCACAAGTTTTTTTTAAACAAATACATAAAGCATTTATATATTTTATATGGAAGGATGGAAAATCTAGAATAGCTTACGTAGAAGCAAACAGGAAGGGGGAATCGGACTACCAGATATATCTACTGTATGTATTACAGGGCAATGTTTCTGGTACATATCTTAAATTGGTGCCATAATTCTCCAACTAACTGTATGTATTACAGGGCAATGTTTCTGGTACATATCTTAAATTGGTGCCATGATTCTCCAACCAAGTATGGGTTCCAGTCGAAAAAAGTATGGCAGGAAGAGATCTAAAGGGAGCACCATGGATACCGACTAAATCTAGGGGGCTCTCTAAATGGACATCACCGTTGACCTGGAGTACCCTAGTAATATGGGACAGGTTAAACAAAGAAGGGAAATACGCCCCACCTAAATCCCCAATGGCTCCATTGGGAGGGTATCCATGGTTCCCCTCAGGAGAGGAAAATGGGACAATGGGCCTATGGTGATCTAATGGAAACACTATGTGCTCAAGATACGCACCCCAAGGAACTCTAATACCCTTATCAGAATTAGTATCACCTGAAAGGGGACACGATGACGGTCAAAAGTTGATACTACCAAATAGCGGATTTCTTTAATAAGTTAAAACCAAGAGTTAGGCCCCATACACACGAGAGGATTTATCCGCAGATACGGTCCAGCGGACTGTATCCGCGGATAAATCCTCTCGAAGGATTTCAGAGGATTTCTATGCGATGGCGTGTACACACCATCGCATTGAAATCCGCGCTGAAATCCTCTGCCGATGACGTGTCGCGCCGTCACCGCGATTATGACGCGGCGACGGGCGCGACGCTGTCATATAAGGAATTCCACGCATGCGTCAAATCATTACGACGCGTGCGGGGAATCCCTTTGGACGAATGGATCCGGTAAGTCTGTACAGACGAGCGGATCCATCCGTTGGAATGGATTCCAGCAGATGGATTTGTTGTGCATCACAGCAAATATCCGATCTGCTGGAATCCATCCCAGAGGAGATTTCTCCGTGGAAACAGATCCGCTGGCGTGTACACACCATAGGATCTATCCGCAGAAACCCATTTGCTGGGATTTATCTGCGGATGGATTCTATCGTGTGTACGGGGCCTAAGGGTAGCAAGTTCACTTACAATATTCGAGAATATGTGTGCGAAAATGGCGAAGCCTAATCATCTGTTATCACAAATGTATAAGTTGGTTCTTAGTGAACAGAAAAACACAATTCCTTATTTTATTAGGGATTGGGAAAAAGAGCTAAATTATACATTTATATCCGTACAAATGAAAAAATGTATAGAATCAACGTATACAACTTCTATAAGTTCCAAGATCCAAGAAATGTCATATAAATTTATGGTCAGATGGTATAGGACTCCAGCCCGACTAGCCCAAATATATCCTACAGCAGATGGAAATTGCTGGAGGGGATGCAAAGAAAAAGAAACATTCCTCCATATTTGGTGGTTTTGTATAAAGATCAGACCATTCTGGGAAGAAATAGCACCGTGGGTTAAGAGGGTGACTAATCAACCTATAGAACTATCACCTATACATTTTCTATTCCATGGGATACCTGGGTCTATAAATAGCTATAAAAAAAAGTGTGATACCACACCTATTAAACGCTGCTAAAATGCTAATACCCAGGTATTGGAAACAGACCACGTGCCCCTCCCTTTTGGAATGGAAAAAATAATTTAATGTAATAATGGAGGCGGAGAGATGGGTGTATAAGATTAGGGATAAAAAGGATAGATTTAAAGCGGAGTTCCGGCCACAATTTCACTTTTTAAATATAAATACCCCTGTAATACACAAGCTTAATGTATTCTAGTAAAGTTAGTCTGTAAACTAAGGTCCGTTTTGTTAGGTTGTTACAGCATTTAGACACTTTATAAAATAGAAATTGACTGGGGCCATCTTAAGTATGGGCATCATAAAGCCAGACTGTATGACTTCCTGGATTTCAGCCTTGCAGATCTTGCACATGCTCAGTGCTGCACAAGCAGTGTCAGATAAGGTTTCAGCACCTGTGCTGTCCAAGTCACATGATTCTTTGAGACTGGGGAGTGCACAGACTCCTGGAAAGTTACACCCACTACATTCCCAGGAGTCTGTGCGGTGTAGGCTAGGAATAGGGATGAGCCGAACATACCCGGGTTCGGTTCGCATCAGAACGTTCGAACAGACCGCGGGTTCGCGCGAACATTTAGAACCCCATTGAAGTCTATGGGACTCGAACGTTCGAATTTAAAAACGATCATTTTAAAGACCAATATTCAATTTAATGTTGGTAAACGTCTTTCAGAACCCGGGTCTTGCCCCAGGGAACATGCATCAATCGAAAAAAATATTTTAAAAACGGACGTTTTTGCGGAGCAGCGATTTTAATGATGTTTAAAGTGAAAAAAAAAAAATGAAAAATTCCTTCAAATATCACACCTGCTGTGTGTCTCTAGTAGTGGCACATGTTTAGAAATGTCCCTGCACAACATTAAATTATTATAAGAACAAAGTAATTTAATACTGGTTGCGCACGTGCTGTGTGGGAACAATATCTCGATTATTTTAGGGGTGGTGGGGGGGTGGCATTATCTTTTTGGGAAAGCAAAATTGTAGAAAAAAGGGCACCCCTCAAACATACTGTAATTGTAGCGCAACAAAGAGCCACGTGCAAAGTATTGCATCAAAAATTGTTATTAGGCGCCCTTGTTACACAGGGGCATAAAAATGTGTCCGTATGCGCAACATAACACTGCAACCCCTCCCAATATCTGTAATTGGAGCGCAACAAGGAGCCACGTGCAAAGTATTGCATCAAAAATTGTTATTAGGCGCCCCTGTTACACAGGGGCATAAAAATGTGTCCGTAGGCGCAACATAACACTGCAACCCCTCCCAATATCTGTAATTGGAGCGCAACAAGGAGCCACGTGCAAAGTATTGCATCAAAAATTGTTATTAGGCGCCCCTGTTACACAGGGGCATAAAAATGTGTCCGTAGGCGCAACATAACACTGCAACCCCTCCCAATATCTCTAATTGGAGCGCAACAAGGAGCCACGTGCAAAGTATTGCATCAAAAATTGTTATTAGGCGCCCCTGTTACACAGGGGCATAAAAATGTGTCCGTAGGCGCAACATAACACTGCAACCCCTCCCAATATCTGTAATTGGAGCGCAACAAGGAGCCACGTGCAAAGTATTGCATCAAAAATTGTTATTAGGCGCCCTTGTTACACAGGGGCATAAAAATGTGTCCATAGGCGCAACATAACACTGCAACCCCTCCCAATATCTGTAATTGGAGCGCAACAAGGAGCCACGTGCAAAGTATTGCATCAAAAATTGTTATTAGGTGCCCCTGTTACACAGGGGCATAAAAATGTGTCCGTAGGCGCAACATAACACTGCAACCCCTCCCAATATCTGTAATTGGAGCGCAACAAGGAGCCACGTGCAAAGTATTGCATCAAAAATTGTTATTATCGCCCCTGTTACACAGGGGCATAAAAATGTGTCCGTAGGCGCAACATAACACTGCAACCCCTCCCAATATCTGTAATTGGAGCGCAACAAGGAGCCACGTGCAAAGTATTGCATCAAAAATTGTTATTAGGCGCCCTTGTTACACAGGGGCATAAAAATGTGTCCATAGGCGCAACATAACACTGCAACCCCTCCCAATATCTGTAATTGGAGCGCAACAAGGAGCCACGTGCAAAGTATTGCATCAAAAATTGTTATTAGGCGCCCTTGTTACACAGGGGCATAAAAATGTGTCCGTAGGCGCAACATAACACTGCAACCCCTCCCAATATCTGTAATTGGAGCGCAACAAGGAGCCACGTGCAAAGTATTGCATCAAAAATTGTTATTAGGCGCCCCTGTTACACAGGGGAATAAAAATGTGTCCGTAGGCGCAACATAACACTGCAACCCCTCCCAATATCTGTAATTGGAGCGCAACAAGGAGCCACGTGCAAAGTATTGCATCAAAAATTGTTATTAGGCGCCCTTGTTACACAGGGGCATAAAAATGTGTCCATAGGCGCAACATAACACTGCAACCCCTCCCAATATCTGTAATTGGAGCGCAACAAGGAGCCACGTGCAAAGTATTGCATCAAAAATTGTTATTAGGTGCCCCTGTTACACAGGGGCATAAAAATGTGTCCGTAGGCACAACATAACACTGCAACCCCTCCCAATATCTGTAATTGGAGCGCAACAAGGAGCCACGTGCAAAGTATTGCATCAAAAATTGTTATTATCGCCCCTGTTACACAGGGGCATAAAAATGTGTCCGTAGGCGCAACATAACACTGCAACCCCTCCCAATATCTGTAATTGGAGCGCAACAAGGAGCCACGTGCAAAGTATTGAATTAAAAATTGTTATTAGGCGCCCCTGTTACACAGGGGCATAAAAATGTGTCCGTAGGCGCAACATAACACTGCAACCCCTCCCAATATCTGTAATTGGAGCGCAACAAGGAGCCACGTGCAAAGTATTGCATCAAAAATTGTTATTAGGCGCCCTTGTTACACAGGGGCATAAAAATGTGTCCATAGGCGCAACATAACACTGCAACCCCTCCCAATATCTGTAATTGGAGCGCAACAAGGAGCCACGTGCAAAGTATTGCATCAAAAATTGTTATTAGGTGCCCCTGTTACACAGGGGCATAAAAATGTGTCCGTAGGCGCAACATTACACTGCAACCCCTCCCAATATCTGTAATTGGAGCGCAACAAGGAGCCACGTGCAAAGTATTGCATCAAAAATTGTTATTAGGCGCCCCTGTTACACAGGGGCATAAAAATGTGTCCGTAGGCGCAACATAACACTGCAACCCCTCCCAATATCTGTAATTGGAGCGCAACAAGGAGCCACGTGCAAAGTATTGCATCAAAAATTGTTATTAGGCGCCCCTGTTACACAGGGGCACAAAAATTGTGCCTTAGGCCACGTGCAAAGTATTGCATCAAAAATTGTTATTAGACGCCCCTGTTACACAGGGGCACAAAAATTGTGCCTTAGGCCTTAGGCCACATGCAAAGTATTGCATCAAAAATTGTTATTAGACACCCCTGTTACACAGGGGCAGAAAAATTAGGCCTTAGGCCTTAGGCCACGTGCAAAGTATTGCATCCAAAATTGTTATTAGGCGCAACATAACACTGCAACCCCTCCCAATATCTGTAATTGGAGCGCAACAAGGAGCCACGTGCAAAGTATTGCATCAAAAATTGTTATTAGACGCCCCTGTTACACAGGGGCACAAAAATTGTGCCTTAGGCCACATGCAAAGTATTGCATCAAAAATTGTTATTAGACGCCCCTGTTACACAGGGGCACAAAAATTAGGCCTTAGGCCACGTGCAAAGTATTGCATCAAAAATTGTTATTAGGCGCCCCTGTTAAACAGGGGCAGAAAAATTAGGCCTTAGGCACTGGTGGCGGAGCACAGAAAAACAAAATTTCTTACTAGCTAACAGCATGAAAAGTGAGGAGGAGAAGGATATTCCATCAGCAGCACAACAGGACAGTCACTCAGCATCAGCAGTCTCAAAGGGATCTGATATTTCAACACAAAATTCTTATTCAGTAACATCAGCATCAGGTGCTTGGTAGCCGGTGTTGATCCAAGCCTGATTCATTTTGATGAAGGTCAGTCGATCAACAGAGTCGGTGGAGAGGCGTACCCTGTGATCGGTCACAAAGCCTCCAGCAGCACTGAATGTGCGTTCTGAAAGAACACTGGATGCAGGGCAAGCCAGTAGCTCAATTGCGTACTGTGCAAGCTCTGGCCAGTGATCCATCCTCAAGACCCAGTAAGCCAGAGGATTTTTCGTGGGGAAGGTGTCCAAGTCGGATCTTGCCGCTAGGTATTCCCGGACCATGTAAACCAGACGCTGGCGATGGTTGCTGGAACCGGTCAGACCTTGGGGCTGCGGACTAAAAAATTGTCTGAACGCATCGGTCAGACGGCCACCTTCTCCACCGCTCCTTCTCTGACTCACCGAAGCCTCAGCAAGACGTTGTCCAGGGCCAGGTTTTGGTAATCCCCCCGGTTCTGGGAACGCATTGCACAGACCCTTCTGCAAGGCCTCCCGCAGTAGTTTCATCTTCTGCTCCCTCTGCGATGGCAACATAAGATCCGTTACCTTACTCTTGTAACGTGGATCAAGGAGAGTTGCCAGCCAGTAATGATCCCTCTCCTTGATAGCACGTACACGAGGATCCTTACGCAGGCTTTGCAGGATCAGGGAGGCCATGCAGCGTAGGTTTGCAGAGGCATTCGGGGCACAGTCCTCTGGGTCACTGAGGACGACAGGATCCTCAGCCACCTCATCCCAGCCACGTAAAAGTCCACGTGTTCCTCCTCAAATGGTGACAGGACAGTGCATGCATCCCTGATCAAGGCCCACTGGCGTGGTGAAAAAAAACCAAGCTCCCCTGAGCCAGTTCTGCTGCCATATTGGCACAGGTACTCATTGATGGCCCTCTAATGCGTGTGCAGCCGCTGCAGCATGGCCAACGTAGAGTTCCATCTGGTGGGCATGTCACAGATTAGGCGGTTCTTGGGCAGGTTGTATTCCCTCTGGAGGTCTGTCAGCCGAGCAGTGGCATTATATGACCTCCGGAAATGCACACAGACTTTCCTGGCCTGCCTCAGGACATCCTGTAAAAAAGGGGACCTGCCCAAGAACCGCTGCACCACCAAATTGAGAACATGCACAAAACAGGGCACATGGGTGAGTTTTCCACGTCGCAGGGCAGAGAGGAGGTTGGTGCCATTATCGCTGACCACCATTCCAGGCTTCAGCTGGCGTGGCGTCAACCACCTCTGAGCCTGCCCCTGCAGAGCTGAAAGAACCTCTTCCCCAGTGTGGCTCCTGTCTCCCAAGCACACCAGCTCTAGGACCGCATGGCATCTCTTGGCCTGCATTCCTGCGTAGCCCATCGTACGCCTACGGAGCACGGCTGGTTCTGAGCCAACATCACCACAGGAAGAGGCCACAGAGGAAGAAGAAGAGGAGGGGGTGGAGGAGAGAGGTGTGTCACAAGCAGTTGTAGTGTTTTGGAGGCGTGGTGGTGGAACAACCTCCAAAACTACTGTACCTTGACCTGCGTCCTTCCCAGCTGCCAGCAGAGTCACCCAATGGGCCGTAAAAGACAGGTAACGTCCCTGTCCATGCCTGCTGGACCATGAGTCAGCGGTAAGATGCACCTTACCACTGACCGCCCTGTCCAGCGAGGTATGGACATTGCCTTCCACATGCCGGTAGAGAGCCGGAATCGCCTTCCGTGAAAAAAAGTGGCGTTTGGGTACTTGCCACTGAGGTACTGCACATTCCACAAACTCACGGAAGGGGGCAGAATCTACCAACTGAAAAGGTAGCAGTTGAAGTGCTAACAATTTTGCTAAGCTAGCATTCAACCGCTGGGCATGTGGATGACTGGGAGCGTACTTCTTTCGGCGCTGCAGCAGCTGGGGCAGGGAAATTTGTCTGGTAATATCAGTAGATTGGCCGGATGTACTACCACTACTACGTTGTGACACACCTATTTCTACACCTTCGGTGCAGGCTGCAGAGAGGACTGGGGGTCTAGTGGGGTTTGAGGTCACAGAAGGGCAAGGGGAGGACCGCTTTGGTCTTTGGTGTGGGTCTTTCTGGTATGCCTGCCAACGAGCTGCATGGCAGGTCGACATATGTCTGGACAAGCATGTGGTGCCCAAGCGGGTGATGTTTTGGCCACGCGAGATACGCTTGAGACATATGTTGCAAACAGCAAAGGTAGGATCTGATGAACAGGTTTCAAAAAAGGCCCACACCAAAGAACTTTTGCTGTACCGTTGAGACACAGCAGTGCCACGTAATGCAGTTGGTGTACTGCCCTTAAGCTGACCCCTGGAGGGCTTCCTGCCTCTTTGAAGATGTGCCTGTGCCTCGTCCTCTTCCTCCTCCTCCTCTCTCCTACCAGGCACCCAGGTAGAGTCAATGACCTCATCATCCCCTCCCTCCTCATCATCACTGGCGACAACCTGGCAGTATGCTCCAGCTGGGGGAACATCACTCCCAGATTGTTGTCCCTCTCGGCCACCCCCTCTCCCTGGGCTCACATCAATGCCTTCCTCTATCAGTGTTCCGTCATCGGAGTCTTCAAAACGCTGCGCATCTTCAGCTAGCATGTACCCAACACTGTGTTGAAACAGTTCGGGGGACTCCTCAGGAGGACACGGTGGGACTAGGGAAGGATTGTGTGATCCCATTGTGCAGAGGTTAGAGGACGCCTTGGCAGCTGCTTTGCCAGACAAACTATAATCAGTCTGTGTGAGAGAGGATGAGGAGGATGAGGACGGCTTGGTCATCCACTCAACTAATTTCTCAGCATGTTGAGGCTCAACACGGCCAGCTCCCGAAAAGAAGGACGAGCGGCCACGGCCACGTGCTGAAGAGGATGCACCACATCCATCACCAGCGTTACCTCTAGATGCAGAGCCTGCTTGCCCTCGTGACTCTCTGCCTCTCTTTTTCCTTCCAGCCATAGTTATGCGTTCAGGTGTTATGTAACAAAATAGTCGCTGTCACACCAACTGCTTTCAGATGGTATTAAACAGCAACCACACAGTAAGAGAGACTTGGTTCAAGTGTAAAGTAACAAAATAGTCGCTGTCACACCAACTGCTTTCAGATGGTATTAAACAGCAACCACACAGTAAGAGCGACTTGGCTCAAGTGTAAAGTAACAAAATAGTCGCACTCACACCAACTGCGTTCAGATGGTATTAAACAGCAACCACACAGTAAGAGCGACTTGGCTCAAGTGTAAAGTAACAAAATAGTCGCAGTCACACCAACTGCGTTCAGATGGTATTAAACAGCAACCACACAGTAAGAGCGACTTGGCTCAAGTGTTATGTAACAAAATAGTCGCTGTCACACCAACTGCGTTCAGATGGTATTAAACAGCAACCACACAGTAAGAGCGACTTGGCTCAAGTGTTATGTAACAAAATAGTCGCTGTCACACCAACTGCGTTCAGATGGTATTAAACAGCAACCACACCGTAAGAGCGACTTGGCTCAAGTGTTATGTAACAAAATAGTCGCTGTCACACCAACTGTGTTCAGATGGTATTAAACAGCAACCACACAGTAAGAGCGACTTGGCTCAAGTGTTATGTAACAAAATAGTCGCTGTCACACCAACTGCTTTCAGATGGTATTAAACAGCAACCACACAGTAAGAGCGACTTGGTTCAAGTGTAAAGTAACAAAATAGTCGCTGTCACACCAACTGCTTTCAGATGGTATTAAACAGCAACCACACAGTAAGAGCGACTTGGCTCAAGTGTGAAGTAACAAAATAGTCGCTGTCACACCAACTGCGTTCAGATGGTATTAAACAGCAACCACACAGTAAGAGCGACTTGGCTCAAGTGTAAAGTAACAAAATAGTCGCTGTCACACCAACTGCGTTCAGATGGTATTAAACAGCAACCACACAGTAAGAGCGACTTGGCTCAAGTGTAAAGTAACAAAATAGTCGCTGTCACACCAACTGCGTTCAGATGGTATTAAACAGCAACCACACAGTAAGAGCGACTTGGTTCAAGTGTAAAGTAACAAAATAGTCGCTGTCACACCAACTGCTTTCAGATGGTATTAAACAGCAACCACACAGTAAGAGCGACTTGGCTCAAGTGTAAAGTAACAAAATAGTCGCTGTCACACCAACTGCGTTCAGATGGTATTAAACAGCAACCACACAGTAAGAGCGACTTGGCTCAAGTGTAAAGTAACAAAATAGTCGCTGTCACACCAACTGCGTTCAGATGGTATTAAACAGCAACCACACAGTAAGAGCGACTTGGTTCAAGTGTAAAGTAACAAAATAGTCGCTGTCACACCAACTGCTTTCAGATGGTATTAAACAGCAACCACACAGTAAGAGCGACTTGGCTCAAGTGTAAAGTAACAAAATAGTCGCAGTCACACCAACTGCGTTCAGATGGTATTAAACAGCAACCACACAGTAAGAGCGACTTGGCTCAAGTGTAAAGTAACAAAATAGTCGCAGTCACACCAACTGCGTTCAGATGGTATTAAACAGCAACCACACAGTAAGAGCGACTTGGCTCAAGTGTTATGTAACAAAATAGTCGCTGTCACACCAACTGCGTTCAGATGGTATTAAACAGCAACCACACAGTAAGAGCGACTTGGCTCAAGTGTTATGTAACAAAATAGTCGCTGTCACACCAACTGCTTTCAGATGGTATTAAACAGCAACCACACAGTAAGAGCGACTTGGTTCAAGTGTAAAGTAAAAAAATAGTCGCTGTCACACCAACTGCTTTCAGATGGTATTAAACAGCAACCACACAGTAAGAGCGACTTGGCTCAAGTGTGAAGTAACAAAATAGTTGCTGTCACACCAACTGCGTTCAGATGGTATTAAACAGCAACCACACAGTAAGAGCGACTTGGCTCAAGTGTAAAGTAACAAAATAATCGCTGTCACACCAACTGCGTTCAGATGGTATTAAACAGCAACCACACAGTAAGAGCGACTTGGCTCAAGTGTAAAGTAACAAAATAGTCGCTGTCACACCAACTGCGTTCAGATGGTATTAAACAGCAACCACACAGTAAGAGCGACTTGGCTCAAGTGTAAAGTAACAAAATAGTCGCTGTCACACCAACTGCGTTCAGATGGTATTAAACAGCAACCACACAGTAAGAGCGACTTGGTTCAAGTGTAAAGTAACAAAATAGTCGCTGTCACACCAACTGCTTTCAGATGGTATTAAACAGCAACCACACAGTAAGAGCGACTTGGCTCAAGTGTAAAGTAACAAAATAGTCGCTGTCACACCAACTGCGTTCAGATGGTATTAAACAGCAACCACACAGTAAGAGCGACTTGGCTCAAGTGTAAAGTAACAAAATAGTCGCTGTCACACCAACTGCGTTCAGATGGTATTAAACAGCAACCACACAGTAAGAGCGACTTGGCTCAAGTGTAAAGTAACAAAATAGTCGCTGTCACACCAACTGCTTTCAGATGGTATTAAACAGCAACCACACAGTAAGAGCGACTTGGCTCAAGTGTAAAGTAACAAAATAGTCGCAGTCACACCGACTGCGTTCAGATGGTATTAAACAGCAACCACACAGTAAGAGCGACTTGGCTCAAGTGTAAAGTAACAAAATAGTCGCAGTCACACCAACTGCGTTCAGATGGTATTAAACAGCAACCACACAGTAAGAGCGACTTGGCTCAAGTGTTATGTAACAAAATAGTCGCTGTCACACCAACTGCGTTCAGATGGTATTAAACAGCAACCACACAGTAACAGCGACTTGGCTCAAGTGTAAAGTAACAAAATAGTCGCTGTCACACCAACTGCTTTCAGATGGTATTAAACAGCAACCACACAGTAAGAGCGACTTGGCTCAAGTGTAAAGTAACAAAATAGCCGCAGTGACACCAACTGCCTTTAGTTGCTATTAAACAGCACGCACGCAGTAATAGCGACTGCGGTCAAATGCGATTTAACAGCACGCACGCAGTGACACCAACTGCCTTTAGTTGCTATTAAACAGCACGCACGCAGTAATAGCGACTGCGGTCAAATGTGATTTAACAGCACGCACGCAGTGACACCAACTGCCTTTAGTTGCTATTAAACAGCACGCACGCAGTAATAGCGACTGCGGTCAAATGCGATTTAACAGCACGCACGCAGTGACACCAACTGCCTTTAGTTGCTATTAAACAGCACGCACGCAGTAATAGCGACTGCGGTCAAATGCGATTTAACAGCACGCACGCAGTGACACCAACTGCCTTTAGTTGCTATTAAACAGCACGCACGCAGTAATAGCGACTGCGGTCAAATGCGATTTAACAGCACGCACGCAGTGACACCAACTGCCTTTAGTTGCTATTAAACAGCACGCACGCAGTAATAGCGACTGCGTTTCTGTGCAATTCAATAGCCCAGTTGCATTAACAGCGACTGCGCTTCTGTGCAAATAAATTGCACACGTGCAGTAACAGGTAATGCGTCTGTGTGTGCAATTAACTAGCACACGTTAAATAACACAGAATAATTATATTTAAAGTAAATCCCTAATGCAGGCAATACAACACGTTAGAGCGCTGCATGTAGAACAATCTCCTGCCTGATAGATAAACTAGCTGAGCTGTACAGTTTATAAATATATTGACAACGCCTAAGGATGTGAATATATTCTCTACAAACTGTACTTTTAACTATACTGACTACACTTCCTACTCTATCTATCTATCTATCTATCTATCTATCTATCTATCTATCTATCTATCTATCTATCTATCTATCTATCTATCTATCTATCTAGTTAAGACACTGTGGGGGTTATCCTCAAAAGAGATACTCCGACTTAACTGCTGTTCAGTCTGTGTGTAACTTTGGAAACGATCCTCAAAAGGCTTTTTCCAAAGTTACACAGAAGATCCGGCATGTGTAATTGAATTACACTGCCTAATTTTAGGATGCAGTACCGCATCCGCCGCTGGGGGCATTTCGAGTCGAAATGCCGTTGCTAGTATGCAAATTAGCACTTAAGGCGATCCACAAAGCTTTCTAGCTTCCTTTTTGCGCCGTAAGTGTTATTTTGCAAGTGTAAAATTAGGGCTCGTTTTACAAAGTGTAAAGTTAGTCACACCTTGTAAAGGCCCATTCCAGCGACGGCATTTGGTATGCTTTCCCGAGGGAGAACTCCACGTCAATTTGTAAAAAACAAAACCGGCATGGGTTCCCCCCCAGGAGCATACCAGGCCCTTAGGTCTGGTATGGGTTGTAAGGGGACCCCCCCTACGACGAAAAATCGACGTAGGGGGTCCCCTACAATCCATACCAGACCCGTATCCAAAGCACGCTACCCGGCCAGCCAGGAAGGGAGTGGGGACGAGCGAGCGCCCCCCCCCCCCTCCTGAGCCGTGCCAGGCCGCATGCCCTCAACATGGGGGGGTTGGGTGCTCTGGGGCAGGGGGGCGCACTGCGGGCCCCCCCACCCCAGAGCACCCTGTCCCCATGTTGATGAGGACAGGACCTCTTCCCGACAACCCTTGCCATTGGTTGTCGGGGTATGCGGGCGGGGGCTTATCGGAATCTGGGAGTCCCCTTTAATAAGGGGGCCCCCAGATACCGGCCCCCCACCCTAAGTGAATGGATATGGGGTACATCGTACCCCTATCCATTCACCTGGAGGCAAAAAGTAAAAGTTAATAAACACACAACACAAGGCTTTTTAAAATATTTTATTATTCTGCTCTTCCGGACGCCCCCCCTGTCTTCGTTATTAGCTCAATTACCAGGGGGGGCTTCTTCTTCCACTCTCCGGGGGTCTTCCGCTCTCCGGGGGTCTTCCGCTCTCCGGGGGGGCTTCTCCGGACTCCGGGGGGGCTTCTCCGGACTCCGGGGGGCTTCTTCCATCTTCTCCCCTCTTCCGCTCTTGACTCGGCGAACCCCGGTTCTTCTGCAGCTCTCCGGTGCCTTCTTCTTCAGCGCTGGCTGCCTGCTATGTTTGTGTGTTAGCTCGATTTCAAACAGGCAGCCGGCGCGGTCTTCTGTGACGCCAGGGTCTTCTGGTCTTCCGATGTTGCCTCGTCGCCTGTTGTCGCTGTAATGATGGAAGCGCGCCTTGCATCACATTTATATAGGCATCACCGTCCCATCATGCTCCGGTAGGTACCCACGTGGTGGGTGCCTACCCACGTGCACCCACCACGTGGGTACCTACCGGAGCATGATGGGACGGTGATGCCTATATAAATGTGATGCAAGGCGCGCTTCCATCATTACAGCGACAACAGGCGACGAGTCAACATCGGAAGAACAGAAGACAAGACCCTGACGTCACAGAAGACCGCGCCGGCTGCCTGTTTGAAATCGAGCTAACACACAAACATAGCAGGCAGCCAGCGCTGAAGAAGAAGGCACCGGACAGCTGCACAAGAACCGGGGTTCGCCGAGTCAAGAGCGGAAGAGGGGAGAAGATGGAAGAAGCCCCCCGGAGTCCGGAGAAGCCCCCCCGGAGTCCGGAGAAGCCCCCCCGGAGAGCGGAAGACCCCCGGAGAGCGGAAGACCCCCGGAGAGTGGAAGAGGAAGCCCCCCCTGGTAATTGAGCTAATAACGAAGACAGGGGGGGCGTCCGGAGCAGAATAATAAAATATTTTAAAAAGCCTTGTGTTGTGTGTTTATTAACTTTTACTTTTTGCCTCCAGGTGAATGGATAGGGGTACGATGTACCCCATATCCATTCACTTAGGGTGGGGTGCTGGTATCTGGGGGCCCCCTTATTAAAGGGGACTCCCAGATTCCGATAAGCCTCCGCCCGCAGACCCCGACAACCAATGGCAAGGGTTGTCGGGAAGAGGTCCTGTCCTCATCAACATGGGGACAGGGTGCTCTGGGGTGGGGGGGCCCGCAGTGCGCCCCCCTGCCCCAGAGCACCCAACCCCCCCATGTTGAGGGCACGCGGCCTGGCACGGCTCAGGAGGGGGGGGGCGCTCGCTCGTCCCCACTCCCTTCCTGGCCGGCCGGGTAGCGTGCTTTGGATACGGGTCTGGTATGGATTGTAGGGGGACCCCCTACGTCAATTTTTCGGCGTGGGGGGGTCTCCTTACAACCCATGCCAGACCTAAGGGCCTGGTATGCTCCTGGGGGGGGAACCCATGCCGTTTTTTTCTTTGAAAATGGGCATGGAGTTCTCCCTCAGGAATGCATGCCGCTGTCATTTTTTTTATCCCCGACGCAACTTTAAGCCGTCGCGATCCTCAAAACTCGGCGTAACGTAACTTCGCGCATGCGCAGTACGGCCGGCGCGCATGCGCAGTACGGCCGGCGCGGGAGCGCGCCTCATTTAAATGGGACTCGCCCCATTTGAATAGGAACGCCTTGCGCCGGCGGAATTTTAGTTACACAGCCTGAAATTTCTAGATAAGTGCTTTGT
The DNA here is from genome assembly GCF_905171775.1 of Rana temporaria. Lineage (NCBI taxonomy): Eukaryota > Metazoa > Chordata > Amphibia > Anura > Ranidae > Rana > Rana temporaria. The sequence goes on from NC_053490.1 coordinate 399,024,024, forward strand.
GGATCAGGCACTTAGGTAGAAACTTTAAGGCAGTGTAACTCAAATTGGATTTTTTAAGTTACGTCAGGTTTTTGTGGATCTGGCCCCTGTGTCTCTATCTCTCTATCTCTCTCTGTCTGACTGACTGATCTTCTCTAGAACCGCCAACACACTACACTAGGCAGCCGTGCAGGCTGCCTTTTATAGTGGGGGGCGTGTACTAATCCCCCTGAGCCATAATTGGCCAAAGCCACCCTGGCTTTGGCCAATTATGGCTCTTCGTTTTTTGAGCGCTGTGATTGGGCAAGCATGCGGGACATACAGCATGCTTGGCCAATCATCAGCGCTCAACGCCCCAGTGAATTATGGGACGTTTAGTGTCATTCGAATTTGGCGCAAACGACCCGTTTTGTTCGATTTTCGACGAACGATCGAACGACCGATGTTCGATTCGAACATACGTTCAAATCGAACGCGGAACTCATCCCTAGCTAGGAAGCATTAAGCACCTAGGTGCAGGAAGTGGGAAGATTAACTATTCTGCCTAGCAACAACACTTTGAAGGCATCTAAAAAAAAAATGTTTTTTCGTAAAGGACTAATGACATTTTTTTAAAACTACTGATGTAATGTTATATTTATGGGTGGAACTCCACTTTAACAACATATGGGCAGGTTGGGAACATTACTCCCCACAGATATAATGGGAGTAAGTTCATTTCCCTCCTTTAAATAAAAGAGCCGCATATACTCACTCCTCTCTGAAAATATACCTGATGCTAAGTAAGAAAAACAAACTACAATCTTAAATTAATGTGTTTTTTTTTTCTTTTTTTTTTTTATACTCCTCTCCTCCTCGACTCTCTCCTTTCTCTCCATAGGAAGGGGGGGGGAGAAAATGGAGACTGAAAGAGTGAGGCCTCGTACACACGACGGGACCTGTCCGATGAAAACGGTCCGCGGACCGTTTTCATCGGACATGTCCGCTGGGATCATTTGGTCTGATGGCTGTACACACCATCAGACCAAATTTCCCGCGGACAGGATACGCGGTGACGTGGCCGCGACGATGACGCGGCGACGTGCGCGACCCTGGAAGGTCAATGCTTCCACGCATGCGTCGAATCACTTTGACGCATGCGAGGGCTTTCGGCTGAGCGGACATGTCCGGTGAGTCATACAGACGACCGAACATGTCCGACGGACAGGCTTCCAGCGGACATGTTTCTTAGCATGCTAAGAAACATTTGTCCGCTGGAAACCTGTCCGCTCGGCCGGGAATCCGGTCCGGTCGGCCGTACAGACGACCGAACATGTCCGCAGCAAACATGTTCGGTTGTGTGTACGAGGCCTAAGGGAACGGGATTTTTTTTAGTGTATGTATATAATTCACAAAGGGAAATATAAAGGAATTCTACAAACACCAGAGACACACGTCGACACTAACACACATAAAATAAACACAAATATACAGATGCACAAGAAACATAAAGGGGGAATCCCCTAATGGGGAATAATTTTGGTATAATCTTTATGGGGGGAGGGGATAGGGGGGGGGGAGGAAAGGGAAGGGAGAAGTATTTATTTTTCCCTTTCCCTCTTTTTTTTTTTCTCTCTTCTTTTTTGTTTGTTTGTTGTATCTGTTGGGTGTTTATTTATAAATGTTATGTATTTTGTCCCTGGTTGGTGGATGTTCTGTATACATGTATGTGATGTAAATAAATATATGGGAAAAAACAAAGAATTATGAAAAAAAAAGTTCTAACAAAAAAAACAAAGTAAAGAACATGTGAATATATCAACTCTCAGGTCAAAATAACCAAATATTTAATTATTGAATTGTCCACTGGGTCGAAATTTTAATATCTTCAATCAATAAACCATTTTCTATGTCAAGAAAAAAAAAATACAATAAAAGACTGTATATAGTCACAATTATTTTACTTATTATTACTAAGGCCTCTTTCACGCGATAAGCCCGCTCGGATCCGCCTGTCCGTTTTTCAGGCAGATGGGTAGGAGGATGTCAGTGGAGATGTGTTCGCTTACACCCGCCTGCCATCCGATCCGCTAAAAACAGATCTATGGCGATATGTTCAGCCACCCGGTGGATCGGACCGGATGAGATCTGATGAAAACGGATATGCTGTCCGTTTTCGTCCAATTCCCCAAAGAATTCAGCGGGGCTCTAACAGGTCCCTCCCTGTTCAGTGGGCAGGGATGGACCTGTCATCTGCTGCCTCGTGTGCAAGGGGCCTATTCCTAAATATTGTGATATTGTGATTGTAAACTCTCATTTTTTTGGGTTAAAGATAACGAACATGTTATACTTACCTGCCCTGTGTAATGGTTTTGCACAGAGTAGCCCAGATCCTCCTCCTCTCTGGCCTCTCTTTGGTGCTCCTGGCCCCTCCCTCCTGTTGAGTGCCCCCACAGCAAGCAGCTTGCTATGGGGGCACCCAAGTCAAGTCACAGCTCCCTGTGTCCATTCAGACATGGAGCCACGGCCTGGCCCACAACCTTTCTCTCCTCATTGGCTGGCTGACTTTCATTGACAGGAGCCAATAGTGCCACGCTGCTGTCTAAGCCAATCAGAAGGGGAGTCCCGGGCAGCCCAGACAATGCTACAACACTGCTGGATCTAGAGGGACCTCGGATAAGTTATAGGGGGCTGAGGAGGACTGCTGCACACAGAAAGCTTTTTATCTTCATGCAGTAAGATAAAAAAAAAACTTCTGCCTTTACAATCACTTTAAGGCTGTAGTGACAAAAATATTATTAGAGTAAAATACTAGGAATATATAGTCAAGGGCTAAGACAGCTAACGGCTATCAGGGAGCACCAGCCCTATGTATTCTATAAATGTAAAAAGGGAAAGTTGAAGAGCTGGGTGTTAAATGGTGGTTCCCAATGATATATCGTACACATATATTGATTAAAACAGGTGTTTATTCAAATGTATATATATTAGGTGAAAGGGGCTACCAATAAAGCCCTTAGATAAAATCACATATACATAGTATAATGTTAATAGGTGTTAAATGGAGCTTGCCAGCATGTTTCGTGGCTACACAGCCGCTTCTTCAGGACTTCGTTCCATAGAGTCAGACACCACACCTATATTGATTTTTTTAAAACGCCTGTTTTAATCAATATATGTATGCTAAATCAGCAGGGAACCACCATTTAACGCTCGCATTTCCCTTTTTACATTTACAAAAATATTATTCTTGCAGGGTTGATCATTCTTCTGAGTAATTTTCCCAATTCATAGAGGTCTAGTAATAATAATAAAAAAAAACTCTGCACAAATGTCTCGCAAATAATCCCAACAATGCGTCTAATATCTGTATTTTGTATTATTTTCAGCTCCATCTAGTGGCCATGATGCAATATTTTCCTGAGTGCAGTATTTCAGGAAAATATTGCATTATGGCCACTAAATGGATCTGAGGACTATGAGAAATGCACATATTAGACACATTACGACAATTATTTGCGACAGCTGTGCAAACACTGAAACATTTACACAGGAAATTTTTCATAAATAGTGGGTGAAGGAAAGTTAAGGCAAGCTTACCAAAGCCCAGGGCAATTTAAACAGAGCATATGATGAAAAATGAATAAGCAGGAGTTAACTGCATGTCAAATAATTCATAGATCCAGATATAACTTCCATAAAATCTTGACCTTTTAGTAAAAGTTGCACTTGATCCAACCCTTATCCCTTCCAATAAACCATTGAGGCCAGGTCACCTTTCATATCAAAAGTGTAACTACTTTTGGCTATAGTAGGGACTATTGCAACTGCTGCAAGCAGGGCCGGTGCAAGTTTTTTTTACACCCTAGGTCAGGGATCCTCAAACTACGGCCCTCCAGCTGTTGTAGAACTACACATCCCATGAGGCCTTGTAACATACTGACATTCACAGACATGACTAGGCATGATGGGAATTGTAGTTCCTGAACAACTGGAGGGCCGTAGTTTGAAGACCCATGCCCTAGGCGAAACCAAATTTTGCCGCCCCCCCTATTGACTCCACTCCCTTTGCCCTGTTCTGTATACCCCACCTTTTTAATAAAGTGCCCATCAAATGCAGCCTCACCAGCACCCATCAATGAAGCCTCACCAGCGCCCATCAAATGCAGCTTTACCAGCGTCCATTAATGAATGTTTGCTTGCTTCTATTCATTTGGGAGTGGGGAACAGACACAGTCCTTCCCCACCCATGCGCCTCTAACACTATGTGCGAATGGATTGGCGACTGCCTGCTGCTGATGAGACTTAGTTGCTTGCTGCAGAGAGAAGAGAGTAGAAACATCAGTGGCCGGGCACCCTAGGCACCCTAGGGAGCCTAGTTTGCCTAGTGGTAGCACCGGCCCTGGCTGCAAGTAAAATACTGCTGCAAGTAAAATAAGTGCAGGCACCTCTAGGTAAACTAGTCAACTATGTGGAGTAATTACATAGAAACATTCACAAATGTATCTAATTAATGTTACTAGAACACCGTCACTGCTTATATAAAATCAATACTATTTGGAGACTTTTTATTCAAGGACTTTGCAGACATCCTGAATCAGCCTAAATATTTTACGGACTGTCTGTAAATTTCTGGAGGGTTGGCAGCCTTCACCGCACACCTGTAAAACTTTCTATGAATGATCTATATTATATTTTATTTTTAGCCACGCTGTCTACTCCATGCATCAAGTCTTCGCTGTTCTCTATATACAGAAGGGATGTGTCATTTTTGCCTTCAATAAAATGTTAAGAGCTTCTGCAATTATTTGTTGCTAACTGGCCTTTTTTTTTTTATTTAGCTTAAATGGGTTGTAAAGGAAATGTTTTTATCCCCTAAATAGCTTCCTTTACCTTAGTGCAGTCCTCCTTCACTTACCTCATCCTTCCATTTTGCTTTTAAATGTCCTTATTTCTTCTGAGAAATCCTCACTTCCTGTTCTTCTGTCTGTAACTCACCACCGTAATGTGAGGCTTTCTCCCTGGTGTGAAGAAAGCCTCTTGAGGGGGGAGGGGGCGAGTAGGCAAGTCAGGACACTCTCTACTTTGCAGATAGAGAAAGGAGCTGTGCGTTAGTGGGCGTCCTGACACTCCTGCTCGCCCCCTCAAGAGGCTTTCTCCACACCAGGGAGAAAGCCTTGCCTTACTGTGCGGAGTTGCAGACAGAAGAACAGGAAGTGAGGATTTCTCAGAAGAAATAAGGACATTTAAAACCAAAATCGAAGGATGAGGTAAGTGAAGGAGGACTGCACTAAGGTAAAGGAAGCTATTTAGGGGGAAAAAAATCCTTTACAACCCCTTTAATGTCCACAGCAAAACACATATTTACCTGGACACCTCTCTAGAGGTGTGGGGAGGTGAAAAAAGGTTTGTTGTCTGAGGGAGTAAATTGAGAGAATGCAAAAAAGTTATCTCTTTAAAGGACTTTGGTGGAAAAGCCAGCAAAGGTACAGCTAGTTTATTTGATACAGGGGTATATTTTGAGGATATCAATGTCCTTTGTCAATAATGTGAGTATTAATAAATGACTAATTACCCAGCTATACTGTAGAACCTAATTGGAAAAAAAGCATGACACAAAGGGGGAATTCAATAAAGTTGCAGTGCCACTTTCTGGCATTAATCCCTTTTGGTAACCCCTATGCGCCGACAGTGCGCAAATATGCAGCCTCTCGGCAGGTGGGGCTTGACACATATTTGCATTCATTAGACTAATACAGCTGTGCTGAGATCGCACGCCTTGCACGCTCCTGACACAGTTACCGGCGGCTAACAGAAAGCTCACGATCGCGGCTTGCGCTCGGGAGCTTTCCGATCATGTGACGGCCGTGACAGCCAATCATGGAGGTCACATGATCCTAAACCCCGCAAAGGGCGCGGAGGCGCCAGCTCCAAGGGGTTAAAGTATTGCTGCAAATTCTTAAAGCCTTTTTCAAAACTTTTGGTTCTGACAGCAACTAGTACACCAAATTCAGGTAGTTCTAAAATGCGCCACTTGTACATTGCGTCACACTAAATGAGCCGATTGTAAAAGTGAAGCTAATTAAAGGAGTTGTAAAGGAAAAAAAAAATTTGCCTAAAATTAATGTCTGCAAGGTAGACAGACAGAATTGTGTAATGATTCTGTTAAAAAACGAGTAAATACCTATTACAATCCTTCATCTTTATCACCTACGGCATTCTAGTTTCTGTTCTCTCATTCACTTCCTGGTTTGCGGCGCTCGTTCATGTAAGAACTACATTTCCCAGTATGAATTGTGGCACGCCCAGTAATTCACACCTCCTTGAAGTCTCTAACATGTAGAGAGCGTCCTGCCGCACAGATGTAGTTCCACAGGAGGGGGCGAGCACGTTATTGACCACCGCAGTAAACCCTCCCTTCACGGTGGTGAGTAACAATCAGACAAGCAGGAAGTGAACAGAACAGAGAAGAAATAGAGCAACTTCTGAGCAAAAATGAACAATGAGGAAGTGAAAAGAGCAGAGGAATGTCTGCAGGTAAAGGATGCTTATTATGAAAAAATGTAATTCCTTTACAACCCCTTTAAGACCAACTCTCTTTTGGCATACAGAGAGAAAAACTGGCTTGGACAGATTTTGTAAAAGTTTCTCTTTTGCATTCTAAAAGCAGTGCAGCGTGAGCAAAATTCAAGTGCAAGTTCTAGACAGGTAAATTAATTTGATGCATTCTTTACTACTTTTAGAATACATTTTTGAATTCCAGGGAAATTGTGTATGTTTAGTTAGTCACAAAGCAAAATGCAAATGGAAGTAATCCATAACCACTAATCAGAAACAGTGCTGTTTATACAACCGCACCACATCGGAGTTTGTAAGATGCAGGGGGGTTATCCACAAAGCCGCGGCGCAACGTAACTTTTCGGATTTAAGTTACTCCGCCGCAAAATTCCCAAGTTAGGTGCCGATCCACAAAGCACTTACCTGGAATTTTGCGGCGCTGTAACTTAAATCCGTCCGGCGCAAGGCGTTCCTATTCAAATGGGCGAGTCCCATTTAAATTAGGCGCGCTCCCGCGCCGGACGTACTGCGCATGCTCCGTCGGGTAAATTACCCGACGTGCATTGCGCTAACTGACGTCGCTCCGACGTCATTTGCTTAGACGTTAACGTAAATGGCGTCCAGCGCCATTCACGGACGTCTTACGCAAACGACGTAGAATTTAAAATTCGACGCGGGAACGACGGCCATACTTAACATGGCTTAGGACAACTAGGGCTTAGCCCTAGTTTTACGCGGCGGAACTCGACGTAAACGACGTAGATTTAGAGCGTCGGGCCCGTCGGAGCGTTCGTGGATCGCCGTAACTGGTCATTTGCATATTCTACGCCGGCCTCAATGGCCTCGCCACCTAGCGGCCGGCCTAGAATTGCATCCTTAAGATCCGACAGTGTAATTCAATTACACATGTCGGATCTTCGTCCTAACTATGGGAAACTGAGTCTGTGGATCAGTTCCATAGTTAGGACCAGGGATACGACGGCGTAACAGCAGTTACGCCGCCGTATCTCTTTTGAGGATCTGGCCCAGGTGCCTCTGGTTATGTAGGGCTGAAGGTGGACAAAACTCAGTCTAGGAATGATGGATTATCTACAAAAGGGCTGATAAATGATGTTGAATTTGTCTTGAATGCTTTTTCCAATGACTAAGGGCCAGATTCACAAAGAACTTACGGCGGCATACCTAATTATACGCTGCGTAAGTTCTACGATGCGCCGTCGTATCTTTGTTTTGTATCCACAAAACAAGATACGACTGAATCTGGGCTCGATCCAACAGGCGTACGTCTAAGGCCCCGTACACACGACCAAACATGTATGCTGAAACTGGTCCGCGGGCCAGTTTCAGCATACATGTTCGGTCGTGTGTAGGCGCTAGCGGGCCGAATTCCAGCAAACATTTGCCCGCCGGGCCTTTTCCCAGCGGACAAATATTCCTGGACGTGTTTTAAAACCGTCCGCTGGAATCCTGCCCGCTCGGACATGTACGGTCGTCAGTACAGACCTACCGTACATGTCCAGGCGCCCGCCGTCCCTCGCATGTGTCGAATGACTTCGACGCATGCGTGGAAGCCTTTAAATGGCAGGCCCGCCCACGTCTCCGCGTCATCGCCGCGTCATCGTCGCGGCGACGACGCGGACACGCCCCGCGTATTGTTTACGCGCGGACTTCTGTACGATGGTTAGTACAACCATCGTACAGAAGCCCTCTGGCAGGCATGTACGGTGAAAACGGTCCGACGGACCGGTTTCATCGTACATGTTTGCTCGTGTGTACCGGGCCTTAGTACGCCGTCAGATCGTAGGTGCATATTTACTCGTTTCCGTCGAATTCCGCGTCGAGTATGCAAATTAGCTAGACACGGCGATCCACGAACGTACGTCCGGCCGGCGTATTTTTTTACGTCGTTTCCCTAAGGCTTTTTTCGGCGTATAGTTACCCCTGCTATATGAGGCGTATACTATGTTAGGTATGGCCGTCGTTCTCGCGTCGAATTTTGAAAATGTTACGTCGTTTGCGTAAGTCGTTCGCGAATAGGGCTTTGCGTAGAATGATGTCACCATCGTAAGCATTGGCTTGTTCCGGTTTAATTTCGAGCATGCGCACTGGGATACCCCCACGGACGGCGCATGCGCCGTTCAAAAAACACGTCATTTACGTCGGGTCACGACCTATTAACATAAAACACGCCCCATCACATACATTTGAATTGCGCGCCCTTACGCCGCCTAAGTTACACTACGCCGCCGTAACTTACGGCGGGAATTCCTTGAGGATACAAAAAAAAAGATGTAAGTTACGGCGGCGTAGTGTATCAGAGATACACTACGCCGGACAGAGAGAAGCGCCACGCTTCGTGGATCTGGCCCTAAATGTCCACATTCTCACTGATCCCATAATGGCATGTGTGGTAGTACATTCGACAACTAGGCAATGTCAGCCGCTGACCAAAATGGAATTCTTATTTAACAGACTACAGTGAAACATTTTTGCCAACCAACCCCTCAATTTGCAACAGAAACAATATACACAATGCTGGGTCACCTTTGCTGACGGTCTCTTGTAAATCCTGAGGAGAAAAGAGGGGGGGGGTGCTGTACAGGCACCAAAAGCATAAGCTTATCATTGTCCCCTGAATGACTAAAAACTATTATTTAATGTCTATGGACACGTTACAATTACAATAATAAAAAGTACAGCGCTAAATAGAAGATATATATGATATATATATTCATGAGATAATGAACCTTACGGTGAAAAATTAGTGCTAAACTGATGTAGCAGTGATAAATCACCTATATATCAATGTCTTAAAACTCAAGAATGAACCAGAAAAAGACATTCACAACTGTAAAAATGTGAACAAGTTTGACAGGTAACTTGCAGACGAATAAGAAGTGATTCAAACTCAGTCCTTAAAGGGTTAATCCATAGCAAAGGAAGATTGTGATAAAGAAAGCATCTTCCACGAAGGGTACAACCAAAAAAGTGGTGATGTAGTCTCCTTACCCTAACTCTATGACCACTGTGACAGCGGTCTCTTCAAGCGTAGGGATTTTAGGTCTCCCTATAGACCTTCTGTAAGATGTCTGGGCTGATATCTGTTGTCTCAAAAGGATAGGAACAGAAAGAAAGACCATAGCATAATACTGTTTAAAATGATTTAATGGCCAAAAAAGAATTGCACTTACAGGATAGTGGTTGGAAGGCGCAATAAAAACATCCGATATTGGTGCGGCGTCTCATCCTTGTATAAAAGGAGGATGAGGTCACAACAAATGAGGTTGTGCTTCATGCAGTGCATCGGACCCCTTCAACTCAAGTCGCTCCGACTTAGGCCCCATACACACGATAGAATCCATCCGCTGAAATTTATCCGCGGATCGGTTTCAGCGGATCGACGGATTTATCTGTTGATCCGCTGGAACGTACACACTAGCGCCCAAAAATCTCCGCGAACCAGAACGTATGCAACGTAAACCACGTAAGACGTCACTATAAAGGGGAAGACCAAAGTCAACGGCGCCGCCCTCTGTTCCGCTTTTGCTAGTTCCGTGTGACCGCGTGCTAGTGAAGGTTTGGTTAGAGCCGATTCGTGCTTTTCAGTCTCCGCGTTTTGACAGTAGGTATTCTCGGGTTCAGTGCGTTTGCTTGCGGGTTTGCAGTTGGCATTCGGGCACAGGCTTTCAGCACGTTTCCGCGTACTGTGCGCTCGTATCTGTGTGTCGTGCGGGCTTAGCAGGTTGTGCTGGATTTGCGAGTGCTTTCTGTTGGAGCGTGTTCTTGACTGACCAGCCGGCCGGTTTGAATCCATGATGGAGCAGCAGCGTCGATTCTCGCGAATTGGTGCTGGTTATGGGATTGCTTATGGCCATGTCCAGCGAACCTGTTTATTGGCCAGGAACACTGGGAGGAGGCGTTTCTGGACCAAGAATTGGTTGCGCCAGCGTGACCAGTTTTCTCATATGCCTCTGCTTAGGGAACTCCAGGAGAATAATCCGGATGATTTTCGGAATTTTCTCCGCATGACGGACCCCGTATTCAACCGTCTGCTGGAACTTCTGTCCCCCTATATCACGAGGCAGGACACTGTGATGCGCGATGCCATCACGGCCGAGCAGAGGCTTATTGCCACGTTGCGGTACCTGGCGACTGGGAGGAGCCTGCAGGACCTCAAGTTCTCGACAGGCATCTCTCCCCAGTCACTTGGGGTCATCATACCGGAGACGTGTACTGCCATCATACATGTTCTGCAGGAGGAGTATATTAAGGTAAGTTCCCTAATTTGAACACCACAATTTTTTTTTTTAAATGTGTGAGAAAGTCATTTTTTTTTCTCTTCCCTAATAACCCTGAGATTGTAATCTGCTGTGTGTGGGATGTTCCCTTTTCTCCCCATGCATGTTGTTAACCTTTACATGTTTTTTTTTGGGCCTACCTGCATATTTTGTCCTTACCCACCATAAACCTGTCCAGCATGCTTTCCTAGGCCCAAACACACCTAGCCTAAATTGTTGGTTATTTTTTGGCTAATCAATTGTAGCTCTGCCCCTCCCCCCTCCCCCCCCGAAAATAGTTTCTTGCTCTATCATCAGAGGGATGTGGAGTCTGATAATTAAGTGGGCCTATATTTTCAAAAATAAATACTCACTTCACAATGCTTGTGGGAAATGTGAATCCTGTTGTTGATGTTGCACAATGATGGTTTTTGGATTTTGTTTGCAATGTTTATGTGCCAAAGTACTAAATCTCTTTTTTTGTTTGTCCCCACAGCTACCCTCCACACCACAGGAATGGCAGTCTGTGGCTTCCCAATTTGCCCAGCGTTGTGATTTTCCGAACTGCGGTGGAGCAATAGATGGGAAGCACGTCCGCATTGTGCCCCCACCCCACTCGGGGTCCTACTATTATAATTACAAGGGTTATCATAGTATTGTGTTGATGGCGGTGGTGTCGGCACAGTATGAGTTTCTCTATGTGGACGTGGGGAAGAACGGCCGGATGTCAGATGGGGGAGTGTTCTCGCAGACAGAATTCTACGATCGTCTCCAAACTGGTGATCTGGCACTGCCACCAGATGAAGACAATGTGGAAGGACTTCCGTTTGTGTTCCTAGCGGACGAGGCATTCGGGCTTGGACCTCACCTAATGCGGCCTTTTCCCCAGAGGACCCTCACCTTACAGAGGAAGGTGTTCAATTATCGGTTGTCCAGGGCTCGGAGGGTAGTCGAGAATGCCTTTGGGATCCTCACCAACCGGTTCCGCCTGTTCCTGACAGCTATACATCTGGCGGAATATAAATTGAACACCGTTGTATTTGCCTGCTGCATTTTGCACAACTTTTTACGCAGGCACTCCCAGACGTACCTACCCGACAGCGTTTCTGAGGCAAGACTACTCTCAGATCCTCTCCCTGGGCTGGTCACTGGTCGCGCTGGCATTGGCACCCAATCTGCTCGTGAGGTACGCGACAAATATGTTGAGTACTTCATGGGTCGGGGGGCCATTGCTATGCCAGATCATATTTCTTTCTAATTTGGCCCCCAAAAGAAAGGAATATTCACAGAACTAATAAATAATTAGACCATTGGACTTTATACAGTTGTTTGTCATTACTGCTTTTTCTATTTTTTTCTGTCTTCCTGGTTTGCAAAAAAAATAGTGCACTTCTAGTGCCAAATGTATTGTTCAGGTTTTAGTAAATAAACACAATTGCACATTATTCACTCATCTCCAAACTGGGTATTCAGCATCTTAAATAATCAAGCCACTCCTTGTAATGATTTTCAAAAAAAAAATTTATTGTCAGCTTTTTCCTTTTTTTTTATTTAAGGAATAATTTTGGTATTAAACATGCCAACATTTTTTTTTTCAAGGTTTTTTTTTTTTTTTTTTTTTTTTTTTTACGTATCCATTTTTTTTTTTTTTTGTTCAAAACCATTTTGTATAATTTTTTTTGGTGTTCACAAACAATGTTGTACAATTGTACAATTTTTCCCCCCAAAAATGGATTTAACAACTGTAAACGTCACAAAATCTTTTTGGTGTCATAAATTTTTTTAATTTTTTTATTTTTAAAAATATTGGTGCAGATTTTGGACCTTTTGGATTTGTTCATTCTTTTTTGGCGTAATTTTGTGTGAAAATATTGATCACATTTTTAAAACCTATTTGTTCACCCAATAATATTTTATTTTTTTTTTGGAAATATTTCAAAACATTTTTTTTTAGATTATTTTTTACTTTTTATTTTATTTTTTTTTGTGGGGTTTTTTGGAATTCCATTAAAAAGATTGATCTCATTTTTGGGATCGATGTGTTAACCAATCTTTTTTTGGTGATCTAATTTTTGATTTTTTTACATTATTTTTTTGTTCACTTTTTCTGTTTTGTATGGCTTGTTGATTGGAAGCCATTTTTAAACTAAAAAATATAAAACATGTCCCAAAAAATAAAACCACAAATGTGTCACTTTTGCATTCCCAAAAACAGTCATGGTGTGAGGTCACACCGGAACACGCCAAAATTTGAAGATGCACACATTCAGTGCTATTCGCCAAATGTCAGTTATACCACAACAAAAGACTTTAAAATGGCGACATGTGCTATCTGCCATCATGGGTGAACAATGTCTGGGTTTTGTGGGAGCAAACCCTTCCTCGAAAAATATTTGACAATCGAGGAGGGGGTTGTACCCACAAAGCACAGATATTCTATATTCTGTGATGGCAGATAGCACATGTTGACACACTGTGTGTGCATCTTCAAATTTTGGCGTGTTGCTGAGTCAGACATAAAAACAGGTTGGGGGATGGGCGGGGGGGGGGTTGGTTTAGTCTTTGACACGGCCCATCATGTCAATGATGTTCTTATAGTTTTGCTCTATAACCACCATTCTTTGCCGCATAGTGTCCAGCTCGGTGCAGCAGTCGACAATTATATTGCGCACATTCTGTTCCATCTGAACCATCTGTTGACGCATATTCGCCATTTCGCTGCTGCACTCCATTACTTGCTGGATAATAATTCCCGCACTAGCCCGAGAAAAATGTGGAACAGCATCTTCATCCCCTACAAAATGTAGAAAAAATATAAAATTAGCCATTTGACCGGCCTAGATACATCTAGGGTTGCCACCTCATCCCTTTAAACCAGAACACATATTAATTACACAGGTTCTGTGGCTGATTAAAAGGTGGTAATTTAACTCACCTGGTGCCATATCTGCATTACATTAGCCACAGAACATGTGTAATCCATATGTGTTCGGGATTAAAGGGATGAGGTGGCAACCCGAACTACATCTGTTTTGCCCTATCAAGCTGGGATGACACTGACCTGATGTCGTGTTGATTTCCTCCTCCACCACTTCTCCATCTTCATAAACTCCTCCTTCTTCTTCTTCCACCAATCTACCATCTTCAAAATCTCCAAAATCTTCTTCTTGAATTTCATCTTCCTCCTCAACAACTACCAGATCTAAAATTACGCCATCATCCTCTCTTCCTTCCTCCTCCTCCTCCACATCCTTATCTCTTCCTTCCACCTCCTCCTCCACATCCTCCTGTCTTCCTTCCTCCTCCTCCACATCCTCCTCCTCCACATCCTCCTCCTCCACATCCTCCTCCTCCACATGGCCAGATGGCAGATCCCGGGCGTGTCTGGCCCTCTCTGCCTCCTCGAATTGCTGGCGTCTTCTTTCCCCTAGAAAGAATAACCAAAAAAAAGGTATACTCATCAGCACACAGATATTGTAGAGCAGAAATCGCACACATTGCATAGAAGTTTAGAGGCTTTTTTAAAAAAATATTTAGTTGTCTTATCACCCCAAACCTACATTTTAGGATGACTTCTAGGCCAAGCTCTGATTAAGTCCCTTTTTAGCAAAGTGACACACATGGATGTCCCCCCCTTCAAATTTTGAGCTGAGACCATCCACATTTTAGTGTAATCTTTTGGGGGAGACACAGGTGCTCTGGATTAGAGATATGAAAACACCTGCTTAGTAGCACTGTTTGCATTTCCCATTCTTGGATTTAATTGTTCGATTAATAAATGTTTCCACAATGTTTACAAACAATGTTTTTGCCAAGAGAGGCATGTCCAGGTGTGTTGTTCCTGGGCCAACATCGTATTTTTGAGAAGCAACCTGATGTGAACAAGGTTTACTATTAACAGTCGTTGGCCAAGCAAATGATATTTTGATAAATACAATTCTTTAAACAGGTTTTCAGAAGTACAACCAGGCCAAGGATACAGATGTAGAAATGTACCTGACCAAACATTCAAATAATACAATTGTCCCCACCCCTCAAACCAAAAAATAACTTACTTTTTTTGAGGATTTTTTTTATTTTCTTGAGTTGATGTGGCTCACGGAGCTTTAAGTCGGACCAACGCTTCCGTAGCTGCTCCTTGGACCTTGCGATGCCAAACATCGTCTGCATTTTACGTGCCACCTTCTCCATAATTTTCCCCTTCCTGCGGTTGGGGGTCTTGTATGGGCCATATTGCCCATCATAGTCCTTCCTCCGCATAATCTCTACCAGCTCCACCATTTCGTCAAAAGACATATTAGTTGCCTTATAACGTTTAGGCCGGGATCGGGACGTTCCTGCCTCTGTCCCCTCACTTCTGGCCTGAGAGCTCCGTGCATGCTCGCCTGTCATCGCCATCTTTCATCCCCACAGAGATTAGGGGCGTGGAAACCAGGAAATGTCCCGTCATGGGCGGGGACGAGGGCGGCGGTTCATACATACGCGGAGTGTAGAGAATGAATAAGACGTGATTACGTAGGTTACGCGGAGAGTATTCGCCCGTTTCACAGCAGTAACACAGTTAACGCCAGATTTTGAGAATTAACATTGATTAGGGGGCATGGCAATGGTGACGATGTGTCACGCACACGCGGAGTCTGTTAAAGGGAACCTACGTGATTACGTTGCTTACGCGGAGATTAGTAGAACATTTGACAGCAGTAACACAGTTAACGCCAGATTTTGAGAATTAACATTGATTAGGGGGCATGGCAATGGTGACGAAAGCGGTGTGTCACGCACACGCGGAGTCTATAAAAGGGAACCGACGTGATTACGTTGCTTACGCGGAGATTATTTCATTGAGCTGCACGAGGAGCTAGAGATAAGGTAAAAAATTTAAACATGGGATCAGCAGAGGCCTAGAAACTTGAGAGCCATGGGATTGTGGTTTTGTCTGTTGTTTGCAGCCTTTTAACGCAACTTAGTATGTTTATTGTGTCCCCCAAACTGAATTTAATTCTCACAATGCTTTTACACATCACTTAAATCTAGATGTGAAGAATGCTCTACCTATTTGTATTTTTTGCCAGGTGTATTGTGATCATGCAAGTATTGTTCTGTGTTGGTTGGCCAGAGGTTATTAGGAAGTGTATTTATATGTCCGGAATGATGAGGGGCAGGCTAAGTACACATTAAATAGTGCCTTGATGAAAGGTCTCAATCTCAAAATTTGTGGATGGGTCTAGATTACACGTATTTAGCAAAATGATTTGAAAAAGGGTCTGCATGTGAACTAATTTTTGGTCACAACAATGGGGCAGAGCTGGCCAGCATTTTGGCTGCAGGAGACACTGTGTTTGCATAGTACAAGATCAATCTGGGGCCACATATGAATACAATGGGAATGATGGGCATTTTTTAATGTTTTTTTTTTTTTGGTTTAACAGTGTTCATCTTCAATTTTCGTACTACAAATCCCAAATGGAAACAATCGTGGGAAAGTAGATAATTTCTCGTCTCATAGAGAAGTTTAGGGAAATGCCCCTACTTTGGGATTCCAAACATCCCAACTATTCAAAGCGGGACCGACGAAGGGCAGCACTTGCTGAAATAGCTACATATATGCAGACATGGGTTCCCGGCTGCACAGGCAACATGGTGAAGACCAAAATGAATAACCTGAGGGCCGCATACCGATCAAAAAGAAGAGAACTTCGGGAGCAAAGATCAGGAGCAGCAGCAAGAGAGTCCACGGAGCCAAGTCTGTGGTACTACCAGGAGCTGGAGTTTTTGGGGGATCAAATGGATGGCCGGCAATCAATGTCAAGCCTTCCTCCCAGACAGCAGGGCAGCAGACCTTCCACGGATCACCACAGCCAGGAGGAGGACGGTGAGGGGCTGGCTGGCAGGCATGAAAATCTGCGACTCTCCACTTCTGATGAGGTAGAGTATTTTAAAAAATGTTTTTGGGCTGCTAATTCTTGTTTGTTTATTGAGTTGATATTGTAATCCCAAACCAAAAAATGGACTATAAAAGTCATGGTCATAAAAATAGGGGTCATGGATGCCAAGTGCAGGGATCAGAAGGAGAGTCTATTCAAGTTTAAAGTAAGATAAAACAAACCAGTCTAGAGCATGAAAATGTGTGTGATTTGCTGGTGCAAAATTGTAAAACATGTCACTTTT
This sequence comes from Rana temporaria, assembly GCF_905171775.1. Lineage (NCBI taxonomy): Eukaryota > Metazoa > Chordata > Amphibia > Anura > Ranidae > Rana > Rana temporaria. The sequence goes on from NC_053490.1 coordinate 399,040,985, forward strand.
TTTGACACAGGAAGAAGGGAGCAGCCAGGAAATATCGGCTAATGATGCTGAGCTGCCTGCCAGCCAGGAGGAAGGGGTCATTGTCAGCCAGGAGGAGGAGGCCGGGCCCAGCACCAGCCAGGAGGGCCCCAGGCCCACGGTCAGCCCCACCAGGCAACTCCCTCCCCCCCGGGTCAGGCAAACAGGCCTAATGAGGCGCAGGAGGCAGGTGGAGGATGAGAGCCTCCGAATGATAAGGGAGGCTAGCGCCTTAATGAGGGCCCCCCTCAACCCCACTGAGGCCTACAGTGCGTATGTGGCCCACGAATTGTCCCAAGCGGGGGAGGACGGTCAGAGGCGTGCCAGGAACCTCATGAACCAGGTGCTTTTATGGCTGCACCAGGGCTGGCTGACCGATGACACTGAGCTGAGTGACCCGGCCTATCCTGCACAACACCTGCTAACTCCTCCTGCTGCCACATCATCCCGACCTGCAAGGGGCCGTGGACGGGTCCGTGGAAGATCTGCTGCAAGGAGGGTTACAAGGAACAGGAGAAGATGATTCCCGGCCTTCCATTTGATCCCCCAAAAACTTTGGGTTTTTTGGAGTACCACAGCCTGGGCTCCATTGGCTCACTTGCTGCTGCTCCTGGTTTTTGTTTTTGTTGTTCTTTTTTAGTTCTCGGTATGCGGTCCTCAAGGTTTGCCATTTTGTCCTTGACTATGTTGCCTGTGCAGTCTGGAACACAAGTCTGCATGTATGTTGCTATCTCAGCAAGTGCTGCCCTTCTCTGTAATTTATTTTTGTTTATGGCCCAAATAAATGGTTATTTGATTTACTGAAATACCTTGTCTATTGTGTTTTAATACTGTGGTGATTAGGCATGAAACATTTTAGCAAATAATATGTGTCATTTAGAAAGGACACCAACTCCTTGGGGGGGGGGGGGGGTACATTTGGCGTACCAACTTGGGAAAACAAAAAAGGAAAAACACACGCCTACATAAAATGGTGACATAACTTGACCAAAACGAAAAGAAAAAAAAATGGGAAAGAAAAAAGAATGGCGACATAAATTGCAAAACAAAAAAAAAAGGAAAAAAAAATGGGAAAGAAAAAAGAATGGGGACATAAATTGCAAAACAAAAAAAAAAGGAAAAAAAATGGGAAAGAAAAAAGAATGGGGACATAAATTGCAAAACAAAAAAAAAGGAAAAAAAATGGGAAAGAAAAAAGAATGGGGACATAAATTGCAAAACAAAAAAAAAAGGAAAAAAAATGGGAAAGAAAAAAGAATGGGGACATAAATTGCAAAACAAAAAAAAAAGGAACAAAAAATGGGAAAGAAACAAGAATGGGGACATAAATTGCAAAACAAAAAAAAAAGGAAAAAAAATGGGAAAGAAAAAAGAATGGGGACATAAATTGCAAAACAAAAAAAAAAGGAAAAAAAAAATGGGAAAGAAAAAAGAATGGGGACATAAATTGCAAAACAAAAAAAAAGGAAAAAAAAAATGGGAAAGAAAAAAGAATGGGGACATAAATTGCAAAACAAAAAAAAAGGAAAAAAAATGGGAAAGAAAAAAGAATGGGGACATAAATTGCAAAACAAAAAAAAAGGAACAAAAAATGGGAAAGAAAAAAGAATGGGGACATAAATTGCAAAACAAAAAAAAAAGGAGAAAAAAAATGGGAAAGAAAAAAGAATGGGGACATAAATTGCAAAACAAAAAAAAAAGGAAAAAAAAATGGGAAAGAAAAAAGAATGGGGACATAAATTGCAAAACAAAAAAAAAAGGAAAAAAAAATGGGAAAGAAAAAAGAATGGGGACATAAATTGCAAAACAAAAAAAAAAGGAAAAAAAAATGGGAAAGAAAAAAGAATGGGGACATAAATTGCAAAACAAAAAAAAAAGGAACAAAAAATGGGAAAGAAAAAAGAATGGGGACATAAATTGCAAAACAAAAAAAAAAGGAAAACAAAATGGGAAAGAAAAAAGAATGGGGACATAAATTGCACAACAAAAAAAAAAAAAATGTGGAGGAAAAAAAGAAAGTTCAAACATCTGGATAGATAGCATCAGCAAGAGAACGGGTTTATTCTAGCAAGAGAACGCTGAAAAAACAAGAGGAAATAAACGACACACTATATAGTTACAATGACGAATGTGCCATATCACAAACAAACGAGAGTTTTACCTGAACGAGTGCTCCCATCCCCTTATTTTGTCTGAGCATGCGCGTGGTTCTTATCCGCGGATAATGTGTACTAACCAACGGATCTATCCGTCGGATAGATTCGCAGCGGATAGATTTGTTTAGCATGTCAGCAAATATTCGATCTGCTGAAAAGCCATTCGACGGATAAATATCCGCGGAAACAGATCCGCTGGAGTGTACACACCATAGAATCTATCCGCTGAAACACATTTGCGCGGATTTATCCGCGGATGGATTCTATCGTGTGTATGGGGCCTTAGAGAAAAGGTTCCTGTACTACTAGGTGACGACTTTGGAGCAGCATGCATTGACTTCTATTAAAGAAGTCGTTTGCAAGCCATGCTGAGGTCGCGCTGCGCGGGGTGGCTTCAGAGTTGGATGACTTTGAAGCCCCCCCAGTGTGAACCGACACTTAAAGGGGTTGTAAAGGCTAGTTTTTTATTTTCTAAATAGGTTCCTTTAACCACTTAAGACCCGGACCAAAATGCAGGTAAAGGACCCGTCCAGTTTTTGCGTTTCGGCACTGCGTCGCTTTAACTGACAATTGTGCGGTCGTGCGACGTGGCTCCCAAACAAAATTGGCGTATTTTTTCCCACAAATAGAGCTTTCTTTTGGTGGTATTTGATCACCTCTGCGGTTTTTATTTTTTTCTCTATAAACAAAAATTAAAAAAAAAAATGCAATATTTTTTCCTTTTTGCTATAATAAATATCCCCCAAAAATATATAAAAAAATGGCAATAAGCGTTTATCGATTGGTTTGCGTAAAAATGATAGTGTTTACAAAATAGGGGATAGTTTTATTGCATTTTTATTAAAAAAAAATGTTTTACTACTAATGGTGGCGATCAGTGATTTTTTTCGTGACCGCGACATTATGGCGGACACATCAGACAATTTTGACACATTTTTGGGACAATTGTCATTTTCACAGCAAAAAATGATATAAAAATGCATTGTTTACTGTGAAAATGACGATTGCAGTTTGGAAATTACCACTAGGGGGCGCTGAAGGGGTTAAGTGTGACCTCATATGTGTTTCTAACTGTAGGGGGCGGGGCTGGACGTGTGACATCATTGATTGTGTTTCCCTATATCAGGGAACACACGATCAATGACAGCGCCCGCGACCCATGGCTGGGCACTTAAAGCGGAGGTTCACCCTATAATACAAGTTTCTACCATGCCATCCAGCATACTAGCGTCAGCTACAGTATGCCTTTATTTATTTATTTTGCGCTGTACTTACAGTTTAATCCATTATTTTCGTTTCAGCCTCCCCGCGGGGAGTAGGCATTCCTATGAAGAGGGGAACATGATTGACGGCCGGCTATGGCGCGTCACGCTTCCCGAAAATAGCCGGAGTAGAACTCGGCTCTTCACGGCGCTATACGGCGCCTGCGCACAGACTAGGAGCTGACTGCGCAGGCGCCGTGAAGAGCCAAGTCCTATTTCGGCTATTTTCGGGAAGCGTGACGCGCCATAGCCGGCCGTCAATCATGTTCCCCTCTTTATAAAAATAAAGGCATACTGTAGCTGACGCTAGTATGCTGGATGGCATTTTTTTTTTAGGGTGAACCCCCGCTTTAAAGAGGACGTACAGGTACGTGCTTGTGCCCAGCCGTGCCATTCTGCTGACGTATATGTGCAGGAGGCGGTCCTTAAGTGGTTAAGCTAGTGCATTGTTTGTTCACTAACCTTTTTCCTTCGATTTTCCGTCTAAATGTTTTTTTTTCTTTGTCTGAATTTCTCACTTCCTGTTCCTGTTTCCTTAGGGTATCAGTGTGTGCATTAGGATACCACTTAAATGAATGACAAAACACACCACAACATACATATATCTGAACATCAAAGTGGTTGTAAACCCTTACATATACCCACTGAAGTGACTAGATTTAGGTGATACACAGAGATGAAACACATCCCCCTACATACGTTGTACCTGGTTATCTGCAGCACTTTCTTCTCTGCAGCTTTCTAAAACACACAGATCAAAGGCTTTTTTGCAGCTTCAGCATGCAGGGGGTGAAGATCTGACACCTCACACTGCACATCATAGAGCAGGGAGCTGAATGTAATCTGAGACCTGAGTAGAAGGAATAGACACAACCCCATCTACACAGTTCCGCAGGGAAACATGCACAGCTGAGGCTGTCAGTCACCTTCTATGTGCAGGAGGGGGGCAAGGCCTTCTCCCAAGATTCTGTTGTATGGAATAAACTGTCAGAATGGACCGATGCAGATACAAGATGGAAGAGAGGAGACATAAATCACACTCAGTGCTTTGGATAGAGGGAAGTACACGCTATAGAAGGATATGCTTTGTTCATTTTTCATTTCAAAGGTTTACAACTACTTTTAACCGCTTGCTGACCAGCCGCTCGGCTGTGCAAATCGTCATAGGTGTATTTCGGGCTCGTACACAGCTTTCTGTGGGGGAGCCAATCAGCGGGTCCGGCGGACTCGATGTCTGCAGGCCGCCCACGATCGTTCCCCGCAGAGACAGAACAGGGATCTGCCAAAGTAAACAAGGTAGATCTCTGATCTGTCAGAGGATGACACACGGATTCTGACTTTCTGCTATGCAGGAAAACGGATCTGTGTGTTATCCCACGCAGTCCATCCCCCATACAGTTAGTAATCACACCTAGGGAACACATTTCACCCCTGATCACCCCTGATGTTAACCCCTTCCCTGCCAGTGCCATTAGTACAACATCAGTGCATATTGTTTTAGCACTGATCACTGTAATAATGTCACTGGTTCCCAAAAAAGTGTAAAAAATGTCAGTTAGGTGTCCGATCTGTTCACCGCAATGTCGCAGTCCAGCTAAAAATCAGCAGATCACCGCCGTTACTAGTTAAAAATCTAATAATAAAAATGCAATAAATCTATCCCCTATTTTGTAGACGCAATAACTTTTGCTCAAACAAATCTATATACGCTTATTGTTTTTTTTTGTATGTATTGGGTATGTTTTATAGCAGAAAATAAAAAATAAAGCTTTTTTTCAAAATTGTCTGTCTTTTTTTGTTTATAGCGGGAAAAAAAAGTGTGTGATCAAATACCACCAAAATAAATCTCTATTTGAGGGGGAAAAAAGGACATACAAGGACGTCTGCGCAATTGTCAGCTAAAATATCGCAGTGCCGTAACGCAAACAATTACCTGGTCATTAAGGGGTTAAATCCTTCCGGGGCAGAAGTAGTTAATGTGCATAGCGCAGTACATATGTGTAAGTGCAGCCTTGGTGTGAATGGTTATTCTCATGCAAAATGGATATTGTGTGCTATTGTGGATATTGTGTGCCCATGTCATTAGACATTCTGCATTTGGCTGAACTGGTACTGTTAAGTGATAACTGATGGAAATACTAGTATTGAATCCTTTTTACCCAATGCGTTTTGCTTGGCTGTCATGTTGAACATGTATGTTGCCAGTGTAGGGTTGCCACCTGTCCGGTTTTGACCCGGACAGTCCGGGTTTTGACACATGTGCCCGGGTTTTCACCCGCCTGAGACCCGGGCACATACCGGCAGTCCAACTTTGCTGTGACCAGTGGTGTAGCGTGGGGCAGACGGATCTATGGCATCCCGCGCCCATCATCACTGTCACACACTACTGGAACACTGTTGCGCTCTGAGCCCAGCGATGGACAGCGGGCGCCCTGTGATTGGCCGAACGGCCCGGTCATGTGCGGGCGGCGAACTTGAGGGTCTGTGATTGGCCATGGCGGCGCTGGACTGTGGGTGATCGAGCCCGCTTGATCCCGGAGTCCTGTCTCGCTGCCTGGCGTGCGCTGTGTGTCTCCTGTCCTGAGGTATCTCTCATCTGCTCCGTTAGCCCCCCTCCTCTGTTTCAGGCATCCCCACGTGTAAGCACCCCCTCTCTCTGTGTCAGCACCCCCCTCTCTCTGTGTCAGCACCCCCTCTCTCTGTGTCAGCACCCCCTCTCTCTGTGTCAGCATCCCCCTCTCTCTCTCTGTGTCAGCATCCCCCTCTCTCTGTGTCAGCATCCCCCTCTCTCTGTGTCAGCACCCCCTCCCTCTGTGTCAGCATCCCCCTCTCTCTGTGTCAGAATCCCCCTCTCTCTGTGTCAGCACCCCTCTCTCTGTGTCAGCATCCCCCTCTCTCTGTGTCAGCATCCCCCTCTCTCTGTGTCAGCATCCCCCTCTCTCTGTGTCAGCATCCCCCTCTCTCTGTGTCAGCACCCCCTCCCTCTGTGTCAGCATCCCCCTCTCTCTGTGTCAGAATCCCCCTCTCTCTGTGTCAGCACCCCCTCTCTCTGTGTCAGCATCCCCCTCTCTCTGTGTCAGCATCCCCCTCTCTCTGTGTCAGCACCCCCTCTCTCTGTGTCAGCATCCCCCTCTCTCTGTGTCAGCATCCCCCTCTCTCTGTGTCAGCATCCCTCTCTCTGTGTCAGCATCCCCCTCCCTCTGTGTCAGCATCCCCCTCTCTCTGTGTCAGAATCCCCCTCTCTCTGTGTCAGCACCCCTCTCTCTGTGTCAGCATTCCCCTCTCTCTGTGTCAGCATCCCCCTCTCTCTGTGTCAGCATCCCCCTCTCTCTGTGTCAGCATCCCCCTCTCTCTGTGTCAGCATCCCTCTCTCTGTGTCAGCATCCCCCTCTCTCTGTGTCAGCATCCCCCTCTCTCTGTGTCAGCATCCCCCTCTCTCTGTGTCAGCATCCCCCTCTCTCTGTGTCAGCACCCCCTCTCTCTGTGTCAGCATCCCCCTCTCTCTGTGTCAGCACCCCCTCTCTCTGTGTCAGCATCCCCCTCTCTCTGTGTCAGCATCCCCCTCCCTCTGTGTCAGCATCCCCCTCCCTCTGTGTCAGCACCCCTCCCTCTCTGTGTCAGCACCCCTCCCTCTCTGTGTCAGCACCCCTCCCTCTGTGTCAGCATCCCCCTCTCTCTGTGTCAGCATCCCCCTCTCTCTGTGTGAGCATCCCCCTCTCTCTGTCTCAGAACGCCCCTCTCTCTGTGTCAGCACCCCCTCTCTCTGTGTCAGCACCCCCTCTCTCTGTGTCAGCATCCCCCTCCCTCTGTGTCAGCCCCACCCCCCCTGTCACCAGAACTCAGATTGACATGAAGAGTGAGTGGATTGTTTTTAAACATTTATTTTATTAAAAACTTCCGCACCAGCAGCTGCCTGACGCTTCTCTCTCTCCCTTATGTTTTGACTCCTCTGGAGGATTTGTGCTGGTAAGGGAAGAAGATTTGTAATAAGAGGGGTTGGGGATAATCCACCCCAATCGCGAAGTGAAACTTCTTTTGGGTAACAGGCATCCCACGATTCTGTTTATGTGATTTTGTCAGGTTAACCATCGTGGCGCATTTGGGGTGTCATGCCTTGCACCGCTAAAGTGTTCGGGTTTGGTTGGAAGAAAAGGTGGCAACCCTATGCCAGTGGCATCAGCATTCTAGAACTGCGCTATCGGGGTAACAAAGCAAAGAAAAACCACGACAATCAAGTAGCTAACATTTTCAGAGGGAGAGTCAGAAAAGGCAGCAAAATAATTATTTTCAGGGCAGATTCCCTTTACATTTTACTAAGAGCTTTTCTGATGCATTTTCAGTCTGAGCGTTTTAGAAATGATGCTGCATACAGTATTTCAGCTAAATTAGAGAATAGCTTGTGCAAATAATTGAAGCCAGTGCAATTTCTCTTCTACCCATTGCATGAGCAATTAAATCTCTCCTTAAAAAATGCTCAGATATTATGTAGTGGCTTCCCATCAGGGATTTTCCTGGCAGCACAGCAAATACTGTGAAATACTGAAGAGCTTTTTCCTTGGCTGTTCTTCTGCAGAATGAAAACAACCCTAACATTTCCGACACATTGCCGTTTTTTTTTTTTTTTTTAGCGAAGCGAGTGTGCAGCCAGGAACTTGCAGCGCTGCAGATATAAAAAATGTATTCAAATAGTAAAACATTTTTTTCTGCTTTCTCCTGTCTCATGAGTGTAGCTTAATAGGACCAATTTTCCAAAGTCGACTATTGATCTGAAAATGAATCACAGTCTTAAAATACACAATAGACATTAGATCCAGGAAGATTAATTTTCCCCCGATAAAATGACATTGGAAGTGTGTGCGGCATTCCCTCAGTGGCTCTCCCTATAAGGTAGCTTTAGACCCCTTTCACACTTAGGGCCCGTACACACGACCGAACATGTCCGATGAAACTGGTCCGCGGACCAGTTTCATCGGACATGTTCGGTCGTGTGTACGGCCTATCGGACCGTTTTCCAGCGGACAAAAGTTTCTTAGCATGCTTAGAAACTTGTCCGCTGGAAACCTGTCCGTCGGACATGTCCGCTGGTTAGTACGTCTAACCAGCGGACCGAAATCCCGCGCATACGTCGAATTGATTTGACACATGAGTGGAAGCATTGAACTTCCTGGTTTGCGCTCGTCGCTGCGTCACCGTCACTGCCACGTCGCCGCGTTCTCTGTTCGCTGGGATTTTGGTCTGATGGTGTGTACCAGTGGCGGTGCGTCCATAGGGACGCAGGAGCGCCGCCCCCCTCTGGCTCGCTCACAGCCAGTAAAATATACAGATTCATACACTGTATGAATCTGTATATTTTCGCTGCTGCCGCCCACTATTCAGCTGGCCGGAAGTTGAGCGCCGGTCAGCTGAATAGCAGCAGCTGACTGGCTGTGTGGAAGTGCCTATCAGGCCCTGAGGCTGTAGTCGGCTTCCTGAAGCTCATCCTCGGGACGTACCGGCCGTATCTGATCTGAATCAGGTAACCTGATTGGCTGAAGCGTCATCGAGGGATGGACGAGGGACATCGAGGGACGTAGAAGCCTGGGGGCATAGTGGCTACAAGTGGGGGCACAGTGGCAACAATTGGGGGCACAGTGGCAACAATTGGGGGCACAGTGGTGACAATTGGGGGCACAGTGGCGACAATTGGGGGCACAGTGGCAACAATTGGGGGCACAGTGGCAACAATTGGGGGCACAGTGGCGACAATTGGGGGCACAGTGGCTGTGTTTGATGGCATAGTGGTGACAATTGATGGCACAGTAGCTGCGTTTGATGGTATGGCACAGTGGCTGTGTTTTGATGGCATGGCATGGTGGCTGCGTTTTGATGGCATGGCACAGTGGCTGCGTTTTGATGGCACGGTGGCTGCGTTTTGAAGGCATGGCACAGTGGCTGCGTTTTGATGGCACAGTGGTTGCGTTTTGATGGCACAGTGACTGCATTTGATGGCATGGCACAGTGGTGACAATTGATAGGTACAGTGAGGCTGCAATTGTTTTTTTTTTTTTTTCGTTTGCGCCCCCCCAAAAATTTTGAGCACCAGCCGCCACTGGTGTGTACACACATCAGACCAAAATATCCCAGGAGACATGTCCGATGAAAACGGTCCACGGACCGTTTTCTTTGGACATGTCTCCTCGTGTGTACAGGGCCTGAGGAGTTTTTCAGGCGTTACAGTGCTAAAAATAGCGCTGCTATACCGCCTGAAAAACTCCTGCCCAGCAACCTCAATGTAAAAGCCAGAGGGCTTTCACACTGAGGCGATGCGCTGGCGGGAGAGAAAAAAATCTCCTGTCAGCAGTATCTTTGGAGCGGTGAGAGGAACGGCATGTATACCGCTCCTTCACCGCTCCTTCCCATTTAAAACAATGGGAAACCGCGGCAATACCGCCCGCAATGCGCCTCTGCAGAGGAGCATTGCGGGCGGTATTAACCCTTTATCGGCCGCTAGCGGGGGTTACACTGCAAGGGATTTTTTTCTTCCAGAGCTTAGTGACTGTGCTTGAATGTGGTAAAAAAATCCACCCAATAACCTGCAAGGAAAAAATAAATACAAATTCTGCCATATGATTGGATGATGGAAGTCAGCATAGCTTTACCTCATTTACCAAGCTAAGAATAAATCCCTTTCAAAGTGAAAATTCCCTTGCAAAGTGAACAGCCTATGACTTCAGTAAAACAAGTTCTTTGAGTTAAAGGGGTTGTAAAGGTTTGTTTTTCTATTTTCTAAATAGGTTCCTTTAGGCTAGTGCATTGTTGGTTCACTTACCTTTTCCTTCGATTTCGCTTCTAAATGTTTTTTTTCTTTGTCTGAATTTTTCACTACCTGTTTCTCCTCGGTAAGCTTGCCCCATCATCTGGCTGGGGGTTAGTCAGCAAGAACAGATTACCGAGGAGGAACAGGAAGTGAGAAATTCAGACAAAGAAAACAAATATTTTTTTTTTTTAGAAGGGAAATCGAAGGAAAAGGTAAGTGAACCAACAATGCACTAGCTTAAAGGAACCTATTTAGAAAATAAAAAACAAACCTTTACAACCCCTTTAAAGCAGAACAAAAGCTACACTTGCCTTAAGCAGGCCATACCCGGTCGAATTTCTAACGTTTTTTTATTTTCAAAATCAGAAAGTTTTTTTTTTTTTCGTAAACCGATGATGCCACCATTGATTTTCGAAATTCGGCCGACAAAACCTTCATGTTGCCGGGAATATTCGTTTCTCTCCGGGAATATTCTTTTCTTGCACATGCGCATTTTTTTTCTATTACATTTCTCGCACGATTCTCCCACCATTGATCAGAAAATCATTCGCTTTTAAAAAAAATTCCAACATGTCAGATTTCTCAAATTTGTTTGCCGCACGAAAATCGACTGTTGCTGCAGCCCACTAACGGTGCGAAATTCGTACGAAAATTCTTTGATACAATTTTCAAAAGAAAATTCTTTCAAAATTCGAACTGTGTATGGCCGCCTTTAGTTACTTTAGGTCACTCGCTGGTGTTGGCATCTTCTCCCAGGTTCTAACAGGTGCTGGTCTTCAACTGTTTTGAGTGGCAATCGCTCGGTGACTTCACTCACAGCAATGTGACGGAATGTAATCCACGTTTAACTGAAACTGAAATCTGCTTGCATTTGTCTGACTCCTTGGACCAAAATAGAACTAGGCAGACCGCAATACAGAAAAAAGGGCCTTTAAAGTGGATGTAAACCCAAAAAATGTTTTATTTTTTTTTGATGTCACAATGTAGAGTATAAGATTTCCTATCATCTGTGCCCAGTCTTGCCACACAGAGTTAATCCAGCTCTGAGCAATCCTATTTTAATGTTCAGTGAAAATTAACAGAATTCCAGATAAAAACTTGCCAAATTATAAAGTCCGTTTCTCTGTTCTTGCTTTGTGTTACAGGTTATTTACATATCCTGGTAATATACAATGAACTTTGGATCACCTCATATTATGATAAACATAACATAACATATGATAAACATGTCCAAGCTCTAGATATGTAAATAACCTGTAACACAAAGCAAGAGCAGAGAAACGGACTTTATAATTTGGCAAGTTTTTATTTGAAATTCTGTTAATTTTCACTGAACATTAAAAGAGGATTGCTCAGCGCTGGATTAACTCTGTGTGGCAAGACTGGGCACAGATGATAGGGAATCTTATACTCTACATTGTGACATCCATAAATTTTGCTTTTAAATGTCATTATTTCTTCTGAGAAATGCTCACTTCCTGTTCTTCTGTCTGTAACTCACCACCGTAAGGCAAGGCTTTCTTCCTGGTGTGGAGAAAGCCTCTTGAGGGGGCAATCAGCTTCTCCGATCGGTAACCGATGGTGACGCCTAGAAGACAGGTCTGCAAAGGCAGAAGGTGGGCTGCACTGAACATGGTGCTGCTTTGACTTTGCTTTTGAGTGAGGGGCCAGAGGAGAAGGAGAATGGTGATTGCTTAAAGCGGAGTTCCGGCCACAATTTCACTTTTTAAATATAAATACCCCTGTAATACACAAGCTTAATGTATTCTAGTAAAGTTAGTCTGTAAACTAAGGTCCGTTTTGTTAGGTTGTTACAGCATTTAGACACTTTATAAAATAGAAATTGACTGGGGCCATCTTAAGTGTGGGCATCATGAAGCCAGATTGTATGACTTCCTGGATTTCAGCCTTGCACATGCTCAGTGCTGCACAAGCAGTGTCAGATCAGGTTTCAGCACCTGTGCTGTCCAAGTCACATGATTCTTTGAGACTGGGGAGTGCACAGACTCCTGGTAAGTTACACCCACTACATTCCCAGGAGTCTGTGCGGTGCATTAAGCACCTAGGTGCAGGAAGTGGGAAGATTAACTATTCTGCCTAGCAACAACACTTTGAAGGCATCTAAAAAAAAAAAAAAAATTCGTAAAGGACTAATGACATTTTTTTAAAACTACTGATGTAATGTTATATTTATGGGTGGAACTCCACTTTAAAGAGGAAATTGCTCACTTGCAGCTTCTGAGTGAAGGACCTCTCCCCCTGTAATAAGGAGGAACCATTAGTAATCAGGCGGTTTAGGGAACATCAGACCCACCAGGAGTCTGCTACCTTTCAGCAGTTTTCAGTGCCTCCTGTACAGGAACCTGCAAGCTTATCCTACATCTGCTCTACACCTCTTATGTTGCTTTCCTACTAACCCAAGTATTTTTTCCCGATTCTACAGAACCTTGTAGCCACTCCTGTAGTGTGCTCGTACGTACAGCACTTTAGACACCCACTCTAATGCATCATGCAATGCAGTGGAAGGAAAGCCAACCTAAGCCACTTCTCAGTAATGTCAAAGCCAAAGCTTTCCAGCTTTTACAAATGTATCATAACATGTTATTTGTCAGTATCGCCTTCCCCAACACATGGCATACCAATTCCGGAGCCATGCCATGAAACCAAACAATGCCAGAACGTGCCACCTGTCATAGCCACAGGATGAAAACATTCATCAGGGTTACATTTTAAATAACTTTTCCCCAGATTATCTCCTTTTCAAATCATTATAGAAATGTACAGAATAAGACTGAAAACATGAACTCTTATTTAGCACTACCTACTGTATAAATCTAACAGGGCAGGATTTACACAAACAAGCCTTCTGTAGGTGTCTGTGAGGCACTCACACTGCAGTTCAGGGTCATCCATTTTGCCTCTGAAGCAAAGAAGACAATTACTATTTATAAACTAGGGATGAACTCGCGCTTCGAGTCAAACGTAACCTCGACTCGAACATTGGGTGCTCGTTTGTTCTAAAACAAACCGAACATACATGGGAAATTTAGGTGCTGTGGAACACCCCATAATGCACTGCAAGATCGCAGTGCATTGCTGTATGATGATTGGCCAAAGCATGCACCTAACTTGCATGTCTTGGCCAATCACGCCGCCCTCTGCTGAGAGAGCCATAATTGGTCCACGTCCCACACTATATAAGGCTGCTGCTTACACAATGGTCGTATAGTGTAATGAATGAAGAGAGATTAGGCAGCTTAGTTTTTTTCTCGGGACCGTCGGACGCCGTGATTGAAGATGGATGGACGCTTTTCTTTTAATAAAGGAATTGTTCAAAACTGTAAATTTTACTGTATATTGTACCTCTACCGATTGGGTAGAGGTACAATATACCTCTACCCATTCACATGTATGGGCAGGATCTGGGGGCCCCCTTATTAAGGGGGGCTTCCAGATTCCGATAGGCCCCCTGCCCACAGACCCCACAACCACCAGGCAAGGGCATGAGCCTGCTTGTTTTTGTTCCCCAAGTGCCACACCAGTGCCCAGCAGTGCTCTATAGTGCCACATCAGTGCTTTACAGTGCCCCATCAGTGCTTTACAGTGCCACATCTGTGCCACATCTGTGCCCCATCAGTGCTCTACAGTGCCACATCTGTGCCCAATCAGTGCTCTACAGTGCCACATCAGTGCCCAGCAGTGCACTTCTGTGCCACATCAGTGCCAAACAATGCTCTACTTTGCCCAATCAGTGCACATCTGTGCCAAATCAGTGCCCAGCAGTGCTCTACAGTGCCCCATCAGTGCACATCTGCGCCACATCAGTGCCTATCAGTGCTACATCAGTGCCCTACAGTGCACATCTGTGCCCCATCAATACCACATCTATGTTCTACAGTGCCACATCAGTGCCCTCAGTGACATACAGTGCCCATCAGTCCCACACCATTGCCCCTATAGTTCCCATCAGTGAGTGATCATCAGCGCCCGTCAGTGCTGTAATAATGTATAAAAAAATGCGTAGAAAATGCGTTTTCATTTTCTTTCCAAAAACTTGTTGAAAAAATGACCTTTTCAAAAGACTCATAATGCCTCATAGAATATATGTTGGGGTATTTGCTTTCCAAAATGGGGTAATTTAGTCTGCGTTTCATTGTTCTGGTGCTCCAGGGCCTTCAAAAGTGTGATAGGTTGTCAGGAAATTATATGTGTAATTTATGCTCCTAGAACGCCTGAAGGTGCTCCCTGCATGTTGGGTCTCTGGATGTGGCCTGGCTGTGAAAAAGTCTCACACATGTGATATCGCCATACTCAGGAAGAGTATCAGAATACAATTTGGGGTGTAGTTACATGTATGCATATGCTGTGTGAGAGAAATTACCTGTTAATAGGACAATATTGTGGAAGAAAAAAATAACAAATAAATCTTAATTTTGAAAAGAATTGTGTGAAAAAATGTAAACAGTGAAAAAACTCATCATGCCTCTTACTAAATACCCTGTAATGTCTATTTTCCAAAAAGGGATCATTTGGGGGGTATTTGTACTTTCCTGGCTTGTTACGCCCGGTACACACGATCAGAAAATCGTACGAAAAATACAGATCTCGGAGCAATCGTACGATAATCCGATTGTTAGTACAGATATTTTCGAGAGCCAGTCAGGACAGTTCATTTGATATTATTTGATCGGACATGCACAATTTTTTTTTCCGTACGATGCCAGATCTTACGATATTTGTTTAATCAGTACAGCTGTCATTCGAAAATGCAATACAAATGCATCATAACACATGACATCACTTCCGGATTTTTATTCTGTCGTATGCACATTTTCGTGACTTTAGTAAACTCATCAGTTTTGATCTGAGATTAGCTGAGATGCAAAAACAAACGGACGATCATTCGTGTTATAATTTCATTGTGTGTACCGGGCATTAATCTCTCAAGAAATGAAATAGGCCATCAGTACATCAGGTGTGATACATTTTCAATAGCTTGTAGACTCTAAAACCTTCACAAAGACCAAATAATATACACTTATGTGGGTTATTTTTACCAAAGATATGTAGCTGTATAACTTTTGTCCAAAATTTATATAGAAAAATTACTAATTAGCAAAATTTTATAACAGAAATAAAAAAAATATATATATTTTTTTATTTATAACGCAAAAAACAAACAAAAAAAACGTGGTGATTAAATACCACCAAAAGAAAGCATTATTTGTGTGAAGAAAAGTGACAAAATGTAATATGAGTACAGTGTTGCATGATTGAGTAACTGCATTCAAAATGTGAGAGCACTGAAAGCTGAAAATTGGCCTGGTTAGGAAGGGGGTATAAGTGCCCAGTAGGCAAATGGTTAAAGGGGTATACGCTATGTGTCAACCTAGAGTGTCAGATGGGCTGGGAAGTTCCCAGAGTCAGGGTAGCACAAGAGGACAAGCAATACCTAGCGGCCATCCACTGGGGATATATATATATATATATATATATATATATATATATATATATATATATATATATATATAGATATATATATAGATATATATATATAGATATATTTATTTATATATATATATACTCACTGGCCACTTTATCAGGTAAAAGTGTTCAATTGCTTAGTGACACCAATTGCTAATCAGCTAATCACATAGCAGCAACTGTAAAAAAAAAAAATCGCAATAAGCGTATATAGATTGGTTTGTGCAAAAGTTATAACCTCTACAAAATAGGGAATAGATTTATGGCATTTTATTATTTATTTCGTTTTTACTAGTAATGGCAGCGATCTGCGATTTTTAGCAGGAATGCGACACTGTGACGGACAGATCGGAAACTTTTGACATATTTTTGGGACCATTGACACGATCAGTGCTAAAAAAAGTGTAAATGGCACTGGTAGGGAAGGGGTTAACACTAATGGGGTTAAATGTGTTCCCTCCTGTGTGTTTCTAACTGTATGGGGATGGGACTGACTAGAGGAGGAGACATATCGCTGTTCCTACTTAGTAGGAACAGACCATCTGTCTATCCTCTCCTGACAAAATGGAGCTGTGTGTGTTTAAAGTGGAGTTCCACCCATTTTTTTATGTTTGTCTGTGCTGCATGCCCTAATCTCATAGTGTTCAGAATGGACATTTTTTATTTATTTTGTTGCTTGTAAATACCTTTATTTTGTAGTCCTTCATTACTTCTTCCTCCTTATTAGCCTAGGCTATTAAGTCACAAGGCTATTGGAAACATGACTGAAACCTATTACATCGCTTGTGCAGCACTGAGCATGTGCGAGATCTGCAAGGCTGAAATCCTGGAAGTCATACAGTCTGGCTTCATGATGCCCACACTTAAGATGGCCACGGTCTATTTCTAGATTATAAACTAACTAAATGCTCTAACAACCTAACAAAACGGGCAAAATGGACCTTAGTTTACTAGACTACATTAAGCTTGTGTATTACAGGGGTATTTATATTTAAAAAGTGAAATTGTGGGTGGAACTCCCCTTTAAACAGCTCTTATATAGCTGAGGCCAGAGACACAAGGGGACGTGTACGGTGACCCTGCCCCCCTCTGAACGGGAAACCTGCCTTGTGTCAGAGGGGGTGGGATCACCCGTACACATCACTGGGTAACCCCAGCAATTCCCCTTGCATCTCTGGCCCCGCCCTCAGCTATATAAGAGCTGTCAGGCTGGCGGCGCGTCATTCGTCGGGTGCCTCAGGTGGAGGCTGGATCGTGTGCGTTGTATCCTCGCTGGAGCTCGATAATGGATTACATCGCTGGAGTTCGAGAATGGATTACATCGCTGGAATCTTTTTTTGTTTTTTTATTTTTAATAAAGGACTTGTCCCAAGCCGTTTCCTGACGTTTTTAAAATTTTGACACGTTTCCCTCCTGCTAGGTGTCCAATAGGATCGCCTGTCCTTTCAGCCAATGGGGTTACGGGTATCAAAACCCTGTTCCTGATTGGCCAGGAGGAGGACCACATGTGCTCTCTTCTATCATGGCCAATACCCAAACAGCTGGCTTAAATGAAACTGTAAGTCATACCCACTGCTCTACAGGAACTGATAAGAGAGCTTTTCCAACATTGTAGACAGCATTTTTAGAGTGATTGTTGACAGCCATTGTATGCACTGATTGTTGTCTAGCTGGCAATTTGCTCCATCTGTGACATCCCTGGTTCTGTATGTCTGTATTTATGTTTTGGACCCAACAGCATTCTTGTTTGACTATCAACCTTAAGGAGTTTTATCTCTGGTTTGTTTTCTATCACAACTTTCACTTTGCTGTTTGTTCTAATTGATCTATCTGACACACTATGCCCCATCAGACAGATTAATTAGTTTTCTAGTCAGTCTTCCTATATTACTCTTTTGGTGTATTGTCAGTTTGTACTGCACTGCAGTTGCCTTCTGTCACTTGTGTCTATGTTTGTTGTCTGCCTTGGCTCTACTTGATATTCTGGTTTATCTTTGGTGCTCAGTCATTGACTACCCCTTTACCATTCTCTCCAGTCTGTAAACAAGTCGTTCCTAGTCCAAAACTCTCACTCAAGGCTTCTGAAACTCCTAGCGAGGCAATCATTATTCCACATTAAAGAAGACTAAGGTCTTGTACACACGACCGAGGAACTCGTCGTAAATTAAACATCGTTTTCCTCAACGAGTTTCTTGTTAGGCTTGTCGAGAATCTTGACAAGCTTTCTTTGCGTACACACTGTCAAGACAAAATCTTGTTGTTCTCAAACGCGGTGACGTACAACACGTACAACGGCATTATAAAGGGGAAGTTTGATTCCACTGGCGCCACCCTTGGGGCTGTTTTTGCTAATCTCATGTTACTGCGTGTTAAGTAAAAGTTTGGTGAGAGATAATTCGCGCTTTTCAGTCTGTTACAGCGTGACGAATGTGCTATCTCCATTACAAACCCTACTTTTACCGAAGGCACACTCCTATCTCATACTTTATTCTGAGCATGCGCGGGTTTCTAAGCATACACACGAACGTGTTTCCCGTCGTAAACCAGCCCGACGGGAAACACGACAAGGAAATTGAAACTCCCGACGAGGAAAAAGAGAACTTGTTCTCTTTTTTTCTCGTCGAGTTCCACGACAGTTTTCTCAACGAAAAACATACACACGACCGGTTTCCTCTGCAAAAAAGCTCTGCCACCAAGTTTCTTGGTGGATTCTGTCGAGGAAAACGGTCGTGTGTACGAGGTCTGAGCCTAGGACTCTGGTATCAGCAATGTTTTAAGCAGCCTGTCTACAACATCTCTACAGTCTAATGTTTTGGATCCTCCAGATTCTCTTGGACTAATGCTTTAAAATCTAAAGCTGTAAAGATCTAAACCAGCCACTCCATAAACAGTAGTTTATTCCAGGGCATATCCAGTAAACAAATGTAAGTCTTGAAAATGAAAAAGAAAATATTTTCCAATGGTTCTCTGATATCAGTGTAATAACTCTTATGCCTTGTACACACGATCGGAATTTCCGATGGAAAAATTCAGACAGAATTTTTTCATAGGATATTTTGACCGTGTGTATGCCCCATTGGAGTTTTTCCATCGGAAATTCCGACGGACATGTTCTCTTTTTTTCCCTGATGAAAAAAAATTCTATCGGAAATTCCATTCATCTGTATGGAACTCCGATGGGGAAAAAAACACACATGCTCAGAATCAAGTCGACGCATGCTCAGATGTATTGAACTTCATTTTTCTCGACTCGTCATAGTGTTGTATGTCACCGTGTTTTGGACGGTCGGAATTTGGTGTGACAGTGTGTATGCAAGACAGCTTAAACGGAATTCCGTCAAAAAAATCTGTCTGAGTTTATCCGTGTGTACGGAGCATGCGCCTCTCCTAAATATGTGCTGACCCACCTGTCCCAGGGTTGCCTTTCAAGGTTGTTTTCCACCCATAGTTATCCTCAAAGGTCCTTCATGGCAAGCCAGCCTCTGCGGATACTTCTCTAGTTGGAGCTATCCACCTGACTCTGAAGCTGAGACCCTATGCCCTATGCTTATGAGGATGTGCACCTCCATCCATTAACAAGAATTACTAAAACACAGACATGACAGTCAAGTATGTTAACCTCATCTGTGTTGGTAACTGTCTTATGCATTTGTGCCAGCCATCTCTCAATGTAAACAGCCATTTCCATTTCTAATTAACGTTCCTGTGTTTGAGACAGTATCTCCTGAATTAATCCTTACAATTCTGAAACTGAGGAACCTCTGTTGTCTCAGATAGTTTTCATTGAAAACCTTACACTTTTAAATGGAGGTCCAGCTTTTTGTATCAGTTTCTTCTGTCCAAGAAACATCTTCTTTTCTGTTTTAAATAGTCTAATCTATTTTCCTAAACTTGTACAGCCCATGGCAAAAAGTATGGAATCACCACTCTTGAAAAATGTTCATTCAATTGTTTGAGTTAAAAAAAAATGGAAAATTGTTATACCTACGGTAATTTTCCTTTTCTGGCCTGTCCTCACGTCAGCACACTATGGGTTAATCCCCTCCTCCGGTCCACCAGTACCACCTTCTTCTTAGCTAATAAGTAGGGGGCCCCTCCTCCCCAGTCCTTGTTCCACTTAATTGGAGGACGACAGGCTTATAGGGAGGGAAGAGCTGTGCTGACGTGAGGACAGGCCAGGAAAGGAAAATTACCGTAGGTATTAATAACAATTTTCCATTTTCCTGGCCAGCCTCACGTCAGCACACAATGGGATTTAATTTAGCACAACTAGGGTGGGAAAATGTATATAAGACTCAGACAACAACTGGAAATGCTGCTTAGTGAATTTTTTTTTATTTTGCCTGAAAAGGAGCCAATACCACGGCGTTTCCAAAACTAGACGTATTAGCTGATGCCACGTCTAAATTGTAATGCCTAGCAAAGGTCTTGCAGGAACTCCAGCTGGCTGTCCTGCATATCTCCTCAACCGGTATTTTAGCAAAAACTGCCCAGGAGGCTGCCACCCCTCTGGTAGAATGAGCTCTAATCGCCTGTGGAGGCGTCAGCCCCTGTTTTTCATACGTAAGACTTATTACTTTGGTGATCCAGGTAGAGATTACTCTTGTTGAATCGGCTTGTCCTCTCCTAGGACCAGATGGTAAGATGAAGAGGGAATCTGTATTGCGCACCTGTAGAGAACGGTGTAGGTAGACAGAAAAAAGATTGACCATGTCCAATGGTCTGAGGTCTAGTTCCTCTTCTTGCCTCGGAGGTTGTGTGAAGCTGGGTAGCACCGCCTCCCAGTTGAGATGAAATTTGGAAACCACCTTAGGCGTTATTGTTGGTGATGGTCTTAGGATTACCTTGTCTGAAAGGACGATGCAATACGGGTCTTTACAGGATAGGGCTGCTAGCTCGGAAACTCTCCTTGCCGATGTTATGGCGGTAAGAAAAATTAGGTTGACTGTTAGAAACCATAATGGACATGATTCTGCTGGCACAAAAGCATGTAGAAGAAGAGCCCTTAGCACCGTGCCTAAGTCCCAGGCTGGGAACAGAGGCCTTCTTGGAGGATTTAGTTAATGGCTGCTTTTAGGAATTGTTTTATCAGTGGTTCATCTGCCCACCTGCACCCCCTGTGAAGCACGTTAAGTTGTGAATATTTTTCAAATCCTGTTGTAGGTAACATTGGTCGAGGCCTTCCTAGACTTTAATAATGTTGAGATTACCTCATCTGAGATGCCTTGTGCCTGTAGTCTGGTTGATTTAGCAATCAGGCCGTCAGTTGCAACCTGCCCGGGTTGGGATGCATCCACTGGCTCTGCCACAGGAGATCTCTCCTTAGAGGTAGGCGTATTGGGGGGGCCGACATCATCTGTAAGAGCAGAGGGAACCACGGCCTCTGTGGCCAAAAAGGTAGGATTACTATTGCATGGATCTTCTCCCTCGCAATCTTCAAGGGGGTTTTCATCACTAGCGGCACCGGTGGAAAGAGGAAGACTAGGGGAAAATCCCATGGAATGACGAAGGCATCTTGGGCTATGGCTTTGTTGCAGCGGAACCTGGACACCAATTGGGGTGTCTTTGCATTGACTCGGGTCGCCATTAGATCCACTGAGGGTGTCCCCTAATCGGAAAAGACTGGCTCCAGGAACTTCCTGTTCAGGGCCCATTCGTTTTTGTCTGGGAATTCCCGACTCAGACGATCAGCAATGGAATTTTGGCTGCCTGGAATGTAGGCTGCTGTTAGGGCTTCAAGATGTGCTTCGGCCCAGAAAAATATCTTGGTCGCCACTTGTAACAGTGGCAAACTTTTGGTCCCGCCCTGTTTGGCTATGTATGCCACCGCCGTCTTGTTGTCTAACATCAGTTTGACTCGGGCTCCTTGCACTAGTTTCTCGAAGGCCCGCAGGGCCAGATACGCTGCTTGCAGTTCCAAGAGGTTGGAGTGTCTGGATTCCAACTTGTTCCATACGCCCTGTACCCACCTGCCGAGGCAGTGAGCGTCCCAGCCCCGGAGACTGGCATCCGAGGTTATCAGAACCCAGTCTCCGGGGCTGAGGGGCATGCCCCGCGACAGATTTTCCGGCGTCGTCCACCAAGCTAAGTTCTGGCGAATTTGGTTCGGCATGAGAATTTTCTGGTGGAGAGACATGCCATCCCACTGGCTCAGAAAAGTCGCCTGGAATGCCCTTGTGTGGAACCTTGCCCAGGGAATGGCTGGGATTGCTGCTGTAAACATCCAGAGCAGAGTCATACAATCCCTTGCTGATAGTGACGGTGACTTCATCACGCTGTCTACGCAGGCTACCAATTCTGCCCTCTTGCGTTCGGGTAGCAGGCCAAGTCCTCTGTCCGTATTGAAGATCAGTCCCAGATTTTCCATCTCCTGTGAGGGAACGAACTGGCTCTTCCAGCCAAACTTTGATAGGGTTTCTAGCACTACCTTGCGTTGTCAAATTAGCTGACTGCTTGAACGGGCTACTACAAGGATGTAGTCTAGGTAGTGAAAAATCTTTATGCCCTTCAGGCGGATGACGGCAATGACGGCTAGCAGGATTTTGGAAAATACTCGAGGAGCTGTGCTGATCCCAAAAGGTAGACATCTGAACTGGAAATGATCTTCTCCTACCATGAATCTTAAGTATTTTTGGTGGTTCTCGCTGATTGTGATATGCAGATATGCATCTGCTAAATCGACTGATATCAACCAGTCCCCTGGTTGCAATACTGAGATGATCGTAAATATGGATTCCATTTTGAACGTCCTGGGAGTTATATAATGATTTAAACTTCTCAGGTCCAAAACCGTTCTGAGTTCTCCTGATGCTTTGGGAACCAGAAAGATTGGAGAGTATACCCCTTTTCCCTGTTGTTTTATGGGTACTGGCGAAATCGCATTCTTTTGTCGTAAGCCGGTTAAATATTCTTGTAAACAGTTTTGTTTTTTCTGGTCTGTCGGCCAATCTGTGCGAACCACCATATTGGGAGGTTTCTTCTGAAAGGATATTTTGTAGCCATATTTCAGCGTCTTGTGGACCCACTGGTCCTTGACTATTTCCGCCCATACCCTCCAAAAGGACGTTAACCTGGCACCCACCTAGGGAGGATGGGCGGTTAACCCGTCAAAAAGACTTCTCTGGTTTCTTCGCGGTTGTGCTGCTTTGGTCTTTACATTCCGCAAAAAAGACCCCTGCGAGTTTCTCCAGTAGGGTCTAGCATACTCCCGTCCAGGTCTATATGACCTGGCGTCATAGGTCCTCTTGTAATCTGGTTGAGCTGGCCGGGTGGTCTGCTGCCTCCTCTTGGGTCTCTGAGGCATCAGACCCGATATTCCCCCCATTGCTCGACTAATAGCCTCTTCCAGGGTTTTCCCAAATAGCACTTTGCCATTAAATGGGGTATTGCAGAGACTTTGTTTAGACGTAACCAAAGGGCCCTCTTGGCTGTCACTGCAAATGCCATGATTTTTACGAGTAGCATAACCAAATCCATCGAAGCCTCTGCTATAAAATCGGCCAAGGTCGATTTCTTCTAATGTTTGTATGACCGCTTCTGTTTCCATGCCCGTCTTCAGGGCTGTTTGTATCTTTGAGGTCCAGACCTTCAGAGCTCTGGAGACTGAGGTTAAGGCTATGGCCAGGCGTAATGCTGCACCAGCGGAGGAAAAAAACTTTTTTAGGTCTGTATCTGCACGTCTGTCCATTGGATCGCTGAATGTTGTAGAATCCTGTAAAGGCAAGGCGACCTGTCTGGCCAGGCGTTAAAAGGCCGCATTTATTCCCAGCGGGGAATCCCAGAGAGCTGCTTCTGGGGGTTTAAAAGGGTATAATATTGAAAAACAATTCTGCACGTTCGCCCTTCTTTCCGGTCTCTCCCATTCATCTTCAAACCACTCACGAATTTCAGGCAAAAGGGAAAAGGTGACCCCCTTGTCTCTTGCGACTCGGAAAAAAATCTTTTAATTTTTTCAGGTGGCTGAGTATCCTGATCCCAGTCTATGGCTTCCCTTACGGCCAGACAAATGATTCTATGTATTGAAAATTGAATAGAAATTCAGAAGGTTCTTTCGTGTCTGACGAACCTTGTGATGGCCCTTCAGAGTCTGGTGATTCATCTCGGATTTGAGGGTTCGCTCTGAATTTGGTTTTAGATCTTGGGGTTTTGCCAGCTGAGGCTGATTGTATCCCCTCTGTGACTGCGTCTTGAATGTAATTTATAATTCTTTTCACTTTAGCCTCTCTGTCTGTAGCGGCGTCTCTTATGCAGCCGGTGCACAAAAGTTTGCTAGGTTCGGAAGGCGCCGAACATGCCCAACAAAGACCGTCATCTGGGCAGGGTCTTAGTTCTGCGGTCTTGGGCTGGCTAGATTTGCGAGCTGGGCTAGAATGGGATTTGTGCGTTACCCAAGACCCAAACGCTTGCGGAGATTTAGAACGGTGATGGGACTTTTTTCTCTGTGTATGTCTTGTTTTAGGGCACGTTTTTAGTTCTTGGTATTTTCACTCTTTTACTATGGCCCCTGTCGACCCCTCCTACCTTTCCGGTGAATTTTGTGCATTCTGGGGCTGTGGTGAGCTCATGCTGCATAAACGAAAGGATACCGTAATCAGGAGCTGACCCCAAAAAAATTATGGAATATTCTAACAACAACTAAACTATATGTATATATATATATATATATATAAATAAAAAAAATAAAAACTACAGTTTTTTTATTAATATTACTAACAGTATTATACCCCTAAGGAAGACAGAAAAAAATCTGTTTAAACTTCTATTAAAAACACTAACCTTTTGCAGTAAAGAAAATGGCCACAGGGTGGCAGCAGTTACACAGGAATACACAGAACGCTTTAGAAGGAACAAGCAGAGGTTTAGAAACCAAGTCAGCTGACACAATCTCTCCACCTCCCTCTGAGGAGACTCACCAACAGCGCCCTGTTCAGAGCCAGTGTCAGTACACTCTGAGCTCTCTCCTGAAGTTTTTTTAGCTACACAGCACCGCCCTCCCCCTGTGACGTCATCACCGCTCGTCCAGAAAGCACGGGGAGGGCAGCCAGCACGCTCCTATGGAGCTCAGCTTCCATGAGGTACAGACAGGCATCCAAGCAGCCGCAAACACCACAGCCCCCTCACCCTCAAACAATAAGCTCTATAAGCTATTATGTGCCCGCAGCTCATGCCTGAGCGCATGGCCGGACTTACCATTGGGCTTGACTGGGCTTCCCCAGGAACCCGGACGGCAACCCCCCCCACCCTTTTTGTATTTATTTTTTATAAAAACATGTATTTGTATATATTTTTTATATATATATATATATATATATATATATATATATATATATATAATTATTATTATTACTATTAAAGGGCCCAGAGGTCTACAGGGCCCCAGATGGCAACCTCCCTTTTTTTATGTATTTTTTATAAATGTTTATTTTTTTATTTATTTTTTATTAAAGGGCCCAGAGGTTTATTTTTTCTTTTTATTAAAGGGCCCAGAGGTCCCCAGGCCCACGGATGGCTACCCCCCCCCCTTTTTATATATATATATATATATATATATATTTTTTTTTTTCTTTATTTCTTCTTTTTTTGTAAAGGCCCCCCCCTGCTTCTCAATTTCAGGCGGCAGCACCCCCGTTCTCTGCTCCAGGGGGCCTATGCCTTAAGCTGTGTAAGGGGCCCCAAAATTCCTGATGGGCCTGCGCATACCTCCCAACACAGACAGCTTCTCCTCGCAGTCCCACGAAAGGGTTAATTTTCCTGCACTGCAAGAGGAGGCAGCACGGAAGCAGGAGGAACCGGAGTGGTGTGTGGAGGACTGTGGCTTCTGAAGGGAAGAAAGCCGACAGCCGGGCTAATGACAGTCTGTGGCCCCGGCTGTCGGCACAGGTGAGAGGTACTCCCCCCGCTCAACAATTGCAAACCCCCCCCCAGGAGGAACCGGAGCGGTGTGTGGATGTCTACTGGAGGGAAGAGAGCCGACACATTCCGTGCACGGGTGAGAGGCACCCCCCGATCAACAACTTTAATGCGCACCCCCCCCGCTCAACAACTTCAATTCGCCCCCCCACTCAACAACTTTAATGCGCACCCCCCTGCTCAACAACTATGATCCCCCCTCGCTCAACATCTTCGATCCCCCCCAATTCTCGGCTCCAGGGGGCCCCTTCAACACTCAAGCCCAGGGGTCCCCACCACCCTAAGTCCTGCCCTGCCTGAGCGTCCAGTATCATGAAGGGACATACCTCATTATTCTGGACCTTCCACGCCAGGAGAGCCTGAACCTGGGTGGGATGGTTCGGTAGGGTTTTTTTTTTTTTTCTCTCTCTTTGTCAGAGTCTGCTTGTGGTCTGGTCGTCCGACCAAAAAAAAGGAACAAGGACTGGGGAGGAGGGGCCCCCTACTTATTAGCTAAGAAGAAGGTGGTACTGGTGGACCGGAGGAGGGGATTAACCCATAGTGTGCTGACGTGAGGCTGGCCAGGAAAAAGAATTACAGACATGCCCCAAAACTATTTTCATTTAACATTCCAACCTTCTGGCTTTAAGAAACACTTAAAAAAAAGAAAGAAAATTGTAGTCAGTTGCAACTGTTTTTGCAGATCAAGCACAGGAAAAAAATATGGAATCACTATGCACTTTGCACTTCTAAAACAAACTTCTGCATCAGATTACATCCTGAAAAATTATGTCATCACCACCAAACATCATTTCAATTGATGGAATAAGAAAAGTGTCCAAAATCTCAATAGAAACTTGTGCATTTATTGAATATTTAATGACTGCCATCTCCACTGTGCCTTTACCAGACATGCAACCCTCATATCATCAATGATTGTGTCAAATAACATGTTTTCTTCAGGCCGTCGTCTTCATACATTTCATTGGAATGGCACCAAACAAACGTTCAAACATCATCACCCTGCTAAATAAGAAAAAACAAGCTGCGCAAATATCATGAGTGTCGACCACTGAGTGGTCAATCAATGATGAAGAAGATCTCCAAAGAGAATGTAGAACCCAATCTTAGTGAAATTCAATGAAAAATGAGTCCTCAAACATAAAATTGAGTCTCTGTGACAAAAATAAATGAAAAGTGATTCAAAGAGTAATCGTCTCTCTCAAGATGTGCTGCTCCTCAACTGTTTGCGGTTGTTTGCTGTGCGTTAAATGGGGAGTTTGGTCTGTCAGAGTTTGGTCTGTCACTGTGAACCCTAACCCTGTTACAGACAGGGTTAGGGTTACAGATAGGGTTAGGGTTACAGATAGGGTTAGGGTTACAGACAGGGTTAGGGTTACAGATAGGGTTAGGGTTAGGGTTACAGACAGGGTTAGGGTTACAGACTGTAACCCTAACCCTATCTGTAACCCTAACCCTGTCTGTAACCCTAACCCTATCTGTAACCCTAACCCTAACCCTATGGCCCCGTACACACGGTCGGTTTGGTCCGATGAGAATGAACCGAAGTTCATTTTCATCGGACCAAGCCCACCGTGTGTATAGGCTATCGGTCTGTTTTCCTTCGGTCCAAAATTTTAAAACATGCTTCAAAACCGAACAGATGGACCGCTGCCCCATCGGACCAAACCGATGGTTAGTACAGAAAAGCATCGGTTCAAAACCCGCGCATGCTCAGAATCAAGTCGACGCATGCTTGGAAGCATTGAACTTCGTTTTATTCAGCACGTTGTGTGTTTGACGTCACCGCGTTCTGACCCGATCAGATTTTGGACTGACAGTGTGTACACATATCAGGCCGTACGGCCACTTCAGAGGTGAACCGATGAAAACGGTCCGACGGACCATTCTCACCGGTTTTGTCCGACCGTGTGTACGGGGCCTAACTGTTACCCTAACCCTAACCCTGTCTGTAACCCTAACCCTTACACTACCTGATCGATACAACATCATACCTGATGTTTTAAAGCATGTTATTCCAAACAATTTATGAATGTTAGGTGATTTATGCCCTTTATGGATTAAAAACGGACTCTGCGACAACTACATAATTTTCCATGGGAGTTTTGCCATGGATCCCCCTCCGGCATGCCACAGTCCAGGTGTTAGTCCCCTTGAAACAACTTTTCCATCACTATTGTGGCCAGAAAGAGTCCCTGTGGGTTTTAAAATTCGCCTGCCTATTGAAATCTATGGCGGTTTGCCCGGTTCGCGAACATTTGTGGAAGTTCGCGTTCGCCGCTCGCGAACCGAAAATTTTAGGTTCGCGACATCACTATCTATCACTACTATCCATGTTTATCTATCTGTCTTTGTCTAGCTACAAGTATCTATTTTGGTTATTTTTGAATGCATTGACACATCTCCTGTAACCCAATCTGCCTGGACAGTATGGTCACCTGCTGACTTGGCATCGTCCACAGGCAGCTTAACTCTTCAATAAGAGACACAAGTTGACTTCAACAGAATTGACTGCTATTTACAGTACTGTACAGAGGATGGTTTTCCAGTCTTCCAGTCTTTTGAAGTGTAAAAAGACAATTGATTTCCTAAGTTCTGTATCTGTGAATAACTAACACTGACTGAGGAAACATGGAAGAAACTGGAGGGGCTAGGTAGGACTGAACTAACAATCACTAAAGCAGGAGAGGACAGAGGGAGAAACCAAAATCACATAATTAGACAAGTTGTAGTGACCCAAAACTGCCACTAGATGTCAGCATACTACAAAACAAAAATAACCTCATTCAGTTCAACACATAACAGAAAAAATACATAGTGTGGCAGAGCAATGTCTATCTATCTGTATCTATCTATTATCTTTCTGTCAATTTATCAATCTAGCAATCTATCTTTGTCCACCAGTAACTATCTATGCATCTACTTACACCTATTTACTGTAGATTGATTGATTTATCTATCATAATATATCTATGAACATCTATCTATTTTCATATATCTAACTATGTATTTACATCTATCTGTCCCCATTTATTCACCTGGTGTCTATCTACTTATATTTATCTCTATCTATCTATCTATCTATCTATCTATCTATCTATCTATCTATCTATCTATCTATCTATCTATCTATCTATCTAACTGTCTAGAATAGATCTATCTATCTTTCTCCATCTATTCACATCTATTTGTACCTCTCTATCTGTCTTCATATATCTAACTATCTGTCTATTTACATCTATTCACCAGTAACTATATATCTACAGTATTTGCATCTATCTATCTATCCACATCTATATATCTATTTACGTCTATCTATCTGACTATCTATCTATCTATCTATCTATCTCTCAATCTATTCCTAACAATCTATCTATATCTCAATCTATCCACCTATCTATCTATCTATCCCTATCTATTTACATATATATATCCATCTATTTACATCTATATATCTGTCTATTTACATCTATCTATCTCTATTTGGCTATTTATCTATCTCTATCTATATACAAATATCTATCTACCTACATATATCTATCTATCTATCTATCTAACTATTTACATCTTTATATCTCTGTCTATGTACATCTATATATCTGACTATCTATGTATCTGTAGCTCAATCTATCCCCATTTATCTATCTATCTATCTATCTATCTATCTATCTATCTATCTATCTATCCACCTATATATCTCTATCTATTTGCATATACCTATCTAGCTATTTACATCTATATATCTGTCTATTTACATCTATCTATTTTTCTATCTCTATTTATCTATCTATCTCTATTTGTTTACATCTATCTATCTATCTATCTATCTATCTATTTACATCTATATATCTCTGTCTATTTACAGCTATCTATCTATCTATCTATCTATCTATCTATCTATCCACTTCTATCTATCAACTTATCTATATCAATCAATTTACATCTATTTATCTATCTGTATTTATCTACTGTATATATCTACATCTATCCACATGTAACTATCTATAGTTATCAACCGGTATCTATTATCTATCTCCATATATCCGTCTTTATTATCTGTCTCTCCTTCTATCTAACATTAACTTACTAGCTAGCTGGTATCTATCTACTTGTATCTATCTATCAACTTATCTACATCAATCAATTTACATCTATCTATCTATCTCTCTCTCTATCTATCGATGTATTTCTCTTTCTCTCTATCTATCAATGTATCTATCTATCTATCTCTATATCTCCCTCTCTATCTATCTCTCTCTATCTATGTATCCCTCTCTCTCTATATATGTATCCCTCTCTCTATCTGTCTCTCTATCAACTTATCTATATCAATCAATTTACATCTATCTATGTATCTCTATTTCTCTCTATCTATCTATGTATCTCTCTTTCTCTCTATCGATGTATCTCTCTCTCTACGTATCTCTCTCTCTCTCTCTCTATGTATCTCTCTCTCTCTCTATCTATGTATCTCTCTCTATCTATCTATGTATCTCTCTCTGTCTATGTATCCCACTCTCTCTCTCTCTCTCTCTATCTATGTATCTCTCTCTCTATGTCTCTCTCTCTCTCTCTCTCTCTCTCTCTCTCTCTCTCTCTCTCTCTCTCTCTCTCTCTCTCTCTATGTAGCTCTCTCTCTATCTATGTATCTCTCTCTCTATCTATCTATGTATCTCTCTCTCTCTCTATCTATCTATGTATCTCTCTCTCTCTTTCTATGTATCCCACTTTCTCTCTCTCTCTCTCTCTCTCTCTATGTATCTCTCTCTCTCTATCTATGTATCCCACTCTCTCTCTATCTATCTCTCTATCTATGTATCTCTCTCTCTATCAATCTATCTATATCTCTGCGTATATATCTCTCTATATATCTATCCATGTATATCTATCTATCTATCTATCTATCTATCTCTCTATGTATCGCTCTCTCTCTATCTATCTCTCTATGTATCTCTCTATGTATCTCTATCTATCTATCTATCTATCTATCTATCTATCTATCTATCTATCTATCTGTCTATCGCTCTATCTATCTATCTATGTAACTCTCTCCCTCTCTCTATGTATCTATCTATGTACTGTATCGCTCTCTCTCTCTCTCTATCTCTCTATGTATGTAATATCGGTCCGTGCTCGGGCTTTGTGTATATGTAGAGCAGTGAGTGTGGGGGGGCCCGGTGTCGGGCGGTGTAGAGGATCCAGGTGGTCCACTCCGGGGAGAGATGAATCAGAGAGTCAGCTAAGCATGCACAGCCTGGGCTTGTTCTTCAATCCGTTCATTCAGTGGAGCGAGTGAAAAGCTGCTGATCGCTGCCATTGTGAGTCATCGGCGATGTGGGAAGCGAAGCCTCCGCTGGCTGCCAAGAGATAAATAGCCCCTGACAGCTCTGGCTGCCTGCGCCGCTCTCCGCACTCACAGGGGGGCGCTCTGTACAGCTCCGCTCCGACTCTCTTTCATGTGTACGATCCTGAGAAATGAGCCGCCCCTCCCCCTCACAGCTCTAATCCTACCGCTGAGCTGATCATGCAAAATACAAATTGCCACAAGGAGGGTTTTTTTTTTAAACAGAATCCTTCAGATTTACTATTTCACTGCCAGAAAAAAAAATTCGCATGACTTTAACAAGTTATTATTGATCATAAAATGAATAACTTTTTATAAATCTGTTGATTGTAGAATATTAGACTTTATATGAAGTATTGTAACCTGTGCCTACTCTTTATGTGATTTATTATTAGAGCGATGATGATAATTGGATGAAGATCTGAACATCGACTCGGATTTCTTCCTCGCCTTCCATTATTGTACATATATGTCGCTGTAATCGGGTCCGATGTGAGTTCTCCCGATCCACTTCAGTCAGTCCCGGGAGGTATGGAATCACCATATGTCATATTCAGAGGAATTCCTGGAGCTAGAACGACAATTTTCTGGCGATAGATTCATTAACCCCTTCCCACCCAGAGCCACTCCAACTGCGTCTTTATGCCCAGAGGGGCCCGCCGGCTCCTGATCATTAGTAGAGACCGCCATCTGTCTTTGATAGCCTGGTCCCTGCGCTGGGAGCATTCTCGGCACATAAAGCTCTGCTGATCCATGGATACATGTGCAGCGTCTGCGAGTGAAAACCCACCGTCTTCACCACCTTTACCGTGCGTTACATGGACGGCAAAGAACTCAACCCCCCTCTAACCTAATGCTTACAGTCAGGGCCGCTGCAAGGATTTTTGTCTACACAGGCGAAGGTGTACGGGCTAAAATCATTAATAAAATAAAAGTAATTCTGAAAAAAATAATAATAATAATAATAAAAAATACAATTAATTTAGAATGGCTAAAATCACACCACTCCGCACCAAGAGAAGTGCTTGCGGTACTTTTTTAAATGCACTGAAGCCGGATAGCATCATACAAAAGTACAATGCGATCCGGTGCAGGCAGATGCGGGCAAACAAACTGCGTTTTGTGACCTGCGTTTGGGGTGTCATTAACTTTCTATTGACACCCGCTGCAGATCGCAAATGGAGTGCATTTTACATGTGGTGTGAGGCACACAGTTAGAGAGAGGGAGAGAAGGGGGGGGGAGAAAAAGAAAGAGAGGGTGAGAGAGAGAACAATGACGAGAGTAAGAATTAAAGTAAGAGAGAGAATGAGGGAAGGAGAGGGAGAGAGAGAATGAGGGAAGGAGAGGGAGAGAGAGAATGAGGGAGAGAACAATAAAGAGAGGGGGGGAGAGGGAACAAGGGAGAGAGTGAGAATATAAGGGAGAGAGAGAGGGAGAAAGAGAATGAGGGAGGGAGAGGGAACAAGAGAGAGGCAACAATGGGGAGAGAGATTGAGAGGGAGAGAGAGAATGAGGGAATGAGGAGAGAGAGAACAAGGGAGAAAGTGAGAATGAAAGGGAGAGTGAGGGAAGGAGAGGAAGAAAGAACAAGGGAGGGAAAGGGAGAATGAGGGAAGGAGAGAGGGAATGAGAGGGAGAGAGAGAACGAGGGAGAGAGAAATAAACAGAGAAAATGAGCAAGAGGGGGAGAGTGGGAACAAGAGAGAATGACAGAGAGAGAGAGAATGAGGGGGAAAGATAAACAGAGAGAATAAGCGAGAGGACAGAAAAGAGAGGGAGAGAGAATGAGGGGGAGAGAAACAAGGGGGAAAGAGAGAGAATGAGGGAATGAGAATGAGAGAGAGAGAATAAAAGGGAGAGAGTGAAAATGAGGAAAGGGAGAGAGAAAACAAGGGAGAAAATATAAAGAGAGAGAATGAGTGAGAGGAAACAAGAGAGAGGCAGAGAAAATGAGAAGGGGAGAGAATTACAGAGGGAGGGGGAGAGAACAATGGGAAGAGAGAGAATGAGGGAAGGAGAATGAGAGAGATAACAAGGGAAAGAGTGAGAATGAGGAAAGGAAAGGGAGAGAGAGAGAGAGAGAGAGAATGAGGGAGAAAAAATAAAGAGAGAGAATGAGTGAGAGGGGGGCAGAGGGAACAAGAAAGAGGGAGAGAAAATTAGAGGGGGAGAGAATGACAGAGGGAGAGAGAGAGAATGAGGGAGGGAGGGAGGGAGGGGGAACAAGAGAGAATGACAGAGAGAGAGAGAATGAGGGGGAGAGATAAACAGAGAAGAGAAGAGAGAAGGAGAGAGAGAATGAGGGAGGGGGAACAAGGGGTAGAGAGAAGGAGAGAGAGAACCAGGGAGAGAGAAAGAATGAGGAAAGGAGAGGGAGAGAGAAAACAAGGGACGGAGAGGGAGAGAAGGAGAGAATGAGGGAACGAGAGGGAGGGACAGAATGAGGGCGAGAGAGAGAGAACGAGAGGGAGAGAAAAATAAAGAGAGAAAATGAGCAAGAGGGAACAAAACAAAGGGAGGGAGAAAGACAGACAGAGGGAGAGAGAACGAGGGAGAGATAAATAAAAAGAGAGAATGAGTGAGAGAGGGAACAAGAGAGAGGGAGAGAGAATGACAGAGGGAGGGAGAACGAGAAAGAGAGAGAGATAATGAGGGAGAGAAAAATAGAGAGAGAATTAACAAGAGGGGGAGAGAGAATGAGGGAAGGAGAGGGAGGGAGAGGAATAGAGAGAATGAGGAAAGGAGAGGGAGAGAGAAAAAGAAATACAGAGAGGAAGAGGTAGGGGAAAGAGGAGGGTGAAAAGAAGCAAGAGAAGAAGGAAATGAGGGGAGAGAAGGGGGAAGGAGGAGAGGGGGAGATGTAGAAGGAGGAAAAGAAAGGGGTCTGTGGCAGCTAGCAGCCATTGTTTCAAAACTACCACCCAACTGCCCACAGAACTCCTCTCACAGCACAACGCATTGCATGCAGATGACTGAAATGTGGGAGGGGTTGTGCGGACATAAATGGGAGGTGGGGTGTTGAATTAGACAAGCAATGGAGTGAGGGAGGGGCTAGGGGGACAGTGAAGACAGGAGATGGAGCACATACAGCCCTACTCCCATGTAAACTGGCTTTCCCCGCTGTCACTTTGTCACTACGCTCCACACTGCCTGAGTGGTGTCTGGGGGAGAAGACGCTCCTTGGGCAACTACACACACAGACACCGCCTCCTGCTCCTTCAGCTCTTGTTTATCCTCATCCCCTTGGCTCATGCTCAGTGTGTAATGTAGGTGTACACCCTGGGACACATATCTGACCCTTGGACAGCCGCTTGATACCACCTATATAGGCTCAAACCTTGATGTCCAGCACAGGAACCAGTATATTGGCGACCTGTTTTATGCGGATTGTATCTTATCCTGTCTTCTTTGAGAGAAGGTTGTTGTCCCAGTTGGCTGCAGGATTACTTATTTTAGTACAGATGATGTGTAACTACACCTGTGACGCCTAACCCAAGCATGATACACGTTTTGTTTTGACTACGAAGTCACTGCAAGATTCCTTGTCGGTTGTGTTATACCGCCTGCTATACGTGCCCCTTGGATGCATCCATTGAGAGACCATCTGCTATATAACCACTTGTTCTCTGTTACATACTTTTCTACGAAATCCCTGTCATCGTCCTGAAGAAGCCCCACGGCGAAACGTGCGTCGGCGACTTCTAAGGATTTTGTATACAGTGGTCATTCTTGCATTTGTATTTTATAACTATGTGCTTTTGTGTATTATATTGATGATATTAAACTTTATATTTTTTTAACATACTTCCTTGGCCTCAAAGTCCGACCATCAATATCTATTTGTAGTTATTGTTCTTCTTCCATCTTGCTCAGGCTTGTCACCCTGAATCCCACAATAGAGCTCCAATCTGCTTGGTGTGGCGGGGTGTGTGATAGCAGAGAGTGGTGCAGGGTCACTGTGTCAGTAAAATTACAGGGCCAGCAAGTGTCTGGGGCTCCGAATTATTTTACTGCCCCTCTATCCTGGCACCCTAGGCCAGCTGCCTATGGCGCCTGCCCTGCTGACAGTCTTTTTTCCACCTTACCTAGTGAAGCTACTAATACTCAATACTTGCCGGTTCTGGTGCAGCGGACTGCTAATCCAGTGCTGTAATGTCGATGAATAATAGGTACACCCCCACTCCATTCATAGATCGTGTTTCATTCAGAAAAGCTGTAGTACTGCTTCTATGAATGAAGGTGTGAAGCGCAAAGGGCGGTCACAGTTAGGTTCTCTTAATGAGGGCCTGTGATAGCCCCTTAGTTGTATTAACCCCCACCACACTGAAAAACTGCAGCGGCGAGGCTGGGAGGGGGGCATAGACAGAGGAGGATTTCAACTAAAAGGAGAGGCTTCAGCACAAGGGGCACATCCTGACTGTAAGTTATGTCCCTTGTGTTGATTTTTCAGCTGCACTTGGGCTTAAATAACTACCTGCACCTAATTCAGGCAAGCATTAGCGCCAGTTTTGGTAACATTACCGACACGTGCAACAAATTTAGGTAGCTCCCACTACCGCCACTTTAAGAAACAGTCATTATGGCAGGGACAGATTCATAAAGGATTACCACCAGTTCTCAGATTAGGAAACTGGCGTTAATTATGACCATCTTTGAGCTGGAGTACAGAGGTACACCAGTGATATGAAGTTTAGACAGGGTTGCTTTTAAATTTAGCTGCCAGGCGAAAGTTACCTTGGCCAATTGTTAGGAGATCAATTGATTCCCCCTAATTCTGGAATTGCTGCACTTTTCTCTTCTGTCACCAGGTGGCATTGTAGTTGGTGACATTAGGTAAAACAAGGGCATAGCAAGGACAGATTAGGAATGAATGGGTGTCTCCGCCAATGGGCAGGGATTTTCTTATGTCCCTTGGTTTGCTTGGAGAGCCTATTTATTTGGGTGGAGACACGTGGTCTGGGTTCTGTGTCACCTGGATGGCTGTCTGGGTGGACGTGTGTTATGTTGCACCGGCTGCTAGGCTGTAAGCCTGACGCCTATCTCAGGGACATCTGGCTGCTAGGCTGTCCGAGGGCCTATCCAGAAGCAGGAGAGCAGCGTAGGGTTGGGACCAGCTTGTAGTTCAGTCGGCTGGGGAACTAGTTGTGGTCAGAGGTAGAGGGGAAGCTGTCACCACTAAGGGACCATCCACCTTGTTACCAGGGACCACTGTGAGTAAGTTGAGGCCAGTACCAGAGCAGACTTCTCACCAGCCGGGGACGGTGAAGAAGTGGGAAACCTTCAGCAAGTGCCAAGCCAGGGACCCAGCAGGACAGCAGAGGTGACGCTGAGCATCAGTGAGTGTCAAGCCAGGGAACTAGTGTGTCAGCAGGGGTGATGCTTGAAGAGTATCTGGGAGTGCCAAGCCAGGGACCCAGTGGGGAAGCAGGGGTGACGCTTGAAGAGTATCTGGGAGTGCCAAGCCAGGGACCCAGTGGGGAAGCAGGGGTGACGCTTGAAGAGTATCTGGGAGTGCCAAGCCAGGGACCCAGTGGGGAAGCAGGGGTGACGCTTGAAGAGTATCTGGGAGTGCCAAGCCAGGGACCCAGTGGGGAAGCAGGGGTGACGCTTGAAGAGTATCTGGGAGTGCCAAGCCAGGGACCCAGTGGGGAAGCAGGGGTGACGCTTGAAGAGTATCTGGGAGTGCCAAGCCAGGGACCTAGTGGGGAAGCAGGGGTGACGCTTGAAGAGTATCTGGGAGTGCCAAGCCAGGGACCCAGTGGGGGAGCGGGGGTGACGCTTGAGGAAGATACTGAGTGCTAGATATATGCAGTCACTGGGTGGGAGGTCGTGTCATGTGTATACCTCTGTACCGCTACAATTGCAGATTGGTGAGCAGGGGGGGCGGTGGCAGATTGGGGTGGGGCGTTAAAAATGAGGCTCCACCCCCTGTTTTTACTGACCTCCAGCCACAACTGTAAACTTATCCTAAGGCAATATTCACAGGAGAGTTTGTGTCTGGCCGTTGGCAAGAATCTGATTCTTGCCAACGGTTGTAAATGCTATTGCACACAATGTATAGGAACAGCTGCAGGTGTCAGCGGCGGCTGTCAGACTTGTATTCTGTACAAATCAATGACAGGTGTCGCTGTTGTTCACATGTAACCACTCATCCGAGCAGTCAAATGTGAATACCAACCCTGGACGAAGCCAGTGTGCGTCCAAGGTTGGCATTTCCATGAAGTTTTAACTGGACACAAACTGGCTACAGGGAATCGGCCAGTTTGTATGCGACCATAGCAGAGACTGTTGCTGCGTCCAAAGGCGGCATTTATATCTGATCACCTGCTGAAACAGCCATTGTTCTAATTCACTTACTATTGTACAAAGCTTTTCCCCACTCCATATGATCTAATCAATAATAACATTGTTCAGGTACAATACGACCGCCCACAGGGCAGATAATCTGACGAGTGATGCAGAGCGCTCCATAAAGCTGCAAGGTCGGCGTTGACGGCTTCGCTAGTTGATGATGTTGTGTGAATGGAAGTGGAGAGGAGGTCAGCGGTGCAGAAAGGCACTGCTGATGTCTCTTATCTCAGGGGGGACAATGGCAATCAGCACAGAATAGTAGCATCAGCAGGTATTCATTGACACTAAAACGTAACCCCAAATTGCTGAAAGCTACTAAATTCAACAATGCCATCTCATGCCTATAGGTAGCTTTGGCGTAACTAAAAAGCGTAACAACATTGAAATGTGTACTGATCAGCCATAAGTTTATGACCACTGATAAGTTAAATGAATAACATTGCTTATCTTGCTTATCTACAATGACATTTGAAAGTCGGTGGGATATTGGATTAGGCAGCAAGTAAACATGTTGTCCTTGAAGTTGATGTGGTGAAAGCATCAAAAATGGACATAGCATTTTGTTGTGCATGGGGCTGCGTAGCTGCAGACCGGTCAGGGTGCTCATGCTGACAACCCAAAGTGCTCATGATGGTCACGTGAGCATCTGAACTGGACCACGGAGCAATGGAAGAAGATAGCTTGGTCTGATGAATCATGTTTTTTTACTTAATGGGGATGGCCAGGTGTGTGTGCTTCGCTTACCTGGGCAATTGATGGCACCATGATGCAATATGAGACGCAGGCAAGCCCATACCTCCCAACTTTTTGAGATAGGAATGAGGGACACCTATCAGTAAATGTATGAAGGCATAGGACACACCCCTTGCCATACCCCCTTAAGACCCCTTTCACACTGGGGCGTTTTTCAGGCGCTTTAGCATTAAAAAAAAGTGCCTGTAAAGCGCCTGAAAGAAGCTGCATCTGCAATCCCAATGTGAAAGCCCGAGTGCTTTCACACTAATGTGCCTAAAAAACGCCCCAATGGGAAAGGAGTCTTCACGTTAAAAAAAGTGCCTGTAAAGTGCCTGAAAGAAGCCTCATCTGCAATCCCAATGTGAAAGCTTGAGTGCTTTCACATTGAGGTGAGCTTCTTTGCAGTGCCTTAGGAGAATTGAATACACCGCTCCTAAAGCACCCCTTCCCATTGAGGTCCCTTTTTTACGGCCAAAGTGCCTGAAAAACGCCCCAGTGTGAAAGCTTTACCAGCGTTTTTCCGGGGGTTGGCAGTGTGAAAGGGCTCTGAAAGCACTCAGGCTTTTACATTGAGATTGCAGATGAGGCTTCTTCCAGGCGCTTTACAGGTGCTTTTTTTTTTCAACGCCAAAGCACCTAAAAAGCGCCTCAGTGTAAAAGGGGTCTAAAGGAGAATTTTACAAAAAAAAAACAAGATCGGTTAAACCCACAAGTGTTTTTTTTACCACTACTATTCCTTTATATTGGCTTTTGGAATTTACAAATGCAGCAATTTAGAAATCAGGTGAAAGGTTTAGCACCGGGAAACACTTTTTGATAGATAGAAAGTGCATTTTCATATACATATATATTGATCAGACCAAACTGAGGGACAAATGAGGAGGAAAGAGGGACAGAGGGACATTGCTCCAAATCAGGGACAGTTGGGAACTATGGGCAAGCCGATGGAGGCAGTGTGGTGCTCTTCCGGCTTGCTGGGAAAGCTTGGGTCCTGCCATTCACGTGGATGTTACTTGGCATGTACCACCTACCCAAAAATTGTTGGTGATCAGGTACACCCTTTCATGGAAACGGTATTCCCCAAAGACAGTGGTCTCTTTCAGCGGGATAATGTGCCCTCCCATACTGCAAAAATGGTTCAAGAATGGATTCAGGAACACAACAACGAAGTGTTAACTTGTCCTCCAAATTCTCCAGATCTCAATCCAACTGAGCATCTGTAGGATATGCTAGAAAAACAAGTCCGATCAATGGAGGCCCCAGCTCCAACTTACAGGACTTAAACGATTTACTACTGGTGGCTTAGGTCCAAGCTACCACATCATACCTACAGAGGTTTAATGGCATCCATAACTCGACGGGTCAAGGCTGTTTTGCTGGGACAATGGGGATTTACTCAATGTTGGGTGGGTGGTCATAAAGGTATGGCTGATCGTTGTAAGGCCTCATGCACACTGGACGTTTTTACAGCAGCTGTTTTTGGCAGTAGACGTTTTTTTCTACAGTCATTAACCACTTCCATACCAGGCACTTACGCACCTTCCTGCCCAAGCCAATTTTCAGCTTTCAGCGCTTCGCACTTTGAATGACAATTGCGCGGTCATGCTAAACTGTACCCAAACACATTTTTTATAATTTTGTTCCCACAAATAGAGCTTTCTTTTGGTGGTATTTGATCACCTCTGCGATTTTTATTTTTTGCGCAACAACTAAAAAAAGACTGAAGATTTTGAAAAAAAATACGTTTTTATTTTTTTCTGTACATTTTTTTGTAAATAAGTACGTTTTCTTTTTAAATTACAGGCACTGATATGGCGGCACTGATGGGCACCGATGAGGTGGCACTGATAGGCGGCACTGATAGGTGGCGCTGGTATGCGGCACTGATGGGCACTCATAGGCGGCACTGATGGGCACTCATAGGCGGCACTGATGGGCACTCATAGACGGCACTGATGGGCACTCATAGGCGGCACTGGGCACTCATAGGCGGCACTGATGGGCACTCATGGGCGGCACTGATGGGCACTCATGGGCGGCACCAATGGGTGGCACTGATGGGTACTTATGCGTGGCACAGATCGGCACTGATAGGTGGGCACTGGAAATAGATGGGCACTGAGAGGTGGCACTGATGGACACTGAGGGGTGGCAATGATGGACACTGAGGGGTGGCACTGATGGCATTGCTGGGCATCACTCCAGTCAGTGCCCATGTTGCCAGTCAGTGCCCATGCGTTTACATGGATTAAATACACACATACAATTTGCATATATGAATGACCATGGACCCAGCTGTGTCTTACTTTTTTAGTACACAGCTAAACGCAGAGCACATTTTTGCAGCTGTGTGTATTGCCCCACGGATGCCTTTAGTGATTAGATGCATAAAAAACTATACACTGTTCACATTTAAATGTTAGACCTTAAAGTGTATGTAAAGCCTAACATTGAACCTTTTTTTTTTCCTTTCAATAAAGGTACCATTGAAATAGTTTGGTTATATCTGTTGGCTAAGTACAAAAAAATGCCTGTTGATCCTGACAAAAAGCTTGTAAGCTGATAGCTTCTTGTGCTTTCTACCTCTGTTGACTATTATCGGTTCCCATAATTTCCAGCTACAAAACACCTTCCCCTAGTGGCGTCCATATGGGGCGCCGCCCCCTTAAACCATGCGCCCGGCCCCTAGTCTACATGCAGGGTGCCGGATGCATTGATTTCTACAGGTTTTTTATGTAAGCACATGACTAGCACGTGACTGGCTTCAAAAAAGAGCCCACCCACTTGTGTGACAATAGCAAATTAATATTTGCTATTGTCTTCCTGCTTCTCCTCCTGGGCCAATCAGGAAGTGGGTCCTGAGACCCGATAGGCCAGGGAGTCTCAGGACCCACTTCCTGTTCAGCCGGGATGAGAAGCAACGGCCGAGGAGCGAGATCCCTGTAATCCGACTGCTAAGGTAAGAAGGCCTCTGTATGTCCATCATCCACGGGGGGTGGGGGGTTGATTTTGCTGCCTTCACATTCATCTCCCATGTGGGGGGA
The DNA here is from genome assembly GCF_905171775.1 of Rana temporaria. Classification (NCBI taxonomy): domain Eukaryota; kingdom Metazoa; phylum Chordata; class Amphibia; order Anura; family Ranidae; genus Rana; species Rana temporaria. The sequence goes on from NC_053490.1 coordinate 399,082,085, forward strand.
TTGGGGGACCACCGTCCTCCTGTCCGTCTCCTGCGGGGAGGGGGGGTTTGCCGCCTTCCTGTCCGTCTCCAATGGGGGGTGGCGTTGGTTTGCCCCCCCCCCCAAAAAAAATATATTGAGCACCAGTCATCACTGCCTCCCCATATATTATGAAGAAGAGGAGGTTCTGCAGTTAGGGCGAAAACGCTGGTGACTGCATGGTGACAATGTGGTACTGGGAGCCACATAGAGAAGAAAAAAAAACGATAAAGATGACAACCATCTCAGTGGACTACAAAACACCTCCCCCATACATTATGAAGCAGGGGAGAGGGGAAAGGGGTTCTGTAGTTTGGTTCTAGAGCGACAATACAGGTACTAAAAGGTGACAATCTTTAAAAGAGATTAAAGAGTGCAGTTTGATCTGGAACTACTTAACACCTCCCCCTCTGTTATGCAGAAGAGGGGAGGAGGAAGGGGTTCTGTAACTTGGTTCAAGGGAAACCGTGGGGTAGATTCAGGAAAGAATTACGCCGACGTATCCATAGATACGCCGCGTAATTCCAAAACTGCGCCAGCGTATCTACTTTCTGTATTCAGAAAGCTAGATACGCCGACATTAGCCCAAGATACAACTGGCATAAGTCTCTTACGCCGTCGTATCTTAGGGTGCATTCTTACGCCGGCCGCTAGGGGCGCTTCATTTGTTGTCGGCGTAGATTATGCAAATTAACTAGATACGCCGATTCACAAACGTACGTACGCCCGGCGCAATTTATTTACGTCGTTTACGTTAGGCTTTTTCGGCGTAAGGTTGTTCCTGCTATTAGGAGGCGCATGCAATGTTAAGTATGGACGTCGTTCCCGCGTCGAAATTTGAATTTTTTACGTCGTTTGCGTAAGTCGTTCGCGAATAGGGCTGGACGTAATTTACGTTCACGTCGAAACCAATACGTCATTGCGCCGTACTTGGAAGCAATGCACACTGGGATATGTACACGGACGGCGCATGCAAAACGTCAATCACGTCGGGTCATCCATTATTTACATAAAACACGCCCCCCTTCCACATTTGAATTACGCGGGCTTACGCCGGCCCCATTTACGCTACGCCGCCACAACTTACGGAGCAAGTGCTTTGTGAATACAGCGCTTGCTCCTGTAAGTTACGGCGGCGTAGCGTAAATATGATATGCTGCGCCGCCGTATCATTGCGCGCCCCTACCTGAATCTACCCCAATGTCAGTACTGCATGGCGACAATATGGTACTGGGGGGATCAGCAGGTGAAGAGAAAGGAAACAATGCCTGATAAAAGAAAATTATATATATATATTGTAGTATAGATACATATTAAACATAAAATATTATCGAGCAGATTCTCTCTATCTATAGCCCATTATAAATGGTCTAAGCCCCTGTATAACTGGTCCCTGGATTACGGCGCGCATATCCCCTATCATCATCTCCGGCTGCACATATGCTATATTTAGTAGTAATTGACAAACTGCGTATTCTACGGTGGAGGAAGAAGAGCACTAACTGAACGCGACGCCAATAAGGAGAATCATACAAAGTTCAATCTTGACATATATATGATTTCCTACCCCCTAAAGAACACAAACAAAGAGAATTTTATGGTAAAAACACCCAAATACTACCGGAAGGGAGACATGCAAAAAATAAAGCAACCTGGAAATCAAAGCTGGCTAATAATTTCCATGACTAACAGAGATAACCACAGAACGCTCCCTACCCTCCCAAACAAAATCATGTACGTATGTTTATCACATCAGGTGCTTCCTGGTCCCTCCGGCTATTTTGAGATTGCTCCAATCTTACGGTAGTAAGAGGAAGAAATTAAAATGTCCTTGCTAACTCGGCACTAATAATGCCAGAATAGAAGTGGGAAGAGGCGCAGGCGGATTCACAACACCCCCCATTTCCGCGAGCCGCTCAGGCTGGTAATAGATAGAGAGTTGTTTCCAGTACTTCTTTCTACAGGTCTTTGCATTAGAGATGCATTGGATATCATTAAAACTCCATTATGTTCTGATTGTGGGAAGGAACGTACAAGAAATTTTAAAGCTATTTCTGAATCTCATTTAGGTTACAAAGCACGTAGGACGCTAAGAAGATTTCGCTGTGGGCCCTTGTCTTATGTATTTATGTAGCCGCTGGATATATTTATGCCTGCTAATAATAGATAATGTGTCCTGTACTACATATATATATATATATATATATATATATATATATTAGTTTCATATTTTCTCACTTTTCTAACTAATCTGATTTACAAAACAGGGCAGTACAATGATCACCATTGTAAATAGAACAAAAATAACCAACCTTGTAAGGCCTTGTTCACAGTGCACTGTGTACTATAGCATACCTCCCAACTGTCCCGGATTTCGCGGGAATGTCCCACTATTCGCGGTAAATCTAAAGTCCCGCGAGCAGTGCTATTGATCCACGAAATTCACCCCCCCGCTCAACAACTTTGTTCCCCCCGCTCTCAACAACTTTGATCCGCGCGGACCCCCCCCCCCCCGCTCAAGAACTTTGATCCGTGGACCCAATCCCCCCCCCCCCGCTCAACAACTTCGTTTGGGGGGTATGCTCATTTGTCCCTCATTCTGAAGTTAAAAAGTTGGGAGGTATGCTGTATGCTATAGCATATGCCCAGGCTGCCGACAGCAGGACTGAATGCTGCACCTGTGCCCTCTGTCCACAACTAAATGCCCAGTGTGCATGGGGTCTTAGGCCTCATTCACAAAGGCATACTATAGCACAGTGTTTCTCAACTCCAGTCGTCAAGGCCCCCCACAAGTCATGTTTTCAGGATTTCCCTCAGATGAAATGGCTGTGGTAATTACTAAGGCAGTGAAACTGATCAAATCACCTGTGCAAAATTATGGACAGCCTGAAAACATGACCTGTTGGGGTGCCTTGAGGACTGGAGGTGAGACAAACTTCTAAAGCATACAGTCGTGTGAGGGCCTTGTTTACCCATACTGGAATGCACAAGGGCTCAAGTCCTGCGGGAACGCGTGGGAACGGAGTCCCTGCACTTTTTTCACAGCAGGAACGCAGTTCCCTTTGCAGGACTAGAGCAGCCAAGAGCAGCCTAGCCAATCCTTCACTAAGCGGCGATGCCCAGCTCGAGTCACTGTCAGGGGCAGGCGAACCTTAGTAATCCTTTATGTTACTGGCTGCTTCCTGTATATGGATTCATCGTCACTTCCTCGATGCCGCAATGTCTCCTGGGAGCTTTTGTCAATGTTCCCAGGAGACATTGCGGAGGTCTGCTTAAATTTCTTTCTAAATCCCGCGATAACTCGCGGCAGACCTTCGCAATGTCTCCTGGGAACAATGACAAAAGCTCCCAGGAGACATTGCGCAATCGAGGAAGTGACGCAATACCCGCACACTACCCGATGAATCCATATACAGGAAGCGGCCAATAACATAAAGGATTACTAAGGTACAGTGGATCGAAAAAAATTATGCAGATGAGCGTATCATTTTTTTTTTGGTGGGGGAGTGGATCTTGGGTGGGAGTTCCCACACTTTTTTCCCCAGGACTTGACCCCTGCATAACTCCCAACTGTTCCGGATTCCGTAGGACCATCCCGCGATTTGAAGTAAGTCCCGGGGTCCCACGGATCTGGGCTGAGGTCCACTCCATAGTGGTATCCCCTGTGGGTGCAATGTGTGCTATATCACACAGCAATAAGTGAGGATTCCTGGGACAAGATCTGGCTAGAAATCTCTGCTCCCCCCAATGCAGTCACCAGTTGTTAGGACCATCGGCGTCCTAGCAACTGATGACCTCATTTGCAGGCCACCTCTCAGCTCTGCCCCTGGCTTCCGATCCCACCTTTCAGCTGCCCCGTTCCTGCTGGTCAGCGGTCCCGTTCCTGCTTGTCAGCGGCCCCGTTCCTGCCTGTCAGCGGCCTCGTTCCTGCCTGTCAGCGGCCCCGATCCTCCTGTCAGTGGCTCCGTTCCTCCCTGTCGCTCCATTCCTACCTGTCAGTGGCTTGTGAAAGGTAAGAGGAACTGAACTCCTTGTCACACAGAAGCACTCCACATGCTTCTGTGTGTGTGCACCAGGCACCCGGGGGGGGGGGGGGGCACGTTTGCTGGTGGGTGCCCTGGGTCCTAGCACCACAATTGGTGCAGCTGTCCATATTTTATTTTTCCATTTGTACCGTTTTTGCCTCGTCCCTGACTTCTCCTGTTTGCCTGTGACCCTGACCTTTTGCCTGTCCCTCGGTTACCCTTGTCTGCCTGTTGCCCTGACCTCGGCTTACCCAACACTATCGCTTGTCCTTGTTGCTGCTTCCCCTCTCTCCCTGCAGGGCGTGACCTAGGAGATCCCAGGGGTCGCGACCTGGATCCAGCTGCAGCGAAGGCCATCCTCACCACTAGAGGCTCTGGTGAACACAAAGCTGGGTCTTAGACTCCGCGTCCTGGGGAATCTTGGGCTCACGCTTCCTCTCTGATTGCAGCAGTTGGCTATAGGGTTCACTACCCTGTGGTGCATCCCTGACCCCGACGGGGTGCACATGTCACCTGGCCACAGGTGACCTGACACCATGCAGGAAAACATGGTCCTCACGTGGGCGTATGATATAGCATGCGTGTGTGAAAAGGCCTAAGACCCTATGTACACTTGACATTTAGTTATAGAAGGAGGGCATAGGTGCAGCATTCAGTCCCACTGCCAGCAGCCTGTCAAATTCTAGGCAGACAGATACTGCTGCTGGATGTATGGGTGGTGTACCTAGTGGTACTTATGTTTAGGGCAGTATGCATCCAGGGAGGAATGCCCAGAACACAGACTTCTTGCTTTCCCAGTATTCATCTGTGAGGGCATACTGCCCTAAACGTTCAAACTGCTAGGTTCACCACCCAGCCCCATCCAACAGCAGTAGCTGTTAGCCTCTCGTTGAGTCTGACAGCCTGCAGGCAGCGGGACAGAATGCTGCACTAGTGCCCTCCATTTGTAGCTGAGCCAGGTTCACACGGTTCAGACGTCAGACAACTTCCGATTCAGCTTTGCCCTACGACTTCAATGAACAGGATCCGACTTTGATCCAAAAATACCAGGCCTGGTAGTGAGTCTGGTATAAATCTTGAAAGGGGAACCCCAAGCTAAAAAATTACATGGGGTCCCACCAAAATCCATACCAGACCCCTATCCTAGCACGCAGCCCGTCCGGTCAGGAAGGGGGATCAAAAAAGCGCCCCCATCTGGACCATACCAGACCACATGCTTTAAACATGAGGGAGTGGGTGCTTTGGAACAAGGGAGGCTCTGCACACCCCACCCCAAAGCACCTTGACCCCATGTTGATAGGGACAAGAGCCTCTTCCCGACAACTGTGGGCAGTGGTTGTGGGGGTCTGTGGGTAGGGGGCTTATCGGAATCTGGAACCCCCTTATAACAAGGGAGCCCCCAGATCCCGGCCTCCCACCCTATGTGAATGAGTAGGGGTACATTGTACCCCTACTCATTTACCCAAAAAAGTATAAAAAATAAATAAATACAGTACACAGGTTTTGGACAATCCTTTATTAAAAATTAAGAATGTATCCCGTCTTAGCTCCAACGTGACTTTTCCCTCCAGTCTTCTCCCTCTGGTTCTTCTCTCTCCGATGATGTCTATTGTCTTCTTCCTCCAGCTCTTCTCCCTCCAATGATGTATTCTTTCTCCAATTCTTCTCCCTCCAGTTCTTCTCCCTCTGCTGTCTTCTTCCTCTGGTTCTTGAGCTGGTTCTTCTTCCTCCTGATTTCTTCTCCGGTTAGCTCCAGCTGTTGTGTTAGCTTTGGCGTGTGCCATTACTGATATAGCCATGGGGCGTGGCCAACTGGTGACGTCAACCAGAGACCCTGCCCCTTGTGACGTCACCTTTTATACATCAGCTATGGCCACCAGGAAAGCCTTTCAACAAATAGCCATGTCTGGACTTTCAATAGTAAAGCCATGCAAAGCAAACACAAATTGCCTTCCCATAGTGTTAAAAAGCCTTTAAAGCATTTATTATAATAAAGAAATACACTTACAACTTACATACTTTAAAATAAATCACCCAGCATGTAAAAACATCACCCAGCCAGAAGCAAACATCTGACTTCTAGAACACGATGACGTCAGTAGGAGGCTCTGCTCGATGCATTTCGTCATCAAAGGACATCTTCCGGGCACTATTTTTTTCACCTTTTTGATTTTTTACCAATGGTTTGTATACTGGGATTTAAAGAAAGGGGGTGAATGGCAAGTGTATTCTTGTGCCACATCCAGTAAATATGAGAAAAGAAAAAGGGGGGTTCCCCTGGGTGGACTTTAAAGGCACTAATAATATTTCAAAATATACAGGACATTGAGAGTAAAAAAGGAAGTAAAAAGGAATTGTCAAATACTGTGGGGGGCGGGATCTGTGGGCTCCCTTGTTAAAGGGGGCTTCCAGATTCTGATAAGTAAATTTTTCATGATTTTTCATGTTCGTGTCCCATATATTTTAATGTTTATTGTCGCATGTTCACTATAACTTTTTGCCTGTTCGAGATGTTCTGGTGCGAACCGAACTGGCCCATCCCTATGTAGCAGCTACAACATATATCTATAATATAACATATATTGTAGTATTTAAACCTGCTAATAAAAGATCATAATATCCTGTACTACACATTTCATGTTCCTGATATGTGTCTTTTCTGCCATGTGCTTGTGTTAAAAAGTATCCTGTTTTCTTTGTATTGCTTTCTTTTTGTGAAATGCCTGGTGTACCTGCCAGTCCCTCTGCTTTCCTATTTCAAACTGACCACGCTAGGCAAGAGAGCACATCCATCCCAGTGTGGTCAGTTTTCTGGCTGTGATGGGCTAACAGCCTGCCTGACCTCTAATAATCAGACTAGTGCTGACCTGTCCCCTTGCAGACACTCATTTGGAAGATCCATGTATCTCTGTTTCTCCACCCCTTGCTCTCTAAACCCCTTATGCGACTGAAGCAGATTATGTGATCCCTTATAATAAAAGTAAAAAAAGGTAATTATAATTTTTTTTATATCCTGTATAAACACAAATGTTTTAAAATAGAATGGGTTGTTTTACAAGGTAAAAGTTTACTTTAACTTCATCTTTTATCACTTTTCTAACTAATCTGGTTTTACAAGACAGGGCAGTAAAATAATCAATGTTGTAAGTGGAACAAAATAATCAATGTTGTAAATAATTGAAAATCTGCTCCTCAGGATCTTGTTGAGACGGTTTGATGTGGTTTTAGCAGCCTAAGGGCTCGTTTACATGGGCGTAAAAACAGACGGTTGAACAGACAGATGGGGTGGTAGTGGTACAAATTCTATGCTGAGAAACCACAGCAAAAATGATCCTCCCTGTTGATCTGCTCCCTTCCTCAACTCACTGAAGCTCTACTATAATGAATAAATTGATAAACAATCTTCGTTTCATCTCTTTAGAGCAACTCATTGTGATGGTCACGTCATAAATCCCCTGATGAAGCCAAAGGATTGGCGAAACTAGTTGGGAAGACCTGACCACTGGCTTGTATCTTAATGTTTCGCTCCCACACTATTAATGTATTGCCCATATGTTTGAACTAAACTTTTTTTTATCTTTGTGTAACCAATAAAAATTTTTATATATCTGCTTTGTTTGGTTTCTATTTTGGCACCGCAATAATCCCACACTCCTCCATTCCCTCTTGAAGCTCTACTATAGTTTCCATGAATGAAATGTGATCTATAAAAGTGCAGCTTCATTCACCCTTCACGTAGAGGGAAGATCCCGCTTATAATTTTGTGTGAGTGAGTTTTACGCAGTTCCACATGTTACACATAGAGCAGCCCATTCATTTCAATAGGCTTCCCGATGCACGCGTGTCGCCCAAAAGAAGCTCCTGCTCCTTTTTGGGTGACAAGCTTCACAAGATTTTTAAAGTCGCGTTTTACAACAATTTCAGAGTGATTCTTTCACGTGACAATTACTGTATGTCAAAATCACACTGCGTTTGAGGTGCCGTTTAGCGAGCGCTTCGCAGTGATTGCTACGCAATTTGATTTGCACTATGACAGCAAGCACCAGCAATAAGGACACTTGGCATTAAATGTATGTAGTGTCCCTTGTGCTATGTGTTTTTTTTTTTTTTTACCTAAACATCGGCTTTAATGCTACATTTACTCTTTTCTTTGCAAGGATACTTTTTTTTCATTTTTAATTAAGCAACAGATTCGCTTTATGAGTCTATTTTAGAAGTTATGTTACGGGTAATATTTAGGTTTTAGAATTTTTTCTCAGGTCAAATGCGATAAAACTTCTAAAATAACATTGCAATAAGCCACAAAAAATACAGGATATGTCATTTGTATATTGTGAGCAATCTTAGGAAAAAATTAAAGGGATGCTTTTTACGCCTGCTTATAATGTTCTGGGTGGTCCTCATTTGTGCTGTTATGTTGTAAATCACCAAGTGACCCCCATTTGCTAAGCAGATAATAATTGAGATTCCTAAGACAGCAAACTGTCATTAGCATGCTTTGGCAAGTAAAAAGCAGTTTAACCCATTATCCACCATTTCTTGATAATTTATTTTGTAATCAATTAGCAAGCAGCAAACATGAAGGAAAACATTGGTTATATTTATTTGCTAATTTCATCTAGTGCAGGGGTGTCAAACTAAATTTCATCGTATGCATCAGTGGCGGCTGGGGGGGCGCAAACAAACAAAAAAAAAAAGACAATTGCAGCCTCACTGTGCCCATCAAAGGCAGCCAATGTGCCATGCCATCAATTGTCGCCACTGTGCCATGCCAAACGCAGCCACTGTGCCATCAAACGCAGCCACTGTGCCATCAAACGCAGCCACTGTGCCATGCCATCAAACGCAGCCACTGTGCCATCAATTGTCGCCACTGTGCCATCAATTGTCACCACTGTGCCCATCAATTGTCACCCTGTGCCCATCAATTTTCACCACTGTGCCCATCAATTGTCACCACTGTGCCATGCCAAACGGAGCCACTGTGCCATCAAACGCAGCCACTGTGCCATGCCATCAATTGTTACTACTGTGCCCACATCAATTGTCGCCACTGTGCCCACATCAATTGTTGCCACTATGCCCACATCAATTGTCCCCATATCAAGTGTAGCCACTGTGCCCACATCAATTGTTGCCACTATGCCCACATCAATTGTCCCCATATCAATTGTAGCCACTGTGCCCACATCAATTGTCCCCACTGTGCCCTCATCAATTGTCCCCACTGTGCCCACATCAATTGTAGCCACTGTGCCCACATCAATTGTCCCCACTGTGCCCACATCAATTGTCCCCACTGTGCCCACATCAATTGTCCCCACTGTGCCCACATCAATTGTCCCCACTGTGCCCTGTAAAATGCTGCCAGTCAGATTGCCCCCCCCCCCCCGCCTGGCACCTACCTTTCTGTGGTCAGCCATCCTCCTTCCACGGTCCCTTGATGTCTTCTCCCGCCCTCGATGACACTTCAGCCAATCAGGTTACTGGTAACCAGAACCGGTGAACCTGATTGGCTGAGACGCCTGTCAGTGTTAGCCAGGGAACTCACCCCCCGCGTCCCCGGCCCTGGCTTACTATTTGGATAGGCACTTCCAAAGCCAACCGGCTGCCGTTATTCAGATGGCCGGCGCTCACCAGGGGGGCGGCCATCTGAATAGTGGGCGGCAGCAGCAATACATAGATTCATGCAATGCATGAATCTGTGTATTGTATTCAGTGGCGGTGCAGGAGAGAGAGGGGGCGGTGCCCCTGCGCCCTCTATCGACGCACCGCCACTGGTATGCATACCTCCCAGCTCTTCAAAATGCAATCGCGGGACATTCATAAAAAATTTTTTCCATGCCATTAAAAAAGTTGCGGGGGGGGGGGGGGGGACTTGGTTGGTGCTGACGCGGGACGGCGATTTTTTATTTTTTTGGTGACATTAAAGTTGTTGAGCGGGGGGGATACTACTCCGGGACGGGCAGGGGGGTGTCACGGGAAATTACAGCCGATCGGCCGACATCACACTTGGTAGGGAAGGGGGTGCTGTCCTACCTTCTCCACCCGTGCTGCGACCACTGGCTTCTCTTCCTGTGTGGGAAAATTACAGATATCGAGGGACTGCAGGAAAGAAGTGTCTGTGCGGGAAAGTCCCGCAGAATCCGTGTGAGTTGGGAGGTATGTCGTAGGCCGCATCAGCAGGATGGTTGTCCACAAATGGCACGGTTGTTTCTGGTGTGCTCTACTTACAGAGTGCAGGATTCAGGTGTGTGTTATGTACAGAGTGCAGAGTTCAAAAGTGCGTCATGTACAGAGTGCAGAGTTCAGGACTACGCTATGTACAGAGTGCAGTGTTCATGAGTGCATTATGTACAGAGTGCAGAGTTCAGGAGTGCGTCATGTACAAAATCTGAAAATAGTTGAACACCGCTCAGACTATGGATAAGAAAATCCCTGTGGGTGCTGGCCCTGCTCACCACTGTCAATGATAATTGAAGACAAAGAAGATTGGCCGTACACCATGAAGGTAAAACTTCTGTAGAATGTATTATTTATTGTCACCATGCCATAGGACACTACAGGAACATACGTTGACGTGTTTCACATGGGTAACTCATGCTTGTTCACAACACCCATGTATGGAGTGCAGATTTCAGGACTATGTTACGTACAAAGTGCAGAGTTCAGGAGTGCATTTTGTGCAGAGTTCAGGAGTGTGTTTTGTGCAGAGTTCAGGAGTGTGTTATGTACAGCGTTCGGGACTACGCTACTTACAGACTGCAGGGTTCAGGAGTGTGTTATGTACAGACTGCAGAGATCAGGAGTGTGTTATGTACAGAGTCCAGAGTTCAAGAGTTTGTTATGTACAGAGTTTAGGACTACGCTACTTGCTGAGTTCAGGACTGAATTATGTACAGAGTGCAGAGTTCAGGGGTGTGATAGGTACAGAGTTCAGGACTATGCTATCTACAGAGTGCAGACTTCAGGAGTGCGTTATGTACAGAGTGCAGAGTTCAGGACTATGCTATGTACAGAGTGCAGCTTTCAGGAATGCATTGTGTACAGAATGCAAAGTTCAGGGGTGCACTGTGAACAGAGTGCAGGGTTTAAGGGTGTGCAATGCACAGTGTGTAACCCCAACCCCCCTCCCCCAAAGCTTCATTGCATCACTACTTTCTCCTACCTGTCCTGGCTTTAATACCTCCCTGTGTAGGCGGCTATACTTCCCATGTATGAGGCTCTACTACCTGTGTATTCAGATCTTGTACCTCCCTGTGTAGGCGACTCTGTCTCGCCCTGCAGAGAGGTCATTCTCTTTCAGATTCCGATCTGTTCCCTGTCATTAGTGCATGCAGGGATCTGTTAGATCCAGGAGCCGCTGAGAGCAATGTTGTCCCTTGTAAACACAGAAAAGCCAGAAGTGACAGAATGGGGTTCTGTCATGTTCCAGCTGCAAAAGGGCCACATAAGAAGGCCTGGTGGGCTGGATTCAGCCTGCATGCCTTGTGTTTGACATACAGTATAAGATCTAGTGTTCTCTAGCGTTATACATTGTATCCCTTGTTACAATACCGCCAATATTAAAAAGGACTTTCATTTAGAAGAGAAAACAGCCTAAAGAAAATTTGTTTTTGCCCAATTTAAACAGAATGAATGTGCATGCAGATTCACTAAATGAATGGCTATGCAAATTTTAATTTTTTTTAAATCATAAATGTATGCAAATTTTTTTTTTATGTATAAAACCATAGGAGAAGCTCAGCCAAACAAGCTCAGGCTAGACTTCTACTTTAAATCGGAGGTTCACACAAAATATGAACCTCCGCTTTTTGGATCCCTCCCCCCCTCCGGTGACACATTTGGCACCCTTCAGGGGGGAGGGAGGTGCAGATACCTGTCTGAGACAGGTATTTGCACCACTTCCGGGTCTGATCCCCGCGGGGAATCCAGCCTGTGACATCACTCCCCTCGCTGTCTTCTGGGAAACACTGTTCCCAGAAGAGAGCGGGGACCAGTGACAGCGTGCCCCGATCCTCGCACGTGCGCAGTAGGGAATCGGGCAGTGAAGCCGCCAGGCTTTACTTCCTGATTCCCTCACCGAGGATAGCGGCGGAAGCAGCCGAGGACCGAGCGATTGCTCAGCCTCGGCTGCTGACATCGCGAGCGTGCTGGACAGGTAAGTGTCCATTGTTTAAAAGTCAGCAGCTGCCGTATTTGTAGCTGCTGACTTTAAAAAAAAAAAAAAACGGCGGAACCTCCGCTTTAACTCTATAATGTAAACTGCTCCCAGTGCCGATCCTGACCTTCCTGGGGCCCTAAGCAAAATGACATGTCACATTAAAGTTGAGCAGCGGGGGGTTGGGGGTGTTCTGCTGTCAGAAATGACATCTTACATTAAAGTGAGAAGCGGGAGGTGCTGACTTCTTACCTCTTTTCCCATGCAGCCAGCAGCAAGCAAGTTGAGAAGAGGGGCCAAAAATTACTTCTCCACAGCTTTGCGGGGCCCTAAGCGACTTGCATAGTGAGCCTATAGGGCGGATCGGCCCTGACTGCTCCCCTAAACCATAACCCATAAAATTACCCAAATGCCTAACTCTTCCCTCCTAAATCCAAAAGTTAACATAACCCATAATATAAACTTTTAACACGTAACCTTCCATCCTTTCCTAACCTAACTGTAATCACTTAAAGGGGTTGTAAAGGTAAAAAAAAAAAAAAAATCCTAAATGGCTTCCTTTACCTTAGTGCAGTCCTCCTTCACTTACCTCATCCTTCGATTTTGCTTTTAAATGTCCTTATTTCTTCTAAGAAATCCTCACTTCCTGTTCTTCTGTCTGTAACTCCACACAGTAATGCAAGGCTTTCTCCCTGGTGTGGAGTGTCGTGCTCGTCCCCTCCCCTGGAATACAGGAGAGTCAGGACGCCCACTAACACACAGCTCCTTTATCTGCAACGTAGAGAACGTCCTGGCTCTCCCGTAGTCCAAGGGAGGGGTCGAGCACGACACTCCACACCAGGGAGAAAGCCTTGCATTACTGTGTGTAGTTACAGACAGAAGAACAGGAAGTGAGAATTTCTCAGAAGAAATAAGGACATTTAAAAGCAAAATCGAGGGACCACAAAGGATGACCGAAGCCATCCTGTGACTGGAAGTCAGATCACACTAGCTATAAAAGGGAATTTAGAGGTTTGTAGGAGACAGCGCAAAAGAAGGTACTTTTCTGAGTTAAGAATACATACTCAAACAGAATTTTATAACTAGAGTTTAGAGTCACTTTCACATGTTTAGGCATAAAGTTACCCGAATAATTGTGCAGATAAATGAATGTCGTGATCGGATTGTGGCAGCACATCCAACCTTCATCTAATGTTTATAGCCAGATTATAAATCTATAGCAACACAAAAGATGAATTGATTGAACAGCTTATGCATTCTTTCCGCGGCTCTCTATAGAAGCACAGCCTGGACTGTTAAGAACAGCTCCGGCGCAACATCAAAGACATCGTACATCAAAAGGCCCATTTACGAACCCCAAGAGAGGAGGAACGCAGCTGGCGGCTGGAACCGAGAGAGTTAACAAGCCCATATTCCATTATTGTATAGCGTTATCATTCTATATCAGCGTGTCGGGAAAGGATTTTGCCTCCAGTTGCCAGGGCTCCCTTTTGTCTTTATCAGTGGCCATGAGAGGAAAAGACCTGAGGTGAATTTCTGGATTAACCCTTTCTTCGTCATTTACAGTAGCTTTCACAGTACAGGCTGCTACAGACATGGCTGTATGTGCTCATTATTATTCTATGGCTTATAATAGGGTAATTTACGTTGAACAGTGGTATACGTGCTATATATGTCGTTATTTATCTCTAGGATTTTAAACATCGCCGACAGCGAGAATTGCTATGATGCACAGCTGCACAAGATTGCTTTGTGATTATTGAGGGATTAATCTCATAAGATTAATTTGGCTGGGGTGGGACACAATAGAGAAAAATTACACAACAATATTGTCAAAGTTAGTCTAATGCCGCGTACACACGGCTATTTTTCGGGTTGTAAAAAATGTTTTATTTTTTTTAATGTCAGTAAAAACGATCGTGTGTGGGCTTTAGAGCATTTTTCACGATGTAAAAAATGGCCATTAAATTTCGAACGTGCTCTAATTTCACGTGGTTTTTAACGTTGTCGTTTTTTACGGCATAAAAAATGGTCGTGTGTGGGCTTTAACGACGTGAAAAAAACGTGCAGACGGGAGCACTCGTTCTGGTAAAACTAGCGTTCGTAATGGAGTAAGCACATTCATCACGCTTTAACAGACTGAAAAGCGCAAATCGGGGCAGATCCACAAAGAAATTACGCCGGCGTATCTCTTGATACGCCGCGTAATTTCAAATTTTGCGCGTCGTATCTTTGTTTTGTATCCACAAAACAAGATACGACGGCATCTCGGCTAGATCCGACAGGCGTACGTCTTAGTACGCCGTCGGATCTAGGTGGCGTTTCCGTCAAATTCCGCGTCGAGTATGCAAATTAGCTAGTTACGGCGATCCACGAACGTACGTCCGGCCGGCGCATTGTTTTTACGTTGTTTGCATTCGGCTTTTTCCGGCGTATAGTTAAAGCTGCTATTCTGAGGCGTACTCAATGTTAAGTATGGCCGTTGTTTCCGCGTCCAATTTTGAATTTTTTACATCGTTTACGTAAGTCGTTCGCGAATAGGAATTTGCGTAGAATTACGTCACCGTCGTAAGCATTGGCTGGTTCCGGTTTAATTTCGAGCATGCGCACTGGGATACCCCCACGGACGGCGCATGCACCGTTCAAAAAAAACGTTGTTTACGTCGGGTCACAACGTATTTACATAAAACACGCCCCCATTACATCCATTTGAATTCCGCGCCCTTACGCCGCAAGAGATACACTACGCCGCCGTAACTTACGGCGCGAATTCTTTGAGGATTCGAAATAAAATAAATAAGTTACGGCGGCGTAGTGTATCCTAGATACGCTGCGCCCGGCGCAAAGGTACGTGGATCTGCCCCATCGTCTTTTACTAACATGAAATCAGCAAAAGCAGCCCAAAGAGTGGCGCCATCCGCATGGAACTTCCCCTTTATAGTGCCGTCGTACGCGTTGTACGTCGCCAAGCTTTGCTAGAGCTTTTTTTTTTTTCACGATCGTGTGTAGGCAAGGCCGTTTTAATGATCGGATTGAAAGAAATGTTGTTTTTTCTAGACCCTTAAAAACTTTATTTTTTACAACCCGAAAAATGGTCGTGTGATCACTGTATATTCACTCGTACTGTAGCTATAGAGGGAGTCATGGTTGTTGTTACCCTATTATTATTAATATTATACAGGATCTATATAGCGCCAACAGTTTACGCAGCACTTTACAATATAAAAGGGAGACAATACAGTTATAACATAATAAAATGCAAGAGGATTAAGAGGGCCCTGCTCAGAAAAGCTTACAATCTAATAGGGTGGGGCAGGCAGTACAAAAGGTTGTAATTGTGAGGAATGAGCTGATAGAAGTGGTAAAAGATTAGTTGGAGGCGTAATAGGCTTCCCTGAAGAGATGAGTTTTCAGGGATCGCTTGAAGGCAGCTACAGTAGGAGATGGCCGGATAGGTTGAGGTAGAGAGTTCCAGGGGATGGGAGAGGCTCTGGAGAAATGCTGGAGATGAGCATGGGAGGAGGAGACAAGGGAGCTTGAGAGTAGGAGGTCTTGAGAAGAGTCGAGAGGACAGTTTGGGTGATTTTTGGAGATAAGATTGGTGATGGGCAGAGTTGAGAATGGCTTTGTATGTTGTAGTTAGTATTTTGAATTTAATTCACTGGGCGATTCGGAGCCAACGTAGAGATTGGCGGAGAGGGGTGGCAGACACTGAGCGGTTGTTAAGGTGGATTGGTCTGGCAGAAGCATTCATGATAGACTGAAGAGGGGATAGCCTATGGGGAGCTACGCCAATGAGAAGGTCGTTTCAATAGCCAAGTCGAGAGATAACAAGGAAGTTAATGAGGAGCTTGGTGGTTTCATTTACCTAGGACAAGACTAGGGAAACTCCCTCTTGTCCTCCATAACACACATCGACATGGTTTTGTAATCCTCAGGGAAGACTAGTGACAATGCAACTGACAACAATGTAGCACAGGTAGACAGCAAAGAAAGTTATCAGCTAACAAGGTTTCTGGCAAGATCAAAGGGTCCCTTTTTGCACTTTTCAAATACGGTATATAGAGTATTTCACAAAAGTAAGTACGCCCCTCTGATTTTTGTAAATATTTTATTATATCTTTTCATGTGACAACACTGAAGAAATTACACTTTGCTACAATGTAAAGTAGTGTGTGTACAGCTTGTATAACAGTGTAAATTTGCTGTCCCCTCAAAATAACGCAACACACAGCCATTAATGTTTAAACTGCTGGCAACAAAAATGAGTACACCCCTAAGTGAAAATGTCCAAATTGGGCCCAATTATCCATTTTCCCTTCCGGAGTCATGTGACTCGTTAGTGTTGCAAGGTCTCAGGTGTGAATAGGAGCAGGTGTGTTAAATTTGGTGTTATCGCTCTCACTCTCTCATACTGGTCACTGGAAGTTCAACATGGCAACTCATGGCAAAGAACTCTCTGAGGATCTGAAAAAAAAAATTGTTTCTCTACATAAAGATAGCCTAGGCTATAATAAGTTTGCCAAGACCCTGAAACTGAGCTATAGCACAGTGGCCAAGACCATACAGCGGTTTAACCAGACAGGTTCCACTCAGAACAGGCCTTGCCATGGTTGACCGAAGAAGTTGAGTGCACGTGCTCAACATCATGTCCAGAGGTTGTCTTTGGGAAATAGATGTATGAGTGCTACCAGCATTTCTGCAGAGGTTGAAGGGGTGGGGGGTCAGCCTGTCAGTGCTCAGACCATACATTGCACACAGCATCAAATTGGTCTGCATGGCCGTCGTCCCAGAAGGAAGCCTCTTCTAAAGATGATGCACAATAAAGCCTGCAAACAGTTGGCTGAAGACAAGCAGACTTAGATAAACTTATTTGGTTCAGATGGAGTCAAGCGTGTGTGGCAGCAACCAGGGAGGTGTACAAAGACAAGTTTATCTTACCTACATTCAAGCATGGTGGTGGGAGTGTCATGGTCTGGGGCTGCATGAGTGCTACAAGCACTGGGGAGCTACGGTTCATTAGGGAACCATGAATGCCAACATGTACTGTGTCATACTGAAGCAGAACATGATCCCCTCCCTTCAGAGACTGGGCTGCAGGGCAGTTTTCCAACATGATAACAAATCCAAACACACCTCCAAGATGACCACTGCCTTGCTAAAAAAAAAAGCTGAGGGTAAAGGTGATGGACTGGCCAAGCATGTCTCCAGACCTAAACCCTATTGAGCATCTGTGGGGTATCCTCAAACGGAAGGCGGAGGAGTGCAAAGTCTCTGTGATGTCGTCATAGAGGAGTTGAAGGACTCCATTGGCAACCTGTGAAGCTCTGGTGAACTCCATGCCCAAGAGGGTTAAGCCAGTGCTGGAAAATATTTGGGCACAATTTGGAACCAGAGAAGAGGCCACACATAGTGTGAACCCATCCTCAACGAGGCCACCTTAATTAGAAAAGTTGGAAATTTTGTGCCTCTTAACATGAAACCTCAAGGTGTTAGCCCCTGCTTACAATTACTTCCAGCCTCTCAAAATCTGAGTACAGTATATGGCTTGTAATTGTCCAAATGAAATTGTACGAGCGGTTCCATCAGCAATTAATACTGATTGTGGCCTAAAAAAAATGGATGGGGTTATGGAAAGTGATTCTTATTTTATGGCTATTATCAGGACGACGGGATGTAACATAGCTCTCCTGTAGCGTGTTCGGCGCCTCGTACTTCTTAATTTTTTTATGTTTTCTTTCCCCGGTACAACAAGGTGTATCTGTCGGTTTACAAATACACGCACCCTTCTGCTATGCTTCTTTATTCCCTGCCTTCTGGCAATTAGCCACCGATTTATGTTCTATGCAGAAAAGATGTGACACATTTATTTTGTTCGCAGTCTTTTTTTTTTCTTCCTTCTTTTGCTCTACTCTCTGACATTGGTCTGTGCATGCTAATGTGTATTATGTATAGCCGGGAGCCACAGGAGCTTCCAAATGGTACGGCAGATACGTGAATGAAGAGACGAGAAGGCTGGTTTGTTATCAAGCTCTTGACAGCGCTGGCTCCAGCTGGTCAGCTGCGCTTCAGATGGGGATGGGAGGGGATGGTGCTCTTATGGAAGGCTGCAAGCCGTATTTAGCCAACAATGCCGCCGAGCCCTCAGGAATCGGAGGCTTTCGCGAATCTTTTTATTTTTTTTGCCATTGCATTGTAGCGCAGCAATTCAAAGGGGCCTTGAAGGCAGCAACAAATCATTATGCATCGCATACGAAAGCCTGTTTGCTTTTAATTTGTGTCACGGGGCTGTTTATCGGCGCTGCAAAGGAAAACTTTATCGCCTTCTAGGTATAATAGAAGTGAAGGGTTATATCGTCACAAAACATTGCATCACTTTTTCCCGTCCCGACTCTTTCATAACGCGGAGGCTTTGAAGTGTGTCCATGATTAGAAACAGCGCTGAAAGTCCTTTCAAGGCTCCGTGTACGATCTCGCCGACGCTGCGGAGACACTTTAGTGTTTGTCATTTCAATGATTTACCATATTCTCTGTGTATTCAGTCCAAAACCATAGCATTTATTTCATGTCCTTTTTTACCTATTTCAATAAAAAGGCAGTTGTTATAGATTCCGTTTAACTACATAATCCAGAGGTGGCGTGGCTGTATAAACAGCTGCGAAAATAAATTTGGCGATTACGTATTTTGCTGCTGGTCATCAAATCGAAGATGTTCTCCACTCTGGAGGTAAGGATGGGCTTCTTAGCTATGCCAGAGAAGCGCACAGACAATATCCTTCGCAGTTATTAATAAAACATGCTTAGAGCTAGACATTATGCTTTATTTTTTTATTTTCTTCCTATTTGAATAACATCGGTCATATAGAGCCAGACAGTACGCCACTGCTAAATAGCGAAGTCCTTGTAGCTGACCCTACTCAGCATATTTCCCAAATGACTCTCCCTGTCTCACACAAGAACATTCATAAATGCCGGAGCAGAAGAAAGAGGCGTTGTTGTTCACAGCAACCAATTCAAATTTTTGTTTAATTTTCACCGTGGCGTTTGGGAATCAGTTGCGACTCGATGTGTTGTAGGCAGGCAGCAGGTGTAGATTAAGGGGTACATATGTTGTTTGTCACGTCCTCCATGTTTTCCCATTAACTCCTGGGGCGCCAAGCACTGGGTTACATGAAAGGCTATGTGGGTTCTTCTGGGCTACGTTAGGCAATTTTTACAGGGTCACTTTACTACGCACATGGATACCTTTGTTTTGTGTCGTCTTCATCGATGACCTGGAACAAGGCTAAGGCTGCTGTGAGGGAATACTCGACCTTATAGTGGGCCTCTACTTTTAGAGATGAACGTACACTATGTACATTGCACTACAACTGTTCTCCAGTTAACACTAGGTTCCCCATGACAATGTACACCTTCTCTGTAGTCTGCATTTAGAAGGGGGATTCTGAATCTTGTCCACACCCACCTGTCTAGCGTTTTCCACTACTACTCTTCAATAGCCAAATGGGCCCCCGCCGTACACCCTGCGCAGGCTCCACATGTGCACTTAACTTAACACTAAGGCCTCGTACACACGGTCGAACCAAACCGATAAGACTGGCCCGTCAGACCGTTTTCATCGGTTCACCTGTGAAGTGGCCTTACGGCCTGATATGTGTACACACCATCAGTCCAAAATCCGATCGGGTCAGAACACGGTGACGTCAAACACAAGACGTGCTGAATAAAACGAAGTTCAATGCTTCCAAGCATGCGTCGACTTGATTCTGAGCATGCGCGGGTTTTGAACCGATGCTTTTCTGTACTAACCATCGGTTTAGTCCGATGGGGCAGTGGTCCATCGGTTCGGTTTTGAAGCATGTTTAGAAATTTTGGACCGAAGGAAACCAGACGGATAGCCTATACACACGGTCGGTTTGGTCCGATGAAAATGAACTTCGGTTCATTCTCATCGGACCAAACCGACCGTGTGTACGGGGCCTTAAACTTCCATACCTCTGTACAGGATGGGAACCTCTGCGGCACAAATCCACTCCTTGTGTTCTGGGAGACAGACCGCTGGCGGAAGGAGTGACAAAAACTTCTACCTCGCTGCTAGAGGCTGTTATACCTATAACAGGTACATGCTATCGGCAGGCTGCTTGTTAAAATGTTATCACTTCAGGTCACCACTTGTATCTTCACACCTCTCCACCCTACCCCAATGTGTTTAAGATGCACTCTGTGAATAAGTACGTGCCAGTTACTTACATAACACCCCTTTCAGTAACTTCAGGCCAGGCAAGGACAAAGTTTCAAATGCTTTACTTAAGAAAGGTGCAAGTAGACATTTCACAGTCCATCAGATAAAGGCATTATTATTTCTTGTTCCCTAACTCTAGCTACAGGCTTGAGTGCTGCAACAGCATACCTGCTAAGGAGTAGTCTAAGCAAAGATAAGTCCTTTTTATGCACCTCCATGTAGGTTCAAGTCTATCCGAGGCACAAACCAGTGCTAGTGTCTTCAGGGTGAACCCCAGGTTCCGATAGTTCTACATCTGGATGGTGATGATGGACAGCATACATCTCCTACTTCTCCTCCCACTACTGCCTCCTTGCTCTCTACTCCAGAATACAATCCCTTTTATATCACACACGACCAGTGTGTCAGGCCCAGAAACCAAAGAACTGGGAAAGACATTAACTCCCACCCTCTCAGCCGGGACAGCACCAAACTACTCAACCTGCCTACAAATTTGTTATGGGTAACAGCCTTAAGTGTATCTATGGTGAAAATGTAAAATCTGATGTAGTACCCTGGGGTTTAGTCAGGGAGCTCCTAACAAATTTACTTGCCAAGAGTAGTTATCGTGGTCGATTGATAGAGAGCTATTGATTTCTCCCTAAGTTTGACCTTGTTGCACTTTTCTCTTCTACCACTAGGGGACCTGGTGCTTGGTGGTACTGGATATGAGAAGGGCAACTCAAGGTCAGGTTATGGGTATATGGGTATCGCATCCAATGGGCAAGGGTGTTTTTGAATCCCTTGGCCTGCTGGGCGAACCCATATATTCAGGTGAGGTCAGGTGATCTATTTTCTGTGCCACCTGGACGGCTGTCTGGGTGGACGTGTGTCGTACACCCCTGGCTGCAAGGCTGGAGATTGGGCCTATCCTGGGGGCATCTGGCTGCCAGGCTGTGTGAGGGCCTATCTAGAAGTAAGAGGGCAGAGCAGGGTTGGGGATGGGGCATGCAGTCCAACCAAAAGTGACGGTTCTGACGGCGGGAGAACCTGATAGTGGTCAGAGGTAGAAGAGATACTGTCGCCACAAAGGGACCAACCATCTTTACCAGGGACCACAGTGAGTAACTGAAGAAAGTACCGGAACCCTATTCTCACCGACAGGCACGGTGGAGAATTGGGATACTCAGGCGGTGATCAAATCAGGGACCCAACCTGCGAAAGAGACGCTTGTAGAGCAGCCTTGTGAGTAAAGCCAGAGACCTTGCCGGTTAGCAGGGGTGAAGCTTGAGAGGTATGGAGGGCCAAGCTAAGGACCCAGAAGAAAAGCAGGGGTGACGTTTGAGGGAGATACCACCACCAACCTTGAAGGAGCTCAAGGGATTTAGAGTCAATAAATCAGAGGGTCTAGTGAGAGACCAGGAGCTAAGTGTTGAAGAACAACAAAAGGCAGTTGTAGTGGAGCTGAAAGGACTGTTACGTTTGAGTTAAGAACTGTTAAAGACTGTTACCATCGGAGGAGACAGCATTCCTGCATGTGCAGAAGTGGCGCCTTGCTGGGGACTTTCCCTGCATGGCTGTCCTCCTATTGAAATCTTGGAGTCTGCCAATTGAATCTATAACTACTTAAGGGTGTCCTGGCCCTAGCCCTCTTTGCCTCAAAAATACAAAAAGGACTGTCAAAAGAAATAAAACCTCTTTTACATCCAAGAAGTGTCTAGTGCCCAATGACTTTCACCATCTTTGCACCCACTATGCCTCACAACCCACTACATATTGAAAGATGTCGGTTATCTTTGGCTTTGGAGAGCTTCATTAGACTGGACAAGGCCAGAGACCTTGCTACACTTATATTAGTTTCCATGTTGTTTAATTATTTCTAGCCTACTCCTATTAATCTGAACGATCTTGAAGGTGGTAAACCTTGTGAAGATCTCCACACATTTACTTCCTTGAATTCTGTGACACATATTCACTATTCACTGTTTGTAGGCACTACTGTCACACATTTCACAGAGCCTGTCTTCTGAACTACAGAGGTGCTAAGAGGAGGAGATTCAGTAGGCAGGGTCAGTACAGGAACCACTGATTTCAGGCAGCAAGGTATCATGGGATATGTAGTCCATAGAAATTGAAAGTAAACAGCAGAGGAAAAGCTGCAGGGAATCCATGGAGTTGTGAAAAGAGATGGCCAGCAGACAGGCAGCGCTCATTACATCAAAGGAGATTTTAGTAACCTTCCTATGGATTGTCAAATCTAAATGTTGTTTGTATTGCTAGTGCAATGCTGATGTTATAAAATGAAAGAATGTGCTGTGATCATAGAACTCCTTTAATTTTCCTATGCAGTATTCTGAAATTAGACATGCATAATCCTTTGATATCAGCTCTATAGAACCAAGTACATACCTTTTATAGCCAACAACAAAACGGATCGATATGCCACACACAGGGAAGTGGCATTTGATTGACAGAAGATACAATGATAAGTTATGGATCGTATTTCTCTTTCCACATCGCAAGCTCATAATCCAATCGGTTTAAATATGATTGAATATATGACCGAATCATCTCAGTGCTGCCAAATGATCCAAAACGATCAATGGTTTTACGCCCTGGCCAGTCAGCTCCCTTTAAACAAATCTTATTGAAACTGTGTCTTAATCAATCAAAAGGGAAGTTATGGCTATTTGTTTGGTTTATGATTTGATCTATTTGATTGGTAATATTGGAAGAGTGGTGGCCAATTTGCTAATAAGAGAGAGCCTCAAGTGTGGTTCTCAATGCTTCTTGAGGGCTGCATAATGGCAAGTAATTTATTTGTGTTGGTAGCCAACTGTATCACACTTCAGTGCCTGAAGATATTGGTCCTGCTGTAGTTTTATGTTGGTTGTTGTGTTAGTAATATAAGCCCTATTGTCATTGTAAAAAAATGTGTATATAAACCTGCGCTGAGGCTCTTAGCAGTGGCTGCTGCCCCCCCCCCCCCTAAATCCGACCCCTGAAAGAGGTAAGTAGTGAAGATATAAGTGTGAGAGTGGGGGTGGTGGCGCTGCCTGTGCCCTCACCCCTACACCTAGGTGTAGGTGTAGTGTGAAGTGAGTAGGTGATATGCAGTGCAATTGCTAAACAAGTGCAATATCAACAAAAAATACTAATAATTCCATATAAATAAATAATAAACAGTAAGCAAAAATAGTGCAAAAACTGTGATCAATAAATGCCCGGGTTTAGACCTGTTTATGGTGTAAATGGTGGCCCACACAGATCATCCCTAACACCCTTCTAGGTCTCCAGGGTCATGAAGATACACAATGGTAATGGTGAATATCAAAAAACAACCAAAACAAGTGAAAAGAAAAAACAAGCTGCAGCCTGAACTTTCAGTGTAGTAGTCCAAACAATTCAAAATTGAGGATCATAGAATCAATCAGTGGCAAAAAAGGAGGAATATATCAGTCTCTAGGACATATGCTGTATACAAGTTTCTAATGAGTCCAGACCACCGGACTTGGATAGTGCTTCTTATAGTGGGGAAGGTGCTCCTATACACAATGTATTCGCGGTGATCCCGGTGCTCCCCTCAGGGGTCCCCACTCACCAGATGTAGCTCCCCACCAGGGGTATAAAACCAAATCCACAAATCTAAATTACAATTTAAAACAAAAGATAAAATGAGAGCTCAGGTGAATGCAAGCGTGGCTCGTGCACTCTATCATACTACACTATTGGAGCATTTTTTCTCCTCTGAGGGATCAGTGGAAGTTGTGGGCCTGTACGGACGTTGGAGTGGATAGCTGCAGACTTGCTGAGGAGAGAACTGGAGCAGTGCCTGGGAAGCCTATACTACACGCCTTATACCCCTAGTGGGAAGCTACATCTGGTGAGTGGGGACCCCTGAGGGGAGCACCGGGATCACCGCGAATACATTGTGTATAGGAGCACCTTCCCCACTACAAGAAGCCCTATCCAAGTCTGGTGGTCTGGACTCATTAGAAACTTGTATACAGCATATGTCCTAGAGACTGATATATTCCTCCTTTTTTGCCACTGATTGATTCTATGATCCTCAATTTTGAATTGTTTGGACTACACTGAAAGTTCAGGCTGCGGCTTGTTTTTTCTTTTCACTTGTTTTGGTTGTTTTTTGATATTCACCATTACCATTGTGTATCTTTATGACCCTGGAGACCTAGAGGGGTGTTAGGGATGGTCTGTGTGGGCCAACCCCAGCACCAGTATCAGTAATTGCAATAATAACCCTCACCATTAGTGTCAGTGACTGCAATAATAACCCTCATCATTGGTGTAATTTACCATGATATTTACTCCCATCATCAGTGACAGGGACCCCAATAATAACCCCCAGCATTGGTGCTAGTGACTGCAATAATAATAACCCCCAGCATTGGTGCCAGTGACTGCAATAATAACACTCAGCATCAATGTCAATAATAACCCCCAGTATTGGTACCAATGACCACAAAAATCACCTCAGCATTGATGTCAGTGACTGCAAATATCACCCTCAGCATTGATATCAGTGACCTCGATAATAACCCCCAGCATTGGTGCCAGTGACTGCAATAATAACCCTCAGAATCAATGTCAATAATAACCCTCAGCATTGGTGCCAGTCACGGCAAATATCACCCTCAGCATTGATGTCAGTGACCTCAATAATAACCCCCAGCATTGGTGCCAGTGACTGCAATAATAACCCTCAGCATCAATGTCAATAATAACCCTCAGCATTGGTGCCAGTCACCGCAAAAATCACCCTCAGCATTGATGTCAGTGACCTAAATAATAACCCCCAGCATTGGTTTCAGTGGTCCCAAGAAAACCTCCTAGCACTGGTGCCAGTGACTGCAGTAATACCCCCCCCCCCCATCCCCCATTAGTGGTCAGTGACAGTGCTATTTCAAAGACCCTTTATTGGTGATTAGTACCAATGGTGGTAATCCCCCCTTAACCCTGCATTGATTGTCAATGGCAGTGCAGTTGACCGCCACACACTATCCCACATTGGTGGTCAGAGGCAGGGATTATTTACCACTTCACATGCTCCCATACCAACCTCTCTTTGATGACATTGTGCCAGGAAAACTACTCTTCAATACAGGAATGTGAATTTGATTCAGTTTGGACCTTGTATATCCAGAAGTGATAACAGCCCAAGTTATAATTTTCATGCAGGCAATGACATTAGGTGCCCTTCAACATGTTACAAGTTAGAACAAATAGGTATTTGTGAGGCATATCCACAGCTGCCACATACAGCCTTGAGATCTCTGCGTCTATAAAGCAGCATCGGTAGAGTTTTATATTTGCAGCTGCTCTGACAGACGCAACCTTGAGCGATGTCTGTCTGTACCAAGCAGGATCAATGGATTGCACAAATTAAGCAGGTACTGCATTGCCTTTCCTGTCCTTGCAAAGACAGTCATATTCTATAGCTTATAGCTACCTACTATAATAGAAGATGATAATCATCCTGTTATTGTAATGATCCATCACAGCTTATCAACAGATACTTGAAATCAGGGCCACCATTAGAAGTCATGGGGCCCCGTACAGTATACCTTACATGGCCCTTCATCCCCCAGTGTCCCCCCATACACTTTAACCACATACAATATGTGCATTTAAATATGATCTGTGGATCTGTCATCAGTTTGTATTTTTATGTTAAGTGTAGCATGCTAAGTAATATGTCAGTATGACAGTTATGTATTATTTTCCAGACATCACAGTAACCCCCCTTCTTCCCCAACAATGCCCTATCTGCTTGTTTCTCTGGAAGTACAGAGTCATCTTTGTTCAGACATTACCCAAGGTCATCATCTACACCCGGACTGAGATGACACAATTACCTGTGCATTTGTGGCGGTGTTCACAAATGTTTGGCAAAGAGTTACTAACACTGGTGCCAAAATCTGGTACAGTTATGCATGGTTGCCAATCAGCTTCTAACTTCACCTTGTTGAATTAAGCTCTGGCAATAAAACCTGAAAGCTGATTGGCTTCTTTGCATGGTCTGGTTTTAGTAAATAACCCCCACTGTTACAGTGTAATCAGTGGGGGAGAAAATTCTTCTCTCTGCCTGCAGGAGACTGTCAACATCATCTCTGCACAGGCAAAGTCACTAACCGTAGCTCACAGATTACTTTTTAATAGTTGTGGCAGACACCCCACCCCCCCTCAGTCAGTCGGGTCAACTGCACACCCCCCCCCCCAGCCCCACACTTACCCCATCTATGGCGCGGGCAACAGTTCCCTCCGGGCTACGGGCGTCGGCTTCCTCTGTGTCTCCTCCTTGGCATCGCGGAAGCTGTGCGTCTCCTCCCTCCTCCTCCTCCTCCTAGGCCAATAGGATTGCTTCTCCTTTCAGGCAAATTGGAAAACGGGTCTCATGCCCCGCTTCCTAATTGGCCAGGAGGAGAATCAGTGTGACAATAGCAAATATTCATTCAACAGAGCACTGTACCCCTAGCCCACCCTTTTTTAAAGTATATTACGGTAGATGTATGTAGATTAGGGGGCCGGACACATGGATTTGTGGGAGTCAGGGGCATTATGGGATGCCACTGCTTTTTAAGGATAAAAGATGGATCTTTTCTGGAAAATTATACTGTTATGCCTCGTACACACAATCGGAATTTCCATCGGGAAAAAACCCTGACTGATTTTTCTGACGAAATTCCATTCAAGCTGTCTTGCATACACACTGTCACACAAAATTCCGGCCGTCAAGAACCTGGTGACGTACAACACTACGACGAGCCGAGAATGAGAGTTCAATGCTTCCGAACATGCATCGACTTGATTCTGAGTATGTGTTTTTTTTTCTCCGTCGGAGTTCCATACAGACAAGCGGAATTTTAGAAAAAAATGTCATCGGAAAAAAAGAGAACATGCTCTCTTTCTAAGTCCGTCGGAATCTCCAATGGAAAAACTCAGATGGGGCACACGGTCGGAATTTCTAATGAAAAAATTCTGTCTGACTTTTTCCATCGGAAATTCCAATCGTGTGTACAAGGCATAACTACATTATAACATGTTGGAAGGTTATCCTTCTGAAGAGAAAAGCAGATGAAGACATTGTCAGGGGTGAATACTATGATATCTGTGAGAGGTAATAAATAACTAAATGTGTTACACTGACAAATTACTTATGTTGCACTTAACATAAAAATATCTGATGACTGGTCCACTTTAGGATCCTTGGCAATTCACTACCAACAGGAACATGGCTGCAGCATGTCAATATAAAATGGCAGCCAGTGGCATCCTGGTATCTTGCAATAACAGGCGGTTATTAGAGTGCATCCTCCAGGTACTGTCTTAGTCCATCATGACTGCACTCAGTCATGTCTTCCATAACTAGGCATCTAATACCATCCATTTTTTCACCTCTGGGCACCACTGTCAATTCCATCATTTTTAGCTGCTCCATTGTTGCTCACACCTCAAGTGCCGGGGACAGAATACGGCTCAGCATCTCCAGCAGGGCCTCCCATAAGTCTAGCTGAACAGTGGGGAGGGGGCCGGTAGCGCTCTGCAGCATGACACTGGGAACAATGAGGAAAAGGCTGTGAGGCTAGCTGACACACCACGAAGCCTAGCACACCAACACTGCTTGCCAAGATTCACATAAAGAGAGAGGGCTGGATCACATTGGGGAGAAGCACCAGATACATTCATGTTCAAGGGTAGGGTGATGGGTTAAGTGTTCTCATGGGCACTGCTTTTGTCACAGACATGGCTGGCCAGGCCCAGATCCCCCTGCTGACCCCGATGGGGCCTAAGCTTTGTATGACAATCCTGCTTATATTCCCCTATAAGCGGCCCTGTCTTGAACAGTGGAGACCAGGGATGAGCTCAGGTGTGTTCGGACACAAGTCTGAACCTGTCTGAGCTGACCTGCCAGGAAGCTGTCAAAACCGATGACCAATCACAGGCTTGGGAGGGGGGGGGGGGCAAGTTTGGCAGCTGTACATATACATGCCCCTTGTTTACGGCGTGGCTCTGGGGGGGGGGGGCATGCTGCCTATGATATAATGATGTAAACAAGGGTCCTTTATACATACAGCTGCAGGGCCTGCCTCCCCCACCTGTGATTGGCTGTCAGCTTTGACAGCTTCCTGGCGGAACAGCTCAGGCGGGTTTAGACTCATGTTTGAACACACCTGAGCTTATCCCTAGTGGAGACGTGCATGCCTAATTGAAATTTCATTCTACCATCTTGTTTGTTTACCTTAACATTACAAGATAATTTCAAGGGATGTTTAGACTGATTGGATCTTTGGCTTTCCTGCATGGTACATTGTCCATTCACAAGGTAAACATTGATTATCCTGAAAAGCGTTTGCTCATCATGCAGATCAGTGCGGTGATAGCCTGAGCCATAAAGTATATTGAATTTTTAACTAGGAGCTCTGGTGTACCCTCTGAATGTCAGCTGCAACATTCCCAGTGCTGATGGTTTACCTGGTTTCCTAGGAAACAGATGATTCACCGGATGGGTCTACTCTTCCCTTAGAGGAGGGGTCCATGTGTGGAGGATGAATACTCCCTGGCCTTGTGAACCTCAGCTGTCTGACGGTCCTCACACTGCAGCAGACACCCCATCCAACAGGCGAAATGTTTTATCGGTCTGCCTGGGTTTTCCTGGCTGAACTACTATTGTTCTCCAGAGAGCTTGCTGGTGCTGGTGGCGTCTGCTGAGCACACATTCATAATTTAAGGCCTGTTCACACGTGTCTGTTTTCCTGCAGTAAAACGCATACGTACTTTTTACTGCATGAAAATGAGTATTTCAAGTAGAAATTCGATCATTACGACGTGGCTAGTTTACATCTACGCCCTGCAGCTTAGAAGGTTTGAAAAAATAGAAGTCTAATTTCTACCTATTAAGGAGACCCATTGAACTGAATCATGCAGTTGTCTGCATTGTAAACACTATGTAGTTTTTTTTTTTTACTTGAGGACTTTTTTTCTTATTTCTGATGGAGTCTGAGCGGGCAGCTCCGCAAGTCCGTGTGCAAGTGACAGCGTGGGCTGCCTGTGCTGGTGGGCGGCTCGGCCGTCGGCTCTGCAGCAAGTAAGAGTCAGAGTGTGGGCGGTCAGCTGGTCGGCTCTGTGGGTAAGCGGGCGGCTGGCCAATCAACAAGCCATTGGCCACCGCCCTCTCACCACCCACGCCCCATGCCCACGCCCGTGCAGGCAACCGAGAGATTACAACATCTCTCTGCTGCCTTCTCTGACAAGCAAAACACCACCTTAGCAAGTGACAATCCGCAACTTGTGGCAGGTGATGTGGCAAGTGACAATCCGCAACATATGGCAGGTGATGTGGCAAGTGACAATCCGCAACATGTGGCAGGTGATGTGGCAAGTGACAATCCCCAACATGTGGCAGGTAAGGTGGCAAGTGATAATCTGCAACATGTGGCAGGTGATGTGGCAAGTGACAATCTGCATTTGGTGGCAGGCAAGTGACATTCCGCAACTTGTGGCAAGTGACAATCCGCAACATGTGGCAGGTGACGTGGCAAGTGACAATCCACATGTGGCAGGTGACGTGGCAAGTGACAATCTGCGTCTGGTGACAGGCAAGTGACATTCCGCAAGTTGTGGCAGGTGATGTGGCAAGTGACAATCTGCAACGTGTGGCAGGTGACATAGCAAGTGACAGTCCGCAACGTGTGGCAAGTGACAATCCACAACGTGTGGCAGGCGACGTGGCAAGTGGCAATCCGCAATGTGTGGCAGGTGATGTGGCAAGTGACAATCTGCAGCTGGTGGCATGGCAAGTGACACACTCGGAGCTCCCACTGATTCTGCATTATGGTGAGTTGAACCATTTCATTTTATATTACAATGTAATAATATAAATAATGCGCTTCAATCATACTGACACCATAACAACCATGGTGTCGTGATCATTGAAGCGCTAACATCAGTAATTTCCCTGAAAAATTGCTCCCCAAATTTTTTTTCTGGTAGTGCCCCTCCCGAGACTAGACTCTGGATCCGCCCCTTCTGTGAAGGGGAGGTGGGGGCGGGAAGACTAAGGAGCCAACAGCCACATCGAGAGAGGCCGCTGACTGAAAGCCCCCAGGGAACATCCACGTGAGAGCACTGTAACCAGACCCCATGCCCCATACTCTCCCTGACCCCCCTTCTCTCTCGCTGACCCCCCTATCTCTCCCTGACCCCCTATCTCTCCCTGACTCCCCTCTCTCTCTACCTTACCCCCTCTCTCTCTCCCCCTGAACCCCCTCTCTCCCTGACCCCCGCTTTCTCGCTCCCTGACCCCCATTCTCTCGCTCCCTGACCCCCATTCTCTCGCTCCCTGATCCCCCTCTCTCTCCCTGACGCCCCCCCTCTCTCTCTCTACCCGCTCTCACTCCCTTCTCTCTCCCTGCTCTCTCTATGCCCCTCTCTCACTCCCTGCTCTCTCCGCCCCATCTGTCTCTCGCCCTCCCTGCTCTCTCTCTACTCTAGCTTTCTTTCTCTACCCCCTCTGTCTCTCCCTGCTCTCTCTCGGCCCCCTCTGTCTCTCCCTGCTCTCTCTCCGCCCCTCTGTCTCTCCCTGCTCTCTCCATCCCTCTCTCTCTCCCTGCTTTCTCTCTGCCCCCTCTCTCCCTCCACTCCTTCTCTATCTCTGTCCGCCCCTCCTCTCTCAGCCCTTTCTCTCTGCCCTGCTCTCTCTCTCTTCCCTGCCCTCTCTCTCTTCCCTGCCCTCTCTCTCTTCCCTGCTCTCTCTCGCTCTCCACCCCCTCTATCCCTCTCCACCTCTCTCTCTGCCCCCCCTCTCTCTCTCTCTCGCTCTACCTGCCCTGTCTTTCTCTGCCCTCTTCCTCCATTTAGCACTGGCAGAGGTGCTTACAATGGTCATTTTCGATTTATTCAAAAAACACCTTTATCCCATTTCGGATGGCTGATTGCAAGTATTTTAGAAAGTGAGGTTTTTATAGCTAACCTTATATCCAGTTCTACTAATTTAAATTCTTTTTACTTGATAGGGTCAGACAATATAGTATTTTTTTTATCATATTACATCATTCATTAAATTTACACGTATGCTCCTGAAGTCAATCCATGAAATGCATAGAGCTATTATATGACGTGTTTCTAAACATTTTTTTACTTGATATTGTTTAATATACAGCATGTGATATTTATTGTCTGCAATTACGTGGCAATTTGTGCCCATTGTATGTATATATATATATATATATATATATATATACACATGACAGTATATATATGAATTGTATTGGATATTATAGGCTTATTTATGATTACCATTATGTATTTTAACACTGATTTTCAATAAATTTCTACCTTATACTTGCGTGTTTCATTTAAAGTCTCAATTCCTTTTCCCCCTTTTTTGATTAGATAGGGATAGGGGCAATTGACCTTACCAAGTCACCACCTCACTCAAAGTCCTGTTTGTTCTTTCTCTTAGGTGTAACATGTTCTTAAAGGGGAACTTATCCTTTAATAGTTTTGGCAGTTTGTATAGCGTTTGTACAATCAAATTGTATGGCCAGCTTTACTCTTAAAGTGGTTGTACACTCTGTAATACCACTTTTACCTACAGGTAAGACTATACTAAGGCTTACCTGTAGGTAACGTAAATATCTCCAAAACTTGCATCGTTTAGAAGATATTTACTGTATGCGCATGTGCCGACACCATCGCTCGCTCCTGCCATTTCTTCAGTAGCAGTGCCGTGACTGCATTCGCGTGGGAATGACGTCATCGCAGCTCTGGCCAATCACAGCACTGGAGCCCGCGAACCCGGAAATAACTCCGGGAGACATGTCACCGTCCACAGCGGTGTACGGGGAGCGCTGCAACAGCTTCGATCTAAAGTAAGTATTTCATAATGACCTAGTATGCGATGCATACTATAAGATATTTTTAGATATTAGGGACTGTATGCTTGCTTGGACACATATGTAGAGTTCACAAACCTTAAAGTGGTTCTTCACCCCATAAACAAAAGGAAGTCAGTAACTACAAATGCTGTAGCTGCTGACTTTTAAAAAAAAAGGACATATACCTGTCCAAAGATCCAGTGCCATCCTCAACTGAGCCAATAATTCATGAGCTGGGCTGCGCTTTGTGAATGGTCCCTTAGCCTTCTGGGGCTGGTAGATTGACTTCTGTACAACCAGCCTGCCCATACATGGATCAAAATCTCAGTAGTGGCAGCAACCAAAAATTCTCTCTGACAGATCAGGATTGTTGGTACAATTAATTCAATTTAGTGACCAACTAATACTGTATATACCTACAGTGTATAAGATGTGGAGTTTATAATTGTATGCAAAGATATAGCATACAAATAATGAAGAAAGACACGGAGCTTCTCTATGCAGACGGACCTCGAGATCATCTCATCGGAAATATTGTGTAAGTTGGTGAGCTATTCTTATGAAGGCCCAACAGATGGCAGTACACACTGAGGTCTTTCATGGATGATCAACTCTTTCGATCGCAGGCTTTCGCTGAATCTCCCTTTTTTAAGCTGGTTTGTGTTGTTTCCAAGATTCTGCTCCAGCTGGGCTGAACAAGTGAAGGAATTAGCGAGGGATGTGGTTCAGGGAATGAAGACTAATAAGATCAGGAGCTGCGCAGGGAGCAGGAGGCCTAATAACGATGAAGAAGCCCTACATAGAACGCCCTGAATAAGAACAAGGAGAATGGGGACTGCTCGTCCTATCACTCAGCAATGGGCAAACCATCCACTCATAAATATTTAGTAAGCCTATGATTCCCAAGCTGAAAGACAGGCTATATTATTTAGCAAAGAAGGCGATCTTGCCAATAGACATTCATAGATCAGCTTTTTATTAAGATTTGTCTCTAAGATTATGAATTGCTCTCCTTTTAACTAAGTGTTTGCCTCAGTCTATAGGGTCTCATTACACGATATGGTAGTAAGTCAAATGACAGGTGGTAATTGGCTGTGGACACTTTACCTTTTTGATGTTTATATATGTATTAGTGAGTCTTTTATGTAATTTGATGTATGCTATTTTGCAGTGCCCTTTGGTCTATACCTAGCCTTTATTGTCAGGGCATGGCTAACACATTTGAGGTACCTGCTTATCAATATATATCAACTACTAAAACAATTACCTCTCCCAATATCCTTTAGCACCATGCTGCCAAAGACTAATGCCGCGTACACACACTCGGAATTTCCGACAACAAATTTTCGATAGGAGCTTTTGGTCGAAAATTCCGACTGTGTGTAGGCCCCATCGGACATTTGTTGTCGGAATTTTCCATGAAGGTAAATACACTTTATGTCTAGTTCTATTGTCTCCGAGTCATGTAGGTGGATTTAGAAAGAGTTAGGCCGGCGTATCAGTAGATACGCCGACCTAACTCGGAATCTGCACCGTCCTAAGTTTAAGTGTATTCTCAAACTGAGATACACTTAAACCTAGCTAAGATATGACAGCCTGCGCCGTCGTATCTTAGGGTGCAATATTTAGGCTGGCCGCTAGGTGGCGCTTCCATAGAGTTCGGCGTAGAATATGTAAATAACTAGATACGCCTATTCACGAACGTACGTGCGCCCGTCGCAGTAAAGATACGCCGTTTACGCAAGGCATTTTCAGGCGTAAAGTTATTCCATCAAATAGCTGGACTAGTAATGTTAAATATGGCCGCGTTCCCGCGTCTAAAATTTGAAAATTTTACATTGTTTGCGTAGGTCGTCCGTGAATAGGGCTGGACGAAATTTACGTCCACGTCTAAACCAATACGTCCTTGCGGCGTACTTTGGAGCAATGCACACTGGGGTATGTACACGAACGGCGCATGCGCCGCTCGTAAAAAACGCCAATCACGTCGGGTCACAGTTAGTATGCTAAAACACGCCCCCCCCCCCCCACATCCTCATTTGAATTAGGCTCGCTTACGCCGGCCTATTCACACTACGCCGCCGTGACTTAGGAGGCAAGTACTTTGTGAATACAGTACTTGCCTCTCTGACTTACGGCGGCGTAGTGTAAATACGCCGCCGCAAAGATGCGCGCCCCTACCTGAATCCAGCTACTGGACTTTTTAAAGCAGGGAAGGGTTCTGCATATTGGTACCCTGTAAACTGGACTACTCAGTGTAATGAGGCTGTCTGTCCTTATTAAACCTAGAGTCATGTGCCATGAAGCAACTAGAGGGAGAGGGATCGGGTGGTTTACCATGTCTTCCTTAGAAAACAATTATTGTGTCATAGCAATTTTTTATAAATTGTGAGTGTTTAGGAATTCATTTTTTGGATTGTTTGTAACAAGCTGCATGCTATAAGATTTAATAACTGTACATTATTTAACTGGGCTTTTTTTCCCTGTTTTCCACAAGTTACATTTTGCTCCTACCTGCTTAGATTTACAGCAATACACTTGGCAAATGTGGTTGTGAAACATTAAGTATTATAAACATTTCTGCCTGAATAGCTTTAAAATGTGTTCTTGATCACATTAGTCAGGCTAATAAAGACAGTCCTATTTGACAATAGCAGATATAATAAATGGTTTAACTAATCAATATCCTTGATTTAAAGAACTTGTGGGATATTTTAAAACAGCACATATTAGATGTTTCAAATGATGGTTCTGGTGTCCCACTCATTTTACATCTAGACTTGTG
Organism: Rana temporaria; assembly: GCF_905171775.1. Classification (NCBI taxonomy): domain Eukaryota; kingdom Metazoa; phylum Chordata; class Amphibia; order Anura; family Ranidae; genus Rana; species Rana temporaria. The sequence continues at coordinate 399,117,192 of NC_053490.1, forward strand.
CTAGCTCACCTTATTAAAAAATGCAAATTTGGCTACCAGTTCAGTGCAGTTGAAATCTGTTGAAGTGCAATATGGTGTGTTTAAAAGAGATTTCAGAAACCATCAAAAGAAGAGTTATGGGAGCTTATAAGACCTCCATAATTAGACATAAACTGCTCATAATTAATGCAGAAATTAACATTTAAAATATTTGTTTTGTTCAGAAAAACTTTCTCACAAGTGTAAGAATGCTAGTTGTATATTTAGATATATTTATAAACTGGTAAAGCATTTGTACCTTCTGTATTGAACTGTAGTGTAATTGTGCTGTCCCCCCTATACATTGTAAAGCGCTTCGTAAACTGTTGGCGCTATATAAATCGTGTATAATAATTATAATAATAACATAATTTTTTTTATATACATTTTTAATATAAATTAAAAAATATATATTTTATGTCCACCTGATCACATTTACATGTTTATCTTTAAAAAAAAAAAAATCTACATCCTCATTAGAAGAATACGTGCATATACACTGAGGCCCAGATTCTCTAAAAAACGCCTATCTTTCGGCGGGCGTAGCGTATCTCAGATACACTACGCCGCCGTAACTTAGAGCGCCAGGTCCCGTATTCAGAAACATTTTCCGCTCTAAGTTACGGCGGCGTAGTGTATCTGATACGGCGTAAGCCCGCGTAATTCAAACTAGGCTAGTGTGGGCGTGTTTTATGTTAATGTATCGTGACCCGACGTGATTGACGTTTTTAACGAACGGCGCATGCGCGCGCATGCTCAGTATCACGTCGATTTTTCAAATTAAATTGCGCCCGCTCAATGCCTAGTCGACGTGAACGTAACTTACGTCCAGCCCCATTCACGGACGACTTACGCAAACGACGTAAAACGTGAAAAATTCGACGCTGTTCCGACGTCCATACCTAACATTAGTACGCCTCATCTACGCCTCATAGAGCAGGGATAACTATACGCAGAAAAAAGCCTTACGCAAACGACGTAAAAAAAAAAGGCGGCCGCACGTACGTTTGAGAATCGGCGTGTCTAGCTCATTACCATATTCGACGCGTAAATCGACGGAAGCGCCACCTAGCGGCCAGCGTAAAAATGCAACTTAGATACGACGGCGTAAGAGACTTACGCCGGTCGGATCTAAGACAAATCTATGCGTAACTGATTCTAAGAATCAGGCGCATAGATACGACGCCTCAAACTCAGAGTTACGACGGCGTATCTGGAGATACGCCGGCGTAACTCGTACGAGAATCTGGGCCTGAGTTTGCAAACCTCTCTACAAGTTCATTCAACTGTCAGCAATGTATCGTGCCACTGCGTAATCTGTCTCTGTACGTACCACTGTTTCATTGTCTGTCAACTCACAGACGTACAATGGTATCTGCCTGCATCTTACACAATGAATGGCTTCATATATATATGTATGTATACGCTCGGCCTGGTTCAGGGTCTCTGGCTTTACGAGGAAGCAGAGCAATAACAATACTCTGGAAGGGGAAGGATGGAAGACAGGGAGTCAATTAGTTGGCTCTTGAGGAAAGACAACCTTAGGTTATCAGTCATTCAGGGTGAGTCATTATGTAGGACCCTCTGGGGGTAGTTAGCATATTCAGGTACATCAGTCTGAAGGATGGCTAAGGATTTGTCTTGCAGTAGGAAAAGAAAAGTTAAGCTGCTGCGATCCGGGATGTAGCAGGGTAAACTGTCTGCAACGGGCCCGGAATCTTTTACGAGAACCATCATTTTCTTCCAGACACATTATATAGCGCTGGATGGAGCTTCTTGGCAATGAGTCAACATGCACGCTTGCTCTGTGCTCAGGGGGATTTCATGCACGGGTTTTAAATAGCCTCTCTCCGCCCGCCTTTCATTTGCTAAAAGGTGATTTCCTTCTCTCCTCTCCTTGCCCGCTTGAAAATGAATCTCGTGAATTGCTAATTATGCCTTGCGAGGCACGTTAGAAGACAGTTCTATGAAACGCATGAAGGTCGGGTTTCAGGAAGCCGAATGGGACATTAAAAGAACGTTCCGGGGGCTGATGGAAATTGTGGAGAATTTGTAATTCTCAGCAATACCTGCTTGTCATCTCAATGTTAAAATAATTACGAACCGTTAATGAGTGAGGAAATGTTCAAGGAAGGTGGGGACTAATTCATTTGCAAGAAATAGATTTAAGAGTACAGCGTGGCATTTTTGGAAAATAAAGTATTTGCATATTGCTGCTTCTATATAGGACCTTTTTTTCATTCCTTTTGTGGCCAAGGCAGTTATTGGGAACACAGCACAAATACACCCTAATATCAGGCTTATACAATAAAGCTACGCAAAAGGCAAAGTTCAGTTATCCACATCAGCCAATCAGATCACGCTATGCCAGTGGTTCTCAACCTCGGGGTCGGGACCCCCTCGGGGGTCAAATGATGATTTGCCAGGGGTCACCAATCCTGGGCTGTTCCTGAAGCCCTCACCACTCTCCCAGTCTTCTTGCGGCTGCTCAGCAGGGCTGTCTCTGGAGCCGGTGGGCACCCAGCTGGGCTGTTCCTGGAGCACACGGCTGCCCACTCAGCCTCTTTGCAGCCGCCCATTCAGTTCACAGCATGGGTTGGGGGGCAGAGACTAGAGGTCCGCTGACTGGTGAGGATTGTGAGGTGGGAGGGGCTGGAGGAGACCCTATCTCCTGATTTCAGCATAGGTGTCACTGCTACGAGGCACCACAAAGTCGGAGACACACTAGGTAACACTACCTATGATTATAGTTGCCATTAGAAGTCCCCACTACAGTTCTCAGATCAGCAGATGACCTTGATCAAGAGCACCTAAGTTGGCTGATCAGAACTCCCCCCAGCATTGCCACTTATCCCACTCCCCTCCACCAAGGAATAAGAGAATGAATTAAAATAGAGAATACATGGAAGGGAGAGGATAGAGGGGGAGGAAGAAAGAAACAGGGAGAGAAAGACTAAGAGAAAAAACAAGAAAGACGGCTAGAGAGAGGGATGGGGGGGGGGGGGAAACAAGAAATTAGGATAGCGAGAGATAAAAGGGAAAAAGAGGAGAACAAAGAGAAAGAGTGGTACATCCTAAAATGTACCACATGAGGTTTTAATACTGTACGAGTGGAGGGGACTCGGGGAGCGCTAAATTTCCGTAGGTTAGGAGCACAAATTACTTGTCTTGCCTTGGGTGCTGACAACCCATGCTACGAACATTTTACTGTTAGGGGTCCCCACAACTTGGGAAATTTTATCAAGGGGTCACGGCACTAAAAGGTTGAGAACCACTGCGCTATGCCTTTCTGAATAAGCCCGTACACATCCAAATTGCATGCAATTGTTGCAAGGTTCTTAGTTCTTTTCAACGCCAATAATGTAGATCATAATTTCTATAGTTAACGCCTTTCTGTTTTTGTTGTGCTGGGTTAACGCAGGCGCCTTATGGCAGGTGTTAACCCGCATTGCATTAAGGTAACCCATTCATTTAAATGGGCTGCCAATGCACCAAAATGCACAAAATATTGCACCAGCACCTTTTCTTTTGGACACGGCACTCCATAACACGCAGAAGTGCATTAACATGCATTGCAGTGTGCCGCAGTCCGGGTGCACTGTGAAGGTTTGTTGGGGCGCTATTTAAAATAAATGGCATTACAGCAGAATAACGCGTGTAAGGTGGCTTAGCGAGCACTGCGGTACAGCACATGCTACCGCAACACAACGCAAAGCCCAAAGGAGACTTTATCTAAGAGAAATGAAGAGGCTGCACTTACTAATTTCTCACTCTTGGAATGCTAATTGCCTGGCTTCAATGCTGCCCCTCTGGCTTTAATACCCTGAGTCACTCCAAGGCAGCTGATTATGATTACAGAGCTTCAGCTCACTAATTTCCATCCAAAGGGCCCATTTAGGCTTGTGCAGTGTGGTTTATTCATTTATTTAGAATTGCACCCCAACACACACAAGAGGAACGCATGCAACTCTGCCATGCATTGTGGTGTACTACATTTTAAATAAAAGGTAAATATCCATTTTTGTTCCATAATGAATGGGCTGCCTTAACATAGTGCACGTTAAAGTGGTTGTAAACCTCAGACATACAATGCGAACAAAGCATATCCTCCTATAATGTGTACTTGTCTCAATCCAGAGCATTAAGTGTGAAAGATTTCTGTCTGCTACCTCTTTCCTCTGTTAAAAGCATGAGTCATTTCTGACAAGTTTTCCTGACACCAATAGAAAAATGGTGACAGAGGAGGGATCTCCAGCTGATTGACAGCCTCAACTCTGTTCCTGTGTACTGTGTGAAGGGGGTGTCTCCTCCCTCCAATCAGCTTTAGAGAGCCAGCCATTTCACTGAGTTTATAACCACTTTAAGTATGTTTGCTTATACACTGCAACAGACATCAAAAGTGTAAAGTCAATCTTATGTTTTATACCTCCTTCAAAATTTTACGTACATTTAAAAATGTGATCTATAAAGATTGGCTTTCTATATTGTAGTAAGGGACATCAATGAAGACCATATAAGAAGGCATCTATGGTGGGTTACAGTATTACAGAAAATTGCCGTTTGCTAAGAAAAAAAAAGACCCAATTTATCAACACATTTGTACCTGTTTAAAGATTTATATAATTTGTGCACAACTTAGCTCAGATGTAGAGTGCAATCATTTCTATTTGTCAGCGTCTTCCATAAATTTGTGTGCGTGTGCTGATAAAGTACAGCAAACACGGTCAGAGACACACTCGGAATCCAGATATTGGATTTATGGATGGGAGCTGCGTGCATATTATGCTTCTGCCATAGTCAGACCATATGGCAGTGGTTGGAGACATTCGTTAGGGTCTCTAGGCAGACATGAATAGGTTTGTGCTAGTTAAACTGCGCTCATTTAATAAGAGCACCTGGCTGGAACACGTTGCCTGCTATCGTCTTTCATGTCTCCAAGCGCTCAATATTGTTATACGGATTTTCCCTTAGTAGACTGAGCTTCTCCTGTGGGTGTTCGCAAGGTGCTAATTATGCCTTTTTTGCCTTAACAATTGAGCATCATATGGCGGAGCTATTTATGCATTCCTCACCCGCCTCGGTGTCACGTGGTTCATAAGCAGCATCTTCCCAGAGATCTGAGAAGCATTATAAGATTTTTCTCATACAGATGCGAAAGAGTCAAGAGAACGGCTCAGCGTCTCATTCTATTGATGGATGCTATGGTCCAGAAAAGAACTAAAGTAATAAGAGTGACCTGTGTGTCTCCATTCATTTGGTGACATGACATGGGATTTCAGGTAAAATAAAAGGGGAGAGAATGGGATAAAGGGGCAGCTGTACGTGCCTCTGAAAGGATAAAGGGAAAAGGGGAGCTTCTCATTGTCTGCTGGTAAAAAATGATGTAGGCTTATAAAATGATTTTGAAAAAATGCGGCGGTGGAAATAGAACGGCCAAGAAAAGGTTAACAATCTCTCGTCTCCGTTAGCCGAGCGATTTTTTCATAAAGAACTCCTGTCACGTTCCAAACGCATTGCCATAAGAGTAAACCTCCAGGAAAATACAGCGTGCTAGAGCTTCATTGATTCCTATGTTGTACCGCGTACGTCCTGTAATTAAATAATCAGCACGTAGATGACCGTGATAAAATGTGTTTCTTCTGCCTCCTAAGGAAAGTCCTCAAGTGAGAGAGCTGCTAGGATGATGAGAGGGACGAGATGGGATTTTTATCTTTTTTATATGGATCGTGTTCTGATCAGAAAGTAGCAACAAATAAAGCAGAAAATAATCAATGAAAAATTAGAGGATTTTCACCAATTTGCTCCAATCCCAATATGCAGACATGTGATCTTCTTTTAATCAAGCTTCTCTGTTTCTATCACTCATTCCGTTCTCATCCTAAAATAAAGGAAACATGGAATGTATTAATAGATTAGTGTGGAGGAAGCAATTGCTAGTTTCCTGGCTATCGTGCTAATCTTCTGGCTCAAGTACAAGCATGAAAATCAAGAGTTTGGAGCTGTCGGGGGGAGGGGGTGCCGAGTGAGCTTGGCCCCTCCAGATTTCAGTGGTGCCCCCCAGGACCAGTGAGATTGGAATCAGAAAGTGAAGGGACTGGGGAGCAATGCGCAGCCAAGGCAACATGGCTGCATAGTACCCTGCCCCTATCCATACACCGCATCTTTTGTTTCCATGATGCAGGGGGCAGACCAGGATCCGCGGCATCATGCATTGCTATTTGTGAAGGCGGGCTATGTTGTGATGGGGGGTGTACTGTGATGTGGGCGTACTCTGTTGTGATTTGGGGAATCTGTTGTAATGGGGGGGGGGGTTCTGTTATGATGACAGGATTCTGTTGTGATGGGGGGACTTCAATGCAAAGAGGGGGATTCTGGTTTTAAGAAGGCAATGTAATGGGGGGACTTTGATGTAAAAGGGTCTGACTCTGAATTGATGGGTGGAATCTAAAGGGGAACTCCCCCATGTGGCGCCAAGGAGTAGGTGACATCATCATCCATTGCAAATGTCAGTGTCCTTCAGCCCAATAAATACAGTGCAAGACTAGGGTGTCTCATGATTTTGCAAAATTTTTAAGGGCGTCATGACTGAAAAAATGGTTGTGAAAGGCTGGCCTAATACATGTGCTTTTCTTTGCAGCCACATGGAGATGTAGGGAGCTAAGAGAGGAGAAGATGATATGATAGCGTGTTGACATTATTCCCTACTGAGTTTCTTTTTATTCACCGCCATATTAAACAGGCTACATCCGGCCCTGGTTGGGATCTACCTGACTGCTCATGCTAATCTTTTCCCACTGTTGCATTAATAAGTCAGGGAAGGAACTGGAAGAGAGAACTTTTCACACATCCAATCAAGAAAGGAACTGGGGAAGAGAACATCTCAAAAGGCAGCAATCTAGAAGACAACTGGTTAAAATAGAAGAACTTAAAGGGGTTGTAAAGGTAAAGGTTCACATGGCTCAGACGTCGGACAACTTCCGATTCAGCTTTGCCCTACGACTTGAACCGGATCCGACTTTGATCCAAAAATACCAGGCCTGGTAGTGAGTCTGGTATGAATCTTGAAAGGGGAACCCCAAGCCAAAAAACAACATGGGGTCCCCCCCAAAATCCATACCAGACCCCTATCCTAGCACCGTGCACAGACCGAGTATTCATCCACTTCTGATGGGGACCCTGATTTAGGGGGGACTCTAATGGGGACCCTGATATATGAAGTAACTCTGGGAAGGACCCTGATGTAATGGGGACTTGGCTTTGTAAAGCCTCGTACACATGATCAGTCCATCCGATGAGAACGGTCGGAAGGACCGTTGTTATCGGTTAATCGATGAAGCTGACTGATGGTCCGTCGCGCCCACACACCATCGGTTAAAAAACCTATCGTGTCAGAACGCGGTGACGTAAAACACAACGACGTGCTGAAAAAAACGAAGTTCAATGCTTCCAAGCATGCGTCGACTTGATTCCGAGCATGCGTGGATTTTTAACCGATGGTTGTGCCTACTAACGATCGGTTTTGACCTATCGGTTAGGAATCCATCAGTTAAATTTAAAGCAAGTTGGCTTTTTTTAAACTGATGGTTAAATAACCTATGGGGCCCACACACGATCGGTTTTGACCGATGAAAACGGTCCATCAGACCATTGTCCTCTGGTTAACCTATCGTGTGTACGAGGCCTAAGAGGTGCTCTGAAGTGATTAGGGGCTTCTGAAGTGAAAGGGAGACTGATGTGAAGGGGCTCTTTGATGTGTTGGGGGACTTCTGATATGAAGTTATTTCTTGAAGTGCATTTATTTATTCATTAAAATTGTATTCTTCTTATTTTTTTTGCTGGCCCACATATATTTGGAAAATATAGAACGTGGCCCTAATACTAAAAATGTAGAGAACCCTAGTCTAGAACATTAATTAAGTTAAATTAGTGTAAAAGAATGAAGGAAATCCCTTCTAACGTCAACAGTCTGTAAATGGTCATGTTACCAGATATGATTTGTGAAGTCCCAAGTAAGACCTAAAACAAAAATTATACCGTACATGTCCTGATATTTAAGAAAAATCACCTAAATGATATAAAACTGTATTTTCAATAAAAGGTCTTAGTGCACTTTACAATTTAAAGATTTGCTCAGGCTTGACTAGAAGCTAGCAAGGATAGAGTTAATATACTGTAGACCCGCAATATGTGTAAACATTTGTAGTCAGGTTCAGTTCTCAGAGTATCGATTCACTGATGGCGAAGGATTGTGATCGCTGACAGTGTGGTCCAAAGGAAGTCTGTGGGAATCATTGATCTGTGCAAAAAAATTGACAAGCCTGAAATCTAAAGGGGAAGTGCCATGCGGAAACACGAACGGGCTATTTATGTGCATAAATATTTTATATTCAGAAAAATGTAGCTTTCACATGAGCGGCGGAGGTTATAGGTGCGTAATTTATCGAGTCTTTGCTTGTATATAGCTTGCGAGTCTCTCTGACTGCCCATAATCAAGCCCCCAAGGCGATTAGTAGCTGGTAATGAGAAACCCCTCTCCTCCCCCCTTCTCCCGCTTATGTCTGCTACTTCCACATTACAAGGCTGCGAGGAATCTTAAGTTTCTACTTCTCGAGTCGCCTATTGTGAAATGAGCTCGCACCATCGTGGTTTTCTCTTTTTTTTCCTTCTCATATGGCAAACAACAGACTATAGCATTTCCAATCAGTTTGGAAGCTCTTTCATACGGAAGGTTCTTTTTTGAATGTGTAAGTAATGCACCACGTCTATGTCATGCTCTAGGGCAGTATGATAGTAAAATGTAATGTGCAAGGAAATTTGGGGAACAGATATCACTTTCTTCTTGTGTTACTTTTTCATGCTATAAAGTTTATCTTTAGATAACAGAAAAACTGTATAGCAAAAGAGAGTATTCCTTTTGCTAGAGGATTAAAATGATACAATGATATCATTAAAATGCGATCATGATGTTGTCCTTTCTTGAATTAAAAGCCTTCAGAAATGTTCCTTTGAGTGGGGATCTTTCTGACAGCTACTGCTTATCCCTGGGGGGGAAGTGGGTCCTTAACCACTTGCTTACTGGGCACATATACCCCCTCCCTGCCCAGGTGAAATTTCAGCTTTCGGCACTGTCACGCTTTGAACGACAATTGCGCGGTCATGTGACGTGACTCCCAAACAAAATTGACGTCCTTTTTTCCCCACAAATTGAGCTTTCTTTTGGTGGTATTTGTTCACCTGTGCGGTTTTTATTTTTTGCGCTATAAACAAAAATATAGCGACAATTTTGAAAAAAACACAATATTTTTTACTTTTTGCTATAATAAATATTCCATTTAAAAAAATATATATATATTTTTTTTTTCAGTTTAGTCCGATACGTATTCTTCTACATATTTTTGTAAAAAAAAAATGCAATAAGCGTATAGTGATTGGTTTGTGCAAACGTTTTAACGCCTACAAAATAGGGGATTGTATTATTAAATTTTTTGTATTATTTTTTTTTCTAGTAATGGCGGCGATCTGCGATTTTTGTCACGACTGCGATATTACGGTGGACACATCGGACACTTTTGACACATTTTTGGGACCACATTTATACAGCTAACAGTGCTAAAAAATGTACTGTTTACAGTATAAATGTGACTGGCAGGGAAGGGGTTAATACTAGGGGGCATCAAGGGGTTAAATATGTACCCTGGGAGTGATTTTTACTGTGGGGGGAGGGGACTGACTGGGTGAGGTGACCGATGGTTGTCCCTATGTACAAGGGACACACCATTGGTCTCCTCTCCCTAACAAGACGTGGAGCTCTGTTTACACACAGAGCTCCACGTCCCTGGCTCTGTGACTGCCGACAAATTTGCAGCGTAGCAGTGTGAACCGAGTGTTGGGGAGACTTGGATACCAATCTAACCGCTAAGATCTAGATGCCCAGATCAGCTGCTTCCACTGTGTCAGCGTGCAATACTAATCTATATAATGGCCCGGATTCAGAAAGGACTTACGACGGCGTATCTCCAGATACGCCGTCGTAAGTCCAAATGAGCGCCGTCGTATCTATGCGCTGATTCATAAAGGCAGTTACGCCTGAATTTGGCCAAGATACGACCGACGTAAGTCTCTTACGCCGTCGTATCTTGGGTGCATATTTACGCTGGCCGCTAGGGGCGCTACCGTCAATTTACGCGTTGAATATGCAAATGACCTAGATACGCCGATTAAAAAATGTACTTGCGCCCGTCGGATTTAGCTACGCCGTTTACGTAAGGCTGATGTCCGGCGTAAGTTTACCCCTCATAAAGCAGGGGTAAGTCATGTTAAGGTATGGACGTCGGAAACGTCGGAACAGCGTCGTATTTTACGTCGTTTGCGTAAGTCGTACGTGAATGGGCGTAGGTTCCGTTCACGTCGACAAAGCATTGAGCCGACGTATCTTAGAGAGTATTTGCGACGTGATTCTGAGCATGCGCGTGCATTAGCCATTCGATCGAACATGCATTTACATGGGGTCACGCTTCATTACAATACAACACACCCACTGCCTTGCTACTTTGAATTACGCGGGCTTACGCCGGCCCATTTACGATACGCCGACGTAACTTTGGGAGCAAGTGCTTTCTGAATGTTACATCGGCGTAGCGCATAGGAGATGCGTTACGCCCGCTCAAAGATACGACAATGTATCTGAATCGCGGCCAATATGTTCAGCAGAAGGGTAAAGTAAAAAAAAAAAAACATAATTCAAAGAAATATATTTGTACGGGATGAAAAAATATGATTGTTTATACATTGTGTTGCATGAGTACTGTACAGAAAGCCATACCAGACAGATGCATATTAAAAACTGAAGCTGAATTTGGGGTTGTAAAAAGTTATCCTTGCAGTGGGGCCCCCTCAGCACTTTGTTCGGTTTGAAATATAATCAGGGCTTTTTTTCAGGGGGAACTTGGTGGAACTCAGTTCCACCACCTCTGGCTCAGACCCTTTGGTGCCTGCTCACCACAATCACTTGTAAACACAGAAGTCTGATTTCTATGTTTACAAGTGACAGCTCTGCACTCTGTATGTAATGCAATCCTGGTATTTAATGCCCCTTTAAGACCCTCCTACTGTTTTCGTGAAATTTGACTGACCACACCCACTATTTGATGTGATTTGGAGGGTGTGGGTAAGAGGAGGGGTGTTGTGGGGCCGTGGTTAAAGGGGTTGTAAAGGTAAAAAAAAAAAAATCCCTAAATAGCTTCCATTACCTTAGTGCAGTCCTCCTTCACATACCTCATCCTTCCATTTTGCTTTTAAATGTCCTTATTTCTTCTGATAAATCCTGACTTCCTGTTCTTCTGTCTGTAACTCCACACAGTAATGTGACACTTTCTTCCTGGTGTGGAGTAAGTCTCTTGAGGGGGCGAGCAGGAGGCTCAGGACGCTATCTACTTTGCAGATAGAGAAAGGAGCTGTGTGTTAGTGGGTGTCCTGACACTTCTGCTCGCCCCCTCCCCCCTCAAGAGGCTTTCTCCACACCAGGGAGAAAGTGTCGCATTACTGTGTGTAGTTACAGACAGAAGAACAGGAAGTGAGGATTTCTCAGAAGAAAAAAAGACATTTAAAAGCAAAATCGAAGGATGAGGTAAGTGAAGGAGGACTGCACTAAGGTAAAGGAAGCTATTTAGGGAAAAAATGTTTTACCTTTACAACCCCTTTAAGTTCCATCACCTATTGTTTGAGAAAAAAAGCCCTGAATATGATAAAATACTTACATGATAATTCCTTGCTCCAGTTGGCTTTATCCTCTGGATAAGACCCCTGAATCTGCTCCTCAATCGCGGCTCTCTGATGTCATCACATACAATGCAGGATCAGAGGAGAATGTTAAGGGCAGGAGAATGTCAGAGGAAGAAGAGGAACAAGGAATAAAGTAAGTATTTTACCTTACTCATCATCCCCTAGATAAAACGAGCATTTAAACCTTGCGGTGAAGAGGAGGCCCTACTGAAAAATACCTCTAAACTTTCTGAGATGGAATGAGGGACACCTATAAGCAAAAGTATGTAGGCATAGGACACACCCCCTGCCACGCCTACCTTAAAGCGGAGCTCCACCCAAAAGTGGAACTTCCGCTCATCTGTCTCCCCCCCCCCACCCTCCAGTGCCACATTTGGCACCTTTCGGGGGGAGGGGGGACAGGATACCTTTCTTTGACAGGTATCCTGTTCCCACTTCCGGAAGCCCTGGCCATGGCTATTGACATCACCGCCTGGCTCCCTCCTCCTCCCCGTCACCAGGCCAGTAGAAGAGAGGAGCGGAGCCTCACGCATTCGCAGTATGGTTCCCGGCGTGAAGCCGTAAGGCTACACTGCCAGGTTCCCTTACCTGCAATGGTGGCGACAGCACCCGACAGCTGATGAAATCTGGATGCTGGACTCCAGGACAGGTAAGTGTTCTATTTTTAAAAGCCACCAGCTGTAGTGTAGCTGTTGGCTTTTCATTTTTTCAGTGGTGGGCGGATCTCCTCTATGAAGGAGACTAGCACAAAGAAAATTTTTGGTTAAACCCACAAGTGCTTTTTTACCACTACTAATCCTTTATATTATTATTATTATACAGGATTTATATATCGGCAACAGTTTGCGCAGCGCTTAACAAAATAAAGACATTACAGTTACATTACAATTTGGTACAAGAGGAATCAGAGGGTCCTGCTCATTAGAGCTTACAATCTAAAAAGGGAGGGTCAATTTATACAAAAGGTAATAGCTGTGGGGGATGAGTCTCAGAAAATTAGAATATTGTGAAAAGGTGCAATATTCTAGGCCCAAAGTGTCCCACAATAATCAGCTAATTAGGCCATAGCGCTTGCAAAGGGTTCCTGGGCCTTTAAATGGTCTCTCAGTCTGGTTCAGTAGGAATCACAATCATGGGAAAGACTGCTGTCCTGACAGTTGTGCAGAAACCCATGCTTGACACCCTCCATAAGGAGGGAAAGCCTCAAAAGGTAATTGCAAAAGAAGTTGAATGTTCCCAAAGTGCTGTATCAAATCACATTAATAGAAAGTTATGTGGAAGGGAAAACTGTGGAAGATTTTGCGCGTGTTCCGCAACACACAGTAATGTGAACCTGTGAATCTATGCGCCTGATTCTTAGAATCAGTTACGCATAGATTTGTATTACATCCGACCAGCGCAAGTCTCTTACGCTGTCGGATCGTAACTGCATATTTACGCTGGCCGCTAGGGGCGTGTACGCTGATTTACGCTTAGAAATATGTAAATCAGCTAGATACGCGAATTCACGAACGTACGCCCGGCCGACGCAGTACAGATACGCCGTTTACGTTAGGCTTTTCCTGGCTATATGAGGCGCAGCCAATGTTAAGTATGGCCGTCGTTCCCACGACAAAATTTGAAAATTTTACGTTGTTTGGGTAAGTCGTCCGTGAATGAGGCTGGACGTAATTTACGTTCACGTCGAAACCAATACGGCCTTGCGGAGTATTTGGAGCAATGCCCACTGGGATATGTACACGGACGGCGCATGCGCCGTAAGTGAAAAACGTCAATCACGTCGGGTCATGGTTATTTTACATAACACACGCCCACCTCTTCACAACTTGAATTAGGCGGGCTTACGCCGGCCTATTTACGCTACGCCGCCGCAACTTTCTTTTGAGAACACGGCACTTGCCTGTAAAAGTTGCGGAGGCGTAACGTAAATAGGATACGTTACGCCTGCACAAAGTTACGCGGCTGTACGTGAATCCGGGCCTAAGGCTTTTTTATACACTCAACTCACTTCTGCTACAAGAAAAACAAGCAAATATCATCCACCAGTTACAGATAGCGAACTTGACTGGTCCCAATGCACAAGATGAATGTCCAAGAAAAAAAAACGGCACACATTGCTCATCTGGTTTATGAACAGCTCAGTGGGCACGAACAGTCAGTCATTAATATAAAAACCTTTTTAACAGCAGCTTGAAAAGCATGTCATAAGCAGATGAGTAGATTGCCAATGACTTCAATGGAGTATTGTAGACGGGGATTTAGAGGCTGCGTTTGACCTGCTTTGCGTTTTATCAGACACAGCATGTCCTATTGAGTTATATTTGAACTGCAGGTAAAGCAAGTCAAATGTTGTGTTTTGCATTTTAACGCACACGTTTGAGAAGTGCTGCGTTCCAATAAAAAAAAGTCTGCATTTGACGAGAACGCCCATCTACATGAGCCCATACAGTCCTTCTAGTCTGCCATGTGAGATTGCCAAATCTTAATGAACTGTGAGCTGTATATCATTACACTCAATCCCTTCTCCCTTGGGAGCAAGTAGATCAGGTTTAACTCCTTACTCTAAAACCTTTTTTACAAACAACCAATATATCCAGTTTCTAACAACTTAAAAAAAAAAAAAAATCTAAAAAATCCTGTGTACTTAATCAGGACAATAGAATGTCGAGGGAGACCATGAAGACTTAAGTATTTTATTGTAATCAGTCAACTGAAATGTGATTTCTGTGGATTATTGCACCTTTGCATGCCATCAGTGCTCTTTGCATTGCATAACTTTAATACAGGTCATGTTGCACAGACTATGGCCCGGATTCAGAAAGACTTACGCCGACGTATCTTCTGATACGCCGCATAAGTGCACGGATGCGCCGTCGTATCTCTGCGCCTGATTCTTGAAATAAGATACGCCTGAATTTTGGCTCCATCCGACCGACGTAAGTCTCCTACGCCGTCGTATCTTGGGCGCATATTTACGCTGGCCGCAAGGGGCGCTTCCATTGATTTACGAACGCATACGTGAGTAGCACCTGCATATGAAAACGGTGTTCAAACCTCACATGTGAGGTATCGCCGCGATAGTTAGAGCGAGTGCAATAATTCTAGCCCTGGACCTCCTCTGTACCTCAAAACATGCAACATGTAGAATTTTCGAAACGTTGCATATGAAGATTTTTAAGGGTAAAAGTTTGTCGCCATACCACGAGCGGGCGCAACTTTGAAGCGTGACATGTTGGGTATCAATTTACTCGCCGAAAAATCTTCTTTCACAATATTAAAAAAATCGGGCTAACTTTTCTGTTGTTTTTATTTTTTAATTCAAAAAAGTGAATTTGTTCCCCAAAAAGTGCGCTCATAAGACTGCTGCGCAAATACGGTGTGACAAAAAGTATTACAACGACTGTCATTTAATTCTCTAGGGTGTTAGAAAAAATAATAATAATAATAATATTATATATATATATATATATATATATATATATATATAATATATATATATATATATAATATAATATAATATATATATATATATATATATATATATATATATATATATATATATATATATATATATATATATATATATATATATTAGGGCTGTGGAAATTAACTATTAATTCCTCGATTAATCGTAAATTTTTTTGAACGATCAAAATTCTTTTGATCGGTACTCACCTCTCTGCAGGCTTCCGGGTCTTCAGGGAGTTCCGTCAGGGAAGGTCCGGTGACGTCACGGACACGGGCGGGGCTTGCTGTTGATCTGAAGGGCTCCTTTGCTGTGCCTTCATATCTGCATGCCGGCGGGACCTTACTATCTGCCACACGCAAGGGCTGTTACACTTCCCTCTGTCACTTCCCTCTATCAACCTGGGATTCTACAGCCATCCACTGGGAGTTGTGATAGTTCCCTTCACATGATATCTACAAGCCGACAGACTGATGTTAACCTCTCCTCATCTGGATTTAGCAGTGGTATCGTTGTACACATTTTTATACCAGAATCATACTTAGCTATATGTTTTTATGACTGCTTTTGCTACCGTTTGGTATTACTCTCACCATTTTTACAGTTTATATAGCTACATCGATTTTATTTCCAGTGCAATATTTATTTTGTTACCTACTTGAAGACTATAAAAATGTTAATGCTATTCCCATCGAGTGCTGCCTTTGTGTGTTTTTTGTATCCTGCTATCCATTTTTCCAGTGGTTGGTAGCTGCACTGGGAATCAGCCTGCAAGGAGATCAGCTAAAAGTAGTTGGATCTGTATGTGCGTTATAATTAATCAAAATTAGTCTATTAATCAATTTTAAAAAAAAAACGATTAATCGAACACGAAAATGTTAATCAGTAACAACCCTAATATATAAATGTTTGGGGTTCTAAGTAATTTTCTAGCAAAAAATAAATAAAATGATTTTAACTTTAATAGGCCCAATCTTAAAGTAGTTAGGTAGTAAATGTGTATGGATTATTTTTGGAGAATAGGAAGACCATTTAGTGTCTTGGGGGCAGATCCACAGAGCGAGTACGCCGGTGTATCTACTGATACGCCGGCGTACTTTCAAATTTCCCGCATCGTATCGTTGTTTTGAATCCTCAAAACAAGATACGGCGGCTTCTGAGTTAGATCCTACAGGTGTACGTCTTCGTACGCCTTCGGATCTAAGATGCAATTGTTCGGCGTCCGCTGGGTGGCGTTCACGTCGTTTTCCGCGTCGGGTATGCAAATTTGCTATTTCTGACGATCCACGAGCGTACATCGCATATTTTTACGTCGGCTTTTTCCGGCGTATAGTTAAAGCTGCTATTTCGTCGCGTATAGTTAGACTTGCCATGTTAAGTATTGCCGTCGTTCCCGCGTTTAATTAGAATTTTTTTTTTTTTTGCATAAGTCGTCCGTGAATCGGAATGTACGTAAGTCACGTCTATGTTAAAAAAAATGACGTCCTTGCGACGTCATTTAGCGCTATGCACGGCGGGAAATTTAGGGACAGCGCATGCGCAGTTCATTCGGCGCGAGGACGCGCTTTATTTAAATGAAACACGCCCCCTAATCGCCGATTTTAATTCCACGACGTTACGCCGCTTGAGATACACTACGCTGCCGTAACTTACGGCGCAAATTCTTTGGGGATTCGAACCGGCCTAATGTAAGTTACAGCGGCGTAGCGTATCTCACATACGCTGCGCCCATCTATTTGTATGTGAATCTACCCCATAAAATAACAAAATTAGAGCAAAGCATGTAAAATTATAAAAACGCATCATAGATTCTTTCAAGGTAAACTCTGCTCTAATAACTTACAAAAAAATATCTCCCCTTTAAATGAGTGTTAAGTGTGCATTCATACTGATTCATGTTGCAATATACATTTTGATTTTACCTTATGTCTCTTCAAAGAATAAAGAAAAAAAACAACCATTAAAAGAGGTCAATGAATCGGCCATTGTAGCATTGTGCCATTGTGCTATACTGTTGTATAAACTATGCCACGATTTGGCTGTTGGTAATTCAATATATTATCCCTGCTCATCTCTCATACCAGCTGGCTCGACGAATGCCGTATTTGCATATACCACACCCACTTTGCCTTATTTGCATGTATTAGAGGGAAATGGCACAGTGTCGCGCAGTTTGCGAAATGACGTGTGAAAAATGACGAGGGGTAATTGCACTTGACAAATGCGAGGAAAATTTCACGCTGATTATGTGACTTCTGCTGCTAGTGCCCTTTCCTTTCAGTTGATAAGCATTCCCGTATGTCACCAGCTTGTTCTGCAAATTTGGCACATCTTTATCCTGGTCTGAGAAAATAGATCCAATGGAAAAAAAAAAAAATGAATCTTACTGGAATTTTTTTTTTTTTTTTTTAAGCTTTTCACATCCTTCTTCATCTGTATTAAGTCAGATTACTGAATTTCAACCCGGTTGCTGCAAGCCTCTATCTGTGATTTCCGTGACATGTGACATTTTTGAGCAGCTCGTAAAAAAAAAAAAAAAAAAACATGTGACTGTTGCCGTGGATAATGTGCAAATTGTGCCACAGTGTGGCTCTTAAGGGGTGAAGGGTTAAGTCTGGTTAATGAGGCCCTGGTAAGGCTTGACAATGGTCTTCTTTATAATCTTTGTTTCCTCGCCATGCTGACTGTTTCTTTCTATTCCGAGACACGCATTTCGCATGGAGCAATAGTAGCTTTGTCCAATGGCTTCTGTGAATAGGAAGAAAGACAGGCATTTTTATTTAACCTAAATGTGACAGGTCGATAGGTGCACTGCAGCTTAGCAACATATGGTAGCGTTAAAACTGAACAGAGGCACTCAGCCACATAACAACTTTCCTAATTATTTTAATGGCTGCGCCGTAAATCAAGATAAACTAGTTAAAAAAAAACAACAAAAAAAAACACACACAACTTTTACAGATGAAGTTTGAATTAAATCTATTTTTAAATCTATTGTGTACTTGGTTTGGTGCAGATGGAAAATCATCATTTTTCATTCTCAGCAATTTAGAGTTATGTTAACTTCCGCTTCATTGAAGTTTCAAAGTTAATTATAGTAAAAGAACACTTACCTCTTAATCTCTTACCAACACCCGAGGATTAAACTAAGAGGAAGGCAAGCTAGAACTCCTCATGCAGCCGCGACCACTTGTGCCTCAAAGGGGGAAATAAAAAAATTCCATGACCCCACAAAAGCAGTCGCTGGATTTAAAACATTCCTGTGCTCTTTTCTAGTAATTATTACCATGGCCCAGTACCGTATATCATTAATGTCCATTATAAATCCTCATACACACCATCAGATTTTCTGTGGACAAAGCCTTGGACTTTTGTCAGAAGGGCGTTGGCTGTGAACTTGTCTTGCATACAAATGGCAGAATTGTCGGCCAACAAACACGAAACCACTTGGTTTTTCAGCTCTTTAGCGCCACCCGTTGGGCAACTTCTTCTAATGTTGTGTTATGGTGAGCATTGCTTCAAAGTAGGGCTGCAACCAACGATTATTGTTTAGATTAATCGGATAATAGCCTAAAAAAATATATATTTGCATTTTCTTTTTTTTTTTTGGGCCAATTTGTTGTTGGGCAGATCACAAAACACAAATTGCCGCAAAACCACATTACATGCTTTTCTGCAGCTTCTCCATTGAAGTATATTGAACCAAAAAAAAAAAAAAATAGCACCGTTTTGCGTTAAAAAGTCCTTGCCCTTTCCAAATACGCAGCAGCTGAAAAAAAACATGGATGTGAACGTGTCCCTTAGGAAAACATGTAAATGAACTGTAGTGTGTTTCTGCATAAAGCACCAAAAAACAGAGGTGTGAACCCAGGCCTGAGATGTTTAGTACCATAATGGGGTTAATAAAAAAAAAAATAAGTACAAAAAGGGGAAATAATCGCTACTGTAAGGGGTTAATTTTTTTTACTATGGGACAGTGAAAGTAATATTTACAGTAGCGATTTGCTTTTTTGTACTATAAAGGGCTAATTTTCGTTTTTTTTAACCCCATTATGTTACTGGCCGATTAATCGATTATGAAAATTGTAAATCGATTCATTTCATAATCGATTAGTTGTCGATTAATCGATTAGTTGTTTTGGCCCTACTTCCAAGCATGCGTGTTTGTACAATTGGATAATCCGACAACACACATTTGACGGACAATTTTAAAGCATGCTATCCCACATTTGTTGGCGGAAAATCCAACAACAATTGTCCGATGGAGCATGCAAACTGTCAGATTATCCGACAACAGCCTGTCACCACGCAATTCCCTTCGGATTATCTGATCGTGTGCAGACAGGCCTTAAAGCGGAGTTCCACGCTAAAAATTAAGGGCCAGATTCACAAAGAATTGCCCTGGCACAGCGTATCAGAGATACGCTATGCCGCCGTATCTTACCTGGCTCTAAGTCGAATCCAGGAAGATTTTGCGCCGTAATATAAGGTGGCGTAGTGTATTTCTCGGCGCGTATTTCAAATTGGGCGGGTAGGGGGCGGGATTCATTTAAATGAAGCGCGCCCCCCCGCCGATTGAAATGCTCATGCTCAGTTTCGAAATTTCCCGCAGTGCTTTGCGCGAAATGATGTCGCACCGACGTCATTTTTTGAACTTAGACGCAAACAGGATCTAAAGGGGATCTAGTCCCTTAGCTTTCCCATCAG
Organism: Rana temporaria; assembly: GCF_905171775.1. Lineage (NCBI taxonomy): Eukaryota > Metazoa > Chordata > Amphibia > Anura > Ranidae > Rana > Rana temporaria. The sequence goes on from NC_053490.1 coordinate 399,137,164, forward strand.
GCTGCACCCAATGTCAGCATTGCCCTGTTTGCCATAAGCCTCTTAGCTGTGAAGTCGACAATGTTCTTGATAACCAGTGACTGGTTGAGAGGGGAGGAGAGCAAACATACCGCCCTGTTATAAAGCAGCATACAGAGATGGGCATTCTGCCTATCTCCGTACTCCAAGTTAGAATTGGTCTTAATCAGGGCTTTTTTTCAGCGGGAACGCGGTGGAACGCAGTCCCGGCACCTCCAGAACTGAATGTATGTAATGGCAAGGGTTGCCGGGGTGTGCTGGAGGGTCTATTGATGATGGCTGCTAGGGAACCTATTGTTGCTGTAGAGGATCTTTTTTTGCGAAGGAAGAGGGCCTATTGTTGCTGGGGAGTTCTTCTGTTGCTCATGGGGGATCTATGGTTGCTGGGATGGGTCTTATGATGCTGGGGGGGGTCAGTCGTTGGTGAAAGCGATGTACTGTTGAGGGAGGGGTCTTTGTTGCTGGCTGCTGGAGGATCTATTGATTCTGGCTGCTGGGGAATTTATTGTTGCTAGAGGGGATTTGATTTTTCAGGGTGGGGTCTATTGTTGCTGGGGATGTATACTGTTGCTGATGGGGGATCTATTGTTGCTAGGGGTGGGTCTAATGCTGCGGGGGGAAGGTCAATCATTTCTGGGAGGGATCTACTGTTAAGGGAGGGGTCTAATGTTGCTGGCTGCTAGAGGGTCTATTGATGCTGTCTGTTGGGAGTTCATTGTTGCTGTAGTTGATCTATTGTCGCTAGGGGTGTCCATTGTTGCTTGATCTATTTTATGTCTTTCTTGTTATCATTTATACATTTCATACCATGTACTTAACACAAAAAATACTTGGTTCTGTATTCTCTAAAAGAGGCAGTACTGGGAGGTAGGTAGGGGGTGGAAGCAAGGGATGTTGCTCAGAGGTGGGTAGGGGGTGGAGTCAACGCAGACAGAAGGCGTTCCTGAAACTATTCTCTGAGAAAAAAAGCCCTGGTCTTAATTACCTCCAGTTTTGTTATATTTGAACTGAAGGTAATTATTTTTGAATGAAGTGCAACCATTTGTAAAAGTGGTGCTATTAGGCACTACCTCAATCTGACTTAAATTTCAGTAAAGCACAGGTACAAGCCATTTTAAAGGGCCATACCACCAGAATTTCTTTTTTCTATAGCTCTGTTCTACCAAATAGTTTTTTACATGAAGCTAAATTCAGGGCAGATCATTTGTAGAAGCATAAATTAGGGCAGCTCTGTGATTATTAATACATCATTAAAAAAAAGATTTTGACATGCAAACAGTGTTAGTGCCTTATTTTCTATTGGTATTAGCCTCTTGCAGTCCTCTGTCCAGGAGAGCTCAAAGAGCAGAAGGAGGACGCAACCCTAGGAGAAAGGGCTGGAAATACGATGCTGGTAGGTCCAGATTTAGACCTTGGGGGGGCCTGGAACACTTCAGGTTCTGGGGGCCCCTCAGACGCTGAGTTGGTTTACATTCTTAATGACAGTCACTCATTTTTTAATGGTCATGCGTCCCCACATACATGCAGTCATAGCATTCTATGTGTGGTTTGTTTGAGCTGCCAAAATTCATTATTAAAATAGATACAATATACCAGTCCAGAGTAAAAAAAAATATGATGGTGGGAAAAATATTACAAGATACATTTAATAAAAGAAAGTATTTTTTATTATTATTATTATTATTTTTATTATTAATGTTAATTTTTTTTTAAATTGTTTTATATTATTTTTGTATCGAGGGGGCTTTCTGTCAGGGGACCCAGGGCAGTTACCCCTTTTGTCCCTTTATAAATCTGACACCGAATGCTGGATCACTGGTCATCATACCAAAAAGCAACACTGGAAGGAGACAAGAATAGTGGACTAGGATGGAAAAAAAACAAGCTTTGAAAGTTTTTTGTTTAATTAGAACATTGTGAATTAGTGGGAGAGGCTACTATGATGCTCAGACATGGGCTTTAAGGTATTTTAATGCTATTGGCATAGCCTATAAACCAGGGGTGCTCAACCTTTTGAAGAGCGAGGGTCACTTAAGCAACTTGGTAACCAATCGCGGGCCACAATGAGCGGATCGGACGGATGACAGGTCACGGCTACTCTATAGGCCCTTCGATCTGGCCAGATCGAAGGGGACAAATGTTTTTCGGATTGGAGATAGGCAGGCGTAAAACGGACATCTGTCGCTCTGTAGAGGTGAATTGAGGGTCCCATTTGGTTGGGTTGATCGTGTGAAAAGGACCTAAGACTGCTTTCACACTGATGTGCTGCGGTTTACCCAGCTGTGTCTATCCTGGGGGTTAGCTGAATTTGGCCATAGACTCCGCCTGTGGCAAAAGCCGGCGCTGTAGAGGAAGCATTGGCTTATGGGGCTCTGCTCCGCAGCCCTTTTCTTCCTCTACCACCAGCTTCATATCACAACACTGATGCTGTGGTATGGCGGGTCGGCAACCTGCGATCTGTGCATGCCAACCCGCCATTCCAGAGCAGGAGGTCGTGGGCCACAACAGAGGGCTCCGCAGGCTACTTGTAGCCCCAGGGCCACTGGTTGGCCACCCCTGCTATAAACTGTCTGCACTGTGGGGTCTCGTGTAAACAAAATATTTTCCTTTCACTTTTATCCTATGTCTATCCCTGCTTGGTTTATGAAAGTTCAGCAGGAATCGTTACACAAATCAACAGATTAGAGAAAAAATCTGCCAAACTGAAGAAAAACAATGACATCACCTCGAGGAAAATTCCTTCTTCAGCTTCCTTCCATAAAAATTATTGATTATGCCAGATTAAAAGTGCCCTAAACTCCTGGCAAAAACATGTATGAATAAAATGGTGAAAGGTATTTATACACTAGAGAAATCTATCTTCACTTGAAATATTTGCAACCCCCAGAAAGAATATGGAAACAATGGATGGAAATTGTGTGGAATGGCTGTATGAATAGGAGAAACGCTCTCAAACAACATCTCTCATTGAAAAACACCTCTCAGATTCCATAAACGCTTGCATTTTTTTTAACCAAAAAAAAATGCTGGATAAAAACGCTGGTAATAGCTTTTTGTAATAGTATTTCAGTAGTTTTAGAAGCGTTTAGGAGTGTGAGGCCTCGTACACACGACAGAGTTTCTCGGCAGAATTCAGCGAGAAACTCGGTCAGAGCTGAGAAACTCTGTCGTGTGTACACTTTCGGCCCGATGGAGCCGCCGAGGAACTCGTCGAGAAAATAGAGAACATGTTCTCTACTTTCTCGTTGTTCTATGGGAGAACTCGGCCCGCCGAGCTCCTCGGCGGCTTCAGGGCTGAACTCGCCGAGGAATTTGACGTGTTTGGCACGTCGAGTTCCTCGGCCGTGTGTACAAGGCCTTAGTGTTTTATAAGCATGTTTGCAGTTCCTTTAAAAAAAAAGAAAAAAAAAAAGCTTTTCTGCAGGAAAACGATCCATTAAACTCTACAAAAACATTATTTTTTTCTGCTCCTAGATGCTGAAGCTCAAAAAACGCTTATAGCATTAAAGGAGTTGTAAAGAAAAATAATTGTTTTGCTCAAATGACTGTTTACAGGGTATAGAGACATAATAGTTAACCGATTCCTTTTAAAAACTATTAAAAATAGATAAAAAAACAATCATAAAATGTACCTTTAGTTTCAGTTTTGTTTTTGCATGTTATGCTGCCTCTGTGCTGTATAGAGCCATAGAGAAGTGAGGGTTTGAAAACGAAACTAGAAGCTCCCAGTACTGTGGTCCAAAGGAAACAGACAACCAGGAAGTGTCCAGAACAGAGCAGAATTACAGCAACATCAGAGCAAAAACGAACAATGAGGACATGAAACCAGGACTGCAGTAAGGTAAAGGAAGCTATTTAGCTAAAAAAAATGTTTCCTTTAGTGACCCTTTAAGTAGTGTGCATGGACACAGAGGATAACACTATTTAGCTTCTAGGAGTTTAAAGGAGTTATAAAGGCAGAAGGTTTTTTGCATATGCATTAACTGCTTGCCAACTGCCTCACGCACTTATACGTCGGCAGAATGGCACAGGCAGGCAAAACAACGTATATATATATATATGTGGCTTTGAATCTGCCTCCTAGTGGGCGCGCCCGCCCGCCGCGGTCTCCGTGATCGTGCCTGCGGGACCCGCGGACTCGATTTCATGGAACAGCAGAACGAAGGGATGCCTTTGTAAACAAGGCATCTCCCTGTTCTGCCTAGTGACATGACACTGATCGTCTGCTCCCTCTCATCGGGAGCAGTGATCAGTGTCGTTTAACAGTAAGCCCCGCACCCACATAGTTAGAATCACCCCCTAGGACACACTTAACCCCTTCCCTGCCCCCCACTGGTTAACCCCTTCAATGCCAGTGTCATTTACACAGTAATCAGTGCATTTTTATAGCACTGATCGCTATATAAATGACAATGGTCCCAAAAGAGCGTCAAAAGTGTACGATGTGTCCGCCATAATGTTGCAGTCATGATAAAAATCGAAGATTGCCGCCATAACTAGTAAAAAAAAAAAATGATAATAAAAATGCCATTAAACTACCCCCTATTTTGTACACGCTATAACTTTTTGCGCAAAACAATCAATATACGCTTATTGCAAACCCTATTAAAGTCTATGGAACACGAACATGAAAAAGTGTTAATTTTAAAGGCATATATGCAAGTTATTGCCATAAAACCAATGTTTTTAAAACAGCTATTTTTTCAGGAGCATTGCTTTTTTATAATGCTTAAAGTGAAACAATAAAAATGAATTATTCCTTTAAATATCATGCCAGGGGGTCCCCTTAGTCAACCTATAAAGTGGTACATCTGATGTGATGTGTTTTACAGTGCTGCAGCAAAATTACATTTCTAAAGGAAAAACATGTAATTTCAAATTGTATAGGTTAAATTATATGGATTTTAAGGGGTACCTTGAAAAGAAATTGGCAAGTGGTCCCCTCCAAAATCCATACTAGACCCTTATCCGAGCATGCAGCCTGAAGGAGAGGATTGGGGAGTTAGCGAGTGCCACCCCTCCTGAACAATACCAGACCACATGCCCACAACATGGGAAGGGTGCTTTAGGGTACCCCCAAAGCACCCTGTCCCCATGTTGATGGGGACAAGGGCCTCGTCACCACAACCCTGGCCGATGGTTATTGGGGTCTGCAGGCAGGGCTCATCAGAATCTGGCCCCTAGATCCCGCCCCCCCCCCCATGTGAATGGGTAATTGTACCCCTACCCAACCACCAACAAAATTCCTTTATTAAAAAAAAAAAAAAAAAAGTGCCCCACAATACATTCATCGTCAATCACGTCGCCTGACGGACACGAAAAATAGCAAAAAAATACTCTGCCTCCATGGGAGGGCTCCCGTCACTTTTTTACTGTTACAGCTGTTATATAGGCAAGGGTGGGGCCACCTTCAACTAAAATGCAAATCTACAGCTTTAGGTTGTAAATCCGAGCTAGACTGAGCTCGGACCACAATCCTAAACCAGATCCCCTATTTGCCTCAATTTTTCTGCATAACCACCTTATGTCTCATACACATAATTCGATTTTCAGACAAATGATCGTCCATGCATGCTAGTCTACTAAAGTTGCGAAAATTCTTGTGCGACAGAAAAAAAAAATCAGAAGTGATGTCATGTATTGTATTGTGTTTTCGGATGAAGACTGTACTAATAAAACGAAAATCGTATAATCTGGTATCGTACGAGAACATTTTTAGTGTTTGTTCCTTCGGATAATATCAGATGAACTGTGATGACCGTCTCTTGAAAGCTCTGTACTAACCATCAGATTATCATCTGATTTTCTGATAGTGTGTACGGGCCTTTAGACAACCGCATTTTTGCACATAAAAGAATAAGTTTAAGGATACACATTCCAACCTGCCCCTTGTGTTTTCGCCTGCATAAGATGTACTTTAAGGCTCAGTTCACATTGGTGCGCTGTGCGACATCACATGTGATTCGCACCGCACTGCTGTGCAGATTACATGCGATGACTGTGCGATGCGAATTCAGCCATACAAATTGGCTGAATTTGCATCACATTCGGACGCATATAGCGCAGGACCTTTATTTTGGTCCGCACCACAATCGGATCGCATGGACATTCACACAAATTGACAGTTTGCACTGCGATATACAAACTGATATGGGGTGTCAGTAACTTTGTATTGACACCCGCTGTAGTTCGCATACAGCAGTGTGAACTGTCTGCAAGTTGTATGTGATGCAGGAACCCACACTGGATTTGTACGGGGTCTCGCATCGCAGCAGTGTGAATTGAGCCTTAAAGTGATTGTAAAGGCGTTTTTGTTTGTTTTTGTTTTTTTAAATAACAAACATGTTATACTTACCTGCTCTGTGCAGTGGTTTTGCACAGAGCAGCCCAGATCTTCCTCTTCTCGGGTCCCTCTTTGCTGCTCCTGGTCCCTCCCTCCTTTGAGTTCCCCTCAGTCAGCAGCTTGCTACAGGGGTCACCCAAGCCGAATCAGAGCTCCGTGTATCCATTCAGACACGGAGCCCCAACCAGGCCCCTTCCCATATCTCCCCTGATTGGCTGACTAACTTTTATTGACAGCTTCTGTAACCAATAGCGCCGCTGCTATGTCTTGGCCAATCAGGAGCAGTGTACTGGATGGCTGAGGAGATCGTGGACATCGCTCGAGAGAGATGGAGCTCAGGTAGGTAATTGGGGGGGTGCTGCTTTTTTATCTTAATCCATAGAATACATTAAGACAAAAAACCTTCTGCCTTTACAACTTCTTTAAGCGTTCCAGTCTTTATGTTTATTAAGTCAGCAGCTACAAAAACTGTAGCTGCTGACTTTTAATAAACACAAACTCACCTGTCCCACGATCCAGCCATTCTGTCTCCCGGACACCAGCATTACAACTGTAGGCACCCGGCTGCACCTCCTTAATAGTTGGGCAATCTTCTGGGACCTGTGATGTGTCCCAGAAGATTTTAGAAAGGGAGAGGAGAGAAGAACTTCCAGTCGGATCGCCCAGGTGGTCTGACCAGAAGTGGGAGCTGGGTACCTGTCAAAACTAGGTACCCTCTCCCCCCAAAAAATTGACATGCAAAATGTGGCGTTGGGGGGGGGGGATGCTTTAAGTGGAAATTCCCCTTTTGGGTGGAGCTCCGCTTTAATCATGTAGTTTCATGTTGTCATGTGTTTCCCTGCACACACAGCCTCTAGTATAGTACATGTTCACATTCTTCACATTCCTACTACTGTCAGCTAATGTCACAGAGCTGGTCCAGGCTCTGAAAAGATTCCAGACCATATGGTCAGGATCCATCCAGATGCCTGGACCAGCAGCTGGCTAAGCCTCTCAGCAATCCACAGAGAGCCTGAGCCAGCCCCTCCAGGCCCCTCCACAGTCCAGTGAGCGCTGGAGGATCAGAGTAGAGAGTCAGAGACGGACAGTCACCAGTCTGATGAAAAAAGCTGAGCGATCAGTGGTGTTTGATCGCTCAGTTCTTTGTCTTAGAGCCGGCAGGGGACAGCTGCAGCATCGGACAGATGCTTCCAACTAGGTGAGTATATATATATATATATATATACACAGGGCTTTTTTTCAGGGGGAACTTGGTGGAACTCAGTTCCGCCACCTCTGGCTCAGACCGTTGGGGGGGGGGGGGGGGACCTGCTCACCACAATCACTTGTAAACACAGAAGTCTGGTTTCTGTGTTTACAAGTGACAGCTCTGCACTCTGTGTGTAACCCCCCTGAACTCTGCACCCTGTGTGTAACCCCCCCTGAACTCTGCACTCTGTGTGTAACCCCCCTGAACTCTGCACTCTGTGTGTAACCCCCCCTGAATTCTGCACTCTGTATGTAATGCAATCCTGGTATGTAATGCCCCTTTAAGACTCTCCTACTGTTCATGAAATTTGACTGACCACACCCATTATTTGAGGTGATTTGGAGGGTGTGTGTAGGGGAGGGGTTTTGGGGGGTTGTGTTTGAGTTCCAGCACCTATTGTTTGAGAAAAAAAGCCATATATATATATATATTTTTAAAGCCCATACTTCTCTTTTAAGTATTTTCCAGCAAGCTGCAGAATGGTCTTGTGCGAAATTCCAAAAATGTACATTTTGTGGCAATATTTACAGATCTTTAGTAGACACAGCCAGACATTAAACAATGGGTACTGAAAGGCTCTTCAGCTGGAACAAGTGAAATGTGAAACTAGACAATACTTCTGATTAGTTATTATATAATCTACCTATATCTATCTATAATTACCCATGACTAAGTCACGTGTCTAGTGACGTAACGCGTGGGGGAGGAGCTACGAACGGGACGGATCACACATCCGAATGAGGAGAAACATCGTATGCGGAGCAGCCAAATGAGGATTGTTTGTTGCTGGTGTAAATCGGTGGATTCGTGAGTGTGCCCTGATATTTGTTCCCATATGGTCTTTGTATATCTGCGCAATGAGAATTGTTTCCTTTTGTCTCTCTGTTTTCTATGAGCTGCACAATTGTGGAAGATCTGACACCTATATGTGAAACAATCAGCCTGGAGTCTTAGAACCTGATCGCACCATACATTCTTTCAAGCCAGTACACGGCAGTGGGTTTGCACACAGGAGGTGTATTGCATCTGCACATACTCAGTATGCATTTGGACTAATAATTGTATACACACATGTATTGATTCAATGAATCACTTACGGTTTTTGTGATTTATAGTTTTCACATCACAGAAGTTAAGACTCAGCGCATATTATTACTATTGAATATTATTATATAATCTGTATTTATCAGTCCAAGTCAATATACTGTATAGAAGGACATGTGTTGTCATATTTGTGGTGGTCTCAGATCATCCTGTGCCTATATCTGGTTTACTTTTGACATCATAGTCTTGTGTTACATGTTTAGAAGGTACAGGTTTGCCTCGAACACACGGCCGGACTTTCCAAGAAAAAAAGTCAGATGGGCTTTTTTGTCGGAATGTCCGGCCGTGTGTAGCCTCCATCGGACTTTTTTTGTCGGAAGTCCTACAGACCTTAGAGAACCTGTTCTCTTTCTTTCCTTCGGACTTCCGACGGACTCACGGCAAACTTTTGCACTGTCAAAAGTCTGACCGTGTGTACGAGGCATTAGTGTGAAGCTAAGCTGGAAGCCGTGATCATGAAACATCAATCTGTAAGTATGTGATCTCATTTTCTATTGTTTGATACAACAGATTTGGACAAGTACAGAAGCTTTGTGGTGAGTCCTGTGGTCTTGCACTGGGATCCTGGGTTCAGTTTCCACCAGGAGCACGACATTTGTATGTTTTTCATGTGTTTGGTTGAGTTTCCTCGCACAATCCGAAACATATGTCAGGATAATTGACCAAATTGGCCCCAGTGCGTGTGCATATGTGCTTTTGTAGACTGTGGTAGCGACATTAAATTGCAAGCTCCTTCAGGGCAGAGACTGATGTGAGTGCTCAACGGTCTCTCTAAACTGCTATTTTGGTGCTAATAAAATGAATAAAATAAATGACGCTGTATGCCCTCTATCAATACATTTTCACTGTTCCGATAACATAGATTTACTCAGTCTGGAAATGTTTCTGAATCTTGTCACTTTTCTCTAAACTCGTACTCTAATTTATTCAGTTAAAAGAGCCTTTCGGTATCACATTACAGTAAAAATATCATACATCCTCTTTAAAAGGCTTTGCTGAGCACTTTGACTGGTGATCTAGTGCAGGACTGTTATGCAGACATATATGTAAAATAAGATCATCATCAGAAATAAAACTCTCTCTTCGGTTTGCTTATAGTCTACACTACGTCTTTGAAGCTGATGAACCTGTTTTTTATCGAATGTCATTGTTTTTTTACTTCATGGATGTATAATTCTTTACAGTAGGTAGAAAGAAAAAGATAAAACAACCAACTTGGATATTTCAAAGACTCTTTTATGTTAGAAATATTTTAGGCTTACAATAAAATTAAAGTATATCTAAAGGCAAACCTTTTTTTCAGTTTTAGATTAGTTGGAAAGAGGAATGCCTTGTACACACGATCGGGCTTTTGCCCGGCCAAATGGAGTAAAGGTATTATGAGCACTTTTATTCACAGAGGAGATCGGATTCTAATCTGGGTACTTGATGCATAGGTAATGTATTCTTGGCACTTGTCTTTTGTTTACAGTGGGGATTGATTCAAAGATATAGCTAGACTGTGGTATATATTGTTTAATTGAGGCCTGTTTGCATGGGCGTCCGCTGAACTTTTTTCAGGGGGGGGGGGGGGCATCATTTTAAGGTCATCCATGCTCGGTCCCTTTTTGACAATGTCACAAAGGGGAGGGGCTTAGTCATTATCACATAAAGCGCAGGCATGCAAAGGTTTGAGAAACCTGATGCAACTATCAAGCAACTTTGAATAACAATATCATAAAAAATGGAGCCCCCCCCCAAGGAAATAACAACCCACATGATCAGTGCCAGTTTCTGCAATGGCAATCTCCAGCTTTGTTGTCAGTTTCCGCAATAAAAATTGCCAGCATTGGTGTCAGTAGCAACAATAATAGCCCCCCACATCAGTGCAGATTTCTAGAATAAAAACTTCAGCATCTGTACCAGTGTACATAATAATATGACCCTCAGCACTGGTGTCAGTTTCCGCACTAAAAACTCCCAACCGTCATCCCTCTGGCTGGACGTTCGCTCACTCTGGGTTGCCTGGGGTGACTCTAGTCAGTAGTGTAGCATGCCTGTACCCTGGCAGCGGCTTGGTCTTTCTCCCTCTATGGTCGTGCGAGTACAGTGGGGCTCCCTCTCTGGTAGTGTGGGTACAGCGTGACTCCCTCTCTGGTTGGTGCGGGTACAGTGTGGCTCTCTGGTTGGTGCAGGTACAGCGTGGCTCTCTGGTTGGTGCAGGTACAGCGTGGCTCTCTGGTTGGTGCAGGTACAGCGTGGCTCTCTGGTTGGTGCGGGTACAGCGTGGCTCTATGGTTGGTGCGGGTACAGCGTGGCTCTCTCTCTGGATTTCCCCAGCATGAGCACAGTATTCTCCTTTTTCCTCTTGTAACCCCCCCCCCCCAGAAGAGTGATTGCATGCTGGGGGCTTTAGCATGGTGTCTGTGGAAACGCTGGGGCCGCCACTCTTAAGGGACTACATTCCCCATGATGCCCCCAGTCCCCAGAATCTTCTGATTGGCCTTCTGCTGTGGCCAATCATGGCGAGGAAAGCAGGAAGCAAGGCGGCGGCACGGCGAATCCAATTAGAACTGCTCTCTCTCTCTTCTAGCTCCAGCTGACAGAGAGGAGGAGGGGGGCGATCGGGGGAGATATACAGTACAGCGTGACTCTCTGGGGAAGATATACAGTACAGACAGCCCGCGGCTCTCCTCTCCCTGTCACAGCGCCGCTGCTCCATTTACCAGAGAACTCGGCAGCAGTGCTGTGATAGGGAGAGGAGAGCCGCGGGCTGCCTGTACTATATATCTCCCTCGATCGCCCCCCTCCTCCTCTCTGTCAGCTGGAGCTAGAAGAGAGAGAGGGTCTCTGATTGAATTCGCTGTGCCGCTGCCTTGCTTCCTGCCCGCTGTTTTTCTCCCCGTGGATCATGGCACTGGTTTCTAGGGGGGGCAAGCGCCCTCCCTTGCCCTATGGAGCGAACGCCCATGCCTGTTGGCCTTCTGTTTGACTGTGTTGGGATGGTGAGGTCGAACCTGTCCGCCCAGTGCTGCCTAACTTATATAATTTTTTATTTTTCGTCCTTTTTTTTGTTGTTTCAAACGGTTTTTATTGCAGAAAAAAGGAAATACAAGTAATACAATATTACACGTAATGACAAAAAATGAAGTATTCCAAGCATGTGGTACAGGTTGTCAGGGGTTACAATGCCATGTCATTCAGAAAACTAATCATTACATCGTTGTATAACAGTGGTCAAGAAAAGCAAACAGATAGATAACAGACATCGGGAATCGTATCAAACCAAAGAAAAATAACTGTAAACATCAGACTATATTCCTAGCCAGGATAATGAACACCATTGCAATACTGTAAGGGCGTGAGCCAGCGTGGAATCACATGGCCTAGAACAAAACACACCCCCCACCTGCATGTTCCCACCGGGAGCTTGCTGTGTGGGGGAGGGGGCGGAGTCGCCCCATGAGCAAAGACACTCCAGGTATCGTAGTACAACATATGGTGACGAAAGTCGTCTCCCACGATCCAAATTTCAAGACTTTCTATTTCTTAGAAGTGTAGTGATAGTGTCACGGGATGAAAATGTCTGGGAAAGGACTCGGGCAGGATTTAGTGTTGGCTCGTGAGACCATTTTGACAAATGGTGCGTGTCCATTATGAGATACCGAACTTGGCTCTTTAAAACCAAGCATGGGAAAGGGCCAAAAAGGAGAAATGTGAAGGCAAACGCTCAAATGAGGAGATAAGGGGGTGAGGCGGGCACTCCAAACCAGATGGTTTCTTCTTCTTTTTTTTCTGGTGTGATGTGTCTTGGTAATACTTTTGGTGCCACTGTTCTATTCTCTTACAATGTACATGCTTCACTGATATGATAAATGTTGTTCTTTCTTGTTGTTATTATCTGTAACCGTTATTTTTTTGTTTTTATCTAGCACAATAAAACATTTCCCTGATTAAAAAAAAAAAAAAAAAAAAACATGTTGGGTGTGCTATATTTTTATTTTGTCCCAGTCGTCTACATATGGATACAGAAAACTCTCGCCCTAAAGTATTGAATAAAATGGACAGAACTGAATGCAGTACCATAAGTGCTGTTTGGTAATGTTCGGCTGCTGTAAAATGTTATTTATCATTTACGTTTATTTACCCCTCCCTATCAAAATTTTGCCCAGATACTTACTCTCAGACCGGGAGCTTTTTTTCTGTTATTACAGAGGTTGAGGACATTACCTCCCTTAGGCCGCGTACACACGATCAGTCCATCCGATGACAACGGTCCGAAGGACCGTTGTCATCGGTGAACCAATGAAGCTGACTGATGGTATGATGTGCCTACACACCATCAGTTAAAAAACGATCGCGGAGAACGATCGTCAGAACGACGTGCAGAAAAAAAACGAAGTTCAATGCTTCCAAGCATGCGTCGACTTGATTCTGAGCATGCGCTGGTTTTTTACCAAAGCTTTTGCATACTAACCATCGGTTTTGACCTATCGGTTATCAGTCCATCAGTTCAATTTTAAAGCAAGTTCTAAATTTTTAGAGGGAAGGGGAAATGACTGATGGGGCCCACACACGATCGGTTTGGACCGATGAAAAGGTCCTTCAGTCCGTTTTCATCGGTTTTGACCGATCGTGTGTACGCGGCCTTAGAGGCAGGTGAGCGCAGCACCCTGTCTCAAGGACTATTGCCAATTTTTTTGGGGCTGGGTGGTAGTTAGCCCAGATTGATTTAAAATTCTTTACTTGGTCCTTCCCCAAGCTCAGTTGGGTTGTGGGGGTTTTTTTCTGCTGCCAGTATGTGTCACTGGTACTACTGGCAATAGTATGAGATTTCATAACAAGACTGATTATGTATAATACCTTCAGCCAAGTAGAAGGTTGCGCATGCTGGGGGAGATTATAAATATTTGGGACATGCTCTGGGATCTCTCTCTCCCCCCCAACTGAGGTCTGGGGAGGGGCTTCTGGACTGAGCTGTGCTATTAGGCCCAATTGCCTGTAAGGTTGAATGTGGACCTAGGCCTGAAGTGGTCCTGGAGTTGTCCCATCTGTTGATGGGGGAAGCTGTGCCAAGGATGAGACCCAGGTAAGAACCCTTGTTTTTGCATAGACCTTGTGACTCGCTTGGAGGAGGACACTGAGCCGAACAGAGAGAAATCTGTGATCCAGCTAAGATACACATATAGGCCCAGATTCACAAAGCACTTACGCCAACGTATAACAAGTTACGCCGACGTAAGTGCAAATATGCCCCGTCGTATCTGTGCTTCAGACCCACAAACAGACATGCGCCTAAAACCAGGCTACACCCCGCCGATGTAGCTTGCTCACGCCGGCGTAAGGGTGGGCGCACATTTAGGCTGGGCGCATGGTGCCGCTCCCATTGATTAGCCATTCAAACATGCAAATGAGGGAAATACAGCGATTCACGAACGTGCGTGTGCCCGGCGCATGCTACGCGAGATGCGCGTAAGTTGTATGTCCGGCGTAAATTTATTCCCCATAAAGGAGGTGCAACCCGGCAACAGACATGCACAGGTCTTCACCAGTGAACACAAGCTGGCGTATTGTGCGTTGGACGTGTGTCTGGCTGGGCGTACGTTATGTTCACGGCGTACGCAGTAATCCGGCGTAGCTTAGGAAGTTTTGCCGGCGTGGTTGTGAGCAGGCGCATGGGGTTGCGTCCATGTCACGGTGCATGCACAGTTCGTGATACGTACCTGTCTGGCGCTCGGCCCATCATTTGCATGGGTTCACGCCCACTTCCACCTACGCCGACGTGCGCCTTCGAAACCCACGCCACGCTGGCGCAGCATTGGGAGCACTGGCTTGCTGAATGCAAGAGGTGCCACCATGCCTCTGAGTTGTCAGGGGGGTGTTACATACAGTCAGTCTATAACAGTATATGTACCCACCATGTGACTATTGCTGTCATCTCAGACCCAGTCTCCACAATTAAATATACAATTCTACACCAGAGAACAGCCAAATTGAGTTATGTACTTTTAGATTTCAATCAGATACCATGGCCTACATTTTCTGCCTTATAGGTGAAGTCAGCGGCGTTGCTATGGGGGTGCAGGGGGTGTGGGCCGCACCGGGTGACACCCGCCAGAGGGGTGACACCAGGGGCCCGGACTAGGCGGGGGCAAGAGCGGGTCTCCAGTCTCGGGCGCAGTGTGATAGCATCAAGGGGAGCGCCAGTGGACTACTACAGTGTGTGTCGGCATGTGCCGACATCTTCTGCGGGGTGTCCCCGGGTCTCCAGCGCAGTGATTGCCAACACTTTAGCAGTTCATATCTGTCCCAGCCGGCTGCATGTTAGCAGTGTCAGAGCGCCGGGAGATCTCCTTCCCAGGTTCCTCCTCTGCTTTGGCGTGTCTTCTAATGGGACAGGAGGAGGAGCCTGGGAAGGAGATCTCCCGGCGCTCTGACACTGCTAACATGCAGCCCGGTGGGACAGATAAGAGCTGCTAAAGTGTCAGCCATCAATCACTAAGGACCTGGTAACTGATAACCGGTAAGTCTGGGTGGGAGCAGGGATCTGAGGATTTGTGCAATAAGAGGAAGGATTTATGCTGAGAGGGATTAACATTTTTTTTTATGGGAAAATGTGGAGGCGAGTGCCTTTGTATTGGGGTGGGGGTTGTGCTTGTAGGGGGAAATTGTCAGGGAGGAATTAAATAAGAGGATTTGTGCTGAGGGTGGGTTGGTTGGGGGAATAAGAGAATTTGGGCAAGAAGAGGGGTTTAATTCTGAATGGGGGGAAGATGTGGGGATGATTCGTGCTGAGAGAGGGATCTGTGTAGGGAGGGGGGATGATTTGTGCTGAGGGGGATTTTTGCAGGGAGATGGGGGATGATTTGTGCTGAGAGGGGGGATCTGTGCAGGAATGGGTGAGATGGGGGATGATTTATGCTGAAGGGGGATCTGTGCAGGGAGGGGGAGATGGGGGGGATGATTTGTGCTGAGAGGGGGGATCTGTGCAGGAATGGGTGAGATGGGGGGATGATTTATGCTGAAGGGGGATCTGTGCAGGGAGGGGGAGATGGGGGGGATGATTTGTGCTGAGAGGGGGGATCTGTGCAGGAAGGGGGAGATTAGGGGATGATTTATGCTGAGGGGGGATCTGTGCAGGAAGGGGGAGATTAGGGGATGATTTATGCTGAGGGGGATCTGTGCAGGGAGATAGGGGATGATTTGTGCTGAGAGGGGGGAACTGTGCAGGAAGAGGGAGATGAGGAGATGATTTATGCTGAGGGGGGATCTGTGCAGGGAGATAGGGGATGATTTGTGCTGAGAGGGGGGATCTGTGCAGGGAGGGGGGAGATGAGGGGATGATTTGTGCTGAGAGGGGGGATTTGGGGGGGTTAAAATAATTTGTATAAGAAGGAGGGGTTTGGGGTGGATTTATACTGGGAAGAGGGATATGGTGTGCATTTTGTGCTGAGAAGGGGGATTTGTGCTAAAAGGGGGTATATGAGGGTGATGACTTGTGCTGAAAGGGGGTATTTGTACTGGAAAGGGGCATATGTGGGTGAAGATTTTTTTTTAAGAGGGGGAATATTGGGGGGAGGGGATTTGTGCTGAGGGGAAATGAAGGAAAGAGAAAGAGGAATTGTGCTAGGAGGGGGTATATGGGGGTGAGGGGCACTCTGCACATAGGGCCAGATTCACAAAAGAGATACGACGCCGTATCTACTGATACGCCGTCGTATCTCTGTTTCTAACTATGCGGCTGATTCATAGAATCAGTTACGCATAGCTAGTCCTAAGATCTGACAGGTGTAATGGACTTACACTGTCGGATCTTAGGATGCAGTACCGCGGCCGCCGCTGGGGGCATTTCTCGTCGTAATCCAGCGTCGGGTATGAAAATTAGCACTTATGGAGATCCACAAAGCTTTTCCCCTTCGTTAACTCGCCGTGTTAGTTTGCCGTCGCAAAGATAGGGTACCTTTACAAAAGTGTAAAGGTACTCTACCATGCAAAAGTATACCCGTCGTTCCCGCATCGGTTTTGACATTTTTTTAAATCTTTTATTTTTCCCGCCGCAACTCTTTTTTACCCGTCGCGATTCACAAAACTCGGCGCAACGTAACTTCGCGCAAAGCACGTCGGGAAAATAGCGTCGGGAGCATGCGCAGTACGTCCGGCGCGGGAGCGCGCCTAATTTAAATGGGACTCGCCCCATTCGATTGGGCCCGCCTTGCGCCGGACGGATTTAAGTTACACCGCTGCAAATTTCCAGGTAAGTGCTTTGTGGATCGGGCACTAACTTGTGTAATTTGCGGCGGTGTAATTTAAATCAGAAAAGCTGGCTGTGAATCTGGCCCCTAGTTCTTTAGACAATGGGGGGGTGGGGTGACACCATCTTTCACCGCACCAGGTGACACCAACCCTAGTGACGCCACTGTGTGAAGTACGAGACCCAGACTGCACCATTATCTGGTTAGATGCCTTCTTTATTCTAGTTGGAATTTTTTAATTGGTATTCAGAAGAAAACACATTGAAGACTTTGGAGTAGGCATACATTTTGCTGTTACAAAAGTATAACTAGTTATTGGGGCAGTGCTACATCAAGACAGGTGGCAGTGATTCAAGACTACGGTCTGCTGATCTGCTGCAGGGGGACTATGCCCCAAACACAACATCAGTTTGTTTTGACATAACAGTGCCTAAACAAAATTATGCTTCTTTAACTGAAATAGTGTGCAATGCTGCAATTTATTTAAATGTTAATGAGCAAAAGCGTCAGTCGCATAGTAGATGGAGCTGACAGCTGTAACAGGGAGATGCCGAAGACTATCAGTGACTTCAGCAGGGAAATGACAGGCTACACATGGCAGCAACAGAGGAAAGAAAAAAAAACCCAACAAAGGTCTAGAAGAGTAATCAGAAAGCTTTAATGCAATGGGTGGAGATGAAGGCACTAATAAATTAGGCAGAAGCTCAGGTAATTCAGCAAGGCAACAAACACAACTGAGAAATGCTGAAGAGCATCATAGACTCAGAGATCACAGCAGATAGCCGAGACCCCAGTTAGTTAAAAAAGAGACTAAGATGAAAGAAGAATTAATACCCAGGATATTGTGGAAAGAAGGCACGTGGATGTGATGGAGTGGGACAGACAGTTCAGAATATAATAAGCATTGGCCCGGATTCAGGTAGATTTGCCCCTTATTTACGGAGGCGCAGGGCAGCGTTTTTGCCCTGCGCCCCCGCAAATTTACTGCGCTACCCGTGATTCACAGAGCAGTAGCTCCGTAAATTGTGTGTGCGCTGTGTAAACTTGCCCTGCGTAAGGGCGCCTAATGTAAATGATCCCGTAGGGGGCGGGAATCATTTAAATTAGGCTCGCTCCCGCGCCGAGCGTAGAGCGCATGCTCCGTCGGGAAACTTTCCCGACATGCATTGCGGCAAATGACGTCGCAAGGACGTCATTTGCTTCAAAGTGAACGTCAATGGCGTCCAGCGCCATTCACGAATCACTTACGCAAACGACGTAGATTTCAAATATCGCGACGCGGGAACGACGGGTATCCTTTAGCATTGGCTGAGCGTGCTATTAGGATGTGCAACCTTACGCGAAACCCGACGTACGCAAACTACGTAAATTGCGTACGCAGGGCTCGCGCAACGTTGTGAATCGGTGTTAGTATGCAATTTGCATACTATACACTGAGCACAATGGGAGCGCCCCCTAGCAGTCATCGCTAGAATGTAGCCTAAGATATGCGTGGCATAAGAGCCTTATGCCACGCAGATTTTAGGCTGCAGTCGGCGTTACGATGTTCCTGAATCAGGAGCATTCGTAACGCCGGGGCAAGTAAGCAATTGCGCTGTGTAACCTATGGTTACACAGGCGCAATTGCTTCTTGAATCTGGGCCATTGAATATATTAATAGACTAGTCACAACTATGAAAGACGTTACTGAATGTGCTGGACAGAGTATCTTTAAACCCGTGGAAAAATCTTTAGTTCAAAATTAGGTTGGAGCACATACACAAGGCCTCATTTATGGGAAGTAAATTCCAGGTGTAGGGATCTGCTTCTATCTACTGTTAGCTGTTAGTATGACAATGTTATGTATAATCATGTATTAGCACATTCTGTCTCTGGGAGGCTGGTTTTGAAACCCCAGGGAAAAGCAAAGAGAGAGAGAAACTCTCAGCCACATGTCCCGTCCATGCTGCAAAATCCAGGCCAGGAGGGATTAAAAGTTCTCCTATGTTTAATAGTATACTATAGTTGCCCATACCTTCTATGTATATATATATATATATATATATATATATATATATATATATATATATATATATATATACATCCCAGTGAGCTGTATCTCTTTTCAGTTATCACAAATGCAGAGGGGTTGATTTCCTAAGACTGGAGAGTGCAAAACCTGGTTCAGCTGTGCATGGTAGCTGATCAGCTTCAAACTTCAGCTTGTTCAATTAAGCTTTGACAATAAAACATGGAAGCTGATTGGTTTCTATGCAGAGCTGCACCAGATTTTGCACTCTCCAGTTTTAGTAAATCAACCACACAGCGCCAGATAGCTAGGTTCTATGCTACTGTATCTATGCAGTGGACACCTTCCAATCTATTAGGTAAACCTGTTTATTGCAATAGATTTTATATGCAGCTCTTGTTATTTTAGTTAACCCTGTCGCTGGGTCTGTGATTCTATAGCTAGTTTTAACTTAGGACTCAATAACCAGCATAGCCTAGAGCCAGGTTAGGCATCGGATGGCCTTTTCTGGTAATTAAAGGTCCACTTTCATGTCACATTAGAAAGTACTAGTGACTAAAGCACAGTAGATAGGCTGACTCAATGCCAAACCACAGTTTCTGTATCTGCATTCCAGGCTGGTTGGACAACAACTGGAGGGTTTCCCTATCACTGCAATGATGAACGTTGCATCCTCAAGGGCCTCTGCAACTGAACTTTACATTCCTCAAGAGGTGTCTCTATTTTTAACTTTATATACCCAAGTATATGTACACAATTTCACCAGGACCCTTTGCTGATAACACCTGTTTTTACATGGGATGTATGCACGGTTTCTAATCTTTTCTTTAAAAAAATTGTATTATTTCCATACTGGTGTGAATCTATATACTTATGGTTAATGTTATATGCTGTTGTAGTAGTAGTTCTACTCCCAATTACAGTTACTTTGATTAGATAAGTCGTTATTTTCCCAGGAAGGGAACACCCTTTGTTAACAGAGGCCCTGCCCTGTGTGTTGGTACTGCCAACTTTATTATCAAGCCCACTCTACCACTTACCAAACGTTCTGATTCTCTATTTTACCTAGATGTTTACCTGAAAGCAGGGTCCGCCCACCGCTGCAAAAATTAAAAGCCAGCAGCGTCACATACTGCAGCTGCTGACTTTTAATAAAACGGACACTTACCTGTCCTGGAGTCCAGTGATGTCGGCACCGCAGCTGATGTTTCCATCAGCTGTCGGGTGCTTGCTGCCTCCATTGCGAGTAAGTGAACCCTGCAATGAAGCCTTACGGCTTCACGCCGGGAACCCTACTGCGCATACACAAAGCTCCGCTCCTCTTTACTAATGGACTGGCGGCCGGGGAAGGAGCCCGGGCAGTGACGTCAATACCCACGGCTGAGGCTCCCGGAAGTCCAGGAAGTGGGAACAGGATACCTGTGTCGTTTTTCAAAACGTCGTTTTTTGTGTCATTTAAAATGATAGTGTGTGTGGGCAAAACGACGTTTAAAAAACAACGTTTTTAAACCCGCGCATGCTCAGAAGCAAGTTATGAAGTGGGCTTGAATGGAACAGAGTGCCGTCGTACGTGCTGAACGTAACCGCGCTTTGCTAGAGCATTTTGAAAAAACGATGGTGTGTATGCTACGTCGTTTTTTAAAATTAAGTTTAAAAAACGTCGTTTTTTTTCATCACATAAAACATTGTTTTTTTCTATCACAAAAAACGACTGTCTGTACGCGGCATTAGAGTCTGAAAAAGACTTGAGACTGGGGCGGAGGTTCACTTTCCAGCAGGAAAAAAACCCTAAACATACAGCCAGAGCTACATGGTATGGTTTAGAGCTAAGCATATTCATGTGTTATGCCTCGTACACACGACCGGTTTTCCCAATGAGAAAACTGCCATTTTTTAGATTGGTTGGGAAAACCGCTCGTGTGTATGCTCCATAGCAGTTTTCCCGATGAGAAAACTCTGCAAAAAAAATTTAACCTGCTCTATTTTTTCCCGTCGTGTTTCCCGTCAGTCTTTTTCTCGTCGTGAAAACCGCTCGTGTGTATGCTTCTCCGAGGGGAAAAAAAATGCGCATGCTCAGAAGCAAGTTATGAGACGGGAGCGCTCGTTCTGGTAAAACTAGCGTTTGTAATGGAGATAGCACATTCGTCATGCTGTAACGGACTGAAAAGCACAAGGCTAAAAAGCAAGGCAGGCTTGAGGAATCCTGTAGGGAAAAATGTCGAATTTTGGCATGTCAGGAAAACCAATCGTGTGTACAGGGCATTAGAATGGCCCAGTCAAAGTCCAGACCTAAATCCAATTGAGAATCTGTGGCAAGACCTGAATATTGCTGTTCACATATGCTCTCCATCCAATCTGACAGAGCTTGAGCTATTTTGCAAAGAAGAATGGGCAAAAATGTCACTCTCTATATGTGAAAAACTGGTAGAGACATCCCCAAAAAAGACTTGCAGCTGTAATTGAAGTGAAAGGTGGTTCTACAAAGTATTGACTTAGGGGGGCTGAATACAAATGTAAGCCACACTTTTCACATATTTATCTGTAAAAAACATTTGAAAACCATTTATCATTTTCCTTCCACTTCACAGTTATGTGCCACTTTGCGTTGGTCTATCAGATAAAACCCCAATAAAATTAATTTACGTTTTTGGTTGTAACATGACAAAATGTGGAAAATTTCAAGGGGTATGAATACTTTTTCAAAGCACTGTATACAGAACTTCTATGACTGTTCCCAAAACGTAGGCAGAATATTTCTGGCATTTGTCAGTATGCACAATCATCTTTAAACTAAAGCTGGCCATACACCAATAGAATTACAGAAATTCTGAAAAATGGTTATCCATTCTTGCCATCATTTAAATATCTAATTGTATTCAAAAGCCCTTAAAAGTTTGTCCAGACCTGCTGCTTGAATGAGATCCCAGACGTATTAACCACTTCCTGCAGGCCGTACGACTATATACGGCCGCAGTGTGGTTGCCAATTGCCTGGAGGCCGTCTATATACGGCCTCCGGCCTCCAGCCACTGGAGGGCGCGCCCTTGCCCGCCGCATCACTGAGATGCCGATGCACGTGCCTGGCGGCCGCGATTTCCGCCAGGCACCCGCGATCGGCGGTTACACAGACAAGGACGTGGATCTGTGTGTGTAAACACACAGATCCACGTGCTGTCAGGGAGAGTGGAGACCGATCTGTGTCCCTTGTACATAGGGACACAGATCGGTCACCTCCCCCAATCAGTCCCCTTCCCAACAGTTAGAAACACTATGCAGGGTACACATTTAACCCCTTCCTCACCCCCTAGTGTTAACCCCTTCCCTGCCAGTCACATTTATACAGTAATTAGTGCATATTTATAGCACTGGTCGCAGTATAAATGTGAATGGTGCCAAAAATGTGTCAAAAGTGTCCGATGTGTCCACCATAATGTCGCAGTCCCAATAAAAATCGCAGATCGCCGCCATTACTAGTAAAAAAAAAATAATAATAATTCTGTCCCCAATTTTGTAGGCGCTATAACTTTTGCGCAAACCAGTCGCTTATTGCGATTTTTTTTTTACCAAAAATATGTAGAAGAATACGTTTTGGCCTAGACTGAGAAAAAAAAAAGTTTTTTTTTAAAAAAAAATTGGGCTATTTATTATAGCAACAAGTAAAAAATATTGGTATTTTTTTTCAAAATTGTCGCTCTTTTTTTGTTTATAGCGCAAAAAATAAAAACCGCAGAGGTGATCAAATACCACCAAAAGAAAGCTCTACTTGTGGGGAAAAAAGGACGTCAATTTTGTTTGGGAGCCACGTCGCACGACTGTGCAGTTGTCAGTTAAAGCACGGCAGTGCCGGAAGCTGAAATTTCACCTGGGCAGGAGGGGGGTATATGTACCCAGTAAGCAAGTGGTTAAACAGGTTTCTTTTGTGCCTAGTACATGATCATTACAATATATATATGATTTTTTTTTCCCAAAGAAAAACCACATTCACATTTAGAAATTCAGCCATTTGAGAAAAAAATTCCATCCCGCTCCTTCAAAATTTCTCTTCACCACGGTTAAAATCGATCATTGATTTGACCCCACTAACCATTAGAAAATCCAACCCAAGTTCTCATAACAAAAAGTTTCAAACAACATTCTACTGGCTTTACTGTACAAACAGACCTCGTGGAGGCAACATTGGGGTGGATTCAAGAAGCAATTGCGCCTGTATAACCATAGGTTACACAGCGCAATTGCTTACTTGCCCCGGCGTAACGAGTGCTCCTGATTCAGGAACCTTGTTACGCCGACTGCAGCCTAAGATCTGCGCGGCATAAGGCTCTTATGCCCGCATATCTTAGGCTGCATTCTTGCGATGGCCGCTAGGTGGCGTTCCCGTTGTGCTCAGTGTATAGTATGCAAATTGCATACTAACACCGATTCACAACGTTGCGCGAGCCCTGCGTACGCAATTTACGTTGTTTCCGTACGGCGGTTTTTGCGCAAGGCTGCCCCTGCTATTAGCAGGGGCAGCCAATGTTACGTATACCCGTCGTTCCCGCGTCGCGAAATTTAAAATTTATGTAGTTTGCGTAAGTGAATCGTGAATGGCGTCCAGCGCCATTCACGATTCACTTACGCAAACTACGTAAATTTTAAATTTACACCATTCACGTTCAGTTTGAAGCAAATGACGTCCTTGCGATGCCATTTGCCGCAATGCACGTCGGGAAAGTTTCCCGACGGAGCATGCGCTCTACACTCGGCGCGGGAACGCGCCTAATTTAAATGATTCCCGCCCCCTATGGGATCATTTAAATTGCGTGCGCTTGCGCCGGGCATTTTGCCGGCGCGCCCACGCAATTTACGGAGCTTCTGCTCCGTGAATCGAGGGCAGCGCAAAAAAATTGCGGGGGCGCAGGGCAAAATCGTTGCCCTGCGCCTCCGTAATAAATGCGCAAATCTACTTGAATCCGGCCCATTGATTTTTCTAATCAACCAAGGGAGTGAGTGAAGGGATCCCATCAGTATAATGCAGCACAACAAAGATGAACCAACACTAAATTCACTGTTAAAAAAAAAAAAAGTACAAAGATGGTGGTATGGTACTTTAATCTAAACCCCATGATTTTCCCTTTAACTGTAGATGCAGATTTTTTGTGGTAAGTGTCACAACATCAAGATGTGTATGCAGAAAAGCTGCTTATCATTGAATAATTATTAAATTGTCAGAAAAATAGGCATGCATCTCTATGACTTTAAATAGCTGGCATGACACCCGCATTAAAAATGAATGTGCCTTCACAATAAAGTGGCAGTGCACGCAGTTGTGCTGTAGAGCACGGCTGACATGCAGAGACGGAGAGAGAGGTTTCGGGAACTGAGCACGCAGAAGCTGTTGACATGGGGAGCTACGTTATAATGCACGCTCGAAACCATCACCGGGGCCAAGGCTTCGCCTTTTCTGCGCACAGATGTAGGAAGAAAATAAGGAGAAAGGCTATGAGACCATGAAGAGGAGAAGCTGCTAAATTGTATTCATTCCAGATGAATTTTAACCTTTAACAGACAAAAGGGATTTTGTTTAGTACGTTCTGTAGCAATCTTTCTCTGCTTAGAAGCAGTCCACGTGAATATTTTCACTCTGCTCTCCAGGCAATGGAAACCTTATGTCATCACAGCATTTTAGACACAAGTACTGTATATACTCGAGTATAAGCCGAGTTTTTCAGCATATTTTTTTGTACTGAAAATACCCCCCTCGACTTATACTCGACTCACCTTTTTGCGCCTGATCTCCCGAACTTTGGGGACCCGGTAACCCGGCCAGCCGTAGGTCCCCTGGACCCCAAACTTGGCACACATGTAGCCCAACTCTACTCAACTCCCCTACAAGTGTGCAAAGGTTGTTGTCCAGGGGACCTACGGCCGGGGAGCACTGATTTTTCAAAGCCGGGCACCCCTTCCATAGACTTCTATGTTAAACGGTAATTTCTCCAGTGACTTTGGGGACCCGGTACCGGCCGGTCATAGGTCCCCTGGACCCCGAACTTGGCACACATGTAGCTCCATTTCTCCTGTTTCAAAGCCAGGCACCCCTTCCATAGACTCCCATGTTAAACGTCAATTTAGTCATGGACACAGTGAGGCATGGGCATAGTGAGGCATGGGCACAGTGAGACATGGACACAGTGCGGCATGGACACAGTGAGGCATGGACACAGTGAGGCATGGACACAGTGAGGCATGGACACAGTGAGGCATGGACACAGTGAGGCATGGACACAGTGAGGCATGGACACAGTGAGGCATGGACACAGTGAGGCATGGGCACAGTGAGGCATGGGCACAGTGAGACATGGACACAGTGAGGCATGGATACATTGAGACATGGACACAGTGCGGCATGGACACAGTGAGGCTTGCACATGGACACAGTGAGGCAAAGTGAGGCACAGCGAGGCTTGCAGATGGACACCCTAGGCTTATACTCGATTCAATAAGTTTTCCCAGTTTTTTGTGGTAAAATTAGGTGCTTTGGCTTATATTCGGGTCGGCTTATACTCGAGTATATACGGTACTTGTGAACATTGGCCAGCATTACATTTGTAGACCCCTTCGTTATAAGAGGTTTAGTATAAGAATGAAGATCATGTAAAACAGAGAACCGAGATCTCACACTTGGTCATATACTATTGAGATTTTCAAATAAATGTATAGCCATGTGTGATTCACCCCCTCTGTTTGTCCTGGTGACCATTGTCAGTCAGCAAGATAGAAAGTGACAAGGAATCCAAAATTGTGGGTTTGTCACCAGAACAATAGTTGAAAATTTGGCTATATATACACTTTAAATATTGCTGCATTATTGTTAATCTTCCCCCTGCAGACACTTCATCGCTGCCTGATCCTCTGGGACATAGCCATCCATCTTACGGACAGCAGAGCGACTCCGGACACTTATATTCTTATATGCCTATTCATGCCTTCGCCCTGTAAGTAGCCATTTGGCTGTTTGTTTTGTCATAATAAATTACTCTCTAATACTGCACTTAGTCTGGCACTCCTTGCTTTTCTTTTTTGTATCTTTCAGAGCTTGCTTCTGCTTTCATGGTAGCTGCTGCCAGTGCATACCCTCATAGACTGTGCCATCTGCCCTGCATATTACATTGGACTCTTGTTATATAGAGACTATGCCCAATTGATCTTTGCGCCATCCTACTTGTTCCCTGTCTAATAAAAATAGGACTTTGCAAATAGAAAAATGGCATAGCAAAGTATACATTAAAAAGGTAAAATTGGCATAAAAGGTGGCTGCCAGTAAGCTAATATCGAAACAATCTGAAAACTCTGTATCATTTTGATAAATAGGGAACTTATCTAACATTAATTTTACCATATGTATGCTATATTATTACAATGCCGTAACTGGTTTCTTTATTTTACACGTAAACTACTAAAATACCTTTAATTGCTACATTATACTTGTTATCATATGTTGATCTTTCAATAAAAACCTTTGAACGAGGAAAAGGTGGCTGCCATTACTGACCTAGTATGTAGATCCATTGGATTCTATACTTTATAACTCATTGATTAGAAGCAGAGATGGATTAAGGCAAAATATGGCCCTAGGCAAGGTAGCATTATTTATGGCATTGATACATAAATGAAGAGTTACTTTGTGTAGCGTCCCCTTTACTTTCAGTAAGGGCACTACGCTAAAGTTATTGGGAGAATGAGAGAGGTATGTTGCTCTCATTCTTAATTATGTTAAATTTGTCTGTCGCCAAATCTGGATTGTTCTGTGGGTCAGTCTGTGCGTCCAGAGATATGGTCTCATCTCTGGACGGCAGGTGGCGCCAGAGGGATCCAGGCGGAGCCACTTCTTACCAGCAGCCAATGAGAGGAGTTGAGCCTCGCTGTGCATGCTGGGAGAAGGTATTTCTGTGGCGGAGGCCGTTGTTCTGGGTTCTTTGCGGGTTCCTGGTTCCGGGTGCGGCACCCTCCTTGGGGGTGTGCGCACATCGCGGGCCCCACCACTATGGCCTACCTGGCCTGGGGTCGCGCGCAACACGGAGTTCCAGACTCTGGGCCCTTCTGGCCTGGAGCAACTGATGCCACAAAGGGGCCCCAGTGACTTACTGGGTCCCCAATTCTACTGAGGAGATCCCAGGCTGTGTGCCGTTCGGTGGGGGATCGGCTTGAGGAAAACCCGGAGGCAGGTTATCCAAAAGGGCTTGGACAAACCATCGAGGATCTGGTGATCGGACATTGACAGGTACACTTGCACTGTCAACCTGAAGTGATTTATTGGGAGGATTCGCTCTGCTGTTCACATAGTCAGCATTGAGCCTGTGGCAGAGGTTTCATCTGGCATCCTAATCTAATCAGAGCCAAGTCGGTGGCAGAGACTTGTTCCTCCCAGCAACCTTAAAGTGACATCCCGGCTGCCAGGCCTGTGGCAGAGGTCTGTCCGGGGGCACTTCACCCATTCTGGCTAGAGTGGCGACGAACTGTACTACTACAGAAAGCAGGATTGCTTTCCTTCTATCCAAAGCCTGATACCGCAAAGTTCCTTTACTTCATCAACATGGTGTGAACGAGCACTAATGCCAGAATCTTAGTTTAGGGAAGTTCACTAGGCTAGAGCTCAAGGATGACTTTTTAAAGTGATTGCAAAGGTACATTTCTTTTTTTTTTTAAATAACAAACATGTCTATACTTACCTGTTCTGTGCAATGGAATAGCACAGAGTGACCGCGAAGCTCCTCTTTTCAGGTCCACTGCCAGCGCTCCTGGCTCCTCCCTTCTGTCCAGTGCCCCCATGGGAAGCCGCTTTCCATGAAGGCACTCGTGCATGCTCACACCCGAGCCCCGCTGCTGCGTCTATTGACATGGACAGCCGGACTCGGCCCCTCCTCCCACTCCCTCCTCACTGGCTTTGATTGACAACACTGGAAGCCAATGGCTCCTGATGCCCCAGAAATACCAGCAAGACCCATGTGAGGGGAGAGCTGCTGACATGTACGGTGCTGGATCGAATGAGGGCTCAGGTAAGTAAAAGAGGGGGTGAGGGGGGATTCTGACACCTAAACATTTTTTTACCTAAAAGGGTCACTAAAGGATTTTTTTTTTTAGCTAAATAGCTTCCTTTACCTTACTGCAGTACTGGTTTCATGTCCTTATTGTTTGTTTTTGCTTTGAAGTTGCTGTAATTCTGCTGTGATCTCCACACTTCCTGGTTGTCTGGCTCCTTATAACCACAGTACTGGGAGCTTTTCACGGTGGTCTAAGCTGTCATTACTGTGTGTCTAAAACTAAACAGAACCAATCAGATTCATTTTAAAAACAAAACACTGCCCTGGATTTGTTTGTTTTTGTTCTGTGGGTCTCTTTACTTCACAGAAACATGAAACCAGTTTAAAACCGAAAGTGAAACTATATGATTTTAATCTATTTTTAATCATTTTTAAAAGGAATCAGTTAACTTTTCTCTATACCCTGTAAACAGTCATTTCAGCAAAAACATTTTTTTCCTTTAGTGACCCTTTAATTATAAAAGATACCGTTTTTTTAATCATAATGTTGTTGTATATTGCGTCATGTCAGGAACATATGCAGGTTTTTTTTTTTATTATTACTGAAAGATTCACTTTTCATTTGGCACCAAAGCCGTTACATTTTTGGCTTTTATTATTTAGAAAAAAATGACAGTGGCAATCTGTAATGTAGGATTCACTGCCAATGCATTTACCAGCAAGGACATTGCCATCAAAGATGAGCTAACCAATCAAAATTCATTCCAAATCCAATTTTATTGCATTGGATTCAAAACACACTGTGCCAGTCCATCCCACAAATCAGCTGATAGAACAAGGTATTATAAGGGGTAATGGCTAAGGCTCCATTTTAGATTTTTCAATGTTCTACACACTTTCTGCCCTTGGAAATGTGCCTAGTAAAGGTTAAAAAATGAAAATGATGATAAATTAGAGGGGTAAATGTATCTTTGTTAATGGGGCATTTTTTATCATTGGCCAATTTAAAGAAAATAAAGGAAGCAGGTGATAATTACAGTAGGGTGGATAGTCCCTAATCCCTAGTCCCTGATTTTTATTTAATTTTATCACTTTAGACAATCTTCTCTTGGTGGAAATTTAAAACTGTAATGAAACAGTACGATTCACAAGGGAAGAGAGAAAAAAAAAAAGAGGCCCAGATTCACAAAGCACTTACAACGACGTATAACAAGTTACGCCGACGTGAGTGCAAATGTGCGCCCTCGTATCTGTGCGCCAGACCCACAAACAGATATGCGCCTAAAACCAGGCTACACCCCGCTGACGTAGCTTGCTTACCCCGGCGTAGGGTGGGCGCACATTAAGGCTGGGTGCATGGTGCCGCTCCCATTGATTAGCCATTCAAACATGCAAATGAGGGAAATACGGCGATTCACGAACTTGCGTGCGCCCGACGCAGGCTACGCCAGGTGCACGTAAGTTCTACGTCCGGCGTAAAGTTATTCCCCATAAAGGAGGTGCAACCCAGCAGCAGACATGCAAAGGTCTGCACCAGGGAACACAAGCCGGTGTATTTTACGTTGGACATGTGTCTGGCTGGGCGTAGGTTACGTTCACGCCGTACGCAGTGATCCTGCGTAGTTTAGGCAGTTGTTCCGACGTGGTTGTGAGCAGGCGCAGGGGGATGCGTCCACGTCACGGCGCATGCGCAGTTCGTGATACGCATCGGTCTGGCGCTCGGCCCATCATTTGCATGGGGTCACGCCTCATTTGCATGGGTCACGCCCACTTCCACATACCCCGGCGTACGCCTTTAAATCCCACGCCACGCTGGCGCAGCGTTGGGAGCACTGGTTTGCTGAATGCATTGCTTGCCTCTCTGCGCTGCGTTGGCGTATCGTGCATTGGTTACTCTACGGCGGCGTAATGTGCGCCTTGCTCTCTGTGAATCTGGGCCAGAATGTTTATTTTTTTGTTGCAACAGAGGACAATAGCCCCAGCAGCAGTTATTTCCTTTGCTCGGAAATGTAGACATATATTCCTTTAACACAACAATGAGTGTCTGTATACTGTATAAAATACAAAACTTTCCCTGCATACTTTCTAGCTAGTAAAAAACAACCAAAAAAAATTAAACAGTTCCTCCATCTCAGTGGTTTTTGTTGCATACATTTGCAAATACATCCAGGGCCGGCGCTAGCAATAGGCAAGTCAGGCAGCTGCCTAGGGCACCAGGGCGGGGGGGCGAAAAATCCGGATCCTCAGCCACTTGCTGGGGATTCAGAGTATTAAAATACCTCCGGGATCTGCATTTAAAAAAAAAAAAATTTAGTATCACACTGTAAAGGTTTAAAAGTTTAATAAAATATCAAAACAGAGTCCACAAAAACACTTCAAAACTACATCCCCACATTTCAAGGCAACTAAAGCAGTTTTAATCCTGAAATAAAAATTATAATGCCATATATCAGAGGCAATAGCCACACAGTGGTTGAAGAATATATAAGTAGACTGATTTGGCTGCAGTGTAAGTGCCCATTCACACCTAGGCGTATATACGCCTGTAGCGCGACGCCGCAGCAGCCCCTGATACGCTGGAGGGGTGAGTTTACATTGTCGGCTATGGAGATGGTTCACATCTCCACGCCGAACGCCGAAATGCCTGAAGCCCAAAACAAGTCCGGACCTTTTTTTCAGGCGGCTTTCAGCGTTCGGCCATAGCTGACAATGTTGTCACCCCTCCTGTGTATGTTGTCGTGGCAAATCGTGGGACAAAACGCCGCAATTTGTCCCACCAATCTCCTTTTGTCTGGAGAGGAGGAGAAGATGGCGGCCAAAGACTGCCTGCCCCACAGTGACCCGGGCCGGAGATTAGGAGGAGAGGAGGAGAAAACGGTGGCCCCAGACTGCCTGATCGGTGACCCGGGCGGCGGGCCAGAGATTAGAAGGAGGAGTAGAAGACAGCAGCCACACAAAGGCCAGCCCTGCCACGCGATTTGGGACAGGCCAGCCCCACCTGCCTTACATGACCCCTTTCACTCAATCGCAGGGCCCCAGGGGCCGGCCTGAGTAAAAAAATGGCGGCCGGAGCGCGGGGTCACATAAAATAGAATTTTTAAGTATGGAGCAAGAGTCACGAGTAACACATACTGGTGCGGGATTGCGCCCCCCCCAAATGTTGCGCCCGGGGCCTAGGTCCCCCTCGCACCCCCCACAGTATGCCACTGACTATACCTCACTTTCAGAAGCAGAGACCGAGCAGATTTTTTTATTAAATAAAAACTAGAGTGCATTGTTTTAAAGACAACAGGCAGAAATATTTTACAGACTCCATGCAAACTATAGCAGCCTTTTTAATAGCCTGCAATGTCAAAGAAAGAAACCAGGCAGGTTTTATCGTGATATAAAAAATAGAATGTGTTACTTCAGCAACAAAAGTAGACCTCAGTTTCAACATGAGACAGCAGGCAGCTTTTAATAAAAAAAAAAATACAATTAAAGTATATTATTTCACAGAAAAAAAACAGAAGTATTGTACTGACTCCATTAACACCAAATAAAGCGGAGTCCAAGCTAAATCTAATCTTAAATCTGCTTTCACCCCACTTCTAATTCCTATACTAAGTAGCTTGTAGAAGAAAGATGTCTATACTTACCTATTCTCAGGGTGCTCTGGTCTGGTCACGTGCTCTCCCAAGTGTTGGCTTCAGAGAAGAATTGGAAGGAGTGAAAATTGTTGCCGGTAGATGATGTCACCCATAGCCTTACTATGTGGCATCTGTTATGTGCCGTCCCTCCCCTCACCTGAAGCTGGCGCTGGGAGCTGATCAGGTCACTGGACCGAAGAGCCCTAAGAATAGGTAAGTATACACATCTTTCCTATACAGGGTAGTTAGGAGTTAGAATGGGAGTGGGAGCAGATTTTAGATTGGATAGGTTTAACCCGGACTTTCACTTTAAGTATTTCTACTAGCTTGCAATTTGACATGGAGACACCAATCAGCTTTTATTCAAGAAATCAACTTACAGTGTATTTCTTAACAGAATGCACAATATTTTAGCACTTTTACTAGGCTGCATTTTGAAAGTGGGAAACATCAGTAAACTTTAATAAAAAAAATACCATCCGATTGTATTATTCAGAACAAAGCCAGCTAAATATTTTACTGACCCCATGCACAGTATTTAAGCACTTTTACAAGACCGTATTTTGACAATGATGCACCAGGCAGATTTTAATCAAAACATCCACATTATCATGCAACTATTTCCCAGAAACAGCCTGAAAGTATTGTACTGTGCTCAAAGTAATTAAGCACTTTCACTAGACAGTATTTTGAAAAGTAGAGACTACAGGCAGCTTTTAATCAAAATATTAATATTAAAGTGTATTATTTGACAGTAAAATATAGTACTGACTGCAGATAAATGATTTACAAACATTTACTAGACTGCATTTTCAAAAGGAGAGACACCAGGCAGCTATTAAACAAAATATTATTATTAGAGTTTATTTTTTCACAGTTACAAAAACTGTAAAACATTGCACTGACTGCATGCACATTGTATAAATGCTTTTACTAAGGCGCATTTTGAAACTGAGACACCACACAGCTTTTTATCAAAATATCAGTCAGAGGCGGCCTGTCCATTAAGGGTGCATGGGCGCCACCCCTCCCTATCCATCGCCGCTTCCCCCTATCCATGTATCCGGACCCTTTCAGGACACCAAATGCATGGATTTCAATGCGGGGTGTTTTTGTTTTTTGAAGCACTGATTAGAGCCAGATGCTCCAATAGGCTTCAAAATAGGGTGGGCTCAGGGCACAAAGAATGAGCTCACAGTCCACCCAGGTGTGTTCCCCTTATTTACCAGACTCTGAAGCAAATCCCTTGTAGAGTGCAACTGCACTTTCAAAATTGACAGTCTATTTGCCTTTAGTAATTCAACCCCTATGTGTGTCACCTTTACCGTGCCTGATCAATGGAATAGGCCACAAATTTTGACAACGCGGAATTTATTCTGGATTTTTTTTTATCTGTGAAAAAAGTGATATGTGGCATCTTTACAGTGCTGAAGAACCAGAATAGAGCAGGAGTGTTTGTAAGAACTGGTAATATTAGCAAACCAGCAGCAGTGGCACAAGATTGTCATGGTGGCAGGCCCATGGAGGTGGTAGGAGATAGTAATGGTGGTAGGCCAGGTGAGAGGAGCAAGAAATGGTGGCAGAAAATGGCAGCAGTGGAATCTTGAAAAAAAAAAGGTCAGTTTGCGCACAAAGGACATGGATAGCTGGGCATCTCCATGGGGTACATGTACCAATGCAAAAAAAGAAAAAAAAAAAAGTTTTAAAAAATATTGTTCAGTGCCTAAATGGCAACATTAAAAATACACAATTGTTTTAACTAAAATGGTTATGGGATGATTTAAATCTACACATGAAATTACACAAATGCATTATGGACTCCCACACAAATGGCATTTAAAAAAAAAATCTGCTAAATTACAGTTTCCAGCCAATCTGCTTCTGTTTGTAAAAAATAAAAAGGGTGGGTTCCCCCTCTGTGTCCATACCAGACCCTTATCTACTATGGGGCAGATTCACATAGAAATAGATGGGCGCAGCGTATCAGAGATACGCTACGCCGCTGTAACTTACTTTTGGCCGGTTCGAATCCCCAAAGAATTTGGCGGCGTAGTGTATCTCTGGCGGCGGAATTCAAGTCGGCAATTAGGGGGCGTGTTTCATATAAATAAAGCGCGTTCCCACGTTGAATGAACTGCGCATGCTCCGTTTCTAAATTTCCCGCCGTGCATTGCGCTAAATGATGTCGCAACAACGTCATTTTTTTAACTTAGACGTGAATTACGTCCATCCCGATTCACGGACGCAAAAAAAAAAAAAAAAAATTTTGACGCGGGAACGACGGCCATACTTAACATGGCAAGTCTAACTATATGCCGCAAAACAGCAGCTTTAACTATACGCCGGAAAAAGCCGACTAGAGAGGACGTAAGAGAATGCGACGGCCGCGCGTATGTTCGTGGATCGTCGAGAGTATAGCTAATTTGCATACCCGACGCGTAAAACGACGTGAACGCCACCCAGCGGACGCCGAAGTATTGCATTTTAGATCCGAAGGTGTACGAGGACGTACACCTGTCGGATCTAACCCAGATGCCGTCGTATCTTGGTTTGAGGATACAAACCAAAGATACAACGCGGGTAATTTGAAAGTACGCCGGCGCCGGCGTACTCGCTCTGAGGATCTGCCCCCATGTTTTTTTTGTTTTTTTACTAGGTTATAGTACACATTGTTTACAAAAAAAACGTGTAAGCCTTTAAGAAAAAAGACAGGGATCCCTTGATAAGAGTCTAATATAGATTTGGCAAAACAGAACAAATGCATGTCATCTCCCCAAATCCCTAACAGATGGTTATTTAGGCAAACAGACTAGCTGGCAAGACCTAGGCAATGATCCTATACTGCATGGTCAATGACATCATCCAGGTTCCTCAGCACTATGTTTACAATCCAGCAGTGCTGGAGAACTTTGATTTGCAATAAGGGCATCTGAGAAAGGAACAAAAAGGCGTTACTTGTCGTGCCAGCAGGTCATAAGGGCGTTGTTCATCTTGACTGATGTTGGATTCACATCACTGGACTATGTAATTGATGTTGGATTTACAACGTGGGACAGTTTTTTTTAATAAAGGACTTTAAAAGACCCCATTTAAGTGGATAAGCAAAAGAACAACAAATTGGATTGAGGTCTCACCAACACTTCATATGAGAACCTTATCCCGGCAAGCAGTCTGGATGGCTAAGATAGAAGGTCCTGGAAATTGGTCCGCTCCTCCTGAACCATATCAGGCCATGTGCACTCAACACTGGGGGGTTGCCTTGCCAGGTGAGCTCCCAGAGCAAATAATCTTGTCTCTATGTTGCCGGAGACAAAGACCTCATCCTCAAATTCCTGGCCTAGTGAATTTGGTGGTTTGTAAGTAGGGGGGACTTGTCAAAATTTGGAAGCCTTTATTTAATAAATGATTCGCTCATCCACTATAAAAATGTAACTAGGAAATAGCAACACCCGCACTGCAGAAAAAGTTTTTTATATAAACTAAAATTTGTTACCCCCAACACTTCATATTCCTGATATGTGCCTGCTGTACTTGTATGAGAAAGTATCCTGTTCTCTTTGTGTTGCTTCATTTATGTGAAATCCATGGTGTTCCTACCAGTCCCCTTGCTTTCCTGACCACACTAAGCAGGAGAGCACAACGTGGTCAGTTCTCTAGCTTTGCTGGGAACTCAGGCTGTTCTTCTCCAATAATCACACTTGCCCCGACATGCCCCCGCTGCACAGACATTAACTAGCAAGCTCAGTGTACTGCAGTGTACCCCCCAGCTCTTTTGCAGCTGATAACAGAAGGAATGTGATCATTTATGAAACAGGGAAGAAGGGTACTTATAATGTTTGTTTTATATGTAACACACTGATAGTAGGTAAGGTTGCTAACAAATGTAACTTGCTAGGTGGTAATAAGCCTGGCTAATTTATAGGGGATTCACTGGCTTTCTCCCTATATCTGGATTTGATGCACCTCTCTCTTCTGCCACTAGGTGGCATTGTTGCCTGTGGCAGTAGAATGGTAAGGGCATAGGGAATCCAGATTAGGAGTGAATAGGTTGACTCAGGCAATTGGCAGGGGTCTCTTTGGTCCCTTGGCCTGCTCGGAGCGCCTATTTATTCGGGAGGAGTAAGGTGATCAGGGTTCTGTGCCACCTGCTGTCTAGGTGGATGTGTCTCACAAGGCTCCAGGTTGCTAGGCCAGAAGCCTGAGGCCTATCCCGGCTGTCTGCTAGGCCTTTCAGTTTTGAGAGAAGCAGCGCGGAGGTTCTGCTGGATGGGCAAACCGGGTCGTTGCCAGCGGTGAGGAAGAAGTAGTTTCAAACACACACATCCCAGTTCTGTGAGTAAAGGAGAGAGAGATTGTGAGTTCCTACGAGCTAGGAACCACGATCTGTCATCTCCTATAGTCAGTCCCCTCCCCCCACAGTTAGAACACACCTAGGGAACACATTTAACCCCTTGATTGCCCCCTAGTGTTAATCGTGTGCCCCCTAGTGTTAACCATTAACAGTGACATTTACACAATAATCAGTGCATTTTTAAAGCACCGATCGCTGTATAATTGTCAATGGTCCCAAAAATGTGTCAAAAGTGTCCGATATGTTCGCAATATTGTCGCAGTCCCGATAAAAACTGCAGATCATCGTCATAACTAGTGAAAAAAATAAATAAAAAATGTGATTAGAATTAGAATAAAAAATAACAGAATAGTATATAAAAAAACAACACAATAGAAAAGAAAAAATTGAAATTCGAATTTCAAATAGAATACATTTGATCTTGAATAGCAAATAATAGAAAAGAATAAAAAAGAAAATAATAGAATAAAAAAATTGAAAAATAATTTAATTAAAAAAACAATAGAGTAGAATAGAAAGAATATAACCATTTCCCAAAATTCAAATAGAATCGATTTGAATTTGAATAGAAAAGAATAGATTAAAATAGGAAGATGGTTATATTCATTCTATTCTATTCTGTTGTTGTTTTCTATACTACTATTGTGTTCTTTTCTATTCTTTTCAAATTCAAATTGATTATATTTGAACCTTGGAAAATGGTTATATTATTTTGTATTCTATTCTATTGTTTTTTTAATTCTATTCTTCTTCGACTTGAATTTCAGAAGATAGTTATAATCTTCTATTCTGTTCTTTAATTTTCTATTTTGTTCTGTTTAACGCTATTATAGTCTTTTATTTTCTGTTATATTATTTTCTATGTTTTCTATTCTATTCCTTTATTTTCTATTCTATTTTATTCTCTTTTGGAAATTGGAAAGCTATTCGAATTCTAAAACTATTCGAAATTTATGCAATTTTTTTTCGAATCGATTTGATACGAATAAACAAATTAAACGGATTAAAGGAATTTAACTAAACAAAATTGATGTAAATAACAAGTCAAAATGGAAAAAAAATGATGTCTAGTGCCTGTACTGGAACACATTGCAATGGTGTGAACTTTGCTATTGGAATCCATGTATCCTACTCTCTATGCATTTTTAGTGGAGAAATGACGCACTGGACTGCATGTGGTATGAACCAGCCCTAAAAGTGAAGCGTAAAATATACATTTTCTGGGCTGATACACACAAATACATCAATAATAATGTATTTTTGGTTACATTACAAAATGTTTGCCTCAGTTGTCTCTGCTTCTGGGAGTTGCTACCCCTGCACTTGCCTCCAATGAGCTCATGAAAACAAGAGAGCAGTAGACTGTAGGTATAAACAGATGTAAAATATTAGTGGGTGGATAGCTAAGGATAAAGGAAACTATGCACAAAGAAAGCAACATTTAGATATAGTACAGCTCCCAGAAAATGGGAGGTTTCTGCTTACAAATCCTGCTTGTTACATTTCTGTCCTGCCCTTGAACTGACAAGCCTCAAGATTAGAATATGAATCAAATGTAAGAAACTAGAAATAATACAAGATGAAACAGAGACTGGTGATGTTAGACAGAATGGTGAATCTTTTAGTATGAATAATATGTGAAAATAGATTTTGACATCGCAGAATAATGGTTGCTCGCAATATGTCTTTGCTTGTGTCCCAATGTTGTAAGTTGTCTGCTGCTAATATACCTGCTGACCTTTTATATACTGGATGATTGGTGTCATGTGCGCACCCAAAAGCTATGTCGGAGGAATCTTTACATAGGATGCATTAAGGTGAAAAAGCGCAAAGCTTTACAACCCCTTTAAGTAGTTGCAATTTCAATAGACAGACTCTGAGGCCTCGTACACACGACGGGACCAGTCCGATGAAAACGGTCCGCGGACCGTTTTCATCGGACATGTCCGCTGGGATCATTTGGTCTAAAGGCTGTACACACCATCAGACCAAATTCCCCGCGAACAGAATACGCGGTGACGTGGCGGTGACGATGACGCGGCGACGTACGCGACCCCGGAAGTTCAATGCTTCCACGCATGCGTCGACCGGAAAATTGTCCGGTCGGCCCTACACACGACCGAACATGTCCGCGGAAACTGGTCCGCGGACCAGTTTCAGCAGACATGTTCGGTCGTGTGTACAAGGCCTGAGACTTCAATAGGAAGACAGCCGTGCAGGCAAAAGCCCCAGTAAGGTGTCACTTCTGCACGTGCAGGTTTGCTGTCTCCTATGGCAACAGTATATAACAGTTCCTAACACAAAGTTCAACAGTTCTCTCAGCTTCACTACAATGTCCACTTGTAGATCCTCAGCCCCTTGAGCTCCTGGTCTCTCATTAGACTCTCTGATTTACTGACTCTTAATCCCATGAGCTCCTCAAGGCTTTTGCGGTGGAATCCCCCTCAAGCGTCACCCACGCTTCCCTGCTGGGACCCTAGCTTGGCACTTCAGATACCAAGTTTCATCCCTGTTAACCGGCTCGGTCCCTGACTTGATACACAAGGCTGCTCTGCAAGCGTCACCTCCGCTGGTCGAGTCCTTGACTTGATCACCACCTGAAGTTTCCCGATTCTCCACGTGGCAGAATCGTCACTTTTGGTTGGACTGCAAGCCGCAGTCCCAACCCTGCGCTGCTCTCTTACTTCTGGATAGGCCCTCACACAGCCTGGCAGCCAGGTGCCCCCAGGATGGGGCCAGTCTCCGGCCTAGCAGCCCAGGGCAGACAACACACGTCTACCCAGATGGCAGTCTAGGTGGCACAGAACATAGATCACCTGACCTCACCCGAATATATAGGTTCTCCCAGCAGGCCAAGGGATTGAAGAAAACCCCTGCCCATTGGCTGAGATACTCCATATACTCATAACCTGACCTTGGGTTGCCCTTCTCATATCTAGTACCAGCAAGTTCCCGGCCACCTAGTGGTAGAAAAGAAAAGTGCAACAAGGCCAAACTTAGGAAGAAATCAATAGATCTCTATTTATTAACTGCAATAGCTACTCCTGACAAGGAATATGGTAAGGAGCTCCCTGACTAAACCCCAGGGCGCTGTCAAAGGTGTCATACTTTGGGAGCCAAGGGTTGTGTGCCTACAGTGCTGTAGTGATAGAAATCTAACCCTGGTCTCCTCTATTTGTAGTGTGGCTATTCGGAGGAGATCTCCCCTATAGCAGCCATAGAAACATAGAAGAGTAATGGTATAAAGGAGACCAAGTGGCCCATGTTAAGCTCTTAAAGTCTCTCCTAATATGTTTTACATATTTACTGACCCCTTACTCCACTCTCCATCCTGAAGGGATTCCCATGTTTTGGAGCATGTCCCTTTTCAAACAAATGGTTTGATTGGTTTGAAGAAGGAGCGACTGGGCATGCTCCGAAACATGTGCTGCCCCTCGGGCTTTCACATTGAGAATGCTGGGGCAGGAGTATTTCAGGCGTTATTTATGCGCCATTTTTAGCGCTAAAAGGCCTGAAATACACTTCAGTGTGAAAGGGGCCTAACTCAAGATCCATATAATGGAATCAGGACTTCTTTCATCCTGCTGGTGATCCCTCTAGTAATACACCCTAAATTTCTATTCACCTTTGTGACTGACTAACCACACTATTTGCAGATCTTGCAATCATTTGAAGTTCGCTTACCTGTACTAAATTCCCGGGTCATAAGACACTTGTACTTTTAGAATTTGGCCCCAGTAAAGAGATAACCCAATGATTGAATGCCTACATGCAACAGAAAGGACTCGTTATAGTAGCAGTGCATAATAGAACTGGCAGTAATTCTGCCCTTTTTGCACAAAATCTTGGAAATGGAAGGATCACAGGAAGTTTCTTAATATTTAAAAAATGTAATAAGGCTTAAAGACTTCCTTAACTGGAGGCAATGTGATTTTTAATTTGGCCTTTATCTTGCTACTGATCATTCAGTTACAGTATAAGTGGATTCATGGGATTCTTATATAACTCATGTACTACTGTTCTACTAGGGATTCTGAGTCTGCTTCACTGCCAGAATCTCAAACTAAAAGTTCAGTACTCCTGTACCATTCTCTGCAAATTAACCACTTCAGTTCCCTCAGCTGCTTACCCCAGAGCAATTCATTTATTTCAAGTGGAGGTTCACCCGGAAATGACAATTTTTAAGATTAGATTCATGCTCATTTTGTCAAGGGGAATCGGGTAGTTTTTTTTAAACGAAGCCGTACTTACCGTATTAGAGATACATCTTCTCCGACGCTTCCGGGTATGGGCCGCGGGACTGGGCGTTCCTTCTTGATTGACAGTCTTCCAACAGGCTTCCGACGGTCGCATCTATCGCGTCACGATTTTCCGAAAGTAGCCGAACGTCGGTGCGCAGGCGCCGTATAGAGCCGCACCGACGCTCCGCTTCTTTTGGCTACTCGTGACGCGATAGATGCGACCATCGGAAGCCTGTCGGAA
Organism: Rana temporaria; assembly: GCF_905171775.1. Classification (NCBI taxonomy): domain Eukaryota; kingdom Metazoa; phylum Chordata; class Amphibia; order Anura; family Ranidae; genus Rana; species Rana temporaria. The sequence continues at coordinate 399,177,598 of NC_053490.1, forward strand.
GACTGTCAATAAAGAAGGAACGCCCAGTCCCGCAGCCCATACCCGGAAGCGGCGGAGAAGATCGCTCTCTAAAACGGTAAGTACTGCTTTGTTTTTAAAAAAACTATGCGATTCTCCTTGACTGAGCATCAATCTAATGTTACATTTTTTTTTTAGGGTGAACTCCCGTTTTCAGTTGTTTAGTGTTGACAGTAACATCATCATTACCTATGATATTTAAAAGGGGTTGTAAAAGGTACAATTTTTTTCCCCTAAATAGCTTCCTTTACCTTGGTCCTTCACTTACCACATCCTTCGATTTTGCTTTTAAATGTCCTCATTTCTTCTGAGAAATCCTCACTTCCTGTTCTTCTGTCTGTAACTCCACACAGTAATGCAAGGCTTTCTCCCTGGTGTGGAGTGTCATGCTCGCCCCCTCCCTTGGACTACAGGAGAGTCAGGACGCTCTCTACATTGCAGATAGAGAAAGGAGCTGTGTGTTAGTGGGTGTCCGGACTCTCCTGTAGTCCGAGGGAGGGGGGAGCATGACACTCCACACCAGGGAGAAAGCCTTGCATTACTGTGTGGAGTTACAGACAGAACGGCATTACCGTTTTAGAGATAGATCTTCTCCGCCGCTTCCGGGTATGGGCTGCGGGACTGGGCGTTCCTATTTGATTGACAGGCTTCTGACGGTCGCATACAGCGTGTCGCGATTTTCCGAAAGTAGCCGAACGTCGGTGCGCAGGCGCCGTATAGAGCCGCACCGACGTTCGGCTTCTTTCGGCTACTCGTGACGCGATGGATGCGACCGTCAGAAGTCTGTCAATCAAATAGGAACGCCCAGTCCCAAAGACCATACCCGGAAGCGGCGGAGAAGATCTAAGTACTGCTTCTATTTTAAAAAAAACACCCAATTCCCCTTCACAAAACGAGCCTCAATCTAATGTTAAAAATTGTTTTTCGGGTGAACTCCCGCTTTAAGTGATGCGCATACTGTATTTTTTTCTTTCATTGGTAAACAAGGCTTTTTTTTTTGTCTTTTAAAAATGTATTGATCTTCTATGCATTTAAAAGGGGATTGTATTAGAAAATTGTATAGAAAATAGAGTTGATCAGTGGTAGTTTTAGGACAACTAATGTTACTGCGGATAAAAAGTTCAAATTGCATTCCACTTTACGACAATAAAATGATCTTCCTTGTACAATATACAGTGAAGTTATCTACGAATGCTAAAAACGTGATTTTTTTTCTATTTCTATATAATTCTATATTATATCTGTATGTTTTTGTAACAAGGAAAAAAGAGAAATGAAAGAAAATGTAAGCAATGTTTGTCACAACAATAAAAAAAAAAATAGATTTGGAGAGCAGTGGAAGGAGAAATTAATTAGGGTTAATGAGGGATTTAACTGGAAGGAAGCTTTTCACTTTGCAAGTTTTCTGCAGCTGAATTTAGGAGAAGGTGACAGCTGCCTGTCTGTGCATCGGGGGTCACACTGACAGTGGGCCCCTGGGAATGTGCACAGGGGGAGGGGTATAATATTTTACTACTTATTAAGTGCACCTTGGAGGATTTAGATGAAGTGGGAAAGGCGTAGAACTTACAGTGTGTCAGTTTTTTGTCTGACAGCAGTATAAATTTGCCCAGCAGAAGGACGATTGTAATCAGGGATAATAGATCAAAATGTACTAGAGACAAACTGTACAAGCAGTTATTTATTTTTTTTACGGCAAAAATTAAGAGACTGCATATAATATAGAAGAGTAAAATGACCAGCGGCAGGGTAGTTTTAATTAGGAATAGTTGGCCTAACTGGTGTATACCTAATGTGATGTGGTTTAGTTCTTCTTGAACTTAGCTTTTTTTTTTTCTTTTAAATAATACATCAGTGTGCCGCTAAAAAAAGCAGCTCTTAGGCCTCGTACAGACGGGCAAACATGTACGATGAAAACGGTCCGCCGAACCGTTTTCAGCGTACATGTCCGCCCGGAGATTTCTGCATGATGGCTGTACACACCATCATACAGAAATCCGCGCGTACACGATACGCGGCGACGAGGCCGCGCCGTCGCCGCGAAGATGACGCGGCGACGTGCGCGGCCCTGGCAGTTTAATGCTTCCACGCATGCGTCAAAGTCATTCGACGCATGCGAGGGATGGCGACCGCTCGGACATGTACGGTAAGTCTGTACAGACGACCGAACATGTCCGACGGACAGGATTCCAGCGGGCATGTTTCTAAACGAGTTTAGAAACATTTGCCCGCTCGAAAAAGGCCCGGCGGGCAAATGTACGCTGGAATCCTGTCCGCTCGGCTGTACAGACGACCGAACATGTCTGCTGAAACTGGTCCGCGGACCAGTTTCAGCAGACATGTTCGGTCGTGTGTACGGGGCCTAATACATAGTTAGCAGCAAGTGAATGCAGCACTTTAAGCCCTAAACTTAAAAGAAAAACAGATGGACCAGGTTTTATCCTAAAATAATAATGAGGGTGTTTTATTTCAAAAACAGTAGCCATACATATTGTACTGTGGTTGGACAGTATGTAGCGCATCTCCTAGCCGCAAGTAGAATGGAATCCCCCACTCTGCACAGCCAGGCACATCAAATTTTCACAGTCACTCCATAGTCAGAAAACTGTCTGTGACTTAACCACTGCTTACTGGGCACATATACCCCCTTCCTGCCCAGGCGAAATTTCAGCTTTCGGCACTGTCACGCTTTAATTGAAAATTGCGTGGTCGTGCGACGTGGCTCCCAAACAAAATTTACGTCCTTTTTTTCCCACAAATAGATCTTTCTTTTGGTGGTATTTGATCACCTCTGCGGTTTTTATTTTTTGTGCTATAAACAAAAAAAGAGCGACAATTTTGAAAAAAACACAATATTTTTTACTTTTTGCTATAATAAATATCCCAATTTTTTAGGGCGATACGTATTCTTCTTCATATTTTTGGTAGAAAAAAAAAATCGCAATAAGCGTATAGTGATTGGTTTGCACAAAAGTTATAGCGGCTACAAAATAGGGGATAGAATTATGACATTTTTTTTTATTTTTATTTTTTTACTAGTAACAGTGGTTATCGGCAAATTTTTGTCAGGACTGTGTCGGACACTTTTGACCAATTTTTGGGACCATTCACATTTATACAGAGAACAGTGCTATAAATATGCACTGATTACTGTATAAATGTGACTGGCAGGGAAGGGGTTAACACTAGGGGCGAGGAAGGGGTTAAATGTGTTACCTGTTGGGGGAGGGGACTGACTGAGGGACGGGACCGATCTGTGTCCCTATGTACAAGGGACACAGCATCGGTCTCCTTTCCCTGACAGGACGTGGATCTCTGTGTTTACACACAGAGATCCACATCCTTGGCTGTGTAACGGGCAATCGTGGGTACCTGGTGGACATTGGGGCCATCAGGCACGTGCATCGTCATCTCAGTGACGTGCCTGGCACATGTGCGCGCGCCACCGTTCGCGCGCCCCCCAGTGGCTAGAGGAGCCGAGTCCGTAAAAAGACGGCCTCCCGGACCTGTAGAGCCACCTTGTGGCCATCATTTGACAATGGCCCGGGCTCCAACAAGTTAAAAAATTCATTTTTTGATGAGGGTAATAGCTTGGATAAGGATTGGAGTTTATGGGGTGCCCACTAGACTTTAAACAAACTTCAGGGACAATGTCCCCTATATACAGTCTATATACACTCCACTGCTTTCTCCAGCACTTGCTTGCAGAAATCCAGCTGTGTCACCTTGTTGCAATTTGGTAGCAAAGGCCCATTACAGGCAGGGACTTGAAGACCCTATACTTGAAGATAGGTTGACACAGCTCACACTTACTTCCTCTGTGTGGTCACTGCTCCCAGCACGACTTCAGGCACCAACAACCTGTCTGGCTGCAGCTGCCCCTTTCACTAGTCCTCCAGGATAATTTCTCCACAGTCCTCCCAGACTGACACTCTCTCCACAGTCCTCCCAGACTGAACACTCACCAGCCCACCCAGCTGGACCCAAAGTCACCCCCCAGAATAGGGGGCACCCTGCGAGGACCCCCAACAGCCTCCTCGGCACTCCATCCCCAACTTCCACCCGACTGCCCCTGCTGGGATGGCCAATGTCTATTTATGGGGTAGTCTCCTGTCCCATTGCTGGGGATTGGCCGAGGCCTCCCCTGCTGTCCTCTCACTTGCTCCCATGCCTTCAGTAAGGGTTTCCTCCATGTTTTGTGGGGGATCCTTACAGCACCCCTGGACCCAAGGTTACCCCCCAGAAAAGGGGGCACCCTGCGAGGACCCCCAACAGCCTCCTCGGCACTCCATCCCCAACTTCCACCCGACTGCCCCTGCTGGGATGGCCAATGTCTATTTATGGGGTAGTCTCCTGTTCCATTGCTGGGGATTGGCCGAGGCCTCGTAAATATGCATGACAGTCCCTCCTAGCATCCACCCACTACATCTGGAAGCTTCTTCAAGGCTCCAGAAGAGCTGTCAGATAAGTCATCTAGCCTCCCAGAGTCACTCAACACTGACCCAGATTCAGCCCAGGCCTGCCTCCCAGCCAAACTATGTACAATAGCACACTAGCTAGAGGGCGCTACAAGTATATAAGCTGCTTTGTAAAACTGCAATGTAAGAGGGATAGACAAGGCAGCTTTAATATTGGATTAATTCTTAAAGTGTACGATTTTAAAGATAACAGTGACATACATTGTACATTGGCTGGACAGTATGCAGGCAGCCTTGTCAGACTGATTAGTAAGATAGAAAAACGAGACAAGTTTTATCTTGAAGTAATCATTGTGTATTATTTTAGAGACAATAACAACACATATTGTAAAATGGCTGGACAGTATTTACCCCCAGTGGTAAGGTGCATATTACCGCTGACTCATGGTCCAGCAGGCTTGGACAGGGATGTTACCTATCTTTCACGGCGCATTGGGTGACTCTGTAGGTACAGTAGTATTGGAGTTTTTTTCCGCCACCACGCCTCCAAAATGCTACTACTGGTTGTGACACACCTCTTTCCTCCACCCCCTCCTCTTCTTCCTCTGTGTCCTCTTCCTGTGCTGATGTGTCCTCGGAACCAGCGGTGCTCCGTAGGTGTTCAAGGGGCTACGCAGGTACGCAGGCAAAGCGATGCCATGCGGTGCTTGAGCTGGTGTGCTTGGGAAACAGGAGCCACACTGGGGAAGAGGTTCTGTCAGCTCTGCAGGGGCAGGCTCAGAGGTGATTGATGCCACGCCAGCTTAAGCCAGGAATGGTGGTTTGCGACAATGGCACAAACTTCCTCTCCGCCCTGCGACAAGGACAATGAGCCACGTGCGTTCTTGGGCAGGTACCCGGGCTTACAGGATGTCCTGAAGCAGGCCAGGAAAGTCTGTGTGCATTTCCAAAGGTCATATAATGCCAGTGCTCGGCTGGCAGACCTCCAAAGGGAATACAACCGGCCCAAGAACCACCTAATCTGTGACATGGTGGAACTCTACGTTGGCCATGCTGCAGCGGCTGCACACGCAGCAGAGGGCCATCAATGAGTATCTGTGCCAATATGGCAGCAGAACTGGGTCAGGGGAGCTTGTTTTTTTTCCCCACACCAGTGGGCCTTGATCAGGAATGCATGCACTGTCCTGTCACCATTTGAGGAGGCCACAAGGATGGTGAGCAGTGACAGTGCATGCATCAGTGAGACTGTCCCTCGTATTTACATGTTGGAGCACACGCTGCATGGATTAATGGACAGGGCCCTTGAGGCAGAACAGAGGGAGGAAGAGGAGGACTTCCTTACCTCTCAAGGCCCCCTTTATCCACACAGTGGTCCTGCTTGCCCGCCTAACACAGAGGAGGACGAGGATTGTGTCAGCATGAAGGTGGAGCCTAGCACTCAGCATCAGCAGCAGTCTTCAAGGGATCAATTACTGTCCCAAGGAACCCATGGACTTGTACGTGGCTGGGATGAGGTGGCTGCGGATCCTGTTGTCCTCAGTGACCCAGAGGACTCTGCACCGAATGCCTCAGCAAACCTACGCTGCATGGCCTCCCTGATCCTGCAAAGCCTGCGTAAGGATCCTCGTATTCGTGCTATCAAGGAGAGGGATCATTACTGGCTGGCAACTCTCCTTGATCCACGTTACAAGAGTAAGGTTGCGAACCTTATCTTGCCTTCGCAGGTGGGGTGGTAGGATGCCAGGCACAGGGGGATTATGATGAGGATGGAGATGATTATGACGACAGGGAGTGGGGTCGTAGGAAGCTGACAGTGGGGTAAGGAGGGATGAGGATAGCAGGGGATGGGGTGTAAGGAAGCTAGCAGAGGGGTACTGTGATGGAGTTAATAAAATGATTATTTTGTGTTTGTTATTTTTCTCCTAAACCACTCAAATATTGCTTTTCTTTCTTATATTGTTTTATTTCTTTTATTTCTTGATATATATATATATATATATATATATATATATATATATATATATATATATATATATATATATATATATATATATATATATATATATATATATGTGTGTGTGTGTGTTGGTGTGTTGCAACAAGTATTATTTTCCTTAAAAGTCATTATAGAGTTAAAAAACCTTCAGGAGTGATAAGTGAAAACAGCGGTTACTCCTCACTCCTTCCGGCCCCCTCCACCGAAGAAGCAAAATGGCGAATGAGTGTGAAATGAAAGCCACGAGGTCAAGAATAGACTTCACAAGAAGAAAACCATATATGGACTAAGCGAATCAGTTGTGCTCATATGAATGATGTCATTCTGTCTATAAAGCTGTGGTAACAATAAAAATTCCTCCTCTTTTGCGGTGGGACATTGAAAGAAGCAGACTGTTTCTCTTCATCTGCATGCTTTCACAATTTGGATCAGAGGCAGTTTAGGTTTTTGCCCTGGAGTTGTGCCAGGGGCCTATCCTTATCTGTACTGGTTGAGGTTGAAGATGACAGGGGGTAGGGTTGTAGGAAGCTGGCAAAGGGGTGCGGGGCTGAAGATGACATGGAGTGGGGTGGTAGGAAGCTGGCAGAGGGGTACAGGGGATGAAGATGACAGAGGGTGGGGTGGTAAGATGTTAGGCATAGGGGGATTATGATGAGGATGGAGATGACAATGACAGGGGGTGGGGTGATAGGAAGCTGGCAGAGGGGTGCAAGGGGGATGAAGATGACAGATGGTAGAATGCCAGGTAGAGGGGGAATTATGTTGGGGATGGAGATAACAAGGGGTGGGGTGGTAGGAAGCTGGCAGAGGGGTGCAGGGGAGGTGAAAATGATAGAGGTGGGGTGGTAGGATTCCAGGCACAGGGGGATTATGATGAGAATGGAGATGATAGGGACTATGTTGGTAGTACGCTGACAGTGGGATACAAGGGAGATGATATATATGATGACAGGAGGTAGGGTGGTGGAATGCCAAGAACAGGGGGGGTGAGGAGGATTATGATGTAGGTGGCATAAATATTGTCAAGGCTATGTGTGAGGTCACAGGTAGCAGTGATTTTTTAAGGCGCCCTTGCTTTGGATGCTGTCACTGTCAGTGTCAGGCAGCAGGACCATTGTGCAGCACCTTGAGGCTCTGGCTGGCAGACTGGATCCCCGATGATTGCCAGGTGGCGACGCCAGCTCTGGCAGGTCCATTCTGGAGAGTAGCGGGAGCTGCCCACTACGGCTACGGGCATCATTCGAGCTCTGCACATGGCAGAGATCCACGGAGCAAGGCAGAAAGGGCGGAGAGTACATAGAACCACCCACTTGCCCTGGGACATCGGGAAGTGTGGAAGAGGTCAGTTTGCCCCTGTTCAGGGAAAACTAGTTGCAGGCCCTGCGTTAAGGACGGCCCTCGGGAACACTGAACAGGGGACATTCCATTCCTCTGTCACACACACACGTTAGGCAAATAAGGCGGCCGCAAGGCCTCTGGGAGCGCGAGGCCTTAGGCGACCATCTAATTTGCTTAATTAGAGAGCCTCCTCTCATCAGGTCCCTTTAATCACTATTGGAGGCGCTTTCCCACCCAAAGTCACTCTGAGCCTTCGAATTCCGGATCACTTATAAGGATAGTAATTCAGTTTTCCCCTTTATAACCCTGAATGGGCTAAAACCCCTGAGTACTCCAAACTGTACTCAAATCATCCCCCTTAAATTTAAAGGGACCACAACCAAAATAATGGGGAAACATACCCCTGCCTTCCAGGACCCATCCCTGGTGTCCTGTACACTATTTTACTTATATATCTATAGATAGACAGATATACTGTGTATCTAAAATAAAACTGCGTAATTTAAATTAGCTTTGCATTGCTAAAAACAACAGCAGATGGTCTTTATATCCGTAAAAAATATGTTTTCCGTTAGCAGCAGGCATTGATACTTATAGTGTTAAATTTGAAAACATGGTAAATATTCCTTTATGGATGAATCTGTTAAATACATATATACAAAAACTTGTTTCTAGTAAATCTGTTTTGGAGTTCACTTAATGTTTTCATTATTTATGTTTTTAATTTAGCTCTTACCTAAAGTGCATCCAAAACCAAAACTTGCTAATTTTTTTTTTTGTTTGTTTAATTAAAACTTTTTGTTGGTGTTGTTGATACTGTCTGTGTCCCATTGGTTGGATTTCCATTATTTCCTACCCTGAAGACATAACAGAAATCAAGAGAAAATCTTAGTTTAGGCAGCTGTCACCAGAACAAGTATCCTCATTGGAAAATCTTCCTTTCCTTTATGCTGTGGTGACAACTATAAAATTGTGGGTTCCCAATTAATTCCCGTCTCAGTGACAGTGGTCACCGGGACAAACAGAAAAGGTGCATCTCCCTAGTGGGGATACAGTGACAAAAACCTGACAGCGGTTCTAACCCTCCATTTATTAAAATGAAAAAAATTCAACTCAAATTTAAATAGTTTTCGAATTGAAAACGTTTTCTAATTCGAAAAGTTTTCAAATTTGAATCGTTTTAGAATTCGAATTGTTTTCCAATTTCCAAAGAGAATAAAAAAAGAATAGAAAATAAAGGAATAGAATAGAAAAAAATGAGTAGCATAGAAAAGAATATAACAGAAAATAAAAGAATATAATATGATAGAGTACAACAGAACAAAATAGGATAGAAAATAAAAGAACAAATTATAATGGAATACAATAGAATAGAAAGGAATAAAATAGAATACAAAAATAGAAAAAGAATAGAAAAGAATAGAATTGAAAAAACAATAGAACATGATATAAAATATATAACCATTTTCCAAAATTCAAATAGAATCAATTTGCATTTGAATAGAATAGAACAGAGTAGAATAGAATAGAAAATACAATAGTATAGACAAAAACTGAATAGTATAGAATGAATATAACCATCTTCCTATTCTAATCTATTATTTTTTATTCTATTCAAACTTGAATTGATTCTATTTGAATTTTGGGAAATTATTATATTCTTTCTATTCTAACCTATTCTATTGTTTTTTTAATTCTATTCTTTTTTTGTTTATTCTATTCTTTTTTTTCTATTCTACTCTATTATTTTCTATTCAAATTCAAGTCTATTCTTTTCGAAATTCAAATTTCTGTTGTTTTTTTCTATACTATTCTGTTATTTTCTATTCTATTCTAATATATTCTTTTGGAAAATGGTTATATTCTTTTTATTCTAATCTATTCTATTTTATTTTGTCTATTCTATTCTTTTCTATTCTATTCTACTCTTTTCTTATGCATTCAGATTCAAATTTATTCTATATAAAATTCTAATTTCAGAAGATGGTTATATTTCTATTATATTCTAGTCTATTCTGTTCTTTTATTTTCTGTTCTATTTTGGGCTGTTTTACTCTAATGTATTCATTTTCTGTTTTATTCTCTTTGGAAATTGGAAAACGATTTGAATTCGAAAACCATTCAAATTCAAAAAGTATTCCAAACATATTTGAAAACTATTAGAATTTCATCCAATTTTTTTTTCGTTATTTCGGATTTGGTTAATCCCTTCCTGCCCGGCGTATGGTAATATAACGTCTGCAGGAACCTCTTGTCCCTCCGGGCGGACGTCATATGACACCCGCGATTGCCCGCAATCACGGCAGGAACATGGATCTGTGTGTGTAAACACACAGATCCACGGTCCTGTCACAGGTGAGGAGACCGAAGTGTGTTCCCATTACAGAGGAACGCAGATCGGTCACCTCCCCTTGTGAGTCCCCCTCCCCCTACAGTTAGAATCACTTCCAGGGAACATAATAACCCCTTCAGCGCCCCCTAGTGTTAACCCCTTCTTTGCCAGACACATTTACACAGTAATCAGTGCAGTTTTATAGCACTAATTGCTGTATAAATGCGAATGGTCCCAAAAATGTGTCAAAAGTGTCCGATATGTCCGCCGCAATGTCACGGTTACAATTAAAAAAAAAAAATCGCAGATCGCCGCCATTATTACTAGTAAAAAAAAAAAGTCATAATTCTATTCCCTATTATGTAGATGCTAGAACTTTTGCGCAAACCGATCAAATACGCTTATTGCAATTTTTTTTTTTACCAAAAATATGTAGAAGAATACGTATCGGCCTAAACTGAGGAAAAATTTGTTTTTTAAATTGTGATATTTATTAAATCAAAAAGTAAAAGATATTGTGTTTTTTTCAAAATTGTCGCTATTCTTCTGTTTATAGCGCAAAAAATAAAAACCGCAGAGGTGATCAAATACCATCAAACAAAAGCTCTATTTGTGGGAAAAAAAGGATGTCAATTTTGTTTGGTAGCCACGTTGCACGACTGCGCAAATGTCATTTAAAGTGCGACAGCGATGAAAACTAAAAATTGATCTGGGCAGGAAGGGGGTGGAAATGCCCCATATTGAAGTAGTTACATTTAGTCTGATTGTAATTCGGATACATCAGATTTTCCAAAATACTAAAATTTGTCCGAACTGCATCCATCCATCCACAGCATCCATCCATCCACCCACCCCATCCATTCATCCCATCCATCCACTCATTCCATTCATCGCCTCCATCCATCCACCAACCCCATCCATCCATTCCACCCATCCACCCACCCACCGCATCCATATATCCCACCATCCATCCATCCACCCACCCACCTATCCATCCCATCTATCCACCGCATCATCCATCCACCGCATCATCCACCCACCCCATCCATCCACCCACCCCATCTATCCACACCCCCCCACCCCACCCACCCACCCAATCTATTCATCCACACCTATCCATTCATCTATCCATCCATCCATCCACCCACACATCTATCCATCCACCCACCTATACATCCACCTACCCATCCATTCTCCCACCCATCCATCCACCCACCTACTCACCTACCTGTCCATCCATCCTTGCACACCCCTTCCTGCTTGTTATGTATATCCTGGCTATCCCTCCTCTTTCCTATATGAAAGCAGTTTATTTCTTGGCATTATCCTAATGCTGACCATACTCTGTCCAATCCCCTTTTTCATCAGAAAATACACAATACAGTCTGTGCAATCTCCTATAGATCTGCCAGCTACTATGTAGTGCAAGAGCCTGCCTTGGGGGGGGGGAGGGGGGTGTGAGTGAAGGGGCCAGGTCCATTTTGCGCCCCCCCCCCTAAAATTTTGAACACCAGCCGCCACTGCAAACAAGTCATATTACACCGACAAGGAAAAATTGCTTATTTGGCCCAATTCGGAAATTTTCACTTAGGGGTGTACTCACTTTTTTTTCCCGCAGTTTAGACATTAATGGCTGTATATTGAGTTATTTTAAGGAAACACGTTGTAGTAAAGTGTAATTTCTTCAGTGTTGTCACATGAAAAGATATAATAAAATATTTACAAAAATGTGAGGTGTGTACTCACTTTTGTAAGATACTGTATGTCGAAAACATACATAAGCAAAGATTTTCTACTGTGCAACATGTCAAACTAAATCAATATCTCTAGACGAAGTTGAATTAATATTTAAGTATCAACTCTTCCTTTAAAAATCAATTGGCTTCATTCCCCATTGCCCATAAACCTCAGTATTAGGCAACTTCACCTACCAACAGGACAACTTGAAAGGCAGAACAAGCACAGCATTTACAGGAAAGTTAGGGCCCTTTCACACTGGTGCGTTTTTGCCGCATTTTTGCCGCGTTTTCCCGGTAAGAATAGCGCTATTAAAATGCTCCCCATGCCCCTCTCCATTGAAATGAATTAAAAACGCGGTAGAATCGTGGAAAAAAGGGGGTAAAATCGCGGTGTTTTGCCGCGATTTTAACACTCCGTTTTTACCACGTTTTTTAATTCATTTCAATGGAGGGGGCATGGGGAGCGTTTCTATGAGCGTTTTAATAGCACTATTTTTACCGCAAAAACGCGGCAAAAACGCAGCAAAAACGGACCAGTGTGAAAGGGCCCTTAGGATAATTGCATAAAAAAACTGCCTAAGTATTTGGATTTACAGATTGTTTTGAAATTCAATTTTCACAAAGGTAATTTTTGCCTATACATTTGAGCATATGCCCATGTGACAGTGTGAGGCCCTGCCACTGTAAAAAAGAGTAGAAGGGATACAGTGTTCACACAAATGCAAAGTGCAGGGCTTCAGAATGTTGATATTGAGCGGAGAAAGGTGTTTTTTTAACTTTCTCTGGGTTTTGGTATTCCCAGATTGCGTTCTGGAGTTTGGAGACTTCAAAGAGCTTTGGGAAGGAAGAAGTCTCAAACCCAGTGTTCAGGTCTTGCTGAATACCAGCAAATTGTGTGTATCGGTGGAAACAGCCTTTATAATGAGAGGCTTGGGCATAGCTCAGTGCTCCTGTTAAGACACAGGTGTGCTGAGCTCAGGGAACAATACTCCATGCTGAATACAGGAGGTTCATCGTCCAGAGGGCTGAAAGAGTTGAGGTGGCTAAGCAAGTCAGGGTGATTAGAGTGTCTAGGGGACTAAAAGAGCCCAGGATGTCAGGAAATTCCATATCAAGGGGCCCGGGCATGTGCCCATGCAGCAGGGAGCTGCAACTAAAAAGACAGAGAGCCCATAGAGCTGAGAAAGACAGGAAAGCTGGGTGAGCTGAGAGAGGGCAAAGGAACACAGGTACTGTGTAAGATAGTCTGAGGAACCAGCCAATAGTCAAAAGCCAAGGTTTAAAGCCTATGCACTGATCCCGCTGAAGAGAGAAAGCCAGGTGGCTTCGTATTATTTTCAGAGTTCCTGTTTTGTTGGTGAAAACCCCTGAATGGGCAACAATTTTTTGGTAGACTTTAATTTAGTTTAATAAAAGTGGACCAGCAAGTCTTACATATTCCCGACTGTGCTATATCCGAATAACAGCTATAGCACAGTTGCACATTTATTGGGAGGGCGTCTATTGACATCCTGTCGTGATCGCGCTTACCATACACCCCCTGTGGCACACATCGGTAAGGATCTGTGATTGCTGTGTCCATTGGACACAGCTTATCACAGATCGAGGTACAGAGCCTACAGATAGAATAAACAGAGAAGCCGAAATTCTAAGGGAATCCGTAGTCGACAGGAAAACTCATTAGCACAAGCCATATCCAAGCAGTGGGAGAGATCGCTCTAGGCTGCATAGGAGCAAGACAGAAACATATCAGGACAACATTGTGGTTAAGGTGAAAGAAGCAGACCACCTTGGGCAGAAAGGAAGCCTTAGGTCTCAGGACAGCATTGTCCTTGTGCAACACAAGTAAAGATATCTTACAAAACAATGCCGACATTTGCATAGTGGAAGTGATAGCGACAAGTAAAACCACTTTGTGAGTGAGCACAACTAAGGGAATATTGCATATAGGTTCCAAAGGGGGGCTTTCGAAGAGTCATATGTACCAGATTAAAATCCCATGGCATCATCAGAGAGCATCTGGGAAAAGCTAAATAAGCACAAAGGCCACCAGCGAGTGAGAGGCTAAAGGATGCTGGGAGAGCCTAGCAAAAGCAAAAAATTGGCCCTTGAGAGTACTCAAGTCCAGATGCTGATCCATACCTGACTATAGAAAAGCCAGGATATGTCCCATGGAGTATCATCTAGGATGAAGCATTCTCAGCTCACACCATGCAAAGTAAGCCTTCCAGGTACAATGGTATGTCTTCTGAGAAGACTACTTCCTAGCATAGAGAAATATCAGCATAACCCAATCAGATAAGCCTCTGTCCTCAGCACCTGGGCTTCAACACTCAGGCCATTAAAGCAAGCAACCAAGAAGCAGAATGGTAGCATGAGCCTCAAGAAAGAAGGTCTATGCAATCTGGAAGAGGCCAAGGGGAGTCTGCCAGAATCCAGAGTATGTCCAAGTACCAAAGGCTCCTGGGCCAGTTTGGTTCCACAAGAATCACTAGAATGCCATCTGACTCAATCCTGCGAACCCACCTGAGACAAAGGACTGGAAAAAACTCCCAGTGGATGGATAACTTTCCTGATCCAGACACTGAGTCGATTTGCTAACTTACTATGCCTGGAATGTGTACTGCAGTGCAGTAATGTGGTGCTCTGCCCAGTTCAGAATCCTTTCTACTTCTTTTTGGCTGATAAGCTTCTTTGCCTACTTGATAGTTTATGTAAGCCATGGCTGGGGCATTGTGTGGAGAAATCTGCTTTAGATTTCTGAGCCCCAAAATGTTTATTTGAAGTTTTGATTCCTCTGATGACCAGTAGGGATGAGCCGAACACTCCCCCACCCCCCCTGGTTCAGTTTGCGGCAGAACATGGGAACAGACCAAAAGTTTGCGCAAACTTTCAAACACCGCCTGATGTTCAAGTCTATAGAACTTGAACATCAAAAATCCAAAGTGCAAATTTTAAAGGCCAATATGTAAGTTATTGTCCTAAAAAGTGTTTGGGGACCCGGGTCGTGCCCCAGGGGACATGTATCCATGCAAAAAAAGTTTTTTCAGGAGCAGTGATTTTAATAATGCTTAAAGTGAAAAAATAAAAGCAAAATATTTTTCCCATATTAACTCTCACAGGAGAGAATGTCTCTTCCTGGGGGTAAATTTCCTCTCACTTCCTGTTGCCTCCCTCCATTTGTAAGTAAGAGTCGTTTGTAAGTCGGATGTTTGAAAGTAGGAGACTGCCTGTATATACTATACAGCCTGCCCCATATACTCTGCAGAAAATTGGGCCTTGGGCGGTGGTGGTGGCACAACACTGTACAGCCTCACAGACAGGGCCGGCCTTAGGTGTTCAGGCGCCCTGTGCGAGCTAATCTTGTGGCGCCCCCCCATCTTCACCCCCTCGCCCCCTGATCACCTAAACATACACAAAGAGAAACTTTGTAACAAATAATTTGTTTTAATAAACAAACAGAAAATTAAAGTGCGTCTCAATGGACCTTTCACACTGAGTCCTGCAAGCAGCATCTTTGGAGCAGCTTTTGGGCACTGAAAAAGAGACGCTCCAAAAACACCCCTCTCCAATGAAATTAATTGAAAGCACTGTAAAAACGCCTTACCCTTTCACACTGAGGCACTGCAAAAACGCCCTAAAACGTTAGGGTCTTAGCGGTGCTTTACCAGCACATTGGGATTGCAGATGAGGCTTTGCTTGAATAACGCCTCAATAACGCTCAAATAACAGTTAAGCCTTTAATTGCCCTAGATCAGGGGGTCTCCAAACTGCGGCCCAGGGGCCAGATGTGGCCCTTTTCTTGCTTTTATCTGGCCCTTGGGGCAATATTCATCTTCTGACATAAAAAATGGGGCACAATTCCTCCTAATGACAGCAACAATGGGGCACAATTCCTCCTAATGACAGCAACAATGGGGCACATTTCCTCCTAATGACACCAACAATGGGGCACATTTCCTCCTAATGACACCAACAATGGGGCACAATTCCTCCTAATGACACCAACAATGGGGCACAATTCCTCCTAATGACACCAACAATGGGGCACAATTCCTCCTAATGACACCAACAATGGGGCACAATTCCTCCTAATGACACCAACAATGGGGCACAATTCCTCCTAATGACACCAACAATGGGGCACAATTCCTCCTAATGACAGCAACAATGGGGCACACTTCCTCCTAATGACACCAACAATCGGGCACAATTCCTCCTAATGACACCAACAAAGGGGCACAATTCCTCCTAATGACACCAACAAAGGGGCACAATTCCTCCTCTTACTGACACCAAAAAACGTGGCATGGTTTACTCCTGTTTACTCCTGATACCGGAACATTTTTGCTATTTCCAGTGGCCACAGTCCGGCCCCCTAAAGTCTGAAGGACAGTAAACTGGCCCTTCGTTTAATAAGTTTGGAGACCCCTGCCCTAGATGATTAACCCCTTGCCAGCCAGTGTCATTAGTACAGTGATCACTGTATTAGTGTCACTGGTTCCCACAAAGTATCAGATTGTCAGTCACAATATCGCAGCCCTGCTATAAGTCGCTGATCTCCGCCATTACTAGAAAAAGAATTCCATAAATATATCCCATAGTTTGTAGACACTTATTAGGATATTTTGTACCAACAACATTGACCTAAATCAGAGGTCTCCAAACTGCGGCCAGGGAGCCAGATGTGGCCCTTTGCTTGCTTTTATTCCGGCCCTTGGGTACAATTCCTCCTACTGCCACCAATGATGGGGCACAATTCATCCAATGACACCGATAATGGGGCACAATTTCTCTCAATGACACCAATGATGGGACACAATTTCTCCTGACAACACCGATTATGGGGCAACCATTACTCCCATTGACACCAATTATGGGGCACAATTTCTCCCATTGACACCAAAGATGGAGCATGTTTTTTTCCCCACTGACATCAGGACATTTTGTACTCCAAATGGCCACAGTCTGGCCCTCCTGAAGCCTGAAGCACAATAAACCAGCCCTTTGTTTAGAAAGCTTGGAGACCCCTGGCCTAAATTTATGAAAAAACGTTAAAAAAATTGGATATGTTATATAGCAGAAAGTAAAAATTTATTTTTTTCAAATTTGGTCTTTTGTTAAAAAAAAATAAAAACACGGAAAAAATAAAATAACGCAGAGGTGATCAAATACCACAGAGAAAAAAAAATACGAATTTTATTTGTGTACAGCGTCGCATGACCGCGCAGTTGTCATCTTAAGTTATGCAGTGCACATCGCAAAAAATGGCCTGTCATGGAGGGGGGGGGGGTAAATCTTCCAGAGGTCACGTGGTTAAACCGTGAATTTTTTTTGCCCAGAGTTTATTTATACTTCAGGCAATAAACCTGGGGTGTCACAAACATGAAGTGATCCTCTGTAGGAGTTTTCCATATGACAGAGGTGCAGACATAGCCGGGGGGAACATGGTACCAGTACAGGCCAATTACAGACTGCCTGAAGTATAAATAAACTCTGGGCAAAAAATTGGACCTCTGGAAGATTTCCCCCCCCCCCCCCCCTTCATGATAGGCCATGTTTTGCTGTGCGCTGCTTAAAGTGGAGGTTCACCTAAAAAAAAAAAAAAATTATCATTGCATTTAGGCTATTTAGTAGAATGAGAATCAGCGTTTGTTTTTTAAAAATGCTAGCGGGACATACCTTTTTCTATATAGATGATCAACGAGGCAAATAACAAATAAATATATAAGACATAAAAATCAATAGTACCCTACTAGATATTGCACCCAAAAGCACCAGTGCTGCAAATATAGAAAATTGTGCAAACAAAGCCAGATAATTCCACATGCAGATAAAGTTCATGTAGTAGCAAATATCCAAATAAGATGCCCCTGCTGGGTACTGCAACTAAATGCACCAGTGCTGTAAAACATCTAAATGTGTGCAAATATGGTGAATAAATAGATAAACCAAATATATTTCATAGGATGATAAAGTTCCTCAATAAAGTGTCCTTTTTTGTGTTTCACATCCCACATCAATGTGTCCAAGCAAATAAATCCATCAAACAGATCCCAGCGGTGATAGAAATGAATATATGACGGTGTGATCACTCCATATGTGCTAACAGCTCACCTCAGACCTCGCATCAAGACCTTTGATTTTTTACAGCACTGGTGCTTTTGGTTGCAATATCCAGTAGGTTAAGGTGGTCTTATTGTATTTATTTGTTATGTGCACATTCACTTGAACTTTATTGATGAATTTGATCTGTATATAAGGAATTTTTTATTTTTATCAGTTTATTCTGCTTTGTTTGCACATTTTTAATTATGTGCAGCACTGGTGTTCTTAGTTGTAATATAACCCAGTAGTGTGCTAATGATCTCTGTTATAGGTGTTCCTTATGTTATTTCTACATTCATCTGAACCTCTTGTGGCACTGAATTAGGGATAGCCACACAGTCACTACAAGTCCCAGCATGAACAGGACTCCCCCTTTCCCATGCTGGGTTCCTGTCACTTCCTCACATATGGGATGTTCCCAGTACAGGGGGGAGTCCAGGGAAATCTCAGCCCCCTCAATGTATAGAAGCCCCCCCAGCCATGTCAGTGTCCAGGCTGGACTTTAGAATGCTCCAACTCCCTCCACAGTCCACATACACCCCCCCTGCATCTGACCTCTTGGTGAACTTGCTTGCAGAAACTTCTCTGGCTCCTAATGGCTCCAGCTTAAAAGCATGCATCTCCAGCCGAACCCCGCCATGACTGAGGACAGGTGAGGGGGGTGAGGGGGGTGAGGGGGGGGGGCGGGGGTGGCAACGAGGGATGTGAGGAGAGATGAGATCGCACTGACTTGCAGTGAGAGATGTAAGAGGTGGAGGGGGCGGAACCAGCTCACAGAGCAGCAGGGACAGGGAGAACACTCACGCTGCTGCTTGGAGGCAGTCTGGATGCGATGTTCTATGGAGAGCTGATGGCCCGCCCATTCAACTCAGACCACTCCCGTGCGATGGGAGTGGTCTGTCACATTTTTTTTTTTTCACAGTCCCTTCCCTCAAGTGCCCTGGCGAGATGTGACAGCCGCACGGCGCCCGTACTGTCCAAGGCGCCTTGTGCGATCGCACAACCCGCACAGCGCAAAGGCCGGCCCTGCTCACAGATACTCTTGGTGAGCGCAGGAACGGGCCCTGCTGAGAAACATTGGATCAAAAATTGTATTACTCGCACCTGTTAAACAAGGGCAGAAAAATTGGGCCTTAGGCGGTGGTGGCGGTGGTGGTGGCAGCATAACACTGTAAAGCCTCACAGATACTCTTGTTGAGCGCAGAAACGGGCCCTGCTGACAAACATTAGATCAAAAATTTTAATTACTCGCCCTTGTTAAACAGAGGCAGAAAAATTGGGCCTTATGCAGTGGTGGTGGTGTCAAAACACTGTAAAGCCTCACAGATACTCTTGTTGAGCGCAGAAACAGGCCCTGGTAAGAAATATGAGATCAAAAATTGCAATTACGTGCCCCTGTTAAACAGGGGCAGAAAAATTTGGGCCTTAGGCAGTGGTGGTGGTGCCACAACACTGCAACCCCTCACAGATACTCTTGTTGGACACAGAAACTAATTCTGTTGTGAAATATTACAACAAAAATTGTAATTACACGCCCCTTTTAAACAGGGGCAGACAAATTAGGCCTTAGGCACTGGTGGTGGTGCCACAACACTGCAACCCCTCACAAATACTCTAGTTGTGTGCAGGAATGAGCCCTGCTGCGAAATATTACAGCAAAAAATTGTAATTACCGTATTTATCGGCGTATACCGCGCAAATTTTTGCCCTGAAAAGGTCACGTCCAGGACGTGACCGCGAGAGGAGCTGAGCCTGCCCGACTATACCCGAGTGTACTGCGCTCGGTATATGCTGGCGCAGTGGTTCAAACTCAGTGCAGGAAGCAGGGATCGAGTGGGGAGGACACCGCAGAAGGACGCCGGACCCAATGAGGACGACACCACCGAAGCCGCAGACGGACGCCGGACCCGACGAGGCCGCTGATGGACGCCGCGCAAGACACCAAAACTGTAAGTACTAAAATGTTTTTTTTACAGGAATGCGGGTCCACTTTAGGGGTGCGCGCTATATGCCGGAGCGCCCAATACCCCGATAAATACGGCACACGCCCCTGTTAAACAGGGGCACAAAAATTGGGCCTTAGCCACTGGTGGTGGTGCCCAGAAACAAGAATGTTCTTAGAAGCTATCAACATGAACATTGAGGAGGAATAGGATAGTCAGTCAGCATAACAGGATAGTCACTCAGCATCAGCATAGGCAGTCTTCAAGGGATCTCACATTCATAGTAAAATTATTCGGTTACATCAGCATCAGGTGCTTGGTAGCTGGTGATCTAAGACTGATTCATTTTTATGAAGGTGAGCCGATCATCTGAGTCTGTGGACAGGCACACTCTGTGATCGGTTACAAAGCCTCCAGCAGCACTGAATGTGCATTTAAATAGAACACTGGATGCAGGACAGGCCAGTATCTCAATTGCATACTGTGCAAGCTCTGGCCAGTGATCCATCCTCAAGACCCAGTAGCCCAATGGATTTTCGGTTGGAAAGGTCTCCAAGTCTGATCTTGCCCCTAGGTATTCCTGCACCATGTAAATCAGACGCTGGCAATGGTTGCTGGAACCGATCAGACCTTGGGGCTGCGGACTAAAAAATTGTCTGAACGCATCGGTCAGACGACCACCTTCTCCACCACTCCTTCTGTGACTGACTGAAGCCTCAGCAACACGTTGTCCAGGAGGTCCAGGAAATTGTAACCTCCCAGGCTCTGGAAACGCATTGCACAAACCTTTCTGCAAGGCCTCCCAAAGACGTTTCATCCTCTGCTCCCTTTGCGAAGGCTGGAAAAGTTCTGCAACCTTACCCTTGTAACGTGGATCAAGAAGGGTTACCAGCCAGTAATGATCCCCTCTCCTTGATACCACGAATTCAAGGGTCCTTTTGCAGGCTTTCCAGGATCAGGGAGGCCATGCAGCTTAGGTTTGCTGAGACATTCGGTCCAGAGTCCTCTGGGTCACTAAGAACGACATGATCCGCAGCCTCCTCCCAGCCAAGTACAAGTACATGGGTTTCTGGGGACTGAAAACGATCCCTTGAAGACTGCTTTTGATGCTGAGTGCTAGGCTCCACCTCCATGCTGACACAATCCTCATCCTACTCTTCCTGTGTGATCGACGGGCGCGCAGGAATACTGTCTGCATAAAGGGGGCCTTGGGAGGTAAGTAAGTCCTCCTCTTCCTCCCTCTGTTCTGCTTCAAGTGCCATGTCCATTATTCCACGCAGTGTGTGCTCCAACAGGAAGACAAGAGGGACAGTATCACTGATGAATGCACTGTCACTGCTCACCATCCTCGTGGCCTCCTCAAATGGTGACAGGACAGTGCATGCATCCTTGATCAGTAGCCACTGGAGTGGCGAAAAAAAGCCAAGCTCCCCTGACCCTGTCCTGGTACTCAGTGATGGCCTCCTGTTGTGTGTGCAGACGCTGCAGCATTGCCAACGTTAAGTTCCACCTGGTGGGCATGTTTCAGATGAAGCGGTTCTTGAGCGTGTTGCATTCCTTTTGAAGGTCAGCCAGCCGAGCACTGGCATTATTTGACTTTCCGGGCACCCCGTCTTTGGGTGCATGCGTCGACTTGATTCTGAGCATGCGTTGATTTTTAACCGATGGATTTCCCCACAGACGATCGTTTTTTTAACCATCGGATAATTTTAAAACAGGTTCTACGTTTTTTCACCGATGGGAAAAAAAACTATGGGGCCCACACACGATCGGTTCGTCTGATGAAAACGGTCCATCGTTTTCATCAGACGAAGCGATCGTGTGAACGCGGCATAACAGTTTTTACAGCTTTTACTGTCCAACTATTCCTTGGTTACTGATGTAGATCTCTAGACATATGTAAGAATCATCTGCCGATATATCATGAATAGAGAAAATTCTCTAAATGTTTTGATGGAGTAGTAACTTTGACCAGACTCTACAATATGGAGCTATTTTCACGCTAATGCCCTAACGGTGGACCGTTTTCATCGGACGAACCGATCGTGTGTGGGCCCCACCTTTTTTTTTCCCATCGGTGAAAAAACTTAGAACCTGTTTTAAAATTATCCGATGGTAAAAAAAAAACGATAGAAAAAAACAATCGTCTGTGGGTAAGTCCATCGGTTACAAATCCATGAATGCTCAGAATCAAGTCGACGCATGCTCGGAAGCATTGAACTTCATTTTTCTCAGCACATCGTAGTGTTTTACGTCACCGCGTTCTGACACAAACAGATTTTTAACTGATGGTGTGTAGGCAAGACTGATAAAAGTCAGCTTCATCGGATATCTGATAAAAAAAAATCCATCGGTCCGTTTTCATCGGATGAACCGATTGTGTGTACGTGGCATTAGAAATAAAAACTCCGGATCCTGAACCTTTTATACACACATATTCAAAATCTTATATTATGTCAGGTTTTGTTCTTGAAAAATCGATATTTTAGAACATGCTTTAGTATCTAAGACCAGTCCTAATGGACCAGATGTATCTTTGTGCAAGAGAAGCATAAAAGAAAATCAGAATGCACATGAACAACAAATAATATTGTGCTAAAAGGCTTTTAGGGAGAGGGCTGATTTGGGAGTCAGTCCCTAATATGTTCTTTACAAAAATTCTCTAATCTAGTGTGGCATCTCAGAAGATGTTGAAGACAGTGAGAGAATTTGCAAAGGACAGAATTTAAAGACATTAGAGCAGAACTGAAGAGATAAATTATTCAAAATTGATAACACGTAAAAGAAAAAAAAAAGAAAACAACTCAAGCTATAATACTTAAAGCGGAGTTCCGGCCACAATTTCACTTTTTATATATAAATACCCCTGTAATACACAAGCTTAATGTATTCTAGTAAAGTTAGTCTGTAAACTAAGGTCCGTTTGTTAGGTTGTTACAGCATTTAGACACTATATAAAATAGAAATTGACTGGGGCCATCTTAAGTGTGGGCATCATGAAGCCAGACTGTATGACTTCCTGGATTTCAGCCTTGCAGATCTCACACAAGCAGTGTAATAGGTTTCAGATCAGGTTTCAGCACCTGTACTGTCCAAGTCACATGATTCTTCGAGACTGGGGAGTGCACAGACTCCTGGAAAGTTACACCCACTACATTGTGTCTGTGCGGTGTAGGTTAGGAAGCTTAAGCACCTAGGTGCAGGAAGTGGGAAGATTAACTATTCTGCCTAGCAACAACACTTTGAAGGCACCTAAAAAAAAAAAAAAAAAATCTTAAAGGACTAATGACATTTTTTTAAAACTACTGATGTAATGTTATATTTATGGGTGGAACTCCACTTTAATACAATCTGTTGCCAGTTTTCCAGGTTGAATGATGCCCAGAATCATTCAACCTAATCATCTAGGCCTAGGCTATCATGCCAGCCTTTAGAGGTGCTATCACATCATTACAAGTGTGCTGTTCCATCCAGGGGTAAGGAATTTTCACTAGCACAGGAGAAGGAGAACCTGTGATATTACAGAATCGTCCAGAAGGTCCATAGAAAAAGATTTATGTATTCAATGGTTTTTATTTTATTTTAACGGGCTGCAGTGAGGACAGGGGGTTGTGGAAACAGTGGGGTTTCACTTTAAGCTACAGAACCATTTCAAGATTGTTAAGTAGCACATGTAAGCTAAACTGAGTGAATATTAGGATTTTAAAATAGTTTTCTGGATAACGTGCAATCCATGTTTGGTTGGAGTATTTCTTTAAATTGTAAAGGTGGCTGATTGTTGATCTTAAAAAATAGGAGTATACAGAATACATAATGTATTGTACTGATGTATAGAATACAATACAATTCATACTGTATTTTACGGTCTAACAAAAAAATATACTGGGAAACTGATGTAGCCAAGCCTTGATTTTTTTCTCTCAAGGTTGAAAGCATTGATGGAACGAAAAGACGGAACCAAACATAACCAAGGACAATACTGGAGATGATGGAAGTACAGAGTTCCAAGCAATGAAAATAATTAAGCATAATGTGAATTAGTGAAGGGACAAAGGCTAAGTAAATCAAATAGGTAGAGATAGCGTTCAAAGATTGGAGTATTGCCTAGGAATGTAATATTACTTTTAGTTACTTTTAAGCTATGCTATGCTATACATGTGTTTGTCATTTATTGACTATAAACAAGTTCAAGACAAACACAATTTAATACATCCTGCATACATAAAACATAAAAGTAAATATAGATATATTTAGCTTGAAGGTTTGAATATTAGATTCAATACTTTTGCTATACCCTTCATAGTACCCTTCATTTTCCTGTGACCTAAAGCAATGTTTTCAAATATTAGTTGCAGCACCACATGTAGGTTACGTCTACAAGCCATAAAGACTTAGGGGCAGATTCACAAAGATCTGCCCCGGCGCAGCGTATCTGAGATACGCTACGCTGCCGTAACTTACTTACTTACGGCGGCGTAATGTATCTCTCGCGGCGTAACGGCGCCTAATTCAAATCAGCGAGTAGGGGGGCGTTTCATTTAAATGAAGCGCGCCCCCGCGCCGAACGAACTGCGCATGCGCCGTCCCTAAATTTCCCGCTGTGCATTGCGCTAAATGACGTCGCAAGGACGTTTTGACGTGGACGTAAATTACGTCCAGCCCGATTCACGGACGACTTACACAAGTTTTTTTTTTTAAATGATACGCGGGAATGACGGCCATACTTAACATACGCCACCAAACAGCAGCTTTAACTATACGCCGAAAAAAGCCGACGTAAAAGAATGCGATGGCCGCTCGTACGTTCGTGGATCGTCGGAAATAGCTAATTTGCATACTCGACGCGGAAAACGACGGGAACGCCACCCAGCGGACGCCGAAGAATTGCATCTTAGATCCGAAGGCGTACGAAGAAGTACGCCTGTCGGATCTAACCCAGATGCCGTCGTATCTTGTTTTGAGGATTCAAAACAAAGAAACGACGTGGGAAATTTGAAAGTACGCCGGCGTATCAGTAGATACGCCGGCGTACTCGCTTTGTGGATCTGCCCCTTAGAACTTTTTTCACATGTTCTGGTGTGAATCGACCCGGGGTGGTGTTCAGCCCATCCCTATTCAGAAATACCATAGAAACCAATTCTACATTTTTCTTCTGGTTGCTATGGGTAACTGCAGTACAAAAATCCTGTCGAACCCCATGCTGGGTGCCAATGTTGTAGCCATGTAGGGGTGATGTGAACCCTAAGTAGTGTGACAAGCTAACATTTCCATCTCAGCGTCTGGTTCCTGGTGTATGGTAGAAAATAAAAAGGAAGTTTAGCAACAGTCACTTTTTTTACCTTTTTTTAGCTGAGCTCAGTTCTAGGGGAGATCGTTCAGAGGTGCAGAATACCCAAAAAAGAGCACATAAATAGGACAGGTATTCTGAAGCTAGTGGGATCCATTAAAAGCAGCCTCTTGACCAATGATGCCAACATGAGAACAGCCAGGCAGCAGTGGCGTCTCCAGCTTTCATATTTAGGGGGGGCACATGGGGGGACAGGGACAAAAGTAGGGGGGCCAACTATAAAATGCAATTATATATATATATATATATATATATATATATATATATATATATATATCCTGGGGCCCTTTACTATGATCCCACTATGGGCCCTTTCACATGTTCTGCTGTGAGCTCCCTTCCTACTATACTGGGGCCCCCCAGGGTGGCAGAAAACAAGAGATATATGTCACCAGCACACCAAGAAAATATAAGGGTCCAAAGCAGTGGGAGAACTATCATTGTTGCAAAGGTTGTCTTGCCACCGGGCCCTGGGGTTCTGCCACAGTGGGGATCCCCAGCTGTCCTGTCCCTGCTATTTACAGCGTTGGTTTGGCATCTGTCTCCTTGGCAGCAACGGCAGTCTATTAGGACCTAGTGCTGGTGACATTATGGGTGCATGCAGGGGAAGGCTGGCACTATTGGTTATAGAGAGCTGAGCCCCCAGCTGGTCACCTAGCAGTAGTAATGCTGTATAACCTTCTCTGTTGACATGCTGATTGGCATGTGATCCAGGTGATGCTCCCAGTCAGATCTAATAAACACAGTATTTATTAGCATCAAGAGTACAACCACATGAATATAATCAACCGTATGTTCCGCAGCCATGTGGGCTCTATGCCTGTAAAGTGTGGGCTTTGATCAATAAAATCTCTGATATTTATGACTAGGATTTGACTAAGAGCATCACCTGGATTGCATCCCGATCAGCATGTCAGAGAAGGGTCCACTGCTGCTAAGCAACCTGCAGGGAGCTCAACTGTCTACAACCAATAGAGATGGGCTCGGGTGTGTTTGAAATCCCACATGCCCGATCCCGCCAGGAAGCCGACACTCCACAGTGCTAATCAATGTATGGGCTGCCTAAGAGCTAAGACCAGCCATAGACAGTTTAAATCTCAGCTGGTTCAGCAGAAACTGGCTGAGATTTGAACCATTAATTAGCAGATTCTCTTATAATTATCACTAGTGGTTGCTGTATAGCCACTGGTGATAATCACTGTTTGTCGGGAGAATACAATTGCTGGGCAGGAGGGATATTCCCCTGTCACCACTGTCTGTTGATGGGGGAATCATGCAAGTTTCTTTCCTGCAATCTGTGGATGCAGGAAAGAAATTTGCACCGTATATTATCTGCCTAACTGAAAGTGAAAGTAAATTGTGAATGTTTTGAAAGAACAGGAGAGGGGGAGGGAGACAGATGGGGGGGAGAGAGAAGGGATGGAGATAATGTAGTTCAGTGATTACAGTGTACTGCAGTCTGCAGTGCACACACTTAAACACGGTCCAGGCTAGAATATCTGGTTGTGTGAGCGCTTGCATTATGCAGTGATGGCGAGCAGAGGGAGAGGGAGGAATCCCCCGCAGAGCTGACTGGGGACGCTCTCCCTCTCGGGGAGCAAAATACAAAAATTGCAAAAAAAAAAAAAAAAAACATTTTTTTTTGGGGGGGGGGGGCACATGGTGGGGCACAGCATGATGTTGGGGGGGTCAGGGCCCCCTCTGGCCCCCCCCTAGGGACACCCCTGCCAGGCAGATCTATTAACCTTGTAAGAGTAGTCGCAGTCTTTCATGTGTTGCATAGAATCTCTCTCTAAAATACAGTATCTGGTCCTTGACCATTTGGTAGCAGTCACAAATACTTTGATCTGTGGGAAATTAACCATTCCTATAATGTTCAGCAATAGCTTCTACCCAACTCTTCTGCAACACCCTTCAGCAAAAATATTTCTACCAAGCAGACATCCTGTAGCCAAGCTCCCCTTAGCTCTACACACCAGCAAGGCAGGTAAAGTCCTGGACCTCTAGCACATGTCCTCATCTGATGCCTCGTACACACGGCCGGGATTTCTAACGGGAAACTGTGATCAGAGCTTTTGGCCTGGAATCCCGGCCGTGTGTATGCTCCCTCACAGTTTTTCCGACGGGAAAACTGCCAAAAACCTCCAGCAAAAAAAAGAGAACTGGCTCTCTTTTTTTGCCGTCGGGATTTCCGACTGACTTTTTCCCGTCGGAAATCCAGAGCGTGTGTATGAGGCATGAGACGAGGCCTAAGTAGAGATCTCTCTATGGCCTAGATTCACGTACGGCCGATCTACGTTGCGCGGGCGTAGCGTACCGTATTTACGCTACGCCGCCACAACTTAGAGAGGCAAGTGCTGTATTCACAAAGCACTTGCCTCCTAAGTTACGGTGGTGTATCGTAAATGGGCCGGCGTAAGCGCGCGTAATTCAAAGTAGGCTGTAGGGGGCGTGTTGTATTTAAATTAGGCTTGACCCCATGTAGATGCATGGCTGAACGAACGGCGCATGCGCGCGCATTCTCAGTATTACGTCGTATTTACGCCCAAAGATACGTCGGCTCAATGCCTGTGACGTGAACGTAATTTACGCACAGCCCTATTCGCGTACGACTTATGCAAACGACGTAAAAAGATATGCTTGTTCCGACGTCCATACTTTGCATGGGATGCGCCACCTAGAGACCAGCTTTATCTTTACGCCGGCGTATCTCTAACGTAAACGGCGTAACTAATTGCGACGGGCACACGTACGTTCATGAATCGGTGTATCTAGTCATTTGCATATTCTACGCCAAACTCAACGGAAGCGCCACCTAGTGGCCAGCGTAAATATGCACCCTAAGATACGACGGCGTAAGAGACTTACGCCGCTCGTATCTTAGCCTAATTTAAGTGTATCTGGTTTCCAGAATACGCTTAAATTTACGACGGCGCAGATTCGGACTTACGACGGCGTATCTACTGATATGCCGACGTAAGTCTCCGAGAATCTGGCCCTATGCAAACATCCTCACCAAGAAGAAGACCAGGATGTAGAAAACAATCTGGAAAGCTGCTCCAGACAATAATCTCCAAATTCATACTTTTCAACAAAGACCTCAAGGATTGTTTAGGCTAGATAAATATTCATAATTTATTGGCTGTCCTTCTGAACTGATTACTGGAACCTCTTTAACAGTAACAGGCAGAATAAGTCACCACACTGAGCTTAGGGGGAAAATCCAAACCTGGAAAAATCTAAACAGAGCTCAAGCTGACAATAGCTTCAAAACGCACTTACCAGTAATTTCATTAAGGACAATATAGCTTAGGGCAGAGTCCCTATGCTGGCATATGCCAGCTAGACCTATTATACCTTGGATTTAATCGTTATGTTGCTGACCAATTTCACACTGATGTATCCTAATTTTTGTAGTAAAGTCCCACCTGTGCTATTTGTTTCTAGTAAATGTGGGCCTAGCCTTGCTATTTATCCTGCTGCTGGCCAATTATACACTGCTGCATCATCTGAAGCCTCTTAATTGCTGTAGTGAAAAACCTGCCTGTACTTTTTCTCAAATATATTTTAGCCAGTTCATATAGGATAAGAGGATAAGGTGCAACTGAGAAAAATGTTGGAAAATCAACTAAAGGAAATTAAGAAAAAAAATAAAAATAAAG
The DNA here is from genome assembly GCF_905171775.1 of Rana temporaria. Taxonomy (NCBI): domain Eukaryota; kingdom Metazoa; phylum Chordata; class Amphibia; order Anura; family Ranidae; genus Rana; species Rana temporaria. Next base: position 399,206,499 of record NC_053490.1, read on the forward strand.
TGTGAAAAAATTAAAATAAAAAATATTTAATTTTTTTTAAAAAAAAAATGTAGCGCTACCCCCTCAGGAGCCGCTGGTTAGATTTGGGATTGCCGTATTTAAGTTACCTCCGTGATGTGTCTAGGGGTAATGATGGTGATGAGAGCAGTACGGAATGTCCAGACTGTTGGTTGACGTTTTCAATGCTTTATTTCTGGTCCAACATGACCAACAGTCAACTTGAGGTAGACAGTATAGATTGGTGAAAGAAGAATAAACTTTGCAGATTCAGGCTATGGATAGTAGAAGCAGTCCTGCCTCCGATAACTTCACTTGTCACGTCGCCACTCCAGCCGGAGTGGGTAAAGTGCCCCTGGACAGACCTCTCTCACAGGCCTGGCAGTCAGAGCGTCACTTAGAACCTTTTAGGAAAGGAACAAGTCTCTGCCACAGACTTGGCTCTAAAAGAATTTGGATTGGTAGTGAGATCTCTGCCACAGGCCTAGTACACAAGAACGTGAGATAGTAGAGCGAATCCTCCCAGACTATAACTCGCTTGAATCTTTCTCAGGTGGACTTCTTAGCTTGGGGTTTCCGACTGGCAGTTTGCAGCATACAACCTGTCAGTGTCCGGTCACCCAGATCCCCGATGGTTCGTTCAAGCCCTATTGGATCACCTGCTTTCAAGTGTTCCTCAGACCGATCCCCCACCGAACAGCACAACTCGCTTGGGATCTTCTCAATAGAGATGGGGGACCCAGTAAGTCACCGGGGCCCCTTAACAGCATCAGTTGCTCCGGGCCATGAGAGCCCAGAGTCGGGAACTCTGGGTAGCACGTGCGCCCCGGCCTGGTAGGCCATATCGCCGGGGCGCGTGATGTGCGCACACCCTAAAGGTGGGTGCTGCACCTGGAACCCGCAAAGAACCCAGAGAAAAGGCCTCCGCCACAGAAATACCCCTCCCAGCGTGCTCCGCGAGGGAAAACTCCTCTAATTGGCTGCTGGAGAGAAGCGGCTCCGCCTGGACCCCTCTGGCGCCACCTGCCACCCAGAGATAAAACTGCATCTCTGAAGCACAGAATGACCCACAGGACAGTTCAGGGCTGGCGACAGCCAAATTTAAATAAATTAACATGAGTGAGAGCAAGTAAGTCTCTCACCCCACTAAATTTAACGATAGCACCTGTACTGATAAGTACACAGGTGCTACATAAACATAAATAATAATACAGAGAAAAGGAAAAAAAAGGAGAACTAAAAAAATAATAATAAATGAAGGATAAAAATGAAAGAACACAAAGAATAAAAAACGGAAATAGGTAAAAAAGAAAAATGAAAAATGGGAAAACCTAAAATATTATAGGCGAAAAAGGAAGAGGACAAAGCCTGGGCGCAGAAGGACCTAATAAATGGCAATACAGGTTCAAAATATATATATATATATATATATATTATATATATATATATACACACACACGGGAAGGTAAAATTAGAATGATCACAGCATTTAAAGCCAACCCATCATTATTTGAGAGTGATCTACTTACATAGATCTGATATACAGAGTGTTTGAGAGCGGGGGGTACTATGCGGCCATGCCTGTGTGCCTTCTACAAGCTTTCCCACCCCTCCAACGATGTCATCCTATCAGCAGAGTAGGGGGCATAAGGAGCTGGAGATCTGCACAGAGTGGGAGTCTTTTCACATCAACAAGCGAATAATAACCTGTTTGTTAATATGATCCAGATCTATAGCTCCTTCCGCCCTGATAAGATGACATTGCTGGAAAGGTGGGAGAGCTGGTAGAGGACACACAGGCTGAATCCTGCCTCTGCCCTGCCAAAGGTAGGACTTTGCAGGGGAGGCAGAGCGTAAAGGGGGCCACTGTGATTACAGAGAAAAAAGAGGGGCAGTGTACTTGGTAGGGGCACTGTGATGAAAATAGAACTGCACTGTAAAGGGGGATTGTAATCATTACAGTTTAATTTACCGAGCAGTCCCCTTTATATCACAGTGCCCCATTATACTATAGTGCGGAGGTCCGACGCCGACGCCGTTATTATCCCGTCACCAACCGCCCCATGAATGGGCCTGCCTTCACCTGTATAGTTGTCTACCTATAGAAGTCTCAGAGTCTGCAAATTAACATATCTCCCACAGTTCTGTTTAAGAGACAATACATTTCTTTGCATTCAAAAAGTGTCTGGCGCCCACCTGTTCATCTTGCATTACACCCACCATGCCTTGTAACCCACTCTACACTAAAGGATGTCAGCTCTCCCTAACTCCAGAAGTCACTATTGGGCCTAAAGGGGCACGGGACTTTGCTACACATGTAATAGCATTTTTAGTGTACTTTTAAAAAGTATATATTATTTGAACAAATATCATGGGACTAGCGTTGGGCACCCAGGGTACATGCCCTGGATCTCCTGAAGGATGTCTCAGGTTGTGCCCACACAATGCCTACAATCTGTGCTGTCATTATATAGCACAGATCATAAGCAAAAGGCACAGAACGAATAAGAGTGTCTCTAAGCCTTGTGAGTCCAAACCATCATATTTTTATCAGCCAACCCCAGTGGAAGGTTAACATTTCACTGATGTTTGTCAGCCTATGGTTTACAGTATGATATACCTGCTTTGCATCTTCTCCCACAACAAAACTACTAATAGCTCCTGCTCTGCCACCTCTCTTGACTGCTGAGAAGCTTAGACTTGTCTTAACACCCTTTATTTAAAACCACAACAAAACCTTGCCCCCCAAGAAGACACATAGACCACTTTAAAGCGGAGGTTCACCCTAAAAAACATCTATATGCCATTACATCCAGCATACTTCCGACATCTAGAGTATGCGGTTTTTTTTTCGCTGTACATACCGTCTTATAGTTCTTTTTCACCCGGCTTTCGGGTTCTTACTCCTACGGGGAGTAGGCGTTCCTATGAAGAGGCGTAGATGATTGACGTGTGGATAAGGCACATCACGCGTTCTGAAAATAGCCGAACTGGGAGTCGGCTCTATACGGCGCCTGCGCACAGACTAGGAGCCGTACAGAGCTGACTGCGCAGGCGCCGTATAGAACCGAGTCCCAGTTCGGCTATTTTTGGAACGCGTGACGTGCCTTATCCGCACATCAATCATCTACGCCTCTTCATAGGAACGCCTACTCCCCGCCGGAGTGAGAACCCGGAAGCCGGGTGAAAAAGAACCATAAGACGGTATGTACAGCGAAAAAAAAAATACCAGCATACTGTACATGTCGAAAGTATGCTGGATGTAATGGTATATAATTGTTTTAGGGTGAACTTCCGCTTTAAGTTGGAAGTAGTGCAAGGCCACAGATTTATTGAACATAAGTATAATAACCTTCAAAATACCAGTAACCATGCCAGTCACGGTTATACCGTGAGCATATACAACAAACCGTATAGTCTAAGAGGCAGGTCTCCACCATCGGTGCGAGGCAGGCATTAAACTGACCCGTAATTAAACTTGAGGGCATAGCCCATAAAGTAATGCCAACTGCTGGCAAGGTAAAACTGAAAAAGAAGCTGTGACGAAAACACACAATGGGCGGGTGGGTGATCAACTTGTGTGACGTCAAATTCTCTCGAGAGTAGTGGGGCGTGCCTCTGCATAGACTTTTGTAGAGTTCTGGCTCCACCCAGTCACCTTGTGCCGTTGTGGCCAATCCCAAAGGAGCCACTCCGACTCACTAATTATGTTGTCGCCCCGCTCAGTTGCCAAACATCCAGCAGTCAAGACTCCCTTTCCCTAGAGCATGGCGGGTCAAGGGGCCTTCATTCCTGCTCATGATCTAGTTCCACTCTGCCTATGAAATCTTCTTTGCTCTGGCACAGCCTGCATAGATGATACCCATAGACTTCTATGAGAGCATCTTCCAAAGCTGGAGGTGCTCAGAAAACAGTCCCATAGAAATCAATTATGCAAGGCAGTTCAAAGAGGAATTCTAGTGGGATGTAAACATTGCAATGGGCTTCAGTTGTGGCATTGGAGTAAATATGCATCTTGTTTCACTTTGCATAAAAAATAATATCAAAAGATAAGAAGCTTGACAAAAAATAATACAATTTGACTTTTTTTCACATGACACACAGTGCTATCTCTCTCTCAAACAACAGTCTCTATATTTCCTTACTCCTTTGTATAAAATCTTCCTTCTAGTTCTAAACTCTGTAGCTATTTAATAACACTGAGTGTTCACCTTAAAATTGCTTGTCAAAACTAGGCCCTCATTTTTCAGTTCTTTGGAAAGAGACTTTGATGAAAGCAGCAGCCCCACATATTTGATGACCTGAAAGATACTAAAGGACCGTGTTGCAGCGATTGAACAGAAGAGGGGGAAGGTTCCTTTGTATCACAAAACACGTTTGCAGCGAGCGGAAAGTGCTCTCTGGTGCCTAATGCAATACGCATCACAGACAGAGCTAGAGGAAATTACAGCTGACACCCATTCTGCTCAGTGTGAGCGTGCAGAACACGGCTACTGTGGTTTCCTCACCCTCATGATAATTAAAGGTATAATGTATTTCTCATCCTCTCTTTGGTGTGCTTTGTAACTGTTTTTAACAATTCCCTAGGCCAGAAAGATTTCTGCACAGCTCATTTGAGTGGAGCCAAATTGCTCCTATGTAAGGTGGTAAGGTGAACAGGCTTTCTATACATTTTAATATATATATATCACAAACCGTATTTGCCGGCATATAAGACGCCTGGGCATATAAGACGACCCCCTAATATTCTGCTGAAAACTGTGGTTTTGTAGTCTACTCACCGTATTAGACGACCCCCTTGTGCGGTAGTAATGCGTTTTAATTAAACAAAGAGGCCGCAGCCCGCCGGGTTCTCTGTAAGGCTGTATGTAGTCTGTATATGCTCCGCTCAGCCAATCCCGATGCACTCTGTTGATGACAGAGCATGCTAAGCCTGCTCGGATTGGAGTAACAACCTCTGCCAATCCGAGCAGGCAGGGCCGGCGCTACCACTAGGCGAAGTAGGCAGCCGCCTAGAGCGCACTACCGCCTAGGGCGCAACCACAGCCCCTGTTCTGTGTGAGCTCGGCTCTCCTCTCCTGATCGCTCGTTGTGTGCCGCCACTAATCCCTCATGTGTCCCGCTGAGCGCCCCGCTGCACTGTTACATCTTCTTAGACAGGTCACACAGCGCTGCTCCGGGACTCCTTTGCTCTAGCCTGTCCCTCTGGTTCAGAGCTGTGTGTCTGTGTGTGCAGCGGAGGAGCGGGGCTCAATGGAGATGGGAGCCCGGAGCATTGAGAGGAGCAGCTGACCTCCGTGGAGCGGGAGGATGGCACTGGCCTGGTCTCGGCGGGGACACTGTGGAGCGGGAGGATGGCGCTAGCCTGGCCCCTGAGCAGAGCCCGGATGATGGTCGATGACGGTGAAGCCACAAACAGCCGAGGTAGGAGGAGGACGGATCCCATCCGAACTACATTACGCTGTATGTGGAGTGCCGAGTGGGGGTGCTGTCTGTGTGATGTGTGTGTGAGAGAGTCAGGTGGGCCAGTCACAGTGTATGTGTCAGGCAGGGGGGGGGGGGGTCAGTGTATGTGTCAGGTAAGGGGGGTCAGTGTGTCAGGTAAGGGGGGGGTCAGTGTGTCAGGTAAGGGGGGTCAGTGTGTCAGGTAAGGAGTGTCAGTGTGTCAGGTAAGGGGGGGTCAGTGTATGTGTCAGGTAAGGGGGGGTCAGTGTATGTGTCAGGTAAGGGGGGGTCAGTGTATGTGTCAGGTAGGGGGGGTCAGTGTATGTGTCAGGTAAGGGGTATCAGGTAAGGGGGGGTCAGCGTGTCAGGTAAGGGGGGGTCAATGTGTCAGGTAAGGGGGGGTCAATGTGTCAGGTAAGGGGGGTCAGTGTATGTGCCAGGTTAGGGGGGGTCAGTGTATGTGTCAGGTAAGGGGTGTCAGGTAAGGGGTGTCAGGTAAGGGGTGTCAGGTAAGGGGGTGTCAGTGTGTCAGTAAGGAGGGGGTCAGTGTGTCAGGTAAGGGGGGGGGATCAGTGTGTCAGGTAAGGGGGGGGGGGTCAGTGTGTCAGGTAAGGGGGGGGGTCAGTGTGTCAGGTAAGGGGGTCAGTGTATGTGTCAGGTAAGGGGTGTCAGTGTGTCAGGTAAGGGGGGTCAGTGTATGTGTCAGGTAAGGGGTGTCAGTGTGTCAGGTAAGGGGGGGTCAGTGTATGTGTCAGGTAAGGGGTTTCAGGTAAGGGGGGGGGGTCAGTGTATGTGTCAGGTAAGGGGTGTCAGGTAAGGGGGGTCAGTGTATGTGTCAGGTAAGGGGGGTCAGTGTGTCAGGTAAGGGGTGTCAGTGTGTCAGGTAAGGGGGGTCAGTGTATGTGTCAGGTAAGGGGGGTCAGTGTATGTGTCAGGTAAGGGGGATCAGTGTATGTGTCAGGTAAGGGGGATCAGTGTATGTGTCAGGTAAGGGGTGTCAGTGTATGTGTCAGGTAAGGGGGGGTCAGTGTGTCAGGTAAGGTGGGGGGGCGCAAAATTAGGATTTGCCTAGGGAGTCAAAGATCCTTGCACCAGCCCTGCGAGCAGGCTACATAATGTAGCCTGCTCGGATTGGCAGAGGTTATTACTCCAATCCGAGCAGGCTTAGCAGACTCTAGTCATCAACAGAGTGCATCGCCCGCTGGGATTGGCTGAGCGGAGCATATACAGACTACATACAGCCTTACAGAGCACCCGGCAGGCTGATATCGATCGAGCAGCTGCTTCACCCGGCGTATAAGACGACCCCCGATTTTTGGCTGTGTAATTCCGGAGTAAAAGGTTGTCTTATACGCCGGAAAATACGATATATATATATATATATATACACAGTATATATACATACATTATATATATATATATATATATATATATATATATATATTATATATATATATACATATACATATATATATATATATAGTGCTCAGCATAAATCAGTGCACCCCAACATATTTGTCAGAAAACCTTTACTTTCCTTTCAGAATCAACATTTTTTTATGGGACACTAATTACTCCCACAAATGAGGGCCATTAATTGCAAATCAGTGGGGGCTGGTGTTTTTTTGGGGGGGGCAAACAACCCCCCGGGCCACCAGTCACCAACACAGCCCCCTACCACCCACTGTCCTTACTCTGGGTGCAGGTGGTGAGAGTGCGGCGGGCTCGGGTAAAGCTGCTCCAGTGTCCACTCCTGGAGCAGCTTCCTCGGTGTCTCGTCTCTCATTCTCCTGGTGTCCAATAGGATTGCCTGATTGGTTGACGTTTTGGCCAACCGGAAAACAGGTTTCATACCTGCTTCCCGATTGGCCGGGAGGAGTATCAGTGATGCAACAGCTATTCGCTGTTGCCACACACCTGGGTGGGCTCCAGATGCAATGCTCTGTTTCCCGAGTCCACCCTATTTTAAAGCCAATTAGAGTCTATGGCTCTAATCAGGTTCTTAAAAAAAATAAAAAACTGGCCGCTCTAATTCATATGCTTAGTGAACTGAAAGGGGCCAGACACATGAATAGGGGGCGGCCGTGGATCAATTCATGCTATGCATGAATCTATCCACTGCATACAGGCAGTGGCAAGGATAGTGGGGGTGGTGCCCATAATGGACGGGTCGCCCCTGTTGCACATAAAGGCCTCGTACACACGATCGGTTAAACCGATGAGAATGGTCTGATGGACCGTTTTCATCGGTCAAAACCGAACGTGTGTGGGCCCCATCGGTTATTTATCCATAGGTTAAAAAAAGCCAACTTGCTTTAAATTTAACCAAAAAATCCATGCATGCTCAGAATCAAGTCGACGCATGCTTGGAAGCATTGAACTTAATTTTTTTTAGCACGTCGTCGTGTTTTACGTCACCGCGTTCTGACACGATTGTTTTTTTTACCGATGGTGTGTAGGCACGACGGACCATCAGTCAGCTTCATCGGTTAACCGATGAAAACGGTCCATCGGTCCGTTCTCATCGGATGGGCCGATCGTGTGTTTTTTTCTAAACAAACTAATTTAAGCCATGTTGCAAAAAAAGAATACACCCCAATGAAAGTCTTAGGAGCAAAGCTTAATTTTAGACAACAAAATCCTAATTAACAAGAATTCAACTACAGGTGGGTTGAATTATTCATTAAACAGGTGACCAGCAGACAGTTGATAATAAAAGGGCGTTACTTAACAAAGAAAACCCCTTCCCAGTTCATGCTGTCAGCAAAGGCACCATGTGAAAGAGAAATGTCACAAGGCCTGAGGAAAAAACACAAGAAAGGTGAAGGCTACATGAAGATCAGCAAAGCTTTACTTATCAGTCAGAATACTGTAGCAAAAGTGATACAAAAATTTAGCAAAGATGGAACTGCAACCATCTCGCAGAGACGTCCAGGCTGTCCATGGGAGTTAGCACCTTGACAGAAGCGTCTTCTGATAAGGGTTTGAAGAGATTTGCCATGCAAGTTCACTGCAGTTAGCTAAAGAAGGAGAAAGCCAAACTGGGGTCATTGTTTCCCATGACACAATATGGCGTACACTGCAGAGGAATGGAATGCATGGGTGTTGTCCATGAAGGAAGCCTCTCCTGAAGCCCATGCACAAAAAAAGCACCCCTGGAATTTAAGGGCCCATGCTGAAAAAAAAGAAGACTATTGGGACTCTGTACTCTGGAGTGATGAAAGGTGAGTACAGAGAAAAATACATGGTGCCTACAGTGAAACATGGTGGTGGCAGTGTCCTATGGGGCTGCATGAGTGCTGCTGATGTCAGGGAGCTGCATTTCATTGATGGTATCATGAATTCACAGATGTACTGCTCTATATTGAAAGAGAAGATGCTACTATCACTATCGCCCTTGATCGTCGTACACTTTTCCAACATGACAATAATCCAAAACACAAATCTAAGGCCACTGTTGCATTTCTAAAGAAGAACAGGGTAAGAGTGAATCAGTGGGCAAGCATGTCACTGTATGAGTATGTATGATCTGAACCCAATTAAACAGATAACAGAAAGAGGAGAAGAGAACTGTCTGAGGACTTGAGAACCAAAATTGTGGAAAAATATCAACAATCTCAAGGTTACAAGTCCATCTCCAGAGATCTCGATTTGCCTTTGTCCACAGTGCGCAACATTATCGAGAAGTTTGCAACACATGGCACTGTAGCTAATCTCTCTGGGCATGGAAGAGAAAATTTGATGAAAGGTTGCAACGCATGAAAGTCCGGATGGTGGATAGGTAGCCCCAAAGAAATTCAAGCTGTCGTGACTATGACTAGTCAAGATCCAAAGAATGTTTGATGTAAAGCTATTATAAGGGAAAATGTATTATCATACTTACTGTAATTTTCCTTTCCTGATGGACTCCATGGCAGCCTACGTGTGGGTTAATCCCGCCTCCTCTCCAATGTTATAGGACCGCATACCCATAAGAGTTAACTCACCGCCCAGTACTGGTGTTCCGTAGCTATCCCGACTCCATAATTATAGGGTGGGAACTCCGTCTGCCATGGAGTCCATCAGGAAAGGAAAATTACGGTAAGTATGATAATACATTTTCCCTTTTCCTGACTGACTCCATGGCAGCCTACGTGTGGGAAATAACTAGCCAGACCACACGGGTGGGTATGCTGAGCAAAAAGATATTTTAATTTGTCCCGTCAACCGACAGAATTCTTAAACCAAAATTCACAGAGGAAAGAGATGCAGGCTCAACACAATAATGGGACAAAAGGTATTTATGGAAGACCAAGAGGCCGCTCTGCAAATGACATCCGGAGCCACGTGACGAGCTGCGGCCCAGGAAGCTGCCATCCCTCTGGTGGAGTGAGCTGTCACCGCCTGCGGAGGAGCCAAGCCCTTAGCCCTATAACCCTGCTGGATTTTCTGGACGATCCAGGCTGCAATTGTTCTGGTAGAAGCCTTTTTCCCTCTATTACTGCCTGAGTGCAGGATAAACAAATGATCGGAGCGTCTAAAGGGAGACATAATTTGGAGGTACTCAGTAAGGATCTTGCCCATGTCCAGAGGGTGAGTCTCGTTGGAATCCGGAGACCTGAAAGTAGGGAGGACAACTTCTTGATTTTCATGAAAAACCGACGAAACCTTTGGATTTGAGCCCAGCATGGGTATCAAAACCACTCGATCCGGGAAGAACGTAAGGAACGGCTCTTTGTGACTGAGAGACCCGATCTCCGACACTCTTTTGGCCGAGGTGATGGCGACCAAAAATGCAACCTTGGCTGAAAAGTCCTTTAAGGAGGACGGGGAAGGCCCTGACATACTGAGCCCACTCAAAAAATCAAGGACTAGTGGGAGATCCCACTTGGGGAATCTTGGCTTCCTTTGAGGTCTCAACCTTGATGCTCCTCGAAAGAACTGCTTGACTAGTGGGTGAGCTGCCCACGAGATCCCAGAGAAGGCTGACAGGGCCGAGATCTGAACTCTCAACGAGCTTACGGACAGGGGAAGATCTAACCCCGTTTGGAGAAAACTCAGGATGTCTTGGATTTCCAGATTCCTGAAGGATCTGCCTGAGGCCGAAGAGAATTCCACAAATTTAGCCCAAATTCTTCCGTAAACTCTGTTTGTGCTTGCCCTTCTCGAGCTCATCAGTGTGGAGATCACCCCAGAGGCGCAACCAAGGGATTCCAGCCTCTCCCTCTCAGGAACCAGACCGTTAGTTTCATCAGAGCCGGACAGGGGTGTAGAAGTGACCCTTGTGAGAGAAGGTCCGGTCTGACCGGCAGAGGTACTGGGTCCCGATGGCTCAGTTGGACCAGGAGAGGGAACCACGGCCTGTTCGGCCAGTAGGGAGCCACTAGCGTCACTTCGACCTCTTCTGCCTGAAGTCTCCGCAGGAATTTCAGGATTACTGGGATCGGGGGAAAGGCATATGCCCTCTGAAACCTCCACTGATCCGTCAAGGCATCCATCCCAATTGCCTGACCGCAATGACCTCTCGTATAAAACTTCTCCATCTTGGCATTGTGCGGGGAAGCAAAAAGATCCACTTGGGGATTGATTCCCAGAGACAAGATCCATCGAAATGATTGATCGTGGAGAGACCACTCGTTGATATCCACCGTGCGTGAAAGAAAGTCCGCCTGGGAGTTCTGTACTCCGGGGATAAAGACTGCTGTCAGGTTGACCAGATTTTCCTGGGCCCACTTCATAATGGGTTCGACCTCCTGTAGAAGAGATGAACTCCGTGTCCCCCCTTGTCTCTTGACATAGGACACTGCCGTGGTGTTGTCCATCCTCAACAGTACCGATTCTCCCTTCAGGAGTTGGGAGAAGGACTGGAGGGCACACCAAGCTGCTCAAAGCTCCAGGATGTTCGAGCCTGGATTGCGGAGGCGAGCATCCCACCTGCCTTGCGCCATGCTTGAATATTTCCTGGATCCATGGAGGAGGAAAAAAAAGGAACACCAGTACTGGGCGGTGAGTTAACTTTTATGGGTATGGGGTCCTATAACATTGGAGAGGAGGCGGGATTAACCCACACGTAGGCTGCCATGGAGTCAGTCAGGAAACATGTTTTTACCTACCCCAATATCCAACTCTGTCTCAGAAAAGGCTTCATACTTGGTAATTCAAAGAAAGAGGAAAGTTAAAGAAGAATCTGGAGAAAAAGACAACTGAAAGGCGAGAGACATGACTGTTGTAGACAGAGATTATAGTGATAGATGCCTATGCTGAAGGACTTCGCTGACAAATGTGAACAGAGATCATCCGTTAAGCCCTGTACACACAATCGGTTTGTCTGATGAAAATGGGCCGATGGATTTTCCATCGGTGAAAAAAAATAGAACATGTTCTAAAATTTTCCTATGGCTAAAAAACTGATAGAAAAAAAACGATCGTCTGTGTAGAAGTCCATCGGTCAAAAATGCACGCATGCTCAGAATCAAGTCAACGCATGCTCGGAAGCATTGAACTTCATTTTTCTTAGCACGTCGTAGTGTTTTACATCGTTTGGACACGGTCGGATTTTTGACCGTTGGTGTGTAGGCAAGACTGATGAAAGTCAGCTTCATCGGATATCCAACAAAAAAATCTATCGGATTAGATTCCATCAGATATCCGATCGTGTGGACAGGGCATAAGAAGGAAGGTCTGAAATATGTGAAGCTAAAACATTTTGTTAGTTTTGGATAGTCAAATGATTTTTTTTATTGCTGTCTGTGTTCCTGTTAGAGAAAGTCATCTTCCCTATTTGACTTTGTAACCATTGTCAATAGGACACCCGCAATGAACTAGAAAGGAAATCTTCAAATAGGGACACCTATTTCTGTGTACGTTTTCTAACAAGGATTTCTCCTTACTTCTGGTTTTGCTTTCAGGAGATGAAGTAAAATTCCCCAATGGGACACAAAATTAAAACACTTGCTTGTTTAACCATTCCTTACTATATAAAAAGTTTTGGCTTTAGACACGAGTTAGGAAAACTATTGGCAAGTTGTAGGCATAATGCATCTAACAACCTCCAACCATCAGATTTCTGCAACAATATTTCTAGTGCCAGAAAGAGAATTTCAGAAACCATTTGACCTGTTTGGAAATATATATGTCTTTCCCTCCCATTTTTAGGTACTCAGAAAATGAAACAAACACATAGCAAATATTCTATGTTTTCCCATCTATGTGTACCCCCCTCCTCCCTTTTCATCAAATGCCAATTTTCTGCACTTGTAGGATGTAAAAAAGCAAGGTAGTTTGTGGAATGGGTCCAGCAATGCAATCACACTTTTCCCAGCAAGGCAATATTTCTGCGGTATCCCTGCAGCAGTTTTCAAGGTGATGAGAACCAAGCCTCTACAAATATAGATTAGAACAACAAAAAAAAGGTCCCCTCCTTCACTGGTATACCTACACCTAGTAAAAACAGGCCTCTGAAGCAGAATCCATAGAAGATAAGTTATACGTTGCAGTGGTTCGTATGAGCCATGCAATTAAAAAAAAAAATCTGATGGCAGGCATAAAAGCATTTTCTCAAGGCAGATCAATAAGAATATTGCACCAACATTTGCGCATCATATTTCAGAGCAAAAACATTTCTACTATAGGTGGGATTATTATTATTATTATTATTATAATGCTAGTTTTACATTTGTGTGAAAATATCATGGCTAGGGTTTAGGTTTGTTTTAAAGCAAGACTAAACACAAGAACAAAAATGTAATATATTGCAGCTTACCAGTCCTTAGACGTTGTGGCTGCACTTGTTTTAATTTTTCAGGTTAAGAACATTTTAACATCCTAAGCATGTACAGAAAATACCTGTTGATCTAGACAGAAATGCAGTTCTTTTGTCACTTCTGGTAACAACTCATAGTATCCATGTAGATGAACAATGGCAGGCATGTTTGAAGTCCAGCCTGGGTGGCCACCAAGGCTCCTTTCACAGGGGACAATAAGTGTGTTAGTTGCAAACCAGATGAAAACAAAGGGTAAAAAACGAATGCAGCAACATCATATGAAAATTGATAGGCTACAATATATTACATACAGTCTTTGGGTGAGTACGCTTTAATGGTTCAATTAAGGGGTAGGTAAAGTTTAGTTAAGCTTAGAGCCAGAGAAATTACCCACTCCTTATCTGCTCTAAATCGAGTTTAGAAGCAGTCTGAAAGGAAGATCTACTACTCTGATCTTTCTCAAAACAGGTTTTATGGACTCCCCTTGGATTTATTGCTAATTTTGCAATATAAAAAGTCTATATAAGTAAACATTCTCAGTTATGCTGGCCATACACTATACGAAAATTCGGCCGACATTAGGTCGTTAAGAAAGATCTTTCGTTTTTCGAACAGTTAATGGGCACAAAATTGATAATCGTTTGGATGTTTTTGAGCCAAAAAAACGAAGGACAAATTTGGAAATTTTCTGCCGAACGAGCGATAAATCGGAAGGTTAATGTGTTTCCCGTCCGAACTTTCTGCACTAGGTATATGTAAAAAAACAAACCATTTTTTTTTATGTCCACTGAACGATTTATCGGTCATTACATGATGGCACTATCGTTTGCGATCACGAACGCACTTTCGTTTTTCGAAAGTTCGTTCGGACGATTTTTCGTGGAGTGTATGGCCAGCATTACTCTTACCTATAATGGTGTTTCTTGTAATATTTCAGGACAGAGACCTAAAAGCTACCTAAGAGATGACTGGTTCCTTTTTCTACAGGAAACACAAGCGGACTCTTTAAAAGACCCTCCCATCCCCCCTTGTCCCTCAGTTAGCTAAAAGTAGACTACTGTCACTGTCACCAAGTGCAGATGAGGTACAGAAAATACATCAGTTCCTGTAAATTCTTGGGCTGTCTTGCATGAACTGCACATTTGAGATCTCCCCAGAGTAGCGCAATGATATTGAGGTCAAGAGACTGAGATGGCCACTCCAGAACCTTCACTTTATTCTGTGTAGCCAATGACAGGTCGACTTGGCCTTGTGTTTTGGATCATTGTCATGTTGGAATGTCAAAGTACGTCCCACTCGCAGCTTTCTGGATGATGATTGCAAATGTTCCTCCAATATTTTTTGATAACATACTGCATTCATCTTGCCATAAATTTTGACCAAATTTTCTATGCCTTTGTAGCTCACACATCCCCAAAACATCAGCGATCCACCTCCATGTTTCACAGTCGGAATGGTGTATCTTTCATCATAGGCCTTGTTGACTCTTCTCCAAATGTAGCTTTTATGGTTGTGGCCAAAAAGCAAAATTTTGGTCTCATCACTCCAAATGACTTTGTGCCAGAAGGTTTGAGGCTTGGCTCTGTGCTGTTTGGCGTATTGTAAGCGGATACTTTGTGGCATTTGCGTAGTAATGGCTTTCTTCTGGCGACCCGACCATGCAGCCCATCTTTCTTCACGTGCCTCCTTATTGTGCATCTTGAAACAGCCATACCACATGTTTTCAGAGAGTCCTGTATTTCAGCTGAAGTTAATTGTGGATTTTTCTTTGCATCCCAAACAATTTTCCTGGCAGTTGTGGCTGAAATTTTAGTTGGACTACCTGACCGTGGTTTGGTTTCAACAGAACCCCTCATTTTCCACTTCTTGATTAGAGTTTTACCACTGACTGGCATTCTCAATTCCTTGGATATATTTTTTTATATCCCTTTCCTGTTTTATACAGCTCAAATACCTTTTCCCGCAGATCCTTTGGCACTTCTTTTGCTTTCCCCATTACCCAGAATCCAGAAACATCTTTTGATCAGGGTTTCATTTGGGTAGTTTCTGTTGTCATTATGATTTAAAAAGAGTAAACACAGTTGATTGATAATAAAATTCTCTGAAAAATGGCCAAGAAATCATAAATTCTGCCAGGGTATGTAAACTTATGAGCATAACTGTATATATACACATCCATTCTTAACTGTAAAAAAAAAACACAGAAACATAAAACAAACATACACACATGGTCCCGCTGTCAGAGTACAATATCCATGCTCCTCGATGCTGTGGATGGTAGAATCTGTTCTTTTTTTTCAGACTGCTGGCTGAATGAAACAAATGAATCCTCTATGCCAGCTTTAGCCCCTTTGTGGCATGGCTGGATATCCCTCTTCAGTTCCCTGTGTGCCCGGTAGCAGGAAAGCATGGGGTGTGCAGTGGTGAGGAAGAGCTGCATGATGTGTTGTGCCCTGTTTTAGGCCACCCTCCCCATGTTTTTTAGAACAAATGTGGCTGGCTGAGAGCAACATGACAAATCTGTTCATTATCCATAACAAAATAGTTCACATAGTGTATAAATATTTCACTATGGATTGAGCTATTTGCCTAGAGCAGCCTTTTTCTACCAGGGTGTTCAGGCACCCTGGGGTGTCTTGAGATTTCTTCAGGGGTGCCTTGGCCAAAAATGTATACAAGCCAGCAGTGGATCAAGCCTGCCCTTTAGTTACACAAAGTCACCGATTTCTATTGTGCACCATTTCAACCTTCCAGCCACTGGATTCCTTATAACCAGTGATGTCATCAGTGTTGCTAAGAAGGGTGTTGATCGCCTACACAGCATCTTTGTTGGACCCTTTCCTGCCCCTCTACGTCAACACTGGGGTCACATTAGGTGAGTGATTAACCACTTAAGACCCGGACCATTATGCAGGTAAAGGACCTGGCCAGTTTTTGCGATTCGGCACTGTGTCGCTTAAACTGACAATTGCGCGGTCGTGCGATGTGGCTCCCAAACAAAATTGGCGTCCTTTTTTTCCCACAAATAGAGCTTTCTTTTGGTGGTATTTGATCACCTCTGCGGTTTTTAATTTTTGCGCTATAAACAAAAATAGAGCAACAATTTTGAAAAAAAATTCAATATTTTTTGCTTTTTGCTATAATAAATACCCCCCAAAAAGATATAAAAAAAACATATTTTTTTCTCAGTTTAGGCCGATACGTATTCGTCTACCTATTTCTGGTAAAAAAAATTGCAATAAGCGTTTAACGATTGGTTTGCGCAAAATTTATAGCGTTTACAAAATAGGGATAGATAGATAGTTTTATGGCATTCTTATTAATATTTTTTTTTTTTTACTACTAATGGCGGCGATCAGCGATTTTTTTTGTGACTGCGACATTATGGGGACACATCGGACAATTTTGACATATTTTTGGGACTATAAAAATGCATTGTTTACTGTGAAAATGACAATTGCAGTTAACCACTAGGGGGCGCTGTAGGGGTTATGTGTGACCTCATATGTGTTTCTAACTGTAGGGGGGTGGGGCTGGACGTGTGACGTCACTGATCGCCTTTCCCTATATCAGGGAACAGACGATCAGTGACATTGCCACTGTGAAGAACGGGGAAGCTGTGTTTACACACACCTCTCCCTGTTCTTCAGCTCCTGTGACCAATCGCGGGACACTGGTGGCGATTGGGTCCGCGGGTGCCGCAGTCACGGAGCTTCGCGCGACCCACGGCTGGGCACTTAAAAGGGACGTACAGGTACATGCCTGTGCCCAGCCGTGCCATTCTGCCAACGTAAATGTGCAGGAGGCGGTCCTTAAGTGGTTAAGAGAAACTGAGGGAAAGGAGAAACACTGGAATACTAGTTGGCAATAGTGTGCAAAAGTGTATTTGCTTTGTAAGAATAAATAAATCACCTCGAAGGTTGGGTGCCCTACGTGTGTCGATGCTGCTGCATTATGCAAAACTATTAGAATAGTTTTATACATTTTAGAATGGGGTGCTTTGAGACTGTTCATCAATTTAAAGGGTGCCTCGAGATTGTCCATCATTTTAAAGGGTGCCTTGAGATTGTCCATCATTTTAAAGGGTGCCTCGAGATTGTCCATCATTTTAAAGGGTGCCTCGAGATTGTCCATCATTTTAAAGGGTGCCTTGAGATTGTCCATCATTTTAAAGGGTGCCTTGATATTGTCTATAGTTTTAAAGGGTGCCTTGACTGAAAAAAGGTTGAGAAACACTGAGCTGAAAAAATAATACCAGGATCATGGCTGCAACTGCAGCTATGATCCTGGTATAACTGGTATATAATGTGAAAAAGATGCATATACTAAACTATTTTCAGCCCGCTCTGGTCTGGTCAATTGATTGGTATCAGTAGGGGAGAGGAGAGAGCGCTTGTCAACAGCTGATGGTAAAGCTTTGGTTGGGTAACATCACCCATAAGCTACCTACCCATCCATTATCAGAGCTCCCTCCTCTCTCCTGCAGTTGCCGCTGGCTGGCCGGGGAGACAGATAACATGACCGGACCAGGGTGGGCTGAAAACAGGTAAGTATATGCATCTTTTTTACACAGGTGTAGTCAACATAAGTGTTAGGAGGGGAGGGATATTTTTAAGGTTAGTTGGGTTTAAAGAAGAATGACATTTTAACCACTTCCAAACCTTAGGTGTTTTTCAGATTTGGTGTTTGTAAGACTAAAACAGTTTTTTCTGCTAGAAAATTACTTAAAACCCCCAAACATTATATATTTTTTTTTCTAACACCCTAGAGAATAAAATAGTGGTCATTGCAATACTTTTTGTCACACCGTATTTGCGCAGCGATCTTACAAGCGCATTTTTTTTGGAAAAAAATCACTTTTTTGAATTAAAAAAATAAGACAACAATAAATTTGGCCCAATTTTTTTACATATTGTGAAAGATAATGTTACGCCGAGTAAAATTATACCCAACACGTCACGCTTAAAAATTCGTGGCATGGCGTCAAACTTGTACCCTTGATATCTTGATAGGCGACGTTTAAAAAATTCTATAGGTTGCATTTTTTGAGCTACAGAGTAGCTCTAGGGCTAGAATTATTGCTCTCGCTCTAACAATCGCGGCGATACCTCACTTGTGTGATTTGAACACCGTTTTCATATGCGGGGCGCTACTCGCGTATGTTTTCGCTTCTGCGCGCGAGCTCGTCGGGACGGGGCGCTTTAAAAAAAAAATTTTTTTGTTTTCTTATTCATTTTTATTTATTTTATTACTTTTTACACTGAAAAAAAAAAATTGATCACTTTTATTCCTATTATAAGGAAAAAAGCATGACAGGTCCTCTTAAATATGAGATCTGGGGTCAAAAAGACCTCACATCTCATAATTAGACTAAAATGCAAAAAAAAAAAAAAAAAAAAAATGAAACTGTCATTTTTTTCAAATGACAAAAAAAAAAATGTTTCTTTAAGAGGCTGGGCGGGACTGACGTTTTGACGTCACTTCCGCCCAGCAGAGCTATGGGGACGGGCGAAGGAGATTTTTCCTTCAGTCTCGTCCCCAGTCACCAGCCGAATGGTCCCGATCGCCTCCGCCGCTACCGACGGCTCCGGTAAGCGGCGGAGGGAGATCGATACCTCGGTTGTGGCAGCAGCTGCTGCCGTTACCGAGATATCAATCTTTAAAAATAGGACGTACATCGTTGTGCGCAGGTCTGGAAGTGGTTAAAGAGGAAGTGAGCCTGATTTTGCACCCTACAGCTTTAGTAAATCAATCCCAATGTCCTGATTGGGATGAAAACAGGGGTGAACAGCGGTGCTAGATATGGTGATAACATAAAATTATATAGCAACTGAAATATAAGTATACATAAAATGTGTGCGTGAGTAAGCACACATATTATTAAAACATTTGTTAAAACATAATGTCCATGAATGATCCGAGATCTTGTATTAATTAGCACCTGGAGGCAGCTCCCTTAGAGTGAAGCGATGGGCTCTGTGTAGAAATGGGAACAGAGGGGTGCCAGACTGAGTGCAATATAAATCATATATTTAATAAAAACAAGTAGTTACTCACAGGTTAAATTAGATGAGTTCAGTATGTGGTGAAAATCGCCAGTCCTGGAGTCTCATAAACGTTCCACTTGGCGTCCTGTTTTCCCTTTGCAGCCTGGGGCACTGGTGTGATCTTACAGGGATCCAGAGGAGGCTGGGAACCAGGAAGCAGGAAATGAAAAGCAGCTGGTCGTGACTTCACAGGAACAGGAAATGCCATTATTCACAGTGGCAAGGAATGGTAATGCATTTCGCAGCTACAGCTTCTTTATCTGAAATGCATTTTCACCTCATACTGAACTTATCTAATTTAACCTGTGAGTTACTATTTGTTTTTATTAAATATATAATTTATACTTCACTCAGTCTGGTGCCCCTCTGTTCCCATTCCTGATTGAGATGGAATGAAGAAACCACCTTAGATAAAAATGGCGGCTGAGGCCAAGAACTGCCTTATCACAGTGGAGCACCTGGAAAGGGCAGTCAATTCTGAAACTCTACGAACAAAGTAATGGCAACCAGAAAAATAACCTTCTCCATCAGAAGACTAAAGGAAGAACCCAGATGGTTTTGGAGATTTCTGTAATACCAAAAGTATTAAGTTGAGGTCTCACAGAGTCAATGGAACCGTGACAGGTGGAACAATACACATGTCACTAGGGATGTGCTTCGTATTCGAGTCAAACTCACGTTCGACTCGAACATCGTATGTTCGATCATTCGTCGAATTACGAACGTTTTGGGCCGTTCGTGCCAAATTCCAGTGGCGTGTCACGGCCCATAATTCACTGCGGCATTGCAGTGCATTGCTGGCTGATGATTGGCCAAGCATGCACTATGACCCGCATGCTTGGCCAATCACAGCGCGCAAAAAACGGAGAGCCATAATTGGCCAAAGCCAGGGCGGCTTTGGCCAATTATGTCTCAGGGGGTTTAGTACACGCCCCACACTATATAATGCTGCCTGGAAGTCGGCCTTGTGTAGTGTGTTGGTGGTTTACAGAGAGAGACAGTATGTCATTTTTTGGAGTTAGATAGAGCAGGCAGGCAGGCAGGCAGGCAGGCTAGTCAGTTAGAGTTACAGGGCCAGATTCAGAAAAGAGATACGACAGCGTATCTCCTGATACGCCGTCGTATCTCTGAGTGGGGTCGGTCATATCTATGCGCCTGATTCAGAGAATCAGTTACGCATAGATATCCCTAAGATCCGACAGGTGTAAGTGTCTTACACCGTGGTATCTTAGGCTGCATTTTCTGGCTGGCCGCTAGGTGGCGCTTTCGTTTGTTTACGTGAGGAATATGCAAATTACTATTTACGTCGATTCAGAAATGAACGACCGCCCGGCACTTTTTTTTTACGTCGTTTGCGTTCCGCTTTTTCCGGCGTAAAGTTACCCCTGCTATATGAGGGGTATGTGCGGCGTATCCTATGTTAAGTATGGCCGTCGAGTTTTGAAATTTTTACGTTGTTTGCTGAAGTCTTTTGCGAATACGGCTGGACGTAATTTACGTTCACGTCGAAAGCAATGACGTTTTTCCGCGGATTTTCGAGCATGTGCACTGGGATGTTTTCACGAACGGCGCATGCGCCGTTCAAAAGAAAAGTAAAATACGCGGGGTCAAGCCAAATTTAAATAAAACACGCCCCCAACATCCCCATTTGAATTAGGCGGGCTTACGCCGGCCCACATACGTTACGCCGCCGTAACTTAGGGTGCAAGTTCTTTCTGAATACGGAACTTGCGCCCAAAGTTACAGCGGCGTAACATATCTAAGATACGTTACGCCGGCCGGATAGATACGCTCAGGTATCTGAATCCGGCCCAAGGTGTGTGGAGGATATATATGCATCGCAGGTGTTGTGTATATATATTTATGTATACACTGTATTGAGTTTAGATAGATGCGCTCTTCCTAATATACTGGCAGGCAGGTGATTGTGCTAGCTGCAGTATTTTCACGTGGTGTACTGTCTGTGTCCTCTGTACAGTGTGCACCTAAAGCTACGTCAATAGATTTGCTGGTGTTTCTCATATTAATTCCTAAAGGCAGTACGATTCTGGGAAAAATGAGAATCACGATTCTTTTGCTTAGAATGAAGATCACGATTCTCTCACGATTCTCAAATAAATGCATGGTGCTTTTGTTAGCATGCATTTTTGTGATTTTTTTTTTATTTTATTTACACATATATATATAGATTGTGTGTAAATAAAAAAAAAATCACAAAAATAAAAATGCATGCTAACAAAAGCACCATGCATTTTGGTGCAGCGGCATTAAAAAATAAAATTAAAAAAAGGCCCATGCACTTTGGTGCTATTGAGGGGAGGCAGGCAG
Source organism: Rana temporaria (assembly GCF_905171775.1). Lineage (NCBI taxonomy): Eukaryota > Metazoa > Chordata > Amphibia > Anura > Ranidae > Rana > Rana temporaria. The sequence continues at coordinate 399,228,058 of NC_053490.1, forward strand.
TTCATTCTCAAATTAATAGGCTGTTCTGCAGCAAGGCACATACTCTGATGCATCGCATGGATGTGAAGTTGAACCTTTAAAACACAGGAGGCCGAAGGGCACAAAAAAAAAGAATTTTCAAAAAATCATTTGTCATTGGAATAGAAAGTGAGGCGCAATCTTCTGAACAGATGCGCACAGACAGCAAAACAAAATGTTACAGGGGTGATAACCCCTTTCTATGTTTTCCAAAAAGCTTAAAAATGTTATTTTTTGGCTGGAGCTACACTTTAAAAAAGTACCAGTTCAAAATTACAAACAGATTATACTTAACAACAAACCTACAGTCCCTGTCTTTTTTGCACCGCCTGTATACTGCTGTTCAAAGTATATAGGGCCAAAGGGGCTGGGAATGACCTGGAGGGAGGGGGACGGGGAAACCCATTCTATTTTTCTCAATGATTTTCATCCATATTGCAGACATTAAATTAAAGCCGCAAGCAGTTTTAAATGACTTTTTTCTTATAGTAACACCCAGCATGTACGATATTTAAAGGAATTTTTCTATATTTTTTTTTTCACTTTAAGCATCATTAAAATCACTGCTCCAGAAAAAACGACCGTTTTTAAAACATTTTTTTCCATTGATACATGTTCCCTGGGGCAAGACCAGGGTTCTCAAACCCGTTTTACTACAATAACTTGCATATTAGCCTTTAAAATTAGAACTTTTGAATTCGAACGTTCGAGTCCCATAGACTTCAATGGGGTTCTAAAAGTTTGCGCGAACGTTCGGTCCGTTCAAAGGTTCTGGTGCGAACCGAAAGGGGGGCGGGTGTTCGGCTCATCCCTACATGTCACCATGCACAATAGCATACATCAAGGAATGTAAAGCAATCGGCCTCTTGAATAAAAGACAGTCGAGGCTGAAATCTGACCATTGATTGTAGGGATACTTTGGTTCTGTAGGAGTCCTAGAACCTTCTGGGGACTGTGGAAAGGCCAAATGGCAAAGCCACAAATCTAATTGAAAGTGGTGATCTTCCATGGCAAACCACAGAACCTTTCGTGAGGGGGAAAAAAATCTGAACACGCAGGTAAGCATCTTTGATAGCCACCAATGTCAGGAAAACTCCCCGTTGGAGAAAGGCCATCACTGATCTCATCAGTTCCATCAACTTCTGCACCAAGCAGTTTGCATATGGCAGTGTGAACTGCCGTGCGAGTTGTGTGCGATGTGGGAACCCGCAGTGGATTTGCAGGGTTCCGAATCGCACCAGTGTGAACCCAGCCTTGGTGGGAGCAGTCAGGTGACATTTGTAGGCTGTATGCTTTGAGGCTTGGTTCACACTGGTGCGATTCGGGAACCCTCTGAATCCACTGTGGGTTCCCACATGGCACCTGACTCGCATGGCAGTTCACACTGCCATATGCAAACTGCTGGGGAGTGTCATACAATAGTAATGTCACCCCCATTTCAGCTCGCATATTGCACTGCGAACTGACAGTTTAAACAAGAATCGGATCACATATGTGTGAACACCCATGCGATTCTGGTGCAGACCAAAAAAAGGGTCCTGTGGGTGTTTGGTCCGAATGTGATGCAATTTCAGCCATACAGTTTGTATGGCTGAAATCGCATCACACAGACATCGCATGTGATCTGAACAGCAATGAGGTGCGAATCACAGGAATGTGGAGTGTACAGTGGTGGGTAGTACATGCAGGATGGTGTCAGGATAGTGGACAGTGTCAGATCATTTTTTTATTTTCCAATTTTTTTTTTTCCAAAAGGTTTTTTGGGACCAGTGGATTTTTTTTATTTTTATAAATTTTTACAATTACATTTTTTAATTATTTTTTTTACAATTTTTTTGTACTATTGATGAGAGGGTGGGGTTTTATTTTTTAAATATATTTTTTCACAGTGCTTTGGGAAAGGGGGTGGGGTAGTGGTTGGTGTCAGTGGGGCAGTGGTCAGTGTCAGTGGACTATCTCAGTGGATGGTGTCAGTGGTCAGTGGGGCAGTGGTCAGTGTCAGTGGACGATGTCAGTGGATGGTGTCAGTGGTCAGTGGGGCAGTGGTCAGTGTCAGTGGACGATGTCAGTGGGGTATTGTTCGCTGTCAGTGGACGATGTCAGTGGGGTAGTGGTCGGTGTCAGTGGGGTAGTGGTCGGTGTCAGTGGGGTAGTGGTCGGTGTCAGTGGACGTGTGTCAGTGGAGTAGTGGTTGGTGTCAGTGGACGGTGTCAGTGGGGTAGTGGTCGGTGTCAGTGAGGTAGTGGTCGGTGTCAGTGGGGTAGTGGTGGGTGTCAGTGGGGTAGTGGTCGGTGCCAGTGGACGGTGTCAGTGGGGTAGTGGTCGGTGTCAGTGGACGTGTGTCAGTGGAGTAGTGGTCGGTGTCAGTGGACGGTGTCAGTGGGGTAGTGGTCGGTGTCAGTGAGGTAGTGGTCGGTGTCAGTGGGGTAGTGGTCGGTGTCAGTGGACAGTGTCAGTGGGGGTAGTGTCAGTGGGGGTAGTGTCAGTGGGGTAGTGTCAGTGGGGTAGTGGACAGTGTCAGTGGGGTAGTGTCAGTGGGGTAGTGGTCGGGGGGTTCTGGACCGTGTTGGTATGGGGGGGCAGTTGTGGTGTCGGATGTTTTATTTTTTCAATTTCATTTTTTTTTTTATCAGCCCTGTTGGGGGTGTTGGTGACATGACAGGGGTCTAATCAGAGACCCCTGACATCTCCCATTTGAGACAGAGAAAGGGACAGAGGACATTCATTCCCCAGTCCTTTCTCTGCACAGAAGATGAATGAAGGGAAGACAGCGTCTCCCCTCCATTCATACACTGAAGCAGAGTAACACACGGGTTACTCTTCTCAGTTGTCACAGGACACACAGCGCTCGGTAATGAACGCTCTGTGTCCCGTACCCGCTCTCCATCCTGACAGATCCCCCGCCCCCCTCGCAGCCCGCGGGAGAGGAGAGAGAAGCCGGCGATGGCTGTGGGGGATGAGGGGGGGTTGAGGATAAAGACAAGGCGCGGGGGGTGGACACACGGAGGGGGACAACATCGGGGGTGGAGGATAATGGTGCTGGAGGAGGAGGAAGACACTCGGGGATGATCGGTGCGACGGGGACAGCTGTGAGCACCGATTCCCCCCTGCATGGCTTTTCAGGTGAAAGCCGCGGGAGGGAGGAGGAGAAGCAGATGATGAAAAGCCATGCAGGGGGGTCGGTGCTCACAGCTATCCCGTCGCAGCAATCATCCCCTACTGTCACAGGATATCATGTGTGCCGTTTAAAAAAATGACAGGGGGCCGTGAGCGCTCTCTGCTATTACCCAGAACGCGCTCTGCCTGGTCCTGTGCATGCTCTGGCCAAGGGGAGTGTAGAGGTGGGCGGGAGTCTGCTGACATCATGATTCTGCCCACTGAGCGCCAAACAACAGACCTGCCCACCGAATCTGGACTTTTTGGGGTTTCAAACAGCTAAATGGGGGACATTTGACAGGTAAGGATACATGCAGGAGGCATGTACATCCTTATAGATCACCACTATGGCAGTACTTTAAAATTGATGAGAGTGGGTTTACATCCACTTTAATTCTGCATAAAACATTTAAGTGTAATTTCATGAGATAATTTATGAGGGCGTGTCTAGGGGCGGGATTAGTGGCGGGACATGGTAGGGGTTGGGCGGGGCAACTGGTGGCGAGTACGCCTTGAGGCCTTGCTAGTAGCTCAGGACTTGAAATTTTGAGCCCTGACTTAGGGCCATAAAATTTGTTGCACTGAGCAGGACCAATGTTGAGAGGAAGGATGACAGAAAGCACACAACAGAGTGTCATCCCATCAAAGCACAATTAGACATCTGCAAAAACAGGCATTGGTGAGGGAGGAAGTTATTGCGTGGCCTATTTGTCCTTAAGGTAATGATTTCATCTTTGATTTCTGAGTGTCATTGGGCTTATAGTATATGTAAACCCTCATCTTGCAAAACCACCCATCCACTACTGCCATAGTGCTGATCTATAAGGATATAAATGCCTCCTGCATGTATCCTTACCTGTCAAATGTCTGCCCTCTGTCTGTTATAAGAACTGAAAAACTGCAGATTCTGTGGGTGGATCTGTTGTCTGGAGCTCTGTGGGTGGAGTCGTGATGTCAGTAGACTCCCTGCCCTCCTCTACACTCCCCTTGCCAACATGTATTTTTTCCTATGTATTCCTTAAACTGAATTCTGCTATGATCACTAACATCCAGTCAAAATCCAGAAAAGTAACCACATGACTTCAGAAAAGTAGTGGGGGTGGGAATTAATGCTAGTGCATGAGATATGTAAATAACCTGTGTAAGGGGTTAGCTCGGTAGCGGGGTGTGTGACCCCTTGGATGGGTTCACTACACACTGAATTTATACAGACAGGCAGTCGAAGACGGTTGAAAACAAAGATTTTGGTTTATTCTTCTATCTTGCTGGAAACAAGTGCAAGCATCCAAACAACATAAACAAAATCAAACATAAAATAAACCCTGGCCACTTGGGGCGTCTATCTTCACCACACAGGAACCTATCTATGGAGTCTGGTACAGCCTAGTGCTGGGCAGACACTGCTGGTCATACAGCAGAAAAACAATAGTCTTTTGATTTTTATCACACAGAAAAATCAATTTCCTCCTCACCTCCTCAGAAGACTTTCAGCTACTGCTCTCTTTCACTCAGAAAGCCTCAGCATCCAGCAATTTAGTGGTAATCCTCTGGATTACTTATAGAGGCCTTAATTGCCTCATTCTGAACTGCTGAAGTCTTCCAACGCCCTCAAATCTTTCCTGGCTACATTTGCAGCCGACGCCTAATAACAATTGGTGTATTGTCTAAACAAGGCAGAAATGTATGTCCCGTCTGTGACAACACCTACAGATTTACCTGACTTCCTGTCACACCTGACATTCACAGCAAGGGGGCGGAACGGACTTAGTTTTTTTTCTCTAAGTCCGTTTTATTTCAATGAACAATAAAAGAGGATTGCTCAGAGCTGCATTAACTCTGTGTGGCAAGACTGGGCACAGATGATAGGAAATCTTATTCTGTACATTGTGACATCAAAAAAAAAAAAAAAAAATCGGGTTTACATCCACTTTAAGGTATCAAAATCATTTTTGGTTGAGTTTCTCTTTAAAACAGACAGCAGGAAAAAAATAGATGAAAGTAGTTCTGCAGATCACGATTTCAGTCATTTCAAATAGGGACAGATAAAATTTCACTAACAACACTTTGCTTTGACTGTGGTGTCTTGTAACAAGTTGCCATAGGCTGTGTAGACTATCCAGATGGACCTGCTTTTCATATGCTGTATATTGGATTCTGCATATCCTCTCCAGCCTGCAAGCTTTCCCCCGATGGCTACATTTTAATGGGCTAGCCTTCTTCTTTCCACAAATGCTTCTCTTGTAAATTCAAATAAAGCCGAGAGATGAAAAGTTTGTGCATGCACGCTCGGTGGTTACTGTTGTGGCTCCCCTGTCATCTCTTATTGTAACCACAGTTCTAAAACTCGCACCTCCCTATCGCTGTGTTTTATGTTACAATTCGAACCGGATTAAATGAAATGCGTTTCTGTGCAAGGCTCCGGGGAGACTTGTGATTGGAAGGAAAAATGGTTGCCGACTGAGGGATCAAAGTAAAATGTTCATTAGTGGGGGTGCACTGTTCCTTTTAACCCATTCGGCGCTTGAGGCATGGGTATCACGCTGGCCTGATGTCCCCCTGATTGCTAGCAGCACAGAGCTTGAAACAGATAAGGTCCTTTCATGCAGATGTCAATTAAATATGCATATCTCAGCAGATTTCTGAGACCTCAGCCTTGGGAATAATTAGAGGGAAATTAAAAATTCCCTCTCCCCAACCTTTCTCTGTGGGCAGTGGGCACCAAAGCGTGTGGTTTGTATTAGATAGTATGCATGATCTACAAAGGATCATTACCATTTATTTAGATTTAAGATTATGGCACAGTAATGAAGCTGGTGCCTTATGCAGCACATTCTCCTTCTAGTATCGGTGGATTCCTGCCGCTCACTGGTATCCGCTACACCGCTGACTGCATACACAGAAACTGATGGAGGATAAGTACCACTGGGGTCTACTTTGTCTGCCTCCTTACTAAGTAATCATCGGCCCTAGCAGTGCTAATGGGCTCTGTATTTTATATCCCATGCTGCACCTATCACTCCATCAGATATTTTGAGCGTCTCTGCTTGGTTTATTGGACAGTTTTATTTTGCTGTGTTTGCCAAACGCTCCTGCAGTGCAGTATTTGTGGAGAAGAAGAATTTAGTCTTAACAATATGAAAGATATTGAGACAGATTTGTAAGGATGTACAATGGAAAATACAGCACATTCTTACTGGATGCCATGGACAATAGACTGTTCTTCCCTCCACTTGTTTCAAACTAAGCCTTGATTCCCTAAGATGACTAATCAGTAGGAACATTACGTTCTGTAGGAAATTTGAGGCCACTGTCAGTTTTTAAAGAGTACGTCAACAGGGACACGGGAAGCAATACAAATCTGGCAGGGGTTCTAGCCTTTCTCCCCCAGGCATACACCTCCCAAGAATAGAGCCTCCTGGGGGGGATATAAAATATACCGTATTTATAGGCGTATACCGCGCACATTTTTGCCCTGAAAATCAGGGCAAAATCGTGGGTGCGCGATATACGCCGATACCCGCTTTCCCGCGCCGAGTTTGAATACTGCGCCGGCATATACCGAGCGCAGTACACTCGTGTATAGTCGGGCAGTCTCGGCTCCTCTCGCGCTCACGTCCTGGACGTACAGGATGTGAGCGCGAGAGGAGCCGAGCCTGCCCAACTATACACGAGTGTACTGCGCCAGCATGTACCGAGTGCAGTACATTCGTGTATAGTCGGGCAGGCTCGGCTCCTCTCGCGCTCAATCCTGGACGTACAGGACGTGAGCGCGAGAGTAGCCGAGCCTGCCCGACTATACACGAGTGTACTGCGCTCGGTATATGCCAGTGCAGTAATCAAACTCGGCGCGGGAAAGCGGGAAACGAGCAGGGAGGACGCCGCAGAAGGACGCCGGACCCGACAAAGAGGACACCCAAAGCCGCAGACGGACGTCGGACCCGACGAGGCAGCCGATGGACGCCGCGCAAGACACCAAAACTGTAAGTACAAAAATCTTTTTTCCACAGGAATGCGGGTCCACTTTAGGGGTGCGCGCTATACGCCGGAGCGCGCAATACCCCGATAAATACAGTATATTGTTGCAAACTAGAGTTCTGCTTTTAGTGTTGTGTAGCACTTACCTGCTAATGTATGGATCCCCTGATTCCAGATGACAACGACCCTTCCAGCAATGCCACACCCTCTGACACAACACTGCACATTACCCTGAAGACACCTTCAGGGCATCATGTCGTGGGGATGCTTTTCTTCAGCAGGGACAGGGAAGCTGGTCAGAATTGATGGGAAGATGAATGGAGCCAAATACAGAGTAATCTTAGAATAAAACCTGTTATGCCCTGTACACACGATCGGTTCGTCTGATGAAAATGGTCCGATGGACACAAAGGTGGCAGGAGCTCAGCAAACAGGGCCGCCATCAGGAGGGTACAGGCAGTACACCTGTAAGGGGCCCGGAGGTTCCCAGGGGGCCAGATGGCAACCCCCTTTAAAAAAAAAAAATTTTTAGGGGTCCAGAGGCCCCCAGGGCCCCGGATGGCAACCCACCCTTTTATTTATTTATTTTTTATATATTTTTATTTTATTTTTTATTAAAGGGCCCAGAGGTATATATATATATATATATATATATATATATATATATATATATATATATATAAAGGGCCCAGAGGTCCCCATGGCCCCGGATGGCAACCCCCCTTTTTTTATATAAAAAAATTTACATTTTTTTTATATATTATTTTATTTCTTTTTTTTTTCTTTTTTTATATATATATATATGTTTTTTTATTAAAGGGCTCAGAGGCCCCCAGGGCCCCATGTGGCAACCCCCCTTTTTAAAAAATGTTTTATAAATATTTATTTTTTTATATTTTATTTATTATTTATTAAAGGGCCCAGAGGTTTCTATTTTTTTCTTTTTATTAAAGGGCCCAGAGGTCCCTGATGCCAACCCCCCTTTTTTTGTAATTTCTTTTTATAACATTTTTTTTCATTATATATATATATATATATATATATATATATATATATATATATATATATATATATATATATATATATATATATATATATTAAAAAATGTTATTAAAATGTATTCTTTCATGAGTTATTTACAAGTTTCTCTTTGTTTACAACCATTGCCATGTCGCCAAGGTTAACACGTGCGGAGCGGATAGAAATTGTGTTGATGTCTGGTGAATGCAGTAACCGGGGCATTGCAGCAGATTTCAATGCAAGACAGCCTACGAGACCACCCATGCTACAGTTAGCAAACTGCCTGCTATGTTTCGTCAAACTGGTTCAGTGTTGGATTTGCCAAAATGTGGACGCATGAAATCTGTCACTAATGAAGAAACATCAGTGGCTGTCCTAGCTTCATTCAGCAAGAGCCCACAGCGTAGCACTCGCCGCATGTCACTGGAGAGCACATTGAACACATTTTATAAGTGGTCAGAAACTTGTAAATAACTCATGAAAGAATAAAGTTACGTTAAAACCAAGCACACCATTGTTTTTCTTGTGAAATAACGAATAAGTTTGATGTGTCACATGACAAAAGTTGGATTCAAAATGTCTGACTTCAAAATGGCCGCCATGGTCACCACCCATCTTGAAAAGTTTCCCCCCTCACATATACTAATGTGCCACAAACAGGAAGTTAATATCACCAACCATTCCCATTTTATTAAGGTGTATGGCTTAATGGCTAAATGGCCCACCCTGTATATATATACACACACACCGTATATACTGGATATAGAAACATATTTTTTTACAGATTTACTGACAACATGATCAATCTATCACTTCAACAGGGCTCTGGTATTTTCCAACATGGGCCCTTTAAGGTGATTGCAAATGCTAATTTTTTTGTTTTAATAATAAAAAAAAAATGTCATAGCCATGGGGGTGCTCATGCTTGTTTGCTATTGAGCCCCGATCTGTGTCTCCATTCACACACAGAGAGCAGAATAATGGCCGGACAGTTCGGGTTTTGAATCATGTTTCCAGGTTTCAGTCCGCCTGAAACCCTGACAAAATATTCAGACAAGAATGTGGCTTGGTGCAGGGCCTGAGGGTGAGGGGATACTATGCACGCCGCATTGCTAGTCACAGGTGTCTCTGGTCTGTTATATGGGCACAGTGGCTGTGTTTGATGGGCACAGTGGCTACGTTGGATGGCACAGTGGCTGCAATTGATTGGTACAGGGGCTGCAAGTGATGGGCACAGTGGCTGCGTTTGATGGCACAGTGGCTGCGTTTGATCGCATAGTGGCTGCGTTTGATGGGCACAGTGGCTGCGTTTGATGGGCACAGTGACTGCGTTTGATGGCACAGTGGCTGCGTTTTATGGGCACAGTGGCTGCGTTTGATGGGCACAGTGGCTCCGTTTGATGGGCACAGTGACTGTGTTTGATGGGCACAATGACTGAGCTTGATGGCACAGTGGCTGCGTTTGATGGGCACAATGGCTGCACTTGATGGGCACAGTGGCTGCACTTGATGGGCACAGTGGCTGCAACTGATGGCACAGTGGCTGCAATTGATGTTTTTTTTTTTTTTGGATTTTTCAATTTGTTTGCGCCCCCTCAAAAATTTTGAGCTCTAGCCGCAACTGTTTTCTAACTTAAAGCGGGAGTTCACCCTAAATTTTTTTTTTAAGATTAGATTCATGCTCATTTTGTCAAGGGGAATCGGGTAGTTTTTTTTAAAAACGAAGCAGTACTTACCGTTTTAGAGAGCGATCTTCTCCGCCGCTTCCGGGTATGGTCTTCGGGACTGGGCGTTCCTTCTTGATTGACAGTCTTCCGACAGGCTTCCGACGGTCGCATCTATCGCGTCACGAGTAGCTGAAAGAAGCCGAACGTCGGTGCGGCTCTATACGGCGCCTGTGCACCGACGTTCGGCTACTTTCGTAAAATCGTGACGCGATAGATGCGACCGTCGGAAGTCTGTCGGAAGACTGTCAATCAAGAAGGAACGCCCAGTCTCGCAGCCCATACCCGGAAGAAGCGGAGAAGATCGCTCTCTAAAACGGTAAGTACGGCTTTGATTTAAAAAAAAAACACCCGATTCCCCTAGACAAAATGAGCATGAATCTAATCTTAAAAATTGTCATTTCCGGGTGAACCTCCACTTTAATGCAGAGAATACATTACCATCGCTCCCAACTGTCCATGATTTGAAGGGACTGTCCCTGATTTGGAGCAATGTTCATCTTTCTTCCTCATTTGTCCCTTATTTTGGTCTGATCTGTATAGTTGTATTTAAAATGCACTATTTATCTTTCAAAAATAATTTCCCAGTGATAAACCTTTCATCCAATTTCTAAATTGCCGCATTTGTAAATTTTAAAAAGCCAACATAAAAAGAAATAGTAGTGGTAAAAAAAAAAAAAGCCCTTGTAGATTTAACTAATCTTTTTTTTTAGTTAATTCTCCTTTGAGGGGTGTGGCAAGGGTGTATCCGATGCCAACATACTATTGCTAGTAGGTGTCCCTCATTCCCAAAATGTTGGTAAGGTATGCATTAGGGTAAAAAAAAAAAAAGTCTGCCTTTAGAACCGCTTTAATACAGAACAAGTCTGCTAGTATGTGTGTCTCGTTCACAGTATCTTACATTTTCCCTATTCTCCCTGTCTCCAACGTCTTCCGCCTTCTTCTGTCTGTTGTGACGGTCATTACATGCCCTATTAGCTTTTCTCCTTAACTCTCTTCACTTGCCCATGCTGTCAACACTTTCAGTAGAACAAAACGGGACGCATAAGGCCAACTCGTCTTGTTCTCTGATTTTTTCACCTCTTTTGAATCCACCCACAATATGCAAAATTCAAATACCATATACTAGCAAATCAGAGCTGGGTAGGTGGCAGTAAAGAAAACGATTAAAGCTGACCCTTGGGAAAACTTAAACGTCTCTTAACGACTTAATTTTAATGCTTTCCTTTATAGCTTACTTACGTAAAATTGCAGTATTTAATGAAAACCCATCATGAAAGAAAAATTGAGGCTGCCATTTCTGAGCTTTCCTATTAAAAGTACTAATTGCCTGGCTGCCATGCTGGCCCTCTTGCTTTAATAGTTTGAGACACTAATCTGGAACAAGTATGCAGATCAAGACTTCAGACCTTTCTCTGACTTCCCCTTTCTACATACACTATATTGTCAAAAGTATTGGGACACCTGTCTTTACACACACATGAACTTTAATGGCATCCCAGTCTTGGTCTGTAGGGTTCAATATTGAGTTGGCCATGCAGCTATACCACCATCAACTCTATTGGGAAGGCTGTCCATAAGGGTTAGGCGTGTGTCTATGGGAATGTTTGACCGTTCTTCCAGAAGCCCATTTTGTGAGGTCAGGCACTGATGTTGGATGAGAAAGCCTGGCTCACAGTCTCCGCTCTACTTCATCCCAAAGGTGTTTGATCGGGTTGAGGTCAGGACTGTGCATGCCATTAAAGTTCTTCCACCAAAAACGTACTCATCCATGTCTTTATGGATCTTGCTTTGTGCACTGGTCCAAATCATTAGATGGAGGGGGGTTATGGTGTGGGGTTGTTTTTCAGGGGTTGGGCTTGGTCCTTTAGTTCCAGTGAAGGGAACTCTTAAGGCATCAGCATACCAAGACCTTTTGGAAAATTTCATGCTCCCAACTTTGTGGGAACGGTTTGGGGATGGCCCTTTCCTGTTCCAACATGACTGCACACCAGTGCACAAAGCAAGGTTCATAAAGAAATGGATGAGCAAGTTTGGGTTGGAGGAACTTGACTGGCTTGCACAGAGTCTTAACCTCAACCCAATAGAATACCATTGGGATGAATTAGAGGGGAGACTGCTAGCCAGGCCTTCTTGACCAACATCCGAAGAAGAAGGTATGGACGGCCGCACACCAAAAAACCTTTGAAAGGTAGCCTTTAATGGTATAAAAATAAAAAGCACTACAAAGCACAGCAAGCAGCGGGGTATGTAGCTGACGCGTTTCACACTGGGGTTCAGTGCTTAGTCAGTGCCTGACCTCACAAATGTGCTTCTGGAAGAGCGGTGAAACATTCCCATAGACACAATCCTAAACCTTGTGGACAGCCTTCCCAGAAGAGTTGAAGCTGTTATAACTGCAAAGGGTTGGCCAACTCAAGCCTACAGACTAATAGGTAGATTCAGTAAGAGTTAGGCCGGCTTATCAGTAGATAAGCCGACCTAACTCAGAATCTACGCCGACTTATGTTTAAGCGTATGCTCAAACAGAGATACGCTTAAACATATCTAAGATAAGACGGCTTGCGCCGTCCTATCTTAGGTTGCAATTTTTCGGATGGCCGCTAGGTGGCGCTTCCATTGCGGTCAGCGTATAATATGTAAATGAGTTGATACGCCGATTCACGAACGTACGCCCCCGGCCGCCGCAGTCGATTTACGCCGTTTCCGTAAGGCATTAGCAGACCTAAAGTTATTCCATCTATTAGGTGGAATAACAATGTTAAAGTATGGCCGCCGTTCCCGCCGCGAGATTCAAATTTTTTACGTCGTTTGCGTAAGTCGTCCGCGAATCAGGATTTACGTCGTTTACGTCCACGTCAAAATCAATAGGCCCGTGCGGCGTACTTAGCCGCAATGCACACTGGGAAATGTAGGCGCCCGGCGCATGCGCAGTAAAAAAAAAACGTCAAAAACGTGAGGTCAAGCCTCATTACCATAAAACACGCCCCCCTCCAACACATTTGAATTAGGCGCCCTTACGCCCGCCGCATTTACGCTACGCCGCCCTAAGGAGGCAAGTACTTTGAGAATACAGTACTTGCCTCTCTTACTTAAGGCCACGTAGTGTAAACACGCTAGGCTACGCCGCCTTAGATTTGCGCGCCCCTACCTGAATCTACCTACAAGACTAGGATGCTATTTAAGTTCAAGTGCGTGTAAAGGCAGGCATCCCAATACTTTTTTATGTATTCTGACTCCAAAATGTTAAAGCCAGTGGGTCAGCACAGCAGCTAATTAACATTTTAAATTAGAACACAATCCATGTTTTAAGAACCCGGAAAGACAGCCAGCCTTTTGATGACAGTAGAAGACAAGACCTTTCCAGCTGCATCCACTATGCAATATTTTTTTTAGCTTAAAAACGCCTCTCCATGTTATTCTATGTGTTCATGTACACACAGGACTTTAGGAGCTGTATGCGGCATAGGCGTTTCACTTCTATGTGGCAGGACACTTCTTTGTGGCAGGACAGGTGGCACCTCACCTTCACCTTCTATGTTTCCCCAGCTCATTTGAAAATCCTCTGAGACCATGGTATTCTAAAAATGTTACTGATAGAGAGTGGCTGTAGTTCAGGAAATGTATGTTTCTTCTACAATGCCTGAACCCAGAAGGGCTCTACTTTGGACCTACTTAGGCTGTGTGTAGGGGGGTGTCAGGGGGGATTCAAGAGTAACAGTACAAGCCAAGTATCAAAAAAATGTAACTGTTTGTTGCTGCGCAATTTTACTACTTAGTTAAAGGTGTGCTAATGTTTTCAAATCTCTTTAATACCGCTTGCTAATTTCCCTCACAAGTCCCTTTTAGTAAATGTAACAAAGTAGAAGTCATGGGCAATAATACCAAATTCTTCTCAACTCTCAAAGGAGTTTTAAAACATTCCCACATTTGAATAATTTCCATAAGTGCGACACACACATGAGGAATGCTTCATTACCTGATGACTGCTGTGGGATTTGCTTACCTTTTAAAATTTGTGATACCAAAAAGAAAAGATCCAATTTTTAGGCCCCTTTTACACGGACGGCTGTTCTGCCGCAGTTAAAAGCAGTTAAAAGCAGTTAAAAGCATGTTTATTTTCTGCTGAAATTCAAGACTTCAGGCACAGCGGCCAGCTGCATTTGTACAGTGCAGTTAGCTGTGGTTGCGTTTAGCCGTGGCACGATATTGAACGGGGATCCGACTTGGATCCCTGCCAATACCAAGCACTGTGTATGGTATGAATCTTGAGGGGGAACTCCACGCCAAATTTCAAATAAAAAAACGGCATAGGTTCCCCCTCCAAGAGCATACCAGGCCCTTGGGTCTGCTATGGATTTAAAGGGGAACCCCCGTGCGCCGAAAAAACGATGTGGGGTCCCCCACAAAATCCATACCAGACCCTTATCCGAGCTCGCAGCCCGGCCAGTCAGGAAAGGGGGTGGGGACGAGCGAGCGCCCCCCCCCTCCTTAACCATACCAGGCAGCATGCCCTCAACATGGGGGGGGTAGGTGCTTTGGGGCGAGGGTCCCCGGTCTTTTGTCGTCTTCTCCCCTCTTCTCCTTTTTCCTTCTTCTCCGCTGTCTTCTTGCGGTCACCGGGTGATATCCGCCCCCTTATGTCGTCACCACCTGAAACATGATGGGACTGTGACGTCATAAGAGGCCTATATAAATCGGTGCAAGCCGTGCACCCGGCATTACAGCGGGAGGAAGCGACGTGTCAACATCGAAGAAGAGAAGAGGGAAGAAGACTGGGCCCCCACTGGTAAAAGAGCTTAAAAGAAGAAAGCGGGGGCCCCCGGCAGGACAGAAAAAGATGGCGGTGAAGACCGGGCCCCCCCCCCCCGGCAGAAGAAAACAGGGAAGGTGAATTGGTAGGGGTATGATGTACCCCATACTCATTCACCTAGGGTGGGTGGCCGGGATCTGGGGGCCCCCTTATTAAAGGGGGCTCCTGGATTCCGATAAGCTCACCACCCGCAGACCCCGACAACCAACGGCCAGGGTTGTCGGGAAGAGGCCCTGTCCTCATTAACATAGGGAGAGGGTGCTTTGGGGTGAGGGGGGCCGCAGGGCGCCCCCCTGCCCCAAAGCACCTACCCCCCCATGTTGAGGGCATACGGCCTGGTACGTTTAAGGAGGGGGGAGGCACTCACTTGTCCCCACCCCCTTTCCTGACTGGCCGGGCTGCGTGCTCGGATAAGGGTCTGGTATAGATTTTGGGGTGGACCCCACTCCGTTTTTTCAGTGTACGGGGGTCCCCCTTAAGATCCATAGCAGACCCAAGGGCCTGGTATGCTCTTGGAGGGGGAACCCATGCCAGTTTTTTATTTGAAACTTGGCTTGGAGTTCCCCCTCAAGATTCATACAAAACGCAGCTGACACAGTGCACTGCGATTACCTGCGGTTATGTGCCGATAGCTGCGCCAGATCGCACCTGGATGCATTCAATTCAATTTTTTCTATTCACACAAAATCGCAGGTAGCAAAACCACAGGTAATCGCAGTGTGTGAAGGTTGTGCTTCTATCTGTGGTAAAATCCGCAGCTGAAAGCACCATTCTATCCGTCCGTGTGAATGGGGCCTTATGCCGCGTACACACGACAGTTTTTCGGGTTGTAAATTTTTATTTTTTTTTTAATGTCATTAAAAACGATTGTGTGTGGGCTCCAGAGCATTTTTCACGATGTAAAAAAATGACAATTAAAAATTTTGAACATGCTCTAATTTTTCACTACGTTTTTAACGTTGTCGCTTTTAATGTCGTAAAAAATGGTCGTGTGTGGGCTTTAACGACGTGAAAAAAATGTGCATGCTCAGAAGCAAGTTATGAGACGGGAGCGCTCGTTCCGGTAAAACTAGCGTTCGTAATGGAGATAGCACATTCATCGCGCTGTAACAGACTGAAAAGCGCGAATCTTCTCTCACCAAACTTTTACTAACACAAAATCAGCAAAAGCAGCCCCAAGGGTGGCGCCATCTGCATGGAACTTCCCCTTTATAGTGCCTTCGTACGTGTTGTACGTCACCGCGCTTTGCTATAGCACTTTTTTTTTCACGATCGTGTGTAGGCAAGGCCGTTTTAATGATCGGGTTGAAAAAAACTTTGTTTTTTCTAGACCATTAAAAATGTAATTTTTTACAACCCGAAAAATGGTCGTGTGTACGCGGCATAACTCTCGACAACAGTTTGCTAAATATATTTGTAAACGTGTGATGAATTTGTTTGCACATCAAAACAATACATTTTCCTTGACTTTCCCAAAATAGGGAAAATACTGAAGATGTCACAGAATGTCAATCGTCCAAGAGGACAGTGGTGCAAGTGAGAACGATGGGCTCCATTGTATGATATGAGCCAGACCCCTGAGGTTCAGTTTTGTGCCTACTTCTCTAGGCACAGGATCCCTGCCCCTATTATTCCCAATGGTGCTGGTGCATCCAGTCCCACCTTGCTACTTAGTGTACCAAAAGCCCTATTTACCATAATCCCTCCTCTGCACCCATCACTGCATTTGCTATAATCCTTTACACCAAGGGCCAACCCATGGCTCCAGGGAGTTTGGCATGAGGCCTGTAAACGTCTTAAAGGGTGACGGGGATGCCATGCAAGCACAGCAGCCACGAAGGCCAACACAGACAAGCCTGGCAAATTCACATCTGTAGGGATGCTGGGGGTGCCATGCAACCACAGCAGCTGTGACAGCCTGCTTTGACAAGCCAGGTAAATGCATGTCTGGATGCTGGAGCTGCAGTGTTTGCATTAGCACCAGCAGCTGGGAATGCAGGGGCGCCAGGTGTGTAAATGCTGCGTAGCTTGATCTAGGGGGAAGCTGGGGGGCTGTGCCCACAACCCCCCCTCTACCTCCCCCACACAGCACATACATAGGCTGCATTCACACCGGTGATCAGGGTTGGTGCCAAATGTAGTATCAGATCTTCCTGCGGCTTTCAGTGGGTAGGTGTAGTTGCTGGCCCAGATCTCTATAATGACAGGTGGCTGCGCATATTCACGGTTCTCTACCTGTGGCGATCGATGGTGGATACACTTTGTCTGCATCCAGCAGTGATCACCGCAGGTAATTGCTGGCTGTGCAGAGAGTTGTGAATAGGTGTGGCTGTTGGTGACCTGTCATTATAGTCAGGGCCGTCTTTACCATAGGACAAACAGGGGCAGCTGCCCAGGGCCCTGTCACTGTTGGGGGCCCAAAGCAACCCCCTTTTTTATTTATTTTTAGGGGTCCGGAGGTCCCCAGGGGCCCGGAGGCCCTCAGGGCCCCAGATGGCAACCCCCCTTTTTTTTATTTATTTTGAAATAAAAAATATATTTTTTTTTAATATATTTTTATTTTATTTTTTATTAAAGGGCCACATTTTTTTTTTGTTTAGAGGTCTGGAGGTCACCAGGGGCCCGTAGTTCCCCAGGGCCCCGGATGACAACCCCCCTTTTGTTTATATAAAAAAAACTTTTTGTTATATATGTCTTTTATTATATATATATATATATATATATATATATATATATATATATATATATATATATATATATATATATATATATATATATATTATATAAATGTTATTATTATTATTAAAGGACCCAGAGGTCCCCAGGGCCCCGGATGGCAACCCCCCTTTTTTTTATAAAAAAAACATTTTTTTTTTAGATTATTTTATTTCTTTTTTTTATAAATGTTTATTTTTGTATTTTTGTTTATATATTTTTTGTATTTATTTTTTATATTAAAGGGCCCAGAGGTCCCCAGGGCCCTGGATGGCAAACCCCCCCTTTTTTTTATAAATGTTTCTTTTTTATATATATATATATTTTTATTGTATTTTTTATTAAAGGGCCCAGAGGTCCCAGATGGCAACCCCCCTTTTTTTTTGTAATTTATTTTTATTAAAAAAAAATTATTAAAGGGCCCAGAGGTCCCCAGGGCCCCAGATGACAACCCCCTTTTTTAAAAAAAATATATATATATTTTTTAATATATATTTTTTATTTCTTTTTTCTTTTTATTAAAGGGCCCAGAGGTCCCCGGATGGCTACACCCCTTTTTTATATATCTTTTTCTTTATTTCTTCTTTTTTTTGTAAAGGGCCCCCCGCTTCTAAATTCGTGGCAGCCTGTTAAGCCCCTGTGCTGCCCACAAATCAGGCTGAAAATCATCAGCGGCATGCAGCCAGTGACAGTACTGCTTCCCTTCCCAGTGTTTTAAAATGTACAGCACCCCTGGCTTCCCTTTAGACTTGCACTTCTCCCTTCCTGCCACTGGGTGCTGCTTGTATATAAAAGTGAATTAGAATGTGATTTTAAAACATCCCGAGTTTGCTCTTCCTGAGGCTGACATCTTCATGTCCTGCTCCTCAAGGTATGTCACTGTTTGCTAATCTATATTGTAAATAGAAGTTTTCTGTAGAGTGTGCCCAAAGTCTTTATAATATTTGATGATTCACTGCAGGTCTGGTCAGTGTTTTTAAAAGTTCCTCTATTTTACACATGGCATGGCGTCACAGCACCGTCTGTCCATTCTGCTTTAGCACCATGGGACCCCATGCCATGTCATGTGTAAAATAGAAGAACTCTTTAAATCACAGACCAGACCTGCAGTCCAGGCTGAGTAAGGCTTTAGAGCACATGGCATTACTGTCTGTATTTAACTGCTTGATGGGCTTATTTTGGGCCTGGCTGGTTCACATGTATGTGTTTTGGCGGCCCACATTTGTGCAGGCACAGCAGCCCATTCATTTGAATGGGCCGCCATGCCTGCGTTTTCTGCAAAGAAAAGCGCATGCCTCATGTAATAGGCTGCGCACACAGCACACCTATGCCCATCAAGCACTGAAATACAGCACTGTCTGCCCATTCTGCTGTCTGCTGTGACTTATCTGCAGTTCCCACACTGTCAAACTTGCTGCATTTTTAGACGTTTAGGTCAGGCTTTTAAAAACACAGTGCGTTTGTGTGTGCAAGAACTGCAGGTAAGTAGCATGGTGCAAAAGCAGAATGGATTTCAAGGCAACTGTATTTTTAAAATGCTGAATGCACCTTTTTTCTGCAGGAAACGCAGGCATGGCAGCCCATTCAAATCAATGGGCTGCTGTACCTGCACAAATGAGGGCCGCCAAAACACATACATGTGAACCAGCCAGGCCCAAAATAAGCTGGAGGGAGGCCCCAAAAAAATGTTTGCCCAGGGCCCAAACCATATTAAAGACGGCCCTGATTATAGTGAATGGGGCCAGCAGCTGCACCTACCCACTGAGAGCCTCAGGAAGAGGCTCATCAGTATCCTTATTGTTGTTTATTAAAAACAGTGTCAAATATCGCACTGGTTTTATGTTGCTCTCTTTTACAATTTAAAAAAAAAGACGTTTTATTACTTAAATAGGTACAGTACATTATCTCCATCAGTAATCTTTAACTTGTGATCTGCTCATTAGCTATCCTTATTGTAAGTGTATTTTATGTGCGGCCCAAGAGAATTATGCCCTGTACACACGATCAGAATTTCCGATGGGATAAAATCTGATGGAATTTTCCGTCAGAATTCCGTTCAAGCTGTCTTGCATACACACTGTCAAACCAAATTCCGACTGTCCAAAACGCAGTGACGTAAAACACTACGACGAGCCGAGAAAAATGAAGTTCAACGCTTCCGAGCATGCATCAACTTGATTCTGAGCATGCATGTTTTTTTTTCTCCGTCGGATTTCCACACAGACGATCGGAACTTCCGATAGGATTTTTTTCCATAGGAAAAAAATAAAACATGTTCTATTTCTAAACTCAACACAGAGGGACAGCTCGGGGATTACTGGGGCGATCGGCGATATAGCGGGGGGCAGACTGTGGTCTCTCCATGCTATTGCCTGTCTATGTTTCTTGCTTTTACACTCAGGAGCAGCTGTGGGTAAGTGATTTATCCACTCGTTTTTGTTCCTTTTAATTATTGCAGGTTCCTATATGGAGGGAGGGGAGGGGGAGGAGGAAGTTCGGGTGGGTGTGTTTTATGTAATTTTTCACATGGTTTCATTGGTGGCTGTCTTTTATATATATCACTGTGTTGCATTATGTCTGTATCACTTGCCTGGTGAAGAGGTCCTGTGCGACTTCGAAACGTTGCTTTTTTTGTGATCGTTTCTATGCATTAAGGCCAGGTTCACACCTATGCGAATTGAGTGCGGCTTAAACCGCATCTAATTCGCAGGACATTTCAAAATACATTGTTTTCAATGAGGCTGGTTCACATATGTGCGATGCATCCGCACTGCGCATTGCCTCCAAACCGTGTGCGGTTTTTATGTCTTGCGGTGCGGCTCAGGTGCGAATTCAGTCCCATTATCTTCTATGGGTACGCAGCTGAATTTGCAGATGTGTTCATTTCTCTTCAGTATTTGTCTCATTCAGTTCAATACACTTCCCCCCCTCCCCCTCCCCTCACCCAGGTCTCCAAATTCGCACCTGATCTGCAGCTAAAACGCAGTTGATCTGCAGAACACCTTATAGAGAAATTTGCAAAGACAACGGAGCTCCAAAACGCAACGCACTAGTGTGATTCAGGCCTAAAACATTATTGGATGTTTTTCTAAATGATCCTCGGTGTGCTGGAGAATATGGGCCAGATTCTCAAAAGAGATACGACGGTGTATTTCAAGATACACCGTCGTATCTCTGTTTTTGGCCCCGGGTATCTATGCGTCTGATTCCTAGAATCATTTACGCATAGATACGGCGTAGATCCGACTGGTGTAAGTCACTTACACCGTCGGATCTTAGATGTAATTCTACGCTGGCCGCTAGGTGGCGTTTACGTTGATTTCTCATTTGACTATGCAAATGAGCCTGATACGCCGATTCCCGAACGTTTTTGCGCCGCCTCGTCGTCGTTTACGTCGTTTACGTAAGAGTAAACTTACCCTTGCTATATGAGGGGTAAGTTTATGAAGGTCCGTCGTATGCCATGTTAAGTATGGCGTCGGGACAGAGTCGTCTTTTTCCGTCGTTTTACTAAGTCGTTCGCGAATAGGGCTTTACGTTAATGACGCTCACGTCGGCTTCAATGACGTTTTACATCATGAGCTGGAGCATGCGCACTGGGCTATTTTTACGTCCGGCGCATGCGCAGTTTGATCGTCGCAGGGGCGCGCTTAATTTTAATACAAGCCGCCCCCTTTGAATTACGCGGCCTAACGCCTGGGCATTTACACTACGCCGCCGCAAACTACGGAGCAAGTGCTTTGAGAATACGGCACTTGCTCCAGTAAGTTGCGGCGGCGTGGTGTAAATGGCTTACGCTACGCCGCCGCGGATTCTACGAGAATCTGGCCCTATATCTACACTATTTCTAAACTCAGACGGAAAAAAAAGTCTGATGGGGCCCACAAACGATCGGAACATCCGATGAAAAAATTCCGTCAGACTTTTTTCATCGGAAATTCTGATCGTGTGTACAAGACATTACTCTTCTTTCAATGTTGCCCAGGAAGGTCAAAAGGTTGGACACCCCTGCTTTACACCTTTCCGAGAATGTCTTCTTTTTCATGAGAATTGGTTTAGCCACATACATACTCAAGGTGAAGTCCTGTCCCTACACTATGGCTGAAAGATCAACTAAAATAATTACAACTGTATTATGGCTACGAACGATCACGATGAGATGAAGCAAGGGGAATTACCAGTGAATTAATTATAGCAAGTAGTTTCTTATAGTAGAAACTGGAAAGCAATTATGTATCTCCACTTCTCTTGATCAAAATTGATTGGTTTCCAGGTGGTGCGGAATGTCCCTGAATGTCTATAATATACAGTTGTCATTATACTTGAAGTTACCATTTACAGAGATATTCTGTTGTAGGAACTTGATGGAGGTGAATTATTTGTTAAGTAGCTGCTTCTCTCAAAAGCACGGACTGTTGATGCTCCTGTTCCTCCGAGGCTGATTTATTACTGAGCAGAGGTCAAACATTAAGCTGTTAATGTTGCTTTTCAATTTTGTATCTTTAAACTAAAAGCTTGATTTTGACTGGTTTATTCAGTCAGGACTCTTCCTTTTATTTTATCTATGAATCAGACTTACAGGAGCGAGTAAATTTGGTCATATGCTGCATTGATTTTGGCCAATTCCTGCTGGCTCAGACAAAATTGGGCAGCGTATGATTCTGCTGGCACTGCTACAGTCGGCAAAAGTTGACTAAACAATTGACTTGTCAATTGTAGTGGTGCCGGCCCCAGCTAACAGAATAGTCTGCCAAGGGAGATTCATCCATTTGTGCTGTTTAGCATGGATAGAAGATTGCAATGGTTTTCTTTTGTTAAGAAATCTATAGTGTTTGGCCAGCTTAAAGTGGTTCTAAAGTCTAGGGGCCAGATCCACGAAGCAGTTACGCTGGCGTATCTATTGATACGCCGCGTAACTGCTAGGTTGCTCCGGCGTATCTTTGTTTTGTATCCACAAAACAAGATACGCCTGAAGCTGGGCTAGATCCGACTGGCGTACGTCTTAGTACGCCGTCGGATCTAAGGTGCATATTTCCGCTGGTCGCTAGGTGGCGCTTCCGTCGATTTCCGCGTCGAGTATGCAAATTAGCTAGATACGCGAATCTACAAACGTACGTCCGGCCGGCGCATTTTTTTTACGTCGTTTCCGTAAGGCTTTTTTCGCCGCAAAGTTACCCCTGCTACATGAGGCATACTCAATGTTAAGTATGGACGTCGTTCCCGCGTCCAATTTTTTAAAAATTTAAGTCGTTCGCGAATAGGGCTTTGCGTAGAATTACGTTCACGTCGAAAGCATTGGCTTGTTGCGGGTTAATTTGGAGCATACGCACTGGGATACCCCCACGGCCGTTAAAAAAAAAACGTAATTTACGTCGGGTCAAGACGTATTAACATAAAACACGCCCCCATCTCATCCATTTAAATTGCGCGCCCTTACGCCGACAAAGTTACACTACGCCGCCGTAACTTACGACGCAAATTCTTTTAGGATAAGGAAAATACGCTGTAAGTTACGGCGGCGTAGTGTATCAGAGATACGCTACGCCGGACGGAAAGATGCGCTGAGGTACGTGGATCTGGCCCTAGGTGTTTTTCTACCTTAATGCATTCAGGTAAAAAACACCCCCTTAACTATTAACCCCCCACCCCAGTTACTTACCTGAGTCCTCTATCGAGCCAGCACTGTCCCCGGCTGTGTCTGTCCTATCCCCTCTTCCTGTCATTGGCTCCTGCTGCTGTCAATGAAATCCTATGAGGAGGGAGCGGGGTGTGTGGCCAAGCCGTGCTGTGTGTGTGTGTATGGATGCACACAGCCCAGCTTGGGAGCAGGCCCATATGGATGCCCCCATAGAACATGACTTGCTATGAGGGCACTCGTGAAATGAGGAAAGGAAGGTGCTGGCAGGGAACCGCCAAAGAAGAGGTAAGCAACCAGCACTGTGCAATACTGCTGCACAAAGCATGTAAGTATAACCTCTTTTTTAGTTGAATTTAAAAAAAGATGCCTTTAAAAGCCCATTAAGGCTCCATGTACACATAGCCTACTTTTACCGCCGGTTGCAGGAAAACACAAAATGCAGTACAAATGCTGCAAAATCGTACCACAATTTTACAGTGATTTTGCTACCATTTGGTGGTCAAAATGTTCAGGAGAGGGGGGATAGGGAGGTTCAACCTCCCCTAACCGCAGCAGCTCCTAATAATCCTAAAAGCATATGTGTACACATAGGCTTTTATGGAGTTGAGTTTAGGAGCTTTGGCAAAAAAAAATGCCAAAAGCTCCTAAACTCAAGTTTAGGAGCTGTAGTGTACACGAAGCCTAAGATGTTTACAGAGTATAAAATGAGAACTGCCATGGGGTCAGGGGACCAACCAGAACCATCACTGTCTAATATTACCACCACCACTGCAGTCTGTATAGAATAAAGCAGTGTCTATGGGGTAGATCCACACAGCAAGTAACCCGGCGTATCTACTGATACGCCGGCGTACTTTCAAATTTCCCGCGTCGTATCTTTGGTTTGAATCCTCAAACCAAGATACGACGGCATCTGGGTTAGATCCGACAGGCGTATGGCTTCGTACGCCTTCGGATCTTAGATGCAATACTTTGGGGTCCGCTGGGTGGAGTTCTCGTCGTTTTCCGCGTCGAGTATGCAAATTAGCTATTTCCGACGATCCACGAACGTACGAGCGGCCGTCGCATTCTCTTACGTCGTCTCTAGTCGGCTTTTTCCGGCGTATAGTTAAAGCTGGTGTTTTGCGGCGTATAGTTAGACTTGCAATGTTAAGTATGGCCGTCGTTCCCGCGTTTATTTTGAATTTTTTTTTTTCCGTAAGTCGTCCGTGAATCGGGATGGACGTAATTCACGTCTATGTTGTAATTCACGTCATTTAGCGCAATGCACGGCGGGAAATTTAGGGACGGAGCATGCGCAGTTCATTCGGCGCGGGGACGCGCTTCATTTAAATGAAACACGCCCCCTAATCGCCGATTTGAATTCCGCGCCGTTACGCCGCTTGAAATACACTACGCCGCCGTAACTTACGATGCAAATTCTTTATGGATTCGATTTAAAGCCAGGTAAGGTACGGCGGCGTAGCGTATCTCGGATACGATGCGTCGGGGCAGATCTTTGTGGATCTGCCCATATGTTTTTTTCACATCTCTGTTCCACTGTTATCTTTTGATTTCCTTTATGCAGAAAACATGATAAATGTATATACTATAATTCTTGGGATTTTAAATGTTTAGGAATTTTTTACATATCTTGTATTTATGTACAAACAAATTATACCATACGTCCGTCGGACCGTTTTCAGCGGACTGTCCGGTCATGTGTACAAGGCCTTAAACGTCTGTGTGCATGAGGCCTTAAACAGATTGTTTTAGGAGATATAAGCAAACCATCTGTTAAAAATGTTTTTATTTTCCCATCGGACAGCTTCCTAGACAGTTGTATTAGGACAACAGATACAGAGGTGTATATCACCTTGTACAATCTAATGCATAGACCTTTGATAAGCACAAGTTTGTAAGGATTGGAATAGGGCTAAAGCAGGCTTATGGGCAGGGAAGCAGATGCAAGTTTATCGTTACTAAATCTCCTAGTATTTCAGCCACCAGAGTTCCCTACACATTGTGTACTATAGTCAGGGCATACAATATGTTGTCAGTCCAAAATATAGCACCAAACAGGATATCAAGCAAATTTCACAAGAGGTAAAGCACCAGCCTTATGCAAATTGAGATTGGCACCTTGACAGTTCTGGATGCATTTTTATTTATATCTTGTACATCCGAACAGTAAAAGTGTCTTATTTTGGCATGTCATCCAGTCAGAAAGTACATGCTGACAGGTCAAATCAGCAGGCTATGGGGAGCAAATGACAGCTGTCCTAGACATGACGCTACATTAAAGTGTTTTTTATCTGCTTCCTATGTATAATTTGTTCCTCTGGGATTCAAACAAATCCTACAAGAAGATATTGTACTATGATAATATCACAAAGCAGATCATTTCAATAACTGTACCTAAAGGTCCCTACAGACTTTAGACATGGTTGGCCATATATGCACAATCTGGCCTTTAAATTATCATTCTTATGAAAGACCATGATACAAACATTAAAATTTGCAAAGGGCAAACTCGTGCATATAAAGAGGGCAGGAGGAGCATGGTCTAGCCATGAGAGACACATTTCCTTACAGCTCCTGCTTGAGGATAACAGACTGGCCATTGACTCACCACGCTCAGATGCACATGCAGACTCCTTTACCTTGTTTTTCCACAGTCCCTTGGGCCCCCACAAGTCTCAGAACTCCTTGACATGCCCAGTTTAATGACTATAGTTTTCCCTGTTTCTCAATCTCTGCATCTCAAAGAGACCACATCTCATGAGGTAGAGGTGGCTGGGCTTGTGATCTGCAGTCAGGTGCACAGTCCTCCACGGTTAGTCCCAGCATGCAGGCAGTCAGGAAAGTGATCAGTAGCACGGAAAACCCAGCCACGGTGGGGATCACTGCTCCAATTGCTATCAGTACTGCTCTTCAAGCGGGATGGCCCTACGTCTCCAACCATCCACCTTTGCATACCTGGACAGGGTTGCCAACCTCTCAAAGTAAAAATGACTAACACAACACCAACGATTTACTAACACAGTCACATGTTTACTGCCATTTTAAGAACAAGTAGTATCCTCATACTCAGGAGAAGCAGCAGAATGTTTTTTGGGGTGTTGGGGTGTAATTCTACACATATTCATGGCATGTGCGAGCAATATATCATTTAGTGATAACTTTGTGTACATTTTTATTTTATTTTTCCAAAACTTGTGGCAAAATATAAAATGCCTCTCAGCAACTAGCTTGGAGTGTCTACTTTCCAAAACGAGTTAATTTGGTGGAGTTTTGTGCTGTTTCGGGGCAATTTGAAGGTGCTATTTATAGCTCTATAGCGCCTGCAAAGCGCCTCAGTGTGAAAGGGGTCTTAATGGGTCCTGCCTTCTTGTACCTAATCGCACAAACCTGGGTAATAAATTCACCCCAGTGAGTAATTTTTTTCCAATATGTTATGTATCATTTTGTGTTTATTAGAATATTTAAGGACAATCCTTGTTATATTCTATGTATTATATTTGGGTTTCTGTTTAAACACCAAATCCGATGTTTTTGACACGGTTAAAAGAACGTTCTAATATATCAGCTCTGTAACTGTTTAATTCATCAACTTCCATGTGAAATTCCCTCTCTTGTGAAGTCTCTCCTGATCCTCAAAAACTGACTGTACGTAATTGATCTTTTTAAAGGTACAGGATGGAAGCTGTTGGCATGCAAAAACATGTATTACCGGCAGTCTTCTTCCTGTACAGTTTACTACCTATTTGTCCATCTGATTCCTTGAAACTACTAAAAAATCAATCTTTCTTGAATCATAGGACAATGTAAAAACTAGGTAAGAGTCGTTTTGGTTCAGCCTTTCTACACATTGTTTCAAAAGCTGTTCCGATCCTTCCCACATAAAAAAAGATATCATCAATGTATCTCTACCATATTAAGATATGGCGAGTATACATCGATAGGGTCTCATCTTGGAGGAAATCCTGCTCCCACACCCCCAGGTACAAATTGGCATAGGATGAGGAACAACATGTGCCCATCGCTATGTAACTGGAGGTAGTGGGAGCCATGGAACAAAAAAACATTATGATGGAGAATAAATTCCAACATTTGCAAAATTAAGTTATTAAACTGCCATTCCCGTATTCCTCATAATTGTAATACATATCTGATCGCAGCTAACCCTTGAGTGTGCAGGATACTGTTATACAGTGATTGCACATCCACTGTTTATATATGCCTGTTTAGGAATCGGTAAATTTTCAATTTTCAAGTGAATAGTATACTTTACATATGATGCAATGCTGGTAACGTGGGACCTAAGGTATGCATCTATTACCTGACTTATCCCCTCTGACCCCCCCTGATAGACAACCCATCCTCACTCTACCAGGGGGGTCAGCTAGAGCTTTATGCACTTTTGTCAGTTGAGTGTGGGTATACAAGGATGTTTTAAACTCCCACAAGTCCTTGGTGATAACAACATCCACCAATTCAATAATAACTTTAACTGGAATTTGCTAACAAGTGCAGCAGAAATTTTACATTAACATTTTTTGTTATTTAATATTTTCAAAAACACATTAACATAAAATGTATTATCCATCACTACAATATTTCATGCTTTATCGGAGGGTTTTATAGTTATTTGTGCATTGTGCGTGTGTGTGGTCTTGAAAATCAGCAATTGGGAGTACCATTATGTCCAATTAATATTAATAGATATGTAACTGTGTAAACTTGCCTATGTACTTTGGGCCAGATCCACAAAAGGGATACGACGGCGTATCTACTGATACGCCGTCGTATCCCTGTTTCTATCTTTGGAACTGATCCACAGAATCAGTTTCCAATAGATAGGGAGAAGATCCGACACGTGTAAGGGACTTACACTGTCGGATCTTAGGATGCAGTACCTCGGCCGCCGCTGTGGGCATTTCTCGTCGAAATGCCGCTTCGGGTATGCAAATTAGCACTTACGGAGATCCACGAAGCTTTTACGCTTCGTTTTTTCTCCGTAACTATTAGTTTGCAAACGCAATATTAGGGCTGCTTTTACAAGGCCTAAACTGTTTAGGCCTTGTAAAAGTAGACCCTTCTATCCTGCGTCGCCGTCTTTTTTTTTTTTCAAATTTTTTTTTTCCCGCCGCAACTAGTATTCTTTTTTTACGCCTGTCGCGATTCACAAAACCCGGCGCAACGTAAAACCGTGCAAAGCACGTGGGGGAAAATGACGTCGTGAGCATGCGCAGTACGTCCGGCGCGGGAGCGCGCCTAATTTAAATGGGACTCGCCCCATTTGAATAGGAACGCCTTGCGCCGGCCGGATTTAAGTTACACAGCCGAAAATTTCTAGGTAAGTGCTTTGTGGATCGGGCACTTAGGTAGAAATTTTGCGGCAGTGTAACTTAAATGGGAATATTTAAGTTACGGCGGCTGGCTGTGGATCTGGCCCTAAGTTTTTATGATTTGCACATGTTTTAAACTATATTTTTATCTTTTACTGAAGGATAATTCTTGATCTTTTTTAACATAAGAAAATAAATGTTAAGTTTTAACTTCTAAATAGTCATATTGTTACCTCAATAAACTCTTTGGGCCTCCTTTCACATAAACAATTGAACAGGACAGAGATACCTGCTCTCTCCTCTGATTATTGTGCTCCTTTTGGAAGCCTTACTGCGCAAAATTATAGGCTTTAGATATTCCTAATTATAATGGTCTTTATCACAAAGCAAAACACCTGGGTGATTAGGTTCTGATGAATGCAATACTCCAAACTAATGTGCAATGTTCTAGTTCCAGACCAATTAAACAGCCTCAGTATGACTGTCCCAGAACTGCTATGTCATGTGGGGGAGGTCTACTAATAGGTAAAAGTATTATGCTTAATGCTTTTTCAGTAAAAAAACAAACTTGCTTTTTAAAATGTAATATTTTATTACAAATGGAATAACAAAGGACTGTATATGTAATAATGTAAAAGCTTCTTGCCAATATGCATTTTCAGTTATGGTCCAACTTATGGACAATGCTGATCCAGAAGCATATATTGCGCAATGAATAGCTTGATCATTTTTCTACTGCTTTTTGGGTGTAATTTTCTTTATAAATGAAGGTATTGTGTATTTTTGGGGGGCCGTGGATTGTAACACTTCCTTACTTGAAGATGCAGCCAGTGAAGAAACACTTTGTGTTGATCCAGAAGCAGCAGAAAGAGTGTTTCTGAAATGAGAATCTACTTGCACTTTCATTATGGTCCACGCCGTGCGTTTTTTCATTCTTGTAGCATTTGGAAAATAATATTTCTTCTCACAATATTTGCAGATTGCAGCTTTGCTCTCAGCAGAAATTGCACAGTAGGAGGTATTGGTATTATTGGGAAGAATCTACATTCTTGGTGTGAGTGGGAGGAATGGTGCCTTGTATCAGTGGGAGAAATAGCGCCCTAAGGGCTGGATGAAGGCAAGCAAATGGCTGCATACGGGCCACGGGCCGCAGTTTGGAGATCACTGATTTACTGTATATCCCAACAATCACCCAACCATAAGAGGTAAAAGATGGAGCCCGCAAGCAAACTAAACCAGAGCATTTCTCCTGCAGTGCCCCCTAGTGGCAGAAATGCACATTTCTCTTGTTCAAGACCGGCATTGAGAAGTGCAATATTACTTAAACTGTATTTCAGGATTTGCTTGTCTTCAGCTAAGACCACTTGCAATAATTAAAGTTTTAGAAACCATTCATTAACCCCTTAAGGACTGCCTAACGCCGATATACTTTGGCACAATGGCACAGCTGGGCACATACAGGTACGTTACCCTCTAAGTGTCCAGCCGTGGGTCGTGCGGGGTCCCGCGATCGGGTCACAGGAGCTGAAGAACGGGGAGAGGTGAGTGTAAACACACCTTCCCCGTTCTTCTCTGTGGCAGTGTCACTGATCGTCTGTTCCATGTTATAGGGAACAACGATCAGTGATGTCACACGTCCAGCCACGCCCCCCTACAGTAATAATCACTCCCTTGGGGCACACTTAACCCCTTAGTGCCCCCTAGTGGTTAACCCCTTCACTGCCATTGCCATTTTTACAGTAATCAGTGCATTTTCATAGCACTTTTCGCTGTGAAAATGACAATTGTCCCAAAAATGTGTCAAAAGTGTCCAATGTGTCTGCCATGTTGCAGTCACGAAAAAATCACTGATCGCCGCCATTACTAGTAAAGAAAAAATTATTAATAAAAATGCCATACAGCTATCCCCTATTTTGTAAACGCTATAACTTTTGCACAAACCAATCAATAAACTCTTATTGTGATTTTTTTAACCAAAAATAAGTACAAAAATACATATCGGTTTAAACTGAGGAAAAACATTTTTTTTATATATTTTTTGGGGATATTTATTATAGCAAAAAGTAAAAAATATTGAATTTTTTTCAAAATTGTCGCTCTATTTTTGTTTATAGCACAAAAAATGAAAACCGCAGAGGTGATCAAATACCACGAACTGCGGCGGCTGGTCGGCAAGTAGTTAAAGCCTACACACGACCATTTTTTTCGACATGAAAAACGACAACGTGAAAAACTACGCAAAAATTTAGAGCCTGTTCGAAATTTTTAATGCCCATTTTTAACGTCGCGAAAAGTGCTCTCGAGCCCACACACGGTGGTTTTTAATGACATTAACCAGTTACCGACCGCCCACTGTATATATACGTCCTCTTTTTAAAGATGGATATCTCGGTAACAACAGCAGCTGCTGCCACAACCGAGGTATCCATCTTTTCAGTGGGCGGTCCGGTAAACAATAACGGCGGTCTCTGCGGCGGATTTGCCGCAAGATCGCCGTTATCGGTGGCGGGAGAGGGCCTCCCGCCGCTTACCGGAGCCGTCGGTAGCGGCGGAGGCGATCGGTGCTGCTTCCTAGTGGGTGAGGACGCGAGTGAGGGCAAGATGGCCCCCACCCATCCTCATAGCTTTGCTGGGCGGAAGTGACGTCAAAACGTCAGTCCCGCCCAGCGTCTTAAAGAGACAATTTTTTTGTTGTCATTTTTTTAAATGATAAATTTTCCATTTTTTTTTTTTTCTTGCATTTAAGTCTAAATATGGGCCCCGTACACACGACCGAGTTTCTCGGCAGAATTCAGCCAGAAACTTGGTCGGAGCTGGATTCTGCCGAGAAACTCGGTCGTGTGTACACTTTTCAGCGAGGAACCCGTCGAGGAACTCGTCGGGCCGAAAAGAGAACATGTTCAATGAGGAAAGTCGTGTTTTACATTCCTTGTAATAGGAATAAAAGTGATACTTTTTTTTATTATTTCAGTGTAAAAAATGATAAAATCAATAATAATAAATAAGAAAACAAAAAATGTTTTTTTTAAAGCGCCCCGTCCCGACGAGCTCGCGCGCAGAAGCGAACGCATACGCGAACGCATACACGAGTAGCCCTAGCCCTAGACCTACTCTGTAGCTCAAAAAATGCAACCTATAGAATTTTTTAAACGTCGCCTATCGAGATTTTTATGGTAAAAGTTTGACGCCATACCACGAGCGGGCGCAATTTTTAAGCGTGACATGTTGGGTAACATTTTACTCGGCGTAACATTATCTTTCAAAATATATAAAAAAATTGGGCCAAATTTATCGTTGTCTTATTTTTTAACTAAAAAAAGTGATTTTTTTTCCAAAAAAAGTGCACTTGTAAGACCGCTGCGCAAATACGGTGTGACAAAAAGTATTGCAATGACCGCCATTTTATTCTCTAGGGTGTTAGAAAAAAAATATATATAATTTTTGGGGGTTTTAAGTAATTTTCGAGCAAAAAAAAACTGTTTTAGTCTTGTAAACGTCGAATCTGGAAAACAGGCTCGGGGGTTAAGTGGTTAAAAAAATGTAATTTTTCACATCGTGAAAAACGGTCGCGTGGGGGTGGGATGGGAGGGAGGGTAAGGGAAAAGGGAAAAGGGAGTTTGTTGCACATTCACTTAGGTCACATGGGGAAAGGGGGAAAGGGGAGACTCTAGGGGGGAGGGTGGGAGGGCAAGGGGGAGAGAATTAGCTCCCTTACTCCAGTGAGGGGGAGGGCTTTTTTTTTTTTTTTTTCCTGTTCCGTACTTAAAGAATTGGGGATCTAAGTTAGTCTATATGGGATAGAAGAATAGGAGTCCAAAAGGCCTAATAGAAGCTTAATGGAACTAAGGGGGAAGTTGAAGGTGATGGTATAATAAGAGGTGTTGGCTAAAAGTTGGGTGCAAGGGGGTAGATAAGTTGGCTCAAGATCGCTGCTGTGTTTATCCACTCCTACCTATTATAACTCTCTCCTCCAAGTGGAGGGAAGTCGGAGACGTTTAGAATTTTTTTTTTATTATTATTTTTTTTTTATTATTTTTTTTTTAGGCAAGGTGTAGGCAGACTTGCTAGGGCATAGAGCCTGCAACAAGCTAGAGAGTACAATACAAAGGGAACTGGAAAACTATCCAGACCCTAAGGGAAATTTTCTTTTTTTTTTTCTTTTTTTTTTTCTTCTCCTCTTTTTTTCTTTTTCTTTTTGTGTTGTTGAGTTCTGGTCCCATCCCCTCCCCCATTAGTGACCCGCTCAAGGGAATAAGTGGGGTGGTTTGTAAAGATGACGAGGTGTAACTTTACTTACTTACTAATTATTTTCTTACAAGAGACACACTTCAGAAACGATAAGATTCCAAGAATAGGGAACCGTAGATTTCCAAATGTGTACCATAGTGCGTCTCAAACCACGAAAGCTAATGGGGTAACAATTATGGTGTCCAATCAAGTTTCATGGAAGGAGTCTAAGACCGTGAAAGATGAGTCAGGGCGTCTTCTTATTATAAATGGATTTTTATGTGAGCAAAAGGTCACGTTGGTGAATCTGTACTTACCAAATGAGGACCAAGTGTCTGCATTGGAGACATATTTGGATCTGGTTCATCAAAATAAAGAAGGAATTGTAATAATGGGGGGGGGGGGATTTGAATATGGCTTTGGATCCCACGTTGGATGTTTCAAAAGGAGTGTCACATTTGTCCTATTCCAAACTTCGGAGGGCGAAAAGATTATTGCAAGATTTACAAATGATGGATACCCGGAGAGTGTTAAATGTCCACGATAGAGATTATACTTTTTTTTCAGCGAATCACAAGACGTATACCAGAATTGACTATATTTTTGTATCCCAGAATGCACTAATGTGTTTAGTAGATGCCTCTATAGGCTCATTTACATTATCCGATCATGCACCAATGAGTTGCACTTTAGAACTAGGGGATGTAAGCCCGAAGGAATGGAACTGGAGGGTAAATGAGACGCTCCTGAAGGAACCTGAATATGAACATAGAATAGCGCAAGAATTAGAGACCTTTTTTACAATCAATGAATCAGAAGAAGTCTCCCCACTATGTGGGTGGGAAGCACATAAATGTTATATTAGGGGGATTCTAATTTCTCTAGGGGCACACAGAAAACGAGTTAGAGGGGCCAAAATAGATACATTACTGGGAGAGATTATGCTATTAGAACTGGCGCATAAGAAATCACAGGCCCAACAGGTAGAAGAAAAACTGATGGGTTTGCGGAATGAACTAAATATTTTATTGATGGATAGTGCAAAAGCGAAATTAATACGATGCAGACGGGCGTACTATGAGTATGGAAATAAACCCAGTAGAATGTTGGCTAATGCTTTAAGAGAAACCAGGGCCAGGAATCATATTGAACAGATAAAAACGCAGGGAGATATTTTAGTGAAATCTACTCAGGAGATAGCTAAAGCATTTAAAGAGTATTATACCAAGCTCTATAATATAGAAAGGCATCAGGATAATATAAAGAGGTCTATCAGAGAGTAACGGGCAAAATAGTATGTAGTGGCATCAGGTCTTCCTGGGTTATCTGAAGATGAAGCAGGAAGTATTGATGGTCCAATCAGAGCTGAGGAATTTATAGAAGCTTTGAAAGTAATGAAGCAAGGTAGAGCGCCAGGCCCGGACGGGTATACACTGTCATATTACAAAACCTTTTCTGAGAAATTGGCACCCAGATTCCTTGATGCATTTAACTCAATACGGGAAGGTCAGGAGATGCGTGAAGAGACATTGATGGCCCATATTACATTACTTCCCAAAGAGGGCAAAGACCCAACCAATAAAGAGCACCGAAAAAGACACCTGTCGTGGACATTCCGTTACTACAACTTTCACCAATCACCCCTAGACATTAGAAAAACACGAGGTAACATGCCGCCCAAAACAAACCAGCAGCTCCTTCAGGGGAGTGCTACAAATGCATAAAGCTATATTTGAAACAAAACACATACAGTAAGGGACAGATCCTCAGTGAGAGTACGCCGGTGTATCTACTGATACGCCGGCGTACTTTCAAATTTCCCGCGTCGTATCGTTGTTTTGAATCCTCAAAACAAGATACAACGGCATCTGGGTTAGATCCGATCGGCGTCCGCTGGGTGGCGTTCCTGTCGTTTTCCGCGTCGGGTATGCATATTAGCTATTTCCGACGATCCACGAACGTACGAGCGGCCGGCGCATTCTTTTACGTCGTCTCTAGTTGGCTTTTTCCGGCGTATAGTTAAAGCTGCTGTTTTGTGGCGTATAGTTAGACCTGCCATGTTAAGTATGGCCGTCGTTCCTGCGTTTATTTTGTTTTTTTTTTTTTGTTTGTGTAAGTTGTCCGTGAATCGGGATGGACGTAATTCACGTCTATGTTAAAAAAAATGACTTCCTTGCGACGTCATTTAGCGCAATGCACAGTGGGAAATTTAGGGACGGCGCATGCGCAGTTCATTCGGCGCGGGGACGCGCTTCATTTAAATGAAACACGCCCCCTAATCGCCGATTTGAATTACGCGCCGTTACGACGCCAGAGATAGACTACGCTGCCGTAACTTACGGGGCAAAATCTTTATGGATTCGAACCAAGGACAAGTTACGGCGGTGTAGCGTATCTCTGATACGCTGCGCGGGTGCAGATCTCTGTGGATCTGCCCCTTAGTGTAGTTGCTGCTTACACCATATCCTAGTCTCGTAGGTGTTTTACTTTATGTTTATGTTCAAATTCTAATTTTTCAGGTGAAAGCAAAGCTCACAAAAATTTGTCCTGACAGCAGTCAATGAGACCAGGCAGCTGTGGTATTGCTATCTATCGTCTTGGCTGTTGAGAGATCAAAGCAGGTAAAGCTGAGTTTTTTTTCCTGATTCATTGTACAATTAAAGGGTCACTAAAGGAAAAAAATTTTTTAGCTGAAATGACTGTTTACAGGGCATAGAGACATAATAGTTAACTGATTCCTTTTAAAAATGATTAAAAATAGATAAAAAAACAATCATATAATGTGCCTGCAGTGTAGTTTCGTTTTTGCTGTTGTTTGCTGGTTCTCTGATGTACAGAGAGCCACTAGAGGGCAGTCAGCCAATAGAGAGCAGTGATACTTTGTCTAAAACTCCTCAGCACCAATCCAGTTTCGTTTTACACACAGCTCCTTGATTAGTGACCACCGTGAGAAATCTCCCAGTACTGTGGTTATCAGGAAAAAGGCAACCAGGAAGTGTCCAGAACAGAGAGGATTTACAGCAACATCAAAGCAAAAACGAACAATGAGCACATGAAACCAGGACTGCAGCAAGGTAAAGGAAGCTATTTAGCTAAAAAAAAAAATTCCTTTAGTGACCCTTTAAATTGTATAGTGTATCATCACCTATAGTGAGTTCTTTTTTATCCTTTCTGAATCATATCAATTCAATTTTAACCATGTGCCAGTATCACACAGAATCTGCCTCACTACAAAGCAATGGTTAAATCATAATTTCGATGGAAATTTTTGAAGAGGCCAACCAGCACTTTAAAAGTATGTTTAAGAGTGTTAATTCATATCTCACTTGAAACTGTATCTTTAAATATAGCTGCAGGAAGACTACAAAAGAATAACATTCAGCTTGAGGAATTTCCCTGCTAGGACCAACCATTTTCAGGGAATTGGTATATATCCAGAGCCCTCAAATTAACAATAGAAGACGCGCTGTGGTGATTGCAGTTTACGATTGGCACATTTAAGCTGACAAACAGCATTTCACAAAAGCAGCCAAGTGTGCAGTAATGAGTGGCTCTGTGAAATGTAGCATGCTATACCAAGAAGTGTATATTTAACCAATCACTACAGGTACCATGCTGCTGAAGGTGAGTTGTGCCTGCTCTTCTATGTCGTGATCAGTGTCATCTTAAGAGCATTATAGGCCCCCGGGCAAAACAGTGCACTGGGGCCCTGTCTACACAATCACGCACGAGAATTACTGACAAAAATCATAAAATTTACTGGCAGAAGCACATTTTTTACTGCCACTGCAAAAAAAGTACCTAAAATTACAGTTTTCAGTGCCCGACAATGCAAATGTCAGTATTTAAACTATAAACATATAGCTAGTGCTATTAGAAATGTGTTTAAGTTAAACAAAAGTACAAAAAAAAAATGTCTTCATTGACATGAAGGTCAGGTTACTATAACCCAGCCAGCACAGAGTTTCCTCTTACATCAGAGTCTGCAGGATTCCCCCTTATAGTGAAAGGGAACTCTTATGTAAAGGGGAACGCTGCAGATCATGATCTAAGGGGGGAACACTGATGTGGAGGGGGGCTATGGTGACCAGAGACAACCTTATATCAGAGTCCACTGCTTTCTCTTTCCCACTTACATCAGGGTCCGCAGACTGAGTTCCCCCTTGCATTGTAAGGGGGAATCCTGCAGACTCTGATGTGGGGGGTACTCTGGTGACCAGAGACCACCCTCCTTAGATTAAATACACTAAGGTAAGGGGGGTCACTAATATAGGAGGGGGAACCTTTATATCAGTGCCCCCTTACATTTTTGCATTCACTCCCCCCTTACATCAGCAATCCCCCGCACTCGTGGAGGACCGGATCTTCTCTGTGATTTCCTTGAACTGGGCATGGGCAGTTCTAACCCGTCACTCTCCATAATTTTTTACTGGGGTTGCTGGGCAGCCGGTGGGGCCCCCCAGGCAAGCGGGGCCCCCGGGCAACTGCCCAGCGTGCCCAATGGAAAAGATGGCCCTGGTCGTGATGAATCCTTTCAAATATTAACCACTGAATACGTTTTAAGTGGTTGTATGACCTGTCATTGTTTAATAATGTCTATCAACTACCTCGATGTTCGAAAAATGCTGGACGAATGGAAGATGTTGAGAATAGCCATTTAGATTACTGCTGCTACTTTCTAGTAAAGTTTAGAGCATCAACACAAACATCTGATTGGCTACTACTGGGGAAAAACGTGTAGCACCCTGCTCCTGTTGAGTAGACACTATGGGGTAGATTCACGTAGATCCGCGTATCTTTGCAGAGGCGTAACGTATCCGATTTACGGGCAAGTGCTATATTCTCAAAGCACTTGCTCCGTAAGTTGCGGCGGCGTAGCGTAAATCGGCCGGTGTAACCCCGCCTAATTCAAATGTGGGACAGGGGGGCGTGTTTTATGTTAATGTTCTGTGACCCGACGTGATTGACGTTTTTCCCGAACGGCGCATGCGCCGTCCGTGGAATTTCCCAGTGTGCATTGCTCCTAATACGGCGCAAGGACGTCATTGGTTTTGACGTGAACGTAAATGACGTCCAGCCCCATTCACGGACGACTTATGCAAATGGCGTAACTTTTTCAAATTTCGACGCGGGAACGACAGCCATACTTAACATTGGTACTCCGCACTTACGCCACCATATAGCAGGGGTAATTATACGCCGGGAAAAGCCTAACATAAACGGCGTAACTGTACTGCGTCGGCCGGGCGTACGTTCGTGAATTTGCGTATCTAGCTGATTTACATATTTCGCCGCGTAAATCAGCGTACACGCCCCTAGCGGCCAGCGTAAATATGCAGTTACGATCCGACGGCGTAAGAGACTTACGCCTGTCGGATCTAAGGGAAATCTATGCGTAACTGATTCTATGAATCAGGCGCATAGATATCCAGATATGCCGTCGTATCTCCACTGAGAATCTGGCCCTATGTATAAATTTAGGGGATATCTGAGCTGTAAATGGCTCAGAGTGATTATGTAAATTGTTGCTTCTGTTCTAATTCGGCTGTGTTGTGTGCATTTCCCACTTGACAGTAGGTGTCGCTGTAACCACAGGTCAGTGTTGGAAATACAGCAGGCTGGGTGCATTGAGTACTTGTTCCCCAGAGGCAGCCCAGTGGGAGTGTTTTCGTCACTGTGCATTCTGGGAGAGGATACTTAATGGACAGACCACATTTTCTGCTCTCTCTGACCTGATGGCCCTCTTGGCCTAAGGTATGTCATAGCTGTTCTTCTGCCGCGGGGCCTGCTGGCCCGAGGCTGTGTTAATGGAAGTAGGCCCAGGAGTTTCTGGGGTCTACTGGTCCAGGGTAGTCCTGTGCTGTCTTTCCTGTGGGGAGAACCTATGCAATTGGAGGAGTCAGGGGAGGACCTTTTCCGGGAGAGGACCGAGCAAACGGCTAGAATCTCAAGAAGGGGCCTGGTGACTCAATTGGAGGACTCATTCCAACTAATCTACCTCACAGTACTGCCGGACTGCTTAAAGACTCTGGTACTGTGTAGCTGTGCTTAAACTTGGAAAAACTGTTTGGTTATGCAATCCTGTGGCAGAGGATTGTGCAACAACCCCATTGTATTTGCTAAGTCTGTGGCAGAGACTTTGTCCATGCATCGCACCGGCTGCTAGGTCAGTGAGAGAGGCCTATCGAGTGGATGCGAGATCCAATGCTGGAAGCTGTTTGTCCTCTGGATACTAAGAAGTACCCGTGATCTGCAAACAAGGTATCTGAATCTCCCCTAACCCTCCATCCCTCTATTGTCGCAAGTTGTTTAATAAAAGCATTGGAGAAGAACAAGACTAAGGGCCAGATTCAGAGAGAATTACGTTACTCCGCGGCGGCGTAACGTATCCCATTTACGTTACACCGCCGCAGGTTTACAGCGTAAGTGCCCAAATCACAAAGCTCTTACCTGTAAACTTGCGGCGGTGTAACGTAAATGCGCTCGGCGCAAGCCCGCCTAATTAAAATGGGGCGGGCACCATTAAAATTAGGCGCGTTCCCACGACGAACGTTCTGCGCATGCTCCGTTAGGAAATTTCCCGACGTGCATTGCACGAAATTACTGCGCCCCGACGTTTTTTTAAATGCGACGTGCGTTACGGCGTTTCGTATTCCCGGACGTCTTACGTAAAAAGAAAAAAAAACGAAATTCGACGCGGGAACGACGGCCATACTTTAATATGGCTGATCTAAAGATAAGCCATGTTAAAGCAGGTGTAACTTTGCGACGGGTAAAAACGACTAGCAACGACGTACGGGATTGCGGCGAACGCGCGGATCTTCGTGGATCGCCGTAACTAGTCATTTGCATATTCTACGCCGACCGCAATGGCCTCGCCACCTAGCGGCCGGCATAGAATTGCATCCTTGAGATCCGACAGTGTAATTCAATTACACCTGTCGGATCTTAGGGCTAGCTATGCGTAACTGATTCTATGAATCAGCCGCATAGTTAGGACGGGCGGATCACAGAGATACGACGGCGTAGAAAAAAGGCATAGATGTGAACGTGTAGCATCGGAAACCCTGATTGCTGTCAGTGTGCTCATCAATTGCTGCTACTGTGCCCATCAATTGCTGCCAGTGTGCCCATTAATTGCTGACACTGTGCCCATCAATTGCTGCCAGTGTGCCCATCAATTGTCGCTACTGTGCCCATCAATTGTCGCTACTGTGCCCATCAACTGCCACTACTGTGCCCATCAATTGCCGCTACTGTGCCCAACAAATGCTGCCAGTGCGCTACCCCCGGCCACCCAGCACTTACTTTGTCTCGGTGGGGCAGCGGGTTACATCGGTGTCCTCCCTGTGCCTCGATGTTTTCTCCCGTCCTCCCTTCCTGTCCTCTGCTATGATTGGACCTCTGATGTGGAAAAGGAGGGCCTAAAAAGGCTTCCCCCTTTTTCCCCCCCATGGGTTTAATATCCAAATTTAGGTTTAAAATTTGCCTGAATTCACAGATAATCATGTCATAAATGAGTATATTGAAATGGACAAACCTAACAAATTGCTTCCTTGTACAAATCTCCTCAAACTATGGACATTATAATTTTTAATATCCCAAAAGATTAATTTCACAGCCCTGTAAAACCAGACAATAAACGTATTCTCATCGGGCCAGATCCACAAAAGAGATACGCCGACTTAACTCGATTTTTCTAAATTTACACGGCGTGTATCTTTGCGCCGATCCTCAAAACGAGAAGCGCCTGAAATTCGGGCTTTTCCGTCCTACCTAAAAATATTACGCCGGCGCATTCTCGTGCGCAAATTACGCTAGGCACGCCGCTTTATTTGATAGGCAAAGATGCAAATGAGGGAGATAGGGCGATCCACAGAATTAAGTGTGTGCGCCGTAGATTACGCCCTGTGCGCACCTGTTAGTTTTTTGGTGGGATTTTACACATTATAAAAGCAGCCCTAATTTTACACATGCCGTCTGAATGTCTGCTGAAGCAACACCATTCAGGAAGAGCTCAGCACACAAACGTTCAGGACTGAAATCTCTCTGCCAAAATGCCAGGACCAGCAATGATACTAGCTGCATTAGTTGATATAGAGACACAAAGAAGGAGGAGGGCACAGAGGAGGAGGATGAGGGCACAGGAGAGGGTCTACCGCCCACGGCAAGATTTGTTTGGCATGCCTGCTTGTGAAGTTTACCGCACCTACAGATTTACCCGTGAGGCCATCCTGGAATTAACATCAATACTTCAGGATGATATTACCAGCCCAACCCAACGCTCCCATGCCCTGCAGCCACTCACCAAAGTACTGGCCACTTTGCATTTTCTGGCCACTGGCTCATTCCAACGCACAAGTGGAGGCGTGGCTGGGATGGCACAATCCTCCATCAGCAGGTGTGTGCACCAAGTGGTCCCTGCAATCCTGCTGCGCATGGGAAATCAGTTTCAGAAACCCACCCAGGAGGATCAGCGTTTAAAGTCAATGACCGACTTTTACAACCTTGCCAGATTTCCACGCACCATCGGGGCCATTGATTGTACCCATGTGGCACTACAACCACCCCATGATACTGAGCACATGTTCCGGAATCGTAAAGGCTGGCATTCCATTAATGTGCAAGTCATCGTTGATGCCCATGGCCTCATCTGGCATGTCTGTGCTAAATTTCCTGGATCCTGCCATGATAGTTACATTTACCGGCAGACACAGATCTCAAGAGATTTTGACCAGAACATGTATGGAGACAGCTGGCTGATTGGTGAGTGACATGTGTGTCAGGTATGTCCCCCCCCATGATGCTGACATCACAAGGGGCACATGCATGACTAATATCCTCCTGTCTTTTCCCTTACAGGTGACTCTGGATATGCCTTGGGACCTCATCTAATGACCCCATTCAGGAACCCCCAAACCCCAGGAGAGCAACGCTACAACCAGGCGCACATACGAACCCGGGGAGTGGTTGAACGGACCTTTGGGCTTCTGAAGTCCCGCTTCAGATGCCTGGATAAGTCTGGGGGTACCCTGCTGTATTCCCCTGACTTTGTGTGTCAAATAATTGGGGCATGTTGCATACTCCATAACTTTGCCCTCAGAAGGGGACTGCATATTGACTTATGTAATGACCTGACCCCTGACCCAGGCAATACTATCCCAACCAACTCTACCCGGTCTGCTGAGGGCACAACAGCTAGGAGACGCCTTGCAGAAGGCATTTTTTCCCAGTAAATGTACATGATTAATGTCACAAT
Source organism: Rana temporaria (assembly GCF_905171775.1). Lineage (NCBI taxonomy): Eukaryota > Metazoa > Chordata > Amphibia > Anura > Ranidae > Rana > Rana temporaria. Next base: position 399,269,933 of record NC_053490.1, read on the forward strand.
AAGTATGTTTTTTTTCACTGTAAATGCACATGATTAATGTCACAATAAGTATGTATTTTTTCACTGTAAATGCACATCAATAAAGTCACAATGATAATGCATGAATGCACACCACTGTGGTTCCTTGCACAGACACATCACATGCACATCGAATTGGATTAGATCCAAGTCCCCCCCCCCCCCCTTGGGACTTGGGAGCAGTAACGCCACGCCACGGCTCCAATTATGTCACTGTGCATTCATACACCATTCAGGAACCTGGGATTGCACTTCTCCCTGGTCCTGGGGATCCCTTCTCCACCAAAACTGAGGGTGACAACCTTAATTTCTTAGGAATGCCACCCCCCCACATTCACACATCATTCACACACATAAACCAAATCATAAGTACAGAAGACCAAATTAAAAAAAAAAAAAAATGCATAAACAAAAAAAAACAAGTATCCCAGCAAATTTTTTAGCGGCGGCGATTGCTACGCCTTGGCTGGGCAGGGGCACGGGCACGGGCAGGGGCACGGCCACGGCCACGGCCACGGCCACGCCGTCGCGGAGGATGTCCATTGGGGGGGTGTTGAGCTGGGGAAGGAGGAGCCTCCTGGGGGGGTTGAGCTGGGGAAGGAGGAGCCTCCTGGGGGGGTTGAGCTGGGGAAGGAGGAGCCTCCTGGGGGGGTTGAGCTGGGGAAGGAGGAGCCTCCTGGGGGGGTTGAGCTGGGGAAGGAGGAGCCGCCCCTGCTGGCCTGCCCTCCATGGCCCCTGCAATGCGAGTGAGACAGGCAGTGAGGGCAGCCGCATTGGCCTGGCCAGACCTTGTATTGTCCTGCACAGCCTGGGTCAGGGCACTCAGCTCATGGGCCACGCGCGTTGTGGCGGTCTGTATGTCATTCAAACATGTTATGACCGCCGTTGAGTTGGTGGCCACATCACCGAGTGCCTCCATCATTTCACCATGGCTGTGCTCCATCTGCGTCAGTTTTTCCAGAATTTTTCCAAGAATGCGGGTCTGCCGGGCATTGTCCTTCACCACACTGGCCGACAGACGCTCGCCCACAGCCACGGTCTCCTGGGTTGTCCCCCTGGCTGCCGCTGAGTCTTGCGGGCCTGGAGGAGGGGAGAGAGTGACCCTGGTGACTGGAGGCCTGTTGGGGGAGAAGTGGGAGGGGCTACCCCTGATGGTGGCCTGACTGGTGCCAGCCTCAGGGGTAGTCTCAGGGGAAGACTCAAAGGTCATCATATCAGTGGCCAGGAGGACTTCCCGGCCAATCTGCATATTTTCCTCCTCCTCCCCCTCATCATCCTCCTCCCACTCAACCTCAACCTCCTCCCCCTCAACCTCCTCATGAGTGTAGGTTTGGCCAATCCCCTCCCCTGGGGAATCCTGCCCTTCTTGGGACTCATCATCTGCCTGTCTTGGGGGTGGTGCTGCAGCCTGGCCCGATGGGCCTGCAACCTCCTGGCCTCCAACCTCCTGGCGTGGAACCTCCTGGCCTCCAACCTCCTGGCGTGTAACCTCCTGGCCATCTGTGGAGGACACAAAACAATCACATGTTTGAGGAACCACACACTTGGCACATCTTCCCTTCCCCCACCCACACATGCTAATCAACAGAGAATAAACCAAAAAACATACCTGTCCTCCTAGGAACATCTGACGTATAGCCAGGCAGGCCCACCACCTGCTGTGGGTGGAAACACTGGGCCACTGCCCATTCCTCCTCCGTCAGTCTGACTGGGCAGGGTCCCCCTCCTCCAGTGCCCCTGGTATGGGCGTCGATCCTTGCCATCTTAGTCCGGACGACGCTTCTCAGATCGTTTATTTTTTTCTGTATGCCAGCGGGGGTCCTAGTCTCCCCCCCCCCGCCGCATTGATCTGGTCCGTTATCTTTTTAAGAAGCTGCCTCCTCCTGGCCGGGGTGGTGTTCTGGCTCTCAGGGCCATGCAGAAATCGCCCATATTTCACAATGCCCCGAGCAAGAATTTGCTTCTCTCCCAGGGTGAAATTAAGCTTCCTGCGTTTAGGGGGCATCTCATACACCACCCAGCAACAACAAACACACCCGACAAACAATCGACAATACACACCCAAAAACCTGACAAAAATCTATACCACAAAAAAATCAAGAAAATCTAAACACACAAGGACACAGCTAATAGTAATTCAAAAAGAAACACGCACCAACAAACAAACAAAAAACAAACACCAAAAAACAAACACCAAAAAACAAACACCAAAAAACAATCAGCAAAAACAATAACAAACAAATTAAATAAATACACTTCTCAAACACAAACAACAACTAGACTCTCCAACTCCTCAAACACTTTTCTCACAAACACAACTTACCAACACACAAACAAACAGAGCAGAAGCAAATTGCTCATGGAAGGGGAACAATGGGATATACTTTAGCAAGGGAAGTGTGTGTGTGTGTGGTGCTTTTTAGACACAGGGCGATCCTCAAACTAAGTACACTTGGCCTTTTACCTATCTCACTGATTGCGCCGAGATAAGTTCTGCACATGCCCAGTGAGGTCCCGATTCGTGCGCGCATGCGCAGTAGGGCCGGCGCCTCATTTTCATGGGGTCACGGCTCATTACAATGAAGCACGCCCACTTCCTTCCCACTTGCAAAAACCCCGCCTTACGCCTCTGAATTTAAGTTACGCTGGCGCACATTTAGACGCAAATGCGCTGTGGATACGGCACTTACGACACCAACTTAGGGCAACGTAACTTAAATCACATAAGTTAGGACAAACTAAATTTGCACCGCTGGCTGAGGATCTGGCCCATCATTCTTAGTTTTGATGTAACAAAATACCCCAAACAGATAAAGCTCAGTGGGCCATATCCTCAAAAGAGATACGACGGCGTATCTACTGATACGCCGTCGTATCCCTGTTTCTATCTTTGGAACTGATCCACAGAATCAGTTTCCAAGAGATAGACAGAAGATCCGACATGTGTAATTGAATTACACTGTCGGATCTTAAGGATGCAATTCCTGGCCGGCCGCTAGGTGGCGAGGCCATTGCGGCCGGCGTAGAATATGCAAATGAACACTTACGGCGATCCACGAACGCTCCGACGGGCCCGTCGCTCTAATGCTACGTCATTTACGTCGAGTTACGCCGTGTAAAAATAGGTATGAGTCCTATTTGACTAAGCCCTATTAAGTATGGCCGTCGTTCCCGCGTCAAAAATTCAAACTCTACGTCGTTTGCGTAAGACGTCCGTGAATGGCGCTGGACGCCATTTACGTTACCGTCTAAGAAAATGACGTCAGAGCGACGTCAGTTAGCGCAATGCACGTCGGGTAAGTTACCCGACGGAGCATGCGCAGTACGTCCGGCGCGGGAGCGCGCCTAATTTAAATGGGACTCGCCCCATTAGATTCGGCACGCCTTGCGCCGGACGGATTTGAGTTACACCGCCGCAAATTTCCAGGTAAGTGTGTTGTGGATCGATACCTAACTTAGGAAATTTGCGGCAGTGTAACTTAAATCACTTAAGTTACGTTGCGCTGCGGGGCTGTGGATTTGGCCCAGTATACTTTAGTGGTTTAAAATGCACCACTTGCGTTTCTTGTGCAGCTCCATTGAAGTTTATTACATGCAAAGTCCAAACTGCAGTGGGAAAAAAGTCCCTGACCCTTTCCAAAAAAGGGTCAGGAACTTCTAAGGCCCCATACACACGATAGAATCCATCCGCTGAAATTTATCCGCGGATCGGTTTCAGCGGATCGACGGATTTATCTGTTGATCCGCTGGAACGTACACACTAGCGCCCAAAAATCTCCGCGAACCAGAACGTATGCAACGTAAACCACGTAAAACGTCACTATAAAGGGGAAGACCAAAGTCAACGGCGCCGCCCTCTGTTCCGCTTTTGCTAGTTCCGTGTGACCGCGTGCTAGTGAAGGTTTGGTTAGAGCCGATTCGTGCTTTTCATTCTCCGCGTTTTGACAGTAGGTATTCTCGGGTTCAGTGCGTTTGCTTGCGGGTTTGCAGTTGGCATTCGGGCACAGGCTTTCAGCACGTTTCCGCGTACTGTGCGCTCGTATCTGTGTGTCGTGCGGGCTTAGCAGGTTGTGCTGGATTTGCGAGTGCTTTCTGTTGGAGTGTGTTCTTGACTGACCAGCCGGCCGGTTTGAATCCATGATGGAGCAGCAGCGTCGATTCTCGCGAATTGGTGCTGGTTATGGGATTGCTAATGGACAGGCTCAGCGAATCAGTTGTTTGGCCAGGAACAGTGGGAGGAGGCGTTTCTGGGCCAAGAATTGGTTGCGCCAGCGTGACCATTTTTCTCATATGCCTCTGCTTAGGGAACTCCAGGAGAATAATCCGGATGATTTTCGGAATTTTCTCCGCATGACGGACCCCGTATTCAACCGTCTGCTGGAACTTCTGTCCCCCTATATCACGAGGCAGGGCACTGTGATGCGCGATGCCATCACGGCCGAGCAGAGGCTTATTGCCACGTTGCGGTACCTGGCGACTGGGAGGAGCCTGCAGGACCTCAAGTTCTCGACAGGCATCTCTCCCCAGTCACTTGGGGTCATCATACCGGAGACGTGTACTGCCATCATACATGTTCTGCAGGAGGAGTATATTAAGGTAAGTTCCCTAATTTGAACAACACAATTTTGTTTTTTTAAATGTGTGAGAAAGTCTTTTTTTTTTTCTTCCCTAATAACCATGAGATTGTAATCTGCTGTGTGTGGGATGTTCCCTTTTCTCCCCAGGCATGTTGTTAACCTTTACATGTTTGTTTTGGGCCTAGCTGCATATTTTGTCCTTACCCACCATAAACCTGTCCAGCATGCTTTCCTAGGCCCAAACCCACCTAGCCTAAATTCTCGGTTATTTTTAGGATAATCAATTGTAGCTCTGCCCCTCCCCCCCCCCCAAAATAGTTTCTTGCTCTATCATCAGAGGGATGTGGAGTCTGATAATTAAGTGGGTCTATATTTTTTCAAACAAATAAAAAATTCACAATGCTTGTGTGAAATGTGAATCCTGTTGTTGATGTTGCACAATGATGGTTTTTCGATTATGTTTGCAATGTTTATGTGCCAAAGTAGTAAATCTCATTTTTTGTTTGTCCCCACAGCTACCCTCCACACCACAGGAATGGCAGTCTGTGGCTTCCCAATTTGCCCAGCGGTGGGATTTTCCTAACTGCGGTGGAGCAATAGATGGGAAACACGTCCGCATTGTGCCCCCACGCCACTCGGGGTCCTACTATTTTAACTACAAGGGTTATCATAGTATTGTGTTGATGGCGGTGGTGTCGGCACAGTATGAGTTTCTATATGTGGACGTGGGGAAGAATGGCCGGATGTCAGATGGGGGAGTGTTCTCACGGACTGAATTCTACGATCGTCTCCAAACTGGTGATCTGGCACTGCCACCAGATGAAGACAATGTGGAAGGACTTCCGTTTGTGTTCCTAGCGGACGAGGCTTTCGGGCTTGGACCTCACCTAATGCGGCCTTTTCCCCAGAGGACCCTCACCTCAGAGAGGAGTGTGTTCAATTTTCGGTTGTCCAGGGCTCGGAGGGTAGTCGAGAATGCCTTTGGGATCCTCAGCAACCGGTTCCGCCTGTTCCTGACATCGATACATTTGGCGGAATATAAATTGAACACCGTTGTATTTGCCTGCTGCATTTTGCACAACTTTTTACGCAGGCACTCCCAGACGTACCTACCCGACAGCGTTTCTGAGGCAAGACTACTCTCAGATCCTCTCCCTGGGCTGGTCACTGGTCGCGCTGGCACTGGCACCCCATCTGCTCGTGAGGTACGCGACAAATATGTTGAGTACTTCATGGGTCGGGGGGCCATTGCTATGCCAGATCATATTTCTTTCTAATTTGGCCCCCCAAAGAAAGGAATATTCACAGAAATAATAAATAATTAGACCATTGGACTTTATACAGTTGTTTGTCATTCCTGCTTTTAGTATTTTTTTCTGTCTTCATGGTTAGCCCAAAAAATAGTGCACTTCTAGTGCCAAATGTAGGGTTCAGGTTTTAGTAAATAAACACAATTGCACATTATTCACTCATCTCCAAACTGGGTATTCAGCATCTTAAATAATCAAGCCACTCCTTGTAATGTTTTAAAACCAACTTTTTTTATTGTCAGTTTTTTTCTGTTTTTTTGCCAAAAGGTTTTTTTTTGGCTCTTAAACATGCCAACATTTTTACGTTTCACGTTGATTATTTTTTTTTAGTTTTTTTATTAAGTATCCTTTTTTTGATTTTTTGGGTTCCAAACAATTTCTTCAATATTTTTTCTCGTAATTGTGTCTAAAAATATATTCAAATTTTTTTTTACATATTTGTTCACCAAATAATCGTTATTATTTTTTTTGGGGAAATATTTTATAACAATATTTTTTTTTTTTTTTTTTTGGGTGTTGTTTTTTTTGGAAATCAATTAAAAATATTGATCATATTTTTGGGATCGATGTGTTAACCAATCTTTTTTTTTAATTTTTGGTTTAATTTTTTTGATTTTTTTACATTATTTTTTTTAATTTTTGTTTACTTTTTCTGTTTTGTATGGCTTGTTGAATGGAAGCCATTTTTAAACTATACAATAGAAAACATGTCCCAAAAAATACAAACCCAAATGTGTCACTTTTGCATTCCCAAAAACAGTCATGGTGTGAGGTCACACCGGAACACGCCAAAATTTCAAGATGCACACATTCAGTGCTTTTCGCCAAATGTCAGTTCTACCACAACAAAAGACTTTAAAAAGGCGACATGTGCTATCTGCCATCATGGGTGAACAATGTCTGGGTTTTGTGGGAGCAAACCTTTCCTCGAAAATTATTTAATAATCGAGGAGGGGGTTGTACCCACAAAGCACAGATATTCTATATTCTGTGATGGCAGATAGCACATGTTGACACACTGTGTGTGCATCTTCAAATTTTGGCGTGTTGCTGAGTCAGACATAAAAACAGGTTGGGGGATGGGCGGGGGGGGTTGGTTTAGTCTTTCACACGGCCCATCATGTCAATGATGTTCTTATAGTTTTGCTCTATAACCACCATTCGTTGCCGCATAGTGTCCAGCTCGGCACAGCAGTCGACTATTATATTGCGCACATTCTGTTCCATCTGAACCATCTGTTGCCGCATATTTTCCATTTCGCTGCTGCACTCCATTACTTGCTGGATTATAATTCCCGCACTTGCCCGAGAAAAATGGGGAACAGCATCTTCATCCCCTACAAAATTAGTAAAAAATATAAAATTAGACATTTGACCGGCCGAGATACATCTAGGGTTGCCAGCTCATCACTTTAAACCAGAACACAGATTAATTACACAGGTTCTGTGGCTGATTAAAAGGTGGTAATTTTACTCACCTGGTGCCATATCAGCATTACATTAGCCACAGAACATGTGTAATCCATATGTGTTCTGGATTAAAGGGATGAGGTGGCAACCCTATCTACATCTGTTTTGCCCTATCAAGCTGGGATGACACTGACCTGATGTCGTGTTGATTTCCTCCTCCTCCACCACTTCTCCATCTTCAATAACTCCTCCTTCTTCTTCTTCCACCAATCCACCATCTTCAAAATCTGCTAAATCTTCTTCTTCAATTTCATCTTCCTCCTCAACAACTACCAGATCTAAAATTACGCCATCATCCTCTCTTCCTTCCTCCTCCTCCTCCTCCACATCCTCCTCTCTTCCTTCCACCTCCTCCTCAACATCCTCATCTCTTCCTTCCACCTCCTCCTCAACATCCTCCTCTATTCCTTCCTCCTCCTCCACATGGCCAGATGGCAGATCCCGGGCATGTCTGGCCCTCTCTGCCTCCTCAAATTGCTGGCGTCTTCTTTCCCCTAGAAAAAAAAATAAAACAAAAGATATTGTAGAGCAAAAATCGCACACATTGCATAGAGGTTTAGAGGCTTTTTTTAAAAATATTTAGTTGTCTTATGAACACAAACCTATATTTTAGGATGACTTCTAGGCCAAGCTCTGATTAATTCCATTTTTAGCAAAGTGACACACATGGATGTCCCCCCCTTATAATTTAGAGCAGAGACCATCCAAATTTTCTGGTAAGATTTTGAGGGAGACACAGGTGCTATGGATTACAGATATGGAAACACCTGCTTAGTAGCACTGTTTGCATTTCCCATTCTTGGATTTAATTGTTCAATTAATAAATTTGACCACAATGTTTACAAACAATGTTTTTGGCAAGAGAGGCATGTCCAGGTGTGTTGTTCCTGGGCCAACATCGTATTTTTGCGAAGCAACCTGATGTGAACAAGGTTTCCTATTAACAGTCGTTGGCCAAGCAAATGAGATTTTGAGAAATACAATTATTTAAACATATTTTCTGAAGTACAACCAGGCCAAGGATACAGATGTAGAAATTTACCTGACCAAACATTCAAAGAATAAAATTGTCCCCACCCCTCAAAACAAAAAATAACTTACGTTTTTTGAGTATTTTTTTTATTTTCTTTAGTTGATGTGGCTCACGAAGCTTTAAGTCGGACCACCGCTTCCGTAGCTGCTCCTTGGACCTTGCGATGCCAAACATCCTCTGCATTTTACGTGCCACCTTCTCCATAATTTTCCCCTTCCTGCGGTTGGGGGTCTTGTATGGGCCATATTGCCCATCATAGTCCTTCCTCCGCATAATGTCTACCAGCTCCACCATTTCGTCAAAGGACATATTAGTTGCCTTATAACGTTTAGGCCGGGATCGGGACGTTCCTGCCTCTGTCCCCTCACTTCTGGCCTGAGAGCTCCGTGCATGCTCGCCTGTCATCGCCATCTTTCATCCCCACAGAGATTAGGGGCGTGGAAATCTGGAAATGTCCCGTCATGGGCGGGGACCAGGGCGGCGGGTACTACATACGCGGAGTCTAGAGAATGAATAAGACGTGATTACGTAGGTTACGCGGAGATAATGCGCCCGTTTCTGCTCAGTTGCTTACGCGGAGATTAGTAAAACATTTGACAGCAGTAACACAGTTAACGCCAGATTTACAGAATTAACATTGAGTAGGGGGCATGGCAATGGTGACGATGTGTCACGCACACGCGGAGTCTTTTAAAGGGAACCTACGTGATTACGTTGCTTACGCGGAGATTTGTAGAACATTTGACAGCAGTAACACAGTTAACGCCAGATTTTGAGAATTAACATTGATTAGGGGGCATGGCAATGGTGACGATGTGTCACGCACACGCGGAGTCTTTTAAAGGGAACCTACGTGATTACGTTGCTTACGCGGAGATTTGTAGAACATTTGACAGCAGTAACACAGTTAACGCCAGATTTTGAGAATTAACATTGATTAGGGGGCATGGCAACGATGTGTCACGCACACGCGGAGTCTTTTAAAGGGAACCTACGTGATTACGGTGCTTACGCGGAGATTTGTAGAACATTTGACAGCAGTAACACAGTTAACGCCAGATTTTGAGAATTAACATTGATTAGGGGGCATGGCAATGGTGACGATGTGTCACGCACACGCGGAGTCTATAAAAGGGAACCGACGTGATTACGTTGCTTACGCGGAGATTATTTCATTGAGCTGCACGAGGAGCTAGAGATAAGGTACAAACTTGAAACATGGGATCAGCAGAGGCCTAGAAACTTGAGAGCCATGGGATTGTGGTTTTGTCTGTTGTTTGCAGCCTTTTAACGCAAATTAGTATGTTTATTGTGTCCCCACAAACTGAATTAAATTCTCACAATGCTTTTACACATCACTTAAATCTAGATGTGAAGAATGCTCTACCTAGTTTTACTTTTTGCCAGGTGTATTGTGATCATGCAAGTATTGTTCTGTGTTGGTTGGCCAAAGGTTATTAGGAAGTGTATTTAGATTTCAGGAATGATGAGTGGCAGGCTAAGTACACATTAAATACTGCCTTCATGAAAGGTCTCAATCTGTAAATTTGGGGATGGGTCTAGATTACACGTATTTAGCAAAATGATTTTAAAAAGGGTCTGCATGTGAACTAATTTTGGGTCACAACAATGGGGCAGAGCTGGCCAGCATTTTGGCTGCAGGAGACACTGTGTTTGCATAGTACAAGATCAATCTGGGGCCACATATGAATACAATGTGAATGATGGGCATTTTCTAATTTTTAAAATTTTTGGTTTAACAGTGTTCATCAGAAATTTACCTTCGAAAACTCACAAATGGAAAATATCGTGGGAAAGGAGATAATTTCTAGGCTAATAGAGAAGTTTAGGGAAATGCCCCTACTTTGGGATTCAAAACATCCTCATTATTCAAACCGGGACCAACGAAAGGCAGCACTTGCTGAAATAGCTAGATATATGCAGACATGGGTTCCCGGCTGCACAGGCAACATGGTGAAGAACAAAATGAATAACCTGAGGGCCGCATACAGAGCAAAAAGAAGAGAACTTCGGGAGCAAAGATCAGGAGCAGCAGCAAGAGAGTCCACGGAGCCAAGTCTGTGGTACTACCAGGAGATGGAGTTTTTGGGGGATCAAATAGAGGGCCGGCAATCAATGTCAAGCCTTCCACCCAGACAGCAGGGCAGCAGACCTTCCACAGATCACCCCAGCCAGGAGGAGGACGGTGAGGGGCTGGCTGGCAGGCCGGAAAATCTGCGACTCTCCACTTCTGATGAGGTAGAGTATTTTAAAAAATGTTTTTGGCCTGCTAATTCTTGTTTGTTTATTGAGTTGATATTGTAATCCCAAACAAAAAAATGGACTTGAAAAGTCACGGTTATAAAAATAGGGGTGATGGATGCCAAGTACAGGGATCAGAAGGAGAGTCTATTCAAGTTTAAAGTAAGATAAAACAAACCAGTCTAGAGCATGAAAATGTGTGTGATTTGCTTGTGCCAAATTTTTAAACATGTCACTTTTTTTTACACAGGAAGAAGGGAGCAACCAGGAAAGATTGGCTCATGATGCTGAGCTGCCTGCCAGCCAGGAGGAAGGGGTCATTGTCAGCCAGGAGGAGGAGGCCGGGCCCAGCACCAGCCAGGAGGGCCCCAGGCCCACGGTCAGCCCCACCAGGCAACTCCCTCCCCCCAGGGTCAGGCAAACTGGCCTAATGAGGCGCAGGAGGCAGGTGGAGGATGAGAGCCTCCGAATGATTAGGGAAGCTAGCGCCTTAATGAGGGCCCCCCTCAACCCCACTGAGGCCTACAGTGCCTATGTGGCCCATGAATTGTCCCAAGCGGGGGAGGACGGTCAGAGGCGTGCCAGGAACCTCATGAACCAGGTGCTTTTATGGCTGCACCAGGGCTGGCTGACCGATGACACTGAGCTGAGTGACCCGGCCTATCCTGCACAACACCTGCTAACTCCTCCTGCTGCCACATCATCCCGACCTGCAAGGGGCCGTGGACGGGTCCGTGGAAGATCTGCTGCAAGGAGTGTTCCAAGGAACAGGAGACGATGATTGCCGGCCTTCTATTTGATCCCCCAAAAACTTCATGTTTTTTGGAGTACCACAGCCTGGGCTCCATTGGCTCACTTGCTGCTGCTCCTGGTTTTTGTTTTTGTTGTTCTTTTTTTGTTCTCGGTATGCGGTCCTCAAGGTTATTCATTTTGTCCTTGACTATGTTGCCTGTGCAGTCTGGAACACAAGTCTGCATGTATGTTGCTATCTCAGCAAGTGCTGCCCTTCTTGGTAATTTAATTTTGTTTATGTACCAAATAAATGGTTATTTGATTTACTGAAAGACCTTGTCTATTGTGTTTTAATACTGTGGTGATTAGGCATGAAACATTTTAGCAAATAATATGTGTCATTTAGAAAGGACACCAACTCCTTGGGGGGGGGGGGGGAATTTGGCGTACCAACTTGGGAAAACAAAAGAGGAAAAACACACGCCTACATAAAATGGTGACATAACTTTACCAAAACAAAACCCAAAAAAAAGGGTAAAAAAATGGCCAAGGGAAAAGAATGGGGACATAATTAGCTAAACATAAAAAAAAGGCTAAAAAAATGGCCAAGGGAAAAGAATGGGGACATAATTAGCTAAACATAAAAAAAAGGCTAAAAAAATGGCCAAGGGAAAAGAATGGGGACATAATTAGCTAAACATAAAAAAAGGGTAAAAAAATGGCCAAGGGAAAAGAATGGGGACATAATTAGCTAAACCTAAAAAAAAGGGTAAAAAAATGGCCAAGGGAAAAGAATGGGGACATAATTAGCTAAACCTAAAAAAAAGGCTAAAAAAATGGCCAAGGGAAAAGAATGGGGACATAATTAGCTAAACATAAAAAAAAGGGTAAAAAAATGGCCAAGGGAAAAGAATGGGGACATAATTAGCTAAACCTAAAAAAAAGGGTAAAAAAATGGCCAAGGGAAAAGAATGGGGACATAATTAGCTAAACATAAAAAAAAGGGTAAAAAAATGGCCAAGGGAAAAGAATGGGGACATAATTAGCTAAACCTAAAAAAAAGGGTAAAAAAATGGCCAAGGGAAAAGAATGGGGACATAATTAGCTAAACATAAAAAAAAGGCAAAAAAAATGGCCAAGAAAAAAGAATGGGGACATAATTAGCTAAACATAAAAAAAAGGGTAAAAAAATGGCCAAGAAAAAAGAATGGGGACATAATTAGCTAAACATAAAAAAAGGGTAAAAAAATGGCCAAGAAAAAAGAATGGGGAAAATAATTTACTAAACATAAAAAAAAGGGTAAAAAATGGGCAAGGAAAAAGAATGGGGACATAAATTGGAAAAGAAAAACAAAGACATTCACATGTGGATGCAAAAAATAAAGTTCAAACATCTGGATAGATGGCATCAGCGAGAGAACGGGTTTATTCTAGCAAGAGAACGCGGAAAAAACAAGAGGAAATAAACGACACACTATATAGTTAAAATGACGAATGTGCCATATCACAAACAAACGAGAGTTTTACCTGAACGAGTGCTCCCATCCCCTTATTTTGTCTGAGCATGCGCGTGGTTCTTATCCGCGGATAATGTGTACTAACCAACGGATCTATCCGTCGGATAGATTCGCAGCGGATAGATTTGTTCAACATCTCAACAAATATTCGATCTGCTGAAAAGCCATTCGACGGAGAAATATCCGCGGAAACAGATCCGCTGGAGTGTACACACCATAGAATATATCCGCTGAAACCCATTTGCGCGGATTTATCCGCGGATGGATTCTATCGTGTGTATGGGGCCTAACTGTGTAATCTTAAAGCCAAAATATTTGTTAATTTTATTGTTTCCTGTATATAAGTGTATTTATATATCAACTTCTTTTGCTTTAAAGTGGTTGTATACCTCTCATTGTCACTTTATCCTATAGGTAGGCCTATAATAAGGCTTACCTATAGGTACTGTAAATATGTCCTAAACATGCGCCGTTTAGAAGCTATTTACCTTGTAGTGTGCCGATGATGTCATTGGCGCATGCGCTGTGAATAAACAGCCATCCGTGCCATTTCTTCACTAGCAAGTGCTGTCACGCTACTCCTGTCAGTCACAGAGCTGGAATCCGCAGCCCCGGAAGGAATAGGGGCGAAGATGGATGAGGCCACCAGCGGGGACAGCGTGGGCTTCATTTGCAGGTAAGTACCATATAATGCGATGCATACCAGCCCATTAAGTTTTTACTTTGCAGTGAAAAAAAGAGGAATACAAACCATCAGGGCTTGCTCTTTAACCTCCTCCCACTGGTCACACATATATTCGGCCTCTCGGGGGCTGGGTTTTAACATTGAGAGGCTGTATATATGTGCCCAAAGTGTAAACAATTCTGTGCTGACAGCGCATGTCTTGTGCTCCCAGCATAGTTAAAGGTGGGTACCGGAAAGCTCCCAATGACTACTTGCAATTGGGAGCTTTCTAGTCATGTGACTGCCAATCACATCGGTCATATAATCGGAATTCCCGCCTTTGCTTCCCGGCATTTAGAACCTCTTAAAGGGCCAGGAGGTGGCAGCAGTAAGGGTTAAAGTAATACGTTCAAATAACTCCCCACAATCAGTTAAACAATGTAAGTCTATCCTTATGTATAAGTGTGTTTAAAAATGTTTTTGTACCTTTTTTCATTACAATGCATTGCAGTCACATGCAGGGTCGGATTCCTGACAAGGCCAACGAGGCCAGGCCTCGGGGCGGCAGTGGGTGCATGGGCGGCGCCGCGACAACAGGGGGGTGAAAAAATCCTGTCGTCCCGGATGGTCTGTATTGAGAAAAGCATCCGCCCCTTGTCTTGTCACATATGGCTACCTATCGCAGTTTGCTGCGGAAGTGATGTTCCGCTGAAAAATTTCGCACTGCGCATACGTGACGCCACCATATGCGTGCCAACACTTTTACGACAAAACAGCACACTAAAACTGTGATGGGTAGCCGAATGTGACAAATCACCGCCATCTTGCACACTCCTCCACCCTAAGGATACAGTGAGAAGGGGACAAGCGGACATCTTTGTACACCGTCCGGAGTTTTACATTTTACACTTATTTATTACAGTAAACTGAGTTTGACTGCAGAAGGAAGCATGAAGTGCTCCAAAACCTCCTGGTAGATGGCTTCGGTGACCCTGGACTTAATAAAGCACATTGGACCAACACCAGCAGATGACATGGCTCCCCAAATCAACAGACTGTGGAAACTTCACACTGGACTTCAAGCATCTTGCCGTGTATGCCTCTCCATTCTTCCTCCATACTCTGGGTCCTTGGTTTCCAAATGAGATGCAAAAATTTTGGACCACTGAGCAACGGACCAGGTCTGTTTTTCTTTAGCCCAGGTAAGACTCTTCTGACGTTTGTTGTTTAGGAGTGGCTTGAGAAAAAGGATACGACATGTGAAGCCCATGTCCAGGATCCGTCTGCGTGTGGTGGCTCTTGATGCACTGACTCCACCCTCTGTCCACTCCTTGTGAAAGTCCCCAACACTTTTGAATGGCCTTTTCCCGAAAATCCTCTCCAGGCTGCGGTCATCCCTGCTGCTTGTGCACCTTTTCCTACCACACTCTTCCCTTCCACATAACTTTCTATTAGGCCCCTTTCACACTGGGGCGGGAGGCGCGGTGGCGGTATAGTGCCGCTAAAAATAGCGGCGCTATACCGTCGGAATTGCCTCAGGATCCGGCCGATAGCGGTGCGGTATTAACCCCCCGCTAGCGGCCGATAAAGGTTTAATACTGCCCGCAATGCGCCTCTGCAGAGGCGCATTGCGGGCGGTATTACTGCGGTTTCCCATTGTTTTAAATGGGAAGGAGCGGTGAAGGAGCGGTATACATACCGCTCCTCTCACTGCTCCAAAGATGCTGCTTGCAGGAGATTTTTTTCTCTCCTGCCAGCGCTTCGCCTCAGTGTGAAAGCCCTCAGGCTTTCACATTGAGAAGGCTGGGCAGGAGTTTCTCTGTGCTTGATTCTGCAAAGGAGATACGCCTGAATTTCGGCTCCATCCGACCGACGTAAGTCTCCTACGCCATCGTATCTTGGGCGCATATTTACTCTGGCCGCTAGGGGTGCTTCCATTGATTTACGCATCGAATATGTAAATGACCTAGATATGCCGATTCACGAACATACTTGCGCCCGTCGCAGTAAGCTACGCCGTTTATGTAAGGCGTACGTCCGGCGTAAAGATAAACCACCAAATAGCAGCTCTAAGTCATGTAGGGTATGGACGTCGGAACAGCCGTCGGATTTTACGTCGTTTGCGTAAGTTGTACGTGAATGGGACTGGGCGTAGGTTATGTTCACGTCGAAGGCATTGAGCCGTCGTATCTTAGGGAGTATATGAGACGTGATTCTGAGCATGCGCGCGCATGCGCCGTTCGTTCGGCCCTTTATTTACATGGGTCACGCTTCATTGTAATACATAACGCCCACTACCTGCCTACTTTGAATTAGGTGGGCTTACGCCGGCCCATTTACGCTACGCCGCCGTAACTTAGGGAGCAAGTGCTTTGTGAATACTGGTCTTGCCTCTCTATGTTACGTCAGCGTAGCGCATATGAGCTGCGCTACGCCCGCTCAAATATACGCCACTATACCGCGGTGGCGGTATAGTGCCGCTAAAAATAGCCCTCAGGCTTTCACATTGAGAAGGCTGGGCAGGAGTTTCTCTGTGCTTGATTCTGCAAAGGAGATACGCCTGAATTTCGGCTCCATCCGACCGACGTAAGTCTCCTACGCCATCGTATCTTGGGCGCATATTTACTCTGGCCGCTAGGGGTGCTTCCATTGATTTACGCATCGAATATGTAAATGACCTAGATATGCCGATTCACGAACATACTTGCGCCCGTCGCAGTAAGCTACGCCGTTTATGTAAGGCGTACGTCCGGCGTAAAGATAAACCACCAAATAGCAGCTCTAAGTCATGTAGGGTATGGACGTCGGAACAGCCGTCGGATTTTACGTCGTTTGCGTAAGTTGTACGTGAATGGGACTGGGCGTAGGTTATGTTCACGTCGAAGGCATTGAGCCGTCGTATCTTAGGGAGTATATGAGACGTGATTCTGAGCATGCGCGCGCATGCGCCGTTCGTTCGGCCCTTCATTTACATGGGTCACGCTTCATTGTAATACATAACGCCCACTACCTGCCTACTTTGAATTAGGTGGGCTTACGCCGGCCCATTTACGCTACGCCGCCGTAACTTAGGGAGCAAGTGCTTTGTGAATACTGGTCTTGCCTCTCTATGTTACGTCAGCGTAGCGCATATGAGCTGCGCTACGCCCGCTCAAATATACGCCACTCTACCTGAATCCGGCTATATGTGTCTATCTCATATAGTAGTTTCACCTTTTAAGTTGCATTAGTGAAATAAATGAACTTTTGCACGATATTCAAATTTTTCGAGTATCACCTGTATATCTTCATAAGAACATTTTAAAAATATATTTACGTACAAACTTGTAGATACCCTCATACCAATCTTCCGATTTAAAGCATTTCTATTTTTACTTTGCACTTACATTATATTAATCAGTAATTTTAGATGTTCCAGCAAATGAAACTTCCAAACATAGATGAATGGAGGAGCTAGTCAGTTCTTCCTTGGATTAGAGATTGAGACAGTAACTGTGTCAGATCAGATGAATAAGAGAGCGTTCTTACTGAATGGGAAATCCAGAGAGTAATTGCATTCCGCACTTCTATTTCACTCGCTCGTTACTCATCATTCATTGCCAATAACCTTGGGTTATAGCTGCAGATGCCAGGACTCCAGCGCGCAGCTTCCCAAGCCAGATATCAAGTGCCTATTCAATGTGTGAGAAAAGGTTAAAGTACATGGTCTGGTTTCACTTACAACCATGCTTGGACATGGGTTATTCTGCCACAGAAATTACTGGTGGTTAATGCAATGGACTAAATTTAGTTACTGATTTTAAAATGCATCCCCCCGGGTGCTAAGAAGGTTTTCCTGCGTAGCGAACACGCAGATCCGAGCTGTTTAATGCTATTCCAAGATTTAAGCAACTATTAACAGAAAACGTAGTCGTTTGCCAGGCAGCACCGTCCAGTTTTGACGGGGTTAATGAAAATTCCGCTCTCCTGCATTAAGCACAGATTCTCTTATCTAATTTTAATGGCATTTCCCCAGTGAGCACTACTAATTTCTAATGGCGATAGGGAGATTGAGCTTATAATTTAGGACATTATCTAGGACTGAATACTGCTCCAGTTTTATTTATTTTTATTTCATTTATTTATTTATTTGTCTACCTGCCTCTGCAAGTGCATCTTACCGAGTTTAATAAGCAGCTATCGCATGAAGCAACAGCCACCGATGGCTCAGAGGAGACGGAAAACATGATAATATTGACACAGTCCAGGCCGGTCCTCCATCAGCATCCACATTTGGTAAAAATGCCATCAATCCAGGCTGATTTGAAATTCCGAGAAAAGAAGGAAGCTTATATTGATAAGATGCAAGCTAGAATGCAGCCAGGGAAACACGCTATGAAATAAAGCCTCTGATGCCTCATTCCTCACAAATCTCTAGCTTGTAAGACTGTTAAATATCAGCACTGAGGAAACCGAGATACATAAGTATTAGATTAGCTCCGAAATACATTTACATTATATTAAGGGAAAGGGAGGCTGCCTGTCATGAGCAAAGTTGGGCTGGTGGAAGGATAGCTTTCTTGCAGAGAAATCATTTTCAATCCAAAATTCCTCATGAATAAGTGGTGCTTGGGCTAGTGACAGGATTTGGAGGATAATCATGTTATATTGTTATAGCCCAACTCCAGTCATAACAATTTTTTTTTTGCTAGGGTGGGGAAGGGTTAGAACCTCTGCTGGGTAATTACTGCTCTACATGGGCCCACTGGGGTCCTACCCCCCACTTCTTGTCCCTATGACACCAAGACAAGAAACAGGGGTAATAAAGGTCACTGGGACAAGAAGGTGCATATATAGTGATAAGAACCTCACAGAAGTTCTAAACCTCCTCTCACTTGTTCTCTATTGCCTATTCTTTTTTAATAACTTTATTTATTAAAGTTTACATAGAACAATGTTTTCCAAACATTAAAGTGGAATTCCAGGCATCACTTAACTAATCTTAAAAACACTCCCTCACCACCCTTCTAACACCTATTCTGACTAACCTGTGTAAGAAAGAGCTACAGTGGAACCTCGGATTACGAGCATAATCCGCTCCAGGAGAATGCTCGTAATCCAAAGTACTCGCATATCAAAGCGAGTTTGCCCCATAGAAGTCAATGGAAACTAAAAAAAATT
The DNA here is from genome assembly GCF_905171775.1 of Rana temporaria. Lineage (NCBI taxonomy): Eukaryota > Metazoa > Chordata > Amphibia > Anura > Ranidae > Rana > Rana temporaria. Next base: position 399,288,676 of record NC_053490.1, read on the forward strand.
GTTCCACATTGACTTCAATGGCATGCAATACCACATGTTGACAGAGGTTGGGGGGCCTCGGAAACACCCGGAAAGGCCCGAGGATAGCTTGGCTGAACTCAGAAAACCTTGGAAAGGCTTGGGAACTGAGTATTTCCAAGGTTTCCCGAACATTTCCGAAAAGCTCTGCTCGGCTCATGTGCCCCCCACCTCAGGCCAAACGTGATACTGCACACCACTTTGGCTTAAATCCTGCTCATTTTAACACTCGCAAACCGAGTAATTTTTTTTTAAAATACAGTGCTCGTATTGCGAAACGCTCGTTAACCGCGTTACTCTCAACCTGAGGTTCCACTCTATATACTAGCCTATTTTCAGGTCGCTCTGGTCTAGTCATGGGATACAATTCTCCTGTGTCAGCCAGTGCAGCTGGGAAAAGGAAAAAAACGCGGACAATGGATGAGTCAATTTAACCCTATAAATGACGTCATGCTTCTGGGCATTATCAGCTGTTTTTGGAGTGCTCTTCTCTCTCCTCTGCAACCATGCTGGCTGACACGGGGGCTCACATGACCGGCCTCAAAATTGGTAAGTAAACAGCTTTTTTCATTGGTTAGTTAGAATAGGAGTGAGGGGGGCTGTTTTAAGGCCCCCAAGTGCATGGGAATGTTACAGAAGGCAGGTTTCAAGGTCCCCCTCCACACACCTGTTAGTTAATGAGGTTAAGTTAGCATGGGGGCGGGTACTTTATCCCTCACCTGTAAGGTTAATAGGGGTGTGAGGTAAGCCAGGGAACCAATGGTAGGTCAGAGGTTAGGTCACATGTCAGCAGGGAACATTCTAGAAAGGGTGAAAGGTTATTTTGGTCAGTGAAACAAGCCCGCTCTGACCAGTCTCCTCAGGACCCTACCTTGTGAACTTCCCCTCCCCCCCTCCCTTGTCGCGGCCTTATTTATTATGTGGTTACCAACCCCTTTGTGTTTTTCTCTTCTAACAAAAGGGGGGTTATTTAAAAGAAAATTGTATAAGTGTACCGACCCGAGTCGTAGTGGCTGGGTTGGTTACTGTGTGTGGTTTTAAGCGATTAAGTTATTTGTGTTTACAATTGGTGACTATCAATGGTATATGTTGTTGAAATAAAGTTGTTATATGTTAAATACCAATAATAAAGGCATGCGGCCAAGTTTACCCCACTATATTGTGTTTGGTCATTCTTTATAAGTTGCCAATTTCTGTATACAGTCCCATGTTAGGTGGGAGCATTTCTAAAATGAGTTGGGAAGCACCTGGAATTCCACTTTCATTCATCAAGGTGTCATCAAGTAGGGGGACATCAAAGTTTTCTGAAGATATATATCCAAAAGAGGACACAGTATGGACACAGACAGTAATAAGAATCTGTGTGCTGGGAACCCCTTTTTCATTGTTTAGCAGTAATAATCCTCAGTGTCCAGGATCATACAACAGTCGAGATTTCTGTGGAGTATTACAAACATCAACAAGCATATTGGGTTGACCTCTTTCAGGAAAAGAGGCTATCAGCTGGTGGCCTACTAAATTCCCTAGGATACTGCAGCATTTTTCCCTGGGGTGCCTTAAAGTTTCTTCAGGGGTGCTTTGGCAAAATGCCTAAAAATTGCCCAAAAATTTGTGAAACCAGTGATGCCCACTAATCAGTGTTGATAAGAAGGGTGTTGATCACCTGCACAAAATCCTTGTTTGACCCTCCCTTGTGATGAGGGAAAGGAGAAACACTGGAAGACTAGTCAGTACCAGTGTGTAAAAGTGTATTTGCTTTGGAAGAATAAATCACCTCTAAGGCCTCGTACACACGACGGGACCTGTCCGATGAAAATGGTCTGCTGGAAACCTGTCCGCTCGGCCGGGAATCCGGTCCGGTCGGCCGTACAGAAGACCGAACATGTCCGCGGAAACTGGTCCGCGGACCAGTTTCAGCAAACATGTTCGGTCGTGTGTACGAGGCCTAACATTTATGCCTCGTACACACGGCCGGATTTTCCGAGAAAAAAAGTCCGACATGCTTTTTTTCTAGGAAAGTCTGGCCGTGTGTAGCCTCCATCAGACTTTTTTTTTCGTAAGCCCGACGGACCTTAGATAGAGAACCTGTTCTCTTTCTTTCCGTCGGACTTCCGACAGACTTACGGCAGACTTTTGCATGGTCTAAAGTCCGACCGTGTGTACAAGGCATTAGTGTCTTACATGTGTCAATCCTGTCGCATTATGTAAAACTATTTGAATTGTTTTTTAAATTTTAGATTGGGGTATCTTGAGATTGTCCATAATTTTTAAGGGTGCCATGAGTGAAAAAAGGTTAGGAAATAATGGTCTATCGAGCACGCAGACTTGAATGATTGCAGTGGAAAAAGACTGTCACTACATGTCACTGCATGTATTTTAATTGAGAGAGGAATCCACAGCACCTGGTGTCAACCAATTCCAGCTACCTGCAATAGGGGCCATAAAGGACATTAAAAAACAGTGCTGCAGGACACAGTGCACACCATAAAGTTATCACAATGACCTGGGGGGGGGGGGCAACTACATATAATTGTAGCAGTTCAGAAAAACAGGTAGGACATTAAGAGAAGGTGATTAGACTAGTAGTTACACAAATATGTTAACTACTGGAAATGTAAAGAGTCAACATATATTTTTTTCATGAATATTTTTACACATCACTAGGGATTACAATGATTTGACAGCATTGTTGATAACGTTACCTTCAAAGAAAGCCTCCACCCTAATCATGATTTTTTTTTAAACAAAAGTCTGTTATAGGACATGTACACTGAGTAGCAGCTTTTGCACCATGCAATTTCCCCCAACTGAAAATGCACTGCAGTTTCAGATGCGTGGAGGTGCCATTAAGAATGAATGGCAGCCTTGCGCATCTGCAAGGAAGCAGCGTGCTTTGACCTTCGGAAAACAGGTGCGATTTACAGGCTGCAACCACCCAAACATGTGTGAACCTAGCTTAAATTGGCCCTAGTATGCGTATGGAGAACAAAGATTTGCAGTCCAAGGACCACTGCTATGGAACGCTCTACCCACGGACATCCGCATGGAAGAAAACCATCGGGCCTAATAAAAAAACTTAAGACCCACCTCTTCTGAAGACACAGGAGGGCACTGGATGCAAAAAACGCCTTGAGGCGATTTAGTTCGCATTTTTTGCGCTATACAAGTTACTCACTCACTCACTGTATCTATAAATGTGAGTTAGGGACCTTAGAGTGTAAGCTCCTTGAGGGCAGGGACTGATGTGAATGTACAATATACAGTGGAACCTCGGATTGCGAGTAACGCAGTTAACGAGCGTTTCGCAATACGAGCACTGTATTTTGAAAAATCCTGACTTGGTTTGCGAGTGTTGTCTCGCAAAATGAGCAGGATTCAAGCCAAAGCGGGGTGCAATGTGCAGAACAAATTATTTTCGTTTCCATTGACTTCTATGGAGAAACTCACTTTGATATGCGAGTACTTTGTATTACGAGCATTCTCCTGGAACGCATTATGCTCGTAATTCGAGGTTCCACTGTATATCTAAAGTGTTGCGTACATTGTCAGTGCTATATAAATACCTGTAATCAATAAAGTTAAAATGATTTTCTCTATTTTAAATAAAGTGATATATTGTTGCAACACGTATCCAAATGATAGTTTCCATCGTCAGGGGCATCTGATGACCTCATGTATGATGAAACTAGTGGGGCGGAGTTTATGTCCAGCGATACCACGCTACTCTGATATGCAGATTTTTATGTGAGAACATTTTTTTCTACTTGTTACATTGTATTGGACCTGTGGTCACTTTAATGGCATTTTTTCAATAAAACCACCCTGGTTTTACGCTATGTGGCGACTTTTTGTCATTAAAGTACAAACAGGAGACTCAGAGATTACTGCCTAAATTAAATGTTGGGGATATCCACACTGTGAAAGAAAGCACCTACACTTCACATCCCTTAAACATGGATACATTTGTCTATCTGGTTCTTTACTTAATTGGGCCACCTTTTAAGTTTCGATTTGTAAACTGAATTTCCCTCACGTGATCACGGCAGATAGTGGACAGTTTGTGATGTTGTGATACACTGACTAGGAACTTGGCTTGGGAGTTGACTCTGCCTACCTACCCCTACCCCTGGATGGATGGTCCGGAAAGAGGATTGGATCCATCTAGACTCCTGCACCTACTTTGAGTGCTGTTTTGAGTGCAGTGAGAGGATATCAAATCGCAAGTCATTCCATATTGATTAAGAATCAATGGAACTTTGAATGCGCATACTTAAAGGAGAAGTATGGCCAGAGCTCATTTGGCCATACTTCTTCTGTTGGACACAGGAGTGCACTCAGTTCTGCACTCCTGTAACCCAGATTCAACCGACAGTGGGCTAAAGGCTGCTGTTGGCTGATGCTACAGAGCTGGTCCAGGCTTTGCAGGGATCCCGACAATGATGTTGACCTGTAGCTGGCTCAGCTTCTCAGTACGCCGCTGAGAGCCTGAGCCAGCCGTTTCCACACTCTCCACAGACCAGTGCTCCAGTGAGCGCCAGAGGGGCAGAGCAGAGAGCGGTGACTGACAGTTACCGCTCTGTGCTCAGAGTGTACCAGAGAGCTGAGCAATCAGTTGTCTTTGATTGCTCAGTTCTCGGTGTAGAGCCAGCGGGGGGTACCTGCAGCTCAGATCGATGCTACAGCCATCTAGGTGAGTATATGTGTTTAGTGTGTTTATTTTTTTTCATGTGTAAGGCAGCCACCAATACTAATAATGTACAGTCTGATAGATCATAGATCATCAATGCTGATACATAAATCCATATTCAAAGTTGCACTTATAGAAGAGGAGGTTTCACAGCCTAATATAATTTATGAATGTTCTGCTTTAACTAATTTTAGCATCTATGAAAAAATTGATATTTGGCCAAGATATTACTTTAAAAAAAACATAATGCTCTGGTATGAATGGAGATTGAGACTTTTACGATTTGGGAAAAAGGGGAAATAAAGATTTGTAGGTAGATTCAGTAAGAGTTAGGCCGGCTTATCAGTAGATAAGCCGACCTAACTCAGAATCTACGCCGACTTATGTTTAAGTGTATGCTCAAACAGAGATACGCTTAAACATATCTAAGATACGACGGCTTGCGCCGTCCTATCTTAGATTGCAGTATTTCGGATGGCCGCTAGGTGGCGCTTCCATTGCGGTCGGTGTAGAATATGTAAATGAGTAGATACGCCGATTCACGAACGTACGCCCAGCCGACGCAGTACTTTTACACCGTTTACGTTAGAGATAGGCCGCCTAAAGTTAGAGCTTAGCCCTACATGGAATAGTAATGTTAATTATTGCCGCCGTTCCCGCGTCGAAATTAGAAATTTTTACGTCGTTTGCGTAAGTCGTCCGTGAATCGTGATTTACGTTGTTTACGTCCACGTCAAAATCAATAGGCCCGTGCAGTGTACTTAGCCGCAATGCACACTGGGAAACGTAGGCGCCCGGTGCATGCGCAAAGTTGCGGCAACGTACCTGAATCTAGGCATTAAACTATAATGACGCCTCAAAATGCCTCACTATAACCATGACTATGTTTTTTACTGCATGCAGACTGCATTCATTACAAGCTTGGATTGACCACAAAGTCTGGTGTAGCTCAGCTGTTATTGAGGACACAACATCGTGATCTAGTTTCAGCCGGCTGACAGTGCTGAGGCCAGGCTTCTAATAAGGTAGCAGATAGTTTGATCTTCTGCCAGGGGTCTTTAGATGTGTCTTGAAGTGTGTAGTCTAGTTTCATTCGCAGTGCATCTGTACCCTGGTATGACCTACAGAGAACTGAATACGCTTAGGGATGTCATAGCTGGTCACTGCTAGATGGGGTGGTCAGGGATTTGTGATGAAATGTAAGGGGGGACAGGGATTATTTGCACTGACATTATTTGACATTTATAGACCAACCCTATACTAAAACCCTTTAGTAGCTAAACCACTGTAAGGCCCCGAACACACGTCCGAGAAACTCGACGAGCAAAACACATCGTTTTGCTCGTCGAGTTCCTTGTGAAGCCGCCGAGGATCTCGGCGAGCCAAGTTTCCCCATTGACTAACGAGGAAATAGAGAACATGTTCTCTGTTTGGCTCGACGAGTTCCTCGTCGGTTTCCTCGGCCAAAAGTGTACACACGACCGGTTTCCTCGGCAGAATACGGCTCCCATCGAGTTTCTGGCTGAATTTGTGTGTACAGGGCCTAAGTAATAATTTCCAGTAGCTTCAAAGACCACATTCCACAGCTTATTTTTCTTTTTGTGCGATTTTTTTTTTCTGGGGTGGAAAAGCAGCTGTCACGACTTTCTTTGTGAGATTCCACTGACAACAGGACTGGATTTCAGCTTTGCCTACAAAGGCCATGGCCCAAGGCAGCAGAGATACAAGATCCCAGGGATGACTCGGAGCTGTAGAAATACAATTTGTAGACTGCCACCTTTCCTTCCAGAGTAATGCTCATGGTCCTCATTGTAGATGTTTCTGAAAAATTCTGTTTAGGCCTGCCATAGACGGTGCAAATTTATTTCCTGCAACCAGGGATTGAAGGAAAGAAATGCACAAGATTCCCCCATCAACACAGGCAGTGTTGACAGGGGAATCCCTCCTGCCGAGCAATTTTCTGCTCCCAGCTGAGAGGGGGGTGTGCCATTCCCTCCCCGGGAGAAAACAGTGATTATCGCTAGTAGCTATAGCAACCACTTGCAAAAATCGCAACCTGGCAGACTGGTTGTACCCACATTGATTGATCGATCAGCTTGGTACATTCAGCCTGCCCTATAATGGTTCAGCAGGAACCGTCTTAAAATGTGGACCTTCTGTGGTCGGCCTTACAATTCACCCGCTCTAGGGCATCTACAATTTTACTTCTAGCACAGTTGGGTGGCAGTTTATTCTATTTTTTAAAGTGAAGTTCCACGCAAAAATGGAACTTCCACTTTTTGGAATCACCCCCCCTCCGGTGTCACATTTGGCACTTTTCAGGGTGGAGGAGGGAGCAGCTACCTGTGTAATACAGGCATTTGCTCCCACTTCCTGGAATAGATCACCGTGGTGATCGCAGTGACCTACGCCACTTCCTGCGCCTATACTGTCCTCCCCCGCTGTCTTCTGGTAAACACACAGGTCCCAGAAGACAGCAGGGACCATTGAGGATGCGCAGCGTGACTCGCGCAAGCGCAGTAGGGAACCAGGACGTGAAGCCGCAAGGCTTCACTTCCTGATTCCCTCACCGAGGATGGCGGCGAGGCAGCCGAGAGCCGAGCAACTGATCGGCTTTGGCTGCTGACATCGCGGACACCCTGAACAGTTAAGTATCCATATATTAAAAGTCAGCTGCAGTATTTGTAGCTGCTGGCTTTCAATATATTTTTTTTTAGGTTTTTCCGCTTAAAGTCATCGATTCTAGAAAAATTATTGACTAAAGACAAACAAATTGTTCACTTTGCAAGGGAAATGTTCCCAGAGATTAGTTAATAAGGCAAATCTCTGCTGACTTCCATCATCCAGTAAAGTGCAAGCCATAATGCTGTTTTTATTTTTATTGCACGTGAATGGGTTGAAATTTTCTCACATTCACCAAATTCTTAGGAAAATTCCTTTGCCAAGTGCAACTTCCCTTGCAAAGAGATCAGCCTATTTACCTTTAGTAAAGTATATTCTTTGGTGTACTATATTGTTTCTTTCTAAACCCTAGCCTTGAAATGTCCCATTTAGTTATGATGTCTAGTTTTGTTAGCGTGACAGGTTTGACATTTGACTGGTGTAGGGGGAAGCCCAAGACAAATGTTCTAGATGGGCTGCATGTATAAGCTTGGCCTTAAACAGGAAATAGGAAGGTCACAGGAACATTTTAAGTCGGGTTAGGGAAAGGAAGAAAAGAGAACCAGCAGACCCAGAATAGCCAGTGTATGAACCAGTATACTAGTAAGCCATGCTTTTTTTCTTCAACATTATTTACTTTCATCAAATGAAAGTGGCCTACAAACCACTATCTGTACCATTATCTCAACACTTCATCACCAATATTCGTGAGGCTTCACTAATACTACCAAGATACTGCTTCCTAGTGAACTGATAGGCTGCTTTCGAATGAATATTCATTCAAATCAAAATATGGCTGCCTCCACTGTACATATGAAGCACATTAATGATTCTAAAGAAGCACATACTGATACGACTATGAATTATGCATTATTCACTTACGCAGGATACAAGATGAATGGAATCATTGCAAATTTCAGTTGCATTTCAATTTCGTACAGCGTGATTTTTGTTCTTATGGGTTTTAGCTGGCAAGTATAAAAGGGGTCTGATCATCTAGCAGCTCACTTTTAGTCTACAGAAAAGATCTTTTCAGTGAAAACATATATTTTCTATTATACAAATTGCCATACTAATTGTAAACAGTGCTTTTTTTTTTTTTATTGGCGTGCATATTAACCAAATTTACTTTTCTAATCTAGCAATGCCAGAATTTACAATTGTAGCAAATAAAGCATGTTTTTAAAGGGAAATGTGGGACATGCAATGTGTTTCAGGACTATTGGGATCAAATTACACACTACGGGCCAGATTCACAGAGAGATACGACGGTGTATCTCCTGATACTCCGTCGTATCTCTGATTTAGGCTGTTCGTATCTATGCGACTGATTCATAGAATCAGTTACGCATAAATATGCCTAAGATCCGACAGGTGTAACTGTGTTACACCGTCTGATCTTAACTGCAATTTAAAAATGGCCGCGGGGGGCGTTCTCGCTGATTTACACTGAGAAATATGTAAATCAGCGAGATACGGCAATTCACGAACGTCCACGGACCCGACGCAGTGTTGTTACGACGTTTCCGTAGTGGTTTTCCCGGCGTATACTTACCCCTGCTTCTATGAGGCGCAGCCAATGTTAAGTATAGCCGTCGTTCCCGCGTCAATTTTTGTTTTTTTTACGTTGTTTGCGTAAGTCGGATGGACGTCGGATGGACGTCATTTACGTAAGCGTCAAAACCACTGACGTCCTAGCGACGTCATTGGGAGCAATGCACGCCGGGAAAATTCGCGGACGGCGCATGCGCATTTAAATCGGCGCGGGAACGTGCCTGATTTAAATAGTACACTCCCCCTAGCCGCGGAATTTGAATTCCGCCGGGGGATTTACGATCCGCCGCCGCAAGTTTGGAGGTAAGTGTTTAGTGAATTAGCCACTTGCCTCTCAAACTTGCGCCAGCGGATCTTAAATCACATAGATCACGCGGATCTAAAGATCCGCTGATCTATGTGAATCTAGCCCTACATCATTGGAATCACCAGCCTGAGATTACCCAAAGATCCCTTACTCTGCCTGTTCAGCTACACATTACCTCCTGATACTGGCTCTCTGACTAGGGTAAAACCACTGTCTTTGACCCTATGGATGCATCGCTGTCTTCTAATGGCCAGGGGGGTCATACTCCAGGCCATCTCCTCATGGCCCATCTGCCCCATCACTTTCTACGGTTAAAAAGGATTTAAAAATGCTTTATCTGGAAAAACTGCACGCTATACTACAGAACTTTGGACCCACCAAATGCTTTTTTACTTGTAGGAAAACCTTTGTAGGAAAACCTTCTCATTGAAATTCAACAACTCATGACCACCTTTCAGTTTTCAGCCTGGTACGCCAATGCCAGTCTCACCAATGCCCTGGGCAAACTCAAACTACCAGATCCTGCTCTCACCCTAGCGGGGTGTTGACCACCCAGTGGTGTAGCGTGGGGGGTGCGAGGGGGCCAACCGCCCCAGGCGCAACATTTAAAGGGGCGCTGTCACGAGTGTGGAGAGGAGGGAGTGCCAACAACAGATGGGACATAGGAACATATGCATGATGTCACCACTCCAGGCTTTACCAGTCATTATCAAGCACGCTCTCCTCTTCCCTACAGCCACTGCTGTCTCACACAGCGGATCATGTGACCAGACTGGAGCTAAGCTGAAAATAGGTAAGTCCATGGGTTGGGGGGGGGGGGCGCAAATTACTTGCCTCGCCCCAGGTGCTGACAACCCACGCTACGCCACTGACCACACCCATCCTATAACAGATGTTCATACACAATGTGATCGATCCCAAGCCATCTACTCTCCTATCCAGTCACTTGACTACAAGAAACCTCCGCATGCCAACTATTACTTATGTTTCTTTTAGTTTAGTTTAGTTTGGTTATTTATTACTGTTTTGGTTCTGATATCTTACTTTGCATGTAGAGTTTGCTGCATTTCATTCTGGCATATGACTCCTGCTTACTAGATCAGTACTTCTATATCTGTGGTTATCTACTACTGTATACTATCTTTCTTTGTTTTCTTTTGATAGTGTTGATGTATCATGTAAACTCTGAATGTCCATCAGGCATTTGCTGTCGGAATTTCCGACAACAAATGTTTGAGAGCTGGTTCTCATTTTTTCCGACAACAACAGTTCTTGCCGGAAATTTCGATCGTCTGTAGCCAATTCCGATGCACAAAAATCCTATGCATGCTCGGAATCAATTCAACGCATGCTCAGAATCATTGAACTTAATTTTCTCAGCTCATCGTAGTGTTGTACGTGACCGCATTCTTGACGTTCGGAATTTACGACAACATTTCTGTAACCGTGTGTATGCAAGACAAGTTTGAGCGAACAATTTGCCTGGGCACAGCGGGGGTTAAAAGTTTTAGGTCAGAGAACTCCTTAAAAAGGCCCAGAGGTCCCCAGGGCCCCGGATGGCTACCCCTTTTTTTTTCTAATTCATTTTTTTTAATAAGGGGCCCAGAGGTCCCCAGGGCAACCCCCCCCTTTTTTTTTGTCAGCAACCAATTCTCAATTCGTGGCAGCTCCCCCCCTCAATTTTCTCAAATAGTGGCAGCACCCCTCGCTTCTCAATTCGCGGCAGCCCCCCTGCTCAAATTGAGGCGGCAGCAGCCCCCCTGCTCAAATTGAGGCGGCAGCACCCCCCCCCCCCCCCCCCGCCCTCCCATCCCCCCGGTTCTCTGCTCCAGGGGACCCATGCCTGAAGCTGTGTAAGGGGCCCCATAATTCCTGATGGCGGCCCTGTGCAGGATGCACTAGTGTGAACCGATCCTAATGCCGCGTACAGACGGTCATTTTTTGTGATAGAAAAAAACGACTTTTTATGTGATGAAAAAAAACAAAGTTTTTCAAACTTCATTTTCAAAAACGATGTAGCATACACACCATTGTTTTTTTTACAAAAGCACTAGCAAAGCGCGGTTACGTTCAGCACGTACGACGGCACTCTGTTCCATTCAAACTCGCGTCCTAACTTGCTTCTGAGCATGTGCGGGTTTAAAAACGTTGTTTTAAATGTCGTTTTAGCCTACACACGGTAATTTATTATGACACAAAAAACAACGTTTTGAAAACCGACACAAAAAATTGAAGCATGCTTAAATTTTTTTTTGTCGTTTTTCACAAGACATAAAACAAAGTTTTCCCCACACACGGTCATTTAAAGTGACGTTTTTAAAAACAAAGTTTTTTTTCATCACATAAGGGCTGTTTTGAATTATTATACAAGATTTCTAAACAGCCAACAGTTCGCACAGCCCTTTACAATATGAATTCCCCATAATTGCGTATCAGTAAATTGGAATTGGAAAATGAGTCCTTCTGACCATCACCTGTCTGTAATTATGAAGAGTAGCCTCTCGAGGCTCACGAAAAACATCACGTTACTCTTTACAGTCCTAAAAGAGTGATTGCGATTTGCATGCGTGGAAAACACTGTTCTAAAAATACCCTCAGATTTGTTTAGACAACGCATCCTGCGCCTAAAAATAACATTCCTAGTCAAAGTTATCAGTGCTAGAATAATAATGAATGCTTTGAGCGTGGATTGCTGAATGTTAAACTACGTTAGGCCCAGACACGTCACTTGTCTTCGCACGTATGCGTGTTCCTTCATTTTGCACAATAGCATGCTTGCTCTACTCCCCAGGGCAAATCTCCTGTTACCCTCCAAGGTCCCCATGTGTTAAGAAGGAAAATAAAGCTCTCCAGTTGCAGTATAATTATTGTAAGAGCACTGGAAATTATCCAGCGCTGGAGGACACTCATTCAGATCACGATGTGACTCTTGTCGAAGAGCGAGACAGCGTGCCTGTCTATCTTGGTGGCCCTGACTCTAACCTGTCTGCCCTTCCTCGTTCACACCTTCACTTATCCTACTTCCAATCTAGCAGAGAAGCGCTTAGCTGCTTGAGTGCGAAGAATGAATGACAGCAGCTGTCTCTGTCTCAGCAGATTGGACCGAAAGCTTCCTCCGCTTCCTCCGTCACAGACATTGTTGTGATTGTGCGTATCAGAGATATTAACCATTCGCTGGCTGAACTGGATATGCATAATTTTTTTTCTTGTGCTAGGCACTGTTGCCAACGTGAGGTCTTTTTGATGATTATAGAACCCATGCTGGATAAATTGCAGACGCAGTGCGTAAATAAACACTTTAAACAGAAGACACTCTAAATTTAAATATGGGATTAACCACTTCAGCCCCGGAAGATTTGGCTGCTTAACCACTTAAGGACCGGACCAATATGCTGCTAAATGACCCAAGGGGTTTTTACAATTCGACACTGCGTCGCTTTAACAGTAAATTGCGCGGTCGTGCGACGTGGCTCCCAAACAAAATTGGCGTCCTTTTTTTCCCCACAAATATAGCTTTCTTTTGGTGGTATTTGATCACCTCTGCGGTTTTTATTTTTTGCGCTATAAACAAAAATAGAGCGACAATTTTGAAAAAAATTCAATATTTTTTACTTTTTGCTGTAATAAATATCCCCCAAAAACATATATAATATTTTTTTTTTCCTCAGTTTAGGCCGATACGTATTTTTCTACCTATTTTTGGTAAAAAAAATCGCAATAATCGTTTATCGGTTGGTTTGCGCAAAATTTATAGCGTTTACAAAATAGGGGATAGTTTTATTGCATTTTTTTTTTTTTTTTTTACTACTAATGGCGGCAATCAGCGATTTTTTTCGTGACTGCCACATTATGGCGGACACTTCGGACAATTTTGACACATTTTTGGGACCATTGTCATTTTCACAGCAAAAAATGCATTTAAATTGCATTCTTTATTGTGAAAATGACAGTTGCAGTTTGGGAGTTAACCACAGGGGGCGCTGTAGGAGTTAGGGTTCACTGTGTTAGTGTTTACAACTGTAGGGGGGTGTGGCTGTAGGTGTGACGTCATCGATCGTGTCTTCCCTATAAAGGGAATGACGCGATCGATACGCCGCCACAGTGAAGCACGGGGAAGCCGTGTTTACACACGGCTCTCCCCGTTCTCCAGCTCCGGGGACCGATCGCCACACTCGAGCGGCGATCGGGTCCGCGGGACCCGCGGTCCCGGTCCCGGAGCTTCGGACCGGGTCGCGGGAGCGTGCCGCGGGCGCGCGCCCGCGACCCACGGCTGGGTACAAGTACAGGACGTATATATACGTGCTTGTGCCCAGCCGTGCCATTCTGCCGACGTATATGTGCAGGAGGCGGTCCTTAAGTGGTTAAGGACCGGACCAATATGCTGCTAAATGACCCAAGGGGTTTTTACAATTCGGCACTGCGTCGCTTTAACAGACAATTGTGCGGTCGTGCGACGTGGCTCCCAAACAAAATTGGCGTCCTTTTTTTCCCCACAAATAGAGCTTTCTTTTGGTGGTATTTGATCACCTCTGCGGTTTTTATTTTTTGCGCTATTAAACAAAAATAGAGCGACAATTTTGAAAAAAATTCAATATTTTTTACTTTTTGCTGTAATAAATATCCCCCAAAAACATATATAAAATATTTTTTTTCCTCAGTTTAGGCCGATACGTATTCTACCTATTTTTGGTAAAAAAAATCGCAATAATCGTTTATCGGTTGGTTTGCGCAAAATTGATAGCGTTTACAAAATAGGGGATAGTTTTATTGCATTTTTATTTTATTTATTTTTTTACTACTAATGGCGGCGATCAGCGTTTTTTTTCGTGACTGCGACATTATGGCGGACACTTCGGACAATTTTGACACATTTTTGGGACAATTGTCATTTTCACAGCAAAAAATGCATTTAAATTGCATTGTTTATTGTGAAAATGACAGTTGCAGTTTGGGAGTTAACCACAGGTGGCGCTGTAGGATTTAGTGTTCACCTAGTGTGTGTTTACAACTGTAGGGGGGTGTGGCTGTAGGACTGACGTCATCGATCGAGTCTCCCTATAAAAGGGATCACTCGATCGATACGCCGCCACAGTGAAGCACGGGGAAGCCGTGTTTACATACGGCTCTCCCCGTTCTTCAGCTCCGGGGAGCGATCGCGACGGAGCAGCTATAAACGAATAGCCGCGCCGTCATCCCGGATCGCTCCCCGAGGGAATCCGACCGCCGCATGTAGCGGGGGGGGGGTTCCGATCGGACCCCCGACCCACGGAAAGGCAGGGACGTACAGGTACGCCAATGTGCCTGTACGTGCCATTCTGCCGACGTATATGTACATGCGGCGGTTGGGAAGTGGTTAATGACCAGACCATTTTTTTTTGGCGATACGGCACTGCGCTGCTTTAACTGACAATTGCGCGGCCGTGCAATGCTGTACCCAAACAAAATTGACATCCTTTTTTTCCCACAATTAGATTTTTTATTTGGTGGTATTTGTTGTTTTTACTTTTTGCGCCATAAACAAAAGAAGAGCAAATAAAACACAATTGGCCTAAACTGAGATTTTTTTATTTTATTTGGGATATTTATTATAGCAAAATTAAAAGATAATTGGGGTTATTTACGAAAGACAAATCCACTTTGCACTACAAGTGCAAACTACAAGTGCAAAGTGCAGTTAAAATTGCACTGAAAGTGCACTTGGAAGTGCAGTCGCTGTAAATCTGAGGGGAAGATCTGAAATGAAGGGAAGCTGCTGATTTTATTATCCAATCATGTGCAAGCTAAAATGCTGTTTTTTATTTTCCTTGCATGTCCCGCTCGGATCTACAGCGACTGCACTTCCAAGTGCACTTTCAGTGCAATTTCAAGTGCGCTTTGCACTTGTAGTTTGCACTTGTAGTGCAAAGTGGATTTGTCTTTTGTAAATAACCCCCATTGTTTTTTTACTTTTGCTATAATAAATATCCCAAATAAAAAAAATTGCAAAAAATTCTCAGTTTAGGCCAATATATATTTTTCTACATATTTTCGGTTAAGAAAAAAATAGAAATAAGCGTATATTGATTGGTTGGGAAGGGGTTAAGCAGGAAACATGGATGTGAAAGGGTGGTCAGATGGCCTGCATGTTAGGATGCTTGCATATTTTGCGAAAATATCCAGTTCAACTAAATGCGAGTTCTTCCTACAATAGTCGGATGGGGTTGTCTGCAATGTCTAATGTTACCCGTAGACTAGGCAAACACCTTTCTGGGTATACCGTATTTATCGCGGTATAACGCACTCCCGCGTATACCGCGCACCCCTAAAGTTGCCCCCGAAATTCCTGTAAAAAAAAAGTTATATGATTTTATTACTTACAGTTTTGGTGTCTTCCCAGCGTCCATCGTCCGGTCCGGCGTCCGTCTGCGGCCTCGATGGTGTCCTCCCGGCTTCTCCAGCGCGCGCCTCAAGTCGAGTCCCCGCTTCCCGCGCTCAGTTCGAACGCCTCCGCCGACATATACCGAGTGCAGTACACTCGGGTACATTCGGCAAGGCTCGGCTTCGCTCGCGCTCACGCTCTGTGACGTTTATGCGTGAGCACGAGCGAAGCCGAGACCAGCCGAATGTACCCGAGTGTACTGCACTCGGTATATGTCGGCGCAGGATTTCAAACTGAGCGCGGGAAGCGGCTATCGGAGTATATCGCGCACCCACGATTTTTCCCTTATTTTAAGGGGAAAATAGTGCGCGATATACGCCGATAAAATTACCGTCCCTTTGATCATATGATAATAACATTGACAACCAGTCCCATTTTCACTGCCAAGGTTGGTAGTCAGTACTAGTACTAGGTTCTAGTCAGGTGGCAATTCCTATCCATAAACATGAGAACAGTAGCTTAAAGTGATACTGAACACACACTGTTTAATTTACATTGTCCGTTCTATTTCTGTATATAGATGATGACACTGTAATTATTTTAATAAAAAAAATAACACACAAGTACCTTTTTCCTAATCGATATACAGTTGCCACGTGACTCAGCTTTTTCCCAGCCTGTCTGCAGGAAAACTTAAGCAGGAGGAGCGTCTAGTCCTCTGCTGCTGGTCACAAAAAAAAACACTTTGTAATACAGTAATAAGAAATAATTAATATCAATAAACTTTTTTAATTGTCAAACAAATATATATTTGAATTTAAATCTTTATTATTTTTTGGCAATAATATTCGCCAGTCACATTCTGTGTCACGCCCCTCCAGCCTGTGCCTTAGAATAAGAGGGAGGTGAAGGTACCATTAATCTACATGTAATATCCCACCACCATTGTGTTAGCTTGTAAGTGGGCATGAAGGAAGAGGGAGGGAATGGGCTTTTATTTACGACTGTGTATACGCTCACATGTGTGACTCTATAGTCACATGGGCTGCTCAGATGTGATAGGGAGGAAATGCTCAGCATAGAATCTTCTAGAAAACTAAGCATGTGCAGAATTGCCAACACTGCTCTGCAAAATCCCTAGCTGAATTGGGGATATGGACAGAAGATGGAGATAGAGAACAGCAAGATCAACCAGTTTTTTGTTGAATACAGAAACATAATCTCACAGTGACTGAGTGAGTATGAACAGCATGTAATACACCATCTATTGAGAGTTGTTTATGATGTGAGTTTAGTGACACTTTAAACTAGGCAAATCAGTGGAGGATTATTGTGACATATGAAGACCTAAATGCTGGCCACACAGGTGAAGAGGTTGGGCCACAAACAATGGCATCGGGGGTAAGCAGAGCCATTACCATGAATCCAGTAGGTCTTAAAATATTTTGAACTTCTATAGCAAAGATAAGCCAGTGCTGACTGGACTGCTTTATAAACTGTTTTCCAGCACTAAGCTTTCTTATGAGGCTATCCTTAGGAGTAGGTTGTAGGTAAATTCCAAAGCTCCACCACACTTCCCGAGATTTCCCCTCCTAGAACAATTCTTATCCCTTGCCACTCCTCCAAATTACCCCTCCCAACACAAATCCCCTCCCCCCAATCTCCTCACAGTAAACACATGACCCACCACCTCACATGACATCACAGTGCCCAGAGCAGCTTCCCCTCATGCCCACTTTATGTCCCGACCCTGGCCTTGGTGCCCAACTTGCAGCCCTTTCATACTTCTTAGTGTATAGACCTCAGTAGCCAGTAGTCAGTGCTTTAACTGTCTAAGTGCATTCCTAGCAGTGTCGGGACAAGGTTATCCAGCACCTTCCCTCTTCCCTTAGGGTTAGCAGTGATGTCACTGTCAGCCTTGTAACAGAAGCATCTGGCACAGAGAGCCCCCACCCCTGCAATAAAACATTGTGCCCAATACAGCTGTTCCACGTGCCCACCCCTTGTCCCGGCCCTGATTCTTAAGCCCAGTGAAGGAAATTATTTGTTAGACTAGCTTTATTAATTCAATAGTTTGATTTATTACTTTTACCTTTTCTTACTTTTTGGGGGGCTGTCCATTCCTTTTTCTCTTTTTATGTAATTTTATAAGACCTTCATAATGAATTTTGCCAAGAGCAACAATAAATGCTGCACTGGTACTTATTAAGGGATCTGTAGGGAGCACAAATGTGGGCACATTAATTTGTAAAGCGCTGTCATATCAGTAATCTCTAGTGGTCTCAAGTAACATGGCTTCGGTATCTGACTACAGTATCCCATGTAGCAGGTCTCAAGTATCCAACAATACAGTTTTGTGTTTGCAGTCTCTGATCATCTTTTTTAGCATGCCCACCACAGTCTGAGACCATCTACCATAGTATTTCCTTAGCCTCAGACAGTTCTGCATCATTATATACACTAAATAGCATTGGTGGTCGTCTGTTGATGATGTCATATCAAGTAAGGTAGACATTTCTGTTAATAAGTAAGCCCATCTCTGAGCTGGTCATTACAGTTTGGTGCCTTTTATCTAGTACAGTTAATTAAAGTGTAACTAAACCAAGTAATATGAAACTAGTTCATCCCCCGCCCCCCCCCCCCCCCCCCAGAGTGCCCACAGCTTAAAAATCTTATTTTTCCGTAAAAATATTGCCACTATATATATTTTTGGATAATCTGTATACCACGATTACATGATAAACTGCAGAGTTTCTCCAGTGCTGAGAGTTCAGGAAGGAGGAGATTTTTCACCCTGTATACACGCCCACATGTGTGATGTCAATATCATGTGACCTGGCTAGCTCTGAGAACAAGAAACTGTTCTCTCCAGCATAAAAGATGCCATTGAGCATGTGCAGGTCTGCTACTGTGCCCGTGTTAGCTAGCCTTGCCCAGATAGACAGCGCAGGAGGGGGAGCATCAATGCATACAGGATAAAACACCCTTTTTACGCAATGTAAAGGATTAACCCCTTAAGTTCCACAGTGAGTATAACAAGCATTCTATGCTGCTTTGACAGAAACATTTTACTGTTGTTAAAAGAGAAGTATGGGTTTTATTTATTTTTTGGTTCATACTTACCTAGGTGGATGCGACATCGGACCGATGCTGCAGCTGTCCACAGCTCTCCTTTCTGCTCCTCCGCGCTTATTGGAGCGCTGAGCTGTGGAGGGGCAGAGAGCGGCCTTCTCAGCGTCTCAGCGGCCTTCTCAGCGGCTCACTGAGACTGCAATCAGTCAAGGCAGCAGGCGGATCCAGACGTCCTAAGTCAGGATGACGCGCTGCCTCGACTGATTGCAGCGACGTCAACAGAGAGCGGATTTCAGACCTCTCTCCGCTGAAAACGGGTCCCATAGGAGAAGCCCAGCCTAAAAAGCTCAGGCTGGACTTCGTCTTTAGCGGAAAAAATCTAATTACTAGCTATCAGCATAATATAAACTTCTCTTCTAAGACAATTTTTTGGTAAAAGTGTGCTTCTTATACATAGTCACTACATCATTTCACTCCCTGCTTATATTAGAAAGGGTTAATTTCACAATCGTTGATTCTGTCTGAAGGCACATCAATCTATAAATCAATTCACACCAAATTTTTTTTTTCCTCACTTCCTCGCTCGCACCTTATCCTCTGGTGAGAGTGGATTAATCCATTTGGTGCCCGAGCAAGCGTGCAGAATAGTTGTACAGCTGGAGACCTGTGGGCTGGATGTGGTCTCCTAGGGGATTAAATCCTTTCCCACAGTATAGCTGCGAGTGAGTGAAAAAAATCCTGAGAGAGGAGCATGCAAGTTGCAGCAGTATTCCCTGCGAAAGCCTAACTGGGCTGAATGTGCTGCAAAGACACCACAGTTGCACCATAAATGACAACTCAGCCATACACCTTTAATGTGACAGAATCCTACTGACGTATCTTATAAAATGTATGGAGGACTGCACCTAGAAAGCAAGCCAGCCTTCATGTGTATAAATAATCCTATTATCCCCTACCTCCCTCTGCTTTACAGCAGCAGTGTCAGAGCTGTGCACTCACAATGTCACACAAAGGTAACAAAATCAAAATCAAGTAGTTGCTCGGAGGCCCTATTAATGTTCCAGCACTGGAGCTAAACTATTTCCTTAAAGAGACGGATTTTATATGCAGGATAGTAAGAATGCACACACGCAAGCAAGAAGAAGAAATAATTCTGCATTCCTGCCTTTGTTGAGAGTAATAAAAAGTCATCACTCTCATGAAATACCGTATTTATCGGGGTATAGCGCGCTCCCACGTATAGCGCGCACCCCTAAAGTTGCCCCAATTTCTGTGGAAAAAAAGATTTTTTGTACTTACAGTTGTGGTGTCTTGCGCGGCGTCCATCGGCGGCCTCGTCGGGTCTGGCGTCCGTCTGCGGCTTCGGGTGTCCTCTTCGTCGGGTCCGGCGTCCTTCTGCGCCGTCCTCGCTCATTTCCCACGCCGAGTTTGAATACTGCGCCGACATATACCGAGCACAGTACACTCGTGTATCGTCGGGCAGGCTCGGCTACTCTCGCACTGACGTCCTGTACATCCAGGACGTCAGCCAAGACTGCCCGACGATACACGAGTGTACTGCGCTCGGTATATGCCAGCGCAGTATTCAAACTCGGCGCGGGAAAGCGGGTATCGGCGTATACCGCGCACCCACGATTTTGCCCTGATTTTCAGGGCAAAAAAGTGCGCGGTATACGCCGATAAATACGGTACCTATAAAAATCCTGTAAAATTCAAAAGTGTTACAATTATATTTTTTAAAGTCATGTTATTGGTGCCAAAAGGCTGGGGTGGACTGACAACTCATGGGGCCCCTCCGGGCAATAGGAGATTATGGGGCCCCCCGGGCAATAGAAGATTATGGGGCCCCCCGGGCAATAGGAGATTATGGGGCCCCCAGGCAATAGGAGATTATGGGGCCCCCGGGCAAAAGGAGATTATGGGGCCCCCGGGCAATAGGAGATTATGGGGCCCCCGGGCAATAGATTATGGGGCCACACAGTATACACACACACATACAGTATACATAGACAGTATACATACAAACAGTATACATACACACAGTATACGTATACACACACTGAAAAGGTACTGGAGAGGCGGGGTAGCTATAATCTTGGGATTTTCTATAAAAAAAACACAGGCCTGGATTCTCGTACGAGTTACGCCGGCGTATCTCCAGATACGCCGTCGTAACTCTGAGTCCGAGCCATCGTATCTATGCGCCTGATTCTTAGAATCAGTTACGCATAGATTTGTATTAAATCCGACCGGCGTAAGTCTCTTACGCCGTCGTATCTTAACTGCATATTTACACTGGCCGCTAGGGGCGTGTACGCTGATTTACGACTAGAAATATGTAAATTAGCTAGAGATGCCAATTCACAAACGTACGCCCGGCCGACGCAGTACAGATACGCCGTTTACGTTAGGCTTTTCCCGGCGTAAAGTTACCCCTGCTATATGAGGCGTACATGAGGCAGACCAATGTTAAGTATGGACGTCGGGCCAGCGTCATATTTTTCACGTTTTACATCGCTTGCGTAAGTCGTTCGCGACTTGGGGCTGGGCGTCATTTACGTTCACGTCGAAAGCATTGGCTTCTTGCGGGTTAATTTGGAGCATGCGCACTGGGATACTTTCACGGACGGCGCATACATAACACACGCCCACATCTACCACATTTGAATTAGGCGGGCTTACGCCGGCCTATTTACGCTAAGCCGCCGCAACTTTGGTTTGAGAATACGCCACTTGCCTGTCAAAGTTGCGGAGGCGTAACGTAAATAGGATACGTTACGCCCGCACAAAGGTATGCGCTTCTACGTGAATCCGGGCCACAGATTTTTCATACTGGTTTTACTGAGGCTGGCAACCCTGATTGGCCCCCTAGTGGCATGGGGCCCTCGGGCCGTGCCCGAGTGCCCGAATGGTCAATCCGCCCCTGCCAAAAGGTACCCATATGACAGACAAAGCTCAGGAATTACAAGTGATAAGAGATGGGCCCAATGGGATCTTCGTGCTGCTGAACCACTACAATATTTTACAGTTTGGTCAGTAAATGAATGGAACACATACGTGCTGAGAGGATTGTTACCTTTCCTCCATAGGAAAGAAAAATCCAGTAATCTTACACAGAGATACTTTTAACATTTCAAGTCTCTTGTGGATCTTCTATAAACCCCAGGGAAAGAGTGACTTTAACTAAACTGATTTTGCTGCAAAATTTTGGTCACAGAGGAGTTTGAGTGAAAGTTGCTATTAAAAAAGTTCTGCTCTAACCTATAGCAGAAGAAGAATGGAAACAAATTTGGTACACCACGTCTCACTGTTCTATCAACACAGCAGCAGTGGAATCCAATTATAAATTGCTAATGAGATGTTATTTAGTTCCCCCGAAGAGTAGCCAAATTTAAACCAACAGTCTCCGATGAATGCTTTAGAGTTTGCTTGAGTACTGGTACCTTCTTATATAGACTATATTACCAAAAGTATTGGGACGCCTGCCTTTACACGCACATGAACTTTAATGGCATCCCAATCTTAGTCCGTAGGGTTCAATATTCAGTTGGCCCGCCCTTTGCAGCTATAACAGCTTCAACTCTTCTGGGAAGGCTGTCCACAAGGTTTAGGAGTGTGTCTATGGGAATGTTTGAAGATTCTTCCAGAAGTGCATTTGTGAGGTCAGGCACTGATGTCGAAGAGATGGCCTGGCTCACAATCTTCGCTCTAATTGATCACAAAGGTGTTCTATTGGGTTGAGGTGCAGGCCAGCCAAGTCACCCCAAACTCTCTCACCCATGTCTTTATGGACTTTGCTTTGTCATCTCCAAACTGTTCGTACAAAGTTGGAAGCATGAAATTGCCCAAAATGTCTTGGTCTGCTGACACCTTAAGGCCGGGTACTAACGAGCAAACATGCACGATGAAACTGGTCCGTCGGACCGTTTTCACCGTACATGTCTGCCAGAGGGCTTCTGTACGATGGCTGTACTAACCATCGTACAGAAGTCTGTGCGTAAACAATACGCGGGGCGTGTCCGCGTCGTCGGCGCGACGATGACGCGGCGATGACGCGGTGACGTGGGCGGGCCTGCCATTTAAAGGCTTCCACGCATGCGTCGAAGTCATTCGACGCATGCAAGGGACGGCGGGCGCTCGGACATGTACGGTAGGTCTGTACTGACGACCGTACATTTCCGAGCGGGCAGGATTCCAGCGGACGGTTTTAAAACACGTCCAGGAATATTTGTCTGCTGGGAAAAGGCCCGGCGGGCAAATGTTTGCTGGAATTCGGCCCGCTCGCGCCTACACACGACCAAACATGTATGCTGAAACTGTTCCGCGGACCAGTTTCAGCATACATGTTTGGTCGTGTGTACGGGGCCTTAGAGTTCCCTTCACTGGATCTAAGGGGCCAAGTCCAACCCCTGAAAAACAACCCAACCCCATGATCGCCCCGCCACCAAATTATTTGGACCAGTGCACAAAACAAGGTCCAAAAAGACATGGATGAGTGAGTTTCGGGTGGAGGAACTTGACTGGCCTGCACAGAGTTCTGACCTCAACACGATAGAACACCTTTGGTATGAATTAGAACGGAGACTGGGAGCCAGGCCATCTCTTCCACATCAGTGCCTGACCTCACAAATGCGCTTCTGGAAAAATGGTCAAACATTCCCATAGACACAATCCTAAACCTTGTGGACAGCCTTCCCAGAAGAGTTGAAGATGTTATAGCAGAAAAGGTGGGCTACTGTAACTCAATATTGAACCCTACGAACTAAGACTGGGATGCCATTAAAGTTTATGTGCGTGTAAAGGCAGGTGTCCCAATACTTTTGGCAATATAGTGTATATGGTGGGATTGTCCTAGAATCAATCAGTTTTGGTCTGACATTTACTAAATACGTTTTACCATGTTTGGAAAAAAGCTTTTCAAGAATCCACTGGAAGCCTTACTAAATCTCAAACCTAGAAAATTCGCAAATAATTAATTCTGCCTCTTAACATTTTTATTTACTGCTGCCAAACAAACTTTAGTAAAAGCTTGGTGGTCCTCTACACCAAATTCCTCATTAGTTAAAAATAAAATGAATTGGTTGGTACATGTCTAACAAAAAACTTGCTGCAAGTCTTTGTGACAATCCTCATAAGTTCGAGAAAATATGGTCCCCCTGGGTTACATATTTCTTTCCTCCAAATTTTGATAGATCACTTTTACGTTTCTGATGAACTTTTAAAAATTCTTATACGTATGCTGATTAACCCTTCTTATCCCGGTATTTTTCCTCCCATCCCCACCCCCCTTTTTTTATGTTAATTTATTATTATTGTACTTTACAATTGTATTTACAGTAAAATCTTGGTTTGCGAGCATAATTCGTTCCAGAAAACATGCATGTAATCCAAAGCACTTGTATATCAAAGCATTTTTTTTACAGGGTATAAAAGAGAGTGTAGCAAGAGGTTGCTAAATGTTGTACCTTCATTAAATGTAACCATATTGCTACACTTAGAGGCTCCTCTCTTCTTTTTTATTCTCAGTTGTGACATGACGCTACTCTTATATCAAGACATCGCTTGTATATCAAGGCAAAATTTATTAAAACATTTTGCTTGTCTTGCAAAACGCTCTCAAACCAAGTTACTCTCAAACCAAGGTTTTACTGTATTCTATAAATTGTATATGATGTTTTAATTTCTATTCTTTAAATTTATAAAAAAAAAAATATGAAAAAAAAAAAGGTTCTGCTCTTTTTTTCATTTTTGGAAGTGTGAATTTCTTTTTGTAGAGGTGTGTATTTAAAGTGGAGGTTCCATCCAAAAAAAAAATTTTGCTTAAAAATGTAGATTACACCTAAAAAAGAAAAAAAAAAATGTACCCACCTTGAAATGCCTGTTGCTATGCGGTCCCGCGAAATCTGCCTTCCTATCCACCGAGGAGCCTGACTTCAGCTCCCTCGGCTCTCGTCGCTAATGCTCCTGGGAAATGTAGTCAGATGATGCCGTGCGCCTCCCCCGTGAAACTCAATTGGTTGATGGCGCGGTGCTGCAGGACGGGCGGCGCTTTACTATTCGTCGATCCAGAAATCCAGGAAGTAATTGCTTGTCGGATTCATTATGCCCACAAGCAAAATGACATCCATCGGAACAACAAAATATAAAATGTTCTTTGCTGAGGATCTGCGGAACGGGAGGTCATTTAGACATAGTAAGTGACACTATTTATACAGCCACAACGAGTAATGAACGAACATACTTTTAAAAAAATGCAAAATGTAGTGGAAACCCCGCTTTAAGGTAATTTCATTTATTTCATGTAGTATTTATAAAGCACCCCTTTACCCCCTGTAAGCAGTTAGGAACCCCCAGGTGGCATTTTACCTCAGGTATCCTTGACTCTTTGTGGGGTTGTATTAATTCGGTGCCAATAACTATTCCACAAAGTTATTATAGGACCAATAAACTCAAGATAGACCAAAGTTGTATACTTTGGGGCAGATCCACAAAGATCTGCCCCGGCGCATCGTATGCGAGATACGCTACGCCGCGGTACCTTACCTGGATTTAAATCGAATCCATAAAGAATTTGCGCCGTAAGTTACGGTGGCGTAGTGTATCTCAAGCGGCGTAACGGCGCAGAATTCAAATCGGCGATTAGGGGGCGTGTTTCATTTAAATGAAGCGCGTCACTGCGCCGAATGAACGGCGCATACGCCGTCCCTAAATTTCCCGCTGTGCATTGCGCTAAATGACGTCGCAAGGACGTCATTTTTTTTTAACATAGACGTGAATTACGTCCATCCCGATTCACGGACGACTTACGCAAACTAAAAAAATAATTCAAAATAAAGGCGGGACGACGGCCATACTTAACATGGCAGGTCTAACTATACGCCACAAAATACCAGCTTTAACTACACGCCGGAAAAAGCCGACTAGAGACGACGTAAAGGAATGCGCGGGCCGCTCGTACGTTCGTGGATCGTCGGAAATAGCTAATTTGCATACTTGACGCAGAAAACTACGAGAACTCCACCCAGCGGACGCCGAAGTATTGCATCTAAGACCTGAAGGCGTACGAAGCCATACGCCTGTCGGATCTAACCCAGATGCCGTTGTATCTTGCTTTGAGGATTCAAACCAAAGATACGACGTGGGAAATTTGAAAGTACGCCGGCGTATCAGTAGATACGCCGGCGTACTCGCTCTGTGGATCTGCCCCAAAGTGTTCTTTGCTGAGGATCTGCGGAACGGGAGGTCATTTAGACATAGTAAGTGACACTATTTATACAGCCACAACGAGTAATGAACGAACATACTTTAAAAAAATGCAAAATGTAGTGGAAACCCCGCTTTAAGGTAATTTCATTTATTTCATGTAGTATTTATAAAGCACCCCTTTACCCCCTGAAAGCAGTTAGGAACCCCCAGGTGGCATTTTACCTCAGGTATCCTTGACTCTTTGTGGGGTTGTATAAATTCGGTGCCAATAACTATTCCACAAAGTTATAGGACCAATAAACTCAAGATAGACCAAAGTTGTATACTTTGTATCTCTACTCACAGCCAGTACAGAAAAAAAACTTGAATTCAAATTAACATTCTCTATTGTCCAGATATTAAGGCAGCTTTAATGCAGCACCAGTACTCCTTGTACAATCCATCAGAATTACCTGCAATGTCTACAGCTTCTACCAGCTCTTTCAATTACTCTTCAGTTGACTCCTGGTGCTTCAATCCAGGTAGGCGTTTTCCTGCACTTCCTTCCCTGGATATACCCCACAGCAGAACAGCAGGAAGCTTTAGAGCCGGTTCACACAGGAACAAAACAAGACTTTGTGCGTGACTTTGCGAGGCGACTTCAGCGTGACTTGGAGCGACTTACAAGGCGAATTCAAGTCGCCTCCAAGACAGGCGACTTTGGCTGTGGCCAATCAAACAACAATCGGCTCTGTGGGAGGGAGGGGTTTGCCTGAGAAAGCTAGTTTCTCGTCCTGGAAAGTTGCTTCAGTTAAGACAGGGGATCCGACTTGGAGGCGACTTCCATTGAAATCAATGGGTACAAGTTGCCTAGAAGTCGCCTTGAAGTACAAGAACCTTTTCTGAAGTCGGAGCGACTTCAGTAGTGTGCATTAAGACAGCTCTCGTTGACTAACATGTAATTTGACATGTCGCGCGACTTGGGGCGACACACGTCACCCCCCAGGTCGTGGTAGTGTGAACCGGCTCTAAGGTTCCAGGCTTGGGCCTCTCTGTGGCATTTAAAACAGGAAGCAAGCCTGGGAGGAAAAGAAACATAACTATGCAGCCTCCACAGGAAGAGCCTGGGAGGCAAGAGAACTCTCCAAGGTCACTGCAAATGTTTACATTGTCCCCTGCTAATGGGTGACCAAGGAGACATACAATTGAATATTTCAGGTCATTGGATCTTCTTACACTATTGCCAGGGACACTCCCCAACAGGAAGCAGAAGCTAACAGTAACACTGAGCTTAGGGGAAAAAATTAAAAATAAAGCACAGCAGCACTAAATTAAGGTCCCTTTCACACTGGGGTGGGGGCGGCGGCGATTTTCTGTCAATTTTGCTGCGCTATTCTGCCGCTAGTGGGGTGCTTTTACCCCCCGCTAGTGGGCGAGAAAGGGTTAAAACCACCGCAAAGCGCCTATACAGAGGTGCTTTGCCGGCGGTATAGCCGCGGTGCCCGTTGATATTTAATGGGCAGGAGCGGTATACACACCGCTGCTTTACCGTTCCAAAGATGCTGCTAGCAGGACTTTTTTTTACCATCCTACTAGCGCACCGTACAGTTTGAAAGCCCTCGGGCTTTCACACTGGAGAGACAGCAGCGGCTGTTTGAGGTCGCTTTGCAGGCGCTATTTTTAGCGTTATAGCACCTGCAAAGCGACCCAGTGTGAAAGAGGTCTTAGATTAGGGACACTATTTCTAAGGGCAGGCTCCCTGGATTTTTATTTGCAATAAATCTTTCATTTGACATTTTTTCACAGTTTTTGTACACTGTGGAGCTATTCATCTTCAAAGTTTCCTGCAGAAGCACTACACTAAAGTCCTCCACAATGCCTTCAGCTAGAGAGGTAATTGAGGGTTTGTTCAAAAGCTGCTTTATATGTTACCTTCCCTGGTTTCTTTCTCCCCTTAATCAAAATGCTAACTAATCTGTTAATAAAACATATCGGTTATCATTACATATCTTATTTTGGACCCAGTGATGTAATCACTGAATCTCTGTGATTCTCTGGGCTATGCAGGCAGACCATGACTGGTGTGAGGGGCTAACAGGGTGCTGTACATATCTTCCTGAAATATCACAGCATCCTGCCTCAGTACCCTTCTCAGGAGACATCAGCCTTGATGCAAGCAGAGGGCTGGCTCTCGGGTGGAGTTATGCCTTGATAGATGTCAATCTGGAAGAGTGGGCATTCCTAGCAGACAAGAAGACCACCCTAGATAATGCTCAATGGAATTCTAATGCCGTGTACACACGACCGTTTTTAATGTCATGGAAAAAAACAACGTTTTTCTCGACGTGATTCTGGTCAAGCCTGCCTTGCATACACACGATCGTGAATGTACAACACGTATGACGGCACTATAAAAGGGAAGTTCCATTCGGATCGCGCCACCCTTTGGGCTGCTTTTGTTGATTTCGTGTTAGTAAAAGTTTGGTGAGAGACGATTCGCGCTTTTCTGTCTTCGTGCTTTTCAGTCTGTTACAGCGTGACGAATGTGCTATCTCCATTATAAACGCTAGTTTTACCAGGACGAGCGCTCCCGTCTCATAACTTGCTTCTGAGCATGCGCATTTTTTTCCCGTCGTTAAAGCCTACACATGACCGCTTTTCACGACGTGAAAAACAACAAGGAAAATTAGAGCATGTTCTAAATATTTAATGCCCATTTTTTACATTGAGAAAAATGCTCTGGAGCCTACACACGATCGTTTTTAATGACCAATTTAAAAAATTGCATTTTTCTCCTCATGAGAAACGGTCATGTGCGCGCGGCATTAGCCTTCATCATCAAAAATAAATACATTTAATCCAATGAATTAAAAGAGAGAGTCAGGTTGAGGTTATCTGCCAGCACACCATGTCCGAATGGTCTTTTATTGAAGAAAGATTACATCACTAAAGACACAGGGCCAGATCCACATAAATGTAGATCGGCGCAGCGTATCAGAGAAACACTACGCTGCCGTACCTTACCTGGCGCATTTTCGAATCCTCAGCGATTTTGCTCCGTAAGTTATGGCGGCGTAGTGTATTTCGGGCGGCGGATTTGAAATTGGGCGGGTTGGGGGCGGGTTTCATTTAAATGAAGCGCGTCCCCGCGCCGAATGAACTGTGCATGCGTCGTCCCGAAATTTCCCGCCATGCATTGCGCTAAATGACGTTGCTAGGACGTCATTTTTTTAACTTAGACGTGAGTCCCTATTCCCGGACGACTTACGCAAAAAAAAAAAAAAATCAAATTTATTTAGACGGGGGAACGACGTCCATACTTAACATGGCAAGTCTATGTATACGCCGAAAAATACCAGCTTTAACTATATGCCGGAAAAATCCGACTACAGACGATGTTAGAAAATGCGACGGCCGCGTGTACGTTCGTGGATCGCCGTAAATCGCTAATTTGCATACCCGACACGGAAAACGCCACCCAGCGGACGCATCTTAGATCCGAAGGCGTACGAAGACGTACACCTGTCGGATCTAACCCAGAAGCCGCCGTATCTTGTTTTGAGGATTCAAAAAAACGATACGACGCGGGAAAATTTAAAGTACACCGGCGTATCGGTAGATACGCCGGCGTACTTCGTCTGTGGATCTGGCCCACAAAGTTCAGAGCTATGCAGACCCCCTTCTTCAGGCATATGATGGGGAGGAAAGCACTGGATGCAATGGTGTATCCTGGCCTAGGCCAACAAGGCCCAGGCCTAGGGAAGCACTTTGCAAGGGGGCAGCACAGAAAGAGTCTCCGCCGACTTGCGCTACACTGTTAGTTTAGCGCCAGTCTTATGGGGCAGACTGGGCTGAAAGGAAAATTAGTCTAGCGTCCCCATAAAGCGGCCGCACTGCTTCCTGTATGCGGGCGGTCGGCATTCCGCAACTGTGGGGGGGGAGGGGCGCCGCTTCTAATTTTGACTGTCCTATCATCCTGGACCACAAACCTTCCTCACTGTGCTATATATTTTCTGCTGCACCATTGGCATGGTTATATCTTCTTAGTCCTCACCATAAAATTATCAGGACTTTGTGCTTAAAGTAGAACTATAGGCAATACTTTTTTTTTGCACCATCCCTGTCCCATTGCAGAGATTTCCCTTCACTTCCTGCCCCATAGCCAATCAGGAAGTGAGAGTAAATTATGCAAATTAAGGCAATCCATTACCCCCCCTCAGGCCCTCAAAACTAGTGTCTCCACTCGAAGATTTTAGGGTGGGTCTTAAACAACAAGGGGTGTGGCCTCGACAGGAAGGGGGTGGGTCATATTTAAATTAGGGGGTGCACGAGTTTAGTCAGGCCTAGGGCAGCACAAAACCTAAATACATCACTGGCTGGATGCCCTCCAATGAGGAACCAAAGCAGGCTCCAGCTGACTTGATGTCACATCCAATGCACACAGTGAGAAGCTCACAGTGTGCAGTAACATATTTCATTACAGGAGAGACTGTGCAAGACTGAGGGTAAAGCAAGGGTTCAGTTTTCAAAAATAACTGATAGAATTATTTATTGGAAGTAGTAGAAAGCTTTATATGAAAGACTACATTTTAACTGTAAAGACCAGAAAAAAGGAGAAAGAAAGAAATAGTCTGACATTTACTGAGCTACAAAGAGCCTTCTGATCCCCCTCTATATCTTCTGCACTCTCTGCCCTCTAAAGTTCTCATGTTGAATTTAGCCTCATTTTTCATATACTGTCAAGAATGTATAAATATTTCAATGTCCAATGCTTAGCCATAGATTCACTGTAAGGTTAAAGTGACACTAACAATATCCCTATTCTCCAAAAATAAACCATACACATCCATCACTTAATGGTCTGACAATCTATTTTTCATGAAATAATTTCTTACTGTGTTTTTCTGCCTCCAGGTAACGTCTTTCAGCCTTTTCTCCGCCGCTTCTGTTTGTTTGGAATGAGCAGCGTGTGTTGGTTGTGGTCATTATTCCTGAGCCATGCACACTACAAATCCCATAGTCCATTTTGGGGGCAAGCAATGGAGTGTGACTATGTTCCTACCAGGGCTGTCTTAAAGAGAGGGCACAACTGGGCACTGCCCAGGGGCCCCAGCTGCATGGCGGGCCCCTGCACTTTACCCAAAGCAGCTGGTCCTTGAGCCCACGCTGCCCCAAAATTGTCTCCATTGTAGGGGCCCCAGAGCATTACTTTGCCGAGGGGCCCATGATGCTATTAAAACAGCCCTGGTTCCTACATACAGTGGGACCATGATGAATGTGCATAGACACCAGGAAGGAGATACATACATAAGTACTGTAGAATTTTTTTTTTTTTTTTTTTTTATCAGAGTTTAGTGTTTAGGGAAAGTTTAGGGAAAGGGTTTTGTGTTAGGGACTATTTTGGTGTTACACTTTGCAACATAGTGGAAACTAGGGGAGCTGCAGGGTTTACACAGTTGTAAAGCTATATATACTATGGGCCGGATTCACAAAGCACTTACGCCGACTTATCTCGAGATACGCCGCGTAAGTCTATCTATGCGCCGTGCCCACTGAACTAGATACGCCTGAAAATAGGCTTCTTCCGACCAACGTAACTTTCCTACGCTGGCGTATCGTGGGCGCATATTTACGCTGGCCGCCTCATTGCACATATGCAAATGAGGGAGATACGCCGATTCACAAACGTAGTTGCGCCCGGCGCATCATATACGCGGTTTGCGTAAGTCGTACGTCCGGCGTAAAGTTATTCCCCATATAGGAGGTGCAACTCATGCAAAGGTATGGACCAGGGAACAGCCGTCGTATTTTACGTCGTTTACGTAGTAGTACGTGAATAGAGCTGGGCGTAGGTTATGTTCACGTCGTACGTTATTCGTATCTTCATGACGCTCAGTACATCATTTACATGGGGTCACGCCTCATTAGCATGGCTCACGCCCACTTCCACTTACGCTGGCTTACGCTAAGGAAACCCAGCGTAGATTTGGGGGCGAGTGCTTTGTGAATACTGTGCTTGGCGCTCTGCGCTACGCCTGCGTTGCCTAAAAAAGATGCGCTACGCTGGCATAAATATGCGCCAATGTATGTGTATTTGTGTGTGTATATATATATATATATATATATATATATATATATATATATTTTTTTTTTCTATTAAAATAATTAACATGGTATACTTACCAGCTCTGTGCAATGGTATTGCACAGAGCAGCGACAAACTTCCTTTTTTGCAGTCCCCCACCGATGCTGTCCACTCCTCCTCTTTCGTGTCTGTCCCTATACCAAGCAGCATGCTATGGGGGTAGACATGTGGGCTCAATCTCCAGCTGTGTTATGTATGTCCATTGACACACACACAGCTCTGCACTGCTTGGCTTTGCCCCCTGCTTTCAAGATTTGATTGAGAGCAGCAGGAGCCAATGGCTCTCACTGCTGTCCCTGTGCCTGTGAGACAGAGTAGCTCTGCCATACTTAGGCACAGCACTTTATTGAGATTGGACGCAGCTAAGTATATTGAGGGCTTTGGGGAGGGGGGGGGGGGTTAATCATGGAAGGTTTTTTATCCTAATGTAGAGAATGCATTAAGGTAAAAAAAAGACCCCCTTCATGCGTTTAGAACCACTTTTATTCCCAGAGATGAGAGATCTATGTAAAAAACGATAGGTAATAGGTTTAGAGGGGACTTCACCAAATTACCGAAAGAAGTTGCGGTTACTTTTTCCTTAATCTTCTATTGTCTGCCTATTTCTGGACATTTCTATGTATATTCAGCAGAAGAACTATTGAAGGAAAGGGGTTCAACCTACTGAGAGGAAGCATGCAGCTATACCCAGTATACCTTGTGTGGGTTATACAGCTAAAGGCTGTTCTGTTTTGTGCAAGCACAGGGCTGTCTTAATGAGAGGGAACACCTGGGCACTGCCCAGGGGCCCCAGCTACATGGGGGACCCCTGCCCTTTCCCCAAAGCAGCTGGTCCTTAACCACTTGCTGCCCGCCAATGACATATTGACGTCGGCAAAGTGGTTGTAGAATCCTGACTGGACGTCATATGACGTCCTCAGGATTCTGAGCCGATGCGCGCCCCCGGGGGCGCGCATCTTGGCGATCGTTGTTACAGGGTGTCAGTCTCCAATCACGGCTGATCACGATGTAAACAGGAAGAGCCGTTGATGGCTCTTCCTCACTCGCGTCTGACAGACGCGAGTAGAGGAGAGCCAATCGGTGGCTCTCCTGACAGGGGGGGTTCGCGCTGATTGTTTATCAGCGCAGCCCCCCCTCGGATCGCCACACTGGACCACCAGGGAAGCCCACCCTGGACCACCCTTTTGCCAGAGAAGGGCAAAAAAAAAAGGGGCAAAAAAAAAAAAGTCTGGGCAAAAAAAAACATAAAAAAAAGATGCCAATCAGTGCCCACAAATGGGCACTGATTGGCAACATGGGTAAATCAGTGCTGCCCCACAGTGTCCATCAGTGCCACCTCACAGTGTCCATCAGTGCCACCCCACAGTGTCATTCAGTGCCACCCCACAGTGCACATCCATGCCCAGTGCCCACCTATCAGTGCCCATCTGTGCCACCCATAAGTATCCATCAGTGCCACCCATAAGTGCTGTCCATGAGTGCCCATCTGTGCCGCCTATGAGTGCCCAGTGCCGCCCATGAGTGCCCATCAGTGCCGCCCATGAGTGCCCATCAGTGCCGCCTATGTGTGCCCATCAGTGCCGCCTATGTGTGCCCATCAGTGCCGCATACCAGCGCCGCCAATCAGTGCCATCTCATCTGTGCCCGTCAGTACTACCTCATCAATGTCCATCAGTGCCATCTCATCGGTGCCCATCAGTGCCGCCATATCAGTGCCCGTAATTTAAAGAGAAAACTTACTTATTTACAAAAAAAAATTACAGAAAAAAATGAAAACGTATTTTTTTTTCAAAATTTTCAGTCTTTTTTTAGTTGTTGCGCAAAAAAAAAAAAATCGCAGAGGTGATCAAATACCACCAAAAGAAAGCTCTATTTGTGGG
Organism: Rana temporaria; assembly: GCF_905171775.1. Taxonomy (NCBI): domain Eukaryota; kingdom Metazoa; phylum Chordata; class Amphibia; order Anura; family Ranidae; genus Rana; species Rana temporaria. Next base: position 399,322,543 of record NC_053490.1, read on the forward strand.
GGAAAAAGGACGCCAATTTTGTTTGGTTACAGTGTAGCATGACCGCGCAATTGCCATTCAAAGTGCGACAGTGCTGAAAGCTGAAAATTGGCTTGGGCGGGAAGGTGCGTAAGTGCCCTGTATGGAAGTGGTTAAACCCCGGGCTGCACCTCTACATCCCAGATATGCCCCCAGCACTCTGACCCCTCTACACTCTAGGGGCCAGATTCACAGAGAGATACGACGGTGTATCTCCTGATACGCCGTCGTATCTCTGACTTAAACTGGTTCTATCTATGCGTCTGATTCATAGAATCAGGTACGCATAGATATGGCTAAGATCCGACAGTGTTACACTGTGTTACACTGTCGGATCTTATTTTCAATTTGAAAATGGCGCCAGGGGCGTTCCCGCTGATTTACGTTGAATAATATGTAAATCAGCGAGATACGCAAATTCACGAACGTATGCGGACCCGACGCAGTGTTGTTACGACGTTTCCGTAGCGGCTTTCCCGGCGTATACTTACCCCTGCTTCTATGAGGCGCAGCCAATGTTAAGTATAGCCGTCGTTCCCGCGTCGCTTTTAAATTTTTTTACGTCGTTTGCGTACGCCGATTCAGAAACCTGCGCGTCGCTAGTTACGCTCACGTCAAAACCACTGACGTCCTAGTGACGTCAGTGGGAGCAATGCACACCGGGAAATTCCGCAGACGGCGCATGCTCATTTAAATCGGCGCGGGGACGCGCCTGATTTAAATAGTACACTCCCCCTAGCCGCGGAATTTGAATTCCGCTGGGGGATTTACGATCCGCCACCGCAAGTTTGGAGGTAAGTGGTTTGTGAATTACCCACTTGCCTCGCAAACTTGCGGGAGCGGGTCTTAAATCAGATAGATCGAGTGGATCTAAAGATCCGCTGATCTACGTGAATCTGGCCCTAGATATCCCCTACCTCCTACCTACTTGATTTTTGTTTACCTGCACTGTCTCCATTGTAGGGGCCCCAGAGCATTACTTTGCCCAGGGGCCCATGATGCTATTAAGATGGCCCTGTGTAAGCACAATGGCCCATATTCTCTCTAAAAATCCGCGGGCTGCGCTTAAGGCATTTACACTCCGCTGTCCCAACTTACAGGAGCAAGTGTTGTATTCCCCAAACACTTGCTCCATAAGTTGGGACGGCGGAGTGTAAATGCCCCGGCGTAGCCTGGCGGATCTCCAAGGGGGCGGCTTGTATTCAAATTAAGCGCGCCCCCGATTCTAATGAACTGCGCATGCGCCGGGCTTCAAAAAGCCCAGTGTGCATGCTCCAGTTCTCGGCGGAAAACGTCAATGACGCCGACGTGTGCGTCATTGACGTAAAGTCGTATTCAAGAACGACTTACGGAAACGACGTACCCGACGAAAAAACACGACGCGGACCCGACGCCATCCGTAACATGGCCTACGTGGGACTTGCGGAAATTTACTCCTCATAATAGCAGGACTAAATTTCCGCTTACGCAAACGACGCTAGCGACGGTTACGCAACGCAAACTCGTTCGGGAATCGGCGTAGAAGGATCATTTGCATACGCAAATGAGTCCTTCACGTAAATGCCATCTAGCGGCGGCCGGCGTCATTACATTTAAGATCCGCCAGTGTAAGTGACTTACAGATGGCGGATCTTAAGTGTATCTATGCGAAAATGATTCTAAGAATCAGTCGCATAGATACACGGGCCAAAAAAGGGAGTTACGATGGAGTATCCTGAGATACTCCATCGTAACTTATATGAGAATATGGCCCAATGTACCCATTTTTTTTTTTTTTATATTGAATGAAGAAAGGGTAGAACCTAAAGAAAAGGGCACATTTACTTATGCAAGCCTGCATGATGTCTAAATACAATCTTGTATAAGACTTCAATTTTATTGGTCTTTTTTCTGTATAAACTGATGCAAAGAACACAGAGGGGGTTAAATAAAGCAGCGAACATTGATTGTGGGGGAAATGGTTTCCGTCTCTGAATGCATTCATTGCCCGGCTCTGATGCTCGCTATCACTTCGTTAAGGGATAAATATAGAATATATAAAATATAGATAGGGAGCAATCACAAGTGAGGTTGAGCACACAGGCGATGGGAAAATGAATATTTCCACATTGGAACTAGATGCAAAATGGAAAAGAAAAAAAAGCGTTGCTGACATATCGAGCCTAAAGCATGAGCAGGCAACGCATTGGGGGAAGGGACGTCACTGTGTTTCTTTCCATGTCAGCGAGGCAGACGGATCGTTGTGGTCTCCTTTTAAACAGTGGAAAATGTGGGCTTAGCAGCCAGACAGGCGGCCAGTCTTACGAGCACAAACCATCTCACTGCTTTTCAGTGTAATCCTTCACAATCCTCCACCCTCATTTGAGAATAATAATAATAAAAAAAAAAAAAGCCACAGCATGCTTCAAAACCTCATCAGCGTGTAGTATTCTGCGTATTCCAATTGAGCCAAGTGCCCAGGGACTAGGCTTGCCCACAGTGGTCTGGGATAGGTTAAGGGGGATTTGGCTGCATAGAAGTTTCCAAAACAAACAATACACACTGTATTTACTGGAGTCGTTGAAAGGCATGAAAGAATGAGAGAAATATAGATGAAAGGATATAATCAACTCCATTTTCATCAGTGCCTATTGGTCAAAATCTTATAAATATCTCAAGGCCATTAAAGCGACGGTCCACCCTAAAATTAAACTTTATTCTAATAGCTTCCAAGTAATCTAAACATTTCTTGCCTGCAAATTGCGGTTACTAGGCAGATTTGCTAATCTGCCTAGTTCCTGGACTGCAGTGGGTCTTCTTCCCTTCCTAAGCCGCCTGGCCTCCTGGGAAATGACTGTCATCATTTCCCAGGAGTCTGTGCGCTTTACTCTGCCGAAAAATCGCGTTATTTCCATACAGGAAATTACGCGATTAAGGGGTCTGGATTCTGTTATCTGTGTTGTCATAACAACGCGGTGGGACGTTCCTCCCTCGCCGCCCGTTGTCATGACAACAAAACAAACTAATGGCATGACAAGCGCCGTTCTACTGCGCATGCGTGAGATCGAGAGGTGCATGCTGGTTACCCAACATGCACCTCTCTGAATAACCAGGAAGGCACAGGAACTGGGGTTAACATGCCCAGAGCTATGATGGAAACCTCCACAAGATTGCTGAGAGGATATCAGGTAAGTGTTTCCACTGATATATGTACCGATGGTGATTTTTGAATATGTTTTAAGCAATATTCACAGTAATTATATTGAAAAAAATAAAATAAGACAACACTTATGCAAATATTTTTTTTACTAAGTGGCTATTGAGTCTTCCATTGTGTTCGATCCACCTAGGCGACAAGTAACGCCGCGTACGCGGCGTATTTTGCCGCGATTCGTTTAACTTTTTTTTTTTAACAAATCCTTTCCATTGCTGTGTATGGCCGAACGCCAATGCCGCCTGAAAAAAAGGGTCCGGGACTTGTTTTCAGGCGGCAGGCGTACGGCGTTTCGGCGTTCGGCGTGAGATGTGAACCATCTCATAGACAGCAATGGAAATTCGCCCCTCCAGCGTGTCGGGCGTTGGGGCGTTTTGTCGCCAAGGTGTGAATGGAGCCTTAGTCTAACAGCACCGTTACAGTCCCGTCTCTCCCTTTTTGTTTCTTAATTACATTTTGGGATGAGGTGTGTTACATTTTGGGATTAGGTGCGTCTACCCATAGACCAGACCACAACAATTCTAGACTTTAAATGATTTAATTTTTTTTTAACACATTTGGGGTGTGTGCATAAATGTCCTTTTTAGCATGGCCTGTACATAATGAGGGGAATTCATAAAGGGTGTCATAGATACCCTTTAGAATGCCCTTGGGCCTCCACATCAAAATTGTTGGTGCTTGAATACATGAGTCAGGTACATAAGCTGTCAGAGCCTAGATAAACCAAGAATAGGGAAAAGGTCAGACTATATAGGCCAAACATGGAGTCTTTTTGTTCACCTGGACGTCTGTGTACACCGGATATCTTTTTGCTACACCTCTTGTGGATGGCCTGTGTGACTGGAAGGGGAGCCATGGCTGGCTCTAATTGATGAGAACTTCATACCATATAATGTTCCTTCTTATGGAGTACAGTGATCCCTTCTATTGTGAGCTGACCTCATTAGAGCAAAATGTTAGATGTTGTCCAATGTTCCCTTTCACTCCAACTTTGAATATATACATTGGGCCATCTGTGAAGTGCTATTGAGATCTATTATATTCTGTGGTGTCCTGCTGGCCCCCCAACCCACCCTGTTTCTCTGGTGCCCGTCGGGGATCATGTTCATTTTGGTGCTAGGTTGCTGAGAAGATTGCTGTATTGTGTTAATGCGACCTGATGAAGCTAATCTTGGCAAAATGCGTTGACCTTTTTATTACCATTGGAATTATCAAGCAGACTATATAGGCTAAACATGTAGGGGCATTTCCACAGAGAGAGTACGCCGGCGTATCTACTAATACACCGGCGTACTTTCAAATTTCCCGCGTCGTATCGTTGTTTTGAATCCTCAAAACAAGATACAACGGCATATGGGTTAGATCCGACAGGCGTACGTCTTCGTACGCCTTCGAATCTAAGATGCAATTCTTCGGCGTCCACTGGGTGGCGTTCCCTTCGTTTTCCGCGTTGAGTATGCAAATTAGCTATTTCCGAAGTTCCTTGAACGTACGAGTGGCCGGCGCATTCCTTTACGTCGTCTCTAGTCGGCTTTTTTTGGCGTATAGTTAAAGCTGTTATTTTGTGGCGTACTCAATGTTAAGTATGGCCGTCGTTCCCGCGTATAATTTCAATTTTTTATTTTTTTTTGCTTAAGTCGTTTGTGAATCGGGATGGACGTAATTTACGTCCAGGTCAAAACCAATGACGTCCTTGCGACGTCATTTCGCGCAATGCACGGCGGGAAATTTAGGGACGGCGCATGCACAGTTCGTTCGGCGCGGGGACGAGCTTCATTTAAATGAAACACGCCCCCTACCCACCCAATTTGAATTCCGCGCCGTTACGCCGCTTGAGATACACTACGCCGCCGTAACTTACAGCGCAAAATCTTTATGGATTCGAACCAAAGCCAGGCAAGGTACGGCGGCGTAGCGTATCTCAGATACGATGTGCCGGGGCAGATCTTTGTGGATCTGCCCCATAGTCTTATTGTTCACGCGGACTTCTGTGGGCACCGGAGATCTTTTTGCTACACCTCCTGTGGATGGCCTGTGTGAATGGAAGGGGAACCATGGCTGGCTCTAATTGATGAGAACCTTATACCATATAATGTTCCTTCTTATGGATGGTTTAGTTTGAGTACAGTGATCCCTTCCATTGTGAGCTGGTCTCATTAGAGACAGATTTTCGATTTTGTCCAATTTTCTCTTTTACTCCAACTTTGAATATATACATTGGGCCATATGGGAAGTGCTATTCTGATCTATTATATTCTGTGGTGTCCGGCTGGCCCCCCAACCCACCCTGTTTCTCTGGTGCCCGCCAGGGATCATGTTCATTTTGGTGTTAGGTTGCTGAGAAGACTGTTGTATTGTGTTAATGCGTCCTGATGAAGCTAATCTTGGCAAAATGCGTTGACCTCTTTATTACTATTGGAATTTTCAAAAAAGACCATTATAATCACTTTATATGTACCAATATATTTGCTTTTATGAAATTTCTCTTGTTATAAAATGTATTTAAAATAATTTTTACAATAAAATTAATGATTTTATTTAAGACTCCATGTTTGGCCTATATATTCCTTATTCTTGCTTTATCCACACAACACGAATGTTGGCCTTAAGTATCACATTAACATTTATTTCTGTCAGAGCCTAGCTTATCCACATTGGATGTTCCTCTTTCAGTGTGCTCCCTCCCTGTCCACTGCGCCCATAAGGCCCCGTACACACGAGGAGACATGTCCGATGGAAACGGTCCGCAGACCGTTTTCATCGGACATGTCTCCTGGGAGCTTTTGGTCTGATGTGTGTACACACCATCAGACCAAAATCCCTGTGGACAGAGAACGCGGTGACGTAGAAGACACCAACGTTTTCAAACACGGAAGTGCAATGCTTCCACGCATGTGTCGAATCAATTTGACGCATGCGCGGGATTTCGGGACGCTGGTTACACGTCATAACCAGCGGACATGTTCGATTAGGTGTACTAACCATCGGACATGTCCGACGGACATGTTTCCAGTGGACAAGTTTCTTAGCTTGCTAAGAAACTTTTGTCCGCTGGAAACCTGTCCGCTAGGCCGTACACACGGTCGGACATGTCCGCGGAAACTGGTCCGCGGACCAGTTTCAGCGGACATGTTCGACCGTGTGTACGCGGCCTAACACTAACAGGCACCTGGTCGAGGAATTTTGTAGTGTTGTGTATGTGAAGCTCAAGGGGAAGTGAGACTAGTATCCCATGAGGTCCACCTTGCTGTTGATTGACAGTGCAGGGCAGTGGATGGATCCATAGCTGCCATTCATTCCAACAGCAGTAAGCAAGCCCTCCCACTGCCATCTGCTGTCACTCAAAAGTAAGGTGGAGCTGATAAGTTAAAAAGTCTTTAAACTCCACATCAGGCTCTGCCAACCCAGTGACTTAAGTCATTTCCCAAATATGGGCCAGATTTGGCTGGCGCCATCGTCCGTATCCCTCCCCCTTTGTTTACATTTAGCTTTCCATTGGGCAATGTCCCGGCCAACAGCTTAATGGCCCTGGGGATAGAACCCTGTGTGGGAACCTGTCACATACATGACAGCTTAGCAGCACAGACATTCCCCACTCTGGGCACTGGCATCTCTCTGTCTGCCAACTCAGAGCTAGTTTGAATTAACGCCAGTTTGCTAATGTGCAAACTTGCGGTAATTATTTCTGCCATAGACACAGGTTCTTAAAGGGGCAGTAATTGGAAATACCTGAATTTGGAACACTTGTTGGTAATGTTACTGAAATTGGAGAAAATGCTTTCCTGAATCAGGAACTGTTAGTTCTAAGGCTGCATTCACACCTGAGCGTCGGTCGTTCGGTCATTTTTTCGGGCGTTTTTTTCGGCGTATTCATGCTTATTTGCGCGTTTGCATACAGCGTCGTCCGACATTTTTGTACTTCGACGTTTTTTTTATTTTAGCCAATAGGAAAAATGATCATCTTTTCATCACTTGTTGCTATGTTGGTAGATATTTTTAATCTTCTGCCTGGGTGAAAAGTTCTATTGATTAAAGCGACGAAACGCCCGTAGCAAACGCTCGTTGTCGCGCTAGTCTCTTGAATCGAGCGTTTCCATTACTTTCTATGGGAAATGGAAACGCTCAAATACGCCCAAACCACACGATACGTGCGACAAAAAAGGGTCCGGAACTTGTTTGAGCTTCAGGCGTTCGGCGTCAGGTGTATTGGCGTGCAGATGTGAACCATCTCCATAGGGAATAATGTATTTTTTCCCCTCTAGCGTATTTGAGCGTCGCGCTTCAGGCGACAAAACGCTCAGGTGTGAATGCAGCCTGAAGGAAACCAAGGTCAGAAATGTAATATGAATGCTTTATTGAATTACCAAGAATGTTCTATCTAGATGCATGGTGCAAAACATGAGCAGTTAGCTCTGTGCTGTTGTACTTCAATATCCTGCAATACTTGGGCTGTGCTTGATGCTGCAGGCTCATAGAAATGTAATCTGCTTAAATGTTGCCATTGCTAGTTCTTTCTTCCTTTCCTCCTTATCAACAAACCTTTTTTTTAAATACAAAAATTCGATTTTTATTATAGAGCATATTTTAACCACTTGAGCTATGGAAGGTTTTACCCCCTTTATGGCCAGAGCATTTTTTGCTATTCAGCACTGCTTACTTTAAGTAGAGCTTTCTTTTGGTGGTAATTGATCACCACTGGGTTTTTAATTTTTCATAAAAAATTAAAAAAACGGAAAAAGACCAAAAATATTGAAAAAAAACAATATTTTCTACTTTGTTAAAAAAAACAAAACATATCCAATAAAATCAAAAAATGTCATACATTTAGGCCAAAATGTATTCTGCTACATGTCTTTGGCAAAACAAAAAATGCCAATACGTGTATATTAACCACTTAAGGACCGGACCAATATGCTGCTACATGACCCAAGGGGTTTTTACAATTCGGCACTGCGTCGCTTTAACAGACAATTGCGTGGTCGTGCGACGTGGCTCCCAAACAAAATTGGCGTCCTTTTTTCCTCACAAATAGAGCTTTCTTTTGGTGGTATTTGATCACCTCTGCGGTTTTTATTTTTTGCGCTATAAACAAAAATAGAGCGACAATTTTGAAAAAAATGCAATATTTTTTACTTTTTGCTATAATAAATATCCCCCAAAAACATATATAAAAAATATTTTTTTCCTCAATTTAGGCCGATACGTATTCTTCTACCTATTTTTGGTAAAAAAAATCGCAATAAGCGTTTATCGGTTGGTTTGCGCAAAATTTATAGCGTTTACAAAATAGGGGATAGTTTTATTGCATTTTTATAAAAAAAAAAATTTTTTACTACTAATGGCTAGCGATCAGAGATTTTTTTCGTGACTGCGACATTATGGCGGACACTTCTGACACATTTTTGGGACCATTGTCATTTTCACAGCAAAAAATGCATTTAAATTGCATTCTTTATTGTGAAAATGACAGTTGCAGTTTGGGAGTTAACCACAGGGGGCGCTGTGGGCTTTAGTGTTCACCTAGTGTGTGTTTACAACTGTAGGGGGGTGTGGCTGTAGGAATGACGTCATCGATCGAGTCTCCCTATATAAGGGATCACTCGATCGATGCAGCGCCATAGTGAAGCACGGGGAATCCGTGTTTACATACGTTCTTCAGCTCCGGGGAGCGATCGCGACGGAGCGGCTATAAACAAATAGCCGCGCCGTCGTCCCGGATCACTCCCCGAGGGAACCCGACCGCCGCATGTAGCGGGGGGGGGGGGGGTCCCGATCGGACCCACGTCTAGGCAGGCACGTACAGGTACGTTGATGTGCCTGTCCGTGCCATTCTGCCGACGTATATCTACATGCAGCGGTCGGAAAGTGGTTAATTGGTTTGTGTGAAAGTTATAACGCCTACAAACTATGGTATATATATTTGAAAATTGATCAATCCTAATGTATTGATGGCTTGATGATCTAATTTCTTGAGGCCCCAAAAATCCAGGACAGTACAAAACAATACACCCCAAATGACCCCTTTTTGGAAAGTAGGCATTCCAAAGTATTTAGCAAGAGGCATGGGAATTTTTTCAAGTTTTTGTGACGAGTGCATGCTCGTCGTACGCGCCTTTCAAGAGAGCGGCAGTTCTTTTGAAAAGGTCAGTGTGTACACTCGGGCTGCAAGAGATTATTGCTAAGAATCTCGTCGGGGAAAAACAATGTTTTTTTCTTGACGAGATTCTTACCCGTGTGCACAAGGCCTAATGCCCCGTACACACCATCACTTTATGTGTTGGAAAAAAATGACGTTTTTAAAAACGTCACTTTAATTGACTGTGTGTGGGGGAAAACGTTGTTTCCTGACTGACTCCATGGCAGCCTACGTGTGGGTTAATCCCGCCTCCTCTCCAATGTGATAGGACCCCATACCCATAAAAGTTAACTCACCAATAGACTCAGTGTTCCTTTTTTTTCCTCCTCCATGGATCAGATTCATTTTCTTCAAGGAATGGAAAAGGGCACACTTTAAGCGGTGCAGCTCGGATCCCAGCCATGGGCGGGTGGAGAGCTTGCCCAGCATATCTTGTTATATGCTGTGGCGTGTGCTGAAGACTGGATTCGGCTGGCAAGGTCCATCTTTATCTTACTCCATGGCAGTCGCCTATTTGTTATTCTATGTTGTTTGTTTGTACATGTGTGGCGGCTGGAGCGCTTCTGCGTTCCAGCACGCCTGTGGCTTCCTGGTTCCCCATCGCCTGTGCCCCGCGCATGCGCTGTACCCACTCCCGGAGCGAGGCTTGGTCGCGCATGCGCAGTCCGTCGGTTCCCGCGGCGGCCGCGCAGGCGCCGTGGGTTCGCGGTCCACTGCGCAGGCGCGTACGTGGAGGACTTGTGACGTCACCGGCGGGCCTTTTAAAATCAGCTGCTGGCTTGTGTTCATTGGGTTTCCCTACAGGCGAGCAGCTGATTGACCGTCTGTGCTACTCTGCTAAAGCTGTCAGGTCAGTGAGAAATCCTTTTTGCTTCTGGCAATTGATTTTACCATTTCCTGCTGTGCACTTTCTACTTGTCTATTCCAATTAATTGTTTAATTATTTTCCAATACTAAATTAATTTATTTATATGCATTGACTTTATTTTGTTGGTTCTGTTCATTTATTTAAAAAAAAAAAAAAAAAAAAAAAACACACACAGATGAGTTAAGAAATTTCTTAAAGGGGCAGTATACTCATTTTATTTTTTGTATTATTCGGCACCATAGGTCCCTTTTGGTTCCGAATCAGTGTCACCCTTTACACGCAGGTCCGGGAATTATGGACCAGTCACCGTCTACAGGCGGCCAGCCCTCACGCACAAGGTATGTGCGGGAAAGGGTTCGGGTTTGGGGCTGCTAGTCACATTTTCATGTGTGTTGACAGTTTCCTCCCTAAATGTTTTTTATTTAGCCCTTCCAATCCAGAACCGGAAGACCTTGCCAGTCCGCAACGCACTTCTTCTTCCTCAAAGTCGAGGTCCAAGCGTAGATCTCCATCTACTTCTTCCCACCGGAGGAGAAGATCACATTCCTCCTCAAGACACCGCTCCCACCGCCATGATAGTCGCTCTGATCGCAGAGCCTGCTGGGGATGTGACACTCGTGTCCCGGAGGGCAAGTCATTGTGCGACCGATGCTACGCCCATGCGGTCAGGGAAAAAGAGACTGATGGTCATCGTATCGAGTCTCTGGTGGAACGTGTGGTTCAACGAACTCTAAGAGAGAACATGCCCCACACGCAGATTCAGACCAACACTGACGGGTCTGTTTCTCCAAACTTGGAGATCCTAGAGGATCCAGGTCCTTCCCGGCCTCAAGCCTCCACTCCGGCTTTTCCTGAGGGTGACCTAGAGAGTGATGAAGAAGGCTTAGAATTTGACTTCGCGCAGGTGACGCCACTCGTCAAAGCGATTAAGGAGGCTCTCTTATGGGAGGAACAACCTGCTTCTCCAGCCAAGCAGAAAAAATATTTTAAGCGCTTGGGAAAAGAACGCCCTACGTTCCCGTTTCTGTCTGAACTGAAGGGTATCTTTGAAGAGGAATGGAGCAAGGTGGACAAGAAATCTTCCATGGCTAACAAAGCCTCAAAGCTCTATCCCTTCAAACAGGAGGAGGTCAAACATTTGGAGAATGTTCCTCTAGTAGATGCGGCAGTAACAAGACTTGCTAAACACGTCACTTTACCTATTGCTGATTCCGTCTCTTTCAAAGATGGCCTGGACAGAAGAATGGACCAGGACCTCAGAAGAATTTATGGCCTAGCGGGCACAGCGTGCAAACCGGCTCTAGCTTTAGCGGCATTATCAAAGGCCATGGAAGCCTGGACGGAAAACGTTGATTCTTTCCTCAAAGGCGTCTCTGAAGAACTAGCCAAGAACTCAGCCACGGCAGAGCTAAAACTGGCGGTCGCATTCCTGGGTGAAGCCTCCGTTGACTTAATCCGCCTGTTAGCTAGGATTATGCTTTCTTCTGTGACCGCAAAACGGGCCCTCTGGCTACGCCCCTGGGTTGCTGACCCATCATCGAAGCAGAACTGGTGCAAGATTCCCTTCGAAGGGTCAACCCTGTTTGGTAACAAGCTGGATGATGCCATCTCCAAAGCCACGGGTGGCAAGTCGGGTTTCCTTCCTCAGGACAAGCGCCAAACAGGAAGAAAAACACCCCAATTTCGGCGATACAGCCCGGATCGCGCTAGGGAAGCTCGCGCTTACAGACCTGGCGGAAATTACAGAAGGAATTGGAGCAGAGGTAGAGGCTCCTACCGCAAACCTACTCCAACTACTCAAGCGTCAACTGGACGCGACAAAGGGAAATCTTTTTGAGACAACGCCCGCCCAAGCGGATCGTGTTGGAGCTCGTCTACTCCTTTATCGGCATGTCTGGGCGGCCTCAATCAAGGACTTTTGGGTCATCAAGACCGTGACCTCAGGACACACATGGTCCTTTTCCAGTCCTCCCTGTCCAAAGTTCATCTCCACTCTTCTTCCAGGGTCACTGGAACAGAGACAGGTCCTTCTAGATTACATTCACCTCCTGAAAATTCAAGGGGCAGTGGTACACGTCCCAAAAGACGAACAGTTTCCTGGGGTGTACTCCCCTCTCTTCTTAGTACAGAAGAAGAACGGTACCTGGCGTCCAGTCATAGACTTAACGTACCTGAACAAATTTATAACACACAAAAAGTTCAAGATGGAAACTTTATCAACCATCCAACAAGCAATACAACCGGGCGACTGGATGATTTCTGTGGACCTAAAGGATGCCTATTTTCACGTCCCAGTAGCAGCAGAGCTGCACAAGTTCCTCAGGTTCTATGTCAACCAGGAACATCTTCAGTTCGTATGTCTACCCTTTGGCCTAACAACATCCCCACGGGTCTTCACCAAAGTTCTTTTGGCACTGGTAGCCCTCATCAGGCTGAAGAAGATTCGTTTGTACCATTATCTGGACGATCTCCTGGTCTTGTCCCAAGACAAAACCCTTCTCCTGGCACAGAGAGATCAGGTCATCTCGACCTTGTCCGAATTCGGGTGGCTCCTGAACCTGGCAAAAAGCCACCTAGAGCCAACTCAGTGTCTAACCTATCTGGGAGCTCAATTCGACACGGTAAGGAAGACCATCTCCCTACCAGTAGAGAAGATTCCGGTAATTCAGGGGAGGATTTCCCGGGCCTTGAGTACTCGCCACCTAAGAGCTCATCAATGCTTGAAGATCATTGGGACAATGGTATCCACAACACCAATGGTGAAATGGGCGCTTTGGAGGCTACGTCCCTTCCAATCCGGCTTTCTCAGGCAGTGGAAATCAGGGAGCATGAGTCAGCGGATCCACATTTCAACGTCAATGAGGGGCAGCCTCTTCTGGTGGCTTCAACCGAAGAATCTGCTGAATTGTCACTCCATCGCTCCAGTTTCGTGGGTCACAGTGACAACAGATGCCAGTGGCTCCGGTTGGGGGGCCTTATGCGGCACAAGCATGGCGCAAGGCAGGTGGGACGCTCGCCTCCACAATCCAGGCTCGAACACCCTGGAGCTTCGAGCGGCCTGGTGTGCCCTACAGTCCTTTTCACAACTGCTGAAGGGAAAGTCAGTAATTCTAAGGATGGACAACACCACAGCAGTATCATATGTCAAAAGACAAGGCGGGACTCGGAGCTCATCCCTTCTCCGGGAAGTAGAGCCCATTATGAAATGGGCCCAAGTGAACCTGGTCAACCTGACGGCTGTTTTCATTCCAGGCATTCAGAACTCCCAGGCGGATTTCCTGTCACGAACTCAGGTGGACGTCAACGAATGGTCTCTCCACGATCAGTCCTTCCGTTGGATATTATCCCTGGGAGTCAATCCCCAAGTGGATCTCTTTGCTTCCCCGAACAATGCCAAATTGAAGAAATTCTACACGAGGGGTTACTACAGCCAGGCAATCGGGACAGATGCCCTAACGGATCGGTGGCGGTTTCAGAGGGCGTACGCCTTTCCCCCGATCCCAATAATTCTAAAATTCCTGAAGAGACTTCTAGCGGAAGAAGTGGAAATCACAATGGTGGCTCCATACTGGCCGAACAGGCCTTGGTTCCCTCTTCTGGTTCAGCTGAGTCTTCAGGACCCAATTCCAATACCATGCAGACCAGACCTTCTCTCCCAGGGGACACTCCTCCATCCCTGTCCGGCTCAAATGAAACTAGCGGTCTGGTTCTTGAAAGGGAAAGGCTAGAATCCCTTGGCTGCGCCTCTCGGGTGATCTCTACCCTTATGAGCTCAAGGAAAGGAAGCACAAATAAAGTGTACGGTAGAATATGGTCTAAGTTTGTGGAATTTTCTTTAACCGCGGGCAGTTCCTTCAAGAACCCAGAAATCCAAAACATCCTAAGCTTTCTTCAATCAGGGCTAGACCTACCCCTGTCTGTAAGCTCACTAAGAGTTCAAATCTCAGCACTTTCAGCCTTTTCTGGAATTCCTTGGGCAACCCATCCACTAATCAAACAGTTTTTTCGTGGAGCTTCAAGATTGAGACCTCTGAGGAAACCAAGATTCCCCAAATGGGATCTCCCGTTAGTTCTTGACTTTTTGAATGGACTTAGTATGTCGGGGCCCTCCCCGTCCTCGTTGAAGAACTTTTCGGCCAAAGTAGCCTTTTTGGTAGCCATCACCTCGGCCAAGAGAGTGTCCGAGATCGGTTTTCTGGGTCACAAAGAGCCATTTCTCACCTTTTTTCCAGACAGAGTGGTTCTGATACCTATGCTGGGCTCCAAACCAAAGGTCTCGTCGGTTTTCCATGAGAATCAGGAAGTAGTTCTCCCTACCTTTAAAAACCCAGATTCTGATGAGACTCACCCTCTGGATATGGGCAAGATACTCACTGAATATCTTCAAGTTACATCTACATTCAGACGTTCTGATCACCTGTTCATCCTGCATTCAGGCAAGAACAAGGGGAAAAAGGCATCTTCAAGAACAATCGCATCCTGGATCGTCCAGACGATACAACAGGCTTATTGTGCAAAGGGCTTGGCTCCTCCGCAGGCGGTAACAGCTCACTCCACGAGAGGGATGGCAGCTTCCTGGGCAGCAGCCCGTCATGTGGCGCCAGACGTTATTTGTAGAGCGGCCTCTTGGTCTTCTATAAACACCTTTATGTCCCATTACTGTGTTGAACCTGCAGCACTGTCTTCTGTAAATTTTGGTTTATCAGTCTTGTCGGCTGACGGGACAAATTAAATATATTTCTGTTCAGCATACCCACCCGTGTGTTTGGCTAGTTATTTCCCACACGTAGGCTGCCATGGAGTCAGTCAGGAAAAAGGAAAATTTATTGTCATACTTACCGTAATTTTCCTTTCCTGATGGACTCCATGGCAGACGGAGTTCCCACCCTGAAATTATGGAGTCGGGATAGTTACGGAACACTGAGTCTATTGGTGAGTTAACTTTTATGGGTATGGGGTCCTATCACATTGGAGAGGAGGCGGGATTAACCCACACGTAGGCTGCCATGGAGTCCATCAGGAAAGGAAAATTACGGTAAGTATGACAATAAATTTTCCTTTTTTATGTCTTCTAAAAAACGACCAAAAAAAATTGAAGCATGCTTCAATTTTATGTGTCGTTTTTCAAAACGTCAACTTTTACTTCACAGAAATTGACCGTGTGTAGCAAAAAACGTCGTTTAAAACGACGTTTTTTCACCCGCGCATGCCCAGAAGCTACTTATGAAGCGAGCTTCAATGGAAAAACGTGGTGGAACGTAACCTCGCTTTGCTAGAGCATTGTGAGAAAAACGATGGTGTGTAGGCAACTTCGTCTTTGAAAATTGAAGTTTCAAAAACGTCATTTTTTACTTAACAGAAAATGTCGTTTTTTTTCATTACAGAAAGTGATGGTGTGTACGGGGCATAAGAGTTTGCAGCCCTAATGCAAGCAGTGAGTTGGCTCTTGGAAGGAGTTATGCAACTATAACTCAGCTGCCTACCATACATTGGATGGACAACCGAGATGAAATATTAAAGAAATTGGCCCGGATTCACAAACAGCGGCGCATATTTATGCCGCCGTAGCGTATCTTCTTTACGCTACGCCGACGCAGTGCAGAGAGGCAAGCACTGGATTCACAAAGCCAGTGCTGCCAAATCTGCGCTGGGTTTCCTAGGCGTAAGCCGGCCTATGTGGAAGTGGGCGTGAGCCATGCAAATGAGGCGTGACCCCATGCAAATGATGGGCAGTGTCTCAGACAGATACGTAAAATGAACGGCGCATGCGCCGTCCCGTGGACGCATCCCAGTGTGCATGCTCAGAATCACGTCGGATCTACTCACTAAGATACGACAGATCACTGCCTACGGTGTGAACGTAACCTACGCCCAGCCATATTCACGTCCAACGTAAACTACGTAAAATACGACGGCTTGAGTTCCCTGGTGCAGACCTTTGCATGTCTGCTGCTGAGTTACACCTCCTTTATGGGGAATAACTTTACGCCGGATGTAAGACTTACGAAAACCGCGTATAGCATGCACCGGGCGCACGTACGTTCGTGAATCGACGTATCTCCCTCATTTCCATACTTGAATAGAAAATTAGTGAGAGCGCCAAATACGTCCAGCATAAATATACGCCCACTCTAAGCCGGCGTAGGCAAGTTACATCGGTCGGATGAAGCCTATTTTCAGGCGTATCTTCGTTATGTGGGCACGGCGCACAGATACGACGGTGCATATTTGCACTTACGCGGCGTATCTCGAGATACGTCGGCGCAAGTGCTTTGTGAATCCGGGCCATAATGTATTGGGAAAAATACTGAAGTAGTCATTGCAGACCTCCCTTTCTTGAATGGGAACTTTTGTGTCAGTGTACACTCAAACTGACTTCCGCTTGATCTGAAACTAACTTCACACTGTTAGCAAATGCCTATGCACACTGGCCCGGATTCAGAAAGGACTTACGCCGACGTATCTTCTGATACGCCACGTAAGTTTACGAATGAGCCGTCGTATATATGCGCCTTATTCAGGAAACAAGATAAGCCTAAATTTTGGCTTGATACGACCGACGTAAGTCTCCTATACCGTCGTATGTTGGGCGCATATTTACGCTGGCCGTTAGGGGCGCTTCCATTGATTTACACGTCGAATATGTAAATGACCTAGATACGCCAATTCACGAACTTACTTACGCCCGTCGCTGTAATCTACGCCGTTTACGTAAGACGTACGTCCAGCGTAAAGTTAAGCCTCATAAAGCAGGGGTAAGTCATGTTAGGGTATGGACGTCGGAACAGCCGTCGGATTTTACGTCGTTTGCGTAAGTCGTACGTGAATGGGGCTGGGCGTAGGTTACGTTCACGTCGAAGGCATTCAGCCGTCGTATCTTAGGGAGTATATGCAACGTGATTCTGAGCATGCGGGCACATGCGCCGTTCGTTCGGCCCTTCATTTACATGGGGTCACGCTTCATTTTAATGCATCACGCCCACTACCTCCCTACTTTGAATTAGGCAGGCTTACGCTGGCCCATTTACGCTACGCCGCCGTAACTTAGGGAGCAAGTGCTTTGTGAATACTGGCCTTGCCTCTCTATGTTACGTCGGCGTAGCGCATATGAGATGTGCTACGCCCGCACAAAGATACGCCGCTGTACGTGAATCTGGGCCACTGTCTTTAAAGACATGCTGGCACAGCATGCAGTATTGCATCAAGCGCTTTATATATACGGCCTAAGTCTTTTTTTTCTTTCTTTTTTTTACAAGCAGATGAAGAGAAATACGGCCTGTTTATGACACTGCCAAGTAGTCAGCAGTGAAAAATCACTGTTTTGCTGCCTTTCTATTTTAATAACTGCACACCGAAAAGCTGATTTTAGTCCAAAGCTTTCAATGCTGATTTGTTCTTGAAGATAAGCTTTTAGAATGGCCATGCCCATTAATACTACCCGTAAAATTATTCCAGTGACTTGCAGACTTGGTGAAAGCATTTTACTTTATCTATTTAGTAATTTGCATTTCCAAGCACAATATACATATATACAGTGGTGACAAAAATTAAGGATGCTTTTGGAAATTTTTATGTTTTGCAACTTTTCCGGGCTATAGGAAATGTTGTTTGCTCCAAATGCAAATAGAATGCTGAATTCGATACAAAAAAACTGAATTCAAATATATGCAGTACAAAAAAAGTTATGCTTACTTTAGTCTAAAAAATAAACACAAGTTGAAGACAAGGCCTCTTCCGACACTTTTTTCTTACATATAAACATCAGCTTGTTTTGCTAGAAAATTACTTAGAACCCCAAACATTATGGGCCAGATTCACAAACAATTACGACGGCGTAACATATCCCCTTTACGTTACTCCGCCACAAGTTTTCATCGTAAGTGCTTGATTCACAAAGCACTTGCGTGTAAACTTGCGGCGGCGTAGCGTAAAGCCGTCTGGCGCAAGCCCGCCTAATTCAAATGGGGCGTGTACCATTTAAATTAGGCGCGCTCCCGCGCCGAACGTTCTGCGCATGCTCCGTTAGGAAATTTCCCGCCGTGCTTTGCGCGAAATTACGGCGTCCCAACGTGTCTTTTGAACGGCGACGTGCGTTACGTCCTTTCGTATTCCCGGACGTCTTATGCAAAAAAAATAAAATTGAAATTCGACGCGGGAACAACGGCCATACTTTAACATGGCTAGTCTAAATCTAAGCCATGAAATAGCAGGCGTAAGTTTGCGACGGGAAAAGCCAACTAGCGACGACGTAAGAGAATACGACGAACGCGCGTACCTTCATGGATCGCCGTAAACAGCTAATTTGCATACCCGACGTGGAAAACAACGCAAACTGCACCCAGCGGTCGCCGAAGTATTGCATCCTAAGATCCGAAGGCGTACGAAGCCGTACGCCTGACGAATCTTAGCCAAATGCCGTCGTATCTTTGTTTGTGAATTACAAATAAAGATACGACGCGGCAAATTTGAAAGTACGTCGGAGTATCATACTTTTTCTGTGAATCTGGCCCTATATTTTTTTTAGCAGAGGCTAAAAAATGGTGGGTTTTACAATTAGATGGGTATCTTAACGGTCACAACATACAGGGGTATACAATGTTCTATTGACATAAACGCACACACATAGGTTGAACTGGATGGACGTGCGTCTTTTTTCAACCTCACTTACTTATGTAACTATATGTATCTAAATATTTTTTTGAAAAAATTCACTTTAATGACTTTAAAGTGGTTGTAAACTTCAGTCATGAAATCTGAGCAGAGCACATACATTATATCTGTAGTGTTTACTTATCTCTCTCCAAAGCTCTAAGTGTTTCTCTCTCTGGTGCTTCATTCCTCTGTAAGGCTGGGTTCACACTACGGTTTTCCCGTCCGTCAGCCGCATACGATTTATATGAAAAACCGTATGCGGCTGAAACGGACGGGAACGTATGGAACCGCACATATGTACGTTTTCCATTGACATTAATGTTAAAGGAAAACGTATGCGGTTGCCATACTGTTTTAAAAACGACCGCAAAACCGTGGTTGAACACGGTTTTGCGTACGTTTAAAAAACGTTTTGCCAGCAAATCGTACGCACCCGGATGCATCTGAGTGCATACGATTTGCAATGCATTCTCTATCTATACGTTTTCCCGTCCGGGCCCGTACGTTTTCGATACTGAAATCGTATGCGGCTGACGGACGGGAAAACCGTAGTGTGAACCCAGCCTAACATCTGAGGCTGTTCACTTCACTGGGTATATTTGAGGGTTTACACCTACTTTAATGAATTTTAATGCGCACAAACACAATATTATACTTTGGTAAGTAAATAGATACCTAACATAACATAATGTCAGAGAGGCGTCGGCTGTCCCTCCCACCCGCATCCAATTCACACATATGTTAACCATGCCGGATGGTATATGGGCTATATGAAGAGTTGCACGACCATATTGGATTTTTTTTTTTTTTAGCAAAATTTGCACAGTGCCTTTGCCTATTCTATTCTATTCTATTCCTTTATTTTCTATTCTATTTTTTTCTATTCTTGTTTCAAATTCAAAATAGTTTTCAAGTTTGATTCAAATTAGAATTTTGGCTGAATTAGGTTTTGCTATTTGGGATTAGTTTAAATTCATGAAAACTGGTCTGTAGTGCATGTTCATACCTCAATACCATAAATAATAACATATTAGATTTTTCACTCCAGCAGTATATGAGTTTGGAAATGGTAGAGAAATGCTTAAATACTGCATTACAATTTAACTACACCCATTAGATTTTAGATGACTAAAATGAGTTTTAGTCAACTAAAATGATGTTAGTCGACTAAAATTTCCTGGAGATTAATGCCACGTACACACGATCGGTTCATCCGATGAAAACGGACCGATGGATTTTTTCATCAGATATCCGATGAAGCTGACTTTCATCAGTCTTGCCTACACACCATCAGTTAAAAATCCATTTGTGTCAGAACGCGGTGACGTACAACACTACGACGTGCTCAGAAAAATGAAGTTCAATGCTTCCGAGCATGCGTCGACTTGATTCTGAGCACGCATGGATATTTAACTGATGGACTTGCCCACAGACGATCGTTTTTTTAACCATCAGATCATTTTAAAACAGGTTCCAAGTTTTTTCACCGATGGAAAAAAAACGATGGGGCCCACACACGATTGGTTCGTCCGATGAAAGCGGTCCATCGGACGAACCGATCGTGTGTACAGGGCATTAGTTGACTAAATACGACTAAAATTAAAACAATTGCAGAAGACTAAAAATGGGACTAAAACTAAAATGCTAAGACTAAAACTAAATCGAAATTTGCTGCCAAAATTAACACTGATACTTACCTCCACTGTGCAGTTCTTTTGCACAGAGTGGCCCCAATCCTGCTGTTCTGGGGTCCCACGTCAACTGCCTCGGCTCCTCCCCGCTAAAGCTAACCCCCTCTGGGAAGCTCTTTCCCAAAGGGGGTTAGCTTGCGGGCGCTCACCCGTGTCATACAGTTGGCGTCCATAGACGCCGAGTGCATGACTCGGTCCCGACCCTGGGGGCCACATCATTGGATGTGATTTACAGCAGTGTGAGCCAATGGCTGTGCTACTATCAATCTATCCAATCAACTGCCAGACTCCGTGGAGAAAGGGATGCCGGGGGACGCGCACAGCAGGTGAACGGGCTCAGGTAAGTAAAATGGGGGGGCTGGGGGGCCCATGACAGCGAGGTGTTTTTTCACCTTAATGCATAGGATGCATTAAGGTGAAAAAACATGAACCTTTACAACCCCTTTAAGCTATTTTCTCCCTGCATTCACCTGGTGATCTGGCCAGTAACACAGCTTCTGTATTAGAGGTCCTCCAGTCTGGAGGCGGAGGGGATTGTTTTATTGCCAGATCACCAAATATAAAAAGAAAATGAATGCAGCTATCACATCTAAGAACTGGTAAGATGCAATATAATAAATGTTTGCTTTTGGGTTCAATACCACTCAGTAATGCGGTATTAAACCCAAAACCAAAACATTTATATATTTCAGCTTGCCAATCATTATCTGTGGTGGCTGCATTAGTTTTCTTTGTTTAGGCTTTTTTTTTACTCTGCTTTCACCTGGTGATCTGGCCAGTAACACACCTCCTGTATTAGTGCGCCTCCACTTTGGATGAAAGAGCACACTGGGAACCTTTGGACAGCAGCATTGTCAGTCTGAGAAAGAAGAAACAGCCTAAAAAAGAAAAGTGGCAGATGTCCGCTGACATCAACCGCTAACCGATCCGATCCTGCCGCAAAATCCAAACAGATGGTGATCATATTTTCCATCTGTCTGGAAAATCAAATAGGATTGAATGAAAATGCACAGGTGGCGTTTCCATCCGATTTCCCCATAGAGGACAGCAGGACTGTGTCCATGTCCGCTCTGCACGGCGGAGCGGAGACGGACCAGTCATCTGCTTGCTCAGCCACCAAGTGATTGTAATGGTTATTTTTTTAAATAACAAACACGTCACATATCATACTTACCTGCTCTGTGCAATAGTTTTCCACAGAGCGACTCCTCTTCTGGCGTCACCCCTCCACAATTTTGGCTCCTCCTCTTCTCTGAGTGCCCCCACAGAAAGACCCTTGATATGGGGACACTCATGAGGTCTTGAGACCGAACCGGGTTGTGTGCATCTATAGACATACATAGCAGGGCTCAGTCCCGCCCATTGCTCCCTCCTCACAGGATTTGACTGTCAGCAGCAAGAGACACTGGGGTAGATTCAGAGAGCAATTACGCCTGCGTATCCATAAATACGCAGCGTAATTGCTAAGTAGCGCCGGCGTATCTACTTTCTGTATTCAGAAAGCTAGATACGCCGACTGTAGCCTAAGATACGACTGGCACAAGTCTCTTATGCCGTCGTATCTTAGGGTGCATTCTGACGCTGGCCGCTAGGTGGCGCACCCGTAGTTGTCAGCGTAGAGTATGCAAATTGCATACTTACGCCGATTCACAAACGTACGTGCGGCCGGCGCTCGTTTTTTACGTCGTTTGCGTACGTCGTTTTCGCCGTAAGGCTGCTCCTGCTATTAGGAGGCGCAGCCAATGGTAAGTATGGACGTCGTTCTCGCGTTGCGTTTTTCAAATTTTGCATCGTTTGCGTAACTCGTTCGTGAATGGCGCTGGACGCCATTTACGTTCACGTCGAAGCCAATGACGTCCTTGCGACGTCATTTACCGCAATGCACGTCGGGAAATTTTCCCGACGGAGCATGCGCAGTACGTTTTTTAAAGTACGTACATTTAAATTACGCGCGCTTACGCCTGGCCCCTTTTACGATACGCCGCCGCAAATTACGGAGCAAATGCTTCGTGAATGCAGCGTAGCTCCAGTAATTTACGGAGGCGTAGCGTAAAAACGATACACCATATCAGTGCGCGCCCCCTACCTGAATCTGGGCCACTGTGCTTGTGAGAGAAGACAAGCGCTGCTGCAGACTGGCAAAGCGTTGGAGCAAAAGAATTGCCAGGTAAGTATTTGGGAGGAAAGCTGGAAGAAGATGATCATGAAAGGTGTTTTACCCTAATGCAGAGAATGCAAAAAAAAAAAAAAACTGTAGTATATTACATTTTTGTCTTTCAATTTAATGCTGTTTTAATTAGGTCCGCCTTCCTAGTTTGGAATGCTGGAAATTTGTTTGCCTCTCCCACATGTGCCCTGTGATAGTTATAAATGGAGGAGCTGCTTGTCCTTTCTCTCATTATAGAAACCAAGGCCAGTCTATCAATTTACATTCAGTACTGTATATTGGAATATATCTACATCTATGCGCTAGTATGGTCACAATGCACTTTCCATGCACTTATAATGCATGAAAACCACATTACAATTTAGTGCATATTTTAGGTCATGGCCGATACAAAATGCTGTAAATATTCTTGTATAATAGGAAACCTCCTGCAAGCAGCGGTTTCACTTTATTTCTTGGAGAGCAATAAAATATACAGAATTTTACTGTACTGGAATCTCTCAGGCAGCCACTGGTTCAGAGGCGTAACTTCTAATGGCAGGAATGCTTAACTACATTATTTCACTGCCCCTCAAGGCTACCTAGCTGTAGCCTTAAAGAGACCCTGTCACCTGACAATTCATTTCCACAAACATCTCTCCATAAGAATATAATGTGCATTGAACATATTTTGTGCATGTTATTTACCTGTAAAAGCCTCCCTTGTGTAGACATCCAAAAGCCCTTTTTATCCAGCGGGTTGCAGCCTGAGAGCAGGCTATTTGAGGACTGCAGTGTTGGGGTGCTCAACACGGAGATCCTCATACACAGGGAGGTACCAGAGCTGGGCCAGATAGGAAAGAGCACTGATGTGAGAGTTTTTTTTTGGGGGGGGGGGGGTGAGGGCTATGGAGGCAGAGGTGGGGCAATGAAAGTAGAGTGGAGGGTGTAGAGGTCAGATGTTGCACACGGTGCATAGCATACTCCTGTACCCTGCACTCCGTACGCAGCAAACTCCTGTACCCTGTACTCCGTAGGCAGAAAACTCATGTACCCTGCACTACGTACGCAGCAAACTCATGTACCCTGCACTACGTACGCAGCGAACTCATGTACCCTGCACTATGTACGCAGCAAACTCCTGTACCCTGTACTCCGTAGGCAGAAAACTCATGTACCCTGCACTACGTACGCAGCAAACTCATGTACCCTGCACTACGTACGCAGCGAACTCATGTACCCTGCACTACGTACGCAGCAAACTCATGTACCCTGCACTACGTACGCAGCGAACTCATGTACCCTGCACTATGTACGCAGCAAACTCCTGTACCCTGTACTCCGTTGGCAGAAAACTCATGTACCCTGCACTACGTACGCAGCAAACTCCTGTACCCTGTACTCCGTAGGCAGAAAACTCATGTACCCTGCACTACATACGCAGCAAACTCATGTACCCTGCACTACGTACGCAGCAAACTCATGTACCCTGCACTACGTACGCAGCAAACTCATGTACCCTGCACTATGTACGCAGCAAACTCATGTACCCTGCACTACGTACGCAGCAGACTCATGTACCCTGCACTACGTACGCAGCAGACTCATGTACCCTGCACTACGTATGCAGCGAACTCATGTACCCTGCACTACGTATGCAGCAAACTCATGTACCCTGCACTACGTACGCAGCAAACTCATGTACCCTGCACTACGTGCGCAGCAAACTCATGTACCCTGCACTACGTACGCAGCAAACTCATGTACCCTGCACTACGTACGCAGCAAACTCTTGTACCCTGCACACCCGTGATCTAAGCCATTCCATTGTAGCTCTGGCTGTATGTGTTTAGGGTCGTTGTCCTGCTGGAAGGTGAAGCTCTGTCCCAGTCTTTTGCAGACTCTAACACCCCGTACACACAATCACTTTTTGTCATGAAAGAAAATGACATTTTTCATCATGAAAAAAAACGAAGTTTTTCCAACTTCATCATAAAAAACGACGTTGCCCACACACCATCGTTTTTGAAAAATGATGAACAAAGCGTGGTGACGTACAACACGTACGACGGCACTCTAAAGGGAAAGTTCTATTCGCCTTTGGGCTGCTTTTAGCTGGTTACTTGTTAGTAAAAGACGGTTTGCGCTTTTTTGTCTGTTACAGCGTGATGAATGTGCTTACTCCATTATGAACAGTAGTTTTACCTGAACGAGCGCTCCCGTCTCATAACTTGCTTCTGGGCATGCGCGGGTTTAAAACGTCGTTTTAGCCCACACACGATCATTTTTGACAACACAAAAAACGACATTTTCAAAAATGACATAAAAAATTGAAGCATGTTCGAATTTTTTTTTGGTCGTTTTTCAGAAGACGGAAAACGATGTAAAGCCCACACACCATCATTTTAAATGACGTTTTTAAAAATGTCATTTTATTTAATGCCGAAAAATGACCGTGTGTACGCGGCATAAGAGGTTTTTTCTAAGATTGCCCTGTATTTGGCTCCATCAATCTTTATATCAACTCTGACCAGCTTCCCAGTCCCTGCTGAAGAAAAGCATCCACACAACGAGATATCCCATGTTTCACGGTGTGGATGGTATATTCAGGGGGATGTGCAGTGTTAGTTTTCCGCCACTCATAGCGTTTCACTTTTAGTCCAAAAGGTTCAATTTTGGTCTCATCTGACCAGAGCACCTCCTTCCACATGCTGTGTCTTCCACATAGCTTCTCGCAAACTGCAAATGGGACTTCTTATGACTTTCTTTCAACAATGGCTTTCTTCTTGCCACTGTTCCATAAAGGCCAGATTTGTGGAGTGCAGGACTAATAGTTGTCCTGTAGACAGATTTTCCCACCTTCTTCTCTGATTAATGCTCACCTTTCCCGGCCTGTCAGTTTAGGTAGACGGCCATGTCTTGGTAGGTTTGCAGTTGTGCCATACTCTTTTCATTTTCGGATGATTGATTAAACAGTGCTCCATGAGATGTTCAAAGCTTGGGATATTGTTTTATAACCTAACCCTTGACAACTCGGCACTCCTTGCCTACTGTGCCTGGGAACATTGTGGCTCTTACGACAGAATCCAATGGCCCACAGCACGATTGTTCATCCAGCCCATGTCACCCTTCCCCAACCACATCTGACTGGCTATCCAAGCTATCACTGACGCAATTTAGCAAAACCTTACACTTCTCCGGACAGATCCACAGACCACTCACTGTCTTCGAAGATATGTGTGGTCTCTCTCTGATCTACAAGGAAATTCTATCCCATACCCATAATGCTCTACCTACCTACACGCAAAAGTGGGCCAGGGACTTGGGGACTGAAATATCTCAGGGACAATGGCACACCTCATTCACACTCACACATAAAACATCTATCTATGGATTTACCCAGGAGAAGAATTACAAACTCCTATCCCGGTGGTACAGGGATCCAGTCACGGTTCACAGAATGTTCCCTGGCACTTTAGACATCTGCTGGTGCTGTCACAGAGGAAAGGGCACATACCTCCATGTTTGGTGGGAGTGTGACAGAGTTCGCCCTTTTTGGAACCTCATTTTTGAAATCTATAATGATATGTATAATGAGTCTCTCGTTCCCTCCCCTAAGTTAGCACTCCTCTCTATCCTACCTGGTCCTATTCACTCTCAGAAGAAGTGCCTTCTCAGATTTTTCTGTCTACCACTCGCCATGTTATCACACAGTACTAGAAATCAGAAGCTATCCCTCCCCTCCATAAATGGGTAGACATCATCAACAACACCATGTTGATGGAGGAATTACAGGCTAAGGTGGGAGACACATGGGACAAACTGTTATTTTACATCTGGCTTCACTACTCCTCCTCCGACCCTCTCCTTAACAGGATTTCTAGTTAGGGAGCATAACTGTTTAGATAAGGTATAATGAGAAATACTGAATACCACCTGCTAAGGTCGTCCAGTGTAATCGGATCTTTAACTTTGTCAACTGCTTCTTCCCCTCAAAGGTTGGGATACCAGTTGTCTAAAAAAAAAATAAGGTTGGGACTTTACATGAGGCGTATGATCAACAAACATAGACCTCCATCCCTATAATGGATAGAAGGGGAGGTTTTGGAACTTTAAATGAGATGTGTTTTTAGCAATAATTAAATATATATATGAAAAAAATGTTTCCATAATAACCAGGCTCAAGGTTACCAACCAAAAAAGCAACAAACCAAATTAACCTGTCTAGCTGTATGCATTAAAAACAGAGGTTTAGTTGCACGCATTTGCAAATACCTGTGTAAGCTGCAGGCCCTGTCAAGGCACTCTGTGTACTGCAGTCCTAACTATGACCTTTTTAAAGTCTCCTCCGTGGGAGCACAGGTGTGCTAATCAATAGATAGGGGCAGGTGACTGGGGGTAACCCAGTCCTCCTTAAAGGGGCAGGAGCACACCAAACACCCAGCGTATAGAAGCAAAGGTGCTGGTGTGCTGCCTGACCATGCCCCTACCTATGGCTGGTTTAACAATAAAGAGCGCTGGAAACAACACATCAAAAAGCAACAAACCAAATTAACCTGTCTATGCATTAAAAACAGAGGTTTAAACACTTATGGTTTTATATCTACTTTTTGACCCTCATCTTAATTCTCTACTCTTTAGAACTATGTTTTATTAATGTTACATAAGATTTGTATAGTTTACTATTGTCTATTTTTTGACTCCTGGACATTTTCTTATGTGTACTCTTTTTTTTGTATGCCATTTTGCTTTTTGTACCACCATTTTGTACCAAATAAAAAAGTTTGTAAACAAAAAAAAAAACAGAGGTTTAGTTGCACGTATTTGCAAATGCGTGCAACTAAACCTCAGTTTTTTTTTTTTTATCAATAACAGTTTTATTCAGAAGTTTTCAATACACGTATACATGCAAGACCATACACGAAAGCAACATCTAGCGAGGTGGTCAGTTACATATATGACATTCTGCATAGCTCTATCTGATCAGTTATGTGTCCTCTTCACAAAGTAACGAGTAGTTCGTACTGAGCCTTAGCTACATAAACCGGTTAAGTGCAAGGTGCGAGATAATCATTTCAGTGCAACATTGTACTAGTGAACAATCTTGAATCATCCGTGGGTTCACGGGAATAGAGAAGAAGAAGAGAAGATAAGAAACAGAAGAGGGGAAATGGAAAAAGAGGGGACGGGGGGGGAATGGGGTGGGAAATTACCTGTGTGGTTCAGCTACCTGATCTGGGCTCCTCCTCCCGGCGGTGCCAAAGCTCCCAAACCTCATCATGGGCTTCCAGCCTGTCTAGCATTCTGGCCGTCATCCTCTCCATTAGTTCCACATCTTTTATCCTAGCGTACAGGGCCTCAGGGGGGGGTGGGGCGGAGCGCTTCCAGTGTAAAGCCACCAGACATCTCGCTGCTGTGAGGACATGTCTGGTCAGTTTCTTGTAGGGTGCAGGGATTTTCGGTGGGGGCAAACCTAATAAGTAAACTTTCGGGGTCAGGGGGAGCGTCCTGTCTAGAAGTCGGTCCAGTAATTGCTGTACCGAGGTCCAGAAGGGGACTATCAATGGGCAGCTCCAGTAGATATGGATAAGCGTTCCCCTGTCCTGCTGACAGCGCCAGCAGCGGTCCGAAGTGGTCGGGTAAATGGCGTGGAGAACATCAGGTGTCATGTACCAGAAGTAAAGGATTTTATATATGTTCTCCTTGTATAAAGTACAGATCGAAGTTTTTGCCGCTTGAGACCAGATCGCCCGCCAGTGTTCCACAGAGATCTCCTCGCCTAGGGCCTTTTCCCACCTAAGCATATATGCATGTTTGCCTGCCGTTTCCACGGGCCTAGAGTTCAATATTTTATATATGTTAGAGATCAGGCCCCTCTGTGCTGTACCCGCCAATATCAGCCTTTCAAAAGCCGTTGGGGGGGAAAACTGCAGGTTTGGAGCGATAGTCAGAGCATAGTGGCGTATCTGGAGATATCCATAGAACTCCTGGCGCGGCAAATCATGCTTGGCCTGTATGTCCGCGAATGTGCGCATTTTGCGAGTCAGGGGATCCACTAGGTTCCCAAAGTGGAAGAGGTTCCTCGTTGTCCATGGAGCGGACATCCTGTGAGTGAGGCTATCTGGGATTTTGGGGTTGCCGGCGAAAGAGGTCAGGAGGGAGCTGTCGGAGGTTAGCTTATGCTGGCGTATCAATTTGCGCCACGTGCGTCTGAGCTGGGCCATAGGACCTAACAGGCGACCGGGGTCAACCTCCACATCCGCACTCCACAATAAATTGTTTGGGTGCACCGGGGCCAGCCACAGCTTTTCTATTTGTGTCCATTTGTTGTACGATCGTAACGTGAACCAGGAGGTTACTGCTCTCAACTGGGTCGCCTGATAGTACTTAACTAGATCAGGGTATGCCAGACCCCCCTCCGACCTCGCCGCTAGCAACACCGACCGGGGGATTCTATGACGCTTGTAATTCCACGTAAACTGGAGCAGATCGGTCTGAAGTTTTCTCAAATGGGCGTAGGGCACTGGGATGGGCAGGGTTTGAAATAAGTAGAGTATTTTTGGGAGAATCGTCATCTTTACTGCCGCTACTCTCCCCAGTAGGGAGATGTGGTGTTTTCTCCATTGTTGTAAAAGGGTCCTAATGCTGCGGAACAGAGGGGGAAAGTTCTGCTGGTAAATGGTGGCGTAGGTGGGGGTGATGTGGATCCCCAGATACTTCAGTGAGGAGGTTTTCCAGCTATAAGGGAAATTGGATCTTAGGTGGGCCACTTCCCCGTCAGGGATGTTGATCGGGAGCGCTTCCGATTTGGACGCATTTATTTTGTAGCCTGAGAGCGCTCCAAAACGATCAAGCTCCGCGTGCAGGTTTGGGAGGGAAATCCTAGGCTGGGTGAGTGTGAGGATGATGTCGTCTGCAAATAATGATATTTTGAACTCTTGGTCTCTAACTAAGATCCCTCTAATATCTGGGTTCTGACGGATGGTTGCGGCCAGGGGTTCTACGCAGAGCGCGAACAGCAGGGGAGACAGAGGACACCCCTGCCTGGTGCCGTTGGTTACCGAAAACGCGGTGGAGAGGGCAAAGGGGGTCTTGACTTGGGAGGATGGGTCGGAGTACAGGTGTTGGATAGCCCGCAGGAATGGTCCCTCAAATCCCACATGTCGCAGCGTAGCAAACAGAAAGGGCCATCCCAAGCGGTCAAAGGCCTTCTCGGCGTCCAGGCCCAATAATATGGACCTCTGACCCTCTCTATTTGCCACCTCCACCAGGTCAATTATTTTCCTGGTGTTGTCCCCAGCTTGTCGTAACGGGACAAATCCCACCTGGTCCTTGTGTATAAGGGAGGGGAGAACCGAGTTCAGTCGGATGGATAATAATTTAGTGAAGATCTTCAAGTCTGAATTTAGAAGGGCGATAGGCCTGTAGTTGGCACAGAGGGAGGGGTCCTTATCCGGTTTTGGAATCACCGTGATGAAGGATCGTTGCATGTCCCTGGGGACAGCAGTGTCCCTGAGAAATGCATTGAACAGTTTACACATGCGGGGTAGCAATAGGGGGAGGAATGTTTTATAGTATTCATAGGGGAAACCATCTGGTCCCGGGGCTTTGTGAGAGGGTAAGGATTTGATGGTCTCTTCCAGCTCCTCCACCGAGATAGACGCGTTCAGTGGGGCTAGGTCAGAGGGTTTGAGTCTGGAGACTCCACTCTGTTCCAGATATCGAGTCATGCGTTGTGTGAGGTCAGGAGATGGAGGGTTACTGGGGATGTCTGGGTTATTGTATAGAGTTGTGTAAAAGTCTGCAAAGGAGTGAGCTACGTCCTTAGGGTGTGAAACCAGGTCTCCCGATTTGGTCTTAACCTGGTGCGGGGTCGCGGCTTGTGCGCTGTCACGGAGTTTTCTGGCCAGGAGGGAGTGGGCTTTGTTACCCCTATCGTAGAACAGTTGTCTAAGCCTAAGTAGTGCTTTCTCCACCCTGCCTAGCGCTATCTCTCCTAGGGTAGCCCTCAGCGCGGAGATCTTTTTTAGAAGCGATAATGTGGGCGTCTCCTGCAACCGTCGTTCCAAGACCTTAAGTTCCGCCTCTGTACTTTGTTTCATAAACCTCAGTTTTTAATGCATACAGCTAGACAGGTTAATTTGGTTTGTTGCTTTTTTTATATTATACAGGGATGGAGATGTGTTTCAGGAGTGGAATAAAGTGCCTCCACAGATTCACCATTGAATATTTGTGTATTGTCTTTTATTGACTAGCTGACCCAGGTTAAAAGGGGTCCACATTAATTTATTTCGGTGGTGTTTTGGTTTGGAAGGCATGAATATTTCCACTCCTGCTATTCTTTTGTGATATCTTCGTATATACACATGCGTTTTTTCCAGCGCTCTTTATTGTTAAACCAGCCATAGGTAGGGGCATGGTCAGGCAGCACACCAGCACCTTTGCTTCTATGTGCTGGGTGTTTGGTGTGCTCCTGCCCCTTTAAGGAGGACTGGGTTACCCCCAGTCACCTGCCCCTATCTATTGATTAGCACACCTGTGCTCCCACGGAGGAGACTTTAAAAAGGTCATAGTTAGGACTGCAGTACACAGAGTGCCTTGACAGGGCCTGCAGCTTACACAGGTATCTGCAAATGCGTGCAACTAAACCTCTGTTTTTAATGCATACAGCTAGACAGGTTAATTTGGTTTGTTGCTTTTTTGGTTGGTAACCTTGAGCCTGGTTATTATGGAAACATTTTTTTCATATATATATTTAATTATTGCTAAAAACGCATCTCATTTAAAATCCAAAAACCTCCCCTTCTTCTATGGGATACCAGTTGTCAGGATTATACCATGTGTGCACTATCTCCCCCCCCCCCCCCCCCACCCCTCTCTGACCTTCTTTCTGCCCCCTTCTTTACCCCCCCTTATTGGTTTGTTTTTGAATTGTATACCATTACCTGTAACCTAAAATGTCATTAGTATCACAGTATGTATGGAGAAATGTCTCAAATAGTTATACAACTGATTGTAATGTTTGGTATACATGGTGGTATTTGCTTATCACTACCCCTTCCCCCCTTTTCTTCATTCTGTACCCTCTAATGTTTTTTATGAAAATCAATAAAAACATATTTAACCTTATAACCTAACCCTACTTTAAACGTCTCCACAACTTTATTCCTGACCTGTTGGGTGTGGTTCTTTGCCTTCATGATGCTGTTTGTTCACTAAGGTTCTCTAACAAACCTCTGAGGGCTTCACAAAACAGCTATATTTATACTGAGATTAAATTACACACAGATGAACTCTATTTACTAATTAGATGTCTTCTGAAGACATATGATTCCATTAGATTAAAAAGGGCTGAATACAAATGAATACAACACTTTTATCAGATATTTGTAAACAAATTTGCAAACCATTTTTCATTTTCCTTCCACTTCACAATTATGTGCCACTTTTTGTTGGTCTAGCACATAAAATCCCAATAAAATACATTTTTGGTTGTAACATGACAAAATTTGGAAAACTTCAAGGTGTATGAATGTTTTTTTTTCCCCTGAAGGGAAGGCAAGGGGGTTCAAATAACAAGTTCAATGAATGGAAAAAACAGAAGAACAATGCTGTACTATGGATTTTCAAAACTCAACTTTTGTGAAATGAGTTAGATCCACCCTGTATTGTGAAATGAAGGTGAAGACCATGTGGATGGAGAAACCAGACAGTAAGCTGCCCAGGAAGTTGCCATTGTCCTTGTTGAATGGGCCCTCAGGTCCTCCGGAATGGGAAGTAAGGAGTAGGCTTTTCTGATTGTCCTGACAAGCAAGAGAAGCAAGTGTAATGCCCCATAAACACGATCGGAAATTCTGACAGCAAAAGTCTGATGCAAGCTTTTGAATGGAAGTTACGACCATGTGTATGCTCCATCAGACTTTTGCTGTCGGAATTTCCGCCAACAAAAGATTGAGAGCTGGAATAGAAAACACAGCCCATAGAGCGGGGCTCAGCAACTGCACCCATCAACCCCTGGCAGGTGACGGGTAGATCGTGAACACATCCCTACTTTGCCAAGCCAGTACCTGTATATTGCCCTAAATCCTATTGACCTCTGCACACTGCCCTACATCCTATTGACCTCTGTACACTGCCCTACATATTGCTGACCTCTGTATACTGCCCTACATACCTACTGACCTCTGTACACTGCCCTGCTTACTACTGACCTCTGTACACTATTTTACATACTACTGGCCTCTGTACACTGCCCTAAATCCTGCCCCATGTCAGATAAGCATGGGGTTACCAGGTAAAGTCACTGGATCCCGCCCCATAATGACATTTGCTACAATCAGAAGTAGACATGGGGGTGAGGTCACCCGCTTACGTCACCGGATAACAACCACCCCTATGTTTACCTGTTATTCGGCTGTGTCCCTGGGTGGTAACAGTCATGTTTGGCAGGCTGCGGTTTTTTTTGTTTTGTTTTGTTCTCTTTTTATGTTTTTTTAACACTTCTCAAAGGACTTCTCAAAAACTGCTGTTGTGTTTTCATTAACTTTGACTTTTTTGGTGAATGAGTGGGGGTACTATGTACCCCCACTCATTCACATGGGGGAGCCAGGATTCGGGGGCTCCTTAACATCCATCTATTCTTCAAGCAGAATTCGGATCGGTCGATAATTTTTTGACCAATCCGAATTTTAAATCATTCTGAAAATGTCAACGAAAAATGAATTAGGAGCATAACAAATCTATCCGAAACAAAACAAAACAATTTTTTCCATTCTGCCCATGTCTTGTTTACTGCCTTACATACTACTGACCTCTGCAGACTGCCCTTCATACCACTGACCTCTCTACACTGACCTACATTCTACTGACCTCTGTACACTGCTCTACATACTACAAACCCCTAGACACTGCCCTGTATACTAGTTACTCTGGTCAGAGCAGATAGCCAGGCCTGAAACTAATCAGCCTGAAGTACTAGATGTTCTGCTTTCATGATGGACTCTGGCATCAGCCTTGCGGGGTTGAACAATAACTCCTCAGACAGCAAAACAATTGTGAATGAAAGTGAATGCAGAGTTTCTCACTGAAGCTAAACCTTAAGGTAGGCTGTCTATGGTGCACATGCGCGGCGCGATGCGGTACAGACGTGCTTGAGCGGAGCTCCGTCTGACCAGGACTGCCGTCACAATCCCCAGGGCTAATTCCTGCCTACAAACCACTAGTTTTTCCTCTGCACCCCCGTGGGACATCCCGGTGCATGCCAGTAGCTATAAAAGGGCGCAAGAGCCGCTCGCAGCATTCACTCACCAACTACCTTCTGAACCTGGAGCATTCTGTATCCACAAGGAAGATGACCCAAAATGGCGCCGGCCAGGGCCCCCACGCGGCATCCAGCGGCCACACTCCGACACAGGCACAGCCTGCCAGCAACTGTGAGTACTCCCCTCATCTCACTAAAGCTGATCTAGATGCCAGCCTATCAACCATCTATGAGAAGTTGGTGGGCAAGTTAGAGCATGAGCTGCACAAATCCACCAATGCTCTGTCACAGGAAATAGCCAGCATTGGGGGCCGCACTGACATACTAGAAGCTAAACACGATGAACTAGCCATTGCACACAATGACCTCAGGAAGGACTATGAGACACTGGCAGATAGCTTCTCTTTCATGCAGGCACATGTGGAAGATTTAGACAATAGGAACAGGCGTAATAATATAAGGGTATGCGGTATCCCTGAATCTGTCACAGATATTTCTCAGGCTATCCCCAGACTGTTCCAAAACCTTGTCCCAGATAAACCTGTATCTGCCTTTGCATGTGATCGATTACATAGAGCATTGCGCCCCAAACCTGCCCCAGACAAACCTCCATGTGATATCATAATGTGTATGAAGGACTTTGTCACCAAGGAAGACATAATGAGGGCCTCCAGTAATACCCCTAATATAGCATTGGATGGCATAAGATTGCAGATATATCCAGACATTTCACCTGCCACTCTGGATCGGAGGCGCAGAATGAAGGAGGTCACCTCCATCCTGCAATCTGCTAGGATCAAATATCGGTGGGGGTTCCCATTTAAATTGTCAATTGTGCATAATGGAACCACATACACGGTTTACAACGAAATTGAGGGGAAGGATCTACTGATTAAGCTGGGCCTGCTCGAACAGGAATCGCCACTTCGCTTTCCAACTACACCCCGGGCCTCTCCAATATGGTCAACCCCCTCTTCAAGGCGCCCCCAAAGAGAACAGAGAAGATGGCAACAACACCCCTTTCAAGATAATGCAGCATGAAGGGAAAGAAGGAAGAAAGAATTATATTCTCCCCTTGGCCCTCCTCACTGATTTCTGAAGCCATTCGGTTCCATTTTCATACCACCCCGCATCTATCGGGTATTTTATGGTCCAACATGAAATCTCACCACTCTCTACTTAAAAGTAATACAATCGTAGCACACTCACTACAGTTGTGGAATAGAATTAAATTATCCTTTGGTCTCTCCTCAGAGACCCCACCACTGGCCTCTTACCTGGGAGATCATAGATTCTCCACAGCTCACATAGACAAGTCCCTCTTCCACGGCTGGACCCAAAGAGAACTGACTACACTCAAATCATTAGTAATTGATCAGAAATTCCCCACCTTTTCCGCACTTTGGTCCAAATTTAACCTTCCTGCCTCGGAGCTTCCCCAATATCTCTTAATACAAAATTTCTATGCTACCTATTATTCGTTATCTATTAAACCACCCAGCACTTTATTTAAGCACATTTGTATATCCTCTCCCAGGGACAAAGGCTTAATTTCCCTCCTTTATAGCTTTTTGAATAGCTCAAATCAACCAGAGAAAACAAACCCAATGCTCAGCTGGGAGTCTGACTTAGACTGTTCACAATCTACGCAAATGCAATTGCGCAGTAGCATTTAAGAAAACCCTATTCAAACTGTTTACAAGATGGTATATGACTCCAGCGAAAATCCACTCTTTCTACCCCACTGTTTCTCCTACTTGTTTCAGGGGATGCCCAGAAGAAGGAAACTATCTTCACATTTTTTGGAGCTGTAAATTATTAGATCCCATCTGGCAGGCAATGACTAATAAACTGGAATCTACCTGCAAATCAAAAATTACCCTCTCCCCTCTTATATGCCTACTGTATGCTGATATTCCAAATGTCCCCCCACCCTGCAACAGACTGATTCATTCCTTGATTAGTTCCACTCAGTGGATGATAGCTCTAAACTGGAGATCATCCGTCCTACCCTGGTCCCAGGTTCTATCCAGGATGGAAGCATTCAGATTATCTGAGGGAATCCACCATACACTATCAGATAGCTTACATATCTTTAATAATAAGTGGAGCTACTGGTCTCCACCGTAAAGATTCTACCTATACATTGTTCAACCCATCCAACAATCTATTAGCTAGATTCAGGTAGTTTTACGCCGGCGAATCAGTAGATACACCGACGCAACTCTGAATCTACGCTGTCCTAAATTTAAGCGTATTCTGGAAACCAGATACGCTTAAATTAGGCTAAGATACGAGCGGCGTAAGTCTCCTACGCCGTCGTATCTAAGGGTGCAATGTTTACGCTGGCCGCTAGGTGGCGCTTCCGTTGAGTTCGGCGTAGAATATGCAAATGACTAGATACGCCGATTCAGAAACGTACGTGCGCCCGGTGCATTTTTTTTACGTCGTTTACGTACGGCTTTTTCCGGCGTAAAGTTAGTCGAACAAATAGCTGGCCTAGTCAATGTTAAGTATGGGTGTCATTCCCGCGTCAAAATTTTTAATTTTTACGTCGTCTGTGTAAGTCGATCCGTGAATGGGGTTGAACGGAATTTACGTTCACGTCGAAACCAATACGTCCTTGCGGCGTACATTGGAGCAATGCACACTGGGATATGTACACGGACGGCGCATGCGCCGTTCTTAAAAAACGTCAATCACGCCGGGTCACCACCCATTTACATAAAACATGCCCCTCTCATCCTCATTTGAATTAGGCACGCTTACGCCGGCTCCATTTACGCTACGCCACCGTAACTAAGGAGGCAAGTGCTTTGTGAATACAGCACTTGCCTCTCTGACTTACGGCGGCGTAGCGTAAATACGATACGCTACGCCACCTGAAAGATGCGCCGCCGTACCTGAATCCAGCTATATGTCTCATATATCTCTCCCCTTATTAGTCCTGTTTAGTTTTTAATTATCTCCACCTGTTACAGAGAAATGTTCTGAATTGGGATATAGACCACTATATGATGCAACTTTTCAACCAATAGGTAATGCCATTGTATCACCTTGTCTATTTTCTGCCTGACAACACATTATTGTATACTCCATATTTATCTACCCATTACCGTATAATCTTGTCACTCTGTACTGTGATTTTTTTGTCATTTTCCTGTCTTCCAAATAAAGCTTTTTGTAAACAAAAAGGTAGGCTGTCTATATTTTTACAGTGACATTAGTTTTATTCGATTTGTCTAAGTTTTCTTTGTGCCATTTTTACTTTTTATTGGGGGCTTGCTAGTTAATTTCTGTGAAAAAAAAAAAGAGTGCCGCACATTTTTGTGCGGCACATCATCATCAGTGTTGATTTCTTCCATGTTGTCCATGTAGATCTCCACCTCTCAAAGGTTGCCTGCCCTGGCCATATAAAATCAGCTCAAAGCAGTGCCAAGCTCTGCAGTTGACACAAACAAAGCAGCACTGGAGTGCAGTGTGCAGTGGCTTCAGAAGAAGCTTGGCTTAACAAAGAGGCGGGACCTAAAAATGTGACGCCATGAAGACCGCAGGATGCTCTAAGTCAGGGGTGGCCAACCAGTGGCCCGGGGGCCACATGTGGCCCACGGAGCCCTCTGATGTGGCCCGCGACCTCCTGCTCTGAAAATGTGGGTTGGCAAGCCCAAGTCGCAGGTTGCTGACCCGACATACCACATCATCAGTGTTGTGAATGAATCTGGTGGTAGAGGAAAAACGGCTGTGGAGCAGGGCCCCATAATCCGATGCTTCCTCTACAGCGACGGCTTTTAGACAGGCAGGGTCTATGGCAAAGTTCAGCTAACCCGCAGGATAGACACAGGTGCACTACGCTGCACCCGGTGTGTGGATAAACCACAGAACATCGGTGTGAAAGCAGTCTTGGGCCCTTTTCACACGATCAGCCCGACCAAATGGGACCCTCAATTTACCTCTATAGAGCGACAGATGTCCGTTTACGCCCACCTACCTCCAATCCGAAAAACAGAAGGGAGTGCGCCCCCTTTCATCTGGGCGGATCGGAGGGCCTATAGAGTAACCGTGACCTGTCATCCACCCGCTATGCTCATTGTGGCCCCCGACTGGTTACCAAGTTGCTTAAGTGTCTCTCGCTCTTCAAAAGGTTGGGCACCCCTGCTCTAAGTAATCTGGAAGCATTGAGAGAAGGACTATTTAAAGTGGTTGAAAACCCTTACATATCAGTGAAGATATTAGCCTGAGATGATAAACAGAGATAAAACAAATTCTCCCTTGTACTTGGATTATCATATTCATTCAATAAAATACTTTGACAAGGAAAACAAATTCTCCCAGCTGTTTATTTGCAATCATCTTTCCTGTAGAGCAAGGGTGTCAAACTCAATTTCATCGTGGGCTGTATCAGCATTATGATTGCCCTCAAAAGGGCCAGTTGTATTAGATTAGATGTCCAGCGCATCCCCCCCCACCCCATCATCAGAAGTTGAGTCCCCCACTCTCACTTACATCACAGTGCACCCCCTTTCATTATGCTGCTGCTGGGAAGAAGATGGATGCATTGCTTGAAAGCAGAAACTAAGGGTCTGGAGTAGAACCAGAGGAGGGCTGGAGCTCTCCTGCAGCTGCAGGAGAGGTGCTGGGGCCACATGAAATGGCCTGGAGGGCCGGATTCAGCCCTCAGGCCTTGTGTTTGACACCTGTGCTGTAGAGTCTTGAAAAACTCAGCATTTAACCAAGATTTGTTAGCATTTCTCAGCAGCACATAGAAGGAGCGGAGATCTGAATTCACACACTGCAGAGATCAGGCAGAAAAACTCTGAGCCCTGATTGAAGGAAAGGGACACCCCCCTCCTCATACTACACAGAGAAAAAGCATAGCTGTAGATGTCAATCACGAGCTGTGTGCTGGAGCTCTTGTCCCCCACCACAAAGTTTCTCTTGGTGTCAGGGAAAAGCTGTCAGAAGTGACTCATGCAGATAACCAAAGGATGAGACAGCAGAGAGAAATCACGCTCAGTGCTTTGGATAAGTGCAAGTACACAGTATAGAAGGATATGCTTTGTTAAAATGTTGTGTCTGAGGTTTACAACCACTTTAATTTATTTACTGTCACTGATTTATTTGCGCTGTATTTTTTTGTTTGTTTTTTAAATTTCACTACCAGGACTCTACTGGTTTATCAAGCAGCATTTGCTCCTTGTATGCCTTCAGTTCATTGGTTAAGGGTTGGTGCCTGGAAATATTTGTTTTGAGAAGTAAAAAGGGAATGCTGTGGTAGTAGGTGTTGCTAAAACGTATATCTATCCAGTGCTAGTGGGCTTAGAGGGCAGAGCCACAACCCGATATATATGTTGCATGAGATGTTCAGAACACCTACACTCTCAGAAGAGAAGAGGGCTATGACATGCAAAGACGGATGGGGCTGTACAAGGGAATTGACTGGTTAATTCTTCAAAATAATTTATGGGGGGGAAAAAAACACTGCAAGCAGGCATATAAAACACTTGATTTTGTTGTGTTTACAGCTGCACTTTAAAGGCAATAGGCTCCATTCACTAAAGCATATCAAATGGAGTATTTGGGTCACATTACACATTTTTCCCAAATATTGCATGGGATACCGAAATGTCAATTCACTATCTCTTTGTGCGGTATTTGCTTCTAAAAGTAATGCTCAGTAAAAACTGCATAAACCAGCGTTAAAGTCAATTTACTAAAGGAAATTAACAAACACACAAGGAAAAGAACAAGGAAAATTTGGGGAGATTTTTAAATTGCGAGATAACAACATTCCATGGAATCTTTTTTTTTTTATTATAACAACTTTATTTGATACTTCCATAAAATCAAAACACTCTTAAAATCATCTAAAAAGTTAGATAACATGAATCCATAGTTCGGATGATGAATGCAATGCTTTTTAAAAGTTGCTACAAGTATGTTGCTTAAAATAACGTCTCAACGAAATGTGGACACATCCGTTCCAACATCTGGTGGCAGCCAGAGATAGGTTAATCCATTTTAAGTTTCTGCATAGGATCTACTATACGCCAGCCAGGCTGGCGACTATATACCCATCGGTGCCTGCTGAATGCTGGAGATGCACTTTTGCTCCTGCAGCGGCGGAACACGTGTTTTGGAGATGCCCTCGGATCAAGCAGTTTTGGTCGGAGATCACCTCTTGTATTTCAACAGTTTTGTTGACTCCTATCCCGATGACGACTAAAATATGTTTACTGGGATTAGTGGAGGATGTGGTGCCATCCAGGGCTCATCGGACACTGCTCAACATCCTTTTGTTCTATGGACGGAAGGCCATTCTGTTAAAATGGCGCAAGCCGGGGGCACCTGATTTGCGCTTTTGGAAGGGCCTGGTTAATTCAATGATGCCGTATTATAAGGCGACATACCTTTCCAGGGGTTGTGGAAGAAAAATTTGACAGGGTATGACAGGCTTGGTACAACTCTGACCTGACTGTTGGATAAGGCCTGATGGCGGATGTGGGATTCCTCATAACTTTCAACACTTCAGATAATGGGTAGGGTCGGGTGATGTGGGGTGACGTGTTTGAATCCTGGGGAGGAGTGGGAGGCGATTTTCCGGTGGTTTCATGGGAGGGAGAGTGGGAGCTGAGCAAAAGGGTGGGGGGGGGGTTAAGTTGTTTATTTTAATTACGGGTTGTGTACTTAGGGCTCTCACCGGCCCAGTGTTATGCTGGGCCGGCTGCCTTTTTCTTTTTTTGTTGTTGTTTTGTTATGTATATTGTCAAAATTAATAAAAATTATTTTACAAAAAAAAAAAAAGAAATAACGTCTCGACATGTTTTTCGTTTTTTATGCAGCTTCCTCAGGAGAATACATTACAACATACAGGTTGCATCAAACGAATCTGAATGAAAAATGCAAGGAAACACATGAATGTTTAAGTCTAAACAAAATATACACTTATACAGTATACACAAACTTTATAGAGAAAAATACTTAATCACTGAAGCATGATGATGGGCATCTCATCAAAGGGCTATATTCAAATATGCCAAAAATGTTTGACTGTGTGAAAAGAGCAATTTGTTCATACAACTGCAGCAACACCCGAT
The DNA here is from genome assembly GCF_905171775.1 of Rana temporaria. NCBI lineage: Eukaryota > Metazoa > Chordata > Amphibia > Anura > Ranidae > Rana > Rana temporaria. The sequence continues at coordinate 399,363,601 of NC_053490.1, forward strand.
GGCCTTCAGGTGATATAGGCAAGCCATAGGAGGGGCACCCAGGATAGCCCCAACATTTCCTCTATGGGGATCTACAAAAGTACAAAATAAACTTGTTATCTTCCTGATACACCAATAACACAAGTAGAAGAACAATCTCAAGGATCTCCAAATGTATGTTACTCAGATCTTTTAAAGAGCCAATGGCCAGCCATACTAAACAGAAAGGAAAGCAAGAATATAAATACAAGAAGGGAAATTATGTATCAGCATGTAAAATGCTGAAATTACACTTCAAAAGTACATACCCCAAGATAAGCAACTTGATGTGCTTGAAAGGGCAGACCATATGCTCCAGCAAAATAGTTTCCGGAGCTTGCACCTTAAATACCCCTCATGCCGGCGTGTGATTTCACAACGGGTACATTAGTGGTCATCAACCGCACATGTGCAGCACTGCCCAAGCCTCAGACCAACATGGTCCCGAGACTGGAATCACACACACCCACCTCGCTCCAGGAGGGCCACGAGGTGAAGCACCCCGACAAACGGCGTTTGCCCCTTAAGTACCCCCTCCCAGCATGCACAGTGGGGCACCACTCCCACTGAGCTGCTGCCAAGAGGGGTCACCTAACACACTATGGTTTTCTAGAGTTCCAACATGGGCCTGAAGCGATAACGCCACCTACAGGCAACAAGAAAAACTTCTACCGAGCACAACCATAGCCAGAACAGAGGCTAATTTAAATAGAATTAACAGAGTCTGAGCCCAACTATAGGCTCAGACACCCCTAAATTTACAATACCATAGACTCGTTGGTAGACCAGCGCTACAAAGGCATGACTTTTCCTACTCAACTAAATATACAACCGTGCTGGAAGAGGCTATCCCAACCATGCAGGCTAAAGAGATCCACTAGTAAGCGGACTGGACACTCCTTTCCCCACCTCCTTTTTGTTCTATCTTCTCCTGAATTAATATTTTTCAACTCCTTCTGGGAAGGCCATCGGCTATGGTAGTCTATGTGTTCAAGACAAGTACTACATTACTTTTTTCATTGTAGACTGTGCTCATCACTGTCCTTTTTTTAAATAAAAATGTACAGTTACTTTTTGGAGCAATTGATGTCATGCATATGTTTTATCTGTTTTCTTCACAAAGAATAAAAGGAATTCTTACTAGCCTCGGGAATGAAGAGGAGTCTTCCCTAGTTTGTGACTAAAGTTAGGCATACAGTAGGTAGAGCAAATATCAATCTATCTGGAGCTATTCCTGTTTGACAAAAGTCAATAATTAGATCAACTTCTGCCAAATGGGAATGTTGGAAAACCTTTGTTGATCAGTGGCTGCAGCTACTGATCAGTGTATTCTGACAGAGGAGAGACCCGTTTTCATACAATGTTCCTGTGGGGAGAATTCTTCCATCCACCTCCTTTGTGGGAAGGAAGAATCCAACAATTTTTTTTTTCTCTTAAGCCTCGTACACACGCTTGGTTTACCCAGCAAGAACCAGCAAGAAAACTGCTGGCAGAGCGTTCTTCCCGAGTAAACCGAGCATGTGTACGAGGTTTTCAGGTTTCTCGAAAAGAAAACTGTCAAGAATCTAGACGGGAAAAATAGAGAACCTGCTCTCTATTTTCTCGTTGTGAGATTCTCGGCAGTTTTCTTGCCGAGAAACCCGAGAGTGTGTATACTTACCTGGTCGCCGTGGAAACCCGCGCATGCTCGAAATGACTTTGATGCATGCGCGGTAGCTTCCTAGGCATAGGTAGGGTGCAGCAAGATGGCGGCAACAGCATCAAATAGAATCTCGAATCTCTGGAAAAACAACGTTTTTTTCCTGACGAGATTCTTGCCCGTGTGTACAGGGCTTTAAGCTGAAAAAGAAGGCAGGTAGGCGGTGTTATGCATACCATAGGCATGCTGCTTTGAGTAGTTTTTCAGCATGCCTATGGTATGCATAACCCACCTTCTTGAATACTGCTGGAGTTAGATGTAATGATGATCACAGTGGTGTAGTGAGTAGCACTTTCATCTAGCAGCAAAAGGGTCGCTGGTTCGAATCCCGACGACGACACCATCTGCCTGGAGAGGAGAATGCTGTTGCTTCCTGCAAGCTGTATCATTATCTGAAGGAGTGGACCATCAAAGACCCCTACGAACATCTCAGATCTTTCATTTCCAAGGATGGAGGGGATGAACTTTTAAAGGAGCAAGGAAAGGCATGCCTATGCATACCATAGGCATGCTGCTTTGAGTAGTTTTTCAGCATGCCTATGGTATGCATAACCCACCTTCTTGAATACTGCTGGAGTTAGATGTAATGATGATCACAGTGGTGTAGTGAGTAGCACTTTCATCTAGCAGCATACATACATACATAGTGGCATATACTGTGAATGTGGAATATCCCTTCAAGGGGTAAATATTTCTGGTGAGTGCAACACCTAGGGGGAGCATCATAAGAAGCACCAGCACAAGTTTATAGATAAAGCCGAACACGATTGAAGAGCACTTGTCACTTTTTCCAAAAGACTTTGGGGCAGATCCACGTAGCATGGCGCATTCTTCCGTCCGGCGTAGTGTATCTCTGATACACTACACAGCCGTAACTTACAGCGTATTTTTGGTATCCTGAAAGAATTTGCGCCGTAAGTTACGGCGGCGTAGCGTAAATCTCCCGGCGTAAGGGCGCGCAATTCAAATGTATGTGATGGGGGCGTATTTTTTGTTAATACGTCTTGACCCGAAGTAAATGACAGGTTTTTTTTAACGCCACATGCGCCGTCCGTGGGGGTATCCCAGTGTGCATGCTCGAAATTAACCCGCAACAAGCCAATGCTTACAACGTTGACATCATTCTACGCAAAGCCCTATTCGCGAACGACTTACGCAAACAACGTAAAATTTTCAAAATTCGACGCGGGAACGACGGCCATACTTAACATTGAGTACGCCTCATATAGCAGGGGTAACTATACGCCGAAAAAAGCCTTACGGAAACGACGTGAAAAAAATGCGCCGGCTGGACGTACGTTCGTGGATCGCCGTATCTAGCTAATTTGCATACTCAACGCGGAATTCGACGGAAACGCCACCTAGCGGCCAGCGTAAATATGCACCTACGATCCGACGGCGTACTAAGACGTACGCCAGTCGGATTGAGCCCCGATTCAGTCGTATCTTGTTTTGTGGATACAAAACAAAGATACGACGGGGGATTTTAAAAATTGTGTGGCGTATCCATAGATACGCCAGCGTAATTCGTTGGTGGTCCTGGCCCTTTACGTTTAAATATTTAAAAGGATTGTGCATATTATTCTTTCATTTTTATCACTAGAGCACTAGTCACTTTATAAGATTGCACAAATGTCACCATATGTTATATGAATTTAGAAAAATGTATTACTAATCGCTACATCACTAGCTGGATTTAAAGCACCAGTCACTTTACAGATTTTACATTTTTTACCAAGAAAGGTTTTTTATTTATTTATTCACAAGGCAATATTTGGGGTTTAAGTCACTGATTAGAGTGAGCTATTGTAGCATAAAAAAATGTTTTACACTTAACCACTTAAGGACCGAGCCTCTTTCTGAGATCTGGTGTTTACAAGTTAAAAACATATTTTTTGCTAGAAAATTACTTAGAAGAACCCCCAAACATTATATATATATATATATATATATATATATATATATATATTGTAAGGGATTAGATCGGTAGTGGGGTGTGTGACCCCCTGGATGGGTTCACTACACACTGGATTTATACAGAAAGGCAGTCAAAGACGGTTTAAAACAAAGATTTTGGTTTATTCTTCCATCTTGCTGGAAACAAGTGCAAGCATCCAAACAGCATAAACAAAATCAAACATAAAATAAACCCTGGCCACTTGGGGCGTCTACCTTCCACACAGGAACCTATCTATGGAGTCTGGCACAGCCTAGTGCTGGGCCGACACTGCTGGTCCTACAGCAGAAAACAATAGTCTCTTTTTGATTTTTATCACACAGAAAAATCAACACCACCTCACCTCTTCAGAAGTCTTTTCAGCTCACTGCTCTCCTTAACTGAAAAAGCCTCAGGATGCAGCAATCAGTAGTAATCCTCTGGATTACTTATAGAGGTCTTAATTGCCTCATTCTGAACAGCTGAAGTTTTCCAACTCCCTTAAACCTTTCTGGCTACTTCTGCAGCCGACGCCTGATAATAATTGGTGTATTGTCTAAACAAGGCAGAAATGTATCTCCCGTTTGTGACAACACCCACAGATTTACCTGACTTCCTGTCACAATATATATATATATATATATATATATATATATATATATATATATATATATTTATTTTATTTATTTCTAATACCCTAGAGAATAAAATGGCGGTTGTTGCAATACTTTTTTTCACACCGTATTTGCTCAGCGGTCATAAAAGTGCGCTTTTTTTGAAAAAAAAAACACTTTTTTGAATTAACAAATACGATTACAGTAAAGCTATGCCTCATACACACGGTCGGAATTTCCGATGGAAAAAGTCAGATGGAATTTTTTCATCAGATATTCCGACCGTGTGTATGCCCCATCTGACTTTTTCTGTCGGAAATTCCAACAGACTTAGAAAGAGAACATGTTCTCTTTTTTTCTAGACGGAAAATTTGTTCGTCTGTATGGAATTCCGACGGGAAAAAAAACATGCATACTCTGAAACAATTCAACGCATGCTCGGAAGCATTGAACTTCATTATTATAGGCTCGTTGTAGTGTTGTACGTCACCGCGTTTTCGACGTTCGGAATTTGGTGTGTCCTTGTGTATGCAAGACAGCTTGAACGGAATCTGACATTGAACAAATGCAAGATCTGACCTCTGCGCTGCGGGATAAGTCAGAGGAACATAAGTCCAGATAGATCCACTGGAACCTTTTTCACTTCTCTGATGAATTCCACCAATACTCGGCAGGATCCACCGTGTAGGATTCCCATTGCCAGTTCAGCATTACCGATCTGGGCTCCCTGTGGGTGATTGCCCCTCCCTCCCTTGAGTTTTTTTTTTTCCTCTCTCTCTCTCCCTCTCTTTTTCTTTGCCCTCTTTCTCTCGTTTTCTCTATCTTACCCTTTCCCAATTCTCTTTTTCAATAAAAAAGAAACAAAATGTGATGAGCACGTACGACAGCACTATAAAGGGGAAGTTCCATTCGGATGACGCCACCCTTTGGGCTGCTTTAGCTGATTTCGTGTTTCGTGCTTTTCTGTCTGTTACAGCGTGATGAATGTGCTTACTCCATTACGAACGGTAGTTTTACCAGAACGATCGCTCCCGTCTCATAACTTGCTTCTGAGCATGCACGGATTTTTCACGTTGTTAAAGCCCACACACGACTATTTTTTACAACCCGAAAAACGTTGTGAAAAAATAGAGCATGTTCGAAAAAAAATTGGGCCGTTTTTCAGAACCCGAAAAATGCTCTGACATTAAAAAAAATGATCGTGTGTACGCGGCATCACTCTATGACAGTTTCTCTCCTAAACAACAGTCATCAAGTCACACAAGAGCACCTGCTTAGAGCAATGGAGGGGAGAGGGTGAGCCGTGCATGAAAAGTCCTGGCACCTGAAAAACACCAATCAGGCAAGGTTTCCTAAACTGCTCTTTTACTGTTCCCCATTAACACGTGTTCAGAGATGCCATGTGCTGCCCCCAGACATTGGATTGTCACTTGATCCACCTGGATCAAATATCTATAGACATTTTACAGCTCTATGGTGGAGGGCTTCCTTTCCAAGATTCTATCACAAGAGACGAATACAATGCATGGAACATTTACTGAGTGTCTAGACATTCATTCTGCAATTTTCCTATATAATTTCTGTTAGTTCTGTACAATGAACACTGATTATACCTCGGAGTAAACTGTGTGTAGTAATGCATTACCCTTTTATATGTGAATTTGACAGTGTCTGCTGTGTCCTGCTTAAATGCAAAGAGATGAAGTACAGCGGTTTACTTTTTATTGATTCACACTGCAGTAACAAATGAAGAAAAAGCTGAACTGATGAGGATATTGAGAAAAAAATCCCATATCCTGCTTGACATAGCTCAGTATGGTGATTAAAGCCTGGAGGTCTAGGCAACTGACGTCCACATGTATTCAATTTACTTCGATATGAAACTTGCCTCTATTTGAAACAGTATCGCTTGACCAGTAGCTAAAGAGACAACCACTATTTTTCAGCTAAAGTTAAAACTGACACACAACTTATGCCATATGCGTTCACAAGGGGTGTGCCAGGTGTGCTTGGGCACACCCTAATCCTGGGGTTGGCAACCTGTCAATGGTGGGCAGGTGACAGGTAAACCACAATCCTTCCTTGTCGATCCTCAGAACCTGGACAGGAGAGGCGGCGGGGTGGAATTTAGTGGAACCAATCTGTATTTTCCTCCTGCAGCATCTGAAAGTAGGCTTCTCCTCCTCTCCCTTTTGTCAACATTCAGCTGCCACAGGAGAAAATTATAGGGGATTGGTACTAATATATGCCCCCCTCCTTTCCCTGTTGCTCTTGCTTCTGTTGCCCAGGTCCCCCATGTGCTCCCTTGCTCTCCCTTCCTCCCACTGTTTCAGGATGGAGAGCGGGGAAGAGGCCGATAAATATGTCAAACGCATATGTGTTGGAGCTTTAGGGTGCACACCCTAATGCAATATGGTTAGGCACACCTATGACTTATGCCTTGTACACACAATCGGAATTTCCGTCGGGATAAACTCTGACGGATTTTTCAGACGGAAATCCGTTCAAGCTGTCTTGCATACACACTGTCACACCAAATTCCGACCGTCAAGAACGCGGTGACGTACAACACTACGACAAGACGAGAAAAATTAAGTTCAATGCTTTCGAGCATGCAACGACTTGATTCTGAGCATGCATGTTTTTTTCTCCGTCGAAGTTCCATACAGACAAACGGAACAGAACAAGTTCTCTTTTTAAGTCTGTCGGAATTTCCGAAGGAAAAACTCAGATGGGGCACACACACGGTCAGAATATCCGATGAAAAAATTCCATCTGCCTTTTTTCATCGGAAATTCCGATTGTGTGTACAAGGCATAAGGTTAAAGCAAGCCAGAGGTAAGTCAACTGTTTTGTATGTTTGGTCACATGACTACCAATACAGAGGTCCTATATTAGAAAGAAAAGAGAGATGACACAGATTAGTTTGTTTTAAGGAAGAGGGCATGTCCCTCCAAATCGGTAGTTGTCATACATGAGGACCCTTGACCCTGAGTGATACAGCTTCTGGCTCACCCATCTGTGTCCTGGGTTTTGTACCATGCTTTTATACCTTGGTTTTTGTGAGTATGCACAATCTGGAGGGCTGTCAGCATTGTCTTCACAGTCTGGGTGCTGGTATTCTGGGCATAGGGAAATACTTTAGTGGGTTCAACCAGTCAGGGATTAAAATAAATAATTAATCTGGAGGAATTGAAAGAGTGCCAGTACCTACACAGGTGTCTGCCGTAGTAATGGCTCCCTGTCCTTCGACTTTTAAGTGGATGATAGGATGGCCCTGCTTTCTGGCTGCATTCCAGTAAGGAATTGAGCAGGTGGTAGAGCATGAAAGTGTGCCAGAAAAGGTTCAGAATAATGACCTGCAGATGATCTCTTCTTTCTATAAAAAATGTGTACTCTACAGAGTACATCTGAAGGGTATTCGTTGCTGGGTGGACTCTGGTCAGCCACTTGATGCACTTTACTTAGTTCCAATGGAAAGGATGGATCACTTTCCAACAGATAGTTCAGGATTCTAGATCACAGCGGCACAAATATCAGAACTCGCTTTGGCTTAGAGAATTCCTTGCAGCCACATATTATTCCTAATACTGCAATTTTGTCTACTCTCATCTACTTTCAGTTGCAGGAGTACCACTTTCCACGGCTCCAAAATCTTGCACGTGATCCTTCGAGGCTGGTTTGTCTGCTTACAGGGAAGACACCCTGGAGTCCAGGTCAGTAACTTCATGGTGTAACTGTACCTGTCTCAGGGTGCGCTCTATGGGGGTGGCAAGGTACTCTATGTCATGTTTAGTGGAGAGAGTATGTATAATCTCCTGAGAATCCTTGCCTGGCATTTGTAGTATGGCAAAAAAGAAGATAGAGGCAGAGGAGTCAGCTGGAAAGGGGGCTGGAAGAACCTTGGTGTGTGGACTGGAGAGCTGTTGGAGGGAAGGTCAGCTTCAGGCATGGTAGGTTCTGCCAGAGGTTTAGCAATGTGCTTCACTTTCTTGGCTGCAGCATGCTGGGTGATCTTTTGGCTTGGAGATGCCAGCGTTCAGTGAAATGATGATGTAGAGCTTTTTGTATGTGGTGGTGCATGATGCATTCAACATGAATGTAGAGAGATAGCATTTTACTGGCTACGTTGTACTTAATTTAGGGCTAGGACGTGAAGATCTGATGGGTTGCGATTTTTTTAGCGCCACCATCAGCCACACCCCCCCTCCACTGTAATATTTCCTTAATTGAAAAATAAGATAACTGTTACCAAATTGCCCAAGCTGCAGTTATTCACAGAAGGTTCCGTATTGACTGTATTGAAAGACTAAATTAAAAATGTGTAGTCAGAGAGGCAGGCATTTAAAATGTACAACAATTAAAAAAATGCTATGTGCCTCTTACATATGTATGTCTACGTTTTTCTTAAATTAGCAATAAAGTATGTGTGGTCATGAGTATTTTCTGGCTCTCCACTGCATGATTAGTGAGTGACATACTCATAAGTTGCACTAGAGGCGGAAGCCAACATTTTGGCACTGGCCTTTGCACTGGCATATGCAACTTATCTGGTATAATGAATTTGATAAATCAAACAACCAGCTATCATAGAACAGCAATCTCTTACCATCTCTTACCTAACCATAATAAGAGCAAAAACTTTGCTAAATACTTCCCCAGTGAAGTGGCAGGCTCCTTTTGACCCCTAATCTGTTCAGTACACCACAAGAAAAGTTTTAAAACACACAAACACTGTTGGAAATATATTTAAAATAGAACACACCTCCCTCTCATTCATCAATTTAAATAAAAATAAAAAAGCACAGCACTGGTGTCTTCTTTGTCCTTGCTATAGCATTACCTTTGACTGAATGAAATAAACAGGCAGACTGTTCAAACCTCTTAAAGCCTCGTACACACGACCGGTTTTCCCATCTGGAAAACTGCCACGAGAGCTTTTGGCCAGGAAAACCGGCCGTGTGTATGCTCCATCGCAGCAGGAAAACTGCCAGAAAAAAAAAAACAGCTCTCTTTTTTTCCCGCCGAGATTCCCGAGTGTTTTTAAGCAGGCAGTTTTCCTATGGGAAACACTGCGATGGAGCATACACATGGCCGGGATTCCCGACCAAAGCTCTCATGGCAAGATTAAAAAACTCAATAAAAACAAATTGAAATACAAAGCTCTCATGGCAGTTTTCCTGTCAGGAAACCCGGTCATGTGTAGGGGAAAAAGTTACCAAGCAGGTTCTTGGTTTTCCCCTCGGATTTCCCAGCTAAATTTTTACTGCAGGGAATCTCGTACGTGTGTACGAGGCTTGATAATCCCAATGGACCCCAGGAAAAATTCACCATGGGGTACAGTAGGTAAGTTACATATAAAGCTTTCCCACCTAAATTCATTAGCTTCTTAATGGAGTACTAATAGTGCAAAAGATCTCCATCCGCCCTTAGCTGAAGTTCAACCACTTAAGCCCCAGAAGATTTGTCCCCTTAATGACCAGGCCATTTTTTGCGATACGGCACTGCAGTGCTCTAACTGACAATTGTGTGGTCGTTCGACGCTGTACCCAAACAAAATTGATGTCCTTTTTCCTCCCACAAATAGAGCTTTCTTTTGGTGTATTTGATCACCTCTGCGTTTTTTATTTTTTTGCATCATAAACAAAAAAAAATGACAATTTTGAAAAAAAAATTAAAAATGTTGCTATAATAAATATCCCCAAAGTTAAAAAACAATTTTTTTCCTCAGTTTAGGCCGATATGTATTCTTCTACATATTTTTGGTAAAATAAAATTGCAATCAGTGTATATTTATTGGTTTGCCAAAATAGGGGATATATTTAAGGTATTCATTTTTTATTTTTTTACTAGTTATTGTGGCAATCTGCGATTTCTATTGGGACTGAGACATTGCGGCGGACAGATCGGACACTTTTGACACTTTTTTGGGACCATTGCCATTTATACAGCTATCAAGGCTAAAAATAGCCACTGATTACTGTATAAATGTCACTGGCATCACTAGGGGGCTAAAGAGTTAAATGTGTTACCTAGGGAGTATTTCTATCTGTGGGGTGATGGGACTGCCTGGGGAGGAGACCGATTGTTGTTCCTAAGGATTAGGAACAACTGATCAGTCTCCTCACCACTGACAGAATGGAGATCTGTCTATTTACATTGGCAGACCTCCGGACATCGCGACCGCCGGGCACGTGCATCGCCTCAGTCATACGTGCGCCCCCTAGCGCTCTTAAAACGGCCAAGGTACAGCTACAACGGCACGCCCAGGGGAGCCAATCTGCCGCCGTATAACTACGGCGGCTGGCCGGGAACCAGTTAAAGTACAACTTTAGTCAGAAAATTAAGTCCTGATAGATCACTCCAGGCTATCCCCTTTTGCAGGTATAGTTATGTAAAACATTAAAAATGAGTGCCTATACTGTTTAAAATCCAGGAATGCTGTAGGGATTGGGATCTGAGCCCACAACTTCTGCTGCATCAAGCTGTAGCCCTTTTTTCTGAGCCACCTGAGATGCTGGACAGCTCCCTGTCTGATCCTTTGGACTTTCTTGTCCTGTCTCTTGGTATTGATGAGCCTTGCACTTATTGCTCCTCCCATGAACTTCCTAATTTTAAGCCATGTCTCTGCACCTTCTGTTTTCAGATTATGGTGCCTCTCTCCATTAGATATCTTGCTCCTATGGTTACCTGCAGCTGTCTTTATCTCCACTACCACTGGTTACTGACATTTGGATTGTTCATTGACTATGCTTCTGTTTGATCCCAACCTACAACCACTTGTTACAGCCTTTAACTTGTTTACTGACTATGCTTCTGCTTGATCCCTACCTGTTGTATATGCTAATGGACCCCGGCTTAATCAACTTCTGGTTGGGCGATCCTGAGGATGGTGTCCTGGTACTAACATGCATAAAACCCCATCTTCACCATCAGCACTCAGTATGCACTTCCTGTCAGTCTGGCCGGGAGCAGGAAACTGAATCTTCTGTACCACGCGGTACCTGGCCGGAGTCCGGACTGACAGGAGGAAGGAAGAGGAGCTCAGCCACGCTACAGAGAAGGGGAAGTGACGACTCGAGGCAGCAGTGCTGTGCTGCAGGCTCTCTATAGAGCGCTCAGGCTGCAGCATATATGAAGCTTAGTGCGGCATGGGCCCTGCTTGGGGTCACAGGCCAGCTCGGGGCCCCAAGCAATTGCTTGGTTTGCTTGCCTTGTAGCGACGGGCCTGGTAGAGAACCCTGTTAAACTAGTTCTCCACCAATCAGGGAATCACAGGTTAATGTGGCAATCTGCCTCCATAATACCATGAGTTCCAGGATGTGTGAAATAAAAAGATGCCAATCAATTACCTCCTCCTCGTCTGTATGACTGTATGGGAATGGCCCTGTTCTTTGTTGAAAGAAAGAATTCCGCCTTGCATCTGTGCATTGATTACAGGAATTTGAGTAAAATCATTAATCAAAACCATTATCCAATTTCCTTAATCTCTGATATGTTGACTCCTGCAACCTTTCAACCCTTCATCAATGATGTTTTTCTAGATCTGTTGGACCAGTTTGTGATTGCATATCTTGATGATGTTCTCATCTTTTCTGATCACCTCGAGGAGCATCTCAAACTTGTCTGCATTGTCTTTGAAGGATTAAGGGAGAACCAACTTTATATCAGACTGGAGAAATGTGAGAGCCAGTTCTTGGAATACAGTATCTCACAAAAGTGAGTACACCCCTCACATTTTTTTATATATTTTATTATATCTTTTCATGTGACAACACTGAAGAAATTACACGTGTTTACAATGTGAAATAGTGAGTGTACAGCTTGTATAACAGTGTAAATTTGTTGCCCCCTCAAAATAACTCAACACACAGCCATTAATGTCTAAACCACTGGCAACAAAAGTAATTTCCCCCTAAGTGAAAATGTCCAAGTTGGGCCCAAAGTGTCAATATTTTATGTGACCACCATTATTTTTCAGCACTGCCTTAACCCTCTTGGGCATGGAGTTCACCAGAGCTTCACAGGTTGCCAATAGAGTCCCCTTCCACTCCTCCATGACGACATCACAGAGCTGGTGGATGTTAGAGACCTTGTGCTCCCCCACCTTCAATTTGAGGATGCCTCACAGATGCTCAATAGGGTTTAGGTCTGGAGACACACTTGGCCAGTCCATCATCATTACCCCCAGCTTCTTCAGCAAGGCAGTGGCAAGTAATAGTAGGCGAGCAGTTATTATACGACCAGGGTCTGACAGGCAGCTTAGAGTTCATGGGGCGGGCAGCGCGGGCCCCCCCCCCAAGAATGACAGGCCCTGGGCAGATGCTCCTTTTGCCCCATGTTCAAGATAGTTCTGCCTGGTTAGCTGACAGCTGACAGCTTTATAATTTACTGCTGCCAGTGGGTGAAGAAACAACAGGAATGACACAGACTGTGCAGAGGAAGGACCATTTAGGGAGAGAGAAAATAAAAGCAGAAAAGGACAAACTCTGCTGCCAGGGAGACACAAATTATTTAAATATTTAAGGATAGTGTCTTATCTTATCTCCCTGATTCTCTCCCGTTTCTCCCTTAGCAGCAACAGCTATGAGCCTCAGCACTGTCAGCCACAGTCAGCCATCCTCTCTAGCTGAGTAAAGACATACAATCAAGGCTGGAAAGGCGCACATTTTATTTACAGACTAAGGATTCACACCTATGCATTTTTAGTGCTTTTTGCATTTTGCAAATTTGCTCTACAGAACGTGTTCCATAGGAAACTAGTTTAGATGGACTGCAGTGCAAATCTGCTAAATGCAAAAAGCACCAAAACTGCACAGGTGTGAATCCAGCCTAAGGAGAGGAGTTTTCAATAAGGAAGTGACTGCTCTCATCTTGAAAACAAATGGTGGCCTCCAGCAAGAACACACAGCAGCAATGCTGGAGGCAACTTACAGCACACACTAATTTTGGAAGAATAATGTGGCATGTATGTCCCCTCCATGTATTTTCCCAGCTTTACCCTATGAAGGAAAAATTCACAAAAAAATGGACGGTTGCAGCAGTAGACGCTGCTGTTTCTTCTCTAAACAAAAGTCTTACTTGTCCAGTAGACAATGTTCAGGGGAGGGGAGGTAGTCACGGACCTAGAAGAACTGCCTAAGGCCCTTTGTTTTGCGGTTAACGCTATTAAAGATTCTATTCATCGGACGTCTCGCCTTGCCGTCATGCTAGTACAAATGTGGAGCGGAGGGTGCTTTGGCTTAAGCACTGGGCAGCAGAATTACCTTGTAAAAAGCTGCTGATTGGGTTTCCATTTCATGGAATGGTTATTTGGGGATGACCTGGATAAGTACATCCAGAAAATCTCGAGGGGAAAAGTACCTTTCTGTCAGGGCTGGGCTCAGCCCTTCCTTCTCTGAGCTGGCTGCTCAGCTGTGGGCTAATTGCCAGCTTTTTTCTCTCCACAGTGACTTACCTGTTGATGATCTGCTCGTCAGTCCTGCCTACTTAAAGCCTACCAGCTCACTTCATCTCTGCCTTCACCTTTGTCAACATCACAGAGACTTTCTCCTGCGTTCCTGTTGTGGACTTGCTCGGCTGGCGTTCCTTCTGGCTACCGATCCTGCTTGTTGGAGTACTACGTTTATCTCTGGCTCTCTGACATTGGCTTGGCCGACTACCCGATCCGGTTACTGAACTCTTGCTATGTTTTGACTATGCTTACTCTGTTTACCTTTTTATTATTATTATTAAACAAGTGTGATTTAACTGTACTTATGTCTTGGTCTGATTCATGGTTTCTGACACCTTCTTCCAGTGAAGAAAAAGGGTAAACCCCCCTCATTTAAACTTTGTTTCTCCATCACCTGGAGCATTAGCCTCCAGGCAGTCACAACGGCCTCCGTTGTCAGCCACAAGAGGAAGGCCCCAGAATCTGGCGCAAGGCCCGAAAAAGTCCCAAGGCCTCCTTATGAAGGGGCGCCCCCGCTTACAGAGATTACATTACCAGATACAGTGTTATGCCGCGTACACACGATAATTTTTCGGCATGAAAAATGTCATTTAAAATGATTGTGTGTGGGTTTTACATCGTTTTTCGGCTTCTGAAAAACGACAAAAAAAATTCGAACATGCTGCATTTTTTCACGTCGTTTTTTAAAATGTTGTTTTTCGTGTTGTTAAAAATCATCATGTGTGGGCAAAAACAACGTTTTAAACCCGCGCATGCCCAGAAGCAATTTATGAAACGGGAGCGCTCGTTCAGGTAAAACTACCATTCATAATGGAGTAAGCACATTCATCACGCTGTAACAGACAAAAAAGTGCGAATCGTCTTTTACTAACACGGAATCAGCTAAAAGCAGCACAAAGGCGAATTAAACTTCCCCTTTAGAGTGCCGTCGTACGTTTTGTATGTCACCGCGATTTGTTCATCATTTTGAAAAAACGATGGTGTGTGGGCAACGTCGTTTTTAATGATGAAGTTGGAAAAACTTTGGGTTTTTTTCATGATGAAAAACATCGTTTTTTTTCATGCCGAAAAATGATTGTGTGTACGCGGCATTAGAATAAAGCTGGCCATACACCCACAGCTGAAGGAAAAATATCAAACAGATTACTCCATCCACAATAAACAGTGCAGATGAACGTATCTCCGGCTGTAGCTATTGCATTCTGACACCTTTTTACCTGACTGTAAAAAACAAACAAATAGTGGTTGCATATGGCTAGGTGCAGAAGCTGTTTAGCCGATACGTTTTCTCCCGACTCCTTTGGTTTTTCAAATAAAGGATGTCGGGCAAAGTGAACCCAACAGGTCCATCCACTCATCGAATTTTGTACATTTCATTAGGAACCAGATGAGATTCATGACCCAATTAAGGTACCTGGAGCCCACTGAAATTTAACCAGTGATAGACAGTACACATATTGGGACAGATGTGCTAAAAACAACAATTCCAAAATAAATAACTGTGGCTGTGTGGTCTGGCTCCACTTTACAAAGATAGCTCCCTCCCTATCCAGGCTTAGGCCGGGTTCACACTGGGGCACTGTGGTTTGGATGCAACACGATTTATGCATTTTCACGAATGTGCATCAAAGTCTGTTTGATGCATGTTCAAAATGCACAAATAGCCTAATACAAGTCAATCGGAGTGCACTGATCTGCATTTTACTACTGCATGTAAAATGCGGATACAATCGTACTGTACCCAAACTATAAATCTGCTCATAGTGCTGATACATGCCACATTTCCCAGGCAAAGCAACCAGATTGTATCACAAAAATGACTGAAAGATGAAAAGCAGCCTACCATCAAGAGTTACGATCAATTTATAATTTTTACAGAAACTCCAGATCGAAGGTTGTATTGAATATGTGGTTGATTTTGCAAAGAAAAATTGATTATAAGGCCTGTCACCCCAACCAAGCTGAGACCTGTTAACTTATCACAACCAAACTGAATGGAAAACTTGTACTCACATATCTTTTTTTTAGCTGTGTTCTCATAGAAGCAACCTCTTGTGGCTTCTCCCAGGTTGTCTAACATACCTGTTAATAGGAAACACATGGTTGAGGACCTGGCTATTGTGCAGTTTATATTTTGAAATATAAATACCAAAGTTGCTATAGGAGCAAGATAGTTAGGGGTATTGGTACCATGTCATGAATTTTATAAATCATATGTGCTACACAGAATAAATATGTGACATAAGAGATTAAAAGTATTTGCAGTAGCATGGGGTTAAGATTTAAGATACTGGCATGATGGCACTTGCCACATATCAGATACATGCTAGATCATTCTACTCCCTAGGGCATCAAAAGTTTGAAAAACTCTAAGCAGCCTTCTGACAAAGGTTCCATACACAACTGACTCAGCTCGTTCACCCAACTGGATTGTAGCCTAAAACCACAGCTCAGGCCTGGTGTTTGGAATGCCAGCTTCTCATCACCTCATGCTATTTAGAAAATTCTCCCTCCTTATAGTCTACTGCTGATAGGAGGGAATTGTGTCACCTTCTGCTCTGTAAACCTTATGGGGTTAGTTAAGGATTAAGATAACACTATCAGGTCATTTGCAAAAGTAAGTACCATAGCATAAACATAACGCACGTAAAGTGCAACGTTTCAACATAAAAAGAACATTAAAAATGATGAGTCCACAGTGGACAAGGCAACCTAGGTGCATACTGGAGAGAGAGTCTTATTTTCTGGAAGGTTGAGAGGTAAGTTGTTTGGGCTTCTGCCAGACCGTTGGATGGATAATGCCCAACCTTAAGAGTAACTCTTCACTTTTAGAGAAAGATGCAATTTATGTTGGGAGAAGAGTAGGTGGAATGGAAAAGCCCACCGGTATTTGGTTACATTGCTAGAGAGAGAAAGAAGTAAAAGCTTGAGGGTCCTGCGTATTTCTATGGTGAAGGGTGAAATGTCTGCAAATATCTGTATCGGGTAGCCCAGGATAGCAAGGGTAAAGAATTCCTTGGATTTCTGCATAACCATTTCTTTAACCTTATAGAAGTGAGGCTTCATAATTATATCTCTAGGTGGGCCATCAGGATGTAGGATGTAGGTTTGTGCCCTGTCCTACGCCAGTAAAAAAGTCTGGCAAGTCTGTAAGAAGGGAGTCAACCGCTAAATCCACATTTTTAACAGATTTAGGTAGGCCTCTGACTCTAAAGTTGTAATGTCAGAACTTATTTTCCATGCCATCCAGTTTAACTAATACTTAATTCAATTGCTGTTGCAGGTCTTCCACTCTCGGAGTGTTTTGTTTATTGACGGAAATCGTAGCATCCAGTTTGTGTTCAAAGACCCCCATCCGGGAGCCTAACTCTAATGTCTGCCAGTCGTGATTTGCAAAGCAGTCCTAGCCAATCCCTTGTCTAGTCAATCAGATAGCTTTTGTAATAAAGCAAAGTGGCCAATATCTTCAGTATGAAGAGGACTGAGGATGGGATTATGAGAGAGAGAATGCTACTACATGAAGCACTCTGTCGAGATAGCATAATGTCATCCAGTGCCTTCTATTGAAGATTTGGTAAAAGCCGGGGATTTACATTCTGGGAAATTTAAATAATTAAGGGTGCGCTGTCAGAAGTTATGTCTATTGCCTCCATGTTTCTCTCCAGCACTGCAGTACATGTCAGCTGTTGCAGTGCCTCCGCCATCTTGTCTGCCACAGAAGAGGATCGGGAGAACGGTGGGGGTCTGGAACAGACCTAGTGACCGCCACTGACCATCTGAAGATGTGGGAATATGTGCAGATCTTTCCCATGCCGCGGAGTCATGAGCCCCCCCCCCCCTCAATAACCTTCTGCTCTGATTGATGCTCTGGGGTTGGTTTACTAAAGGCAAATAAGCTGTTCACTTTGCAAGGGACGTTGCACTTTGCAAATAAATATCCCCAGAGCTTAGTGAATGAGGTGAAGCTCTGATGACTTACATCCTCTTATCATGTAAAAAATAGAGAGCAGGTTCTCTATTTTTCTTGTCAAGATTCCTAGCAGTTTTCTCGACGAGAAAACATAGACACGACTGGTTTTCCCGGCAAAAAGCTCTGCCAGCAGTTTTCTTGCCGAGATAACCAGCCGTGTGTACGAGGCTTTACTCCTAAGTTTGGTAGTAGAACCTTTACATAACTTTAATACCACTACAGGTACACTTTAAGCAAGGCCGATCCTAGGGTCACAGACGCCTGGGTGCAGAAATATTTCTGGCGCCCCCACATGGGCGTGATCATTAGTACACTAATGAGACCTGGAGGGGGGGTCTCTCTAATGCACACAGAGAAGGCTTCTGTTAAAGTCTGTTAGAAAGAGCCCCCAGACATTACTAGGAGGGTGGCACTCGGAGAGCATTTCTGGGAGTGCATGGGATGATTGGCAGCAGCTCCAGCCAACCCTGAAGCCTTTCATCACACCCCCTATGGGAGAAGAGCCGACACACGCAGAGGGGGCGGGGGGGGCAGGAGACTGCTTCACACGCACCGGATAGAATAATTATTGGAGCCTAGTACCGGAACGTGTTCCGGTACTAGGCTTCGCTGCGGTACTCAGCCCTAATTCCGGGGACAGTGGGAGGTATGCACTCTTTTCAGTTGCCCAGGGAGAGAGCAAGTGGGATGGGGAACCACAGCACCCGCTACATGCACTCCGCCTCTGGACACAGACGAGAAGGAGGGAGGGGAGCACTCTGGAGCTTCGGGGCCCTCACCTCTGCGAGCACCCTGCGCACCCTGCCTAGGATCGGCCCTGACTTTAAGGATGACCACCACAGGACTTGTCTTAATTACAACTATGTATCATTTATTGATACATTTATTATCTTCCAGATGACTGTACAACAGAGCACTTGACTCGAAACATGAGAGAAGCTAAGTCTTAAATCTGTGTGTACAATCATTCAGCAGCTTGACAACCGGGTCTTTGCAATCATCCTGGATTTGAGATGCGGAGAAATTAAGCTAGATTGTTGAGGCTTATCAATTGGACAGCCCTCAGCGATACATTTACAAGGAAATGCGTTCTTTATTAACCAGTGCAGCTTTTTCTTCATGCTGGAGCCTTACTGACGAGACTTTGCACAAACACCATCTGCAAGACGTGTCTCATCGAGCCTGAAAATACGGTGAAAACCTCGCCTACACACTCATGCCTCTTTTCTCAGCTCAATACACACATAGGCCTCGTACACACGACAGAGATTCTCGGCAGAATTCGCCGAGAAACTCGGTCAAAACCCGGATTCTGCCGAGAATCTCTGTCGTCTGTACAGTTTTGGCTCGATGGAGCCGCCGAGGAGCTCGACGAGAAAATAGAGAACATGTTCTCTATTTTCTCGTTGGCCGCGTTGTTCTATAGGAGAAGGCGGCCCGCCGAGCTCTTCGGCGGCTTCATCCCAAAACGAGACGAGGAACTCGACGTGCCAAGCACGTCGAGTTTCTCTGTCGTGTGTACGAGGCCTTACACTTTGTAATGTGGGTTCAGATTTCTATACAGCTTGTTGAATAAGACAAAGCCTAAACCAGAAGCATTTGTATTGTAAAACTTAGAATACAGTTGCAAAAAAAATATTATTTTTTCCTTTCTAGAATGCCTGTCAGCATTTCGTTTTTTCTTTCTTCTCGTATTCTACCAAACAAGCTAAGTTTGTAATTTTTCTTACCTATTTTTCTGACCATATTTTATACCCATGGTTTTTTTTTTATTATTATTATTATTATAAATCATGAATGCAATATGACTTCCACAAACATTATTCAAATGGGTCCTAAAGCCTGATAAGTGCTTAGGGCCAGATTCACATAGAACTGCGTAATTCAAAGGGGCGTGTGCCATTTAAATTAGGCGCGCTCCCGCGCCGGACCTACTGCGCATGCTCCGTTTTGAAATTCCCGCCGTGCTTTGCTCTAAGTGACGTCATTTTTTCAAACAGCGACGTGCGTAGCGTACTTTCGTATTCCCGGACGTCCCGGGAACGACGGCCATACTTTATACAGCCCATACGCGGGCTGTGTAAAGTTAGGGCAGGTAAAACGACGACTAAAATTGCGTCAGGAAACTAGACTAGCGACGACGTACCGAACGCGAAAAACCGTTGTGGATTGCCGTAAAACCTCATTTGCATACCCGAAACTCCACCCAGCGGCGGCCGCGGTATTGCATCCTAAGATCTGACAGTGTAAAACAATTACACCTGTCCGATCTAAGGGTTATCTATGCGTAACTGATTCTATGAATCAGTCGCATAGATACTCTGAGAGATATGACGGAGTATCTGAGATACTCCGTCGTATCTCTGCTGTGAATCTGGCCCTTAGTTTTTAATGCCCCCCTCCCCTTCCGCAGCTGTCCTAACACCATGTCACACAAGCAACTTTTTTGTAGCAGCTAGAAAAAGAAAAAAAAACAACTACAGTCAACAAAAGATCTGTGTTTCAGTGATCCCAGCATTTTTTTTTTTTCAGCTCAGTTACTGAAAGCCTAATGCCGCGTACAGAACGTTTTTCATGACGTGAAAAATGCATTTTTTTTTAAATGTCATTAAAAACGATCGTGTGTGGGCTCCAGAGCATTTTTCTCGATGTGAAAAATGGGCATTAAAAATGTAGAACATGCTTTAATTTTTCGCGTCGTTTTTCACGTTGTCATTTTTCACGTCGTGAAAAATGATCGTGTGTAGGCTTTAACGACGGCAAAAAAACGTGCATGCTCAGAAGCAAGTTATGAGACGGGAGCACTCGTTCTGGTAAAACTAGCGTTTGTAATGGAGATAGCACATTCGTCACGCTGTAACAGACTGAAAAGCACGAGGACTGAAAAGCGCAAATCGTCTCTCACCAAACTTTTACTAACACGAAATCAGCAAAAGCAGCCCAAAGGGTGGCGCCATCTGAATGGAACTTCCCCTTTATAGTGCCGTCATACGTGTTGTTTATCACTGCGCTTTGCTCCAGCATTTTTTTTTTCACGATCGTGTGTATGCAAGGCAGGCTTGACAAGAATCACATTGAGAAAAACTTTGATTTTTCTAGGACATGAAAATCAGTCGTGTGTACGCGGCATGACTTTCTGAAGAATTTGAAGCTTGCTACAGAATCATTAATGGAAAACCAGGGAACATCAACAACTGCATTGAAAAGCATTGTAGCCATCTATAGAATTCCTTATGTACTGCTCCTAGGGTTGCCATTTAAAAACAATGATTCCATGCCTATTCATCTAATGAGTTTAAATTTAATTTTTTTTTGTGAATTGACCCTATGGTCTCTACCAAGGGAATCTTTTCATCATGCGTCTTTAAAGAGGAAGTAAACCCTCTCTCTAAAAAAAAAAAAACACCCTGCAAGACAAAGGCATAATGAGCTAGTATGCATAGCATCATTATGAATTACTTACCTGAGATCGAAGCCCTCAGTCACCTCCTCCGTCGCCGCCATGATCCCCGGAGTGACTTCCGGGTATCGCTGCTCCGGCGCTGTGACTGGCCAGAGCAGCGATGATGTCACTCCCGCGCATGCATGCGAGTGCCTCCACTAATGGCATGATCGCCGTTAGAAGCAGCACGCTCGGTGCACCTGATGTCTATGGCACATGCGCTGTAGACATCGGTGCCGCTATTTCTGCAAATATCTCCTAAACATTTTAGGTTTGGGAGATATTTGTTGCACCTACAGGTAAGCCTTAAGCCTCGTACACGCGATCAGTCCATCCGATGAGAACGGTCTGAAGGACCGTTGTCATCGGTTAACCGATGAAGCTGACTGATGGTCCGTCGCGCCCACACACCATCGGTTAAATAAACGATTGGGTCAGAACGCGGACACGTAAAACACAACGATGTGCTGAAAAAAAATGAAGTTTAATGCTTCCAAGCATGCGTCGACTTGATTCTGAGCATGCATGGATTTTTAACCGATGGTCGTGCCTACTAACGATCGGTTTTGACCTATAGATTAGGAATCCATCGGTTAAATTTAAAGCAAGATGGTTAAATAACCTATGGGGCCCACACACGATCGGTTTTGACCGATGAAAACGGTCTATCAGACCGTTGTCCTCTGGTTAACCTATCGTGTGTACGAGGCCTAAATCTAGGCTTACCTGTAAGTTAAATTGGTTGTAATGGGTTTACAACGACTTTAAAGCAGAGTTCAACACAAAAATGAAATTTGCGCTTTTTGGATTCCTCCCCCTCTCCTGTGTCACATTTGCCACCTTTCGGGGGGGAGCAGAAGATACCTGTGTAATCCAGGTATTTACTCCCACTTCTGGGCATAGATCACTGCAGTATCCGCAGCAATCTATGCCATGTCCGGGCCCTCCTCCGGAACTAGGAAGTAAAGCTGCAAGGCACCCTTACCAAAGATGGCGTCACCTCCACCTGAGAGCCGAGGGACAGATTGGCTTTGGGTGCCGACATCGTGAGCGCCCTGGACAGGTAAGGCCTCGTACAGACGACCGGATCTATCCGCTGGGATTGATCCGCGGATCAGTTCCAGCGGACAAATCCGGTCGTCTGTACGGCTTAGCGGATATTTATCCGCGGAGATTCGTCGGGCCGATTGATTTCAAGCGGATAGAAATTTCTTAGCATGCTAAGAAATCTATCCGCTTGAATCGTTTCCAGCGGATTGATCCGGTCGTCTGTACAGACTCACCGGATTAATCTGTCCGCTCCCCTCCCTCGCATGCGTCGTAATGATTCGACACATGCGTGGAAGTACTTACCTTCCAGCGTCGCGCACGTCGCTGCGTCATCGTCGCGGCGACAGCGCGACACGTCACCGCGGATGTATTCCGCGCGGATTTTGATCCGATGGTGTTCACAAGCCATCGGATCAAAATCCGGAGGAGGAATCTCCGCTGGAAACGGTCCGGCGGACCGTTTCCAGCGGAGATCCCCTCGTCTGTACGAGGCCGTAGTGTCCATATTTTAAAAATCAGCAGCTGCAGAAAACCCATAGGTATACGGTGCCTTGAAAAAGCATTCATACCCCTTGGAATTTTCCACATTTTGTCATGTTACAACTAAAAATGTAAATTTATTTTATTGGGATTTTATGTGATAGACCAACACAAAGTGGCACATAATTGTGAAGTGGAAGGAAAATGATAAGGGTCTGGTATGGATATTAAGGGGGACCCCCACGCCATTTTTTTTTATTTGGTGGCAGGGTTCCCCTTAATATCCATACCAGACCTTTTAATTTTGGTTCCCTGCACAAAATGTCATTTTTGAAGGAAAAAAAGCCATTTAAAATTAATGAATTCTCGGGGTCCCGGCAATACAGATAAAAGTAATTTAAAAAAAAAATGGCAGGGGTTTCCCTTATTATTCATACCAGACCCAAAGGCCTGGTAATGGACTGGGGGGGAGGGCCCTGCCGTTTTTTTTTTCAATTACTTTTCTCTGTATTGCCGGGACCGGCAATTAATGAATAGCCGCGAGTAGTTTTAAATGACTTTTTTCCTTCAAAAATTACATTTTCTAAGTAGACACAGGGGCGGACTGACAACTCATGGGGCCCCCCGGCAATAGAAGATTATGGGGCCCCCGGGCTTACAGATGGCCACCACGCCAGGAGGCAGTACAGAGGCGGGGGGAGCTAAAATCTCTGGATTTTCACATCAAAAGCATGTCAGTTTCGGACATATCAGGGACAGATGTAAAAAAAAACATAGATTTTACTGAGCCTGGCAACCCTAATGGGGCCCCCTAGTGGCATGGGGCCCTCGGGCAGTGCCCATGTGACACAATGGTCAGTCCGCGCCTGAGTAGACATGTGCGTTCCCGTTCATAACAAATGGATTTTCGTACGAATTTGTTAGTATTAGTACATTCGGATCAATTCGAACATCCAAAAAGCTGAAAGAACCAAAATACGAAAATTACGGAATTGCGAATAAGCAAAATAACGAACAAGCGAAAATACGAACGTATGATTGGACAATCTTGCTAAAATACGAAACACTGAAAAAGCAAAAGAATGAAAATTACATCTATAACAAACGATTTGCATTCCGTATTTTAAATCCTTTGTCTGTTCGTATTTTCATTCGTATGTTCGTATTTTCATTTGTGTGTTTTGTAAATCCGTTTCTTTGTCTGTTCATACATTTGTGTACTTGTATCGTTCTTTCGAATGGGCACTGGGCAGTGTAGTTAGTGAGTGATGTATCTTACTTAATATCTTAGCCAATCAGCTTATCTCTTTTGTGCTGAGTCACATTGTACATTGTAAAGCCTCGTACACACGATCGAACTTCAAACAAACTTTTCCGTGGATTTTTGTCTGAAGGGAGTTGGCTAGACTTTTGAAACCCAAAAAGTTTGCCCGATAGAGCGTACACACGGTCGGATTTTTTGGAAAACACTCATTTTGACGTTCGTTGGCAAAAAGTCTGACCGTGTGTACAGGGCTTAAGAGAAAGTATATCTTAATATGGATTAGCCGCGTGTTGCTATGTATTTACGAAAGTACAAAATTACGAATCCATTAACCACTAGCCGACCAGCCACCGTCATTATACGGCGGCAGGTCGGCTCTCCTGGGCGAAAGCCCGTAGCTATACGTCCTATCGTATAGCCGCCACTAGGGGGCGCGTGCGCGCCGCCCCCCGCTCGCCCCCGACTCCCGTGCGTGTGCCCGGCGGGCGCGATCGCCGCCGGGCACACGCGATCGCTCGTTACAGAGCGGGGACCGGGAGCTGTGTATGTAAACACACAGCTCTCGGTCCTGTCAGCGGGGGAAATGCTGATTTTCTGTTCATACAATGTATGAACAGAAGATCAGTGTTTCCCCTAGTGAGGCCACCCCCCCCCCCCCCACAGTAAGAACACACAAGGGACATACTTAACCCCTTCCCCGCCCCCTAGTGTTAACCCCTTCACTGCCAGTGGCATTTTTATAGTAATCTAATGCATTTTTATAGCACTGATCGCTATAAAAATGCCAATGGTCCCAAAAATTTGTCAAAAGTGTCCGAAGTGTCCGCCATAATGTCGCAGTAACGAAAAAAAATCGCCGATCACCGCCATTACTAGTAAAAAAAATATATTAATAAAAATGCCATAAAAATACCCCCTATTTTGTAAACGCTATAACTTTTGCGCAAACCAATCAATAAACGCTTATTGCGATTTTTTTTACGAAAAATATGTAGAAGAATACGTATCGGCCTAAACTAAGGAAAAAATTTTCTTTTATATATTTTTGGGGGATATTTATTACAGCAAAATGTAAAAAATATAATTATTTTTTCAAAATTGTCGCTCTATTTTTGTTTATGGCGCAAAAAATAAAAACCGCAGAGGTGATCAAATACCACCAAAAGAAAGCTCTATTTGTGGGAAAAAAAGGACGCCAATTTTGTTTGGGAGCCACGTCGCACGACCGCGCAATTGTCAGTTAAAGCGTCGCAGTCCCGAATCGCAAAAAGTGCTCTGGTCTTTGACCAGCAATATGGTCCGGGGGTTAAGTAGTTAAACAAAAATTATTATCTAACAAAATTACGAATTTCGAATCAACGAAAATAAATTAGACAGAATTACGAATCATTCAGTATAAACGAAAATAAAACTGTTACGAAAATATGAACGGGTCTGAATAGGAAAACTTGCATCTTACGAAATACGAACGGGTCCGAATAGGAAAACTAGAGTCTTACGAAATTACGAATCTTTACAAAACTACGGAACGAGACGAAACTGAACAAAAAAATACGAAATTTTTTTTTGTGCACATGTCTAGTTCTAAGCACAGGAAACAAGCGCCACTTTACAGACATACTATACACAACCCCCAGGTTTCGAAATTTAAAGGAATATTTCACTTTTGTTGTTTCACTTTAAGGATTATTAAAATTACTGCTCCCCAAAAAACTGCAGTTTTTAAAACTTTTTTTTGTATTGATACATGTCACCTGGGATAGGACCCAGGTCTCCAAACACTTAGGACAATAACTTGCACATTAGCCTTTAACATTTGCACTTTTGATTTCTCACGTTCGAGTCCCATAGACTTTAAGGGTGTTCGAGTCACGAGTTGCCGAACGTCGGTGCGGGTCTATACGGCGCCTGCGCACCGACGTTCGGCTATTTTCGGGAACTCGTGACGCGCTGAATGCGACAGTCGGAAGGCTGTCAATCAAATAGGAACGCCCAGTCCCGCAGCCCATACCCGGAAGCGGCGGAGAACATCGATCTCTAAAACGGTAAGTACTGCATTGATTTTAAACAAAACACCCGATTCTGCTTCGCATAATTTGCCTCAATCTAATGTTAAAAAATTATTTTTTGGGTGAACCTCCACTTTAAGTGGTTAAAGGGGTTTTAAAGGTACATTTTTTCCCCCTAAATAGCTTCCTTTACCGTAGCGCAGTCCTCCTTCACTTACCTCATCCTTCAATTTTGCTTTTAATTGTCCTTATTTCTTCTGAGAAATCCTCACTTCCTGTTCTTCTGTCTGTAACTACACACAGTAATTCTCCCTGGTGTGGAGTGTCGTGCTCGCCCCCTCCCTTGGACTACAGAAGAGTCAGGACACTCTCTACGTTTCAGATTTAGAAAGGAGCTGTGTGTTAGTGGGCGTCCTGATTCTCCTGTATTCCAAGGGAGGGGGCAAGCATGACACTCCACACCAGGGAGAAAGCCTCACATTACTGTGTGGAGTTACAGACAGAAGAACAGGAAGTGAGGAATTATCAGAAGAAATAAGGACATTTAAACGCAAAATTGAAGGATGATGTAAGTGAAGGAAGACTGCACTAAGGTAAAGGAAGCTATTTAGGAAAACATTTTTTACCTTTACAATCCCTTTACCAAGTTATGTACTCAGCTAATAGGTGGAACTGCATAGCACAAGCATTTATAGGGGGCACTCACAAAGCTCCCCTGAAAAGTCAGGCTTGAAAATGTGTATTGGGCCCCAAATGTTGACTGCAAGGTTCAATGCCTGAGAGTACAGGATCCCAAATTTGTAATGATCTCCCATGGTCCCCAACCAAGAGAGCGATTGAAAGCCACGGGAATGAGGTATTGGTGCCACGCTGGCGCTGAATGTGTTTCTCTATCCAGCACCCATTTATGCATAGCCTAAAATGCATGTCAGATTGCTATGTGTTTAGACAAAAATACCTCAAAGGACTAGATTCTAACTGCATGGTTTGTTACTGAAAGTTCAGGATTTTAGGCCTCCCTCCTGGTAGGTTCCCAAATCACTGGCTTTTCTTCAAAAAAATAATAGACACTTTTAGCTGAGACATTGCTGTTGAAAGTGAAATATCTGCCTGCAGAGAACACAGACGTCGAAAACAAGCCAAGTAAATAAACAGAAGGAGGCCAAAACCAACATTAAATAAATAAACATAAGTATAAGAGGGCTCTGCAAGATTCAAGTACAAAGATAATGCTCTCTGCAATATGTCTCAAGCTTAATGCCAGGAACCTGCTCAGTTTTCACTTGTGCAAAAAAGGTTTCAGCAGTGGTGGCCTATGACCTGGAACTGAGACCATCACACTGCCTGTGAAGTATATTTATAGGGTCATGTGATCAATTGGGGATAATAAAAAACACATGGAAAAAAAAGTTTTACAATGCATGCTACATGGATCCTTTTTCCTAAACCCAAAGAGGAAATTGGAAATTACCTGTCATTCTTCTCAGCTGGTGGATGAGCAACTATAAATTGCAGAGTTTAAAAATAGGGTCCTCCTCTCAACCCCCTCCTTCCTGACTTTATCTGCTATTTTTCATTGGTAATCCATGATCTATTAAAGCGGTAGTAAAATCTCGTCATAGAAAAAAAATTCTGGTCACTACAAGTTCAAATTTTTTAAAACAATAAATAAACAATAAATAAAATCAAAACTTGATCTACTTAGGTGCTAAAATCCATTTATGCAATCCTTCTGCTAGTATACCTTCATATGAATATGTAAAAACTGTCAATAACATCCTCTCATAATATAAGCAACACATTAAATGATAAACTTATTGACCAAGTTAGTGCTACTTCAGTAAAAGGGCTAATCCAGCATCAAATTGGGGCCCTGGCCTCGGCCCTCCATACAAATTCCAGTCGTGAAATATTAGTGCTCATTTTGTTCCTGACGCGTGTCGTCACGTCACATGACTTCATCAGAGGAATCCTCTGATGAAGTCATGTGACATGACGACACGCATCAGGAACATTACACGCGACCGGAAGTGACGTGAGTCCGTCCCCCCTGTCCGTTTGGATGCCACTATACCATTGCTGGTTTTTAATATATGCAAGTAGGTGCATATTTTTTTTTTTTTTTTTCCATAAAAGTTTTTATTTATGCAAGACATGACATGAGTAACAGGACAAGGTTATTATCACAGAACAGAAAAGCATGGCGACCGCATATCACAAAACACTACAGGAAAGCATTTAACAACATGTTCATACCGTACATGAGGCGTATGAGGTCAAATAGAGTGTAGGAGGGCGGAGGATCTTAAATTTCTACTTTCTCCCCCCCCCCACGCCTGCCCCCCGCAAAGTGCAAAGAGGGAAGGCGGTGCAAGGCCTCACTTTCGGGCAGTATTCAAAGTGTGTCGTAACATGCAATCAACAGGGGCCAATGCCTACGTGAAAAGGAAGGAAAGGACAAGGAAGAGGGGGGGGAAGAAGGAGAGAAAGATGGAAAGAGATGAAAAGAGCAAAAGCAGAAGCATAGTGAGGGAAGAAACAAGATGAGGGGGAGTGGATCCATGCCCGCCCACCCTCCCACCCCCTAGCACACCGACGGGGGGGCCTTCCGCTGCCTCAAACGACTCAGGACACATATTGACGGTAGCGGTCAGTAGTAACAAAATGGTTCCAGCATGCCCAGGTAGAGGAGAACTTCTGCACTCTATCTTGGGAAATGTGAATCAACTCTTCCATTTCTTTTATGAAAGAGATCCGGGCCAGCCATTCTCTGATTGTCGGGATGGTGGTAGTACGCCAATGCCTGGGGACACATACTCTTGCAGCACTGACCATGTGCATGGCCAGGGATTTGAAGTAGTCTCTCCTAGGGAGCGAAGTATGATGTAAAAGGAATTGAGAAGGAGTGTAATCCAGGGTGTAGGTAGTGACATGCGAGATGAGATCGTGGACCTCCCTCCAAAACGGCTGGAGGACGCCACAATCCCACCACACATGAAGCATAGTCCCCACTCCCGCTCCACATCTCCAGCAGGTGTCAGGGATATTCGGGGAGAATTTATGGAGGCGCGACGGGGTTCTGTACCATTTAGTAATCACTTTGTAGCCGTTTTCCTGGACAGCCACATTCGCTGATCCCTTATGGGCATATTCATATATGGTGTGCCAGTCCTCAACTGTCAGGGACGTCTGGAGGTCTTTGTTCCAAGAGAGCTGCGGCGGAGTGGGCGTTTGCGACTGGCCCTCCACCAAAAGGGTGTACAGGAGGGAGATCAAATGCCTCTGTGGCAACTTACGATGACACAGAGACTCAAAGGGCGTGAGTTGTCGCGTCCAAAGTGTTTGGTCAGCTACGGAAGTGAGAAAATGTCGAATCTGTCTGAAGGTCCAAAAAGAGAAAGAGGATGTCTTAGAGCTAGATTTTACGGCTTCAAACGACAAGGGTCTCCCGGCCGAGTAAAACTGGAGGGCAAGCACGTCTTCATAGGGCCAATCCTGGCCTAAGAATTCCCGCGACAGGCCAGGTGGGAAGTCTGGGTTCCCCCGCAAGGACGTCAAGGGGCTCGGTTGGGAAGACGGGGTCCCCAAAGTCGAAGCTTTTTTAAAAGCCAAAAGTGAGGGGTAGATGAAAGGGTGGGCCAGTAAGGATTGGGGCCAATTCCTTGAGGGCAACCATGGGAGTAGATGCAAGGGGCCCGGTGAGAAGCTTCTCTCCAGCGAGACCCATAGCTTCCTGGAAGCGTGGATATTCCAGTCCGCAATCCTCGTGAGATGGCACGCACTATGGTACTTCTGAAGGTCCGGAAGACCGAGACCACCCCTGGATTTAGGCAATGTGAGTCTAGAGTATTTTATACGTGGTTGAGACCCTCTCCAAAGGAATGTTGAGCAGGCCTTCCTGTATGACGTGAAGAATCCCGGGGGCAAGGAGATGGGGACTGATTGCATAAGATAGAGCAGGCGAGGCAAAATGATCATTTTAATCAGGGCCGAGCGGCCGAACCAAGAAACATTCAGACCCATCCAGTCTCTGAGACATGCCTGGGCCTGAATAAGGGCTGGGTGGAAGTTCTTAGAATACAGATCTGCCAGATTGGGAGGAATGCGGATACCGAGATAAGTAAGCGAGTCCTGTGTCCATTTAAAAGGAAAAAATTCCCGACAGTGCGATACTTCCATGGAGGGGAGGGATACATTCAGCGCCTGTGATTTTGCATGATTGATTTTCAGGTTCGAGAGGGAGCCAAAGTGATCTAAATCCTTGAGAAGGTTGGGAAGGGATATCCTGGGGGAGCGTAAGGACAAAAGAACATCATCTGCGAAAGCAGCTATCTTGAACTCCTTCCCTCCCACAGTGATCCCCAGAATATCTGGGTTATCCCTCAGCCTATTGAGGAGGGGTTCCAGGGTCAGAATGTATATCAGAGGCGACAGGGGGCAGCCCTGACGCGTCCCGTTGCTAATGGGAAAGGCGTTCGACAGGTGGCCATTGACTTTAACTGCGGCCGAAGGGCTCGCATACAGGGCCATAATGTGCGACAGCAACCGGGGCCCCAGGCCCAAAGCAAGTAGTACCTCCTGCATGTAGTCCCAGGCCACTCTGTCGAACGCCTTCTCAGCGTCGAGAGAAAGAAAAAACCCCTGCGTCTCTGAAGACGTGAGCCAATGATGCAAATTCAGAGTACGGATGGTGTTGTCCCTGGCCTCGCGTCCAGGGACAAAACCCACCTGATCCAATGAGACGAGTCCAGTGACCAAGGGCGCTAACCTGTTTGCAAGGATTTTCGCATATATTTTAATGTCCACATTTAAGAGCGAAATTGGACGGTAATTGGCCACCGCAGAGGGATCCTTACCCTCTTTGGGGATCACCGCTATGTGGGCTGTTAACATGTTTCCTGGTTTATTCTGAGGGTCGGACAGGGCAGTGAATATGTTCAGGAGTCTAGGGGTGAGTACATCGCCAAAGGATTTGTAATACTGTAGGGAGAAGCCATCCGGGCCCGGGGCCTTCCCAGACTTCATTTGATTTACCGCCAGATTCACTTCCGCAGTTGTCATGGGGCTTTCCAAGGCAAGCGATTGTTGTGGAGAGATTGGTTTGGGGCTGTACCGAGACAGGAATTCCTTAATCTGCGACTTCCTCGAGGCAAGCTTGGACTGAGAAAGAGCCTGGGGGTGGAGATTATATAGCTTAAAGTAAAAGTCCTCAAATTCCTTGGCTATGTCTTCATTCTTAACCAGGCGAACACCCCCCCCGGTTGTGAATATGATGAATTGTGGAAGTAGGCTTAGAATTTTGCACCGTGCGCGCCAAAAGGCGCCCGCTTTTGTTGCCCTGCTCATAAAAGATCCTCTGCCCGAGAATATAACGCCTCTTAGAGCGTTTGCCCAGCTCCTCCATCAGAGACATCCGGGCTTGCGTCAATTCTTGCAGGGTGGAAAGGGCACGAGACCTCTTCAAGAGATTTGATCTTCGCGGTCAGGGAATGAATGTATTCCTGATTCTGTCTCTTGGCTTTCGTAGCCAGGGCGATTAGTTCCCCCCGGATCACACATTTATGAGCTTCCCATAGGGAAACCGGCGAGATCTCCGGGCTGGAGTTCTCGGTAAAGTATTGTTGGATGCGTGTGCGGATTTGATCGGTAACGGATAGATCCGTAAGCAGGGAGGGGTTCAGACGCCAAGTCTTCGTTTTAGAGGACGATTCGGGAAAAGTTAAACTAATACTTATTGGGTGGTGGTCCGACAGGAACATTGGTTCAATCGTGGATTGCTGGAGAAGAGTCAGGTCTGATTGGGAAAGAAAGAAATAATCGATCCTGGAATACTTTTGGTGTGGGGCCGAAAAGAAAGTGTAGTCCCTGTCCGAGGGATACAGCGTGCGCCAAGCATCATGTAATGACAGGGATTGGAGGCTTAGATTAATCTGCCTCAATGCTTTGTAGTTCAAGGTGGAAGTACCGGTGGAGGAGTCCAATAGGGGGTTTAAGGGGACATTAAAATCTCCCCCCAGGAGCAAGAGACCCGACTTGAAGGAGGCTAAGAGTTCACAAGTAGTCTTGAAAAAGGCCACCTGGCGATCATTGGGGCAATAAATGTTAGCAAGTGTGATAGGTTTAGATTCATAGGAACCCTTAAGAAAAACGTACCTACCCTTCGGGTCAATGAGAGAATCAGTCAAAATGAAGTTCGCACGCTTAGACACCAGGACAGAGACACCCTTCGTCTTAGAATCAGGATTAGTAGCATGAAATGCGGACCGGTAGATGTGGTTAGAAAGCTTG
The DNA here is from genome assembly GCF_905171775.1 of Rana temporaria. Taxonomy (NCBI): domain Eukaryota; kingdom Metazoa; phylum Chordata; class Amphibia; order Anura; family Ranidae; genus Rana; species Rana temporaria. The sequence continues at coordinate 399,395,825 of NC_053490.1, forward strand.
GGGACGGCGTCCGAACGGAAGTGGGTTTCCTGTAAAAAAATGAAATGGGCTTTATGCTTAGAGAGGGAAGACAAAACCTGGGACCTTTTCTCCGGCAAATTGAGGCCCTTTGCGTTAAGAGACACGCACTTCAAGGTTAAGGGTGGCATAGCCTATGATCAGCGCTGCAGAGTCCGGTATCAGGGGGATAAGGTTGAGAATGCTGGGCTTGAGGAGCAAAGAGCCAGAAGGGGGGGGGAAACGGTGGGCAAGCCCACCAGGAGGACCGGCACGGACCCACTCAAAGGTACAGGGAGAAAGGAGAGCAAGAAGAAAAGAAGGGAGAAGAAGATGAGAAGAAGGGGAGGAGGGGAAAGAGGGTGATGAGGACAGAGAGGTCAAGATAGGGAGAAGGAGGGTCAGGGAGAAGGTCAGGACAGGGAAAAGAAAGAAAAGCACTAGGTAGGGAAGATATGCACCAGAGGTGATAGTAGGCCTGCTAAATCACCTAAGAAGGGGGGAAGGTCTGGAGGGTCAGCAAAAATCCCAATGGGACCGCTGTGTGGGAACGCAACGAGGGACGGAAGACTCAAAGAGGGAGCGATCCAGGGAGTGAAACAGAAATGAGCGAGAAATGAGAAGAGTATTGTGGGGAACTTGCTAAGGTTGGGGATAGGAAGCACAGAGCAGCCAATACAGTATGCGCAGCTCAGGGGCTGGGGTGAGTAGTAATTAACACATAAAACAATTGCATCATCTATGAAAGGTACGAAACATATTGCAAACAGTTTGAACAAGTGCAAAACAAGCCCCTAAAGGAGCCACATGGAAACATCAAGTATCGCCCCATATCTATTCAACAGCGCCCGGATGGGCGTAAATCAACCAAGGGACACCAAAACAACCTATTAACATACAATAGACCTGCGTGGTGGAGTGGGATGGAGTGAATGCCTGGAGGGCCAAGTACCGCAAAAAAGATAAAGAAAAAGAAGGATAAATAATAATAATAATAAAATAAAAAAAAAAAAAAAAAAAAAAGGGAAAAGAAAAAGGGGGGGGGGAGGAGCGAGAGGAGAGGGGGGGCGATGGGGAAGGGAGGAGGGAATAAAGGAGGGGGGAGGTGAGGCAAGGAAGGAGGGGGGAGGTGAGGCAAGGAAGGAGGGGGGGAGGGGAAGGGGGGGGAGGGGGGGCGGGGACTGACTTTAGCGCTACGCCTTTCCCGTTCTGCTCCGCCGCATGAGCGGAGCACAACGGGCAAAAACAAAAAGGAACATCACAGAGCGGCAGCAACACATCATCACTACCCATGCGGGAGCGTAAAAGCTGGGAGGGAATCCCGGGGCCGTCAAACCTACGTCCGAGTCAGCCCCCGGGGCACTTTAAGGATAGATTACATAAGCAATTTTACCAAGCAGTCATTTCAATGCTTTGAAGCGGAAGAAAAAAAAAGAAAAAGAGAAGAAAAAAACCCCAAAATCCAAAAACATCATTATATCAGGCTACATCAGAGCATATGCGTATATGGGATCTCAATCCACTGGGCCCGTGTATGATGGTTGGGGGTGGGGGAGTGGGAGGAGTGGCAGCCCATACCAGTTAGCACTTACGTGGTGCAATAGAATGGCATTAAAAATGAATGGCAATGCGTCAATACTACAAACAGTGCACTAGCATACTGTGCTGGTGTGAAAGAACCCAAAGCTCATCAGGAATGCAGAAGGCTAGTACCTATTAGGAAGGTATCCTATGTGCAGTACAAAGCATCCCAAACCTTTGGAGTCCCGGGATGCTACATGGGCTGTCAACTGGCAGAGGGGAGGGCAAAGCAAAAACAGGTAAATAGGTCCCGCAGCACACCCCCATCTGCTCACAGTAAAAAATAAATAGGAAAAATAAAAAAATAAAAAAATAGAGAATGAACAAGAGCACACGATTCGATCATCCCACTGGCAACAGTAACATCGGGTGAAGGTCGAATTCGGCTGCCTGGCGTAGCAAGTCAATAGTAGCATCTCGTTAGACAGTCACTCATGCTGTGCTACACCACGGGGGGCTAGAACTGGGTCCCAAAGAAAAAACAGGAATAACAGGAATGGCGACACATGACAGGAAGGGAAACAGGTCCGCTGCATCAGGCATCAACCCGGTCTCTACCCCTGGATGGAGTCGAGGGGGAGCCCGAGCCGTGGTGGTAGAGGTCGCGTCGAGACGCATGGTTACCTGGGGAGGAAGGACCAGCCCTGTTTCTGCGGGATCTGTGACGCTGAACTTTCGGAGACGGATTCATGGAGACCGGGAGCCAGGGTTCCGAGGGGAAGTAGAACGCGTACCACTCCGGGAGCTCTACGGGCGGGAGATCGAGTTGCTGGCAGAAGTCATGAAGGTCTTCAGGCGTGCGGAGGAGAGCGGAGCGCCCCCTGGAGGACGCCGACAGCGCGAAGGGGAATTTCCACCGATATTGTATGTTTCTTGCTCGCAAGGCCTCCAGCAGGGGGCGCAGGGCGCGTCTGTTCTGGAGTGTAATCTGGGACAGATCTTGAAAGAGTTTCACCTCCGCGCCATTATGGAGGATCCGTCCTCTCGCTCTAGCTTTGCGGAGGATCTCCTCCTTGAGTTGAAAGTTAACAATAAAGCAAATCACGTCCCTGGGGGGTTCGTTGTCCCTGGGAGGGGGGCGCAATGCCCGATGTGCTCTCTCCATCTCAACGGGCGAGTCCGCCGGGCGTTCCATCAGGTCATTGAAAATTGTATGGAGCGTCTGCTGCAGATTTCCCGGTTCCACACTCTCGGGGAGTCCCCGCACACGGATGTTGTGCCTTCGGCCTCTATTGTCGAGGTCCTCGACATGTCTGTGGAGCTCCAAGAGGTGAGGGAGCTGAGAGTCATAGGTGCTCTGCACCTGGCGAATCGCGGCCGCGTGCGCCTGGGTAGTTTGTTCCACCTCCTCGATCCTATGAGCCACAGCACGAATTTCCGTTTTAAGATCAGCCACCGCTGCATTAACGGCATTTTTAATATCCGCAGTCATCGTCTCCAGGTCAAACAGGCTGGGGGGAAGTGTACGTCCCGCCGATGAGGCCGGCTCCATGGGCTGCAGGCCGGGTTCAAGGCTAAGCGGGCTCGGGGTTTGGGCCTGCAAGGCCGCGTGCGCCGCCATGCGCTGTGTTCGGAATATCTCCGGGATGTTCCTGCTCAGCTGCGAGTTAGAGTCGCCCGTTGCTCGGGACGTAGAGGAGCTTCGGGTGGCTCTGCTCATGACGAAGGGCGAGGCGTAGGTTCCCCAAAAGGCTAGTTTCAGTCCCCGGATCGCAGGAGCTCAAGACTTGAGCTGCCATCTCGGTCTCCGTCCTTGTATGCCGCATATTTTTTATTAAATCCGTTTTTACTTTGATTTGCCACATTTGATTTGGTTTTGGAGCCTCCATTTTATTGAAGCCCACAGTCAGAGTCTGGAAATCACTATACAGAAGCCACCGTTTGCTGGAGAAGCTGTCACTCAGCCATTGAAAGCTGATTATTTTCAACTTGAAGGTAAGCGCTCTGTGAGCACATTTACCAAGAAGATCTACGTTTGAAATTCCCCCTACCTATGGATTAAAGCACCTATCATATGGACCTATATATGTGATCAGTTCATTTATCCATTGCACTGCCAATTGCACTTTATTTATTTGTTGTTTATTAGCAGCACTTGCTTTTTCCTCTTTTTATTTTGAATTGTTTATTGACAATGGGGTAGATTCAGTAAGCAATTACGCCTGCGTATCCATGGATACGCAGCGTAATTGCTAAGTAGCGCCGGCGTATCTACTTTCTGTATTCAGAAAGCTCGATACGCCGACTGTAGCCTAAGATACCACTGGCATAAGGCTCTTATGCCGTCGTATATTAGGGTGCATTCTGACGCTGGCCGCTAGGTGGCGCAACCGTAGTTGTCAACGTAGAGTATGCAAATTGCATACTCACGCCGATTCACAAACGTACGCGCGGCCGGCGCTCGTTTTTTACGTCGTTTGCGTACGTCGTTTTCGCCGTAAGGCTACTCCTGCTATTCGGAGGCGCAGCCAATGGTAAGTATCGACGTCGTTCCCGCGTCGCGATTTTCAAATTGTGCGTCGTTTGCGTGACTCGTTCGTGAATGGCGCTGGACGCCATTTACGTTCCCGTCTAAGCCAATGACGTCCTTGCAATGTCATTTACCGCAATGCACGCCGGGAAATTTTCCCGACGGAGCATGCGCAGTACGTTCGGCGCGGGAACGCGCCTAATTTAAATGATCCACGCCCCCTACGGGATCATTTAAATTACGCGCGCTTACGCCGGCCCCTTTTACGATACGCCGCAGCAAATTACGGAGCAAATGCTTCGTGAATGAAGCGTAGCTCCAGTAATTTACGGAGGCGTAGCGTAAAAACGATACGCTGCGCCGCCGTATCAGTGCGCGCCCCTACCTGAATCTGGGCCACTGTCACTAGATCAGTTGAGTGTATTTTCGTTTGCACACATACTGTATGGTTGTTCGGTTTCCCATTACCACCACATTCATTGAATTCACGTACATTGCATTTGATTGGGAACACATTTAAAGGGACCCCACACATTCATATAGTGTCTTTTCCACATCAGATGTGCTAGAGATTGCGCTCATCAATCTATTTACTTTATTTCCACATTCACATGATTTGTACACTTTCAGATTAGAGCAGCATCCTCACCCCATTTGCACATCATTAGTATCACTATCTTGTTTGTTGGCGATTTTCCTTTTCATTCACTTGGTCAGCGCAGAAGACTCACATACCATATTAAACTGTGATTACTATGCTTCAATTTGTGAAGGAACAGGAAGCTGCTCAGCACAGAGCTCCTCCCTTTCATTCCCTGTGCAGTGCAGCTGAGGCTGCAGAGAAAGGGGCGTGTATTTGAGCTTTGGGGTGCACACCCTAACACAATGGACACCTCTCTAATGATATTGCATGATGAATAATATTTTCCAGTACTTTTCAGCACTGAAAAGACCATTAATTCTGACCAAATCTAACTTTACGTGCAGAAATGCAGTCGCAAACCTGCAAAGAACCTCCGCCATGCTTCCGTGTTGCCTGTAGACACTTATCTTTGTACTGCTTTCAAAGATTTCTGGAAAACAAACTGCCTTATGTTCCTGCCAAATGTTTCCAATTTGAACACATTAGTGTAGAGCACCTGCTGCCATTTTTTTCACACTGTTCTTGTGTTAGCATGCTCTGACGATTCTCTTGGCTTTGTTTCAACTTTGGAAGAATGGGTTTTTAGCCACAAGTCTTCCGTGAAAAGCACTTTTGACTTGTCTTCTCCAGGCTCTAGATAGGTACACCAGCCTCCTACTGGTTTCTGCCAAGTTGATGGTGCTACTGGACATTTTCCGAATCAAAAGGGAGGTCAGCATTATATGTCTTTCATCTACAGCCCTAAGTTTACTTGGGCAACCAGTGCATTTTCAGTCCTTAACATGCCATGATTTTTGTTGTACAGAATAGCTTGGACAGCAATAAACAACAAGAATACCATGTTTGTTGTTGTGCTCAGTCTTGCCATTGTGGAAGATTTTTTACCTTGCGTTTTCTTTTCACTGACTTCAACGTGTCAGTTGAATAGAGCACAGCTTTTCCTTACCCAGTTTCATTCCTTCAAAACAGCTGATTCTGTTTGATCCAGGCTTCTTTTACACCATTCTGTACATAAAAATTATGTGCATTCGTGGGCATTTAACCAATTCAGCCCAGGACCATTTTGGTGGCCACTTTTTGCGATTCGGCACTGCACCGCTTTAACTGCCAATTGCGCGGCCGTGCGATGTGGCTCCCAAACAAAATTGACATCCCTTTTTTCCCACAAATAGAGCTTTCTTTTGGTGGTATTTGATCACCTCTGCGTTTTTTTTTTTTTTTTTGCGCTATAAACAAAAAAAGTGTGAAAATTCAGAAAAAAATTAAAATATTTTTTACTTTTTCCTTTTTGATATTTTTCCACACTTTAGGCCGATACGTATTCTTCTACATATTTTTGGTAAAAAAAAATTCAATAAGCATTTATTGATTGGTTTGAACAAAAGTTATAACTTCTACAAAATAGGGGACTGTTTTATGGCATGTTTATTAATATTTTTTTTTATACTAGTTATGGCGGCGATCAGCAATTTTTATCGTGATTGCGACGTTATGGGGGACACATTGGACACTTTTGACACCATTTTGGGACCATTGTAATTTTTACAGCGATCAGTGCTATAAAAATGCACTGATTACTGTAAAAAATGACACTGGCAGTGAAGGGGTTAACCATTAGGTGGCGCTGTAGGGGTTAAGTGTTCCCTATGGAGTGATACTTACTGTTAGGGGGCGTGGCTACATGTGACAAGTCACTGATGACCGTCACGGGGAACAGTCATCAGTGACAGTGGGCCATATTCTTAAACAAGTTACGCCGGTGTATCTACTGATACACCGGCGTAATTCGTAATTCCCGCCGGCGTATCATTGTTTTGTATTCACAAAACAATATACGCCGGATTTAGGCTAGGATCAGACTAGTGTAAGACACTTACACTGTCGGATCCTAAATGTAATTACTCCGCCGGCCGCTAGGTGGCGTTTACGTTCAGGTCTGATTTGTTTATGCAAATGAGCCTGATACGCCGATTTACGTACGAAATTGCGTCGCGTAACCGTCGCTAACGTCGTTTGCGTAGGCGTAAGGTTACCCCTGGTATATGAGGGGTAACCTTATGCCAGTCCCACGTAGGCCATGTTAAGTATGGCGTCGGGTCCACGTCGTGTTTTTCTGTCGGGTACGTCGTTTTACTAAGTCATCCGCGAATACGACTTTACGTCAATGACGCACACGTCGGCGTCATTGACGTTTTACACCGAGAACTGGAGCATGCGCACTGGGCTATTTTAAGCCCGGCGCATGCGCAGTTCGTTAGAATCGGGGGCGCGCTTAATTTAAATACAAGCCGCCCCCTTGGATTTACGCTGCCATACGCCGGGCCATTTACACCACGCCGCCCCAAACTACAGAGCAAGTGTTTGGGGAATACAGCACTTGCTCCTGTAGGTTGGGGCGGCGGAGTGTAAATGGCTTACGCGACGCCCGCCCAAAAACTACGGGAATATGGCCCAGTGTCACTAGGCAGAATAGGGGAATGCCTTTGTAAACAAGGCATTCTCCTATTCTTCCCTTGCCGACCGCAGTCGCGGGCCTCCCTGAAAAACAGAGTTCCCAGAACCCGTGGCCGCACTCGTGAGTCGCGCTCGCGCTGGGCGTCAAATTTAAAGGGACGTAGTTATACGCTAATCTGCCGGCCCGTGCCATGTTGTCGACGTACATAGTCGTGCGGCGGTCGGCAAGTGGTTAACATGCATTTTCGCATAGAGTGACCACGTGTCCCAGGTTTGCCCGGGACAGTCCCGCATTTTGCAGGTCTGTCCCGGGCATCTTTATTCCAGGACAATACAGTGTCCCGGAATGAAACTGACACAGCCACCCCCTGGGTCAATCTGATGCCCCCAAAAAAGGCCGCCACATCACTGCTTTACTCACTGACAGTACTTGTCCTGGCCGGGAATGCCTGGAGGAGCACAATCCCCGCCCCCTGTTTGTTATTGGAGAAATCATAAATCCCGCCTCTTGTGTTCAATCACTGTGCTGTGATTTGTTACAGCCCAAGCTGATTTTTGGGAAGGGGGGTGTCCCTGAATTGTAGTTTGGAAATGTGGTCACCCTATTTTCGCATGAATTGCATTGCATATGCTTTGTTTTTCTAAGGGTTGATCAATGTTTTCATGTCATCCATTGTGAAGTTACAGGTCCCTGGAGAGGTCAAAATACTAACAAGAATTTTTTTTATATCTTTATTCTCAGTTGTGTTGCGTTTACATGCATTCAGATGTTACAGCTTTGCATTTTACATTTTAACACAAAGCACATGTACATAACATTGTGGTCAGAGCGAGGCACATAGAACACCATTGTTTTCTATGTTCCCTTGCAGGACCTATGCTGATTCAGTGCTGAAAAACGCAGGTCACTGCACGTGATGTGAAGGAGCTCTTATTGATTGTATCTTAACCCCTTGTCATCGGATATGTACATATATGCAGCCTCAATGAAGTGGGTCTTCTTCCACGAAGCCGCATATATGCATACATGTATTACTGGGCTCTCACTGAGAGCCCACGGGTCTTGTACTAACTATCGGGAATCGGGGAAATTGCATCCTGATAACTATGATAGTCTCTGATTGGCTATTTCAGAGATCAGTCACTGTACAACCCACAAAAAATAAAAAAATTTAAATAAAAAAATTAGTAGATAAAGGTTTGATTTAGCTCAGTGTCAGAGCTACAGTCAAGGTTAAGGTCAGAATATTTTAAATAAAATAAAAACAAAACAAGCATTTTTATAATTAATAATAATGTCAGTTAATCCTAGTACACATGGGCCGATTGTCGGGCGACATCGGGCTGTTCAACAAAAAACAGCTGAAATTCGGCCCATGTGTATGGCAGCCAGTCCAACAGAAGCCGGACGTTCGTTCAACCCGCTAGGTGGAACGAAAGAAAACTAATGGTGTGTACTAGACTTTCGTGTCAGTGGCCCGGATTCAGATACATTGGTGTATCTATTGGCGGGTGTAACGTATCTCAGATATGTTACGCCGCCGTAAATTAGGGCGCAAGTTCCGTATTCAGAAAGAACTTGCGCCCTAAGTTACGGCGGCGTAACTTATGTGGTCCGGCGTAAGTCCGCCTAATTCAAATCTGGATGATGTGGGCGTGTTAAATTTCATGTGACCCCGCGTATTTTACACCGTTCGTGAAAGAATTCCCAGTGCGCATGCTCAAAATTATGCCGCAAATCGTCATTGCTTCAGACGTGAATGTAACTTACGTACAGCCCTATTCGCGAACGACTTACGCAAACGAGGTAACATTTTCAAAATTAGACGCGGTAACGATGTGCATACTTAACATAGGATACCCCTCATATAGCAGGGGTAACTTTACGCCGGAAAAAGCCGAACATAAACGACGTAAAAAAATGCGCCGGGCGGCGTATCTACCTAATTAGCATATTCCTCGCATAAATATACGAAAGCGCCACCTAGCGGCCAGCGTAAATATGCAGCCTAACATACGACTGTGTAAGACACTTACGCCGGTCGGATCTTACGGAAATCTATGCGCAACTGATTCTATGAATCAGTCGCATAGATACGACAACGCAACTCAGAGTTACGACGGCGTATCCGGAGATACGCCGTCGTATCTCCTTTCTGAATCCGGGCCCCTGTGTTTTAGGTAGGATAATAAAAATAAAAATGCATACCATTGTTTCTGGGCCCTACTATGGATACAAACAACAAAGAACATACATATATGTAGTATCGCTGCGATCGTCAGGAGCAGGAAAAATTATTTTGGGTTGTTTTTTTGTGGTAAGTTATGGTAAAAGCAAGAAATATAGAGCTAAATCATTTTTTTTTTACTATTTTTGGGGACAGTTTTCTTTTGATAAAAAAAAAAAAATAGGAGAAATCTATTACTATTCACTGCCAAATAAAATACTAATTTGTGTAGCACCCTGATGTTTAGGCAGGGTTGCTAGTAAATTTACCTGCCAGGTATAGCTGCCTTGGCCAATTAATAGATTAATTGTGTAGCGCCTGGCTATGTTCAGAGTCGGTGCTATTGGAAATTTAGGGGAAAGTTCAGAGAAATAGTTGGCTCTGAACTAGTCTAATTGTTTATATCTCTTCCCTCTGCTCTAGCTTTGGCTGTGCTGATTGTACATGCTGTCATTGCTGGATAGTGAGTTCCACCCCGGAACGATAGGTGGCAGCAGTGGAGTCAAGTGCGGTTGGATATTTCTCCCCAGCAGCCAATCAGCCAATCAGTATTAACGGGTAGACGCCATTTTTCTCGGGGTCTTACCCCGTGTGGCGCCCGCCATTGGGGTAGCCATTCCACGACACCCCCGCAAATGGCCCTCCTGGCCAGGGTGTGCGTGTGTCGCAGTGTTCCTGGTTCCGGGACCACGTTGGTCCGGAGCAATTGATCTGCTGTGCGGACCCAGTGATCGACTGGGTCCCCAATCCGAAGGTGGTCCTGACCAATGTGGAGTCTGTCCGAAGAATACCAAGCATGAGGCTGGTGTTCCAGGAGGGGCCTGTCTATTCATCGGAGGATAACCTTGGTTCTGAGAGGCTGGATGTTGGTCGCCTGTCAGTTTCTAACTTGACCAAAACTACCTGAAGGCGATCCGGGTGCTGAATCTACTGAAAAAGGACTATAATTGTCTCCAATCTTTAAGGAGGGTCTGTGGCATGGGATCACGTGACCGGTGGCCCCGCCTCTTCTATATAAGAACTGTCACTAACTTCAGCCGGGCTGTCTCCAGTGGAGACAGGCGGCCGGCGATGCAACGCTCTGGATCCCGGACCTGGATGATCTTCTCATCGCTGGACCCCGGCAGAGAGGAGATCACCCATCGCTGGATACCAACAACGTTGGAGCGGGGATCGAGAGTGGATTACCACCGCTGGATTTTTTTTTTTTAATAAAGGACTTTTTTCCATGGTGTGTGTGTTTTTTTTACAATTCTTTACACTTCCTCAGTGAAATGGTAGGGGTACAATGTACCCCATTACCAATTCACATGGGGGGGCCATGATCCGGGGGTCCCCTTTGTTAAAGCGGTCTTCCAGATTCTGATAAGCCCCCTGCCCGCAGACCCCCACAACCACCGGGCAAGGGTTGTGGGGATGATGCCCTTGTCGGCATCAACATGGGGACATCCTCCCCATGTTGGGGGCATGTGGCCTGGTACGGTTCAGGAGGGGGGGCGCTCTCTCATCCCTCCCTCTTTTCTGCGGCCAGCCAGGTTGCGTGCGCGGATAAGGGGTCTGGTGTGGATTTTTGGGGGAACTCCACGTCATTTTTTTTTTTAATTTGGGGTGGAGTTCCCCTTAAAATCCAAACCAGACCTGAAGGGTCTGGAATGGATATTTGGGGAGTATCCCACATCATTTTGTTTTTAAATTGACGGTAGGGTTCCCCTTAATATCCATACCAGACCTGAAGGGCCTGGTAATTGAATATGGGGGAACCCCCACGCTTTTTTTTTTTATTTATGAATTAATTCTCTCTGAATTGCCGGGAGCCGACAATTTATTTTTAAATGACTTTATACAACATTAGAATTCTTCTATAGCTTGTAGGCGGAACATTCGACCAGAAATGTACGATTGCGGCATCGTACAGTTTTGTTGCTCCGTCAAAGCTTTTTCTTTTTTTTTAAAGATTCTATCGAATCTTCTTTTTTTTCTTTTTTTTTTAAAGATTCCGTCAAATCTTTTTTTTTTTTTTTTTTTTTCTTAAAGATTCTGTCGAATCTTCTTAGAACATTCGACATATACCATAAGACTTCAATGACAGATTCGACCTTAATTTATTTGGATTTTCGGATGAATGCATTTTTTTAACGAAAAACTAAATAAATAAAAACGAATTTCGGGAGTAACTAAATAAATTCCGAAACAAAATATTTCAGTGTGAACATGTCTACTTGTGATGTGTAAAATAGACATATTAAATGTGTCGAATATATTAAATAGTGGACTTGGATTATCCAAAAGGTCAAAAAATACAAGAAAATTCCTCATTTGGCAATGGTATGAAAAAATGACAAAAAAGTTATAAATAATGGATAGTAATAAAAATAAAAAATAAAAATAAAGGGGCATGATGGTACAGTGATGTCACAAGGGAGTGGGGTCTATGGAAGACGGTGGCCACGCCCCATGGCTATATAAGTAACGGTGCACATCGGACCTAACACAACAGTGGGAGCTAGCATTGGGAAAAGACATCAGAGGAAGAAGCAGCAGAAGTACCAGCGAAAGAAGACAGCGGAGAGTGGACATCAGCGGAGGAGGGAGAAGAACCAGAGAGGGGAGGAGACAACACCAGAGAGGGGAGAAGACTGGAGGGAGAAGACACGTTGGAGCTGCTTTAATAAAGTACTTTGTCAAAAACCTCTGTTTGTACTGTTTTTATTTTTGACACTTTTTTTGGGTGCATGTGTAGGGGTACAGTGTACCCCTCACTCATTCACATAGGGTGGGGGATCCAAATTCTGATAAGCTGCCCTCCCACAGACCCCCACAACCATCGGTCAGGGTTGTGGGGAAGAGGCCCTTGTCCCCATCGCCACCTGTTTGGTTTACACCAGAACATCTCAAACAGGGAAAAAGTTGTACTGAACATGCAAACCCTATTAAAGTCTATGGGACACAAACATCATGAAAAATCAAAAGTTCTCATTTTAAAGGCTTATATTTATTTCAGGTACTTATATAGCGCCATCAATTTTTGCAGTGCTTTACATATACATTGTACATTCACATCAGTCCCTACCCTCAAGGAGCTTACAACCTAAGGTCCCTAACACACATTCCTACATATACTAGGGCCAATTTAGACAGCACACAATTAACCTACCAGCATGTCTTTAGAGTGTGGAAGGAAACCAAAGTACCAGGAGGAAACCCACGCAGGCACAGGGAAAACATGCAAACTCAAGGCAGATGTTATATGCAAGTTATTGCCATAAAAAGTGTATAGGCACCTGGGTATTGCCCTAGGGAACATGTATCAATGCAAAAAAATAAATAATTAAACAATCAGTGATTTTAATGATACCTCAAGTGAAACAATAAAAATGAAAAATTACTTTAAATATCATGCCTGGGGGGTCCCCTTAGTCGTCTGCCTGTAAAGTGGTGAATTTGTACAATGTAGAAAACCTGCTGCTGCAAAACTGACATTTTTATATAAGGAAAACATGTCACTTAAACTTGCTCAGGGCTGTATTGTTTTGCCGGCTGCTGGCAATACAGATACAAAAAAAAAAACAACGTGGGGTAACTCCTCCCTTCATGCATACCAGGCCCTTTGGGTCTGGTATAGAATTTGAGGGGAGCCCCCACGCCCAAAATTAATGAGCCCTAAATCTTTACCAGACCCTTATCCGAGCATGCAGCCTGGCAGGCCAGGAAAGTGTGGGGACGAGCAAGCACCCCCCCCCCCTCTGAGCCATACCAGACCACATGCTCTCAACATGGGGAAGGTGAGTGCTTTGGGGCACCACCTTGAAGTATCTTGTCCACATGTTGAATCATACCAGGCCTCATGCCTTCAACATAGGGGGTGGGATGGGTGCTTTGATGTTGATGGGGACAAAGGCCTCTTCCCGACAACCCTGGGCTGTGGTTGTCGGGGTCTGCCCATCCCTCTAAGTGCCCAGAAAGTTTGGGCCTGAGGCAAGTACCTGAATGGGCGATGTTCAGGCCCAAACCATTAGCCCATCCCTAGTGGTCCCTGAACACTGTAATCCCTCACAGTTACTCTTGCTGGGCGCAGGAACGGGTCTTCTGTACTTGTTCAAAAATAAAAAATAAATTGAAATTACATACACCTTTCAAACAGGTGCAGAAAAATTGGGCCTTGGGTGTTAATGGTCCCTGAACACTGTAACTCCTCACAGTTACTTTTGCTAGGCACCACAGAAAAGAAGGCATACCTACTAAATAACCCTGGGTCAGACTTTTAAGACACAGTAAACAATGCAGAAGTAAAGAAAAAATAACAATATTTTATTGAAAAAAAGTACATAGTATGAAAAGAGCATTCAAAATAAGTTTAAAAATCATATATAATGATACACAATATACAGTTTCACCGTCAAGCTTCATCAGGACACAATCAGGGTTCAAGAGTAGCAAGAAAGAGAGTGGGTCTCACTGTCTGAAATAAAACACACATGTTTTAAAATTATGATAATAGTAATAATACACATCCTAAAAATACTGATCTGTCCACAAAAAGAGCCATAAGCACATATGGGTGCAAAAAAAACAAACAAAAAACCTTGCAGAGGAGTAAGCCTCATTAATAGATGTCCAACAACAAGGATTCAGAGATTTTTGGTGGGCGCAGGAACGGGCCCCTTCTGTTAAAAATTTGAAAAAATATTAAATTACATGCACCTGTCAAACAGGTGCAGACAAATTGGGCCTTGGGTGTTGGTGGTGCCTAAACACTGTAAGTAGGATGGAAATATGGTGCTTGGGTCCAATATGTTTGTGCTTGGTGCACTATAAACCATTTTATTATTGTTTTTTATTTTGGGGGGGATTTTTATAACTTTTTATTATAGAGTGTGGGATGGGAATATGGGGCCAGATACACAGCCAGCGGGCTTAACTTAAATGTTCCTAATCCAATTTCTACCTAAGTGCCCAATCCACAAAGCACTGACCTAGAAATTTGCAGCTGTGTAACTTAAATCCGTCCGGCGCAAGGCGTGCCCAATCTAATGGGGCGAGTCCCATTTAAATTAGGCGCGCTCCCGCGCCGGATGTACTGCGCAGGCTCCCGACGCTATTTTCCCGACGTGCTTTGCGCGGATTTACGTTGCGCCGAGTTTTGAGAATCGCGACGGGTGTAAAAGAAAAAAAAAGAGTTGCGGCGGGAAAAAAAAAATGTAAAAAAATTTGACAGCGACACGGGAAAGAAGGGTCTACTTTTACATGGTGTACTAAGTTAACACTTTGTAAAAGCAGCCCTAATTTTGCAACGGCAAACTAACACTTACGGAAAAAAAACGAAGGGAAAAAGCTTTGTGGATCTCCGTAAGTGCTAATTTGCATACCCGATGCGGAATTTCGACGAGAAATGCCCCCAGCGGCGGCCGAGGTACTGCATCCTAAGATCCGACAGTGAAAAACTATTACACCTGCTGGATCTTAGGAATATCTATGCGTAACTGATTCTATGAATCAGCCGCATAGATAGAAACAGGGATACGACGGCGTATCAGTAGATACGCCTGCGTATCCCTTTTGTGGATCTGGCACATGGTGCTTGGGTGCAATACTTTTGTGCTTGGTGCACTATAAACCGTTGTATTATAGGTTGATATTTTTTTAAGAAAATAAGGGTGCAGCAATTGTGGAGAATTTGTATGTACTGCTGCAAATTTTTTTTTTAAAAAATTAAGAAAGCCTAGAAAAAAAAAACCAGTGGTGACGCAGAAGGAAGACCACCTGCGACTCAGAAGAAGGAACAGCAATCATGGAGAATTTATTTTTTTGCTGCTGCTGGGAAAAAAAAGGAAATTCAAAAAGCCAGAAAAAACGACTGCTGATGCTGAGGAGGAATTCCTGCAATGCAGAATGGAGGAACAGCAATTATGCCCTAAATATTTTCAGTGATGCTGCTGTGGCAAAAAAAAAAAAAAAAGATAGATTTTATATATATATATATATATTAATAGAAAATTTTGAAAAGCAAAAAAAAAAAAGAAAACTACTGCTGACACAGAAAGAGGAACCCCTGCAACGCAGAAGGGGGAGAGCAGTTATGCCCTAAATATTCTTAGTGCTGCTGCGCCCCCTAAAAAGAAGAAGGAAACCACTGCTGTACTGATGCAGAAGGAATAACACCTGGGACACAGAAGGGGGAGTATTATAATGCAGCAACAGAACCTGATGCTCCCAAAAAAACAAGAAAAAAAAAACATTATCGATGAAACACAATGTACAGCCATGGCCAAAAGTTTTGAGAATGACACAAATACAAATTTTCACAAAGTTTGCTGCCTCAGTTTTTGAGATGGGAAATTGCATATACTCCAGAATGTTATGAAGAGTGATCAGACAAATTGCAATTAATTGCAAAGTTCCTCTTTGGCATGAAAATTAAAGTGGGGGTTCACCCAAAAATAAATTTTTAACATTACATTCAGCCGAGTTGTCCTAATGACAATCGGCTGTTTTTTTTTTTTTCGTGCATACCGTATTTTCACCACCGCTTCCGGGTATGTCTTCTGCGGGACTGGGCGTTCCTAATTGATTGACAGGCTTCCGACCGTCGCATACAGCGCGTCACGAGTTGCCGAAAGAAGCCGAACATCGGTGCAACTCTATACGGCGCCTGCGCACCGACGTTCGGCTTCTTTCGGCAACTCGTGACGCGCAGTATGCGACGGTCGGAATCCTGTCAATCAATTATGAACGCCCAGAAGACATACCCGGAAGCGGCAGTGAAAATAGGACAACTCGGCTAAATGTAATGTTAAAAAAAAAATTTTGGGGTGAACTTTCGCTTTAACTTAATCCCATAAAAAAAAATTCCACTGCATTTGTGAAGAAGGCTTCAGGGTGCCCAAGAAAGTCCAGCAAGCGCCAGGACCATCTCCTAAAGAGGATTCAGCTGCGGGATCAGAGTGCCACCAGTGCAGAGCTTGCCTGAGCAAGTTCAGTGACAGAGGCAGGCATGAGCCCTCTAAGTGTTGGTTCGTGGGGTGCACCAATTGTGAATGGTAGCAGGCAGGTGTGATCGCATCTGCACGCACAGTGAGGCGAAGACTTTTGGAAGATGGCCTGGTGTCAAGAAGGGCAGCAAAGAAGCCACTTCTCTCCAAAAAAAACATCAGGGACAGATTGATCTTCTGCAGAAAATAGGGTGAATGGACTGCTGAGGACTGGGGCAAAGTCATATTCTCCGATGAAGCCTCTTTCCGATTGTTTGGGGCATCAGGAAAAAGGCTTGTCCGGAGAAGAAAAGGTGAGCGCTACCATCAGTCCTGTGTCATGCCAACAGTAAAGTATCCTGAGACCATTCATGTGTGGGGTTGCTTCTCATCCAAGGGAGTGGGCTCACTCACAATTTTGCCCAAAAACACAGCCATGAATAAAGAATGGTACCAAAACACCCTCCAACAGCAACTTCTTCCAACAATCCAACAACAGTTTGGTGAAGAACAATGCATTTTCCAGCACGATGGAGCACCGTGCCATAAGGCAAAAGTGATAACTAAGTGGCTCGGGGACCAAAACGTTGACATTTTGGGTCCATGGCCTGGAAACTCCCCAGATCTTAATCCCATTGAGAACTTGTGGTCAATCCTCAAGAGGCGGGTGGACAAACAAAAACCCACTAATTCTGACAAACTCCAAGAAGTGATTATGAAAGAATGGGTTGCCATCAGTCAGGAATTAGCCCAGAAGTTGATTGAGAGCATGCCCAGTCGAATTGCAGAGGTCCTGAAAAAGAAGGGCCAACACTGCAAATACTGACTCTTTGCATAAATGTCATGTAATTGTCGATAAAAGCCTTTGAAACGTATGAAGTGCGTGTAATTATATTTCACTACATCACAGAAACAACTGAAACAAAGATCTAAAAGCAGTTTAGCAGTAAACTTTGTGAAAACTAATATTTGTGTCATTCTCAAAACTTTTGGCAACAACTGTACACACCAACACTTCAGTGGCACCACTACACTGTTATTCACAACACTACACTACACTGTCTTATACACTACACTGACTGCACTAAACTGACTGAAAAACACCATCCACTAACTAACCTGCCTAATCTCCACTAACGCGCTGCACAAGGCTGCCGTATAAGCAGCCTTATATAGTGTGGGGCGTGAACTTAGCCCCTGAGTCATGATTGGCCAATCATGGCTATCACAGTACATTGTGCTGTGATTGGCCAAAGCATACCGGTCAGGTGCATGCTTTGGCCAATAATCAGTAACCAATGCACTGCGAGAGCGCAGTACATTATGGGGGGCTTGGTGGTTGGCCAACTTCCCACTGAAGGCCCTACTTACGTTCAACTGGAACAGCTGGCCCATCCCTAGCAGTCTCTTTTTCTGTAAACAGGAAATTATGATATAATCCCCATGCTGGGCATTAGAGAGAACAAAGCTTAAAATAATCTTGGTTAAAGTGGTTGTATCCTCCCGCTTTGTGATTTTTACCTACATGTAAGCCTATAATAAGGATTACCTGTAGATAAAATGAATAGGTATCTCCTAAACCTGCACGGTTTATGACATATGTGCCCTGCATGCAGCAGCTGACGTCAGAAGGTCCGGTGGAACATGCCAGAAATTAAAAGCTCCTTTGTGGAACGGAGGACACCTGTGCATGCGCATGAGTGATGTCATCGTGGCTCCAACCACTCACAGTGCCGAAGCCGCAAACCCAGAAGAAATGCAGAGGGTCAGCCCCCTTAGCGGTGACCGGGAGGCGGTACGGGCGATTCGTTCCAAGGTAAGGCTCATTATGCCTTTGCCTTTTTTTTCTCTTGTTTTTTTGTAAGGGCATACAACTGCTGTAAGGAATGTTCCATGATGGCAAAAGCAATATAGCCAGCACTTGGCTACACTTTTAAATAAAGGACTGACATAATCACTGTACTTCACATAGCCTGAGAGCAGAGATGTGGGTGACACCTAACAGGTTCACCCACTACAGGCTGCTGTACTTGTATGTGTTCTACATTTTAATAAGGGACTAAATAGGAACAATTTTTATTGAAAAAGTCGTTTTCCAATTTTGAATTTGCTTTAAAGTGGTTGTAAAGGCAGAAGGTTTTTTACCTTCATGCTTCAATGCATGAAGTTAAAATACCTTTGGTGTGTAGCAGCCC
This sequence comes from Rana temporaria, assembly GCF_905171775.1. NCBI lineage: Eukaryota > Metazoa > Chordata > Amphibia > Anura > Ranidae > Rana > Rana temporaria. The sequence continues at coordinate 399,414,361 of NC_053490.1, forward strand.
CCCTAATACTTACCTGAGCCCCATCTCGAACCAGCAATGTCCATGAGAGCCTTGACTCTACAGGGACTCACACTGCTGATTGGCTTTTGGCAGCAGCGGGAGCCATTGGCTCCTGCTGCTGTTAATCACAGCCTGTGAGCCAATCAGGAGATGGAGGGGACGGGGCCAAGACGTGTCTCCCTGTGTGAATGGACACACAGAGCCGCAGCTCAGGAGCATGACTACTTGGGTGCCCCCACAGCAAATTGACGCTGTGGGGGAACCCAGCAGGAGGGGCCAGGAGCACCGGTGTGGGACCCAAGAAGAGGAGGATCCAGGCGGATCTGTGCAAAATAATTGCACAGAGCAGGTAAGTATAACATGTTTGTTATATTAGAAAAAAAAGAAGACTTTAATAGCGCTGTAAGAACCAATACTACTGTTAGCATCTATTCTATAATGAAATCTGCAAACACAGCTTGCAGTCTGCATTTACGTCAGAGCAGCTACATATCTACGTTCTTGCAGGACTTATTTTCCTAGACACAGCAGCTCAGAAAGTGCAAGGCATAGATTATATGCCCAAAGTTCAGTGACAGAGGCAGGCATGAGCCCTCTAAGTGTTGGTCCGTGGGGTGCACCTAAATTGCCCCACAACTGTGGTCAGCATAACAGTTAAGCTGGTCATACATGGATCAAAATTCAGGATTGTTCAGCCGAGACTGGCAAGATTCGATCCATGAATAGGCAGGCTGATTGTACCCAAATCAAATTACTTGGGTACAGCCAGCCTGTCTGATTTTTTTACATTTGATTCGGTGGAAGGAAATAAAATCAGTTAGTGTTAATGGGGCACTGCCTCCCACACGGCTATTTTTTTCTGCCAGAGGAGGGGGGGGGGGTCGCGTGGAGCTTTAGCCACCGGCAGAACATAATAGCGCATTACCTCATCAACACTGACTGATTTTCTTTCCTTCCACCGAAAGAAAATCAAGTCATCTATGGGCTGCTTTAGGGAACTAGCATTTTCAGAGCATGGTGTGCAGTGGTAGTCCACATATTCTTCCCATTATAGGTTTGCTTTAAGACTGGGTTTGCATTTTTAATGCACCAAAAGAAGCACCTGCAACTTTTTCCAAATTGCATAAAAACATATAGCTAAAGTGTGAATGAGCCCCAAAGAGAATAATGGGATTCCTTTTGTGGTGCACTAAGGCAACAAATCAAGACTAAGGGGCAGATCCACAAAGAGAGTACGTCGGTGTATCTAGTGATACGCCGGCGTACTTTCAAATTTGCGCGTCGTATCTTTGTTTTGAATCCTCAAAACAAGATACGACAGCATCTGGGTTAGATCCGAGAGGCGTACGTCTTCGTACGCCTTCGGATCTAAGATGCAATTCTTCGGCGTGCGCTGGGTGACGTTCCCGTCGTTTTCCGCATTGAGTATGCAAATTAGCTATTTCCGACGATCCACGAACGTACGAGCGGGCGTCGCATTTTTTTACGTCGTCTCTAGTCGGCTTTTTTCGGCGTATAGTTAAAGCTGCTATTTGGTGGCGCGTTCCCGCGTATAATTTGAAAAATTTAATTTTGTTTGCGTAAGTCGTCCTTGAATCGGGCTGGACATAATTTATGTCCACGTCACAAAAAATGACGTCCTTGTGACGTCATTTAGCGCAATGCACGGCAGGAAATTTAGGGACGGCACATGCGCAGTTCGTTCGGCGCGGGGACGCGCTTCATTTAAATGAAACACACCCCCTAATCGCTGCATTTGAATTGCGCGCCATTAAGCCGCGAGAGATACACTACGCCGCCGTAACTTACGAGGCAAATTCTTTGTGGATTCGAAGCTGGGAAAAGTAAGTTACAGCAGCGTAGCGTATCTCATATGCCCATGCAATTGTTTGTGAATCTGCCCCCTAGTCAATAATAGTGGCAGAATGCATATTCCAGTGCCAATCTATTATATAAGTATATAAACCAATGGCTTATGAGTATCCTATGCTCTGTTATACTGCTTAGGACTCATACACACTGGGCATTTAGCCCCTGTGCATGAGATTCCAGCATTTTCATGTAGGCAGAAGGCACAGGGACACCACCCAGCTACACTGCCGGCAGACTGTAAAAATTCAAAGATAGGCTGAAAGCTGTAAGAAAAGAAATGGCTTGTTCAAAGTGATGACACCAAAGACACCAACACGAGGTCACGTAGACGCGTTTCACACAAACATCTTGTGCTTAATCATTATGATAATTATGATAATTAACCTAATGATTAAGCACAAGGGGCCAGATTAACGTAGAAGTGCGGCGGCGTAACGTATCGTAGATACGTTACACCGCCGCAAGTTTTCATCGCGAGTGCCTGATTCACAAAGCACTTGCAATGAAAACCTACGCTGGCGGCCTCCGGCGTAAGCCCGCGTAATTCAAAGGGGCGTGTGCCATTTAAATTAGGCGCGCTCCCGCGCCGGACCTACTGCGCATGCTCACTTTTGAATTTCCCGCCGTGCTTTGCGCGAAGTGACGTCATTTTTCGAACGGCAACGTGCGTATCGTACTTTCGTATTCCTGGACGTCTTACGCAAGAAAAAAAAATTGAATTTCGACGCGGGAACGACGGCCATACTTTAACATGGGCTGTGTAAAGTTAGGGCAGCTAAAATGACGACTAACTTTGCGACGGGAAACTAGACTAGCAGCGACGTAGCGAACGCGAAAAACCATTGTGGATCGCCGTAAGTACTAATTTGCATACCCGACGCTGGTTTACGACGCAAACTCCCCCCAGCGGCGGCCGCGGTATTGCATCCTAAGATCCGACAGTGTAAAACAATTACACCTGTCGGATCTTAGGGCAAACTATGCGTAACTGATTCTATGAATCAGTCGCATAGTTAGGAAGCCCTTAAAACAGAGATACGACGGTGTATCAGGAGATACGCCGTCGTTTCTCTTTTGTGAATCTGGCCCAAGATGTTTGTGTAAAAAGGCGTCTACGTGACCTTGTGTTGGTGTCTTTGATGTTATCACTTATACTTGTGATGTGATGTCATCACTTGTCATCACAATAAAAGGCAATCGGAATTCCTGGATGTGCAGCTATTGCTTTTCTTACAAGTTTCCCACGGAGGCGGGCCAGGGCTGGCACTCTACGAGACATTCCCCCTCAGGTTATCATCATGCACCTGGAGCAGCGGCTCTTTTTCTTTGTATATAGGCTGAAAGCTGCTGTGGCTAGACGGTACACTGAGTTGTACTAATGCACCCTGTGACAAATGCCCAGAAAGTAGACTTCTTGCTTTCTGGGCCAATTATACATGGGCACATACTGTCCCAAACGTTAGTACCCCTCAGTGCACTGTCCGGCCTTGTCTACATATACATATGTATTTATATATACATATTAACCACTTAACCACCAGCCGCCGTCATATAACGGCGGCAAGGTGGTTGCTTAACTGGGGGTCGCCGTTATTTAACGGCGCCCACCAGAAGCAGTAATGCGCGCCGCCTCGGGCGCGCACACTGAAAATTCTGTGCGCGCCGGGTCTATGAGACCCGGCGCTACACAGATCTCGGTAATTGACCGACAACCGCGGTCTTTTACCATGTGATCGCGCCGTCCAATGACGGCGCGATCACAGGTAAACAAACCGGCGTCATTTGATGACGCCGGTTCCTCCCTCCTCTCGCTGTACCGATCGATACAGTGTGAGAGGGGGGAGCGCGGGGTGTCAGCAGCGCTGTGGATGGATCTGTGACTATTGCAGTCACAGATCCATCCATCCCTGCATTAACCCCTGCAATACTCTGGCTTCCCTGTGCAATACTCTGCATTAACCCCTGCAATACTCTGCCTTCCCTGTGCAATACTCTGCATTAACCCCTGCAATACTCTGCCTTCCCTGCGCAATTACTCTGCAATACCCCCTGCGCGATAATCTGCAATACCCCCCGCGCGATAATCTGCAATACCCCCCGCGCGATAATCTGCAATACCCCCCGCGCGATACTCTGCAAAAACCCCGCGCGATACTCTGCAAAAACCCCGCGCGATACTCTGCAAAAACCCCGCGCGATACTCTGCAAAAACCCCGCGCGATACTCTGCAATGCCCCCGCGCCATACTCTGCAATGCCCCCGCGCCATACTCTGCAATGCCCCCGCGCAATACTCTGCAATGCCCCCGCGCAATACTCTGCAATGCCCCCGCGCAATACTCTGCAATGCCCCCGCGCAATACTCTGCAATGCCCCCGCGCAATACTCTGCAGTACCCCCTGCCAGTACTCTGCAGTACCCCTTGCGCAATACTCTGCAGTACCCCCGCACAATACTCTGAAATACCCCCCGCGCAATACTCTGCAATACCCCCCGCGCAATACTCTGCAGTACCCCCTGCCAGTACTCTGCAGTACCCCTTGCGCAATACTCTGCAGTACCCCCGCACAATACTCTGCAATACCCCCCGCGCAATACTCTGCAATACCCCCCGCGCAATACCCCCCGCGCAATACTCTGCAATACCCCCCACACAATACTTTGCAATACCCCCCGCACAATACTCTGCAATACCTCCCGCACAATACTCTGCAATACCCCCGCACCATACTCTGCAATACCCTCGCACCATACTCTGCAATACCCTCCGCACCATACTCTGCAATACCCTCCACACAATACTCTGCAATACCCCCCACACAATACTCTGCAATACCCCCCACACAATACTCTGCAATACCCCCCACACAATACTCTGCAATACCCCCCACACAATACTCTGCAATACCCCCCACACAATACTCTGCAATACCCCCGCACCAATACTCTGCAATACACCCCCACACAATACTCTGCAATACCCCCGCACCAATACTCTGCAATACCCCCCCCACACAATACTCTGCAATACCCCCCACACAATACTCTGCAATACCCCCGCACCAATACTTTGCAATACCCCGGCCAATACTTTGCAATACCCCGGCCAATACTCTGCAATACCCCAACACCAATACTTTGCAATACCCCAACACCAATACTTTGCAATACCCCCGCACCAATACTTTGCAATACCCCCGCACCAATACTCTGCAATACCCCGGCCAATACTCTGCAATACCCAGAAAATACTCTGGGGAAAAAAATGTGTTTTAACCACTTCCTGCCCACGTCATATGAGGTCCTTGACTTTGTGCAGGGATATCTAAATGATGCCTGCAGCTACAGGCATCATTCAGATATCATTTTTTTCAGCCGGCGATTCTCTACACCATAAGAACGATCATGGCGGCTGTTCCGCCTCTTGATCGTTCTTACGGGAGGCAAAAGTGGACGTCCCCACTCCCTTCGCCCTCCGGTGCTTCTTCTGACTCACCGCTGCGATCGAAGCCAGGATCATTTTTTTTGTTTTGTTTTTTTCAGGCTTCCCAGCCTAGAGGTGAGATGTGGGGTCTTATTGACCCCACATCTCACTGTAAAGAGGACCTGTCATGCTATATTCCTATTACAAGGGATGTTTCCATTCCTTGTAATTGGAATAAAAGTGATCAAAACATTTATTTTTGGGGAAAAACGTGTCAAACTAAAATAAATAAAGTAAAATGAACAATAAAAATAAAAAATAAATATTTAAAGCGCCCCTGTTCCCGCGTGCTCGTATACAGAAGCGAATGTGTACGTAAGTCCCGCCCACATATGAAAACGGTGTTCAAACCACACATGTGGGGTATCGCTGCGAACGTTAGAGCGAGAGCAATCATTTTGGCCCCAGACCTCCTCTGTAACTAAAAACATGTAACCAGTAAAAACATTTAAAACGTCGCCTATGGGGATTTTTAAGTAGCGAAGTTTGGCGCCATTCCACAAGCGTGTGCAATATTGAAGGGTGACATGTTGGGTATCTATTTACTCGGCGTAACTTCATCTTTCATATTATGCAAAAACATTGGGCTAACTTTAATGTTTTTTTTTTTAAAAAGCACAAAACTGTTTTATTTCCCAAAAAAATGCGTTCGAAAAATTGCTGTGCAAATACCATGCGCGATAAAAAGTTGCAACGACCGCCATTGTATTCTCTAGGGTCTTTGCTAAAAAAGCATATATAATGTTTTGGGGTTCTATGTAATTTTCTAGCAAATAAATGATGATTTTTCCATGTAGGAGAGAAATGTCAGAACTGGTCTGGGTGCTCCAGAACGCCTGATGGTGCTCCCTGCATGTTGGGCCTCTGTATGTGGCCATGCTGTGTAAAAGTCTCACACATGTGGTATCGCCATACTCGGGAGGAATAGCAGAATGTGTTTTGGGGTGTATTTTGTGGTATGAATATGCTGTGTGCGAGAAATAACCTGCTAATATGAAACTTTTGTGGGAAAAAAAAAAAAAAAAAAAAAAAACCTTGATTTTGCAAAGAATTGTGGGAAAAAATTACAACTTCAAAAAACTCACCATGCCTCTTTCTAAATACCTTGGAATGTCTTCTTTCCAAAAAGGGGTCATTTAGGGGGTATTTGTACTTTTCTGGCATGTTAGGGTCTCAAGAAATGAGAAAGGCCGTCAGTACTTCAGATGTGATCAAATTGATAAATTTTCAGTAATTGGTACCATAGCTTGTAGACCCTATAACTTTCACCCAGACTAAATAATAACCCAATTTTTTTTTTTTTAACCAAAGATATGTAGCAGTATACATTTTAGGCCAAATTTATGAAGAAAAATTCATTTTTTGCAAAATTTTATAATAGAAATGAAAAAAAATTCATTTTTTTACAAAATTTTCGTTCTTTTTTCATTATTAGCGGAAAAAATAAAAACCGCAGAGGTGATCAAATACCACCAAAAGAAAGCTCTATTTGTGGGAAAAAAAGGACAAAAATTTCATTTGGTTACAGTGTTGTATGACTGAGTTATTGTCATTCAAAATGTGAGAGCACCGAAAGCTGAAAATTGGTCTGGTTATTAAGGGTGTTTAAGTGCCCAGTTGTCAAGTGGTTAATATTACAAATTTTGGAATCAACCAAAATTTTCAATTTTTTTTTAAGGTACAGATGTTTTTTATTAATGTGCCATTAAATTGACTTGAAAATATAGCCAATACATAATTTATGTTCCAAATGGCTATTTAGTGCTTGACATAGCTGATGTATCATTCATTCATTATTCACATATGACTGCAAAGCCAACTTTCAGCGACCATTTCTCAAGTCTACTAATGCCTTAAAAAGCAGATAATCACCCAAGAATAGTAAAAAGTCCATAATGTATGTTAAACCATTCAGCTATGATCATGGGGGAAATGTAAAGATATTGAGCATTTGTGAAATCTTTCAGAACCATGTATGAAAAGAAATTATTGTGCAACTGTTAAATATTTTTCCTCTGATGAGAGAAACTTACAGTTTAGGCTAAATACTAATTCGTTTTGGGAAAGTGACTCAGTCTTTTCCCAACTATAAAACAAAAACGTCTTATTGTGTAAAAAATACTGTATAGGGCAGTCTACCCAAACCGGTACTCTAGTTTTGGCCAGATACCATCATTTCACCCATCAGTTTCTCAAAAACATGAATAATAGATCCTCCAACATGATGCACTTCACCAGGTGCATAATTATCTGCTCCTGTTATACGGCCTCATTCAGATGGGTAGCTGGCCCATGTATTGTGTGCCTAAAGCAGTTTTCTTTTGTATCTACATCCACCCCGAAGCTGTGTACAGCAGACAGCCTATGGAAGTGGATGTAGATGCAGCAGCTGCATTAACACAGCGGCATGTTACAATTTGATAGGCGTGCAGGTGTGCAGCCCCTGAACATGGACACCTGCACACTCATACTTTACCATGGCGCTGTTTTCCCGCAACCGATTCGTCCCAATCCACTTCCATAGGTTGCTTACAACCAGCTTGGGGCAGGATGCAAATGCAACAAAATGCCTCATACGCGATATGCAGGTGACGGGAAAATAGGCCTACCTCTCTGATTTCAGTCATCTGAGCTTGATCAATGAACTCTTGTAAAGGGTTTATATCTGGAAAGTGTAATTAAAGAGATAGCGGGATGGACAAAAGCATGTAGTTCCTGCTGAAGTAAGTTACGTTGAAGGATCTGAGAGCTTCCACCAAGAAACTGGTTCTAACAAAAACATTTTTTAGACTTAAGCCCCGTACACACGCATGGTTTTCTCGGCAAGAAAACTGCTGGCAGAGCTTTCTTGCCAAGTAAACCGTGCGTGTGTACGAGGTTTTGAGGTTTATCGTCAAGAAAACTGCCCAGAATCTCGACGAGAAAAATAGAGAACCTGCTCTCTATTTTCTCGTCGTGAGATTCTCGGCAGTGTTTTCCTGCCGAGAAACCCGAGCGTGTGTATACTTGCCTCTCCATGGAAACCCGCGCATGCTCGAAATGACTTTGACGCATGCGCGGTAGCTTCCAAGGCATAGGTAGGGTGAAGCAAGATGGCGGCTACGGCATCGAATGTGACGAGCGCTCGTGACATGCGCTCGTCTTAGTCGATGACGTCACCGCGTTTGTGCCATTCAAAAGAACGGCGGTTCTTTTGAATGGTGTGTGTGTACACTCGGCCGGCAAGAGAATCTTGCCAGGAATCTTGTCAGGAAAAACAATGTTTTTTTCCTGACGAGAATCTGGGTCGTGTACAGGGCTTTACCCTTCAAAGTATGTGTAGCGGCCTGCTACTTTTTAGCTGGCGCTGCTTTAAATTTAGAGGGTAGTCTGATGCCACGTACACACAGTCGTTTTTCAGAAGGAAATAAAACGACATTTTTTAAAACGTAATTTAAATGATCGTGTGGGGGCTTCACGTCGTTTTTAGGCTTCTGAAAAACGTAAAAAAATCAATTTGAACATGCTGTATTTTTTCATGTCGTTTTTCAAAATGTAGTTTTTCGGGTTGTAAAAAATGATCGTGTGGGGGCTAAAACAACGTTTTATACCCGCGCATGCCCAGAAGCAAGTTTTACTAACACGGCTAAAAGCAGCCCAAAGGCGAATAGAACTTCCCCTTCAGAGTGCCGTTGTACGTGTTGTACGTCACCGCGCTTTGTTCATCATTTTTCAAAAACGATGGTGTGTGGGCAACATCGTTTTTAATGATGAAGTTGGAAAAATTTTGTTTTTTGGACATGCTGAAAAATGTCTTTTTTTTTTCATGCCGAAAAACGACCGTGTGTATGTGGCATGAGAGTTAGTTGACTCAGACCGTATGATTTTTTCAACATTTTGGGCCTCTGTTCCAGCCATGGCTGTACTGTGAGTGACCATTATTGTTGTCTGGGGTACCGTTAACAACCCAGGCCAAGGGTGGCAGCAGTCAGGTCAAGGTGTTTTGGGTGTTCCCCTTCGGCAGCCAATCAGTGGGGGTTGATCGTCCCGCTGTGCATGCTAGGGAGGAGTACTTAAGGGACAGACGCCATTGAACCGGGTTGTCAATCGCTGGTCTGTCGTCCCACCACCCCCCGTGAGTGGCCCTCCTGGCCGGGGGACCACATTAGGCCCGGTAGTCAGACTGGGTCTACGCTTGCGGAGTGGTCCTGTACTGTTCGTCCTAGAGGGAGGAAGCCACTCGATGAAGAACCTATCTTGGAGAGCACCGAGCACGAGGCTGGTATCTGAGGAGAGGCCTTGAACTTCATCGAAGGATGCACGATTACTGAAAAGCTGAATGATGGTCGCCTGTCAGTTCTAAGTTTGCAAGAAGTTAATCGGGAGAGATCCGGGTGCTGAATCCTGTGTTGAGAAGATTTTGGACCGAACATATCTCCATCTGAGGGAAAGTCTGTGGCAGAGACTTTACCAATTTCCGTGCGCTATCCTGGCTGCTAGGCTAGTGAGAGGGGCCTATCCGGGTGCGCAATACCCACTCTGGCTAGAGTGGCGACGCAAGCAGTGTTGCTGGAAGCAGGAGTGTTTCCGGACAGAAGTTGTACACCTGAACCTATTACCTGTTACCCTTCCACCTCTTCAACTACTTATTTTATTCTTTTACCAAGTTTAGCAAATAAATCAAAGAAAAAGAAGTCTAAAGTGTGGATAATGAACTTTTTCTCAACTCTCATCTGATACCCTAGACGGCGAGGAAATAGAGGTAACATGCCACCCAAAACAAACCAGCAGCTCCTTCGGGGGGTAGTGCTACATATGTATAGCCTAAACATTGTTTACATGCAATGTATAAGGGTTGGCACTTCTGTAACAAGCTATAAATGTCTGTGTGCCCAATCTATGGGATCTGGTGATCATTGTCTCTGTTACAGAAAGTTAAAGTGGAGGTTCACCCGGAAATGTTAATTTTTAACATTAGATTGATGCTCATTTTGTCAAGGGGAATCGGGTAGTTTTTTTAAAAATGAAGCAGTACTTACCGTTTTAGAGAGCGATCTTCTCCACCGCTTCCGGGTATGGGCTGCGGGACTGGGCGTTCCTATTTGATTGACAGGCTTCCGACGGTCGCATCTATCGCGTCAAGATTTTCAGAAAGTAGCCGAACGTCGGTGCGCAGGCGCTGTATAGAGCCGCACCGACATTCAGCTTCTTTCGGCTACTCGTGACGCGATGTATGTGACCGTCGGAAGCCTGTCGGAAGACTGTCAATCAAATAGGAACGCCCAGTCCCGAAGACCATACCCGGAAGCGGCGGAGAAGATTGCTCTCTAAAACGGTAAGTACTGCTTCGTTTTTAAAAAAACTACCCGATTCCCCTTGACAAAATGAGCATGAATCTAATGTTAAAAAATTTTTTTCGGGTGAACTCCCGCTTTAAGGGGAATCCAAAATATTTACATGGTCACACACTTACAGAACTATCCAACTGGAATAGCTGTTCTGTTGATAGCTGTCTAAAGATAGCCATAGATGGATCGAAATTGAACCGGTTCAGCATGAACTGGCAAAATGTTAATTAATCTATGACCATTCAAGCTTAATAGAAGTCGAGCTAATGATTGACATTTGTGGAACAGGAGAGTTGAAAAATGTTGTCTCTGTATTCTGACAGTGGAGTAGTCCCCGCTGTCAATAGTCGCTCTACCTCATTTGTGTGGACAGAAGAATGCCTTTATTTCTTTTTTTGATCAGCCTGCTGAAAAAAAAATCCATCTAGTACCAGTCTAAAGCCGGTTTGATTGTTGGACGACCGATCGTCTGATTTTGGTCAAAAGGGTGCGTGCAGGATTTTGTCTAGCATACTAATACCGCGTACAGACAGTCGTTTTTTGTGATGAAAAAAAAACGACGTTTTTGAAAACTTCATTTAAAATGACCGTGTGTGGGGAAAACGTCGTTTTATGTCTTCTGAAAAACGACAACAAAAAAAATTCGAACATGCTCGAATTTTTTGTGTCGTTTTTCAAAACGTCGTTTTTTGTGTCAATGAAAATGATAGTGTGTGGGCAAAACGACGTTTCAAAACGACGTTTTTAAACCTGTGCATGCTCAGAAGCAAGTTATGAAGCTAGCTTCAATGGAAAAGAGTGCCGTCGTACGTGCTGAACGTAACCGCGCTTTGCTAGAGCATTTTAAAAAACGATGGTGTGTAGGCAACGTCGTTTTTGAAAATGAAGTTTCAAAAACGTTGTTTTATTTCATGATTCAAAACGTCGTTTTTTTTTATGATTCAAAACGTCGTTTTTTTTTTTATCACAAAAAACTACCGTCTGTACGTGGCATAATAATACACAAATTGTTGTTTGACAAACACAAACGTAGTGACGTACTATGAGAGTATAAAGAGGAAGTTCTGCTAATTTTGTGTTAGTAGAAGTTTGGAGAGCGTTGATTTGCGATTTTCAGAACGTATAAAACAAATGTCTTTTAAAATACGTTTGGCATAACTACATGCAAAGCAGCTTCATTATTATCCCATTAAAGAAGAAGAGGATTTTGACAATTCATCAATTGCCGCGTCAAGAATGTTAATTCTAGATTACGAACAGTAGTTTACAAGACCGAACTCTTCCCAGTCATTCCTTGATTCTTTCAACTTTTGTGTGATGGATTTCTGTACTGACCATCCGACAAAAATTTTATAGCCTGCATATCCAGCTTTTGTCTGACGAAAAAGTCAAATTGTCTGTCGAATGTTATGCACTGTACTAACAATCCGAAAATCCGCAGACAGCTCGTCTTCAGATTTTTCCCTTCTGATTTTTGTTCCGTGTGTACAAGGACTAAACGGGCCAGGCATGATTTTTTTCATTATGCCAGCTGATTGAAGAAAAAGAAAATGATCCAATTCCCCCATCTACCCATTTGATGTTAAATACTTGAATCCTCCGTGCTGTGTCATTGTATTCTGACAGCGGGATTCAGAAAACTCTGATCAGAGCTGCAACTGACGGGCTGCAAACGCTGATCAAATGGAATGAACAGCAGGACTGCTAATCAGAAGTTGATCGATAGATCGACTACTCATAAACAGGAATGGCCAAGGATGGATTGAAATTTGGCCAGTAAATTTGATCCATGTATGGCCAGCTTTAGAGGGAATAGCCCTTTGCTTTGGGGAGATCTATTCTTATTTTCTGTTGTGTCTCCGGGAAGGGAAGTGTAAAAAATCTACCTAATGAGACACAGACAGCAAGAAAAAAAAAAACATGATAGGGGTCTAACAATCCCTAAGGGCCCTTTCAGGTCCACCTGACAGTTTTTTAGGCGGACCTGAACGGGCGCTCCCTGCTCCTCTATGGAGCCACGGATGTCAGCGGTGACATGACCGCTGACATCCGACCCGATCCGCCAAAGTGTGACGGAGGAAAACCCTACTTTTCCTTCCATCTGGCGGATCGGATGAGGTGACAACGGACTTTATGGTCCGTCGTCATCCGATCCCCCATAGGGTCGGTCCTTGCACAGTGTGTCATCTGCCTGCTAAAGCGAAGCCCGCACACGGACAGCCCGACTGTCCGTGTGAAAGGAAAGGGCCCTTACTCTATTCATCACTTAATTTGAAAATAAATGGAGTTTGATGGTGAGTATTTCTGAGAAAATTGTAAGATAGTAATTCAATAAATGAAATGTAATAAAAGTTATGGTAGGCAGGACTTTGAAGAGATGCTGTTATATATTTCTAGCATATACTACCACTTCTACTCTGGGGGGGGGGGGCTGTTTGTGGGTAATGTTTGTATATCCCCTGGGAGGTTATCATATTTTTGATAACTTACTGAACCCAATACATGAGAGTGTAATGGGAATTAATGCTTTACTAGCTAACAGATATTTTGTGTTGGAATATTGGGCTAATATGTTGGGTATGGGTTTCCGTTACAGGTATTAGGGGATTATTTATCTTGTAGTGTTTGGTTTATCTTAGAGCTGAGTTCCTACTAGCGATTAACCTTGTATTTGTTCGATGTATTTACTGAGCCAGATTCAGAAAGGAGATACGACGGCGTAGCTCCGGATACGCCGTTGTATCTCTGAGGCCTCGTACAGACGACCGAACATGTCTGCTGAAACTGGTCCGCTGACCAGTTTCAGCAGACATGTTCGGTCGTGTGTACGGCCGACCGGACAGGTTTCCAGCGGACATTTGTCCACCCGACCGTTTTCGAGCAGACACATGTCCGCTGGAATCCTGTCCATCGGACATGTTTGGTCGTCTGTACAGACTCACCGTACATGTCCGAGCGGCCGCCATCCCTCGCATGCGTCGAATCACTTCGACGCATGCGTGGAAGCATTGACCTTTCAGCGTCGCGCACGTCGCTGTGTCATGGTCGCGGATTTCTGTCTGATGGTGTGTACAGCCATCAGACAGAAATCTCCGAGGGGACATGTCCGCTGAAAACGGTCCGGCGGACCGTTTTCAGCGGACTGTCCCCTCGTCTGTACGAGGCCTGAGTGTGCGTGGTCGTAACTATGCGACTGATTCAGAGAATCAGTTACGCATAGATTTCCCTAAAATCCGACCGGGGTAAGTCTCTTACACCGTCGTATCTTAGGCTGCATATTTACGCTGGCCGCTAGGTGGCGCTTCCGTATAGTTACGCAATGAATATGCTAATTAGGTAGATACGCTGATTCAGAAACATACATCCGGTCGGAGCATTTTTTTACGTTGTTTACGTTAGGCTTTTTTCGGCGTAAAGTTACCCCTGCTATATGAGGCGTAGCCAATGTTAAGTATGGACGTCGCTCGAGTTTTGAAAATTTTACATTGTTTGCGTAAGTCGTTCGCGAATAGGGCTGTACGTAAGTTACGTTCACGTCTAAAGCAATGACGACTTGCGGCATCATTTCGAGCATGCGCACTGGGATTTTTTCCCGAACGGCGCATGCGCCATTTGTAAAATACGTCAAATACGTGGGGTCACAGTGAATTTAAATAAAACACGCCCACATCATCCCCATTTGAATTAGGCGGGCTTACGCCGACACACATACGTTACGCCGCCGTAACTAAGGGCGCAAGTTCTTTCTGCATACGGAACTTGCGCCCTAAGTTACGGCGGCGTACCGTATCTGCGATACGTTACGCCCGCCGATAGACCATTCTATCTGAATTAGGGGCACTGTGTTTATTACAACCTCTTTTTGTTTTGATCCCGATGCAAAAGAGGGATGCCCATACGCAAAATGGCGTGTTACAGCCAGCCACACGGGACTCAGAATGAGACGTGGCTGTGTTATATAAGGTGGTGAGTAAACACGCTGCCCGTTCCCCAGGACAACATCACTTTATGACGAAGCGCGTTGGAAGGAGGGAAGTGTTGACGTCACCATGTTGTTTGTATCCCAGAGAATGAGTGATTTGCTGTTAGCCGGTCAGCTCTTATCTTCCATGCAAGTTTTTATTCATCTGTTGTAAGTGCAATATTTTTTATATACATTAATACAAGTTAAGGCAGATTTACACTATAGTGAGCTTCTTTTTTTGGGCTCTCTGATGATCGGGACGCTATTTGACTTCACCTGGTTGGGAGGTGTATGAGGTCCTGCTGCAGTGATCCATCCCGCGATCAGCCCCATCTACAAGCATACTTTCAAGCTTACAAGGCCTTGACTGGGCTATAGCCACATGCCGGTTTAGCTTGCCTTGTGGTAAGCACGTTTTTCTTAAGGTGGCGGTGCACTTTGTGGTGTTTACAAGTAGAGGGACCTTTACTTCACCATCATCATACAGATTCATGTTATTTATGCTTACTCCTCAAGGACTTTGTATCTATCGGTTTTGGACAATTTTAGCATGGCTCCTTTTTTAGTTATCATTTATGTCTGTGTTATGTATCTCACACTGAGCTGCAGCTTTCATTCTTATATGTTAGACCATTAGCATGGTATTAATCCAATTTACTTCTAATCTGCAGCCTGTTCAAAACAGAACATGGTTGGCTTCCTTGCACTGCCCATTTTGAACAAACGGGTCTATGTGTGGACAATGTGTGCTGTTTTTATGATAACATCCTGTGCCATCTGTGTAATCTAATGTATCACTTTGGCCAGCTCCATCAATAAATTCAGATATTCATACAGATTCTCAGTGGTGGTGCGTCCATTAAGGGCGCACGGGCTCTGCCCCCTCTCTCCAGCCACCCTCCTCTATGACTAATGGATAAATTCATGCATTGCATGATTCTATCCATGGTCGCCATTGCCAATCAGGTGCGTGGGTCTGTTACTCGTCACCTGATTGGCTGAAAGGATAGGCACTGCAATTGGACGCCTATTAGGAAGAGGGAAGGAGAAGCATGGAGGACACAGGAGCCGCTGTCTGACCCGCTGCAAGGTCCCTCCACTCACCGTCACCCACATGCCTGACCCGCCATGAGATAGGGTAAGTGTCAGGAAGACGGCGAGCAGGTGGGGGGGCACAGTGGTGCTATTTGATAGGGCACATTGGAACTATTTGATGGGCACAGTGGTAGCATTTGATGGGGCACAGTGGTAGCATTTGATGGGGCACAGTGGCAGCATTTAATGAGCACAGTGGCAGCATTTGATGGGGCACAGTGGCAGCATTTGATGGGGCACAGTGGCAGCATTTGATTGGGCACAGTGGCAGCATTTAACGGGGCACATTGGAACTATTTGATGGGCACAGTGGCAGCATTTGATGGGCACAGTGGCAGAATTTGATGGGACACAGTGGCAGCATTTGATGAGCACAGTGGCAGCATTTGATGGGCACAGTGGCAGCATTTGATGGGGCACAGTGGCAGCATTTGATGGGGCACCGTGGCACTATTTAATGGGCACAGTGGCAGCATTTAATGGGGCACATTGGAACTATTTGATGGGCACAGTGGCAGCATTTGATGGGCACAGTGGCAGCATTTGATGGTCACAGTGGCAGAATTTGATGGGACAGTGGCAGAATTTGATGGGGCACAGTGGCAGCATTTGATGGGGCACAGTGGCACTATTTGGGCACAGTGGCAGCATTTTATGGGGCACAGTGGCAGTATTTGATGGGGCATAGTGGAACTATTTGATGGGCATAGTGGCAGCATTTGTTGGGGCACAGTGGTAGCATTTGATAGGGCACAGCGGCAGCGTTTAATGGCACAGTAGCTGCGTTTGATGGCACAGTGGCTGTGTTTGATGGGCACAGTGACTGTGCTTGATAGGCACGGTGGGTGCGATTGATGGGCACAGTGGCTGCAATTAATGGGCACAGTGGCTGCAATTGATGGGCACAGTGGCTGTGTTTTATGGGCATAGTGGCAGCATTTGATGGCACAGTAGCTGCGTTTGATGGCACAGTGGTTGTGTTTGATGGGCATAGTGACAGCCTTTGATGGGCACTGTGGCAGCATTTGTTGGCGTAGTAGCTGTGTTTGATGGCACAGTGGCTGCATTTGATGGGCACAGTGAGGCTGCAATTGATTTTTTTGAGTTTTTTTGAGAATTTTAAGCACCAGCCCCCACTGCTAATTCCACTTGCATAGGACATATTCAAGTTGGAAATGGGTCTGTCTGTACACAATAAAGAGCTAAAGCCATCTGCATTACATTAAGAAAAACGTGGCTCTTGTGGAAATCTGGTACCTACAACAGAATTGACAACAAAGAAAAAAATAATATGTTCTGCAGGTTATGTGCTGTACTTCCAGGCTGACCCCTTCCGATATCTAATACTTGCTGGCGTTTCACATATGTCAGTGGGGTTGATCCACACAAAGACGCAGTCTACCTCACCCGAATTACTGTTTATTTGTTCGAAGAGAACAGGAATTAGGCTGTAAACATGGTATGTTTATATCAGCAACTTCACTAAAAATAGTAGGATTGTACAGATAAGCACACAGTAATTAAAGGTGTGCTGATTTCTCATTTCTGAAAATTGGCTTGTTATACATGTGCAGAGCTGTTTTTATCACTATAATGCCGGGTACTAATCGTTATTATTTTCTTTTTCACTCAACCCCGCAGGCTGAGCGGAAAAAAAAACTGTCAGCTATGGTCAGAGCCGCCGTACTAACCATGCAAGGTTAGTTCAGAAATTTCCCCCCTGCCGAGCTGTTGTGTTCTGAATGCTCCCCCCGCCATTGGCTGAGAGCGCTCATGGGGAGTCAGTCGGATGCTGGTTTTCCAGTATGCACATCCTACAGACTGACATACAAACGGGCTGAATGTCAGACAATTTTTTTTAAACCGGCCATTGTCTCCCGACATTCGGATTTACAGATGTTCCGTGCATCCCTGTGCAGGCAGTCCTTATCGATGTCACAGCTTCTGTGTCCCAGTATGACCTCGTGTGGGTGCAGGTCCCCAAATGCAGACAGTGTGAGTTTGGAGACCCACGCCAACATGGATGTCAATAGGCATTGTTAGGACTGTCTGCATAGAGATGCATGGAACACATGTATGTCCCCTTACAAGTAAACATGGCCCTGCATGGCAGTCAGTATTGTATGTGGTATATGAACGAGGCCATACAGCCAACACATTTGATCAATTCATCAAAGCCTGGCTGGTTTCCAGTGCTGTTTCTATATATTCCCAGTTTAACCACTTGCCATTGTGCCGATATACGTTGGCACAATGGCAGCGGTGGGCAAATGGGCGTACAGGTAAGTCCCCTTTAATTTGCAGTGTAGCGGGCGCGAGCACACCCACCGCGTACTCCGTGAGCATGCCCACGGGCACCGCAAACTCTGTTTTCCCCCGGCGGCCCCCGATCGTGACACAGATAGGGAGAGATGCCTACACAAGGCAAGGCATTTCCCTGTTCTGCCTAGTGACATGACAGGGATCTACTGCTCCCTGTCACCGGGAGCAGTGATCTCTGTCATGTTGTAGTGAGCCCATCACCCCCCACAGTTAGAATCTCTCCTTAGGACACACTTAACCCCTTGATCGCCCCCTAGTGTTTAAAGGGTCAAAAAAGGAAAAAAAAATCTTTAAAATAACAAACATGTTATACTTACCTCCACTGTGCAGTTCGTTTTGCACAGAGTGGCCCCGATCTACGTCTTCTAGGGTCCCTCGGCGGCTGTCTCTGGTCCTCCCCACAAGAACTCATCACATTCATGCGAGAGAGCTCGCATGGTGATGAGTCCTTGCAGGCGCGCTCCTGTGATACAGCAAGCGGCCAGAGCCAATGGCTGCGCTGCTCTCAATCCATACGCTCTAGCCAATCAGCAGCCAGGCTGAGCAGTGAAGAGGATCTCGGGACCGAGCGCGGGACTTTCAAGGGGTCAGGTAAGTAAAACTGGGGCTCAGGGGGGGGGGGGGGGACGGCATCATCAGATGTTTTTTCACCTTAATGCATAGATTGCATTAAGGTGACACAAACAAATTCCTTTACAACTCCTTTAACCCCTTTCCTGCCAGTGTTATTTACACAGTAATCAGTAATACAGCACTGATCACTGTATAAATGACAATGGTCCCAAAATAGTGTCAAAAGTGTCCGATCTGTCCGCCATAATGTCGCAGTCCTGATAAAAATCACAGATCGCCGCCAATGCTAGTAAAAAAATCAATTATAATAAAAATGCCATAAATCTAGCCCCTATTTTGTAGACGCTATAACTTTTGCGCAAACCAATCAATATACGCTTATTGCAATTTTTTTAACAAAAAATATGTAGAATACATATCAGCCTGGACAGCGGAAAACATTTTTTTTATATTTTTGTTGGGATATTTATTATAGCCAAAAGTACAAAATATTGAATTTTTTTCTAAATTGTCGCTATTTTTTGGTTTATAGAGCAAAAAAGAAAAAACGCAGAGGTGATCAAATACCACCAAAAGAAAGCTCTATTTGTAGGAAAAAAAGGACGTCACTTTTGTTTGGGTGCAATGTTGCACGTCCGTGTAATTGTCAGTAAAAGCGACGCAGTGCCATATCGCAAAAAGTGCTCTGGTCAGGAAGGGGGTAAATCCTTCCAGGAATGAAGTGGTTAAGTGCTGTGTTATGCGACACTACAGAAGTTTAAAATCGACAGTATTCACACATTTGCATTAAAAACTAACTGAACACACAAACGTATACATGGTGGAATACCCAATAAAATATGCTCACAGTTCTACCATGTGAATTAACCCTTAATTTCCTAACAGTAACAAGGTGACGCTTATCCACTCCCAGTACATCTTTGTTCCGACCCTCTACCTCCACGCTCAGAAGTGGCAGCAGCAGCAGTATAATTGACTGCTGCAACCAGCATAGCATCAAGGCTCTGGGGGGGCCGCTCAAGTCATTATGATGAAACATGGAGGTTGGGACCAATGCATGGTGACTGCATCACACGTGGATTTGATAGGGGCACACATTCTACAGTAGGTTGGAGCAGGGCAGCCATCACAAATTTTGGGGCCTGTTACACATCTTTAGGCAGGGCCCCAGTGGAGCAGAGTCCCGGGGGGGAGGCCCTCCTCGCTCCTGCCACAAAAAGTGGGGGGTTGTGGTAACAAAAGTGTAATCTCTTCTCTCTCCTGCCGCAAGATGATAAATGGGACAGGGGGGGGTTTGGTGCCGACGAACAAAAGTCAACTCAAGTCTTCTCTTCTCTCTCCTGAGTGAGTGAGTGAGTGAAAAACTTGTATATCGCTACACATGCAAACTGAATCGCCTCAAGGCGCTTGCTATCCATTTCCTTCGATTTTTTACCTTCAAAATAGGTGGGTTTTGAGTTTTTGTCTGAAGGCCCGGTGGTTCACTTCCGTTCGGATATTGGTTGGTAATGCAGTCGAGGTCCTTGCACTGCAAATCTACGTTCTTCTTTGGACTTTTAGCAAGCCTTGGGTATTTGGAGTAGATTTGGTTGGTAGAATGGAGAACGCGATTGGGGTTGTGGCATTTTAATTTATCACATAAATATTGGGGCGCGCTACCCTGTACACATTTGTGCGTAAGGCAGAGCGCCTTAAATGTGATCTGGTCTTTTACGGGCAACCAGTGGAGGGACCTGAGGGAAGGGGTGATTGATTCCCAGGGTTTTTTTCCTGTTGTGCTGCCGTATTCTGGACGACTTGTAGACGAGCAACATGGTATTTTGGGAGTCCGAGGTAAAGGGCATTTGCATAGTCGAGTTGATAATTGTTCCCACCACTACTGAAGTGTCTTCTTTTGGAATGAAGGGAACAAGTCTACGTAGCAGGTGCAGCAGATGGTGAGATCCACTGACTACTGAACCTATTTGTGCATCCATTGTCATGTCGGAGTCAAATGTGACTCCGAGGCTTTTGACTTTGGTGCTAGGGGTGATGGTTTGTCCCAAGATGGGCGGGGGCGTCCATGTTGTCGTAGGATGTCTCTTTCGGTTAGCATGAAGCTGAAGAAGTTCTGTTTTTGATCCATTGAGTTTAAGGTAACTCTCCGACATCCAGTTATCTATCAGAGTGAGGCATTTCTCTAGTCCGAGATAATGATCCTTTTTTGATACGGAAGTAAAGTTGGGTGTCATCAGCGTAGGAACGGTAGAGTAAATTCTGTTTACTGATCATTTTGAGGAGAGGGCGGAGATAAATATTGAATAGTACAGGCGACAGGGGTGACCCTTGAGGGACTACGCATGACACAGTACGTTTTTCAGAAGTGAAAGGGCCTAGTTTCACCATCTGAGATCGGTTTTCCAGAAAGGAGAAGAACCAGGGTAAATCTAAGTCTGCCACTCTAGCTACTTCTACTAGGCGAGTCAGCAATATTTTGTGGTCTACTGTATCAAAAGCCGCACTAAGGTCCAACAGTATCAGAAGACAAGATTCTAGTTTGTCTGCTGCTTCAAGAGCATCATCCCATATTTTGAGAAGTGCTGTTTCCGTCCCGTGACCTAGACGGAACCCCGATTGAAGTGGGTCCAGTAGTTTGTGGGTTCTCTAAATGGTGTTGTAGCTGTTGCACTGCTGCTTTCTCCATTACCTTGGAGAAGACGTTTAGGCCTGTTATAAGTCGACGATGATTTGGGTCTATGTGGTCGAGGTTGTTTTTTTTTAGAATGGGTTTTATTATGCCTTGTTTCAGGGAGGTCGGTACCGTACCTTCCTTGAATGATTGGTTTATGGGGTGTGTGATAGCCGGTGCCAAAATATCGGCACATTCTTGTAGAAGTTTTGTGGGAATGATGTCATTAGGCGATGTACTGTCACGCAGGGTAATGATGATATTCCTGCCTCGAGTTACTAAAGTCAGACGGAAAAAATAAACGGGGGAGGGAGGCAGGCCCCTGCCGCGAGTTGCTAAAGGGGGGGTCAGACAAAAAAAATAAAAACAGGAGGGCCACCGGGCCCCTGGGGACCATCGGGCCCCTTACAGGTGTAATGCCTGTACCCCACTGATGGCGCTCCTGGGTTGGAGTGGTGTGCTTCTCCTGTATAATATTAAGCCTTTTATTCTTAGTGCTGGAAAGTCTTAGGCCCCGTACAAACGAGAGGATCCATCCGCTGAAAAATCTCAGCGGATCGGTTTCAGCGGTAGATCCCCTGGTGTGTACGTTCCAGCGGATATTTATCCGCGGATATTTCCGATTTCCAGCAGATAAAAATTTGTAGACATGCTTACAAATCTATCCGCTGGAATCGGAACCAGCGGATCGATCCGGTGGTCTGTACAGACTCACCGGATTGATCCGTCCGAACCCATCTCTTGCATGCGTCGTAATGATTCGACGCATGCGTGGATATCCTTATATGACAGCGTCGCGCACGTCGCCGCGTCATCATCGCGGCGACGGCGCGACGCGTCACCGCAATGGGAATTCGGCGCGGATTTCAATCCGATGGTGTGTACACTCCATCGGATTAAAATCTGCAGAGGATTTATCTGCGGATACGGTCCGGCGGACCTATCCGCGGATAAATCCTATCGTGTGTACCAGGCCTTAGAAGGACTGAATTTGTAAATTATTTTCTCCATTTGATAAGTCTGTTTCCATTGGGGTTATATCTGTGGTGGTAAAACAGATTTCTGTCTGTTTGCACAATATAAGATTTAGACTTGTACGTGGTATTCATGTAAACTTATTTTATACTGAATTCTTTTGCACATAAATTGCTAATTTGTATACAGTACTGTGCACAAGTTTTAGACAGGTGTGAAAAATGCTGTAAATTAAGAATTCTTTAAGAAATAGAAGTGTTAAAGGTTTTAACAATTAACAAAATGGAATGTAAATAAACAAAAGAGAAATTCAAATAAAATCTATATTTGGTGCGACTACCCTTTGATTTAAAGAAGCTTTTGCAGGAACTCAGCAGGTAGGTTGTTCCAAGAATCTTGGGGAACTAACCATAGATTTCTGAGGATGTAGGCTGCCTCAAATCCAGGGTGGATTAAAAATTAATGATTTAAAAAAAAATAAGATTTATTTTTATTTAAATCAGATTTTTTGCGATTTAAATATGATTTTTTTTTTTGTCAAATTTATTTTAATACAAGGCTTTTGGAGTAAAAATGTATATAAAGAGTGGGCCAGATTCTTGTACACTGGGCGTATCTCTGCGGCGGCGTAACGTATCCGATTTACGCTACGCCGCCGCAAGTTTTTCAGGCAAGTGCTTTATTCACAAAGCACTTGCCTGTAAAGTTGCGGCGGCGTAGCGTAAATCACCCGGCAGAATTCAAATTCGGCGGGTAGGGGGCGTGTATCATTTAAATGAAGCGCGTCCCCGTGCCGAACGAACTGTGCATGCGCCGTCCGTAAAATATCCCAGTGTGCATTGCTCCAAATGACGTCGCAAGGACGTCAGTGGTTTCGCCGTGAATGTAAATGACGTCCAGCCCCATTCACGGACGACTTGCGCAAACGACGTAACTTTTTAAAATTTCGACGCGGGAACGACGGCCATACTTAACATTGGCTGCGCCTCATATAGCAGGGGCAACTTTACGCCTGTCGGATCTAATGGATATCTATGCGTAACTGATTCTAAGAATCAGTCGCATAGATACGGCGGGTCAGATCAGGACTTACGACGGCGTACATGGCGCTGTGCCATCGTAAGTCCTTTAAGAATCTGGGCCATTGTTTTCTTTTTAAGATACATTAATAATTTAGTTTATTCAGCATGAAATGGCGCTAGTTATGTAGAATGAGGCTGTATTTTCTGCAATATTTACATTTTTGATCATTTCATTCAATGATTCCAAGCTGAGATAACATGCACTGCATTGATGCATTCACACAATTTCACAGTAACCGTGAGATACAACAAAGTTCAGAAATATTTATTTATCCCATTGTTTTGCAAATCTACGTACACTACAAACTGTATGATTAAATCAGTTCGAATATCGCTGTTTTACTAACCTGACAGCTTATTATTCTAAATAGGAAACCTTAATTTTGTTTAAATATTAAATATATTTAAATATTAAAGACTCAAACTACCAACAAGAAGGAGTCTTTACATTTAAAGAGAACCTGTCATTTCAGATGTTAGCGGCCATCCACTGACCTGCTGCCGCCACGTCCTTCACCTTGTTGTGTCACTGCCGCATCACCAGCCGTCCCAATAAAGTGAATTGGACTGTCGGCGAGTTAACAGCGGGTCAGAGGAGTAGCCGTTGCGGGATAGAGATGACAGTTGCTCTTTAACAATTATGATTTAAATCGAGTTGATTTAAATCAAACCTTTTTACTAAAGCCCTGATCTAAATCGTGATTTAAATTTGACTTGATTTAAATCAGATCCACACTGCTCAAATCCTCCTGTCTCTTTATGTAATGCAAATAAGACTTGATGATGTTGAGACCAGGGGTCTTTGGGGGCCAAACTATCACTTCCAGGGCTCCTTATTCTTCTTTACACTAAAGCTAGTTTTTAACGACATTGGCTATATGTTTTGGGGTCGTTGCTGGACACCATTGATTCTGACCAAATCTCCAACTCCATTTTCAGAACTGCAGCCTCAAACTTACTGCTGGACATCTTCCGATGTCAAAGGGAAGTAAGCATGATGTGTCTTCCATCTGCTGCATTAAGTTTCCTTGGCTGACCATTGCATCTACGGTCCTCAACGTTGCCAGATCAATGGTGTCCTTGATGCTGAGAAATACAGGAGGATACTTATCCACCATGTCATACCATCAGGGAGGCGTGCGACTGGTCTCAAATGTATTCTGCAGCAGGACAATGACCCCAAACAAACAGCTGTCATTAAGAACTATCTTCAGCGTAAAGAAGAGCAAGGAGCCCTTAAAGTGATGGTTTGGCCCCCACAGAGCCCTGATCTCAACATCATTGAGTCTGTCCAGTATTACATGAAGGGATGGAAGGATTTGAGGCAGCTTAAATCCACACAAGATCTGTGGTTATTTCTCCAAGATGTTTGAAACAACCAACCTAACTGTGCAAGACATCCCATTAACCACTTAAGGACCGCCTCCTGCACATATACGTCGGCAGAATGGCATGGCTGGGCACAGGCACGTACAGGTACGTTCCCTTTAAGTGCCCAGCCGTGGGTCACGGGCGCGCGCCCGCGACCCGGTCCGAAGCTCTGAGACCGCAGCCGCGGGACCCGCGAACATTGATCGCCGCCGGTGTCTCGCGATCGGTCACAGGAGCAGAAGAATGGGGAGAAGTGTGTGTAAACACACCTTCCCTGTTCTTCATAGTGGCAGTGTCACTGTTCGTCTGTTCCCTGATATAGGGAAAGACGATCAATGATGTCACAAGTCCAGCCCCGCCCCCCTACAGTTAGAAACACATATGAGGTCACACATAACCCCTACAGCGCCCCCTAGTGGTTAACTCCCAAACTGCAATTGTCATTTTCACAGTAATCAATGCATTTTTATAGCACTTTTTGCTGTGAAAATGGTCCCAAAAATGTGTCAAAATTGTCCGATGTGTCCGCCATAATTTCGCAGTCACAAAAAAAAAAAATCGCTGATCGCCGCCATTACTAGTAAAAAAAAAATATTAATTAAAATGCCATAAAACTATCCCCTATTTTGTAAACGCTATAAATTTTGCTCAAACCATTCGTTAAACGCTTATTGCGATTTTTTTTACCAAAAATAGGTAGAAGAATACGTATTGGCTTAAACTGAGGAAAAAAAAACTTTTTTTTATATCTTTTTTGGGGATATTTATTATAGCAAAAAGTAAAAAATTTTGATTTTTTTTCAAAAACGTCGCTCTATTTTTGTTTATAGCGCAAAAAATAAAAACCGCAGAGGTGATCAATTACCACCAAAAGAAAGCTCTATTTGTGGGAAAAAAGGACCCCAATTTTGTTTGGGAGCCACGTCTCACGACCGCGCAATCGTCAGTTAAAACGACGCAGTGCCGAATCGCAAAAAGGGGCAAGGTCCTTTAGCTGCATAATGGTCCGGGTCTTAAGTGGTTAATTAAAAGATTTCTCCAGTGTGTGCAGAAAACACTGGGGGAATCTTTTAATTAATGGGATGTCATGTGCATACATGGAACTTGTATTTTTCTATCAAAATCAAGTTATATATTGACCTAGAGCAGCTTTTGTAAGGTTCATGTCTCTCCCTGTACCCATATATTTTCTATGCCCTATAATTAATATTTTGTATAGTATTTTCCAATATCTGCGTACTCTTTATGCCAATATGTTTGTTTCACGTGAGTTTGTGTTAACTAATATCAACATGAGTTTTCATTCCAATCTCTTTGTTGTCTATAGCATATAAAACGCCACACCGGAATCTCCTGAGGAAGCTCTGCTGAGCGAAACATGTTGAGAGTGGTAGTGTCTGTAAAATATGCCTTTATAGAACAAGTGGATGCTGTGGATGAAACTTTGATCTCATGTTTTTTTATCTTTGTAATAAAATGTATTCATTTTATATGCTGTATCAGAGAGTCCTAATCTCCATACACAACACCTTAAAATTCCCAAGGCTTGTTACCTCTCATTTTCCCTCCATTTGTGTTTATTTCTGTTTCATACTGGTTTGAATCTATTTGAGTTTATTGATTAAAAATTGATCTGTTTATAGCCTTTAGGCATTCAAATATTTACATCCCTCCAAAAGGCAAAGTAAATACATTCTAAAATTGCCCTTATTTACCCCTGTAGTTACATCCCCTGTAAAGCAATTCATCCTTATGCTCAAAGCAGAGATTCAGCACTTTTCTATGTCGCCTCATTAGGTGTACCTGCTCTGTGTTCACATTAGAAGGCTTGCAGGGAAAGCTAAGCTACCCAAACAAAATTCTGTAAGCAAAAACAAACAAAAAAGAGAGCGGTCTGGATACTGCCTCTTAATATGACACAACTCCATCCCGGAATACATATAATACGAAAAAAAGGGTTACCCCATTGGGACTATAAATGAGTTGATCATAGAGGTCATAACAAATGAGTAGAATAATAAGAATTTATTGAAATTCCAAAAGCATAATCATAAATGAGCATAAAAACATCATGAAGCATATAACTTATGACCATAAATATGTTTGATAAAATGTTGGAGATACATAATATACATATACATCTTTTGTACTTGACATGTTTCACAAGCTCTACTCGCTTCATCAGGAGTTGATGCATGTACAAGATATCTAAAAAATAGTAAATATTAGTAAGATATAACATTCAATGATGGTTGGGGTTAGAGAAGAAGCATGTGACCTCAATGAGGCACTCCATACTCACATTATGGTAAATTGGTCCAAAAGACTGATTCCAAATGATGACAATGAAAAAATGTTCCAACTGGGGGCTGAAGAGGCATGACCCACAGCAACCTGTTGAGGGCCCAGTGAGGGATAAATGACCATGGCGGAGAGAGAAGGACGGTGTTACAGACTGTGTGTTCTGAATTGCCCCATTGGCCATATATGTCATGAAAACTGTAAAAAAGATATATATGTATCCAAATGAATTGATAATAAACTAGGTACTGGCCTAAAAATATGAATGAGTAATTATATTGTATGATAAAGTTGATGAAATTATGGACATGGATGCAAACAGGGAAGAAAAGGGGTGAAAGGAACAAGTAAAAGTGTGGAAAATGTGAACAGAATGGGGATGGAGGAAAAGAAACAAAAAGAAGAGGAGATAAAGAAAAAGGAAGGTGTATCCCTTTGTGTTCCTTATTAACCACATACATCATAATAGCCATACCAGAAATAAGATATATAACTAGATCTGTAAATGGTCACCATCATAGTATTCTAAGAGTATAATAGTGGTAATGTAAGAGTATAATGTAATGGTATTCTAATGCCGTGTACACGCGATCGGAATTTCCAACAAATATTCAATGGGAGCTTTTTGTCGGAAATTCCGACCGTGTGTAGGCTCCATCGGACATTTGCTGTCGGAATTTCCGACAACAAAAATTTGAGAGCTGGTGTACAAATTTTCCGACAACTTTTCGTCGCACAAAATTTCCATGCATGTTCGGAATCAAGCAGAAGAGCCGCACTGCCTATTGAACTTTATTTTTCTTGGCTCGTCGTACTCCTTGTATGTCACCGCGTTCTTGACGTTTGGAATTTCTGACAACATGTGTGTGACCGTGTATATGCAAAACAAGTTTGAGCCAACATCCGTCAGAAAAAAAATCCAAATTTTTTTTGTCGGAATGTCCGATCGTCTGTACGTGGCATAAGAGTGTAATAGTAATGATAGTACAAGTATCTTCGTAGTGTCCATGTTCTAAGCTGAGGTGGAACAAGAGCACAGGCAAGGGTAAATATAGAGTGGGGGGAAACAATGAAAAAAAGTAAGGGAAAGAGACAAAGAAATAAAGAATGTGTGAGCAAAGATATCCTGCTGGTATGTTAAAGTGTTTTAGAGAGCAAAATTGCCAATCATGGATTGTATGTGCAAATGTGATATAGTATGGTATAATCATAGGTATATGTGATGTGCTTACCCCTGTATAGGACCTCTCAGTTATGGGAGGACAATCCAAATGAAAAGAAGAGCATTCACCAGGTACACCCCCCAACTTAAATCCCTGAGCGGAAGCGTCAGGCTCCGCCCCTAACACCATACGTAACATGGCTGCGGTGCGAGCCAGCGCTGCACCCACTGTTGCACGGGATTGCGCTAGTAAAAACAAAAGTAGTAAAATGAGAAGTGTCAGATGCAAATTTTGTGAATTATTCATTTCAGAGTGTTGTTAGCTTTAGAGGTCATTGAAAACCACTAACTAGCCTGTTAAAAGGTAAAATAAAAAAGCAAAACTTACCTTCCAGAGTGGTGTATGCCATAATACTCACCCTGCAGTGCTCCTTTTTTGCCTGTATATGTCCTCAGTCTTCTGGGTTTAATTATAGTCAACATCATTCAACCCACTTAAAGCGGAGGTTCACCCTAAAAACATTTTTCTAACATTACATTGTGCTCACTTCCAACATTGACAGTATGCTGATTTATTTATTTGTTTTGCTGTACATACCATTGTATAGCTATTTTCCCCCCCGGCTTCCAGGTAGTGGCTCCCGCGGGAGTGGGCGTTCCTATGCAGAGGCTAAGTGATTGACGTGATGACAAAAACTTCCCCCTGGCGCATAAGGCGCGTCACCAGTTTCCGAAAGAAGCCCAACGTCGGTGCGCAGGTGCCGTATAGCGCCGTATAGAGCCGACTCGCAGATCGACTTCTTTCGAAAACTCGTGACCCGCCTTATGCGCCAGGGGGAAGTTTTTGTCATCACGTCAATCACTTAGCCTCTGCATAGGAACGCCCACTCCCGCGGGAGCCACTAGCTGGAAGCCGGGGGGAAAATAGCTATACGACGGTATGTACAGCAAAAAAAATCAGCATACTGTCAATGTTGGAAGTGAGCACAATGTAATGTTAGAAAAATGTTTTTAGGGTGAACCTCTGCTTTAAACTCCCATGCTAGTGCTTGCTGCAGTGTATCTATAGAAATAGCAGATAATGTAACCTCTATGGGGTCCAGAGTTGTCTTTGGCTACTCAATAATTTATGCAAGTGTAGCGGTACCCTCGTGAGGGCTGCTAATAGACACTGTACCCCACTGGTTACCTCAACTTTGCATATCCTCTCTTACCTATGACACCTTGGGTTCCATTCTGCAATGTTGCGTTAGTAATGAGAAACTCACACAGATTCACTGAACAACACAGATATGTTTACTGAGATAAAATAAACATAATAAATAGCATGAGTGAAACACAGCTCAACAGAATGTATTTCTCATAACTGGTATACATAGATGGTTAACATAAATCCACTACAAGACCTATATGAACAGGCAGACAGAGAAACAAATATCCAACACCCGTAACACATATATTGGATACCATCCCTCTGAAGCCTCAACACACAGACCTGCAAACAGTGATAGACATATGCATTCAAGTCAATGGAAACGAAAATATTTTTTTTTGCGCATTGACTTCAATGGGGTGTAATACCGAATGTGGCCTGAGGGGCGCCACAGAGCGCCAAAAATGTCCGAAAAGGCCCGAGGACACTCCGGTTCGTTTCCTGCACCCCGGAACTCAGGCCAAATGAGGTACTGCAGGCCAATGTTCGGCTTTTCTCGGCTCCTGCACCCCCGTATCTCAGGCCAAATGAGGTACTGCAGGCCTATTTTGGGCTCTGCTCTGCTTCTGCGCCCCCATACCTCAGGCCAAATGAGGTATTGCTGGCCTATTTAGCTTGAATTCTGCTCGCCTTGCACTCACAAGCCGAGTCAGATTTTTTTTAAAATCAAAACACTCTCATACCAAGTTGCTCTTAAACCGAGGTTCCACTGTATTAACCACAATGTAAATTGGACATTATCCTACAGATTGACTCCCCCTAGATTTATAGTACACTGATTAAGCAATAAAATACAAAGTAATGGTGCATAACAAAGAGAAAATGACAAGTGTTCCTTTAATTCTGGATATCTTCAGCTAGCCTGTTGTTTATACTGCAGTGTAATTTGTAATCCAAGGTAGGGAAAAATAGGAGAACAAGGATGAACTAATTGATGCATTGTCTGAAGAAATATTATCACATGTATGTTCCTCTTTAACTGTATTAAGTGTCATGGACATGCAATAATGTCTGGCAGCTTACCTTCTTCTCATGTCTCCATCAGAGGCCTGACTCTCTTCTGGCTGTCTTTTTATCACGTCTCCTTCCTGTATGGCCCCACCCCAGGCCATCCCAGGAAGTCTATATTAACTGTTGCACTGCAGGTCTGCTTTGCTGTTCAACCATGTTGTTAGCTTAAGTTCCTGTCTGCAGTGTCCTACGTTTACCTTCCTGTGTACCGTTTTTGGCTCGTCCCTGACTTCTCCTGTTTTTCTGTGACCCTGACCTTTTGCCTGTCCCTCAGTTACCCTTGTCTGCCTGTTGCCCTGACCTCGGCTTACCCATTACTATTGCTTGTCCTGGTTGCTGCTTCCCCTCTCTCCCTGCAGAGCGTGACCTAGGGGATCCCAGGGGTCGCAACCTGGATCCAGCTGCGGCGAAGGCCATCCTCACCACTAGAGGCTCTGGTGAACACAAAGCTGGGTCTTAGACTCCGCGCCCTGGGGAATCTTGAGTTCACGCTTCCTCTCTGATTGCAGCAGTCGGCTATAGGGTTCACTACCCTGTGGTGCATCCCTGACCCCAACGGGGTGCACTTGTCACCTGGCCACAGGTGACCTGACATTAAGAAGTTGATTACAGTAGTGACTTTAGAGCACAGTGGGGAAAAATAGGCCCCAAGTGCCTGCTTTGTGAGGTCAGTGAAGAAGTAGATGAACATCCATGGAACTACAAGTATCACCAGCCAGTCTGTAAAATAACTACTCATTAATACTGTTATTAAAACATAGGTGTTGCGCTAATACCAACAATTGCTGCTGTAGATACAATAAGTGCTAATGATACCACGTACACACCCTAACTTAATAGGAGGTATCAATCAATAGTGCAAATTGAAAAATGCAAAAAATTATATATATACACAAATTAAATGAAAAAAGGAGGGGGCGTGTCCTGGCTATGGAGGAGTGAGGACGTGTGTGTCTGCTGCTCCGTTCCACCGCCGCACGATATCACAGCTACGAGTGTGGGACCTCCGCCGAACACCTCCTAGGATGTCACACAAGAACCGGGCATCCTCGCAGCCCCCCCGGGCGGACCGCACAAAGCAGGGACAGCTGGATTCCTTCCTCACGGAGCCAAATAGGAGCGGCCGCGAGACCTCCAAGATGGCGCCGGCCGGGAAATCACAGCATGCAGCGCAGGCTTCACAGGCTGCCACGTCTCGATCCCAGCTACAGACATGCTCCCCTGTGCCTTCCCCGTCGCTGGTGAGTGACCTGACGGCCCCGATTTCCCCGAGCTCGCCCTCCTCACTACTAGGCCTGTCAGAGGGGCCTGACCCTCTGGAGGACGCGGACATCAGACGCCATATTTGGGCCCTCCCTACCAAAGCAGACTTGGAGCGCTTTGCGGATCGGGTCGAGAGGGCCCTGAAGGAAGACGTGGCCCAGCTCAAGGCTGACACTACCCACCTAGGTAACAGGGTGGAAACCCTGGAACAAAAGCTGGAGGATGTGCTTCCAGTCATCTCCCAGCTACAAGAAACATGCTCCGCTCAAAGTCACCAGATAGAGGCCCTGTTGTGCCATTTAGATGACATGGAGAATCGCAGTCGCAGGGCGAATATCCGGATACGGGGCCTGCCTGAAGCGACAAGCGCCAGAGACATTGTTCCTACCCTGGAGGATATATTTAAGGACATCTTGGGCCTGCCTGCCACTGCTGTGGTGGAGATTGACCGCGCGCACAGGGCTCTCAAGCCCCCGTCCCAAGATGTGAACAACCCGCGCGATGTCATATGCAAACTCCATAAATATACGCTTAAGGACCGCATCATGCAAAAAATGCGGGGTAAATCCCACTATGATTTTGACGGTGCGCACTTGTCCTTTTACCAAGACATTTCCAGGCGCACTCTCATGCAGCGGCGGTTACTGCGGCCTCTCCTGGTAGCCTTACAAGAAGCAGGCCTGTCATACCGATGGGGTTTCCCCTTTTATCTGCAGGCCACTAAAGAAGGCAGAACTGTGACCCTTCGCACGAAAGATGATCTACCGCACTTCTTATCTTCCCTCGACCTGGACCCGGTGGACTTCCCAGACTGGAGGACCTCTTCGGCTCTTCCCGCTATCTCCCTTCCACCCTCAGGTCCTTGGCAGACGGCCAAGCGCAGGAACCGCAGAAGAGGACGTGGACAGCGCATCTCTGAATCCTCACAGGGCCCTGCTCCGGTCGGAGACTGAAGAACTTTTGGGCATAGGCTCGCTATACAGCTTCTTCCTCCCCTTCTTTTTTATTTTTTTACATCTCCGGCTGGAGATGCTGGAAGATTCCTGACATTGGCACGCTGACGCCCGCCTACCGCAGACCTGGCGGTGCTTGTGCCCTTTGTACCTGCTTCACTAGTGATTTTACGGCTCCCTGTCCCTCTCACCCTCACCACCCCACGTCTGACGCGGTGGACGATGGCGGATGCCCCCCTCTCCCTCTTTCCATGTTGGCCACGTTCCCCCAGTAGGCCACCCTCTCATTTTGGGTACTGATCCCCATTGGGATCTTGGACTGGGGTCCGAGCCCCCCTTCCGTAAGGACTGGGGTCCCGGACAGGGTCCATAGTGATTCCGTTAGACTGTTTGGCCTAGGCCATCTTGTCATGTTTCCTATGTCTTTACGTTTTTTTGATGCTTGTTTTTTTATCTCCCTCCTATCTCTTTTCTATGCCCCCCTTTTTTCTTCTTCTCCCTCCTCCTTCCCTCGTCTTACCCCCCTCTCTCCTCTTCCTAGGTGCGTCTTACTGCTCTGCCTTCCACACCGGGCGCCTCGCAATGATCAGCAACTCCATTCTCTCCGACTCTACCTATGGCCACCCTGCAGGTAAGCTCCTATAATGTTCGAGGCTTGTGCTCTCCTCACAAACGTAGCAAGCTTTGGGGGGAGTTGAAGCGGCTGAAGGCACAGGTGGTGTTCCTACAGGAGACCCACTTCACGCCACGGTCGCTACCCAGGCTCCCTAAACATCTTTTTAGCCAGTGGTTTCTTAGCACGTCTCCGACCCCTAAGTCCAGGGGTACAGCTATTGCCATACACCGGTCGTGCCCCTTTCAACCCACTGATACCCTGATTGACCCTTTGGGTCGCTATGTGTTCCTAAAGGGCTCCCTAGCGGGACATGTATACACATTAGCGTCCATCTACGCCCCTAACACAAATCAGTTGGGTTTCCTCGATTCTACACTGGAACGATTGGGTGAATTTAGAGAGGGCTTCCTGATCTTGGGGGGAGACTTCAATGTCAGCCCTGACCCCTTGCTGGACACATCCCACGCTAGACCAACGCATTCTCATGCGTTCCTTAAGCATTTCCGCAAATCCCTTCAGTCCCTCCTGCTGACAGATAGTTGGCGCTTGCTACACCCCACTGACCGTGACTTTAGCTACTACTCTAAGGTGCACGACGTTTATACCCGCATAGACCACCTATATGTGGACCGGAACACCCTGGAACTCCTGCAATCTGCCTCTATAGGCTCGATCACCATCTCAGATCACGCGCCGATCTCTGTCGTCTTTGCTCTTCCCTCGGGATCGCGACGCTCCTGGACATGGCGGCTCAATGATAACTTACTAGACGATACGGGGGTGGTGGGCGAAGTCTCGGATACCTTGTCCCATTACTTCTCTGAAAACTCTACAGGTGATGTGAGTGAGGGCACGTTGTGGGAGGCCCATAAGGCCGTGGTTAGAGGGGCATTGATCTCTCAGGGGTCCCGGTTGAAACGGGAACGCATGGCGGACTTTCACAGGGTGTACACCGCCCTCCAGAAGGCTGAACTCCACCATAAGGCGACGGGGGGACCAGAGGCACTGAGTAACTTGACTGAGCTGCGGGAATTGCTCCTGCGCCTTTTGGATAGACAGACGCACAAACGATTCAGCTACATGTCCCATAAGTTCTATGAACATGGGAATAAATGCGGGCGCATGCTAGCACGAGCGCTGCGAGCTCGGACTGCGCAGATGCATGTCCACAAGCTGTATTCCCCTTCGGGGGAGCCGACGGTGCTGTCCTCTAAAATTGCCGCGGGCTTTCGGGACTACTACGCCACTTTATACGACTTGAACTCTGGACTCCCCCCCTCGGCGTGGGACACCAAGCGTCGGGCGATTCGGGACTACTTGACCTCGTCGGGTCTCCCTTCACTCACGGACGATCAGTCCTCAACTTTAGAACAACCAATTACCCTGTCTGAGCTTAGACTGACAATTAAGTCTTTACCCAATGGGAAGAGCCCGGGCCCGGATGGGTTCACTAAGGCCTACTATGCGACATTTCTCTCCCACTTAGAGGCACCCTTGTTGAGGTACTTCAACTCTATAGCAGAGGGCAAAACAATTCCCCCGGAGGCATTATTAGCTCACATCACGGTAATTCCGAAAGAGGGCAAGGACCCCGCCGCTCCACAGAGTTACCGCCCTATTTCGCTCCTCAACCTGGACGTGAAGATACTAGCAAAAATTTTGGCTAATAGGCTCAAACATCTGTTGCCCGGACTTGTGCACCTTGATCAGACGGGCTTTATTCCAGGCAGGGAAGCCAGGGACAACTCCCTGAGAGCGATTCAGCTTATTCACTGGGCCCGCTCCCGCACAGACCCCCAGCCCTACCTTATCTTATCAACCGATGCCGAAAAGGCATTTGACCGGGTTGATTGGTCATACCTGCAGGAGGTGCTTAGCCATTTAGGCCTGGGACCCCGCATGTATGCTTCCGTCTTAGCCCTTTACTCTGATCCATGTGCACAAGTGAAGGTGAACGGTACCCTTTCTTCCCGCTTCCCCATCAGAAACGGCACGAGACAGGGCTGTCCTCTCTCACCCCTCCTTTTTGCTCTGGTGCTAGAGCCTTTGCTCCGCACTGTTAGGGCAAATGGTGATATTAAAGGTCTGCAGGTCGGGAATGCGGAGCATAAGCTTTCGGCTTACGCTGATGATGTCCTTTTCCATCTAGAGAACCCCCTGATCTCGTTGCCGAATCTGTTGAAGGAACTTAAACACTTCGGAACCCTATCCAACTTTAAAATAAATTATGGGAAATCTGAGATCCTCCCCATTAACTTGTCACCGGACCTAGCGAAGAGACTTAAAGACGCCTTCCCATTTTCATGGGCCAAGACATCCCTGCGCTACCTAGGTGTACAGCTCACAGATAGATATGACGCCCTATACAATGCCAACTTCCCCCCCCTGCTAGCCGCAATTAAGGCGGACCTTTCCCAGTGGACTCGCACTGCCTTCACCTGGCTGGGCCGGGTGAACGTGGTGAAAATGAACGTTTTGCCCCGCATCCTTTTTTATTTTCAGATGCTTCCGATTCGATTGCCCAGGCTGTTCTTCGACCGCCTCTCTAGCATGCTAACTGAGTTCGTTTGGAATGCACGTAAGCCCCGTATAGCTCTTAAGATGCTGAAACGCTCTAAGACAGAGGGGGGATTGGGATTCCCTGACGTTAGGCGATATTACAGAGCGGTGGCTCTTCAGAGGATACTCAACTGGCGTTTCCATACTCGCTCGAAGCTCTGGGTGTCACTGGAGAAATGTCTTGCGGGACGGAACCTATCATACGCACCATGGTTACAGCGGGAACATAGGGGACTTTCAGAGACGACTTCCCCATTGACGAAGCACGTGCTTGCGGTCTGGGACAGAATGAATGTTGCGCTTAAATTGTCTCCCCCTATGTCGCCGCTGGCCCCATTGGGTGGCTTCCTTTGGTTCCCTCCGGGAGAGCAAATGGCCTTTTTTGAATCATGGCTAGATGATGGAAACGCCAGTTGCGGGAAACTTATAAAAGATGGTAAACTCCTAGCTTATGAGGCCCTCCCTACGGGACGACACGGCCCACGGATGAATTTCTGGCGCTATAGGCAGCTGCACCACTTTTTTGAGAAACAGGGCCATAGGATCAGGGACCCCTCCTCTCTTACCCCGTTTGAAAGTCTTTTTGCTAGTGAGGATCCTACCCCCCACTTGGTATCGGAGCTGTACCGCTTGCTGGGATCTGCTGCCCCTCTGCCTACACCTGCTTATATACGGAGATGGGAGAGGGATCTGGATCAGGTCCTGACGGAAACACAATTGACCCATCTCTACCGCCTCACTCATACTTCCTCGGTAGACTCTAAAACCCAAGAGACAAATTTTTAAATTTTGTCTCGCTGGTATCGTGTGCCGGCGGACATGGCGTGCATTTACCCTACTGAATCCGGGTTGTGCTGGCGCAGGTGTGGGCACAGGGGCACGCTCCTCCATGTTTGGTGGGGTTGCCCCTTGATTGTACCCTTCTGGGCAGACGTTAAAGATCAGATACTGATGATCACGGGGATTGATATCCCCCTCTCTCCGGTGCACTTCCTTCTCCATGTCCCGACAGTCCCTCTAAGTCAGTATAAGAAAAGTGTTATACCACATCTACTTAACGCAGCCAGGCGGCTGCTTCCAACTTACTGGAAGCAGTCCAAAGTTCCTGGTCGTGAGGACTGGACGCAGGTGGTGAGTGCCATCGGAGAGGCTGAGAGGTGGGTGGCGACCTGCCGCGACCGTAGCGAACAGCATACGGCCATTTGGGCGCTGTGGACGGATTACATCTCGGACCCTAACTTAGTTCCCAGTAGCCTAGATGTCGCCCTGCTGGAACTTGCGGAGCCCTCCCTTAAGACCCGCAGGCTGCAGGCTCTCGCTGGTGGAGAGGCTGAGCCCCTTGCTAGTTAGATGAGGAGGTGGTCGGTCGATGATGGAACTTTGGCCTGGAGTGATGCGCCCGGTGTGGAAGTGGATGTGCCCTTCGCTAGCTTTTGAGGTACGCACTGCTCTTCTCTCCCCCCTTTCTTATCCCCCCCTTCCCCTTTTTTTTTATTTTTATTTTTTTTTTTTTTTCTTTCTTTTCCCTACCCCTTCTCATCCTCCCCCCCTCTTCGTTCTCTCTACGCCTCTCATTTACTACTCAGTTTCTGGGGCCTCTCCCTCTTTCCCCCTCTCTTACTCTTCAGTTTTGTTTCTTTTCCTAATTTTTGTGATATTTGCCAGTGGGACTTTTATGCCTGTGTATGTTAGACACGCTGTGAGGTTAACCGAAAACCGCTACTGGACCGTGATTAATACCACGGCCTCGCCTAAGTGCCTTAGCTGGCCCCATGGTCCTGGCCCTCTGGCTCACCTGAGGGTGATGGGTGGTAGTTGGAGGCCTCAGTGCCCCCCCCTCCGCCCTGGGTGTGGGCGACGGATCTGGGTCCGGGCCTTGCGGCCTCTTAGTCCCCCTATTGTTTTTAGCTTCTTGCAATGGCACATATATGAACTCCCTGCCTGGCTCATCCCCGGGTTTGGGGGGTTCGGCGGATACCTTAGCTTTTTTCCTCTGAGGCTCCATTCTGTTGTTGTTTGCCTCCATGCCCTCTTAGAAGGCCGCCCACCTGGCTACCTTGCTGCCCCGGGGCTGACGCGGCTGCCGGCGCCCTCTTGGGTGGTGGCCGCCGTGGTGGTCCCCGGGTTTACAATTGCGTTTAATAAAGCTGGTGATAGATGCATATACGTTATAATTTGTCCGAGGTAAACCTTGGCTGTTTGACGGTCCTGCGAGGCCGGATTTTGAT
The DNA here is from genome assembly GCF_905171775.1 of Rana temporaria. NCBI lineage: Eukaryota > Metazoa > Chordata > Amphibia > Anura > Ranidae > Rana > Rana temporaria. The sequence continues at coordinate 399,452,399 of NC_053490.1, forward strand.
ATGTAAAAATCCCGTTGGACGTGTCTGTCCTATACCTTGTATACCTTCCTTCCCCCCCCCCTTTTTTATTTTCTGTTCCTTTCTATTCCTTCAATAAATACTGATTATACAAAAAAAAAAATGAAAAAAGGATCCTTCCTAATACCAAGATCGTAGTATAAGTGCATAAAGAACAATAAACCAAGAGGGATTATTGTTAAACAAGTAGTGACACACTATTTGCAAAAAAGTCCTTAATCAGCTAACAGACAATGCAAAAAGACTTGATTGAAAACGAAGGGATTTGTCCTTGGCTGTATTGAGACTGCTGTCAATATGTGATGTAAAGCAACGAATGACCATCCATTCATCTGGAGTAAACAGCTCATTTAAGGAGAAAGAAACAAACCATAGTGCAAAACTGTATGCAAAGGGGAAAGGCAAGGTAAACAGTGCGGTAATACACTCACGAAACTCCAGATCAGTGTCAGCTTTCAGAAGGCAGCTTTGAAACTGCCGCTCAGTGTTGCGATCTCCTCATTCGGACGGATCTCTCGTCGATCGCGTCACAAGGCTCGTCCCCCCACGTGTTGCGTCACAAGGCACGTGACTTAATCATGATTAAGTCACGTACCTAGTGACGCAACACATGGGGGAGGAGCCTAGTGACGCGATCGACGGGAGATCCGTCCGAATGAGGAGATCGCAACACGTGACACTCGAGCTGGTCTCCTGTGAGTGTTGTAACGTCACTCCCAGGAGACCTTGCGCACAGCATCCAATTACGCCTCGTCGGGGAAAAGGAGCGACACGCCAACTCCCCGCAGGGAAGAAGACCCGGAAGTGAGGCTAAAGACAGGTAAGTGTTCAGATCGGAGAAAACAAGACAACGATAGAGGTATGTATTGAGGCTGCAGACATGATTCGTATGAAGTTAAATTTGAGGGTGAACCTCCGCTTTAATGATAACCATGGTAGCAAACCTTGGCTACACAAGTAGCAATAGCATTTTGCTATTACTTTTGGGTAAGGTAAATGCATATATAGTTTGGAAACATGGATAAGATTTGGATGAAATTTTGTATTTTGTTATCAATAAATAAACTGCTTTTAAGATAGAAATTTGGTAGAGGGGCCCTTAATGGATCTGCTAAAGGGCGCATTACACGTATTTATGACTTGCAATGTGTTACTTTATACCATATAGCTGATATGTGGTGAAACTGCTAATCGATTTTTAAACTACCGCATCCCGATCTTTCCTTCATACGCTTCTCTTTTTAATCACTTTCCTTGACCCCCCTCTTTTCACCAGTGTAATCACTTCTTCATAAATGAATTCAGCAACTGCCCTGGAGCTGCATCCGCCTAGTGTAATAAATGTTGAGTTTTTTCCTCCATTTGTTTTCAAGTTTTTTCTTATGCTTTTTTTTTTATTATTATTTTCATAGCTGCCTAGCTTCTTCCCCCTTTCGATCATCGCTTGAGTATAAGTAGAATCTGACTGTCTTTGTTAACCTTCCTCCCACACATACAAACAAACGCTTACACTAAAAAATGCATTTATGGCCAGTTTCTGAGAAGACTGTTGTAGCAAAAAATAAAATAGACGGGGGACTAGGCGCTCTTCGTGGAAAACCCTGTGATATATAGAGCTTGCCGTTCTCATTTATTCCTGTGTCGGCAATCAGGAAAGCTCGGTGTTCTCTGCCAGATCTACCAGATTGTGTCTGTGTGTGTTCAGTGGAAAGCCCTTGTGGTAAACGTTCTTATCCTCTCCTTCTTCCCGTAACCTCTTCATTTCCAAGAGCACATGACATATCAATAGAAATCTGCCTGGAAACACTAATAAAGACATACATGTATGCACACCTCTAGTGTAAGCATAGAAACTAGCGCAACATAATCTGCAGTACAGACATTATGATGTGTTATCGCAATCATTTTAGGCAATTTACAATATGATGATTGTGGGTTAACAGAACACACATGCAGACTGGCTTTCTTGGGAAAACTGCTATACGAGTATTTTACTGCAACATATTTAACACAGGGGACTACTTACTGTATTTCATACAGAAAACATTAAGGGGAGAGATCCTGCAGCACTGCCTGTGGCCAGCATTACCTTCTAGGAGTATAATGACGGGAAAGCAATGGGGAGGTCATTAGTTCCCGGGGGAGCATTCAGGCAATCTAGCACCCGTGGTGATGACAGCAGCGCAGAGTGTTAATTCCAGCACCAGAGAAGGCGAGACATGACAGGCTTCTAGTGTCCCATGCACAGCGCAGCAGAGAGTAACAAAACATAGGAGAGTTTAAGGCCTGATTCACACTTATGCAGTTTGCATATTGCAGGTGCATTTTGCGTATTTCAATACATGCTTTTCATCCGTTGAAGTCTATGGAACCAGAAAAAAGTCCCTGGCCCTTTCCATAAAATGCACAGATGTGAACTACATCTATAGGAAACCATGTTAAGTGTTGCTGCAAAACTGAAAACGCGTTAAAAATGCATATGTGAGAACTGGGTCTAAGACTGGCCATGCACCTATAGATTATCTGCAGATTTTCTATGGTCAGATGGAAAAAGTGGAACAGATTCCTCCATCTACGCTGAACTGTGTAGATAGAAGAATCTCCCTCTGGCACAAGCTTCCATATCTTGCTAGTCGGCCCCGCTGGCTCTCACAATACCTGAACATTCTGCTTGGGTGCAGGCATTGTTTAGGTTGAGAGCCGACTAGCAAGATACTGAAGCTTGGCCCTGTGGGAGAGTCCTAACTCGGTGGCACACTAGGTAGTAAAGCATAGGATTGGGATTATGGGTCTCTAGAGCTTGCACATTTAAGGCCTCATTCACACTACGGGCCGTTCGGGTCCGTCTGTCACGGACCTGAAGGCCGCTCCATGCATTCCTATGGAGCGTCGGATGTCAGCGGAGACATGTCCGCTGACATCCGACCCGATCCGATGAAAACAGACGTATGGGGGCACGTCCATGCGGATCGGATCGGGTAAGATCTGATGAAAACGGACATGCTGTCCGTTTTCATCAGATCACTCCATAGGACACAGCGGTGCCTGACAAGCCCCTCCCCGCTCAGTGAGCAGAGAGAAGCTTGTCATCCGTCGGCTCAGCGGAGATCTGCGGACTGATCTCCCGCTGAGCCGATGGGAGCAGGCGTAGCGACGGTGTCCGCCAAGTGTGAATGAGGCCTAAAAGCGTTGGCACATAAACAAGAACCTTGGCAGCAATTGATCCGGCAGACAGCAGTTTAAGCTCAGCAATGAGTACAATACAGGGAACTTGGTGGCGTTAAAGTGCTGCAATCGGCATAATAGCAAGTACTCAAGAAGTAGTTGCAATACAGCTGAACTCATACTTTAACTTTGTGTATTTCTTTCAGATCCTTGCAATAATTCAGCATAAAACATTGCCTGTTATAAAGACCGGTCACCACTGTTCTCTCAACTTGTGCAGGGTGACCAGTCTTGTATCCGCCCCCTCCTGTAGTTTTCTTAAGGTAGTCTTTACTGAGTAGGCCTGCTGGGCAAAGGTTGTGCGCAGCACAGTGATGATGTTAGTGCTACTTTCACAAGGTAATATCTGGATTTCCAAAGGCATTTACTGCACACAAAGTGGATTTATATTCTTTGTGGCTATTGAGCAATATAAATAAATGAGCATATCTGCCCCACTCTCACTCTCAAAATGTCCTGCGTGCAATTACATGCAGGCGTTCCTGGCAATTTGCTGCAGGAGGCAGCTCTATTGAAAGCAATGGGAGACTGACAGCTTCCTGCAGCTAACTGTGGCCGCTCACATGTAATTCCTCATGGAGTGTGTGTGTTATCCGCATGAATTCCATGCGAAAATAAAGAAAAAAATAAAGAAAAAAATAAAGAAAATGCAGCCACCTCATCAAAGGACAGGGAAGCAGCAGGATTATAGCGGGGGTTCACCCTAAAAAAAAAAAAAAAAAATTCTAGCATGCCATCAAGCATACTAGCACGAGCTACAGTATGCCTTTATTTATTTTTTTGGCGCCGTACTCACAGTTTAATCCCGTAGTGACGTTTCAGACTCCCCGCGGGGAACGGGCGTTCCTATGCAGAGGGAAGATGATTGACGGCCGGCTATGGCGCGTCACGCTTCCCGAAATTAGCCGGAGTAGGTCTCGGCTCTTCACGGCGCCTGCGCAGTCAGCTCCTAGTCTGTGCGCAGGCGCCGTAAAGCGCCGTGAAGAGCCGAGACCTACTCCGGCTATTTTCGGGAAGCGTGACGCGCCATAGCTGGCCGTCAATCATCTTCCCTCTGCATAGGAACGCCTATTCCCCGCAGGGAGTCTGAAACTTCACTACGGGATTAAACTGTGAGTACGGCGCAAAAAAATAAAATAAAGGCATACTGTAGATCACGCTAGTATGCTGGATTTAATGGTAGGAACTTGTTTTTTAGGGTGAACCACCGCTTTAAGTTCAACAAGAAAGCAGATACAGGCCAATGCCAAGCAAAAGGTTTACACAGTAGCTCACAGAGACAAGAGCTCCAAATTACACTGACTGACTGACTTCAACAATGCAGCCCATGGCAGGACCCAGGCAGGAGTTCATATTTTATTCTCAGCATGCGCTGCTAATGTAAATTGGATTGCAATAGCTACTGGGATTCTACAAATATTGCCTATGTGCACCAGTGTAGCCATGAGTTGCATATTGACATGCAGGAAAGACTACAGGTGGCAGAAGATGAATCCAACATCCTATGTTTGGGAAATGCCACAGGTAGGAAGAATTAAAAATTAAGTAGCCTTTCTCAATACTCTATGTAGGATAAAGGTCCCGTGTACACAGGCCGTTTTCTTTCTTCCCCTGGATGCCTATGCGCCTGGAAGGAAAAAGCAGTGTGAAAAACACACATTTAGGCACGTCAAGCACTAGGACGGGCGTTCATTCATTCCAGTGGCTAGAAGATTAATTTATTCTGACCACTAGAAAGAATGAATGCCTAAGTGCTTGAGACTCCTAGCGATAAAGCGCATTTACAGTGCCTTGAAAAAGTATTAATACCCGTTGAAATTTGCCACATTTTGTAATGTTACAACCAAAAATTTAAATATATTGTATTGGGATTTTATGTGATAGACCAACACAAAGTGGCACATAATGTGAAGTGGAAGGAAAAAGATAAATGCCACAGATTCTTAATTGGATTTAGGTCTGGACTTTGACTGGGCCATTCTAATAGATGAATATGCTTATCCCAATACAATATATTTAAGTTTTTGGTTGTAACATGACAAAATTGGGAACATTTCAAGGGGTATGAATACTTTTTTAAGGCACTGTAGATGTGTTTACATGTCAAGGATTTTTTTACGCTTTTTTTCTGCCTCTAAATGCCTGTTTTTTGCCTCTAAACACAAGGGCCCAGATCAACAAAGATCTGCCTATCTTTAGGCAGGCGTAGCGTATCTCAGATACACTACGCCGCCGTAACTTACAGCGTACTTTCCGTATTGAGAAAGAATTTGCGCCATTAGTTACGGCGGCGTAGTGTAAATGTGTCGGCGTAAGGGCGCACAATTCAAATGACTAACATGTGGGCGTATTTTATGTTAATTCAACTTGACCCCACTTAAATGACGTTTTTTTTAACGGCGCATGCGCCGTCCGTGGGGGTATCCCAGTGCGTATGCTCGAAATCCCGTCGCAAATAGTCAATGCTTTCGACGTGAACGTAATTTACGCAAAGCCCTATTGGCGAACGTTTTACGCAAACGACGTAAACGACGGAAAATTCGACGCTGTCCCGACGTCCATACTTAACATTGCGTACGCCTCATTGACCCAGGGGTAACATTACGCCAAAAAAAGCCTTACGTAAACAACGTAAAAAAATGCGCCGGGTGGACGTACGTTTGAGGATCGGCGTATCTAGCTACTTTGCATACTCTACGCGGAAATCAACGGAAGCGCCACCTAGCGGCCAGCGTAAATATGCACCTAAGATGCGACAGCGTACTAAGGCCCCATACTCACGAGCAAACATGTCTGCTGAAACTGGCCCGCAGGCCAGTTTCAGCAGACATGTTTGGTCGTGTGTGGGCGCGAGCGGGCCGAATTCCAGCAAACATTTGCCCGCCGGGCCTTTTCCCAGCAGACAAATATTCCTGGACTTGTTTTAAAACAGTCCGCTGGAATTCTGCCCGCTCGGACATGTACGGTCGTCAGTACAGACCTACCGTACATGTCCAGGCGCCCGCCGTCCCTCGCATGCGTCGAATGACTTCGACGCATGCGTGGAAGCATTTTAAAGGCGGGCCGCCCACGTCGCCGCGTCATTGTCGCGGCGACACCGCGTCATCGACGCGGCGACACCGCGGACACGCCCCGCGTATTGTTTACGCGCGGACTTCTGTACGATGGTGTGTACAACCATCGTACAGAAGCCCTCTGGCAGACATGTATGGTGAAAACGGTCCGACGGACCGCTTTCACCATACATGTTTGGTCGTGAGTACCCGGCCTAAGACGTACGTCAGTCGGATCGAGCCCACATTCAGTCGTATCTTGTTTTGTGGATACAAAACAAAGATACGACGGGGCATCTTAGAACTTACGCGGCGTATCAATAGATACGCCGGCGTAAGTTCTTTGTGGATCTGGGCCAGGGACACATACAGTAGGCTGATGTTGAGGGGCGTTTAGAGACAGAAAAAAAAAATGCAAATCGCCTCTAAAAGATGCATTTAAAATGTTCTGTGTGCATGAAGCCATATATGTACAAAAGCAGGTGGCCAAGCAGACACACACAACTTGTGTAATTTAAGTTTATTTCCAAAAGCACCTGACTGTTTAAAAAATAACCAGATATCCATTTGTTTATCTTATGCCTGGTACACACTATTCAATTATTATTTTTCCGTCCGGCGGGCTGAACGAAAAATTAATTGAAGAGCATGGGAGAAGCTGCTGTACTAACTATGCAATGTTAGTACAGTGATCTCTCCTGCTAAGCTACTGTGTTCTGACAAGGGGACGGCTCCCCCTGCCAGAACACACCGTTCAGCGCTCTAAGCTATTGACTGAGAGCGCTGATTGGATGCCGATCGGCAGACCTTCTTCGGTCATGGCGGACTGGCTGCTGTACACACGGGCCAAATGTTGGCCGGTTTCTATTGAAGTGGCCGATGTCGTCCTATATTCAGCCTGTGTGTACGGCCCTTTATGGACAGATGCAGGAAGTAGAAAAAAGTAGAAGTAAAAAAAAAAAATTCACATAGGGTGAGGGGCCGGGGTTATCGGGGCCCCTTCTTTAAGGGGGCTCCCGGATTCCGATAAGCCCCCGCCCGCAGACCCTCGACAACCAATAGCCAGGGTTGTCGGGAAGAGGTCCTTGTCCTCATCAACGTGGGGACAAGGTGCTTTGAGGTGGGGGGCCGCAGGGTGCCCCCCTGCCCCAAAGCACCCACCTCCCTATGTTGAGGGCATGCGGCCTGGTACAATTCAGGAGGGGGGACACTCGCTCGTCCCCACCCCCTTTCCTGACCGGCCGGACTGCGTGCTCGGATAAGGGTCTGGTATGGATTTTGGGGGACCCCCACGCCGTTTTTTCGGTGTAGGGGGTTCCCCTTTAAATCCATACCAGACCCAAGGGCCTGGTATGCTCTTGGAGGGGGAACCCATGCCGTTTTTTTATTAAAAATTTGGCGTGGAGTTCCCCCTTTAGATCATCAGAGCACAAGACACATGCCAAAGTCGGAACATGCAAGACGATGTTCCGACTTTGATGCAACTTCAATGATATTCAATGGGCTGAAGTAGGATCAAAGTCAGACCAAAGTAGTACAGGGAGCATTTACAAAGTCGGTCCGACATGTGTCGGACTAGTTAAGACGGCTCCCATAGGGAAACATTCATTTTCACACACATTGTCGTACCAGAGTGAACCCAGGCTTGATCACAAATAGCTACAAAGGTTAACCACTTGAGGACCCCTTCACGCCAATATACGTCAGCAGAAGGGCTCGGCTGGGCACAGGCACATGGCCTTTAAGAGCCCAGCTGTAGGTTGCAAGTGCGCCGCCTGTGGCACGCTCGCGACCTAGTCCTGAGCTCCGTGACCGCACCCGCGGACCCGATAGCCGCCGGTGTCCCGCGATCGGGTCACAGGAGCTGAAGAACGGGGGAAGGTGAGTGTAAACAAAACTTTCCCCGTTCTTCTCTGTGGCTTGTCACTGATCATCTGTTCCCTGTCATAGTGAACGACGATCAGTGACATCACACGTCCAGCCACGCCTCCCTACAGTAAAAAAAAACACAATAGGACACACTTAACCCCTTTAGCGCCCTCTAGTGGTTAACACCTTCACTGATATGGTCATTTTCACAGTAATCAGTGCATTTTTTTATATCACTTTTCGCTGAAAATTTACCCAAAAATGTGTCAAAAGTGTCCGCCATAATGTCGCAGTCACGAAAAAAAAAAATCGCTGATCGCCGCCATTACCAGTAAAAAAACATATAAATAAAAATGCCATAAAACTATCCCCTATTTTGTAAACGCTATAACTTTTGCGTAAATCAATCAATAAACGCTTATTGCACAGAGGTAACAAAAACAACCCAAATAGACTGCAGAAGTATTTCATGTGTAGAGAGGAACACATTTAAAAAAATAATGATTAAAACAAACATGGACACACTGAACCAGCAAAAATTAAATGGTGATCGCAAGACAAAGCTCACCAACAGGGACAGACAGATATCACAATACCTGCTAATCTAAAATCAATAATAGTGTGGCCAATTGTCTTGTTGGAGCTGTTAGGTCCAATTATTGCTCTGCATGCTCATATAACAGGCAGAAAATACTATGCAAGGGCCCTTCCTGCAGGCAACTTGGGAGCTGGAAATGTGCCATTGATGGTATAATATGAGGGAGCTTGACAGTGCTCCCAATCCAGTGTTTATATGAACTAGCGTGTATCTGTTCCAGAATGGGAAAGGTTAGTGTGGTTTGAGCTTTGGGGAAGAGGGGGGTTGCAGATACAGTAGTGAGAGTAGAGGGAGCTTTAGGTAAGAGGCATGGGGTGTAAACGTGGGGATGCACCCAGTAGGCATAAGGTAACAGTGGAGGACCATACAGTGAAAGTGGGAGGAGTGTGCACAGACATGTTGAGACAGAGGGCCAGATTCACGTAGAATAGTGCAAAACTGCGGCGGTGTAACGTATGACATTTACGTTACGCCGCCGCAAGTTTTACAGGCAAGTGCTTTATTCTCAAAGAACTTGCCTGTAAAGTCGCGGCGGCGTAGCGTAAATCCCCCGGCGCAAGTCCGCGTAATTCAAATGAGCCGGGTAGGGGGCGTAGAACATTTAAATTAGGCGCGTTCCCGCGCCGAACGTACTGCACATGCGCCGTCCCTAAAATTTCCCGACGTGCATTGCGCTAAATGACGTCGCAAGGACGTCATTGGTTTCGACGTGAACGTAAATGGCGTCCAGCCCCATTCACAGACGAGTTACGCAAACAGCGTAAAATTTTCAAATTGCGACGCGGGAACGACGGCCATACTTAACATTGGATACGCCACCTAGGGGGCATGTTTATCTTTACGCCGCGTATCTCTTACGGAAACGGCGTAAATTTACTGCGACGGGCAAGCGTACGTTTGTGAATCGGCGTAACAACACATTTGCATATTCTACGCCGACCTCAATGGAAGCGCCACCTAGCGGCCAGAGTAAATATTGCACCCTAAGAAACGACGGCGCAGGCGAGAGCAGGGGTGAGAGCAGGGGGTGCAGGCATGGTGGTGAAAGGAGGAGGGCATACAATTGTGTTGAGAGCAGGGCATGAGGTCGGTTATGTGGAAAGTGCAGGTATGATGGCGGTACTGTGGCGGTGGGGGGGGGGGGGGCAGGCTCTGGGTGAGAGTTTGGGGCAGTTGTAAGTATGCATTGTTGAAAACTTGGGAGGGGGACACGTATACATAAGATGACAGTGGTCAAAGAGGCGCATCCTGCAGGGGCGATGGTGGGAGTGGGGGAACATCACATGTGTATGGGGCAGTGTTCATTTTGTCGACTTAAACATTTTAGTTGACTAAACTAATACTATTTTAGTCTACTAAATAGGACCAAAACTAAAACAATTGAGAGGACTAAAATACAACTGAAACTAAAATGCCATTTTAGTCAAAAGAGTATGACTAATGCCTCATACACACGGTCGGACTTTTGACCGTGCAAAAGTCTGCCGTAAGTCAGTCGGAAGTCCAACGGAAAGAAAGAGTACGGGTTCTCTATCTAAGGTCCGTCGGAAAGTCCGATAGAGGCTAAACACGGCCGGACTTTCCGAGAAAAAAAGCCTGTCTGACTCTGGCTCCGACTACATCTGGACAATGTATTGTTCATTTATTTATTTCAGGTACTTATTTACCGCTGTTAATTTATGCAGCGCTTTACATATACATTGTACATTCACATCAGTCCCTGCCCTCAAGGAGCTTACAACCTAAGATCCCTAACACACATTCATACATATACTTGGGCCAATTTAGACAGGATTCAATTAACCTACCAGCATGTCTTTAGAGTGTAGGAGGAAACCAGAATACCCAGAGGAAACCCACACAGGCATAGGGAGAACATGGGTAGAGCGATAGGATCTGACGTCACCATGCCCCCAGCTGACTGGCTCAAGCCGTGGCTGGTTTATTTTATGGTGTTTTTGAAACTGCTGAAGCTTTGAGATGTCCGTTTGTCCAGCAATTGGAATTAAAGGACTTTTTTAACCACTTGCCGCCCTCCCTATTACAAATTTACGGTGGCAAAGTGGTTTCAATATACTGACTGGACGTCATATGACATCCTCAGGATATTGAGCCGCTGCGCGCCCCCGGGGACGCGCATCGCGGCGATCGTTGTTGCAGGGTGTCAGTCTGACACCCGGCAACACTGATCTAGGTAAAGAGTCTCTGACGGAGACTCTTTACGACGTGATCAGCCGTGTCCAATCATGGCTGATCACGATGTAAACAAGGAGAGCCGGTTATCGACTTTTTCTCACTCGCGTCTGCTGCTTCTCTGACAGGGGGGGTTTGTGCTGATCGATTATCAGCAAAGCCCCTCAAGGATGCCCCACACTAGACCACCAGGGATGCCACTAGACCACTAGGGATGCCACCAGACCACCAGGGATACCCACCACCAGGTATGCCACCCTAGACCACCAGGGATGCCAATCAGTGCCCACAATGGATGCCAATCAGTGCCCACAATGGATGCCAATCAGTGCCCACAATGGGCATCACTCATTGGCAGGCATTGTTGTTTGGCACTGATTGGCATCCATAAGTAAAATATAATACAGTACATCCGTGCCACCTATCAGTGCCCATCCATGCCACCTATCAGTGCCCATCCGTGCCACCTATCAGTGCCCATCAATGCCACCTATCCGTGCCCATCCGTGTTGCCTATCCGTGCCCATCCGTGTTGCCTATCCGTGCCCATCCGTGCTGCCTATCAGTGCCCATCCGTGCCGCCTATCAGTGCCCATCCGTGCCACTTATCAGTGCTGCACATTAGTGCCCATCAATTCCACCTCATCAGTGCCACCTCATCGGTGCCCATCAGTGCCACCATATCAGTGCCCGTCAGTGCAGCCCCATCAGTGAAGGAGAAAACGTACTTATTTACAAAGTTTTGTAACAGAAACAAAAAAAAAGCATTTGTTTTTCAAAATTTTCATTTTTTTTGCAGAAAATAAAAATCCCAGAGATGATCAAATACCACCAAAAGAAAACTCTATTTGTGGGAACAAAATGATAAAAATTTAGTTTGGGTACAGTGTAGCATGACCGCGCAATTGTCATTCAAAGTGCAACAGCGCTGAAAGCTGAAAATTGGTCTGGGCAGGAAGGTGTATAAGTGCCTGGTATGGAAGTGGTAAAGTAACCTACTGCACGATGAAGCACTTTTTTCTCCTTTCATAATATGTTTCCACACTATGCTCTGAGAATGATCCCACTCATATAAGGAACCTGCAGGAGATCTTTTGCCGTCTCCAGACTGTCAGCGGAGGAGAGGATCGGGGGAAGGGTCTGACCAGCTGATGATATTTGTGCTGAGCCGATTTGATCTCTGTAATAGGGATCCTACGGATCTGGTAAGCAGCCCTTTCTTAAATCTGCTTTGTGGAAATATTCTAATGAAGATGTCTATACACCTATCTCGTCTGTCAGAGGATTAAGATCACAGTGAAGCTTCTGCAGCTGATTTGATATGGACACTGCTTTAGTTTTCTGTTGATAATTTTTCACAGTTGATGAGGACTTTTTTAGATGCATTTTTGTTTGCTGGTACTTGGTTGCGCCAGATTCACAGAAGAGATACGACGGCGTATCTCCTGATACGCCGTCGTATCTCTGCGGCTGATTTATAGAATCAGTTCCGCATAGATAGCCTTAAGATCCGACAGGTGTAATTGACTTACACCGTCGGATCTTAGGATGCAATACTTCGGCCGCCGCTGGGTGGAGTTTGCGTCGTTTTCCAGCGTCGGGTATGCAAATGAGCTTTTACGGCGATCCACAACGGTTTTCGCGTTCGTTACGTCGTCGCTAGTAATTTTTTCCCGTCGCAAAGTTAAGCCTGCTTTAACATGGCTTAACTTTAGATGAGCCATGTTAAAGTATGGCCGTCGTTCCCGGGTCGATTTTCAATTTTAATTTTTTTTGCGTAAGACGTCCGGGAATACAAAAGTACGTTACGCACGTCGCCGTTCAAGAAAATGACATCACTTCGCGCAAAGCACGGCGGGAATTTCAAAACGGAGCATGCGCAGTACGTCTGGCGCGGGAGCGCGCCTAATTTAAATGGTACACGCCCCATTTGAATTGGGCGGGCTTGCGCCGGACGCCTTTACGTTACACCGCCGTAAGTTTACACGCAAGTGCTTGGTGAATCAGGCACTTGCGCTGAAATATTGCGGCGGTGTAACGTATAGCCGATACGTTACGCCGCCGCAAGTATATGTGAATCTGGCCCCTAGTTGGGACTCAAAACCCCAGAAACACAAAAGAAAAACAAGGAAGGGGACACACGGAATCAAGGACAGGTCGCACAAACTGTCCATGCAAAGCCCGGAACAGGCACAGACAGGTAGACAAAGATAATAATGTTGATATGAACTCTATGAATCTGCCCTACGTAGACTTCCTGAAGTGTCTCTTTTGTCCAAAGCTTTTTCTTTTACTCCAACACCACATTTTGGTGTTGTTTCTACACTTTTAGATGTAAACAAACTTGGCTGCAACACTTTGCTGAAAAAAATATTTTTCAACACTGACTAATGTAGATAATGTAATGTAGAGAGCCTAAAGTCTAAATCCACTGGGGGGGTTGTACGGAGTGGAAAGTGAATTATTAATTATTTTATTTTATTATTTTACCCTGTCCAATCCAGAAGCAATATAATTGATACCTTCCAAAATCTGATAGAGAAAGAGCTCTTACCTTTAAAAGAAAATATTGGTACCACTCCAGTTTCCGCTCATAGCAACCTTAGCAAAGCAGAGAATCAATCACTGATTAAACGTAAAGCCCGGAAAGACATTATAATATGGGGAGAGCATAAAGGGGGGCAGTAATAGTTCTCAATGAAAGAGATTAAAAATCTGAAGCTCTGAGACAGCTCAGGGATCCTCTTACTTACCGCATACTTGATTCCGACCCTACTCCAGCTTTTAAGAACAAGCTAAAAAATCAGCTGGATACGGGGTGAGAACTGGGAGTCTTAACAAATAAAGTAGCTGAACATTTTTTTGGTGAATAGCCCAATCATTCCAGCACCTACCAAAAAATTCATAAGGGGGATATTCCACCTAAGGGGCGCCACATAGTGGCAGGTTTAGGGTCCCTTTTTGAGAGACTGGGGGAGTGGGTGGATCCAGGGCTCAAGTCCTGCGGGAACGCATGGGAACGGAGTTCCTGCACTTTTTTCACAGCAGGAACGCAGTTCCCTTTGCAGGACTAGAGCAGTCAAGAGCAGCCGAGCCGCCCGAGCCAATCCTTCACTAAGCGGCGATGCTCAGCTCGAGTCACTGTCAGGGGCAGGCGAACCTTAGTAATCCTTTATGTTACTGGCCGCTTCCTGTATATGGATTCATCAGGTAGTGTGCGGGTATTCCGTCACTTCCTCGATGCCGCAATGTCTCCTGGGAGCTTTTGCCATTGTTCCCAGGAGACATTGCGGCATCGAGGAAGTGACGGAATACCCGCACACTACCCGATGAATCCATATACAGGAAGCGGCCAGTAACATAAAGGATTACTAAGGTACAGTGGATCAAAAAAAAAAAACATGCGGTTTAGTAATTATGCATAGGGAGTGGATCTTGGGTGGGAGTTCCCACACTTTTTTCCCTAGGACTTGACCCCTAGGTGGATCACTTTCTACAACAGTTAGTGATTCGATTACCAGGATATATTAATAAAGTGGCGTTTCCATCCCAATTTTTTTTTTTCATTATTGTGCTCATTAGACCTAAAAAAGTAAAAAAAAAAACTCATACTCATCTGGAATTGCCTGTTGCTATGCGGTCCCACAAAATCTGCCTTTGAAATCACCTAGGGTTCTGACATCATCTCCTTTTAATGCTCCTGGGAAATGTGTGTCATCATTTCCCAGGATGCAGTGCACTGTCCAATTATCACTCCCCATCCAAGACTTCCAGGAAGTAATTGCTTGTAGGCTTCACAATGCCCACAAGCAAAATGACAACGGTGTAGACATAGTTTTATAAACTATCTTTTTTGAATATCTATGCGGATCGGCGGCAGATTGTAAAATAGTACGTGACCGGATTTATATTATAAAAACGCAGGATGAAAGGATATACATTTAAAAAATGCTAATTGTGGTTGGAACTCCGCTTTAAAGATACAACTAGTGACACATTAGTGACTTTTTTTCCTGGGTCACCCTGGATGTCAGGGAGTTATATTCCAGCATCCCACACTCCCTGTAGATATATTATCTACAGTGCTGTGGGTCCTATATGGGGGCTACGTTTTCCCTATCGTTGGCCAACCTATATATGGGCTGGTGGAAGGAGTGCTATTTTTTCATGTCACAATCTATATGCCTCCCATATCTTTTGGTATGGGAGGTATATAGATGACCTAATCATGATCTCGAAGCATACAGATGCTGCTCTATGTTCATTTGTGACGTATTTGAACGACAACACTCTAAATCTTGAATTCACATATGAGCATAGTAAGGATACCATAAACTTTTTAGACATTACACTTATAGGCAGCTGGGAAACAGGGATTATTGATTCCAGAACTTTCTGCAAACCAAGTGCAGGAAAATCCCTGCTCGTGGCTGCCAGCTGTCACCCCTCCCACACTTTTCGCTCAATCCCAGTTGGGGAATTTATTGGGGCCAAGAGAAACTGCTCCACCTTGGACACCGTCTATGATGAGTGTGAAAATATTTCTAAACGTCTTAGAAATTGTGGCTACCAACAGTGGCATCTAGATAGAGCCATTGCGGTTATCTTCAATAGAAATCAAGATGATCTGATCCCCAAGCAAAGTAAATCCAAGATTAAATATATAGGAGACAATGGCAATCACCCTGAACCATTTGTAACTACCTTCTCCAAAGAATACAATCAAATTAGACAAATAATTAATAAATATCTCCCTGTTTTAAATGAAGATGGTGATTCGGTGAAGGTTTTGACCAATTCTTCGAGTTTTTCCTGCTGCCAGGCAAAACCTGGCTCAGTACCACAGGCTCATACAACTGTGGCCTGAACACCTGTAGATACTGCAGTAAACATAATAATAATCATAAGTCCATTACTTTATATCACAATGGCACAACATTTCCTAATAAGGATTTTATTAATTGCAGTTCAAAATATGTGATATATATAATTTACTGCAGCCTCTGCAGGTTACAGTATGTGGGATGCACTACAAGATCTCTGCGCACTAGGATAAGTAAACATTATAATAGTACTGCCTCAAACAATATAAAAAATATGTCTTACGTATAAAAAACATTTTAAAACAATTCATGATGGCAATATGACCTAATTTTTCTTCTGTGCAGTGCAGAAAACTAAACAAGCGGCATGTGGAGGGGATACACATAGAAAACTTCTAGAACAGGAAGCGAGATGGATCCTTTCCCCGGGGACACGGATCCCCACTGGAATGAATTACAGATAGGATGTGGATTTATTCCTTAAATAATGCAATCCAATTCCCTCTAGACATTATGCCTCTCTGTCTCCATTGCCACATTTCTAGTCTTCACTAATTACCTATTATTACTTTTGACCCCTGTTGATACATTGTAAGAGGTCCTTTGTTTTTCCTGTCTTATACACAGTGGTTCCCCATGATGCCAAATGGATCCTCACACATAGGCTACATGCACCAGTATGCAAAAAAAAAAAACACTTTTCTTTTTTTATTCACCAGCATACTGAAAAGTCTTTGGATTATTTTTTTTTGCCCATGTGTATAGGATGATCATGTATAGTATTGCACTGTGCTTTTAGATCTTTTGAAACATGTAAAGTGATGTCTTTTTTTTGTCTCAATACTTATCCTGCATTTTGGCATCTTGATATTAACCTCTTACTTCTCCGGTTATTTGCTTTGATTTACCATGCAAATTGATTTTGGTAGAAAAGAATGTTTGGACAGCCGCACTCTGAAAAAACTTCTCGGTTGCCTTTTATTGGTAAAAAACGTTTTAAACACCACACATCACAGCAAACAATTGGGGGATGCAGCTGACGCGTTTCACACTATTGGTTAGTGCTTAGTCATAGCTATGACTAAGCACCCGCTCCGATCTGCCAAAGTGTGACGGAGGAAAACCCTACTTTTCCATCCGTCTGGCGGATCGAGTGAACACGGACAGACGGTCAGTGTTCATCTGATCCCCCCATAGGGGAGAGCGGAGAAAAGACAGGGCGGGCTCTGCACAGTGTGTGGGGACCGCCCTGTCATCCGCCGGCTCAGCGGGGATCAACGGAGCGATCACCGCTGAGCAAGCGGAAGTTCACGGGGCGGATCATTACTGATCCGCCCCGTGTGAAAGGGGCCTAAGGCTGTTGCCGAAGCGTGTTAGCTGTTTTGCTTGTCACTTCATGTAACCAACCATTAAAATCGCTATATGGACTACAGAGTTACCGGCTCAATCCTTTTACTTGTTTGCACAAAACATTTTCCCAGTTTTTTTTTTTGGAGAGCAGTGGCTTCCTCTGTGGTGTTCTGCCATGGACATCCCACCTGTTCAAAGTCTTTAATACAGCAGACTCGTAAACAGGGATATTTTCCAGTTTCAGTGATGTCTTCGAGCTATAGCTTTTGTTCATGGGTTCTTTACCTCACTGAGGATTCTACATTGTGTCATGGGAGTCATCTTAGATGGGCGTCCACTTCTAGGAAGACTAGTTACAGTACTAAACTTTTTCTACTTATAGAAATTTTGTCCAACTGTCAACTGATGGATTCCTAAACACTTTGAGATTACTTTGTATTCACATTTAACTTTCCTACTAATTCTGAAGGGGTTTACATACTTTTACCCACTAAAATTATGACCCATAGTATACATGAGCAGAGTGTAGGTGACAGGTTCTGTTTAAAATAACATGAGAAGAAACCCTCTGTACTGTTGAATATGTAAATACTTTAGTGTGCATGATCTGGGTACAGGTTCATTTTAAATACATGTTTGTATCAGAACACAATATTTAACTGCTTTCTTATCTGGGCTACAGCCGAATGACCGCTACAGGGCAGTTCTCCAATCCTGGGAAGATTTCCATAGATGACCTCCCATGTGCGCTCCTCTCACACACCCCCTGGGGCATGCATCAGAGGCACTTTGTGACTGCTGTGTCTTTTGGACACAGCTGATCATAGATTAGGTTAAAGGGCCAATCACATCGGCCCTTTACCATGTAATCAGCTGTGTCTAATCATAGCTGATCACATGTAAACTTGCCGGTTAGCTGCATTTCTTTCTTTGTGCTGTCTCTGCATGAGGAAAGGAGAGCCAATAACCAGCAAGTCTGTCAGGGCACACTGAGTACATTGTTTACACTGATAATTAGGACACTGATCATCAGTGCCCTGATTATCAATGCAGCCCTATCAGTGCCCATCAGTGCAGGTTATCAGTGCTGCCTTGTCAGTGCCACCTCATCAGTTCCCATCAGTGCAGCCTCATAAGTGCCCATCAGTGCAGCCTCGTTAGCACACATCAGTGAAGAAGACAAATTACTTATTTGCTAAAACAAAAACTTTTCAAAATTTTCAGTCTTTTTTTCATTTTTTTTATCAAAAAAAAAACAACCCAGTGGTGATTAAATACCACCAGAAAAATAACTTTGGGCACAGTCTAGCATGAGCGCACAATTGTCATTCAAAGTGTGATAGCACTGAAAGCTGAAAATTGGCTGGGCAGGAAGGGAGTAAAAGTGTCCAGTATTGAAGTGGTAAAAGAAAAACCTGTTGCTAAAACTGCTCAGGTACCCCTGGCAATGTCATTGTCCAACCCCCATCGTCCTTTGGCAGGACAGCATTGTTTTTATATAAATGTGGATACAAATCGAAATAAATGCAAAGTAAAAAAAAAAAAAGAATTTGTATACTGAATGCTATCATTACACATAATAAGCACATAAACCTATCCAAATAAAAAAATATCACAATAGTGGTTCTTTTAGGCCTTTCCATAGCTTTACTGTTAGATTTGCTGATTAGAATACTGAGATAGAAGGGTTAATGTATAAACACCAACCTGAATAAATCATCCTCTCAAGACGCAGCAGACTCGGTGGCGCTGCTGACACATGTCGGTATAAAATACACAAATACGAGATAAGAGACTGCATACTCGCATCACTTTATGACTGAGCTGAAATATATTAAAATGGCATATTTTAGGGAGACTTCTTTACCAAGTATATGTTACTGCCATGGGTGTCTCACCCACCACTGATCTGGAATGCAGAGACCACCAACAAATCTAGTAATAAGAGCCTGCTATAAGATCAAAATAATGTAATTTATAGAGAACCAATATTTTAAAGCATACATACCCAATCATCTTTAAAGAGGATATATTTCTTTCAGGATTCTGAGCCATTTGGAGGCAAAAAATTTTTTTTTTCTATATTTCATTTCTAGAGCTTAACATGGGTTCAACATTGTAACTCTACAGTATAATTACACTGAATTCTGCCGCCTATGGCTTCTATGCTCAGCTAGGACCTGAAAAAAAACAAAAAAAACTCTTTCATCAATTGTACACAAATGGAATTTGTAATGTCTATAAGTATTTATCTGAATAGACTGGAAGATTGATCTTGTAACGCATTATTTTATTTCATAAATAAATGATAAGTGTATCTGAAATTTATAATTAATTCTCAGTTTTAACATTTTTGTTCACTTTAAATATCATTGAAATTTGTTTCTGATGGAACTGTATGTGAATTGTAAAGCAGTTAAAGTTGTTGTAAACCCTTACTCAGTGAAGTGACTGGCCTCAGATGATACACAGAGATGAACCAAAACCTCCTACATAAGTGTAGCGCTACCCCCTCAGGAGCCGCTGATTGTTTTGGGATCGGCGTATTAAGTTACCTCTATGTCATGTCTAGGGGTGAAGGTAGTAAGTAGAGCAGTAATTGAATGTACAGTCTGCAGGTGAAGTTTTCTGAATGCTTTATTTCTTGGTCCAACACAACCAACATTAACTTGAGATAGACAGAAAAGGTTGATGAAATAAAGGAACTCTGCTGTATCAGGCCTTGGATAAGGAAAAGCAGTCCTGCTTCTCTACAGCTGTAACGATACGTCACCACTTTAGCCAGAGTGGGTGAAGTGCCCCCGGACAGACCTCTGCCACAGGCCTGGCAGCCAGGGTGTCACTTTAGGTTGCTGGGAAGAACAAGTCTCTGCCACAGACTTGGCTCTGATTAGATTAGGATGCCAGATGAAACCTCTGCCACAGGCTTAATGCTGACTATGTGAACAGCAGAGCGAATCCTCCCAATAGATCACGTCAGGGTCACCGGTTGACAGTGCAAGTGTACCTGTCAATATCCGGTCACCAGATCCCCGATGGTTCGTTCAAGCCCTTTTGGATAACCTGCCTCTGAGTTCTCCTCAAGCCGATCCCCCACCGAACGGCATACAGCCTGGGATCTCCTCAGTAGAAATGGGGACCCAGTAAGTCACTGGGGCCCCTTTGTGGCATCAGTTGCTCCAGCCAGGAGAGCCCAGAGTCAGGAACTCCGCGTGGCGCGCGACCCCAGGCCAGGTAGGCCATAGTGGTGGGGCCCGCGATGTGCGCACACCCTAAAAGTGGGTGCCGCACCTGGAACCAGGAACCCGCGAAGAACCCAGAACAACGGCCTCCACCACAGAAATACCCCCTCCCAGCATGCACAGCAAGGCCCAACTCCTCTGATTGGCTGCTGGTAGGAAGCGGCTCCGCCAGGACCTCTCTGGCGCCATCTACTGCCCAGGGATGGCACCACAACCCTGGAACGCAGACTGACCCACAGAACAGTCCAGAATTTGGCGACAGACAAATTTAACAAAATTAAGAATGAGAGCAACTTATCTCTCTCATTCTCCCACTAACTTTAGCGTAGTGCCCTTTATGAAAGTAAAGGGGGCGCTACATAAGTTTTACCTGTCTATCTGCAGTCTTCGCTTCTCTACAACTATTCAAAGAACAGAATTTATAACGGTGTATAAAGCTTGTCTGAGAGTTCAGGGAAAAGGGGGCAGAGAGCTGAAATGACACTCTGTAGCGTGAGGACCTACCTGACTGCATATATATATATATATATATATATATATATATATATATATATATATGTATATATATATATATTATTTTAAAAAGGCCCTCACACTACATTGATGTCAACAAATCTGGAGGAGACAGCAGAAAAATTGCATATTCAGGCTGTAACATGTAAGGCCAGCTTATGCTGTTCACATTTATAGATACTTGACTATGCATGGTCCCTTATGAAACTATGTAGCTAATGAGGGTGCCATGTTGGGGACAGATGCCACCCATGGTGGCCATTTTCAAGACCCCAACACTGAACCAACACGTTTAACAGGTTCAGTGTCACTGAAAAGGCTTGTCTGCTGCACCCATGTGACAAGCACAGTGAGCCCCTTTGGGAGGGGGAGAACCTGACCAAAAAGCCCTCCCCCCAAGACTTTCAGAGGACCTACACTCTACTAATCAGGAAATGAGAAAGTGCATACAGTTCTGTGGAAAAACAATGGTCCTGTGGTTTTTCCAGGCCCAGCATTACTAAGCTATACTGAGGATAGAATATCCAGTAACCATGAAAGCTGCCTGAGAAGAATGCCTCAACTGAACTTATGGGTGGCACAGTCCTGCTAAAAAAAAATCAGAGAAACAATGTATACGAGACACTAAAGATCACAGCTCAGGCAGATCATCAAGGTCATCATTAAGAAATGTATTAGGCAGGCTACCAATGATTATTTATTACACAAGGTGCATTGGCAACACACAGCACTGGACAACACTGGATTCTTATCTGACATGTGCGATAAAACTAATGTGAATATGATGTAGGAAACAGATCTTCATATAGCCTACTGACTTGGAAGCAAACAATTTGAGCTATCTGCAAATGGACAGTATCACCGCTGACCCTGCTCTTTGAAAAGCAGCACAAGGGTAGCTTGTCAGGGAAATATATATCATGAGTGAAGCAGGTAAAAAGTATCAGAAGACTTCCAAAATTATTATTCTGGACCGTTGTTGGATCTTATTTTTGATAGCAAAGATTATGACAGCAAAATGGATTATTAACATTACCTACCTAGCTAAACTTATTGCTTTTTATAAACACTGCTCATGTTGTTTCCTTGGTGTTTCACGAACTACCCAGATAACCCTTTAACCCTTGGAAGACCACAATGTCTGTGACAAGTACAGCTCCCATTCTTATATAAAAGATGGAAAAATCTCCAAGGTAAATATAGAATATGTAACATTTAATGCATGTAATTCATTACAAATGTACATGAATTATCAATTCAAGAAAAGTCACCTGAAAATAATTTAGTGTGCAATATTTAATGCCATTGTGATCTCTACCAACAACTGTTCAGCAAAAGGGGATGTTTTTTCTATCTCTGCTCATTGTGGTCTGTGGCTTTAATATTAGTGAATTTGCCATTAATGTTCAAATGATTGCTTACACATTTGCTCAATGTTTAATAAAACAAGGGAATAAGTCCTAGCTTTAAAATTACAATAAGTACAAACCCTCCTAAGTAGGAGCAAGACTAGACCATTTCGAGAGGGTTTGGGCGGATTTAGATCATTCGGTCAGATTATCGTCTCGAGTTCAGAACAAGGCCCCCTCAGAACTTTTTTGTAGAAACTCGACTTCCAACATATTTGGAGAAGAGGCAATGTTTTTAAGTGTATACAGTATAAAGGAGTTGTTGACAGCAAAGGCCATCCTCCCGGTTCCAGGACAAGAATGGGGTCAAGGGGTGTATTCCCCTCTATTTTTGGTGCCAAAATCTTCAGGGGGTTTCAGACCAGTATTGGACCTCAAAATTCTGAATTCTTACATGAAGGTTCCACCATTCAAAATTATTATTTTTTGGTTGTGAAGGAATGAGACTGGATAGTTTCCATCGATCTAGCGGATGCTTATCTTCATGTTCCCATAGACACATCTCACCATTGCTTCCTTATGTTTTCTGTAGAAGGCTTGAATTTCCAGTTTCGATGTCTCCCGTTCGGTCTCTGCGCGGCTCCCAGAACGTTTTCAAAGCTACTATCGGCTGTCGTCACAACTCTCAGAGTCAAGGGGGTGGAAATATTCCATTACTTGGACAACATGCTACTTCTGGGTCCATCAAAGGAGCTCCTTTAAGGTCATGTGACTATCACCTGCAGAACGCTCACTCGTTTCGGATGGCAGAAGAGTCAGATACATCCGACCCAAATATTGGAGTATCTAGGAGTACGATTCAACATGGATCAGGGTCATGCTTTTCTTCCTCAGAGGAAGATCCAGGAGATCCAGTCTCGGATGAAGGAAGTGATGGCCAGGTCTTCTCTGATAGCGAAGGAATGCATGCAGTTTCTGGCGGTTCTATCAGCTGAATAATGCCTGCAGCTACAGGCATCATTCATATATCCTTTTTTTCAGGCGGCGATACTGCGCACCATAAGAATGATCATAGCGGCGGTTCCACCACTTACTACTACTTACTACTGCAAAGTATTGACTCAGGGGGGCTGAATACAAATGCACGCCACACTTTTCACATATTTATTAGTAAGAAATTTTGAAAAAAATTTAATCTTCCTTCCACTTCACACTTATGTGCCACTTTGTGTTGGCCTATTACATAAAATCCCAAAAAAAGAAATTTACGTTTTTTGGCTGTAACATGACAAAATGTGGAAAATTTCAAGGGGTATGAACACTTTTTTAAGGCACTGTATATACGTATTGTGGTCTTAAAGTGGCTAGAGCAGCTTGGAGCTTATTCGCTTTTTATTGAGCTTTATTTGCTTCTGGTGGCTGAATGGTGAGTCAGGGGAGAAAAGAAAAAGAGGTAAAAAAAACTTAAGCCTACAACCACTTTAAACATTTTACCTCAATGCATTTCCTGCAATAAGGTAAATAAATGTTCCAGTGGGTGTATCACCCCTCGCCCCCCTTACCTTTAGCCTGTACTCGATTCAGGGCTGTGCCCGTCTGCAGCGGTTTTCTCTCTCCTCTTCTCCCCACTCTCGCATGCTTTGCTGAGAGCAGTGTAAGCCATTGGCTCCCCTGCTGTTAGTCAAATGCTGCCGAGCCTCCCTGTCTGCATCTATAGACGCAGACCACCCAGCTCAGGATCAAGCCTGTAGCTGTGCTATGATAGGAAGTGGCATTCTATGGTGGCACACCAAGAAAAGGAGGAAGCAGGAGCAGGGGACCCAAGAAGAAGAGGATCAGGGCTGCTTTGTGTAATTCCATTGCACAGAGCAGGTAAGTATAACATGTTTGTTATTTTACCCACTTGATGTCCGTGCTATAGCCGTGTCGTGCTGTAGCCGAAAGATGGCTACAGCGCAGACCCCAAATGCGGGGAGGGTGTCCATCCACGTCCTCGAGCTGCCCGCACGGGGGGGCGAGCATGGTGCGCTCAGTGATCGCTGAGTCCTTCAGACTCGGCCAATCACAGAACAGTGTAAAGGGTCAATCACAGCGGGCCCTTTACCAGGTTTACAGCTGTCAGCTAATGACAGCTGATCACCGAAGTAAATAGAAGCCGGCTAACAGCTCTTTTTTTTTTTTTCATGCTGTCAGCATGAAGAAAAGAATAAAGCCAGTAACGGACTTCTGTCGTGGAGGAAAATGCCAATCAGTGCTGCTAAAAACTGCCCTCTAGCTGAAAATCCATGCCCGACAGTGCCATATATTAGTGCCCATCAGTACTGTTAATCAGTGCCCAATGGTGACACCTATCAGTGCCCATCAGTACCTCCTGATCAGTGCTCACCAGTGTTACCTATCTGTGCCACCTCTCCATGCCACCTATAAGTGCTGCTTCATCAGTGCCTCCTGATCAGTTCCCACCAGTGTCATCTATCAGTGCCCATCCATGCAGCCTATCAGTGCCAGTCAGTGAAGAGAAAAGCAGAAAAATTACCTGTTTTCAAAATTTTATAACAAAATATGAAAAACTTTTTGTTTTATTTCTTTTCAAAATGTTCTGTCTTTTTGTGTTTGGCAAATAAATTAAAAACGCAGTGGTGATTAAATACCACCAAACGAAAGCTCGATTGTGTGAAAAAATGATACAATTTCAAATGGGTACAGTGTTGCATGATTTTGTAATTT
Source organism: Rana temporaria (assembly GCF_905171775.1). Taxonomy (NCBI): domain Eukaryota; kingdom Metazoa; phylum Chordata; class Amphibia; order Anura; family Ranidae; genus Rana; species Rana temporaria. The sequence goes on from NC_053490.1 coordinate 399,477,359, forward strand.
TCATTCAAAAGTGTGAGAGCGCTGAAAGCTGGAAATAGTCCTGGCAGGAAAGGGAGAATAAGTGCCCAGTAAGCAAGTGGTTAAAGGAAAAAATTACTTTACAAATGCTTTAAGCTGCAGATAAGGGGAACACAAATGTGGCTGCGATGCTTTGTGGAAAAAATGTTGTCTTTCATTTTTCATTAGGCAATACAGCCTGCCGAACACGACTCATTCAACTGCAAAGGCAGTGGTTGGGGATGTACAAATGCTGCTTCCAACGCTGCGAAAATTACCCCCTCGCTGTCACATTCAGAGGGCCGTTCCGCCTGCGGAATGCGACCCAATCATCTTCAAAGTCAGCGACCATTGTACAAATGCGACTGCAAAAAATAATCCCAGCTGTGAACTGAATAGGGCTGTGCAGCAACCACGTGCAATTAAAGTGGCTGTATACCCGCAGAAAAAAAATGTAAAAAAATACTAGCTCATTATGAAATACCTTAGAACACGGCGTCAGCATCTAATCTCGGTCCACGACGAGGGAGCCAACATTTTGCCCTTGGCATGTCACCAGGTTCGCGGTTCCGGTGCTGTGAGTGGCCGAAGCCGCGATGACGTCACTCCCGTGCATGCTTGCGGAAGTCTTCTTCCCGGCAAGGACTAGAAGCGTCCGCCGGGGCATTCACAGAGCATGTGCGCCGCAAACAACAAATAGGACAAAATAACAGAAAAAGTCAACGTGCATAACTATTCACCCCCCTAAAGTCAATACTTTGTAGAGCCACCTTTTGCAGCTATCACAGCTCCAAGTCGCTTTGGATAAGTCTCTATGAGCTTGCCACATCTTACCACTGGGATTTTTGCCCATCCCTCCTAGAAAAACTGCTCCAGCTCCTTCAAGTTGGATGGTTTGTGATTGTGAACAGCAATCTTTAAGTCTGGCCACAGATTTTCTATTGGATTGAGGTCTGGGTTTAGCAGTGCTTGGGGTCATTGTCCTGCTGGAAGGTGAACCGCCGTCCTAGCCTCAAATCACTCACAGAGTGGTACAGGTTTTGCTCAAGAATATCCCTGTATTTAGCACCATCCAACTTTCCCTCAACACTGACCAGTTTCCCAGTCCGACTGCTGAAAAACATCCCCACAGCATGATGCTGGTGGGATGGTGTTCTTTGGGCAATGTGATGTGTTGGGTTTGCACCAGACATAGCTATTTCTTTGATGGCTAAAAAGTTCAATTTTAGTTTCATCAGACCAGAGCACCTTCCTCCATACATTTTGGGAGTCTTCCACATGCCTTTTCGCAAACTCAAAACGTGCCATTTTGTTTTTTAAGGAAAGTAATAGCTTTCTTCTGGCCATAAAGCCCAATTTTATGGAGCATACGGCTTGTTGTCGTCCTATGTACAGATGCTCCCGTCTCTGCTGTGGAACTCTGCAGCTCCTCCAGGGTTACCTTAGGTTTTTATAACCTAACCCTGACTTGTGCTTCTCAACAACATTGTCCCTTACTTGTTTGGTGAGTTCCTTGGTCTTTATGGCAGTGTTTGGTTAGTGGTGCCTCTTGCTTAGGTGTTGCAGCCTCTACGCCGGCCTTACGCCGTTTTTCGGCGTAGTGGGTTCCCCTTTAAATGCGCACCAGACCCATGGGCCTGGTATGCTCTTGGAGGGGAACCCATGCCGTTTTTTTTGTTAAAATTTGGCGTGGAGTTCCCCCTCAAAATTTATATTAAACATAGTGCCTGATATTGGCAGGGATCCAAGTTGGATCCCCACTCATTGAAAGTCGGACTTCAAGTCCAGGGCAAAGTCGGATCAAAGTAGTATCCTGTTCATGAAAGTCGGATGGATGTAGGACCAATGTAGGACCAATGTAGGATCAATGTCGCAGAGCAAAGTAGGATGAAAGTTGTGTAGTATAGTGTGAACCCAGCCTTAAAGGGTCACTAAAGGAAAAAAAATGTTTTGCTGAAATGACTGTTTACAGGGTATAGAGACATAATAGTTAACTGATTCCTTTTAAAAATGATCAAAAATAGATAAAAATCAATCATATAATGTGCCTGCAGTTTGGTTTCGTTTTTGCTGTTGTTTGCTGGTTCTCTGATGTACAGAGAGCCACTAGAGGGCAGTGAGCCAATAGAGAGCAGTGATACTTTGTCTAAAACTCCTCAGCACCAATCCAGTTTCGTTTTACACACAGTAATCACACCTCCTTTATTAGTCACCACCGTGAGAAATCTCCCAGTACTGTGGTGATCAGGAAACAGACAACCAGGAAGTGTCCAGAACAGAGAGGATTTACAGCAACATCAAAGCAAAAACGAACAATGAGGACATGAAACCAGGACTGCAGTAAGGTAAAGGAAGCTATTTAGCTAAAAAAAAAAAAAAAATCCTTTAGTGACCCTTTAAAGAGACATGTTCACTGATTATCAGTGCAGTCCCACCAGTGCTGCCAATCTTTTCCCATCAGTGTAGCCTCATCAGTGCCAGAGAAAAATAGCCTGGGCCATATTCTCCAAGAATCTCCGCCTGCTTCGCTTAGGGCACTTACACTCCGCTGTCCCAACTTACTGGAGCAGGTGTTGTATTCCCCAACCACTTGCTCCATAAGTTGGGACAGCGGAGTGTAAGTGTCCCGGCGTAGCCTGGCGGATCTCCAAGGGGGCGGCTTCTATTCAAATGAAGCGCGCCCCCGATGCAAAAGAACTGGGCATGCGCCGGGCTGCAAAAAGCCCAGTGCGCATGCTCCAGTTCTCGGCGGAAAACGTCAATGACGCCGACGTGTGCGTCATTGACGTAAAGTCGTATTCAAGAACGACTTACGTAAACGACGTATCCGACGAAAAAACACGACGGGGACCCGACGCCATCCGTAACATGGCCTACGCGAGACTTGCGGAAACTTACCCCTCATATAGCAGGGGTAAGTTTCCGCTTACGCAAACGACGTTAGCGACGGTTACGCGACGCAAACTCGTTCGGGAATCGGCGTAGAAGGATCATTTGCATATGCAAATGACTCCTTCACGTAAATGCCATCTAGCGGCGGCCGGCGTCATTGCATTTAAGATCCGCCAGTGTAAGATGGCGGATCTTAAGTGTATCTATGCAAAAATGATTCTGAGAATCAGGAGCATAGATACACTGGCCTAAAAAGGGAGTTACGATGGAGTATCTGACTTACTCCATCGTAACTTCTCTGAGAATATGGCCCCCTGTTTTCAAGATTTTATAACCAGGGGGAAAAAAAATAAAAAAATGTTGGTCTTTATTTGTTTATTTAGCAAGAAAACGCAATGGTGATTGAATACCAAAAGAAAAGCTCTATTTGTGTAAAAAAATTATAAAAATGTCAAATGGGTACAAGTGTTGTATGACCGCACAATTGACATTCAAAGTGTGAGAGCACTGAAAGCTGGAAATTGGCCTGGGCAGGAAGGGGTAAACGCAAGTGATTAAAAGAATTATGAGGTGATGACATAATATAGGGTGATCAGACGTCCCCGTTTTCCGGGGACAGTCCCCGGACTGAGGGGGCTGTCCCCAGACCACATTTGTCCCCGGCAGTGGCACCGTCCCTTTCTAAAACTGTGGAGGGCCGCCCGTGGGGGAGTGCTGTTGCAGTCTAATTGATACATGATGTCAGGAGGCGGAGAGGAGTGAAGGGGGAGCTTTCTGCTCTTCCTGGAGACCCCATGTTACCAGAGGCATCACTGAATTCACCGGAAGGGAGCAGAGACACACTTAGCATGGAGGAGGAAATTGACCAACACTGAGAGCACGTGAGTGCTAGTGTCACTGCTCAAATCCCCCCTCCGTCACTGATCCCACCATCCCTCTGTCACTGATCCCACCATCCTCTGCATCCTGTACATAGCACACCTCTGTGCTTCTTTAGTAAGAAAAAAAAATACAAAATATGCATTGAAAAGTATTTTCTCTATCTTATCTTCTTAACATTTAGCAGTCATATCCCCAAAGATTCTAAGGCTATTTTCACACTGGGACATGGGCTGCAGCGGCGCTTTGCCAGCGGTTCAGTGCTGCCCATTGATTTCAATGGTCAGGGTCGCTTTAGGAGCAGTGTATTCACCGCTTCTACAGTGCCTCAAAGATGCAGCTAGCAGGACTTTTTTTGAATGTCCTGCCAGTGCACCGCTCCACTGACAGAAAGTAACCTATGAAGTATAGTTTTTTAATCTCATGGATGAAATGTGAGAAATAACGCATATATCATACAATCATTCCATAAACACATACCACATACTTTGCAGATATCATTTGAGGAAAATATGCTTATAAAATAGTTCACCATTTGCCAATAAAAAAAAAAAAAAAAAAAAGATGTCCCCAGAATCCCCACCTTAAAGCGGGGATTCACCCAAAAAAAAAAGATTTTAATATTACATCTAGCAGAGCCAGCATAGTAAGGGCATTTACTTTCGGCGGGTTTTTTTTTTTTTTCTCCGTACAAACTTTATATTCTGTTTTTGTCCAGGGCTTCCCGGGTTCCGATCCTTCCGTTCCATGATTGACGGCTTGTGAAACAGGTGACCTGTCGCACAACGCGCGTCACCAGATGTTCGGGAAATAGCCAAGCTTCGAGTCGGCACTATACGGCACCTGCGCAGTCAGCTCTACACGGCGGGCGCAGGCGCCGTATAGTGCCGACTCGCAGCTCAGCTATTTCCGGAAATCTGGTGACGCGCGTTGTGCGACAGGTCACCTGTTTCACAAGCCGTCAATCATCGAACCGAAGGATAGGAATGCCCAGTCCCGCAGTCATCGGAACCCTGAGGCAGGGATAGGAACGCCCAGTCCCGGAGTCATCAGAACGTGGAAGCCCTGGACCAAATCAGAATATGAAGGTAAGTACGGAGAAAAAAAAAAAAAACCTGCCGAAAGTATATGCCCTTACTATGCTGGCTCTAATGTTAAAAATTCGTTTTTATGGTGAACCTCCACTTTAACATAATGTCTCCTCACTGCCTGTCAAACGCCCTTTGAGGAACAATCCACCACCAAACTGCTCTTCAGAGGTCTGACGCACACATAAACAAGCTCTAAAAGCATCGTATTTTCTGCCATTTGTGTGGATGAGGCCTACTAAGGGGGCATGCCTGTCTCTCCTGTCACTATTTCTAGGCATGGAAGTCAGCAATATATAGCTGTGTCTTCCACACCTCAGAGTTCAGTCAGCACCTCAGCGAATTGCTTTCCTGTACAAAGCGGCTCTTGTAATTGTTGGGAAAGCAGCTCGCCATATGCCGCTGTATAGCACCATTCATCCCGCCTCCAATCATCGAACGAGCGATGCTGCAATTGCCGTGCTCAGTGAAGTGGCGGCCCTCGTGCCCTTTCCCTGTACGTGCTTCGCTCCCTGAGAGGCCTGAGCTCTCCCTCCTCCTCCCCGAGCGCCGCACACACTCATCTGACCTCTGGGTCAGAGCCCAAGGGCTGTGTGAGGAGGGAGGAGGGGAGGCCGGGCTGACAGACGCTCTAGGCAATCCTATTATGTCCGTGTTCACGGAGCTCCTCAGCCTGATCATCCGTCAACACGCTGATGGAAAGGGAACACTTGTGGCAGGCAGGGCTGAGCGTGTCTGGAAAATATTCATTCCTGGCCGCCCAGTGCTATCCAGTCATGGATTCATTGGGTGGAAGCCCCGAGCATATATTTTTTAGGGGAAGCTTCAATGCCTAGTAAAGCATGGAAGAGGGTGGAAAGGAAGTGTTCTGGCCTGAAATAATCAGTCAGAATATTGTACAAAATATCTTCCTCTGTTTAGGCTTCGTTCACACAGTCGCTGAGAGAGACTCAGGCTGCATTCACACCTGAGCGTTTTGTCGCCTGAAGCGCGACGCTCAAAGACGCTAGAGGGGAAAAATAACATTATTCTCTATGGAGATGGTTCACATCTCCAACGCAAAACGCAGAAAGAACGCAGAACGCCTGAATTTCAAACAAGTCCCGGACCCTTTTTTGACGCGCGAATCGGGCGGCTTGGGCGTTTTACATTGATGCCAATGACCTGTACAAAACCGTGGGGAAAAACGCCGCATTTTGTCGCAGCAAATCGCCCTTTACCACAATATCAGCTGTGTCCAATCACAATGTAAACACAAGTTGGTTATCGGCATTCCCTTTCTCATGCTGTTGAGAAGAGAGAGAGAGAGACGATAACCGGCTTGCATAAAGGGACATCTACACTGATACTGAGGGCATTGTGCCCTGATTATCACTGCAGTCCCACCAGTGCTGCCTATCAGTGTCCACCAGTGCTGCCTATCAGTGCCCACCAGTGCTTCCTATCAGTGCCCAACAGTGCTGCCTATCAGTGCCCACTAGTGCTGCCTATCAGTGTCCAACAGTGCTGCTTATCAGTGTCCACCAAATAGGGATGAGCTTTATGTTCGAGTCGAACATGAGTTTGACATGAACATTGGCTGTTCGCCCAATCGTGTGAACAATTTGGGGTGTTCGCAGCAAATTCGAAAAGCCGCGGAACACCCTTTAAAAGTCTATGGGAGAAATCAAAAGTGTTAATTTTAAAGGTTAATATGTAAGTTATTGTCATAAAAAGTGTTTGGGGACCGGGGACCTGGGACCTGCCCAGGGGACATGTATCAATGCAAAAAAAAGTTTTAAAAACGTCCGTTTTTTTGGGAGCAGTGATTTTAATAATGCTTAAAGTGAAACAAAAAAAGTGAAATATTCCTTTACATTTTTTCCCGGGGGGGGGGCTGTGTATAGTATGCCTGTAAAGTAGCGCATGTTTCCCATGTTTAGAACTGTTCCTGCACAAAATGTCATTTCTAAAGGAAATAAAGTAATTTAAAACTACTCGTGGCTATTCATGAATTGTCGGGTTCCGGCAACACAGATCAAAGTCATTGACAAAAACGGCAACCAGGCAACATAAGGAGAAAGCCGGGGTTACTCAATGACGTGGACGGGTGACCCCGCCCCTTCTTACACGTCATGGTGGTTTTATTCCTCGCTGGGAGACTGAGTGCGTGGAGACTGGAGCATTGCTGGAGAATGGATCAGCGTTGGACATGGAGAGACAGGATTAAATCGCTGGACTGGACAGACATCGAGAGACTGGATTACATCGCTGGATTTTATTTTTTATTTTTAATAAAAGACTTTTCCCAAACCGTCTACTGTGATTTTTAAAATTTTCACACTTTTTCTTTGTGAAATGGTAGGGGTACAATGTACCCCTTACCAATTCACATGGGGGGGACAGGATATGGAGGTCTGAGGGCCGATCCTAGGCAGGGTGCACTGGGTGATCCGCACCCAGGCGCCACAGAGGTGGGGGCGCCAAAGTGATCCCCTCCCTCCTCCTTGTCTTTGTCCAGAGGCGGAGCGCATGTAGCGGGTGCTGCGGTTCCCTATCCCGCTTGCTCTCTCCGTTGGCAACTGACAAGAGGCGCATACCTCCCGCTGTCCCCGTAATCCGGGCTGGGTACCACAGCGGAGCCTATTACCGGAACACGTTCCGGCACTCGGCTCCACTAATTAATTCTGTCCGGTGTGTATGGAGCAGTCTCCTGTCTGCCCCACTCCCTCTGCGTGTGCCAGGCTCTTTTCCCATAGGCGGTGTGATAAGAGCCTTCTGGGTTGGCCGGAGCTGCTGCCAACCATCCCGTGCACTCCCAGAAATGCTCTCTGAGTGCCACCCTCCAAGTAACCAAAGATGCCACGTATGCCCCGCCCCCTGTATTGTGCTTCTGCTCCCAGAGTGCCCAAGCTACAGGGATCTATTGGACAAGTACTGATCTATGGGGACAACTGATGTGGGGGGCACTGATGAGGGACACCTGCTGTGGGGGGGCTCCGATGGGGGACACCTGCTGTGAGGGGGCTCTGATGGGGGACACCTGCTGTGGAGGGGCTCTGATGGGGGACACCTGTTGTGAGGGGGCTCTGATGGGGGACATCTGCTGTGAGGGGGCTCTGATGAGGGACACCTGCTGTGGGGGGGGGGCTCTGATGAGGGACACCTGCTGTGGGGGGGGGGCTCTGATGGGGGACACCTGCTGTGAGGGGGCTCTGATGGGGGACACCTGCTGTGAGGGGGCTCTGATGGGGGACACCTGCTGTGAGGGGGCTCTGATGGTGGACACCTGCTGTGAGGGGGCTCTGATGGGTGACACCTGCTGTGGGGGGGCTCTGATGAGGGACACCTGCTGTGGGAGGGGGCTCTGATGGGGGACACCTGCTGTGAGGGGGCTCTGATGGGGGACACCTGCTCTGAGGGGGCTCTGATGGACACTAATGAAGACATCTTAGGGGAGCATCTCTGTGTTTGAGTCGTAGCCATAGAAATATTTGTAAAGGGGAGGAGTTAGTAAGATGACCACGCCCATGTAGGGGGCGGCAGAAATATTTCTGCACCCAGGCGTCTGTGACCCTAGGATCGGCCCTGGGAGGTCCCCTTTGTTTTTTTACATTTTGGTGCGGGGTTCCCCTTAAAATCCATACCAGACCTGAAGGGCCTGATATGGGATTTGGGGGGACCCCCAAAGGGCCTGATAATGGACTGGGGGGGAACCCCTGATGTTTTTTTCAATGACTTTGATCTGTATTGCCGGGACCCGACAATTCATGAATAGCCGCGAGTAGTTTTAATCACTAGCCGACCAGCCGGCGCAGTTTTACAGTGGCAGGTTCGGCTCGACTGCGCGAAACAACATAATTTTACGGCATTTCAGCCATTAGGGGCGCGCGCGCCCCCTGCTCACCCCTGGTGCCGACGCGCGTGCCCAGCAGGCGCGATCATCGCCGGGCACCCGCGATCGCTCGTTACAGAGCGAGAACCGGAAACTGTGTGTGTAAACAGTCATTGACTGTGTGGCCCACACAAATTACTTTTTTTTCCTTTCGAAATTACATTTTTTTGTCTTTTTTCATTTATTTTGCAAAAAAATAGAAAACCCAGTAGTGATTAAATATCACTAAAAGAAAGCGCTTTATGTGTGAATTATTTTTTTTAATAAAAATGTAGTATGTGTACAGTGTTGCATGACCGCGTAATTGTCATTCAATGCGTACAGTGTTGCATGACAGCGCAATTGTCATTCAAAGTGTGACAGCACTGAAAGCTGAAAATTGGCCTGGGCAGGAAGGGGGTAAAAGCGCCCAGTAGGCAAGTGGTTAAAGTGATTGTAAACAATCACCTTGTAAAACAACCCGTTCCGTTTGAAATAGAAATGAAAGGCATAATATTTTTGTATAGATATATAAAGTGATATAGATGTATAAATACCCACAGTCCTGTGATCACATTCCTTCTGTTCTCAGCTGCTTAAAACGGACCTTCAGTAAATTTTTCCATGTATTAAATCTTCTGCCCTTGTTGTATTTTGAGGCTTCATTTCCATGGACGTTTTTACAGCCACTTGTTGTAGCTTTTTTACAGCTTAAAAACGTCTTTCCGTTTTTTTTTTTTTTTTAGCTGGAGCTTAAAAACGTTGCGGTAGCGTTTTTGCGCGTTTTTGAACGTTTTTTAGCGTTTTTAATGCCTGTCCGTGGTTTTTTTTTTTTTGAGCTGGAGCTCAAAAACGCAGCGGTAGCGTTTTTGCGTGTTTTTTTAGTGTTTTTTAAGGTATGGCCTTTTTTACAGCTCTAAAGCTGGAGCTTCAGAATTTTTTTTTGAGCTGGAGCTCAAAAACGCAGCGGTAGCGTTTTTGCACGTTTTTTTGAGCGTTTTTTAAGGTCTGGCCTTTTTTACAGCTCTAAAGCTGGAGCTTCAGAATGCACTGGTCCTGTTTTTTTTTTGCAGCTTAAAAACGGCTCAGCCATCTACAGCTCAAAAACGTCATGGTGGGCATGAGGCCATAGACTAACATGGAGAGACGTTTTTAAGCTGCAAAAAAACGCTCAAAAAAGTGGCTGTAAAAACGTCCAAAAACGTCCATGGAAATGAAGCCTGAATAGTATTTTTTTTCTTTCTGCCAGTAAATCCCTTATACAGCCCACTTCCTGTTTATTATCTGGTTAAAAAATCTAGGCTTATGACATCATGCACAGCTCTCTTACTGTTGTGAGAGTTTGCCAGGAAGGGAGGGAGGGTGAGTCATAAGAGGGACAATGAGAGCTGCAAAACTGGAGGTTTAAATCTGTGTAAATCCAGGAAGTGAACAGGCAGCAGCTACAGCTGCCCAGAGTTAAAATGGATGCAGCCAGACTCAGTGGATGGAGATTTCTGCAGCATATTTGGCAAGTACAGAATCACAGTATATATACAATAATATGCAAAGTGGTTGGAGGGAAGCTTCAGAATGGCAAAGATGTTTTTATTACAAATTATGTGAGCAGACGCAGTTCCTCTTTAAGGCCTGAATCACACTAGTGCGTTGCGTTTTGGAGCTCCGTTGTCTTTGCGAATTTCTCTATAAGGTGTTCTGCAGATCAACTGCGTTTTAGCTGCAGATCAGGTGCAAATTTGGAGACCTGGGAGAGGGGAGGGGGAGGGGGGAAGTGTATTGAACCGAATGAGACAAATACTGAAGAGAAATGAACACATCTGCGAATTCAGCTGCGTACCCATAGAAGATAATGTTACTGAATTCGCACCTGAGCCGCACCGCAAGACATAAAAACCGCACACGGTTTGGAGGCAATACGCAGTGCGGATGCATCGCACATATGTGAACCAGCCTCATTGAAAACAATGTATTTTGAAATGTCCTGCGAATTAGATGCGGTTTAAGCCGCACTCAATTTGCATAGGTGTGAACCTGGCCTAAGAGCTGGGGGAGGAGAAACAGCTTATACAACAAAAAGGAGGGAGCGGCACATCCAGTGCTGAAAATATGTAGTTGTTTATTGTAGAATCAAAGGATTAAAAACATGACATGAGGAATCCACATTGTTCAGCAGACGCGTTTCACACAAAGTGCTTAATTATTTCTCAACAGATGCACTCCAGGAACAATAGACCCCCCATCAGCAACAATAGATCTCCCAGCAGCCAGAAATAATAGACCACTTCCTCAACAGTAGATCCCTCCCAGCAACACATGAGCCCTCCCCAGCAACAATAGTTCCCCAAGCAGCCAGCATTGATAGGCCCCTACCTCAATAGTAGATCCATCCCAGCAACAATTGATCCACTAGCAACATAAGCACCCCCCCAGCAACAATAGACCCCTCCCTTAACAATAGATGCCCCCTTCCATCAAGAATAGGTTCCCCAGCAGCCAGCATTAATAATCCCTCCAGCAGCCATTAACAACAGACTCCTCCATCAACAGTATATCCCTCCCAGCAACAACTGACCTCCCCCAGAAGTAGAAGACCCCCCAGCAACAATAGACCCCACCCTAAACATCAGACCCCCCAGCAACAATATATCCCCGAGCAGAGATCAGAGCTGTGGGAGGGGCCAAGCAAGCTCCACCCACTGCAGGCTGCCTGCAGAAAACTACAGGAGGGGGCAGAGACAAAACCAGTCACCCTGCACAAGGAGAGAGTACAGGAAGCTCCTGCATAGGGGAAACATTTCACACTGAATTACTTCACAGATCTGGAAGAAATATACAAAGCACAGCAAGATTCAAGAACAATACACATGACAAATGTATTCACACAATATGTACTCATCTCAGAGCTCAGCTTTAAAGTGGTTGTAAACCCTTACATATACCCAGCAAAGTGACTGGCCTCAGGTGATACACAATGATTTAACAAATCCTCCTACATACGTTGTACCTGTTTATCTGCAGTCTTCTCTTTCATACATCCATTCAAAGTGTGTAATTTATAAAGCTTGTCTGAGCTAACAGTAAAAAGGGGTGGAGAGCTGAAGTTACGCATTGCACCGTGAGTAGAGCTGTGAGAGCTGATTGGAGGGCAGGGACACACCCCCCTTCACACAACACACAGGAACAGAGCTGAGGCTGTCAATCAGCTGGAGATCCCTCCCCTTTACCTTTTTTCTCTTGGTGTCAGGAAAACAAGTGTAAGGAGCATTCTTCCCATTGACCATCATGCTAATGTATCATGAGTTGTGCAAGTTATTTCAAGAGATCCTTTGTGTTGAAAAGGTTGACAAAGGCCGCTATAGAGGGATATGCTTTGTTCATATTTCATGCCTGAGGTTTACAACCAATTTAAGTACCGGTAATATATATATTACTATATATACTGTATTACCAATAGGGAAGCTGGCAAGCACTCAAGCAGTCAGTGCTACTACAGTGATGTGGCAATCGTCTGGGTCTTGTGCTAAGCCGCTGCCCCCCACTGCATACTAACCACAGGGAGTGACCATGATGTCATTGCCCCTCTTCTCTACCTCATCCAATTAGAGAATTTTTTGTATTCTTTGGGGAAAAAAGTAGCGCCAACTACTACAGTGATTGTCAGTTTCCCCAGGGGGCCCCTCTGGTATGAGAAACGCATACATATGTTGTGCCAAGCTGGGCTAATGTGAGTATGCAATACATTCATATCTGAATAGGTTCCGCTGTGCTTGGAGGATATTCCTTACCTCATGCTTTTGGGAATGGCACAATCAGTTTTGGTCTTCAGACACCTGGGCGTGATCACTGTATAGGTGTGTGTCTGTGGGCTGCAGTGCCGCCATCAATTATGGGGCCCCTTACACAGCTTCAGGCATGGGCCCCCTGGAGCAGAGAACCGGGGGGGGGGGGGGGGGGGGTGCCGCCTGAGATTGAGAAGCGGGGGGGCTGCCGCGAATTGAGAAGCAGGGGGGCCCTTTACAAAAAAAAGAAGAAATAAAGAAAAATATATATAAAAAAAGGGACCTCTGGGCCCTTTAATAAAAAGAAATAAAAAATATATATAAAAAATATATTTTTTTTAAAAAAAAAAGGGGGGTTGCCATCTGGGGCCATGGGGACCTTTGGGCCCTTTAATAATAATAAAACATATATATATATATATATATATATATATATATATATATATATATATATATATATATATATATATATATATATATATAAATAAATGTAGGTATATATATAAAAATAAATTACAAAAAAAGGGGGGTTGCCATCGGGGACCTCTGGGCCCTTTAATAAAAATAAAAAAAATAAACCTCTGGGCCCTTTAATAAAAAATAAATAAAAAATATATATATATAAAAAAATAAAAATAAACATTTATAAAAAAATAAAAGGAGGTTTGCCATCCAGGTTCCTGGGGACCTCTGGGCCCTTTAATAAAAAAAATTATAAAAAAATATATATATAAATAAAAAAATAAACATTTATAAAAAAAAAGGGGGGGGGTGTGCTACATGGTGCCCTGAGGACCTCTGAGCCCTATAATAATAATAATAAAAAAAAAAATATATATATATATATATATATATATATATATATATATATATATATATATATATATATATAAAGAAATAAACAGAAAAAAAAAGAAATAAAATAATATTAAAAAAATAAGTAAAATTATAAAAAAAAGGGGGGGTTGCCATCCGGGGGCCTCTGGGCCCTTTAATAATAATTATAATAATGTGTATACATATATGTCCCTTTAATAAAAATTTTAATAAAAATATATTAAAAACATTTTTTTTTTATACAAAATAAATAAAAAAAAGGGACCTCTGGACCTCTTAAAAAAAAAAAATTGGCCCTTTAAAAAAAAAATATATATATAATTTTTTTTTATAAAAAAAAAAAAAAAAGGTGGGGTTGCCATCTGGGCCCCTAAAAAAAAAAATATATATATATATATTAACCCCCCTGCACTATTTATCTACCATCTACCTGGAAATCTGCAGTGCTTCTGGGCATGGGGGGGGGGGGGGGCATATAATCATCCCGTTCCTCTCCAGATGCAGTGCTCAGCCAGTCACAAAGGCTTAAAGGAGAAGGTTCTTAGTTTTGTGTAAGCTTTCACCCAGAATGACATGGAGCCGACACAAGATGTTCATCTCAGTAGGGGATCAGGGAGATAGTCCAGTGAAGGCAAAGGAAAACGATTGAGAAAACGTATTACTTTGCACTGAATAGACAAAGTGACAGGTTTACTTTGATTGCTGACAAAATAGAAAATATACTGTGGCATATTGAGGACCTCTTATCCTTTTGTATGACCTGTATAATGGACTTTTTTAGAGCAAGCAAAGATTCCCAAAATTCATGTCTATGTAGGCTCGTTCATTGTTTTATTGTGAAGGAGAATTAAAGATTGCTGCACCTTTTTTTTTTTTTTTTGCAGTAATACATGTTGCTGGAGTCTCAATGATAGAAAAATAAAGGCTAGCCATGACAGATATTTTGCTGAGATCAACGGACAGAAATGTATCTGCCTGTGCTCAAGAAATCTTCTGAACACCAGGACCTACCACGATACCCAATGTTACTGTGCTGATTCCCCTCTGCTCAGAAGACTCGAGATGCCATCAGCGTCTGCCACGAGCAAAGTGCTCCCTACTCCACAGGAACCCTGACATGGGGGGGGGGGGTCCTGACCCTAATCTGTCCACTCGCATAAAGCGTGCCAAACTCAGGGGTCAGAGTCTTAAATAGGCTCTGCCTGACAAAAACTGTCGTCCGAGGATGAACTGTCGTACGATAATCAGATCATTAGTACAGAGCTTTCGAGAGCCGATCACGACAATTCATCCGATATTATTCGATCGGACAAGGACGAAAATGTTCCTCGTACGTTACAAGATCGGACCATTTTCGATTAGTCAGTACAGTTGTCGTCCGAAAATACAATACAAATACATTACAACACATGACATCACTTCCGATTTTCTTTTTTTCAGTTGTACGAGAATTTTCGTGACTTTAGTAACCTATTTATTTTCTACTTGCGATTATTAAGTGAACACGATTTGTCGTCCGATTTTCAGATCGTGTGTATGGGCCATTAGTGTGTTTTTTGGTCAACCCAACGGGTTGATGGAAATTTTTTTTACAGATTGCTGTACTAACACATGCAATGTTAGTGTGTTAATCTCTGCCGCTATATTGTATTCTGAATGAATGACTTGTATAGCGCTACACATGCAAACTGAATCACCGGTAGATGCTTTTTGCAGCTGGTGCGGTCATTTACCCCGTAGGATCTGGACATGCTTGGGAAACACAGTCGTACACAAACTGGGCCAATTTGGACAGGATCCAATTAACATACCAGCATGTCTTTGGGGGTGGGAGGAAACCAGAGTATCTGGAGGAAACCCACGCAGAACATGCAAACTCCAGGCAGATGGTGTCATGGTCAGGATTCAAACCAGCGACCCTTTTGCTGCTAGGTGAAACTGCTAACCACTACACCACTGTGCTGCCCTTCTGACAGGGGGACTGCCCCCACCAAAATACACTGATTAGCACTCGCAGCCATTTACTGCAAGCACTGATCAGAAGCTGGTTTTCCAACATGTCCCTTCGACAAAAGCCAGTTGATAGACCGCCTTCTGTCATTCTGTCGGACAGCCTGCTGTACACACTGAACGAACGTCAGTCGGTTTCTGTTGAACCTGCCGATACCAGCTGATATTTGGCCTTTGCGTACCCAGCCTTTGTGCAGGAGGTTTTAAAAACTGGCAGTACCAATCTCCAGGTAATGAAAGTAAGGCAGGCCATACAAATGTTGTGGTTGCAAGAAAGAACTTTGCATGATTTCCCCATCAACATAGACAGACTGAGGCCTCGTACACACGACCGTTTTCCTTGACAGAATCCATCAAGAAACTTGGTGGCAGAGCTTTTTTGCAGAGGAAAACGGTCGTGTGTATGTTTTTCATCAAGGAAACTGTCGAGGATCTCAACGAGAAAAAAAGAGAACAAGTTCTCTTTTTCCTCGACGGGAGTCTCAATTTCCTCGTCTTGTTCCTCGTCGGGCTGGTTTTCGACGAGAAACACGTTCGTGTGTATGCTAAGAAACCCGCGCATGCTCAGAATAAAGTATGAGACGGGAGCGCACCTTCGGTAAAAGTAGCGTTTGTAATGGAGATAGCACATTCGTCACGCTGTAACAGACTGAAAAGTGCAAATTGTCTCTCACCAAACTTTTACTAACACACAGTAACATGAGATTAGCAAATGCAGCCCCAAGGGTTGTGCCAGTGGAATCGAACTTCCCCTGCCATTGTATGTGTTGTACGTCACCACGTTTGAGAACGAGGAGATTTGGTCTTGACAGTGTGGACGCAAAGAAAGCTTGTCAAGTTTCTCCACAAACCTGACAAGGAACTCGTCGAGGAAAACGATGTTTCATTAACAACGAGTTCCTCGGTCGTGTGTATAATCGCAAGCGAATCCGGCAAGCTGGTTGTACCCAAGTTGATTGATTGATCAACTTGGTACATTCACCCTAACCATTAATGGTTAGAATGTTGGATAGTTCCTGCTGAACTGGCCAAGATTGGAACCATGTATGGCTGGCCTTAATGAATTACACTTTTTTTGTGTGTTTGACAGAAATATACAGCACAAAGAAATGCTTTAACCACTTCCCGACCGCCGCATGTAGATATACGTTGGCAGAATGGCACGGACAGGCACATCAACGTACCTGTACGTGCCTGCCTAGACGTGGGTCGGGGGTCCGATCGGGACCCCCCCCCCGCTACACGCGGCGGTCGGGTTCCCTCAGGGAGCGATCCGGGACGACGGCGCGGCTATTTGTTTATAGCCGCTCCGTCGCGATCGCTCCCCGGAGCTGAAGAACGGGGAGAGCCGTATGTAAACATATACTTCCCCGTGCTTCACTATGGCGCTGCATCGATCGAGTGATCCCCTTTATAGAGGAGACTCGATCGATGACATCATTCCTACAGCCACACCCCCCTACAGTTGTAAACACACACTAAGTGTACACTAAATCCTACAGCGCCACCTGTGGTTAACTCCCAAACTGCAACTGTCATTTTCACAATAAAGAATGCAATTTAAATGCATTTTTTGCTGTGAAAATGACAATGGTCCCAAAAATGTGTCAAAATTGTCCGAAGTGTCCGCCATAATGTCGCAGTCACGAAAAAAATCGCTGATGGCCGCCATTAGTAGTAAAAAAAAAAAAATTAATAAAATGCAATAAAACTATCCCCTATTTTGTAAACGCTATAAATTTTGCGCAAACCAATCGATAAACGCTTATTGCGATTTTTTTTACCAAAAATAGGTAGAAGAATACGTATCGGCCTAAACTGAGGAAAAAAAATTGTTTTATATATGTTTTTGGGGGATATTTATTATAGCAAAAAGTAAAAAATATTGCATTTTTTTCAAAATTGTCGCTCTATTTTTGTTTATAGCGCAAAAAATAAAAACCGCAGAGGTGATCAAATACCACCAAAAGAAAGCTATATTTGTGGGGAAAAAAGGACGCCAATTTTGTTTGGGAGCCACGTCGCACGACCGCGCAATTGTCTGTTAAATCGACGCAGTCCCGAACTGTAAAAACACCTTGGGTCTTTAGGCAGCATATTGGTCCGGGGCTTAAGTGGTTAATAAGATATATATGGTATTTTTCAGCATTTTAATCAACAGCACTCCGGGGGATTACAATAACAAAACACTATTTGGGACATTTTAAAAGCTGCATGCCTAAAATAGCCAGTCATGGCGTTGAAAGGGATCGTCTGATGATAGCCTTGCAAGGATCTGATCAATTTTCAGTTTTCTTTACAGTTACTAAGTACTGATGATGACAGTTAGTCACTTTTCCCTAACAATTTGAATATTTTATCTTTTTTTTGGTACATCTGCAGCAAAAAATCAACCTGTCTATGGGCAGCATTATGCCGCGTACACACGATCATTTATCGGCATGAAAAAAAACGTAGTTTTTCAAAAACGTCATTTAAAATGATCGTGCGTGGGCTACACATTATTTTTCAGGTTCTGAAAAACGACAAAAAAAAGATTCGAACATGCTGCATTTTTTAACGTCGTTTTTCAGGATGTAAAAAATAATCGTGTGTGGGCTAAAACGGCGTAAAAAAACCTGCGCATGCTCAGAAGCAAGTTATGAGACGGGAGCGCTCGTTCTGGTAAAACTACCGTTCATAATGGAGTAAGCACATTCATCACACTGTAACAGACAGAAAAGCACGAATCGTCTTTTACTAACACGGAATCGGCTAAAGCAGCCCAAAGGCGAATGGAACTTCCCCTTTATAGTGCCGTTGTACGTGTTGTACGTCACCGCGCTTTGCTAGAGCATTTTTTTTAAAACGATGGTGTGTAGGCAACGTCGTTTTAATGATGAAGTTGGGAAAACGTCGTTTTTTGGACATGCTGAAAAACGACTTTTTTTTCATACTGAAAAATGATCGTGTGTACGCGGCATTACAGTTCCCTTTTCAAACTTAAATCAGGTCAGCGTGTAATCGCAATATATATACGTTTCCATTTGCCTGTGGTTTTATTGAGGCAAAATGCAGTTTAATCATCCTGCTGTTTCTCTTAAATTGTGCCTTAGGGGAGGAGGTGGAAGATGTTTATATTTTCCACCAAAGACCTGTGCATGTAGCTGCCGTATAGCAGTGCTTACTTTCACAAGTTGCTTTCCTGGAGGATGCACGCTGTGGCTTTGTTGAGTACTTCATTTGACCTTTGTAACTTCATTCTCTTGGTTAGTCTTTCAAAAAAAATAAAAAAAAAATATAGATCTATATCAAGAATGCGTAGGTTTTTATGAAAAAGGCAGGGTTTTTAGCTGATGAATCAAGCAGAGATAGGTACTTGGACGTGGCTTTGGTTTTTATTGAACGGATGAGCTTTTTTGGCCCCAAATGTCATTCACCCACTTACTGTATGATGTTCACCTGAAGCAGACACTGCCTCTTCTGTAAGACTTTGCTAGTCAAATAAGAACATACCGAGCTATTAACAATGTTCATTCAACCTCACAAATTGTCGTCTTTTACTTAAGGCCTTTTCACATGGGCTTTATGATCAGCCTTTCGGTTTTTCAGATGGACCTGTTCAGAAGCTCCATGCAACTCCATGGGTGGGTGGATGTAAACAAACTTGTGTCTACATATACCTACCTCTGAGTAGGGGTGCAACGGATCAAAAAACTCACGGTTCGGATCGTTCCTCGGATCAGGAGTCACGGATCGGATCATTTTTCGGATCTGCAAATAAAATAAAAAAATTCTCCCCCACTGTAATATACACATCTCCCCCCCCACTGTAATATACACATCCCCCCACTGTAATATACACATCTCCCCCCCACTGTTCACCTCCCCCCCACCAACTATAGTACCCCCTCGGTGCAAACACCCTCCCTCCTCTCAGTACAAGAGACCCCCCCTCCTCTCAGTACAAGAGACCCCCCCTTCTCTCAGTACAAGAAACCCCCCCTCCTCTCGGGGCAAGAGACCCCCCCTCCTCTCAGGGCAAGAGACCCCCACTCCTCTAGGGGCAAGAGACCCCCCCCTCCTCTAGGGGCAAGAGACCCTCCTCCTCTCGGGGCAAGAGACCCCCCCTCGGGCAGTAAAAAAACTCCCAGCGTGTGCTTCTTCCCCACGAGTGCGGGCTCCTCCTCTGTGGGTGTAAACAGAGGAGGGCCGCCGCCACGTGTACCAAGATGGCCGTGGCTCCGGAGCTAGGCCGAAGCCGCGGCCTTCCCTAATGTTATTCCTGCGGCTCCGGAGCTAGGCCGAAGCCGCGGCCTTTCCTAGCGTTATGGCCGCAGCTCCGGAGGTAGGCCGAAGCCGCGGCCATAACGTTAGGAAAGACCGCAGCTTCGGCCTAGCTCTGGAGCCGCGGACATAACATTAGGAAAGGCCGCGGCTTCGGCCTAGCTCCGGAGCCGCGGCAATCCGCGGATCACAGTGTGTTCCGATTTGAAGGGGGTGATCCATTCGGATCACGGATCAACTGCGATCCGTTGCACCCCTACCTCTGAGTCTACGCAGGTCCGGAAAAAAAACAGCAAAGGGACTGTATCCTAGTGGCGTCACTGGGGTGGTGTCACCCGGTGTGGAAAAAACTGGTGTCACCGCCTCCACCACCAACTATAGTCCCCCTTAGTACAGACCCCCCCCAGTACAGACCCCCTCCACTAACTATAGACCCCCACTGAGTACAGATAACCCTCACTAAGTACAGACCCTCCTTAGTCAGTATAGACCACCCACCCCCTCAGTGCAGACCTTCCTTCATCAGTGCAGACCCCCCATTAGTATATGCAACTGCTGTATACTTTTCTGGCCCATAGATCCAACATTACATGTTGTTTTCCTTTTGTTTGGATTACTCCTCAGTAAGCTTGCCCCCCATCATCTGGCTGGGAGTTAGTCAGCCAGAACAGCTTACTGAGGAGGAACAGGAAGTGAGAAATTCAGACAAAGAAAACAAAGAAGAAAAAAACTTTTAGAAGGGAAATTGAAGGAAAAGGTAAGTGAACCAACAATGCACTAGCTTAAAGGAACCTATTTAGAAAATAAAAAATGAACCTTTACAACCCCTTTAAGTTTATACAAAAAGTCAATATTTTCAGTGTTGACCCTTCTTTTTTAAGACCTCTGCAATTGGCCCTGGCATGCTGTCAATCATTTTCTGGGCCACATCCCGCCTCTTGAGGATTGACCACAAGTTCTCAATGGGATTGAGGTCTGGGGAGTTTCCTGGCCATAGACCAGAAATTTCTATGTTTTTTTTCCCCAATACACAGTTATCAATTTTGCTTTATGGCAATGTGCTCCATCATGCTGCAAAAGGCATTGTTCCTCACCAAACTGTTAGGCCCCGTACACACGACCGAGTTTCTCGGCAGAATTCAGCCAGAAACTCGATCAGAGCTGAATTCTGCCGAGAAACCCGGGCGTGTGTACACTATCGGCCGAGGAAGCCGACGAGTTCCTCGTCGAGCCAAATAGAGAACATGTTCTCTATTTCCTTGTTGTTCAATGAGGAAAGTTGGCTCGCCGAGATCCTCGGCGGCATCACACAGAACTCGACGAGCAAAACGATGAGTTTTGCCCGTCGAGTTCCTCGGACGTGTGTACGGGGCCTTAGATGGTTGGGAGAAGTTGCTCTCGGAGGATGTTTTTGTACCATCATGGCTGTGTTCTTAGGCAAAATTATAAATTAGCCAGCTCCCTTGGCTGAGAAGCAACCCCACACATGAATGGCCTCAGGATGCTTTACTGTTGGCATGACACAGGACTGATGGTAGCTCTCACCTTTTCTTTTCCAGACAATTATTTTTTCCGGTTCCCCAAACAATCAGAAAGGGGAAATGACTTTACACCAGTCCTCATCAATCCAATCCCTGTACCTTATGCAGAATATCAGTCTGTCCCTGATGTTTTTCTTGGAAAGAATTTGCTACTTTGCTGCCCTTCTGCTCACCAGGCCATCCTCCAAAAGTCTTCTCCTCACTGTGCATACAAATGTACTCCCACCTGCCTGCTGCCATTCCTGAGCAAGCTCTGCACTGATGGTGCCCGATCCCGCAGCTGAACCAACTGTAGGAGATGGTCATGGCGCTTGCTGGGTGCCCTGAAGCCTTCTTAACAAATGAAGTGGAATTGTTTTTTATGGGATTAAAGGGGTTGTAAAGGTACAATATTTTTTTTTCATAAATAGCTTCCTTTACCTTAGTGCAGTCCTCCTTCACTTACCTCATCCTTCGATTTTGGTTTTAAATGTCCTTATTTCTTCCGAGAAATCCTCACTTCCGGTTCTTCTGTCTGTAACTCCACACAGTAATGCAAGGCTTTCTCCCTGATGTGGAGTGTCATGCTCCCCCCCACTTGGACTACAAGAGAGTCAGGACGCCCACAAACACACAGCTCCTTTCTCTACCTGCAACGTTGAGAGCGTCCTGACTTTCCTGTAGTCCAAAGGAGGGGGCGAGCACGACACTCCACACCAGGGAGAAAGCCTTGCATTACTGTGTGGAGTTACAGACAGAAGAACAGGAAGTGAGGATTTCTCAGAAGAAATAAGGACATTTAAAAGCAAAATCGAAGGATGAGGTAAGTGGAGGAGGACTGCACTAAGGTAAAGGAAGCTATTTAGGGGGGAAAAAATGTATCTTTACAACCCCTTTAAGTTAATTTTCATGGCAGAGAGTGACTTTGCAATTAATTGCAATTCATCTGATCACTCTTCATAACATGCTATATGCAAATTGCCATAAAAAAACAGAGGCAGTGAAAATTTATATTTGTATCATTCTCAAAACTTTTGGCCACAGCTGTTTAGAGCAGGGAAGTATACCATGTATATTATTTTAGGAAAAAATTAAAAGTTTATACCACTTTAAAGTGGATGTAAACCCGATTCATGAAATTTGAGCTGGGTACATATATCTGAAGTGTTTTCTTATCTTTCTTCAAAGCACTAAGCCCAGTGGCTTTCTCCTGCTCCGTTCTTCTATCATCAGCCTGATAACTTCTGACATATTCTCCGACACATATTATAAAAACCAGTCTGAATTTTGTGTCAGGGAGGGTGCTATAGATAGATTAGCAGAAAGCTGCTCTACTCAGAGGATAGCTGTAAAAATATCTGCTTATCTGGAGGAGGGTGTGTGCCTTTCCGCCAATCAGCTGCCTCCCAGTGTAATCCAAGTCTTCTCTCACAGTGCAGAATGAGGAAGTGAACATTCTAACACAATCTGCACTTTCTAAACAGTATATAAAGATGAAGACAGCAGATGTACATGTAAAACTTACATAAAGATATTGGTTTCATCTCAGTGTATTGTCTTAGGCTGTTCACTTCACTGGGTATATGTGAGGGTTTACATCCACTTTAAGAGTAAAGCCTCGTACACACAATCTGATTGTTGGCCAACCGAGCGTCTGATTTTTGTCCAAAGGGCGTGTGCTTGGATCTTGTCTTGCATACTAACGGTACACAATTGTCGGCCAATAAATATGAATGTAGTGACGTACTACGAGGAATTTCAGCTCTTGAGCGCCACCCTTTGGGCCCCTTCTGCCCCTTGGTCAGCATTGATTCCGAACATGCGTGTTTGTACTTTCGACTTTTGTACTGACGATACGAAAAACAGACTGTTGTCCGCTGAAAATTTACTAGCCTGCCATCCAACAATTGTTGGCCGAAAGCTGGACAACAATTGTCAGAAGGAGCGTACTAATGGTCAGATTTTAGGACAACAATGTGTCAACAGACAATCCCCTGCCAACAATCCGATCGTGTATACGAGGCTTAAGTCCTGAGGTCTGCAACACTAAATTTGTTCATGTTGGATTAATAATGCTTTACCTTAACTTTTGCAGCTCTTTATTTACTGCACTATCTATGACACATCGGCTCATGGCGCTCCCAGTCTGTGCAGCAGTGCCGCAGGTGCATGTCAGTGCTTAATGATGCGGCCCAGCTCATGTCAGTCAAGCAAGAGACATTCCCGATGTTGTGGCCACACTGAAGAGTGGTTGGCAATTTTATCAATCAAGTTAAACCTGTCAGTGCACTGTGCACTCGAGGGTGACAATGCTGAGTCTGCATAGACTCGCAGCAAGGCAGTGTTGCCACCCTTACAGCAGAAGTTAATACTGGCAAGATCAACAGGCCCACACAGAAGAATAAAAAACCTGTAGAGAAAAAGTAAGATACAAAGAGATCCAAAAAACATAGGGAAGGGAAAGCTATGTGCTAAAAACTGACAATTCAAACATGACTTGCTTTTATGGGGCCTGTCTGTACATTTTATTTATGCAGTACTCCCCCATGTGACTACAGCAGGAAGACACTCAGCCCTCAGGAAGTAGGAAGTGGGTACAGGAAGTGGAGGAAATCCATGCGTGAACTTTAATATGAATAGCAGCAGGTGAGAATCCAAAATGATGTTTAATCAAATCCTTACAAAGTATGTAACTGACAAAGATAAAAATGCTTTTCTTCTAGTGGAAAGTGGAGCTACACTTTAAAGAAGAAGTTCAACTACAAACAGCTAAATTACACAAATAAAACACAGGAGCAATTTTCCTGCTAAAGGATTTCTATTTCTGTTCATCCAGTCCTCAGATATACACAGCTCTGTCTCATAGCATAGCTCTGTCTGTCAGGGGAGGGAACCTTATCTTTATTTGCTGCAGTTTAATTTTTGCTTACAAGTCTCTTCCCCCCAAACCTGTGTAAGGGGTTAGCTCGGTAGCGGGGGTGTGTGACCCCCTGGATGGGTTCACTACACACTGAACGATACAGAGAAACAGCCGAAGACGGTTGAAAACAAAGAATTTGGTTTATTCTTCCATCTTGCTGGAAACAAGTGCAAGCATCCAAACAGCATAAACAAAATCAAACATAAAATAAACCCTGGCCACTTTGGGCATCTACCTTCCACACAGGAACCTATCTATGGAGTCTGGCACAGCCTACTGCTGAGCAGACACTGCTGGTCATACTGCAGAAAAACACATAGGGCCATATTCTGAGTAAAGTTACGATGGAGTAACTCAGGATACTCCATCGTAACTCCCTTTTTTGACCCGTGTATCTATGCTCCTGATTCTTAGAATCATTTTTGCATAGATACACTTAAGATCCGCCATCTGTAAGTCACTTACACTGGCGGATCTTAAATGCAATGACGCCGGCCGCCGCTAGATGGCATTTACATGAAGGAGTCATTTGCATATGCAAATGATCCTTCTACGCCGATTCACGAACGAGTTCGCGTCGCGTAACCGTCGCTAACGTCGTTTGCGTAAGCGGAAACTTACCCCTGCTATATGAGGGGTAAGTTTCCGCAAGTCTCGCGTAGGCCATGTTACGGATGGCGTCGGGTCCCCATCGTGTTTTTTCGTCGGATACGTCGTTTACGTAAGTCGTTCTTGAATACGACTTTACGTCAATGACGCACACGTCGGCTTTATTGACGTTTTCCGCCGAGAACTGGAGCATGCGCACTGGGCTTTTTGCAGCCCGGCGCATGCCCAGTTCTTTTGTATCGGGGGCGCGCTTCATTTGAATAGAAGCCGCCCCCTTGGAGATCCGCCAGGCTACGCCGGGACACTTACACTCCGCTGTCCCAACTTATGGAGCAAGTGGTTGGGGAATACAACACCTGCTCCAGTAAGTTGGGACAGCGGAGTGTAAGTGCCCTAAGCGAAGCAGGCGGATATTTACTCAGAATATGGCCCACTACTGTCTTTTTGATTTTTATCACACAGAAAAATCAACAGCACCTCACCTTCAGAAGTATTTCTGTTCACTGCTCGCCTTCACTCAAAAAGCCTCAGGATGCAGCAATCAGTAGTAATCCTCTGGATTACTTATAGAGGCCTTAATTGCCTCATTCTGAACAGCTGAAGTTTTTCAACGCCCTTAAATCTTTCTGGCTGCTTCTGCAGCCGACACCTGATAATAATTGGTATATTGTCTAAACAAGGCAGAAATGTATCTCCCGTCTGTGACAACACCCACAGATTTACCTGACTTCCTGTCACACCTGTTAGTGGATAGTAAAAGGTAAGGCAGCACAGTGATGAGCTCATCTCTCTGTCATTCTGCTCTCTCCTCCTACCGGCATGATCCTTGCACTGCAGATCATTGTGCTAATACCAAACCAAATTCAGATAATTACACTGCTTGCATTTAAAAGATACTTCTGACATCGTTTTAATGATTACAGAGCTGCATAAATGTGTCCTTCTC
Organism: Rana temporaria; assembly: GCF_905171775.1. Lineage (NCBI taxonomy): Eukaryota > Metazoa > Chordata > Amphibia > Anura > Ranidae > Rana > Rana temporaria. Next base: position 399,502,955 of record NC_053490.1, read on the forward strand.
ATAGCTACCTGGAGTTTAACTTTTTTTTTTTTTTTTTTTTAAAGGTAAATTTTTATTTTGAAATTTTTGTACATACAAAACAGACAATACAACAAACACACATCCTAGGCGAACATCGCCCGGTACATCATTTTACAAAACTTTGGTAGCTGGTACACATTGAGCATTTTCATAAAAACATACAGAGAAAGGTGGGAGAAAAACAACAGAATCGTTAATTTACTCACTTAGTTCTATTCAACGGGCAGAGGTATCAGTCAAAGTTCAAGGAGCAGGAGGTATGGTGCTCTCGGAATCAACCCAAGAGCCCCAGACCTTCAAGAATTTTTTTGGACACCCTCTGGCCTCATATGTCATCTTATACAGCGGTATAGCACGATTGATGGTGGTGAGCCAGAAGGCAATGGTAGGCAAGGATGGAGACTTCCAGTGGAAGGTTATAGACTTCTTAGCATAGAACAGTACTATCCGCAGGAAGGTTTGCATATTCTTAGATATAGTCTCGTCATCAATGTGGCCCAGTAAACACCTCAGAGGATTACATATATTGGGTATCTCAGTCAGCGAGCTAATGAAGGCCGTGACCTCCGACCAGAACTTCCTAATCGGAGCACACTCCCACATCATATGAAAGAACGTGCCATCGGCCGCGCCGCATCGGGAGCATAGCGCTGAGGGGATTCTGCTCAGTTTGAACAGTAAGCATGGTGTGAAGTAGGATCTATATAACAGTTTGGTCTGTATTACCTTGTCACGGGACGAAATGACAGAGGGGACCTGGAGGGGCAATACCTCCTGCCAGATCTCCTCCGTCAATTCAGGGATGTCGGCTCTCCAGCTAGCAGCCGCTTTGCTCAGCCTTTGAGTCGTAGTGTGCAGGAGAGACCCATAATATGTGGAGACTAACTTGGTGTGCGAGGGGTCAGTTAGTAGTCGCTCCAGCCGAGAAAGCTGGACGACTATGTTACGAAGGCCAAACTGCGTTGCTGTGGAGTTTAACTTTAGTCTGGGTTCACACTATTGCGAATTGGATCTGAGTTTTCACCCCATCCAATGCGCATAGCAGGAGATTGTAACCGACTCTCTATGGATTCGGTTCACACATCTCCGTGGTGGCTCCAGTGCGAATTGCAGGAGTCCTGTGTGTCTTTTGGTTCATTTCAGGTCCAAATTCAGCCCAAAATTTGGGCTGAAATCAGACCTGAACCGGTGAATGGAGACGCACCGAACTCCTGCTGTGAGCCGCTGCGTGCTAAAATGTGAACCCAGTGCTTTGCCCATAAAGGGTAAAGCAACAGATTTACTTTAATGCTCCTTTTCTCATTTGTACACACAGTATCTCACAAAAGTGAGTACACCCCTCACATTTTTGTAAATATGTTATTATATCTTTTCACGTGACAACACTGAAGAAAAGACACTTTGCTGCAATGTAAAGTAGTGAGTGTACAGCTTGTACAACAGTGTATAACAGTTATAACTTCTATAACAGTGTAAATTTGCTGTCCCTTCTAAATAACTCAACACACAGTCATTAAAGGAGTTGTAAAGGAAAAAAAATGTTTTGCCTAAAATTTATGTCTGCAAGGTAGACAGACAGAATAATGTAATGATTCTGTTAAAAAACGAGTAAATACCTATTAAATTCCTTCATCTATATCACCTCAGGCGTTCTAGTTTCTGTTCTCTTTCACTTCCTGGTTTGCGGCGCTCGTTCATGTAAGAACTACATTTCCTAGTATGCATTGCGGCACGCCCAGTAATTCACACCTCCTTGAAGTCTCTAACACGTAGAGAGCGTCCTGCCACACAGATGTAGTTCCCAGGAGGGGGTGAGCACGTCACTGACCACCTCAGTAAAGCCTCCCTTCACGGTGGTCAGTAAAATCAGACAAGCAGGAAGTGAACAGAACAGAGAAGAAATAGAGCAACTTCTGAGCAAAAACGAACAATGAGGAAGTGAAAAGAGGAATGTCTGCAGGTAAAGGATGCTTATTCTGGAAAAAAATTATTTCCTTTACAACCCCTTTAAAGCAGATTTCCACCCAAAAATGGAACTTCCGCTTTTCGGAACCCTCCCCACCTCCGGTGACACATTTGGCACCTTTCAGGGGGAGGGGGGGGTGCAGATATCTGTCTAAGACAGGTATTTGCACCCATTTCCGGGCAAAGACTCCCGTGGGAGTCTATGCCACTTACCGACCCCCCCCCCCCCCCGCTGTCTCCTGGGAACAGTGTGTTTCCCAGGAGACAGCGGGGGGGGGGGGGTAAGTGGCATAGACTCCCACAGGAGTTTATGCCCGGAAATGGGTGCAAATAGCACCCACACTGCATCTGGAGACAGGCTACGGGTGGCAATTGACAGACTGCATCTGGTGGCAGGCTATGGGTGAGATGTGAAAGACTGCATCTGGTGGCAGGCTATTGATGGAAAGTGACACACTGCATCTGGGGGTAGGCTATGGGTGGAAGGGGACAGACTGCATCTAGTGGCAGGCTACGGTTGGAAAATGGCACACTGCATCTGGTGGCAGGCTATGGGTGGCAAGTGACAATGCATCTAGTGGCAGGTTCTGGGTGGAAAGTGACAGACTGCATCTGGTGGCAGGCTATGGGTGGAAAGTGACAGACTGCATCTGGTGGCAGGCTATGGGTGGAAAGTGACAGACTGCATCTGGTGGCAGGCTATGGGGGGAAAGTGACAGACTGCATCTGGTGGCAGGCTATAGGTGGGAAGTGACAGACTGCATCTGGTGGCAGGCTATGGGGGTAAAGTGACCAACTGCACCTGGTGGCAGGCTATGGATGGAAAGTGACAGACTGCATCTTGTGGCAGGCTATGGGTGGAATGTGAAAGACTGCATCTAGTGGCAGGCTACGGGTGGATAGTGGCACACTACATCTGGTGGCAGGCTTTGGGTGGCAAGTTGCACTGCATCTGGTGGCAGGCAGTGGGTGGTAAGTGGCACACTGCATCTGGTGGCAGGCTCCAGGTGAAAAGTGGCACAATGCTTCTGGTGGCAGCCTATGGGTGGCAAGTTGCATTGCATCTGGTGACAGGCTACGGGTGGCAAGTGGCACACTGCATCTGGTGACGGGCTACGGGTGGCAAGTGGCACACTGCATCTGGTGGCAGGCTATGGGTGAAAAGTGGCCTAATGCATCTGGCGGGAGGGCACACTTTAAATAGTGGCAGGCGATGGTGGTAAGTGACACGCTGCATCTGGCGGCAGGCTTTGGGTGGAAAGTGACAGACTGTATCTGGTGGCAGGCTTTGGGTGGAAAGTGGCAGACTGAATCTGGTGGCAGGCTATGGGGGGAAAGTGACAGACTGTACCTGGTGGCAGGCTATGGGTGGAAAGTGGCACACTGCATCTGGTGGCAGGCAATGGTTGGCAAGTGGCACACTGCATCTGGAGACAGATTATGGGTGACAAGTGGCACACTGCATCTGGTGGCAGGCTCCAGGTGAAAAGTGGCACACTGCATCTGGCAGCAGGCAATGATGGTAAGTGGCACACTGCATCTAGTGGCAGGAGATGGTGACAAGTGACACGCTGCATCTGGCGGCAGACAACGATGGCAAGTGACAAGCTTCATCTGGTGGCGAGTGACAAGCTGAATCTGGTGACAGGCATCGGTGGCAAGTAACAAGCTGCATATGGGGGCAGGCAACATTGCAAGCTGCATCTGGTGGCAAGCAACAGTGGCAAGTAACAAGCTGCATCTGGAAGGGAAGGTGACGATGGCAAGTGGTACGCTGCATCTAGTGGCAGTTTGGAAATGTGGTCACCCTAGTTGCAGCCAATGGTTCTTTTGAAGACAAGCATATATCTTCACTTCAGGAGGACATCGTCCATGTCGACCAAGTTTCTGTTGGTGGCCCTTATGTTTAAGTTGCTGGGTGGAGTGCCGTCAGCCAATGATATTCAGGCACTGTTTGGGGATTCCGACAGCTGCAGGTGCTTGCCGTCAGAATACAATAGGCAGCACTGTAGATTCATCCAAATTTCGCTGTTTAGCATGGATGGGGTAATCAAGTGAATTCTCCGCAGTACAAGGCTGAGCGAGAGAAATCTTAACGCCTATTTTCAGCTTTAAACACTTAAGCAGAGAGTGGAAGCAGATTACTGACAAAGCGGCTAAGCTAGGCTGGCCATAGATGACTTAATAAAAACAAGAGATGCCTCCGATTTTAAAAACTGCTTGCGATTATAAGGCTGATGCTGATGTGCTTCTAGCGATATCAAATGCCTCAGGCAGTCCAAGGTTGTATTTATCACACAGGGAGATGTTGGAAAGCCTTTCCGTGAGCAGGTCCAAATCTCCTACTCTTCCAAGAAGTACCGTTGCAATGCTTTTACCTTTCCTTTTTAATATGCAGTTTTCTAGAGTTGCCAAAAAAAGATCGTTTGCTTGCATTGTGGCAGCCTTGGGGAGTGCTGTGCGCTCTTTGTGCATAGAACACCTCCAGAAATCGCATTCCTTTCAAGAGTAATTAGCTTTACAGGGCCTGTTTCTTTCCTTATTACAATAAGACTGCTCTGGTCGTGATAAAAAGGACAAACTGAGTTAATGGAGAGAATGAAGAGTCAAAGACTCTAAATCGGACTTTGTAGGCAAGATGGACAAGAGTATAATAAAAAAAAAAAATATTTTATTAACAACAAATCATTCACAGATCAAGTATAACATACATTTAACACACCCGTGGTTGATGCTTCCCTAAGGGGGTATACTGAATTCTATTTTTTTTTTCAAAATTGTCGCTCTTTTTTTGGTTATAGCGCAAGAAATAAAAACCGCAGAGGTGATCAAATACCGCCAAAAGAAAGCTCTATTTGTGGGGGAAAAACTATAAAAAATTAATTTGGGTACAACGTTGCATGACCGTGCAGTTCATTCAAAGTGTGACAGCGCTGAAAGCTAAAAAATAGCATGGGCAGGAAGGGGGTGAAAGTGCCCTCTATTGAGGTGGTTAAGGGACTCCACTGCCCTACCAAGGCCCTCAGAATCAGAACTAGTGTCCCCCCTGTAAAATGTCAGGGCGGGTCTTAAATGGGGTGTGGCCTTGACAGGAAAGGGTGGGAAGGGGTGGGTAATTTCTAAATTAGGGGGTGCACGACTTTAGTCAGGCATAGGGCAGCACAAAACCCTAAATACACCACTGGTCACAGGCACAGACATTACATCACTTGCAATAAAATCAAACCTAAAATAAAGAATTTCAGAAATTTGCACCGTGTATGGCCTACCTAAGTCTGGTTAAAAAAAAGACACAAGTCCATCTAGTTAACCAACAGAGAAAATGAAACACACACACAAACTTCCATATACACCAGGGGTGCCCAACCTTTTGAAGAGCGGGGGCCACTTGAGCAACTTGGTAACCAATCGCGGACCACAATGAGCGGATCGGACGGATGACAAGTCACGGCTACGCTATAGGCCCTCCGATCCGTCCAGATGGAAGGGGACAAATGTTTTTCGGATTAGAGGTATGCAGGCGTAAACAGACCTCTCTCGCTCTGTAGAGGTGAATTGAGGGCCCCATTTGGTCGGGCTGATTGTGTGAAAAGGTCCTAAGACTGCTTTCATACTGATGTGTTGCGGTTTACACATACCACGAGTGCAGCTATGTCTATCCTGCGAGTTAGCTGTACTTTGCTATAGACCCCGCCTGTGGCAAAAGCCGGCGCTGTAGAGGAAGCATCAGATTATGGGGCTCTGCTCCGCAAGCCGCTTTCTTCCTCTACCACCAGCACTGATGCTGTGGTATGGCGGGTCGGCAACCTGCTTGTCAACCCGCCATTCCAGAGCAGGAGGTCGCGGGCCACATCAGAGGGCTCCGCGGGCCACATGTGGCCCCCAGGCCACTGGTTGGCCACACCTGATATACACAATCCTATACCCATAGTTGATCCAGAGGAAGGCAAAATAACACAATAAAGCATGATCCAAATTGCTCCAGTGGGGGGAAAAAAATCTTCCTGATCCCCCCAAGAGGCAATTTGTTAGGGTTACATGTTAGGCCCCGTAGACACGACCGAACATGTCTGCTGAAACTGGTCCGCGGACCAGTTTCAGCAGACATGTTCGGTCGTGTGTACGGCCGAGCGGACAGGTTTCCAGCGTACATTTGTCCGCCAGACCGTTTTCGAGCGGACAAATGTTTTTTAACATGTTTAGAAACATGCCCGCTGGAATCCTGTCCGTCTGACATGTTCGGTCGTCTGTACAGACTTACCGCACATGTCCGAGCGGCCGCCATCCCTCGCATGCGTCCGGGCCGCGCACGTCGCCGCGTCATCGTGTACGCGCGGATTTCTGTATGATGGTGTGTACAGCCATCATACAGAAATCTCCGGGCGGGCATGTCCGCTGAAAACGGTCCGGCGGACCGTTATCATCGGACATGTTTGCCCGTGTGTACAAGGCCTTAGGGGAGTTGAATGATTCATTGTAATGTAAAATGGTGCTTTATTTTTATGATTGTAGTAATTGTGTATAATGACCCGGGTATTTTTTTTATAATTTTAGAACAAGGTGCCTATTTAATCAATGAAAACACAACAGAGGGGATGAGTTTAGCAAATGCACACAGACAATGGGTTGTGTCAAAGTAGTTCTCGCCAAAGGCAAACACATGTTAAAATTGCATCCTGATGTCTTCTGAAATTTGTAACAAAGCCTTGCAGTTGTATGAAGTATACTTTGGTTTTGGATCATTACGTTTCTGAGAGGACAGTTTTGCGCTGAACATTTTGTGCCTTGTATGTTGGTGCCAAAATGTTCATTTATATTTTACACCACATATTTCTTTTGGCACATGAAATTCTTGGCATGATGGTATTTTCAGTCCAAGTTTCAACATGATAGTATTAATGATACTGTAATATAGTATTTAGCATTGTCACAATATAATTTGTCTGAGGGTTGGGGGTTAAGCGGAGTTTATGGTTTGATTTAGGTGTTAGTTTGAGGTTAAACTGTATTCAAAGCCCTAAACTTTTTTTTTGTCATTTTGGATATAGTAGGGAAGGGTTAAAAGCTCTATTAGGTTATTGTTTTTTTTCTTCTCTGTGTCCTGCTGGGTCGATTTCTATCCACTATCTGTTTGGAAATCTACCTAAAGTGAGAGGAATTCCAAACTTGGACTGGTTGTCACCATAACATTTGTCTCCATTAGAAGATTTCCTCCCCATCTCTTGCTCTCTTGACATCTCCAATTTTCCCTTTAGGCCCTTTCACACTGGGGCGGGAGGTGCGGTGGCGGTATAGCGCCGCTATACCGTCGGAATTGCGGCTGGGTATTCAGCCGCTAGCGGTGTGGTTTTAACTCCTGCTAGTGGCCGAAAAAGGGTTAATACCAAAGAGGCGCATTGCCGGCGGTATAGCCGTGTTTTCCCATTGCTTTCAATGGGAAGGAGCGGTGGAAGAGTGGTAAACACACCGCTCCTCTCACCGCTCCAGGACTTTTGGAGCGGTCCTGCTAGTGCACCGCTCCAGTGTGAAAGCCCTCAGGCTTTTCACACTGGAGAAACAGGATCTACTGTTTAGGGTCAGTTTGCAGGCGCTATTTTTAGCGCAATAGCGCCTGCAAACCACTCCGGTGTGAAAGGGGCCTTACTTCCTGTCTTGGTGACAGTAGTCACCAGGACAAAATGAGGGGTGAATCTCCCCAGAGTAAAACCGACCACAATACAAACTTGGCAAAGGGTCCAAAGCTGGCCATACACAGATTGCATTTTATCTGATTCCTTCTGAATAGGCTGAAATTTGCTCCTCAAGTGGCCCAGTCAGCACCACTCGGCTCTACAACTCTTTCAATACATTTTTATAAAAGGAGTGTATCACCCTGGAGTTTAGGCAGGGTTGCTCCTCAGGCCCCGTACACACGACCGAGAAACTCGACGGGCAAAACACATCGTTTTGCTCGTCGAGTTCCTTGTTCGGCTGTCAGAAAACTCGTCGAGCCAAATTTTCCCATAGCCCAACGAGGAAATAGAGAGCATGCTCTCTATTTGGCTCGACGAGTTTCCCGACGGGTTTCTCGGCGAAAAGTGTACACACGACCGGTTTTCTCGGAAGAATACGTCTCCCATCGAGTTTCTTGCTAGATTCTGCCGAGAAAACCGGTCGTGTGTACGGGGCCTCAATTTACCTGCCAGAAGTAACTACCTTGGCTGGTTGTTAGGTATCAATTGATTTCTCCCTAAGTCTGGCATTACTGCACTTTTCTCTTCTGCCGCTAGGTGGCCGGGTACCTGGTGGCATTAGATACGAGTAGGGCAATGCAAGGTGCACTTGTAAGTGCAGTCGCTGTAGATTGCTATAGATCTGAGGGGAAGCTCTGTGCTGATTTTATCATCCAATCATGTACTAGCTAAAATGTTATTTTTTATTTTCCTTGCATATCCCCCAAAGTGGATTTGCCTTTAGTAAATCAAACACTCTGTTTCAATAAACGCAGATAGGGCGACTCGGGAGCAAGCCCGCATGGGTGCCCCCATGGAAAGCAGCTTTCCTTGGGGGCACTTGATGAGGAGAAGGAGCTTCGAGAGTTGGTGGGGGACCCAAGAAGAAGAGGATCGGGGCTGCTCTGTGCAAAACCATTGCACAGAGCAGGTAAGTACGACATGTTTGTTATTTTAATTTAAAAATAAATTAAGCTTTAATGTCACTTTAAGGCATGACTGTAGTTTTTAGAATGTGACTAGACCAGCGCTTCCTTGATCTGGCAGGTTTGCCATGTTCACTTTTATACTACAGAACCCCGGGGCCTCAGAATGTAGGAGTTTTTATGCAAAACGTGACTAGCTTCTGTGGCTGAGAGCCTAGCGTTGGGATGGAATCCATCCCAAATTTATGGCCCATCGGGCTCATCTGTGGGCTCATTGGCAGAAGGGAAGAGAATTTTTGGGGCTCACCAGGGCACATTTATACAAAAGCACTTGGACATGGTAACAATATCAAGAAGTAATATTTTAGTAACAGTATGGAATCTTTAGATATAATTTAAAGGCTAGGTTTAGGGATGAGGCTATGTCAAGGATAAGAAAAACTACAATAATCGTTAGTTGTTTTAAAATAATTCATCAGTTGTGACAAATATATGTTCCAAAATAACACATATAGGAAAAATCTAAGTGCCAAATAAATATTGGAGACGAAAACGTACTTGTGTGCCACTTATTACTGCCCAGCAGTTGTGTGCTGCAATTCCTGGCATGGAAACTGAGGCTCTAAGTCGTGTTATAAGTAATACGGAATCTAAATTGAGAGAGGTTGCTATGGAATCTGATTGGCCACAAAAGCAATTTTATTTCAGGCAATAAAGTGGTCCATTATGCATTATCTATACAATATATGTACGTTGTGTAATGTCAATATAATACAGCTTACTGTGACCACACTTACAGTAGTATGCAGATGTAAATAAGGCTCTTATTCTGCTCAAATTGTGTATATAAGTGTAGCGCTACCCCCTCAGGAGCCGCTGATTGTTGTTGGGATCGGCATATTAAGTTACCTTTCAGTGTTGTCTAGGGGTGTAGTTGATGAGTAGAGTAGTGAGCGAATGTCCAGTCAAATGCTTTATTTCCAGGCCCAACATGGCCAACATCAACATGAGGTAGAGCAAGAAGGTTGATGAAGCGAGAAAGAGAACCTTGCAGTATCAGGCCTGGATATGAGAAAGAGCAATCCTGCTCTCAGTAGTACAATAGTAGTAGATACAGGTCGTGGCCACTCTAGCCAGAGTGGGTGAAGTGCCTCCGGACAGACCTCTGCCACAAGCCTGGCAGCCGAAGTGTCACTTTAGATTGCTGGGAGGAACAGGCCTCTGCCACAGGCCTAACACTTGAATGAGGTGAACGAATTGAGCGAATCCTCCCAGTAGATTAAGTTAGGGTCACCGGGTGACAGTTGAAGTGTACCTGTCAATGTCCCGGTCACCAGATTCCCGATGGTTCGTTCAAGCCCTGTTGGACAACCTGCCTCTGGGTTCTCCTCAAGCCGACCCCTCATCGAACGGCACACCGCCTGGGATCTTCTCAGTAGAGTTGGGAACCCAGTAAGTCCCTGGGGCCCCTACCAGGAACATGGAGCTCCGTGTAGCATGCGCCCCCGGCCTGGAAGGCCATCGCCGGGGTCCGTTGGATGCGCACACCCTGAAGGTGGGTGCCGCACCTGGAACCCGCGAAGAACCACACAAAATGGCGTCCGCCACAGATATACTCTCTCCCAGAATGCCCCGCGAGGGAAAACTCCTCTGGCTGCTGGGGAAAAGCGGCTCTGCCAGAACCCCTCTAGCGCCAACTGTCGCCCAGGGATGGGACTGCAGCCCTGGAGCGCAGACTGACCCACAGGACAGCCCCGGAATGACAGCAGCCCAAATTTAGAAAATTGTGAATGGGAGCAAAATAACTCTCCCATTCCCCACTAACTTTAGCGTAGCGCCCATACTGAAAGTAAGGGGGCGCTACATAAGTCAGCACAAATTCAAGACCTAGAATGACAGGATTGCTGTAACTTTGGAAGGCAGTGAGCACTATTTAGCTGAGAGGTATGGACAGGGCTTTTTTTCTCAAGCAATAGGTGCTGGAACTTAACCACGCCCCCACAAAACCCCTCTCCCTACACACACCCTCCAAATAACATCAAATAGTGGGTGTGGTCAGTCAAATTTCACGAAAACAGTAGGAGGGTCTTAAAGGGGCATTAAATACCAGGATTGCATTACATACAGAGTGCAGAGCTGTCACTTGTAAACACAGAAACCAGACTTCTGTGTTGACAAGTGATTGTGGTGAACAGGCACCAAAGGGTCTGAGCCAGAGGTGGTGGAACTGAGTTCCACCAAGTTCCCCCTGAAAAAAAGCCCTGGGTATGGAACCATGAGGTGATTCAAGGCCATGGGGATATCAGATTTTTTATATATATATATATGCAGGGCTTTTATTCAGGGGGAACTTGGTGGAACTCCGTTCCTGCTCACCACAATCACCTGTAAACACAGAAGTCCGGTTTCTATGTTTACAAGTGACAGCTCTGCACTCTGTATGTAATGCAATCCTGGTATTTAATGCCCCTTTAAGACTCTTCTACTGTTTGTGAAATCTGCCCACACCCACTATTTAATGTGATTTGGAGGGTGTGTGTGGGAGAGGGGTTTTGGGGGTCGTGGCTGAGTTCCAGCACCTATTGTTTGAGGGGAAAAAAGCCCTGTATAGATGTAATATTTAAGGCCCCTTTCACACTTGTGCAACTTGTCCTGCGACTTGGGACTGCAAAGTCGCATGAAAAGTCGTACCCCATGATTTCCAATGAGTACCATTCATATATGTGCGACTTCAAGTCGTGCGACTTCAAAGTAGTCCCTGTACTACTTTGGTCCGACTTTGATGTGAGTTGAGGTCCATAGGACTCAAGTTTACACAGGCATTCCCTGAAATAGGGGCGACTTTCAAGTCGCGGCAGTGTGAAAGGGGTCTTAGTATGATACGCGCAAAAGGAAACTATAATGGTTTTAAAAAATATTACCTTCGTTTTTCTTTAACCTCCCTGGCGGTATGATTCTGTCTGGAATTACGTACCAAAAGCGGTACATTTATTTTGCAAGGAAATTGGCGTTTTATACTGTAGGCCTGTAATTTTTAGAAATAACTCACTTAAATCTGACCAAACAAGAGTCTTGTAGGCATCCCGGGCATGATTTTTTTTTTTAAAACAAAATTATAAATTATAATATAATAAATAATTATAAATAATTATAACAAATAATAATATAATTATAATACAAATTATTCAATAATGTAATCAACTCAAAATCACTGAAATTTGCAGTTGCAGAATTGTCGCTGTCATTATTTAATTTTTTTTATGACGAATTTCCCCGCAAATCGCTATCGCACATTTCTGCAAGTGATTATAATTTATTATCGCTGTTTTCTAGCTGATCTAAAACCATTTTTGACATAAAGGGACACTTTTGGACAATCTACAGTTTTTAGGCAGAAATGACATTTTTTATTATATAAAAGTGCATGTAGGACACTGGGCAGACCACTAGGGACAAGGGGGGGGTGTATTTTTTACATACAGTACTGTAATCTATAAGATTACAGTATACTGTATGTAATGTGTTTGTTTACTTTTTTGAATTTGGCGCCGTTCTCCGTCCCCGTGCGTCGTAACGTCGCAGGGAACGGAGATCGGCGTCACACGGGGACTGTGAATCGAGCGAGGAGGTCCCGCTCGCTCACACAGCGGGTGGCATCGCTGGATCCAGGGACAAGGTGAGTAAACCAAGCCTGTGGATCCAGCGAAAGGTAAGCCCGTCCAGCCCGAGCGTGACTCGGGTTTGCCGATCCTAACATGTAAAACCAACCCCGAGTCACGCTCGGGTTTACCGTCAGGGGGGTTAAAACCTATCTCTGGCCAGCCCCTACCATCCTCTAGCTAACCACTTAAAGGGTAAGTTCAGCTTTCATAACATGTTACATCTTACACCCTTATTCAGGGTGTAAGATGTAACATGTTACAAACAGATCGGCTCCTGCACCTCCCCGATCCCCGCTGTGACAGCTAGCGGAGTTCTTCTCCCTCCCTTCCAGCTGTCACAATTAAAAAAAAAACGTGATAAAGCGGGGCTCCGCCTGCCTGGCCGCGTCACTGATTGACAGCGCTCTGTGCATGAAAAACCAGTTTTCAATGCACTACTACGGTGCTGTGGAGCGCTGTAGTAGTTCATTCATGCTTCCTATCAGATTGTATCTGCTCACCCGTATGGGATGTACGGACAAGAAGATCACTGGCAGATCTGCTGGAGACGTGCAAGGACACCAGCGATCTGCTGATCACTGGTGCAATGCTTTACAGGCTCCCAAAATAAATAAATTAATAAATACCTGACAAAAAATGTGCATCTATTATTTTTTTTACAAAAAGTGACCTAAGCCTTTAAAGTGTTGCTAAACCCCCACCAGTAAAATCAGTGTATATGCAGTAAAGCAGGCTTGTTATACTCACTGTGGAACCTAAGGGATTAATCCTCTGCATTGTGTAAAAAGGCTGTTTGGTCCTGTCTTTTCTTCCACAGTCCCCAATCTATCTACCGATAGAACAGAGCCTTGGTGTCAAGCTGCACATGCTCAGTTTGGTGTGTATTGCTAGAGTAATTTTTATTTTCTTGGAAGATTGCATGTGATCAGCACAGGGCCAATCAGCACTGTGCAGACAGAGGGTCAGGGGTCCTGCAGCCTCATAGGACAATCAGAGGAGAATGAAGACTCCTCCTACAAGCTTTGAGCAGACACTGATAGAAGTCACAAGACCGCTATATACTGCTGATGAGAAACGGTATTTAGCTGTTTATATTGCTAACCACTTGCCGCCTGCCATATAGCAGAATGATGGTGGCAAAGTGGTTGTGATATCTTACCAGACGTCATATGATGTGATAGGGATATCACAGTCGGCGCACAGCTCAGCGATCGGAGGTGCTGTGTGTCAGTCTGACAGAGGCTTCTTACCACGTGATCAGCTGTGACCAATCATAGCAGATCATCGCGTGAACCAGGAAGTGCCGGTAAATGTCTCACCTCGGTTCACGCTGACAGGGAGAGCCGATAGGCATCTCTCCATGTCAGAGGAGGGGGGTCTGTGCTGATAATCAGCACATTGATTATCAGCACAGCCCCCATTAAAAGGTGCCAATCAGTGCCCAACACCTGCCCACCTGTCCCCTAATAAATGCCTGTCGGTGCCCACAACAGTGCTGGTCAGTGCCCAAAAAAGTGCCAATAAATGCCCTATCTGTGCCCCATCAAAGTGCTAATCGGTGCCACTCAGTAATGCCCGTCAGTAGCTCCTCATCAATGCTGCCTATCCAGTGCCCATCAGTGCTGCCTATCTGTGCCTATCAGTGCACAACAGTGCCAATCAGTGCCCACAACAGTGGCCATCAGTGCCCAAAAAAAGTGCCAATCAGTGCCCTATCAGTAATGCCTGTTTGTGCCCCATCAAAGTGCTAATCAGTGCCATTCAGTAATGCCTGTCAGTAGCTCCTCATCAATGCTGCCTATCCAGTTTTTTTCTTTAAATTTATGGTCTTTTTTTGTTTATAGCGCAAAGACTAAAAACCGCAGAGGTGATCAAATACCACCAAAAGAAAGCTCTATTTGTGGGAAGAAAATAATAACAATTTAGCTTGGGTACAGTGTAGCATGACCACGCAATTGTCATTCAAAATGCGACAGTGATGGAAGCTGAAAATTGTCCTGGGCAGGAAGGGGGGAAAGTGTCCGATATGGAAGTGGTTAAAATAATTTCTATTTTCTGTGTACTGTGGGAGACCAGATATAGCGAATGCCGGGTCCTAGGATTAGTAACACTTTAAATAAAACAAACTGGACAAAAAGCCCAAATCGTTACCTGAATCCACGGTCATATGCATTAGCAACATGGAAAGTTTTATGGCTCAGGACCGAGTGTGTCATTATTGTTTCTATGTGAAATTGTATATAGTATTGTGCTAAATTCTCATCGGTTTACTTATTCCATTTTCATACACACAAGAAAACGCTGTTGAAATCTAGGTTTCATTGGCATTTTGTCAAATAATCAGGCGTGTTGCTTTTAATTGCCAAATCAAATTAAGAAAGGCTGTTAGCCGCCAGAGAATCCAGAGCACCCATTGGGTCATTTATCTATGTCTAGCAGCTATAGCAATGTAAAACGTTTGCTCGCTGCATTAGAATCTAACAAACCAGCATCTCATAGGTTTTATTCAGAGTTTTTGTTAGTAAATTCAGTCCATGGCTTTGCCCCATTCTTTGAACTTTTGATAAATAACCTGGGTTTCTAGACCATGACAGACGCTTTAAAAGACACAATGCCCATGCAGCTGCTCAGAGGCCAAGTCATTTGCATAGTCTGGTTATGCCCAAAACCACCTCTAATTTCCTGCACATTTACAGCTGAGTGTTATGGACTATAAAGAAACATTTTAGTGGCATAATTGTGACTTCAAAGTGGGAAACTCCATTTAATGAGAAACTGGAAGTGAGATGTGACCTGCATATAAAGCTATTAGAACTATACCTAATCGCATGTCAGGAATCTTTCCTTTGGCTGGGTCTGCATTAACCAAAGTCCTTCTTTTCCTCTTTTCCCAACACTAACATTAACCAAACCTGCTGATATTTACAATGCTGGCAAAAGAAAACTTTCCTGGACTGGTGTGCATTTTAAAAGCAGAAAACGACTTAAAAAATACAGAAAAAATACGCTTTTAATAAGATATGCAGTCATTTAAAAATGTAAATACTGTATACTGTATATATTGATATGTATATATAAAACACTGCTGGTATAACTACCCCTGCTTAGTGACTAGTTTGTGACTTTGATTGTGCATGTTTAAGGCTGCATTCACACCTCGGCGTACTAAATCGCGGCGTTTTGTCCCGCGAATTGCGGCGACAAATAGCGGCGTTTTGTACCGCGATTGTGAATGCAGCCTCACCCCCTCTATGGAGATGGTTCACATCTCCTATGCCGAACGCCGAAAGACGCCTGAAAAAAAGGTCCGGGACTTTTTTTCAGGCGACAGGCGGCAGGCGTGGAGATGTGAACCATCTCCATAGAGGGCAATGTTACATCATCCCTCTGGCGTGTCGGGGCGGCAGTGGGCGTCACACTACAGGCGACAAAACGCCTAGGTGTGAATGGGCTCTAAAGGTGAAAGACCTCTAAACACCAGTGCCTGGGGGGGCTTTCCTAATTCCACCAACATCGTCTATGGGGAAAAGGAATAGCCACTCCAGGTGGGAACCCAGATGAATATCCTCCGTTGCAGACAACCCAGGTGCAGGCAATGCACTTAGCAAAGCAGGAACAAAGATTGTCTCTGGACAGCCGCACTCTGAACAAATTGTAGCCTTTTATTAAAAGAAGGACAGCACTACAAGTCACAGCAAAATAAAATAAAACCTGACTGCTGACGCATTTCCCACTGAGGAGGATTGTCCACTTGCCATGTCACCTGGCCACGTCACCTGCCACAAGTTGTGGATTGTTCACTGGCCACGTCACCTGGCCACATCACCTGCCACATCACCTGGTCACATAACCTGCCACGTCACCTGCCACAAGTTGTGGATTGTTCACTGGCCACGTCACCTGCCACGTCAACTGGCCATGTCACCTGCCACAAGTTGTGGATTGTTCACTGGCCACGTCACCTGCCACGTCAACTGGCCATGTCACCTGCCACAAGTTGTGGATTGTCCACTTGCCACATCACCTGACCACGTCACCTGGCCACAAGTTGTGGATTGTCCACTTGCCACATCACCTGACCACGTCACCTGCCACAAGTTGTGGATTGTCCACTTGCCAAATCACCTGGCCACATCACCTGCCACAAGTTGTGGATTGTCCACTGGCCACATCACCTGGCCATGTCACCTGCCACAAGTTGTGGATTGTCCACTTGCCATGTCACCTGGCCACATCACCTGCCACATCACCTGGCCACATAACCTGCCACGTCACCTGCCACAAGTTGTGGATTGCCCACTGGCCATGTCACCTGGCCACATCACCTGCCACGTCACCTGGCCACGTCACCTGGCCACGTCACCTGCGGCAAGTTGTGGATTGTCTACTGGCCATGTCACCTGGCCACATCACCTGCCACATCACCTGGCCACGTCACCTGCCACATGTTGTGGATTGTCCACTGGCCACGTCACCTGTCCACGTCGCCTGCCACAAGTTATGGATTGTCCACTTGCCACGTCATCTGGCCATGTCACCTTGCCACGTCACCTGTTCACATCTCCTGGCACGTCACCTGCCACTAGTTGTGGAGTGTCCACTTGCCACGTCACCTGGCCACATCACCTGCCACAAGTTTTGGATTGTCCACTTGCCACATCACCTGGCCACGTCATCTGCCACAAGCTGTGGATTGTCCACTGGCGACGTCACCTGGCCACGTCACCTGCCACAAGTTGTGGATTGTCCACTTGCCACGTCACCTGGCCATGTCATCTGGCCACGTCACCTGCCACGTCACCTGGCCACGTCACCTGGCCACGTCACCTGCCAAAAGTTGTGGATTGTCCACTGGCCATGTCACCTGACCACATCACCTGGCCACAAGTTGTGGAATGTCCACTTGCCACGTCACCTGGTCACATCACATGCCACGTCACCTTGCCACATCACCTGCCACAAGTTGTGGAGTGTCCACTTGCCACGACACCTGCCACAATTTGTGGATTGTCCACTTGCCACAAGTTGTGAATTGTCCACTTGTCACGTCACCTGCCACAAGTTGTGGGTTGTCCACAATGCAATGCAAACAATTACAGTTTTTTATGTTTTTTTTTATGGTTTTTCATCATTTGCCATCATTTTTTACATTTCTAATGTAAAAAAATAGGTCACCTTTAAAAACGCCTATAAACGTGGTACCGGCGTTTTGCCGCGTTTAGCGGCATTTTGCATCTGAAACGTGGAAAACGTTCGCGTTTTTTTGCTTCTGGAAAAACGAGGATAAACGCAACTGCCGAAAAAAGGCCTGAAAAACATGACTGTGCATGGACACATAGGATAACATTGAATGTGTTCAGGGGCTGTCCAACTGCCTCTGAACACGTGTTTACCAGCGTCTCGTGTGCATGGGGCCTAAGCGGGATACTTTGTGGCATTTGCGTAGTAATGGCTTTCTTCTGGAGACTCGACCATGCAGCCCATCTTTCTTCAAATGCCTCCCTATTGTGCACCTTGAAACTGCCGCATCACATGTTTTCAGAGAGTCCTGTATTTCACCTGAAGTTATTTGTTTGTTTTTCTTTGCATCCTGAACAATTTTCCTGACAGTTGTGGCTGAAATTTTAGTTGGTCTACCTGACCGTGGTTTGGTTTCAACAGAACCCCTCATTTTCCACTTCTTCATTAGAGTTTGAACACTGCTGATAGGCATTCTTAATTCCTTGGATATATTTTTATAATGCCTTTCCTGTTTTTTACAGTTCAACTACCATTTCCAACAGATCATTATTTTGCTTTCCCCATGACTCAGAATCCAGAAACGTCAGTGTAACCCTGGATGAAAGATGCAAGGGTTGGTCAGGAGTCCAGAAACTCATTTGCCTTTTTACACAAACAGGGCTTGATTCACATAGGTTAGCGGATCTTTAGATCCGCGTAACCTATGTGATTTAAGACCCGCCGTCGCAAGTTTTAGAGGCTAGTGGGTAATTCACAAAACACTTACCTCAAAACTTGCGGCGGCGTATCGTAAATCCCCTGGTGGAATTCAAATTCCGCGTCTAGGGGGAGTGTACTATTCAAATCAGGCGCGTTCCCGCGCCGATCGAATAGCGCATGCGCCGTCCGGAAATGTTCCCAGCGTGCATTGGTCCAAATGACGTCGCAAGGACGTCATTGGTTTCGATGTTTACGTAAATTACGTCCATCCGTATGCGCAAACGACTTACGCAAACGACGTAAAAAATTCAAATTCTGATGCGGGAAAGACGGCCATACTTAACATTGGCTAAGCGTCTTAGAAGCAGGGGTAACTATACGCCGGGAAAACCCTTACGTAAACGGCGTAAAGTGACTGCGTCGGGCCCGCGTACATTCGTGAATTGGCGTATCTTGCTGATTTACATATTCTCTGCGTAAATCAGCGAGAACGCCCCCAGCGGCCATTTTAAAATTGCAGTTAAGATCCGACGGTGCAACACAGTTACACCTGTCGGATCTTAGGCATATCTATGCGTAACTGATTCTATGAATCAGCCGCATAGATACGACCGACGCAACTCTGAGATACACCGTCGTATCTCTATGTGAATCTGGCCCACACACTAATTACAAGCATACAGATCACAGGTAAGGATGGTTGCCTTTAATAGCTATTCAAACCCCTTTGTGTCAACTTGTGTGCATGTTATCAGGCCAAAATCACCAGGGTATGTAAACTTTTGATCAGGGTCATTTGGGTAGTTTCTGTTGTCATTATGATTTAAAAAGAGTAAACACAGTTGACTGTGACCCTAACCAACAGTTGACACTAACCATGAGTGAAAGAAATGTTTTTGTGTTATCATTCATATTCTCAGAAAAATGGCCTAGAAATCATAAATTCTGCCAGGGTTGAACAAAATAACTTCAGATTCCCTCATCCACACAAGCGATGTGGATGCAGAATCTCTCCCACTGCACTATTGTATTCTAACATTGGGGACTCCCATATCCCCCCCCCCCCTGTTAGAATACACTGATTAGTGCTGCAGCACCTAAATGAATGCTGGTTAGCAGTGGGACCGTTTGACAGAAGCTTTTCTAATGACTGGCTTCTGTTGAACACAGAGGGATACACATGGATCGAAATGTGTCCAGTTCCTGCTAAACTGGCAACATTTTGATTATGTTTGTACCCAGCTTTAGCAAACAGTGATGTCACCTGGCCTCATTTATTTACTGACCAGGAGTCCTTTGCCATGTAAACAAAGGGACAAGGTTAGTGTTGACATCACTGACCACATATGACCTCATGGCTTTTACCTGGAAGACCACGCCCCCTTTTTTTACATTTAACAGTGGGGTCCATGAGAAGTAATTTTCAGGGAGTGTAGCGCTATGATCGAATGT
Organism: Rana temporaria; assembly: GCF_905171775.1. Lineage (NCBI taxonomy): Eukaryota > Metazoa > Chordata > Amphibia > Anura > Ranidae > Rana > Rana temporaria. The sequence continues at coordinate 399,522,632 of NC_053490.1, forward strand.
GTCAAAGGATGTTTTCTTTTGCCAGTCAGCAGGCTTTATTAATCGCAATTGATGTAGATTTGAATCGCTGGGCAGCATGACTGATGATGGATTTACATTGTGGGCCACAGACCCGCACATCCACCAGGTCAGGGATGCAGGGAAAAGGTATTTGTCAACATAGGGACAAGGTATGTACTTTTAGGGGGAACCCCACACTGTTTTTATTGTGTGGAGATCCCCTTGACATCCATACTAGACAGTCATCAAGGATAAGGATCTGGTATGTATTGTAAGGATGAACCTCTTGTTTTCTTGTGCTGTCCCCTATTACCATCTATATTGAATGCTTATCTAGGATAAGGGTGTCTGGTACAAATGAAGGGAATCCCTGTACCAAAATTTTTTTTTTTTTATAAGCTGACCATAGGTGGGGCTGATTGAAAAAAAAAAAAAATGAATTCCCATATCCACACACGCGAGGTGGATGCTACACTATTGTATTCTGACAGTGAGGACACTGATTCGCTGCAGCTGCTGATTGAGTGAAAATTTTCCAACATCCCGTTCGACAAAAGTTGATTGTTAGACTGACTTTTATCGAGCAGCCATAGATTGAATGAAATTTGGCCAGTCCTGGGTAAAGGGTAAGTTCACCTTTACAGAAAAATCTGTAGGGTGAACTTACGCAGTATCTCCTCCTAAGCCCCCCCCCCCAGTCCTGCTGACCTGCATGGTGATGATCTGCCGTTATGAGCCCCAGTATAGCCACCTCCTGGCTCCGGGGCTTAGTAATCCCTTAATCTCTTAAAGCTTAATCTCCTAAATGTACCTTCTCAGGAGGGACTTTAGGAGCATTGTAATTGGTCAGCGCCATCACATGGGCGGCGCCAACCAATCCAAACCTGAGTAGCCAGTGGTGTCAGGAGGGGGGGCTGAGGGGGGCAGGATCCCCGAGTGGGTCCCCAAAAAGTCCCGGGTCTCCAGGATGCACTTTTCTGTTATTAGCCCCAAGCCCGAGCACCGCCGCAGAGTGGGGACCGATCTGATCCTGATCGCGGCCGAGTGACATAGCCGATCCCACCTTCTGGAGCCTTCAGCTCCAGAAGCAGCTCTCCTCTCCTGTCCTGTGTCTCCTGTCCTGTCCGCCTCGCCTCCCCTTCTGTCCTGTGTCTTGTCCTCTGTCCTGTCACGGGCATGGCTCTCCTCTCCTATCCTGTGTCCTGTCCTGTCATGGCTCTGACTGCGGCTGCCTGGATTGCCTGCTCAGCAGGCCCTGCTGTCTACTCTACTGTGATGGGCGCACCGCACACTATGGCTGGAGGTCACGTCACCTGAAGTCTGGTCATGTAGGTCAGGTAGGTCAGTGTGTGTCAGGTAGGTCAGTGTGTGTCAGGTAGGTCTGTGTGGGTCAGTGTATGTCAGGTAGGTCAGTGTGGGTCAGTGTAGGTCAGTGTAGATCAGTGGGCATCAGGTAGTTGACCCCTCCCCCAGACTTGGACTTCGGGCTGAAACCCCTGGTCTTTTTGCCACCTAGCAATGCCCCTGTGCGTAGCCCGTTCTTTAAGCGGGGAAGAAGGAGAGAGTAAGTGCCGGAGCCGTGAGGCAGCTATACTGGGCCTCATAATGGCAGATTGCCGACCATGCAGGTCAGCAGGACTGGGCGGGGGTCCTGTGTAAGTTCACTTTACAGATGTACCGCCTGTGTACTTTCAGTCCAGGTGCTATTTTAAATTTAGAGGGGGATGAGAGAGTTACTTGGCTCTCATTCAGTTAGTTTGTGTAAATTGGGCCTCTGTGCTTGCTGGGCCGTACTGTTGGTTTATTCTGTGTTCCAGAGGTGCTTTTCCACCCTGGGATGGCAGGTGGCGGCAGTGGAGTCCAGGCAGGGGTGCCTCTCTCCAGCAGCCAATCAGAGGGGTTTTTCCCTCGCGGGGCATGCTGGGGGAGGGTGTTTCTTGAGCAAACGCCACAGGGCGGGGTTCTTGTTCCGGGTGCGGCACCCACCTTCAGGGTGTGCACACATCACGGCCCCCGGCGATATGGCCTTCCAGGCCGGGGTGCATGTGCAACGCGGTGTTCTTGGTTCCGGAACCATGCTGGCCCAGAGCAACTGAAGCCCTCACACTCTGAGAGGAGATCCCAAGCGAGTTGTGCTGTTTGGTGGGGAGTCAGCCTGAGGCGAGCCAGGAGGCAGGCAATCCAACAGGGCCTGGACAATCCATCGGGGATCGAGGTAACCGGACACTGAGAGGTTGACTGTTAGCAACCTGTCAGTCGGTGACCAGTTGAGAGACTACCTGAGGGAGATTCAGGCACTAAATTTACTAAGGAGGATTTACCTCACAATCTACAATTTTGCAGAAGGGGCAGGTGGCAGAGGTCCCGCTCTGACCCTTATTTCTACTAAGTCTGTGGCAGAGACTTATTTTCTCCTCAAGTTTCCGAGTGATACTCTGGCTGCCAGGTCGGTGTGAGAGGCCTGTCCAGATACACTATACCCACTCCGGCTGGAGTGGCGACGTAAAGAAAAGTGCTGCTGGAAGCAGGACTGCTTCCGTATTGTTCAAGCCTGAATCTGCTACTCTCCTCCTTTTCACCCATCTTCTTCCTATCCTACCTCAAGTTTACTTTTTTGCCGTGTTGCGTGAAATAAAGCTACAAGAAAGACACCTGCTGCTTGGACATTCCGTCATTGCTCTCATCATCATCATCATACCCCTAGACGCTCACAAAGGTAACACGCCATCCCTATTCTAACCAGCGGCTCCTGCGGGGGTGAGCGCTACATGTGGGGGCTCGTCCGGGATTGGCTGTTACCCCTCGCAACGGAACTGTGAGTTTATTTCTGCTATTGAGAGCAAGGAATTGTCGTGGTGTTGGACTGTGTAGTGAGGAAGGAGTTAACCTCAGGTAGCGAAAGTCTGGGCGCATGTGCAGAAGAGAGACGTGTGCTTGCAACGTGCCCAGACAAGTCCTTTAAGTGGGAGGAGCCACCCACCCCTCCGTGAGATGTAGGGAGAAGTTTGGCGCCAAACCAGCAGAGTGATTTCCTGCCCACGAGAGAGAGACACGTGCAACATGTCTGTTCCCCCGATGCCGTTCGAGAGATTGAGGCCTCTGATGTCTACCATTGGAGCCCAACCAAAGCCTGCTGCCGCCGGAGTACCCCTTACCGATACTGGGATCCGGATGCAGACCAAGGGAAAATTCGTCCTCTTTTCGAGTGGAGGCATGGAGACTGTCCTGCTCTTGCTGCTTGGAGCTTGCCGTCCGGATCCTGCCCTTCGCCCGGTGTAAAAGATGCCGGGCCTATTTGTTTCAAATCGAGCCACCCACCGAAGCTTCCCGGGAGTACAGGGTGGACTGGATTGCTGGGACTGTGACCACGGAGGAGGAGGCCCCATGGCCGGAACCCTCCCCATCTGCAGTGGTTGTTGATCCGGAGATCGTGACTGTCTCATCCTCGCTGACCCTGCTATTGGCTGCCTCCCCGACCAGATCACCGGAGGTTAGCGAAGTGGATGAGAGAGAGTTGAAAGACTGTGTGACCAGCGTGACTAGTATGCAAACTGATGCTATATCGGAAACTACTCCTACTAATGTGGTTTCTATATGGCACGCCATTGCTAAGAAGGGCCCCGCACATGTTCCCCGTGGCTGCCGTCGAGGCCTGCCTGCCCACCTACCGGACTTGTCTACTGCCCCGGCCGGGGGGCACGTAATTATTTGCCCGCAGAAGAGTACAATTCCTCCGAGCTGGAATTTCTGTCGGACGACGGGGGTGATGACCATTTGTTCGAGCCCGAGTTCCCCGAATCCCAAGGCTATGGAGGGTTTCGGGCCCACAGGTCTCGTAGGAGGAAGAAACGCTCCAACCGGAGCGCACCGAGTGCATTGAGCGCCCCATGTTCAAGTATTCCGCAGCTGACCTGGGGAGTCAGTGAGTCTAGCGCTAGTGTTGCCAAACTTGTACCTGCCGTAGTGCCTTTGCTCAAAAGGGCACCTGATGCTGTTGTGTTACCAGGACTTGGAGACCCCCGTATCCTGCCTAGACTGGCCCGTCTGCAGCACATCGTCATGCGGAGGGTGGCTACTGATTATGGCTGGGAGTACCCTTATATGCCTCCAGCCCTTCTTCTTGGGATTGACCAGGAAAGGGAGAGATGGTACAGAAATGCTATATGGGAATACCTAAATGTCCCAGCCAAGGACTGTGAGACAGAGTATGCCTTTCTGTGCGTCGGCAATCGTCTCAAAAGCTGTTTGAAAGAATGGAGCCCTGGTCGATACATCTACAGTGACCGTGTGGTTCTCAAGTGTCCCGGCAGAGACTTATTTTCTCCTCAAGTTTCCGAGTGATACTCTGGCTGCCAGGTCGGTGTGAGAGGCCTGTCCAGATACACTATACCCACTCCGGCTGGAGTGACGACGTAAAGAAAAGTGCTGCTGGATGCAGGACTGCTTCCGTATTGTTCAAGCCTGAATCTGCTACTCTCCTCCTTTTCACCCATCTTCTTCCTATCCTACCTCAAGTTTACTGTTTTGCCGTGTTGGGTGAAATAAAGCTACAAGAAAGACACCTGCTGCTTGGACATTCCGTCATTGCTCTCATCATCATCATCATCATACACCTAGACGCTCACAAAGGTAAAACACCATCCCTATTCTAACCAGCGGCTCCTGCGGGGGTGAGCGCTACACAGATTTTTCTGTAAAGGTGAACTTACATTTTAAATATCAGTTTTACTGTAGGAGGTACAGTACTATACATTGTACAGATGAGCCACTTCACAGGCAAGTTACGTCCTTTGCAGTAAGTTGCTTGCAATGTCCCTCACCTGCCTTCTCTAACAGCACCCTTCAGCCGTGGCCAGAAATAGGACAGGAAAGGAAGATGATTGAAACTGAGCAAGAACCCATGCAAGAAATGCAAGTAAAATAATTTGTTTTTTTTATTACTGATGGTTCAAGGAGGAGATATTCTATAAAAAATATCCATCTAAAACTTTTAAGCATATCAATAAAAAAAAAAAAAATCAACAATATGGATGCAGCACTAGCAACGTTTACTAGATTTCAACAGTTAGACACCTTTCACACTGAGGGGTTTTCAGGCGCTTTAGAGCTATAAATAGGCTCTGCAAAGTGCCTGAAAACCGTCTCCCATTCATTCCAGTGTGTCTTTTCACACTGGAGCGTTTGCGGGACATTCCGAAAAGTCCTGCAAGTAGCATCTTTGGGGTGGGTTGGAAGCGCTGTATTTATCCTTTACCTTTTTTGGGGGGATAAAATAGTTCCGCTAGCGGGCGAAATGCGGCACAAAAGCGCCACTTAAACAGCGCTAAAGCGTCGCTAAAACGAGCAGCGTTTTAGCACAAATGGATTGGCGGCTCAGTGTGAAAGTGTGAAAGGGGTCTAAATGTTTGGCAACCTGGTGAAGTTGGAATAGAATGTGCCAGTATGTGGAGGGGGTGGGAGTGGCTGGCTCAGCCTCTCAGCATCGTGCTGAGAGGCTGAGCCAGCTGCCAGTCAGGCATCTGGGCTTGGAACCCTATTTTATTGTTGGGATCCCTGCAGGAGCCTGGGCCAGTTCTGTAACGTCAGCCGACAGTGGGAAAGTGCACTCCTGTGACCCAGAAGAGAAGTATGGTCATTAATGTTTTTGCTATAACTCTCTTTTAAATAGACCGTTACTTTAGTCTCTAGTTTGTCCTCTAGGCAGTGCGAAAGTACTAGGGTTGCCACTTTTTCTTCAAGCCAAACCTAAACATGTAAGTGACAGTAAAAACTACTGAATAGTAATGCTGGGCACATAGTGCCCCCTCACCCTCCTGTCAAGCCCCGTTTCGAGACACATTCCTGTCTTAATAATGTGTCCGGGTGTCAGGTGGACTGAAACTTGGACACATGATTCGAAACCCGGACTGCCTAGGTGAATCCCAGACAGGAGACAACCCTAGAAAGTACACCTGTTCACCCAATTTTTGGGTAAACCCCTTTCATCTCCTGTTTGCATTGCAGCTGTATCCAACTTCCTCTACAGGAGGCTCCTTCCTGTCTCTTGCACAAGTAAAAAACCTAACATATAAAACTATCTATCCCTGAACAGAAACATTAATATATATAAATACAACAAGGATTCTCACACCCACCGGGACCCTTCAGGGTAAGACCGTGCTATATTAGGATACCTCTCAACTCAACTCATGTGTCAACCTACCTTGGAAGTTTAAATCTGATTGTTGATTTTGTCAAGCACATTACACATTTCCATAGCACATTATCTAGAAATCAGACCCATCAGCCTATATATAAAGAGTAGAGGTAGCTATGTGAAATCTTTACTTAGATAATAAGCCGCCATGGCTTATCTTTCTTAAAATCCTATCTACCTGACTGCCATGCTAATCTATTTGCTTCAGTACTTTCTGATCCACAGTGTTGGCCCAAGTACGTAGATTAGGAATTCTGACTAAGGGCCATTTCACATGGGCGGACCAATCGGGTCTGCCTGACAGTTTTTCAGGCAGACTCAATCATGCCTTCAGTGTCCTCTATGGAGCGGCACTTCCGACATCTGATCCAATCCTGTCAGCTAAAAACATTTCCCCATCTGTTTGGGGGATCGGATGGCAGTTAGATGTTAAAAGACAGGCAGTCCGTTTACATTCGAACGCCCATAGAGGAGAGTGGGCTGTGTCTGTGTCCGCTCTGCATATGCAGAGTAGACATGGACCAGCCATCTGCCTGCTCAACGGGGATTAGCTGACAGATTCTCTGCTGAGACAGCTTGTTAAAGCGGTGGTTCCCCTAAAAATAAACTTTTGACATTGCATTTGCTACATTAATTACAATTAGAATCGGCTGGTTTTATTGAAAAAATACCTCCGTACGTAGCATTTGCTATATTCGTTCCCACCGCCACTTCCGGGTACGATGCTGGCGGTGGGCGTTCCTAATTGATGGACAGGCATCCGACCGACGCATCCATCGCGTCACGAGATGCCGAAAGAAGCCGAACGTCGGTGCGGCTCTATACGGCGCATGCGCACCGACGTTCGGCTTCTTTCGGCATCTCGTGATGCGATGGATGCGTCGGTCGGATGCCTGTCCATCAATTAGGAACGCCCACCGCCAGCATCGTACCCGGAAGTGGCGGTGGGAACGAATATAGCAAACGCTACGTACGGAGGTATTTTTTCAATAAAACCAGCCGATTCTAATTGTAATTAATGTAGCAAATGCAATGTCAAAAGTTTATTTTTAGGGGAACCACCCCTTTAACTAGCATTTTTAAAAAAGGAGGTCAGTATTGGAAGCACATGCTTTTTCTCTGTACAGGTATCATTTATATCAGTGGTCTCCAATCTGTGGCCCAAGGACCAGATGTGGCCCTTTGCTTGCTTTTATCTGGCCCTTGTAGCACTATTTCATTTGCTGATACCATGAATGGGGCATAATTCCCCCCACTGACACCAATGAAAGGGGCACTAATCCTCCCAGGCACACCAAAAATGGGGCCCCATGATACTAGTGAGGGGCACAACTTCACCAGCGATGTGGAACAATTCCTCCTACTGACACCAACGATGAGGCACAATTGCTCCCAATGAAACAAACAATGGTGCATTATTTTTTTCTCACTGACGTGGGAACCTTTTCTACTCCCCAATGACCCCCTGTCTGAAGGACGGTAACCTGGCCCTTTGATTAGAAAGTTTGGAGACCCCTGCTTTATAAGATAGATGCACTTTCCAATAAAGGCACATAGAACACCCTCTAACAATACAGTTTTTGATAAGGGGGTGAGAAAGATTATAGGTGTGAGCTAAATTAGAATGTCTTTCTGACTGATACTGCACTGTTATGCCTCGTACACACGATCGGGAAACCCGAGGGGAAAGCCGAGAACCGGCTCAGTCAGTCTTTCCCCCGTACACACAAGAGGTTTTCCCGACAGGAAAACTGCAATGGAGCTTTGGTCGGGAATCCCGGCTGTGTGTATGCTCCGTCGGAAAAACTGTGAGGAGCATACACACGGCCGGGATTCCCGGCCAAAAGCTTTCTTTTCAGTTTTCCTGTCGGGAAAACAGGGCGTGTGTACGAGGCTTTAGCCTTCAGCAGTTCACTAATTGTTCTCCCTTTTTTCAAAGGATTTAAAATATGTTTTGCATAGGAGATTTAAAAAGACCTGAAAAAACCCTTCAAGCCAATCAGTTAATATTAATTCCCAATTCAAGGCTAATGTTTTTATTTTTAAAATGGCCCCAAATGTGTTTCAAAATAAAGAATGTAGCTTTGGCTGCAATGCTTATGTCCTCTCCAGGGCAGTAGCGGCAGTACTATTTTCTTCCAATAGATGCCCTCAGTCTTTCAAGTTAAATGATGCCCAGCATCATTCAACCTAGAAGACTGAGGGCATACGGTGAGTGCAGGGCTCCATAGACTCACCACTGAGGAGGTGTCATCAAGGCACTCTAAAATTAGTCAGTATTCACTCTTCCCAAAATACATTATTATGTCAGTTCTGCTTTCTGCATCATTTAGGAATGCCCACCACCAAAATATGATCTTGGAAAAGGATCCTACTCATCACACCACTAGCATAAAGACATCTGGAAATGGTCATATAAAAAAATTAAGACACATGCTGAGAAGGATATTGGCTGGGGGAAAGCCCAGAGTTGGGCTTTTTACTATTTTCAGAACACTGAGCTGAAGCTAGAAAGTCCTTTATTTGAATTTATCTCAAATCTCAGGTTAATATAATCAGCTGCAGCCAAAAAATATGAAGTGTTTCACAAGGTTTCTAGATGGAAGCAGAATCTTACCACATGATTGTGTAAATTGTTCATCTGAATTCATAACAAAGTGGAAGCTCAGGAAAAAAAGAGATCAGGGAACACACTGGTCTGTATTTTCACAGACTTATTCAGGGACATTCAAAGGATGAGGATATGGGCAGCTAATCATCCTCCCAGAATATAAATAGGTGTTACTAGCATCGCTGGCGGCTCATTGCCTTCCTGGGTGTCAGAACAGCATGAGCCGTCATGCATTATAATATAGCATGGAAGGCTTGGGGAGATTGTGCTAAAACGTACCAGCATCTCATTGGGTCTAAATATCTGACATACCTATAATAATCGTGTAGCACTGACCCCCGAAGGAGCTGCTGGTTTAATTTGGGCCTGCACTCTACCAATAAACCCCACTAACTTGGCTCAATCCCCTTGGCACAGCTGTGATGCAATGCAATACAATACAATGTAAGACAATACAAAATACCTGTATTATAACCCCAGGATCCACTGACTGCACTTGGAGTGAGAAAAACAGTACGCCACAACAACTGGATACTTAACCAGAGATATATTTTACTGTGAAATATGCAAAGAAGTGATTACAGTAATTGTGCTGTCATCCCAACGTAAGACAACAGCACAATTGATTTAAACATAAGCTATTTGAAAACAGTATACATAAACATTTTATACCTGGGAGCTCCCCCTACTTTATTAGCTATGCGTGAGATCTCACTTAAAGTACTTGGTCTTGGATCTTCTATTCTTCGCTAGCTAAAGTGATTTGTAATCCACAGTTTTGATGAGTCAAATTGAAGTGAAAATGCTCCTGGTGTAACTGCAACAACTATTTTAAAATCGCTTGAAACGTCAAATTAGATAGGCCTCAAGCCTTCTCAGTTTCAGTTCCTCTGTGGAACTATAAATCCCAGCGAGGCCTGTATATGAGTCTAACTGCGTGTAAACTTAGCAAACTGTGGGTCGTGACCCGCTCACCCACTGGATCGGAGCTCCGGGTAGTAACTTTTGTTCAGGGTCCTGTGACTGCAACTTGCTTCTCCGTCAGCTCTGTTCAGCTCCGCTGGATGGATCCGGTTCTCCGATGCTCGGATGAGTGTCTCTCGGTCTCTGCAATCCGGCCACTGTCCTCTAGCTCTCCGAGCTCAGCCTTCACTCCCCAGCAGCTCGGCATCAGCATCCAGAAGCCTTTTGTTTACACTCCTGTCTCCCCTCGTCTCCAAGGCAACCCAAAATCCTCAACCAAACATCTCTCTGCGTTACCAGTATTTGGGTCTCTCCTCGTCTCCAAGGCAACCAAAATACTAAACAAAACATCTCTCTGCATTACCAGTATTTGGTCACTAGATGGCTCCAAATACTTAAACATAGCAATGTCCATAGATGTTGTATTAAAGTATGCAAACACACATCAATATACAAGAATGTCAGCGCTACAATATAAAACACCAAGGGCCAGATTCTCGTATCTCCGCGCAATTTTGGGCAGGCCTAACGTATCTGATTTACATTACGCCTCCGCAACTTACACGGGCAAGTGCTGTATACTCAAAGCACTTGCTCCGTAAGTTGCAACGGCGTAGCGTAAATTGGCCGGCGTAAGTACGCCTAATTCAAATTTGGATCAGGGGGGCGTGTTTTATGTAAATCTACTGTGACTCGACGTGATTGACATTTTTCCCGAACGGCGCATGCGCCGTCCGTGGAATTTCCCAGTGTGCATTGCTCCAAAGTACGCCACAAGGACGTCATTGGTTTTGACGTGAACGTAAATGACGTCCAGCCCCATTCACGGACGACTTACGCAAACAACGTAACTTTTTCAAATTTCGACGCGGGAACGACAGCCATAGGCCCATATTCCCGTAGATTTCGGGCGGGCTTCGCGTAAGCCATTTACACTCCGCCGCCCCAACCTACAGAAGCAAGTGCTGTATTCCCCAAACACTTGCTCCGTAGTTTGGGGCGGCGTAGTGTAATTGGCCCGGCGTATCCCCACGTAACTCCAAGGGGGCGGCTTGTATTTAAATTAAGCGCGCCCCCGATTCGAACGAACTGCGCATGCGCCGGGCTTAAAATAGCCCAGTGCGCATGCTCCAGTTCTCGGCGGAAAACGTCAATGACGCCGACGTGTGCGTCATTGACGTAAAGTCGTATTCAAGAACGACTTAGGGAAACGACGTACCCGACGGGAAAAGACGACGCGGACCCGACGCCATACTTAACCACTTAAGCCCCGGACCATATTGCTGCCTAAAGACCCAAGGTGTTTTTACAGTTTGGGACTGCGTCGCTTTAACAGACAATTGCGCGGTCGTGCGACGTGGCTCCCAAACAAAATTGGCGTCCTTTTTTCCCCACAAATAGAGCTTTCTTTTGGTGGTATTTGATCACCTCGGCGGTTTTTATTTTTTGCGCTATAAACAAAAATAGAGCGACAATTTTGAAAAAAATGCAATATTTTTTACTTTTTGCTATAATAAATATCCCCCAAAAACATATATAAAAAAAAAAATGTCCTCAGTTTAGGGCGATACGTATTCTTGTACCTATTTTTGGTAAAAAAAATCGCAATAAGCGTTTATCGATTGGTTTGCGCAAAATTTATAGCGTTTACAAAATAGGGGATAGTTTTATTGCATTTTTATAATTTTTTTTTTTTTTTACTACTAATGGCGGCGATCAGCGATTTTTTTCGTGACTGCGACATTATGGCGGACACTTCGGACAATTTTGACACATTTTTGGAATTTTTGTCATTTTCACAGCAAAAAATGCATTTAAATTGCATTCTTTATTGTGAAAATGACAGTTGCAGTTTGGGAGTTAACCACAGGTGGCGCTGTAGGATTTGGTGTACACTGTGTGTGTGTTTACAACTGTAGGGGGGTGTGGCTGTAGGAATGACGTCATCGATCGAGTCTCCCTATATAAGGGATCACTCGATCGATGCAGCGCCATAGTGAAGCACGGGGAAGCCGTGTTTACACACGGCTCTCCCCGTTCTTCAGCTCCGGGGAGCGATCGCGACGGAGCGGCTAAAAACAAATAGCCGCGCCGTCGTCCCGGATCGCTCCCCGAGGGGACCCGACCGCCGCAAGTCGTGGGGGGGGTCCCGATCGGACCCCCGACCCACGTCTAGGCAGGGACGTACAGGTACGCCAATGTGCCTGTACGTGCCATTCTGTCGACGTATATGTACATGCGGCGGTCGGGAAGGGGTTAACATGGCGTACGTGGGACTGGTGTAAGGTTGCCCCTCATATAGCAGGGGTAACCTTACGCTTACGCAAACGACGTTAGCGACGGTTACGCAACGCGAATTCGTTCGGGAATCGGCATATCAGGCTCATTTGCATAAACAAATGAGACCTGAACGTAAACGCCACCTAGCGGCCGGCTGGATAATTACATTTAAGATCCGACAGTGTAAGTGACTTACACATGTCGGATCTTAAGCGTATCTATGCGAAAATGATTCTAAGAATCACTCGCATAGATACGCGGGCCAAAAAAGAGAGATACGATGGAGTATCCTGAGATACTCCATCGTAACTATACTCAGAATATGGCCCATACTTAACATTGTTACGCCGCACTTATGCCTCATATAGCAGGGGCAACTATACGCCGGGAAAAGCCTAACGTAAACGTCGTAACTTTACTGCGTCGGCCACGCGTACGTTCGGGAATTCGGGTATCTAGCTAATTTGCATACTTGACGTGGAATTTGATGGAAGCGCCACCTAGCGGTCAAAAAAATCCGAGACTTACGCCTGTCGGATCTAATGGATATCTATGCGTAACTGATTCTAAGAATCAGTTACGCATCAGTCACATAGATACGACAGGTCAGATTAGGACTTACGACGGCGTACATGGCGCTGCGCCATCGTAAGTCCTTTGAGAATCTGGGCCCAAAAGTATAGGGATAAAATGAGAGCTACACATTAAGACAAAAAATGGTAAAAACATAATAAAAGTTTACTGACAATATATGAACTTACATAATAAAATCGTTTTTTCTCTTTTAGATGAAGAACATTTTGAATAGCAATTGATAAACATATAACAACAACAGGAGTACAGCTAGTATGGTAAATCTCAAATTATGACAATTCCTGCTAAACTGGGCAAAATTCGAGCTGTGGGTGGACCAAGGTGGAAAATTGTTACTGCATACTATCATGTGCAGTCGCTGTTCAAGTATTTAAGCAGCCGTGGGTGTCGTAGCAGCTTCAATACAGTAGCTACCAGTGGAGATTTGTCCATCCAGTCTGTTTAGTGTGGAAGAGGGATTCTATTAGATCTCTGAATGAGAAGAGATCAATGCAAGTACGGCTAGCCTTAAAGCGGAGCTCCACCCTAAAGTAGAACTTCTGCTCATCGGAACCCTCCCCTCCTCCAGTGTCACATTTGATACCTTTAAGGGGGGATGGGGGTGCAGATACCTGTCTAAAGACAGGTATTTGCACCCACTTCTGACCACACAGTCTGCGGGTAAACTGTGGACAGGACGTCAGATCCCCCCCGTTGTGTTCTGGGAAACACACAGCTCCCAGAACACAGCGTGGACCAGTGAGCACGGCGCACAGGACTCGCGCATGCGCCGTAGGGAACCGGGCATATTTGTGGGAAAAAAGGACGTCAGTTTTGTTTAAGTACAATGTTGTACGACCGGGCAATTGTCAGTTAAAGCGACGCAGTGCCGTATCGCAAAAAATGGCCCGGTCATTGAGCAGCCAAAGAAAGTGAAGGGAAATTTGTCCCAATGGGACACAGATGCCAAAAAAAAAATGACAGGGGATCTAACCCTCCCTTAAGCCCTGTACACATGATCGGTCCATCCGATGAGAACGGTCTGATGGACCGTTTTCATCGGTTAACCGATGAAGCTGACTGATGGTCAGTCGTGCCTACACACCATAGGTTAAAAACCGATTGTGTTAGAACGCAGTGATGTAAAACACAACGACGTGCTGAAAAAAAAACGAAGTTCAATGCTTCCAAGCATGCGTCGACTTGATTCTGAGCATGCGTGGATTTTTAACCGATGGACGATCGTTTTTTTTTTTTATCGGTTAGGTATCCATTGGTTAAATTTAAAACAAGATTGCTTTTTTTTTACCTATGGATAAATAACCGATGGGGCCCACACACGATTGGTTTGGAACGATGAAAACGGTCCATCAGACCGCTCTCATCGGTTTAACCGATCGTGTGTACGCAGCCTAAGTCTATCCAAAATGAAAAAAAGGTTTTGCTTGCAGTTCTACTTTAAGATGACCTATATAAGCCTATAAATGCTGGGATATATTCCTGATACTTATTAGAAATAAAGAAGCTGATGAGTAATGGAGCATCTTCAACATTACAGAACAAGTCCAGTTAAATGTGACTAACCCAGTGGCGGTTCGTCCATAGAGGGCGCTGGAGCGCCGCCCCCTCTGGCTCTCACCGCCACTGAGTGAAATAACATAGATTCATGCATTGCACGAATCTATGTTATTTTCGCCGCTGCCGCTGTGTATTCAGATGGTCGGCGCTCAATGTCCGGCCATCTGAATAACGCCAGCTGGTTGGCTGTAGGGAAATGTCTATCAAAGCCAACGGCTCTGATAGGCTTTCCCAATACAGCCCCCTGGTCCCGGAATCTTATTCTCGGAGCGCACAGACTGTACGCCCCTTGAATAAGATGACAGGTGCCTCAGCCAATCAGGTTGGCCGGTTCTGGCTACCTGTAACCTGATTGGCTGAGACGCCTGTCAGTCATCGAGGGCGGGAGAAGACATCGTGGGACGTGGATGCCTGACTCCAGTAAAGGTAAGTGCCGGGCGGGGGGGGGAGGAAGAACGCAATTTACAGGGCACACGGCACAGTGGGGACAATTGGCACAGCGGCGACCATTAAAGGGCACAGTGGCTGCGTTTAATGGCATGGCACAGTGGTGACAATGGATGGCACAGTGGCTGCATTTAATGGCATGGCACAGTGGTGACAATGGATGGCACAGTGGTGACAATGGATGGCACAGTGGCTGCGTTTAATGGCATGGCACAGTGGTGACAATGTATGGCACAGGGGCTGCGTTTAATGGCATGGCACAGTGGTGACAATGTATGGCACAGTGGCTGCGTTTAATGGCATGGCACAGTGGTGACAATGGATGGCACAGTGACTGCGTTTAATGGCATGGCACAGTGGTGACAATGTATGGCACAGGGGCTGCGTTTAATGGCATGGCACAGTGGTGACAATGTATGGCACAGTGGCTGCGTTTAATGGCATGGCACAGTGGTGACAATGGATGGCACAGTGACTGCGTTTAATGGCATGGCACAGTGGTGACAATGTATGGCACAGTGGCTGCGTTTAATGGCATGGCACAGTGGTGACAATGGATGGCACAGTGGTGACAATGGATGGCACAGTGGTGACAATGGATGGCACAGTGGTGACAATGGATGGCACAGTGGTGACAATGGATGGCACAGTGGCTGCGTTTAATGGCATGGCACAGTGGTGACAATGTATGGCACAGTGGCTGCGTTTAATGGCATGGCACAGTGGTGACAATGGATGGCACAGTGACTGCGTTTAATGGCATGGCACAGTGGTGACAATGGATGGCACAGTGACTGCGTTTAATGGCATGGCACAGTGGTGCGAATTGATGGCACAGTGACTGCATTTGATGGCATGGCACAGTGACTGCGTTTAATGGCATGGCACAGTGGTGCGAATTGATGGCACAGTGGCTGCATTTGATGGCATGTAACAGTGGCTGCGTTTGGGCACAGTGAGACTGCAATTTTTTTTTCCTTTGCGCCCCCCCAAAAATTTTGAGCACCAGCCGCCACTGCTAACTACTGCTAGCCTGGCAAGCAGCGTACATATGAGCACGGGGAACGAACTGGTCGTCTCCTTGCTTATATGGCACACCTAGATCATAAACCCCCAGTGATTGTGGCCCTCCGCGCGGAATCGGGGGTCCTACTTTCGGACCCCGATCGGGTAGCAGAGGAATTTAGGGCCTTTTATTCGAAGCTCTACACCTCTACAGCGCAACGCTCCGCGGAAGACCTTACTGCCCTCCTGCAGGGTATTGCCTTCCCTACATTATCTCCGGACCAGGTTACTATGCTTGAGGCCCCCATTACCACGGTTTGTATCGAGACGGCCCTTGCCAGCCTCCCCACCTCTAAAACCCCGGGCTCGGACGGGCTACCCCTAGAATTTTATAAATCCTTTCGAGATACCCTTGTTCCCAGGCTTTGCGCACTATATAGCCAAGTTTTTGACGCGGGCGCGCTTCCCCCTTCCATGAGTGAAGCCCACATCGTCCTCATACCAAAGCCAGGCAAAGACCCCCTGCTCCCTGAGTCCTACCGCCCCATCTCACTCCTCCAATTGGACGTGAAGATTCTTGCTAAAATCCTTGCCTTACGTCTCAATAAAGTCATCGCTAGCCTAATTCACCCTGATCAGACCGGGTTCATGCCCAACAAAAATACGGCCTTTAACCTCCGTAGGCTGTATATGAACCTCCAGGCCCAACATGCGGAAGTGGGCTCCAGAGTACTAGTTAGCCTCGATGCGGCCAAGGCCTTCGATTCGGTTGAATGGAAGTACTTGTGGGTATGCCTGGATAGGTTTGGATTTGGCCCCCGCTACATAAAATGGATTCAACTGCTATATCATGCCCCCACGGCGCGTATTAGAGTTAATGGCAGAACCTCCCCCCCCTTCCCCTTGTCCCGTGGCACACGTCAGGGCTGCCCTGTCTCGCCCATGCTGTACGCTCTGGCCGTCGAACCCCTCAGCATAGCCCTACGCAGCCACCCTGGGATCAGCGGGCTGCGCTGCGGTCGCGTCACTGAACTTCTTAGCTTATATGCAGATGACATGCTCCTCTACCTGTCGGATGCAGGTCCCTCCCTACAGACGGCCCTTCAAGTCATAACTCAATTTGGGGAATTTTCAGGTCTACAGATTAACTGGGCTAAGTCACATATCCTCCCTCTAGATCTAGGCCCCCCCACCGCGAGCCAGGCGGCCCTCCCATTGGTGCGCACGGACGTTATCAAATATTTAGGTGTTCATGTTACCAGATCCCCCTCAGACTATATACGCCTTAATGTTGAGCCACTCTTCCACACCCTAGAATCCAAAACGCAGACATGGTCCCGACTCCCTCTTGGGGTAATGGGCCGCATAGGCTTGGTTAAGATGATCCTTCTCCCGAAGCTACTCTATGCCTTCTGGCATGCCCCGCTATACATCCCTCCTCGTATTTTCAAAGCTATGGAGTCCATCCTTAACTCATTTATCTGGGGCCCCTCTCGGCATAAATTGTCATGGCGGGTGCTGAAGTGCCCCTCCAGTCAAGGTGGCACCTCGGTTCCTGACCTTTTTCTTTATTATGTTGCATCCCAGCTCTCCCATTTCTACTACATTCATCACTCCGACAGGGGACGCTACCTGGCCATGGTGTGTTCTAAAACCCCGGGCCCGGTCTCGCACCCCTTCCAGCTTATGTTCTGCGAGCCTCGCGGCTCCAGGCGGGCGGATGCTGGGAACCAACTGCTCTTTCATCACCGCAAAATTTGGCACATCACCATGTCAGTCGGTAGGGCCCCCAATCCGCACTCCCATACACCCCTTTGGGATAATCCTCTCGTGCCCGAGCTTGCCACGGTCCCCGACCGTGGCGCCTGGATCAGGAGCGGTATTATTTACCTTACACAAGTCGTCGCGCACGGTTCGGTCAGGTCCTTCCAATCCCTCAAAGATGCCCATTCCCTAGCCAACCACATGTTTTTCCGTTATCTCCAACTTCGCCACGCAATCACCACACAATTCGGTAATAATATCCCACAGCTCGAAATCCCACTTCCCGTTGATATTGTTTTGGGATCGGACCCTAAGAAACTGATCTCCCAACTGTATTCATACCTCCTGGTTCCCTCGGCGGACGCCACCCTTCAGCGGGCTAAGACCCACTGGGAGCCCGATCTGGGGGTGCTGTCGCCGGGTGAATGGGACGAAGTCCTTACTAACTGCAAGCTGGTCTCTCCTAAAATTTCCGACCGTCTGACCCAATTATATATCCTGCACCGGTCCTATCTGACGCCTCGTCGGCTCTCAAAGTTTAGGCCGGGTAGTGACCCCAACTGCCCGGGCTGTGGTTCCCCTGAAGCTACCCTCTACCACCTCCTCTGGGAATGCCCCTGTGTGAACGGCTTCTGGACCCAGGTAGTCCGTTTTCTCCACGACCGAATGGGCTCCCCTCTCTCCCTTAGCCCCCGGCAATGTTTGTTCGGGATATTTTCGCTGTCTGAGGCCGAGAAATACCTTAACATATTTTTGCAAGAGACTCTTTTCCTCGCGAGGCTTCAGATAGCGAAAACCTGGCTGAGGGGTCCCCCTCCCACCCTGCAACAATGGATCAAGTCCGTCAACGACACCCTGCCTTTTAAGAAGCTTCTTTATACACATAGGGGATGCCCCGGTAAATACAACAAGATCTGGGATAGATGGCTGGGGGAAGCCTCCTCCTGTGATACCCCTACTGGTTAACGTCCCTCTTAGGCACCTGCTCGATAACCCCGGGACAAGGCCCCCCTCACTTTCGTGACATGTCTCTTAGCCCTTTTTTCGCACTTCCATATGCCACTTATTTTGTCTCGCTATGTCTGTTGTACCTGTACTTTTGACATTACCATGTATCCTTGCTTGTGGTGCATGTTGCACCGTTTACTGCACTGTTTGTAACCATCCCTTGCTCTATGCTCAATAAACGTCGTTTTGATTTAAAAAAAAAAACTACTGCTAGCCTGGATGGCTGAGAAGTGAGAACCTTCCCTCAGAGCACACGCTCTGGCTACATGGTCATCTTTAACTGCCTATGTTGTTACACTGAATTATATGAAAGGGCCTTAGCAACCATAATTTTCAATGTAAGCACAGACCTCATCCTTGGCAACCATATTTGTAGGACATTTTTGGATAGCTATGAAACAGGAAAGGCAGGAAGGGAAATATCACAGGCCGCGGAGCCACTGCATAGCTGGTGAAATCTTTCTGAACAGATGTCTAAGTCAGTCAAAGCAAACAGCAAGTTTTTTGCATTACCAACGTAGGGAACTCAAATATGGAAAACCAAAAAAAAAAAAAAATGCAGCTTTCTTCCATGGATTCCTAACTACAGTTGAGGACGGAGTAAACAACACAAATGATGCTTGTACTGGTTCACAGAGATTGTGTGCTGACAAAAGCTGTCAATTAGAAAACTGCTGAGCTACACATGAAGGATAGACTTTTCTCAGAAGACAATGCTATGAGGCCTCGTACACACGACAGAGGAACTCGACGTGCCAAACACATCGAGTTCCTCGTCGAGTTCAGGGATGAAGCCGCCGAGGAGCTCGGCGGGCCGCCTTCTCCCATAGAACAACGAGAAAATAGAGAACATGTTCTCTATTTTCTCGACGAGTTCCTCGGCGGCTCCATCGGGCCAAAAGTGTACAGACGACAGAGTTTCTCGGCAGAATCCGGCTCTGACCGAGTTTCTCGCCAAATTCTGCCGAGAAACTCTGTCGTGTGTACGAGGCCTGACTGTTTCTCCATGACCCTGTAGAGAAGAAACAGAGACAATCCCTATCAATACTGAAGAGGGCATAGCGGCTGAAAAGGAAAACTAGCACCATGGGTTCATGGATTGGAAGGAGATAAAGAAAGCTAGAAAAACCTTCTGGTGCTGAAACTGTAAAGCACAAAGTGCCAGATTCACGTAGGTGAGCGGCGGCGTAACGTATCGTAGATACGTTACACCGCCGCAAGTTTTCATCGCAAGTGCCTGTTTCACAAAGCACTTGAGATGAAAACTACGCTGGCAGCCTCCGGCGCAAGGCGGGCCAATTCAAATGGGCGTGTGCCATTTAAATTAGGCTCGCTCCCGCGCCGGACCTACTGCGCATGCTCCGTTTCGCAATTCCCGTCGTGCTTTGCGCGGCGTGACGTAATTTTTTCGAACGGCGACGCGCGTAGTGTACTTACGTATTCCCGGACGTGTAACGCAAACAACGTTAAATTTTCAATTTTGACGCGGGAACGACGGCCATACTTTAGACAGCAATACGATTGCTGACTAAAGTTCGGGCATCCAAAACGACGACTAACTTTGCGACGGGAAACTAGACTAGCGGCAAAGTAGCGAACGCGAAAATCCGTCGTGGATCGCCGTAACTCCTAATTTGCATACCCGACGCTGGTTTACGACGCAAACTCCCCCCAGCGGTGGCCGCGGTACTGCATCCTAAGATCCGACAGTGTAAAACAATTACACCTGTCGGATCTTATGGATATCTATGCGTAACTGATTCTATGAATCAGTCGCATAGATAGAAACAGAGATACGCCGTCGTATCCCTTTTGTGAATCTGGCCCAAAGACTTTAAACCGGAGTTCCACCCTAAAAACAGCTTGCCTTGTAATGTAAAAAAAAAGAATGTTTTTACTCACTTCTATCTGGCTGTTACTAGGCAGATTTCGTAATCTGCCTAGTTCCTGGTCCTAGGTGGTTCAACTTCCTGTTCTAAGACCCCATTGCCTCCTGGGAAATGATGACACTCATTTTCCAGGAGTCTCTGGGCATTACTGTGCCGAAAAAACACCCAGCATGCACCTCTCCCTGAAAACCAGGAAGAAAAAGGAACTGGGCTTCACATGCCCACTAGGGTTGCCACCTGTTCGGGATTCACCCGGATTCACCCGGACAGTTCGGGTTTGGAATCATGCGTCCGGGTTTCAGACTGTCTGAGACCCGGACACATTATTCAGACCAGACTAATGCCGCGTACACACCATCACTTTATGTGGTGGAAAAAAACGTCATTTTCTGTGAAGTAAAAAACGACGTTTTTGAAACTTCAATTTTCAAAAACAACGTTGCCTACACACCATCGTTTTTTCACAATGCTCTAGCAAAGCGAGGTTACGTTCACCACTTTTTTCCATTGAAGCTCGCTTCATAACTAGCTTCTGGGCATGCGCGGGTTTAAAAACGTTGTTTTAAACGTCGTTTTTTGCTACACACGGTCATTTTTTGTGAAACAAAAAACGACGTTTTGAAAAACGACACAAAAAATTGAAGCATGCTTCAATTTTTTTTTGTCGTTTTTCACAAGACATAAAACAACATTTTCCCCCCACACACGGTCATTTAAATTGACGTTTTTAAAAACGTATTTTTTTTCATCACATAAAGTGATGGTGTGTACGCGGCATTAGTCTTTCACCTTCTCTCTCCTGTCTCTAATTATGCTAAGGTAAATCAAGGTTCTCAGAGCACTCATTACATCAAAGCTCCCCTTTACACCAGAGGCCACAGTACTCCCCCTTACCTCAGAGTCCTCGCCGTACAGCAGAGCATCCCTTATGTTAGAGTCCCCAGAGTTCTCCCTTACATCAGAGTCTGCAAAGTCTTTCCTTACAGTAAAAGGGAACTCTGCGGATTCGGAAGTAAAATGGGGACTCTGTGGACTCTAATGTAATGGGGGAACTCTGTGGACTCTGATATAAAGGGGAACTCTGTGGACTCTGATGTAAAGGGGGAACTCTGTGGACTCTGATGTAAAGGGGGAACTCTGTGGACTCTATTCTAAAGGGGGAACTCTTGTGATTAACTTCATATGATTAGAAATGTTATTTAATAGCAACATCTATGCATACTATGAAAAAAAAATTTGCTGTGTGACGCTGAAGTGTTCGGGTTTGACTTGAAGAAAAGGTGGCAACCCTAATGCCCACACATATGATGGATATGGATACGGCCACAACATGGGCTGGAGGATATAAGGCATACCTCCCAACATTTAAAAACATCTTGTTGAGCGGGGGGGGGATCAAAGTTGTTGAGCGGGGGGGGGATCAAAGTTGTTGAGCGGGGGGGGGGGGGGGTTCTCCTACCATCCGCCTGCAGCCCGCTTCATGGTATGACCTCCATTATCCGTATTTCCCGTCGCACTGTGATTGGGCGTGTAGCGGTCATGTGCGGAGGCGGGACTTCTAGACGTTCGCAGACAGGCCAGCCCCACGCAGCACATGACCCCCATAAGCCCAATCACGGGGCACCGGACACCATTGGCGGGGGAAACAGAACATCGAGGCACGGAATGTCGCCCCCCTAAATGTCGCTTCCGGAGCCATGTTTTGTTTTTTTTCTAGTCTAGTCCGCGGGACCCCGGGACACACTTTGAATTGCGGGAGGATCCCGCGGAATCCGGGACGGTTGGGAGGTATGTATAAGGCGTTTGGAATGATTTATGGAATGATTGGGGAGCTATTAATATGTTTTAGGGACTATTTAATGTGATTAATTTTAGCTTGCAAAAATAAAAAATTATATGCCCCAAAACCTCGCTTTAACCACTTAAGCCCCGGACCAAAATGCAGCTAAAGGACCAGGCCCCTTTTTGCAAATCGGGACTGCGTCGCTTTAACTGACAATTGCGCGGTCGTGCGATGAGGCTTCCAAACAAAATTGGCATCCTTTTTTTCCCACAAATAGAGCTTTCTTTTGGTGGTATTTGATCACCATATTTTTTACTTTTTGCTATAATAAATATCCCCCAAAAAAATATAAAAAAACGTTTTTTCCCTCGGTTTAGGCCGATACGTATTCTTCTACCTATTTTTGGTATAAAAAAAAAATCGCAATAAGCGTTTATCGATTGGTTTGCGCAAAATTGATAGCGTTTACAAAATAGGGGATAGTTTTATTGCATTTTTATTAATAATTTTTTTTTTACTACTAATGGTGGCGATCAGTGATTTTTTTCGTGACTGCGACATTATGGCGGACACTTCGGACAATTTTGACACATTTTTGGGACCATCACTGTATAAATATAATTGTACATGGAAGGGGAAACCACCACATAAATAAGTGAAAAATAAATGAATACATAAAACCTATAAAAAGTAAAAAAAGAGTCCAAGTTACTTTTTATAGGTTTTATGTATTCATTTATTTTTCACTTATTTATGTGGTGGTTTCCCCTTCCATGTACAATTATATTTATACAGTGATTGTGTACATTATGACTTCAGTGTTATAATTAGTTGTATCAGAGTGCTGCACTTTTTTGTCCATATTTTTGTTTGCTTCTCACTTTTCGGTTGCCGTGTTCAGCAGCTTGATACATATTTATTTCCAGCAGCGCAGTAATTCACACCACACCACATTTTTGGGACCATTGTCATTTTCACAGCAAAAAATGCATTTAAAATGCATTGTTTATTGTGAAAATGACAATTGCAGTTTGGGAGTTAACCACAGGGGGCGCTGATGGGGTTATGTGTGACCTAAAGTGTGTTTACAACTGTAGGGGGGTGTGACTGTAGGTGTGACATCATCGATTGTGTCCCCCTATAAAAGGGATGACACGATCGATGCTGCCGCCACAGTGAAGAACGGGGAAGCCGTGTTTCCACACGGCTCTCCCCGTTCTTCAGCTCCGGGGACCAATCGCGGGACTCCAGCGGCGATCGGGTCCGCGAGTCCCGCGGTCCCGGAGCTTCGGACCGGGTCACGGTAGCGCGCCGCGGGCGCACGCCTGCGACCCACGGCTGGGTACTAGTACAGGACGTACCTGTACGTGGATGTGCCCAGCCGTGCCATTCTGCCGACGTATATGTGCAGGGGACGGTCCTTAAGTGGTTAAAGAGCAACTCCAGGCATAATTTTAAATCAGTCTGTAAACAGGAATAGGGACAAAGACAACAATATAAAGCTGACGGTGTTCTGGCCTTCTCTATCCTGCTAAGACAGGGGTGCCCAACCAGTGGCCCGGGGGTCACATGTGGCCCGCGGAGCTCTCTGATGTGGCCCGCGACCTCCTGCTCTGAAATGGAAGACATACTGTCATAAAAGGTACATTTATTACTAAAATCACAGTGTATACCATATTTATCGGCGTATACCGCGCACTTTTTTGCCCTGAAAATCAGGGCAAAATCGTGGGTGCGCGATATACGCCGATACCCGCTTTCCCGCGCCGAGTTTGAACACTGCGCCGGCATATACTGAGCGCAGTACACTCGGGTAGGCTCGGCTCCTCTCGCGCTCACGTCCTGGATGTACAGGACGTCCAGGACGTGAGCGCGAGAGTAGCCGAGCCTGCCCGACTATACCCAAGTGTACTGCGCTCAGTATATGCCGGCGCAGTGTTCAAACTCGGTGCGGGAAAGCGGGGATCGAGCGGGGAGGACACCGCAGAAGGACTGCCGGACCCGACGAAGAGGCCCCCTGAAGCCGCAGACGGACGCCGGACCCGAGGAGGCCGCCGATGGACGCCGCGCAAGACACCAAAACTGTAAGTACTAAAATGTTTTTTTTTACAGGAATGCGGGTCCACTTTAGGGGTGCGCTTTACGCCAGAGCGCGCAATACCCCGATAAATACGGTATATGGGCATATGTGTTCTGCAGTGGTTACTGGGCTGCTTTCAACTATTCCACAGGTGCAGAGTAGTGAGGGTTACCTGCACTGAGCCATAGACTTGTATTACCTGCGAGTTTGGTGTGCTTTCTGAAAGTGCACCACACCTACAGGATATAATAGAAGACTATGGCAAAGTGCAGATAAACTGCAGCAAAGCTACAGGGGTAAACAACAGTGCTTCAGTGTGAAATCAGTCTTAGACCCCTTTCACCTTTAAGGAGTGGCAGACGCCTACCTCCAATCCAATCCACAAAATAAAAAAAAGAGTTCAGTGGGCTCTATAGAGAGGGCTGCCATCCACCTGCTCCATTTACTGTGGCCCGCAACTGGTTACCAAGTCGCTTAAGTGGCCCCCGCTCTTCAAAAGTTTGGGCACCACTGTGCTAAGATAAAGAAATTGTATTTTCTTTCTGGGCCTCTTTTGGAGACCTTTCCTCATCGTTGTTTCAGGGATGGTAAGTAAGAGGAGGAGCTCTAGACCACAGATGCTGTAATCCTTCCCCACTCAATACAAAACTTAAAAAAAAAAGTCATTGGATGGACATAAACTTCAAATCCGAACTCCATTATTATTTGTATTGTATACATAAAATGGTCCAGCTTGGCACAATGTAGAGTGGGTATAGAAAATAATCAAACACCCCCTCTTTAAAATAATCACATTTTGTTTCTTTACAGACTAAAATGAAGACAGACACAGTTTTTGTTTATCCAGCTGTATTTACTCAATGCAACTTTTAACATCCTAGTAAATATTCAGTAACAGAATCATTGATTTGGAAAAAGGATCAGTATTTTGTTGAACCATCTTTTGCTTTAATTACAGTTTTTAGTCTGTTGGGTTATGTCTCTACTAACTTTGCACATCTAGGGCCAGATTCACAGTGAGAGTACGCCGGCGTATCTACTGATACGCCGGCGTACTTTCAAATTTGCCCCGTCGTATCTTTATTTTGAATTCTCAAACAAAGATACAACGGCATTTGTCTAAGATCCGACAGGCGTACGGCTTCGTACGCCTTCGGATCGTAGGATGCAATACTTTGGCGCCCGCTGGGTGGAGTTTGCGTCGTTTTCCGCATCGGGTATGCTAATTAGCTGTTTACGGCGATCCACGAAGCTACGCGCGCTCGTCGCATTCTCTTACGTCGGCTTTTCCCGTCGTAAAGTTACGCATGCTATTTCAATAGCTTATATTTAGACTAGCCATGTTAAAGTATGGCCGTCGTTCCCGCGTCAAATTTTGAATTATTTTTTTTTGCGTAAGTTGTACGGGAATAGGAAAGGACGTAACGCACGTAGCCGTTCAAAAAATTACGTCGGTGCGACGTCATTTCGCGCAAAGCACGGCGGGAAATTACAAAACAGAGCATGCGCAGTACGTTCAGCGAGGGAATGCGCCTAATTTAAATGATACACGCCCCATTTGAATTAGGCGGGCTTGCGCCGGACGGATTTACGTTACGCCGCCGCAAGTTTACAGGCAAGTGCTTTGTGAATCAAGCACTTGCGCTGAAAACTTACGGCGGTGTAACCTAAATGGGATACGTTACGCCGCCGGAATTCTACGTGAATCTGGCCCCTAGACTTTGCAATATTTGCCCACTCTTCCTTGCAGAACTGCTCAAGTTCAGTTAAATTTGATGGTGACCATTTGTGGACTGCAGCCTTCAAGTCATTCCACAGATTTTCAATGGGGTTTAAGTCTGGGCTCTGACTAGGCCATGCAAGGACATTCACCTTTTTCTTCTTTAACCACTCTGTGGTCATCTCTGCTGTGTGCTTTGGGTCATTGTCAGGTTGGAAGGTAAACCTTCAATTGCTGTCTTATTTTTGTAATGATTCTTGATTGTTTTGTATACATTGATGCTTTGTTTATTGTGTGTCATGGGTCCATGGACCTTTCCCTTTGACTAAATAAAGGATTAAAAAAAAAAAAGGAAGGTAAACCTTCTAACCCAGGGGTGTCAAACTCAATTTAATTGTGGGCCGCATTAGCATTATGATTGCCCTCAAAAGGGCCGGTTGTATCTGTAAGATTAGATGTCCAGCGCATCCCCTCCCCTTACATTAGATGTCAAGAGTCACCCCACCATCAGAAGTTGATCCTCCTTTACATCACAGTGCACGACCCTTACCTTATGCTACTGCTGGGAAGAAGCTGGATGCATTGCTTGAAAGTAGAAAGTAGGGGTCTGGAGAAGGACCAGAGGAGGGCTGGAGCTCTCCTACAGCTGCAGGAGAGGAGCGAGGGCCGCATTAAATGGCCTGGAGAGCCGGATTCGGCCTGCGGGCCTTGTGTTTGACACCTGTGTTTTAACCCATTGACAACTTTCTGGCGGGGGGGCAGCAGATTTTTCTCAAGAATTTGATGGTATTTTGTCCCATCCATTTTTCCATTTATCCTGACAAGTTCCCCAGTCCCTGCTGCTGAGAAACACCTCCATAACAGCATATTACCACCTCCATGCCTTAGGCCGCGTACACACGATCGGTCAAAACCGATGAAAACAGACTGAAGGTCCGTTTTCATCGGTCCAAACCGATTGTGTGTGGGCCCCATCGGTCAGTTAACCTTCGGTCAAAAAAATGAGAACTTGCTTTAAAATTTAACCGATGGACGCCTAACCGATAGGTCAAAACCGATCGTTAGT
Source organism: Rana temporaria (assembly GCF_905171775.1). Lineage (NCBI taxonomy): Eukaryota > Metazoa > Chordata > Amphibia > Anura > Ranidae > Rana > Rana temporaria. The sequence goes on from NC_053490.1 coordinate 399,549,595, forward strand.
ATGCAAAAGCATCGGTTAAAAACCTGCGCATGCTCAGAATCAAGTCGACACATGCTTGGAAGCATTGAACTTCGTTTTTTTCAGCACGTCGTTGTGTTTTACGTCACCGCGTTCTGACACGATCGGTTCATTAACCGATGGTGTGTAGGCACATCAGACCATCAGTCAGCTTCATCGGTTAACCTATGAGAAAGGTCCGAAGGATGGACTGATCGTGTGTACGCAGCCTTAGGCTAAGAACTGAGCGATCAAACAACGCTGATTGCTCAGTTCTCCCCGCCAAGTTTAGGGCATTTCCATAGCATGTGTACCAATTTATTAATTAATGATTTCACAGCGTGGACATAGGAGGTAGTCTCTTCTGTGCCAAGTGAATAGTTTCTGTGGGGTATGGTAGGAGCAATGAATAATGAAGATCTGGGTGAGTTTTTCAGTTGCAGAGAGGGATACCTGTAGTACATTCAGGGCAATAGGAGATTATGGGGCCCCCAGGCAATAGATTATAGGGCCACACAGTATACACACACACACATACAGAATGCATACACAGTATACAGACACACAATATACATACACACCGAATACACATACACACACTGAAAAGGTACTGGAGAGGCGGGGCAGCTATAATCCTGGGATTTAAAAAAAAAAACACATGTTTTTAGATACCGTCCCTGATTTTACTGAGGCTGGCAACTCTGATGGGGCCCCCTAGTGGCATGGGGCCCTCGGACAGTGCCCGAGTGCCCGAATGGTCAGTCCGCCCCTGAGTATATTGTTAGGAATATTCGACCATTCCTCTTTAGTGATGTGGCCAACTTTGGTTTCAGGGACATAGATTTGGAGAACTGCTGTATTAGTGTGTTGAAGTGACTAATTACCATCAAAAACGAGATAAAAAAAAAAACGTGTTAATACAGTGGCTCCAACCAAAGCTTTTTTTTGGGGTTGAACAAAAAAAAATTATGTGTACTAGGCTTTAGTATATCACCCAATCCCCCCAGCTTCCCTGTTACATTAAAATGTTAATTGCTGCTCTCAGTAATCAACATTTAGTAAGACCCCTTTCACACTGAGGAGTTTTTCAGGCGGTACATGGCTAAAAATAGCGCTGCTATACCGCCTGAAAAACTCCTGCCCAGCAACCTCAATGCCGGAGGGCTTTCACACTGAGGCGATGCGCTGGCAGGAGAGAAAAAAATCTCCTGTCAGCAGCATCTTTGGAGCGGTGAGAGGAGCGGCGTGTATACCGCTCCTTCACCTCTCCTTCCCATTTTAAACAATGGGAAACCGTGGCAATACCGCCCGCAATGCGCCGCAGTATTAACCCTTTATCGGCCACTAGCGGGGGTTAATACCGCACCGCTAGAGGCCGAATCCCACGGCAAATCCGACGGTATAGCGCCGCTATTTTTAGCGCCGCTATACCGCCACCGCGCCTCCCGCCCCAGTGTGAAAGGGGCCTTACAAAAGTGGTCTGACCCACCCCTGTCTTCCCTTGTAAAACAGTCTATATATGGACATTGAGGGTGTGGCTGTTACTCAGCTGTGGCCAACACAGAACACTGCAATGGGAGAGGAAGTAGCAGTATTTCCACTAAAGAAGAGCATTTAGCCCAGGTTCACACTGGGTACGATTTGGTACGATTTGAGATGCGATTTCACATGTCAAATCGCATCTCAAATCGGCGGCAATTGTCGGCAATGGCACCGTCCTAATCGGTGCAACGCCGCATCTGCAGCGCTGCACCGATTTCAAAAAGTAGTTCCTGTACTACTTTTTGCGATTTTGGGCCGCGATTTACATTGAACCCTGCACAGATGTCTCTTAAATCACGGCCGAAATCGCGGCGAAATCGCGGTAAAATCACGGTAAAATCGTGATTTTACCGCTATTTTGAATTCGCAGCAGTGTGAACCTAGCCTTAGGGTATTTCCACGTAACAATCAGTCATTACCTCAATTTAAATCATAACATGCAGGTGTATAGGGCTATAAAGAATACAGAGCTACATCCTCACTGTTTCTAAAAAAAAGTGCCTGAACATTTTTCAAAAATTGTGCAGCACCAGAACTCATGGTACTTTAGCAAGATGTACAATGGTGCCAATAAGAATTAATGGCACCACTGTTCACCTGCAAAAGAACTTTGCGTTTTTTTGCGCACTGCCCAATTTTGCGCACCTTCCCACAATGCACAAGTGCGAGCGTAGCCTTATTGACTAGTAAAAAAATAAAAAAAAAAAGCAAAAAAAATGACTTCTTACTTTCTGCGTCTTACATAAACCTCCTTGGAATACAGCACACATTTTTTTTTTCCAGTACGGAATCAGTAACAGGTTTTCTCCTGGCACTAGCGGAGTGTGAAAGTAACACATGAAAGCTGTGTGAGCGCCTCATGCGTCTCCGTGAATACCCAGCATGTCAGCGTGTCACTTGTTTTTACAAGTTCATTCTGTACTCCCAGACTGCTTTGTCCTGACTCGTGAGTGATCTCTGCATATGGCATATGTTTGGACCATAATGCAAACAAATCCATAGTAGCACGTTCCACCCAAACAGATCCGTTTCATTCCCAGCTGTGCGTGTTTTGTGTTCTCTTGTCAAGTATTTATTACTGTCCGGAGAATTGGGTTTAACAAATTACTATAAAGACAAACCAGGTGTGAGACCACCTATTGGGTTAAATTATAACAGGAAAGAAAAGGCTGGTTAACTTTAATAGAAGACTCAGTTTAATCCAAAAACTATTAGGGTACACAAGGCAATTTTCTGTGGAGGGTTTCACCAACTTGTGTTATTAGGGTACAGTTAATTATCGTGCTATAGGGTATTTAAATCTGTTATGAAATATATAGGCTACCACTGCTTGCCTTCTTATAATGTTGCTTGCCTGGCTGTGTCTGGATTCCATATATCTAGGAGAAGCGAGCCATACGCATATAGATTTCTCTTGTTTAGCCTAAGGGCTTAACGAGAGAAGTCCAATAGATTCCTCTACTGATGCTAAATAGCGTGGATGAAGAAATCTCTCCGGCAGGTTACTGTATTTTGACAGCGAGCACCCGCACCTGTCAGAATACCCAAACAGCGTCTGACTGAATGCAGTTACTCTCCAGCCAATGATTTTCCAGTCTACTCAACTTTGTGAGGCCAGTTGGGCCAGTTTAAACCAAAGTTTAAATCTTGTCTGAATCAGCAGGAATTTGTGAAATTCAAGCCTATGGGAGCCTTTACAGACTCAAACCAAGCATGCAGAAAAGCCAATATTCCTTATCTCTATACTTGTTCTGGGTGCGCAACTTATAATGCCCCGTACACACAACCAGGTTTTCCGACGGGAAAACTGCGAGGAGAGCTTTTGGCCGGAAAACGGCCAAATCCACCGGACAAAAAAAAGAGAACCAGCTCTCTTTTTTCCCGCCGGGATTCCAGACGGACTTTTTCCTGTCAAAAAACCCGGCCGTGTGTAGCAGCAAATAGCCATTTTTGGCCGTTTTCCTGTGGGGAAAAACTCAGATGGAGCATAAACATGGTCGGGATTCCCGAGGAAAAGCTCTCATTGGAGTTTTCCAGCCGGGAAAACGAATCGTCTGTACGGGGGGAAAAGTAGAGAGCAGGTTCTCGGTTTTCCCCTCAGGATTTCCGACGGACCTTTTCCAGTCGGGAATCCCGGTCTTGTGTACTAGGCATAATACTGTATACCAGACATTGTCAGACATTTTCTACTCCCACTGACCATGGTCCGGACCCCCTAAAGTTTAAAGAACAGTAAACTGGCATTTTGTTTGGAAAGCTTGGAGATCCCTGGTCTAGGAGAATACATATATTCAAGCTAATCATTCTCAGCCACTTCACCAAAATGTTATGAGGTTTACTTTGTAATTTTGCACCAGTCAGCCACCCAAGAAACTGTAAACCAATGAGAAACTAGTATCTTTTTGGCTTGTGCAAGCTTTTTTATGCATTTCCTTTTTCAACATCTGCAATTTGTTGGACACACCAATGAGCACACTTTCCAAAAATGGCATTGAGGTTGACTGACTGGTTGCCAACATTTCAGTGTGTAATCTGTATTTTAACAAGGACATTATTTTGGTAGGCCTATGTATGTCTTGGTAAATCTATAGATCTGAAGATTTCCTGCCCTGGGGGTATTTTAATAATGCCTGCACATCAGTCCACCCTATGATGTCTACAGACAAACCGAGTCTGGTTGGGCATGCAGGCATGATTTGACCACATTCAGGCTAAAGTATTTCAGGAAGAAACATAAGCATTGAAATGGGTATTCTAAAGCTAGTCACAGACGGCTTGAATTTCTGCTAAATCGGCTGAAATTCAAGCCGTCAATGACCCTGCAAGAAGAAACTGTCTTGACAGGTAGGAACACACTATATTTCTGGCACATCAACAGGTATTTTTCTGTACTTGCAGTATTTTTTAATGAATAAAGCATGGAGAAATGTGCAGGTGTCGTAAAGGTTTTTTTTTGTTATTTATTTTGCCTTGACTTACACAGTACTGTATTTATCGGCGTATACCGCGCACTTTTTTGCCCTGAAAATCAGGGCAAAATCGGGGGTGCGCGGTATACGCCGATACCCGCTTTCCCGTGCAGAGTTTGGATACTGCGCCGACATATACCGAGCGCAGTACACTCGTGTATTGTCGGGCAGTCTCGGGTCCTCTCGTTCCTGGTCCTAGTTGCCGAGCCTGCCCGACGATACACGAGTGTACTGCGCTCTGTATATGTCGGTGTAGTATTCAAACTTGGCGCGGGAAACGAGCGGGGAGGACGCCGCAGAAGGACGCCGGACCCGACGAAGAGGACACCCGAAGCCGCAGACGGACGCCGGACCCGACTTGGCCGCCGATGGACGCCGCGCAAGACACCAAAACTGTAAGTACGAAAAAACTTTTTTCCACAGTAATTCGGGGCAACTTTAGGGGTGCGCGCTATACGCGGGAGCGCGATATACCCCGATAAATACGGTAATTACATTTAGACCTCATTCACACGAGCATCTTCACTTGCACGGGATGCACAGGCACAGGCAGTCTGTTCAAATCAATGTCAGATGCAGACTGGCTGTCACATGGATGTACAATCTGGGATGTGTATGAAGCTCTGTGCAGTGATCCACCTATCATTGATTTGAATAGGTTGTCTGCATAGGTTTGTACGTTACATCTGTGCATTCCGTGTGGTAGAAGAACTTTGAATGGGTCTTTTCCTTCTTCTAGCATGTGACTGAACAGTAAAAGGAATGGTGCATCTCTCTTGCTCTTTCCTCCAATCAGCATGTTTCATGTTAGTACATGAGCCTTAAAGGCACAACTGTTAGTCTTCAGAGCATTCATCCCTGAATGGCACAGAGCCTGGAAGCTTAGTCAAAACCTAAATAACTGTAAACCTACTCTCTGCCACATTCTACGTGTAGCGCCCTTCTCCCAAATGACTGGGCGCTATGTCAAATTTAGAGGGTGTCTGAGCCGATAATATGGTTCAGACTGTATGATTATTTCTAAATTAGCCTCTGTCCTGGCAGTGGCTGTGCCTGATAGCATTTTCCCACTGTTGCCTGTAGGTGGTGATACCTCCACAGGTCAGTGCTGGAACACGGGCAAGCCAAAGGACTATTGAGTATCTCTCCTCGGGAACAGCCCAGTGGGAGTGGAACCCCGCTGTTCATGCCGGGGAGGGATACTTAAGGGGCAGACGCCATATTTTGGGGTCTTTCGCCTCGTGGCCCTCCTGGCACGAGGAATGTGTTGTGTGATTTTCAGCCCCGGGACCACGTTGGCCCGAGGCTGCATCTCTAGCAGTAGGCCCAGTTATGCTGACTGGGGCCTACAAGTCAAGAGGAACCAAGCTGTCCATCTAAGTGAAGGAAGCTACACTTATTGAAGGAAACCAGGGGAGGCCTGGTGACCTTATTAAGGAGGGATCCAATACTCAAGTTGTCTTACAGTTCGCCGGGTCGGCTTAAAGGCTCTTTAACTGTAAGGCTGGAAGTTCGGGGTCACATCCTGTGGCAGAGGATTCCGGACTGTTCATTTTGTTCCCAATCAGTCTGTGGCAGAGACTGTTATTGAACTGGTTCATGCATCATCCCGGCTGCTAGGTCAGGTGAGAGGGGTCTATCCGGGTGAGCAATACCCACTCAAGTGAAGTGGTGAATGACTTTGGAGTTTAGGGGTTTTTCCCCGGTGATCTGTACCGTGTAACTGAACCTTCCCTTCCACCTTCATCCTTCTACCTTCTTTACAACTTTTGAGCAAAAGAATAAAACCTGAGAGTTAGAGGTTTTACATCTTGTGTGGACATTGGAGTTTTTCAGACTTTCTTCCCCTAGACGACAAATGTAGAGGTAACGTGCAGGCCCAAAAACTAACCAGCAGCTCCTAGTGCTACATAAGCCTAATCTATCGAGCCCTGTAAAGAAAAAAATGCTATACTTGCCTGTTCTGCAGCTGCTCTGGTCCAGTCCTATGCTGAGCTGTCAGCGACGGCTTCAGTGCGTGGGAGTGTGCAGGAGAGGCAGCCGACAACAGAAGCCCCACAGTAAGTCTATGGGTGACGTCACTTCCCGGGCATTTCCCAGCCGTTGTTGGTTCTCTCGTGCACACAGCAGCCGCCGTTGGAGACCGGACCAGAGCAGCTGCAGAACAGGTAAGTATAGCAATTATTTCTTTACAAGGCTAGATAGATAGTGGTTGTGAAATCCTGACTGGACGTCTATTGACGTCCTGCAGGACTTCATGCTGGCGCGCGCCCGTGGGGGCGCGCATCGCGGCAATCGGTGATGCGGGGTGTCAGTCTGATGACACCCTGCATCTCCGATCTCGGTAAAGAGCCTCCGGCGGAGGCTCTTTACCACGTGATCAGCCGTGTCAAATCACGGCTGATGACGATGTAAACAGGAAGAGCCGTTGACCGGCTCTTCCTCACTCGCGTCTGACAGACGCGAGTAAAGGAGAGCCGATCGGCGGCTCTGCTGACAGGGGGGGGGTTTGCGCTGATTGTTTATCAGCGCAGCCCCCCTCGGATCCCCACACTGGACCACCAGGGAGTGCCCCCCAGTGCTCAATAGAGCACAAATAGATATAAAAAAAATGTTTTTAATGCAATCATGCCAATCAGTGCCCACAAATGGGCACTGACTGGCAACATGGGCACTGACTGTTCCCAGCAATGCCATCAGTACCACCCCTCAGTGTCACCCAGTGTCCATCAGTGCACCCAGTGTCCATCAGTGCCACATCTTAGTGCCCATCTATGCCCAGTGCCCACCTATCAGTGCCCATCTGTGCCACCCATAAGTGCCCATCAGTGCCGCCCATGAGTGCCCATCAGTGCCACCAAAGAGTGCCCAGTGCGCCTATGAGTGCCCATCAGTGCCGCCTATGAGTTCCCATCAGTGCCGCCTATGAGTGCCCATCAGTGCCGCCTATGAGTGCCCATCAATGCCGCCTATGAGTTCCCATCAGTGCAGCATACCAGCGCCGCCTATCAGTGCCCATCAGTGCCATCTATCGGTGCCCATCAGTGCCACCTCATCGGTGCCTATCAGTGCCACCTCATCGGTGCCCACCAGTGCCACCTCATCGGTGCCCACCAGTGCCGCCATATCAGTGCCCATAATTGAAGAAGAAAACTTACTTATTTTCAAAAAGAATTAACAGAAAAAAAAAAACTTATTTTTTTTTCAAAAATTCCGGTCTTTTTTTAGTTGTTGCGCAAAAAATAAAAATCGCAGAGGTGATCAAATACCACCAAAAGAAAGCTCTATTTGTGGGAACAAAATGATAAAAATGTCATTTGGGTACAGTGTAGCAAGACCGCTTAAAATTGGCTTGGGCGGAAAGGTGCGTAAGTGCCTGGTATGGAAGTGGTACATGTTTGAGCATATGCCACACAGGATCAGCCTACATGTTTCGTGGCACAGACCGCTTCTTCAGGGCTTCAAAATCCGTGTCTGGTTTAGAAATATCTGTGCAAACAAAAGATAATTAGTAATTGTACATCCATACATAAAAATATATTCATCTATATATGTACACACATTGTCCTATCCCATGGCAAGAAAAGGAGGAGAAAGAAATGAATACATTAAATGTATTAAATAAAATACCTCTATATAAATGCATCAGGTGTGTTCGAGCTAAGGGGAGACTTCTATCAACACTTCAACCAGCTGACAGCAAGTACCATTGGAGGACCGATCAGGACCCGACATCAAAAATGGTATCTGCTCAATGTCTAAAAAGGAAGAGAAATACAAGTAAATAGGAGACCAGTGTAGAACACTATATAGTTAATCATGAAAAACACAAACCTTATTAGGCTTTCCACTATATTGGGGGTATACAAAGTGATGAGGCTGTACTAAGAAAAAAAGTCCGATAAATAATGTTTAAACACTGATGACATCACTCAGGTAATGTCCAAAAGGTGTATATGTGCCAAAGGGGTTCCATGGGCACTGCAACAATTAAAATCAAATAACCGCAACTGAATCAATCATATAATAGAAAAATATTCCTACTATCCCATCAAGAAGAAAAAACAGTGTTTCTTCTACCAATGGCAGGAAAACCATAGGGAAATTATTCCATAAATAGTCAGATAGACTGAAGACAGACGGTGACCAAAAATACCAAGGATAACAGAGGTAGGTGTCTGGGTCTCCTGAAGAAGACCCACTGATCCAGCAAGTAAACCCCACACAAGTCAGCGCCTATAAGCAAAAAATGGGGGCGGTCATTGTGGAGCTGGGTGGGTCCTCTCTCAAATGACCAATCACAGGAAACATCTACCAATGTATCCAATGATCCAACAGGTGGAGGGGAGTGCTAACAGGTGCGCCAGATGCCCCAGATGGATGCTGACCGCGTCCTTACGGTCGGCTCAATGGCCACCACCACGAGGATGAAGGTTCAGATGAAAGCGGAAGTGACGTCGATTTCCACCTGAACACCTTGGCCCCTTATGATTGGTGGTGTCCAGTGACAGCATGCTGGAGGGATAGCTTAGCTTAGTTCAGTGGCGGCTGCTTCATTAGGGGTGCAGGGGCGCCGCCCTCCTAATCCATGCGCCCGGTCCCTAATCTCCATGCAGGGCGCCGGATGCATAAATTTCAATGTTTTTTTTTTTTAAGCACATGATTAGAGCCTAATGCCGTGTACACACGATCATTTTTCGGCATTAAATTTTTTTCTTTTTCGAACATGCTGCATTTTTTAACGACGTTTTGAACCATGTCGTTTTTCGGGTTGTAAAAAATGATCGTGTGTGGGCTAAAACGATGTTAAAAACCTGTGCATGCTCAGAAGCAAGTTATGAGATGGGAGCGCTCGTTCTAGTAAAACTACCGTTCATAATGGAGTAAGCACATTCATCTCGCTGTAACAGACAGAAAAGCGCAAATCGTCTTTTACTAACACGGAATCAGCTAAAGCAGCCCCAAGAGTGGTGTCATCCGCATGGAACTTCCCCTTTATAGTACCGTCGTACGTGTTGTACGTCACCGCGCTTTGCTAGAGCATTTTTTAAAAACGATGGTGTGTGAGCAACGTCGTTTTAATGATGAAGTTGGAAAAACGTTTTTTTTCTACATGCCGAAAAAGTCGTTTTTTTTTTATGCCGAAAAATGATCGTGTGTACGTGGCATGAGGCTCTAATTGGCCTAAAAAATGGTAGGCTTGGGGCGCAGAGCACTGCACCCTGAGCGCACCCAATTAGCAAATGTCTAATGTCTTCCTGCTTCTCCTCCTGGCCAATCAGAAAGCACGTCCTGACACTTGATTGGCCAGGGAGGAACCAATCGGGTCTCAGGACCCACTTTCTGTTTGGCCCGAGAGGAGAAGCAATGGCCCTGGCTCTTTCCTTGGCAAGCTGGAGCGAGGGGCAGTAGGTGGAGGGGCAGCATCAGCCGCTTCCAGGAGCCCTACCCTGGATAAAGCACCACGTCGTCATAAGAGGGTAAGGCCATGGATCGCCTTTCCATCCGGGGGGGGGGGGGGGGCGGTTGAGCACCAGCCACCACTGGCTGAGTTCAGACTAGAATCCTAACACACCTGAGCTGATTGCTATTGTACAGGTACAGGTACTGCTTGCATTAAAAAATTACATTTAATGTTGCATTAATAATTGTCTTTTATATTAGTCTAAAGCTCAGCTCTAAGTGCTTGTCAGATAAAAAGTGTAGTAAGTGGAGCAAAGTCAATGCTGTTTTCTCATGACTCGAAATACATCCCTGGCCAGCTGTAAAACTCATATCTGCCTTAGTAACTTTAATAGACACAGGATAGAGAACATTTCTGTATATATAATAATCCATGCGTGTTACTATGGGAGTTTTGTTTCTGTACTTGACTATGTGAAACCAGCAGGAAAGTACCAGTCTTTGCCCGCTGTGCAGGTACATAAGTAGTTGCGTTTATCTCATTTCTGGCTATTGTCTTAAGATCTAATTGATCTCCTTTGAAGTTCGCTCAGTTGCCTTTTAGCAGCTCCCACGCAAGAAAAAAATTAACTTCATCAGTGAGCTTTTCTTGGTCTTGAGTTTCAAGTTTCCAACTGTACACACATTTCACTTCTGCTTTGAAAGTGTAGACGTTTTGGGGAAAACACGTAAACTAGAACACAGAATAAGATCAGAATCTTAACCCTGGATTCCAATTTGCATGTAAAACACATCCGGTAGATAGATCGGCTTGCATAAACCTCTTAACATGTGCGTCAGCAACTGTACTGTGAAAAAAAAAATAGCGGGTCTATCAAATAAACCCAATTTTTCTGAACACACTTTCCTGCCGTACTTCAAATGTGTCATTGATTTTTTTTCAAGTTTATCGCAGCTGAAAGCATTTAGGTAGGTAGGGATGAAATTAGAGTCTGCTCTAGGAACTGTAGGGCTGCAATATATTCGACGCCGGTGTAGTGATGTCTAGTCTGCAAAGCAAGATACCTTGGCCCAGATTCTTAAAGGGCTTACGACGGCGCAGCGCCATGTACGCCGTCGTAAGTCCTAATCTGGGCCGTCGTATCTATGCGACTGATTCTTAGAATCAGTTACGCATAGATATCCATTAGATCCGACAGGCGTAAGGCTCTTACGCTGTCGGATCTTAAATGGATTTTTTTTTTTGCCGCTAGGTGTCGCCTCCGTCGTTTTCCCCGTCGAGTATGCAAATTAGCAAAATATGCGAATTCCCGAACGTACGCGCGGTCGACGCAGTGAAGTTACGACGTTTACGTTAGATTTGCAACGCGTAAAGTTGCCCCTGCTATATGAGGGGCAACCAATGTTAAGTATGGCCGTCGTTCCCGCGTCAAAATTTTAAAATTTACACCGTTTGCGTAAGTCGTCCGTGAATGGGGCTGGACGCCATTTACGTTCACGTCGAAACCAATGATGTCCTTGCGACGTCATTTGGAGCAATGCACCCTGGGATATTTTCCGGACGGCGCATGCGCAGTATGTTCGGCGCTGGAACGGGCCTAATTTAAATGCTCCACGCCCCCTACCTGGCTCATTTAAATTAGGCAGGCTTGCGCCGGGTGATTTACGCTACGCCGCCGCAACTTTACAGGCAAGTTCTTTGTGAATAAAGCACTTGCCTGTAAAACTTGCGGCGGCGTAACGTAAACCAGATACGTTACGGCCGCACAGTTTTACGCCCATGTACGAGAATCTGGGCCCTTGCGTTTAGGATGTGCTAGACATGTTAATACCTCTCAGCCACGAGATGCTAGATAAAAGCAGATTTCATACAAGTTTTCATTGTATTGTATAGCAGTAGTAAACCACGAATGAGCTGCTAATGCTTATCCAGCAAGTGCTGCAACTGTGATAAAATAAAATTTCAGTCAAGTACCTAAAAGCATGCACACAGCCTTATACAGTCCGTTGCAAAAGTATTCACCCCCTTAGCATTTTTTGTGTTTTGTTGCCCCACAACCTGGAATTAACATGGATTATTTGAGGATTTGCATCATTTAATTTGCAGAACAACTTTGAAAATGTCTTTTTTTATTATTATTATTATTATTATTGTGAAGCAAACAACAAATAGGACAAAATAACAGAAAAAAGTCAATGTACATAACTTTTCACTGCCCTAAAGTCAATACTTTGTAGAGCCACCTTTTGCGACTATCACAGCTCCAAGTTGCTTTGGATCAGTCTCTATGAGCTTGCCACATCTTACCACTGTAATTTTTGCCTATTCCTCCTAGCAAAACTGCTACAGCTCCTTCATGTTGTAAGGTTTGCGCTAGTGAACAGAAGTCTTTAAGTCTGACCACAGATTTTCTATTGGATTGAGGTCTGGGCTTTGACTAAGCCATTCCAACACATTTACATGTTTCACCTTAAACCACTCAAGTGTTGCTTAAGCAGGGTGTTTGGGGTCATTGTCCTGCTGGAAGGTGAACCTCTGTCCTAGCCTCAAATCACACACAGACTGGTACAGGTTTTGCTCAAGAATATCTCTGTATTTAGCACCATCCATCTTTCCCTCAACTCTGACCAGTTTCCCAGTCCCGACTGCTGAATAACATCCCCACAGCATGATGCTGCCGCCACCATGTTTTCTGTGGGAATGGTGGGCCAGATTCACGTAGAATCGCGGCGGCGTAACGTATCGTAGATACGTTACACCGCCGCAAGTTTTCATCGCAAGTGCCTGATTCACAAAGCACTTGCGATGAAAACTACGCCGGCGGCCTCCGGCGCAAGGCGGGCCAATTCAAATGGGCGTGTGCCATTTAAATTAGGCGCGCTCCCGCGCCGGACCTACTGCGCATGCTCCGTTTCGCAATTCCCGTCGTGCTTTGCGCGCCGTGACGTCATTTTTTTGAACGGCGACGCGCGTAGCAGACTTCCGTATTCCCGTACGTGTTACGCAAACAACGTTAAATTTTAAATTTCGACGCGGGAACGACGGCCATACTTTAGACAGCAATACGATTGCTGACTAAAGTTAGGGCACCCAAAACTACGACTAAATTTGCGACGGGAAACCAGACTAGCGGCGACGTAGCGAACGCGAAAATCAGTCGTGGATCGCCGTAACTCCTAATTTGCATACCCGACGCTGGTTTACGATGCGAACTCCCCCCAGCGGCGGCCGCGGTACTGCATCCTAAGATCCGACAGTGTAAAACAATTACACCTGTCGGATCTTAGGGATATCTATGCGTAACTGATTCTATGAATCAGTCGCATAGATAGAAACAGAGATACGACGGCGTATCAGGAGATACGCCGTCGTATCCCCTTTGTGAATCTGTCCCATAGTGATTTGGGTGATTTGATGTGTTGGGTTTGCGCCAGACATAGCTTCCTCCATACATTTTGGGAGTCTCCCACATGCCGCTCACTGTATCAATCGGCACGCCGCGTCACTGGATGTGATTGACAGCAGCGCCAGCCAATGGCTGCGCTGCTCTCAATCCATCCGCTCTAGCCAATCAGCGGCCAGGCTGAGCGGCGAAGAGGATCTCGGGAACTCGCGGGACTTTCGAGGGGTCAGGTAAGTATAACGGGGGCTCGGGGGGGGGGGGGGGGGGCGGCAGCATCCGATGTTTTTTCACCTTAATGCATAGATTGCATTAAGGTGAAAAAATAATTCTTTACAACTCCTTTCAATGCTTCCGAGCATGCGTCGAATTGTTTCCGAGCATGTGTCGGAATTTTGCTTGTCGGAATTGCTACAGACGATCGGATTTTCCCATAGGAACTTTTTCCGTCTGAAAATTTGAGAACCAGCTCTTGATCCTTTGTTGGTGGAAATTCCGACAGCAAAAGTCAGATGAAACATACGCACGGTCGGAATCTCCATTCAAAAGCTCACATCGGACTTTTGCTGTCGGAAATTTCCGAACGTGTGTACGGGGCATTAGGCTTGATTGGACTGTAAGCATGGGGTGTTGATTATGATAAGTTACTTTATGTACTCAAATTAGGATCTTGCTTTATGAGGCGAGCTATTTCTATATCCTTCCTAGATGACTCCTACTGATTTCTGTAATGCACTTCATTGTTTCGGCATGACAGGGTAATCGTTGTTCTTGAACTTTTTCCAAGGCTCAATGGTTTGGTTGGCTCTGTTAGACTTGGTACACACCTTAATGCTTTCAAACCTGCATTTTCACAGCCATTTGCAGAGCTGTGAAAGGCATGCTTTTTAGGAAGAATTTCGCTGTACTCAGCATTAAATGTGTCAGGATAGATTTTTTTTTTTAAAGTAATGTATTGTCTTAACTATTTTTAGATATACTGTACATGTAAATTGGATCTGCTTAATAGCATATTGCTTATCAAAGTGTATTAATATTTTAAAAACCTTATTTCTATGCATAATTTGTAATTGTACTTGTATATGGGGGGGCAGCTGCAGCCTGTGCTATCTACATATATGCCAACTGCTTTGATTTCTTCTTTGCAATAATATGGAATGGTTGTGCTTTAGGTCCCATTCACACTTGCGAATGGGGCTGCGTGCAAACATATGCGGGAACCCCGACGAGGGTTTCTGGCAGTTAGCTGGGGGGGCCAACCCCACTTAAAGTGGATGTAAACCCACTCTTATCTTTTCTAAACTACTGCCATAATGCAGATCTATAAGGACATAGATGCCTCTTGCATGTATCCTTACCTGTCAAATGTCTCCCCTCTGTCTGTTAAAAGACCTGAAAAACTGCAGATTCTGTGGGTGGGTCTGTTGTCTGGAGCTCTGTGGGTGGAGTCGTGATGTTAGTAGACTCCCCGCCCACCTCTACACTCCCCTTGTCAACATGCATTTTCTCCTGTGTATTCCTTACACTAAATTCTGCTATGATCACTAACATCCAGTCAAAATCCAGAAAAGTAACCACATGACTTCAGAAAAGGAGTGGGGGTGGGAATTAAAAAAATAATGCCTGTCTCCAGGCTAGTGCATGAGATATGTAAATAACCTGTCATTCACAGCAAGGGGGCGGAACGGACCAAGGTTTTTCTCTGTAAGTGCGTTTTATTTCACTGAACAATAAAAGAGGATTGCTCAGAGCTGGATTAACTCTGTGTGTCAAGACTGGGCACAGATGATAGGAAATTGTATCCTCTACATTGTAACATCTAAAATAAAATTAAAAAAAATCGGGTTTACATCCAGCAATGAGAGGCTGACAGTTCCCACAACCAATCATGGCTGCTCGCACAAAAAAATCCTCAATTACCTGTGAGTAATTGGACCTGGATGCAGACCGAGATGTACATCTCAGGACTGCATAGACAAAAATACAAATCCTTTGGAAGGTAGAACAGGTCTTGTGTATTTCATCTGTGTATTAGCTGTTTGGCTGCAATTCAGCTCAAATGCTACTGCCTGTAATGACACTTTAGACAATTTTGGACTTCCAACTTTGTGGCAACAGTTTGTGCCAGCATTACTGTCTATAAATACACTATATTACCAAAAGTATTAGGAGTAAAAATAGCGCCTGCAAGGCGCCCTGAAAGAGCAGCCAGCGTTTTTAACCCTTTCTCGACCGCTAGCGGGGGTTAAAAGTGCCTCGCTAGCGGGCGAATAGTGCAGCAAAAACATCAGTAAAGTGCCGCTAAAAATAGCGGTGCTTTACCCTCAATGCCCCCACCGCCCCAGTGTGAAAGGGGTCTTAAGGCGTCATCATACCAAGACATTATGGACAATTTCATGCTCCTAACTTTGTGGGAACAGTTTGGGGATGGCCCCTTCCTGGTCAAACATGATTGCGCACCAGTGCACAAAGAAGGGTCCATAAAGACGTGGATGAGCGAGTTTGGGGTGGAGGAACTTGACTTGCCAGTCCTGAACTTAACCTGATAAATTGGGGGCACCAACTCCCTATTAATACCCATGATTTTGAAATGGGATGTCCGATACACTCATATAATGTGGCTCATGGCATTTTTTTATATACATCATGAGCTTCACCCAGAGGAATCATCAGGGGCGGACTGACAACTCATGGGGCCCCCGGGCAATAGAAGAGTATGGGGCCCCTCTGGCTTACAGATGGCCACCACGCCAGGAGGTAGTGCAGAGGCGGGCAGCTAAAATCTTGGGATATTCACATTAAAAGCATGTCATTTTCAGACATATCAGGGACAGATCTAAAAAAAACACAGATTTTTACATACTGTCCCTGGTTTTACTGAGCCTGGCAACCCGGATGGGGCCCCCTAGTGGCATGGGGCCCTCGGGCAGTGCCCAAGTGACTCAATGGTCAGTCCGCCCCTGGGAATCATTTCTGTGAATGTGGCCTAATACAGGATTCCATTTGAAAGTTTTTCTTTGTAAATACATGAAAAATACTGTACAAGGTCGAGAGGGTTTCTCTTCCAAATATAGGGATTTTTAAGTGAGACGCTAGTCGTAGTATTAAGGTTTCCTACCTTAATACTATGACTAGCGTCTCACTTGAAAATCCCTATATTTGGAAGAGAAACCCTCTCGACCTTATATGTGCTTTTTGTTTTATATGTATCTTATGATGGGATTGTGAGTTGTTGCTAGTCAATTTGGGAAACCTCCACACCTACCTTTTTGTTTTTCTATATGAAAAATACTGTGTTTTTTATGCAAGTTCCGCCTCTTGCACACAGGGCCACCCAGCCGTAATAGGTCCCTCCCGTTTCTTTTTGTCCGCCCAAGAGGGACGGGTGCATATGGGAATGAGGGACACCTATCAGCAAAAGTATGCAGGCATAGGACACACACCCTGCCACGCCCCCTTAAAGGAGAAGACTGTACAAAAAAAAAAACAAGATTGGTTAAATCCACAAGTGCTTTTTTACCACTACTATTCCTTTTGGAATTTACAAATGCAGCAATTTAGAAATCAGATGAAAGGTTTAGCACCAGGAAACATTTTTTGATAGATAAAAAGTGCATTTTATATACATCTATATAGATCAGACCAAAATGATTGACAGATGGGGTGGAATGAGGGACAGAGGGACATTGTTCCAAATCAGGGACAGTCCCCCGAAATCAGGGGCAGTTGGGAGCTATGCAGGTGTTTAGGGCCCTGGGTGTTCAAGTTTCAGAATGCGAGTCTTCAGCTTTCCACACCTTCGTCCCTGAATGCACAGGGCTCTAAACTAGGGTGACCACGTGTCCCGGATTGCCTGGGACAGTCCCGCATTTTGCAGGTCTGTCCCGGACACCTTCATTCCAGGACAATACAGTGTCCTGGAATGAAACTAACAAAGCCACCCCCCCCCCCTATCGGGCCAATCTGATGCCCCCAAAAAAGGCTGCCACATCACTGCTTTACTCACTGACAGTACTTGTCCTGGCCGAAAATGCCTGGAAGAGCACAAATACCTGCCCCCTACTTGTGATTGGAGAAATCATAAATCCCGCCTCTTGTGTCCAATCACTGTGCTGTGATTCGTTACAGCACAAGTTGGTTTTTGAGGAAGGGAGGGTGTCCCTAAATGGTAGTTTGGAAATGTGGTCACCCTACCCTAAAAGCTAGTACTACCCAGTACACCGTCCAGCCCCATCTAGTCATAGCCTGTTATAAACCTGTTATAAGCCTGTTATAAACTTTAAGTCCGCATACACACGGTCGGTCCATCCGATGAAGCAGACTGATGGTCTGATGTGCCTACACACCATCAGTTCAAAAACCGATCGAGTCCAACGCGGTGACGTAAAACACAACGACGTGCAGAGAAAAATGAAGTTCAATGCTTCCAAGCATGCGTCGACTTGATTCTGAGCATGCGCGGGTTTTGAACCAATGGTTTTGACCTATCGGTTAGGCGTCCATCAGTTACATTTTAAAGCAAGTTCTAAATTTTTGGACCGATGGGGCCCACACACGGTCGGTTTGGACCGATGAAACTGAACTTCAGTCCATTTTCATCGGTTTTATCCGATATATTTAGAATATATTAAAGGCTGCAGGTACTGATTGCCTTTTCCCTGCAGGCAGATGGTTAGGAGCCGGTTCACACTGCGGCGGCACGACTTCGGGGGCGACTCTGCAAGTCGTCCTGAAGATGACTTCAGAGGCATTTAGCAAAATAACTTCTGTATAGAAGTCTATTTAAATCGCCCCGTGCCGCCCCCAAAGTCATACAAGAACCTTTTGATAAGTCAGAGCGATTTGCGTCGCTCCTATTAGAATGGTTCTATTGCATAGAATGGTCGTGTGTGGGCTTTAACGACGTGAAAAAAACGTACATGCTTAACAGCAAGTTATGAGACGGGAGCGCTCGTTCTGGTAAAACTAGCGTTCGTAATGGAGTAAGCACATTCATCACGCTGTAACAGACTAAAAAGCGCGAATCGTCTTTTACTAACACAAAATCAGCAAAAGCAGCCCCAAGGGTGGCGCCATCCGAATGGAACTTCCCCTTTATAGTGCCGTCGTACGTGTTGTACGTCAACACGCTTTGGTAGAGCATTTTTTTTTTCACGATCGTGTGTGGGCAAGGCCGGTTTAATGATCGGGTTGAAAAAAACGTTGTTTTTTCTAGACCATTAAAAATGTTATTTTTTACATCCCGAAAAACGGTCGTGTGTACGCGGCTTAAGGCTTGGTTCACATCTATGCAGTTTGTTTTTGATCTGTTTCTGCAATGCATTTTGCACACGTGTTTTTGACAATTTGCTTGCACTGTTTTTCATGTGTTTTGCTTTTTTTATGCTTTTTTATTATTTTTGATTTGTTGTTGGGTAGATTACATTTCTACAGCTTCTCCTTTAAAGTCTATTGAACCAAAAACACACCATTTTGCTTTAAAAAAAAGTCCCTGACCCTTTCCAAAAACGCAGAGGCTGAAAAAAGCATGGATGTGATTGTGTCTTATAGGAAACCATGTTAAATTCTGTAGTGCGTTTCTGCAAAAAGCATTAAAAATGCATAGGTGTGAATCGAGCCTATGAGCCCATTCGCAAAAAAAGCTGCAAATAACGGCACGTTTTTGACGGCATATTTTTCGTGCATTTGAACCGCGCTAGATAAGCACTGGAATGCATTTTGCGCTGCGTTTGAAGTGCATTTCTTTATAAGTTTGTGGGCTTGGCTTTCTTGGCTTAAAGGGGCGCAGTGCGGTGCATTCGAAGTGCATTTGTAGCACGTTCCCTGCATTTGCGTTGCGAAAAAATGTAGCATGCTCCACTTTTTTTTTTAACTGCGCTGAACTTCACTGCAATGATGTGAACTGCGCCCATAGGATTACCTTGATTTTGGGCTGTCTATGCAGTTGGAGTGCAGTTCAAAATGCAGCCAACTGCATCCAACTGCGTTCGGTATTAAAGGGCCCTATATTCTGTTAAAAAAAAATTCAGGCTGGGTTCACACTAGAGCACGGAGTGGCTCACAGAAGGGGTCCTGTGCGTCATTATTCACCAGTTCAGTTCTGATTTCAGCCCAAATTTTGGGCTGAACTCGGACCTGAAATGGATCAAAAGATACAGAGGACTCCGGAGATGTGTGAACCGGCTCCATTACATCACAATCTCCTTCTATGCGAATTGGTTGCGGAAAAAACCTGCATCTAGTGTTGCCAACCGTCAGTATTTTTTCACTGGCAGCCAGTAAAAAACAGGCACTTTTCTCCTGCCAGTAAATGCCAGTGACAGAAAAGGGTTGCCAGTTAAAAATATGTCTGTGACGCTCCGAGCCGGACGAGACCATCTGAGTGCCTGCTACAGAGTGTCTGGGCAGCGCTGGAGGAAGGCAGGTCTGGCAGGGGCAGTGCCTGAGTGTGTCGTGTGATGTCATAGTGCAAGGGAGCCGAGCAGAGTGGCAATTTCATGTGTGTGTGCCTGCCCATTTTAGTTGCTTGCCCTCCTAAATCCTGTCCCTGAGCTACTTACTCTCACAAGAGTAAGAGAGAGATGATGTCATAAGCCTAGGCTTTTTACCAGACTAGAAATAGAAAGTGGGCTGTATAAGGTATTTACTTGCAGAAACATTTTTTTTTTACTATCCAAAGTTAAAATAACAAGGGCAGAAGAATGAAAGAAATGGAAAGATGAAAAAATTACTAAAGGTCCACTTTAAAGGGGTTGTAAAAGTTTGTTTTTTATTGTCTAAATAGGTTCCTTTAAGCTAGTGCATTGTTGGTTCACTTACCTTTTCCTTCCATTTCCCTTCTAAATATTTGTTTTCTTTGTCTGAATTTCTCACTTCCTGTTCCTCCTCAGTAAGCTGTTCTGGCTGACTAACCCCCAGCCAGATGATGGTGGCAAGCTTACCGAGGAGAAACAGGAAGTTAGATGTTCAGACAAAGAAAAAAAACATTTAGAAGGGAAATGCACTAGCTTAAAGGAACCTATTTAGAAAATAAAAAACAAACCTTTACAACCCCTTTAAGGGCCGATTCACACTAGGAACTGCATGTGAGACCACACAAGAATACACTGGGGGTGTTTTACGAAAGGCAAATCCACTTTGCACTACAAGTGCAAACTACACTTGAAATTGCACTGAAAGTGCACCTGGAAGTGCAGTCTCTGTAAATCGGAGGGGAAGATCTGAAATGAGGGGAAGCTCTGCTAATTTTATCATCCAATCATGTACAAGCAAAAATGCTGTTTTTTTATTTTCCTTGCATGTCCCCCTTCGATCTACAGCGACTGTACTTCCAAGTGCACTTTCAGTGCAATTTTAAGTGTACTTTGCAATTGTAGTGCAAAGTAATTTGTTTTTCGTAAATTCATAAATTAATTTTGAATGGGCTGAAATTGTACCACTCCGCTATTTAATAGACAGTTCCCACATGCCATTCTAGTGTGCATATATTAAATATATGCAATGCGGCTCCAGTTGGCTAAAACATTTCGGCCAATGAAACAGCCTGTCCCAGCCATTCAATCAGGCATGATACCCTATGGCAGTGATGGCGAACCTTGGTACCCCAGATGTTTTGGAACTACATTTCCCACGATACTTAGCTACACTCCAGAGTGCATGAGCATCATGGGAAATGTAGTTCCAAAACATCTGGGGTGCCAAGTTTCACCACCTATGGTGATTTCACTATGTGGGCACAAACCTAAGGGTCAATTTACACTGCACCGTATGCTGTATTGCAAATTCATTGTTGGGGCACAGCACCTTCAGAATGTACCGTATTTATCGGGGCATTGCGCTCTCCGGCGTATAGCGCGCACCCCTAAAGTGGACCCGCATTCCCGTAAAAAAAACATTTTAGTACTTACAGTTTTGGTGTCTTGCGCGGCGTCCATCGGCGCCCTCGTCGGGTCCGGCCTCCGTCTGCTGCTTCGGTGGTGTCCTCTTGGTCGGGTCCGGCGTCCTTCTGCGGTGTCCTCCCTGCTCGATCCCCGCTTCCCGCGCTGAGTTTGAACCACTGCACCGGCATATACCGAGCGCAGTACACTCGGGTATAGTCGGGCAAGCTCGGCCCCTCTTGCAGTCACGTCCTATGCGTCTTGTATGTCCAGGACGTGACCGCGAGAGGAGCCGAGCCTGCCCGACTATACCCGAGTGTACTGCGCTTGGTGGTTCAAACTCGGTGCGGGAAGCGGGTATCGGCGTATATCGCGCACCCACGATTTTGCCCTCACTTTCAGGGCAAAAAAGTGCGCGTATACGCCGATAAATACGGTACTTATCCTGCAATGCATCGCAGCGCAGTACAACCATGCACATTACGTTGTGAAAAAATGCAGCCTGCTCTTTTCATTTTGAAGGGGCTGTTTAACGGAGCACCCTACAACGCATGACCGTGTGCAACAATATGTGCACTGCACAGTGCAATGTGCTCTGTATCAGTCCTAAATCTCTAACCGCTGGCATTGAAAAGCTATGAGGCATGCAGTAAGAGATTTTATTAATCCCCCTCGTTATAGCACATTATTTCCACCATCTCTGCCTATAGGGAGGGTTGGTCAGTACCTCCAGACTCC
Organism: Rana temporaria; assembly: GCF_905171775.1. Taxonomy (NCBI): domain Eukaryota; kingdom Metazoa; phylum Chordata; class Amphibia; order Anura; family Ranidae; genus Rana; species Rana temporaria. The sequence continues at coordinate 399,571,522 of NC_053490.1, forward strand.
TTAACTGCTTCTACTAACTGTTCAATTCTGCAGTCAATGTGAATTTAAGTAAGTGGTGTTTTTTTTTTTTTTTTTTAAACTCTAACTCTTTTAACGCTTGAAATAACAGGTTGCGGAAGTAACCTGTAATTTCCAGCGCTCTCAAGGGTTTTACTGAACGATGACAGCTGTCAGCACTGGATAAACCCTTTCACTCCAAAATGGAGTTGGCGCAGCGTCATCCCCAGTTGGTGCCTTGATTAGATTGATTTAATATTTTTATAAAAAATGTATACAAATTCAAAACCTTACATACTTTTTCAAAAACACTTATGCCGCGTACACACGATCATTTTTCGGCATGAAAAAAACGTAGTTTTTAAAAAAATGTCATTTAAAATGATCGTGTGTGGGCTTCACATCATTTTTCAGGTTCTGAAAAACGACAAAAAATTTTTTTTCGAACATGCTGCATTTTTTAACGTAGTTTTAAACGATGTCGTTTTTCGGGTTGTAAAAAATGATTGTGTGTGGGCTAAAACTACATGAAAAACCCGCGCATGCTCAGAAGCAAGTTATGAGACGGGAGCGCTCGTTCTGGTAAAACTACCGTTCATAATGGAGTAAGCACATTCATCACGCTGTAACAGACAGAAAAGCTCGAATCGTCTTTTACTAACACGGAATCAGCTAAAGCAGCCCAAAGGGTGGCGTCATCCGAATGGAACTTCCCCTTTATAGTGCCGTCGTACGTGTTGTACGTCACCGCGCTTTGTTAGAGGATTTGTAAAAAACGATGGTGTGTGGGCAAAGTCGTTTTAATGATGAAGTTGGAAAAACAAAGTTTTCTGTAAATGCCGAAAAACATCGTTTTTTTTTCATGCCGGAAAATGAAAATGATCGTGTGTACGCGGCATAATACATTACATCCATAAAAACACAGAAAAGAATGAAACCATCCCATAACATGTCCTTCTTTTTAGTTTCTCCAGATGAAAAAGGAAGGAAAAAAACATAAAGCAGAAACAACACCAAAAACCCAACAAAGTGGGCGAGAGTCAGAGCACCCCCGCCATCTCAACCCCAAGCCCCCCCCCCCCCCCAAAAAAAAAAAAGTGGCTACGTAACCTTCCCATGTACATGTTATTATTTTTATAAAGGGGGGAGGGGGGAATATCATCTCACTACCCCCATACAACCTTCCATCAAATCGTGCAAAAAAAAAAGGGGGGGGGGACAGTGATTACATAACCTTCCCATATATATTGTATTGTTTTTATAAAGAGGAAGAGGGGGAATCTCATCCCACTACCACCATACTACCCTCCAACAAATCGTGCAAAAAAAAAGGGGGGGGACAGTGATTACATAACCTACCCATATATATTGTATTGTTTTTATAAAGAGGGGGAGGGGGAATCTCATCCCAGTACCCTCATACTACCCTCCAACTAGTCGTGCATTACAAAAAAAATAAAGGGGGTGAGAGAACACAGGGAGAGCCCCTAAGTACTTCTCTCACTCCCCATATAACTTACGTATTCCGAGGGTTGTTTAAATTCCAACCAGCTCTTCCAGGTACTGTGAAATCTTATCTCTATATCTTTTTGGGAACATATTAATTCTTCCGTTAATCTGGTTTTATCTATCTCCCTAAGCCAATCCTTTATCCTCGGTATTACCTTTAACTTCCAATGCTTTGGAATCAATGCTTTCGCTGCATTCAACAGAAATGGAATACTGTATATACTCGAGTATAAGCCGAGTTTTTCAGCCCTTTTTTTAGGGCTGCAAATACACCACTCGGCTTATACTCGAGTCAGTGTACCTGAAGGGCTGCGAGCGTCCATTGTTTAAAAGTCGCGGCTTTTCCTGGTCCCTTCGGTGATAGGCGTTTCCCAGCAGACACTATGTTCAGTGTTCCACCTATCACGGACGTTCTCTTGTCCGAGGATGAAAAGACGTCCGCGATTGGCGGAACACAGTTCTGCTGGGAAACTGAGTCTGAGGATGAGAAGACGTCCGTGATAGGCTGCTGGTTAACGCCTATCACGGAACGGGACCAGGAGGAGACCGCAAATTTTAAACAATGAATGAATGCCTGCAGCCTGTCAAGAATTTCAGGTACACTGACTCGGGCACAGGGAGGCTGCAATGGGCACAGTGAGGTGGCAAAGGGCACAGTGGGGTTGCAATGGGCACAGTGTGGTTGGGCACAGTGAGGTTGCAATAGGCACAGTGAGGTTGGGCACAGTGAGGTTGCAATGGGCACAGTGAGGTTGGGCACAGTGAGGTTGCAATGGGCACAGTGAGGTTGCAATGGGCAGTGAGGCGTGCAGATGGGCATTGTTGACCCTCTTTTCCGCGTACAGTAGCTGCTGCATTCTCACCCTAGTCTTATACTTGAGTCAATAAGTTTTCCCAGTTTTTTGGGGTAAAATTAGGTACCTCGGCTTATACTCGAGTATATATGGTAATTGTTACTCTATACCAGTGTTATTTTGGTAGCAAATTTCGATTTAGTTTCAGTCTTAGTCTTAGGACTAAAATGACATTTTAGTTTTAGTCCCATTTTAGTCTTCTGCAATTGTTTTAGTTTTAGTCGTATTTAGGCGACTAAATCTCCAGGACATTTTAGTCTACTAAAACTAATTTTATTCCTCTAAAATCTAAGGGCTCTTTCACACGGAGCGGACCGTTTCCGGGTCCGCTCCGTGTGTCTCCGTCGGCTCAGCGGGGATCCCCGCTCAGCTGTCGGCGGATAGGGCGGTCCCCGCACACAGTGCAGGGACCGCCCTGTCTCTGCTCCGCTGTCCCCTATGGGGAACCTGATGCAGACGGACCGTCTGTCCGTCTGCATCAGTTCCGCTCCGCCGAACGGAAGAAAAATAGGGTTTCTTCCGTTCGGAAAAGCGGATCCCGACTGACGTGGACGCTAGCGGATGCTCCATCCGCTAACGGACGCGTCCCCATAGGGATTCATTACAAGTCCGTTAATGGACTTGTAATGAACGGACAGACAGAGCGGACGTCTGAAAGGGGCCTAATGGGTGTAGTTAAATTGTAATGCATTACTACAATTTCCAAATTCATTATATACTCCTGGAGGGAAAAATCGAATATGTTATTATTTATGGTATTGAGGCATGAACATGCACTACAGACCAGTGTTAGAGCCCATTCACACCTAGGCGTATATACGCCTGAAGCGCGACGCTCGTGCCGCTGGAGGGGCGAATTTACATTGATGTCTATGAGATGGTTCACATCGAACGCCGAAACGCCGTACGCCTGCCGCCTGAAAACAAGTCCCGGACCCTTTTTTTCAGGTGGCTTTCGGCGTTCGGCATAGACATCAATGTAAAATATTTTGTGAAAAAAAAGTTTACAAATCGTGGCAAAATACGCCGCGTACGCCGCGTTATAGTGTGAATGCAGCCTTAATTTTGACATTAATAGCCAGATTCAGGTAGGGCGCCGCATCTTTAAGGCGGCGTAGCGTATCGTATTTACGCTACGCCGCCTTAAGTCAGAGAGGCAAGTACTGTATTCACAAAGTACTTGCCTCCTAACTTACGGCGGTGTAGCGTAAATGGGGCCGGCGTAAGCGCCCCTAATTCAAATGAGGATGAGGGGGCGTGTTTTATGTCAATGGTGGGTGACCCGACGTGCGCCGTCCGTGTAAATATCCCAGTGTGCATTGCTCCAAAGTACACCGCAAGGACGTATTGGTTTGGACGTGAACGTAAATTACGTCCAGCCCCATTCACGGACGACTTACGCAAACGACGTAAAATCTTCAAATTTCGACGTGGGAACGACGGCCATACTTAACATTGACTAGGCCAGCTATTTGTTGGAATAACTTTACGCCGGAAAGCGCCTTACGTAAACGGCGTATCTTTACTGCGACAGGCGCACGTACGATCGTGAATCGTACATATTCTACGCCAAACTCAACGGAAGCGCCACCTAGCGGCCAGCGGAAAAATTGCACCCTAAGTATCTTAGCTAGGTTTAAGGCCCCATACACACGATAGAATCCATCCGCTGAAAAATCCCAGCGAATGGGTTTCAGCGGATAGATCCTATGGTGTGTACACTCCAGCGGATCTGTTTCCGCGGATATTTATCCCCTGGGATGGATTTCCAGCGGATAAATATTTGATGACATGCTGGAATCCATCCCAACGGATGGATCCGCTGGTCTGTACAGACTCACCGGATCCATCCGTCCGAAGGGATCCCCCGCATGCGTCGTAATGATTCGACGCATGCGTGGAATTCCTTATATGACAGCATCGCGCATGTCGCCGCGTCATAATCGCAGCGACGGCGCGACACGTCATCGCCAGAGGATTTCGGCGCGGATTTCGATTCGATGGTGAGTACACTCCATCGCATGGAAATCCGCGCAAATCCTCGAGAGGATTTTTCCGCGGATACGGTCCGCTGGATCGTATCCGCGGATAAATCCTCTCGTGTGTATGGGGCCTAAGTGTATCCCAGTTTGAGCATACACTTAAACTTATGACGGCTTATGCCGCATACACACCATCACTTTATGTGATGAAAAAAAACGACATTTTCTGTGAAGTAAAAAACGAAGTTTTTGAAACTTCAATTTTCAAAGACGAAGTTGCCTACACACCATCGTTTTTCTCACAATGTTCTAGCAAAGCGAGGTTACGTTCACCACGTTTTTTCCATTGAAGCTCGCTTCATAACTAGCTTCTGGGCATGCGCGGGTGTAAAAACGTCGTTTTAAACAACGTTTTTTGCTACACACGGTCAATTTCTGTGAAGTAAAAAACGACGTTTTGAAAAACGACACATAAGATTGAAGCATGCTTCAATTTTTTTTTGTCGTTTTTCAGAAGACATAAAACAACGGTCATTTAAAGTGACGTTTTTAAAAACGTCGTTTTTTTACAGCGCATAAAACGACCGTCTGTACGCGGCATTAGTCTTTTGACTAAAATGGCATTTTAGTTTTAGTCGTATTTTAGTCATCTCTATTGTTTTAGTTTTAGTCAACTAAAATGGTATTAAGTTAGTCTACTAAAATGTTGTAGTCAGTTTTAGTCGACAAAATTAACACTGCTCTATACTTCTTGATTCGATTGTATTGAACTTGACTATTTTTTTAATTTTTTTTTACGGCAAATTTTTAATTTTTTATTTTAGTGACCACATTCTATTTAAAAACACATGATGGTATCGCTTTATAATATTATTACTTTATCTATGCGGTTTCAAGAATCTGGAAAATTTCTGTCCCTTGATCATAAAATGATTTGTTAAAGGTAATTTAGGTTGAAGTCAAATCTGCCCATGTATGACGAGCCCGGGACAAAGTTCACTGCAGGTGCCCACAGACAATAATGTCTAATCTGTTTTATACCGGCCTGGTGGAGCCCTTGTAAAAGATTAAAGGAAGCCAAAGCTGGTGAATGAAGTAACTAAACAACACATTCCTGCACTTCCACTTGACATTGCATTGTGCTCCCCCTGACAACCCCTCCCCCACCTCCTGTTTACCGCTTTCTAGCAGCGCTCCTTCCCAAAGCCATAAAAACATTATTGAGGAAACTTAGGTGCGTGTCGGATTCGTTCCATCTTTGCCGATACCTCCCAAGAAAAAAAAAAAATTTTTTTTAATGTGGACTAACAGTCACCAGTGTCAGGTGTTCCCCACAAAATTTACCAGTTGCATTCCTTGAACTGATTAACGAGTCTACGAAAGGAAAAACATTTGGGGCTCATACACCTACAATGTTGCCATAAATTGCTCGTTCTGAAGTCCAGATGGAACACATTCAAGCCAGCTGCTCTTTGGGGCCCATTCACAGGCTGTGAGCTTCGTCTGTAGACACAGGTCACTGCTCTGCCCTTTTACTGAAGATCTTTGAAGCAGATGTGACAGGCTCCTATAGCTGCCAATCCAACCCATTAAGGGTTAACGCAGACATAGACATCATAGTGCGGGGAAATATATTCCTCTGCGCTTTGCAGCTGCTGAAGTGCGCGCTTGCATTAACCCCCAACGCGCCTTGAGTGACAGCTCTGTACCGGGACTGTCACGTATGCTTTAGTTCCGTTTATCTGCAGCAAAAGGGCAAGGCAAAAAACTGCATCTAAAGACCGCCTTTTCGCCTGTTCCCTCCGTTTCTCTGCAGAAATAGAAGTATTTGATCTCAGCTGTAATGCCGCGTACACACGATAATTTTTCGGCATGAAAGAAAACTTTGTTTTTCAGCATGTCCAAAAAACAAAGTTTTTCCAACTTCATCATTAAAAACGACGTTGCCCACACACCATCGTTTTTAAAAAATGATGAACAAAGCGCGGTGACGTACAACACGTACGACGCCACTCTAAAGGGGAAGTTCTATTCGCATTTGGGCTGCTTTAGCTGATTCCTTGTTAGTAAAAGACGGTTTGCGCTTTTTTGTCTGTTACAGCGTAATGAGTGTGCTTACTCCATGAACGCTAGTTTTACCAGAACGAGCGCTCCCGTCTCATAAATTGCTTCTGAGCATGCGCGGGTTTAAAACGTCGTTTTAGCCCACACACGATCATTTTTTACAACCCGAAAAACTACATTTTTTAAAATGACGTTAAAAAATGCAGCACATTCAAATTTTTTTTTTTGTCGTTTTTCAGAACGATCATTTTAAATTACGTTTTTAAAAATGACATTTTTTTCATGCCGAAAAATGATCGTGTGTACGCGGCATAATTCTTCCAGATGCCTTAGGTCCCTTTCACATTGATCCGCTGTGCCATAGACAAATTTCCATTAGATTGGGCAATTTTGGTGTGCTTTCAAAAAAAGCACCAAATTCACACGATCTAATGGATGCTAACCAAAAAAAACATGGCTCCCAACGATCCCTGATTTCGAGGGACTGTCCCTGATTTGGAACAAAGGGCCAGATTCACGTAGAATTGCGGCGGCGTAACTTATCCTAGATAAGTTACACCGCCGCAATTTTTCATCGCAAGTGCCTGATTCACCAAGCACTTGCGATGAAAACCTACGCCCGCGGCCTCCGGCGCAAGGCGGGCCAATTCAAATGGGCGTGTGCATGCTCCGTTTCCGAACTCCCGCCGTGCTTTGCGTGCCGTGACGTCATTTTTTTGAACAGCGACGCGCGTAGCGTACTTCCGTATTCCCGGACGGCTTACGCAAACGACGTTGATTTTTAAATTTCGAAGCGGGAACGACGGCCATACTTTAGACAGCAATACACTTGCTGACTAAAGTTAAGGCACCAAAAAAAAAGTGTAAATGTGCGACGGGAAACTTGACTAGCGGCGACGTAGCGAACGCGAAAAACCGTTGTGGATCGGCCGTAACTCCTAATTTGCATACCCGACGCTGGTTTACGATGCAAACTCCCCCCAGCGGCGGCCGCGGTACTGCATCTTAAGATCCGACAGTGTAAAACTATTACACCTGTCGGATCTTCTGCCTATCTATGCGTAACTGATTCTTTTTATTTTTTTTTTATTTTAAAAGAAGTTTATTAAAGATTATCATTGTACATTTTAGTTTCTCCAGGAACAATCTGGAGCAAGAAGAAATACATACAATTCATTTGAAATAGATAACATAGCATAGGATAAATAGAGGCATAGATTAACCAAAAATAAATATAAATAAGAAATAGATAAATAGCACTAATACCTTGACTCTCACCCATCATTAAATAAGTTAACCTATCCAACCCTGGGTGAATCATTCTGTAATAGTGGAAAAAATAAAATCATAGCATTGAGCTATTCACTTAACCGAAAAGTCTATTTCCGACACCCCTGATGGGGACACACTGTGCCGGAAAAAAAGAAAAAAAAGAAAACATAAGCCTCAGGTGCTATTGGAGCCACGTACTGAACAGGACTGGCCAAGCATCTCCGGAAAAAACAGAAAGTTCCAGAGCCGTGCAGGTGTCCATGAGTGAAGGTATTAGCGGTGAACCCCATAGACTCAGTAAAACCCCGGAAATCCCTACTGATACAGCATACCTAGTACGGATTCTCAAGCAAAACAATGAACATCATTGCAGAATCCCTTTATCCTATGTAATTCTTCATAGTAATATTGATTGATAGCAAAACTGAGAGGTGATCCGAGAAACAAAAAGAAGCACTGAAGATAAGAGAATCAGAGGAAAAGAGCAGAATAGGAAAAGGAAGAAAGAAGAAAGATAGAAATAAGGTGATTGCCAGCTGATAAATCAGGAGTTTGTGCGTGTCATTGTGGTACCCGGAAGTAGGGAAACCCCCACATATTTGGCCCAAGGCTCCCATATAGCCTCAAATAGATGTGTTTAGAATGGAACTAACCAGTTTCTCCTGAGTCATTACCCAAGAAATCTTCTTTTTGGCAGCCATAATGGAGACTCTCGGTTGTTTCCAAGCCCCTGCCAGGGTGGTTTTTGCGCCCAAAAGCATAAAGGTTATCAATTTTTGCATATGTTTAGAGGCTTGAGGGATCCTTGTTCCAAGTAGTGCTACTCGTGGGTTCTTTTCCACTGATGAGATTAAAGATCTTATTCCAAAACCCTCTGATTTTAGGACAATCCCACCAAATATGCAGCATGGTGCCCTGGGCTTGACAATCACGAAAACATAGCGGAGAAGCTGTTGGGAACATAGATGCCAGCCTGCTAGGAACTAGATACCATCTCATCAGTACCTTCAGATTGGACTCTATCAAAGATACGTTAAGTAATCCTTTATAAGCTCTCGTTCCTACCTTATGCCACTCGTCCAGGCTCCAGGTCTCCTGCAGATCTCTCTCCCAAGCCTCCATGTATAAAAATTTGGAAGAAGCCTCAGATAGTGATGCATATATTATGGAAATTCCTCCCTTGCACTCCTCCATTTGGTAGCACCAACGCTCAAATCTAGTAAAGACTGGGGGAGAGGGTTTATCCCTCCTAAATAACTTTACAAAATGAAAAATTTGAGAGTACCGCAATTTCTCAGATTCCGGTAGATCCCAATTTCTTATGCAATGCTCCATAGAAAGCGGGCTGGTGGTTAAAAGGAAATCCCCTATCCTATAGATTCCTTTGTCTAACCACCATTGGAATGCTTTGGCGTCCAGTCCTGGCGTAAACTGGGGATTATGAAAAATATGTGTTAAGGGACTAGCCTCCGAAATCAGAGAGGGAAGACGTCTCAAATCATCCCACAGCTTAAATGATTGGGATAACGCAGGAGACATTATAGCTGGCCTCGATTTTTGTGGTAACCATAATAGACTTTCCAGTGATAGATTAGGGGCGGCCAAACTCTCGATATCAATCCAATCAGGTTTTTTGCTTTTTGAAAAGAGAGAAGATAGTTGGGCTAACCTAGCCGCTTGATAATATCTGAATAAGTTCGGGAGCCCGAGACCCCCCTGTGTTTTGGGTCCATAAAGGACATTTTGGGCCAGTCTATATCCCTTACCCGCCCAAATGAATTTAAGAATTTTGCCTTGGAATGATTTCAGTTGATCTTTTTTAATAGGTATCGGAAGGGATCTGAATAGGTAGAGCAGCCTGGGTAAAAGAGTCATCTTAATCGAGTTAATTTTACCTAACCACAAAATTTTATGTCGAGCCCATGTCAGAAGGTCTAATTCAAGTTTGCGAAACATAGGGGGAAAATTTGCCTGGTACAGTTGTTCATTTTTGGGAGTTAGGTTTATTCCTAAATAACGTATAGATGATTCGGCCCATTTGAAATCAAAATGAGGTTTCAGACTTTCGACTATGGATGTTCGTGTGGATATATTAAGTGCCTGGGATTTATTCATGTTGACACGTAGCCCCGAAATATTCCCGAAAGACTCGAGTAAGTTACATAATATGGGTAGAGACGTAGTCGGGGATGAGATAAAAAGGAGGAGATCATCCACAAATAATGCGCATTTGTGAACTTGGGGATCACAAGATACCCCTTTTATATCCGGCTCAGATCGGATAGCGATAGCTAATGTTTCAATTGCTATGGCAAAGACCAAAGGGATAGGGGGCAGCCCTGTCTCGTACCTCTGGCAATAAAAATGGGATCTGAAAAATATCCCTGCAATTTAACCCTTGCCTTGGGCTCAGAATACAAGGAACTCAGAAGCCCTCGAAAATTCTCTCCAAAACCCCAACTCCGCAGCACCTCAAATAGATACTGCCAAGATAAGGAGTCGAAGGCCTTCTGCAGGTCCAATGACAAGAGGAGCCCCTCCGCGTAACTGATTCTATGAATTAGTCGCATAGATAGAAACAGGGATACGACGACGTATCCTTTTTGTGAATCTGGCCCAAAGTCCCTCTGTCCCTTGTTCCTCCTCATTTTGGTCTGATCTACAGGGCCTTGAAAAATGATTCATGCCCCTTGAAATTTTTGGGGATTTTTTGTGATAGACCAACACAAAGTGGCACATAATTGTGAAGTGGAAGGAAAATTATAAATGGTTTTCAATTTTTTTTTTACAAATAAATATCTGAAAAGTGTGGCCTGCATTTGTATTCAGCCCCCTTTACTCTGATACCCCTAACTAAAATGTAGTGTAAGCAATTGCCTTCAGAAGTCACCTAATTAGTAAATAGAGTCCACCTGTGTGTAATTTAATCTCAGTATAAATACAGCTGTTCTGTGAAGCCCTCGGAGGTTTGTTAGAGAACCGTAACTTATCCTTTTCTTGGTATAATTCTGCTCTAAAAAGGCGTAGCAGGGGGTGCTATGCCTACATACTTTTGCTAATGGGTGTCCCTCGTTATCATCTCAAAAAGTTGGGAGTAGACATGTGCAGTTTGTTTAGTTCCGAATAAATATTCAGACAATTTTTTCATTATTTATTCGATTCGGATATATCTGAATACCCGAATGCTCCGAATAACGAAAATAAATTTGTCTGAATTTCCGAAATTCAAATCAAATTTTAGATCGAATTCCAGTGGAATTCAAACTGTAAACATGTTTCTGAAATCAAAGACTGTGTGTTATTAGAGTACCATTTCGAAATAATAGTGTTTTAGTTAAGCCAAAGGTGAGTTAAAAAGTCATTGTAATCCTTTGATAAAGGTTTTTCTTTTGTTTGTTCACTTTGCCACATTCGAATTGAAATAAAAAAAACATGTTTTTGGATTTGGCCAATTCAAACGTTTCAAATCGAAAAAAATCTGTAAATTCGAAAAAGACATAAAACAAATTCCGAATACGAATCCAACGAATCAACCAAATTTAAGGAAACTAAATAACTAGATTAACCAATCTAAACGAAACAAAACAAAACTCATGCACATGTCAAGTTGGGAGGTATGCAAAAAACGCTGGTACACTGCGTTGCACCCCCGCTGTGGGGAAACTGCAGCAGATCAGTGCAAAGGGAACTTTATATTGGAAATATATCCAATAGAAAATAAGGAAGACATTTTATTATTTTTTTATGATTTTTTTTTTTTTTTTTTAAACACTGTGACCAGAGCAATACAGTGTTACCATAGTAACACTGTACTACTCTGATGAAGTGATTAGGATTTTTTTTTTTTTTACACATTATCATTGCTTATACCAGTGAATTTCATTGGTATAAGCAACCATTTTTACTGAATGAAACTGATTCATTCAGCGTGTATTGTTGTGATTAGCTGTGATTGGCCAGAGCTAATCACATAGTACAGGTGAACTGTGATTGGCCCTGTCTGTATTATGTGATCGCTGTGACCAATTACAGCTAGCAAACCAATTGAACACAATTAATGCCATGAAAGGAAGCCATCCATTGTTTACAATTTTCATATGATCTGCTGTGATTGGTTAAAGTGATCACATGGTACTGGCAGTGAGCCGGTACACTGTTCAGTCATCGGCTGTGACCATGTGATGTCCACCCAGAACGACGAATGTCTCTCCCAGCCTATTGTCAATTGACGGCTGGGTGAGACATTCGTCGTTCCAGGTGGACATCAAGTGGTTAATAAAAAGAATGAGCTTAGGTTCAGTTCAAAACCTTGTTTGGCTTAACCCGGAAGGAAGCCATCAGTGCTGGCCCAACTGGTTGCGGCCGTGGCTTTCCCTGCCCCGCAGCTGCACTTACACAAAGTGTGGGGACGCTTGTGACATCGTTGTGGCCATATTTTGTCAGTGTTGTTGACCTAATGTGGCCAAACCTAAGCTCATACCTATGCAATATGTTTGGGATTCCTTTCAAGTAGCAGGTCTCAATGAAATTTTAAGGCCCCTTTCACATTGAGGCGTTTTTCATGCGGTACAGCGCTAAAAATAGCGCTGCTATACCGCATGAAAAAACCTGCCCTGTAGTGTTCAATGTGAAAGCCCGAAGGCTTTCACACTGAAGCGGTGCGCTAGCAGGAGCGCTCCAAAAATCCTGCTAGCCGCATCTTTACTGCGGTATAGGAGCGGTGTGTTCACCGCTCCTATACCGCGCCTTCCCATTGAAATGAATGGGAAAGCGCGGTAATACCGCGGTATTAACCCTTTTTCGGCCGCTAGCGGGGGTTAAAACCTCACCGCTAGCGCCCGAATATCGCGGTAAATACGACGGTATAGCCGCGCTACAAATATCGCGGCTATACCGTCACCACGGCTCCACGCCTCAACGTGAAAGAGGTCTAAGGGATTTAAAATAAAATGAGTTGTCCAAACAAAATGTTACTGGTGTCTGGTCAGCCTAAGGGCCATGTCACACAAGCCACACACAAGAGATCACTGACAAGCTATATATCTGTTTTAATTGAATCACTTGTTTCTTTTGGCAGTGAGATGTCGCTCCCTCTCTTGCCAGGCAGATTCATCAGTGTTCAGGGCCACAGAGTAATGCCCCGTACACACGATCGCAATTTCCGTTGGGATAAACTCTGACGGATTTTTCTGATGGAATTCCGTTCAAGCTGTCTTGCATACACACTGTCACACCAAAATCCGACCGTCCAAAATGCAAGCAAAATTAACCACTTGCTTACTGGGCACATATACCCCCCTCCTGCCCAGGTGAAATTTCAGCTTCCGGCACTGCGTCGCTTTAACTAACAATTGCGCGGTCGTGCGACGTGGCTCCCAAACAAAATTGACGTCCTTTTTTCCCCACAAATAGAGCTTTCTTTTGGTGGTATTTGATCGCCTGTGCGGTTTTTATTTTTTGCGCTATAAACAAAAAAGAGCGACAATTTTGAAAAAAATACAATATTTTTTACTGTTGCTATAATAAATATCCCAATTTAAAAAAAAAAAACATTTTTTTTCTCAGTTTAGGCCGATACGTATTCTTCTACATATTTTTGGTAAAAAAAAAAAAATCGCAATAAGCGACTGGTTTGCGCAAAAGTTATAGCGCCTACAAAATAGGGGACAGAATTATTATTTTTTATTATTTATTTTTTTTACTAGAAATGGCGGCGATCTGCGATTTTTATTGGGACTGCGACGTTATGGCGGACACATCGGACACTTTTGACACATTTTTGGCGCCATTCACATTTATACTGCGATCAGTGCTATAAATATGCACTAATTACAGTATAAATGTGACTGGCATTGAAGGGGTTAACACTAGGGGGTGAGGAAGGGGTTAAATGTATCCCTGCATTGTGTTCTAACTGTAGGTGAAGGGGGGTGACTGGGGGGGGTGACCGATCTGTGTCCCTATGTACAAGGGACACAGATCGGTCTCCTCTCCAGAGACAGCACCGCTGTCTCTGTGTAAAACGGCAATGAGAGATGATCTCATATGTTTACATATGAGATCATCTCTCATTGGCCGCACAGATCGCATCGCAAACGGTCACTCTGATTGGCCGTTCGCGGCGATCTGTAATTGGCTGTGTCCAAGGGACACGGCCAACACAGAGTTTCCCCGCTGCGCGCTCTGGAGCGCGCGCGGGGAACGCCCAAAGGGGCGGACGTCAATTGACGTCCTGTTGGATTTTGGGATCCACGCTGTAGCCGTCATTTGACTATAGCGCGGGTCCCAGGAGGTTAAGTTCAATGCTGTTTTTTTCCCTGTCAGAGTTCCATACAGACCAACAGAATTTTCGATAGAAATTTTTTAATTGGGAAAAAAAGAGAACATGTTCTCTTTCTAAGTCCGTCCGAATTTCCCATAGAAAAAAATTAGATGGGGCACACACGGTCGGAATATCCGATAAAAAAAATTCCGTCTGACTTTTTCCATCGGAAATTCCAATCGCGTGTACAAGGCATTAGAGATTCCTTAGAGGTAGACTGAAGCATCATCAGCAGCAGAATTGTTCAAATGACATCAGCCTTGACACAGCTTCCCCGTTCTTCACAGTGGCAGCTTCATTGATCGTATGTTCCCTGATATAGGGAAACACGATCAATGACGTCACACGTCCAGCCCCGCCCCCCTACAGTTAGAAAAACATATGAGGTCACACATAACCCCTACAGCGCCCCCTAGTGGTTAACTCAACTGCAATTATCATTTTCACAGTAAACAATTCATATTTATAGCAAATGGCAATGGTCCCAAAAATGTGTCAAAATTGTCCGATGTGTCCGCCATAATGTCGCAGTCACGAAAAAAAATCGCTGATTGCCGCCATTAGTAGTAAAAAAAAAAAAAAATCATAAAAATGCAATAAAACTATCTATTTTGTAAACGCTATACATTTTGCACAAACCAATCGATAAACGCTTATTGCGATTTTTTTACCAAAAATAGGTAGAAGAATACGTATCGGCCTAAACTGAGGAATATTGGGGGATATTTATTATAGCAAAAAGTAAAAAATATAGATTTTTTTTCAAACTTGTCGCTCTATTTTTGTGTATAGCGCAAAAAATAAAAAACGCAGAGGTGATCAAATACCACCAAAAGAAAGCTCTATTTGTGGTAAAAAAAAAGGACGCCAATTTTTTGTTTGGGAGCCACATCACGAGACCGCGCAATTGTCAGTTAAAGCGACGCAGTGCCGAATCGCAAAAACTGGCCAGGTCCTTTACCTGCATAAAGGTCCGGGTCTTAAGTGGTTAAAGCAAGCGCCATCTGCTGTGCTCCCTATTAGAGTGGATCTGTACCCTAACTTAATGAAATTTAGAAGGTAAATTAAAAAAAAAACTTGTACGGCAGTACTGCTTAAAAACCAATTAAAAATTAAGCACACGTTTATAAAGCAGATGTGCTTTAGGAATGTGTATTGTGTTCTTATAGCTTGGAGTGTCTGAGGCTGGCAAACTGCAATAAAAATAAATAAGAGAGAGAAAAAAAAAAGAAGACGAGAGTCCAGGTGAGTTTCCAAATCCTCCAACCACGGAGTTCTCTGCTAAGTTAAGTGGAGAGAAATTTGTGAAGTTCTGCAGTCTCAATACATAATAATAATTGGCTGCAGAAATGCCATGGAGTATAACAGAAAGCAGATATCAGATATCAATATCCGCTGTCTGTTATATATCAGCCTCTGATAACAGTATTTTCTAAAAGAAAAAACATGGTAATAGTTTAGGACACACTGTGCTTAGGAAACAAAATATCTTCCATTTAGAGTGTACATCTCCAATTTAAAGCAAAAAATCTCCCCTCTCCTGTTCTTGTTTTTCAATAAATGCCTTTATACAAACTTTTTTCCTGGGGTCTTGTCATGCAACGTCTTTGGGTCTTCTTCCTCTTCGCCAGGGATGAGCCCATGTGTGTTCAGACACAAGTAATAACTTTTTTATTTGGGGAGCGGGGGCCAGTAAAAACGGGTGATTGTGCCATATTTTTTCTACCCCCCCAACAGCCCCCTTTCTCCTGAAGTGATACTAAACAATATTCTTATTCTCCAAATAAATTTATATACATCCACCACTTAATGGCCCTGCAATCTGTTTTTCATTCAATTGTTTTTTACTGTGTTTTTTTGTCCCTTTGTCTCATGTGAGTTCTAGAACCTCTCCTTTTCTTCCTCACTTCTGTTTGTTTGGACTACTCTATGCACACTATGGGGTTGTGTTACTAAAGGCAACTAGTCTGTACACTTTGCAAGTAAAGTTATACCAGAGCTTAGTAAATGAGGGGAACCTCTGCTGACTTCCATCATCCAATCATGTGTAAGCAAAAATGCATTTTTATTAAATTCTCCTTGCATATGATAGGGTAATGTGACAGAACGTCCAGCACCTAGCTTGGGTGCCTCCGTAAATATATTGGGCCAGATTCACGAATAATTGCGGCCGTGTAACGTAACCTGTTTACGTTACACCGCCGCAAGTTTTCAGTGTAAGTGCCTGATCCACAAAGCACTTACCTGTAAACTTGCGGCGGTGTATCGTAAACACGTCCGGCGCAAGCCAGCCCAATTCAAATGGGGCGGGTACCATTTAAATTAGGCGCGCTCCCGTGCCGGACGTACTGCGCATGCTCAGTTTAGAAATTCCCGCCATGCTTTGCGGGATGTGACGTCATTTTTTAGAACGGCGAGGTGCGTAGCATCCATTCGTATTCCCGGACGTCTTACGCCAAAAAAAAAAATATTAAAATTCGACCCGGGAACGACGGCCATACTTTAACATGGCTCGACTAAAGTTAAGCCATGTTAAAGCAGGTGTAAATTTGCGACGGGAAAAAATTACTAGCGACGACGTAACGAACGCGAAAACCGTCGTGGATCGCCGTAAATGCTCATTAGCATACCCGACGCAGGAAAACGACGCAAACTCCACCCAGCGGCGGCCGAAGTATTGCATCCAAAGATCCGACAGTGTAGGTCAATTACACCTGTCGGATCTTAGGGCTATCTATGCGGAACTGATTCTATGAATCAGCCGCATAGATAGGACAGGAGATACGACGGTGTATCAGGAGATACGCTGTCGTATCTCCTCTGTGAATCTGGCCCATAGCTTCCTCCAGTCTGGAACTAGATATTATAGTTGAATACTAGACAACACTGGCTTAGATGCAAACTGGAACTTAAACTCTTTATTGTAAATTCACACAAAATATATACCATGCAAGATCAGATAAGAGTTTGATCACATTATCCAAACAATACAGACTGTAAACAGGAATATAATTTAGCTAAGGAACAGCCAAAATAAACAGTATGCTAATCCACAACTGACAGTGATATAATCAACATGAACTATTTAACTAGTCACTTAACCGGTTCCCGATCGGCTCACGCAGATATACTGCGGTAGAATGGCTCTTCTGGGCGAAATCCCGCACATATACGGCTTTGCACAAGAGAGCCACCAGAGGGAGCGCAAGCGCCCCCTGCACTTTTGCTGCCACATCATCCCTTTAATCCAGGACACATTAATTACACAGGTTCTGAGGCTGATTTAATGCAGATAAGGCACCAATCAGCCACAGAACCTGTGTAATTAATGTGTGTCCTGGATTAAAGGGATGATGTGGCAACCCTACCCTGCACGGTGGGGAATCCGATGCGCATGGCTGTCAGGCGCGATCATCGCGGGCCACACGTGATCGCGTGCACGAGCGGAAGCACGGAAGTTTGTGTGTGTAAACACACAAATCCCTGTGCTGTCTGAGGAGATGACAGATTGTGTTCCATAGGGAACACAGTTAACCCCTTGATCGCCCCCTAGTGTTAACCCCTTCCCTGCCAGTGACATTTACATAGTAATCAGTGCATATTTATAGCACTGATCACTCTGTAAATGTCAATGGTCCCAAAAATGTGTCAAAAGTGTCCGACCTGTCGGAAAATCGCAGATCACTGCCATTACTGGTAAAAAAAAAAAAAAAACGCCATATAAATGCCATAAATTGTTCCCATCGTTTGTAGAGTTTGCACAAACCAATCAAAAAAAGCTTATTGCAATTTTTTTAACCAAAAATATGTAGAAGCATACATATCGGCCTAAACTGAGGACATTTTTTTAAATTAGGATATTTACTATAGCAAAAAGGAAAAAGTATTGGGGGTTATTTACGAAACGCAAAGCCATTTTGCACTACAAGTACAGATCTACAGCGACTGCACTTCCAAGTGCAATTCCAAGTGCACTTGTAGTTTGCACTTGTAGTACAAAGTGCATTTGCCTTTCGTAAATAACCCCCTCTGTGTTTTTTTTTTTTTTCAAAAAATTGGAGATTTGTTGGAGGCTGAGAGCCTTCTCTTGAGGTAAGAATACGTCCTTAAATAGAATTATCTTTTTTTAAACCAGCGTTTAGCCTCACTTTAAGCTGAAAAGGCAGCCAGATGGGTATTACAACAGGGACGGGCAGTGAGGTCAATGGCTGGTGAGGCACTGGCTAGTATCAGAGCCAAATACAAACAGGTTACATACGCCACGAACATTACAGCAAGAGCGATAATTCTAGCACTAGACCTCCTCTGTAACTCTAAACAAGGAACCTGTAAAAAAATTTAAAGCATTCCCTATGGAGATTTTTATGTACTGAAGTTTGGCGCCATACCATGAGTGTGCACAATTTTAAAGCGTGACATGTTAGGTATCTATTTACTCGGTGTAACATCTTATTTCACATTATACAAAAAAATCAATCCAACCTTAATGTTTTTTTTTTTATTCATTAAACAATTTTTTTCTCCCAAAAATGCGTTTGAAAAATTTGACATGAAAAGTTGCAACGACCGACATTTTATTCCTGAGGGTGTCTGCTAAAACAATATATATAATGTTTGGGGGTTTTGAGTAATTTTCTAGCAAAAAAAATAATGATTTTTACATGTAGGAGAGAAGTGTCAGAATTGGCCTGGGTGGCAAGTGGTTAATTACCATACATAAGTAATATACAAATAATTATTATATATTGTTTTTAAGGAAATGTACTATATTTTCAAAAACTGTACTCAAGCAGGTGGCTTAACGGACAAATTACAGAAGTTTGGGAGTTATAACTTCAAACCAGTAATTTCACAGTAAATGGATAAATAATTAATTATTATGTTATAACATATAGCATAATAAATTATTTAGCTTGATTAAAACAGTACCTTTTCAGCAGCAGCAGATTTTCATTCTCCCTCTTAACTGTGTGAAAAAAAACATGGGATTATGGGTAAATCGTATACTCATAGACCCATGTTTTTTCCTTCTAGTTAAGAGGGCTGGGCTGGAAGAGCATATTTCTTTTAGACCCATGCCCCCTTCTATGACACTCAGGGCCGTTTGAAGGAATTTGGGGGCCCCAAGCAAAATGGGGGCCCCCAAGCACCCCCCCCCCGCATGCAAAGCCTACGTTAACGCTACACTTATTTTTTTTTCTATTCTTGCCTCCCCTTCTTCCCTGTAGGCTGCCGCTGTAGCGTGGCCAACCTCCTCTTCCCCAGTCCCCTATCAGATAGTGCCCGGGCCGGGTACTGTGCGTGGTACAGGAGATTCAGTTTCCTGTCTTCCCGGCCGAACTGAAAGGAAGTGAGCACTCAGTGTGCACTTCCTGTCAGTCTGGCCGGGAACAGGAAACTGAATCTCCTGTACCACGCACAGTACCTGGCCGGACTGACAGGACTCCAGCTGGAAGGAGGAGGAGATCGGCCACACTACATCCTGAGAAGGGGAAGTTGGGGGCCCCAGGCCAGCTCGGGGCCCCAAGCAATTGTTTGTTTTGCCTGTCCTGTAGCGACGGGCCTGATGACACTGCAGTGAGAGGAGAGCCTCCACTGCAGCATTTTTATTGGACAGCTTGGACCAATGGTACTTTACCATTGGTCCAAAGCTTCAAGCTGTCCATTGAGCTCAGTGCGTCTGATAAGAAGTCAGAGGCACTGTGAGCTCATCCTCTCAGTCTGCTGCAAACAGTGTGCCAGCTTGTATTTAAACTGGCCATGCTGTATGTAGCTTCTGACAGGCTGCACAAGGAGCCATGTATCTCCGGGAACCATAGGTGGCAGGAGCCCCATTTTGGCCCGGAGGAGGGATAGGACTTCGGCTACCTACCCTCCAAATCCTGGGTCTCTATGATCCCAGGTCGATGAGCTACAAACCACGAAGCTCGATTGTTTTTTGTGTTTATGAAGTGAGGCTCTACCTTACATGCCTCCCCTGACTGCACGTCCCTTTATTACATGTGCTGCGGCCATTATGCATACCTCCAAACTTTTCAACTTCAGAATGAAGGACAAATGAGCATACCCCCCAAATGTTGAGCGGGGGGGGGGGGGTCCGCGGATCAAAGTTGTTGAGTGGGGGGGCGGATCGAAGTTGTTGAGAGGGGGGGGTTCTGTGGATCAGAGTTGTTGAGCGGGGGGTTCCATGGATCAGAGTTGTTGTTGAGCGGGGGGGTTCCGCGGATCAAAGTTGTTGAGCCGCGAAATCCGGGAAGATTGGGAGGTATGCATTATGCTTTGCTTCGCAGACTTGGAAAAAAATTATTTTCCCTATCAGTACTACAACCACATGCGCCTCATTAAAGTTAACGAGGACCCCCCCCCAACCGCCTGTAATTAACACAGTTGCAGTGAGGTGGTACAAAAATGTCGCCTCTAAAGAGCAATCCACCATTGAATGTTATTCGGAAAGGGGGGGGGGGCAAGGTCTGCCACATGTCTAAATGTATCCCTAGAGAGCTTTGTGGGAAGCTGCCATTCCAAGATTCATCATGTGTACTGTTTCTTGGGCAGGAAAGCTAAACCTAGTCACAGCCCTTGATCTAGTATACACGTGACTTTAAATCGCTGTTTCCACTAGAGCCTCTGGAGTTTTACTTCCTAGTCATTTACAAATAACACAGGCCAGGTGCTGCTATGTCTCTAATGCTTATAGTGAGTGGTGAGCTGAGCAAAGATCATTTCCCTGTATAAATATGTATGAATTTTCTCCCTGGTTTAGTTGCATATTTCCTTAGTGGAGTTGTGCAATAGATTTTTATACATTCTTTCATATACTTGAATAGGCCAGGAGCACTGAAAGTATTAGAAAACATTTACTCATCAATGTACCACTGTCACACACATTAGATGCTAAATTAGGCACAAAACAGGCAATGTACCAGAGGGCTAAGTTATGCGAGCAATCAGATTCATTACAATGTGACCAAAGATTGCCTGTGACCGTTTGTTACCACTGCTGGTTCAGAGGTGTGCTACACGACATAGAGAAGTGCAATTAATTATGTATTAAACTTTAGAGATGGAAGATTAAAATCTGTTTCTTAACCACTTAAGGACCGGACCAATATGCTGCCTAAAGACCCAAGGTGTTTTTACAGTTCGGGACTGCGTCGCTTTAACAGACAATTGCACGGTCGTGCGACGTGGCTCCCAAACAAAATTGGCGTCATTTTTTCCCCACAAATAGAGCTTTCTTTTGGTGGTATTTGATCACATCTGCGGTTTTTAGTTTTTGCGCTATAAACAAAAACAGAGCGACAATTTTGAAAAAAAATGCAATATTTTTTACTTTTTGTTATAATAAATATCCCCCAAAAACATATATAATTTTGTTTTCCTCAGTTTATGGCCGATACGTATTCTTCTACCTATTTTTGGTAAAAAAAAAATCGCAATAATCGGTTGGTTTGCGCAAAATTTATAGCGTTTACAAAATAGGGGATAGTTTTATTGCATTTTTATTTTTTTTATTTTTTTTTACTACTAATGGCGGCGATCAGCATTTTTTTTTCGTGACTGCGACATTATGGCGGACACTTCGGACAATTTTGACACATTTTTGGGACCATTGTCATTTTCACAGCAAAAAATGCATTTAAGTTGCATTGTTTATTGTGAAAATGACAGTTGCAGTTTGGGAGTTAAACACAGGGGGCGCTGTAACATTTAGGGTTCACTTAGTGTGCGTTTACAACTGTAGGGGGGTGTGGCTGTAGGAATGACATCATCGATCGAGTCTCCCTAATAAAAGGGATCACTCGATCGATGCGCCGCCATAGTGAAGCACGAGGAAGCCGTGTTTACATACGGCTCTCCCCGTTCTTCAGCTCCGGGGAGCGATCGCGACGGAGCGGCTATAAACAAATATCCGCGCCATCGTCCCGGATCGCTCCCCGCGGGAACCCGACCGCCGCATGTCACGGGGGGGGGTCCCAATCGGACCCCTGACCCGCGGAAAGGCAGGGACGTACAGGTACGCCAATGTGCCTGTACGTGCCATTCTGCCGACGTATATGTACATGCGGCGGTCGGGAAGGGGTTAAAAAACACAGTCAATTTGTATTTAGTTATCAGTTGTGTATAATTTTCTGTACAATCAAAGCTAGAGCTGTATTGTTTGATAGTCTGCTTTGAAACAGGACACAGTAAAAGCATAGGGGGGCAGAAGGAACCTCAATCTATAGTAGGGGGTCCAGGCGTACAACACAATAAAGTAGAAGACACTTGTAATTCCTGTTGTAATTCCCCAAGGTGGTCAGTGGCCAGTGCACTGGCTCGTAGTGTCCTCCTAGCACCTGAGCAAACATATAGGTAATCAAATTGTTATTTAAAAAAAATACAGGGCTTACGCGTTTTGGCATGTAGCCTTAATCATTACCATGGCGGAAGATGGAGCTGCCGCCTTTCTTTTTTTACCTATATACAAACTTACAACACAGGGTTTCCCCGCATCTTATACGCATGTCAGGAGCCTGTTCTCAATGGAGCTGGTTCACACAGCTCCGGGACGGCTACGGAGTGATTTGCACAGGAGTTCTGTGTGTCTTCTGGTTCGTTTCAGGTCCGAATTTAGCCAAAAATGGTGAACGCACCAGACCCCTGCTGTTCGCACAGCAATTATCCACAGTGATCGTGGCTGTTTTTTCCAAACCCATGTGGCTGAGTCCGCCAGTCACCTGTACTGGGCCAATCTTTTGCAGTAGGAGCATTCTCTGTCCTGAAGTTCATTGTGTATGTGTGGCTTCAGGGTGGGGAATGCCCCCCTTTGTGGACGATTGGCCCATTACAGGTTACAGCTTCCTGGCAGGCTTAGCCACATGGGCTCAGAAGAGTTTACGAACATGCTCAAGCTCATCTCTGCCAGCCATGATCATTGCAGGTAATCATTGTGTAGCAAAAAAAGGTTGGTGGGGCTTTAAATGAAGCATGGGGAAGTGCTTCCATCCCAGTTACAGAGAACAAAGGAGGAGCGGTGGGACTTTAAATGAAGCAGTTCACAGGTATGGGTAAGAATGAAAATAATAAAATGTAATGCATATATACAATACTGATATAGTACATGTGTGAAAGGTGACATGGGCCAGTGCACACGGTACAACCTACATGGACATATACACATAACAATAGACAGTATTGATTAAATAATTCTAATCATGAAATATACAAATGTGAATTCGGCAGCACATGACAACATGATGTGGAGGGTATAAAATCATAAATGCGTGCTTGCGTTGTGTTGGATCCCCCCCCCCCCCCCCTAGCTCCTGGGAGTGACACACCCCCCTCTGGTCCTTTTTCCTTACTTTACCTTGGTGTGGTATATATTGTAAGTACCCGAATTAACACACTGTGCTCTCTGGTGCACCCAGTCAGTATTCTGACGTCATCATACTTTAATATTTCAGATGTCCTTAGCATCCACCCCTGAGGAAGTGTTTTTACAAAAACACAGAAACGCGTCGGGCACCTAGGATGCAGCTACTTGCTTCAATAGGACGATACTCTTTTATACTTTTTATGATCTATACGATTTTATACCCTCCACATCATGTTGTCATGTGCTGCTGAAGGGAAGGGCTGCCACAAGGGAAGAAGCCACTCAATGGGGGAAACCAGGGAAGCACCTGTCCTGGAGAGGACCAAGCGGAAGGCTGGTATCTCGGGGAAGGCCTGGTGACTTTATTGGAGGATGCACCGTAGCCTATGTTACCTTACAGTGTGCCGGGTTGGCTTAAAGGCTCTAAACTGTAAGGCTGGATATCTGAATACTAAATCCTGTGGCAGAGGATACTTTAACAGTTCATCTTTATCGCACTAAAGTCTGTGGCAGAAACTGTTTTTCGTTTTTGTTTTTGTCTGTGCATCATCTCGGCTGCTAGGCCGGTGAGAGGAAAGTAGTGAGTGTGACTTTTGAAGCTTAAAAGCTACCCAGTGATCTGCATCAAGTGCCTGAACCTTCCCCTGACCCTACATCCCTCTACCCGTGCAAGTTTGTGTGAAATAAAGCTTAACAAAAAGGATTTGCAACTTGTGTGGACATTGAGGTTTCTATAGACTCTCATGCCCTAGGCAACGAACGGTGAGGTAACGTGCAGGCCCAAATCTAAACCAGCAGCTCCTTCGGGGGTAGTGCTACAATTGGTTGTGCGAAGGGTCATGGATAGCTTTGACCACCGTCAGCCTGTCATTGCATTATATGGGTTGAGCGGCCGAAGCTGTTCACACACATCTGTCATTCCAGACGCAGGAATCCGCAGACTGTTTCCGCTGGAATTCGCAGGGTGTGCTAATCGCCTATGAATGGACCCTTAAGCAGTAATCAAAGTAAATATTTGCCTCAGGTTTAGATAGCCAGTCTCCTCAGCTGCATGCTAATTTTAGAACAGCGAGAACACTCGCAATGAAGGTAAATAGCCTTGTTGCCCTGAGCACTGAAGCTTCTAAGACTTATGTTGCTTTGTGATTAAGGGCATATTCACGTGAATGCAGGGGCCCATACAGCATGTGCCAATGAGTGTTTTTTATACGCCTAGGAATGACATGTTCCATGCAGTAACTGCCAGTAGCCTGTTAAAAAATCTTTCCGTACCCAAGTGTTTGCGCTTGTACAGGGACGGATGAGCATCCGTGGACGCAGTTTGACTGGCCCTGAACAGATCTGTTCCTGTACGGATGTAATCACTTGGATGTGCAGGAAGATCCATACAGCTGCTGCCTCTGTTAACCTGTCATTGATTTTTAACAAGCTGCTGCATGGAACATCTGTCACTCCCAAGCACATAAACACAGGCTGTACGGGCCTCTGCGTCCATGTCAACAAGCCTTTAGTAACTTAAAGTGGAATTAAACTCATCAATTTAATGGTTTAAAAAAAAAACAGTTACATTCCCAGCATGCCGGGATAGCTAATTGTCACATTTGCTTGTGCTCTCAACCAAACTGTCAAGCCATCAAATGGCTGATATCATAACTGATCACATGTGAGTCATGGCAATTTTAGATAAAAAAATGGCTAAGATGGCAGCTTCCTTGGCTAAAAAGGATAGGAGAGTTTAGTTCTGCTTTAAGGGGTTTAAAAGGAAGATAGGGAACATACTGAAAACAGACCAAATATACATGGAATCCAGTGGACTTTATTACAGCCTAGACCAGGTACAACTAAATAGTGGACCGCGGTCAAGGTCTGGACTGCGCTACTGTCCCATCCGGACCAGTGGTCACGTCATTTATGAGCCGCTTTTATTCACCAGCCTCCACCGCTGTCATTCTCAGGACCAAGTGGAGTTGGAGAGCAGGAGACATGATGATAATAAGCTGAGTGCAGGATGCACAGCTCTGCTTTGGATGGAGGGCGGGAGCTGCTGGCGGTTTACTTTTCACATTAACCATCAAGTGATTGGTGGCTAGAGCTGCCCTGCTAGCCACCAATCATCTGCTGGTTAATCTGGAAAAATAACAGTTGACAGCTCCCACCCTCCACCCAATGCTGAGCTGTGCCTTCTGTACCCAGATTAACCACTTCCATACAGGGCACTTACACACCTTCCCGCCAAAGCCAATTTTCAGCTTTCAGCACTGTCGCACTTTGAATGGCAATTGCGCGGTCATGCTACACTGTACCCAAACAAAATTGGCGTCCTTTTTTCCCCACAAATAGAGCTTTCTTTTGGTGGTATTTTATCATCTCTGCGATTTATTTTTTTGCGCAACAACTAAAAAAAGACTGAAAATTTAGAAAAAAAATTAAGTTGTTTTTTTTTTCTGTTAATTTTTTTGTAAATAAGTACGTTTTCTCTTTCAATTACGGGCACTGATATGGCGGCACTGATGGGCACCGATGAGATGGCACTGATGGACATCGATGAGGTAGTACTGACGGGCACAGATGAGGTGGCACTGATTGGCGGCGCTGGTATGCAGCACTGATGGGCACACATAGGCGGCACTGATGGGCACACATAGGCGGCACTGATGGGCACACATGGGCGGCACTGATGGGCACTCATGGGCGGCACTGATGGGCACTCATGGGCGGCACTGGGCACGCATAGGCGGCACAGATGGGCACTCATGGGCGGCACTGATGGATACTTATGGGTGGCACAGATGGGCACTGATAGGTGGGCACTGTGGGGTGGCACTGATGGACACTGTGGGGGGGGCACTGATGGACACTGTGGGGCGGCACTGCTTTACCCATGTTGCCAGTCAGTGCCCATTTGTGGTCTGTCAGACGCGAGTGAGGAAGAGCCATCAACGGCTCTTCCTGTTTACATCGTGATCAGCCGCGGTTGGACACGGCTGATCACGTGGTAAAGAGCCTCCGTGAGAGACTCTTTACCTTGATGGGTGTTGCGGGGTGTCAGACTGACACCCTGCAACAACGATCGCCGCGATGCGCGCCCCCCCGGGGGCGGGCAGCGGCTCAGAATCCTGAGGATGTCATATGACGTCCAGTCAGGATTCTACAACCACTTTGCCGACATCAAAATGTCATTGGCGGGCGGCAAGTGGTTAATACTATCCTGTCTCCCACTCTCCTCTTGGTCTAATGTGGGAGAGTAAAGTGAAGAGGACACTATTGGAGGGGAGAGGGGTGATGTGAAAGGGGGTTGTAGGGGGGGGGGGTGGCTGGATGTCAACAGGGCAGAGCACACTACTGTGGAGGTTACTGAGGGGGGTAAAGGAGGGGGTACTGCTGTGAACGGAATAAGTGCTATGGGGAGCTGTGAAGAGGGGAGGGATTGTTATATGAGAGGAGGCAGTGCTGCATAGGGGGGTGATGTAAAGAGGGTGGGGATGTGAAGGGGGCAGTGCTGTGGGGGGGGGGGGTTGATGTGAAGAGGGAAGAGAACACTACCGGGGGGAATTGTGATTCGAGGGGGGGCAGTGCTGTAGGAGGGTGATGTAAAGCGGGGGGGCGGTGCAGTGGGGGGGGGGTGCATAGGGGGGCAGTGTTGTGGGTGGAAAGTGATGTAAAGGGAACGGTTGATGTGAGGGAGGGGCAGTTCTGTAGGGGGGGTGGTGATGTGAAAAGGGCAGTACTGTGGAGAGGTGATGTGAAGAAGGCAGAGCACACTTCGATGGGGGGGCAGTGCTGTGTGAGGAGTGATATGAAGGGGGGGCGGGTGATGTGAAGGAGGCAGTGTTGGTGGGTGATGTGAGGAGGTCAGAGCCCACTAGTGTAAGAGGGGAATTTGTGCTGTGAGGGGGGCAGCGCTGTGGGAGGGGGATGTAAATAGGGGGCAGTGCAGTAGGGGGTGATGTAAAATTGGGCAGTGCTGTGGGGGGGGGGGGGCGTGATGCAAAGGAGAAGCAGATGATGCAGAGAGGAAGGGGCAGTACTGTGGGGGTGTGTGGGTGATGTGAGGGAGGGCCGGGGATGTAAAGGGGGAAGAGTACACTACTTTGGGGGGGGGGGATTTGTTATACGAGGGAGGGTGATGTGTGTGGGGGGGAAGGGGATGTGAATGGAGCAGAGGACCGTACTGTGAGGGGGGTTGATGATTTGAAAGGGGGATGTGGATAAAGGGGATGTGTTATGTAAAGGGGATTTAGTACACTACTGTGAAGGGGGTGGGGGTGATGTGATGGGGGCCTGAGAACACTACTCTGAGGCCCCGTACACACGAGAGGATCTATCCGCTGGAATTGATCTGCGGACATGCTCCAGCGGATAGATCCCCTGGTGTGTACAATCCAGCGGATCTGTTTCCGCGGATTTTTATCCCCTGGGATGGATTTCAAGCGGATAAAAATTTGAAGACATGCTTTCAAATCTATCCGCTTGAATCCATTCCAACAGATTGATCCGCTGGTCTGTACAGACTCACCGGATCAATCCGTCCGAATGGATCCCCCGCATGCGTCGTAATGATTCGACGCATGCGTGGAATTCCTTATATGACCGCGTCGCGCACGTCGCCGCCTCATCATCGCGGCGACGGGGCGACACGTCATCGCGATGGGATTTCGGCGCGGATTTCGATCCTATGGTGAGTACACTCCATCGGATCCAAATCCGCGGAAATCCGTTGGACCGTATCCGCGGATAAATTCTCTCGTGTGTACTAGGCCTGAAGGGAAAACTGTGGGTTACTATGATGCGTGGGGACTGAGAATGGGATTGTAAAAGAAGGGGGTGGTGATGTAAAGGAGTCTTTGCAGAACCATGTGATTCAGACCACTGCTGGAAGAAAATTTTACTGATCGGACCTACATAAATTTGAATTCAATACCCCTAGCCTGCCTAAACCTTGAGGAATGTCAGGTGCTTGAGGGCCAACTTACACTCGTTGTGTTTTGGTTACACTTGTGGCAATGCACGTTACATGCATTGCTGTGTTGCACTGCCATTAATTTTGAGTGCCACAACACATGGCAAGATACCAGAGCATTAGAAATATGCTGACATGTCCACATTTTTTATAGTGCTTTGGCAGCCTATTTATTTTTTTGGGCTGCCTTAACACAGGACACAAATGTATATAAGCCCTAACTAAAATGGCAGACGGAGCTCTCAAAATCAAAAGTCCAAAATGCAAGGTATCACCAGCACGCTAAATTAGCAGTCAGTGGCATAGTGTCAGGGATCGCAATCACGACGTCCCTGTCAAATTGCGTTTTGCAGGGGGACAATTATAGGATCAAATCCCCTGTATGGCTCAGATTGCAACAACTGAAAGACAGCTTCTCCTCCTCTCCTGGATACAGGGGATCGGACCCTCGCTGCACCGATCACCACTCTGTGCTCTCTGCACTGATTGTGGCAACCCCCCCCCCCCTTCCCAGCTGCTTCAGGGGATGGAGAGCAGAGAAGGGGCTGGTAAATATGTCATTCACAAGCCCCTTACTTTTCTTAATGAGCACAGTGAGTGATCAGTACCAATTACTCACTGTGTTCATAACTGAAGCATAATAAACACTGTTTACTATGCTTCCATTTATGAATGAACAGGAAGGCTATGCAGACACTAGCGGTCCTAGCAACCAATGACTGAGAAAAAGATTGAAGGGGAGGGTGAGAAGCAGAAAGCGCAGGCATGCAGGAATCCTCACTGGTTGTAGTGTGTGAGAGTATACATTGCAATCATTGAGGATACCGCACTGAGTGGAGCCCACTCCTGGAACATGTTCTGGCAGTGGGCTCCGGGACTTCAGTCCTTCAGCTCAGATTGGTGGCACCCCAGGACTTACTTGAAATCTCGGGATGGTCCCATGTAATCCGGGATGGTTGAGAGGTATGTATATACCTCAGAAAGACTGGATTTGACCTGCAGAGAAAGAACTCACACACAACCTGACCCCTGCAGCAATCAGCCAGAATATTTAAAGTGATATAATACCGCAAATTACAATAACAGTAGCAATAACATGACAACATAGAATAGGCACCTGCCTACACCTAAATAGGTCAAAATAATGTGCAAAGCCACCCATTACAGGATTAGGTTGATAAGCTCATGCATGTTGTGTGACAGAATTAAATTAAATAAGCAAGGTTTTTACTGAAAACTGCATGGAATCACAATGTCCAATCAACTGCCATTCCCCCTTCATAAGAGAGAATGAAATATCCTTTCTACAAAACGATCAGGCTGAACGTGCACCGAGCTGAATCCGTGTACTGAACAGCTAATGAAGCATGAAGGTGCTGCCCGTGTGCATCACACCATTTGTGGACATTGGGGGGATTACCAAAGACTTGTGCACAGGGAGAAATGCACAAAGATCTATATGAAGGCTAATGTGGAGAGCTTTGTGCCTTATTAGAAAATTTGGTGCACGAAACTTTGTTAATGTGATGTATGAAATGGAAATATGTTAATCTCTTTACTTCCCTCACACATCTGTCAATTTTGACGCTGTATCTCTATGATATTTCAAGCTTTTACACAACCAATTCTTCCTCCAATTTCACATATGGTTGCGTGATTGTTATGTAGCACTACCCCCGAAGGAGCTGCTGGTTTGATTTGGGTGGCATGTTACCTCTTGTCTTTTCGTTGTCTAGGGTACTGGACGAGAGCTGTAATAAAGTCAATGTCCACACGACAGGTGTCTTTTCTGTGCTTTTTTTTTTTACCCAGCCGGGTAAAAAACGATAAATAGTAGAAATAAGATTCAGGGTTAACTGGTGCAAAAAACAGTCCTGTGTCCAATGAGAAAACTTCTTCACCACTCTAGCCAGAGTGGGTACAGTGCATCTGGATAGGCTTCTCTCATCAGCCTGGCAGCCAGAGTGTCACTCGGGACTTTAGGTTAAAGTCTCTGCCACAGACCCTCCTAAAGGTGGAGATAATCTCGGTCCGAAATCCCTCTCAACTGGATTCAGCACCCGGATCTCCTTCAAAACAGCTTCAATTGCATCAATAACTGACAGGCGACCACCGTCCAGCCTCTCAGGTACGAAGTGTCCTTCGATGAGCAGATAGGCCTCTCCTGCGATACCAGCCTCATGCTCGGTGTCCCTCAGACAGGTTCTTCATCGACGACTTCCTCCACTTTGGACAGACAGCACAGGGCCACTTGTAAATCTGTAACCCAGTCTGCTTACTGAGCCTACGAAGTAGATTGGTGCTCCAGACCAACGTGGTCCCAGAGCCAGGAACACAGCAACACTTACACACACCCTGGCCAGGAGGGCCACACACGGGGGTGGTGGGACGACTGCCCAGGTGGAAGGCGGGAGGCGACGACCCCGAACCAATGGCGTCTGCCCCTTTAATACCCCTCCCCAGCATGCACAGCGAGGCGATCAACCCTCCTGATTGCCTGCCGAGGAGAAGCATCCACACTACCCTGATTCTACTGCTTCCCCCCTGCTGTCTGGGGGTGACTGAAGTCCCATGACAAAAGGATAGGCACACAGCACAGCCAGGGCTGAAACAGAAGCCTATACAATTTGGCTAAATTAACATGGTCAAAGCCAATTAACGCTCCTTCTAAATTTACAATAGCACCTGCTATGAAAGTAGCCAGGCGCTACATTTTTTTTTTTTTTATATATATATACCGATCAGCGGTAACTTTATGACCACCCATTTACTATTGCATAGGCTCCCCCTTTTCCACCAAACAGCTGAAACCTGTCTAGGCATGGATGCCACTGGACCTCTACATTTATTTTATTTTTTATATATATACCGATCAGCAGTAACTTTATGACCACCCATTTACTATTGCATAGGCCCCCCTTTTGCCACCAAACAGCTGAAACCTGTCCAGGCATGGATGCCACTAGACCTCAAAAAGTATGCTGTCTTATCTGGCACCAAGCCATCAGTAACAGATCCTTTAAGTCAGAGATGGGGCCTCCATGAATCTGACTTGTTTTTCCAGCATATCCCACAGATGCTCGATTGGAGGGAGATCTGGAGAATTTGGAGGACCATTTTTTGCAGTGTGGAAAGTAGGCATGTGCAAAAGGGAAAAATTTGTTTTGTTTCGTTTTAATTCGTTATTTAATTAATTTTGTTAAGTTAGATTCGTTACATGTGTTAAATTCGTTTTCGGGATTCGTTCGTTTTCAACCGAATTCGAAAATATTTCAATCGGATTCGAAAACAAATTCTATTCGAATCGAATTCGAAAACAAATTCGAATGAAAATTGAAAGCAAATTTGAATCAAAATCTAAAAAATATAAATCGATTTCTAAAAAAAGAATACAATAAAAAAGAATATAAAATAATAAAACAATAGAATGAAAATCAAAGAATATTAAAGAACAGAATGGAATTTAATAGAATGTAATCAAATACAATAGAATATGACCTGGCTTCTTCTATCTATCTTCCATTTTCTGAAATTCGAAATTCATATAGAATGAACTCAAATTCGAATAGAAAAATATTAGAAGAGTAGAATAATAAAAAAAAAATATATAATATATATATATATATATATATATATATATATAAATATATTTTATTCTACTCTATTCTAATATTTTTCTATTCGGATTTGAGTTCATTCTATATGAATTTCGAATTTCAGAAGATGGTTATATATATATATAAATGTAATTATATATATATATATATATATATATATATATATATATATATATATATATATTATATATATATACCGTATTTATCGGCGTATACCGCGCACATTTTTGCCCTGAAAATCAGGGCAAAATCGTGGGTGCGCGGTGTACGCCGATACCCGCGCCGAGTTTTGAATACTGCGCCGACATATACCGAGCACAGTACACTCGGGTATAGTCGGGCAGTCTCGGCTCCTCCCGCGCTGACGTCCAGGACGTACAGGACGTCAGCGCGAGAGTAGCCGAGCATTGCCGACAATACACGAGTGTACTGCGCTCTGTATATGTCGGCGCAGTATTCAAACTCGGCGCGGGAAACGAGCGGGGAGGACGCGAGGACGCCACAGAAGGACGCCGGACCCGACGAAGAGGACACCCGAAGCCGCAGACGGACGCCGGACCCGACGAAGAGAACACCCGAAGCCGCAGAAGGACGCCGGACCCGACGAAGAGGACACCCAAAGCCGCAGACGGACGCCGGACCCGACGAGGCCGCCGATGGATGCCGCGCAAGACACCAAAACTGTAAGTACAAAAAAAAAAATTCCACAGGATTCGGGGCAACTTTAGGGGTGCGCGGTATACGCGGGAGCGCGTTATACTGCGATAAATACGGTATATATATATAACCATCTTCTGAAATTCATATACAATGAACTCAAATTCGAATAGAAAAATATTAGAATAGAGCAGAATAAAATATATATATATATATATATATATATATATATATATATAAAATTACATTTCTATATATAACCATCTTCTATATTTTATTATTCTACTCTTCTAATATTTTTCTATTCGAATTTGAGTTCATTCTATATGAATTTCGAATTTCAGAAAATGGAAAATAGATAGAAGATTTGTTTTCGAATTTGATTCGAATAGAAATTTTTTTTTAATTCGATTCGAATAGAATTTGTTTTCGAATTCGATCGAATTTCGCAGGTTTTCGATTCGAAAACGTTCGTTCGGATTTGGTTAAATTCGTTAATATTACAATTCGGAATTCGTATGCATCCGAATGTCCAAATAAAGAAAAATGTGTCCGAATTTCGATTCAGAACGAAACGAAATGCACATGCCTAGTGGAAAGGCACATTATCTGAGAGAGGCCACTGCCATCATGGAATACTATCTACATGAAGGGGTATGCCTGATCAGCAACAATATTTCGAAAGATGGTGATTGTCTTTGAACATTGCTCAAAGCATCACACTGCCTCCGTCGGCTTGCCTTCTTCCCATATTACATCCTGGTGCTATGTGTCCCACAGGTAAGCGAAACACACATACCCAACCATCCACATGATGTAAAAGAAAACAAGATCCATTAGACCAAGCCACCTTCTTCCATTGCTCCATGGTCCAGTTCTGATGCTAACATGCCCATTTGTAGGTGCTTTTAAATGTGGACATGGGTCAACACCGGTATGCCGCTATTCAGCCCCATATGCAACAAGCTGTGATGCACTGTGTGTTCTCGTCAATATTCCCATCACATACAGGGCCGGTGCTACCACTATGCAAACTAGGCAACTGCCTAGGGCGCCCGGCCACTGGTGTTCTCTCTCTCAGCATCAGCAGGCAGCCGCCACTCCGTTCACACATAGTGTCAGAAGCATAGCGGCGGCGGAGGACTGTGTCTGTGTCCTGACTCCCAAATGAATGGAAACAAGCAAATATTTGTTAATGGCCACTGAAAGGCTGCATTTGATGGGCGCTGGGGAGGCTGCATTGATGAGCGCTGGTGGGTTGCATTTGATGGGCGCTTCATTAAAAAAAAAAATTTCGCCTAGGGTGTCAAAAAATCCTTGCACCAGCCCTGATCACATATGCTCCTGGAATAGGCTCAAAAGTAATGGGTGCTGCAGAAACCACCAGCTGGAGACTGGAACATGCACTAAACAGTTTAAATATTTGCCAGCACAACACGGTTCTTCCGATAAAGTCCAAACTTTTATTGAAGTGAGAGAGAGAGATCACATCACAGCAAAGAAGTGGAACATTTCAGAGCCACACAGAATCCCTTGGTCAGGGTGTCATCACATAGCTGAAGAAGGAGGTCCCATTTTGGTCATTCTCTGGTCATTATGGTCATTAAAATGAATTAATGCTGACGCTTAATGTTTTTTGCCTAGACTCTACTGCTGCTGGACGCACTGGCAGTGGGTTTTTTTCTGCCTCAAAAAGCTCCTGCCACTAAATGCTGCTAAAAGCCTTGGTGTGCATGGACACTTCGGCCGCGTACACACGGTTGTTCCAAACCGATGAGAATGGTCCGACGGGCAATTTCCATCGGTTCACCGCTAAAGTGGCCTGGTGGTCTGATGTGCGTACACACCATCGTTCCAAAAACCGATCGGGTCAGAACGCGGTGACGTCAAACACACGACGTGCTGAATAAAACAAAGTTCAATGCTTCCAAGCATGCGACGACTTGATTCTGAGCATGCGCGGGTTTTGAACCGATGCTTTCTGTACTAACCATCGGTTTGGACTGATCGGGCAGCGGCCCATCGGTTCGATTTTGAAGCATGTTTTAAAATTTTGGACCGAAGGAAAACAGACTGATGGGCTATACACACAATCGGTTTGGACCGATGAAACTGAACCTTGGTCCATTCTCATCGGTTTTGTCCGACCGTGTGTACGCGGCCTTAGGCTAACATGGAGGGGTGTTTAGAGGCAGAAAAATTAAATGTCAGACACCCCTAGTAGCAGCTGTAAAAATGTCCAGTGTGCATGAGGCTTAAAAGTGCAGGCTCTGAGGAAATGTAAAGCCGTGTGAATGAGTTGGTTCTGGGGAATTATTCAGCAATGTGAATGTGCTCTAAAAGAGTGGGCTCTAAGGAAACGTACAGTCGTGGGAACGAGCCCTAAGGCTGCATTCACACCTGAGTGTTTTGTAGCTTGAAGTTCAAAGCTCCAAAATGCTCTGGGAGAAAAAAAAATCAATTACTCTCTATGGAGGTGGTTCAAATCTCCACTCCAAGTTGCCTGAAGCCAAATCGCTGAAGTTCAAAAAAGTTTTAGAGCTACTTTTGTAGCTCGATTCGGGCAGATTGCTGCATTTTTGAAGCAGCTGAAAGCAGAAACACGTAGCAACAGATGATGTAGCAGATGATGGTTTCCTCAATTGGCTAATACAAAAATTCCAAAGCTCCAAAACACTTAGAAAACACTGTACAAATACTTAAAATCGCACATACAAATGTGCGACAAAATGCCTGGAAAAACATGATACTTAGATGTGAATACAGGCTAATAGAGTGAGCTCTGAGGAACAATACAGCCGTGTAAATGCATACTTGCCAACTGTCCCGAATTTCCCAGGATTTAGACCTTTGTCCCGGTCTTATCGTTTCCCGTGAAATTGCAGTTTTCTAATTTTTTTCCCGCCGCCGGCACTAGTCAATTCTGTCTCTGTCGCCATTTTACAGAAGACCAGCTCTTGAGGAAGAAACAAGGGACTGAGCCCTGATGGCAATGAAAGCGGCTGCCAATAGAAATAGAGCTCCTTGCTACATGGCCTCTGCCTCTTGGTTCTGTACATGGTGCGGAGACCAAAACACACCATCCTGAGCAGTGCCAAGGCCCGATGAAGAGTCCTAGGGCCACGCTATCCATGCTCTGTCTCACTCTAACTGGCTGCCCCCTGTCACAAGGTGACTGCACGCTGAATCCTCCTCCGCTCCGTGGCCAGGTGCATGAGAAGAGGGGGGGTGGGTTGTCCTGGGGGGGTCCGTGTACAGATGGAGGGGGGTGCGCTGTCCTGGGGGTCTGTGTACAGATGGAGGGGGTGCGTTGTCCTGGGGGGTCTGTGCTGATGGGGGTGCATTATCCTGGGGGGTCTGTACTGATGGGGGGTGCATTGTCCTGGGGGGTCTGTACTGATGGGGGGTGCATTGTCCTGGGGGGTCTGTACAGATGGAGGGGGGTGCGTTGTCCTGGGGGGTCTGTACTGATGGGGGGTGCTTTGTCTTGGGGGGGGTCTGTACTGATGGTGGGGAGCGTTGTCCTGGGGGGTCTGTACTGATGGGGGGTGGGTTGTCCTGGGGGTCTGTGTACAGATGGAGTAGGGTACGTTGTCCTGGGGGGTCTGTACTGATGGAGGGGTGGGTTGTCCGTACTGATAGGGGTGCATTTTCCTGGGGGGTCTGTACTGATAGGGGGTGTGTTGTCCCGGGGGGCTGTACTGATGGGGAGAGTCTGTACTAATGGGGGGGTGCTTTGTCCTGGGGGTCTGTGCTGATGGAGGGGGGTGGGTTGTCCTGGGGGGTCTGTACAGATGGGGGGGGGTTGTCCGGGGGGGTCTGTACTGATGGGGGGTGCGTTGTCCTGGGGGGATGTCTGTACTGATGGAGGGGGTGGGTTGACCTAGGAAATCTGTACTGATGGAGGGGGTGGATTGTCCTGGGGGAGTCTGTACTGATGAAGGAGGGGGTCTACACTGAGGGGGTCTATACTGATAGAGGAGGGTCTGTACTTATGGAGGGGGGTCTATACTATGGGAGGGGGGTCTGTACTGAGGGAGGGGGATCTGTAATGAGGGAGAGCTATAGTGGGGGGTGTGACACCATGTTTTTCTGCATCGGGTGACACCAACCCTAGTGACGCCACTGGTAATTGGGGACACCTGGTGTAAGGAGGGACTCTGCTGGGGGCACCTGATGTAAGGGCGGACTCTGCTGGGGCACCTGGTGCAAGGATGGACTCTGCTGAGAATGCCTGATGTAAGGAGGGACTCTATTTTGCAATGCCTGATGTAAGGAGGGTCTCTGCCCAGGTGCATGGGGAGGAGAGGGTGGGATGTCCTGGGGGTCTGTGTACAGATAGAGGGGGGTGCGTTGTCCTGGGAAGGTCTGTATTGATGGGGGGTGCGTTGTCCTGGGGGAGTCTGTACTGATCGGGAGGTGCGTTGTCCTGGAGGGGGGTCTATACTGATATGGGGGTGGGTTGTTGAGGGGGGTCTTTGTACAAATGGAGGGGGTGCATTGTCCTGGGGGGTGTTGTCCTGGGGGGTCTGTACTGATGAAGGGGGGTGGGTTGTCCTGGAGGGGTCTGTACTGATGGGGGGGAGCATTTTCCTGGGGGGTCTGTACTGATGGGGGGTGCGTTGTCCTGGGGGTATCTGTACTAATGGGGGATGCGTTGTCCTGGAGGGGTCTATACTGAGGGAGGGGAGTCTGCACTGAGGGAGGGGGGTCTGTACTGTGGGAGGGGGGTCTATACTGTGGGAGGGGGGTCTATACTGTGGGAGGGGGGTCTATACTGTAGGAGGGAGGAATACTGCCGAAGGGGATCTTTAATGTGGGGGGGGGGGTCTTTACTGAGGGAGGACTATAGTGGGAGGGTGCGCGACACCATGTTTTTCCAC
Source organism: Rana temporaria (assembly GCF_905171775.1). NCBI lineage: Eukaryota > Metazoa > Chordata > Amphibia > Anura > Ranidae > Rana > Rana temporaria. Next base: position 399,609,000 of record NC_053490.1, read on the forward strand.
ACCGGGTGACCCCAACCCTAGTGACGCCACTGGTAACTGGGGAGACCTGATGTAAGGAGGGACTCTGCTGGGGGCACCTGATGTAACTCTGCCGGTAATGCCTGATGTAAGGAGGGACTCTTCTGGGAATAAATGATGTAGTAAAGGGCGCTCCCAAAACAATCACTATAAGTGCAAAAAGTGATCTATGCATAATAATATATATGCGTTTGTGACCATGTATAGACACATATTAGTAAATTGCTTCACTTGAAACGTGAGCACAACTGTTACAGAAAAAAACTGATTGTTACGTTTTTGATTGCTCAAACAAATATATCATGAAAAGTTCAATACGGCGGGCTTTGAGGAAATGTACAACCGTGTGAATGAGCCTTAATATGTAGGCTCAATACAGTGGGCTCTGAGAATATGTGGAGCCATGTGAATAAGCCTCAATGCAGCAGGCTCTAGGGAAATGTGCAACAATGCAAATGAGCCTCAACACGGCGGGCTCTGAGGAAATGTAGAACCATGCGAATGAGCCTCAATACGGCGGACTCTGAGGAAATATACAGCTGCGTGAATGAGCCTCAATACTGTCCCCTGAAACTGGGGATGTCTGGTCACCCTAGTGAATGAGCCTCAATACGGCAGGCTCTAAAGGAAATGTACAGTCATATAAATGAGCCTCAGTACGGCAGGCTCTGAGGAAATGTACAGCAGTGTGAATTAGCCTCAATACGGCAGGCTCTGAGGAAACGTACAGCCATGTGAATGAGCCTCAATACAGAGGGCTCTGAGGAAATGTACAACTGTGTGAATGAGGCTCAATACGGCGGGCTCTGAGGAAACGTAGAGCTGTGTGAATGAGCCTCAATACAGGGGCTCTGAGCAAACGTACAGCCGTGTGGATGAACCTCAATATGGCAGGCTCTGAGGAAACGTAGAGCTGTGTGAATAAGCCTTAATACATCGGGCTGAGGAAATGTAGGCACGTGTGAATGAGCCTCAATACAGCAGGCTCTGAGGAAACATACAGCCATGTGGATGAGCCTCAATACAGCGGGCTCAAAGAGCAAAGTAGAGCTGTGTGGATGAGCCTCAATAAGGTGGGCTCGGAGGAAACGCGGAGCCGTGTGAATAAGCCTCAAGACGACGTGCTCTGAGGAAACGTACAACCGTGTGAATGAGCCTCAATATGGCAGGCTCTGAGGAAAGTATAACCGTGTGAATGAGCCACAATACAGTGGGCTCTGAGAAAATGTAGCGCCGTGTGAATGAGTCTCAATACGGTGGGCTCTGAGAAAATGTACATTTGTGTGAATGAGCCTCAATACGGCGGTCTCTGATGAAATGTACAGCTGTGTGAATGAGCCACAATACAGCGAGCTCTGAGGAAATGTACAGCCGTGTGAATGAGCCTCAATACGGCGGTCTCTGGGGAAACGTACAACCATGTAAATGAGCCTCAATACGGCGGTCTCTGGGGAAACGTACAACCATGTAAATGAGCCTCAATACGGCTGGCTCTGAGGAAACGTACAGCCGTGTAAATGAGCCTCAATACGACGTGCTCTGAGGAAACGTACAACCATGTAAATGAGCCTCAATACGGCTGGCTCTGAGGAAACGTACAGCCGTGTAAATGAGCCTCAATACGGCGGGCTTTGAGGAAACATACAACCGTGTAAATGAGCCTCAATACGGCTGGCTCTGAGGAAACGTACAGCCGTGTAAATGAGCCTCAATACGGCTGGCTCTGAGGAAATGTACAGCCGTGTGAATGAGCCTCAATACGGCGGTCTCTGGGGAAACGTACAACCGTGTGAATGAGCCTCAATACGGCTGGCTCTGAGGAAACGTACAGCCGTGTAAATGAGCCTCAATACGGCTGGCTCTGAGGAAATGTACAGCCGTGTGAATGAGCCTCAATACGGCGGTCTCTGGGGAAACGTACAACCGTGTGAATGAGCCTCAATACGGCAGGCTTTGAGGAAACGTACAACCATGTAAATGAGCCTCAATACGGCTGGCTTTGAGGAAACGTACAGCGGTGTAAATGAGCCTCAATAGGGCGGGCTTTGAGGAAACGTACAACCGTGTAAATGAGCCTCAATACGGCTGGCTCTGAGGAAACGTACAGCCGTGTAAATAAATGAGCCTCAATACGGTTGGCTCTAAAGAAATGTACAGCCGTGTGAAGGAGGCAGCAGCCATGAGAGAATGTCGCGGAGAATGTGTGTAGCCGAGCGGAAGATTACGTATTATATACGGCTCACATAATACTTCCAGTCACCCTACAGCGCTCGAGCACAGTTCTCTGCCGCCATTTCCGAGCACTGGAGGGCTGCTTCCTCCGCCTGTGTACACGGCTCGCCGGTGTGGAGATAAGAGGAGCCATGGAGCAGCGCTCGGCGCCGTATACCGGCCTTGTGGGTAGAGCCGGGTGTCTGACAGGACAGACAAACACAAGAAGGTGGGGGGGAGGAGAGCGGAGACGGCGCGGCTCGGTCACTGGGGCATTTTAATAAGCGGCAAATTTTTGGTAGAGCCGCTCCGATTAGGGCTAAACTGAGAACACTTTAACCCTAGGGAGACACAACAGGGCCCTAATCATACGTTGTACAGAGCCGTGTGTGACTGGTGTGGAGGAGAGGAGCCGGAGGAGGGCTCACTACATGTGTATGGGAGAGAGCCGACACTGCGCTCCCCTCCTCCGAACAATACACGGAGCGGCCGGGCCTGGAAGTGGCTCCCGTCCTATACAGACAGTCCTGGTGGGGGAGCCGCACACCCCGTGTATAGGGAGACATTCCTTTCCTCCCTTCTCCGGACACCTGCAGCCTGACATCCCGGGGACGGAAGAGGTGACCGCAGGGAAGGACCGGACACACCGACCATCGTCCCACAGAGGCCCCCTCGGGAAAAGGTCAGAGGATGGCTGACGTGTCCCATTGCTGTCTATTGATCCCATTGTGTTGTGACACCTCGCTGTGAGTTCGCACACTCCCGGCTGCCACACATCGTCCTAAACTTCACTCTGCAACTTTGTGTGGGGGAAGGGAGGAAGGGCTGCGCTGTCATCACAGTGATCAGAGGTGACAGCGGAGTCCTTGTCCGGGGACACAACTTCGTACATCCAACAGTCTGCAACAGGGCAGCACTACGTGTTTTCTACGTAACAATCAGTAAAACAATTGCGTTTAAATACGTAAAGACGCGTATGCATACATAATTCGTTTTTATGATAATTGTTTCACGTAATTTGTGGACTTACAAAATGCGCATACATGCGTTCATACGTAAAGCGCATGTTCTTAGGCCGCGTACACACGGTCGTTCCAAACCGATGAGAATGGATCGAAGATCAGTTTTATCGGTTCAAACCGATCGTGTGTACGGCCCATCGGTCTGTTGTCCTTCGGTCCAAAATTGTAAAACATGCTTAAAAATCGAACCGATGGACCGCTGACCGATCGGTCCAAACCGATGGTTAGTACAGAAAAGCATCGGTTCAAAACCCGCGCATGCTCAGAATCAAGTCGACGCATGCTTAGAAGCATTGAACTTCGTTTTTTTCAGCACGTCGTGTGTTTTACGTCACCGCGTTCTGACCCGATCGGTTTTTGGAACGATGGTGTGTACGCACATCAGACCGTCAGGCCACTTCAGCGGTGAACCGATGGAAACGGCTTGTCGGACCATTCTCATCAGTTTGGAACGACCGCGTGTACGCGGCCTGAGATGCAGAGTTTTCTTTTTAATGTTATTGATCTGAAAGCAGCTCATGTTTAGGCATTTGTGTGAATTGAAAACAACGCAACTGCATTCAGATCCCTAATTAAAAAATTGCTTTTATATGCGTTTTTTACGGGTGTGTGAATGAGGCTTGGGCTGGGAGGACAGGGCAGGGACTATATGGCTCAGGCTAGCAGGACTGGCGCTATTCGGCTCAGGCTGGCAAGACAGGTGCTATACGGCTCAGACTGGCAGGACAGGCGCTATACGTCTCAGACTGGCAGGACAGGCGCTATACGTCTCAGACTGGCAGGACAGGTGCTATACGTCTCAGACTGACAGGACAGGCACTATACAGCTCAGGCTGGCAGGACATGCTCTATATGGCTTAAAGCGGGAGTTTACCCTTAGATTGATGCTCATTTTGTCTAGGGGAATCGGCTAGTTGTTTTAAAATCGAAGCTGTACTTACAGTTGTAGAGAGCGATCTTCTCCGCCGCTTCCGGGTATGGGTCTTCGGGACTGGGCGTTCCTATTTTGATTGACAGTCTTCCGACAGGCTTCCCACGGTCGCATCCATCGCGTTACGAGTAGCCGAGAGAAGCCGAACGTTGGTGCGGCTCTATACTGCGCCTGCGCACCGACGTTCGGCTACTTTCGGAAAATCGTGACGCGATGGATGCAACCGTCGGAAGCCTGTCGGAAGACTGTCAATCAAAATAGGAACGCCCAGTCCCGCAGCCCATACCCGGAAGCGGCGGAGAAGATCGCTCTCTACAACGGTAAGTACTGCTTCGATTTTAAAACAACTAGCCGATTCCCCTAGACAAAATGAGCAGGAATCTAAGGTTAAAATTTTTTATTTCCGGGTAAACCTCCACTTTAAGCTGACAGCACAGTCACTGTACAACTCAGAATGACAGCAAAGGACAGAAACAATGCGGCTCAGGCTGACAGAACAGGCACTATACGGCTCAGGCTGGCAGAACAGAACAGGCACTATACGGCTCAGGCTGGCAGAACAGAACAGGCACTATACGACTCAGGCTGGCAGAACAGAACAGGCACTATACGGCTCAGGCTGGCAGAACAGAACAGGCGCTATACAGCTCAGGCTGGCAGAACAGGACAGGCACTATACAGGTTGGCAGGACAGGCACTACAATACTCTGGCTGGCAGGACAGGTAGGCTTAGGCTGGGAGCCTAGGAAAGATACTATAGGACTGAAACAGCAGAAATCCGGATTGCTGCACTCCTCTGACCGCCCCCAGCCCCCCCCCCCCCCCCCCAAAAAAAAGCCACCTTTGTTTTATATTACATCCATAAAAACAGTGCAGTCACAGTGAGTTGAAGAGAGACCTGGTTGAGGCCAGTGGGCTTCTACCATGTCTCTCTTTATCCTAATGTGACTGCACTGGTTTTATGGATGTAATGTGAAACAAAGGTGGCTTTTTGTTGGATCTGAGGAGTGCAGCCATCCGGATTTGTGTTGGTTCAGTCTGATACCGTGGTAAACTGGACTGGAAGCTGGATTGTTGTGTCTCATGGTGCGAGCCAACCTGGAGCAGCAGTTTGTATTCATAGATACTATAAGGTTCAGTAGAGTATCCCAGGGCACTTACTGTAAGGTTTTGTCTGACAGCCCTAGATGGTTACTGTAAGGCTCAGGCTGGCAGCCTAGGATGGTTACTATAAAACTCAGGCTGACTGCCCACCACAGTTACTATAAGACCCAAGCTGGCAGTCCAGGGTAGTTACCATAAAGCTCAGGCTGGCAGCCCGGGATGGTTACTATATGTCTTTGGATGGCAGCCCAGGATGAGGCTCAGGCTGGCAGCGCAGGACAATTACTGTAAGACTCGGGCTTGCAGGCCAGGGATACTATATAGCTCAGTCTGGCAGCAGGAGGCAGGGTATACATAACTGCCAGCCCAGCTACTACGAGGTTTAGTTTGGCAACACAGTTTTGTAAAAGACTAATGTCACACTAGCAATCCTGTTAAAGCTGCATCAAGTTGCTTTTGCATTTCTATTGACTTGTTTCAGGAGAGAAGCAGTTCTGACATGAACAAAAGCCTGTCAACACAGGCCATAAATCCAAGGCAAGCAGCCTAGGATGGGTATTACAAGGCTCAGGCTGGCAGCGAATGACGGGTGCTACAGGGCCCAAGCTTGCAGGACAATAATTATATAGTTCAGGCTAGGAGCTCTGGACAATTGCTATAAGGCTCAGGCTGGAAGGACAGGTATTATAAAACCCAAATGAACTTTCAGTTTTAAATAGCTAAATATATTGCAAGTGCATCAAGATAAGGAGTTCAACGTCCTACAGTTTTTGTGTAGAAAGCAAACACAAAAACTGAGTAGAAAAGCTTGTCAACTGCATGATGTAGAGTAGGACCCTTAGGCTCCATTCACACCTAGGCGACATAAATCGTGGGTGGAATGACCATGATTCTGCCCACAATTCCAAATGCGGGGCACATTTGCAATGCCCTTACTTCTTAATGGCACCCTAATTGCGGTAAGATTGCAAAGCATTTCGCTCAAAAAGGAGTGCGATTGCAGTGCAATTTATCGCATGACAAAAATCGCACCACAATTGGGGTGCCATTAAGAAGTAATGGGATCGCAAATCGCGACGATCCCGCTTGTGATTCAAATAGCCTAGGTGTGAATGGAGCCTTACTCTGTGTGGAAGCAGTGGTCTCTCTGAATAACTGACATGCCCTTTGCCAACTCGGACCTATAGCTTTGTAATTAGAAAAGTAAATCTCCCCTACCACTGATTGGAGAGCTCTATCTCACTCTCAGTAAGGGAAGGGCCATCGAATTTCACACAACACTGTTCCACGTTAGAGCAAGGGTCCTTTTGTATAACATGCTGGCAGTGGATAGGCATTCTACTCACACTGTGGTTGCTTTTTTTTTTTTAAATGTAAGTTATTGCACACTTTTTTATTTTAGGGGCCCTGCAATGTATTTGACTGATGACAAGTTACACCGGTGTGAACGAGTGCTAAATACTGAAATCTGCACTTAAGCCCCCGTTCACACTGGTGTGACTTGTCATGCGATTTGACAGTTCCAAATCACATAACTAGTCGCACCCTATTGTTGGCAATGTAACCGTTTAAATCGGTGCCACTCCGACTTTGCAGTGCCGCAACTAGTTTCCTGCACTATTTTTTGCGATTTCAGGTGCGACTTGCGTAGACATTTGTGCATGAAGTGGCGCTGACTTGCTACTTCGAAATCGTGCTGATTTTAGAGACATCTGTGCGGGTTTCTGAACAGATGTCAATGTAAATCGCACCCCGAAATCGCAAATGTCAAAATACATCTGTGCATGAACCCGCCCAGATGTCTCTCAAATCGCCCCCGCACTGAAATGCGGGTTTGAAATTGTGTGAGTTCAGCTAAACTCGCACGATTTCAAACCCGCGTTCAGTGTGAACGTACCCTCAGGCTGGGTTCACAGCAGGGGTCTGGTGAGTCCCTGTTCTCCATTTCAGGTCCGATTTCAGTCTGAATTTTTTGCTGAATTCGAAACAGAAGACACACAGGACTCCTGTGCAACTCGCTCTAGAGATGTGTGAACTGGCTCCATAGAGAGCTGGTCACAGAATTGGATGCAGGGAAACTACATCCAATTCACAGTAGTGTGAACACAGCATAAAACTATAAGGCCCCTTTCACATTGGGCAGTGGAGGTGTGGTGACGGTATAGCGCCGCTATACCGTCGTATTTACAGCGATATTCGGGCGCGAGCGGTGCGGTTTTAACCCCCGCTAGCGGTCCAAAAAGGCGCATTGCGGGCGGTATTACCGTGGTTTCCCATTGATTTCAATGGGAAGGCGCGGTATAGGAGCGGTAAACACCCCGCTCCAAAGATGCGGCTAGCAGGACTTTTGGAGCGGTCCTGCTAGCGCACCGCTTCAGTGTGAAAGCCTGTATAGCAGCGCTATTTTTAGCGCTGTACCGACATGAAAAACGTGAAAAACGCCTCAATGTGAAAGGGGCCTAATTTTGTAACTTGGAAAATGGCAGTAATAACGTGGCTGTGCCAGTCAATTTTGGGGTTGTGTCAGTAAATCTCAAATTTTAATTTGGTAGGTAGTGTTTCAGTGCAGTCAGCAAAAGTAGAACATGTATTTTTTCAGTACAGAACGCGGCACCATGCAGTTTCCCGCACCAAAAAATGTGTGTTTTCCAGTGCATGGGGGTGCCATTTAAGGCCGATTTTTGGATCGTTAGTACGGTGCTTTCGACAGCCGATTCCGTACGACAAATGCTGGATGTGCAGACTATAACATTTTTGTCCGATGTAAACACAACATCCGATTTTCGTTTAACCACTTGCTTACCGGGCACATATACCCCCCTCCTGCCCAGGTGAAATTTCAGCTTCCAGCACTGCGTCGCTTTAACTGACAATTGCGCGGTCATGCGACGTGGCTCCCAAACAAAATTGACTCCCTTTTTTTTCCCACAAATAGAGCTTTCTTTTGGTGGTATTTGATCACCTCTGCGGTTTTTATTTTTTGCGCTATAAACAAAAAAAGCAACAATTTTGAAAAAAAATTCAATATTTTTTACTTGTTGCTATAATAAATAGCAACATTTTTTTTTCCCCAAAAAATTTTTTTTCTCAGTTTTTAGGTCGATACGTATTCTTCTACATATTTTTGGTAAAAAAAAAAAAAAAATCGCAATAAGCGCTTACAAAATATGGGACAGAATTATTATTATTATTTTTTTTTTTACTAGTAATGGCGGGGATCTGCGATTTTTTTTTTTATTGGGACTGCGACATTATGGCGGACACATCGGACACATTTTTGGCGCCATTCACATTTATACAGCGATCAGTGCTATAAATATGCATTAATTACTGCATAAATGTGACTGGCATTGAAGGGGTTAACACTAGGGGGTGAGGAAGGGGTTAAATGTGTACCTGTATTGTGTTCTAACTGTGTGTGGAGGGGGGTGACTGGGGGAGGTGACCGATCTGTGTCCCTATGTACAAGGGAGACAGATCGGTCTCCTCTGACAGGAGCTCCACGTCCCTGCTCTGTCATTACCGATCGCGGGTACCTGGCAGACATCGCGACCGCCAGGCACACGCATCGGCATCTCGGGGACGCGCCCCCCAGTGGCCGGAGGAATCCAGGACGTCAATAGACGTCCTGTTGGTTTTTTTTAGAGCCACCGTGAAGACGTCATTTTACAATGACCCGGGGCTCAAGTGGTTAAAGCCTTGTACACACGCTTAGAATTATGGATGACGAAAGTCCGTTTTTTGTGGAATGCTAGTCTCGTGTTGAAAGTGATGAGGTTACTCACAATACGAAAATGTTCATATGTCAGAAGTGACGTAATGTGTTGAATAGTTTTGTATGTATTCTTCCGTTACTGAGCATGTGTATTCTTGCTCTTACGATTATTTGTGTACAAAAACCGTACAAATCAAGCGAAAATCGGACATTAAGTTCACATCCGACAAAAATTTTACAGCCTGCACATCCAGCTTTTGTCTTGATGGAAAAAACAAATCGGCTGTCGAAAAGCACCATACTAACAATCCGAAAATCGTCAGACAGCTCGTCGTATGTTTTTCCATGCAAATTTCGTATCGTGTGTCCTGGCCGTAATTGGTAGTTTTTGTCCAAAAAGAATTAAAAATTAAAATCGGAAGAGCAAAACTACGCATGCTGAAAAACGAAAGAATAAATATAAAACTATTCAACACATTATTTCATTTCTGAAGTTGTATTCTGTCCTACGAGAATTTTCGTATTGCGAGTAACCTCTTCAGTTCACTTTTGATATGAGCGTGCTACAAAAAACGTCCGAAAATCTAAGCGTGTGTTTGAGGGTTAAGAGCTGCGGTTGGTTGAGGAGGGTGATCATTCTCCGATCGTAGGGGGCTCCGATATGCGCCGCCTAATCACCGGTAAGTGAGAAGTGATTAATTGCAGATAAATGAGAGGCGATGGCGGTAATTCTCCGGAGAAGGTACGCCGATCTCCTATATAGACACGTGCGTGTGAAGGGCAGGCTCTGATGCAATCGGGGGATTAGAATGCCGCCGGAGCCGCCTGGTGACAGAGATAAGCGGCCTGTACGCTGAGGGTGGCCGGAGATGACAGCATTGTCACCGATCGATTGGCACGCACGCCGCATTAACCCTTCCGCCCAGAGACGTGTGGGGGAAGATGATCGCCCTCTTCCCCCATCAGAGCTCGGTCACACCGGGGTTAATGTGGGCAGGAAGTCCCGGGCGCTGGTTGGTTAGGTGGGTGCGGCGATCACAGCGCCTGTCACAAATAGGTGACTGAGAGTTAATTAGGAAGTATTCTCCGGATCAATGACTCGCACAGCCCATTAGCTATTCTGCTGCCTAATTGCACGATTGCACTGCCATCTCCACAGCGAAGCCGTGCAATCAGCAGCTGGGGATTAGGGGCTGGGAAGATTACAGGGCGTTTAACCCCTTGTTAGCCCGGCCAGGGGTGGGGGGAGGGGATGGCGTCATCGCACCAAGGGGATAATGTGATTTCCAACGTGCTTCGCCAGTCACGACCTTTTCATCAACCGCGCCGGAGCCGGATGAGGTGGCGGCGGCGTGCTCGATAAAGGCTTTTATTGGAAGGCATTCATTTTTATATTCCGAAACGCATTCCGGATGAGTGTTTCTGGGGATAGCGAAGGCGGATCAGTGTATTCCATCCAAGAAAATGACATGGAATCGCTGAAATCTCATAAAGCTTTAGGCTGAGTTCACATATGAGCTCACAGCAGGGGTCCAGTGCGTCCTCGTTCACCGTGTCAGGTCTGATTTCACCCTGAGTTTTTGGCTGAATTCGGACCAAAAGACGCGCCGGAGCTGCTGAGGAGATCTGTAAACCGGCTCCGAAGAGAGCCAGTCACAAGCTCCTGCTATTGCAAATTGGATGCAGGGAAGCCAGCATTAATGGGATCATTTTACGTCATTTAAATGTGCAGCTTTCATTAATCTAATTGGTGGTCCAGGACTGACAAAGACTCAGCGGGTTAAAGCGCGGTACCCCAAGGGGCGAGTGTGTTTTGTATATTTGCTTTTGTGATGGGTTTTAGTATGATGTTTTCTAGGCCGCGTAGCTGCAAAACATTCCAACCTATTAACGGCCAATTAATTCTCTGGCAATAAACCAAGTCCAAAGTACAAATGGTCAGGTCAGGCGATCCGATATTTACAGCGCACATTCGGGCAAAAGTCAGCCCCATAGTAACCACCGTCAACTTCAGGCGAGGCCCATCCATGCAATGATGATGATTATTATTTTACAGGACTTGTACAGCTCTGACAGTTTGTGCAGCGCTTTACAATATAAGGCTCCATTCACACCTTGGCGTATTTACGCCCGACGCTCGATACGCTGGAGGGGAGAAATACCATTGCCCTCTATGGAGATGGTTCACATCTCCACGCCGAACGCCTGAAGCTCAAAACAAGTCCCGGACCCTTTTTTTCAGGCGGCTTCGGCGTAGGAGATGTGGACCTGGGGGTTAAAATCGTGGCGTTTTGTCGCCGCAAATGGCGGTACAAAACGCCGCAATTTGTCACCGCAATTCGCGGGACAAAACGCTGCGATTAGGTGTGAATGGAGCCTAAAGGGAGACAGTACACTTACAAAACAATGCAATACAAGGGGAATCTGAGGACACTGCTCATTAGCGCTTGCAATCTAGCCACTTCAACTCCAACTTGCAATTTACCCCCTTCCTGCCCAGGCCAATTTTCAGGTTTCGGTGATGTCACACTTTATTTGCGCGGTCATGCAACACTGTACCCATATGACATTTTTATCATTTTTTTTTATAGAGCTTTCTTTTGGTGGTATTTAAAGCGGAGTTCCACCCAAAAGTGGAAGCTCTGCTTATCTGCTTTCTCACTAACCCCCCCCCCCCCCCTCCGGTGCCACATTTGGCACCTTTCAGGGGGGAACGGGAACCTGTTTTTGCCAGGCACCTGTCCCCACTTCCACAGCGATATCCCTTGGAAATTCGCCCCCTCCTTCTTCCTCTGCGGCCGGGCCAGTTAGAAAGCACAGCGTGATTTGCCCATGCGCAGTAGAGAACTGGCTGTGAAGTCAAAAGTCTTCACTGCTGGTTCCCCTTACCACGAATGGTAGCACCAGCGATGGCAGCACCCGAGAGCCGATCCGTAAATTGACTGGGGTGCCGACATCATGGGATCCCTGGAAAGGTAAGTGTCCTAATATTAGGATTTAGCACCTACAGTATTTGTAGCTGCTGACTTTTTCTTTTGGGGGGGGGTGGAACTCCGCTTTAATCACCACTGGGTTTTTAATTTTTTGTTAGACGAAAAAAAGTCAGAAAATGTAAAAAAAAAAAAAAAGTCTTTGTTTCTGTTATAAACTTTGGCAAATAAGGCCCCTTTCACACATATATGTTCGTTTTGACAGACTGCGCTTGCTCAGCAGGGATTGATCCATTGATCCCTGCTGAGCCAGCGGATGGCGGATCCGTCTCCGCTCACTGTGCAGGGACGTACCTATCGGAGCCCTACTCTCCTCTATGGGGGATCTGATGAAAACAGACCGCCTGTCCGTTTTCATCCGATCCACCAGATGGATGGAAAATAGGGTTTCCATCATCTGCATTTATCGGATTGGATGTCAGCGGTGACATCTGTAGCTCCATAGAGGTGAATGGAGCGTCCGTTCAGGTCCGCCTAAAAAACTGACAAGCATGTGTGAAAGAGCCCTTAGTCATTTATTTTCTTCACTTATGTGTGCTAAAGAGGCGTGATAAGCTGCACTGATCTGCATTGATGGGGCTGCACTGATTATTATTATTATACAGGATTTATATAGCGCCAGCCGTTTACGCAACACTTTACAATGTAGAGGAGGGACAGTTCAATACAAAGGGAATAGGAAGGCCCTGCTCATGGAGCTTACAATCTAAAGGATTATTAACCCCGCTCACACCAGCGTGAATTGCCATGGGATTTGACGGTTTTAAATCGCATGGCAAGTCGCAACTTATTGTGGAATCTGTGTGATTCAGACTTTGCACACCGATTTGAAAAAAAAGTTCCTACACAATTTTTGTTGATTTCAGGTGCGACTTGCATAGACATCTGTGCATGAAGTCACACAGATGTCAGGCAAGTCGCACCTGAAATCTCACTGACCTGCGGCTTTGAAATTGTGCTACTTTAAGTGAAGTAGTGTGAACGGGGCTCAGTGTAAATGTGCCCTGACAGCCTTGCCAGTTATCTGCAATGCTTTCCTGACACAGCGTGTAATGAAAGGACTGCCGATAACCGGCAAGTCTGTTTACATGTAATCAGCTGTAATTGGCCCTTTACTGCATCCTCTGATCAGCTGTGTCCAAGTGATCAGCTGTTTCACAAAGCATACCTGATGCGCGCCCCAGAGGGTGTGCAGGAGGCGGGGTTCTGGGAGGACCTCCATGGAAGCCCTCTCAGAACTGGACGAGTGCGCTGTAGCATAATTTATTATTATTGTACAGAACTTATATAGTCCAACAGTGCTAGGGGTTGGGCCAACAGTTTGCACAGCGCTATACAATATAAAGTGAGACCGTACAGTTACAATACAAGAGGAATAAACTGTCCAAATGCAGTTTTTTTTTTTTTTTTTTTTTCATCTTGCGGTCTGAATGGAAAAAAAAAAAAAACTGATTCCTTCATCCACACAAACAAGGTGGATAGAGGACCCCCCCCCCCCCCCCCCAAGACATTGCATTCTGGCAGTGGTGCAGCCATTGGGGGTTATTTACTAATACTGGAGAGTGCGAAATCTGGTGCAGCTCTGCATTGAAACCAATCATCTTCCAGATATTATTGCCAACGCTTAAAGGATTACTATAGGAAAAAAAAAAAAAATCTTTAGAAAAACAAAGATGTTATACTTGCCTCCACTGTGCAGTTCGTTTTGCACAGAGTGGCCCCGATCCACGTCTTCTGGGGTCCCTCGGCGGCTGTCTCTGGTCCTCCCCGCAAGAACTCACCACAGACATGCAAGAGAGCTCGCATGGTGATGATTCCTTGCGGGCGCTCTCCCGTGATATAGCCAGCGGCCATAGCCGCTCACTGTATCACTTGGCCCCGCCCCTCGGCGCACCGCATCACTGGATGATGATTGACAGCAGCGCCAGCCAATGTAGTGGGATTGCAGAGATGGGTGGCGGACACTGGTAAGGCAGGTGAATCTGGCAGCAACATTAATGATTATTTTGCGATAGGATAATTGTTCCACTTTCATATTGCACCAGGGGCTGGAACCTCTACAAAGCACGTTTTAAAAAGGGCGACAAAACACAATTTCTAATTTACATGCCAGAGTTCCAAACCGGTTGCATTCAAGGTTAGTTGAAATGTGTCAACAGAGAAATTCACTCAAGATGAGACCCATTGTATGTCACATTCTCTTGATGATCCATGATCGTCATCCGTTTGTCTATGTATAGCCTAAATTTTCTCCCTACATGGGGATCCCAGAGCAGATTGGCCACTTAGGCTCCATTCACACTAATGCTTTTTTGATGCATTTTGCAGAAATACAGGGACATTTTTTAACATGGTTTCCTATGGAACATGTTCACATCAATGCTTTTTTGTGCCTCTGCGTTTTTGGAAAGGGTCAGGACTTTTTTTCCTGCAAAAAGCAGCGTTTTGCATGTAATAGAATTCAACGGACCCGCATCCAAAATGCAAGTACCACATTTTTTGCCGCGATTTTCGGTTTGCGGTCTTTTTTTTAACCTGTGTATAGCTGGTTGTTAAAGGAAATGTAAAAAAATAGAAATTGCCAGCTAAAAAAACAAAAAATAAAATAAAACGCAAATTGCGGTAAAATCGTGGCAAGCACTGCAAAAACGCTCAAAAGCAACATGCATAGGTGTGAATCGAGCCTAAGATATTCTAGACTGCTGACAAATCCCTGCAATGTATCATTGACTGTCCATGAGAAATGGAAAAGATCCATGCATTTACCAAGGCATGTTTTTAAAAGAAGTGTTTGCATCATGTCTTTGAACATATAAAAATTTAAAAACATATACGTTTTAGAAAAAGCCTGTAAACCGATGTGCTTGAAAAACCTCAAAGAAAAAAAATGTGCGGCAGGGTTGAGTAGAGCAGTAATAAACTTGCATTGATTCTGCTTGTCCTTGAAATGTTTCCTGGGCTCGGGGTTCTGCTTCCATAATCATTGTTATCAATGCTTAAAGGCTAAGTTCACCTTTTGTAAATGAAAATAGTAAATGCACAACCTTTTGCAGGTAAAAAAAAATGTTTTTTACCCTGCAGCCTGTAAAGCGTTGCACCCGCGATCTGCTGATCTGCAATACCTGGACCCTGCAGATTCAGCACGCTCTCTGCCCATGCCTCTTGTACGGGCACACAGTTACTGCACTGAGCTCACCTGCCCCCTCACAGTTCATGAAAGGGGTTGTAAAGGTCTGTTTTTTTTATTTTCTAAATAGGCTCCTTTAAAGTGGAGGTCCACCCGATTTTTTTATTTTTTATTTTTTTTTTAATAATTTTTTTTAAAGTCAGCAGCTGCAGTATTTGTAGCTGCTGGTTTTTAAAAAAGACACTTACCTGTCCAGCGCGCCTGCAATTTCGTCAGCTAAGGCCGAGCAATCACTCGTCTCTTGGCTGCCCCGCCGCCATCCTCGGTGAGGGAATCAGGAAGTGAAGGCTTCACTGCCTGGTTCCTTACTGCGCATGCACAAACAGCGTGGCCCGTCCTCACTGGTCCCCACTCTCTCCCGGGAACAATGTTTCCCAGGAGTCAGCGCGGGGGGCGTTGAAGTGGCGTGACTCTCATGGAAGTCTATGCCCGGAAGTGGGTGGAAATGCCTGTCTTAGACAGGTATCTGCACCCCCCTCCCCCCTGAAAGGTGCCAAATGTGACACCATTTTTGGGTGGAACTCCGCTTTAAACTAGTGCATTGTTGGTTTACTTAGCCTTTCCTTCAATTTCCCTTCTAAATGTTTTCTTTCTTTGTCTGAATTTCTCACTTCCTGTTCCTTTTCAGTAAGTTTACCCCCATCATATGAGCCGTTCTATCTGGGGGTTTGTCAGCGTGCTCGCCCCCTCCCTTGGGACTACATCCCTGCGGGGAGACGCTGTAAACAGGGAAATCGAAGGAAAAGGTAAATGAACCAACAATGCACTAGCTTAAAGGAACCTATTTAGAAAATGAAAAACAAACCTTTACAACCCTTTTAAGGACCACGAGCCATCTGCCGCAATGAAAGCTGGCCCTTGTAGTTCATTACATAGTAGGTGAGGGTGAATAAAGACAATAGTCCATCCAGTTCAACCTGTGTAGGTGTATGTATGTCAGTGTTGATAATTATTTCCCATATCCCTGTATGTTGTGTTCTTTAAAATGCACGTCCAAGAGTCTTTTAAAAATATCAATACTCCCCAATGACACCACAAATTGTGGAAGAGAGTTCCACATCCTTATCGCCCTGACAGCGAAACACCCCCTGTGCAAGTTAAGCTTAAACCGCTTCTCCTCCAATCCCATTGTGTGGCCCCGTGTCCTCTTACACTTCCTGAGACTGAATAGTTTTTTCCTATGCTGGGATCTCCATTGAGGTATTTGTAAATCGCTATCATGTTCCCTCTCAAGCGTCTCTTCTCCAGCGAGAATACATTTAGTGCTTGTAGTCGTTCCTCATAATTAAGGTCCTCCAATCCCCTTATTAATTTCATTGCCCTTCTTTAGACGCCCTCCAGCTCCAGCACATCCCATTAAGTCACAGGAAACTGTGTATGAATGACACATGGCCATGCTGTTTTTTAATTGTGACAATGGGTGCAGGCAGGTCACAATGAGGCATGGGGGGGGGGGGGGTTGTGGGCAGGTGCTGTTTGGTAACATGTTACACCCTAAATGCGGTGAATTTATCCTTTTAAATTTAAAATTTTTTTTGCCAGTGAAAATTGGGCTATGGCCAAACTAAAGCAATCTAACAGATTCCTCCATCCACGCCAACAACACTGGTGGATGATTCTCCCACTATGGAGCATTGTATTCTAACAGCTGGTGCCACTGTCTGTCAGAATACATAAGTAACTCCTGCAGGGCCACCCACAGGGCACATTTTGGCTGATTTATCATAAATCTGGCAAAATTTGGTGTGTGTGGCCAGCTTTAACCTGATCTTCAGAAAAAAGAAAACCTAAAGCAGAGATCCGCCGAAAATAAATAAATAAATAAAGTCAGCAGCTTCAAATACTGCAGCTGCTGACTTTTAATAAATGGACATTTACCTGTCCAGGGCGCCCGCAATGTCGGCACCCGAAGCCGATCTGTCTGTCGGCTCTTGGGTGACCATCTTCGGTAAGGGAATTATGGTCCCCTGGCTAGACCGATCAGACCCTCCATTCTTCTCTTCGGGCAGTCAGATGTAAACTGACTTGTGTCCATTTACACAGATTTAAACAGACAGCTGGTCTGTTTACATCTGACTACCCATAGAGAAGAGCAGGCTGTGTCTGTGTCCACTCTGCATAAGCTGAACGGACACAGACCTATCATCTGGCCGCTCCCCTCAGCTCAGCAGGGGATCTGCGGATGGATCCCCTGCTGAAAAAATGCCAGATCTGACCCATGTAAAAGGGGCCTTACATGCGCTGTGTTAGGCAGCCCATTCAAAATGAATGGTCTGGTGTGGAGCTCAGCAGACCAGAAATTAGACCTGTACCTTTAATGATAGTGCACCACATTGCAACACAGCTCCACCAGCAAGTTATATTGGGGTGATATTAAAGCGTCTGTTAACCCCCACAAAAAATGGATCCTGCTCCTTTAAAGCATGTTATATAACACAGTGCATGTCCTGTGTCATTTGGCCCCCTGTAACACCTAAAAAACCTGGCTGATCCTGCCAGTTTCTCCCCACCCAACTGCTGAGCACAGACAACTTGGTCAGTTTACTTGCCTCTGTCATCAGCAGCCTGCTATCTACTCTCCTCTTGTGTCCTCCTCCCCTCTCCATCTGTGTGTGAGCTGCCCCTCCTGCTGCTCTCATAACACTAACCTGTATACACCATCAGCACTGTCTCCTATTGCAGTGTGCCCCTCTGAGAATGATTTATAAATATAAATGCTGTAAATACCTCATTTAAGAGCTGAGATTGCGATCACATGACCAGCCAGCTCTCTCCTCCTCCCATCCAGACTGACATCAGCAGATTAATCTCAGCCCCTCCCGCTGCATCTCTGAGGAGGAAAGGAGTAAGCTGGCCAGTCATGTGATCGCAATCTCGGCAGTGAAATGAGGTATTTGCAGCATTTATTTTTATAAATCACACACAAAGGGGGATACTACAATAGGAGGTGGTGTATACAGGTTAGAGTGGCTTAACAACCACTTTAAGAATGAATGGCACTACATGGTACCATCGCAGGTAGAGTGCGGTGCCACCTGTTGTGGGAGCATGCGATTTCCTGCAACGCATAATTGTAAACAAAGCCTTAATAGGGAAAATTAGGCCATGTGTGATCAGATTTAAATAGACGTGTGAAGTTTACAACTGTGCTAATATAATTGTTAAGCGAGTAGAAGAGGAAAGCCTGGGGATATGTAAATACCAGCATTCTGCATCTCACTATTGGCCATTGACTATGTGGTCATCCTCAATGGAAAATAGCAAGGCATAGATGGTAAGAAGGAAACGGTTCAAAAATGTCGACTTCCCAGCTGAAGCTGTTCTTTCAGATAACATTTGGGTGGAAAAGTCGTTATCTTCCCACACCTGAGCTAATAATTAGCCAAGTAAATGTGCTTTCGGATGCGGTAAGATTGATAGCCTTTCCTAAGCTTCTTTGTCAAAAACTTGGTCAGACCTGGAGAAAAGATAGCAGTAAAAGTGCTGCGCACACAGACAGACGTCAGGAAATGCACAGCATGCTGCTGATATTCTCCTGGTTTTCCGATGAATAATAGTTCTCTGCTGTACAGCCCTCTCCTATCTCTCACCCAAAACACGACTGAAATAAGCAAAGAGGGCCTGTGTGCTCCGGGCTAAAATGGCCTTTGGCTGCGTGATCACAACTGGTTTTATGCCCCGTATCTACGGAGACTTGAAATTATATGCGCGGAATGCATTTTTTCATGTGTTTTTAATGCTGATGGTGAGCATGGTGATGTGCTCAGTGTAGCATATACTGTAATTTTTTTTTTTTGTGCTACGCCATATAAAAAGGAACAGATCGTTTTGTACAAATAGCTCAGCAGGCTTTCAGAACACGTAAATGGAAGACATAAAAAACAGTGCAGCCCCAACGGACACACAGCCACATGAACTCGTATATTTCAAACAAGCAAATGTGTCTTTTATAGAAAAAAAAAATGCAAATAAAATGCAAACACATAATAGCTGTGTGCACAACCCCTGTGTTAGGCCTTGTATATATGGTCAGTGCACCCTGTGTTCATGATTTGAAGTCTGCTCTGTTAGCTTCCCATTGTTCATTCTACAGAGGGGGGTCCGTAAGGAAAGAAAAAACTGGTGCCACAGTGTTAGTGCCTGGCAGACGCCATTCTTTCTAATAGGAAGCAGTGCACAGCGACGCGGCTGCTTTTCTCAGCGTGCATTTATATTGAACCAATCCACATAATAACCCTTTTGGTCCCGGACCCAGGGGTGTGCTCTGTGGGCATGAGCTATGCAAACCTAGCAACCTTTATTGATAACTGTGTGCATGGGACCTGAAGATGCTCATAAACATTAAATGGTCTCGGCGTCCGGCTGTTTGTGGCCAGAGCGGGCAGCAATCTTGTTTCTATGAGGCATCTGTAGACATGCCCGCCAAGGCTTATCAGATTAAAAACGCAACAAACCCCCCCCCCCCCCTCCCAGTAAAAAGAGGCTCTGTAGCGGACTTGACACACTCAACATGGGCTTAACTGAATAGAATGAATCTTTAATGGGCCACAATATGTGGATGTATAGCCATTTTTTTGGAAAGAGTAATGTTCCATTGAGGAAATCTATGCAAAGTGAGGAACATCTCTACCTTAGGCAGTTGTCGCTGGAACATGTTGAAGATTAAAGTCAGCCATAGATGGATCAAATCCTGTCCGGTTCAAAAGGCGATTTGATCCATCCATGGGCAGGCTGGCTGTATGGAAGTCAATCCAGCGACTGAATTTAGTACAACCAGCCTGTCAGATTTTTCGAATGCGATTACTGCCTGCGGCTTTAGCCCGCTAGCAGTAATCATTGAGTTCTGCCAACAGAGAAGGCTCCCCACCAGCAGAACAGAGTGGCTCTGCGGGAGGGATTCCCCCATCTACACTGACTGTGTTGATGGGGGATCAAGCAATTTTCTTTCTTGCAGCCTGTGGTTGCAGGAAAGAAAATCGCACCATCTGTGGATTACCTTAGGCCCCTTTCACACTTCTGCGACTGGAAAGTCACTCGATTTTACCTCCACCATCACAGGAGTGAGCTCTGAAATGCTTAGCTCAGAGCTACTACATCAGGGGAGAGAAAGAGCATGTGAGGGATTTGGATCAGAGAAAAAGCTCACTCCTGTGATGCTGGAGGTGAGTAGTCAAGGTTGATGCTACCATTGGGTAGCTGCCTAGGTTGCACTGCTGTGTTTCTACTCTCTTCTCTCAACAGCAAGCAACTAAGGCTGCTTTCACATTGGGCAGTGGAGCCGCGGTGACGGTATAGCCGCGCTATTTGTAGCGCCGCCATACCGTCGTATTTACTGTGATATTCGGGCGCTAGCGGTGCGGTATTAACCCCCCGCTAGCGTCTGAAAAAGTGTTAATACCACGGTTTCCTATTGATTTCAATGGGAAGGCGTGGTATAGGAGCGGTAAACACCCCGCTCCTATACCGCTCCAAAGATGCGGCTAGCAGGACTTTTGGAGCGGTCCTGCTACCGCACCGCTTCAGTGTGAAAGCCTTTGGGCTTTCACATTGAAGCCTGCAGGGCATGATTTTTTCATGCGGTATAGCAGCGCTATTTTTAGCGCTGTACCGCATTAAAAACGCCTCAGTGTGAAAGGGGCCTAAGTCTCCGCATCAGCAGGCAGCCGCCGCTCTGTTCACACTTAGTGTCAGGGCGAAGCGGCAGTGGAGGACTGTGTTTGTGTCCCGACATTAATGGAAGCAAGCAAACACTTATTGATGGGCACTGTTAGGCTGCATTGATGGGCACTGGTGAGGCTGCATTTGATGGGCGTGGGTGAGGCTGCATTTGATGGGCATTGGTGAGGCTGCATTTGATGGGCACTGGTGAGGCTGTATTTGATGGGCATTGTGAGGCTGCATTGATGGGCATTGTGAGGCTGCATTGATGGGCTCTGGTGAAGCTGCATTTGATGGGCACTGGTGAGGCTGCATTTGATAGGCGCTGGTGAGGCTGCATTTGATGGGCGCTGCTGAGGCTGCATTTGATGGGCGCTGGTGAGGCTGCATTTGATGGGCGCTGGTGAGGCTGCATTTGATGGGCGCTGGTGAGGCTGCATTTGATGGGCACTGGTGAGGCTGCATTTGATGGGTGCTGGTGAGGCTGCATTTGATGAGAGCTGGTGAGGCTGCATTTGATGAGAGCTGGTGAGGCTATATTGATGGGCCCTGGTGAGGCTGCATTTATTTGGCGTTGTGAGGCTGCATTTATTTGGCGTTGTGAGGCTGCATTTGATGGGCACTGGTGAGGCATTTGATGGGCTTTGGTGAGGCTGCATTTGATGGGCGCTGGTGAGGCTGCATTTGATGGGCGCTGGTGAGGCTGCATTTGATGGACACTGGTGAGGCTGCATTTGATGGGGGCTGGTGAGGCTGCATTTGATGGAGGCTTTGGTGAGGCTGCATTTGATGGGCGCTGGTGAGGCTGCATTTGATGGGCGCTGGTGAGGCTGCATTTGATGGGCACTGGTGAGGCTGCATTTGATGGGGGCTGGTGAGGCTGCATTTGATGGGTGCTGGTGAGGCTGCATTCGATTGACGCTGGTGAGGATGCATTTGATGGGCGCTGGTGAGGCTGCATTTGATGGGGGCTTTGGTGAGGCTGCATTTGATGGGCACTGGTGAGGCTGCATTTCATGGGCACTGGTGAGGCTGCATTTCATGGGCGCTGGTGAGGCTGCATTCGATAGGCGCTGGTGAGGCTGCATTCGATGGGCGCTGGTGAGGCTGCATTTGATGGGCGCTGGTGAGGCTGCATTTGATGAGAGCTGGTGAGGCTCTATTGATGGGCCCTGGTGAGGCTGCATTTGATGGGCGTTGTGAGGCTGCATTTGATGGGTGCTGGTGAGGCTGCATTTGATGGAAGCTGGTGAGGCTGCATTTGATGGGCGCTGGTGAGGCTGCATTTGATGGGGGCTGGTGAGGCTGCATTTGATGGGAGCTGGTGAGGCTGCATTTGATGGGCACTGGTGAGGCTGCATTAATGGGTGTTGTGAGGCAAAGGCGGTGGAGTAAAGGGGGGCAAAATGAGGTTTCGCCTACGGTGTCCAAATTTTTTGCACCAGCCCTGTGAGCAGTTACGACTAGGCCTCACCTAGCAACATCCTGGGAGTAATCAGTCAGGCTTCAGGAGGTATGTAAATGGCCTATACTTATAGCAAGCGCATCATTCAACTTTAGTCAGAGCTGTACAGTTTGTTTTTATTTTCAGACACCCCTTACGTGCATAGGCAGTTTTTTTTTTTGTAAAGGTGAACTAACCCTAAAGGGAAGTTCCTCTTTAACATTATGATAACAAATGCAACTTACAATAATTTATTCCAGAGAAAAAAAAAACGATATTGTGAAGTATTGAGCTGCAAAATGACATGAGGAAGCGTCTCTTTTATCAACCAGGCAACAGCTGGGGCCTTGTTCAATTTAAATCCTTAAACCACCAAGGGCTGCAGAGAAGGAGCGAGAGGGCCACATGCGGCCCAAGAAAACACCAGTTTGACACGCCTGCCCGAGGGAATTCTGGGTTAAAAAAAGAAGAGCCGGGCTTTGACGTGTTTTTTTTTGTGTGTGTGTGTGTGTGTGTTTGCTGTGCACACACGAACGCTGCAGGCCTGTTACCCTGAGCACCAGACACCTCAGAGATTAGGAGGCCTGGCTCCCACCACACAAAACTATCTCACATTCCTTCTTCTGTTTGTTTTCATAACATCGGCTTGTATTTAGCCGGAGTGCGTGTATATACGTATATGTGTGTGAGAGACACACGGAGAGGAGGATTTATGAACTATTGAAATAATTAAGGCACTTTAAAGGCTCGATTAATATTAAAGCTAATTGTCTTCCTACTTGCAAGTGAGCCGACTGAGTCTTGCGCGTGAAAACGTGATCGCGGAGATGAGATCTAAAATGAACGGATATTTTCCAGTAACTTGTGCTAGAGATTTTCCCCATCATTGCAGCGCTGGAGAGGTTAATTGAATGCGGATGTTCAGCGATACAGAAAAGCCGATCGCGTTCCTCTCATGCCTCTTTGTGTGCGCTTCGTTCCTTTGAAGCATCGCGCAGCCACGATCATTTATCTTTAGCGCAGGGCCCTTCATATTTCAGTTTATACATGCACATGTGCCCTTGGACTCACCCCCCCTCCCCCCCTTAATTTTAAACGCGTACAGTACAAAAAAAAGTATTATGGTAATAACCTGATTTTACCATTGTACGCCCATAATGGACTTTATTTCGTGGCCTAATGCGAACAGTATATGGCTGGTAACCCATAACAACCGGAGATCGGTGCTCAACAGCTACTTGTAGTCAGATAATCTCTCAGAAAACGTTTATTTTTTTATTGACATTGCCATTTTTTTTTCTTTTACCATCTATCGAATGACAGAATTGGCACTGGTACCTAAACTTGCTTGTGTCGGCTAATTGCGCACGCTTATGCATCGGCAGTGCAAATACAAGTTGCGTAAAACACCCGTCTAACATAAAAGCTCTTCTGACGTTCTAATGAAGGCTGATTGCTCATTGGTTGCTATGGATTACTGCACATCCTTGGTCTTTGTGCCATCAACAAAGGCCGTTATGTTAATGAAGTCATGATTGGCAGAACAGTGCCTCCTGTCAGTATTTATGTTTTTATAATGATGTTGGGGACGTGTACACACGAATATGTTTTTTGAGGATGTCACTGCTCTCCTCATTGTTATCGGTAATAACGCAGAACAAAGGTTTATATAGTGTGGGTGGAATGATGCAGGGTCTAATGCCCCTGTACTGCTCTACATAAATCCCAATTCTTCATATATTCCTATGGAGAAGCCACTAGGAGGCCAATGACACCATTATGCTGGTGTCACTGCCACCTTAGTGGGCTGGACATAGGAAAAGGCACAGAACGAACTCTAGGTAATGAAACAAGGCCGTTCATTTTACCCCAGTGACTTTGCTGTCACAACCACATGGGAGAAGAGGGAGGGAGTGATGGGAGAACTTGCTGCCTTTAGGACTTGTTTACACTTGCAGTTGGGGGGGGATTAGGTCACTTAGCTGCGTTTTTATGCACCCCCCCCCTCCCTTTATGCTCCAAAGGCAGCCAGACAAGGTTATTCACATGCTCGGCTTTGTGGCTGCTGCAATAACGATACTCCTTTTGTGTTGGTGGTTATGTCCCTGAACATTAGTGTGAATGGGTCATGTTCAGTGGCAGAACCACCAACGCAACCTCAAAGCCGAGCATTGGGCCCTTGTGGATTTGTTTACACTTGCTGCCCCTCTGAAAAGTAATTTGTGGTGGATTGCTTTCCAGAGGTGTTTGACAGGCAGTGAGGAGCCAATTTGTTGCCTCTCCAATGCCTGTTTTAACCCCATAATGCCTTACTGTGCGCATTCTTGTAGCTCTACCACATTCAAGTAAGTCAAGAGGTATTAAAACGGAGTTACAACCACATTTTATTTTTATTTTTTCGGCATCTCCTCTGCTTGCCTACATAATAATATACATGAAATTGTGTCTCCAATTCAATCCCCTTTCGTGTACATGACAAAGCAAGGTCCATAAAGACATGGATGAGCGAGTTTGGGGTGAAGGAACTTGACTGGCCTGCACACAGTCCTGACCTCAACCTGATAGAACACCTTTGGGATGAACTAGAGTGGCGACTGCGACCAACATCAGTGCCTGACCTCACCAATGCGCTTTTGGAAGAATGGTCAAACAATCCCATAGACACACTCCGAAACCTTGTGGACAGCCTTCCCAGAAGAGTTGAATCTGTTATAGCTGCAAAGGTTGGGCCAACGCAACATTGAACCCTACGGAGTAGGACTGAAATGCCATTAAAGTTCATGTGCGTGTCAAGGCAGGTGTCCCAATACTTTTGGTGATATAGGCCCAGATTCACGTAGATCGGCGCATCTTTGTGCCGGCGTAGCGCATCTCATATGCGCTACGCCAACGTAACTCTGAGAGGCAAAAGCAGTATTCACAAAGCACTCGCTCCCTACGTTGCGCCAGCGTAATGTAAATTGGCCCGGCGTAAGCCCGCCTAATTCAAAGTAGGAAGGTAGTGGGCGTGATACATTTAAATTAACCGTGACCCCATGTAAATGAAGGGCCGAACGAACGGTGCATGCGCGCGCATGCTCAGAATCATGTCGCATATACTTCCTAAGATACGACGGCTCAATGCCTACGACGTGAACGTAACCTACGACCAGCCCCATTAACGTACGACTTGCGTAAACAACGTAAAAGACGACGGCTGTTCCCTGGTCCATACCCTAACATGACTTACCCCTGCTTTATGTGGAATAACTTTACGCCGGACGTACGCCTTACGTAAACGGCATAGACTACTGCGACGGGCGTAAGTACATTCGTGAATCGGCGTATCTAGGTCATTTACATATTTGACGTGTAAATCAATGGAAGCGCCCCTTGCGGCCAGCGTAAATATGCGCCCAAGATACGATGGCGTAGGAGACTTACGCCGGTCGTATGAAGCCAGAATTCAGGCGTATCTTATTTGCTGAATAAGGCACATTGATACGACAGCGCATCCGTGGACTTACGCTGCGTATCAGTAGATACGTTGGCATAAGTTCTTTATGAATCCGGGCCATAGTGTATATGTATAACCAATCTGAACGATCCTTCAGTGGGGCCATCCTGTATAAATGGGTACATGGGTATCATTGATGACCACATTGATGAACAATTACATCGGTCCATAAGCAGCTCCGGAACCACAAATCTCAGCTTTAAATTCCACAAGCTGACAGGCCATGCTAGGTTTATGCCGCGTACACACAAGAAATGTTCGATGTGAGCTTTTGGTCAGAAATTCCGACCGTGTGCAGGCCCTATCGGACGTTTTCTGTCGGAATTTCCGACAAACAAAATTTTGGTGCTGGTTCTCAACTAGGCCGTTGTTCCGACTCACTAAGGTTGTGGCAGGTAAAGTCGTATACCTTTTTCTAGGTCGGAGAGGTATAGAAGAAAGGATTGTCATGACAGCCAGGAAACAATTTTCAGAGGGAAAGGTCATCAATGGCAGCGTTCGTGTTTCTCTGGTGACGGGTATCGAATGACAGGCATCGGGTGCTTTCTTTTCTTACAGAGCTGCGCAAATTGCTTTTACTTTCGCCTGTCTCCCTGCTGGTACTGCAATGACAAGGGCACACGTCTCCTCACCAAATCACAGGCGCACACCTCGCTGTTCGCACACCCACACTCTCACACTATTACTTCACACCCTTGTCCAGCCTCCGCACCTTGTAACATTTCCGATCTCCGAGCTATCACACCCTGTAATCGTCTCTGACTTGGCCTTGTGAGGCAGCAGCCCCTCCGCCCCATCTTACAGCTCTCATAGAGGAAGATGATTGAAATTCCCGATGATGCCTCGCAGTGCAGACGTCTAATAGAGAGCTTTTTTCATCTCTAAACAGCGGGGCGATTCTGCAAGGACTGCGAGAGCGGAACATTTGGTAACCATTTCTGGGAAGCAGGCATGTTTACAGACAGGCGGAAAGTAGCAATGCACTTCCTAAACCCCATCTCACCACAAGCCAGAGGCAGATGGGGTCACATTTAATATGCAAGGGCAGGAAAGAGAAGGCCTCCTCCTAACAGCATACGCTGCTTTAACCCTGTCCTTCCCTGTGGAGAAGGGCAGGAGCAGGGGGTCCCCAAACTGCGGCCCAGGGCACTTTGCTTGACTTTATCCGGACCTTTGGGCACTATTAATCCCACTGATATGAGGTGTTATTCTTCCAACTGACACCAACAATGGGGCATGATTCCTGCCACTGACACCAACAATGGGGCATGATTCCAGCCACTGACACCAACAATGGGGCATGATTCCTGCCACTGACACCAACAATGGGGCATGATTCCTGCCACTGACACCAACAATGGTGTCGGACACAAGTTAACCACTTGCCGACCTCCTCATGTAGATATACGTCAGCAGAATGGCACGGACAGGCACATCAACGTACCTGTATGTGCTCTGCTTGACGTGGGTGGGGGGTCCGATCGGGACCCCCCCCCCCGCTACATGCGGCGGTCGGTAAGCCTCGGGGAGCGATCCGGGACGACGGCGCGGCTATTCGTTTATAGCTGCCCCGTCGCGATCGCTCCCCGGAGCTGAAGAACGGGGAGAGCCGTGTGTAAACACGGCTTCCCCATGCTTCACTATGGCGGCGTATCGATCGAGTGATCCCTTTTAAAGGGGAGACTCGATCGATGATGTCAGTCCTACAGCCACACCCCCCTACAGTAGTAAACACACACTAAGTGAACACTAAATGTTACAGCGCCCCCTGTGTTTAACTCTCAAACTGCAACTGTCATTTTCACAATAAAGAATGCAATTTAAATGCATTTTTTGCTGTGAAAATGACAATGGTCCCAAAAATGTGTCAAAATTGTCCGAAGTGTCCGCCATAATGTCGCAGTCACGAAAAAAATCGCTGATCGCCGCCATTAGTAGTAAAAAAAATAAAAATGCAATAAAACTATCCCCTATTTTGTAAACGCTATAAATTTTGCGCAAACCAATCGATAAACGCCTATTGCGATTTTTTTTACCAAAAATAGGTAGAAGAATACGTATCGGCCTAAACTGAGGGAAAAAAAATTGTTATATATGTTTTTGGGGGATATTTATTATAGCAAAAAGTAAAAAATATTGCATTTTTTTCAAAATTGTCGCTCTATTTTTGTTTATAGCGCAAAAAATAAAAACCGCAGAGGTCATCAAATACCACCAAAAGAAAGCTCTATTTGTGGGGAAAAAAGGACGCCAATTTTGTTTGGGAGCCACGTCGCACGACCGCGCAATTGTCTGTTAAAGCGACGCAGTCCCGAACTGTAAAAACCTCTTGGGTCTTTAGGCAGCATATTGGTCCGGGGCTTAAGTGGTTAAGGTACCCCATGTGCAGCACATACAAAGATACCCAAAGGCGCCTGAACTTTGCTCCTTCAGAACGCCCCAGGATTCAGGTGTAGGTGGGCCTTCATGGAGGTGCCTTCACTTTACGTCTCCTAGCAGTCACTGTGACCTTAGTCACCTTAATGCATTTCAGCTGCTGTAGTTATTTACCTCCCAGAATGCTCCACCAACCAAAGAGCTTATAAATGGAGCATTACTTGTGCTAACTGTCCATTTCTGGCCTCCTGGGCACAACAGTGGGAGGCCCAAGCTGCTAGAGGCTGGAAAATCTCCCTGGAAGTGAAGCTGAAGCCGACACTCTTATACATAACCTGATCTTACACTCTTCTATATAGAAGACCAAAATAGCAAAGTGCCGCATGTGCGCCATTTTCACCATCTGGTAAGGATCAAGCAGGTTCCAACGCTCTAACTACTTGTTTGAAGACAGACAGATACTTCCCCTCCTATCCTTCTTAGGGAGATATCTTCCCATTTATGGCCAGCCTTAGAGCAGAAAATAAAAGTATACCAACTGCCAGCTATTGTGTAAAAAAAGGTTGGCAATGAAGTCAGCTATGCTTTTGTACAATGCCATGTGGCGACATGTTTAACAGACAATATATTGAAAGTAATTTGCTAATTTACTGAAACAAAATGTAACTTGAGGTTTTAAATGGATTTGTATCAATGTGTATATAGCCTTGTGATATAGTATGTGGCAGTTGTTTTACCTACCAATGGATTTGTATTTCTATGAAGTTGGTCATAAGATGTATGCAACTCTACCAGACATGACAGCCAGGTTGGTGACCTGACTTTACTGTAATGACGCAATACAGCTTGGTCACCTCTCCATCTTCAGCGTACTCAGTGAGAGAGCAGCTGCAGATGGATGAGATTATCTCTTTGCTCACTCTCCCCATTTCAGCAAATTCTTTTTTAGCACCTGTCTTGCATATTACCACCCATAGGAAAATCTCTGCGGATGTGACCTGGTCAGTCCTTCCTTCTTCTCAATAGGAAGGAAGAAGTGCACTGCATGAGGTCCACTAAAGCCAGCCATACATGGCTCAATTTTCAGCTGAATTCGAAAAATCTGAGCCATGGGTGGCCACGTAGGCATCACCCAGCTTGACAAAAGTTCATTTAATTTTCCAACAGAATGAGCCTAGTAAAATATATTCGGCTGAGCAGTGATGCATCCTATCAGATGCAGTCTCTGTTTGGGTATTCAGGCAGCTGCAGGTGCTGTGGCTGTCTGTCTACCACAGCTGGCAGTGCAGATTCCTCCATCCACACTGTTTAGCAAGGATGGGGGCAGAACAAGACAAATCTATACACTGCTCAAAAAAATTAAAGGAACACTTTGAAAACATATCAGATCTCAACGGGCAAAAATCTCATGCTGGATATCTATACTGATATGGAATTGGTAATGTGTTAGGAATGAAAGAATGGCACATCATTTGATGGAAATTAAGTGCTTGTATGCATGCTTGACAACATCAGGGCATGCTCCTAATGAGACAACGGATGGTGTCCTGGGGTATTTCCTCCCAAATCTGGACCTGAGCATCACTTAGCTCCTGAACAGACTGAGGTGCAACCTGGCGGCACCGGATGGATCGAAACATAATGTCCCAGAGGTGTTCTTTTGGATTTAGGTCAGGTGAGCGTGGGGGCCATTCAATGGTATCAATTTCTTCATCCTCCAGGAACTGGCTGCATGCTCTCGCCACATGAGGCCGGGCATTGTCGTGTACCAGGAGGAACCCAGGACCTACTGCACCAGCGTAGGGTCTGACAATGGGTCCAAGGATTTCATCCCGATACCTAATGGCAGTCAGGGTGCCATTGTGTAGCCTGTAGAGGTCTGTGCGTCCCTCCATGGATATGCCTCCCCAGACCATCAGTGACCCACCACCAAACTGTCATGCTGAACGATGTTACAGGCAGCATAAAGTTCTCTGCGGCTTCTCCAGACCCTTTCACGTCTGTCATATATGCTCAGGGTGAGCCTGCTCTCATCTGTGAAAAGCATGGGGCACCAGTGGCGGACCTGCCAATTCTGGTGTTCAATGGAAAATGCCACTCGAGCTCCACAGTGTCCGGCAGTGAGCACAGAGCACACTAGAGGACGTCGGGCCCTCGGGCCACCCCCATGAAGTCTGTTTCTGATTGTTTGGTCAGAGACATTCACACCAGTGGCCCGCTGGAGGTCATTTTGTAGGGCTCTGGCACTGTTCCTCCTTGCACAAAGGAGCAGATACCGGTGCTGCTGATGGGTTAAGGACCTTCTACGGCTCTGTCCAGCTCTCCTAGAGTAACTGCCTGTCTCCTGGAATCTCCTCCATGCTCTTGAGACTCAGCAAACCTTCTGGCAATGACACGTATTGATGTGCCAGCCTGGAGGAGTTGGACTGCCTGTGCAACCTTTATTGGGTCCAAGTATCGCCTCGTGCTACCAGTAGGGACACTGACCCTAGCCAAATGCAAAACTAGTGAAAAAGAGAAAAGATTAGTAGGGAAAAAAATGTCAGACACCTCCAACCTGAAAAACCATTCCTGTTTTGGAGGTCGTCTCATTGTTGCCCATGTAGTGCACCTGTTAATTAGTTTCAGCTGCTTTGCTGTTAATCGAAATTATAAACCCCCTCTGTATACACCCCTCCCCCTCTGCTACTTAACCACTTGAGACCCGCGCTATAGACAAAAGACGTCCACAGCGCGGCTCTCAAGTGCCAAGTGGACGTCTTTGGACGTCTTTTAAAGTGCATTACCCGCACGCGCCACTGGGGGGCGCGCAGCGGTAAACACTGTCCCGGCACATCGCTGAAGAGCCGATGCGTGTACCTGGCGGCCGCGATGTCTGCTGGGTACACGCGATCGGCGGGAACACAGCAGGGACGTGGAGCTCTGTGTGTAAACACAGAGCTCCACGTGCTGTCAGAGGAGAGGAGACCAATCTGTGTCCCTTGTACATAGGGACACAGCATCGGTCACCTCCCCCAGTCACCCCCCTCCCCCCACACAGTTAGAACACACCCAGGATACACATTTATCCCCTTCCTCA
The DNA here is from genome assembly GCF_905171775.1 of Rana temporaria. Lineage (NCBI taxonomy): Eukaryota > Metazoa > Chordata > Amphibia > Anura > Ranidae > Rana > Rana temporaria. Next base: position 399,640,231 of record NC_053490.1, read on the forward strand.
CCCCCTAGTGTTAACCCCTTCCCTGCCAGTCACATTTATACAGTAATTAGTGCATTTTTATAGCACTGTTCGCTGTATAAATGTGAATGGTCCCAAATTTGTGTCAAAAGTGTCCGATATGTCCGCCGCAATATAGCGGTCCCAATAAAAATCGCAGCCATTACTAGTAAAAAAATTAATAATAAAAAAAATCATAATTCTGTTCCCCATTTTGTAGGCGCTATAACTTTTGCGCAAACCAGTCGCTTATTGCGATTTTTTTTTTTTTTTTACAAAAATACGTCGAAAAATCGGCCTTAACTGAGAGAAAAAAAATAGTTCTTTTTTTTAAAAATTGGGATATTTATTATAGCAACAAGTAAAAAATATATATATATATATATATTTTAAATTGTCGCTCTTTTTTTGTTTATAGCGCAAAAAATAAAAACCGCAGAGGTGATCAAATACCACCAAAATAAAGCTCTATTTGTGGGGAAAAAAGGACGTCAATTTTGTTTGGGAGCCACGTCGCACGACCGCGCAAATGTCAGTTAAAGCGATGCAGTGCCGGAAGCTGAAATTTCGCCTGGGCACGAAGGGGGTGTATGTGCCCAGTAAGCAAGTGGTTAACTGACCAGATCAATATCCCAGGAGTTCCTATTTCAAAAGTGTTCCTTGAATTTTTTTGAGCAGTGTATATACGGTAGCTAGCTTTAGGTCCATCAGCTAAATGGTAAGAGAAACAGTAATAGATCCTGGACAATGGAAAGATGCATTGGATTCAACAAGTGTAATACAGCATGGAGGTCGGGCTGTACTGACAATAGTGAGGTGAGCATTGTCTCTTTATACATTTCAAGTCTTTAACAGAAAAAATAAACAAAAATCCATCACTCGGCTACCTTCAGCATCCTGTAAGGCTTACGTGTGAAAATAAAAAGCGTATTTCTGCACTGGGTACAGTGAATAATTGGTAGCCCAGTGGCATTTCCTAGCCTATGTTCAGAGGTTAAATGCTGCTGTTGTTTTCACTCCATACATGGTAAGATCGTCTCCCAATACAAAGGATTTCAGTGCAGCTTGGCAACATAATAGTTTCTTAGCAGCAGAAAGCTGCTGATGAAATTGTTCCCCCCTTTGTTTGTTCACAGGTATAAAATATGATGTATTTTTTTTTTTTTTTTAAAGGAAATCTGTTATCTGCCTAAAATTATTATCCAAAGCCCCGCCAGCTCATAATTCAGAAATCTTTGAGCGCCCTACAAGGGAAATTTCAATAATACGGCTAATGTGAGGAGAAAAGTGACCAATGGAAGGTCTAAAGCTATCCATACACATAAAGATTTCTCCCGTTCAGCCTGTTGAGAGATCTATAGATTCCCTTATCAAAGCTAAACAGCATGGATGGACAACTTTTTCACTGCCGGCTACTGTATTCTGACAGCTGGCACCTGCGGCTGTCCGAATACCCGAAGAGTGGCTGCAGACTGCGTCACTGTTCGGCTTATCATATCCTACCAGCTCCTCCAATTGATGTTTGTCGTTGCCATGTTGTGTCAGCAGGGCCACCCTGGCCTGAATTCACAGGAATCGGCTGAAAGTGGCCATCTTTTGAGTGGTTTTTAAACATTCAGCTTAAAGCGGAGGTCCACACAAAAAGTGAACCTCCGCTTTTCGGAAGTCTTACCCCCTCCGGTGTCACATTTGGCACCTTTCAGGGGGAGGGGGTGCAGATGCCTGTATAATACAGGTATTTGCACCCACTTCTGGGAATAGACTTGTCACGCCCCTCCCCGCTGTCTTCTGGGAAACCACCTGGTCCCAGGAGACAACGGGAAACAGTGAGGACACACCTTGGGGAAACAGGCAGTGAAGCCACAACGCTTCACTTTCTGATTCCCTCACCGAGGATGGCGGCGGGGGCAGCCGAGAGACGAGCAATTGCTCGGCTTCGGCTGCCGACATCACGGGAACCCTGGACAGGTAAGTGTCCATTTATTAAAAGTCAGCAGCTGGTGGTTCTAAAGGTTTAAAGTGGCATTCTATGCATGAAGGGAAAAAATCTTCTATGTGCAGCAGCCCCCCCCCCCCCAAATACTTACCTGAGACACCTCTCGATCCAGCTATGTCTATGAGAACCTTGGCTCTCTGGGGACTTGCACTCTTGATTTTCTTTGGGCAGTCAGTGAGACAATCAGGAGATGGAGGGGGGGGGGGTGAGCTGCAGCTCCATGAGTGAATGCAATGCACCCACAGAACCGCGGCTTAAGAGTGCTCCTGCTTGGGTGCCCCCACAGCAAGCTGCTTGCTGTGGGGGCACCCAGCCAGAGGGAGGGGCCAGGAGCACCAGTATGGGACCCGAGAAGAGGAGGATCTGGGCTGCTCTGTGCAAAACCACTGCACCGCGCAGGTAAGTATAACATGTTTGTTATTTTAGAAAAAAAGCAAGGCTTTAATATCACTTTAAAGTTTTTTTCACCTGTATGCATTCTACAGTATGCATGAAGGTTAAAAACCTTCTCTGTGCAGCAGCCCCCCCAAGCCCCCTTAATACTTTTTACATATTTGTAATAAAGAATTTGGATTTTTACTTTGTTTAGACACTTTGATGATACCACAAAAATCCTACCCCCTGCCCAGCATATGCCATCTAAATACTTACCTAAGCTCCATTTTGGAGAGAGAGGGGGTGGGGCCAAGCCGTGGCTGCTCTGTGTGTAAACGAACGCATGGAGCAGCGGCTCATGAGTGAGCCTGTTAAGGTGCTTGCTGTGGGGGCACTCAGCAGGAGGGAGGGACCAGAAGCGCCGGCGGGGGACCCGAGAAGAGGGGGATCAGGGCTTCTCTGTGAAAAATCATTGTACAGAACAGGTAAGTAAGAAAATTGCCTTTAATATCACTTTAAGAAAATGTATACTGTACAGTTGTTGTTTTTATTATTGTTGAGGACGGTACAGAGAGTCACGTAGCGCCCACATGAAACGTGCACTCATTTGTCATTTATATTGTGTTGGGTGTGTAAGTCTAGGCACATGTGGTTTGGTTATTTGTAAGCATTATTCATCTGTGTAACCAGCTGTCCATACTGATGGTGGATGAGACCTGTGTAATTCTATTATGGTTTTATAGAACGATATGCCATTTGATTTTCTTTTTTTTCTCCTTTTTTTTTTTTTTTAAGGTTTGTTGTTATGTATTGCAAAATGTATAATTTTTTATTTTTTTTTCCCCTCCTGATTTAATTTTTTCCCCTTCCATATTCTAGCAAGTACAGTTTCCTACCCCAGATGAGTGATGGGATTAGTGCTTCACGTGGCACAAATAGGCCTCTCTTCTCCGCAGTGCATAGAAGCCTCTTCCTGACAATCAGAGCCGTGCAGACTGATTCCTGAGCAATTATGTGGTGCCTGCACAGAATGATTTGTGTAGTCATATTAGAAGCCGGCTTGTTTCCGTGCAATTTTTATCAGGCCAGGGAAAGAAGACTAGATAGATCCGCGCTCTGTAATTATGTCTTAAGCATGTAATTGGCGAAGCACATATTGCAATAAACATATCTAGACGTAGCACACGGCAAATCTAAACATGGCTGTCATTTTGTGTGTTTGTTTTTTTAATTAAATACTAAAAAGTCAGATTATTTATTTAGTTGTTATTCGCCAATTTTTGCCAATTTTTTTTTTTTTCACCACCCAGTTATTTTATAAAGCCTTTTTTTTTATTTCATTATTTGATTTGTAAATGACATATTTCACTGCTATTCAATTCTACTTGTTTTGTTTTGAAATCGGGATTTCCACTGTAATAAAAAGGGGGAATTATTTTTACCAGTCATTTTTGGATGTTTACTACTTTCTATAAGACAGAGCGACAGAGTGTGATTCTTATTATTAAACTATTATTATTTCAGTTTGAGCTGGTATTATAATAGTTCACTAATAAGAATTCAATTAATAAAGATATATTGGGCCAGATTCTCCTACATTTGCGGCGGCGCAACGTAACCCGTTTACGTTACACCGCCGCAAGTTTTCAGTGTAAGTGCCTGATCCACAAAGCACTTACCTGTAAACTTGCGGCGGTGTATCGTAAACACGTCCGGCGCATGCTCAGTTTAGAAATTCCCGCCGTGCTTTGAGCGATGTGACGTCATTTTTTAGAACGGCGACGTGCGTAGCGTCCATTCGTATTCCCGGACGTCTTACGCCAAAACAAAAAAAAATTGAAATTCGACCCAGGAACGGCGGCCATACTTTAACATGGCTCGACTAAAGTTAAGCCATGTTAAAGCAGGTGTAACTTTGCGACGGGAAAAAATTACTAGCGACGACGTAACGAATGCGAAAACCGTCGTGGATCGCCGCAAATCCTCATTTGCATACCCGATGCTGGAATACGACGCAAACTCCCCCCAGCGGCGGCCGAAGTATTGCATCCTAAGATCCGACGGTGCAAGTCAATTATACCTGTCGGATCTTAGGGCTATCTATACGGAAATGATTCTATGAATCAGCCGCATAGATAGGACAAGAGATACGACAGCGTATCAGGAGATACGCCGTCGTATCTATTCTGTGAATCTGGCCCATTGTCCTTTATATATAAAGGAACGGCTAAAAAGGGTTATACTAGGAATAATATTTTATGCTTAGTTGAATATTATGTATTATTTGACTTCAGGGAGAATTTGATTTAAATCAAGTCAATTTAAATCACTAGCAAAAAGGCTTGATTTAAATCATCATTTTTAAAGAACTGTCATCTCTGTCCCACAGTGGCTCCTCCTCTGACCCGCTGTTGACTCACCGACAGTCCCATCCACTTTAAAGGGGAGTTCCAGCCTTTTTTATGTTTATTAAAAGTCAGCAGCTAAAAAAAGCGTAGCTGTTGGCTTTTAATAAACAGACACTTACCTGCTCCACGGTTTAGCAACACGCGCCCCCCGGAGCTTTACCCCCCCCCCCCCCTCTCCGCCGGCTCCTCCATTCTAACTGTGGGCACCTTGCCGTGACAGCTTTTGGCTTCACGGCCGGGCACTCACTGCGCATGCGCGAGTGGCGCTGCCCTCCCTGAGTGGAAAGGCGATCACCTGGGACCTGTCACCTGTCCCAGGTGATCGCCTACAGGATGGGGCCGCCTAAGGCGATATGACGGGTCGCCTAAGCGGTCCCTGGGCGGAAGGAGGAAGTGGGACAGGAAGTCTTACTCCCACTGAAGCCCCCACTCCCCCCTCCCAAAAAAATTACATGTTAAATGTGGCATGTAAGGGGGCGAGGAGTGGTTTAAGCGGAAGTTCCACTTTTGGGTGGAACTCCGCTTTAATGTGATGGCTGGTGATGCGGCAGTGACACAACAAGGTTAGGGGAGTGGCGGCAGCAGGTGAGTGGATGCCCACTAACAGGCGCTGCCACAATGGTTCTGATATGACAGGTGCTCTTTAAATGTAAGGATTTATTCTTGCTGGTAGTTAGAATCTTTAATATTTGCAAACAAAATGAAGGTTTCCTATTTAGAATAATAAGTTGTCAGGTTAGTAAAACAGCGATATCAGAACCAATTAAATCATACAGTTTATGATGTACATAGATTTGAAAAACAATGGGATGAAGGAATTTTGTCCTGAACTTTGGTTTATCTCATGGTTACTGTGAAATTGTGTGAATGCATCAATACCATCTCAGCTTGCAGAGCTTGGATTCATTGAATGAGTTTATCAAAAATGTAAATATTGCAGAATATACAGCCTCATGCTATATAACTAAGCTCCATTTCATGCTGAATAAACTAAATTATTAATGTTTTCTAAATAGAAAACTATCATTAGATAGATTTTTACTCCAAAAGCTTTTTATTAAAATAATTTGATAAAAAAAAAATGATTTTTTTGATTTTCTTTTTAAAAATCATTGATTTTTATCCACCCTGATTGACTCATTATATAAGCTCTAGGTAATTAAGGATCATTCATTGGGATTTACCCACCATTTGTACATTGTTTTTTTTTTATATATACATTTGTGGAAATTACCAACATACAGGCTAGGAGAAACTCTCTGTTTTTTATATAACAATGGTGTTTATGTGGAACTATGTGCTTGTTTGGTAGAGCATCATTTTCAATCATAAAATTTAAAGTTTCAATCCTAAAGAAATCGTTTTAACCGACTTTGCCTTCTTTTATCACCTGAGAGGGTTTCCCCTTTAAAGCCGACCTTATTTCTTGGCCCCTGTACCCTACCCCAATATAAATTGATAATTAAAAACCTAAAGTAGAACTTTCACTCTCCTCTCAACATTGATTATTTTTAATCATCCTCATGTTGCTAGCTTTGGTAAATAGATAGGAAAGTATATCATATTTACTTATTTAAAAAAAAAATGTTTTACGTTTCTTCAGATACTTCCTGGTTTCTTGCCTAGGCAAATGATGTCATACATCCTAGGCATCTTCAGGAGGGGAGGAGGGTTTTTTTTTTTTTTCAGCAAGACACACACTCCTGCCTATTTAAATGGGCTACTCTGCCTGCATTACCTGCATGAAAAAGGTCCCTTAAAGCGGTTGTAAACCCGCATATACTTTTTTTTTTTCTTGCACTTGCAAGGCAAAAGCCATAATGAGCTTGTATGCACCGCATATTAGCTCATTATGAAATACTTACCTCGGAACGAGGTAGGGAACTTACCTGGTCCACGCCGCGCCGAGCCGAGCGTGTCTTTTGGGTATCGCCGCTCCAGCGCTGTGATTGGCTGGAGCGGCGATGACGTCACTCCCGCACATGCGCGAGGGAGATTTCCTTTCCGGCATGGGTCGACGGGGCCGGCCCTTCAGCCGAGGCTCCCCCTGCGCATGCGCCGCAGCTGCGCATTGCGAGGGGAATATCTCCTAAACCGTACAGGTTTAGGAGATATTCTTTATACCTACAGGTAAGCCTTATTATAGGCTTACCTGTAGGCAAAAGTCAAAAAAGTGGGTTTACAGCCACTTTAAGTGTTAATGGGTGCCATTAACACTTGGTCCATGCACTGAAAAATTAGGTGTGGTTTGCTGCACACGAAAACACATGTTGCCAAAGTACCATGTGGTTTCCGCGCGGCCACGTTTTAAATAAGGTACAGGAACCTTTTTCATGCAGGAAACACAGCCATTTTAAATCTACAGCCAGCACGTCCTTTATTTTCTTAAACCCACAACAGTAACATTTGTCTGTACAGTATATGCAGAGGACAGACTGCACATGCTTAATTTGGTGTGTATTGCTAAAGAGTTTTTTTTTTTTTTTGGTTCTCAGCACAGGGCCAATCAGCACAGTCCTTGATCCTGATAGGACAGCTCAGTGCAGTATGAAAACTCCTCCAAGCTTTAACCAGGAACTGATAGAAGTCACAAGACTGCTATATGCTTCTGATGAGAAAAGGTATTTAGCAGTTTATATTTACTGAAATAATTGCATTTCCATGATCTGTGTACTGTGGGAGACCATGAATGCAGGGTCCTGTGTAACACTTTAAGGCTAAGTTTTAGACATGGGGTTGAGGAGGGGGGCAATAAAAATGGCCAGTTAATCCTTGTTAGGCTGCAGTAGTAAGCAGAGGATGGGGGTGTTTATTTGCCGCAGTCGCGTCTCACTTCGCAGCCGCAACAAAATGTACCCGTCACATAGCTTTTGAGGAGCACGCCTCGCAACTGCCCCACAACCACATGCGATGCACATGGTTGCGGTAAGTTTGCAAAAATAGGTTTAATAGAGGCAAAAAAAAAGTTTAATATAGACGACCTTCTCAAAGCTTGTCAATCTCTTCTAAAGCACGATCTGAACACAGAGGATAGGGAGATTTGTACGTCTAAATCTTCCCTTACACTGCCAGAACTGAAGCGTGTTTTAAAGGGAAACTGTAAAGTTACATTCTGTTCTGATGGAGGCTGCACTGTCTGATCTTACAAAAATCAGCCATGTACACCAATGCAGCTGTTCTGAGAATAATTAAAGAGGAACTGCTGTCTGCTCATATGATTTGTAACAAAAACATCTTTGCCATTCTGAAGCTTCCCTCCAACCACTTTGCATATTATTTTATATATACTGCGATTCTGTACTTGCCAAATATGCAGCAGAAATCTCCCTCCACTAAATCTGGCTGCTCCCATTTTAGCTGAAGCTGCTGCCTGTTCACTACCTGGATTTACACAGACACACACCTCCAGCTCTGCAGCTTTTATTGGCCCTCGTATGACTCACCCCCCCCCTTCCTGACAAACTCTCACAAGAGTAAGGCCATGTACACACGGTCGAACAGCGTAAATCCCGCACATGCGTCGAATTGATTCGACGCATGCGTGGAAGCATTGCACTTCCGTGTTTGAGAACGTTGGTGTCTTCTACGTCACCGCGTTCTCTGTCTGCGGGGATTTTGGTCTGATGGTGTGTACACACATCAGACCAAAAGCTCCCAGGAGACATGTCCAATGAAAACGGTCCGCTGACCGTTTTCATTGGACATGTCTCCTCGTGTGTACGGGGCCTAAAAGCGGTGCCTAGGCTAATGACCAGACAAGAAACAGGAAGTGGGTTGTATAAAGTATTAACTGGCAGCAGTGGCGTCACTAGGGGGTGGCTACTGGGGCTATAGCCCTGAATCTGAGGCCCATGTCCTTGAGTCTCTTACCTAGGGTTGGCTCTGGGCTCCATCTGCTCAGCTGGTGGCTGTGAAAGGAACATGACTAGTTAATGTTATCAGACACAAGTTCCTTTCTATATTCAGCTGTTCCCACAATTTAATCATTGTCCTGTCGTCCACTTCTTTATCAATCTGCCGGGCAATGTAATTGTCGGGAACCGCAGCCCCCCCCCCCCCGATATAAGGGGGGGGCTCTCTGGGGACCCTGATGTAAGGAAGGGGCTCTCTGGGAATCCTGATGTAAGGGGGGCTCTCTGGGGACCCTGATGTAATAGGGGAACCGCACTCAGATATGCAACGATATTATATATATATATATACATACATGCACACACACGCACACACATATATTATATACATGTGTATACCCATCCAAGCATATGACTTTCTTTACTTCGCTGCTATGGGCTCTAGCCCCAGATCTTTTGTGGACCTAGCAACGTCCCTGACTGGCAGAAAAAAATACATTTTACTATCCAATGTTAAAACAACAAGGGCAGAAGATTTAATAGATGGAAAGATAAGTTACTTTAATAAGCGAGGATCTGCATATTGTTCAGATTGGTAAAGAGATCTGCTTGTCTGCGGTCACTGTTAGCAAATACCTGCAGCAGTCAGTATAAGGAAGGACTCCATGCAAAACCCATTAATAATGCAAAACATGTGAATAAATGATGTAATCTGAATAGCTATCTACCTGTCTCTGCTGGGTTTTTTTTTGTTCAGTGCGGTGTCTCGAAAGGGAAAGTTCTGCTCCACAGAGATTTGGGCCTAGCTGTTGTAAACGGTGCAGCTTATTAGTAACCCCCTGTCCACTTTTGTAGCCTGTACATCTGCTGGAACTAATTAATAATCCTTAGTACTGAGATTTCTTCAGCAAAATATTAAATATGAAATCTCAAGTGCATAAAACCAGTCATTTTATCCTGATTGGAGTTCTCCCTTAATAACCCAGGCTTTAGCCTGAGCTGGTGCACATAGCTGTCAGATGCATCATTTCAAAGTGTTGACATAACATTAACCAGACATCTTTGGGTAATGTCATATGTAATACGTTGTGATTGTGTTTTCAGGCAGGGGCTGTAACTGTTAGTTGTTAAAAAGTAGAAGTGGCCATAGACCAGAAATGATGGTTTCCCGATCTGGCTGATGTCTCTGGGCACCTGAGACCCCCTCAAACTGACTGATTTTAAGGGAAATAGTAAGTGAACATCATAAGTGTATTTAGTCAAATTACTATTGTCCCTTTTCCACCTGAGATACAGGGTGGCATAAATGTCAGGGCTTTCTCTTGCCTTCATCCCAGTGGTGGAACTACAAGGGTTGCAGAGGTTGCACTTGTGGCCAGGCCCTGGTGTTCCACCACCATAGCGGGGGCCCGGAACCTGGACTGTAATGCCGCATACACACCATCACTATGTGATGAAAAAAAACGACATTTTATGTGAAGTAAAAAACGACGTTTTTGAAACTTCAATTTTCAAAGACGAAGTTGCCTACACACCATCGTTTTTCTCACAATGTTCTAGCAAAGCGAGGTTACGTTCACCACGTTTTTCCATTGAAGCTTGCTTCATAACTAGCTTCTGGGCATGCGCGGGTGTAAAAACGTTGTTTTAAACGACGTTTTTTGCTACACACAGTCAATTTCTGTGAAGTAAAAAACGACGTTTTGAAAAACGACACATAAAATTGAAGCATGCTTCAATTTTTTTTTTGTCGTTTTTCAGAAGACATAAAACAACTTTTTCCCCCACACACGGTCATTTAAAGTGACGTTTTTAAAAACGTCGTTTTTTTTCATCACATAAAGTGATGGTGTGTACGCGGCATAAGCCCTGGTTCACACTGTCGGGATTTCTTTGCGACTTATGGGTGACACAGAAAGTCACAAGTCAAGTGAAAGCACATTCAATCTTAATTGCAGCGACTTCAGCGACAAAAAAAAATGTTCTTGCACTGCTCTTGGGTGACCCAGTTGCGGCGCAACCCCCATAGACTTCAATGTAAAATCTTCAGCAAGTTGTAGTATGTCTTTATCTCTGCAACTCTGCAGCAATTTTTAACCCTATATTCCACTATCATTCAGTATTCTGATAAGTACCTATGTACTTGTCCATCCCTTCTGATTAAATCTCCTTCTAAGCATTGTCACTTTCCAGTAATTGTCATCTCAAGATTTGTGACCTCCCAAGCCCGTGGTCAAACTGGACAGCACATTGTACAGTTGTGTGAGCAGTGTAGGAGAAATGGCTGCAGTGTAAGCAGTGTAGGACAGTGTTTCCCAACTCCAGTCCTCAAGGCACACCAACAGGTCATGTTTTTAGGATTTCCCTCAGATGAAACGGCTGTGGTAATTGCTAAGGCAGTGAAACTGATCAAATCACCTGTGCAAAATAATGGAAAGCCTGAAAACATAACCTGTTGGTGTGCCTTGAGGACTGGAGTTGGGAAACACTGGTGTAGGAGAATGAAAAGGACAACGAACTGCTCATCAGCCTTGTATGTGAGCGCCCTGTGATTTATGATTATATGGCCCCACCTACAAAGACCAAGCGAAGAAAGACTGTGCATCAGTGGCGGAATCAGTGGGACCTCCCCACTCTGGGGGCCCCAAGACGGTAGGAAGGAGGCTCGCTGCAGCATATAAGGAAAGGTTCCCAATGTTAAGGACCCCGCAACAGGAATAAAGGGCCTCTGTATCGGTGGGAAGGGTCCTGGGACTGATGGAAATCCTGAAGGTTCTAGTTATGCCTCTGCCCCATCCCCAAAGATATGAAAATAAATAGTCAGCAATCCAAACATGCATGTTTATGTGATATAGTTTAAGAAAAAAATCTTTCAAGGGTCGTACAGTACCTGCACATTGGTGTGCCCTTTGCTGTCTATGGTTTGCCTCATGTAAAAGTGATCGGACAAGTTTTCTGTTTTGGAACTGTAAATGCCAACATGTTCTGCTAGCAGGACACTAATGCCTTGTACACACGGTCGGACTTTCCAAGGGAAAAAAAGCCAGACGGGCTTTGTTTCTCTGAAAGTCCGGCCATGTGTATTCTCCATTGGACTTTTTTGGTTGGAAGTCCGACGGACCTAAGATAGAGAACCTGTTCCCTTTCTTTCCGGCGGACTCACGGCAGACTTTTGTATGGTCAAAAGTCCGACCGTGTTTGCGATGCATTAGGGGCAGATATACATAGAGGATTTTCAATCACATGATCAAAGTATGTTGTTGTAAGAGACCACTTGTTCTACATTACATAAAAGTTCATAGGACTTTGTACATGCTGACCATACTCTAGCCATAGTTCACATACGCCAGGCTTAGGGGTAAAATACCTTAGTAGCTTATGTAGGACATACATGGGTAGACTTCTCACGAGAAATGATCTGGCTTGATGCTACACTTCCTTATGCTAATTGCATAATAAATGAAACTTTTCCTTTTCTATAAGCCATGAGCATTGAACCATCATTGGGTTTTTCCAGCTTCTCATCCTTGTTCAGGAGCTACGAAGACGAGTAAATCTCCCCTCGAATGACAGACAATCTTTAAATGACTCATTCCGTTACTTGCCCAATGGGCCATGTCATAGGGGTGATTCTGTCACCGGTAACATTTTACCAGTGGCAGAATTACTGAAATTCAACGTCCATTATCACTAGTGGAAGTTGCTCCGTTGCTGCCTGAAACACAGCTAAACCTCACATCGCTAGCAAGGGAACAGCAATGCAGCGACATATTGCTGATGCTGGCAGTGAGGGTTTAACTCAGATGGATAATGAGTTGAATTTTAGCCATTCTGATGCTGGCAAAGATTAGCTGGGGACAGGACTGCCTGCCTACCATATGTCTTAATATGCCTTATAATGCGCACTTTACATTTGATCCTTCACGCTTCTACATGGCAGACTAAAGGACTGGAACATGTTCACACTGAGATTTTCCAGCATGCTTGCAAATGTCCCTCTCCTAGGCAATAACAGGTTCTTCCAACAACCTTAGATGCTCATTATCACTTTTAAAGTGATTGCCAATGCATCAAATAAACAATGCATCTGGGAACGGACAGCATATGCTTTTAGCTTCTACCTTTCCCACAATTGCATGGCCTTCCACCACTGACCAGAGCAGCTCTCCATCTCCTGGTGGTGGAATACATGGACATCTCCTACCCCATCTCAGCAGGTCAAGCCGGTTGTTCACATTCCTGATAGGATGTGCTAGGCTCAGGCCTTCTATGTTATTTCATCTGGATTGTATTACAAATCCTTGTTCAAGTCCTGAAGAAAGGGGTAGTCCTTTTCCCCCCCCGAAATGCATTATCTGATGTTCCTAACAAATTAACATTTTGAAGAAATTTAAGCAAGGTGGAAGTTTGTACTAGGGACACTTAAAGGAGAAGTCCAGCCTGAGCTTTTTAGACTGGGCTTCTCCTCTGTGTCACAGGAGTGCAATTCGTTCTCCGCTGACGTCACTGCCATCAGTCGGGGCAGCACGTCATCACAACTTCCAAGTCGGGATCCACCAGCTGCCCTGATTGATGGCAGTTTCAGCGAGGCGCTGAGACCGCCTCTCCCCGCCCCTCCACGGCTCAGCGCTCCAATGAGCGTGGAGAAGCAGAGAGGAAAGGCTGGCTGGCGGTCAGCCTCTTTCTTCTCGGGCATCTGTGAGAACCGAGCCGTGGTTGCAGGAAATAAATTTGCACCGTGTATGGTCTGCCTAGTTGTTGAATTAGCATGCTAGTGGATATTGGGCAGACCTAAGAATGATTACTCCCTTATTTCTGTGGAATGGGTGTGATGGGGAGCCAGTTTAATGCTGTTCTGAAGAAAGTTAAGAATTTTTTGAGTTTCTATAATACTCCTTGAACTAATGCATTTAGGTTGATTTGCTGAACTAGACTGCTCAGTTTGTAAAGTGCATGTACCCATTGCAAAGTAAATGGTTACTTAGCTTAGTAAATGAGGTGAAGCTGTGTTTACTTTGATTACACTTGGAGTAGGCAAACTCGGCACTCCAGCTGTGGTGAAACTACAAATCCCATCATGCCTCTGCCTCTAGGAGTCATGCCTGTGATTGTCAGGGTCTTGCAATGTCTCATGGGACTTGTAGTTTCAAAACAGCTGGAGGGCCGAGGTTGCCTACCCCTGGATTACACTATGGAAGGGAAATTGAAAAAATAGGACTTTGCACGTGATTGATTAAGGTGAACACAGCTTTGCCTTACATAGACTTAGGGCACCACTCCAGATAAACATCCACAAGTCCGAAGACTCTCACTGTCGGATGCAAGTGGAGAAAGAAAAGTGCTCATCCCAGCTCTAAACAAACATGTAAGGAAGAAGTCTTTTCAAACCACCGCACATCAGAACAAGCCAGATACAAAGTCAGAATACCTCAACTCCCCCAAGCCATGCCACCGACGCGTTTCGCCCTGCCCACAAGGCTTAGTCATGGAGATCAATTTTGCCTTTTCTACTAAGCTCAGTGAACAATCGTTAGTAAATCAGCTCCATTGATTCAAAACAGGGTTTGCACTCGTAACATAAACCTTCCTCCTTCAGTAAATCGCAGCTACACCCAGAAATCAACATAGAAGATCGCTCAGCGAGGCATTTGCTTTTCTGCGGTTAATGGAATAGTTTGCAGCATGTGTTGGCAGTAGCACAACCCTAGTTCTAATACATGCGCAAGCTATGGATTGGCATGGCTCCCGCTTCTTGTAGGTATAATCCCAATAAAACCAAGGACTCCTCATTTAATGAGAGATTACTATGAGAACACATTGCTATTGTATATCAGATGTACCTGACTGTGGCCAACCTACAGGTGGGTAGTCAGACGTGGCGAAGCAATCTAAGCATTTCCGGCACCACTGTCTGCCGCAGGCTTGCAGACAACGATTGCTCGGCTCAGCTGAGGGTTTACGTTTATTGCTGTAAGGAGGAGGAGAGCAGCAGAAGCAGATGCGGCTGGTGCCACTTATAACAAGGGGGAACAATAGCGATCAGAACTGTTTTACGAATCCTTTCTATTAATTGTTCCCGCTGAGTGCGGTCATGCACAAGCGCAATCCACAAATGAGCACCAATACAATGTAGCTGAAAACGGACGGATCAGCCAACTGCTATCCGTGGGTAGCTATAACATCCGCGTGAAAGTAGCGTCTATTATTCAGCGTTACTCTGTTAGGTGCATGTATTTCTCTCACTAATATATGCACCGCTTTCCACACTGGGTGATAAAGCAGCGGCGCTGCCATTGCCGAGGCCTCCAGGCAGCACAGATCCGGCACCACTAGTCATTTCCTGATATTTTTTTTTTTTTCTGAGGATGCAGCAGGCAGCTGGCTGGTTAATATTCCTGGAAGACGCCATAAAGTGGCTGGTTTGTGCCTGTAGCGCCGGACAAGGCCGTCTCGGCGTACAATGGGGGGGCAGGGAAAAGGGGCAGAGCCCCTCTGGATATTGTAGCATGTAGGGGGGTCATCTCCTGATCGCAGCACTCAGCGGGCTCCCAGTGCCAGATGAAGGATTATGTCCCCCACCAGCCTATAAACTAATGAGCTTTGGAGCCTCGTGATTAGACATGCAAGGGAGTCCGCGAGGAGAAGATCCTGACAGCATGAAATATAATTTGTGATCTAGAAGACAGTTTCCAGGATAATCTCATTACGCTCCACAGACTCCCGGTGTTATTCTGTAGAAGGCGGACAATGATCAATTTACATTGACCTAGGGCCGGCAGAGCTTTTAGATGGTAATTGCCACATTGATTTGCATTGCAAAAGAAAAAATGGGGGGGGGGGGGTAAAATTAAAGGCGGAAGCAAACAAAATGGGATGTATTGCTTTAGGTGAGAAGCGAAGAGGTCTAAATGTAGCTTCGGCGCTGCTCCTCCTGCAATCATCGCCTTCAGGGACGTGGAAGCTGTTACCCATGGCAACCCATTCAATCCTCATTTTACATTTATTGGGAATGCAAGTCAAGCAATGTGGTCGTTATTATTCAGATTTTTTTTTTTACCCTATAATAAAAGTATATGTAAACCAATGACTAAAATCTCATATATGCTGTAGCATGTTAAAGTTGAACGCCACAGAATCCACTCAATACACATGAAATACATTTATGGCAGCCAATTTCCCTGGGAAAGGATTTCTTTTTTTTTTTGTCCATCCAGTACCAGTGGCGCCGTTTGGTAATCTTTTGGGGGGGGGGGGGCAGGAAATAGTGCACAACTCCCCCACAAGCGGGTCGGTCCGGTCGGTGCACTTTCCTCATCCCCGGCTCTCCTTCCCCTGCTTTGTGGCTCCTGTCTCCTCCCTCCTCCTCAGCAGCCAATCAGAACGTTTCTCCTTTCGGACAATCAGGAAACCCGCCTCACATCCGCGCTTCCTGATTGGTGGAGAGGCGATTCAGTGATAGAATAGCGAATATTTATTTGCCAATTTAACACACCTGGGTGGGCTCCGAGAGCAATGCTCTGTATCCGGAGCCCACCCTATTTTGAAGCCTATTGGAGCCTCTGTAATTCATGCCCCTGGCGTTCTGAAAGGGGCCGGACGCATGAAAAGAGGGTGGCGGCAGCGATGGAAAAGATAGGCGCCGAATGTGCCCCCTTAATGGTAAGGCCGTCACTGTCCAGTACTTAGATTTACACAGCTTTTCCCAACAGCACAGTCCTGCCTAGCAGAGCAAGAGACTTACCGTATTTATCGGGGTATTCCGCGCGCCGGCGTATAACGCACACCCCAAGCTTAGAAAGGTAAAAAAGGAAAAAAAAGAAAACTAAAATTTTTGCCCTGCGTCCATCGGCGGCCTTGTCCGGCGTCCGTCTGCGACCTTGCGCAGGGTCCGTCCAGCCTTGTGGGTGTCCGTCTGCGGCTTCCTTGCGCGGGGTCCGTCTACTGCTTTGGAGGTGTCCGTCTGCGGCCTCCATCCAGGTGTCCGTCTCCGTCCAGCGTGTCCGGTGTTCGTTTTTGGATTTGGCGCGAGCCGAGAGGAGCCAGATTTCCTGTGTGTTTGGCTGCTCTCGGCTCCTCTCGTGTGGCGGCGGGCGGAGCCGAGCGTGGCCGAGCCTAGACGAGTGTGCAGTACACTCGGCTCGGCTCTAGGCTGCGGCGGGCGGAGCCAAGCCTAGCCGAGTGCGCAGTACACTCGGCTCGGCTCTAGGCTGTGGCGGGGGAGCCAAGCCTAGCCGAGTGCGCAGTACACTGGGCTCTGCTCTAAGAGAGACAGCAGGGATCGGCGTATATCGCGCACCCACGATTTTCCCCTGATTTTAAGGGGGAAAAAGTGCGGTATACGCCGATAAATATGGTAATTTGACTTTGCTGCAGTTAATTAAGGTGGTTGTAAACCTCAGACATGAAACATAAACAAAGCATCACACTGAGTGTGATTTCTGTCTGCTGCTTTGTTCCTCTGTAGGATGTCCTCATCAGCATGAGTCACTTCTGACAAGTTTTCCTGACACCAAGAGAAAAAAGGTGACAGGGGAGGGACCTCCAGCTGATTGACAGATTTAGCTCTGTGAAGGAAGGGTATGTTCCTTCCCTCCAATCATCTCTTAGAACTCTCTTCACTGAGCTATGCAGAGTGTGACTTCAGCTCTTTGCTCCCTTTTTTTCTGACAGTCTCATCAATTCTAGACTTTGTGGCTCGGTTCACATTGGTGCAATGCGAGAACCCTACCGAATCCAGTACGGGTTCTCGCATCGCACCTGAATCGCACAGTGGTTCACACTGCCATATGCACATCCGCTGGGAGTGCCAATACAAAGTTAATGACACCCCCAGATCGGTTTGCATATTGCACTGTCAGTTCTGTCTGTTCTGTGCGGACCAAGAAAAGGGTCCTGCACAACCTTGGTCTGAATGCGAGGCAAATTCAGTCATACAATCTGTGACACTAATGAGGAGGCACTGATTGGCAGCACTGGTGGGCACTGATTGGCAGCACTGGTGGGCACTGATTGGCAGCAGTGGTGGGCACTGTTGGGACTGCACTGATAACACACATAAAGGTCTTGTCCCTCCCACAACCTGTGCCAGGACAGTGAAAGCAGAAGCAGCATACTGATAAGCTCATCTCTCTGCCCATTTGCACTCTCCTCCATTCAGCACGTTCTTGTTGACACAGAAGCATTGCTGCACAACTAACTGGCTCCCTGTGCTGCTTCTCCCTTTCACAATCTGAGCTCTGCTGTACAGGGGACTGCAGGACTTGAATTCCAGGTAATTTCAATAATTAAAATCTGCAGCTTTCATTAAAATCCTGTGAACCTGCCATAAAGGTCCTTATGTAGTGTAAGAGTGCTCTGTTCTCCTGCTTTGTCACCTTGTCACATGCTCTCCCAGTGGAGCAGTCGTCCAGACAAACATTGTGCAGGCATGGTCTATTGTTGTCACCAGCAGGAAATCTGCTGTGACAAATGACGTGCAGCAGTTGCTGGAGTGCATGTGGATAGGAAGTTGCTATAAAGAGGCTGTAGGAGATCAGCACCATTGAGATGCAACAAAGGAGGGAAAAAAGGTTTATTTAAAACAAAATGGCAATTAATTATGATACGCAGTACTTCAGCAAACTAAATGTCATTAGGACCATGTCAGGCTATTAACAGTGATTTGTCGCTAGCGAGTTGATTGCTATAGTCACTGGTGAGTTGTTGCTAAGAAGCGATTTGTCTCTGCTATAGGTTAAAGCAGGGTTTCTCAACCAGGGTTCTATGGACTCCTAGGGTTCCTCCAGAGGGGTTATTTGAGCAATGAGGGATATCTGCCTCTCAGATAAGTTCCCCCTGACATCATTGAACTTTTTTCGTTTCTTTAACCACTTAAGGACCGAGCCTGTTTTTTAGACTCGGTGTTTACAAGTTAAAAACACGTTTTTTTGCTAGAAAATTACTTAGAACCCTCAAACATTATATAAAAAAAATTCTAGCACCCTAGAGAATAATATGGTGGTCATTGCAATACTTTTTGTCACACCGTATTTGCGCAGCAGTCTTACAAGCGCCCTTTTTTTGGAAAAAAAAAACACTTTTTTTAATTAAAAAATAAGACAACAGTAAAGTTAGCCCAAATTTTTTTTTATATTGTGAAAGATAATGTTACGCCGAGTAAATTGATACCCAACATGTCACGCTTCAAAATTGCGCCCGCTCGTGGAATGGCGTCAAACTTTTACCCTAAAAATATTTATAGTGGCGAAGTTTTAAAAATTCTACAGGTTGCACGTTTGAGTTACAGAGGAGATCTAGGGCTAGAATTATTGCTCTCGCTCTAACGATCGCGGCGATACCTCACATGTGTGGTTTGAACACCGTTTTCATATGGGGGAGCTAATCACGTATGCGTTAACTTCTGCGCGTGAACTCGTCGGGACGGGGCAGTTTTAAAAACGTTTTTATTTTTTTTTCTTATTTATTTAACTTTATTTTATCGATTTTACAAGAAAAAAGCATGATTTTTTTTGTCTTATTTATTTAACTTTATTTTATTGATTTTACTGTTTTAAAAAAAAATCATAAATTTGGGTCACTTTTATTCCTTTTACACAGAATGTAAACATCCCTTGTAATAGAAAAAAAGCATGACAGGTCCTCTTAAATATGAGATCTGGGGTCAAAAAGACCTCAGATCTCATATTTGGAAATGCAATAAAAAATAAAATATGTGTCATTTGAAAAAAAAAATGAATCCCCTTTAAAGCGTATGTGCGCTGAAAAAAAAATATTAAAAGCCAGCAGCTACAAATACTGCAGCTGCTGACTTTTAATATTAGGACACTTACCTGTCCTGGAGTTTAGTGCCGTCCGCAGCAGAGGACGAGTGATTGCTCGTCTCTCTGCTGCCCCCCCCAGCCATCCTCAGTGAGGGAACCAGGAAGTGAAGCGCTCCAGCTTCACTTCCCGGTTCCCTATGGCGCATGCGCGAGTCGCGCTACACCTGCCGATTGGCTCCCGCTGTGTACTGGGAGCCGAGTGTTCCCAGAACACAACGGGGAGGGACAGGAGGTGACATCATGCCCGCAGTCTGCCAGAGACTGTTTGGCCAGAAGTGGGTGCAAATACCTGTCTTTAGACAGGTATCTGCACCCCCCTCCCTCCTGAAAGGTGTCAAATGTGACACCGGAGGGGGGGCGGGTTCCGATCAGCGGGAGTTCCACTTTAGGGTGGAGCTCCGCTTTAAAAGGTATGGGCGTTGCTTCTGTCCTGCTATGGTATGGAGACGGGTGGGGGCCATCGTGCCTTTACTCGTATCCATACCCAGCAATGTGAAGGACCCGATCGCCTCCGCTGTTACCGACGGCTCCGGTAAGCAGCGGAGGGCGCCATAACGGTGATCTTGCGGCGAATCCGTCACAGAGACCACCATTATCGGAAACACGACCGCCCACTGAAAAGATGAATACCTTGGTGGTGGTGGCAGCAGCTGCTGCCGTTACCGAGATATCTATCTTTAAAGTGCCGACGTATATAGTCGTTGGGCGGTCGTGAAGTGGTTAAGGGGAAATTCTTCCCAATAACCACAAAGGGAATTCTTCCCACTGACCATCACACTAATGTATCATAAGTTGTAGATATAGTCATTTTTAGTAGGGGTTCCCTGAGAGTTATTGCAAGGGTTCCTCCGTGTTGAAAAGGTTGAGTTAGGCTGTTGAAGGCTTCACCTTTAGGAACATGTTGTATATTACACGCGTATCATCGGGGGGGTTCCTCTCCCCTGAAGTCGCTGTCACATTGAAATTCGGCGCAGCTGTGCCGGGCTCTGCCTGCACAGCCGTGTCATTTATTCACAGGGATTTGTGAATAAATGAACTAAGAGCTCCATCTGTCACCACTAAAGCTTGTAGTTTCAATGGACTTTCTAAGGGCTTGTTCACACATGAGGGTGGGGGCAGTAAAACCGCACAGGTGAGTCCCGCTTTTACTGCCCCCCCCCCCAACTGCTACCCCTTAGACCTCCTTGCACGCTGACTGACCGATCGGGTCCACTAAAAAAAGACGTTCTCCATCTGTCCAGTGGGTCAGTGACGGTCGGGTGTAAACGGACAAGCAGTCAGTTTCCATCCGACCACCCCATAGAGAAGAGCGGGTTGTGTCCGCGTCTGCTCTGCATAGCGGAGTGAACACAAACCTGTCACCCACCTGCTCAGTGGGGATCGGTGGACAGATGCCTCCCTGAGCAGGCAGATCTGCTTGGCGGAGTCCTCACCGCCTGCAAGGGGTCTTTAGCGGCAACGGCTATGGGTGTACACATGCCATGGCTGTAAACACAGATTATATCACGCATTGGGGTAGATTCACATACCTTTTGCGGCGGCGTATCTCCAGATACGCTGTCGTAATTTGAATTCCGCGCCCGCGTAGCGTTACGCCAATTCTCAAAGGCAGTTACGCTGAAAAAATAGGCTTCCTCCCCCGACGTAACTTGATTGCGGCGGCGTAGAATTGTGTGCAATAAAACTTTGGCTGCTAGGGGCGCTTCCATTGTTGTCGGCGTAGAATATGGTAATTTACTAGATACGCCGATTCACAAACGTACGTGCGCCCGGCGTTCGTTTTTTACGTCGTTTGCGTAAAGGCTTTTTCTGCGTAAGACTGCTCCTGCTATTAGGAGGCGCAGCCAATGTTAAGTATGGACGTCGTTCCCGCTTCGAAATTTGAATTATTTCCGTCGTTCGCGAATAGGGCTGGACGTAATTTACGTTCACGTCGAAACCAATACGTCGTTACGCCGTACTTGGAAGCAATGCACACTGGGATATGTACACGGACGGCGCATGCGCCGTTCGTAAATCACGTCACTCACGTCAGGTCATCACATATTACCATAAAACATGCCCCCCCTTCCCCATTTGAATTCCGCGCGCTTACGCCGGACCCATTTACGATACGCGCCGCGACGTACAGAGCAAGTGCTTTGTGAATACTGCACTTGCTCCTGTAAGTTGCGGAGGCGTAGCCTAAATACACTACGCTGCGCTGCCGTAAATTATAGCGTAGCTACCTGAATCTACCCCACTATTTATAGCAAGAATTATAACCTCTCTCACTTTTGGCACAGGACCTGCCAAGCGTGACCTATTCAATTGAATGGGGCTGCTCTGCAGTCACTCCAGCGGGAACGTGCCATTGCTTCAGTGCGCATGTGCCGATGACGTTGGCACATACTGATAGAGGGGATATCTCCTAAACTGTGCAGGTTTAAAAGATATCCAGGGTAGCTACAGGTAAGCCTTATTTATTATAGGCTTACCTGTAGTAAAAAGTGGCCTCTAAGGGTTTACAACCACTTTAAAGTGTAGAATTCATAAAGCTTGTTTGAGCTTTCAGAAAACAGGGGGCGGAGAGCTGAAGTTACCCTCTGCAGAGTTCAGCGAGGAGAGCTTTGAGAGCTGATTGGAGGGAAGGAACACACCCCTTGAGGCCGGAATCACACTAGTGCGTTGCGTTTTGGAGCTGCGTTCTCGTTGCGAATTTCTCTAGAGGGTGTTCTGCAGATCAACTGCGGTTTAGCTGCAGATCAGGTGCGAATTTGGAGACCTGGGAGAAGTTCCGGGTGAGAGGAGAGTGGGGGAGAATTGTATTGAGCTGAATGAGAGAAATTCCTGCAGAGAACTGAACACATGTGCGAATTAGATGCATACCCATAGAAGATAATGGGACTGAATTCGCACCTGAGCCGCACCGCAAGACATAAAAACCGCATGCGGTTTGGAGGCAATACGCAGTGCGGATGCATCGCACATATGTGAACCAGCCTCATTGAAAACAATGTATTTTGAAATGTCCTGCGAATTAGATGCGGTTTAAACCGCACTCAATTCGCATAGGTGTGAACCTGGCCTGAGGCTGGATTCCCATCTGTGCATTTTTAGTGTTTTTTGCATTTTGCAGATTTGCACTACAGAAGGTGTTCCATAGGAGATCATGTTAAATGGACTTTAGTGCAAATATGCAAAATGCAAAAAGCACTAAAACTGCATAGGTGTGAATCCAGCTTTATATAGCTGAGTATGTCAATCGCTGTCTGTGTGCTGGAGCTCCCTCTGTCTCCTTTTTTTCTCTTGGTGTCAGGTAACCTGTCAGAAGTGAGTGATGCTGAGATTAAAGGAATGAGGCAAAAGAGAGAAATTACACTAAGCCTGGCCATACACGGCTCAAACCGTTAATGGGCAGGCTGAATGTACCATGCTGATCGATCACCAGCCTGCCGGATTCACTTGCGATTATCGATAGCGGCTGCTGTAGCCACTAGTGATAATAACTGTCTTCTCCTGGATGGGACGGCTTCCCCCGCCCCTGCCGGGATGAGACAATTGCTGATTCCCCTATTGGCACTGTCTGTGTTGATGGGGGAATCATGCAAATTTCTTTCGTGTTGCAGGAAAGACATTTGCACTATGTATGGCCAGCCTTAGTGCTCTAGATTGAGACATATACACATGATAGATGCTTTGGTCTGAGGTTTACAACCACTTTAAAGCAGGCAGTAAGGAGGCAATAGAACGCCTCTTCGCTGCCTGTCAAATTCCCTCTGAAGAGCAATCCAAATGTGGGTTGCTCTTCAGAGGGCTCTGCACATGTGAATGAGCCCTAAATGAAAGCCCATACATAGGTACAAGCAGGAAGCTGAAGGAAGTATCGCCAAGAGCCTGACATTGCCCCCGTGAACCAAATCCGTGCATTTATTAGGTGACCCTAACCTTTAAACTGGAGCTACATCATTAGGTTGGTGTGCGCCGCTACAAATCGCTCTCCTTCAGCGATCTGTAACGAAGGCGTAGAGGTGAACGCAGAGCGATTGTCTCCGGCAAGCTTGTCACTGACATGAAACGCTGCTCAAAATCAATTTCTGAGCGACTAAGCTTCAAATTGCTGTGAAATTAACGAATAAGCGATTCTATAGAAAATAACTATGATTTCCTTAGTAAAGGAAAAAAAAAATAGAGGAAGATCGCTGCGAATAAATCGCCCGTCTGACATGGCCCTTAGAATTTACATCTAAGCCTGAGAATGTCGGGATTCGGTCACGTAATTCCGAATCCTTCATTTTGTGTTCAGCCAGCCCACAAAATATCATCAGGACTGGAAGTGTAGAGAGAGAAGAGGAATCATTGTGCATGACGAGCGCGCGCCAGCTGTGTACGATCCTATTATACGGGGCAAGGATCGGCCATGTGTCTATGGGGCAATAGAGTACACTGATCGAGGAGAGGGGGGGAGGGGTGGATAATGGGAAGGGTCTTGCTCCACTAGGCTTTCCAGGCTGTGCAGAAAGATGAATCTTTTCTTAGAAAAGCTCTTATTGGAGTTCCGTGGAAATAAATCACACGGAGGAAGGAGGCTTCTAGTCCCCAGACACAAGTCTAGCTGGAAAATTCTCATCGCTGATGTGTTCTAGTGGGAGCTCTGGAGTGTACTTATATCAAGGTCACTCTGATCTCTGACCCCCCCGACAAGCTGACCGCTGACCACACACACACCAGTAGAATTTCGTGCAAAAATTTTCATTTTCCAAACGTTGGTTCAATTTCCTAATGGTTAGTAGAGTTAAATGGACCATCCTTTTCAACTGTAGTGACGAGAAAAAACAAACATTTCTGACTGAATGTGATTTTCATTCAGAAAAAAAATTAAGGGCCAGATTCTCAAAAGAGATACGACGGCGTATCTCCATATACGCCGTTGTATCTCTGAGTCTGGCCGGTCGTCTCTATGCGCCTGATTCTTAGAATCAGTTACGCATAGATTTCCCTTAGATCCGACTGGCGTAAGTCTCTTACGCCGTCAGATCGTAACTGCATATTTACGCTGGGCGCTAGGGACGTGTACGCTGATTTACGCTTAGAAATATGTAAATCAGCTAGATACGCAAATTCACGAACGTACGCCCGGCCGACACAGTACAGATACGCCGTTTACGTTAGGCTTTTCCCAGCGTAAAGTTACCCCTATTATATGGTGGCGTAAGTGCGACGTACCAATGTTAAGTATGGCCGTCGTTCCCGCGTCGAATTTTGAATTTTTTACGTCGTTTGCGTAATTCGTCCGTGAATGGGGCTGGATGTAATTTACGTTCATGTCGAAACCAATGACGTCCTTGCGGCGTACTTTGGAGCAATGCACATTGGGAAATTCCACGGATGGCGAATGTGCCGTTCGTGAAAAACGTCAATCACGTCGGGTCAGGGTTAATTTACATAACACACGCCCACCTCTTCACAATTTGAATTAGGCGGGCTTACGCCGGCCTATTTACGCTACGCCGCCGCAACTTTTTTTTGAGAATACGGCACTTGCCTGTAAAAGTTGCGGAGGCGTAACGTAAATAGGATACGTTACGCCCGCACAAACATACGCCATTCTACGTGAATCTACCCCTAAGTTTTGTAACCTAAAGGATGTCTATAGATGGATCGAAATTTGGCTGGTTCAGCAGGGACCGGCTGAATTTCGATCCATTTTTGGTTACTGCAATTGAACAGAAGTCGGTTTACTAATCAACTTCTGTTCAATCACCCTGTGGGATAAAACCGCTGCAGCACTGTTTTATGTATTGTGACAGCAGGGGAGTTTCCCTACTGTCAGAATACAATAGTGCAGCAGAGGGAGGATTCCCCCATCCATCCTAAAGCAGAGGTCCAGTCATATTTTTGTTTAAAATATGTGTAGCTGCTGATTTTTAATAAACAGACACTTACCTGTTCCACGATTCAGCGATGTACTCACCCTCAATGTGTTCTCCCTGTGTCCTCCCTCAGCGGCGCCGCCATCTCATCTATGGGCACCTGGCTTTGACAGCTTGCGGCTTCACAGCCGAGTGCCCACTGCGCATGCGCGAATGGCACTGTGCTTTGTGGCTGGTCCCGAAGTCTTCTAGGGCCTGTCGTATGTCCCAGAAGACTTCGGGAGGGAGAACTTCCTCTTCTGATCATTTAAGGCGACCAAAGCGGAAGTGGGAGCAGGTCATAGGGGTGCACATTGGGTGTGCCTGGGCACACCCTAAGACTCCTTTCACACTGGGGCTAGCCCATTTGCGCTAAAGCACCGCTCGCTTTAGGGCTGTTTAAGCAGTGCTTTTTCGCCGCTAGCGGGACGCTTTCAACCCCAAAGAAGCCGAACGTCGGTGCGCAGGCGCCGTATAGAGCCGACTCGCATTCCGGCTTATTTCGGCAACTCGTGACGTGCTGTATGCGCCGGTCGGAAGGATGTCAATCAATTAGGAACGCAGTGAAAATACGGTATGTACGGCAATGAAAAAAAAAAAAAACAGCCGATTGTCATTCTGACAACTCGGCTGAATGTAATGTTAACATTTTTTTTTTTGGGGTGAACCCCCGCTTTAAGGTGGAAGTTCCACTTTTGGGTGGAACTCCGCTTTAAGGGCTGGTTCACACCACTTCCGTTCCATGTGCACATTTTTAATGAATTTTGGTGCGTTTCAGTGCGTTTTCGATGCGTTTCTGGATGCATTCTAGATGCTTTTTTTTCACTGTACTGTGGTCCGGTGCATTTTTAATGCATTTCATTGCGTTTTTGATGCGTTTTACTGCGTTCCAGTAAAGACCAGTACTTTTTCTTAAGCTGGAAAGCCATGGAACTGACTGCACTGGTGTGAATTTATATGCATTTTTGATGCAGAAAAAAAACTGCACTGGACTGCATGTGGTGTCAATTGGCCCTAAAATGGTATTAAAGGTTTTTTCAGTTGGCCCTAAAATAATATTAAAGGTTTTTTTTTTTAAATAAAAAAATAATGATAACAAATGCGTTTTAGTTACCTGCTCTGTGCAATGGTTTTGCACAGTAGCCCCAATCCTCCTATTCTCTGATCCCCTGTCAGCGCTCCTGGCTCCTCTTCCTTGAACAGTGCCCCCAATAGCAAGCCACTTCCTATGAGGGCACAGGTGTGTGCTCGCTCCTGAGCCCCGCTCTATGCGTCCATAAAACTCATAGAGCCTCAGCTTGGTCCCGCCCCCCGCTCTCTCCTCATTGGCTCATTGGCTCACTGGCTGTAATAGATAGCAGCGGGAGCCAATGGCTTCTGCTGCTGTCTCAGCCAGTGTGGAGAGAGAGAGACCCGGGACAGCCAATGCTCCTATGCACATTGCTGGATCGAGAGGGGGCTCAGGTGAGTATTTGGGGGGAGCAGTACACAGAAGTTTTGTTTTACCTTTTACTATCGCTTCAAATGTTTGGAAGGGGGAATCGGTTCAGTTTTTTGTCCTTCAGCCTGCCAGCTGAACAAAAAAAACTGAGCAATGTGCGGCCAGCATTAGATTCCATTTAAATAGCAGGCCTGGGCAAAAATGTAAGGGCTTTCATACAAAATCAGTTTACTAAATCATGTCAAGAAAAAATGTTTTGGGTGCGAACGCTCTAATGAAAATCTAAGCATGTATTCCATCTTGATTCTCAGCTACTGGGGAACTACAAGTCCCAGCATTCTTAGGCATATGTAATATAGGGGTCTATCCATCAGAAAAAAAACATTATTCCTTTATCTATTTCATGCCAAGCGTCTCCTTGGTTAACTCTACTCTAAAGCCGGCCAAAGATCATTCGATTTTCTTTCCTGCAACCATGGTGATAATAACTTTTCTTTCCTGCGACCAAAGTGATATTTAGCCCAGGTTCACACTGATGCGGGTTGGAAATCCGTTTAGCTGAACTGACACGATCTCAAACCGGCAATGCAGTGCGACTTCGGGGGGCGTTTTGACAGGCATTTGTGCGGGTTCCTGCTCAGATATCTATTCAAATCACCCCCGAAGTCACCAAAGGTAGTACAGGAACTACTTTGGGGAATGGGTGCGGTGCCACAAAGTCGGCGTTGCACTGATTCGAATGGCGCTATTGCCGGCATGTCAAATCGGCCAATGTGAACTTGGGCTATAGGTTTGTTTAAAAAAAAAGCCATACTTACATGCTCTGTGCAATGGTTTTGCACAAAGCAGCCTCAATACTCTTCTTCTCAGGTCCCCTGTCAGCGCTCCTGGCTCCTCCCCTTTGACCAGTGCCCCCAATAGCAAGCCACTTGCTATGGGGGCACTGGTGCGTGCTCGCTCATGAGCCCCGCTCTATGCATCCACGGGTTGCAGGAAAGAAAATCGCTCGATTCCCTCATTAACACAGTCGATATTGATGGAGAAATGCCATTGAGGTGGGTGTTGCGGGGAGCTGTCCCTCCTGGGAGAACACAGTGGGGTAGATTCAGGTAGGGCTGTGCACTCTTACGGAGGCGCAGCGTTCCGTTTTTACGCTACGCCTCCGTAAATTACTTGCGCTACGCTTCATTCACAAAGCAGTAGCTCCGTAATTTCCGTAAAAGTGGGCGGCGTAAGCGCGCGTAATTTAAATGATCCCGTAGGGGGCGTGGATAATTTAAATTAGGCGCGTTCCCGCGCCGAACGTACTGCGCATGCTCCATCGGGAAACTTTCCCGACGTGCATTGCGGTAAATGACATCGCAAGGACGTCATTTGCTTTAACGTGAACGTAAATGGCGTCCAGCGCCATTCACGATTCACTTACGCAAACAACGTAATTTTCAAAAATCGCGACGCGGGAACGACGGGTATACTTAGCATTGGCTGCGCCTGCTAATAGCATGAACAGCCTTACACAGAAACCGACGAACGCAAACGACGTAAAATTCGAACGCCGGGCACGCGTACGGTTGTGAATCGGCGTGAGTATGCAATTTGCTGACTAGCGGCCTGCGTAAGAATGCAGCCTACGATACGACGGCATAAGAGCCTTATGCCAGTCATATCTTAGGCTGCAGTCGGCGTATCGAGCTTTCTGAATACAGAAAGTCGATACGCAGGCGCTACTTAGCAATTACGCTGCGTATCTATGGATACGCAGGCGTAATTGCTACCTGAATCTACCCCAGTAATTATTGCAATAATGCATGCAGAGAATCCAACATGCTGGTTGTACCCAAGTCGACTTGGGTACATTACATTCAGCCTACCCATAGATGGTTCGAATCTCACCCTGAACCCTGATGAACTGGTCAAGATTCGAACCATCTATGGCTGGCTTAAAGTGAATTTCCACCCAAAAATGGAACTTCCGCTTTAAGTGACGGTGACCCCCGACATGCCACATTTGGTATGTCATTTTTTTGGGGGGGGCGGATACCCCCTTTTAGAGGCACCCGGCTCCCACTTCCTCCCCTGGCTCTGCGGCGCTGGAAGTTCACCTCTCCCCCCCCTTCCTGCAATCTTCTGGGACACGTCACAGTTCCCAGAAGATTGCCAGCCATTCACAGTGCGCAGCGCGGCTCGCGTATGCACAGTATGAGCCCGGCTGAGCACTTTAGGGCTTGTATAGACCACTTGCATTGATACACACTCGAAGCACACAAACACAGATCAGCAGATTCCCATTTCCTTATCTAGCACGGGTGACGGTTCTAAATAATGCATTTGACCTGCTTTGTGTTACTTTGGACACAGCATGTACTATTGAGATGCATTTACATTGCAGGCAAAGCAGATTGCATTTGAGCAGCGCTGCATTCGAATGCAAAAGACAGTGAATGACAACATCCCCCCTACACAAAACCTTAATTGAAAGACTGTTGGCAAAAAAAGGCGGAATACTAAATTGCCAAAATCTATTTACAGATTGAAATTTGATGGATTGGAGAAATTGCCCCAAGCAGTAATATAACTAAGTGAAAATGTGGGGATTTATATTTTCATGGAGAAATTGGCAAAATATCAATGCTTGCCTCTTCTAAGGGCTTTTGCATGCGGGTGATTTTTCTTTTTTTTACATAAGATCTTGCGTAAAATGTTGTTTGTGTGCTGTACACATGTAAAGGGATAGAAGAGAGGAATCGGCACTCCAGTTCAGCAATAAAAGTCTTGTATACTTTATTGAATGTTGTAACAAAAAGATACTAACACCGCTATTTTAGGGAAACAGTTGACGTGTTTCACGCTATTAGTGCTTAGTCATATGACTCAGCGCTAAGAGCGTGAAACGCGTCAACTGTTTCCCTAAAATATCTGTGTTAGTGTCTTTTTGTTACTACATTCAATAAAGTATACAAGACTTTTATTGCTGAACTGGAGTGCCGATTCCTCTCTTCTATCCCTGTGATATTTGCAGCTGCGGACCGAGCTGGCACGCAGTGTGGTATCGTGGTGATTGATGTCCACCTGGAGCGGTGGGCATTCAGCTTCCGTCTCAATTTGTACGCATGAAAAGTTTGTGTTAACACTTACCGTATTTATCGGCGTATAACCTGCGCATAACACGCACCCCAATTTCAGAGGGAAGTTTTCAGGAAACATTTTTTATTTTTATTTTGTGGTCAGTGTCCATCTGCAGCCTCAATGCAGCCTAATCTGTGCCTAAATGCAGCCTATGTGCCCAGCTCCAGCCTAAAGGCAGCCTATGTGCCCAGCTCCAGCCTAAAGGCAGCCTATGTGCCCAGCTCCAGCCTAAAGGCAGCCTATGTGCCCAGCTCCAGCCTAAAGGCAGCCTATGTGCCCAGCTCCAGCCTATGTGCCTATCTCCAGCCTAAATGCAGCCTATGTGCCCAGCTCCAGCCTAAAGGCAGCCTATGTGCCCATCTCCAGCCTATGTGCCCATCTCCAGTAATCTTGTTGTTTTAATAAAAAAGGCAATTCATATAAAAGTGTCACTCACAAGGGAATTAAAAACTATGGCTTATCTGTAGGTTTTTCATCCGCTCTACGTCCAGAATTTGGGTGCTCTGTTGGTCCAGATGGTGGTGGACTGGGGTCGCTTTTGTCCCTGCCTCTGTCAGCGGTGGTGGGAGATCGTATTCCTCCGGTGCTGTGGAGAGGGGGACAGCGTTCCGTGAAGCACAGTGGTCACTTCTGGGTACGGATCGCGGGAGGATACACAGTCCCGCCTCCGCCATCGGCATTGGACCAGCTCCTGTGATTGATAGAACACTGGTCCAATGCCGGTGGCGGAAGCGGGACTGTGTGTGTGACATTAGAGCCGAGTAAACAGGAGAGACGGCTGGTGAATTCCGGCGGCGCTCGGCGACACTTGGCAGTGCTCCTTCCCCTCCGAGCCCAAGGTACACTATGGGCATATAACGCGCACCCGTGATTTTCCCCCTATTTTCAGGGGGAAAAAGTGCGCGGTATACGCCGATAAATACGGTACATGCGTACGGTGTACATGGCCGCTGCTTAGGGTTGACATCTTAATATCAACACTGTGTAGGCAGTGGGCACTGCCGCCGCTGATTACACATTAATGGTGTTTACATTTCTCCATAATGGAGTCATTCCTGCGATCTTGGCATATGTGCAGAATGACATTGGCCAGTCTAAATAACCAAAGGCTTAGGCTATTCTGCACATGTGCCGCTGCCACACGGATGCTTCATTCATGGGAACATGTAAAGATCAATAGTGTGTAATCAGTGGCAAACGCACCTGCTGCCTTCACATTATTATAATTAGGGTTGCGCCGATACCACTTTTTTAAGTCCAAATACAAGTACCGATATCTTTTTTTCAAGTACCCGCCGATACCGATTACCGATATATTCTTTTAATGTCATGTGACAGTAGCACTGATGGGCAGCACTTAAGGGCAATGATAGGTGGAACTGATAGGCAGGCAATGGCACTGAAATGCAGCAATGATTGCATTGGCAATTGCTGGCATGATAAATGAATGATGAGAGGCAATAACAGTTAAAACTTAGAGGATTTTGGATGTCGAGTATACAAATACCCATCTTGGTACACCCTGCACTCAGTCAGTCAGACAGTCAGAAGGACATCTTGTTATACCCAGACTATACAGTTAGTGAACTATATGGGCATGGGGTAACAAGATGTCCTCTGCCGCCTTGTGACTGCTGGCTTACTGCAGCTGAGTGCAGGGTGTACCAAGATGGGCATCGAGGTGTTCAATCTCTGTGACAGCCCAGGTCACCGATTCTGACAGCACATGCGGCTGCAAACCACACCCCTGCCCCGGCCAGCTTACCTTCCGCTGCTGCCAGGACTCGTGCTTTGCTCTGCCCTCTCTGCCCTCAGACTTCATGGAGCGAGCACGGTCGCCTCTTCATGCAAAGGTATCGCATAAGGCATTGGGAGCATTTGCCTGAATACAAGTGCTCGGGCAAATACTCGGTATCGGCACGGGTACCGATGCTAGTATCGGTATCGGTGCAACCCTAGTTATAATAGAGGATTTATATGGCGCTAGCAGTTTGCTCAGCGTTTTACAACATGAGGGCAGACAGTACAGTTACAACACAATTCAGTACAGTAGGAATTAGAGGGCCCTGATAGTTAGAGCTTCCAATCTAAAAGATTGTTAATATAATGTATATGTTGGCTCTGAACTGAAGGCTGAGGTTGTTTTATGCATGTGCCCCTGCAGCACAAATGATTATTCAGGGGAAGATGTAAACATTGAATTAAACCTGGAAAAGGTAAAAAATATGATGACAGGTAGGATTTTTATGACAGAAGAGACCCTATTAGTCAACTTTTATGCCCACTGAGCTGCACATGCACAGCTCAGAGAACACTTATGACACTGCTCTGTGCCGTGATGATGTGACTAAGACCAGGAGAAAATAGCAGTGCCCGTGGTCGGTGCTGGACCAGCGCTGGAGCGGATCGCATGCCAGGTAAGTCTGCCATAATATACTAGAACATATTAGGGCAAAAAGCTCCTGGGACCCAATAAAAAAAAAAGATGTTGGCAGAGGTTTAATTCTGCTTTGATAGTGTTTAATCAGCAACGGCTGTGTCCACTGCATACAGATTCTTTGTCGGCACGGAGCAGCAGCCAATAAGGTCAATTTGTGCTGTATTCATATAAACATTACTGGGTATACCTATCGGCGAAAATACCTTTGTCAGCATTTGCCGACATTTTTTCAAAAAGGTGCTGACAATGGCATGCTGCATCCAGTGGCGGCTGGTGCTCCATTTTGGGGGGGCAGCAAGCAAACCACCCGCCACTCACCCCGATTGGTCATTTGCCTCATCCCGTTGCTCGCTTGTCTGTCTGCTCGCCCCACCAGCAGCGTATTTGCCCCTACGGGAAGCGAGACCAGGGCAGCCGTGGCGAAGCGTCATGTGCACCTGGATGATGTGCAGCACACCAAGCTGGATAGGAGGATGGAGAATGGAAGCCCGTGCTTCTCCTCTCGGCCAATCGGGTCTTAGGACCTGCTTCCTAATTGGCCAGGAGGAGAAGCAGGAAGACAATAGTGAATAATAATTTGCTATCGTCACACAAGTAAGCTCTGCGCCCTGAGCCCACCCTTTGTGAAGCCAATTGGAGCCTCCGAAAAAAAATAAACATTGGAATCCATGCGTCTGGCACCCTGCATGTAGATTAGGAGCCAGATGTCATGTGACCCAACTTCAGCTCTAATCTGCACCACTCAGTCCCAAACTCGTTCTTGCTTATATTTCTAAGGATGGAGAGGTCTCATTACAGACGGACAGACAGTCTCGATGCGGGCCTATATACAGCGACTTGGTGTTTTCTAACCTGTCTAGTCGCTGTGTACAGCTGTGTGGGGCTGTAGACGTAAAACCTGGTAAACACACAATGAGATTATTGGACGAACGATCGTCCGTTTTTTTTTGCATGCTAATCTCTATATTGCCGACCGCCCCACGTAGGAGTATGGCGGCTCTCCTGCTTTGGATCATGTATCAAGTACATGATCCAGCACTTCTGGGTAGGGAGCATGCACGCGCGGGCACACTGTGATTAATCACAGCGCAAGCGGATCAGCAGGTCCTGGGCAATGATTGACCGCTGGCACCTGCTGATCGACAAAGAAGATGACAGGACAGAGCTCTGTGAATGCAAACAATACAGAGCTCTGTCCTGTCAGGGGATAAAATTCGGCACATCCTATAGGCCCCTTTCACACGGGCGCCTCCGTTTTGCAGGATCGCTCCTCTGATGACAGGTCTGTCTCCGCTCACTGTGCAGAGTGGATTCGGACACAGTCCCACTCTCCTCTATGGGGGAAACTAGGTGAAAACGGACCACCTGTTTGTCTTCATCCAATCATATACGATCAACCAGACATATGGAAAATATGACCACCATCCGTCTGGATTTTCCTGACAGGATCAGATAGTGGCGGATGCCACTAATCACCGCTAATCACCACCACTCCATAGGGGTGAACGGAGGGTCTGATCAGGTACGCCTGAAAAACTGACAGGTGGGTCTGATTGAACAGCCTGTGTGAAAGGGGCCTACAGAACAAAAAATTACAGCGAACACATACAAAAATGACATTTAAATCCTGCAAGGCTATATAAAACACCTGAACACATTCAGCAAATAAGCTAAAATATGGGGATTTAGTCACACCATATGGCCATATAGTGCTTAAGCCCACCACTGCGTCAAAGTTCCCCATTGCCTATTTGCTGAATATGTTCAGGTGTTTTAAATAGCCTTGCAGGATTTAAATGTCATTTTTGTATGTGTGCGCTGCAATATTTTGTTCTGTTTGTATGCTGGTCTTATAGCTGCACAATCTTTAAAGTGGAGGTTTACCCTTCTTTTTTTTTAGCCCTAAAAATCTTAAAAAAATAAATTAATTAATTAATACTCACCTGAAAGGGCGGTTGCTATGCGGAAGTAGCTCTTCTGCCTCTTCTACCACCGCGGTGGATCTTCTGGATCATCCTACGTCGCCGTGTCTTCTTGTGAATGAGCCACGCTGCCTTCTGGGAACTGTGGGCCAGATCCACAAAAGGGATACGCAGGCGTATCTCCTGGTACGCCGTCGTATCTCTGTTTCTATCTATGCGGCTGATTCATAGAATCAGTTACGCATAGATATCCCTAAGATCCGACATGTGTAATTGTTTTACACTGTCGGATCTTAGGATGCAGTACCGTGGCCGCCGCTGGGGGGAGTTTGCGTCGTAAACCAGCGCCGGGTATGCAAATTAGGAGTTACGGCGATCCACGACGGTTTTTCGCGTTCGCTACGTCGCCGCTAGTATAGTTTCCCGTCGCAAATTTACAGTTTTTTTTTTTGCTGCCCTAACTTTAGTCAGCAAGTGTATTGCTGTCTAAAGTATGGCCGTCGTTCCCGCGTCGAAATTTAAAAATCAACGTCGTTTGCGTAAGCCGTCCGGGAATACGGAATTACGCTACGCGCATCGCCGTTCGAAAAAATTACGTCACGGCGCGCAAAGCACGGCGGGATTTTGGAAACGGAGCATGCGCAGCACGTCCGGCGTGGGAGCGCGCCTAATTTAAATGGGACTCGCCCCATTTGAATTGGCCCGCCCTGCGCCGGCCGGATTTAGGATACACCGCCGCAAATTTCCAGGTAAGTGCTTTGTGGATCGGGCACTAACTTGGAAAAATTGCGGCGGTGTAACTTAAATCCGAAAAGTTAAGTTGCGCCCGGGCTTCGTGGATCTGGCCCAGTGTGTATCCCAGGAGGCAGCCGCCCATTCACAAAGCGCTGTGCGAGTCGCGCATGCGCAGTAGGAAACGGGCAGTGAAGCCATAAGGCTTCACTACCTCTTTCCCTTAGTAAGGATGGAGGCGCCAGGACCGAGCGATCGCCGTCGGGGGACCGTCATCGCGGGTGACTAGGACAGGTAAGTGTCCTTATTAAAAGTCAGCAGCTACACTGTTAGTAGCTGCTGACTTTTTATCTTTTTTTTTTTTAAATGTAATGCATTTTTAGGGTGTGACCCCCCTCCCAAGTCTTTGTTTGCCCTTAGTAAAAAGAGCTCACAGAGAATACACCAAGCACTGTTTACGCAAACATTTAACCCCTTCCCAGCCAGTGTCATAAGTACAGTGACAGTGTATATTTTTAGCACTGATCGCTGTTTTGGGGCCCATTCACACCAGAAACTGCACATAAATGAGCGTTTTTGACTGCATGTTTACATGCATTACTATTACGTTAAGAGTCGGTTCACACTTCCGCGGCACGACTTCGGGGGCGACTCTGCAAGTCGTCCTAAGGACGACTTCAGAGGCGATTTACAAAACGACTTCTGTATAGAAGTCAATGCAGGTCGCCCCCCGAGCCGCCCCCAAAGTCGTACAGGAACCTTGCGTCGCTCCTATTAGAACGGTTCCATTGCATTCAATGCCTGTCGTGTCGCCCCAGTGTGAACCGGGTCTAAGAGTACAAATTATTATTATCAGGTGAAACGCACATACTATATTTACCATTCTTCCAATATAAGCATTATTTGACACCTGCTGTATGATAACCTCTTGTTTGTACAAATTATCCAAAAACAATAAAAATTATGGGGGAAAAAATGCACTGTAACACATCAAAAACGCACTGGACCCTAGCATAGGGAGGAATTTTTTTTTTTAAAAAAAAGCACCTAGAATGGAACCGCATCAAACACTAGAACGTATAAAAGTGCGCATGCAGAAACGCATCCAAAATGCATCTGGAGTGCGTTTTTGTGGTGTGAACCAGCCCTAAGTGTCACTGGTTCCCACAGTGTCAGAATGTCCTTTGCAATATATATATCAATCCCGCTATAAGTCACTGATCGCTGCCAATACTTCCAAAATCCAGTATATGTACCATAGTTTGTAGACGCTATAACTTTTGCACAAACCAGTCAATATATACGCATATTGGGATTTTTTTTTATCAGACATGTAGCAGAATACATATTGGCCTAAATTCATGAAGAAATTACATATATATATATTTTTTTTTGAATTGCTGGTCTTTTTTTATTTATAGCGCACAAAAAAAAAAAACAGCGGCGATCAAGTACCAATAAAAGAAAGCTCTATATGTGTGAAATAAAAATGACATGAATTGAATTTGGGTACAGCGTTGCATGACCGTGCAATTAAAGTAGCGCAGTGGCAAAAAATATCCTGGAAGGAGTCATGAAGGGGAGTAAACCTTCCGGAGGTCAAGTAGTTGAAAACTCTCTTTTGATGTTGTAAGTTCTGCCTGTCTGCTGCCCATTTCTTTTCGCCACTTCCTGGATTCCCAGCATGCTTTGCAACTTCTCCTCCACTGCTTACTTTCAACTTCCAAGGACTATATATCCCATTGTAGCTTGCTGTCTGCAATCAGTGATTTCCTGTACTGACCCGCCTCCTGAGACTCCTCCTCTCAGCACCTTAGAAGGCAGGCTCTGTGAAATGTGTGACACAGCCCTGTATAGTGAAAGAATGGGAGGGGATCTTCACACAGTACGTTTACAGACTTTAGAATCGCTCAGAGGCAGGGATGGACTGGCCATTGGGACTACAGGGAGTTTCCCGGTGGGCCGATAGCTCAGTGGGCTGGCTTCAGTGACAGCGGACTGCCGCCCCCCCCCCTCCGCTCCTCTGTCTCTCCCTTCCTGCAGCGCTCACCTCCTCTCCCTCCCTGCAGCGCTCACCTGGGGGGAACAGAGAAGCAAGGGGAGGAGCAGGGGGGGACGGAGGAGCATGGGGGAGGGGACAGACAGATGACTCAACAGCTATGGCCTGGGAGTTTCTCACTTCTGTCTAATCTTGTCCATAAGGGGGGGCACCGAACTAATAAATTGCCCCGGGTGAAATAATGTCTAGCTTCCCCACTGGTACTGCCTATAAGAGTACCAGTACCAGCCATTTTACTCTAATAAAGCAGAATGGCTAGTGGCTAGTGAAGGTGGAGAGGGGGCTTGGGTGGCGGGGGGTGCGGGAGTTGTCCGGCCGCCATGGGAGAGACCTGTCAAAGTGGGCCAGTCTGGATGAAGTCCAGGGCCAAATTTTTGTCCCAGTCCAGCCCTGCTCAGAGGAATAGGAATAGGCTAGGAAGAATGAATATATGAGTGTCCATAGATATAGGAAGGACGCTGACCGGAGACAACCTCCCCGGAGCCGAGCTCCGTACTCCAACACTCCTCTCTCCTCTGTGGGGCTCCGGGGCGGCCAAGGGGTTCATTAGCACTACAATTAGAGACACCTCCCCCCCAGGCGGCCCTTTGTCTGTCTACTGGAGCATTCCCCATTGTAATGAGCGGGATCCCCGTACAGAGCGCTTCATTAGAAATAAACATCAGGTGGGGATTATTATAGACGGCGATCCCCAGAGATCAGTCAGGAAATCTCGTCTTATCCCGATCCGCACACTCCGCCGCCGTCCGATCCGCTCACTGATTTGCGCTTGTGTCTAGACCCCCTTTTTCTGCTCCCCCTCCCCCTCCTATCAGGAGATTACTGGTGTGTAGAGAGGCAGCCGAGGCACTAAGCTTGTGAGATCAGATTTCCTGCTGAGCACCCGCAGGAGAAGGCAGCCTTTGATTGAAGTTACACTCGGCTGTGATCTCCCAGGGGACACCCGGCTTCCCCCCTCCCCCTCTCCATCCATCTTCTGCCCGGCTCCCCTTCTCCCTCCTCTCTTCTTTTCTTCTTCTCTGTCCTCTGCCGATCTCTCCTTCTACTCATCTCCTCCTCTTCTTCATCTATGAGTCCCCCCTCCCTCTGCCCATCTCCTACTCTGTTCATTTCCTTCTCTCCCTCTCCTCATTTACCTGTCTCCACAATTGCCCATTTCCCCTTCTCCCTCTTCTGCATGTACCCCCTCCCTCTCCTTATCGGCCCATCTCATCCTCTGGAGACCCCTTTGTCCATCTCCTCCTCTGCGTCTTTCACCTTTTACCAATCTCCTCTGCTTGTCTGCCATTCTCACTCTGTCTGTCACCCCCTCTCCTCCTCTCTTCCCTCCGTCTGTCACCCCCTCTCCTCCTCTCTTCCCTCCGTCTGTCACCCCCTCTCCTCCTCTCTTCCCTCCGTCTGTCACCCCCTCTCCTTCTCTCTGTCTGTCTTCCACTTTCACTCTGTTATTTACCCTGCTCCCTCTGCCTATTTCTCCCTATATTCCTGGCTATCTCTGACTCCATCACTCCCTGTTCTACCTATCTCCCCTTCTCCCTTCCCTCTTTTCCCTCTGCCTGCCTCCCCCACTCTTCCCCTCTTTTCCCTCTCATTTCAGCTTGTCTCCTCTTCTCCCCCTCTTTCTCTCTTCACTTTCCTACTGCTTTCCATTACTTGTAACACCACCCCACCTATCACCCCCTTTTTTCTCATATCCCCTCTGCCTGTCTTCTCCTTTACCATCCCCCTATTTATTTTCCTTCCTGTTGCCTATCTCCATTCTTCCTCCGCGTGTCTCCCCCTCTCTCATTCTTCCTTCTCCCTCTCACCCACTTTCCCCCCTCTTGTTTCTCTCTCTCCTTCCCCCTCTCTTTTCTTCTCTCTCTCTCCCCCTCTT
Source organism: Rana temporaria (assembly GCF_905171775.1). Taxonomy (NCBI): domain Eukaryota; kingdom Metazoa; phylum Chordata; class Amphibia; order Anura; family Ranidae; genus Rana; species Rana temporaria. Next base: position 399,679,165 of record NC_053490.1, read on the forward strand.
CATGTTCCCTCTTCGCCCCCCCTCTTTTTCCCCTCTTTTTTGTTCCCCTTTTTTTTCTCCTATTTTTATTTTCCCCTGCTCTCCTCTTATTCTTATTCTTATTTCCCCCCTCTCTCCTCCTATTCTTCTTTCCCCCTCTCTCAGTCCACCTATTCTTATTTTCACCTTCTCTCCTCTTCTTTTTCTTTTCCCCCTCTTTCCTCCTATTCTTCTTTCCCCCCACTCTCATCATCTTCTTCCTTCCCCCCCCTCTCTCATCATCTTATTACCCCCCCCTCTCTCCTCCTCTTATTCCCCCCCTCTCCTCTTCTTCTTTTCCCCCTCTCTCCTCCTCTTATTCTTTTCCTCCTCTCTCCTCTTCTTTTCCCCCCTCTCTCTTCCTCTTATTCTTCCTTCCCCCCTCTCTCCCTTTCTTCTTTTCCCTCTCTCCTCCTCTTCTTGTCCCCCCCTCTCTCCTCTTATTCATTCACCCCTCTCTCCTCCTCTTACTCTTCTTTTCCCTCCTCTCCTTTCCCCCCTCTCTCCTCTTCTTCTTTCCCCCCTCTCTCCTCTTCTTCTTCTTTCCCCCCTCTCTCTCCTTTTCCCTCTCTCTCCTCCTCTTCTTCTTTCCCCTCTCTCCCCCTCTTCTTCTTCTTTCCCCCTCTCTCTCCTCCTCTTCTTCTTTCCCCCTCTCTCCTTTTCCCTCTCTCTCCTCCTCTTCTTCTTTCCCCCTCTCTCCTTTTCCCTCTCTCTCCTCCTCTTCTTCTTTCCCCCTCTCTCCCTTTCCCTCTCTCTCCTCCTCTTCTTCTTTCCCCCTCTCTCCTTTTCCCTCTCTCTCCTCCTCTTCTTCTTTTCCCCTCTCTCCTTTTCCCTCTCTCTCCTCCTCTTCTTCTTTCCCCCTCTCTCCGTTTCCCTCTCTCTCCTCCTCTTCTTCTTTCCCCCTCTCTCCTTTTCCCTCTCTCTCCTCCTCTTCTTCTTTTCCCCCCTCTCAGCTTTTCTTCTTTTCCCTCTTTCTCCTCCTTCTTCTTTTCCCTCCTCTTCTTCTTTTCCCTCTCTCCTCCTCTTCTTCTTTTCCCCCCTTTCTCCTCTTCTTCTTTCCCCCCTCTCTCCTTTTCCCTCTCTCTCCCCCTCTTCATCTTTTCCCTCTCTCTCCTCCTCTTCTTCTTTCCCCCTCTCTCTCCTCCTCTTACTCTTCTTTTCCCTCCTCTCCTTTCCCCCCTCTCTCCTCTTCTTCTTTCCTCCCTCTCTTCTTTTCCCTCTCTCCTCCTCTTCTTCTTTCCCCCTCTCTCCGTTTCCCTCTCTCTCCTCCTCTTCTTCTTTCCCCCTCTCTCCTTTTCCCTCTCTCTCCTCCTCTTCTTCCCCCCTCTCTCCTTTTCCCTCTCTCTCCTCCTCTTCTTCTTTTCCCCCCTCTCAGCTTTTCTTCTTTTCCCTCTTTCTCCTCCTTCTTCTTTTCCCTCCTCTTCTTCTTTTCCCTCTCTCCTCCTCTTCTTCTTTTCCCCCCTTTCTCCTCTTCTTCTTTCCCCCCTCTCTCCTTTTCCCTCTCTCTCCCCCTCTTCATCTTTTCCCTCTCTCTCCTCCTCTTCTTCTTTCCCCCTCTCTCTCCTCCTCTTACTCTTCTTTTCCCCCCTCTCCTTTCCCCCCTCTCTCCTCTTCTTCTTTCCTCCCTCTCTTCTTTTCCCTCTCTCCTCCTCTTCTTCTTTCCCCCCCCTCTCTCCTCCTCTCCTTCTGCCCGTCTTCCCCTCTCTGCAGTACGAGCCACGGATCGCTGAGCCCTCACAACAATGCTCTGCTGTCTCTGCTGACACTGTTTTCTTAGCTTTCCCTAGGCAAGTCGAATTATAGCTCCAGCTCACAACAACACAAAAATAACTCTTTGCTTGACAAGGTCTGCCCAGCCAGCAGCCCAGAGGTTAAGGTAGAAATAGAAGACTCATTTCCTCCTTGCTGTCTGGGACTACTTTGATTTCCCCATGGAGCGCGAGCAAAACGCTGGAGCGTTGGGTAATACTGAGATCACACACATTAGCAGCCAGAGCTGGGATTAGCGCTGTCACTGCTGGGAAATGCCAAATGGTGCCAGTAGGATGAGGGCGACTTTGTTCCCTGTGCATTAAGATCATTTGTTTGTTCTGCTGCCAGCGGACGTGTGTGTGCCGTCCGTATGACCCAGCAAAAGAAGGTGCTGCGCCACTGCACAGGTGTCAGCATGATTAATGACTGGGAGAGCTTTCCAAGCCAGGGATATCCTCATCTGGGTGGCCTTGGTATCTCTATTCTCTTACAGGTAGACTGCTGAATTGGGTAATGAGTGTCATCCATAGGCACCTTCAGTGAAAAGAATGGCTGGCTGTGCTGGATCATTTTCACTGATCTCTATTGATCCCTCCAAATGGATTGGTGCCCGGGGGCACTGGGAGGGCTTCTCCTCCTGTTTCTCTGCCACAAGTACAATTCAAACTGGCCATACACCAGTAGGTTTCTTGAATAAACCTTTGCACAAACATTTGTACGGAAATTCTCATCAGTACATTCAATGAATTAACGAACGTCGTTCAAAAAGTTTTTCATCAACAATTTGCTTTTAACAATCGATTTTGGAGTAAATGGACTTTTCCAATAAAAACACATACGCTGTTAGAAATGTATTCTGTTGAGAAATATTTTCCAGCCTGTTGTTTCGAATTTTCTCACCCCTGTGGTCGAAAATGAACGTCGATTTGACCAAACTAACGTTTAGAAAATCGAACAAATGAGAAAAATTCTTGTATGGCCAGTTTTATGCTACATTCACACTAGCATTTCTATTTAACCCCTTGGCACTGGTTCCCGCTTTCCCTTTAAAGCAGTAGTAAACACCCCCCCCCCCCCCCAAAAAAAGGGTCCCCTGCAGGTTTATGCCATAAAGTGCTAGTATGCACCGCATGCTAGCACATGATGACATAGTTACCTTTCAAATAAAACCCTCCACTGCTGCCATGGCTTCCATTTTTACCTGGTCTTGATTCTGGGTTCACAGGCTCTGGCCGTTTGAATGGCCAGGGCCACGATGATGTCAATCCCATGCATGTGCGCGGGAGCCGCGGCATGGCGCTCTGCATTCCTTGGCATACTCTGTGTCCTAAATGCAGAGAATCACTGCGCACACACGGGTGATGTCATTGGCTATTGCCGATGTGAATATCTCTTAAGGTGCAAGTCTAGGACAGTGTTTCTCAACTCCAGTCCTCGGGGCGCACCAACAGGTCTTGTTTTCAGGCTTTCCATTATTGTGCACAGGTGATTTTATCAGTTTCACTGCCTTAGTAATTACCACAGCAGTTTGATCTGAGGGAAATCCTGAAAACATGACCTGTTGGTGCGCCCCGAGGACTGGAGTTGAGAAACACTGGTCTAGGAGATAATCATTGTGCCTACAGGTAAGTCTGGTTGTGAGCTAACCTGTAGTTACAAGTTCAAAAAGAGACTTTATTACCAGTTTAAAGGGTTCTGAAAAGCGGCAGTCGGGCTGCCCAAATATGCGGTCATTGTAATTGGCTGTCACATCAGTGATATGATCAGGAGCCCCTCCCACCAGTTTCAAGTCATAAACAGTGACCGGGATCTGTCAGTGACATTTCAGCTACTGTTCTGTTAGCATGCAGTGAGTGTGACCGAATCACATCATGTGGAAAGTGATATTAAAGGCTTGTTTTTTCTTGTTTAAAATAACAAACATATCATACTTACCTGCTCTGTGCAGTGGTTTTGCACAGAACAGCTCTAATCCACCTCTTCTCGGATCCCTCGCCGGCACTCCTGGCCCCTCCCTTCTGCCGAGTGCCCCCACAGCAAGCAGCTTGCTGTGGGGGCAACCGAGCCGCTGCTCTGTGTGTCCTTTCAGACACAAAGCTACGGCTCGGCCCCACCCCCTCTTTCTCCGAATTGGCTCACAGGCTTTGATTGACACCAGTAAGAGCCAGTGGCACCCCGTTGCTGTCTCAGCTAACGAGGGGAGAGAGTCCTGGCCATCCAAGACTCTCGTGCAACATCACTGGATCGAGATGGGGCTCAGGTAAGTATTAGGGGAGCTGCTGCACACAGAAGGTGTTTTATCTTAATGCATTAAGATTAAAAAAAAAAACTGACTTTAGAACCACTTTAAATGCAGGAGAGAGATAAAAACGATTGTTATGCTTCCCGGATCAAGTTCTGCATTGAGATGTACTTGCCTTTACTTGAGTTTACATGCAGTATTGTGCGCTTACATGTTTTCACATATGATAAACATGCTTTTAGACACGTTCAGAGAATCTAATCTGCTGTTGGATGCACAGAATTCAGTTTTCTCTAAGTGTAGCTAGACTGAATGCAAAGACTTCTGTTTAAAAAAAAAACATTGAATGCAAAGAAACCCAGGTAAATGTGCAGTGTGAATTAAAATCATTACATGCATTTATATATAATTCGAAATGTCCTATAAATAATGTCATTGCCAGGATGAAAGAGGCCTTAAAGAACAGGTATGAATGCGGGCAAATATCTGTATTTGGCATTACAAGACTGGAGCCAAAAGGGTGCATTAAGAAAGCTGCTGGAAGCTTGTTAAATGCCTTGTAAATGCATGCTGAATCCGATGCTCTTCTGATTAAACAATGCCTATGTGTTTAGGGCCTAATGCTATTTTCCAGCTCACTGTCCAGCTCATTAAAAGATCACAGAAAATGGCTGGAATGAATACAGGCAGATGAATTGTTTGACTTGTTTGTGTACGCCACTCTTAGATATGCCCATTTTGTAGAGAAGCCATTATAAAATATGAGCTGATCTACGGACTTGCAGAGCTGCTACTCCTAGCAACCAGATTCCAGCTGTCATTTGCCGATGCAGATTGCACAATGACAGACAGCCTGGCTGTTGCCAACAAAAGAGCCACTTTACTTGGAAATGGCGCACATTCTGCACATTTCTTTCCACCCAAGAGCTCAGCTACATGGGCAATTTTAATTGAGAGATTTAACCACTTGGAAGGCAGTCACCTCATTAGGCTAGAGCCACACGGTAGTAGCTCAAGTCTGGTGCCATAAGCCCTACCAATTAACTGTAGGGAGTATGTGATCACTAAATAGATATCTGCAATCAATTGCACATAATTAGAGCATTGTGTAATCATAAGAGATTGATAACTACTACAGGATATATGTGTGGCTTATTTCATAGGGAGCAGTGCGTAAGTTACGGCGGCGTAGTGTATCTTTGGCGGCGTAATGGAGCGGAATTCAAATTGATGTAATGGGGGCGTGTTTTATGTTAATACGTTGTGACCCGACGTAAACAACGTTTTTTTTAACTGCGCATGCGCCGTCCGTGGGGGTATCCCAGTGCGCATGCTCGAAATTAACCAGGAACAAGCCAAAGCTCACGACGGTGACGTCATTCTACTCAAACCCTATTCGCGAACGACTTACGCAAACGACGTAAAAAAAATTAAAATTTCTACGCGGGAACGACGGCCATACTTAACATTGAGTACGCCTCATAACAGCAGCTTTAACTATACGCCGGAAAAAGCTGAACGAAAACGACGTAAAAAAATGCGCCGGCCGGACGAAAGTTCGTGGATCGCCGTAACTAGCTAATTTGCATACTCAACGCGGAATTCGACGAAAACGCCACCTAGCGGCCGCCGAAAAATTGCAGCTTAGATCCGACGGCGTACTAAGATGTACGCCTGTCGGATCGACCCGAGATGCCATCGTATCTTGTTTTGTGGATACAAAACAAAGATACGACGCGCAAAATTTGAAATTACACGGCGTATCAAGAGATACGTCGGCGTAATACCTTTGTGGATCTGCCCCATTGCCTCCTCACTGCCTGACAAACCTCCCTTAAAAATCAATCAATCTCAAATTGCTTTGCAAATGGGCAGCAATAGTAGCCACACATGTGAATGAGCCCTTATTAAACAGTTTTGCATTATTTTATATAATAACGATATTGTAATATGCTTGCCTGCTAAATGCAATACTGGGGAAACTCTGAGGGAATTTTGGCCAGGTCCTGTTGAACCCATCCTCCCTGTTGGCATCTTCCCGCCTGATGTCCTTTAGTTGTTGGCCAAACATTAGCTGCATCCAATCAGCACCAGCTGTCCGAAAACAATAGCAGATTCTTTCATCTCTGCTGTATAGCATGTAATGCCCTGTACACACGATTGGATTTCCGGTCGGAATAAACTCCGACGTGTTTTTCCGAAGGAATTCCGCTCAAGCTGTCTTGCATACACATGGACACACCAAATTCCGGCCGTCGAAAACGCAGTGACGTACAACACTACGACAAGCCTAGAATAATGAAGTTCAATGCTTCCGAGCATGCGTCAAATTGTTTCCGAGCATGCATGTTTTTTTTTCTCCGTAGGAATTCTATTCAGACGAACGGAATTTCCAATAGAAATTTTTTCTGTCGCAAAAAGTCTGATGGGGCATACACACGGTCGGAATAGCCGGTGAAAAAATTTGTCTGACTTTTTCAATCGGAAATTCCGACCGGCATAAGATTTTTTATTTTTGTTCAGCTTGCAGATCTAAAAGTGTATGGCCAACTAAATATTTCTGGGTCCATCTGCATGCCCTGTACATGAGATAAAGAGAGTGTTTTTGAGAAAAAGGTTCTATAAAGATAAGTCATGAAATAATCACATAAGCAGTATGGCTCCACATACACCGTGCACGTCATGTAGTCTCTGCTGGATGGCTCTGCCAGGGTGACAACACTGATCCCTCATAAACACACGGTGCGTGAGCATTGTCAGCCTTTGACAGACAGTGCCTTAGGGCCCACTCACGTTTTTTGCGATAACGCAGGCCCTTACTGACAGAATCAATGGGTGAAAATTGAAAGAGCGAAAGCCGGCATTACAAAAGCAGATCCATCAACGTATGTAAAGAGAGTCAACTTCTATTTTGGAATTTATAATTTTTGGGTTTACCAGTTCAGCACGAGCTTAAACTAACTTAAACTAAAAATTTGCACGTAAATTCTTTCTAAAAATGGCCAGCAAGTGGTTACGTCTCTCAGTAAAAAAGAGAATAAACTCTCCCATGTAGCTGGGCCGCAAACCATTATTTTATTTCTCTCTACATCAGAAATGTAAACGACTCTGCCTACAAAAGATGTTCATTTATTGCATTAATATATTGGTATATTCTAATTCAATTATTAGACATGTGCACACTGAAATATTTTGTTTTGGAATTTTGTTTTCGTCCGAAAATTGAATTTATTTAGTTACTCCCGAAATTCGTTTATTTTTTTTGTGTAGTTAAAAAATGCATTTGTCTGAAAATCTGAAGGCTTATGGTGTCTGTCGAATGTTCGAAGAAGATTCGACGGAGCTGCTAAACTGTACGGCGCCGCAATCATACATTTCCAGTCAAATGTTCCGCCTACAAGCTATAGAAGAATTCTAATGTTGTATGACACTAGTGATAATTATATTTATAAATTATTATTACAAGTCAACCAACATTAGAATTCTTCTATAGCCTATGGGTAGAGCATTTGACCAGAAATGTACGATTGCGGTGTCGTACAGTGTAGCTGCTTGTCGAATCTTCTTAGAACTTTCAACAGACACCGTAAGCCTTTAATGACAGATACAGCGTTTGTATGTTTTTCGCTGCTTCGTCGAATCTTCGTCATTCCTGTCGAATGGTCAACCCCAACACTGTCTCTATAATGTTGAATCTTTTCTCTCTATGTAGAATAATCTTGGACTAATAGAGTTAAGGTTAGGCACATTCGACCGCAGGTTCGATAGACACAGATCGCTATTGTCAGCGTCATGTCGAATCTCCTATCTATATCGAACTGTTGTAGCAACGAAATCTTTTGGATCTTTCGGATTCTATGCGTTCATTTTTGTTTATTAAAACGATAACGAAAATACCCGAAATTCGGACAAAAACAAATGCATATGTCTACCAATTATACAGGAAATAATCAATGTAACTTTTGGCGCAGGTACGTTCTTTGCGGGCCGCAGGCATTGGCGTAATTAGTAGTGTTTGTCAAACAGCCATTAAAACTGTTAATAACGTATAAAACAAATGGGGAATGTATGACAAAAACATGGGCATTTTCTAATGTATTCTCGAGGCTAAACAATGAAAGGTTTAAATTAGACGCCAGCCGCGAGTGCTCGTAAAGCTGACAGTAGCTGCTTTCCCCGCGCCGCTCTCTTTCTAATAAAGGCTGCCCATTGTCGGCGACCTTCTTATCATCCGAGCTGTGTACGCCAGCGCTCCAGTTGGAGCTGTCAGTCATGCGGAGCCGAGCCGCCCCAGTTCCCTGTGTGAAGCGTCTCTGTAGCATTGAGAGCAAACACGTCTGTAGGCTCAATTCACAAAGCTAACACACCAGGATAAGGATCCTTATTTTCGACAAAAGGGGACAGTTATTTTCAGCCGAGTGCAATAGGGCTTTAAAATTACAGTGACACGGCTAAAATAAAGATCTTTATCCTTGTGTCTCGTCCTCACAAAGCTCCCGCCAGGACTGCGCAGAATGAGGGGCAGGAGGGAGGCCATCCACTAATCATTAGTGAAGGTGAGGGAGAGCTGGCAGGGCTCACATTGGGGGGGGCTGGGAGGACTCTGGCCATTCCAGCCGGAGCTTAAATCCAAAGGAAAGTGTGAGAGGCGTCAGCTGTTACTTATTTATCATTTCTGCATTTATTTCACATGACTGATCTATTTTTTTCATGCTACGTAACTGGCTTTCTTGTCTCACCAGAGCTGTGGAAATATAGATTCAGATTTCTAGATTTATTTTATGGGTCTAGAATATTAAGCGTGGTGCCCCATTATTTTATCAGGTTTTTTGTACTGTATGCAGGGCCACGGTAAAGTGCATACAAAGCCACGTTTTTATAGAGTAGAGAAGGTTTAAATCTTCTGTCAGGTTTTTAGTGCTGTCTGCGTCCCCACTGGGGAGATACACTCTGTATATTTGTCCTTGTCACCGAAGCAAAAAGTGACAGAATCCAAAAGAGAATACAAGGGAGGTCTTCAATGGGGACACTTTCCGGTGAGAGCTGTCTAAGAGGAGATTTTCCTTTTCTCAATGCAATGTAGATGTACAAACAAAAAATTGCAAGGCTTTTAATTATTCCTTACTCTACCAATAAAAAAAATGGCTTTTGATATAATTTAAAGGAGAGGTCCCCAACCTCCAGGCCAAGGACTTGTACCGGGGTTAGGCCATGCTGTGTGCGGTTGGTTGAGCAAGCCAGCACAACCTGCACTGCCGGCCTCCAACCGCTAGAGGGAGTCCACTCCCCTTCTCCCAGCACCACTTTCCATCCAGTGCTCACCTCCACCAAACGGATGCCCGACTGCCCCACCTAGTGCACCTGAGTACACAGTCCCCGCCTAGTCTGTCGCACCACAAGAGTTCCAGTTAGTTCACATAGAATTATCCTCTATTCAGGATTTACACTCCTTCCCCACCAGAGGTGACAGTCTACACAACCACTCCCCCCCCCACCTTTCCCGGGATAACAGATTGCATAGCAACCCCGGTCCGTGGAGGGGTTGTCTTCCATAAGGCCAGTCCCTGAAGCCGGGGAGGTTGGGGACCGCTGATTTAAAGTCAACCTTTTGGTTCCCTTGGGAAGTAAACCTATTGAAACATTTATAATCAGAACCATCAGCTGTTTCAAACAAACTTTCTTTATGCAAAATATGTAATCTAATCAGGTGAAACTGCTGATATGCAATATATGACTTTTTGTCAAGCTCTAATTTCTATTTTTGACCATTCTTCCTTCCTTCTGATGTATGCAGAGAGCACTGAGACATCACTACTACAGTAAGGGCAGATATGTCTAAAGCCAGTTATAGATCGATCTAATCTTGGCTGGTTCAGCAAGGACCGGCTGAGATTTAATCCATCTATGGACAGACAGGCTGGTTGTTCTGAATTCGATCCATTGATCATCTTCATTACGACCAGCCTGTCGGATATTTTGCATTTGATCACTGCCGACGGCTATGGCCAATAGCAATGATCATTGTGTTCTGCTGGAAGGGAAGGCTCTCTGGAAAGAGTCAGTGTTGATGGGGGAATTGAGCAGTTTTCTTTCTTTCCACCCATGGTAGAAGGGAAGGAAATTGTATAGTCTATGGCTTGCTTTAGACTTGTAGATTTTCATATTTTCTATGTCGTGTCAGAGGCAAGATGGTGGCATCTAATAGAAAAATAACTTAAGCCGCGTACACACAATCGGTTTGTCCAAAGAAAAAAGACTGATAGACTGTTTTCATTGGACAAACCGATCGTGTGTGGGCCCCATCTGTCTTTTTTCCATCGGTGTAAAAAATTAGAACATGTTTTAAATTTTTCCTATGGATAAAAAAACGATAGGAAATTCCGATCGTCTCTGTGGAACTCCATCGGAGAAAAATCCACGCATGCTCAGAATCAAGTCGACGCATGCTCGGAAGCATAGAACTTCATTTTTTTCGGCTCGTCGTAGTGTTTTACGTCACTGCGTTTTGGCACGGTCGGAATTTAGTCTGATAGTGTGTATGCAAGACTGATGAAAGTCAGCTTCATCGGATTTGATCCCATCAGAAATCCGATCGTGTGTACAGGGCATACGTCTCAGGGGACGGGTTGTAGCGGATTTCTTGTTCCCTGACTATGCACTGGTAATTTCATATTTGGCAGTGGTTTCTTGAAACATAAATGGGTTATTTTAAAGCAAAGATATCCCGGAGAGCTAACCTATCATGTAAGCGCAGTGTCTGATGCCTCATTTTACCTTTAACTGGTTACACCTCTTCCCTGCAGTACACAGCCAAAGCCCCCCTAAAAACCTAGACCCCTGGGTATGGAGAGAATAAGCACAGAGACTCTCATAAGGAAGCACTGTATGCATGAGCAACCAATCGCTGGTGCCAAGCACTCTCTGGGGTGGGTGCATGACTAAGCCTATGCAAATACCAACTTTCAGTAAGCCAAAATTTGCATAGGATTTTCAGAGGTATGCTGAGGCATATTACGGTCCCTTCTATTAAATGCAGCTCTTTTTTTTTGTAGCTTAGCTTTCCAGTACAGGTTTGCTTTAAAGTAAGCCAGTGCTATGAGAAATTCGTAGACTGCCATTGCCGACCTGCCTACTCCAGAGTCACTAAGCTAGAACAAGTATGGAGCCAGTTAAAGGGGTTGTAAAGGTACAATTTAAGACCCGGACCTTTATGCAGGTAAAGGACCTGGCCAGTTTTTGCGATTCGGCACTGCGTCGCTTTAACTGACAATTGTGCGGTCGTGCGATGTGGCTCCCAAACAAAATTGGCGTCCTTTTTTCCCCACAAATAGAGCTTTCTTTTGGTGGTATTTGATCACCTCTGTGGTTTTTATTTTTTGTGCTATAAACAAAAATAGAGCGACAATTTTGAAAAAAATTCAATATTTTTGACTTTTTGCTATAATAAATATCCCCCAAAAAGATATAAAAAAAATATTTTTTTCCTCCGTTTAGGCCGATACGTATTCTTCTACCTATTTTTGGTAAAAAAAATCGCAATAAGCGTTTACCGATTGGTTTGCGCAAAATTTATAGCGTTTACAAAATAGGAGGTAGTTTTATTGCATTTTTATCAAAAAAAATTTTTTTGCTACTAATGGCGCCGATCAGCGATTTTTTTCGTGACTGCGACATTTAGACGGACACATCGGACAATTTTGACACATTTTTGGGACCATTGTCATTTTCACAGCAAAAAATGCATTAAAAATGCATTGTTTACTGTGAAAATGACAATTGCAGTTTGGGAGTTAACCACAAGGGAGCTCTGAAGGGGTAAAATGTGACATCATCTGTGTTTCTAACTGTAGGGGGGTGTGGCTGTAGGTGTGACATCATTGATTGTGGTTCCCTATATTAGGGAACACACGATCGATGGCGGCGCCAACAGCTCTCCCCGTTCTTCATCTCTGGGGACCGATCGCGGGACTTGAGCGGCGATCGTTTCCGCTGCCGCGGAGCTTCGGACCGGGTCGTGGGCGCGCGTCCGCGACCCACGGCTGGGCACTTAAAGAGGACGTGCTTGTGCCCAGCCGTGCCATTCTGCCGACGTATATGTGCAGGAGGCGGTCCTTAAGTGGTTAAAGGGGTTGTAAAGGTACATTTTTTTTTTAAATAGCTTCCTTTACCTTAGTGCAGTCCTCCTTCACTTACCCCATCCTTCGATTTTGCTTTTAAATGTCCTTATTTCTTCTGAGAAATCCTCACTTCCTGTTCTTCTGTCTGTAACTACACACAGTAATGTGAGGCTTTCTCCCTGGTGTAGAGTGTCGTGCTCGCCCCCTCCCTTGGACTACTGGAGAGTCGGGACACTCTCTACGTTGCAGATAGAGAAAGGAGCTGTGTGTTAGTGGGTGTCCTGACTCTCCTGTCCAAGGGAGGGGCTTCGCATTACTGTGTGTAGTTACAGACAGAAGCACAGGAAGTGAAGATTTCTCAGAAGAAATAAGGACATTTAAAAGCAAAATGGAAGGATGAGGTACCGTATTTATCGTGGTATAACACGCTCCCGCGTATACCGCGCACCCCCAAAGTGCCCCCGAAATTCCTGTAAAAAAAAAATGTTATATAAATTGCATTACTTACAGTTTTGGTGTCTTCCCAGCGTCCATCGTCCGGTCCGGCGTCCGTCTGTGGCCTCGATGGTGTCCTCCCGGCTTCTCCAGCGAGCGCTTCACATCGAGTCCCCGCTTCCTGCGCTCAGTTCGAACGCCTTCACCGACATATACCGAGTGCAGTACACTCGGGTACATTTGGCAAGGCTCGGCGTCGCTCGCGCTCTGTGACGTTTATGCGTGAGCACGAGCGAAGCCGAGCCTGGCCGAATGTACCCGAGTGTACTGCACTCGGTATATGTCGGCGCAGGATTTCAAACTGAGCGCGGGAAGCGGCTATCGGCGTATATCGCGCACCCACGATTTTCCCCTTATTTTAAGGGGAAAATAGTGCGCGATATACGCCGATAAATACGGTAAGTGATGGAGGACTGCACTAAGGTAATGGAAGCTATTGAGGGGAAAAAATTGTACCTTTACAACCCCTTTAAGTCAGAACTCGTTCCTGGTCAATGACGCAAAGTATTGAAGCCACTGGATTAACATGACAGCCAAGCAACCCGCATTCTCAGGAGAGGTTGGCCGTGGCAGCGTGTATTTCTTTCCATGCAGGTTTCCTTTAAGTAAGCCCAGAAACATTTTCACGCTCCGTTTCCTAACAGGCATTTGTGCGCTGGTGCAAATTGTTCTATCAATGTGTGACCTTTGAGTTAATATTTAAAAAATTTACTACATCCATTTATCCTCGTTTGCCAGAGGGATGGATTAAAAACGCTAAAAGGGATTGTTCTCGCAGGCAGCGAGAGCGTTAAATATCTGCCTATGCAAATCCATCCACTTGCTTCACATCCCATTGTAATTACAATGAAGGCACAGGGCAAGGACTGAGCACTTTGCAAAGTGTGGAAGGCCCAGAGCTCAGGCAGGATGGGATAAAAGCCCAGAGAAATGCTGATAAGAGCAGATCCAGCCTTGTCAGTGCTATAATGGGAGCGCTCACTGCATCTCAATCACCTCCTATGTATCATGTCTTCTGCCACCTCACCCTGTGACACAGTGATGGTGACATCCAGACAGTGTCACCACGATCCTCTCCAGAGATGTGATGGATGGCCTTGCACTCTTTATTCATACAGAGAGGGAGGAGGAGTAGGAAGTATTAGAAGCAGCGCAGCCAAGGAAGAATCACGCTGTAACATTGCTGCTCGAGGGGCCATTGTAGACGCATTTTCCGGATAACGTTGCTTTTTGGTTTGTGTTTCAGTCATAGAACAGTGAAGATGTGCAATGTGGTGGCAAGGTCAGCATTTTATTTTAGGCCAAATACCACATTATAAGAATACAAAAAAATTCAAATTAATTGCAGCACAGTACGCGCATCTTATTCTCTAGATTGAAGGACTTCGAAGGCAGGAATGCTTGATTTTACGTACTAAACAATTAATCTGGATGGGGTAATGGAATCAGAATGTACCGTATTTGCCGGCGTATAAGACGACCCCCTAATTTTCCAGGAAAAATTTTGGTTTTGGGATATACTCGCCATATAAGACTACCCCCTTCCTTCTAGTCTTTCTGGAAGCTGAGGGGTAGCCGGAACCGCTGACAGAAACAGGCTTTTTTCAAATCTCACTGTGCCATTACATTGCATGCCTCACTGTGCCATTACATTAAATGCCCCCACTGTGCCATCACTTGCCTACACTGTGCCATCACTTGCCTACACTGTGCCATCACTTGCCTACACTGTGCCATCACTTGCCCCTACTGTGCCATCACTTGCCCCTACTGTGCCATCACTTGCCTACACTGTGCCATCACTTGCCTACACCGTGCCATCACTTGCCTACACTGTGACATCACTTGCCTACACTGTGCCATCACTTGCCTACACTGTGCCATCACTTGCCTACACTGTGCCATCACTTTCCCCCACTGTGCCATCACTTGCCCCCACTGTGCCAACAGTGCCATCACTCACGTTTTGCTGATTTGTTTCCAGGCCGGTGACCATACCTCCCAACTTTTTGAGATGGGAATGAGGGACACCTATCAGCAAAAGTATGCAGGCATAGGACACACCCCTTGCCACGCCCCCTTAAAGGAGAATTGTACAAAAAAACAAGATTGGTTAAACCCACAAGTGCTTTTTTTTTTTTTTACCACTACTATTCCTTTATATTTTATTGGCTTTTGGGATTTACAAATGCAGCAATTTAGAAATCAGATGAAAGATTTAGCACTGCAAAACACGTTTTGATAGATAAAAAGTGCATTTTATTTACATTTATATAGATCAGACCAAAATGAGGGACAAATGAGGAGGAATGAGGGACTGAGGGACATTGCTCCAAATCAGGGACAGTCCCTCGAAATCAGGGACAGTTGGGAACTATGCTGGTGACAGTCTCCATGCTGCGAGCGTCCATGATTTGAAAGCCGCGCCTTCTTCTCAGCATGTCCTGTGATAGGCGGAACACAAATTTTACCAGCAGCGCCTTTGTTCTGTGTTCCGCCTATCACGGACGTCCTCTCGTCCGAGGATGAGAAGCCATCTGTGATAGGAGGAACACAGAACAGAGGCGCTGCTGGGAAGATTTGTGTTCCGCCTATCACAGGACACACTGAGAAGAAGGAGCGGCTTTTAAATCATGGACGCTCGCAGCATGGAGACTGTCACCGGCGTATAAGACGACCCCCGACTTTGGATGCATTTTTTTGCATTCAAAAAGTCGTCTTATACGCTGGAAAATACGGTATATTATATGCAGGGCCGTCTTTAATGTTGATTGGACCCTGGGCAAAAAAAATCTTGCCCCTCCCCATGCAGTCTTGCACCTACTCTGAGACATACAATAAATATCAGCTAGACTTAAAATCAGTTTACTGTAGCAGATCAGGCAGTGATTGCGATTGGTTGCCAGATGTTACAGCATATCATTACCACTTACTGACTGGTTGCTAGAGGTTACAGCACACATTACGGCTCACTGATTAGTTGCTAGAGGTTGCAGCACATGATTTCTTCTTGTTGATTGGTTGCTAGAGATTACTGTACAGCAGGTGTGCCCAACCTTTTGAAGAGTGATGGCCACTTACGCAACTTGGTAACCAGTCGCGGGCCACAAAGAGTGGGTGGATGGCAGCCCACTCTACTTTATAGAACCCAATATACTCTTTTTTTTTTTTTTGGCTGCTTTCGCACTGATGTTCTGTTGTTTACCCACGCCGCAACATTGCCATAGCCTTCTATTATATCCTGGAGGTGCGGTGCACTTTCAGAAAACTCACCAAACTCGCAGGTAATATAAGTCTAAGGCTCAGTGCAGGTAACTCGCAGGTGCACTGCTCTGCAACTGCAGATCAGTTTAAAAGCAGCCCAGTAACCACTGCAGAACAGATATGCCCATATATACACTGCGGTTTTAGTAATAAACGTACCTTTAATAACAGTATTCTATTCCATCCCAGAGCAGGAGGTCACGGGCCACATCAGAGGGCTCCGGGGGCCACTGGTTGGGCACCCCTGCTGTACAGTAATACTGTTTATTGATTGGTTGCAAGAGGTTACAGCACATCATCTCTCATCGGCCTCAGCTATTTACATATGAATGCAGCCACTATTTACATATGAATGCTCCCATAATTTAGATATGAATGACGGTTATTTACCTGTAAACACAGGGTCTGCAGGTGAGTCATCTGTACAGAACAATAGGGCAGAGCTGGGCAGCATTAGTAGCAGAAATTCACACTTGAGATATCAGGACACAGCACAGGACTAAAACTTCAAGGGACAAGGGAATTTAAACTGATATAGTTGGCAAGTAGGGATGAGCTCTGGCGTGTTCACACAGTCCACGTGCAGAGCCCGCCAGGAAATCTGCACGGCACTGTGCTTATCACAGGCAGGGAGACATTGTCCCGATGCTCGGCTGCAGAGATCGGAAAATGTCTCCCTGCCTGTGTTTAGCGCAGCGCCGTGCAGACATCCTGGAGAGCTCTGCACGTGGACTGTGTGAACACGCCGGAGCTCATCCCTATTGGCAAGTATGAGATAGCTGCTTTGGGCCCCACAACAATGACAGGGCCCAGGGCAGCTTCCCCTTTTGCCCTGCCTTAAAGACGGCCCTGATTATATGTAACCATATTTCATACCTAATGGCTGTTTTTTCTTTATAGTAGTGACATGAAAAAAAAAAGATTGTTATGTGGAGCATGGCACCAGTGCTTCGCTTTCTTCTTCCTGAGCTGGAATCCTGTGAGATATGTACATTTCTGATTGTCCTATAATGCCCCATGAGAAAGAAATATATGATATAGGGAAATGTACACGCTCCCTTCCATTATACAGAGCTTGGAACCTCAGTGAATTGTCATGAGGCAGTGGTGGGCATGAATAGCCATATGCAAATATTGACTTTCAGGAAAGTCAGCGTTTTCATAAAGGGCTACTGAAATGTACTGTATGTACGTTAGAGGGTTATTATATGGTGGATCATGAAGGCGGGCAGGAACCCTGGATGTTAAATGTGGAAGGGTTACTTCTATGGGGTTAATTTGATTCATGTACTTGATTGGTATGCGTTTAATAATATATTTCTGAGACAAGAACAGGATTTGAGGGTGAAGGGAGTTAATATGCTGCTTAAACCACGCAATCATTTTCAGATGATTTTGTGGCCACCATCTTTTGTGGAAACGCCACCATTTCCCTTTCTGCCATGGCGTACAGGAGAATGGCTATGCTGGGGCCAGTAATTCTATAGGCGATGACAAACCAGTTGTCCTATTTAAGTTGCTGCTGCTCTGTAAAAACACTTCTCTTTATTTGACTTTGATTTTTTTCAATTGACTGATTTTAAAGTAACATATTTCTGCCAAATAAATCCATCAATATCTGGTCCCGCTAAGTTCCTTCTTGCTTCTCCAGAAGGAGTAATGTGATCCTCGGTGAGTTAAAGAATCCCCATGCTGGCTTCCATTCATTGCCTACTTTAGCCATCAGAGGATATAGCCAACACACTAGGGGATCTGTCAGCGTATGATCAGTTGTCTGCTTGAGCACATCCTTCGTCCTGCTTCAGACCCTATAAGCAGAAGACTTCAGGCAAACCAGTACTGGGAGAAATATGAAGGCTGCCAGTGCTACTCTTCTGCTAAAAATACTAGTTCCCTAAAAAGTATGCAGCCAGTGAAGTCAGAACTCCTAATCTGCATACTTGTTCTGGGTGAGGGACTTAATAAGCATTCAAGCAACTTGCATTTTGAAAAGAAGAGTTAAAGTCATTCTAAAGGCTTGTTTTTTCTTTTATCATACTTGCCTGCTGTGTGTAAAGATTTTGCACAGAGCAGCTTCGATCCTCCTCTTCTTGGGTCCCCTGTCGGTGCTCCTGGCTCCACCCCTCCCATGAGTGCTCCCATAGCAAGCCGCTTGCTAAGGGGGCACTCTTGTGTGCTCGCTCCTGAGCCCTGCTCTGTGTATCCATAAGACACACAGAGCGGGACTCAGCCCCACCCCGCTCTCTAATCATTGGCTCTGTTTGACAGCATGGCTCTATAAGACACACAGAGTGGGACTCGACAGCCCCCCCCTACTGCCTCCTTATTGGCTATGAGTGAAAGCATCGGAAGCCAATGACTCTCGCTGCTGTATGGTTTTGCACAGAGCAGCCCTGATCCTCCTCTTCCTGGGTCCCCTGCCACAGCTCCTGGCTCCACCAACTTCCCCCCGCCGAGTGTTACCATAGTAAGCCACTTGCTGTGGGGGCACAGGTGCATGTTCGCTCCAAAGCCCTGCTCTGTGTGCCAATAAGACACACATAGCTGGATTCAGGTAGGTTTACGCCGGCGTATCAGTAGATACGCCGTCGTAACTCTGAATCTACGCCATCGTAAATTTAAGCGTATTCTGGAAACCAGATACGCTTAAATTAGGCTAAGATACGAGCGGCGTAAGTCTCCTACGCCGTCGTATCTTAGGGTGCATATTTACGCTGGCCGTTAGGTGGCGCTTTCGTTGAGTTCGGCGTAGAATATGCAAATGACTAGATACGCTGAGTCACGAACGTACGTGCGCCCGTCGCAATTAGTTACGCCATTTACGTTAGAGATACGCCAGCGTAAAGATAAAGCTGCTCCCTAGGTGGCGCATCCCATGCAAGGTATGGACGTTGGAACAGGCCTATCTTTTTACGTCGTTTGCGTAAGTCGTACGTGAATCGGGCTTGACATGATTTACGTTCACGTTGAAACGGCGTACTTTGGAGCAATGCACACTGGGATATGTCCACGGCCGTTCATTAAAAACGTCAATCACGTCGGGTCACCAGTGATTTACATAAAACACGCCCCCCTGTTCCACATTTGAATTTGGCGCGCTTAGGCCGGCCCATTTACGCTACACCACCGTAACTTAGGAGGCAAGTGCTTTGTGAATACAGCACTTGCCTCTAACTTACGGCCGCGTAGCGTATATGCCATACGCTACGCCTGCCTAACGCTGTGTCTGCCTACCTGAATCCAGCTAACAGAGTGGGACTCGGCCCCGTCCCCTGCTCCCTCCTCCCTCCTCATGAACTCTGACAGCAGCAGGAGCCAATGGCTCCCACTGCTGTATCTGAGACAATGAGGAGCATGATCCCTGAGAGAACCTTGGCTCTTGTGCACATCGCTGGATCGAGATCGGGCTCAGGCATGTATTTAGAGGGGGCTGTGAAGGAAGCTGCATGTAGAAGTTTTTTTTTTAACTTACTGCATACTGAATGCAGTAAGGTAAAAAAAACTTCTGCCTTAGAGAAACACTTTAATAACAGCCCATACAGTATATCATATTTTCTCAATACAACTTTCCTTTTTACAGGCCATAAAGATTGTGCATTCTCGATATGACCACCTGATGATTTTTGTCACAGGTTCTTACATAAGTATACACGATTAGATCACCCAAGCATGTTTATACCTATGAAGTCAGGAACGATGGGCACACCCTGGCACCTGCAACTTAAGCCCGGGGGGGAGGAAGCAGCTGAAAAGCTGAAATCATCCAAGAGGACCCAGTGCTAGTTCTTTAGAGATTGTTGAGGTAGATGGTTGTGGAGCAGTGTTTTAATGCTTTCTACAAAGAAGGCTATAGGCCTGTACAGGCGATCGGATGATCCGACGGGAATTGTGTAATGACAGGCTGTTGTCGGATAATCCGACAGTTTGTATGCTCCATTGGACAATTGTTGTCGGATTTTCCACCAGCAAATGTGGGATAGCATGCTTTAAAAGTAAAAACATGCATGCTCAGAAGCAATGCTCACCATAACATAACATTAGCAGAAGTTACCCAAAGGGTGGTGCTAAAGAGCTGAAAAACCATGTTTTTGTGTTTTTTGGCCGACAAGTTCATGGCCAACGGCCTTCGGACAAAAGTCAGAGGCTTTGTTCTCAGAAAGTCCGATCGTGTGTATGAGGCTTATCACTGAGAAGTGTCTGGACCAGGAGACCGTCATCATATGAGTGTGGTCACAAACAAGCAGATCCAAAATAGGGGGGGGGATAACTTTTCCTCCATGAATAAGTACAGGAAACAGAAAGGGATGTCGATGATTACTGCAAGTTTAGGATAATCATAGGTTTATCCTGGGAAAGCTGTACTTCTATTAAAGGACTCAGATCTTCCCTGTCAGTACCCACCGGAAACCATACAAGTGTACATGTAATTATAGGTAGTGTGACATGTAGCTATGGTGTGACTACCCTCAGGCAAAAGACACAGCAAAGGAGGGTTCACAACTGGAAGCTCAGCTAGCGATACAACAATCTATGGGGACAAGCGAAAGGGAAGTGGCAGTTGGATCTAGAATATCAGAGGGAGGATGACTGTAATCAATACAACCAATATACTAACCTCCCCAATTAATTATCCCTCCTGACAGAAGCATGTGGTTAGCCAGCTTGAGTTCATTGCCTGATCCAGTTGAAAATGATGACTACAATGTCATATCTATGGGTACAATAAGATCTGTGCTTTTCTGAGATATAATGATATGTATTGGTGTAAAGAATACTTTAAGAGCCGGTTCACACAGGGGCGACTTGGGATCCGACTTCAAGTCGCCCGACATGAGAAAATAAGTGACTGGAGCTGTCTTAATGTACACTACTGAAGTCGCTCCGACTTCAGAAAAGGTTCCTGTACTACTTCAATCCGACTTCTAGGCAACTTGTACCCATTGATTTTTAATGAAAGTTGCCTCCAAAGTCGGATCACTGTCTTAACTAAAGCAACTTTACAGGAAGAGAAAAAAGTTTTCTCAGGCAAACCCCTCCCTCCCACAGAGCTGATTATTGTTTGAAGCTGGATTCACACTTGTGCGGTGCAAATCTTGCGAAGAAGACCGGGCCACTGCTAGCAAAAGAGCTGGAAGAAGATAGCAGAGGAGCCCGGCAGAAGGCACTGGAGAGAGCGGAGAAGTCGGAAGAAGACCCCCGGAGCTGCCTAATACATTACTTTGAAAACCTGTGTAGTGTTTTTTTTTTTCTTGACACTTTTCCCCCCCAGGTGAATGGGTAGGGGTACGATGTACCCTATACTGAAGGGGGCTCCCGGATTCTGATAAGCCTCTCGCCCGCAGACAACCAACGGCCAGGGTTGTCGGGAAGAGGCCCTTGTCCTCATCAACATGGGGAAAAGGTGCTTTGGGGTGGGGCGCCCCTCCTGCTCCAAAGCACCTGCCCCCCACCCATGTTGAGGGCATGCGGCCTGGTACGATGACAGGCCAGGCTGCGTGCTCGGATAAGGGTCTGGTATGGATTTTCCGGGTACCCCCATTCCGTTTTTTCGGCGTAGGGGGTTCAACTTAAAATCCATCCCCCTCCAAGGTTTGCTCTTGGAGGGGGAACCCATGACGTTTTTTTATAAAAAATTTGGCGTGGAGTCCTCTGTCTTGGAGGCGACTTCAAGTCGCATTGTAAGTTGCCCCAAGTCGCGCTGTGGTTCACGCTCAAGTCGTGTCCAAGTCGCCTCTCAAAGTCGCGCACAAAGTCGTGTTGCCCCTGTGTGAACCGGCTCTTAGGAGTGACGATTGACCCTTGGCAATATGTAGCAAAATTGGTTGACTACCAAGGAATACAGTTTATAGCTGTATCGAATCTGTTGATACCAAACGGATGCCAGTTTGTTTCAACCACACAAACCCTGTATGGAGGAGCAGACAGTCCCACCAAACATCCAAAATGTTGAGGCAGTGGAATTCTGAAAATTTAGCTCCACCACGCAGGTGACAGGACAGAACTGGCATTCTGCTGCTCAGGAGTGGTCAGATTGCTGGAACTTAGTAATGAATAGAGCTTCACAGCCCGACCCTCTATTACTAGTGCTGAAACCCCTGTATTCCCCAACATATAGGTGTGATTAAACAATGTATTCCAGTTTGGCTCTGCAAGGAATTTTTCACGAATGTTTTGTAAGATTAATTTTATCTGGCGGCCTGCAGGATTTGTAATTAATTGCCCTCAATTTAGTTATATATCATATGTCTCATCAGTTCCATTCACATGGAAGTAAATTGTATTGCATTGTACATTGTCCACTGACCAAACTGAAGACAAAAACGTTCAAAATATGATTGCAGGTGACTCATCCAATACGTTTGCATCTGCTGTGTAGTCTGTACTAGTAGTACCCATAAAGGATAAATGTATTAAAAGTGTTAAATATATTTAAGCCGAAGAACAAAAATTCTAAATATTGCAGCTTACCAGCCCTTAGATGTGTATTGGCTTTCAGTCTCCAGGCAACGTTTTCAAATACATTTCCAGCAAATACAGAAAATACCTGTTGATCCTGCCAGAAATCCAACTTTCTAAGTACTGAACTGAAATCCCAAACAATGTTCCCCATCTTTTTACGAACTATAAAACATCCCCCTACGTCAGGGGTGCCCAACATTTTAAAGAGTGAGGGCCACTTAAGCAACATGGTATCCAGTCGCGGGCCACAATGAGTAGAGTGGGCAGATGACAGGTCACGGCTACTCTACAGGCTCTCTTATCCACCCTGATGGAAGGGGACGAATTACCTTCTGTTTTTCAGACTGGAGGTAGGTGGGCGTAAACAGACATCTGTCACTCCATAGAGGTGAACCGAGGGTCCCATTTGGTCGGGCTGGTCGTGTAAAAGGGCCTAAGACTGCATACATACTGATGTGCTGCGGTTTACCCACACTGTGGGTGCAGCATAGTGCACCTGTGTCTATCCTGCGGGTTAGCTGAACTTTGCCATAGACTCTGCCTGTGGCAAAAGCCAGTGCTGTAGAGGAAGCATCGGCTTATGGGGCTCTGCTCCGCAGTCACTTTCTTTCTCTACCACCAGCTTCATTCACAACACTGATGCTGTGGTATGGCGGTGTCGGCAACCTGCAATCTGGGCTTGCCAACCCGTCATTCCAGAGCAGGAGGTCGTGGGCCACATCAGAGGGCTCCGCGGGCATCATGTGGCCCCCGGGCCACTGGTTGGCCACCCCTGCCCTACGTTATGGCGATGAGGCCAGGGGGGTGTGTTTGTAATTGCTAGCAAGAGCTTAGGGTAGTCTTGCCAACTTTCTTACCTCCAGAGGAACCCTAATGCCTCGTACACACGACCGGTTTTGCTGTCAGGAAAAAAAACCTACATTTTTCCCAACGCGATTCCTCTCCAGCCTGCCTTGCATACAGACGATCATGCTAAATCCCGCCTGACCAAAGCGTGGTGATGTACAACACGTACAATGGGACTATAAAGGGGAAGTTCCATTCAAATGGCGCCACCCTTTGGGCTGCTTTTGCTCATAGTAAAAGTTTGGTGAGAGACGATTCAAGCTTTTTGCCGGGAATCACAATGGGAAAAAAGAGAGCTGGTTCTAATTTTTTTCGTCTGGAAAACTGCTATGGAGCATACACACGGCCGGTTTTCCCGTCAGGAAAACCGTTCGTTTATACAAGGCATTACAATATTTTTCCAGTCTTGGTAACCCCTGCTAAAACCAATTCAGTGGGAAGAATGCCCCTTTTATTTATGGCCAGTGGGTGGAATGGCCCCTCCTACAGAAGTGGTCAGAAGACCATCCTTAAAGATGGCTAAAAAAAAATCATTGTTGCCATGGAGCAGGCACTTCCGAGTGGCACTGGCCCGGAACTATGCTCAAGAAGCCCCTAACAACCTCTGGAGGAACCCTGGTTAAAAATGTCTGGCTTAGGGGGGCATCACTGCCCCTTCATAGATAGAGTACAGTGTTATCCTAATACAGGAACGGTTACTGATAGGATTACTTGGTGAAAATTAAGGAAAACCCCAATAAAAGAACACTAATGTGGCCACCAGATCTTAAAGACTCCTGTAAACCCGTTTTCAGCAGTGATCGGGCCGAAGTCCGCTCTCTGCTGATGTCATAGACATGGACTGACACCCCGCTCAACCTCTCAGCGAGCCGCTGACAGCCTGAGACGGCCCGCTCTGCTTTTTGACACCCGTTTGACATCTGATCTGATCCGACAGGCAAGTCCGTTTACATCTGACCGCCCATAGAGGAGAGTGGGCTGTGTCCGCTCTGCATAAGCGGTGCGGACACAAACAAGCCATCCGCCTGTTCAGCGGGGCTCAGCAGACAGATTTTGGGCTGAGCCTGGCCAAGTCTGCCCCATGTGAAAAGAGCCTTAAGCCTCGTACACACGACCGGTTTTCTCGGCAAAAACCAGCAAGAAAACTGCTTCTTGCCGAGAAAGCCGTTTGTGTGTACAAGGCGTTCAGGTTTCTCGTCTGGAAATCAGGCAAGAATCTCGACGAGAAAAAAAGAGAACCTGCTCTCTTTTTTCTCGTCGAGATTCTCGTTTACCTGTTTCCAGACGAGAAACCCGAGAGTGTGTATACTTACCTGTCACTTTGAAAACCCGCGCATGCTTGAAATGATTTTGACGCATGCGCGGTAGCTTCCACGGCATAAGTAGGGTGAAGCAAGGGCATCGAATGTGACGAGCACATGCTCGTCGTACACGATGATGTCATCTTTCCTTTCAAGAGAACCGTGGTTCTTTTGAAATTAAAGTCAGTACACTCGGGCGGCAAGAGTTTCTTGCCAAGAATCTCATCAGGGAAACGACTGGGTTTTCCTGACGAGATTCTCGGTCGTGTGTACGAGGCCTTAGTCTCCTTGGGAAAATTCCCCTAACTTCCTGTTTTGAAGACAGTGGTCCTGGGAAAGGAACTGACAAATACAGCAATAAAAACCTTATAGAGGTTTGAGATAGAGTTGCACTTTAGTCTACCCATCCACAGCTTTATTTAACACCTATGTGTAGGTCTTGTAGTTGTTTTAACCACTTCCGTACCGTAGGACTTCAGTGGGGGAAATCTGAATGATGCCTGCAGCTACAGGCATCATTCAGATATCCTTTTTTTCAGGCGGTGATTCTGCGCACCATAAGAATGAGCCGCTTGATCGTTCTTACACCCCCGCCCCTCCACCATCCGGTGCTTTTCCAGGCTCTTCCATGCCATCGGAGGCCAAGAGAACGAATCCACCGCCGCCGAATGAAGAGCGTGGAGATTTACGGTGACCATATGGTCACCAGTCATCTCTATGAACGTCGGAGGCCTGGGCACAATGTTATGACGTTATGGGTACCCGGAAGAAAACAAAGCCGCAATCATATGAAAGCATGTCACACACTATTCCCATTACAAGGGATGTTTACATTGTAAATAGGAATAAAAGTGATAAAAAAAATGTAAAAAAAGTGCAAAAAAAAAAGGAAAAAAAAATATATATAAAAATTTAAAACGTCCCTGTCCCCAGTAGCTCGTGCTCAGAAGCGTAACATAATCTTTCACATTATACAAAAAAATTGGGCAAACTTTACTGTTTTGTTATTTTTTAATTCATGAAACCGTTAAATTTTTTTTCGTTTTGTTTGAAAAATTATTGCACAAATACCATGCGAGATAAAAAGTTGCAATGACCGCCACTTTATTCCCTAGGGTGTCTGCAAAAAAAAAATATATATAATGTTTGGGGGTTCTGAGTAATTTTCGAGCCAAAAAATTATGATTTTTACATGAAGGAGAAAAGTGCCAGAATAGGCGCGGTATGGAAGTGGTTAAATAAGACATCCCATTCTTCTAATTTAACGTGGCATCACAAAAATTGTGTGAAAATCTGCAGCGCCAATCAAATTTCCACATTTATCAGAAGAATGCACGAAAACTGCCAATTGGTTGTTTTAGGTTGGCACATATTATACCGTGCCTTACTACAGATATGAGTATATGCTCTAACCTTAGCCAAGGATATTTTAGTGAGTAATTAGGTTTCAATGGATGACTTTGATGAATCTGTTTATACTGTACTCTTCTCTGTGGTACTTTTCCACACTACCTTCCGTCAATATCCATTTTATTTGGTACACAGCGCACCCTTATTTCCCATCAGTGCTATTTCCTCCTTGGTTATTTTATTTATTTATTTAAATAATTAATTCCGCACAAGTTCATACAATTGGAAAATGAGTTGGAGGAACGCGGGAGTGGGGTCAAATGACTCACGTTGGAAAGAATGCCTTGTGGGGAATAGAGAAACCCAATACACAAGGATCACTAGTGTATGGGCAGAACATTACATAACCTGCCTCATATATTTAACACAAACTCCGAGCCCAATTTACCAGGGAGCCGGCGCTATTGCCAAATTGTATCCATGAATAAAAAGGTACCAGTGTGATGTGAAAAATACGGAAAGTAGAGGAAAATATGCGTTGTAGTAAAAGCTTTTTTTCAGATGGATGTTAAGTCCTGTCTCTCCGTCTTTTTTTTTTTATAATAGAAAAAAAAAAAATCAGGACAAGGTAGGACAGAGATGGAAGGGAATAATTTATTTTCGGTCCCTATGTAGCCTAAATGAAGCCGCCTGCCTCAATGGGGACTGTAAATACGCTTGTGTTTTGTGTCTCCGCCACCTTCCCCCACACTTTTATTTTTCAAAAACATGACAGGGGGAAACACAAGGGAGGGGGATCTAACGGGAGTGTGAATGCAGCCTGATTTAATTTCCGAATTTTCCTTTGCTTGTCTCTGTAGGTGAAATTCACTCAAGCCTTTCTCCTTTTATCAATCAGCAGCCAAAGCGTTAACGTGCTCTTGGCTGGTGCCCCATGTCTCATAAACCCCCTCCCTGTCTTGTTTCTCTGAGGGGAAAGGAAAGGTATTTTCTTAAATCCACAGTACTGAGCTTGGAATGGCTCCTTAATTAAAATCCATTTAAGGACTGATTAGCCGTGTAATTTGCCCTAATACTGACGATTATGGAAATGTTCAACCTGACACAAATTCATAAAAAGCTGCCATTCTAGACGGCAGGACAAGTGAGGCTATCAAGTTCATGGGTGCGAGGGATACAGGAAGAGGGATGGATCTTTGGAGACACCTCAGGGTCGAGCAGAGAGTCTTCTGCGAGGGCCACCCGATTGTTGTATGTGGCTCAGAGTCAGATACGGTGAACACAAATCTCAGAATATAACAGGGGGTACTTGCTCGTAACATAAGGTGACCAGATTTTTAAAATTAAATCCGGGGACATTTTTTTTTACTGGTAATGGCGGCAATCAGTGACTCTCTGCCCATCGTCGCCGCCGCCCGCCTCACAGCCTGTCAAGTCTCACTCTTCGGGCCCCGGCTAATACTGGGTGGGGAGCGGAGGAAGATCACTTCGCCAGGGAAGGCAAGGAGATAAGCAGGCAGGCGGCTGGCCGGGACCTGAAACATGTGAGCGGAGTTGAAAGAGCATGCATCCGAAACTGAAGAAATATTCCCTCCGCTCCGACCAGCACATGATCATCAGAAAGGGGCACAGATAATGGAAAAAAATACAATACATTTTTTTAATTTCTATTCTTTTATAATTAATTTTTTATTTTTTATTTTTATTTTTTTATTATTATTATTATTATTTATTTATTTTATTTTCAGTTTTTTAGAAGCCCCACTGGCTGGCTTTGTTGAAATATTTTAGGGGTCTAAACCCCTAAGACCCACGATGTCTCACTTTTTAGAATGAGAAAGGAACTGAGGACATTCCCCGGTCCCTTTCTCTGCAGCCAAGCAGCAAGGGGAATCTGTGCAGCACAGGGTGACTAGGGTGTGCCCAGGCACACCTGGCACACCCTGTGCGCACACCTATGGTTCTACCTTTTTTTAGCAGTGCTATGTGGGTTGGGGTATGCATTTCACACTGTGGGGTTGTCAATATAAAAAATACACTCCCCTAAGCTAGTAGGAGTGGCAGAGCGGGGGGGGGTTATATAATTCATTTTTTTTTTTTTTATTCTGCACTGACTGTCTTTGAAATTGCCCCAGGCCCTGTTCAAATCCAATCCCGGGGACAAGACAGGGGACAGACTTGGTCCGGGGACAGTGTCCTCAATCCGGGGACTGTCCCCAGAAACTGGGGATGTCTGGTCACCCTATCATAACAGAGACCATCATCATCAGCGTGAGCCTCGGTTAAGGAAAAGCCTGACAGAATTGTCTCAGATGGTTAGGTTTTTGTCTCCGAGCAGCCAATGGGGAGACAAAGAATGAATATTTTTGGGGTGAAAGAATGAATATTTGTGGGGTGAAAGAATGAATATTTTTGGGGTGAAAGAATGAATATTTTTGCTGCTTGCTCTAAAGCAGATCTAGCTGACAGTTCCTCTTGCACTCTTTTATAAATTAGGCCCACGATACAAAGCTTTAGAAGACTAGCTCTGTTGAGCTTACTAGAAAATTTCCCATTTTAGATCTTTGACAGATTTCACTGCGCACATAAAAAAAAAAGACGATACTGAAAACTGCACTTTCTGGAAACCCATTACAGTTGATAAATGGTTGTCTGTCATTATTTGGAAATTGGGCAGGTATTATGGCTTTCTGAAGGTGCATGCACATAAGATAGGAAAGCATTTGCTAGATCCAGCCATTTTAGAGATAATCCAGCCAGATCAGAGAATAATACCGCGTACTTACGATCGTTTTTCATGACGAGAAAAATGCAATTTTTTTTAATTGGTCGTGAAAAACAGTCGTGTAGGCTCCAGAGCATTTTTTGTGACGAAATGGGCATTAAAAATGTAGAACCTGCTCTATTTTTTCTCGTCGTTTTTCATGTAGTCGTTATTCTCGTCGTTAAAAAAAGGTCATGTGTAGGCTTTAACAACGGGTAAAAAAAACGCGCGTGCTTGGAAACAAGTTATGAGAAGGGAAATTTGAAAAATCAACCCAAAGGGTGGCGCCATTCAAATGGAACTTCCCCTTTATAGCGCCGTCGTACGTGTTGTACGTCACCGCGCTTTCCTTGAGCATTTTTTATCACGATCGTGTGTATGCAAGGCAGGCTTGAGAGGAATCGCGTCGAGAAAAACGTTGTTTTTTTCCATGACATAAATAACAGTCGTGTGTACGCGGCATAATATAGTTTTTTTCTTAAAGTGGATGTAAACCCTCCATACACCCAGTGAGGTGAACAGCCTCAGATGATACACAGAGATGAACCAAATCTCCCTACATAGGTTTTACATCCATATCTGCTGTCTTCATATTTATATACTGTTTAGAAAGTTCAGATCGTGTTAGGGCCCTTTCAGACGTGCGGATCATACGTCTGTAATTTTATCCATTTGTTTTCAGATGAAATACGGACATACATGTATCCCTATGGGATTGCGGATGAACATCTGCTAACATCAAATCTCATCACTCCCTGCTATGGTCTGTTTCTGCAGATGGAGGAAAATCCTATTTTTCCAATCCATCTGCGGATCGGATCGGATCTACACGGACAGACAGTCAGTGTTCATCCGATCCCCCCATAGAGGAGAGCGGCGATCTGACAGGGCGGTCCCTGCACAGTGTGCAGGGACCGCCCTGTCATCGGAGTGATCAACGGAGTGATCCCCGCTAAGCAAGCGGATGTTAAAGGTACGGATGATCACGGGATCCGTACATGTGAAAGGGCCCTTAGGAAATTTTCTCTTTCTGGTAAACACAGTGTGATGTCTGGGCATACTGCCAAGATAGCTACAATTGCTGATTGGGAAGAATGGATGACCACACCCCGGTGCCTGGCCCCTCTAAGCCTCCAATCTCAGCTGAACTGAATACAAGAGATAACCTTCATACTAACTGTATGTTCCCCACTCAACAAAACCCCCCCCCCCCCCATACCTGTCCCCCCCCCACCTTCTTTTTTTTTCTTCCCTAATCATGGGATATACACTATTTATATGTTTTTCTTTTCTGTATCCAATTGACTGAGTACGCTACTAGCTTGAGAGATTGACTGCAGCCCTCATGTTATGATGTTAGCATTTTTCTGACCTACCTATATGTAACATTAACATGTCCAGCATTACCCCCCACCCCCTTCTTTTTCTTTATTTTGTACCCCATACCTGAAAAATAGATAATAAAAACATATTCAACCTTAAAATTGCTGATTGGAGGAAAAGCACACACCCCACTCCACATAGACAGAGACCCTCAGAGGTGTTGTGTAACAGGGCCAGCTCCCTGCTAATCTATTTTAGCAACCTCCTCTGACAGAAATGTCAGGCTGCTTTTGTCAGAATTTGTCAGGAGTTATCAGGCTGATAACAGAGGCATGGTTCAGGAGAGAGCTATGGGTCTTGGTTCTTTGAAGAGAGATAACAAAATACTGCAGATATATGTGCCCAGCTCAAATGTCATGAATTGAGTTTACATCCACATTAAGGGCACACAACGCACACTTTTGTATTCTATAATCACCAACCAATATGAACATGCATGGTTGTGCAGTGATCACTGAGCAGCCAGATTGTGCTGGCCATCATCTAGTCAGGTATTTGGCGAAGAATGATGGATAGGAAGACATCTGCCTGTCCTTAAATGCACTTCCATCCAGCTGTGACGTGCCGCAATTGTTTTTGTGATTTGACTGCCGCTACCCGTACTAAGATTTTCAAACAACGGGCAATATCAACGAACAGAAGCACTTGTCGTCACCTCCCAGAAAATCCCACACAACACAATGCTTACCCACGCATTTGCAAAAGATGCTGAAATCGGGCTCATTCCTTGCCAAATTCAGGCCATGTATTGACACTGTAAATGTGGTGGCACATGGGTTGTTTTTCATTCAAAGTTTTAAAAGCTTCTGGCAAGCTCCACTCTTTTCTCTCATTAGGTTCTCTGAATATTCAGTAGGGGTGGCACACAAGCTACAGAATAGCTTCAACGTCTGCTGCAACACTCTTAGCAGCAATTTTGTCTAGAGGATAATCAGCGCCTGACAATAGCTGTAAAATTATAAACAATCGGGTATTTCTTTCATGCAAGGGGAATTTTCCACCATTGACTATTGTGATATTTGCCGGAAAATTTCCCCATGTCTATTTGAAATAAAAATGTGGTCAGTAAAAAGCACCCATCATGTAGACTGGTAAAAGGTGAGGGGGAAGCAGGAAAATATTCCAGTAGTAATGTACAGTGAGATGGGGGGCATTTTGTTTTCTTTGTTAATTATGGTAAGCAGTAAAAAAAAAAAAAAAAAGTTAAAGCGTTTGTAAACAGAAAAAAAATTATATTACTGATATGTGCCTGCAGTACCATGTACTTGTATGAAAAAGTATCCTGTTCTCTTTGTATTGCTTTCATTTGTGTGAAATCCTTGGTGTTCCTGCCAGTCCCTCTACTTTCCTATTAAAAACTGACCACACTAAGTAGGAGTCAGTTCTCTAGCTATGCTGGGAACTCAGCCTACTCTCCTTCAATGATCACACATGTCCTGACACTGCCCCCCTCCCCTCTACCTGCACAGCCTATCACTGGGAGGCTCGGTGTGCTGCTGCTTCTCCTCCCCCCATCTCTTATGCAGCTGAAAACAGAGGGAATGTGATCCCTTCTAAAAAAAAGGGGGATTCATAATTTATTTTAAATCTACAGTGGAACCTTGGTTTTTACGAGTAACTTGGTTTGAGAGAGTTTTGATTTGCGAGCAACTTTTTTTTAATTCTGACTCAGTTCGCAAATGTTGACTCGGAAGACGAGCAGAATTTAAGGTAAATAGGCCTGCAGTACCTCATTTGGCCTGAGGTACAGCGGCGCAGAAGCCGAGCAGAGCCGAAAATAGGCCTGCAGTACCTCATTTGGCCTGAGGTACGGGGTGCAGGAGCCGAGAAAAGCCGAACATTGGCCTGAGGTACGGGGGCGCAGGAAACTAACCGAAGTGTCCTCGGGCCTTTTCGGACTTTTTTGGCGCTCTCTGGTGCCCCCCACATCTGCCCGCATTCGGTATTGCATCCCAATGAAATCAATGCGGAACAAATTGTTTTCGTTTCCATTGACTTCAATGGGAAAACTCGCTTTGATATGCAAGTACTTTGGATTACGAGCATACTCCTGGAACGGACTATGCTCGTAATCCGAGGTTCAACTGTATACACAAATGTTTTGCCTTTCATTTCTATTTTTTTCTATTTTTTTGTTTCATTTCTATTTTTTTTTAAACGGGAATGGGTTGTTGTTTTGCAAGGTGAGGGTTTACACTCACTAAAGATTTTTTTTTTTTTTTTTTTTAGTCATGTGAATGAAATATTGCATATTTGTTCCTATTGAGTCAGCTTGGAAGACTGTGGCGTACTTGTTATATTGTTAACATTGTATACTTTCCAGCTGCACTGAAAGAAGATAGTTTACAGAGATTTTGTGACTCAGTGTTTTTTTTTTTTTTTATGATGAGCCTGTATCAAGCTGTTTTGCTGCATTTTCTTTTTAGTTAATTCACAAGTCTCTGGAATTCCTTTATTAGGTATTTAACCACTTAAGCCCCAGACCTTTATGCAGGTTAACGACCTGGCCAGTTTTTGCGATTTGGCACTGCGTCGCTTTAACTGACAATTGCGCGGTTGTGCGATGTGGCTCCCAAACAAAATTGGCATCCTTTTTCCCCCACAAATAGAGCTTTCTTTTGGTGGTATTTGATCACCACTGCGGTTTTTATTTTTTGCGCTATAAACAAAAATAGAGCGACAATTTTGAAAAAAAAACATATTTTTTACTTTTTGCTATAATAAATATCCCCCAAAAATATATAAAAAAACTTTTTTTCCCTTAGTTTAGGCCGATACGTATTCTTCTACCTATTTTTGGTAAAAAAAAACGCAATAAGCGTTTATCGATTGGTTTGCGCAAAATTTATAGCGTTTACAAAATAGGAGATAGTTTTATTGCATTTTTATTAATATTTTTTTTTTTACTACTAATGGCGGCGATCAGCGATTTTTTTCGTGACCGCGACATTATGGTGGACACATCGGACAATTTTTACACATTTTTGGGACCATTGTCATTTTCACAGTAAAAAATGCTATAAAAATGCATTGTTTACTGTGAAAATGACAATTGCAGTTTGGGAGTTAACCACTAGGGGGCGCTGAAGGGGTTAAGTGTGACCTCATATGTGTTTCTAACTGTAGGGGGCGGGGCTGGACGTGTGACATCATTGATCGTGTTTCCCTATATTAGGGAACACACGATCAATGACACTGCCACAACGAACAACAAGGAAGGTGTGTTTACACACACCTCTTCCGTTCTTCAGCTCCGGAGGAGCGATTGCGGGACACCGGCGGCGATCGGGTCCAGCGGGCGTGGTCACGGAGCATCGGCTGGTACGTGGATGTGGTACGACAGGTACGTGGATGTGCCCAGCCGTGCCATTCTGTCAACGTATATCGGCGTGAAGGGGTCCTTAAGTGGTTAATATAATTTTCAAAATGAAGGTTGTGTATGAGAGGATCTATAAAGCAGCAGTTAAAATAATCATGTAAAATAATTATTTATACAATTGATCCAAAATCATTCTAGTTTCCACTAACTTGTTTTTTTTTTTCCCCTGGGAAAAAAATTATTGAAATACACGAATTTTCTGAAATAAGTGAGATAATGGAGGTTTGACTTGGTCTACTATTGTAATAAAAGCAATAGGCCAACTAAAAAGCATAAAGAAAAAATGCAGTGAAAAACTGAGAAATGTGCGTCATTTTATCATTCTCTCCTTCAGAGGCCAGAAAGTGCCTATGAAAATCTATGAGCAGGATAGGCTCAGTTGATACGGCACCGAGCAAAAACCTTGACTGAAATAAATCTATGCATCACCACGTTAGGATGATTACAAAATGTACACATTTTTGGTCATCTCAATTTAATTATATTACATTTTTTCATGTGCTCTTTTGTACTTATAGATCAGCCTTTCACCACACATGACAGATGCCATACTAAGCAGCGCTTTAGGATAATTATTGGGAAATTGGCCTTTATCGATTCTTCAACAGCCCATGCAGGCATAACAGAACAAGGTATGGCATTTTATATAGTTAAAGTAACATTAAAGCTTCAATTTTTTTTAAATTAAAATAATAAACATGTTCTACATACCTGCTCTGTGCAATGGAGTTCCCTGCCGGCGCTCTTGGCTCCTCCTCTTCGATGAGTGCCCCAATAGAAAGCCGCTTTCAATAGGGACACCCGTGTGGACTCGCTCCCGAGCCGCCCTGTCTGCATCTATTGAATCAGATCATCAAGTGGCTTAGCCCCTCCCCCTCCCTCATCACAGCATTTGAGTGACAACCAATGGCTCCCATTGCTATCGGCCTACCCAGTAAGGAGGGAGAGAACCGCTGCTCTTGTTCACATGGCTGGATCAGGCTCAGGTAAGTATAAGGCTGAAGAGATCCTGCATTGTGGTAAAAAAAAAACTTAAAGGGGTTGTAAAGGTTCATTTTTTATTTTCTGAATAGGTTCCTTTAACCACTTCCCTACCGGCGCATTGTAAAATGACGCCGGCAGGAACCCTCTCTCGATCCGGGTGGACGTCATATGACGTCCTGTGTTCCCGGCGATCTAGGGCGCGCACCCGCGGCAACGCTCGTGACCCGGCAATCGCCGGGCACCCGCGATTGCCGGTAATCACGGCAGGAGTGTGGATCTGTGTGTGTAAACACACAGATCCACCTCCTGTCAGCGGTGAGGAGACCAATGTGTGTTCCCAGTACCGAGGAACACACATCGGTCTCCTTCCCTTGTGAGTCCCCTCCCCCCTACAGTTAGAACACACTTTAGGGAACATATTAAACCCTTCAGCGCCCCCTAGTGATTAACCCCTTTCTCTGCCAGTCACATTTACACAGTAATTAATGCATATTTATAGCATTAATCGCTGTATAAATGTGAATGGTCCCAAAAACATGTCAAAAGAGTCCGATGTGTTCGCCGCAATGTCACGGTCACAGTAAAAAATCGCAAATCGCCGCCAATACTAGTAAAAAAATATATAAAATAAAAATGCCATAAATCTATCACCTATTTTGTAGACGCTATAACTTTTGCGCAAACCAATTGATATACGATTATTGCGACTTTTTTTTTTTTACCAAAAATATGTAGAAGAATACGTATCGGCCTAAACTCAGGAAAAAAAATGTTTTTTTTAAAAAAAAATTGTGATATTTATTAAATAAAAAAGTAAAAAATATTGTGTTTTTTTAAAAAAAATTGTCGCTCTTCTTTTGTTTATAGCGCAAAAAATAAAAACCGCAGAGATGATCAAATACCACCAAACGAAAGCTCTATTTGTGGGGGGAAAAAACAAAGATTTTGTTTGGGTACAGTGTTACATGACCACGCAATTGTCATTCAAAGTGCAACAGCGCTGAAAACTAACAATTGGTCTGGGCAGGAAGGGGGTGAAAATGCCCTGTATGGAAGGGGTTAAGCTAGTGCATTGTTGGTTCACTTATCTTTTCCTTCAAAGTCTCTTCTTTTTTTTTCTTTGTTTTCTTTGTTTGAATTTCTTACTTCCTGTTGCTCCTCAGTAAGCTGTTCTAGCTGACTAACTCCCATCCAGAACAGCTCGGATGATGGGAGCAAGCTTACTGAGAAACAGGAAGTGAGAAATTCAGACAAAGAAAAAAAAAACATTTAGAAGGGAAATTGAAGGAATAGGTAAGTGAACCAACAATGCACTAGCTTAAAGGAACCTATTTAGAAAATAAAAATTATTGCCACTCTTTGTGTTACTATATCCAATTGGGAAAAAAAGTAGAATTATACTTTAATTTAAAGTGTATCTATAGCCAACCGATTGACCAAACCACCTTTTTTTGTAGCTTTGTAAAGAGTAGGAAAGGGTTAAAATCTCAGGCAATCATTCAATGCTGTCTGTTTCCCATTGAGGAGATTTTTTTTTGCTTTCTGTCCTGGAAGCGAGTGAAAATCTCTCCAATGTGAGGGAAAAGCACCTTTCTGCATTGGAGTGTATGTTTATGTGGGGGGGGGGGGGTATTAGCTTCATTTATACTTTAGGACCTTTTTTTTAATCGTGCAAACCGTTACCCTGTAACAGTAGGAAATAACCTTGTACTGGCACATCGGTAATGTAGCTGATTAAAGGGAAGTTGGCACAGCCTGGCTGCATTGGCAGGTGGGTAAGAGGGGATCCCTTGTAAGGGAGGTCGCCAGCTGCAACTCAAGCACCAGAAGCAGACACAAGACTGGTGCTGTTGCTGAGCTCTCGCTGTGAATTGTTAGCCTGGATTTAACTATGCGGTAAGAAGAGAATGTGAAGGCTGTTTACAGCTAGTGCAAATAATGTGACAGCTGTTAGATTGCGGGCAGCCCTCGCCATTCTCCTGCGCTTACACAAAGCTCTGATTATGGAAGACACAAGCAGGACTTACAAGTGCCTGGAAAAAGATAGATGCTTTCTTGGACACTGGGGCTACACAGCAAGAGCAAGACTAAATCTAAGCACTATTTTATCCTACGTTCCTTGTATGGCAATAAACATATATACTGTAGCATGAAGGTGGTTTTCACATGTGACGGAGTACACTGATGCCATCTAATTCATTATTAGTGGATATGTTCCCTGAGCACCGTGCCTGTATCAAATATCCAAAATTAATTAAATTACAGATCAGTCAGGCTTATGAGTTTTTGCTGTTAAATCCGAGAGCCAAGCTATACCCATAACATGCTATCTGGTCACAAAGTCATATAATTGTATAGCCACCACTAAAACATACTACATACTGGAGTCTCCAAAGTAGGGTGACCACATTTCCAAACTACCATTCAGGGACACCCCCCTTCCCAAAAATCAGCTTGTGCTGTAACGAATCACAGCACAGTGATTGGATTCCAGGCATTCCCGACCAGGACAAGTACTGTCAGTGAGTAAAGTGGTGGCGTGGCAGCCTTTTTTGGGGGCATTAGTTACTGTCCTGGGCAATCTGGGACACGTGGTCACCCTACTCCAAAGGCTTTTATTCATGAAGAAATGGCAATAATATGTACTTACCGTATTTATCGGGGTATTGCGCGATCCGGCGTATAGCGCACACCCCTAATGTGGACCCGCAATTCCTGTAAAAAAAACATTTTAGTACTTACAGTTTTGGTGTCTTGCGCAGCGTCCATCGGCAGCCTCGTCGGGTCCGGCGTCCGTCTGCGGTTTCGGTGGTGTCCTCCCGCGCTGTCTCCCCGTCGAAACGCCGCTTCCCGCGCTCAGTTTGAATGCCTGCGCCGACATATACCGAGTGCAGTACACTCGGCTACATTCGGCCAGGCTCGGCTTTGCTCGTGCTCACGCTCTGTGACGTTTATGCGTGAGCACGAGCGAAGCCGAGCCTGGCTGAATGCAGCCGAGTGTACTGCACTCGGTATATGTCGGCGCAGGCATTCAAACTGAGCGCGGGTATCGGCGTATATCGCGCACCCACGATTTTCCCCTTATTTTAAGGGGAAAAAAGTGTGCGGTATATGCCGATAAATACGGTATGCCGCGTACGCGACTGTTTTTCATGATGAGAAAAATGCTATTTTTTTAAATTGGTCGTGAAAAAACGGTCGTGTGTAGGCTCCAGAGCATTTTTCTCAACGAGAAAAATGGCCGTTAAAAATTTAGAACCTGCTCTGTTTTTTCACGTCGTGAAAAACGGTCGTGTGTACGCTTTAACGAGGAAGAAAAAAAATGCACATGCTCAGAAGCAAGTTATGAGACGGGGAAATTAGCATAAGCAGCCCAAAGGGTGGCGCCATTCCAATGGAACTTCCCCAAAATAGTGCCGTCGTACGTGTTGTATGTCACCGTGCTTTGCGCGAGCATTTTTTTTCACGAACGTGTGTATGCAAGGCAGGCTTAAGAGGAATGATGCCGCGTACACATGACCATTTTTAATGTTCTAGAAAAAAAAAACGTTTTTTTCAACCCGATTCTTGTCAAGCCTGCCTTGCCTACACACGATCGTGAAAAAAAAAATGCTTGAGCAAAGCGCGGTGACGTACAACACGTACGACGGCACTATAAAGGGGAAGTTCCATTCAGATGGCGCCACCCTTGGGGCTGCTTTTGCTGATTTCGTGTTAGTAAAAGTTTGGTGAGAGACGATTCGCACTTTTCAGTCATTGTGCTTTTCAGTCTATTACAGCATGGCGAGCGCTCCAGTCTCATAACTTGCTTCTAAGCATGCGCGTTTTTTTCTCCCTAGTTAAAGCATACACACGACCTGGAAAACGACGCGAAAAAATAGAGCATGTTCTAAATTTTCAATGGCTATTTTTCACGTCATGAAAAATGCTCTGGAGCCCACACACGATAGTTTTTAATGACATAAAAAAAAAGTAATGAAAAACGGTCGTGTGTACGGGGCATCACTTCGAGAAAAACGTTTTTTTCCATGACATGAATAACGGTCATGTTTACGCGGCATAATGCATGTGCAGACATTGGCTTGACGTCTTAACCAACAGGCCAGGTCTGTGTGGGACAACAGCAAAATTCTGTCATTAATATGTTGTCCGCTTTGGGCTGGCATGGCTATTTATGGGACTATCAAAAAATCCTGGGAATGTTTGGGGGGTATTAAGCATGAAAATGATGTTTTCCAGCCAGGATAATTATCTACTGAGTGTTGAAGGGGCAACAAAAAATGGTATGTTTATCATATTGATTTAGATGTTCAGGCGTTTCCATGGCCATGCCACCTTTTAAAATGTCTTGTTGCAGATAAAGATAAAGGCTTTGTCCTTTGATTGCCAAGACACAGAATGATTTGTTTTCCATTTGTGTGCAAATTACCTCCCAGATTCTAATTCCTTGTCACTTGTGTTTATATGATAGGAGACGGTTGATCAAATAGAGTGCATGAGTGTCAAAACATTTCTTGCCAATGGCTTCCTCAAACAGGGCCACCTCAGATTAACTTGGATGACCTACATTTTTTTATTTGGCTATACACATTGGAAAAAATCAACTCTTAAAAATCTAAAGAATATGAAGGACACATGACAATTACACAGTCTCTGTAGATCAGAATGGTAATGATTAAAGTTTTAAAGCTGGATTTCGGGTTTACTTTAACTTTAAACAGTTTGGGCCAACAGAATTATTTAAAGCGGAGGTTCACCCATAAAGAACACATTTTCCCCTTAGCTTCCTGCTCGTTTTGTCTAGGGGAATCGGCTAGTTGTTTTAAAATATGAGCTGTACTTACCGTTTACGAGATGCATCTTCTCCGCCGCTTCCGGGTATGGGCTGCGGGACTGGGCGTTCCTTCTTGATTGACAGTCTTCCGAGAGGCTTCCGACGGTCGCATCCATCGCGTCACGATTTTCCGAAAGAAGCCGAACGTCGGTGCGCAGGCGCAGTATAGAGCCGCACCAACGTTCGGCTTCTTTCGGCTACTAGTGACGCGATGGATGCGACCATCGGAAGCCTCTCGGAAGACTGTCAATCAAGAAGGAACGCCCGCTCCCGAAGACCAAACCCCGGAAGCGACGGAGAAGATGCATCTCGAATACGGGTAAGTACAGCTCATATTTTAAAACAACTAGCCGATTCCCCTAGACAAAACGAGCATCCATCTAAGGGGACAGGTCAAAAACTAAATAAATGGGTGAACTCCCGCTTTAATACGAAAGTAAGCCAGGAGTTCGGATATAAGCATACAGCTGTCAGTTAACAACCAAGTTTAGACATCGGACCACCTTAAAGTAAACCTTTCCTGCCATTGTTGACGTCCATTTCAGAATGTTGTTTGCCTATTAATATAACCCACCACCTTTTAAGCCGGCCATAAGCGGTGGGACTTTCTTTCCTGCAACCATGAGGAGGTCTTGGAATAAGGCAGGGGTGCCCAACCTTTTGAAGAGCGAGGGCCACTTAAGCGATTTCGGAACCAGTCACTGGCCACAATTTGCAGAGTAGGCTGATGACAGGTCCAAGTGCACTCTGCATCCGTGTTGCCAACCTACCAGATTGAAAATTACTGGCACGACACCCGAAATTTAATGGCGCAGCCATGTTTTTACTGGCATTTCACAAAAGTTACTAAATTACATTTTTAGGTGCAAATTTCAGTATTAAGGCTACAAACAAGTACGCTAGGCAAATAGTAATATGATTTTAGGTAGACATTAAAGCGGGGGTTCACCCAAAAAAAAAATTTTAACATTACATTCAGCCGAGTTGTCAGAATGACAATCGGCTGTTTTATTTTTTTTTATTTTATCCCCGTACATACCGTATTTTCACCGCCGCTTCCGGGTATGTCTTCTGCGGGACTGGGCGTTCCTAATTGATTGACAGGCTTCCGACTGTCGCATACAGATGCTTCAGTCGGAAGCCTGTCAATC
Source organism: Rana temporaria (assembly GCF_905171775.1). NCBI lineage: Eukaryota > Metazoa > Chordata > Amphibia > Anura > Ranidae > Rana > Rana temporaria. Next base: position 399,719,504 of record NC_053490.1, read on the forward strand.
AATTAGGAACGCCTAGTCCCGCAGAAGACATACCCGGAAGCGGCGGTGAAAATATGGTATATGCGGGGATAAAATAAAAAAAAAACAGCCGATTGTCATTCTGACAACTCGGCTGAATGTAATGTTAAAAAAATATTTTTTTGGGTGAACCCCCGCTTTAAGGTAAAAAAACATATTTTAGTTATTTTCGATATAATAAGGGCAAATTATTTAGTCACATCACCCCCTGCCTCCATCCCCCTCTGCAACCAACACCCCCTGCCTTCACCCCCGTCTGCAGTGCCACAATCTCCCCCTGCCCCCAATCTCCCTCTGCCTCCAATCTCCCCCTGCCTCCAATCTCCCCCAGGCCCCCTGCCTCCAATCACCCCCTGCCTCCATCCCCCTCTGCGGGGCCACCAACAACCCCTGTCTTCATCCCCCACCCTCTGCGTTGCCACAATCCCCCTCTGCGGTGCCACCAACACCTCCTGCCTCCAACCACCCCCTGCCACTAACACCCCCTGCCTCAATCTCCCCCTGCCTCTAATCACCCTCTGCCACTAACACCCCCTGCCTCCAATCTCCAATCATGCGCAGTTCAATGCCAAACCAATCTTGGCTATTTTTACTGGCACATTTCCGCAACCACAGACATTTACGAACGGGGGAAAAAGTGCCCGTTTTTATGAACTGTCCGTAAATATACTTCTATTATTTCCTGCAGAGGTGGTGCACTTTCTGAAGTGCACCAAACCCCCAGGTAATAACAGAAGTGCATTTGGTATCACTCCGCCTGTGCCAGGAGGCTGTGCAGCCACTCGCTTCCTCTATCCCTGGCTTCATTCACAACACTGATTGCTCTGGGATGGGGGGTCGGCAACCCACAATCTGGGCCCGCGAACCCGCCATCCCTGAGCAGGAGGTTGCGGGCCACATCAGAGGGATCCGCGGGCCACTGGTTGGGCCCCCTTGGGATAAGGTGACCAATTTTTTTTAATTAATCCGGGGACATTTTTATTTATTTAGCGGGACTTTGAAATTGCGGTGGACAAATTGGACACTAAGTGACACTTTGTGGGGGCCAGTGACACGAATACAGTGATTAGTGCTAAAAATATGCACTGTCACTATACTAATGACACTAGCTGGGAAGGGGATAACATCTAAGGCAATAAAAGGGTTAAATGTGTGGAGAATGTGCTTTTACTAAGGGAAGGCATAGATCCCTGTACCTGGGTGCTGATTTTGTTAACTTATGACCAATAAGTTAACAAAATCAGCACCAAGCAGCCATGTTATGTGACACACTGTGACAGAGCCAGCCAGAGCCATGATAGAGTGCCTGCTGCCTGTGAGTTATGATACCATCCATTATGCCAGAGAGACAAGATTTTTTTTTTTCCGCTCAGCCTACAAAATCTATATGTGCATGAGCAGCTTGAGTAGGACAAACAAAAAAGTCAGAGTACAGTCAGAAGTCCTTATTTGCATACCTTTACAGGGTTGGTGATTCAGACTATTGAAGCCAGAGAGTCAGAATGACAGCTAGGTAACTGGCATTTGAAAATAGAGAAGTTAACAAAAGGCAGGCTCTTAGTCTCCTTTCACACTTGTGCGATTTTGCAGTGATTTTTACTGCGATGTTTGCCGTGACTTGGATGCAATTTTGATGCGACTTGAAGCAATGCCTGTGTAATTTTAAGGTCTATGGACCTCAAGTCGCATCAAGATCGGACCAAAGTAGTGCAGGGACTACTTTGAAGTCGCTGCGACTTGAAGACACACAGATACTGTATGAATGGTACTCATTGAAAATCATGGGGGTATGACTTGTCATGCGACTTTGCAGTCCCAAGTTGCAGGACAAGTTGCACAAGTATGAAAGGGGCCTCAGGAAATGTTTCCTTTTAAAGTGAGCAGTAAAGGACATTCATAGACAAAGTCCACGGAAAGCCTAATAAAAAAATAGATCCAGTATTGTCTTATACACAGTCTAGACTTTGTGGCAGAGCAAAGCAGACAGTATGTACCAGGCAGGCCTCCAATGAGCAGGTGAAAGTTGCCGCAATAAATATTTGTGCAAACATTGCTGTTTAATTTGCATGCCAAATTGTTTTAGATTCTGCAGTGATTTGTTACTGTTTGTTTTTTACACATTGAGTTAAGTGACACTAAGGTTCAGTTTTTGCAGTTAGTTTTGCAGAGTGGCCCTGATCCTCTTATTCTGGGGTCCCACTGTGGCTCTCGCAGCTCCTCCCCGCAATAGATAGCCCCCTCTGGGAAGCTCTCTCCAGAGGGGTTACCTTGCGGGCGTGGTCCCGTATTATACACTCGGCGTCCATAGCCGCAGAGTGTATGACTCGGCCCCTGCCCCCCCGCATCATTCGATTTGATTGACATCAGTATGAGCCAATGGCTGAGCTGCTATCAATCTATCCAATGAAGAGCCGAAAAGCCGCGGAGAGAGCAACGCGGGATCGCGCCCACGGAAATTCGGGGCTCGGGTAAGTAAAACGGAGGGGCTGGGGGGCCGGACACTGCAAGGTGTTTTTTCACTTAATGCATTTGCTGCATTAAGGTGAAAAAACAAAGGTTTACAACCCCTTTAAGACTGACCAGGTAACTATACTGGCTTTGCTCCTATGCCTTTTAGTAAAATACATGTTCGGGCATTGCAACTTTTGTCGATCAGAGGCTACACCTGCTAATCAGTGTATTCTGACAGCAGAGAGTGCCACTGACAGAATACAATGTCCTGGTGGGGAGAATTCCTCCATCCACCTAGTTTGTGAGGATAGAGGAATCTGTTTATTTGATTTAATCCAGCTGGCGCAACGATAAAAAAAAAACATAGCCAGCTTAAAGTGTAAGTTCACCCTTACAGAAAAAGGTGAACTTACACAGGACGCCCTCCTCGCCCCCCCCCCCCCCCCCCGGTCCCACTGACATGGACTGCGGCAATCTCCCATTCTAAGCCCCAGTATGTCCGCGTCAGGAGCCCGGAGCTTAGAAATCCCCTCAGCTGAATGTCCAAAATGTACCTCATCAAGAGGGACGTTTTGGAGCATTCTAATTAATCGGCAGCCGCATAGCCTGTCCTGTCAGCTGGAAAGAAGACGTGTGGATGCTGAGGGGTTTTCTAAGCCCCAGACTCCTGACGCAGATAAACCGGGGCTCAGAACAGGAGTGTGCAAGTTCACCTTACAGATTTTTCTGTAAAGGTGAACTTACGCTTTAAGGATTTAACAGCTCAATAGTGTTTTCCCCAGATATCCTACATGTCCTTTAAATGTACAATTCTATGTGATCATCGGACACAATCCATGCTATTCTTGACTCAGTGAACAAAAGGGGATGGGCTGAGAGAACTTCCAACCCAGCAGACTTTTCTACATCGATCCATCCACCTTACAGAGTTTTAGGTCTGTACAGTCCATTCCAATTATCACACTTTCCAACCCTGTTTCATTAGGCTGGGTTCACACTTATGCGAATTGGATGCATTTTTCCCCGCATTCAATTCGCATGACAGGAGAGTGTGGCCAGCTCTCAATGAACCAGGTTCACACACATCTGGGGCGGCGGCGGCCTGAATTTGGAAAGGGTCTTGTGCGTCTTTGGCTCTGAATCAGGTGCGAATTCAGGCAGAAATTCAGACCTGATTTGCACCTGAATTGAAGAACAGAGACACACCAGACCTCCTGCTGTGAGTCGTGGCCGCAGCATGTCTGAACCTGGCTTTAGGATTACTAAATAATCTCAATATCTACAAGTCCTATAGAGGGGTTGGGAAAGTGTCATTAAATGTATATGTAAAACATTTCTTGACAAGCCTACATAAAAAGTAAAACTAATGCCAAATCTTTTTTTTGTTTTTGTTTTAGATAAATGCATAGGTCCCTAAATGTGAGTACCACAGTGTTCAGCCCCTTCCAGGATGCAATAGACTTTGACAGGCTGCAGAACTAGATACTTCCCCTGTACTTCCCAGGCACATTGAAATGCCCCCCTGTGCAAGGGTCTTAAAGTATAACTAAAGGCAAAGCTTTTTTTTCTAGTTTAAGACAGAGTAGAGAAGGATTAGAACCCCTGTCAGTTTTTTTTTGCTGTCTGTTGCCCCTGTTTTGGGGCATGGCCAGGATCGGTGTGTGAGCGGAAGCGTCTCACAGCTCCGCACCAGCACAGTCTAGTGATTCTCTCTCAGTAGTGATCCAGCAGTGATTCAGGGCTCCCCAGCTGGCTCCTGAACAGGTCCACCCGCCGGCCCTCTGCACACAAGGAATAACCAAAAATTAAGATTTTTGTGGGCCTGGAATTCCAAGATGTCGCCACCACGGCCCTGGCACAACACCACAAGCTGCAGCGAAAGCTAAAGATGGGGTAGTAAAAATTCTCAGGGTAAGGATCACCAAGAGGGACATGCCCAAAAACTGCTGGGGAACACTGAGAATGCCACAGGTGGGGCTGTAGGTTTTTCTCACTTGCCAGCACATGAATCACAGAGGCAGTCTGCAGTAGACATGGCATGCAATGATGAGCCTGAGAACCATGCAGAGCTGCTGCCCTCTTTGCCTCCAGATCCAGAAACAGATGAGCAAGAGCAGCCCGCTGAAAGCAGTGCATACATGTATGGCATCAGTTAACACACTCAAGGATCAGTTTGAGGGTCTGAGGGAGGATGTGTCACTGCAACGATAGGGCCTTCAAAAGATCCGGTAACGGACAACTACTGTGGAGAGCAGGGTTAGCTGCAGGGGTCAAGTCCTGGGGGAAAAAAGTGTGGGAACTCCCACCCAAGATCCACTCCCCCACCAAAAAAAAATGATACGCTCATATGCATAATTACTAAACCGCAAGTTCTTTCTAAATCCCATAATAACTCACGGCAGACCTCCGCAATGTCTCCTGGGAACAATGAAAAAAGCTCCCAGGAGACATTGCGGCATCGAGGAAGTGACAGAATACCCACACACTACCTGATGAATCCATATACAGGAAGTGGCCAGTAACATAAAGGATTACTAAGGTTTGCCTGCCCCTGACAGTGACTCGAGCTGGGCATCGCCGCTTAGTGAAGGATTGGCTCAGGTGGCTCGGCCGCTCTAGTCCTGCAAAGGGAACTGAGTTCCTGCTGTGAAAAAAGTGCAGGAACTCCGTTCCCGCAGGACTTGAGCCCTGGTTAGCGGCATTGAAGATAAATTGCCGCCAGTGGCCCGGGAAGCCCATGCCGCACACCAGCTAGCTAAAGACACCAGTAACAGAGCAGATGATATGGAAAATCATCTGTGGCGTAACAATATTTGCATTGTGGGACTGCCAGAAAAAACTGAGGGAAAAGATCCAACCTCATTTGTAGAAGGGTGGCTTATAGATCTATTTGGTATTTTTTTAAAAAGGGCTCATCGCACTCCAGACTGCCTGTTGCCACCTGGTGTTTCCCCAAGACCGATGCTGGCCTGCCTCCTGCACTACAGGGACAGGGAAGCAGTGCTGCAATGTGCATGGAAGCGTGCCAATGTTCAGTACAATGGCACCAGGGCATAATTTTATCCAGACTTCTCTGCAGAAGTGCAGAGATGCCGAGCCAAGTTCGCGGATGTGAACTTGCACTTACAGTACAGACCAAAAGTTTGGACACACCTTCTCATTCAAAGAGTTTTCTTTATTTTCATGACTATGAAAATTGTAGATTCACACTGAAGGCATCAAAACTATGAATTAACACGTGGAATTATACATAACAAAATTGTGTGAAACAACTGAAAATATATTTCATATTCTAGGTTCTTCAAAGTAGCCACCTTTTGCTTTGATTACTGCTTGGCACACTCTTGTCATTCTCTTAATGAGCTTCAAGAGGTAGCACCCCATCACTCTATTTCTTGATCAAATAGCCCTTACACAGCCTAGAGGTGTGTTTGGGGTCATTGTCCTGTTGAAAAATAAATGATGGTCCAACTAAACACAAACCGGATGGAATGGCATGCTGCTGCAATATGCTGTGGTAGCCATGCTGGTTCAGTATGCCTTCAATTTTGAATAAATCCCCAACAGTGTCACCAGCAAAGCACCCCCACACCATCACACCTCCTCCTCCATGCTTCACGGTGGGAACCAGGCATGTAGAGTCCATCCGTTCACGTTTTCTGCGTCGCACAAAGACACGGGGGTTGGAACCAAAGATCTCAAGTTTGGACTCATCAGACCAAAGCACAGATTTCCACTGGTCTAATGTCCATTCCTTGTGTTCTTTTGCCCAAACAAGTCTCTTCTGCTTGTTGCCTTTCTTTAGCAGTGGTTTCCTAGCAGATATTCTACCATGAAGGCCGGATTCACACAGTCTCCTCTTAACAGTTCTAGAGATGTGTCTGCTGCAAAAGGTGGAAGAACCTAGAATATGAAATATATTTTCAGGTGTTTCACACTTTTTTGTTATGTATAATTCCACATGTGTTAATTCATAGTTTTGATGCCTACAGTGTGAATCTACAATTTTCATAGTCATGAAAATAAAGAAAACTCTTTGAATGAGAAGGTGTGTCCAAACTTTTGGTCTGTACTGTAAATTACACGATGTTATTTACTGCAAAGCTGCGTGTTACCACTAACCAGCAGGCACACTTCTTTGAATTAGCCCAAGATGCTGCTACATGGCTTGACCGCAATGAGTAGGCCCTACACCATTGCAGGGATGATGAAGTGGGTGATTGAAACCTGTTATACCCATACAAGTTGGAGGGACTAGTTCTCAATTGCTTAGAGCTCTAAATAGGCTTTTTAACCACTTCAATACAGGGCACTTTCACCCCCTTCCTGCCCAGGCCAATTTTCAACTTTTGAATGACAATTGCGTGGTCATGCAACTCTGTACTCAACACAAACTTTTTATCATTTTTTTTCCCACGAATAGAGCTTTATTTTGGTGGTATTTGATCACCACTAGGTTTTTTATTTTTTGCGCTACAAATATGTTTTCTCCTTCATTCATGAGCACTGATGAGGTGGCACTGATGAGGCACTTATAAGCAGCACTGATGGGCACTAATAGGTGGTACTGACAGGCAGTGGGCACTCATAGGCGGCACTGGTGGGCATTTATAGGTGGCACTGATGAGCACTGATAGATGGCACTGATTAGGAGGCACTGACAGGCAATCACTGATGGGCACTGATTGGCATCCCTGGTGGGCTCTAGTGGGTATCCCTGGTGGGTTCTAGTGGGCACCCTTGATTGTCTGCACTGATAATCAATGCACTGATTATCAGCGCAGACCCCTTGTGAGGAGAGCAGCCGATTGGCTCTCCTCTACTCGTGCCTTGTCAGTGCAGGGGAGAAAAGCCGATAAACAGCACTTCCTGGTTACCATGTGATGAGCTGTGATTGGGCACAGCTGATCATATGGTAAAGAGCCTACGTCATAGGCTCTTTACAGGGATCGGAAATGTGGTGTGTCCGACTGACACACCACACAACCTAGCGGGCACACACTAGCGGCTTATCCTGCTGGACAGTCAGGATAATGCAACCACTTTACGGTCGTCATTCTGCTATATGCCAGGCGGGAAGTGGTTAAAGAAATGTTGTCTTTAATTTACTCTTTACGTTTTTGTTCTGCTGGGAGACATGATATGCTATATCGAGTCATTAGCTATTCTATGATCTAACAGCAAATTTACTTTGTCTATGCGAAGAGAGAGGAAAGAATGCTCTACTTATTTTTGTCATAATTTCCCTACAAGTTTGCCAAATGAGGTTCAACCAGCCATATCCGTTCCTGTACCCTTGTGTTCCGAGATGTTTTGTATCACCGGACCACTGGCAATGTGTTACTATTTTTGTCCCTCTCTAACTATTCCCAATGGCTGAGATCCCTGTAATATCATGGAACGTCAGAGGTATATGTTCCCCTCTTAAGCGTATGATGATATCTACCTGTTTGAAAAAATTCCATCCAGCCATCTTATGTTTCCAAGAGACAGTTTGTCCTGTTTACCATAATCATTGAAAGTGAAAGTAAAGAAAATCCCAAATGTTGGATTGTCCCCAGAAAAGTAATGGAGGGAAAATCTTCCAATGGAGCCATTAGTTCTGGAGAATTGGGGGTCCCTAAGGGATTCTCTTAATTTGCAGGGATTTTCTCTCACTTCCTGTTTGACTATGCGGGACAGGGAGTGAGGGGACATCTCTGAAATGGGAAACAGATGACGAAAAGCCATAAATAAAAAATAAAAAAAAGTAGAACGTGACCTGTTACAAGACACTTTACTAAATACTAAATATTCACACAAATATATGTATGTTGACCATCCTAAAAGAGAGGGCGAACAGGAGAGGGGACTGAAACCAAAGGAATTCAGTGGACTAAAAAACGAAACATGATACAATCTGAAGATTTGGACAGAAATTTGGATCTTTTTTCTCTTTTTTGTGATTTCTATGATTTATTTATGTTTTATATTCTGTAGTTCCCAAGCTGCATGTATCTGCAGAATTTGACAATGTATATTGTTATTTTATCTTTCCTGGTTATTGGTACAATGCTGTTTCATTGGTTATAGTATCTGATGTCACTTTTGTGCCTGTAGAAATGTATTGCCACTACATAGGAAGGAACACACAAATACAGCAAAAAAACAAAACTCTTACAGTGGGGTCTCCCCCCCCCAGAAGCTCACTAAGGCCTGTTTACATCTATGCATTTTTTAATATCCATTCAGTTTAGAATATAAATATTGGCATATTCATACTGTATAAAAGACATTATAAATACCCCCCTTTTTGGTGATCACATACCCTTTGTTCTCAGCTGCATAACTAGTTCAGAGAGCTGGGGGAGGGGAAACAGCAGCCCACTGGTGATTGCGAACCTTGGCACCCCAGATGTTTTGGAACTGCATTTCCCATGTTGCTTAACTACACTGCAAAGTGCATGAGCTTTATGGGAAATGTAGTTCCAAAACATCTTGGGTGCCAAGGTCCGCCATCACTGGCGTAGGGTGTCAGGACAAGATGGATCATTGGAGGAGAGCAGGCTGAGTTCTCAGCACAACCAGAACACTCACTACGCCATGCTCTCATGCCTAGTGTGGTCAGTTTTTGATAGGGAAGTAGAAGGACTGGCAGGGATGCCTGGTATTTCACACAAAGGAAACATACAAATACATGGTACAGCAGGTACATATCAGGATTATAAAATGCTGGGTTTACATGCTGTATTTTTTAAAGGCTGGGATTCACTCTCTTTTGCTTTTCAGTAACATGCATGTTGATGTGCAGGTTACGATGGCATGCTGCATTTTATGTGTGTTGGTGCACTACGGTGCCATTCATTCTGAATGAATTACCTGCATTCTTGGGATTACAAAAAAACTGTAGAGCTGTTGCCAATAACAACAAATATTATTATTATTGTAGCGCCTGTGTACTTTATAGTACCAGTGCTAGTTAAATTTAGAGGGAGATCAGAGTGTATTTAAACTCTGATCCAAATTGTTATGTGCAAAACAGGGTCTCTGTCTCAGCTTGGCTGTGCTGTAGGCTTATTCTGTTGCACTGGGGTGTTCTTCCAACCCTGGTGCTGCAGGTGGCAGCAGTGGAGTCAAGGTTTGGGTGCTCTTTCCCAGCAGCCACTCAGGAGGGTTTGGCCTCGCTGTGCATGCTGGGGAGGGGTATTTATTAGGCAGACGCCATTGGTTCTGGGTCTTCTTCTTCGAGTGTGGCACCCACCTTTAGGGTGACCACATCACAGCGTCCCGACGTTATGGCCTACCTGGCCAGACCGTGTGTGCCACGCGGTGTTCCTGGTTCCGGGACCATGTTGGCTCGGAGCATCTGAACAGCGACGGGAACCCAGTGAGCGACTGGGTTCCCACTTTTGAGGATCCCAAGCTGTATTGCTGTTCGGTGGGGAGTCCGTCTGAGGAGCGCCATTGAGAGGCTGGCGATCCAAAAGGGCCTCGACAAACCACGGGGATCAAGGTAGCCGGACACTGAAGGATTGATCACCTGTCAGTCGGTACCTGGGCGACAAGTTGAAGGAGATCCAGGCGTAATTCATCTAAGGAGGGGGTACTCTAAACCCACTCGGGCAGGAGTGGCTCAGAAAAGTGTTACGCTTAGGAGCAGGACTGTTTCCCTATCATCACGCCTGAACCTGCTGTTCTCCTTTCTTCTTCAACTTTACTTTCCTCACCACAAGTTTATTGTTTTTACCCGGCTGGGTAATAAAGAGCACAGCAAAGAGCACCTGTTGTGGACATTCCTTTACTTCTACCAAATGCAATACGTATCATTCACCCCTAGGAATTCGGGGGAGCCATGAGGTAAATGTGCCACCCAAAACAACCAGCAGCTCCTCCGGGGGTAGTGCTACATTATTATACAGGATTTTTATAGCGCCAACAGTTTGCGCAGCGCTTTTCAACGCGAGGGCAGACAGTACAGTTTTAAAGTGGTTGTAAACCCTTACAGACCACTTTAACCTACAGTTCAGCCTAGATTAAGGCTTGCCTGTAGGTGCAACAAATATCTCCTAAACCTACACAGTTTAGGTGATATTTACAGAAAAGACTGCACTGATGTCTACGATGCATGTGCGCTGTAGACAACGGCGCAGGCGCACTGAGCGTGCCGTTAGTGAAGGCGATCGTGCCGTCACTGATGGCTCCCACGTGCATGCGTGGGAGTGACGTCATCGCAGCTCCGACCAATTACAGCACCAGAGCCACGATACCCAGAAGTCACTCGGGTTTCATGGCGGCGGCGGAGGAGAGGACTTGCTCAATATGCCTTTCTCTTGCAGGGTTTTTTTAAAAAAAAAAAATTAGAGGGTTTACTTCCTCTTTAATACAGGAGGAATCAGAAGGCCCTGCTTGTAGAGCTTGCAATCTAATCAAAGATTTACTCTTCATTGTATGGAAAAAAAATATGAGCGCAATCTCTTTCAACAATTACTAATGCTTATTATTACACCTCAACGCGGCCTTATCATTGCATGTGTGGAATTTTCTAAACTGATCTGCATTGGGGGAAGAAAAGGAAAAGTAGGCGAAATGTAATTATTTGCAGCGAGGTTATTGACGGCGCTCTCCGTCCAGTCCCGATGTTGGTTCAATAGCGAGTGTCATGTCAGACTGCTCAGGCTCTATTTATAGCCTGTTCCCCGGAGGAGAGGTGTGTAACAGCTGAGCTGTCTGTACATAATGCATATTCGCGTGCCTGTGTGTACGCAAAGTGGAAGGAGACGTGGAGAGAGCCGTTCCCTTTCAAACCATCAGCGAAACATTGGGAGACAGGCACACCCATGCAAATACAAAACAGGAGCAGGTTTAACCCTGTACATGCACTGACTGCTTTCCAGTTATACAATTAAGTACATAATTAAACCTCTTTTTTTTCTATAGCTTTAATTAATATTAATGAGTACATAGGTTTTTATTATTGTGTAGTTGTGTTAATTATTTAATGTACCATTCAGAGAATGCAAATGTTATACAATGGCAATTATGTCCTATTAATATTATTATTATTTTAAGTATCGTATGGAACATAACACAGTTGCCGGTGAGCCCCCAAGGGGTATTATTGCTTGGTAAAGCTGAACTCCAGCCTTTCCTTCAGTCTTGCACAGTTGTACAGGCTCCCCTTCTGTATTGAAATGGCTTACTTTCATTTCACCGCACAATAAGGCCCTGTACACACCAGCGGATCTGTCCGATGAAAACGGTCCGCGGACCGTTTTCATCGGACATGTCCGCTGCCGGATTTTGGTCTGATGGCTGTACACACCATCAGACCAAAATCCCCGCGGAAAACAAACGCGTTGACGTGTCGCGACGTGGCCGCGCCATCGCCGCGACGATGACGTGGCGACGTGCGCGACCCTGGAAGGTCAATGCTTCCACGCATGTGTCGAAACGCATGCGAGGGATGGCGGCCGATCGGACGTGTCCGGTGAGTCTGTACAGACGACCGAACACGTCCGACGGACAGGCTTCCAGCGGACATGTTTCTTAGCATGCTAAGAAACATTTGTCCGCTGGAAAAAGTCCGCTCGGCCGGGAATCCGGTCCGGTCGGCTGTACACACGACCAAGCATGTCTGCTGAAACTGGTCAGCGGACCAGTTTCAGCAGACATGTTCGGACGTGTGTACGAGGCCTAAGAGCTTCTCACAATGTGCATTAGAAGCTTCAGCAAGTCAGACATATCCCAACTTTTTTCCTGGCTGGAGGACAACCCTCATCATTTGATCTTTTCTCCCTCAGCCTTACTGTCTCTAGTTACCGCCCTACCTAGGGTAACACCCCCCATGTTTTAAATAACTAAAATACATGTAACTATGTGATCGGACCCTGGTGTTCCGCCACCAGGCTTGGAGGGAAGGCTCTAATTTCCGCACTAGTTATGGCACTACCAAGGGCAACACCCCCATGATTGAAATAACTAAAATACATGTAACTATGTGATCGGGCCCTGGTGTTCCGCCACCAGGCTTGGAGGGAAGGCTCTAATTTCCGCACTATGGCACTACCAAGGGCAACACCCTCATGATTGAAATAACTAAAATACAATGAATGAAAGAAAGGGGCGGACGCATTCAGCGGATGCAGGAGGAAAATGGAGAGATCGGTTCTTCTATATGCAGGCGTCCCCACCACTCTCCAGGTGTACAGGGGGGGCGCACGGCCCCCTTGCAGCATGGGCCTGGGTTGCAATTGCGATCCCTGTAGGTTAGGGTGACCAGACATCCCCGGTTTCAGGGGACAGTCCCTGGATTGAGGACACTGTCCCCGGACCAAGTCTGTTCACGGTTTTGTCCCCGGATTGGATTTGAACAGGGGCTGTGGAAATTTCAAAGACAATCAGCGCAGAATAAAAAATAATAATTCTGAATTACACACCTCCACTCCACAGCTCCTACTAGCTTAGGGGGTGTATTTTTTTCCATTATCTGTGCCCCTTTCTGATGATCATGTGCTGGTCGAAGTGGAGGGAATATTTCTTCAGTTTCGGGCGTATGTCCATTCCGCTCCACTTCTGTTCTTCTGCCTTGGCTCAAGTCCCGGCCAGCCACCTGCCTGCCTATCTCCTTTCCTTGCCTGGTGGAGGGATCCTCCTCTGCACCCCACTCAGTAGTAGCCGGGGCCCGGAGAGTGGGACTTGACAGGCTGTGAGGCAGGCGGCGCCATTACTAGTAAAAAAAAAATATGTCCCCGGATTTCATTTAAAAAATCTGGTCACCTTACTGTAGGTACGCCCCTGGCCCTTGGCAGTCTACATGGAAATGCCTTCTGCCCACTCCTCCAGACTGACGTCCACCCATCAAGGCATTTTGATACTTGCATAACACCTCCCCAAAGCCAACCCACTGCTTGCATCAGGGCTGACGGCCCTTGGGTGAAGTACTAAAGCAGGCTGCTGTGATGTTTTCAGGAAGCACCCTGCAACACGTTTCACTTCCATTCTAATTAATACACCATAGTTCCTGACTTCCTGTCACTTGAATTAGCATGGACAATAACAAAGAGTAAAGGTTAAAATTAGCTGCCGAGTGCCAAGTTTTACAGCCCTTTGTGACATTGCCTTCATTGTTTTATAGCATGTCTATGAGTGTATTTTTAAACCTGGAGCAGAGATAAGAAATGACTTGTACCGCACTGTACCGAGACCCGATTGAGGACAGATCATTACAAAATAATTATACAGTCAGCCCGAGCAAATGGGATATTTAAGTCCTAGGTGTGGTTTAGAGGGCTGAGTCACCCACCGGGCTGATTTATCTCTTGAACACCCCGGTGGTGTGATCTCCCCAGCCTAGTTTATGACGCTGTCCCCACCCACCTTTGAGCGTCGCCTCCGCTGCTGTAGTCATTTTGAAACTTCTTTTGTCGAATGCTTCATAATCGAAGGGCCGCTGAGACAGTCGTGTTTTACTGCACATTAGGGCAACTCACCGCAACATCTATATGAATGTAAATGATAAACTGCCGTTCATTTCAGTGGAACCACAACCCCTTGCACAGTAGCAACCATCATGCGTGGCATGTTGTGCCTTGCATTTTAAATATGGTGCAAACACAAGTAAAGCACGGCTTCGGGTCTGCTCACACAGCGTCCCTCTACGCTCGCCTCCGAAACAATGGTAATCAAACAAAGTGGATAGCTGCATACTCTCCAGGAACGATCTCGAAATACTTTATTACAAAAACCAAAAGTAGTGATTAAAAAATCATCACAGCACTGACAGCACAGCGGGATAAGGTTGGTGCATTTCACATTGAATAGCGCGAGTCGTAACGAAATAAATGGTGCATGTCTGATTTTTGGGGTTTTTCTGATTTCTGGCGGGCTTAACGTTGCACACTGTAATGCACCTTAATGCAACGCTTAGTCTGAATGGGTCATAAAACGAAATTATAAACCAAGCAGGGAGAACAAGACCTTTCCATAATGGCACAGGCAGGCATGCGGAGCTTGTAGCTTCTCCTGACCATAGATGCCTCCTTTTTTTTTTAATCCCCAGTGCGCTGATCGAAAAATTTATGGATTTTACCATTCATACAATCGAAGTGGACAGAATTATCCTCCCATCTGTGGCTTTGTATTCTGACAGCGGGACAGCTTACTGGTGTATCCAAAAAAAGCATAAAGGCCCCTTTCACACTGGGGCATTTTTCGGGCGTTTTTCGAGCGTTTTATTCAGGCGAAGCCTCATCTGCAATCCCAATGTGAAAGCCAGAGTGCTTTCAGAGCCCTTTCACACTGCCAGCGCCCGAAAAACACTGGTAAAGAACCGCTAAGACCCTAACGTTTTAGAGCGTTTTTGCAGTGCCTCAGTGTGAAAGGGTAAGGCGTTTTGTTTCAATAGTTTTTATTGAGATTTTCAGCATAAACAGGGAAAATACACAATACCAAAACAACAACAGGAATATGCATAGACAGGAAATACATAGCAATAAATTTGTATCGAACAATACACGCAGTTTCCAATAACGTTGTTGCAGCATTTCAAAATTGTATAACCATCACTGTAGCAGAGGGTTTGAGCATAACCTTTCCTAACATAATGGCCATAGTCAGCCACCCACGTTCAAGGGTAAGGCATTTTTACAGCGCTTTCAATTCATTTCAATGGAGAAGTTCGTTTTTGGAGTGTTTTTTTTAGCGCCCAAAAGCTGCTCCAAAGATGCTGCTTGCAGGACTCAGTGTGAAAGGGTCCATTGAGATGCATGGAGAGTGTTTTATGAGCGTTTTAATAGCACTACTTTTAACGCTAAAATGCTGTAAAAACACTTCAGTGTGAAAGGGTCAAATTCATTTTTTTTTGTCTATCCCCAGTACCTTTTTGAAACTGAAATATCAGTTGTAAGCCCATTGGCATTTTAAGGCAGTATCTTTAGAATTGTGTAAATTTTCCTACTTTTACATCAACACTTTAGGCAGTCCTCCTAATAAAATGGCTTCAGTTAATTTTTAATAAGGGTTAGGTCCTCTGTCATGTTTTTACTGCTGCCTTTGTCCTTAATGGGTAGACACGAGGGAACTTGGACTAATGTAAAGATTGATGGCTGGATCCCATTAGAGTGCGTGCATTCCGGTTTTGACAGGCACTCATTTCAGTGGGCTTCCTAGATGTGTTTGGGGGTCACGGAACTAGTACACTTGAAAAACAGGCTACCTGATCGGCAACATATTTGGCAATCCAAACCTAATCATTGTAGACAAATATAGGAGATCCAGGTAGGTGCTAAAAATATATGGGTTCCTGTATTAAAAAACTGCATTGCATCAGTTTTCAGTTACTAACATTAAAGCAGGCCATACACCTATAGATTATGGGGCAGATCCACAAAGGAAGTACGCCGGCGTATCTAGTGATACGCCGGCGTACTTTCAAATTTCCTGCGTCGTATCTTTGTTTTGAATCCTCAAAACAAGATACGATGGCATCTGGGTTAGATCCGACAGGCGTACGTCTTCGTGCGCCTTCGGATCTTAGATGCAATTCTTCGGCGTCCGCTAGGTGGCGTTCCCGTCGTAATCTGCGTTGAGTATGCAAATTAGCTATTTCCGACGATCCACGAACGTACGAGCGGCCGTCGCATTCTTTTACTTCGTTTCCGTTCGGCTTTTTTCGGCGTATAGTTAAAGCTGCTATTTGGTGGCGTACGCAATGTTAAGTATGGCTGTCGTTCCCGCGTCGAATTTTAATTTTTTTTATTTTGTTTGCGTAAGTCGTCCGTGAATCGGGCTGGACGTAATTTACGTCCACGTCAAAACAATGACGTCCTTGCGACGTCATTTAGTGCAATGCACGGCAGGAAATTTAGGGACGGCGCATGCGCAGTTCGTTCGGCGCGGGGACGCGATTCATTTAAATGAAACACGCCCCCTATGCGCCGATTTGAATTACGCGCCGTTACGCCACGAGAGATACACTACGCCGCCGTAACTTACGGCACAAATTCTTTCTGGATTCAAAGCTTTGAAAAGTAAGGTACAGCGGCGTAGCGTATCTTACATACATGCAAATGTACGTGAATCTGCCTCTATCTGCAGATTTTCTATGGTTAGATGAAAAAAGTGCAACAGATTTCTCCATGTACGCTTAGCTGTGTGGATGGAGGAATCTCCCACTTTTTCCATCTGACCATAGAAAATCTGCTGATAATCTATAGGTGTATGGCCAGTCTTAGGTTATGGTTCATAGGGTATGAAACAAATACTTGACAGCTGATGCCACTGCGCATTAGACCAGGAACCTTCTCATCCAGAATAATTCTCTGCATTTTGTCTGTCTCCCTTTTGTCTAATTGCTTTTAGTAGATGGAAGAACTGTAGCTAGGATAATTTTGCAACTGGTGGGAGGTTTAAAAAGGTGTACCATCTTAACTCTTCTAGATGAAGTTTAAAGATTAACCTGTATACTCTGCATTACTGTATAATAATATTTACAATGGTAGCCTGCAGTCAGGGAGGATGGGGAAGTAATAATTGCATAAGTTCTCCAAAAGTGATCCGGATCCCTAGAAAAAGTTGCTCATCAAAACTTTAAAGTGGTTGTAAGCCTCAGACGTGAAATGTGAACAAAGCATATCCCTTTATAATGTGTACTTGTTTCAATAATAGCACTAAGTGTAATTTCTGTCTGCTGCTTTGTTCCTCTATCAGCCTGAATCACTTCTGACAAGTTTTCCTGACACCAAGAGAAAAAAGGTGACACGGGAGGGATCTCCAGACTCTGTTCCTGTGTGCTGTGTGGAGGGGTTATGTCTCTTCCCTCCAATCAGCTCTCAGACATCTCCTCACTGAGCTCTGCAGAGTGTATCTTCAGCTCTCCACCCCCTTTTTTCTGAACTCTCAGGCCCCGTACACAAAACCGATGAGAATGGTCCAACGGACCGTTTTCATCGGTTCACCGCTGAAGTGGCCTGATGGTCTGATGTGTGTACACACCATCAGTTCAAAATCCGATTGGGTCAGAACGCGGTGACGTAAAACACACGACGTGCTGAAAAAAACGAAGTTCAATGCTTCCAAGCATGCGTCGACTTGATTCTGAGCATGCGCGGGTTTTGAACCGATGCTTTTCTGTACTAACCACCGGTTTGGTCCGATCAGGCAGCGGTCCATCGGTTCGGTTTTGAAGCATGTTTTAAAATTTTGGACCGAGGAAAAACAGACCGATGGCCTATACACACGGTCGGTTTGGTCTGATGAAACTGAACTTCGGTTCATTCTCATCGGTTCGGTCCGACCGTGTGTACGGGGCCTCAGACAAGCTCATAATATCAGCTCTTGCTAATTCTATTGAACCGGCTCATACCACCCAATATTCAGCCCATGTGTATGGGGCGTTAGACTTGAGACTAATGGCGTGTACACACGATCGGAATTTCCGATGAAAAAAGTCAGATGGACTTTTTTCATCGCAAAATTCGATCGTGTGTGGGCCCCATCTGACTTTTTTCAATCAGTGTTTAGAAATAGAACATGTTTTATTTTTTTCTGATGGAAAAAAACGATCGAAAATTACTATCGTCTGTGTTTAACACGCATGCTCAGAATCAAGTCGAAGCATGCTCGGAAGCATTGAACTTCATTTTTCTCGGCTCGCCGTAGTGTTTTACGTCACCGCGTTTTGGACGGTCGGAATTTAGTCTGACAGTGTGTATGCAAGACTGATGGAAGTCAGCTTCATCGGAAATCCGACAGAAAATTCCATCGGAAATGACGATCGTGTGTACGCGGCATTACTCCCAATCTTGGTTTAAATTATCCAGACTGAGCGGCATGTCTATTTCTGCCTATATTTGTGACATACCAATCTTTAGGCCTTCCCACTGAACAATTGACTGTGGGCCTTATTTATCATGCCACAAATCTAAGAGCTGTTTGTATTGTTCCACTTCATGTTTGGCCAAATAAAACATCAAACATTTTGGCCCTGCTTTAGCCGATTGAAGGACACTGTGAGAGCTTCTTTGATTATAGAAGTTAATGGCTCACACAGAGGTTCTGCCATTGTGTGGAAATGTTTTTACTTGTCAGTAAGTTCTAACTAATACAGTGATGGGCCAAAAGTAAGGCACAGGGGGGAGTGGGACACTTTATATTTAATTTTAGGCCTCGGTCTCATGCGAGAGCGGTGTTTGCCTGCAGGCCGACTGTCTGTGCAACAGCTGCATCCCAATTGACATGAATGGGACTGCCTGCACAGGAACTCATGGAACACCTGTGCACCCCCATTCAGGTAAACACAGGCTTTGCATGGGCGTAAGCTTTAGTACTCTAGGTGAATGAGGCCATATATACAGCGGGTAACATAAGTATTGAACACGTTTTCTAGGTAAATATATTTCTAAACACATGAAGAAAGAGCGGTGCAAAAATAAATAACTGGGAGAACAAGTTAATGAAGAAGGAAAAGTTTAGTTGTCGGGTAGAAGTGGGATAGGCTTCCCTGAAGAGATGGGTTTTCATGGGTATGATGGTTGGTGGTGTTATACCACAGCCAGGCTTTGGTTCTTGGTACAAGCCTATTATGGGAGCCTTTACAACACAAATCGAAAATATAACCTAAAAGCTTTTTACCGTTTATTATCAAATTTTCTGTTTTGCATACGGTTCTCCTATAGCAGGTGATAAAAGAGTTAATCAAGCATCTCCCTCTCTCGCTCTATTTTTTCTTTTTTACCGTCTCTTTAATCCTCCCACTGAACAGATCTCGGAATAGCTAATCTATGTGCACTCCTGCCGGAAGCCTCTGGGTTATAACTTTCCTTCCTTGCCTTTGAGCTTTCTTTTCAACATCGATTCCTTTCACATCTCCTGTATGATTTTTTGGCTCACATGTGGCTTTCTTCACGATCCTCAAATCATTGTGCTTCATTGTGGTCATGTTTGAGTTAGTGTGATACTAATTAAACAAACAAAGATCTCAGGGTCCCGTAGACCAAACCGAGAGAGCTTTTAATTGGTCTTTAATAGCTGGCAGCAACCATTATACTGTAATTGCTTGTGACAGGCTCCACTATTAATTTCAGCTGTATAGTTTTCAGACATTGCAGCATGTGTGGCCTCAACTGGTATACTTCAAACCAAATCAGCTCACACCTAGGATATTTATGGGTACTTCCGATCTCAGGTGATGAGCATAGGCTGGTAGTTTACCAGTCTGGTGGTTTAATTCCATTTGATACTTAAGGGCTGTACACACGGGCCGAATATTGGGTGGCATCGGCCGGTTCAATAGAAACTGTTCGACAATCGGCACGCTTGTATGGCAGCTGGTTCGACAGAATCCAGTCGTTTGGCTGGCTTCTGTTGAATCGTGAATCATGACCGAAAAAGGTTTGCCGATCGGTACACGATGGCCGATGGCTCAACTCCCTGCCAATGTCTAAGAGTGCTGACCGATGTGTTGTGGCGGGGGCTGTCCCTCTGTCAGAACACAATAGCTCAGGGGGGGAGATCACTGTACTAACATTGGAGGCTCAATAGAAACTGTCCGACAATCGGCACGCCTGTATGGCAGCTGGTCCGACAGAATCCAGTCGTTTGGCTGGCTTCTGTTGAATCGTGAATCATGACCGAAAAAGGTTTGCCGATCGGCACACGATGGCCGATGGCTCAACTCTCTGCCAATGTCTAAGAGCGCTGACCGGTGTGTTGTGGCGGGGGCTGTCCCTCTGTCTGAACACAATAGCTCAGGGGGGGAGATCACTGTACTAACATTGGAGTGTGTACTAGGCTTTAAGCCGGCCACACATGGATCAAAATTTGTCTGGTTCACCAGCTGAATTTCGATCCATGTATGAGCAGACTAAGGCCGCATACACACGGTCGGTCAAAACCGATGGAAACGGACTGAAGGACCTTTTCATCGGTCCAAACCGACCGTGTGTGGGCCCCATCGGTCAGTTATCCTTCGGTCCAAAAGTTTAGAACTTGCTTTAAAATTCAACCGATGGAGGCCTAACCGATGGGTCCAAACCGATGGTTAGTACGCAAAAGCATTGGTTAAAAACCCGCGCATGCTCAGAATCAAGTCGACGCATGCTTGGAAGCATTGAACTTAATTTTTCTCTGCACGTCGTTGTGTTTTACGCCACTGCGTTGGACTCGATCGTTTTTTTAACTGATGGTGTGTAGGCACATCAGACCATCAGTCAGCTTCATCGGTTAACAATGGTCCTTCGGACCGATCTCATCGGATGGACTGATCGTGTGTACAGGGCTTTATTGTAACCCAAGTTGATCCATCAATCAACTGGGGTACTATGAGCATGTCAGATTTTTGTCATGTGATTACTACTGGCGACTAGAGCCGCTAGCAGTAATCATTGTATTTTGCCAGCCCAAAAGGATCCCCGCCAGCAGAACACAATTTTAGTTTGTTGGAAACATTTTTTCGAAACCTGCTACTAATGAGAATGATTGTCAATTCCATTGATTAGAAGATCGGAAGAAGATTCCAAAAATTAACATTTTGCAACAAAACTCTTCTAGTGTATCGCTAGCTTTATTGTTCCCCTAAAATAGTGTCAGAAGCTGTCTACTAAGTACATGCAGATCTGTGATTGAGATCTGCCCATTCCTATTTGATTTGCTGCATCACCAGCATTTGGCTGGAGCTCTGAAGCAGAGTGCGTGCCGGTAAAGGGCTGTTCTTTTTCTGTTTCTGTGTAAGAACGGGAAGTGTCCCCGCGTAATCACAGAGATGTTTGCGATAATGAGCACTTGAGACGTCCGCGAATGCTTGTTATTTCTTGAAAGTTAACCCCTACAGGGCCCACTCATCATGTGATGCAGAAAACAGTTGTCCATAAATAAAATATCGGAGGAAAAATTGTGCATGCACATCACACCACACTGTCTAAAATCTAGATTCAGTTTAACCCTATCGACTTCCAGTCTGTAGCAACTGAAAAGGCAGATAAGAAAGAAAAAAGTAAATCCGGTTTTAGGTGATACATTAAATGTGTTTGACTCATATGACATATGACCGGTTGTTTGCTCCTTTATTCCAGATTCTAACAGGTCAATTTTTACTTTATGCCAGTGTCATAATAGTCCAGGGGCCAGGATTATGAAACCTACAACATAGTGAGTAGAGTACAGCTTCAGGAGTCATAAGTGCCCCTTATATTACTGGTCATCCCCAAAAATGTATTGGTGATCAGTGGGAGGAGAAAATCCGGGACTGTTGGGAAGGTGTGGCAACAAACTGGTTGCAGCATCTATTAGACCCGAGGGTCTATAAGTAAAAAAATTTAGAAACTACTGTATATGGCCTAAACGTAAAGAAAAATCTACTTTTGAATACATATGCCCGAACATGGAATTTTTGGTGATCCCTTGGCTTCAGCTCTGCTGGCTAAACAGCCCAGAGGCTTTACACACCCCTATAGTACAGGGATCCTCAAACTACGGTCCTCCAGCTGTTGCGGAACTACACGTCCCATGAGGCATTGTAAACCTCTGACATTCACAGACATGACTAGGCATGATGGGAATTGTAGTTCCTGAACAACTGGAGGGCCATAGTTTGAAGATCCCTGCTCTAGTATGTCATTATACTCCTACATTTGTGTAAGAGACTGTTGGACAGAAAAGTGTGGCTCCTCCAAGTTCTACCAGACCTACCCTGCATCCTACCTTTTCATTTGATTGACAGCTGCTTTAAAAAATAAATAAACAGGCAACAAGTGGCTGATAAAAGAGCAAAAATAAGTTGAGCCACATTTTTATTACCAACCCGATCCCCCCCTCCCAAAGATGCTGGATGGGGTTGTATACTTGCTGCGACTGTGATGCAGCAAAGCAAGAATTATACCCCCCCCCCCTGAACGCATTCAGTGGGTAGTCCCATCCGCCGGACACAACCCATTGAAGTGCACTGCACTTAATTGCAGCATGGTAATATGGGATTTTAGGGGTTAAAACAGACACAGTATCACCTTCTTACCGCCTGTCAAATGCCCTTTGAAAAGTGATTTACTGAGGATTCTCCTTCAGAGGGCAATGCTTATGTAAATGAGCCTCAAGAGAGAGGGAGGATGGGAATGGAAATATAATTGCTGTATGACACACCCAGGTTCTGGCAGACATTGAAAAATTGTTTCTATGGAGAACTTCCTGTAGGAGAATACTTGCTTGCTAGAAAACCTTCATTGTCTCCCACTAATTCTGATGAACAGGCTATACAACTGTAGTGGCCAACTTCCTTAATATGGGAGGGCCTTAATTGCAGCCCCTGACATCACCAAAAGGGCCGCACATAAAATTCAGTAATCAGTGTCAGAGACAGCAGGCACACTCAGTAGGATTTAGTCAAAGACCATGGGCATGATACAGGTCAGGGACTGTGAACATTATACAAGAAATGGTCATATATTGTGGACATAATACAAGAGATGGTCAGAGACTGTGGACTTTATGCAGGAAATGGTCAGAGATATGCAGATATGATATAAAAGCTGGTCAGAGATTACGGACCTAATACAAGAGATGGTCAGTGACAACAGATATAATACAAGTGATGGTCAGAGACTGTGCACATGATACAAGAGATGGTCAGAGACTACGGACATGGAACAAGAGATGGTCAGAGACTGTGGACATGACATGAGACAGTCAGAGGCTGCAGATATAATACAAGAGCTGGTCAGAGACTACAGACATGGTACAAGAGATGGTCAGAGACTACGGACATGGTACAAGAGATGGTCAGAGACTACGGACATGGTACAAGAGATGGTTAGAGACTGTGGCGAGACTGTGGACATTATACAGGAGATGGTCAGAGACTGTGGCCATGACACAAGAGATGGTCAGAGACTGTGGCCATGACACAAGAGATGGTCAGAGACTGTGGACATGATACAAGAGATGGTCAGAGACTATGGACATGGAACAAGAGATGGTCAGAGACTAGGGACATGGTACAAGAGATGGTCAGTGACGGCAGACATGATACAAGAGATGGTTAGAGACTGTGGACATTAAACAGGAGAAGGTCAGAGACTGTGGCCATGACACAAGATATGGTCAGAGACTGTGGACATGATACAAGAGACAGTCAGAGACTTCAAATATGATACAAGAGCCTTTTCAGAGATTACAGATATGGTACAAGAGATGGTCAGTGACGGCAGACATGATACAAGAGATAATTAGAGACTGTGGACATCATACAGGAGATGGTCAGAGACTGTGGACATGATACAAGATATGGTCAGAAACTGTGGACATGATACAAGAGATGGTCAGAGACTCTGGAAATGATACAAGAGATGGTGAGAGACTATGACCATGGTACAAGAGATGGTCAGAGACTGTGAACATTATACAGGAGATGGTCAGGGACTGGGGACATGTTTAAAGAGACAGTCATATATTACAGACATTATTCATGAGGCTGTTAAATCACTATTATAACAGGGAAATAGGAAATCACAGATTATTGTCTGCAGGGGCCCGAGGGCCGCACAAAAAGTCGAAGGTCCGCAGATTGAGCACCAGGGCTCTACAAAATGGCATATACAGAAATATAAAATATGGATAATTGATAATGCAAGGTAAGAGATTTCCTAACATACATGCTGGAACAGTTTTTAACTGTTTGCATAAAAAAAATCTACTTTAGTTTGGATTTAAATGTGCTCAGAAGGCCCAATATAATACTGTAATGTGAGTTATTAATGTGCGATTTGGTCCGCATTAGGGACCAGCCATAAGAATTTATGCTGCATAAGTGGTCTTCCCTTTCCAATGCATTTTTTTGGCACATGACTAGCCAGACTTACAGATTTCAAACCTTACCTAAATTTTAAAGGCATTAGGTTTTTAAATGACACAATCCGTATTCCCTCTTATATTGGTAACAACATTTGTCCTCACATATTAAGCAGCTCAGAAAATGAAAACTTTCCTCGAAAAGGGCACCTGCTATTACAAATTCTGAATGTGAGCACATCATCCTTCGCATAGTAATGTTGTTTCTCTACGACAAACATAGGCTGCTGTATAGAAGCAACGGAACAAGACAAGGTTTTATTCCCAAGCCCAACAAGGAAGGATATGTGTAGGAGCTGGCTCAGAGGAACATACCACAATAGCACCACCACTACATACATATACGTCGTATCCTTTGTCTTATTACACAGCCATGTTTATAATAGACGTGGCTGAGTATAATGTAGAGTTTGGATCTTAGGAGATTTGGCAATAAAGACTTTACCCAACACTCAGTATAAAATGGAAGAGTTAAATGCCAAGGTCATTAGCTAGCAGTCTCTGCCTCATTCGTACCCAGCGGCTCTCTCAATAATCGGACCACAACGGCACGAACAGACACAGATCTTCGCGTTCCTGGTACAGAGAGCAAGGTTTCTGTGATTTATAAAGGCCGTGAAAGATGTGTGTGTGAGATTTCACTATGCATCTTCTCTGTCTCTTACGGAGCGATCAGCGCCACGTGTCTCAGCCAGGCTGAGAGAGGAGCGTGACAATGATTTTGCTGTTTGGGAGGGAAGCGATGTAGCTAGAAGGAATAATTCTGTGTGCGCTTATTCGAGAGGGGAATGGAGGGGGAAGGAAATGTAAATGATGAGGGGACCGATTCTTTCACCAAAACGTATTAGTCATTGGTTCTCCAGCTCCGAGGCAGACCTCATTTGTACATCTGCCAGCTTCTTCGCATCTGTTCAGCTCTGCCACTCTGCGCATTTTAACCTTGGCTTACAATAACTTGTGGTTTGTGCATATGTGACTGTCTATCATATATAAATTAGAGGGAGCACACTTAAGGGGCTATTAAATGGAGGTAAATTATTGGATTTTGCATTGGCTTCTTCATGAAAGAAGAGGCTGTATGTGTCGGGAAAGGTAGATAACCTTTTAGATGCCCAATCTAAATGTAAAGTCAATAGGGCAACTTGGGGATTTTAGCAGGTGGTCCACTATTTTTCATTGTGAAGGCAGAGATATATTGATGCTGCAGAATACTAAAATAATGTGCACAAATAAATGTATGTAAGATAAAAAAGATAATAAAAAATATTGTTTCAAAGGTCAATCTCAAATACAATTCAAAATCTACTAACAGTTAGATGACCATAGATGGGAAGGGATTGTTGCACTATACCAATGACCATATGACAGTCCGACCAAATTTTACAGCCAAACAATCACATTAAATGACCTCAAGAGGCTGGCATCAGATTTACAGATATCCCCTCTTCAGTCTATCATGAATGCTGCTGCCAGACTTATCCACCTTACCAACCGCTCAGTGTCTGCCAACCCTCTCCTCCAATCCCTACACTGGCTCCCGATCACCCAGCAAATTCAATTCAAAATACTAACCACAACTTACAAAGCCATCCACATCTCTGCCCCGAGCTACATCACCAATCTTGTCTCCAAACATATCCAAAACTGTCCTCTCCACTCTTCTCAAGACCTCCTACTTTCAAGCTCTCTCGTCTCCTCCTCCCATGCTCGTCTCCAAGATTTCTCCAGAGCCTCTCCCATCCTCTGGAACTCGCTACCTCAACCTGTCCGGCTATCCCCTACTCTTCAGGCGATCCCTGAAAGCTCATCTCTTCAGGAAAGCCTATCACGTCTCCAACTAATCTTTTACCACTTCCACCAGCTCACTCCCCACAGTTACAACCTTTTGTACCACCTGCCCCACCCTATTAGATTGTAAGCTCTTTTGAGCAGGGCCCTCTTAATCCTCTTGTATTTTATTGTATTATAACTGTATTGTCTCCCTTTTATATTGTAAAGTTCTGTGTAAACTGTTGGTGCTATATAAATCCTGTATTATAATAATAATAATAATAATAATAATACCGTAATAATAATAATACTACTTCCATTCAGTATTTATTTCTTCATAGCACAACCATATATGAAATGACATTAAAAGAAAAGTATGGGATTTATATTTTTTTCAAGCATCATAACTTACCTATATTCTGCATCTGTCCCCCACCAGCTTTAAGACTGACAACTGAGCAATCAAACACCCTTGATTGCATAATTTTCAGAGCTCTGTGAGCAGAGAGCTGGTGACTGTCAGTCACTGCTGTCTGCTTTGCCCTCTCTGTGCTTACTGGAGCGCTGGGCTATGGAGGGGCTGGGAGCGGCTGGCTCAGGCTCTCAGCGACTTGCTGAGAGCCTGAGCCAGGTGCCGGTCCAGGGTTGTGGGTGTATCCCAATCATATTGTCACAATCTTTCCACAGCCTGGACCGGCTCTGCTAAAAACAGTTCACAGTAGTGCAAAACTTACTGCACTCCTGTGATCCAAAGGACAAGTACATCAAAACAAGCTTTGGCTGTAATTCTCCTTTAAGTCACTTCTCATTTTCTGAAACCTCAGCAGGGGTCTCAAACGGGTGGCCCTCCAGCTGTTGCAGAACTACAATTCCAATAAGGCATTGCAAGTCTGACAGTTACAAGCATGACTCCCATAGTCATGATGGCACTAGTAGCTGGAGGGCCACCAGTTTAAGACCCCTACTCAACAGGCTCATGTATGTAAGGCTGCCCATAGATGGGTAATTTTTTTTCCACAAAAATAAATAAATAAATGAATTCCCCCACCCACGCAAGCGAGGTGGATGGAAGAATTCCCCCCCCCCCCTACTGTGCTATTATATTCTGACAGCAGGGCTCATCCACTGCCAGAATACACTGATCAGCACTGCACCTGTATCGTTAGCCCAGCTTCCGTCGAGCTGGAATGGCCGTAAATCGGCTATGGCCAGCTTAATATCCTTCCTTCCTGAAGTTCCTTCATACGCTTTCTATAGATGTGTGAAGTGTCTGAGCAGCTTTCTTCAGCAATTGCAACAGAGCTGGGAAAGGGGTGGGGTTTATCTGGAAGGGGTGGATCTTTACATGACTGGCACTTGAATAAATATCACCTGATATGTCACATTGCACTTCTGCCGCACCAGCCTAATTTTAGCTGTTGAGCAATATCCAAAGAAATATACCTGTTGATACTGCAATAAATAGTGTCTAGTCACTTCCTGTGATTCGAATTGAAAGCCTTAGAGCCCATTCACACAGGGACGGCTTTGGATCCGACTTTAAGTTGCCCCATGTCGCCCCTAGTCTCAAGTCGCGCTGCATGAGAAAATCAATGTAAGTGAATGGAGCCGTCTTAATGTACACTACTGCAGTCGCTCCGATTTCAAAAAAGGTTCCTGTACTACTTCAATCCGACTTGTAGGCGACTTGTAGGCAACAGAAGTCGGATCACTGTCTTAACTGAAGCAACAATACAGGAAGATAATATACATTTCTCAGGCAAACCCCTCCCTCCTCCCTCCCTCCCACAGAGCTGATTGTTGTTTGATTGGCCACTGGAAAGCCTCCTGTCCTGGAGGCGACTTGAAGTTGCCTTGTAAGTTGCCTGATGATTCATACTCAAGTTTTGTCCAAGTTGCCTCCCAAAGTCGTGCTGGAAGTCGTGTTGCCCCTGTGTGAATGGGCTCTTAACATTCTTATCTGCCTTCCAAGCTGTCTTCTGTAAATAACAGCCCACCCCTTGTGATGGGGCTGAATAGACCTGTTTGTAGTCCAAATTTAGGATAGCAGCAGAAACCATGGTACCATCCATTAATACAGTGAATGATTGAGTGTAGCCACCTGTGTCTTATTCTCAGGATTACTAGGTGAAAATAAAGAAATAAAAGCCTGAATAAAATGAGCTAATGCAGCCACCACATCTAAGGATGGCTAAACTGTAATATGTTCCTTTTTTTGGGGGTTGGGGGGTTTAGATACCCTTTAACCACTTCAATGCTGGGCACTTTCACCTTTTCCTGCCCAGGCCAAATTTCAGCGCAGTCGCACTTTGAATGACAATTGCGCACTGGGATACGTCCACGGACGGCGCATGCGCCATTCGTAAAAAGCGTCAATTACGTGGGGTCATACCAGATTACCATACAACACGCCCACTCCAAGCCTACTTTGAATTACGCGGGCTTACGCCGGCAGATTTACGTTACGCCGGCCCGCATATGGAAGCAAGTTCTTTGAGGATACCCTAGGAGCCACTCTAATTTACGGTGGCGTAGCGCATATGAGATGCGCTACGCCCACCCAAATTATACGCCCGTTTTTGTGGATCTGGCACTTTGTATTTAGCTGGGGTTTAAGTACAGAGTGGGCAGAGGGGCAGCTTCTTCTGTGCCCTTTATTTATGGGGAACCCAATCATGACTGCTCCCCCTTTTTATCTACCAGTTGTATGCTCACATTACATTGTGTAGAGAATAATTCAGCATTTCCCTTTCATTCATTCATTCATGTCACTTTATCCTGTTATCTGATGTAGGAGCCTCTAGTGGGCTTATATGCATTGAAATTAGCATCTCCGAACATAGTTTTAAGGTTGCATTAGATGGGGGAGGGGAGCCATAGATTATAATATTCTCTTTCCTGCTATCACGGGTTACAGGAAAAAAAATCGCTTGATTCCCCCATCAGCTCTGACCGCGGAGCTATTGTGTTCTGCTAGCCTGGGTGGGGGGTTGATTGATGGATCGACTTGAATACAATCAGCCCATCCATAGATGGATTGATTCTCGGATGGTCCCTGTGGAACTGGTCAAGATAAAACCCATCTATGGCCGGCTTTAGGAGGGCTACATGCACTGGGGCCATGTAGCCTTCCTCTCAGGACTGTACCACATTATACTGTATATTATACAAGATTTTGTATTTCTCTGTAAAAAGATGTGAGTGCTGGTCAGTGGAGCATTTGATACTGCAGAGTTTTTGGTTCAAACAAGATACTGTACCACAAAGCAACAACCTAGAAGTCAGCTCTTATGCCCCGTACACACAGTCGGAATTTCCGCCAGCAAAATTCCAATGTGAGCTTTTTATCAGAAATTTCGACCGTGTGTATGCTCCATTGGACTTTTGCTGGCGGAATTTCCGCCAGCAAAAGTTAGAGAGCAGGTTCTCAATTTTTCAGATAGAAAAAATTCCTATTGGAAAATCCAATCGTCTGTATGCTTTTCCGACATGCAAAAAAACACGCATGCTCAGAATCAAGTACGAGACGGGAGTGCTCGGTCTGGTAAAACTGGCGTTTGTCTTGCTGCAAATTCTGGGATATTTTAATGCAGCGCATTCTTTTGTTCTTTTATAATGCTAGAATAATGAAGTTGTTTTGCTATTAATATTCACACAGTTCAAACAAATTTATTTATCTTATTTCTTTATTATTTCACGTGATCTCCATAATAATGTTTAGAATTATTTTTTTTAAATCAAGATCTCCTGTTTTTTTGATTATTTTAAAATTATTTTCTAGTGATCTCCATATATATATTTGTGTTTGTCAAGTTACCACAACAACATTATTATCTTGTATTTTTTAACCTCAAGGAGGTTGGTTGGTGTTCCTTGTTAATTTGACATTGTATTTTTGAAATGTACCTGCCTTCTCACAAACAAACTGTCCTATTTGAAGAAAAACACATAGGCAAGTATTTTCAGAAAAAATATCCATTTATTCTGGGTAGCAAAATAAAGAGAAAAGCAACGCTGGAGAAACTGCTGGAATTTGCGAAGCCTTTGGACCCCAGGGCAGACATCAACTCTGTGGAAAAGAAAATTGGCATATATTATAGGGAGCCCAATCTGGTCCAGAACTCCCAGAGCTCAGGAACAGCAGCAGATGACATATATGTCCCCAGTCTGTGGTACTACAACAGCCTGCGTCTTCTGTCAGACCAGACTGAAGCCAGGTCATCACTTTCTTGTCTTCCTTGCAGCCTGCCTTCCTTCCACGCTTCTCTGCAGCCTTCCTTGGAGGCTGTGGCTCTGGAGATGGACTTGTGGCAGGAGGAGGATGGTCGAGCGCACATAAGTGCATGTTGTCAGTCAGCTGGCCCCTCAACCCCTTATGAAGGGCCTGAAAAAAATTCCCTCACAGATGAGGCGTTGGCCCTCCTCCATTTTCTGCAATCTACTAGATATAGAGCAGCCATAGGCCTCTTCAGCATTGGGGGGGGGGGTTCTGAGGGCCTCCCTAATGAGGCTCAGTGCTGCCTCATCCATGTTCCTCCCCTTCCTGGGCCTTTTTGTTGTAAGGCGGAGGCAGGCATCAGGGATTGGGCGAGGCCACTGGGCCTGGCTGACACTAGGCCTGGCTGACACTGGGCCCGGCCACCTTCTGTCTGACAGTTCCCCCTGACACCTCCTGCCTGCCACTTTCCAGACCCTCATCCTGGCCTTCCTGTGTATAAAAAAGGGACATTTTTCATTCATCAATCACACAATTTTTAGCTCATGACTGGTGCAAATTGAATGTTAATAAATAGAAAAGACTATCATTCTGACCCCAGCAGTTTTTATTCTTGTCCCAATGATTTTTGGCCACTACTGTCTATTGATATGTCAGACACTTTTTGTTAAATCATTAATTTGTTATCAATAATAACATCTAGTTAACAACAATAATTTTAGGACAATAAATATGGTAAAAAAATACTATACCTGGCTCCAGCAGAGCTCCTCCACTTCTTCCCGGACGGAAGGCCCAGGTTGATCCTCGGAAGCCTCAGCTGGGGTGGAGGGAAGTGTAGAAAGTGATTCCCTGACTTCAATCTGGTCGTCCAGAAAGTGCAATCTGTGGTAGTACCACAGACTGGGTACATACACATCCTCTGCTGCTTCTCCTGATTTGAGGGATTTCTGGATCTTATTATGCTCCTTCTTAAACATGCTCCTCAAGGTACCAATTTTCTTTTCCACAAATGCGATGTCTGCGCATTTGTGGAACCGTTTCCTTCCTAGCTGGTTTCCCCACCGTTGCCTTCCTAGCTGGTTTATTATAATATAATGGGTTTTTAACCTCCCATAAATGATTAAGCTCCCTGTACCGGTCTATGAACCTGGCCATAAATTCTGGCTCCTTAAACGGATTCATATTTGCTGCAAGACAAAATACAAGACAAAAACACTAATGTCAGCCTAAACTCTCATAATCTTATCCGAATATAGCCCTCAATTTAGAAGCAGTATAGGCCACTGATGCCCCAAGTTTAACTTTGACCTTCGTTAGAACATTCGGCGCTTCCATTCCTCCTTCCTCCACACACAGAACGTAGGTATGAGACATGCGTGTTAGCTTTATATACACTGCGCATGCGTGATACTCTGCACACGTCGCCCGCCCCTGACGTTCTTTCTAGTATATTCCCCGCCCCTTCTCTTTCGTCGCAGTGGGAGAGGAACATGGCGGAGACACATCAGGTGCGTGATAATAGCCGTAAGGAGGAGGAAAGCCAGAGCCGGAAATGTCCCGATCCAGGAGGAGATATAAGGCCTCAAATATGTCCTTTGTAGAAATGGCGGAGATGGTGGACATCTTGAAGAGGACCGACTATGATGGGAGATATGGGCCATACCCCAACCCAAATCTGAGAAAGACCAAGATCACGAGTAAAGTTGTGAGGAGTCTGCACAGGAAGTTTGGAGTACATCGATCCAATGAGCAATTGAGGAAACGCTGGTCAGACCTGAAATTAAGGGGGGAACGATCAATACAGAAGGATCAGCAAACTGCTTCTAAAAAGTAAGTATTTGTCCTGTATTTGTCCTGTGTTATTATTATTATTACTTGCATGTTGCTCCATGTGCTTGTCTTTACTGTTGGACAGTTTAAAATGGCAACTTTCAGGTTCATGGGCACAGTGATCAGTCAGTCGTAGTAAACATTGTTCGTTCGCCCACTAAATACGATGTTTTTGGTAGATACAGGTTAACTACATTTGGTCATGCCTATTTGTATTCAGAGAAGTTTAGTACATTGTTGTCTAGATGTGTTTGTAACTAGAATGAAATGCAAAATTGATTCAGTGTAAAGGAGAGTACACTGAGCAGCTGTTTACACATCTGCACTAGTGTGGGACACCAGAACAACCTTTTTAGAGTGTCCCACACAGGTGCTCCAGTGGATACTTAGGGTGCCTCTATGTGTGAAACTTGTCCAAAAAAGGTAAGTATTCCAGCTTTGGTAAGGGAAAAAAATCATATCTTTAGCTTGAAACTCTGCCAAAACAGACAATTGTACCACACTTCCAAGCAATGTTTCTTATTTCTATTTCTGGCCTCAAATATCTGTGTGCTATGTATACCCTTTGTTTCATTCTCATAGGGGAGAAAAGACTCTGGACATCTGAGGACACCAGAAACCCCACACCTGATGAAGAAGGGGAACAGAGAACACCAGAACCTGAATATGAGGAGGGAGGAGAGATGGAAGAAGTGGGCAAAATAGTGACTACAACAGGTCAGTGTCTGACCCCACGGCTTCAGGTAATAGATGTATGCCTGCATATTTATAATACATGATGTATATTTTTATTTTAGGCGATGTGCTGGTTGTGAAAGAGGAATCTCCTCATTTCACCAGTGCAAGTGCACAAATACTAATCTAGGACATAATGGTGTGTAGTTGCGATTTAGACATCATAAAGCAAAAAAACAATGATGTTGAACAAAAAATTAAGAACATGATTGATGTATTGGGGAGAATTTAAATAACAACAAAATGCCACCATTTTAGTTTTTTTGGACTAAATTTCAAAATTTCATTTTAAAAGCCAACTTTTGAGGATGCACACAGTGTGTCAACATGTGCTATCTCCCATCAGGGGATATCAATGTATGCGTGTTGTGGGTGCAACCCCTTCATCGCAACTCAAGTAGGTAAGAGGAAGGGGTTGCACCCCTGAAACACGTCCATTGAACCCCCATGATGGGAGATGGCACATGTTGATATTAGGCATGGGATCAAAAAGGAAATCCCCATTTTGAATTCCAATTTTAGTGCATCTTCAAAATTTGGCTTTTACAGGGGTGACATCACCCCATCTGATGAAGGCAAGATCAACACAGTTTTGACACACATAATGTCTGATATTGCCTTCACTTCCAGAGTTGTGTATGTTATGTTTTGAAACATTCCTGTTTATGCAAAAAAAATATGTAATTGTAAAACTTTAGAAAAAAAAGATCTTTTAATTTACCCAAAAAAAAAATTCTACTCAACAATGTGTGGCTTCTTCTTTCAATGCTCAATACCGGTTTTTGTATTAAGTTGGTGTTTACAGTGACAGTGGGGGTTATTTAATAAAGCAAAAAACACTTGGCACTACAAGTGCACAATGAGAACTTAGGAGATAGCTAAAAGAAACACAAGCAATAAATAAAATTCAAGATTTTATCAGATAATTTTTTTTTATTATTTTAAAAAATATTCATAAATTGTCTGTCATAGCAATGGCCCCCCCACCCGTAAAATATTCAACATCTTTTTGGCGTACTTCACAGGCACTTTGGGGGGGCAAGCCAGGACGGCCAGCTTCCTGGCCCATCAGGGGATTCGCAGGAAGTCCAGCCTCAGGCCCAAATGAGGTAACATAATTAGGTGCATTTTGCCTTAAAAAGTTGTGCAGTATGCAGCATGCTAAAATGATGTGGTTCAGTTTGTAGTCCGCCATATGATTTTCTGTCAGAAATAGGCAGAACCAGCTGGCCATTATCCCAAAGGCATTTTCAACGACTCTTCTGGCGCTGGCTATCCGGTAATTAAAAACCCTCCTCTCCGGGGTGAGGGTCCTCTGGGGGGATGGCCTCATCAGGTGATCACCCAGACCAAACTCTTCATCGGCAATAAACACGAACAGGAGTCCTTCCACCTTCTCCGCAGCAGGTGGCAATGCCAAGCCACCACTCAGAAGTCATCTGGCAAACTCTGTCTGGGCAAAAAACTCCCCCATCCGACATTCGGCCATTCTTCCGCCCGTCCACATATAGAAACTTGTATGTCGCCGACACCACTGCCATCATTACAATACTATTGGAAGCCTTTATAATTAAAATAATATGACCCTGATTGGGGTGGTGGGACGATGTGGAAATTTTTTCTCATCTATTGCACCTAGTTAGGAAAGTCCCACCGCTCGACAAATTGGGAAGCCACAGTCTGCAATTCCTGTGGTGTTGAAGGAAACTGTGAAGTCAAACCATAATAAAAATATTTATTACTTTTGCACATAAGTTTGGGAGCCCAAAAAAAAGCCTCTGGCACTCTGCCTGAATTTATTGAGAGAAAAAAAAAACCTTGTACACATTTTAGGGGGGTGTTTAGGGTAAAGCACTACAATGAAGCTGACAAAATACATCATTAAGTGACTAGGCTAGGTGTGTATGGGCCCAGGAGAGCATACTGGAGAGGTTAGTGAAGGGACATATGCATGTAGGCCAAAAAAGGAGCATTAAAAGCTTACATTCACAGCATATTTCAATCATGGTAATTGGGGAATGATGAAAGAAATATAATACAATCAGCATACATTAAATACATAGAATGTGATGTTAAAGGAGAAAACTTACCTTAATATAGCCCTTCTGCAGGACTTGTATGATGGCAGAACAGGTTTCTGGTATAATGATTCCCAGAGCCTGGGGGAGATGCCTGTTGAGAACTTGAGGTCCTGCAGACTTCTCCCTGTCGCCAATTGGTGACTAGCCTTTGCTCGGGAGTGATAGCTTGCCACATGCAGGTGTCCTGATTGGTAATATAAGGGGACAGTAAACCAAACAGACGGTGAAAAACAGGGTCCGTCATCCGGAGATAATTCCAAAAATCATCAGGATTATTCTCCTGGATCTCCCGCAGCAAAGGTATATGACAGAATTGGTCACTCTGGAGCAACCAATTCTTTGTCCATTAACTCCTCACCCTTTTCATGGAATGAGCTTGGGTAAAAGCAAGAAGCCCAACACCAAGCCCATGCACAGCACAAACTCTACGACGAGTACGTACCCACAACATGGCTAGAAAACGGTCGGCTGGTCAGAACTAACTAACAGAACGCACTGAAGAACAGCAAGGCCTATGAAGGACGACCTGAAAATCAGAAACGAGCAGACAAGAGTGCACTGAAAACCAGATACGAACTGACTACACAAACTGAAAAATAGATACAAACCCACAAGCACAAACTGAACAGCAGAAACGGTCTGAAAAGCACGAAGACTGAAAAGCGTGAATCGTCTCTCACCAAACTTCAACTAACACAAGATTAGCAGAAGCCGCCCAAAGGGTGGCGCACTGGGTATTGAACTTCCCTTTTATAGTGCCGTCGTACGTGTTGTATGTGACCGTGTTCTTGACGGTCGGAATTTGGTGTGACCGTGTGTACGCAAGCTAAGCTTGAGCGGAATTCCATCGGAGAAACCATTCAAGGTTTTTCAGACGGAAAATCCGGTCGTGTGTACGGGGCATAATGCATTCTAGAGGAGATGGGGTATTGAAAACTGATTTCTTTCTATGAAGAAATGCATGTCATTGCTCTGAGCGCCATTCTATTGCATGAACTTTTTTTTTGTACTTGCTATATCCTGTATCATCCTGGTGCTTTCCCAGCATATGTTCATGAAATCCCAACAAGCCTGCGCACTAAAAATATCTGAGCAGCATACAGAAACCATATTTGAATGCATTTTTTTTTTTTCATGTGTGGTTGCTAATTAATTGATATACCTAAAATGCAATCTGTTCTCTTTCCAGGCTGTGCGATGGCTTGCTTGCCTGCAAATGCCCTAAAACCACTTATTGGCGTAGTGCATGACTTGAAAGCATCAGCGATGCCAGATTCTAGTGGCCACAGGCAAATTATTTAGCATTCTATGCCACAGACATCATCATAAAATACCTTATTGTGTAAAATCTTGTAGTTGGGCCATTGTGTTTATGGAGTATTATGCTTACGAGTTAAGGAAGCATGTAGCCTTTTTTTTTTTATCTGGAACTGGGGTAAAATACTCAACATAAAGACATATTCATATCTTAAAGTAAATGTATGCTTTGCCAATGAAATCTACTGGTTTACTTTAATGCTGGATTACCTTTCCTTTTTTAAGCCAAGGAAGCCTGGTACTTCCAGATATGGCCGAACACATGACTCACTTTGCTTCCTCCATGTGACAACGCTTGTATTTGTCCGCACAGGCAGCCAGTACTGTCACATAGGTTGCAACTTGAAAACGAAACAGGCCATACAGTGTAATATTCCTCTTGTTCAGTCCCGTGGGCTGAATAAAAATATCTTTTGATACCCCTATCGATGTAAAACATTGTGAATGGACCTCCTTCTATGGTATTCTGACAGATGGCGACTCCGACTATCAGAATTCCAGAAGAATGGCTGCTTCTGATTGGATGTAGCTGCTGTTCAGCTGTCAAGTTTTTTTTGGCTTCTTCGATTTTCCAATTAAAAGATTTTGAGCGAGATTGGGCTGACAAGGCCACCCATGGCTTGAATTTTGTTTGGGTCATAAGGAACCAGTCAAAATGTAATTCTGTGTATGGCTGGCTTGAAGTGGAACTTTAGTCAGAAAATTAAACCAGTTGTAATGCCGCGTAGACGCGATCGGTCAATCCGATGAGAACGGTCTGATGGACCGTTTTCATCAGACCAAACCGATCGTGTGTAGGCCCCATCGGTTATTTATCCATCGGTTAAAAAATTTGAAACTTGTTTTAAAATTAACCGATGGATGCCTAACCGATAGAAAAAAAACAATCGTTTGTAGGCACGTCCATCTGTTAAAAATCCACGCATGCTCAGACTAAATTAGGGGACGGGAGGTAAAACTAGCGTTCGTTATGGAGATAGCACATTCATCACGCTGTAACAGACAGAAAAGCGTGAATCGTCTTTTACTAATACGAAATCAGCCCCAAGGGTGGCGCCATTGGATTTGAACTTCCCCTTTATAGTGCCGTCGTACGTGGTTTACGTGACTCGTTTTTTTAACCGATGGTGTGTAGGCACGACTGACCATCAGTCAGCTTCATTGGTTAACTGATGGAAAAATCCATCAGTCCGTTCTCATCAGATTGACCGATCGTGTGCACAGGGCATGACAGTTAGAAATTCCGGCATTCCAGGAATGTAACTAATTTTTTAAACCATTAAATCAATGGGTTTAGTCCCTCTTTATGATTTACTACTGTTCAGGAGCTTTGGGCTTCAACAAAATGGCAGCATCCAGCAAGAAGAAACAGAAGCAATTCTGGAGGCAATTTACAGCACACAACAATGTTGGTAGCATGATTATTAATGTGGAATGTATGTTCCTTGCTGACACTATTTTTTTATCAAGTTGTTCTGGGTAAAATTCCCAGTTAACACAGGCCTTCTACTCACTTTTGTAGCCTTAAGCGTAGTTCCACCCAAAAGTGGCTGTAAATAAAAGTGGAACTTCCGCTTTAAGCACTCCTCACCCCCTACATGCCACATTTGGCATGTCATTTTTTTTTGGGGGGGGGAGTGGGGGCTTCAGTAGGAGTGGGACTTCCTGTCCCACTTCCTCCTTCTGCTCAGGGACCGCCTCAGCGACTCCTCTTCTTGCCTTAGGTGGTCACTCCCTCTAGGCCAGTGGTTCTCAACCTTCTAGGGCCGTGACCCCTTGATAAAATTTCCCAAGTTGCGGGGACCCCTAACAGTAAAATTATTTATGTAGCGTGGGTTGTCGGCAGCCAAGGCATGACAAGTAATTTGCGCCTAAACCACAGACATTTAGCGCTCCCTTAAATGGCAACTGTAATCACACTCACTGTGTCTCCGGCTTCACTGTGTCTCTGACTTTGTGGTGTCTCGTAGTAGTGACACTAGGGTGACCACATTTCCAAACTGCTATTCAGGGAAATCGTGGGCACCCCAAGTGACACCTATGCTGAAATCAGGAGATGGGGTCTCCTTCAGCCCCTCCCACTTCACATTCCTCACCAGTCAGCTGACCTCTAGTCTCTGCCCCCAGCCATGCTGTGAACTGAATGGGCGTCTGCAAAGAGGCTGAGTGGGTGGCCGCGGGCTCCAGGAACAGTCCAGCTGGGCGGCCACAGGCTCCAGGGACAGACGTGCTGGGAGAGTGGTGCGGGCTTCAGGAATAGGCCAGGATTCGGTGACCCCTGGCAAATTATCATTTGACCCCCGAGGGGGTCCCGACCCCCAGGTTGAGAACCACTGCTCTAGGCGATCTCCTGGGACCTGTCACGTGTCCCACTCAGTCCACTCAGGGAGCGCAGCGTCGCTCGCGCATGCTCAGTGCTTGAAAGCTGTCACGGCCGGGTGCCCACAATGTGAATGGATAATCGACGCTCTAGGTGGCTGCATCGCTGGACCATTGAGCAGGTTAGTGTCTGTTTATTAAAAGTCAGCAACTACACTTTTTGTTGCTGCTGACTTTTAATAAACCTAAAAAGACTGGAACTCCGCTTTAAGGCAGGCCATAGATTAGGGATATGCAATTAGCGGACCATCATGCCTCTGCCTCTAGGTGTCATGCTTGAGGCTTGCTATGCCTCATGGAACTTGTAGTTCTGTAAAAGCTGGAGGTGCGCTAATTGCATATCCCTGCCATAGTTGATGCAGATGACTGTGCTGATATGGGAATCTCTCACGCAGAGCTATTGTGTTCTCCTGGCTGGGGGGGTTCAGAAAGCCATCTCTACTGGGAAAACATAGGGCCAGATTCAGGTACATTGGGCGTACCTCTGCGGCGGCGTAACGTATCCGATTTACGTTACGCCGCTGCAAGTTTTTCAGGCAAGTGCTTTATTCACAAAGCACTTGCCTGTAAAGTTGCGGCGGCGTAGCATAAATCACCCGGCGGAATTCAAATTTGGCAGTATCATTTAAATACAGCGCGTCCCCGCGCCGAACGAACTGCGCATGCGCCGTCCGTAAAATATCCCAGTGTGCATTGCTCCAAATGACGTCGCAAGGACGTCATTGGTTTCGACGTGAACGTAAATGACGCCCAGCCCCATTCACGGATGACTAACTTTTTAAAATTTTGACACGGAAACGACGGCCATACTTAACATTGGCTGCGCCTCATATAGCAGGGGCAACTTTACGCCAGGAAAAGCCTAACGTAAACGTCGCAACTTTACTGCGTCGGCCGCACGTACGTTCGGTAATTCGCGTATCTAGCTAATTTTCATACTCGACGGGGAATCCGACGGAAGCGCCACCTAGCGGTCAAAAAAAAATTGCAGTTTAGATCCTTACGCCTGTCGGATCTAATGGATATCTATGCGTAACTGATTATAAGAATCAGTCGCATAGATACGACGGCTCAGATTAGGACTTACGACGGCGTACATGGCGCTGCGCCGTTGTAAGTCCTATGAGAATCTGGGCCATAGTGATTATTGCTAGTGGCTATAGCCTCTGGCAATAATCGCATCCTAAATATCCAACATGCTGGTTTTACCCAAGTCGACCGATGGATCCACTTGGGTGCAATCAGCCTGCCCATAGATGCTTTGAATCTTGGCCGGTCCCAAGATTTGAACCACAACTTGTCGATGTGCTCTCCATGCGCTGGCTCAGGTGTGAGTGACGAATGGAACGTATTGTGCGTGACAAATGAATGTCTGACATCCAGTCCTTTTTTTAACCCTGGTAAAGTGAAAGGATAAACTTGGTTGTTCCCACAGTAGAAGGAGTTATCATTTGAAACACATTTCTTTAGAAAAACGCAGGAAGTCCTGTGGTTAAATGTCCTTCATAAAACTGATGCTGGGAGCACAGCTTAAGTATAAATTCCAGCGTCATTTTCTGATGTCAACAGCAAGTCACGCTAGGTTTGTGTTCAATAATGTAGTGATCTCTATAGCATTCCAATAGGATGTTTGCCAAAGCGGTATCCAATTATCAGGAAACAATTAAAGTGATATTAAACCCAAAACCAAAATTGTAATGTATTGCAGCTTACCAATCATTAGATGTGGTGGCTTCATTAGTTTTCTATTAGACTTTTTTCCCCCTCTGTTTTCACCTGGGGATCTGGCCAGTAACACTCCTGTATTACAGTGCCTACATTCTGGATGAAGGAGCACACGGGCACCTTTGGACAGCAGCTTTTTCAGTCTTGGGGGGGGGGGGGGGGGGGATGTTAGATGTACTAGCAGATTTACATGCACTAACAAATGTAATCTAAACTCCAGCTATACACACAAGCAGTTACAGCAACAGTTTTACAAGGTTTGACATGCATAAATAAATAAATAAAAGCTGAATATTGTAAGCACCCCTGTGAGTGGTTTGTCTCAACAATCTAAACTGTTATATTTGCAGGAGAATGTGTTCTTTTGAAAAACAACAGACTTACTGGCCAGATCACCAGGTGAAAAGAAAGGAAAGGAAGCATCTGAAAGAAAACTAATGCAGACATTACATCAAAGAATTGGTAAGTGGTTATATAGTAAATGTTTGGTTTTGGGTTTAATACTGCTTTATTTTGACTAAAGTTGGCTATATATGTATAATATATGTATGTTTTATAAGCAGAATCAACAGTGGGATGCCACCTTACATTTTCCAGTCTGCCTGATCCTTTGCACCAGTGATGCTGGACCTCAATATCACCGTATCTGTTGTCTCCTTCCTGTTCACACATTGAAATTTAAATAGTATTAAAGTGTAAACCCTTAGGCTGGCCATACATGGTGCAAATTCTCATGATTCCCCAACCAACACAGACAGCGCTGCCAGGCATAATGCAAGTATTTGCTCCCACTTCTGGGCATAAATAGCCGCACTATCCGTCCGCCCCCCCTTGTCTGTACTTCTGGGAGACACACAGGTCCCAGAAGACAACAGGGACCATTCAGATCACGCAGCATGACTCATGCATGTGCAGTAGGGAACCAGGAAGTGAAGCCACAAGGCTTCACTTCCTGATTCCCTTACCGAAGATGTCGGTGGCAGAACCCGAGAGCTGAGGGACAGATCGGCTCCGGGTGCCCACAATCTTGGGCACCCTGGACAGATAGGTATCCATATTTTAAAAGTATTTGACTTTAAAAAAAAAAAAACTCTGCTTTAAAGCGGGAGTTCACCCGAAAATTAATTTTTAACATTAGATTGAGGCTCATTTTGTCAAGGGGAATCGTTTTTTTTTTTAAATCGAAGCAGTTCTTACCATTTTAGAGAGCGATCTTCTCCGCCGCTTCCGGGTATGGGCTGCGGGACTGGGCGTTCCTATTTGATTGACAGTCTTCCGACGGTTGCATACATCGCGTCACGAGTAGCCGAAAGAAGCCGAACATCGGTGCGGCTCTATACGGCGCCTGCGCACCGACGTTCGGCTACTTTCGGAAAATCGTGACGCGATGGATGCGACCCTCGGAAGCCTGTCAATCAAATAGGAACGCCCAGTCCCGCAGCCCATACCCGGAAGCGGCGGAGAAGATCGCTCTCTAAAACGGTAAGTACTGCTTCGATTTAAAAAAAACTACCCGATTCCTCTTGACAAAATGAGCCTCAATCTAATGTTAAAAATTAAGTTTTCGGGTGAACCTCCACTTTAAGGACAGAACAGATGCAACAATAGTGGTTAACACTTGTGAATTGCATCAATGGGTTCCCTGCTTTGAATCAGGACAGTATCTGCATGGAGTTTGCATGTTCTCCCTGTGCATAGTTTCCTCTAGTTATCGTGGTTTGCTCCTAAATTGTAAGGCGGGTCATTTGGCTCCTGTTCAAATTGGTCCTAGTATAAGGTGACCAGATTTTTTAAATGAAATCCGGGGACATATTTTTTGTTTACTAGTAATGGCAGCAATCGGCACTCTCTGCCCGTCGCCGCCCGCCTCACAGCCTCTCAAGTCTTAGGCCCCGTACACACCATAGAATCCATCCGCAGATAAATCCCAGCAAATGGGTTTCAGCGGATAGATCCTATGGTGTGTACACGCCAGCGGATCTGTTTCCGCGGATATATCTCCCCTGGGATGGATTTCCAGCAGATGGATATTTGCTGACATGCACAACAAATCCATCTGCTGGAATCCATTCCAACGGATGGATCCGCTGGTCTGTACAGACTCACCGAATCCATCCGTCCGAAGGGATCCCCCGCATGCGTCGTAATGAATTGACGCATGCGTGGAATTCCTTATATGACAGCGTCGCGCACGTCGCCGCGTCATAATCGCGGCGACGGCGCGACACGTCATCGCCAGAGGATTTCGGCGCGGATTTCAATGCGATGGTGTGTACACGCCATCGCATAGAAATCTGCTGAAATCCTCGAGAGGATTTATCCGCGGAAACGGTCCGCTGGACCGTATCCGCGGATAAATTCTCTCGTGTG
Source organism: Rana temporaria (assembly GCF_905171775.1). NCBI lineage: Eukaryota > Metazoa > Chordata > Amphibia > Anura > Ranidae > Rana > Rana temporaria. Next base: position 399,762,212 of record NC_053490.1, read on the forward strand.
TATGGGGCCTTACTCTTCGGGCCGCGGCTACTACTGGATGGGGAGCGGAGGAAGATCACTCTGCCAGGGAAGGCAAGGAGATATGCAGGTGGCTGGCCAGGATTTGAGCCAAGGCAGAAGAACATGCGAGCGAAGCTGAATGGGCATGTGCCCGAAACTGAAGAAATATTCCCTCCACTCCGACCAGCACATGATCATCAGAAAGGGGCACAGATAATGGGGAATATACAACCCCCCTATGCTAGTAGCCGGGGGGGGGGGGGGGGGGTGTAATTCAATTTTTTTTATTTTAACTCTGCACTGATTGTCTTTGAAATTGCCCCTGCCCCCTATTAAATCCAATCTGGGGACAAAACCAGGGACAGACTTGGTGCAGGGACAGTGTCCTCAATCAGGGGACTGTCCCCTGAAACTGGTGATGTCTGTTCAGTGGTCACCCTATCCTAGTATGTACTGTATGTATGCATGTGAAATAGGTACCTGATAGGATTGTTATCTCCTTGAGGTCAGGGACTGATTTGAATGTGAATTGTATGTAAATTGTTGGCACTATATAAATACCTAAAATAAATGAAAAAGCCAACTGCGCTAAAATTAGGCTGTATGACCCAATTCGGACCGAACAGGTCTGGCAAATATTGCCCCATACACACGATCGGACCTTTGTCCGACCAAATTCACATCAGAATTCCATCGGAGGAAAAGAGAACATGTTCTCTATGTAAACTCTGATGGAATTCATCGGAATTTCTAATGGGGCATACACACGGTTGGAATTTCCCATGGAAAAAGTCTGTCTGACTTTTTCCATCGGAAATTCCGATCGTGTGTACGGGGCATTTGGAAGACCATATCTGACAGATTTTAAACTGATTGTACAGGCGGACAGTGAAGGTAGTTACTACCACACAGACAGACAGATGCACCTATTGCATCCAGTTTAAAGGGGTTGTAAAGGTACAATTTCTTTTTTTCCTAAATAGCTTCCTTTACCTCAGTGCAGTCCTCCTTCACTTACCTCATCCTTCCATTTTGCTTTTAAATGTCCTTTTTTCTTCTGGGAAATCCTCAATTCCTGTTCTTCTGTCTGTACCTCCACACAGTAATACATGGCTTTCTTCCTGGTGTGGAGTGTCGTGCTCGCCCCCTCCGTTGGACTACAGGAGAGTCAGGACGCTCTCTACGTTGCAGATAGAGAAAGGAGCAGGGGGCGCATATAACACGCATAGGCGTAAAACACGCACCCTAACTTTAAGGCTCCATGCACACTGAAGCTGATAAAAGCTATAAAAAAACAGTAGCTTTGCAGGGAGCCTTTCAACGTTTTTATAGCTTTAATCAGCTTTTTTCAGTGTAGCTTTTTTTTTTCAATGGATTAAAAAACGCAAAAAAAAACGCTGGCACCGGCGTTTTTGAGTGTTTTTAAGCGTTTTTGAGTGTTTTTCTGCGTTTTTAAGCGTTTTTGAGTGCTTTTCTGCGTTTTTCAGCGTTTTGCGTTTTTTAGCGTTTTCCCGCCAAAAAACTGCACTTTGAACGCAAATTTCGGGCGTTCAGAAAAAAGCGAATAAACTCCAAAGCTCATTAACACTAAAAAACGCCCAGGTGTGCATGGGCACATAGGCTAACTTAGAGTTCAGTTTATGGGCTTTAAAAAAAAAAGCCAAAACGCCAATAAACTGGAGTTTATCAGCTTCAGTGTGCATGGAGCCTAAGAGGGACGTTTCAGGAAAAAAACGGTCCACAGCCCCCTGCGTATAACACGCAGGCACAGTTTACACTCTATTTTCAGGGTAAACAAGTGAGTGTTATACACCAATAAATACAGTAATTAGGCATTTTAGATCTAATCTAGCAGAAAGTAAAGCAGAGCACAGCCAAGCTATTGTGACCAGTATGTTTTCCCACCTCAAATTCAATGACAATTGGGCACTTGTTGAGAAAAGAGAAGAGCTGTAAAAATGAAGTGGCCTTGTGCGGACCTGTTGTGTTGTCGAGTTTAGACCAGTGGCTTGATAACTAACAATGGCGCATTCAGAGATGGCTGGTTAATTACCAATTCCGAGGTTTAATCCATGGGAGCTTTCTCTCATTTGAAGTCTTTCCTCTGGGGTTGTGTGCTGAATTACCTAGGATGACACTGGCAGGAATATTAACCAGGGCACACAAGGGGCACATTCAGCCTTATTCCAGAGATTAATAGAGCTGTAACGCCTTGAGGACATGTCACCTCAGCCAGTGATTGATTCCATGTGTTGTCTTTCTGGTGTCCAAACATCATTGCATACACAACTCCAAACATTGCTATTGGTGGCTGAAGATCAAAGGTCACTAAGCAAGCCACTTCTCTGAGAAAATCATTTCAAACCAACAAAAACGCGCTATAAATTTGCGCCCATGCCAAAGGACATGGTTAATGATTTCAAATAGGTTTATTAATAAATCTGGCTGTGAGGTGATTACGGCCATTCCATCCTCTGCTTACCGTATGCTGTGTATGAGGTAAACATTCAGGCTTTATGGCCACTACACCCCTCAATTGTCATCAACCATTTTCAAATCATTTCTATGCAATTTGTCTGAGGAGCTGTGACAATATAATAGGGACACTGCTGCTGTATGTATGAATGTGAGTTAGGGACCTTAGACTGTAAGCTGCTTGAGGGCAGGGAGGGATGTGAATGTACAATTTAACCACTTCAATACAGGGCACTTTCACCCCCCTCCCACTCAGACCAATTTTCAGCTTTCAGCTCTGTCACACTTTGAATGACAATTGTGTGATTATGCAACACTGTACTTACAGTATGTTACATTTTTAGCATTTTCTTTCATTCAAATTGAGTATTTAATCACCACTGGGTTTTTAGTTTTTGCTAAACAAATGAAAAAAGACTGAAAAGTATGAAAAAAAGAAAAAATCTTAGTTTCTGTTATATAGTTTGCAAATAAGTAATTTTTCTTCTTCACTGATGGGCATTGATGAGGCTGCACTGATGGGCACTGGTAAACTGCACTGATGGGCACTGATAAGCTGCACTGATGGTCACTATTAAAGGGTTTGGAAAGGATTTTTTATCTTAATAGCTTCCTTTACCTTAAAGCGGTTGTAAACCCGCATATACATTTTTTTTTTTAACCCTGCAAGGCGAAAGCCATAATGAGCTAGTATGCACCGCATATTAGCTCATTATGAAATACTTACCTCGGAACGAGGTAGGGAACTTACCTGGTCCACGCCGAGCGTGTCTTCCGGGTATCGCCGCTCCAGCGCTGTGATTGGCTGGAGCGGCGATGACGTCACTCCCGCGAATGCGCGCGGGAGATTTCAATCCGGCATGGGTCAGCAGGGCCGGCCCTTCAGCCGAGGATCCCCCCTGCGCATGCACCGCTGCAATCAGCGGCGCATTGCGAGGGGAATATCTCCTAAACTGTACAGGTTTAGGAGATATTCTTTATACCTACAGGTAAGCCTTATTATAGGCTTACCTGTAGGCAAAAGTCAAAAACGTGGGTTTACAACCACTTTAATGCAGTGCTGTTTTCATGTCCTCATTGTTTATTTTTGCTCTCAAGTTGCTGCAATTCTTCTCTGATCTCCACACTTCCTGGTTGTCTGTTTCCTGATAACCACAGTGCGGCGAGCTTTCTCTCTGTGGTCACTAATCAAGGAGGTGTGATTACTGTGTGTCTAAAACCCCTCAGCACCAATCAGTTTCGTTTTCCAAACCATCACTGCCCTGTATTGGCTCTGTGGCTCTGTACATCACAGAAGCAGGAAACAACATGCAAAAGCGAAACTAGAAACTGTAGGTACATTAAATGATTGATTTTTATCTATTTTTAATCGGTTTTAAAAGGAATCAGTTAACTATTATGTCTCTATACCCTGTAAACAGTCATTTCAGCAAAAGAAAAAATGTCCTTCACAACTCCTTTTAGCTGCACTGATGGGCACTGGTAAGCTGCACTAATAAGCTGCACTGATACTGATAGGCACTGATAAGCTGCACTGATGGTCACTATTAAGCTTCACTGGTGGGCACTGATAAGCTGCACTGATGGGCACTGGTAAGCTTCACTGATGGGCACTGGTAAGCTGCACTGATGGGCACTGGTAAGTTGCACTAATGGGCACTGATAAGCTGCACTGATGGGCACTGATAAGCTGCACTGATGGGCACTGACGAGGCGCCACTGGTGGGTACTGATAGGCAGCACTGATTGGCAGTGATGGAGTTGCACTTATAATCAAGACACTGATGATCAATGCCCTGTTTATTAGTGTAAATGTGCCCTGTCAGAATTGCCACTTACTGGCTCTACTTTCCTCATGCTGTGACACAGCGTGAGGAAAGGACTGCTGATAACTGGCAAGTCTGTTTACATGTGATCATCTGTGATTGGACACAGCTGATCACATGGTAAAGGGCTGCTGTGATTGGCCTTTCACCAAAATCTGTGATCAGCTGCGACCTAAGGACAAATCGGTCACAGAGTGCCCCTTCCACACGCCCCAGGGGGTGCGGGGGCCGTGGTTCTGGGAGGATGTCCACGGACACCCTCCAAGAACGAGAGAGCTGCACTGTAGCCGTCTTTCAGCTATAGCGCAGTCATGAAGTGGATATATGTGAAGCGCTGCATTAATTTACAGTGCTATATAAGTACCTATGGAAAAAAGAAAAATTGCGCTTATTCAGTGGAAATCAAGCAGGCAACTATAAGTGTTATACTACGCAAATACAAGAAACAAGAAAAACAAGCTGCGCTATTAAAGTTAAATAAATATAAAAGTGACATATATAAAACTGTGCCAAAAACACGTGAATAAAAAACGTGAATGTGAAAATAATGTTCAGACACTTTCAATAATTATACGGAGAATGAAAAATCCATAGAGATGTGATGAACCAATCAAAGTCCATAGAAGTGAAATAACATAGGTGAATGAAATCCCATAAAATCCAAAGAAATATCTCAAGCTTCAGTCTCCAAGTGATGAAGGAAATTACAGCAACCCGAAATGTGATGATAGAGAGACACCTCCACCTTAATGACACACTGCCTCTTACCAGCTGGAATTGATCTCTTAACACAGGAGATCAAAAATCGCATGTAAGCTGGTTAGATATCCACCATGAAAAGCGTCAATGCGTTACAGCCTCATTCAATGTATATTGCAGGATACGCCATAAAAAGAGAAAAGGAGCTCACATAGCATAAAATCCAATGTAAATTTATTAAAAGATATAAAATGCGCACTTACAATGAATCAAATGCTGTGTGCATGTAAATGATCGATCCGCTTGCCCGTGTCTTCCGGGTACAGCTGAGCGCGGTGACGTCAGAACGTCGCTTACCCTTGGTACCCCTGTGACGTCAGAACGTCGCTTACCCTTGATCGAGCCGGCCGGCTCCTTGATCCGCCTGCCCGTGTCTTCCGGGTACAGCTGAACGCGGTGACGTCAGAACGTCGCTTACCAGGGTAAGCGACGTTCTGATGTCACAGCGCTCAGCTGTATCCGGAAGACACGGGCAGGCGGATCGAGGAGCCGGCTGGCTCGGTCATTTACATGCACACAGCATTTGATTCATTGTAAGTGCGCATTTTATATCTTTTAATAAATTTACGTTGGATTTTATGCTATGCGAGCTCCTTTTCTCTTTTTATGGCGTATCCTGCAATATACATCGAATGAGGCTGTAACGCATTGACGCTTTTTATGATGGATATCTAACCAGCTTACATGCGATTTTTGATCTCCTGTGTTAAAGCAGGGGTTCCGCGGGAAAACTTTTTTTTTTTTTTTAGGTGCATCTACTGCTCTTCATATAATTAAGATTGTACTCACGTGTCTTGTTTTTGTAGCCCTCTGCATCGACATTCGGCCTTATAGAATGATTTATAAAAAATTGTCCTGTATGGATCCATCTTGCTTGTGGGCACTGTGAAGCCCACAAGCAAATACTTCCGGGATACGGTGAATGCTGATGTCCCAGCATTCACCGCTCTATCCCGCGCATGGGCAGTGTTGACGGCGAGCGGCGCCGTCAACACTACACGGTTGCCATCCACTGTGTATAATGCCTGATTCACCTGTTTGCCATTGAGTAAAATGGCAGAATTAGATCCGCCCTCGTCACATGACCTGGTTGCCTAGTCATGTGACGAGTAAAATCTTGCGTTCTCTCGTCGGGCTGTGTTTGGAATCCTCTCGAGGGAAGCATCAGACTCTGCGATGCTGTGGAGAAGGGAGACACACCCACTACCGCGGGAGAGATAGCAGAAAGTGGCTGCTAATAACATCAGAATCAAGGTACAGAAATCATTTTAGAAATTGCGGATAGCGGAAGATATTAGTACATATGGAGCACGTCTGAATAAGGTCATGTTCATATAGTGGGTGAACCTCCGCTTTAAGAGATCAATTCCAGCTGGTAAGAGGCAGTGTGTCATTAAGGTGGAAGTGTCTCTCTATCATCACATTTCGGGTTGCTGTAATTTCCTTCATCACTTGGAGACTGAAGTTTGAAATATTTCTTTGGATTTTATGGGATTTTATTCACCTATGTTATTTCACTTCTATGGACTTTGATTGGTTCATCACATCTCTATGGATTTTTCATTCTCCGTATAATTATTGAGAGTGTCTGAACATTATTTTTACATTCGCGTTTTTTATTCACGTGTTTTTGTCACGTTTAGGCTTCATTTCCATGGACGTTTTTGGACGTTTTTACAGCCACTTTTCTGAGCTTTTTTTGCAGCTTAAAAACAGCTCTCCATGTTAGTCTATGGCCTCATGCCCACCATGACGTTTTTGAGCTGTTTAAGCTGCAAAAAAAAAAAACAGGACCAGTGCGTTCTGAAGCTCCAGCCTTAGAGCTGTAAAAACGGCAGACGTTAAAAAACGCTCAAAAACGCTAAAACCCGCTGCCACTGCGTTTTTGAGCTCAAGCGCAAAAAAAAAAAAAACAAACATGGTCAGGCGTTTTTAAGCTGTAAAAAAGGCTAAAAAAAAGTGGCTGTAAAAACGTCCATGGAAATGAAGCCTTATATTTATTTAACTTTAAAGCTCCATGCACACTGAAGCTGATAAAAGCTATAAAAAAACGCCAGTAGCTTTGCAGGGAGCCTTTCAACGTTTGTTAGCGTTTTTTTCAATAGCTTTAATCAGCGTTTTTCAGTGTAGCTTATTTTTATTTATTTTTTCCTTTGTTTTTTTTTTTTTTCCTCAATAGATAAAAAAACGTGTTTTGGGGCGTTTTAAGCGTTTTTCTGCATTTTGTGTTTTTTTCTGCCGAAAAACGGCACTTTGAATGCAAATTTCGGGCGTTCAGAAAAAAGCCAATAAACTCCATAGCTCATTAACACTAAAAAACGCCCAGGTGTGCATGGGCACATAGGCGAACATATAGGTAGATTCAGTAAGAGTTAGGCCGACTTATCAGTAGATAAGCCGGCCTAACTCAGAATCTACGCCGACTTATGTTTAAGTGTATTCTCAAACAGAGATACGCTTAAACATATCTAAGATAGGACGGCTTGCGCCGTCCTATCTTAGATTGCAATATTTCGGATGGCCGCTAGGTGGCACTTCCATTGCGGTCGGCGTAGAATATGTAAATGAGTAGATACGCCGATTCACGAACGTACACCCGGCCGACGCAGTACTTTTACGCCGTTTACGTTAGAGATAGGCCGCCTAAAGTTAGAGCTTAGCCCTACATGGAATAGTAATGTTAAGTATGGCCGCCGTTCCCGCGTCGAAATTCGAAATTTTTACGTTGTTTGCATAAGTCGTCCGTGAATCGGGATTTACGTCGTTGACGTCCACGTCAAAATCAATAGGCCCGTGTGGCGTACTTAGCCGCAATGCACACTGGGATATGTAGGCGCCCGGCGCATGCGCAGTAAGAAAAAACACGTAAAAAACGTAAGGTCAAGCCTTATTAGCATAAAACACGCCCCCCTTACACACATTTGAATTCGGCGCCCTTACGCCCGCCCGCTTTAGGCTACGCCGTCGTAACATAGCAGGCAAGTACATTGTGAATCATGTACTTGTCTCGCTAACTTACGGCGGCGTAGCTTAAATGCCTTAAGCTACGCCGCCGCAAAGTTGCGGCAACGTACGTGAATCTAGGCAATAGAGTTCAGTTTATAGGCTTTAAAAAAAAAAGCCAAAACGCGGATAAACTGCAGTTTATCAGCTTCAGTGTGCATGGAGCCTAAGGCTAAAAAAGAAAAAAGCTACACTCAAAAACGCTGATTAAAGCTATTGCAAAAACGCTAAAAAACGTTGAAAGGCTCCCTGCAAAGCTACTGGAGTTTTTTTATAGCTTTTATCAGCTTCAGTGTGCATGGAGCCTAATAGCGCAGCTTGTTTTTCTTGTTTCTATATAAGTACCTGTAATGATAAATACAAGAAAATAACAACACCTGCTGATATGAGGACACTTGAAATGTACAAACGTCTTTTCCCCAGATGGTGGATATTTCTGCTGCTTTTCCCTAAAGTCAGGGTTCACTTTGCCCACTGAGTCCTGGGCTTGAGGTCATTGTGGGCATGCAGCTGGCTGTTTACTGGGCACTGCCAGTGCACACATCATGAATAATAGGAAGGTTTGCCCTATGATCCAGTTTGCTCAGCGAGTAGTCACACAAGCAGGACCCTTTCTGTAATGCCTTGGCATCATAATTTACCTCCATAAATGGAGGAATAAAACGATGCCAGTGTAAATGTGCTGTGGGGATTAGAATTTGCTGCTAGGTTTGCAGGTAAGCCCTTAATGATCAGATAAAGCATCAACGATCCTTGTCTTTCATCATCCATTAGCTTGGGTTGTTTCCCATAGGGGACATCAGTCATGAAGTTTTATTCACAATTAATACATATTTTGCTGCCTCTGTACCAGTATCAGCTTCCTATGCACAAAACAACTATGCTATGAAGCAGAATTTGTCATTTTAAAGCTTGCACAGAATTGGAGACAGCCTGTACTTTCCAGGGCTAGATAAAGATAAAAGTAAACCGTTCTACAGAATAAAACCAATGGACCTATATCCTCAGCATTACCGATCGTCCTCCTTGCATGTGCGTGCATTCCTAAGCGATTGTTATGCAGAGTAGATATTATTGCTGTAGAAGGAACTCATTGGTTTTGATTTACTAAAGGTACATACTGTATAGGTAGATTCAGGTACGAAGGCTTAAACTTTCGGGGGCGTAGCTTAGCCTGTTTAGGCTACGCCGCCGTAAGTTAGCTAGGCAAGTACATGATTCTCAATGTACTTGCCTGCTAATATACAGTGGCGTAGCCGAAAGCGGGCGGGCGTAAGCGCGCCGAATTCAAATGTGTTGGACGGGGGCATGTTTAATGTCAATCAGGCTTGACCTCACGTTTTTTACTTTTTTGTTAATGCGCATGCGCCGGGCGCCTACATCTCCCAGTGTGCATTGCGGCTAAGTACGCCGCACGGGCCTATTGATTTCGACGTGGACGTAAACGACGTAAATCCCGATTCGCGGACGACTTACGCAAACGACGTAAAAAATTTGAATCTCGCGGCGGGAACGGCGGCCATACTTTAACATTGTTATTCCACCTAATAGATGGAATAACTTTAGGCCTGCTAATGCCTTACGAAAACGGCGTAAATCGACTGCGGCGGCCGGGCGTACGTTCGTGAATCGGCGTATCAACTCATTTACATATTCTATGCCGACCGCAATGGAAGCGCCACCTAGCGGCCATCCAAAATATTGCAATCTAAGATAGAACGGCGCAAGCCGTCTTATCTTAGATATGTTTAAGCGTATCTCTGTTTGAGCATGCGCTTAAACATAAGTCGGCGTAGATTCTGAGTTAGGTCGACTTATCTACTGATAAGTCGGCCTAACTCTACCTGACTCTACCTAATAGAGTGACTGTGCACTTTGCAAGTGCAGTTGTTTCAGAGCTTTGTAAATTAGGTTAAGCTTCACTTTCCAAAGAATACCCAATCACATGCAAGGAAAATAATAAGACACACATTTACTAAGCTCTGAAGCAACAGCAAAGTGCACAGTCTATTTGCCTTTAATAATTCAACCACATACTGATGTGAGTACTGTAGGTGGGACAGTGTTAAAAAAGGCAGGAACATGGTCCACAGATCTCATGAGCTAAGTACAATCTCTGCGTCCAGCGCATGAACGTATGAGCTATCATTTGCTACTGGTTTATGCCGTGTAATTTCCATGCTTCTCTAGTTGATTTTATTTAGTCCATTCATTTTACAGGGGTTGTAAAGGTACAGGAAAAACTACAGGAGAGTCAGGACTTCTCTACGTTGCAGATAGAGAAAGGAGCTGTGTGTTAGTGGGAGTCCTGACTTTCCTGTAGTCCAAGGGAGGGGGCGAGCACGACACTCTACACCAGGGAGAAAGCCTTGCATTACTGTGTGGAGTTACAGACAGAAGAACAGGAAGTGAGGATTTCTCAGAAGAAATAAGGACATTTAAAAGCAAAATGGAAGGATGATGTAAGTGAAGGACTACACTAAGGTAAAGGAAGCTATTTCGATTATTTTTTTTTACCTTTACAACCCCTTTAACACATACAGCAATGCAGAGAAAATCATCAAAACTTTGGGGGCGATCTCTTGACGACTTTAGAGGCGACTTGCAAAATGACTTCTGTATTGAAGTCAATTCGAGTCGCCTCCAAAGTCGTACAAAAACCTAGTTCTAAGTCGGAGCGACTTGAGTCGCTCCTATTAGAACGGTTCCATTGAACAGAGGGGAGTGTGACTTGTCAGGTGGCTGAATCGCCTGACGAGTCGCCCCTGTGTGAATCGGCTCTTACTTGCCCCTTTGCAATTCTAAGCTGCAGTTACAAAGTGTAAAATGGTAATTTGAGGACACCATTGGATGATGGCATGTCTTACCCTACTCAGGGAATATTGACCGTCCTGGCCTACCCAGGGTAACCAGGGTAAGATCTAAAAGTGATTTTGTACATCTTAGGATACAGGTGTCAAACACAAGGCCCGCGTGCCGAATCCAGCCCTCCGGGTCATTTCACGTGGCCCTCACACCCCCCTCGTCTCCACCCCTACCTGGTCTCAGCAGTCAGCAGCAGCGAGGACAGGACTCCTCCACCAGATCCTGCACTTCTCTGTCCATCCCTCCTGGCAGCAGGACAAGGCAAGGGGGTGCACTGATATAAGGGATAGTGGGGTGGATGCTGATACAACCGGCCCTTTGAGGGCAACCATAATGCTGATGTGGCCCACAAGCAAATTGAGTTTGACACCCCTGTCTAGATCTAGATCATGACGTATCTGGGAATCCACAAAACACTTGATGCTCAGTGACAGGTGCCCTTTGGGATGATATAGTACATATTCTGTGCTGTTATATGATTACTTTACCTCCTATATTGTAATTGATAGTTGTTGCTGCATATGGTGAGCACCTGCCCTATGAATGCCATTGAGGCCTTCATGGTGAAGACTATCTGAAAGGGTTTATTTTAACTGACTATATTCACAGATTGCATATATACAGTAGCAAGAAAGTTAGCCAGATGATCGATTGGTCAACTTGGGTACATTCAGTCTGCCCATAAATGGTTAGAATCTCAGCTGGTTCCTGCTGAACTGGCCGGGATTCAAACCGTTTATGGCTGGCTTTGATCAAGAACATGGCTGATTCTCATTGAATGCTCAGCATATATTGCATATACCGTTTTTCCCGAAAATAAGCCCGGCCTTGTATTAATTTTGGCAACAAAAGACACAGTAGGGCTTATTTTCGGGGTAGGTCTTACCCTGTAATGTGCAGTCTTCTCTCCCCCTCTCTCTCCCTGCCTGACAGGAATTCCCAGTGTGAACTGAGTTAAAATGCTTGTAAAATCCTATGATCCACTCCATGGATCCATTACAGTATTATATAATGTACAATGTGTGTGTTTCTATAATATAATTGTCCCAAATACCTTTGTTATAGCGCTGCTTCTGCGCTTCTGTGACCCGCTGGAGCTCTCTTCCCTGCATTTATATTACAGAAACACACACACTGTATGTTATATACTACTGTAATAGAGTGGGTTATAGGATTTACAAGCATTTTAAACTAGGTCTTATTTTCGGGGTAGGGCTTATATTACAGCCCTCTTGGGAAAATAATGCTAGGTCTTATTTTCGGGGAAACAGAGTAGCACCATTCTATTTTATAAATATTACACCGTATTTGAGAATAGAGGAAATAGTAAAATTCACTAAAGCATAATGCATGAAGATTTTTTTGTATTTACAATATAATTAAAATAGAATAAAACATTGTTTGCTTTAGGCTACCACTAATTGTGTGTTTTAGTGAGGTGTCTATAAAGGAGAGCAGGACAAGCAACTTTTTGAACTGGTGATAAAATAAAGCATTGTGAAATAAAACGATTTATGAAAAAAAAAGCATGGTTAAATGCCGCCCATTTTACGGTGCCAAACCGAAGTAGCCAGTGAACTGAATATTTTTGGAGGACAAACACAAATTGAGTTAAAATTACTCATCTTTCTTAAGCCCCTTTCACACGTGCGGACCGTTCAGATCTGCCTGTCCGTTTTTTCAGGCAGATCTCAACGGGCGCTCCAAGGTGCGGGCATAACGTATCCTATTTACATTACGCCTCCGCAACTTTGACAGGCAAGTGCAGTATTCACCAAGCAAAGTTGCGGCGGCGTAGCGTAAATAGGCCGGCGTAAGCCTGCTTAATTTAAATTTGGAAGATGTGGGCGTGTATTATGTTAATGTATTGTGACCCCACGTAAATTATGCTTTTTCCGAACGGCGCATGCGCCGTCCGTGAAAGTATCCCAGTGCGCATGCTCCAAATTAACCCGCAAGAAGCCAATGCTTTCGCCGTGAACGTAAATGACGCCCAGCCCTATTCGCGAACGACTTACGCAAACGACGTAATCGACGGAAAATTCAACGCGGTCCCGACATCCATACTTAACATTGGCTGTGCCTCATATAGCAGGGGTAACTTTACGTAAACGGCGTATCTGTACTGCGACGGCCAGGCGTACGTTCGTGAATAGGCGTATCTAGCTGATCTACATATTCTAGGCGTAAATCAGCGTACACGCCCCTAGCGGCCAGCGTAAATATGCAGTTACGATACGATGGCGTAGGAGACTTGGGCTCAGTTTGAGCATACGCTTAAAGTTGCGACGGCGCGGATTCAGACTTACGACAGCGTATATCTACAGATACGTCCGTCGTAAGTCTTTCTGAATCTGGCCCCATATATCTCTATGGAGCGTCGGATGTCAGCGGTGACATGTCCACTGACACCCGATCAGCCCCAATCCGATCCTCTCCGCTAAAATGTGACGGATGCAAACCCTATTTTGCATCCGTCTGGCGGATTGGATGAAAACGAACAGATAGTTCGTTTTCATCCGATCCCCCCATAGAGGAAAGCGAAGATCTGACAGGTCTGTCCCTGCACAGTGTGCAGAGACCGACCTGTCATCTGCCGGCTCAGCGGGGATCAACGCAGCGATCCCCGCTGAGCAAGCGGATGTTTAAAAACGGATCCTCACGGGATCCGCACATGTGAAAGGGGCCTTAGTGAATTTATTCCTTTTAGTGTAATTTCTCTACATTATTTTGCAGATAAAAGCACTTCCTCTAGGGTTCCTTAGTGTACACAAGGAGCATTTTGTCAAGATATAGCAAGGAATTGATTTTTATGGATAATTTCCTGTCCATACAGGTAAATAAAAGTGGGAAGACCAGCAAACCGACACTGCAAATTGAACATTAGCTTGCCCAAGGACACAGCATCATTCTTTATGTAATAAGGCACTCAGAGAAAGTGACACAGACCACTTTCATTAAGCACCATTATTTGCACATTACCTAGATTAGTTAATGGTACTTGAAGTTGACTTCGTCACATTAACCCCTTCCTTGTAGCCAGAGCATGGACTAAGCCCCCGTCCGGCTGTGCCAATCAAAGGCTCAGAGCAAGTTCTAATTAATAGGATCACCAGATGGCTCCAGTTATACTGCACGGGTTCAGAAAATCCTGGGTTTTAGATTTCCATCCCCAGGGCACTTCCTTTGGGAAAACACAGAATGCCAGGCCTCAGTTACTCTTCCATTAATACTGAGAAGACCACCTGGCCTCCAGCCATCGGGGAGACCAGCAGAACCAGCCTCAGTGCTCTTGTTCTTCTCCTCGGCTTTTCCCTGGAGAGTGAGAAAACAAAATAGGCCTAGTACTTGCTGATCCTATCTGCCACAAGCTGGAGGCTGGCGAGTGCTGGTTTTCCATGAAGAGAATAGTTGCAGGTTTAAATAGGCTCATTTATTGCAATAACCAATAAACGCGTACAATATTATTTATTTGTGTATGAAACTGACAGTACAAGCAGCAGAGCCTATTGATTTTGCAGCCACAAATGACCCACCAGGAAGCTCTTGGCTTAAGGAGTATCTCATGCTTAGGTTTAGATTGACTCGGCTGACATGATTTAGTGCGACTGTGCCGGTCGGCAAGGTTGGTGTCAATAACATTAAACGAAATCGACGACCAGGCGACATTTCAGAAGCAAAGTGTTACTTGCATGTACCTGAATATATGGTCATCTCAGTTTAGTGGAGGCTGATCAACAGTCTTGGGATTATCAAGGACAGGCTGTCAGTACAGTATTTTTTTATGTCCCACATCAACAGACTCCCTTCTGGGAAAACTGCGGTGAGCTGTAGTAAAAAAATGTCAAGGTACAAGGACTTGTAGTCTAGGAACGCAAAATGCAATTTTTATAGGGAAGTGGCCAGGACAAGAAATTTTCCTTTTTTTACAATATCTCTGTATATGGAATGTAGTGCAGGATCAGCCATACCATGACCACAGTCTGAATTGCATTTTATTAGGGCTCTTGCGCACGGGTACTTGAGCCTGTGCAATATAAATCCCAGCCCCCCCCCCCCTTATCGGCAGTCTAACTGCCCATAGACATGAATTGCACTATGGTGCTACTTATGTAAACACACAGGGGCAGATCCTCAAAGAAATTACGCCGGCGTATCTCTTGATACGTCGCGTAATTTCAAATTTTGCGCGTCGTATCTTTGTTTTGGTATCTACAAAACAAGATACGACGGCATCTGTGTTAGATCCGACAGGCGTACGTCTTCGTACGCCGTCGGGTCTTAGATGCAATTTTTCGGCTTCCGCTAGGTGGCGTTCCCGTCGTAATCCGCGTCGAGTATGCAAATAAGCTATTTCCGACAATCCACGACAATTACGTTGTTTCCGTTCGGCTTTTTTCGGCGTATAGTTAAAGCTGCTATATGGTGGCGTACTCAATGTTAGGTATGGCCGTCGTTCCCGCGTCTAATTTTGAAAATTTTACGTTGTTTGCATAAGTCGTCCGTGAATGGGGCTGGACGCCATTTATGTTCACGTTGAAAACAATGACGTCCTTGCGACGTCATTTGGAGCAATGCACCCTGGGAGTTTTTACGGACGGCGCATGCGCAGTTCGTTCAGCGCGGGGACGCTCTTAATTTAAATGACACACGCCCCCTACCCGCCCAATTTGAATTCCGCGCCCTTACGCCGCGAGACATACACTACGCCGCCGTAAATTACGGCGCAAATTCGTTGAGGATTCAAACCAAAGCCAAGTAAGTTACAGCGGCGTAGCGTATCTTACATCTGTGCCGGGCGCAGCGTATGTATGTGGATCTGCCTCACAAAGTATAGGTAGCATACAGGTGTATGCTTAATCGTATTTACGTGAGTACCGATGTATATGTCAATGGGTGGCTGTATGCATCACCTGGGCATGGGAAAAATGCCAGTATTTACACTGCACAGGCTCCGGTGCCCATGTGCAAAAGCTTTAAAGGGTAGGTCCAGGCATTACCCAAATGTACCTGCAAACTCCCCCCCCCCCCTTTAGATCATGTCCCAGCATTATTTTTTGCTCTCTTTCTCCCCTTTTCGCCATCTCCTTCCTTCCTCATTTATATTTCCACCAGTTCAGTATGCTTCCTTAACCCCTTAATGCCGACCGGATGCGAATATGCGGCCTCGGCTTGAAGGGGTTGTACCGGGGGGATGCCTGCAGCTGCATCACCCCATTACTGTTTTTTTAGAGCCGGTGGTTGGCTTTCTCGGGATAACAACCGATGCAGCTTAGAAGCCGCTCGGCTGTTATCCCAAGTAGCGTGAGGAGACGTCCTCCCCTTCCGCGGCTCTCCTGGGGCCGAGCGACCAGCTGGTACATCCGCCGTTTGGCCGGAGACCCGCTTCGATTGCATCTCGGATCTAGTAAACTGGAAGCAATGACATCACTTCCAGTTTACAGAAGATTAAAGGCGCCGCATTTAAAACATTTACAGCATTCAGAACAGCCAAACCTTTGTTTACATTCCTTCTGACAGCAATACAAGTGATCAGATTTTTTTTCCAAAGGGACATATATATATGTATTTAAAAAAATAAATTAAAGTGCCACATCCCTCCGTGTTTGCACATAGAAGTGAATGCATACATAAGTCATGACTGCAAATGTAAACAGTGTTCAAACCACACATGTGAGGTATTGCCACGGTCGTTAAAGCAAGAGCAAGAATTCTAGCACAAGACCTCCTCTGTAACTCTAAACTGGTAACTTGTCAAAATTTTTAAAGCATCAAATTTTTTAAGTACCTTAGTTTGTAGCTATTTTACCAGTGTGCGCAATTTGAAAGCATGACATGTTAGGTATCTATTTACTCGGCTTAACATCATCTTTTACATTATATAAAAAAATTGGGCTAACATTACAGTTCTGTTTTTTTTTTTTTTTTAGTTCATGAATGTATTTTTTTACAAAAAAATTGCGTTTGAAAGACTGCTACACAAATACTGTGTCACATAAAATAATAAAATATTGCAACGATCGCCATTTTATTCTCTAGGGTCTCTACTAAAAAAAGTATATATAATGTTTGAGTGTAAAGTAATTTAAATACGGATTTTAACTTGTAAGCAACAAATGTCAGAAAAAGGCTTAGGCATGAAGGGGGTAAACTCAATCCACCCTCTCCATATTTTTGCTAATTTTTCCATTTTGTCCTCTCCACAGTACTACTGTTCTTCCATATTATAAATTTACTCTACCCTTTTAACCCAATGACTGTAGGGTACACTGGTACCTGGCAAAATCTTGGACTCAATCATTTTGCTGCATTCATTAGATGAGGTATGACCATATTCTTGTATGGTAAACTTCTTGTTGTGAAATAAATAAGACCATGGATCTTTAGGAATATCCACTCCTGCAATCTCCTGTATCTGTTGTATGACCTGCTGCCAAAACTTCTGTATTTTTGAACACTCCCACTATTAGGTCTCATGCACACTGGAAGTTTTTTTTTTCCTGCCTCTAAGGCTCCATTCACATTGTAACGCCGCGTACGCGGCGTATTTTGCCACGATTAGTTTACTTTTTTTTTTTTCACAAAGAATTTACATTGATGTCTATGGCCGAACGCCAATGCCGCCTGAAAAAAAGGGTCCGGGACTTGTTTTCAGGCGGCAGGCATACGGCGTTTATGAGATGTGAACCATCTCATAGACATCAATGGAAATTCTCCCCTCCAGCGGCACGAGCGTCGCGCTTCAGGCATTTTGTCGCCTAGGTGTGAATGCAGTCTTAATGCCCCTCCATGTTAGCCTATGTGTCCATGCATACACGGGCTTTTAGCAGTGTTTAGTGGCAGGAGCTTTTAGAGACTGTTATGGGCAGGAAAAAAAAAGATGTCTGCCAGTGCGTTCAGGAGCAGCAGAGTTTGGGCAGAAAAAAGGTTTAAAGCTACTAACAGCTTCTAAAAGCTATTAAACATTAGTGCTTGAGCATTAATTCATTTCAATCACCAGAATGAATTATTTATTCTGGCCAATGAAATGAATTAGGCCTCTTGCACATGATACTCCTGTTTGAGCATCTACGTTTTCTGGCACTTTTTTGTATGTATTTGCGTGCATTTTTGCGCATATGCTTTCGCGAGCAAATGCACGAAAACGTATTCTCAAGTTTTTGTTCTGCACAATATGTAAAATGGGCATCTGCGCACATTAGGGGTAAATTACTGACCAAAAATACATATTCTTCTATTATTATTATTTTTTATTGATGAATGCACAGCGCTTGTTTACACACCTGTGTGCATAGGCACAGTAAAAAAAAAAGCTGTACTGAGCTTTTTCAAGCTGCAGTGTGCAAGAGGCCTAATGCTGCGTACACACAACCATTTTTCATGACGAGAAAAATTGCATGTTTTTAATTGGTTGTGAAAACGGTCGTGTGTAGGCTCCAGAGCATTTCTTTGCGACGAGAAAAATGCCCATTAAAAATTTAGAACCTGCTCTTTTTTTTCTCGTTGTTTTTCACGTCATCGTATTTCTTGTCGTGAAGAACAGTAGTGTGTAGGCTTCAGCCCAAAGGGTGGCGCCATTCGAATGGAACTTCCCCTTTATAGTGCCTTCGTACGTGTTGTACGTCACCGCGCTTTGCTCAAGCATTTTTTATCATGATCGTGTGTATGCAAGGCAGGCTTGAGAGGAAACATTGTTTTTTTCCATGACATGAATAACGGTCGTGTGTACGCGGCATTACAAGCATCAGGCATTTTTTTCTGCAAAAACACTGCTGGCTTCTAGGAGAGTTAAATAAACGTCCTGTGTGCATGAGGCATAAATACGCTATGTGCTTTAGTAGGTGTTATGTGCTATCTTGCCAGGTATTTATTTAATTTCTATCATATTTATATTTACTGCCGTACCATATGCCAGTCTCAGTATTTTTTCTTTCTGTTGTTCATGCAGGGATATTCCAAATTCGCTTTTCCATCTTTCCAGAATATGGCGGAACTTTTGGCTCAACCATCGTAGTAAGTATCCCATATATCTGGGAAATGTAATGCTTTGGTACCAGCCATGAACTGAAGAATCGTTTAAATGGAAGTAAATCTTCCATTGATCCTATTGGCTGTGGTCAGTTTCCTACAAAGTGTTTTAACTGATGGTGTCGCCACTCATCTATCAAAAATATTATCATTTTGTACCTCAATCCCTGAATTGTGCTTTTCCTTTAATAATGTCTTTTAATTGAACATTTTTATCTTTTATCCAATCTCCAAATAATGTTTATTTTGCCATTACAAGGCTTATAAAGTTTTTGCGTGGTCATGTTCAGTGGTCAGTTCTTTATGACATTTACGCCCTCCTCCCCCAGAACTGTATCCACCAAGAGGCTTTTCCCTACACACCATATGTGGGAAGGCTCTTGGGAGTCAAGACAGCACCAGTGTATTGCTGGAAAATAAATCAATGTATGCATGTGGAGTGGGACAGATAGGCACGAGGAGGCAAGGCCAACAATGGGCTAAAAGCACTTTGCATTTCTTGTAGGTCAACGCATTTTTTTTCTATATTTGCAGGATTTTTTAAAGGAACAGAGTATGATTAATAATGCATGGTTTGGAGAAATGTACTCAAAATATATTTTATGTTATTTTGTCCTGACATACACTTTAAGGCCGATGATAAAAAAATTACGCCCTAATGCAGACTAAATAAGGGGGTTCAACAATGAAGGCTGTGAACTGACAAATGTTCACTTAAAGTGATACTAAACACACACTGGGGGTTATTTACAAAAGGCAAATCCACTTTGCACTACAAGTGCAAAGTGCACATGAAATTGCACTGAAAGTGCACTTGGAATGGCAGTCGCTGTAGATCTGAGGGGGACATGCAAGGAAAATAAAAAAACAGCATTTTAGCTTGGCACATGATTGGATAATAAAATCAGCAGAGCTTCCTCACGTTTCAGATCTTCCCCTCAGATTTACAGCGACTGCACTTCCAAGTGCACTTTCAGTGTAATTTCAAGTACACTTTTCACTTGTAGTTTGCTCTTGTAGTGCAAAGTGGATTTGCCTTTAGTAAACAACCCCCATTGTTCCCTCCTTCTCTTTCTATTTATGGATGATGGCATTGTAATTATTGAAAAAAATGTAAGTACCCTTTTCTATGTGTGCATAGAAGCATCAAATTGTCCCTAAAAGTAAAAGCCTAAATATAAACAATTAATAGAAAAATCACATTTGTTCGATCCGTATAAACTGACCTCCCCAAAAATCCATATCCATACAGTGCCACTGCACACAATACACTAATTGCAATAGATCCAGAAAAATGTGTATATCCAGGGCGCTCCAAGAATTTGAATCCTGACAGATAAAGTCTGTGTTGGAGAGGGTAGCAGATCTTCACACACTTTAGGCAGCACTCAGGGAGACAAGCAATCTCTAATGGGAACAGAAAAACAAACAAGGCGCCTCTAAGTGCAGAAATATAAAACTTTTAATATCCCCTAAAGGGGTTAAAAACACTTGCAAGATGGTGGATGAAGCAGGCATGTAGCAGGTAAGTGTGTCCAGACGATGTTCCAGTGGCAGGGCAGTCCCAGTCTGATGATAAAGCTTCCAGGGAAGTCCACAGGATAACAGCCAATTTGTGCTGTGAGTGTTTAAAAAACACAATGGTGATGGAGCCTGGGGATGATGTCAGAGGAAGCGAGACAAAAACCAGCGTGGTGTTCCATGCTGGTTTTTGTCTCGCTTCCTCTGACATCATCCCCAGGCTCCATCACCATTGTGTTTTTTTAAACACTCACAGCACAAATTGCCTGTTATCCTGTGGACTTCCCTGGAAGCTTTATCATCAGACTGGGACTGCCCTGCCACTGGAACATCTTCTGGACACACTTACCTGCTACATGCCTGCTTCATCCACCATCTTGTAAGTGTTTTTAACCCCTTTAGGGGATATTAAAAGTTTTATATTTCTGCACTTAGAGGCGCCTTGTTTGTTTTTCTGTACACTAATTACAAAACTACTCATTGGGGTTTATTTACTAAAGGCAAATCCACTTTGCACTACAAGTGCACTTGGAAGTGCAGTCACTGTAGATCCGAAGGGGACATGCAATAAAAATAGAAAACAGCATTTTAGCTTGCACATGATTGGATGATAAAATCCGCAGAGCTTCCCCTCATTTCAGATCTACCCCTCAGATTTACAGCGACTGCATTTCCAAGTGCACTTGTAGCGCAAAGTGGATTTGCCTTTAGTAAATCAACCCCAATGTCTCACATAGGAGAACAATTAAACATTTAAAGATGGAAAAACTATATGGTGTAAAAATCTTTATCCATCTTAGGTACTCGGTAACCCAGCTAACAAGCCAAGTATGAAGTAGTTATGTTATTGAAATTGCTATTATAGTAATTAGCGGGATAAACATAGCTGGGAGGCTTCACAACCTGACCCTGAGATGCATTTACAGTATATCTTCATTAACAATATCGTAGCAATTTTAATGGAAACTGCAAAGTTTCTAGCTTGTAACACAGAGGGAGAGGGGCTGACACAGCTAATGCTATAAAAGAATGCTGGCAAAAATGTTAAGGAAAAGGCAGGGAAAAGTGGACAGGAATTTGCACGTCGCTGGATTATCAGTCAGGCTGTAGCCATTTTTTTTTTAAGACTACTTCAAAAGAACAATGAGAATTCAGGTAGGGAAGCTGTGAAAGTCATACATTGTGCTTGAGCTATTGGACACAGTAATGGATTGCCTAAAAGAATAATATTCAAAATGAAAGCTAAAATCCCCTCTGATTAACACCCTAACAGCAAAGTAATATGCTTGCTTACCTCAATCCTGAACCCCCTCTTTTTTCATGGGATCAATAATATTGCTGTTCCCCTTCATAGCACAAATGAGTAGTGATTTCCTGCAGTAATGACCACTCGCAGCTGCTCCATCCTCATTAACAGGGCAGCTGGTCATGTTACTGCCCCCTTGTAGCTCAAGTATAGAAGTGCTGGCATGCTTACATCACACGGACCCCACTAAGTGATCCCCCCAGAATTTGCAGGGAAATCCAGTGACCTCCAGCCGTAATGGGAGTTTGATTGTTAGGTCGTTATTGAGAATTCCATTTTTTTTATTGCAGTTGTATATGGGGAGAGGGAGGTTGGACTGGAAGAAAGATCTCTTTACGTTCAGCTTTAAGGAGACGTCTGTGTACAATTACATAACTTTAGCTTTTATGGGTTCACTATGTGTGTTATTGAGCAGGTGTATTCAATAAATTGGCCACTAGCTGTACTGAAAGTGTGCTGGTTCCCTGCAAAGAAGGGACTTTTAAGGTCTTATTGGAATCTGAGTAAATTAAGGTGGTAATACAATTAAGGGGGATCTCTCAGGAAAGAAATAGGGTTGCATTATTACCACTTTTTTACTGGCGCATATGAGTACCAATACTTTTGTGGTGCGATTTGAGCCATACAAAAGAAATGGGCTCAAATAGCACTGTAAAGAATCGTATGCACTTTGAACAGGAATGCGGTGCGATTCCTGTCTGAATCACATGCACTTTCCCACTCTGCCCCTGTGTAAATCTTGGCTGAAGTCACTATGACAAGCCTGGGTTCACACAAGAGCAGTGTAAGAAAACCGCATGTGATTCGGACAGGAAAAGTACACTGATTCGAGTATAAGCCGAGGGGTGTATTTTCAGACCTAAAAAAGGGCTGCAAAACTCGGCTTATACTCCAGTATATACGGTATATTTTGTGCCTTAATATCTACCTTAAATCATTTTGCTAATTGAGTATTGTACCTGTTTGTAGCCTAAATACCGAAATTTGCACTTAAAACTGTAATTTTGGAAATGCCAGTAAAAACTTGGCTGTGTCAGTAAATTTTGGGTGACGTGCCAGTAAATTTTAATCTGGTAGGTTGGCAACACTGATTACGCGTCCCAACCATTGATATGCACAGTGTTTTATTCCAGGTCATTGAATTGCCAAGTAGTAAAGGAAGAATAAGAAAGACAATCCTGGAACATGCACCTTCACATTCAGACCAGCAATGGAAACGTTCTTATTCTGCGTACTTCTACTGTGATAGGCACACTGCTACTCAGTTGTGTACATACACTTAGTGGAACCACCTATGTATTTGTGCATGTGGGTGTTTCCTCTGCTTCATCTATTCCATTTTCCCAGAAAATTGAATATATGCCTGTGCCAGATGAATGTCTGTGTTATCCCCAAACAATCCATTCTCGATCAGGGTTCTGTGCAACCCTACGGTTCTCCAGAGGTTTTTTGGGGTTCCTTGAGTGTTTGCAGACTGATTCCCCATCTGATGGTATCTGCATATTTCTGAGGCCAACATCACTTGGCAGAGATAGTGGCATGCCACTTAATGATTTTTTTAGCTTTCTGTAAAGCCTGATACACACTATGGCCTAGATTCACGTAGGGCGGCGTAAGTGTGGGCGGGCGTAGCGTATCGTATTTACGCTACGCCGCCGCAACTTAGAGAGGCAAGGGCTGTATTCACAAAGCACTTGCGTCCTAAGTTACGGCGGCGTAGCGTAAATGTGCCGGCGTAAGCGCGCCTAATTCAAATTGTGAAGAGGTGGGCGTGTTTTATGTAAATAAAGCATAACCCCATGTAAATTAAGTTTTGAATGAACGACGCATGCGCCGTCCGTGGACGTATCCCAGAGCGCATGCGTCGGATAGAATGCCTAAGATACGTCGAACACTGCCTACGACGTGAACATAACTTACGCACAGCCCTATTCGCGTACGACTTACGCAAACGACGTAAAAAGATACGCTTGTTCCGACGTCCATACTTTGCATGGGCTGCGCCACCTAGAGACCTGCTTTATCTTTACGCCGGCGTATGTCTTACATAAACGGCATAACTAAATGCGACGGGCGCACGTACGTTCGTGAATCAGCGTATCTAGCTCATTTGCATATTTGACGCGGAAATCAACAGAAGCGCCACCTAGCGGCCAGCGTAAATATGCACCCAAGATACGACGGCGTAGGAGACTTACGCCGCTCGTATCTTGGCAGAATGTATGCGTAACTGATTCTATGAATCAGGCGCATACATACGACGGCGCTCATTCGGACTTACGACTGCGTATCTGGAGATACGCCATCGTAAGTCTTTGTGAATCTGGGCCTGAGAGTTTTTTTTTTCTTTCAACACAGCGGGCTGAATGAAAAAACATGGAGGAGCTCAAGAGGAGCTTGCTGTGCTAACTATGTGATGTTAGTACAGCAATCTCCGCTGAGCTATTTTTTGCCCCCGCCAGAACACAATGGTCAGCGTTTGCAGGCATTGGCTGCTATCACTGAGCGAATGCTGATCAGATACTGGTTTTCCAGCATGC
This sequence comes from Rana temporaria, assembly GCF_905171775.1. Lineage (NCBI taxonomy): Eukaryota > Metazoa > Chordata > Amphibia > Anura > Ranidae > Rana > Rana temporaria. The sequence goes on from NC_053490.1 coordinate 399,786,535, forward strand.
CTGTTTGACACAAGTCGGCATTCAGACAGGCTGGTGTTCATACGGGCTGAATGTTGGCCGGTTTATGTTGAACTGGCCGATATTCAGCCTGTGTGTACCATTCTTTAGCGTAGCATTCATCTCATTCACCATCAATGTAAGGAGACACTTCTCCACTGAAGTACGGACATCTCCCTGTGTTTGTTTTCTGGTCATTATTGTTAGGCCTCTTTCACACGGGCTGGATCTGTTTTTTCTCAGCACGGATCCGTCCGCTGATCACCTGCTGAGATGAGCAGAGCCATCGGACAGTGACACAGCCCGCTCTGCTCGACAGGTAGTCAGATGAAAGCTGTCCATTTACACCCAATTGTCCCCTGATCCGACCAGATGGAAGGGAACGGATCCCCTTCCGTTTCTTTTTTTGGGGTAGGGGGATGGAGGAAGCTAGTTGTAAACGAACACAATTCCATTTACTGTACATCCGACTGCCCATTGTGGAGAATAGAGGGTCCGATCGGGTCCAGCTGAAAAAACGCAGCCCGACCAAATCGGACCTCTCGTGTAAAAGAGGTCTTACTTTTCTCTTTCTTTTTTATTATTACTTAAAATTGTTTTGTATTTTTAAATTCAGAGTATTTTATTGTTAAATATTATCCCCCAAATACTTTAGGTGTGGCGTAGTCCTTTTATTTATAATACCGTATTTACTTCTATAGCTTTAGTGCCGGTTCACACTACCGCGACTTGGGATCCGACTTGTGTCGCCCCAAGTCGCCCGACATGAGAGATTCAATTGAAGTGAATGAGAGCCGTCTTAATGTACACTAAAGTCTTTCCGACTTCAGAAAAGGTTCCTGTATTACTTCAAGGTGACTTGTAGGCAACTTGTACCCATAGATTTCAATGGAAGTCGCCTCCAAGTTGGATCACTGTCTTAAAGGGTTAGTAAAGGAAAAAAAGTTTTTCCTTTAAAATAACAAACATGTTATACTTACCTCCACTGTGCAGTTCGTTTTGCACAGAGTGGCCCCGATCCATGTCTTCTGGGGTCCCTCGGCAGCTGTCTCTGGTCCTCCCCGCAAGTACTGACCATATTCATGCGAGAAAGCTCGCATGGTGGTGAGTAATTGCGGGCGCGCTCCCGCGATACAGAGAGCGGCCATAGCCGCTCACTTTGCCCCGCCCCCCTTGGCGCGCCGCGTCACTGGATGTGATTGACAGCAGCGCCAGCCAATGGCTGCGCTGCTCTCAATCCATCCGCTCTAGCCAATCAGCGGCCAGGCTGAGCGGCGAAGAGGATCTCGGGACCACGCGCAGGACTTTCGAGGGGTCAGGTAAGTATAGCGGGGGCTCAGGCGGCAGCATCAGATGTTTTTTCACCTTAATGCATAGATTGCATTAAGGTGAAAAAAAAAATTCTTTACAACTCCTTTAACTGAAGCAACTTTACAGGAAGAGAAAATACTTTTCTCAGGCAAACCCCTCCCTCCCACAGAGCTGATTATTCTGTGATTGGCCACAGCCAAAGTTGCCTGTCCTGGAGGCAACTTTTAGTCGCTTTGTAAGTTGCTCCAAGTCGCGCTGAAGTTGCCTTGCAAAGTTGCTCTGTAAAACGGGTTGACCTGTGTGAACCGCCACTTACCTAACTGTTATTGATAACATACTGCGGGCAATAGATGTCATTTTTAGCAGGGGTTCCTTTGGAGTAATTTTTTTTTAAATACTACCAATACAATAGGAGACTACCTTCATCTAGCAGCCATAAAAAGATTAAAAATTTAAGGCAAGGTGAACAAAATGGAATGCACTTTTGAAACCTATGGGCACGTAACCCTACTTTGTTTATTTTCTACGATGAAATAATTTTACAGTGGTATTCATATAAAACATTCCATTATTGCAAGATCACCTGCTGTAGTTGTCCTGCTAGTAAAAGTGTCTGAGTTCAAATAACTGGAAATATTTGCTATGTCCTGGAATCGTGACGCTACACGTGTGTCTTTTTCCATCTGTCACTTTAGGAAATGTTCCGGTCCCATGAAATATGCGCTAAATAGCACTTTAATAGTTCCACACAGAGCCATATACTTGGATCAATAGAGGTATAAGCTGCCTTGTTAGCTCCAATGCATGTGATGGTTTTGCTCCTTTGTCAAATAAATGAGTTTAGGCTTGTGATTGCTGATAAAGGGGGGAGGGCATGTGGAGCAGCTTAAACTGTGCGCACAAAATACGTACGGTGCCTGTACCGAATGTGTGCTAATGTGTAGCTTGTATTGTGTGCACGGAATGTGTTACCGGTGACTCAGCTTGCTTGCACCTGAATAGAAGGTGGTTGTTTATTCCTCCGTTACCTTTGGCACATTACCATTGTAGTGCATTTGTATAGTATATTGGGTGTATTTGGGTTATGAACATATTTTGCAGCACAGGGCATGCTAATTAGCCTTACATTGGGCTCTATCCCAAAGATCAAGTGCTACAGTATTCAAAGCCAAGAATTTCCTGATTCACACTAAAAACAAGTCTTGCTATATAAATTGTAGCAGTTTAGACTGCATTTCTTGTGACCAAGCTCTGTGACGCCCAACAGAGCAGTAACGTTTATGTATCAGCTCCACTGTAGTGTACATAGATAAGTGCAGAAGCTTGTATGGGGAAATTAATTTTGCAGTTTTACTGAACCAGGCCATACATGGTTCGAATTTTGCTCGGGTGCTTGTACGGAAATTCTGAAAACCGTTTGTCTTAATTTTGCCATCATTGGGCCAGATTCACAGAGAGATACGACGGTGTATCTCCTGATACGCCGTCGTATCTCTGACTTACACTGGTTGTATCTATGCGCCTGATTCATAGAATCAGGTTACGCATAGATATGGCTAAGATCCGACAGGTGTAACTGTGTTACACCGTCGGATCTTATTTTCAATTTGAAAATGGTGCTGAATAATATGTAAATCAGCGAGATACCCGAATTCACGAACATACGCGGACCCGACGCAGTGTTGTTACAACGTTTCCGTAGCGATTTTCCTGGCGTATACCTACCCCTGCTTCTATGAGGCGCAGCCAATGTTAAGTATAGCCGTCGTTCCCGCGTCGATTTTGATTTTTTTTACGTCGTTTGCGTACGCCGATTCAGAAACCCGCGCGTCGCAAGTTACGCTCACGTCAGTAGATACTCCGTCGAGATACGCTTAAATGTTGCTAAGATACGACCACCTGCGCCGTCGTATCTTAGCTGACTATTTATGCTGGCCGCTAGGGGTGTGTACGCTGATTTACACCTAGAATGCGTAAATCAGCAAGATACGCCTATTCACGAACGTACGCTTGCCCGTCGCAGTAAAGATACGCCGTTTACGTAAGGCGTTTTCAGGCGTAAAGATAAACCACCAAAAACATGGCGCAGCCAATGTTAAGTATGGACGTCGGACCCGCGTTGAATTTTAAAATTTTTACGTTGTTTGCGTAAGTCGTCCGTGAATGGGGCTGGCCGTAATTTACGTTCACGTCGAAACCAATGAGTCTTTGCGGCGTAATTTGGAGCATGCGCACTGGGTTATGTCCACGGACGGCGCATGCGCCGTACGTTCAAAACATCAATTACGTGGGGTCATACCTTATTAGCATAAAACACGCCCACCTCTTCCCAATTTGAATTAGGCGCGCTTACGCCGGCACATTTACGCTACACCGCCGTAACTTAGGACGCAAGTGCTTTGTGAATACAGCCTCTCTAACTTACGGCGGCGTAGCGTATATGAGATACACTACGCCTGCCTAACGTTAGGCACGTCTACGTGAATCTGGCAAATTGCCTTCAATTGTGGCTGATCAGACACCCGCCCTGCTTTTCATAGATCATGCATGCTTTGACGCCTGTAATGCCCATGAAATCAATGAATGCATGTGATACACATGTTTTCTGCCAGGTGAACAATTTTGTGGTTTGAGAATTTCTCACAATAATCCTTGCAATTAGGTAGCTTGCTGAAAATATTTGTCGTTCACCACGCAACCAAAACTGGCAATGTGTCCAACAACAAACCAATAGACATTTGCCAGTAAAGCTGTACGCAGTCTGAAATGTGTCCTGAAAGCTGTGTTATATCAGGTCAGCACTACAGATAGGAGTTGAGCCATGGATAACAACTCCTATCTACAGTCACCCTGGGGTCTTATAAAAGCACAAATGTATGCAAGCATAGTTTACGCCGACTCCTGGATTGAGGTCTGCATTTTCCAAGGATAAGTAAAAAGCAGATCCAGATCTGGAACTGTTGCAGTGGTCGGCGCTGAAAAAAATTACCGTATGCAGTACTTTTTTCAATGCTGCAGGTTACAACACAAACTACTGCATCACAACGCCGCTGTGTGAATAGAACTTCAAGTGATTGTAAAGCTTTGTTTTTTTTTTCAAATAACAAACATGTAATATTTTCCTTCATGGTGTAGTTCTTTTTGCACAGAGTGACCCCGATCCTCCTCTTCTGGGGTCCCCCGGCGGCGCTATGCGCAGGGCCGCCATCAGGGCCATGATGGCTGCCCTGATCCTATGCATTAAGGTGAAAAAACTTCTGACAATGACCGGCCCCTCAGCCCCTCTGTTTTACTCACCTAACCCCCTTCGATCCCTCGGACGCACTGTATCCCTCTGCCTGGGGTTCTCGGCTCTTGATTGGATAGCTTGATAGAAGCGCAGCCATTGGCACCTCCTGCTGTCAATCAAATCTAATGACGCAGACACTGGGGGGCGGGCTTGAGTCCTACATTCTGCATCTATGCAAATGCTGGACTCAGGAGAGCGCCTGCAAGGTAACCTCCTGGAAGAGTGCTTCTCCTAGGGGGTTATACGATGCGGGGAGGCAGGGCAGCCATCACAAATTTTGGGGCCCCTTACACAGCTTTAGGCAGGGGCCCCCTCTCTCCTGCCACAAGATGATTAGTGGGGGGGGGGGGGGGTAACGAAAGTGTAATCTCTTCTCTCTCCTGCCACAAGAAGATAAGCGGGAGGGGGGGGGGGGGGTTTGCTCACGAACAAAACAAAATCAAGTCAAGTCTTTTCTTCTCTCCCCTGCCGCAAGTTAGTTTCTAAAGGTGGGGGGGGGGGGGGGTAAAAAAAAAAACACTGATTTACGATCCCTTTAATGAAATGTCACTTGTGATATTTTAATAAAGTTCTAACAAATAAAAAAAAGTAAACAGTTCAGCGTATCAGCCCTGTTTACTTCCAATGCATACCAGTGGTCCTGTGTTCAGCATGGCTTGTTGGTGCAAATGAGCCCTTATGCCACATACACACGATCGGTTCATCCGATGAAAGCGGACCGATGGATTTTTTCATCAGATATCCGATGAAAACTGCAAATCAATAAAGACAAAATAGACTTTTAACTGGCACTGTCGTGGTTTTCATCAATATGCACATGAAATGCTGGTTGCTTAAAACTGTCAAACAAATGGAAGTGTATGTGACTCTTAAAAACGATCTTATCTTATTTGCTCCCTTTTAGTCTGCCAAAGCTGACCTGCAGGTTTGATTTAACATTAAGGCACACAGGACGTAAAAAAAAAACAAGCTTCAAAGCCAGTACCGACGCCAGGAAAAAGCGGCTGTAAAAATTTGCTTTTAGAAACGTTTTGTATTGGCGTTAATACGCGTTTAGCGCGTTAATGTTTAGCAGCGTTTCTCCGTCCTCTTCTATTTTCCACTCACAAATCCAATTACTACAGCTTAAAAGCGCTTTACACAGCTTAACGCCGTATACAGCATTAACACGCGTTTAGGCTCATCAGTCGTTTTTACAGCTGTCACGCTGCTGCTCCATAACGTGCTGGCCCTAGGTTTTTTTTTGCAGCTTTAAAACGCCTATGCTATTAAAAGCTCTTAAAAGCCTATGTGTTCATTGTTACATAGAATAACATGGAGGGGTGTTTTTAAGCTGTTAAAAAAAATGCCTGACGCTCCTAAAAGCAGCAGGAAAAATGCCCTGTCTGCATTTGTTTGCCCGAGCTGGTCCAAACAAACTGTTCAATGCAGCAGCTGTCAGCCCTGTAGAAATTGAATGAAGCATCATCTACATACAGTATACAGCTCTGTGTTCCAGCAGCAGGACAGGGACTTCCCATACTGCTCCCAGAACAAAATTGAATCAGACTGAGCGCTGCTCAGCTATTCACAGGAAGCTTTGTATTTTTTATAAATGAATACTTAGCTATTCACAGGAAGCTTTGTATTTTTATAAATGAATACAAGGCTTTTGAATGGCTGAAGTGGAGAGACAGGCAGATGATGTTGCAATATCCACCTCAGCCAGTCAGAGGAATCCTTGTGTTCATTAAAAAAAAAGCTTCCTGTGAATGGATCAGCAGTGCCAGGCCCAACTTGATCTGTTCCAGGAATGGGGGGGGGGGGGGGGTTCCAATATCGCTGTTGGAACACAGTGCTGTATACTCTGTGTAACCCTTGTATGACACATGTGAAGGTAATAGTTTGTTTGGACCAGTGTGGTCCTAGCAAACTATTTAAAGGCTCAAGGGTTTTTACCTTCATACATTCCATACATGAAGGTAAAAAGCCTGTGTGCAGCAGCGCCCCCTCATTACTTACCTGAGCCCCATCTCAATCCAGCAATGTACACAAGAGCAGAGTCTCTCCCAGGCCTTTTCCTCCTCATTGGCTGAGACAACAGCTGGAGCCATTGGCTGCTGCTACTGTCAGTCACAACCAGTGAGCTAAGAGAGCGAGGTTGAGCCACACTCCATGTGTAAGTGGATACACAGAGCAGCGGTTTGAGAGAAGGGAGGGGCCAGAGTCACCAGTGGGGGATCCAAAAAGAGGAGGATCAGGGCTGCTCTGTGCAAAATCACATTGGTTGAGTATGTAAGTATGACAGGTTTGTTATTTAAAAAACGAAATCTGACAATTACTGCCTCTTTTTGAGTATGATGCTACAAGTTTGGCACACCTATTTTTGGACAGTTTCTCCCATTCTTCTTTGCAGGACCTCTCAAGCTCCATCAGGTTGGATAGGGAGCGTTGGTGCACAGACATTTTCAGATCTCTCCAGAGATGTTTAATCAGGTTCAAGTCTGGGCTCTGGCTGGGACACTCAAAGACATTCACAGAGTTGTCCCATAGCCACTCCTTTGTTATCTTGGTTGTGTGCTTAGGGTCGTTGTCCTGTTGGAAGATCTTTGCCCCAGTCTGCGGTCCAGAGCGCTCAGGAGCAGGATTTCCTCAAGGATGTCTCTGCATTTATCTTTCCCTTGATCCTGACTGGTCTCCCAGTTCCTGTTGCTGAAAAACATCCCCACAGCATGATGCTTCCACCACCATGCTTCACTGTAGGGATGATATTGGCCAGATGATAATCAGTGCCTGGTTTCCTCCAGACATGACGCTTGCCATTCAGGCCAAAGAGTTCAATCTTTGCTTCATCAGACCAGAGAATTTGTTTCTCATGGTCTTAGAGTCCTTCAGGTTCCCTTTTGGCAAACTCTAGGCAGGCTGTTGTGCCCTTTACTGAGGAGTGGCTTCCGTCTGACCACTCTACCATACAGGCCTGATTGGTGGACAGCTGCAGAGATGGTTGTTCTTCTGTAAGATTCTCCTTTCTCGACAGAGAAATGCTGGAGCTCTGTCAGAGTGACCATCGGGTTCTTGGTCACCTCCCTAACTAAGGCCCTTCTCCCTCGATCGCTCAGCGGGACATCTCTCCGATGAGCCTGCAGATGACAAGTCCCTCTCTGCTCACTGAGTAGGGAGGGGCTTGTGCAGCGCCGCTGTCTCCTATGGAGAGATCTGATGAAAACGGACAGCATGTCCGTTTTCATCAGATCTCATCCGATCCGCCATGGATGGATGGGGACGTATCGCCATCCGTCTGATTTTGAATGATCGGGTCGGATGTCAGCAGACATGTCTCCGTTGACATCCGACGCTCCATAGGCATGCATGAAGCGACCGTTCAGGTCCGCCGACAGAACTGACAGGCAGACCTGAACAGTCCGACCGTGTGAAAGGGGCCTTAGAAATGCATCAATATACATGTCAATGCACACTGCTGATAGTTTTGATACATTTTCATTGATTTAAATAGATCAGGCAAAATAGGGAAAAGGTGTGAATCCAGCAGTTCCCAGGTATGTATATATGCAGCACTGGGCTCACTTGTAGTTTTTACCTACAGGAGCTCCTTTCCACTGTGGTACTTGGCTGTATTGTCTAGCACCGAGATAATGCATGTACTTTTCACAATGTATTATTATAAGCTGGCTTGATGCTTTCATTGGGAGAAGTCCTTCTAATGCCCTGGTGCCCAACCTGCGGCTCTTTGGCAGTCTCTAGGGGCCCCGAGGGCTGTATAAAGACATTAGTCTGTGATTTCCTTACCTAGTTTTTTACTGTGGCCAGTGAAGGAAAATATTCTTTAGACTGGCTTCTAGTGCTTTTGGTTCCTATCTTTTTTTTTTTATTCCTCTGATCTTTTATAATGTCAGTGTCTGTTGGGTAGGCAGAGCTCGATGGAGAACTGAGAGATTAGTTCCTCCTTGGGTCTGCCTTGCTTTTGATTGACAGTGAATGGTAGTGGGTGGATTTGTAAGCTTCTATTGCACTAAATAGCCACTATAGATATGCCCACTACCATCTGCTGTCAACCATAAGCAAGATGAGCCTGATGGGGGACTAGTCTCTTAGTTCAAACCACCTTGGCCATGTGCTGTCAATGAACCCCAACCTCAGTGCTGTCCCATGACAGATTTATACCTGTTTCAGACAGGTACGTATATCTGGTGCAAGCATTGACAATTTCAGAGCAGGGGTCTCCCAAACTGTGGCCCCCATTGGTCAGAATCCGGCCCCCCTGAAGTCTCAAAGACAGTAAACTGGCCCTTTGCTTGAAAAGTATGGAGACCCCTGTTTCAGAGCATAGGCCCAACAAAAAGAGATAGACAGTGTTAATTTTGTCGACTAAAATTAATACTATTTTTATTTTATACGACTAAAACTAAAACAATTGAGATGACTAAAATACAACTAAATCTAAAATAGGACTATAACTAACATGCGATTTTAGTCAAAAGACATATGCCCTGTACACACGATCAGTTTGTCCGATTCGTCATCGGACGAACCGATCGTGTGTGGGCCCCATCGTTTTTTTTTCCCATTGGTGAAAAAAAATAGAACCTGTTTTAAAATTTTCTGATGGTTAAAAAACCTATAGAAAAAAACGATCGTCTATGGGGAAATCCATCGGTCAAAAATCCACGCATGCTCAGAATCAAGTCAACGCATGCTCCGAAGCATTGAACATCATTTTTGGACACGATCGGATTTTTAACTGATGGTGTGTAGACATCATGTCCGTTTTCATCAAATCTCACCCGATCCGATCCACCATGGACAGATGGGGACGTATCGCCATCCATCCAATTTTGGCAGATCGAATCAGGGGTTGGATATCTCTGCTGACATCCGACGCTCCATAGGACTGCATTGAGCAGCCGTTCAGGTCCGCCGTCAAAACTGACAGGCGGACTGAATGGTCTGATTGTGTGAAAAGGGCCTTATGCCCTTTTCTGATGAAAACGGTCTGATCATCGGTTCGTCTGATTTCATCAGACGAACCGATCGTGTGTGGGCCCCATCGTTTTTTTATTCATCGGTGAAAAAACTAGGAACTTGTTTTAAAATTATCTGATGGTTAAAAAAAACGATCGTCTGTGGGCACGTCCATCAGTTAAAAATCCACGCATTCTCAGAATCAAGTTGACGCATGCTGGAAGCATTTAACCTAATTTTTCTCAGCATGTCGTTGTGTTTTACGTCACCGCGTTCTGACACGATCGTTTTTTAACTTATGGTGTGTAGGCAAGACTGATGAAAGTCAGCTTCACCGGATATCTGATGAACCGATCGTGTGTACAGGGCATTAGACTAAATTAAATATTGACTTCAAAATTAACACTGGTCTGTAGTGAGTGCATGTTCATACCTCAATACTATAAATAATAACATATTAGATTTTTCACTCCAGCAGTATATAATGAGTTTGAAAATTGTAGAGAAATGTTAAACTAATGCAATTACAATTAATTATGCCCATTAGATTTCAGACGACTAAAATTAGTTTTAGTCGACTAAAATGTACTGGAGATTTAGTCAACTAAATACGACTAAAGCGAAAACAATTGCAGAAGACTAAAATGGGACTAAAACTAAAATGCCATTTTAGTCCTAAGACTAATGCCGAATACACACGACCATTTTTCCTTTTGTAAAAAATTACGTTTTTAAGGGTCTAGAAAAAGTTTTGTTCAACCCGATCATTAAAACGGCCTTGTCTACACACAATCGTGAAAAAAATGTGCTCTAGCAGAGCGCGGTGACGTACAACACGTACGACGGCACTATAAAGGGGAAGCTCCATTCGGATGGCGCCACCCTTTGGGCTGCTTTTGCTGATTTCATGTTAGTGAAAGACGGTTCGCGCTTTTCAGTCTGTTACAGCGTGATGAATGTGCTATCTCCATTACGAACGCTAGTTTTACCAGAACGAGCGCTCCCATCTCATAACTTGCTTCTGAGCATGCAAGTTTTTTTTTGTGTCGTTAAAGCCCGCACACGACTATTTTTTTACGACGTTAAAAACGACAACGTTAAAAACGTTGTGAAAAATTAGAGCATGTTCTAAATGTTTAATGCCCATTTTTTACATCATGAAAAATGCTCTGGAGCCCACACACGATCGTTTTTAATGACATAAAAAAACCCGTCATTTTTTACAACCCGAAAAACGGTCGTATGTACGCGGCATTAGAATAAAACTAAATAGAAATTTACTGCCAAAATTAACACTGGATATAGAAGACTTTTTCTGTTTTGGACAAACTGTAGATTGTGTTGCATCTGAAATTATTGTGTCACATCTTTGAGACAATTTTGCAACAAAATTTCTCTTTACGTTCCTCTGGAACTGACGTTTGTTAATTACAATTATCCTCCCGACTTCTTCAAATAGCTTTTTTACCTGAAAAACTCTGGCACTTGGCAGGAGAGATCCGTGCGGCAGTTCTGTCAGAGATGTGACAGATTCCTATACACCTTACTGACACCTACATCAATCTGTCACATGTTCCACCATTTGATGGATTTTTAAATAGTATCTATGGCACTCTTTATGAATTCCAGGGTATGTGTGGCCCTTTGGTGATGTCAGGGGCCACAACTGAGGCTCCCCTTATATCAAGAAAATTAATTGGCACTGGTCTTCCCCTCCCCTCCCTTTTCTCTTTTTTTTTCTTCTTTTTTTTTTATTTCTTTTTCTTGAGGAATCGAAGAAACCACCATTCAGTAAAGAAAGTGATTAAGGAGGTGTTTTTAAGTGTCAATAAAATCTTAAGTGTTAAATGTTATATTGAATTGTAAAATTTAATAAAGATAAATTAAACATAAAAATTGGCACTGGTCTAATTCTTCCCCACATTCCTCTAACCAGAAATGAGCCTGTATGTTGGAACGGGAGCTCAGTATTCTTATATATTGAGTGATGTGTCTCATTTCCCTTCTCTGTGCCATGGCAGCGCTGCATTGCGGCCTATACAAGGGTTAAAGCCGTTCCAGGAAGACGGCGGAGCTGCGTATTGGCGGCCGATCGGCCATTTGCCGTATAATGAGATGTGCTTTTTTCCCCCGGGGGATCTGTGTCCTGGTGATGTGAGGAGGGGAGGGAGGGGGGGTCGGAATAAAAAGGGCTTTGGGGGAGGGACTCCTAATCAATCAGCCGCTCTTGAGGCCGTTTCTTGCTAAACGAGGGAAACACAGCTTCTGTCAGGCACGATCATGCGAGATCAAACGCTTAGCGATGAATGCCTGCCTTGTTTAACCCTCTGGATTACGCTATCTCCGCACATCTTCTTCATAAAAGTCCCTTTCTTCCCCTACACAGCCTGCTTAACCCCTGGGAAACCAGCCACAAGGCTTCCTACACCGCTCATCTAGTCGCAATTAGAAAATCTGAAAGGAAATGCTAACCATGTACACAATTGGACGATGAGGTTAAACAACGTTGGCCAGGGGGGCTTTGGGTACTTGCTAGGCCATGGGCATCAAAATGCTGTGAATGGGGTTAGTTGTGATGCAGATTTGCTGTAACGATGAGCTACGAAAAGGAACGTGTGCTTTTCTAGTCGTGTTCCATTGCCAGCGCAGTCCTGAGCAGTGACGTGTTCCGGCCCTGCCGCCTGCCAGACACGGCAGACGAGGCTGATCATGACAGATCTAGTGTAAATATAGAATCCCTGTACTGCCAGGGGTTAATCGGTGTCCCTTTACCCTTGTTTGCTGCCGCAGGAAGCTTCGCCAGGTTCGGGGAGGAAGGAAGAAATCTTCCAAACCCTTGCACTATTGCTGCGGGGGATGTAGATTTCTCCGCTCGCCAAACAAAACGGCATTCTTTTACTAGAGGGTTAAAGAACACGACAGGGAAGTGCAGATGAATCCAAAGCCAGCCGTTTAACCCCTTCCCTGCTGTGCGCTGCAGAGGGTAGAGCGCATTCATGCAATATTCAGCAGTCTGCTGTCAACGCTTCCACTCGGCACAAAACAAGGCCAGGCGTGCTGTGACTTTCCAGCCTACTGTGTGCACACGGATTGAGAAGGTGACACCGCTGGTGGCCCCGGCATTTAATCCTCTCGGTCCATCCTGATTGTGCACAGTGGGATCGTCTCTGATGTATCCCAGAGCTACAAATGCAGTCCTACACTTGCAGAGGATATCGAATGATGAAAACATATTTGGTGCAGTCTAATCTCTCCATATATGCAGGACAAAAGATCATATCTACCATTTCAGGTAGAGCGGAGAGGGATTAGAACACCTGTCAGGTTTCTATTGCTGTCTATGCCCCTGTTCGAGGGATTCACCCTCTTTATTTGTCTTGGTGACTTTTATCCGGGAAAGTGAAAAAAAATGCTGAATTTTTAGTGGTCTTTAGAACAGAAATAGAGAAGCAATCTTCCAATGGGGGCACGAGTTCTGGTAACTATGAGGAATTTCCCTCACTTTGGAAGAATTTCCTCTTACTTCCTGTTGTGGCTAAGGGACTGAAAGTCAAAGGGAATTTCCTTAATGGAACACAGATGACAAAAAAAAAAAAACAGACCCTCCCTTACTCTATCCAAAATGGAAAAAAAAAAGTTTTGCCTTTAGTTCTACTAAAATTTCACATTCTTTTTGGTTGCTGACTCTGAAATGTGATTGCGTTAGGAAAAAAGTAAAAGGAGGTTCATTTAAGGATCTGTTTTCGAGTGATCAATTCAGTCCATCTATGGTGGTCCTTTACAGGTCGAGGAGTGTCACCTAGGTTGATGCATAATTGCCATTGAAAGCTTCTATTAATATACAGTAAAAGTATAGTTTGGATTAGCTGTTGTACTGTATATGATTGTATGGATGAGAATACCAAGTACAGCAGAATGTAATCCACCCAGCCTGGTGGTTGTTCTAATACTCCTGGAGCGTGGTAACATTTGATTACAAAGATTCGGATGAAACAAGACGCAGAACATACCCAAAGCAGAAGGCTTCTGTCTGAAGATTCATAGTCATTCCATAAAAGCGGTTCTTCACTTGGCTACCCCTGGCAGCTCATTACCATAAATTGTACCCCCCCTCCCCCCATGGAGGTGGGAGTAGGGGCGTTTAAAAGTAGAGCACCATGCCGAAACGTAATTAACAGGCCCTAATGTGAATCCAGACATCTGCTTGGTTGACTGGAGATGACCTCCAAAGCAGCTCAGGTCAGCCAATCAAGGGAGAACAGGAGACCCCAAAACATCCAGAGACCTGCAACACAAATATGGGGACACAGAAGGCAAATTCTAGTCTGCCAATCAGGGAGGGGTCAGGGGGTGAGTAAGAACACTACATATGCAGAGCCCAAGCCTAGAGTCCCCCATCACTCAGGGAAGGTCACACTTAGGGCTTATTTACACTTGTGGTTTTACCGCCCCCCCCCCCCCTAACCTGCAAAGGCACCAGAATAGGGTGCCTCAATTTAAGTGAAAGAGCCGTGCCACAACAGTCTTGCAATGGTGTGGCCTCTTTAGCGCTTCAGTAGGGAGAGGGAGACATATCAACCGCCGTCTGAAAAGAGATCCACCACAGGTTGCTTCTGAGAGGGGTGATAAGGGCTGCTGTATGTGTAAATGAGCCCCTACATCTGTGACCAGAATGCTAGTCCCAGCCATTCTCCACTGTTTATGACGCGCAAGACATCGTGACACAGATGGGGGCTAATCTGAATGTGTGGACCCCTCGCTCTAGCCCATAACATGACAAATAGACTGTCATTGGAGGGTAAGGAATAGCCAGTGAGGTAGGTCTGTCACTGGAGCGTCCGGAATGGCCACCAAGGTAGGCTGTCACTGGAGGGTCCCGTAGGCTGTCACTGGAGGGTCCGGAATGGCCACCAAGGTAGGCTGTCACTGGAGGGTCCGAAATGACCCACCAAGGTAGGCTGTCACTGGAGGGTCCAAAATGACCCACCAAGGTAGGCTGTTACTGGAGGGTCAGGGATGGCCACCAAGGTAGGCTGTCACTGGAGGGTCCGGAATGACCACCAAGGTAGGCTGTTACTGCAGGGTCAGGGATGGCCAGCACGCTAGGTGAACATGTTGCATTACCTTGGGATCTGAGAGAGTTGTGGGGGAGGAGCAGTTTTGCTGCATTTTCAAGCATTCCTTAAAGTATTTGAGTGTATTCCTGGGGGTATGCATACCATAGATTGGGAACCTCTGTTCTAAAGAATGCAATGAGCATCCAGTAAAATCTGCTATAACCAAGTGAAGCTGACCATACATCGAAATGCTGGACCAGCCAAATTTCAATCCATGTATGGGCAGGTTGGTTGTACACAAGTCGATCTATCGATTTACTTGTATGCAATCAGCCTGTCAGGTTTTTGCCAAACGATCAATGCCGCAGCTATAGCGGGCAACACTGATCATTGAATTCTGACAGTGTTGAAGTTTCCCAATTGTCTGAATTTAGTAGCTCAGTAAGAAGAATTTGTTTTGTTTTGTTTTTTATGCTCAACTGATTGGTTGAATTAAAATAAATGAAACATATATGGCCGCTTAAGTCTTCCTCTGAAATTGGCTGCACAGATCACAAGTAACCTAAGCTCCAAGATCATTCTCTGATCCAACTAGCCAGATAAAATAATGGTCACCTTATGGGTACTTGAGTTGGATCAACTGGAAAAACGCATCTTCCTAAATGTGGGCTATCATTTTAAGATTTTGAGGCCCCTAAAATGATCATGTAAATAGCAATCGGCTGACTTTCTGCAACAAACGTTTTACCGCTCGGGCCTGTAAAAGTAAACAAAGCAGATACAATCTGTCTGTCCAGGAAATCATGTGATGAGTTCTTTCCAGCAAGCAGGAAAAGACTTTTGCAGAAGAGCCAGATCCTTTGTCATATTGGACAAAACACAAGTGAAATTCATACCTAATGTGCGTATAATCACAATGGGCCTGTATTGTGGTGTTCCTACCAAGAAATGGAAACATTCGAAGTCACGTTTCAGCACAAGACCTGCCCTGAACGTATTGCATGTGATCGGTGGATGTGAAGAAATAACTGCTGTTATGTGTGAAGAACACACTGATACACAATGCCCTATGGGTATAGGCAGAAGTTTCCCCAAATCAGTATTCACACACAGACTCAATGCCCAGACTGTGCAGTATAAGAGTCTGTGTCATATGCAGTATAATAAACAGATACATAAGGACATTTTACAATGATCATTTTATCCCATGCTGTTTTATGTTGGCAGGGCTATAGATGTAGAGGTAGTACTCAATTATTTCTAATGTGTATGCCAGGAATGGAAACCTTATCATGGATGAATTCCAGGTATAAATATTTTATACATACCTAGCTTGGACCAATGTAACTATGTATATGACATACCTGGCCAATGGCCCTGGAAGTTGGAAATCACTGCTATTCCAGGGATTTCCATCTGCTTCTACATCTAGAGTGGCTGACCTGCTGCAATGTGAACCCAGAAGGTCAGTTGCTTAGTATGGGTGCTATACAATTTGCATCTCCTCAATGAATGCAAAGCTTTTTCTGAATAGACTTAGTGGAGAGCATGATGGCACCGCCCCACGTCTCCACCCTATTCAATCGGAAAAATGCTTTGCATTCATTCAGAAAAAGGAAAGATTTCTCTGGATGGCAGTCACACTGAGAGGCCGACCTCCTGTGTTCAAAATGCCGTAAAGCAGCCACTCAGCACGGGACCAGCAAGTAAGTGGAGATCACAGCAGCAACAGTGTCTGCTTCAGTGATTTCCAGATTCCAGGAGCATCAGTCAGGCATGTTATATATTTATAGTTTCATTAATTCCAAGCTGAACCAATGTAACTATTTTGATGGAATGCGAGGTGAGATACATGATAATAGGTACATTTCACCTCGCATTTCGTTTTTCTAGCCTCTGTGGCAGGCCTAGGTCCAGTCCGGATGTTCGGGTCCACTGGAGTCCACAGTCAGCTGGACTTTAAAGATTTAGGAAGAGAGCACAGCAAGGCTCTGGCTGGAGACTCATCAGGGAACCTGAGTGAGAGGAGCTCTGTTATGCCTCGTTTCCACTGAACGCAACGGTTCGGTCGGTACAGTTTGGAACGCTTATAATGGTCCGGTCTATTCTGGTGTGCATTTCCACTGCAAGTCGGACCGTCGGGGGCCATACAGGGTTTAGAAAAAAAGCCTAGCGTGTCCACCAATCAGTGGAATGTATTGTAACTCCGCCCTAACCGAACCGTTCCATTTTCTATGGCCCCACATCTGAAGCAGGATCCAGAATGGTGCTGGACGGTTCGGTTTTATGGCACACTTTCATAATGGAAACACCCAAAATAGCGTACCATACCGAACCGATCCGCTCAGTGGAAACGAGGCATTAGAGTGGACTAAAAAAGAAAAGGTTTGCTTTACTGCATGTTTTGTGGGTGACGGGGACCAGCCCCGCACTCTATAGAGAGGAGACTATTTGTTTCGTTTAGCAAGGATTTCATTTACTGTTTTGTTTATTTTTATTTGCAAACCTCCTGTAAATAAACCTGGCATCCGCCATATTTTAGGAAAGTGCCTGTTTGCTGACCTTCGTTCAGAAAAGGTGATCCCTCATGAGCTAATCTCCCACACGTGGTGGAGAATGCGGGCACTTTCTGAAGATGAAGGAAATGTTAAAGGCAAATGCAGCTCAATGGGAAACCAACCACCAAGTCGCAGAGGCCGCTGCATGTTTACATGTTTATTTTTTTAGCATTTTGATGCAATGGGACGCCCATAGAAGTCAGTGGCAATCCATGCGTTTTTATGTGTTGGCAACATGTATTAACAAGCATTGGTCAATGGCTGTTAATCCTGTCCACGCCAAATCCTAAATTCAAAAATGCATTGAAAGCATGCGTCAAAATGCACGTTAATGCATGACAATGCACCTGCCTGATGCAAAAAGTAAACCCATAATGTGTCTAATAATTTAGCCATGTGTGAGCAGCTAAACTCACAAGAGATAATTACCTATAATCCTCAAAATACTGCAATTTAATCCCATTGCCTTTTCACATAGCTGGCTGTATTATTAAACTTGAATAGGCAAAACAACCATCTATTCAGGAAATGTTGGGGCAATTTTGACTTTCTGTTCCTGAGCACGGAAGAGGGATATTGTTGCCTTGAGCAGAGAACTTGCAATAACCACCTCCTCTTAAAATTTTCATGCCACGCTGTACTTTAGCCAAGTCCAAGCCAATTGGCAATTCTGCAAGAATATGAGGATTTTAAGCCTGATTCAGCTGTTAGCCACACGTTCAGAGCTTGCAGGCATTTATCCTGGTGTGAGAGTATGCCCCGTCTCCTCCGCTACGCTCCCCAAGATACACCTCTGCTTGGGAGATTAATCTTGCAACAATCCCTGAGACGGAATGGCTTGCAATGGGAGGCGGACAGCTAAGCACACGCACTAGGGAGCATTACTAAGCAAGAAGCACTCCGTGCATACGTAGCAAACTATCACTGCCCTGTGTGTCTGTATGATAAAAAAACTATTTATGGAAATGGTAACATTTTTACATTATTACACATTAGGCTCCATTTTTTATTATTATTATTATACAGGATTTATACAGCGCCAACAGTTTGCGCAGCGCTTTACATCAGGGAAGACAGTACAGTCACAATACAATTCAATACAGGAGGGATCAGAGGGCCCTGCTCGTTAGAGCTTACAATCTAGAAGGGAGGGTCAAGTGGAACAAAGGGTAGTTAGCTGTGGGGGATGATCAGATGGACTCAAATGAAAATACAGTTATGTGTGGGAAGGGTAGGCTTCTCTGAAGAGGAGGGTTTTTAGGGATCCTCTAAAAGCTGATAGAGAAGGAGATAGATGGATAGATTGGGGTAAGGAGTTCCATAGGCTTGGAGAGGCTCTAGAAAAGTCCTGGAGACGAGCATGGGAGCAGGTGATGAGAGAGCTAGAGAGTAGGAGGTCTTGAGAAGAAGAGAACGTACAGGTTGGTATTTAGAAACTAGGTCAGTGATGTAGCTGGGGGCAGAGTTATGGATGGTTTTGTAGGTAATTTACAAAGCATCCACACAAAAAATAAGGATCAATATTTTCAACCGCCATAAAGGCATACTCCACTATTGAGAAAAAAGTAATACATTCACCCAATTTAAAGGAAAGTCATGTGTACGGCAATTGGTCCAACAGAAGCTGGCCATTTGGCTGGCGTCTGTTGAAGGAGCATGACTGAAAAAGGTCTGTCGATTGGCATCCGATCATCACTCTCAGCCAATGTCTGAGAGCAATGACCAGTGTGCACTGGTGGGGGGGCGGTCCCCCTGTTAGAGCACAATAGATCAGCGGGGAGATCGCTGTACTAACATTGCATTGATAGTGCAGCAGCTCCTCGGAAGCTCCCATTTTTTTGTTCCTGCCTGCTGGGCAGGGGGATGGCTGGTCCATGTCCACTCCGCTAATGCAGAGCGGACATAGACATCACTCTTCACCCGACTGCCATCCATCTGTTTTTAGCAGGTCGGATTTCCATTGACGCCCGCTGTTCCATACAGGAGACTGGAAAGGGCCTTTACTGTTATGGGGCTGGAGAAAATTAACAATCTACAACAGGTACGGCGATGTCCTCTCACTTGTGCTCCTTTGAGATCCATGAGTCTCTTTGCTGCAAAAGCAGATAGGGATTTTAGTCTGCCATTCACTGATCCCTATGAGTTGATCTGTGAATAGAGGATGCGGCTGTTTAGGAGCAGCCACACCAAAATCAGATGATAACAGAATGCTGTGAGAAGAAGAACCCCATGATTCAGGTAAGAACAGGCAGATTGTGGGTGGGGAGTGGGGGTATGACCCTAAATATGGGTATAACATGAAACATGGTCACAAAGCTGTCTATACACATGTAGATTTTTTTCTGTTCAGCTTACAGGCTAAATGGAAAAAAATCTAACAGATTCCACCATCCATGCTACACAGATTGCATTGGTGAATCACCCACTACAGCTATTGTATTCTGCCATCTGGCCCCAGTCAGCTGTCAAAATACCAACGTGTCTGTTCCACATTGGATACAGGCGCTGGTCAGCCAACAGTTTTCCGCCCGGCTCCTTTGATTTTTCAGTTTGTAGGGCAGGAAGTGGCCAACAAAACCACTGAGTGAATTTTGGTGTGTTTATCAGGAGCCGGCTGAAATTTGCTCTACGCATGGCCCTCTTTATCTATTCATTTTCAAATGTCTTTGACTGTTAGCTGAAAATAACTGCCACTTTTTATCAATCTGGCGCCATTTTAGGGGCAAACTGGTGGAAATTGATGGGCACAGTGGTGACAATGGCATGGCACAGTGGCTGCGTTTGGCATGGCACAGTGGCAACAATTGATGGGCACAGTGGCGACAATGACATGGCACAGTGGCTGCGTTTGGCATGGCACAGTGGCGACAATTGATGGGCACAGTGGCGACAATGACATGGCACAGTGGCTGCGTTTGGCATGGCACAGTGGCGACAATTGATGGGCACAGTGGCTGTGTTTGATGGCATGGCACAGTGGCGACAATTAATGGGCACAGTGGCTGCGTTTGATGGCATGGCACAGTGGTTGCGTTTGATGGCATGGCGCAGTGGCGACAATTTTATGGCACAGTGGTGACAATTTTATGGCACAGTGGCGACAATTTTATGGCACAGTGGCTGTGTTTGATGGGCACAGTGAGGCTGCAATTTATGTTTTTTTTTTTTCGTTTTGTTGGCACCCCCCAAAAATATTGAGCACCAGCTGCCACATGTGCTCTGAAGGGATGGGATACCTTCAGAGCTCTGCACCAAAGCCGAGGGCTCCCGCATACACGTCATCACGGCACCACCCATTCAAACACCTGGATCCCGTGAACTCGGAAGGAAGAGCGGGTGAAGATGGCAGCAAGTGTACCCAAATTAATTAAATAAAACATACATTTATTATACAGGTATGTTTGCATGGAAGCCTACAAATCATTGCAACTGTGATCGGTGCATCACGTGTGCAATGCTCAGGCTTCTGCATTGTTTACATTCCAGCATGAGGTCTGTACAGTAGTACATATGGACCTTAGGCTAAGGTACTGGAGGAAGTAAAAAAATGGGCAATATAGTGCATTGACACCACTGCACTTGTGCCAGTGCCCTGTGATTTCTCTACTACAGTTGCAGATGGGACTTGTAGTCTTTCTGGTCACAGATCCCTGTGAATGGATGGTGTGGCTGTGTGGGCAGACGCTCCAAGGAGAAGAACCCTGCGATTTCGGTAAGCGAGGAGGTAGTTTGAGGGCTGGGAGCTGGAGAATGTGACCTTGTTTGGTGTTATACTGTAAATATGGGTGTAACAAGAAACAGTCACATAGGTGGACAGCCTTTAATAGTACGTGGTTTGTCTCACTTATCATGTTTCACATCGACACAATTTCAGTTGTGAAGTATACAAGTTTATAAAGAATATCTTGGTTTGCTGCACTGGTTTTATTGCTGCTTGCGGTCATTAAGCAGAAGTAACAATTATCCATGTCACTAGAAGGAAGTCACAGACGTATGGTGAAATAAGCATTTTTCGTTTAAGGTCACAGGCGGCAACTGTCAGATACCTTAAAGTAGGCTAGAAGGATGCATGGTAAACTGGCACAGCATTAGTACATTTACAGGCCAAGAAGGGAGAGAGCTGGGTAATAGGATAAGGGGATACGAGTGCAGGGTTACAGGATGAAGGTAGCAGAGGACAGGGTAACAGGATAACACTTCACCCGTCTCTTGTGTTTCCTAACACAGCTGAAAGGCAATACTGTAGTGGGTCATAACCTCCAGCCTTCCTTACTTCTTGTAAATTTTAGTGCCCTGCACTACAAAAAACCATCAAGAACTGGACTGCAGAATTGTTAAATATATTCAAACAAGCATATACCTGTAAGGAACAGTCTAAATACTTAGGGCCAGATTCAGGTACAGATCCGGCGGCGTAACGTATCGTCTTTACGTTACACCGCCGCAAGTGCCTGATTCACCAAGCACTTGCGTGTAAACTTTCGGCGGCGTAGCGTAAAGCTGTCCGGCGCAAGCCCGCCCAATTCAAATGGGGCACGTACCATTTAAATTAGGCGCGCTCCCACGCCGAACGTTCTGCGCATGCTCCGTTTGGAAATTTCCCGCCGTGCTTTGCGCGAAATTACGGCGGCCCGACGTGTTTGTGAATGGCAACGTGCGTAACGTACTTACGCAAAAAAAAAATTTTTTAATTTGACGCGGGAACGACGGCCATACTTTAACATGGCTGGTCTAATGTTAAGCCATGAAAAAGCAGGCTTAACTTTGCGACGGGAAAAAAAACGACTTGCGACGACGTAACGCACGCGAGTACCTTCGTGGATCGCCGTAAAAGCTCATTTGCATACCCGACGCTGGAAAACGACGCGAACTCCACCCAGCTGCGGCCGAAGTATTGCAGCCTAAGATCCGAAGGCATACGAAGCCGTAAGCCTGTCGGATCTTAGCCAAATGCCGTCGTATCTTGTTTGTGAATCACAAATTAAGATACGACGCGGCAAATTTGAAAATACGCCGGAGTATCAGTAGATACTCCGGCGTATTTCTTCTGTGAATCTGGCCCATACTTACTTAGCATGTTAGTGGTCATGTGTACTGCTCTATGCACATTACACATCCCATGTTAAGGGAGGCAAAACACTTTGGGCACACCTCCGTGGGAATGTGGCTGCTTTCCCCCTCTAGTAATTTGCAGTGAGTGCATGGTCCTTTAAGGATTTCAGTGGTATCTCAGGTGGGCTATAAAAGCCAATGGGAACACCTGGGATTATTATGGGATGCTGGCCCAAAAGCTACTTAAAGTGGATGTAAACCCGAAATTTCTTTCTTTTTTTTTTTGCTGTCACAATGTAGGGTATGAGATTTTCTATCATCTGTGCCCAGCCTTGCCACAAAGAGTTAATCCAGCTCTGAGTGATACTCTTTTCTTTTTTCACTGAGCTAAACGGACAAACAGGAGAAAACTTGTGTCCGTTCTTCCCCCTTGCTGTGAGTGACAGGTTATTTACATATCTCATGCACTAGCCTGGAGACAGGCATTTTTTAATTCCCACCCCCTCTCCTTTTCTAAAGTCATGCGGTTACTTTTCTGGATTTTGACTGGATGTTAGTGATCATAGCAGAATTTAGTGTAAGGAATACACACAAGAGAAAATGCATGTTGACAAGGGGAGTGTAGAGGAGGGCAGGGAGTCTACTGACATCACAACCCCACCCACTGAGCTCCAGACAACAGATCCACCCACAGAATCTGCAGTTTTTCAGTTCTTATAACAGACAGAGGGGAGACATTTGACAGGTAAGGATACATGCAGGAGGCATCTATATCCTTATAGATCAGCACTATGGCAGTAGTTTAGAAAAGATGAGAGTGGGTTTACATCCACTTTAAGGCAGCTGGATCTGGTTCTGGTCCTCTTTGGACCTTCAATCAAAAGGAGGTCTCGCCCGCCCACTCGTCTCAATACTTTATGTGGTTTCTGCCACCCTGGATTCAGGGCCAATTTATTATTCTACTTCAGTACAACCAACCTGTCAGGGTTTTTGTTTCGTTCGATCACTGCCGGCAGCTATAGCCATCAGCAGTGATCATTGTATTCTAACGGCTGGGAAACGTCCCACTGTCAGAACACAATAGCATGGTGGGAGGGATTTCTCCATCAATACTGACTGTGTTGATGGGAGAATTGAGCATTTTTCTTTCCTTCAACCCGTGGTTGAAGAAAATAAAATGTCATAATGTATGTCCTGCCTTAGCTTAGCATTTGGTGTTACTTGAAAGTCAAGGCCATTTTGTGCCTGTGCTGCATGAATAATACATTTAGGGGGAGATGTAAACATCAATTGGATATAATGAGCGGTGGCGGTGCCCCTGGCTACAGTGTCAATATCCAATTGGCCCTGAAGAGCAATGGTGGCCATTAGGGTCTATTTTGCATTGTACGTTGTAAGCATGCAAACATTAACGCAAACATTTCCTTCTGTATGGTGTAAAACAGGGATATTGAATTAAAATTCACGAAGATCCAGTCAGTAAATTTTTCTTTCAGCAGAGGTCCGAATCATGTTTGGTTTTAAATGGCACCTCTACGCATTGGCAAACGTGGTGCCTTTTTGTGAGTGCCAAAGCACAGGGTCAGGGACTTCTTTCTTTGCCTTTCTGCGTATAAGGCAGCCTATTGAAATGAATGGGCCACCAACGCGCAGGTCGCAATGATGTGAACCAAGCCTCAGATCCTTCACTTCACAATCCCGTTATTATATCAGTGTTGCTTAACCCTCCCTGCACATCACAACCCCCCTTCACATCAACAGCACAATTCCTCACTTCACATCAGTTTCTATTCACAGCAGTGTCCTCAACCCGCTTCTCATCACTCCCCCCTCCTTCACATTACAGTCCTCAGCCCCCTTCACATTCTTGTCCTTGGCCCCCCTTTATATCGACCCCCTCCTTCACATTACAGTCCTCAGCCCCCTTCACATTCCTGTCCTTGGACCCCCTCTTTCACATTGTAGTCCCCAGCCCCCTTCACATTCTTGCCCTTGGCCCCCTTTTATATCGACCCCCTCCTTCACATTACAGTCCTCAGCCCCCTTCACATTCTTGTCCTTGGCCCCCTTTTATATCGACCCCCTCCTTCACATTACAGTCCTCAGCCCCCTTCACATTCTTGTCCTTGGCCCCCCTTTATATCGACCCCCTCCTTCACATTGTAGTCCTCAGCCCCCTTCACATTCCTGTCCTTGGCCCCCCATTATATCGACCCCCTCCTTCACATTGTAGTCCCCAGCCCCCCTTCACATTCCTGTCCTTGGCCCCCCTTTATATCGACCCCCTCCTTCACATTGTAGTCCTCAGCCCCCTTCACATTCCTGTCATTTGCCCCCCTTTATATCGACCCCTCCTTCACATTACAGTCCTCAGCCCCCTTCACATTCCTGTCCTTGGCCCCCTTTTATATCGACCCCCTCCTTCACATTGTAGTCCTCAGCCCCCTTCACATTCCTGTCCTTGGCCCCCTTTTATATCGACCCCCTCCTTCACATTGTAGTCCTCAGCCCCCTTCACATTCCTGTCCTTGGCCCCCCTTTATATCGACCCCCTCCTTCACATTGTAGTCCTCAGCCCCCTTCACATTCCTGTCCTTGGCCCCCCTTTATATCGACCCCCTCCTTCACATTACAGTCCTCAGCCCCCTTCACATTCTTGTCCTTGGACCCCCTTTATATCAACCCCCTCCTTTACATTGTAGTCCCCAGCCCCCTTCACATTCTTGTCCTTGGCCCCCCTTTATATCGACCCCCTCCTTCACATTGTAGTCCCCAGCCCCCTTCACATTCCTGTCCTTGGCCCCCTTTTATATCGACCCCGTTTTTCTTTACATTGCAGTCTCCGCCCCCCTTCACACCACCCCTGGCTTCTCCCCCATCCTAATAGCAGTGACATAGCCCTCTTTCCTGTCCTACATTACACAGGGCGGAGGACGGGAGGTACAGCAGGTCTAGAACTGATATGGGGAGACAGGACATTTCTGGATTGAAGGCCGGAGTTGCGCCACTTTTACTGTTAAAGCAAGGGGTTGTGAAGGTATAATTTTGTTTCCTAAATAGCTTCCTTTACCTTAGTGCAGTCCTCCTTCACTTACCTCATCCTTCCATTTTCCTTTTAAATGTCCTTATTTCTTCTGAGAAATTCTCACTTCCTGTTCTTCTGTCTGTAACTCCACACAGTAATGCCAGGCTTTCTCCCTGGTGTAGAGTGTCGTGCTCGCCCCCTCCCTTGTACTACAGGAGAGTCAGGACGCTCTCTACGTTGCAGATAGAGAAAGCACCTGTGTGTTAGTGGGCGTCCTGACTCTCCTGTAGTCCAAGGGCGGGGGCGAGCACGACACTCCACATCACGGAGAAAGCCTTGCATTACTGTGTGGAGTTACAGACAGAAGAACAGGGAATGAGGATTTCTCAGAAGAAATAAGGACATTTAAAAGCAAAATTGAAGGATAAGGTAAGTGAAGGAGGACTGCACTAAGGTAAAGGAAGCTATTTAGGAAAAAAAATGTACCTTTACAACCCCTTTAAAGGGGTGGTTCCCCCTAAAAAAAATTCTAACAATACATTTGGAAGACTGCTTACACTGCGGGTAGGCCTGCTTTTTTTTTCCGTACATACCTCGATATCGCCGTTTCATCCCTCGGCTTCCGGGTATGAGTCTTGTGGGGCTGGGCGTTCCTAGTTGATTGACGTTCCTCCGACCAACGCATACTTGACGTCACGACTTTCCGAAAGAAGCCGAACGTCGCTGCGCAGGCGCCTTATAGAGCCGACTCTATACGGCGCCTGCGCAATGACGTTCGGCTTCTGTCGGAAAGTCGTGACGCGCAGTATGCGCCGGTCGGAGGAACGTCAATCAACTAGGTCCAGCAAGACTCGTACCCGGAAGCCGAGGGATGAAACGGCGATATCGAGGTATGTACGAAGAAAAAAAAAAAAAAAGCCAGCTTACCCGCAGTGTAAGCAGTCTTCCGAATGTATTGTTAGAATTTTTTTTTAGGGGGAACCACCCCTTTAACCAGCTTGTAAATGGTTGCTAAGACTGCCTTCATCCTAGCAACCAATCAGTTAACTGGGGCCGCTCATGCTTTCCATCAAGTGCTCTGCTGCCTCCCGATGTCAGCGCAAACGGCGACTGAGGGGAAGAGCGTCTCCTAAGTGGTGTGTCCGAGGTTGATCCGGATGAGATAGTGACTCGTCAGGATTCGGAAACCTCGGTCTGCCATTTAGTAATGCCTGGTGTAAAATATGATCCTAATCTGAGCACAGCCTGTGTGAATACAACTCTCTTCTATGTCTCCCTGTTTTTGACACCCGTGTGAATGAGTCCTTAGACAGGCAAGTATAGATCCACTTTACTGCATCATATGAGTGTATTTATTGGAATTGAGACTTCTCCACGGTGGTATTTATTGTACAGGAAATAGGCGACTGGCCAAATAAAGTACATCATATCTGCCAGTAATATATTCAGAGATATTGTCATAATCAGCTGCTCTTGCTGAAACTGAATATATCACATGACAATCATCTATGAGTATTGCTCCCTGATATCCAGGAAAATGAAAAAACTCAGCACTAAAAATAAACTCTTAGGGTAGGTAGAAGAGCCGTGGTGGCTGTGGTTGTTTGGTGATCAGTAAAGATTTTTTTTAATGGAAACCAACAAAGGATCTGCCATTGTACAGCTAGGAATAAGTCAATGAATAATGAATGAGCTCTCCACATTCAGCTAAGAAATGAAAAGTTCCTTCCATCAGGCTGGAGCAGCACAGGCGATTTTTTCATGGTGCCGTTTTACAGACCATTGAATGCTTACTTTGGAAAACATTCCTTATGAGTTAACAATTCGGAGGAAATTTTTAGGCTTGCCATACACTGCTAGATTTTTCGTTTTGCTCAGCCTGCAGGCTGAATAGAAAAAAATCGAACAGATTCCCAGAGGCGGCTCTTTAATTAGGCGGTCGCCTAAGGCCTCGCATTTACAGGGGCCTCGCGGCTGCCTAATTTTCCTCTGCTTAAAGGGTCACTAAAGGAAACATTTTCTTTAGCTGAAATGACTGTTTACAGGGTATAGAGACATAGGGGCAGATCCTCAAAGAAATTACGCGGCGTATCTCTTGATACGCTGCGTAATTTCAAATTTTGCGAGTCGTATCTTTGTTTTGGTATCCACAAAACAAGCTACGACGGCATCTGTGTTAGATCCGACAGGCGTACGTCTTCGTACGCCGTCGGATCTTAGATGCAATTTTTCGGCGTCCGCTAGGTGCCGTTCCTGTCGTAATCCGCGTTGAATATGCAAACTAGCTATTTCCGACAATCCACGAACGTACGACCGGCCGTCGCATTTTTTTACGTTGTTTCCGCTCGGCTTTTCCCGGCGTATAGTTAAAGCTGCTATATGGTGGCGTACTCAATGTTAAGTATGGCCGTCGTTCCCGCGTCTAATTTTGAAAATTTTACGTCGTTTGCGTAAGTCGTTTGTAAAAGGGGCTGGACGCCATTTACCTTCACGTTGAAAACAATTACGTCCCTGCGACGTCATTTGGAGCAATGCACCCTGGGAGTTTTTACGGACGGCGCATGCGCAGTTCGTTCGGCGCGGGGACGCGCTTCATTTAAATGAACACGCCCCCTACCCGCCCAATTTGAATTACGCCGCGAGAGATACACTACGCCGCCGTAACTTACGGTGCAAATTCGTTGAGGATTCAAATCAAAGCCAAGTAAGTTACAGCGGCGTAGCGTATCTTACATCTGCGCCGGGCGCAGTGTATGTATGTGGATCTGCCCCATAATAGTTAACTGATTCCTTTTAAAAATGATTAAAAATAGATAAAAACCAATCACATAATGTACCTGCAGTTTAGTTTTGTTTTTGCTGTTGTTTACTGCTTCTCTGATGTACAGAGCCAGAGAGCCAATAGAGGGCAGTGATGGTTTGTAAAACGAAACTGGATTGGTGCTTTTAGACACACAGTAATCACACCTCCTTGATTAGTGACCACAGAGAGAAATCTCCCAGTACTGTGGTTATCAGGAAACAGACAACCAGGAAGTGTCCAGATCAGAGAGGAATTACAGCAACATCAAAGCAAAAACGAACAATGAGGACATGAAACCAGGACTGCAGTAAGGTAAAGGAAGCTATTTAGCTAAAAAAAAAAATTCCTTTGGTGACCCTTTAATTACTGTGTGATAGATCCGTGCAACTTTCTGCAGCCATTTTTATTTGCTTGAATTTTTTTTTAAACGCCAAAGTGCCTGAAAAACGCCTCAGTGTGAAAGGGGTCTTAGCGGCACCTTTGTTTTTCGGGCACTGGCAGTGTAAAAGGGCTCTGAAAGCACTCGGGTTTCCACATTGGGATTGCAGATGAGGCTTCTTTCAGGCGCTTTTTCAACGCCAAAGCGCCTGAAAAATGCCCAGTGTGAAAGGGGTCTAAGGCTGTTTTCACAATGCAGCCGCTTGTTATAGCGGCACTTTGGCGTTGCTATTCGGGTGGCAGCGGGAGCTTTTAACCCCCAAGGACAGGTTAAAAGTGCCAGTGTTGTGTTCTTACTGTTAGGGGGCGTGGCTACACGTGACATGTCTCATGATGGTTCCCGATCACGGGGGAACGGTCATCAGTGACAGTGTCACTAGGCAGAACAGGGGAATGCCTTGTTTACAAAGGCATTCCCCTGTTCTGCTCTTGCCGACCGCAATCGCGGGCCTCCCGGGACTCGCGAGGGCGCACGCCCACTGGGCGTCAGATTTAAAGGGACGTACCTGTACACCAATCTGCCTGCCCGTGGCATTCTGTCGTAAGGTGACCACGTGTCCCGGGACAGTCCCGCATTTTGCAGGTCTGTCTTGGGACCTTCATTCCAGGACAATACAGTGTCCTGGAATGAAACTGACACAGCCACCCCCCGGTCCAATCTGATGCCCTCAAAAAAGGCCGCCACATCACCGCTTTACTCACTGACAGTACTTTTCCTGGCTAGGAATGCCTGGAGGAGCACAGTCCCCGCCCCCTGCTTGTGATTGGAGAAACCATAAATCCCGCCTCTTGTGTCCAATCACTGTGCTGTGATTCGTTACAGCACAAGCTGATTTTTGGGAAGGGAGGGTGTCCCTGAATGGTAGTTTGGAAATGTGGTCACCCTATTCTGTCGACGTAAATAGTCGTGCCGCAGTCGGCAAGCGATTAAAGTGATGCATTGCTGTATCGCAAAAAATGGCCCGACATAGGAAGTAGGTAAATCCTTCCGGGGCTGAAGCGGTTAAAAACACTGATAACCAAAACGCGGCTAAACGTGAGTTTTGGCGTTTAAAAGCTGCTACAGGAGTTTGGCGTTTTAAATGCCTCTGAATACAATTTTTTGCTTTCCAAAAAATGCATCTAAACTCATCTGACTGTAAACGACCCTGTGTACATGGACAGATAAGATAGCATAGAGGAGGGTTCAGGGACAGCTGAAAAAATGCCCAACTGCTCCTAAATGTCCGTTTACCAGCAGTACATGAGGCCTAAATAGCAATAGTTCACATAAAACCAAGCAATACGTTCTCTTTCATGAGACGCTGTGGCTTTATGACCAGCTGAATGAGTCTAAGGCCCCATGCACACGAGGCGTAGATGCAAACTAATCTAAACACGTTTTCAAACGCAAAAAGCGGCGTTTAAAACGCCCGTTTTGCAGCGAATTTCTCTGCGTTT
The DNA here is from genome assembly GCF_905171775.1 of Rana temporaria. Lineage (NCBI taxonomy): Eukaryota > Metazoa > Chordata > Amphibia > Anura > Ranidae > Rana > Rana temporaria. The sequence goes on from NC_053490.1 coordinate 399,816,464, forward strand.
TACCGCGTTTGCATTTATAAGCGTTTAGTTAAGAAACCTCATAAGACCCCCCTAAGCTCAAAAAACGGTATTATTTAACCATTTCAGCCATTTTGTGAGACCAGAGTGAGAAACAGCTGATAGAGCAGCAGTGTACTTGTATTTAGCGTGTCACTTGCCACAAGCTGCGGATTGTCCACTTGCCACAAGTTGTGAATTGTCCACTTGCCACGTCATCTGGCCACACCACCTGCCACAAGCTGTGGATTGTCCACTGGCCACGTCACCTGGCCACAAGTTGTGGATTGTCCACTTGCCACGTCACCTGACCACGACACTTGCCACGTCACCTGCCACGAGTTGTGAATTATCCACTTGTCAAATCACCTGGCCACGTCACCTGCCACAAGTTGTGGATTGTCCACTTGCCACGTCACCTGACCACGACACTTGCCACGTCACCTGCCACGAGTTGTGAATTATCCACTTGTCAAATCACCTGGCCACGTCACCTGCCACAAGTTGTGGATTGTCCACTTGCCACGTCACCAGGCCATGTCACCTGGCCACATCACCTGCCACAAGTTGTGGATTGTCCACAGGCCACGTCACCTGGCCACATCACCTAGCCATGTCACCTGGCCACAAGTTGTGGATTGTCCACTGGCCACATCACCTGGCAATGTCATCTGGCCACGTCACCTGCCACAAGTTGTGGATTGTCCACATCATCTGCCACAAGTTGCAGATTGTCCACTTGCCATGTCACCTGCCCATGTTACCTGGCCATGTCACCTGCCACGTCACCTGTTCACATCACCTGGCACGTCACCTGGCCACAAGTTGTGGATTGTCCACTGGCCACGTGACCTGCCACATTACCTACCACAAGTTGTGGATTGTCCACTTGCCACGTCACCTGGCCATGTCACCTGCCACAAGTTGTGGATTGTCCACTGGCCACTTCACCTGCCACAAGTTGTGGATTGTCCACAATGCAATGCAGGTAATTACAGTTTTTTAAATGGTTTTTCATCATTTGCCATCATTTTTGAGATTTCTAATGTAAAAAAATAGGTCACCATTTAAAAACGCCTATAAACGAAATCGCGTCAAAATGGCGGTACCGCGTTTTGCGTCTGAAACGCGAAAACTTTTGCGTCTGAACCCATATTTTTGCTTCTGAAAAAACGAGCATAAACGCAACTGCCGAAAAACTTGACTGTGTGCATGGACACATAGGATAACATTGAATGTGTTCCGGGACAGTTGAAAAAGCTGTTCAAATGCCTCTGAACACGCGTTTACCAGCGCCTCGTGTGCATGGGGCCTAATACCTGCTTCCCCGTCACCTGCAGTGGTTCCTCCCACTGGCTTGTATATCCTATAATTTGGCACAAGCTGGTGGGAAGAACCAATGTGCGTATTGGGGGGGGGCAGCAAGAATTCCCACATGAGCGTTCAGCGTTGAATACCTGAGACATGGGGTATGTTTTGCCTGTGCAGGGCTTGCTGTGAGCTGAGGTGAGCGGCTCTCTCTATGGGATTAGAGGGCAGCACGTTATGGAGGATTATCTGCACCGCTCAGGAAACATTTCCTCAGCTATCACAAGAAGCAAGTTCTGTCCGGCGACTTGTGTGAAAAGTAGCAGAGTCAGGAAGGGGTTAATGATAAATTGCCCGTATATAGGAGCGGGGAAGTCCGCCCGCCCGCCCGTGCCGCCTTCTCTCAGGCGCTGTGTGTCTAATTCCGTGCATGTGTTCTGTGTGGGTTTTTCCTTTTAACTTCGAGTTTCCTGTCGGCTGAAATGAGAAGGGAGCCGAGCGGAGTGTGTGGGGGAGGGGCGGTATGAATAGCAGCTTCTGCAGACAAGTGCCGGGAAGCGGCGCGCCTCGCTCAGCCCCGTCTATCTTCTGCCGTCTCCTTCTTCTCCCACGTTGTGCTCCGCGCTCCTCTCCTCACCTGTCTGTACATACCTCCTGTCCTGATACCTACCTACACAATACAATTATTGGTGTTGCCAGTTTTGAAGCGACGCGTTGTTTACGCAGCGGTTTTTTACATGCAATTCTTTTGGTAAAAAATACACTTGAATGAATTTTACAATAAAATATTACAATATAGCAAGTAAATAGATACCTAACATGTCATGCTTTAAAATTGCACATACCCTTGGAATGGTGTCAAACTACGGTACTACCTCTTGCTGCCTGCCACACGTACATTTACTGCGGGACAGCGGTTCGTGTGCGCAGAATCACGTACGTTTACTGGAGCGCCTCCTGTGTGCAGAATCACGTACATTTACTGCGGGGCGGTGGCTCCTGTGCGTAGAACTGCGTTCATTTACTGCAGGGCGAAGGCTCCTGTCCGCAGAATCACGTAAGTTTACTGCAGGGGCGGCTCCTGTGCACAGAATTACTTACATTTACTGCAGCGCCTCCTGTGCGCAGAATCGCGTACATTTACTGAGGAGCGGTGGCTCCTGTGCGTAGAATCACGTACATTTACTGTGGCGCGGTGGCTTCTGTGCGCAGAATCATGTACATTTACTGCACAGCGGCGGCTCCTGTGCATAGAATCACGTACATTTACTGCAAGGCGTTGCCTTCTGTGCACAGAATCACGTACATTTACTGCGCAGGGTGGCTCCTGTGCGTAGAATCACATACAGTTACTGCGGAGGGTGGCTCCTGTGTGCAGAATCGCGTACATTTTCTGCGGCGTGGCGGCTCCTGTGCGCAGAATCACGTACATTAACTGCGCAGGGTGGCTCCTGTGCGCAGAATCACGTACATTTACTGTGGCGCGGTGGCTCCTGTGCGCAGAATCATGTACATTTACTGCACAGCGGCGGCTCCTGTGCATAGAATCACGTACATTTACTGGAAGGCGTTGCCTTCTGTGCACAGAATCACGTACATTTACTGCGCAGGGTGGCTCCTGTGCGCAGAATCACATACATTTACTGCGGAGGGTGGCTCCTGTGCGCAGAATCGCGTACATTTACTGCGGCGTGGCGGCTCCTGTGCGCAGAATCACGTACATTTACTGCGCAGGGTGGCTCCTGTGCGCAGAATCACGAACGTTTACTGTGGGGAGTGGCTCCTGTGCGCAGAATCACTGACATTTCCTGCAGCGTGACGGCTCCTGTGCGCAGAATGACTTACATTTACTGCGGGGCGTCCGCTCCTGTGCGCAGAATCACGTACATTTACTGTGCGGGGTGGCTCCTGTGAGCAGAATCACGTACATTTACTGCGGGGGGCGCTCCTGTGCGCAGAATCACGTACATTTACTGCGGAATGGCGGCTCCTGTGCGCATAATCACATACATTTACTGCAGAGCGACGGCTCCTGTGCGAAGAATCACGTACATTTACTGCGGGGCAGCCGCTCCTGTGCGCAGAATCACGTACATTTACTGCGCGGAGGTGGCTCCTGTGAGCAGAATCACGTACATTTACTGCGGGGGGGGGGGGGGCGCTCCTGTGCGCAGAATCACGTACATTTACTGCGGAATGGCGGCTCCTGTGCGCATAATCACATACATTTACTGCAGAGCGACGGCTCCTGTGCGCAGAATCACGTACTTTTACTGCGGGGCAGCCGCTCCTGTGCGCAGAATCACGTACATTTACTGCGCGGAGGTGGCTCCTGTGAGCAGAATCACGTACATTTACTGCGGGGGGGGGGGCGCTCCTGTGCGCAGAATCACGTACATTTACTGCGGAATGGCGGCTCCTGTGCGCATAATCACATACATTTACTGCAGAGCGACGGCTCCTGTGCGCAGAATCACGTACATTTACTGCGGGGCAGCCGCTCCTGTGCGCAGAATCACGTACATTTACTGCGCGGAGGTGGCTCCTGTGAGCAGAATCACGTACATTTACTGCGGGGGGGGGGCGCTCCTGTGCGCAGAATCACGTACATTTACTGCGCGGAGGTGGCTCCTGTGAGCAGAATCGCGTACATTTACTGCGGGGGGGGGGCGCTACTGTGAGCAGAATCATGTACATTTACTGCGGAATGCCGGCTTCTGTGTGCATAATCACGTACATTTACTGCAGCGCGGCGGCTCCTGTGCACAGAATCACGTACATTTTGGCTCTGGGGCGCGCTGTGATTGGACACAGCAGGAGCCAATCAGCGGGTCCGCCGATCGTTCGAGGCACTATGTAAGTAAGGCAGATCGCTGTTCTGTTACAAGTGAAGGCAGTGATCTTGTGGTTCTGAAACAGGGATCTCTGCCTTCTCACAGTACAAGCACCTCCCCCACCCAGTTAGCAAGCACTCCCTAGGAACACATTTAACCCTTTGCTCTCCGCTGGTGTTAACCCCTTCCCTGCTAGTGTCATTGGTACAGTGACAGTGCATTTTTTTTAGCACTGATCGCTGTATTACTGTCACTGGTTCTAAAAAAAAAGTGTCAGATATCAACTATCAGTCGCTGATCGCCGTCATTACTATAAAAAAATAAATATATCATAAATATATCCCATCATTTGTACACGGTATAACTTTTGCGCAAACCAATCAAATACGTTTTTTGGGATTTTTTTAACCAAAAATATATTGCTGTCACAAGGACATCCCTGGATGTGGTGGAGGTGCCGCCACTGGTCAGCAACGTCTTTCCCTGCGTCTCTTGTGGGTACAGCTTGTCATTGAAACAAATGACCCTCACAGATGTGAAACGATTCTTCCTGCCCGTTTTAGCCCCTTTAGACCTTTTTTTTTTATCTTAATTCATAGAATGCGTTGGCGAGGTGTGTTGGGTGCCATTTGGTATGAACAGCACTAACTATAACAGGAATGACATCGTTGGTAGCTTGGCTCCTTATGGTAGCCCGCGCAGTCACTGTGCTGGCAGCGCCATGTGCGTGCGTTTCCAGCACAGATCAATGGGCACATACATGGGGCAGCCAGGCATTGAGGCTCACCTATATGTGTGTGAGGCTGATGTCAAGAGGTTAACAACTAGAAAGAGTGGAAACATGTGATTCTGCACTGAATGTAATGTGAGCACACAGCTGGTATATAAGAAGGAACACATTTATGCCTGAGAGCTCTTTGGGCAGGGCATAGCTTCACCTTTGGAACATTTTCATATGCCCTCTACTGCCAGAAAGCGTTTGGCCTTCGTACTTTACAGCTCCGAAAGAGCAGCATCAACAAAGAGACGTGTGGAGAAAACCAACAGGCTAGAGCTGACCATCGATTCATTGAAATTTAGCCTGTTCAGCAGGGACCAGCTGAATCTCGATCTATGTATGGCACTGTGGTTGAACAGAAGTTGAACTCATTAGCGGCTGGTGCTCAGAATTTTTTGGGGGGTGCAAACAAACGAAAAAAAAAAACATCAATTGCAGCCTCACTGTGCCCATCTAACGCAGCCACTGTGTTTCTCAATTGTCGCCACTGTGCCATGCCATCAATTGTCACCACTGTGCCATGCCATCAATTGTTGCCACTGTGCCATGCCATCAATTGTCGCCACTGTGCTATCAATTGTCGCCACTGTGCCATGCCATCAATTGTCGCCACTGTGCCATCAATTGTTGCCACTGTGCCATGCCATCAATTGTCACCACTGTGCCATGCCATCAATTGTCACCACTGTGCCATGCCATCAATTGTCGCCACTGTGCTATGCCATCAAACGCAGCCACTGTGCCCATCAATTGTCGCCACTGTGCCCATCAATTGGCCCCACTGTGCCCATCAATTGTCGCCACTGTGCCATCAATTGTTGCCACTATGCCATGCCATAAAACGCAGCCACTGTGCCCTGCCATCAAATGCAGCCACTGTGCCCATCAATTGTCACCACTGTGCCATGCCATCAAACCCAGCCACTGTGCCCATCAATGGTCGACACCGTGCCATGCCATTAATTGTCACCACTGTGCCCATCAATTGCTGCCAGTTTGCCCCATAAAATGCCGCCACATTGACCCCCCCCGCCCGGCACTTACCTTTCTTGGGTCAGCCTTTCTCCCTCCACGATCCCTCGATGTCTTCTCCGCCCTCTTTGACCATCAGAAGCCAAGAGTACCTTACACCACAGTGCACCCCCCCCTCCCCCCTTACCTTGTGCTCCTGCTGATTCACCACTGAGAGCGGAGCTGGGAAGCAGAAGTGCAGGGTCTGGAGGAGAGCCAGGGGAGGCAGAGACGAGAGGGGTGGGGAGGCTGCACAAAGAGGCATCTGGATCTGTAGGAGGAGTTCTGTCCTCCTCTCTTCTGACAACTGCTTAGATGGGGGTGTATCAGAGATGAGCCTCTCCATGGCTGAATGGAGAAGCGCATGATCTGGCAGAGGAGTTCTGTTCCTCCTCTCTGCTGCCAACTGCTGAGACAAGGTGGCAGTGAAGTTGAGGGGGGTTCTCATGAAATGACCTAGTCGGATTTGGCCCGCGGGCCTTATGTTTGACACGTGCTGTAGAATTTGAAGCAAGCTGAATAATGTGCATGCCGTTTATTTCCCTCAAAGTCCATGTACAGGAGCTAAGTGTATTGCTTTCTTTGGCTTCAGTCTCATCTCACCGCTGTGTTTGGTATTGGGAAGTGAGACACTTCCAAAGGGCTGATTTATTCAATGATCAGCAGACTGTCACTCTTCTTCCCTTGTGACAGGGTCTCTTTAAGCCATGTGAGAATCGAAGCCCTCAAGGACTTGAGTAGCGCAGCCCTTGCTAAATCAGCGGCAGACATGGGGACTACTAGACGTCATGTGAAATAAGATTTAATTGATCTTTATGCAGACGTGCACAAGGAATGCATAAATGGATGTTTACTGCTAGAAAATGCTCAGAGGAGCACGTGGCTGAGCCCAGCTAAACAAGAGCATATCATGAATCCTGAATCCGCAATAAGCGTACTGCATCAACGGCTTAAAGGTACATACACGCTAATGTCATTGTTTTACTTACCCTGCTGCCAATTGTAGCCCATTATTTTACATGGGGACACAAACGCATGCAGTGCGTTGGTGATCCGATGTCAGGATGAATTTGGTGCAATAAAATGGTGGTGGTATTTATTTCATTATGATATGAATAGTTATAACATTAGGTTTAGAGGTTATACTCATTTTTTTGGATTAGCTGAAGGCCCAGGGGCTTAACTACAAATCATGGGGCCCCATAGCATCATTTTGATGGGGCCCCCTGGCTGACTCTCTCTGTAGCAGCTGGCAGTGTCAACTGTGACAATACGTGTCATTGATCTTAACATAAAGTACGCCTAAATCAAGGACAAGCAGCGGGGGAGCTGTCAGCATAGTCAGTACGCAATTGGGGATCAGGGCTGCGCTAAAAAAAGTTATAGTTGTAGAAGCAATAATAAGATAGCATAATTATATTTTATTCATACTCTTGCACACAATTATTTCATAACCCTAAGGGCAGCTTCACACTGATCCACTGTCCTTTGCCCACAGCGCAGTGTACCCGCAGCATTGAGGTGGGTTAGCTGTGCCTTGCCATTGACTTGCTTTGAGAAAACACACCGAAACAGCGGGACATAATAGAAGTCTATGGCAAAGCGCAGCTACAGTCCTGCATGCAGTAATTTTGGTGCACTTTCCGAAAACACACAAAAAACACAGGATATAATAGATGTTCATGGCAAACGCAGCTAACCCGCACGAAAACTGCGGGTACACGGCTCTGCACCGTGTTGCAGCCAAAGCACAGTGAAGGCACCTTAATGCAAGCTTTTTAAAGGTCTTCTTTATTGGTGGCAGGAGATCCAGCGTGCGGCAGTGGATTACAGCTGGACTTCGCTGGATGGGTATGGGTTTGAGGATAACCCTTTTGGTTATCAAGGGAATATCAAAATTAACACAGAAGAGAATTTCCTCTTCAACATCCAGAGTCTGGGCACAGGTGCACATTATAGCTGTTTTGTAATTTTTTGACTGTAATGCGGCGTACACACGGTCGTTTTTCGGCATGAAAAAAAACAAAATTTTTCAGCATGTCCAAAAAACAAAGTTTTTCCAACTTCATCATTAAAAACGATGTTGCCCACACACCATCGTTTAAAAAAAATGATGAACAAAGCGCGGTGACGTACAACACGTACAACGGCACTCTGAAGGGGAAGTTCTATTCGCCTTTGGGCTGCTTTTAGCTGATTCCGTGTTAGAAAAAGACAATTTGCGCTTTTTTGTCTGTTACAGCGTGATGAATGTGCTTACTCCATTATGAATGGTAGTTTTACCTGAAAGAGCGCTCCCGTCTCATAACTCGCTTCTGGGCATGCGCGGGTTTAAAACATCGTTTTAGCCCACACACGATCATTTTTTACAACCCGAAAAACGATGTGAAGCCCACACACGATGATTTTAAATGCTGTTTTTAAAAACGTCGTTTTTTTTTTTCATGCCGAAAAATGACCGTGTGTACGCGGCATAAGGCCCCATTAACACGGGCCACATCCAGTTGGCTGATCCCCTGCTAAGCTGACATAGGCGTGCTCACAGGGTGTGCCCAGGCACACCCTAATCACCCCATGCACATTAGTGTTATCGCTCTGCGTAGCAACAGGAACATGGGAAAGATCTCCCTCTTACCAGTTCTGCCATAAGAAGTGTTTATGCTCTTGTCTTTCACTGTGCCAGCAGGGAGATCAATGTGCCAGGGTCATATATATGTAGATACAAACACATGCATTTGTGTTTGAGCTTAAAGGTGTTGTAAAGGTAAATGTTTTTTCACCATCCTATGCATTAAGGTGAAAAAACATCCGACAGTACGCCCCCCCCCCCCCCCAGCCTCCGTTTTGCTTACCTGACCCCTCGAAAGTCCCGTGCTCGCCCCCGTCATCCTCCTCGATTCTCAGCGTGGCCGTTGATTGGCTACACTGAATGGGTTGAAAGCAGCGCAGCCACTGTATCACGGGAGTGCACCCGCAAGAGCTTTCCACCATGCGAGCTCACATGAAGGTGGAAAGCTCTTGCGGGGAGAAGCCGAGACAGACGCCGAGGGACCCCAGAAGACCAGGTTCGGGGACACTCTGTGCAAAACGAGCTGCACAGTGGAGGTAAGTATAACATGTTTGTTATTTAAAAAAAAGAAAAATGTATCTTTACTGATCCTTTAAAGGTCTACACCCTAATGCATTAGGCTGCGCACACCTATGTAAGCTGAGCAAAGCGGCCGGATGATGACAGGTCCAAGTCCGTTCTGCTTATGCAGAGTGGACACTGACACAGCCTGCTTTGCTTCATGGGCAGTCAGATGTAAACGGATCATGGCCCAGATTCTCGTAGAATCGCCTATCTTTAGGCGGGCGTAGCGCATCTGAGATACACTACGCCGCCGTAACTTAGAGCGGCATGTCCCGTATTCTCAAAGAACTTGCGCTTTAAGGTACGCCGGCGTAGTGTAACTGGGCCGGCGTAAGCCCGCCTAATTCAAATGTGGAAGTGGTGGGCGTGTTTTATGGAAATTAATCGTGACCCCACGTAATTGACGCTTTTTCCGAACGGCGCATGCGCGCGCATGCTCAGTATCACGCCAAATTTTCAAATTAAATTGCGCCCGCTCAATGCCTAGTCGACGTAAACGTACGTCAAGCCCCATTCACGGACGACTTACGCAAACGACGTAAAACGTGAAAAATTCGACGCTGTTCCGACGTCCATACCTAACATTGGTACGCCTCCTCTACGCCTCATAGAGCAGGGGTAACCTTACGCCCAAAAAAGCCTAACGTAAATGACATAATAAAAAGCGCCGGTCGCACGTACGTTTTGAGAATCGGCGTATCTAGCTCATTACCATATTCGACGCGTAAATCGACGGAAGCGCCACCTAGCGGCCAGCGTAAATATGCAACTTAGATACGACGGCGTAAGATACTTACGCCGGTCGGATCTAAGGCCCCATACACACGGGAGGATTTATCCGCGGATACGGTCCAGCGGACCGTTTCCGCGGATAAATCCTCTCGAGGATTTCAGCAGATTTTAATGCGATGGAGTGTACTCACCATCGCATTGAAATCCGCGCCGAAATCCTCTGGCGATGACGTGTCGCGCCGTCGCCGCGATTATGACGCGGCGACGGGCGCGACGCTGTCATATAAGGAATTCCACGCATGCGTTGAATCATTGCGACGCATGCGGGGGATCCCTTCGGACGGATGGATCCGGTGAGTCTGTACAGACGAGCGGATCCATCCGTGGGATCCGATTCCAGCGGATAGATATTCTGTGCATGTCGACAAATATCTATCTGCTGGAATTCGGAAATATCCGCGGATAAATATCCGCCGGAGTTTACACACCATAGAATCTATCCGCTGAAACCCATTCGATGGGATTTATCTGCGGATAGATTCTATGGTGTGTATGGGGCCTTAGACAAATCTATGCGTAACTGATTCTAAGAATCAGGCGCATAGATACGACGCCTCAAACTCAGAGTTATGATGGCGTATCTGGAGATACGCCGTCGTAACTCCTACGAGAATCTGGGCCCATCTGTCCATTTACACCCGACTGGCCTCTGGTCCAATCCAGCCACACGGAGGAGAACAGATCCCCTTCCGTTTGTTTTAGCCGGATCAAAATGGAGGTAGCTAGGTGTAAACGGACAAAAGTTTGTTTACATCCAACTGCCCATAGTGGCGAATGGAGGGTCTGATCGGGTCCACCTGAAAAACGGACCGGTGTGGACCCGATTAGACCTCTCGTAATATTTGTTTCAACATTTAATTGCATATGAAAAGAAACTAGTGTACAGACTTCAGTGACGCACAGCAATCAGTCAGGCGTCCTGTTTTCCTCACGTCATTTCTTGATGCGGACATTGTACTCTGCACAGTTTGCACTATTTTAATGAATTAGCTCCCTAGTTAACTGAGAGATTGATACCACTTTAATCAAACTTCGCTCTTGTAAATTTGCAAGTTTCTAATAAATACACTTTATATTTGGAGGTTTGCAAATGTGTAAATCAGCAAACATGGCTCACTGTATTTTTTACGTATGAAATTATTACTTTTTTTTTCATTGATTTTACTAGAGAATAAATTCCTTCTTTGCCTGCACCTCTGATTTATACTCCCCTAATTCATCCTCTGTTGATTCATGTATTGCAGTCTTCCCTACACCACATACTGTATATTACAACTCTGCATCCCTCTTACACTGTGTAATTATATGTCAATGAGACTGATGTATCGGCACCGCTGTTTGCTGTCACTGTTGCAACAGTCTGACATACTCGGTTGCTGCATGTACAGCACATACCTCGATATATCATTAAAATCACATCATTACTGTTTTCTCCCTTTTTTTCCTTTTGTCTCGCTTTGCAAAAAGCAGAAGTCTCTAGCAGACCCTGGCTAATAGGGCCTAGCAGAGAAAGCGTTAAAGCTAGTTAATGCAACTCTTTAGAGACTTTGCTCCAGGCCTGAATTGCTTGCATAATTACCTGAAATGCACATTACTGCCAGACCTGCCCCCCACTGCATATAATTCTTCTTCTAGCTGTCTCCAGCAGCTAAAATCCCTCCACCTCCCTCTCTCCAACGCACACTTTAAAATGGCGCAGACGGCTCGGAACTGGGAACATTTACAGACATTAATCCGTCGATAATAAAAGGGGTGTGGGGATTCCTTTCCAAGCCACGAGGCTGGAAAAAGTTCACATTGTACGTTGCACGCTGACTCTACAGAACGATAGATTTTGCTTGAGGTTACATCACCAAATTTTCCCTTTATCTAATATGTCGTGGCCTTGCTCATTCGCGTCTCTACTGAATGGAATTAAAGTTTGTTTTTATAGATGTCTTGGTGCAGTCGATAAACAAGGGGCCGTGGAAGATTAGAGTAGGCTTGTGTATTGCAGAGGGTCCCGGTGTGAGAAATGTGGGCATGCGTTGGGGTATTATTTTCAGGAAAGTGAAACGAATTGAAGATAGATTACGTTTCCATTGCATTCTCAGTCAGGATTGGTCTCCGAGGCTGGGGGGATAATTGTAGATACCGCAGTCTGGATGGTCACTTGGACACTGTGAAGCCTCGTACACAGGATCGGATATCTGATGGAATCTAGTCCGATGGATTTTTTCGTCGGATATCCGATGAAGCTGACTTTCATCAGTCTTGCCTACACACCATCAGTCAAAAATCCAACCGTGCCAAAACGCGGTGACGTAAAACACTACGACGTGCTGAAAAAAAATGAAGTTCAATGCTTCCGAGCATGCGTCGACTTGATTCTGAGCATGCGTGGATTTTTCACCGATGGACTTCTACAGAGACGATCGTTTTTTTATCCATAGGAAAAATTTAAAACATGTTCTTTTTTTTTTCGTTGATGGAAAACAAACCGATGGGGCCCACACACGATCGGGTTGTCCGTTGAAAACAGTCCATCGGTCTGTTTTCATCGGACAAACCGATTGTGTGTACAGAGCTTTGGGAGTTTGGTGTGTGGCTGGTACATAGTCTTATAATTATCTATCAAAGGTTTCCACTACCTTTAATTCAGTGTTAATATTCTACTGCCCTATGTAGAGTACAGTGGCTTAGTGGTTAGAAGTTCTGCTTTGCAGCACTGGGGTCCTTGGCTTGAGTCCCAGTCAGGACACTAAGGCCCCTTTCACACGATCGGACCGTTCAGGTACGCCTGTCAGTTTTTTTAACGGCGGACCTCAACGGCCGCTCCATGCCGGAGACATGTCCGCTGACATCCGATCCGATCTGCCAAAATCAGACGGATGGCGATACGTCCCCATCCGTCCATGGCGGATCGGAACAGGTGAGCTCTGATGAAAACAGACATGCTGTCCGTTTTCATCAGATCTCCCCATAGGAGACAGCGGCGCTGCACAAGCCCCTCCCTGCTCAGTGAGCAGAGAGGGACTTGTCCTCCGCCGGCTCAGTGGAGATCGGCGGGAGCTGGCGGACTTGTGGAAGAGGGCTAAGTACATGGAGTTTGCATGTTCTCCATGTGCTGGCATGGGTTTCCTCCAGGTACCTTGGTTTCCTCCCACACTCCAAAGACATGTTGGTAGGTTAATTGGTTCCTAACTTTTTATTATAATGTTGTACTGAGTGCTCCCATGATTGCTTCCTCATCTTCTGCCCCCAAAGCAGATAAAGTGCTTTTCGGTGTTCAATGGAAGTGCTTAGAAATATAAATACACTAAAGAAAATAATTAACTGTATTGTAAGTGCCGGTTCACACTACCGCGACTTGGGATCCGACTTGTGTCGCGTGACATGAGAAATTACATGTTAGGCTGGGTTCACACTACGGTTTTCCCGTCCGTCAGCCGCATACGATTTATATGAAAAAACGTATGCGGCTGAAACGGACGGGAACGTATGGCACCGCACATATGTGCGTTTTCCATTAACATTAATGTTAAAGGAAAACGTATGCGGTTGCCATACTGTTTTAAAAACGACCGCAAAACCGTGGTTGAACACGGTTTTGCGTACGTTTAAAAAACGTTTTGCCAGCAAATCGTACGCACCCGGATGCATCCGAGTGCATACGATTTGCAATGCATTGTCTATCTCTACGTTTTCCCGTCCGGGCCCGTACGTTTTCAATACTGAAATCGTATGCGGCTGACGGACGGGAAAACCGTAGTGTGAACCCAGCCTTAGTCAATGAGAGCCGTCTTAAAGCGGGGTTCCGGGCATAATTCTTTTTTTGCAAGCTAAAATTAATCACATTAAATAGTCCCTAAAACATACTGTATTAATAGCTCCCCAATCGTTCCAGAAATCATTGCAAACACTTGCCTTATATCCTCCAGCTCATGTTGTGGCCGTATCCATCATATGTGTGGGCATGTGAAGCCCAGTTCCCTTTTCTTCCTGGTTTTCAGGGAGAGGTGCATGCTGGGCGATTTTTAGGCACAGTAATGCCCGGAGACTCCTGGGAAATGAGTGTCATCATTTCCCAGGAGACAATGGGGTACCAATAGGGTACCAGGAACTATGCTGATTTCTATCATTTAATCATGTGCAGGCAAACATGCTGTTTTTTATTTTCCTTGCATGCCCCCCTCAGATCTACAGCGACTGCACTTCCAAGTGTACTTTAAGTGCACTCGTAGTGCAAAGTGGATTTTTCTTTAGTAAATAAACCCCTTAGTTCCAATTGAGCAGAGAAGAATGCAGACCACATCACAGTCCTGTCCAGACCCATCTGTGGTGTGGTCTGCATTCTTGATTGCATGAATGTGTGCCAGAAATAGGGTCATGTGGTTACATACTGCACAGTATCCACATTTTTCCATCCCTCCTATACAGGAAAACTATAACATGAATATCTTCAGTACACATGCTGCTCATACCACATGTCGCAGCTGACAATCTCATATCTATGGTAGGTTTCTAATCTTACCAGCTGCCCACTGTTGGCTACTGACCTTACAAGTTTATGGAGCTCTCAGTTTGCCGTTGGGTTAGACAGAACGTATGGTAGATGCATGGGAGATCGACCTCACAGATCTGTGGCTACCTTTTGGCAGGCAGATCTGAGTAATAACTGTCTTTCCCTTTTATGCACTAAAAAGGGAAGGATCCTTCCAGTGTACTGCAGTGGCATGCCAACCACGTTAGGGAGAAAAGACATAATAACATCTTCCATTTAAATGAAATGAACCAATAGGAAGTTTGGGTTTAAAGCTTACAGATCCTAGTGATTAAAATAAAAGATCAGCCCATTATCTTCCAAATCACAGACGTTGTTGCCGTGAATATACCCATCTGTTAAAATGCGTAGTGGTAACCCGCACTATTTCAAACCAGAATACAGGTCCCTTAATACAAACTGTTGCATTGTGTAAACATTTGTGTTTAGTCTATGGAAAAAGGGCATACTGTTGACATCCATAGCATCAGTTTATTGGGGGGGGGGGGGGACAAAAGCCTCAGATAAGGTGCTCTAAGAGTTGGCCATACTCCATATTCCCATCGCACACGTTCCTGGATAAGCTCTAAAGGATTTGGGTGCTGCAGCAACAGCCAGCTGGGAAGTGGTTCAGAAAGTCACAATGGAGATATTTGCCAGCACACCATGGATCGACAGGGTAGTGTCCAAACGGATTTTATTGCATGATCACAACACAAAGCAGTGCACTTCTTTGTGTTGTGATCATGCAATAAAATCCGTTTGGACGCTGCCCTGTCAATCCATGGTGTGCTGGTAAAGATCTCCTAAGAGCCGGTTCACACTGGGGCGACCTGTCAGGCGCCTGACAAGTCACGGTCCACAGTAGTCAAAGGAACCATTCTAATAGGAGCGACACAAGTCGCTCCGACTTAGAAAAAGGTTCCTGTACGACTTTGGGGGCGATTCGGGGCGACTTGCATTGACTTCAATACTGAAGTCATTTTGCAAGTTGCCCCTCAAGACGCCTTGAGATCGCCTTGCTAAGTCGCCCCCAAAGTCGTGCCGCCTGTGTGTGAACCGGCTCTAAGGGTTGGCCATACACTAAAGCCCCGTATACACGGTCGGATTTTCCGATGGAAAAAGTCAGTCGGACTTTTTCCATCGGAAATTCCGATCGTGTGTACGGGGCATAATAGATTTCTTTTGTTCGAGCTGAAGGCTAAACAAATTAAATATAACAAATTCTTCCATACACACAAATGGTGCTAATGGGCTAATCACCCCGGCTGTCAAAAGAACTGAACAGTACCTGCAGCTGATTGGCTGCCAGTGCTGTTCCGACAATAAATTTCAATCCAGCTCCTCTGAAATAAATTGATCAGGCAGGGCCATCCACTGATAGAAAAAGTAGCAGCTTTGCCTTCCCTTATTTATTTTCCTGACATTGATAAAGACTGCAGTAACTACAGAGAATCCATTCTGGCCATACTATCGTAACTTACTACATCAGACACCATTTCCCTCCATGTGTCGGGGGTGGTGACAGGTACACATCTGTGACTACCTGTGCTATCCCCTGGTTTAGTACAGGAGCAGGAAGGTTGTAACTGAGGAGTGCCCAACCAGTGGCCCGGGGGCCACATGTGGCCCGCGGAGTCCTCTGATGTGGCCCGCGGAGTCCTCTGATGTGGCCCGCGGAGTCCTCCTGCTCTGGAATAGCGGCTTGATATAAGCCGATGCTTCCTGTATAGCGCCAACTCCTGTCACAGGTGTCGTGATGCCAAATGCACTCTGCCTGGGACAGCAACAACTGGCGATACCTGAATGGAAGACTGTTATTAAAGGTACGTTTAATACTAAAATCAGTGTATATATGGGCATATCTGTTCTGCAGTGGTTACTGGGCTGCTTTCAATCTGATTCGCAGGTGCAGCGCAGAACACCTGTGGTGACCTGCACTGAGCCATAGGCTTCTGTTATTACCTATGGGTTTGTGCACCACACCTGCAGGATATAGGGATAAGCAATTAGCGGACCTCCAGATGTTGCCAAACTACAAGTCCCATGATGCATAGCGAGACTCTGACAGCATCAAGCATGACACCCAGAGGCAGAGGCATGATGGGACTTGTAGTTTGGCAACAGCTGGAGGTCCGCTAATTGCTTATCCCCGTATGGCAAAGTGCAGCTAACAGCAGGAAAGCCCCAGGTGCACTGCGTTGCACCCTCGGTGTGGGTATATCACAACGCATGTGTGAAAGCATCCTTAGGCCCCTTTGACACGATCAGTGTGACCCAATTGGACCCTTCGTTCACCTCTATTGAGCCACAGATGTAAACGGACTTGTGGTCATTTACACACACCTACCTCTTATTCGATCCACAATAAAAAGGGGGGGGATCCGTCCCCTTCCATCTGTGAAGATGTGGACATGGGCCTGTCTTCTGCCCGCTCCATTCATTGTGGCCCGCGACCGGTTACCAAGTCGCTTCAGTGGCCCTTGCCCTTCAAAAGTTTGGGCACCCCTGTTGTAACTGGTTCCCTTGGACATTCACCAGGCCCCAGGCTAATGCCTAGCTTGCTATGTGAATGGCCCGGGTTCAGCCCGGTGTCTATAGATTAGGATGACCAGACATCCCCAGTTTCAGGGGACAGTCCCCTGATTGAGGACACTGTCCCCGGACCAAGTCTGTCCCTGGTTTTGTCCCCAGATTGGATTTAATAGGGGGCAGGGGCAATTTCAAAGACAATCAGTGAAGAATTAAAATAAAAAAAATGAATTACACACCCCCGCTCCGCCGTGCCTACTAGCATAGGGGGTTGTATTTTCCCCATTATCTGTGCCCCTTTCTGATGATCATGTGCTGGTCGGAGTGGAGGGAATATTTCTTCAGTTTCGGGCACATGCCCATTCAGCTCCGCTCGCATGTTCTTCTGCCTTGGCTCAAATCCTGGCCAGCCACCTGCCTATCTCCTTGCCTTCCCTGGCGGAGTGATCTTCCTCCGCTCCCCATCCAGTAGTAGCCGGGGCCCGAAGAGTAAGACTTGAGAGGCTGTGAGGCGGGCAACGACGGGCAGAGAGTTGCTGATTATTGCCATTACTAGTAAAGAAAAAATATGTCCCCGGATTTCATTTTAAAAATCTGGTCACCTTACTATAGATTCCTTAATAGCAAACGGAGGCCTGAAGTTTCCTTAGCCTTAGCTTAACCCTAGGAATATTTCCTGTGAAAAGAGAATGGAAATGACTGGTTAGTTTCCTTGTTGTGCTGGGGATTACAGTCAGCAGATAAGTAAACTAGCAGACGGGTTTCTGTTAACAGTTGCAATGCTTGATTATAATGGCAGGCATCATCATTTGTCTAGCAATGGATTCCTGTAATTGGCAGCACAATGTTCTTCATGGAAGAGGGTGAAATGGGCCGCCATAGAGGCCTGCTGTCACAAATGAGCTGAATGCAGAGGCAATAGACAGGTTGAGTAAGTTCCTGAACATGAGAGGTTAAAAGGCAGGAGGCTGGGCAGACCTCCCAATCACAGACACATAGCGGGGAGCAGCGGTTATGACACAGCTTATACTTCAGTTGCGTTCGCTTTTCCGCTGCACGTATTGTGCTGTGAGCGGGCTGCCTGCAACCCATTGCTAACCACATCTCTGTGCCTGGTGTGAGGGAGACATCTTTTTCCACATGCTTGGCTGGATGCTTATTATAGTTTGTTTGTGTGGAGCAGGCTGGGACTTTTTTAGAGGATTGAGAACACATTTACGCTGTTGCATTTTAGGGTTGAATATATTTTTTATTAAATGTTTTTCAAGTTAAGCAATAGAGGGTACACAATAAAGAAAAATGGCGTAGGGAGCAGTGGTAAACAAATACCACAAAACAATCGGTACATAACATTAAAATATGTAGGTGCGAATAATAATGCTTAAAAGTTCAGCAACATTCTTTGGGGCAGATCCACAGAGCGAGTACGCCGGCGTATCTACTGATACGCCGGCATACTTTCAAATTTCCCGCGTCGTATCTTTGTTTTGAATCCTCAAAACAAGATACGACGGCATCTGGGTTAGATCCGACAGGCGTACGTGTTCGTACGCCTTCGGATCTAAGATGCAATACTTCGGCGTCCGCTGGGTGGCGTTCCCGTCGTTTTCCGCGTTGAGTATGCAAATTAGCTATTTCCGACGATCCACGAACGTACGAGCGGCCGTCGCATTTTTTTACGTTGTCTCTAGTCGGCTTTTTTCGGCGTATAGTTTCGTTTGCGTAAGTCGTTCGTGAATCGGGCTGGATGTAATTTACGTCCACGTCACAAAAAATGACGTCCTTGCGACGTCATTTAGCGCAATGCACGGTGGGAAATTTAGGAACGGAGCATGTGCAGTTCGTTCGGCGCGGGGACAGACAGAAGGAGGCAGTCCTGGTCACGTGACGTCCCCCCTGCGCTGTGGAGTGTCGGCAAGGATCCATTGGCGGTGAGATAGCGGCGGCTTTCACCCCCCTTCGAATCCAAAATTTGAAACCGCAGATTGGCGGTAACAAGTCCGTAGCCTCAGTGCCGGGTGGGCACCCCCCAAAGTAAGAGGCCATTTGGCTGTTTTTATGTTTTTTTAAGATTTTTAAATAAACTTTATCACGCGATTGGTCTTCCTGGCTTTCTTCTCTTGCATAAATATCCCATGTGGAGCTCCTGGATCTGTATATCTGTTGTCCATATCCTCATGTGCACAGGCACAATCCTGCATAAGCTGGTGTGACCATCTTTACATTAAAATGGTCAACGAGCTCTGGTAAGAGCAATTTATATATCAAGCACCTTGGGTGGAATTGAAGTTATTAAGATCGGTGGTGGCACTTTCTCTCCTTTACTGTTCGGGACTTTTTCCATTTATTATTTTTGATCACATTGGAATTTCACGCTGTGTTTTTTCTCAATGTGCAGCGCTGTCTGCAATATATGGGACTTTATTTTTGATTTTATTTGTTATACATTTACCCATTAGGGATTGATAATCAATTGCCAATCTTAGTTGATTGGTGCACGGCACTTTACACATTATTTGTATGGGCCTAGCGCCCTCTATTTTCACTTTCACGGCGCGGGGACGCGCTTCATTTAAATGAAACACGCCCCCTACTCGCCGCATTTGAATTCCGCGCCGTTACGCCGCTTGAGATACACTACGCCGCCGTAACTTACGGCGCAAAATCTTTATGGATTCGAACCAAAGCCAGGTAAGGTACAGCGGCGTAGCGTATCTCAGATACAATGCGCCGGGGCAGATCTTTGTGGATCTGCCCCACAATGTCCATGTAGTTGGACGTATACATTTGTTAATGGGAGGAGGGGGAGAATAAAAGAGGGGGGGGGGGTGGGGTATGGGGAAGGCACAGATATACATACGGTGGGGGTAATTTCCGAAAGGAAAATCCACTTTGCACTACAAGTGCAAAGTGCACTTGAAATTGCACTGAAAGTGCACTTGGAAGTGCAGTCGCTGTAAATCTGAGGGGTAGATCTGAAATGAGGGGAAGCTCTGCTGATTTTATCATCCAATCATGTGCAAGCTAAAATGCTGTTTTTTATTTTCCTTGCATGTCCCCT
Source organism: Rana temporaria (assembly GCF_905171775.1). Classification (NCBI taxonomy): domain Eukaryota; kingdom Metazoa; phylum Chordata; class Amphibia; order Anura; family Ranidae; genus Rana; species Rana temporaria. The sequence goes on from NC_053490.1 coordinate 399,836,432, forward strand.
TCAGATCTACAACGACTGCACTTGCAGTGCACTTTCCGTGCATCTTCAAGTGCACTTTGCGCTTGTAGTGCAAAGTGGATTTGCCTTTTGTAAATAACCCCCAGTGTGTCGGTTATAATTCTTTCTCAACGTACCCGAAACAAAATTATTGGAAAACTGTTCACTGGAGCGCGGTCATTAACTCACCTAGAACTTCCCTTAGCGCTTTTGCATTTTAACGCACATGATGCAGTGCGATAAAACTTGTGTCTGACTCCTCCATAATAAAAACCGTGCCTGTTCGCATCTCATTGCAATGCATTTTGAAAAAATGTGACATTCTTCTTTTCGGTGTACAGTATTTAATGCATTGGGAGACCCATAAAAGTCACTGGCAGCACATGAAAAAGCCTAAAACATGTTTTGCATTGGCAACCGGTATTAACAAGCCTTGGTCAATGGCTGTTAACCCTATACACCCCAAAATCAAAACGCATTATAACCTACAAAAGAAACACCCAGTGACGCAAGACAACGCATCTGTCTAACACTACAAAGAAATACACCTCTATAAAGGTTCTCAAAAATGGCCCGTACACACGATTCGAAAAATCAGACGACAGATCGTGTGTTTTTTTTTTTTTTTTTTTTTGCATGCTAGTCGCATTTCGAAAATAGGTTACTAAAGTTACGAAAATGCTCGTACGACAGAATAAAAAAGGATGTGATCCGACACTTCTGGGTTTAATGTGCGCCACTGGCGACTCACTCCCGCTGTGTGTACCGCAGTTTCGATGTCCACCGGCACCCACCGATTGCTCAGTACATAGGCAGAACAGTGATCTGCCTATGTAAACAAGGCAGATCTCCGTCCTGTCAGTAGGGAAGGCATTGATCCTGTGTTCCTGCAAAGCAGGGACATGAATCGATGCCTTTCCTTAGTAAAAGCTCACTCACTAGGAACACATTTAACCCTTTGATTGCCCCTGATGTTAACCCCTTTCCAGCCAGTTGCATTAGTACAGTGACTGTATATTTTTTAGCACTGATGTTGTCGATGCTTGTTCAAGAAAGTGCTCAGAGCTGAGACACAGTGGGGGTTATTTACGAAAGGCAAATCCACTTTGCACCACAAGTGCAAAGTGCACTTGAAATTACATCAAAAGTACACTTGGAAGTGCAGTCGCTGTAGGTCTGAGGGGGACATGCAAGGAAAATAAAAAACAACATTTTAGCTTGCATATGATTGGATAATAAAATCAGCAGAGCTTCCCCTCATTTCAGATCTACCCCTCAGATTTACAGCGACTGCACTTCCAAGCGCACTTTCAGTGCAATTTCAAGTACACTTTGGGTCAGATCCACAAAAGGGATACGCAGGCGTATCTGCTGATACGCCGTCGTATCCCTGTTTCTATCTATGCGGCTGATTCATAGAATCAGTTACGCATAGATATCCCTAAGATCGGATATGTGTAATTGTTTTACACTGTCGGATCTTAGGATGCAGTACCGCGGCCGCCGCTGGGGGGAGTTTGCGTCGTAAACCAGCGTCGGGTATGCAAATTAGGAGTTATGGCAATCCACGATGGTTTTTCGCGTTCGCTACGTCGCCGCTAGTATAGTTTCCCGTCGCAAATTTTTTGCTGCCCTAACTTTAGTCAGCAAGTGTATTGTTGTCTAAAGTATGGCCGTCGTTCCCGCGTCGAAATTTAAAAATCAACGTCATTTGTGTAAGCCGTCCGGGAATACGGAATTACGCTACGCACGTCACCGTTCGAAAAAATTACGTCACGGCGCGCAAAGCACGGCGGGAGTTCGGAAACGGAGCATGCGCAGTACGTCCGGCGCAGGAGCGCGCCTAATTTAAATGGGACTCGCCCCATTTGAATTGGCCCGCCCTGCGCCGGACGGATTTAGGATACACCGCCGCAAATTTCCAGGTAAGTGCTTTGTGGATCGGGCACTAACTTGGAAAAATTGCGGCGGTGTAACTTAAATCCGAAAAGTTAAGTTGCGCCCGGGATTCGTGGATCTGGCCCTTTGTACTTGTAAATAACTCCTGACCTAAGATGAAAGCAAATTGATCCTTGTCACTTTAATAAATTAGATGAAAAATCACATATCAGACAAAATATACAATCTAATATGTTCTCCAGCTCTATCTCATGAAGGCACATGTAAGCTTTTTGCCTTTAATTATTCTATAATATATACTGCTTAGCAATACCTTCACATTAGGAAAGTTTACCATCCTGGTTGGAGGCTTAATTGGATACATTGCTAACCTAATAAAAAAGGCTTAGCCAGTTTTCAGTGGTACATCCTAAATTCCCTGTGTTTTTTTTTGGTTTTTTTTACCGCAATAGGAAATCTATACAAGCTTTCACTTTTTTTTTTTAAATCGCCAATTGTCTTACTATACAACAATTCAGTTGCTTTGTGCTAATGCTCTAGTGTTCATGGCTCCTGCAGACTGGAATGAGATTGTTAATTAAAGGCCCTTTCACAAGTTTATCTCTGTGTTCTAGTACATCTGAGATTAATCTTGTTGTGGTGTCTCCCAGATGCTTAAAGATTTCCTACATGGGCGATTCCTTGGTTTTGCTACACTTGCATGCTTTCAAAAAGGTCCATTATTACAACGCAGTGCGCTTCAATGCACGAGTTTGATGTGTGTTGCATTAGGCAGATCATTCATTTTGAAATTCCTTCTCTAGTTTTTTTTTTTTTTTTAAACAAAGTGAACCACAACACGCAGAGCATTTGCTTCGTGGTATGCTCTAGTGCAAATGCACTGTATACTGCATGTGTACTGGGTTCAATTAACAATTAATGGCATACAGTGTGTTTCCAGTACTGTGCAGGGCCTTATAACTGCTCCTCAGCTTATAAAGAGCAAGAGAAGACATTGAGCAGCACTGGCAAAAGTCGATCACACAACAGCATGATCACAATACGAAATTTGGCTATTAATATTATTATTATTACAGGTACTTGCATAGCTCTGTCACTTTACGCATATACATTGTACATTCACATCAGTCTCTACCCTCAAGGAGCGTACAATCTAAGGTCCCTAACCTACATATGCATGCTAGGGCCAATTTAAACAGGAGCCAATTAACCTAGCAGCATGTTTTTAGAGTCTGTGAAGCCTCGTACACACGGCCGAGGAACTCGACGGGCGAAACACATCGTTTTCCTCGTCGAATTCCTTGTTAAGCTGTCGAGGAACTCGACAAGGCAAGTTTCTCCATTCCCGTCGAGGAAAAAGAAGACATGCTCTCTTTTTGGCTCAACGAGTTCCTCGACAGTTTCCTCGTCGAAAAATGTACACACGACCGGTTTCCTCGGCAAAAAAAAAATCCCAGCAAGTTTCTTGCTGGTTTTTGCCGAGAAACTCGGTCGTGTGTACGAGGCCTGAGGAAACCAGAGTACCTGGAAGAAACCCACCTTCTGTAGAGAACTGTTATTCACTGATTATTCTACCCTATAGCTAATCTCTAATGCTAGCTATTAATATGAGATGCAGATCGAGCTGGAATAAGAAGAAAGCATATTATTATTGGAGAGCACCTCCAAACACTCTCTTCCAATATTGAGGAAAACGTTGAGTTGGACATATTGGGAAATCTTGATTGATCATATTGTTTCCCTAATATTAAACCATGAGATCTCCATAATCACTTTGTGTCTTTATGTCCTCTAATATGGACACCTTATGAAAGGATGGTACTGTATTCTCTATTACGCAGGCTCACAGTGGTTGTAAACCCTTACAAACCACTTTTACCTACAGATAAGCCTAGATTAAGGCTATAGATGTAGATGTAGGTACAATAAATATCTCCTAAACCTACACGGTTTAGGAGATATTTGCAGATAAGACGGCACCGATGTCTACGGCGCATGCGCACCTTAGACAACGGCGTAGGCGCACTGAGCATGCCGTTAGTGAAGGCGATCATGCCCTCACTGGTGGCTCCCACGTGCATGTGCGGGAGTGACGTCATCGCGGCTCCGGCCAGTCACAGTGCCGTAGCGCGATACCCGTAAGTCACTCCGGGAGAGATGACGACGACGGAGGAGGCGAACAAGGGCTGCTGCGGCGGCGGCTTCGATCCCAGGTAAGTAATTCATAATGAGGTAGTATGCTATGCTTAAAGCTTAAAGTTATCTCTACAAGTATGATGGGTGTGAAAATGGACTGAGAGTAACCACTGTTTCCCCAGGAGCTCACCTAAATTACTTAAAAGGAACACCCTTGGTAATGAGAGAGAGATTGGCAAGTTTATAGAGATTAAATGCAGAAATACTTTCCATTGTCAAAAGCACACATCACTTCCTCGGGTTCATATAAATTGCCCAATCCTCATTCAAATGTAAAATGAGGGCAGTCTTAGTAATTCATATACATTTTCTGAAAATATTAACTAGATGTTTGATTTCCATTGTTTAATTTCCCCTATAGGTTGATTGTATGAAATTGTTTTCGGGCCAGAAGAAGTATAGTGGACTGAGTGCTACATATCGGTTTTAAACACCAGATATGGTAAGTGCAAAAGACATTAGATCCCTAATTTGTGTATGATCTTGTTGTCTATAAAATTAAAGGACTCTAAACTAATGTAAAAGCAGAAGCTTGAAATGGGCATGCAACTCCTATTCAGTTCAAAAAAATTTTAATGCCTATGCCCACCCTCACCACTGCATCCTACTGGCATAGAACAAATAAGACTCTTCTGAAGCATGGTATCAAAGCAATTTTTCTGATTCAGGAGTGTTCAAATGTACTGACATACAGTGAAAAATTCAAATCTCTACATTTATGAATGTATGTTTGAGGCTCAGGAAAACCATTCAAATAGGTGTTTTTTTCACAGGCTAATTTATTTAAAAACATAAAGTATAAAGAGAAAATTGCTAAGCTTAAAAAGTACAGTATACATAATATCATTATAGTCTTGTACAGATGTTAAGTACATTTCTGGTTGGTTGCAATGGTTTTTCTAAACTTAATTCCTTGTGATCCTTATTGAATGAGGTTAAAGGTAAACTTCAGGCAGTATATTCATTAATATATCTTTCCATGTTTGTTTTTTAAATGCAAGCAGCCCATAGATGACTCAATTTTCTTTCCTTCCACTATGGGTGGAAGGAAAGAAAATCACACAATTCCCCCATCAAAACAGTCAGCCTTCCCAGCCAGCAGAATACAATGATTACTGCTAGTGGCTTTAGCTGCTGATCGAAAGTAAAAAAACTAACAGGCTGGTTAAACCCAAGTCAATGAATAGATACAATCAGCTTGCCCATACATGGATCAAATATCGCCCGGCCCCTGCTGATCCAGCTAAATTTCAATCCATGTATGGCCGGCTTAAGTCAATGACTTGCATCAAATACTTGGCATGTATTTGTTCTGGGCCAGTGACTCAGAAGGTATTGACACCATTAAGCCCTGTACACATACTCGGTTTTCACGGCAGTAAAAAGTCTGCATGAAAACCGAGGGCAAAGCCGAGAACCCGGCAGGAAAACTCCCATGGAGCTTTGGCCGGGAATTTCCAGCCGTGTATATGCTCCATGGGCACTGCCTCGCAGTGGTATTAGTAAATCTAGTGGAAAAAAAGCCTCCGGGAATCCCAACGGGAAAATAGAGAGCAGGTTCTCTATTTTCCCGTCGGGATTCCCGTCTGTTTTCCTGACAGGAAAACTGCGAGGAAGCATACACACGTCCGGTTTTCCCGGCCAAAAGCTCTCCTGGCAGTTTTCCCAACGGGAAAACCGGTCGTGTGTACGAGGCTTAAGTCTTATCATAAGTATTCTCTTAAAATATTGAGATCACCGTTAAATTGTTTTTGGCATGGTTTGAATGGTGTGCATGAAAAATTACATGGAAAAAGTCAGTTTCTGTAGAAGTAGAACATACACATTGGTTATACCTCTTCAGGAGTTGAGAGGAAACGTGCCAAAGGTCAAGCATTGTTTTTTTATATGAGGTTCCAATATTTGGTGAAAGGGAGCAAAGCTGGCCATTACCCACCACCACATGTCATAAGAGGCAGCAGTAAGGTAGGGCTTGGGGTTTTGGGTGGTCAAAGGGTGGACCTTCTCCGGGCTTCTTCTCATTTTTGTGAGTTGTAGCCTTCAGCACCCATAAACATGTAGTAGCTTACACCTGTCAATGCAGGCCTAAAATGACAGATGGTGGTTTATAACGTTTTCCATCACTTGCTATGGACTGATGGTTGGTAAAGTCAATGTGGAACCAGGGTAGGCATACAGTTCTGAACTTGACAAGCTATTCATTGAATTTAGCTGATTATCCATGGCTATAGTTTAAAAACTGATGTTTGAGTTGCTGACATGAGGTAAATGTAGGTGGTAGACAACTCTGAAATGGTCAAAATATTACACTTTCATAGACACTATGCTGCTGCATTGACACTGAAGCCCTGTACACATGGCCCAGAATCTCGTCGGGAAAAAAACGTTGTTTTTCCTGACGAGATTCTTGGCAACACTCTCTTGCTGGCCGAGTGTACACGCGGGCCATTCAAAAGAATCACCGTTCTTTTGAATGGCACGAACGCGGTGATGTCATCGACTACAAAGAGCATGCGCTTGTCACATTCAATGCCGTCGCTGCCATCTTGGTTTACCCTACCTATGCCTTGGAAGCTACCGCGCATGTGTTCGAAGTCATTTCAAGCATGCTCGGGTTTCCATGGAGAGGTAAGTATACACAAGCTCGGGTTTCTCGGCAGTAATCTCACGACGAGAAAATAGAGAACAGGTTCTCTATTTTTTTCGTCTAGATTCTGGGCAGTTTTCTTGACGAGAAACCTTTAAAGCCTTGTACACACGCACGGTTTACTCGGTAAACTCTTGCTGGTTCTTGCCGAGAAAACCATGCGTGTGTACGAGGCTTTACTCCATGTTAAGCTTGCTATAGATGGATTGAAATTTGTCCGGTTTAGCGGGGACCAACCAAAATTTTGATCCATGTGTGGCCACTCCTACTTGACAAAAGTCAGTCGTTATCAACTTCTGTTGAATGAGAATGTTGGAAATCTTCCCTCGATTCTGTCCGCGGAGAGTCCCACTGTCAGAATACAATGTCCCAGCACCCTCATGTTTTTTTTTCCATCTACCTCACTTGTGTGGATGGAAAGATCTGTTCATTTTGTTTCGTTCAGCCCACTGACTAACGTAAAAAATAAATGATCCATCCATAGCCAACTTTACTTTTCATATACTTCATACTACCATCCCATTATGGTAACCAGGGCAGGACTTAGGGTGGTGGGGGCCCCTGGGCTTGAGTCAGTTTCGGGCCCTACCTTCTATACATTACTTTAAATAGAACAAAATCATACATACACAAGCTATGTATTAGTGCTACACAAATCTGGATAAACTGAGAATAAAAATAGAGATCATGATTCTGAAGTAAACCCGGCCGATTTTTGCAGTTTTTCAATTATTAAGTTATAGCAGCTCATCGCAATGCAATACATATATATATATATATCCCAAAAAAGAGGCCTGCAAATTCCTTTTTTAGAATGGTTTCGTTCTCTGTATTTCAGGGTATCTCAAGCGCCATTCGTACTGCTGTTATGTGATTCAAATTATGACGTTGCTTCCGCCCTTACTGTGTCCCTGTCTGTAATCTCGCGCATGCGCCGTTGCGCCGTAACCATTCGTTGCTGTGTCTGCGGCTGCTGTTTTCTTTCACTTCCCTTTTGCGAAGTCTTCTTTAGTCACACGGGGGAGTATCAGGAAGAGTGGAAGGAGCTAGACACCGCAAAACTTCTCCTCTGTGCCGGACAGAGGGGAAGTTCTCACAGACTGCATTCCGGCAAGCTTTAAATGCCGGTTTAGAGGGGCTAATGTGCGCAAGCGCGGTGACGTCATGAAAATGATCAGCTGCCTGTGTTATGGGCTATTTGTTGTGTCCGAGGGTTTACATTACAACCACTTTAAATGACTGGCATATTATTGAAAAAAATTAAACGTAAGGGGCCCCCTATTGGGCGGGGCCCATGGGCTTGAACCCAGTCAAGCCCAATGGTAACTAATAAATGACGTTCAGAAATAGGGTACATAGGGTAATAAATAAAATATTCTAGGGCGGGCCTTCATTTCTTGGTTTGTCCTTGGAAAGCATGAGCAACAGACAAGCAGACCTCTTCCTTTTTTTTGTTAGAAACCCCTTGTTTATATTTTGTTTTGTGACATTTGGAATTGATGCGCACACTAACCACCACTGGTCTAAGGTTCTGAAAGTTGAAAAGAATTTGCGTATTACGCACAGAGAAGTGGCAGCAGATCTTTACAGCTCTTGTTGTGGGATCTCAGCCTTTTCCCGCACACGTCTCGGAACTTATCCAGGCTTTTAACAACATGCATTCCCCTGGCTGGGAACAGCTTTGCAACAACAAGCTACGAAAACGCCTCTTTCAGGACAGATGGCAGACTATTTCCGTTCAATCATAGCCTGTTACGCTGCATCTACTCTGCTAGCATGCTGAATATTCCCCGTGATTGTTCATCTGTCCTACAACCCTTTTTTCTGCCAGAGAGGCCTGGAATGTATGGTAGGGTAATGTTCTCATACTCCCTCTGACAACACTCAATTAACCATATAGTTGCTGTGAGTGTTTTTTTCACCCATTTTTCATCAGGCCTTACAATATTAATCTATGCTATAGTAGGTTTCAGGAAACGTGCTTAGTACAATCAACGGTCCATTAGAGGAAACAAATGAACTGAGAGCATGTTTATTAAATCAGCGCTACGCACATCAGTGTTATGTAATGATGTCGTACATATACCTAGGACTTCAACCGTTTTCTATATGTTTACCAGGAAAGATTTCAGGATCTGAAAAAAGGAATAACAGATAAAATCGTCATTCGAGAGGCAGTAGATAAATACAGGCAAAAGCATTTTTTTTTATTTCCCCCCCCATAGAAAATATAGTAAGTTGATTCTGGCTGCAAAAATATCCCAAAATGTTGATACCGTATTTCTCCGAAAATAAGCCCGGGTCTTATATTAATTTTGGCAACAAAAGACACAGTAGGGCTTATTTTCGGGGTAGGTCTTACCATGTAATGTGCTGTCTTTCCCCCCTCTCTCTCCCTGCCTGACAGGAATCCCCAGTGTAAACGGAGTTAAAATGCTTGTAAAACCCTTTAACCACTTGCCGTCGCCGCACCGTCAAAATACGTCCACAAGGTGGCTCTCCTAGGCGAGAGCACGTAATATGACGTCCTGCCTAAAAGCCGCCACTAGGGGCGCACGCGCGCGCCCCCCGCTCACCGCCGACTCCCGTGCGTGTGCCCGGCGGGCGCGATCGCCGCCGGGCACACGCAATCGCTCGGTACAGAGCGGGGAACGGGAGCTGTGTGTGTAAACACACAGCTCTCGTTCCTGTCAGCAGGGGAAATGCTGATTTTCTGTTCATACACTGTATGAACAGAAGACCAGTGTTTCCCCTAGTGAGGCCACCCCCCCCCCCACAGTAAGAACACACCCAGGCATACTTAACCCCTTCCCGCCCCCTAGTGTTAACCCCTTCACTGCCAGTGGCATTTTTATAGTAATCTAATGCATTTTTATAGCACTGATCGCTATAAAAATGCCAATGGTCCCAAAAATGTGTCAAAAATGTCCGAAGTGTCCGCCATAATGTCGCAATACCGAAAAAAAAATCGCTGATCGCCGCCATTACTAGTAAAAAAAAATATTAATAAAAATGCCATAAAAATACCCCCTATTTTGTAAACGCTATAACTTTTGCGCAAACCAATCAATAAACGCTTATTGCGATTTTTTTTTACGAAAAATATGTAGAAGAATACGTATCGGCCTAAACTGAGGAAAAAAAAAGTTTTTTTATATATTTTTGGGGGATATTTATTACAGCAAAAAGTAAAAAATATTCATTTTTTACAAAATTGTCGTTCTATTTTTGTTTATAGCGCAAAAAATAAAAAAACGCAGAGGTGATCAAATACCACCAAAAGAAAGCTCTATTTGTGGGAAAAAAAGGACGCCAATTTTGTTTGGGAGCCACGTCGCACGACCGCGCAATTGTCTGTTAAAGCGACGCAGTCCCGAATCGCAAAAAGTACTCTGGTCTTTGGGCAGCAATATGGTCCGGGGGGTAAGTGGTTAATCCACTCTATTACAGTAGTATATAATGTATAATGTGTGTGTTTCTGTAATATAATTGTGCCCAATACCTTCGTTATAGTGCAGCTCTGCACTTCTGTGACCTGCCGGAGCTCTCTTCCCCGCAATTATATTACAGAAACACACACAGGGCCAGATTCACGTAGCTCAGCGGATCTATAGATCCGCTCGATCTACGTGAATTAAGATCCGCTCCCGCAAGTTTAGGAGGCAAGTGGCAAATTCACAAACCACTTACCTCCAAACTTGCGACGGCGGATCCTAAATCCCCCAGCGGAATTCAAATTCCGCGGCTAGGGGAGTGTCATATTTAAATCAGGCACGTTCCCGTGCCGATTTAAATACGCATGCGTCGTCCGGGGAATTTCCCGGCGTGCATTGCTCCCACTGACGTCAATAGGACGTCAGTGGTTGCGACGTGAGCGGGACTTGCGACGCGCGTGTTCGTGAATCGGCGTACGCAAACGACGTAGGAAATTTCAAATTCGACGCGGGAACGCCGGCTATACTTAACATTGGCTGCGCCTGATAAAAGAAAGGGCAAGTATACGACGGAAAACCGCTACGGAAACGACGTAAAAACAATGCGACGGGTCCGCGTACGTTCATGAATTTGCGTATCTCGCTGATTTACATATTATTTATCGTAAATCAGCGGGAACGCCCCCGGCGCCATTTTTAAATTTAAAAAAAGATCCGACAGTGTAACACAGTGTAACACTGTCGGATCTAGCCCTATCTATGCGTATCTGATTCTATGAATCAGGCGCATAGATAGGACCAGTTTACGTCAGAGATACGATGGTGTATCTGTAGATACACCGTCGTATCTCTTTGTGAATCTGGCCCACATTGTACATTACATACTACTGGAAAATAACGCTAGGTCTTATTTTCGGGGTAGGTCTTATTTTCGGGGAAACAGTAGATTCTAAATAACGATTGTGTAAGACAGGGCTTGAGAAATTTGCTTTGAATCTAGGAGCCACCTTTTTCTTAACCACTTAAGACCCAGACCTCTAGGCAGCTAAAGGACCCGGACAGTTTTTGCGATTCGGCACTGCGTCTCTTTAACTGACAATTGCGCGGTCGCGCGACGTGGCTCCCAATTAAAATTGGCGTCCTTTTTTACCCACAAGTAGAGCTTTCTTTTGGTGGTATTTGATCACCTCTGCGTTTTTTTTTTGTTTTTTTGCGCTATAAACAAAAATAGAGCGACAATTTTGAAAAAAATTCAATATTTTTTACTTTTTTCTATAAAAAATATCCCCCGAAAATATATAAAAAAAACATTTTTTTTTCTCAGTTTTGATGATACGTATTCTTCTACATATTTTTGGGAAAAAAAACTCAATAATCGTATATTGATTGGTTTGCGCAAAAGTTATAGCGGCTATAGCTATAGTGGATAGATTTATAGCATTTTTTTTTACTACTAATGGCGGCGATCAGTGATTTTTATCGTGACTGCGATATTGTGGCGAGCATATCGGACACTTTTGACACTATTTTGGGGACATTCACATTTATACAGCGATTAGAGCTATAAATATACACTGATTACTGTGTAAATGTAATTGGCAGGGAAGGGGTTAACACTAGGGGGCGATCAAGGGGTTAAATGTGTACCCTAGGGAGTGATTCTAACTGTAGGGGAGGGGGCTGAATGGGGGAGGTGACCGATCGGTGTCCCTATGTACAAGGGACACACCATCAGTCTCCTCTCCCTGACAGGACGTGGATCTGTGTGTTTACACACACAGATCCACAGTCCTGCTCAGTTACTGGGCAATAGCGAGTGCCCAGTGGACATCGCGGCCACGCGCATCGGGTCCTCAGTGATGCGCCCCCTAGTGGCTCGGGAAGGCGAAGACAGCATATGACGTCCTCCCAGAACGAGAGGCTTATCGTCCCGCCGTCATATGACGGCGAGCGGTAAGCTAGTGGTTAACAAAGCTTTATTTTGCGCTACGAAGGAGGTCTGGTGCTAGAATTATTGCTCTCATTCCTGCACGCGCGATGATATACGATGCGTTATGTGTATTGCAAATGGCGTGCATTTACATTTGTACATGCATATATGTGGGGGTGGAGGGGGGCCTAAAAAAAATTTTGTATATTGTGGTCGTTCAGGTGCTTATCTATTAGTTTTTTTAAACTATCGATGCTCCCCGCGGAGACCACCGCCTGTGGAAGGGAATTCCACATCCTTGCCGCTCTTACAGTAAAGAACGTATTTATGGTTAAACCTTCTTTTCTTTTAATTTTATTTAGTGGTCAGGTGTCTTGTTAAACTCCCTTCCTTAAAAAAAAGTTTTATCCCTATTGTGGGGTCACCAGTACAGTATTTGTAAATTGAAATCATATCCCCTCTCAAGCGTCTCTTCTCCAGAGAGAATAAGTTCAGTGCTCACAACCTTTCCTCATAACTAATATCCTCCAGAACCTTTATTATTTGTTGCCCTTCTTTGTACTTGCTCCATTTCCAGTACATCATCCCTGAGGATTGCTACCCAGAACTGGACGGCATACTCCAGGTGCAGCCGGATCAGAGTCTTGTAGAATGGGAAAATTATCGTTTTATCTCTGGAGTTAATCCCCTTTTTAACCACTTGAGATCCGCGCTATAGACGAAATACGTCCGCAGCGCGGCTCTCAAGTGCCAAGTGGCCGTTTAAAAACGGCTTTTTATGTGCATTACCCGCGCGCGCCACTGGGTGGCGCGCGGCGGGTAAAAACTGTCCCGGCGCATCGCCGAAGACCCGATGCGTGTACCTGGCGGCCGCGATGTCCGCCGGGTACACGCGATCGTCGGTGACACGGTAGGTGACAGCAGGAACGTGGAGCTCTGTGTGTAAACACAGAGCTCCACGTCCTGTCAGGGAGAGAGGAGACCGATCTGTGTCTCTTGTACATAGAGACACAGCATCTGTCACCTCCCCCAGTCACCCCCCTCCCCCCACACAGTTATAACACACCCAGGCTACACAGTTAACCCCTTCCTCACCCCCTAGTGTTAACCCCTTCACTGCCAGTCACATTTATACAGTAATTCGTGCATTTTTATAGCACTGATCGCTGTATAAATGTGAATGGCGCCAAATTTGTGTCAAAAGTGTCCGATACGTCCGCCGCAATATCCCAGTCCCAATAAAAATCGCAGATCGCCGCCATTACTAGTAAAAAAAAAAATAATAAAAAAAATCATAATTCTGTTCCCCATTTTGTAGGCGCTATAACTTTTGCGCAAACCAGTCGCTTATTGCGATTTTTTTTTTTTTTTTACAAAAATACGTCGAAAAATACGTATCGGCCTTAACTGAGAAAAAAAATAGTTTTAAAAAAAAAAATTGGGATATTTATTATAGCAACAAGTAAAAAAAAAATATATATTTTTTAAATTGTTGCTCTTTTTTTGTTTATAGCGCAAAAAATAAAAACCGCAGAGGTGATCAAATACCACCAAAAGAAAGCTCTATTTGTGGGGAAAAAAGGACGCCAATTTTGTTTGGGAGCCACGTCGCACGACCGCGCAATTGTCAGTTAAAGCGACGCAGTGCCGGACGCTGAGATTTCGCCTGGGAACGAAGGGGGTTTATGTGCCCAGTAAGCAAGTGGTTAATGCATGTAAATATTCTTTTTGCTTTGTTAGCAGCAGCTTTGCATTGCATTCCATTCCTGAGCCTGTCATCTACTAGAACCCCCAGGTCCTTTTCCATCCTAAATTCCCCCAGAGGATCTCCTCCCAGTGTATAGATTTCATTCATATTTTTGCCACCCAAATGCGTTATTTTACATTTCTCTACATTAAACCTCATTTGCCATGTAGTTGCCCACAACATTAATTTGTTCAGATCTTTTTGCAAGGTTTCCACATCCTGCGGAGAAGTTATTGCTCTGCTTAGCTTAGTATATGTGATGATTTGTTTTGTGACAGGTTCTTTTTAATGAGACATCAAGGGTCTCAAGACCCTCGATGCCTCCCCTGTGCTCCACTGAATGTAATGCAATGCACATCGCACTGCATTACATTCTTTCCCAGCCTTGACGTCATACATGTCACTTCCGGGTCAGCAACAAAAAGGGGAGGAGAGCAGACTTGTGTCCATTCTCCTTCCTTCTACTCAACGGCACCTGCTATGCTGGTCCCAGGCTTCCTGATGGGCAGGCTAAGCATGTGATACATAGCAGGGGGTGTGTGGAAGCATTCGGGGGCACAACCTTTAGTCGCCATAGTGACCTAGTGCAAGGTCTTAAAGTGGTTTTAAAACCTTACAGACCACTTTGACCTACAGGTAAGCCTAGATTAAGGCTGCATTCACACCTAAGCGACAGCCGCGTACGCGTGTAGCGGCAGATTTGCCGCGATTACAAATGTATCTTTTTTTTTTTTTTCTAAAGTATTCCCATTGCTGTCTATGGGAAAACGCGCCTGTCGCGTGAAAAAAAGGGTCCGGGACTTTTTTTCAGGCGACAGGCGTTGCGCGTCTATGAGATGTGAACCATCTCCATAGACGGCAATGGGAATTCTCCCCTCAAGCGACAGAAGCGTCCCGCGTCGGGCGTTTTGTCGCTTAGGTGTGAATGGGGCCTAAGGCTTACCTGTAGGTGCAAGAAATATCTCCTTAAACTACACGGTTAAGGAGATATTTCCAAGAAAGACGTCACCGATGTCTACAGCGCATGCGCCATGGAAATCGGCGCACTGAGCGTGCCGCTACTAACAGCATTGTGCCATTAGTGTGGGCTCCCGCGCGCATGCACGGGAATGACGTCATCGCTGCTCCGGCCAGTCACAGCGCCGGAGCAGCGGTACCTGGAAGTAACTCCGGGTATCATGGCGGTGACAGAGGAGGTGTCCGAGGACCGCTGCAGGGGCTTCGATCTCAGATAAGTAATTCATAATGAGCTAGTATGCTATGCATACTAGCTCATTATGCCTTTGTCTTGCAAGGTTTTTTTTTAAAGAGAGGGTTTACTTCCTCTTTAAGAGCTTGTTTTGCATCTTTACATACAGTAGACATCCTTATGGCCCGTACAAACAATTGTCTGAAAATCGCCATCCGACGAAGAATCGTACGATAATCGGATCGTTGGTAGAGAGCTTTCGAGAGTCGATCATGACAGTTCATCCGATATTATTTTATCGGACATGCATGAAAATGTTTCCTCCTATGATACCAGACCGTACGATTTTTGTTTATTTAGTCAGTACAGTTGTCGTCCGAAAATACAATACAAATGCTTTACAACACATGACATCACTTCCGATTTTATTTTTTTTCTGTCGTACGAGAATTTTCGTGAGTTTAATAACATATTTCATTTCTACTTGCGACTATTAAGCAAAAAAAGTTGTACGATCTGTCGTACGATATCCGGATCGTGTGTAAAGGTTGATTTGATGTAAGTTTTCCTTCTGGAAAATGTTCATAATCTCTAAATAAGAAGGATTTTGGAATACCCATTTGAGATACTATGATGGAGGGGAGAGGATAGCAGTGTAGTAAAGACCACTGAAGTTTCAGTTAAATCATCAAAATACACTCACCGGCCATTTTATTAGGTACACATGTTCAAATGCATGGTAACACAAATTGCTAATCAGCCAATCACATGGCAGCGACTCAATGCATTTAGTTATTTAGACGTGGCGAAGACTTGCTGAAGTTCAATCTGAGCATCAGAATGGGGAAGAATTTAAGTGACTGTGAATGTGGCATGGTTGTTGGTGTCAGATGGGCTGGCCTGAGTCTTTCAAAAACTGCTGATCTACGGGGATTTGTACGCACAACCATCTCTGGTCCGAAAAAGAGAAAATATCCAGCGAGAATCAGTTTTGTGGACAAAAATGACTTGTTGATGTTAGAGGTCAGAGGAGAATGGGCAGACGGGTTTGAGAAGATAGAAAGGTAACAGTAGCTCAAATAACCACTCGTTACAACCAAGGTATGCAGAATACCATCTCTGAATGCACAACACATCAAACCTTGAAGCAGATGGGCTACAGCAGCAAAAGACCACACTGTATGCCACTCCTGTCAGCTAAGAACAAGAATCTGAGGCTACAGTTTACACAGGTTCACCAAAATTGGACAATAGAAGATTGGAAAAACGTTGCCTGGTCTGACGAGTCTCGATTTCAGCTGCGACATTCAGAAGGTAGGGTCAGAATTTGGCATAAACAACATGAAAGCATGAATCCATCCTGCCTTGTATCAATGGTTCAGGCTGGCGGTGGTGGGGTAATAGAGGGGGGGATATTTTTGGCACACTTTGGGCCTCTTAGTAACAATTAAGCATCATTTAAACACCACGGCCTACCTGAGTATTAGACCTCATGCACACTGGACGTTAAAATAACGTTATAAAAATGCCAGTAGCTTTGCAGTGAGTTTTTCAACTTTTTTCAAGGTTGCCAAATATGCCATCAGAACCACCAACAAACATGAGACTGCTATTATATAGCCACAAATGCCTTTATAAATGGCTCCACGATAGTCTTGGTTACTATAACTCCGCTTCAGAGTGCACATTTTGAGTACACAGCATTACCATTTGTGGGTGAGACAAAATGAAACATGGGATTTTTACCTAGATTGCGGTGTGGATCATTGGGCACAATGGCCCAGATTCAGGTAGCAATTGCTTCTGCGTAACCATAGTTACGCAGCGCAATTGCTTACTTGCACCAGCGTTTCGAATGCTCCTGATTTAGGAACCTCGATACGCCGACTGCAGCCTAAGATATGACTGGCTTAAGGCTCTTACGCCAGTCATATCGTAGGCTGCATTCTTACGATGGTCGCTAGGGGGCGTTCCCGTAGTGGTCAGCGTATAGTATGCAAATTGCATACTAACGCCGATTCACTACCCTACGCGAGCCCTGCGTACGCAGTTTACGTCGTTTCCATTCGTCGGGTTTCGCGTAAGGCTGCTCCTTCTATTAGCAGGGGCAGCCAATGCTATGTATACCCGTCGTTCCCGCGTCGCAAAGTTTAAATTTTACGTCGTTTGCGTAAGTGAATCGTGAATGGCGCTGGACGCCATTTACGTTCACTTTGAAGCAAATGACGTCCTTGCGACGTCATTTGCCGCAATGCACGTCGGGAAAGTTTCCCGACGGAGCATGCGCACTACGTTCGGCGCGGGAACGCACCTAATTAAAATGATCCACGCCCCCTACGGGATCATTTAAATTACGCGCCCTTACGCCGGGCATTTTTGAGGAGCACCCACGCAAATTACGTGGCTACTGCTTCGTGAATGAAGCGTAGCACAGATAATTTGCGGGGGCGCAGGGCAAGAACGGGACGCTGTGCCTCCGTAAGAAGTGCGCAGCGGTACCTGAATCTGGCCCAATGTAAGGACTCAAGCACACACAGGTGCTGCTTGATACGAGCCTCAAGTTAACAGCACTGACATGCTTAAGCTGATGTATGATGGCTTCAGGAGACGCAGAGAGAATTTTTTTATACGCCATGTCTCTGAAATGGGCTTCAGTGCCGACCCGCTCTGCACTGGTATTGGAGACTGCATTCGTCACTGAGGTCAACCATGATCGGTATTCATTTCACTCGCAAATGGAAGACGTAAAAATGCAGCTTTACGCCCTTATGCATTGGCCTTTAATTTGCCAGTGATCTTTGCAAGCAGAAATCACAGGGGATTTTGCTTTTATTAAAAAATGCAAACCAAAGTGAAAGCAAGGCCCATGGTGACCAATAAGATTGCAGTTGCTGTTTTCCAAGGCTGGAGGCCTTATTCCTTTTAGAAACTATTATAAGATTTTACTACATGAGCCACGTCTTTCATTTTAATGTGCAGATTTGTGCTCTACTTTGTATTTTGCATTAAAGAAAATACACTTCTGGTCTTTGAAGGCTGAAACTAGACAGAAAGTTTCCATTTGTGAAAGTTTCCATTGTGTGATTTCATGAGATCAACTGAAGATAGGTATGAGATGAGCACAAAAAAAAGGTGTGAATGCACTTTATCACACGTGCATTATAATGCTGGCTACACGCTGACGGATGCCTTTGAGAACAATGGGAAAGGAGACATCTGCCCATCGCTATTTACATCGCCAGGACCCAGCATGATCTTTCTAAGCTGATGCGTTCATGTGGCACTAGCATAACAAAGGATTTCTTCCTATCTCACAATAGAAAACTACATGAAGTCTCTGGTCTCACAGACCTGTCATGGCCTCATAATCATTATCAGCTCTTCTCTGATCCAGATGCGTATGTGTGCTTAATGGCAGAGTCACACATGAGCTTTTCACACCGATGTTCTACTTTTTTTTTCTGTTAGAAAATTGCAGCTCGTTTTCATATCTGCATAATTTACAGTAAGTGCAGAACCGTTGGTACAGTTTTCCCCCCAAGATGACAGCTGAGTGCCCTTCCCTCGCTGCCGCATAGGCACAAACATACACGTTCGCACAAAGCAGTCATGCATGTTTGTACAACATCCATACATAAGAACAATCTTTTAGCACCCAGATCGTGCCTATACATCCATCAGCCATCTAGTATAATCAGCCACCTTTCATCAACAAATGTAATTAAAAGGAGAACATTTATGAACTGCAGCAAATTTGCATGAGTCTTTAACTGCCCAAGATTAGCGGCAGCACCAAGCGTTTAAAAAATGTGTGGGAGATAAAAAAAAAAAAAATCTAAAGCCAAAAAAATAAGAGATGGATCATTCAGACATATAGTTTAAAGGAAAAAATTTTTTTGCCGTAGCCCTGGTTCACACTGGGTACGATTTGGAACGATTTGAGATGCGATTTGACATGTCAAATCGCATCTCAAATCGGCGGCAATTGTCGGCAATGGCACTGTCCTAATCAGTGCGACGCCGCATCTGTGATTTCAAAAAGTAGTTCCTGTACTACTTTTTGCGATTTCGGGCCGCGATTTACATTAAATTGCGGCCCAAATAGCGGCAAAATCGCGGCCGCGAAATCGCGGTAAAATCGCGCATTTTACCGCGATTTTGAATTCGCAGTAGTGTGAACCTAGGCTAAAATTAATGTCTGCAAGGTAGACAGACAGAATAGTGTAATGATTCTGTTAAAAAACGAGTAAATACCTATTAAAATCCTTCATCTATATCGCCGCCGGCATTCTAGTTTCTGTTCTCTCATTCACTTCCTGGTTTGCATCGCTCGTTCATGTAAGAACTACATTTCCCAGTATGCCTTGCGGCACGCCCAGTAATTCACACCTCCTTGAGGTCTCTAACACGTAAAGAGCGTCCTGCCGCACAGATGTAGTTCCCAGGAGGGGCGAGCACGTTACTGACCACCGCAGTAAAGCCTCCCGTTACGGTGGTCAGTAAAATCAGACAAGCAGGAAGTGAACAGAACAGAGAAGAAATAGAGCAACTTCTGAGCAAAAACTAACAATGAGGAAGTGAAAAGAGGAATGTCTGCAGGTAAAGGATGCTTATTATGAAAAAAAATGTTTTTCCTTTACAACCCCTTTAAGCTGTCCGTGCCTGAACAGATTGTAATGTAATGCCAGGTATATGAACAGTCAAGATGGGTGCTGACCAACCATATTCAGGGGACGATAATAGAGATTATACAAAAGATGTATACATTTGACAACAAACCCATCAAATTACTGTATCTCTTATCCAATCTTTTAGACTGCATTCACACCTAGGCATTTTAAATCGTGGGCACGATTCTGCCCGCGATATTAGAATGCTTTGCTAAAATGACAAATTGCACAATGCTAATTTTAGATATCATTAATTTTAAAATCTTGTCGCTTGAAAGAAGCTCTTGATCCTTTTTGGGCAGCAAGCTTCACGCAATGTGGTTTGGGCCATTGCAGCACAATTTATCTTGCAACAATCATGGCAGAACCGTGTTGTTAGGTAATGTGAAAATGAATGGTATGCTATTCCACTGGTAACAATTCAACGCATTCTCGGAAGCATAGAACCTCATTTTGTCGGCTCGTCGTAGTCTTTTACGTTAACGCGTTCTTGGCAGTCACCGGACTTTTGTGTGACCGCGTGTATGCAAGGCAGGCTTGAGAGGAATTCCATCGGGAAAACCATTGTTTTTTTATCCAACGGGAAAACCGGTCGTGTTAACGAGGCATTAGGCCCACCATATTGCATCTTTATATGATTGTTTTATTTTCAGCCATTAGTGTGGCCGCAACCATGGACGATTTTCATGTGGCCATTGAATTTGAGTGATCGGGCATGTTGAAAATGTTTTGAAAAACAAGCAAATTTCTACTCAATGATGTGAGAATTATGCGAGAAATATAATTTAAAAAGAAAAGCGCATGAGCTGTGACCTGCAAAGAGAAGAAGATAGCCGGCCACAACATTATTATTATTATTATACACAATTTATATAGCGCAAACAGTTTACACAGGGCTTTACAATGTATAGGGGGGACAGCACAATTACAGTACAGTTCAATACACAAGGTACAGAAGGGCCCTGCTCGTAGAGCTTACATTCTGGAGGGGGTGGTGGTACAAAAGGTAATAGCTGCAACATGTGGTAAAATCTAAAGTTTGGTTGGTCGAATCCTAAAATCAAAGGTGACATTATCAAATTACAAAATGCACAGATTTTTGATTTCCGATCGACATATTGTTGGGAATTCGACCCATGTATGGCTTGCATTAGACATCTGAGTAGATGTCCACCAAACTGACATATCTTTTCAGGTTACTTACATATGTATGGAGAACGTGGTGGTAGCTAATTGCAGTTTAGACAAAAGTTGTGCTCTTGGCATTATCAATATGGTACACAGCCTGAGAATTCAAAATTCTGTCAACATTCTATGTTTTATTTTTATGCAAGTGGACAAAGCTGACTCTAGACAAAGAATGAATGAAATTTAAAGCCTGGCATAATTGTTGCTGAGCTTCAGCTTTAAGGCATGCCATACATGATTAATTTTCTTTCATTCAAACAGTAGGTTGGACAACAGAAGATTAATTGATTGATAGGGGAATCCTCCTGCTGAGCTGTTGTATTCTGACAGCGGGGAGGCCTCCGTGCCTTCAAAACACACTGATCTGCACCGCTGGCTATAGCCGGTGGCACTGATCGAGTGAAAATTTTCCAGCAAGCTGGTTGTCAAGAGGAATCGACTTACAACCAGCCTGCCGATAGTTTGATTAAAATTTGTCCCGGTCCCTGCTAAACCAGCCAAATTTTGATCCATCTATGGCCAGCTTAAATGAGGAATGCTCAGCATCAGTGGCGGTGCGTGTATAGAGGGCGCCGGAGCGCCGCCCCCTCTCGTTTCGCACCGCCACTGATACAATACATAGATCCATGCAGTGCATGAATCTATGTATTGCCGCCATTTATTCAGATGGCCGGCCCCCTGGCGAGCGCCGGCCATCTGAATAACGGCAGCTGGTTGGCCGTGGAAATGGCTCTGATAGGCTTTCCGATTACAGCCCTCAGGCACAGTGGTAACAATTGATGGGCACAGTGGTAACAATTGATGGGCACAGTGGTAACAATTGATGGGCACAGTGGTAACAATTGATGGCACAGTGGTAACAATTGATGGCACAGTGGTAACAATTGATGGGCACAGTGGTGACAATTGATGGGCGCAGTGGCAATAAATGATGGCACAGTGGCTGCGTTTAATGGCATGGCACAGTGGCTGCATTTGATGGCATGGCACAGTGGCGACAATTGATGGCACAGTGGCAACAATTGATGACACAGTGGCGAAAATTAATGGCACAGTGGCGACAATTGATGGGCACAGTGGCTGCATTTGATGGGCACAGTGGCTGCATTTGATGGGCACAGTGGCTGCATTTGATGGGCACAGTGGTAACAATTGATGGGCACAGTGGTAACAATTGATGGGCACAGTGGTAACAATTGATGGCACAGTGGTAACAATTGATGGCACAGTGGTAACAATTGATGGGCACAGTGGTGACAATTGATGGGCGCAGTGGCAATAAATGATGGCACAGTGGCTGCGTTTAATGGCATGGCACAGTGGCTGCATTTGATGGCATGGCACAGTGGCGACAATTGATGGCACAGTGGCAACAATTGATGACACAGTGGCGAAAATTAATGGCACAGTGGCGACAATTGATGGGCACAGTGGCTGCATTTGATGGGCACAGTGGCTGCATTTGATGGGCACAGTGGCTGCATTTGATGGGCACAGTGGTTGCAATTGATGGGCACAGTAGCTGCGTTTGATGGGCACAGTGAGGCTGCAATTGTTTTTTTTTTTTTCGTTTGTTTGCACCCCCCCAAAATTTTGAGCACCAGCCGCCACTGCTTGGCATACATGAGTGTTCCTTGTCAGGTTGTGGAATAGGAAAGGGGTCGCGGCCTCATAGGCAGCAGACAGTCCTGGTGCTGGCTTTTATCAGGAAGAACAATAGCTATAAGATCAGCTTTTTCAATCTGAAAACGCTTGTGCGGGACGGTCTAAGGACTGTTTCGCAGGGCTTTTATTTGTGCCAGAACTGTTTCAATTCGCCCATAAGAGTGCAAAAGCAGCTCTTAGCAGGTCAAATGTAAGTCAAAAGAGCATAGCTCCCAACTGTCCTTGATTTTGAGTGACTGTCCCCGATTTGAAAACAATGTCCCTCTGTCCCTCATTCCTCCTCATTTGTCCCTCATTTTGGTCTGATCTATATAGATGTATAAAAAAAAGCACTTTTTATCTTTCAAAAAGTGTTTTCTAGCACTAAATCTTTCATCTGATTTCTAAATTGCTGCATTTGTAAATTCCAAAAGCCAATATAAAATAATAGTAGTGGTAAAAAAAAAGGACATATGGGTTTAACCAATCCTTGTTTTTTTGTACAATTCTCCTTTAAGGGGCGTGACAAAGGGTGTGTCCTATGCCTGCATACATTTGCTGATAGGTGTCCCTCATTCCCATGTCAAAAAGTTGGGAGGTATGAAAAGAGGCCAACCGCAGGTAAAATTCACCCGGTCAATGAATTCTGAATGATTTCAAAACCATCTCAAGCTGATGTCAAAGGCAAGTTCATCGACATAGCCCAAAGGTGCCACAAAGGTTCCATAGGACGCCTCGTACACATAAGATCATTTACTACTCTGATTTGCGTTGAGTGAAAGTAAAAACCTTATACCGTATTTATCGGCGTACACCGCGCACTTTTTTCCCCTGAAAATCAGGGCAAAATCGTGGGTGCGCGGTATACGGCGATACCCGCTTTCCCGCGCCAAGTTTTGAATACTGCGCCGACATATACCGAGCGCAGAACACTCGGGTATAGTCGGCCAGTCTCGGCTCCTTCCACGCTCACGTCCTGGACGTACAGGACGTGAGCGCGAGTGTTGCCGAGCCTGCCCGACAATACACGAGTGTACTGAGCTCTGTATATGTCGGCGCAGTATTCAAACTCGGCGCGGGAAACGAGCGGGGAGGACGCCGCAGAAGGACGCCGGACCCGACGACACCCGAAGCCGCAGACGGAGCCCGGACCCGACAAAGAGGACACCCGAAGCCCGCAGACGGACCCCGGACCCGACGAAGAGGACACCCGATGGACGCCGCGCAAGACACCAAAACTGTAAGTACAAAAAAAACTTTTTTTCCACAGGATTGGGGGCCACTTTAGGGGTGCGCGGTATACGCAGGAGTGCGTTATACCGCGATAAATACGGTACTTACAGATCACCTGTATTTCTCTATAATATGTAAGCTTAGTCCTATTCCTATATAACATTTGTATTCCTTTACAACATGTATGCATGCTCAATGCCCATAGTTCTATTCCTTTATACTAGACTTTGCATTGCTTTACAATATGTATACATGGTGACTTTATTACTATAAAGCGCTTTTATTCCTATATAACACTTATAACCTCTACAATATGTATGCATAGTGACCTTATTCCTGTATGACACTTATAACCTCTACAATATGTATGCATAGTGACCTTATTCCTGTATGACACTGTTGTTCCTCCATAGAATGTGTGCTGAATTACCTTATTCCTTTAGAACACTTATGTTCTTGTATATTATGTATGCACAGTGACCTTATTCCTACAACCCTAGTTCTAAACAAGTTGGGACATTGGAGGTTATTTACTAAAAGCAAATCCACTTTGCACTACAAGTGCACTTGGAATTGTAGTTGCTGTAGATCTGAGGGGGACACGCAAGGGAAATATAAACCAGCATTTTAGCTTACACATGATTGGATGATTAAATCAGCAGAGCTTCCCCTCATTTCAGATCTTCCCCGCAGATCTACAGCGACTGCACTTCCAAGTAAATAAATCCCATTGTGTAAAATCTACATAAAAACAGGATGCAATTTGCAAATCTCATAAACCCATATTTTATTCACAATAGAAAATATAAAAATAAAAACACATTAAATGTTTTACTGAGAAAATGTACCATATTAAGAAAATAATATGCTCATTTTGAACTTGATGGCAGCAACACGTCTCAAAAAAGTTGATATAGGGCCATGTTTACCATAGTGTAGCATTCTTTCTTCTTTCAACACTTTGTTAGGCTGGATTCCCATCTATGCATTTTTAGTGCTTTTTGATTTTGCAGATTTGCACTACAGAACGTGTTCCATAGAAAACCATGTTAAATGAACTGCAGTGCAAATCTGCAAAATGCACTAAAAATGCATAGGTGTGAATCCAGCCTCGATGTCTGGGAACTGAGGAAACCAGTTGCCGAAGTTTTGGGAGAGGAATGTCCCATTCCTGTCTAATATAGGATTCTACAGTCTGGGTTGTTTTTGTCTTATTATCCTTTTCAAGATGTTCCAAATATTCTCAATTGGTGAAGGTCTGGACCACAGGCAGGCTAGTTAAGCACCCGGACTCTTCTTCTACTAAGCCATACTGTTGTCATAGATGCGGTATGTGGTTTAGCGTTGTCCTGCTGAAAAATTGATTTACTAAAGACAAATGCACTCTGCACTACAGGTGCAGTTGCTGTAAATCAGAGAGGAAGATCTGAAATTAGGGGAAGCTCTGCTGATTTTATCATCCAATCATGGATGTCCCCCTCAAATCTAGAGCGACTGCTCTTCTATGTGCACTTGCACTGCAAAGTGGACTTGCCTTTAGTAAATCCACCCCATGGTCTCAGGTGTGAATGGGGAGCAGTGTGTTAAACCACCATTGTCTAGATCAGGGGTCTCCAAACTGTGGCCCGAGGGCCGGATGTGGCCCTTTGCTAGTCTTCAACCGGCCCTTGGGGCAGTATTGCTTCCAATGATATTAGGCATTATTCCTCCCAATGGCACCAACAATGGGGCACTATTTCTTAGACTAATAGCAATGATGGAGCACTATTCCTACTGCCCACCAACACTGGGGCCATGTTTTTTCTCACTGATGCTCGGCCCCCCTGAAGTTTGAAAGACTGTAAACTGGCCCTTTGCTTGAAAAGTATGGAGACCCCTGGTCTAGATGGGAGCATATGCTGTTTTAAAACCTGGATATATATTTCAATATTGATGGTGCCTTTCCAGATGTGTAAGCTGTCCATTCCATAAACACTAATGTAACCTAATACCATCAGATATGAAGGGCTTTTGAACCTACAGTAGTACGGATAACAATCCAGAAGGTCCCTCCCCTCTTTAGTCTTTAGGATGTGGCTCGTCTGACCATAGAACAGTTTTCCACTTTGCAACAGACCATTTTAAATGAGCTTTGGCCCAGAGAAGATAGCAGCTTCTCTGGATAATGTCTAGATATGGCTTTTTCTTTGCATGATATAGCTTTAGCTTGCATTTTTAGATGTCACGGCAAACTGTGTTCAAAGACAATGATTTTTGGCAGTGGACAAAACTGGCTCTACACAGCTAATAGATGAAAATACAAGCCTGGTCTGATTGTTGCTGAGCTTTGGCTCTAATGCCCTGTACGCACGATCGGTTCATCCGATGAAAACGGTCTGATGGATTTTTTCATCAGATATCCGATGAAGCTGACCTTCATCAGTCTTGCCTACACACCATCAGTTAAAAAAACGATCGTGTCAGAACGCGGTGACGTAAAACACAAGACGTGCTGAGAAAAATGAAGTTCAATGCTTCCAATCATGCGTGGATTTTTAACCGATGGTTAACCATCAGATAATTTTAAAACCAGTTTCTAGTTTTTTCACCGATGGATAAAAAAACGATGGGGCCCACACACGGTCGGTTCGTCTGATGAAAACGGTCCATCAGACCGTTTTCATCAGACGAACCGATCGTGTGTACTCGGCATAAGGCATGACAACAGCATGGCTTCATAGTAGAAGAGTCCAGGTGATTAACTGGCCTGCCTGCAGTCTAGACTTTTCATCAAGTGAAAATATTTGGCGCTTCTTGAAAATAAAAATATAACAAAGAAGATCCAGGACTGTTGAGCAGTTAGAATCCAATATCAGGCATAAATGGGACAACACTCCTCTCCCAAAATTCCATCAACTTGTCTCCTCTGTTCCCAGGTGTTTACAGAGTGTTGGTAAATGAAGGGTGGATACTATAGTGTGGAAAACATGGCCCTGTACCAACTTTTTTGAGATGTGTTGCTGCCAACAATTTCAAAATTACCTTATTTGTTTTCTTAAAATAATACATTTTTCAGTTTAAATTTTTGATATGTTTTCTATTTTCTAATATAACAATAGACTATTTTCTATTGTGAATGAAATATGGGTTTATCATATTTGCAAATCATTACATTCTATTTTAATGTCGATTTTTTTTACAGTGTTCCAACTTTTTTGGAAAAAGGGTTGTAATATTCATTGTTTTCCTGTATAATATGTATACAGAGTTCCTCGATCTAATCTTCTTTCTATATACAGCAGTGATCTCCAAACTGGGGCCCGGGGGCCGGATGCGGCCCTTTCCTTGCCTTTATCCGGCCCTTGGGGCACTAATCCTCCCACTGATATGAGACACTATTCTGACTTCTAACACCAACAATGGGGCACCATTTAGTCTACGGTCACCAATAATGGAGCACAATTACTCCCTATGATACCAAAGATAGGTTATAAGGAATAGTGGCCTAATACCAAATGTGGTAATGTTTACTCCTACTAATGCAAGAAAAATTTCCACTCCCGCTGGCCACGATACGGCCCTCTTAAAGACTGAAGGACGGTGAACTGGCCCTTTGTTTAGAAAGTTTGGAGACCCCTGATATACAGTATCTCACAAAAGTGAGTACACCCCTCACATTTTTGTAAATATTTTATTATATCTTTTCATGTGACAACCCTGAAGAAATTACAGTTTGCTACAATGTAAAGTAGTGAGTGTACAGCTTGTATAACAGTGTAAATTTGCTGTCCCCTCAAAATAACTCAACACGCAGCCATTAATATCTAAACTGCTGGCAACAAAAGTGAGTACACCTTTAAATGAAAATGTCCAAATTGGGCCCAAAATGTCAATTGTGTGGCCACCATTATTTTCCAGCACTACCTTAACCCTCTTGGGCATGGAGTTCACCAGAGCTTCACAGGTTGCCACTGGAGTGCTCTGCCATTTCTCCATGAGGCCATCACGGAGGTGGTGGATGTTAGAGACCTTGCGCTCCTCCGCCTTCTGTTTTGAGGATGCCCTACAGATGCTCAATAGGGTTTAGGTCTGGAGACATGCTTGGCCAGTCCATCACCTTTACCCTCAGCTTCTTTAGCAAGGCAGTGGCCATCTTGGACGTGTGTTTGGGGTTGTTATCATGTTGGAATAATGCCCTGCGGGCCAGTCCTTGAAGGGAGGGGATCATGCTCTGCTTCAGTATGTCACAGTACACATTGGCATTCATGGTTCCCTCAATGGCCTGTAGCTCCCCGGTGCCAGCAGCACTCATGCAGCCCCAGACCATGACACTCCCACCACCATGCTTGGCTGTAGGCAAGACACACTTGTCTTTGTACTCCTCACCTGGCTGCTGCCACACATGCTTGACACCATCTGAACCAAATAAGTTTACCTTGGTCCCATCAGACCACAGGACATGGTTCCAGTAATCCATGTCCTTAGTCTGCTTGTCTTCAGCAAACTGTTTGCAGGCTTTCTGGTGCATCATCTTTAGAAGAGGCTTCCTTCTGGGAGGACAGCCATGCAGACCAATTTGATGCAGCGTGCAATGTATGGTCTGAGCACTGACAGGCTTCAACCCCTGCAGCAATGCTGGCAGCACTCATACGTCTATTTTCCAAAGACAACCTCTGGATATGATGCTGAGCACATGCAAGTCAACTTCTTTGGTCGACCATGGCGAGGCCTGTTCTGAGTGGAACCTGTCCGGTTAAACCGCTGTATGGTTTTGACCACCATCCTGCAGCTCAGTTTCTAGGGTCTTTGCAATCTTCTTATAGCCTAGGCCAGTGATGGCGAACCTTGACACCCCAGATGTTTTGGAACTACATTTCCCATGATGCTCACCTACACTGCAGAGGGCATGAGCATCATGGGAAATGTAGTTCCAAAACATCTGGGGTGCCAAGGTTCGCCATCACTGGCCTAGGCTATATTCGTGTAGAGCAACAATTCTTTTTTCAGAAAGTTCTTTGCCCTGAGGTGCCATGTTGAACTCCAGTGACCAGTATAACAGTAAGAGCGCTAACACCAAATTTAACACACTGCTCCCCATTCACGGCCATGGGGTGGATTTACTAAAGGCAAATCCACTTTGCACTACAAGATCTGAGGGAAAGATCAAAATGAGGGGAGGCTCTGCTGATTTCTATCATCTAATCATGTGTAAGCAAAAATGCTTTTTTTTTATTTACCTTTCATGTCCCCTTCAGATCTACAGTGACTGCACTTCCAAGTGCACTTGCAGTGCATTTTTAGTGCAAAGTGGATTTTAGTAAATAAATCCCCTTGTTATGCCACGTACAGAAGGTCGTTTTATGCGATGTAAAAAAACGACGTTTTCTGTGAAGTAAAAAACAACGTTTTTGAAACTTCAATTTTCAAAAACGATGTTGCCTACACACCATCGTTTTTTCACAGTGCTCTAGCAAAGCGAGGTTACGTTCACCACGTTTTTCCATTGAAGCTCGCTTCATAACTAGCTTCTGGGCATGCGCGGGTGTAAAAACGTCGTTTGAAACGTCGTTTTTTGCTACACACGGTCAATTTCTGTGAAGTAAAAAACAACGTTTTGAAAAACGACACATAAAATTGAAGCATGCTTCAATTTTTTTTGGTCGTTTTTCAGAAGACATAAAACGACGTTTTCTCCCACACATGGTCATTTAAAGTGACGTTTTTAAAAACGTCGTTTTTTTACATCGCATAAAACGACCGTCTGTACGCGGCATTACACTTAGGAGTCACATGACACAGGGGAGGGAAATGGCTAATTGGGCCCAATTTGGACATTTTCACTTAGGGGTTTACTTACTTTTGTGAGATACTGTAATAGTCCTTCTATCCCCCTATGATATGTATACATGGTACGTTGATCTCATCGTATTCCTATATAACAGTCCTTGTATTCCTCTATAATATGTATGCACGTTGATGTCAGTTATGTTCCTATACAACATTTGTTTTCCTCTATAATATCTATGCTCGATGACCTTAATCCCTCCCTATACAACAGTCCTAGAACATATTTACACGGTGACCTCAGTAAGAAGATTTGGGGGACGCATTTGTGTAATGCAGCTGTCCGCTGCTCTAATCGATGTCCTCAGAGCAGTAACCTTCTAATCATTCTTTATAAAAACACGGTGTCACCCAGGAATGTTGTTTGACACCACTGATTTATGCTTTGCGTTGAGTGACCATTAGCCATTTAACCTATTAGTAATGGAGCAATGCTCTGCTATTTGTGGCTGACACGTTGTGCGTGTGAACGGTTTCCTGTGAAGTGACGGCCACTGGTGATTTCATACACTGTTCTAGTTCTTTTTTTTCTTGCACCTGACACATATGTGGCGGGAGTGATTCATGAAGTGATGCGTACTTTCTCCCTGGGCCCTCGCCATGGACACAGCCCTTGATTGACCTGATAAGGACCGATGGGCGTGCCTGTGTGCGGCCATTGATTGACCTGATAAGGACTGATGGGCGTGTCGTTGTGCAGCTGCTGAGTCCGCCACTTGTTTCCCTAGACTTAACTAGCTCGCTGCCGGTCTAGACTTGTCTAGTAATATTCTGGTGTGCAAAGCAACATTTCATATCAGACAGAATACATTGTCAATAGGAAGGTGAACAGGCAGGTAAGAATCCTTTATTGCCGTTAAAACATATGCCCCGTACACACGATCCGAATATCGACTTTTTTCGCTTAATAGTCGCAAGTAGAAATTAAATAGGTTATTAAAGTCACGAAAATTCTCATACGACGTCGGAAGTGATGTCATGTGTTGTAATGTATTTGTATTGTATTTTCGGACGACAACTGTACTGACTAAATGAAAATCAGACGATCTTGTAACGTACGAGAACAAATTTCGTGCTTGTCCGATAAAATAATATCGGATGAACTGTCATGATCGGCTCTCGAAAGCTCTGTACTAACAATCCGATTATCGTACAATTCTTCCTCAGACGACATTTTCCGTACGATATCCGGATCGTGTGTACGGGCCAATAGACACACTTAATGCAGTTCTCCACTGAGAATGTACACAGTGGAAGCCTGTCAGCAAGTCCCAGCCTATGATTCACAGCCAGGATCTGCTGATCGGCTGTGTGCAATCACAGCCCAGAGCTCTGTGTTGACAATCATCTCTGTTTCTCTTCACAGCAAAGCAGGGAGGAGAATTTAAAGCCTAGTAAACACTATAATTTTTTTGTTTTGTTCAACCTGCTAGAAAAAAAACTGACAGCTCCGGTCGGAGCCGCTGTACTAACAATCCAATGTTAGTACAGCGATCTCCCTCTCTGAGCTGTGTTCTGACAGGGGGACGGCCCCCCAGCCAGAACACTCCGGTCTACCAACTTTTTAATGCCATCAGCAAAACTCTTCCCACCCTTGCAACAAAAATATAAAAGTGCGTAAACTTTTTGAAGACCCCTCATAAAAATTACAATTGTTTATGTTACACAGGGCTTTAGAAAACTAAAGATTTCATCCAGTTAGGGTTTATATACTAAAAGAATATTAAGATTAGTAAACCCGCTGAAAGCATACAAATAGCTGCAGCCAGTTATTACTGGTTTTAACCACTTCAATACCGCACATAGACATATGACGTCCACAAAGGGGATCTCCCATCCCGGATGGACGTCATATGACGTCCTGGGCTTTGTGCGGTGATATCTGAATGATGCCTGCAGCTAGAGGCATCATTCAGATATCATTGTGTTCCGGCGGCGATCCTGTGCACCATAAGAATGATCATAGCAGCGGTTCCGCCGCTTGATCGTTCTTATAGGCGGCGGGAGGGGACATCCCCCCTCCCGCTGCCATCCGGTGCTTCTCCGGGCTCTCCCATGCCATCGGGGGCCCGGAGAAAGAATCGCCCAGCGCCGGCTAGGAAGCATAGAGATGACTAGTGACCAGATGGTCACCAGTCATCTCTAAGTCCGTCGGAGGCCCGGAAGTAAGGAGTACCCGGAAGTAAACAAAGCCGCAATTGCGGCTAGTAAGAATGAGATTGGTGAATTTTTTTTTACAATCTCATGCTTTCCGGCCTGGAGGAAAGCTGTGGGGTCTTATTGACCCCGCATCTCTCCTTAAAGAGGACCTGTCACACACCTTTCCTATTACAAGGGATGTTTACATTCCTTGTAATAGGAATAAAAGTGATCAAATTTTTTTTTGCAATGACCGCCATTTTATTTCCTAGGGTGTCTGCTAAAAAAACATATATAATGTTTGGGTGTTCTGAGTAATTTTCTACCAAAAGAATGATGATTTGTACATGTAGGAGAGAAGTGCCAGAATAGGCCCAGTATGGAAGTGGGTATAGAAGCCCTGTATTGAAGGGGTTAAAGTGTTACTAAATCCAGGACCCTCAATTCACTATATCGGGTCTCCCATAGTACACAAAACAAAGAAATGCAACAGTTTTAGTAAATATAAACTGCTAAATACCCTTTCTCATCAGCAGTATAAAGCAACTGCGTGACTTCTATCAGTGTCTGGTTAAAGCTTTTCATTCTGCTCTAACTGTCCTATAAGGCTGCATGACCCCTGACCCTCTGTCTGGACAGTGCTGGTTGGCCCTATACTGATCACATGCATTCTCCCAAGGAAAAAAATAGTAATAAAAAACTCTCTAGCAATACACACCAAACTGAGCATCTGCAGCTTGTCCCCTAGCCTATGTTCTGTCAACCGATGAATTGGGGACAGTGAAAGAAGGGGAGGAACAGAGTAGACAGGATCCAACAGCCTTTTTAGGCTAGGTTCACACTTTATGTGAATTGAATGCGGGTTTCTCCACATCCCATTTGCATGACAGGAGACTATGACCGGCTCTCAATTGAGCCGATTCACACAGCTTCGGGGCGGCCGCAGTCCACACTGGAAAAAAGTCCTGTGCGTCCTTAGCTCTGTTTCAGGTCCGAATTCAGGCAAAAATTCGAACCTGATTTGCCCCTGAAACAAAGAACAGGGACGCAGCAGACCTCCGGCTGCAAGCTGCAGCCACAGCAAGTTTGAACCCAGCCTTACACAATGCAGAGGATTAACCCCTTATGTTCCACAGTGAGTATAACAAGCAAGCTTTATTGCATATACAGACCGATTTTACTGTTGTGGGTTTAGTAACACTTTAAAGCGGAGGTCCACCTAAACAAAAAATATTAAAAGCCAGCAGCTACAAATACTGCAGCTGCTGACTTTTAATAAATGGACACTTACCTGTCCAGGGTGCCCGCGATGTCGGCAGCCGAAGACGAGCAATTGCTCGTATTTCTGCTGCCCCAGCCGCCATCCTCGCTGAGGGAACCAGGAAGTGAAGCGCTGCGGCTTCACTGCCCAGTTCCCTACTGCGCATGCACGAGTCGCGCCGCACATTTTTATTGGTCCCGCTGTGTTCGGGGAACTGTGTGTTTCCCAGAACACAGCGGGGGCGGGATTCTGCGGATATCTCTCTCCCCGGAAGTAGGTGCAAATACCTGTATTATACAGGTATCTGCACCCCCTCCCCCCTGAAAGGTGCCAATTGTGGCACTGGAGGGGAGGGGGGGAGTCCGATGAGCGGACGTTCCACTTTAGAGTGGAACTCTGCATTAAAGGGGTGTTCCAGACAATTTTTATGTTTATTAAAAGCCAGCTGCTACAAAAAGTGTAGCTGCTGGCTTTTAATAAACATACACTTACCTGCTCCATGGTTCCAGCGACACGCCGGCCGGGGCTCCGCTCCTCTCCCCCCCTCCCCGGCCGGCGTCTTCATTTCAACTGTGGGCACCCGGCCGTGACAGCTTTCGGCTTCACGGCCGGGCACCCACTGCGCATGTGCGCTGCCCGGCGCTGCGCCGTCTGATTGGACAGGAGATCGCCTAGGACCTGTGACGTGTCCTAGGCGATCGCCTACAGGGAGGGGCTGCTGTAGGCGATTAAGCTTAATCGCCTAACCAGCCTCTCGGTGGAAGGAGGAAGTGGGACAGGAAGTCCCACTCCTCCTGAAGCCCCCACTCCCCCCCCCAAAAAAATTACATGCCAAATGTGGCATGTAAGGGGGTGAGGAGTGGGATAAGCGGAAGTTCCAATTTTGGGTGGAACTCCGCTTTAAGTAATACATCCAAATAAATAGCATCATACTTTAATGGTTTGTCTAAACAAGTGTTACCCTCTGAAAAACATCTTTAGTGGATTGCTTTTCAAAAGGCATTTGACAGGCCATGAGGGGGCAATGTGTTGTCTCTTTACTGTTTGTTTTAACCACTAAAAGCCCACCCAATTGCATGCATTGCGACACAACCCCATTCACTTGATTTGGTCAGGATGGAGCATTTTGCCCTGTTGTAAAGCATCCTGGCTGTAGCATGTGCATACTTGGGGGGGCTGTTAAAAACACTACGCGGCTTCTTTCTTTACTGCCCCCCAACAACAAGTGTAAACTAGACCTAGAACTAAAAAATGGACAGTAACAAAATCATTAAAGCCCCACACTGCAAGGGTTAAATGCTCATTTGACTAGGGGGAAGGAAAAAGCACTAACCTTGTTCCTCGTTTCCGCAGGCTTCATTGCCTCTGCCCAAGCAGTCCCCTGAAGCCACTTGATTAGGCTGCCTGTCTCTGACACCATCACGTATAGAATTGTATGGGCGGGCGGTGAGGGCCTGCTCATATCCTGGAGCATCAGACAGCAGAAGAGAGCTCTAGAGTCCTTTGTACTTACGTTTCGCTTTACATCTACAACTTTTATTGGGATCTTCAGTTTGGCGCCAGTCGTCTTTATGTATTTATTCTATTTGCAGCAGTTATAAGATTCAGACTTTGATCACATTTTTTACTGTAAACAGCATTTCAACAATCATTTGTGATGAGCACACTAGAGGCCAAAACAAAGTGGTTTTCCATATTTCTATTGGATTCTCGTCATAAGTGTCCTTATAAAGCACAGTGCCTTGAATATTTTACATGTCCCCATGGTGTATTTGCACTTTTCTGTTCACTAGCACTACACAAACGGTTTCATTCTACGTTCTGGAAACTGTGAGTGAGCAGAGGAAGACCTACGGCTTGAAAAGGATGTGGTAAGACTCGGGCCCCTAATGTTGGATGGAGGCACGGTTGATTTATCCGGCATCCGCTCTAGGGAGCTGCATGCTATTCTTGTGTTTGGGGAGGATTCTGGGGAGCTCACTGCTGCATTTAGTAGCTAGTGTTAAATGCAGAGTTAGAAGAACTTTCATTGTTGCTGGAGGTGTGGGTGTTATCTATGGGCTTTTGGGGCATGATTGGTGACCCAAACATAAGGTTTCCACATATTCCATATATTGCTTCAGTTGATGCCAGTTTTTCACTGTGAACTGTTCATAATTTCGAGGGCCCATTCATAATTTGTGCTAGGGATCGATCGATTATCTGTGCGGGCGATTATCTGCGGCCGATATACACTTTTTTTTAGAAGTATCGGTCAAAAAACTGACCGATATTACCATTATTGCTTGAAGGGGTTTTACTGGGGTGACGCATGCAGCTCACCCTGGTACCGTTCTTTAGAGCGGACAGTCGGCTTTATTTTAATAACAGTCAATGTGGCTCAGCAGCCGCTCTACTGTTATTATAAGCAGCAGGAGGGGACATTACCCCCCCCCCTTTCCGGCGCTCGCCCGGGTTCTCCTGTCCCACCGGGAGGCCCGAGCAACCAGTTGCACATCTGCCGCCTGGCCGAAGACCCGAACAAAGCTGATGCTTCATTCGGGTCTCGCATATAGTAATCCAGAAGCAATGTCATGACGTCACTTCCCAGATTATTGGCATTTTAAAGGCACCAGTTTTAAAAAATAAAGTATTCGAAAACGCAGATCTTGAGGTGTTGAATACTTTGAGGTACAGAGGAGGGGTTTGGGGTCCTACAGACCCCGATCTCTCCATAAAGAGTACCTCTCACATGCCTATTACTGTCACAAGGGATGTTTACATTCCTTGTGGCAGCAATAACGTATTAAAAAAAAAATGTAAAAAGTACAGTGTAAAAAAAAAAAAAAAAATTAAATGTACAATTATCGACACTAGAGGTAGCCGAAATATTCAGATCGTATCGGTACCGAAAAAACGATATCGGTCAATCTCTAATTTGTGCTGTTTTGTGGTGCGTCATTGCACACTGCAGTGCATTGCTCATTAACTATCAATGGGTCCTTGATATAGGTACCTACCTGCCTCATTTTATTTTCCAACGCACTGGAAGGGAGGTTCTTTACTACATGGCTTTTAAAGCACTAGTTGAGAGTTGGAGGGGGGGGGCAAGTTTGTTTGTTTGCTTTATAAAATGCAGGTAAAGAATGTGATTGAAAATGTATAGCAATGCACTTTAGCATGCATGCGTAGTGTGCCTTTGTACTGTCTTCAGTGCACAAAATACCTGCACAAAGGCCCACAGAACAGTGGAAATGCAGCCTAAAAGCCAGCATGTATTGTAACAAATTCAGTCATCTCTCCTCAGATGAGATTTTACCGCGTACACACAATCTGATTTTCGGAGAACCGTATGTCCGTTTTTTGTTGCAAAGTCTCATGTCGAAAGTGAAGAAGTTACTCACAATACAAACATTTTCGTACGACAGAATACAACTTCAGAAGTGACGTAATACGTTGAATCGTTTTGTATGTATTCTTTCTTACGATTTTTTTCAGACAAAACCCGTACTAATTAAACGAAAATCGGACATTGAGTTCACATCCAATAAAAATTCTGCACAGCTTTTGTCGGACGAAAAATCGTAATTGGCTGTCGAAAAGCACCATACTAACGATCTGAAAATCGGCAGATCGTTCGTCAGATGAAATTGTACTTCCGATTTTTGTATCGTGTACCTTTTTAATTATTTTCAGAAAAAATAAAAAAAAAAGGATAAACAGTAGCAGAGGCACATGAATGAATAAAAGCTTGATCCATACTCATTTTATAGTTAGTGAAACATGATGCAAAAAGTAATAAGGCAATGCATTACATAGACCAGTTCAAATCCCCAGAAAAATATATAACAGCGAGGAATACAAAGAGGACAACTCCAAAAAATAAATATTTTAACACCAGTATCTGATGAGATTTTAAATGTTAATACAAGTAAATACAGTAAAACCTTGGATTGCGAGCATAATTCGTTCCGGAAACATGCTTGTAATCCAAAGCACTCTTATATCAAATTTCCCCATAAGAAATAATGGAAACTCAGATGATTCGTTCCGCAAACATTTATTCATAGGCCCTTCAGTCTGTAGTCCATATAAAAAGATTATAGCAATGTGACCAGGTTGTGTAACCATAAAATGTCCATCCACAAATGGAAGCTTCCCCAAGAGGATTAGAAGCCAAATCCAGCAGGAGCTACAGAGTATAAAAGAGAAGAGAGGTGCCGCTAAGTGTAGCAATATGTTGTACCTTCATTAAATGTAACCATATTACTACACTTAGACATGCCGCTACTCTTATATCAAGACATCGCTTGAATATCAAGTCAAATTTTATTTAAAAAATGTTGCAAAACGCTCTCAAACCAAGTTTTTACTGTACATGGTTTTTGAGTATATCCCCTATAGACTGTCACTAGACTTGGTCAGATTTGGTCAAAAACATCTGTTAATATACACATTCCTCAAGGGTTTATTTACTAAAGGCAAATCCACTTTGCACTACAAGATCACTGCAAGTGCACTTCTAAGAGCACTTGGAAGTCCACTTACTGTAGATCTGAGGGGAAGATCTGAAATGATGGGAAGCTCTGCTGATGTTATCATCCAATCATCTACAAGCACAATGCTGTTTTTTATTTTCCTTGCATGTCCTTTTCGGATCTACAGCGACTGCACTTCCTAGTGCACCTGCAATGCACTTGTAGTGCAAAGTGGATTTGCCTTTAGTAAATAAACCCCTCACTTCTTATTTTTTTATCTGACTTCAGCAAAGTCCTCCTCGTTGGCCAATCCCCCTTCAGTCTATCATGAATGCTGCTGCCAGACCATCCTCCACACCATCTATTGTGTCCACTGACCCTCTTGGCCAATCTCTTCATTGGCTTTCACTTGATTAATGAATACAATTCTAAATACTAACAACATACAGAGCCATTCACAACTCTGCCCTGAGCTTCATCAACATCCTCATTTCAAAATATCGCCCAAACTCTTATGCTGGCCATACGGCCACAATTCGGTCTTTTAGACAGTTCGTTCATTTTTCAGACAGTTAATGGGCACAAAATCGATAATCGTTTGGATGTTTTTTAGCCAAAAAAAATAAAGTTTGGAAATTTTCTGCCAATTGAATGATAAATTGAAAGGTTAATGTGTTTCCCGTCCGAACTGTCTGCACTAGATATATGTAAAAAAAACTAACCAGTTTTTTTTTATTTGTGTCCTCTGAACAATTTATCGGTCATTACATGATGGCACCATCGTTTTTCAAAAATGGGTTTGGCCGATTTTTCGTATAGTGTATGGCCAGCATTAGATTCTCCCAACATCTCAAGTTCCCTCGTTATCTCATTCTTTGCAAGCTTCATGCCCTGTACACACGTCCGAGAAACTCGACGAGCAAAACACATCGTTTTGCTCGTCGAGTTCCTTGTGAAGCCGCCGAGGATCTCGGCGAGCCAAGTTTCCTCATTGACTAACGAGGAAATAGAGAACATGTTCTCTATTTGGCCCAACGAGATCCTCGTCGGTTTCCTCGGCCAAAAGTGTACACATGACCGGGTTTCTCGGCAGAATACGGCTCCGATCGAGTTTCTGGCTGAATTCTGCCGAGAAACTCGGTCGTGTGTACGGGGCCTCAGAGTCCCCATCCCCTTGAACTTCCTACCTCTGTTTTTCCCTCTATCTCATACTCTGTCCGCCTTTGGGCAATCCCTGAAAACTCATCCCTTTGGGGAAGCCTGTCCCATCTGTACCTGACAACTAGACCTATAATTACTCCATTAACACATCCCTTTATAGTCATTACATTTTTTGTATAACTTGCCCATGCTTTTAAGATTGTAAGCTCCAATGAGTTCTTCACAAGCTCCTCCGACAAGGGTCCTCCTAACCGTCTTGTATTGGAACTTTATTGTCTTCCTCTATAACTGTTGCCGCTATATAAATGGTGTACAATAAAAAAATATATATATATATTATTATTATTTCACCAGTAGCTTGCCATATACTGTATGTCATAATGACGAGTCTACCATTAGTCTTTAGGGGTCTTCTTCACTAGTTTCACGGGTTCTTTCAAAAGCAAAAAAACATTGGCTTTTGATGGTGAAAGGGTAATCTAAATGAAATAGATGTGTCTAAGGTTGTTTTTTTTTTTTTCACTGATCATCAGAGTCACGAGTACGATTGTAAAAGCAAAGGCTCCGGCTAAAGGAACTGAAACAAGAACGTTTGCCGGTTATGATCGCGCGTGTTTTAGTGACAATAAAATGTCTGAAAAAGAAGAAGAGCTCTTCTCTCTGGTTTTTATTGTTATGCTTCTTGTATATTAGGCAGTTCATTATTATAGAAGACCTTGCAGGGTGAGTAGCCTAGCTAACCAAATTTCGGATTCTCCCAGATGCATGATTGGGGCTAAACCAGTGGAGGATTCATACCTGATTTATAGAAAGAAATGAAATATTTATATGGCTTTCAAGTGCAGTCATTGTATCCGGGTGCAGTGGCGTGTGCTTGTAATCCCACGTTCTTGGGAAGCCGCAGCTTTACAGATTCTCAAGTCTGTGAGATATCCTTCGCTCGCTGTGCTGGGTGGGCTACAAGCCCTTTGTATCACACGGGGGGCATATGTGAAAGGGGAGTATGGTCGTTAAAAGATGATTTGATGCAGATTAAATGATACCTGTGTCTTTATAAAGCAAACAGCAGTGGAGTGCGGTAATCCAGGACAATCAGTTTTTCGTTATTTAGCCCAAGGTGAGAGTGTCCATGGACGGGAGCTGGCAGATCTGTCTGTCATCCCCCAGACTAGGACATATTGTGGGTGAAGGGATTATTCTATTTTTTCAGAGGAGAGGGAAGGATTGCTGATTGATTTCAGTGATTTATCAAAATGTTGGAAGTTCTGTGTGCAATGATGAGCACTTCTGGCACTTGTCAGAGCTTCTTATTGCTCAGGAGTTAAGGCGTACTGGCTGATTGTCAGATGCAATGTGAGAGTTAGATTTATGAATTTTAGGTGTGTGTAGGCTGTGTATGGCCTCCCATGAACGGCAGAGAGCTAGGAGCACTGTTAGGTGTTTATTACAGATCTCCATGTCCCTTCAAAGAATTGTATTCCAACTTATTTATTTAAAGTATATCTATACCCTGCATTGTATTCTTACAGCACAGGATGGCTGCAGCTGTCCTGCTTTCTGTTAAACTCTCCAAAGTAAGTAAACCTTTTCAAACAGCTGCGTTCAGTACCGGTACAAGGTCATCCAGCACCCAGGGCAAAGATGCCAAACCGCGCCCCTCCTCATGATGTGCAAGCTTAGGGATCCTACCCCCAGAAGTCATTGGCTTGTGTCCAGGTATCGGATTAGGCACCAGGAGCATTTGCAAGTACTAGTATCGGTGCAACCCTATTTCGGAGCCACGCAGGAACCCTTCATCAGTCAGTGATGCTATTTAAGTTACTTTTCTTTTTTACTCCGTTCAAGTCTTTGCACGGCAGCCCTTTGCACTTTGGTCATATGCCTGACGAAGGGGTCCTGTGTGGCTCTAAAACGCTGCACTCTGTCCCTTGTAATGTGATCGTTCTGCAAAAAAAGATTTTGGACACTATTCGATGATCGGTGCCGGTGGTATGCTGGCAACTGTCTACATTTAACCAAAAAGCATCAAGGCCCAACATCATTTTACTTTCTGGCTCTAACACCCCCGAACTCACAGCAGAATGCTGCAGAGAGCAGCATCCTATCATTATGGGCATCTAGCATCCATTCACCATCCGAGCAAGAAGAGGGGGGAAAAAAAGCCTGTGGAAACACCAGTCCATACGAAAGCCTGGTACACACTTATGCCGCATACACACGGTCGGAATTTCCGATAACAAATGTTCGTTGTGAGCTTTTGGTTGGATATTCCGACCGTGTGTAGGCTCCATCGGACATTTGCTTTCGGAATTTCAGACAACAAATGTTTGAGAGTTGGTTCTCAATTTTTCCGACAACAAAAGTTCTAATTTTCCACTTCTTGATTAGAGTTTGAACACTGCTGATTGGCATTCTCAATTCCTTGGATATATTTTTATATCCCTTTCCTGTTTTATACAGTTCAACTGCCTTTTCCCACAGATCCTTTGACAATTCTTTTGCTTTCCCCATGACTCAGAATCCAGAAACGTCAGTGCAGCACTGGATGAAAGATGCAAGGGTCTGTCAAGTCCAGAAACTCATTGTCCTTTTACACACACACTAATTACAAGCAAACAGATCACAGGTGAGGATGGTTACCTTTTAGAGTCGGTTCACACTAGGGCGACACGACTTCCAGCGCGACTTTCAGAGGCGACTCCGACACAACTTGAGCATGAACCACAGGGCGATCTGGGGCGATTTACAACACGACTTGAAGTCGTCTCCAGGACAGGAGACTTTCCAGTGGCCAATCAAACAACAATCAGCTCTAGGGGAGGGAGGGAGAGGTTTGCCTGAGAAATGTATGTTATCTTCCTGGAAAGTCGCTTCAGTTAAGGCAGTGATCAGACTTGGATGCGACTTCCATTGAAATCAATGGGTACAAATCGCCTACAAGTCGGATTGAAGTAGTACAGGAACTTCTTTTGAAGTCGGAGCGACTCGAGTCGTGTGTTTTAACACCGCTCCCATTCACTTGCATTGTTTTTCTCGACAGCGCAACTTGGGACGACTTGAGGCGACTTCAAGTCGGATCCCAAGTCGCCCCAGTGTGAACCGGCTCTTAATACCCATTGAAACCCTTTTGTGGCAACTTGTGTGCATGTTACTCAAAATCACTAGGGTATGTAAACTTTTGGTCAGGGTCATTTGGGTAAATTTCTGTTGCCATTATGATATAAAAAGAGTAAACACAGCTGGTTGATAATAAATGGCTTTAGCCAAACACTAACCATGAGTGAAAGAAAAGTTTTTGTGTTATCATTCATATTCTCTGAAAAATGGGCTAGAAATCATAAATTCTGCCAGGGTATGTAAACTTATGAGCACAACTGTATGCTCAGATGTATGGTTATCAGTGTACAGCTGCAACTTGTCATCGATTTGTACTGGCGACTGTACGCAAATGCCCATCACTCCAGAACACAGAGATACATACATTTTTTGATGTACAGCTCTCTTCCCTCATGTGGGTGAGCCCTGAAACGCTCCATTTACTTTTTTTTACCTTACTTGCTATTTAATTTTTTTTTTTTTTACTCCATTCAAGTCTTTGCACTGCAACCCTTTGCACTTCAGTGACCTGTGGTATAATTTTATGCTCTGTAGAAAAATGCAGCATGTCTGCATTTTTGCGCACCACTTATCACAACAGCGTTGTTGTGTGAATCAGGCTCATGGATGTGCCCTTGCGGTGACTGGTTTTGATCAAGTCTCCTAAGGACTGGGTCCGTATAAGATGCTTCTAAAATGCATAAAAAAAAAACATATAAAATGTACTATAAACTGCAGATTATATATATTTTTTTTTTGCAGAGGTGTAAATCAGACCTTGGGTCCAATCACAAGTGAATCTGACATTGATTATGTCATTATTATCCAAACTGTCGTATTAGTAACTTGGAAATACTGTGTCCCCATCTATACACGAGAAGACGTAACGATTTGGAAAGGCCCGCATTAATTCCAGTAGAAGCCGCCGCTTTCTGCGGAACTAGGATGTGTCACCTCTTCGCTAGCACGATGAGCCAAGCTGAGGGAACCTTGAAACCTCCTCCTCTCCAAACAGGCAGCGGAATAAAGCAGGTCAACAGCCGCCTGCACAGACGTTTCTAAAAACAACCCCACCCCTCGCTCCCCCTCCACCCTCCAACAAGTGCTGCTCTAGATGTCAATATCCATGCGAACAATTTGAGGTCATTCAAGGAACAAATCCACCACAAGTCACTGGAATTACTTTCCACTTTGTCCTGGGGAAAAAAAAAGAAAAACCTTCATCTGTCACCTGGCAGGCTAATTTGTTTTAAGGATAAAATTGAAATCGGAACCATGCTACGTATAAAACATTTTGTTGTGTGCAGTAATGCAAATTCACAGAAAGGAAAAAAAGCGATATGGAAGGAGGTCATATGAATAAATGAAAGGCAGGCCATATCACTATAATTTCCTTCATGAAATTGTTAATGAATAATGTTTTGCCTGTGAGCCTTTATCTGCAGTTAGCTGCCATTTTACCTTGGACTTTGAGTTAAAGTGATATAAAAGGATAATTTTTTTTAAAATAACAAACATGTGATACTTACCTGTTCTGTGCAATAGTTTTGCACAGAACAGCCCCAATCCTCCTCTTCTGGGGTCCCCTGCCGGCACTCCTGGCTCCTCCTGCTTTCAAGTACACTTCCTAGCAAGCCACTTGCTGGGGAGGATACAGGCAGTCCCGAGTTACGAACGGGTTAGGGACTGTAGGTTTGTTCTTAAGTCGAATATGTTCGTAAGTCGGAACAGCATTCGCAGAACGGCAGATACGTCGTCTTCCGATGTTCCGTCAAATGTGCCCGCCGTCGAAAAGATTCAGTCGGATGTGCTCGCCATTGAAAAGGTTCCATCGAATGTGCCCGCCGTCAAAAAGGTTCAGTCGAATGTGCCCCCTGTCAAAAAGGTTCAGTCGAATGTGCTCGCCGTCAAAAAGGTCCCGCCGAATGTGCCCGCCGTCAAAGTGGCCACACAGCCTCCCGTTCGGAAGTAGGATGTTCGTAACTCGGGGACTCCCTGTACTTGTGCGGGCATGCTCCCAAGCTTCACTGTGTGTGTCTATGGATGCACACACTGTGGCTCAGCCCCACCCCCTGCTCCCCTGTCACTGGACCTGATTGATAGCAGCAGAAACCAATGGATTTCGCTGCTCTCACTGAGTCCAGTGATGAGGGAGAGAGAGCAGCACAGCTCTGGGGCACAGCGTTGGACCGAGATCGGGTTCAGGTAAGTATTTAGGGGGCTGTGGGGAAGCTTTACCTAAAAGGTTTTTTATGCTAATGCAGAATGCTTTGGGGTAAAAAACTTTTAACCTTTGCAACCACTTGAATCTGCTAATACACATGTAGGTAGATTCAGGTAGAGTTAGGCCGACTTATCAGTAGATAAGTCGACCTAACTCAGAATCTACGCCGACCTATGTTTAAGCGTATGCTCAAACAGAGATACGCTTAAACATATCTAAGATACGACGGCTTGCGCCGTCCTATCTTAGATTGCAATATTTCGGATGGCCGCTAGGTGGCGTTTCTATTGCGGTCGGCGTAGAATATGTAAATGAGTTGATACGCCGATTCACGAACGTACGCCCGGCCGCCGCAGTAGTTTTACGCCGTTACCGTAAGGCATTAGCAGGTCTAAAGTTATTCCATCTATTAGGTGGAATAACAATGTTAAAGTATGGCCGCCGTTCCCGCCGCGAGATTCGAATTTTTTACGTCGTTTGCGTAAGTCGTCCGCGAATCGGGAT
Source organism: Rana temporaria (assembly GCF_905171775.1). Classification (NCBI taxonomy): domain Eukaryota; kingdom Metazoa; phylum Chordata; class Amphibia; order Anura; family Ranidae; genus Rana; species Rana temporaria. The sequence continues at coordinate 399,880,871 of NC_053490.1, forward strand.
TTACGTTGTTTACATCCACTTCGAAATCAATAGGCCCGTGCGGCGTACTTAGCCACAATGCACCCTGGGAAATGTAGTCGCCCGGCGCATGCGCAGTAAAAAAAAGTCAAAAACGTGAGGTCAAGCCTCATTACCATCAAACACGCCCCCCTCCAAGACATTTGAATTCGGCGCCCTTACACCCGCCCGCTTTAGGCTACGCCGCCGTATATTAGCAGGCAAGTACATTGAGAATCATGTACTTGCCTGGCTAACTTACGGCGGCGTAGCCTAAACAGGCTAAGCTACGCCGCCGCAAGTTTAGGCACTTCTCTCTGAATCTACCTACTAATCTTCCCTTGGTTTTAAGTTGTCTTTTCAATGAATGTGACTTTGCCAAGCATGCTGAAGGAAGCAGTAAAAGAAGTACATATAATTATAACATATTGAAGCCCTCCTCATCCCCATCACATTGTGCCTAGCTGCTGTAAAATATTCCTGCATGTAGCATTTTTTTAATAACATTTTCTCTTTCCATTAAATCCATAATAAAAGTGCACCTCTATAGGGTCTTGTGTTTAAAAAACAAAACAAAAAAAAAGACAAAAAAAAAAAACTTCACAGGAATGGCCTGAAAATACTAATCCGTGCTAGTTCACACTATTGCATTGGGCTCCAGTATATTATGGGAAGTGAAGATCCTCTTTTAGCAGTGCGGTCCTGTTACAGCTATGGCAGCCATAATAGCACAGTGCAACCCCTACATTTAGGCTGCTTTCACATTTGGGCAATAGGGGCGTATTTTTAGCGCCGTTTTACCATCTTTTTTTGCAACGCTTTTCGCCCGCTTTTAACCCACACTAGTGGCTGAAAAAAGGTTAAAACTGCCTGCAAAGTGCTGCTGCCCATTAATTTCAATAGGCAGGGGCGCTTAAGGGCGGCTCCTACAGCGCTGCAAAGATGCGGCTAGCAGGACTTTTTTTTACCACCCTGCCAGTGCCCGCTCCATTGTGAAAGCCCTCGGGCTCTTTCAAGGCGCTTTGCAAGCGCTATAGTGTCTGCAATGTGCCTCAGTGTGAAAGCAGCCTAATAGGCAAGAGGAGTTATTAAAGCTGGCCATACACGGCTCAAATTTCATCCAATTTCTGTGACAAAATTTGAGGGTGGTTTTGCTGATACCACCACCCAGCTGGGCAGAAAAAAAAGTCAGCCTAACAGTGACTGCAGCCAATCAGCTGTAATTGGGTATGCGGACAGTGGTGGGTGCTGGCTTTCAGAATACAGTAGCTGTCAGCAGTGCCTATCCTGACCTCCCTGGGGCCCTAAGCAAAATGACATGGCACATTAAAAATGAGAAGCGGGGGGGCCCTGACGACAGTGACATGTCACATTAAAGAAAGTTGAGAAGCGGGGGGAGGGGGTGTTCTGTTGTCGGAAATGACTCAGCCAGCGAGTTTAGATGCGGGGCGAAAGTGACTTCTCACAAGGCGGGGCCTCTAGTACTTTGGGGGCCCTTCGCGGCTTTGCGGGGCCCTAAGCGGCTTGCATAGTGAGCCTATAGTGAGGATTGGCCCTGGCTGTCAGGGAATAAAATGGATGGAGGAATCTGTGGATTTCTCTTGTTGTATGGCTAGCTTAGCACTTGGAGCACTTCTTCATTTGGTGCATACATGGTGTTCAGTTGTACTGGGACTGAAGGATACATATTATGGCAGAAAGATGTGGGGCAGATAAAAACCTTGGGCCAGATTCACAAAAGAGATACGACGGTGAATCTCCTGATACGCCGGCGTATCTCTGAGATACGATTGTCGTATCTATGCGCCTGATTCATAGAATCAGGTTACGCATAGATAGCCCTAAGATCCGACAGGTGTAAGTGACTTACACCGTCGGATCTTAGGCTGCAATTCTAGGCCGGCCGCTAGGTGGCGATTCCATTGCGGTTGGCGTAGAATATGCAAATGACTAGTTACGCCGATTCACGAACATCCGCTTTGCCTGTCCCTGTAAATTTACGTAGTTTTCGTAGACATACGCCGCGTAAAACTAAAGCTGCCCTCTAGGTGGTCTAGCCAATGTTAAGTATGTCCGTCGTTCCCGCGTCTAAATTTGAAATTTCATCTCGTTTGCGTAGGTCGTCCGTGAATGGCGCTGGACGCCATTTACGTTAACCTCGAAGCCAATGACTTCCTTGGGACATCATTTAGCGCCAATGCACGTCGGGAAATGTTAGGGACGGAGCATGCGCAGTACGTTCGGCGCGGGAACGCGCCTAATTTAAATGGTCCCCACCCCATTTGAATTAGGCGGGCTTGCGCCGGGCGGATTTACGCTACGCCGCCGCAAGTTTACAGGCAAGTGCTTTGTGAATCAAGCACTTATGCTGAAAACTTGCGGCGGTGTAACGTAAATGTAATACGTTACGACGCCGCAGCGTAGGGTGATTCTACGTGAATCTGGCCCCATGTGTTCCATTGTTTCTAATTATGGTCACAATGAAAGAAATGTTGGGCCTCATGTAAACTAGAAGGAAAAAGTGGAGAGGCATCTCACTTTCATTTTCCTCTGAACTATTTAGTGACAGACCGGTTGTCTTGAGATACTGTTGTATTCTGAGGTCCAGCACCCGCAGCTGTCACAGTCCTAAAACAATGCCTGCATCTGATTGGATAAAGGCATATTAGGCTGAGAATTTTATGCCTGGCTCCTTCGACAATAGTCAATTAAAAAATGGACTTTTGTTAAACGCTGTAGTGTCAACAGGGCCACTCACAGAATGAATTTCGACCACTTCAGAAGGAATCGGCTGAAACTTAATCCAAGTATTGATTGTCATTCTTCTATAGATGTTATACATAAGAGCCGGTTATACATAAGAGCCGCCTGACGAGTCGCGTCCCATTCAATGCAATGGATCCATTCTAATAGGAGCGACGCAAGTCGCTCCGACTTAGAAAAAGGTTCCTGCACGACTTCGGGGGAGGCTCAGGGGCGACCTGCATTGAGTTCTATACGGAAGTCGTTTTGCTGGTCGCCTCTGAAGTCGTCCTCAGGACGACTTGCAGAGTCCTGCCGCGGGAGTGTGAACCGGCTCTAAGACCCATGAAATGCTGTGTGGATTGACATAACAACAATATTTGATTGCAACAATTAGAGATTAATTTTAAAGAGAGGATGATGTGTACACATAGGAAAGCCTGTGTACACTGGACACTTTTGTATAGGAATGAAGACCCTTTACTTAAATACTACAACACTGAAGGAATGACTTTGCTGTAAGTTACAGATGTGGCGTCATTTGTCTTACCCCCTTAGCAGAAACCTTGTTGGAGGGCATGTGGTGCAATTCCTGTTAGTATCACCAAAAGCCTATTATCTGTTTCCTGGTCCTGGTAGTTTCTTATCTCTGGTACACACAGCAATGAGGTTAGGTTCAACTGATTATTTAAAAGCATTGCAATACCACCACTGTAGAACCATGCTTTAAAAGAGAAAAGCCACTTTATTTTATGGCGGTAAAACCACAATGTTTACAGTACAATCGTAATGCTGGTTTACAACAAACCGATCAGGACAGAAACATGAAGCTGCCATTGCTGATGTGGTATTGGAGATGTATACCCTAGAGCTGTCATCTTCATCCTCCATTGATGAGTAACTAACCTGGAACAAGCATGTATATTTCATGACAGAGAAAGGTTCCAACTGGCAGTTTAACAAACTTTGTTCGCAAATTTAAAGGAGCCAGATGGAAAATCATCAGTCAATTGGGTATTCTGCTTTAATACAATAGCTGGCAAATGAGATTTCCCCATCCATGCTTTTAAATGTAGATGAAGGAATCTACTAGATTTCTCTGGTTCAGCTTGCGGGCTGAACCAGGGAAATCTCTAGCCTTGGGCAGGCTTTAGACGATGCAATTTTCTTTCTTACAACCTATGGTTGCAGGAAAGAAAATCACTTGATTCCCACATAAACCGTTAGTGTTGATAAGGGAAATGCCTTCCACAAAGCTATTAAGTTCTCCCGCGCGGGGTGGGGTTGCGTGGGGAGCCATCCCTGCTGGGAGAACACAGCGATTATCGCCGATTGATTAATCGACTTGGGTACAAACAGCCTGCCTTAATGTGGTTTGAATCTCATCCAGTCTTTGCTAAACCGGCCGAGATTTGAACCATCTTCGGTCGGCTTTAGAAGAGCAGGCCCAATCCTTCGACTTTCTGCATAGAATAAGGCAGCTCTTACTTCATTCACACTTTGATTTTGTGGGACACACTGAAGGTTGTAGAATGAGCAGATGTCCTGGTGCCTGTCATTTTTAGTAGACCTAGGCTAATATATATGCTTTCTGGCTAATGAAAAACTAAGAGCCTGAGGAGGAAAATGTGCTGTAGACAAGTAAAACGGAGTCTAGGTTATTTGAGCAAGGACTATCTGTGAGGTGGTCTCTGAACCATTGTTCTCCTTGCTAAACCCGACACACTAACAACTGACCTACACAGGGATTTCTACAAAGTGTCAGGGAACAGAAGTATACTGGCCTATTCAGAGAACCATCCATAACCAAAGGTTGTAGGAAAGAAAATTGCATCGTCTAAGGCCTGCCCGAGGCTAAAGATTTCCCTGGTTCAGCCCGCAAGCTGAACCAGAGAAATCTAGTAATTTATAAAGTGTGGATTGGGGAATTAATTGATTTTCCCTCATTAAGCCCACGTGTATGGCCAGCTTTAGCCTATAGATGAGCAGCATAGTGGTTAGTACTTCTGCCTTGCATCACAAGGGTCATTGGTTTGTATCCAACCGTGACCACTTACATGAAATTTGGATGTTCTCCCCTTGCTTGTGTGGGTTTCCCCTGGGCACTCTGGTTTCCTCCCACATTCCAAAGTTATGCTGGTAGAATAGCTGGCTCCTGTCTGAATTGGTCCTAGTATGTATGCACGCGAGATAGGACCTAATGCAGGCCATACATGGATTGAATGCTGAACAATTTGTGCATCGGAAATAGAAAACATGTGCGTTTTGTAATTCAATGGTGCCACTATTGATTTCAGCTGGACCAACCAAGCCTTCAATTTCATCTTATGTTGTGGTCTTTGCAGGTCGCAGTTCACACGCAGTCACAGTTCACACGCATTCCTTTTTTGATTATATTTCTTACACAATTCTCCCATCATTGGTTAGAAATTTGTTTTTCAAAAAATTTCCAACATGCCCGATCACTTAAATTTGATGTCCGCACGAAAATCGGTCGTTGCTGTGGCCCAACGATTGAATATTCAAAGGTGCGATTTTCGAAAGAAAAATTTGGAATTTGACACACTTATGACTGCCATTCGATTGTAAGCTTTAGGGCAAAGACTGATGTGAATGTACAATATATAAATATAAAAAGGTCTGCGTCGGCGCTATAAAAATGCCTTTAGGGAGTCAATGGCTGTGCAGACAGCCGAGAATAGCTGTGATCATCAATGGCCCATCACTATAGTAAACTGGGCTGGCAATCACACCTTGCCTCAGAGTCGCAGCAGAAATCAGAAGATTCCTGCCACTACAATTTGCATCGGTCTAAATTGCCGGTGTGTGAATGTAGCCATGATGTTCCACCAGGCTCCTTCGTTTTTTTTTTATGTATTTTTTCTGGATGTGAGAGCAATCCGACTGTGACATATTTCACCCCATTGATCTCGGAGTTTAATTCGGCTTTTCTGACTGGCAAGGCCTGTGTCTCCTTCCACCCTCACTGCTCAATATATGTAATTTGGTCAAAAAGGGTGGTCATCCCTGGTAGATGAAGCTCTTCAGTGTACTCGGCTCTTTTGTGTATCGGAGTAGCTGTGCTGCCTGTTTAGAGCCTCCAAGCAAGATTCCAAGGTCCTGTCGTAGGAGCATTGTAGGGTACTCAAGTTCACCAAAAAAAATAAAAAATACTTTTGTTGAGCTGGGTGGTGCCGACAGTGTCACCCATGGCTCGAATTTTAGTAATCCAGCAGGAGGTGGACAAAATTCAGGCCGTGTATGGCTAACTTATGGGCTCATTTACATAGACATTCCACCAAGTTTCAGGCCCCTTGCACACCGGACATTTTTTTTAGGTATGCCTGTTCAATTGCTTGGTAACACAAATTGCTAATCAGCCAATCACACTCAATGCATTTAAGCATCTAGACGTGGTGAAGACGACTTGCTGAAATTAAAACGGAGCATCAGAATGGGAAAGAAAGGGGATTTAAGGGACTTTGAACATGGCATGGTTGTTGGTGCCAGATGGGCTGGTCTGAGTATTTTACAAACTGCGGAGCAACTGGGATTTTCACACATGACCGTCTCTGGGGTTTACAAAGAATAGTCAGAAAAAAAGAAAATATCCAGTGATCGGCAGCTGTGTGGACAAATACCTTGTTGATTGATGTTAGAGGAGAATGAGCAGACTTTGAGAGGATAGAAAGGCAACAGTAACTAAAAAAAAAAAAACACTCGTTACAACCAAGGTATGCAGAATACCATCTCTGAAAGCACAACACATCAAACCTTGAAGCAGATGGGCCACAGCAGAAGACCATACCGGGTGCCACTCCTGTCAGCTAAGAGCAGCAAACTGAGGCTACAATTCGTACAGGCTCACCAAAATTGGACAATAGAAGATTGGAAAAACGATGCCTGATCTGAAGAGTCTCGATTTCAGCTGCAACATTCAGAAGGTAGGGTCAGAATTTGGTATAAACAACATGAAAGCATGAATCCATCCTGCCTTGTGTCAATGGTTCAGGCTGGCGGTGGTAGTGCAATGGTGTAGGGATATTCTCTTGGCACACTTTGGGCCTCTTAGTACCAAATGAGCATCGTTTAAACACCACAGACTACCCGAGTATTGTTGCTGACCATGTCCATCCCTTTATGACTAGTGTACCCAACTTATGATGGCTACTTCCAGCAGGAAAATGCACCATGTCACAAAGCTCAGGTTATCTCAAACTGGTTTCTTGAACATAACAATGACATTGCTGTACTCTAATGGCCTCCACAGTCACCATTCTCAATCCAATAAAGCACCTTTTGGATGTGGTGGAAAGGGAAATTCGTATCATGGAAGTACAACCAACAAATCAGCAGCAACTGTGTGATGCTAGCATGTCACTATGGACCAAAATCTCTGAGAAATGTTTCCAACACCTTGTTGAACCTATGTCACGAAGAATTAAGGCAGTTCTGAAGACAAAAGGGGGTCCAACCCAGTACTAGCAAGGTGTACCTAATAAAGTGGCCGGTAAGTGTAGATGCATCGTTGTCTATGAAACACTGTCCACAGCTGCGTAAACGTCAGTAATACAGGAACGAGTACAGAGCCACTAAACAAAAATAACAAATGTTACATTTGAGTGCAGTAATTTCCGTGTATATGCATCTATATACGTGTATGGTCCAACACTGGCAATGGAGTAGAATTATATGCGTACATGTGTTCATGCAGTCTTTACCTAACATTTTATCCTTGGTCAGTCAACAAGATCCTGAGTATGATCCTCAGTAAATGATTTCGTCTGTGTGCAATGGACCTATCGGGTACGGGGGCACAGAGCTGGAGACGCGGGCTCTGTGTCGAGGGCCGTACCCCTGCCCTTGCGTATCGGTAAGGGGGCACAGAGCTGGAGACGCGGGCTCTGTGTCGAGGGCCGAACCCCTGCCCTTGCGTACTCGACAAAATTGGCTGCGCAGCTGAGCCAGTACAGGAAATGCGCTTCCAATCTGCACGCAGTTCGCCACAAATACATAAACACACGACTCTTCACGCTATATGGGGCTGAGTGCCCGTGCGAATGAGCCTTGAGGGATGCGCGGTCCAGCGCTGATGTGTGACGGCGGTCAGGTCTGGCGCTTTCGACCTCCCTCGTGTCTACAGCTAGCTTTCTTCTCATTATTTGGTTTTTAGCCTCAGTGTAATGATTGAGGGATTCTTCCTCATAAAAAGGCGCGGAACGCACGTTCCAGACACCTCAGGGCTGATGGCGAAGCGTTTTCCGCTCCAGAGGGATTTCTGGGAAGACGGCTGAGGTGGAGGAGATAGGGTTTCGGTTGGGGGAAGCCGTTGTGGAACATAAGCCTCTCCTCACCACATCAAAGGCTCTCGCCTCCTGTGACTGTGAGGCGCGGAGGGCGGCTCTGTCCGCTCTCTCGGAAGGAGTCCGGAGGGCGGCGGAGCAGAATTCGGAGGTGGTTATGAGCCTCAGGCTGCGAGCTCAGTGTGAGAGGGTTAACGGGAGTGAAGCGCTCATGTACAGAACAGGGAGAGGTGTTGGAAGCTTAGCTGCCTGCAGCTCTTGTGAGGACTCGGAGGCCGTAGACAGTGGAAAGTGGCAGCGAGCCAGGATAGAGGGGGAGGAGGGGAGCCAAAGGAGGGCCGCTTCTAGAGAGGAGACAGAGAGCCGCCGAAGCTTGAATACAGATAGGCTCCCTGCCTCCAAGACACAGCAAAGAGCAGCAGATGGGATCAGACACAGAGGACACACGCAGATCTTAAGGTTAAAAAACACGGCAATCGTGTAGGGGACACGACACAATCCCCCACATGTGACACATCCAGACACGTCTTCCGTAAGCAGCAGTCAGACGCCTGCAGAGGCCAGTCAGAAATAGAAAGATATGCGAACACAGGAAGAGAGAGTGAATGACAGGCACTGAGAGAGGAAGGAGAACACACACACACACACACACACACACTGCCTGCACCCACCATCTCCTTCCACAGAGCCACAGGAACCCACACAGCATGGTGCTGGCCCTGAGTGAAGGCACAAAAACTGGTCTAACATTACAGCCAATGGGGGGAAATGTCATCAGAACGGTGCCAAACACTGCATTGCCACTGGGTGGTCTACACCACCATCATGGCCATAGAAAGTCTCAAATTAGAGGAATCAGAATATATGTTCTCCTTCACAGTGTTTGGCAAGACAACTAAACATTGCTGATCACGTTGGGAGTTCTGTAAACCCTAGTGGAGGAAAGTCTGGCTCTGGCTCCAGCTTAGACAGAGATGAAGCCAGAGTAGAGGTAGGTAGGGCACAACCAATCTAAAAGGGACCATCTCAACACAGCACTGGGTAAAGGAGAGGCAGATGAGCCAGCCACCTTGAGTACTTTAGCAGAAGGGGGTTGCAAAAAGAGCAGAATCTGCAAAAGCAACTTTTCTTAGCACTGTCTCCATCTACCCATTACCCCTAGCTGCCCATCATCTCCACCTACTTAAACTTTCCTATCCATCATCTAAACCTACCCATCACCTCTACCTATCCGTCATCTACACTTGCCCATCATCTCCACCTACCCTTAAACTCTAACTGCCCATGATCTCCACCGATCATGGTCCAGGATGATAGGACAGTCAAAATTAGAAGTAGCTGGCAGTGACTCTTTCCGTGGTGCCCCAGGATATAGCATTGGCCTACCCATGATTTCTACCTAACCCACATCTCCACCTGCTCATCATCTCTACCTACCCATGACTTCTATATACCCATGCACTCCATCACCTCTACCCGCCCAACATCTCCACCTGCTCATGAACTCTGCATACCCATGATCTCCATCACCTCTACCTACTCATCATCTTTACCTACCTGCCATATTCTCCAACTGTTCTTTATCCACTACCCATACTTAGATTTGTGGGCTGCCTCAAACCTGAAAATTAGACTCATACCATGATCAAGAAAGAAACAAAATCCATGAGAGTCAGATAGGACATGCATCACTCATAAATTGGACTATATAAAAGTACATTTAGTGGTTTTGATACCAATTTAGGTCATAGTTCTAACACAGAAATACAAGAATGAGAGATGAAGGTCCAACGGAGGACTGATGAATGCAGGGGTTGTGGGAAAAGAGGAGCTTAATGAAAAGTGAAGGAGAGGGCTGAGGCCACAGAGACATGAAAGCAGGGCCTTTACTGCATGAAATGCTTACATGTGGGTGACCACAGAGTCACCCTTTGTATTCTGTCCTTGTCTAATTTCGGCAGAGACTCATTAGAATTTGTAACATTCTAGCCATTAGTAAAACTTCATTTCTTATACACAAGCGTCACAGATTAGTAAATCGCCCCCTTTAGTATTGCAAATATTTACCAGATTTGAAAAGAACAATACAGGTTTAGGCTCACAAAGATTGTGGTGAGCGGTCAGTAAGGCGACTATTGTTAGACAGTTATCTATGTCCATGAATTTGTAGAAGTAGACAAAAAACTGATTTGTTTGTACAAATGATGTAAACGTATATAGCATAAATGATATACCTGTAAGACCTCGTACACACGATAGGTTAAACAGAACAACGATCTGATGGACCGTTTTCATGTGTGGGCTCCATAGGTTATTTAACCATCGATTAAAAAAAAGCCAACTTGCTTTAAATTTAAACGATGGATTCCTAACCGATGGGAAAAAAACGATCGTTAGTAGGCACGTCCATCGGTTAAAAATCCACGCATGCTCAGAATCAAGTCAACGCATGCTTGGAAGCATTGAACTTCGTTTTTTTCAGCACGTCATTGTGTTTTACGTCACCACGTTCTGACACAATCGTTTTTTTAATCGATGGTGTGTAGGCGCGACGGACCATCAGTCAGCTTCATCGGTTAACTGATGAAAACGGTCCATTCTCATCGGATGGACTGATCGTGTGTACGCGGCATAAGTGAACATGTAATTAGAGAAATATAAGAGCAGCCATTGCTGCCCTAATCTCCCATTTGGTGTGCTTGTCCTAGGCCAGTGCCTAATTATGTAGGAAAGCCAGGATCAACGTGACAGCCCTGGAACCTGTACATTAAAAAAAAAAAATAGCACTGACAGCCCTATATTCTATCCTCATATATTTCCTCAAAGATATCCTATTGAAACCATTTGAAATGGTCGTGAATAAAAGATCTGGTATTGTGCCTGCTGCTCTCTGTTTTTAATCATCTGAAAAAAAAATGGATGCAATAGTGGCTCACTGTAATAAGTGCCAAAATGTAAGATTACCTATTCTGTCCTAAGGCGAAGGCTTGCTCGTATCGGCAGTAAAAGCCAGCTTTGCTTTTCACTACAATTTCTACATCAAGCGTGTCCTTCTACTTGGTAGAATACGGTACTCTCCGCTGTCACATTCAAACAAATCTGGAAGCCGAGCAAGGAAGTTCAAGGATTGTGCGAATGCAAATTCTTCTGCTAAGAAATCGAGCTGGATCAATGCAGACCATAAAAAAAAAAATCGTAAGCCTAGTATGGATCTCTAGATAGATAAAGTAGGTAGGCTGATATGCTGCTGTCGTAGATCTCTGCAGAAAAGCCGCAGATGGAAGGGGGGAATAAAACATTATGCTAATGTCTCTGGGATACTTTTTAATACAAGGAACATTTTTATTGGAATGATGTTGATGTCAACAGCTCCTAAAGCTGACCTTTGCCATGGGGTCCCCTGGCACTGTGGGGTTTAAATGCTTGTTTAGTCTAGGGGTGAAAGGATAAGGTGTATTACTTACCCTAGTCCAGGGGTCTCCAACCAAACTTTTCAAGCAAAGGGCCAGTTTACTGTCCTTCAGACTTCAGGGGGGGGGGGGCGGATTTCGACCAGTGGGGGTAGAAAATGCCTCGGGCCAAGCATCTATGAGACTAAACACGGCCTCAGTGTTGGTGGTCAGTAGGAGCAGGAATAGTGCTCCATCATTGGTGTTAGTGGAAGAAATAGTGCCCCATTGTTGGTGTCATTGGGAGGAATAGTGCCTCATATCATTGAGAGCAAAAGTGATGAAGGCTATCAAAGGGCCACATTCGGCCCTCGGGCCGCAGTTTGGAGACCCCTGCCCTAGTCTGTGCAGTGTGGAAGGTGGAGGGGCACTGCAAGGGTAGTTTTTTTTCTAATTCCTGGAGTTTGGCATTAAGGTAGTCATTTTATATTAAACTATAATTCATCGTAAATCAAACCTTTCCTTAAATACACATTGGGGATGCCATTACTGATCCACTTCCTGAAGGTGCTTGTAAACTGACCAACTGGGATCAATAAGGATGGGCACGGACCTGCAACAAGTATATTTGTAAAGTCAGGCATCCTTACTTTCACACTTGTTCCAGTTAAGATACACAGAAGCAAAAGGGTAAACATGAGAACCAACAAACAACATCACCCCCCATATCCTCTTAAAGAGGATCTTCAGTCTCACCAACCCAAATAAAAAAAGTCAGCATCTACAAATACTGTAGCTGCTGACATTTATTAAAAGGACACTTACCTGTCTAGGGATGCAGCACCATCCTCTCCCAAGCCGGTTCTTCGCCAGACTTTGGGTCCCTGGCCTTTTTACCATGGGAAGATGGCTGTGACTTAGTGTGGCTTCACAGTCAGATTCTCGCTGAGCTTTGTGAATGGTCCCACAGGCTCCTGGGATGTGTGATGTGTCCCAGAAGGCAGTGGGCAAGGGGGGGGGGGAAACTTCTACTTGGATCACCTAAGAAATCCGAGCGGAAATTGGAACGGGTACCTATCAAAACTAGGTACCTGCTCACCTCAATCCCAAAGAAATTGTGTCCGGGGGAAGTCCGAAAAGCAGGAATTCCCCTTTTGAGTGAAGTTCTGCTTTGTCTGGGCACCTGGTTGTAGAGAAGTAGATCTACCAATTGATTTCTGTACAACCGCCATGTTGGATGAATGCCACTGGCACTGAACATTGTGTTCTGACAGGGAGGGGGAGGAGACTCCCTATCAAAATGGATGGGGAAATCAAGTCAGTTTTTTTCCCTTTCAACCCACTGGTTGAAAAAAATAAAATTAAAAAAAAGACCCATCTATGGCCAGTTTAAGAAAGGTTTCCTTTAAAGGACATGTTATTGTAGGTAGACAGTAAGACTTGGTCAATTGTTATCTATTGAGAATCTGTTTAAAGATATTCATATCACTCGCCTTTCTGACATTTTCAGGAACTTAGTTCAATTATAGGCCTGAAAGATATATCTTAAACTGTAGCGATAATCGCAAAGCATCGTTTGGTATTCTGAGTAGATCTGAAGGGGGTCCAGCAGCTTGCACCCCTATAGGGCTGATTGGCAGTTTCCCCTCTGCTGCATACACTGAGGTAGTTGCATGGACTATCAACACCATCGTAGTTTATAAGTACTAAGGCTGCAGCACTCATAATGGGAACAAACAATGTCATTGGTGTTTACCACATGGTGCAATATTATTGGGAAATATTACAATATCACATGACCTGTAAGCAAGGATGGACTGGCCATTGGGACTACAGGGAGTTTCCCGGTCGGCCGATGGCTCAGTGGGCCGGCTTCAGTGACAGCGGACCACCACCCCCCTCCGCTCCTCTGTCTCTCCCTTCCCGCAGCACTCACCTCCTCTCCCTCCCCGCAGCGCTCACCTGGGGGGAACAAAGATGCAGGGAGAGGACCAGAGGAGCAGGGGGACGACAGAGGAGCATGGGGGAGGGGACAGACATCTGACTCAACAGCTATGGCCTGGGAGTTTCTCACTTCTGCCCAATCTTATCCCATAAGGTGGGGGCACCAAACTGATTCTTTGCCCCGGGTGAAATAATGTCTAGCTTCCCCACTGGTACTGCCTATAAGAGTAGCAGTACCAGCCATTCTACTCTAATAAAGTAGAACAGCTAGTGAAGGGGAAAAGGGGGCTTGGGTGGCCGGGGAGGGGGGGGGGGGCGGGAGTTGTCCGGTTGCCATGGGAGAGACCTGTAAAAGTGGGCCAGTCTGGATGAAGTCCAGGGACAAATTGTTGTCCCAGTCCAGCCCTGCCTGTAAGCAACCACCACACTCAAGTGCCAAGCCTGAGCAATACAATTGTTACTAGGCCCAATTACTTGGGTGATGGCGATTGGTCAGTGCTGGATTCTGGCAGCCTGGACATTCCGCCCAGTAATGCTGAAAAGAGTCTGACCTGAATGTAGTCAGGGCAAAGCCATCACCAGCATCATGAAACATTGATGGAGGTACTCGCTTTCTTCACTTATGGCAGGAATGGCCCATGTGTGAAGAACATAAAATGTATGAATTATGTATATATACGGGAAGGAGCTATAACAAATATATTTTTCACATAGTTTAGTATAAATTCAGCACTTCGCTTTAATTGTATGAACGATAAAAGGTGCGGGAAACACATTGCTCTGCACACAGGTGAAGGGAGCTTGGTGATGTACATTTCCACACCATCTACCACATTACCTGCCAAAAAAGAACATATAGTTCTGTCTTTCTATCCAGGATTCCTCCAGAGGTTGCTAAGGGTTCCTTAAGCAGTGGCCGATTGTTTTTTTTTTTACCTGCACTGACCACTAATGATAGAGGAAAACACTATTTTCATTCTTTGCAATCTATTTCTCTTATTTAGTTTCAAGATTACAACTAACAATAATGTTCTCCTGTACATCAGGCAAATGTTAAAATGGGCTGCCCCAGGTGTCAAACGTTCAAGGTATGCCAATTTCATTCTTTAAAACTTAACGATCACAATGGAACTGTACTGTGAGATGAAGGAATCGGTTTTAGAAAGGTTCCCTGAGACCAAAATATTATTTCAATGGTTTCTCTGGAGTAAAATAAAAAAATTGAGAGTCTGGATTGGACTGGTCTGGATGATCCTATTTTCTGAACATGGTGCCACATTGGGAAGCCAAGACGGTAGGGTGAAATTCAGACTTCAGGTGATACCCCAGGAACGTGATCCCCCTAATGAAGGAGATAACCCAGGAAAGTGATCCCCAGAAAGGAGATACCCAAGCAAGGTGTGCCCTACAGAAGAATATACCCATGGAAGGTGATGCCCTAAAAAGGGGGATGCCCAAAGAAGCTTATTCCCTAAAAAAGGTCATCATTAAGGAAGGTGATACTCATGGAAGGTGATGCCCTAAAGAAAGATACCCAAGGAAGATGATGCCCTACAGAAGGCGATACTCAAGGAACGTGATGCCCTAAAGTAGGCGATACCCAAGGAAGGTACCTAAAGAAGGTGATACCCAAAGAAGGTAAAAAGAAGGTGATGCACTAAAGAAGAAGATACCCAAGGAAGATAATGCCCTAAAAAAAGGGAATACCCAAGGAAGGTGAAGCCCTAGAGGAGGAGATACCCAAGGAAGATGAGGCCCTAAAGAGGGTAATGCGCTAAAGGAGATACCCAAAGAAGGTTATGCCCCAAAGAAGGCGATACCTAAGGAAAACAATGCCCTAAAGCAGGCAAAAACCCAGAAATTTGATGCCCTAAAGGAGATACCCAAGGAAGGTGACACCCATGGAAGTTGATGACCTAAAGAAGGGGGGATACCCAAGGAAGGTGATACCCTAAAAAAAAGGGGAGATACCAAAAGGAAGATGATGCCCTAAAAAAAAAAAATGGAGATACCCAAGGAAGGTGATGCCCTATAAAAAGGCTAAGATACTCAAGAAAGGGGATTCCCAAGGAAGTCGATACCCTAAAGAATATGCCAGGAATGCGATACCCTAAATATGGAGATAGCCAAGGAAGGTAATACCCTAAAGATGGTAACATGCCAGGAAGGTGATGCCCTAAATATGGAGATAACCAAGGAAGGTGATTGATACCCTTTATGGACGATAAGGGAGACCATTGTGTATTTCCATGAATAGATGTGGAAGTGGGGTGTTGGTATGTCTTCCAGCACCTAATGTGGGGGTGTTGTGTATTTCCATGAATAGATGTGGAAGTGGGGTGTTGGTATGTCTTCCAGCACCTAATGTGGGGGTGTTGTGTATTTCCATGAATAGATGTGGAAGTGGGGTGTTGGTATGTCTTCCAGCACCTAATGTGGGGGTGTTGTGTATTTCCATGAATAGATGTGGAAGTGGGGTGTTGGTATGTCTTCCAGCACCTAATGTGGGGAGGTTGTGTATTTCCATGAATAGATGTGGAAGTGGGGTGTTGGTAGGTCTTCCAGCACCTAATGTGGGGGGGTTGTGTATTTCCATGAATAGATGTGGAAGTGGGGTGTTGGTATGTCTTCCAGCACCTAATGTGGGGAGGTTGTGTATTTCCATGAATAGATGTGGAAGTGGGGTGTTGGTAGGTCTTCCAGCACCTAATGTGGGGGTGTTGTGTATTTCCATGAATAGATGTGGAAGTGGGGTGTTGGTATGTCTTCCAGCACCTAATGTGGGGAGGTTGTGTATTTCCATGAATAGATGTGGAAGTGGGGTGTTGGTATGTCTTCCAGCACCTAATGTGGGGAGGTTGTGTATTTCCATGAATAGATGTGGAAGTGGGGTGTTGGTAGGTCTTCCAGCACCTAATGTGGGGGTGTTGTGTATTTCCATGAATAGATGTGGAAGTGGGGTGTTGGTATGTCTTCCAGCACCTAATGTGGGGGTGTTGTGTATTTCCATGAATAGATGTGGAAGTGGGGTGTTGGTATGTCTTCCAGCACCTAATGTGGGGAGGTTGTGTATTTCCATGAATAGATGTGGAAGTGGGGTGTTGGTATGTCTTCCAGCACCTAATGTGGGGGGGTTGTGTATTTCCATGAATAGATGTGGAAGTGGGGTGTTGGTAGGTCTTCCAGCACCTAATGTGGGGGTGTTGTGTATTTCCATGAATAGATGTGGAAGTGGGGTGTTGGTATGTCTTCCAGCACCTAATGTGGGGGTGTTGTGTATTTCCATGAATAGATGTGGAAGTGGGGTGTTGGTATGTCTTCCAGCACCTAATGTGGGGAGGTTGTGTATTTCCATGAATAGATGTGGAAGTGGGGTGTTGGTATGTCTTCCAGCACCTAATGTGGGGAGGTTGTGTATTTCCATGAATAGATGTGGAAGTGGGGTGTTGGTATGTCTTCCAGCACCTAATGTGGGGGGGTTGTGTATTTCCATGAATAGATGTGGAAGTGGGGTGTTGGTAGGTCTTCCAGCACCTAATGTGGGGGGGTTGTGTATTTCCATGAATAGATGTGGAAGTGGGGTGTTGGTATGTCTTCCAGCACCTAATGTGGGGAGGTTGTGTATTTCCATGAATAGATGTGGAAGTGGGGTGTTGGTATGTCTTCCAGCACCTAATGTGGGGAGGTTGTGTATTTCCATGAATAGATGTGGAAGTGGGGTGTTGGTATGTCTTCCAGCACCTAATGTGGGGGTGTTGTGTATTTCCATGAATAGATGTGGAAGTGGGGTGTTGGTATGTCTTCCAGCACCTAATGTGGGGGTGTTGTGTATTTCCATGAATAGATGTGGAAGTGGGGTGTTGGTATGTCTTCCAGCACCTAATGTGGGGGGGTTGTGTATTTCCATGAATAGATGTGGAAGTGGGGTGTTGGTATGTCTTCCAGCACCTAATGTGGGGGTGTTGTGTATTTCCATGAATAGATGTGGAAGTGGGGTGTTGGTATGTCTTCCAGCACCTAATGTGGGGAGGTTGTGTATTTCCATGAATAGATGTGGAAGTGGGGTGTTGGTAGGTCTTCCAGCACCTAATGTGGGGGTGTTGTGTATTTCCATGAATAGATGTGGAAGTGGGGTGTTGGTATGTCTTCCAGCACCTAATGTGGGGAGGTTGTGTATTTCCATGAATAGATGTGGAAGTGGGGTGTTGGTATGTCTTCCAGCACCTAATGTGGGGAGGTTGTGTATTTCCATGAATAGATGTGGAAGTGGGGTGTTGGTAGGTCTTCCAGCACCTAATGTGGGGGTGTTGTGTATTTCCATGAATAGATGTGGAAGTGGGGTGTTGGTATGTCTTCCAGCACCTAATGTGGGGGTGTTGTGTATTTCCATGAATAGATGTGGAAGTGGGGTGTTGGTATGTCTTCCAGCACCTAATGTGGGGGGGTTGTGTATTTCCATGAATAGATGTGGAAGTGGGGTGTTGGTATGTCTTCCAGCACCTAATGTGGGGAGGTTGTGTATTTCCATGAATAGATGTGGAAGTGGGGTGTTGGTAGGTCTTCCAGCACCTAATGTGGGGGTGTTGTGTATTTCCATGAATAGATGTGGAAGTGGGGTGTTGGTATGTCTTCCAGCACCTAATGTGGGGGTGTTGTGTATTTCCATGAATAGATGTGGAAGTGGGGTGTTGGTATGTCTTCCAGCACCTAATGTGGGGAGGTTGTGTATTTCCATGAATAGATGTGGAAGTGGGGTGTTGGTATGTCTTCCAGCACCTAATGTGGGGAGGTTGTGTATTTCCATGAATAGATGTGGAAGTGGGGTGTTGGTAGGTCTTCCAGCACCTAATGTGGGGGTGTTGTGTATTTCCATGAATAGATGTGGAAGTGGGGTGTTGGTATGTCTTCCAGCACCTAATGTGGGGAGGTTGTGTATTTCCATGAATAGATGTGGAAGTGGGGTGTTGGTATGTCTTCCAGCACCTAATGTGGGGAGGTTGTGTATTTCCATGAATAGATGTGGAAGTGGGGTGTTGGTAGGTCTTCCAGCACCTAATGTGGGGGGGTTGTGTATTTCCATGAATAGATGTGGAAGTGGGGTGTTGGTATGTCTTCCAGCACCTAATGTGGGGAGGTTGTGTATTTCCATGAATAGATGTGGAAGTGGGGTGTTGGTATGTCTTCCAGCACCTAATGTGGGGAGGTTGTGTATTTCCATGAATAGATGTGGAAGTGGGGTGTTGGTATGTCTTCCAGCACCTAATGTGGGGGGGTTGTGTATTTCCATGAATAGATGTGGAAGTGGGGTGTTGGTTTGTCTTCCAGCACCTAATGTGGGGAGGTTGTGTATTTCCATGAATAGATGTGGAAGTGGGGTGTTGGTATGTCTTCCAGCACCTAATGTGGGGGTGTTGTGTATTTCCATGAATAGATGTGGAAGTGGGGTGTTGGTATGTCTTCCAGCACCTAATGTGGGGGTGTTGTGTATTTCCATGAATAGATGTGGAAGTGGGGTGTTGGTATGTCTTCCAGCACCTAATGTGGGGGGGTTGTGTATTTCCATGAATAGATGTGGAAGTGGGGTGTTGGTAGGTCTTCCAGCACCTAATGTGGGGGTGTTGTGTATTTCCATGAATAGATGTGGAAGTGGGGTGTTGGTATGTCTTCCAGCACCTAATGTGGGGGGGTTGTGTATTTCCATGAATAGATGTGGAAGTGGGGTGTTGGTATGTCTTCCAGCACCTAATGTGGGGGGGTTGTGTATTTCCATGAATAGATGTGGAAGTGGGGTGTTGGTATGTCTTCCAGCACCTAATGTGGGGAGGTTGTGTATTTCCATGAATAGATGTGGAAGTGGGGTGTTGGTAGGTCTTCCAGCACCTAATGTGGGGGTGTTGTGTATTTCCATGAATAGATGTGGAAGTGGGGTGTTGGTATGTCTTCCAGCACCTAATGTGGGGAGGTTGTGTATTTCCATGAATAGATGTGGAAGTGGGGTGTTGGTATGTCTTCCAGCACCTAATGTGGGGGGGTTGTGTATTTCCATGAATAGATGTGGAAGTGGGGTGTTGGTATGTCTTCCAGCACCTAATGTGGGGAGGTTGTGTATTTCCATGAATAGATGTGGAAGTGGGGTGTTGGTATGTCTTCCAGCACCTAATGTGGGGAGGTTGTGTATTTCCATGAATAGATGTGGAAGTGGGGTGTTGGTATGTCTTCCAGCACCTAATGTGGGGGTGTTGTGTATTTCCATGAATAGATGTGGAAGTGGGGTGTTGGTATGTCTTCCAGCACCTAATGTGGGGGTGTTGTGTATTTCCATGAATAGATGTGGAAGTGGGGTGTTGGTATGTCTTCCAGCACCTAATGTGGGGAGGTTGTGTATTTCCATGAATAGATGTGGAAGTGGGGTGTTGGTAGGTCTTCCAGCACCTAATGTGGGGGTGTTGTGTATTTCCATGAATAGATGTGGAAGTGGGGTGTTGGTATGTCTTCCAGCACCTAATGTGGGGAGGTTGTGTATTTCCATGAATAGATGTGGAAGTGGGGTGTTGGTATGTCTTCCAGCACCTAATGTGGGGAGGTTGTGTATTTCCATGAATAGATGTGGAAGTGGGGTGTTGGTATGTCTTCCAGCACCTAATGTGGGGAGGTTGTGTATTTCCATGAATAGATGTGGAAGTGGGGTGTTGGTATGTCTTCCAGCACCTAATGTGGGGAGGTTGTGTATTTCCATGAATAGATGTGGAAGTGGGGTGTTGGTATGTCTTCCAGCACCTAATGTGGGGAGGTTGTGTATTTCCATGAATAGATGTGGAAGTGGGGTGTTGGTATGTCTTCCAGCACCTAATGTGGGGAGGTTGTGCATTTCCATGAATAGATGTGGAAGTGGGGTGTTGGTATGTCTTCCAGCACCTAATGTGGGGAGGTTGTGTAGGAGAAGAGCAGAGATGCACGCACTGAGATAAAGAGAACGAGACAGGAATGGTTCCAGAGAGAGGAAGGAGCCCGTTCCACAGGAAGAGAGATACGATCCAGAATTACAAACAGATTACACGGAGGAAGAGCACGAGACGGCAGAAGCGGGGAGCGCGGGAGATCGGTAATGAGGACATGGAGGGGGGAGGGGAGGGGTAATTGCCGCCTGTCTCGGCGCTGTCACTTGGACATGACACATCGGCGGCTCGTCGTCTTTCCGGGGGCATAGCCTGGCACCTTCACAAGAGCCGGCACTGTGCGGCCAGGTCACAGGTGTACACGGTGCCGGGCTTCCCCTCTGCAATCACCTTCCCTAGCCGGGCGGCACACACACACTGCACAGAGCTAACACCGGGGGAGGAGGAGAAGGAAGGAGGGGGTGGAGCTGGCGCTCGTCCCGCTGCCGCCTCCCACCGCTCATCTTTCTTCTTTCCTGGGGGCTCCGGAGATTGACCTCGCTAACCCACCCCCCACCCGGCGCCTCCCCCTCCTCCCAGCCAGGGGAGGGACCGCATCGCTCAGCCGCGGCTCCACTGCGTGTACACCAGCCTGCAAATAACAATAATAAACTTTGCTGCGATCGCTACAGACAGGGAAGGAGCCACAGCGCCGGGACTTAACCGTCACCACACGGGATTTATTACTACGATCTCTGCGGGGAAGGAAGGATGGCTGCCCGATCTCCTACTAGGATTTACACGGAGGAGCGCCGCCTGATACACTGATCGGGGGGACACGTTATCCGAGACAGACACTGCGATCACCCCGGACTGTAGGTGAGTCCCGATCACCGGGAAAGGCGGCTCATCATCCTATATATATATATATTCGGGGGGAGGACGAGCTATATACACAGAGCAGATCGGGGGGAAGTATACTATACATTGATGGGACGGAGTGCAATGTATATATTGTCTGTTAGCGGCTCCGTGTGTATGTATATACGGTGATCGGAGATACAATGACACTGGAGGAAAGGGATCGGGGAAGTCTGATATACAATGAGACTGAACGGAATGTATATCGATATATGAGGGGCTCCGTGTGTATATACTGTGATCGGGGAAGTCTCATATACAATTGTGTACCGATATGAGGGGCTCCGTGTGTATATACTGTGATCGGGGATAAGTCTCATATACAATGACACTGGAGGAAAGGGATCGGGGAAGTCTGATATACAATGAGACTGAACGAAATGTATATCGCTATATGAGGGGCTCCGTGTGTATATACTGTGATCGGGGAAGTCTGATATACAATGACACTGAACGGAATGTATATCGATATATGAGGGGCTCCGTGTGTATATACTGTGATCGGGGAAGTCTGATATACAATTGTGTACCGATATGAGGGGCTCCGTGTGTATATACTGTGATCGGGGATAAGTCTCATATACAATGACACTGGAGGAAAGGGATCGGGGAAGTCTGATATACAATGAGACTGAACGAAATGTATATCGCTATATGAGGGGCTCCGTGTGTATATACTGTGATCGGGGAAGTCTGATATACAATGACACTGAACGGAATGTATATCGATATATGAGGGGCTCCGTGTGTATATACTGTGATCGGGGAAGTCTGATATACAATTGTGTACCGATATGAAGGGCTCCGTGTGTGTATATACTGTGATCGGGGAAGTCTGATATACAGTTTTGTGCCGATATGAGGGGCCCCGTGTGTATATACTGTGCTGTGATCGGGGAAGTCTGATATACAATTGTGTACCGATATGAGGGGCTCCTGGTGCTGTGATCGGGGAAGTCTGATACACAATGAGACTGGAGGAAAGAGTCTATAGAGCGCTGTGATCGGAGTGTATAGCGCAGAGTAGATCGGGACAAGCCTGCTGTACAACGATCAGACTGAATGGAATTTATATTGTCTACTGATATATGAAGGGCTCCGTGTGTGTGATCGGGGAAAGTGTGCTATACAATGGAGGAGCGAGTGTGTATAGATCGGGGTGATGACAATGTATACAGATGGATATACAAGTACTGGGAGCGGAGTGTATAGCGCCGGGTGCGCGGCGCGGATCTGGAACAAGTCTGATAATACGGAATTTATATTGTACATCTATGTGATCGGGAATAATTCTCCGCTATACAATAAGACGGAGCGGAGTGTATAATAATAATAATGTGAGATGATCGGCACATCGCACACCGATCTGCTTCTGTTCGTTCGGAGTTCCGTTTTCGAATCTACGTATTACTAGAAATGTCAATCTGTCATCGGATGCTGATCACAGTTGTGTTTTATGAGCCTTGCTTTGTGTGTATGGGGGGTCTATAGTAGAACACGGCGATCGGATGCTATTCAATGTAATATGTCCATATAAGATATATATGTGTGTATTATTTTATTATTATTATTATTATTATACAGGTTTTATATAGCGCGAACAGTTTGCGCAACGCTTGACAATAAATATATATATATATATATATATATATATATATTCAGATAGTTTTCAGAGTTGTTTTTATATATATATATATATATATATATATATATATATAGGCTCCGTGTGTGTACTGTGCTGTGATCGGGGGAAGACCGATATATATTTATACATTTTCGGATAGTTTTCAGAGTTATGTTTACATATGTCTACATGTATATCAATATATAAATATTCGGATAGTTTTCAGAGTTGTTTTTATTTTCTATATACATAAATATAGGGGCTCCGTGTGTGTGTACTGTGCTGTGATCGGGAAAGTCTGATATACATTATATATATATATATATTCGGATAGTTTTCAGAGTTATGTTTTTTAATTTTTTTTGTTATATATATATATATATATATAAACTACATATCTTTACATATGGGTGTATATATATTCGGATAGTTTTCAGTTATGTTTTTAGTTGTTTATATATTATATAACTACCTAT
Organism: Rana temporaria; assembly: GCF_905171775.1. Taxonomy (NCBI): domain Eukaryota; kingdom Metazoa; phylum Chordata; class Amphibia; order Anura; family Ranidae; genus Rana; species Rana temporaria. The sequence goes on from NC_053490.1 coordinate 399,904,142, forward strand.
CTCTACATGAATGAATATATATATATATAAAGTTTTCAGGATTTAAAAAAATAAAACATACCCACATCTCAAGGTTTCCAAAATGATATATATATATATATATATATATATATATATATATATATATATATATATATATATATGAAACCTCTGATAATTAAATTTGGAAGCCTTGCGATGCGGGAATAATGGTATCGCTGTGTGGCCAGGCGGTATAGAACGTTCTAATATACGGAGGTCTCCGTACTTCTCGCTGTGTATCTTATGTATAGAAGTTCTCATATACGGAGGTCTCCGTACTTTGCGTATCTTATGTATAGAGGTTTCGGTGGATGTCGGCGATCCGGTAGCGATGTATAGGAGATGAGATCGCACACATGGATTCTTTCTATGGGATGGACGGACGGGGATGACAAGGGGTTAAGTCTCGCTCTCTAGCGATCAAATAAGGACTCCTGGCAGCCGCTTGTTTGTTCAGCCGACTCCTCGCTGCTGATTTCTCTTCCTGCTCGGGGCACGGCGAGGTTACGAGGAGTGTTCGTGCTGGCCCTTGTCCCTGCGGGCCGCCCCTCCCCCTCCATTAACCCTGGCCGCGCCGACTTTCCGATAAGCCCGGCTTATTATTGAAGGCAATTGTGCTTCCCCGGCGGAGCCTCTGCGATTGTAAAACACTAATTGGTGGCTTTTATTGCAGCTTTTTCAAATGGTCTCGGTGTGACCTTCTTTATATTGGTCCTCAGTTAGGCGATCTTCTCGTGCGATGTGCCGGGGACGATCGGGGGAGGACAGTAAAAGCTGTCTCGGGAAAGATATGAATATGGAAGCAATTAGGCAAGATGGGCCATTTCATAAGAGCAATAAAGCAGCGCGGGCTGCGAAGTGACAGCTTTAATGCTCAGCTAGAGGCTCCTACCGAGCGTGACATGTCTGCTCCATTAACCCCTTCCTTCCCAATGATCGGAGTACGGGGACATCTTCCGATCTCTACACCCCTCGATACTGAGCCATACATCGTCTGAACACAAATACATTGAAATAAAAAGTCCACATGTGACTCCTCCACCATTACTACTGAGCGGGTTATCTTCCACTTGTGTACGAGTCCTTTAGTCATGGAAGATCGGTGTTATCCTCTATTTGGGTAGCAGCCTTCGGGGGTTATCCTCCAATTGGGTAGCAGCCCTTTATTTTCATGAGGGCTCAGGAGTTATCCTCCAGTTGTGTGTAGGCAGTGATGGGAGTTATCCTCCAGTTGTGTGTAGGCAGTGATGGGGGTTATCCTCCAGTTGTACATAGGCAGTGATGGGGGTTATCCTCCAGTTGTACATAGGCAGTGATGGGGGTTATCCTTCAGTTGTACATAGGCAGTGATGGGGGTTATCCTCCAGTTGTACATAGGCAGTGATGGGGGCTATCCTTCAGTTGTACATAGGCAGTGATGGGGGTTATCCTCCAGTTGTACATAGGCAGTGATGGGGGTTATCCTCCAGTTGTGTATAGGCAGTGATGGGGGTTATCCTCCAGTTGTGTATAAGCAGTGATGGGGGTTATCCTCCAGTTGTACATAGACAGTGATGGGGGTTATCCTCCAGTTGTGTATAAGCAGTGATGGGGGTTATCCTCCAGTTGTACATAGACAGTGATGGGGGTTATCCTCCAGTTGTGTATATAGGAAGTGATGGGGGTTATCCTCCAGTTGTGTAGGCAGTGATGGGGGTTATCCTCCAGTTTTGTAGGCAGTGATGGGGGTTATCCTCCAGTTGCGTAGGCAGTGATGGGGGTTATCCTCCAGTTGAGTGTAGGCAGTGATGGGGGTTATCCTCCAGTTGTGTATAGGCAGGGATCGGGGTTATCCTCCAGTTGTGTACTAGTCATCTATAGCAGTGATAGGGATTGTGGGTTATCCTCCAGTTATACATAGGCAGTGATGGGGGTTATCCTCCTGTTGTATAGCAGTCTTCTATGGGGATCGGAGGTTATCCTCCAGCTTTGTACTAGTCATCTATTATGGTGAGGATCGGTGTAATTCTCCAGTTGTATAGTAGCCCTCTATACTACTAGACTAGTACACAGCTGGAGGATAACCCCGATCTCCATCACTGCTCTAAATGACTACTATAGAACTGGAGGATAAATCCCGATCCCCCATCGGTGTCTATAGATGACTACTGCACAAGAGGAATAATCCCCGATCCCCCATCACTGTCTATGGATGACTACTATACAATTGAAGGATAACCCCGATCCCTCACCATAATAGATGACTAATACAAAGCTGGGGGCTAACCCTTGACCCCTAGTACTTTTTTAGATGGCTATTATATAACTTTAGTATAACCCCCTATCCCGATCACTTTTTTAGATGACTACTATACAACTAGAGGATAACCCTAAATCTCCCATTGCCGTCTATAGCAGATTAGTACGCAACAGGAAAATAATCCCGATCCCCCATCACTGTCTATAGAAGACTAGTACAAAGCTGGAGGATAACCCCCAATCCCCACCATACACATGACAAGTACTACAAGTCAACTGTTTATAGAGAGGGATCGGGGCTATCGTTCTCTATAGACAGCGCTGGGGATCGGGACTATTTTCCAGTTGTATAGTTCCCTATAGACGGGGATCGGGACTATTTTTCAGTGGTATAGGTATAGTCATTTATAGACAGCGATGGGGATCGGGACTATTTTTAAATTGTATTGTTCTCTATAGACAGCGATGGGGATCGGGGATTACTTTCCAGTTGTATAGTCAGCTATAGACGGGGATCGGGGACAATTTTCAGTTTTATATAGTCATCTATACACAGCGCTGGGGATCGGGGATATTTTTCAGTTGTATAGTTCTCTATAGAAAGCTATGGGGATCGGGAATTATTCTCCAGCTATATATAGTCATCTATAGACGGGGATCGGGACAATTTTCAGTTGTATAGATTGGGATTGGGGAAAATGTTGTGTATTAGTCATATATAGCAGTGATGTATGATCGGGCATTCTCCTCCAGTGGTAGGTAGGTAGTGGTGGGGGTCGGTGTATGTATGTTCCCATCAGGGAATGTTCTTTGTGTGAATAGCAAGTCTTGCCTGTGTTCTCCTTCCTATTGAGCGGCAGGAAGCAGCCTAGCGCTAAACAAACACTGATCAGTTGGATAGGGATTGGTGATAATTAGTGAGCCCGGGGGAGGGGGACATACAAAGGCTGCCGATGACTCAGACACTTGACAATTACTGACTAAAATCCCGAAGTGGAGGCCGATCCTGCGCTGCGAGTCATGCCCATCGTGCTATGAATGCCGTGTATTGCGAGTCATGCCCATCGTGCTATGAATGCCGTGTATTGCCAGTCATGCCCATCGTGCTATGAATGCCGTGTAGTGCGAGTCATGCCCATCGTGCTATGAATGCCGTGCTCTGCGAGTCATGCCCATCGTGCTATGAATGCCGTGTAGTGCGCTGCCAGTCATGCCCATAGTGCTATGGATGCCGTGTAGTGCGCTGCCAGTCATGCCCATCGTGCTATGAATGCCGTGTAGTGCGCTGCGAGTCATGCCCATCGTGCTATGAATGGCGTGTAGTGCGCTGATAGCGATCCGCACAATACAATTGCTGGATGGCATCATTAAGACACGTTTTAATGGCTTATCTGAGGATGGCTCCCCTGGGATTCGGGCATGTTGTGGGTAACACTTCCAGTGCTGGTTTACATCGGGCTCACCAATACGTGTTTTCTTTCCCTGATTTATAATAAACTCGGTACGCGAGAAAAATAATGCCACAAACAGCGCTAAATTGAGCTTGGCACTGTTTTCTGCTTCTATTACCCACCGAGGCCCGCCTGTCCTAAGCGGTGCTACGACACCTAACCGTGACAATCGGTGATAGTACGATCTGATCGGGATCATATATTTAGGCCCATAACTCCAATGGATGGCATGCCCTCTGTGCCATAGACAGGCTTTAGGAGTTGCAGGTGAATGGCACGAATGCTTGGTCGATGGAGATCAGATCTAGGTCCCGGACTGTGTAGGCATGCCCTCTGTGCCACTGGGTGTGCAGAATGGTGAGAACCCATAGGTCCGGGACTCTGGTATGGATGGCACCTCCATGGTATATGGGTTTTAGACTGTGCAGATGGGGGGCAGGTAAATGGCATGAATAACAAGTGTCATCGGCAACTTCTGGGTGTTCAGTATATTGGATTCAGAACTGGGTGGCACATCTTCTGTGTGGTAGGTAGGCTTTGGGTTGGCAGGATGGTAGGAGGATGAAGATCAGATTGTAGGACCAAGGTACTGGAATGGGTAACATGTTATCTGGGTGATAGGCAGGCTTTGGGGATCAGGATTGGAGAATGGCCTTGTTGGCATACCATGGGATGCCAGTTATACGTCTAACATTTTGGAATAGCCGGCGTGTGGATGAAGGTCAGATCTAGGGGCAAGTAAATGGCACAATGCCATCTCATCTGTCTCATTGGTTTGTGGATGGAGATCAGAGTCTGGGAAGGGTGCCCTGTGGAGGAGATATAGGGGCATACATCAGCAATGAATTGGCTTGTCACCTATATGGAGGACAGGCTTCCGTGGCTGTGCAGTAAACACAATCCTGCCTACAAAGGGTTATCTTATCGCACATCCCCTCCCCCAGTCTGTCTCCATCTGATGCACAATCCAAACATTAGGCTGGATGCGGAGAGCCCTCAGAGAAGGAGACAACCTGCTCAGGGAGAAGCAGAGATAAAGCAGAGGGCTGTCTCCACAACGAGCCGAGCCCTGCAGGGACAGCTGGAAGCGTTAGGCGTGATTAATAGGAATAATAAAAGGCTTGCGCTCGCAGCCCCGGCTCCAGGAAATAAAAGCCTCCATTTAATATGTGCGCGGCTCAGCTGCAGGCAGACACATCGTACAGCCCGAGCTGCTCCCACAATTATCCAAATACACACAGGAAGATACAACTAGACACGGGGAGATCAGAGTGACAATGGCTCGGCCGACCAGGATCGCCCACTTACTGTGTACAGCGATCATACCCATTCTGAATAATGGATATATAGCGATCACCCGTTCTGAGCGATCATTGTAGGACGATTAATCTGAGCGGTGATTGTAGGACGATCATATATATATATATACCCGTGCTCTAAACGATGAATATAAACTCTAGAGCGATCACATACCTAATCTAAATAATAGATCTAGAGCGATCACACATCCGATCTAAATAATAGATCTAAGGCGATCACACACCAAATCTAAATTATATTTCTAGAGCGGTCATATCGTAGAGCGATCAGATTTCGGGCTAGTGATCGTGAAGCGATCAGATTTCGGGTTGGAGATCGTAGAGCGATCAGATTTCGGGTTGGTGATTGTAGAGCGATCAGATTTCGGGCTAGTGATCGTAGAGCGATCAGATTTCGGGTTGGTGATTGTAGAGCGATCAGATTTCAGGCTGGTGATTGTAGAGCGATCAGATTTCGGGCTAGTGATCGTAGAGCGATCAGATTTCGGGTTGGTGATTGTAGAGCGATCAGATTTCAGGCTGGTGATTGTAGAGCGATCAGATTTCGGGCTAGTGATCGTAGAGCGATCAGATTTCGGGTTGGTGATTGTAGAGCGATCAGATTTTGTGTTAGTGATTGTAGAGCGATCAGATTTCGTGTTAGTGATTGTAGAGCGATCAGATTTCGGGTTGGTGATTGTAGAGCGATCAGATTTCGGGTTGGTGATTGTAGAGCGATCAGATTTCAGGCTGGTGATTGTAGAGCGATCAGATTTCGGGTTGGTGATTGTAGAGCAATCAGATTTCGGGTTGGTGATCGTAGAGCGATCAGATTTCAGGCTGGTGATTGTAGAGCGATCAGATTTCGGGTTGGAGATCGTAGAGCGATCAGATTTCGGGCTAGTGATCGTAGAGCGATCCCCCAGACGATTGTAAATCTATGACATTACCCGGCCGGGGCTCATTATCTCTGCGGGCTCGCCTTTGTTTTCAATACATTTGCAGTGTTTTTAGAATGTTTTGATGCAATTTATTTTCTAAACTATTGAGGTGTGGCAAAGAAACGCATCACGTTACAGTGCGATTCATGTTGTATGTCGGGAATCGCACCGCATGTACATAAAATCTTTTATTCGGTGATGATAAAAAGAACGATCTCCCGGCCAGATCTAGTATTCGGGATGATTGTAATGTAGAGCGATCTCCGGCCAGCTGGTGTACATCAGGCCGGCCCTGATTGGTTCCATGTGAGTTGAGGGCCGCAAGGATTGCCAAGGCTGGAATCGATCTTCTATATGGGGGGGAGGGAGGCGGTGGAGGGCGATGTGTCACGATCCTCCAGACACGGACATCACACACGTCGCCACGTTTATCTGTCACGCCGTATTTATGACAGTTGTGTAATCTGTGAGATTAGAGGTCTGTGTCCTTCCTATAGGGCTCTTGTGATGTAGCAACACATAAAAAGCCAACTTGCCGGAGCAAGTCATAGCACGGCTTGGCTGAAGTTCAGAGTGCTGGAAGAAATGCGATCATTGTGTGGAAGCAGCTGTTGTGTGCTGGTAGTTCCCCTGCACTGTGCCTAGCACCGCAACCCACATTAACCCTTCACTGGCGCCCGGCCACATGTGTGTTCAGCAAAATGTACGCAATAAATATTAGGTGAAGATGTTGGCCTTGTTTGCATTTAAACCTCAAGTAACTGCAGAGCACTTTTATTACAAAGTAAAGGGGGTGCATTCACGGGTATGTGATCTATGTCTGGGTCCATTCTTAGGCATGTGGTCTAGGTCTGGGTCCATTCTTAGGTATGTGATCTAGGTCTGGGTTCATTTTTAGGTATGTGATCTAGTTCTGGGTCTATTCTTAGGTATGTGATCTAGGTCTGGGTCCATTCTTGGGTATGTGATCTAGGTCTGGGTCCATTCTTAGGCATGTGGTCTAGGTCTGGGTCCATTCTTAGGTATGTGATCTAGGTCTGGGTTCATTTTTAGGTATGTGATCTAGTTCTGGGTCTATTCTTAGGTATGTGATCTAGGTCTGGGTCCATTCTTGGGTATGTGATCTAGGTCTGGGTCCATTCCCAGGTATGTGGTCTGGGTCCATTCCCAGGTATGTGGTCTGGGTCCATTCCCAGGTATGTGGTCTGGGTCCATTCCCAGGTATGTGATCTAGGTCTGGGGTCTATTCACAAACTTGTGACCCGAGGTCAGAGGTAGGACCAGTTGTCTGCTGCAGCCCAGTAGACTGACACTACCAAAAATGTTGATTTTCCAGTGCAGATCAGGAATTTTGGGACCTGGGTGTTGTTCAGCAGGGTGGGCACAAGGAAAGGCTGGTACTTACTCTTTGTTGCGGGTAACAAAGGGTTGAAGTGTTATTTTTCTCTATGGGGTCATTCACAATGTGTTGGATGCAGAAAACAATCCAGCATGGTGTGTCATGGGGGGTAACATTTTGAACACAGCTGGATTCTCCTCCCAGCAGGCCCACCATAGAAGACAAGGCCTCAAAGCTTATCCTGTAGCCATGAAATTCTCCCCCACTCCCAACTGCAACATTTGTACTTGGGCATTTGGCTCAGTGCCCACTAATCAGGTGGTTCCAGAGCACTTGGCAGAACAAACCTGCACATTGTGATTTAACTATTCCCCATTAGTGAGAGTTCTCCTCACGTTTTGCCCCTGTGACACCAGGACAAGACAAATAAAGGGGGATGAGGTCTAACATTAACCCACCCTATCACAAGCAAGGTTTTGTCTGCACTTCAAAATGTATGTAAAGGCAAATTTATGGGGGGTTTTAATTAAAATGGGCAATTATGGGGTTAATGAAGAGGCCTCATATTGTTTTCTCACCACCTGTCATACGCCTCTGAAAGGTTCTGGTTGCTGACTGCTTTTCAGAGGCCGACAGAAATCTAAAGTTTGCTTATCCCCTGTCAGGTTCTTATTGCGGTCTTCACTGTCAGGGAGACATAAATGAGGGGGAAACGTGACATGTCACCAAACCAGGGGTGTCCCCCTCACTGGGGAGACATGAGGGGGAAACGTGACATGTCACCAAAGCAGGGGTGTCCCCCTCACTGGGGAGACATAAATGAGGGGGAAACGTGACATGTCACCAAAGCAGGGGTGTCCCCCTCACTGGGGAGACATAAATGAGGGGGAAACGTGACATGTCACCAAAGCAGGGGTGTCCCCCTCACTGGGGAGACATGAGGGGGAAACGTGACATGTCACCAAAGCAGGGGTGTCCCCCTCACTGGGGAGATATAAATGAGGGGGAAATGTGACATGTCACCAAAGCAGGGGTGTCCTCCTCACTGGGGAGACATAAATGAGGGGGAAATGTCACCAAAGCAGGGGTGTCCTCCTCACTGGGGAGACATGAGGGGGAAACGTGACATGTCACCAAAGCAGGGGTGTCCCCCCTCACTGGGGAGACATAAATGAGGGGGAAATGTGACATGTCACCAAAGCAGGGGTGTCCTCCTCACTGGGGAGACATAAATGAGGGGGGAATGTGACATGTCACCAAAGCAGGGGTGTCCTTCTCACTGGGGAGACATGAGGGGGAAACGTGACATGTCACCAAAGCAGGGGTGTCCCCCTCACTGGGGAGACATAAATGAGGGGGAAATGTGACATGTCACCAAAGCAGGGGTGTCCTCCTCACTGGGGAGACATAAATGAGGGGGGAATGTGACATGTCACCAAAGCAGGGGTGTCCTCCTCACTGGGGAGACATAAATGAGGGGGGAATGTGACATGTCACCAAAGCAGGGGTGTCCTTCTCACTTGGGAGACATAAATGAGGGGGAAATGTCACTAAAGCAGGGGTGTCCTCCTCACTGGGGAGACATACATGAGGGGGAAACGTGAAGGGAAATCTCCTCAGCGGGACACACAGCAATGAAAAGCCCGAACCTATTTCTACTCCATCCTCAGATAAGAACGGGAAATATTGTAACATCCTTGCAATGGTAACCATTTATGTGTACTTTGCATGAGAAAATGAGCAGTAATGTGTTTCGTATTCTATATTGGGCAATGGCTGTTACAATGTGGCGGTGTGATTGTACGGTTGCAGTGACGATGGATAGAATTCCGGCGATGAAAGGGTTCGGAGCCGTCCTCGGTGGCGCTATAGCCGTATAGAGTGTCTGAGGTAATAATAGGAGGCTGTTTAATTCTCCCATCGCGTCTGGGCACAGCGGGGACATGGCAGGGGGAGCGGAGCCAGGCTGGTGGGCAGCGGGCACATCACAGGTGACAGAGAGAAGTGCCAAACAAGGCGATGGCGGCTTCTATAGAGGAGCCTGGTGCTGGTGGGGGCGGATGGCCCCCAGGCGGGTGTAAATTGAAGGCTTTGTGTTTGTTGGAATGTGTGCCGCCCGTCACTGGATCCTTTGTTTGGGATCGCCCCCGGGCACTGAGCTGACCCCCCCACATAATTAGCATGGCGCTGGGCGAGCGCCGATCCGCTCCGCTCCTGACACGCCGTCTTACTGACTGCGAGCGGAAATGTAGAGAGAAAAATCGGTTTATCTTAATCTATGGCATCGATCGGCGCTGGGGAGCCTCGGGGGAGGCAGGACGGAGCAGCTGCTATAAAACAAAAGGAGCCGCCTGCTTAACATGAGCGCCACGTCTCCCCGATGTGTCCTAAATCAGCCCGAGCTCTGCTAGTGCCCGCATCCGGGGCGAGTGTACCCCCTCCTTCCCCCACCAGAGCTCAGGGTACCCCCCCTCCCCCCACCAGAGCTCAGTGTATCCCCTCCTCCCCCCACCAGAGCTCAGGGTACCCCCTCCTCCCCCCAGAGCTCAGTGTACCTCCCCCACCAGAGCTCAGTGTACCCCCTCCTCCCCCCACCAGAGCTCAGTGTACCCCCTTCTCCCCCCAACAGAGCTCAGTGTACCACCTTCTCCCCCCACCAGAGCTCAGTGTACCCCCCTCCTCCCACCAAAGCTCAGTGTACCCCCTCCTCCCCCCACCAGAGCTCAGGGTACCCCCCTCCCCCCACCAGAGCTCAGTGTACCCCCCTCCTCCCACCAGAGCTCAGTGTACCCCCTCCTCCCCCCACCAGAGCTCAGGGTACCCCCTCCTCCCACCAGAGCTCAGTGTACCCCCTCCTCCCCCCACCAGAGCTCAGGGTACCCCCTCCTCCCACCAGAGCTCAGTGTACCCCCTCCTCCCCCCACCAGAGCTCAGTGTACCCCCTCCTCCCACCAGAGCTCAGCGTACCCCCACCAGAGCTCAGGGTACCCCCTCCTCCCACCAGAGCTCAGTGTACCCCCTCCTCCCACCAGAGCTCAGTGTACCCCCTCCTCCCACCAGAGCTCAGTGTACCCCCTCCTCCCACCAGAGCTCAGGGTACCCCCTTCTCCCCTCACCAGAGCTCAGGGTACCCCCTCCTCCCACCAGAGCTCAGGGTACCCCCTCCTCCCACCAGAGCTCAGTGTACCCTCTCCTCCTCCCACCAGAGCTCAGTGTACCCCCTTCTCCCCCCACCAGAGCTCAGGGTACCCCCTCCTCCCACCAGAGCTCAGTGTACCCCCTCCTCCCACCAGAGCTCAGTGTACCCCCTCCTCCCACCAGAGCTCAATGTACCCCCTCCCAGAGCTCAGTGTACCCCCTCCTCCCACCAGAGCTCAGTGTACCCCCTCCTCCCACCAGAGCTCAGTGTACCCCCTCCTCCCACCAGAGCTCAGTGTACCCCCTCCTCCCACAAGAGCTCAGTGTACCCCGCCATAACCAGAGCTCAGTGTACCCCCTCCTCCCACAAGAGCTCAGTGTACCCCCACCAGAGCTCAGTGTACCCCCTCCTCCCACCAGAGCTCAGTGTACCCCGCCATAACCAGAGCTCAGTGTACCCCGTCCTCCCATCAGAGCTCAGTGTACCCCCCCCCCCCCCCAAGTTTATCAGAGCTCAGTGTACCCTATAGTATTATCAGGGCGCCTATTACCCCACACAGACTATCGGAGTTCTTTGTAAACCCCCCTCCTCCTCCTCCTCTCTCTTCCTGCCATCAATTTGAGATCGCGCGGCGGCGGCGCCCCCTCCCCCGGCATTTAGCAGCAGGACGCGGCGCTGGCGCAGTGACGAGAAGACGGCTCTCCCCCCAGAGCAATTAAAATGCGGCCCTGGAATAAATCATCCGCCGCGATAATCCTGTTAATAAAACGCAGCTTGTTCCCTGACACTTCTTCCCGTGTAACCCCTGCGCTGCCGGAGCCGCTCATGGCAAAGCGGACCTGTCCCCCTCTCCTGATCGGAGATGATCGCATTCCTCCGCCGGGAAGGGCCATCTGCTGCGCCGCTCCCCCGGACTCCAGTCCTCAAGGTCACGTACACCGTGCGATCGGATTTACTAACGATCGATCGTGTGCGGCAATAGTCAGCCAGTCACCGGATTCTGACATCCGGGGGATCCCCAACACCGCCACATTAACTATTATCGGGGTACAGACTATATTGTACAATCACCTCCCGATTATCGGGGTACAGACTATATTGTACAGTCACCCCCTGATTATCGGGATACAGACTATATTGTACAATCACCCCCTGATTATCGGGATACAGACTATATTGTACAATCACCTCCCGATTATCGGGATACAGACTATATTGTACAATCACCCCCTGATTATCGGGGTACAGACTATATTGTACATTCACCTCCCAATTATCGGGGTGCAGACTATATTGTACAATCACCACTGATTATCGGGATACAGACTATATTGTACAATCACCCCCTGATTATCGGGATACAGACTATATTGTACACTGTGTGTCCATCGGACTATAGATCGCGGAGTCGCAGGCTCCATGTAATGCGACGGACGCTGTCTAGGAAGCTCTGTATGTAGGTCATTGAGTGATGGTGATTGTGGCCCCTGTGTATGTAGGTCACGGAGTGATGGTGATTGTGGCCCCTGTGTATGTAGGTCACGGAGTGATGGTGATTGTGGCCCCTGAGCGGGTGCCGGAGGCAGGAAATTAAGGGCTCTCCCGCATCTGCCTGTCACCTTTCACCTGCCGCCTGGAGCGGAGCGCACAGCGCCTGCTAATGATTGATACAGGGGCCCCCCCAACATTCTCCCCGGGGTTTAGCCGTTCGATTTAATGTCTCCTATGTGATCCGAGGCTTGGAAGAGTCTTCCATAATGATCGTGTGTGTATGGGAGAGCACGTCGGTACAATCACTGAGATGAGGAGAGCAGGATACATGAATATTATCGCCTTCTACCCTGTACGATGTATAATGGTGTGTGAGAACGACCTACTGGATTATATATAATGGCGTGCGATGTGCCCTCGGGGTCTGTGCGGAGTATAACTGGGGTGATAAATCAGTCTTAGAGGGGCGCTATGTCCATGTATAGGGGAGATGTGATATGTTATGTATAGTGTATAGGGGAGATGTGATATGTCGTGTATAGGGGAAGATGTGATATGTCATGTATAGTGTATAGGGGAGATGTGATATATAGTGTATAGGGGTGATGTGATATGTCGTGTATAGGGGAGATGTGATATGTCGTGTATAGTGTATAGGGGAGATGTGATATGTCGTGTATAGTGTATAGGGGTGATGTGATATGTCGTGTATAGTGTATAGGGGAGATGTGATATATCATGTATAGGGGAGATGTGATATGTCGTGTATAGGGGTGATGTGATATGTCGTGTATAGGGGTGATGTGATATGTCGTGTATAGGGGAGATGTGATATGTCGTGTATAGGGGTGATGTGATATGTCGTGTATAGTGTATAGGGGAGATGTCATATGTCATGTATAGTGGTGATGTGATATGTCGTGTATAGTGTATAGGGGGTGATGTCATATGTCATGTATAGTGGTGATGTGATATGTCGTGTATAGTGTATAGGGGGTGATGTGATATGTCATGTATAGTGGTGATGTGATATGTCGTGTATAGGGGTGATGTGATATGTCATGTATAGGGGTGATGTGATATGTCATGTATAGGGGAGATGTGATATGTCATGTATAGTGTATAGGGGTGATGTGATATGTCATGTATAGTGTATAGGGGAGATGTGATATGTCATGTATAGTGTATAGGGGAGATGTGATATGTCGTGTATAGTGTATAGGGGAGATGTGATATGTCGTGTATAGTGTATAGGGGAGATGTGATATGTCGTGTATAGTGTATAGGGGGTGATGTGATATGTCATGTATAGTGTATAGGGGAGATGTGATATGTCGTGTATAGTGTATAGGGGAGATGTGATATGTCATGTATAGTGTATAGGGGAGATGTGATGTGATATGTCATATAGTGTATAGGGGGAGATGTGATGTGTCATGTATAGGGGAGATATGTAATGAGAGAACTCCGATGTATCCGTATATAGAGATGGGCTCAGTATATGATGGGAATGGCCCATGTAATATGGAGTATAATTGTGGTTGCGATATAGTGAGATGGAGAGCTCCGATGTGATATTACAGTCGGGATGATACGATAACTTACAGCTACGATATCTCCGGGATGACGGGGGGCGATGTACTGCTGCTATACAATGTGTGGGGCGACGTGTCCGTGAGATATATACAATATATAACAGACATATCGTCCCTATAAATCCACATCGTCCTAATGCACTAAGCATTTTATATTCCCAGACAAATGACACATTGTATCTCTATCTGGCCATATAAAATGTGCCGATGTTATTTATCGTGGGATAGAATGTTTAGTGTATGACAACGATGTGTCCGTGAGATATATCTATGGATATATAGGGACGATATATATCAATACAGTTCATTGGGACGATGTGCCCGTGGTATATATGTATATAAGGACGATGTGCCCGTGGTATATATGTATATAAGGACGATGTGCCCGTGGTATATATGTATATAAGGACGATGTGCCCGTGGTATATATGTATATAAGGACGATGTGCCCGTGGTATATATGTATATAAGGACGATGTGCCCGTGGTATATATGTATATAAGGACGATGTGCCCGTGGTATATATGTATAAGGACGATGTGCCCGTGGTATATATGTATATAAGGACGATGTGCCCGTGGTATATATGTATATAAGGACGATGTGCCCGTGGTATATATGTATATAAGGACGATGTGCCCGTGCTATATATGGACGATGTGCCCGTGCTATATATGTATATAAGGACGATGTGCCCGTGGTATATAGGTATATAAGGACGATGTGCCCGTGGTATATAAGGACGATGTGCCCGTGCTATATATGGACGATGTGCCCGTGCTATATATGTATATAAGGACGATGTGCCCGTGATATATATGTATATAAGGACGATGTGCCCGTGATATATATGTATATAAGGACGATGTGCCCGTGATATATATGTATATAAGGACGATGTGCCCGTGGTATATAAGGACGATGTGCCCGTGCTATATATGGACGATGTGCCCGTGCTATATATGTATATAAGGACGATGTGCCCGTGCTATATATGTATATAAGGACGATGTGCCCGTGATATATATGTATATAAGGACGATGTGCCCGTGGTATATATGTATATAAGGACGATGTGCCCGTGCTATATATGGACGATGTGCCCGTGCTATATATGTATATAAGGACGATGTGCCCGTGGTATATATGTATATAAGGACGATGTGCCCGTGGTATATATGTATATAAGGACGATGTGCCCGTGGTATATATGTATATAAGGACGATGTGCCGTGGCATATATGTACGATGTGCCCGTGCTATATATGGACGCTGTGCCCGTGGTATATTTGTATATAATGCCCGTGCTATGGAATCATAGAGGACACGCGGCATTGTGTAGCACGTCCTCGCGGTATACAGACACATAGATGGTATTCTCCAGCTGTAGTTGGGAAGCGATGTGTCCGCGCGGTATATAGCCGGGAGATCAGGTAATGTATGGGGGGCACTATGTGTCTGATAGGATCATACAGGGTGATATATGGACACGGACGATGTTCCCGGTGATAGATTGTACAAATACGATGTATAGTAGATGTGTCCGTGTAATGTATCTGGATGATACGATCGTGTATTCTACATCGGAGACACGCGTGTCCGCTCTTATATCTGCTGCTGCCGTGAGTCCGGTAATTCTGTACGGGGGTTACTTTGTGTCCGGCTGATTATATACAGACCCTATGGACGGGTGAGATATATATATATTGGGGTGATTATATATAGGGTTGCTATGAGTCCGGATAACATAGTTTGTTTACCACGAATCCGAGAAATGATCTAGGATTCCTACGAGTCCCGGTAATAATATGAGTCCGGGCGATTATATAAGGTGTTCCTATGATTCCGGGAGAATATACAGGATTCCTATGAGCTCCGGTAATTATATAGGGTGATCCATGAGTCCCGGTAATTATATATGACTCCGGTTAATTATACACAGTCCCTGAGAGTCCGGGTGATATATATTTGGGGTTATATAGGATTTCTATGCGTTCCGGTAATTTATATATGAGGTTGCTTTGCGTACCGGTGGTTATATAGGATATTATGAGTCCGGTAATTCTATATATAGGACTCCTATGAATCCGGGTGATATATTGGGGTTCTTTTGTGACTGGGTGATTATATACAGGGTTCTTATGAGTCCGGGTGATATATTTGGGGTTCACAGTGATCAGGGTGATTATATAGGATTTCTATGAGTTCCGGTTATATATATATGAGGTTGCTTTGAGTGCCGGTGATTATATAGGACCTTTGCGGGATCCGGGTGATATATTTTGAGGTTGGGTGATTATATAGATATGCGATGAGTTCCGGTCATTATATATTGGGGTTATATGAGGTTCGGGTGATTATTTATAGGGTCACTGCTGTGATATAAATGGGGTTAGTGGTGCGTCCGGTATACAGGGAGAAATCGGATATATATATATGTTGGTAATGTGTATATATATATAGGGGGGTTTATATGGTATAATATTTGTATATCTCTATAATCCTCCTAGGGGATGGAGTGCGGTGATCGGGGCTCTCTCTCTCTCTCCATATACAATGACAGAGCCCTCCGCACAGATCTCCGCTCCTCTCCCCTCCCTCCATCTCCTCTTCTCTCCCGGGACTCTGTAAGAAGGATAGAGCCGCCAGGACGGAGCGGGGAACGCTCTGATGTCTGGGGGGAGGGGAGGCGGGGGGGGGGGGATGTGCCCATCGGGGGTTCAGTCTGGAATGATGACAACTCTCTGCGATACTCCGGCTCAGTGATCGCCGCCCGCACCGTGCCGGGATCGCTGACAGAAGATCGTCGCTGACAAATGGCTGCGGGTCTCGGTGGGTTAATGAGATCGGCTGGTGACCTATAAACGACCCCAATTTGCATCTCCCCCTCCCCCCCTTTTTTTTATTGCTGGGAAATTCCCTGTAGCAGCAGCCGATCTCCCACCTCCCAGCGCTGTATTATGGATGATCGGGGACTCTGAAGGGGGCTGCCTTTATACATTGTGACATTGCTCGATCTGTGTCCAGTGTAACATTGCCCGATGTGTGCTAGTGTAACATTGCCCGATGTGTGCCTAGTGTAACATTGCCCGATGTGTAACATTGCCCGATGTGTGCCTAGTGTAACATTGCCCGATGTGTGCCTAGTGTAACATTGCCCGATGTGTGCCTAGTGTGACATTGTCCGATGTGTGACATTGCCCGATTTGTGCCTAGTGTGACATCTCCCAATCTGTGCCTAGTGTGACATCTCCCAATCTGTGCCTAGTGTGACATTACCCGATTTGTGCCTAGTGTGACATTACCCGATTTGTGCCTAGTGTGACATTACCCGATGTGTGCCTAGTGTGACATCTCCCAATCTGTGCCTAGTGTGACATTACCCGATGTGTGCCAAGTGTGACATTGTCAGATGTGTGACATTGACAATGTGTGAAATTGTCCAAAGTGGGACCAGTGTTACATCTCCCAATCTGTGCCTAGTGTCACATCGCCCGATGTGTGACATTGCCCAATTTGTGCCTACTGTGACATTGTCCAATGTGTGCCTAGTGTGACATTGCCCGATGTGTGCCTACTGTAATATTGCCCGATGTGTGCCTACTGTGACATTGCCCGATGTGTGCCCCAATCTCACGTTCTTCCTTTCATGTTTCCACACAGGGGACACATTGACCGGACGCGAGAAGGCTTTGCTAGGAAGGGGGCGACATGCTTTCGGCAACCCCCCTGTATGGGAACGTACATAGCTGGATGAGCAATGAGAGAGTCCGCATGTGTGGCATCAATGAAGACAGGTAATGGCCCTAATTAATCTAAATTACAGCATCTGCTGAGCCGCCTCCATTCATCAGCCCCGAGGAGCCCCGCATATGGAAGGCGGCTTCCTGTCCTCCAGAGACACCGATCATCACATCGCGCCCTGTGCCTGATGAATGCTGGGAAGAGCTCCTCTCACCCCCACACTCCCAAAGACTAATCCACCCATCATTAGGGCTCATTCACACCAATCACAGGCTGCCGCTCTACATCTCTGTACTCATGTGAATGAGCCCCATGCACCAAATAAATAAAAGCAATTGGTTACACAGCACTATGGTAATGGTGTACGTTCTAGAAGAACTGTAAATGTAGAGCATTAGCACAAGTGCTTGAATATTTGGCTCATGCTATTAGATAATAATAGAAAGTACCACACATCACATGTAACCCCTTGCTGCCACCTCCTGCCAGACCTTGAGCCTGGGTACACATTCTGCACACACACGTCATGGGTATAATAGGCCATTCATTAGAACCCTCTTTATTTCTTCTTCAGTAGATTGTACAATCAGATTGCCACATATGTGGCAGCTTTAGCGACCCTGAAGGCTGTAGCCCCGTCACTAGTATCCCCCCTTTACACAACCATCATTTTATTATAAATGAACAATATTTTTTGTTAGAATAGTGTGGCCATTGCAGACATTTTCCAGACTGGGTGCATTGGCAGACACTTGGGAGCGCTCATTATCCCCGACAGCCTAATTATTGGAATTGGTGCTTCGGTTGGTCTGCCAATATGGGGCGGTGTATGGCCATACAAAGGTCAGCTGACTGCCAAGAGGTCTTTCCAATAAAAGGTCTTTCCAAAAACGTGTAAATGGTCTTAGCAGCGTTCTGATCTATTTTTTTTTTCCTTCCAACATCGCCCTGTTTGTAGGCTGGCTTTACATTTGCTCATTGTGGCAGCGAGCAATAAAAGACACATTTTACCACAATGTCCATTAATGCACAGTGGTGTGCTGCCTTGTCGAAAACGCAGCAGGCATGTTTTTTTTTTTGTTTGTTCCTTGAGAGTGCAGTGTAAACCCATTCAGTATAAGCCCATGGACTAGTGTGAAGGGGCCCTCAGGGTGGCAGCTGTTATTCTGCAATTAGCCATACAGGCAGCAGTAGTGACACCTGCAGGCTAAACTAGGAACTACTCAATTTGAAAAAAGTATTCTGGAAACAAAGCATAAAAATACTTATGTGTTCAGTGACAAAAAGGAGTTTCTTTTATTTTTGATATTTTTATACAGCACAAGGAAAAAAAAGTGTTTTTAATTTTTATTTAGGCCCTTTCCACACAGGTACAGATCTGCTTTCAGCAGGAGATCTCTCCGCTGAGCCGGCAGATGAAAGGTCCCTCTCTGCTCACTGAGCAGGGAGGGGCTTGCATGCTGTCCATTTTCATCAGATCTCACCCAATCCGATCTGCCATGGATGGATGGGGACATATCGCCATCCGTCTGATTTTAGCGGATCGGGTCGGATGTCAGCGGACATGTCTCCGCTGACATCCGACGCTCCATAGACATGTATGGAGTGGGCGTTCCGTGGAACGGTCCAACCATGTGAAAGGGGCCTTATGCCGCGTACACACGATCGGAATTTCCGATGGAATTTTCCATCTGAATTCCGATGAAGCTGACTTCCATCAGTCTTGCATACACACTGTCAGACTAAATTCCGGCCGTCCAAAACGCGGTGATGTAAAACATTACGACGAATAGAGAAAAATTAAGTTCAATGCTTCCAAGCATGCGTCGACTTGATTCTGAGCATGCGTGGGTTTTTTCTCCGTCGGAGTTGCACACAGATGATAGGAATTTCCGATAGTTTTTTTTTTTTTTCCCATCGGAAATTTTTAAACACAGATGGAAAAAAGTCTGATGGGGCCTACACACGATTGGAATTTCTGGACTTTTTTTTATCGGAAATTCCAATCGTGTTTACACGGCTTTAGACTCAAATAGTAACTGCCCACTATACTAATACTACACTAGTAGGTGTAGTATTATTCTTAATCACTGATCTTAATGTAACTGGAAGAAAATGGCAGTGGAATTTGTGCTTAGGTTTTAGGAATGTTGTGTGCCATTAGTAGGCTTATTCTTAGATTTTTCCCCATATGACATGAATTTGTGCTGTTTTTCTATAGTGAACCAGCGCAAGGGTTTGTACCGGCTTATGGTCTACATTGTTCATGATTACAGATTTTCTCTTTTCAGGAAAATTCTAATTAATGATGGCGACATTCAGAAAGCCAGACTTGAACTGAGAGAGGATCACCTTGGTCACAGCTTGGTAAGCAAAGAATAAATACGCAGCGCCATCCTGGAAATTTTTGACTAGTCCAGGGAAAAATCACTCCAAATACAAGTTATGACATCAGCCAAAACATGATTAAAGTATTTCGTACATGGCTTACTTTGTGTTTGTTTTGTTGTGAAGTGTATTGCAGGGTTATCGGTCTGGCTAGCCACACATTGTGCTTTCTTATGCCAGCCATACATGGATTGAAATTCAACCAGTGCAGCAGGGACCAGCCAAATTTCGATCCATGTATGGGAAGGCTGGTTGAGTTGATAGATCTACTTGTGTACAACCAGCCTCTTGATCAGCACTGCCAGCTATAGTTGGCAGTGCTGATCAGTGTATTCCAATGGTGGGGTAGTCTTCCTGCTGTCAGGCTCAGCGGGAGGGGTTTACTCATCGAATGTGTGGAATGGAGTCATTTTCTTTTGAATGGGAAAAAAAAGCCTAGTCTATAGCCAGCCTCAAGCCAGGTTCCAGCAACTGGCTGAGATTCAAACCATGTGTGGGCAGGCTGAATGTACCCAAGTTGATCGATCAATTAAGTTGTGTCCAACCAGCCTGCTGGATTTTACATTCACTGTAACCCACCATTCTGTAACCTACCAAAATTGATAACCCCCCTGTGCAGCAACATGGAGAGTTATCTGGCTCGGCTAATATAATTATTATTATTTTTTTATTATTATTATTATTATTATTATTATAATACAGGGTTTATTTAGCGCCAACAATTTAATTTACAACATGGTTCAATGTTTATTTTTAAGTGGAAATGCCCTTTTAAAGTGATCTATTTCTTTTATACTTCCAATTTAATAGAACAGTCACTGGTAATTTTTTTAGATATTTGATTCTCTTTTTTTCTTGTTTTTCTCATTTTGTTATAAAGGTGGATGCGGCAGCTGTACACAGAATGGATGGCTTATCAGCTCTTGGCATGGACCGAACTGGACTTATGCAGGAGGGTTTGCGAGTACCAGGTGGCATGATCTATTCTAGTTTATGTGGTCTTGGCGCTGATAAAGTCAGAGAACCTTCCAACCAAATTCCAGGCCTGGGATATGCACCTGACCGAAATTCTGATCTTCAGTTTAAGCCAAATGCTGCTGATACAATGGAAAGCTCTTCTATAACTGGAAAACAGCCAAACGGCTTTAACTCGTTGTTTAAAACCCCACCAGGACTGCAAAAGACATCTGTCCCTACCAGTGAGGCACTCGTTTTGGACAGAACAGCAAATGACAAGCAGAGTCAGTTGGGTGTTAATGGTGCTAACTACTTACGGATTCCATGGATGCACCCCTATATGGACAATACTTCTCCAGCTATGTACCCCTTCATCGACTCACCAAATAAGTATTCTCTAAACATGTATAAAGCGTTTCTACCTCAGCAGTCTGCTTACAGTTTGCCCCAGCATTTGGCCTACTCACCTGTCTGTACAAATGGTGAGCGTTTTGTATACCTTCCACCTACCCATTATGTAAGCCCCCACATTCCATCAACTTTGGCACCTCCCATGAGAATTCCTGCACCTTCAGCACCCACTAGTGTTCACTGTCTAGAAAAGAATTTACAGTGGAAAATGGGAGTTGGCACAGGGTCCACTGTTGATCCACATGGATATTCACACATCCAGACGAATAAACAACCAAGGGTTCCCTGTCCAAAATCTGTAGCAAACAGTATCTCTCCAGAAGCCTCAATGTTGCTGACACCTTCTCGGAGACCATCACCAAGACTTCACCAGACGGGTCAACCCGTTGGGGACAGCTATACAGATTACCAAACCTATGTTAAAATCTCAACACCGCCTACTTCTGTTGTCCACACCAAATCACACAATAGTGTGATCAATGAGTTAAGGCCATCCAGCACAAAAAACAACAAATGTGTCGAAAGTGACATTGCGCATATACCAGCACCCCCTAAAAAGCATTTGAAGGAAAGAAAAGAAAGCAGGTCTCCTAGCTTGGTGGAAAAGCAGGCACCACCTCACAAAGATGGAGCAGAGAAGCCACTTGATTTGTCTTCAAAGCTTGGTGACGTAGAGATGTCTGCCATGTTGCTTTCAGGGCATTCAGGGACTACTTTGGGAATGAGCCCCAGGGAAATTCAGAAAGCTGCTATTTCACCGTCTGGGAGTGGCAGCTCTGTATATCGACCTGAAATAATTAGCACTGCTTCATCATCATGGGTAGTGCCTGGCATGACTAGCACAGAAGACATGAATGGCATGATGATGCCACTTAAAAACAAAGCATTGGAGAGGGTGATGCCACAGCAAAGAAGTTCCTCATGTCCTCGTATGGGGAGCTCAGAAGGAGTTATCAGTAGCACTACCGGTTGTGTGTCCAGTGCAGGTCGTCCAGCATCTGCTTCACCTGCTCCCAATGCCAATGGGGAAAACAAAAGCTCTGCAGACAACAGTAAGTCTGTCTCACAACAGGTTCAGCCTACAAGTACACCAAGTAAGAGCAGCAAGGCACCAAAGTCTTCTGTCCTAGAGTCAACCTTAAAAGTGAGTGAGAGTGGTCTACCTCCTACTCCCATGTTCTTGCCTCAGAATGAACCCTTCTGCTCTACACCTTTGGCTTATCCAAGCAGTTTTATCCCATACCAAGTTTCTGAGAGTCTTGCGCTATCTCATTTACACTTACATGGCAAAGCTCCTGTGTATCCTCACCCTGTCTTGTTGCCAGGTGGAAGCCTTTTCTCCAGTCCAATGGGACCAAAGCCAGGAATTCCCTACAGCATACCAACTACCAGGGATTACATGACCTACCAAGATACCTTGGGTATGGTCCATCCAATTTTGCTACCACCCCCCTCTATGGAATTAAGTAAAGATGACAAAGCAGAGAGGAGATCAAGGTCACACGAGAGACCCCGATATGAAGAACCTGTTGGCCGGAGTAGATTGTTGGATATATCTGATTCAACTCCAAAGCAACATTTTGAGGTTACAGCAGATAAGACTGTGAAATCCCACCAGCCATCTGTAGTAACCATAAAGCATTCTTCGAAACCAGACATGTTGAGTTCTAATGGGGAAAAAGACACAAAGGCTGACAATCATTTCTCTGTCAATGGTTTTGTGCCTGAAAAGCCTGTAATGAACGATCAGCAGAAATCGGAGCAGGTCTCACAACAGCGGGATATGGTGGTACATGGGGATGAAATGGTCAGAGATGACATTTCAAGAAAGAGCGACTTTCATGAATCTTTTCAGGCTCCCAGACCATCTCAGAGCTCACCCATTTTTCCATTTAGACAGGAGAACCTTTCAGGAAACCAAAGCATGGATTGCACTGCAGTTGAGCCCTGCGCTCGCTTCATGGTTCCCAGTCAAAATCGAGATTCACCAGCTGGATTTTACGGCCAGCAACAGGAAAAACTGCATCAGTTTGTTTTGACAAATGGCCATTTAGATTCCGAAATGGCAGAAAGAGCCATGAAAGATACTTGCGAGGAATTTGAAACTATAAATGGGAAACTTGTGAAAAAGTCCTCAAAATTGACTAAAAGGATAGCAAACTCTTCCGGCTACGTGGGGGACCGGTTTAAATGCATGACTACTGAATTGTATGCCGACTCCAGCCAACTAAGTCGTGAACAAAGGGCTTTGCAGGTGAGTTCATGCGTTTTCATGCCTCCTTAACGTATGGCATTTTTTTTTATGACCGTGTACACGCAACCTCAACCAATCAGATATTCACGTTCATATCATTGTTTAAAGCTGGATGAAAAATTAGGTCTAAATTTAGGAACTGTAATCATGGCAGATCCTCTTAAGAGATAGAAATACGAGAGCTGCCATTTCTGACTTATTCTAAAAGATGCAACAGAGCTTGTCTTACCTATCTTTGTTTCTCTACTTGGTGAAACGTGGAACAAGCGTGTGCATGTCAGGATACCAGATATGCACTTGCTTGTTCAGAGTTGGTAGTCCACTAGAGCAGTGTTTCAAGGCGCCCCAACAGGTCATGTTTTCAGGATTTTCCACGGCTGTGGTAATTACTAAGGCAGCGAAACTGATCAAATCACCTGTGCAAAATAATGGAAAACCTGAAAACATGACCTGTTGGGGCGCCTTGAGGACTGGAGGTGAGAAACACTGCACTAGAGTGTAAGGCCTGATGCTCGCAATAATAATTCTGCACTGGCAGGTCTCGTATTTAATGTTTGCTTTTTTTTTATCTAGAAAAAAATAATTGAATTTTACCAATTCTCCAAAATGTATTCATTAGATTGAATTCTCCAGTTAATAGATTTGTGATCCATTACATTAAAATGTAATTAGCCTCAGACTCAAATGGCAAACATTTTCCAGGATGTTGCAGGGGATCCATTGTAGTTGGACTTTGCTTTTTAAGACCAGGCCCTGTATAAATGGGAGATTATTTATAATTGTTCAAAAAAAAAAATGAAAGTAGAAAACCTGATCTGCCATGGCTGAAGAATATACGGTTAGCACTATGTGAGTTTTGACTTCCTTTCTGAGAAAAGCCCAAACTCACATGCTGTTTGCCTAATAACGATGGCGTCTCTGTCTTCCCCCTGGTACAATGTTTGCCCGGTGCTTAAACTTGAATTCCTGCCAGGCTGTCTGCTTTTGACCACCTAGCAATGTGTTTAGGAGCTTGCACTAATGAATGTCGTAGAGTTTTGTAGTCTCTAGTTTTGATATATGCATAAAGCCTTCTAATATATTACCGAAGCACAAAATGGCTCGCTTTCTGCTTAATAGACTTGCTGATTTGTTGGCCTGTTGGTCAGTGTGTTTGCTTTTTTTTTTTTTTTTTTTAAATCTTAATTATCTGAAACCTAAGTTTCCATAAGAGCTGAAAGTTAATTGAAATAATATTGTGTTTCACCGACTGCTAAATTGGCTTTAATGTTTGCCGCAAAACTTCGCACAAAGTTAAAATTGTTTATAGTAAGTACTGCTTCTGTAGCAAGTTGGCCAATTTGAGGCAAGCTGTATTAAACTGTTCTTATTAAATGTATTTGCTGCATTGAAATTGGGTGATTATCTAGAAAATGTATTAAGTACCCATTTTAATTACTTAGATGGAAGGCTTACAAGAGGACAGTATTTTAAGTCCACCTGCTGCTTACAGTGAGGTCAGTCTTTCAAATTTTAATTATTTAGACGCTTCTGCATTCTTCCTTCCTTTATAAGTATGTGATGAGCCATGGTCATTGTGTTTGATTGCCACACACGTGCGTTTGGCGAATTGGAATACTTCCCTTGCATGTGACGGTGCATCCAAATATTCTTCTACTTTAATTTACACATTCTTAACTTTCATTTTTCTTTTTTTTTCTTTTTGCTCTGTTCCATGTAAATTTTGTGTTTGTGGGGATGAAATG
The DNA here is from genome assembly GCF_905171775.1 of Rana temporaria. Taxonomy (NCBI): domain Eukaryota; kingdom Metazoa; phylum Chordata; class Amphibia; order Anura; family Ranidae; genus Rana; species Rana temporaria. The sequence continues at coordinate 399,929,154 of NC_053490.1, forward strand.
TGGCAGACGAATGTGCTTTGTTAACTGTTCTATTTTAAGATCAACATTGCCTGGATAATATAAGCATGCGTATGCATTTTAAATGGCTGCACCGTGAGGCTCAATCTTGTACAATAGGTCAGCAGGTCACCATGGATTTGTGATGTCATTCGTGGTCCCGTTCATTTATAGGCGTCCACCTGACAGTTCATGCATGAAATTGGCTATTACATATACTGCTGCCATGTTTACCGGCTGATCGTTTGATGTGTATCTGTCAACCATACCAAAAGCAGCCGTTTGCATAAATATTTAGTCTGTTTGCTAGGGACAGGGTGGCCTCATAAGTCTGATAGTAAGCATTTGCACAAGTACTCGTGTAAATGCTCCGAATCTGGATCTGATACCTTTAGACTCGGGTCACATATTTGTCGGCCAGTTTGCAGAGTAATTTCAAAGCCCAGTCAGGTTCAATTTCGTTCAGGTGGGATTGCAATGCAAATTGTAGTGCAGGGGTGCCCAACCTTTTGAAGACCGAGGGCCACTTAAGGCCACTTAGTAACCAGTCGCGGACCACAGTGAGTGGAGTGGGCAGATGACAGGTCTGTGTCCAGTCTGCATTAGCAAAGCAGACACAGGCACAGACCAATCTACCTATGGGCCCTCTGATCCAATCAGATGGACTTCTGTTTTTTAGCAGATCGGATTGGAGGTAGGCGGGTGTAATAGGATAAAAGTCTGTTTACATCTGCCGCTCCATAGAGGTGAATGGAGGGTCCGATTGGGTCAGACTGTTCATGTGAAAGGGGCCAAAGGCTGCTTTTACACTGAATGTCTGTGGTCTACCCACACCGTGGGTGCAGCGCAGTGTTCCTGTGGTTTTCCCGCCAGTTAGCTGGACTTTGCCATAGACGTCTATTATATGCTGCAGGTGTGTTTCACTTTCTGAAAAGCTGCTTGCTTCCTCTACTGCTGGCTTCATTCACAACACTGATGCTCTGAGATGGCAGGTTGGCAACCTGCAATCTGGGCTTGCCAACCAACCATCCCAGAGCAGGAGGTCGCGGGCCACATCAGGGGGCTCCGCGGGCCACTGGTTAGGCACCCCTGTTGTAGTGTATGAGTTTAGAAATCACACCTGAATTTTAAAGCTTGTCTGAAAGTTCAGAAAAAAGGGGGTGGAGAGCTGAAATTACACTCTGCAGAGCTCAGTAAGGAGAGCTCTGACAGATGTATGGAGGGAAGGGACACACCCCTCTCACACAGGAACAGAGCTGAGGCTTCCAATCAGCTGGAGGTCCCTCCCCTGTCACCTTTTTTCTCTTGGTGTCAGAAGTGATTCATGCTGATAGCAGAGGAACAAAGCAACAGACAAAAATGACACTTGGTGCTCTTAATTTAGACAAGTACTCACTATAGAGGGATATGCTTTGTTCATGTTTCAAGACTGAGGTTTTTCAACCACTTTAAGGCACATTCGGAGGGAGACTGCCTTGCCTAGACTTAATTGGTGCACCATGGTGATGAGCCTAGTAGAGGGGTGCCACTATTGTAACTTCTGTGAATCGGGTAGCTATTGCCGAAATCTACACAAAGCTAAGCTTGGTATGGTGGACAGACCCACATAACGTTGACTATGAGTGTCTTTTGACAAAAACTTCATGATCCTCACATAAACAGCTACAGGTATTGTGTTTCTTCAGCTACCTCTTACGAAACCCATTCTGCATGCTGCAGGTCATTCTGGAAAGATTAAACCTGAATAAATGATGGATCTTCACGTATGCTGCTGAAAATCATTTTGTACCCACTTCTGCACCACTCTGCTCATGAAGAGTTAACGCTCAGCCCCTCCTCCATTGCGGAGCCGCTGGCAGCGTGAAGAGAGGGCAGAAGTGTGCTTTTCATGAATAATTTCCAGAGAATGACCGGGCAGCTGCAGTATTAATTCTCCAATGTCAGGAGTCGCATCACAAATTCATAACTGCCGTCCTGTTTAAAGGCAACTATACCTGTGCAAATGAGTTGGACTTGAGCTGCGGGTTAACTCCTTTTACTCCTTTTTGATATTGAATTTTAACGAGACTGCTCTTTTTTGCTGTAACGGTAACAAATCGATCAGTTTTTAAAGAGTATTCCAAGTTCCGGGTGAAGGACATAGGTTGCCTCTGTAGACGTAATTAAAGAAGTCAGAATATAGTAGTGTACAATTATGTTGTTGGCTGTACCATTGTAAACGGTTCTGTCAACAGCCAAGCACACATAGCGATATCTTAATCTACCAGCAAATATTCTCATACATCAAAACAGATCCAATATAGTACGGAGTGGTTACTTCTCGCCCTTGTTGAATTGGTCACAGATTTATTTCATTATTTATTACAGCTCGATATATATTATTCTCATTCACCTGAGGCGTTGTTTACTTACTTCGCTGGGACATTTTCTAACCCCAATAGCCAAAATTCGGCTCCCCTAATGTCTGAAGGTCAGGAAACCGAGCATTTGTTTAAAAATTATGAAGCCCCTTGTTCTAGAACAGGGGTCTCCAAACTGCGGCCAGAGGGCCGGATGTGGCCCTTTGTGAGCCTTCATCCGGCCCTTGGGGCAGTATTGCTCACAACGATATGAGGCACTATTCCTCATAATGACAACACTGGGGCACTATTTCTTCCACTAATAGCAATGATGGAGCACTTTTCCTCCTCCAACTGCCCAGCAGCATTGGGGGCGTGTTTATTCTCACTGATGCTCAGCCCTTGGGGTATTTTCTACCCCCCACTGGTCAGAATCTGGCCCCCCTAAAGTCTGAAAGACAATAAACTGGCCCTTTGCTTGAAAAGTATGGAGACCCCTGCTCTAGAATATAAAACAAATAAAAATAAGGACGTCTTGTAATTACCATAGAAGATGTACCGGCCTGGGAACTTGACCGCACAGATCTTGCCGCCAGAGTGCCAAAGATACTGTTATGCCCCGTACACACGATTGGGCTTTAGCCCGACCAAACTCACATTTGAACTCCGACGGAGTTCCATTGGAGGAAACGAGAACATGTTCTCTACGTAATTTCCAATGGAATTTATCGGATTTTCCGATGGGCATACACACGGTCGGAATTTCGGATGGAAAAAGTCCGTCTGACTTTTTTCATCGGAAATTCCAATCGTGTGTAAGAGGCCTTAGGTAGCTTTAGTTCTCCATGGCCTACCTAAAATGGAAATATCAGCTAAAGCACAATAACTGTTCAGTTTATTGGTAGGTACATATCGTGCAGTCCATTTGGTCTTAGTGTCGCACAAATCAGCCATGACCGTAGGCCAGGCAGGCGTTCAGAACCCCTGTAATTGTTTTAAGAGGAGACAACACAACATTTACACATACATGGGGCCCAGAAAGCAGACTGCATTAAAAGCGGGTCCAGAAAAGTCTGACACATTGGGGTTGATCTAAAACTGGAGTGTGAAAACTCTGGTGCAGCTCTGGTTAGAAGCCGATTGGCTACCATGCAGCGCTACACCAGATTTTGCTCTCTCCAGTTTTAGTAAATCAACTCCAAAGTGTGTAGAACGTGTTGCCCTGTTGGGACCACAAGCAGAGCGGTTCTACTATGTGGCAGACTTTCACAGGAGTATATTAGTTCTGATTAGTGAATATTTGTTAATTAGTACATATTTTCTACCTTTCTGTGTTTTAAGCTCCCCTCATTTTTATGGTTATAGTCTGCATATAGTCACAACAAACCAACCTGGTGCAATCAATATTTCGCTACGGAATAGAACAGAGATGTTGCCCATAGCGGCAAAATGGCACAGCCAGTGAATAAAATGTGACTGCAGATTGGTTGCTGTTGGCTATTGCACGTTGCTCTTTACCTTATAAAATAAACCTAGTGCATATTCATTATTTTACATTGTTATTCGATTTTTTTATTTTTTTATTAACATTTGTAGCGAAGGAATTTGTTTGTTCATTACCCTTTTCTTTTTAGCGTGCTATGATGCGATTCTCTGAGCTTGAAATGAGAGAACGAGAGGACCACACGCCTACCAAAGACTTGGAAACTTGCAAATACAATCAGTCCGAGCGAGACGATGCAAGGCTTCACATAGACTATAACAAGCCAATCTCTACAGTGCTGGGAGAATCCATCATCAGTCAAACGGAAGGTGAGGAAAACAGAATGCAGAGCGTTATCAAGGAGTCCGCTAGTCCACTAGGAAACGTTGGTTTGAAGCCGCTGACATTTGGGGCTCGAGTACGAATTGAATGTGTGTTTCATTTAACTTGGCGTTTTCCAGGCACTGGTACAATAAAGATACTGGAGCTGGGGGATTAGGTGATATTGAGCATGTGGGCATCCTGCCAATAGCCAGACGTCAGTGTCTTGAGGTTTTCTTTAAGACCTCAGTAGTGTTCACCAAAGCCTCATATAATCCACTCTGGTTAGCTGCATCCTGCTGTTTGTGAGTTTTCTGTAAATGCTGGAAGCTGGTTTATAGATAATTCTTCAATGTTTTGTGACTATATGCTGTGGATAGAGTCTAAATCTATTTGGTGAATAGACCGGAGTTAAATGTATCTCGCTTGTACCTAAAATGTGCGTATTTGGGGTTGCAGACCCTATTGAGCCTGAAGCTTATCATTACACAGCTAGTATAATGTAACAAGGTATTAATTCCAGAGGCGATTTCATCTGATATTTAAATCCAGCTGGGTCTCGGTACTTAAGGGGATGCTAATATTCCAAAAAGCATCTATTATGTAATGTGTATACCATATATACTCGAAATTAAGCCGACCCGAGTATAAGCCGAGGCCCTAATTTCACCACAAAAAACTGGGAAAACGTATTGACTCGAGTATAAGCCTACGGTGAGAATGCAGGAGCTACTGTAGGCGGAAAAGAGGGTCAACAATGCCCATTGAAACCTCACTGTGCCCATTGCAGCCTTACTGTGCCCATTGCAGCCTTACTGTGCCCATTGCAGCCTTACTGTGCCCATTCTCACTGTGCCCATTGCAGCCTTGGAGAGAAAACCACTCAGGTGTGGAGATCTTCAAGGCGATTACTCCCAGAACCACGGGTGCAGGCAATGCATGTGAGATTGTAAAACTAAAGAACAGATTCTTCTGGACAGCCGCACACCGAATAAAAATTGCCTTTATTGTAAAAAAACAAAAAAAATCAAAACAGCACTACAAGTCACAGCACACCGGTAAAGTTGACGCGTTTCACACTATATTAGTGTTTAGTCAAAGCAGCCTTACTGTGCCCATTGCAGCCATACTGTTCCCATTCTCACTGTGCCCATTGTAGCCTCACTGTGCCCATTCTCACTGTGCCCATTGCCACCTTACTGTGCCTATTCTCACTGTGCCCATTGCAGCCTCAGTGTACCTGTATTCTTGACAGGCTGCGGGCATCCATTTTTCAAAAGTCGCGGCTTCCTCCTGGTCCCGTTCCGTGATAGTCAGTGTACCTGTCGGGTCGCAAGCGTCCATTTTTCAAAAGTCGCGGCTTCCTCCTGGTCCGTGATAGGCGTTTGACACTGTGTTCCGCTACCGCCTATCACGGAGGTCCTCTCATCCTCGGACTCAGTTTCCCAGCAGACACTGTGTTCAGATTCATTTGCACATGGACACAGACAAACAAAAGGCTATTCCTTCAGAATAACAAAAAGTAGGAATCTGCAACAAAGTTTGTTACAATCCCTGCAGTGTACATAGATCACCCAGAGGGGAATGTTTTTTTTCTCAACAAAAGAGAAGTTGCTCTTTAAGAAATCTATCTAGCCTAGCCGTGCCCTGTGGTTCTTATTCCAGCGATGTCTTTGGCATTGTCTGCTAGAAATACACACCCAAAAATAAGAACGGACAGCAAATAACAGGGGCAAGGCACAAAACTATGACGACAAATAAATATATATATATATACTCCTTGAAATTAGGCAGCCTGAAGAAGAATATTTAATCTTGAACAAAATTTTGTTTGATAAACTTCTATGTGTATGCATGGAAGTGAGTTTAGAACAAAGCGCCATGCATGTATAAAAGCGGCGTTGTCCCATTAAAACGGACCTTTAAGGCTGTGAATATGCAGCCACTTATGTCACGGATATCCCTCCGTGTCTGCACAATTTCCGGTGTGTCTATTAATGTTGAGTGCACATTAGTGGCACAATAGGGGTTAGGGTTACTGTACAATGCCTGGTTAATGGGTATTGGCGCTCCATCTGTGTTAATTGCCACTCGAGCCTGGATCGCTGGGCGCTGCGAATCCCCGCTGTGCGTCCTATTCAGAAGCCCGTGTGCTATTTTGCGATTGTAGCTGAAATCGTCTCAACCTGTGTACGCCGCTTCAATGTGTAGAGCGGAATATTTTCCGTTTCATTACCACCTCGCAGCTCTGCAGTGTGAAACAGCTGCTTGCCAATGTTTTCCCTTCACAGGTTTTAACTCTTTCCTGTGCTGCTTTATGCAGCGAAACCTCATGGGATGAGGCGTAATAAGATCCTGGCGCTTAATATAGATGCAAATTTTTTTCCCTGTGATTCCACCACTGTTAACCCCTGATTCATCTTCCTTTAGCCTAGCTTCAGCCCTCCCAAAAGTGAGAAGGGAGTTTGTATGAAGACATTTTAAAGTGCATACATCCTGCTTCTTCTATACCCAAGGGCGTCCTATGGCGATGCTTGCCTGGCTAAACAACCAGGCTGCTACTATTCTTCAGTGGTTACTGTAGGCCGAATATTTATTTCTGTGCCCTTAATAAGAAAAAATATAACTACCTAAAGTGGGTGTGTGTGTATGTGTGTGTGTGTATATATATATATATATATATATATATATATATATATATATATATATATATATACACACACACACACAGTAATACCTTGGTTTGAGAGTGTTTTGCAAGACAAGCAAAATGTTTTAATAAATTGTGCCTTGATATACAAGCGATGTTGTGATATAAGAGTAGCGAGTATAAAAAAGAAGAGAGGAGCCTCTAAGTGTAGCAATATGGTTACATTTAATGAAGGTACAACATTTACCACCTTTCGCTACACTTACGTGCCTCTCTTCTCTTTTATACTCTGTAAAAAAAAAATGCTTTGATATACAAGTGCTTTGCATTACAAGCATGTTTCTGGAAAGAATTATGCTTGCAAACCATGGTTTTACTGTGTATGTGTGTGTGTGTGTGTGTATATATATATATATATATATATATATATATATATATATATATATATATATATATACACACGCCAAAGCTGTATCTTTCTTACTGGTACCTATTAAGCATTGATTCTGGGGCCAAAGCATTCTGAATAATAACAAATGACTATTAAAACATTTATATTCTATTAGGTAGCAGAAAGCCCCAAAGGCACTGTCAAGGATTACCCATATGTGTTGTAAAGGAGAATAATCTATAATAAGTTGTGTGTGTGTGTGTGTATATATATATATATATATATATATATATATATATATATGACACTGTGGGCTTTTTTTAGGGGATGTAAGTTCTCTGGGTAATTACTGCCAGGTATGCAGTTATGAAGCCATGAATAGATATTTTCTGTCTGAATGGTTATTGTCTAACCTGTTCTATTGTAGACTTTCTTAGTGACGGAGCTAAAGTCCATAAAGGGGTCTGTTTAGTGATTCACACCTCCCAGCTTATTAACTTCTAGGATAGAGCTTGGGGCTGTGTGAAGTCCCAGGCTCTGCTGGAGGCAATGCTAAAACAATGGAGATGGTAAGACAAGATGTCAAAGGAGGATAGTATACAACACAACAGGATACAAAGCAAAGTCTCCTTTCTTTAACCAGCGCAGGGGGATTTCTTTGTCGTCCTGGACCTGTATTATAGCTAAATATTTCAGTGTATTAAAAAAATAGCAGTGTTTGAATATTGTCCTATTATGCTTTGAGGGAATGGAAAGATCCTTGCATTGGATATTGCAGTACTAGTGTGGCTGTGGCTATTTTTCTCAAACAGTGTGGAAAGTCTGGCCATAAATATTCATAGAACTGGATTGTCCTCCAAACATGGCAGCACCTCCCCTATCCAACGGTCTCAACACGACTAATTTGAGCCGGACTCGGACGTCACACAGCCCTCATCACTCTTGCAGAAGTTAATGAGCTGCAGGCCGCAAGCAGTAAATCGCTGAGCAGCCTCCCTTTGCAAGAGCGAAGAGTTTCGATTTTTTTTTTATATATATTTTCTTTTCACAAGCATTTGTGTGTGTGTGTGTGTGTGTGAATGAATATATAGCTATATCTGCTATATCTGCTACCAGTTCCCCAGCTTGCCCAAACAAATAAGGGATGTAACTGGATCATCCTCCTTAAGTGCTTCCACATTATTCTAGGCAGTTTGTGGATTGGGGGGGCCACTGCAAGAGCGGCAGCACAGCTTTTCTGGTTGCCCAGGAGACTTGTAAATGTTGCTATGGCACTGAGTGTGCGGAGCCGTTCCCCGGTATGAACGAGAGATTATGGGATGCATGTGCCGCATGAGTCATATGATTGTTCTCAGATCAAATGATCGAATGATCTAAGCGACTGGCGTGCAAGCATCACATCTGTGCGAGTCACGTGAGCGCTCGGCACAGAGAGATAATGAAGCAACAGGCAAATTTGAAATCCTGAGACGCCAGCAAGTGACTTGCAGTTGCAGAGGAGTTTTGTGTGATCTCATTTCTGTTTTCTCTCCAGCGACGCAGAAATGTAGTCAGCGAAGACGCACAGGCCTTCTGTGCATCGCGTTATTTTCCCGGAGACAGATTTGATAGCATTATTTCGCGTACGTGTTGCTTCAGCCGGGAGTTTCCTGACTTGTCACTCAGTAACGAAGGGGACTTGTAATGCGCACATATTTTTTAGTGGCACAGAAGAAAGCTGTTTGTAGTCAGAGTGGAACTGATGGTGTGCTTTCTGCATTTCTGGTATATGATGTGGTGTGCGAGTGGAAAGTGTCTGTTTTTTTTTTTCTCCCCTGCCAGTAAAAGATAATGCTGAGATAGCAGAAGAGCTTTGTGAAGCGGGACTTGTCTAGTGCGGTATTCAGCAAGAAAACCACAAACATGCTTTCCACCCCAGCCTACAGAAAGGGAGTATGATATGTATTGGTGTGTTGCTTTTTAAAGCAGGAAGCAGTGGAATTCTGCTGTCTTAAGATAGGCAGATCACAGAGTAAGCAAAGAATAAACCATAATCATCTGTGTCATCTGCACCTGATGACAAATGGTTGTCAGGAGTAAAGCTTTCTTAGGCTGCGGCTATAGAAAGTACAGTACATAAAGTTCATTGTTCATAAATGGGTGCCCAGCTCCGTCCCATGACCCACCTTTTGGCTAAGAACTTAATTTATATCCCCTGGAGTAATATTTAATAAGACCCCACATTATGACCTAGTACTAGCAACACAGATTCATTTTTTGGAAGGAGGGGGGGGATCATCTATCTCAGGGGTGGCAAACTCAATTTCATTGTGGGCCGCATCAGCATAATGATTGCCCTCAAAAGGGCCCGTTGTATCTGTAAGATTAGATGTCCAGCGCATCCCCTCACCTTACATTAGATGTCAAGAGCCACCCCACATCAGAAGTTGAGTCCCCCACTCTCCCTTACATCACAGTGAACCCCCCTTTACTTATGCTGCTGCTGGGAAGAAGCTGGATGCATTGCTTGAAAGCAGAAAGTAGGGGTTTGGAGGAGGGCTGGAGCTCTCCTGCAGCTGTAGGAGAGGTGCGAGGGCCGCATGAAATGGCCTGGAGGGCCCGATTCGGCCCGCGGGCTGTGTGTTTGGCACCTTTGATCTATCTATACATTCCATAATAAATTTATCAATATTTGATTTGCAGTGTGTGTGTGTGTGTGTGTGTGTGTTTTTTTTACTTTGGGACAAGACATCTTGCTCTTTCTAGGATCTAGATATAAACTAGTGCACTATGATCTTTATGATCTTTTGATACAAATCTATCCAAGTCAGGAAAACTGTTGTAATCTGTTGGCTGTCTCATGTGCACGATTGAAGGTTCCTTTTCCAACAGGCTTGATCATCGGTGTGTATCTAAAACCCAATTTCCTATGAATGTCATGTTCTGTGACTTTTACTAATGCCCCTTTCAAACGGTCCACCTGTCAGTTTTTTTTTAGGCGAACTCGGTCCATCTATTGCCCTATATGGAGCGACGGATGTCAATGTACCCCGACATCTGAATTGATCCTATCCACTAAAAACAGATGGGGGATCAATTCCCTATCTGTTGTGTGTATGAGACAGGTGGGCCATTTACATTTGATCACGCATAGAGGACAGTGGACTGTGTCTGCTCTGTATGAGCAAAGCGGACACGGACACACCATCCACCTGTTCAGTGGGGATCAGCGGAGAGATCTTGGCAGGTCTGCCCCATGTGATAGGGTTTCCTTGCTATAAAAAAATTGTCAGCACAGACTTGTTCTCATATTGCTATGAAAGCTCAAATCTTAATTTCCATTTACGCGACTTCTGCAATTTGATCAGCCTTGCCCTAAATGCTTATTGAATAAAATTAATGAATGCATTTAATTTTAATCACAATATCTGTATTTTCCAGGTGATGTGACGCTTTGTAGTGCCAGCGTGATTGAAACCTCACATTTTCAAGAAAAAGAGGCCCCCAAAGAGGACTGTCCTTCAGAAAAACTAATTTCCTCCGATGCCTTGAAACTGATACCAGAAGACACCACAGACACAGTCAACCAAGGGCACAGCGTGGGATTGAAGCGCAAACACCCCGGGGAGACCTTGACAGAAGATCTAGACAAACGGTCTAACTGCAGAAGCGAGACGCAGGAGGACACTAGAATAAAAAGGAAAAAGACTGGTGAGTAAGCTTCCGGGACGTGTAGCAGCAGATTATGGCAGATGTAATGTCTTTTGAGGGAGACCAAAGCAGACGTCGGTGAGGTTTTGCAACCAGGAGATAACCGGCAGAAGATACCACTTCCTTTTTTTACATTATTTCATTTCTTGAAATTCTGTGACCTTTTGGAGAACTGATCATTGCACCAACTGCATTTTCTATATCCGGAAGCAAACGTTGGCAACCATTTTTTGTGGCAGCATGTTTTTTCTGCCGTTCAGAACTGGTTATGCTTTCTTCCAAACATGTTTAAATTGCATCTATACCCAAGTCGGGGATGGGCTGGGGAAAGCTTGGCACTCATGTCAGGTTTCAGTGCTATTCAGAGCGCCGCTAGAGAGATTTCCCCTTACTTACTGTTCTGGGAACAACATTTACCCAGACAGGAAGTAAGAGAAAATTTGCAACAGGCAAACGACAACAATAAAAAGTTGATGTTTATTCCCTTATCTGAAAGAAAAAAAGATTTTAACTTGTCTTTATGTTGGGGTTAGGGAGGTTCCCCCATTTACTGTCCTTGGAACAACTTTTTTTATCAGAGAGGAAGTGAAGGAATCTCTTAAATTGAGCCTTTGACAGCATAAAAACCTTGCAGGGGTTCTAATTCTTCCCTACTGTAGCCAAAACGATAGTATATTTATTGGTTGTACATACACTTTAAAGTGATCTCTTTATCCTAAGCCTTTTTATTTTAAATTTGAAGGTCAGAACCTCTGATAATGTCTCTGTCCCCATTGAAAGGAGTTGTACAGTAAGTGAGGGGAAATCTCCATGGGGCTCATTGCAATCCAAAATTCAAAGACTGTATGTAACTTATGGTATAAGTAAGAGATTTAGAAGATGTAAGTGCTGTAATTCATCAATGAAGCAGGCAGGTGTGCAAGTAAGAAACAGAACATATGTGTGGTGTGCAAGTAAGTTTATCTTTTTTGATAACATACAAAGACCAGACATATGCGGCTTACTATTGTAAAATCAGGAATGTATTCTCATTCTCCAGACAAAAGGGGAAGATCCACTTGTTTGCCTCCTCTGGTTTTGAAAGGTACCCGCTCCCACTTCCACCCAGATCGCTGCGGCAATCCAAGCGGAAGTTTACCCCCTCCTCACCCGCAGCCTTCTGGGACACATCACAAGTCCCAGAAGACTGCCGGACCATTCTCAAAGCTCATTGCGGCTTGCACATGCGCAGCGAGAAGCCGCAAGGCTTCACTGCCAGTTTCCCTTAGTTAAGATAACGGTGCCTGGACCCAAAGCCTATTGATAAATTGGCACAGGGGAGGACAGTGCTGTATCCCTGGACAGGTAAGTGTCCTTTTTATATTAAAAGTCAGCAGCTACAGTATTTGTAGCTGCTGACCTTAAATTTTTTGGAGGGAGACTGAAGCTCCTCTTTTAGTTCAGAAATTCGATGTTTAATTGTCTGCCAAGACCTGTAATACTTCAGTATTTGTCTGTGTTAGTAAAAAGGAGCTAAAGACTTCCAGAAGAATTTTAAATAAACATGTTTGTTCTTCTTAATTATCACTCTGCCTACATTGGGTATTGTTATTAATAGTATTGAAATGTCAAATATTTAAATCCCTTCCCGAACTGGTACTCTTGAACGGCTGGCAGCGGCCAAGGCAGCTACTGGCATCTGAAGCCACTAGTCGTTCTATTCCTGTACTGGTTACCCAGCATGCACAGTCCGATCTCACACAGTGGAGGCTACCCGTTGACTTTTGGGATTGATGACACCAGTATCCCAGGAGTCAATGGGAAACCAGAGTTGACCTACATCAGTGTGGCGATGAGGATCTGGAAGTGGCGGGAATGTTTTCTGAAAAAAGGGTACTTTATGCCAAAAAAAAAAACATTTTCAAATTATTTTAGACAGAAGCAATAGCTACCAATAGGGACATGGTTCTTAGTTGGGTACGACACTGCTTTAAATAAAGCCAGTGGGTTGTGCAGCCCCGTTGAATGAGTGGAGGAAGCTTAACAGGTAACATTTTTCTTTTTTAGATGACTGGTCAGAAAGGGATCTTAAAGATGTTCCAAAGTCTACTGAAGAGTCCCACTGTAGTGAAGTCACAAACCTGAAAGTCTGCATTGAATTAACAGGGCTGCACCCCAAAAAGCAACGCCACTTGCAGCACCTCCGAGAGCTGGGGCAGCTTAATCGTAAGGAGCTGTGCGATAGCCGCGATATTACAGACATTGAGGACAAACAGAGAAGTTTACGAGAGGAGCTACTCAAGACTAAGTGTGAAAGCAAAGGAGGCCCTGACTATGTTAAAAACTGCAATTCTGCACAAGGTACTGCGCTGCCTTTCGGGATCTCAGACTGATTTAATGTCTATTTATTTATGCTTTTGAAGGGAGATAATTGCTGTTTAATTTTTAATAGGATGGGACTAGCTGGGTTGGAAAGGTTTTTTTTTTTTTCAGTAAGAATCCATAATCATTTCTGTTTTCCAGCTGTGCGGAATTTAACTTCTCGACATATTTTTTTTTTCTCTCCCTCCTCATTTCCTTCCCTTTATTCCCTCGTTCCCTGTCTTCAGACGTTCCAACATCTCCGCATGTGAAAGGCTTTCCACCTGGCTGCCCAAGCAGCAAACGGCAGAGTCAGCCAAACCCCGCCCAAGCCCCCAGGTTAGCAGCCAAGCCGCAGAAGATTAGAGAGGGCCGCAAGGCGTACGTGCCGAGCACAGATGAAGAGGGGGGTCTCCAAGTCACGTCATTGCCTGAGGATTACACAGACTGTGAGAAGCCCTCTGGAAAACGGCAGTGCAAGACAAAGCACATGACTCCACAGGAAAGGAAGAGGAAAAGATTGCTGCTGGCTCTTGATGACAGCATGGATATAGGAAGCACAGACGAGAAGGTATTGTTTTCGGATTGTGTTATTTAATGTGGCTACAGTCATGTATTCCGGCAAGCCTTATTTCAGGTTTTCAAGCATTATCATTTAAGTGGAAAGTGGAAGCAAAATGTGAACACTCTTGGATTGCTTTCTGAAATGCAAATTATTGCTTTTTAGAAACCATTCATGTTTTGTTTACTTTGATCCCCACATCGTATTATGCCAGGTTCACACCCTGTTGGGCTAGCTTTGCCAAAAATACAATGGGGTAGATTAACTAAAACTGGAGCGTGCAGCTCAAGCTTTAGTAAATCTACCCCATTGTATGGAACGTGCAGCTGTGCATGGTAGTCAATCGGCTTCTAACTTCAGCTTGTTCAGTTAGTGTTACTAAACCCCGAAACCTGCACTCACTATATCTGGTCTCCCACAGTGCACAGAACATGGAAATGCCATTATTTTAGTAAATATAAACTGCTAAATATATTTTCTCAGCAGCAGTATATAGCAGTCTTGTGACGTCTGTCAGTGTCTGGTTAAAGCTTGTAGGACGACTTTTCATTCCTATCAGGATGCAGGTCCCCTGACCCTCTATCTGGACAGTGCTGATTAGCCCTATGCTGATCACATGAACCCTCCAGAGATAAAAAAAAAAAAAAGGGAAGCTCACTAGCAATACACACCAAACTATGCATGTGCAGCCTGTCCCCTGGCTCTGTGCTATCAGGAAATATGTTGGGGACAGTAGAAGGAGGAGAGGATCAAACAGCCTTTTTACACAATGCAGAGGATTAACCCCTTAGGTTCCACAGTTTGTATAACAAGCATGCTTTACTGCATATACAGACTGATTTTACTGTTGTGGGTTTAGTAACAAAAACGTGTTGGTTTCTGTGCAGAGTTGCATCAGATGTTGCACTCTCCAGTTTTAGTAAATACACTGCACAGTATTAGGTGCATGGTATAGAAGAGGAAGGCTGCAGAAAGCATTGCAGTTTACAGAACAGTCATTTCCTGTTCCTGTTCATTCTGTGTTTGCTTTGTGAACAGGTCAATGAAATGAGCAATTCGGCAGATGAGGTCAGAGCTTCTAAACTACTTGTTCCGAGTCAGTGAAAAGTTAATCTGAAAATACTGAAGCCATAGGATCCACATGGCAGCCAATCAACTAACATTTTCAGAAGGAGAGGTCAGCAGTGGCAATCTTGTTTTTCACAGGAGAGATTTGTTCTCCAGCAGAGTTTCCTTTAAACATTTGGGATGAAAGGGAATAGGTAAACCCCCGTGCTCCCCACCACTAGTAGTGTCTGTCTTTAGGGAAAAGGGAATGTCAGATGATTTTCCTATTTATCTCAGCTGGGTATCTTGGATACTCCAGTCAAGCTGATCATGCGGTAGAAACCGAAGCTCTCAATGCAGCCCTTTGAAATTGAAACCTGAAGATAGAAGTAATGTTTACGTATTTCGGTTCTCAGCCTAGAACTCTTTGGCAGGGTCATACGTTTTGCCACGGAGTGTCATGTGCCTCGGCATGCTCCTCATAAACCAAGGATGCCTTCTGCTTTGTTGGGTCGCTGAACGCGTATTGTTCTGCAAATCCAGAAAGAGATTGTGTGCATGTTGAGCCATTTGCTCTATATGTTTATTTTCTCTCATCTTTAATTGCCTGAAATGCAGCGCCTGAAGAATTACGCCAGAGAGGTCCGCAACATTTTATTCTGTGCGACAGGCATCATTTCACAACTGAAAGGATTAATAGCTGGTTCTGTGCTAACTACATTGCGGTGCAACAAAGAGGTCACCAGCTTATAGATTTCTAATATTTCCTGCTTCTGTGTAGACATCTTGAAGTCATTCATTCAGTGGCATTGTGCGAAGTCTGCTGGCTTTACGCTTGCGCTCACTGTCCCTTTATTTTCTTTATATATAGCCTCCGTACTGTATTGATTGCTTGTGCTTACATGAATGCGTTAGCAAATTTATATCAGGTTTGTTTTAAAATGATATAGGTGACCGACTATAAAGGACTTTAATGTTTTTATATAAAACTTTAGGGTTAATTATTATTGCCACTAAAACATAATTTTACTGTTGTGTGGTGCAGCTGTGCATGGTAGCCAATCGGCTTCTAACTTCACCTCATTCAATTAAGCTTTGACAAAAAAACTGGAAGCTGATTGAATTCTATGCAGAGCTGCACCAGATTTTGCACTCAAGTATTAGTAAATCAATCCCAAAGTACCGGTATGTCTCTTTTGCAATAAAAGCTCTACCTGTCCATAAAAATTCATTTCTCACTCAAAATAACATGAATTGTTAATGCCGACAGATGTCCTACAGATTGATGTGAGGTCTGCCTTCTAATGATAGGTCCTCTTTAATCCAAACTATCTAATTACAGGTCATCCTAAAGGGATTTAGGAAACAGATTGAACTCTCGCCAGAGAACTCTCCATTAAGGATTGCAGAGCAGATAAGTTTCCTACAGACTTCATCACAGCTATCTCCACTGAACAACCACCTTCAAGATTCCACGCCTTGCCGCCCCATGCCGCCAGAGGCACGCCGCCTCATTGTTAACAAGAACGCAGGGGAGACATTGTTACAGAGGGCAGCTCGACTAGGCTATGAGGTACGAGCTTTGTATTGTTTTGTCTGTATCAATACCCTTTGTACTAACTACTTGTGTGATAATTTAGCATTTGGGGCTCCTGGGTTTGTGGTGTGGAAATTTGGTGGCCTAAAACTTTTTTTCATTTTTTATTTAACCTTGCTAATGTAAGTTCTAAAAAAAATTGTACTTTCTCATTCTGAAACCTCATTGTGAAACCTCTTCTGGTGGTTTTCATTTTCAGAGAAATGCGTGCTATGTAGACGTTTTTCTTCATTACCCAGAATACACACAGAGGTAGTTTCCAGATAAATTTCCATTAGTTTGAAATCCTACTTTATCTTGAACGTTTTTGAATCGGAATCGGCTGGCGTAATCTCGCTTCACCGCATTACAGATGTCTTCTATTGGGCAGAAATGTACATATCTGTATTTAGTTTGCCTGCAATAGCACTTCCGTCATTCGTAGGCAATGTGTATGAGAAGCTTTATAGATAAACAAGTCCATGGATAGAATTTCCATCAGATACCTGTTCATTCTGAAAACTGCCATAAGCTCTTCCTCTGGTGTGTTCCAGACCCCTATGTACTTCAACTTGAAGTACCAATGTATTTTTACAAACAAGTTATTATTATTTATTTTTATTACTATTATACAAGATTCATATAGCATTTTATAGAGTTTGTGCAGTGCTTTTCTGACTAAAAGGAGACTGTACTGTTGCAATACGATTTAATACAGGAGTGTTCGGAGGGCTCTGCTCATTAAGTTCAATTTTAAAGTGGTTGTAAACTTCAGAAATTAAATATGAACAAAGCATAACCCTCTATAGTGTGTACTTGTCTCAATCCAGAGCACTAAGTGTCATTTCTGTGCATTTCCTCTGCTTTAAGCATGAGCCACTTCTGACAAGTTTTACCTACACCAAGAGATACATGGTGACAGGGGAGGGATCTCCAGCAGATTGACAGCCTCAGCTCTGTTCCTTTGTGCTGTGTGGAGGAGGTGTCCCCTCCAATCAGCCCTCAGAGCTCTGTAACTTCAACTCTCCGCCCCCTGCTATTCAGAGCTGAGAGATCCTGTATAAAGTCTGCACTTTAAAGGATGTAGGGAAAGACAGCTGTAGTTACACAGGTACAATAGATGTAGGGAGATTTGTTTCATCTCTATGGGGTTAATTTACTAAAAGAAAATCCACTTTGCACTACAAGTGCAGTCGCTGTAGATCTGAGGGGAACATGCAAGGAAAATAAACAGTATTTTAGCTTGCACACGTTTGGATGATAAAATCAGCAGAGCTTCCCCTCATTTCAGATCTACCCCTCAGATCTAGAGCGACTGCACTTGCAGTGCACTTGTAGTGCAGAGTAGATTTTTGATGCAGAAAAAAACCCGCACGTGGTGTGAACTGGCCATAAATCTCCCTCTATAAATCAAAAATAAATATCAAAGTATACGTTTTTATGTACAATGGGCTAATAAGGCACGAGAGTTATTTGCATGTCCCCGGAGTTCACTTCTCTGGTTCATCTCAGGCTTTCCTGCAGACCTGTAACGTTATATGGTAGCTTGTGCCATTTACAATAGATTGTAGAGTTACTGGAGCATGCTTGCTTGGCCTCCTGCGTGTCAGAAAGCTGATCTCTAAGCTGGTACCATGCAGTTGCCCGCATCTGATCCATCCACGTGACACACGGGTATCGTTCCCTCGCTTGTACGAGCATCTCATTAGCTTTCAGCCTCTTGCTTTGGTCTAATATGTGCAGCCCCGACTAAACGAAAAGGCTTCATGCTGTATCCTAGCGACCGTCTCCTTAGGTCAGGCGCGCCCAGAGCACAGATTAGCGTGCTCTCTCCCTGCTTGGTTTGAATCAGAATGAATAAAATGCTCTCGAGCTATTCCTCGCCCCCCTCCCCCCCCCCCTCTCCCTCCGCCTGCTGACTAATAACAAGCTTGAACGCCAGGCAGTGAATCAACATGCGCAGCATCTCTGAGCAGTCTCCTTAACCTTTATAGATCGGCAGAGCAGGTTTCCTGGATCTTACAGCTTCTGAGAAATGGCAATACGCTTTATGTGCCGCCTGGATACCGCTTTGCCTTGCATGCAAATCATCCAACTCGCATGCAGCTGCTGCTATGGGGACTTTCCTACTTTTTTTTTTTGTTCTGCTTGGTTGCTGTGAGACACTTTTGAAAACTTGCTGAAAGCAATTGCCGTCTAGCTCCAAACACATGTGGAAGCCCTCGCTGCTGTCTGCATTCCTAAAACGCAGATTCCGCCTCCGAAAATAGGCTGCCGTAAATTCTCCCGTTTTTTTCCTCTGAGTCAAAGCAGTTTACATCTGTTACTGTAGTTGCCATTTCTCAAGAGAGTCGGGCTAATGGAACATCTCTTGGTGGGACAGCTGTGTATAAAAGTCGTGTGAAGCAAAGAATGTCCGCTGTGATGTCAGTCGCTACGCGTATTTAGAAAACCAACGGCGGTGCTTGCACATTACGTGAGAAGATTGACGGGCTAGCGAGAAAATACAGTTCAGCCAGAGCGTTGCTTGATTTTCACTCCTTGCGCTTTAACCCGAAAATATTTTCGTGCCTGAAAACAAGCGGCGTGTGTCGGCTGTTTGGAACGTTCTATATATACACCCCACCTCCAAGCGATGGTTCACGAGTACTTTGATGTCGCTCATGGCAGCGTCTCAGCAGATGCTAAACTTTGAATTACCTGTCTGTCTGTACACCTGCTGTGTTCTGTAGCTTTCATAAGCATGAAGCCATAAAAAGGTCATCTCTTTTATATCATTTTATTTTGCTGTTTCACAGTATGAAGGATCGCATTTGCAAACGTTTTATTTCGTGGTTAAAGAGCGGTTCCAGGCAATAGGTGAAAGCAGTCAGTGAGCTACTAATGCTGTTGGGTAAAAAATTAACTGTGGAATCATTTGAAAGTTCACTCACTTACAGTCTACCTTAATGTCAGTAATCCCTTTGCTGCCAGATTTCACAGGCTGATGCAAACAAACGGCACTTCTACCCCGACTCCAGAATGTGCTTGATAACATACAGCCGCTGTAAGCCCAACAGAGACACTCCTAAAGAAGAGCCAGCATCCCTGTACAATCCAGAAGCAAGTATCCTTTATTAATTGGGAACAGCACCCCATGTGTACTGGTCCCACTTAAAGCGGAAGTAAACTTGATAGTTTAAAAAAACAGTTAACATTTCCAGCATGCCAGAAATGCTAGCTGTCACATTGGTTGTGCTCTCAACCAAACTGTCAAACAATCCAATGGCTGGTGTCATAACCGCGTACATGTGCAGCATCATGGCAGTTGCAAATGAAACAGAGGCTAAGATGGCAGCTGCCTTGGCTGAAAATGATAGGAGGGTTTACTTCCACTTTAATAAAGGATACTTGCTTGTGGATTATACCAAGATTCCAGCTTTTCTATAAGATTTCACAGACCACCAGAAGGAGAATCAAAAGGATTACAGTAAAACCTTGGATTGTGAGAATAATTTGTTTCAGAAACATGCTTGTAATCCAAAGCACTTGTATATCAAAGCATTTTTTTTACAGGGTATAAAAGAGAAGAGAGGCGCCTCTAAGTGTAGCAATACATATTGTACCTTTATTAAATGTAACCATATTGCTACACTTAGAGGCTCCTCTATTCTTTTTTTATACTCAGTTGTGACATGACGCTACTCTTATATCAAGACATCGCTTGTATATCAAGCAAAATGTATTTAAAACATTTTGCTTGTCTTGCAAAACGCTCTCAAACCAAGTTACTCTCAAACCAAGGTTTTACTGTATATTCTTATTCTTGTGTAGCACTCCTTCACTTGTCTCTGCTTCCTGCATTACCTGTCCCATTCAAACTTCCCAGGCAGGTTTAAAATCTGATGACGGGCCAGCCATAAATTATGCGTTTTTTTTTATTTTTTATTATTACTCTATGAATTAATCAATCCAGTAGACTTCACAATACGACATGGTATGGTCAGTAAGCATTGTAAACCTACCTATTGAAAATCTGTCATTAATTCGATCCTACACAGGGAAGTATTACATTAGTCAATATCAGTAGAACAGGATTGTAGATTGTAGATGATCGAAACATCATGTCAGAAATAATACAACCCGTTTTGTCCCATGACTGCTACCGGAGGCTTTGGCCGCCTGTATAACCTTTTGATTTATAGGTAGAAAAGGACTGGGGGGAATGGGGGAGATAAGGTGATGATGTGATTTTCTTGCAACCGTGGGTTGCAGAAAAGAAAATTGCTCGATTTCCCCATCAACACAGTCAGAGCCGGTTCACACAGGGGCGACTCGTCAAGTGACAAGTCGCGCTCCGTTCTGTACTATGGAACCGTTCTATTAGGAGTGACTCAAGTCGCTCAGACTTAGAAAAAGGTTCCTGTACGACTTTGGGGCAACTTCAGGACGACTTGCATTGACAATACAGAAGGTATTTTGCAAGTCGCCTCTGAAGCCGTGTGCAGATCGCCTTGCCGGGTCGCTTGGCAAGCCGTGCTGCCCCAGTGTGAACCGGCTCTTAGTGTTGCTGGGGAATCCCTCCTGCAGAGCTATTGTGTTCTTCCGGCTTGGGGTTATGTAAAGCCGTCCCTGCCGGGAAAACAGTACTTGCTAGTGGCCATAGCCGCTGGCAATAATCGCATGCTAGAAATCCCAAATGCTGGTTGTACCCAAGTTGATCGATGGATCCAATCGGCCTGCCCATGCATGGATGGAATCTCGGATGGTCTCTGCTGAACCGGCCGAGATTCAAACATTCTGTCTTTTTTTTTTTTTTTTTTTTTTTTTTTTACTGGTGACAAGATGGTTTTAAGATTACAAGATGTTAAGTAAAAGGTGTGGAGTGGGTTGGTGTCATTTCTAGAACAAAAGCTGACATGGCTGTGCTCATTTTTAGTCTTGATCAGAGTCTGCCTGTTGAATGGGAAATCCCCTTTGTATGCGTCAGCAGAGCATGTATAGCAGTCGGCTCCGTACTCTGACAGCTCATGAATTCAAAGTGCTGGTCTCTGGTGCTTACTTTAGGTGTTGATCATTGGCCATATCTAAAGTGTGTTGAAAAACATGCTGAACTGGGAACAAGAAATGAAGGGATTTAATCTTCATGTAGTCAGAACATTTTTCACTTTTAAGCAGTTGACATTGCTTCCTCCCTACAGTAACTAGTTTTAAGATATTGACTTTTCATTAATTTTAATGTCCTGATGCAACCTCAGACGGTCATCTACAAATCCTTTAATTTTCATTTTTGCGGGTACTTTGCCTCGCCATTTAGTTATTTAAGGACATTACGGATGATTGCATTGATTAAATGTGATATGATGGCACAGCCTTTCATATTGATACAAATGGCTGTAATTTGCGGTAGTGCTGGCCTACCTGGTGCAGGCGGCTTTGCATAAATGCAGAGTGTTCCAGCTCAAGCAGGCTTTGTGCTGCCATACAATGTATCATTTTTACATAACTCCAGGGGGGATTTCCGTATCAAATTGATACAAACAAATGTACAGTTCAAAGTCACAGATTTCAGGAGCCCATTCCATATGTTTTTTGTCTCTTTGCTCATAAGGAATGCACATTTCCTACTGCATTGCTACTTTAAAGGGGTTGTAAAGGTAAATTTTTTTGTTTTGTTTTCCTAAATAGCTTCCTGTACCTTAGTGCAGTCCTCCTTCACTTACCTCATCCTTCCATTTTGCTTTTAAATGTCCTTATTTCTTCTGAGAAATCCTCACTTCCTGTTCTTCTGTCTGTAACTCCACACAGTAATGCAAGGCTTTCTCCCTGGTGTGGAGTGTCGTGCTCGCCCCCTCTCTTGGGGTACAGGAGAGTCAGGACGCCCACTAACACACAACTCTTTCTCTATCTGCAACATAGAGAGTGTCCTGACTCTCCCGTAGTCCAAGGGAGGGGGCGAGCGCGACACTCCACACCAGGGAGAAAGCCTCCCATTATTGTGTGGAGTTACAGACAGAAGAACAGGAAGTGAGGATTTCTCAGAAGAAATAAGGACATTTAAAAGCAAAATGGAAGGATGAGGTAAGTGAAGGAGGACTGCGCCAAGGTAAAGGAAGCTATTTAGGAAAAAAATTGTACCTTTACAACCCCTTTAATCAAATTTCATCATTGTAAGTACGTTCCACAGATATATATACAGTAGATGATTGCAGTGTTTACTACCTCCAGCACACCAGAGGCCTGTGAAATATTGTGCATAGTCTGGATATAGAGAATATTGGCTCAGGATAGAGATGCCTGGTATTCTCTAGGGCTCATGTGTTGTTTCAGAGGCTGCAGGAGGATAACAATGCCTAGTGCTGGACGGTGAGGTACCAGCATTCATCCGCATCCTGGGTGTGTCATAAATTGACCAATGTGATAGGAATTTAAGGAGACAGTTGGGTATCATCAGAAAAAAAAAAAAATTGGGGTATCACAATGTCAATTGCTTTATTATTATTATTTTGTATGGTTTATATTGCACCAATATAAATATGTATGCAGTCATTGGATCGGTATTTGTTGTACATGTGCACACAGTCATTTTTTAGCTCATAGTAGTAATGATTGTGCCTCTCTAACTGTATTGCTTTCTTATACAGGAAGTCGTCCTTTATTGCTTGGAATGCAAGTCCTATGATGTTAACCACCGAGATAATGCAGGGTACTGCGCATTACATGAGGCTTGTGCTAGAGGCTGGTTGACCATCGTCCGGCATCTACTGGAACACGGGGCAGATGTTAATTGCAGCGCACAAGATGGAACCAGGTGGGCATCTGCTGTGCTTCTCCCCCCCCCCCCCTAGTATTACACAGGGGCTCATGTGCTGGGAACAGCCTGAGAGTTTATAACTGCTGCATGTCTGGATGATTTTATTAATGTTTCTTTTTACTTTCAGGCCAATCCATGATGCAGTAGAGAACGATCATTTGGAAATTGTGCGATTATTACTGTCATATGGCGCTGATCCTACTCTGGCAACTTACTCCGGGAGAACAATTGCCAAAATGACGCACAGTGAGGTGATGGAAACCTTCCTAACTGGTGAGTTTTATTATCAGGCACTGCTTGTAGCCAAAGTGAAAATATGTAGAAAAAAAAAAGAGCTAAATAAAGATTTATGTAATTTCTTGTTTTTTTAATTAATTGCAAACGTTTATGATTTTCATACTTCATCTTGCTTCCATGTATGTGAATACGTTTTTCTTTCTTGCAGTGAAAGGCATTCTGTAGTGTAACTCATTGGGGGGGGGGGGGGGGATTTACTAAAACTAGTGCACGCAGAATCAGGTGCAGTTATGCATAGTTACCAATCGGCTTCCAGCTTTTATTGCCAAAGCTTAATTGAACAAGATGAAGTCACTGATTGGTTCCTATGCACAGCTTCACCAGATTTAATAACTCTCCCTCATTGTGAGGAAGGCTTGTTAATATTTACGTGCTCTGACATGTACATGCATTAGCGTGTTACACATATATGATTATCATTATCGAGCATTTTGAATATTGTGACTTTGCTGCAGTGGGATTGCGGAGAGCAGCCTTTTACTGCACAAATAAGCTTGAAAGGAGATAGTTTTATCTTCACGGGAGAGAGGCCTGCTCTGTTGTAAGTGGAAGCACATGCTCCCCTTAAGAGGCTGCTGGCTCCCAAGTTGGACTTGGTCACATCGGAAATCAACATATGTTTGTCCATAATGAAGTAATTAAAAAAGAAAAAAGTTTGCAAACAAAAAACTGGATGGATGTTTAAGGTGCTGCTCAAGCACCTTCTACATCAGTGCAGCCAGACCCCCCATACCCATTCCCCCCCCCCATACCACCCACCCCCCATACCCATACCACCATGGCCTGTTGGGTTCATTGAGCCCTGTGAACATTGGCTTAATATGTTTATGCAGCAAAAGCGCTGTTTATTGGGCTCATTATGGTTGTGACCTATTGAGATTCTTTATAGTATGCTCATCAAAACCGACCAACCCAATGTAGGTGACCACCTACATCTGTCCTTACAAGCCGGTCAGGCTTTTATTCTTAGACTGTGTGTACAATGAATGTCTATTTACGCAAAAGGAAAGTATCTCAGCCTTTCAGTGAAAGCATGCCGCCCTTCTGTGCTTTCAATGGTTATTAATGAATGAATGAATGACAAAGCTCTTTTTATTCTTAGAGAGTTGGCAATCTTGCATCCTTTTGCTTGGTTCACATTTGCAGATTGCTGTGACAAAGGGAAGGCTTGTGTATATTTAAGCGCCTTCTCTCTAAGAAGAAAAGGTTTGCATGTTACCTCTTATCAAGGGCATTTTCTGATTATAAGACAGCAGGAGACAGTTGCTGGCAGCCTTGCTGTGCAGATGTGATGGTTGTTTTTCCCCCTTTTTACCATGCTAAAGACAGCTAAATTAGGTAGCAAGAGTCTGATCTTAGCTGTCACATAATAAAAAATAAATCCCAGGGACCAGATTGAAATCTGGTTTAACCTGAAGCTCTCGTGCTGTCACATGACACTTGCACTGCCCCTGCTGTCAAAAGCTTGCCTGTAGACTATGAAGTGCTATAGATGCTGATTTCTAAGGTTCTTACTTGACACTGAAATGTCTACCTGCAACCAAAATAAATGCTAGCAGTACTCATTCAGGCTAAAGTGATACCACTTAATGTACTCCTAGTAAATCTTCTGAAAAGCTATTTAATTGCCTATATTTTATTACTTGCATTAATAGAGCAAACGCTGCCTCATTTCAATTTGTAGATCGAGTTAAATAACAGTGTTAACAGAGAAGTATTGTCACGCTTTTGCCCATTCTTATCTTATAAATAATGGCAGCGCACTTACTTTCGCTCTCCTGTGCTGCAAATCAGCTGACAGTGAGCTAAAGCTCTGATGTCACAGAGCCGCTCCATGCTCTGGAGAATCCCAACCATGTTGTCGGGATTCCCCCAGCTGCCTGATTGACAGCTGGCTTTGGCTGTCAGCAAGTGGCTGAGAGCTGAAGCCAGCTGGGTCGGCCTCCTCCCCAGCCCAGTGTTCCAATGAGCGCTGGAGGGGCAGAGCAGAGAGGGGTGACTGACAGTCACCCCTCTCTGCTTCGAGAAGGCCCAGAACTGAGTGATTTTCCTTCATGTGATTGCTCAGTTCTCAGGCTTAGTGCCAGCAAGGGGTCAGCTTGGAGCAACACACCAGTGCTTATGTGCACAGGTAGTGTACATACTCTGCTTAGACCATCAAGTGAAAGTTTGGGTTACTTAACATACATACTCACCTCCATGCATAAGCATGCTAAATACCTATTGGTCAAGTGTCATTATTACACAGTCTCTATAAAATTTGTTTTCAGCAGATCAATAGCAAATTTTTTACAACATTGAAAGTTTATATGACAATAGCTAACGATATGGATCTGTCTCTAAAAATAAGTGTATATATTTGTGTGTGTGTGTATGTATGTATGTGTGTATATATATATATATATATATATATATATATATATATATATATATATATTGCTGTAATGATAATGATATGAAATAATAGTCACATGTGACAAGCTTTCTTTTGGGCTAATGAATTTCAGATTATTTACTCTTTTATTTATTTTTTCTCATCTAGAATATCTCACAGACTTACAAGGGCGAAATGGAGACGACCCTGGACTTTCCTGGGATTTCTATGGCAGCTCTGTCTGTGGTGAGTATAAACAGCAGCTCTTAACTATTTCATATTTGCAGTGCCAGTGTCACAAAACTGTGTTTATACGCCGTGCCTGATTTATGGGTAGTCTATCGATCTCTGTCCTGCTCGGCTTCCGGTGAGGATAAATCCTCCCAAGTCACTAACAAATCAAAGATACTGAACACCGTTTAGAAAGGCATTACCAGAACGTTATATACTTCATGTTAGTTGACCTACGTTTAGAAGGTCTGAAGTGCTTTTCTGTAATTCAATTTTAACTGATGGAGGAAGGAAAGAGAACATTCCTTTTTTGTTGAGTTTCTTTATTCCTGTGACTTTGCACTTGAGACTTTTATTTTTATAAGGCATTTGTGGGGGGAGGAAGGCCAGCCGGGCCCCTTACAGGTGTAATGCCTGTACCCCCCTGATGGCGGCCCTACAGACAGGTGACTGGTAGATCGCGGTCTGGGCTTGCTGATCCAACTACTTGTAAAGTTGGAGCTGTAGTAGGGAGCAAGAGCCCCATAAGCCGATGTCTCCTTTGTAGTTCCGGCTCCTGTCCCATGTGGAGTGATACCAACTGCACTCCATCTCTTATCCCAGCTAGCGGACTCCAGAGTGGTGCCAGCAGCAGAATAGAAGAGATCTTCAGGTCAGTGTGAGGCAATACACTGGGTGTAATAGTATAGGGCTGCTTTCACACTGATGTGCTGCGGTTTACCCACACCGCAGGTGCAGTGAAGTGTACCTGAAGCTTTCCTGCGGGTTTGCTGTGCTTAGCCACAGACTTTCTGAAAGCACACCATAACTCCAACCAAAACCGCGACTCAACTGCAGGGTTTTACCCCCCCCCTTAACTTTACATGTGAATGAGCCCCAAGGGTGCTGCTCCCGAATCCTAAGGGCTCATTCACAAGTGAAGAAAGCACTGCAGCTCCTCAGAAAAGCGATTTGATTGCATTTGGACAGGTGGTGAGGAGGCAATATGTTGCTTTCTCACCACCTGATATAAACCCATAATTGCCGTGCAATGCAAGCGATTGCGACCGGGTAGTATGGCAATCAGAGGTTTAAATCGGGTGTGAGGAGTCAACACTGTGCCCGGTTATCGTTGACTTCTCCCATGTTGTTCAGGTAGATCTCCACCTCTTTAAGGTGGCCTACCCCTGGGCTCTACTATGCACTTTAACGCCAACAAAAAGAAACCCCTAAGCATAGGCGTTTGTGTGAGGAAAACAGGATAGGGTTTCTACATGTAATGATTTTTACATAATTCTGCATGCTGTCACAGTGGGGGAGATTTACTAAAACTGGGGAGTGCTCTGCATAGAAACCAATCGGCTTCAAGTTTTTTTGTTAGAACCTAATTGTACAATCTGATTGGCTACCATGCACAGCTGCACAAGATTTTGCGCTCCAGTATTTAACAGGTGCAATCTGTGGAGCTATAATGGGGGTCCTGTTATGACCACTTTAATCATTTCCAATGTGTATGTTTTAGTTTGATCCTATTAATGCAATTCTCTCTCTCATAGATCCAAAAGAGGAAAGCGGGTTTGATGTCCTGGCTAATCCTCCGGGTCCAGATGATGAGGATGACTGTGTCGATGCCTTTGAATTTGAGTTCTCTGACAATCCTCTTCTGCCTTGCTACAACGTCCAAGTCTCCCTTTCACAAGGGTAAGTTAACATTTTTAAGATTTAGTAGTTCATAGGTTTAAAGAGGATAATTCTGGTTTCAGAAAAAGGGCTTTTGGGTTTTTTTATTTGGTGTTTTCTAAACCAGTATTGTAGGTGTGCGTTTACATACACGCACAGCTAAATATTGTTTAGGTCCCAACAAGGGTCACACTAGACAAAGGTAGGTATGGCATGGAAAAATTGGCATGTCTACATATGACACGCTTTCCATATAACAATAGAATGCACATAGCAGCGTGAGCCAGGTTTGTTGCCATAGGTTCGAATACACATGGCTGAGGGTTCTATGTTACTGCCAGCAATTTAGCAGCAATGAAACATGACTATATTTCTCGCCGACTGCACACATCGATGGAATAAATTATATATAGTATAGCCGTCCTCTTGTTCACGGCACAATTAAGCAGAGACCATTTTTGAGTCGCTCCTCTTTCATGCTTTATTATCTCATTAAGGGTAAAATGTTATGGCACTTTTGTGATATTCCGTGTATAATAAGCTGCAAGATACGCATTTAAGATGCTTTGTGTTATCTGCTAGTTAGATTAAGGTCTATTCACTTTCACAACCTTGCGTAATTACGGTGTGTTGTCCATTTCCATTTTGTAGTGTGATGTCCTTGTTCTGCTAATTAAAGGTTAATCAATTGAAAGTCTGTGGTGTATAAGCTTTGTTCTTGTTTCTCCCCAAGTTGTTTGTGAATGGCTTTCTGGTACTCGGGAGTCATTTTTGTTAGTTAGCACAATTTGCTAGTTGCGGATCCTACTAGGCCTGATTGCAGAAAGTGCTGTATCTCTGTGACTGTCTTGTAATGTTCTCGGTGTCTTCAAGCCCCTATAAAACATTTTGCAATATCCTAAATACTTTAATTGGCTTCCTTAGACAAATCTCATCTTGCCAGCAGCAAAGATTAGTCATCTTTTGTGTGGAATCTGATTAGTAATTGCCTTTCTAAAGGGCTTCTCAGTGTGCAGTCTCCTTTTTCCCTTCACTTTTGTTTCTTATTTACTTTGAGCCGTGGATACTATCATTAAAGACGGTGAAATACGGCTGGGGGGTGCCACCTTAGGAGCCACACTTTTGTTTGCTGTACTTCTCACACCCCTGATCAGTAAACGTTGTTTGCCACAGGATTTCTTTTTAAACAAAGATAACCCCATTTATATGGACCCAGGCATCCTGAGTGCGAGTGTAGGATTGGTGGTGGTGGGGATCTGGATGGTCTGGGCAGAATTGCAACAAAAAATGTATTGGTTTTGTGTGGAGTGCATTGAGGTGGCTCTATATATGGATCTATCTTGGCAGCTCCAATGTGGAGTTCCAGAACCATACAATTTCTTTAGCAATCTCTGCTGGTTAGAGGTCTGTATTACCCACTGACTTCAATAGTGATTTCTTCTGTTATGCTGGCAATACACTATCCGAAAAATCATTTGAACCCATTTTTGAAAAACAAATATTTGGCCGTGAGAGCAAATGGATAGTGCCATCATGTAATCACTGATAAATTGTTTAGTGGACATAAATCATTTTTTTTGTTTGTTTTTTCACATATACCTAGTGCAAACAGTTTGGTCGGGAAACACTTTGGTCGGACTTTCCGAGTAAAATATTCAGCTTTTTTTCTAGGAAAGTCCGGCCATGTGTAGCCTCCATCTGACTTTTTTTTCTCGGAAATCTGAAGGACCTTAGATAGAGAACCTTTTCTTTATCTTTCCGTCGGACTCACTCATGGTAAATCTACTCTCACCCCCATTCTAAGCCTATTCTAAGCCTATATACCCTGTGAAAGGAAAGATGCTATACTTACCTATTCTAAAGCCGCTCCAGTCTGGTCACATGACCAGGCTTCACTTTTAGCGGAGGGACAACTGACACAGAATGCCCCATAGTAAGCCTTTGGGTGGCGTCACTGCACAGACACTTGCAGCTGTTGTCTGTGATCTCTCCTTTTCACTAAAGCCACCTCTGGAGAGATCAAGTGACCGAACTAGAGCGACTTCTGAATAGATAAGTAGAGCATCTTTTCTTTCACAAGGTAGATAGAATAGTCTTACAATGGGGGTGGTGGGAGTAGGTTTGGCCTTGACTGAACTTCATCTTTAAATGTCATCCCTTTTTCTCTAGTTCTTAAAGGGGTTGTAAAGGTTTGTCCTTTAAGCTAGTGCATTGTTGGTTCACTCATCTTTTCCTTTGATTTCCCTTCTAAATGTTTTTTTTCTTTGTCTGAATTTTTCACTTCCTGTTCCTCCTCAGTAAGCTATTCTGGCTGCCTAACCCCCATGGATGATGGGGGCAAGCTTACCGAGGAGAAACAGGAAGTGAGAAATTAAGACAAAGGAAAAAAACATTTAGAAAGGAAAAGGTAAGTGAACCAACAATGCACTAGCTTAAAGGAACCTTTTTAGAAAATAAAAAACAAATCTTTACAACTCCTTTAACCATCAACCAAAACCTAAACATTAATTTCTCATATTACCATAATAGCTGAACCGTAACAGAGATACTACCTTTTATACCAGAGATAAACTATGCTGTAATATATTCTTAGCAACAATTTGGCTGCTGCATAAAATACCCAAGATATTAGTGCCAGAAATAAAACCTAGACAGATTGCCTACTTCTGAATCAACTGATCTGACAGCTGTACCCCATTAGCTAATACCGCAACTTGAATTTTTGCCAAACGTTTCCCCATTAGACTCTTTTTCCAATAGTCTAGGCTCAGATAGCCCTTTTACCTCTTTACCAGGTGTCAGAGATCACCTGAAATCTGACAGATGCCAGCCTGTCAACTGCCCGCCCTCACACACTACCCGTCTCCTGAGTGCATAGTGTGTTAGGTCAGGCAGTTGATAGAACAGCTACTCTAGGTCTTCTGGTGACCCCTGACCCTCTGTACATCGGCCTAATTGTGACTGGTTCTCTTTTATGTCCTACTATTTGTAGACATGTCTGCCTGTGAGGCTTGTTTATATTAATAATATAGAAAAACATTATTGATATAATAATTGAACGTTATTTTTTCTTCTAGGCCCAGAAATTGGTTGCTTCTGTCAGATGTGGCCAAGCGTTTAAAGACGTCCTCGGAATCATTCCGAAGCGAGTACCCTCACCTTGAAGTAGTTAGCATTACCGAAGCAGAATTCTACAAGCAAGTATCTTTAAGCCAGCTCTTTTCCTCTCCAGACGATCTTGAAGGCTTCAGTCCAGACAGCAAAGAACTGCTCGAGCTTGTGGAATTTATGAGTGAACTGCAAACATTACTTGGATCGTTCATGGAGTGCTTGGATCCTGAAGGAGACACGTCGTATGCCAGCTGTTAAGAAGCCAGGCCCTTACCTAACGGTGTAATATAAAACGGATGCTTATTTTGTGAATATGTGCTATAGAGAGAGAACACTATTCTATAAATAAGTGTAAAAAAGAAGATTATTATATATTCGCTTATATTGGACTGTTTTTTTTTTTTTTTTTTTTCCCCAAAAGCTCTAAATAAATTTCTATGGTCCTGAAAGGTTCAGTGCACATTTGCTTTGGGAAAATGTAATTATGTTTTTACTTTTATTTTAATATTATCTATTTTTTTTTTTTTATTAAAACTTTTGACTTTTACAAAGCACTGAAGGCACGAAAGATACTTTATAATTTGTACTCGAAAGTCATGCAGATTATGAGGAGTTGTTGGCACTTCATGACGTTTTTTTATGTTTACAGAAATTACCTGTTTTTTGGTAAGCGATGTTGGATATGATCCAATGTTTTGTAATATAAACAAAATTCTAAATCTATAAATATAAATATATATATATTATCCATAGAGATTTGTTTGGATTTTTGTATTCTAATTTAAGATCTCTGAAATGTTAGATTTCACACTTAAATTGAGTGTGTGCATATATGTGTGTATATATACGTATGCATTTATATATATGTGTGCACACACCTCCTATACATATATAAATATATACATACGTTCAAATGTTTTATGCTCTAATTTAAAAAAAAAAGAAGACTGAGCTATTTTTGTTTTCTCATGTAAAATATTAAAATTGTATTATAAAGTGTTGAGGTCCAGCTAAATTGTATATAGACTGAATCATTTCTTGAGATGTGTGTGCAATGTTTTGAGATCTGTGTCTAAACTTTGTAAGTAAACCACCTGCCTTTGTATTTATATTTTACAAGACTTTTTTCTTAAAAAGGCAATAAAACCATTTGGTAAATGGACAATGTGTTTTTTTATAATTCACCGAGATGTGTAAAGGTTGTATAAATCTGATGTGCAGGTAAGCCTCTAAAATACTGTATATACTCGAGTATAAGCCGACCCGAATATAAGCCGAGGTACCTAATTTTACCACAAAAAAACTGGGAAAACGTATTGACTCGAGTATAAGCCTAGGGTGTCCATGTGCATGCCTCACTGTCCGTCACTTTGCCTCACTGGGCCAGATTCACAAAAGAGATACAACGGCGTATCTCCTGATACGCCGTCGTATCTCTGTGATCCGCCCGTCGTAACTATGCGGCTGATTCATAGAATCAGTTACGCATAGATAGCCCTAAGATCCGACAGGTGTAACTGTGTTACACCGTAGGATCTTAGGCTGCAATTCTAGGCCAGCCGCTAGGTGGCGATTCCATTGCGGTCGGCGTAGAATATGCAAAGGACTAGTTACGCCGATTCACGAACGTCCGCTTTGCCCGTCGATCTAAATTTACGTTGTTTCCGTAGAGATGCGTCGCGTAAAACTAAGGGTGCCCTCTAGGTGGTGTAACCCATGTTAAGTATGGCCGTCGTTCCCGCGTCGAAATTTTTAATTTCACGTCGTTTGTGTAAGTCGTCCGTGAATGGCGCTGGACGCCATTTACGTTAACGTCGAAACCAATGACGTCCTTGCGACGTCATTTAGCGCAATGCACGTCGGGTAATTTTACGGACGGAGCATGTGCAGTACGTTCGGCGCGGGAACGCGCCTAATTTAAATGATGGCCGCGTCATTTGAATTAGGCGGGCTTGCGCCGAGCGGATTTACGTTACACCGCCGCAAGTTTACAGGTAAGAGCTTTGTGAATCAGGCACTTACGCTGTAAACCTGCGGCGGTGTAATGTAAATGGGATACGTTACGCCGCCGCAGCGTAACGTATTTGTACGTGAATCTGGCCCAAAGTGTCCATATGCATGCCTCACTGTGTCCATGCCTCACTGTGTCCATATGCATGCCTCACTGTGTCCATGCCTCACTGTGCCCATGTCTTACTGTGTCCATGACTAGACTGA
Source organism: Rana temporaria (assembly GCF_905171775.1). NCBI lineage: Eukaryota > Metazoa > Chordata > Amphibia > Anura > Ranidae > Rana > Rana temporaria. Next base: position 399,962,232 of record NC_053490.1, read on the forward strand.
TGTTTAACATGGGAGTCTATGGAAGGGGTGCCCGGCTTTGAAAAATCGGTGCTTCTCAGCCGTAGGTTCCCCAGACAACAAATCTTACACATTTGTGGATGAGAAATGGGGCTAAATGTATGCCAAGTTTCGGGACAGGAGAAATGACAATTTAACATAGGAGTCTATGGAAGGGGTGCCCGGCTTTGAAAAAGCCGTAGGTCCCCCGGACAACAAACTTTGCACACTTGTAGAGGAAGAGTGGGGCTACATATGTGCCAAGTACCCGGTCCCCAAAGTTCGGGAGATCAGGAACAAAGAGGTGACTCGAGAATAAGCCGAATGGGGGCATTTTCAGCACACAAAAAAATGTGCTGAAAAACTCTGCTTATATTTACGGTACATTTTATTAAAGATCTGTATTTATGCCAACAAAAATTGTAATGCTCATGAGCCAACTTTTGATCCAGGTACCCTTGCCAGACAGAACAGCTAGGATTTTGAGATGCTACCACAACCCCAGCTAATAACTGGACAATAAAAAAAGAAACTGCATGGCGGTAAAGCCTTTCCTGTGCTCTCTCTTGTTATAAGGATATTCAGGAGGAGATGCTGACAACACTCTGCCAAGCAATATAGACCCCTCACCCGTTCCTAAATTCTGCTGTGCAGGGGGGATTACAAGAGGCTCATATTATGGCAGATTTGGGTACTTATTGGACATGTGCAAGGGAAGGTTTTGGGAGTTTGTGCACCTGCCCTTTACTTCTGATTTCTCAACCCCTTTTGGTAGTCCCTTTAAGGACCCGTTCATAGAAATTACGGTTTCAGAAGGGCGGGTTTCCATGTGCACGTCCCTCACCTTACGGGAACGCTCTGCCCATGTTAGACATGTGCTGGTGCCATTAATTGTTAATGGCACCCCAAATGCATCTAGGGTACACATGCGCAGTGCTGCAGCAAAACCGCATGGTACCACAGTTGCTGCTGTACTATTTGCATGTTTCAGGTGTACCTGGCAGCTGCCCAATCTAACTCCTTAAGGCTATAACGACCTGTTTCTGTCGAATTGGCATGCTGGAAAACCAGCAGCCCATTGGCATGTGATCGGCACTGGCAGCCAACGGTGTGTTCTGGCGCGGGGGGGGGGGGGGGCATAGTTGGTACAGCAAGCTCCTTGTGAGTGCCTCCAGTTTTTTTTTTCAGCCCGCTGGACTAAAAGAAAAGAAACTTAAGGGGTTATTTACTAAAGGCAAATCCACATTGCACTACAAGTGCAAAGTGCACTTGAAATTGCACTGAAAGTGCAGTCGATGTAGATCCGAGGAGGACATGCAAGGAGAATTAAAAACAGCATTTTGGCGTGCACATGATTGCATGATAAAATCAGCAGTGCTTTCCCTCATTTTAGATCTACCGCTCAGATTTACAGCGACTGCACTTCCAAGTGCACTTTGAGTGCAATTTTAAGCGCACTTCACACTTGTAGTTTGCACTTGTAATACAAAGTGGATTTGCCTTTCGTAAATGACCCCCTTAGTGTGTACCAGGCAAAGCTCCAAAGTACAAACACGCATGCTCAGAAGCAATGCTAACCATAACTCAACATTAGCAGAAGTTGCCCAAAGGGTGGTGCTAAAGAGCTGAAAAAACATGTTGTTTCGTGTTTGTTGGCCGACAATTATTTGCAGTTTGTATGCAAGACAAGTTCATGGCCAACGCCCTTCGGACAAAAGTTATACGCTTTGTCCACGGAAAATCCAATCCAATTGGAATTCAGCTTTAAATCACCAGCAATTAGGCCTCATTTCCATGGACGTTTTTAAAAACGAGCTGTAAAGCTAAGTAGGACTCCTGGAAAAATCAGCGTTAAAAACTCGATTTTTTTTACCGAGTTTTGCATTAGCGTTTTTGCACATTTTTTTGAAGAAAAACACATCTCTAGGCTATATACACTCCCAAATTTCAGTGAAACATCATAAGATCCTCCCTAAGCTAAAACAGTATAATTTAACCATTTCTGCCATTTTGTGAGTAGCAGCTGAGAGAGCAGCAGTGTACTTGTATTTAGCGTGTCACTTGCCACATCACCTGCCACAAGCTGCGGATTGTCCACTTGCCACGTCACCTGGCCGCCAACGTCACCTCCCACAAGTTGTGGATTGTCCACTGGCCACGTCACCTGCCACAAGTTGTGGATTGTCCACTGGCCTCGTCACCTGCCACATCAACTGACCACGTCACCTGTCACAAGTTGTGGATTGTCCACTTGCCACGTTACCTCACTACGACACCTGCCACAAGTTGTGGATTGTCCACTTGCCACGTCACCTGGCCATGTCACCTGCCACAAGTTGTCGATTATCCACTTGCCAAATCACCTGGCCACGTCACCTGCCACAAGCTGCGGATTGTCCACTTGCCACGTCATCTGCCACGTCACCTGCCACAAGTTGTGGATTGTCCACTGGCCACGTCACCTGCCACATCACCTGTCACAAGTTGTGGATTGTCCACTGGCCATGTCACCTGCCACGTCACCTGTCACAAGTTGTGGATTGTCCACTTGCCAAATTACCTGGCCACGTCACCCGCCACAAGTTGTGGATTGTCCACTGGCCACGTCACCTGACACAAGTTGTGGATTGTCCACTGGCCACGTCAACTGGCCATGTCACCTGCTACGTCAACTGGCCACGTTACCTGCCACAAGTTGTGGATTGTCCACTGGCCACGTCACCTGCCACGTCAACTGGCCACATCACCTGCCACGTCAACTGGCCACGTCACCTGCCACAAGTTGTGGATTGTCCACTTGCCAAATCACCTGGCCACGTCACCTGCCACAAGTTGTGGATTGTCCACTGGCCACGTCACCTGCCACAAGTTGTGGATTGTCCACTGGCCACGTCACCTGCCACATCAACTGGCCACGTCACCTGTCACAAGTTGTAGATTGTCCACTTGCCACGTTACCTGACTACGACACCTGCCATGAGTTGTGGATTGTCACCTTGCCACGTCACCTGCCACAAGTTGTCGATTATCCACTTGCCAAATCACCTGGCCACGTCACCTGCCACAAGTTGTGGATTGTCCACTTGCCACGTCACCTGCCACGTCAACTGGCCACATCACCTGTCACAAGTTGTGGATTGTCCACTGGCCACGTCACCTGCCACGTCAACTGGCCACATCACCTGTCACAAGTTGTGGATTGTCCACTTGCCAAATCACCTGGCCACGTCACCTGCTCCAAGTTGTGGATTGTCCACTGGCCATGTCACCTGCCACAAGTTGTGGGTTGTCCACTTGCCACGTCACCTGCCACGTCAACTGGCCACGTCACCTGCCACAAGTTGTGGATTGTCCACTGGCCACATCACCTGCCATGTCAACTGGCCACGTCACCTGCCACATCAACTGGCCACGTCACCTGCCACAAGTTGTGGATTGTCCACTTGCCACGTCAACTGGCCACGTCACCTGCCACAAGTTGTGGATTGTCCACTGGCCACGTCACCTGCCACAAGTTGTGGATTGTCCACTGGCCTCGTCACCTGCCACATCAACTGACCACGTCACCTGTCACAAGTTGTGGATTGTCCACTTGCCACGTTACTTCACTACGACACCTGCCACAAGTTGTGGATTGTCCACTTGCCACGTCACCTGGCCATGTCACCTGCCACAAGTTGTCGATTATCCACTTGCCAAATCACCTGGCCACGTCACCTGCCACAAGCTGCGGATTGTCCACTTGCCACGTCATCTGTCACGTCACCTGCCACAAGTTGTGGATTGTCCACTGGCCACGTCACCTGCCACATCACCTGTCACAAGTTGTGGATTGTCCACTGGCCACGTGACCTGTCACAAGTTGTGGATTGTCCACTTGCCAAATTACCTGGCCACGTCACCCGCCACAAGTTGTGGACTGTCCACTGGCCACGTCACCTGACACAAGTTGTGGATTGTCCACTGGCCACGTCAACTGGCCATGTCACCTGCTACGTCAACTGGCCACGTTACCTGCCACAAGTTGTGGATTGTCCACTGGCCACGTCACCTGCCACGTCAACTGGCCACATCACCTGCCACGTCAACTGGCCACGTCACCTGCCACAAGTTGTGGATTGTCCACTTGCCAAATCACCTGGCCACTTCACCTGCCACAAGTTGTGGATTGTCCACTGGCCACAAGTTGTGGATTGTCCACTGGCCACGTCACCTGCCACATCAACTGGCCACGTCACCTGTCACAAGTTGTAGATTGTCCACTTGCCACGTTACCTGACTACGACACCTGCCACAAGTTGTGGATTGTCACCTTGCCACGTCACCTGCCACAAGTTGTCGATTATCCACTTGCCAAATCACCTGGCCACGTCACCTGCCACAAGTTGTGGATTGTCCACTTGCCACGTCATCTGCCACGTCATCTGCCACAAGTTGTGGATTGTCCACTGGCCACGTCACCTGCCACGTCAACTGGCCACATCACCTGTCACAAGTTGTGGATTGTCCACTTGCCAAATCACCTGGCCACGTCACCTGCTCCAAGTTGTGGATTGTCCACTGGCCATGTCACCTGCCACAAGTTGTGGATTGTCCACTTGCCACGTCACCTGCCACGTCAACTGGCCACGTCACCTGCCACAAGTTGTGGATTGTCCACTGGCCACATCACCTGCCATGTCAACTGGCCACGTCACCTGCCACATCAACTGGCCACGTCACCTGCCACAAGTTGTGGATTGTCCACTTGCCACGTCAACTGGCCACGTCACCTGCCACAAGTTGTGGATTGTCCACTGGCCACGTCACCTGCCACAAGTTGTGGATTGTCCACTGGCCTCGTCACCTGCCACATCAACTGACCACGTCACCTGTCACAAGTTGTGGATTGTCCACTTGCCACGTTACCTCACTACGACACCTGCCACAAGTTGTGGATTGTCCACTTGCCATGTCACCTGCCACAAGTTGTCGATTATCCACTTGCCAAATCACCTGGCCACGTCACCTGCCACAAGCTGCGGATTGTCCACTTGCCACGTCATCTGCCACGTCACCTGCCACAAGTTGTGGATTGTCCACTGGCCACGTCACCTGCCACATCACCTGTCACAAGTTGTGGATTGTCCACTGGCCATGTCACCTGCCACGTCACCTGTCACAAGTTGTGGATTGTCCACTTGCCAAATTACCTGGCCACGTCACCCGCCACAAGTTGTGGATTGTCCACTGGCCACGTCACCTGACACAAGTTGTGGATTGTCCACTGGCCACGTCAACTGGCCATGTCACCTGCTACGTCAACTGGCCAAGTTACCTGCCACAAGTTGTGGATTGTCCACTGGCCACGTCAACTGGCCACATCACCTGCCACGTCAACTGGCCACGTCACCTGCCACAAGTTGTGGATTGTCCACTTGCCAAATCACCTGGCCACGTCACCTGCCACAAGTTGTGGATTGTCCACTGGCCACGTCACCTGCCACAAGTTGTGGATTGTCCACTGGCCACGTCACCTGCCACATCAACTGGCCACGTCACCTGTCACAAGTTGTAGATTGTCCACTTGCCACTTTACCTGACTACGACACCTGCCACAAGTTGTGGATTGTCACCTTGCCACGTCACCTGCCACAAGTTGTCGATTATCCACTTGCCAAATCACCTGGCCACGTCACCTGCCACAAGTTGTGGATTGTCACCTTGCCACGTTACCTGCCACAAGTTGTCGATTATCCACTTGCCAAATCACCTGGCCACGTCACCTGCCACAAGCTGCGGATTGTCCACTTGCCACGTCATCTGCCACAAGTTGTGGATTGTCCACTGGCCACGTCACCTGCCACGTCAACTGGCCACATCACCTGTCACAAGTTGTGGATTGTCCACTTGCCAAATCACCTGGCCACGTCACCTGCTCCAAGTTGTGGATTGTCCACTTGCCACGTCACCTGCCACGTCAACTGGCCACGTCACCTGCCACAAGTTGTGGATTGTCCACTGGCCACATCACCTGCCATGTCAACTGGCCACGTCACCTGCCACATCAACTGGCCACATCACCTGCCACAAGTTGTGGATTGTCCACTTGCCACGTCACCTGCCACGTCAACTGGCCACGTCACCTGCCACAAGTTGTGGATTGTCCACTGGCCACATCACCTGCCATGTCAACTGGCCACGTCACCTGCCACATCAACTGGCCACGTCACCTGCCACAAGTTGTGGATTGTCCACTGGCCACGTCACCTGCCACGTCAACTGGCCACGTCACCTATCAAGTTGTGGATTGTCCACTTGCCAACTCACCTGTCCACGTCACCTGCCACAAGTTGTGGATTGTTCACTGGCCACATCACCTAGCCACATCACCTGCCACAAGTTGTGTATTGTCCACTGGCCACGTCACCTGCCTGCCACGTCAACTGGCCACGTCACCTGCCACAAGTTGTGGATTGTCCACTTGCCACGTCACCTGACCACGACACCTGCCTCAAGTTGTGAATTGTCTACTTGCCATGTCACCTGCCACAAGTTGTGGATTATCCACATGTCTTCACCTTCCTAATATGATCTTCATGAGGAGCATGTGCCACATCCCACAGTTCAGCATGTGCTTGAACAGCAGTGATTAGAGAAAGTTGGGATACAGAACTTGCCATTGCCATCTTAGTTCTCTCTTCTCTGTGCTATACCCACAAGCACACGACTGTGAATTTCCTGTGTTTACAGAAGCTACAGTGACCAATGAAATTTTTGCTGATAAAACGATGGAGCTCAAAAACGCTGCGGTAGCGGTTTTTAGCGTTTTTAAGTGTCTTTAAGCGTTTTTGCGTGTTTTTTAACGTCGGACGTTTTTACAGCTGTGGCATCGGTGCCACAGAACGCCCTGGTCCTGTTTTTTTTTTACAGCTCAAAAACGCCTATGCCATTTGCAGCTCAAAATGCCTATGAAGCCATAGAATAACATGGACAGATGTTTTTAAGCTGTAAAAAACGCTAAAAAAAAGTGGCTGTAAAAAGGTCCATGGAAATGAGGCCTAAAAGTGTATGTAAACTCTAATGCCGCATACACACCATCACTTTATGTGATGAAAAAAAACGACATTTTCTGTGAAGTAAAAAATGACGTTTTGAAAAACGACACATAAAATTGAAGCATGCTTCAATTTTTTTTTGTCGTTTTTTACAAGACATAAAACGACATTTTCCCCCACACACAGTCATTTAAAGTGACGTTTTTAAAAACGTCGTTTTTTTTCATCACATAAAGTGATGGTGTGTACGCGGCATAACAATTAAGAGTAAATATACATTTCTCTTATTTGCTATCTTTTGGCCTGTTAAATATACCATTAGTTTAGGTTCACATTTATGCGGCTGGGCTTGATGTTTTTCAGGCGCGTTTTGCATTTTCAAACCCTTGTGTTTTTCCTTGCATTTTTTATGCATTTTTTTTTCTCTTTAAACACACTGGGCTAGATTCAGCAATGATTTACGCCGGCGTATCCATAGATTCGCTGCGTAAATTTAAAGCTGCGCCGGCGTATCTTCTTTCTGTATTCAGAAAGCAAGATACGCCGACATTAGCCTAAGATCCGACTGGCGTAAGTCTCTTACGCCGTTGTACCTTAGGGTGCATTCTCACGCTGGCCACTAGGTGGCACTTCCGTCGTTTTCGGCGTAGAGTATGCAAATTACCTAGATACACCGATTCACAAACATACGTGCGCCCGGCGGTAGTTTTTTACGTCGTTTGCATAAGGCTTTTTCGGCGTAACGTTGCTCCTGCTTCTATGAGGCGCACGCAATGTTAAGTATGGACGTCCTTCCCGCTTTTATTTTTTTATTTTTTACGTCGTTCGCGAATAGGGCTGGACGTAATTTACGTTCACGTCGAAACCAATACGTCGTTGCGGCGTACTTGGGAGCAATGCATACTGGGATATGTACACGGACGGCGCATGCGCCGTTCATACAAAACGTCAATCACGTCAGGTCGTCATAGATTTACATAAAACACGCCCCCCTTCCACATTTGAATTACGCGCGCTTACGCCGGCCCCATTTAAGCTACGCCGCCGCAACTTACGGAGCAAGTGCTTTGTGAATACTGCACTTGCTCCTGTAAGTTGCGGCGGCGTAGCGTAAATGCGATACGCTGCGCCGCCGTAACTATGCGCGCCCCTACCTGAATCTAGCCCACTGTTAACACACTGTACATTGCTGGTTGCTAAGGAGCGGGCCGTAAGCCGGCTGCCACATCCTTAACAACCGATGAGCTGTCAGCGGCGGTTCCCCACTTTCAGCTGAATGTAAAAAAAAGAATTGTGAACAAAACGGCTTGCCCTCCCCCCCAGCTGATAGCTGATAACTCGCCGTTTTTTTTTTTTTTTTTAAATAACAAACATGTAATACTTACCTCCACTGTGCAGCTCGTTTTGCACAGAGTGGCCCTGATCCGTGTCTTCTGGGGTTCCTCGGTGGCTGTCTCTGGTCCTCCCTGCAAGAACTCCACACATTTATGCGAGGGAGCTCGCATAGTGTGGAGTCCTTGCAGGTCATAGCCGCTCGCTTTATCACTCGGCCCCGCCCCTTTGGCGCGCAGCGTCATTGGATGTGATTGACAGCAGCGCCAGCCAATGGCTGCACTGCTTTCAATCCATCCGCCCTAGCCAATCAACGGCAGGGCCGAGCGGCGAAGAGGATGTCGGGGCAGAGCACAGGACTTTCGAGGGGTCAGGTAAGTATAACGGGAGGGGGGGGGGCAGCATAGAATGCATTAAGGTGAAAAAACTTTTTCCTTTACATGAGGTCCCATGAGGCATTGCAAGGTTGACAGTTACAAACATGACTCTGTCAGGCACAGGCAACAGCTGGAGGGCCACCACTTTAAGACCCCTGCTCTACAAGGTTTGCTATAAAGAGACACATTCATTGGAGAAAGGAAAATAGAGGCAACTGCAGTCTAGAGAGTGAAACACAGGGGGCAGCAGTGAGCTGTGCTATGATTATATTGAATGCAGCTTGTTCATTCTATTTTTTTTCCTATTATCGAGAGCACATTTCAGAATGCATTATACAATAGAGAAGCACCAAAAAAAAGTGGCCATTGTTATGCAAATTTTTGGAGGGCACATTTTTATAAAGAGGCACTGTTTAGCAATATATAAGCGTGGAGATAATTTGCACTTTCTTGTCCTGAGTAACTATTTTAAGAAAAAAAAAAATGTAAACAAGCACGTAGTGTTAGCTACGACGTGGATTGCCACATTTTATAATAATATCCCAGGTAGTAACAGTCATGTATACTCTAATAAAGGACATTAACGCATTTTTCAAAGACACGTGCACAAAAAATGTTTCCTTTTTAATCCTCTTCCTGTCTTAGAGTAGAAATCTGAAAGAGCCCAGACACAGCAGTTAATCCCTTCTGAAGACACGCCAGTACAACAGCGTCCTACCTTTTCCTGCCGCGAAAGGTCTGCATCACATTGATTCTGCAATGCACACTGCAGAAGATAAAGAGATGACATAAAGGTACGTTATGAGCAAGAGATGAAATTATCATATAGACAAAGAGCAAACCAAAGCTGTAACACCACAGCTGTTTGACATCAATTTTATATTTCAGCATTCAATTTATAATTGCTTTGTAATTCAGCACGCCATGTGCATTTTTATAAGAAACTCTACGGTTTGCTGCGAGTCATGGACAAAGTCAAGTTAGGTAATGCTGGCGTTTACCAATCAGCACCGTATTGTGGAGCGGAGAGTGAAATAACAATGGTGCTTGACCTTGTAACTGGTCGTGAGACCTGTGAGAATAAATAGCTTGCATGCTCATAGGTAGATTCACACACAATGGCCTAACTTTAGGGCGGCCTAGCCTAGCCTTTTTAGGCTACACCGCCGTAAATTAGTTAGGCTAGTAGTGATTCACAATCTACTTACCTGCTAATCTACGGCGGTGTAGCCTAAAACGAGCGGGCGTAAGGGCGCCTAATTCAAATGACTTGGAGGGGGGCGTGTTGTATGGAAATGAGGCTTGACCTCACATTTTTTGATGTTTTTTGACACTGTGCATGCGCCGGGCGACTACATTTCCCAGTGTGCATTGCGGCTAAGTAGGCCGTACGGGCCTATTGATTTAGACGCGGACGTAAACGACATAACTTCCGATTCTCGGACGACTTACGCAAACGACCTCAAAAAATTCGAACCTCGCGGCGGGAACGGCGGCCATACTTTAACATTGTTATTCCACCTCATAGGTGGAATAACTTTAGGCCGCCTAAGGCCTTACGGAAACGACGTAATGCGACGGTGTAGGCCTGGCGTACGTTCGTGATTAGGCGTATTCCCTCATTTACATAATCTACGCCGGCCGCAATGGAAGCGCCATCTAGCGGCCAACAGAAACATTGCAAGCTAAGATAGAACGGCGCAAGCCGGCCTATCTTAGCTTTGTTTAAGTGTATCTCTGTTAGAGAATACACTTAAACAAACGCCGGCGTAGATTCAGAGTTAGGTCGGCTTATCTACTGATAAGCCGGCCTAACTCTTTGTGAATCTACCTATCAATACCTCATCTCATTGGAGGTTTTGGGCTTAAAAATCCAGAAGATACACATGATTTATCAAAGTATGTACACAAAAGACAGTTTCTGGTTATTTCTCATTTACAGTAGAAAGGAAATGGCTGTTATTCCTATTTACCTCCCCTATGAAGTGCCTATACTGTATAACAGGGGTCTCCAAACATTCTAAACAAAAAGCCTGTTTATTGTTCTTTAGACTCCAGGAGGGCCGGACTTTGACCAGCGGGAGTGGAAATTGTCCTTGTATCAGTGGGAGTAAACATCTGGTATTAGGAGAAGGAATACTGCCCCATCGTTGGTATCATAGGGAGGAATAGTGGCCCATTCGTGGTGTCAGTGGAAAAAATGGTGCTTCATTGTTGGTGTCAGATGGCAGAATAGTGTCTCCAATCAGTGGGACAGATAGTGCCCCAAGGGCCAAATAAAGGCAAGTAATAGGCCGCATCTGGCCCTTGGGCCGCAGTTTGGAGACCACTGCTGTATACAGTTGTGTTCAAAATAATATCAGTGTGTTTAAAAAAAGTGAGTAAAGCTCAAAATCCTTTGAATAGTTTTTATTTCCATACACACAAATGTATTGGCAACACTGCACAGTCTATTCCAAATCAAAACATGAAGGAAAATGTTTCAAACTTGGTATTACTTAACAGAAAGCGAAGAAAAAGAAATGTTAGAGCCGGTTCACACAGGGGCGGCACAACTTTGGGGGGCGACTCGGCAAGGCGATCTCAAGGCGACTTCAGAGGCGACTTGCAAAATGACTTCTGTATTAAAGTCAATGCAAGTTGCCCGAGTCGCCCCCAAAGTCGTACAAGAACCTTTTTCTAAGTCGGAGCGACTTGAGTCGCTCCTATTAGAACGGTTCCATTGAACAGAACGGGACGCGACTTGCCAAGCGGCTGAGTCGCCTCTGTGTGAACCGGCTCTCAGGCTTCTCCAAAAGACTAGCAGAGTCTGCATTTTTCTTTACAAACTCAAACATTTACTGTATAAACTGAAAAATGCTTGAAGATTTAGCTTACCTGTGAATCACTGAACTAATATTTAGTTGTATAACCACTGTTACTGAGAACTGCTCCACATCTGTGTTTCATGGAGTCTACCAACTACTGGCACCTACCAACAGGTATTCAAGCCCAGGACAATTGCATTACATTCCACAATTCCTTTGCACTACTTGGTTTTACATCAGAAACAACATTTTTGATGTCACCCCAGTTGTTTTCGATTGGATTAAGGTCCGGGGATTGGGCTGCCCACTCCATAATGTTAACCTTGTTGGTCTGGAACCAAGATGCTGCTCGCTTACGGTTGTGTTTGGAGTCGTTGTCTTGTTGTCCCATTTTAAGGGCATTTCCTCTTCGACATAAGGCAACATGACCTCTTCAAGTATTTTTATGTATTCAAACTGATCCATGATCCCTAGTATGTGATAAATAGGCCCAACATCATAGTATGAGAAACATCCCCATATAATGATGCTTGCACCATCATGCTTCCCTGTCTTCACAGTGTACGGTGGCTTGAATTTAGGGTTTGGGGGTCATCTGACAAACTGTCTGCGGCCCCTAAACCCAAAAAGAACAATCTTGTTTTCATCAGTCCACAAAATGTTGCACCATTTCTCTATAGACCAGTCAATGGTAACCTCAGCACATGTTGTTTTTTTTCCAACAATGGGACTTTGCAGGGGCTTCTTGCCGATAGCTTGGCTTCACAGACTGAAGAAACAAGAAACAATTATTAATTCAATTATACAGAATCAGCACCATACCAAAAACTGTGATGGATCTGGTTAGTGATGTTGGACTGCTATTATTTTGAACACAACTGTATGTATAAAAGTAAGATCTGACATTAAATTGTATTTATACAATGAAAGCTGTAACCCAGTATTCATGGGTTAAATTAAAATAACTAAACCCTAACAACTAACTTTTCCTATTTTCTCCCTTTTTGTCTGGTAAGCATAACATAGGGGGTTATTTAGGAAAGGCAAATCCACTTTGCACTTCAAGTGCACTTAACGTCCCGCGCCACTGCTGAGGCATTTCGCAGGTGGTTTGGTGGCGCTGCCCATTGATTTCAATGGGTAGGGGCACTTTAAGAGCAGTGTATACATCACTCCTAAAGCACTGCAAGGATGCTGCTTGCAGGACTTTCTTTAACGTCCCACAAGCGCACCGCTCCAGTGTGAAAGCACTCGGGCTTTCAACGGGTTCATGATAGAAAGGCAACAGTAACAATAACCACTCTTTACCACCAAGGTATGCAGAATTCCATCTCTGAATGCACAACACATCGAACCTTGAAGCAGATGGGTTACAGCAGAAGACCACACCGAGTGCCACTCCTGTCAGCTAAGAAAAGGAAACTGAGGCTACAATTCACACAGACTCACCAAAATTAGACAATAGAAGACTGGAAAAACGTTTCCTTCTCTGATGAGTCTTGCTTTCAGCTGCGACATTCAGATGGTTACTTCAAAGTACCGGTGCTATTTCAATTTAGAGAAAGATCAGGGTGTTAATTAAACTCTAATCTGGTTAATGTGTTCAAATTGAGTCTCTGTCTCAGCTTGTCTGTGATGTGGGCTCACTCTGTTGTTGCTGGGGTGCTCTTCCCACCCCAGGACAGTAGGTGGCAGCAGTGGAGTCAAGGTTTGGGTGCTCTTCCCCAGCAGCCAATCAGGAGGGTTGAGCCTTGCTGTGCATGCTGGGGGAGGGTATTTATGGGGCAGATGCCATTAGTTCTGGGTCTTCTTCTTCAAGTGCGGCATCCACCTTTAGGGTGTCTGCACCACGGCGCCCCAGCATTATGGCCTACCGGGCCGGGGCACGCGTGCCACGCGGAGTTCCTGGTTCCGGGACCAAGTTGGTCCGGAACATTTGAGCTGTGGCAGGGAATCCAGTGGTTGACTGGGTTCCCAATCCTGAAGATCTCAAGCGGTATAGCTGTTCTGTGGGGAGTCCATCTGAGGAGAGCCAATGAGAGGCTCGCGATCCAATAGGGTCTCGACAAACCACCGGGGATCGAGGTATCCGGACACTGGGAGACTGGTCACCTGTCAGTCGGTACCTGAAAGCAACTTGAAGGAGAGTCAGGCGTAATTCTACCAAGGAGGTTTATCTCCGTAATCACAATCAGGAGGGTCTGTGGCAGAGGTTTCTCACGGAATCCATTCCAGGAGGGTCTGTGGCAGAGACTTCTCCCAAACGGTTCCAGTTCATTCCAGTAGGGTCTGTGGCAGAGACTTTTCCTTAAAGGTTCGAGCGATACTCTGGCTGCCAGGTCAGTGAAAGAGGCCTGTCCGGGTACGCTATTGCCACTCAAGCAGGAGTGGCACAAGAAGTGTTACACATGGGAGCAGGACTGTTTCCCTATTGCTACGCCTGAATTTGCTATTCTTCTCCTTTCAACTCTACCTTCTTCACCAAAAGTTTTATTGTTTTTACCCGGCTGGGTAATAAAGAGCACAGCAAAAAAGACACCTGTCGTGGACATTCCTTTACTACTGCTATATGCACCATACACCCCTAGGAATTCGGAGAGCCACGAGGTAAATGTGCCACCCAAAACAAACCAGCAGCTCCTTCGGGGGTAGTGCTACAAACATAAAATACTCCAATGGCCTCCACAGTCACCAAATTCTAAATCCAATAGATTGGTGATGTGGTGAAATGGGAGATTCGCATTATGGATGTGCAGCCAACAATTCTGCAGCAACTGCTTGATGCTATCATATCAATATGGACCAAAATCTCGGAGTAATGTTTCCAACGCCTTGTCGAATCTATGCCACAAAGAATTAAGGCAGTTCTAAAAGGCAAAAGGGGGTCCAACCCGGTACTAGCCAGGTGTACCTAATAAAGTGTCCGGTGAGTGTATAATCTACTCAGTCCTGACCTCTACACCCTTTACACTATATAGTCCTGAATACTGTACTCTATACTGCAGCGGTCATCAACCCTGTCCTCAGGGCCCACTCAAGCCCCATACACACTATCAGTTTTCCTGCAGGTTTTCTCTTCAGGTTTACCAAAACCATGTAGTGCAAGGGCCTGCCTGATTGCATACAAATTGAAACTCTTGAGGTTTGACCTCATATTAGATGGTTTTGGTAAACCTGAAGAGAAAACCTGCAGGAAAACTGATAGTGTGTATGGGGCTTAACAGGCCAGGTTTTATGCATTACATTGGGGAGATGCAGACTAGAATACTGCAATCACTGAGCAGCAAATGATATCACCTGTGATGTATTTCAGTTATCTTGCAAACCTGGCCTGTTAGTGGGCCCTGAGGACAGGGTTGATGACCACTGCTATACTGTATCAACCGTTCTCAACCTTTTTACCCCAGAGGAGCTTCTAAAATAATTTTCAGATTTTGGGGAACCCTTACATTTACCATTGCTTTCATGGTGCTGGCTTTGCCAAGTGACATTGGTTCTAGAGCTATGCAGGCACCATCAAACGAGAGGTCTATCAGCCACAGTTCAAGGAATCCTTCGCAACCTCTGGAGGGATCCTAGGATTCCATGGAATTGTGATTGAGAATGGCTTCTCTACATTGTTCTGACCTCTGCACTTTATACAGTATTTATCGGCGTATACCGCGCACTATTTTGCCCTGAAAATCAGGGCAAAATCGTGGGTGCGCGATATACGCCGATACCCGCTTTCCAGCGCCGAGTTTGAATACTGCGCCGGCATATACCGAGCGCAGTACACTCGTGTATAGTCGGGCAGTCTCGGCTACACTCGCGCTCACGTCCTGTACGTCCAGGACGTCAGCGCGAGAGTAGCCGAGCATTGCCGACTATACGCGAGTGTACTGCGCGTTTGGTATATGCCGGCGCAGTATTCAAACTCGCCGCGGGAAAGGGGGAAACGAGCGGGGAGGACGCCGCAGAAGGACGCCGGACCCGACGTAGAGGACACCCGAAGCCGCAGACGGACGCCAAACCCGACGAGGCCGCCGATGGACGCTGTGCAAGACACCAAACTGTAAGTACAAAAGTCTTTTTTTCACAGGAATTTCTGGCCAAATTTAGGGGTGCTCGCTATATGCAGGAGCGCGCTATACCCCAATAAATACGGTAATCTACATAGTCCTGAGCTCTGCACTCTATACACTATATAGACCTGACTACTGTACTTTATACTGTACATAATCTAGACCTCTGCACCCTATATTCTACTTATTCCTGACCTCTGCACTCTATGCACTTTATAGTCTTGACTGCTGTACTCTATAAGTTGCATAGTCTAGACCTCTGCAGTCTATAATATACTTAGGCCGGCAATAGACGATATTCAAATGGTGTGTGGGCAGGCTGAATGTACCAAGGTGATTGATCGATTTCTATAGCCGCTAGCAATAATCCCTGAGTGACTCAGGGAGTCTGGATGACTCATCAAGCAGCACCTCTGGTACCTCCCCCTACTTTCTGGAACCTTGGAGAAGCTTCCAGAAGAATGTGAGGGAGGTTAGGAGGAGCTGTCTGGAGTGTTGTTGAGGGCCCCAACCAATCCCCAGCCAAATGGGCTGTCAGGGGGAGGGCACCTTTTAAATGCTCTGAGTCAGGTCAGCAGCGGCAGTTGGGTGGAAGCTGGAGATAGAGTGCTGAGGAGGCTGTCGGTGGCCCTTGAGGGTAACCCCCTAGTCTGGGGGGGGGGGGGATGACCTCGGGCCTGGGGCTTGGGTGCTGGAGGGATACTCTTATGACACACGGACGAGTCCTGTCCTGGGTGCAAGGGATCAGGTGTGAGGACACCGGGAGAGAGTCAGCTCATCCAGGAGATTTCCAGGGAGAAGACAGCCAGGTGGCTGGTGAGTGTGCAGTCTGGGAGGACGTTGGAAAGTAGGCAGGTAGGCTAGTGAAGGAGGTAGCTGCAATGAGGCGGGTTGGCAATGCCTAAAGAGGTGGTATTTGGATCAGTAGCCACAGGGATGTAGCTGGGCACTGGACTTTTCTCTACACACCAAAGGGGCCTGCTGTTCCTGCCTGTAAAAAGCTTTTGCTAATCTGGTTGAGTGTTTTTTGCCAGATTTACTAAAGTGTCCCAGATGAGTTTGTGTTTTCTGCAAGCAAGTAAATCCTGGAGGAAGAGGAGTGTATATAGCTGTACATAGGAAGAATTGTCCCTGAAGAACTGTTCTAAGTCAAGTGGGCATCCCATAATTTTCCTTATCTCTATCCACATGTTATCCCCTCAATCAATACAAAAACAAACTGCTGGACTGTTCACTGACTTTAAGTGAACCTGTGAAAATTCAGTGTGCCTGGCTGTGCAGGGTGGGGGATCCCTTTTCACCAGCTGCTCCTACATGGGGTGCACATAGGTGTGTGCAGCCTATTGCATTAGGGTGTGCACCTCAACGTTCAAACACACATGCGCAGTAAAGCAATGGAAGGTATCAATAGAGCAGTGGATGGTGTCAGCAGCGCAGAGGACGGTGTCAGTAGGGATGCGATTGGTGTCAATGGTTTTTATGTTTTTATTATGTTATTTTGTTTTTGAAATTTTATTTTCTTATTCTTTTTTTATAATATTATTTTGGTTTATTATTTTTTTTTTATTTGTTAGGAGCCCCATTGAGGGGCTTTGGTGGAATAGCAGAGAAAGGAACTGAGAACAGAGATACACCAATCCCTTTCTCAGTAGCATTAGCTGCCATAGGGTTCAGCAGGGAGGATCTGCATTGCACAGGGTGATTATGGTGTGCCCAGGCACACCCAGCACACCCTGTGCGCACGCCTATGGGGGTGCACTATGTACAGTAGAAAATCAATGGTACTGCTGTAGCATGGTTTAGTATATTTGTAAAGATTCAGTAAGGGTCTGTGTCGACAGGTTTTGTGCTTGTGTCAACGCCATCAGTTTGACAGCAGGTTTAGATGCTTTTGAGACCATTCAGAATTCATTGACAGGTGCATTCTGACCTGCATTTAACCCGATTCACGGGCGTTTCGCAACATAGAAATGTATGCCTGTACCGGCTCACTCATTCCAGCTCGATGGAATCTAGAACCCAAGAAACAAATTATAAAGTTTTGACGCGCTGGTACAGGGTGCCGGCTGACTTGGTGCGGATTTACCCCTCCGTTTCGGACCAATGTTGGCGAGCTTGCGGACACGGGGGCACACTCCTGCACATATGGTGGGACTGTCCCCGAATCCGTCCTTTCTGGGAGGACATTAAGCTCCAAATAAAAGAGGTCCTGGACCTTGACATCCCCCTTGACCCGACACATTTCTTCCTTCATGTACCTCAAATTCCAATCAGTAAATATAAAAAAAGTGCACTGCCGCATCTCCTTAACGCGGCTAGACGTGTGATCCCCATCTACTGGAAACGTCCGCAGATTCCGACAAGGGAAGAATGGGTGGCCAAGGTAAATGACATCAGGGAAGCTGAACATTGGATAGCGACTTGTAAGGATACCCTAGACCGCTTTGATGTAGTGTGGGCACCGTGGGTGGCACATACGAACGACCACGGGGAACTGTCCTCGAGTTTAGACCTGGCCATACTAGAATTAGCTGAACCATCCCTTAGATCGCGGTTGAAGGGGAAGCCCTGAAGCCTTGGGTTGGGGGAGAGACCTGGCCTCGGACTCGGCTCGCTCGATGCAGACCCGCAATATATCACCTGAACAACAGGTATGCTCCGACACCCCTCTCTTTTCCTATTTCTTCTTCTTCTCTTTTCTTTTCCACCACTACTCTCTCTGTGGTTCTCTCCTAGTCTCTGCCCTCCACAAACTTTCATGTTTTTTGTATAAATGTATGGAGGTTGGGTTTTAGAATACGCTATAGTTACTGGTTTGCTCACCTCGGACCCACTGCTGTAGTGTCCAGAGAATGTTGAGAGGGACGGCATGACTGTGCGGGCGTCTCGGCCCCGCCCCGGCGCGGCCTTCGCGCTGGGGTATGTTGCTCGCTGGAGGAGGAGCGGGCGGAGGTTTGTTGGAGGCTTATTTGGCCCCCCTCCGCTTGCGCCGGTGCCGGCGGGCGACAGGGTGTGGGGAATGTCCAGTCATGTTTGCCGATGGTGGGCCCATGGGAGCACTATTTTGTACACCATACAATACTGTCAAGTTCTCAACTGTACACGTGGATTGCAGATTCAATCTTTATTTCTTTTGATTGATGTTTTGTGATTACTTTCACTGTCTTTATTAATAAAAACATATTTTGCAAGAAATGTATGCGAATGCAAAACCTCTTATGCTGCGTACACACGATCAGTCCATCCGATGAGAACGGACCGATGGACCGTTATCATCGGTTAACCGATGAAGCTGACTGATGGTCTGTCACGCCTACACACCATCGGTTAAAAAAACGATCGTGTCAGAACGTGGTGACGTAAAACACACGACGTGCTGAAAAAACCTAAGTTCAATACTTCAAAGCATGCGTTGACTTGATTCTGAGCATGCGTGGATTTTTAACCGATGGTTGTGCCTACTAACGATCGGTTTTGTCCTATCGGTTAGGAATCCATCGGTTAATTTTAAGACAAGTTGCCTTTTTTTTAACCGATGGTTAACTAACTGATGGCGCCCACACACGATCGGTTTTGACCGATGAAAACGGTCCATCAGACCATTCCCATTGGTTGAACTGATCGTGTGTACGCGGCATTAGAAACAAACAAAAGTCCATCGACTCAGGCCTTAAAATATGCGAGGTGTCCACCAAAACATGGGAGGGATTTTTCATGAAACCGAATGCTGTCCTATGGAATTCATATAGGGCTACCACTGCTGACCTTTCATTTTTAAATGCTAACTCTCCGGTTTCAGTACTGTCTGAATCCTAGAACTGTAACAAGCATGCAGATATTGAACTCCTGATCTGACTCCTTTTTTTAAACAAATATTTTTCAAAAGGATAGCAATGGCAGCCAACGTTTGTTCTCACGACAGGTTTCCTTTAACTTGTCCCAGGGAGACATCCCTTTTCTTCTTCCGGTCTCATGTCTGCAATTGAGGTGTAAGTTCAGAGTCCTTACAGATCTGGCACAAAGCAGATCCCTGAGGACTCTGATCATACCTATTCCACAACAATCGGTGCCAGGCACGGCAAAGAATACATTCCCAGAATGCAGTAGTGACAGGCAGAGAGTGAGGGAGACGTTCAACTAACCTTTTCCTTGCCAAAAAAGTCTATATGAAATGTTCTGGTTTATTTTTCCATAGAGCACACACTGTTGACGTCAGGTTTGAGTTGTCAAGTCAGTGTCATTCGGAGTCCCTGTGAGTGTAGTGATACCTGGAGTATAGTGGTACTTAGAAATTGTTACTGCACAGCACACGTAAATGCAGGAAGGAAGGAATAAACTAATAATAGAAAATCCGCTCTCCCTATGTGTCGTCTCTGGATAGCACCTGACGGGGAAGCACAACCCTTCTTCTCCAGTGGAACAGATTTTCCATCACTTGCTCATCCCTATTTACAGGGATACACCCAGATTACTATATAAATTACCAATTCACTAGGGAATCAGGTTCAGCATAGTATATCACAACTTTCCAGGACACTTGATCTGGGAAGATTCCCTGAAAAAACGGACTTGCGCAGATCAATTTGTTTATCCCTAATTGTAACCAAAGTTGCCAACCCCCAATGACTTATGACATAAAAAACAATATTAAACATTAACAATATCTATAACAAGTAATTTGTCTGGCTTTACAATTTAGGCCCCATGCACACGAGACGCTGGTAAACGCGTGTTCAGAGGCAGTTGGACAGATTTTTCAACTGCCCCTGAACACATGCAATGTTATTCTATGTGTCCATGCACACAGTCCCGTTTATTGCCGTTTTTAGGCAGTTGCGTTTAACCTCGTTTTTCCAGAAGCAAAAAAATGGGTTCAGACACAAAAGTTTTCGCGTTTCAGACGCAAAACGCGGTACTGGCGTTTTGCCGCGATTTAGTTTATAGGCGTTTTTAAAGGTGACCTATTTTTTTACATTAGAAATCTCAAAAATTATGGCAAATGATGAAAAACCATTAAAAAAACATAAAAAAACCTGTAATTGCATTGTGGACAATCCACAACTTGTGGCAGATGACGTGACCAGGTGACGTGGCCAATGGACAATCCACAACTTGTAAAAGGTGACATGGCCAGGTGACGTGGCAAGTGGACAATCCACAACTTGTGGTAGGTGACGTGGCCAGGTGACGTGGCAGGTGACGTGGCCAGTAGACAATCCACAACTTGTAGCAGGTGACATGGCCAGGTGACGTGGCAGGTGACGTGGCCAGGTCATGTGACAAGTGGACAATCCACAGCTTGTGGTAGGCGATGTGGCCAGGTGACGTGGACAGGTGACATGGCCTGGTGACGTGGCAAGTGGACAATCCACAACTTGTGGCAGGTGACGTGGCAAGTAATGTGGCCAGGTGATGTGGCAAGTGAACAATCCACAACTTGTGAGCAGGTGACATGGCCAGGTGATGTGGTCAGTGGCCAATCCACAACTTGTGGCAGGTGACGTGGCCAGATGACATTGCCAGGTGACGTGGCCAGTGGACAATCCACAACTTGTGGCCAGGTGACGTGGCTAGGTGATGTGGCAAGTGGACAATCCACAACTTGTGGCAGGTGACGTGGCAGGTGACGTGGCCAGGTGACATGGCCTGGTGATGTTCCAAGTGGACAATCCACAACTTGTGGCAGGTGACGTGGCAAGTGACGTGGCCAGGTGATGTGGCAAGTGAACAATCCACAACTTGTGGCAGGTGACGTGGACAGGTGACGTGGCCAGGTGACATGGCCTGGTGATGTGCCAAGTGGACAATCCACAACTTGTGGCAGGTGATGTGGCACCTGACATGGCCAGGTGATGTGGCAAGTGAACAATCCACAACTTGTGTCAGGTGACGTGGCCAGGTGACGTGGCAGGTGACTGGGCAGGTGATATGGCCTGGTGATGTGCCAAGTGGACAATCCACAACTTGTGGCAGGTGACGTGGCAAGTAACGTGGCCAGGTGATGTAGCAAGTAAACAATCCACAACTTGTGGCAGGTGATGTGGCCAGGTGACGTGGTCAGTGGACAATCAACAACTTGTGGCCAGGTGACGTGCCAGGTGATGTGAACAGGTGATGTGGCAGGTGGCATGGCCAGGTGACGTGGCAAGTGGACAATCCGCAACTTGTGGCAGGTGACGTGGCAAGTGGACAATCCACAACTTGTGGCAGGTGATGTGGCCAGGTGATTTGACAAGTGGATAATCCACAACTTGTGGCAGGTGACGTGACCAGGTGACATGGCCAGGTGACAAGGCAAGTGGACAATCCACAACTTGTGGCAGGTGTCGTGGTCAGGTGACATGGCAAGTGGACAATCCACAACTTGTGGCAGGTGACTTGGCCAGTTGACGTGGCAGGTGACGTGGCCAGTGGACAATCCACAACTTGTGGCAGGTGACGTGGCCAGGTGACATGGCAGGTGCGTGGCCAGTGGACAATCCACAACTTGTGGTAGGTGACATGGCCAGGTGACATGGCAGGTGACGTGGCCAGGTGACGTGGCCGGTGGACAATCCACAACCTTTGGCAGGTGGCGTGGCCAGGTGACGTGGCAGATGACGTGGCAAGTGGACAATTCACAGCTTGTGGCAGGTGACGTGGCAAGTGGAAAATCCGCAGCTTGTGGCAGGTGATGTGGCAAGTGACACGCTAAATACAAGTACACTGCTGCTCTCTCAGCTGCTACTCACTCTGGTCTCACAAATGTTTTTTGAGCTTAGGGAGGGTCTTATGATGTTTCTTAACTAAACGCTAATAAACGCAAACGCGGTAAAACGCTGCGAAATTCAGCCAGCAAAACAGGCTTTTTTATCCCGTGTGCATGGGGATAAACAGTCAAAAAATCTGGACGTGAGTGGAGAACCTTTCTCACGGTGGGATCATGTGGAGTGATCGGTCAGTTAGCCCTGGCTGAAATACCACCGGTCCAGGACGGGTCCTCGCCAACGTCATGCCTGAATGTCATACAGCGAAAGACAGACGGGGAGGAAACTAGCCCACTTACGGTATGTGCGACCGCAGCGGATACCCTCCCGTTTTAGCTGTGGTGTTAGATGGAGAAAGACCGTCCTCGCATTGCGGCGTCACAGAGAAAGATGTAGATCTTAGATTTACATTGATAGTGACACAGGAGGAACAGGAAATATGAGAAAGGACTGGCAGTAATGTTTTCTGGAGTTTAAAATATGCTGGCAGCGCTGTCCCAGGGCCAGGAGATGCGACTGGCCTGACACCCTCCCAATAGGTGGCACCCAGTGGGCGCACCACCCGATTCCCCGCCCCCCCTTTGGTAAAAAAAAAAAACAGATATCGACGCAGGCACAGTTTACCCTCTGTTTTCAGGGTAAAAAAGTGTGTTTTACGCCGGTACAGTAAGACCTTGGAATGCAAGCATAAATCGTTCCAGAAACATGTTTGTAATCCAAAGCACTTGTATATCAAAGCACATTTCCCCATAGTAAATAATGGAAACTCAATTGATTCGTTCCACAACCATTTATTCATAAGTCCTTCAGCTTATAGTTCATATAAAAAGACTAAAGCAATGTGACCGGGTTGTGTAACCATAAAATGTCCATCCACAAGGGGATTAGAAGCAAAATCCAGCAGGAGCTACAGAGTATAAAAGAGAAGAGAGGCGCCTCTAAGTGTAGCAAAATGTTGCTAAATGTTGTACCTTTATTAAATGTAACCATATTGCTACACTTAGAGGCGCCTCTCTTCTCTTTTATACTTTTTTTTATTTTATTTATATAATCTATTTTCTTCATATTTATAAAAATTATATACATATAAATATATATCACGAAACCAGTAAAAGAAAGACATTTTCTCACAATTTTCTATTATCTCTTTTATCGCCATAACTCTTTTCTTTCTTATCCCTCCTCCCCCCTTCCCCCCATCCTTTGTCCTAGTGTATGTTTTAAACTTCGCTCTCTTCCTTGTTGAATTTATTTCTATGGGGCCTTCCTTATTACTCCCTTTTTTGTGCTTTACATAGGGTATCCCATCTTCGCCAACCACAGTTTCCACATTTTTTCAGTTTCCTCTCTTTGTATAGGCTACTTTTTCCCTCCATACCATTTCTGCGACTATACTAACCCAATCTCTTACAGGGGGGCTTCTCTGCTTGCTATCTCTGCGCTATTAATTTTCTGGCCTGGAAAAGAGACCTCATCACTGCTAGCCTCTCCACCTATTCCCTCCCCCAATACATTATCTGGGGTCCATTTCCAGCCTATCATATATCATAATTATGGTGTCGATGATCTCTGACCAATATCGGTAAAGCTTTGGGCATCTCCATACCATGTGTAACAAGTCCCCTGTATCCTGACACTTGAACAGTCTCGTAGGTGTATAATATTTCCTGTGTATCAACATCAAATATGAGACCTTCTGTGCGGGTGAAACCGATACCAAGTGTCCTTTTTCTAATATCCTTTTCCATTGCCCAACCGATATTGGGCCAGATTCACGTAGGGGAGCGGCGGCGTAACGTATCGTAGATACGTTACACCGCCGCAAGTTTTCATCGCAAGTGCCTGATTCACAGAGCACTTGCGATGAAAACTACGCCGGCGGCCTACGGCGCAAGGCGGGCCAATTCAAATGGGCGTGTGCCATTTAAATTAGGCACGTCATGTGCCGGACCTACTGCGCATGCTCAGTTGCGCAATTCCCGTCGTGCTTTGCGCACCGTGACATCATTTTTTCGAACGGCGACGCGCATAGCGTAATTCCGTATTCCTGGACGGCTTATGCAAACGACGTTCATTTTTAAATTTCGACGCGGGAACGACAGCCATATTTTAGACAGCAATATGTTTGCTGACTAAAGTTAGGGTACCTAAAACGACGACTAACTTTGCGACGGGAAACTAGACTAGCGGCGACGTAGCGAACGCGAAAATCCGTTGTGGATCCGCCGTAACTCCTAATTTGCATACCCGACGCTGGTTTACGACGCAAACTCCCCCCAGCGGCGGCCGCGGTACTGCATCCTAAGATCCGACAGTGTAAAACAATTACACCTGTCGGATCTTAGGGATATCTATGCGTAACTGATTCTATGAATCAGTTGCATAGATAGAAACAGAGATACGACGGCGTATCAGGAGAAACGCCGTTGTATCCCTTTTGTGAATCTGGCCCATTGTCCCTAGAACCTCCTCCCATTTTCCCCTACTTTTAAGCCACTCCCGACCCTTAACCTCCCTGGCGGTATGATTCTGTCTGGAATTACGTACCAAAAGCGGTACATTTATTTTGCAAGGAAATTGGCGTTTTATACTGTAGGCCTGTAATTTTTAGAAATAACTCACTTAAATCTGACCAAGCAAGAGTCTTGTAGGCATCCCGGGTATGATTTTTTTTTTAAAACAAAATTATAAATTATAATATAATAAATAATTATAAATAATTATAACAAATAATAATATAATTATAATAAAAAATATTCAATAATGTAATCAACTCAAAATCACTGAAATTTGCAGTTGCAGAATTGTCGCTGTCATTATTTTATTTTTTTTATGACGAATTTCCCCGCAAATCGCTATCGCACATTTCTGCAAGTGATTATAATTTATTATCGCTGTTTTCTAGCTGATCTAAAACCATTTTTGACATAAAGGGACACTTTTGGACAATCTACAGTTTTTAGGCAGAAATGACATTTTTTATTATATAAAAGTACATGTAGGACACTGGGCAGACCACTAGGGACAAGGGGGGTGTGTATTTTTTACATACAGTGCTGTAATCTATAAGATTACAGTATACTGTATGTAATGTGTTTGTTTACTTTTTTGAATTTGGCGCCGTTCTCCGTCCCCGTGCGTCGTAACGTCGCAGGGAACGGAGATCGGCGGCACACGGGGAGACTGTGAATCGAGCGAGGAGGTCCCGCTCGCTCACACAGCGGGTGGCATCGCTGGATCCAGGGACAAGGTGAGTAAACCAAGCCTGTGGATCCAGCGAAAGGTAAGCCCGTCCAGCCCGAGCGTGACTC
This sequence comes from Rana temporaria, assembly GCF_905171775.1. Lineage (NCBI taxonomy): Eukaryota > Metazoa > Chordata > Amphibia > Anura > Ranidae > Rana > Rana temporaria. The sequence goes on from NC_053490.1 coordinate 399,987,903, forward strand.
GGGTTTGCCGATCCTAACATGTAAAACCAACCCCGAGTCACGCTCGGGTTTACCGTCAGGGGGGTTAATGCTTCCTCCTCATATATGTGAGTACATTTCTGATATAAATCCCCCAGTCCTACTCAGGCTACCTATTCTTTGGTAAATAGGGGTATTACACCAAACCGGGCCTTGTTTCTCAAACTGAGCATTTAAAGCTTGTCTAATTTGTAGGTATTTATAAAATGAGTGTTTGGGTATGTCATATTCCTCTCTCAATGCTGTAAATGTTTTTAACATACTTTCCTCGTACAGCTGGACCAGCCTATCTATATCCCTTTTTTTCCCATTCTTTGATCTTTCCTATTGTCTCCAGCTCCCGAAAGTTCCTGTTATTCCAAAGGGGGGTATATTCTGTCACACCACCTTGTCACCTTAGTGACTTTACTGCTTTCCATACCTCCAAGGCTAGCCTTACCGTGGGGGTTCTATTCACAAAAGAGTTCACCTCCAATACCTCCACTACTGTCTTACGGGGTGCCCCTGATATCATTAATCCCCCATTTATACCTCCTCCTGAGTCCTTACTCACTCCTAAGTGTTGCAATTGGGCTGTCAAAAAGTAGCTCCGTCGGTGCAGCACTGCCATACTCCCCTCCCTTGTTAATAACTGTAAGGTTTGTAAACTTATCCTGGACTGGCCTCCTTTCCATATATGTTCTCTAAACAGTGTACCATTTTTTTTTAAATCATTTCTTGTGTATCCATATCGGGGAATTATGCAATAAATATAGTAATTGTGGCATCCACAGCATTTTAATCAAGTTGCATCTCCCTGCAAGCGATAGTGGGAGACGCCGCCAGATTTTGATTTTACTTTTAAATTTAGCCAGAAGGGGGACTATATTGTTGTTTATATATGTATTTGGGTCTCTTGTTATATGTATACCTAGGTATTTCAATATCTCAACAAGGGCTCAAGTCCTGCGGGAACAAGTGGGAACGGAGTTCCTGCACTTTTTTCACAGTAGGAACTCAGTTCCCTTTGCAGGACTAGAGCAGCCGAGCCGCCCGAGCCAATCCTTCACTAAGCAGCGATGCCCAGCTTGAGTCACTGTCAGGGGCAGGCGAACCTTAGTAATCCTTTATGTTACTGGCCGCTTCCTGTATATGGATTCATTGGGTAGTGTGCGGGTATTCCGTCACTTCCTCGATGCCGCAATGTCTCCTGGGAGCTTTTGTCATTGTTCCCAGGAGACATTGCGGAGGTCTGCCACGAGTTATCGTGGGATTTAGAAAGAACTTCTAAATTCTAAATAGGGCTTGAAAATATCAGACTGAAGTCAAGACTGAGATGTATTGAAGTATTTCCTGTAGATTATCCCTTGCCCTGGGAACTCCAGCCACTGTCTGCCAAGCTACTGAGACTGTATATAAGTTAAAGTGTTACTAAACTCAGTAATATGAAAATTGTTTATCTGCCCCCGCAGTGCCGTTAACTTAGAAATATTATTTTTACATTAAAATACGGCCACTGTATATCTTTTGCGCTGATCTGTATACCACGGTCACGTGATAAACAGCAGGGTTTGCCCGAGTGCTGAGTGTTCAGGTAGAAGGAGATTTCCACTACAGCCTGTGTACTCATGCTGTTAAGGGAGGCAGAGCTTCCATGAATCAAAATGTGACATCCCACCCACTGTGTTCTTTTTTAGTTACTGGGCGTGAAGGAGGAGGGAGGGACTGAGCTGTCATTTAAGATCTGTATGCATGCCCAAATGTGTGATGTCATATCATGTGACCTGAAAAGCTAAGCCCAACAAGGAAATGTTCTCTCCAGCAATAGAGACCAGACTGAGCATGGGCAGCTTTACTACCCTCACTGTATCTTATCTGGCCAGTGAGTATAACAAGCATGCTTTTTCTGCATATACAGTCATATTTTACTGTTGTGGGTTTAGTAACACTTTAAGCTATCAACGGGATCTGTTTTAGAGATCATACTTTCAGTGTTTAGATTGCAGAAGCAGGACAACCCATGCTTAAACTTCTTTGCTCCATCACTCTTTTTAGCAATAATAAAACAAGCAAACAGTGATTAAAGCGGGAGTTCACCCGAAATTTTTTTTTAACATTAGATTTAGGCTAATTATGCGAAGCAGAATCGGGTTTTTATTTTAAAATAAATTCAGTACTTACCGTTTTAGAGATAGATGATCTCCGTGGCTTCCGGGTATGATCTTCGGGAATGGGCGTTCCTATTTGATTGACAGCCTTCCGACGGTCGCATACAGAGCGTCACCAGTTGCCGAAAGAAGCCGAACGTCGGTGCGGCTCTATACGGCGCCTGCGCACCGACGTTCGGCTACTTTCGGGAACTCGTGACGCGCTGTATGCGACCGTCGGAAGGCTGTCAATCAAGTAGGAATGCCCAGTCCCGCAGCCCATACCCGGAAGTGGCGGGAGAACTTCGATCTCTAAAACGGTAAGTACAGCATTGATTTTAAAATAAACACCCGATTCTGCTTCGCATACTTAGCCTCAATCTAATGTAAAAAATGATTTTTTGGTTGAACCTCCACTTTAACATGGATAAAAATCAGATAACATTGGAGGAAAAACTGATGTGGCAAGAATTTGATAAAAGTGTGTTTAAATGTATAACACAAATCTGTCTTCTTAACGCCAAAAATTATAACTTTTTGAACATCATCATGTGGGGCTGATTCAACAAAATTAGAAACAAACTGGAGTTATTTCCCATAGTGACCAATTAGGTTTCACTTTTCATTTTCTGGAAACATTACACAAAATCTGATTGGTCCTTATGGGTTGAAATTTCAACTTTGTTCTTATTTTCTTTCCACGAGTTTGTATGAATCAGCTCCATTGTGTCCAGCTTGCATGGAATCTTATTTTGAGTTCTTCAATCGTTTATTTTCATGATATTATTCTGAGAAACAACTGCCATCATTTTCCTCATATAGCCAAACAATTGAGCTGCTTGCAAGGTGTGTGGCTGCACACCATTGCTTTCATTGTTTTATGACAGCGGGATTATTCAAGTCTATGAAAGCTCAGTCTTCATTGAACTGTTCATTTCTGATACCGTCAGACACTGCACATTGCTTCTGCTGCCCCATAGCATTTAACTGCTGGCAGGAGGCTAGGGGGAAATCCTGGTAATCTAAAGGGAAATTACAGCTTTTACAATGTTTCCAAGCAGAATAAAAAAAATCAGCATTGCAATAAAAAAATATATAGATGTGATCAAATTAAAGCAGAGCTCCAGCCAACAAATAAATAAACAGATAATAATAATAATAATAATAATAATAATAATAATAATAATAATAATAATAATAAAAAGAGAGCAGAAAAAACAGCTTTTGCTGCAATATGCAACTGCAGTCTTTTTTCTTCAACTATATGTCTTCTGATGGCCAGTAACATTTATCCCACTTCTCTGAGCCCAGGTTGTCCTGTGCCAGCTTGTTACTGGCAAGTGAAAGTACAAAGAGCATAGTGATGAGCTAATTTTTTTGTTACTGTGTTTTCTCTTCCTATGAGCATACCTTTTTGTCAGCACATAAACGAATGGCCTAAAAAACTAAATGAACTAAAAAATTATAATGAATTATGATGAACTTAAATTAAGTAAAACCAGAAAAATTTGCACCTAAGCCTAGATTGCAAGCCCCCCAACGCCCCTCATAGGACATATTCAATTTGGGGGCTTGCAATCTAGGCTTAGGTGCAAATTGTTCTGGTTTTACTTAATTTAAGTTCACCATAATTCATTATAATTTTTATATTATTTATTTTACCTTCTATATCTTGCTATACAAGATAGGGTTCATGTGATCTTTGTATGTTTATGCAATACAATCTCATACTGAGAGGTGCAGGCGTGTCTGCGGGAGGGGTAATGGTCACGAACCACTCGCATTGGATGTCCGCCGCCTGCCCATCACATCTATGCCGCCCAGCTCTTTGTGGCTCATACGTAGCCATATGAATAATCCAGTGTCCCCGCGGCACACATTAAGCCTTGACTCGGCCCGGTGTCTCCTCTGCCCATCTATTTATGCGCAACCCGTGTGATCCTTTCCCCTTATTACTGCATTCCATTCCCCCCATTAGAGACGTTTAGAGCTATGTCAATAATATATAGGTTATTACACATGTGTGATGCCTTGATACAATAAGGGTGTCCCCTGGATACACTTTCAGTAGCAACTTCCGGGTACAGCTCTCATACAACAGCACATATGTATACTCAAGTTAAATGTATATAGTCCACTAATTTATTGCAATATATGGAGCTGTGCATTTTTATACTGTGCATCATATGTATATTGTTTGTATTTTAATATTATAATCGTGTATGTTATTTATACATGCTTTATTATACAACTTCCTGTCCACTCCCACATGGAGGTGTGGCCGGAGGCTATGTTCTATTTAAAAGCCAGCAGTATGGGGGTGCAAAGATATGCCCCTGTTGATGGCTTTTTTAGCCGAAACGCGTCGGGTACTGCTATGTGAGCATCCTTACCTGGTTTTTATTTACTTTCACGTGATTTTATGTATCGTTTATTTTTCAAATGAAACCTTCCAAGGTTTAGTTTGATTTGCACCATCTGGAGCACTCTCTTTTTCATTTCCATGTCCACACTTGTCCTGCCTGTTCATTGAGGCAGGCCATCTGATCCGCATTACTCAATCACATCCGCCTGGTTCCTGGATTGGAGGTATTCATTCTACAAGGATTGATACAGCCACCACCGCCCGGAGTGACCATCATTGCAGAGTTCCAGGTCTGTTGAGACCATCATGCCTTCTAGACTTACTGTTTATATTAACATGTGAGTCCACACCTGTCGGTAAGAGTACCCAGTTATTTCTTTGATGTTTTGGATGATGACTTCAGACATATGAGATCATTATCCACTCACTTTCATTGATTTGAACTGTGCACCACTCACCAGCTGGAGCGATCCATCAATTTGTTTGGAGATTGAATATTTGGACTTCAATTTTTTTCATTATTTCACACTATTGGTCACGATTATTGTCATTGACCATTGTATTCTAGCGCTGCACTTTGTTATATATAATACAATCTCATATCTAGACTCTTAATGTGAGGGCGAGTTCCTTTTCATTTGTGTAGTTCTAGAAATACCTATTAAACATTTCAAAGTATATAGTCATATATAACTTCTTTACCCTTTAGGTAATTTTATTTATTTATCATTACATTTGGCCCTATTAAGGTTTTCTCAAGATTGTGGCACTTCAAAGTTTTCCTGTCACGTTCGTGACACTGTCAAATTTGTGATGGTCCGATTGGAGACACTTCCGGTTTCAGTATTATGATGCGGACACCCAGAAACTACTAGACTTGCGCTCAAAGCGAGGCTTGTACCGCGCTATTTATCAGCCCAAGCGCCATATTTGCTGTGGCTGCATCTAAAGAACCGTCTTTCCTGCTCTGAGTGCCATTTTGTTGACGCCCAGTGCCACTAAGTCCCTCGGTATGAGTTTTTCTTTTCTTTTGATCACAGGGCTTTTTATGGAAATAAGTCCAAGATTCAGTTGGACTTTAGTTTACATTTTTTTATATTTTTTTATTGTTTAATACTGTGCACTTTCTAACACTCGGTGTCTATGGAAGCTAGTTCCATATAGGATGAACAGGAAGCAATCACTATTTCCAGAGATTCAAAAAGAGGCTTGGTTCACCATAAAATGGTTAAGCATTGTATACCAAAGTGAGGCTTGGAATGCAAACCAAGGCGCCATCTTTGGAAACAGGAAGTGAACTGATTGTAATTTTGGCGACCATGGATCTGGCTCTCATTAGGGTGAACAGGAAGTATTCACTATTTCCGGCCAGATTCAAAAAGAGGCTTGGTTCACCTTACATGTATAGCATTGTATACCAAAGTGAGGCTTGGAATGAAAATCTTGGGTGAGAACCTCCTTCCCCCAGCCAGGGCATTAAAAATGGGTCGTGGATGGGTATTCCAGCATGACAATGGCCAAAAAAACATGTCCAAGGCAACAAAGGAGTGGCTCAAGAAGAAGCACATTAAGGTCCCGGAGTGGCCTAGCCAGTCTCCAGACCTTAATCCCATAGAAAATATGTGGAGGGAGCTGAAGGTTCGAGTTACCAAACGTCAGCCTCAAAACCTTAATGACTTGGAGAGGATCTGCAAAGAGGAGTGGTACAAAATCCCTCCTGAGATGTGTGCAAACCTGATGGCCAACTACAAGAAACATCTGACCTCTGTAGATTGCCAACAAGGGTTTTGCCACGAAGTAGAAAGTAATTTTTTGCAAAGGGGTCAAATACTTATTTCACTCATTAAAATGCATTTGAAATGAAAAAGTAATGATATTATAAAGTTCCTTCCCAGAGGAGCCATTTGCAGCGTGATGTGGAGATAGATAGAACAGGGCTCTGTTCATTGCTACAAGTGAGTAAGTCTATCATAGGTTGCTATTTTAATTCTGTTGTGAGTATAGAGTTTTAGTGCAGTGTAAATATAATGATAGTACAGCATCAGTGTAGTGCGACCTTCCTTTTTTACTTTAGTGTCAGTGGAGTGAGTCAGGGCAGTTTTACTGCAGTATATTGAAGTGTGTCAGAGTAGTTTTACTGCATTATATTGAAGTGTGTCAGTGTAGTGTGTCTGGGCAGTTTTACACCATGCATGGAGGAGTCAGCTGAATTATTTGAACACAACGTCAGCCACTTGCTCCTTGATGATGCACAGCCATTACTTGATTCTGATGTTGGTTCTGACTCTGAGGTTGAGGAATGTAGAAACAAGACCCTACAGAGAGGGGAGAACACTGATAAACAACAAATTGGCAGTCATGTTTAACCAGCTGCAGTGTATTGCCAAGTTGACTCCAGTGATGATGAAGATAGAGGGGATGATGAGGTCACTGATGCAAATTGGGTGCCAAATAGAGCAGAGGAGGAGAGTGAGGGTGAGGCACAACCCCAATGAGGCAGTGTGTCCTCCAGTGGCAGCCATCATGGAAGAGCAGGGGGCAGCCATCCTATACCATCAGATTGTGGAGCTGTTATCTCCCGACCGACTTCCCACAGTTCAGCTGTCTGGGCCTTTTTTAGCACATGTGCAGACGATCGCACTATTGCAAACTGCAAACTTTGCCTCAAGCAGATTAAGCAGTGCAAAAACACCAGCCATTTGGGTACCACATGCTTGACAAGGCATTTAACCTCCCACCACTCAGCCTGTTTGCAAGAGCATCTGAAGGCCACACAAAAGGGATGCAATTCTTTTCCTCACCTTGCAGCTTGCTCCTCACCTTTCAGGTCTACCCTCCGCTATATCTCATGACCGCTCAGCAGCCTAGACTGACGGGGATGATGGTATAGCAAAAGGGTGTCACAAGTCCTTGCAGCACGTCTGCCAGCAACACACCACCAGCTTCAGAGTTTAGCAGGCAAATCTTCTGCCCCAGCTGCTGCATCGGAAAAAAAAAATACAGTCACTGTCACCCACATACCCAGCATCTAAATTCCAGCTTGTATAAGCTGTTGGCTTTACAAATCCTGCCTTTCCATCTGGTGCATTCTACCCCCTTGCAAGAATTTTCAGAATGGGCTGTACCACAATACCAGCTTCCGACTGTCGCATACATCGCGTCACGAGTTGCCTAAAAAAGCCGAACGTCGGTGCGCAGGCGCCGTATAGAGCCGACTCGCAGTCCGGCTTCTTTTGGCAACTTGTGACGCACTGTATGCGACGGTCGGAAGCCTGTCAATCAATTAGGAACGCCCAGTCCCGCAAAAGACATACCCGGAAGCGGCAGTGAAAATACGGTATGTACGGGGAAAAAATACAAAAAAACAGCCGATTGTCATTAGGACAACTCGGCTGAATGTAATGTTAAAAATTTATTTTTAACATTTTTAAGGCCATTCCAGCTCGGTACCATCACGTGGGAGGCAATGTTGTGGCATGGTTGGGCAAAACAGTCAGCCGCAAGGTCCACCTTACTGCTGACTTGTGGTCCAGAAAGCATGGTCAAGGAGGCTATATTTTGTTGAATATTTCTGAATTAACAAATTTGTTGAATTTCGTCGAAAAACGAATTGCACATGTCTAGTACCCAGGGTTGCAAGATCTTCTGAAGCAGGCCAGAAGAGTCTTTATGCATTTCAGGCGGTCATACACAGACAGTGTTCGATTGGCTAAAATTTTGCGAGAATTCCACCTGTCCATAAACCGCCTGATTTGTGACATGCCCACCAGGTGGATCTCAACTTTGTAAACCATAGGCTCAATGCGGCATGGCCTTTTTCCCCACGCCAATGGCTTCTCATAAAGTATGCATGCACTGTACTGTCACCATTTCAGGAGGCGACAAAGATGATGAGCTGTGGCAATGCATGCATCAGTGACACAATCCTTCTTCTGTTCCTGCTGGAGCAGACACTACATGGTATTATGGACAGGGCATTCGAGGCAAAGCAGCGGGAGGAAGAAGAGGACTTCCTTTCCTCTCAAGGCCTGCTTTATGCAGACACAATTCTTGCGACACCACAAAACACACAAGAGGAGAGGGAGGAGGAGGAGGATTTTGGCAGTTTTGGAAGCATTGAAGCAGAGGAAGACATACGTCAATCCTTATGAGATGATAATAAGGGAGGAGTAATGGCGCTTGCTACTAGACAAAGATTTAATAAAATATTATAATAAATAAAACTAGGGTCTAAAATATTGCTTAAATCGCAATCCAAATCCAAATAAAACGAGCCAACTGGGCCAAAGGAAGATGTATCACTCCCAATTAATACCCAACACCAATCAAAGGGATGATGAGGGGGGTACGGCTGAGTGACGTTTGATGTAAACGTGAACCAATAGGTGGTGTGAAGGAAACCACCAGATAAATAATGTAAAATAACACTGTTCAAGGTGAAGTGAAATAATATAACACCGTGAACCAATAATAATTCAGGTGCTTAAGAATAAGATATAAAAGTGACAAGACGTGCACTAAATAAAGTGTATGACAAGATGACTTAATAAGTAAAATGATGTATATAAAAAGAAATATATATAAAAAATATTCTCTATATAAACAAAATTGTGAGTCTCTGTGCACACTCCACACTCCAAGATATGTGCATAAATGTAAAATACAATCAAGTGTCCAAAAATAAATCACAATAAGGTGCTTCAATCAACAGTATTTTCCAAAGTGCATATGTGCTCCAATAAGGTGCTTGACTCCACAGCAGGTCCCACGGTGCATAATGTGCAAAACCAGTGCTCCATTTCCCCAAGCCTCTCACCTCAGAAAGGCTTAAAAAAAGCCTATAGATATCCAATGCTGCTGGCTTGATAGCACAGCAGATTCCGTTTCTGATGGAAGGCTCTCGGTCAGCCTAATTTCCCACGTCAAGATCTCAGGGTAGATGGCTCTCAATTAAACACATAAAAGCTCCATAGCGTAAAACTGATTGATATGTTTAATAAATAAAAGCAATTACACTTACAGCAGGCTTAGATAAAGATAGCATGTAGCGTGTAGTATAGATATCTCCGCTCTCGGCCGCGAGCAGAGATTACGTCACCACCGGCTTTCCTCCTTACGCGTTATGTGGCCGCACACGCCACTTACTCATAGGATCATCCTTATGAGATGGTTTTCCAGAACCCTTGGGAGTAATACATGGCTGGGAGGAGACAGTTCCAGATATTGTAGTCCCCAGTGACCACAAGGACGACTTTGCTTCTCATGCCTCCGCAAACTTGCGGTGCATGGCCTCCCTTATTCTTTAAAGCCTGCGAAAGGACCTGAGAAATCATGGCATTAAGGAGAAGGATCATTATTGGTTGGCAACCCTCCTTGGCCACCGTTACAAGGAGAATGTCTCGGAACTCATCCCATACCCACAAAGGTAGCAGAGAATTAAATATCTTGAGGACACCTTAAAGAGGAGTTTGTAATGCTTTTCCAGACTCTGGTAAGTTACAGTCTCGTGGAAAAGCTAGCTTTGAGGCTTCTGTTGGTCTAAGGAGGGGCATCTCAATGTTTTTTTAGTCCTCTGCGCCCAGGGCTGTCAGCTTCTACATCCCATCGACAGCATCTGCATCAAATGGTGGGAGATTATTAGGGGCGAAAACAGACACGGAGAGCTTTCCAGTCAATGATCCACTAGGTTACTGGGTCATGAGAATAGACCACTGGCCAGAACGTGCCCAGTATGCAATTGAGCTACCGAATTGCCCTGCATCCAGCGTGCTTTCCGAAAGGGCATTCACTGCTGCCAGAGGTTTGATGTCAGATTAAAGAGCGCATCAACAGACTCCATTGACCCTCTGACATTTATCAAAATGAATGATTCCTGGATTAGCAGCCGCTATCATGCCCCTGATTCAGATGTTGCCAATTAAGTGGTTTTGTGATGTGAAATCTCTCTGCAAGACGGTCTAGGCTGCCTAGCTTTTGTGCGTGTTGATTTTATCTGGAAGACATTTTTTGGTATAGGTTTCATGGGCACAATTGACACCCAAGGACCAATTTTTCCACACCTGTTTGACAGGTGCACATAATTGAATTTTTTTACAAAAAAGTCAATTCTTGCTTTCATCAACAGTACCTCTATAGGGTTACGGTGTGAAGGCACCACCAACACCCAAAGCTCAATTTTTCCATACCTGTAAATATACTGTGGCAGGTCAGCAAGTGATTAAACACTAGCACTAGCAAATAAAAAAAGAATAATATAGCATATACAATTGCAAGTCATATTGTAATTGAATATTGACATCTGCACTAAGGTACAAGTCAGATTTTTGACACCCCCTGCAACAAAAATGTCATTTTTTGTAACATACTTCCATAGAAAAATCACATCTAAAGGGATGCAGACCCTACAATTTTTCTCATTAGGTGCAGCAACTGATTGATAATTATAAAATCGCTCCCATGCATTTTGATTTAGCACATGGATACATGCAAACAGATATTTCTTCCGAATGACAAAAGGTAGTAATCTGCAACAAAGTTTGCACATAGATCACCTAGAGGGGAATGTTTTTTTTCCCCAACGAAAGTGGAGTTACTGTTTAAATATTCGTAATCCTTTTTCTGCTAGCATTAGAACATACTGTAGAAAGGAATGTAAAAATAGCTCAAGCTCTGTCAGATTGGATGGAGAGCGATTTTCAAGTCTTTTCAAGTCGATTTTCAAGCAATTTTCAAGTCTTGCCACAGATCCCCAATTGGATTTAGGTCTGGACTTTGACTGGGCTATTCTAACACATAAATATGCTTTGATCTAAACCATTTCATTGTGGCTCTGGCTGTATGTTTAGGGTCGCTGTCCTGCTGGAAGGTGAACCTCCATCTCAAGTCTTTTGCAGACTCTTGAGGCCTCGTACACACAACAGAGTTTCTCGGCAGAATTCAGCGAGAAACTCGGTCAGAGCCGGATTCTGCCGAGAAACTCTGTCGTCTGTACACTTTTGGCCCGATGGAGCCGCCGAGGAACTCGTCGAGAAAATAGAGAACATGTTCTCTATTTTCGCGTTGTTCTATGGGAGAAGGCGGCCCGCCGAGCTCCTCGGCGGCTTCATCCCTGAACTCGACGAGGAACTCGATGTGTTTGGCACGTCGAGTTCCTCTGTCGTGTGTACGAGGCCTAACAGGTTTTCTTCTAAGATTGCCCTGTATTTGGCTCCATCTTCCCATCAACTCTGACCAGCTCTCCTGCTAAAGAAAAGCATCCCCATAACATGATGCTACCACCACCATGTTTCATAGTGGGGATGGTTTGTTCAGGGTGATGCAGTGTTAGTTTTCCTCACACATAGCATTTTGCTTTTAGGCCAAAAAATTACGTTTCGGTCTCGACTGACCAGAGCACCTTCTTTCAACAATGGCTTTCTTCTTGCCACTCTTCCATAAAGGCCAGATTTGTGGAGTACATGACTAATACATGACTAATAGTTGTCCTGTGGACATATTCTCCCACCTGAGCTGTGGATCTCTGCAGCTCCTCCAGAGTCACCTCTTGGCTGATTCTCTGATTAATGTTCTCCTTGCCCGGCTTGTCAGTTTAGGTGGACAGCCATGTCTTGGTAGGTTTGCAGTTGTGCCATACTCTTTCCATTTTCAGATGATGGATTGAATATTGCTCCATGATATGTTCAAAGCTTGGGATTTTTATAATCGAGCCCTGCTTTAAACTTATCCACAACTTTATCCCTGACCTGTCTGGTGTATTCCTTGGTCTTCATGATGATGGTTCACTAAGGTTCTCTAACAAACCTCACAGAACATATTGACATTTAATTGCATGCAGGTGGACTCTATTTACTGATTAGGTGACTTCTGAAGGCAATTGGTTCCACTAGATTTTAGTTAGGGGTAGCAGAGAAAAGGGAGCTGAAAACAAATGCACGCCACACTTTTCAGATATTATTATTTGTCAAAAAAATTGAAAACTATTTATCATTTTCCTTCCACTTCACAATTATGTGCCACTGTGTTGGTCTATTACATAAAATACATTTACATAGAAAATGTAGAAAATTAAGGGGTATGAATACTTTTTCAAGGCACTGTATTTCTCAGCAAAAAAGGAAGGTATATTATACAGACTCCATAAACAGTATTTAACCACTTGTCCATGGGAGGACGCCATATGACGTCCTCGAATTTGTGCGGTGATATCTGAATGATGCCTGCAGCTACAGGCATCATTCAGATACCGCTGTCTTCACCTGTCGATTCTGTGCACAATAAGAATGATCAAAGCGGCAGTTCCACCGCTTGATCGTTCTTATAGGCAGCGGGATGGGACGTCCCCCCTCCCGCCGCTATCCGGTGCTTCTCCGGGTCTCCTGTGCCATCGGGGGCCCGGAGAGCGAATCGGTCGGCTCACGCCCGGTACCCAGAAGTAAACAAAGCCGAAATCGCGGCTGTTGGCATGTGATCAGTGATTTTTTTTTCACCGATTTCATGCATGGAAGCCTGGAGGAGAGATGTGGGGTCTTATGGACCCCACATCTCTCCATAAAGAGGACCTGTCACACTGATTCCTATTACAAGGGATGTTTACATTCCTTGTTATAGGAATAAAAGTGATAAAAAAAAAAATGTCCCTGTTATCTCGCGCGCAGAAGCGAACACGCATGCAAGTCCCGCCCAAATATGTAAACGCAGTTAAAACCCCACATGTGAGGCACTGTCACGTGTGTTAGAGCGTGTGCAACAATTCTAGCACTAGACCTTCTCTGTAACTAGAAAATAGTAACCTGTAAAAAACATTAAAGCGTCACCTATGGAGATTTTTAAGTATCGAAGTTTGGTGCAATTCCATGAGTGTGTGCAATTTTAAAGCGTGACATGTTAGGTATCTATTTACTCGGCGTAACATCATCTTTCACATTATACAAAAAAATTGGGCTAACTTTACTGTTTTGTTATTTTTTAATTCATAAAACCGTTTTTCTTCCCCAAAAAAGACGTTTGAAAAATGATTGCGCAAATACCGTGCGAGAAAAAAAGTTGCAATGACCGCCATTTTATTCCCTAGGGTGTCTGCTAAAAAACAATATACAATATTTGGGGGTTCTGATTAATTTTCTAGCAAAAAAAATTGATTTTTACATGAAGGAGAGAAGTGCCAAAATAGGCCCGGTGGACAAGTGGTTAAACTCATGGCGTAGGTCACATTTTCTAAATTGCAAACAGCATGCAGGTTTCCAGTGTAAAAACGAACAGTTATATTTCCCATTAAAAAGGTAGTAGGTCATGTTTTGAATAGGGCACCACTCAACCTTTAATTAATGATTCAAGATTATAAAATATTTCTTCACAAAAAAAATTTAAATATTGAACAGACTATGTGTACATATAGTATTGAAGCACTTTTAAAAGGCTCAATTTTAAACAAAAGCATTACTAGTCAGCTTTTAATAAAAAAAAAATTAGAGTGTATTTATTTCAGTAGGAAAAAAAACGAAATATTATAGTGAATTTGTGCACAGTATTTAAGCACTTGTACTTGGCTGCATTTTAAACGGGAAAGACAACAGCCAACTTTTAATCAAAACCTTAACATTCTAGTGTATTGAAAGATATTTTAGAACTGCTCCACAATCCAATAAAACAAGAAAAATAAACATTTTAACTCAGTGCAGCCGCTATCTACAGGATAAAATAATCAAAAAATAAAAGGAAAATAATAAGACAGTGCTACCTGTTTACCAATAAATAAATATAAAATGTGCATTCATATATAATTCATCAATCACAAAGTGCTTCAATTTATAATTCATCAATCATAAAGTGCATCTATATACCATTCAAAAAAGTTTATCCGTAGGAATATAAAAAACATAATATCAAGCGCACTCCCTATAAATGTCTCTTTAAACAATAAACAAAGGATAGGAGATGGGAACTATAGAACTCTCAAACAAGTTTTGAGTTAGTATCCAAAAGTGAAATATAGTGCTCATATGGAATTACTATAGTCCATCCATAAAATGTCCACAGCACTAAATAACCAAAAGATGCCTTGCTTAGATGGCTGCCAGCTGACAGATGAAGCAATCTGTAGAACAACAAAAAAGGAGACACAATGCAGCGCCTTCTGAGCGTAGCAGGTGTATTTAATATTGGAAATTTTGTTAAGACATATAGATAACCTACTCACATGTCTGATGTAGGTAAAAGCATGACCAATTATACATGTTTCATCCGCGGGGGTCCCGGAGAAGACGAGATGTCCTCATGCTGGCATACAGTGTTTGTCCTAGTCCGTACTGCAGCGGCGATAGGAACCAAAGGCGCCCTCGGAACTGAAGTGCGCGGTACAGGTCTCCACTGTGTGCTGCTATTGCTGTCGACTTCACATCCGGACGCGGGAGGTGCGCGCGTTCGAGGCTTTCAAGTCTCTTCTTCAGGCATATTCATAAGATTATGCCTGAAGAAGAGACTTGAAAGCCTCGAACGCGCGCACCTCCCGCACCCGGATGTGAAGTTGACAGCAATAGCAGCACACAGTGGAGACCTGTACCGCGCACTTCAGTTCCGAGGGCGCCTTTGGTTCCTATCGCCGCTGCAGTACGGACTAGGACAAACACTGTATGCCAGCATGAGGACATCTCGTCTTCTCCGGGACCCCCGCGGATGAAACCTGTATAATTGGTCATGCTTTTACCTACATCAGACATGTGAGTAGGTTATCTATATGTCTTAACAACATTTCCAATATTAAATACACCTGCTACGCTCAGAAGGCGCTGCATTGTGTCTCCTTTTTTGTTATCCGTAGGAATATAAATGTCAAAAAGGGCTACTGCAAATAAATACATTTTAAGACAGTTCCAAATATTAAGAGTTCCAAATCGCGCATAAGTAAATCAATCTTCATCCAATACAATGTCATGTGCATGAAAATTTCAAGGTGTTCGGTACTAAAATAACGGTGTATACACAGTCCTAATTCTTCTCATGCTCCAGCTTTAAGTGCAGTGCCCACCACCAGATACTGTATACTAAATAGCTCACCAGAACTATTTGCTGGTAAATCCAGCAAAAGCGCATGTAAAGATAGTTTACAGGAATAACAATATGTCCAGGCTTGGTGGGTCTCCCTCCAGAATCACCATATATTGACACAATAACCAAACATATACACGATCAGGAAGAGAAAAGAAGCTCACAAAGCGTAAAACCATAAGGTTTTATTGATAAAAAAAGTAATCACACACACAGCACTAACATTAAGTAGTGTCACAACTGACACTACTATAGCACACTCAGATCAATTACCAAGCTTCTCGGGCTGCAAACTCAGGCCTCGTACACACGACAGAGATTCTCGGCAGAATTCACCGAGAAACTCGGTCAAAACCCGGATTCTGCCGAGAATCTCTGTCGTCTGTACAGTTTTGGCTCGATGGAGCCGCCGAGGAACTCGACGAGAAAATAGAGAACATGTTCTCTATTTTCTCGTTGTCCTCGTTCTTCTATGGGAGAAGCCGGCCCGCCGAGCTCCTCGGCGGCTTCATCCCAAAACTCGACGAGGAACTCGACGTGCCAAGCACGTCGAGTTCCTCTGTCGTGTGTACGGGGCCTCAGACTGCACGTATGGACCTGTTGTGCCTGGTGACGTCGCGGCCAATGCCCCTTCCTACGTGTTTCGTCTTCCAGGGGCGTCTACTATCTACCAGAAATTCAATGTGCTCCTAACTTCTGTTTGGACTGGCAACACCACCTCTGCTTAATGTGGAACTAAACCCATCAATTTAAGTATTTCCCACAACAGGTATGCCCCCTAGACCACCAGGGAATGCCAATCTTTGCCAAGGCAGCTGCCAATCAATGCCCAGGCAGCTGCCAACCAGTGCCCACTCAAAATCTCTGCCAGTGCCAGTGCCACCAGGGATACCCATCAGTGCTGCATATCAATGCCGCATGTCAGTGCCCATTAGTGCCATGTATTGATGCCCATCAGTGCCGCCTATCAGTGCCCAGCAGTGCCGCCTATCAGTGCCCAGCAGTTCTGCCTATCAATGCCACCCATAAGTACCCACCATTGCAGCCTTTCAGTACCCATCAGTGTCGCCTATCAATGCCAATCAGTGCCCACCAGTGCCACCCATGAGTGCCCATCAGTGCCGCCTATCAATGCCCATTAGTGCTGCATATCAGTGCCACCTACCAGTGCCCATCAGTGCCGCATATCAGTGCCCATGGTCAGTGACTGTCAGTGCCACCTCTTTGGCGCTGCCTTATCAGTGCCCGTCAGTGCCGCCTTATCAGTGCCCATAAGTGAAGGAGAAAACGTACTTATTTACAAAATTTTATAACAGAAAAAAAAGAAAAACTAAAATTTTTTCAAAATTTTCGGTCTTTTTTTATTTGTATAGCAAAAAATAAAAACTCCAGAGGTGATCAAATGCCACCAAAATAAAGCTAAATTTGTGAACAAAATGATAATTCTGTTTGGGTACAGTGTAGCATGACCGCGCAATTGTCATTTAAACAGCGACAGCACAGAAAGTTGAAAATTGTCTTGGGCAGGAAGGGGCATGGTATTGAAGTGGTTAACATTACAGCAAAAAAAAGAAAAAAAACGTGAAAAAATGATGCTAGGACATGCTCCAGTCTAGAGGGAAAGGGGAAGGTTTGGGATTAAATTTGGGAAATGCCTAGACTTTAACAGTCAAGCTATCTATTTATAAAATTGAATGTAAAAACAGTTATACACTAATTGTTGATTCTGGTTTACAGAAACCCCAGACAATCATTATTACAGCTGCTAGCTTTCTTCAAAGTTGTTTTTTTCTTTAAATTCCGATATTGAATAAAATAAAATGTTATATTTATGCTATATATCCTACCATAGATCAAGGCCATGAAATAACAGCCGGCGGTAAACTTTTTTTTTTTTTTTTTTAAAGATTCTCTAGTCACCAGCTGACAAAAAATGGTCTGTTAGTACTTTGGGGGCACTCCCAGATATAATTGAAGTGCTAACGAGATTGAGGTTAGATTTCCACTGTCATTTCGAGTTTTGTTGCTAGGAAACAGGATGTTATGTCAGCTCTTGAAAGAAGAGGCCTCCTCCTGAAATAGTATTATAGGAGCCCCAAATTATATCAGCTGCAGCCCATTTGTGTAGAAAATGATGCTGCTGTTGTTACTGATAGATTTATTTGTATTACTGTGATTTGCCCACTTTACCATTTCTTTCTAAACAGTGATGCATTTATGTATGCCTAATAAACACTGCCACACAGGAAATATGGCGCTCTGTATGCTGCCTTCCAGTACTGAGACAGTTACATACAGTGGCCCAGATTCACGTAGAATCGCGGCGGCGTAACGTATCGTAGATACGTTACACCGCCGCAAGTTTTCATCGCAAGTGCCTGATTCACAAAGCACTTGCGAGAAAACTTCCGCCGGCGGCCTCCGGCGTAAGCCCGCGTAATTCAAAGGGGCGTGTGCCATTTAAATTAGGCGCGCTCCCGCGCCGGACCTACTGCGCATGCTCCCTTTTGAATTTCCCGCCGAAGTGACGTAATTTTTTCGAACGGCGACGTGCGTAGCGTACTTCCGTATTCCCGGACGTCTTACGCTAGAAGGAAACATTTTTAAATTTCGACACGGGAACGACGGCCATACTTTATACAGCACATACGTGTGCTGTGTAAAGTTAGGGCACCTAAAACGACGACTAACTTTGCGTCGGGAAACTAGACTAGCAGCGACGTAGCGAACGCGAAAAACCGTTGTGGATCGCCGTAACTCCTAATTTGCATACCCGACGCTGGTTTACGACTCGAGCTCCCCCCAGCGGCGGCCGCGGTATTGCATCCTAAGATCCGACAGTGTAAAACAATTACACCTGTCGGATCTTAGGGCTAACTATGCGTAACTGATTCTATGAATCAGTCGCATAGTTAAGAAGACCCTAAAACAGAGATACGACGGTGTATCAGGAGATACGCCGTCGTATCTCTTTAGTGAATCTGGGCTAGTATTTTACTGGAATGAGGAGTCCTCTTGTTGGTACTTTGCATCCCTTTCCGAGGATTCGCATCAGATTGCACCCAGGTGACGTTGTGCCAGTCCTATTTATGTCCATGTAGTTTTACTAAAACACGCCTAAATATGTTACTGTCATCTAAGCTGTTTAAGCATTTCTTAGCACTGTTTTAATAGTTATATGCTCTATGCCTGATAAAGTTGAGCTGGCCATAGTTGGTTCAAATCTTGGCTGGTTCTGCAGGGACTGGCCGGGAGGTGAACCATCTGTGGGCAGACCGAATGTACCCAAGTCGATCCATCAATTGACTTGGGTACAAACAGCATGTTGGATTTTTGGCATGCATTTATTGCCAGCGGTTTTACTAGCAACTATCAATAATCAATGTGTCATGGTTGCAGAAAAGTAAATTGCACTATCTATAGCCTGCCTTTCAGTCAAACATTAGCATTTATATATTAAAGGTGAAGTAGGGCCAAAGCTATTTTTGGCCCTACTTCCCCTGTAGGTCACAGGAATGCACTTAGTTCTGCTTTGACCTTATTCAGCCGACAGCGGGCTAAAGTCTACTGTAGGCTGAAGTCACTCAGACGGTCCAGACTCTGTAGAAATCCCAACTTTAATGTTGGGATTCACTCAGAGGCCTGACGGGCATCTGTCTCAGCTTCTCATCTGCTTCTGAGGATGTCACGTATTGATGACGAAACACATCAAGCGGTAATTTTTGGTACGTTATTTCCACTCCAGGGAGAACAAACGCCAAGGAACAAGCCACTTCCATTTTGCTTTGTAAACACAGGACTAATGTTACAATTATTTAGCGGTTTTGTATTAGTTTTTAACAGTGATTTCAAAAAACTTTAAGCGGTTTACACTATGAGAAGGCTCTCCTTTCTTATTTTTTAACTGCTCCTTCCAATGGATGGGATAAGGACCAGAGCAACAGCAAGGAGGGAAAAACATCTAAGATTGATGTCGATTAAGAGATGTAGATAGGTCCCAAAGTGACCTAAGAAGGGCTGTTAACTCGTCTTGTTGTACAGCAAGGGGGTCATCAAAATCTGACTGACATCTGGCTCAGTTTCTTAGCTTGCTGCTGAGAGCCTGAGCCAGTGCTTCAGTGAGCGATGGAGGGGCAGAGCAGAGAGCTGGTGACTGACAGTCACCAGTACTCAGTTCACTGAAGACCAAGAACTAAGAAATCAGCGGCCTTTGATCGCTCATTTTTCAGTGTTATGCCCTGTAAACACGATCGGTCCGTCTGATGAAAACGGACGATGGACCGTTTTCATCGGACGAACCAATCGTGTGTGGGCCCCATCGTTTCTTTCCCCGGTGAAAAAAAATAGAACCTGTTTTAAATTTTTCTTATGGTTAAAAAAACGATTGAAAAAAACGTTCATCTGTGGGGAAATCCATCGGTCAAAGATCCACGCATGCTCAGAATCAAGTCGACGCATGCTCGGAAGCATTGTACTTCATTTTTCTCAGCACGTCGTAGTGTTTTACGTCACTGCGTTGGACCTGATCAGATTTATTTTTTTTTTTTTAAGTGTATTTTGTGCGTGTACTCGAGAGAGGAGCCGGACTGCAGGAGTTGGGAGTATGCAGGCCTCCCCCAGAGGCAATCTGCCACCTTTCTCCATGCCCCGGGTGGCAATGGCGGGTGTGTGAGGGGGTCCTCCCACACAGCCCGCCCTACCTGCTCCGCTTTGAAGCCCAACGGGGCAGAGGGACTCCCTATAAGGGAGTGAGAGGATTTTCCCGCTCAATCAGACCCGTTAGTCCTTCGCCTCTCTGTTAGAGACCGCGTGGTCAAAGTGCGTGTGTGTTAACCCAATTTCGAGTGCGTGTGTAGGTGTGGTGGTTTTTGTGGGAGGGGGTGGGCGTACTAAGCGCAGGCTTACCTCGCATAGCACACCCACCGGGAGCCGGGCTGAGACCACCAAACTCAATTCACATGTAGCTGAGACCGGGATCCGAACCCCTAGCTGCAGAGGTGAATGGCTTGTCAGCACAGTGCCAATCGCGTTGAGCCACCGCAGCTCCTCTGATCAGATTTTTAACCGATGGTGTGTAGGCAAGACTGATGAAAGTCAGCTTCATCGGATATCTGATGAAAAAATCCATCGGTTTAGATTCCATCAGATATCCGATCGTGTGTACAGGGCATTAGAGGTGGCGGGGAACAGATGCAGCATCGGACCTAGGTGAGTAGGATTGTTTTTCTTTAAAGGGGTTGTAAAGAAAAAACATTTTTTTCATAATAAACATCCTTTACCTGCAGACATTCCTCTTTTCACTTCCTCATTGTTCGTTTTTGCTCAGAAGTTGCTCTATTTCTTCTCTGTTCTGTTCACTTCCTGCTTGTCTGATTGTTACTCACCACCGTGATGGGAGGCTTTAGTGCGGTGGTCAGTGACGTGCTCGCTCCCTCCTGGGAACTACATCTGTGCGGCAGGACGCTCTCTACGTGTTAGAGACTTCAGGGAGGTGTGAATTACTGGGCGTGCCGCAATGCATACTGGGAAATGTAGTTCTTACATGAACGAGCGCCGCAAACCAGGAAGTGAATGAGAGAACAGAAACTAGAATGCCGGAGGTGATTCAGATGAAGGAATTTAATAGGTATTTACTCGTTTAACAGAATCATTACACTATTCTGTCTGTCTACCTTGCAGACATTAATTTTAGGCAACATTTTTTTTTTTCCTTTACAACTCCTTTAATCCCATACTTCTCTTTTAAAGTATTGTATCTCAATATTACATTTCCATTCAATGGATGGGGCTCTAGTTACCTTTTCATATATTTGCTTGTCTTTTCTTAGGCACTCTGTTGAGAAAATTATGTTTACGGAGCTTAACAAAGAAGCCTAATTTTTATTAATTTTTTACATACTGTATAACTAAATGAACGAAATGAATCACTGGAGCTTTCCCGTTCCTGCTTGCTCTGTTCCAGTTGGGCCATTTCAGTTTCAGTTAGAGAGAAAATGAAAAGACATACAATGCTTTAAGACACCAATGTCAACTTGGTTTAATTGTTCATTTGGTAACGATATATTTGATACAAATATAAAAACCAGATATAGCAGACCTGTTAATGAACCTAAAAAAATTAAATTGATCCCAAACCATTACAATTTCTTTACAAAAAACACAAAGATCAGAGATCAAACTCTTATAGTAACCATAATCAGGTGCACCCCCTTACATCAGGTGCCCCCCATCACAGTGTTCCTATACATCAGATGTCCCCCATCAGAGTGTTCCAATACATCAGGTGTAAGAAAAGCAAAGGAAGAGGCGCCTCTGAGTGTAGATGTTTAAGCGTAATTTAATGTAAAAAAGAGTACATATAACTCACATTTTAGAGGTTAAAATAGTACCACCATACTGCCAATAACACCTCCACTTTGTTTGACTGGCTCATAAGTTTTTCTCCCCACCGCCGCCGGCCTCAACTCCACACGGCAGTGAGAGACAGCTTTGCTCAGCACAAGTGCCCAGCAGTAGGACAACTACAAGTGACGGAACTGACGATCACCCGTAAAGAAACCTGTACAATGTCTATTTTAACCTCTAAAATGTGAGTTATATGTACTCTTTTTTACATTAAATTACGCTTAAACATCTACACTCAGAGGCGCCTCTACCTTTGCTTTTCTTACAGTCTTGGAACACGGTTTCTGTTCTACAATGATGGCAGCCCTGAGGTTATAGTTGTGACCCCTGCAAAAACTTTCATCCGTCCGTCCCAGGACTTCATCCCCATTACCAACCCCCCCCCCCCTCCCCCTCCTCCTGGAGCAATAGACTCTTTTTTACTGTGCAAATCTCATGCACACTATTTTATTCATTTACATATAACGTCCATATATATTTATTGTTTTACCATTGTTGCATAATATCAAGGAATTGTTTTACTCAGAATTGCGCATTTTTCTCCTTGTATACAATACATCAGGTGTCCCCATCACAGGGTCTCCATACATCAGATTCTTCCATCAAGAGTCCCTGTCACAGTGTCCTATATATGATGTATGATGATACTATAGTTTCCCCATCACAGTACCCCTTACATCAGGTATCTCCCCATAACAGTATCCCCATACATCAGGTGCCCCCCCCCCTACTCACAGATCACAAATGCTGTTCCCACCTTCAATGAAGGCAGCTCCTCCTTCAACTCCCGCGCTGAGACTAAGTTGAGTTTCCTGTCACAGTGCGGGCTCTCTGCTACCCCCTGCAGGGGAAAGCTGAATCCCCCCTCCAGCAGATGCCAGCCACTGCTCCTTCTGACAGGAGTGACATTGAAGTTACTCCTGTCAAAGAACAAAGGCATGAGTGGCCAAATTGACAGTGCACCCCCTCAACACAGCCCCCTTCCACGTATTTTACTGGGTCCTGATCATGAGCCCTCCAGCACCTGGGGCCCTTTGGCTGGACTTCTCCTATGGATCACAGGAGTGCAATTTGTTTTGCACTTCTGTGACCCTTTTTCAGCAGAGAGTGGACTGGAGTCTGGGTACGCCAGGTGCCTGGACTGACACCCATCTCAGTCTCTCAGGGCGTCGCTAAGAGACTGAGACCATTCAGCGCTCCAATGAGCGAGGAGGGGGAAGAGCAGAGAGCTGTGACTAGGAGGGTTCGGGACGGCACGACGGGCATTTTGTGTACTGAGGGGAACGCTCGTATCATCCCGATACCATCATTGGCATACACCAGTAGGCTTATCATAGAATGGGGCACTGATGCGCCCGATCCCTGATCCCTGAAGGGAATTTTGCTTTATTTAATAAATGGTTTAAAACTTTATTTGCACTATCCAGTTTTTCCTGTTTCATATATCCTGGTTGGTTTATGCTGAGGAACCCAGGAGCCTAACACTATTAAAGAGCCCAGAGGTGGTTCACATGCGTGCTTTGACTAAGCTTAATCGCAAAGTCACACGTGCAAAGGTGAGCATTCATTACCTAAGGGGGGCACCTGAGTGATG
The DNA here is from genome assembly GCF_905171775.1 of Rana temporaria. Lineage (NCBI taxonomy): Eukaryota > Metazoa > Chordata > Amphibia > Anura > Ranidae > Rana > Rana temporaria. The sequence continues at coordinate 400,011,454 of NC_053490.1, forward strand.
ACACCTTAGCACGGCTTGGATCACACATTAAGTCTTTTAGATTACACAGACTTTATTATCACAGGATCAGTGACACAGCTGGTTGCTACTCATATGCACATGGGCACCTTCTCATATGACTTAAATCACCTATTGCATTGTCTTTCAGCACAGTCATCATTGGCAGATTTGGATACGGTATGAAAGAACAGGAGCACTTTGATATATTACTGTCTTTTATCTTTGGTTTTTTTAAATACACAGTTATGCAGCAGGCACTTTAACCACTTCCATACAGGGCACGTATACACCTTCCCGCCCAAGCCAATTTTCAGCTTTCAGCACTGTCGCACTTTGAATGGCAATTGCGCGGTCATGCTACACTGTACCCAAACAAAATTGTCGTCCTTTTTTTCCCACAAATAGAGCTTTCTTTTGGTGGTATTTGATCACCTCTGCGATTTTTTTTTTGCGCAACAACTAAAAAAAGACTGAAAATTTTGAAAAAAAAAATGTTTTTATTTTTTTCTGTTATTTTTTTGTAAATAAGTAAGTTTTCTCTTTCAATTACGGACACTGATATGGCGGCACTGATGGGCACCGATGAGATGGCACTGATGGACATCGATGAGGTAGTACTGACGGGCACAGATGAGGTGGCACTGATTGGCGGCGCTTGTATGCGGCACTGATGGGCACACATAGGTGGCACTGATGGGCACACATAGGCGGCACTGATGGGCACACATAGGCGGCACTTATGGGCACTCATGGGCGGCACTGATGGGCACTCATGGGCGGCACTGATGGGCACTCATGGGCGGCACAGATGGGCACTCATGGGCGGCACAGATGGACACTCATGGGCGGCACTTATGGGTGGCACTGATGGCTACTTATGGGTGGCACAGATGGGCACTGATAGGTGGGCACTGGGCATGGATGGGCACTGTGGGGTGGCACTGATGGACAATGTGGGGTGGCACTGATGGACACTGGGGCGACACTGATTTACCTATGTTGCCAGTCAGTGCCCATTTGTGGGCACTGATTGGCATCTTTTTTTTTTTTAAATGCTTTTTTTTTTACAGCCTTTTTTTTTTAATCTGCCCTTCCCTGGTGGTCTAGGGTGGGCTTCCCTGGTGGTCCATGTGGCGATCCGAGGGGGGGCTGCGCTGATAAACAATCAGCGCGAACCCCCCCTGTCAGGAGAGCCGCCGATCGGCTCTCCTCTACTCGCGCCTGTCAACGGATGTAAACGGCTCTTCCTGTTTACATCGTGATCAGCCGTGATTCGACACGGCTGATCACGTGGTAAAGAGTCTCCGTGAGAGACTCTTTACCGAGATCGGTGTTGCGGGGTGTCAGACTGACACCCCGCAACAACGATCGCCGCGATGCGCGCCCCCGGGGGCTCAGAATCCTGAGGACGTCATATGACGTCCAGTCAGGATTCTACAACCACTTTGCCGACGTCAATATGTCATTGGCGGGCGGCAAGTGGTTAATTATGGTTTTCACCTTATGATATACAGTATTAATATTTTTATATTTTTACGTATTCATTATTTTATTTTCGGATTAATTATAAATTATTTACTGTGCACTGCTTATTTATATCACTTTAGCGCAGCGTATTTAGTTTTATTATTCAGTCTACTGCTCTCTGCCCAGGGAACTGTCAGAACCGAGCGATCTGCGATGTTCGATTGGCAGGTTCTCAGTGCAGAGGCGCCGGGGATCAGATGCAGCATCGGACCGATGCTGCATCCACCGAAGTAAGTATGATTCTAAAAAAAAAATAAGTCCATACTTCTCTTTTAAGATGGCCCTGAAGGTTCCACCATTTGCACATTCAAGGTGTATGAATGGATGAAGGAATCCTCCCTGCTATGTTATTGTATTATGACAGCAGGACTCCTCTGCTGCATCTGCTGATTGACCACAAGTTTTCCAACAGTCCCATTCAAAAGGACTGAAATTTCGATCCATCTATAGCCAGCTTTAGGTCTTTCACTCTTTTTCCGAGTGTTCCGTGAGCATTCATTTGCAGACAGAAAAGTTATGGATGACAACAGAAGAATAAAAGCCCCACTCACACTTGCGAATGGGGCTTTTTGTGACTAGATGCAGGAGACCAAGCAGGGGAGAAAAACAATGGGGGGGCTGACAGCTTCCACAATTATTCATGGACACTCCCATGTATTCTATTATGGAGGAATTACCTGCGAACTACTGCAACGTTTGGATTCTACCATGGGTTTGTGACACATCCAGCTGGTGTGAAATTTGATGTCCCAGTGAAAAAATATGAAAATTTAACAGACCAAATTCCTTGCCATCAATGAGTACCTGTACAAAAGATGGCTCTGGGTAGCTGGGGTATTTCACTGCATCAATAGCTCACTATTCAGGGCATAGGCAACATTTTGACACCTTTTCAAAAGGCAACTGAAATGGTGAACAGCAAGGTGGTGGTGATTAGTGTAACAACCAGGGCTCAAGTCCTGCGTGAACGTGTGGGAACGGAGTTCCTGCACTTTTTTCACAGCAGGAACGCAGTTCCCTTTGCAGGACTAGAGCAGTCGAGAGCAGCCGAGCCGCCCGAGCCAATCCTTCACTAAGCGGCGATGCCCAGCTCGAGTCACTGTCAGGGGCAGGTGAACCTTAGTAATCCTTTATGTTACTGGCCGCTTCCTGTATATGGATTCATCGGGTAGTGTGCGGGTATTCCTTCACTTCCTCGATGCCGCAATGTGTCCTGGGAACTTTTGTCATTGTTCCTAGAAGATATTCCGGAGGTCTGCCGTGAGTTATCGCGGGATTTAGAAAGAACTTGCTTAAAGACATGCGGTTTAGTAATTATGCATATGAGCGTATCATTATTTTTTTTTTTTTGGTGGGGGAGTGGATCTTGGGTGGGAGTTCCCACACTTTTTTCCCCAGGACTTGACCCCTGGTAACAACCCTGAAGCATGCACCTTCCTCCTGAAGCACACATGCTGATAGACCTGGCACTGGAGGCAAGAGAGGGAAGAGGAGGATTCTTTGCTACAGCCTTCATATTTGTGAAGCAGTGGGAACCAGGTTAGGGTGCTGGCAGTAAGGTAAAGGAGGTGGAAATGATGTCAACCCCAACAGGTATGTTTAACCCCTTCCAAATACCAGGGGCTGTGCATAGGTGGCATCAGATTGTCATACATTCTAACTTTTTGAGATGGGAACGAAGGACACCTACTAGCAAAAGTATGTACTGTAGGCCTAGGACGCACACTCCTGCCACGCCCACTCCACTGGAGAATTAAACAAAAAAAGTTAGCAGTTTTTTTTTTTTACCACTACTATTCATTTATACTGGCTTTTGAAATCTACAAATGCAGAAATTTTGAAATTGGATGAAAGGCTTAGCACTGGGAAACACTTTTTGAAAAATAAATATTGCATTCTATATACAACTATATAGATCAGACCAAAATGAGGGACACGTGAGGAGGAAATAGGGTAAAGAAGGACTTTGTTCCAAATCAGGGACAGTTCCTCAAAATCAAAGACAGTTGGGAGATATGGATTGTTGTTTTGTCCATAGCAACACCAAGGACTGAGGTTCTCTGCTGCAGAAATTTGTGGCAAATTAAATATTTTATGCTAAAATGCCCCTCCAAAGACTCCAAGATTTCAGTCATCAAAGAGAAGGACCACTATTTGGTGGAGCGTCTTACCCATCTCACAGCGTTAAAAGGATGATCAGCCAATACGTTATACAACGCTGATATAATCATATAGCCATTATGCAAACAGAATTCTATTTAAATTGCCCATCTAAAACACAATTACTTAACCATTTGTATAATAAAATGATTATATTATCATACTTCACTATTCGAGTTATTCTCTTACTTTGCATGATATCTGTGAGTTTGGCAGTCAGGTTTGGGTGAATGTGTTGGGTGCTGCAGTGGAGCATTGTTTTCATGGCTGATTGTGCAGCTGGCAGGCAGAGGAGGCACAGGCAGTGGCTTTCTTCTTTGCGTGTAGAGTTGATATCTAGGAGCAAGTTATATTTCTTGGCCTGGTGAGTGTGTGCTATTTACGTAAGGGCACCAGTAATGTCACTGGAGGATTATTGAAAGTGTGTCATGTATTTTTGGGTGACAAGAACATCATTATAACATTTTCATTCAAGATTTAAACACTTGTAGTCTTGACTGTGGATAGACTTTTTATGATTTATGTGATATTTTGCACTTCTTTAACATAGAAAAGTGATGGCAGAAAAAAGACCAAGTGGCCCATCGAATCTGTTTTTTTGTGTCTGAGTAGGTCTATGTTTGTCCCAAGCATTTTTGAAACCACTTACTGTTGACTGACTCACTACCACTACTGGAAGTTCCAAAGACCAACTACCCTTTCATTAAAAATAAAAATAAAATGTAAGATTCACTTTGAACTTTCGTAGAGTCGTTTGAGTTCATGTGTTCTTGATTCTGGTTTCATAATGAAAATACTGCCCTCTTAAACCTTATTCACCCACTTGATGTATTTATAAACTTAACGACCACGCAATGAACAAATTATGGCTACAGTGCGGTCGTCCAGTTCTGGGAGGGCGTCTATTGATGTCCTCCCAGAACTGCACGCCCGTGCGCACTCAGCGGGCTCTGTGATCGCTGTTTCCTTGCACACAGCTGATCACAGATTGGGGTAAAGGGCAATCACAGTGGCCCTTTATCACATGCTGATCACAATCATGCCCATCAGTGCTGCCAATCAGTGGCACCTATCTGTGCCTCTTTATCAGTGTTGCCTATCAGTGCCCGTTGGTGACGCCTATTAACCACTTAAGACCAAAATGCAGGTAAAAGACCAGGCCCCTTTTTGCAATTCGGCACTGCGTCGCTTTAACTGACAATTGCGCGGCCGTGCGACGTGGCTCCCAAACAAAATTGGTGTCCTTTTTTTCCCACAAATAGAGCTTTCTTTTGGTGGTATTTGATCACCTCTGCGGTTTTTATTTTTTGCGCTATAAACAAAAATAGAGCGACAATTTTGAAAAAAATGCAATATTTTTTATTTTTTGCTATAATAAATATCCCCCAAAAACATATATACGTTTTTTTTTTTCTCAGTTTAGGCCGATACGTATTATTCTACCTATTTTTGGTAATACAAATCGCAATAAGCGTTTATCGATTGGTTTGCGCAAAATTTATAGCGTTTACAAAATAGGGGATAGTTTTATTGCATTTTTATTTTTTTTTATTTTTTTACTACTAATGGCGGCGATCAGCGATTTTTTTCGTGACTGCGACATTATGGCGGACACTTCGGACAATTTTGACACATTTTTGGGACCATTGTCATATTCACAGCAAAAAATGCATTTCAAATGCATTGTTTATTGTGAAAATGACAGTTGCAGTTTGGGAGTTAACCACAAGGGGGCGCTGACGGGGTTATGTGTTCCCTGAAGTGTGTTTACAACTGTAGGGGGGTGTGGCTGTAGGTCTGATGTCATTGATTGTGCGTCCCTATATTAGGGAACACACAATCGATGACAGCGCCACAGTGAAGAGCGGGGAAGCTGTGTTTACACGCAGCTCTCCCCGTTCTTCAGCTCCGGGGACCGATCGCGGGACTGTAGCGGCGATCGGGTCCGCGAGTCCCGCGGCCGAGGTCACAGAGCTTCGGACCGGGTCGCGGGAGCGTGCCGCGCGCGCGCCCGCTACCCACCGCTGGGCTTTATACAATCACGTACAAGTACGTGATTGTGCCCAGCGGTGCCATTCTGCCGACGTATATCGTCGTTCGGCGGTCCTTAAGTGGTTAAGGACTGAGCGTCTTTCTGAGATTTGGTGTTTATAAGTTAAAATCATTTTTTTTTTGCTAGACAATTACTTAGAATCCCAAACATTATATATTGTTTTTTTCTAACATCCTAAAATGGCAGTCGTTGCAATACTTTCTGTCACACCATATTTGCGCAGTGGTTTTACAAGTGCACTTTTTTTGGAATAAATACACTTTTTTGAATAAAAAAATAAGACAACAGTAAAGTTAGCTCAATTTTTTTATATTGTGGAACATGATGTTATGCAGAGTAAATTGATACCCAACATGTCACGCTTCAAAATTGCGCCCGCTTGTAGAATGGCGACAAACTTTTACCCTTAAAAATCTCCATAGGCGATGTTTAAAAAATTCAACAGGTTGCATGTTTTTGGTTACAGAGGAGGTCTAGTGCTAAAATTATTTCTCTTGCTCTAGCGATCGCGGCAATACCTGACACATGTGGTTTGAACACCGTTTTCATATGTGGGCCCTACTCACGTATGCGTTCGCTTCTGCACGCAAACTCGGTGGGACAGGACGAGTTAAAATTATAATTTTTTTTTTACACTGTTCTTAAAAAAAAAACTGTCACTTTTATTCCTATTACAAGTAATGTAAACATCCCTTGTAATAGAAAAAAGCATGACAGGACCTCTTAAATATGAGATCTGGGGTCAAAAAGGCCTCAGATCTCATATTTACACTAAAATGCAATAAAAAATAAATAAAAAATAAATTAGTCATTTGGAAAAAAAATAATAAAAAAATGTCCCTTTAAGACAGGGGTGCCCAACCAGTGGCCTGGGGGCCACATCTGGCCCACGAAGCCATCTGATGTGGCCCACGACCTCCTGCTCTGGGATGGAATAGAATACTGGTATTAAAAGTCAGTTTATTAATAAAATCACAGTGTATATATGGGCATATCTGTTCTGCAGTGGTTACTGGACTGCTTTCAAACTGATCCGCAGGTGCAGAGCAGTTTACCTGCGGGTTACCTGCACTGAGCCATAGACTTCTGTTATAATTTGCGAGTTTGGTGAGCTTTTTGAAAGTGCACCACACCTGCAGAATATAATAGAAGTCTATTGCAAAGTGCAGGAAAGCCAAAGGTACACTGCATTGCACCCGCGGTGCGGGTAAACCGCAGAGGATCAGTGTAAAAGCAGCCTTGGGTGCCTTTCACACGGTCAGTCCGTCCAATTGGACCCTCCCTTCACCTCTAAGTAGTGGCAGACATAAACCGACACCAATCTGATACGCTAAAAAAAAAAAGAGTATAGGGGGCTGTGTCCGTGTCCGCTTTGCATATGCAGAGCAGACACAGACATGCAGGGCTGGACTGGGACAAAAATTTGGCCCTGGACTTCATCCAGACTGGCCCACTTTGACAGGTCTCTCCCATGGCGGCCAAACAAATCCTGCACCCCCCCCCCCCCTGGCCACCCAAGCCCCCTATCCCCCTTCACTAGCCACTAGCCGTTCTACTTTATTAGAGTAGAACGGCTTGTACTGGTATTCTTATAGGCAGTACCAGTGGGGAAGCTAGACATTATTTCACCCGGGGCAAGGAATCAGTTCGGTGCCCCCCCCTTATGGGACAAGATTAGGCAGAAGTGAGAAACTCCCAGGCCATAGTTGTTGAGTCAGCTGTCTGTCCCCTCCCCATGCTCCTCTGTCCTCTCCCCTGCTCATCTGGTCCTTCCCCTGCTTCTCTGTTCCCCCCAGGTGAGCGCTGCGGGGAGGGAGAGGAGAGGAGCGGAGGTGGGAAGTGGTCTGCTGTTACTGAAGCCGGCCCACTAAGCCATCGGCCCACCGGGAAACTCCCTGTAGTCCCAATGGCCAGTCCATCCCTGCAGACATGCCATCCACCCACTCCGCTCACTGTGGCCCGAGACCAGTTAGGAAGTTGATTAAGTGGCCCTCGCTTTTCAAAAGGTTGGGCACCCCTGCTTTAAGAGCTATGGGCGGAAGTGACATTTTGACGTCGCTTCCACCCTGCAATGGTATGGAGCTGGGTGGGGGCCATCTTCCCATCACTCAGCTCCATGTCAAGCAGGAAAAAGAATCCGATCGCCTCCGCTGCTGCGGTGGCTCTGGTAAGTGGCGGAGGGCACCGTAGCGTAGCAGGAGGGGGGCCCTCTCCCGCCGCTGATAAAAGTGATCTTGCGGTCCGCAGAGACCACTTTTATCTAAAACCGGACTGCTCACTGAAAAAGAGGATACTGGGGTTATGGCAGCTAGCTGCTGCCATAACAACGATATCCATCTTCAAAGCTCCGACGTATATCGGCGTGAGCCGGTCCGGAAGTGGTTTTAATACCCATAAGTGCCCTTTATTGCTGCCTTAGGCCCCTTTCACACTGGCGCCTGTTCTACCACATTTAAAAGCATATTTTGTTATTTTGAAATTCAGAGAATCCAGGCACAGCATACACTTGCAGTTGTACATTGCGATTAGCTGCGTTTACGTGCAATAAATCGTTTCTGGACGCAGTAATTTTTTTTTAACTGCACCAAACCCCATGTAATGAAACCATTGCTAAACACAGTGTGTGAATGGGGACATAGGAAAGTTGTCTGAGTTTAGCTGTGGTAGATAACTATCCGCAGCTAAAAGCTGAATTCTATCCACCCGTGTGAAAGGGGCCTTATAGTGCCACATCAGTGCCGCATATCAGTGCAGCCTAATCAGTGCTCAACAGTGCCACCTCATCAGTGCCCATCAGTGCTGCCTCCAGGCCCTATATACTCTGAACAGCGGTATATAAGCGGTCCCCAGGTTACAAACAAGATAGGCACTGTAGGTTTGTTCTTAAGTTGAATCTGTTTGTAATTTGGTAAATTTTTTAAGTGTAGCTCCAGCCAAAAAATCTATTTTAAGCTTTTTGGAAAACATAGGGAGAGCTTATCACCCCTGTAACATTTGTTTTGCTGTCTGTGCCCCTGTTCAGAAGATTTCACCTCACTTTCTGTCCCAATGACAATTGGATGTTGACATTGTTTTTTTTTTAGGGTAACAAGGATTGGTGATAAAGTATCAGTGAAGACACCTTTTTCCCATATTAACTCTTACAGGAGAGATTTTCCCCTCCTAGGCGTAGATTTTCTCTCACTTTCTTTTGTCTCCCTCCGTTTGTAAGTAGGAGTCGTTTGTAAGTTGGATGTTTGAAAGTAGGGGACCACCTGTACATACTATACGGCCTGCCCTATATACTGTGCAGAAAATTGGGCCTTAGGTGTTGGTGGTACCAGAACACTGTAAGCCCTCACAGTTACTCTTGGTGGGCGCTGGAACAGGCCCTGCTGTGAAATATTATATTAAGAATTGTAATTACATGCCCCTGTTGAACAGGGGCAGAAAAACTGGGTCTTGGGTGATGGTGGTGATGGAAAAACACTGTAAGCCCTCACAGTTACTGTTGGTGGGAGCAGGAATGGGCCCTGCTGTGAAATATTAAATCAAAAATTGTAATTACACGCCCCTGTTAAACAGGGGCAGAAAAATTGGGTCTTAGACAGTGGTGGTGGTGCCACAACACTGTAACCAGGGGTCAAGTCCTAGGGAAAAAAGTGTGGGAACTCCCACCCAAGATCCACTCCCCCACCAAAAAAAAAAAAAGATCATACGCTCATATGCATATTTACTAAACCGCATGTTTTTTTTTTTTCAAACCACTGTACAATAGTAATCCATTATGTTATTGCCCGCTTCCTGTAAATGGATTCATTGGGTAGTGTGCAGGTATTCCGTCACTTCCTCGATGCCGCAATGTCTCCTGGGAGCTTTTGTCATGCTTCTTTCTAAATCCCGCTGTAACTCACGGCAGACCTCCGCAACGTCTCGGCATCGAGGAAGTGACGGAATACCCGCACACTACCTCATACCCCCCAACATTTTAAAGATCCACTGCGGGACATTTTTGTTGAGCGGGGGGGAGGCCAATCAAAGTTGTTGAGCGTGGAGGGGGGCTGGTCGGCCACCAATCGATGTTGTTGAGCGGGGGCGGCCAATCAACAAAGTTGTTGAGCGGGGGGGGATGTCGGCCAATCGATGTTCTTGCCCCTGACAGTGACTCGAGCTGGGCATCGCCGCTTAGTGAAGGATTGGCTCTGGCGGCTTGGCTGCTCTCGGCTGCTCTAGTCCTGCAAAGGGAACTGCGTTCCTACTGTGAAAAAAGTGCAGGAACTCCGTTCCCACGCGTTCCCGCAGGACTTGAGCCCTGACTGTAACCCCTCACAGATTCTCTTGTTGAGCGCCGCAATGAGCCCTACTATAAAATATTAGAGCAAAAAAATTGGGCCTTAGGTGGTGGTGGCACAACACTGTAAAGCCTCACAGATGAGGTCTGGCGATTCCCGACCTCCGTCTGTACTACTTGGCATCACAGCTGGTCCAGACTCACTGGCGTATGTTCCCGCAGCTGAGCAATGCCGCTACTGCGGTGGAGGCAGCTGTGGCAACTTCCTACGAGACACTGCTGAACTTTTCCTATAGGGGGGAGGTTCCCACGGTGGGCGGAATGACTGTACTCAAATCAGCTAAGCGGATACTTGAGATTTGTATGAAACATGTACAGGATGGTCCCTTACACTTATCACCTAACGCCCCACTATGGTTTAACCCCAGACTAACGGATTTTTTTCTATTGGATAATAGGCATAGATGGGCCAAATTTGGTCTTTTCTATCTGCACTAACTATTTGATAAGGGGGAACTCAAAACATTTGCGCAATTAAAGAGAGAGATAGGTGTTCCTGACTCATGGCTATTTCATTACACCAGGTTGAAGCATGCTGCTCATGCTCAATTTGGTACGGGGCCTGTTATTTTGGAAAACACTAAATTGGAAGTACTAATTGTAGAACCTGAACACACTAAACGAATCTCTGTTTATTACGCTGTGCTTATGGGAAGGAAGCAGACGAGGGAGGAGAAAATGAGACTCAAATGGGCTGATGTGATTCCTGAATTGACTGAGACTCAGTGGGAGGGGGTTCTGACTTCTTATTTGCCCATGGTAATCTCTGCTGGGGACAAACTAATACAACTGAGGTACCTGCACCAAATGTATTACACACCACACAGATTATATAGGATGGGCAGAAGAGATGACCCTACTTGTCATAAGTGCCTGGTGGCGGAGGGTACGTTTATTCACATGGTGTGGGAGTGTAACAGTATACGCCCATTGTGGTCACAGGTAACCCAGTTTATCGCAGATACCTTTGATCTCCCGAACATACTGTATGTAGTTCACTTTTGGGACTCCTAGGTGTTATAGAAGATGAAGTAATGAGCAATGATATGAGAACATTCTTGAGGCTGCTTTCTATTATGTCAGGAAGCTGATTGTCATAAACTGGGTGAAGAGGGATTATCTTACTCTATCTGCTTGGAAGGGTCTGGTTAATGCAAATATCACGCTGTATAAAATGACGTATGAGGCAAGAGGCAGTAAGAAAAAATTTCATAAAGTATGGGGTAGATGGGTGGACTCCAAGGAAGCTACACCTGGGGATATTTAAGAGGAACTTGTTTATGTTAGAATTAAAAATTGTTCACTGTGAATTGATGGGGGGCAAACTCTGGGGGTCAGGGAGATGACGGCACACGGCACAATGGTTTAGGGGGTACTCACCTCCATGGTTTGTGTTTTTCTCTTTTTTTGCTCTGCGTCTATTTACCATAATATAAGTTGACATAATCTACTGTACATCTATAAATGGAGCGAGATGTTTCATAGTTTGAATAAGGAAGGAAAACGCTATTTGTACTTCCATATCTGTTCATGTTGAGAATATATCTGGAACGGTATTGAATGTAAGATTCTTTTTTCTCCTACATTTTAGGGATGTTTGCAATTAAAAATAAAATTGGGCATTAGGCAGTGGTGATGGTGCCACAACACTGTAACCCCTTACAGATACTCTAGTTTAGCGCAAGAACAAGCTCTGCTGTGAAATATTACAGCAAAAATTTTAATTACCTCAGCTCTATGGGTCCCTGCTGGTTGCTGCCGGCCCTGAGTTGTCCCCCCTCTGCAGGAAATGGGTGGGGGACATACCGGAGCTGGACGAGGATGACTGGAGGGAGATTTGGGACTTTTCCTTCTCCCCTCTGGTCTCAGCTAGGGTCAAACTTGTCCCATACAAAATTGTGCATAGAGCTCACTACACTACTCACAGGCTGCACCAGATGTCGCCGGCGCATTCTCCGGCGTGCTGGTGTTGCACCTACCAACCGTGTATTTTTTACCAATTTTTGGGGGTTTGCCCAGTAATCGAGCATTATTGGAAAGAAGTACTCCAGGTGATTGCTAAGATCACTAAGACTCGTGTTCCTTATGATCCTAAATATTGTCTGCTGGGGCTGGTGGAACAACTGTCAATGCTCAGAGCCAGGAAAATACTCATATCCCTGCTATTGTACTATGCTCATAAGGCCATTACGATGAACTGGAAACAATCATCTCCCCCCTCTCTCAGATTCTGGATAAGCCTGAAAAATTGGGCCTTAGGCAGTGGTGGTGGTGCCACAACACTGCAACACCTCACAGATACTCTAGTTGAGCACAGGAACGAGCCCTGCTGTGAAATATTACAGCAAACATTGTAATTACACGCCCCTGTTAAACAGGAGCAGAAAAATTGGGCCTTAGGCAGTGGTGGTGGTGCCCTGAAACAAAAATATTCTTAGAAGCTCTCAACACTTAGATTGTAGAGGAATAGGATAGTCACTCAGCATAATAGGATAGTCACTCAGCATAGACGGTCTTCAAGGGATCCCACATCCATACAAAAATCAGTTGGTTACATCAGCATCAGAAGCTTGGTAGCTGGTGATCCAAGACTAATTCATTTTTATGAATGTGAGCCGATCAACAGAGTCTGTGGACAGGCACACTCTGTGATCGGTTACAAAGCCTCCAGCAGCACTGAATGTGCGTTCAGAAAGAACACTGGATGTAGGACAGGCCAGTAGCCCAATTGCATATTGTGCAAGCTCTGGCCAGTGGTCCATCCTCAAGACCCAGTAACCCAGTGGATTTTCTGTTGGAAAGGTCTCCAAGTCTGATCTTGCCCCTAGGTATTCCTGCACCATGTTATTCAGACGCTGGCCATGGTTGCTGGAACCGATCAGACCTTGGGGCTGCTGACTGAAGAATTGTCTGAAGGCATCGGTCAGACGGCCACCTTCTCCACCGCTCTATCTGTGACTAAACGAAGCCTCAGCAACATGTTGTCCAGCACCAGGAAAATATAACCTCCCAGGCTCTGGAAACGCAATGCACAAACCTTTCTTCAAGGCCTCCCAAAGATGTTTCATCCTCTGCTTCCTCTGCAAAGGCTGGATAAGTTGTGCAACCTTACCCTTGTAACATGGATCAAGAATGGTTGCCAGCCAGTAATGATCCCTGTGTTTGATACCATGAATCCTAGGGTCCTTTTGCAGATTTTGCAGGATCAGGGAGGTGTTGCAGTGTAAGTTTGCTGAGGCATTCGATCCGGAGTCCTCTGGGTCACAAAGGATCACATGATCCGCAGCCACCTCCTCCCAGCTACGTACAACTCCATGGGTTTCTGGGGACTAAAAATGATCCCTTGAAGATTGCTGCTGATGCTGAGTGTTATGCTCCACCTCTATGCTGACACAATCCTCCTCCTTCTCCTCCTCCTCCTGTGTGATCGGCAGGCCCGCAGGAATACTATCTGGATAAAGGGGGCCTTGAGAGGTAAGGAAGTCCTCCTCTTCCTCCTGCTGTTCTGCCTCAAGTGCCCTGTCCATTATTCCATGAAGCGTGTGCTCCAACAGGAAGACAAGAGGGACAGTATCACTTATGCATGCACTGTCACTGCTCACCATCCTCGTGGCCTCCTCAAATAGTGACAGGACAGTGCATGCATCCTTGATCACTAGCCACTGGCATGGCGAAAAAAAGCCAAGCTCCCCTGACCCTGTCCTGGTGCCATACTCACACAGGTACTCATTGATGGCCCTCTGCTGCGTGTGCAGTGGCTGCAGCATTGCCAAAGTTGAGTTCCACCTGGTGGGCATGTCACAAATGAGGCGGTTCTTGGGCAGGTTGCATTCCTTTTAAAGGTCAGCCAGCCGAGCACTGGCATTATATGACTGGCGGAAATGACCACATACTTTCCTGGCATGCCTCAGGAGATCCTGTAAGCCTGGGTACCTGCTCAAGAATCGCTGCACCACCAAATTCAGGAAGTGAGCCAAACAGGGAACATGGGTCAAGTGTCCCTGTCGGAGGGCGGAGAGGAGGTTGGTGCCATTGTCGCATACAACCATTCCTGGCTGAAGCTGGCATGACGTCAACCACCTCTAAACCTGCCCATGCAGAGATGACAGAATCTCTGCCCCAGTGTGGCTCCTGTCCCTTAAGCAGACCAACTCAAGCATATTTTTGCCTGAGTGCTTGCGTAGCCCCTTGAACGCCTACGAAGCACCGCTGGTTCAGAGGAAAAATCTGCAGAGGAAGATGCCATAGAGGAAGAAGAAGAAGAGGGGGTGGAGGAGAGAGCTGTGGCAGAATCACTACTACTAGCATTTTGGAGGAGTGGTGGCGGAACAAACTCCAACAATACTGCACCCTGTCCTGCATCCTTCCCAGCTGCCAGCAGAGTTACCCAGTGCACCGTGAAAGAAAGGTAACGTCCCTGTCCATGTCTGCTGGACCATGAGTCAGCGGTAATATGTACTGCTGACCACCCTGTCCAACGAGGCCAAGACATTGCCTTCCACATGCCGGTAGAGAGCAGGAATGGTCTTCCATGAAAAGAAATGGGAATTGGGAACCTGCCAAGGAGGTAAGGCATATTCCACAAATTCACGAAAGGGGGCAGAGTCTACCAGCTGAAAAGGCAGCAGTTGCAGTGCTAGAAATTTGGCCAAGCTAGCATTCAGACGCTGAGCATGTAGATGGCTGGGACCAAATTTTTTTAGATGGTTTAGCAACTGGGGTAGGAAAATTTGCCTGCTACAATTGGTGTACCTCTAGCAGATTGCCGCAAGTATTAGGGACACCTAGCTCTACACCTTCATTCCTCTCAGTGCAGGTTTCTGAGAGGACTGGAGGTATAGTGGGGTTGGAAATCCCAGCTAATGAGGAGCAAGGAGAGGTCTGCCTTGTTCTTTTTGATGTGGGTCTTTTAAGTTCTGTTGCGACCGGACTGCATGGGAGGTCGACATATGTCTGGTCAAGCAAGTGGTGCCCAAGCTGCTGCTGTTTTGGCCACGCTTGATACGCTTCAGACATATGTTGCAAACAGCAATGGTGCGATCTGCTGCACACGTGTCAAAAAATGCCCACAACAAAGAACTTTTCAAAATACGCGTCATATATATATATATATATATGTATATTAAATACACTGCAGCTAACTGATTAACCTGCCTGCCTGAAGTATATTAGAAAAAGTACACCAGGAACGGCCTGCAGTCAGATCTAGCTACACTGGATGTATTGGATATATATGTGTGTGTATATATATATATATACACACGAGACTGACTGTATATATATATATATATATTAAATGCACTACAGCTAACTGATTAACCTGCCTGCTCAATCTAAATGACACTCTCTCTCGGTCCACGCCAGCAACACACTACACAGGGCCGACATGCAGGCGGCCTTATATAGTGTGGGGCGTGGACTTACTCCCCCCGAGCCATAATTGGCCAAAGGCACCCTGCCTTTGGCCAATTATGGCTCTCTTTGCTGATGGCGCTGGGATTGGTCAAAGCATGTGGGTCATAGTGCATGCTTTGGCCAATCATCATACAGCAATGCACTGTGATCTTGCAGTGCATTATGGGGCATGACACGGTGCTCGAATTTGGCGCGAACACCCCATAATGTTCGTTTTTCGACGGTCGAACAGCCAATGTTCGAGTAGGACTCATGTTCGACCCAAACATAAAGCTCATCTCTACCCACCACTATTACCCCATCAACCCCATTTTCTTCAAATATTACCAGCAACATCATACCAATCACTACCATCTACATCATCTCCTCCATTACTGTTCCATAATTCTCATCACTATTGTACTTATCACTAACACCCCCCACTACTGATGTACCTATTACTACTACCCAACCACTACTGTACCCATCACTACCAGTTCACCACTACTGTTCCCATCACTACCAGTCCACCATCACTTTATCCATCACTACCACCCCACCATTCCCTCCTGCCAGCATCCATATATATCTAACCCACAGCTGCAACCCATCACATGTGCAGCTGTGTCTCCCCATCACTCCCAGTCTCCCCCCATCCTTTCTCAACAAGATGTGTATATCTCAGCTGTCCTGATGGCTCTTATACCTCTGCTATTACCTGCCATGATGTTCCTGGCATGTCAGAGTCCCCCTCCCCTGGTGTACTCTACTATAGTCCCTAAAGAGAAATCCACTTAGCACACTTCCAATGCATCTTTAGTTTCATGTCCCTATGGTGCTGGAGGAATTGGCCACATGGTAGCCATTTGACAGCTATGGAAGGGCTGGGTGGATCTAGATGGGTTCCTTGTTTTGTTTGGCCAAAGTAATGTGACAGGAAGGCCATGACCTTAAGTATGCTACTGCTTCTGGCAACGCTGTATCCTGGCCTAGGCCAACAAGGCCCAGGCCTAGGGCAGCACTTTGCAGGGGGGCAGCACGGAAAGAGTCCCTGCTGGCTTGCGCTACACTGTTAGTGTAATGCAAGCTGCTTCTAATTTTGACTGTCCTATCAGCCTGGACCACAAACCTTCCTCACTGTGCTATATTAAGCGCTGCGCAAACTGTTGGCGCTATATAAAACCTGTATAATAATAATATATGTTTTCTGCTGCATCATTGACATGGTTATATCTTCTTAGCACTCTCCAAAAAATTATCAGAATTTTGTGCTTAAAGTAGAACTATAGGCAACACTTTTTTTTTTAATTTTTGGATAAAGTAAGGAAGGGTTATAGCCCCTGTCAGTTTATTTTTTTACCAACCCTGTCCCATTGCAGAGATTTCCCTTCACTTCCTGCCCCATAGCCAAACAGGAAGTGAGAGGAAATCTATGCAAATTAAAGCTAATCCAATGTCCCCCCCTGGGCCCTAAGAACTAGTGTCCCCAATCGAATATTTCATGGCGATCTTAAACAGGAAGGGGTGTGGCCTTGACCATTGACCGGAAAGGGGTGGGTTATATTTAAATTTGGGGCTGCATGAGTTTAGTCAGGCCTAGGGCAGCACAAAAACTAAATACACTACTGGATACTGGGGTATTGTCGGGATGTTTATCTGTTGTAGATAGGTTCTTCAAAATGTCAGATGGGAACCTTGATCTACTTTGGGAAACGAATCTAGCATTTGAAGCAATTTTCACAGCTTTTTCATTATATTGCTGCAGCGTTCGGGTCTCCATTGTAGACCTTAAAGCTATGTCAGCGGTTCACACTAATGTTCTCACTATGCTGGGCTGCTAGCAACATTTTATTTCCTTGATGTGCTTTGTGTGTTTGAGTCATCTGTCTCACCCCAGATCCAGGAGATGAGTCACGTTGCCTAACAGAGTGCAGAAAAGGATCTTTGGGACAATTTGTGATTGTTTGTTATTTTCCTAGCTCATACAGGGACATATAGTGGCAACTTATTTCACTCAAGAGGCAGAAAGCTCAACTTACAGCAATAATGATTGAAGGGTTTAAAACATTTTTCACAGAATATTAATCAAATTTATTGTGCATTCACACTCTCAATCAATTAAGAGACGGCAGAGAGGCTATGAAAACAGACATGATTCCCGTCAGTGAAATCTATGGCTATTAGAATTATGGATGCTTTTGTCAGCCTTGCCTAGTTATATAAAACATGTAAGGAATTTGGGACTGCATCCAGTGCTATGCCAGAAACTCCATCAGAACACTGGTGAATACAAATCCTAAAACAATTTAACAGTCCAGAAGTTACCTGTAAAAGATGTCTTATGCCCTGTACACACGACCGGGATTCCCGACGGCAAAAGGTCAGTCGGAAATCCAGAGGGGAAAACCGAGAACCTGCTCTCTACCTTTTTTCCCCGTACACACGTTCGGTTTTCCCGTCGGGAAAACTCAGATGAGAGCTTTTCCTCGGGAATTCCGACCATGTGTATGCTCCATCGATCTTTTTACCCACAGGAAAAATGCCAAAAACGTCAGTTTTCCAATGGGAAAAAAGAGAGCTGTTTTTTTTTTTTTTTGCCGGGCGATTCCAGCAGTTTTCCCGTTGGAAAAGATGCAATAGAGCCTACATGCGGCTGGGATTCCCGGCCAAAAGCTCTCCTCGCAGTTTTACCGTCGGAAAAACCCGGTCGTGTGTACGGGACTAGATCATTTCAGACATTACCATCAATTCTCAAGGAACTGTAAAACATCAATGATTTCAAGTGCATTACTCCAGCACAATCCTTAAAATTAGGGAACTCAAACTACAAGAAAAAGATGGCCAAACTGGACTTAAATGATTTGTTTCACTATGGTAACTTTTGCCACAAACAAATTTCAAGTTCTAATAGCAATTTTAGAAAAAAGACTTAAAGTACTACTAAAGGCAAAACTTTTTTTTTTTGTTTTGGATAGCGTATAGAGGGATTATTATGCTTGTACGTTTTTATTTCAATCTTTGCCCTCGTTAAGGACGTTCACCCTCTCAATTTGTGTTGTGTTACACTATGTGATTTTTTATTATTTCTCGGTGTCCATAACTTGGTTTATCATTGCTCTGTATATTTAAGGTGCTTTCTCCTGTCTAAGCTGAGCTATTTCTCTCACTGTAATTGCCTATACTCCTTCCCCCCCCCCCTCTCTCTGGAATAATTCTACTGTTTCCTTTCATGGTGTAGACATCCTTCCATGTGGTTTACAACATTAACCTTTCTCTACCTATGAGCATTCTTCATTAAATGGAACATTCAAATGGCCCTTCCTTGCCTGACTTCCTCAACATGTGAGTTTATTAATCGAGTTAAACTATCTAAATTGATGCAAGGGAAAAATAGAACACCAGGTCGTATAAGCCCTATATGTCGCTGGAGATAAAGTTGATGGTCTTGTAGTTGAGTAAGAACAATTTGTCCTGTCTACCATTATTACTAAAAGCCGAAAGTAAAAGAAAATTCCAAATTTTAGGTTGTCCCCAGCAAAGTAATAGAGGTGATATCTTCCAATGGGGACACTAGTTCAGGTGAACCCCTCTCTCCTGATTGGCTAGTTGACTTAATTGACAGCAGCAGCAGCCAATGGCGCTGCTGTTGTGTCTCAGCTAATCAGGAGGGAGAATCTCGAAAAGCTGATACACCCATGGACATCGCTGGACAGAGAGGGACCTCAGGTAAGTGTTAGGGGGGGCTGAAGCGTGCTGCTGCACACATGGAATGCATTAAGATAAAAAAACCTTCTGCAACCCCTTTAAATTAAATAAGGGCCCTTTCACACGGGCGGATCAGTAATGATCCGCTCCGTGTGTCCGCAAAAGCTCAGCGGGGATCCTCCGTAAAATCCCAGCTGAGCTGGCAGCTGACAGGGCGGTCCCCGCACACTTTGCAGGGACTGCCCTGTCTTTCCTCCGCTCTCCCCTGTGGGGGATCGGATGAACACGGACCGTATGTCTGTGTTCATCCGATCCGGCAGACGGAAGAAAAATAGGATTTTCTTCCGTCCGAAAAATCGGATCTTTGCGGAGGCGGACGGTTACGGGTGTCAGCGGATGGTCATCCGCTGACACCCACAATCACATAGGGACCAATGTATGTCCCGTTTTCATCCGCAACGGATGGATGAAAATGCGGACATATGGTCTGCACGTCTGAAAGGGCCCTAACTCTACCCGAAGTTCACTATATAGATCACTTATGTATACACAATGATCATATCCCCACTTCTTAAGAGATAATAATTCAGTTCAGCTAATATTTCCTCATAGTCAAGCTCCTCCATGCCTCTTACCAGTTTGTTTGCCCTCTGCACTTTCTCCAGTTCCCCAATCTCTTTTTTGTGAACTGGTGCCCAAAACTGAACTGCATATTCTAGATGAGATCTTACTAATGATTTGTACAGGGGCAAAATTATGTCTTCCTCTTTCTGAAGTCTGCACTTTTTTTAATGCTAGAAGATACAAATTTGCTTGCTTTAGCAACTACAGCTTGGCATTGCACATTGTTATTAAAGTGGATGTAAACCCACTCTCATCCTTTCTAAAGTACTGCCATAGTGCTGATCTGTAAGTATATACATGCCTCCTGCATGTATCCTTACCTGTCAAATGTCTCCCCTCTGTCTGTTATTAGACCCGAAAAACAGCAGATTCTGTGGGTGAGTCTGTTGTCTGGAGCTCGGTGGGTGGAGTCTTGATGTCAGTAGACTCCCCGCCCACCTCTACACCCCCCTTGCCAACATGCATTTTCTCTTGTGTATTCCTTACACGAAATTCTGCTATGATCACTAACATCCAGTCAAAATCCAGAAAAGTAACCACATGATTTCAGAAAAGGAGTGGGGGTGGGAATTAAAAAATAATGCCCGTCTCCAGGCTAGTGCATGAGATATGTAAATAACCTGATGCTGCAACTGTGATCAGGTAACCTCAGACACACACACTGCAATTCTGCCCAGCTCTCACTAAATACATTTAACCTAAATCAGATCACTTGTCTGTGTATATTCTGCTTTCTGTTCTGTGTTTTCACTGCAATATTCATGCATTTCCTCGTCACACTGAACTGTGGATCACACCCTATGATGAGTAACATCCAGTCAAAACACAGTAAATGCAGCCAATCCTGGGAGAGCTGGAGGGGAGAGGAGGGGAGAGGGATGAGGGATGTGAATTGTGAACTTTTTACACAGAATGTGCCTCTGTCTCCAGGCTAGTGCATGAGATATGTAAATAACCTGTCACTCACAGCAAGGGGGTGGAACGGACTAATGTTTTTCTCTGTAAGTCTGTTTTATTTCACTGAACAATAAAAGGATTTCTCAGAGCTGGATTAAATCTGTGTGGCAAGACTGGGCACAGATGATAGGAAATCTTATACCCTACATTGTGACATCAAAAAAATAAATACAAAAAAATTGGGTTTACATCCACTTTAAGTCTTTGATCTATCAGAACACCCAGATCCTTCTTGACCATTGACTTCCCCAGCTGTTCTTCTCCTAGAATTATTGTTGCATGCTTGTTTTTAGCCCCCAAGTGCATAATGTTGCATTTATCAACATTAAGCCCGGTTTCACGCTGTCAAAGCGCATGCCAAATCGCTGCAATGTGAACCTAGGCTAAACCTCATTCACCATCACCACGTAGTTGCCCAATTAAATAGTGTAATAAGTTTTGCTTGTAAGTTGTAGATACCCTGCAAGGATACTATTCCTATAGTTCACAACACCTTGAAACAACAAAGCTAGGTACTCATTCAATGGCATCACACAAAAGTATATAATATTCAGTTGCATCACTTAGACTTTTGTTCAAAATCTTACCAGCCAACCAGTGCACCCACCTATACATGCACACCACAAACTCTGCTGAATTAGTAGTGGTTGACTACATGAGCACTTGACCATCGCATGAAGCTTTTGGATCTTACTTTGATTAGAACTTTTATGGCTCATTCTTTTGACTCAGATTTAGTTATGGTAACTTATAGGTAGATTCAGAGAGATTGAACTAAACTTGCGGCGGCGTAGCTTAGCGTGTTTAGGCTACGCCGCCGTAAGTTAGCTAGGAAAGTACTTGATTCTCAAAGTACTTGCCTGCTAAGCAGGTGGGAGAATGGTTGGACAGCCGCACTCCAAAAAGTCTTGTTGAAAAAAGATGTGCTCTTTATTGTAAAAAGGAAAAAATGCACAGCACACAACAGCATACAGTGGGATAGACCACTGACGCGTTTCGCATTAACAACTAATGCTTAGTCATAGCTTATGACTAAGCATTAGTTGTTAATGCGAAACGCGTCAGCTGTCTATCCCACTGTATGCTGTTGTGTGCTGTGCATTTTTTCCTTTTTACAATAAAGAGCACGTCTTTTTTCAACAAGACTTTTTGGAGTGCGGCTGTCCATCCATTCTCCCACCTGCTTAATTCTATGCATTGCCAACACCTGTGTGATTCCTGAGTGGACATTGATTACCTGCCTTTGCTCACCTGGAGCGGCGGTCTCCCTACCTATCGTTACTTGCCTGCTAAGTTACGGCGGCGTAGCCTAAAGCGGGCGGGCGTAAGGGCGCCTAATTCAAATGTGTCTAAGGGGGCGTGTTTTATGTTAATGGGGCTTGACCTTACGTTTTTGACGTTTTTTTTAAACTGCGCATGCGCCGGGCGCCTACATTTCCCAGTGTGCATTGCGGCTAAGTACGCCGCACGGGCCTATTGATTTCGACATGGACGTAAACGACGGAAATCCCTATTCACGGACGACTTACACAAACAACGTAAAAATTTCGAATTTCGAAGCGGGAACGGCGGCCATACTTTAACATTACTATTCCATCTACAAGATGGAATAACTTTAGGCCTTATATTGCCTTACGGAAACGGCATAAATGTACTGCGGTGGCCGGGCGTACGTTCGTGAATCGGCGTATCTACTCATTTACATATTCTACGCCGACCGCGATGGAAGCGCCACCTAGCGGCCAGCCTCAATATTGCAACCTAAGATAGGACGGCGCAAGCCGTCCTATCTTAGATATGTTTAAGCGTATCTCTGTTTGAGAATACACTTAAACATAAGTCGGCGTAGATTCTGAGTTAGGTCGGCTTATCTACTGATAAGCCGGCCTAACTCTTTGTGAATCTACCTATTAAAGTTTACAATTAACAACTGTTTACAAGAAAACACGTTTTTAAGATTACTTGTTCACTGCTTATTTTTCTGCCAATTGTATATCTACTTGTTTGGAAGAAATATTTTCCTGATGATATACTCAAATTATCTCTATATACAACAGAAGTGTTACACATTGGAAGATTCCTGGATTACATTTCGCACACCAGGCTGTTTACTTACACTTTTTAGGGCTGTTTGCATCCTGGATGATTTGCGATATACAACTTATGGATGGATAACTTTATGGTATGTTGAATAACATTAGCGCACACTGTATCATGGAATATCAATATTTATGATTTAATTAGGCTTGCACAAATGGTTTTGTGTACGAAGCAAATGTTATGGAGTATACATTTTTTAAGTGGTTTTAAATGTATGTCATGCGTCTTTGTTGCAACATTTTGTGATTAAAGCTATGAGAGATACTTGTATATATTGAGTGAGTTTATGTTGTTCATATTGCCTGATAAAAATATCTCCAGTCCAGGATTGTCCATTTTCAATTGATATTTTAGAAGTTTGTTGCCTATCAAGGCATAAACGTTAGTGGAATGCTGGCCATACACTATTCGGTCATTTAGACAGTTTGTTCGTTTTTTGGCCAGTTAATGGGCACAAATCGGTAATCGGCTGGGACATTTTTGAACCGAAAAAACAAAGGACAAGTTTGAAAATTTTCTGCCGAACAAATGATAAATTGAAAGGTTAATGTGTTTCCCGTCTAAAATGTTTGCACTAGGAATATGTGAAAAAAAAAATGACCAAAAAACTGATTAATTTATGTCCATTGAACGATTTATCGGTCATTACATGATGGCACTGTTCGTTTTTCGAAAATGGGTTTGAACAATTTTTCGTATAGTGTATTGCCAGCATAAGTTTATCAATAGGACCCATTGCCCCTTTCTTATTAGCTTAAAGATCTTGGGATTCTATTGGAGGTTTTTTCACATGGGCGTTGAAAATAAGCAGTTGGGTTGTGTTTTTAATGCTTCCCGAACGCCTATCAATGCCACACAGAATTGTTACAATAGGGAGCGGAAGGAGGTGTTCACACTGCAGTGTTAGCTATGCTTCGCTTTGGGGTGAGGCAAAAAAATCTCTGCCTGGCATTGACACTTTGCAACTGCCTCCATTCATTTCTATTGAAACGCACCACAACCACACTTTAAATGCACTGTAAAGCGCATATGGCGTCAAAAGTGATCATTTCCCATTTTAGCCCTGTGGAAACAAAACAACCCTGGGATGTTTGAGAAGTGTTACCTGGCGCAACATGAATTCCTGTACAACATATCCTAAATGCTCATTAACACCATAGGTGCTTTAATGCGCTTTTAGGCTGCCTTAAAATTTAAAATTTAACTCAAGTGTGAAAGAGCCCTAATAGTTTATAAATCTGTCTATACAAAAAAACAAAACAAGTAAAGCCTCATGTATAGGAAATAGTGCAGAGCAATATAAATACAATTAAACTAAAGTGCAAAACACAGTTGTTATACCAATAACAAATTAATCATGAATGGTGCATAAATAATGCAAAAAAACTGTCCAAAAACAGTCCAAAAAGTGAAAAATTCCAAAGGAATAGGGTGACAACCACTCCTTCACCGGTGACTTTAACTTTAAATAAGTGATCCCTCCACCGTTAAGAATGGCTACTCTCACCTTAAGGTATGGACCCCTGTTTTACCATTCAGTCATACCAGCAGAAATCGATAGACAGATTGGTGCAATATGTGGATAGCAAACTTCTTAGGCTCGGCAGCATTGAGATCGAGGATAAGAGAAAAAACAGATCTAAGTGCTCTCTGCTTTAAAAACAGCTTAGGTTTATTAAAAAGGCATTAACAGGCTACTCACATTGGCCTGAAAGGCAAAACGGGAGAAAGAAAATACACACAACATGTGTCTTCTCAGAGATGGCAGCAAGCGACTTCAGGCTCCTTCCCCCGTACGCGTTACGTTGTAGCAACTTCCTCAGTGGGGCCTCATACACACGATCGGACTTCAAACAAATTTTTCCGTGGACTTTTGTTTGAAGGGCGTTGGCCGTGAACTTGGTATGCATACACACGACAGGACTTTTCAGCAAACTTTCCCAAAATCACATGGTTTTTCAGCTATTTTCTGCTCTTTACCACCACCCTTTGGTCAACTTCTGCTATTGTTGGTTGATTTTAACATTGGTTTTGAGCATACATGTTTGTACTTTGGACAAAAGTCCGATGGACTTCTGTACACACAATAGGACTTTGCACCGCACGACTTTTGTTGCCGAAATGTTTGTCCGTTTGCAGAGTAAACTTTTGTCCGATGAAAACCGAAAAAGTTTGTCCGATGGAGCGTACACACGGTCGGATTTTTTTGAAAACCTGCTCATTTTGAAGTTTGTTGTCAAAAAGTCCGACCGTGTGTATGGGGCTTTAGATGAATCTTTTTTTCTTCTTCTGAAGTGCACCAACCCATAGGTAATAACAGAAGTCTATGGCTCAGTGCAGGTCACCGCAGGTGCTCTGCGCTGCACCTGTGAATCAGTTTGAAAGCAGCCCAGTAACCACTGCAGAACAGATATGCCCATATATACACTGATTTTAGTATTAAACTTACCTTTAATAACAGTCTTCCATTCAGGTATCGCCAGTTGTTGCTGTCCCAGGCAGAGTGCATTTGGCATCACAACACCTGTGACAGAAGTTGGCGCTATACAGGAAGCATCGGCTTATGTCAACCCGCTATTCCAGAGCAGGAGGTCGTGGGCCACATCAGAGGACTCCGCGGGCCACATGTGGCCCCCGGACCACTGGTTGGGCACTCCTGTTGTAGGGTTTTACCTATTGTCACTGGCTATAAGCATTGTTTTTTGACCTTAGGATAGTAACTGAGACAGTCACGTATCTCTTAGGCTGGGTTCACACCTATGCGAATTGGATGCGTTTTTCCTCCGCATTCAGTTTGCGTGGTAGAAGATTGTGACTGGGTCTCTATGGAGCAGGGTCACATATCTCTGCTGCGGCTCCGGAGCAAATTTGCACAGGGGTCCTGTGCATCTTTTGGTCCATTTCAGGTCCTGAATTTAGCATAAAAATTCGGGCTGAAATGGTGAACGGGGAAGCACCAGACCCCCGCCACGAGCTGCATGCGGCAATAGTGTGAACCCAGGCTAAAAAGTTTCATGATTTCTGGTACTTACCGTATTTATCGCGGTATAGCGCGCTTCCGCGTATACCGTGCACCCCTAAAGTTGCCCCGAATCCTGTGGAAAAAAGTTTTTCTTGTACTTACAGTTTTGGTGTCTTGCGTGGCGTCCATCGGCGGCCTCGTCGGGTCCGGCGTCCGTCTGCGGCTTCGGGTGTCCTCTTCGTCGGGTCCGGCGTCCTTCTGCAGCGTCCTCGCGTCCTCCCTACTCGTTTCCTGCGCCGAGTTTGAATACTGCGCCGACATATACAGAGCGCAGTACACTCGTGTATTGTCGGCAATGCTCGGCTACTCTCGTGCTGACGTCCTGTACGTCCAGGACGTCAGCGCGGGAGGAGCCGAGACTGCCCGACAATACACGAGTGTACTGCGCTCGGTATATGTCGGCGCAGTATTCAAACTCGGGGGGGGGGGGGGAAGCGGGTATCGGCGTATACCGCGCACCCACAATTTTGCCCTGATTTTCAGGGCAAAAAAGTGCGCGGTATACGCCGATAAATACGGTACATGCTGAGGCAAACTTTCACTTTTAGACTAAGCACTTTAATTGGAAGAAAAAAAATAATCTTTAGATGGTTTGTCACCTAGACATTATATTAGCAAGATGCTTTCCAGGAACAGAGAAAATGCATATTCCTGTTACCTAAAACAATTTCAAAATCTATCCTGAGCATGGTTTCTTGTACAGCGCACTAAATCACATAAATCTGTCATTGGCATCTTAAAGATTTATAATATTATGGCTGGGCCTTTTTAGCTCTGGGATGAACATGTCTTCGTTGGCTTTATATGATATCCACTTATCATCTGGTGTAAGTTGTGCTGCAATATATTTCTTTCTGCATCTATATCTTTTTGACAGCAGTAACCAGCACAAAGCTTTTGAGAAATTTGACTTTAAACAGGAGGCCTATTATATTTGCAATTACCTTCTTTACCTGGGATAATGAAGGGGCTTTTCTGAGTTTAAAAATGTAAAGCCTGATTCCAGCAAAAAGTTTTTTGTTCACCTTGGATAACGTGGGGATGGATTAGAGCCTTTGGAAGGTTTTTCTGTAGCCCCACTGGGGTGATTTACTCCAATGTTCTGTCGCAGTGACAGGGAATGAAAAAGGCAGTAAATGATTGAAAATCTTTTTCAATTAGGACCATATTATGTTTATGTGCTTGAATAGTTCACTAAATATCTTTAATTACAGGGAGTGATGGACCATGTTTTATACAGGGGCTGGGATTTCTAAACATTTGTACAAGCTTAACCTCAGTCTGACATACTGCAACTCTGATCGTGGTAAAGAGCCGAATGCCTCGTACACACGCTCGGGATTTCCGATAGATAAAAGTCAGCCGGGAATCGCGACGGGAAAAAAGAGAGCCAGTTCTCTTTTTTTTTGCTGGTGGTTTTTGGCAGTTTTCCCATCGGGAAGGGAGCATACACACAGCCGGGATTCTCTGCCAAAACTTCCCATCGCAGTTTTCCCATTGGAATCTTGGCCGTGTGTATGAGGCATATGACGTAGGCTCTTTACCACGTGATCAGCTGTGAACCAATCACAGCTGATCACAGCGTGTACACAGGAAGTGCCAGTAAATGGCTTTCATTGGTTTGCACTGACAGGAGAGTCGACCGGCAGCTCTCCTGTCAGGGGGGGGGTCTGCGCTGATAATCAGTGCATTGATTATCAGTGCTCAGTCCCATCAGAGGTGCCCACCACATCTGCCAATCACTGCTCATCAGCTGCCAGTCAGTGCCCACCAAAATGCCAATCAGTGCCCATCACAGTGCCAATCAGTGCCCATCACAGTGCCAATCAGTAACGCCTGACCATCTTTTTAAGTAAAGAGGTCCACAAAGTCTGGTAAGCACAATCTACTATCTGTGCACTTTGGGTGGCATAACATACAGTGTATGGTGAAGGATTAAGATTGCACCGTTGGAGAAATCATTTGTTGCAGCAAGATTTTTTGTGGCTTTTCTTATTGAATTTGAAGCACCTATTTGTATTTTTATCTGACACAAGTTGGGACTATATATGATCATTGCATGGCAATTGATTGAATTATGGACTCTATTTTATCTTAATAATTTATTATAATACACAGATTTATTATTATCTGCTTACACTAATTTAATTATCTGTTTGCACTGTTTAAGTCGATCACAATTGGTCATCAATTATCACATTTAGATATATGTGTATAGCGCCCCCCTACCACTTGCACTATTCACTAGATAGAAGTCATTCACTTCATCATTAGGGGAGCATCTCAGCACTACGGTGTTTTATGGTTTATTGTAATTTATTTTTATAATTTTAGTTTGGTGCGGAATAATTGTTTATATAACGCCTGTCAGTGCCCTTCACAGATGCCAATCAGTGCCCATCAGTAATGACTGTCAGTACATCATCATCAGTGCTACCCATCAGTGCCATCTATTAGTGCCTATCAGTGCTGCCTGTCAGTGCCCATCAGTCCCACCTATCAGTGCCTATCAGTGCTGCATATTAGTGCCATCTATCGGTGCCTATCAGTGCTAAATCCAAGGGAAGATCCAAGCAACCTATCTAATAGTATCCGTTAAAACAGGGGTTTAGACCAGTGCTGTATCCTGGCCTAGGCCAACACGGCCCAGGCCTAGGGCAGCACTTTGCAGGGGGGCAGCACGGACAGTGTCCCCGCCGGCTTGCGCTACACTGTTAGGCAAATTAGTTTAGCGCCTCCATAAATCGTCCGCACTGCTTCCAGTATGTGGGCGGTTGGCATTCTGCAACTGTGGGGGGGGGGGGGGGGGGCATCGCTTCTAATTTTTTACCATCCCTGTCCCATTGCAGAGATTTCCCTTCACTTCATGTCCCATAGCCAAACAGGAAGTGAGAGGAAATCTATGCAAAATAAGGTAATCCATTGCCCCCCCCCCAGGCCATCAGAACTAGTGTCCCCACTTGAAAATTTCAGGGTGGGTCTTAAACCGCAAGGGGTGTGGCCTTTACAGGAAGGGGTGGGTCATATTTAAACTAGGGGGTGCACAAGATTAGTCAGGCCTAGGGCAGCACAAAACCTAAATACACCCCTGGTTTAGACTGCACACATTTGCAAATACATGCGTAAGCCACGGAGCCTCGTCACGGCACCCTGGTATCTGTGGTCCTATCTCTAGCTTATGAGAGACTCCACAATGGAAGCACATGCATTCTGATGGATAGGTGGACTGAAGGGTGCCCATCCCTTCTAAGACCGCGTACACACGACCGGTCCATCCGATGAGAATGGTCCGACAGACCGTTTTCATTGGTTCACCGCTGAAGCAGACTGATGGTCTGATGTGCGTACACACCATCAGTTCAAAAACCGATCGGGTCAGAACGCGGTGACGTAAAACACACAACGTTTGTCGTTTGCTTCCAAGCATGCGTCGACTTGATTCTGAGCATGTGCGGGTTTTGAACCAATGCTTTTGTGTACTAACCATCGGTTTTGACCGATGGTCAGCCGTTCATCGTCGGTTTCGATTTTAAAGCAAGTTCTCTAATTTTTGTCCGAAGGACAACAGAACGATGGTCTGTACACACGGTCGGTTTGGACCAATGAAACTGAACTTCAGTCCGTTTTCATCGGCTTGGACCGGTCATGTGTACGCGGCCTTAAAGGTTTGTTTATTACATTTGCTGCATTACAAAGGTTTACAACCACTGTAAGGAATAACACTGAGGCCTCGTACACACGACCGAGTTTCTCTGCAAAAACCAGCAAGAAACTTGCTGGGAGATATTTTTTTGCAGAGGAAACCGGTCGTGTGTACATTTTCGTCGAGGAAACTGTCGAGAAACTCGACGAGCCAAAAAGAGAGCAAGTTCTCTATTTCCTCGACGGGAGTCTCAAATTGACTCATTGAGTTCCTGGTCGGGCTGGTTTCCGATGAGAAACTCGAGCGTGTGTATGCTAAGAAATCCGCACATGCTCAGAATAAAGTATGAGACGGGAGTAAAAGTAGCATTTGTAATGGAGATAACACATTTTTCAAGCTGTAACAGACTGAAAAGTGCAAATCGTCTCTTAACCACTTAGTAACCGCCCCATAGACAATATACGTCTACAGGGCGGGTGGTTAACTCTAGGAGGGCGTCAATGTACGTCCTCCCAGAGTCGCTCTCCCGCGCGTCCCCTGGGGCGCGCACACGGGAACATCCGTGACCGCCGGGTCCAGAGGACCCGGCCGATCACGAATCGCGGTAAATGGCCGCTGATAGCGGCCGTTTACCACGTGATCGCTCCGTCCAATGACGGAGCGATCACA
The DNA here is from genome assembly GCF_905171775.1 of Rana temporaria. Taxonomy (NCBI): domain Eukaryota; kingdom Metazoa; phylum Chordata; class Amphibia; order Anura; family Ranidae; genus Rana; species Rana temporaria. Next base: position 400,041,638 of record NC_053490.1, read on the forward strand.
TGTAAACAAACCGGCGTCTTTTGATGACGCCGGTTCCTCCCTCCTCTCTCTGTACCGAGCGGTACAGTGTGAGAGGGGGGAGCGCGGGTGTTAGCAGCGCTGTGGATGGATCTGTGACTATTGCAGTCACAGATCCATCCATCCCTGCTTAGCCATCCCTGAAACCCCCTGCAATACTGTGCATTACCCCCTACAATACTCTGCAATACCCCCCCTACAATACTCTGCAATACCCCCCCTACAATACTCTGCAATACCCCCCCTGCGCAATACTCTGCATACCCCCGGCAATACTCTGCATACCCCCCTGCAAAATACTCTGCATACCCCCCCTGCGAAATACTCTGCATACCCCCCCCCCCTGCAAAATACTCTGCATACCCCCCCTGCAAAATACTCTGCATACCCCCCCTGCGCAATACTCTGCATACCCCCCTTCGCAATACTCTGCATACCCCCCTGCGCAATACTCTGCATACCCCCCTGCGAAATACTCTGCATACCCCCTGCAAAATACTCTGCATACCCCCCCTGCGCAATACTCTGCATTACTCCCCTGCGCAATACTCTGCATTACTCCCCGGCAATACTCTGCATTACTCCCCGGCAATACTCTGCATTACTCCCCGGCAATACTCTGCAATACCCCTGCGCAATTACTCTGCGCAATTACTCTGCAATACCCCTGCACCAATACTCTGCAATACCCCCGCACCAATACTCTGCAATACCCCCGCACCAATACTCTGCAATACCCCAACACCAATACTCTGCAATTCCCCAACACCAATACTCTGCAATACCCCAACACCAATACTCTGCAATACCCCGGCTAATACTCTGCAGTACCCAGAAAATACTCTGGGAAAAAAATGTGTTTTAACCACTTCCCGCCCACCGGCCATCATGACGTCCTTGACTTTGTGCAGGGATATCTGAATGATGCCTGCAGCTACAGGCATCATTCAGATATAATTTTTTTCAGCCGGCGATTCCCTACACCATAAGAACAATCATGTTGGCTGTTGATTGTTCTTACGGGAGGCGAAAGGGGACGTCTCCCCTCCCTTCTCCCTCCGGTGCCTCTTCTGACTCACCGCTACGATCGAAACCAGGATCGTTTTATTTATTTTTTATTTTTTTCAGGCTTCCCAGCCTAGAGGTGAGATGTGGGGTCTTATTGACCCCACATCTCACTGTAAAGAGGACCTGTCATGCTATATTCCTATTACAAGTGATGTTTACATTCCTTGTAATAGGAATAAAAGTGATCAAAACATTTATTTTTGGGGAAAAACGTATCAAACTAAAATAAATAAAGTGAAATGAACAATAAAAATATATATTTTTTTTAAAGCGCCCCTGTTCCTGCGTGCTCGTATACAGAAGCGACCGCACACGTAAGTCCCGCCCACATATGAAAACGGTGTTCAAACCACACATGTGAGGTATCGCTGCGAACGTTGGAGCAAGAGCAATACTTTTGGCCCTAGAGCTCTTCTCCAACTAAAAAGATGTAACCAGTAAAAATATTTAAAGCGTCGCCTATGGGGATTTTTAAGTAGCGAAGTTTGGCGCCATTCCACAAGCGTGTGCAATTTTGAAGGGTGACATGTTGGGTATCTATTGACTCGGCGTAACTTCATCTTTCATATTATGCAAAAACATTGGGCTAACTTTAATGTTTTTTTTTTAAAAGCACAAAACCGTTTTATTTCCAAAAAAACACATTCGAACAATTGCTGCGAAAATAACGTGCGCGATAAAAAGTTGCAACGACCGCCATTGTATTCTCTAGGGTTTTTGCTAAAAAAGCATATATAATGTTTTGGGGTTCTATGTAATTTTCTAGCAAATAAAGGAGAGGAATGTCAGAATTGGTCTGGGTGTTCCAGAACGCCTGATGGTGCTCCCTGCATGTCGGGCCTCTGTATGTGGCCACGCTGTGTAAAAGTCTCACACATTTGGTATCGGCATACTCGGGAGGAATAGCAGAATGTGTTTTGGGGTGTAATTAGTGGTATGCATATGCTGTGTGTGAGAAATAACCGGCGAATATGAACATTTTGTGAAAAAAAAAAAAAAAAAATCTTGATTTTGCAAAGAATTGTGGAAAAAAATTACAACTTCTAAAAACTCACCATGCCTCTTTCTAAATACCTTGGAATGTCTTCTTTCCAAAAAGGAGTCATTTGGGGGGTATTTGTACTTTTCTGGCATGTTAGGGTTTCAAGAAATGAGAGAGGCTGTCAGTACATCAGATGTGATCAAATTGATCAATTTTCAGTAATTGGTACCATAGCTTGTAGACCCTATAACTTTCACCCAGACTAAATAATAACCCAATTCTTTTTTTTTTACCAAAGATATGTAGCAGTATACATTTTAGGCCAAATTTATGAAAAAAAATTACTTTTTTGCAAAATGTTATAATAGAAATGAAGAAAAATTCATTTTTTTTACAAAATTTTCTTTCTTTTTTCATTTATAGCGGAAAAAATAAAAACCGCAGAGGTGATCAAATACCACCAAAAGAAAGCTCTATTTGTGGGAAAAAAAGGACAAAAATGTCATTTGGTTACAGTGTTGTATGACTGAGTTATTGTCATTCAAAATGTGAGAGCACCTAAAGCTGAAAATTGGTCTGGTTATTAAGGGTGTTTAAGTGCCCAGTTGTCAAGTGGTTAAACTTTAACTTAACAGGCAAACACATGAGATTAGCAAAACCAGCCCCAAGAGTTTAGCCAGTGGAATCGAACTTCCCCTGCCGTTGTATGTGTTGTATGTCACCGCGTTTGAGAACGAGGAGATTTTGTCTTGACAGTGTGTACGCAAAGCAAGCTTGTCGAGTTCCTTGACAAGCCTGACAAGGAACTCGACGAGGAAAACGATGTGTTTCGCCCATCAAGTTCCTTGGTCGTGTGTACGAGGCTTCACATGTGAACAGGCTTATGTATTAAGACACAGAAGTGCATAGTATCCAGTCAATTATCAGGCTTCATTATACTAACAGATGCACACTTAACATAGGTGAAAACAAGTTGCCACAGTTAGATTTTGCTCTGTGCACTGACCTGTTAAATAATCCCTTATACATTTTCCACTTCAGCCTTATCTGTAAAATGGACCTATCTTTATCAGATCTGTTCTGCCTAAGTGGCTAAAATGGCCCTTTAACCTCCCTCGCAGTATGATTCTGTCTGGAATTACGTACCAAAAGCGGTACAATTATTTTTCAAGGAAATTTGACGTTTTATACTGTAGGCCTGTAATTCTTAGGAATAACTCATTTAAATCTGACCAAACAAGAGTCTAGTAGGCATACCGGGTATGATTTTTTTTAAAAACAAAATTATAAATGATAATATAATACATAATTATAAATAATTATAACAAATAATAATGTAATTATAATAAAAATTAATCAATAATGTAATCAACTCAAAATCACTGAAATTTGCACAGTTGCAGAATTGTCGCTGTCATTACTTTTATTTTTTTATGACGAATTTCCCCACAAATCGCTATCGCTCAATTCTGCATGTGATTATAATTTATTATCGCTGTTTTCTAGCTGCTCTAAAACCATTTTTGACATAAAGGGACACTTTTGGTTGCTATGGACAATCTACAGTTTGCAGACAGAAAGAACAGTTTTTATTATATAAAAGTACATGTAGGACACTGGGCAGACCACTAGGGACAAGGGGGGTGTGTATTTTTTACATACTATAAGATTACAGTATACTGTATGTAATGTGTTTGTTTACTTTTTAGAATTTGGCGCCGTTCTCCGCCCCCGTGCATCGTAACGTCGCAGGGAACGGAGATCGGCGGCACACGGGGACACTGTGAATCGAGCGAGGACCCGCTCGCTCACACAGGGATCCAGGGACAAGGTAAGTAACTTGTCTGTGGATGCTGCGAAAGGTAAGCCGCGCCGCTGCACGCTCTGCACATCTACCCCGAGCATGACTCGGGGATACCGATAATAGCATGAAAAAAACACCCCGAGTCACGCTCGGGGATACCGCTAAGCAGTTTAAGAGCTATGAGCGGAAGTGATGTTTTGACACTGCTTCCACCCTGCGATGGCATGGAGACATGTGGGGGCCATCTTCCCCTCACTCGTCTCAAAACCAAGCAGAAGAAAGGACCTGATCGCCTCCGCCACTGCTGACCGTTTCGGTAAGCAGCGGAGGGCACGGGAGAGCAGCGGGAGGGGGGGGCCCTCTCCCACCGCTGATAAAACCTTGGCTCAAGTCCCAGCCAGCCGTCTGCCTGCTTATCTCCTTGCCTTTCCTGGCAGAGTGATCTTTCTCCGCTCCCAACCCAGTAGTAGCCGGGGCACGGAGAGTAAGGCCCCATACACACGAGAGGATTTATCCGCAGATACGGTCCAGCGGACCGTATCCGCGGATAAATCCTCTCGAGGATTTCAGAAGATTTCTATGCGATGGCGTGTACACACCATCGCATTGAAATCCGCGCTGAAATCCTCTGGCGATGACGTGTCGCGCCGTCGCCGCTATAATGACGCGGCGACGGCGCGACGCTGTCATATAAGGAATTCCACGCATGCGTCAAATCATTACGACGCGTGCGGGGAATCCCTTTGGACGGATGGATCCGGTAAGTCTGTACAGACGAGCGGATCCATCCGTTGGAATGGATTCCAGCAGATGGATTTGTTGTGCATGTCAGCAAATATCCGATCTGCTGGAATCCATCCCAGAGGAGATTTCTCCGCGGAAACGGATCCGCTGGCGTGTACACACCATAGGATCTATCCGCAGAAACCCATTTGCTGGGATTTATCTGCGGATGGATTCTATCGTGTGTATGGGGCCTAAGACTTGGCAGGATGTGAGGCAGGCGGTGTCGTCGACGGGCAGAGAGTTGCTGATTCCCGCCATTACTAGTAAAAAAATAATAATATGTCCCCGGATTTCATTTAAAAAATCTGGTCACCTTATCCTATAACCTCCCATCCCTATCCAAGTTAATAACCCCCTAATAAATAACAAATAACAAAGCTATGGACTTTTCTCTGACTCTGTGTGCCTGTGGAGATTCTGTGTGCCTGGCTTTGCAGGAGTGGGGAATCCCTGTTCATCTGCAGCTCTTAGGTGGGGTGTGCTACATTATATTTACTAAAATAATTTCCATGTTCTGTGTACTGTGGATACCAGATATAGGGAATGCAGGGTCCAGAGTTTAGTAACACTTTATTGCTTCTGTTGTGAATATTGATGCTGAATTGCTACAGCTACAGAGGTCAGTGAGGGCTTGTTTTAAAGCTAAACACTATTTCACCAAAGTTATACTAGTAGGAGACCAATCCTTCACCCTGCTTCCCCAACGACTTTAAGACTGGGTTCATCTCATCACCAGATCCGTCGCACATCAGATCTGTTCTGCCTAAGTGGCTAAAATGGCCCTTTAACCTCCCTCGCAGTATGATTCTGTCTGGAATTACGTACCAAAAGCGGTACAATTATTTTTCAAGGAAATTTGACGTTTTATACTGTAGGCCTGTAATTCTTAGGAATAACTCATTTAAATCTGACCAAACAAGAGTCTAGTAGGCATACCGGGTATGATTTTTTTTAAAAACAAAATTATAAATGATAATATAATACATAATTATAAATAATTATAACAAATAATAATGTAATTATAATAAAAATTAATCAATAATGTAATCAACTCAAAATCACTGAAATTTGCACAGTTGCAGAATTGTCGCTGTCATTACTTTTATTTTTTTATGACGAATTTCCCCACAAATCGCTATCGCTCAATTCTGCATGTGATTATAATTTATTATCGATGTTTTCTAGCTGCTCTAAAACCATTTTTGACATAAAGGGACACTTTTGGTTGCTATGGACAATCTACAGTTTGCAGGCAGAAAGAACAGTTTTTATTATATAAAAGTACATGTAGGACACTGGGCAGACCACTAGGGACAAGGGGGGTGTGTATTTTTTACATACAGTACTGTAATCTATAAGATTACAGTATACTGTATGTAATGTGTTTGTTTACTTTTTAGAATTTGGCGCCGTTCTCCGCCCCCGTGCATCGTAACGTCGCAGGGAATGGAGATCGGCGGCACACGGGGACACTGTGAATCGAGCGAGGACCCGCTCGCTCACACAGCGGGGATGCATCGCAGGATCCAGGGACAAGGTAAGTAACTTGTCTGTGGATGCTGCGAAAGGTAAGCCGCGCCGCTGCACGCTCTGCACATCTACCCCGAGCGTGACTCGGGGATACCGATAATAGCATGAAAAAAACACCCCGAGTCACGCTCGGGGATACCGCTAAGCAGGTTAAGAGCTATGAGCGGAAGTGATGTTTTGACACTGCTTCCACCCTGCGATGGCATGGAGACATGTGGGGGCCATCTTCCCCTCACTCATCTCAAAACCAAGCAGAAGAAAGGACCTGATTGCCTCCGCCACTGCTGACTGCTCCGGTGAGCAGCGGAGGGCACGGGAGAGCAGCGGGAGGGGGGGCCCTCTCCCACCGCTGATAAAACCTTGGCTCAAGTCCCAGCCAGCCGTCTGCCTGCTTATCTCCTTGCCTTCCCTGGCAGAGTGATCTTTCTCCGCTCCCCACCCAGTAGTAGCCGGGGCACGGAGAGTAAGACTTGGCAGGATGTGAGACAGGCGGTGTCGGCGACAGGCAGAGAGTTGCTGATTCCCGCCATTACTAGTAAAAAAATAATAATATGTCCCCGGATTTCATTTAAAAAATCTGGTCACCTTATCCTATAACCTCCCATCCCTATCCAAGTTAATAACCCCCTAATAAATAACAAATAACAAAGCTATGGACTTTTCTCTGACTCTGTGTGCCTGTGGAGATTCTGTGTGCCTGGCTTTGCAGGAGTGGGGAATCCCTGTTCATCTGCAGCTCTTAGGTGGGGTGTGCTACATTATATTTACTAAAATAATTTCCATGTTCTGCGTACTGTGGACACCAGATATAGGGAATGCAGGGTCCAGAGTTTAGTAACACTTTATTGCTTCTGTTGTGAATATTGATGCTGAATTGCTACAGCTACAGAGGTCAGTGGTTGTTTGTTTTAAAGCTAAACACTATGGACTAGATTCAGATAGCCCGCCGTAACTTTGTGCGGGCGTAGCGTATCTCAGATACGCTACACCGCCGTAACTTAGTGAGGCAGGTTCTGTATTCACCAAGAACCTGCGCCCTAAGTTACGACGGCGTATCGTAAATCTGCCGGTGTAAGCGCGCCTAATTCAAATTGTGAAGAGGTGGGCGTGTTTTATGTAAATAAAACATAACCCCACGCAAATGACGTTTTTGACTAACGGCGCATGCGCTGTCCGTGACAGTAACCTAGTGCGCATGCTACAAATTAACCCGCAAAAAGCCAATGCTTTCGACGTGAACATAAATTACGCACAGCCCCATTCACGGACGACTTACGCAAACGACGTAAAATTTTAAAAATTCGACGCGGGAACGACGTCCATACTTAACATAGGATACGCCTCATATAGCAGGGGTAACTTACTACCAGAAAAAGCCTAACGTAAACGACGTAAAAAAATGCGCCGGGCGGACGTACGTTTCTTAATCGGCGTATCTACCTAATTTGCATATTCCTTGCGTAAATCGACGGAAGCACCACCTAGCGGCCAGCGTAATTATGCAACTAAGAGACTTACGCCAGTCGGATCTTAGCAAATTTCCGGCGTATCTTGTTTTCTGAATACAGAAAAAAGATACGCCGGCGCATTCTAGAAGTTACGTGGCGTATCATTAGATACGCCAGCGTAACTTCTTTCTGAATCCACCCCTATTTCACCAAAGTTATACTAGTAGGAAACCAATCCTTCACCCTGCTTCCCCAACGACTTTAAGGCTGGGTTCATCTCATCACCGGATCCGTCGCACAGCAGGGGTCCGGTGAGTCCTGGTTCACCATTTCAGGTCCGATTTCAGCCTGAATTTTGGCCTGAATTCGGACCTATAACGGACCAAAAAAGGCACATGTTTTTCCAGCAAATCGCACCGGACTTGCTTCGGAGATATGTGAAGCGGCTCCATAGAGAGCCAGTCACATTTCCTGCTATGCAAATTGGAAGCGGAGAAACTCGCATCCAATTCGCATAGGTGTGAACCCAGCCTAAATGGGAATGTGTTCACTCCAAGGATGCCTTCACACATTGTTTAGCTATGGTGTGAATCTTAGTGCCAGGAATCTACTGATTCCTATGCTGGGTTTGTCAGCTGTGAGCAGATAGCTGCAGCACAAGTGCATCCAGCCTAGGTCACTACGTAATTGGCAATTGTTGACTGTGTGAACAGCCACAAATAGCTGCAGCCGCCAACTGCCTGTTATTGCAGTGTATGGGATTGGCTACCACAACTATCTGCTCACATAAGTAGAGTCCTGCCGCTTGGATTCACATTGTGGCTATATGCCCATGTGAATGTAGCCTAAACCTCCTAATCCTGTATTGACACCATACTGAAGACAACTTCATATGTTGAACAACTCATTAAAGCGAAGTTCCACCCAAAAGCGGAACTTCCGCTTTAAGCACTCCTCACCCCCTTACATGCCACATTTGGCATGTCATTTTTTTGGGGGGGAGTGGGGACTTTGGTGGGAGTGGGACTCCCTATCGGAAGGAGGAAGTGGGACTTCCTGACTTCCTGTCCCACTTCCTCCTTCCGCATAGGGACCGCCTAGGCGACTCTTCCTCTTGCCTTAGGTGGCCCCTCCCTTTAGGCGATCTCCTGGGACGCGTGACAGGTCCCAGGAGATTGCCTGTCCACTCATACAGCGCTACTCGCACATGCGCAGTGAGTGCCCGGCTGTGAAGCTGAAAGCTGTCACGACCGGGTGCCCACAATGTGAATGGAGGCGTCGGCGGAGAGGGGGGGGGGGGAGAGGAGCGACGCTCCAGGCGGCCGCATCGCTGGACTGTGGAGCAGGTAAGTGTCAGTTTATTAAAAAGTCCGCAGCTACACTTTTTGTAGCTGCTGACTTTTAATAAACATAAAAAGGCTGGAACTCCGCTTTAAAAGCAACCCACTGCCCCTATGGCTGAGAGCTCATCAGCTGTAAAGCAGGATTGCACTAACTCACTTAGAGTACCCTCTAGTGTCTAATCTATAAATCTCTACGTTTAGTACAATAATAAATATATGAAAGAGCAAGCTTGTAAAACTGTGTCAAAAAATAAATACTTTTCCATTAAGAATGAGGTTGCATTGTTTCCACTTTGGCAATAGATTACAAAGCCTCAAGTCATTCCTTCTAATACCAATCACCAAAATAACATTTACAGTCAGATGCAATGAAAACTTGCAAACATGATTTAGAAGACAGCAATTTGTAGGTTGAAGTACTCAGAAAAGATTTGAAGACTTTTTTCTGAATTCATACATTGCTTAGAGCAGGGGTGGGCAATTATTTTTTCGATGGGGCCACATGAGAAACTAAAAATATTTTGGAGGGCCGGACCGGGCCAAAAGGCTAAACTCAACTTGCTTGTCTTGAAGGGAACGCCTATACCAGGAAGTAATCCCCGCTCGGAGGCATAGAAGAGATAAGGCTATAACGATAAGTACCAAAATAAAATAAAAAAGACCAGCATACTGCAGATGTCAGCAGTATGCTGGATCTAACTGCAAAAAGGTGATTTTTGGGTGAACTACCGCTTTAAGGTAGAAAAGCATAAAAATAGTTATTTTACAAAACCCTCACACGGACAGGATACAGGAGATATCAGAGACAGCAGACAGAGATTGCATACAATGATTTTGAACAATGTCACCACTGCCATTTTTGTCTGGAAACTTACACATGCGCAGTTCTGACCCTGAGCCGATCGCCGCCATTTTTACTGGCACCTTTCCCTTACATTTACGTACAGGGGAAAAGTGCCTTGTTTTAACAAACTGTCCGTGGGCCGGATTAAAAGGTCCGCCGGGCCGTATACGGCCCGCGGGCCGTAGTTTGCCCACCACTGGCTTAGAGGGCTGTGAGGAGGCATATTCACTAAATTCTAAGTGACATTTTGTACTGTTATTAGCAGAGGTGCAATGGTTAGTGAGTCAACCCACTGGTAGCCCCAGTGGGCATGCACAATACAGAAATCCATCCTGAACCTGAATAACAGCAGTTTTCAAAGTGTTTGCATCCCTCCTTAACACTTTGTTTTATCAAGCAGGGCTAACAGGGCTAACTTTATCTGAAAAGTGACATCCTTACCTAGGCTGCAATATCATCAATTCACAAAGCTAAAACAGGCTAAACATTCTTATTTTTCAAAAAAGTGATAGTAACTTTTAGAGTCTAATAACACTTAACTACTTGCCGTCGCCGCACCGTCATAATACGTCCACAAGGTGGCTCTCCTAGGCGAGATCACGTATTATGACGTCCTACCCTTTAGCCGCCACTAGGGGCGCACGCGCGCCGCCGGAGGCGCGCGCACGCGCCCCCCGCTCGCCCCCGACTCCCGTGCGTGTGCCCGGCGGGCGCGATCGCCGCCGGGCACACGCGATCGCTCGGTACAGAGCGGGGAACGGGAGCTGTGTGTGTAAACACACAGCTCTCGTTCCTGTCAGCAGGGGAAATGCTTTTCTTCGGTTCATACACTGTATGAACCGAGGATCAGTGTTTCCCCTAGTGAGGCCACCCCCCCCCCCACAGTAAGAACACACCCAGGCATACTTAACCCCTTCCCCGCCCCCTAGTGTTAACCCCTTCACTGCCAGTGGCATTTTTATAGTAATCTAATGCATTTTTATAGCACTGATCGCTATAAAAATGCCAATGGTCCCAAAAATGTGTCAAAAATGTCCGAAGTGTCCGCCATAATGTCGCAATACCAAAAAAAAAATCGCTGATCGCCGCCATTACTAGTAAAAAAAATATTAATAAAAATGCCATAAAAATACCCCCTATTTTGTAAACGCTATAACTTTTGCGCAAACCAATCAATAAACGCTTATTGCGATTTTTTTTTACGAAAAATATGTAGAAGAATACGTATCGGCCTAAACTGAGGAAAAAAAATGTTTTTTTATATATTTTTGGGGGATATTTATTACAGCAAAAAGTAAAAAATATTCATTTTTTTCAAAATTGTCGTTCTATTTTTGTTTATAGCGCAAAAAATAAAAACCGCAGAGGTGATCAAATACCACCAAAAGAAAGCTCTATTTGTGGGAAAAAAAGGACGCCAATTTTGTTTGGGAGCCACGTCGCACGACCGCGCAATTGTCTGTTAAAGCGACGCAGTCCCGAATCGCAAAAAGTACTCTGGTCTTTGGGCAGCAATATGGTCCGGGGGGTAAGTGGTTAAACAGTAGCGACCGATGCTCAAATTTTTTGGGATGCACAAACAAACCCATCAATTGCAGCCTCACTGTGCCCATCAAATGCAGCCATTGTGCCCATCAAATAAGGCCACTGTGCCCATCAATTGCAGCCAATGTGCCCATCAATTGCAGCCACTGTGCCCATCAAATAAAGCCACTGTGCCCATCAATTGCAGCCACTGTGCCCATCAAATAAAGCCACTGTGCCCATCAATTGCAGTCAATGTGCCCATCAATTGCAGCCACTGTGCCTTTAAATGCAGCCACTGTGCCCATCAAATGCTGTCACTGTGCTCCATCAAATGCTGTCACTGTCCCAACAAATACTGCCACTGTGCCCCATCAAATGCTGCCACTGTGCCCCATCAAATTCTGCCACTGTGCCCCATCAAATTCTGTCACTGTGCCCATCAAATGTTGCAACTGTGCCCCATCAAATGCTGCCACTGTGCCTATCAAATAGTGCCACCGTGCCCTTCAAAAGTTGCCACGGTGCCCCCCCCCGCCCACTCGCCGTCTGCCCGGAAGTTACCCTGTCTCGGTGGTGGGTCAGGCATTCGGGTGATGGCGTGGCGTGGTGGGACCTTGCAGTGGAACGTGGCTCCTGTGGCTCCTGTGTCCTCCGTGCATCTCCTCCTCTCCTCCTGATAGGAGTCCAATCATAGGGCCTGTCCTTTCAGCCAATCAGGTGGCAGGTTAACAGACCCACGCACCTGATTGGCTGAGAGGCGGTTCAGTGCCGAATATTCATTTGCTTTTCTAACACACCTTTTTTGAAGCCTATTAGAGCCTATAGCTCTAGTCAAGTGATTTGAAAATACACCCCAGCCACTGGAATTCAGGCGCCAGTTGTCTGAAAAGGGGCCAGACCCCTAAATAGGAGGTGGTGGCGGCCATAGATAGATTCATGCAATGCATGAATCTATCCATTATACACAGAGGGGGGGGGGCTGGAGAGAGGGGGGCAGTGCCCGTGTGCCCTTAATGGGCACACCACCACGGTGACTTGAAAATTAGTCATGTAGCCAAAATAAAGATTATTATCTTTGTATTAATGCTTTGTGAATGAAGACTATTGCTGCACAAATATTGAACAATAGCAGCCTACCTTATACAGTATCTTGGATTCACTGCAAATGTAGAAAGTTATCAAACATGTTCTTAAATATTGTACAGGACACGTGGAGTGTGTTCTGGACAGCAGGCGGACAGTTTTAGAGACATTGCTGTACTCAGGGGTTCTCACCCACGCAAGCTGAGATGTTTGTTGGCTAATCTCTGCATTCTGCCCAGAACACCAAGCCACAGAGTACCATACCCTAGTGTGGGAGGCACCAAGAGTTTGGTTGTGAGCCAGTTATATGGTACCTTGTTTTGCTGGAACCGTTTTCTTGATTTTGTGCTGAAGGAAGCTATTTATGTTACCTGCTTGGAGTAATTAGTAAAGGACTGCTTGCTATACAAACGGCTGCTGGTGATCTTGAGCCTCCATATGACAATACGTACAGGGGTTGGACAAAAATATGGAAACACTACATAATTTCCAGGTGTAAAAGTGGTGACATGTTTCAAATTGAAAACGGAAGTTAAGTAACATGGGACAGTAGGTGGCATGAACGCTAAACTAACAAAGAACACTAGACACACCAAACTGAAATAATAATGACTGCAGCCTTGCTTATTGGTTTTCACAAATATAAACAATTAACAATTCACCATAACTTTTTTAATCAATAAATACCTTAAAAGCAAAATCAGTGGGGCACTCTTTAAATATTCCTTTCGGCGACTGGCAAAGACGCCCTCTGCCTCCAGTTTAAATAGGGGTCCTGGGAATTTCTGAGATGTGCTGGGGGACAGGTGACCTTAAATTACCTATCCTAGAAGACCCCCAGAACTTGCAGAACATTCCCAATCAGCTGACTTTTTTTGACTAATCACAAAACCCCCCCATTGAAATCAATCAATTGGGGGCTTGAAATTCCTGCCGCCACCATCCTATTAGGGAAATGGGGGTCTTAAAACAGGCTATCTCCCCTTTCCTCACATTCTTTTGCTTCCGCTGTGTCCACAAAAAAACTGTATGGAAGGAGCTCCATAAGCAAAACATTCACTGGCAAGCTGCAATTGCCAAACCACTATTGACTGATATTAATGCTCAAAAGAGGAGAGAATGGTGCAACAGCCATAAACCATGGATTACTGATTAATGGAAAACTGTAATGTACCCAACCACCAGATGTTTATATTTGTGGCGAACACTGTCCCAAGCTTATGACCGGGACTGTCTTTTGCAATCGGTAAAGCATGGTGGTGGTGCAATCATGGTTTGGGCAGCCATATCTTGGTATTCTGATGGCCCCATCAGGACCTTGAATGGTAGAGTCACTGCCAGCAACTGTGTAAAAATGTCGCCTACCCTGGGCACACCATGATGCAGACATTGTTTCTAGAAGACAGCTACATGTACCAAGACGTTAATGCCCCGATTCACACATCTGGTGTGGTAAAATTGTGGTCTAACACCATATTAGGTAATGATTTCATTCTTTTACCATATTTTTGTCCAACCTCTGTGTATATATATATATATATATATATATATATATATATACTGTATGTGTATGTGTGTGTACTGCAATTTAAAAGAAATAAACTGGGTCTGGAAAACACGCGCACTAGATCAGGGATCCTTAAAGCCTCGTACACACGGTAGGTTAACCAGAGGACAACGGTCTGAAGAACTGTTGTCCTAGGTTAACCTATGAAGCTGACTGATGGTCCGTCGTGCGTACACACCATCAGTTAAAAAAACAATCGTGTCAGAACGCTGTGACGTAAAACAGGACGACGTGCTGAAAAAAACAAAGTTCAATGCTTCCAAGCATGCGTCAAATTGATTCTGAGCATGCGCAGGTTTTTAACCGATGGTTTTGCATACTAACGATCGGTTTTGACCTATCGGTTAGCAATCCATCGCTTACATTTTAAAGCAAGTTACCATTTTTTATATATTTTTGAATACATTTCTAGTTTCAAGTTTCATCATGTCTCTAAGCTGGGCCCTCTTTATTACTATCTTCTGGTATTCCTTTATTTTCTCCCCAATCTTTGTGTTTTTGTTCAAGTTCATTTAGCTCCGCTGTTATTTTTTATATATTCGCCTCTCTTGCCTTCTCTTTCCCCGCCCCTATGGAGATTAACTTACCCCTAATGTACGCCTTGTGAGCTTCCCATACTGTGACCACACTCACATCTGTTGTATTGTTTATCATAAAATAATGCTCCAGCTCTTTTTTTACTACCTTGATTATCTCTAAGTTCTTCATTTAGATTCCACATTCCTTTTCTTTGCTCTATCTCAGTGGTCATCAACCCTATCCTGCAGGGCCCACTAACAGGCCAGGTTTGCAAGATAACTGAAATACATCACAGCTGATATCATTTGCTCCTCAGTGATTGCAGTATTCTAGACTGCATCTCCCCAAGGTAATACATAAAACCTGGCCTGTTAGTGGGCCCCGCAGGACAAGGTTGATGACCACTGCTCTATCTCATCAAATCTTATTTTGACTATTACCGGTGCGTGATCTGAAATTGATATTGTACCTATTGAGGTTTTGGTCACATATTCCAATACCCCATGGTCTACCATCATATAGTCCAATCTTGAGTATGTACCATGCACAGATGAGTGACATGTATAGGGCCAGATCCACAGATAATTAGATGGGCACTGCCGTACCTTACCTGGCGGATCTTCAAATCCTCAAAGAATTTGCGCCTTAAGTTATGGCGGCGTAGTGTATTTCTGGCGGCTGAATTCAAATCAGCGGGTAGGGGGCGTGATTCATTTAAATGAAGCGCGTCCCCGCGCTGAATGAACTGCGCATGCGTTGTTCCAAAATTTCCCGCCGTGCATTGCGCTAAATAACGTCGCTAGGACATCATTTTTTTAACTTAGACGTGAGTTACGTCCATCCCTATTCACGGACGACTTACGCAAAAAAAATAATTCAAATTTAGACGCGGGAAACGACGGCCATACTTAACATGGCAAGTCTATCTATATGCCGCAAAATACCAGCTTTAACTATACGCCGAAAAAAGCCGACTACTGACGACGTTAGAAAATGCGACGGCCGCGCGTATGTTCGTGGATCGTCGTTAATCGCTAATTTGCATACCCGACGTGGAAAACGACGCAAACTACACCCAGCGGGCGCCGAAGTATTGCATCTAAGACCCGAAGGCGTACGAAGCCATACGCCTGTCGGATCTTACACAGATGCCGTCGTATCTTGGTTTGAGGATTCAAACTAAAGATACGACGCGGGAAATTTGAAAGTACGCCGGCGTATCAGTAGATACGCTGGCGTACTTTCTCTGTGCATCTGCCCCATAGTCTTTTTTATTTGGATGGGTGATCCTCTTCTGCAGCAGTTTCTATACACGGTACAGATGTGCCACTTTACAGGCAGACTTTATTTTAAGGAATTCTTCTTTTTTTTTTTTTTTTTTCTCATTTTTACCATTTTACTTTAAGTATTGGTAAATCGCTGCTCATTTAAAAATTATGTTATTTACAAACTTTTTTTTCAATAATACATGTTCCCCAAGGCAATACCTGCACCCCCCATAACCATTGTATGTCTAATTACTTGCATATAAGCCTTCAAAAGGGTCACTTTTGATTTTTCCAGTACGGGTCCCATAGACTTCAATAGGGTTTGTTATTCGGTTTCAAACTTTTGCGATGTTCAATGAACAGTGAAGGGAATTGTGCTTATCATTGGTGTCAGTGGGATTTGAAAACCCCTACAAGTATTGGTGCTCAGTGGGACTGAGGCTGGGTTTACACTACTACACTACTTTCATCCTACTTTGCTCTGCTACATTGGTCCTACATTTATCCTACATTGGTCCTACATCCATCCTACTTTCATGAACAGGATACTACTTTGGTCCGACTTCAATGATATTCAATGGGCCTGAAGTAGGATCAATGTAGGACCAAAAGTAGTACAGGGAGCATTTTCAAAGTCGGACCAACTTGTGTAGGACGCTACAAGACGCTCTCATAGGGAAACATTGAACACAGAGCAAAGTAGGATGAAAGTAGTGTAGTAGTGTGAACCCAGCCTTAGGCCTGTGAAGACTCCATGTCCCAAGCTGATCCTTGTCAAGACATTAATGCCCTAAATATGAAACCACAATTGGGCAGGAATTCACTCTGCCTCACAGTGCCTCAGATACCTTGTCAGGTGCTGGAACAACTTTTATTATTTTGTTTTATTTCAACAACTCAAGCTGAAATAACACACAGTTGAATTATTCAGAAAAATTACTCCCAGGCCCGATTGCCTTCTCTATTTGGCTCCATGCATACTTTCAAATAAAGAGAGATGAGCGCAATTAGATTGAGCCATTTTAGCAGATTAAAATGAAAATAAAATTCACCCCAAACCATTATGACTTCCGTATAAACATAGGATTTTTTTTTTTTTCAATAGCTCTTTTTTTTTTTTTGTGGAAAAATGTATTTCCATTCCTGAAACATTACTGTTTAGTGCCAACAGTTTGGCACTGATGCACAGTTCCTTTGGCATCAAATCAAAGATGAAGTTCAGTATAAACACCCATAGGTGTTACCTCTTTCTAGTGCTGACCATATCTGTATAATGTGTAATAATAAAACTGTTTTAAAAATATCCTTTTCAATAAAAGAATCAACATTTTTAGATATTTATGTCACTAAATACATGATTAATCACTTAAGACCCGGACCAATATGCAAGTAAAGGACCTGGCCCCTTTTTGCGATTCGGCACTGCGTCGACTTAACTGACAATTGCGCGGTCGTGCGACGTGGCTCCCAAACGAAATTGGCGTAATTTTTTTCCCACAAATAGAGCTTTCTTTTGGTGGTATTTGATCACCTCTGCGGTTTTAATTTTTTGCGCTATAAACAAAAATAGAGCGACATTTTTGAAAAAAATGCAATATTTTTTACTTTTTGCTATAATAAATATCCCCAAAAAAAAGATATAAAAGTACTTTTTTTTCCTCAGTTTAGGCTGATACGTATTCTACTACCTATTTTTGGTAAAAAAATTCGCAATAAGCGTTTACAAAATAGGGGATAGTTTTATGGCATTTTTATTGATATTTATTTTTTTACTACTAGTGGCGGCGATCAGCGATTTTTTTCATGACTGCGACATTATGGCGGACACATTGGACAATTTTGACACATTTTTGGGACCATTGTCATTTTCACAGCAAAAAGTGCTATAAAAATGCATTGATTATTGTGAAAATTACAATTGCAGTTTAGGAGTTAACCACTAGGGGGCGCTGTAGGGGTTAAGTGTGTTTCTAACTGTAGGGGGACGAGGCTGGACTTGTGACGTCACTGATCGTCTTTCCCTATATCAGGGAACAGACGATCAGTGACACTGCCACTGTGAAGAACGGGGAAGGTGTGTTTACACACACCTCTCCCCGTTCTTCAGCTCCTATAACCGATCGCAGAACTCCGGCGGTGATCGGGTCTACTTGTCCCGCGGCCACGGTCATGGTCACGGAGCTTCGGACCGGGTCACGGTCGCGCGGTCGCGGGCGCGCGTGTGCGACCCACGGCTGGGCACTTAAAGAGGACGTACAGGTACGTGCTTATGCCCAGCCGTGCCATTCTGCCAACATATATCGGCGTTAGGCGGTCCTTGAGTGGTTAAAAGTATAATTTCTTTGTAAAGAAGCACTTGGTTTTAACAGAAAGTAAAAAATAAATCGGTCAAAGCAGATTTATTCTCCCTGGTTGCCATGAAAAGATGAATTGCAGACACTATTGGATGGATTGATCTGCCTGACTGTGCTTGGATACTTCTGGTGCTGACATCACTCAGCCATGAAGCGTCAGGTAAATAACCTACCAATGCCAATTATCTGTAATGTGAGGGGGCGCTTCATTAACCACTTAAGCCCCGGACCATTTGTCAGCCTAAAGACCAGAGTTTTTTTTACAATTTCGCACTGCGCTGCTTTAACTGGTAATTGCGCGGTCAAGCAATGTTGTACCCAAACTAAATTTGCGTCCTTATTTTCCCACAAATAGAGCTTTCTTTTCATGGTATTTGATTGCCTCTGCGATTTTTATTTTTTGCGATATAAATGGAAAAAGACTGAAAATTTTGAAAAAGAAAGATATTTTGTACTTTTTGTTATAAGAAAAATCGAATAAACTCAATTTTAGTCATCCATTTAGGCCAAAATGTATTCAGCCACAAAAAATGACAATAAACGTATATTTATTGGTTTGCGCAAAAGTTTTAGCGTCTACAAACTAGGGTACATTTTCTGGAATTTACACAGCTTTTAATTTATGACTGCCTATCTCATTTCTTGAGTTGCTAAAATGGCAGGGCAGTACAAAACCCCCCAAATTACCCCATTTTGGAAAGTAGACACCCCAAGGAAATTGTTGAGAGGCATGTTAAGCCCATTGAATATTTTTTTTTGTCCCAAGTAATTGAATAATGACAAAAAAAAAAAATTTACAGAAAGTTGTCACTAAATTATATATTGCTCACACATGCCATGGTTATATGTGGAATTGCGCCCCACATTTTTTTGCTGCTTCTCCTGAGTACGGGGATACCACATGTGTGGGACTTTTTGGGAACCTAGCCACGTTCGGGGCCTTGAAAACCAATCACCGCCTTCATGATTTCTAAGGGTGCAAATTTTTTATTTCACTCCTCACTACCTATCACAGTTTCGAAGGCCAATAAATGCCAAAATAGCACAACCCCCCCCCCCCAAATGACCCCATTTTGGAAAGTAGACCCCCCAAGCTATTTGCTGAGAGGCATGTTGAGTCCATGGAATATTTTTTATTTTGCCACAAGTTGCGGGAAAATAACAAACTTTTTTTTTTTTGCACAAATTTGTCACTAAATGATATATTGCTCACACATGCCATTGGCATATGTGAAATTACACCCCAAAATACATTCTGCTGCTTCTCCTGAGTACCGGGTTACCACATGTGTCGGACTGAACACCCCCCGGTTCAGTTCGCACCAGAACCTGTGAACGAACCGAAAGTTTGAGCAAACTTTAGAACCCCAATAAAGTCTATGGGACTCGAACGTTCGAAATCAAAAGTGCTAATTTTAAAGGCTAATAAGTAGTTGTCCTAAAAATGGGACCCGGGTCCTGCCTCAGGGGGCATGTATTAATGCAAAAAAAGTTTTAAGATAGATAGGTAACGTTCATGCCTGCTGGACCATGAGTCAGCAGTATAATTGCACCTTACCGCTGACCGCATGACGGTAGAGAGCCAAAATTGCCTTCCTTGAGAAAAAGTGGCGTTTGGGAACCTGCCACTGAGGTACTGCACATTCCACAAACTCACGGAAGGGGGCAGAGTCTACCAACTGACAAGGCAGCAGTTAAAGGTGCTAGCAATTCAGCCAAGCTAGCATTCAACCGCTGGGCATGTGGATGGCTGGGAGCGAACTTCTTTTGGCGCTGCAGCAGCTGGGGCAGGGAAATTTGCCTGGTATAATCTGACGTCGGTGTACCGATAGCAGATTGCCCGCAAGTACTTGGCTGTGACACACCTAATTCTACACCTTCATTCCTCTCAGTGCAGGTTTCAGAGAGGAATGAAGGTATAGTGGGGTTGGAGATCCCAGCTGATGAGGAGCAAGGAGAGGTCCGCTTTTTTCTTTGGTGTGGGCCTTTTAGGTACGCTTACCAACGAACTGCATGGCAGGTCGACATATATCTGGTCAAGCATGTGGTGCCCAAGCGGGTGATGTTTTGGCCACGCGAGATACGCTTGAGGCCTCGTACACACGACCGAACATGTCTGCTGAAACTGGTCCGCGGACCAGTTTCCGCGGACATGTTCGATCATCTGTACGGCCGACCGGACAATTTTCCAGTGGATCGGACAGGTTTCCAGCGGACAAATGTTTCTTAGCATGCTAAGAAACATGTCCGCTGGAAGCCTGTCTGTCGGACATGTTCGGTCGTCTGTACGACTCACCGGACATGTCCGCTCGGCCGAAAGCCCTCGCATGCGTCGAAGTGATTCGACGCATGCGTGGAAGCATTGACCTTCCAGGGTCGCGCACGTCGCCACGTCATCGCCGCTGCGACAGCGCGGCCACGTCACCGCATTCGCTGTCCACGGGAAATTTGGTCTGATGGTGTGTACAGCCATCAGACCAAAATCCGCCAGCAGACATGTCCGATGAAAACGGTCCGCGGACCGTTTTCATCGAACATGTCCCGTCGTGTGTACGAGGCCTGAGACATATGTTGCAAATAGCAGCGGTGCGATCTGATGCACTTGTCTCAAAAAAGGCCCACACCAAAGAACTTTTGGAATAACGCAGAGAGACAGCAGAGCCCTGCACATGCGGAGCTCTGCGGTGTGATGCAGTCGGTGTGCTTCCCTTAAGCTGGCCCCTGGAGGACATCCTGCCTCGTTGGAGATGTGCCTCCCCCCTCTCCTATCAGGCACCCACGTGGAGTCAGTGACCTCATCATCCCCTCCCTCCTCATCACTGGAGCAAACCTGGCAGTATCCTGCAGCTGGGGAACATGACTGCCAGATTGCTGTCCTTCTTGGGCACCCCCTCTCTCTGGGCTCACGTTACTGCCTTCCTCTAGCTGGGTACCATCGGAGCCTTCAAAACTCTGCACATCCTCCTGCAGCATGTACCCAACACTGTGGTCAAACAGTTTGGGGGACTCCTCAGGAGGACATGGTGGGGTTAGGGAAGGGGTGACTGATGCCATTGAGCAGAGGAAAGAAGCCGCGTTGGCAGCTGCTTTGCCAGACAAAGTACCTTGAGCCTGGGTGAGAGAGGATGAGGAGGATGAGGACGGCTTGGTCATCCACTCTACCAAGTCTTCGGCATGTTGCGGCTCAACACGGCCAGCTGCCAAAAAAAAGGACAAGCCTTTCCCACGGCCACGTGCTGATGAGGATACACCGTGTCCACGACCAGCACTGTTGCCTCTAGACGCAGAGCCTGCTTGCCCTCTTTTATCGGCTTGTGACTGTCTGCCTCTCCTTGTTGTTCTTCCAGACATACTAATGGCCTGCAGGGAGATGTAACTGCACAAAGCTGGGATGTATATATATATACTGATTATACTGCAGCTAGCAGAATCAACTGCCTGCCTGTAGTATTATTAGTAAGAGAACACCAGCAATTGTCTTCAGTTAGATTTAGTTGCACACTGTGCAAAGGGCACAGTACACTAACTGAAAATACTTGCAGCTTCCTGCCTGTGGTATTAGTCTGAGGACACCAACAATTGTATTCAGGTAGCTTTAGGTGCACACTGTGCAGAGGACACAGTACACTAAGTGAAAATACTGCAGCAATAGTGCAAAGTTGTCTTGCATACAAACGGCACACAATTGTCGGCCAACAAACACAAACATAGTGATGTACTACGTGGTTTTTCAGCTCTTTAGCGCCATCCTTTAGGCACCTTCTGATAATTTTGTGTTTGGTGAGCATTGCTTCCAAGCATGCGTGTTTGTACTTTGGACTTTTGTCTGATGGACTTGTGTACACACGATCGTAAAATCTGACAACAGACAGTTGTCCACGGAAAATTTTAAAACCTGCCATCCAACATTTGTCTGCGGAAAATCCGACAACAATTGTCCGATGGAGTGTACAAACTGTCGGATTATAGGCCAACAGTCTGTCAACACACAATTCCCGTAGGAAAATTTGATCGTGTGTACGAGGCTTAAGACACAAACTACACCATGTAGGAGTGCCATTATATACACCATTACACTAGTCCTTCAAAAAACGTTTCAATTTGGTATTCGTAGGTTCTTTTTCGGGATAATCTAAATGTTCATTTGTTGCCAAAAAAAAATCATACAGTGGCTCAAATCAAATTGCCTAGAAATAAAATCCAAAACATAGCACCAGTCAAATATTCAAAGCCTGAACAGGAAGGGAATGAGTTGATTAATAAAAAAGAAACTGTGACTAATTACATTCAAACAATGCTGCAAATTAACTCAGTGTGAAAACAATATAGTCTCTTATGCAGTTGGCATTTTGTTCCAAATTCCTGAAGAGGCACAGGAAGAAGGAACGTAGTAAAAGCAGGGCACGCTGGCCTTTTGTAGACTTGTTTGACTAGCTGTTATGAATGAATATGGCTTAAAGGGGATTCCCGCTAGGATAAAAAAACAGACTTGGCTTC
Organism: Rana temporaria; assembly: GCF_905171775.1. NCBI lineage: Eukaryota > Metazoa > Chordata > Amphibia > Anura > Ranidae > Rana > Rana temporaria. Next base: position 400,064,276 of record NC_053490.1, read on the forward strand.
AAAAAGAATTCCGATATGACCAGGATTTTAAAGCAACTTTATCACGAAACAAAACCCTTATGTGATGAAAGAATGCATTCTCTGATTTATGTGCCAAATACTAATAATAAGATGATGACGAACTGATTATATTCAGCTTCACTTAACTAGGAGCACAATACAAGAGAAAGGCAATGGCTTTTACTAGGGATGAGCTTTATGTTCGGGTCGAACATGAATTAGACTCGAACATTGGCTGTTCGCCCATTCGTCGAAAAACGAACATTATGGGGCGTTCGCGCCAAATTCGAGCTGTGCGGAATGCCCCATAATGCACTGCGAGATCGCAGTGCATTTCTGTATGATGATTAGCCAAAGCATGCACTATGACCCGCATGCTTTGGCCAATCCCAGCACCCTCAGCAAAGAGAGCCATAATTGGCCAAAGGCAGGGTGCCTCTGGCAAATTATGGCTCAGGGGGACTAAGTCCACGCCCCACACTATATAAGGCCGCCTACACGTCGGCCCTGTGTAGTGTGTTGCTGGCGTGGACCGAGAGAGAGTGTTATTTAGATTGAGCAGGCAGGCAGGTTATTCACTTAACTCAGCTGCAGTGTATTTAGTATATATACTGTATCCAGTGTAGCTAGATCTGACTGCAGGCCGTTCGTGGTGTACTTTTTCTAATATACTTCAGGCAGGCAGGTGACTCGGTGGGCTGCAGTGCATTTAATATATATATACAGTCTTGTATATATATATATATCCACTGCATTCAGTGTAGCTAGATCTGACTGCAGGCTGTTCCTGGTGTACTTTTTCTAATATACTTTCAGGCAGGCAGGTCATTCAGTGGGCTGCAGTGCATTAACTATATATACAGTCTCCTACATATATCTGTCCACTGTATTCCAGTCTAGCCAAGCCTATATCTGACTGTAGGCCATTCCTGGGGTACTTTTTCTAATAAACTTCAGGCAGTGTTTTGCTAATCAACATTTTTAGGATGTCGGGCGTGGCTTGCGCGCGCACGAGAATGGTCGCCTGAGCTGTGAGCTCCGCTATCCAGACCGGACACCGAGCAACTACCGCCGCCACATTTAGCACCACGGACACGGATCCGTTTCTCCCAAGCCCCGCCGACACTATGACCCGCAAAAGGTCGCAAGAACGTGGCCCGAAAAAGCTGGAATCCTTCTCCTTCCAGCCCCGCCGGGAAAGAAACAAAATGGCGCCGCCGGAGGAGTAGCGCGGCAGATGCTGGACTATACTAACCTTCCTAATGCCCATCCACAGGATCTGCAGTCCATACAGCAGCACTCCATTCCTCCTGACTCCTCACCTGCTACACCGGGGATGCAGAGCCCAGTAAAATCGAAGATGCGGATGGATCTTTCTAACCAGGCCTTGGTCACAGTGAGTACAGGCCTACATAATGACTCTGCTATATCTTCCTTGCAGTCCTCCATTGCTCAGGTTCCCGACTACGGAACAACCGGTGCTGGACACCACTATGAAGGACATGCTCATGACATTACAGTCCTCCCTCATGACTAACTTGTCATCACTGATTAACAAATTTTCACTAGAAATGAAGCACATAACAGAATGCAGTTTATGGAAAACAAAATGGTGGACTGTACTGAAACAGTTAATGATCTAGTAGATGCTTATGCTGAGCAGAAAGATGACAACCTATGGATCAAAGCGAAGCTCGCAGACTTTGAGGACCGATCCAGACGCAATAACCTTAAAATCCGCGGGGTCCCTGAGTCCGTTCAGCCCAAAGAGCTGCTTAACTATGCCAGCACAATGTTCTCTAGCATGCTCCCTGAGCTTTCCCCAATTGAACTCACTATAGACCCCATACACAGACTCCCTAAACCCTGCCATCTTGAGGCAGACATACCCCGAGATGTTCTCTTGAGAGTTCACTTTTTCAAGCTAAAGAGCAGATCCTTATGAAAGCAAGGGAAATCTCTCCACTCCCGGCTCCATACTCAGATATCCAGCTGTATGCAGACCTGTCCTAATACACGCTCCAACTGAGGAGACGTCACCCAGCGACCATCTTGGTCACGCATAATGGCATACCCCACACCATCTCTACCTTGGAGGGGGGCATGAAACTTCTGCACTCCTGGGGAATCCTACCGGAATCCTCCTGCAATGTACCGGAGCATAATGGAGTCCCTAATCCATTCACTTTTGGTCTCGACAAGGAGAAATTCAAAAACAAAACCCGATGCCGCCACGCTGAGCAACTTACATGTCTGGTCATGCGATCTGTCAACTGCTCACTAAACTTTCCCCCACTTTTGGTCAGCTGCTCGATAAGTGCTACCTGTTGCTGACGCACCTGTTGATCCCTTTAGTAGGGTGTTATTTGTTATCTCTTTTTTTTTTAAGCTACTTTATCTTTTTCTTTGTTTTTGCTCTGCTTTTTATGCTTAGTTCTTCCACCACTACGGCCTCTGTGTCTCCCATCTGCACTAGGGGCGCAGACTGTTTGTACTGATATATTGTGGGTATGCACCTCTATTTTTGTCTTCTACCTTCTAGTACCTTGATACTGCCTTGATACCTGACCTGCTTAAGCACCAATAGCAATCGCCTCGTCCACGTCGTCCAATTTCCTCGGCTCTGAGTTGACCCCACCTACAACTCTTGCCTATCTGGCACCCTCTCCCCACAGAAAATGGGGATTAAAATTCTCTCCCTTAATGCCAAAGGGCTAAACCATCCAGTGAAAAGGGCATCTTTATGGACATCAGCACTTGCCCACAACTGTGACGTATTATGCGTCCAAGAGACCCACTTTGCCCTGCATGCCTCCCCTAAGTGTTACAATAGACAATTCCCACATGTATTCCAAGACTCCTACTTCAAGAAACAACGTGGAGCGATGATCGCCATCAGAGACTCTGTCCTGTTCCAATTACAGTAATGTGTCACGGACCTGGATAGAGACCCTACAAATTCTGATGGTATCCACATCTTACTCCTGTTGGAAAGCCAAAGGATTAATTCACATATCTAATCTGATTGATGGTGACAACCTCAAAACTTTTTCAGACCTTCAAAAACAATATCAACTCCCAAACTCTGACTTATTCCTATATTTACGTACCCAACACTGTCTTATCTCACTTGCAACACGGACTTGTACAATCCCTCAAAAAGCCTGGATCTACTATAGATCCCCTACGGTTCATCAAAAGTTGATATCGATGTTCTATAATTTACTTTGCTCCAAAACTACTTTTACTAGCTTCACTGCACTGTCTAGGTGGGAAAGAGATCTGGGACAACACTTCACGCTAGACCAATGGGAAAAGGCTTGCCACTCCACTTATAAGGCCACATGCTGCTCCACTTTGTGGGAACTTGCGTTTAAGCTGACCTATCGTTGGTACTTAACTCCTGACAGGCTATCCAAATTTGACACCTCACTTGAGAATACATGTTGGAGGAAATGTGGTAAAAAAGGTGACTTGCTACATACTTTATGGGACTGCCCTAAACTTACTCTCTTTTGGCAATCAGTGTTTCAACTCCTTTTTGACGTCACAAAAATGACAATAGACAGACAACCGTCCTTGGCACTGCTTTCTTTGAATATAGAACGTTTCCCCAACCCAACGAGGACGATCATAATCCATATACTCTTAGCCGCACGCCTTAGTATTACTAGGAAATGGAAGGACCCAGATCCCCCCACTCTCCATGACGTCCTCAGCATGTGGCCGTGGGGCATGCTTGTCCTTTTTTCTGCAGCCGACCGTGTTATTGAGCCACAACATGCAGAAGAGTTGGTGGAGTGGATAACAAAACCATCCTCATCTTCTGTCACCCAGGCTCAGAGTAGTTTGCCTGTCAATGCAGCTGCCAAAGCGGCCTATTCCATCGGCTCTATGTCATCAGTCACTCCTTCCCTAGCCCCACCATCATGCACGGAACTGTTCGACCACGGTGTCGGGTACATGCTGCAGGAGGATGCGCAGCGTTTTGAAGGCTCCGAGGATGGTACCCAGGTTGAGGAAGGGAGTAACGTAAGCCTAGAGAGAGGGGGTGCCCAAGAAGGACAAGAAACTGTCAGTCATGTTCCCCCAGCTGCAGCATACTGCCAAGTTTGCTCCAATGATGAGGAGGGAGGGGATGATGAGGTCACTCACTCTACTTGGGTGCCTGATAGAAGAGAGGAGGAGGCACATCTCCAATGAGGCAGTATGCCCTCCAGGGGCAAGCTTAAGGGCAGCCACCCTATTGCATCACACCGCTAAGCATGTGCAGGGCGCTGCTGACTCCCCGTGTATTTTGAAAAGTTCTTTATTGTGGGCCTTTTTTGACACGTGGGCAGCAGATCGCACCGTTGCTGTTTGCAACATATGTCTGAAGCATATCAAGCGTGGCCAAAACAGCAGCAGCTTGGGCACCACATGCTTGACCAGACATATGTCGACCTCCCATGTAGTCCATTGGCAACAGTGCTTTAAGACCCACATTAAAGAACAAAGCGGACCTTTCCTTGCTCCTTTTCAGCTGGGATCTCCAACCCCACTTTACCTTCAGTCCTCTCAGAAGACTGAAATGAGAGGAATGAAAGTGTAGAATTAGGTGTCCCAAGCACGTGCGGGGAATCTGCTGGGGGTACACCGACATCCAATTGTATCAGGCAAATTTCCCTGACCCAGTTGCTAAGTTGTCGAAAGAAATTCGGTCCCAGCCATGCACATGCTCAGCATCTGAATGCTAGCTTGGCTAAATTACTAGCACTGCAACTGCTGCCTTTTCAGCTGGTAGACTCTGCCCCCTTATGTGAATTTGTGGAATGTGCGGTACCTCAGTGGCAGGTTCCCAAACGCCATTTCTTTTCACGGAAGGGATTTATGGCTTTCTACCGGCACGTGGAAGGCAAGGTCTTGGCCTCGTTGGACAGAGCAGTCAGCAGTAAGGTGCATATTACTGCTGACTCATGGTCCAGCAGGCATGGACAGAGACGTTACCTTTCTTTCACGGTGCATTGGGTAACTTTACTGGCAGCTGGGAAGGATGCAGGACATAGTGCAGTATTGTTGGAGCTTGTTTTGCCACCACGCCTCCAAAATGCTAGTAGTGGTGATTCTGTCGCAGCTCTCTCATCCACCCCCTCCTCTTCATCTTCGTCTATGGCCTCTTCCTCTGCAGATTTGTCCTCTGAACCAACGGTGCTCTGTAGGCCTTCAAGGGGTTACACAAGCACTCAGGCAAAAAGATGCCATGCGGTGCTTGAGTTGGTCTGCTTAGGGGACAGGAGCCACACTGGGGCAGAGATTTTGTCAGCTCTGCATGGGCAAACTCAGAGGTGGTTGATGCCGCGCCAGATTCAGCCAGCAATGGTTGTATGCAACACTGGCACCAACCTCTTCTCCACCCTCCAAAAGGGGCAATTGACCCATGTTCCATGTTTGGCTCATGTCCTGAATTTGGTGGTGCAGTGGTTCTTGGGCAGGTACCCAGGCTTACAGGATCTCCCGAGGCAGGCCAAGAAAGTCTGTGGTCATTTCCGCTGGTCATATAATGCCAGTGCTCAGCTGGTTGACCTTCAAAAGGAATGCAACCTGCCCAAGAACCGCCTCATTTGTGACATGTAAATAAGAGCCTCTGAAGTAAAGTATATAGATACTATAGTGAAAGGTTCCATCATCCTTGGAGTTTGAGTATAAAGTAATTGGATCTAAGGTTCCCGAACCAGAGAACCAAAAAAGAGAAGAGGGGGCCGATAGGACAATTACGGTACTGGTACAAAAGTAAAGATGAAGATATACATTTAAAACAAGAAATAGGTTTTATTCAGACACAAAACAAGAAAGAATACAGAAATAACATGGTGATAACCAAATACAACACCAATATAGAGGTCCCCAAGGGGGGAACACCACGATGGGTTGAAGGTTATAACGGTCTCAACTAGTTTCGCAGTGTGCACCGCTTCATCAGGAGAAAATCTAAAAATAATTAAACAATCAATTAATAATTGAATTGATAAAGAACAACAACAACAACGTATAGAAGGGGAACATTGGGCTGAGCTGCTTACTTAAAAATCCCGCTAGGTGAGAACAGCGGGCGTAACCAGACATGGTCCTGTGCGGTAGCCATGGGGGACGCATGTGTGGAAAGACCTTACTATCTATTGTATAAAATAATATATAAGAATATGTTAATAAACATCTTGTTTAGCATGCCAAGTTATGTTAGTTCTCCTTGTTGTTCTCTGTGAATCTGTTTATTAGTCTTTCTTACTTTCCTCTTTTCTCTTTTTTCTATTTTTTCTTACTCTGTGATTTGATTTGCTTTTTCCCAGTTATGCTTCCTGCGCTTAGACACTGCCCTGATGGGCCAGTATTTGGCGCATTATAAATCCATTAAATCAATCAATCTTGAGGGACAAAACCTAGAACAATTGGGGATTGTGTAACACACGTGATCACTGCATGATGGTGATAAAGGGATTGAAAGGGTGAGTGTGAGGGTGTGAGTGAAACAAGGGAAAGGGAGAGGGGGGGGGGGTAGAAGGGAAAAAAAGGGGGGGGGTTGTTGTTGGGGATGGGTGTAAGGGAGGACGGGGTAAAGAAAGTGGGAAGGGAGATGGGGAAGGAAAGAGGGAGGGTAGAGGAAGTCAAAGTAATAATAAAAATAATGAAAATAAAACGGTGTACCTTAATGACAAGAAAAGTGGTAGTAGGTAGGAGGGTCCCGGGAGCAGGAGCCCAATTGTAGCACATGTTAGGGTATATGTGGACTCAGTAAAAAATGAGGGAATTGGTGAATGTGTGTAATATGAGGGGGACCACTCATGGTCCTAGGGCAGCATCAGGGTAATGGTGCTGGCCAGTAGTGCCTAGTGAAGAAAAGGGAAAGAAGGGATGTGTGAATAATGGTAGACTATATCAACAAAAGGTCAAGGCAGGCTGGAGGTAAAGAGGTGGGGCTTAGTGGGAACTTACTTTAGGATAGGTAAAGCCACAGCGATCCTGGGATACAGCGTTGGTAACGCTGAGAGCGAGAGGGTCCTATTTATGCGTCCTCCATCCGGCGCTGTCGGCCCAATTAGGCAGAAGCCGTGCCGCAGCGTCACCGGGGGAAGCCGTGCGCATGAAGGTTCGCACATGCGTCATGCACATGTCAGGGCAGAAGCCCACACTGGGACACTTGCAGGTGGAGTACAGCTCCAAGGGTGGAGCCGTGAACCTCACCAAGGCAGACCCTAGGCTACCGCTACCCTCTCTTTCCCTTTTCCTTGTTCCACTCACACCCTCACACTCACCCTTTCAATCCCTTTATCACCATCATGCAGTGATCACGTGTGTTACACAATCCCCAATTGTTCTAGGTTTTGGCCCTCAAGATGTTTATTAACATATCCTTATATATTATTTTATACAATAGATAATTAGGTCTTTCCACACATGCGTCCCCCATGGTTACTGCACAGGACCATGTCTGGTTACGCCCACTGTTCTCACCTAGCGGGATTTTTAGGTAAGCAGCTCAGCCCAATGTTCCTCTTCTATACGTTGTTCTTTATCAATTCAATTATTGATTGATTGTTTAATTATTTTTAGATTTGCTCCCGATGAAGCGGTGCACACCGCAAAACTAATTGAGACCGTTATATCGGCCCCCTCTTCTCTTTTTTCGTTCTCTGGTTCGGGGACCTTAGATCCAATTACTTTATACTCATTTGTGACATGCCCACCAGGTGGAACTCAACGTTGGCAATGCTGCAGTGGCTGCACACGCAGCAGAGGGCTATCAATGAGTACCTGTGTGAGTATGGCACCAGGACAGGGTCAGGGGAGCTTGGCTTTATTTCGCCATGCCAGTGGCTACTGATCAAGGATGCATGCACTGTCCTGTCACTATTTGAGGAGGCCACGAGGATGGTGAGCAGTGACAGTGCATGCATCAGTGATACTGTCCCTCTTGTCTTCCTGTTGGAGCACACGCTTCGTGAAATAATGGACAGGGCACTTGAGGCAGAACAGCCGGAGGAAGAAGAGTACTTCCTTACCTCTCAAGGCCCCCTTTATCCAGATAGCATTCCTGCGGGCCTGCTGATCACACAGGAAGATGAGGAGGAGGAGGATTGTGTAAGCATGGATGTGGAGCATAGCACTCAGCATCAGCAGCAGTCTTCAAGGGATCGTTTTCAGTCCCCAGAAACCCATGGAGTTGTACGTGGCTGGGAGGAAGTGGCTGCGAATCACGTGATCCTCAGTGACCCAGAGGACTCCAGATCGAATGCCTCAGCAAACCTACGCTGCATGGCCTCCCTGATCCTGCAAAGCCTGTGAAAGGACCCTAGGATTCGTGTTATCAAGGAGAGGAATCATTACTGGCTAGCAACCCTTCTTGATCAATGTTACAAGGGTAAGGTTGCAGAACTTATCTAGCCTTCGCAGAGGGAGCAGAGGATAAAACATCTTCAGGAGGCCTTGCAGAAAGTTTTGTGCAATGCGTTTCCAGAGCCTGGGAGGTTACAATTTCCTGGTCCTGGACAACATGTTGCTGAGGCTTCGGTCAGTCACAGAAGGAGCGGTGGAGAAGGTGGCCGTCTGACCGGTGCCTTCAGACAATTCTTCAGTCTGCAGCCCCAAGGTCTGAACGGTTCCAGCAACCATCACCAGCATTTGAATTACATGGTGCAGGATACCTAGGGGCAAGATCAGACTTGGAGATCTTTCCAACAAAAAATCCACTGGGTTACAGGGTGTTGAGGATGGACCACTGGCCAGAGCTTGCACAATATGCAAATGAGCTTCTGGCCTGTCCTGCTTACAGCGTTCTTTCTGAACGCACATTCAGTGCTGCTGGAGGCTTTGTAATCGATCACAGAGTGTGCCCGGGGCTGTCTTAATGAGAGGGCACACCTGGGCACTGCCCAGGGGCCCCAGCTGCATGGGGGGCCCCTGCACTTTCCCCAAAGCAGCTGGTCCTTGAGCCCACACTTCTCTGAAATTGGGGGCCCCATGATGGCACTGAGAGTGATAGATACACAGGGGAGGCAGTCTGCCTCCTACCTACTTGATGTCTGTTTACCTGCACTGTCATAGTTGTAGGGGCCACAGAGCATTTCTTTGCCCAGGGGCCATGATGCTATTAAGACGGCCCTGAGTGCGCCTTCATAAAAATGAATCAGTCTTGGATCACCAGCTACCAAGCACCGAATGCTGATGTAACCAATACATTTTTTCTGCCCCTGTTTAACAGGGGAGCGCAATTTTAAATTTTTAACCTAATATTTCACAGTAGGGCCTGTTCCTGCGCTCAACAAGAGTAACTGTGAGGCTTTACAGTGTTGTGCCACCACCACTGCCTAAGGCCCAATTTTTCAGCCCCTGTTTAACAGTGGCATGTAATTACAATTCTTGATATAATATTTCACAGCAGGGCCTGTTCCAGCGCCCACCAAGAGTAACTGTGTTCTGGTACCACCAACACCTAAGGCCCAATTTTCTGCAGAGTATATAGGGCAGGCCGCATAGTATATAACAGGAGACAACAGAAAGTTAGAGGAAATCTACCCCTAGGAAGGGAAATTCTCTCCTGTAAGAGTTAATATGGGAAAAAATGTGTCCCCACTGATGCTTTTTTTGTCCCCATTGATGATTTTCAAAATCCAATTGTCATTGGGGCAGAAAGTGAGGTGAAATCTTCTGAACAGGTGCACAGACAGCAAAACAAATGTTACAGGGGTGATAACCCTTCCCTACAGTATGTTATCCAAAAAGCTTAAAAATAGACTTACAAAATGTACCTGTTCCAAATTACAAACAGATTCAACTTAAGAACAAACCTGCAGTCCCTATCTTGTTTGTAACCCGTGGACCGTCTGTATACTGCTGTTCAGAGTATATAGGGCCTGGGGGCCCCACGCTTTTTCCTTTTTTTGAATTTGGGTGCAGGGTTCCCCTTAATATCCATAAAAGACCCAAAGGGCCTGGTAATGGGCTGGGGGGGTACCCATGCCGTTTTTCTCAATAATTTTCATCTATATTGCTGGGACCTGACATTACATTACAGCTGCAAGCAGTTTTTAATGACTTTTATTCCTTTAGAAATGTCATTTTGTGCAGGGACTGTTCTAAACACAGGAAAAATGTGCCACTTTACAGGCATACTATAGACACCCCGCAGGTACGATATTTAAAAGAATATTTCACTTTTATTTTTTCACTTTAGGCATAAATCAGTGCTCCTGAAAAAACTTCAGTTTTTAAAACTTTTTTTTGCAACATTACCCCCTGGGGCAGGCCCCGAGTTCCCAAACACTTTTTATGACAATAACTTGCATATTAGCCTTTAAAATTAGCCCAATCACAAAGGTATTTTGCTTTGTGAGATAATTTCTGAGCGTTCTGAGCAGCGTATGTGTCCACAGGCAAAGGTGGACGTGGTCCGTCCTCAGGCAGGGTATAAATTTCTCTGTCTAGTGATGTTGCGTGTGCTAACCAGCCACAGCATTCAGAGGAGGTGGTGGACTGGCTTACTAAACATCCTCATTCTCCTCATCCTCCATCACCCATGCAGAGACTAGTGTGCAGTCCACTGCAGCTGCCAGAGTGATTTATTCTGCCTTCTTTCCACAGCTACTCCACTCATAGACTCAGCTTCAGGCATGGAGGAGTCAGCTGAGTTATTTGAACACAGCGTCAGCCACTTGCTTCATGATGATGCACAGCCATTACTTGATTCAGGTCTTGGTTCTAAGGTTGAGGAAGGTAGGAACATGAGCCTACATTGAAGGGAGAACACTGGTAAACAACAAATTGGCATTCATGTCCCCCCAGCCACACCGTATTGGCAAGTTGTCTCCTGTGATAATGAGGATTAAAGGGATGATGATCAAGAGATCACTGACGTGACTTGGGTGCCAGATAGAGCAGAGGAGGAAAGTGAGGCCATCATGGAAGAGTAGAGACCAGACACTCTATTCCACCAGATTGTGGAGCTGTTATCTCCCAGCCCACTTCCCACAGCTCAGCTGTTTTGTCCTTTTTTTTTGGACATGTGCAGCCGATCGCACTGTTGCAATTTGCAAACTTTGGGTACCACATGCTTGACAAGGCATCTAAAGGATCACTAAAGGAAAAAAATGTTTTTGCTGAAATGACTGTTTACAGGGTATAGAGACATAATAGTTAACTGATTCCTTTTAAAAACGATTAAAAATAGATAAAAAACAACCATATAATGTGCCTCTAGATGCAAAAACGAAAGTGAAACTAGTTTAGTCTTTGCAAGTTATTTCATGCCTCTGTGCTGGACAGTGCCATAGAGAGTCATGGCTAGGAAAACGAAACTAAACTCTCCCATGACTTTTTTCATAAGGAGCCAGACAACCAGGAAGTGTTTAGAACAGAGTAGTATTACAGCAAAATCAAAGCAAAAACGAGCAATGAGGACATGAAACCAGGACTGCAGTAAGGTAAAGGAAGCTATTTAGCTAAAAAGTTTTTTTCCTTTATTGACCCTTTAACCTCACACCACTCCCATTGGCAAGAGCACCTGAAAGCCACACAATTCTGCTCCTCTTCACTCCTCACATTTCCGGTCTACACCCGCTATACCTCATAACCTCTCAGCAGCCTCCACTGACAGGGATGATGGTATAGCACAGGATGTCCCAGGTCCTCACAGCACATCTGCCAGTAGCACACCATCAAGGCAATTTGAGTTGGTGAGTTTTGCATCAAGAGAGGAGAGGATTCACTGACACCGCGTGTGGTGGAAGATTGGAAGCTATTATCATTATTTTTCACAAACCTACTTGATGTGTTTTATGGACTTATATTTAATTAATATTTAAACACATTTATATATATTTTTTGAAATTTGTGCACATATTCACTTTTGTCACATGGTGATGTTTATGGACATTAGCATTATTTTTAAATACCTGTTAAAAAGGAAATTTCATTCTACATTGTTTACGGCACTGCTTTTATTTTATTACACTAATTTCAGGGTTTTAGAATATGTTTTTCAAAGTAGCACACCATCGGCTGTAGACTACAGCAGACAAATCTCTGCTGCAGCAGAAAAAAAATACAGTCACTGGCATCCACATGCCCAGCGTCTAAATTCAAGCTTGTCAAAGCTGGTGGCTTTACAACTCCTGCCTTTCTGTCTGGTGGATTATGTCGCCGTCCGTGATTTTGCAGAATGCGCTGTACCACAATAGCAGGTTCCCAGTCGCTATTACTTTTCACCTAAGGCCATTTCGAAAAAAAATCATTTTTGTTATTTCTCATTTTTATCAGTATAATCACTACTCATTTAAAAATGATGTTATTTACAAACTTTTTTTCACTGGTACATGTTCCCCAGGGCAGTACCAGACCCCATAAATGTTGTATACCTAATTACTTGCATATAAGCCTTCAAAATGGTCACTTTTGATTTTTCCAGTTCTGGTACCTTAGACTTTAATAGGGTTTCTTATTTGGTTCCTGAACTTTTCTGATTTTGGAAAGTTCTGCCGCAAACTGAACGGGGGGGGGGGGGGGTGGATCATTGGTCCATCTCTAGTATGTACAAACTATGGTATATATACTGGAATTTTTATTTACTTGTTTAGACTAGTAATGGTAGTGGTCAGCAACTTATAGTGGGACTGTGATAGTGCGGCGGCCATTCTGACACTAACTGACACTGGGTAGGAACCGACTGACACTGACACACCAGTGACACTAATACAGTGATCAGTGATACTATACACTGTCACTGTACTAATGACACTGACTGGGAAGGGGTTAAGTGTGTGCTTAACAAGTGTTAATATGTGTATTATGTGCTGCTATTTACTAACAAAGGGCCAAATCTTCAGAGGAGATACGCAGGCGGAACTACTGTTCAGCCTGCGTATCCCTGTGGCTATCTTTGGAAACGATCCTCAGAAGGATTTTTCCAAAGATAGTCAGAAGATCTGACATCTGTAAGACACTTACACTGTCGGATCTTAGGATGCAGTACCGCATCCGCCGCTGGGGGCATTTCGAGTCGAAATGCCGGCTAGCGTATGCAAATGAGTACTTAAGCAGATCCACAAAGCTATTAAGCTTTGTGTTTTCTGCGTAAGTTCCGATTTGCTTGCGCAAAATTAGGGCTGGTTTTACAATGTGTAAAGTTAGTACACCATGTAAAACCAGACCTTTTTTTCGATCGCCGCGATTTTTTTTTAAATTTGAATTATTTTTCCCGGCGCGTATTTTTTTTTCACCCGTCGCAACTTTATTGTCCCGTCGCAATCCACAAAGCCTGGCGTAAATTACGTTTGCGCGCTGCACGTCGGGAAAATTACGTCACACGCATGCGCAGTACGGCCGGCGCGGGAGCGCACCTCATTTAAATTGTAATCGCCCCCCGGAGAGGAGGACCGCCTTGCGACGGAGGCACTTAAGTTACACGGCGTGTAATTTCTAGGTAAGTGCTTTGAAGATCGGGCACTTAGGTAGAAATTTAACGCCTGTGTAACTTAACTGCTGAAAGTTAAGTTAGGCTACGTTTTTGGGAATTTGGCCCAAAATAACTATTGTTCCTTCTCCCTGCTGTGCATCCTAAAGTTGAAGAAGGCAGCGACAGACAGGTATGCACTTTAAGACAAGCCTTCTTTTGACAATTTTTGTTTGCAAGTTAAAGTCAGTGGGCCAGATTCAGAACGAAGACACGGCGGCGTATCTCCGGATACACCGTCGTATCTCCGAGTGTGTGTGGTCGTAAGTATGCGACTGATTCAGCAGTGTCATCTTAAGAGCATTATAGGCCCCCGGGCAATACAGTGCACTGGGGCCCTGTCTACACAATCACGCACGAGAATTTACTGAAAAAAATCATAAAATTTACTGGCAGAACCACATTTTTTACTGCAACTGCATAAAAAGTACCTAAAATTACAGTTTTCAGTGCCGAACAATGCAAATGTCAGTATTTAAACTATAAACATATAGTTAGTGCTATTAGCAATGTGTTTAAGTTAAACAAAAGAAAAAAAAAAAAAAAAAGGATTCATTGACATGAAGGTCAGGTTACTATAACCCAGCCAGCACAGAGTTTCCTCTTACATCAGAGTCTGCAGGATTCCCCCTTACAGTGAAAGGGAACTCTTATGTAAAGGGGAACGCTGCAGATCATGATCTAAGGGGGGAACTCTGATGTGGAGGGGGGCTCTGGTGACCAGAGACCACCTTATATCAGAGTCCACTGCTTTCTCTTTCCCACTTACATCAGGGTCCGCAGACTGAGTTCCCCCTTGCATTGTAAGGGGGAATCCTGCAGACTCTGATGTAAAGGGGAACTCTGATGTGGGGGGCACTCTGGTGACCAGAGACCACCTTCCGTAGAGTAAATACACTAAGGTAAGGGGGGTCATTAATATAGGAGGGGGTACCTTTATATCAGTGCCCCCTTACATTTTTGCATTCACTCCCCCCTTACATCAGCAACCCCCCGCACTCGTGGAGGACCGGATCTTCTCTGTGATTTCCGCAAACTGGCCATAGGCAGTTCTAACCCGTCACTCTCCACAATTTTTTACTGGGCAGCCAGTGGGGCCCCCCAGGCAAGTGGGGCCCCCGGGCAACTGCCCAGCGTGCCCAATGGAAAAGATGGCCCTGTGATTCAGAGAATCAGTTACACATAGATTTCCCTAAGATCCGACCGGCGTAAGTGTCTTACACCGTCGTATCTTAGGCTGCATATTTACGCTGACCGCTAGGTGGCGCTAACGTATAGTTACGCAATGAATATGCTAATTAGGTAGATATGCCGATTCACAAACGTACGTCCGGCCGGCGCATTTTTTTACGTTGTTTACGTTAGGCTTTTTTCGGCGTAAAGTTACCCCTGCTATATGAGGCGTAGCTAATGTTAAGTATGGACGTCGCTCCCGCGTCGAGTTTTGAACATTTTACGCTGTTTGCGTAAGTCGTTCGCGAATAGGGCTGTACGTAAGTTACATTGACGTCTAAAGCAATGACGACTTGCGGCGTAATTTCGAACATGCGCACTGGGATTTTTTCACGAACGGCGCATGCGCCGTTCGTAAAATATGTCAAATACGTGGGGTCACAGTGAATTTACATAAAACACGCCCACATCATCCCCATTTGAATTAGGTGGGCTTACGCCGACACACATACGTTACGCCGCCGTAACTAAGGGCGCAAGTTCTTTCTGCATACGGAACTTGCGCCCTAAGTTACGGCGGCGTACCGTATCTGCGATACGTTACGCCGTGCCGAGAGATACTGCAATGTATCTGAATCCGGCCCAGTATTTTTTGCTAGAATATTACTTAGAACCTTACATTTTTTTTATATATATATATTTTTTAACAGAGACCCTAGATAAAAAAGTAGCAGTTGTTTTTTCACAGCGTTTTTTTTTAAACACAATTTTTAGGAAATATTACACTTTAATGAATTTTAATGTATATATATATATATATTATATATATATATATATATATATATATATATATATATATATATATATATATATAAAACCCAATTTTCCGGTAAAATATAAAAGATGGTGTTACAATGAGTAAATAGATACCTAACATGTTATGCTTTAAAATTGTGCATGCTTGTGGAATGGTGACAAACTACGATCCCTAAAAATATCCATAGGCGACGCTTTAATTTTTTTTATAGGTTACCAGTTTAGAGCTAGAATTATTGCTCTCGCTATAACCTTTGCAGTGATACCTCACATGTATGGTATGAACACTTTTTACATATGCGTGAACAACCTACGGTACATATGTATTCACTTTTGCTTTTTTATTTTTACACTGTCCGACATTTTAATTTTTTTTATCACTTTTATTGCTATCACAAGAAATGTAAACATCCCCTTGTGATAACAATAAAGCATGATTGATCCTCCTTATGGTGACATCTGGGGTCTATAAGACCCCAGATCTCTCCTCTACCCTTGAAAGCAACAGATCAACAACAAAAAAACATTGATCTAATGCTTTCTGAAAAAAAAAAAATAGTTTACATCATGATGTTGCTCCCGCCTTCCTAGATCATAGAGCTCAGGAGAGACGATCTGGTCTGTCCTCACCTCTGTGGCCAGGCGCGCAAACCACGGCATCATTTCCCGGGCCTTCCGGGGAGAACAGTAAGGGCAACAAACATCGGTGAGCAGGTTCTAAAAGCGATCCAGTGATCGGATCACTTTATTAAAAAGAGAATCGCCAGCTTAAAATTTGAATGCCAGGGTTTATAGTTGATAGCTAAACCACAGCCCTGGTAAACCTGCTTCAAACCCATAACCTAAATGTACATTAGGGGGTCTTGAAATCGTTAAACTGCTGAGCTGACTAGAACTAATTCCTGGGAGAGTTATTCCACATTGTCACAGCTGTAAAAGATCCCTTCCAGATGCAGAGGTTAAAAAACTTTTCCTGTCCTGTCATGTTTTCTATATGGAGCATTTACTGTATGTATTTATACATGGTGTTTCATTTACCCCCTTGCATTTAACCACTTGCCTACTGCCACTTTCACTCCCTTCCTGCCCAGGCCATTTTGCAGCTTTTCAGCAATGTCGCAATTTGAATGACAATTGTGCTGTCATTTAACCACTGTACCCAAACAACATTTTTATAATTTTTTGGCAGAACTGATACGAGCTTTCTTTTAGTGGCATTTAATCGACGCTGTTTTTTTTTGCTCCAAACAAATAAAAAAAAAAAAAAAGGTTTTCTTAGTTTACTGTTATAGACTTTTGTAAATAAGTATTTTTCCTCCCTCTCGCTGATGTGCACTAATGAGACTGCACTAATATGCGACACTAATGAACACTGATAGACATCACTGATGGGCACTGATAGGCATTATAGATTGGCACTGATGGGCACTGACAATCATCAATGATGGGCACTGACAATCATCACTGTTGGGCACTGACAGGCATCACTGATAGACACAGATGACCAGTGCCCTAATTATCAGTGTAGATGTCCCCTGTGTGGATTGCTGCTTATCGGCTCTCCTCCCCTCCTGCACTGTCAGTGTAAGAAGAGCAATGTCGATAACTGGAAAATCCTGTTTACACTGTGATCAGCTGTGATTGGACACAGCTGATCACATGGTAAAGGGCCACTGTGATTGGCCCTCTACCCCGATCTGTGATCAGCTGTGTTTAAAGGACACAATAATCACAGTGTGCTCCCAATGCGCACCCCGGGGCACACATGGAGGCAGGCTTCTGGGAGGACATCAATAGATGCCCCGACGGAAATGTGAGGCACTGTAGCCATCATTTGAGGTTAAACGTCTCTTCTCAAGGAATAATCAATTTAATTCAGCTGAGCTTTCCTTATAGCTGAGCTCCTCTTTGCCTCTTATCAATTTAGTTAAAAAAAGAACAAGGGAAATGCCCCAGGTATTTTATGGGCAAGGGATAGGACCAGATATGCAAGTATGAAACATGTATGAAAAAGTAAGTAAAAAAGTAAGTAAGTTTACATACTCGCATATCTGGTCTTATCCCTTGCCCATAAGATCCCTGTGGCATTTCCCTTGTTCTTTTTCTGCATATTGGGATGTGGCTTGGGTTCCAGTTTTAAACCTATAGGCAGTCTTAATCAACAATTTCTTATCAATGTGGTTGCCTTTTCAATGATATTTGTTTTGTGAACTGGTGCCTACAACTAAAATGTATATTCCAGATGAGGTCCTACTAATATTTTGTATAGAGCCAAAATTATATATATCTCTCTGGAGTCTATACATGTTTTAATGCCAGCAAGTTTTTGCTTTGCTTGCTTTAGAAACTGAAGCTTGGCATTGATTACTATTATTAGGTCTATGATCTACCAAAACACCCAGATCCTTCTCAATTATTGACTCCCCCAGTTGTACTCTTCCTAAAATGCATGATGCATAATTTTCCGCATAGTTGCCCAATCAAACAGTACACTGAGGTCTGTCTGTAAGTTGTAGACATCTTGTAGGAATATTATTGAACTACATATCTTAGGCCTCGTACACACGATAGGTTAAACAGATGACAACGTTCTGATGGACCATTTTCATCGGTCAAAACCGATCGTGTGTGCGCCCCATAGGTTATTTAACCATTGGTTAAAAAAAAAGCCAACTTGCTTTAAATTTAACCAATGGATTCCTAACCGATAGGTCAAAACCGATCGTTAGTAGGCATGACCATCGGTTAAAAATCCACGCATGCTCAGAATCAAGTCGACGCATGCTTGGAAGCATTGAACTTCATTTTTTTCTGCACGTCGTTGTGTTTTAAGTCACCACGTTCTGACACGATCGGTTGATTAACCTATGGGTGTGTAGGCGCGACGGACCATCAGTCAGCTTCATCGGTTAACTATGACAATGGTCCGTCAGACCGTTCTACTCGGATGGACTGATGTGTGTACGAGGCTTAAGTGTTATTTGCTAACACTGAAATGATACTAATGTCAAAACTAGCTCAACTCAGCTAACTAAATCGGTTTAAAAATCATGGCTCACAACACTGAACCTCGGGGTACACCACAATAACTTTAGGACCATTCAGATATGGACTCATTAATTACTACTCTCTGTATACAGTCTTCAAGACAGTTTTCCATTCATTTTCTAAACCTATAGACCTTACTTGCTACATAAAAAAAATAAATAACAATTATTTGATTGATAATTTTTAGTCTTTCTCTGAATACATGCTCACTATTGTTTAGAATTTTCTAGACAAAAACCCATCTATGTAGTCTTTTATCAAACCTCCAACTATAGAAGTTAAAGTAGTTGTAAACCTTTTACAACCACTTTAACCTACAGGTAAGTCTAGATTAAGGCTTACCTGTAGGTGCTTGAAATATCTCCCAGACCTGCTCGGTCTAGGACAGGGGTGGGCAATTATTTTTTCGATGGGGCCACATGAGAAACTAAAAATATTTTGGAGGGCCGGGCCAAAAGGCTAAACTCAATACTGCATAAAATCAATTGTATATCTTTATAAAAAGCAGTAAATATCATTGTTGGACACTTGGTACGAGTACTTGTTATAGACATGGCACAGGAGGGGGACAGAGGCTGGGGACATGGCACAGGAGGGGGACAGAGGCTGGGGACATGGCACAGGAGGGGGACAGAGGCTGGGGACATGACACAGGAGGGGGACAGAGGCTGGGGGCATGACACAGGAGGGGGACAGAGGCTGGGGACATGACACAGGAGGGGGACAGACGCTGGGGACATGACACAGGAGGGGGACAGACGCTGGGGACATGACACAGGAGGGGGACAGACGCTGGGGACATGACACAGGAGGGGGACAGACGCTGGGGACATGACACAGGAGGGGGGACAGACGCTGGGGACATGGCACAGGAGGGGGACAGACGCTGGGGACATGACACAGGAGGGGGACAGAGGCTGGGGACATGACACAGGAGGGGGACAGACGCTGGGACATGACACAGGAGGGGGACAGACGGCTGGGGACATGACACAGGAGGGGGACCGACGCTGGGGACATGACACAGGAGGGGGACAGACGCTGGGACATGGCACAGGAGGGGGACAGACGCTGGGGACATGACACAGGTCGGGGGACAGACGCTGGGGACATGACACAGGAGGGGGACAGAGGCTGGGGACAGGCAGCCACTGTTTCATCAATAACAATTGATTAAACAGTGGCTGCATGTATGGCACAGTGGCTGCGTGTGATGGCACAGTGGTTTGCGTTTTATGGGCACGTGGCGACAATTGATGGCACAGTGGCTGCGTGTGATGGGCACAGTGGCAACAATTGATGGCACAGTGACTGCGTGTGTTGGCACAGTGGCTGCTGTGATGGCACAGTAGCTGCGTTTGATGGGCACCAGTGGCTGCGTGTGATGGCACAGTGGCTGCGTTTGATGGGCAGAGTGGCTGCGTGTTATTGGCAACAGTGGCTGCGTGTGATTGGCACAGTGGCTGCGTTTGATGGGCACAGTGGCCTGCATTTGATGGGCACAGTGGCTGCGTGGTGATTGGCACAGTGGCTGCGTGTGATTGGCACAGTGGCTGCGTTTGGGAACAGTGGCGACAATTGATTGCACAGTGGCTGCGTGTGATTGGCACAGTGGCTGTGTTTGATGGGCACAGTGGCTGCATGTGATTGGCACAGTGGCCTGCGTGTGATTGGCACAGTGGCTGCGTGTGATTGGCACAGTGGCTGCATGTGATTGGCACAGTGGCTGCGTTTGGGAACAGTGGCAACAATTGATTGCACAGTGGCTGCGTTTGATGGGCACAGTGGCTGCGTTTGATGGGAACAGTGGCTGCGTGTGATTGGCACAGTGGCTGCGTGTGATTGGCCACAGTGGCTGAGTGTGATTGGCACAGTGGCTGCGTTTGATGGGCACAGTGGCGACAATTTATGGTGGCACAGTGGCTGCATGTGTTGGCACAAGTGGCTGCATGTGTTAGCCACAGTGGCTTGCGTGTGATGGGCACAGTGACCCCTCCCGCCCCTGCCTTGTACCGGCCCTGCCTACTGTATCTACCGCGGCGGGGAACATTACAGACAACGTTTCGTTTGAACAGCTGTTATCCCCGCTGCGCATAGAGACACTCCCCCTTGGACGGATTCTGTCCAATCTCGAGCAAGGGGGAGTGTCTATGTGACTCCCCCTTGCTCGCGATTGAACAGATCCGTCCAATCGCGAGCAAGGGGGAGTCACATAGACACTCCCCCTTGCTCGCGATTGGACAGATCCGTTCCAAGGGGGAGTGTCTCAGGAGGGGGACAGACGCTGGGGACATGACACAGAGGGGGACAGGACGCCTGGGGACATGACACAGGAGGGGGACAGACGCTGGGACATGGCACAAGGAGGGGGACAGACGCTGGGGACATGACACAGGAGGGGGACAGACGCTGGGGACATGACACAGGAGGGGGACAGAGGCTGGGACAGGCAGCCACTGTTTAATCAATAACAATTGATTAAACAGTGGCTGCATGTGATGGCACAGTGGCTGCGTGTGATGGCACAGTGGTTGCGTTTGATGGGCACAGTGGCGACAATTGATGGCACAGTGGCTGCGTGTGATGGGCACAGTGGCAACAATTGATGGCACAGTGACTGCGTGTGTTGGCACAGTGGCTGCATGTGATGGCACAGTAGCTGCGTTTGATGGGCACAGTGGCCTGCGTGTGATTGGCACAGTGGCTGCGTTTGATGGGCAGAGTGGCTGCGTGTTATTGGCACAGTGGCTGCGTGTGATTGGCACAGTGGCTGCGTTTGATGGGCACAGTGGCTGCATTTGATGGGCACAGTGGCTGCGTGTGATTGGCACAGTGGCTGCGTGTGATTGGCACAGTGGCTGCGTTTGGGAACAGTGGCGACAATTGATTGCACAGTGGCTGCGTGTGATTGGCACAGTGGCTGTGTTTGATGGGCACAGTGGCTGCATGTGATTGGCACAGTGGCTGCGTGTGATTGGCACAGTGGCTGCGTGTGATTGGCACAGTGGCTGCATGTGATTGGCACAGTGGCTGCGTTTGGAACAGTGGCCAACAATTGATTGCACAGTGGCTGCGTTTTGATGGGCACAGTGGCTGCGTTTGATGGGAACAGTGGCTGCGTGTGATTGGCACAGTGGCTGCGTGTTATGGCACAGTGGCTGCGTGTGATTGGCACAGTGGCTGCGTTTGATGGGCACAGTGGCTGCATTTGATGGGCACAGTGGCTGCGTGTGATTGGCACAGTGGCTGCGTGTGATTGGCACAGTGGCTGCGTTTGGACAGTGGCGACAATTGATTGCACAGTGGCTGCGTGTGATTGGCACAGTGCCTGTGTTTGATGGGCACAGTGGCTGCATGTGATTGGCACAGTGGCTGCGTGTGATTGGCACAGTGGCTGCGTGTGATTGGCACAGTGGCTGCATGTGATTGGCACAGTGGCTGCGTTTGGGAACAGTGGCAACAATTGATTGCACAGTGGCTGCGTTTGATGGGCACAGTGGCTGCGTTTGATGGGAACAGTGGCTGCGTGTGATTGGCACAGTGGCTGCGTGTGATTGGCACAGTGGCTGCGTGTGATTGGCACAGTGGCTGCGTTTGATGGGCACAGTGGCGACAATTTATGGTGGCACAGTGGCTGCATGTGTTGGCACAAGTGGCTGCATGTGTTTAGCACAGTGGGCTGCGTGGTGATGGGCACAGTGACCCCTCCCGCCCCTGCCTTGTACCGGCCCTGCTACTGTTATCACCGCGGCGGGGAACATTACAGACAACGTTCGTTTGAACAGCTGTTAATCCCCGCTGCGCATAGACACTCCCCCTTGGACGGATCTGTCCAATCTCGAGCAAGGGGAGTGTCTATGTGACCTTCCCCTTGCTCGCGATTGAACAGATCCGTCCAATCGCGAGCAGGGGGAGTCACATAGAACTCCCCCTTGCTCGCGATTGGACAGATCCGTCCAAGGGGGAGTGTCTACAGGAGGGGGACAGACGCTGGGGACATGACACAGGAGGGGGACAGACGCTGGGGACATGACACAGGAGGGGGACAGACGCTGGGGACATGGCACAGGAGGGGGACAGACGCTGGGGACATGACACAGGAGGGGGACAGAGGCTGGGGACAGGCAGCCACTGTTTAATCAATAACAATTGATTAAACAGTGGCTGCATGTGATGGCACAGTGGACTGCGTGTGATGGCACAGTGGTTGCGTTTGATGGGCACAGTGGCGACAATTTGATGGGCACAGTGGCTGCGTGTGATGGGCACAGTGGCAACAATTGATGGCACAGTGACTGCGTGTGTTGGCACAGTGGCTGCATGTGATGGCACAGTAGCTGCGTTTGATGGGCACAGTGGCTGCGTGTGATTGGCACAGTGGCTGCGTTTGATGGGCAGAGTGGCTGCGTGTTTATTGGCACAGTGGCTGCGTGTGATTGGCACAGTGGCCTGCGTTTGATGGGCACAGT
This sequence comes from Rana temporaria, assembly GCF_905171775.1. Classification (NCBI taxonomy): domain Eukaryota; kingdom Metazoa; phylum Chordata; class Amphibia; order Anura; family Ranidae; genus Rana; species Rana temporaria. The sequence continues at coordinate 400,087,262 of NC_053490.1, forward strand.
GGCTGCATTTGATGGGCACAGCTGGCTGCGTGTGATTGGCACAGTGGCTGCGTGTGATTGGCTCAGTGGCTGCGTTTGGGAACAGTGGCGACAATTGATTGCACAGTGGCTGCGTGTGATTGGCACAGTGGGCTGTGTTTGATGGGCACAGTGGCTGCATGTGATTGGCACAGTGGCTGCGTGTGATTGGCACAGTGGCTGCGTGTGATTGGCACAGTGGCTGCAAGTGATTGGCACAGTGGCTGCGTTTGGGAACCAGTGGCAACAATTGATTGCACAGTGGCTGCGTTTGATGGGCACCAGTGGCTGCGTTTGATGGGAACAGTGGCTGCGTGTGTTGGCACAGTGGCTGCGTGTGAGATTGGCACAGTGGCTTGCGTGTGATTGGCACCAGTGGCTGCGTTTTGATGGGGCACAGTGGCGACAATTTATGGTGGCACAGTGGCTGCGTGTGTTGGCACAGTGGCTGCATGTGTAGCACAGTGGCTGCGTGTGATGGGGCACAGAGACCCCTCCACCCCGCCCCTGCCTTGTACCGGCCCTGCCTACTGTTATCACCGCGGCGGGGAACATTACAGACCAGCGTTCGTTTGAACAGCTGTTTTTCCCGCTGCGCATAGACACTCCCCCTTGGACGGATCTGTCCAATCGCGAGCAAGGGGGAGTGTCTATGTGACTCCCCTTGCTTCGCGATTGAACAGATCCCGTCCAATCGCGTGCAAGGGGGAGTCACATAGACACTCCCCCTTGCTCGCGATTGGACAGATCCGTCCAAGGGGGAGTGTCTATGCGCGGCGGGGGGAAAAACAGCTGTTCAAACGAACGCTGTCTGTAATGTTCCCCGCCGCGGTGATTAACGTGGCAGCGGCGGCAGGGGGGGCCGGAAATAAAGGTCGCCGGGCCGTAGTTTGCCCAGGTCTGGTCTAGGAGATATTGCAAATCGCTGTACAACGATTTCTTCTGCGCATGCGCCAGAGTTAGAAACAGGGCACGCTGTGCCATTTCTAACTCGGGTCATGCCGTCAGTGGGGGCTCCCGCATGCAAGCATGGGGAGTGACGTCACGCGCACCCGGCCACTCACAGAGCCGGAGTTCGACGCCCCGGAAGGAAGAGGGGTGAAGAATGGACGCTCACTACTCGCGAGGAAAGACGGGGTAAATCGGGCTTCTCCTGCAGGTAAGTGTCACAAATGGGCTACTATGCGATGTAGGCCCATTAGCTTTTACCTTTTGCAGGGAAAGATAGAGTAACACCTCCATCAGGGTTTACTTCCTCTTTAAACCAATCAGATCTGTAGTTAAACATAGGCAATACTTGGCCTTGCGGCATCCATTGGTACCGGTGTCATTAGAGAGCCTCTAATAATGAGAACAATGGCTTTGACAATAAGAGCTTATCTCTTTAACAAGGGTGTAAGGCATCTGCTGTAGAAGCTTTATTCACCTTTTTTTCTGTTTCTGGACCGTATACATTTTGAGTCATTGTGTTTCATTTGAGCCTGTGACAATACTATCCCCATTTTGGACTTGAGCTTCCCCATTTTCGTTTGTATATCCAGAGCTGAAGAAGGTATTTAATACATTTGTGCTAGTGCCAAGCAAAAGAGCAGCTCCAGAATACAGGATATGAAATCATGTACCTTCTCTTGCTGTATGTTAACATATTTGTGCGTAAGCAAGCTCAGCGAGCACTGTGGCCTTTTTACTTTATTTGTTTTTTTTACTTTATTTGGTTTTTACAGTAGGCAGATTTTACCAGCACACAGTTAATTCAGTATTGTTCCCATATATGAATGATGCACATTTAAAATAGCTAATAGCAGTTCAATAGACCCAAAAACATTAAGAGAACATCCCTTGAAACTATTAGGTTTGGCTCTAAGCTGGCGTACATTTGGACACTGGTGCACACACTCCATAGCAAACTGCATTTTCCAAATGTATGCTATTAAAGCTATGTTTGTATCTCTGTGTATTGAGGACATTGATTGCCCAGGTGTATGCACAAATGGATTAATAAATTAGGCACAGCGTGTGCACTGCTCAGCAGGATCTCTGAGGAGATACAGGCTTGCTAATTAGGAACCATTTACACATATCCACTGCATATGTATATTGTGTTAAATGGCACACCAATGCATTAAGGAAACACACTTCCCATGCATAGTAATGCACTATCATGTGTTGTGTTACACTACATTATAGTAAAAATGCTGCACATAAAATGTTTTGTCTGTTCTGGCAAATAATTGGAGGCTGCCTTACCATGCATTAACACACCAGAACGCACCAGAACACAAAAGCCTAATGGTTATACAGACAGCTGTTAAGATCAGGGGCATATCGCCTGTGCGCAAGATAATAAGCTGAGCCCCATTGCTTGAAGAAAAAAAATGTGGTGTGCTTAATGTACTACAGTGAATAGTGGGTATAGTTTTCATTGTGCCAGAGGCATTGCTAGGATTGTAAAAGACCCGGGGCACCTTTTGGGCACACTAAGTAGAAAAGTAATGCAACACACGTCAGAAAACAGTGGGCATGGCCAAATTGCATTAACATTGGAAGAGGCTTAAGGGGTGTGGTGGTTAAATCAATCAAGGTCAGTCTGTCCCTCAGTGCAACCCCCCCCCCCAGATCAGTCTGTCCCTCATCAAAATCCTTCCCCTCCAGGTCAATCTATTCCCCAGTACAACCCCCCCCCCCCAGTTAAATCTGTAACTTAGCACAATCCCCCTCCAGGTCAGTCTGTCCCCCAGTATAATACTTTCCCCTCAGGTCAGTCTGTCCCCAGTGTAACGGACATATGCATGCTGCCGGGACAGTTATAATCTTCATGCAGGGAGGACTACAAGGAACTGCATGGCTTGTCACAATTGGATGTACCACATTGTATTCTGAGCTCAAAGGGTTAATTGGACAAGTCTCTTTTACTGCTGAATGCTAATGTACCCTTCGCATAGCTAATGAACTCTCTCTTGTGTAGGTAACAGCCTCCTGTGAGGTGTATGCTGATGGGGATTATGTGTGAGTGATAATTGTTTTAAAGGTTAATTGAATTCTATTGAGAAAGGAATGTGCCTGGCCAGAAAATGTTAAGTGGTTTGCGGTGCCGAAGCGTCTAGAGACTGGTCAAGTGATTAATTCAAGGAGATGTCATTGTTTCAGGGGGTCTGTGTTGAAGCCCCCTACTGGGTGAAGGGGGGGGCGGAAACTGTCATTGTTCTTGTAACAGTTGTAAGCAGATATAAGCAGGTGAAATATGCCAAATAAAGTTAGTCCTGCTTGACTCTGCAAACGTAGCCCGTCTCGTTTCTTGAAAGGGCGTTCGATGGGATATACCGGCGGTACCTGCATATCGCAACTTGCCAGGGAAAAGGACGTCTCCAACGGCTGAGACCCTCACACTACTTGGGTAGCCGTTACATTGGTTGGCAGCGGTGGGATGGTCCTTTTATCCAAAGAGCAAGTGCTGAATGGAGTCGCAGTATGCCAGGCTGAAAAGATCCACACTGAAAGATTTATTAGAGAGTCGTGGTAGGAGCGCCAGCAACAGACCACGGAGGGAGCTGATAGCTGACCTGCTGGAGCTGGACGAAATGGATGGATCCATGGAAGGAACGGAGCCCCTTGCACCGGTCAGCAAAGAAGATGTAATTACTGGGATTGTACAGCGGAGATTATCCTTGTATCCAGAAACGTCCGTGGAACTAATCAACCAGCTGTTCCGGGAAGCAAGGGAAGAGATACAAACGAAGAGGGGACAAGAACTGGAACTGGTAAGAGCGAGACAGCCCATTACACCTGCAGTTCCTACCCCCCCACCTGCTGCTACAGGAAAGAAAATACCGTTCACTGCATTTAAAGCTTTTGTAGAAAGTGAGGAGGAAATCGATGGATATTTGGCGGATTTTGAGAGGCAGTGCTCACTACACCAGGTACCACCAGACCAATGGGTCACTATTTTGTCGGGGGAATTTTGTCGGGCAAAGCCAATGAAGCCTTTCGGGCTCTTGCTCCAGAGGATATTTTACAATACCAGCAAGTTAAAAAGGCACTGCTAACCCGATACGCCGTAACTCCAGAAGCCTACCGCCGTTCCTAATGGAACATTTCTTCCAAGACCTGGCCGCAGACATACAAGACTGGGTACGAGATCGCTGTCCCGCTAACTTAAACGAGGCGGCTCGGCTAGCAGATGAGTACGCGGAGACAAGGAAAGTAAGCCAGGGTACTATGCGGCTGGCTCAGAAAGTAGAACCGCGTACTCCAACCGTCACCCCACGCCCAGAGTTTCGGGCCCCAGTCCCACCACGTCTTCAGGGGCCTAGCAACTACCCCCGGGATTCGCCTAGCGTGCCATCACTGCAGCGACACGGGACATATTGCTCGTTATTGCCCTTTGAGAGCTACAAATAACAATTGGAGACGCACAACACCCAACACAGAGGTCACTCCATCACGTCCCTCTGCGGCCCACTGCCTGGAGACCGAGGGGGGCCCTGAGGAATGTCTGGGAATTTGGTATGAGGCAGACCCAATACAAGCGGCCTCTCCGGATAACCGTCAGCATCACCGTCAGGAGGTACGAGTGAATGGACAAGTAGCACAAGGCCTAAGATATTCCGGGACTACTATCACTCTGATTCAAAAACATCTGGTAAAGCCAGAGAACGTGTCCACTCGCACAGTTGCCGTCCGGGTCGCAGGGGGTGCTGTATTTCGCGTACCCACCACCCGGGTGCACTTAGACTGGGGAGCCGGGTCAGGAAAGACCACAGTTGGTATCATGGACAACCTACCTGCCGAGGTGGTGCTGGGCAACGACATTGGCCCTCTGACTTTGGCTTATTTACCTACACCTGCTGCTGCTTGTGCCGTGACCACCCGCGTTGCTGGAATCAACCCGCTTGCTGCTGAGAACCGGGTAAGACTACCTTCCCCGACATGTACTGTAGATCCGGCACAATATCACAGTCTAAAATGGGAATGTGACAAGTTGGCCAGTGAGAAATCAGAGATGCAACGACACTATGTCATGTATTATGAGATGTCCCGTGGCTTGAACATTGAAATGCACAAACAGGCGGAAATTGTCAAAAGATTAAATGGGATTTGCATCCAGGTGGTGCCGTATCTGTCCCAAGAGCATCAGCAACAGGTTTTGGGAGCCATTGAGAGAGCAAAGCAAGTGACTGTTCCAGAATTGAATTCTATTATTCACCGTCACCATCAGCTACCGACCTGGTAATTCAATGGGAATGCCGACGGACTGTCCAGACAAACTGAACTTTTACCCTAACAGCAGACCGGACATCCCCAAGTTGATCCGAAAAAGATCAATCCGGGTCTGCCGGAGTGTTCCACAAAAAGGGGAGTAGTGTAACGGACATATGCATGCTGCCGGGACAGTTATAATCTTCATGCAGGGAGGACTACAAGGAACTGCATGGCTTGTCACAATTGGATGTACCACAGTGTATTCTGAGCTCAAAGGGTTAATTGGACAAGTCTCTTTTACTGCTGAATGCTAATGTACCCTTCGCATAGCTAATGAACTCTCTCTTGTGTAGGTAACAGCCTCCTGTAAGGTGTATGCTGATGGGGATTATGTGTGAGTGATAATTGTTTTAAAGGTTAATTGAATTCTATTGAGAAAGGAATGTGCCTGGCCAGAAAATGTTAAGTGGTTTGCGGTGCCGAAGCGTCTAGAGCAGACCTGGGCAAACTACGGCCCGCGGGCCGTATACGGCCCGGCGGACCTTTTAATCCGGCCCACCCCCGCCGCCGCGTTAATTACCGCGGCGGGGAACATTATGTATGTCATAGACACTCCCCCTTGGACGGATCTGTCCAATCGCGAGCAAGGGGGAGTCACATAGACACTCTACCTTGCTCGCGATTGGACAGATCCGTCTAAGGGGGAGTGTCTATGGCATAGACACTCCCCCTTGGACGGATCTGTCCAATCGCGAGCAAGGGGGAGTCACATAGACACTCCCCCTTGCTCGCGATTGGACAGATCCGTCGAAGGGGGAGTGTCTATGCGCAGCGGGGAAAACAGCTGTTCAAACGAACGCTGTCTGTAATGTTCCCCGCCGCGGTGATAACAGTAGGCAGGGCCGGGAGGGGTCACTGTGCCCATCACACGCAGCCACTTGTGCCAACACATGCAGCCACTTGTGCCAACACACGCAGCCACTTGTGCCAACACACGCAGCCACTTCGCCACCATAAATTGTTGCCACTGTGCCAATCACACGTAGCCACTGTGCCAATCACACGCAGCCACTGTGCCAATCACATGCAGCCACTGTTCCCATCAAACGCAGCCACTGTGCCAATCACACGCAGCCACTGTGCAATCAATTGTTGCCACTGTTCCCAAACACAGCCACTGTGCCAATCACATGCAGCCACTGTGCCAATCACACGCAGCCACTGTGCCAATCACATGCAGCCACTGTGCCCATCAAACGCAGCCACTGTGCCCATCAAACGCAGGCACTGTGCCAATCACACGCAGCCACTGTGCCAATAACACGCAGCCACTCTGCCCATCAAACGCAGCCACTGTGCCAATCACACGCAGCCACTGTGCCCATCAAACGCAGCCACTGTGCCCATCACACGCAGCCACTGTGCCAATCACACGCAGCCACTGTGCCAATCACACGCAGCCACTGTTCCCATCAAACGCAGCCACTGTGCCCATCACACGCAGCCACTGTGCCAATCACACGCAGCCACTGTGCCAATCACACGCAGCCACTGTTCCCATCAAACGCAGCCACTGTGCCAATCACACGCAGCCACTGTGCAATCAATTGTTGCCACTGTTCCCAAACACAGCCACTGTGCCAATCACATGCAGCCACTGTGCCAATCACACGCAGCCACTGTGCCAATTACACGCAGCCACTGTGCCAATCACACGCAGCCACTGTGCCAATCACACGCAGCCACTGTTCCCATCAAACGCAGCCACTGTGCCAATCACACGCAGCCACTGTGCAATCAATTGTTGCCACTGTTCCCAAACACAGCCACTGTGCCAATCACATGCAGCCACTGTGCCAATCACATGCAGCCACTGTGCCAATCACACGCGGCCACTGTGCCAATCACACGCAGCCACTGTGCCAATAACAATGCAAAGGTATTCCATGCAGGCAGCCCCATTCATGTCAATTGGGACTCAGCGGCTGCACAGACGCAGTTGCTGCTCCCAATTTGACATTCACATAGTTGCCAACATTCTCAAAAAATTTATCGGGTCACTTTTTTGTCAGTGGGCGGAGTCTTATTATAATTAGGATGCGGGGCATTGATATGTAGGCATGGTGTAGCGGGGGGCTGAAAAAATGTGGTCCAACCTAAATATTGGGCATGGCTTAAAGGGTGTGTGGTTAGAGTCTGAGATGAAAGAGGGATGGGGGAGAAGGAAGAGAGGGATGGAGGGAGAATCAATGGGAGAAAGAGAAAGAGATAGGGAGGGAAGAAGGAGCGAGAAGGAAGGAAAGAAAGAAGGAAAGAAAGAAAGAAAGAAAGAAAGAAAGAGAGATGAAGGGACAGCTTGTCACTACAGATACAGCACACTTGTCACCACAGATACAGCTTGTCACCACAGATGCAGCTATTGACCTCTGTGCACAGTAAAGAAAATTAATAAATAATTAAATGTAATTTTAAAATAAACAAAAAATAAATGTCTCTTTAAGATCTATGGGCGGAAGTGACGTTTTGATGTCGCTTCCGCCCTGCAATGGTATGGAGACAGGTGGGGGCCATCTTCCCCTCACTGATCTCCATACCACACATGGAAGAGGGCGGCGGAGCGCGGCGGCCCTCTCCCGTCGCCAATAAAAGTGATCTTGCAGCGAATCTGCCGCAGAGACCACTTTTATCTGAAAGCGGACCGCCTGCTGAAGAAGAGGATATCGGGGATATGGCAGCTAGCTGCTGCCATAACAACGATACACCTCTTAAATTTCCGCCGTATTTTGATGGCGGGCGGTCCGTAAGTGGTTAAACTTTGTGCACAGCACTACATCCTATTGACCTCTGTACACTTCCCTGCATACTACTGACCTCTGTACACTGCCCTACATACTTACTGACCTCTGTATACGGCCCTACATACTACTCACCTCTGTATACTGCCCTACTTACTACTGACCTCCTACACTGCTCAAATACTACTGACCTCTGTACACTGCCCTACATACCTACTGACCTCTGTACACTGCTCTACATACCTACTTACCGCTGTGCACTTCCCTGCATAATACTGACCACTGTACACTTCCATGCATGCTACTGTAGCGCCTGTGTGCTTTCGTACAGGTGCTATGTTTAAATTTAGTGGTGGAATGAGAGAGTTATGTTGCTCTCATTCTTTGATTTGACAAATTTGGCTGTCGCCAAATCTGGATTTGTCCTGTGGGTCAGCCTGTGCCCCAGAGATGGAAAAGAGAGGGTGTTTCCGCGCCAATAAAAATAATAGTGATATACTGAGTGTAAAATCAAAAAGCTGCTCCTCTGAAACAGTGGTGAACTGCAAACTGGTGATAAGTGAGGAAAAGAGGGCGCTCGGGTTCCTGGAGGGGAACCACTGTGTTCCTTTAAATTAGAAGGTGCAATTCACCTGTGAGAGTGAACACAATAGACCTTGATCGTGATCTCCAACTATAATCATACAATAATGTGCTAAATAATACGTCCTAAGGATAGATGAATTTAAAAGTCCATCATTCAAACATTGGAAAACAATCGCATGATATTGGCATGAAGGAAATGGAGAGAAGAGATTCTTCTAAGAGTTGTCATCCAATCTAACTCCACCGTGCTCATTAAGCCTTCACCATTCAAAAACAGCTTCACCCGAAGTGCTCTATTTAATATTGAGCTTACCACAAGGATTGGACCACTTTAGTGAAAAAGTAGGTCAAATACACTTAGCTGGATTAAGTGCCTGCACACTCTGCGGCATCCGCTGGAACTATAACTCCGAAATTCGGATCCGAATGAACTCAGAGCCAAGGACAGAAAAACAAATGGGATCCCATAGTGCATTACCATTTATTTAAAAAGCATAAAAAACATACAGCTGATTGGCCTCTTACTTGAAGAGTGCCCATCCGGCACTGGGATTGTGAACGTGTTAAATAGCCTGAAGGACAGCCTCGCTGGCAGCATCAAACTGGTGGCTTGGCGTCCTGGGATGAGACTAGCTTCTCCGATGCCGGGATCAGCTGGGGCATATGTGTGTCCAGGTCTAAAGCCGCCAGGGTGTGCGCACATCACAGGCCCCACCACTATGGACTACTATAGCCCGGAGCAACTGATGCCGCCAGGGGACCCCAGTGACTTACTGGGTTCCCATACCTATTAAGAAGATCCCAGGCTGGGTACTGTTCGGTGGGGGGATCGGTTTGAGGAGAACCCGGAGGCAGGTGATCCAACAAGATTCAGACGAACCACCGGGGATCTGGGTGACCGGACACTGACAGGTTGCATCCAAACTGTCAGTCGGTGATCCCCAAAAGACATACTGGGAGGATTTGCTCTACCGTTCTAATCTTCAAGCACTAGGCCTGTGGCAGAGGTCTCATCTTAATATCCTAACTCAATTAGAGCCAAGTCGTGGCAGAGACTTGTTCCTCCCAGAAACTCTAAGTGACGCTCTGGCTGCCAGGCCTGTGAGAGAGGTCTGTCCAGGGGTACTTTACCCACTCCGGCTGTAGTGGTGACGTAGACGAATACAATTGCTAAAGGGCAGGACTGCCTTTACTATCCGTAGCCTGATTCTGTGAAGTTACTCTTCCTTCACCAACCTGTCCTGTCTACCTCAAGTTGTCATGTTGGTCGTGTTAGACCGGAAAATAAAAGCATTGAAAACGTTGAACACCGGTATGGACATTCTGTTACTGCTCTCAACACCACCATCACCCCTAGACACAATACAGAAGTAACTTAAAAACGCCGATCCCAAATCTAACCAGCGGCTCCTCCGGGGGTAGCGCTACACGACTGACCTCTGTACACTACCCTGCATACTACTGCCCTATATACCTACTGACCTCTGTACACTTCCTTGCATACAGTACTACTCACCTCTACACTTCCCTGCATACTTCTGACCTATGTACACTTTTCATTCTATTGAGCTCTGTGCACAGCACTGCATCCTATTGACCTCTGTACACTGCCCTGCATACTACTTACACTTGTCAGAAATAAGAGCAGATAGCTAGGCCTGAGGCCTTATGCACACTGGACATTATAAAAACGCCAGTAGCTTGCAGTGAGTTTTTCAACATTTTTGCAATAGTATTTTTTAGTGTTTTTAAGTGTTAGCGGTTTTCATCGTTTTCAAAAACATAAAAAATGCTGGCGAGATGCGTTTTCAAGGTTTTTTTCTGCGTTTTTTGACGTTAGAGCGTTTTTACAGCTGAAAAACTCCTCTCAGAACTCACTAGTTTTTTTTTTTCAAGCAAAAAACAGTTGACAACAGCCTATGTGTGCATGGTCACATAGGATAACATGCTGGAAAGTTTATTGACTGTAGAAAAAAAAACCATCTGAAGCCTAAAAAAAGCAGCTGTAAAAACGTCCAAAAACGTCCAGTGTGCATGAGGCCTGAAACAAATTGAGTAAATCAGCCTGCAGTACCAGATGTTCTGCTTTAGACTTGTGGGGGTGACCAATTACTCCCCAGACATGAAAAATGGAGAATAAAAGTGAATTTTAAGGTAGAGTTTATATTTTTTGATATTTGTTTTTTTAGATCTTTCTAAGTTTTCTTCATCTTCGTCTTTTTTTTTTTTATTGGGGGCTTGCTAGTTACTTTCTTAAAAAAAAGAAGTGACGCACCTTGGTGATCTTTGATCTCTTTGATGTTGTTCAGGTAGATCTCCACCTCTTAAAGGTTGCCTATACCTGCATTAGAGGAAACCACTCAATAGGCGTGCAGCATTTAGAGATTGGTACCGCAGAGCCTGTACCGGTCTCCACCAGTCCAGCATTCACATCACTTCTCTCCCAGTAACTAATCCCATGGTAGCCATGGGATACAGGAAATGCTTTCTCTCCTTCTACAACCACCATGATAGCTCTTATTCTCCAAGGTACCTCATACTTCTTTCCTGTGACTCCAGGCTGGTTCCCTAGGCACTTTGTGCTGCGGGTCCCGTCCCAAAGAGTGGGGAACCGGTTGCCAGTAGAGGTGCCAAGCACCTAACCCTAACAGACCACTTTATGCTACAGGTAAGCCTATAATAAGGCTTACCTGTAGCTACCTCGGATATCTCCTAAACCTGTACGGTTCAGGAGATATCCCCTGTCCCCTGCATGTGCCAATGTCATCAGCACATGCGCACTAGGGCAAACTGAAGCAATGGCACGTATGTTTTTTTTTCAAGGGTTTACAACCACTTTAAGCCCTTGTAGGCACTTACCTACAAGTGGAGAGGGAGGCATTTTGGAGCACAGGTGGAATGGTGGAAGCTCCTCCATGTGTGCAAAGTGTGTTTGAGCACAGTGGGATCTATCCCCATCAGAGCCCGTGTGCACCGCACACATGGATGATTTGCCACTGGTTGAGATCTATAGGAGGGAATAAATAAAACAGAGAGCAACTGTGGGTGCAATCTTTAAGTAATAACTATGTCAAACTGAAGGTGTAAGTACAATTGGAAAGGCAAAAACCCACATGTTGGTAATACTGGATAGACAGACGTGTACCAATACTGGTGGCCACAACTTGATAACAGTTTGTCACCATATAATTACATCAGGAAAGCACTACTTTGGAGGAAACTACAGAAATTAGAAAATACAATTATTTTAATTAGTGTTCTGGCTCAATCTTTTATATGGAAGAAATATGAAAGAATAGTCTTATTAAAATCTTCAGAGTTGGAATTTTAAAATATATTGTTGGAGGCATTAGAAAGTCAGGAAGGAAACTGCAGAAGAAAGAAGCTTTCAAGAATGAATCAGCAATGTGCAGCCATGGGAAGATATTTTAGTAGAAGAGGTATAGATGGGAACGGAATAAGGAATGAAACTATCACATTAGAACATGAAAATAAAGGAGAATGGGGAATAGATAGTACAGGGTACGGAAGAAGTGTGGAAAGGTTCAACAAAGGGCATTCTAATAGCTTTAATAAATGCCAAATCAGGGTGGTCAGAGGAAAAGACATTATAGTTGGCCATATCAAATGCGTTTGATCTGTATAAAGAGTAAACCTGATGTTAAGATTGCAGGCATATCTAATAATTACATGCATTAAATGAATTTTGCTTGAAATTAACTTTGTTGACTGTGATATGAGTTTACTTGTGAGTAAAAAATAGGGCTTCAACTGTATCATCCTTACATGTCCTTAATGTGTTCTATGTGTGTTACATAGTACAGTACAAATTACAAACCTTTAAAGGGTGAATCCACTGAAAAAATATATTTAAGTTATATAAACCTAGCGCTTACGCCAAAAGAGGCGGTGGATGTATTGGGTACCCTGTTCCTGTAGCCACACCAGGAAGGTTATGTCTGATTAGTGTGTGTGTATATATATATATATATATATACATTATATACAGTGTGTATATATATATATATATATATATATATATATATATATATATATATATATAGAGAGAGAGAGAGAGAGAGAGAAACAAGTAAACATCAGGTGTAGAGCAACCCCTATTAAAGCTTTTACTGGGGCAATCCTAACTAGGGGCTACTGCATTGCAATGGCAGTCTAGCAGTCTCCCCCCCCCATTCCCCCTTCTTCTGCTGGCCAGCTTGTTGGGGCCCAACTCATACTGTATATTGAAGCACTTAGGATAGTGTTCCTTTAGCAACTGATACAGGCACTGACTGCGCTACCTGCAGACAACACTGTCCCTTTAAGTCAAAGTGTAATGTGGATTTGGCCAGCGGCTTCTTACCAACTCCTTTATCAGCAGGTGATTTTTGTCTCTGTTCACTATGTGAAGTGCATAAGAAGTAGTACCACTTCATTTGTAGGTAGTGGTTGCCACCATTCCTATTGATAATTATTTGAGTCCAAGACAATCCTCTATAGGGACTTTAACGGCAACCAAAAAGTATACCAAAGCAATCAAAAGAAAACTTTTTAGAAAAAATTAAAAATGTAACACCTTTATGTATACATATTAAAATAACTGCCATACATGTATGAAAAATGGAAACGTTTTTAACAAGTGTACAAACTGTTTGCACATTTCACTTATAAGATACGTCCAGTTTCAGTCTGTTGTGCAGGATGTCAATTCACATGTTAATGACTGGTAACAATCAACACATTTCGAATCTTAACATCAACGCATTTGTCATCAGGGAAGACAGTAACTTACTACAGAAAAACAATATCAACATGAGATACAGTATATAATATTGTATAACATATTCAATAATATTACTCCACACAATACAAAAAGTGATAATTATTAACTTCCAAAAATTACAAGCATGATCTGCTCATTGAATCGCTGGGGCCGTCCAACAAGTGGACCCATCACCCAGGAGGGAGACCTTACTGCACACAGCATAGCCACCAAGAGACCCTGTAACAACCGCCAGAGCTGTATGGAATAAAGACATTATAATGCCCCCCTTATTTGGCCATGGATGATCAACTACATGAAAGTACAATAATTGATTGCACTTGCAACCCTTTCACCTGCACCTCCATTCTTTAGGCGTCTCTCCCCCTCTCATATGCACTACCACTTTTCCATTACACCTCTCCCACCTCCAGCACTTCCCAACACTCACACTCCCACAGTCCTATTCATCCACCAAGACCCCTATACATATGCTATCCAGCTATATATCAATCCCCCCACAACCACAGGCACTTCTTGACGAAAACTGGTCCCCCTCTGTCCATTGGAGACCCCCAGTCTAGTGCCCACCCATACATCACAAACTACTTAACCCATCAACCCCAAGTCTACCTGATCCCCCTCCACACGTTGTGGACCTCCACCCTCTACATACTACCACCTGTAGACCACTCAACCCATATAGCCACTCACCCACATTCCCCTGTCACCACAAGTGTGGGGGGTGGGGGTGGTACAGAAAGAAAAAAAGGAGGGGGGAAAAAGTTAACATCTTCCAGGATGAGAATATGCTATTTAGGCCCCCATCTATTGGGTCACTAGGTGTCTCTAATTGAAGTGGTCGCTGAATTGGTGTCAGCCATGCAGCTCTCTGCGTCTCCCATGCACGCTGGCGTGTTTTGGGTCTCCGCATGATGCACTTCCAAGTTGGGATATCCAGATCAGGATAGTGTCCCCTTAGGAATTTATACAGGTACTGACTGTGTTACCTGCAGGCAACACTGTCCCTTTAAATGAAAGTGTAATCTGGTTTTGGACAGCGGCCTCTCACCAACTCAGTGTCAGCAAGTGATGTTGTCTCTGTTCACTGTGTGAAGTGCAGTCAGTCAGTGTCCACAGCGTTATTCTCCTTAGCTATGAGTAAGCACTGATTGTAGTGAGAAACGTCAGCTGTATGCCCCTGTCTTTGCTGTGATGTATGGTGTTTGATAACTTTTATCAATAAAAGGCAACCGAGAAGGTTTTTCCAGAGTGCGGCTGTCCAAACGTGGAAGCATTGACCTTCCAGGGTCGCGCACGTCGCCGCGTCATCGTCGCGGCGACGGCGCGGCCACGTCACCGCGTATCCTGTCTGTGCGGATTTCTGTTTGATGGTGTGTACAACCATCAGACAGAAATCTCCGAGCGGACATGTCCGATGAAAACGGTCCGGCTCGTCTGTATGGGGCCTTTGACCTCAATCACACCTGAGTGAATTTTTGCTTAAAGCTTGAATCTCTAAAAATGCTCAACAAGGCAAATCCCCTTTATTTCAATGGCCCCTGTTCACATCTGAGCATTCTATCTCCTGTATCAAAATGCCTGTCTCAAAAAAGAACATGAACTTCTTTTTGGCAGATTGGAAGCAGATTGGGCCCCATTGACTTCAAACACCTGAAAACACCATGAGACGTTGAAATGACATGAGTGTTTTACGAGTGTTTTGTGGCACGATTTTTGCTCTAACAGCAGCTCTCTATCCCCAATCTCCTCCACCTCTCCACCAACTAACACTTTCTAATGGCTAAACAAAAACACCTGCAGCTGTAAAACGCTTGTAATACACTTCTAGAAATGCACAAAAAGCCTGAAAATTGCTCTGCTCAGGTGTGTGAGGACTCATGCATTATATGCTTTAAAGCGGAGGTTCACCCAAAAGTGAACCTCCGCTTTTCGGAACCCTCCCCCCCTCCGGTGTCACATTTGACACCTTTCAGGGGGGAGGGGGTGCAAATACCTGTATAAAACAGGTATTTGCGCCACTTCCGGGTATTGACTCCCGCGGGAGTCCAGCCCCTCCGCGTCACCCCCCCTGTTGTGTTCTGTGAAACACTCGGCTCCCAGAACACAACGGGAACCAGTGGAACTGCACAGTGCGACTCGTGCATGCGCAGTAGGGAACCGGGTAGTGAAGCCGCAGCGCTTCACTTCCTGATTCCCCTACAGAGGATGGCGGTGGGGGTAGCCGAGAGCCGAGCTACCGCTCGGCTTCGGTGGACGCGCTGGACAGGTAAGTGTTAATTTTTAAAAGTCAGCAGCTGCTGTATTTGTAGCTGCTGGCTTTAAAAAAAAAATTTGCAGGTGAACCCCCGCTTTAACGTAAAAAAAAGTGCTGCAGCTGCCCCCAAACCCCCCTTTTCCTTACCTGAGTCCATCTGATCCAGCGACGTGCTGAGCGCAGCGTCTCCTGTTGCTGTCTCTCTCCTCATTGGACAGATTGATAGCAGCAGGATCGATTGGCTCCCTGCGGAGCCTGACCTAAATCCAACATGCCCATATGTACATATATGGGAAGATATTCCTTGCTCTATACAATTTCATTGTCAGACTGAGAGTAAAGGGCTCCACACGATTTCTATGTGCATGTCTGAACCTTTTTATTGTATTTATAAGGGTGGATTTAACCTGTCATATTAGAAATATTGCCAATGCCAATATTTTGAAATAGTATGTGTTTTTGTGTCAGGGCAGTATTTCTTTCTTTTTTATAGCACCAACATAATCTATAATCTAAAGTGGTGCCCAATTTTTGATATGTGGGCAAATGCATACACACAGGGCAGTCTTAATAGCATCATGGGCCCCTGGGCAAAGTAATGCTCTGGGGCCCCTACAATGATGACAGTGCAGGTAAACAGACATCAAGTAGGTAGGAGGCAGACTGCCTCCCCTGTGCATCTATCACTCTCAGTGCCATCTTGGTGCCCCAAATTTCGGGGCAGCAAGGGCTCAAGGACAAACTACTTTGGGAAAAGTGCAGAGGCCCCCCATGCAGCTGGGGCCCCTGGACAGTGCCCAGGTGTGCCCTCTCATTAAGACAGCCCTGCATACACACCTAAACATGTTTTCTATATTTAGTTTTTTAATCCGTTAGCGTAAATAAACTTGTTCTGTATGAAAAGCTGTATTAGTGCCCAATTACTACAATGGGGGATTACCAAAGAATGGCACAGGATGCTAGCTCATTTAACACTAAACATAAGATATGTTCATTATAAAATGTACGCTACATACCAACCAAGCCATATGCTAAAGTACTTTCCGAAAATAGTGTATTATTGCAGTGACATTCAAGCAATAAAAGTACAGAGGAGGTAATCATTTGGCTCTACCTACAGCATTGTTTTGCTGCATATTTCTTCCTTCCATTCCCTCACTCAGCCTTTAATGTTTATCTCAAATTATCCGCAGCTGCATTTTGTCCTCCCACTCCCAGTCTAGCGTCCTATGGTGTCCTTTTATTCTTGAGACATGCATTCATTGCTAGCGGGAGACTTTTTCCTGCCCTGCTGTCACACTCTCTGGAATATGAAGTATTTTGGTCACAGGGGACTTACCCACAATGTTGAAGCTCGATTCTTTAGCACAATATAAAAATCACACAGATGCCTACATGATATATACGCATGTACTTGTGATTTTCACAGCTTAAATCCTTTGTGATCCGGAGTCTTACTTTTTTTTTAACATGAAGAAAGTGTTGTTTTTAATCTCTATTAATGGAAACTGCTACTAAAAAATCTGATGGCTGTCATTACAGACCTGAACTCCTTCTAAAAATGCTGGTTGTCTGGTGGTCATTGGCTTGGTACCTTCTAAATCACTGACCCAGAACATGCTCACAGCTATAGAAGGTCTCCTTATCCTCATAATACTGGACCAATGACTCAAAAAACACATAGATCACCATGATAACCAGATAGCTATAATTTCCACAAAGAGAGATCAGCATTGACTGACTGGATATTTTTTTAGTACAGGCATACAGTGGTGAAAATAATTATTTGACCCCCTGCATATTTTGTAAGTTTGTCCTCTTACAAAGAAATTAAAGGTCTATAATTGTTATCATAGGTGTATTTAAAAGGATAGAGACAGAATATCAACCAAAAATCGAGAAAAAAAACACATGATACAAATGTTATAAATTGAGTTGCAGCTCAGTGAGTAAAATAAGTACCGTATTTACTGGGGTATTACGCGCTCCGGCGTATAGCGCGCACCCCTAAAGTGGACCCGCATTCCTGTAAAAAAAAGATTTTAGTACTTACAATTTTGGTGTCTTGCGCGGCGTCCATTGGCGGCCTCGTCGGGTCCGGTGTCCGTCTGCGGCTTCGGTGGTGTCCTCCTCGTCGGGTCTGGCGTCCTTCTGCGGTGTCCTCCCCGCTCGATCCCTGCGCTGAGTTTGAACTACTGCGCCGGCATATACCGAGCGCAGTACACATGTGTATAGTCAGGGAGGTTAGGCTCCTCTCGCGGTCACGTCCTGTGCGTCCTGTACGTCCAGGACGTGACTGCGAGAGAAGCCGAGCCTGCCCAACTATACACGAGTGTACTGCGCTCGATATATGCCGGCGCAGTAGTTCAAACCCGGCGCGGGAAGCGGGTATCGGCGTATATCGCGCACCCACGATTTTGCCCTGAATTTCAGAGCAAAAAAGTGCGCGGTATACGCCGATAAATACGGTATTTGATCCCCTACCAACCAGCAATAATTCTGGCTCCCACAGACTGGATAAAGTATGTGCTCATGTGTGTGGTACACAGATTAGTCCTGTCGTTCGTGGATGTATCCCAGTGCGCATGCTCCAAAGTACGTCGCAAATAGTCAATGCTTTCGACATGAACGTAACTTACGCAAAGCCCTATTCGCGAACGTTTTACGCAAACAACGTAAACGACAGAAAATTCTACGCTGTCCCGACGTCCATACTTAACATTGGCTACGCCTCATAGAGCAGGGGTAACTTTACGCCGGTCCGACGCCTTACGTAAACGACGCATATAGATACGCCGGGCGCAACTACATTCGTGAATCGGCGTATCTACCTAATGTGCATATTCTATGCGTAAATCTCCGGAAGCGCCACCTAGCGGCCAGCGTAAATATGCAACTAAGATACGACGGTGTAAGAGACTTACGTCAGTCGTATCTTAGCCAAATTTCGGCATATCTTGCTTTCTGAATACAGAAAGAAGATACGCCGGCGCATGCTAGAATTTAATAGATACACCAACGTAAATTGTTTCTGAATCCGGGCCCCTGTGTTCAAACAGTAATCCACTCCTCTGCTGCTCCAGTAAATGGATCCGGGCGAATTCCAACATTCATGGTCAGAAAACAGAAGAATAGGGTGCAGAAGTGGTTAAAAATTGGAAGGTTTATTGAAAAAAAGAACACTATTTACATTATATATTGATTTATTAAGCTCCTTTTACCCCTATGGAAGGTACACTTTGTTGGAAATTGCACGCAAGATGCAGCAAGTAGGATTTATAAAAAAAAACAAGTGCCACTGATCCTCTTCCTCCCCCTCCTCCTCTAACACTTCTGGCCCTCTTTGGGGGGAGTGGATGTTTACATACTTATGGCAGGTACCCCCTGCCTGCAAACTGATGGGACACATGACAGATCCCAGGAGGCTGTCGGACCATTTACAGAGCGCAACACGATTAGCACATGTGCAATAGAGAGCCAACTGTGATGCTGCAAGGAGTCACAGCTAGTTTCTCACAGTCAACATGGTGGCTTGAGGACCCAAAGACCAGTGAAGAACTGGATCCCTGGACACTTGAGCGTCTCTTTATTAAAAGTCAGCAGCTACAGCTGACTTTAAATTTGTTTAAGAACAACTGAGATCTTTTTTAAAGAGACCCTGCCACCTTGCCCATATAGGGCAAGGTTGTAGTTTCTGTTTACCCCACCATGTATACTTTATCGAGCGCTCTATCTGCTCCGTCCATTGGTGCAGCTGTAACTCAGTCATGCAAATGTGCAATTAGCCACTATGCCTGAGCACAGACGGTATCATGGGAGGAGGTCACATGCTTTACCATACCCAGAAGCACCAGCTAGTTTACATAAAGTGGTTTGGGGTAGGCTTGACACAAACCCTAGCTTTCATGATGACAGAGACAAACTCTTGAGACAAACCCTGGCTGTCATGGTGAGAGGTCTTTACACTGTAGCCAGATTTTGACCGATTCCTTCATATTTTTCTGGCACCAACTGAAGGAGAAATGGGTGACAAAAATACATTTCAGCAGGAGGGAAAACCTGGTCCTTCTGGCTTTTCTGTTGAGCCACTGGAAGTGCTGCCTTTTAGTAAGTTCACAAATGTTTTGCACAAGCCCCAAAGCTTATACCCCAACTGTGCACAATTTATTCATTGCAACTGGTAGGCATGCATCCTGTGGTGCCCAAAAGTGCCACACCTGTTAGGGTCTCCTCTTTGCATAGATAATTTTCTTGTTCAATGATCCTAACTTCAAAAAAAATAAACAGTGATTAAATTGTTCATATACTAAAGGACTGCAGCAATTTATTCCAAGTGATATAAACAAGGAAAACATATATTAAACAAAAAATAATCACGCTAGTCATAAATAATAAATTCAAGAGGGAGTATAATACATTTAGTGCATAAATTACATCCAAATTGCAAATAAATGAAAATTATATAATAGTTCAAAGTTTGTGAAGCAAGTGAACATTTATTGAAAAAGAAAGCCAATTGGCTACTTACAATGGATAAAAACAATCTTGCACGAATTAACCACTTCCATACTGGGCACTTACGCCCCTTCCTGCCCAAGCCAATTTTCAGCTTTCAGCACTGTCGCACTTTGAATGACAATTGCGCGGTCGTGCTACACTGTACCCAAACAATTTTTTTATCATTTTGTTCCCACAAATAGAGCTTTCTTTTGGTGGTATTTGATCACCTCTGCGGTTTTTATTTTTTGCGCTATAAACAAAAGAAGAGTGACAATTTAAAAAAAAAACACTATTTTTTACTTTTTTATTTAATAAATATCACATTTTTTTTTTTAAAAAAACGTTTTTTTTTCCTCAGTTTAGGCCGATATGTATTCTTCTACATATTTTTGGTAAAAAAAAATCGCAATGATCATATATTGATTGGTTTGCGCAAAAGTTATAGCGTTTACAAAATAGCTGATAGATTTATGGCATTTTTATTTTATACATTTTTTTACTAGTATTGGCGGCGATTTGCGATTTTTTTTACTGTCACCGTGACATTGCGGCGAACACATCGGACACTTTTGACACGTTTTTGGCGCCATTCACATTTATACAGCGATTAATGCGATAAATATGCACTAATTACTGTATAAATGTGACTGGCATTCAAGGGGTTAACACTAGGGGGTGAGGGAGGGGTTAATATGTATACCTAAATTGTGTTCTAACTGTGGGGAAAGGGGGGTGACTGGGGGCGGTGACCGATGCTGTGTCCCTATGTACAAGGGACACAGATCCGTCTCCTCTCTCCCCTGACAGGACGTGGAGCTCTGTGTTTACACACAGAGCTCCACGTCTTGTCCCTGTAGCCGCCGATCCCGAGTGCCTGGCGGACATCGCGACCGCCAGGCACGCGCATCGGCATCTCGGGGACGCGCCGGGCGCGCGCGCCGCCGGCGCGCTCGCGCGCCCCCCAGTGGCCGCAAGAATACAGGATGTCAAATGACGTCCTGTTGAATTTTCAGAGTAACCGTGGAGCCGTCATTTGACGATGGCCCGGTACTCTAGTGGTTAAAAGCATCTGCTGGCAAACTCAAATTGTATCACCCGCTCTTCCAGGTCACGTGGGGCGCGATGGCATCAGCGCGAAGCTCCGCCCGACATGTTTCGTCACACATGACATCTTCATGCCCCAGGAAGACACCACGTGTGACGAAACTTGTCGGGAGGAGATACGCTCTGATGCCATTACACCCCACGTGACCCGGAAGTGCGGGTGATACAATTTGCAAAATTGTTTTCATCCATTGTAAGTAGCCAATTGGCTTTCTTTTTCAATAAATGTCATATAAACGTGGAATGTCACAGGAGGCCCTGCATGACTACTGAATGACTACTTGGTGGTGTAATACCTATCTCAATGATTTTTGGATTTTCATATGTCCCAATTATAAGAATTCACTCTGCACAAAATTTGAACTAATATATCACTTTCATTTATTTGCCATTTGGATGTAATTTATGCACTAAATGTATTATATTCCCTCTTGAATTTATTATTTATGACTAGCGCGATTATTTTTTGTTTAATATTGGTCCTAACTTGGCTTAGAATATTGCGACTGTGTAAATAATCTTACATAAGATGGTTTTATTTCTACTGCTGATGAGAAAGACAAATTTTGGTCCATAACTGTACAGGAAAATGCCTCCTTTTTTTTTATTTCTACAGCCTATAGGCTCAGGTTTAATGTGCCTAATAGTACCTTTGACAATTCTTTCCAGCATTGTCATAAATTGCAAATATGACCCTGTGTGGGACTAAACTCTATCTCGTTACATATAAAACTTTGTAAAGGTTTCCTTCGAGTTCCAATTAACACATACATTATTTTCAGGTTGTATTTTTTTAATTCAGACAGGGAAAAAATCACATAATTCACCTGTGATGGGAATGAAGCTGGCAGTGAGTGAATTACAGACGATTTGGCCTGCATTCAGTACATTCCCATATGGGTATTACAACTTAAGCACACTTAAACTGCCATTCACGTTGCTCCCGATTACGGGATCTCCTCTACTGGGTTTAAAGTGATAAACAGCCAGTGATGCTCTGTCCCAGAAGGTATTCACAGTTCCCAAATCAAACTGCAGACTTCATCACTCTTTCTAGGAATCCATTGCTCTGTATTAGGTGATTTACTGTAACCATTAACAGCACACTCCCCGTCTGCTGGCAGATTCACCTTGCAAATGCTGTAGTTTCAGAACAGCAATTTATTTTCCATGCCTGAATGATACGCCATCACCATTCAGAGATGAGATGTCTCGCTAACCACTCGAAAGACTTTTCCACTTGTGGTTTGAATATTACTGCTGCCAATGGCTCATTATTTTAGGAATTTTCTGTCTGCTGTAATAAAATGTATAGAATAAATATCGAACAACATCCTGACATCCCCATCTTAGAAGATTTTAAAGAATCAATAATATATTTTTGATTTTTAAAGGATGCTTAGGAAAGAGAGAATAAAAATAAAAAATGTGTTTTCACAGTGGCAATTCTAAAGATAAAGCTATTGTGTATATAATGCGCTCACTCTCACAGGGGCTGCTGATTTTCCATCTCCCAAATTAGTGCAACAGAAGCCAGGCAAGCAACCACGGTCACTCTTTCTGGTTCAAAGAACGACCAAGGGTTGCTTTTTCTGAAATCTATTGCTGAATAAAATTGGATAGGGCATAGGGAGCTGTGGGACACTCCATTAACTCTGAACAGCTATGAGAGGACACTCTTCACTTTGACGCAACTCTTTAGGACAGTCCCCTTTAGTAATGGCTTGGAAATTGGACTGCACTGAGACCATTAGGGACATCCCAGGCCAGGCAAAATCTAGTACTGACACACAAGGCATGGCAGCAGCAACAGTTACCAGGATTCTACACTCAGGTCTGTACTCACAATGTCCCTGGATCCCTCCTTCTAATATCAGACAGACATTTCCATAGTTTACTCTCCAGACCAGATCCTCAGTGAAATCTCTTGCTTAACTTCAGAGATGCTCAGCAAACAGGCCCTCCATCTTTAGCATAGCTGGTACCTTTGTGAGCACAGGTAGAATTTCAGCTGGGCTGCCTGGAAAGGGCACCAGTCCTTCAAGCTGGGAACCTCTCCTCCTGGACAAGAACAGGCATGCCTCAGGCTCCAAACTTTTAAGGCAATCTCCCAGCTTCCTTCTGGGTGCCCTTCGTCAGAGACGGGTTGAGACAACATACTGTAAATATTCATTTTGCAGGCTTGCCTTTTAAGCCCACTACATTCTAGAACCCTCCAGAAGGCAGGGTGGAAACAATCAAACCTGCAGCCAGTGGAGCCCAAAGGTAGAAATCCACATAAAATGTTATACTGTATGTAGCGGGGTCATCCTGTCAGAACATTACGACAGGCTATCCCAGCTGGAACTTTATCCACGCCATTGTAAATATGCATGTTACCTTTAAGGAATTGTGCATTGTGGGATTGCAAGTAGCAGGAGATATGGACTCCATTGACTCTAAGGAGAAACAGACTACATATCCCACAATGCTCTGTGCTTTTTGAACACGTGACACCTCCGCACAGACTTATGGGGGAGGTTACTTAAAGAAAGGGCGCGGCTGTTTTCACTCTCGCGGGACCTGCACTTCTCTCCTCTGCGGAGCTGTTTACAGGACACAGCCGTGTTGTTAGGCCAGAAGCCTGGGCCTAAATTCATCGAGAGACCTGCCGCCCAGAAGGAAGCAAGACTTCAGCATCCAGTCCACGTACCCGGAGATCGCAGAGGAAATCCAGCTGTCAGCTGAACCAGTGGAATACCCTCACCCGGGATCTTTGACCTGTGGAGCGGTGATTCACCAGCGCTCC
Organism: Rana temporaria; assembly: GCF_905171775.1. Lineage (NCBI taxonomy): Eukaryota > Metazoa > Chordata > Amphibia > Anura > Ranidae > Rana > Rana temporaria. The sequence goes on from NC_053490.1 coordinate 400,111,291, forward strand.
TTCTGAGGAGAATTCAGGCGGATTGGCCTGTCGGGTGAGAGAGCACTTGCTCAACTTCTGACTCTCCGTTTACACAGAACACCTAGAGCCACCTCACAGGCCGGAGACACGTTCTTGGTCTCAATCCGAAACCCTGAGGCCCAGTTAATTGTTCGGGCACTCATAGCAGTGACTGACACTGATGAGTGCCAGCCCACCACTGTCTACTGTTCCAGACATCCTGTTTTAAAGTTCCATTACCAATTACCACTTTTGGATTACAATTTCTTATGTGCATCAACTGGCCACAACGAGATCATTAACCGTTCTGTGGGACCGCCCGCTAGACTGTCCACCTTAGTTTAAATGAGTGGTACCATTCCTAGCAAGGTTTTTCTACTGTCATTAATTGCTGATTCCTGCAAGGGCCCTTGCGAATCATAGTACGTTATTGTTTATCGATTGTGCCTGTAATTATAACCTATGCTTGTTGCCTCAAGTGCTCACCAAGTAAACATATTCTTTTTCATTTAAACATGTCTACTGTGTAAAGTATATTTTCTCGCCTGGTAGAACCATTGCTAGCAGGTAATTTGGTTGCTGTTTGATTACTCCCATTGTGACCCCAGTCCAACAGAGGTCACAATATCTCAACCACCAGGCTTCTGATGTGTCAAGGGAGGGTTTGAGCTAATTAATAGGGGTGAGCTGAGCCAAAAGAGAGTAGATCCCAAATCAACCAGCGGCTCCTTCGGGGGTAGCGCTACACGTAAAATAGTGTTATGACTGTATGTATGTGCCCAAACAGTCTTTTTTTTTAACAGTAATCCCACACTCCACTGAACCTTGCCTAGCCATGTTGCAGTCTATCATAACTCTGAGAAAATATGAATTGATCTGAAACATCTCTGAAACATCAATGCACACTGCAATTGTGTCATGATATACTGTCTAAAATAATGCTTAGTAACACTTAACAGAAAATAACCTTGTTTTCATGCAGATAAACAAGTATTGCTGCCAGGGAAAACAAAACAGGTGTCTATGTTCCCCACTAGTCCTCTCATACAAGTAGCTAATGAATGTTTATTGGTTTTAAGTGGTTAAAGGGCTCGAGGAAGATCTGGGCACTGATTGTCCATATTTAGTAAACCTGTAATGAGTGAAATATGGAGCCTGCCAATGACAACCATCTTTAAGAAAAAAATTGCTTGGTTATTTGTGGCTCAAATGTTTTCTGAGTTGCTGACGTAGAACAAGCATGCTAGTGAAGTCAGAGCAAAGTTGGAAGGAAATTGCCGCTTCCATATATTCCAATTATAAAAAAAATATTTTAACTTTACTTAACGCTGTTTATTCTGACTCCAACTGTGTAGCCTCGTACACACGACCGGTTTTCTCGGCAAGAAACAGCAAGAATACTGCTGGCAGAGCTTTTTGCTGAGAAAAACGTTTTTTGTCGAGAAAACTGCTGGGAATCTTGACAAGAAAAATAGAGAACCTGCTCTCTATTTTCTCGTCAGGATACTTGGCAGTGTTTTCCTGCCGAGAAACCCGAGCGTGTGTATGCTTACCTGCCTCCATGGAAACCCGCGCATGCTCCATGAGACTTCAATGCATGCGCGAAAGCTTCCAAGGCATAGGTAGTGTGAAGCAAGATGGCGGCGACAGCATCGAATGTGACGAGCGCATGCCCATCGTAGTCGATGACGTCACCGTGTTCTTGCCATTTAAAAGAACGGCGGTTCTTTTGAATGTGCAAGAAAATCTTGCCAGGAATCCCGTGGAGAAAACCAAAGTTTTTTTCCGACGGGATTCTCGCCCGTGTGTACAGGGCTTAATAGTGACTTATCCCTTGCAGAGACCTATGCCTGGCCTGTATAAGCAGATGCAATCACCGCGGACAGTCTTTATTAGATAGCCAAACTCACCAAACACCCATTTACAAGATCTTTATTTAATATATATACAATAATGGCGCACACTGAAGTAAGAGGATATAACACATTCGCTCTGGAGTGAGATAACAGTCTGTAGAATCTGGGCAGCCTTGTGTAGGGAGCTGAAGCCGAACTCCAAATGGAATAGAGAAAAACAACTTGAGAAAAACAGCTTGAGAAAGGTGCGCACTGTGATTCCCCAGAACTCACAGCGCTAGCAATGAAACGCGTTGCATCCTGGGTCCTGTGACGTCATTCCCTTCCTCACGCCGTTGCATCCCAGCGTGCGCTCCACTCCTCCATACAGCCGCCGCACAGTTTACCCGGAAATCTCCTGTGTGGGAAAACAGGCATCTGCTACAAGTGGACTTTACCAACACGGCCGAGAGACTGCCTATCCTGTGGACCCCATCTTTATGCCTAAATACAGTAACTTCTATTAGGTGGATTCAGAAAGACTTTGGCTGGCGTATCTGTAGATATGCCAGCCTAAGTCTGAATGTGCGCCGGCGCTAATTTAAGCGTATTCTGGTAACCAGATACGCTTAAATTAAGCTCAGATACGAGCGGCGTAAGTGTCTTACACCGTCGTATCCTAAAGTTTAATTTTTAGGCTGACCGCTAGCTGGCCCTTTCATTGCGGTCGGCGTAGAATATGTAAATCACTAGATACGCCTATTTACGAACGTACGCCCTGGCCGACGCAGTACAGATATGCCGTTTATGTAACGCATTTTTAGGCCTAAAGTTATTCCATCAAATAGCTGGAATAGTAATGGTAAGTATGGCCGTCATTCCCGCGTCAAAATTTTAAAATTTTACGTTGTTTGCGTAAGTCGTCCGTGAATAGGGATTTACGCGCTTACGCCCGCCGCATTTACGCTACGCCGCCGTAACTTAGCAGGCAAGTTTGTGAATCATGTACTTGCCTCGCTAACTTACGGTGACGTAGTGTAAACACGATACACTACGCCGCCGCAAGAATTAGCCTGCCTACCCGAATCTAGCTATATGTGAGTAACTTGTTGCTGTCTATACATTAAAGTTTACAGTCTTTTCTAAGTGGCGCCTGTTTTTGTTGTTTTTCTCTATTACAAGATCTTTATTGACTACAGCAGTTACAGCAGAAAACAGGATGTGGTAGATGATTAAAAAAACAGTATTTGCAGATCAAAACATGGTAATGTGTTCCTGGATGCGAGCAGATAGCATGAGGCCTATACAGAAGTGGCCATCTCTCCTATCAAGACAGTGAAAGAACAGGAAATATATCACAAGACTGGGAGGGGACACAGCTAATAGGACAGAAAAGGCTGGTGCAATAACCAAAACAAGCACAAGATGGTAGTATAACAACCAACTATACAGAAGTCAATAACAATGACTTAGGTAATTAACTATATAAATTCTCACAATCATGTGTAACAGCACACTCCCCATCTGGTATTGTAAATTGTAAATATCACTATGTTACCTCTAACGTTAGTTATGCAAATGAACAAACATGCAATTTGCAGTTGTATTGAAGACCTGAAAGACAAAAGGAAAAACATGCATATATATGCAATAAGGCATCAAGAAGTGTCAATTAAAGCTCAAGGCACATTCTTCTTGAAATTGTATCTAACAAACTGTTGCAAAGAATGAATTGGGACCATTCTCTGATTCCAGTCAAACAAGCCAGGATGCCCCTTTACCCCCCCCCACAGTAATGCAATATGTTACACTCGTCTCCAAGAAGTCTAAGGGAAGACAGCTGGTAGGCAGTCTCCACAGACAAAAGATCAAAGGAATTGAAGATAGTATGGTCAAGACTGCCCACAATACCTAGGTAGGGAAGGACAAGTAGTAACCAGGAAGTGATCACGGAAGTGCAGTGATTGGGTGAATGGCAAAAGGGCGGTGGTGGGTGTGTGTTTGAAGTGTGGATGTTAAAACCGAAATACAATGGGTAAAAATCCTCTATTATCATCGATGCAAGGTTGAGTGAATAGCTCAGCTGGAGGAAGGCCTAGGCTGGAACCACATGGACTGGGCCTTATGGAAGCCTTAAGCCTGGCGTGTAGTTTGAGGCCCAGCCATGTGGGCAAGGCCGAAGCTTTCTCTCTTTATCATCGTGAGCAGGCCAGAAGACCATACCATCTTTGAGAGGGCTGAGTATACTTCATGTTATTTGCCAGTGTTATAGTTAGACATTTTGTTAGAGTATTATCCTATGTGTAATAGATATTTCTGTTAAAGCATTTTTTATGATGTAATGGACGTCATTTGTTAGAATAAATATAACGATTTGATTCAAAGGTGTCTGCCTTTAACTAACTTCAGGCTTCAGGCCTTGAGCACATGGTGGTTCATATATGCACTCGCAAGCGAATGGCTCATACACAGTAATACAGATGCAATAGTTTACATACATATTATAGGTTACAGTACGCATATAATTGGTAGTAATTATTGCAGAAAGTTCACTTCTAATATTTGGCACCCTTTAGATGTTTGGACATAGAGTTCACAAATCCTAATGTATTTTTGTTTTGAGTCCATTAAGCTAAAACCCTCTAAATAACCCAGAACTGAAATCGTCTCTAGTGTGGATAAGAAATTGGCGCTGGCTCGCAAATCTTGAAACCCTGCTTGGATGATCGAGGAAGTTCTGTAAAATTTCAACAGGATTGTAGACGTACATGAACTGGTGAGAGTTATTTATTTATTTTTTGGCCGATATGTTTTTTTTTTTTGTTTTTTTTTAACGTCCTTTTTTTTTGTTTGTTTTACTGATGTTGTAATGTTCATGTGTGTTAGGCCTGTAACCAGTCAAGCGTACTGGTGAGTAAAGGGGATTGATCACCCCTGGATGTAGCCTGTAGATTGACAGGATAAACCACACATCTTTGCGGAAAAAGTGGGAGAAATATAGATTTTTGTTTATTTTATTTTTTTTATTAAATTTGAATTTTTTTTTTTATTTCATTTTTACCCATGTGAAATTGAAAAGAGATTTCTGTTCCCATTTGCGGAAAAAGTGGGAGAAATATTGTTTTTAATTTTTTTATTTTTTGAAAAATGTTTTTAATTATTTGAAGTTTTTATTTTTATTTTATTTTTACCCATGTGAAATTTAAAAGAGATTTCTGTTCCCATTTGCGGAAAAAGTGGGAGAAATATCGTTTTTTTAATTTCTTTTAATATATTTTTTTTTAAGCAACTGATCAAACAGGTTTTCAGTGAAGCTAATTGCAGATTAACATAACAATGGACCTTCTTGGAAGACTACTTAACGAGAATGGTTTTAATACTGTACAAAAGAATGCTATAAGACATGAAATTATGGATATCTTTGGCAATATAATGAATATAGCTAAACAGTGTGATGCAGATGCATGTAAACGTATGGAACAATTAATAAATGAGAAGTGTGTATTGGAAAAGAGGGTTAGTATGTTAGAGAAGTCTTGTAGGCAAAAAGATAATTGCATTGCCTACTTAAAGCAGAGAGAATGCGCTAATGAGCATATTAACTACTTACCCCCCGGACCATATTGCTGGTCAAAGACCAGAGCACTTTTTGCGATTCGGGACTGCGCCGCTTTAACTGACAATTGCGCGGTCGTGCGACGTGGCTCCCAAACAAAATTGGCGTCCTTTTTTTCCCACAAATAGAGCTTTCTTTTGGTGGTATTTGATCACCTCTGCGGTTTTTATTTTTTGCGCCATAAACAAAAATAGAGCGACAATTTTGAAAAAAAATAATATTTTTTACATTTTGCTGTAATAAATATCCCCCAAAAATATATAAAAAAATTTTTTTTTCCTTAGTTTAGGCCGATACGTATTCTTCTACATATTTTTCGTAAAAAAAATCGCAATAAGCGGTTATTGATTGGTTTGCGCAAAAGTTATAGCGTTTACAAAATAGGGGGTATTTTTATGGCATTTTTATTAATATATTTTTTTTACTAGTAATGGCGGCGATCAGCGATTTTTTTTCGTTACTGCGACATTATGGCGGACACTTCGGACACTTTTGACAAATTTTTGGGACCATTGGCATTTTTATAGCGATCAGTGCTATAAAAATGCATTAGATTACTATAAAAATGCCACTGGCAGTGAAGGGGTTAACACTAGGGGGCGGGGAAGGGGTTAAGTATGCCTGGGTGTGTTCTTACTGTGGGGGGGGGGGTGGCCTCACTAGGGGAAACACTGATCTTCTGTTCATACATTGTATGAACAGAAAATCAGCATTTCCCCCGCTGACAGGACCGAGAGCTGTGTGTTTACACACACAGCTCCCGGTCCCCGCTCTGTAACGAGCGATCGCGTGTGCCCGGCGGCGATCGCGCCCGCCGGGCACACGCACGGGAGTCGGGGAAACACTGATCTTCTGTTCATACATTGTATGAACAGAAAATCAGCATTTCCCCCGCTGACAGGACCGAGAGCTGTGTGTTTACACACACAGCTCCCGGTCCCTGCTCTGTAACGAGCGATCGCGTGTGCCCGGCGGCGATCGCGCCCGCCGGGCACACGCACGGGAGTCGGGGAAACACTGATCTTCTGTTCATACATTGTATGAACAGAAAATCAGCATTTCCCCCGCTGACAGGACCGAGAGCTGTGTGTTTACACACACAGCTCCCGGTCCCCGCTCTGTAACGAGCGATCGCGTGTGCCCGGCGGCGATCGCGCCCGCCGGGCACACGCACGGGAGTCGGGGGCGAGCGGGGGGCGCGCGCGCGCGCCTCCGGCGGCGCGCACGCGCCCCCTAGTGGCGGCTATACGATAGGACGTATAGCTACGGGCTTTCGCCCAGGAGAGCCGACCTGCCGCCGTATAATGACGGTGGCTGGTCGGCTAGTGGTTAAAGAATTAGCCGAAAGTACAGTAGTGGTGACACCCTCCGCAAATGCCCAGTGCGCAATAAAGATACAGATTAAGCAAGATGCAGGAAAACCATATGCTATGGTTAATGCAAGTAATAATAATATGATAGAAATCAAGGTTGAAAATTTAAATGGAAATGCGGTAAGCGCATTAGAAAATGATTCTGGTATTGAATCAGTGGAGACATCTGATGAATCCATCGCTAGGGATTACTCCTCGGGCGATGAAAGTATTAAGTCTGTTCAGAGTAATGGTATGCAACAATGTGGGGTTCCATCGCCTTATACTCAGAGAAGGGCCCATGCAGGGAGACCGACCCTTAAGTGTTTTTTATGTAAAAAGGGGGGTCACATTGCCAGATATTGTTGGGCGGCGGCGAATAATATCAAAATAGGATCTCAACACCCCAAAATTGCCCCAAAGCGTTATGAAGTGTATTCGGTGAGATGGGGTAACCATAGGCATAGGGTCCATAATAATCAATTAAGACAGGGCAGTCACTATTATGATAAAGGGGAGGAGCCACATGTTCATTCAAATTTAGCAAGGGGAGGAAACAATGAGAGCAGCCCTTAAAGAGCTGCAGGGATGGTGAGAATTTTCGGGCTAACGTTTCTTTGCTATGAATAAGGATTTAGATGTGTGGAACAGAGATTTGCCGGTCGTGTATGGAAAATTATAGAGGACCTTGATATATGCATATTTCGAGGATAAGCCTCTTAGTTTTCTTTTATATAATTTTTTTTATTTTTAATTTTCATATTTTTTCTATCCATTTTTCAATTTTTTTTTCATTTTTCTTTATTTATTTATTTTATTAATTTTTCATTTTTCAATTTTTTTTTATTATTATTTTTTTTTCTTTATTTTTCAACTTTTTTTTTTTTTTTTTTTTCATTTGTTTGTCACTAGTGTTTCATCTATTTTATTTTTGTTTCATTCAGGTGGAAAGAATCCCAATATTTTGTCATTTATCCACCTGAAAGGTGGAGTAGTGCATAGATCTTAAAATACAGATAATGCATTGTTCTTTGTAATGCTTACAATTTTGAATTTTTGAGAAGCAGCGTTCACATTCAGTTTTTTTTTATTATTTTAGATTTTTGCTTGTACCATGGGGATCCATTTTAGAATGGGTCATCCGAGAGGAGTCATGGTTGTTTTGATAATTTGTTCAGAAGTCAGGAACACTAAATTACTATGTTATGAGATGTTATCGATAAGAATTTGATTCTGCCCTTGTTCTTTAATTCCAGAATCTTGGTGGAGCGAAATTGGAGAGGATTCTGGAACAGAGATGAAGAATGTTCATCTGGTTGGCAGTTCGTCTGTGCCATACCACACCAAAAATTTGTTCTGATAAATGTTCAGGAGAGAAAAGATTCAGAGTAATACTTGAAATATAAGGTTCTTTTTTTCTTAAGGACAATTTTTGCACTAAGGCTGCATTCACACCTAGGTGTAGGCGTTACAGGCGTTTTTACGCGCGTTTTTTTCGCGCGTTTTGGTGCGCGTTTGCGCGCGTTTGTGCGCGTTTGCGCGCGTTTGCGCAGAGCGACGTCCAGCGTTTTTTTTTTTTTTTTTTTTGACCAATAGTAAAATAGATCACCTCTGTCATCATTTGTTGCTATGTTAAAGGTTTTTTTTTCCTCTTCCTGGGTGATAATTCCTCTTCCGGGTCATCCTTGTGCTTCTGACTCCATTGTGAAAATGAGTGATGACGAGATGGCTTTGTTCATGGCAGCAGCCACTGCTAGCCAATATCTTATAAACGAGAGGCAGAGAAAAAGGAAGAGGCAACGCAGATTTTGGATACACCCCGTCATTGCTGATCGGGAAGAAAGAGGGCAATTTTGGGTGATGTACCAAGACCTCCGTGACCATGAAGACAAATTTCTGGACTACACCAGAATGTCCATAAAAAGGTTAGTAAAAAATGATCTGGAATCATTTATTTTTTACATTGTACCATTTGGGTTGCCACCTTTTCTTCAAGTCAAACATGTACACTTCTGCGGTGCACAACTATTTTTTTTAATACTATGAACTATACATATATTTTGTTAGTATTTTACATTTCTAATCATATGAATATAATAAAAATTGTCCCCTTTCCCATTGCAGTGCACAGAGTTCCCCCCCTTTACATTAGAGTCCACAGAGTTCCCCCTTTACAGTAGAGTCCACAGAGTTCCCCCTTTACATTAGATTCACAGAGTTCCCTCCTTTACATTAGAGTCCACAGAGTTCCCCCTTTACATTAGAGTCCACAGAGTTCCCCCTTTACATTACAGTGCACAGAGTTCCCCCTTTACATTACAGTGCACAGAGTCCCCCTTTACATTACAGTCACCCTTTTGCATATCAACTCCCAGATTTCCCTTTCACTGTATGGGTTAACCAACATAATCTGATTGAAGCGAGACCTCAGATACTCAGGACATAAGGATCTCTGTGAACATGATCTAAGGGGGAAACCGAGATCTCTGATGTACGGAGAGACTCCAATGTGAGAACTCTGATTTATCCTAGTGTACTCACCAAGAGGCAGATAGAGAAAGGGGGGGGGGTGCTTCTGTCAGACAGCGATGGAGGGTGAGCTCACTCACCCCTTGGCCGATAGCACATCTCATCCTGGTATATCTGTGGCTGCTGGGTTGTAAGTTTTCATCCCCTGCAGGCCATTAACCCTGCCGGAATCCACTAGTCTGGTCAGAAAAATCTGTCAGAGTGTCAGGCAGTCTGAAACCCGACACATGATTCCAAACCCGAACTGTTCTGGCGAATCCCGAAAGGTGCAACCTAGTACCATTCCATTGCCAATTTTAAATTTAATTTTCCTTTACAGCTTTGATGAGTTGCTGGAATTGTTGATCAACAGATTGCAGAGGATGGACACCTACTTCCGCAACTGTATCCCCCCTGTGGAGCGACTTATCATAACACTGAGGTAATTTTGTATTTAGCGCTTTGAATGTAATACACTCTATTATATATATATATATATATATTTATGTGTAATAAAAACCAAAACAAAAATTCTGTAGGAACAAAATTATTTAATATTTTAACCAACCAAAACATTGGGTCGTTTTTTTTTTATTAGGAAAATATACACAAAGTGCCTATATGTTTTACACATATTCCTTAATTACAATTGATGTAAATTTGGGGAGGAGTCCTCTTCCCCGTGCGGTGACATGGCGACCGACAGTGCGTGGGCAAAAGGGGGCCAAGTGGAGGTGGTGCTGTCTTCCCCTGACCAATTGGAAAGGTGGTGTTGCTTGTGGTGGTGGTGGGTTCGTGTTGGGGCATTCCTGAAAGTCGATTGTCTCGGTCGATGTGGGTAATGTGATGTAGGTGTAGTCGTTGTCGCAGGGTAAGTAGAAGGTGGTGGGTGGTAAGAAGAAAGTGTTGTAGAGGCAGAGTAGTGTATGTGACAGGTGGTGTTGAGAGATAGGAAAAGGAGAATGGGGTGGTAAGAAGAAGGTTGTGTATAAGGAAAAGGATTCAGAGAAGTGTGAGTGGAAGGTGTTGGCACAGGAGGTAAATGAGATAGAGTGGTGGTCAAAGGATGGTGAGCAGAAGTCGGTGGTGGTGTTGGTCGAGGAGGTTGGTCGGCAAAGCTGTGGTCCGTCCAAAGGGTAACGGGTGGTGGGAGAATGGGTCGTGGGTGGTGCTGGGACATGCTCGGTCCGTTTATTGGCATATGGGCCATAGGGTGGTGGTGGTTCTGATAAATCGTCAGCTTCTGTCGGGGTATAAATGTCGAGATGTATCTAACCCGTACAGGCCAGCACCACCGTTTGCAGATTTGGGGGAACTTTATCGATTAGTTCCCCCAGACATTTTGCTACATTTTGGCCATATGATCTATTGTTTCATGCGGTCAGACATGTTGTCATAAGGTCCAACATACGATCCAGGGCTGGATCCGGAGCAGGAGCCCTCCTACGCAGAGCACGCGGAGGTCCAATATGCGCGATTGTTAACTGGGGACTGCTCTGCAAGTGGGTCTCGTCGCATTCGAATTGATGCCTCGGAGTGCTGCGGTTCCGGCTCAGGAGTAGCCATCGCTTGATCCCCCGATGCCAAGCTCTCTCTGTCCCCAATGTCTACTTACAGCTGTGGCAGCCTCGTCCCAGCAGCTTTCAGTACTGAAAAAAGAAATCATGTATTCAAAAATAATTTTAAACATTTGTTTACCGAGCAAAGTACAGATAATGGTTTACCTCCGCCAAATCCAGCACCGGTCTCAGAAACTCCAATTCCTTTGCGTGAACGTATCTTTTACCGAACATGCTCCACTTCCACTTCGCCGCTGCTCCCGCTGTGCCCTCAGCTGGCGAGCGTAGGCGTCCCGTATGCTCTTCCATTTGAGTTTTAGCATTTTCACTGTAAAAAATAAAATAAAATAATATATATTATTTTCTTTGTAGGTATCTATCAACTGGACAATCGATTGCAAGTCTGCATTACTCGTTTCGTATTGGAAGATCTACTGCCAGTTTATATAATTCGGGACACCTGCAGTGCCATTTGGGAAGTCCTGAAACCCATTGTGTTTAAAAAACCGCAGCAGAGGACTGGGAAAAAATTTCCGAAGTATTCTGGGAACGCTGTAACTTTCCGAATTGTCTAGGAGCGATCGATGGGAAACACATCAGGATTGTTAAGCCCATGGCTAGTGGGAGCCAGTATTTCAATTATAAGAAATACTTTTCATTCGTCTTAATGGCTGTGGCTGATGCCAATTATTGTTTTACCTATATTGACATTGGTTCCTATGGAAGTAGTGCAGACTCAGCGATTTTTGGGAACTCCTCTTTTGGGCAATTACTTCGAACGGATGGTCTGGACCTTCCACAAAATAGTCCACTCCCGGGCACAAACGGCCCTTCCCTACCAAGTGTCTTTGTGGGTGATGAGGCTTTTGCTCTGAACACACACCTACTTCGGCCTTATTCAGGACATAATCTGAACGAAGAGAAACGCATATTCAACTACCGGCTTAGCAGAGCACGACGCGTAGTTGAGTGTGCTTTTCGAATTTTGGCGAACAAGTGGAGGGTTCTCCACACACCGATTGTACTCAACATGCAAAATGCCATTAGTGCTGTAGAAGCGGCGTGTGCCTTGCACAATTTTGTCAGGCAGCGCGATGGTCTAGATTACGAGGAGCCAGTCCATGAGACTCTGGAAAGAGCTCATTGGACTGGTGTACGTGGGAACACACAGGGGACACATGTCCGTGAACAGTATGCGGCATACTTTGTCTCTCCTGAAGGGCAGGTCCCTTGGCAGCTCAATTCCATTTAATTTATTGAACTTTTCAGCTTTTGACACGCCTATTTTGTGAAATATAATCTTTACTATGCTGTTTTGCGGAAACAAAATAAAAAATGATTCATGTTTTAAGAAGTCTCATTCTAATTTTATTTTAATACAGTTTTATCATTGGTTCAATAGCCCTATCATATTGGTGCCATTTTATATTAGTGACATTCTATCAATTGTAAACTTAGTTTATGTATTTATTCTGTGGTCTAATAAAGGGCCTGTAAGTGACCGCCTAGACGTGGGTTGGGGGGTCCGATCAAGACCCCCAGGGTACATCCGGGGGTTAAGTGGCTCTATATGTGTCCCCCTGCGTGTCACTTTCTCCTCCTGTGTAAACACAGGAAGAGGGAAGTGATGACACTGACACCAGTACACGTAGGCACAATCCCCTTTTGGATCTCCAATCCACTCCCCCATCCCCTTGTCACAGTATCAATGAATGCAGTGAAACATATATTTACTGATCACTGCAGGCAGTTTAGTGTAAGGTTCCTGGGTAGCCCCCGTCCCCACCTGCCGCTGTAGTCGCTAGGGTCGATTGAATTTTTTTTTTTTTTTTTTTTAGATTAAAGATGTGTAAAATAATATTTTTTTTGAAAAATGTCACTACATTGTTGGATTATTAAAAATCACAGAGGGGATCAAATATCACCATTAATAAGCTCTATTTGTGGGAAGAAGAGAACGCAATTTATGTTTATAAGCCATGTCGCATGACCGCACAATAGTCATATTTGTAAAGACACATTTTTAAACTTAACAGCATATTGGTACGGTAATAAATGCCTACTGTAACGACAAACAATCATTCCATTATTTCATTAGTGGCATTTTGTATTTCTGTTATGTTTTTTGATAGAGTTTACCTTTGCTATCATGGAACTTATTTATCCGTGCCCAGTTCTCATAGATTTGGCTCCCAATTGAACACCAAGCGTCCCAACGGGTGGTCCTCATTTTGTAGCCCGGTGCCCTGCTGTCATAAAGACAGGGGTGCTCCTTCACCATCCTGATGAAATTTTCAGGCTCCAGCATGGAAAGGGTTCTATCAAATTCGGCCTCCATTGATAAAAATGTGACTTTTCTTTATTGCAAGTAAAGTAAAATGGTGATTTCACAAGTTCCTGTAAAAAAATATGTCATTTCCTGTTTTGTTTTGGAGCTGTATGGGCGTCAAAACGCGCGTAAAAACGCGCGTAAAAACGCTTGCTGTCGCGCGATACGCTCAATTCGCGCGTTTCCCATTACTTTCTATGGGAAAAAAAAAACGCTCGAAAACGCCTATGTCGCGCGATTCGCACGACAAAAAAAGGTCCAGGACTAGTTTGAGCTTCGCGCGACAGGCGTTCAGGCGTTCAGGCGTTCAGGTGTGAACAGGCACCATAGGAAACAATGTTAATTCTGCCCTCTCGCGTTCGTGAGCAGTGCGTTTCAGGCGTAAAAACGCCTAGGTGTGAATGGGGCCTTATACTGAATCTGAAAGACTTTGCCCAACAACGAGACGCGTGAAACATTTTGCCAAAGTCTCTCCTGTCATTTATGGATGCAAACGGACTTGAATACAAATGCAATGGGTTGGAGGTTGGGGAAGGAATATAACTTTTCCAATCCTTCAGAACAAGAGATGTAAAATATGTTTTTTGATTATGAAAGAAGGAAATGTTTTTTTTTTGTTTAGATGTATTGACGTGACTGAATATGGTGCAGGTACCTAGGAGGCTGGCACTTAGGCATAATACCGTGTCTGTTGGCCAGACTAGAAGGTGCCAGGTGATACGTCAATGGGGTGAAAACGTCCTCGTAGGGGTGGTGTCTCAATCTTCGCAGTCCTATAGAGAAGCTCTCGGTTACTGGACATGTGGGAGATACACCTAATTGATGTCTTACCTGAGAGGTTGAAACCCTGCATGGGTAATGCCAGTGACGGCAATAAACGCTGGCTATCAGGGTACAGTATGCCGTCATCACATGGTGCTTCAGCATCTCGCAGTGGTTGATAGAATCCTAGTACCCTATATGTGTGCTGAATATACTCTGAATCAAATGCAATATTTTGTGGCTTGCTCTCAGAGATGTGCGGACGCAGAGTGAGGTTCAGGGCGCTTATCTTTGAGGAGTAACCAGAAGAGGAGGGATGTATTCAGCACTATGTTGGGGAGAATGGGACCCAGTGTAAAGTGGCTCAGGATTTTGTCAACCAGGGTGAGAGGTTGGTAAAGAGTGTGAGATGGTATAGGATAGATAGGTCAGTGGCTCTGGCGTGCACGCAGCGGCAGGCGGAGTAATCGACCACCATCAAGCTGATTGTACAGTCTCTCTATGAGGGGCAGTGGCCTGATGAGTTAGCATCACCGCTCAGTAAGACTTTGCAAAACACATCTCTTACACTAATCCAAAGAGGTAGTCGAATGCCTGGATGGGCTGTACTGGTTTGGATTGTGAAAGGGTGTGCTGTATGATCCATGTACAGAAGTGCAGACTCGGTCTGTAGATTTTGTGGCGTCAATGGGCTTACTGACTGGGGATTCTTGTTGCATGTGTGGCTAAATGACCCACATGTGGTCAGAGGGTACGGAAGCTGGGGGCAGGTTTATTTCCCTCTATCGAAAGCATGACCACGATGTCCTCTGTATATCAGATCAATACATGGTACTCTGTGTTCGGGATGGAGAGATCATTGCTGGGAAGGAAGCACATGGGTATTATTTAGGACCTAAAGGATACCAATGTAACGTCAGTCGTGTAACAAGGGTATTTCTTGAACCTAACAGTAGGTAGATGTGCAGGATATACCCTGGGCATGGTCACTGGAATCTAGTCACAGGGATAGAATTGTGTGGGTTTTGTGTCATTGTTTGAGATTTATATGTGTTTTTAGACTCAAAACTTGTATAGAAAGCTCTCCTGCTTATCTATGCAAGTTGAGGGACGAATTGATGGTGGGGTCTCTTCATACAAATTAGGGACTTTGCTGCCAATTTAGATCCCTGAGGTATCACAGACAGGCCAAGTTGCAGTAGGAAAAACCACTGTGAGCAAGCCTGCATAATCCCGACCCGTATTTACAGTAAAGAGTTATAGAAGGTTGGAAGCGGGATATGTAGTTTGATGGGTCATATGCATATATGTAGATATTATGGTGATGGGGATTTATGTCGGGGTGTAGTGTGATAACGGTGTGTTTTAGGCTAGTAAGACAGGCAAGAAAGGCCCTCCTCGGAACTCTGTTGCAGAAAGCTGGTTAATATGAGGCTCTGAGTGTATGCTGGTGAATGGTGAGTGAATGGACACCCCCGTGCCCTGCCTGTACTGCGCCCCTGCATGAAGATATCAGGAAGAAGAAAAGAAGACACGGAATGATGACCTGAAAGCCGTCACAGAAGTTGATGCGTCACCCAGTAGCAAAGCGGCACGTGTTGGGAAGCACAGCATGTTAAAACCATTATTGACTGTTCCAAAGAGCTGGTTCTGAAACACATGGTGGAGGACAGTTAAGAACTGTTCTGGAGGTACTGGTTCTGAGACACATGTTGGAAAACAATCGAGAACTGTTCCGGAGGTACTGGTTCTGAAGCACATGTTGGAAAACAGTTGAGGACTGTTCCAGAGGTCACATGTTGGAAGTCATTTATGGACTGTTTCATAGGAGCCGGTTCTGAAGCCTATGTTGAGAGGCGCAGCACGGTAAAATCATTAAGGGCCGCTCTATAGGTACTGGTCCGGAAAAACAGGTGGGAAAACCACACGCGTTGAGACCTTTATGGACTGTTCCAAAGGAGCTGTTCCACATGGTGAAGAATGCAGCACATTAAACAGTGGAGGACTGTTTGGATCATATGGACTGTTCGAGGGGAGCCATGTCTAGAGAAGGATGTTGTGCGCCTTATTAGGCGCAAAGCGGCATATGTTGCAAAGAATGAATTGGGACCATTCTCTGATTCCAGTCAAACAAGCCAGGATGCCCCTTTCCCCCCCCCCCCCCCACAGGAATGCAATATGTTACACTCGTCTCCAAGAAGTCTAAGGGAAGACAGCTGGTAGGCAGTCTCCACAGACAAAAGATCAAAGGAATTGAAGATAGTATGGTCAAGACTGCCCACAATACCTAGGTAGGGAAGGACAAGTAGTAACCAGGAAGTGATCACGGAAGTGCAGTGATTGGGTGAATGGCAAAAGGGCGGTGGTGGGTGTGTGTTTGAAGTGTGGATGTTAAAACCGAAATACAATGGGTAAAAATCCTCTATTATCATCGATGCAAGGTTGAGTGAATAGCTCAGCTGGAGGAAGGCCTAGGCTGGAACCACATGGACTGGGCCTTATGGAAGCCTTAAGCCTGGCGTGTAGTTTGAGGCCCAGCCATGTGGGCAAGGCCGAAGCTTTCTCTCTTTATCATCCAGAGCAGGCCAGAAGACCATACCATCTTTGAGAGGGCTGAGTATACTTCATGTTATTTGCCAGTGTTATAGTTAGACATTTTGTTAGAGTATTATCCTATGTGTAATAGATATTTCTGTTAAAGCATTTTTTATGATGTAATGGACGTCATTTGTTAGAATAAATATAACGATTTGATTCAAAGGTGTCTGCCTTTAACTAACTTCAGGCTTCAGGCCTTGAGCACATGGTGGTTCATATATGCACTCGCAAGCGAATGGCTCATACACAGTAATACAGATGCAATAGTTTACATACATATTATAGGTTGCAGTACGCATATAATTGGTAGTAATTATTGCAGAAAGTTCACTTCTAATACAAACCCAGGTACGCAAGTTCAGTCTGCAAAAAGCAAGAGCAAAACAAGTTCTCTGATGGGTCTGAGTAAAGTCTTTACAGTTCCTTGTCTGTCAACTTTCACCCTATCTTACGTACCTTAACTTCATCACTAGGAATGGTCTTTACAATGAGCCCCATGGGCTATTCGATTCTTTTGGCTTGCTGGTCTTTGAGCAGAACAAGCACACCAACTTGGAGATTAAAGTTCAGACTTTGCCATTTTCTGCATCCTTGCAGAATAGAAAGATACTCCATCTTCCAACGATTCCAGAAACAGTTGGTGAGGTGTTGTTCTTACTTCCACGGTATACATTTTCTACTTTAAAGTCTCCAGGTGGAACAGGAACAGACCCAAGCTTCTGCATAAGAAGAGTAGCTGTAGTAAGCATGGTTGGGGACACTGGATCGAGTGGTCTTAAATTAATTATATAGGACACTTCTGCCAGAAAGGTGGTTAAACTCTCATGAGTAAGCCTTGTGGAGTTCAAGTCCATTAACAGAGTCCAGTATCCTATCTGTAATGCCTATCTTTCTCTTACCTGAGCCACCCATGTGGAATAAATGGGAAGGATTGAAAATCCATGTACAGCCCTTTTCCACTAAAAAGTCTTGTATTGGCCTAGAATCGAGCTGTAACTCTCGGCAGGCTCCAGTAAAGTTGGTTCCACAGTTAGATCTTAATGACTTCATTGGCCATCTGTTGGCAAGGAACCACCTTAAAGCACTGATAAAACTCAAAGCATCCATGGATTCTATTACTTCAATGTGTACCGCGCATACACACATGCAGGTGAACAGTACTGCCCATCGATTGCTATTTGCCTGGCCACCTCGGGTCCTGCATGCTGTTACCATAAAAATCTAGACTAACGTGAGGGAAAGGCAGGTCTGTACTTAACCTGTCAGCTGGCAAATCTGACATTTGCTGTTGCTGATGTTTCCCTCTTAAGCCTCATACACACGATTGGATTTTCCAATGGGAATTGTGTGATGACAGGCTGTTGTCAGAAAATCTGACCGTTTGTATGCTCCATCGACAACAAAAAGCATGCTTTTAAATTTTCCGCCAACAATTGTGTGTTGTCGGATTTTCCTAATCGCGTGTACACAAGTCTGTTGGACAAAACTCCAAAGAACAAACATGCATGCTCGGAAGCAATGCTCACCATAACACATTAGCAGTTGCCCAAAGGGTGGTGCTAAAGAGCTGGAAAAAAACATGTTGTTTCGTGTTTGTTGGCCGACAATTATTTGCAGTTTGTATGCAAGACAAGTTCCTGGCCAACACCCTTCGGACAAAAGTCCTACGCTTTGTTAGATGAAAATCCAATCGTGTGTAGGAGGCTTTAGTTTGCGGCATTGGACATAGTTGTGCAGTATAGCTGAAGTCCTGCCTTTTTACTACAACAATCCAAAGATCTGCGGCTCTTATTGCACCCTCTGTAAAATGTCTACCTTGATGCTTAACCCTTTCTTGGTAGTGCCTTATGAGCAAGGCATTGAGATGATGGCGACCAGGTATAATAAGAGGATTCTGTTCTTGCTCTCCCAATTTAGCTTTGTTCAAACGTCCACCAACCCTTAGCATGCCACGGATCCATTTAATTTCTGTGCTGAAGACATTCTGTTGTTCACTGCGTATTAGGATCAGTTCACTTTTGGCAATGTCCTTTGCAGAAAGAGGTTTTTGGCATAAGTGACAGTCTTGAAAGGCAGCATCATTGGACTTAGTGTGATAACAGTGAGCAATATGAACCTTGCAATAGTGTGTACAAGCCTTGTCCACTTGGAGAAACGTTCAAAGCATTGACAACTCAGTTTGAATGTTTGTTCAGATCTGGTGATCAGAGTCTTGACTTTAGAATGATTCTCTGGATCGTTGTCAGAATCTGAAGACTTCAGCTGTAGTTTCTTCTGTGGGATCCAGCAGGAATTTAGGTCCTGTTAACCAAGAAGAATTTGCAAAGACAATGACCTGGTGGCATGATCTGCAGGATTAAACTCTAATGGAACATGATCTTCATTTGTGGGTAAGAATTTGGGTCCACATAGAAGTCTTTCTCAATGAAGTGTTGTGCATCTGCGCCATACTCCTTTTTTTTCTTTTTTTTTTGAGAGACCGGCCTGCACAGGCCAAAACAACAGCATGTAACAACATATACAGCAGAGCAGGTATAACCACTTATTTCCATACAGCTTAACAAATCCATCTACAATGTATATCCAAATGCAGCCTACGTCTAACGTTTCCCCATGTGTCACAGCGGCCTGCGCGATATAGGGGGGTTGATATCTCGGCTGCTGCATGCGTACATGGTTGTGGTATGTCTCTCAGGGAACCCGCCTCGCCTACAACTATGGGGTTCCGGGAATCCCCAAACTTGGGACCTGTCCTGGTTGTCCAGTCCGTACCGGCCCGGCCTCCCTTCCATTTTCTATTTTTAGAGCTAAAAGGTTTTTAAGAGAAAGTAGTCTCAAAAGTTCTAGAGAAAAGGTAGGATAAGGGAGAGAAGTCAAGTAGGGGGGGTGCGGGGGGGGTTCCCCAATGGGTGCAGGCATGTGTCAAGGGGTGCGTCTGATACGGCACCCTCCGGTCGTTCCTCCCTGAGGGTTTGTCCTTCAGTAGAGTATTTAAAAACATTCCACAGCTGCCAGGTTTGTTTGTAGGTTTCCTACCTATCTTGGCTCGTGAGGATAAGATCCTCTAGCCGACTGATGTTATCTACTTTTTTAAGCCAAAGGGATTGGGTCGGCGGGTGTTGAGATTTCAAGGTGAGTGGGATGCAGGCTCTAGCCGCATCTAGCAGGTGGCGTACCACTGACTTCTTGTAAACCTTAGATGGGATGTCTGTCGCATGCAGTAAGAAGAATGCCGGGTCGTCCGGTATCTCGCGGTCAGTGAAATTCTGAGTTACCCAATGGACTTCTCTCCAGAACCCCTGTAAACGAGTACAGGACCAGAATATGTGTAAAAGGGTACCCTTCTCCTCCTGACAGCACCAGCAAATTTCCGACTCCCTAGGGAAGAGGGTATGTAGTTACGCCGGGGTCCTGTACCATTGTGTAAGTATCTTCCAATATTCATGTTTACATAAGGAGAAGGATGTCCTCTGATTGCTACATGCTAATCATTTTGGAGTATCCCATGCCTACAGTATACCCTTTTCCTGTTAATGTTTCTTCAAGCATACATTTTAGAAAGACAATCCCTAGCCTGTGTTATTGGAGCCAGTATAAATAGACTGGTGCTTAAGGTGGTAGGCAGCCTAAGTACTTTTAGGCCTCATGCACACTGGATGTTTTTGGACATTTTTACAGCAGATGTTTTTGGCAGTAGACGTTTTTTTTCTACAGTCAATAAACTCTCCATCATGTTATCCTATGTGTCCATGTACCAGATTCACATACAAACGCCTATCTTTAGGCGGGCGTAGCGTATCTCAGATACACTATGCCGCGGTAACTTAGAGCGCCATGTTCTGCTCTAAGTTACGGCGGCGTAGTGTATCTGACACGGCGTAAGCCCGTCTAATTCAAACTAGTCTGTTAGGGGGCTTGTTGTATGTAAATGTGTTGTGACCCCACGTAAATGACGCTTTTTACGAACGGCGCATGCGCGCGCATGCTCAGTATCACATCGAATTTTCAAAGTAAATTACGCCCGCTCAATGCTTAGTCGACGTGAATGTAACCTACGCACAGCCCCATTCACGGACGACTTACGCAAACGACGTAAAATACGACGTAAAATATGACGTACGTTTCCGACGTCCATACCTAACATGACTTACCCCTGCTTTATGAGGGGTAACTTTACGCCGGTCCGACGCCTTACGTAAACGACGTATCTTGATACGCCGGGCGCGTGTACGCTCGTGAATCGGTGTATCTAGCTAATTAGCATATTCAACGCGAAATATACGGAAGTGCCACCTAGCGACCAGCGTAAATATGCACCCTAAGATACGACGGCGTAGGAGACTTACGCCGCTCGTATCTAGGCAACTGTGAGGCGTATCTGATTCTATGAATCAGGCGCCGAGTTTCGACGGCCCGTACTCAGAGTTACGACGGCGTATCTGGAGATACGCCAGCGTAACTCCTTTGTGAATCTGGGCCATAGGCTGTTATCAGCAGTTTTGGGCAGTGGCGTTTTTGAGCAGAAAAAAACCCCCCAAACTAGTGGGTTCTGAGAGACGTTTTTCAGCTGTAAAAATGCTCTAATGCTGATAAACGTTGATAAACGCTGATAAACGCTCAAAAACGTCACTCGCTAACGTGGAAAAATGCTCATAAACGCTAATAAAGGCTAAAAAAGGTTATTGAAAAAACTTTGAAAAAAGTTGAAAAACTCACTGCAAAGCTACTGTTTTTTTTATAACATTATTTTAAGGTCCAGTGTGCATGAGGCCTTAAGGAAAAAACAGTAGTTACCAGCAGCCTCTTCAGGGGTAGCTCTACATCAGGAAGCCGCATAGCATTTGTCAGGTCCAGAGTCCTGGCACAGCCTCTGGTATGACCCAGTCTTTGTAGATTCCCTTTAGCAGTAAGGCCTTTGAGAATATCATAGTGATATTTCCTCAGCCTACCTCCATTGGACTGGTAAATTGTGGACTAGCCTGCAATGTGACCTTCACACAACGCGCTTGACATTGTTGCACTTTCCAGATCTCTGTACTGTGTTAATTAGCTGAAGAGCATTCTCCAGGTCCACAGCTCTGGCACAGCCTCTGGTGTGACCCAGTCTGTGCAAACCTCCATGGTATGTAAGGCCATATGGCCTGAACTATGTAGGTGTAGCGCCTGTGTACTTTAGTACAGGTGCTATATTCAAATTTAGTGGGAGAATGAGAGAGTTATGAGGCTCTCATTCTTTGATTTTTGTTAAATTTGGCTGTCGCCAAATCTGGATTGTCCTGTGGGTCAGTCTGTGCCTCAGAGATGCAGTCTCATCTCTGGGCGTCCAGGCGGAGCCGCTTCTTCACAGCAGCCAATTGGAGGAGTTTTCCCTCACAGGGCATGCTGGGGAGGGGTATTTCTGTGGCGGAGGCCGTTGTTCGGGGTTCTTCGCGGGTTCCTGGTTCCAGGTGCGGCACCCACCTTTAGGGTGTGCGCACATCACGGCCCCATCACTATGGCCTACCAGGCCGGGGCCGCGTGCTACGTGGAGTTTCTGACTGTGGGCTCTCATAGCCCGGAGCAACGTATGCTGCAAAGGGGCCCCAGTGACTTACTGGGTCCCCACTTCTATTGAGAAGATCCCAAGCTGGGTGCTGTTCGGTGGGGGATCGGTCTGAGGAGAACCTGGAGGCAGGTGATCCAACAGGACTGTAACGAACCATCGGGGATCTGGGTGACCGGACACTGACAGGTTGTCTTTAAACTGTCAGTCGGTGACCCCAAGAGATATACTGGGAGGATTCGCTCTGTTGTTCACAATTTCAGCACTAGGCCTGTGGCAGAGGTCTCATCCAACATCTTAATTTAATCAGAGCCAAGTCAGTGGCAGACTTGTTTCTCCCAGAAGCTGTAAGTGGCGCTCTGGCTGCCAGGCTTCTACACACTCCGGCGGGAGTGGCGAGGCGGACGAATATAATTACAGAGGGCAGGACTGCCTTTACTATCCATAGCCTGATACTGTGAAGTTGCTCTACCTTCACCAACCTATCCTGTCTACCTCAAGTTCACATGTTGGTCGTGTTTGACCGGGAAAAATAAAGCATTTGAAAACACAGCCGACGGTCCTGGACATTCTGTTATTGCTCTTAACACCACCATCACCCCTAGACACAGAATAGAGGTAACTTAAACACGCCGATCCCAAATCTAATCAGCGGCTCCTCCGGGGGTTGCGCTACATAGGCATTTACAAAGCCATTTCCAGATTCCTTGGCACTGTAAACCTACACAAATACCTGGAATGTGACCATCAGGCACTCGGTATTGCTTGTGACACTTTCCACACTTTGGCTCAGTGACAGATAAGACAGTAAAGACTGTGAGAACTGAGTGCTGATATAATTTGCTAGGTAGAGTGATGTGTGTGTATACTACGACTTCTGTTTCCCATGTTTCAGTCTCCTGCTTCTTTGATACCTTGTGGATCATTTGGTCTCTGCTTCGCTGCCTTCCTACAGTGACTCAGTCACCTTCGGCTGCATGTGATCCTCACCAGCAATGTCTGCTTGGATTTGTGAATATGCAAAGCTTTATCTCACTTGGATCTAGTCGTTCTCAGCCATGCAACGGGTGACCTCAGTCCATACTCCTCTATTGCTGATAAAGGCAATCTCTCAGTTTTCCCAGAAGAAACCAATTCCTGCAGCATTGATCCTAGGACTCCTATTATTTAATCCTCTTCAGGATTTTATACAATTCAACAATGTGATGCTTCATATACAGCCACAAAACCTTTTATATTCACATCAAATTTTGTATTAGTCCATACTCAATTAAAGAAGCAGTCTACTTGTAGGGGGTTCCAAGCACACTCTGGCACCTTCCACAATGGAAGCCCATTCTGATCCTAATATTCCTCAACCTCCAAGTGTTCCTAAAACCCCTATTACTATCTCTGACGTAGATTGAGAGCCTTTACAGCCTTCTCCTGAAAAGCCTGTATTTCAGCAATTCATATGACTATTCCTTCCAATGAATCCTTGATACTCTGAATGTTGCAGTGCATTTTACCCTGCAATTGGAGGATGAGCCTGTTGTTCTAGGCTGATCTAGGTTAGGTTTATACACTCAGGGCCAGATCCACGTAGCGTGGCACATTGTTCCGTCCGGCGTAGCGTATCTCTGATACACTACGCCGCAGTAACTTACAGCGTATTTTCCTTATCCTGAAAGAATTTGCGGCGTAAGTTACGGCGGCGTAGTGTAACTTTGTCGGCGTAAGGGCGCGCAATTCAAATGGATGACATGGGGGCGTGTTTTATGTTAATACGTCTTGACCCGACGTAAATGACGTAATTTCTGAACGGCGCATGCGCCGTCCGTGGGGGTATCCCAGTGCGCATGCTCGAAATTAACCCGCAACAAGCCAATGCTTACGACGTGAACGTCATTCTACGCAAAGTCGCGAACGACTTACGCAAACAACGTAATATTTTCAAAATTCAAAGCCTCATATAGCAGGGGTAACTATACGCCAAAAAAAGCCTTACGGAAACGACGTAAAAAAATTCGCCGGCCGGACGTACGTTCGTGGATCGCCGTATCTAGCTAATTTGCATACTCGATGCAGAAATCAACGGAAACGCCACCTAGCGGCCAGCGTAAATATGCACCTTAGATCCGACGGCGTACTAAGACATACGCCAGTCGGATCTAGCCCAGCTTTAGGCGTATCTTGTTTTGTGGATACAAAACAAAGATACGCCGGAGCAAACTAGCAGTTACGCGGCGTATCAATAGATACGCCAGCGTAACTGCTTCGTGGATCTGGCCCAGTGTATGTAAATCCTCGCCCTCCCTCCCCTTCACATGAGGACTTTTAGAAACATGTATATTTCTTGCTTCTTCTTCTCCTGACTATGTGAAGGAGCTTTTTTCCTTTGAAGGAGAATTGAATGACAGGTAGTCTTTACTCACTGTAGATGTTCCAGGCATTCACATCAACAATGATGTAGCTTTTTTGATAATTGTCTGGAGCCCTGGGGTTCAGCTGTGATCTTCTCTTTCAAGAATCTAAGCCGATGTCTCTCATGAGGGATTTGTTTGTTGAGATGCATAGGGTACTTTGGAATTGTGTCCGGCAGGCGAAGAAAATGCAAAAGGAACAATTAAAATACTCAACCCTTAAGGGAACTTTGGCTCTGTCCCTGGCACAATTATCTTGATGCCTCTAGTGCTCAGATTGTGTATCTGCCTCAGTGCAGAGGATCTTGCAAGGTCCATAAGGACATGGATGAGTGAGTTCTGACCTCAACTTGATAGAACATCTTTGGGATGAATTAGAGCGGAGACTGCGAGCCAGGCCTTCTTGTCCAACATCAGCGCCTGACCTCACAAATGGTCAAACATTCCTAAACCTTGTGGACAGCCTTTCTAGAAGAGTTGAAGCTGTTATAGCTGCAAAAGGTCCGCCAAATCAATATCGAACCCAACAAACTAAGACTGTGCATGTAAAGACAGGCGTTCCAATTCTTTTCGTTTTACAGTGTGTGTGTATATATATATATATATATATATATATATATATATATATATGCAACTATATCCTCGGCCCAGCCAGGTTTGTCAGAAAAAAGACAGCGTTGTGGGCACACTAACAGATGACCCAACATATCAAGCGTCACCTTCGGGAGTAAGTGCTACAAATGTTTTTGCCCACACAACTTTCAGGTTAATTGTTTCAGGTGTCAGCACAGCTGGTCCAAAAAGACATTCCTAGTTCAAAAAAACTTTTTGCCCATTACTTTGCTCCTTTTCCGTCCACTGGCTGAATAAAAAAAACAGTGCATGGCCAACCTTGGAGACTTTTAGTTTTTTTGGTCAAGTGTTTCATCTGAGAGCATTTCCCTTTTTAAGTTCTGGAACACCAAGTTAAAACTCTTTCTTTTCTAGCCATAGCATTTTACATACTCATTTTCGTCTCACTTTCTCAACTAGCCTTTATTGATAGTTTAGACTTCCTTGTATTAGACTCCAAATCTATTGGATCTTTAAGTAG
Source organism: Rana temporaria (assembly GCF_905171775.1). Classification (NCBI taxonomy): domain Eukaryota; kingdom Metazoa; phylum Chordata; class Amphibia; order Anura; family Ranidae; genus Rana; species Rana temporaria. The sequence goes on from NC_053490.1 coordinate 400,136,887, forward strand.
CTGTAACTCACTCCTCAGTTGGACTTACAGTAGGAGTGTCCTAAGAATTACTATTCTCCTTTGTCCTTCAATGGAAGGGACATCTGGTGTAATCAGGACTGGTCGTGGATACTGATGCAGGACAAGTCTTTCTTAACAAGGAAAAACTGCAGACTCTACGACTTTGGGCCCAACAGATATGCTGCAAAGCTGTTTGAGGATCCTGAGGCTGATTATCTCATCATTCAGAGTTGTTATTTTTGTCCAGTTCCATGTCAGGACTCTTCTAAAGGAAATCCTATCAAGAAGGGAAAGATCTCTGCTCTCCGTATAGATTCATTTCATAACTCAAACAACATCCTTACTGTGGTGGCTTCATTCTCCAATGCTTCCTTCCTTTGGTGCCCCTGATCAGGCTTTAGCTGCCACCTCTCTGTTGCTATATGAAAGTATTGCAACACTTGGACTATTTTAATATCTCATTATGTAGCATTTTCTTTACTGTGTGTTCAAATGTCTGTCAATATCTACCTGTGTTTTTTTTTTTTTTTTACAATTATTGGCTCAAGTCCTCTTGAGAAATCAACAAATGTTGGGAAACATGTAGAGGAGTAGCCACAGACATTATTTTTGAGTATTACTTTTTTGGAATTTGTATGTCATATTTGGATATAATTAAAGTAGAACAACAGGCAAAAAATATATATTTTTTTAATTTTTAATACAGTAAGAGAGGGCTATAACCCCTGTAAGGTTTATTTTTGCCATCTTTGTCCCATTGTCGAGATTGCCCTTCACTTCCTGTCCCATAGCCACACAGGAAGTGATAGGTAATCCCTGCATTTAAGGGAGTTTCTTGGGGACCCGTCGTCACCAGAACTAGTGTCCCCATTGGAATATTTTCCCTCCATTACTTTTCTGGGGAGAACCCAAAATGTGGGCTTTTCTTTTACTTTCACTTTCAATTACAATGGTAAACAGGAAAAAAAAAGAGAGGGTGAATCTCCCTAATGGGAACAAAGACAAAAATTAAAAGCTAATAGGTGTTCTAATCCCTTTCCACTCTGTCAAAAACAAAAAAAGGTTTGCCATTAGTTCATACTGATAATACTAAATAATAATTCAATTATTTTTATCTTGAGGAAAATATGTGACAGACCCAACCGGGACAGGGGATTTTGGAGGTAACTGCAGGGTAGCCTCTGGCCTACTTCCTATGGGCCCTGGCTTTTGAGGGGGCTCTATTCTCTGGGAGGTTTGTGCCTAGCGAACCTTTTAGGTGGTCTTGCTTCAGATTTGGGTCCATGTCTCCCAGAAACACACAGACTCTGGGAACCTAGGACCTGGATACAGATTTGGGGCCTCAATGCCCAAACCAACATTGACCTAGACTCAGAGCAGATATTAACATAATCAGCTCAAAACAACACAATGCTGTGGTCTCCTGCTATAATCTGTTTCCTCTCATGGTATAATTTCCCTATTGTGTGCCTCCTTGGTGTGAATTACCATTGTCAATTGAGTCACCTATTGTTTCTGTCTTCCTGCTATTCCTCTTAGGCCCCGTACACACGAGAGGATCCATCCGCTGGAATTGATCCGCGGACCGGCTCCAGCGGATAGATCTACTGGTGTGTACAATCCAGCGGATCTGTTTCCGCGGATTTTTATCCCCTGGGATGGATTTCCAGCGGATAAAAATTTTAAGACATGCTTTAAAATCTATCCGCTTGAATCCATCCCAACGGATTGATCCGCTGGTCTGTACAGACTCACCGGATCAATCCGTCCGAATGAATCCCCCGCATGCGTCGTAATGATTCGACGCATGCGTGGAATTCTTTATATGACAGCGTCGCGCACGTCGCCGCGTCATCATCGCGATGGGATTTCGGCGCGGATTTCGATCCGATGGTGAGTACACTCCATCGGATCAAAATCCTCGGAAATCCTCGAGAGGATTTATCCGCGGAAACGGTCCGGTGGACCGTATCTGTGGATAAATCCTCTCGTGTGTACTAGGCCTTGGAGATGTGACTAGCATTGTGTCCACTTTACCTTGTTACCAAACTATTGTGGGATGTTTATATGTTTATGTTAGCTGTTCATTAGATGTACTGATATTACCGTTTACAGTTTGGCTTGTTTAGGATAACCTGATCAAGCTCTTGCCTGATTTTGTGTGGTATATATATGATCATTAGCCTCTCAGTGAGGGAGGTGTATTGTAGACCCATACATTTTTCCCTCCTTTGTTTGATTACTACTACTATTTTTTCTTATAGTTTTATTATTATAAGTACTATCTGTCTTCCTAAGCGCTGAGTTTTTTGGGAAGGGCTGTCGGTACTAGTTTACATATATATATGACCTGTGTGAGTTTAAAATAAAGTGAGTTCTAGTTTGCACCTAAGCTAGTGTTGTCTAGTTCTTGGGTACAACTGTCAACTATATTAACTGGTTCCTGGTTCCAGAGTGGAGGAATCTGTATGTTGACAGAAGCACCCAGTGTGAGTGCATGGCGGTCTATCACATGTGTGGCAAATAACCTGATTTTGTAGCTGTAGCATTTTTTTCTTGTTTTTTCCTGTTTCCATGGGTTGTTTGTAATAAAACTAGATTTTTAACCTTTTAAAAAAACTATTTATGTTTGAGTACCGAGATAGTCCATAAACTGAGGTTATACCTCCTTTTGTGTTTCTTAGATGTCATATTACAGATGATGTACCCCTTTAACAATCAATATTATTTATATACTGTAGGAACTTAACAATTTGCATTCCCCAATGCTGAAACCAGGTAGATCTTTGTACAGGCAAAACATGTAAAACAAATATATATATATATATAATTTTTCCAGTTTGGTTGGTGAATGTCTTGATATTACTGCAGTACTGTACATGCTGTAGAAAGATAGTACTACATTTCTGCTGAAATATGTCACATTTACCATGTTGTAAGTATAAAACACAATAGCATAAAGAGTAATAACAAAGGTGGGCCAGATCCACGTAGATAGGCGTATCTTTAAATGGGCGTAGCGTATCGTAGTAACGCTACGCCGCCGCAACTTTGAGAGGCAAGTGTTGTATTCACAAAGCACTTGCCTCTAAAGTTACGGCGGCGTAGCGTAAATCTGCCGGCGTAAGCGCGCCTAAATTAAATGAGGAACAGGGGGGCGTGTTTTATGTAAAATAAGCATGACCCCACGTAAATTACGCTTTTTTCGTACGGCGCATCCGCGCACATGTTCAGTATCAAATCAAATTACGCCCGCTCAATGCCTAGACGACGTGAACATAATTTACGCAAAGCCCTATTCGTGAACGTTTTACGCAAATGACGTAAACGACGGAAAATTCGACGCTGGCCCGACGTCCATACTTAACATTGCGTACACCTCATAGAGCAGTGGTAACTATATGCCGGAAAAAGCCTTACGCAAACGACGTAAAAAAATGCGCCGGGCGGACATACGTTCTGAGAATCGGTGTATCTAGCTAATTTGCATATTGTACGCGGAAATCAACGGAAGCGCCACCTAGCGGCCAGCGTAAATATACACCTAAGATCCGACGGTGTACTAAGACGTACATCAGTCGGATCTAGCCCCCATTCTGGCGTATCTTGTTTTGTGGATACAAAACAAAGATACGCCGGAGCATCCTAGAAGTTACGTGGCGTATCAATAGATACGCCGACGTAACTTCTTCGTGGATCTGGCCCGATATCTTTTAATTATATATTCTTAACACAACATTGTGAAATTAATTAAAAGTGGTTAAGTCCTAAACATTTTTTTCACCTTAATGCATTTCCTACATTAAGGTAAAAAAAAATGTTTAGGTAACAGTATCGCACCCATACCCCACTCTCACTGGCTTTGCTAAGGCCACTGGCTCCCGCTGCTCTCAGTCCTGTGACAAGCAACCCAGAAGGCTGGCTGCCAAGCTGTCGGTGTCAATGGACGTAGGTAGCGTGTCTTGGGATAGAGCTCACAGGTGTGCTACCATAGGAAGTGGCTTCCTATGGTGGCACACTGAGAAGAGGAGGATTGGGGGGCGCTCTGTGCAATTCCATTGCACAGAGTAGTTAATGTTTGTTACTTAAAAAAAAAAAACATTATATTTACTTTAAATAAATGAAACATTTGTATGCCAATCGAATGAAAAAAACTGAGGAAAGAAAAAGTTATGTCAGGAAGGGAAAGAAACAGATTATTTGGGGTGAATCACTAATTAATTAGGCGTTTAATAGAAAATAATACGTGTTAAAAAAATATTGTTTCCCCTATGTAATTTAGCTCCTAGCTTTTGCCTGATTTGGGTATGTTGTTAACAGTGCCCTGTACCCGTCTGCCATCCATTGGAATAGGACAGCTGCCCCCCCACTCCTCTGGGTCCTGCCCCTGGTTGTTATACTGCTTTGCTAATGTTGTGCCTCTTTCTCACTCCTCTACTATATCTGACACCCAAAACCGATCAAAGACCTCATCACTGGAGCTAACTTAACAGTAGGCTGCAGGAACATCTGTGCCAATTGGATCTCCCCTGTCTGTAGAGACGTTCCTCTATGCTCCTATTGCTCTCCTCTTCAACTTCAGATGCAATTATTTGCTGTGCATCCTCTTTTAGTAAGTGGCTAACACTGTGCTCAAGTAACTCAGCCAAATCCTTCGAGCCAGTTGCGGGGGCTACGGCAGGAGTAGAAGTGGATGAGGGGCCAGACCACGACACTTTAGCAGCTGCTGCTGTCTTCAAACTGTTTTGCGCCTGGGAGACAAAGGAGGATGATGAAAGCTTGGTTATCTACTCCACCAACTCCTTAAAGTGTATATCATGCCTACTGCCGGAAGCGAAAGGCACATATGCCCTGCCGTAGATGCTGCATTCATACCATTGCCTTGGCTTGTGGACACAGATGCTGCTCATCCCATGATAGCTTAAAAGGGTTGTAAAGATAAAAAAAAAATCCCTAAATAGCTTCCTTTACCTTAGTGCAGTCCTCCTTCACTTACCTCATCCTTCAATTTTGCTTTTAAATGTCCTTATTTCTTCTGAGAAATCCTCACTTCCGGTTCTTCTGTCTGTAACTTCACACAGTAATGCAAGGCTTTCTCCGGTGTGGAGTGTCGTGCTCGCCCCCTCCCTTGAGGGGGCGAGCAGGAGAGTCGGGATGCTCTCTACATTGCAGATATAGATAGGAGCTGTGTGTTAGTGGGCATCCTGACTCTCCTGCTCGCCCCCTCCCCCCTCACGGGAGGGAGCGAGCACGACACTCCACACCAGGGAGAAAGCCTTGCAAACCAGCCTCAGAAGTGTGTCAGCCTCTGTATTTTCAAAGCACAGGTTTTGGATTGCATTTATTGAAAATATCCTCTTTTTAGAACTTAGAAGAACTATGAAAGCACATCAGCTTCATCACTTTCCATTTACAGTATGTGTATGACATCTATGCCTTTTCAACTTTCAGGGCAGTACAAAATAATTGACAATAATCATTGGTGTCTTGCTTTAAAAGAAAATCTGACTTTTTTTTTAAAAAAATATTCAGTTTCTCCCTGAATGTTTAGGCTATGAAAATATAAAGGGGTTAAAATAGTTTCTGAGTGATGGATTTTTGACAAATAATGATGGGTATGGGAAAAGCGGGAAAGAAAATGAGGTGGTATTACCAATTTACACAGAGACTGTCGACTCTTCTCTGGCAAAGTGGCTCATAGGAAAAAGTTTCAAGTTTACACTGCTTGACAGGTATGGACAGAATATTTTCAGCATAATTTTAATTTATACAACTCGCTGCAGTATTTACTGTTAATCTCTAGCAAACATATCAGTGCATTAGTGCCTGGAAGCAGCCAGACTCCCTATATACAGCTGCAAACTCTGTTGTAGAGAGATCCCTTATATTGCAGCGGATGACTATGCAGCACAGAACTCCAAAGTATGGAGAGGATTTTATAAAAAGAGACATTACTATCGTTTTATTTTTTATTTTTTTTTAATCCCCTCCATAAAGAGGAACTTTTTATTTTTTAAATGAACAGCAGTAACATGGAAAACAAGATCATGGTTGTATTAGGCCGCGTACACACGATCGGTCAAAACTAACTTCAGTCCGTTTTCATCGGTCCAAACAGATCGTGTGTGGGCCCCATCGGTCAGTTAACCTTCGGTCAAAAAAATTTGAATTTGCTTTAGAATTGAACCGATGGACGCCAAACCGATAGGTCAAAACCGATCGTTAGTATGCAAAAGCATCGGTTAAAAACCCGCGAATGCTCAGAATCAAGTCGACGCATGCTTGGAAGCATTGAACTTCGTTTTTTTCAGCACGTTGTTGTGTTTTACGTCACCACGTTCTGACACGATTAGTTATTTAACCTATGGTGTGTAGGCACATCAGACCATCAGTCAGCTTCATCGGACTGTTCTCATCGGATGGACTGATCGTGTGTACGCGGCCTTAAAGTGGATCCAGTTCTGGCCGAAATATGACTTTTAAGATAAAAATACCCCTAGAATACTCATGCCTCACGCTATGCCCAGTTTTCTATTTGTGCAGCGTAGTTTTCTAACTTTGTGAAGTTCCTGCACAGCGCGGTCATCTCCAGTGTGGGCATCTGAAGCCACAGTGTCCACCTTCCATGATTTTGTGCATTCTGATCTTGCGCATTGTCCAATGCAGTGCAATCTTGGTCAGCCGTACCAAGCTGACCAAGATTTTCCATAGACGCCAATGTTAAATGTTACTGGAGCCGCACCATGCCAAGCTGACCAAGAATTTCCATAGACATCAATGTTAAATATTATGGGAGCAGTGCCATGCCAAGCTGACCGAGATCTCCCAGGAGCCAATGCAAAAACTGGAAATTATGTCCACGACCACGGCTGCTAAAGGAGGAAGTGAAATTAGATATAGGCTTAAATCAGGTAAGTAAACAGAAAAAAAAATTGCCAATTCATTTTAAGGATGTACATTAATGCTGCATGGCGAGGAGTGAAAAATGTGGGTCCGTTTTAATACAGACGCATATGCACAAAATCAAATAATACATATTGCTTAATAACCATTGGCTACATAAACTGCCAAAGTATATAGGACAAAAGCATATCATAGAATGACATTATATATCCCATTAAACTGCTGGTAACGTTAATTGAAGCGATATTAACCACAGAACAAGCCTCGCAGGACATATTCTGTAGCAAAAATCTCAGTGAATTCACCAATTACAATTAGGTAAATAGTGGCACCATCAAACTGTACAGTGTCTGATAATTATTATGTGACTTATGAAACACATCTATAAACACTAAACCAGCGTTCACAACAAAAAAACAAGTGAAGAACTTAATGTTAAAAACAAAAAAAGGAAACACAGAAACAGAAACACCCAGGCCCAGATTCTCATAGGACTTACGACGGCGCAGCACCATGTACGCCGTCGTAAGTCCTAATCTGAGCCGTCGTATCTATGCGACTGATTCTTAGAATCAGTTACGCATAGATATCCATTAGATCCGACAGGCGTAAGTCTCTTACGCCGTCGGATCTAAACTGCAATTATTTTGACCGCTAGGTGGCGCTTCCGTCGGATTTCCCATTGAGTATGCAAATTAGCTAGATACGCGAATTCCCGAATGTACGCGTGGCCGACGCAGTAAAGTTACGACGTTTACGTTAGGCTTTTCCCTGCGTAAAGTTGCCCCTGCTATATGAGGCTCAGCCAATGTCAAGTATAGCCGTCGTTCCCGCGTCAAAATTTTAAAAAGTTACATCGTTTGCGTAAGTCGTCCGTGAATGGGGCTGGACGTCATTTACGTTCACGTCGAAACCAATGACGTCCTTGCGACGTCATTTGGAGTAATGCATACTGGGATATTTTACCGACGGCGCATGCGCAGTTCGTTCGGCGCAGGGACGCGCTTCATTTAAATGATACACGCCCCCTACCCGCCGAATTTGAATTCCGCCGGGTGATTTACGCTACGCCGCCGCAACTTTACAGGCAAGTGCTTTGTGAATAAAGCACTTGCCTGAAAAACTTGCGGCGGCGTAACGTAAACCGCCGCAGAGATACGCCCAATGTACCTGAATCTGGCCCCCAGTGTTCAATGTGAAGCGACACAAATGAAAAGTGCTAAATTCTACAAAAAGCCATATGGAAGTCCATTTGAATTTACACAAATTCCACATTGCTGTGAAAATCTTCAATCATATCATATAATCTTCACACCATACCTTGTGTCATCGTGCCACCACTTCCCCATAAGGCTTGCACTTACAAGATTGATTTGCCTCACATTTTCATGCTCGGTAAAATGCACTTATAACCACAATGTTAATTGCTTCCAACCTCAGCAGTCTCCACGACTTCATCCAGGGATTGCCAGACGAAGTCGTGATGACAAAACATGTCGGTACGTGACTGTATGAAAACCAGAAGTGATGCATTATGCCTAACCAGAAGTGATGATCCGGGAGCAAGGAACCGGTAGTTAAGTGAGACTCAAATTTGTTTGCTTCCTGACTACTGACTGCTGCTCACTTATAGTAAGGCTGTTATTACATTTCAAGGCCTTTTTATACTATTTGACACGTGAGTTTAATGCGAGATGTTTTTTTTTTAAATAAAGTTGTTTTTAACATACTACACTATCAGAGGTCTCCCTTCACTTCCCTTTGTGGACTTTTAATTCTGGGCTTGTAAAATGTATCCTGGAGACTGCCGAGGTTGGAAGTGATTAAAGAGGTTGTAAACCTCCATGGGGAAGTTGTACCTATAGGTAAGTCTAGAATAAGACTTACTTATAGGTACTGTAAATATCTCCTAAACGTACGCTGTTCAGGAGATATTTACCATTTACTGCGCCAATGATGTCATTAGAGGAACAGCCTCCCGTATGCCAGTGACCGTGTGCATGCGTGGCTCCGGCTAGTCACAGAGCCAGAGTTTGCGGCCCCGGAATGAAGACGGGCGAAGATGGAATGCGGCCTGCAGTGGGTACGACGCAGGCTTCATTTTCATTTTGTGATGCGATGCATAGTAGCACATTATGCCTTTACTTTGCAGGGAAGAAGAAAGGAAGAAAAACCCACCAGGGTTTACTTCCTCTTTAAGCTCATGGTTATAAGTGCATGTTGCCGAGCATAAGAATGTAAGGCAAATCAATCTGGTGAGTGCATACCTTATGGGGAAGTAGTCTGCATCCAAGTTTTGGCTATCAAGTCTTTGTCCACAACTATTCATTAGAAGTATTTTGGTATACTTATCTAGGATAAGATTGTCTGTGATGCCAAGGAGGCACAATGTAGGGTCTAGTTCTACTGTGGAGAGCATTTGTTGTGCAATAACCAATTTGTTGTGCAATGACAAGCCTATATCAGGTGAAAATTATTCCTTTAACCCATTGGTATTTAGATACAATGTGGTTTAAATTTTAAAATATGAATTATGTGGAGTAAGAGTGGGGTAAGCTCTATGAGCCACATGCAGCAGAGTAAGCTTATACAAAGCACAAAGAGGGTCAAACATTAGCCTCACCATATTAATTATCCTCCAGGGGACCAAAACCCACCTTCCAGTATGCTTCCTTTTTAAGAAAAGCTTCTGCTCTTGATTGTGGGTATTTTTATTTTTTTGGGTTAGGTGTGCCAGGGTATCAAATATTAAGTTGTCAGGTATTTAGTGCTACCCCCACGGGAGCCTTTGGTAGTTTTGGGTCCTCTGCTCTACTGAGCACCAGGTGGGTCTCACCCCGGCTGACACCTCCAGAATACCTTGACTGGGAACTCCCAGCGGACGTTCAAAAGATTGCACACAATGCCCTTTTAGGAAAGTAAGCAGACTGTATTGGCAGGTCAAAACCGAAGTTCATTTTCATCGGACCAAACCGACCGTGTGTATAGGCTATCGGTCTGTTTTCCTTCGGTCGAAATTTTAAAACATGCTTCAAAACCGAACCGATGGACCGCTGCCCCATCGGACCAAACCGATGGTTAGTACAGAAAAGCATCGGTTCAAAACCCGCGCATGTTCAGAATCAAGTCGACGCATGCTTGGAAGCATTAAACTTCGTTTAATTCAGCACGTCATGTGTTTGACGTCACCGCGTTCTGACCCGATCGGATTTTGGACTGACGGTGTGTACACATATCAGGCCGTGCGGCCACGGTGTACGGCCACTTCAGAGGTGAACCGATGAAAACAGTCCGTCGGACCATTCTCATCGGTTTTGTCCGACCGTGTGTACGGGGCCTTGGAGTCCTAGATTTGGCTTTGAACAGTTAGGCTTCATTTCCACTGACGTTTTTACAGCCACTTTTCTGAGCGTTTTTTACAGCTTAAAAATGCCTGTCCATGTTATTCTATGGCATCATGCCCACATAGGCGTTTTTGAGCTGCAAATGGCATAGGCGTTTTTGAGCTGTAAAAAAACGCAGGACTAGGGCGTTCTGAAGCTGTAAAAACGTCAGACGTTAAAAAACGCTCAAACGCGCGAAAACGCTCAAAAACGCTACCACGGCTTTTTTGAGCTTTTTTTTTTTTTTTACAAAATAAACATGGACAGGCGTTTTTAAGCTGTAAAAAAGGCTAACACAAGTGGCTGTAAAAACGCCAGTGGAAATGAAGCCTTATAGCTATAATATGGGTCGGAGCCCTTCTTAGCCTCTTTGGCAGTCCTTGAACAGCAGCAAGTAGTCTGTATGGTAGGGATCCCCTTAAATAGCAACACAGCTACACCAGCAGATGAGATAGTGACTTTAAGTTATACTAAAGTTTATTTTTTTTCTTTCAAAATAACAAACATGTTATACTTACCTGCTCTGTGCAGCTCAGATCCTCCTCTTCTCCAGTCCCCCCAGGCGCTTCTGACTCCTTCCTCCTGCCGAGTGCAGGTTGCTATGGGGGCACCCGAGGCGAGCCTCAGCTCTGTGTGTTCATTCGGACATGGAGCTGCGGTTCAGCCTCGCCCTTTCTCTCTCATAATTTTCTAACTCACTTTGATTAACAGTAGCGGGAGTCAATGTCACCATTGCTGTGTCTCAGCCAATCAGGGGAGAGAGTCCCTGATGGCATGAGGTGCCCGTGGATCGCAATGGGGCTCAGGTACGTTTTTTTTATCTTAATGTATAGAATGTATTAAGGTAAAAAGCCTTCTGCCTTTACAACCACTTTAGACAGTGAATCTGGTTTGCAGATGTCCACCAGGTCAGCTCCTAGTCTCAGCATCCAGCACAGCAGACTGCTCTTTATCTCTGGCAAGGCATAATTTGGTACAGTTCGGCCTGACACATCACAGCTCTCACACTCCTTCCCAATTGGCGTGTTTCCCCAAAAATGCCTGGCTCCTTCCCAAGCTTTTAGTTTTATATCATCCCTCGCCCATCCAGGTGCTTTTGGGCCTTGTAGTTGCAGGCTCCAGGATGGCTATAGATAGGATCCTCCTTTAGGACTACTGTATATCGCCCAGGCTGCCCTTGGCAATTGTTTTCCCAGTCACAGTTAGGCAAAATTATTTTGCACCACCATCTTGTGGACAAATAAATTCCTGAAACTCAGTAACAATGCCCAGTGTTACAGGGTGTACATCCAAAACATTGCAGAGTTGTGTCTGGGTTGCATGTTAGCACTGAATGTACTGAAATAACATATGACTGGGAAGGTGGCATTCTGCTTTTAGTTGTTCAAAGGGTATAAATCTACTACTCTCCAGAATCTGACCCACATGGGAAATCACCAATTTATATGAATTTTCTGGGTGTAAAAGTGAGAGAATTACCAATTTATACCAATTTACTGGGTGTGAAAGTGAGACAAACTCCAGTAGACGATGATTGTTTTGGTGGCGAGTCTGGTTACGTAGAGTTAGAGCCGGTTCACACAGGGGCGGCACGACTTCGGGGGCGACTCGGCCAGGCGACCTGAAAACGATTTCCAAGGCGATTTGCAAAATGACTTCTGTATAGAAGTCAATGCAAATCGCCCCGAGTCGCCCCCGAAGTAGTACAAGAACCTTTTTCTAAGTCGGAGCGACTCGCGTCGCTCCTATTAGAACGGTTCTATTCACTACAATGGGACGCGACTTGTCAGGCGGCTGTGTCGCCTGACGAGTCGCGCCAGTGTGAACCGGGTCTAAGGATGCAGCACAGAATCTGAAATCTTTAGGGACTTCATCAGTAATTATAGCTTTAAGAGCAGTGCCTCTATAGCCCCTGGATACCAAATATAGAAGATCAGGAAGCTTGGTTACATCAAACAGCAAGGACATATATGGGCATTTATGGGAATCTGCCAATTTTTGTGCTCCTTCAATGAGGTATATACACTAACTGTGAAGCTGTAGTACAGGTTAAAGTGGTTGTAAAACCGAAAAAAAAACCCTGTAAGACAAAGGCATAATGAGCTTGTATACATCACATACAAGCTCATTATGAAATACTTACCTTAGATCAACGCTATTGCAGCAGTCCCTGTACACCTCTGTGACCGGTGACATGTCTCAAAGAGTTCTTTCATGGTTCAAGGGCTCCGGCGCTGTGATTGGCCAGAGCCGTGATGACGTGAGCTGCCGGTCATGGCACGGCTGCTGAAGAAACGGCACGAGCGAGCCTTTTCTTCAGTGCGCATGCGCCGATGACATCGGAACAAGTGTATTTTTAGTACCTACAGGTAAGCCTCATTATAGGCTTACCTGTAGGTACAAGTGGTTACAACCACTTCAAGGTGGGTATAATTTTTTAAGGGTTTATCAGTCTAGCTTATGCCCCTATAATTAACTCTACCTAAACTCTGCCTATGTAAGACCAAAGTACATAAAAAAAAAAAATATCTGCGCTTTGGCTAAGAGATAAAACAAGTAAAAATAAGAATGACCACGGCAGCCAGCATTAAAGGTTATGATCGTAAAACTACTAAAAGCAAATATATATGTAAGGGTGCAGCGCCAATAAGGAAGAATTGCAATACAAACTATGTTGTAAATAGTCCTATCCAATAATCGCCAACAATGATGCATGATAGATTGGTGAAAAAGTCCCAGCACCAGCAGTGTGAAAAGGGGTTGAATACAATCCTCACCACCAGTGTGTAGCTTACCAGAGGAAGTTGGCGCTCAGATTATAAAGAGTCAGGGAACTTGTATGATATAAAGATGAACATCCATAACTGCATCACTCCAGCTCATGTCATCTATAGGAGACACGATCCCAGCCCCGGAAACACTTTCTCCAGATAAGTGGATGTATATATGAACATACAGTGGCTATTTTCATTTTCATGGATGGATAATAGACAAGGAATATCATAAAAGGTCCAGAGATTGTGGAGTGCTTACATCATCTGGTACCGCCTTACATGTTTCGCAATCATATTGCGTAGTCAGAGGCAATATGACGGAAAAGTGATTGTCACCGGCGCAAAAATAAGTTCTAAATAATACTATATTGACCTGCTGCAGTGCTGTATAAACCTTCTATGAAGTTTAGGTAAAAAAATTAGAAAAGTGTTGGTACTGCGCTGGTATATTAATGTGATATCAAAAAAATTTATAAGAACATTTTTTTTTTTTTTTTTTTAGTTTACCCCAAAAAAAATCTTTTTTTCTATCTTTTTTTCTATTTGACCCCTATAGTGATATAGTGTTAGATCCAGTATAGTGATGTACGTGATGGGTCACTATAGAAACAGCTCTTGTGAACATATGTACTAGCGTGATGCTATGTGCATATGCTGTGCCATCAAAAATAAATAAAAGAATAAATAAATAAATAAATATGGCTACCCCAAATGATGTGCTTGTGAAACAATATTCCAAAGTGCTATAAGTGAGTCTATAAACTATTATGAATATACATGCCCAAGTGTGCGAACATATAAATAATGAATAATATTATTAATATATACTAATAATAATAAAGTGCGTTGGTGCCAAAAATTTGTTTTTCACAATTCATGTGCATTCATGCTGCAACACGACCCCAATTATGGGTGAGCGCCAGTTCACGAATTCCAGTCCAAACAGAAAGTGTTGCTGAGTTTAAATCCTGGTGCTATATTTCATGCATACAGGGTGCTGTCACTTCTTCCACCCGACAAAGATAAGTGCTACCACCACCAACTGCTGAAATGCAAACTCACCAGACCCCAGCTGGTAATGTGCCTCAAAAACTTATTCCGTTAAAGTTGGTGAGTCCTCTCAGGATGTTCCTCAATGCCTCAAAGAAACCAAGGGGCTCATCATGGTGAAATACGTTTAAAAATATATTTATTTAAAATTCATAATAAAAAACTACTCACAAGAGAGGTGCTTTAAAACCAGCACCTGGTGTCTTTGGCAGTGTCAGTCTTTTAGACAGCCGCTGACCAGCTTATCGTACGGGTGCGTTCCTGGCTTCTGCTGTACCTGTGGTCTCACTGGTTAAAATTACACTCCCCCTTGCGCTGTCCACATAGCTTCTTACGCGTTTCGCAGTTTTGCGTCTTCAGAAAAGCTGGTGGATGATTTTGCTGTCACTGTGTTTATCCCCTCTGTCAAATTGCACTTACTGGCAATATGAGGCAATATGACGTTGACGTTACATGTACCACATCCAATATACAACTAGAACCACACATAAATCATAGGAATGCTTCCCCAAAGGGACCTAACAAATGTCCTAAAAGGAAGTTATAGGAAATGCTTGTCCTCAGTATTTACAACATTCCATGTTGGTACAGTGCAAAGTACTCCTCCATATATAATATCAAACAAATAGATCCTTTTGAACATTTTAATTTACCATGAAACATGTTTTTATGAATAAGTTTTGTATGAATAAAAGCAATTCATATAAGAGGATTCAGCACAGGGCCAATCAGCACTGTCCAGACAGAGGGTCAGAGGTCCAGCAGGCTCAAAGGACAGTCAGAGCAGAATGAAAACTCGTCCTACAAGTTTTAACCAGACACTGTTAGAAGTCACAAGACTGCTATATATTGCTGATGAAAAAGGGTATTTAGCAGTTTATATTTACTGAAATAATTGAATTTTATGTTCTGTGTACTGTGGGAGACCAGATATAGTGATTCCAGGGTCCTGGGTTTAGTAACACTTGAAAGCGTTTGTTACCCCAACATTTCACATTCCTGATATAAGCCTGCTGTACCATGTACGGGTATGAGAACGCATCCTGTTCTCGTCGGAATGCTTCCTTTGTGTGAAATCCTTGGTGTCCCTGCTAGTCCCCTTGCTTTCCTATTAAAAACTGACCACACTAAGCAGGAGAGCATACTGTGATCAGTTCTCTAGCTATGCTGGGAACTCAGTGTACTCTCTTCTAATGATCAGACTTGTCCTGGCCCCCAGCTGCACAGCCATGCACAGGCAAGTTCAGTGTGATGCTGCTTCTCCTCCCCCCAGCTCTTATGCAGCTGAGAACAGAGGGAATATGATTATTTATGTAGCGCTACCCCCGGAGGAGCCACTGATTGTTTTGGGATTGGCGTATTAAGTTACCTCTATGTGTTGTCTAGGGGTGAAGGTAGTGAGTAGAGCAATAAGCGAATGTCCAATCCGTAGATGAGGTTTTCTGAATGCTTTATTTCTTGGCCCAATACGACCAACATCAACTTGAGGTGGACAGAAAATGTTTATGAAGTGAAGAACTTTGCGGTATCAGGCTTGGATGAAGAAGAAAGCAATCCTGCTTTCAGCAATAGTAGTACAGTTCGTCGCCACTCCAGCCGGAGTGGGTGAAGTGCCCTCGGACAGACCCCTGCCACAGGCCTGGCAGCCGAAGTGTCACTTTAAGGATGCTGGGAGGAGCAAGCCTCTGCCACAGACCTGGCTCTGATGGGGCCTCTGCCACAGGCCTAGAACTTGGATGAGCTAAATAGTTGAGCTTATCCTCTCAGTAAATTTGCGATAGGGTCACCGGTTGACAGTGAAAGTGTACCTGTCAATGTCCCGGTCACCAGATCCCGATGGTTCGTTCAAGCCCTTTTGGACAACCTGCCTCCGGGTTCTCCTCAAGCCGATCCCCCACCGAACAGCATACATCCTGGGATCTCCTCAGTAGAAGGGGAACCCAGTCAGTCACTGGGGCCCCTTTGTGACATCAGTTGCTCTAGGCCAGGAGGACCTAGAATCTGGAACTCCACGTGGCGCGCGACCCCAGGCCAAGTAGACCATAGTGGTGAGGCCCGCGATGTGCGCACACCCTAAAGGTGGGTGCCGCACCTGGAACCAGGAACCCGCGAAGAATCAAGAACAACGGCTTCACTTTCAGCCAGTTCCCCTGTATGGGCTTTCTGTTTGAAAGCCAGAGGACATGTCAGCGCACTACAAGAGCTCTCGTCAGTGCCCCTGCAGCCCATCAAAACTGCAAGTTGGTAGGTTAAGCCAAGCACAGCCATGCCATTTTTAAATTGTGACAGCAGGTACGGGGAGATTAACCCCCACCTGCTATCACAGGGCAGAGGAACGGGGAAAGAACGGGCAGGAGCTGGAACAGGTTACATGTTCCAAAGGTGAACTTATCCTTTAAGACCTCATGCACACTGGTTTATATGAAAGGCTGTTTCACATAACAGGATAAAATCAGCATTATAAACTCTCTACGTTTTTTCAAACCAGTTTAGGTAAATTTAGCAAAGTTTAGCAGTGTTTGGAGTTTGGACATTTATTTATTTCATTGGCCAGAATTTAAATTTATTCTAGCCATTGAAACAAACACTAAAGTGCTAATCACGCTCCAGTTTTAAGGCCCCTTTAGGCACGTATAGGCGCATTTTTGTAGCGTTTGGCATTTTTCTGTCAAAACTCTGCTGCTCCTAAATTCTGGTAAAAGCCTATGGACACATAAGCTTTGATTGAGATGAATTCAGGGGCTTTGGCAAAAAAACGCTAAAAGCTTCTAAACGCGAGTTTAGGAGCAGGAGTGTGCATGAGACCTAAAGGAGGAATTGCATCAGAGTGCCTGCAGATACAGAGGAAAAGTGACAGATTTTTTATAAGCTTATATACAGTACTTCTTCCTAAGAATATGTAAAATATATCAATACTTAAAACAAATCTACCCCTTCCCCCTTTTTTTTCCAAGCCCTGCTTACCTGGCTCCAGGTCCTTCACAGTAAATGTACTCATCCACCCAGCAGATCCAACATTGTCCAGCTATCTTCCTGAATGACGTCATAGAGAAACTGCTGGCTCTTCTAGGTTTAGCCAGCCGCTCCCCCATTGACTTGCCACTAAGCCTGCACCCCTCCTCCTTTCTCAATAAATGAGGACTATGCATCCTGGGATATGTGATGTACATATCCTAGGAGGCACAGAGAGCAAAGTGCACGTTAGTCACCTAGGTGAGCGACCTACATGTGGGGGTGGGGGGGTGGCTTGCCAAAGGTTTCTTAATAAAATTAATAAAAAAAGCTACATTTTCACAGTGGAGAGGAGGGGTGGAGAGGAGGCAAGAAACATCAGATTTTGGGTGACTACCTGCTTTAAAGAGAAGCTCTTGTTGAGAAAAAAACATTCCTCTCTGGGTGATTTATGTACATTGCAAGGATTTTAACAAACTGTGTTGCAGATTACTACCTTTTGTTATTCTGAAGAAATCCCTATGTGTTTGTCTGTGTCCATGTGGAAAGTGAATCTAAGGCCGGGTACTCACGACCAAACATGTATGGTGAAAGCGGTCCGTCGGACCGTTTTCACCATACATGTCTGCCAAAGGGCTTCTGTACGATGGTTGTACACACCATCGTACAGAAGTCCGCGCGTAAACAATACGCGGGGCGTGTCCGCGGTGTCGCCGCGTCGATGACGCGGTGTCGCCGCGACAATGACGCAGCGACGTGGGCGGCCCGCCTTTAAAATGCTTCCACGCATGCGTCGAAGTCATTCGACGCATGCGAGGGACGGCGGGCGCCTGGACATGTACGGTAGGTCTGTACTGACGACCGTACATGTCCGAGCGGGCAGGATTCCAGCGGACTGTTTTAAAACAAGTCCAGGAATATTTGTCCGCTGGGAAAAGGCCCGGCGGGCAAATGTTTGCTGGAATTCGGCCCGCTCGCGCCCACACACGACCAAACATGTCTGCTGAAACTGGCCTGCGGACCAGTTTCAGCAGACATGTTTGGTCGTGAGTACGGGGCCTTATGGGAGTGGTTTCTTAATTATTAACCAGCTGCTGCAACTGTAGGGCCATAATGAGGAAGATTGCAGCGTCTGCATAATTTTAGACGTGATTTCCTATTGGGAGTATCTCACCAAAAATAAAAAATGTATTGTTGGGGATGCTTGATATCTGACTTGTATCTTTTGCCCTGTACACACGATCGAATATCTTATGGAATCTAATCCGATGGATTTTTTTGTCGGAGATCTGATGAAGCTGATTTTCATCAGTCTTGCCTAATCACCATCGGTCAAAAATCTGACCGTGTCCAAACGCAGTGACGTAAAACACTACGACGTGCTCAGAAAAATGAAGCTCAATGCTTCCGAGCATGCGTCGACTTGATTCTGAGCATGCGTGCATTTTTGACCAATGGACTTCCACACAGACGATCGTTTTTTTTCTATCGGTTTTTATCCATAGGAAAATTTAAAACATGTTTTATTTTTTTTCACCGATGGAAAACAAACCGATGGGGCCCACACACGATCGATTTGTCTGACGAAAACAGTCTATTGGTCAGTTTTCATCGGACAAACCGATCATGTGTACATGGCTTTAGTGTAGACTTCTGGGAAAATTTGTGAACCAATCACACAAATAGGAAATTTTATTATTGGGGGGGGGGGGGGGGGCGGGCGTGCTGTACATATTCTGTGTACAGAACACTTCCAGGTAGCCATATTGCATTGCATTTTACAGAAAATTACAGAGCTAGGTATTGAAAAGGAAAAGTAATCTTTAATAACATTCAATTACAATATGACTTGAGTTGCAATTGCATACGCTAATTTTTTTTTTTTTCTTTTTGTTTGCTATTTTATTCTCGCAAAAGTGGAGTTACCCTTTAAGTGTCCATGTGCCAGCCAAAGGTATACATAACAATCATGACAGTTATGAGACTTTTATTTTCTCCAGCAGGTTGGCACTGGTAGTCCCTCTATTTCTGCACAAGTTTCAATTACCTCTAGCACTGAATTGAACTATCTTTCAGGACACATATGGTGATATGATAAGTAGACCATGTTATCATGGGTGCACACAATCAGATAATTAGACACAACAAAGAAACTAGACTTTGCTTGACAAACCATTTTGTAACTAACAGCACACAAAAAAGAGGTTACTTGCTCAAAAAATAAATAAAAAATAAATGTATGGCTTACGCAATCCCATCATTAGGTGTCCTAGAAAAAGAGCAAAAGTTTTCCCTAAAATTAGGAGTGACATTCTTTGCATATGATACAAATAGGTTTATAACCTTGCAATACATTTAGCCCAGTGAAAAAAATGTAAAAATATGGTACTACAGCGCTAATTAAATATCAAATTATAGAGCATTTAACAAAATTACCAAATAATAAACGCAGCAAAAAAGTAATGTAAGTCAAACAAAAATGGTACAATGTATATATATGTTAATTCGCGCTGAATATTAACTTTAGAAAATGCAAATCGTGCTGATAAGTGATTAAAAAGAAACTATCAAGTGTCAAATTAATAGGCAAAAACGATACAAGTAAAGTCCAATTGCATAAATATACACCAGTGGTTTTCAATGAAACAACACCCAGATCAGTGTGATGATTAAAGGAAGGTGTGATGTGATCTCAAACAACGTGCTCCTGCTTCACAAGTAGATACGCCTCTTCCACATTAACCACAGCTCATGGAAAACAAAAGAGAGATACTCTCATAGCGCAGCTGAGTGTAAAACAATACAAAGAGGATAGATGGTCTCTAACAATGGCACACTCACGAATCCACCGATTAAAAGCCGCATATAGCAACAATACACCGATCCTTCATTAAGCCGCTCAGCTCATATGATGTTTCCTCTCCTCATTCGAATCCTAGATCGAATCCTAGATCCGTCCCGCTCGTAACTCCTCCCCCACGCGTTACGTCAATAGTCACTTGACTTAGTCATGGGTCACTCCCTGTCCGCTCTACGCTGGTATTATTTATAGTCAGCATAGGAATCAGGCAGAGACGGGATTGGTAGTGAGGGAGTGTTAGACATCTTACATCATTGCAAGCATAAACGAAGGATCATACACTGTTCATTAACATAGTGCATGTAGGCAATTTAATACAAAGAATAATAATTATTATAGTAATTAAAAACATTTAAAAATCCAAGAACATCTTAGTGGCGTTATTAAACTGAGGATATGCTTATATGCATAGCAGCCTCTAGTGGCCACAGTAAATACAGCACTTACAAACTCCAGCACATGCTGCACTACATCAATCAATGAGCAGATATAATTACAATATAAAATATCTATAAAGTACATTTATATATACTATTATAAATAACAACATACCATTTAAAATAAAATATTCTAGAATTAAAATATTTTGTAAAAAGAGGAATATATGTAAAAATAAACAATATATAAAATATATATATAAAGAATCATCACGTTAAAAAACTTGTACATACTTAATAGTCAGAGATGAAACAATTGAGGTCAAATTCAATATTTAACCCATTGGGCGACAATGATCTCATCTCATGAATCCATTTTGATTCAGTTTGACTCAATGTCCGTACCATGTGGCTCCCCCTCCAATGTGGGTTGTATTTAGCGATAGCCCAAAATTTTAATTCTTTGGGATCCCTATGGTGGCACAGGTCAAAGTGTCGTGACACATTATGTTTAGGGAAGCCCTTTTCAATATTTTGCACATGCTCCCTCAGACGTTTCCACAAGGGCCTTTTTGTGCGGCCAATATATTGAAGGGAGCATGAGCATTGTAAAGCATACACTACTCCCTCCGTTCTACATGTTATTAGATCTTTAATTTGGTATTCTTTTTGTGTAACATTGGACACAAAACTGGAGCATTTATGTCCATTGAAATTGGTCTTTTTGCAAGCAAAGCACCTTTTACAAGGAAAGAAACCTTTTCCTTGGAAGAAGGTTAGAGTATTGGATTTGGTGGGAGGATCAGGTATATTCTTTGCCACCAAGTCCCTCAGGGAAGGGGCACGTCTATATATTATTCTGGGCATACTAGGCAGTATACATTGTAGTTGTTTATCAGCCTGTAATATAGACCAATGCCTTTTGAAGATGGTTTCCAGTTGTTTATGTTGTACGTTATAATTTAAAATAATTGGTACTTGATCATCCATAGCTTTATTTTTTATCCTATCTTCTATTAATGTCTCTCTGGGTATTTCTAACACATTTTGGATTTGTGTCTGTATGAAACTGTCGTCGTATCCTTTGTTCACAAACTTTTCCCCAATCATTTTAGCTTGCTCCAAAAAAGTCTGTGAGTCGGTACAATTCCTGCGGATTCTAACCAATTGGCCTTTCGGGATGTTTATTAGCCATGGGTCATGGTGGCAGCTATCAACCGGTATATAGCTATTCCGTTCGACCGGTTTGAAATACGTTTTTGTGGTAATCAAATCTGCTTCAAGTGTAATTTCTAAATCCAGAAATTGTATAGTTTTTTCATCGATAGTATATGTAAGTACAATATTTTTCTGGTTTAAATTTAATTTGTTAAAAAATTGGATTAAAGATTCAGTATCACCCCTCCATATAAGAATACAATCATCAATAAATCTCTTGTAGAGTATTAATTGATCCGGTAGGTCCTCGTAGATAGCTGTTTCCTCCCACTCTGCCATGAAGACATTGGCAACACTAGGTGCGTATTTGGCCCCCATGCCAATGCCATTCAATTGCCGATAGTACTTCTGTCTGTGCCAAAAATAGTTGTGTTGTAGGCCGAATGCCAAACATCTTAACACAAACCTATTTTGCTTAGACACAAGTGACCCAAATTTAGTTAGTGCCCATTTTGATGCTTGAATCGCCTCTATATGGTTAATAACCGTGTAGAGCGAGGACACATCGGCAGTTGCTAGTAGGTAATTCTCCGATCTATCGACTTTCACAGTGTCCAAAATCTGAATCAGATGTTTCGTGTCCCTTAGGTAGGCCCTTGTTTGTGGGACTAACGGTTGGATGAATTTGTCTACATACTGTCCCAATCTGGAATTTATAGATTGGATCCCATTAATAATGGGTCTACCTGGGGGTCTGAGTGGGTCCTTATGGATCTTGGGGATTGTATATATTATGGGTACCCTACAGTTATCTGGGACAAGGTACTTTTGTTCTCTTTTATGTAGTACTCCTTTGTCCCTTCCTCTTTGTATCAGATCGATTAACTCATCCTTGTATTCACAGGTAGGGTTTCCCCTAAGTTTAATATACGTGTTTGAATCTTCTAGTTGACCTTCCAATTCTTCATAATAATATTCTTTTGAAAGTACCACTATAGCTCCTCCTTTATCCGCAGGTCTAATAATGACCTGTTTATTTTCCTCAAGTTCCTTGATTCCTTTATGTATACTTTTGGAATCAGGAACTTTTTTAGTTTTAAGTTTCTCCAGGTCTCAAAGTACCAACTTATTGAAAACTTCGACGTGTTCATTATTGTGAACCTGAGGATTAAAAAGAGACTTATTCCTCAATTGGCTATGCTGGATTCTCCCCAAAAGGGTTTGATCCTGTACCCCTTTGATGGGTTGGTTCATCATGTATTTTTTGATGTTTAGCTTCCTGGTATATTTTTGTATGTCCACATAGACATCGAATTTGCTTAAATTTCGTTTTGGAGCAAACTTGAGTCCTTTATCCAAAGTTAGAAGTTCTGAACGTGTTAGTTCGATACCACTAATATTATAGATACCTTCCCCTACTATACCCTTCTTCTTTTGGACCTTGTGTCCGCCTCTGCATCCTCTCTTTCGTTGGGGCTTCGCGTATGTGTCATCTGTTCGTATCGTGGATGTACCAATAAATGATGGTCTCCTTGACCCAGATTCAATAGAAGAATGGTATAAGTTTTTTAATGAAAAAGGGATTGAAGTATTGCAATTTTTAATTAAACGGAAACAAAGAAAAATTGCTACGATCAATAAACAAATTGCTGATTGCAAGGTGTTTTTAGATGGTCATAAGGATAGCCCTTCATTTATAACGCTCACTGCCCAATTAAATAAAGTATTGGAGCAAAAGGATCTTGAGATTAAACAGCGCAAAAAAAGAAAATACCTTAGGGATACTAATGATTATCAACAGCACCAAACCTTCAAATGGCAAATCAACCTTAAGGATGGAAATAGGGGTTCAGTTTCGTCCTCCCCAGAGAGGGAGGTACGGATAATATCCCCCAGGAGAGAGATGAGATATAGATCTCCTGAACCCACTGGCAATAATGGAGGTGATTATGGCAGATCTTATAGGGATAATCCAAATGGTTATTATCCGAATAACCAAGCAAGATCATCAAGAAGTGACCATAATGAACCCAGGACCCCCAAACCCTGGTGGGGGAATAAGAATAATCAAAAACCAAGGTCCAAATCTCCCAAAAAACCTTTTTGGAAAAATAAGAACAACCAAAAACAGCCAAAACCTCCACAAAATCGACCTGATCAGCAGGGGGGGTATCAATATGGATACCAACAGGATTACCAATACCATACTCAAGAGGTTAGGGATATTAGGGATAATTATCCCCAGCAACAACCTAGAGTACCGCCCCAACAACATCATCAAGGGAGCTCAACTCCCAGGGACTATCATCAGTATGAGAATAGAAGAAGTCCCATCCCAATGCATAATAGATATGAGCCATTGGGCAATCACAGAGAGGAAAATGATTCACGTTCTTTTTTAGAGTATCGCCGGAGCGACAGAACTCCTCCACGATACGAACAGATGACACATACGCGAAGCCCCAACGAAAGAGAGGATGCAGAGGCGGACACAAGGTCCAAAAGAAGAAGGGTATAGTAGGGGAAGGTATCTATAATATTAGTGGTATCGAACTAACACGTTCAGAACTTCTAACTTTGGATAAAGGACTCAAGTTTGCTCCAAAACGAAATTTAAGCAAATTCGATGTCTATGTGGACATACAAAAATATACCAGGAAGCTAAACATCAAAAAATACATGATGAACCAACCCATCAAAGGGGTACAGGATCAAACCCTTTTGGGGAGAATCCAGCATAGCCAATTGAGGAATAAGTCTCTTTTTAATCCTCAGGTTCACAATAATGAACACGTCGAAGTTTTCAATAAGTTGGTACTTAGAGACCTGGAGAAACTTAAAACTAAAAAAGTTCCTGATTCCAAAAGTATACATAAAGGAATCAAGGAACTTGAGGAAAATAAACAGGTCATTATTAGACCTGCGGACAAAGGAGGAGCTATAGTGGTACTTTCAAAAGAATATTATTATGAAGAATTGGAAGGTCAACTAGAAGATTCAAACACGTATATTAAACTTAGGGGAAACCCTACCTGTGAATACAAGGATGAGTTAATCGATCTGATACAAAGAGGAAGGGACAAAGGAGTACTACATAAAAGAGAACAAAAGTACCTTGTCCCAGATAACTGTAGGGTACCCATAATATATACAATCCCCAAGATCCATAAGGACCCACTCAGACCCCCAGGTAGACCCATTATTAATGGGATCCAATCTATAAATTCCAGATTGGGACAGTATGTAGACAAATTCATCCAACCGTTAGTCCCACAAACAAGGGCCTACCTAAGGGACACGAAACATCTGATTCAGATTTTGGACACTGTGAAAGTCGATAGATCGGAGAATTACCTACTAGCAACTGCCGATGTGTCCTCGCTCTACACGGTTATTAACCATATAGAGGCGATTCAAGCATCAAAATGGGCACTAACTAAATTTGGGTCACTTGTGTCTAAGCAAAATAGGTTTGTGTTAAGATGTTTGGCATTCGGCCTACAACACAACTATTTTTGGCACAGACAGAAGTACTATCGGCAATTGAATGGCATTGGCATGGGGGCCAAATACGCACCTAGTGTTGCCAATGTCTTCATGGCAGAGTGGGAGGAAACAGCTATCTACGAGGACCTACCGGATCAATTAATACTCTACAAGAGATTTATTGATGATTGTATTCTTATATGGAGGGGTGATACTGAATCTTTAATCCAATTTTTTAACAAATTAAATTTAAACCAGAAAAATATTGTACTTACATATACTATCGATGAAAAAACTATACAATTTCTGGATTTAGAAATTACACTTGAAGCAGATTTGATTACCACAAAAACGTATTTCAAACCGGTCGAACGGAATAGCTATATACCGGTTGATAGCTGCCACCATGACCCATGGCTAATAAACATCCCGAAAGGCCAATTGGTTAGAATCCGCAGGAATTGTACCGACTCACAGACTTTTTTGGAGCAAGCTAAAATGATTGGGGAAAAGTTTGTGAACAAAGGATACGACGACAGTTTCATACAGACACAAATCCAAAATGTGTTAGAAATACCCAGAGAGACATTAATAGAAGATAGGATAAAAAATAAAGCTATGGATGATCAAGTACCAATTATTTTAAATTATAACGTACAACATAAACAACTGGAAACCATCTTCAAAAGGCATTGGTCTATATTACAGGCTGATAAACAACTACAATGTATACTGCCTAGTATGCCCAGAATAATATATAGACGTGCCCCTTCCCTGAGGGACTTGGTGGCAAAGAATATACCTGATCCTCCCACCAAATCCAATACTCTAACCTTCTTCCAAGGAAAAGGTTTCTTTCCTTGTAAAAGGTGCTTTGCTTGCAAAAAGACCAATTTCAATGGACATAAATGCTCCAGTTTTGTGTCCAATGTTACACAAAAAGAATACCAAATTAAAGATCTAATAACATGTAGAACGGAGGGAGTAGTGTATGCTTTACAATGCTCATGCTCCCTTCAATATATTGGCCGCACAAAAAGGCCCTTGTGGAAACGTCTGAGGGAGCATGTGCAAAATATTGAAAAGGGCTTCCCTAAACATAATGTGTCACGACACTTTGACCTGTGCCACCATAGGGATCCCAAAGAATTAAAATTTTGGGCTATCGCTAAATACAACCCACATTGGAGGGGGAGCCACATGGTACGGACATTGAGTCAAACTGAATCAAAATGGATTCATGAGATGAGATCATTGTCGCCCAATGGGTTAAATATTGAATTTGACCTCAATTGTTTCATCTCTGACTATTAAGTATGTACAAGTTTTTTAACGTGATGATTCTTTATATATATATTTTATATATTGTTTATTTTTACATATATTCCTCTTTTTACAAAATATTTTAATTCTAGAATATTTTATTTTAAATGGTATGTTGTTATTTATAATAGTATATATAAATGTACTTTATAGATATTTTATATTGTAATTATATCTGCTCATTGATTGATGTAGTGCAGCATGTGCTGGAGTTTGTAAGTGCTGTATTTACTGTGGCCACTAGAGGCTGCTATGCATATAAGCATATCCTCAGTTTAATAACGCCACTAAGATGTTCTTGGATTTTTAAATGTTTTTAATTACTATAATAATTATTATTCTTTGTATTAAATTGCCTACATGCACTATGTTAATGAACAGTGTATGATCCTTCGTTTATGCTTGCAATGATGTAAGATGTCTAACACTCCCTCACTACCAATCCCGTCTCTGCCTGATTCCTATGCTGACTATAAATAATACCAGCGTAGAGCGGACAGGGAGTGACCCATGACTAAGTCAAGTGACTATTGACGTAACGCGTGGGGGAGGAGTTACGAGCGGGACGGATCTAGGATTCGATCTAGGATTCGAATGAGGAGAGGAAACATCATATGAGCTGAGCGGCTTAATGAAGGATCGGTGTATTGTTGCTATATGCGGCTTTTAATCGGTGGATTCGTGAGTGTGCCATTGTTAGAGACCATCTATCCTCTTTGTATTGTTTTACACTCAGCTGCGCTATGAGAGTATCTCTCTTTTGTTTTCCATGAGCTGTGGTTAATGTGGAAGAGGCGTATCTACTTGTGAAGCAGGAGCACGTTGTTTGAGATCACATCACACCTTCCTTTAATCATCACACTGATCTGGGTGTTGTTTCATTGAAAACCACTGGTGTATATTTATGCAATTGGACTTTACTTGTATCGTTTTTGCCTATTAATTTGACACTTGATAGTTTCTTTTTAATCACTTATCAGCACGATTTGCATTTTCTAAAGTTAATATTCAGCGCGAATTAACATATATATACATAATACATTTAGCCCACTTTCATCTTTAGTTGCTGATACAGCACGCAGTCATAGGTACCCAGTTGGGATGGGAGTACCACAAAGAAAAACTGATTCACTCTTACCAATATCAACAAAAAATAATAATTTACTAGGATTTCCGTATCTCTCCTGTGCATTAGGTCATATACATCAAATGAGAAACCATAATTCATTTCTGAGGTTACCAGATTATCAGGCAGGCCATTTTACTGGGTATTGGTATCCAAAACAATAGCAAACTGACAGTTGTGGAGCAGAAAAAGGTAACTCTGAAATCAAAGTCTCTGGGGCAGATCCACAGTGAGAGTACGCCGGCGTATCTACTGATACGCCGGCGTACTTTCAAATTTCCCGCATCGTATCTTTAGTTTGAATCCTCAAACCAAGATACGACGGCATCTGGGTTCGATCCGACAGGCGTACGGCTTCGTACGCCTTCGGATCATAGATGCAATACTTTGGCGTCCGCTGGGTGGAGTTTGCGTTGTTTTCCGCGTCGGGTATGCAAATGAGCTTTTTACGACGATCCAGGAACGTACGCGCGGCCGTCGCATTCTCTTACGTCGTCTCTAGTCGGCTTTTTCCGGCGTATAGTTAAAGCTGCTATTTTGTGGCGTATAGATAGACTCGCCATGTTAAGTATGGCCGTCGTTCCCGTGTCGAAATTTATTTTTTTATTTTTTTTGAGTAAGTCGTCCGTGAATAGGGATGGACGTAAGTCACGTCTAAGTTAAAACAATGACGTTGTTGCGACGTCATTTCGCGCAAAGCACGGCGGGAAATTTCGAAACGGAGCATGCGCAGTTCAATCGGCACGGGGACGCGCTTCATTTAAATGAATCACGCCCCCTAATCGCCGATTTGAATTCCGCCGCCAGAAATACACTACGCCACCGTAACTTACGGCGCAAAATCTTCCTGGATTCGACTTAAAGCCAGGTAAGATACGGCGGCGTAGCGTATCTCTGATACGCTGTGCCTATCCATTTCTATGTGGATCTGGCCCTCTGTGTTTTTCATGAAAACTGTCAGTATGAAAAGTGTATAAAAACAATCTCCTTGTGGAGTCTTTAGACCACAGTCTCCCGATTTGTTATAACTATATTTGGGAACCCTGCTTGTTATTTCTCTAATGCAGGGGTCTCCAAACTTTCTAAGCAAAGGGCCAGTTTACTGTCCTTCATAGTTTACGAGGGCCGGACAGTGGTCAGTGGAATTCAAAAAGGTCCAGACATCAGTGGGAAAAATTAACACCCCATTGTTTGTTTCAGTGGGAGTAATTGTGCCCCATCATTGAGAGAAACGGTGCCCCATTGTTGGCATCATTGAGAGGAATTGTCCCCTATCATTGGTTTCATTGAGAGAAACTGTGCCCTATTGTTAGTGTCAGCAGGAGAAATTATGCCACATTGTTGGTATCAGTGGATGAAATAGTGTCCCAAGGGCTGGATAAAAGCATGCAAAGGGCCTCATCTGGCCCCCGGGCTGCAGTTTGGAGACTACTGCTCTAATGTATGTAGACTTCTTGGACGAGTTATTATTATTGCCTATTACTGAATTTCGCAGGTTGACTTGTGTGTTATGATGTCATGTTGTACAAACGGCATATCTTAAATAAAGATTAAAAAAAAAAAACAATCTCCTGCACGCGGGAGCTTAGTCTATAGGTAGGTGGTGCAGCCAACCCTTTGGCTAAAATGTAGAATGTCAGTGGTCTTGTTGCCCTCCTCAGAACAATGGATATCTTTAAAACTGACACATATAAAGAGAAAAGGAGGGCGCACCGACCTTGTGCATTACCAAAGATAAATTTGTATTAAAAAAAGCTATAACAGCAATAGTCATACTTACAAACAAATGCAATAAAAAAGGCTTGTCAGTACATCAGCAAGTGGAACCGTACCTTTAGACGCCTGCAACCTGGACCAGATGTCATGGCAAACCGGCTTATGCGTTACGAGGGAGGACCCTCTTCCTCAGAGCCAACTTGTAAGCCGGTTTGCGTTGCCATCTGGTCCCCCCCACTATCTGTTCCAGGTTGCAGACGTCTAAAGGCACAGTTCCACTTGCTGATATACTGACAAGCCTTTTTTATCGCATTTGTTTGTTAGTATGACTATTGCTGTTATAGCTTTTTTTAATAAAAATGTATCTTTGGTAATGCACAAGGTCGGTGCGCCCTCTTTTTCCCTTTATATGTTTCAGTATGAAAAGTGTGCTTGGATGACCTGGAGCTCACTAGCCTATTAAAGGGGTAGGGTATCAATGATGAAGACTGCCTTAAAGTGGAACTCCAGGCAAACAACTAAATCCACAGCTGGACAGGGCAGCCATCACAAATTTTGGGGCCCCTTTCAGAGCTTTAGGTAGGGTCCCCCTGGAGCAGAGAACCAGGTGGGGGCCCTCCTCTCTCCTGCCGCAGATGATAAGCGGGGAGGGGCGGGGGGTTGTGGTAACGAAAGTGTCATCTCTTCTCTTCTCTCTCCTGCCGCGAGATGATAAGCGGGACGGGGGGGTTGGTGCTGACGAACAAAACAAAGTCAACTCAAGTCTTCTCTTCTTTCTCCTGCATTGGGCCCCTGGGGACCATCAGGCTCCTTACAGGTGTAATGCCTGTACCCCCCCCCCCTGATGGCGGCCCTGCAGCTGGAATATATCTATTTATTGTTTCCCTACCAAAACATTTCTAATTTTCTTTAGCCAGTCTTGTGGTTCACGCACCTCCAGCACACTGCAAGGCCAAGATCTCTCAGCTACATCTTAGATTAGTTTAGGTGATGATTAGGGATGAGCTTCGAGTTCGACTCAAACATTGCCTGTTCGCCTGTTCGGCGAACAACGAACAATTAGGGGTGTTCGCGGCAAATTCGAAAAGCTGCGGAACACCCTGTTAAAGTCTATGGGAGAAATCTAAAGTGTTAATTTTAAAGGCTAATATGCAAGTTATTGTCCTAAAAAGTGTTTGGGGACCTGGGTCCTGTCCCAGGAAACATGTATCAATGCAAAAAAAAGTTTTAAAAACTTCAGTTTTTTCAGGAGCAGTGAATTTAATAATGCTAAAAGTGAAACAATAAAAGTCTAATATTACTTTAAATTTTGTACCAAGGGGGGGGGTGTAAAGTCAGCATGTGAAAAAGCACATGTTTCCCGTACATAGAACTGTCCCTGCACAAAGTGTCATTTCTGAAATAAAAAAAGGCATTTAAAACCGGCTTTGCGGCTCTAATGAATTGTCGGCTCTTTCAATTACAGAGATGATTCATTCATAAAGGAAAAAAAATAAATGTGTGGGGGTCGCCCAAATTAAATTACCAGGCCCTTCAGGTCTGGAATGGATATTAAGGGGAACCCTGCCGTAAAAAAAAAAAAATTACGTAGGGTTCCCCGCAAATATCCATACCAGGCCCTTCAGGTCTGGTGTGGATTTTAAGGGGAACTCCACCCCAAATAAAAAAAAAATGGCGTGGAGTCCCCCTCAAAATCCACACCAGACCCTTATCCGAGCACGTTAACCTGTTAACGTTAACAAATTTTTTTTTTTACGGCGGGGTTCCCCTTAATATCCATTCCAGACCTTAAGGGCCTGGTAATTTAATTTGGGGGACCCCCACACATTTTTTTTTCTTTCTGAATGAATTATCTCTGTAATTGCCAGAGCCGACAATTCATTAGAGCCGCAAAGCCGGTTTTAAATGCCTTTTTTTCTTTTAGAAATGACACTTTGTGCAGGGACAGTTCTATGTACGGGAAACATGCGCTTTTTCACATGCTGACTTTACACCCCCCCAGGTATGAAATTTAAAGTAATATTACACTTTTATTGTTTCACTTTTAGCATTATTAAATTCACTGCTCCTGAAAAAACGGCCGTTTTTAAAAAAAAAATTTGCATTGATACATGTTTCCTGGGACAGGACCCAGGTCCCCAAACACTTTTTAGGACAATAACTTGCATATTAGCCTTTAAAATTAACACTTTAGATTTCAAATGTTCGAGTCCCATAGACTTTAACGGGGTTCTAATGTTCACACAAACATTTGGTGTGTTCGCAAGTTCTGATGCGAACCGAACAGGGGGGTGTTCGGCTCATCCTTAGTGATGATAATGATTCATAGACCAAAGAGCAAAATGAACGCAAGAAGCACATAAAAGCATCTTCATTGTCGAGCCTGGTAAAAGAGTTACGGCTGTGCAATTTGAAAAATGTGTGCATATCAAGATTATTTATTAATATTTATAAGAAAATACTCTTTGGCAGGTAAAACGCAAGCATATATGTGTTCCCTCTGTTAGCTTTTGTTACAAAAAATTACTTTTAATGTGGCTATGCCTAATTTTTATCTACTTTGTCCAATTATAGAGCAACAACACTCTTGATCATGCATATTTCTGATGTAGAGTTGTGAATATAAAATTAAGGCACTTCAATTGTCACTGCTCCATTTCATTAGCAATGGCTACATGTGTTCAAAAATACATTTGCATTGATCAGTTCTACACCACTAAAATCTTTTACACGTAAGAGATTCATTTAAAATAGGCGAGGGCCAACACAAATTCTGAATGTAGATTTTACAACTACATGACCTATAGAAAAGATACTGGTGACAAGACATCTGACATACACTATGTTACCAAAAGTATTGAGACACCTGCCTTTACACGCACATGAACTTTAATGGCATCCCAGTATTAGTCCATAGGGTTCAATATTGAGTTGTCCCACCCTTTGCAGCTATAACAGCTTCAACTCTTCTGGGAAGGCTGTCCACAAGGTTTAGTGGTGTGTCTGTGGGAAAGCATTGAAGTTGGACTAGAAGGCCTGGTTTGCAGTCTCCCCTCTAATTCATCCCAAAGGTGTTCTATCGAGTTGAGGTCGGGACTCTGTGCAGGCCAGTCAAGTTCCTCCACCCCAAAACTCGCTCATTCATGTTGTTATGGACCTGTTCCAACAGTCATGTTGGAAACAGGAATGGGCCATCCCCAAACTTTTCCCACAGTTGGGAGCATGAAATTGCCCAAAATGTCTTGGTATGCAGACGTCTTCAGAGCTCCCTTCACTGGAACCAAGGGGCAAGCCTAACCCCCTCCACCAAATTATTTGGATCAGTGAACAAAGCAAGGTTCATAAAGACAAGGATGAACGTGATTCGGGTGGAGGAACTTGACAGTCCTGACCTCAACCTGATAGAACACCTTTGGCTTCTCGTCTACATCAGTGCCTGACCTCACAAATGCACTTCTGGAAGAATGTTCAAACATTCCGATAGACACACTCCTAAACCTTGTGGACAGCCTTCCCAGAGGAGTTGAAGATGTTATAGCTGCAAAGGGTGGACCAACTCAATATTAAACCCTACAGACTAAGACTGGGATGCAATCAAAGTTCATGTGCGTGTAAAGGCAAGTGTCCCAATACTTTTGGTAATATAGTGTACCTGAAAGTGTGTTGGATGCGGAAGATTCTATGGTAGCCATATGTATATATCAGAAACTTTAGTCATTGCTTGCTGGAGAGGTAAATATCTCCTATTTTTACAGGCTTGAGAGAGATCCTAGAGACTAACCTTGTTAAACCTTAGAGAGACTGCTTGAGATTTGCTGGCTCAGGTTTGCTCTTGCATTGGATTCCACTGAACTGTAGTTCTCCTATCACTAGTCTCTAGAGGGGTTTCACCCCAAAGAGTCAGTCATAGAGAGAGAGTCCACTTTGGACACTATTTGGAGTATCCCAAGGCTTATGCCACACCCTGCTCAAGTTCAGTCAGCATTAAATGACAAAAATACATGCACTGCCTGTTTCTTGAGTTGTTAGACTGTGAATCTGCTGTTTGCCTGGCTGATGTGTACCTCATAAGGAATAGAACCTGGGTCAAAACTTCTAGCTCAGTCTGGGGTCTGTGTTACACAAGGTTTATAAAGCGCCTACAGTTTGTGCAATAAAGTAAGTGATACAAAAAGGTAATAACTGTGAGGGGATACATTTGTAGAGAAAATAAAAGTTCAGTTGATATGTAGTGGTAAGACAACCCCCCCTCCCTCGTCTAAAGTCAAATACAGTAGGGCAGGGGTATCAAACTCAGATTCATCGGGGGGCCGCATTAGCAGTTTAGTTACCCTCAAAAGGCTGGTTGTATCTGTAGGACTATGTATCCACTCTAGGGGCGCACTATGTACAGAGTGCAGGGTTCAGAAGCTCGCTACGTACAGAGTGCAGGGTACAGGAGTGTGATACGTACAGAGTGAAGGGTACAGGAGCGCGCAACGTAGAGAGTGCAGGGTACAGGAGCACACTACGTACAGAGTGCAGGGTACAGGAGCGCGCTACGTACAGAGTGCAGGGTACAGGAGCGGGCTACATACAGAGTGCAGGGTACAGGAGCTCGCTATGTACAGAGTGCAGGGTCCAGGAGTGTGCTATGTACAAAGTGCAGGGTACAGGAGTGTGCTATGTACAGAGTGCAGGGTACAGGAGTGTGCTACGTACAGAGTGCAGGGTACAGGAGCGCGCTACATACAGATTTGTTGTACTTTCCCTTTGTAAAATCAATAAAAATGTATGACTAAAAAGAAAAAAAAATTGTCACCACAACACTGCCTCTCTTCATCAGCCTGCTGGATGGGGGAAAAAAAACATATTCGGCTGGCCCGGCATAGCTGTCAGTGGTAGAGTTTCCTGCAGGGCTCAGCTCACAAAAAATCTGGTGTTCTGTCGGATAGTGCCAGCCGCACAGCGCATGCGCTGTACATAACTGCACAACAGCTGATTTCACGCTGAAGGGACTGAAGAGGAGAGAGCGTAAGTTTTTTATTCTTGTCTCCTTGGAGACCGACGGGCACGATTGCGTTGTCACATGCTGGCGCCCGTTCGTGGGACTGAGGGGGAGGATGTTTACCCTTGGGGGACTTGGCGGCGAGAAACAAACAGGTGTCAGCCGGAGGCCACTTAGAAAGGCCTGGCGGGCCGGATTCGGCACACGGGCATTGTGTTTGCCACCTGTGCAGTAGGGGATAACTGTGCAGATTAGGATAAGGAATTCCAAAATCTGAGAGACTCCGGAGAAGTTCTAGAAACAAGCATGGGGCGAGATGACAAGGAAACCAGAGAACTACAGTTAGTAATTTTACTGGCTAGTTTTAATCCGCTTTCAATCACAGCAATCTCAAAACCATGATTTTATTAACTTTGTAGTTTTGATTCAAATGAAAACTGTGGTTTAAATAAACCAAAACCACGGCAGTACCACTGGAAAGACATTTTAGATTGATTTCTTTGCCAACAGTCGATCACAGGTTGTTGTATTTGCATGCTGGTGGAGAGCTACCATGATTGCCAAAATATGCCAAGAAGTAGAGCGATAACATCACAACGAGTATTATTTACTTTATTTCTTAACTTTACTGTTAAAATAACTTTTTATTATTTAGTTACTGTTTTTTTTTTCCAGATCAAATGCATGACCACATCAATAAAACATAAACTACTGTCTCAGTAAGAGAGCAAACCTCTGTGGCTAGTGGCCTAGAAAGATTGTCACTGCCTAGTAGGCTGTTAAATTGCTACTATACTAATGTGGCTTTTGAGATTAAAATGTATGTTTTTTCATATTGGGGCAGACATATTTGTAAATGTTATTTACATTTATTTTATGCCAGAATGAAACTAGTTTTTAAAATTGGAGAATTTAGCTGGGTTGATGAAGTGCATTTCTCAAGTAAAGTTTTGAGTTTGAATGTACAGTAGATTTTAAAAAGATTTTAAAAAGAGTCAAACTAACTAATTCCACGGGTGTGAGGGCCAACCCATAATAGGCCAATTAGCACATGGTAGAAATTTATGCAACAGATTGTACTAAAAGCTGAGTGCCAACCTTACATTGCAGTGGCATTATTGAGGGGGAAGAGGAGCGAAAAATGGACTTTGTAGGCACTTTTTATATAAAAAATACAAAATTTTAATTTAGTAATCACTTTGACAATATAAACAAAATAATAAATAAATTTGATTAATAAAACATGTGTCGGATAATTAGAACCAAAAGCAGTGGGCCGTGCTGAGTGAATCTGTTGGTATGGATCACTGAAGAACTTCGGTTCGCACTGGTCCACTCTTGGTTCAATCCTTTGACCATGTATAATGTTCCACAATTGGCTCTACTAGTTTCACTGAGATGATCCGCTTCATCGGGAGCTTGGAACACATGGGATGATATTATGTTCAAATGAGGAGTGTTAAAAACAGAGGCATCACCCTGCGGAGAAGACCACCTCTTGACCGACCCAGCCGGGTCAGACACGAGTAAGCATCACCAATCAGCAAGCATCAATAGGGCCGCAAGGAACCGATCCACGAACAACCCAGGGGGGGCCCACTGGTACGAACTTTAGGTAATGCAGACAAAGTCTTGTAGGGCCGGACCGCAGCGGTGATGTATGGTGTGGTTCGCTAAGTGTGGAGCGAGCCACACCATACATCACCGATGCTACGTCGATTGCGGCCATCCGTATTCCGGATCGAGTTACGCAAACGACGTAAAAATTTGAATCTCGGCGCGGGAACGACGGCCATACTTAACATTAGCTACCCCTCATATAGCAGGGGTAGCTATCCGCCGGAAAAAACTGGATGGGAGAGTAGCTCCAATAAAGTCTAGTGAACAAGGCAGTAGTGCAAAACAACTTCATAGCATAGTAATTTTTAATTAATTTACTTAAATTAAAAAAAGTGATAGATTCACACAAAAAATGAAATTCCAGAGGTAAGCTTGAAACCGTAGTAAAAGTCCTAAAAATATGGTGGTTGTCAGTAAGAAGCACAATCACCAACACTTGCTTCTGCACTGGTAAATAGTTTAAATACCTGTTCTACATGTGTCACAATCAGTTTCTGATGCTCCAACTCTAAAACAACTTGCTCTGTTAGTATTGAAAAATAAAAAATAACTACCATAGTTCTGTTGTTCAAGAAATGTTGTCTGTCAGTGTTGTTGTATAGTGTTAATTATGTCCATTTTATCTTCTGCACCAAGTAAAACATTCCATTCCACATACAGTTGTGCTTATAAGTTTACAGAATTTATTTTACTTTTCTTTCACTCATGGTTAGTGTTTGGCTGAGGCCATTAATTATGAATCAACTGTGTTTACTCTTTTTAATCATAATGACAACAGAAACTACCCAAATCACCCTGATCAAAAGTTTACATACCCTGGTGATTTTGGCCTGATAACATGCACACTAGTTGACACAAAGGGGTTTGAATGGCTATTAAAGGTAACCATCCTCACCTGTGATCTGTTTGCTTGTAATTAGTGTGTGTGTGTTAGGCATGTGCATTTCGTTTCGTTCCGAATCGAAATTCGGACAAATTTTTCATTATTCGGACTTTCGGATGCATACGAATTCCCGAATTGCAATATTAACGAATTTACCAAATTCGATTGGAATTTGGAAAAAAATATTCTATTCGAATCGAATTCGAAAAAAAATTATATTCGAAAAGAGACTATTTGTTTTTGAATCCGGTCGAAATATTTTCGAATTCGGCCAGATTTTTCTAAATTTGGTCAAAAACGAACGAATTCCGAAAACGAATTTAACACATGTAACGAATCTAACTTAACGAAATTAAGTAAATAACGAATTAAAACAAAACAAAATTAAACCCATTTTTCCCTTTTGCACATGCCTAGTGTGTGTGTGTAAAAATTCAATGAGTTTCTGGACTTCTGGCAGACCCTTCCATCCAGTGCTGTACTGACGTTTCTGGATTCTGAGTCATGGGGAAAGCAAAAGGATTGTCAAAGGATTGGCAGAAAAAGGTAGTTGAACTGTATAAAACAGGAAAAATATATAAAAAGAGATCCAAGGAATTGAGAATGCCAATCAGCAGTGTTCAAACTCTAATAAAGAAGTTGAAAATGAGGGTTCTGTTAAAACCAAACCACAGTCAGGTAGACCAACTAAAATTTCAGCCATAACTGCCTGGAAAATTGTTTGAGATGCAAAGAAAAACCAACAAACAACTTCAGGTGAAATACTGGACTCTCTGAAAACATGTGGTGCGGCTGTTTCAAGATGCACAATAAGGAGGCACTTGAATAAAAATGGACTGCATGGTCGAGTCTCCAGAAGAAAACCATAACTACGCAAATGACACAAAGTATACTGCATACAATACGCCAAACAGCACAGAGACAAGCCTCAAACATTCTGGCACAAAGTCATTTGGAGTAATGAGACCAAAATTGTGATTTCTGGCTACAACCATAAACGCTTCATTTGGAGAGGAGTCAACAAGGCCTATGATGAAAGGTACACCATTCCTACTGTGAAACACGGAGGTGGATCACTGGTGTTTTGGGGATGTGTGATCTACAAACGCACAAGAAATTTGGTTGAAATTGATGGCAAGATGAATGCAGTATGTTATCAAAAATACTGGAGGAACGTTTGCATTCATCAGCCAGGAAGCTCCGCATAGGACGTACTGTACTGGGACATTACAACATGACAATGATCCAAAACACAAGGCCAAGTCGACCTGTCGTTGGCTACAGCACAATAAAGTGAAGGTTCTGTAGTGGTCAGTCTCCTGACCTCAATATTATTGAGCCACTCTAGGGAGATCTCAAACATGCAAGACAGAATGGGCAGCTTTACCATCTGAGAATATAAAGAGCCTCATCCACAAATACCACAAAAGACTTCAAGCTGTCATTGACGGTAAAGGGGGCAATAGACAGTAGAACTGGGGTAAACTTTTGATCAGAGTCATTTGGGTAGTTTTTGTTGTAATTATGATTTTAAAAGAGTAAACATACTTGCCAAACACTAACCATGACTGAAAGAAGAGTTTTTGTGTTATCATGCATAGTCTCTGAAAAATGGCCAAGAAATCATAAATTCTGCCAGGGCATGTAAACTTATGAGCACAACTGTAAATTAGTCCGCAGTAAAACATTTTTTCCAGCACATTTATAAATTATTTTAAAATTTAAAAATTTCATGATTAAAAAAAAAAAGTTTTAGATCTTTCTTTTGCTGCGTGTATATACAGTACATTGCTTTACAAACAAAACATGTAATAAATCACCAAGGATTCCAAAAGGACCATGGAGTATCTAATAAGACAGCACAACAGCAGAAATCTCCTTTAAGACAGAAAGACTGTTAGTGTAGCTGTCTTTGTAGCACAGGCTTCTTGCGGTCCAATACATCAGCCTGGCAGATTGTTAATGCTCAGCCTACACAGGCTTGGAGAGGAGAGCACAGAAGAGGGCTGCAAATGTCTGCCAAAGGGCTATACCCACCCCTAGCAAAGAGGCATCAGGAGGACTTCCTATTGGCCAGCAGGGCTGTGATGAATCATATTGGGTGTCACACAGCTGCTTTGTTGGTCCCTCCAATGCCTGAATGGGGAACAATTTAGCTGGGAACCACACCTTCTCTTGTGAACAGAGAGAGAAGGGGTGAAGTGTTCCCTCATGCTCTGTGGCTGGGACTCGCATTGATGATGTGTTACAGTGCTTGGAGCCCAAGAGTTGAGGACCCGGGAGTTAAAGATAAACACAAGTTACAAGAGCCTGTATACAAGGCTTGGGGCTGCAGTACACCTGTGAAAAGCAAGTCTGCTGGAAATAGCTGCAGGAAGCATGTAGCAGCTACCAGGCTTGGACTAGGAGAAGCTGGTTTGGGGATTTTGCTACCATCACTTCACTGGTGAGAGCCTGTTTTCCTGCTGCTGCCTGCAACAGAAGCTAGACTAGACTAGAACTTTGCTACTGGAGAGCCTGTTTTGATGTTGCTGCAGATTGTCAGGCCTTTGCTACTGAGACTACTGTGCTGCTTCTGGGGTGAGTGTGCTAAACAGCCCTAAGACCACATGGTGCTCTTCTATTGCTTCATCCATCACCGACTTGAGTGGGGGACCCCTTGTAGCTGTTGCCTGGCCTACAAGGAACTGCTTGAGACCAAGATGAGAGGCCTCTTGACAACCTGCGTACATTTTCTCTAACTGAGAACTCCACCACAGCACAAGGGCCCCAACTCTGGCAGGACTTAAGTTAACATTCCACTGGCCAGTGACTAGGCAGGGCAGCCTCATCATGAGGTTGAACTACAGGTACTACCGTTTGTTAGTGTTGTTTCTGACACTAACTTAGAGTGTTCTACTGTGTCAAAATCATTCCCTACTCCTGCCTAGTGTGTTTGGCTTTACCATTTCTCAGGCAGTAGGGAGGGATTGAATGGTATTCATTTGGCTGTTTTCAACATTTTATTGTGCGAGTAATTGGATTTCATCTTGTTATGCTCATCTAACAAATCTTTCCTTGCAGGGCTTTTTGCTTCTCAATAAACCCCATTTAGGCTACTACCAGGTGGGTAGTGGGCAGGTCATCACTGGAGCAGGGCAGGAGAACGTAAAGAATTCAGCTACCTTCAGGGGTAGTGCTACATTCATAATGAATATTTGAAGAAAAGATTAATCCTTGTGATGAGTCTCTACTCCAAAGTGTTAAAAAAAAGTATTTTTTAGGGGATAACAGAAAGACATGTACAAAAGAGCTTAACACTCTTACACAACAAAATAATATTATGTAATGTTTAATTTCTAACTGGCTAAAAAAAAATATATATATTTTTTTTAAAATGATGTTCTATTTAGTCCTGAATACAATGGGCCGGATTCACAGAGACTTACGCCGACGTGTCTTTATATACACCACGTAAGTCCATGGATGCACTGTCGTATCTATGCGCCTTATTCTTGTAATAAGATATGCCTGAATTCTGGCTTCTTACGACCGACGTAAGTCTCCTACGCCGTCGTATCTTGGGTGCATATTTACGCTGGCCGCGTCAAATATGTAAATGAGCTAGATACACCGATTCACGAACGTACTTGCGCCCGTCGCAGTAAGCTACTTGCCTCTCTATGTTACGTCGGCGTAGCGCATATGGGCTGCTTTACGCCCACTCAAAGATACGCCGCTCTCTGTGAATCTGGCCCAATATGTACAAAACCAACATATATTTCCTTTATTGGAATACTGGGTCTTAAAAGCGGACCCACGCTTTGAACTGGCTCAGGTTGTGATCATTGTGCCAACTATCACAAAAAAGTGTTCAGTGCATCAGATGTATCAGTCCAAAGAATAGTACATTTGTTGAGGAGATTTATCATTGTCAAAATGAATAAATCCTGGATACTTGATGATTATCAGGAACCTAATTTTGACACAAATAAATTGAATGTTTTCTGTTCAGTTTTTATTTTTTTTATTATTATTATTATCACCTTTCATACCTATTGTTTCCTGTACTACACCCTAAAAAATGGAGATAGGTATAAAAATGATATGTCTGGAAAATAAACAAGGAATCTGGCCATACACTACCTGATTGTACAATCACTTTTAGGTCTACTATAATCTATACATTGAGAGAGAAGATCACCGCTCAAGGTAGGTCTATTGTAGGGTCGTTTCAAAAATATAGGACTCCATGGGTGCAGGCAATGCACTAAGGCAAATATTGGTAAAAAGATGAGGGATGGACAGCCGCACTCCAAACCAAACAGGTTGTCTTTATTCAAATCAACAGCAAGAACACAGCAGATCACAGCAATAGGAACAGGAGAATACCGACGTTTCGCACTGGCTTCAGTGCTTATTCATGGCTAACATGCATTGAAACTGTTCAGTATATATAGAGATCAGAGGCTAGTGTGTGACCTGATTGAATAATTGGCTGAGGGTTGTCCGCAATCATTGGGCACACCAGAAGTCAATATCAGATCACAAACTGCCTATACATATCCAAGGGAACATAAAAAAAAAAAAAAAATAATGTGAAATGTTGTTGAACAAAAATCCAAGGTGCCAAAAAACAGATGTGATCCACATAAATATTATTTAGACTAAGCATATAACAACATTTCACATTTTATTTTTATTTTTTTTTATTTTTATGTTCCCTTGGATATGTATAGGCAGTTTGTGATCTGATATTGACTTCTGGTGTGCCCAATGATTGCGGACAACCCTCAGCCAATTATTCAATCAGGTCACACACTAGCCTCTGATCTCTATATATACTGAACAGTTTCAATGCATGTTAGCCATGAATAAGCACTGAAGCCAGTGCGAAACGTCGGTATTCTCCTGTTCCTATTGCTGTGATCTGCTGTGTTCTTGCTGTTGATTTGAATAAAGACAACCTGTTTGGTTTGGAGTGCGGCTGTCCATCCCTCATCTTTTTACCTATAATCTATACATTGTACCCCTACCCATTCACCAAAAATGTAAACAAATAAATAAACACACGTCCACTCAGACAGCCATCCAGGTGGCACAGAACCCGATCACCTGACTCTATCCAAATGAATAGGCTCTCCCAGCAGCAGGCCAGGGGACCCAAGAAAATCCCTGCCCATTGGCTGAGACACCCCATTTATTCCTAATCTGTCCTTGCTATGCCCTTGTCTTATCTAATGTCACCAGCTACAATGCCACCCAGTGACAGAAGAGAAAAGTGTAGCAATGCCAGAATTAGGGAGAAATCAATTGATCCCCTAACAATTGGCCAAGGCAACTGTCGCCTGGCAAATACATTTGATAGAAGCCCTGCCCAAACATCAGGGTGCTACACTTCCTTTAACTGCTTGTTGCCCGCCCACCATCAAATGACGGCGGAGCAGTGTGGCTCTCGTTTTGGGGCAACGTCGTACGACGGTCCAGAATGGCCGCTCTCGCACGCAGCGCTGCGAATGCGGTGGGCACACAGTGCGACGAACGCGGGGGCGCACAGCGCGGCAAACGCAGCAGCATTGTGTTGTTAGGACACGTCGCGACCCCAATCTCTGTAAAGAGCTGCGTCCGTGGCTCTTTTACCATGTGATTGACTTTGTCCAAACACAGCCGGTCACATGTAAACACGGAGATGCTGGTAATCGTCTCTCCTCGCCTCACACTGACAGAGTGTGTGGTGACGAGAACTGATCAGCGGCATCTTCTCACAGGGGGACATGTAGGAATGTAATCAGGGGGCATCTGTTTCTATTCTAATATCCCTTTCTATGGTATTACCAGTTGATCTAACTTGATCAATCCATATTTTGGAATCATATATGTGTGTGTGTTTCCTGTCAATCTGGGAAATCAAAACTAATATGTATTTGATTAAAAAAAAATGTTTTAATTATTTATATTTTATTGTAGTGATCATACTGTATATGCAGTGCCTGGTATAAAATTATCCTGAGGAAGCCATTGAAATGGCGAAACATGTAGAGATATAATCAGTTTGCACCTTCTGCTTGTATTATAAGATCATTTTTTTATGTACCTTCTGTATTCATAATTTTAATCTATTAAATGTATATTTTTTTAATTTTTTGTATTATAGGCACCTTAAAAGTCCCATAAATATCTTTCCTATATGCTATAACTTATATAAGGATGTGGTGCTAAATTGATTCTCAGTTTTCCAGCCAAAATCTTCTCTCCTTGTATAGTGACAGATTAGTGTAGGGCTTGTAGGCACTAGTCTGCAAAATAGATGTAAACCCTTGCTGAATGTCCTGTCTTGGGGAATCTTAGAGAATTTGGGGTTCGGGAGGGAAAGGATTTTACTTCCTAATGCTACTAAGGTCTTGCATCTTCCATATGTCCTGTCCAGTCCACATGCAGTACAGTCATATCAGGCTGCAAGTTTTTTTTTTAGGGGGAAAAAATGGTTTGTCAAAAAAAAAAGAGTAGAAAAAGATCTCTCAGGTGATTCATTGTCTCCAAAGAAAAAAGAATGGCTTCAATAAAGTTGATAACGTACAACGTTAGAGGGTTAAACTCCCCACAGAAGCGACATATGTTGCTATGGAAATTGGAAAGAGTGGGCGCAGAAATAATATTCCTACAAGAAACCCATCTGGTATTGGACGCCAATATTAAATTACACTCCAAGAAGATCCCTTTATGGTATTATGCAGATTCCCC
Organism: Rana temporaria; assembly: GCF_905171775.1. Lineage (NCBI taxonomy): Eukaryota > Metazoa > Chordata > Amphibia > Anura > Ranidae > Rana > Rana temporaria. Next base: position 400,180,205 of record NC_053490.1, read on the forward strand.
CACAAAGAAGGCAACAGGGGTGGCAATTGGTTTTGGAAATAATGTTGGCTTTGAGATTGAGGATAGGAAGGTCGATCCTGAAGGTAGATTCCTGTTCCTGAGAGGAACTATATCCGGCACAAAATATACCTTGGCAAATGTATACTGCCCCAACAAGCACCCTAAAAAATATTTGCTAGGGATCTTAAAGGAACTGGGTGAATTTAAAAAAGGTTACTTAATACTGGCTGGAGATTTAAACTTTAACATGGATAGCAAATTAGATTCCACTTCCAGGGTAGCAGATAAAGAAAAAAGAAAATTAAGAAGGGTAAAAGGAAAACTATTTGAACATCAATTAGTAGAGGTCTGGAGGATTCAACATCCTAATGAAAAAGATTTTACATACCATTCAATGATACACGTAATGTACTCCAGACTGGATTATATACTGATCGAACATAGAGCATTGGGGGTAGTTTTGGAAACATCAATAGAAATAGCCACAATATCAGATCATGCCCCAGTGACAATGAATTTAAAATTAAAAAGGGAAGTGACGGGGAGAGGAGCCTGGAGAATAAATGAAGATATAAGAAGATCAAGAAGTAGAGAAGACCATAAAAACAGAAATCGACCAGTATTTTCTGACCAATGATACACCAGAATTAAGTAAGGTAATAATTTGGGAAACACATAAGGCCGTTATAAGGGGCCAATTGATAGCTATTGGGGCTAGAAAAAAGAAAGAGAAATTAACATGCAAAAAATCTTAAAAGAAATATATGACTTGGAACAAAGACATAAAAGAAATGCCGAACAGGAAACTCAACGTGCCTTAATATTAAAAAGGGAACTATTAAAAGACCTAATGGAGCAGGAAACGAGAAAGGAGTTCAACAGAATTAGAAAGGACAGATACAAAGGAGGAAATAAGCCTGGAAAATACCTTGCAAAAATGTTAAGGCGCAATAAGTCATTAAACTATATAGAGAAGATAAAGAATGGAAGAGGAGAAATGGTGGATAAATCAGCCGAAATTGCAACAGCATTCCAAACATACTGTATTATAGTGCATTATACGCAATTAGAAAGGAAGATACACATAAGGATAAGGAGAAGAGGAAAGAAAAAATACAAGAATATTTAAAGAATGCGAAATTGCCAAAAATACATGAAGAACGCTTGACAGCTTTGGAAGCAGTGATTACACAGGAAGAAGTTAGAAGAGCATTGAAAGAAACACCTACTGGGAAAAGTCCTGGACCAGATGGGTTCAACATCAAATACTATAAAAAATTTCAGAGTCAACTGATCCCGAGCCTATGTGAATACTTTAATAAAATAGGGGAAGAAGAGGTAATACGACAAGAATCCTTATTGGCCCACATCCCTCGGGCTTTCACATTGAGTAGGCAGTGAAGGAGTTTTTCAGGCGGTAAAGCAGCGCTATTTTTAGCGCTGTATCGCCTGAAAAACTCCTCAGTGTGATAGGGGTCTTAGTATCCAGTCCAGAGGCACAGATATACAGTTTACCAGAGTGGAGTTGCATGTATTATTGTCTAACTGTTGAAAAAACAATGGCTCGATGAGGTTGTTGTGAAGCTGGCTAGTACTGGCTGAGAGGTAACATATGGCAGGAAGCAAAGTAAAAGGAGGCAGTTAAAGGACCTATGGTCCGCTCACTCAACCATCCATGAAGCAATATAATCACAGTCCTGTACTATCTTTCTCCAGTCCGGGGGGCTGTATGAGCTGTCCTGTATGTTCTGTTTGTTAAGTGGGGTCCGTGGGGCTCCAGTGAGCAGTTTACTGTCAGCACTATATAAGTGTCAGGTCCTCTGGGCCACCGTCCGCTTGTCGAGATAATCACCACTGGCTTCAGACAATCAACTGCGCATGCACAAGCGTAATGAGATATGTCGTCCACGACGCATAGAGTGTCTCTGTTGTGATACCAAATCCGACATGTTTCATGGTTCTGTAAACAAATTATTGCTGAGGAAGAAAAGGAGCTGCATATAGAGACTGTATAAAGGAAGAGTGGACCCTGAAGTTTGTTCTGAAGTCAAGTGGGCATCGTATAATCTCCCTTCCCTATCCAAGTTATAATCCCTCAATTAACAAAAAAAAAACATTGTTGGCAAGCACAGAGGTAGGACATTTCTTGTAGTTGATTACCAGATTTGCACACATCTATCTCAGGAGGGATTTTGATCCACTCTTCTTTACAGATCTTCTCTAAATCCTTAAGGTTTCTTGGCTGTTGCTTAGCAACTCAAAGTTTCAGCTCCCTTCATAAATTTTCTATAGGATTAAGGTCTGGAGACTGGGTAGGCCACTCCATGTCCTTAATGTGCTTCTTCTTGAACCACTCCTTTGTTGCCTTGGCGGTATGTTTTGGGTCATTATCATGCTGGAAGACCCATTCATGACCTATCTTCAGTGTTCTACCTGAGGGAAGAATACAATACATGGTCTCGTCCATTGGCCCCTCAATGCGGCCAAGTCAGAGAAACAGCCTCAAAGCATAATGTTTCCACCTCCATGCTTGACTGTAGGGATGGTGTTCTTAGGGTCATAGTCAGCATTTTTCTTCTTCCAAACATGGTAAGTCGAGTTAATGCCAAAGAGCTCAATTTTGGTCTCATCTGACCACAGCACTTTCTCCCAATCCTTCTATGAATCATTTAGATGTCCTTTGGTCAACTTCAGATGGGGCCTGTACATGTGCCTTCTTTAGGAGTGGGACCTTGTGGGCACTGCAGCATTTCAATCCATGGTGGCGTTTTGTGTTTTACCAATGGTTTGTTTGGTGACTGTGGTCCTAACTGCCTTGAGATCATTCACAAGCTCCTCCTGTGTAGTTCCTCACTTTTCTCATGATCATCCTGACCCCATGAGGCAAAATCTTGCATGGAGCTCCAAACTGAGGGAGATGGATGGTTATTTTGTATTTCTTCAATTTGCGAATAATCGCTCCAACAGTTCTCTCCTTCTCACCAAGCTTCTTGCTGAAGGTCTTGTAGCCCATTCCATCCCATTTCCCATGATTGTGAGGTTTGAATGAAAGAAAGGGATTCTATGGACATACACATAATTAGTTGTCGTTAGGAGCAACTTCTCAAGTTGACAGGACTAATCTGTGTACCACATGAGCACATACTCTAGCCAGTCTGTGGGAGTCAGAATTATTGTTGGTTGGTAGGGGATCAAATACTTATTTAGCACCCTCTAGTGTAAAGTATTAGATGTACATAGTTAGTGTTTAGAGTAGGTAACTTTTAGTCTGGCTAAGAGCCAGATTGGGTTGAATCTGGGTCAGGGTGAGTGACTCAGGGAGGGTGGATGACTCATCAGGCAGCACCTCTGGTAACTCCCCCTAATTGCTGGAAACTTGGAGAAGCTTCCAGAAGAATAGGATGGAGGACAAGAGAAGCTGCCTGGAGTATTGAAGAGGGCCCCAGCCAATCCCCAGCAAAGTGGGATGACGGGAGCGGGCACCTCTTAAATACTCCTGGGTCATGCCAGCAGGGGGCAGTCAGGTGGAAGCTGGAGATTGAGTGCTGAGAAGGCTGTCGTTGGCCCTTGAGGGTGCCCCCTAATCTGGGGGGAGTGACCTTAGGCCTGGGGCTCGGGTGCTGAAGGGATCATCTTACAACACACAGAGGAGTCCTGTACTGGATGCACAGGAGCAGGTATGAGGACAGCGGGAGAGAGTGAGCACATCCAGGAGATCTCCACAGGGAAGTTAGCCGGGGCCCGGGTGGCTGGTGAGTGTGCAGTCGGGGAGGACTGTGGAGAAGTAGCCAGGTGGGCTAGTGAAAGGGGCAGCTGGCAGTGTCTGAAGAGTTGGTGCTGGGATCAGTAGCCACAGGGATGTAAGCTGGATACTGTATTTGCAACACAACCCAAGGGGCACAGGAGTCTGTCTGTAAAGGACTTTTGCTACAAGATATGACTTTTGCCTTTTTGCCAGATCAACTATCGGTGTGCCAGCTAGGATTTCTGCAAGTAAGTGTGCTGGAGGAAGAGAGAGTGAGGAGTGTATGTAGGGGAGTTGGCCCTGAGAAGTTCTAAGTCTAGTGGGCCTCCCATAATTTCCCTATTCCCTATCCAAGTTTTATCTCCTCAATAAAATACAAAAAAACAAGCACAGCAATGTTTCTTGACTCTGGAAGCCTGTGAAGATTCAGTGTGCCTGGCTGTGCAGGGTGGAGGATGCCTATTCTCCAGTGGTGTGTAACATTTGGTGGCAGAGTCTGGGATATAGCCCACGGTAACCTGCACAACCATTGCTCTTAGTAACGAAGATTAATCTGATCTGTGCTTTGTTCCAAGACCAGAGTAAGTTAAAGCCAGGGAGAAGGACTTATGTGCCTATTTGTGACCATGTGCTTAAAGTCAATTGCCTTTGCCCATAGCAACCAGTGGGAGCTGCCGAAACTACTGCTGCCCTGCATAACCAGTTGTACCAACCTCGGCTGGGATGGACATTTGTACCAATAACCTGCTATTCAGTGAGAACTGTGTGATGTGCAGTCGCCCATGGCAACCACGGTGGGTGATCGCACCCTTGGATTATAAAGTGTGCGCTATGTGCTGTCAAGTGTGGCAACCACGGCGGACGATCGCACACACAGATTACAAAATGTCCAACGGTCTGCTGGAAGCTGGAAAAAGTAACTATATGCTTAAATGTCCTGCTGAGAATAAGAAAATGTACACCAAAATGTCTGCTGTTGCCAATCACATACTCCAAGTGCCTTAGCATCAATCTGCCGACAGCCTAACCAGAGTTCTAGCTGAATATACATCAGCCTCTCCTATTGTTCCCACTGTTGAGCTGATAGACTGGAGAAAGGGAGCTGCGCTCGCTCCCAGCATCTGCCGGCTATGCACACAGGGCTCGCAGAGAGCTGTCAATGCAAGGGGGGGGGGGGTGTAGAAAATCACAGGGAACTTCCTGAATGGGCATGGCGAGTTGCCATGGTAACCTTCTCTATAGCATACTGGCGGTGGATAGGCTTTTCTACAGAGGCAATGGCTGCTTTCTAAAAAAAAAATTGAACTGTAAGCCTTTGCACACTTTTTGTTTTTATGCACCTGGAATGCATTTAGCTGATTTAAATGAAAATTTGTATGAGTTCTTAACAGGGAATATGAGGACAGAGTGATGGAGGCATTTTATCCGATCAAAATAGTTTTTATGTTTATTTATCACGTTTTTTTAAATATTGAAACAGAATTCTTTGCATCATTGACCTAAAATCAAAGTGTAGAATTGACTATGTAATGCAGGTAACATTGTCAATAACTGTTCCGATTGTACAAAAACAACAGCAAAATTCTCACTAGTTGTAACTAGTTTGTGCATTTGTGATTTGCCATTTTTTTATAGAAAAAAATATGCTAAAATCCTTATTCTTTTCTTTCAAATTTTCCAAGCTATCTGTATGTAAAGTACAACCAGGCAATTGACAAATTTTGAAGTCATGCTGGTATTTAAAATGACTGATGGAAATGAGATTGACAGTCTGGTCATGGGGATATATTGGACATTCCACTGGTGGTCTATAATTGTGAAAAGGTTAAGAAATTGTGAAAAGTATTAAAAAAACAGTAGTGAGGAAGTAGGCCTTACACCATTGCTGACCTCTCCTTAAAGTATTATTTCCCTGGCTGTCATGATGATCCATTGGCTTCATTCGTTTCTGAGTCACTGAGTACAAGTATGCAGATCATGTACTTTGACCTTACTCTGTATGCTTGTTCTAAGTCAGTGTACAATATAGTTGAACCATAGACCGCAGGGTAACTAGCATTTGTGGAAAGAGAAGTGCCATAGCAGCCTCAATATTGATTTACTGTAATGTAGACCTGAAATCATAAAGTGAAGATCTACTATCTTCTAGGGAACAAATGCTAAAATTTTATGTGCATCCTTGTATTGCTCTTGAAAAATAGCATTGCACTTCCTGCGCCTAGGCACTTCTATTCTGTAGTATCAAAACTCAAAATCTGAACTGTGATGGGCACTGTGCCTCTGACTTCTAGTTTCACAAGACTTGGAGTAACATTTGGGGATGTTGCTACAGTGCTGCTCACCGTTTTCCTTGCTTGAGAGTAATGATGGATGCCAAGCAACCCCCTGATTTGGTTCGCACCAGACCAGGGAAAATGAAAAAGGTTCGGACCCGAACCCCAAACCCTATTAAAGTCTATGGGACCCATACTTGAAAAAATCAAAAGTCCCCATTTTGAAAGCTTATATGCAAGTTATTAGCCATAAAAAATGGTTTGGGGGCCCGGGTAATGGGGGGACATGTATCAATGCAGTCTGTACTGTGTATAGAACCTGCTGCAGCAAAACTGACATATATAAAGGAAAAAAATACATTTACCATATATACTCGAGTATAAGCCGACCCAAGTATAAGCCGAGGCCCTAATTTTACCACAAAAAAATTGGAAACCATATTGACTCGAGTATAAGCCTAGGGTGAGAATGCAGCAGCTACTGTAAGCGGAAAAGAGGGTCAAAAATGCCCATTTGCAGCCTTACTGTGCCCATTCTCACTGTGCCCATTGCAGCCTTACTGTGCCCATTGTAGCCTTACTGTGCCCACTGCAGCCTTACTGTGCCCATTCTCACTGTGCCTGTTCTTTCCGTGATAGTCAGTGTACCTGTCGGGTCGGGGGCGTCCATTTTTCAAAACTCGCGGCTTCCTCCTGGTCCTGTTCCTTCCATGTTAGTCAGTGTACCTGTCGGGTCGCGGGCATTCATTTTTCAAAACTCACAGCTTCCTCCTTATCCGTGATAGGCATTTGACACTGTGTTCCGCTCCCGCCTATCACAGAGGTCCTCTCATCCTCGTACTCAGTTTCCCAGCAGACTCTGTGTTCATTGTTGCGCCAATCACGGACCTTCTTTCATCCTCGGACAAGAGGACATCCATGATAGGCGGAACATCGAACACTGTCTGCTGGGAAAATCAGAGGATGAGAGGACCACCGTGATAGGCAGTAGCGGAACACAGTGTCAAACACCTATCACGGATCAGGAGGAAGCTGCAAGTTTTGAAAAATGGACGCCCGCGACCCGACAGGTGCACTGACTCGAGTATAAGCCGAGGGGGGTATTTTCAGCCCTAAAATAAGGGCTGAAAAACTCAGCTTATACTCAAGTATATACGGTAAATAGTTTTTTTCCCAGCTGCAAGCTTTCTTAAAAAAAAAACATTGCTGGCAATAGAAAAATGTGAAAAAAAAAATGACATGGGGAACCCCAATCCATACCAGGTCCTTTGAGTCTAGTATGGATTTTAAGGGGAACCCCATGCCAGAATTAAAAAAATCCATACCAGATAATCCGAGCACACAGCATGGCAGGAAAGGGGGAGTGATCGAGCACCCTCCTGAACCATACCAGGCCACATGCTCTCAACATGGGAGGTGCTTTAGGGCAGGGGGCCCCCATGTTGAGGGCATGTGGCCTGGTATGGTTCAGGAGCCCCCCAAGCCCAAAGCACCTTGTTAATGGGGACAAGGGCCTCTTCCCCACAATCCTGGGCGTTGGTTTTGGGGGACTGCGGGCAAGGGAGCTTATCAGAATCTGGAAGCCCCCTTTAATAAGGGGGCCCCCAGATCTTGTCCCCCTCCATATGAATGAGTATAGGGTACATTACACCCCTACTGATTCACCAAACAAATAAAAACACACACACCGTTATTGACAATTCCTTTACTAAAAATAAAAAAACAATATCCCCCAATGTAGATCCATCTTTTTTTTATTTTTTAATAAAGAAATTGTCAAAAAAATTGCGTTTTTTTGTATCTTTTTGACACATTTTTGGTGAATGAGTATGGGGTACAATGTACCCCATACTCATTTACATGGGGGCTAGATCTGGGATCTTCCAGATTCTGATAAGCACCTTGCTCACAGACCTCCACAACCAGCGCCCAGGGTTTTGGGGAAGAGGCTCTTGCGGGGACATGATGCTTTGGGGAGGGCTGGGGTGGGACATGTGACATGGCGTGGATTTTAAGGGGAATCCCCATGCCAAAATGTAAAAAAATATGTTGTGGGGCCCTTCCCAAAATCCATATCAGACACTTATCTGAGCATGCAGCCTGGCAGGCCAGGAAAGGGGTGGGTGAACCATACCAGGCCACATGCCCTCCTGAACTATACCAAGCCACATGCCGTCAACATGGAGGGGTGCTTTGGGGCAGGGGGGTGCCCTGCAGCCTCACCAGCACCCATAAATGCAGCCTCAGCAGCACCCCTCAAATGCAGCCTCACCAGCGCTCATCAATGCAGCCTCACCAGCACCCATCAAATGCAGCCTCACCAGCACGCATCAATGCATCCCCACCAGCGCCCATCAAATGCAGCCTACCAGCTTGGCTCTCTTCCATTTATTCAGGAGTCAGAACACAGACACAGTCCTCTGCCACCGCTGCGCCTTTGACACTATGTGCGAACGGAGTGGCAGCTGCCTGTTGATGCTGAGACTTAGTTGCTTGCTGCAGGGAGAAGAGAGTAGGAACACCAGTGGCTGGGCGCCCTGGGTAGCAGTGCGCCCTAGGCAGCTACCTAGTTTGCCTAGTGGTAGCACCAGCCCTGTACCTGAAGGTAAGTTGTACCTGAGGACCTGCAGTGCAAGGATCTCCCTGCTTATGTTTAATTATGTGTACCTGTGCTTACTGCACCTCTCCTGCGGCTTCTTAAATATTCCCCCCATCAGTCATCAGATCGCTCACCAATTATTAGGGGTAAGCTTGGGCATGAGAAAAAGCTCTACCAAGATGGCTGTCTGCACACAAACACACAGTGTACAATAAAGAACATAAAGTCAGTAATGGGGAAAAGATCAGCAGCAGGGAGACCACAGACCACACTCTATAACTTGTGTCAAGGTTGACAAAATATTGTAGAAGTTGCAACAGTCTAATCCACTGGCAGAAAGTATTTAAAAAAAAATAAGCCTTTGGATACTTTTTTTTTATGCTGTCCTGTCATTTTTCAGGCTCTAAACGAAGGTATAAATGTTACTAAATAGCATATTGAGCAGGCAGCATTTTTTTGTATCACCAATACTCTACCTCCATTTTGTTCTATGATCTAGTTGCACTGTTTTCTGCTCTCAGGGCTTGCCTGCTCGGTAAAAACAAAGGCCATTTTCTTTGGTACATCTTAATACAACTTGAGACTCCTTAAAAGTAATTACACTTTAGGTGAAAAGTATATCACGTTAAGAAGGACTCCTGGCTGCAACTCTGCTGCTCAGCGTATAAGAACGCTAGTCACTTTATCTGACAGCAGATCAATAGTATGATGAACGATAGGTAATTGGGATTAGGATCTCATTTTTCTGTTTCACAGGAATATGGCACTTCTTTGCTGTAATCTAGCTTTCGCTGCAGGCAGCGCATATATTAAAAAAGCATTTGGGGAAATCTGAAAGTTCCATGTTCCTGCACCAATGAAGATTTTTGAAGAGATTGGTATTCAGATCTTATTTAATGTGTAAAAAATAATGGAATGTGCCCACAGCAGAACACCGGCATCTGACAAGGATGGCTACATTTTGCCAGAATTCCATCCTGTAAAGAAATAATTCATCAAAATAATAAATGGGTGTAATGAACCGGTATCAGCTGCATCCATATTTTTTTTTTTTTTACAGGACCTTATTCAGTTCTTTAAAATAATAACAATTACCATATTCCTTGCAAAGGTGACCAAGTACATCCCTGTGTAGTCCTAAACCTGTCCCAAAATAATACAAACATCCTCACTATCATTGAAGCCTAAATTCCAGGTCAAATTTAGAAGCGTCAGTATGTGTCTCCATAAATAATTGCATACCTAATTTTTTATTTTTTATTTTTAAAGACATAACAGACTTTTATTTCATACAATGTTGTAATAAAAAACATTTTTTTTTATTATAGGATGACAAATGCAAAAAATGTAACAAAAATATTATTATTGTTTTCATACAGACATTGTAATCTACCATCTTCAAGCTGTGGTGCATTCTGCAAGGTACGATAAATGCTTGACATCAAAACCTTGACATGGATGACATCAAAACCAAGAGCTTGATAACAAATCAGATCGTTCCTGATAATTTTTTGGGATCTACGCTGTCAGTTTCAGCCAGTTTAGTCAATGCACACAAAGTCAGATTCAAAGAAAGGTCATTACCATACCCTCAGTTTGGGGCAACATACAGGGGAATGTCCATCCATAAACTGTGAGAAGATATTCTGTAGGGGATCTTAGTTGTGGCCCTGATATAACGAAAGGCTGAACGTTTATTTTATATAGTTTGTATATATAGGGGTGTTGACGCGCTTACTGAGACAATTACCAAAAGTGCTATGTGCAATAACTGTGCATAAACAAATCCAGTGGGGAGAGTGGCAAGAAGAAAGTCATTGTTGTAAGAAAGCAATAAAAAGTCAGTTTGCAGTTTGCGAGAAGCCATGTGGGAGACACAGCAAACATGTGCAAGAAGGTGCTCTGGTCAGATTAGACCAAAATTTTACTTTTTGGCCTAAAAGCAAAGCGCTACGTGTGGCTGAAAACAAACACTGCACATCAACCTGTTGTGCATTTTTAAGGTAATTTTTACCTGCACAGTAATTTATTTTGAATTCTTTTATAACGAGGATATTTTTAAATACAAGTCAATCTATATGACATAGGGGCAGATCCACATACATCTGCTCTGGGCGCAGCGTATCTAATATACGCTACGCCGCTGTAACTTACTTTTAGTTGGTTTAAATCCTCAACGAATCCGCGCCATAAGTTACGGCAGCGTAGCGTATCTCTCACGGCGTAAGGGCGCGGAATTCAAATTCGGCGGGTAGGGGGCGCGTTTCATTTAAATGAAGCGCATCCCCGCACTGAACGAACTGCGCATGCGCCGTCCATAAAAACTCCCAGGGTGCATTGCTCCAAATGACGTCGCAAGGACGTCATTGGTTTCGACGTGAACGTAAATGGCGTCCAGCCCCATTCACGGACGACTTTCGTAAACAACGTAAAAATTTCTAAATTATACGCGGGAACAATGGCCATTAACGTAACTTACCAAGGCCGAGATGCCAAGGGCGGCTCACCTTTGCGACTCGGCGCGATCCGCCCCCTGGATTTGGGACAGGGAGAAGGACGCACCAGGAGGCACCGGGACCAGTAGCAGGTGGAGATCCGATGCAGGGACGGGAACCGGATAGTGGTAGCTCACAGGGAACTACTGAGGATCAAACAGGAAACAGTCCAGAAATGGGGCGCCCACACGGGAACAAGGGCTGAAGAGTAATCCAAGGAACAAGCCGTGGTCAGGGGCTGGAGAAGGCGGGGAAACCAAAGTTCAGAGCCAGAGGTCAGGGGTTAGAGAGGTCAGACAGTCCAAAGTTTAAGCCGGGGTCAAGGGGTTTAAAGAGAGCAACAATCCAGAGAGCAAGCCAAAGGTCAGGTATAACAGGATATCCACAGATATGATCAGCAGCAAGGTACTTCAAAAGCTGTTATGAACCAGCAACTTGAAGGGAGGAAGGGGCTGGTTTAAATAGGCTGCTCAGGCCTCTGATTGGCCCAGGGTGGAACGAGCCTGTGCGCGCCCGTGTGCACGCCCGTGCACACGGTGCCCAGTCACGCCGCGCATGCGCGCTGGCCTGCCGTGAAGCTGAGGAGTTCGGGTCTGCATAGGATTGGTGCCCTGACAGTGCCCCCCCCCAAGGGGCGGATTCCGGACGCCCAAACTGTCCATTAACTCTGGATGTTCCTGATGAAAGGTTCGGATCAAGCGGGGAGCGTGTAGATTCCTGGAAGGCTCCCAGGAGTTGTCTTCCGGAGGGTATCCTTTCCATTGAACTAAATACTGGAGCTGCCTCCCCCTCTTTCTGCAGCCCAGGATAGTCTCCACCTCGAACTCTCTTTCCCCCAGAACCTCTACTGGCGGAGGCGGAAGCTCCTCTCTCCCAGGGAATGGGTTTGGTGAAACTGGTTTGAGTAACGAGGCGTGGAAGACCGGGTGGATCCTGTAGGATTCAGGCAGAGCCATCTCAAAAGCCACGGGATTAAGTTTCCTCTTGATCTTGAACGAACCGATAAACCCTGGACCCAATTTCCGTGAAGGGATTGGTAGTTTGAGATTAGTGGCGGACAGCCAGACACTTTCCCCAACTTCAAAGTCCGGACCCTCCTCCCCTTGTCATAGAATTTTTTAAAACTCTCTTGGGCCTGCTGCATGACCTCCTGAAGTTTCCAAAAGTTCTGCTGGATGGAGACTAAGTGCTCCTGAACCGCTGGGACAGATGATTCAGGGATGGAGTCCGGAAGGCATGTACTGAGTTGTTATAGGCAAATTCTGCCGATGGCAATAAGGATACCCAATCGTTTTGATATACTGAGCAAAAGCAGCGGAGATATTGCTCCAAGGTTTGGTTGGTCCTTTCTGTTTGACCGTTGGATTGCGGATGATAGGCAGAGGACAAGCAAACTTTAATTTCCAGCGATTTGCAGAGCTCCCTCCAAAACCTTGATGTGAATTGCACCCCTCTGTCGGACACAATACTTTTGGGTACTCATGCAGTCTTACTATCACCTTGCGGAAGATTTTGGCTGTATCTGCCGCAGAGGGTGTGCCAATCATGGGCAAAAAGTGAGCCAACTTAGACAGGCGGTCCACAACTACTAGAATTGTAGTGAAGCCTTCAGATGGGGGCAGATCCACAATAAAGTCCATGGAAACCCCTGACCATGGGCGCTCCAGGATGGGAAGAGGTTTTAGTAAGCCCCAGGACTTGGTATTTGGGCCCTTGCAACGCTGGCAGCGGGAACAAGATAAAACATATCTCTTACAGTCCTGCCTCCATTTCGGCCACCAGAAAGAGCGGCCGACTAATTCCAGGGTCTTTCGTGATCCAAAGTGGCCTGCATATTTATGGTCATGGAACGTACTCAGTACTAATTGCCTAGTTTCTGCTGGCACAAAAATCTTACCCCTTGACCACAGCAAGTCGTCCCGTTTTTCCAGAGGAGAGGTGGCTTGTCGGGACACCGTCTTGAAGCGAGTTTAAGGGAGTTTAGCAAATCTGTTTGAGAAACCAAAAAAAAATTCTGGGAGGTTAACACAGTACTAGGTTCCAATAGCATAGAATTGTCCGTAAACATTCTAGACAGGGCGTCCGCTTTCCCGTTCTTTGAGCCAGGTCTGTAAGTGATATGAAAATTAAAATGTGTGAAAAAGAGAGCCCATCGGGCCTGTCTGGGTCTTAGTCGTTTGGCAGATCGAAGGTACTCCAAGTTTTTATGGTCAGTGAAAATTAAAATAGGATGGAGCGCTCCTTCCAACAAATACCTCCATTCCTCTAATGCAAATTTAATGGCAAGGAGTTCTCGGTCCCCGACATCATAATTCCTTTCTGGAGGGGTTAACTTCCGGGATGCATAGGCCACAGGGTGTAGTAAAGCTTTAGGTCCCTGCCTCTGGGACAGGATAGCGCCAGTGGCCGTCTCGGAGGCATCAACCTCCAGGATGAAGGGTATAGCTGGGTCTAGGTGCCGTAAAACAGGTGCGGAAGAGAAAACTGCCTTAAGTTTTGCAAATGCTTCCTGTGCCTTCTGGGACCAATGGAAACGACAGCCCTGGTGGGTCAACTCGGTGATGGGAGCCACAATGGAAGAAAAACCAACAATGAATCTCCGGTAAAAATTGGCGAAGCCAATAAATCGTTGTATGCCCTTCTTATCGGTCAGGGGTAGCCAGTCCTGGACTGCCTTAACTTTTTGTGGGTCCATAGCTATTCCGTTGGTAGAGATGATAAATCCTAGGAATTGAACCGTGGTCTTTTCAAAAACACATTTCTCTGCCTTGAGGTACAACTTATGTTCCCTGAGAATGGCCAGTACCCTCTTGACGTGGTTCCGGTGTAGCTCCAGAGAGGCTGAAAAAATTAGAATGTCGTCTAAATAGACAACCAGGAAATCATCCAAGAGACTAGCTGACAAAGAGCTTCAAAGGGTGAGCGCGCCCTGTCGGCCTCAGACATCTTGGCTGGTTCGTATTGTCAGAAACGTAACTTACCAAGGCCGAGATGCCAAGGGCGGCTCACCTTTGCGACCCGGCGCGATCCGCCCCCTGGATTTGGGACAGGGAGAAGGACGCACCGGGAGGCACCGGGGCCAGTAGCAGGTGGAGATCCGATGCAGGGACGGGAACCGGATAGTGGTAGCTCACAGGGAACTTCTGAGGATCAAACAGGAAACAGTCCAGAAATGGGGCGCCCACACGGGAACAAGGGCTGAAGAGTAATCCAAGGAACAAGCCGTGGTCAGGGGCTGGAGAAGGCAGGGTATCCAAAGTTCAGAGCCAGAGGTCAGGGGTTAGAGAGGTCAGAAAGTCCAAAGTTCAAGCCGGGGTCAAGGGGTTTAAAGAGAGCAACAATCCAGAGAGCAAGCCAAAGGTCAGGTATAACAGGATATCCACAGATATGATCAGCAGCAAGGTACTTCAAAAGCTGTTACGAACCAGCAACTTGAAGGGAGGAAGGGGCTGGTTTAAATAGGCCGCTCAGGCCTCTGATTAGCCCAGGGTGGAACGAGCCTGTGCGTGCCCGTGCGCGCGCCCGTGCCCGCGCCCGTGCACACGGCGCCCAGTCACGCCGCGCATGCGCGCGTGCACCAGCAGCGCGCGCAACATCGCTGGCCTGCCGTGAAGCTGAGGAGTTCGGGTCTGCATAGGATTGGTGCCCTGACAGCCATACTTAACATTGAGTACGCCACCATATAGCAGCTTTAACTATACGCCGGAAAAAGCCGAACGGAAACTACGTAAAAAAATGCGACTGCCGGTAGTACGTTCGTGGATCGTCGGAAATAGCTAATTTGCATACTCAACATGGATTACGACGGGAACGCCACCTAGCGGACGCCGAAAAATTGCATCTTAGATCCGACGGCGTACGAAGACGTACGCCTGATGGATCTAGCCGAGATGCCGTTGTATCTTGTTTTGAGGATTCAAAACAAAGATACGACGCAGGAATTTTGAAATTACGCCGGCGTATCAGTAGATACGCCGGCGTAATTTCTTTGTGGATCTACCCCATAGACTATAATATGAAACTTATTCACGGAGACGTATGATCATACAAAATAGCTGATTTATTGGTAGACAAAATATGAATATTTACATGAAATTAAAATGCCAATTGCGTTACATTAACGACTTGAAAATCAATAAAATACCCCCAATATGGGCATGCAATATACTTGACGTTAGTGCAATGGTAGGTTCTCATTCTGGTTACAATAACTTTATGTAAATGACAACGAAACAAAAGCGTCTATTTCACATGTCCAACCATTACTATACTGCAGGTAAGTAAGTGGTTAACAATGTGAAATATATTGGACGTTGTTTTGTCAATAAAATTGGAACTATGTAAAAATAAAAATATAATGAAAAATTTTACTCTTTAAGGAAAAAATTACGAGTTATTGATTATGAGAACAAACCATAACTACAAGATATTCAATACTTCAATATTTCAACATTTCTAGGGAACAACAATAGATTTTAGATAAAATCAAAAATGGCATAATTACTGATTCCAAAATGACTATTTCCTACTGGCAAGTGACCAGAGCTAAATGGTTGCAGTCTTTCTATGTATCTTCATTGGATAAGGATATGTCTTCATGCATTGTGCTACTGTGCCCCTCCCCATCGGAGTCAGTCCTCCCTGCATCATACTTCAGTCATTGCTTCATTCCTGCTTTTCATGGGGTCCTCTTCTCTCCTTGGGGTCTTTTTTCTTCTAATACAAGTAAAAAATGTGCAAATAAACAATGTCTCAGATATCAAGTCAGCACCATATGAAAAAAGGGGGGAGGGCGGCAAAGTCAGTAGGTAATAGTTTACATTGGCTGACAAAGGTGGGTAATTAGAGTCTGTAAGTTTTTGATGAGGGTACACACTCTCAGGGCTGCCATCAGAGGGGAACAGAAACCATGTTCCAATTCTATAGGAAAACAACAAGGGAAGAGGTGCCTCTGGGTGTAGTAGTTAAAACAATTTTAATAACAAAACATAGGTAATGGTCACTCACATTTTTGGCAAAGGACAGGGGGGGATTGGGGGGGGCGCAGTGTCTGTATATGACGCACAGCTAGTAAATGGGATACGGAGAAAGGAAAATAAACATAAGAATGAGTACAATAAATGAGAAGGTTTGGGAGTATTTATATCACTATATTGGGGTAGAGGGAAAGAGAAAGTATTATTTTGGCGATGAATTGGCAATTAACTAGATTTTTTTACTAGATAAGAGTGAGTGAGGAAGGGGTAAAAACTACATGGAATAAATATAAAGGATGTTTACATGGGGTAGATGGATAAGGATATTGGAATATATCAGAAATGAATGGGGGGGGGGGGAGAGAGAAAAAAACTATTTAGATTGGGGAAGGGAAGAGAGGCAGATGTGGATGATATTCGTGGTATAAATACAAATATACACAAGAGGGAAAAAGGGGGGGAAAGGGGGGGAATGGAAGGAGGGGGGAGGGGGGGTTGGACCCGCTAGGGGAGAGGTTATATATACTTACTCCCACCAGCCCCCAGGGTGTGAGGGGACCCTTTAGTGTTTAGATACCTGAAATTACAGATAATATAATTATTGTAACATATTTTTTGAGGGAGAAAATGGGGAGGGGGAGGTCTAAATCTTATATAAATGAATATTCTAAAATATATATGAAAAAATATATATATATATATATATATAAACGTGTACATGAAAAGGTATGTAAGGCGGACATATGTAGAAACTAATAGTACATACACGTCCATACGTATAAACTTAAATCTAAGGCCAATAGTCTGATTATAGAATGGTAGCAATCTCTATACTTTCATTGATACCTCCCGGCGAAAGTGTATCCAAACTGTAAATCCAGTAGGTTTCTCTGGCGCACAATTTTTGGAATCTTTCTGCTGCTGGTAGGGGATTGCTTATTTGTTCTATGACCCATACTTGAAGTCCTAAAGTGGATTTTTGGTGTGTAGTAGTGAAATGTTTTGGTACACTATGTGGGTCTGTCCCACCTTCTATATTCCTTCTATGTTCTCCGAACCTTTGTCTTAAAGGTCTGATGGTGCGGCCTACATACAAAAGGCCGCATGGGCAGGTCAGGCCATACACCACGAAATCAGAGGAACAATTGAAGAATTATTTAAGAGGATAAGTTTTTCCTTTAGTGTTAAAAGTTTTCTGTCCATGTTGGACAAAGCAACAGGTTTTGCACTTGGGTTTCCGACATTGATACATGCCAACCAGAGGTATAAGGAAGGGTATGGCAGGTGGATTAGGGGTAGATTTTAGTTTGCTGGGGGCAATTATGTTTTTAAGGTTCGGAGCTCTCCTGTAGATGATTTTTGGGCGGACAGGGAGGATGGATTTTAGATGAGGGTCCTGAAGTAAAATGTTCTAGTGTTTATAGATGATTCCTTCCATGTTTTTGTGTTTATGGTGGACACTTCGGACAATTTTGACACATTTTTGGGACCACTGTCATTTTCACAGCAAAAAATGCATTTAAAATGCATTGTCTACTGTGAAAATGACAATTGCAGTTTGGGAGTTAACCACAAGGGGGCGCTGATGGGGTTATGTGTGACCTCATGTGTGTTTACAACTGTAGGGGGGTGTGACTGTAGGTGTGACGTCATCTATTGTGATTCCCTTTATAAGGGAACACACAATCGATCACGGCGCCACAGTAAAGAATGGGGAAGCTGTGTTTACACACGGCTCTCCCCGTTCTTCAGCTCCGGGGACCGATCGCTGGACTCCAGCCGTGATCGGGTCCACGAGTCCCACGGCCGCGGTCACGGAGCATGAAGGGGTCCTTAAGTGGTTAAACTACAAATGCTTCTCGGCAAGGATGACTTGTTGCAAGTGCTGAATACAGACAGACCCACAAACAGAGAGATGGAGGACTGGGATAGGAAGGATAGACAGGAAAAAGCAACCATAAGCTTATAGTTGAAGATGACCAGCTTAAAGTGGAGGTTCACCCGAAAAGTACATTTTTAACCTTAGATTGATGCTCATTTTGTCAAGGGGAATCGGGTAGTTTTTTTAAAATCTAAGCAGTACTTACCGTTTTAGAGAGCGATCTTCTCCGCCGCTTCCGGGGGTTGGGCTGCAGGACTGGGCGTTCCTATTTGATTGACAGTCTTCTGACAGGCTTCCGACGGTCGCATCCTTTGCGTCACGATTTTCCGAAAGTAGACGTTCGGCTTCTTTCGGCTACTCGATTTACATATTCTAGGCGTAAATCAACGTACACGCCCCTAGCAGCCAGCATAAATATGCAGTTAAGATCCGACGGCGTAAGAGACTTACGCCGGTCGGATCTAATAGAAATCTATGCGTAACTGATTCTATGAATCAGGCGCATACATACGACCGGCCAGACTCAGAGATACGACGGCGTTTCTGGAGATACGCCGTCGTATCTCCTTTGTAAATCTACCCCTTTGTGTCTCATAGTAGGTATAACTATGATAACAATTACAGGCCTCTCTCATCTTTTTAAGTGGGAGAACTTGCACAATTGGTGGCTGACTAAATACTTTTTTGTCATAACCATTTCCCAAAATTCAAATAGAATCAATTTTAATTTGAAAAGAATAGAAAATAACAGAATAGTATAGAAAAAACAACAGACTAGAATAGAAAGAATATGTAAATAATTGGTAATCAAGATAAACCCGCCCTCTTGATTTTCCACCGCTGCGCTGGTTGAAAGAAAACAAGGAACAATAGCTGCCGCTTTAAATATAGTGAATAATGTGAATAAATATAATGACTACTAAACCAAAATCAGTGTCAAAAATACTAAGCAGCGCATAAATAAAAGTGTATAAACCTCTCAAGTGAAAAAATAAATAGATCAAAAATAGCTTCAAAAATGTATGTGAATACTATAGATCAATAATTAAATAAATCGGAGATAGCTTATTTATTTATTGTGAATACTATCAAAGATAGATGAAATATAGAACCCAGTGGCGGAATTTTCATGGTCGCAACAGTCGCAGTTGCGACTGGGCCCTGTCAGTCCGAGGGGCCCGTCACCAGGTGGGGGGGGGCGCAAAAAAAATAATCCAACCGGTCCTCCTACGGCTGCGCCCGCCTCCCGTCCCATTGTCCCGGCGGCGACACGGCACTTCACTTCGGCTCCTGCGCCGTTATCTGTTTTTTTCAGCCCTTCCGCCTGGTTGGCTGGTTAAACTGTCAGTCTGTCTCCCTCGATGCGCGATTGGCCGGCGGTATAGTGGGAGGCGCTGTGCCTCTGTGGTGCGTGCGCTGATTGGCCGTATGGGACATGATGACGACGTGTACTCTGTTTACAGCGCGGTCGGCGCCAAGTTTGATTTTCGCCATCTGGAGCATCCAGCAGGGTAAGCAAAACACTGTACCGCAGGGGAGCGAGAGGCAGTGCCGAGTAGAGAGCTGCTGAAGCTGACGTAAGAAAACCAGCAGGTGATTGCCCTCTGTTCAGCGCTGCTCACTGTCTCTCCATCTGCATGATTAATGTAGGAAGGGACAGAACTGGGGGGTGTCTGTGTAAATCTAAAGGGGTCTAGTGGTGCAGAGTGTTGCTGTGTAATGTAAAAGGGGTCCAGAGGTGCAGTGCTGTGTAATGTAAAAGGGGTCCAGATGTTCAGTGCTGTGTAATGTAAAAGGGGTCCAGAGGTGCGGTGCTGTGTAATGTAAAAGGGGCCCAGAGGCACGGTGCTATGTAATGTAAAAGGGGTCCAGAGGCACGGTGCTGTGTAATGTAAAAGGGGTCCAGAGGTGTGGTGCTGTGTAATGTAAAAGGGGTCCAGACGTTCAGTGCTGTGTAATGTAAAAGGGGTCCAAAGGTGCTGTGTAATGTAAAAGGGGTCCAGAGGCACGGTGCTGTGTAATGTAAAAGGGGTCCAGAGGCACGGTGCTGTGTAATGTAAAAGGGGTCCAGAGGTGCGGTGCTGTGTAATGTAAAAGGGGTCCAGAGGTGCGGTGCTGTGTAATGTAAAAGGGTCCAGAGGTGCGGTGCTGTGTAATGTAAAAGGGGTCCAGAGGTGCGGTGCTGTGTAATGTAAAAGGGGTCCAGAGGCACGGTGCTGTGTAATGTAAAAGGGGTCCAGAGGTGCGGTGCTGTGTAATGTAAAAGGGGTCCAGAGGCACGGTGCTGTGTAATGTAAAGGGGTCCAGAGGCACAGTGCTGTTTAATGTAAAAGGGGTCCAGATGTTCAGTGCTGTGTAATGTAAAAGGGGTCCAGATGTTCAGTGCTGTGTAATGTAAAAGGGGTCCAGAGGTGCAGGGTGCTGTGTAATGTAAAAGGGGTCCAGAGGTGCAGGGTGCTGTGTAATGTAAAAGGGGTCTAGAGGTGCAGGGTGCTGTGTAATGTAAAAGGGGTCCAGAGGTGCAGGGTGCTGTGTAATGTAAAAGGGGTCCAGAGGTGCAGGGTGCTGTGTAATGTAAAAGGGGTCTAGAGGTGCAGGGTGCTGTGTAATGTAAAAGGGGTCCAGAGGTGCAGGGTGCTGAGTAATGTAAAAGGGGTCCAGAGGTGCAGGGTGCTGTGTAATGTAAAATGAGGTCAGGTTTCTGTGGAGGAAAAGACAAAGAGGAGATTTGCAATTAGAGGAACCCCAAACCAGGCAGCGCAGTAGCACACTGCAGCAGGTGAGGCCAGGTACCGTCCGTACTGTACTATAGTGAAGTCACAACGTACCTAACCTATCATCATGTGTATGTTGTTGTATGAGATGTGTGCCAGGTTCCAACTGCCAGTGCCAAGCAGCCAAATGTATAGTGCTTGCTCAATATGGATTAAATAAATGATAATTATGCATAGCCATAGATATCATAAATAAAGTGATTTGTGCAAGTAGTACCTGCTGTTGCACAAACCACTTTATTTATATCTATGGCTATGCATGATTCTAATTTATTTAATCCATATTGAGGCGTTGCGCCGGCGGCAGTAAAGCGCCGCTATTTTAGCAGCACTTTACTGTCGTTTTTGCGGTGCTGTGCGTGCTGGGGGGGGGGGCGCCAAAATGCACCTTCGCCTGAGTTGGCAAAAATCCTTGCACCGGCCCTGCCCGTCACCTGTCCGTGTATGAGGAGCTGTGAATGGCCAACCTGATACTTGTCGTTACTACTTTGTGCAGTGCGCACTGCCTGGCGTGCTTTTCGTTTGGCTGCGGGACACACATACAGAGACATTGCAGAGGGCAGGGCAGCTGAGACAGCACTCACTGACTGACTGAGATTGTGGACTGCCCCGGCTCTCCGCCTATCCAGAGACGCAGACATGTAGGGAGGCGGGGAGGACTCAGGCTCACCAAATGAGCAAAGGACGGGGGAGGGGCGCTCCAGGCTGCGGGAGAAGGCGCACAGTGAAGCGTGGACTGGAGTACCTATCCTGCGTCTACCGAGTCCCAGGGCACATGAGGCAAAGCATCCTGGTGGGAGAAGGTCTGGCACAGTGAAGGTGACTCAGTCAGAGTGAGTGACCCACAGGACAACAGCAGATCGACGGTAAGTCAATCAAGTGACAGAGCTGCTCAGCAATTGATGCCAACCTCCACCACCTGTGCCTCTTACTAATCCCATTCCCCCACCACTGATCTCATCATCCCTATCACCCCATTACTTTTACAACAGAGGTGATGGGGGGGGATAGGGATGAGATCAGTGGTGGGGGGATGGGATCAGTAAGAGGCACAGGTGGTGGTTGGAGCGGATGGCACCACCACTGCCGCTGCAGCCCCCCCCTCTTTTACTTTGTTGTACAGTGTAGAAAAATTAAGTATCAAAATCAGGCTTTTCGGGGGGGGGCCTTCACGATATCTTGCACCAGGGCCCTGAAGTCTCTAGTTACGCCACTGATAGAACCTGTGAAAATAGTGTCACAAGTGATAAACATAAAGTTCATAAATGATGTATGTTCCTTGAATCTTCAAGTCTTCCACCTCACCAAAAGTGTTCAGTGAAAACTTCACCCATCAAATCAAACACTCACCAGAACGATATGCCTAACACTTACATGCTTTGGCATAAAGGCATAAACAAAACCTCTCAGGTAGGTTTAACAGAAAATTAGTTCAACAGTGAAACCCGGATTGCTCCACCACTCAAACGTTCTGTATGGAATCTCTATTTCCTGGTTCAGCTTAGTGCGTCACACGTCTAAACGTCTCACGTCGGTTCAGATGCTCACTGTGTAACCACACCCTGATATGTTTCGTCACGAGGGACTTAATCATGGGATTGCAAAGTTTCGTCCCTCCTGACAAAACATGTCGGGACGTGGTTATACAGTGAGCATCTGAACCGACGTGAGACGTTTAGACGTGTGACGCACTAAGCTGAACTCATTCTCTGAGCTCATATATCCTATTCTGTTTTTTTCTATACTATTGTGTTATTTATTATTCTATTCTACTCTTTTCTTTTCTATTCTATTAAAATTTGAATTTATTCTATTTAGAGAATGGTTATATTATTTATATTCTATTGTTTTTGTCATTCTATTCTTTTCTATTATTTTTAAATTTCAGAAAATGGTTATAATCTTTCAATTTAATTATATTCTTTTTTTTATTCTATTAATTTTTATTCTATTCTATTCCATTCTATTCTGTTCTTTTATTTTTTTATCATATTTTGTTCTGTTTTACATTATTATATTCCATTCTTTTATTTTCTGATATATTTTTTTCTATTCTATTCCTTTATTTTCTATTCTATTTTATTCTCTTTGGAAATAGGAAAACTACTTGAATTCGAAAACGTTTCTAAATTGATTTGAATTAGAAAATTTGAATAGATTCAAATACAAATAAACCAAAATGAATTTCAAAAAACTAATTAAACGGATTAACCACTTACGCACCTTCCTGCCCAGACCAATTTTCAGCTTTCTGTGCTTTCACATCTCATTTCTTGAGACCCTAAAAAGCCAGGAAAGTACAAATTCCCCAAAAATGACCCCATTTTGGAAAGTTGACAGTCCAAGGTATTTAGTAATGCCCTGTAACCATGATCGGTCCATCCGAAGAATACGGTCTGATGGACCGTTTTCATCGGTTAACCGATGAAGCTGACTGATGGTCAGTCGTGCCTACACACCATCAGTTAAAAAAACGATTGTGTCAGAACGTGGTGACGTAAAACAGGACGTGCTGAAAAAAACGAAGTTCAATGCTTCCAAGCATGCGTCGACTTGATTCTGAGCATGCGTGGATTTTTAACCGATGGCCGTGCCTACAAACGATCGTTTTTTTCTATCGGTTAGGTATCCATTGGTTAAATTTAAAACAAGATTGCTTTTTTTAATCTATGGATAAAGAACCGATGGGGCCTACACGCGATCAGTTTGGTCCGATGAAAACAGTCCATCAGACCGTTCTCATCAGTTTGACCGATTGTGTGTGTACGCGGCATAAGAGGCATGAAGAGTTTTTTGAATTTGCATTTTACCCCCCACAATTCTTGGGAAAATTACGATTTTTTTTTTTACACAAACTTGTCATATTAACAGGTTATTTCTCACACACAGCATATGCATACTTCCAACTCCACCACAAATACATTCTGCTACTCCTCCTGAGTATGGCGTTACCACATGTGTGAAACTTTTAGACAGCCTGGCCACATACAGAGGCTCAACATTGAAGTAGCACCTTCAGGCGTTCTAGAAGCATAAATTAAACATCTCACTTCTCAACCACCTATTACGCACCAGGATAATGGAATTGCCCACAAAATGACCCCATTTTGGAAAGCTAACCCCACAACATATAATCTACGAGGCATAATGAGTCTTGAACGGTTCATTTTTTTCCAGAATTTTTTGTAAAATGTTAAAAAAAATGAAACCGCTTTTTTTTTTACACAAAGTTGTCAATTTTTAAGATATTTCTAACACATAGCATGTATATAGCAAAAATGACAACCCAAAATACATTATTCTACTCCTCCTGAGTATGGGTATATCACATGTGTGAGACTTACACAGCCTGGCCACATATAAAGGCGCAACATTAAAGTAGCACCTTCAGGCGTTCTAGAAGCATAAATTACACATGTCATTTCTCAACCACCTATTACACTTTTAAAAGGCCCTGGAGCACCAGGACAATAGAATTGCCCACAAAATGACCCCATTTTGGAAAGCTAACACCCCAACATATAATCTTCGAGGCATAATGAATCTTGAACGATAAATTGTTTTCCAGAATTTTTTGTAAAATGTGAAAAAAAATCCAAGCGCTTCTTTTTACACAAAATTGTCAATTTCTAACACATAGCATGTCACCCAAGTACACAAAAAATCTAAAAATGAAAATTTATGTGAATATATTCAACAGGTAATCCACCATCCAGATAATCAAGCCATAATGAACCAACCCAAGCCAGATTACAAAACAAAGAGACATATAGCCTGTAGGCTAAATTTTTTGTCAAACTGTATTCAAGTATGGCTATCAAGCAAACATCTGAAGATATGACAAATTTTTGGGAGAGAAAAACCCTACAGGAACAGCTTGTAGCTGATGGACTCATTCAAGCCTGGATATGTAGTGGCTTCCAGGTAGTGAATCCATCTCATTTCTCGTTGTAAGAGACTTTTATCCACATCTCCCCCCCTCTGTCATGAGTAGGCAAATACTCTAATGCAAGAAAATAAAAATGTTGACACTTGAAAGGAATGAAACAGTCCCATGTGTCTACTGATTGGGGTTTCCATTTTTTTCTTTATGACAAGGGAAACATGTTTTTTTTGTCTTAGCTAAATAGAAGGCTTGACAATCACACTCCATGACAACCCCAGTAGATTGTCAATTTGCAAAAAAGTTTGGTCTGTATATACTCCCATTGGGAAGAGTCATCTCAGCAGAATTCATGAGAAATCTGCAAAATTCACATCTTCCACAAAGGGCTGTACCTCTGCGACCTTGACCACCTATCTTGAGCATTAAATGACTGTGTACCAATTGGTCTTTGAGAGACCTAGACTTCCTATACATAATCTGAGTGTATGAATGAGCATACTTTTAGATAACATCATCTGTGGCCAATAAAGGCCAATATTTTTGAATGATGTGATGAACCTTCCTGTGTTCACCTGCATACCTGGTTATCAGTCATATATTTTGGTCATCCTTCCGTACTTTCTTTAAGTGAATTAGTTTGGCTCTATTCTTTTGTTTTGCCCTATGGTAGGCCTTTTTTAAAATAGAGCGACTGCAAACCCTGTCAATAAGACGGGACTGCAGTGCCTTGGCCTCCGATTCAAAATCCTCATTACGACTGCAGTTCCTCCTTATTCTGAGGAGGACTGTATGGTATGCTCTGAACCAACGGTTTGGGATGGGAGCTTGCGGCATGTAATATCGTATTTCCCGCTGATGGCTTTCTATACAAAGAAGAACCAATAGTACCATCGGAATTTAAGTAGACCAAGATGTCCAAAAAATTAATAACCTTCTGGTCACAGGTCATTGTGAACTTTAGGTTGCAACAATTGTTCTCAAGTTGGGCCAGAAAGGAAAAAGTAACACCTTCAGGCGTTCTACGAGCATAAATTACACAACTCATTTCTCAACCACCTATTACAATTTTGAAGGCCCTGGAGCACCAGGATAATGGAATTGGCAAAAAAATTACCCAATTTGGGAAAGCTAACAACCCAAACGATAATCTATGATACATAATGAGTCTTTTGAACTGTTCATTTTTTTCCAGATGTTTTTGGAATATGTAGAAAAAAAAATGAAAACGCAATTACTTTACATAAAGTTGTCCATTTATAAGATATTTCCAAGACACGGCATGTACATAGCAAAAATGACACCCCAAAATACATTCTGCTACTCCTCCTGAGTATAGCAATACCACATTTGTGAGACTTTTACACAGCCTGGCCACCTACAGAGGCCCAACGTCCAAGTAGCACCTCCAGGTGTTCAAGGAGCATAAATGACATATATCATTTTCTGATTACCGATCACATTTTTGAAAGCCCTTCATATTTACATAGCATGTAAATACCAAATAACAAAAGATTACCTATGGTTTTAGTAGTGTAGTGGTCCACAGAGGAGAGCATCAGTCCAGGCAGCAGACAGGTATGTGGTCAGAGACAGCAAAAGCAATCGTCCAGGCAGCAGGCAGGAATACTGTCCATAGTTAGTACAGGCAGAGATACTGTCAGCACAGCTAAAGTACAGCCAAAGCATTGGTCCAGGTAGCAGGCAGAGATGTCTAGGCAGAATTACTGTCCATAGTCAGTAGAGGCAGCGATATTTTGGTCAGCACAGCCAAAGTATTGGTCCAGGCAGGAGGAAGAAACATGGTCCATAAAGTCTTGGGTCATTACAGGCATCAATATGGTCAGCACAGTCAAAGTATTAGTCCAGGCAGCAGAAAGGAGCATCAAACTTAGGGCCGGGGGACAGGGGTAGAGGCTTCTCCCACCAAAATCTCTTTGAGGCCTCCGAACAACCAGACCCTGTTCTGGGAACACAGAAAACCAAAAACAGTTTTTCTCTATTTAGAACACTATTCTAAAGCCCCTCACATATGTGAGAATCCTGTGTACTATAGTGTAAGGGCAAAAGATCAGTCCAAGTGGCAGGCAAAAACATGGTAGATTAACAGGCCGGGGTTGGTGCACGCGGAAGTCAGAAACGTGGTTTAAAACGGCAGGCAAAGCCATTGTCGGTAAACAGGGCAGGGCCAGTTAACGTGGCAGGTAAAAACATGGTAGCAGGCAAATGATCCACACAGGTATTTGAAATGGGGAATTGGCAGTCTGTTAAAAAGAAGGGGAACTAATATGTAATGGACGTGTGGTAACTTCTGAATCAATCTCTGATGCACAGGCCAGGTTTCCGAGGGACATTGGGGGCAAAATTTACTTGTATCTCTTCTAATTCATCCTCTGCTGCATACACAACATTTATTTTGGCAACTTCTGTGGGGGGAATGTTATGGGGAAAATGTTGCTCGTGAAGTCGACTCACTATCAAATGCTTCCTGGGGCACATCCTTGTTGGTAAATCAGGGCAGTGACAATGTCTTCAATAAACTTGAGGTAGGTGATTTGTTGGTTTTCTGTTGGTTTTTGGTAGCAGACAAACTAACTAAACAGGGTCATATGAAACAGATGAAATGCAACTTTCTTATACCAGTAATAGGACTTTTGGGTTGACAAATAGGGTGGTAGCATCTGATCTTTTAAATCCACCCCCATGTACAAATTGTAGTCGTGCACTCATTCAGGCTTTACAAAGGGACCACGTCTTCTCTGGTTCTCCACCAAGGTGTCATTGTGGATGGTAGAGAGGATGTGGACATCTTTCTTGTTCCTCCACTTCATGGCCAACACTTCCTCATTTCTCATGAAAGCCGATTCTCAGTTTTGTAATTTTTTTGTTAATAGATTTTGTGGGAATATAGAAGAAAAATAAATCGCACCAACCCCGTAATCATTCAAATTAGAATTAAACCAAAATAACAAATAAGATCACCAAAAATGAATTAATAGATGACCCATACATAAATCCATAAACTTAAAAAAAATGAATAAAAAATATAAAACAAAAACATTCAAAGTGTTGATACGTGAAACCAAAATAAATTAATGTCCATAAAATTACTAGTGCATATGAGCTTAAATTAATAAACTGAACACCAGTGCTCTGTGAAGGAAGTCCATATATTGTGAGATATCGTATCCAAAAAGCAATCGTGTAGAATCCACCACCAATCAGCAGAAATGACTGCTTACCAGCTTGCCACGATCCCCCATAACAGAGGATCAATGTATGCCCGTAATCGGTCAGCTCTCTCCAAGAATCAGCAAACACAAATACGTTTACTTACTGTATAGTCTTACTTCCTGGTCACACTATAGGTCAAAACCTATAGTGTGACCAGGAAGTAAGACTATAAGTAAACGCCTACACCTGTGGACGGCAAATTGATTGAGAGCCACTGTTGGAAGATCGTATTTGCGTCTGCTGATTCTTGGACTTCCTTCACAGAGCACTGGTGTTCAGTTTATTAATTTAAGCTCATATGCACTAGTAATTTTATGGACATTAATTTATTTTGGTTTCACGTATCAACACTTTGAATGTTTTTGTTTTATATTTTTTTATTCATTTTTTTAAGTGTATGGATTTATGTATGGGTCTTCTATTAATTCATTTTTGGTGATCTTATTTGTTATTTTGGTTTAATTCTAATTTGAATGATCACGCGGTTAGCGCAATTTATTTTTCTTCTATATTCTTGCTCATGTAATTTTTGTTTACATGAAAATCGCAGCTCTCAATGAATAGCTGCTATACGGTTCTTCAGTTATTAATAATATTTAAGTGTCTTTTAGCGCAGTTTCATTTCTACATTTTCAGATTTTGTGGGAAACCCTTCCATTTTTTTTTAAGGTACCGCAGGCCAGGGTTTGGTTACGGTAAATGTGACAAAAAAGAGACAGGCTGGAATAATAGTTGTTCACATATAAATGGTATCCTTTTTTGAATAGGGGGTATGCCAGCTCCCAGACAATTTTCCCACTGGTTCCAATATATGTGAGGTACTCACGGGGCTGGAGCTGGGAGTCTTTGCCTTCATAAATACGGAATGTGTACATGTATCCAGTGGCTCGATTACACAATTTATTCAATTTTAACCCGTACATGGCTCTCTTATTTGGAATATACTGCTTGGAGTGCAGTCGGCCAGTAAAATGTATAAGGGATTCGTCCACACAAATGTTAAAGGGGTGGTTCCCCTTAAAATAAACTTTTAACATTGCATTTCCCACATTAATGACAATTAGAATCGGCTGGTTTTATAAAAAAAAAACGTCCGTAAGTACCGTTTGCTATATGCGTTCTCACCGCCACTTCGATGGTGGGGATGGTCGTTCCTAATTGATGGACAGGCATTCCTATTTGATGGACAGGCATCCGACCGACGCATACATCGCGTCACGAGATTCCAAAAGAAGCCGAACGTCGGTGCGCATGCGCCGTATAGAGCTGCACCGACGTTCGGCTTTTTTCGGCAACTCGTGACGCGATATATGCGTCGGTCGGATGCCTGTCCATCAATTAGGAACACCCATCCCCACCATCCTACCCGGAAGTGGCGGTGAGAACGCATATAGCAAACGGTACTTACGGACTTTTTTTTTTATAAAACCAGCCGATTCTAATTGTCATTAATGTGGGAAATGCAATATAAAAAGTTTATTTTTAGGGGAACCTCCACTTTAAAGTCTGGGATAAACACTTCAGCAAATCGTTGGAAAAATGAATATCTTGTACAATTTGTCATGGTTGGGATGATCTCGGAGAGGGCACTGCGAATTATTGTTAAAGTGTAGAAAATGCATAATCATGTTGTAGCATTCCTGGTCATGAAAGCAGAAAATATGGGCATGTGGTTGATGGGGTTGGTGGACCAATAGGCATGGAGTTCATTCTTTTTTGTAAGCCCCATATTAAACGTAAGGCCCAAAAACTATTTAAATTAGTCCAGTGTGAGAAGTCACTACTGGAACATGCGGGCGTAGGATGAATTGGGATTGGCAGCAATAAATTGCTCTGCATACAAATTGGTTTGGTCAACCATATTCTGCAGCAAATCTTGTGGGAAAAATAAATAAATATAATCTATTTGGAAAAAAATTGTAGTGTTGGGCTGCACACCTGGCTGTGCGGTGAAAGGGGGGATTATAGCAGATCGTGAGTTGCCAGGCAACCATAGGGGGTTTGCCAGGGCATCAGGAAGGTAAGACTGGGCCTGGATTCTTCGGGTTGGGCGTGTACTTCCAGTACTGATACTAGACTCCTCTTCCTGGGGTCTGGCGCTGCTGGTGGCAGGCAGATCTTGGTCCTGATCTTAGTCCTGATCTCCTTATTATTTTATGAGGGACGGTTTCCTCCTCTGACTCGGATTCCGATCCACTACCCTCTACTGGCTCGTATTCAGAACCGAAATCGAATGTTGGGAGCTCCACGCTGCTCTCATCATCCGACATGGTAAGGGTGGCATGTGCCTCCTCAGGTGTGTAAACCCTTTGAGACATGGCGGTACTTATTGGCGGGCCTGTGTGATGGTACTGATTGCGGTACTGATGGCGGGCCTGTTTGACAGATGAGCTGTGAGAGATGGGCTGTGACAGATTCAGATGGTACCGATGGCGGTACCGATGTTGGTACTTGTGGCAGCCTGTGTGACATATGTGCTGTTACAGGTCCAGATGGGCTGTGTGACAGGTTCTGTTTATTGGGGGGGGGGCGTGTTGTGCACAGTAATGTGTAAAATGCAGACAGTAAAGTTGTAACTCACAGATCTCTTCTTCTCTCTCCTCACACGATCAGTGTGTGAGGAGAAAAAAGGAGAGATCCCTGGAAACCACTGTTGTGTTTATACTTATGACCAGCTGTGATTGGACACAGCCGATTAAAGATAACCAAATTGTTGCCCTGCTCCTCTACAGCCTTCCAGAAACATATACTGCTCTCATTAACACTTTAGAAAGCATTACCCTAGCAAGAGCTGACACTGGAATATGTCAAAGGGAAATTAATCGATGAATATGACATAAGAAAAAAAATACGCACCATGATGAAAAAGCTCTTAAGCTGTACAAAGGCAAAAAGTACAGCAAAGAAAGCAGAGCCTTTTTTCGCTGTAAAAGGACCGGTCACTTAAAAAAGGATTGTTCGTTGATCTCAACTAATAATTCCCCCCTCTACCCAATAATAGGAAATCCAGATTTTCAGCCTGGTATGGAATCCCATATGCTCAAGAAATTAAAAGAAAAGGGTAGATTTCAAGCCTCCCACTTTCTGGGGGAAAGGGGGTGGATGACAATAGGAGAAATAGCACAAAGGGGAGGGAGCGGCGAGATACCGATATGGCAAGCGCGACAGGTACGACACTTTCTGGAGACTCTGGATGGTGCAGAAAAGTATAAACGGGCACTTACAAAGTTTGAGGAGTACTGTGGAGGAAAGGAACCACTAGCCCATATGATCTCTAAAATGTACACATTATTGACTGCACCACCAGAAGACTTTAGAATGTCGAGCCTAGTAAAATGGGAG
The DNA here is from genome assembly GCF_905171775.1 of Rana temporaria. Taxonomy (NCBI): domain Eukaryota; kingdom Metazoa; phylum Chordata; class Amphibia; order Anura; family Ranidae; genus Rana; species Rana temporaria. The sequence goes on from NC_053490.1 coordinate 400,211,408, forward strand.
AGAGATTTAGGCCAAGTTTTTTCCCCAATACAAAGCCAAAATATTATAAATTTAGCATTAAACTCTTCAAGATGCACGAAAATACAAGAATTAAATTATAAAATATTAACAAGATGGTACTATACGCCAGCGCGTTTAAATACATTTTTTCCTGAAATGTCAGATAGATGTTGGAGAGGCTGTGGGGAGAAAGGGACAATGCTACATACATTTTGGGGATGTCCAATAATACAACAATTCTGGGAAAAAGTACGGAGAATTACACAAGAATTTACGGAATATCATATTCCAGTTGACCCATCGTTTTTTCTACTACATCATGCTGAAATATATCCGGTGAGATATAAGGGATCAATGATGTGTCATTTGATAAATGCGGCGAAAAGCTGCATTGCAACAAAATGGAAAGATCCCGAGGCACCTCCAATATCTATGTGGCTGAAAAAAGTAAGGAAAATAGGGATAATGGAGAAACTCCTCCCAAAAACAATAGATAAGAAAGAGCAAATTAAAATGATATGGGCACCTTGGGAATTATTTTTAAAGTCGGAGGAAGGTAAAAAGTTAATAGGAGAATAAGATAAAGGGCAGTAGATGGAAGAAAGAAGGAAAATAGGAGAGAGAACATTTTGCGCACGGATGGAGGATAGCAGAGGAGAGGAGGGGTGTTTTGTATTGTCTTGTTAAGAAAAAATTTTCTTCCCTTTTTTTTTTTTTTTTTTTTTTTTTCTCTTCTCCTAATTCTTCTCTCCGGCCTGAGGATAGACGGCTGGAGGAGGGGAATGGGGGAAGAAGGGGGTCTAGAGGTAGGGATGAGGGGGGAGGGAAAGGGGGGATAAAATGAGGAAGGAAGTGCTGCGGGACTAAGGAGGGAATTAGTACTTTAGATAAAGAATAAATGGATACTTAGTGGGAGATGGAATACTCGGGTAGTCTGAAAATTAGTTTAGAAGTAGAAAGTATTTGGTCTATCATAGAGGAATGGATTGAAACTAGTAGTGATACAGATATTATGAATAGTAAATAGAGTTGAAGAGAGAGAATAAATATAATTCTCATATATATGTTGATGTATAGGACTATGCTCAGTCCTCTTCTTATGTTTCCTGTATCACTTTCTTGCTTTTTGTTTTCTTGGAAAAGAAACGAAATAAAAAAAAGGAAAATTTAAAAAAAAAAAAAAAAAAGGATTGTTCTATCTGGAAAGCCGAGCAGCGAAATGTAGAACTATCCACAAAAGAAAGAGTCAAAGCAGCCACAAAGGAAACTGCAGATACATCAAGGAGTGGCACCTTTAAAATGACACACGGCTGGTGCATAAACTCAGGTGCGACAAGCCACATGACTAGCGATGAGACCTTCTTCACAAACATTGATTACAGTGCAAAAGACAATTTTCCTAGCAAATGGGAAGAGCATTACTGCTGAAAGTAAAGGGCAGGGCTTCCTGAACTGCATTACACCACAAGGATGTGAGCACAGTATCCTTGTAAAGAAAGAACAGTGCTGTATGTTCCAGAACTAGAAGGCAGCCTTATATCAGTGAAAGGTCCTGCAAACAACGGTCTCACAGTTAAGTTCCAGGGTGATGAATACACAATTCACAACAATAAGCGATTCCTCGCAAAAGGAAAACTGGATGATCACCTATACAGGCTCATCACCACAGACTAGCAAGTAAATATAGGTTCTAATGACATAAAAACAAATGTATTCACTTATGGCACAGGCAGCTGGGGCACAGAAGTCAAAAAGTAGGGATGAGCTTCGTGTTCAAGTCAAACCCACTGGTCGTTTGCGCCAAATTCAAATGGCGCGTCACGCCCCATAATTCACTGCGACATCGCAGTGCATTGCTGGCTGATGATTGGCCAAGCATGCACTATGACCCGCATGCTTGGCCAATCACAGCGTGCAAAAAACGGAGAGTCATAATTGGCCAATTATGGCTCAGGGGGTTTAGTACACGCCCCACACTATAAAAGGCCGCCTGCAGGTCGGCCTTGTGTAGTGTGTTGCGGTGGTGGTTAGAGAGCGATTGAGAGAGAGAGAGTGTAATTTTCTCTAGGTAGATAGAGCAGGCAGGCTAGTCAGTTAAAGTTACAGTGTGTAGAGGATATATATGCATCCCATGTGTTGTACATATATTTATACACTGTATAGTTTAGCTAGATCAGCTATTCCTAATTTACTGGCGGGCAGGTGATTGTGCTAGCTGCAGTTTTCTCAGGTGTATTGCCTGTGTCCTCTGCAGTGTGCACCATAAAGCTACGTGGTGTGTACTGCCCGTGTCCTCTGTAGTTTGCACCTAAAGCTACTTGGTGTGTACTGCCCGTGTCCTCTGCAGTTTGCACCTAAAGCTACATAGTGTGTACTGCCCGTGTCCTCTGCAGTGTGCACCATAAACCTACGTGGTGTGTACTGCCTTTGTCCTCTGCAGTTTGCACCTAAAGCTACATAGTGTGTGTACTGTCTTTGTCCTCTGCAGTTTGCACCTAAAGCTACTTGGTGTGTACTGCCCGTGTCCTCTGCAGTTTGCACCTAAAGCTACTTGGTGTGTACTGCCCGTGTCCTCTGCAGTTTGCACCTAAAGCTACTTGGCGTGTACTGCCTGTGTCCGCTGCAGTGTGCACCATAAAGCTACGTAATGTGTGTACTGCCTTTGTCCTCTGCAGTTTGCACCTAAAGCTACTTGGTGTGAACTGCCCGTGTCCTCTGCAGTTTGCACCTAAAGCTACGTAGTGTGTACTGCCCATGTCCTTTGTAGTTTGCACCTAAAGCTACTTGGTGTGTACTGCCCGTGTCCTCTGCAGTTTGCACCTAAAGCTACGTAGTGTGTAATGCCCGTGTCCTCTGCAGTGTGCACCATAAAGCTACGTGGTGTGTTACTGCCTTTGTCCTCTGCAGTTTGCACCTAAAGCTACTTGGTGTGTACTGCCCGTGTTCTCTACAGTTTGCACCTAAAGCTACGTAGTGTGTGTACTGCCTTTGTCCTCTGCAGTTTGCACCTAAAGCTACTTGGTGTGCACTGCCCGTGTCCTCTGTAGTTTGCACCTAAAGCTACTTGCTGTGTACTGCCCGTGTCCTCTGCAGTTTGCACCTAAAGCTACGTAGTGTGTACTGCCTGTGTCCTCTGCAGTGTGCACCATAAAGCTACGTGGTGTGTACTTCCTTTGTCTTCTGCAGTGTGCACCTAAAGCTACGTGGTGTGTGTACTGTCAGTGTCTGTGCTATTTTTCTCAATTATTTTCATCCATATTGCAGGGACCAGACATTACATTAAAGCCGCAAGCAGTTTTAAATTACTTTTTTCTTATAGTAATCTCATTTTGTGCAGGGACAGTTCTAAACACGTGCCACCTCACAGGCATACTATAGACACCCAGCAGGTACGATATTTAAAGGAATTTTTCTTTTTTTTTTTAGGCGGGAACAGATATCTACTGACTTTCCTTGATGATTATTCCAGGTACACAACTACTTATCTAAAGAAACACAAGAATGAAACATCAGAGAAACATCAAGGGTTTGTTGCCATGTCTAGCAACAAATTCCAACACAAACCAGAAATAATATGCACCGACAATGGGGGAGAATACATAAGCAAAGAAGCGGCATCATACCTGAAGAGACAAGGAATAGTACACCAGACAACCACACCATACACTCCTGAACAAAACGGTATAGCAGAAAGGAAAAAATCACACTCCTATAGAAATGGCCAGATGCATGTTGTCAAATGCCAACCTACCTCACAAGTACTGGGGATAAGCAGTCATGGGTGCAACCTACCTGCAGAACAGACTACCCTCAAGAGCTATTAAAAGTACTACATTGGAAATGTGGCAGTGTTTGGATGTAAAGCATATGCCTATATTCCAAGTGAAAAGTGAACCAAACTGGAGAACGGAGCCATAGGGGGCATTCAAGTAGGCTACAGGGAGTAAACTAAGGATTACAGAATCCTACACCCAAAGACTGACAAAGTGGCAATAAGCTGTGGTGTTTTGATATGAGCCCATTACCAGAAAGACCAATCCCTGAAAGCTGTGAAGTGAATATGCCCAGCAAACCAGAAGAAAAGGTCAACCAAAGCGAACCTGTGCAGGAGTCAGAACAAGAGGTGGAACTCACAATGCCTGAATCAAGTTCCCCACCAGATCCTACTGAACTGCCTGAAGTCAGAAGATCCACTCGGACTACAAAGGGATACCACCCCGCGAGCTGTCAAACACTGTCAAAACATACAGCATACTTGAACCAACATCCTGGGAAGACATAGAAAAACTGCCAAAACATGAAGCCAATAGATGGAGAAAGGCGGCAGAAAAAGAATTAGTCACTTCAAGAAAATAAAACCTATACACTTACAGAGCTCCCTTCCTAACTGCAAAACTATAGGAAGTAAGTAGACTTTCAAGGTAAAGTCAGACACAGAAGGGAATATCCACAAATACAAAGCCAGACTCCAAGAGTTGCTCCCAGAAATTTGGTGAACATTACAATGGAACATTCGCTCCCATCGTAAAACACTCCACCATCAGAGGGCTTCTTAGTGTTGCAGTCGAAAAAGGGCATGCAGGTCAAATACCTAGACGTTTAAACTGCTTTTCTATATGGAGACCTTAAGGAAGATCTCTACATGGAGCAACCACCAGGGTTTGAGCAATGAGACAATCTTGTGTGTGAACTTCAGAAGAGCATCTACAGTCTTAAGCAATTTGCAAGGATGTAGAATGAGAAAGTGAATGAAGTACTTACCAGAGAGGGGATTCTGATAGTAACTAAGAGCTGTAGTAATAACTAAGAGCTGTAATATTAACTAATAGTTATATATGAGAGGTGAGTATAGCTCAGGTCAGACATGCTTAATATCTGGTGTTAGGAAATCTCAGGTGTCAAAAGCTTATTTAATAGGTATCCAGAATGCTGTTGTAATAAGCAGCCAAAAATATGAAGTACTATAAAAACTTTTTAATTGCGCCATAAAAAAAACACACTTACAGAATCGCTGTAAACGATAGGCATAAAGACAATAGTGAGGCTTTTCCGGGTTCGCCGCAACTCGATCTCTGAACCAGAAACGCGCTTCGCCCCTCCCACAGGACGTCATCAAGGACAATTAATTAACAGTGTGGGATAAATGTATGCTAATGATATGGCCATTACTTAGAACTACTATGAGATAGGTAGGATCATAAATAACAATAGTAGCAGTAAGTTGAAAGCATAATAGGAAACTCTGAAAGTGTGTAATGTAGTATAAAAGCTGTGGTAATAGTTTATTTTGCTGAATTAAACTTTTAATTCAAACTTTTAAATTACATTTTATTTGGTTTTTTTAACTCCTGTTTTTTGTGTTGTTTCACCTCTGTTACGACTTTTGTTTTATACCATGAACACATGATTTATTTCTTAAGATCACAAATGCGCTGCTTTTCAGAGATAGTGATTGGCAACATCACGCTTTCATTCTTCATGACCTGAGAAAGGTAAGTACACAAATAATCCATTTGACCATTAAAGGGTTTTACCGTGAAAGCTGCTAAGAAGAGTGCCGATAATATGGATTCTACATTATTGTAGTCTGTGTGCATTGTTCAAAGGAAGCATGAAAAAGTCTCCTCCCTACATTACAGACTTCTACATGTACCATGCTCACAAAACAGTTGTATTAAACCTAATGTTTATGTGAGGGCAAAATAAAGAAAAAAAATTCTCTAATACATGTTTTGGCTCTTTAAAAGCTACAAGTACATAAAATACCTGCTACCCCATCAGAAACCCAGTAAGACTCTAACTTCCTCTTTTCTAGTTAGTGTCCCCGCTGTTATCAGCTTAGTTCCCTTCTGTGGACTACAGAACACCCCCTATATTATGGAAATAGGGGTGTTCTGTAATCCAGATCAGGAGCCTGCAGGCTAGGGGGACAATGTTGTTCCTCCATAGATGCAGTAAAGTGAGTATGAGTTGACACCCATGGACAGGAAATATGTTACATGCAGGATCACCAGGTAAAAATAAAGGGAAAAAAGCTTGAAAAAAAAAAAACTAGCATGTTAGGAACAGTGGGCCAGATTCAGGTAGAATTACGTTACGCCGCGGTGGCCCATTTACGTTACACCGCCGCAGGTTTACAGCGTAAGTGCCTGATTCACAAAGCTCTTACCTGTAAACTTGCGGCGGTGTAACGTAAATCCGCTCGGCGCAAGCTCGCCTAATTCAAATGGGGCGGGCACCATTTAAATTCGGCGCGTTCCCGCGCCGAACGTTCTGCGCATGCTCCGTTAGGAAATTTCCCGACGTGCTTTTCGCGAAATTACGGCGCCCCAATGTTTTTTTTGAACGGCGACGTGCTTTACATTGTTTCGTATTCCCGGACGTCTTACGCAAAAAAATAAAAAATTTGAAATTCGACGCGGGAACGACGGCCATACTTTAACATGGCTGTTCTAAAGATAAGCCATGATAAAGCAGGCCTAAGTTTGCGACGGGAAAAACCGACTAGCGACGACGTAAGAGATTGCGACGAACGCGCGTATCTTCGTGGATCGCCGTAAGTAGTCATTTGCATATTCTACGCCGACCACAATGGAATCGCCACCTAGCGGCCGGTCTAGAATTGCATCCTAAGATCCGACGGTGTAAGTCAATTACACCTGTCGGATCTTACGGCTATCTATGCGTAACTGATTCTATGAATCAGCCGCATAGTTACGACGGGCGGATCACAGAGATACGACGGCGTATCAGGAGATACGCCGTCGTATCTCTTTTGTGAATCTGGCCCAGTATGTATTATACATTTTGTGTTCTAGGGTTTAGATACACTTTACACTGTAATCAAAAGTATGCAACTGTTGACACTCAGCGCTCATTGGTTGCTTCAGTAATACAGGTGAGTTCAGGAAAGTACAATCTATCTCCAACAGCCTATTGAACAGATTGAACTCCTATACAGGTTTTTACATTTATCGGGGGCACTGTCACTGAGATTTCCCCTTACTGTTCTGGTTTCACCAGCAACATTACAGACCTAAATAAAACCAAAAAATGGTATCAGATATGTTGTACTTACCATAATTGTCCTTTGCTGATGCCTAGACTATCCATGGCAGCAGACTAGTGATAGAGCTCCCCTAACCCCACCTACAGGACCAGTTAAAATCTATAAAAGACTAATGTCCCTTACACACGATCGGTTTTCCCGGTGCCTTGTCGAGTTAGTTCCCCTATCGATATGGTTCCCTGCTTGACTGCGCAGGCGCAGGCGAAGCCCACGGAAATCTCCGAACCTGATCAGCTGTTCTTCAGGTGTACATGGCGCATGCGCGGCTCGGGCGGCATCCAGGCTCATTGCTTACTATGACCCATGGATTGGAGGATGTTAAAAAAAGAGCCAGGAGGCCAGGCGAGCGCAAGCGAGCTGTCTGAGCGAAGCAAGGACGTGAGGCCGACTGGCCCCTTACAGCGAATTCCATATCGCCCTGGACCTGTTGCTACAGCTGATCAGGTTCAGTGATTTCCATCGGCTCAGATTGCGCCTGCGCAGTCAAGGGGAGAACCATATTGACAGGAGGAATTATATTGCCAGATCACCGGCAGTATAAAGTCCCTGGGAAAACCAAGGGGAAAACCGAGAACCTGCTTTCCCCCCTACACACGGCTGGTTTTCCTGGCAGGAAAACTGCTATGAGAGCTTTGTTCGGGAAACCCGGCCATGTGTATGCTCCACATCAGGCTTTCCCCATAAAAACACTGCCGGCTTAAAAACCGCCGGGAATCCTGGCAGGAAAAAAGAAAACATGTTCTAATTTTTCCCGCCGGGATTTCTGGTGGTTTTCCTGTCAGGAAAACTGCCATGGAGCATACACACGGCCAGTTTTCCCAGCCAAAAGCTGTCATGGCAGTTTTCCTGACGAGAAAACTGGTCGTGTGTACGAGGCATGAGAGAAAGACCACACAACATTCTATGTAATTAAAGCAAGATCAAGGGTGGGACCATTTGTTGCCATGTAGAGGTACCAGTAAACAAAAATTACAATAAGTATTTGAAACAATTTTTCGGTTTCCTGGTGCTTACATGGCAGCATAGTAGTGATAAATAGAGTTGGGCGAACGGTTCGCTTTAAATAGACCCCCCCCCCCCCGCTTTAAATAGACTGTAAACTGAAGGACCTAGGAATAAATGGTTGTGAAACAAACCATTTGAGTTTCCATTATTTCTTATGGGGAAATTTGCATTGATATACAAGTGCTTTGGATTACAAGCAAGTTTTTGGAATTAATTATGCTCGCAATCCAGGGTTTTACTGTATTGGTAAGGCTCCGCATTACCCCATACACCAATCCTTGATGTCACAAGTTTTTCTTCCAAAGTCAACCAAGGTGATGTCAGCTAAATCCACTTTGAAGTGCCTGAGTAAAGTGTGTTGTGCTGACCTGTTTGCTGTCCTAAAGATATTTTCCAATAAGACCCTAGTGTGTGCTGCCCACAAGGTGGAAATAGATGTGTCCTGTAAGCCCTCTGCATAGTGTTAACAGTCCAGGATAACAGAAATACTTGAGGTTGCTCCAATGCTTTTAAATCTTCTCAATATTAGAACAAATAGCTCTCAGAAGTACTGAATGAAAAGGTGGCTTTAAAGCTTTAAAAGTCCTGGCTAATGGCTATGTCAAGCTTATGATGAGCTGAAGTGTCTAATTCAGCTGGAAAGCACCCGCTCATTTGCCAGATGGAAGACCAATGTCACTTTGGGAATTAGGTTTTGGAGTGATCTGAAAAGCACTCTGTCTGGAAAGAAGAGAATATAATGCTTTTTTGAACCCATTGCTTGAAGATGTGAAACTCTTCCCTCCCCCCTAATGCAATGGCAACTAAAAACATTGCCTTAAGTGTAATGTCCCATAGAGGACAGTATTTTGTGGGAGAAAACCTAGAAAAACCTGAAAAACTTGTGGTTGGACAGCGAGGTGAACAAGTTAACCTGAGAAAGACCCCACAGTGAGGTTATCTGAAAGAACATGCTTGGGTGAAGACTTCAATCCTTGAGATTAGGGAAATTCCTGGAGAGGTGATGAGTATTGATGTTCTGAGAGACTCAGAGGTACACTGCCCGGATCGAGATTCCTGGAGTTTTTTTTGCCATGGTCATGATGGGCAACACTTCTCTGAGTAGAGTGTATCTGTGGGTCCCTCCTTGTCTCTGGATGTAAGAGACTGCCATTCTCTGACCATGAATGTGTGGCCTTAGGGTGGTAAAAGCCACCAGGGCTGCTTGGAACTCCTTCCATTTGAAATTTCCATCTGCCTTGCTCCCTAATGTGATCTCACAACATGAGCTCCCCAACATGCAGAGCTGGCATTGGTTGTAATAATGATCCAATATAATAGACCAAATGAGTGAGATTGTGTGAAGAATTCTACCACTCCAGATGGGTATGAAAGAGTGTAATGGAAGATGCTGTTTGATTATCCTGAAGTGGCAATTTTTGATGTTGGAGACAACACATGGATCTGGACAGACTGGTTTAACTGCGTCTGTTAGAGAAGGGTGCCAGTTAAAAGGACTTAGCCTTCTAAATTGTCATAAAGGTTGCCTGAGTACTCTTCCGTCCCTTTTTAACTCTTTTACCTGGAAGAGGGACTTTGGGGGTTATTTACGAAAGGCAAATCCACTTTGCACTACAAGTGCAGACTACAAGTACAAAGTGCACTTGAAATTGAACTGAAAGTGCACTTTAAAGTGCAGTCCCTGTAAATCTGAGGGGTAGATCTGAAATGAGGGGAAGCTCTGCTGATTTTATTATCCAATCACGTGCAATCTAAAATGCTGTTTTTTATTTCCCTTGCATGCCCCCCTCGGATCTACAGCGACTGCACTTCCAAGTGCACTCTGCACTTGTAGTTTGCACTTGTAGTGCAAAGTGGATTTGCCTTTCGTAAATAACCCCCATTGAGGCCCTGAACCTGAACCTGGTCTGCCTCCTTCAATCCCGAACCTCCTGTCCTGTTTAAAGTGAACCTAATTCTTTGCCCTGCATAGGCAAAGCACCAGTGAACTTTAAGGTGCAAGCTGTTCATCAACCAGTAACAGCTCTCCTTCACTTCTCATTACACTATGCTACTCAGCTCGTCTAGGCACCACCACTCTGGTGTAATGAGACTTACTTGTTTCTCGCTCTCGACAGTGTACAGTTCTTCCCTGTTCATCTCACTCCCTAAACCATTTTGATGCTCATGGCTTGAGACAATTGGCGTAACACCTCCGGAGGAATGCTATTTTCTAGACTTGGAATTCACAGTATCCTCTCTTATTAGTATATGCAGGGTGGTTTTAGAATACTCTTCTCACAATATCAATGCAGTGGATGAAGTGTGCAGTCTACTGCTATCTTGCTTTCTGCTTCTAGCAGCTCCCTAAGGAAAAATATGTGAAAAATATAAAAGCTTATTTCTGTTCCACATTTTAGCATATTTGAGTGTAGGATAGTTCACTATGTTGTATTTGAACAAGCAGTGTTTATCAAACTGTACACGTAGCCACAGCAGTAGGGTTGCCACCTCATCCCTTTACATTGCGACACATAAATTATATAGGTTATGTGGTTAATTAGATTTGCTCAGTGCCTTGCGTTCATTTAATCAGTCAAATAACCTGTGTAATTTATATGTGTTAGGTTTTAAAGGAAGGAGGTGGCATGGCACCCTGAGCTTGAAATCTGTAATGCATCAGTTACCCACAGGCTCCAATTAATTAGCTAAGATACAGGTACAGTATTTGTATATCTCTCTATAGGTCCCTGCAGGTCTTCCTGTAGTTGCGTTTAGTTAAGAAAAGTTTATGGGTCATAGATAAAGTGGTGTAAGAGAAGAGGAAGAACAAATTGCAGCTCTTAAAGTGAACCTGTGGCCTGGCTATGGACATTAAAGGAGTTGTAAAGGTAGAAGTTTTTTTTATCTTAATGCATTCTATGCATTGAAATAAAAAGCCTTCTATGTGTAGCAGCTGCCCCAGCACCCCCTATACTTACCTGAGCCCCATCTCTGTCCAGCAATGTCCATGAATCCCTTGGCCGCTCTTCCTCCTGATTGGCTGAGGCACAGCAGCGGCACCATTGGCTCCCGTGCCTGTGAATCAAAGTCAGTTAGCCAATCAGGGGAGATAGGGGGCGGGGCCTAACGACAGCTCCATGTTTGAAATGACACACAGCTGCAGCTCGGCTTGGGTGCCGCCATAGCAAGCCGCTTGCTGTGGGGGGCACTCAACAGGAGGGAGGGGCCAAGAGCAGAAAAAAGGCACGTGAGAAGAGGAGGATCCGGCCCATGGGGTGCATGCAAGGCGTGTTTCGGGAGGACATCATATAATGTCCACCAGAAACATCATTTGACTATAGGCCAGATGGGAACTGGTTAAAGGGGAAGGCGCATATGACCTGTTTTTAGCTAATAGGTCCACATGCTGAGGTGAGAGTACATGGTGAAAGGTGATGTGACTACACAATTTGGCGATGATGTAGAATTAAATTTGACCTATATGAAGGATGTTTTTTTTTGTATACACAACAATATTTGTTTGATATATTATTTATGGAGAAATAAGTTCTAATTGTATTCAAAATAAAGATAGTGCGCAATATTACGCGACTATGCCAGATTTTTGTATGAGAAGTGAGCATTTTTTTATTTTATTGAATTACATGGATACACCATATAATTTGAATTAAATGTCTGGTTGGCAGTATTGGCACTCATTGGGATGTACATACACTATCAGCAGGATATACAACCGGGAAAAAGTTGTTGTGCATCACTTTTTGACTTATTTATTTTGTGGATGTAAACACAAAGCAGTGTGGGCAGCAATAATATAACAGTGGTCAATTATAACTATATAGTGATCAGCATAGAGAATAACCTAATTTATTATCCTCTAAGCTTTCAATTTAAACGAAATCTGTAATAACATAGCATTTAATAAAAAAGATCATAAGCATAGCTTCTCTTTATTGAAAACTGAGCACCAGTATAATTGAACTGACCCACTGGTATAGGTAGTTAAAGCAATAAAAAATCTCAACCTTCTGTAAACATTTTTACTTGACCCCAACCCTTCAGTGTCTCTTTTTGACAGTGACTTTGCCCATCACATACAAAGCTAATATGAAAGTTTGGCATTTGCAAGAGGTGAATAAAGAGTGACCATGTCGTCCTTCCTCTGTATAAGTTCACACATTTTTTTTTTAGTTTCCCAGCTCTACTCGAGCTTATCAATTTTGTGAAAATCGTATCACTTTTTTTTCTAATTTATAGTTAATTTACTCATTTCATAAATACCTGGAAAAACAGGGGTCTCATTTAGCTAGGAAGTCATTTGGTTCTTTAAGAATGAGCTATAAGTTTTGAAATTGGGAGGTAGAGAATTAGAAGCTAAACAAAAGCTGTTCAAGAAATAAGCTGGAAATCTCTTGTTCAAGAAATAATGTCCATAATGCCACCCTCCCCAGACGCTTTGGTTTCTTTCAGCTGACCCCATGCCACTACATCACATAGTGATATTTAATGATAAGTGTCGGTGGGAGGGACCATAGCTTTCAGTAGGAGACATGCTAGTCAACACACTTGGAAAAGACTGATGTTTTAATATCTATGACCAGAGCTCCAACTAAGAGCTATTTTCTTCTAGGATGCTATCTTACTGGTCAGAACATAAAACATTTCCGACCATGCTGAAAACATTTGGTACTCGGTTGTACTTAGAGAATTGTATATTACATGGCAAGAATGACATTTGTAGGAATCTTAAATTAATCAATCATTTTAAAATAGTGATATACAAGGGTGTAGAGAATGTTCAATTTGAATACCCAATCTGGTGCAGGGGAATTAAAAGAAAAACAGGGCTTAGTCTCACACGAATGGATGACTGAAGTTTCCTGATCCACAAAGGTACACTGTGGTTCCTCTTGTGGGTCCTATGCCGGATTATTGATCACAGCGGGGACCAGGGATCCGAAAAACACCTGGAAGTGTGTTGGATGCTCTTGGTTTAAGCAGCTATAGCTCTGCAATACAGTGATAAAGGGCAGTGTGGATTGCAAGAAAGGTAAGTACAGTGAGGGAGATAAGTATTTGATCCCCTGATGATTTTGTACGTTTGCCCACTGACAAAGAAATGATCAGTCAAGAATTTTAATGGTAGGTTTATTTTAACAATGATAGACAGAATAACAACAAAAATATCAGAAAAATGCATTTCCAAAAAAATAGAAATTAATTTGCATTTTAATTAGTAAAATAGGTACTTGATCCCCTATCAATCAGGAAGATTTCTGGCTCCCAGGTGTCTTCTATATGGGTATGGAGATTCCAAACTCTCCACCATGGCCAAGACCAAAAAGCTGTCCAAGGATGTCAGGGACAAGATTAAAGACCTACACAAGGCTGGAATGGGCTACATCGCCAAGCAGCTTGGTGAGAGGGTGACAACAGTTGGTGCGATTGGAAGAAACACAAAATAACTGTCAATCTACCTCAGTCTGGGGCAAGATCTCACCTTGTGGAGTTTCAATTAACATGTGAACGATGAGGAATCATCCCAGAACTACACAGGAGATTCTTGTCAATGAGCTCAAGGCAGCTGGAACCATGGTCACCAAGAATACAATTGGTAACACACTACGCCATGAAGGATTAAAATCCTGTGGTGCCTGCAAGGTCCCCCTGCTCAAGAAAGCACATATACAGGCTGGTCTGAAGTTTGCTAATAAACATCTGAATGATTAAGAGGAGAACTGGGTGAAAGTGTTGTGGTCAGACGAGACCAAAATCAAACTCTTTGGCATCAACTCAACTCGCCGTGTTTGGAGGAGGAGGAATGCTGCCTATGACCCCAAGAACACCATCCCCACCATCAAACATGGAGGTGGAAACATTATGCTTTGGGGATGTTTTTCTGCTAAGGGGACAGGACAACTTTACCGCATCAAAGGGATGATGGACGGGGCCATGTACTGTCAAATCTTAGGTGAGAACCTCCTTCCCTCAGCCAGGGCATTGAAAATGGTTCATTTATGGGTATTCCAGCATGACAATGACCCAAAACACACAGCCAAGGCAACAAAGGAGTGGCTCAAAAATAAGTCCATTGAGGTTCTGGAGTGACCTAGCCAGTCTCCAGGCCTTAATCCCATATAAAGTATGTGGAGGGAGCTGAACATTTAAAGTGGAGGTTCCACCAAAAAAAAATATTTCAAAAATCAAAAAAAATAAGAAAAAAAAAGAAAAATGAAAAATGTTTTTTTTTTACTCACCCTAAATAGCTGTTGCTATGTGGAAGTGCCAAATCTGCCTCTTCATCGTCTGCGGTGGATTCTCTTCCTCCTCCTACACTGGGCGTCTTCTTGTGAATGGGGCGCGCTGCATTGGATCTGCCAGGATCGAGGATCGGCCTCGGCGGGGGCTGACATCGCTGGAGGCTAGGACAGGTAAGTGTCCTTATTAAAAGTCAGCAGCTACAGTGTGAGCTACAGCTACAGTGTGAGTAGCTGCTGACTTTAATTTTTTTTTTAATGGAACCTCCTCTTTATGTAACCAAACATCAGCCTTAAAACTTAGACTTGGAGAGGATCTGCAAAGAGGAATGGAACAAAATCCCTTCTGAGATGTGTGCAAACCTGGTGGGCAACTACAAGAAACGTCTGAACTCTGTGATTGCCAAAAAGGGTTTTGCCACCAAAGTACTAAGTCATGTTTTGCGAAGGGGTCAAATACTTATTTCACTTATTAAAATCCAAATCAATTTATAACTTTTTTTAATTCATTATTTTTTGGGATATTTTTGTTGTTATTCTGTCTCTCACTGTTAAAATAAACCTACCATTAAAATTATAGACTGATCATTTCCTTGTCAGTGTGCAAACATTCAAAATCAGCAGGGGATCAAATACGTTTTCCCCTCACTGTATGACCTTTCTTCATTGCAAGGGGCACTTTGTTCCACATTTTTATTGCAGTCACAGACTTTATTTAAACACATATGGGGCTTATTAATTAAATCCCAAGGAGATAAAAAAAAATAGGCTTGAAAGAAAAAATAGCCCTCTCAGTTCTACACTGTTAATGCTCAAAAAAGATTTCAATTTCTTTTTATTGAATTTTCATGAAATTCTTTCCCTTAAAAATTGTGAAAAAGCAGGAAAATCCTAGTTTGCTGCGCTGCCAGAAACCTGTGAAGTGGCATATGATAAAATACTAAGCATAAACATTACAGAGTTTAAATCTGTAATATTATATTGTGAATATTGCGCTGCGTCCAAATTACAACAAGGCTTCTATAAAAGTAACCACTGTGAACCGTGTTGCTCTGTTAGCACTCCTACAGGCAGTCTCGTTTTTATTTGTTTATATATATTCCTCCCATAGCCCTGGAGCAAGACTGCTGCTTTAATCAATGCGGTGCGTGCGCACTTCCTCTGGGACAAAGATGCCGACTGGGCTATTAGCTATTTCACATCCAGGAAACCTGCTCGGCATTGCTTTGCCAGTTTTCTTTGTAATGAAAAAAGTTCAGGAGTCACAGGGAGGCCAGCAATGGGATTCAAGTGCCAGCAGCAGACAGGAAAACGGAACTATAAACATTTCATTGAGCTGTGTAACCTACCCTCACAGAGAATAGGACCCCACAGGGAATACTGTGGAAAATAGTTTGGATAAGGAAGTTCCTGTCAATCCATTCCGAGTCGTCTGCTTCATGCAGCAGTGCGTGAGGTGTTAACGCCACAGCTATTCAGACAAGTTGTTTTGGTGGAAATGTGGAAAAAAAAAGCACTCAGCTGTGCAACACATCCTCTTTGCAGAATGGTGGCTTTGTTGCTCTGTCACAAAACAGATGAAGCACTGTTTGGTACACATGTGGGCTTATTTAACACAGCAGTCTGCATAGTTAGTGAATGGCCTGAGCCAGGGTTCCACCTGGATGGGGGTGATTCACAGAGAAAAACTGAACTTTTAAAAGAAAATATAAACTCACTACAATATGGATTATCGGGTTGAAATATATACCTGGAAAATGTTTTTGTTCAAATGCCACACTCTGAGAGCGCAAAACATGCATTTTAAGGCACGTTATATAACCCTTAGGCCTCGTACACACGACCGAACATGTCCGCTGAAACTGGTTTCCAGCGGACAACTGTTTCTTAGCATGCAAAGAAACATGTCCGCTGGAAGCCTGTCTGCCGGACATGTCCGATGGTCAGTACGACTCATCGGACATGTCCGCTGGCCCGAGAACCCGCGCATCGCATCGAAGTGATTCGACGCATGCGTGGAAGCATTGAACTTCCGTGTTCGCGCACGTCGCCGCGTCATCGACGCCGTCACGTCGCCGTGTCGTCACCGCGTTGTC
This sequence comes from Rana temporaria, assembly GCF_905171775.1. Classification (NCBI taxonomy): domain Eukaryota; kingdom Metazoa; phylum Chordata; class Amphibia; order Anura; family Ranidae; genus Rana; species Rana temporaria. The sequence continues at coordinate 400,227,817 of NC_053490.1, forward strand.
ACTGCGTATTCTGTCCGCGCGGAATTTGGTCTGATGGTTTGTACAGCCATCAGACCAAATGATCCCATCGGACATGTTGGGTCGTCTGTACGAGGCCTTACGCTTCCAGGTCTGTAAGTCATATGGACCTGACAGCAGGGGGTCTTATATGCACTCCTGGTGGCTGAAGTCACTGGGATTGTGTGTAAATATGACAAGCAGTCTGGTGCCTCCAGCAGAGCTGGGTTGCTTTCATGCCGGTAACAGGCAACCCCCCTGTGGGCCCCTGCTTTGTGTCCTGGGATCCACTTGCCCATCTGCAGACTTGGCACAGCGGTTGCCCCTGGGTAGATCTGATTGAATAGAGACACATCTGCTTTCTTCTCCTCCTTGTTGCTGACCCAAAAGCGGCGTGTAGCACGTCACTTCCAGGTCCTCCTATCAGTTTCTCCAGCCAGTATGGCCAGGAAAGAATGCAATGCAGTGCAATCTGCATTGCATTACATTCTGTGGAGCATAGATGTCTCATTAACCACTTGAGACCCGGAAGGTTTTACCCCCTTAATGTCCTGGCCGATACCGCACTGTGTTATTTTAACTGCCAATTGTGCATTCATGCGACGTTGCTGCGGGGACACCTGCACGTTCAGAGTGAGAAGTAGAGACGTCTTCTCCCGACAAGGCTTTAAATGCCTGGCCTCATTGATAGGTCTTCTTAATTAAGCAATCCCAGATAATCTTATGTGAGATGCTGGTTACTTTTACCAATGAGTGATCCCTTTATCTAATAGATACAACTACCCAAAACCCTATTACAAATATAAATCACATCTATGGTATTGATTTTGGCATCATTCACTCATTCCTGCTTCTTAAAGCTTCATTGTATGGCCCATATGTCCAAAAACCCATTAGATACACATGTAACTGTGGGCCCTTTTGAAGCTATATATGGTTTTCCTCCTATCCTATACACAAAAGCTATGTGTATATTCATATACGTATATATATTGACCATCAAAAATACCCACAAACCTGGTCCTAGTTATAATTACTTTGGAATATTTGTAATCTTGTCATGTGGTGTCCCCACATCCTTGGAGTCAAGGTCCATCAGTACCTACCCAGTATTGTCCTGAGGAAGCTACTATTTTGCAAAACGCATTGACAAGCAAGTGTGGAGGCAATGTTGGATCAGATCCAGTTATAGAACTTATTATCATATACTACTATATTTATAAGTATTTACTTCTACCATGAGATCCAGCCCCTATGTTTGCCTTATAGGGTTATCTGGTGACCATGTCCGAATAGAGTGTTGTTTGTATGTCTTTACATTTTTTAATCCTTTTGTAATAAAGTATATATTTTTTTATGTAAAAAAAAAAAAAAATGGATGCGCAACCAAATATATTGCAAACACAGTGCAATGTGAAAAAATATTTTCAAATAAAAAATGATAAATATGAAGAAAAATCCATAGGAAATAACAAAGTTCAATTAAAATGCAAAGGGAGAAGTCCAATTATAAAACAGCCCCTGAAGTGACGTGGTGATCCAGGAACCAAAGATACAAATCTTCCTCCTTTGTTTCCACGCTGCAGGCACAGGATAATTAGAGTACAAAGTGGCCGCTTACCGCATAGGTTGGATCTCTATAACGAAGATCATATGGGCTCAATACCAACAAAATTCTTCTGGTCACGGTGGCAATCTGGTCACCCCTTCATTGCAAACTCCTCCTGTCAAATGGATAGATGATGAAAAATATCCTTCACAGTCTCAGTGTAAATACAATAGTTCATGCAGCAATGTAGAGGATCCACCGGAGATCTTGACATAACCACGCCCCCAGCTGACTGGCTTGAGCCGTGGCTGTGTGAATGTCTGTGTTTTTAACTTTTGCTGTCAAAACCCCTCTTTGATGTCAGTTACCCAGTCATTTGATTAAAGGGTCTTTTTACAAAAGTTACTGCACCAAGAAGTGTATTTTTTCTCTTTTTAATATGGTCCTCTACATCGCTGCATGAACTATTGTATTTACACTGAGACTGTGAAGGAGATTTTTCATCATCTATCCATTTGACCGGAGGAGTTTGCGATGAAGGGGTGACCAGATTGCCGCCGTGACCAGAAGGATTTTGTTCGTATTGAGCCCATATGATCTCCGTTATAGAGATCCAACCTATCCGGTAAGCGGCAAATTTGTACTCTAATTATCCTGTGCCTGCAGCGTGGAAACAAAGGAGGAAGATTTGTATCTTTGCTTCCTGGATCACCACCTCACTTCAGGGATGTTTTATAATTGGACTTCTCCCTTTGCATTTTAATTGGACTTTGTTGTTTCCTATGGATTTTTCTTCATATTTATCATTTTTTATATGAAAATATTTTTTCACATGGCACTGTGTTTGCAATATATTTAATTGCGCATCTTTTTTTACTTTTTACATACCTATATAACTGATTATTCCAGTCATTTTTATAGTTACAGCACTGTCACTTTATAATATCAAATATTACTGTCGTTTCAAACATATACCTTTTTGCACTATTGAATATTGCACCATCCTTTTGCACTCACGCATATTTGTTGCACCATTTGCACTTATTATGTATTTGGGGGTAGCGTGGATTTTTCACGCTTAACATATATTTTTTTATACAAGATTTCATTATGTGCCCACAAAGTCTGTTTGTTATTTGAGGATTCACAATCCTTACACAACAATACTTTTTACTTTTTGCTATAAAGCATATCCAATAAAATTTAAATAAAAATCGAATTTCTTCATCAAATTAGGCCAACATGTATTCTGCTACATATTTTTGGTAAAAAAATTCCCAATAAGCGCACATTGATTGGTTTGCGCAAAGGTTATCGCGTCTACAAACTATGGGATATTTTTATGGCATTTTAATTTTTACTGGTAATAGCAGTGATCAGTGATTTAGTAGTACTGCGACATTGCAACGTACATATTGGACACCATGTGACACTTTTTGTGGACCTGGACACTAATACAGTGATCAGTGCTAAAAAGAAATGCACTGTCACTGTATAAATGACAGGGAAGGGGTTAATATCAGGGGCGATCAAAGGATTAAGCGTGCCCCTAGAGAATGCTTTCTAACTGTGGGGTGGATAAATTGACTGGAGGAAAAGAGACATCTGTGTTCCTGATTGGTAGGAACACATCTTGCCTTGTTTAAATAGGCAGACCTCCTTCTTCTCGATCGTCAGGTTCCGGTGGCCGCTGATTGGCTTCTGTTATGTCCAATCACAGCGGGGGTGCATCTCTGGCGGCACCCACGCGCCCCAGAGCTGACGACAGGAGACAACGTACAAGTGCGTTGTTTCGCGCAGCCGGGCCGCCCTGCCGCAGTATATGTACGGTGGACGGCCTGGAAGAGAATCGTTCACCAAAAAACTCTTACATAGGAGACTTTTTGTCCCCTATGTAATGTAAAAAAAAAGTAAAAGTTCTAAAAGTAAATAAATCGAAATTGTAAAAAAAATTAAGTTCATCTAAGCATATAAAATCCCCCTAATTTTTTGGGTGGCCCCCTGCATATACAGTGTCTCACAAAAGTGAGTACATCCCTCACATTTTTGTACATATTTTATAATATCTTTCCATGTAACAACACTGAAGAAATAACACTCTGATATAATGTAAAGTAGTGAGTGTACAGCATGTATAACAGTGTAAATTTGCTGTCCCCTCAAAATAACTCAACACAGTATAGCAGAGCGTCCCAGAGAGAGCCGGGAAAAGTCCTGTATGAGAGGAGCCTGGGGTTTATACGTCTCCCAGGCTCCTCTCATATACATTCAGGGATCTCTGATCCATGGTCCAGGCCAATTTAAACTCACCTGAGACAGATAGCCAGTGCTTTTGGCCTGGGAATCTCAGACAACTTCTGTCTAGGAGAGCAAAAGGTTGGTAAAAGCTATTAAACTGTGTATGTGGAAGCTGACAAGCTGTAGGCTTGCGCGGCCTGGTAGTTTGGACCTGTAAATATTGTATAGTTAGTGGCGAGACACGGCTAGGTTTTTGTTTGGCTAGTTTTGTTCCTTTTTGTTTAGACTTGTATATATCACAGATAAACACTGCACTGTTTGTCACTACCTCACTGGATTTGGTATCTGTACCTGAAAGACTGATCATCCCAGGGAGCTTTGTTTCTGCTACCTTTCCACCAGGTTACAAGCCATTAATGTCTAAACTGCTGGTGGCAACAAAAGTGAGTATGTTCACATTGGGCCCAAAGTCAATATTTGTGTGGCCATCATTATTTTCCAGCACTGACTTAACCCTCTTGGGCATGAAGTTCACCAGAGCTTCACAGGTTGCCACTGGAGTCCTCTTCCACTCCTCCATGAGGACATCACAGAGCTGGTGGATGTTAGAGACTCTGCGCTCCTCCACCTTCCATTTGAGGATGCCCCACAGATGCTCTAAAGTGTTTAGGTCTGGAGACATGCTTGGTCAGTCCATCACCTTTACCCTCAGCTTCTTTAGCAAAGCAGTGGTCCTCTTGGAGGTGTGTTTGGGGGCGTTATCATGCCCTGCAGACCAGTCTCTGAAGGGAGGGGATCATGCTCTGCTTCAGTATATCACAGTACATGTTGGCATTCATGGTTTCCTCAATGAACTATAGCTCCCCAATCCAAGCAGCACTCATGACGCCCCAGAACATGACACTCCCACCACCATGCTTGACTGTAGGCAAGACACACTTGTCTTTGTACTCCTCACCTGGTTGCCGCCACACACACACACTTCAGGACAGACCACAGGACTTGGTTCCAGTAATCCATGTCCTTAGTTTGCTTGTCTTCAGCAAATTGTTTTCTGGCTTTCTTGTGCATCATCTTTAGAAGAGGCTTCTTTCTGGGATGACAGCTATGTAGACCAATTTGATGCAGTGTGGGGCGTTTGGTCTGAGCACTGACAGGCTGACCATTCAACCTCTGCAGCAATGCTGGCAGCACGCATATGTCTATTTCCCAAAGACAACCTCTGGATATGACGCTGAGCCTGTGCACTCAACTTCTTTGGTCGACCATGGCGAGGCCTGTTCTGAGTGGAACCTATCTTGTTTAACCGCTGTATGGTCATGGCCACCGTGTTGCAGCTCAGTTTCAGGATCTTCGCAATCTTCTTATAGCCTAGGTCATCTTTATGTAAAGTAACAATACTTTTTTCGAGATCCTCAGAGAGTTCTTTGCCATGAGATGCCATGTTGAACTTCCAGTGACCAGTATGAGAAAGTGAGAGCGATAACACCAAATTTAACACACTTTCTCCCCATTCACACCTGAGACCTTGTAACACTAACGAGTCACATGACACCGGGGAGGGAAAATGGCTAAATGGGCCCAGTTTGGACATTTTCACTTGGAGGTTTTCTCACTTTTGTTGCCAGGGGTTTAGACATTAATGGCTGTGTGTTGAGTTATTTTTAGGGAACAGCAAATTTACACTGTTATACGAGCTGTACATTCACTACTTTACATTGTAGCAAAGTGTAATTTCTTCAGTGTTGTCACATTAAAAGATATAATAAAATATTTACAAAAATGTGTACTCACTCTTGTGAGATACTGTACGCACATACAAAACATAAAAGCACGTGTCGGGGGCACCTACGCATGAAAATGTTGATTGCAATACACATGTTACTGAGTGAGAGTAACAATTCTAGTACCAGACCTTCTCTGTAATGCTAAATTAGGGCTTTTAAAGTGTCACCTGTAGAAAATATAAGGATCAATTACGTATTACTCACTGAACTGCAACATCAGTTTATAACATTTGTTTTTTCTAGATTTTTGTTTGCTATTCTGTCCCTATCATTTAAAATACATCTATGATGAAAATGATAGACCCTTAATTTCTTTGTAAGTGAGTAAACTTACGAAATCTGCAGGGGATCAAATAATTATTTTCCCCACTGTATGTCTTAGAAAATCCTTTGTTCAAATTATACATTTTCAGAGTCCACCACGTCGTGTTTGTGCATTTTTAAGCACTTTAAATGGGTTCCCAATGCAATGAAGAACTTATTTACACTATTTATGGCCAACAATCAATGTGCATCAGATCTATGAAATATGATGTGCTTCAAGGGCATGTGTTTACTGTGTGTGTGTGTGTGTGTGTGCAGGGCTGCTGATGTGGCACAGTGTAAACTGTTTACACCTTGTAAAAGTAGACCCTTCTTACCCGCGACGCTGTTATTTATTTATTTTTTTATTTATTTTTTCCCGCCGTATCTTTTTTTTTTCCTGACGCAACTTTTTTTACCCGGCGCGATTCACAAAACTCGGCGTAACGTAAAACCGCGCTATGCACGTCGGGAAAATGACGTTGTGAGCATGCGCAGTACGTCCGGTGCAGGAGCTCGCCTAATTTAAATGGGACTCGCCCCATGAAAATAGGAACGCCTTGCACCGGACGGATTTAACCACTTAAGGACCGCCTCATGTACATATACGTCAGCAGAATGGCACAGGCAGGCACATCAACGTATATATATGTGCCCTGCTTGACGTGGGTCGGGGGTCCGATCGGGACCCCCCCCCGTACATGCGGCGGTCCCCGTGGCTTCAGGAGCGATCCGGGACGACGGCGCGGCTATTCGTTTATAGCCGCTCCGTCGCGATCGCTCCCCGGAGCTGAAGAACGGGGAGAGCCGTGTGTAAACACGGCTTCCCCGTGCTTCACTGTGTCGGCGCATCGATCGCGTCATTCCCTTTATAGGGAAGACACGATCGATGACGTCATTCCTACAGCCACACCCCCCTACACTAGTAACCACACACAAAGTAAACCCTAACTCCTACAGCGCCCCCTCTGGTTAACTCCCAAACTGCAACTGTCATTTTCACAATAAAGAATGCAATTTAAATGCATTTTTTGCTGTGAAAATGACAATTGTCCCAAAAATGTGTCAAAATTGTCCGAAGTGTCCGCCATAATGTCGCAGTCACGAAAAAAATCGCTGATCGCCGCCATTAGTAGTAAAAAAAAAAAAAAAATGCAAAAAAACTATCCCCTATTTTGTAAACACTATAATAAATTTTGCGCAAACCAACCGATAAACGATTATTGAGATTTTTTTTACCAAAAATAGGTAGAAGAATACGTATCGGCCTAAACCGAGAAAAAAAAAATGTTATATATGTTTTTGGGGGATATTTATTATAGCAAAAAGTAAAAAATATTGGATTTTTTTCAAAATTGTCGCTCTATTTTTGTTTATAGCGCAAAAAATAAAAACCGCCGAGGTGATCAAATACCACCAAAAGAAAGCTCTATTTGTGGGGAAAAAAAGACGCCAATTTTGTTTGGGAGCCACGTCGCACGACCGCGCAATTGTCTGTTAAAGCGACGCAGTCCCGAACTGTAAAAACCCCTTGGGTCTTTAGGCAGCATTTTGGTCCGGGGCTTAAGTGGTTAAGTTACACAGCCGAAAATTTCTAGGTAAGTGCTTTGTGGATCGGGCACTTAGGTAGAAATTTTGCGGCAGTGTAACTTAAATCAGAATATTTAAGTTACGGCGGCTCTTTGTGGATCTGGCCCTTTGTTCTCCATCAAATGCTGCGGTACCTTTCTCCGAGCTTTATATCACTACAGGTCTAAGAAATGAACAGGGCTGCTGTTAGAAATTACAAGGCCCTGTACAGCCTACCTGGCAGCCCCCCCCCCTCTCAATATATCAAGACCATATTTTCACTAAAGATACACTAAAATCGTTATTAGGGAACACAAACATAACAGAGAACCTGTGTGAATTAGCCCTTGTTTAATTGTTTATTTTTATTTTTTATAAAAATTATACTTTTTTTTACAGAACAGGGAAGCCTACAATGCTGTAGGGGGGGGGGGGGGCATTACAGTGACATGAGGGGGGGGGGGGAATCAGAAGCAGGCAGGACAAGGAGGGGATCGGTCTTGGGGAAGTAATTACAGGAATGATGCCCTGTGTCTTTGCCTCTTCCTGCAGTAGCTGAAAGCTGGCAAGAGGGGAAGAAACTTGCATTCAGCTGCTGCAGAGAGACGCACAGGGCATCCATCTGTAATTGCCCCTCCGCCCAACCGCACTAATTCCCCCTGCTGTTTGGGCCCCATTGTGTGACCGGGCCCCCATACAGGAAGACTGGTGGTCCCCCCCTATCAGTGGCCCTGGCAATGACATATGGGTTGGAGCATGGTACCACAGCATGTGGGGTGGGGATGGACAGTCATGGGATCCTTCAGGAAGAGTCAAATCCTAAAGAGGCTTATAGGGCTGGAATAGAGAGAGGGTATGAAACACAAGCTTGCTGGTGAGGTAAGTATAAATACTTTTCTATTTCAGGGAACTTTCTTCTGGATTTATTTGAAAACTGATGAGGTCATTTTACAAAAAACTTCCATGCATTTCAGGGTCCAGAAGACCCCCCCCCCCCCCCCTTCATCAGTGCTTTAGTTAAAATAAGAACCTTGAACAAAAGAAATAGGGGGCCAGATTCACAGTAGAAATACGCCGGCGTATCTACTGATACTCCGGCGTATTTGCCGCATCCTATCTTTAGTTTGAATTCTCAAACCAAGATACGACGGCTTTAGGCTTCGATCCGACAGGCGTACGGCTTTGTACGCCTTCAGATCGTAGGTGTAATACTTCGGCGCCCGCTGGGTGGAGTTTGCGTCGTTTTCCGCCTTGGGTATGCTAATTAGCTGTTTACGGCGATCCACGAAGGTACGCGCGTTCGTCGCATTCTCTTACGTCGTCGCTAGTCGGCTTTTCCCGGCGTATAGTTACGGCTGCTATTTCATGGCTTATATTTAGACTGCCCATGTTAAAGTATGGCCGTCGTTCCCGCGTCAAATAAATTATTTTTTTTTTGCGTAAGTCGTCCGTGAATAGGAAAGGACGTAACGCACGTCGCCGTTCAAAAGATTATGTCGGTGCGACGTCGTTTCGCACAAAGCACGGCGGGAAATTTCAAAACGGAGCATGCGTAGTACGTTCGGCGCGGGAACGCGCCTAATTTAAATGATACACGCCCCATTTGAATTAGGCGGGCTTGCGCCGGACGCATTTACGCTACGCCGCCGCAAGTTTATAGGCAAGTGCTTTGTGAATCAAGCACTTGCTCTTAAAACTTGCGGCGGTGTAACGTAAATGGGATACGTTAGACCGCCGCAAATGTACCTGAATCTGTCCCAGGGCTTTCATGTGTGAATCTATGAAGGGAAGATTCTTAGTTGCTCAAACAGATGCTGCTGGCTAGTAATCCTCCTAGTCCAGCAATTGGCTTTCCTACATACACTATATGACCAAAAGTATTGGGACGCCTGCCTTTACAAGCACATGAAATTGGCATCCCAGTCTTAGTCCGGAGGGTTCAATATTGAGTTGGCCAACCCTTTGCAGCTATAACAGCTTCAACTCTTCTTGGAAGGCTGTCCACAACGTGTAGGAGTGTCTTTGGGAATGTTTGACCATTCTTCCAGAACCGCATTAGTTAGGTCAGGCAGTGATGTGGATGAGAAGGGCTGGCTTGCAGTCTCCGCTCCTAATTGATCCCAAAGGTGTTCTATTGGGTTGAGGTCAGGACTCTGTGAAGGCCAGTCAAGTTCATCCTTTGTATGAACTCACATCAAAGTCCCAGCGCATCTTGGATGCTTTTATTGTTATTGAATTTGACCTGGCATCAGCCTCCTGCGGTCCCTGTACAACAGGGCTAGACAATGAGAGGATGAAGCAGTACAATTAGCTGATCAGTTCATGTGCTGATAAGTAGCATGCTGATAGGAGGAGAAACAACTTACATACAGATGAGCTCATTACTGTTCTGCATCTCCTCTCACTATCCAGTTACAAGCTGGTTTTGTTATTTTGTCTGTTAAAGAGCTATAATTTTTTTAACTTTACTTTTATGGCTGGAGTTTTGCTTTAAAATAATATAATTTGTAGGTCATTGCTTGGGGCAGCAGGGTTAGAACGGGCAGTACCAAGCATCAATATTTGCAAGTTGTGTTTTATTTTCCTTATTCAGTCATTCTTTGAATAATTGTAGCAAAGTTTAGCAAGAGAACTATACGAGGCAAGAAGTGCATGGGATGATGAGAGGAGTCACAATTCTCTTTATACAGTTGTGCTCATAAATTTGCATACCCTGGCAGAATTTATGATTTCTTGGCCATTTTTCAGAAAATTTGAATGATAACACAAAAACTTTCCTTTCACTCATGGTTAGTGTTTTGGCTTTACTCTGTTGCTCTTTTTAAATCATAATGACAACAGAAACTACCCAAATGACCCTGATCAAAAGTTTACATACCCCAGTGTATTGCTCCCTTTAACATCAATGACAGCTTGAAGTCTTTTGTGGTATTTGTGGATGAGGCTCTTTATCTTCTCAGATAGTGGAAGCAAAAAGGTATGGACAGCCGCACTCCGATAAATGTAAAAAACAATAAAAGCCTTTAATCCAGTAAAAAAACACTGCACAAACAGAGAAACAGCTGTCCATAACTTTTTGCTTCCACTTATGCTTTGTGCATTGCCTGCACCCATTGGATCTCTCTGAGTTCAGACTCACCACCGAAGTGCACTCATCTGGAGCGGCGGTCTCTTTCTCCTTATCTTCTCAGATGGTAAAGTTGCCCGTTCCTCTTGGCAAAAAGCCTCCAGTTCCTGTCAATTCTTGGGCTGTCTTGCATGAACTGCACGTTTGAGATCTCCCCAGAGCCGCTCAATGATATTGAGGTCTGGAGACTGAGATGGCCACTCCAGAACCTTCACTTTAGCGTATTATAAGCCGGATACTTTGTGGCATTTGCGTAGTAATGTCTTTCTTCTGGCGACTCGACCATGCCGCCCATCTTTCTTCAAGTATCTTCTTATTGTGCGACTCCTGTATTTCACCTGAAGTTATTTGTGTGGGTTTTTCTTTGCATCCCAAACAATTTTCCTGGCAGGTGTGGCTGAAATTTTAGTTGGTCTACCTGACCGTGGTTTGGTTTCAACATAACCCCTCATTTTCCACGTCTTGATTAGAGTTTGAACACTGCTGATTGATATTGTCAATTCATTGGATATCTTTTTACATCCCTTTCCTGTTTTATACAGTTCGACTAACTTTTCCCACAGATCCTTTGACAATTCTTTTGCTTTCCCCATGACTCAGAATCCAGAAACGTCAGTGCAACACTGGATGAAAGATGCAAGGGCCTGTCAGGAGTCCAGAAACGCATTGCCCTTTTATATACATACATACTTATTACAAACAAACAAACAAACAGATCACAGATGAGGATGGTTACATTTTAATAGCCATTCAAACCCCTTTGTGTCAACTTGTGTGCATTTTATCAGGCCAAAATCACCAGGGTATGTAAACTTTTGATCAGGGTAATTTTGGTAGTTTCTGTCACCATTATGATTTAAAAATAGTAAATACAGTTGATTGATAATAAATGGCTTCAGCCAAACACTAACCATGAGTGAAAGAAAAGTTTTTGTATTATCATTCATATTCTCTGAAAAATGGCCAAGAAATCATAAATTCTGCCAGGGTATGTAAACTTAAGAGCACAACTGTAGTTCAGGAAAACATGACACCATCTCTCCTTTCTCTTCAGCTTGTCATAGACGGTGTGATTTTCTTTCCTTCAACCAGGGCTTGGTACACTCAGCCTGCCCATAGATTCTGAACTGGTCTAGATTGGAACCATCTATGTATGGCTTTATTTGGGGGTCTGTAGGGTCCAAAGGTAGCTCTACATATAAGACAGAGTACATTCTGCCTACTAAAGTTCATTCTAGTTTAGTTTTTACTAAAACAGTCACATGAAACAAGAGGCAGAACTTTCACAATGGGGTGTTACCATTCAACTCTGCCTAGGTCAACCAGGCCCTGTGTTTTTGGCCAAATTAAATACTGGTAACTTCAATCAGGCCCAGTTCTGCAGAAACAACAAACCCCAAAAAGGTAAAGTCAGGTTTGCAACATTTCATTATTCAGACATTCTTTTATTTTCTGGCTGGTGTGGTGGCAGATGTTGCCATTTGTTAGGTAGCAGTAGCATTACCATTATCATTAGCCTAACTAATGTAAGAACTAATGTTCAGGCAATTATTGTTATAGGGTGATAAAAATCTTTCCTTGTTTCCCAATTGCACTGCTGCATTGTCATCCTGTCACATGTGCTCTAAGTGGAGACTATGAGCAGCTGTGCTGATGCTCAATGCACAGGCATGTTCCACTATCAGGAGACTGACTAGCCTTGAGCGGTCACATTCAGCTGATATATGTAGCCAGGAAGTGGCTGCAAAGAGGTTAAAGTGTAAGTTCACATTTTCAGATGAAAATAAAAAGGTGAATAGTCACACTACACCCCATATCCCCTACCAAACCCCCACCCATCACCCCTGTAGTTGCCTCTGTTGGAGATGAGCTATCTGTGCCAACGTTGCCGATTTCAATTCCTAAACCTTACCAATTTAAATTCCTGAACAATTAGTTGTTAATTCCTGAACAATTAGTGCCTCCGGTTGTAGCCCGCAAAACTAGTCATTGTGTTCTGCTGGCAGGGAAGGCTCCCCGACAGCAGAACACAATAGCGCTGCGGAAAGGGATTTCCCCATCAACACAGTCAGTCAATCAAGATTATTTTCTTCCCCTTCCTCTCGTGATGAAAGAAAAGAAAAATACATAATCTATGGCCTGCCTTAAAGCGGGGGTTTACCCAAAAAACAAGTATATAACATTACATTCAGTATACCGCAAACATGTACAGTATGCCGTTTTTTTTTTTGGGGGGGGGGTGTACATACGGTTTTATCGCTATTTTCCTCCCGGCTTCCGGGTACTCATTCCCGCGGGACTGGGCGTTCCTGTGCAGTGCCGCAATGTCATCAGGGACTTTGCCCATATGATTGATGTGCCTGAGAAAAACTCCCACCGGCGGATAAGGCGCATCATGACTTTCCGAAAATAGCCGAACTGCGAGTCAGCTCTATACGGCGCCTGCGCAGTCAGCTCTGGAGCCGTGTAGAGCTGACTGCACAGGCGCCGTATAGAGCCGACTCGCAGTTTGGCTATTTTCGGAAAGTCATGACGCGCCTTATCCGCCGGTGGGAGTTTTTCTCAGGCACGTCAATCATATGGGCGAAGTCCCAGATGACATTGCGGCACTGCACAGGAACGCCCAGTCCCGCGGGAATGAGTACCCGGAAGTCGGAAGGAAAATAGCGATAAAACCGTATGTACACCCCCCCCCCCAAAAAAAACGGCATACTGTACATGTTTGCGGTATACTGAATGTAATGTTATATACTTGTTTTTTGGGTGAACCCCCGCTTTAAGAATCACATTCATACAATCATTACAATATAGGTGTTACATTTCAGAGGAACATCCAATTGGACTGTAGAATGTATAACCAGGCGGTGGGTCCAGAGGAAAGGAGGGCTCGCTCTACATGTTACGCATTGTTGAAACGCTTCCTCAGGAGCATGGATATATGAATCTATTGAAATATATACAGACAAAAAGATTTTTATAAATAAACAGCATTTTTCACACATAACATAATAAATCGTTAAACATCTATAATTGCTAGCATGTGTGAAAAATGCTGTTTATTTATAAAAAATCTTTTTGTCTGTATATATTTCAATCGATTCATATATCTATGCTCCTGAGGAAGCGTTTCAACAACGCATAACATGTAGAGCGAGCCCTCCTTTACTCTGGACCCACATTCTACAGTTATATCTTTGATTGTATTTCTTTGAATTTTTATAACCAAACTGTGTCATATTACCAATATTGTAATAACCTGTGTGGACCAGTTATAATATTGATTATTTTTTTGTTATATATATATATATAACTGTTTTATATGATAGCTCTATAAATAAAATATCTCTAGTTTTTTACTATATTCACTGTGTGCCTTTAAATGTCCAAACCCACTAGCTTCTAGTTAAAATCTACACATTATCGGGACGTTGGCACATTACTACTAATATATCCACAGTGTCACCCTGGGGATATACGTTAAACCCAACTCTTTTCATAACCCAAACACTAACCCTGGCACTGACCTAGATCAAACCTTGATATAGGTATATTTTCATTTTATTTTTTAATATTTATGTATTTTTTTATTTTTTATACACACTTTTTTTTTATTTCTGCAAGGAGAGACAAAGATGCAACGGGAGTTATTTACTAAAACCAGTGCTTGCAAAATCTGGTGCAGCTCTGCATAGAAACCAATCAGATTCCAGGTTTATTGTCAAAGCTTAATTGGGCAAGCTGAAGTTAGAAGCTGATTGGATACCACACTCAACTTACCAAATTCTAAGTGCACCAGTGTTGGTAAATCTCCTTCAAAGTATCTTTCCTCTCCATTCACAGAGAGAGTAACACAGGGGCGGGCTTTACAGTGACTGATCACCTTGGTTGCCAATCAAAGGCTACCACAGCGATCAGGTGATCCGCAATCAGGAGTTTCGGGGCCCGGGGCTCTCCATGAGACCCCGGTCTCCGCGCTGGGAGCGTGCGCTGTGCAGCGCGCTCCCAGCACAAAGGGAGATACACAAATATGAGGCCCGTCGCAAAAAGCCCAGTGCAGTGGGCGCATATTTGTTACGTCGGCGTCAAGGGGTTAATACCAAATTAGAAGCCAAAAGTTGCACCGATACAAAACATATACAATCGAGATATCACTAGTTTATACTTCAGTACAAATTGCTCCATACAAACATGTGCTAATTATTAGTAGGTTCACGTCCATAAACTGAGGATGGAACATCATAATCACTATACATTTCATCAGGAGTATGATGTTACCAGCCGGGTGTCTGAAAATCTAGAAATAAACCCAAAATTATAACAAGAGAAAAAATAAATAGTACAGTAAATGTACTAGAAGTGTCTGCCTGTAAGGGTGAATGATAACCAAAGTAAACCCTAAAGATAAGATGGCTTTTAGATCAGATGACCATTCTATATTTATTCACATAAATATCACCTGAGAAAGGGTATGTTTTCTATGGAGGAGGGGGAACAGATAACTTAAAGCCTCGTACACACGATCGGATTTCCATTGAACAAAGCGTAGGACTTTTGTCCGAAGGGTGTTGGCCGTGAACTTGTATTGCATACAAACGGCAAAGAATTGTCATCCAACAAACACTACGTGGTTTTTCAGCTCTTTTGCGCCACCCTTTGGGCAACTTCTGCTAATATTGTGTTATGGGCAGCATTCAGTATAGGTAATGGTGGATATGACCTCAGGGGGGCATGATATACTTATAAATGCCACCTTTATTTACATATCAATGCCACTGGCCATCACAATTTACATATTAACCACTTGCTTACTGGGCACATATACCCCCTTTCCTGCCTAGGCTAAATTTCAGCTTTCGGCACTGAAATGCTTTGAATGACAATTGCGCAGTCGTGAGACGTGGCTCCCAAACAAAATTGACGTCCTTTTTTTCCCACAAATAGAGCTTTCTTTTGGTGTTATTTGATCACATGTGCGGTTTTTATTTTTTGCGCTATAAACAAAAATAGAGCAACAATTTAGAAAGAAACACCATATTTTTTAGTTTTTGCTATAATAAATATCCCATTTAAAAAAATATATATATTTTTTTTCAGTTTAGTCCGATACGTATTCTTCTACATATTTTTGGTAAAAAAAAAAAAAAAACACAATAAGCGTATAGTGATTGGCTTGTGCAAATGTTAAAACGCCTACAAAATAGGGGATAGAATTATTACTTTTTTTTTATTATTATTTTTTTTTACTAGTAATGGTGGCGATCTGCGATTTTTGTCATGACTGCGATATTACGGCGGACACATCGAACACTTTTGACAAATTTTTGGGACCATTCACATTTATACAGCGAACATGGCTATAAAAATGCACTGGTTACTGTATAAATGTGACTGGCAGGGAAGGGGTTAACACTAGGGGGCATCAAGGGGTTAAATATGTACCCTGGGAGTGATTCTTACTGTGGGGGGAGGGGACTGACTGGGGGAGGTGACCGATGGTTGTCCCTATGTACAAGGGACACACCATTGGTCTTCTCTCCCTGACAGGACCTGGAGCTCTGCGTTTACACACAGAGCTCCACGTCCCTGGCTTTGTGACTGCCGATCGCGGGTGCCTGGCGGACATCGCGGCATCCGACAAGACACATTTGTTGTCGGAAAATTTTAAAGCCTGCTATCCCACATTTGTTGGCAGAAATTTCGATAGCAGTTGGGCGATGGAGCATACAAACGGTCTGATTTTCCGACAACAGCCTGACACTTTTCTCGCCATAAAATCCAATCGTGTGTATGAGGCTTTAGCTTGGGCAATTAGCTTTTCGAGGAGAACAATCTGGGGATGTATGCTGATGACATAAAAAGCTTCAATCAACCTTGCAAACAACTACAACCTGATCATTTTATCCATAAGCCTATAGTAATTTTATACTCAGGGTTTGAATTTAATTACATTTTTCACCTTTTTCGGAAATTAATTGATACCTGAGCTGTTAGACATCCCGTTCAGAAGACTAGGGTAAATTTTACACTGTGTAAATCCCATGAGACTTGAGAAATCTTTACTTGCACCCAGATGGCACTGCAGCTGCTCTACAAAAAGGGAACTACTATTCATTGGATCATATAGTGTGTCTGTCCATATAAACTGCTTCATTACATTTCATAGCCATTCTGAGCCATAGAATAACACGGAAAGCACTACGGGATCATATACTATTATTGTAAGATCAAGTAATGTACCATTTGGCCATGCCTTACAGACATGCTCGATGTCACACCAGACTGGTGTAATCTGCAGCATGGTCCATTGTCCAGTAACTGCAATACATACTTCCCCAAATAAAACTCAAGATGCTTCGAAAGGCTGATGCTGGTGTCATTTTACTTTCTGTTTTAGTGAAAAGCAATGCAGCCTAAAATGATTTCCCTCTGAGAAAAAAAAATGACACTGTAAATAGGTTACAGTCTGGGGCGGACTGACAACGCATGGGGCCCCCGGGCAAAAGGAGATTATGGGGCCCCTGGGCAATAGGAGATTATGGGGCCGCCGGGCAATAGATTTTGGGCCACACAGTATACACACACACATACAGTATACATGCACAGTATACACACACAGTATATACACACACACACACACACACACAGAATACACACACACAGAATATGACACAGAATACACATACACAAACTGAAAAGGTACTGGAGAGGCGGGGCAGCTATAATCTTGGGATTTAAAAAAAAAACACAGATTTTTTTATACTGTCCCTGGTTTTACTGAGGCTGGCAACCCTGATGGGCCCCCTAGTAGCATGGGGCCCTCGGGCAGTGCCGCGTGCCGAGTGATACAGTGAGCAAAACGAGCTGCACAGTGGAGGTAAGTATAACATGTTTGTTATTTAAAAAAAAAAAACATTTCTTTACAACTCCTTTAAAAAAAGGTCCACATCTTACAAATTCTGTCAGGGGTCTGTAAATTTATAAACATGATGGTACTTGCATTATAGTGCTGAAGTGAGTTTGGGGCCGTGCGCCCGCACTCATGTTACACTGTGTCCTAATCGTCAGCAATGAAACTGCCTGCACAGGAATGCATGGAACACCTGTGCATCTCCATGCAGGTAAACCTGGTCCACCATGGGCATTTGGTGACATACGCCTCATGGGAACAAACTGTTTAAAAGCGTTTTATAGATTTTGCATCATGCCACTAATACAGTACATTTAATGATTTTTAGACGTGACATTTCTTACTGCTGAATTCTCCACATCTACCTTCCTATATTAGTCACATGCCAGCAGTGTTATTGTTTTAATTATGAAAGCTGTAAGCTTATATTGTTTCTGCGGCAAACATTCACTTTGTTAATGTTATTAAAGCTTGCCTTTGTATTTTTAATGTGTATTATTCATCTGTACAGCGTATGAGTCTTTGCAAAATTACAGCAATAAATGTGTGAAAATGTAAAAGTATTATTCTAAACAAAGATTAGTTTAACATAATTTATATAACAAATTGCAGGACTTGAAATACTGATGAGCTATGGGGAATGGGAAAAACACCAGCAAAAGTGAAACATTTTGTCCTAGGAAGCTTTTCCGAGCCTGGAAATGTATCAGATGCTTAAAGTGGAGGTTCACCCAAAATATACATTTTTAACATTAGATTTAGGCTAATTAAGGGGAGCAGAAACGGGTATTTTTTTTAAAATCAATGCCGTACTTACCGTTGTAGAGATAGATGTTCTCCCGCCGCTTCCGCGTATGGGCTGTGGGACTGGGCATTCCTATTTGATTGACAGCCTTCCGACCGTCGCATACAGCGCGTCACGAGTTTCCGAAAGTAGCTGAACGTCGGTGCGCAGGCGCCGTATAGAGCCGCACCGACGTTCGGCTTCTTTCGGCAACTGGTGACGCGCTGTATGCGACCGTCGGAAGGCTGTCAATCAAATAGGAACGCCCAGTCCCGAAGATCATACCCGGAAGCAGCGGGAGAACATCTATCTCTACAACGGTAAGTACGGCATTGATTTAAAAAAAAATACCCGTTTCTGCTCCCCTTAATTAGCCTAAATCTAATGTTAAATTTTTTTTTTCGGGTGAACTCCCGCTTTAAGGAATAAAGTTCACTTGTTCTTTTGCCCCTTTGCCCTGACCTAAACGATCCTACCCTCCCTCTCCACAGATGATAATTAACAAGATCCGATGGCCACCACTTTTGTTGCTTGTTTACATTACATACACCTATGAAAGGCTCCCTCCCTTGGCCGTGCCTGCGCAGTGCAGCCCCATACTTCCATGGGCCTCGACTACTTCTGTCTCCTGACCGATCAGTAGGAGTTTCCTTGTCACTGTTGCATTCTGGGAGAGGGTATACATTTTCAGAGTGTGACATTGGAACGTCAGTCTGTTCTCCCCAGGCCTTCTTTCTGGGTGAGGGGTGTACTGCTATAACCTCCTAGGCCTGCTGCCGGAGAGGGTGACCATGTGGTTGGACAGATGCCTGGATTTGGGGCCTATCCTGTGGAGCATGGGAATTAAGGATCCATGGAGAACCTCCAGATGTCTTGAGGGGCCAGAAGAAGCTTGGATGTGGAGCCTGGACCTCACTAGGGTATGGTGTCTTCTACCTAGGATGTTCGCAGCTGATCTTTTAAGTGCTTTACAGTCAGGAGCTACAATCACAGAATACTGGGCCAGCTTCAAGGTTCTTTATCTGTGAAGACTGTGAATACTTTTCTACTCTTCCTGTGGAGTCTGTAATGCGCCGTACACACGATCCGGCTTTTGCCCGGCCAAACTCACATCGGAATTCAGAAGGAATTCCACCAGAGTAAAAGAGAACATGTTCTCTATCTAAACTCCGATGGAATACCTTGGAAAAAGTCAGATGGGGCATATACATGGTCGGAATTTCCGTCTAACTTTTTTCATCGGAAATTCTGATCGTGTGTATGGGGCTTTAGCCTGTAGTTCATGGATGTCCTTTGCCCAATCCTTCTCTCCCTGGAGTTTGGAATGAGAGAAATAATCTCCTTTTTGTTTTGCATCTTAAAGTGAAATAGCAAGGATTAAGCCCAGGAGTGTGAAACACGTCTGCTGACCCTCCGTGGGTTGAATGTGTGTGGCATGTCTTTCATTCCTATTTGTGTACAATAAAAGGAGCTGTTCTTATTCTCTGGAAGTGCCGCTATCTTTTTCTTTTTTACATGCATATGGGGTTTGCGGACCCAAGCAGGCACCAGGATTTTTTGGCAGCTGAAAGATCTCACAGGAAAGCCGTTGGAGCCGTTCTCACCCCATTTGCCTTTACCACGCTTTATTGACTGGCTGTTAAATCTTCCCACCAGTTCATGGTTACCTGTGGCAACTGCTCTCTTGCTTTGGCTCTTCTGTTGAGTTAACCCTTCATAGTGGCTCCTCCTGTACTCCATGAGTGTTTATCAGGCCCAGTTCTTATGATACACCATGTTTCACCATGCACCCCTTTCAGCAACTTCAGCCTGTGCATTTGGACAGTTCAAGAAACTTTTCTGAATGCTTCTGAAACATTACAAGTCATAGTGCATACTCAGTCCTCCTCACTACCTAAGCTATGTCTGCTCAAGCATACCTGTACAGGTGTAAGTCCAAGACTGGCAGGATGCATTGGTGGAGTATCCCCATGGGGAGGAAGATAAACATTGCTCCAGACTACATCTTCCTTCCCATGCAGTCCACAACTGAGAGTGCCTGAGCCGAGCTCTCCCCCTTTTTATTTACAGCACGGGGAGGAGGGCAAAGCCCCGAAAAGTCCAGGAAACTGCAGAGATAGGTTTCAAGTGATTGTAAATGATCACATTGTAAAACAACCCATTCAATTTAAATTATGTGTATAGATATAAAAAAATATATATAAATACTTTTTTTCCCCTTTTTTATAAGTGATCACATTCCCTCTGTTCTCAGCTGCATAAGAGCTTAGGGGAGGATAACCAGCAGCACACTGAGCTTCCCAGTGAATCCCTGTGCAGCAGGGGCATGTCAGGAAAAGTCTGATCATTGGAGGAGAGCAGGCTGAGTTCCCAGCATAGCTAGAGAACTAACCACATTGTGTTCTGATTCCTAAGGTGGTCAGTTTTTAATAAAAAAAAGGAGGGACTGGCAGCAAACCCAGGGATTTTACACAAAAGAAGCAGTACAAAGAGAACAAAATACTGTCTCACACAAGTACATGGTACAGCAGGCACATATCAGGAATATGAAATGTTGGGTTTACAAAAACTTTAACCCCTTCTCATCCAGCACAGCTTATAACTGTCTGTATAACTTCAATACAATACAACAGCAGAAATACATTAAATAACACCCCACAAGTACCTGCTTACATAAACGTCAGCAGATGCGTGGGGGTGCCATTAAAAATAGAGTCCACCTGTGTGTAATTTAATCTCAGAATAATTACAGCTGTTCTGTGAATCCCTCAGAGGTTTGTTAGAGAACCTTGGTGAACAAACAGCATCCTGAAGGCCAAGGAACACACCAGACAGGTCAGGACTCAGGAATAAAGTTGTGGAGAAGTTTAAAGTAGGGTTAGGTTATAATAAAATATCCCAAGCTTTGAACATCTCACAGAGTGTGGTTTAATCCAGAATTCAGAAAATTGAAAGAGTATGGCACAACTGCAAACCTACCAAGACATGGCCATCCACCTAAACTGACAGGTCGGGCAATGGGAGCATTAATCAGAAAAACAGCCAAGAGTCCCATGGTAACTCTGGAGGAGCTGCAGAGATCCACAGCTAAGGTGGCAGCATCTGTCCACTGGACAACTATTAGTCATGCACTCCACAAATCTGGCCTTTATGGAAGAGTGGCAAGAAGAAAGCCATTGTTGAAAGAAAGCCATAAGAAGTCCAGTTTGCAAGAAGCCAAGTGGGGGACACAGCAAACAAGTTCGAAGAAGGTTCTCTGGTCAGATGAGACCAAAATTGTACTTTTTGGCCTAAAAGCAAAATATGTGTGGTGGAAAACTAACACTACACACACCATTCCCACCCTGAAACATGGTGGTGACAGCATCATGTTGTTGGGATGCTTTTCTTCTGCAGGGGCAGGGAAGCTGGTCAGAGTTGATGGGAAGATTGATGGAGCCAAATACAGAGCAATCTTAGAAGAAAACCTGTTTTGCCCTGTACACATGATCGGATATCTGATGGAATCTAATCCGATGGATTTTTTAATCGGATATCCGATGAAACTGACTTTCATCAGTCTTGCCTACACACCGTCAGTCAAAAATCCGACCGTGTCCAACGCGGTGACGTAAAACACTACGACGTGCTGAGAAAAATGAAGTTCAATGCTTCCGAGCATGCGTCGACTTGATTCTGAGCATGCGTGGATTTTCTCCGATGGAGTTCCCCACAGACGATCGTTTTTTTCTATCGTTTTTTTTATCCATAGGAAAAAAAAAATCTTTCCTCCTTCTTTCTCTTTTTTTAACAATTGCATACTGTCATCATTCATATCAGTTTAAATGTATGTATTTTAAAAATACAAATTTCAGTAAAAAATGTACTTATATATGTACTTATATATTTTTTTATTTTTCATAAACAACCAGAAAAAGGAATAAATTTATTGGCACACCAATTTTCTGCTTTATTTAATAATGTCATCAGTTTCTCTCTTCAATAATTTTTATTCAATAAATCATTACAATTTTAACACTACTAATGCGAACATTAGAAAGACAGCTTTTACACTCGATTTGTTCATCTATTAACACACTGTGAGCAATTTTTAAAGTCTGGGATGCCAGGCAGATGCTATGTGGATACTCATTCAAACATGAATGCTTATCCGGTGCAGAAACCCATGCATGTCTTGTGGTCCTGCTGAAATGAATAAAGAAGACCTGTACTGAGAGAAGTACAGAGGAGGCCATTGCTCACATCTTTCTGAAAAGGCTAGTTGTTTGGCAGTAACATTGATCCCTTGGTTTAAAGAGTTAGGGCCAGATCCACGAAGTGCGGCGCTTCTATTCATCCGGCGTAGTGTATCTCTGATACACTACGCCGCCGTAACTTACAGCTTTTTTTTGTATCCTCAAAGAATTCCCGCCGCAAGTTACGGCGGCGTAGTGTAACTTAGGCGGCGTAAGGGCGCGCAATTCAAATGTATGTGATGGGGGCGTGTTTTATGTTAATACGTCTTGAGCCGACGTAAATGACGTTTTTATTGAACTGCGCATGCGCCGTCCGTGGGGGTATCCCAGTGCGCATGCTCGAAATTAACCCGCAACAAGCCAATGTTTACGACGTTGACGTCATTCTACGCAAAGCCCTATTTGCGAACGACTTACGCAAACGACGTAACATTTTCAAAATTCGACGCGGGAACGACGGCCATACTTAACATAGGATACGCCTCATATAGCAGGGGTAACTATACGCCGAAAAAAGCCTTACGGAAACGATGTAAAAAAATGCGCCGGCCGGACGTACGTTCGTGGATCGCCGTATCTGGCTAATTTGCATACTCGACGCGGAATTCGACGGAAACGCCACCTAGCGGCCAGCGTAAATATGCACCTATTTCGAGCCCAGATTCAGTCGTATCTTGTTTTGTGGATACAAAACAAAGATACGACGGGGCATTTTAAAAATTACGCTGCGTATCCATAGATACACCGGTATAATTCGTTTGTGGATCTGGCCCTTACTGTCCAATTGCCCATGCACCAGGATTTGAACATAAGAATACATGCAATTACTAGAAACTAAGGGCCAGATCCTCAAAAGGGATACGCCGGCGTATCTACTGATACGCCGTCGTATCCCTGTTTCTATCTTTGGAACTGATCCACAGAATCAGTTTCCAAAAGATAGGCAGAAGAACCGGCATGTGTAAGGGACTTACACTGCCGGATCTTAGGATGCAGTACCGCATCCGCCGCTGGGGGCATTTCGAGTCGAAATGCCGCTTCGGGTATGCAAATTAGCACTTAAGGAGATCCACGAAGCTTTTACGCTTCGTTTTTTCTCCGTAAGTATTAAGTTGCATGTGTAAAATTAGGGCTGCTTTTACAAAGTGTAAACTGTTTACACCTTGTAAAAGTAGACCCTTCTTACCCGCGACGCTGTTATTTATTTATTTTTTTCCCGCCGTATCTTTTTTTTTCCCCGACGCAACTTTTTTGACCCGACGCAATTCACGAAGCTCGGCGTAACGTAATTTCGCGCTATGCACGTCGGGACAATGACGTCACGAGCACCTAATTTAAATGGGACTCGCCCCCATTTGAATAGGAACGCCTTGCGCCGGCGGAATTTAAGTTACACACCCGAAAATTTCTAGGTAAGTGCTTTGTGGATCGGGCACTTAGGTAGAAATTTTCCAGCAGTGTAACTTAAATGGGAAAAGATAAGTTACGGCGGCTGGCTGTGGATCTGGCCCTTAGGGCCAGATTCACAGAAGAGATACGCCGGAGTACCTACTGATACTCCGGCGTATTTTCAAATTTGCCGCGTCGTATCTTAATTTGTGATTCACAAACAAGATAAGACGGCTTTTGGCTAAGATCCGACAGGATTACGGCTTCGTACGCCTTCGGATCTTAGGCTGCAATACTTCGGCCGCCGCTGGGTGGAGTTTGCGTAGTTTTCCAGCGTCGGGTATGCAAATGAGCTATTACGGCGATCCACGAAGGTTTTCGCGTTCGTTACGTCGTCGCTAGTAATTTTTTCCCGTCGCAAAGTTAAGCATGCTTTTACATGGCTTAACTTTAGACGAGCCATGTTAAAGTATGGCCGGCGTTCCCGCGTCGAATTTCAATTTTTTTTTTTTGCGTAAGACGTCCAGGAATACGAAAGTACATTACGCACGTTGCCGTTTAAAAAAATTACGTCACTTCGCACAAAAGGGGAAGCTCTGCTTGTCTTCCACATTTGGCACCTTTTGGGAGGGAGGGGTTAAAACACCTGGTTTTAACAGGAACTTACTCTTACTTTCTGCTCAATTTGCTGCAGTGAACTGAGCCGGAAGTTTGGGTGAGGACACCACTGGATCCCTTGACAGGTAAGTGTCCTAATTTTAAAAGTCAGCAGCTACAGTATTTGCATTTGGCTTCCATTCATGATAGCTTGCTTACTGCTGTGATGCTATGACTGGCCCACAGCTATCACATGGTCCCTGCCACCCTATACCATGTAATTAGCTGCAGTCAGTCACAGCATCACAATAGTAAGCAAGCTGTCATGAATGAAAGCCATTCATAAAAAAAAAAAAAAAAATAATGTTGAAAAATAAAATAAAATGTTATTTTTTTTTTTTAATAAAAACAGTTTTTTTTTTCTACATATTGTCACCAGTCAGTATCCCTGATCACTGCAACACCAGTCATATGATGACACTGTACTGCACTGCACTGCTGACAGTATGAAAAAATAATAACAGATTTCAATTAAAAAAAAAAACTGTGACAAAAAATTACAACTTTAAAAAACTTGCAATGCCTCTTACCTTAGACTGTCTACATCCCAAAAATAGGTCATTTGGGGAGGGATGTTGGTACTGTCCTGGCATTTTAGAGCCTCAACAAATGAGATTTGAAATAAAAAAATTGAATATGTGTGTGTGTATAAATATATATATATATATATATATATATATATATATATATATATATATATATATATATATATATATATATATATATATATATATATATATATATATATATATATATATCATAGTTTGTAGACGCTATAACTTTCACATGGACAAAATATTATATTCTCATTGGGTTGTTTATACCAAAGAAATGTAGCAACATTTTGGCCTAAATTTGTGAAGAGAGATTTTTTGTTTGCAAACTTTTGTAACTAACTAAGGAAAAAGTGTTTTTTTTTCCTTCAATATTTTGTTGCTTATATAGCAAAAAAAAGCAAAACTCAGTGTAGATTAAATACCACCGAAAGAAAGTTGAATTTGTGTAAAAACATTACGTGGATTTAATTTGCGTATAAGCAAAAAATGCTCTGGTCATAAGGGGGGTAAAACCTTCCAGAGGTTAAGTGGTTAAATAACTTTCTAATGACTTTGGAATATTTCAGTTTATTGTAATGTCCGCTGCATTCCTCTTTCCTTTTTTGAATCAAGTGACTTTACTTTTCTTCCACCAGGGATACAGATCAATGTCTCTTCAGATTTTTAGCAGAATGATGATGAACCACCAGGAACACACAGCTGTTTATCTGAATTTAAACAATAACCACAGGACTTCTGTTATACACTTGAAGTAAAAAAGGCAAAGTCAAACTAAAGGACCCTTTACACATATCAACAGCAGCCCACATTTACATCACTGGAGCTTTTAGGCATATAGGGGTAGATTCAGATAAAATTGTCTATCTTTATGCCCGACGTAACGTATCTCAGATACGTTACGCCGCCGTAATTTAGGGCGCAAGTTCTGTATTCAGAAAGAACTTGCACCCTTAGTTACGGCGGCGTAACGTATCTGTGTCGGCGTAAGCCCGCATAATTCAAATGTGGATGATGTGGGCGTGTTTTATGTATATTAACTGTGACCCCGCGTATTTGAAGTTTTTTACGAACGGCGCATGCGTCATTGCTTTCCACGTGAACGTAAATTACGTACATCCCTATTCGCGAACGAAACAACGTAAAATTTTCAAAACTCGACGCAGGAAAGACGGCCATACTTAACATAGGATACGCCTCATATAGCAGGGGTAACTATACGCCGAAAAAAGCCTAACGTAAACGACGTAAAAAAATGCGCCGCCGGACGTACGTTTCTGAATCAGCATATCTAGCTCATTTGCATATTCCTCGCTTAACTATACGGAAGCGCCACCTAGCGGCCAGCGTAAATATGCAGCCTAAGATACGACGGTGTAAAACACTTACGCGGGTCGTATCTTAGGGAAATCTATGCGTAACTGATTCTATGAATCAAAGCATAGAGGCCGGACTCAGAGGACTTGCCACTTTTCATAAAGGCCAGATTTGTGGAGACACACGATCAGAGTTTTCGTCAGAATAAACTCTGACGGGTTTTTCCGACAGAATTCCATTCAACCTGTCTTGCATACACACGGAGACACCAAATTCCGACCATCAAAAACATGGTGACGTACAACACTACGGCGAGCCTAGAAAAATTAAGTTCAATGCTTCAGAATTTTTGATAGAATTTTTTTCCGGCTGAAAAAAGAGAACATGTTCTCTTTCTAACTCCATTGGAATTTCCGACTGAAAAAGTCTGATGGGGCATTCACGCGGTCGGGAATATTCGATGAAAAAGTTCCGTCTGACTTTTTCCATCGGAAATTCTGATCATGTGTACGAGGCATAATAGTTGTCCTGTGGACAGATTTTGCCACCTTAGATATTTGCATCATCTGACCCAGGAAGCAAAATCCTCAAAAGTGTGGTTGGATATAGAGATGAGCTTCGACTCGAACATCGTATGTTCGATCGTTCGTCGAAATACGAACAAAACGGGTCGTTTGCGCCAAATTTGAGTTACGTTTCACAGACCATGATCCACTGCGGCATCGCTGGCTGATGATTGGCCAAGCATGCACTATGACCCGCATGCTTGGCCAATCACAGCGCGCAAAAAACGGAGAGCCATAATTGGCCAAAGCCAGGATGGCTTTGGCCAATTATGGCTCAGGGGGTTTAGTACATGTCCCACACTAAAAAAAATGAGTGTGTTGCGGTGGTTAAGAGAGGACAGAGAGAGAGAGAGAGAGAGAGAGAGAGAGAGAGAGTGTCATTTTTTGCAGGTAGATAGAGCAGGCAGGCAGGCAGGCTAGTCAGTTCATGTTACAGTGTGTAGAGGATATATATACATCCCAGGTGTTGTACATATATTTATACACTGTATAGTTTAGCTAGATCAGTTCTTCCTAATTTACTGGCAGGCAGGTGATTGTGCTAGCTGTAGTATTCTTACGTGGTTTATTGCCTGTGTCCTCTGTAGTTTGCACCTTAAGATACTTGGTGTGTACTGACCGTGTGCTCTGTAGTTTGCACCTAAAGATTCAGGAGCAATGATTTTAATGATGCTTAAATAAATAAAAAATAATAATGAAAAATTCCTTTAAATATTGTACCTGCTGGATGTCTATAGTATGCCTGTGAAAACGTCTTTGAGAACACGGGTCTTGCCCGAGGGAACATGTATCAATGGAACAAAAAGTTTCCCTGGGGCAGGACCCGGGTTCTCAAAGACGTTTTCACAGGCATCACTGCTCCTGAATCTTTAGGTGCAAACTACAGAGCACACGGTCAGTACACACCAAGTAGCTTTAGGTGCAAACTACAGAGGACACAGGCAATAAACCACGTAAGAATACTGCAGCTAGCACAATCACCTGCCTGCCAGTAAATTAAGAAGAACTGATCTAGCTAAACTATACAGTGTATAAATATATGTACAACACCTGGGATGTATATATATCCAGGATTCAGCTCGATCCTGCTTCTATAGACACAGTCAGTTTGGCTTGGACCCGCCCAGACCTCTTATCACAGGATTTGATTGACAGCAGCAGGAGGCAATGACTCCTGGTGTTGCCTCTCTGTCCTGTTAGGAGAGAGAGAGAAAGAGAGAGAGAGAGAGAGAGAGTCAATAATCAATATTGGGCTCAGGTAAGCATACGGGGAGCTGCACACTGATGTTTTTTTTATTTAATGCAGAGAATGCATTAAGGTAAAAAACTTTAAGCCATGGGTGTCCAAACTGCGAGCCTCCAGCTGTTGCAGAACTACAAGTCCCATCATATCTCTGCCTTTGGGAGCCAAGTTCCAACATGCCTCTGCCTGTTGGAGTCTTGCTTACAACTGTCAGCCTTTCAATGCCTTATGGGATTTTTCTTGTAATGACTCATGGGTCCAGTAGTCCTGTAACAGCTGGAGGGCCTTTAAAATCACTTTAAATCACTTTAAATGTGTGACTATGTTAACATGTAAAAGTAAATTGAGCGGAATTTCTGAATTTAGCATAGGTGCTTTGTGGGCTGGATTGCATTAGTGACTCACCAATTGATTTTCCTTGATACCTGAAATTGCTTTTTAACCACTTCCCATAAAAGGACGTACCCGTACATCCTCAGGATTGTCTTGGTGATACTCTATAACAGTGATGGCAAACCTTGGCACCCCAGATGTTTTGGAACTACGTTTCCCATGATGCTCAACTACGCTGCAGATTGCATGAGCATCATGGGAAGTAGTCACATAAAGCATTGCAACTGCCATATCACTTTTACATGTGGAGGAAGGTGGTTCCTCTGCCATCTTCCTGTGCTCTCCTGTTCTACTGGAGAGCTTGTGACTGAAATCAGCAGTTGGGGTGGCACTAGGGTGACCACGTGTCCTGGATTGCCAGGGGACAGTCCCACATTTCGGGCACCTTCATTCCAGAACAATACAGTGTCTTGGAATTAAACTGACACAGCCACCCCCCGTGCCAATCTGATAACCCCAAAAAAGGCTGCCACATCACTTTTCTCACTGACAGTACTTATCCTGGCCAGGAATGCCTAAAGGAGCACAATCCCGCCCCCTGTTTGTGATTGGAGAAATGATAAATCCCCCCTATTGAGCAATTGTGGGGCATCCTCAAATGGAAAGTGCAGGAGCCCAAGGTCTCTAACATCCACCAGCTCCGTGATGTCGTCATGTAGGAGTGGAAGAGGACTCCAGTGGAAGTCTGTGAAGCTCTGGTGAACTCCATGCCCAAGAAGGTTAAGTCCATGCTGGAAAATAATGGTGGGCACACAAAATATTGATATTATGGGCCCAATTTGGACATTTTCACTTAGGGGTGTACTCACTTTTGTTATCAGCGGTTTAGACATTAATGGCTGTATGTTGAGTTATTTTTAGGGAACAGCAAATTTACACTGTTATACAAGCTGCACACTAAATTCTTTACATTGCAGCAAAGTGCAATTTTTTCAGTGTTGTCACATGAAAAGATATAAAAAAATATAAAAAAAAAATGTGAGGGGTGTACACACTTCTTTTTTGAGCTAAGCACAATATTTTTTTTTCTTTTTATAACGATTAATGTAGGTACTGCTGTTTTTTGCATAATTAGGGAACACATTTTATTTTTTAAGAGGGCAAAAAAAAAAAGTTAAGTGCCGGTTCACACTACAGCGACATGAAAGTCGGCACGACTTTGCGAGACAACTTTGAGGCAACTTCAAGTCGCCTACAGGACAGGCAACTTTGCCAGTGGCCAATCAAACAATAATCAGCTCTGTGGGAGGAAGGGGTTTGCCTGAGAAAACTATTTTCTCTTCCTGTAAAGTTGCTTCAGTTAAGACAGGGTATCCGACTTTGGAGGTGACTTCCATTGAAATCAATGGGTACAAGTCGCCTAGAAGTCGCCTTGAAGTAGTACAGGAACCTTTTCTGAAGTCGGAACCTTTTCTGAAGTGTGCATTAAGATGGCTCTCATTCACTTTAATGAAATTTCTCATGACGCGCGACTTGGGGCGACACAAGTCGGATCCAAAGTCGTGGTAGTGTGAACCGGCACTTACACACTTATGTATTTATTTTACATGATTTATTCTTTTTTTTTTTTTTTTTACATTTAGATAAAAATGCTAAATCAACTGGCCTTGCATGACATAACTACAACATCAGATTTGTTTTTCAAAAGTGATATTTCCAAAAATGTTGTATGAAGGCTGGAGGGAAGAAAAAATCTCTGACACCTACAACAGCAGCTCAATTCTGTCAAACGAACACCGTCGAAGCTATTACAGTTGACAAATTAAAAAAAAAAAAAATCACCAAAGTCTGTTTAACAGAAGGTCATATATCGTTCTCTAGCTGCGAAATATGATCCCAGTGCTAGCTGTAGAAAAAAAAAATTGAAAGGCATAAATTCACACACCACATTTTAGGGCAAACTGTGAAAAATAACACAACACCTTTTCTAATGAGTGCTGCTTAAGATATCACTGCAGGAATGCGCAATTTCCAAACTATAAAGTCAGTAATAAAAGAAATAGCATCAAAACACACAGATGACTCTGGGGAGGACTAGGAACTTCACACCCTAGTAGTAAGCCCCTTAAAATGATTTGGGATTTACTTGGTTCTATCACATCATATGCACATTGTAAACAGTAAAATGTTGTACAATATGCACGCATTACCTCTATGGTTATATGGATCTTTATTTTACTGTGGAAAACATTCTGGCATATTACATAATAAGACACTCTGCCACAATATTCAGTTTCAATAACTTTTTTATTTTTGATCCAGAAAGGGAAAGTTTAAAACAAAAAAGGGCCTGTTATTGGTATTGTATGCAAAGCCCACCCTTGATAAAAAAAATCGAAATTCTCCCTTGCAGTGGGGCTGCGCCTGCCTTGCAAGGTTACCTTGCGCTAATCACAGCCAGGGAACAGAGATCGGGAAATGTCTCCCTGGCTGTGATTAGCTCAGTGGCATGCAGACTTCCTGGAGGGCTCTGCACGTGTACTATGCGAACACGCTGGAGCTCATCCTTAATTGTGGTGCCTTCAAGCTTGGGTGACCACGTGTCTCGGATTGTCCTGGACAGTCTCGCATTTTGCAGGTCTGTCCCGGGCACAATCATTCCAGGACAACACAGCCACCCCCAGGGCCAATCGGATGCCCCCAAAAAAGGCCACCACATCACCGCTCTACTTACTGACAGTACTTGCCCTGGCCGGGAATGCCTGGAGGAGCACGATCCCACCCCCTGCTTGTGAATGGAGAAATCATAAATTCCGCCTCTTGTGTCCAATCACTGTGCTGTGATTCATTACAGCACAAGCTGATTTTTGGAAAGGGGGGGTGTCCCTGAATGGTAGTTCGGAAATGTGGTCACCCTACTTCAAGCACAATGCAGGGATATGAACTCTACATTGGGCTTGGTGATGTCGGAACCTTAGCCCGCTGGAGCATGGGGAAGAAGATACTGTGAGAGCTAGTGTTTACGAACAGAGAGGAGTGAAAAATCAGGGAAATAAATGTATTTTTCCATGCCCTCTAGACCTAAACATTTACAGTGATTGTAAACGATCAACTAGTAAAACAACCAATTCAGTTTAAAATAAAAATGAAAAACATTTTTGTACAGATATAAAAATTATAAATACAGTTTTTCCCCCTTTTTTCCATAAGTGATCATATTCTCTCTGTTCTCAGCTGCATAGAGGGGGGGGGGGAGAAGCAGCAGCACACTGAGCTTCTGTCAGGGCTGGGCTCAGCCCTCCCTTCTCTGTGCTGGCAGCTCAGCTGTCAGCTATTAGCCAGCTCCCATCTCTCCACAGTGATCCACCTGTTGATGATCCTGCTAGTCAGCTCTGCCTACTTAAAGCTTTCCAGTTCATTTGCTCTCTGCCTTCTCCTTTGTCAAGATCACAGAGACTGTCTCCTGCGTTCCTGTTGAAGACTTTTTTGGATTACGGTCCTGGCTACAGATCCTGCTTGCTGTACTTATACATTCGCTGGCTCTCTGACATTGGCTTGGCCGACTACCCAAACCGGTTACTAAACTCTGGCTATGTTCTGACTACGCTTACTCTATTTACCTTTTTATTTTTATTATTAAACAAGTGTGATTTAACTGTACTTCTGTCTCGGTCTGATTCAGGGTTTCTGACAGCTTCCCAGAGAATGGCTGTGCAGGGGGGCGTGTCAGTACAAGTCTGATTATTGGAGGAGAGCATACTGTGTTCCCAGCACAGCTTGAGAACTGACCTTGATGTGCTTAGTATGGTCAGTTTTTAATAGGAAAGTAATGGGACTGGCAGAAATGTGGTGTCCCAGTGCAGGTATCTGCTGTAGGCCCTGTCAGATTGAGGCCCTCGGCTTGTGGGGTCTCCCCTGCAGGGACTCAGCTAGTTATGATGTGATTTATACTGTTATGGTTGATAATACGTTTATTAGGTGTGTATAGCTTTAAGGGGTTTAGTCAACCATCTCATGTTCAGTCAGAGTGTATTAGAGTCGGGAGGACTAAATGCTAGACAATACCTTATTGTGTTGTGTTATACTACAGGTCAGTCTCTATGATCCACAGCTCTCAACCAATAGGCTTCAGTCTAAACAGGCCCTTATAAGGGATTGTACTTCCTGTTTAAGCCAGTCTAGACTACACACACAGTTCCTGGCAGAGCAGAGCAAAACACATTCAGAGAAGAAGTGCAGGCCAGAAGCCTCCAGTTCAGGAGAAAATACGGCAAAGAGTGGAGTATCCCTAAACATTACAGAACCAGTACTTCAGCTCATTTATCGGATCAATCCGTTATTCCGGCGAAAGCCTCAAGTCTACAGACACTTCAGTAAGTGTATCTATTTTTCAGCCTAGTTAAGCATAGGCCCTGAATTACTAATCCAGCTTTTGCAGCCGAGTATATATATACAGTATGATCAGCTAAGCTCAAGCATTATCAGCCGTGTGATCCAGAGACTGCCTGCAGAACATTTTGACACTCTGTTTAAACGCTGTGAAGATTTTGACACCTGCCTTCATGCCAGTAAAGCCTTCGTTGTTTTAACCCCTGTTGTGGACTGTGTTATTACCATCCTAACTAGTGGGGATACGGAGGCCCCCGGAGCTGTAGTTTCCCGGGGTATTCCAAGACTACAGTGGCGTCACGTGACAGAGAGGGTTAATACCATCTGGCCCTCACTAAGGGTTAATACCACCTGACCCTGGGCTCCTAGCCCCAAGAACCAAGTAGCTAACCATCAAGCGCATGTGTGTGGCCGTGGGGCTCACCCTCCCCGGTCACCACAGAAACACCAAGGATTTCACACAAAGGGGACAGAATACTTTCTTATACAAGTTACATTTACTGTATATGAGTAGAGAGGAGGATCAAGCATGTTAAATCTGATTAGGTAGTTAAACTGGGTACACACTTGCCAAAAATCGCCCGGTTCTGACGGAACCAGCCAACTTTTGGTCATTGTTTACAGCTGTCTGTCCAACAAAAGCCGGTCTAACATCCAGCTTTTGTCAAACGAACATGCTGGAAAATCAGCATCCGATCAGCACTTGTAGCCAATGGCTGCAAGCACTGACCAGTGATATGTAAACTACTACAGTGCTATTAACATAAAAATATTGAAAATTAACCACAACAATAACCAAATAATAATTGCTGCATATATAAAAAAACGGTGCACTAAACCAGTAATAAATATGAAAATTTAATAAATGCGCTAGTATTAACTATAGTGGTAACACAGTGTAAGCTGAATAGTGTAAACAAGGCATGTGGCCCCCCTGGTAATTTGGGTATATATCTTTTGTGGCCCCTAGGGCCACAAAAGATATATATTGTATTTATCGGTGCTGCCACGGAGGGGACAAAGAGGGGGGAATGAGTGCTGTCAAGTACCTAAATAATAATAATAATAATGAGTGCTGTATAAGTACCTAAATAATAATGTAGCGCCCCCTTACTTTCAATATGGGAACTACGCTAAAGTTAGTGGGGAATGGGAGAGTTATTTTGCTCCTATTCGCAATTTGCTAAATTGGGACTTGTCATTCCAGAAATGTCCACTGAGTCAGTCTGTGCTCCAGGGATGCGGTGCCATCCCTGGCCGGCAGTTGGCACCAGAGGGGTTCTGGCAGAGCAAGTTTTCCCCAGCAGCCAATCAGAGGAGTTTTCCCTCGTGGGGCATGCTGGGGGAGAGTATATCTGTGACAGATGTCATGTGCTCTAAGGTCTTCGCGGGCCACCTTGCCAAATTTGCAGGCTACACAGAACCTCATCCGGAGGTGAAAAGGGACTCCAGTGACTTACTGGGTCCCCAGTTCTATTGAGAGGATCCCAGGC
Organism: Rana temporaria; assembly: GCF_905171775.1. Taxonomy (NCBI): domain Eukaryota; kingdom Metazoa; phylum Chordata; class Amphibia; order Anura; family Ranidae; genus Rana; species Rana temporaria. The sequence goes on from NC_053490.1 coordinate 400,262,254, forward strand.
TGGGTGCTGTTCGATTGGGGGGTCAGCTTGAGGAGAACCCAGAGGCAGGTTGTCCAACAGGGCTTGAACGAACCAATCGGGGATCTGGTGACTGGAATGCTGACAGGTATGCTTTGCTGTCATCCGGTGACCTATGCTAAAACTTACTGGGATCTAAAGTGATCTAAAGTGACACCTCGGCTGCCAGGCTTACAATAGGGGTCTGTCCGGGGGCACTTCACCCACTTTGGCTAGAGTGGCGACGAACCACAATCTGACACTACTGAGAGCAGGACTGCTCGGTTCATATCCAGGCCTGACACTGCAAGTTTCTCTCTCTTTTCCTTCATCAACCTTTTCTTTCCCATTTGATGTTGATGTTGGCCGTGTTGGCCTGGAAATAAAGCATTGTAAAAACCTTTATTCACTGTCTGGACCTTCGCTCACTGCTCTGTTCTCCAACTACACCCCTAGACTACATCAAGGTAACTTAAAATGCTGAGCCCAACAACAAATCAGCGGCTCCTTCGGGGGTAGGGCTACAATAATAATAATTATTATTATTATACTATATTGTGAATATATATTATTATTATACAGGATTTATATAGCACCAACAGTTTGCACAGCGCTTTACTCAATCAAAAAGTACAGTTATGATACAGTTCAAGTTAGAGCTTACAATCTAGAAGGGAGGGTCATGTGGAACAAAGGGTAGTAGCTGTGGAGGATGATCAGATGGACAAAATGAAAATACAGTTAGGTGTGGGTAGGATAGGCTTCTCTGAAGAGGAGGATGTTTAGGGATCCTCTGAAACAGGGATCTCCAAACTATGGCCCTCCAGCTGTTGCGGAACTACACGTCCCATGAGGCATTGTAAAGCTCTGACATTCAAAGGAATGACTGGGCATGATGGGAAATGTAGTTCCTGAACAACTGAAGGGACATAGTTTGGGGACCCCTGCTTTAAAAGCAGTAGAGAAGGAGATAGATGGACAGATTGGGGTAAGGAGTTCCATAGGCTTGGAGAGGCTCTGGAAAAGTCCCGGAGACAAGTATGGGAGCAGGTGATGAGAGAGCTAGAGAGCAGGAGGTCTTTGGAAGAACGAAGAGAATGATTAGGTTGGTATTTTGAGACTAGGTCAGTGATGTAGCTGATGTACTAGTGTATCTAAATCTGTACATCGAATACTCCTCTCCCCCCTAGACTGACAATGCTGCTGACCAAATGTGCCCCCGGTGCTCATTCATCCAGAGTGAGGGCAATCTGATACAGGAGGTGTATTACTGGCCAGATCACCAGGTGAAAACAGAGGGACAAAAGCCTAAAAAAGAAAATGAATTGTTACCAAATCTATTGATTGATATGTTGCAATATATTACCTTTTTGTTTTTAAGGTTTTTTTTGTGGGCCATTGCTCAATTCCCGCTCCCAATAGGGCTATTTTAGGGTCTGAGACGCAGGAAATATCGGTAACAGAATGAATGAATTTGAAAATATCAGACCAGAAGGTGAGAATGCCCGTAGGTTTTAATATATATTTCAGTAAACCTGTCCCATCATCATTATCGTTGATTTACTTTGTTTTATACAAAGATGTTATTTGTTAAAAAGTACCACGAAGCCTGAAGAAATGCCAGTGCTCTCTCGCTGTGGCAATTTAAATACGTTTATAACCTGAAACGCCTAGTGACTCCCTGCCTCACCTCAGCCTTGCCTGGGCTCCATCCATCTTCCTTCCAATATCCTGTGGCTAATGCCTTACTAATTGTAATGTGTCACTTTTACTGGCAACAATTCATTGTGAAGCAAAATTACACTTCACAGTTCTGCTTCCATCTTTTTTCTCCCCTCTTTTCAGCTCAGGTTACGGAGCTTAAAAAAGTCATACAGCATTCCTATAGTGAAATGTTAACCTACAGCTATGTTAACTAGGTTTGCCGGGAGAGATAAATAAAGCGTTGAAGGGCTGAAATATTACAATTTCTGGAAAAAATATTACTTTCTTCTAGTATTGCGTGAACCAGTGGTTCTCAATCCTGTCCTCAAGAACCCCAAAAGCCTTGTACACACGATCGGATTTTCCGCAGACAAAGCCTCAGACTTTTGTCCGAAGGGCGTTGACCAGGAACTTGTCTTGCATACACACGGCACACAATTGTCAACCAACAAACACGTACATAGTTATGTACTACGTGGTTTTTCAGCTCTTTAGCGCCAACCTTTGGGCACCTTCTGCTAATGTTGTGTTTGGTGAGCATTACTGTCTGATGGACTTGTGTACACACAATTAGAAAATACGACAACAGACCGTTGTCAGACCGTTGTCCACGCAAAATTTTAAAGAAGAAATGGCTGCACTCTAAGATCGATCAAAATTTATTTTATTCAGAACATCCCAAGTGTTACAAACAGAAAAGCTGGTAGACGCGTTTCACACACTAACAGGTGCGCTTAATCGCACCTGTTAGACCTCTTTCACATTGAGGCGTGGAGCCGCGGTGACGGTATAGCCGCGATATTTGTAGCGCGGCTATACCGTCGTATTTACCGCGATATTCGGGCGCTAGCGGTGAGGTTTTAACCCCCGCTAGCGGCCGAAAAAGGGTTAATATCGCCCGCGTTGCGGGCGGTATTACCGCGCTTACCCATTGATTTCAATGGGAAGGCGCGGTATAGGAGCGGTGAACACACCGCTTCTATACCGCGGTAAAAATGCGGCTAGCAGGACTTTTGGAGCGCTCCTGCTAGCGCACCGCTTCAATGTGAAAGCCTTCGGGCTTTCACATTGAACACTACAGGGCAGGTTTTTTCATGCGGTATAGCAGCGCTATTTTTAGCGCTGTACCGCATGAAAAACGCCTCAATGTGAAAGGGGCCTTAGTGTGTGAAACGTGTCTACCAGCATTTCTGTTTGTAACACTTGGGATGTTCTGAATAAAGGAATTTTGATCGATCTCGGAGTGCAGCCATTTCTTCTATTGTTGGTTGTGTACGGAGGCGAGCCGGGGTGGGCACCGGTGAGCTTATCAGGCTTCATGTCTCACCTGGAGCAGTGAGTTTTCTTGTTTGAAAATTTTAAAGCATGCCATCCATCATTTGTCTGTGGAAAATCTGACAACAATTGTCCGATGGAGCGTACAAACGGTCGGATTTTCTGCCACCAGGCTGTTAACACACAATTCCCGTCGGAAAATCCGATCGTGTGTACGAGGCTTAAAGCGGAGGTTCACCCATGGAGAACACATTTTCCCCATAGCTGGATGCTCGTTTTGTCTAGGGGAATCGGCTATTTGTTTTAAAATATGATCTGTACTTACCCGTTTACGAGATGCATCCTCTCCGTCGCTTCCGGGTATGGGCTGCGGGACTGGGCGTTCTTTCTTGATTGACAGTCTTCCGAGAGGCTTCCGACAGTCGCATCCATCGCGTCACGATTTTCCGAAAGAAGCCGAACGTCGGTGCGCAGGCGCAGTATAGAGCTGCACCGACGTTCGGCTTCTTTCGGCTACTAGTGACGCGATGGATGCGACCGTCGGAAGCCTCTCGGAAGACTGTCAATCAAGAAGGAACGCCCGCTCCCGAAGACCCATACCCGGAAGCGACGGAGAAGATGCATCTCGAAAACGGGTAAGTACGGATCATATTTTAAAACAAATAGCCGATTCCCCTAGACAAAACGAGCATCCAGCTATGGGGAAAAGAGAAAAAAAAACGCAAATGGGTGAACTCCCACTTTAACAGGCCATGTTTGCAGGTTTTGCTTTATCTTCAATGGTCTGGTGTTTTGGACAGCTATTTTATCTAGTGCCGCGTATACACGGTCGGAATTTCTGACCACAAATGTTCAATGTGAGCTTGTTGTCGGAAAATTTGCTGCTGGAATTTCCAACAACAAAAATTTGAGAGCTGGTTCTCAAATTTTCTGACAACAAAAGTTGTTATCGGAAATTCCGACCGTGTGTACACAATTAAACGCATGCTCGGAATCATTGAACTTCATTTTTCTCGGCTCGTCGAAGTGTTATACGTCACTGCGTTCTTGACGTTTGGAATTTTCGACAACAATTGTGTGACTGTGTGTATGCAACACATGTTTGAGCAAACATCTGTCGGAAATTTATCCACGGTTTCGATGTCGGAATGTCCGATCGTCTGTAAGTGAATAAGAGAAATTCCCAAAACATGGCCTGTTGAGGGTACTTGAGGACAGGGTTGAGAACCACTGGAGTTAAAGCGGAGGTTCACACAAAAAGTGAACTTCCACTTTTTGGAACCCTCCCCCCCTCCGGTGTCACATTTGCCACCTTTCAGGGGGGAGGGGGGTGCAGGTATTTGCACCACTTCCTGGTTCTGACTCCCGCGGGAGTCCGGCCCCCCTACGTCACCCCCCCTCGCTGTCTTCTGGGAAACACTGTTCCCAGCAGAGAGCGCGGCGCGCTGTGACCACTTTCAGCAGATATAGTACAAACATGTAAGCCACAAGGTAGCGGTTTTGTGGTTATACACAACTTTGTTATTTTTCCATCATACACTATAATGGCCCGTTCTCCAAAAATTATTTTTATTTTTTGATTGATATCTCAAGGAATCTAGTAGTGAGACATCCCTGTGGGGCCACTTGGTCTTCGCACCTGCTTGTTGCAGGCCGCTGCATTTTCCCTGTTGGACTTTTCCATTCATTCTTTGTGATGGACAATACAAAAGATGGTAATAGAACACCCACAGCATCCAGGTGGACACGGGTCTGTACTTCTGTGGATGACAGGAGTGCAATTCATTCTGCACTCATGTGACCTGTTTTCCGCAGACAGTGGGCTGAAGGCCGCTGTCGGCTGATGTAACAGAGCTGGTACAGGCTTGGGCAAGGTCATGAAACTGGAGTCAGGATCTGCCCACATGCTAGGACCAGCACCCAGCTCAGCCTCTCAGTAAGGGACTGAGAGCCTGAGGCGGCCGCATCCACCCCCTCTGCAGGCCAGCTCTCCAGTGAGCCCGGAGGGGGGGTAGTGCAGACAGTGGTGAGACAGAGCTGTGAGAACCGAGCGATCAGTGGTGTTTGATCGCTTGGTTCTCAGTGTTAGGGGGACAGATGCAGCATCTGACCGATACTGCATCCACCTAGTAAAGTATGAATCTTAAAAAAAAACATATATCACTTTTAAAGCAGAGCTTTACCCTCCCTTGGCACTCTCCTCTTCTCCATCCTGCTCCCCCTCCACAGCACTGAAATTGTCTATTTGTTTTTTGTTGACCCACATGTTTTTTCGACCCCGTTTCTGGAATTTGCTTAGGCCAGTGACATGGTGCCCCTGGTGCCTCCTGGAATGCATGACATGCAGTCCTATTCAGCAAAGAGGAGGGGGCGGGGCGAGCAGCGCCTGCACCCAGAAGAGCCAGCGGCTGAGCCGACAGCATGGCGGTGCCAGACTCCTGCAGCCACTACAGAGAGGAGGATCCCAGCGGCCCAATGCTAGATCTCTTGAATAGGTGTGTAGGCTTATTGTGCTGATTCTTCAAAGGTAAACAATGAAAAAAAATGGAAGAGGTACAAAAAGGCTGCTGTTCCTCTTTAAAGTATCCAAGATATAAAAGAAGCCACATGCTAACTCAGTCTACCAAGTCCCACCTATATCTAAAATATTTTTTTAAAGTGTAACAGTATATACAGTTGTAGCACTCCCCCTTTAGTAGTCCCTGGGTATGATGGGTCCTCTGTTCTTTGCCTTGAACTTCTCAAGAAATTCCGCCCCTCTGACACACCACGTGTACAAACATACAATACCACAGGAAATCACGGAAAGTAATACTTAGTAAAACTTAGTACCCAATAGTAGCCACTTATCTGCAATCGAAGCCCACACTCTCCCCTATGGTGGCTGCATCCATCTTTGCCCCTGTGTGTTGAAGTCGTAGCAAGTACAAATGAGCCCTAAGGGCTTTCTTGGCTTCAGCTCTCCCCCTGCTGGCCAGAGGTGGAAGGTGAAGCATAACATCCGTATCTCAGGAGTAGAGGGAGAGAAGAGAAAAATGCAATGGCCCGGATTCAGAAAGAATGGCTTAAGTTTAGGCGAGCGTATCGCATCTCATATACGCTACGCCGCCGTAATTTAGAGAGACGAGTACCGTAGTCACAAAGAACTTGCGCCCTAAGTTACGGCGGCGTAGCATAAATGGGCCGGCGTAAGCCCGCGTAATTCAAAGTAGGCTGGTAGGGGGCGTGTTGTATGGAAATGAATCGTGACCCCGCGTAAATGACGCGCCTAACCAACGGCGCATGCGCGCGCATGCTCAGTATCACGTCGAATTTTCTCCCTAAGTTATGCCGGCTCAATGCTTAGTCGACGTGAACGTAACCTACACCCATCCCCATTCACGTACGACTTACGCAAACAACGTAAAATACGACGCTGTTCCGACGTTTCCGACGTCCATACCTTAACATGACTTACCCCTGCTTTATGAGGGGTAAAGTTACGCCGGACCGACGCCTTACGTAAACGGCGTAGCTAAATCCGACGGGCGCAAGTACATTTCTGAATCGGCGTATCTACCTCATTTGCATATTCAACGCGGAAATATACGGAAGCCCCCCTAGCGGCCAGCGTAAATATGCACCCAAGATACGACGGCGTAGGAGACTTACGTCAGTCGCATCTTGGCCGAATTCAAGCGCAACTGATTCTAAGAATCAGTCGCATAGATACGACGGCGCTCATTCGGACATACGACGGCGTATATGGAGATACGCTGTCGTATGTCCTTTCTGAATCCGGGGCCAATGTGTCCATCTCCATGCTGTAGCCCAGCACCTTGCTACATAGTATTACTGTAATTCATTATGAAGTGAGTGAAGACAATAGTGTCCATTTCATTTGGAATTCTTATTCTGCATTCAAGCAAGATATGGGGGCAGATTCATGTAGATCTGCGGATCTTTAGATCCGCTAGATCAGACCTGGGCAAACTACGGCCCGCGGGCCGTATACGGCCCGGCGGACCTTTTAATCCGGCCCACCCCCGCCGCCGAAACCGCCGCCGCTGCCACGTTAATCACCGCGGCGGGGAACATTAGACAGCGTTCGTTTGAACAGCTGTTTTCCCCGCCGCGCATAGACACTCCCCCTTGGACGGATCTGTCCAATCGCGAGCAAGGGGGAGTAACATAGACACTCCCCCTTGCTCGCGATTGGACAGATCCGTCCAAGGGGGAGTGTCTATGCGCAGCGGGGAAAACAGCTGTTCAAACGAACGCTGTCTAATGTTCCCCGCCGCGGTGATAACAGTAGGCAGGGCCGGTGTAGCAGTAAGATCGGCATCCCAAGAAAATTGGCATCCCTTGTAGCAACTGAGCATGTGCCGATTTCAGTCCATTGAAATCGAGCGCAGAGCTGCTGCACTACAACACAGCTGAGTCAGATTAACTCTGCACGCGCCGAGAGCTATTGCCGAGGAACACTGCATCAGGATGACCGCGGGGGACACAGGCTTGTATAGGCTACCTACGGGGGGGATCAGTCTGTATGTCCAGGGGGGGGGGCAGTCTGTATGTCATGGGGGGGCAGTCTGTATGTCACGGAGGGAGGGGGGGGGGGGGTGCAGCCACTTGTGCCAACACACGCAGCCACTTGTGCCAACACATGCAGCCACTTGTGCCAACACACGCAGCCACTGTGCCACCATAAATTGTCGCCACTGTGCCAATCACACGCAGCCACTGTTCCCAAACACAGCCACTGTGCCAATCACACGCAGCCACTGTGCCAATCACACGCAGCCACTGTTCCCAAACACAGCCACTGTGCCAATCACACGCAGCCACTGTGCCAATCACACGCAGCCACTGTGCCAATCACACGCAGCCACTGTGCCCATCACACGCAGCCACTGTGCCAATAACACGCAGCCACTCTGCCCATCAAACGCAGCCACTGTGCCCATCACACGCAGCCACTGTGCCTATCACACGCAGCCACTGTGCCCATCAAACGCAGCCACTGTGCCATCACACGCAGCCACTGTGCCAACACACGCAGCCACTGTGCCAACACACGCAGTCACTGTGCCATCAATTGTCGCCACTGTGCCCATCAAACGCAACCACTGTGCCATCACACGCAGCCACTGTGCCATCACATGCAGCCACTGTTTAATCAATTGTGGCTATTGATTAAACAGTGGCTGCCTGTCCCCAGCCTCTGTCCACCTCCTGTGTCATGTCCCCAGCGTCTGTCCCCCTCCTGTGTCATGTCCCCAGCCTCTGTCCCCCTCCTGTGTCATGTCCCCAGCGTCTGTCCCCCTCCTGTGTCATGTCCCCAGCGTCTGTCCCCCTCCTGTGCCATGTCCCCAGCGTCTGTCCCCAGCCTCTGTCCCCCTCTTGTGTCATGTCCCCAGCCTCTGTCCCCCTCTTGTGTCATGTCCCCAGCCTCTGTCCCCCTCCTGTGTCATGTCCCCAGCCTCTGTCCCCCTCCTGTGCCATGTCCCCAGCCTCTGTCCCCCTCCTGTGTCATGTCCCCAGCCTCTGTCCCCCTCCTGTGCCATGTCCCCAGCCTCTGTCCCCCTCCTGTGCCATGTCCCCAGCCTCTGTCCCCCTCCTGTGTCATGTCCCCAGCCTCTGTCCCCCTCTTGTGTCATGTCCCCAGCCTCTGTCCCCCTCCTGTGTCATGTCCCCAGCCTCTGTCCCCCTCCTGTGCCATGTCCCCAGCCTCTGTCCCCCTCCTGTGCCATGTCCCCAGCCTCTGTCCCCCTCCTGTGCCATGTCCCCAGCCTCTGTCCCCCTCCTGTGCCATGTCCCCAGCCTCTGTCCCCCTCCTGTGCCATGTCCCCAGCCTCTGTCCCCCTCCTGTGCCATGTCCCCAGCCTCTGTCCCCCTCCTGTGCCATGTCCCCAGCCTCTGTCCCCCTCCTGTGCCATGTCCCCAGCCTCTGTCCCCCTCCTGTGCCATGTCTATAACAAGTACTCGTACCAGTTTTCCAACAATGATATTTACTGCTTTTTATAAAGAAATACAATTGATTTTATGCAGTATTGAGTTTAGCCTTTTGGCCCGGCCCTCCAAAATATTTTTAGTTTCTCATGTGGCCCCATCGAAAAAATAATTGCCCACCCCTGCGCTAGATCTACCTGGTTTGCGATCAGCCGGTGCAATTTAGCGAGGCAAGTGCATGATTCATCAAGCACTTACCTCGCAAACTGCACCGTCGGATCCTAACTCCCCCCGGCGGAATGCAAATTCCGCGGCTAGGGGGAGTGTACAATTTAAATCAGGCGCGTTCCCGCGCCGATTTAACTGCGCATGCGCCGGGGCGAAAAAGCCCAGTGCGCATGCTCCAAATGACGTCGCTACGACGTCATTGTTTGCGGCGGGTACGTCGTTTGCGGCCATCGGTATTCCCGATCGCTGTATGCAAACGACGTAGAAAATTTAAAAATCGGCGCGGGAACGTCGGCCATACTTGACATTAGCTACCCCTCATAGAAGCAGGGGAAGCTATCCGCCGGAAAAACCCGAACGCAAACGACGTAGAAAACGAGCGACGGGCGGGCGTACGGACGTGAATCGGCGGTTTTCCTCATTTGCATATGCGACGGGTAAAAAATCGCGACGACACCTAGCGGCCGGCGGGAGATTACAGCCTAAGATTCGACTGGTGTAAGTCACTTACACCAGTCGGATCCAAGGGAGATCTATGCGGAGCCCTCGTATGATATCTATTGATGAATCTGCCCCCATGGTCTCTATGAATGCAGAGCAGTATACTGACCTTTTCCTTCTTGGTTTTTAGCCACCATTTTAACATCCTTGCGCTTAGTTCTAGGTATCTCACTCAGCAGTCACAGACATGCAAAAGTTTCTAATAGGATCCCAGAGGACGCTGAACTAATATCAGCTTTATTATTGTTTTCAGATAACTCATTTTATCTGTGAATTGCTTAACCCTGCAGCCATGAGCTTAAATAACAGTTTTCAAGGTTATCACATATATTTTCAGCTCCTCTGCTCTAAATTATATGATGTTATTATGGCAGAATATTCAAGCTTAGCTTTTTTTCATCTTGGGCAGGCAGCATGTAAGATGAGCTGCCAGTAGTCCTGGACCATATTATAACCTGCATTAAGTGAGCCTTTGAAATAACTGCACCCAATGGGGAAGGAAGGGCTGGGGGTTGGTTTGTGATACAAATCCTGGATTTGCCACCCTCCCCATTGGTAGAGTTCCAAATCACATAATTGTCATATCAAACCCACAATATTTCTTGCCCCTTTTTGGGGCTACACATACCACATCCTAAAAAAAAAGAACGATTAATTAATTATATTTTGTGAATTAGCCTTATAAGTATGGATATATGGCTAATAAAACAAAGCTAAACTAATGCATATTGTTTTTACTTAGTAAAATATTTTTAGTAAAGGTATTAAAGGTACTGCTAGTTTTTTACATAATTCAGTATTTTTTACATTTTACAAAAACTTTAACACGTTGAGAATTCTAGTGACATGGAAAGAGAAAAGTAATAAGTTAAAAGCTGGGGTATAATGGGGGTCACGGCTATTATAAGATAGTATAATTAAAGGGGTTGTAAAGATTTGTTTTTTTATTTTTTAAATAGGTTCCTTTAAGCTAGTGCATTGTTGGTTCCCTTACCTTTTCCTTCGATTTCCCTTCTAAATGTTTTTTTTTCTTTGTTTTCTTTGTCTGAGTTTATCACTTCCTGTTCCTCCACAGTAAGCTGTTCTTGCTGGATGATGGGGGCAAGCTTACTGAGGAGAAACAGGAAGTGAGAAATTTAGACAAAGAAAAAAATCATTTAGAAGTGAAATCGAAGCAAAAGGTAAGTGAACCAACAATGCACTAGCTTAAAGGAACCTATTTAGAAAATAAAAAACGAACCTTTACAGCCCCTTTAATAATAGTTCCCATCTCCTGAGATGATATGTGGAGGCGATTTCAGGAAATAAGGACAGTCGCCAGGAAGTCCTACCTTCTCGACTTCCAAATACCTTATAAACTTGGATTAGAGTCCTGGGTCATGGGGCCAGGTCGCAATTGCAACCCCTGCCACCCCTGTAGTTATGCCCCTGCCTCAGGGGTCTATTAGAATCTTGTGTAGCGGGGTCATTCTGTCAGAGTCTAAGGACAGGCCATCCCCGCTGGGACTAAAATTACACTTGTAAATATGTACGTTACCTTTAAGGAGTTATGCATTGTAGGTTTGCAAGTAGCTGGAGATATGGACTCCATTGACTCTGAGGAGAAACAGACTACACATCCCACAATGCCCTGCAGCAGTGGAGCATGTGACACCTCCACACAGACTTATGGGGGAGGTTACTTAAGCAAAGGGCGCAGCTGACTTCGCTCTCTCGGGACCGGCATCTTCGCCTATGCGGAGCTGCTGACACAGCCCAGCCGTGCGACTAGGCCAGAAGCCTGGGCCTAAATTTACCGAGAGGCCAGCCATCCAGAAGGAAGCAAGACTCCAGTATCCAGCCCGTGTTCCCAGAGATTGAAGAGGCAGCCTAGCTGACAACTGAAACAGTGGAGCACCCTCGTCCGGGATCCTTGTGCTGTGGAGCAGTGTTCCACCAACACGCCTTCTAAGGAGAACTCAGGCGGATCGGCCTGTCGGGTGAGAGAGCACATGCTCAGCCTTTGACTTCCACTTAGACAGACACCTTAGTGCCACCTCATGGGTCGTAGACAAACTGAGAGATTACTTATACGGAGCTGAATTCGAGGTGAGAACCGACAACAATTCACTCACCTACCTGTTCACCACTGCAACAGGACATCGATGGCTGGCAGCCCTCTCAGGTTTCAATTTTCGGCCTGAAGTACCGCCCCGGAGCGGGAAACAAAGACGCTGATGCCCTTTCTAGGAGACCCCATGGATCAGTTCACCAACGTTTTGTCATGGTCTTACCTCTCTCCTGTCTCCTTCGTTTGACATGTGCTGGCGGCCATCTTGGTTTCTGGGTCTCTTGTAGCCTCCCACCCTGCGGCTCCTCCTTCCCACTGGGAGGAGCTGGATGCCTGGCTCATATATATATATAGGAGGTCTGTGGCTCTGTTCCCTGCTTGGTCCTCCTGTGTTCACATGCTTCTAAGACTGCTGCTGCTTCTGGTTCCGATCCTGGATTCGTCTGACTTCCCTGCTGGTTCCTGATCCTGGCTTCGTCTGACTTCCCTGCTGGTTCCTGATCCTGGCTTCGTCTGACTACCCTTCTGGTTCCTGACCTCTGGCTTCGCAAGGCTCTGCTTCGGATTCACCATCCGTTTGGACTTTTGCTTTAATGCTTGATTTCAATAAAGCCTTCTTATTTTCACTTATCTCTTGTTGTACGTCTGGTTCATGGTTCCGTAACATTAGGACCAAGCCATGAATTTTGATGGTACAGAGCCATCCTCGCTACCCACGCTGGTTGCCAGACTTGATCAGCTGGAGTCCCTGTTGGGTCAGTTCGCCGTGGCGTTGCAAACCCTGCTTGAACGCACGGCTCATTTCGCTCCCGTTGCCGATGGGTCGGTTGTCGCTCCTGGGCCCGCTCCTACTGCCGCTCCGGTTGTTGCGCCAGAGTCTACCCCGACACCTGTTGTTGCGCCTGCGGTGTTTCGGGGTATGACCGGTTCTGCCCCCCTTCCACAGCGATTTGGGGGAGAGCCAACTCAGTGCCGAGGTTTCCTTAACCAAGTGGGCATTTATTTCGAGTTGCTGCCACATGCCTTTCCCACTGAGAGATCAAAGGTGGGGTTCTTGATATCGCTGCTCTCGGACAAGGCCTTGGACTGGGCCAGCCCTTTATGGGAGAACAACAATCCGGTGGTTGCCGAGTTTTCCGGTTTTGTTGCTTCTCTTCGGAAGGTATTCGATGTGCCGGCTCGCGCCGCCTCTGCTGCGAAGCTCCTTATGTCCGTCAGACAGGGTTCACGATCCGTAGCCGAATACGCCATTGAGTTTCGTACCCTGGCAGCAGAGGTAGGCTGGAATAATGAGGCTCTGGTCGCTGCTTTCTCTCATGGTCTCTCGGATGCCTTGAAGGATGAGGTTGCAGCTAAGGACCTACCAGTGGAGCTCGAGGCTCTTATTTCTTTCCTGATTTTGATTGACACCAGACTCAGGGAGAGACCTTCCTTTAAGGAGAGCCTGCGGAGGCCTCCTAACAGTTTGGCGCCTACGTTTGCTGTCCCACCCGTGCCTCCCTCTCCTCCCACGCCTCCTGGTGTTGACTTGTCTGGGGGTGAACCCATGCAGCTGGGGTTTGCTCGCCTGTCCGAGGGGGAGAGGGTACTCCGGAGACGCGAGGGCCGATGCATGTACTGTGGTCTCGGTGGGCATTTTCGGTTGGCATGTCCGAACCGTCCGGGAAACGCTCGCACCTGAGATCCTGTCGGGGGCAGATCTTGGGTGGAGTCTCCTCGTCCCCGGTTTCCCGTGTTGATAAACCACTGATCACTGTTGTCCTCTCCTGGGTCGGGGGCTCGGTGACGACCCAGGCGTTGGTGGACTCTGGTGCTGGTGGTTTTTTCATTGATAGTGAGTTCGCTGCCGCCAATTCCATTCCTCTACAGGCTCGAGGTTCCTCGCTGGCTCTAGAGGCGATAGACGGCAGACCCCTCCAGCCGTCACACGTGACTCATGAGACCCTTCCAGTGGGGATAGCCATTGGTGCCGTTCACAGAGAGTCGGTCTGCTTTCAAGTTATTTCGTCTCCACACTACTCGGTGGTCTTGGGGTACCCCTGGCTCCAGAAGCATAATCCGACTTTCGACTGGAGATCGGCCGAGATCCTCTCATGGTCACCACAGTGTGGGGCTAAGTGCATCCATGGGTCTGTCAAGTTGCTGTGTACTTCCTCGGACTCTCTGTTGCCTCCTGAATACGAGGAGTACCGGGATGTATTCGATAAGGTACGCGCAGTTGCCCTACCTCCGCACCGCCCATATGATTGTGCCATAGAGTTACAACCTGGTGCCGTTCCTCCTCGCGGCAGGGTCTATCCACTGTCGGTTGCGGAGAATGAGGCCATGGAGAAGTACGTGATGGAGGCGCTGTCCCGTGGTCACATTCGCAAATCCTCGTCCCCGGCAGGGGCTGGATTTTTCTTTGTGAAAAAGAAGGGCGGTGAGTTGAGGCCTTGCATCGATTACAGGGGCCTTAATCGCATCACGATCAAAAACGCTTACCCAATACCCTTGATTTCCGAGCTGTTCGATCGCCTTAAGGGGGCCACGGTCTTTACCAAACTCGACCTGAGGGCGGCATATAACCTGGTAAGGATCAAGGCGGGCGATGAGTGGAAGACCGCGTTTAACACCAGGACCGGTCATTATGAATCCTTGGTTATGCCCTTTGGGTTGTGCAATGCGCCCGCAGTCTTTCAGGAATTCATCAACGATGTTTTCCGTGACCTGTTGCAGCAGTGTGTGGTGGTCTATTTGGATGACATCTTGGTATACTCCGAATCCATGGAGGCCCACATTCTGGATGTCAAGCGAGTGTTGCAACGGTTACGAGAGAACAAGCTGTTCGGTAAGCTTGAAAAATGCGAATTTCACCGATCCCAGGTAACCTTCTTAGGTTACATCATTTCCGCTGAGGGGTTCTCCATGGACCCTGAGAAGGTTTCGGCTGTCTTACAGTGGCCTCAGCCCAGTGGTCTTCGTTCCTTGCAGCGCTTTTTGGGCTTCGCCAATTATTATCGGAAGTTCATCAGGGACTTCTCCGTGCTGGCCAAGCCTCTCACGGATCTGACCAGGAAGGGCAGTAATTCCCAGGTCTGGCCGCTCGAGGCCATCCAGGCTTTTAAGGTCCTAAAATCCACCTTTGTGTCGGCTCCGATTCTGTCTCATCCCAACCCTGGGTTGCCCTTTGTCCTCGAGGTGGACGCGTCTGAGACGGGAGTAGGCGCCCTTCTGTCTCAGCGTAGAACACCAGAGGGTCCGCTGCTTCCTTGTGGGTTTTACTCCCGGAAACTGTCACCCGCGGAGTGCAACTATCAGATTGGTGACAGGGAGTTATTGGCCATAGTGCAGGCTCTCAAAGAGTGGAGGCACCTGCTCGAGGGCTCGGTGGTTCCGGTTCTCATCCTGACGGACCACAAGAATCTGACCTACCTTTCTGAGGCCAAGAGATTGACACCACGTCAGGCCAGATGGGCTCTGTTCTTGTCACGTTTTAATTATGTGGTCTCCTACCTACCCGGTTCCAAGAACATCAGGGCGGATGCCTTATCACGGCAGTACTCCGAGCTGTCCAGGGAGGAATCTATACCGACTTCGGTCATACCTCCGAATCAGATCCTGGCCGCCATTCGCACCAGCCTGACCTCTCCCCTTGGTGAGCAGATTTTGGCGGCTCAATCTGGTGCTCCCTCTGGGAGACCCAACGGCAGATGTTTTGTGCCTGAGGAGTTGCGCACTCGGTTGTTGCGAACCTACCATAACTCCAAGACCGCGGGGCATCCTGGTAAGAATCAGCTGTCCTGGGCTGTTTCACGTCTGTTCTGGTGGCCTTCCCTACGTTCCGACATCGCCGCATATGTAGCGGCATGCTCCGTTTGTGCCCAAAGTAAGTCCCCTCGGCACCTTCCGTTGGGCCTGCTGCAACCCATAGCCACCGGGGAGCGCCCATGGTCACACCTGGGGATGGATTTCATTGTGGACCTCCCTGCATCCCGAGGCCATACGGTCATTCTGATGATTGTGGATTGGTTTTCCAAAATGTGCCACTGTGTTCCTCTCAAGAAGTTACCCTCTGCACAAGAGTTGGCCACGATTTTTGCCTGGGAGGTCTTCCGATTGCACGGTTTGCCCAAGGAGATAGTGTCGGATCGGGAGAGTCAGTTTGTGTCCAGGTTCTGGCGCGCCTTTTGCTCCCAGTTGGGGATTCATCTCTCCTTCTCCTCGGCCTACCACCCTCAGTCCAATGGGGCCGCAGAACGATCCAATCAGGCATTGGAGCAATTCCTTCGTTGCTATGTCTCCGATCACCAGGACAATTGGGTTGACCTCCTGCCTTGGGCTGAGTTTGCCAGGAACACGGCGGTGAACTCTTCCTCTGGGACGTCTCCCTTCTTGGCCAATTATGGGTTCCAACCTGCCGTGTTACCGGAGGCATTCTCTCCCCAGGATATTCCGGCTGTGGAGGATCACCTTTCCGTCCTACGCGCCTCTTGGGTACAGATCCAGAAGTCCCTTGAGGTCTCTGCGCAGCGCCAGAAACTCCAGGCTGATCGCAGACGAGCGCCTGCTCCTTCCTACCAGGTCGGAGACCGTGTATGGTTGTCCACTCGCAACCTCAACCTTCGAGTGCCCACTCCCAAGCTGGCCCCTCGCTTTGTTGGTCCCTTCCGAGTGCTTCGCAGGGTAAACCCGGTAGCCTATGCCCTTGCGCTTCCTCCTGGCATGCGGATCTCCAACGTGTTTCATGTCTCCCTGTTGAAGCCACTGGTGTGCAATCGCTTCACTTCCTCGGTTCCTCGGCCTCGTCCGGTCCAAGTGGGCAATCATGAGGAGTATGAGGTGAGCAATATCCTGGACTCACGCCTGGTCCGCGGTCGGGTGCAGTTTTTGGTCCACTGGCGTGGTTATGGTCCAGAGGAGCGTTCCTGGGTTCCCTCCGCTGATGTCCATGCTCCTGCTTTGCTCCGAGCCTTCCACGCACGCTTCCCTCAGAAACCGTTTTTTGCACCGCGGAGGAGGGGCCCTTGAGGGGGAGGTACTGTCATGGTCTTACCTCTCTCCTGTCTCCTTCGTTTGACATGTGCTGGCAGCCATCTTGGTTTCTGGGTCTCTTGTAGCCTCCCACCCTGCGGCTCCTCCTTCCCACTGGGAGGAGCTGGATGCCTGGCTCATATATATATAGGAGGTCTGTGGCTCTGTTCCCTGCTTGGTCCTCCTGTGTTCACAGGCTTCTAAGACTGCTGCTGCTTCTGGTTCCGATCCTGGATTCGTCTGACTTCCCTGCTGGTTCCTGATCCTGGCTTCGTCTGACTTCCCTGCTGGTTCCTGATCCTGGCTTCGTCTGACTACCCTTCTGGTTCCTGACCTCTGGCTTCGCAAGGCTCTGCTTCGGATTCACCATCCGTTTGGACTTTTGCTTTAATGCTTGATTTCAATAAAGCCTTCTTATTTTCACTTATCTCTTGTTGTACGTCTGGTTCATGGTTCCGTAACACGTTTGCTGTTCCAGGTACTTTGCTGTGTAAATTCTTTCACCGATTACCACTTGTGGATTACAAATTAAATGTGCACCGACCGGCCGCAAAGTGGATATTAACTGTTCTGCAGAACCGCTCGCTAGAGGGAGTTTGCGAGTATAGACTTTATACCTACTTTAGTTTAAGTGAATAGTACTATTCTTTAGTTTAACCCTTTACCTACTGATATCAATTGCTGGTTCCTGCAAGGGCCCTTGCGGAATCATAGTGAGATATTGTCTAATGGTTGTTTGTTGTGATCTAAACCTATGCTTGTTCTTCAAGTTCACATAAAGAAAACTTATCTTTTTTATTTAAATATAATCACTGTGTGAAGTGTATTTTCTCGTCTGGAGGGACCTTCCATGAAAGCAGGTAATACTATTGTTTTATTGTCACTATATATTGTGTGCCTGCTATTGTGACCCCCCAGCCCAGCAGGGGTCACAATACCTTACCCACCAGATTTCTGATGTGTCAAGGGAGGGTTCGAGTTTGTTAAATAGGGGTGAGCCAAACCAAGAGAGTAGATCCCAAAACAAACCAGCGGCTCCTTCGGGGGTAGCGCTACACTTACTATCTACTCCGCATTCCACTGAGCCTTATTAGGCATGGGTTGTGCTTGGTTAGCTTCTCCCTTGGCCACAGAGGTCGAGGAATGATAGCACTGAAACCAGAGGTGAGGAAATTCTCATTGCTTCTAGTGTGGCACATTCTAGTGTGTGGAAGTGATTAGATGGATATAAAGAAGAAAGTTGGCTAACTAAAAAAATAACAACTTTATTCATCACTTGTTTGGATCTTCAAAGTATGCTATTTATTACCGAGCACTGGCTGTACATAACCCATTAGAAAGGATAGGCCCGGAAAAGAAGGGAACCTAGGTGGAGGGCCGGCATGACTGGGGAAGCTGGGGGGAGAACACCAGTGGGCAGTTTAAGGAAGTGGTCAGGAAATCTGGTGATGGGGTGTGAGTTAGGTAAGGGGGAGGGGGTAGTGTATAGTTATCCCGGGTAGGGGGTGGGCCCAGCTCATTCCCGGGCAGCAGGGCAGTATAGTGGGCACCAGCAGGGAGAATTTCCCGCCCGCCCGCCCATCTTGTGGTGGTTTCAGGTTGAGGAGGTTTAGGTGGTTGTTTGGCATGGGTCTTGGTGGTAGAGTGAAGGAAGACTGTTTATGACATGGGATGGGTTGGACCTATCTAGGTATGGGTACTCTCCCTAGTCGTAAATAGTGGGCTACAAGATAACATCGGGCTGCAGTGGCACGAAGCAACAGCTCGTCCCTGAGCTTGTGGGACCACGGCTAGGGGCCAGGGTGGTGATACTGCAGCCGATGGGGTAGTTGTGATATTCCTTCACTTACCTTAAATAAGACAGCAGTCAAAAGTTGTGGGTTGTTATTGTGTGTATATATATATAGGTTCTTGTTTTATATATATATATATTTATATATTTAATATTTTACTGTTTGTTATTTGAAAATAAAGTGGCCGGCTGGCCTCTTAACCAAGAAGCCGTTTTGTCTTTACTTTAGGTGTTAAGTTTGGGTATGGGTACTGGGTTTTAGTCGGGACATCAGCTATACACCAGTCATGGATGATAAACCTTCCTAAAGCCCAATAGTTTTCATTTGTAAACTGGTGAGAAAAAAACAAAACAAGAAATTGTGTAAAGCCAACAAAAAATCTGGATTAATAAAATTCCAGATTTCATCATCTGTGTTATAAATGGCCCCTTAAGTGTCAAATACTTGCATTGATTGCTTTCCCGCAGTGCCATACTGGCAGCTGGCTAGCCAAGGATGATAAGCGCAGGGATTAAAGCTTACCTATGTGAAATATGCATGTGCAAATAGAAGTGGCAGCACTTCAATAAATACCCTGGTGTTTAGGTTAATAGCACTCATTAGAGTATTTAAATAAAAAAAAAAAGTCGAGGAGAGAATGACAGTTTGCCAAATCTGTACAGGGACACCTGAGTAGAAGTTTTTATCCACGTTAACATCTAAAATGGGAGGCCTACTTAGCCCAGCTGATTAATAGATTTTAAGTAGGTCTTTAATGAGCTAAAGATCATTTGAATTAGTACCACAACCTCTGCACTCACTGAAGGATGAATAATTAAAGCAAAACGATATCAAATCATACTACACCTTAGTGATTTTGTGAAATATCTCAGCTAACAGATTATGTCACTGTCTTTAATGCTTCCTTTATATACCAGTTCAGCTTGTTTTGTATGATGGAATGAACTTGTTTTCCTTTATTAACCTTTTAGTTTAATCTTTAGTGATCTAAATTGTCGCTCGGCTGGATGCCTCATTACTTTTTGAGCAGTTAAACTAAGAAGCTTAGACACTTGAAGAAAAGAAGGCATTTTTGTTTTAAAAAATGTAAATACAAGCTAATAAAGCGATTTTCAAGCTCCTTTGCAAGTGACTTTGAGAGCTTTATATCTAGGGTGACCACGTGTTCCGGATTGCCCGCATTTTGCAGGTCTGTCCCGGGTAGGGTTACCAACCGTTCCGTAAAATACGGAATCGTCCCGTATTTTAAACAGACATGCATGCACGGACGGCGCATGCGCAGTACAAAAAAACGTTGTTTACGTCAGGTCACGACGTATTTACATAAAACACGCCCCCATTACATCCATTTGAATTCCGCGCCCTTACGCCGCGAGAGATACACTACGCCGCCGTAACTTATGGCGCGGATTCTTTGTGGATTAAAAAAAAAAAGATAAGTTACGGCGGCATAGCGTATCTTAGATACGCTTCGCCCGGCGCAAAGGTACAAGGATCTGCCCCGAGGTCTTTTTGACCCGAGATCTCATATTTAAGATGTCCTGTCAGGCTTTTTTTCTATAACAAGGGATGTTTACAGGAATAAATATGTTTATAGGAATAAAAGTGACACATAAAGAAATTAAAAATAGTGTAAAAATAAAAGGTAAAATAAATGAGAAAACCGAAATTTAAACGTGCCCCGTCCCGCGTGCAGAATTGAATGCATACGTGAGTAACGGCCACATATAAAAACGGTGTAGAGCAAGAGCAATAATTCTAGCCCTAGATCTCCTCTGTAACTCAAAACATGCAACCTGTAGAATTTTTTAAACGTTGCATATGGAGATTTTTAAGGGTAAATATTTGTCTCCATCCCACGAACGGTGCAATTTTGAAGCGTGACATGTTGAGTATCAATTTACTCGGCATAACATCATCTTTTACAATATAAAAAAATATTGGGCTAACTTTACTGTTGTTTAATTTTTTTATTAAAAAAAATGTATTTTTTTCCAAAAAAAGTGCGCTTGTAAGACCACTGCGTATATACGGTGTGACAAAACGTATTGCAACAACTGCCATTTTATTCTCTAGGGTGTTAGGAAAAAATATATAATGTTTGGGGGTTCTAAGTAATTTTCTCGCAAAAAAAAAAAATATTTTAACTTGTAAACAGGTTTGTAAAATAAGCTCGGGGCTGAAGTGATTAAGGAAGACTTACAGTCCTTTAAGGTACATCAAGATGGTGTGGTTCCCACCATGTTTCACCCTATAATTGGGCTTCCTTAGGGGATGCTGTCCAGTAAATATCAGAGCCTTCCCTAAGTGTATTGCAATAGATAATGGTTTGGGGGTCAAGTAGACACCATGAGACAATTGACAATTGACAATTGCACGGTCGTACAAAGTTATACCCAAACAAAATTGATTTCCTTTTCTTGCCATAAATAGAGCTTTCTTTTAGTGGTATTTGATCACCTATGTGTTTTTTTTTTTTTTGCACTATAAACAAAAAAAGAGCAACAATTTTATATATATTTTTACTTTTTGCTATAATTAATATCAAATAAAAATAAAATCTTCATTGGTTTAGGCCAATATGTATTCTTCTACATCACAATAAGCCTTTATTGATTGGCTTGTGCAAAATCTATTGCATCTACAAAATAGGTGATAGATATATGGCATTTTTATTATTATTATTTTTTTTACTAGTACTGGCAGCAATCTGCAATTTTTAGCAGGACTTTGACATTGCGGCAGACAGATCGGACACTTTTGACCCTTTATTTGGACCACTGACATCTATACAGCGATCAGTGCTATAAAAATGCACTGCTCACTATGTAAATGTCACTGGCAGGGAAGGGGTTAACACTAGTGGTTAAATGTGTTCCCTGGTAGGTGTTTCTAACTGTGGGGGGATGTGACTGACTGGAGGAGGAGAGAGATCGCTGTTCCTAATTACTAGTGTAACGCTCTTCTCCCAAATGATTGGGCGTTATGTTAAATTTAGTGGGTGTCTGAGCCGATAATGTGGCCCAGACTGTATGATTTATACTAAATTAGCCTCTGTCCTGGCAGTGGCTGTGCCTGATAGCATTTTCCCACTGTTGTCTGTAGTTGGTGATACTCCCCACAGGTCAGTGTTGGAACACGGGCAAGCCATAGATCATTGAGTATCTTTCCTCGGGAGCAGTCCAGTGGGAGTGGTGCCCCACTGTGTATGCCGGGAAGGGAAACTTAGGGGGCAGACACCATATCTTGGGGTCCTTCGCCTCATGGCCCTCCTGGCACGAGGTATGTGTTGCGTGATTTCCAGCCCCAGGACCACGTTGGCCCAAGGCTGCATCACTATCACTAGGCCCAGTTATGCTGACTGGGGCCTACAAGTCAAGAGGGATCCCAAGCTTTCCATCTAAGACAGGGGTCTCCAAACTTTCTAAACAAAGGGCCAGTTTACGGTCCTTCAGACTTTAGGGGGGCCAGACTAGCGCCATTGGGAGTAAAAAATTAATTAATTATACCATATCTTTGGTGACAGTGGGAGGACTAGTGCCCCATCGTTGGTGTTAATGGAAAGAATTGATGGTGTCAGTTGGAGGAATAGTGCCCCATTGGTGTCAGCAACAAGAATAATGCCCCATTTAAATTGGATGGAATAATGCCCCAAGGGCCGCATTAAGGCAAGCAAAGGGCCACATCTGGCCCCAGGGCCGCAGTTTGGAGACCCCCTGATCTAAGAGAAGGAAGCTACACTTAATGAAGGAAGCCAGGGGAGGACCTGCCCCGGAGGAGACCAAGCGGAAGGCTTATGTCTCGGGATAGGCCTGGTGACCTTATTAAGGTCCACAACTCAAGTTGTCCTACAGTTCGCCGGGTCGGCTTAAAGGCTCTAACTGTATGGCTGGAAGTTCGGGTATTACATCCTGTGGCAGAGGATTCCGGACTGGCCAATTTATTCTCAATCAGTCTGTGGTAGAGACTGTTTTCAAACTGGTTCGTGCATCATGGCTGAGCAATGCCCACTCAGGAGGGAGTGGTGAATGAGTTTGGAGTTTAGGGGTTTTCCCCAGTGATCTGTACTGTGTACCTGAACCTTCCCTTCCCCTTCATTCTTTTACCTTCTTCACAAGTTTTGAGCAAAAGAATAAAACCTGACAGTTAAAAGGTTTTACATCTCGTGTGGACATTGGAGTTCTTTCAGACTTTCTTCCCCTAGACGACGAATGTTGAGGTAACGCGCAGGCCCAAAACTAACCAGCAGCTCATACAGGGGTTGTGCTACACCAGGAACAACAGATCACTCTTTACTCCCCTGTCAGAACGGGGATCTGTCTGTTTACATTGACAGATCCCCATTCCGGCACTCTGTGGAGCAGTCGCCGGCCACGTACATCTGCTCTGACGTTGCGCACCCCCTATCGCCCCGGAGAGCGACCAACGTACACCTACGGCGATTCATGCAGGAGAGCCAACCTGCCGCAGTATGACAGCGGCTGGTCCATAAGCAGTTATTCACCTCATTGCAGTTCAGTTGATACCAGGTAAAACATTATCACAACACTGCAGTTTTCTGGATCCTGAGAGAACCCCACTTCTGGACAGCCAATAAGAAGTATCCACATCACCAATGATATGGCAACTTGAAGATGAACCATCCTCCTCTGCATTGGAAATAAAAGACTCAGCATGGATTTAGGTAAGTAAATGGCAGTGGCCTGAATTCAGATAGAGATACGACGACGTATCTCCTGATACGCCGTCGTATCTCTGAGTTCCGTCCGATCTATGCGCCTGATTCATA
The DNA here is from genome assembly GCF_905171775.1 of Rana temporaria. Classification (NCBI taxonomy): domain Eukaryota; kingdom Metazoa; phylum Chordata; class Amphibia; order Anura; family Ranidae; genus Rana; species Rana temporaria. The sequence continues at coordinate 400,285,535 of NC_053490.1, forward strand.
GAATCAGGTTCCGCATAGATCTCCTTAAGATCCGACAGGTGTAAGTGACTTACACCGTCGGATCTTAGGCTGCAATCTCCCGCTGGCCGCGTTTGTATACGCAACGAATATGCAAATGAGGAGATCCGCAGATTCAGAAACTAACGCCCGCCCGTCGCTTTTTTTTTTACGTCGATTGCGTTCGGCTTTTTCCGGCGTATAGTTACCCCTGCTATGTGAGGGGTATCCTATGTTAAGTATAGCCGTCGTTCCCGCGCCGAGTTTTGAATTTTTACGTCGTTTGCGTAAGTCGATTCAGAATACGGCCGGACGCAATTTACGCTCACGCCGAAAACCAATGACGTCCTAGCGACGTCATTTGGAGCAATGCACGCTGGGAAAAATCGCGGACAGCGCATGCGCATGCGCTGTTGGATCGGCGCGGGAATGCGCCTGATTTAAATTGTAGCCGTCCCCTAGCCGTGGAATTTGAATTCCGCCGGGGGGATTACGATACGCCGCCGCAAGTTTTGAGGTAAGTGCTTTCTGAATACAGCACTAGCCTCAAAAACTTGCGCCGGCGGATCGTAAATCACATAGATTATGCGGATCTAAAGTGTTTTTTTTTAAACTACTAACTGAATGATTAGTTAGTGGGGAATGGCCAGAGTTTTGCTTTAGGGCCCATACACATCAGATCTGTGCAGTGGTCGGTGAGCAACATGGTCAGATAGCTCCTCTCCTCTCCCCCACTGCTATTCAACCATATTACTAGCAAGGAGATAAATAATGAAATATTTACGACTGACTGCAGGCAGAAGAGTGAGCATACAGTAGTAGACAATGCATACAGAGCCTTCTCTTAAAGCTGCTATATAGAACAATCGCAGCTCTGCTGTATATTGCAGCTCTGTACCTCTTCTGCTCTCTTCTGCCTCCACCTGTTTTGTGCATATTAGAAAGAACATAAAGTAAAAAGTCACACTATAGGTTACAGCTGGCATAAAGACAATATTTAGTCCACAACAAGTATAAACAATATGCAGCACTAATATCCAAGGAATCACAGCGCTTATTTTTAAAACTTACTGCAAATGTGATCACAGATGTAACTCGCCAGAGTTGTCGATCAATATACACTTATAATTTATGTCCCCAGAGAGTAAGAATCAGCCAGGAACTCTGCGTATCTCAGCAGATTAAACCTCTGGTTTACCAAGCTTACAGATCCACCTCATGGAAACTCATTTGTCTCGGGAGGTAACTTCACTCTGAAAAAAACCCTCTAATGATGTATTCACAAAAAGGGCTCAGACAGTGCAAATATCACTCACGCCTCTTTATTAAAAGTAAAAAAAAAAAACGTAATAGTGTAAATTTACCCTCATAGGAGCCACTGATTAGGAAGGGTCCTCTGTTCTTTGCCTTGACCCTTTTCAAAAACACCAAAGGTAATATTTAGTACCCAGTAGTAGCACTCACTATATCAAAGACAATAAGTACCAAACCGGGTAGTAAAACCAATTTAAATATATTGTCACCCAATATAGTTGGTAACTAGACAAACATTAATGGATTAACAATGGTAATAACACAATTTAGCATACAAAATTATTACCAGTAAGGACTAGGCATAAGATGACATCTAGACCAGTATACTCAGTAGCAAGGCCACTTCAAGTGCAGCACTGAGCCGGTAGTAAATTTGTGAATTTTCTTTCTTGCTTCTTATATCTTCCTATTATTATTCTTTTTTTTTTTTAGCAGATTTTCCTTGCAGACCCCCAAGTGTTTGGGTCAGGAGAGGGCTTTTTTGGCTTTTTTTTCTTCCTATCAAAACGGGGAGGAAGGTAAAGAGAGAATTTAAGCAGTGATATGAAAGTAAAGACTTATAGGTTTAAAGTAGTCCCAACAATAGGTATCAGATACACCTTGTGGTTACAAGGCGGTCTCTGAATTATATGTATGGGGTCACTCACTGGTATAATAATAGATGGGGAGTGGGGGAGGGGGAGTGGATTTCTGCCTTGTACTATGAAGTGCTCCTCTCCACGTCCCTGGTTGACTCCCGGCAAGTGCCAGCCGACATTTGATGCCTGCCCAACATCTGATGCCATGACTAATACTTACTGTAGCAGACTCTGCCCTAGCTTGTCCCCACCACTCCCTAGTTTAATTAGAATTTATTCAGAGTTTTAGATAGTTTAGATTTGATAGTGGGGGGAGGTACCTTTTTGTTGGCCGTGCATTTTGCAGAGAGACATTGGGGCGGCCGCTTCTGGAGGGTTTGTGGTATTCTGATCAGTCAGCGGGCATAAATTGGGGGATTGTGAGCACAAACAATTCGCTGCATGGTGTATGGCCGGCAAGATTGGGTGAGATACCTGTCATAATGTTTGAATTAGACTGCATGCTTTTTGGAGTAATTTTTATTTGATTTGGTCTTTAATCTCCATTAGGGTGTTGTATCTATTTGCATCTGTTAGTTAATGAATTTAAATGTGTTGCTGCAGAACTAATTGATCTGGACCATTGGTTAGATTTGATTTTCATTATAATTTATGTTTATCTCTTTTCCTATTATTGTTTACACAACTTGTTTAAAAATTGAAAATTGAATAAAGAATTATGCATTAAAAAAAATCAAAAAACATCAGTATCTCAGTAGAGGTAAAGAAGAATAAATTGCAATGTCTCCAACTCCATATTGCTATTGCCCAGGACCTGGTTACAATAGCAATCTCTCAATTGCAGTGGATGCACAGGTCTGCAAAATAAAGAGGCAGCAGTGCTGTGTTGTAGCCCCTCCTATAGGAATGCCGATAAATTGGGCTTCTGTCTGGGGTGGAGCTACAGCCAGCACTGACAGAAATAAAAATTATTTTTTTTAACACTATCTGCATAGATTTAGACAAGTTCAAGTGCGATGTGAACTGAGTCCCCTGAGGGATTTAACAGGCTTTTTTTTTTTTACAATTCTGTGGATTTCTTCTTTAAAAGATTATATGAAATTTTAGTGATTTGGTTTAAATATACTGTATATGCGATGCTCACCACAGGAATCAGTTTAGATGAAGATCTGCAAACTCCTGCTATGAAACACACAGCCTCAAAACACATCTCATTAAAATCAGAAAGGTAACACATAACATGCAAATGTTTTATTTTTAGAGTTAAATTTACAGGAAACAACAAATACTTCCTTTGCATAATATCTTTTTTTGCCAGTAGACCTTTTTGCAGTTCCGGAGCAAATTGAAATGAAGTAACAAGTCTCTGCATGTTTTATTGGAAGTCACAATGAAAACTTTTCAAACATTCTTCACATTGTGACAAGGTTAGGGATTTGTCTCCTGAAACTTGGCTTTCTTAATATATGTAGCCCTGCCTTCAGAGGAGCCATATGATAGATGGCTCCTCCTTTCTTCCCCCAGAAAAAAAACAATAGTACAACCACAAAGATAATAGCAAGTGGAAAATGTAACACAGCTGTGAAAAAGAATCCTAGCAATGTTACCTATCTATAGGAGGCCCTGCATATGCCCAGTGGATCTATCTTTATAGTCTACTGGCACTTGGGCCCTGGTTCTCCTGTTGGAGTGCTCAATTAGAGTATAGCAAATTTAGGTGGCCAAAAGGCAACCAGGAAGCAGAGGGACATTGGACTGTAGCGAGACCGGAAAGTGCCATCAAAGGTGGCGTGAGTCAGACTCTGGCCTTGGTCTTCTTTTTTTCATGTTACTGAAACTCCAGTCAAACCGTAAAATATGTGGAATGTCACTTGTCACGTCGCCTTCCACTAGATGTGGATTGTCACTTGCCGCATCACCTGCCAACAGATGCAGAATGCCACTTGCCACGTTACCTGCAACATGGATTGTCACTTGCCACATCGCCTGCCACCAGATGCGGATTGTCACTTGCCACATTGCATGCCACCAGATGGGGATTGTCACTTGCCATGTCGCCTGCCACCAGATGTGGCTTTTCACTTGCCCCATTGCCTGCCAACAGATGTGGATTCTTATTTGTCACGTCACCTGCTACCAGATGCAGAATGTCACTTGCCACATCGCCTGCCACCAGATGCGGATTGTCACTTGCCACGTCGCCTACCACCAGATGTGGATTGTCACTAGATATGTGCATTCCCGTTCGTACGAATGTTATTTTCGTACGAAAATGTTCATTTTCGTACCCGCAGAATAATGTGTACATACGAAAAAATTAAAGCACCAAAATACGAAAACGACGGGATTACGAATGAGCCGCATAACGAACAACCGCAGATACGAACGAACGATCCGACGAAAATACGACAAAACGAAAACGGCAAAAGAACGAAAATGACATCTATAACAAAAGATTTGCATTCTGTATTTTGAATTCCTTTTTTTCTGTTCGTATTTTGGATTCAAAATACAGAATGCAAATCTTTTGTTATAGATGTCATATGAACATACGACTGAAAATACCAAAAGAAAAAGGATTCAAAATACAGAATGCAAATCTTTTGTTATAGATGTCATTTTCGTTTTTTTGAATGGGCAGTGAGTGTAGTTAGTGAAGCAGCTTCTCTTTTGTGCTGAGTAGTACAGTAAAGCCAAATAAACTTTGCTGTGGATTTTCATCTGAAGGGAGATCAGTTGGCCAGACTTTTGAACCCAAAAATGGTTTTCTGATGGAGTTTAAAAACGAACAAATTTTCTGAGAACGAACGGAAAACGATCGTTTTTATGTTTTTTGTTAAAAAAGTCTGACCAAGTGTATGGGGCTTAACAATAGTTAATATGGATGAGCCGCGTGTTGAAAGTGCCGCGAATCCCACGATATATTTACGAAAGTACAAAATGACGAAAATCCTTTTTCTGTTAGTATTTTCAGTTGCATGTTCATATGACATCTTTAACAAATTGTTATAGATGTCATATGAACATACGACTGAAAATACGAACAGAAAAATAAATTCAAAATACAGAATGCAAATCATTGACGAAAATTCACGAAAATTATTGTCTAACAAGTAACGAACATGAATTAAACAGAATAACGAACCATCCCGTATGTACGAAAATAAAACGGTAACGAAAATACGAAACGATCGTAATACGAAAAAATCTCGTTGTACAAAAAATGAACGGGAACTAACAGAAAAACGGGCGTCTTACGAAAAACGAACGGAAACGAACCTACGGAACGATACGAAACGGAACAAAAAAAAACTATTTTTTTTTCTGTGCACATGTCTAATTGTCACTTGCCCCATTGCCTGCGAACAGATGTGGATTCTCATTTGTCACATCACCTGCTACCAGATGCAGAATGTCACTTGCCACAACGCCTGCCACCAGATGCGGATTGTCACTTGCCACGTCGCCTACCACCAGATGTGGATTGTCACTTGCCCTGTTGCCTGCCACCAGATGTGGATTCTCATTTGCCACATCACCTGCCACCAGATGCGGATTGTCACTTGCCACGTCGCCTACCACCAGATGTGGATTGTCACTTGCCCTGTTGCCTGCCACCAGATGTGGATTCTCATTTGCCACGTCACCTGCTACCAGATGCAGAATGTCACTTGCCACATCGCCTGCCACCAGATGTGGATTGTCACTTGCCACGTCCCCTGCACTAGATGTGGATTTTCGCTTGCCACATGCCCTGCCACCAGATGCGGAAAGTCACTTGCCACGTCACCTGCCACGCAGATTGACACTTGCCACGTCACCTGATGTGGATTGTCACTGCATTGATGAGAGCGCTGGTCCGGTGAGTAGGCCTCCATACAGTGGTGGGTTCTGAGTGAGGGCATGAGATCAGTGATGCAGGGCGGGCGGTGAGAGCAGCACGGCTGTGAGCGCAGAAGAGTGCTGAAGCCGGGCAGGCGGGGAGAGATCATGTCATCTCTCTGTTCCCCGCCGCACAGTCCGACTTTGATGCGGCCCGTCTGTAAAAGCATGAAGAGCGCTAAAGTGGGGAGGGCGGACGGACGTTCCCGCCGCACAATTGACATTGCAGTCTTCGTGGCTTGCTGCCCGGCCGTGGCCTCTCTGCAGCCCAGTGGTTGGGGACTCCTGTAATAGAGTATGTGGGGCTATTGTCTCTGAAATAGTACACTTTAATTTCAATTTTAAGATAAACCTGCCTTTTCTCCCCCTCTTATCTTGAGCCCAAATCAACCTGTTTACACACAGTCTAGCCACTGAACAATATTACAAGTTGTTGTCTCCCAGAATAATATACTATACTTTTATTGTAAGATAAAACCAACTGGTCTATTTATTTGCTGCCTATTAAAAAGTTCATGTACTGTGCTGGCACTAGCCAGTTTCTACTAAACACGTACAGTACCTGAATTCTATATGTTGAATATTTTGAAAGAATTGGGTATACAGGGATGGGCTTCAGGGAATGTAGGGTTGTGGTTTTGAAGTACACAAATTATAGTACAAACCTTCCTGCCATTAACCAATTTGTATGAAGTTGAGGACTTAAGCTTTTCTTTAGCTTTTAGACCTGTTTTAGTTCCTGCTTCCACTTCCACTACTAAATTCAGACCTGTTAGCACATAAAAAAGTCAAAGCCTTTTTTCAAAGTTCAAATGAATCATATTGGACGCTCTTGTATTTAAGACAGGCTAAATTTAAAATTTAAAACATCAATTACATATCCATAATGTGTGATACCAGAAAATGGTATCACTGACACAGTCTATGAAAACTGTACTGTTCTGTAAAACCTTATACAGCTTAAATACATCTCATAAACTTTTAACCAGGCCCCTTTTTGCGATTCGGCACTGCGTCACTTTAACTTACAATTGCGTGGCTGTGCGACGTGGCTCCCAAACAAAATTTACGCCCTTTTTTCCCACAAATAGAGCTTTCTTTTGGTGGTATTTGATTATTTGATCACCTCTGTAGTTTTTATTTTTTGCGCTAAAAAAAAAAATAGAGTGACAATTTTGATAAAAAAATCCAAATGTTGTACTTTTTGATATAATAAATAACCCCCAAAAATATATAAAAAAAAAAAATTTCCTCCGTTTAGGCCGTTCGCGACCCACGGCTGGGTTCTTAAAGGGGACGTACCTGTACGCCCTTGTGCTCAGCCATGCCATTCTGCCGACGTATATCGGTGTGCGGCGGTCCTCAAGTAGATAATTGAAAGGATTTGTGCTTTTTCCATGTCACCCTCGAAGCCACGTTAAAAGGAAGTTGGATCCTCTCCCCACTGTAAAGCATTTTAAACTTTTTTTTTCTGCTATCATCAATGTTCCCCATGGAAGTACCCAACTCCTCATGCCCTTTTTGATGATAGCTTGCTTATTATCCAGTAGACCTGTGCATTCGTTTTTGTCTGAATACTTTTTTGTCCGAATTTCAAGGATTTTTGCGTTTGTTTTAACAAACGATAACGAACATGCAGAATCCGAAATCCGAAAGATCCGACATAAAAAATGCTTTATTTTTGTTTTGTTGTGACAACAGTTCGGTATAGATAGAAGATTTGACATGACGGTGACAATAGTGATCTGTGTCTATCGAACCTGCGGTTGAATGTGCCTAACCTAACTCTATTAGTCCAAGATTATTTTGACATAGAGAGAAAAGATTTGATATTATAGAGACATGAAGATTCGACGAAGCAGCTAAAAACATACGATCGCCACGAGCGGACATTTACGGTCAAATGCTAATGTTGGTTGACTAGTAATAATAATTAATAAATATAATTATTACTAGTCATACAACATTTGAATTCTACTATAGCTTGTGGGCGTAGCATTCGACTGGAAATGTATGATTGCGGCGTCGTACAGTTTAGCTGCTTCGTAGAATCTTCTTAGAACATTCGACAGACACCATGGGCCAGATTCTCAAAGAATTTTGCCGGCGTATCAGCAGATACGCCGACGTAACTCTGAATCTAAGCCCGTCGTATGGTTTAAGTGTATTCTCAAACTGAGATACACCTAAACATGCCTAAGATACGACGGCCTGCGCCGTTGTATCTTAGGGTGCAATATTTACAATGGCCGCTAGGTGGCGCTTCCATTGCGGTCGGCGTAGAATATGCAAATGAGTCGTTACGCCGATTCACGAACGTACGCTTGCCTGTCGCAGTAAATTTACGCCGTTTCCGTAAGAGATATGCGGCGTAAAGATAAAGCTGCCCCCTAGGTGGCGTATCCAATGTTAAGTATGGCTGTCATTCCCGCGTCACAATTTGAAAATTTTATGTCGTTTGCGTAAGTCGTCCGTGAATGGGGCTGGACGCCATTTACGTTCACGTCGAAACCAATGACGTCCTTGCGACGTCATTTACCGCAATGCACGTCGGGAAATTTTAGGGACGGCGCATGCGCAGTACGTTCGGCGCGGGAACGCGCCTAATTTAAATGATCCACGCCCCCTACCCGGATCATTTGAATTAGGCGGGCTTGCGCCGGGAGGATTTACGCTACGCCGCCGCAACTTTACAGGCAAGTGCTTTGTGAATCAAGCACTTGCCCGTAAAACTTGCGGTGGCGTAACGTAAATGCGATACGTTACGCCGCCGCAGATCTACCTGAATCTGGCCCCATAAGCCTTCAATTGACAGATTCGACCTTAATTAATTCGGATTTTTGGACGAATGCATTTTTACCTAAACTAAAAAAATAAAAACAAATTTCAAGATTAAATAAATAAATGTATTTTTCTGACGAAAACGAAATTCCGAAACAAAATATTTAAGTGTGCACATGTCTATTAGCCCGAGGCTCCATAGACTTCTCTTAAGTCTGGTTTTCACGAATTTCAAGCTGGATTCAACAAGCCCCCAACAAATTGAACTTGGGCAGATTATGTCTGCAAGAAAAAAAAATGAAAATACATATTTTTTTCAGTAAAGAAAGAGTGTGGTAACTACCTCCAAACAGTAATAACATTTACAGCAATGAACTATCAATAATCTCTTGCCTTGTGCATGCTGAGGCATTTTATCTGTAAACAGTTGGAAAACACATTGGGGATTCTTCCACTGTACTATCAAATCAGTGTTCCCCCATGTGGATCCTTTTCTATGTGAATGACTTGGAGCACAGTGAGAGAACAAAACTTGTAGCCAAAGATATTAATTGCTGTATACGTTACATAAATCAGATTGTACATTCTTGTGTGTCATACCCTCGACACCTTTTGTAACAGGCTGCATCAATCTTTGTTATTATTTGTATGTCATGTGTGTCAGTAATTATTACTCTTCATTGCCACTTTTCTTCTATTCTCAGACTCTTATCTCTGCTAACTACATTATTTAATATAATAAAAGCTATTATTTCATTTGTCCCTTTAATCGCTCGAAAGAGCATGTCACTGGTGTTTATTTTAGTATCTTTGTTGTTAAAGGGGTGGTTCCCCCTTAAAAACAACTTTTTTTATTCCACTGGCCCCCCACATTACAATCGAATTAAGGCTATTATTTTTTTTTTTGCTGCTGTACATACCTTGATACAGCATCTTCACCCGTGCATCCGGGTTGCGAGTCCCGCGGGAGTGGGCGTTCCTCACATGTGTTTGATTGACGTTTTTCGGAAAAACGAGCTCCCCCCTGTCGCGTAAGCCGCGTCACGGTTGGCGAAAGGAGCCGAACGGCGAGTCGGCGCTATACTGCGCATGCGCATCGCCGTTCGGCTCCTTTCGCCAATCGTGATGCGGCTTATGCGACGGGGGGAGAGCTCGTTTTTGGGAAAAACGTCAATCAAACACATGTGAGGAACGCCCACTCCCGCGGGACTCGCAACCCGGATGCACGGGTGAAGATGCTGTATCAAGGTATGTACAGCAGCAAAAAAAAAAAATAATAGCCTTAATTCGATTGTAATGTGGGGGGCCAGTGGAATAAAAAAAAGTTGTTTTTAAGGGGGAACCACCGCTTTAAGTATACCAACAATACTTTAGTCTCCCATCTACCACATTGGTAATAATTGCAGTGTTAAAGTGGATGTAAACCCGGATTATTTTTTTTATTTTTTTTATGTCACAATGTACAGTATAAGATTTCCTATCATCAGTGCCCAGTCTTGCCACAAAGAGTTAATCCAGCTCTGAGCAATCCTCTTTTATTTTTTCAGTGAAATAAAACTGACTTACAGAGAAAAACCTTTCTCCGTTCCGCCCCCTTGCTGTGAATGACAGATTTTTTTACAAATCTCATGCACTAGCCTGGAGACAGGCATTATTTTTTAATTCCCACCCCACTCCTTTTCTGAAGTCATGTGGTTACTTTTCTGGATTTTGACTGGATGTTAGTAATCATAGCAAAATTCAGTGTAAGAAATACACAGGAAAAATGGATGTTGACAAGGGGAGTGTAGAGGTAGGCGGGGAGTCTACTGACATCACAACTCCACCCACAGAATCTGCAGTTTTTCAGGTCTAAAATCCAAAAAATGCAGCGCTGGGGAATGAATGGTGAAAAAACAGTGATGTCTATGTTAAACATACACAGGTGTGAATGTAAATGGGTGAATCCATAAATATATACATTGGTCATAAAATATTAGTGAATATTGTAATGGAAACACTATAGACCTTGTTGAAAGAATCTATATCTATACACATATGAGTCCATGAAAATAAACGTGGAAATGTGAGTCCATAAAATTGAACGTGGAACAAATTGAAATCCTCAATCAGAAGTTGCAGTGACAAAACACCCACGGTGATTCTAGATTGGAATATAATAATAGTGATGACGCCCGCCACCAAACAAGGAGGCTTACCAGATACGGTGGACCCAAGTGAGCATATACCCAAAGGGTCAGTAAGGCTTGTAAATGGTAAAGATGAGGTGATATACAGGAACACACCAAAACAAACGACCAGTAAATAACGATGAAGTCTTCACTTGATATCGGGTGGAAGGGATAACCCCAGCTGGGAGATGGCTCGTAAAAATGGAAGAGCTTGCCCAGGTTATGTGGAGGAAAACGAAAGGCACATAGCGTGATACCGTAAAAACAGGAACGTTTATTACCGGTTAAAAACACTTACAGTTTGGTAGATAAAAAAGGACATCAATGTTGTAAAGTGCATGGCAGCAGTAGAGTCCCGACGCGTTTCGCTACAACTAGCATCGCTACAACGATGCTAGTTGTAGCGAAACGCGTCGGGACTCTACTGCTGCCATGCACTTTACAACATTGATGTCCTTTTTTATCTACCAAACTGTAAGTGTTTTTAACCGGTAATAAACGTTCCTGTTTTTACGGTATCACGCTATGTGCCTTTCGTTTTCCTCCACATAACCTGGGCAAGCTCTTCCATTTTTACGAGCCATCTCCCAGCTGGGGTTATCCCTTCCACCCGATATCAAGTGAAGACTTCATTGTTATTTACTGGTCGTTTGTTTTGGTGTGTTCCTGTATATCACCTCATCTTTACCATTTACAAGCCTTACTGACCCTTTGGGTATATGCTCACTTGGGTCCACCGTATCTGGTAAGCCTCCTTGTTTGGTGGCGGGCGTCATCACTATTATTATATTCCAATCTAGAATCACCGTGGGTGTTTTGTCACTGCAACTTCTGATTGAGGATTTCAATTTGTTCCACGTTCAATTTTATGGACTCACATTTCCACGTTTATTTTCATGGACTCATATGTGTATAGATATAGATTCTTTCAACAAGGTCTATAGTGTTTCCATTACAATATTCACTAATATTTTATGACCAATGTATATATTTATGGATTCACCCATTTACATTCACACCTGTGTATGTTTAACATAGACATCACTGTTTTTTCACCATTCATTCCCCAGCGCTGCATTTTTTGGATTTTTGTTTGTAGTTCTTTCCTTGTTTTCACTGGATTGTATGTAGCCGCTTGTCACCTTGATAGCGCAGATTTATTATTTTTTAGTTTTTCAGGTCTCATAACAGACAGAGGAGAGATAATTGACAAGTAAGGATACATGCAGGAGGCATTTATTTTCTTATAGATCAGCACTATGGCAGTAGTTTAGAAAGGATGAGAGGTTTACATCCACTTTAAACGATTTTTAAGCCGCATACCATTCCAACATCTGGTGGTTTAAGGGGGTTGATGATATTTTAATTAATGTTATTGCACCTAATAAAATAATCTACCATGCATGGGAGACATGTTATAAGTACTCCAAAATGCCTTCACCCAAAATTCTAATTATGCAAAAGGATTCATAGAGGATTTAAAGGCTCTAATAGAGCTTTGTTTCAGGGATTTTTTTTTTCAACATTAGTGCACAAGAACTGAATGGAATGATCAATACCAGCATAAAGCATACCTCTGTACCATGTTGCTCTGTTTTCTGCGGATCCCCTGATATTCAGGGTTTAGTTATGACTTTGTGTCACGTGACACTCTGTATATCCTGCTGATAGATGATGTCCCTTCCACAGCATCTTCCTGCAGCAGCTAGAGCCTAAAACACACCCCTCTGCAAATTATGTCATTTCTCTCACAGCTCTGATGGTGGCTGGGATTGAATACATCCTAATTAGCATTGAGTCCCGCCCAGTTACACCTACAGGCGGAGTTCAGACCTCCCACCTCACAGATCTCAGCATTATTCAAGAAGGAAACACCTTCATACACACACATATACAGCCTGTTCTGAAAGGTAACTGTGCTGCTGCTGGACAGGATTGAATGGATCAAAATTAGAACTCAATCCTGCCCAGTTAAATATGCCGACCAGTGTGAAGAGGGGGAGTCCCACCCTCAGGTCTGGTATGGATTTTAGGGGGGACCCCCACACTGAACAAAAATGGCGTTCCCCCCGTAATACTTATTTACAAAAACAGTCAGTGGTAACTAAAAATCATTTATTTTAAAAAAATTATAAAAATGTCCCACATTGTACATCGAAGGTCAATCACATCATCCAGCAATGAAGATCTACATCAATCACGATGAAGGATGGCTGCAGACCCACATGAAAAAAAAATAGGCACCTGTGGACACATGACTGATCCAGTTGCTTGCCTCACGCCGAAAGTGAACCTCCCCTTTTTGGAATCCTCCCCCCCTCCGGTGCCAATTTGGCACCTTACAGGGGGGAGGGGGTGCAGATACCTGTATAATACAGGTATTTGCACCCACTTCCGGGCATAGACTCCCACAGGGGTCACGCCCCTCCCCCCCTGTTGTCTTCTGGGAAACACACAGGTCCCAGAACACAGCGGAGACCATTGAGGAGTGAGTGTATGCTTGAGAGGGAATATGATATTGTTGTACAAATACCGTATTGGTGACCCCGGCATAGGGAAAAAAAATTCAGTGAAACGGAATTTAAAAAGACACGTGGCCATTCGCTAAAATTAGAAGAGAATCGGTTAAACCTTAACCACTTCAATACCGGGCTTTTATACACACCTCATTACCGGGCCTATTCTGGCACTTCTCTCCTACATGTAAAAATCATTATTCTTTTGCTAGAAAATTACGCAGAACCCCCAAATATTATATATGTTTTTTAGCAGACACCCTAGGGAATAAAACGACGGTCATTGCAACATTTTATCTTGCACGGTATTCGCGCAATAATTTTTCAAACGCCCTTTTTTTGGAAAAAAATTGTTTCATGAATTAAAAAAATAACAAAACAGTAAAGTTAGCCCAATTTTTTTGTATAATGTGAAAGATTATGTTACACCGAGTAAATAGATACCTAACATGTCACACTTTAAAATTGCGCATACTAATGGAATGGCGCCAAACTTCGGTACTTAAAAATCTCCATAGGCAACGCTTTAATTTTTTTTTACAGGTTACCAGTTTAGATTTACAGAGGAGATCTAGTTCTAGATGTGTTGCCGGCACTCTAAATCACGCGGCGATACCTCACATATGTGGTTTAAACGGCGTTCACATATGTCGGCGGGACTTACGTGTGCGTTCGCTACTGCGCGCGAGCTACCGGGGACAGGGGCATTTTAATTTTATTTTTTATTCTTTTATTTATTTTTTTACTTATTTTTTTTTTTTTTACACTTCTTTTCTAATTTTTTTTTTTTTTTTTTACTTTTATTCCTATTACAAGGAATGTAAACATCCCTTGTAATAGGAATGTGTGTGACAGGTCCTCTTTATGGAGAGATGCGGGGTCAATAAGACCCTGCATCTCTCCCCCAGGCTGGAAACCATGAGATCGGTGAAAAAAAATTCACCGATCTCATGAATACTGTTGCTTACTAGCCGCAATCGCGGCTTTGTTTACTTACGGGGACCCATCTGGTCACCAGTCATCTCCATGCTTCCTGCGAGCGCCGGACGATTCTTTCTCCGGGCCCCCGATGGCACGGGAGAGCCCGGAGAAGCACCGGATGGCGGCGGGAGGGGGAGGGATGTCCCCTCCCGCCGCCTGTAAGAACGATCAAGCGGCGGAACCGCCGCTATGATCGTTCTTATGCTGCGCAGAATCGCCGGCAGAACAAAAGAATATCTGGATGATGCCTCTGGCTGCAGGCATCATTCAGATATTCACCCGCAAAGCCCAGGACATCATTTGACGTCCACCCAGGATGGGAGATCCCATCTGTGGACGTCAAATGACAATGGGCGGGTATTGAAGTGGTTAAACTACGTATTTACTGTCAGAGTGGTAAGGATGTGGATTTATTTTCCACGAGCAGTGGTATCAATGGAGAGCATCGATAATTTAAAAAAACTATTAGATGGGTACCTTAACAACCACAACATACAGCAGTATACAATCTACTAATAACAAAAAAAGCACACATAGGTTGGAGTGGATGGACTTGTGTCTTTTTTCAACCTCACCAACTATGTAACTATGTAAATGAGTAATTTTAGAGCAAAAATGCACAAAACAGAAGCATTAAACGTTGCTATACCAGACTCAACCATCTCGATGTTGCAGCACTCTCTTCCTTTTATTTGGAGAACTAAAGCAATTAAATATCTAGGTATTCAAATTCCACACAATTTAGAATTCCTTTATGATTTAAACTATAAACCTTTACTGTCATTAGTAAATAGCAGGTTAAAAGATTGGCGGATCTTTAACATCCCTGTCGGTATGATGCTCAGATGCAGAATTGTCGCTGTCATTACTTTCAGTGTTTGATGACGAATTTCCCCACAAATCGCTATCGCTGAATTCTGCAAGTGATTCTAATTTATTATCGCAGTTTTTTCAGCTGGTCTAAAACCACTTTTGACATAAACTGACACTTTTTGGTTGCTATGGACAATCTCCAGTTTCCAGGGTGAAAGAACAGTTATTATAATATAAAAGTACATGCAGGGCACTGGACAGACCACTAGGGACAAAGGGGGTGTGTAATTATTTTATACAGTACTGTAATCTGTAAGATTACAGTATACTGTATGTGTATTGTGTTTTTACTTTTTTGAATTTGGCGCCGATTTCCGCCCTGTGCGTCATAACGTCGCAGGGAACGGAGCTCGTCGGCACTGTGTGAATCGAGCGAGGAGGACACAGCTCTCTCACACAGCGGGGAGACATCGCAGGATCCAGGGGACAAGGTAAGTAACCTCTGCCTGGATACTGCGATACAATCCTGAGTCTGGCTCGGGGATACCGCTAATGGTACTGGATTTCCACCCCAAGCCAGACTCGGGAATACCTGCCAGGGAGGTTAATGATTTGTGGTTTGGAAGGATGGCACTCCTGAAAATTGACATATTGCCCCGTATCCTTTATATCTTCAAAACTTTAACAATAAATTATTATAAAAGCACATAGGTTAGACTGGATGGACTTGTGTCTTTTTTCAACCTCACCAACTATCTAACTATGTTATATATTATTATTATTATTATTATTATACAAGATTTATATAGTGCAAATAGTTTGCACAGCGCTTTACAACTTGAGGGTAGACAATACAGTTACAATGCAATTTAATACAGGAGGAATCAGAGAGCCCTGCTCATTAGAGCTCCTTCATGTTCCTTTTTTAGTTTTCTAAAATCCTTATTCATGCATTATATTTGGGTTGGTTCCCATGCTAGAATTGGTGTTGACACCATAAACACACCCAAACATTTGGGAGGAGTGAGTTTTCCCCATATGGGCCACTATCACAAAACAGTTCATACTGTATAGCTTGAATATTAGAAATTATGGGTACAAATTGAGAAATCACTATCTCCTTACCCACTTGTGTTATTATCGTGGATTGTGCCATCTCTACGACATCAGACAAACTACAGTATATACAGTACCTTCCTGTTTCCAAGCAACTCTGAGACCATTTACTTAACATCCCTTTACTATCTTTTTATATAAGGCCCTTCCCTCGTTTGACATTTCTTAAATTCAATTTTTTTATATAATTGACGTTACTGACTCATCTGAGACCTTTGATACAATTAAATGAGCTTTTTCTTGCTATCCGAGTAGGTGGCTATTGTATTTCCAACTCTGTGACTTTTATAATTCAATAAAAACAAAAGGTGATCTTCACCGCTCCCTTACCGTTTTTGACTCTCAATGTATACACAAACTGTTTCCCTCCTTTATTATGTTCTGCTAACCAAGATCTTTTCTGATAAACCTTTCTTATTTCGTGGATTAGGAAAGCGAGCTAGGAGTTATTTTTTACAGTGGAAGAAGTTCGTAGATCTTGTATATGGACTCAATCTACAGTTGCAAGTAAAATACAGAAACAAAACTATAAAGTTATCACGAGATGGTACCGCTGCCCTAGGATATTGCATAAAATATTCACAAATACATCTGACCAATGTTGGCGATGCCTATCTCATGTAGGTACCATGCAACATATATGGTAGAGTTGTCCTGTTTTGCACTTATTTTGGGATAACATTTTTAAAATATATAGTGCTTTTGCCCCAAACTCTGCAAATAGCACTATTATCAATGTTTCCAGACTCTGTTTTAAACATTAAGAAGAAGTGGCTGCCAGGGAGATAATTTCAAGATACTCAAAATCCCAGCGCATACAGAATGTTTAATCAAGTTAAATAAGCTTATGAGGATGGAGGAATTATCGGTGCAATTACACATCCGATATTCTTATTTCCTAGAAATATTGTTCCCCTAGATATCCTTTATAAAAAAAACGAATTTTCAACATTATTATGATAGAACTTCTCCACCTGACCCCAAAATCCCTACTCTTTTATACATTATCGGAAATCTTGACGATATGTCGTATTTTTAATTTTTTTTTCCTCTTTTCTTATTTTTTTTCCTTTATTTTTTTTTTCTTTTCACCATATTAGTCATGTTTTTAATGCTTAATTATTTAAAATATATTCGCAATTCTATTCCACCATTTCTTATAGCAATTTTTTGTCAAGATCTATGGGTATATCATCAAATATACTCTTATACACCCTTCTGCATACTTTTATGTCTTTATGCTGTGAATTGTATTAGGAATTTTTAAAATTTTTGTGATGAAAATTTTAATAAAGATAAATGACATACCCCATCAGTATTAGTTAATAATGTTGTTAATAAGTGAATGCTGGTTACCGAAAACATAGGAAATATTTTCTAATATCTACTAATTAAGTCCCCATACAGTAAATATTAGCATGTCCTAAACATCTAAAATTGAGAGTGAATATGAGTCATTTATTACTGTTTTTGACAATACAGTAAAACTTTAAGGGCCCTTTCACTCGGGGCTGTCCATGTGCGGGCTCCGCTTTGCTCAGCGGGGATTGCTCCGTCGATTCCCCGCTGAGCAGGCAGATGACAGGTCTGTCTCTGCACACTGTTCAGGGACCGACCTGTTAGAGCACCGCTCTCCCCTATGGGGGATCTGAAGACAACGGACCATAGAATCCGTTGTCATCCGATCCGATTCACCAGACGGATGGAAAATCGGATTTTCCTCCGTCACACTTACGCGGATCGGAGCAGATCGGATGTCAGCGGGCATGTCACCGCTGACATCCGTGGCTCCATAGAGGAGCACGGAGCGCTCGTTCAGGTCCGCCTAAAAAACTGGTCCGCCCGTGTGAAAGGGCCCTAACTCTAACAATTTATCTGCTGGACAAGGTAATAGTTGTAGGCATACCTGGTTCTACTATGCCATGATGTATCAGGAAAGACTAACCCATCCCTAGTAAAGCTTCTGAATTGCTCGTATGATGATTAATGAGTAGAGGCAAAACTCCCTCTTAGATGCACAAAAATACCTGATGTGGCAAAATGACAAATTTGCTGAATATGACCTACATTGTCGATGTAACTCATAAAATGAGCTGAAGTAGGATGATGAATAAGATATTTAGACATTGAGCTGGGTTTGATGCAATCCATTCTTCAGCTAATCACCCTCCCAAATTTTTAATATCTGAACGCAAGTTTTCAAGCTGCTCTTCTAAAAGCAGAAGTACCCCCCCCCCCCCACACCTTTATAGCCAAGAAAGCTGCTAGCCAATGTTTGATCTGCATTTGCCATTGTACTGCACATGTGATCAGTAATGACACCCGCCATTTGGTAGTTTGACAGTTCCAGCAAGAGTACAAGGAACTACTGTATGACAGTTATCATTCATAGGCATACCTTTTTTTTTACAAAAAAATATAAAGGTTTCAAAGAGTATCTATCTTACCTAGTTGGCCCACAATACCACATACCAATATGCTGTTGCCATTATAGCCAACTTATCAAACTGCAAAATAAAAATGTACTATTGTAGCAAGAGCCAAGGGCCAATACAGTAGCTATTCTAATGACAAAAATTACCATGGTTGGGTTATCATAGAATCATTTTATTTTATTTGTACATTAATATATCAAAAATTCTTTCAGATTAAAAACAGGGTATACAAAAACCCAGCGTCAAAGAACACACATTAACATATGAAGTGCGTACATTTGTGCATGTCTTGCAAGAAAACACAACAAACAAACACTTAACACAAATAACATCGTTCATCTGGATGCCAAATTACGTTGACACACCGGGCTATACCGCGGCAATCCGCCATTTCAAGTATTAAGCCAAAAGGTTATTTTTAAGGTAATAACCCCTCTGTGTAAAGCAGCTTAGGTGCTCGAGCTGGGATAGGCCTTGCTGATATACGGTTCTTTACAGTTTAATATAATTATACAATCCTAACGGTCTATATCTTCTTCTATAGATCAGTTTTAGAAGGATATGTGAATATTCCATGGTAGATGTATATATCCAATAACGTTTACTTCACATCCTATTTGATTTTCTCATCTGAGATATATAGTAGGTACTGTTGTATTGGGTAAAGGATGTAGTGCACTATGGTCTTTTGGGATTGAGCAGATCCCTCAAATAAGATAAGGTGCTCTCATCTGAAACAACACTTTCACCAGCTGGCAAGCAAGGATGGATGTCTATTTTGTAGTGTAAGGCATTGCAAGGTAATACAGTTTGTTTGGCCCTAACAATTTTATTGCTGATATGTTTCAACTGCTAATAATGATTGTTAAATATAGTCCATGTAGGCATATAGAGAGGGTAGGCAGTTTGGACCTAACCGTTGTAGAAATATACAATATAGAAATAAGTAACTTCAGCTTTAATAGTAGTTAGGAACCAACTGTTGCCTATACATGATCCTATGGTTTATGTCCTGCTTCCCCTTTTCCTTCCTTAGTTACTGCTGCTGGTAATGCTGGCATATTTGGTGTATAATTTCCATGTGTGGTTGTAAAATAGTCAATACCTTACCAATCCTTGAAGTTGCTGCAAATCATTTCAGATCCCCCAGTGACTAACCAATGACCTCCCTACTACAGCTGCATCAGCTGCAGTGGACACTCCGGTATCCTGGTAGTTGAATCCTCAGTGCTCAGGGAGTGTGGTAGGTGGTGTCACATGACACTGATTACACAGGGGTCTCAAACTGGAGGCCCTCCAGCTGTTACATAACAGCCTGTGGGAGTCATACTTGTAACTGTCAGCCTTGCAATGCCTCATGGGACTTGTAGTTTCGCAACAGCTGGAGGACTGCCAGGTTGAGACCCTGGCTTACATCAACACTTGTAGCGTTGCTTCTTCTGGACATTGGGCTCTTCCCCTGCTGTCCCACTTTATAGTATTTCTACCATGGGTACTTCCGCCCCTTGCATGCATCTTAACAAAAAAGGGACAAAAAACATTGCTTGCTGTTCCATATGCATAGTTTTAACTTCCCAGGTTTTAAGAAAAATGTATATTGTCATGTTGATCACATTATTATTATTATTATTAAACAGGATTTTTATAGCGCCAACAGTTTGCGCAGCGCTTTACATCAGGGAAGACAGTACAGTCACAATACAAATCAATACAGGAGGGATCAGAGGGCCCTGCTCGTTAGAGCTAGTAGTGGTATTGGTATATATTTGTCTCTAGAAATCAAATGATTATATTTGGTTTAGGCATTAACCATATTCAATATATGTAATAAAAAAAACTCAACATGGGCGCAAACTGATCGTATTGTAGCCATATAATCCAAATGCAGAGAGACATTACTCACTTCAATACAGGGAACTTATACACCTTCCTGCCCAGACCAATTTTCAGCTTTCAGCGCTATCACATTTTGAATGACAAAATGCAGCACTGTCATCCGACGCTGTACCCAAACAAAATGTTTATAATTTTTTCCCAGAAATAGAGCTTTTTTTGGTGGTATTTAATACCCTCTGTTTTGCGCTACAAATAAAAACAGACTGAACATTTTAGGTGGGACTGATTGGCACTCAAAGCTGGCACTGATAGGTGGCAATGAAGGGCACGTATAGGAGGCACTGATGGGCACTGGTGAGCACTAGTGGGCACTGATGGGCGGCACTGATGGGCGGCACTGATAGGCAGCACTGAAAGGCAGCACTGATCAGAGGCACTGGCAAGCATCACCGATGGGCACATGGTGCCATCCTTAATGGGCAATGATTGCCATCTCTGGTGGGTTCTAGTGGGATTACCTGGTGGTCATGGGTGGGCATCCCTGGTGGCCATGGGTGGGCATCTTTGCTGGCCATAGGTGGGCATCCCTGATGGCCATGGGTGGGCATCCCTGGGTGGGCATCCTTGGAGGTACTGCACATAGATAATCAGTTCAGACCCCCCTTCCTGTCAGGAGAGCAGCCGATCGGCTCTCCTCTATATGCATCTGTCATTGTGAGTAGGAGAAAAGTGGATACACGTTTTTTCCTGTTTACACTGTGATTGGGCACAGCTGATCATGTGGTAAAGAGCCTCCGTCAGAGGCTCTTTACCTAGATCGGAGATTCAGTGTGTCAGACTGACACACCACACCACTGATCACTGCGCTGCGTGGCCCTGCGGGCACGCGATTACGGCTTATCCTGCTGGACGTCATATGACGCCCAGTCAGGATAATGAAACCACTTTCCGGCCGTCATTTTGCTATATGGCGAGAGGGAAGTGGTTAAAGTGTCACTAAGCCCAGAACCTGCATTCATCTGGTCTCCCATAGTGCACAGAAGTGCAATTATTTTAGTAAATATAAACTGATAAATACCTTTTCTCATTAGCAGTATATAGCAGTCTTGTGACTTCTATCAGTAACTCAATTAAAGCGGTTGTAAACCGCATAAACTTTTTTTTTTTCCCCCAAACCTGCAATGCAAAAGGCATAATAGGCTAGTATGCACCGCATACTAGCCTATTATGAAATACTTACCTCGGAACGAGGTGTGTACCACTTACCTGGTCCACGCCGAGCAGGATGTCATCTTGCTCCGGCGTGTCTTCCGGGTATCGCCGCTCCAGCGCTGTGATTGGCTGGAGCGGCGATGACGTCACTCCCGCGCGTGCGCACGGGAGATTTAAAATCGGCAGGGCCCGGCGATGCCGGTCCTTCAGCCGTGGATTCCCCCCTGCGCATGCGCCGCCCGCATTGCGGGGGGTAATATCTCCTAAACCGTGCAGGTTTAGGAGATATTCCCCTTACCTACAGGTAAGCCTTGTTGTAGGCTTACCTGTAGGTAAAAGTCCAAATAGTGGGTTTACAACCACTTTAAGGAGGCATATATCCAAGAATTCAATCCAGAGGGGTCTGTGGCAGAGACTTTCTCCCAAGTTCAAGTTCACCAAGGAGGGTCTGTGGCAGAGACTTTATCCTACAATTGTCCGAGTGATACTCCGGCTGCCAGGTCAGTGAGAGAAGCCTGTCCGGATACACTAAACCCACTCCGGCGGGAGTGGTACAAAGAAGTGTTACGTTTGGGAGCAGGACTGTTTCCTATCATTACGCGTGAATCTGCTATTCTCCTATGTTCTTCAACTTTATTCTCCTCACCACAAGTTTACTGTTTTTGCCCGGGTGGGTAATAAAGAGCACAGCAAAGAGCACCTGTCGTAGACATTCCTTTACTTCTACTATATGCAATACGCATCATTCACCCCTAGGAATTTCGGAGTCACGAGGTAACATGCCGCCCAAAAATCCAGCAGCTCCACTGGGGGTAATTCTACACGTGGGGGCTCGTCCGAGATTGGCTGTTATCTCAAAATACCCAAATTCAGAAGTGTAATCAATAATTGATTAAAGTATTTGTCGTGTGTTAAAATGTGCCTGGTGAGGAAGGAGTTAATGTCGCCATTAAAGCTGGGCGTACGTACGTCAAAACCATGTGCGCCTGCCACGTGTGAAGAAAAGTATCCAGGCGGAAGGAGCTACCCACCCCTGCGTGAGACGTGAGCTGAGTTTGGCGCCAAGGGACGGAGTGATTGCCCGCCCATGAGAGAAGGTCGTGCGAACATGTCTGTGCCATGAGCGCCATTTGGAAAGCTGTGACCCCCGATGTCTGTGCCGGGAATCAACGCAATGTCCGCTGCTGCTGGAGTCCCCCTGACAGATACCGGAATTTTAATGCAGACCCAGGGGAAGTTCGTCCTATTTTCCAGCGGCAGCATGGAGGCCCTCGGACTGTCCTGCCCCCGATGTTCAAAGCTGGCCGTCCATCTGTTGCCAGATGCAAGAGATGCCGGAGTTACCTATTCCAAGTGGAACCACCGACTGAGTCTCCCCCCTGGAGTACAAGGTGGACTGGATCACTGGGACTGTGACCGTGAAGGAGGAGGCCCCATTGCCGGAACCCTCCCCAACTACAGTAGTCGCTGATCTGGAGGTGGTGACCGTCTCATCCACGCTTACCCTGCCATCGGCTGCTACCCCAACCATATCATCCGAGGTAAGCGATGTGGATCAAAAAGTGTGAATGCCGTACCGGAGGAAACACCAACTAATGTGGTCTCAGTGTGGCACGCTATTGCTAAAATGGGCCCCGCACAGGCTTCCCACGGCTGTGATCGAGGCCTGCCTGTGAGCACGAGTGATTCAACCAACATCCTTGTTGGGGGGCGCACCTGCCTGCCTGTGGAGGAATGTGATTCATCTGATTTGGACTCTTTGTCTGACGATGGGGACGATAAATGGTTCGAACCGGAGTTTCCAGAGTCGCAATTTGGTAAAAGCTCCCTAGCCAACAGGTCCCATAGACGCAAGAAGCGCTCTGGCCATGCCGCACCACTTGCAGGGCGTCCCCAGTTAACATGGGAAGCTGGAGTGCCGAGCGCCGGTGTCGCTAACCCTTTGCCTGCTCTTCTGCCTGTATTGAAGAGAGCTCCTGACGCTATTGTGCTACAAGGCCTTAAAGACCCCCGTACCTTGCCTCAACTGGCCTGCCTACAGCGCATTTTTATGAGAAAGGTGGCTACTGATTACAGGTGATTACCAGCCGCCCGCCACTGAGCAGGACAGAACACTATGGCAGGCTAGTGTTTGTTAGTACATCTAACACTACCCTCCCCACAGACTGACAATGCTGCTCTTTAAAGGTGCCCTTGTGTGGGGCACTGTAATACAGGAGGTGTGTTACTGGCCAGATAACCAGGTCAAAACAGAAGGAAAAAAGACTAAAAAAGAAAAAGAATGCAGACACCACATCTAATGTTTGGTAAGATGCAATATATTTGCTTTTGGGTTTAATGCCGCTTTAAGTCTGCTGGGGCTACTAACTTCACATCTAAAATGGCAGTGCCCAGCAAAGGTCTCAGGGCTTTTAGATGTCCACAAATGGGAGGTTTCTACGGGTAAAAAATAAGTATAAAATGAATTACATTTGCATGAAATCAACAATACGGCCCAGATTCACAAAGGACTTACGATGGCGTATCTCCATGTACACCGTCGTAAGTCCGAATGTGCGCCGTTGTATCTTTGCGACTGATTCATAGAATCAGTTAAGCCTCACTGTTGCCAAGATACGAGCGGCGTAAGTCTCCTACGCCGTCGTATCTTGGGGTGCATATTTACGCTGGCCGCTAGGGGCGCTTCTGTATATTTCCACATTGAATATGCAAATGAGCTAGATACGCCGATTCACGAACGTACTTGCACCCGGCGTATTAAAATACGCTGTTTACGTAAGGCGTACGACGGCGTAATTTTACCCCTCATAAAGCAGGGGTAAGTCATGTTAAGGTATGGATGTCGGAAACGTCGGAACAGCGTCCTATTTTACGTCGTTTTCGTAAGTCGCACGTGAATGAGGATGGGCGTAGGTTACGTTCACATCGACTAAGCATTGAACCGGCATAATTTACGGAGAAAATTCGACGCGATAATGAGCATGCGCACGCATGTGCCATTCGTTAGGCACGTCATTTACGTGGGGTCACGATTCATTTCCATACAACACGCCCCCTACCAGCCTACTTTGAATTACGCGGGCTTACGCCGGCCTATTTACGCTACGCCGGCCTATTTACGCTACGCCGCCGCAACTTACGGAGCAAGTGCTTTGTGAATACTGCACTTGCCTTTCTAAGTTGCGGCGGCATAGCATAAATAGGATAAGCTACGCCCAACTAAAGATACGCCATTGTATCTGAATCTGGCCCTACATTTTTATTGAAATGAATAGTCTTGCAACAGGGTCTCTTTAAAGCAGAACTAACGTTCCACTGTTACATACTGTGAGCCGGCAGGCTTTTTACTGAAGATGAAACATGCAATGTCTCTTCTGCAATAAACTAAGCCAAACTGTCTATTAACAGTGGTTCCAGAATGTAAAATGAGCTGCGCATGCGCAGTTGGGATTATTAGGACAGTTGGTTGAAGAAACAATTTGTAGATAGACTCTTGTCTAGCATGGTAGGAGAAATCTTGCAAGAGAAAGATGGAAGCAACCCCAAATTGAAGCGATTTGTAGCACTACCCCCGAAGGAGCTGCTGGTTAGTTTTGGGCGGCGTGTTACCTCTATTCCTCCACCGTCTAGTGTACACGATGAGAGCTGAGAAGAATTGCAATGTCCACATTTAGATGTCTTTTTCTGTGCTTTATTACCCAATGGGGTAAAATAATAAAAGTAGTAGCAGCTGAAGAGGTAGAAGAAAAAGTAGGTTGTGGGTTCAGGCATATAACTTGGTTTGGAAACAGTCCTGTTTCAAGCGATAAACTTTCGTCACCACTATAGCCAGAGTGTGTATTGTGCACCTGGATATTCTCGGTCCAGAATCCCTCTCAACACAGGATTAAGCACCCGGATCCCTCCCGAACAAACTCTAGTAAACTCAGAACTGACAGGCGATCATCATCCAGTCTCTCAGTAATGGTGCGTCCTTCGATGAAGTCTAAGGCATATCCTGAGATACCAGCCTCGTGCTCGGTATTCCCCCAGACGGGTTCTTCATCGGTCGGCTTCCTCCCTCAGGACGGAAAGCACAGGACCATTCTGCAACTGCAGACCCAGTCTAACTACTGGACCTGCACGGTAAATTACTGCCCTGGACCAACGTGGTCTCAGAGCCAGGAATGCTTTAACACGCACCCCCGGCCATGAAGGCCACACATGGGCAGTGGTGGGACGACAGACCAGCGATCAATGACCGCGAACCAATGACGTCTGTTCCTTAAGTACTCTTCCCCAGCATGCACAGCGAGGCGACCAACCTCCACTGATTGGTTGCTGAGGGAAAAACACCCAATGCACCCTGACTTGACTGCTGCCACCCTTGGCCTGGGGTGGAACCGACACCCCAGACAACAATAGTGGTCACCTGCAGTACAGCCATAGCTGTAACAGAGGCCCAAATTTGAAAACGAATCAGTCAGAGGTAACTAATTCTCTGACTACCCTCTAAATTTAGAGCAGGGCCAGCAGAGAAAAAAAGCTGCCCGCTACAGATACATAGAGATCCCAGTGGTTGCCTCCATAGAAGAGGCAATGAGGTTAAGATAGTGGTTCATTAATAGAGCCATATTGAAGATTTGCCAGAAACCGAACTGCAATACAAGCTACTGAGTGAGTTGTCCCATTCGTCATGAGGGCTGTTATATTGTGCCGCAAAATCATGTTCCCCGTGACTCGTCAGTAACCTGGCAGGTTGTACTGTCAAGAGAAGAACTCGGATGACTGCACACCACTGTCACAGTAAAACATCTTTATTTAAAAGTTCTAAAATCATCATATTGTTAGATAACATCACATGGAGCCACAGAGAAGCCTTTTGATGCATTTCATGCAGCTGCCTCTTTTTTTCTAGCTCTCCAGGTTAAGCTTCCTCAGTCCTCCCAGACTAACTCTGCATTCATCTCAGACTGCTCTAACCAAGTCCTCTCAGGCTGCCTTTCATCCACCCCGACTGCAACACTCACCAGCCCACCCGGCTGTCTTGCCGGACCTGTCACTGGCTCCAGTTGTCCTTACAACCTGCTCCCGTGCCACTAGACAGGATTCCTCCTTGGGATATCAGATATATCACTCCTGCACCTGAGCTCCCAGGCCTGAGGTCACTCCCCCACCCCAGACTAGGGTGGTTACCCTCAAGGGCCCATCAACAACCTCCTAGCACTCTATCTCCAACTTCCACCCAAACTTCCCTGCCCTGCTGGGCTGACCCTGAGCATTTGAAGGGGCCTGGCCCCTGCCAACCCATCGGTTGGGATTGGTCAGGGCCCTCAAAAATACTCCAGGCAGCTCCTCCTAACCTCCCTCCCATTCTTCTGAAGTTCCAGAAAGTCAATGAGTAGGGGGGAGGTACAAGAGATGCTGCCTGATGAGTCTTACCAGCCTCCCTGGATCACTCACCCGACCAGATTAACTACTTTATTCCCTGGAAAAGTTTTACCCCCTTCCTGACCAGAGCACTTTTTACAATTTGGCACTGCGTCCCTTTAACTGGTACTTGCAATGCTTACCCAAATGAATTTTCCTTCTTTTTTTCCCCACAAATAGAGCTTTCTTCTATTTGATCACCTCTGTGGTTTTTATTTTTTACACTATAAACAAAAAAGAGCGACAATTTTGAAAAAAATAACGATATTTTTTACTTTTTGCTATAATAAATATCCCCAAAATGTTTATAGAAAAAAAATGTCTTCATCGGTTTAGGACAATATATATTCTTCTACATATTTTTGGTAAAAATAAATCACAATAAGCGTATATTGATTGGTTTGCGCAAAAGTTATAGTGTCTACAAACTATGGGAAACATTTATGGAATTTTTATGACATTATTTTATTTTTTTACTAGTAATGGCAGTGATTTTTAGATGTATTGTGACATTTCGACAGACAGATAAAAATGCACTGATTACTGTGTAAATGACACTGGTAGGGAAGGGGTTAACACTAGGGGGCTATCACGGGGGTTAAATGTGTGTTCCCTCAGTGTGTTCTAACTGTATGGGGATTGGACTGAGTGGGGGAGGAGACATATCGCTGTTCCTACTTACTAGGAAAAAACAACATGTCTCCTCTCCTCTGACAGCACAGTGATTTGTGCGTTTATACACACACAAATCCCAGTGTTAGCACTCACACGTGGCCATCGGCAATCAAGCCACTTGCATTGGGTATCCCTACATGCGCTCTTAAAGGAGACCCCGTAAGGGTACGGGGTTTCGCGCAGGTTAGCCATTCTGCCCCCGTAAATAGACTTTAGCCAGTAGGGAATCGGTTAAAACACAGACTTGGCTGACAGCCAAGCCAAAAACATTTTACCTACACTAACAAAAATCTAACATTTCTTTATACTGTCAGAAGCCTTCAGCCTTCAGGCGCCTGAGTCTTCTCAGTAGCAGAAAGAATCTGTGTGGAAGTGGGACACTGGCTTGTCCACAAAATGTTCAACTGGTTCAAGAGACAAACCATGTGTGTGGGTCTGTTCCAGTTGGTCAAACAAGTCTTCCAACACTGTATGATCTCTTAGTGTTAAAAGGGGGCTGAAGTCCGAATTCCAAATCTGACTTGGCAGACATCTCCCATATTGGAAGTACTGGCCATTGACGTTCTTACATTCGATGAGTTAGAAGACATACCATTATGTTTTGGTTATGGTGAAGCACATTACCGAGTTTGTGGTGGCAATACTAACTCACAACCAGGGCACCGGGCACACTACACAGATGGTGTGGAAACACTTCTGCCTTTCTTATGGCTGTTTGCAGGAGATACAATCAGACCAGGAAAGCGAGTTATTCCAAGAATGGTGCCACTAACTGGTCATTAACCACTTGCCGACCGCGCACCGCAGTTATACGTCCACAAGGTGGCTCTGCTGGGCGAGAGCACGTAATATGACGTCCTCTCTTCCAGCCGCCCCCCGCTCGCCCCCGACTCCCGCGCGTGTGCCCGGCGGGCGCGATCGCCGCCGGGCACACGCGATCGCTCGGTACAGAGCGGGGAGCGGGAGCTGTGTGTGTAAACACACAGCTCTCGGTCCTGTCAGCAGGGGAAATGCTGATCTTCGGTTCATACAATGTATGAACCGAGGATCAGTGTTTCCCCTAGTGAGGCCACCCCCCCCCCACAGTAAGAACACACCCAGGCATACTTAACCCCTTCCCCGCCCCCTAGTGTTAACCCCTTCACTGCCAGTGGCATTTTTATAGTAATCCAATGCATTTTTTATAGCACTGATCGCTATGAAAATGCCAATGGTCTCAAAAATGTGTCAAAAGTGTCCGAAGTGTCCGCCATAATGTCGCAGTACCGAAAAAAAAATCGCTGAATGCTGCCATTACTAGTAAAAAAAATATAATAAAAATTACATAAAAATACCCCCTATTTTGTAAACGTTATAACTTTTGCGCAAACCAATCAATAAACGCTTATTGCGATTTTTTTTTATGAAAAATATGTAGAAGAAAACGTATCGGTCTAAACTGAGGAAAAAAAATGTTTTTTTATATATTTTTGGGGGATATTTATTATAGCAAAATGTAAAAAATATTCATTTTTTTCAAAATTGTTGCTCTATTTTTGTTTATAGCGCAAAAACTAAAAACCGCAGAGGTGATCAAATACCACCAAAAGAAAGCTCTATTTGTGGGAAAAAAAGGACGCCAATTTTGTTTGGGAGCCACGTCGCACGACCGCGCAATTGTCTGTTAAAGCGACGCAGTCCCGAATCGCAAAAAGTACTCTGGTCTTTGGGCAGCAATATGGTCCGGGGGGTAAGTGGTTAAGATGCCACACACTACCCCATACCACCCACAAGGCATTAGGGCATGTGAAAGGTTTAATCACAATATGATACAAATGCTCAGAGGTTTAACTAGCGAGAAACAAAGGAAATGGACCTATTACTTAGCGGAAGTTGTCTTGAAATACAACCCTACAGTACATTACTTGAAAGGCCTCATTTAAAGTCCCAACTTCTTTTCTTGTTCCAATTTCAGGGATGGAGGCATGTGCTGGTGCGGCAGTCTATATGCCTCATTCAAAGTCCCCAACCATTTCTATGTTACTTGAAAGGCCACTCACCCTACCATGTTATGTTTTGCTGTATTCTTAGGGATCCCAGAGAACTATGGGCCACAGAGCACACAAAAGAACTCAAAAAACAGAGATGGCGTGCACGTGCACGTGAAGACGTGAGGTCGCGCTGCGCTCTTGGGTGAGGAGGAAGAACTAGGGAGCAACGGGAGGAGGGGCGGAACATGGAGCGAGAGAGAGCGGACATCCCACCATACACACGCCGCATGCTGCTTCTTACCGGCACACCACGGAGTCGTCGGGACCATCTGGAGCCGCAGATAGCGGAGTCCCGCTCGTTACACTGAGAAGACGGAGCGCAGGCAATAAGCAGAGGGGGCATAGAAAGCAGTGCGGAGCAGGTATTGGGAGGACAGCACACGTAAACCCACACTATCCCCGGCCAGGTCTCATTGACGTGAGTATGGTGAGCCAGCGGCACGCTGAGCTTAGATTAAGAGTCTGCACCCCGTCTCTCTGTGGACCCAGAAGGGGAGGTACATTTTTCTTCTTTTAAAAAAAAAAAAAGTGTCTAAATGTGTCTAAATTCTATTGAAGCTTATTGCTTCATCCACTGCTGCAAACAGTAAACAGTAAGGTCAGCGGTAAGAAACCCCCTACGCAAAAACCAGGAAGCACGGAGGTAAGGCAGGGGAAACCTGCACCATTACCCTGCAAAAAGAACAGGTCTGTTATGCACAATTTACTTGTTATTTGCTGGATCCCTAAGGTATGAGAATTTACTGAAAAACTGTAAGGGACTGTACCGTGCGATAAGCATATAAGACCAACAAAATGGACTGTAAAAGAAATGTGTGAGAAAAGATCTGAATCTGAATCAGATCTGAATTTGGGGCAGAGTACCAGAAGGGGGGTGTTTGAAGAAAACAAACCGTAAATTATTATTGAAACCATTAAATCACCAGATGCAAAAGAAGCACAAGGTGCAAACACCCAAGGTATCTCAAACAGCTCACTCATATTGGTATTTCTGAACTCTGTACTCTACATGCTGAACGAATCTATGCAATACATTTTATATTGGTGCAAAAGTTAACGGCATGGTTCTCAAGTCAGCCCGCGGGTCTCGCTGAATTATAAATTCAGGTCTTCGCAAACGCATGCGACCCCCCTGTTATTGGTTTGAAATCTCACTGAAGGAAGTTTAGTTACACATACACTGGGGGAAAGACCAAGAGATTATTTAAGACCTAACGGTGACATAACTCCGGCACAGGAGAAGGTTGAGCAGAAAAGAGAAGAGAAGAGGGGTTGGGAAGTGACTAATAAACAACAGGCAAGCTCCCACGTGAAGTTGCGATTTATTGGTGTAAGAGCGCCCTTAGTCTCTTTACTTTTTTTTTTTCTTTTTTTTTTGGGTTACTCTAGCTTCCTGGCTCAGTAAGTACTATTGAGCCGGGGCTATAGGAGCGAAAGGGGGAACGAAAGAGACCCCCTGAAAACTAAAGCACACAGGAATAACACGGTGGCACGGTGGCACGCTCCCCTATCACCTGTTAGTAATAACCCCCCCTTTCTCCAATACGTGATTAAGGACTATAAGAGGGTGATATTCAAAACGGTGCAAGTACGCACGATAAGATGAAGTGACATATGGGGGATCAAAACCAGGGGAGTTCAGTATCAGAGAAAATCTCCCGTTCCATCCATCCCTGCATTTTACACGAGTTTCCTCTTTCCAACGGAGCCTCTCTCCAATCTCTAATTCTCCCAATAATTGGAAAAAGGAGGTCAAGCTGGGGAAGAGAATTAGAAGGAGAGAGAATAAAATGAGTAGAATGACGAGTAGATCAACAAAAGGGGGGCCCCCAATTACCCCAAGCAATACAACAGCAACAAGCTCAATAAGACCATTTGTGACCAGAGGGGAAAGCCCGCGTGCCCAGGGGGCCCAGGGAGCAATGAAGCAACAACAACAAGCGAATAAAATTAAAAAGACTGATAATAAGATACCCCAGAGTGATATTTCCAGAGAAACATCCATAGAACTAAGAGAGGAAGGGCCCAGGGGAAATGGACTGGAAAGTAGCAGGATGGAAGAACAAAGCGTAAACACACAGTCCCCCTCAAAGGGAGAAATGGCAGAGATGCTGCTAAAACTGGAAAATGCGATAAAGGGGGAGATACAGAACTTACGGACAGATTTTAGTCAAATGCTCTCCAGAATAGAATCAGCAGAGGAACAAATTGAGAAACAAGAACAAGAATCTAACTCACTAAAAATTCAGATCGATCAGATCCAATTACAACAGAGGCATATTCTCTACAAATTAGAAGATCAGGAAAATAGAAACCGGAGACAAAATCTAGGATTAAATCAATACCAGAGAAGAGGGGAGAGGATCTCAGGACAATTATGCAAACGATATTTAATCCTGTATTGGAAAGAACAGTTGACAACCCAATCATGATCGAAAGGGTACATCGACTAGGAAACCCGAAAAGAGGGCCCCCGAACGAACAAGAGACGTTATAATAAGATTCAGATTCTATGAAGAGAAAGAAGAAATATGGAAGAAGCTGAGGGGGCAACCCCCGATAGTTTTTGAGGGGGCCGAGCTTCGGATATTCACTGATGTGGCCCCAGAAACCTTGGCGAGGAGATGGTTGTTAAAACCACTCCTAAAACAGATGATCGATCTGAATATCAAGTATAACTGGGGATTTCCCGCCTGTCTAATTGGGACAAGAGAGGGAAAAGCTGCGACCTTGAGATTCCCCAAGGACTTAAGTGAATTCTGCAGGAAATTGGATATTCGGATCCCTGACTTGCCGGGCTGGGGTTAGGGGGGGGAGTTACGAGGGAGGGGGGGGCCTCTTTCTTGAGACCCCCCATCCCTCTCCTTCTCCTACCCATCCGTCTGACTTAGGCTAAAATCTGCCTCCTTAGGGTTCCCATCAATGAAGCCCTTCTCCCCTTTGTTTTGAGAGTTGAGGGGACATCGGTGGACAAAGAGGAAGACGATCGTGACTAGTCCCTTTTTTCAAAGGGATTTAATATACCTGGGGATTCCCTGTTTGCTAAACCGAGATTTGAGAGAGGAGATCTGCAGTGTTAAGAATCCCCGAGGACTTAAATGAGTGCTGAGGGGAACTGGACACTCGGGTTTCCATTTTCGGGGTGGGGTGGGGGGGAGGGGGGGCCCTATTCCGAGGCCCCCCCTATCCTCTCCATCTCTCCCCACCCAGCCCTGTCCTTGGTACATTGTGCCTTGTTAGGACCTCCTTTTTGTGCCCCTAGGTGTGTTGTGCCCCTTTTTTTTTTTTTTTTCCCCCTGTCTGCTACCTGGACCCGAGAGGGCCCTGGGCAGTTATGGGGGAGATGAAATTGAGGTTTGCCCCCCCCCCTATCTAAACGGTGGGGGGGGAGGAAAACCCTAAAACCTCACCCAGAGCGATCTGGACCAAGACATGGTAGTTGGTTCAGAGGTCTTTAATAGGGGAGGGGGGAGGAGGGGGGGGGGGGGGGGGGGGGGGGGGGGACAAGGGAGGGCGGGAGGGGGGAGGGGGGAGGGGGGAAGAGGGGGAGGGACAGAGGGGGGGGGAAGAAGCCCTGTCTCACCTGGACAATTAGAAGAGAGCATAAACCATAGAAGGGAAAATTACAGACCTAGACCCAGTGAAAAAAAAAAAAAAAAAAAACGAAGATGCCAGTAATTAAATGCCTCTCATACAACGTCAAGGGTCTTAATAGCCCATACAAGAGACATAAGGTGCTAAAGGAACTGAAACATTATAGGGCAGAAATCGTATTCCTACAAGAGACCCATTTGACAATAGGGTCAAACGTAAGGATGTACTCGCCAGACTTTCCCACTTGGTACTATGGAGACACCATCTCCAAGAGAGCCAGAGGGGTCGCAATAGGGGTAGCCAAGGGGATTAGGTTTGTGCTTACAGATAGACTAACTGACCCAGAAGGGAGATTCCTCTTTCTGAGAGGAAAATTGGAGGAAGAAGAGTATACTCTGGTAAACGTATATGCACCTAACATCTCCCCAATGAAATACATATTGGGAATTTTAGGGAAATTAAAAGACTTCAGTAGGGGAAAGATAATACTAGGAGGAGACCTAAACTTCTGCATGGATCCGAAAGTGGATAAGTCACACCGGACATTAGAAACTCAGGACACACAATTAAGAAAGGCCAAAGCTAGCCTACATAGAAGTCAGCTGGTGGATACATGGAGGATTTTTAATCCTAGTCAGCGAGACTATACATTTTATTCCCAGGTGCATGGTAGTTATTCTCGGATCGACCACATCCTTGTTGATCATAGAATGCTGGAGGAGGTGGTCGAGACGAGAATAGAGCCCATGACGATTTCCGACCATGCGCCCATTAGTATATCTATAAAAATCTCGGGCAATCAAAGGCCCTATCAAAGCTGGAGATTAAATGAGGAACTACTGATTGAGGAGAAAAGCTTAACAAGGGTTAAAAAAGAACTAGAAGAATATTTTAAGATCAATGAGACTGAGGAAATTTCGGCGGCAACCCTATGGGACGCCCACAAGGCAGTGATAAGAGGGGTTCTGATCTCGGAAGGAGCAAGGAGAAAAAAAGAAGCGATCAGTAAAAAAGTAAAATTAATAGACGAGATTTTCAGCCTAGAACAAAAACACAAAAAAGAAGGTAAGCAACGAGATGTATACCTAACCCTTGTCAACAAACGAAATAAAGTTAAAGATCTCATGGATCAGGAAGCAAGAAAAGACTTCAACTCAATAGCAGGGGAAAGATACAAGTGGGGAAATAAAACAAGCAAACATTTGGCTCGGCTGGTGAAAAAAAAGAAATCAAGGAACTATATTGACAAAATTAAAAATGAAAAAGGAGAGGTTTTCCATACAACAAAAGAAATTGCCGAAACATTTAGATTATACTATGAAAAATTATACTCAGTAGAACAAAAGACTTGGCAGATAGGAGAGAAAGAAAATAAGATCACAACCTTTTTAAAAGAAGCAAGACTTCCAAAAATTAGTCAATTCGATGCCGAGGGGATGGATAGGCCAATCACGGAAAATGAAATCAAGTTAGCATTAACAAACTCAGTCTCAGGTAAAAGCCCAGGCCCAGATGGCTTTACAGTAATGTATTACAAAAAATGTAAAGAGATACTACTACCAAGGCTATGTAAGTATTTTAACGGCCTCGGGAAGGGGTACAAATTAAGTAAGGAGGCCTCAGAAGCAATTATAACCGTTATCCCGAAAGAAGGCAAAGACTTGGAAGGCTGCTCGGGCTACCGGCCAATATCCTTGCTAAACACGGATATAAAATTGTTTGCAAGGATATTGGCCGGGAGAGTTAAGCAGGAAATGAATAAATTAGTGTATCCAGATCAGACGGGCTTTATTCAGGGGCGAGAGGGGAGAGATAACGGTGTAAGAACACTTTTGATAATCCGGAAAATGAGGACAGCGGGGTCCCCAGGTCTACTCCTGTCGATAGATGCAGAGAAAGCGTTCGACAGGGTAGACTGGGGACTCATGCTTTCTACTTTAAAGGAAATGGGGTTTGGTCAGGGGATGATGAATTGGGTGGCCGCCCTTTATCAGTTCCCTTCGGCAAAAATAAAAATAAATGGTAGCTTCTCGCAAACATTTCAAATGAAAAATGGAACGCGGCAGGGGTGTCCATTGTCACCACTGCTGTTTGTGCTGTCTATGGAACCCCTGTTAGCCAAGATTCGCAACAGCCAAAAAATAAAAGGGATCAAAATAGGAGAGGAGGAACATAAACTCGCAGCTTTTGCAGACGACGTCCTCTTCTATCTAACTGAACCCAAAACATCAATTCCAAACCTATTAAGCCTTTGCCATGAATACGGAGAATTTTCAAATTTCAAATTAAATATCACCAAAACGGAGATCATGAGTATAAATGTTAGTAAGACAGAAGAAAAATCCCTGAAAATGAACCATCGTTTCGCCTGGGTCAGCGAACTTAAATATCTTGGGATCTTGTTAGCAAAATCAATCAAAAAAACCTACGCGATAAATTTCATCCCATTGTTAAACGAAATTAAGAAAGAGACAAAAAGGGTGGAAAACAGAGCAATATCATGGATAGGACGAATCAATTATTGCAAAATGATCATCATGCCAAAGGTCCTATATAAATTCCAGATGATCCCCTTAGCCCTCCCGAGAACGCTACTCTCAGCCCTTAATAAATTAATCATGAATTTTATTTGGAAGAATAAGAAACATAGGATATCTTCTCAAACATTAAGGCAACCAAAAAAAAGGGTGGACTCGCCGTTACGGATGTTAAGAGATACTACGATGCGGTGATATTAACAAGGGTGGTGGAGTGGGCCAGAGCCAATAAAGAAAAAAGGTGGGTAAGTTTAGAAAATGAAATATCACAGGCAAGGTTAGATAAGATAATTTGGAATCCCCCTAAATTTAGGACACTGGATATAAATCTACACGAGATAACAAAAAAGGCACTGAAAACATGGGATATAGTATATAAAAAAATTGAGAAAGAATACAACTCTCCTCTCATAGCACTGAAAAACAACGATTTTTTTGCACCGGGTAAGACACAAGTAGGGGGACATTGGATTAAAAAAGACACTGCACAACTAAGAGATATAATGAGTGAGGGTCACATTAGAACACTGCAGGAGTTAAAACTTAATAAAAATTTAATGGAAATCAATGAGTGGAGGTACCAGCAGCTAAACCATTTTATTCAAGGTCTTCCACACCCTTTGAGGTCAGGAGACCAGTTGTCAGATCTGGAGAAAATCTGTACCACAGAAAGATCCAAAGGTATTGTTTCAAAACTATATAGGATCCTACTGAAGATGGAGGAGCCGGACATACCTCCATTCATTGAAAAATGGGAAAGGGAATTGGGCACACAGCGGGATAGGACCACAAAAGAAAGAATGTTGGCTCTGACTCACTCCTCCGCGGTTGACAGCCGCACGGCGGAAATGTGCTTTAAATGCATTGCCGGTTGGTACATGACACCGGATAAATTAAAACAATTTAAAGAGGGGCAGACAGGGGACTGCTGGAGGGGCTGTAGATCACCAGGTAACATGGCACACCTTTGGTGGGGATGCCCCAAGATAAAAGAGTATTGGGAAAATATATTGGGTTGCGTGGAAGAGATCACAAAGAAAAAGATAAAGATGGACCCATGGGTTGTTTTATTTCATGGGGGAGAAGAAGGCATTAAAAGGTACAGGGACTCTCTGATACCGCACCTCCTGAACGCCGCTAAGAGATTAATCCCCAGAAGGTGGCAAGATCCAGACCCCCCTTTGATGTGGGAATGGATCGACGCGGTCGAAGAAACATACAAAATGGAAGAACTGAAAGAGGGGTTAGAGGGTAATAATATCTTATTAAGCACAAAATGGGAAAACTGGAGGATTTTCAAGAAAACATGGAGTTACGCAGAAAAGCTAAGGGAAGAAATTTAAACGCTCCCTTAGAAGAAAATTAGAAAGACCTACAGGTCTGAAGAGAATGTCTAAGGTGAGACAGAGGGGGGGGAGGGGTAGGGGTAAGGGGGGGTAAAAATTTGAAATGGTTAATTTTTGGTATTTTCATTTGCTCTTTTGCAAATGGAGTAACATATGGGTTCATATAGGTTTACTTGTATATGTGCATGTTACAAAAGCATATGTATAAAAAAAAAAAAAAAAAAAAGAAATCCATATAAAGAAAAGCGACACTAATGATGCTAAACCAAAATAGAGAAGCAATGGGCTGGTACGCAGAACATGAGCATAAAACACGCACTCTATGAGGTAGAGTCTGAAGTGAAAAAAAAAAAGAACTCAAAACACACTCCGACTTTCTAGATTTGGGAGTGGAAACAAAGCCTGTCTGAAGTCCAATAGTTTGTTGAGGACTGGTCATGGGTAAAGCACAAATAGGTAGATTCACAAAGAGTTAGGCCGGCTTATCAGTAGATAAGCCGGCCTAACTCTGAATCTACGCCGGCGTTTTGTTAAGTGTATTCTCAAACAGAGATACACTTAAACAAAGCTAAGATAGGCCGGCTTGCGCCGTTCTATCTTAGCTCGCAATGTTTCTGTGTCCGCTAGATGGCGCTTCCATTGCAGCCGGCGTAGATTATGTAAATGAGGGTATACGCCGATTCACAAACGTACGCCAGGCCTACACCGTCGCATTACGTCGTTTCCGTAAGGGATAGGCCGCCTAAAGTTATTCCACCTATGAGGTGGAATAACAATGTTAAGTATGGCCGCCGTTCCCGCCGCGAGGTTCGAATTTTTTACGTCGTTTGCGCAAGTCGTCCGCGAATCGGGATTTACGTGGTTTACGTACACGTCGAAATCAATAGACCCGTACGGCCTACTTAGCCGCAATGCGCACTGGGAAATGTAGTCGCCCGGCGCATGCGCAGTGTCAAAAACGTCAAAAAAACTTGAGGTCAAGCCTCATTTCCATACAACACGCCCCCCTCCAAGTCATTTGAATTAGGTGCCCTTACGCCCGCTCGTTTTAGGCTACACGCCGAAGATTAGCAGGTAAGTGGTTTGTGAATCACTACTAGCCTACTAATTTACGGCGGTGTAGCCTAAAAAGGCTAGGCTAGGCCGCCCCAAAGTTAGACCAATGTACGTGAATCTACCTAAAAGAGTTGAAAGCATCAGGACATGGACCTTTAACCTGGGGATAGAATTTAGTCTGAGGTAAAGGAGTACAACAGCAAGGAAAATTGTAAGCACATGGGAAGATGTCCCTTGGGTTGTCCTACAACAGTCTATTCCATGTTTGCTTGTCTACAATATACAGAGAGAAGGAACACAAGAAAAATGCAATGCCTACACTGTAAAGTTCTCAAACCCACTGAAAGTGGGTCTTCAAGGAATCTGTCTAAGTTTGTGAGCCACAAAAATCTTTGCCAGATTCAATGGTTGCCATCTTCTTCTCTTTCACTATTATCTTCAAGACTCCCAGGAGAAGCAATTAATCCTGATAATATTACACAGCACAATGGTCACTGAGGTCAGGTTCTTGCTCCTGTTGTGCAGCCCTCTGAACAACCATCTGCTGACGCATTTGAAGACAGAGACATGTTGCCTCTCATCCCAGAAAATGTAACAGAGATTCAACCCATAAGGCCCTCCAGAGAGCTAGCTTTGAGAGACTCCCTGTGCACTTTGCACAGGATGAATTTGAAAGGTCCAAAACATGTCAGGGACAACAATTTCAAGTGGGGTAGGTAAAGTGTCCATTTATTTTTAATGCTTATATGCAGGCACAGGCCTCTTTAACTCCATTTTCGCTCTCTGTGAAATTCGTAAGGAGTATAACTTCCTGAGCTTCCCTATGTTAGGAGCTCAGAGTGGCCACATCTAGTAAGTTAGAGTAGTTATCCAAGTGTACTGCACCAGGTGAGAGGCTCTCCACTCTCAGAAACAGCTTGCAGGCAGCCAGGCCAAAAGTCAATAAACATGCAGATTCTCCATAACACCAAGCTACTGTGGGTTGCCCCTCCCCAATTGCTACCAGAGTACAGTGCAATTTTGGATTACAAGCATATCTGTTCCAGGAGAATTCTTGTAATCCAAGGCATTCGCATATCAAAGCGAGTTTCCCCATAGAAGTCAATGGAAACAAAGATCATTTATTTCTATTGCATGCAATACTGCATGTGGCCAGAGGTGGGGCGCTGGAGAGACTCGGAAATACTCGGAGATCACTCAGGAACTATTTCAAACGGCTCCAAACCGTTCTGAGTGTCACCGGCGCCAAAAGGCGGGTACTGCATACTCGTTTCGCGAGACAACACTCGCAAACTGAGTCAGGATTTAAAAAAAAAGTTGCTCGTCTTTGAAAACGCTCGTAAACCGCGTTACTTGTAAACCAAGGTTCCACTGTACTCTAGTTCAATGGGGTGGCTCTTTGCCCATGGATCCCTCAAACTGTTCACCTGTGTTACCAGAGCTACCCTGGCCTTTTATGAGGATAACTGTAAGTAACTCTGTTGTTATAAAGTCCTATAGAGAATCAGCAAATATGCTATGCAAGCATTTGTTACCCTGATTAAGTCACAGAGACATTGCCGTGAATAGTTTATGTTTGTGCAGCCTTCACATGTTTGTATATGTATATTTTTTTATCATCCTGAAACTGTTTTGCATTATTTCTTTTAACATTGCACCTGTTAAAGTGGTTGTAAACCCTTACAACACACTTTATGCTACAGGTAAGCCTATAATAAGGCTTACCTGTATCTACCCTGGATATCTCCTAAACCTGAACAGTTTAGGAGATATCCCCTGTATTTGCATGTGCCGTTGTCTTCAGTGACTGTGCCGCTACCGGCGGGTCCTGCGCGCATGCGCGGGAGTGACGTCATCGCGGCTCCGGCCAATCACAGCGCTGGAGCCCTGATACCCAGAAGTAACTCCGGGACAACATGTCACCGGCCATTGCTGTGTCGGGCACCACAGCGAGGGCTTCGATCCCAGGTCAGTATTACATAATGAGCCAGTATGCATAGCATACTGGCTCATTATGCCTTTGTCTTGCAGATTTTAATTTTTTTTTTGCAAAGTGGGTTTACAACCACTTTAAGTGTTCTGGAAACTTATAGATACAGTGCCTTGAAAAAGTATTCATACCCCTTGAAATTTCCACATTTTGTCATGTTACAACCAAAAACATAAATGTATTTTATCTGGATTGTATGTGCTATTCCAACACAAAGTGGCACATAATTGTGAAGTGGAAGGAAAATGATAAATGATTTCAAATTGTTTTTACAAATAAATATCTGAAAAGTGTGGAGTGCATTTGTGTTCAGCCCACTTTACTAAAATCTAGTGGAACCAATTGCCTTCAGAAGTCACCTAATTAGCAGTGGCGGTGCATCCATAGAGGGCGCAGGAGTGCCGCCCCCTCTCTCCTGCATCGCTCTATCACCAATAGATAGATTCATGCATTGTATGAATCTATCTATTGTCGATGCTGCCGCCCCCTATTCAGGTGTCGGCCCCTTGTCGGGCACCATGCATCTGAATTACAGCGGCGGTGGTGTTTTTTGGAAGCGCCTGTTTAGAGCCTTGGACACTAATAGGTGTCCTGATTAGAGCCTTGGGCTCTAATAGGCTTCCAAATTGGAAAACAGTGGGTGCAATGCTCTGTGTTCGCTGTTTACACAGTGTAATTCGCTCCCTAACACTGACCCGCCTCTCAGCCAATCAGGTGCACCAGGTCTGGTTACTTGTCACCTGATTGGCTGAAGCGACAGGTGCTGTGATTGGACGCCTATCAGGCGCCCAATCATAGCAGAAGAGGACGAGAGAAGACATCAAGGACTCGGAGGGAGTGTGGAGGGCAGTGACGTGACCCCGAGACAGGTAAGTGCCGGGCGGGGGGGGCACACTGGCAGCATTTGATGGGGCACAATGGCGGCAATTGATGGGGCAAACTGGCGGCAATTGATGGGGAAAACTGGCGGCAATTGATGGGCACACTGGTGGTAATTGATGAGGCACACTGCCAGCAATTGATGGGGCACACTGGCAGTAAATTATGGGGGCACACTGGCAGCAATTGATGGGGCACACTGGCAGCAATTGATTGGCACACACTTGCAGCAATTGATGGGACACACTGGCAGTAATTGATGAGACACACTGGCAACAATTGATGGGGAACACTGGCAGCAACTGGCAGCAATTGATGGGGCAAACTGGCAGCAATTGATGGACACACTGGTAGCGGCAATTTATGGATACAGTGGCTGCGTTCGATGGGCACAGTGGCTGTGCTTGATTGGCATAGTGGCTGCGTTTGATGGGCACAGTGGCTGGAATTTATGTATTTTTTTTGTTTGTGTGCACCCCCCCCAAATTTTGAGCACCAGCCGCCACTGCTAATTACTAAATGAGTCCACCTGTGTGTAATTTAAAAGAGTGGCAAGAAGAAAGTCATTGTTGGTGACAACATCATGTGGGGATGCTTTTCTTAAGCAAGGACAGGGAAGCTGGTCAGAGTTGATGGAAAGATGGAAAATAAAAGGCAATCTTAGCAGAAAACATGTTATTGTCTGCAAAAGACTTGAGACTGGGGCTGAGGTTCACCTTCCAGCAGGAAAAAGACCCTAACATACAGCCAAAGTTATAATAGAATGGTTTAGATCTAAGCATATTTATGGGTTAGAATGTTCCAGTCAAAGCCCAGACCTAAATCCAATTGAGAATCTGTGGCAAGACTTGATAATTGCTGTTCACAGATGCTCTCCATCCAATCTGACAGAGCTTGAGCTATTTTGCAAGGAAGAATGGGCAAAAATGTCACTCTCTATATGTGCAAAGCTGTTAGAGACATACCCAAAAAAGACTTGCAGCAGTAATTGCAATGAAAGGTGGTTCTACAAAGTATTGACTCAGAGGGGCTGAATACAAATGCACGCCACACTTTTCACGTATTTATTTGTAAGAAATGTTGAAAACCATTTATAATTTTCCTTATGTGCCACTTTGTGTTGGTCTATCACAGGGGTCTCCAAACTTTCGAAACAAAAGGGCCAGTTTTTGGTCCTTCAGGCATTATAGGGGCCGGACTGTGGTCACTGGGTGCAGAAATGGTCCTGATGTCAGTGTGAAAAAACAATGCCCCATCTTTGGTGTCAATGCAAGGGATTGTGCCCCATTGTTGGTGTCATTGGGCGGAATAGTGCCCCGTTATTGGTGTTTTTGAGTCCCATTATTGGTGTCATAGGGTGGTATTGGGCCCCATTGTTGGTGCCAATGGGAGGAACTGGGGCCCCATCGTTGGTGTCACTTGGAGACATTGAACCCCATCATTGGTGTCATTGGGAGGAATTATGCCCCACTGTTAGTATCAGTGATTAAATAGTGTTCCAAGGACCGGAAAAAGCAAGCAAAGGGCCACATCTGGCCCCCGGGCCACAGTTTGGAGACCACTGATCTATCACATAAAATCCCAATGAAATATATTTACGTTTTTGGTTGT
This sequence comes from Rana temporaria, assembly GCF_905171775.1. Taxonomy (NCBI): domain Eukaryota; kingdom Metazoa; phylum Chordata; class Amphibia; order Anura; family Ranidae; genus Rana; species Rana temporaria. The sequence goes on from NC_053490.1 coordinate 400,328,294, forward strand.
AACATGACAATGTGGAAAATTTCAAGGCACTGTAGGCAACTCCTATCCTCATATTGATTAGTGGTTGCAAATGAAATAATAACTACTGCAGTAGGGAACAGACACAAAAGATACGCAATGAAAGTTTTTAATACACATGATTATGTAGATATCACATTAATATTACAATTGTACTGTTATGGTAACAAGGGCCATGACATAGGCAGGCTAAATTCTAACCAGGACTCAAAAGAATGCAACATGTAATCAAAACATTATTAGTGCCATGTGCACAGTGAGTGCAGTGTCCAATACAAAGGCAAAGCATACAAAAAAAAAAAAAAGGACTGCACTAAGGTAAAGGAAGCTATTTAGGAAAAAATTGTACCTTTACAACCCCTTTAAGGGCTCTCCTGAGATACAGACATGAATGATAGTGTCATATGATAATGATTCTAAACTCCACCCCTACTGCTAGGTCAAACCCATTTAAGCATTATTTTGCAGCTGATGAAAAATGGTACACCACTGGTGTAAATATTTGGCCAGAAAAGGAACTACCACTATTAATTTTACCTTGGGACTACAGTCATCTGCTCTGCCTTCTCTAATATGGTTAAGACTAGAATATTTCATACTTTATTGTGTAGCGCCTATGTACTTTTCAGTGCACTTTTCTGTCGGTTCTGGACTGTCCTGTGGGTCATTCTGTGCTCCAGAGATGTAGTTCCATCTCTGGAAGGACAGGTGGCGTGAGAGGGGTCCAGGTGGAGCCGCTTTCCTCCAGCAGCCAATTAGAGGAGTGTTTCCCTTGCGGGGCATGCTGGGGGAGGGTATTTCCGTGGCAGACACCATTTTGTGGGGTTCTTCGCGGGTTCCCGGTTCCAAGTGCGGCACCCACCTTTAGGGTGTGCGCACATCACGGGTCCCGCTTTATGGCCTACCAGGCCGGGGCATACGTGCTTACGCGGAGTTCCTGACTCTGGGCCCTCATGGCCCGGAGCAACTGATGCTGCCAAAGGGGCCCCAGTGACTTACTGGGTCCCCCAACTTTATTAAGAAGATCCCAAGCGAGTTGTGCTGTTCGGTGGGGAGTTGGTCTGAGCCGGAGGCAGGTGATCCAATAGGGCTTAGACGAACCATCAGGGATCTGGGTGACCGGACACTGACAGGTTGTATGCTGCAAACTGTCAGTTGGTGACCCCAAGCTATCAAGTCTACCTGGGGAAGATTCAGGCAAGATTGTGTTACTGGGAGGATTCGCTCTACTATCCATGCTTCAAGTACTAGGCCTGTGGCAGAGGTCTCATCACTAAATCCTAAATCCTATTAGAGCCAAGTCTGTGGCAGAGACTTGCTCCTTCCCAGAAGTTCTAGTGACGCTGCCAGGCCTGTGAGACCGGACCTGCCTGGGGGCACTATACCCACTTCGGCTGAAGTGGCGACGAGGTAAAAGCTGCTACTAGAAGCAGGACTGCTTCAATCTAGCCATAGGTCTGAATCTGCGTGTTTCTTCTTTCACCAACTTACTTCTATCTATCTCAGTTGGATTGTTGGTCATGTTGGACCAGTAATAAAGCATTGAAAACGTCACCCTACTATCTGGACATTACGTCATTGCTTCACACCACCATCATCATCCCTAGACACATCGTAGAGGTAACATAATTACGCCGATCACAAATCTAACCAGCGGCTTCTGAGGAGGTAGCGCTACATTTAATTAGTCTAAGTAGTGGGAAATCTCTCACACCAAGCTGTCTAGTTAAATTAATCAGTGTAGTAGGGGGACTTCCTATATATAATACCGATATTAATCCCTTTATAAATAGAAAACGGGTGTGAAAATTTAAGTATGTAAAGAAAGAAAACATTCTCCTCCCAATCATTGGTGCAGAAACCCTGTAAAAAAAATAAAACTGTTATCAGAAGGGCAATGCTTGTTAAGTATACGTGATAATCTAATCATCATGAAAAAAAAAATTCTGTTGCCAAAGTAACCCCTCCTTTCCATGAATCCCAGCGCTTCTCAGCTTTCCCTTTTCAATGCTTTCCTCTCAGCAGCAAAGACATGATCTGATTTACCCTGAGAGATCATTAATACTGACATGTGACCTATGTGGTTCTTCTCAGGAGCTCAACTCACACCATTTAATCACCAGCTCCAGAGTAGACGAGCTATATGACACTTGTTCTAATGTGACATCTGTGTCCCGCTTCAGTGCAGAGATTGGGAGATGTCCAAAATTTAGTCTGTCTCATGTTATTTGCGTTCGTGTCTTCTGTAGATTAATCTTTTGCTTTCACGTTGCATTCTCCTCTTCAGAATGTGTCCTTTCTTTGTTTACTCTCCAGCATGAGCTGCATATGTTTCACGCAAATTAATTAAAAAAAGGAATTGTGGTCAAACCAATCAACTGAAGGAAGACGAACGTATTTATATATTTAATTTAAAAAAACATGGGATATAGGAACTTTTTGAGGCAATGTTACTACAGAAAAGTACTTGCTGACAACTTTACCCAAAAAATAATCTATGGAATATTACTCACTTTTAGAAACCAGATAATTGAATAAAGGCTAGGTCACTTTTGGCTTGGATCAAACATCCAAACAACCACTAATAATTCCATGATCCTCTCGTACATAAATACCATCTCTAAAGTCAGTTACAATTTGCAGTTCTATTTAAAGTAGGTCTGTCAAAGCATGCCTTGACAGACCCCAATCACAGATTTTGATTTGAGTAGGTCCATTTAAGGCTTGTACACACTGAGGGGTAGATTCAAATAGCCCGGCGTAAATTTCTGCGGGCGTAGCGTATCTCAGATACGCTACGCCGCGGTAACTTAGTGAGGCAGGTTCTGTATTCAGAAAGAACCTGCGCCCTAAGTTAAGGCGGCATATCGTATGTGGTCCGGCGTAAGCCCGCGGAATCAAATTATCCATGTAGTGGGCGTGTTTGTATGGTAATGAAGGCTGACCCCACGTTATGATGTTTTTGACTAACGGCGCATGCGCCGTCCGTGAACGTAACCCAGTGCGCATGCTCCAAATTAACCCGCAAAAAGCCAATGCTTCGACGTGAACGTAAATTACGCACAGCCCTATTCGCGAACGACTTACGCAAACGACGTAATCGACGGAAAATTTTACGCTGGCCCGACGTCCATACTTAACATAGGATACGCCTCATATAGCAGGGGTAACTTTATGCCGGAAAAAGCCTAACGTAAACGAATGAGCCGGGCGGACGTACGTTTCTGAATCGGCGTATCTACCTAATTTGCATATTCCTTGCTTAAATCTATGGATGCGCCACCTTAGCGGCCAGCGTAAATATGCAACTAAGATACGAGGGCGTAAGAGACTTACGCCCGTCGGATCTTAGCAAAATTCCGGCGTATCTTGTTTTCTGAATACAGAAAAAAGATACGCCGGAGCATCCTAGAAGTTACGCGGCGTATCAATAGGTACGTCAGCGTAACTTCTTTCTGAATCTGGCCCCTATAAGAAAAATCAGGGGGAAAAAATGTTGTCCGAGGAACAATCATACGATTTTCTGATAGTGTGTACACAACGCTGATTCCGACCTTCCGAACAGAAATTTTCCGAAGAAACTAACTCCAAAATTTTTCTTGTATGGGAACAGAACAAACTACTTTTTTTTAATGTGTACCGTTTTCGTACAAGAAAAATCTAAAAAGAAAGACTGCGCATGATCAGAAACAATAAACAACAACAAGAAGCCATGGTTGTACGAGAATTTCCATACATTTTTTCCTTCCTCGGTTTCGACTTGCAGTGAAACATCCAGGAAAATCGGAACTAGGGATGCACTGATACCATTTTATCTACAACGAGTACGGAGTAACGATTCTTTTTTTTTAGTACTCGCCGATACCAATTACGATACCTACCGCAACTGTTTTGTTTTCACTTCAGCTGTCAGCAATGGTACAAAGCATTAAAAAGTAATTTACAAATTAAATAAATAGTTTTTTTTTATTTAATTTTAACTTTTTCATTGTGAAATTTGTAAATATGTTAATATATACGTGTAAAAATATTCACTAACAAAGCATTGAAAAGTTATTTACAAATGAAATAAATAGATTTTTTTATTTAATTTTAACTTTTTCAATGTGAAATGTGTAAATATGTTAATATATATGTGTAAAAATATTCACTAGCAAAGCAAACACAAAAAGTTTTAATTGTTTATCGTTTATAAAATAGACGTGAAAAAAAAGCAGGAAAATAATACCTAAATGGAGCAGAATAGGGAGTTAATTAAGCTAATTAGAGTAAATTAAGGGTTAATAATGGGTTAAACAGAGGAACATGTGTTCATCCCTTTGATCTGCAGATGTAGAAACCTAAAGATACAAAAAGAAACAATGTTTATTTTTATTTTAGTGTTTCAGCAGCTGAGCAATGTTGTTAATAAACATTGCTGGCGTTTTTTTTTTGATAGCTCCAATGTCTTGGTTCAAAATGTTCTTGGTATGCTGACGTCTTAAGAGTTCCCTTCACTGGAACTAAGTGGCCAAGCCAAACCCCCTGAAAAACAACCCCACACCAAGACATTTCGGACAATTTCACGCTCCAACTTTGTGGGAACAGTTTGTGGATGGCCCCTTCCTATTCCAAACATGCGCACCAGTGCAAAAAAAAGATCCATAAAGACATAGATGAGTGAGTTTGGGGTGGAGGAACTTGATTGGCCTGCACAGGGCAGCCATCACAAATTTTATTTATTTTACAAACAAGTGGTAATCTCTTCTCTCCTGACGCGTGATATAAGCAGGGGGGGATGCCTGGGGACCATCGGGCCCCTTACAGTTGTAATGCTATTTTTTTATTTTAAATGAAAAAAAAAACTGAGGGGGTCCAGCCGGGTCTGTAATGCAAAAAAATAAAAAAAATTAATAGAGGGGGGCCGGCCAGGCCCCTGGGGACCATCGGGCCCTTACAGGTGTCATGCCTGTACCCCCCCTGATGGCGGCCCTTTGCCTGACATAGTCCTGACCTCAACCTGATAGAACTCTTTGGGATGAATTAGAGCGGAGACTGCAAGCCAGGCCTTCTCAACCCACACCAGTGCCTGACCTTACTAATGCGCTTCTGGAGAATGGTCAAACATTCCCATAGACAAATTTCCTAAACCTTCTTTACAGCTTTTCCCAGAGGAGTTGAAGCTGTTATAGCTGCAAAGGGCGGGCCAACTCAATATAAACCCTACGGACTAAGACTGGGATGCTATTAAGTTCATGTGCATGTAAAGGCAGGCCTACCAATACTTTTGGTAATATGGTGTAGTTCTGTATTCATTAATACACCATTAATTGTGCTTTTTTAATTGTAAGTACCAGGATTTAGCATACAGTCAATTTCTTGCAGTCTACTGTACAGTTTGTATGTCATGGTTATGCAATAAAGTCTGGCAGCTTACCTGTCTCATGTGTCCATTAGAGGCCTGACCCTCTTTCTGGCTGTCTTTTATCACTTCCCCTTCCTGTATGGCCCCACCCAGGCCATCCCAGAAAGTCTATATTAACTGTTGAACTACAGGTCTGCAGTGCTGTTCAACCGTGTTGTTAGACTTAAGTTCCTGTCTGCAGTGTGCTACGATTACCTTCTTTGTACCGTTTTTGGACTTGTCCCTGACTTCTCCTGTTTATGCCTGTGATCCTGACCTTTTGCCTGTCCCTCGGTTACCCTTGTCTGCCTGTTGCCCTGACCTCTGCTTACCCATCACTATCACTTGTCCTGGTTGCTGCTTCCCCCTCTCTCCCTGCAGAGTGTGACCTTGGGGACCCCAGGGGTCACGACCTGGATCCAGCTGCGGCGAAGGCCATCCTCACCACCAGAGGCTCTGGTGAACACAAAGCTGGGTCTTAGACTCCGCGCCCTGGGGAATCTTGGGCTCACGCTTCCTCTCTGATCGTAGCAGTCGGCCATAGGGTTCACTACCCTGTGGTGCATCCCTGACCCCCAACGGGGTGCACTTGTCACCTGGCCCACAGGTGACCTGACACTGTATAGCAGAGCTAAGAGAGGGGCGGAGGAAGCAGCATAAAGGGCCAATTAGGTGTGCCGCAGTGCAGGGAGCCATGCTGAGAGGAAGAAAGAACAGAAGTGACAGATATATGAACCTGTCCATGTGCTACTTCTCCTTTCACTGTCCGTCACAGAGTGAAGGAGATCTGAAGTTAAAGTGAAATACAAATGATTTGGCATGTATTATTTTGTGTATTTAGCTGTTTGCCTCAAGTTCAACTTTAAAAAATAAAGCAATGAGAGATGGCTTTATATTTCTTGAACTGTAGGGAGCCTTTTGACTACTTGTAACAATTTCTGTGCTCCCTTCCCACTGCCTTAAAGTATTTTTTTGTTACTGAATTAGGCCACAAGTTTGGTGCACGTGCCTTATGAGCCCTGGACACTGAAACCCTGGATGACCTTAGCAGACATTCTTTAGTGTAGGAAATGTCTATAAATAGCAGGGCTGTGGTTGGGGCACAGTTGTTTAGTGGATAAAGTAGGGACAGGATAGCATATTTAGCCTAGGAAAGGTTCCTGGTGAGGAAGGACAGACAAGTAACACCAAGCCCACTTCTTTGGATCTACAGACAAAGGTGGGGTGATCAAGACTTGCCACCGGTGTCTTGCCTACCAGCCATCCCCATCTCAGAAGCTGTTTCTGATTCGCAAGATTTGTAGAAGTGACTGCTTTGAGGCTGGAGACTTCCCTTATGTGTAAATATTGTATAACCTTCCTCACTTGGGTTTCCTGGGTACTGGTGCCGCTTTCCATACTGTAACTGGAAAGCCTTGTACACACGACCATCATCTCATCAGGAAAACAGCAGTGAACCCCGATGGGAAAATAGACAACCATGCTCTCTATTTTCCCGTCGGGTTCACGGTAGAGTGTTTCCTGCCAAAAAAAAAACGGTCGTCTGTATGCTCACCTGCAGGGTAGAAAACCTGTGCATGCTAGATAACACTTTGACGCATGCGCGGTAGCGTACAACGATAGTGTGGGTGTAGCAAGTTGTGACGAGACACCATAGTCAATGACTTCACTGCGTTCTTGCCATTCAAAAGAACAGGGTTTTTTTGTGTGGCCATGTGTATACCTGAAGTTTTTTTCCCGACGGGATTCCCGGTCGTGTGTACTGGGCTGAACTGTCTCGAGCAAGTAGAAGGTGCTAATATCAAGGGCTGGTGTGTGCAGAGGATTGCTCTAGTTGTTATCTGTTACGCTCTAATCAAATAATACATTTACAGCCCATTGTTGAACATTGTGTGCCATTCTTTCCACTAGGGTATCCCCCACTAGGCCCCACCCACATGCCCACGTTGTCAACATAAACAAACCCATTTTGAATAAGTCTTTCTCTTCAACATGGTTTATACAAAATATCTGACCACAAATCATCCATTTCACTACTCATGCATTAGACAGTGCAGCTTTCTGATTAGGCACCGAAATATCTTATTACGGTAGTTTTACATTATTATATAATTGATAATTATTGAGAAGATAATTGTCAATCAGCATTTATGAAAATGAGGAATTTAGACATTAAACAAAATTCAGCAGAATCCACAAATAATTATTTAATTTTACAGTGCTCTGTTCTCCAGCTGTAGCAGATATTTTCTAATCCAGTGCAAGCACTGAATCAGAGTGAAGTTTTTCTACCCTGGCGGTTTCTCTCCTTCACGGCTCATTTGAAATTCTCCCATGTGGAGCGAATGACTGCTAAGCTTCATAAGTCTGGAGCGGTTTCCTTCCCCTGTTGCCCGAGCTGTTCTCACTACCAATCTGTGGCCAGGGAGAGACATGCAATCACTAGAGTCTCTTGGGATAGAAAGAAGAGGATGTGCGTGCTTTTGTCCTGAGAACATTGTACTTGCCAAAAGACCCTAATTTCCACTGAAAGGTCTGAAAGAGGTTTTGTTTCTTGACAAAGCCTCGAAGGGCAGCCATACAGGGGATATTATGCATGCCATGTGCTCAGTGCAAGCATTGCTTGTGATACAATAGTGCTTTGTATGGGTTTCTTGGAAAAAATAATAAGGTAGCACAAGCATCAAAAGCGCCCATTATTCTGGGTCATTTTATTACCAGCTTGGAAATACCTGCGATTGCATGAGTGTTCATTTTTTTCTGTGAAAAAGGAACAATCTCTGACTGTGCCTACCCATGGTGCTGCATGGCCAAACTAAAATATGAAGTTGACATAGTAAGTGCAATAAAAACAGGTCTCTCATCTCTTGTTACAGCTGATTAGAGATCTGCTTGCATGTGGCCATCATTATTCTCATAGTATAATAATGTATACCCTTACATACAGTACATAAGAAGTTCTTATATGGTAAGTTCAGCTTGGACTGTAATTCTAAGAGGACCTGTACTATGCAAAGGGCCTTTCGCCACACACTATGCCGCTGTGTTAAGCTGTGTTAAGTCTAAAATAAGCAGAAATCTGCCTGACAGCCATAGCCAACATTTAGGCCGCGTACACATGATCGGTCCATCCAAAGAGAACGGTCCAAAGGACCGTTCTCATCAGTTAACCGATGAAGCCGACTGATGGTCTGATGTGCCTTCAGTCCGTTTTCATCGGTTTTGACCGATCGTGTGTACGCGGCCTTATTCATCCAGTGCTGGGACAAGGTTCCTTAGCACTCCAGGCAAATATGCCAAAGTGTGCCCTGTTCATGAGTTGTTACCCAACTGTGCAGAATAGGTTGCAGGTCCTGACTTATTGTGCCCGACTCCTGCTGAATTGGCCAAGGTGACTACCTCTTCTGCCCTTGGCCCAGCCCTGAAGCCATCACCTTGTGTCTTGTGACTCACAGATGGCACATGTGGGGTTAATAGCTCCCTTATATCTCTGAGAATGGAAGGAAGCATAGACCACTGTAATAATCATTTCTGATGGTGGAAAAGTGCCCCATTATTGTCCCCAAGGACACAGTTGTCACCTTTGTGTTTTATGAAGCTTTCTTAAAGGGAAATTTATGTCCATCAAAAAAAAATATGTATACTTACCTTTTTACCTTACTTACCTTTTCCAGATGTCTTCAGAAGTGGTCACAGGACACTGAGGGTCCTCTTTAGATCTCAGGCAATAGGGGGTATTCAACAATGTTGGAGAGCAGTGCTGACTCTGCATCATTGTATGTAAGCACAGAGCATTGTGTTGGCACCCCCTTACAGGATGTCCTTGGTCCTATGGATTTATGATGTGGGGCTTCATTTTACCCGAAAAGTCTGAGGACATCTAGAGGCAGAAGTGAATTACTCAGGAGGACAGTGCTGGAGAGGAGGTGAGCCATTGATGACCTCCAGAGATTTTGCAGCCAGAGCTGCTTTCTTTTTGTTTTAAACCCTGCTGGGAACTATTTTCTATTTAGTCCAGAGTTGGGATTTAAGCAATCAGCTGACTTGGTGAGCCTTTATTTCATTTTCAAACAATACAGATAGAAGTACAATGTTTTCCAGTGATAACACTTGCTGATTGTTCCGATTAAAGGCAGGCAATAAGATAATTTCCATGCCCAAAAAGATATAGTTAAGGAAAGATGACGTATATTTATTCATATTTTAAGGCCTCTGTGATGCGATCTGAAGAAGGTTATCTGTTGGTAGGAATATTAAACATTTATGCCAATATCAAAGCAAGTGAGGATGGAAGCAGCCAGGATTACTAACATCTATCTTGAAAGGTGTATTCTGTGATGATTGAGTATAAGCAGATGAAGAAGACCAAATGTAGAATGTTAGAAGCAGATTGCTTGGGGTGTGTGTGCAGGGCTGGACTGGGACAAACATGTGGCCCTGAACTTCATCCAGATCGGCCCTGGGCACAACACATCAGGGTACAGTGCACATCAGGGCACGGTACAGAGCTCAGCACATCAGGGCACAGCACATCAGGGTACAGGGCACAGCACATCAGGGTACAGCACATCAGGGTACAGGCACAGCACATCAGGGTACAGAGCCCAACACATCAGGGCACTGGCACATCAGGGCACAACACAACAGGGCACATCACATCAGGGTACAGGGCACTGCACATCAGGGCCCATCACAGCACAACAGAGCACACCACATTGAGGCACAACACATCAGGGCACGGGGCACATCAGGTCACAGGGCACATCAGATCACATTAGGGCACATAGCACATCAGGGCACATCAGGGAACATAGCACATCAGGGCATATAGCACATCAGGGCACGGGGCACATAGCACATCAGGGCACGGGGCACATAGCACATCAGGGCACAAGGCACATGGCACATCAGGGCACGGAGCACATCAGGGCACAGAGCAAATCATTGCACGGAGTACATCAGGGCACGGGGGGCACAGGGCACATCAGGGCGCATAGTACATCAGGACATGGGGCATAGGCACATCAGGACACAGGGCACATCAGGACACGGGCACATCAGGACATGGTGCACATAGTACATCAGAGCAGATTGTTTACTAGCCAGCCGGGTAGATTTAGCCAGCATGCAGAGTAGCGCAGGAAGCCCCCGGTGGCCCCTCCTCTCTTCTTGTCCATCCCAGATGATGTCACAAGCAAATGGGGATGGATGAGAAGAGAGGAGGGGCTGCCGGGGGGCGGGGAGTAGCCGCAGCGTGATGAGAGAGAACTTATTACGCACGATTCCTGCGCTACTCTGCATGCTGGTTAAATCTACCCGTCAGGCGCCAGCTGTCGGCGATTGACGGTAGATCGCCGCGGACCCTCCGACCGGCCCACTGAGCCATCGGCCCACCGGGAATCTCCCGGTAGTTCTGATGGCCAGTCCATTCCTGGTGTGTGTGTGTTGGTGTGGGGGGGGATTTGGAAAACTTGTTACAACTGAACAAGGGGACCTTTTTTTTTGCCTTAAAACCTTTCAAGGTAAACTTGAAAAACCTTTCAAGTTTTTATTTTGATGTGCATGCCTGTCTGACAGCGATTAATAAAAGGCTGGTGTTACAATTGTGAAATCCCTTGGCTTATACACGTGTACATTATAAATTCCAACTTTGGTTAAATCCCTGACAGTATGTCGATGACTTTTATATTTTACCCCCTATAAGATGTATCCAATAAATGGTGGGCCCAATCAGGTAAAAAACACAGCAGAAGAGGCATGTATATTTTGGGCCTTATAACTTTGTGAGTAATGAGCTACGGTTTGCCCCTGAAAAACAGAACGTGTAAATTAGAAAATTAATGATGTGTAAAGATCCAGGACAGAGCTGGAGCTGTGTTTATTTAAGGCTGCCATCTTGTGTTCAAAGCAGAATTGCTATAAAAGGATCAGTAACTGACAAAGAGAGAAATTTGATCTGCAAATCTCAAGAAGCAAGCCGCATATTTACTGAAGCTACTGTATTCTTTTGATGAATCCCATTACAGTCGTGCACTTTTTTTTTTTTTTTTTATTGTCGCATGGATCATTAAAAAGAAACACAGCAGTTATACCTATAAAAGCGCTCTGGGATGTTGGCTGCTCCATGCTCTTTTATTGATGTCTTATAAAGTCCCGTCCAGGTTATTTTTACTGGTAAAATAATGTGTGAAAATTGGCAATCCTGTGTCCTCTGGCTATATAGATGTTCTAGAATCCAGCTGTCTGCTCATCAAAGGGTCCTCCCAAACAATAGAAACACCCATGGGAAGACAAAGTATTTCCATAGTAACCTCTCATTTATAAAACATATGTTTTACCTGTTTACTTGCTTTGACATTATTTCAAAGAACTTTTAAAGTCTAGTATCCTGGTGGCCCAATCTGCACATGTTGCTTTCTAGGACTTATGCCGCGTACACACGATCGGTTTGTCTGATGAAAACGGTCTGATGGATCGTTTTCATCAGACGAACCGATCATGTGTGGGCCCCATCGTTTTCTTATCAATCGGTGAAAAAAACTAGGAACTTGTTTTAAAATTATGTGATGGTTAAAAAAACGATAAAAAAAAAAACGATCGTCTGTGGGCACGTCCATCGGTTAAAGTCGACGCATGCTTGGAAGCATTAAACTTCATTTTTCTCAGCACGTCGTTGTGTTTTACGTCACCGCGTTCTGACACAATTGGTTTTTTTAACTGATGGTGTGTAGGCAAGACCTGATGAAAAGTCAACTTCATCGGATATCTGATGAAAAATCCATCAGACCGTTTCATCGGATTAACTGATCGTGTGTAACTGTGTGGTCCCAAGAAGCCAATAGTGTTTTTGTTGTTGAAGCACACACCTAATTACATAGGCCCAGATTCACAAAGAGTTACGCCGGCGTATCAGTAGATACGCTGACGTAACTCTGAATCTAAGCCCGTCGTATGTTTAAATGTATTCTCAAACTGAGATACACTTAAACATGCCTAAGATACGACGGCCTGCGCCGTCGTATCTTAGGGTGCAATATTTACGCTGGCCGCTATGTGGTGCTTCCATTGAGGTCGGCGTAGAATATGCAAATGAGTCGTTACGCCGATTCACGAACGTACGCTTGCCCATCGCAGTAAATTTACGCCGTTTCCGTAAGGCCTCGTACACACGAGGGGACATGTCCGATGAAAACGGTCTGCAGACCGTTTTCATCGGACATGTCCGCTCGGAGATTTCGGTCTGATGGTTGTACACACCTTACAGGCAAGTGCTTTGTGAATCAAGCACTTGCCTGTAAAACTTGCGGCGGCGTAACGTAAATGAGATACGTTACACCGCCGCCAGAGATGCAGCGATCTACGAGAATCTGCCCATAGATTAAAAAAGAAATTCTAAGGACACCTTTTTGAGTCTGTAGGCAGAGTATTATTTTAATTAGGGGTGGGGCATTCATTTGTAGGCGTGGTATAAATAGAGAGGAAAATGGTGGCGTGTGAAAAATGGTGTGGTTTAAATATGCTAAATATTGGGCATGGCTTAAAGGGGGTGTGGTTAAATTGAGTCTGAGAAGAAAGAGAGGAAAGAAAGATGGAAAGAATAAATAAAGAAGAAAGAAAGAAAGAAAGAAAGAAAGAAAGAAAGAAAGAAAGAAAGAGAAAGAAAGAAAGAAAGAGAAGAAAAGGAAGAAGGAAATGAAAGAAAAGGAAGAAGTAAGAAAGAAAAAGAAGAGGGAAAGAAAGAAAAGGAAGTTAGAAAATAAGGAAAGAGAGGTGAAAAGAAAGAAAGAAAAGGAAAGAAGGAAATGAAAGAAAATGAAGAAGTAAAGAAAGAAAAGGAAGAGGGAAAGAAAGAAAAGGAAGATAGAAAATAAAGGAAAGTAAGGAGGAAAGAAATAACAGAAAGGAAAGAAAGGTGGAAAGAAAGAAAATAAAGGTGGAAAGAGAGAAAAGAAAGGTGGAAAGAAAGAGAAGAGGAGGAAGGAAAGAAAGGAAAGAAAGATAGAGAGAGGGAGGGAGAGAGAATGAAAAGGAGAAAGATGGGATGGAGGGAGAGAAAGGGAAAAAAAAAGAGATAGGGAGGAAGGAGAGAGAAGGAAGGAAAAAAAAGCAAAGAAAGAGGGATGGAGGGACAACAGGCCCAGATCCTAAACCACAATAGTAATGTGCATGCAGAAATTTTAAGAATCAGCAGATAAAGATACTCCAAGCCAGTGTTAAGCGATCGGATTTTCCAATGGGAATTGTGTGTCGACCGTTTTTACTCTCCATCGGACAATTGTTGTCGGATTTTCCGCGGACAAATGTTAGACGGCAGGCTTTCAAAATTTTACGTGGACAATGGTCTGTTGTCGGATTTTCCGATCGTGTGTACACAAGTCCGTCTGACAAAAGTCCAAAGTACATGGAGCTTGGAAGCAATGCTCACCAAACACAACATTAGCAGAAGGTGCCCAAAGGGTGGCGCTAAAGAGCGGAAAAACCAAGTAGTACTTCTAGTACATCACTATGTTCGTGTTTGTTGGCCGACAATTGTGTGCCGTTTGTATGCAAGACAAAATCCTAGCACACGCCGTTCGGACAAAAATCAAGTGCTTTGTCTGTGGAAAATCAGAGGCTTTAATTTTGTCAAATATTTTCTTCTACTAAACTAAAACTATTTTAGTCGACTAAAAGACGACTAAAACAATTCAGATAACTAAACTATGACTAAAACTAAAATGGTATTTTAGTCAAAAGACTATGACTAAAACTTAATTTAAAATAATAGCACATTAAAGTTTAAACATGTATTGCACTAAAGCATAAGGATAAGTAGGGGGCATCTACTAAGCTGCTGAAAGAGAAAAAAAATTACAAAAGGGCTTTTCTTATATTTTTTCTTAATATTTAATGTTGGTAATATATTCAGGTAATATGTGCAATGGCATTACAGCCAATAGAGTTGACAGTTTTTTTGTCAAGAACGCGCTGGATCTTTGCCCGGGGGTTCTCATCTCTTCATTGGATAGATTGATAGCAGCGCAGTCATTGGCTCCCGCTGCTGTCAATCAAATCCAATGACGCAGGTGTTGGATGCAGGACTCGGGACCACGGCCGCAAGGTAACCCCCCTGGGAGTATACTTCCCATAGGGAGTTATCTGAAGCGGATAGGAGACAAGAGAGCTGCAGAGGGACCCCAGAAAACAGCGTGACCCCAGAAAACAGCAAAATGCATGGCCCGACGCTCGACGTGTTTCGATACAATAGGACGTCTACAGGGGCAATGCGCCGTTCGATCGAAACGTCATTTACGTGGGGTCACAGTTAATACATACATAAAACACGCCCACATTTTGCTCCCCATATTGCTTTTAATACTCATGAATTGTGATCACCTTTTTTTATATTTTATTATGTATATTGTTTTTTTCATTAAAACCTCTTTATGACCTACACCATTGGAGCCCCCATTTTTTTTCTTCTCTTTACATTAATTCTCAGGGTTCTCACTTACCTGAACCAGATCGTGTTTGGATGCTTGGAGGATCTTTTATGATTGCCATACCCAAGGTTTACTAGGATCTTCAATATTGGAGTAGTCGGTGGCCGATGAACATCTGGTCTTCCTGTCCTTTCCTGGGTTGACGACATCTGACTGCTAGGAGGTAGACTCCATTTCCTTCTGGACTTCCGGTGACATCTCTGTGGGACATTCCAAGCTCGATCGATCCACTGTCGTACGACATTTGGGTCCAACTGTTGCTGTAAGCGCATGTATTCCACCTCATATTTGAAGATTTCTGTTGGGAAGTTCCTCACCATCTCATGACATCTTCATCGTTTTATTGTTTATGGACACTACATTACATTTTTGTTTATATTGTTCACTTTATTGATTTGAATTTCACATTTTGTTGTGGTGCAATTTTTGCCATTACATCCTTTGTGTCACAATATATAATCACACCCCATTAGGTGTATACAGCCATTGCTTTTTGGCTAACACGTAGCGCTACATTACCATCCACATTTGTCTGAGTTTTGTCACATTCCTGTGTAGCTGCTTCATTCCCGTTCAGTGTTCATTCTTTGTTACACTTATTTTTGTTTTTGGGTAGCGCACATATTTTTTTCCTTTACATTGTGCCTTTACAACCAATACTGTGCCATATTGTCAAACATATATGTATATTTTTTCATCCTAGGTACAGTGTTACACAACCCTGAAGAGCGAGCTGGATCTTGCAAAACTAGTCGGGTAGTATGATGCCCGTGTAATCTGACCGATACTACATTTATGTACCAATATTTTTTGTTTATGTATCTTTTTATTGGCAACTGTTGGTGTTATCTATGAATGTAAGAAATTAACTTGAATAAATGATATACTGTAATAACTATTGTTATTCTTATTGGCGGGTAACGGTACCCACTTCATTTAAAGTCCCGGGGGCCAGGGCTCAAGTCCTGCGGGAACGCGTGGGAGCAGAGTTCCTGCACTTTTTTCACAGCAGGAACGCAGTTCCCTTTGCAGGACTAGAGCAGCCAAGAGCAGCGGAGCCGCCCGAGCCAATCCTTCACTAACCGGCGATGCCCAGCTCCAGTCACTGTCAGTGGCCGGCGAACCTTAGTAATCCTTTATGTTACTGGCCTCTTCCTGTATATGGATTCATCAGTTAGTGTGCAGGTATTCCGTCACTTCCTCGATGCTGCAATGTCTTCTGGGAGCTTTTGTCATTGTTCTCAGGAGACATTGCGGAGTTTAGAAAGAACTTGCTTAAAGGAAGCGGCCAGTAACATAAAGGATTACTAAGGTACAGTGGACCGAAAAAAAAACATGCGGTTTAGTAATTATGCATATGAGCGTATCATTTTTTTTTTTTTTTTTGGTGGGGGAGTGGATCTTGAGTGGGAGTTCCCACACTTTTTTCCCTAGGACTTGACCCCTGCCCGGGGCAAATCCTTTTGTTTGACTATATGTTATAGGGATGGAAGTGTGTTACTGGGGACACCAGACCTTTCCTCTTTCTGTATATTAATCATGATCCACGACAACTTAGTTTTTACCAAGTCGAAGGGGATCATGGGTGCCCTCCAGGATCTAGCTATTGCCACCCTGGATGCAGTGAAGATAAATGAAATAAGTTTCCTTGTGTGTCCTGGTACTCCCTCCACTGGGCTTCCTAGTAGCACCTGCTGCGGTGATTTGGTCAAGATTACCTGGGTTAGTGAATAGATAAAGTTATAGATGTGAATCCAAAATCACCTGACTTTGGGACATACCCACCATATATGATATACCGTGCCCTCCATGCCACATCCCTTGAAACATAGAGAGGAAGCGCCTGGAACATATGTCGCCACCCTCGCTGGTACCATGTACCACCGCAGGAAAAACTTTGTAATTCGCCTCGATCAATGAGGTGTTAATGAATGATTTAGAGGCGAGTTGTGCCATTTTAACCCATTTATCTATGTCCAACGTTGCCTCTATATCCTGTTCCCATTTGTTCATATAAAAAAAAAAATCCCGACTTAGAGGACAAGATGCTGTATATTTTTGAGATGTCACCGGTATGCCTATCGAAGGACCCACATAGATATTCCATAGGGGTGGACGTCGTTAAATTATTTGTACGCTGTAGAGTCTTCAGGTAATGTACTGGAAGTGATGATACACTTCTATGTTAGGGAGTTGATTTTTTTTTAATAGGGTTTGTTTCGATAAGATACCTTTATGGTCGCACATGTCAGTAATACGCATCAAGCCCTTGTTAGTCCACCATGCGAACTCTTGGGGATTAAGACCCGGGGTGAAGTCAGGATTACCAGTTAACGGAGCCAGGGGTGCATAAGAAGATCTGAATGCATAAGGCTTCATCAATCTGTCCCATAAGCTTAGTGAAAAGGATAACGTGGGGCACATTATAGTTGGTCTATCTCTCATACGGAGCCACATCATGTGACTTATTGGTTTGTTGGGATGGAGGGACGATTCAAATGTCATCCAGGATGGTTGGGCTTGCAAGGAGTGGAAACGGATTAGTTGCGCTAATTGCTCTGCTTCAAAATATTTGGCCAAGTCTGGAATTCCCAGGCCACCTCTCGATCTGAGAGTATAAAGGGTTTGTCTATTCACCCTGGGTCTTTTCTCCCCCCAGATAAATTTCATAATCTTGTTCTGCAACACTTTAAGATCGGGCATGCGCATAGCAATTGGAAGTGTTCTAAATAAATACAACCACCTCGGAAAGGAGATTCATCTTTATGGAGTACAGCCTACCGAACCACGACGGTGGATTGCTGGCCCAGCATAGAAGGTCAGCTGTCAGTTTCCTATATAAAGGGGGGTAGTTGGCCTGATACAGAGTATGTAGGGAGGGAGTTAAAGAAATTCCCAAATATGGGAGAGTATCTCTTTGCCAATTGAACTGGAACGAGTTCTGGATTCATTTTACCGTGTCTGCCTCCAGTGTGAGGTTTAAAGCTACTGATTTTGAATGACCATTGTGTATTTTAAATGTTTTTATTACATGTCCCACACCACATTATGGCTTTGCTATACTGCTATTACTGTTCTCATGCATATATGTCTGTAACGTGTGATTGACAAGTTCATTCATCTTTTCATGAACCATGGTATTGTGTCATGTTTTTCATTGAATAAAACTTGTTTTTTTTAAATTGACTCATCTTTTAGCCACGAATACTCACCTCATTTAAAGCCTAAAACCCCCTAATTTTAGTACATCTCTTGTATCATGTCCGCAGTTTCTTACCTCATTTAAAGTTCAAACTCCCTCATTTTTGTACACAGATACAGGGATGGAGACGTGATCACGCATGTCTCATTTAAAGTCCCAAAAATCCCCCTTTAGTATATATGATAAAAGAGATGGTCAGAGATTGCGGACATGATACAAGAGTCCTCAGACTCCCTGACCAATCTGATCTCAGTACTGGCTTCCTGATTGTCCGGGAGTAGAATCAGGAAGACAATAGCAAATATTAATGCGCTATTGTCACACAACTGGGTGGGCTTGGGGCGCAGTGCTATGCGCCCCGAGCCCACCCTTTTTTTAAGCCAATTAGAGCCTCAGGCTCAGAGAGCCTTGGGAACTGAGTGATCAGCAGTGTTTGATTGCTTATTTCTCAGTCTTAGAGCCGGCAGGGGACAGATGCAGGATCAGACGGATGCTGCATCCATCTAGGTAAGTATGATTCTGAAAAAAATACTCTTTTAACCAGGCACTCTGTTCAATAAAATATCCTTAAATGTACTTTAAAATAGTACATCAGCCTGTCTCTAAATTAACCCCTGTAGTTCACTTTGCAGTATGATTCAGGGTGGGAGGAGGCAGAACTGTAAGGGCTCCTTTACACTTGCTTCAACTTTAACACACTGTGGGCCAGATCCACAAAAGAGATACGCCGACTTAACTCGATTTTTCTAAATTTACACGGCGTGTATCTTTGCGCCCGATCCTCAAAACGAGAAGCGCCTGAAATTCGGGCTTTTCCGTCCTACCTAAAAATATTACGCCGGCGCATTCTCGTGCGCAAATTACGCTAGGCACGCCGCTTTATTTGATAGGCAAAGATGCAAATGAGGGAGATAGGGCGATCCACAGAATTAAGTGTGTGCGCCGTAGATTACGCCCTGTGCGCACCTGTTAGTTTTTTGGTGGGATTTTACACATTATAAAAGCAGCCCTAATTTTACACATGCCGTCTGAATGTCTGCTGAAGCAACACCATTCAGGAAGAGCTCAGCACACACACGTTCAGGACTGAAATCTCTCTGCCAAAATGCCAGGACCAGCAATGATACTAGCTGCATTAGTTGATATAGAGACACAAAGAAGGAGGAGGGCACAGAGGAGGAGGATGAGGGCACAGGAGAGGGTCTACCGCCCACGGCAAGATTTGTTTGGCATGCCTGCTTGTGAAGTTTACCGCAACTACAGATTTACCTGTGAGGCCATCCTGGAATTAACAACAATACTTCAGGATGATCTTACCAGCCCAACCCAACGCTCCCATGCCCTGCAGCCACTCACCAAAGTACTGGCCACTTTGCATTTTCTGGCCACTGGCTCATTCCAACGCACAAGTGGAGGCGTGGCTGGGATGGCACAATCCTCCATCAGCAGGTGTGTGCACCAAGTGGTCCCTGCAATCCTGCTGCGCATGGGAAATCAGTTTCAGAAACCCACCCAGGAGGATCAGTGTTTAAAGTCAATGACCGACTTTTACAACATTGCCAGATTTCCACGCACCATCGGGGCCATTGATTGTACCCATGTGGCACTACAACCACCCCATGATACTGAGCACATGTTCCGGAATCGTAAAGGCTGGCATTCCATTAATGTGCAAGTCATCGTCGATGCCCATGGCCTCATCTGGCACGTCTGTGCTAAATTTCCTGGATCCTGCCATGATAGTTACATTTACCGGCAGACACAGATCTCAAGAGATTTTGACCAGAACATGTATGGAGACAGCTGGCTGATTGGTGAGTGACATGTGTGTCAGGTATGTCCCCCCCATGATGCTGACATCACAAGGGGCACATGCATGACTAATATCCTCCTGTCTTTTCCCTTACAGGTGACTCAGGATATGCCTTGGGACCTCATCTAATGACCCCATTCAGGAACCCCCAAACCCCAGGAGAGCAACGCTACAACCAGGCGCACATACGAACCCGGGGAGTGGTTGAACGGACCTTTGGGCTTCTGAAGTCCCGCTTCAGATGCCTGGATAAGTCTGGGGGTACCCTGCTGTATTCCCCTGACTTTGTGTGTCAAATAATTGGGGCATGTTGCATACTCCATAACTTTGCCCTCAGAAGGGGACTGCATATTGACTTATGTAATGACCTGACCCCTGACCCAGGCAATACTATCCCAACCAACTCTACCCGGTCTGCTGAGGGCACAACAGCTAGGAGACGCCTTGCAGAAGGCATTTTTTCCCAGTAAATGTACATGATTAATGTCACAATAAGTATGTATTTTTTCACTGTAAATGCACATGATTAATGTCACAATAAGTATGTATTTTTTCACTGTAAATGCACATCAATAAAGTCACAATGATAATGCATGAATGCACACCACTGTGGTTCCTTGCACAGACACATCACATGCACATCGAATTGGATTAGATCCAAGTCCCCCCCCCCCCCTTGGGACTTGGGAGCAGTAACGCCACGCCACGGCTCCAATTATGTCACTGTGCATTCATACACCATTCAGGAACCTGGGATTGCACTTCTCCCTGGTCCTGGGGATCCCTTCTCCACCAAAACTGAGGGTGACAACCTTAATTTCTTAGGAATGCCACCCCCCTACATTCACACATCATTCACACACATAAACCAAATCATAAGTACAGAAGACCAAATTAAAAAAAAAAAAAAATGCATAAACAAAAAAAAACAAGTATCCCAGCAAATTTATTAGCGGCGGCGATTGCTACGCCTTGGCTGGGCAGGGGCACGGGCAGGGGCACGGGCAGGGGCACGGGCACGGGCAGGGGCACGGCCACGGCCACGGCCACGCCGTCGCGGAGGATGTCCATTGGGGGGGTGTTGAGCTGGGGAAGGAGGAGCCTCCTGGGGGGGTTGAGCTGGGGAAGGAGGAGCCTCCTGGGGGGGTTGAGCTGGGGAAGGAGGAGCCTCCTGGGGGGGTTGAGCTGGGGAAGGAGGAGCCTCCTGGGGGGGTTGAGCTGGGGAAGGAGGAGCCGCCCCTGCTGGCCTGCCCTCCATGGCCCCTGCAATGCGAGTGAGACAGGCAGTGAGGGCAGCCGCATTGGCCTGGCCAGACCTTGTATTGTCCTGCACAGCCTGGGTCAGGGCACTCAGCTCATGGGCCACGCGCGTTGTGGCGGTCTGTATGTCATTCAAACATGTTATGACCGCCGTTGAGTTGGTGGCCACATCACCGAGTGCCTCCATCATTTCACCCTGGCTGTGCTCCATCTGCGTCAGTTTTTCCAGAATTTTTCCAAGAATGCGGGTCTGCCGGGCATTGTCCTTCACCACACTGGCCGACAGACGCTCGCCCACAGCCACGGTCTCCTGGGTTGTCCCCCTGGCTGCCGCTGAGTCTTGCGGGCCTGGAGGAGGGGAGAGAGTGACCCTGGTGACTGGAGGCCTGTTGGGGGAGAAGTGGGAGGGGCTACCCCTGATGGTGGCCTGACTGGTGCCAGCCTCAGGGGTAGTCTCAGGGGAAGACTCAAAGGTCATCATATCAGTGGCCAGGAGGACTTCCCGGCCAATCTGCATATTTTCCTCCTCCTCCCCCTCATCATCCTCCTCCCACTCAACCTCAACCTCCTCCCCCTCAACCTCCTCATGAGTGGAGGTTTGGCCAATCCCCTCCCCTGGGGAATCCTGCCCTTCTTGGGACTCATCATCTGCCTGTCTTGGGGGTGGTGCTGCAGCCTGGCCCGATGGGCCTGCAACCTCCTGGCCTCCAACCTCCTGGCCTCCAACCTCCTGGCCTCCAACCTCCTGGCGTGGAACCTCCTGGCCTCCAACCTCCTGGCGTGTAACCTCCTGGCCATCTGTGGAGGACACAAAACAATCACATGTTTGAGGAACCACACACTTGGCACATCTTCCCTTCCCCCACCCACACATGCTAATCAACAGAGAATAAACCAAAAAACCTACCTGTCCTCCTAGGAACATCTGACGTATAGCCAGGCAGGCCCACCACCTGCTGTGGGTGGAAACACTGGGCCACTGCCCATTCCTCCTCCGTCAGTCTGACTGGGCAGGGTCCCCCTCCTCCAGTGCCCCTGGTATGGGCGTCGATCCTTGCCATCTTAGTCCGGACGACGCTTCTCAGATCGTTTATTTTTTCTGTATGCCAGCGGGGGTCCTAGTCTCCCCCCCCCCGCCGCATTGATCTGGTCCGTGATCTTTTTAAGAAGCTGCCTCCTCCTGGCCGGGGTGGTGTTCTGGCTCTCAGGGCCATGCAGAAATCGCCCATATTTCACAATGCCCCGAGCAAGAATTTGCTTCTCTCCCAGGGTGAAATTAAGCTTCCTGCGTTTAGGGGGCATCTCATACACCACCCAGCAACAACAAACACACCCGACAAACAATCGACAATACACACCCAAAAACCTGACAAAAATCTATACCACAAAAAAATAAAGAAAATCTAAACACACAAGGACACAGCTAATAGTAATTCAAAAAGAAACACGCACCAACAAACAAACAAAAAACAAACACCAAAAAACAAACACCAAAAAACAAACACCAAAAAACAAACACCAAAAAACAAACACCAAAAAACAAACACCAAAAAACAAACACCAAAAAACAATCAGCAAAAACAATAACAAACAAATTAAATAAATACACTTCTCAAACACAAACAACAACTAGACTCTCCAACTCCTCAAACACTTTTCTCACAAACACAACTTACCAACACACAAACAAACAGAGCAGAAGCAAATTGCTCATGGAAGGGGAACAATGGGATATACTTTAGCAAGGGAAGTGTGTGTGTGTGGTGCTTTTTAGACACAGGGCGATCCTCAAACTAAGTACACTTGGCCTTTTACCTATCTCACTGATTGCGCCGAGATCAGTTCTGCACATGCCCAGTGAGGTCCCGATTCGTGCGCGCATGCGCAGTACGGCCGGCGCCTCATTTGCATGGGGTCACGGCTCATTACAATGAAGCACGCCCACTTCCTTCCCACTTGCAAAAACCCCGCCTTACGCCTCTGAATTTAAGTTACGCTGGCGCACATTTAGACGCAAATGCGCTGTGGATACGGCACTTACGACACCAACTTAGGGCAACGTAACTTAAATCACATAAGTTAGGACAAACTAAATTTGCACCGCTGGCTGAGGATCTGGCCCAAAGTGCCTACCGCTTTTACATGCTTTTTTTTTATGTGTTTTTGATGCTTCTGTGATGTTTCGGTGATGGTGATTTTTGAAGCTTTAATGAAGCTTGACAAATCCCCTGTGTATGTTAATTTTCTATTTGTTTTAAAGAAGCCCAGCAGAACCCAAGCTCAGTAGTAGCCCCACTTACCAGATTCCCCAGCTCATTAGTAGCTCCACTTACCAGATTCCCCAGCTCATTAGTATCCCTGTTCAGCAGATCCCCAGCTTAGTAGTATGCTCGTTTAGCAGATCCCCAGCTTATTAGTACCCTGCGTTCAGCATATCCCTTGCTCAGTAGTACCCCCAGATCAGATGATGCCCCACTCAGTAGTACCACCAGGTTTGCTGATCCCTCCTCTGATTAGTAACCCCCAGCTCTGTTGATCCCTGCTAGTTTCTCCTGCTCCAGTTCCCCAGCTCTGCTGATCCTCTGCCGCTGTCTTCTCTCTCTGGGCCCTGTTAACTTTCTGCTATAGTGTTTCCAAGTTGCACACTATGTGGCTACTTTTTGGTGATTTTTTTAGCATAGAAATGTAAACTGTTAGATTTTAAGACCATGTATTTTTAGAAGCTAGGCCTCCCCTATTGATATGCTAACAGACCTGTTGGGCTGCTTCATGAAGATAGCAGGAGTGTGCTCAGGAACATCAGAACAGTTGTTTGCAGCACTTTGGAGAAGAAACAGTTTTGAGGATCCTGGGAGAAGACTCCATTAAAGGAAGGCCCAAGTTAAGTAGATGTTTAGTATACTTATTGCATCTTATTTGTTAGGAAGGGGTTAGCTTGTGCATGCTGTAGGCATATTTTGTAATATCTGCCAGTCTTGTGCTGTTTTACACAAATTGTAATAGTTTGTATGTATAGCATTTCTATTTAGTAAAAGCACATTAATACACTACAGAGTTTTTTTTTGCTTCCTTGGGTTTACCACAAGAACCTTAATAAAAGGCAATGCGAAACAGCGTGTGCCATTTGCTTGGTGCTCCACTCTAGTCCAGACCCCACTCATCATCCTGCATTCCTGCTGCACACCAGATGTGAAGTCAGCACCAGACACTCCCACATATACACATGACTACTCATGACATCTTTCCAGTTTGATTGTTGATTGTTGGTTTCCCAGTGCATCCTGGGATATCTCATATCTGTAAAATCTCCAAAACAAAGCGAAGCTAACTAAAAGCCTCTTAAAAAAGACTGGTTAGGAAACCTTGTGATAAACATCTATGGAAGCTTTGGAAACACTTTCAAGCAGCGAGAAGCAACATGGGGTATAATTTTTAAAGCAAAGCAAACACAACAGGACTGTAATGTAACTATTTTTTTTAGTGAGAGATGCTTTTATCATAATAGTGCTTTGAAAAAGTGTGTTTGATGCCACATTTTGAAGCAAATGTAAACGAGGCTTAGGGCCCTTTCACATGTACGAATCCCGCGAGGAGCCTTACCTTAAACATCCGCTTGCTCAGCGGGGATCCCTCCGTTGATCCCTGCTGAGCCGGCAGGTGACAGGGCGGTCCCTGCACACTGTACAGGGACCGCCCTGGCAGATCGCCGCTTTCCTCTATGGGGGGATCGGATGAACATGGACCGTCTGTCCGTGTTCATCTGATCGGATCCGCAGATGGATGGAAAAATTGAATTTTCCTCCGTCTGCAGAATCAGAGCATAGCGGGGACTGATGAGATCGGATGTCAGTGGATGTTCATCTGCTGACATCCCCAATCCCATAGGGATACATGTATGTCTGTATTTCATCCGAAAACGGATGGATGAAAAACGGACATACGGTCCGCACGTCTGAAAGGGCCCTAAAGATAGACAAAGTAAGCTTGCTGACTGGAGGGGAAAACTAATAATTGACACCATCTACCACCATCAAGTGTGTTGTGTTCTTTCACTATCCACTCACAAACACAGGAGGTTATTGGCGAAGTTGTAATGATTTAACTCTAAAAAAGAAACGTAAGCTGTCTTTCTGGATTGGAAAACTAGTTGAAAAAAAAAAATAATAGCGAGAAAACGCGTAGAGACCCTTGATTTTTTGAATACCTGTAACTATAATTCAGAATACATAGTCACATTAAGTG
Source organism: Rana temporaria (assembly GCF_905171775.1). Lineage (NCBI taxonomy): Eukaryota > Metazoa > Chordata > Amphibia > Anura > Ranidae > Rana > Rana temporaria. The sequence continues at coordinate 400,353,694 of NC_053490.1, forward strand.
TAATATGTTCCTCTCGCAAGATACAATAACTTCGCTTGTATGCAAAGGAGTTTCTCTTTTCTGTAAATCTCTTGTTATATTCCACCTGTACAACTTTTTTTTTAATCAAATAAAGATATTTTGACAAGGAAAAAAATAAATAAAATTGGCAGATAAAACAAATATTTCAACAGGAAATTGAGTTTGCCTTTAAGCAGGTTTTAAGCATGCGATTTTCCTAACAGAAACCTGCTTTCTGTCAGCAATTGATTTTTCTTGCCTTTCACACAGAACAGTGACATTTTCAAAGTAAACTACACATTTGTGAGGTTTTTCTTTTTGGTAGAAAAATGTTTAGCATGTACAATATACAGGGAATAGATAAGATTTTAACTTTGCTCTGCACAACTCCATCCTATAGAGGCCATCACCCTCATGCCATTTTGGTTGTTGTCTAACAAATGTTAATGAATGAAATAATCTTCAGTTCACTGAGCACAACTGTATCTGCCCAGTATCCTTGAATGCATTTCACCATACAAGGCTAGAGTTGTCCTTTGTCATGACAGCCATCCTCATCCACAAGGTTGGGAATATTCCCATGACTGTCTTTAGAATCATTTATGTGAGGTCAACCCAAGAAAAAGTAAGCTATTATAATTTAATAATATCCAGAGGGGAGGAAGTAACTTTTATTTGGAATGCAGTGAACTGTTCAGCAGTGTGCATGCAGGTGGGATGATACACTAATATGACTTTCCTTATAATCACATTATTTTTCTTATGGATTTATATTCACAGATAGTAGCCTCTATATCCGTTCTTCATTTTTCTAATTAGCGTGCAGTGCAAAAATGTTAGGCAGGTGAGAAAAATGCTGTAAATGAAGAATGTTTTCAGAAATAGAAGTGTTGATAGTTTATTTTTTATCAATCAACAAAATGGAAAGTAAATGAACAGAAGAGAAATACAAATCAAATCAATATTTAATGTGGCCATCCCTTTGCCTTCAAAACAGCATCAATTATTCTAATGCCTCGTACACACGATCGGTTTTCCCGATGGGAAAACTGCCATGTTTGCTTTTGGTCGGGAAAACCGGCCATGTGTATACTCCATAGAGAACTTGTTCTCTTTTTTCCCGCCGAGATTTTCTGCGTTTTTTTGCTCAACAGTTTTTCTATGGGAAACACTGCAGTGGAGCATAGGCCCCGTACACACGACTGAGTTTCTCGGCAGAATTCAGCCAGAAACTCGGTCGGAGCTGGATTCTGCCGAGAAACTCGGTCGTGTGTACACTTTTCAGCGAGGAACCCGTTGAGGAACTCGTCGGGCCGAAAAGAGAACATGTTCTCTATTTTCTCGTTAGTCAATGGGAAAAGTCGGCCCGCCGAGTTCCTCGGCGGCTTCCACACTGAACTCGACGAGGAACTCGATGTGTTTGGCATGTCGAGTTCCTCGGTCGTGTGTACGGGGCCTCACACACGGACAGTTTTCCCAGCCAAAGCTGTCATGGCAGTTTTCCTGTTGGGTGTACACAGGGAAAAGCAACCAAGCAGGTTCTTGGTTTTCCCCTCGGTTTTCCCAGCGGACTTTTGACCACCGAGAAAACCGATCATGTGTACGAGGCATAAGTACACTTGCACACAGTTTTTGAAGGAAATCGGCAGTTAGGTTGTTCCAAACATCTTGGAGAACGAACCACAGATCTGACGTGGATGTAGGCTGCCTCAAATCCGTCTGTCTATTGGCTGTATGTTTGGAGTCGTTGACCTGTTTCAGAATAAATTTAAAGCCAATCACACACCTTCATGATGGAATGGCATGATAGATAAGTATCTGCCTGCATGCGCACGGGAGTGACGTCACCGCTGTCCGATCAATCAAGCGGCCAAGGTTTCCAAACCCCGAATGAAAGGACTTTACTATCACTTTTACAAAATATAGACTTAAGATCACATTTTTTATTTCTTCACTGAACTCATACAGATGCCTATGTGAACTAGAGTGCTTTCACACTGCTCCGTTGAAAAAATGCTTTAAAAATGCCTATGCATTTTTTATGTGTTTTTGGGGTTTCCGTTGCAAATTCTGGGTGTCTGATTCCTAGCATGCACCTTTGAAACATGAACATGTGAATCAAAAAAACAAATTACAAATTCAACTGCAGTGCGTTTTTTTTATGTATTTTCCATTCATTTCAATGGGGAGCTGTGGTTTTGGTTTTGAAAAGCACACTAAAGATGCAGAATGTGATACTTTTAAAAATGCACCTCATCCACAGCGCAGTGGTGTGAAGGGTTCCATAGGATATAAAGGAAAATATTTTTATACATTTTTCATGGGGTGTTTTTAGTAAAAAACACAGCAAAAATGCATCAGTGTCAAAGTAGCCGTAGGAACAACAAAGCATGGTTTTCTATAGAGGTACACCGAAATTTCAGTGTTCCCGAAAATCATCGTCCAAAAACTGTGTTATTTCTTTCAGCCGAAAGAAAAAAACAGTTAATACCGAAAGGGGGGTGGGGTCCATCCCGGGTGCCGCCCATTGCGGGAGTGTCACCTTGGTGCACCCAGTCCTTTACTCCCTCCTCCCCTCGCTGTGATCTCCATGTGTCACGGAGATAAATTGTCTGGGCCGTACTAACAATGTCCTGCCTCCTGTGATAGACAGTACACTGATCCAATGGCGGGACATTGAATCAGTGTGAAGTGATTTCAGGTGGCGGGACATTGTTACTGCGGCCCAGGCAATTCAAATCCGCTCTGATCCGGACACAGTCAGGCTGCATATGACGGGAACTAGTGAGGTTGCTGGGCACAGGCAGGCTGCATATGACAGGCACTGGTTATCCTGCTGGGCACTGGTAGGCTTCATATGATGGGCACTGGTTAGGCAGCTGGGCACTGGTAGGCTGCATATGACTGCCACTGGTTAGACTGCTGGGCACTGGAAGGCTGCATATGTTGGACACTGGTTAGGCTGCTGGGCACTGATAGGCTGCATATGATGGGCACTGGTGAGGCTGCATATTACGCGCACTGGTGAGGCTGCATATGATGGGCACTGGTGAGGCTGCATATGACAGGCACTGCGTAGGCTGCATATGACGGGCACTGGTGAGGCTGTTGGGCACAGGCAGACTGCAAATGATGGGGACTGGTGAGGCTTCTGTGAGGCTGCTAGGTACAGATAGGCTGCATATGACGGGCACTGGTGAGGCTGCTGGGCACAGGCAGGCTTCATCTGACAGGCACTGTTGAGGCTGCATTGATCTCTGCATGTCTGCATTCTCTGAGCATCTCCTGTATCATGTCTACAGTCTCTGACCATCTCCTGTACTATGTCTGCAGTCTCGGACCATCTCCTGTATCATATCTGCTAGAGGTGCACCGAATGGAAATTTTGCTGATACTATTAGCAATGTGTTTAAGTTTAAGCAAGAGACTGCAGACATCATACAAGAGATGTTAGAGACTGCGGACATGATACATGAGATGGTTAGAGACTGCAGGCATGATACAAGAGATGGTTAGAGACTGAGGACATGATACAGGGGATGGTTGGAGACTGAGGACATGATATAGGAGATAGTTAGAGACTGCAGACATGCTATAAGAGATGGTTAGAGACTGAGGACATGATACAGGAGATGGTTAGAGACTGACAACATGATATAAGAGATGGTTAGAGACTGAGGACTTGATACAAGAGATGGTTAGAGACTGCAGACTGCATTTTTCTTGACCTTTCTTGCACTTAAAGTGCAATTAATGACCAAAAATAAATTCATATTAATTTTAATTGATGATATTAATTAAAAAGTTGAATATATAACAATTATATATAAAAATATAAATATTTTTTTATAAACTGTCATTTTCGACTTCCGTTTTAAGCCTATTGCATCCTTCATTTTTGGTTTCCATTTTAGCACCAACATTTCCATTCGGTGCACCCCTAGTTTTCTACTTTAAACACAAAGCATGTTCTGAAGTAGCCCAGAAGAGTAATGCCGCGTACACTCACTTTATGTGATGAAAAAAAACGACGTTTTTAAAAACGTCACTTTAAATGACCGTGTGTGGGGGAAAACGTTGTTTTATGTCTTGTGAAAAACGACAAAAAAAAATTAAAGCATGCTTCAATTATATGTGTCGTTTTTCAAAACGTCGTTTTTTACTTCACAGAAATTGACCGTGTGTAGCAAAAAACAACTTTTAAAACTACGTTTTTACACCCACGCATGCCCAGAAGCTAGTTATGAAGCGAGCTTCAATGGAAAAACGTGGTGAACGTAACCTCGCTTTGCTAGAGCATTGTGAAAAAACGATGGTGTGTAGGCAACTTCGTCTTTGAAAATTGAAGTTTCAAAAACTTTGTTTTTTACTTCACAGAAAATGTCGTTTTTTTTCATCACATAAAGTGATGGTGTGTATGCGGCATAATCTGATCCAATCACCGAAGCTCACAATACACATTACATTATAACAATACAATCTTTGTGCAACCAACTGTAGATTTACCAATTACTATTACTTCCTAAAATACCTAGTCAATTTGTATTAATTCAGGAAGGCTCTTGCACTACAGTTGTTAATACATCTAAAAGAGATTGTACAGTTAGATTGTAACTTGGTGGACTAATGCTCATATTAAGTCAAAGTTTGAAGTACAATTCTTGTCAAATACCTGTATATGTGCACAATTCTGTAGCACTACCCCCGAAGGAGCTGCTGGTTTGATTTGGGTGGCACGTTACCTCTATCTTCCCGCCATCTAGGGTACTAGATGAGAGCTGTAATAAAGTCAATGTCCACAATACAGGTGTCTTTTCTGTGCTTTTATTACCCAACAAGGTAAAAATGGTAAATAGTAGAAAAGGTGAAGGCATAGAAGGTATGGAAGGTGACAGATTCGGGTGTAACTGGTTACGGAAACAGTCCTGCTTCCAACGACAACTTTATTTGCCACTCTGGCCAGAGTGGGCATAGTGCATCTGGATAGGCCTCTCTCACAAGCCTAGCAGCCATAGTGTCACTCGGAAACTTTAGGGTGAAGTCTCTGCCACAGACCCTCCTAAAGGTGGAGATAGCTTCGGTCCAAAATCCTTCTCAACTGGATTCAGCACCCGGATCTCCTTCAAAACACCTTTAGTTATGTCAGGAACTGGTAGGCGACCATCGTCCAGCCTCTCAGAAACAAAGTGTCCTTCGATGAGCAATTAGGCCTCGCCTGAGACACCAGCCTCATGCTCGGTATCTCCCAGACAGGTTCTCCATCGATCGGCTTCCTCCCATGGGACGCACAGCTCAGGACCACTTGCAAATAGCGGACCCAGTCTACACACCGGGCCCACAGGTAGATTAGGTGCTCCGAACCAACGTGGTCCCGGAGCCAGAAACACTGCAACACACACACACCCCCCGACCAGGAGGGCCACACACGGGGGTTGTGGGACGACTGCCCAGGTGGATGGCGGCAAGGCGACGACGCCCAACCAATGGCGTCTGCCCCCTAAATACCCCTCCCCAGCATGCAAAGCGAGGCGATCAACCTTCCTGATTGGCTGCCGAGGAGAAGTATCCACACGACCCTGACTCCACAGCTGCCACCTACCATCTGGGGTGCCTGAAAGTCCCCAGACAGCAAGTATGGGCACACAGCACAGCCAGAGGCCTTAAATGTAGCCCACATAAACATGGTTAGAGGCAACTAACTCTCTGACCCCCTCTAAATTTACAGAAGCACTGGCTATGAAAGTAGCCAGGCACTACACTACCAAGACTCTTGTTGGGCCATTTGTTGATAATATCTGTTTCTACATTGGATGTATGTCCTGTTATTAATTGTTTCTTAATAATGCATGTATTATTGCCACACTGGTGTGCATCTAAATAGTTATGGTTAATGAGGCCCTGTCCTGGGTGTAGGCACTGCCAACTTTATTATCAAACCCACTGTTCCACTTAGTGAAGGTTCCGGTTCTCTTATTTACCTACAGGTTTGGCTCAATATCCTGTTTCTAGAAGGCCATTTGCCATAACCCCCCTCTCCAAAAAGAGGGCTACACACTTTATACTTTTAATTTTTATTTGAGAAATGAACATCTTTCCTCTTGTTGGCCTGGTATCTCAAGTATATAATAAACTTTTAATCCATCAGTAACTTGTGCAGCTGGAGACAGAATGATACAGAAGTTGGGTTTATTAAAAAATGACCAGTCTTGTGGTTTTCCAGCATAACTTTCATCTCTACAACTTTGAAATTGCTCTTCCAGCCTTCTAAAAGATTGATATGAATTAATAACAGGTTGCTATGAAAAGCAGTATTCGGAGAAATTCTGCTATTGTGCTCTTTTTGTTTTATGCAGAGCCATTAGCAATTACAGGTGGTTTGGCATTCTGAAGGGGAATCTGTCTTCAGAAATGTTATAATTCCATCTATCATTAAACGGACCCAGAAATAATGCAATAGGCTCTGCCGAATCATACTTGTGTCTGCCATCTAGCTCTTTAGTCGATACTACTGCTACGCTGGAAATCATATTCTTCCCTTTTACCCCTTAAACTGGAAAACAAATGAAAGATTTCATATAAGGAATTAACGTTTATCACTTAGAACCTTATGACTGAAAAGCTTTGTAAGCGAATGACACAAGCACTAAAAGACCAGTACATGTAAAATACAAGTAAAGTACTCATACACAGGATGATTATGATGAGTGATTAGGCTGTTGAGATCTAATTAGCCCAAATGATTCCCAATTTCACTCTACATCTGATTTCCTGCCAATGTTTATCAACTACAATACATTGTCAACATCAGACGATGACAGCATCAATCTAATATTTTTCGATAATAAATTAGTGTAAAGTGCAATGATTAAGTGCAAAGTATGGTACTCAGAGCAGCCCTGCAGGTAGACATGAAAGACCTCAGTTTAATCCATGTATGTATTTATTAAAATGCTTAAAGCTTAGCTAAACCCTCCTATTCTTTAAAGCCAGGGAAGCTGCCATCTTAGCCTCTTCAATCTGCATTTGCCAAGTTGCCATAGTGCTCATATAGCCATTTGATGGTTTGACGCCTCAATTAAAACTACAAGCCACTGTGACAGTAATTATTCCCAAAATAGATATTTTCCAGCACACCGTGGATCGACAAAAAGTAGCGTCCAAATGTGTTGTGATCATGCAATAAATTACCTAAGAAGAGTGCAACGTTTCAGAGTCACGTAGGACCCCTTCGTCAGGCATGTGATGCTGCTATTCACAGCCTGCCTTGAATGTCGCTGTTTTCAGTAATAGTTAAATCAGCGGGTTTCGTTACACTTTAAATTGGTACTAAATGTTAGGTGTTTTTTTACATGAATGCATTCTCTGCATTTTGGTAAAAAAATGCCCCAGTACCCGTATATGCCCCCCTGTCCACAATCACTTTCCTGTGGTCAGGGGCACCATTAGAAATTGTAAGGCCCCATTAAGCCTGTCTGAAAGGGACCTTTCACCTCAATGTATCTGATCAGCTGTACATGACAGCCCTGCAGGCTAATCCATCCCGCGGAAGGGACTTAAATCTGCCAGTAATTAACCCCCCAACTCCACTTACCAAAATTGCTGAAGGAATAGTGGCACCAGCATGTCAAATTTTGGGTGTGGCCTAACTGCGCTAACAACGGCAGGAGTTTAAAGGGCAATGGTTAAATAAATCTGAGCCTATTCACTGTATATTATTATTTTTATTATTATTATTATTATTATTATACACGATTTATATAGCACCAACAGTTTATGCAACTCTTTACAAAGTAGAGGGGACAGCACAATTACAGTACAGTTCAATACAGAAGATACTGGAGGTCCCTGCTCATAGAGCTTACATTTTAAAGGGAGGGGGGTGGTACAAAATGTAATAGCTGCAAAGAATGATGGGTGGCACATATGCCACAGTAATTGTACCTACACACTAGGGAGTGCATATTTCAGAGAGTGCAGTGCTCTGCACAGAATGCACCCAAAAATTACCCTCTTCTGCCAGTACAAATCTTCCTCTTCCCAAGCCCATATCCCCCATAGTAAAGATCTTATTCAACAGCCCCAATGTTCACCCAGTACATCACCTCAGTGCAGATTTCCTTCATAGCCTAATCCCTTGGTACAGACACCCCCCCCCCCCCAACCCCAGTAGTGTACAGACCCTTTCAATACGGACATTACCCAGTACAGACACTCCCCAACCTACCTCTTTAGTACAAAATCCCGGTGGTATAGACCCCCCCCAGTATAGATCCCCCATCTCATCTTAACCCATAAGCACAGAGCCCTCACCTTAGCCTAACCCTGCAATACAGACCCCCTCCCATTCTAACCCTATATTATAAACCCCCCAAGTACAGTCTCCCCACCCAGCCTTTCCCCTCAATACAGACCCCTGTTCCAGGCTAATCTCCCATTCTCCAACAGACTCCCCTAACTAACCCTTAAGTACAGATCCCCGCACCCATCTTAACCCCTCATTACAGAACCCTGCTCTTAGTCTAATCCTTTAGTACAGACCCCCTCCCAGTATAATCCTTCAGTACAAAACCTCCCCCACAGTTGACAAGACAAGGTGTGGACAGGTATTGACAGAAAAGCTACAAGCTTTTGAATCAGAAGTGCTGATAGCCCACCCTCTACAGTATGTCTGTATCTCCCACTGTAGTGCAAGTGCATCCTACATAAGTGTGGCAACTCTGCTTTCCATTCAGGAGCAGGGCAGCATCAGTGCCACACCTTCTTAGGAAGTTGCATTTGGTGGACTTTGCTGGTGGAATCAACATGTATCTGTGGGACTTTGCAGAAGGCCTAACAGAAAACCATAGGTGCATATGCAGTCACAGTTTTTTCCCATAGGAAAACTGCCCAAAACCGCCAGACAAAAGTCCACCGGATTCCCCCGGCGGGAAAAAAGAGAACTGGTTCTCTTTTTATGTCCGGTGGTTTTTGGGCAGTTTTCCAGTCGGAAAAACTGTGATGAGCATACACACGGCCGGGATTCCCAGCCAAAAGCTCTCCTCACAGTTTCCCCATCTGGAGAACTGATCGTGTGTACGAGGCTTTAGAATTAAGTGCTGCAGCACACATTTTTTCATGGGAGGCCATAGTTCTGCTTAACTAGGGAAACCTGAAATCTAATTGGTCACTACAGGTTTTTGCAGCATATACATACAGTATGTAATCGACTATTAAAGCAAGCATGAAGGCTTTTATAATACAACATTTTAGGTTATGTGGAGCAAGCTATCAATTTAATTGCCAAAATTATATTTCAGTTCATTTTACTAATCTGGTTTTTGGTTGTCTACAAGGCACCCTGGATATTGCACTGTGATCTATGCCTACCAGAAATCCCCTTTTACCTAAGGTAGAAAGAGCATAATGTCTAATACTCAGTAAAGCTTATTCAGCAAGTCAATGCAAAGTACATTGATGACATGCAAAGATCTGTAACTAATAGCAGCAGTCAGAATCACGTCACGGATGTGACTATCATATACCAATACTTGATTGGCTTTTACAGGTTCTGCATGTAGTACATTGTCATTACATCTCGCTCTGTCTTAATGCATAAGCCTCAAGCACTCTGTCAATCCGTGTGTTATAATCTACAATTCCAACAAGGTGGTAAGAGGACCTTAAAGCTGAACTGCAGGCAGATATAAAAACACAAATGAATGCAGCTATGTAATCATTAAATATATATATATATTTTTTTATTCAGAAATTATTATGCCTTGGAGTTCCTGTACACTTGAAGTTCCTGTACACCAGATCATGCTAATAAGAGGAGAGAGCAGGGTGACACTGACAGATGAGCTCATCAGTGTGCTGCTTCTTATTTCACTGTCTAGTCACAGAAAGGGGTTGGGGGGATAGCTGTAAGTGAAAATGAAACTCCAGCAGAGAAAATTAAATTGCCCTTCCCTGGCAGGCAGGACTGTGATGTGTGGCAGAGCTGTGTAATCTCGGCATGGCCAATCCTATGGTCATATGCTCCTGGGTGCAGAAATATTTCTGGCGCCCCTACAAGGGCGTGGTCACCTTACTAACTCCTCCCCCTTTACAATTGTTTCTATGGCAACGACTCAAACACAGAGATGCTCCCCTAAGGAGTCATTGTTACCCCGGGATCCTCCCACGATCTATTAACAAAAAAATAAATACAGGAAGAGAAGCAGAGTACTCTAATTGAACCTGGAGGGGGGTCTCTCTAATGGACACAGAGAGGGCTTCTGTTAGAGAGTCTGTTTAGAAAGAGCCCCCAGACATAATACAGGAAATGGTCAGAGACTGCAGACATAGTACAGGAGATGATCAGAGACTGCAGACATGATACAGGAGATGATCAGAGACTGCAGACATGGTACAAGAGATCAATGCAGCCTCACCAGTGCCCATCAAATGCAACCTTATCAGTGCACTGTGCCCACCAAATGCAGCCTACCAGTGCCCACCAAATGCTGAGAGAGAGAGAGAGATAGATGAGTCAGAGAGAGAGAGAGAGAGAGAGAGAGAGAGAGAGAGAGAGAGATGAGGCTGAGAGAGAGAGAGAGAGAGAGAGATGAGGTTGAGAGAGAGAGATGAGGCTGAGAGAGGTGAAGCTAAGAGAAAGAGAGAGAGAGGTGAGGCTGAGACAGAGGGGGCTGAGACAGAGGGGGCTGAAAGAGATGAGGCAGAGAGAGGGAGAGAGAGAGAGAGAGAGAGAGAGAGAGAGGTGAGGCTGAGAGAGAGATGAGGCTGAGAGAGAGATGAGGCTGAGAGAGAGAGATGGGGCTGAGAGAGAGAGAGAGAGATGAGCCACTTTAAGGACATTTAAAAGCAAAATAGAAGGATGAGGTAAGTGAAGGAGGACTGCACTAAGGTAAAGGAAGCTATTTAGGAAAAAAATGTTTTACCTTTACAACCCCTTTAAGCTCAGTCAGATTAGATGGGGACCATTGGGGGAGCCATTTACAGGTCTCTCCAGAGATGTTCAATTGGGTTCAAGTCAGAGCTCTGGCTGGACAGCCCTAGGACATCCACAGGATTGTCCCTAAGCCACTCTGGTGTTGTCCTAGCTGTGTGCTTAGGATCTACTTCCATTTGAGAATTATGGAGGCCACTGTGCTCTTGGAAACTTTCAATTCAGCAGACATTTTTTTGTAGCCTTCGACATATCTGTGCCTACTGTAGCAACAATCCTGTCTCTGAGCTCTGCCAGCAGTTCCTTTGAACTCATGGATTTTGCTCTGATACAGTATGCATTGTCAACTGTGAGGCCTTTTATGGAGGAGTGTATTGTGTCTTTCCAAATCATGTCCAATCAATTTAATTTAGCACGGGTGGACTCCAATCATGGTGTAGAAACATCTCAGCAACAATCAAGAGAATGAAAAAGGGGTCACAATATGGGACCACTTTCTTGGGATTGCGGCCCCCCCCCCCCCAGCTGAAAAAATTAGGCTAGTTAGTCAGTTTAGTTGGGGTTAATGTAGCACCTGTTCCTTAATTAGCTGTAAGGGAGCCAGACAGGAAGAGCCAATGGGGATCCAGGGAAGCTGCTGGAAGCATGGGGAAGTCTATATAATGAGCAGCTGGTACCGGGGCTCTTCCTCTGGCACGGTGAACGCAAAGGCAGCGTGAACTCCCTCCCTCCCGCCCCAGTCGCGACTACTTTTATGTGATGGGTCACCCTGGATCCAGGGGGGACTTTATTTATTTATGATTGAAAATGTGCTACTGCTCGAGTTGTAAGAACTGAACAGGTAGAAATATGGTATATGATGGTATATGTTGGTTTATATTGTTTCTGAAAGAATAAATTAAAGTTATAAAAATATAAAATTATTATTTGTAAAAAATCAATAAAGGTGTCGCAGCCAAGTTTTTGCCAAATAAAATGGTTTTCGTGTATTTACTGTATGTTAAGTTGTATTTGGGAAGGTTGTTGGTTGGGCGGGTGGGGCCTGCAATTCCAATGGGAGGTGCCTGAGCTAAATTTCAAGTGTTGTTGCAAAGGGTCTGAATACTTACACCTATGTGATATTTTAGTTTTTCCTTTTTCATACATTTGAAAACATTTCAAAAATTCTGTTTTCACCTTTTTATAATGGGGTCCTAAGTGTAGATTAATGAAAAATGTTTATTTAAAAAAACTGTAGTATCAGGCTGTAACTTAACAAATTTGGAAAAAGTGAAGGGGGTCTGAATACTTTAGTATTTATTTATGTGTGTGTGTAAGACATTGGCTAATTCGGAGCTGCGGTTTACATTCCTTCATCTTTTTAATTCGGCTTACTAGTGCCTTAATGTTCATGTTCAGCATTCCAAGTGCCAACGTGTTAATTCCAGAGGCATACTTCTGTATACATTGAGTCACGGTAAGGAAATCGGATGTCTGATTCTCAGAGCAGAACATTCAGGCAGCACACAATTGAGATGCCTATATATTTAGAAGATAGGTCGTAGTAATCATATGCCTTTGTAATTAGCAGGAACTAAAGCAACTCAAAAACATGATGCAGTTTGGCTCATCAGACTTGAGTTGCATCATTAAGCCTCTGCTGCCCACTTCGTAATGATGAAGTTACATGAATCATTAAGCCACCTCTCAGCATTGCTACAGTGAACTGCTATGTATCATTATGTGAATGCGCTTCAGACAAATGAAGATTACATTACAGTCCTTGGTTGGACAGTTTCTGATGATGTCCAATACACTGACAAAGCAAAAGAGGAATACATTTAGTGTAAGATCTTTTTTTTTTTTTTTTCATTTTTTGTTACAGTGTGCTAAAGATGAACCGAACTCTGGAAGATATTTCCAAAAAATGCAGGCAAGTGGCAAAGGATTAGTTTTATCTGTGCTCTCCATGCAACTGATCTTTACCCCATGATTGACTTACAAAACCTTGCTCTGTACAGTGGCTGTGTGGAGGTGGCAAACTTGGTTGAAGCAGGGCTTAGCTTCCTTGTGTAGCACACACCCACACAGATGCAGGTGCCTTTCACTGGATCTGGAAATTTGGAGAAACTTCTAAAACCTATTGGGCGGAGGTCAGGATAGCTGATCTGCATTCTTGAGGTAACTTGGCCAATTCCCAGGCAAAGGCTATGGCAGGGTGGTTGAGTCAGCCCTTAAATATGGGAGAGCAATGCCAGTGGGGTAGTTGGGTGGAAGATGGAGTGCTGAGGAGATTGTCTGTGGCCAAGGAGGGGATCCTTGTGTCTGAAGGGCTCTTTCTCCAGGCTGGGCTTGGGCAGATCCTGACCAGGGATGAGCTTGATGTTCGGGTCAAACATAAGTTCGACTCGAACATCAGGTGTTCGCCCGTTTGCCGAACAGCGAACATTATGGGGCGTTCACGGAAAATTCAAGTGCCGCGGGACACCCCATAAAGCACTGCAAGATCACAGTGCATTGCTGTATGATGATTGGCCAAAGCATGCACCTGACCTGCATGCTTTGGCCAATCCCAGCGCCCTCTGCTAAGAGAGCCATAATTGGCCAGTCATTGCTCAGGGGGATTAAGTCCATGCCCCACACTATATAAGGCTGCCCACACGGCGGCCCTGTGTAGTGTTGTTGGTGTGGACGGAGAGATAGCTTGATTTAGATTAAGCAGGATGGTTATTCAGTTAGTGGCAGTGTATTTGATAATATATATACTGTATATATACAGTCAGTCTAGTATATATATATATATATATATATATATATATATATATATATATATACTCTGCATCCAGTGTAGCCTATATCTACAGTGTATTCCGTGGTGTACTTTTTCTAATAACCTTCTGTTGGTGTATTTGCTTTATAGTGGATATGAGACCTAAAAAAGAAAAAAAAAAAAGTTTTACTCACCTGGAAATGCCTGTTGCTATGCGGTCCCACAAAATCTGCCTTCGGATTCACCTAGGATCCTGATATCAGCTCCCTTGGCTCCTCCGAACGCTAATGCTCCTGGGAAATGTGTGTCATCATTTCCCAGGATGCCATGCGCATCCCCTAGGGCAAGAACGTGTTACTTCGATACCGGAAGTGATGCGATTCATGTTAGTTTTGCTTTAATAATCTCCCGGCTTGTTTTTGTTTATGGGTTGCCATCACAACGTCATGCACTTCCGCCGCCGCTCGTTGTGATAGCAACCCAAGTGGTTGATGGCGCGGCGCTGCTGCTGTCTTGCGCATGCTCAAGAATGGGGCGGGACGGGCGGCCCTTTCGCAGTCGTCACCTGCCGATTCCCGGGAAGTAATTGCTTGTGGGCTTCACAATGCCCACAAGCAAAATTACACCGATAAACACACAATTTTATAAAGTGTTCCTTGGAAATAAGTCTGCGGAGCGGAGGCGGATTTCTAAATATTAAGTGACCGTATGTATTGCAAAACAAAGATTAATGAAAGGACATACTAAAAAAAAATGCTAATTGTGGTTGGAACCCCGCTTTAATATGCCCTTTGATGAAAGCAATAAAGGAAATGCGTCATGGCGAGACCACGCAGCAACCCACGCCGATGATCAGCTGTAATACCCTACCTGGGAACACCGCTCCAGCGGTGAGAAGGTATATCAGGATCCAATGACCTAACAGAGATATAACACGCATTTTATATTTTGTTACATTATACGTGCACACCCACATGGGATCACTTTTATTTTATTAATAAATGTATTTTTACTGGATTACGCCATGTGCACTTTTGTTTCTTTGCTTGTCATGAGCAACATTCAGATGGAGGTATGCAGAGTGTGCTATAAAACAGCTACCCAACATCCACCCATAGATCCAGCCTCACCTGCTGAGAACAGCCAGTAAAACATACATTGTTAACCTGTTACCATCTGGTAAGTGAATTACCTTTGGGGGATTCCCATGCAAGCAATAAGGATATTATCTGGAATTTTGATCTGCAAAGATTTGGGTTTTTCAACAACTTTTTTTTAATGTGGACTATCAGTTATCCAACATCCTGATTTTGTAATTGACACAAGTGGAACTGTTATATCGATACATGAACTTCCTAAGCGCTACTAATGTTTTAATGATTTATTTATTTTAACATATTTTTGATGCAGTTTTATTTTACTAGTAGCAGCTTCTTTATATATCATTATTTTTGCATTAGGGCTGAGGGAGAAATATCTTCTATCTGTATGATTATTTCTCATTGTTTGTTTGTTTAATATATATGTGTATATATATATATATATATATATATATATATATATATATATATATATTAGTGCTGTCAAGCGATTAAAATTTTTAATCGCGATTAATCGCATTAATGTCATAGTTAACTCACGATTAATCGCGCCAAAAAAATTTTTTTTGTTTTCTTATTTCTGTTTTTATTTTTTTATAATATTAAATTGTGTTTTTTTAATTTTTTTACATTTTGATCACTTTTATTGCTGTCACAAGGAATGTAAACATCCCTTGTGACAGCAATAGGTGGTGACAGGTACTCTTTATGGAGGGATCGGGGGTCTAAAAGACCTCCGAGCCCTCCTTTGCACTTCAAAGTATTCAGATCGCCGAAAACGGCGATTCTGAATACTGTGTACTTTTTTAAATCCGGCGCCATTGGCAGCCGAGAAACCCGGAAGTGACGTCATGACGTCGCTTCCGTGGTTTCAATGCGGAGACTGAATCAAAGCCGCTTACGGCTTAGTGTCAGTCTCCGCCTGGACACAGAAGGCGCCGGATGGAGGATCGGGTCTCCCGGTGGGACTGGAGGCCCGGTCAGAGCGGCGAAAGGCGGCGGGAGGGGGGGATGTCCCCTCCCGCTCCTCCGGCATAACAACCGAGCGGCTTTTAGCCGCATCGGTTGTTATGTTTGGATAGCCGATCGCCCGCTCTAAACAACGGTACCGGGATGATGCCTGCGGCATCATCCCGAACGCCGACTCGTTAATCGCGCGATAAAAAAATTGACGGCGTTAACGTGGGTTTGCGTTAACGCCGTTAATAGCGCGTTTAATTGACAGCACTAATATATATATATATATATATATATATATATATATATATATATATACACACACAGTCTTGTATATATATATAGTGGGAGATTAGCTTGTGAGGGATCACCTTTTCTGAAGGTAAGGTCAGCAAATAGGCACTTTCTTTAAAATCTGGCGGATGCCAGGTTTATTTACAGGAGGTTTGCAAATAAAAATAAACAAAACAGTAAATTAAATCCTTGAACAAAATAGTCTCCTCTCTATACAGTGCAGGGCTGGTCCCCGTCACCCATAAAAACATGCTGTAAAGCAAACCTTTCAGTCCAACATACAGAGCTCCTCTCACTCAGGAGATCTCCTTTCCCATGGTTGATTTCCTCGTCCACATGAGGTACAATTGTACTTCTGTTTTTTCTTCACTGACATCTGGTCTTCCACTCTCGCTACCTTTCTCATCCTGGCTCTTTGTCACTTCTTCCCTGGCAGCCTAGCTGCCAGCTTTCACTCTAGCATCATCCTTTGTCACCACACAGGTCCCTCCCCCCACACCCTCCCTACAGCCACCTTATGTGACTCCCAAGCCCTATTTAATTAATCTTCACTCCCCCACAGAGATGCCTTGTGGTTCCGTGCCCACCCTGACTGTTGCGTAGGTCATCCCTGTTGGGCTGTCCACCAGGGCTCCCGGTTGGAGATGTTCCCGGATGCTTTTTGGCACTCTACCACCACACCATTAACCTGCGAACCTCAAATAGTAAGTACGCACTTTGGTGCTGCTGGGGTTTTACGCTACCCCTGTACATGTTCTTAACTATTCAATGATTATTGATCATCTCCATACAATCTCTATTCTAGATACCATGATACCAGATACCATGTGCATGCTTCTGAAGAGTGGCGTGTAAGCCACAAAACGCGTAGACCTATTTGATGCCGCGTTTCCACCTACCTCTACCCAGGTTTTCAAATACTATATAATTTCTATCTCTACAGGTCCAATGAGGCCATAGGTCCTGCAGGCATTACTTCACTATTATGATTTTATCCAACCCTGTCTTTAGTGAATTATGGAATTTTATTATGGTCTTACTATAAGAGATTATTGTCATTATTTTGTTTTTTTATCATGCCTATTGTTTATCAATGATACCAGTGGTTACATTTTGAAACACTATGTTATTATCATGGTTACTGTTGCTACTGTGTTTATTATTTACTATGATATTAACATGTATGCATGTTTACAATTTTACATCAATAAAATTCATTTTGTTCAGCAAAACTACTCTCTTGCTCTCCCACTTTCTTTGCTCCTCTCCTCTCGAAAGTTGGGTATAAACCGTCTGTAATACCTGGTAATGCCCAGGAAGGCCCAAAACTTGTTTTTTTGTTTACTGGTTGGGGCCATGTTTGAATTGCCTCAACCTTATGGGTCTCAGGCTTCAGCAGTAGATTTAGCAGTTTTTGCCAATAGCCTTTTGTTAGGTCTAGGGTCGTTATGTAGCGAGCCTGTCCTAACCTGTCCACAAGTTTGTCGACCCGAGGCATCGGGTATGCATCAAACTTGGACACACTGTTGAGTTTCCTAAAGTCATTACAAAACCTGATAGTGCCATCAGGTTTTGGGACCAGCACTATGGGGCTCGACCACTCACTGTGGGACTCTTCTATCACATCCAACTCTAACATATTTTTTATTTCCTTCACGACTGCCTCTCGCCTGGCCTCTGGGATTCTATATGGCTTAACATTTACGCAAACCCCTTGTTCTGTCACTATGTTGTGTTGGATAACATTGGTCAGTATGGGTAAGGGGGAGAAAAAGGCTCTATTTTTGTACACAAACACCCTAACGTCACTTTGTTGTGCCACGGACAGGGAATCCATTATGGGGACGTCAGGTGTCCCCGGTACCCGGTCTGTTGGAGGCAGGGTTGTGGCCAGTAAAGTCTCTCTGTCCTTCCAGGGCTTTAGGAGATTCACATGGTAAATTTGGTGTGGTTTCCTTTTCCTTTGTGGTAGATTTTGTAGTTTACCTCCCCCACCCTTCCGACAACCTCAAAGGGACCCTACCACTTGGGGAGGAACTTACTTTCCACCGTAGGAACCAGTACCAACACTCTGTCCCCGGGGGTGAAAGTACGGACCTTGGCACCCCGTTCATATACCCTCCTCTGGGCCTCCTGGGCTTGCTCCATATGATCTCGCACCAGGGACAGGACAGCTGCGATTCGATCCTGCATCAAGGAGACATGATCTATGATGCTTCTATATGGGGTGGCCTCTCCTTCCCACGTTTCTTCAGCGACCTCTAGCAGCCCCCTGGGATGTCTACCGTACAAAAGCTCAAAAGGAGAATAGCCTGTGGAGGCCTGCGGAACCTCACGTATGGCAAACATAAGATATGGTAGCAAAAAAATCACAGTTTCTCCAATCTTTGTCGACCACCTTTTTTAGCATACTTTTCAAAGTTTTATTAAATCTTTCGACCAGACCATTTGTTTGGGGGTGGTAGACAGAGGTACGGAGATAGGAGATTTTGTATAGTCTACACAGTTCCTTGATAACCCTGGACATAAATGGGGTGCCCTGATTGGTTAAGAGCTGAGGTGTTGCACAGGGGTACGGCTTCAGGACAGCGCGTCCCATAGTCCAGGATCACCAGAATATGCTGGCAACCCCGGGCAGATTTTACAACCGGCCCCACCAGGTCCATACCAATCCTCTCATAGGGGACCTCAATTATTGGTAGAGGGACAAGGGGGCTGCAAAAATGGGGAGACGGTGCCAACATTTGGCACTCGGGGCACGATTCGCAGTACTCCTTGACATCTGCATGCAACCCGGGCAAAAAAAATCTGGGTGATTCTCTCCCTGTTTTTTTCCGACACCGAGATGTCCCCCCATTACATGACCATGGGCCAGGTCTAGCACCACCGGGTGGAAGGGTTCTATACAGTGCGGGGCTGGTCCCCATCACCCACAAAAACATGCGGTAAAGCAAGCCTTTCAGTCCAACATACACAGCTCCTCTCACTCAGGTTCCCCCCTGAGTCTCCAGCCAAAGCTATTCTGTGCTCTCTTCAGGGATATTTAAAGTCCACCTGATTGTGGACTCCAGTAGACCCAAACATCCGAACCGGAACCCAGCCTGCCACAGAGGCTGGAAAAAACGGGCCGGATTCCGGTTCAGTCCCTTACAATGGAACGAATGTGAGGTGCGATGTAGCGATTATCATATATTTCACATTGCATACTGTCACAATATACATATATATATATATATATATATATATATATATATACACACACAGGTGATACTAGAAAAATTTGAATATCGTACAAAAGTTCATTTATTTCACTAATGTGAATATTGTTAAAAGGTGCAATATTTTAGGCTCAAAGTGTCCCACTCTAATTAGCTAATTAAGCCATATTACCTGCAAAGGGTTCCTGAGCCTTTAAATGGTTTCTCAATCTAGTTCAGTAGGAATCCCAATCATTGGAAAGACTGCTGACCTGACAGTTGTGCAGAAAAACATCATTGACACCCTCCATAAGGAGGGAAAGCCTCAAAAGATAATTGCAAAAGAAGTTAGATGTTCCCAAAGTGCTGTATCAAAGCACATTAATAGAAAGTTATGTGGAAGGGAAAAGTGTGGAAGAAAAAGGTGCATAAGCAGCAGGGATGACCGCAGCCTGGAGAGAATTGTCAGGAAAAGGCCATTCAAAAGTGTTGGACTTTCACAAGGAGTGGACAGAGGATGGAGTCGGTGCATCAAGAGCCACCATACACAGACGGATCCTGGACATGGGCTTCAAATGTTGTATTCCTCTTATCAAGCCACTCCTGAACAACAAACAACCTCAGAAGTGTCTTACCTGGGGTAAAGAAAAACAGACCTGGGCCCTGATTCAGATACAACTTACGGCGACATATCTCCAGATACGCCGCCGTAATTTCAAATCTGCACCGCCGTATCTTTACGCCGATTCTCAAAGGCAGATACGTTGAAAAAATAGGCTTCCTCCGCCGACGTAACTAGCATACGCCAGCGTATAATTGTGTGCAATTTTACGCTGGCCGCTAGGTGGCGCTTCCGTTGATTTCTGCGTAGAATATGCAAATTAGCTAGATACGCTGATTCACGAACGCGTATGTGCGCCCGGCGTATCAAGATACGTCGTTTACGTAAGGCGTCGGACCGGTGTAAAGTTACCCCTCATAAAGCAGGGGTAAGTCATGTTAGGTATGGACGTCGGAAACGTACGAACAGCGTCGTATTTTACGTTGCTTGCGTAAGTCGTCCATGAATGGGGCTGTGCGTAGGTTACATTCACGTTGACTAAGTATTGAGCGGGCGTAATTTACTTTGGAAATTCTACGTGATACTGAGCATGCGCACGCATGCGCCGTTCGAAAAGAGCGTAATTTACGTGGGGTCACCAAACATTTACATACAACACGCCCCCTACCAGCCTAGTTTGACTTAGGCAGGCTCACGCCGTGTCAGATACACTACGCCGCCGTAACTTAGAGCGCAAGTTGTTTCTGAATACGGGACCTGCCGCTCTAAGTTACGGCGGCGTAGTATATCTGAGATACGCTACGCCCGCCTAAAGATAGGCAGATGTTTCTGAATCCGGGCCCTGGTCTTTTGCTCAGTGGTCCAAAGTCCTCTTTTCTGATTAGAGCAAATTTTGCATCTCATTTGGAAACCAAGGACCCAGAGTATGGAGGAAGAATAGAGAAGCACACACGGCAAGATGCTTGAAGTCCAGTGTGAAGTTTCCACTGTCTGTGCTTATTTGGGGAGCCATGTCATCTGCTGGTGTTGGTCCACTGTGCTTCATTATGTCCAGGGTCAACACAGCCGTCTACCAGGAGATTTTGGAGCACTTCATGCTTCCTTCCACAGGCGAGCTCTATGGGGATGCTGACTTCATTTTCCAGCAGGACTTGGCACCTGCCCACACTGCCAAAAGCACCAAAACCTGGTTTAATGACCGTGGGATTACTGGGCCAGATCCACAAAAACCCAGCGCAACGTAACTTTTTCAATTTAAGTTACACGGCCGGAAAATTTCTACCTAAGTGCCCGATCCACAAAGCACTTACCTAGAAATTTTCGGCTGTGTAACTTAAATCCGGCCGGCGCAAGGCGTTCCTATTCAAATGGGGCGAGTCCCATTTAAATTAGGCGCGCTCCCGCGCCGGCCGTACTGCGCATGCTCACGACGTCATTTTCCCGACGTGCTTTGCGCGGTTTTACGTTGCGCCGTGTTTTGAGAATCGCGACGGGCGTAAAAAAAAAAATACGAGTTGCGGCGGAAAAAAAAAAATTGAAAAAAAAAGACGGCGACGCGGGATAGAAGGGTCTACTTTTACAAGGCCTAAACAGTTTAGGCCTTGTAAAAGCAGCCCTAATTTTACGATTGCAAACTAATACTTACGGAGAAAAAACGAAGCGTAAAAGCTTTGTGGATCTCCGTAAGTGCTAATTTGCATACCCGAAGCGGCATTTCGACTCGAAATGCCCCCAGCGGCGGATGCGGTACTGCATCCTAAGATCCGACAGTGTAGGTCCCTTACACATGTCGGATCTTCTCCCTATCTTTTGGAAACTGATTCTGTGGATCAGTTCCAAAGATAGAAACAGGGATACGACGTCGTATCAGTAGATACGCCGTCGTATCCCTTTTGTGGATCTGGCCCACTGTGCTTGATTGGCCAGCAAACTTGCCTGACCTGAACCCCATAGAGAACCTATGAGGCATTGCCAAGAGAAAGATGAGAAAAATGAGACCGAACAATGCAGAAGAGCTGAAGGCCGCCATTGAAGCATCCTGGTCTTCCATAACACCTCAGCAGTGCCACAGGCTGATAGCTTCCATGCCACGCCGCATTGAGGCAGTAATTGCTGCAAAAGGGGCCCAAACCAAGTACTGAGTACATATGCATGCTTATACCTTTCAGAGGTCTGATATTGTTCTATGTACAATCCTTGTTTTATTGATTGCATGTAATATTAAAATTTTCTGAGATTGTGGATTTGGGGTTTTCATGAGCTGTAAGTCATAATCATCACAGTTATGACAAATCACGGCTTGAACTATCTTGCTTTGCATGAACTTTTGCACGATATTCAAATTTTTCGAGTATCACTTCTACTCTGCATCCAGTATAGCCTATGACTACAGTGCATTCCCTGTTGTACTATTTCTAATACACTAAAGGCGTGCGGGTGTATTAATATTTTTATATATATATATACTCTGCATCCAGTGTAGCCTAAATCTACAGTGCATTCTGTGGTGTACTGTTTCTACTACACTTCTGGTGGTGTACACAGTACACAATACAGTGCAGCCGTAGTGCAGTTGCTACTACTTTTCTGGTCATGTACACAGTATGTAATACAGTGCATCCGTAGTGCAGTTGCTACTACACTTCTGGTGGTGTACACAGTACATAATACAGTGCAGTCGTAATGCACCAGGATAGGGGCAGGGGAGCTTGTTTTTTTTTTGCCACGCCAGTGGCTACTGATCAAGGATGCATGCACTGTTCTGTCACCATTTGAGGAGGCCACAAGGATAATGAGCAGTGACAATGCATGCATCAGTGATACTGCCCTTCTTGTCTTCTTGTTAGAGCACATGCTTTGTGTAATAATGGACAGGGCACTTGAGGCAGAACAGCGGGAAGAAGAGGAGGAATTCCTTACCTCTCAAGGCCCCCATTATCCAGATAGTATTCCCACCAAACACACAGGAAGAAGAGAAGGAGGAGGAGAATTGTGTCAGCATGGACGTGGAGGATAACATTCAGCAGCAGTCTTCAAGGGATCGTTTTCAGTCCCTAGAAACCCAAGGAGCTGTACGTGGCTGGGAGGAGGTTGTTACGCATCTGTGATCCTTAGTGACCCAGAGGACTCAGAATCGAATGCCTCTGCAAACGTACACTGCATGACCTCCCTGATTCTGCAAAGCCTGCAAAAGTACCCTAGGATTTGTGGTATCAAGGAGAGGGAACATTACTGGCCAGCAACCCTTCTTGATCCATGTTACAAGGGTAAGGTTGCAAAACTCATCCTGCCTTCGCAGAGGGAGCAGAGGATGAAACATCTTCAGTAGACCTTGAATAAAGGTTTGTGTAATGCATTTACAGACCCTGGGAGGTTACAATTTCCTGGCGCTGGACAACATGTTGCTGAGGCTTCATTCAGTCAGAGGAAGAACGGTGGACAAAGTGGCCGGCTGACCAATGCCTTCAGACAATTTTTCAGTCCTCAGCGCCAAGGTCTTATCAGTTCAAGCAACCATCGCCAGCGTCTGCATTACATGGTGCAGGAATATCTAGGGGCAAGACCAAACTTGGAGACCTTTCCAACAGAGAATCCACTGGGTTACTGGGTCTTGTGGATAAACCACTGGCCAGAACTTGCTCAATATGCAGTTGAGCTACTGGCCTTTCTGAACGCACATTCAGTGATGCTGGAGGGTTTGTAATGGATCATAGAGTGCGCCTGTCCACAGACTCCGTTGATAGGCTTAAATTTATAAAAAAATAATCAGTCTTGGATCAGCAGCTATCAAGTGCTGTGCTCCGATGAAGAGGCCTCTGTAGCCTTGAAACGCGTCAGCCGGCAGTGACACACCTCACTTCCCCCCCATCTGGGATTGTGGCTCGAGGGGTATTCACCACCATACCGTTGTTGACAAGCCTTTCATACTATCTTGTTTGCGAGTAGTTTGATGTTTTTTTTTTATTCATTTATTAAACTGTCAAATGGTAATACACGAGGCTGGTGCGCCTTTCTTTTTCTTCTCTTTGTTAGCAGCTATCAAGCACCTGATGCTGATGTAACTGATTGAATTTTCTATGGATGTGGGATCCTTTGAAGACTGTGAGGTCTCCCGATGCTTCGCCCAATACTTTTTTTTTTCAGAGAGAGAGGGGCGGCGAGGGGGCGGAGAGCGGAGCAGAGCAGTTCTCAAAGATAAAGCCAAGACCTCCCCCCGGCCGCCGCCATCTAGTTGATAAGCGCGGGGAACAATACAGCTTTCATTTGAATAGCTGTGTGTTCCCCCGCTGCAACTAGTCATATATAGCCCCTCCCCCGTTGCGCCCCACCATACACCGTGCGTCTTTCTTGTTTGACTCCGCCTATGCATGAACTGCGCTGCGATTGGAAAAGAGATGTGTCTATCTAAGTAGACAGGCTTGTTATTGGCTGAGCCTATAGCCAGCTGTAGATTGTTGGGTGAGGCCAGCGTGCTAAGAGAGCTGAGCAAGTGAGTGTGTGTTTACATTGCGGTGTCAGTGTTGGCAGCACACTGTGCTACTTTCTAAATGGACTGAGAGTTCTTAGTCCTCAGCGCCCCTTCACGTGGGGGCGGTAGCGGTAAAGCACCGCTATTCGGACAGGCGTTTTAACCCCCTAGAAGGGGTTAAAAAGGGGTTAAAAGTGCCGGTGTAGAGCCGCTGCCAAATTGCTTTGCAGGCGATTCGACAGCGCTGCCAATACATTCCAATTGGCAGGGGCGGATTTGGAGTGGTGTATACACCGCTCACAAACCGCCCCAAAGATGCTGCTTGCAGAACTTTTCCTAATGCCCTGCAAGTGCCCCACCCAGGGGCGTACCTAGAGCATTTGGCACCCGGGGCGGATCCTATATCTGGCACCCCCACGGTAAAATGTAAAAACACCCCACTGCGTCCCCTGCATTCTTTAATATCTCTTTGTAACTACTGTGTACCCCTCTCCACATATCCCTTTACATTACACGGCACCCTGCACCTCTGGACCCCTTTACATTACACAGCACCCTGCACCTCTGGACCCCTTTACATTACACAGCACCCTGCATCTCTGGACCCCTTTACATTACACAGCACCCTGCATCACTGGACCCCTTTACATTACACAGCACCCTGCACCTCTGGACCCCTTTACATTACACAGCACCCTGCATCTCTGGACCCCTTTACATTACACGGCACCCTGCACCTCTGGACCCCTTTACATTACACAGCACCCTGCACCTCTGGACCCCTTTACATTACACAGCACCCTGCACCTCTGGGCCCCTTTACATTACACAGCACCCTGCATCTCTGGACCCCTTTACATTACACAGCACCATGCACCTCTGGACCCCTTTACATTACACAGCATCCTGCACCTCTGGACCCCTTTACATTACACAGCACCCTGCATCTCTGGACCCCTTTACATTACACAGCACCCTGCACCTCTGGACCCCTTTACATTACACAGCACCCTGCACCTCTGGACCCCTTTACATTACACAGCACCCTGCATCTCTGGACCCCTTTACATTACACAGCACCCTGCATCACTGGACCCCTTTACATTACACAGCACCCTGCACCTCTGGACCCCTTTACATTACACAGCACCCTGCATCTCTGGACCCCTTTACATTACACGGCACCCTGCACCTCTGGACCCCTTTACATTACACAGCACCCTGCACCTCTGGACCCCTTTACATTACACAGCACCCTGCATCTCTGGACCCCTTTACATTACACAGCATCCTGCACCTCTGGACCCCTTTACATTACACAGCACCATGCACCTCTGGACCCCTTTACATTACACAGCACCCTGCACCTCTGGACCCCTTTACATTACACAGCACCCTGCACCTCTGGACCCCTTTACATTACACAGCACCTCTATATCCCTTTACATTAGACTGCACCTCTGGACAGTGCAAACCCCTCCCTACAATACAGACCCACCACTACAGTGCAGACCTCCCTACAATACAGAACACCCCCCCCCCCCACAATACGGACCCACCCCTACAGATCAGAACCCCCCCACAATACAGAACCCCCCCTCATATACAGAACCCCCCATACAGATACCACCCCCTACAATACAGAACGCCCCCCTACAATACAGAACACCCCCCTACAATACAGAAGCCCCCATACAGATACCACCACCTACAATACAGAACACCCCCCTACAATACAGAACACCCCCAAATACAAAACCCCCCTATACAGATACCACCCCCATACAATACAGAACCCCCCTACAGTTCAGACCCCCCTACAATACAGAACACCCCCTCTACAATACAGAACCCCCCCATACAGATACCACCCCCTACAATACAGACCCCCCTCCCTCATATACATAACCCCCCTATACAGAACACCCCCCACAATACAGAACCCCCCCTCCTATACAGAACACCCCCCCTCATATACAGAACACCCCCCACAATACAGAACCCCCCCTCCTATACAGAACACCCCCCCTCATATACAGAACACCCCCCACAATACAGAACACCCCCCCTCATATACAGAACACCCCCCACAATACAGAACCCCCCCTCCTATACAGAACACCCCCCCTCATATACAGAACACCCCCCACAATACAGAACCCCCCCTCCTATACAGAACACCCCCCCTCATATACAGAACACCCCCCACAATACAGAACCCCCCCTCATATACAGAACCCCCCCTTACAATAGTGCAGAGTGACACCCCCCCTTGCCTTCAGACCCGTAATGCTGCTGATGTAAAGTGATGATCAGCGTGCCGCGTGTTAGAGCACTTGTACGGAGGAGGGGGAGGCGGCCGCAGCTTCACGCTGCTTGGGTCGGCTGTGTGACTGTCAGACAGTCACAGCCGATAGTATCAGAGCCGCGGCGCTGCGCTGCCACGGAGAAGGGGGATCATTGCGGCCGGGTCCCGGGCGGCGAGTATCACTCGGGTACGGCTCGCACGGCACCCCCCCCCCTCCTGAATAGCCAGGCTGTGTGTTACCTAGTCTGCCGTCAATCATGCTGTCACCGCGCCATGCCTCAGTCACGGAGGGGGGGGGGGGCGTCGGCCTGACACCCCCCCAGTGTGTGGCACCCGGTGCGGCCCGCCCCCCTCGCCCCCTGCTTAGTCCGCCATTGGCCCCACCCCAGTGTGAAAGCACTCAGGCTTTCACACTGGGACTACAGATGAGCCATTTTTCAGGCGCTATTTTTAACGCTAAAGCGCCTGAAAATGGCCCAAGTGTGAAAGGGGTCTTAAGGATGCATTACACGACCCTGCAAGGGGTCAAACACGCCCTGCACCCTGGGGATCGTCAGAAGATCTTGATGGCTCAAAGGATAAAGGGTAATCTATAGCTGGTATGTACTCCTTCCAGTGTGCTGCTTCAAACTTATAATCCACAATGACTACCGGTAGGTCCAGAATCACATGTAAAAAACAAGAAAAATGCCTCCTATAGTGCAGTATCTGAGGGATTATAAGTAGACCACTGTATCCCAGCAAACAATAAACTCACATTTATTTAAGACTTAAAAAGCATTAAAGATATCAGAACAGTCTAACTTAGTATTGTAGTCCACCGCCAGGCTCCACCTCTACTAATTTCGCCACCTCCCAAGTGGCATCATCTGGAGGAATCATTCCAGTATTCAAGGCTATGAGAAAATAGCATGGGTAGTTAGAATACAATGCAAACTCTTTGACACGACAACCCATATTCCATGTCCCACATGCAAACCTAAATATAGATTGTAGAGGTCCATGGTGGCAATGGGGGCATGGTGATGGGAAAGGGGCAATTATGGGAACAAATAACAGGAGTAGGGAAAGGGGAGGAGGATGAAGAAAGAGGATGTAATAGCCAAACAACAAAAGGCAAAGTAAAAGTGTTAGCATGTTATACTGAAACATTTTTGACACAATTTATATGATTCCCAGTTTTGTGCCCTACACAGCAAAAGGAAAAGAGCAGTTGGTTGTAAGTAGGTATGTACATAAGGTGGAAATGGTGTGAGATAAGTTACCTTATGCTTGGGGGTTGTGCTTTAACATTTGACTGCTGTTATTTGTCACACTGCAATATTGTCATTTTTATTTACTTTGATGGAAGAAAAGGTCATTGTGATATTTCTGAGTTACAAAACAGACCTTTAAAGGGTCACGCGTTAAAGTAATATAGGTCTCAACATATATTGAAGCTGTTTTTGCAGCAACATTATACATTACCTACATTGTACTTGTTTTTAAATTGTATCCAGGTTTACATAATCTGTCCATTAGCCAGTAACTTACTTATATCTCGCAAAGGCCAAAAAAGCCCTTTTCAGAGACTGGCTACATTTTCATTTCTACAAGAGGATCTGGTGATTTTATAAGAAAAGGTCAACCCCTTTGAACATCGCATTTTCACACAACATGAACATCAACTGTGCAGTACAGTTTGGGCAAGCTTCCCATTGGAATTATGTTTAACCTTGGTAAGTAAGACGAATGAGACCACCTGAATGCATCTTCATTGGTCAACCCAGAGTGATTGCTCTTACACAATCATGTATTTATGGTCAAACCATTGGTGACTTTGTTACAATCACACAGATAGTGTGTTGCATTTAACACTATGTATAGAGACCCTATTGCTGTTGTATCTGAAACTTTTTATGTCACTGCATGCATGACAACATTGCTGCGAACTGTAATGTCTGCAATAGTTAAAAAACTAGTTAAAGTTATTAATCTAAATAGATTAAACCATCCAGAAAATACATTACATACATGTTTGCATATTCACAAACCACAATAAATTACTTGATAGCAGAGCAATGGTATAGAAAGAAGAAAAAGCTTCTATGGCTAGTGTCATAGGGAGACATTAGGCTATTATACCTACCAATTCAAGATCATGCCCCTTTCCCAGTGTTACCTCTGTTCTTCTCCTATTAGAAGATGTAACACCGTGCATTGTTACTGTTAATGCAAATTTATATTTAACCGCAAGATGGCAGTGTTTAGCAATACTGTTCATCACAGCTTTAATACAGGTGTACAGAGATTGCTGGCAGTTGTATGCTGAAAGCAGAACTTTCTTCACAGTAAAGCTGCAACAAAACGACACAGTCCATGAGCAATTTTTGGGGGGCGGAGCATATAAAAGCAAAAGCCATGGAACATGGATGGGAGTTGGAGAGAGACTTTGCTTGTGAAAGGAGCATGTGTTGAGCTATGTGGGCTTGGACCTAACCAAGTTAGGCCGGGGAAGTTGCAGACATCACTGTTAAAGGGGTTGTAACGGTTTATTTATTTTTTAAATATACCATACTTACCTCCACTGTGCAGTTAGTTTTGCACAGAGTGGCCCCGATCCTCGTCTTCTGGGGTCCCTCGGCAGCTCCTCCCCGCAAGAGCTAACCCCCCCTTTGGGAAACGCTCTCCCAAGGGGGTTAGCTTGCAGGCACGCCCCTGTGTAATACACTTGGCGGCCATGGCCGCTAAATGTATAACTCGACCCGGTCCCCTGGCTCACCGCATCACTGATTTGATTGACAGCAGCAGGAGCCAATAGATTAGGTAAGTAAAATGGGGGCTCGGGGGGGCCCGGAGAGTGCAAGGTGTTTTAGGATGCATTAAGGTGAAAAAAAAAACAACGTTTTACAACCCCTTTTAAGCCAAGCATCAAGTGTAAAAAGCCGGCCTGTGGAGACTTGACTACTGCAGAAGTGCAAGAGTTGCGTCCATCACAGCCGCATCTTCAAAAGAAAAGGGGTCCCCTATCATCAGATGCTCATCCCTTTACTTATCGTTACATAAGAACTGGGTGTGAGGGTCCCTGACCCACCTAACATCATATTCAGTTACAAACAGTTGCTGATATTTAACTTCAAAGACACTCTTCAGCATAGACCTTTTTCTAGTGACACATGTGCCAGTGCCTTTTATTACTACAGACTGCCATCCTTCAACTGCTATCATGGTCACTGCCTGCAGGTTACCGAACTAAGTTAGCCCTAGGTAAACCCTGTAGCTGCATCCATTTATGTTCAAGCCATCTAAAGAGGGAATTTTGGCACATGGTTCAGCTTCATCCTTTAAAGGGAAACACACTTACCAATCCCCCTTCTTTAAAAGAGACCATTACTCACAATTCAACTACTAAAGGAACTCTTGCTTATAATTCAGAATCCTAAAGTGACCTTTACCACCAACTTCACATATTAAGGATAACTGTGCTACCACTTTGCTTCTTAAAGGGAATGCGCCCTTCAATGCGTGCCAACATGGGGCTCCAACTAAGCCGGCAGAAGAATTAGCCTTCCAGATTGTTTCCATCTTTCTCGGAAGAACTGATGTCTAGGAGATTTTAAAGATTTTCTAGAGCTTAAACATAAACTCTCCTGACCGAGGACCTACAAGTGAGCTAGTCCTAGTTCTTCGTTAAGTATAAATGTCTCACTTGGGGAGTAATCTCCCAGTTGGAAGGCTGTTTATGTCCTGCAGGATAGGTAACCTCATTTGAAAGAGTATTTGTTTGCTTACTCTATTGCACTTGTGTCAACTTATTCAGCCTACTGTGTAACCTTTTCTTAACTGCTGAATTGCCTACCATTTTCTTTATTGCTATTTATACAATTTGATTATTTATTTTATCAGTGTGTTTGTGTATTTTTCTTGTGTGGCTGCTGGGAGACTCCCCAGCCAAATTAATTTTGTGGTGTCAGTACGAGCTCTACATCTGGGGTGCTTGTCTGGGATTCCTCTGTTCAACAAGCCTATGAGAAGGAAATGTAGAGCCTACAGCTAGTTCAATTCAGGCCACTCCCGGCTTGAATATTCACACATTGGCCACCACCCTATCTGAGCTTAGGAAGCTCGTAGAGAATCTACTGAAGAACTCTATCTCTACCAGCAGTCATAGTTATCGCAAGCTGAGATTATTTTCCCGCAGGAATCCCAGGCTATATGCTGCTTAGACTCGAAGGTCAGAGATTTTTATATGGAATGAGCCAAGGGCCTCCACTTAATCTTATGCAGACAGCCGTAGATGATGAAGTCAGTCCTGAGCTCTGAAAAAATTTGACACACATTCGCAGTGATCTGTCTTTAGCCACCTGGGGTGAAGCAAAATTCCCTGTTAATTAGAACTTACCTGGTACAAAGACTACTCATCCCATTAGCTGTACAGAACACAGAACCCATCAAAAGCATTTACTATGTCAGGAACCATGAACCAGGAAGACAGACTATGACTTTAAAATTACATCTTTAATGTATTAGCAAAAATAACAACAGCTCAGGAACCTGGTCAAAAAAATAAGCCAGGGTTTGGAAGCCAGAGTGGGTAGTCAGACAAGTCACGATCAGGGAACCAGAAGTCAGCATTGTCTGGAGCAGGAATCAGAAAAGAAGTCAGCCAGGCAAAGTCATACACAGAAAAACAGCAGGAACATACAGAAGATGTTGACCACGCAAGGACATGGAGGGAATGAGCAAAGCTGTGTATCTAGCCAAAGGGGCTGGCTGTAGACTGAACTAATTAGGCAGGTAATGGTAACCAGGTGAGTCACTGTGGAAACAACAAGTGGCTGGTAATTAACAGACAGTTGAGCAGCCTCTGTGCACTGAAAGAAAGAGCTGCTAGTAAATATCATAAGCCCAGCCCTGACAGTACCCCCTCCTCAATGACCCCTCCCCCCAGAGGGGCACCAGGCTTGAAGGGAAAATGTCTATGGAAAGCACTGAGGGGCACAGGAGCATGTACATCTGAGGATGAGACCCAAGAGCATTTCCCAGGACCATAACTTTTTTAATGAACAAGGTATTGTATACATCCACAAAACCTATGGGAGTCAATGATAGATTTTATCTCGTGTAGCGCTACCCCCTCAGGAGCCACTGGATAGAATAGTGATGGCGTGTTACCTTCTGTGATGCGTCTAGGGGTATGGTGATGATGATGAGCAATGACGGAATGTCCAAACAGCAAGGTGTCTTTTTCTGTGCTTTATTCTTGCCCAACACGACAAACAGTGAACTTGAGGTAGATAGAAAGGTTGGTGAAAAGGAGAATTGCATATTCAGGCCTAAGAACGACGGAAACAATCCTGCTTCCAATGGGACTTAAAACTTACGTTGCCACTCCAGCCGGAGTAGGTATAGTGTCCCTGGACAGGCCTCTCACACCGACCTGGCAGCCAGGGTATCACTCGAAAC
This sequence comes from Rana temporaria, assembly GCF_905171775.1. Classification (NCBI taxonomy): domain Eukaryota; kingdom Metazoa; phylum Chordata; class Amphibia; order Anura; family Ranidae; genus Rana; species Rana temporaria. The sequence goes on from NC_053490.1 coordinate 400,385,701, forward strand.
CTTGAGAAGGAACAAGTCTCTGCCACAGACCTGGGTGAAAAATGGAAATTGGAGTGGAACGTGCGCCCCGGCCTGGTAGGCCATATCGCCGGGGCCCGTGATGTGCGCACACCCTGAAGGTGGGTGCCGCACCTGGAACAAGCACCAGAAAACAAACCCCACCAAATGGCGTCCGCTCAAGAAGTACCCTCCCCCAGCATACCCCGCGAGAGAAAACCCCTCCTGATTGGCTGCTGGCAAGAGGCGCTTCGGACTGAACTCCACTGCTGCCACCTGTCGCCCAGAGGTGGAAAGGTACCTCTGGAACACAGAATGAACTGGCAGTACAGCCCAGCTAGAGTAGAGGCCTAATTTACATGAATTAGCTGGATGAGAGTAAACTAACTCTCTCATTCCCCTCTAAATTTAAGATAGCACCTGGACTGAAAGTACACAGGCGCTACACTCATATTCCTCATGGTTGTCAAATTTAACCAGACAAGGGCATGGTACAGAGGTTGTATAGCGGTTGCACACCAAAGGTTTTAATAAGGAAATATGGAAAACATTGTAAATACACATGTTGGAGCTCTAATGCGTAGGCCACAGGGTTAATCTTAGGGAGTATGAGGAAACGACCGATATACCGAGGTGTCAGTTTTCCTGGGGGAACACAGAGGTTACGAAAAGAAAGCCAGACCCTCTCCCTAATTTGGTTGGAGGCAGCAGCAGTCAGCATGGAGTCTGTACCTCTCACTGGTGCGTTTCAACGGGTACGTGGACCTGCACCAAAGTGCAACGAAGTTCCAGATGATGATCCTCTAATGCAGGAATGCCTTGTGGAACAAATAGACTAGACAACATGGATGGCTGGAACCCATAGTATGCCATAAACTGAGATAATCAGGGTGCAACATTGCTGGCGCTATTAAGAGAAAACGCTGCCCAAGGTGACATGTCCAACTAGTTTTTATAGTGGTCAGAAATATAGCAACGTAGGAACTGTTCCAAGGCTTGATTGACCTGTTCTTCTGCCCCATTGGACTGCAGGTGATATGCCGAGGACAAAGAAAGCTGAATTCCCAACTGTGCACAAAAGGCTTGCCAAAATCTGGACACAAACTGGCTACCCCTGTCCAAGATGATGACTTTAGGTAACCCATGAAACCAAAAGTCCTCCCGAGTGAAAATGTATGCCAGTTCTTTGGATGTAGGCAACTTCTTTAGCAGAATACAATGAGGCATTTTTTTTAAAACCAGTCAACCACCATAAGAATAACTGTGTTGCCCTGGAAGTTTAGTAAATCCACAATAAAATTGATAGACAAGTGGGTCCAAGACCTCATCATTCCAACCAACCTCTGCTGCCTTGAGTACAGAATTCAATAGTGTAGTCGGCAGCAGTTCTCATACCCTGTTTAATGGACACAAGGCTTTTGGCAGCAGAGGTGGAGCGAGCAGGTATATCAAATACCCTTTTAAAGGAGGCCACAAACTCAGGATAATTACAAACAACAGGTTTTGCCCTTGGTCTCCAGAGGGTTTGCCCAAGCCATGGCTCTGTCAGAAAGCAAAGAAAGGATGAAGCCTAACTTGTTTTCATCCCTAGGGAAATATATTCCAACCTGGTTTAGAAACCCTCTGCAGTAAGTTGGATCACCCCCAAAATGTATAGTAGTAGTATTAGAGTGCCTGGACAGAGACCGGAGCAGCAGGGATGGCTAGCAACACTGGTTGTACCATAGCAGCCGGAGTGGGGGGATCCAGATGAGCAGGATCCAGATGAGGCAAACTGATCCATGGGTTGGTGACGGCCATCCAATCTGGAAAAAATATTACAACTAGGTGGATTGCCTGCATCTTCTGAATTCATGGCCCTCATATAATTGTCAGGAACCATGAACCAGACAGAGACAGAAAATACAGTTAAAATCACACATTTAATGTAATAGAAAAAATAACAACAGTTGTGGAATGCAATCAAAACAGAAGCCAGGGTTTTCAAGCCAGAGTGGGTAATCAGACGAGCCAGGATCAAGGAACTACAAGTCAGCGTTGTCAGGAGCAGGAATCAGAAGATAAGTCAGCCAGGCCAAGTCATACACCAGAAGACAGCAGGAACATACAGGAGATGTTGATCATGAGAGGGCACAGAGATAATGAGCAAAGCTGTTTAAATAGCCAAAAGGGGCTGGCTGTAGGCTGGACTAATGAGGCAGGTAATGGTAACCAGGTGAGTCACTGTGGAAACAATGAGTGGCTGGTAATTAACAGACAGCTGAGCAGCCTCTGTGCACTGAAAGAAGGAGCTGCTAGTTAATAACATGGGCCCAGCCCTGACACACCCTCAGTTATGTCAAGCTAACCAGTTGTGAAACAGCATAGGGCTCCAGAGAAGTAAGTAAGGAGATTCTGGAAGAGCGAGCCTATAGAGAAGTTACTTCAGCCAGGTGAAGTTCTCTGCATGAAACCCAGAGTTAGACTGACCTGGGACCAATCTGACCCATTTGTCGTCCTTAAATCAAATCCTTGTAAGGGAGAGAATGGGGTGGGTGTAGTACCTGAGATAATTTATACTAGGGCCCTGCAACGCTATGATAGCAAAGTGCTTCTCAAATTATGCAACAATACAGAATCACCAATCAAGCTAAAGCCTCGGATGCTTGTAGTAAATACATCCACACCCATGAACGCTACCAACCTAACAGAAGACACTACAAATGGGGGATTACTGAACTGGCAGAAGATCTTTTCAAAGAACAATTATGATGGTGGAAGTGTCAAAAGTGCACAATATTGAATCTGACTCAATAAGGATAAACCATTCAGAGAGCGGGCCCGGTGGATCCTATTTGAAGACCTTGAGGATCTCAGGGAACAGCTGGTAGAGCTGAAGAAGGCAGATATTCTAATAGAGTCCGGAAGCCTTTACGCGTCCCATATAGTCGTGGTGAGGAAGAAGAATGGGTCCCTGCCGATATGTATTGATTATTCGACTCTCAACAGGAGAACAATCCCCAACCAATACATCGCCCCCAGAATCGAAGATGCGCTGCAGTGTTTGGCCAAGTAGTTTAGCATTTTGGATCTAAAGAGTGGATACTAACAGATCCCAATTCATCCTGATGACAGGTAGAAGACTTTTATTAGTCCACTTGCCTGTAATCACGTGGCCCAGGCCCAAAAACATTACAGAGCTGAGAGGGTTTTTGGTGTTCTGTTCGCACTATCACAGATTTGTTGAAGGGTTCAAGAAGATGGCTACCCATCTAACTGAGCTACTGAAGAAAAATGAGGAGGAAGTTTGCAATACAGCCAGGACTCAACAAAAGAAGGGCCTAAGAAAACACTGTTATTTATTCATAACTTTCTAGCAACATTAGCTTGTCGATTGAACTTAAAGGGGTTGTAAAGGTTTGTTCTTCATTTTCTAAATAGGTTCCTTTAACCACTTAAGCCCCGGACCATCTTGCTGTTTAAAGACCAGGCCACTTTTTGCAATTCGGCACTGCGTCGCTTTAACTGACAATTGCGCGGTCGTGCGATGTGGCTCCCAAAAATTTGCGTCCTTTTTTCCCACAAATAGAGCTTTCTTTTGGTGGTATTTAATCACCTCTGCGGTTTTTAGTTTTTGCGCTATAAACAAAAATAGAGCGCCAATTTTGAAAAAAATGAATATTTTTTACTTTTTGCTATAATAAATATCCCCCAAAAATCTATAAAAAAAACATTTTCTTCCTCAGTTTTGGCGATACGTATTCTTCTACATATTTTTCGTAAAAAGCCTTTTATTGATTGGTTTTCGCAAAAGTTATAGCGTTTACAAAAAAGGGGATAGTTTTATTGCATTTTTTATAATATTTTTTTTTACTAGTAATGGCGGCGATCAGCGATTTTTATTGGTACTGCGACATTATGGCGGACACTTTGGACACTTTTGACACATTTTTTATTATAAAAATGCCACTGGCAGGGAAGGGGTTAACACTAGGGGGTGAGGAAGGGGTTAAGTATGTTCCCTGGGTGTGTTCTAACTGAAAGGGGGGTGGACTGACTAGGGGAAATGACTGATCGCTGTTCATACATTGTATGAACATACGATCAGACATTTCTCCCCCTGACAGGACCGGGAGCTGTGTGTTTACTCACACAGCTCCCGGTTCTCGCTCTGTAACAAGCGATCGCGGGTGCCCGGCGGTGATCGCGCCCGTCGGGCACGCGCGTCGGCGTCAGGGGTGATCCGGCGGGACGCGCGTGCTCCTATTGGCTACTTGGGGAGATGACGTAGATTTACGTGATCTAACCCAGCAGAGCTGACCTGCCGCCGTATAACTGCGGCTGGCTGGTTGGCAATCGGTTAAGCTAGTGCATTGTTGGTTCACTTACCTTTTCCTTAAATGTTTTTTTCTTTGTCTGAATTTCTCACTTCCTGTTTCTCCTCGGTAAGCTTGCCCCCATCATCTGGCTGGGAGTTAGTCAGCCAGAACTGCTTACTGAGGAGGAACAGGAAGTGAGAAATTCAGACAAAGAAAAAAAATATTTAGAAGGGAAATTGAAGGATAGGTTAGTGAACCCACAATGCACTAGATTAAAGGAACCTATTTAGAAAATAAAAAATTAACCTTTACAACCCCTTTAATAAAGAGACAGATTTTTCTCAGATTTTTTTCCACTTGAAACAAATGTAAATCTTGAGGGCTATTTTTCAGGGTCAAATGAGCTTTCTTCAGGGATTTCTTGCTGTATCCCCAACTGAGGAATCGCTCTCAACTGTTGGGCTTGAGTTTTAAACTCTGCATCATTCGAACAATTCTGTCCTATTCGTAAATATTGGTGCACTGGAATCCCACGGATTATATGTTGATGGTGTGCACTATGACTATGTGGTACAGTAGTTCCAGCCATTGGATTAGGATACAAGTTTGTTACAATCATGCAATTGGCATCCTTAGGGATCATTATATCAAGAAATTGTAAAGAGTGTGAAAGCGTTGGTATTGAGTACGTCCAGAAAATCTAAATATTGTCAATCTCCTCCAAAGAGTTATGCAGACAATTCTTCTGAGAAAAAATGTGTTACTTCCACCCCCCCCCCCTACCCCCGTGAACAGGTTGGCGCACAATGGGGCACAAGTTTTACCCTTTACCAACCCCTGCACCTGGAGGTAGTGGAAGCCATAAAATAAAATAAACCATAGAAGGTCCAAGACAAATAAGTTATATCTAGAGTATTCAATGCTTCTTTCCTGGAGGAAGGTTTTCACCACATGAATTACTTTGGAGTGAGGGATGCTAGAATAGAGGGCTTGTCAATACTTGGGTCACCTGCTGGTGTCACCGTTGTTCCCGGAGTCAAAGGGCACAGATTATCGTTTTGGTTTCTGCATTGTTATATTAATTTTATTACTTCACATTGTTTTTGGTTTACTGGTGTTGGGATTGGTGTTGGAAGTGTGTTTATTTACCTCAATAAATTAGATTTAACTTCATTCAGTCTGATTCCTGATTTCTTAAGGTACAGCCCACTGATCTGGTCATCCTTGCTAGATACCTGCATGTGGTATCCCTGACAGGGCTTTCACATCAGTTGAGGAAAGGATGGTCTCTTCCCCAGCACAGAGATTATCTAGGATAGTCAAAAGGTGGATTGTATCCTTCAAGTATAACGGAAACCCCCCACACATGGGGGTGTAGACAATCATCCACTAATTTGCCTGCTTTATGAGTCAGGTGGTTTTATTATATTTTTATGCATTTTCAGAAGGGTGTAAAAAGTAGGAGTAACTGGGGACTTAACTTGTAAAAAGTCCCTTGTTTCTTTATTGACGAGTTGTTCATCATAAGACTGGTTAATCCAGCAAAAAAATGAAATTCCGGGACAAGACTTTTGTGGGACATTAGAATTCTTAAGAATTTGGTTGCACATCTCCAAATATTGTTCCCGTGTCATCACCACCACATTTCCACCTTTATCAGATGGTTTAACCACCAAATTCTCTAGTTTAATTAAAGATTGTAACTCTTGGGTTTGGTGAGCAGAAAATTGTTGGAAGCGTCTATTTCCTTAATGACCAAAACTACAAACACTTCAATTCAATAGTATTTTTAGGGAAGGGACGTTTTAGATTTATTTCTATATCCCTGGCCTGCTGACTCAGATCCAAGTCTTTCATCTGGGAATGATAGCTCATTACATTTGGCGATTGGATTATCTTTCTCTTTACACTTTATTGAGTTTTTATTCTCTAATTCTGTAAGGACTTTAAGCATCTTATAATCAGTGCGTGAAGGATCACGCAAATGAGATAGTACATCTTCTAATGGTATCTCTCTCTGTTTGATCTTGGGATCTTCGAAACCATATTTAAAATGTAATTTCTGAACAAAAAAATTGATGAAAAATCAAAAGTACAAATTTTAAAGGTTGTTATGCCATAAAAAGTGCATGGGGTCCCGGGTACTGCCCCAGAGGACATGTATGAATGCAAAAAAAATTTACAGTTTTTTCAGGAGCATTGTTTTTATTAATGCTTAAAGTGAGACAATAAAAATGAAATATAAATATTTCTTTAAATATTATGCCTTTAGGGGTCCCCTTAGTCTGCCTGTAAAGTAGCACACCTGTGTGATGTGCAGAACAGTACTGTAGCAAAAGGACATTTCTAAAGGAAAAAATGCCATTTAAACTTGTTTGCGGCTGTAATGTATTGCTGGCTCCCGGCAATATAAATAAAAAATCCAGTCCATACCAAGCCCCCCAAAGCACCTTGTCCCCATCAACCTCTTCCCGACAACCCTGGCCATTGGTTGTCGGGGTCTGCGAGTGAGGGTCTTATCGGAAACTGGAAGCCCCCTTCAAGGGGATCCCAGATCCAGGCCCCCCTATGTGAATGGGTATCGGTTACATTATACTCCTACCTATTCACCAAAACAAGTGTCAAAAGCAAAACGTTTTTGACAATTCCTTTATTAAAAAAGAAAAAAAAAGTGGCCCGCGATGTACATCCATTGTCAATCACGCCACCCAACAGACCAGGAAAATCGAAAAAAGAAAGAAAAAAAATCTGCCCCCATGGGAGGGCTCCCACTGATTGCTGTCTTTTCCCTTTAAAATCTCTTATATAGGCAAGGGCAGGGCCACCCGCTGATGTAACTGGATGACCCGCTCCCACATGATGTCACATGACATTAAAAGGGGACGGGGTCACTCAGGTACTTCACTGGCCCGCCCTTGCCTATATAATAGCTGTCACAGCCGAGAGACAGCTTTCGCCAGAGATTTTATTTTTCTTCTATTTTTCGGGTCCGTAGAGCAGCATGATTAAAGATGGATGGACATCACGGGACATTTTTTTTATTTTCTCTTTTTTAATAAAGGAATTGTCAAAAACTCTCTGTTGTGGTTTTTACTTTTTGACACTTTTTTTGGTGAAGGGGTAGAGGTAGAATGTACCCAATACCCATTCACATAGGGGGGCCGGGATCTGAGAGCCCCCTTGTTAAAGGGGGTTCCAGATTCCGATAAGCCCCCACCCGCAGACCCCAACAACTACCGGCCAGGGTTGTTGGGAAGAGGCTCTTGTCCCCATCAACATAAAGACAAGGTGCTTTGGGGGGCACCAAAAAGCTACCTCCCCATGTTGAGGGCAAGTGGCCTGGCATGGTTCAGGGGGGGGGGGCGCTCGCTCGTCCCCCCACTTTCCTGGCTTGCCAGGCTGCTTGATCAGATAAGAGCCTGGTATGGATTTTGAGGGGACCCATGTCAATTGTTTTAAAAATGTGGGCATGGTGTTCCCCTTAAAATCTTTGCCAGACCCAAATGGCCTGGTATGGATTTGGGGGACACACCCCGCTGTTCTTTTTTTAAATTTTGGTGTGGAGTTCCCCTTAAAACCTATACCAGACCCAAAGGGCATGACATGGATTTTTAGGGGACCTCATGCTGTTTTTTTTTCTTAATTCTGTCATTCCCTTAACCAATTCCGTACACTGTATTATATACTGTACACTGACTGCACTGAATGTGTGTATATATATATATATATATATATATATATATATATATATATATATATATATATACACAGTGGATATAAAAAGTCTACACACCCCTGTTAAAATGTCAGGTTTCTGTGATGTAAAAAAATGAGACAAAGACAGGGCTCAAGTCCTGCGGGAACGCGTGGGAACGGAGTTCCTGCACCTTTTTCACAGCAGGAACGCAGTTCCCTTTGCAGGACTAGAGCAGCCGAGAGCAGCTGAGCCGCCCAAGCCAATCCTTCACTAAGCGGCGATGCCCAGCTGGAGTCACTGTCAGGGGCAGGCGAACCTTAGTAATCCTTTATGTTACTGGCCGCTTCCTGTATATGGATTCATCGGGTAGTGTGCGGGTATTCCGTCACTTCCTCGATGCCGCAAAGTCTCCTGGGAGCTTTTGTCATTGTTCCCAGGAGACATTACGGAGGTCTGCTGTGAGTTATCGCGGGATTTAGAAAGAACTTGCTTAAAGTGGATCGAAAAAAAAAAAAACATGCGGTTTAGTAATTATGCATATGAGCGTATAATTTAATTTTTTTGGGTGGGGGAGTGGATCTTGGGTGGGAGTTCCCCACACTTCTTTCCCCAGGACTTGACCCCTGGACAAAGATAAATAATTTCAGAACTTTGTCCATCTTTAATGTGACCTATAAACTGTACAACTCAGTTGAAAAACAAACTGAAATCTTTTTAGGGAGGGGGGAGTAAAAAATAAATAAAAATAGTGTGGTTGCATAAGTGTGCACACCCTCTTATAACTGGGAATATAGCTGTGTTCAGTTTAATCACATTCAAACTCATGTTAAATAGGAGTCAGTCAGTGGCGGTGCATCCATAGAGGGCGCAGGAGCGCTGCCCCCTCTCGATCCTGCATCGCCACTGAAAAACAATACATAGATTCATGCATTGCATGAATCTATGTATTGTCGCCGCTGCCCACTATTCAGATGGCCGGCCCCCTGGCGAGCGCCGGCCATCTGAATAACGGCAGCTGGTTGGCTGTGGAAGTGTCTATCAGAGCCAGCGGCTCTCATAGGCTTTCCGATTACAGCCTGAGGGCTGTAATCAGCTTCCAAATAGCTAACCAGGGGACGCACGGGGTGTGCATTCCTTGGTTAACACTGACACGCATCTCAGCCAATCATGTTCACCGGATCTGGTTACCTGATTGACTGAAGCGACATCGAGGGCGGGACTACTTTGAGGGATCGTGGAGGAGGCAGCAATTGATGGGCACAGTGGCGACAATGGCATGGCACAGTGGCTGCATTTGACATGGCACAAAGGCGACAATTCATGGGCACAGTGGCGACAATGGCATGGCACAGTGGCTGCGTTTGGCATGGCACAGTGGTGACAATTGATGGCACAGTGGCTGCGTTTGGCATGGCACAGTGGCGACAATTGATGGGCACAGTGGTGACAATGGCATGGCACAGTGGCAACAATTGATCAATTGTCAATTGTCTCCTAAGGCAAGGCCACTGATCGCCACCGTCCATCTCCCGTGGGAGTTAGGGGGCACTGATTGTCACTGCCCATCTCCCGCATCTGTCTCTCACCCCAAAATATTGAGCACCAGCCACCACTGACTGACACCCAAGTCTACCTCTTAATTTTTTTGGGGGCATGTGACATAATGATTCATGCTCCCTCTTTTCCAAGAATGGGGGGTTGGTTTGCCGATTTTATGGGGGAGTAGGATTCTGGGGTAAAAAATGTGATCCTGATTTAGAAACAGTTCCAGTTCCATTAGTGTTTGGGATTTGTGGATTGTGGATGACACCTAGGGGGTTATTTACAAAATGCAAATCCACTTTGCACTACAAGTGCACTGAAAGTGCACTTGGAAGTGCAGTCGCTGTAAATCTGAGGGGAACATGCAAGGGAAATAAAAAACATAATTTTAGCTTGCACATGATTTGATGATAAAATCAGCAGAGCTCCCCCTCATTTCAGATCTACCCCTCAGATTTACAGCGACTGCACTTAAAAGTGCACTTTCAGTGCACTTACAAGTGCACTTGTAGTGTAAAGTGGATTTGCCTTTCGCAATTAACCCCCCTAGTGCTCAGTGACCCGCCACCATTTATTGTTGAATAAGAAAGTGTTTGTTGAATAACTGAGTCCTCGTAAGGAGGATTTTTCTTTTTAAATTGCATATTGATATTCAAGTATCAGGGTGAAATGTATTAGCACAATGCGACTCACCTCCACATGTGATCTGGGTGTTGCGTCTTCTGTAAGATGTAGCCGTATGACTATTTGAAGGGTTTCTGTCCAGTGAGGAAAGTAACGAAGAGGCGGATGAATAGTCAGAAAATTTCCATCTGTCTCATCATTTTGCATACAGGGCCCAAAATTACCTTTAAAATTCTGGTAGAATCAAATCTATAGGCCCACCCTGTCTGAAAAGCAAGAAGGTCCCTCGTGAGTTTTTGTCTATAGTCTGGACAATTTGGCCCGGATTCAGGTAGGAGATACGACGGCGTATCTCCAGATACGCCATCGTATCTCTGAGTTGCGGCGTCGTATCTATGCGCCTGATTCATAAAATCAGTTACGCATAGATTTCCCTAAGATCCGACTGGCGTAAGTGTCTTACACCGTTGTATCTTAGGCTGCATATTTACGCTGGCCGCTAGGTGGCGCTTCCGTCAATTTCCGCGAGGAATATGCTAATTAGGTAGATAAGCCGATTCACAAACGTACGTACGCCTGGCGCTATTTTGTTACGTCGTTTACGTTAGGCTTTTTCGAGGCGTACGCAATGTTAAGTATGGACGTCGTTCCCGCGTTGAATTTTGACATTTTTACGTTGTTTGTGTAAGTCGTTCGCAAATAGGGCTTTACCTAAGTCACGTTCACGTCTAAAGCATTGACGATTTGCGGCGGAATTTCGAGCATGCGCACTGGGATTCTTTTACGAACGGCGCATGCGCCGTTCGTAAAAAACGTCAAATGCGTGGGGTCATGTTAAATTTAAATAAAACACGCCCACAACATCCCCATTTAAATTAGGCGGGCTTACGCCGGCCCACATACGTTACGCCGCGGTAACTTAGGGCGCAAGTTCTTTCTGAATACGGAACTTGCGCCCAAATTTACGGCGAAAGATCCGCTGATCTTGTCTGTTATGTTTCTCCAATATTTCTTTGAGTTTTTTGTCCTCCCTCTCCCTTCGCCTGGATCTGTTGCAATAGGTAGCTCTCCTTTTTTTTTTTTTTTATGTATTTTTTTTATTTATTATTTCATTTTAGACAGCCCTCATCCTGCCGTATGGCAGTGTGGGATGTGTTGTGTTCTGTATACAGTAGATTTGGACTATTGCAATTCCATACAAATCTTGTCTCTTTAATTTTATTTGGGTCCGAAGTGGAGCTTAAGCTGAGGGTTAAGGCAAAAGCGTAGTCAGGCAAGCCGGGTCGACAACAAATATGGCAGAAAGGCACAAAATAAGGTTCTGGAAGAAAAGTCAAGGGCTGCCAGAGGTCATACACAGTCTGGCAGAGGAATTGTCAGGTGGAAGCTTAGTCAAGAAATCAGGCAGAAGTCCAAAACTGGTAGTTCAGCAGTTCATATAGGAAGGCAGACACCCAGGGAACAAATCCACACAAACAGACACAGAGCACACAAAGTGCTGCTATTTAAAGACTGAGCTGACTGCAGCTGTAAGGCAGGTCTTGCGGCCCTCTCAGAACAATGGGTATCTTCAGACTGAAAAACAACAATAAAAAGAAAAGGGCGAACCGACCTAGTGCATTACCTCACTAAAATGTATTCCAAGATAAAAACAGTAATAAATATACTCACAAACTTATAGTAACCACTTCCCATCCCGGCAATTGTAAATTGACGGCCACAAGGTGGGTCTACAATGTCGGGAGGACGTCATATGACGTCCTCGGGCCTCCCAGCTGCTGGGGGGCGCACTCAGGTGCCGATGCGCGTGACTGGCGGCCGCGATGTCCGCCAGGTACCCCCGATTGGCAGTTACAGAGCCAGGGACGTGGATCTCTGTGGATCTCCTGTCAGGGAGAGGAGACTGATGGTGTGTCCCTTGTACATAGGGACACCAATCGGTCACCTCCCCCAGTCAGTCCCCTCCCCCCCACAGTAAGAATCACACATTTATCCTCTTGATCGCCCCCTAATGTTAACCCCTTGCCTGCCAGTCACATTTATACAGTAATCAATGCATATTTATAGCACTGTTCGCTGTATAAATGTCAATGGTCCCAAAAATGTGTCAAAAGTGTCCGATATGTCCGCCATAATATCGCAGTCCTGACAAAAATCGCAGTAGAGTAAAAAAAAAAATCATAATTCTATCCCCTATTTTGTAGCCGCTATGGGGTAGATCCACGTACCTGGGCGCATTAATACGCTGGGCGCAGCGTATCTAAGATACACTACGCCGCCGCAACTTTTTTTTTTAGAATCCACAAAGACTTTGCGCCGTAAGTTACGGCGGCGTAGTGTATCTCTGGCGGCGTAAGGGCGCGGAATTCAAATGGATGTAATGGGGGCGTGTTTTATGTTAATACATCGTGACCCAACGTAAACAACGTTTTTTTTAACTGCGCATGCGCCGTCCGTGGGGGTATCCCAGTGCGCATGCTCGAAATTAACCCGGAAAAAGCCAATGCTTCCGACGGTGACGTCATTCTACGCAAATCCCTATTCGCGAACGACTTACGCAAACAACGTAAAAATTTCAAAATTGTACGCGGGAACGACGGCCATACTTAACATTGAGTACGCCTCATAACAGCACCTTTAACTATACGCTGGAAAAAGCCGAACGAAAACGGCGTAAAAAAATGCGCCGGCCGGACGTACGTCCGTGGATCGCCGTAAATAGCTAATTTGCATACTCAACGCGGATTTCGACGGAAACGCCACCTAGCGGCCGCCGAAAAATTGCATCTAAGATCCGACAGCGTACTAAGACGTACACCTGTCGGATCGATCCCAGATGCCGTCGTATATTGTTTTGTGGATACAAAACAAAGATACGACGCGGGAAATTTAAAATTAGATACGCCGGAGTAATCCTTTTGTGGATCTGCCCCTATAACTTTTGCGCAAACCAATCAATATATGCTTATTGCGTTTTTTTTACCAAAAATATGTAGACGAATACATAATGCCTAAACTGAGGAAAATTTTTTTTTTTTTTTTTAAATTGGGATATTTATTATAGCAAAAAGTAAAAAGAAATTGTAATTTTTTCATAATTGTCAATCTTTTTTTGTTTATAGCGCAAAAAAAAAAAAAACGCAGAGATAATCAAATACCACCAAAAGAAAGCTTGTTTGGGAGCCATGTCGCACGACCGCACAATTATCATTCAAATTGTGACAGTGCTGAAAGCTGAAATTTCGCCTGGGCATGAAGGGGGTATATGTGCCCAGTAAGCAAGTGGTTAAGTAAATATATGTCATAGCAAGTGAAAGCGACTGTGTGAAGGTCTAACCAAGTCCATCGGTACCGCCGGAAGACCAGGAGGCATCCAAAAATGGCTGATGTGTTTCAAGGGTGAACCCTCTTCCTCAGAGCCAGGGTAGTGTATGACCCAGTGACATATCCACTATTCATATATATATATATATATACACTAAAAAGAGCTAAAAAGTCCAAGGAGGAGAAGCACTAAGCAGAGTGTATAACAGTAAAACCTTGGATTGCAAGCATAGTTCGTTCCGGAAGCATGCTTGTAATCCAAAGCACTTGTATATCAAAGCAAATTTTCCCATAAGAAATAATGGAAACTCAGATGATTCGTTCCACAACCATTTAGTTTACAGTCCATATAAAAAGATTATAGCAATAGCAAAGGCTGTGTAACCATAAAATGTCCATCCACAAATTGAAGCATCCACAGTGAGTGAGTAGAGCTGCAGGAACAGAACCAGAAGGACCCAGGTTCAAAACCACCTGTCAGGGATCTGCCACCTAAGGGTTAACAGTGCAGACTGATTCCAATGATTGGCAACAGGCTGCCTTATTTAAACCCCTCAGCAGCACTGTGTCCTTGCTGTCTGATCTGCATCTTATCCAGAGACCTGATCCTGAATCTGCATCATTCTGACCTGGCTTTCTGACTCCGCTGCCATCTTCAGTCCTGACCTGCTCTGTTTACCTGTCTGCAAGATCCTCTGTTGCCGAATCCAGCCTGAAATCTGACCATTCCTTGCCTGCTGCTTTTGTCTGTACTGATCTTCCGTGTATGACCTGGCCTGTCTGCTAACCAGTTAATCGGCATCCGTTGACCTGCATCCGCTGACCTGCATCCGGTGACCTGCATCCGCTGATCTGCATCCGCTGATCTGCATCCAGCTGACCTGCACCTACAGCGCTTCAGCCCTTCTCATTAGACTTCATCTCCAATCTCAGAGACTCTGCAGGCTCACTCCCAAGGTACGTGTCAGTATCAGACAGCCATGCCTGAGCCTGCAAGAGGGACCTCTTGCACCGAGATCTGCCAACTCCTCTCTGATCTCTCTCTAGAGGTGAAGTGTCTCCAGGATTGCCATGCACGCTTAGAGGGACAAATGCAACACCAGGCTACCACCACGGATCCACCTACCAACAGGATACCTACAGAAGCCACTTCTGCACCCTCTATAACAATGCTGCCTCCAGAGCCAAGGGTCCCCATCCCAGAGAGGTTCTCCGGGGACCGAAGTAAGTTTTGGGCGTTTCGCAATGCATGCGAGTTGTACTTCTCCCTGCAACCCCTAACGTTCTCCCAGGAAACTACTAAAGTGGGGTTTGTCATTTCATTACTGCTGGGGGAACCTCAGTCCTGGGCACATAATTTGCTTGAAGAATGTCATGTTTCACTGGACTCCTTGTCGTCCTTTTTCAAGGCCATGTCGCTCCTTTATGAGGATCCCCAACGGATTTCCACAGCCGAAACTGCTCTTCATGCACTCCAGCAAGGCCGCAGAGCGGTCGAGGACTATATAATGGACTTTAGGCGCTGGAGTGCAGATACCCAATGGAATCATGCAGCCTTACGGCACCAGTTCCGCTTAGGCCTGTCTGAAAGATTAAAGGATGAACTGGCCCGAGTTGGCATACCAGACTCTTTGGAGAACCTAATGGCATTGGTTATCCAGATAGATCGGCGCCTTCGGGAACGCAGTGCAGAAAAAATAAAACAGATTCGTCCCACCTGGATGTTACCCCCTGTGGTCATGACCACACATCCTGCTGCCAACAGACCTGTCTCAGCTAGATCTTTGCCAATCTCTCCTGAACCAGTGCAAGTCGGTTTAATAAGACCCTCGTTATCTGTTGTTTGTCCATCTCGCCTACCAGCCAACCAGCACCCTCTGCCAATACAACTCACCTGGCCCTTTGCATCTCTTTCCAGCTCCCAGGAAGGAATGTGCCTGCTACTGCAATTATAGACTCTGGAGCATGTAGTTGCTTTATTGATTTGAACTTTGCCAACCAACAGTGCATTCCACTCCAGCACAGGGCACAAGGACTCTCCATCTTTCTGGCAGATGGTTCCCGTATTAAATCTGGCCTGGTCACCCAGGAGACTCCATTTTTACCCGTAGTTACGGCCACGGGTCATAAGGAACTTCTGAAACTCGATGCAATTGCATCTCCCCTGTTCCCGGTCATCCTCGGCCTACCATGGCTCCAGGCCCACAATCCGCAAGTTAACTGGGTCACCAGGGAAATAAAGTTCCAGTCCTCTTACTGTCAAGAACATTGCTTGCCCTCACTTCCTAAGGTGTCGGGCCCGCTGCTATGCCTGGAATCTGATACAGAGTTACTCTCACAAGTACCCAAGCCATATCACGAGTTTTTAGATGTGTTCAGCAAACGGGGGGCTGAGACTCTTCCTCCCCACCGTTCATACGATTGCCCAATTGAGCTATTGCCTGGAGCCGAGATCCCCTTTTGGCGGATCTTCCCCCTGTCCGAACGGGAACTAGAGGTTTTAAAGGAATATGTAGACGAGAACCTTAAGAGGGGATTCATCCGACCATCCACCTCTCCAGCAGGGGCCGGAATCTTTTTTGTGGAGAAAAAAGACCACTCCTTACGTCCTTGTGTGGATTACCGGGAACTAAATAAAGTGACAGTTAAGAACCGGTATCCTTTACCCCTGGTGCCCGAGCTGTTCCAGAGACTGAGAACTACCGCTGTTTTTACTAAACTTGATCTTCGAGGGGCTTATAATTTAGTTCGTATCCGTGCAGGGGACGAATGGAAAACGGCCTTCCGTACCAGGTTCGGCCACTTTGAGTATTTGGTGATGCCCTTCGGCCTGTGCAATGCCCCGGCCACTTTTCAGCACTTTGTAAACGATATCTTCAGAGACTGGCTAGATATCTTTGTAATCGTTTACCTTGATGACATCCTGATTTTTTCCACATCCTTGGATCAACACCGGAAACACGTTAAGATGGTACTCTGCCGCCTCCGTCAGCATGGGTTATATGCCAAGCCAGAAAAGTGTGAATTCGAGCGGCAGATTATTCAGTTCTTGGGCTTGGTTATTTCCACGGAGGGGTTTAAGATGGACCCACAAAAGGTAACAGCTGTTCTGGATTGGCCTGCACCATCAGACAAGAAAGGGGTGCAGCGTTTTGTTGGCTTTGCCAATTTTTACAGGAGATTTATAAAAGGATTCTCTGCAATCATTTCCCCCATTACTCAGCTCACAAAGCAGAACATCCGTTTCCACTGGAACTCCGAGGCCCAGGCTGCCTTTTCTACACTGAAGGGACTTTTTACCTCTGCTCCCATCCTGAGCCACCCAGATCCCGCACTACCTTACCTACTCGAGGTAGATGCTTCGGAAACAGCGGTAGGGGCAGTTATCTCCCAGCGTCAAGGCCTCAAAGATCTCATGCATCCCATAGCTTTTTTCTCCCGTAAACTCTCCCCAGCCGAAAGAAATTACGATGTGGGGGATCGTGAACTTTTGGCCATTAAGGCCGCACTAGAAGAGTGGCGGTATCTCTTAGAGGGCGCAGCACATCCCATACTTATTTATACGGATCACAAGAATCTGGAGTATTTGAGAACTGCCAAGCGCCTGAAGCCGCGTCAAGCACGGTGGGCGCTATTCTTTTCCAGATTTTCATTTCACATCACCTATCGGCCAGGATCAAGAAACACCAAGCCAGACGCTCTCTCACGCATGTTCGATGATCCAAAGGATGCCTCAGTTCCGGATACTATTCTATCCGAAGGCAACTTTTTGCTGGTCCAGACAGATCTGATGTCCAGCTTAAAGCAAGTTTCAGCAGGAATGCCCAGTCCACCAGGGGTGTCCTTGATACCCAGGGATGGGTTACTTTGGAAAGACAGTAAAATCTTTGTACCGGCAAGTTTCCAGACCAAAGTTCTGAGCCTGTGTCACGATCATCCCTTGGCTGGCCATTTCGGGGTCCACAAGACCCTTGACCTGATTCAGCGCATGTTTTGGTGGCCCAGGCTTGAGAAGGATTGCAAAGAATATGTGCAGTCATGTGTTGTTTGTACCCAAAGCAAATCTGCTAGGACCAAGTCCTGGGGTCTTCTAAGACCGTTACCAGTCCCTGACCGTCCCTGGAGTATGATAGCCATGGACTTTATAGTCGAGTTACCCCCATCCGAAGGACATACAGCCATCTTTGTAGTGGTCGACCGCCTCTCCAAGATGGCCCACTTCATACCCCTGAAAAAGACGCCTTCTGCAATGGAAACAGCCCAGGTGTTCATCCGGGAGATTGTAAGGCTACACGGATATCCAACCAACATTGTGTCTGACAGAGGGGTCCAGTTCACCTCTCGCTTTTGGAAGGCACTATGCCAGGCCCTGAAAATTGAACTATCTATGTCCTCTGCCTACCATCCTCAGACAAATGGACAAACCGAGAGGACGAACCAGACTCTTGAGCAATATATACGATGCTTTACCACATTTGTTCAGGACGATTGGGTAGCACTATTACCGTTGGCAGAATTCGCCTTCAATAATGCCAGTCACTCGGTTACGGGTCAGTCTCCATTTTTTGCAAATTATGGGTTCCATCCTGTCTTCTTACCTAACATTATCCCTGAATCTCCGGTTCCAGCAGTACAGAATACTGTTGACTTCCTGGGTCGCAACAACAAATTGTTACAAGAGACTATGGTCAAGGCACAGGCAACTAATAAGAGAATATATGACCGAAAGAGAAGAGGCGAATTGTGTCTCCAACCAGGTGACCAAGTGTGGTTGTCTACTACCAATCTTAGAATGGCTTGTCCCTCGAAGAAATTGGCACCAAAGTTTATTGGGCCTTTTTCAGTCAAGAAAAAACTAAATGAAGTGTCTTATGAACTTATCTTACCTAATTCACTTAAGATCCACCCGGTGTTCCACGTGTCCCTGCTGAAACCCACAGTACCTGATCCCTTCCCAGACAGAGGACCGGGGCCACCTGAACCTGTGATGGTTGATGGAGACGAGGAATATGAGGTGGAGGCTATCGTAGACTGCAGGAAAAGAGGTAACCAACTACAATACTTGGTCAAATGGAAGGGGTATGGACCAGAGGAGAACTCCTGGGAACCCAAGCAGAATGTGCATGCCCAAGAGCTGATCCAGGCCTTCTTCCGAAGCCACCCTCAAAAAAGAGCTCTTTTGGGCACCCGGAGGTTGCCCATAAGGGGGGGGCAATGTCAGGGATCTGCCACCTAAGGGTTAACAGTGCAGACTGATTCCAATGATTGGCAACAGGCTGCCTTATTTAAACCCCTCAGCAGCACTGTGTCCTTGCTGTCTGATCTGCATCTTATCCAGAGACCTGATCCTGAATCTGCATCATTCTGACCTGGCTTTCTGACTCCGCTGCCATCTTCAGTCCTGACCTGCTCTGTTTACCTGTCTGCAAGATCCTCTGTTGCCGAATCCAGCCTGAAATCTGACCATTCCTTGCCTGCTGCTTTTGTCTGTACTGATCTTCCGTGTATGACCTGGCCTGTCTGACTCCTCTCTTGCTGTCGCCTGCACCTGCATGTGCATGTTGCTCTCAGGCGCAACTACATCCGGTGACCTGCGTCCGCTAACCTGCATCCGGTGACCTGCGTCCGCAGACCTGCATCCCGCTGACCAGCATCCTGCTAACCAGTTAATCGGCATCCGTTGACCTGCATCCGCTGACCTGCATCCGGTGACCTGCATCCGCTGATCTGCATCCGCTGATCTGCATCCAGCTGACCTGCACCTACAGCGCTTCAGCCCTTCTCATTAGACTTCATCTCCAATCTCAGAGACTCTGCAGGCACTCATACCCCACTGTGCTCCTACGGTCACTGTCTCAACCCCAGTGATCCCGGAACCAGGACGGTACGAGAGGTCTCCCTCTGCACGTCAGGCTCACTCCCAAGGTACGTGTCACCACCCAGATACATGACAGTGGTTCCTACATTTCCTTGGTGGCTACCTCCTGTGTAATTTCATATGTCCTCCCATAGGTGGGATAGGAGGACCTGGTGAGAGCACAACTATCGCTTTATATACCAGCCTGGTCTTGTTCCAGGTGCATTGTCCTTATTTGTGGGGTGTTTTTTTTGTGTTTGACCCTTTGTGGTGTGTTTTTTGTGTCTTAAAGGGTGGACCTCGAATAGTCTTTTTGCCATTCAGTGATTGTTAATAATAGTCAGCTTACTTCCAGATGGAATATCACCTCTTCTTATACTGTTGACACAAAACAGTTCTCTTTATATGTCCTGAGGAAGTGGAATTTCCTTGAAACGCATTGACATTTGCTCAGGGGTCTAAACTGTGATTTTAATATTCATATATGAATTTTTGTTTTGTGGTTGCTTTTATATTTTGCACAAGATAACATGTTTTTATGACAAATAGTACATTGTGAGAACTCCTATACATAACACTGGTGAGGTACATTTAAAGTCCCATTTATCCCTTAGGGGGGAGTTTCATTTTATTTATTTATTTTATTTATCTCTGAACTGCAGGTAAATATTGCAACAAATGCTGATTTTGTTTTTGTTTCTTTTAATAGGCTATTCATTTTATTTTGTTATTTTGTGTTTGGATTTCTGTTTTAAGGATAAAATACTTCACAGTGGCTGCAGCTATAAAGGTTAGTGAAGATTATTTACTAAAGGGTAGATTCACGTAGAATGGCGTATATTTGTGCGGGCGTAACGTATCCTATTTACGTTACGCCTCCGCAACTTTTACAGGCAAGTGCCGTATTCTCAAAAGAAAGTTGCGGCGGCGTAGCGTAAATAGGCCGGCGTAAGCCCGCCTAATTCAAATTGTGAAGAGGTGGGCGTGTGTTATGTAAATTAACCATGACCCGACGTGATTGACCTTTTTCACGAACGGCACATGCGCCGTCCGTGGAATTTCCCAGTGTGCATTGCTCCAAAGTACGCCGCAAGGACATATTGGTTTTGACGTGAACGTAAATGACGTCCAGCCCCATTCACGGACGACTTACGCAAACGACGTAAATTTTTAAAAATTCTAGGCGGGAACGACGTCCATACTTAACATAGGATACGCCGCATGTACACCACCATATAGCAGGGGTAACTTTACGCCGGGAAAAGCCTAACGTAAACGGCGTAACTGTACTGCGTCGGCCGGGCGTACGTTCGCGTATCTAGCTGATTTACATATTTCTAGGCGTAAATCAGCATACACGCCCCTAGCGGCCAGCGTA
Organism: Rana temporaria; assembly: GCF_905171775.1. Classification (NCBI taxonomy): domain Eukaryota; kingdom Metazoa; phylum Chordata; class Amphibia; order Anura; family Ranidae; genus Rana; species Rana temporaria. Next base: position 400,406,418 of record NC_053490.1, read on the forward strand.
AATATGCAGTTAAGATCCGACGGCGTAAGAGACTTACGCCGGTCGGATTTAATAGAAATCTATGCGTAACTGATTCTATGAATCAGGCGCATAGATAGACCGCCCAGACTCGGAGATACGACGGCGTATCTCCTTTGTGAATCTACCCCTAAGAGTATAGAGATTTTATAATGTCCATGGCCTGGCCACAGTTTACTTTAAGAAATAATTCAGAAAACATGTGCATTTTTATAGATTCTTCTTTAAAGAGGAGTTCCACCCGAGGGGCGCATGCGCGAGGCTCACGATGGAGGACGTGTCCCGTTAGAGCTCCGCACTCTCCGCCACATTGCCGGGACCTAACTAGCCGTCTGGACCACTTTACAACCCCGCATTTCTGAGCAATCCCCTCCGGAATACCCACCGCTCCTCTCGTGATGGTTTTAACCGGCCATCGCGATAAAACAAAGCCAAAACCCATCAAAGAGGCGTTAGCCCGAGCCTCCTCCAAAATGGCGGCGAAGGCCTTAGCCAGATTGCAGGCCGCTCCCCCGGACGAATCTGCACAGGCTGATAGTGGGGAAGATGACTGCTCCGACTCTCACTCTGGCAGCCCCCCCAATCCTCCGGCATCAGGTATGTCTCAGACAGACTTTCTCAAGCACATGGAGTCCATGCTGCAAAAAGCCCTTAAAGTAACATCTGACCAAATAACAAACAGACTGTCCCGTGAAATCAGGGAGCTGGGCCAGAGAACATCTGATCTAGAAACCAGGGTGGACGACCTGGAACTCACCCTCCAAGAACAGGCCCAGGAGCAGGCAGCCTTGCGTGATGAGAACGCCACCCTCCTCTCACGCCTGGAGGACGCGGAAAATCGCTCCCGCAGGTCAAATTTACGCATCCGTGGCATACCTGAGTCCGTCGACGATTTACAGTCCTTCTCAACAGCCCTATTCCAAGAACTCTCAGCTTCCTCCATACCGATTGAGCAGCTAGAATTCGATCGAATCCACAGGGCACTCACCCGACGTCAGCAGGACGGTCCCCCTCGGGACATTATCGTTAAATTGCATTTTTTCCGTACAAAAGAGCAGCTGCTGGCTGCTGCCTGAAACAAGGACGCCCTCCTGTTCCAGGGCCATGCTTACCAGCTCTTTTCTGACCTAGCCCCCCTCACCATTGCCAAGCGCCGCGCCATGAAACCACAGCTACAGGTGCTTCTGCAACACCATTTGAAGTATACCTGGCGCTTTCCTTTTGCTCTACAGTTTACCCATCAAGGTCAGCAACACACGTGTACATCGCCGGATTCTCTCCAGCGTCTCTTAGAAACCCTGCGTCTGGTCGTCCCTGCACAATCTTCAGAGACTAATTTGCCCCGTACTCCAGCCCGGGATGCTGCCCATCCATATGGATCAACCCCACAAAGGCCCCACCCGGGTCCATCCTCTGTTCGGAAGGGAACCCCTGCTCATACTCCAAAATCCGGTCTCCCTGACCGCCGACTATACTCGCCTCGTTGAGCCTGTTTACCTGACTTTTTTCTTACAGGTTTTTTCTTTACAGTACTCCCCTGACGTCGAAGTTAGCCTCCTCTCCTGAGTTGAGATGATCGAACCGCATGGATCTTCCATTGCACTTCAACTTGTCTATGGACGATTCGTCATTTGAGGCACACAGGGACTACTGGCTCTGGCTTTCTCTCCCTTTGAGGAGGGGATTGCTGTAATCTACCTACAATCTGGAGGTTGCTAAGGTCCAGATTTACACTTTTCCTAAAAGCCTTTTTTTTTCTGTATTATTATTTTATTTATGTTTAAATTGTGTTTTATTTAATGTTGACGTTCCAGACAGTTTGACTGGATTTTTTTTTTCCTTATCTTAAGATCCACCCATTACGGGTGATTATCTAAGTGATGCTGGGTTGATCTCCGCCTGTATTCTACGGCGTGCTGGCTGACATTGACCCTTGAGTGATATTTGAAATGTGCAAAGCCTCTTGTTATAGCCATAAATGTATGAATGGGATACTGCTACCCCATCATCACTAGGTTGTTTCTAGTTCCTCTCTGTCCTGATCCCTCCCCTCCCCTTTCCCCCTGATCCCTTCCCCCTGATCCTCCCCCCCGATCCTTCCCCTTCTACCCCCCCCTTACAGCCCCCTACCCCCCCCAACTTCCTTTATCTCTTTCCCCTCCTCCATCTTCTTACCTTTTTCACCCCCTCCCCACTCTTCCTGCCCCTCACCGTATCTTTATTTTCCCGTCCTGATATTCCCACCCATCTCCAATCCTTCCTTGTACCCCCCCCCCCCCTCCCACCTCTTTTTTATTTTTATTTTTTTCCCTCCCTTCCCTCCCCCCCCGAGATTTTACCCTTTTATAATGTTTTCCTGATCTCAAAGGGGTCCCCCCTCTCTGGACTTCTTATATGGCTTTGCACAGGCTGGGCTGCAGTTGTCAGCCCAGCTGATTTTTGTTGTTATCAGCTATTTTAGCACTGTTTGTAGATATGTGCTAATAAGCACTAGTCTCTATCCACCTAACTGGTTATTATATGTCGTTTTGTATAATATATTATGTTTCTCCCGCTTGTGGCGGAGAGTCGTCACTGCTCCCCTTTTCCTACGGTCCACCCACCCACGGGCTAGCTGGCTGGCCCCTGTGTTGGTGCACTATTTAGTCGGGCGATAGAGTTACACTCTTCCCCTTCTCTTTGTCCATTTGCTTGCCCTACATGATTGCTCTTATTTTCTTTTTCCTCTTCGCTTTTTTTTCCCTTTCTCCTTTTCTCCCCTATTTCTCAGGTCGGCTGGGCTGCGTGACCCCGATGGTCTCATTTTGCTATCCTACTCCTGATCCTGATTGGCCCCCTTGACTGTGCTCTCGTTGAACGTTAAAGGTCTCAACTCACCGCATAAGAGAGTCAAGGCCTTCCAAACTTTTGCTACTTTGAAGGCAGGTATTGTAGCTCTCCAAGAAACCCATTTTTCAGCTCGCACCACCCCTACATTTTTTAGTTCCCGGTACCCACAGGTGTATACTGCCTCGGCCTCCACTAAACATCGTGGTGTCCTGATTGCACTGCACCACACCCTTCCCTTCACAGTGCAATCGGAGATCAGAGATCCGGAAGGCCGATACAATATACTAGTGGGACTACTCCAGGAAGTTGAAACTACCCTAGTCTCTTACTACGCCCCAAATACTAATCCAACTCCTTTCTTCTCACATCTGTTACAGGTGTTGCGCTCACACTGTAGAGGGACACTGTTCCTGTGTGGAGACTCTAACTCAGTTTTACAGCCGCACATCGATAAATCACCTTATGCTCCTGATCAGTATTTCCCTTTTTTCGCTTTCGTAAACTCTTGCAACAAGCCTCCCTGCTTGACACCTGGCGAGAATGTAACCCAACTAAAAAGAATTTCACCTTTTACTCTTATCCGCATAAATCATTCTCTAGAATCGACCATATTTTTATCTCAGTAGCCTCCTCCCCCACTATACTTAAATCCGTAATTCAACCCATCTCCTGGTCCGACCACTGTGCAGTGCTTACCACCGTCTCCTCCCTAATCCCTTTGTCCACAGACCGCACATGGTGTATAAATGAAGCCCACCTATCCAACCAATCATATTGTTTTGACATTCAAATTGCTTTAGCGGATTATTTGAAACACAACGCCATCCCTGATATCTCCCCTGTCCTCCTCTGGGAAGCCCATAAACCGGTTATCCGGGGCAAATGTATCTCAGTATCCACTCATCTAAACCGAGATAAAAAAATTAGGCTAGCTGAATTGGAATCCGATTTCCATCTCTGCTCTCTTCAATTTCAATCCTCCCCCACCGAAGCCCATAGAATTTTGATGGAAAAATCTAAGACTGAATTAGATTTAGCCCTGGCCGATTCGGCTGACAAGGCCATCCGTAGATCATGTCACACCATCTACACTAAAGCCAACAAACCAGACTCCTTTTTGGCCCTTCGTCTCCGTCGCCCTGAGAGGAACCATGTTCCGATAAGGTTACGAATAGACAAACACACCATCACCAGTAATCCTATAAAAATCCTAGCTGAGTTTCGACGGAGGTTACATGACCTCTACAATACCCAGTCTGTTTTCTCCCCCTCCATGGCAGATTTGTTATTACAGGATATCCCCTTACCCACTTTATCTGATTCGAATCGTGAGTGCCTCGAGAGACCCGTCACAGTGGATGAGGTCTTAGCTGCTATCAAGACTCTTAAATCTCATAAACGACCTGGTCCTGACGGGCTCTCGGGCACTTACTTTAAGAAATTTGCTGGTACCCTCGCCCCTCTCCTTGCTAACTCCTTCAATGCATTACTCCGACAACAGTCTTTTGGAAGGGACACCCTGACAGCCATCATAGCCATGATCCCTAAGCCCAACGTAGATAACTCCCTCTGGTCGAACTTTCGGCCTATCTCACTCTTAAATCTTGATATTAAGTTACTAGCTAAAGTTATGGCCCTGCGTCTTAGCCCCATTATTGGGAGACTGATTCACAAAGATCAGGTGGGCTTCATACCACGCCGGCAGGCTAGTGATAACATAAGACGAGTTGTTCTCCTACAACACCTTGCCAGAACACGCAAGATCCCTATGCATTTACTATCCCTTGACATCAGGAAGGCCTTTGATACGGTCTCCTGGCCCTATCTAAATTACATCCTGGCCCGTTGGGGCTTCGGTCCACACTTTTTGCAATGGGTGAATTCCCTTTATAACCATCCCCAGGCCTATGTTAAATATTCAGGTTTCCGTTCAGAGAGCTTTCCGATAGGGAGGGGTACTAGACAAGGGTGTCCCCTATCCCCTTTGATATTCGCCCTGGCTATAGAACCTTTGGCAGCCCTGATTAGAGCTAGCCCTGATGTCAAGGGATTGGAGGTGGCCTCTACCTCACATAAAATCTGTCTATTTGCAGATGATGCACTTTTATTTGTCACCTCTCCCCGTACATCTCTCCCGAACCTCGTAAGAATTTTGGAACAGTTTGCCAATGTCTCTGGCCTAGAGGTGAACAAATCTAAATCCAAGGCTCTCAATGTCTCTCTTCCCCCCTCAGAAGTCACCCACCTGCAAGAGTATTTCCCCTTCGCTTGGTCTACCACCTCCCTCCCATATTTAGGTATTAAATTAACTTCGGATTTATCTTCCCTTTACAGAACTAACTACCTCCCTATGCTGTCACACTTAACCGCTTTAATGGATTCTTGGAAACCGCTTTGTGTTTCCTGGTTGGGACGAGTGGCAGCCGTAAAGATGTCTTTACTCCCAAAGCTGTTGTACTTATATAGAGTTCTCCCGATTCCGGTCCCCTCATATTTTCACCGTGTCATTCAATCTAGAGTCTTTAAATATGTTTGGGGTCCCATAAAACCACGAGTTTCTAGATCTATACTCCTGCGTAATAAACTTAGTGGAGGCCTGGGTGTCCCTAATTTTGCCCGCTATTATCAGGCTGCACAACTTGCCCAAATTACATTGTTTCACGCCACATCGGAAACGCCTATTTGGGTTAGTTTAGAGGCCGTTGATATTTATCCCTTGCTAATCTCTAATCTCCTATGGTTACCCCCGCTGGTTCGTAGTCCAATTCTCAATCCAGTAACACGCCACTCACTTAAGCTATGGGATAGTTTACGTGGCCGTTTTCGACTGTTGTCCACCCATGCCCCGCTACTATCTTTTTTTGGCCATCCGCAGTTCTATCCCGCATACACAGAACCTGACTCTTTTCATCTATGGCTCCGGGCAGGACTACACAGGATAGGGGACCTTGTTACTGACACGTCCCTTAAGTCCTTTCCAGACTTACAAGCTCAGGCTAAACTTCCCCCTAGGGAATGTTTCCACTACCTACAAATAACTCATTTTGTTCGCTCAATTATAGGGGACTGTTCCTCCCTGGACAGTATGTCCGTCTTTGAAAACATATGTCAATCGGATCCCCACGCCCCTGGTATCATCTCCTGCCTTTATAGTCATTTTACCTCTGACTCCACTGACCCCCCCCCCTCTACGCTGCACAGTGGTCCAAGGATCTCCAGATAACATTGGATAGGGAGGATTGGATTGGTATTTGGAATCGCACAAAATCCTCATCCCAAAACATTATAGCCCTTGAGGCCAATTATAAGGTCCTGATGCGATGGTACCTAGTCCCCGCTAGGATTTCTAAATTTCTACCCTCTTACCCAGCGGGATGTTTTCGTGGATGTGGAGGGAGGGGTACACATGAGCATATCTGGTGCTCTTGTCCGATAGTAAGACGGTTCTGGATAGCAATATTTCAAATAGCCTCCACCCTATTACAAGAAAAAATTTCGCCCGACCCATCCCTAGCCCTTTTGAATCATATACAATCAGATTTTACCAGAGCCCAGGTTAGACTCTTACTTCAACTGACTACTGCTGCCAAGCAAACTATTGCTAGGGCTTGGAAGACCCCAACTATACATATTGCAGAAGTTAAGAATAGGGTGACTCAGGCAATGATCCATAGTAAGATTGAGGCCAGGATTCTCGACCGAATGGCTCAACATGACAAAACCTGGACCCCCTGGGTGGAACATTTTCTGCCCCCGGGATTTGATTTAACTCTGTTAGTATCTTAAGACATGATGTGTGCTCCGACCACACTGAATCCGAACCCGTTGGGGTTTGCGCGACTCAGCCGACATCCCTCCTACCCCTCCTACCTTCTCCAGGCCGCTCCGGCCTTCTCTTCCCCTTCTACTCCCCTTGTCCTCTCTTTTCTAATCTTTTTCTTTCTTTTCCTTCTCTGTTCTTAATTGAAATGCTCTTGTTTGTGTTTACTGGGCAAGGCTACTAGCTATTGCCTAGTGTTACATCCCGTTATGTCCCAGTATAATGTACAGAGTACCCCCTTTTTTTTTTTTTGGTATATATGCCTTTGATGATACAGGACCTCCCCTATCCTTCCCCCCCCCCCCCCTACTTATGTTGATTTTTCTGTTAATTCTCTCTGGCTGCGGATTTGTTGGTCCTTTCATATTTACGAGATATGCTTGACAATCCTCATTTTGTATTTTGACCCTCCACACCTTATATATTTTGTAATCGTCTTTAAGCTGATACTTGCCTCTGGTGGATTGTACCAGTATGTTTTCATTTGTGTGGTAACATGCAAATAATTGTTTCTGTACTCTGTCATTTGCTCTTTAATAAAAAATTTGAAAAGATAAAGAGGAGTTCCACCCAAATTTGGAACTTCCTCTTAACCCACTCCTCTCCCCCTTACATGCCACATTTGGCATGTAATTTTTTTGGGGGGGGAGTGGGGGCTTCCTGTCCCACTTCCTCCTTCCTGTAGGCGACTAAGCTTAATCGCCTTCAGGAAGGGGCTGCTGTAGGCGATCGCCTAGGACACGTCACAAATCCTAGGCGATCTCCTGGCCAATTACACGGCGCGGCGCCGGGCCGCGCCGCTCGCGCATGCGCAGTGCCGCTCGCGCATGCGCAGTGGGTGCCCGGCCGTGAAGCCGAAAGCTGTCACGGCCAGGTGCCCACACTGAGAATGAAGACGCCGGCCGGGGAGGGGGGGAGAGGAGCGGAGCCCTGGCCGGCGCGTCGCTGGAGCAGGTAAGTGTCTGTTTATTAAAAGCCAGCAGCTACACTTTTTGTTGCTGCTGACTTTTAATAAACATACAAATGGCTGGAACTCCCCTTTAAACTCCGGCCAAAAAAATTAATAAATGCAAATAGTAGTACATTATAAGACAATTTCCTCTCAATAATACATTAGAAAAAAGCTACAGCTAACTTATACAATCCATGTAATAAAGTAGTGCAATAATACTAAGTAGGGCAGCAAAAAAAAAGTCAAACATTTTAAAAGTGAACAAGTTACACCACCCAAGGGATATACGGTATTTGTTTTAATAAATCTGGCAGTGCCCCTTTAAAGTATAGTAGAGTATAAGCCGACCCGAATATAAGCCGAGGCACCTAATTTTACCAAAAAAAATGGGAAAATTTATTGACTCAAGTATAAGCCTAGGGTGTCCATCTGCATGCCTCACTGTGCCTCACTGTGTCCATGTGCATGCCTCACTGTGTCCATGCCTCAATGTGTCCATGCCTCACTGTGCCCATGCCTCACTATGCCCATGCCTCACTGTGTCCATGACTAGACTGATGTTTAACATGGGAGTATATGGAAGGGGTGCCCAGTTTTGAAAAATCGGTACCGTAGATCCCCCAGACAACAAACTTTGCACACTTGTAGAGGAGAAATGGGGCTACATGTGTGCCAAGTTCCAGGTCCAGGGGACCTACGACCGGTCGGTACCGGGCCCCCAAATCACCAGAGAAATTACAGTTTAACATGGGAGTCTATGGAAGGGGTGCCCTGCTTTGAAAAATCAGTGCTCCCCGGCTGTAGGTCCCTCGGACAACAAACTGTGCACACTTGTAGAGGAAGAGTGGGGCTACATGGGTCCCCAAAGTCCGGGAAATCAAGCGCAAAAAGGTGACTCGAGTATAACCTGAGGGGGGCATTTTCAGCACAAAAAAATTTGCTGAAAAACTCTGCTTATACTCGAGTATATATACGGTAAGTGTGATTTACAATGTCTGTGTATAATACCTAAGAAAGACAAGTAGTGTTAATGCCTCAGCAATTATGAGATCTCTCATTTCCACAAATATGTATGCCTTGTTCCCTTGTGGTTTGACTAATAAAACAAGACGCATATAGGTTACGTCTTTTTTGCTGCGAAAATACATCAGAATGATGTAATTAATGATCATGCTTAACAGGCATGTGTCCTATGTTGTTTACATCAGTATTCAACTACGTGAGGTACGCTGCTTGTAGTTTAGAACTCCGTAATGGAAAACTCAGTAATTTAATGATTAGATATTTCTGTTCATGTCATGTCAAACATATGGCAAGAGATTCTACTTCTACTGTTTAATAGGGAGTGATAGCTTTATTAGCCAATAACTGCAAATATATATTTATTGTGTAGCGCTACCCCCTCAGTAGCCGCTGGTTAGATTGGGACAGCATGTTATGTTACCTCTGTGATGTGTCTAGGGATGATGATGATGATGCAATAATGGAATGTCCAAAGAGCTGGGTGTCGTTTTCGCAGCATGCCCCGCGAGGGAAACACTCCTCTGATTGGCTGCTGGAGAAAGGCGCCTCTGCCTGGCCTCCTCTGGCACCACCTGCTATCCAAAGATGGAAATGTATCTTTGGAACACAGAATGAACCAACAGGACAGCCCAGTCTGGCAGAAACCCAATTTAACCAAATCAACATGGATGAGAGAAAAGTAACTCTCTCATCCCCCTCTAAATTTAACATAGCACCTGTACTGAAAGTACACAGGCGCTACAATTGTATACATTATTGTTTGTATTAAATATATATTTATTATTATTATTGTTTATTATGATAACACCTAATTGTATTATGTGTATATATTGTATAATTTATCATACACGTCAAGTACTATATATAGATTTCCCTTTCTATTCTTCTGTATATGCTACATAAATGGATTTAAATCTCCATAGAAAGTATTGTAACTTACCTACATCATTACTATGATTCTCTTTCTAAGAGACTGCAAATCATGCTTTGAAAATAATGACTTTCAGAAAAGTAGAGGATTTGTCACACCCCTATCCCCATGTGACACTTTTTGGGCCTGACAATTGGCTATCATGGGTGGTAGGGGCATGACTACTGAGGTAGGAGCTTTTCAGAGGGCCTTGGTGAGGATGAAAGAGGGTTACTGAAAAGTTGTAACTAGGTTCTAGTAATTTATCTTGCCTACTATGCCTCTCTTAATGTCCTCCATGAGCATCCCAAAACTAACTTTAATGTGCTTGGAATGAGCAGTGTCCATTAGTTGCATTCAGGCGCATTTCTCTATGCACACTACAAATCCCATGGACCGGGGGGTCGCCAAACTTTTTATAAAAAAGGCCAGTTTACTGTCCTTCAGACTTTAGGGGGGCCCGACTGTGGCCATTGACAGTAAAAATTGTGCTGGCATCAGTGGAAGTAAACAAAGCATCTTTGGTATTAGGGAGAGGACTAGCGCCCTGTCCTTGGTGTCATTGGAAGGAATAGTGCCTCACCATTAGTGTCAGTGGGAAGAATAGTGCCCATCATTGGTGTCAGTGGGGGAAATAGCGACCCAATCAATGGTGTCAGTGGAGGAATGGTGCTCCATCATTGGTGTCAGTGAGAGGAATAGTACTCCATCATTGGTATCAGTGGAGTGAATAGTGACCCATCATAGGTGTCAGTGGGAGAAATAGTGACCCATCACTGGTGCCAGAGGAGGAATAGTGCTACATCGTTGGTGTCAGTAAGAGAAATAGTACTCCATCATTGGTGTTAGTGGGAGAAATAGTACCCCATCATTGGTTTCAGTGGGATGAATAGTGACCCATCATTGGTGCCAGTGGGGGGAATAGTGCCCTATCATTGGTACTGGTGGGAGAAATAGTGCCCCGTCGTTGGTGTCAGTGGAAAGAATAGTGCCAGGGGCAGACTCACAACTCATGAGGCCCCCGGGCAATAGGAGATTATGGGGCCCCCGGACAATAGCTTATGGGGCCACACAGTATACACACACATACAGTACATACACAGTATACACACACAGACACACAATATACACACACAGTATACATACACACAGAATACACATACACACTGAAAAGTTACTGGAGAGGCGGGGCAGTTATAATCTTGGTATTTTTAGACCAAAAGTATGTCGGTAAGGGACATTTCAGGGACAGATGTAAAAAAAACACATATTTTTACATACTGTCCCTGGTTTTACTGAGGCTGGCAACCCTGATGGGGCCCCCTAGTGGCATGGGGCTCTCGGGCAGTGCTCGAGAGCCCGAATGGTCAGTCCCGCCCCTGCATTCAGCCCCTGGGCTGCAGTTTGGAGACCACTGCCATAGACCATAGTTTCTAGTCTATTCTGGACTAGAGGGTGGCTACATTCCTGCATACAGTGGGGCCATGGAGAATGAAAATAGCCACCCTCTAACAGGAAGTCAGATCACATCAGCAAAACAATAATTTGGAGAAGGTTGACAGCAATAGAAAGTATTTTATTTAATGCGGTATTGACCCAAAAAGCAAACATTTATTATATTGCAGCTTACCAATTCTTAGATGCAATGGCTGCATTCTTCTTCTTTTTTAGACTTTCTCTCCTTTATTTTCACCTGGTGATCTGGCCAGATGTAACAGAAGGTTGAAATAAACCACTTATCATTGGCAGGGGTGCTTACAATGGTCAGCTTTTATTTATGTAAAACCTTTATCCCAAAAGGAAAGCACTGTTTGCTGTAACTGCTTATAAATTGTTAGCTGGTGTTTGGCTTCAATTTATTAGAAATCTGCTGGCACATCCAACACTCCCCTCCCTCCAGACTGAGAATGCTGCTGTGCAAAAGGTAACCCAAGAAAACTGATGCAGCCACCACATCTAATGATTGGTCAGCTGCAATATATTACATTATTGGTTTTGGATATAATACTGCTTTAAGAATACAAACTTGAATAGATGTATTTATTTTTTTTACCAGGATTTAGTACCATATGTGTGATTGCTCTAAATTCAAAAAATTCTAAATCCCAATTTAACGTCCTAAAGCTGCAGTCGTGTGACATTCTGTCCCGAGCCCACATTTACATCTGGCAGGGTCCTTTGGGTGTCTGCGTGACATAGCTGACAGGTGATGGCAACACTTTTCATTGGTCCTTTCACATTGCACAACGTACTATTAAAATGCGATTTTTGACTGGAGTTGGGCTTTAAGTCAGCCAGTAAAAAAAAAAAAAAAAGTTGGTACAGTGAGCATATTTGAAAACTACCTACCAATATTAAAAACTACCAGTTCTCATTATGGTGCCCCTTTTTTCTTATATAGCCACTAACCTAGCCATTTCTGATTTGTCTGATAGACATGAGTGCTTTTATACAAAATAATCAAAATTATTACTGTGTTTCCCCGAAAATAAGCCCGGGTCTTATATTAATTTTGACAAAAAAAGACACAGTAGGGCTTATTTTCAGGGTAGGTCTTACCCTGTAATGTGCTGTCTTCTCTCCCCCTCTCTCTCCCTGCCTGACAGGAATCCCCAGTGTGAACTGAGTTAAAATGCTTGTAAAATCCTATAATCCACTCTATTACAGTATTATATAATGTACAATGTGTACATTTCTGTAATATAATTGTGGAAAATACCTTTGTTATATCGCCGCTCTGTGCTTCTATGACCTGCCGGAGGTCTCTTCCCTTCAATTATATTACAAAAACACACACATTGCACATGATATACTACTGTAATAGAGTGTATTATAAAATTTTAAACTAGGGCTTATTTTCGGGGTAGGGCTTGTATTGCAGCCCTCCTGGAAAATAACGCTAGGTCTTATTCTTTAGGGTAGGGCTTATTTTCGGGGAAAATGCGGTAGTAGCTCTTTTACAATGAATCCGGAAAGTATTCACAGCACTTCACATTTTCTACATTTTGTTATGTCACAGCCTTAATCCAAAATTGATTTAAATTGATTATTTTCCTTTCAAAATTCTACAAACAATACCCCATAATGAAGTGAAAGAATTTTGTTGGTAATCTTTTCAAATTTCTTAAAAATAAAAAAAACACATGTGCATAAGTATTCACAGCCTTTGCCATAACACTGAAAATTGAGCTCGAGTGCATCCTGTTTCCACTGATCATCCTTGAGATGTTTCTACAACTTTATTGGCGTCCACCTGTGGTAAATTCAGTTGACTGGACATGATTTGGAAAAGCACACACCTGTCTATATAAGGCCCCCTATTAACAGTGCATGTCAGCGCACAAACCAAGCCATGAAGTCCAAGGAATTGTCTGTAGACATCCGAGACAGGATTGTATAGAGGCACAGGTCTGGGGAAGGATATAGAAAGATTTCTGCACCATTGAAGGTCCCAATGAGCACAGTGACCTCTATCATCTGTAAATGTTATGAAGTCTTAAGATCAAAGCTACATTTTATACAACAAAATCCTAATTGACAAGAATTCAAGTACAGGTGAGTCTAATTATTAATTATACAGGTGTCCAGCAGTTGATTATAAAAGGGTGTTACTTAAAGCGGAGGTCCACCCAACATTGTTTTTTTTAAAAGCCAGCAGCTACAAATACTGCAGCTGCTGACTTTTAAAAAAAATGGACACTTACCTGTCCAGCGCACCCGCCATGTCGGCAGCCGAGGCTGAGCAGTCGTTCGTCTCTTGGCTGCCCCCGTCGCCATCCTCGGTGAGGGAATCCGGAAGTGAAGCATTGCAGCTTCCCTGCCCGGTTCCCTACTGCACATGCGCAAGTAGCACGGCGCGCCCTCACTGGTCCCCGCTCTCTCCTGGGACCAGTGTGTTTTCCAGGAGACAGCCGGGGGGGCGGTTAGTGGTGTGACTCCCGCGGGAGTCTATGCCCAGAAGTGGGTGCAAATTCTTGGACAGGTATCTGCACCCCCCTCCCCCTGAAAGGTGCCAAATATGACACCGGAGAGGGGAGGGTTCCCAAAAGCGGATGTTCCATTTTTAGGTGGATCTCCGCTTTAACAAAGAAAACCCCTTCCCATTTCATGCTATCAGCAATGGCACCACATGGAAGAGAAATGTTACAAGTCCAAAAGAAAAATAATCTTTACACAAGAACGGCGAAGGCAACATGAAAATCAGCAAAGATTTACAGTAAGAATACTGTAGAAAAAAGTGATCTTACAGAGATGTCCAGGTTGTCCACTGGAGTTAACACCTCAACGGGAATGTTTTCTGATGAGAAGGGTTGAAGAAAATTTCCATGAAAGTTCACTGCACTTAGTAGAAAGCTAAACTGGGGGGATTGTTTCCTGTGACACTGCAGAGGAATGACATGCATGGGTGTTGTCCACGAAGGAAGCCTCTCCAAAAGCCCATGCCCAAAAAAGCCCACTTAGAATTTGCCTGGGCCCATGCTGAAAAAGAAGAAGACTACTGGGACTCTCTACCAGACTGGTAACTGGTAAAAAGCCGTGGGAACCAATCTCCCCGGCCTTGAGGTCCCTCCACTGGCTGCCCGTACAGGACCGGGTGACATTCAAGACACTCTGCCTCACCCACAAATGTACACAGGGTAAAGCTCCTCAATATTTAAGCGAGAAAATAAAACCCTACGTCACCAAGCGCGTGCTCCGATCAACCAACCAAAACCTTCTCCAAATCCCCAAATCTCACTACAAATCTAAGGGAGAACGTAGATTCTCGGTCCAAGGACCACGGCTCTGGAATGCTCTACCCACGACCATCCGCTTGGAAGAAAACCATCGGGTTTTTAGGAAAAAACTGAAGACCCACCTCTTCTGAAAGACCTGTACAACTCTGGATGCCAAGCGCCTTGAGGCGATTAAGTTCGCATTTGTTGCGCTATATAAGTTTCTCACTCACTCACTCACTGTGTATCTATCACTCTCAGTGCCATTATGGGGCCCCCATTTACGGGGCATTGTGGGCTCAAGGATCAGCTGCTTTGGGGAAAGTGCAGGGGTCCCCCATGCAGCTAGGGCCCCTGGGCAGTACAAAGACAAATACATGGTGCCTACAGTGAAACATGGTGGTGGCAGTGTCCTTCTATGGGGCTGCATGAGTGCTGCTGATATCGGGGAGCTGCATTTCATTGATGGTATCATGAATTCACAGATGTACTGCTCTATATTGAAAGAGAAGATGCTACCATCACTCCGTGCCCTTGGTTGTTGTACACTTTTCCAACAGGACAATGATCTAAAACACAAATCTAAGGCCACTGTTGCATTTCTGAAAAACAACAGGGTGAGGCCCCGTACACATGTCCGAGGAACTCGACGTGCCAAACACATCGAGTTCCTCGTCGAGTTCAACATGTTCTCTATTTGGCCCGACGAGTTCCTCGTCGGCTTCCTCGCTGAAAAGTGTACACACGACCGAGTTTCTCGGCAGAATCCAGCTCCGATCGAGTTTCTGGCTGAATTCTGCCGAGAAACTCGGTCGTGTGTATGGGGCCTGAGAGTGATTCAGTGGGCAAGTATGTCTCCTGATCTGAACCCAATTGAACACCTATGGAGAATTCTGAAGAGATAAGTTGAGTATTACTCTCCATCCAGCTTCCAGACTCTGAAAGAGTTGGTTCTTGAAGAACGGAAAACGATAGATTTTGCACTATGTCGCCAACTTGTTCATTCCATGCCTACAAGACTTGGTGCTGTCCTTACAAATCATGGAGGTCATACAAAATACTAGATGTAATCGTTTTTGTTGTGGGGTGTATTCATTTTTGCATTCACTAATTTGCGTTTAAATTGAAGACTTTGTAATTTAAGTTATATTATTCATCTTACTTTTATGTAATGAGCTAAACAAATGTTCTGTCAAGATTTTGGAAATCGTTTTTGTGTTCATTGAGATATTGAATAATATCTTACCTTTCAAAAGGAGCGTACTCATTTATACTGTGCACTGTAACTACTATTTCAGTGTTTTTTTAGAATTTTATATTTGACCCTTTAGGTTGCATTTACACTTGAGTGGCACAACACATTTTATTTTTTTTGTTGCATTTTTGGGGCTCATTTGCTGAGCGACAACATAGGGCAGCCTATCCACTTGAAGGGGCTGCCCTACGTATGTCAAATGCGTAAAAATAGCAGATTTTTCCCCTTTTGTTGTGCAACAAATGCGCAATAAAATGCAGTTCTCCTATCTGCATTTTGGGTGCCATTAAGGAACAATGGCGCTGCCAGCACAATGCAAGTTTTGTCGTCTTTTTAATGCGCTTCCGGAAATAATGTCAGAAACTGGTGCATGCTCGCTCCAGAGCCCCGCTCTATACATCCATAGGACACATAGTGCTGCGGCTTGGCCCCGCTCCATGCTCTCTCGACATAGAATCACTGGCTGTGATTGACAGCAGTGGGAGCCACTGGCTCCCGCAGCTGTATCAGCCAGTGAGGAGAGAGAATCCCTATCACAGCTGAGGCTCTCGTGCACATTGCTGGATCGAGAGGGGGCTCAGGTGAGTATTAGAAGGTTTACAATCACTTTACCAAGAAACCTTAGAAAACCTTATACACGGTTGCAAATACATACATAGAAAAATAAACAGCAAGGACCACAAACTCCCCTCCCTATTACACTGTATGTTGTAAATTGAGCAAAGCCACCATAGGAAAAAGAGATACAATAATATGAGCAATGGTTGATGTATCAAATCCACCATTCAATCCAGCGCAAATTTCTATGAATCCTTCTGAAAAGGCTATTATTTAAGGTATAGTAAAATAATAATAAAAAAAAATAACGTACATGTTATAAGTGAATAATAATTGGTGGTGACAGATGCACTTTACATACTCTGTGCCCTTAAGACAATGCTGAACTTTGTCTATTTGGAAGATTGCTCTGAGCGTAGAAATATGTTATCTAAACCCCATCACAGAAGCCCTTCATTACATTATAATACAGGGTCAAACTCAGCTTGACTGGACACTTGAACTGCTGTTTTTGTCAAAGTAATTAGCGTTTTATGAAGATTCATTAACCATTTATTGTTCAGGAGTATTTTGTGTGATAATGGAATTCTATCATTTCTCAATTTTAAAGGAGGCTACTATTTTTTCACACCCAGGTCTGTACCCAGCGCCTGGATATTCCTTGTACAAAGAAAACAGTTCATTTTTTTTCTGTGCGTTGTTTTCGTAGCTGAAAAACAGTGCCTTGCATTTTTACACTTGTTTCCCTCAGTGTAGAAGTACGGATGGGGCACACAGAAAACCATTGTTTTATGTGTGCCTTTGCAGAGAGCTGCATTTTTCTTCTACAGGAAAATACATCCCTCTGCACAAGTTTAAATTTGCCCTAAAGTTAAGCTCTACCCAAAATGTTTCTAATGCGTGGGTGGAAGTTGGACAGCAGAATTACATGCTGCCTTTTTACATCACCCAGAGCCTTCAGTATCAGTTGATTATTGATCAGTTGCGTCCAACTGTTAACCACTTGACCTCTAGAAAGGTTTTACCACATTCATGACCAGGGCATTTTTTGCTAATCGGCAATGCGCTACTTTATAAACAGTAGAAAGAGCTGGCAACAGTGAAATCCTTGAAGTGTAGTTTATTTGTACATCAGAGTGACAATAAAACAATAGCGCTGAATCCTTAGTCGTAGCTAGTTTAAAACAGATATGGCAAGATATATAAATATATATATACCTATACAGACTCCACCTTTAAACAATTAGCATATTTACCCACTTCCATACCAGGCACATTCCCGCTTCCTACCCAGGACAATTTTTAGCTTTCAGCGCTGTCACAATTTGAATGACAATTGTGCGGTCATGCTACACTGTACCCAAACTAAATTGTTATAATTTTCTTCCCACAAATAGAGTTTTCTTTTGGTGATATTAAAGGGGGGCTCCCAGATTCCGATAACCCCCCCCTGCCCGCAGACCCCGACAACCAACGGCCAGGGTTGTCGGAAAGAGGCCCTGTCCTTATCAACATTCCGATCTGGCGAAAGAAACACTGGCAAGGCGGAGATGCTTGAAACCCCTCTTAGAGCTGATGCGGGCACAAAATATTAAGTACCAATGGGGATTCCCGGCGTGCCTTATAGGTATAAAGGGGGGTAAAACAGCACGACTTAGGCACCCGGAGGATCTGAACGTATTTTGCCTTAAAATGGAACTAACAATACCTGAACTTCCTGATTGGGTGGATTAGCTGGGCTTAGCTTAGCAGGGATCTCTGAGAAGCGGGACGGCGAGGCGGGGGGAGGGGGGGGAGGGGGGTGAAGAGGGGGGAGTCAAGGGAGAGCCCTGAACACCACCACGAAAGAGGAGCCAAGGATGAAGGCGATGAGTCTTCTACCAGCGGCTCCCAGGCCAAGAGTGGGCCAGGGTGGGGGTGGGAGGGAGGGGGGGCTGGGGCGAGGGGGGGGAGGGGGGGGGGGGGGGGAGGGGGGGGGGGGGGGAAAACGGGAGGGGGACCATCTGAACGACTCCACAAGAATTCTCTTCAAACTTATAAAAAAAAAAAAAAAAAAAAAGATAAATGACAGACACAGTTCCTATCATACAATGTAAAAGGATTAAACTCCCATATCAAGAGACATAAAATTCTTGGCGAATTAACGCAGTATAAGGTAGATATTGTCTACTTACAAGAGACCCACATTACCTTAGAGTCCAATATAAAGCTGCACTCACTTGAATATCCTGTTTGGTATTATGGAGATACAGTTTCATCGAGATCTCGTGGGGTTGCCATAGGATTTTCAAAAGGAGTTAGATTCACATTGGTGGACAGACTGACAGACCCTGAGGGGAGATACCTGTTCTTGAAAATAAAACTAGGAGAGGAGGATTTTACCCTGGCAAATGTGTATGCCCCCAATGTGAATTCGGTTAAATATATTAGTAAGATCCTCAGAAAATTAAAAGATTTTGAAGAGGGACATGTGGTGTTGATGGGGGACTTTAACCTCTGCATGTGCCCGAGCCTCGATAGTACGTCCCAGGTACAGGGGAATAGCGGTGAGCATCTTAAGCTACTGAAAAAACAAATGTCACAAAACCAAATGGTGGATGTCTGGAGAATTCTTAACCCCAAGACACGTGACTATACGTTTTTTTCCCCTGTACATGGGACGTACTCGAGGATCGACTACATCCTCGTGGACCACAGACTTCTGGAGAGGGTGGTTGAAGCAAGTTGTGAGATCACGACATTATCAGACCATGCTCCTGTAACTATGAAAATAAGCACATCTATACAAAAAACCATCCCACCTGAATGGAGATTGGATGAAAGTCTGTTGGGGGACGAGGAGGTGGTCGAAAGAGTACAGAAAGAATTGGAATGGTATTTTCAGGAGAATGACAGGGAGGGTATTTCAAGAGCAATCCTGTGCGACGCCCACAAAGCCTATATAAGAGGGATTTTTATTGCAGAAGGGGCAAAGAAAAAGAAAATAAGATTGAGTAAACTAAAAACATTAAAGGAGGAGATATATAGGCTGGAACAGGAACATAAAATACAGGGCCAAAAGAGGGAAACACTCCGTAAGTTAACTATAACAAGAGATGAATATAAAGCCCTCGCCGGGCAAGAAACCAAGAATTTCATAGACAGGATAGAGAGAGAAAGATACGTCTGGGGAAATAAACCTAGTAGAAATTTGGCCAGAATGGTAAGAAAAAAGAAAACCAGGAATTTTATTGAAAAAATCAGGAACGGGAAGGGAGACTTAGTATACGCGACAAATCAAATAGCAGAATCTTTTAGAAGCTATTATGAAAAACTATACGACGTTCAACAGAAGTTTAGGGACCCAGCCGAAAAACAGGATAAGATCAGGGTAGTATTACAGCAAACTAACCTACCGAAGTTAGAAGAGTACGAGATAGAAAGAATGGAGGAATGTATAACTGAGTAGGAAATAAGTGAGGTCTTAAAAAATACCCCCAAGGGGAAAAGCCCCGGACCAGACGGTTTCACGTCAGCCTACATACAAAGGTTTAGTACCATCTTAGTCCCTAGACTTTGCCAATACTTCAATGGCCTGGGGCAAGATTACGAGATGAGTAGAGAGGCATTAACAGCTACGATCACTGTCATTAAAAAAGAGGGAAAGGACAACACGACTTGCTCAGGGTTCCGACCAATCTCACTCCTGAATGCAGACACTAAACTGTATGCAAAAATTCTGGCCGAACGAATGAAGGGGGTGATGACAGCTATTGTCCACCCAGACCAGGTGGGCTTTATACCTGGGAGGGAGGGTAAGGACAACAGGGTTAGGGCACTCCTTCTCTTGGAGCAGATCAAAGAAAAAGGGACCCCCGGTCTATTCCTGTCAGTAGACGCTGAGAAAGCGTTCGACAGGGTAGACTGGGGGTTCCTGATACAAACATTAGAACTTATAGGAATAGGTCCAAGGATGATCAAATGGATCAAAACTCTCTATTTCCATCCATGTGCTAGGATCAAGATCAATGGATCTCTTTCCGCACCCTTCGAGATGAGAAATGGAACTAGGCAGGGTTGCCCCCTGTCCCCCCTCCTTTTTGTCCTCTCATTGGAACCCCTGCTGGCAATGGTCCGACAAAATCCAGAAATATATGGAGTAGAAGTAGGAGAAGACGAGCACAAAGTGTCCGCCTTTGCAGACGATATTCTATTTTTTATAAGCAGCCCAAGAGTCACTATCCCGAAATTAATAGCTACCTTAAAACAATATGGTGAGGTATCAAACTTCAAAATGAATACAGAAAAGACGGAGATCCTGAACATTAACATTCTTAAAGAGGAAGAACAATATCTGCGGAAGAAATATAACTTCACATGGAAATAAAATACCTGGGAATAAAACTGGCAAATACCTTCAAGAAAATATATAGAATTAATTTTATCCCCCTGCTCAACGAAATAAAAAGTGAAATTAAAAACATATATAATAGACCAATTTCGTGGTTCGGGAGGATAAATGTGGTAAAAATGGTTCTCATCCCAAAAATTCTATATAAGTTTCAAATGGTCCCAATTTACCTACCACCGTCATTCATCAAAATAATTAACTCCCTCATAATGAACTATATTTGGAATAATAAAAAACACAGGGTGTCTGCTCAAATCCTAAAACGGGCCAAGAAAAAGGGAGGCTTAGCTGTACCCGACATCAGATTGTATTATAATGCTTCGGTTCTCTCACGGGTTATAGAATGGGCTAAAGAGTCCCAGGACAAAAGATGGATAAACATTGAATGCACATTAGCGAGGGCACAGTTAGGGAGATTAATTTGGAATCCACCACAATATAGATCCTTACACACCTCAACACACACAATTACCCATAATGCATGGAGGATCTGGGATAGACTTCACAAACAATTAAAAACAGAATTCAACTCACCCTTTATTGATTTAAAAGAAAATGAATATTTCATCCCAGGGACAAAAGAAGTAGGGGGAAATTGGATCACAAATAGAACACAGCTAAAAGATATAACACTAGATGGTAAAATTAGGACACTTCACGATATTAAATATAGGATTGGAATTAGGGCGCTCGACGAGTGGAGATACTTGCAGTTAGTGTCATTCGTCAAGCGCCTACCACACCCTTTGCGGTCACAAGAGGAGTACACTATATTGGAACAATTGTGTAGCACCGAAAGCTCAAAAGGAAATATATCTAAAATTTATAATTACTTGCAGAAAACGGAAGAGTTGGACACACTAAAATACATCCAAAATTGGGAAACAGACTTAGGGGTCCCAAGGGGGAAAACGACCATAGGAAGAATCCTGAATATGACTCACACCTCGGCAGTAGATGTAAGAACCGCCGAGATGAACTTCAAATGTTTGACGAGGTGGTACGCCACCCCAGATAAAATGGTCAAATTCAGAGGGGGTGAGTCAGAGAAATGCTGGAGAGGTTGTGAGTCAAGAGGAACGATGGCGCACCTTTGGTGGGACTGCCTGAAAATTAAAGCTTATTGGAAAAAAATCTTGGCCCTGATAAAGGTAATAACAAAAAAAGAAGTGGAAGATAACCCATGGGTAGTTCTCTTTCACGGGGGGGAGGTTCCAGAGAAGGAGTACAAGGGTTCACTGATCCCTCATTTGTTGAACGCAGCAAAACGATTGATTCCCCTTAAATGGAGAGACGCGAAAAGTCCGCAAATGTGGGAGTGGATCGACTCCGTAGAGGACACTTATAGGAGAGAGAAATTAAAATACGGAAGCTATAAACACAAGGTAGGGGAAAAGGATATATGGGCACCCTGGTCGGAATTTAAAAAGTCCTGGAGGTTCGCAGAAAACCTGAGAGAGGAATAGGAACGCACTTTCAATTAAGGGAATGAATTCTTATAGTGGAGTCGTGGGATGGTCAAGGGCGGGGGTGGGTAGGGGGGGAGGGGGGGGGATTTAGTTGGGGAGGGGGGAGAGGGGGCGCTGGGTATTTCTTTGTCACGCAGATAAAACCTTTTAAAAATTCCGTACTTATTACAAATGAGAGAGTCCCAAACGGTGAGAAAAAATAAATAAATATAAAAAAAAAAGGAAAACGGGAAGCTCTATAAAAAAAAAAAAAATAAAAAAAAAAAAATAAATAAATAAAATAAAAATAATAACAAGTATAAAAACTTGTAAAAGAAATACACCACAAATGATGCTAAACCAGATGTAGAGACGGAATTATGAATAAAATCATGAGCAAGTCTCTCGCTGTGGTGAAGTCTGAAGTGGCAAAAAGAAAGAAGAAAAAAAAAAAAACATGGGGACAGGGTACTTTGGGGTGGGGGGCCGCAGGGCGCCCCCCCTGCCCCAGAGCACCCAACCCCCCCATGCGGCCTGGTATGGCTCAGGAGGGGGTGGGAGGGCGCTCGCTCGTCCCCCCTCCTTTCTGACCGGCCAGGCGGCGTGCTTGGATACGGGTCTGGTATGGATTGTGGGGGGACCCCCACGCCGTTTTTTCAGCATAGGGGGTTCTCCTTACAATCCATACCAGACCTAAGGGCCTGGTATGCCCCTGGGGGGGAACCCATGCCGTTTTTTTATTTAAAATTTGGCGTGGAGTTCCCCCTCATGATTCATACCAAACGCCGCGGCTAGAATTGGTGGGAATCCAAGTCGGATCCCCGTCGCTTCTATGACGGCTTGTTCCCATCGCGGCGAGCCCGCTCAGCGCTGGCTCCCGCGACGGGGCTCGTAGGTGGTCAATCTCGCTGAGAAAGGGAGCGAGATTGACACAATATCGCGGTCACCTACAGTACCTCTCTTTTTCTACTGATTGTTCTAAGTGAGCAATGGACTGCCTTATCCTGTTCTGCAGTTTCTACCAGCGCAGAGAACTATTGAACATAACCATGTTTTTTTCTTTAGCCTTGCAGCAGAGAAAAAAAAAAAATATAAATATGATTATTGCCGTTTTTATATACCGCAGCACTTATTGAATGTCTCGCCTTCTGACGAGAGGGTGCATTTTCAATTCCAACCTTAGTGGTTATATATGTATAGTTGTTTGGATGTGTCTCTCTGGGAGGAAAGGGAGTTTCACCCTAGTGGCGGAGGGTGCGGCTCCAGTTCACCCCCTTGGGGACCAAAAATGTATAATAGTTAATGTATATCTGTACATATGTTTGTTTTTTTTCCAATTTTATTCTGCAGGTGGTTTGACCAGCTATCAACAACTGTCGGAGAATGGGGCAGAATAGATAGTCAGGATTGTAACATTTTCTATGTATCACTGTACATAAATGCATACATGATAATGTTTTAAAATGTTTGTATTTTTTTTTCTATTCTCTTCTTTTCTACTATCCTTTTCTGTTGTTATGCAGATTCAGGTCAGGTATTCAGGAATGCATACCTTTTCTTGGGACACTGAGGACAGTGTCTATTCAGGTAGGGGGAGTGTGTAAAAAAAATTATGGGTCCCAACACAGAACCTTGGGTTATACCACTAATGACCTTAGACCATTCAGAATATAAATCAATAATCACTACTCTCTGAATACAGTCTTTTAGTCTTTTCTATCCATTTACAAACAGAATTTAGAGGACTTTAATTTACACATTAGCCACCTGTGGAAAACTGTGTCAAACTCTTTAGCCCTGTACACACGGGCCATAATCTTGTCAGGAAAAAAAAAATGTTTTTCCTGTCGAGATTCTTGGCTAGAATCTCTTGCCGCCCGAGTGTACAGACACTCCTTTCAAAAGAATTGCAGTTCTTTTGACCGCGAGAACGCGGTGACGTCATCACGTACGATGAGCATGCGCTTGTCACATTCGATGCCGTCGCCGCCATCTTGCTGCACCCTACCTATGCCTAGGAAGTGTCATGATCAGTGTTGTGGCTTCGGTCACCTGCTGGTGGCATTATTACTTCCGGCAACAAAGGGTGCAATTCTGGTGGCCACCAGCGGGTGTCTCCCAGTAGATGGACTCTTCATTAATCAAGCTGCACTTGATGTGAGCTGCTGGAAGTATATAAGCCCGCCCTTCACTGAGGTTCAGGGCGTCAGTATCCTCTCTGCTAGCCTTGTTCTTGCCTGACCTGATCTGTTGCCTGAATATGTTCCTGATCCACTTTCTGCCCTGTCCTGGACTCTGTTTCCTGTACCTTGTACCCAGTCCCTGAGTCTTGTCCCGTGATTCCAGCTCCACCTTGCCACTGCTCCCTCCATCTGGCTGCCTGTTCCCCCTTGTCTCTCATCCCTGCTTTGATTGTTTTTGGTTTGCTGCTGTTTGGTTTGCACGTGTGCCTTTATCTTTAATAAATATATATTTCTCACCTACTTTTGTGCCTGTTTTCTTAAGTGCAGCCCACTGATCTGTTTAAACCTGTGTTGGATGCCTGTGTTAGACATCCCTTACAGAATACTGAAGTACCTGTCAAAACCAGGTACCCACTCCCTCCACAAAAAAAATGACATGCCAAATATGACATGCAAGGGGCGAGGAGTGCTTAAAGTGGAGCTCCACCCTAAAGTGGAACTTCCGCTCATCGGAACCCACCCCCCCTCCGGTGTCACATTTGACACCTTTCAGGGGGGAGGAGGGTGCAGATACCTGTCTAAAGACAGGCATTTGCACCCATTTCCAGCCACACAGTCTGCAGGTAGACTGCAGGCAGGACGTCAGATCCCCCCCCCCCCCCCGTTGTGTTCTGGGAAACACACAGCTCCCAGAACACAGCAGGAACCAGTAAGCACGGCGCAGCGCGATTTGCGCATTCGCCGTTGGGAACCGGTCAGTGAGCTGGAGCGCTTCCTGGTTCCCTCACCGAAGATGGCGGTGGGAGCAGCAGAATGACAAGCGATCGCGCATCCTCTGCTGCGGATGGCAATGGACTCCAGGACAGGTAAGTGTGCTGATATTCAAAGGTTTTAATTTTTTTTTTTTCGGCGGACATCTGCTTTAAAGCAGAAGTTCCACTTTTGGGTTGAACTCTGCTTTAAGCTACCTGGAGAAAAGGGTTTCTTTTGAATTTGAAGATTGGGCTGCTGCTGCTGTATATAAGCCAAACAAATTGTAAAAGACAAAACAAATCTGTTCCACAACCAAATATGCACTGTGAGGCCTCGTACACACGACAGAGTTTCTCGGCAGAATTCGGCGAGAAACTCGGTCAGAGCCGGATTCTGCCGAGAAACTCTGTCGTCTGTACACTTTCGGCCCGTTGGAGCCGCCGAGGAACTCGTCGAGAAAATAGAGAACATGTTCTCTATTTTCTCGTTGTTCTATGGGAGCTCTCGGCCCGCCGAGCTCCTCGGCGGCTTCAGGGCTGAACTCGACGAGGAACTCAACGTGTTTGGCACGTCGAGTTCC
Source organism: Rana temporaria (assembly GCF_905171775.1). Classification (NCBI taxonomy): domain Eukaryota; kingdom Metazoa; phylum Chordata; class Amphibia; order Anura; family Ranidae; genus Rana; species Rana temporaria. Next base: position 400,431,852 of record NC_053490.1, read on the forward strand.
TCGGCCGTGTGTACGAGGCCTTACTGAGACTGTCCGTGAAGATCATACTAGTCCATGTACAGAGCCCCATGCATGTTATTTAAACAATCTGCCCTAGAAGCCAAATGAAATTATCCCCTTTCTGCTGAATGGTATTTAAAAAAGTGCACAACTTTCCATGCCCTTTTGAGCAGTAGCTTGTCTTCTAATCCTAAAAATGGCTGCAATTTAACAAGATTCACTCCCAATAAATTTCAATGGGATTCACTTCTAAATTCGGACTTGCTGAATTTCAAAGCCAACCCTTGGTGAATGGAACTCGGGTAGATTTGCCCATCACTAGGTCCGAGTAGTTTAGCAACAGACACTGAGAGGCCTGACATAACTGATGCCAGCTCATAACTGGGGTTTAACAATAGAGTGCATTTTTGGCAGGTCAACTGGTATTTTTCTGTACTTACAGAGTCTTTAAAGGGATAAGGCACAGCAAAACGTGCATGCGTTGCAGAGATGTATTGCATTTTTTGTATTTTTTTGCCTTAAAATATTTTTAACACCTCAAAAATAAAATAATGTACATGCAGCAAATTTAACGGCATGGCTAAATGTATCTGAACCATGAAGTAATGTCTTTATTGAACTGCAAAATCAATTTTCAAACGTGAAATAAGTAAATAATGCATGGCAATGAAAATATGGCATGCTTTGTGATTTTGTAAATTGTGCCTATTGCAATTTTTCCTATGAATTATTACTTTCACCACATGTGATGGAGAGGCAGACCTGGGCAGAGATAGAGAAGATAAAGAGCCCTTTTGGATTTGTTTTCTAAAAAAAAATTAAGTAGTAGTAGTGGGTTATTTTATTTAGAATATTTAAAAATAATGATCCTGGCCCAGATTCACAAAGGAGATACGACGGCGTATCTCCAGATACGCCATCGTATCTCTGAGTCTGAGCCGTCGTATCTATGCGCCTGATTCATAGAATCAGTTACGCATAGATTTCTATTAGATCCGACCGGCGTAAGTCTCTTACACCGTCGGATCTTAACTGCATATTTACGCTGGCCGCTAGGGGCGTGTACGCTGATTTACGCCTAGAATATGTAAATCAGCTTGATACGCGAATTCACGAACGTACGCCCCGGCCGACGCAGTACAGATACGCCGTTTACGTTAGGCTTTTCCCGGTGTAAAGTTACCCCTGCTATATGGTGGCGTACATGCGGCGTACCAATGTTAGTCCCGCGTCGAATTTTGAAAATTTTACGTCATTTGCGTAAGTCGTCCGTGAATGGGGCTGGACGTAATTTACGTTCACGTCGAAACCAATACATCCTTGCAGCGTATTTTGGAGCAATGCACACTGGGATATTCCACGAACGACGCATGCGCCATTCGTGAAAAACGTCAATCACGTCGGGTCATGGTTAATTTAAATAACACACGCCCGCCTCTTCACAATTTGAATTAGGCGGGCTTACGCCGGCCTATTTACGCTACGCTGCCGCAACTTTTTTTTGAGAATACGGCACTTGCCTGTAAAAGTTGCGGAGGCGTAACGTAAATAGGATATGTTACGCCCGCACAAAGATACGCCATTCTACGTGAATCCGGGCCCCTGTATTTTTTGACATTGCACTTAAATAGACAACTTCTTTGGAGAAGCTGGTGAAGTAAGATCTACATGAGCCCCTCTTATTTGTGCAATTCCTCTAAGTCTGTTGGACACAGAATGGTTAGCGCTTATCACTATCTCAGCTCACATAAATTAGTTCACTAATTTCTAATTATCAGCATGATTTCCATTTTTCTGCTCACTAGATATGGAAGCAGGCATATATAGATAAAGCCTATGCTTGTATTCATGTGGATTGCAGAAATCCTGTATTGAGCTAGGGTTATTACAATTATCTATGTATTTACCTGGTCAACTAAAAATTACGATTTTTAAATATCCCAAGGGGACACAGTGTATGTGCTAAGTGATCTAATTTTCAGACCAGCATTTCATGCAGCTGGCACTTCCACTTCTCAGTTTTTGATGTCCTTACTTTTTTAATGGCCTTGCATTTGATTATGAGAAAATGCAGCCAACGTTTTCCTGCTTGCAAGCACTGTACTTAAAGGGAATGTATAATAGTTTTGTGCATATGTTCTTTATTTATTATAGACAGCTCCAAGAAAATAATTTTATAAAAAAAAATTGTTCTGTCTTTATTTAGCTAAATATGAAATACCACATATGTATTTTTTGTATCGGATCCAGCAGGTGAAGCTCTGGGCTATTATTCACTTTCTAGTTCTTTTTATCGTACGTACTATAAAAAATAGGATTTTTTCACTTACTATAAAATCTTTTTCTTGGAATTCAATGAGTCACCCAGAATTCAGAAACATGTTGGGTTATAATGCCTCCTACAGGACAATTTGGACACTGGCAAAAAATGTAAAATAGATAGTATTCAAAAAGCTCAAAGAACTATCTGAGGAGCCTTATGTTCAAAGCTGGCATCAGCTGAGGCCTGAATATTCATCTTGCAGAACCTAGAGAACATTTGAACAGAAGACCAGGTGGCGGCCATATAGAGATATGGAAGACCAATGTCCTGGCTGAAGTAAAAAGATGAAACCACCTTAGAAAGGAAAGATGCTCTGTGCCTCAACACTACCTAGATTCTAGGTCCTTTCCAAGTCAAGGTCACTGGTTTAGATACATGCCTTCCAGAAGTAATGACAAAAAGGAAAAAAACCTTTGTCAATAAAAGTGGGAAGGGAATTATTCCTAATGGGTCAAAAGGGCAGTTTTTGAAGTGCTAAGTTTAGACCCCAAAGAGAGACGGGTGAACATACAGGGGGGGGGGGCACATGAGAGAAATCTTGTTCAAAAGTTTTAATCAAAGAATGGGAGGGTAGCAGTCATTGGAACAAGATCCCAAGTGCCGAGATTTGACCCTTGATGGTAATTGTTTGCTTGTTCAGACCTAATTGTAAAAAGGTCAGGATACACCTCACAGAATATTTTCTGGGGTGAAAGTGTATTGTTTTGTTCCATGCATTTTGGATGTACTATTGTCTCAACATTGTCTACCATATATGATGGAAACAAGTGTTCTCCTTCTAGGACAGGTATCGGTCTTTAAACATAAACTTATGTTTGTATCTCATTGATGTTTACTATGCTGTTTTTCATAGCAGCATAATCCCGAATTGAAGTGTACATCCTGTTTTGTATTATATCTCTGAAAACATAATAAAAATCTTATGATTTAAAAAAAAAAGTCCCACATGTGCGAAGGTAGACCTTTCCAGGAAGTGGACTTTGTGACTTTTATCACTGTATGAATCACAGATTCAGAGATGCCTCTGTCTCTCAAGACCAGCCATCCTGTTAAAACCAGTGACTATGAAGCTGGATTGTAAACTTATGTATGGGAGAGAAGATACTGACAATCTAGAAGGGCCCACGGAGTATCTGTCACAAGTCTGTTTCAGTGAGCAAAAGCATAGATAAGACTGTACTGATCTCACTGAGACACCAGAGCATCCACTGCTTCCATTTTTTTTTGTTGAACCCGAAGGCCAGTATATCCATATCCAGTATCCCTCTGCTTTACCCCCCTGTGACACAGACTATGGAACTCCTCTGGGTGTAGGGCCCTTTCCCCCAGGAACTGCTGGCTGAGGAGCTCTGTCTGCCAACTGTCAACGCCTGGAATGTAAATGGTAGACAATACTGGAATACGAAGTTCTACCTAGAACAGAATTTGTTGGTTGACGTATGCATTATATGCTTGAATCTTTTTTTGACTACCCACTAGATGAGATTTGCAGCATTGTAGGGACAAACAAAATCACTTGGAGCTTCAGAATGTTGATTGGGAGATGGAATGCCTCTGGAAATTTAGCCTCCTGCACCAACAAGGTGTCTATAATTCCTCCCAAGCCTGTCAGGCTGGCATCTGTTTTGAAGATCCTCCAGGAGGTCAGAAGGGAGGATTTCCCCAACTCCAGAGACGAATTTGTGAGCTGCCAGGCCAGGGACAATCTAGTTTTCAGAGACAGACAAATTAGTTTGTCAAGAGATTGAACCAGTTTTTCCACTGATGACAGAATGTTGAGTTGTAAATTTTCCAGCCATAGGACTGTTGTACAAAAGACAGAAGTTTCTCCTGGGAAAAAAAACATTTGCTTGAGCTGTGTCTGGGATAAGGCCCAAATACTGCAAGCAAGTCAGTGACTTTTAAAGGATCCTACCAAATCTTTTTGGGATTTTAACTTTCTGTATCACATTGTTGATTAAGAAAGACTTGTTCCAACTGTTTCCTCTACAAAAGGTTGTCCAGATATCCCGCAATGGTGATGTTTTGGCAGTGTAACAAGACAAGCACAGGTTCTACAACCTTAGTTAACACATGGGGTTGTGGAAGAGGTCAAATGGCAGGACTATGAACTGAAAATGTTGGGGACCCACAAAAAAGTGAAGAAATCACTTTCTTGTGCTGTAAAAAGCTATGACTGACTTGGTGGACTTGATGCAACATTTTAGGGTTTATTATTATTATACACAATTTAGATAGTGCCAACAGTTTACACATCGCTTTACAATGTAAAGGGGGACAACACAATTACAGTACAGTTCAATACAAAAGGTACAGGAGGGCCCTGCTCTTAGAGCTTACATTCTAAAGGGAGCGGGTGGTGGTACAAAAGGCAATACCTATATCCCCTGATGAAGTCACGTGGGTGTGATGATACGCATCGGGATTGAGCGACAGACTGGAAGTGACATAGGAGTACAAGCTTGCCGCTCATGGTTTTTTTAATGTGAGTAAAACCATGCTATTTTTACCAATATAATTTATGGAAATTTTTATCACACTATTGGAGCCCCTTTTGTTACTTACCACCAACACAGAGGTTTCTAGGTGGGACCCCTGGAGAATTTTGGATGAGGTTTTATCATTCATCCAGTCCCAAGGGCTGGACTCATTAGAGAGAGTGCCCCCAGAGACAGGTGGAGGCACAAGGATCCCCTACAAGAGCTACCTACACTTAATGCTGTTGCCTTACAGCTGTAAGGTGAGAGGCTTGTGAGCACTGAGGTTTCATAATTACTATAGAGAAGAGACATCAAGCACATTTATTCACTGTGGAATGTTTTGGAATGTAGAAGATATAGGGCACCTATGCTTAGTTGCACATTTGGTTATAGCACTGTAAGCACTGGGACTTGTTTCACAATATATCATTAGTGGTGGGACATGCGTCTGAGGATTGCGGGGACAACCTGGTGCACACATCTGCTCATGGTGGATTGTGACATCCAAGCCACGACTCCACTCATTCTTTGAAAAGATCCACTGGCAAGGAAATGGAGTGTTGCCAGTACCTTGACCAGTGGCTGTACTGCATGTATGCGGTGTGTCTTGCTGGTGATGTCCAAACGTACGTTTCTGAATCGGTCCAAACGTACGTTTCTGAATCGGCGTATCTCACTCATTTGCATATTTGAATACAAAATATATGGGAGCGGCAGATGCGTCCAGCGTATATATGCGCCCATGCCGTGCTGGCGTAGAAAAGTTACGCCGGTCGGAAGAAGCCTATTTTCAGGCGTATCTGGTTCTGTGGGTACGGCGCATAGATACGACGGCGCAAATTTACACTTACGCCGCGCATCTCGAGATACGCCAGCGTAAGTGCTTTCTGAATCTGGGCCAATATGTTTATTTCTGCATAGTAATACATCTAATCTTTATTGATACATTATTAGTCTGCAATATTCACTTCTTCGACACTTGACAGAGCAACATTATCACATTTACTTAATTTTTTTTTTTTTTTAGAAAATAATATTTATTCTGTAATACAAAATAAAGTAGAAGTGACAGTGCTGGCTTATATTTATTGTCTTTACCATGGCCGTATACCACGCATTTCCTGTTTCCGTCTGACCCACTGTGCATTTGTTACCGTGCCCAGGACTGTCCAAGATGGTTGCAGAACTGAGTTCTGGAACCAATATTGTGACGAGATCCTTCCTCGCCCAGGTCCTGCTCTCCCGACACTCCTCTGCTACCAGTGAGTCAGCTTGCAGATTGCAACGTCTGATGGTCCAGTCATCCAAGGTTCCGGGATCCGAATTACAGCTATGTGCCATTCGGACCCATTAAGAACAAACACCAGGCAGGCTGTATGTAAGTTCCAACAGGACTCTTTATTTCAAGTACACAGCACACTTTTATACAGAATTTTGGAACATCCCACTCCCAACAACCGCTTTCCTATTGGTCAATTGTAAAGTATATCCAGTCTTCACTCAGGTCCCCCTTGACCATGCAAATGAGGACTTGAAATTGTCAACAGGGATTGGTCCAATAGCTTGGATAGAAAGACTTGTGTATTGAGACAGAAGCCCCAGGGGGTAATCAATGTACACAATAACCTGGTTCCAGCTAGACGGCCTGACTCCGACACCCGCTCTTAACCTGCAGAACACAATAAAAGGTATTTCGCAAGCTGGTTCCACTTAGCATTTCAAAAGCCTTGCATTGAATGTCCCTCTCCTGTGTAACATATGTCAAGTAGAAACACTTTAATATCTCAAGGTCCATGACATTACTTCCCCTGGGAACCAGTCCAACAGCCGCAGTGGGACCCAAACGGGTCAACTCGAGGATGTTGGAAAAGTAGTCTTAAAGTTCCAGGACTGTGCTGGGATGACCCATCTGCCTTCCTGTTTTGAGGTCCTGGCCCATAATCGGACGGCAAGAGGCTCACATTAAGTCCTCTCCAAAAGCCCCTGTCCCGGCTAGGTCTGTCACACATCTCCCCCTTTGGCAGGAGACTAACACTGGGAGAGACCCCAATTTCGGTACCCACCCAGTACCCCAGATACCTTGTCCCAAAGAGAGCATTACTCACCCAGCCAATCTCTGCCTCTCTCAGAGAACACGCCTGCCGCTGGGGAGAGGCCTGGACTGGCCCTTCTCCCTGGAGTCCTTTCAGCCGCTGGAGAGAAGACAGGGTGGCTGGGCTCAGTTCATCATGCCATTGGGAATCTGGGCCAACTGGCCACCATTCCTGGGGTATACCAGTGGAGACTGCAGTCCCATCCACTGATGCTAGGTAAAAATCCCCCGGTGCTTGCAAAGCAAAGCCGACATCCTCCTGTCTCAGTGCCGCACCATTTTCTGGGGTTGTGTCTGTGGAGATCGGAGTCCCATCCACTACCACAGGAACCCCCTCTTCTGTTAGTTGAGAGCAGAGGCCCGGGGCACTCTGCTCTGTTGCCAGCTCTTCCGCTGGGTTGCTGTGAGTGGGGACCACAGTCCCATCCACCGATATCCGCTCAAGCTGTAGTTGTGTGCAGCAGCCAGTAGCATCCTGCCCTGCTGCCAGTGATTCAGCTGGGAGTAACAGCTTTACTACCTCAGCTTGTTGCTGGGGAGGGGGGCCAACCGCCCCGGCTCCCTGGAACTCCACAGTTGGTCCCAGTGCTGGGCAGAGATGGCTAGCATTCTGCCCTGTTGCCAGCACTTCTGCTGGGGGTGCATAATCCATAACATCCTCTGAACAGTCCATACATTCTGTAATCTGTGGCTGGGGAGTGATTGCCATCTTCTCACCCTGAGCCTCCGGAACTGCCACGGGGGTGGGGCAGAGGTCTTGATCCCTCTGTCCTGTGACCAGCGCTTCAGCTGGGGAAGTTCCTTGTAACTCCACAAATACTGCCCTTGGTGCTGGGCAGAGCACAGTGAAGTTTGGCCCTGATACCAGCTCTTCTGCTGGAGGCTCCCCAGGTTGTTCTTCCTCAGCAGAAAAGTCTATCAAATCCCCTGTCTCTACAACTGGTGTCTGGGGATAGAGGTTCACCATCTCCTGTCCATGGAACCCAGAAGATGCTATGGGTACTGAGCAGAGGTTAGCAGAGCTCGGCCGTGCGGTCAGCACTTCAGCTTTGGGAATGGCAAGCTCCCGATTTTCCACTGCTGATTCATCAGCCAGGATTTCATCACTGTCAGCTGATATTTCCTCATAGTCCCAGGTAAAGGGAACCTCACCCTGCTGCTGAGCGGAGTCTAGCAGCTGTTTGTAGGTGATTTCCAGTTCCCATTCTTGAGCGGCCAGGAATTCCAAATCTTCCTGTAACCAGTGCACTTCCGGGACATTCAGTCTTCGCTCTCTGTGCTCCATTATTTCCTCCCAACGCCACTCCCGATCGCTCCCAAAGTTGGGATCCCTGGACATCCTCCAATACAACAATCCCAGGCCATCATAGTCAAAGCCTTCCGTGGGGCTGTCATCCGCTGACCACGGGCACTCTTGGACTACATACCACCGGAGGGCTCTGTAGCTCTCGTCCAACCGCATCTCTTCCCGGATCAGCCTGCTTAACTCTGCTGTCCACTCCTGCTTTGGTTGTTCCCCCAATAACAGCATCCGTACTTCATACTGTGACCAGTACCTTACATGGATGGAGGGGAGAGCTTTTCCCTGGTGTCGCTGCTCGCGGGCTAGCGCTTCTTTCCAGAGTTCGCAGCGGATCGAATCAGACCATCCAAGCAGGACCTCCTCTGATACTGGTCCTCTGCGCTGTATCTACTTCTCTCGCAACCTCCTTCTGAATTCCTCTTCCATGGTTACTGATATCTGTACCTCTCCTCTTCTTTCATTTGGTGCTGCTTCTTTAGGCGTTGTCACCGATCGCCGTATTTCTGCAATTCTCAGCTCCTGTTGCCGCTCTCGTTCTCTCTGTTGTCGCTCTCGTTCTCTCTCATCCTGCCGCTGGAGGTCTCTAATGGTATTCTGTATGGCGGTCTCTGATGGGTTCGCACCATATAATGCCAACCGCTGTTGAACTCGCTGCTGGAACAAGTCTTCAACTGACCGGGGTCCTGCATCACCATCCCTCTGATCCATCTCGGCTAGCGCAATGATCAGGGTGGCCTTGTTCTTCCCACCGGTCCCTCCACGGCTCTCAAGCAAGTCTTTTAGCATGGTTCTCCTCCAGGCTGCATAGCTGGTCATTCATGGTGGTGGTTTGGAGTTGTCCCAGTAACTGGAGAGCAAATCCCACCGCTGCCAACCAATGTGACGAGATCCTTCCTCGCCCAGGTCCTGCTCTCCCGACACTCCTCTGCTACCAGTGAGTCAGCTTGCAGATTGCAACGTCTGATGGTCCAGTCATCCAAGGTTCCGGGATCCGAATTACAGCTATGTGCCATTCGGACCCATTAAGAACAAACACCAGGCAGGCTGTATGTAAGTTCCAACAGGACTCTTTATTTCAAGTACACAGCACACTTTTATACAGAATTTTGGAACATCCCACTCCCAACAACCGCTTTCCTATTAGTCAATTGTAAAGTATATCCAGTCTTCACTCAGGTCCCCCTTGACCATGCAAATGAGGACTTGAAATTGTCAACAGGGATTGGTCCAATAGCTTGGATAGAAAGACTTGTGTATTGAGACAGAAGCCCCAGGGGGTAATCAATGTACACAATAACCTGGTTCCAGCTAGACGGCCTGACTCCGACACCCGCTCTTAACCTGCAGAACACAATAAAAGGTATTTCGCAAGCTGGTTCCACTTAGCATTTCAAAAGCCTTGCATTGAATGTCCCTCTCCTGTGTAACATATGTCAAGTAGAAACACTTTAATATCTCAAGGTCCATGACAAATATGAACACTAGTATTGTTATGGTCCTCTGGTTTTTCAAGGCTCTTTTTTTCTTCTGGTGGCTCTTGCTTGGAATGGGATGTAGCCTGTTTTTGAGGCTTCTGTTTAACAAATGGGTAGTGTTGATCGCTTGTGAGCTGGTCATTCAAATTAACAGATGCCACATCGGATGTCTCATTCTTGTTCTTACTTTTATCAGTATCAAAGTGCTTTTCTTTATTATCCTCTGCAGGGGGAGCTCTACGGAGAAGGGGAGGAGAGGTAGAGGTGTAGCGGCTGTGGGTACAGCCGCTACTTAAAGGGTCACTAAAGGAAAAAAATTTTTTAGCTGAAATGACTGTTTACAGGGCATAGAGACATAATAGTTAACTGATTCCTTTTAAAAATGATTACAAATAGATAAAAAAACAATCATATAATGTGCCTGCAGTGTAGTTTCGTTTTTGCTGTTGTTTGCTGGTTCTCTGATGTACAGAGAGCCACTAGAGGGCAGTCAGCCAATAGAGAGCAGTGATACTTTGTCTAAAACTCCTCAGCACCAATCCAGTTTCGTTTTACACACAATAATCACACCTCCTTGATTAGTGACCACCGTGAGAAATCTCCCAGTACTGTGGTTATCAGGAAACAGGCAACCAGGAAGTGTCCAGAACAGAGAGGATTTACAGCAACATCAAAGCAAAAACGAACAATGAGGACATGAAACCAGGACTGCAGCAAGGTAAAGGAAGCTATTTAGCTAAAAAAAAAAATTCCTTTAGTGACCCTTTAATTTCTTTTGAGCCACGGATTTGCTTATCGATGTTTGCGGCAGTTATAGTAACTATTATATTTAAAGTGACAGCGCAGAAGTACCACTTTTGCCATATGAAAAAAAGGTCTCCTCTAATAGATATTGGGCTGTGAAACATTTGGAAGGTGAGAATAGTTTGTCAGGACTTTCCCAGTCTCCATACAAGACATCCTGTAGTACAGTGGTTCTCAACCTTTCTAGAGTCGTGACCCCCTTGATAAAATTTCCCAAGTTGTGGGGACCCCTTACAGTAGAATTATTTTTGTAGCGTGGGTTGTCAGCACCCAAGGCAAGACAAGTAATTCCCTTCCACTCGTATAGTATTAAAACCCTTATGGTACATTTTAGGATGTACAACTCTCACTCTCTTTGTTCTCCTTTCATTCACTTTTATCTCCCTCTATCCTAATGTCTTGTTTTTTTTTTCCACACCTCTCTCTAGCCGCCCGTCTTGTTCTTTTCTCTTATTCTTTCTCCCCCTTTTTCTTTGTTCCTCCAGCTCTTTTCCGCTCCCTTTCATGTATTCTCTATTTTTATTCATTTTCTTACTCTTTGGTGGGGGGAATGGGATGAGTGTCAGTGCTGGCGGAGAGTTGGGATCAGTGGCAGTGCTGTAGGGGGAGTTCTGATCAGCCAACTTGGGTGCTCTTGATCAAAGTCACCTGCTGATCTGAAAACTGTAATGGGGACTTTTAATGGCAACTATAATCACAGATAGTGTAACTCACTGTGTCTCCGACTTTGTGGTGTCTCGCAGCAGTGACACTTATGCTGAAATCAGGATCTCCTTTAGCCCCTCCCACTTCACATTTCTCACCAGTCAGCTGGCCTCTAGTCTCTGCCCCCCAGCCATGACGTGAACTGAATGGGCAGCTGCGGGCTTCAGGAACAGCCCAGCTGGGCGGCCACAGGCTCCAGAGACAGCCCTGCTGCGCGGCCACGAAAAGGCTGGGAGAGCTGTGCAGGCTTCAGGAACAGCCCAGGATTCGGTGACCCCTGGCAAATTGTCATTTGACCCCCGAGGGGGTCCCGACCCCCAGGTTGAGAACCACTGCTGTAGTAGGATGTGCAGTGGGATTTTTTTTTAAGTCTGATGCCGCGTACACACGGTCGTTTTTGTCTTGTAAAAAAACTTTGTTTTTTCTCACGAAAAAAAAACAATGTTTTTCAAACTTCATTTTAAAAAACGACGATGCCTACACACCATTGTTTTTTCAAAATGCTCTAGCAAAACGCGGTTATGTACAACACGTACGACGGCACTCTGTTCCATTCAAGCTCGCGTCATAACTTGCTTCTGAGCATGCACGGATTTAAAAACGTTGTTTTAAACGTTGTTTTAGCCCACACACGATCATTTTTTATGACACAAAAAACGACATTTTGAAAAACTACATAAAAAATTGAAGCATGTTCGAATTTTTTTTTTGGTCGTTTTTTAGAAGACAAAAAACGACATAAAGCCCACACACGATCATTTTAAATGACGTTTTTTTAAAAAATGTCGTTTTATTTCATCACAAAAAACGACCGTGTGTACGTGGCATCAGGGCTTCTAAGGGTTTCTGGACTAGCAAAAGTGCTAGTAGAATTGACAGGCAGTGGTAGTTGACCAGCAATATGGTCCGGGGGTTAAGTGGTTAAGGTGGCTAGGTCACTGAAGGTGGCAGCAAAAGGGAATCCAAATGGAACACGCATTTTGCAATTAGAAGCAGTGGTTGGAAGGCGCTAAGCTCATAGTATGTGGCAGGAACAGAGTGCAGAGTGCAAGAAAGTTCACCCAATAACATAGTACCCAATTACTTAGCATTTTAATCCTGTCCTTGGAAATCAACAGAAAAGAGGGGATAGTAGTGGTGCCCAATGGTGTAATAAAATAAGTAGTTTTCTAAGCTTAGCTCAAATAGCCTATTCATAAATGAGTACTTCAGAGACAGGGGTATGCCAGAGGCTGTGCCATGGTTCTGGACCTGGAAAGCACTCTGTAGCTAATAAACACAGTACATACGACTCCAGAGACAAGACCAGTACCCCAGTTGTCTGGTCCAGCGGAGTCTGGGTACGATCTTCAACATAAATCTTGAATAAAAGAATAAATGCTAGTACAAATGGGTTAAACTTTTCTCAGGAGAGAAAAGACATCTATCCTCCTGGTACACAAGCAAAACATTGAGTGTGAGGGGTTATACAAGGTGGCAATATAACCTAAATGACTGGGAACTACAGCACATCTCCCTAATTTTCATAACATAGGGAGGAGAGGTGTTCTGTAGACCACAGAGGTTACTGGGCATGGCTGATAACATTGCTGGAGATTTCAGCAAAGCACCATAGTAAGCCTATAGGGGCGTCATAGCCCAGGCTCTGCATTTGTGGTCAGTGATCTCTCCTCTACACTTAAGCTGCTGTTGGAGAGATTATTTGACTGGACCTTCATGTGATCAGAAAGGAGCGACTTTAGAATAAGTATAGGCATCTTTCCCTTTACAAGGTAGATACAATAGGCCTAGAATGGGGTTGAGGAAGTAGATTTAAGCTTAGTGAGGTTTTGATTGGAATTACACAATATATTTATATACAATTTACAGTATATTTAACAGACCAAAAATAAGTAAACAAGGGAGGCTCACACTTTAAGAGGACTCTATATAAAGTTTCAGTTAGTAAGAAAGTATGAAGGCAAGCAGCTTCTGCCATGCGCTCGCTTTAGAAAACCCTTAGCAATTTGTGAATCTTTGTATGAATGTATGGGCCCACCCTAATTAAATGTAAAAGAGAGATTTTACATACCTAGCATTTTTTTTTTTTTTTATAAAACATCAGTTTTAAAGCTTATAAAAGCAAATAAATATATATTAGTACAGCTTCCCCTTTTGATGGCTCATAGACATTAGATGACAGTCTCACCTAGGCACCAGGCAACAATTTACTGTCTACAGTATGAGCTAACTGCAGATGCTGACAGACAAGACTCAGATGGGGTTATGGTGATTGGGAGAACACATAGCATCCTAACACATACTGTACATTTCCTCTACGGTAAAAGGTAGGACATTCTGATCAGTCACAAAGATTTTCAGGGATGTAGGTATATCTTTGCTACCAACATACTATAGCTGATAACAAGCTCCATGAATTGTAAGTTTGGTAAGGACTAGCCTGTATTTACCTTTTATATGCCTTCCTACCATCTTGCTTGCCAACAGAAGACTGAGGCCCCGTACACACGTCCGAGAAACTCGACGAGCAAAACGCATTGTTTTGCTTGTCGAGTTCCTTGTGAAGCCGCCGAGGATCTCGGCGAGCCAAGTTTCCCCATTGACTAACGAGGAAATAGAGAACATGTTCTCTATTTGGCTCGACAAGTTCCTCGTCGGTTTCCTCGGCCAAAAGTGTACACACCACCGGTTTCCTCGGCAGAGTACGGCTCCCATCGAGTTTCTGGCTGAATTCTGCCGAGAAACTCGGTCGTGTGTACGGGGGGCCTCACACTGGGTGGGAACTAACACAGATCTAAGAATCTTACCCTGCTCACATGTGGCAATGCATACGCCTGGCAATTGACTGTTCATGCACAAAGTGCTATTGGAGGTTGAGGAGAGAGTTCCCATACTTGGATGTTACAGAGATTTCCCCAGAGCAGGTAAATAGGACAATACATATGTGTGAGGAAAGAGAGTAAAGACTTACCAAGACTGTTGTACAGAAAACCTATTGCTTTGGCCTAAATGCGCAAAGCGCAAATTTGTTTTGCATTCACCGCTCCTTTAAACAAAATACTAAAACAGAAAAAAAATACAATAAGTTACAACTGTAACCTGTTCAAGTAAACTCAGTACAGTATTTAGGTCCTGTCCACTTTTAATGGGTAATTTTTTATTATCAGTTGTATTGTACTGGATATAATAAAAAAAAAAATGTAACTTAACAGCAAAGACACAAAAATAAATACTTTCAGCTACTGAGGGGCATATGCTTATATAGATCTCACAGGAGAATGTTTATAAGATTTGCATGTTTTTGTGTAAAGCGCAGGATTGTTTTTGTTCATTAACTTTGAGAGACATGTATATCCTTAGGACTGGTAGATAACAAAATGCTGGGCATGCACCTCACAGCATTTCCAGGTAGGTAAGGCCACCAAATGTGCTGTCCTAAGATTTGCAGTTGGTATGACCCCATCGAGTCTTGTGGCTGTGTTGCAGTCAGAAGCTCCGGTTCTATGCCATTAAATATTTACAAGTTAGTATTAATAATGGAGGATGACAGCTCCTTAATCAGGCATTCCAAGGTTGTCTTTTGCCTTCTGCTTTTTCTTTCAAGCAGTGCATATTCAATGGGAACTGGTGCATTCTTTTAACCTTTGGTTTCATTCAAACAGAGATGGTCAGGGTCCTTTGTCTCTTAATGTCATGGATGGCATGGAGAATAATACTGTGGTATCATCGCCAGAATCTGAATCTTCTTCATCTATGCGATTCATATACCGCACATTGGCGGGATGATATTCCTTGATCTTTGTGCTGTCACAGAGTCGAGACTGGAAAGCCACCTGCAAAACCAGAAAAATAAATAAATGTTTTAGTCTGTTAAGAACTGCTGCTGTATGTACAGTATTTAGACTGATTTGCCCTTATTTGTGGCTCAGCTTGTACACCGGCAGGGCTGGACTGGGGCAAAAAGTTGGCCCTGGAATCATCCAGACTGGCCCACTTTGACAGGTCTCTCCCATGGCGGCTGAACAACTCCTGCACTCCCCCCCTGGCCACCCACACCCCCTCTCCCCCTTCACTAGCCACTAGCCATTCTAATTTATTAGAGTAGGCTGGTACTCTTATAGACAGTACCAGTGGGGAAGCTAGACATTATTTCACCCGGGGCAAAGAATCAGTTCGGTGCCCCCCCCTTATGGGACAAGATCAGGCAGAAGTGAGAAACTCCCAGGCCATAGCTGTTGAGTCAGCTGTCTGTCCCCTCCCCATGCTCCTCTGTTGTCCCCCCTGCTCCTCTGGATCTCCCCCTGCTTCTCTGTTCCCCCCAGGTGAGTGCTGCGGGAAGGGAGAGACAGAGGAGTGGAGGGGGCGGCGGTCCGCTGTCACTGAAGCCGGCCCACTGAGCCATCGGCCCACCGGGAAACTCCCTGCAGTCCCAATGGCCAGTCCATCCCTGTACACCGGAAACCTATGACATATTAACTTGTTTGTGTATAATCATCCTGATAGGCAGGGTCTTTCTCTACCAGTCCACTGAGTGCCCCCAGAGTTATCTGTAAAAGGCAGCACAGGGAGAACTGTGGAGGGAGAAAGGCAATCTCCGTTTTTGCTGTGCAACCATCAGAAATAAAACTGAACTTTGGGCAAACAGCTAGAAAACACCTAAAAAAGCATGTACAGTTTATGACTTGGTACCTGCCAAACGACGTATAATACTGTTCAGTCAGCTGGGCTCTAGACGTAAACTAACAAACAGCACAGTCAGGTCTGTGGCCACCTTGCAGACTACCTTGCAGCTAAGTAATGCAGCCTGGTCAAAGTTGTACAACCAACAATTGATCAGGCAATAAAAGAGCAGCAGCACTCTAATCACATAATCCCTGTGCATTCATGGTCACTGTACTACAACAGAGTACTGATTTGCCAAGCTTCCCTTTGATTTTACATTTTTAAAGGTGCCTCTGAAGATGGTAACAAGAGGCTAATATCAAGGCATATTAAACAATTTGCTAGCTATGCGTAAAAATGCACACATTTTTATTATATACAAACGTGGATTAATTTGTGTTTGATAATCTGTCTGGAGTTTAGTTTTAACCCTTTTGCTGCCACCAAAATGCCATACGTTTGCAGCAGCAGGGGTTTTACACACATTTCTGGCTGATGTGGCATATAAAATATGTTTAAATCTGACAAGCGGACTGTTGGCTGTAAGGTGCAAGTGATCTGGGGGCTGTGCCACCACTGGATCACTTCCAAAGTCCCCCGGTATGCATTCTCTCGCCTTGTTTCCCAGGCTTTGCTATCCAACATGCAGGCCTAAGAACCCCATGGCAGATCATGACAGATAGAGGGGAGGGAGACAAGTGATTGTTGATTCGCTGATTTTCTCTAACTAGAGGGATCACGAAAAGATATGTGCATTACATCACTTCTGGGTTCAGCTGTCACTTCCGCTGTGACCAGGTAAGAAGCTAAAACACAATCTGCACATTTTAGTGAAAGGCAGAAAAAATATCAGGGGTCCAATGTCGCAACAAAATGCTATCACATAAGTGACTTTGATCCCCTATGTGATAAAATAAAGTTTAGTTAAAAAAAGTGTAGAAAGTGTAAGTTACATTCGAGCAGTTGAACCGGAACTTTAGTCAGAAAATTAAGTCCTGATAGATCACTTCCTGCTAGCCCAGTGGTGTCAAACTCGATTCCTGCTATTACTCACAGTTAACTTTAAACTGATGACCTATAAGAGTTACAAATCAATTACCAGAGTTTCAAGGTTTGAAAGACCACAACAAACGAAGGTCACCAATCTACCAGTAAATAGAACCTGGGGGTAACAGGAGGCAGAACTTGGGAAAAGGAGGGTAACCTTCTAATTATTTACAATAAATGCCAATCATAATTGTGGTGCAATAGAAAGTAATAAGGAAAGAACTAGGATTTCAAAGAACTTTGAAAACTTAAAGAGCTCCATGCAGGGGCGTAACTAGAAATCACAGGGCCCCATAGCAAAATGTTGTATGGGGCCCCCCAGAGCCGCCCTAGTGTCAATGCAGCGTGACCTGTGCCCCATACAGCGTGACCTGTGCCCCATACAGCGTGACCTGTGCCCCATACAGCGCGACCTGTGCCCCATGCAGCGCGACCTGTGCCCCATGCAGCGTGACCTGTGCCCAATGCAGCGTGACCTGTGCCCAATGCAGCGTGACCTGTGCCCCATACAGCGTGACCTGTGCCCCATACAGCGTGGCCCGTGCCCCATACAGCGTGGCCCGTGCCCCATACAGCCTGGCCTGCCTGTGCCCAATACAGCCTGGCCTGCCTGTGCCCAATACAGCCTGGCCTGCGCCCAATACAGCATTGCCTGTGCCCAATACAGCATTGCCTGTGCCCAATGCGGCATGTCCTGTGCCCAATACAGCGTTGCCTGTGCCCAATACAGCCTGGCCTGCCTGTGCCCAGTACAGTCTGAACTGCCTGTGCCCAATACAGCATTGCCTGTGCCCAATACAGCCTGGCCTGCCTGTGCCCAATACAGCCTCACTTGTGCAGAGGAAGAGGCAAGTCGGCCGGATCAGCAGAGAGCGGGATTGCCCGCTGTATTAGCTTTCATTTGAATTTCCCGTCTTCCCGGGGGGCTCATCGTCACATAGCCCCACCTCTTAGCTCAGCGCCTTTGATGACATCACATGTCCGACACTGGACCGGCATTCTGTCGATCAAAGGTGCTGGGCCAAGAGGTGAAGCTATGTGACATGAGCCCCGGGAACACTGGAAGTTCTAATGAAAGCTATTACAGCGGGCAATTCCGCTCTCTGCTGATACAGACAGCTCGCCTCTTCCTCTCCTCTCTCTTCCCCTGGCTGGGAGACCATGCCGGCGATGCTCTTATCCTCACCGGGCCCAGTGTTGCCAACCCCCCCAAGTGAAATTTACTGGCAAGTTCCCGCGCCGAACGTTCTGCGCATGCTCCGTGTTAAAATTTCCCGACGTGCTTTGCACGAAATTACGGCGCCCCAATGTTTTTTTTGAATGGCGACGTGCGTTGCGGCGTTTCGTATTCCCGGACGTCTTACGCAAAAAAAAAACGAAATTCGACGCGGGAACGACGGCCATACTTTAACATGGCTGATCTAAAGATAAGCCATGTTAAAGCAGGTGTAACTTTGCGACGGGAAAAAATGACTAGCGTTGACGTACGAGATTGCAAAAGAACGTGCGGATCTTCGTGGATCGCCGTAACTAGTCATTTGCATATTTTACGCCGACCGCAATGGAATCGCCACCTAGCGGCCGGCCTAGAATTGCATCCTAAGATCCGACGGTGTAAGTCAATTACACCTGTCGGATCTTTTGGCTATCTATGCGTAACCTGATTCTATGAATCAGTCGCATAGTTAGGACGGGCGGATCACAGAGATACGACGGCGTATCTCTTCTGTGAATCTGGCCCATAGTATTTAGTCACTAAATTAAGACACTAAACTACAACGGCAAGCATGGCTGGTGCAAAACTATTTTGCACCCAAGGCGAGACCAGCTACTTGCGCGCCCCCCCCCCCTTTAAAAAAATTAATAACTAACATTAATTCAATAATTTTAGCACCAGAACTCCTGGTGGAAGGATGGAAACAGGTGGACAGGAGTGCAGCAAGTTGGAGGGAGGATGGAGCCAGGTGGACAAGAGAGGGGGGGTCAGCCAGGTAAGGGGATGGAGCCAGGTGGACAGGAGAGGGATGTGTAGCCAGATGGAGGGATGGAGCCAGGTGGATAGGAGGGGGGTGTAGCCAGGTGGAGAGATGGAGCCAGGTGGATAGGAGGGGGTGTAGCCAGGTGGAGGGATGGAGACAGGTGGATAGGAGGGGGTGTAGCCAGGTGGAGGGATGGAGACAGGTGGATAGGAGGGGGGTGTAGCCAGGTGGAGGGATGGAGCCAGGTGGATAGGAGGGGGTGTAGCCAGGTGGAGGGATGGAGACAGGTGGATAGGAGGGGGTGTAGCCAGGTGGAGGGATGGAGACAGGTGGATAGGAGGGGGGTGTAGCCAGGTGGAGGGATGGAGACAGGTGGATAGGAGGGGGGTGTAGCCAGGTGGAGGGATGGAGCCAGGTGGATAGGAGGGGGGTGTAGCCAGGCGAAAGGGATGGAGCCAGGTGGATAAGAGGGGGGTGCAGCCAGGTGGAGGGATGGAGCCAGGTGTATAAGAGGGGGGTGTAGCCAGGTGGATAGGAGGGGGTGGAGCCAGACGAAAGGAATGGAGAGCCAGGTGGATAGGAGGGGCTGCAGCCAGGTGTATAAAAGGGGGGGTGTAGCCAGGTGGATAGGAGGGGCTGCAGCCAGGTGTATAAGAGGGGGGGTGTAGCCAGGTGGATAGGAGGGGCTGCAGCCAGGTGTATAAGAGGGAGGGTGTAGCCAGGTGGATAGGAGGGGCTGCAGCCAGGTGTATAAGAGGGGGGTGTAGCCAGGTGGATAGGAGGGGCTGCAGCCAGGTGTATAAGAGGGGGGTGTAGCCAGGTGGATAGGAGGGGCTGCAGCCAGGTGTATGAGGGGGGTGTAGCCAGGTGGATAGAAGGGGCTGCAGCCAGGTGTATGAGAGGGGGGGTGTAGCCAGGTGGATAGGAGGGGCTGCAGCCAGGTGTATAAGAGGGGGGTGTAGCCAGGTGGATAGGAGGGGCTGCAGCCAGGTGTATAAGAGGGGGGTGTAGCCAGGTGGATAGGAGGGGCTGCAGCCAGGTGTATAAGAGGGGGGGTGTAGCCAGGTGGATAGGAGGGGCTGCAGCCAGGTGTATAAGAGGGGGGTGTAGCCAGGTGGATAGGAGGGGCTGCAGCCAGGTGTATGAGGGGGGTGTAGCCAGGTGGATAGGAGGGGCTGCAGCCAGGTGTATAAGAGGGGGGGTGTAGCCAGGTGGATAGGAGGGGCTGCAGCCAGGTGTATAAGAGGGGGGGTGTAGCCAGGTGAATAGGAGGGGCTGCAGCCAGGTGTATAAGAGGGGGGTGTAGCCAGGTGGATAGGAGGGGCTGCAGCCAGGTGTATAAGAGGGGGTGTAGCCAGGTGGATAGGAGGGGCTGCAGCCAGGTGTATAAGAGGGGGGTGTAGCCAGGTGTATGAGGGGGGTGTAGCCAGGTGGATAGGAGGGGCTGCAGCCAGGTGTATAAGAGGGGGGGTGTAGCCAGGTGGATAGGAGGGGCTGCAGCCAGGTGTATAAGAGGGGGGGTGTAGCCAGGTGGATAGGAGGGG
Source organism: Rana temporaria (assembly GCF_905171775.1). Classification (NCBI taxonomy): domain Eukaryota; kingdom Metazoa; phylum Chordata; class Amphibia; order Anura; family Ranidae; genus Rana; species Rana temporaria. Next base: position 400,452,266 of record NC_053490.1, read on the forward strand.
CTGCAGCCAGGTGTATAAGAGGGGGGTGTAGCCAGGTGTATAAGAGGGGGGTGTAGCCAGGTGGATAGGAGGGGCTGCAGCCAGGTGTATACGAGGGGGGGTGTAGCCAGGTGGATAGGAGGGGCTGCAGCCAGGTGTATAAGAGGGGGGTGTAGCCAGGTGGATAGGAGGGGCTGCAGCCAGGTGTATGAGGGGGGTGTAGCCAGGTGGATAGGAGGGGCTGCAGCCAGGTGTATAAGAGGGGGGGTGTAGCCAGGTGGATAGGAGGGGCTGCAGCCAGGTGTATAAGAGGGGGGGTGTAGCCAGGTGGATAGGAGGGGCTGCAGCCAGGTGTATAAGAGGGGGGTGTAGCCAGGTGGATAGGAGGGGCTGCAGCCAGGTGTATAAGAGGGGGTGTAGCCAGGTGGATAGGAGGGGCTGCAGCCAGGTGTATAAGAGGGGGGTGTAGCCAGGTGGATAGGAGGGGCTGCAGCCAGGTGTATAAGAGGGGGGTGTAGCCAGGTGGATAGGAGGGGCTGCAGCCAGGTGTATAAGAGGGGGGTGTAGCCAGGTGGATAGGAGGGGCTGCAGCCAGGTGTATGAGGGGGGTGTAGCCAGGTGGATAGGAGGGGCTGCAGCCAGGTGTATAAGAGGGGGGGTGTAGCCAGATGGATAGGAGGGGCTGCAGCCAGGTGTATAAGAGGGGGGGTGTAGCCAGGTGGATAGGAGGGGCTGCAGCCAGGTGTATAAGAGGGGGGTGTAGCCAGGTGTATAAGAGGGGGGTGTAGCCAGGTGGATAGGAGGGGCTGCAGCCAGGTGTATAAGAGGGGGGTGTAGCCAGGTGGATAGGAGGGGCTGCAGCCAGGTGTATAAGAGGGGGGTGTAGCCAGGTGGATAGGAGGGGCTGCAGCCAGGTGTATGAGGGGGGTGTAGCCAGGTGGATAGGAGGGGCTGCAGCCAGGTGTATAAGAGGGGGGTGTAGCCAGGTAGATAGGAGGGGCTGCAGCCAGGTGTATGAGGGGGGTGTAGCCAGGTGGATAGGAGGGGCTGCAGCCAGGTGTATAAGAGGGGGGTGTAGCCAGGTGGATAGGAGGGGCTGCAGCCAGGTGTATAAGAGGGGGGTGTAGCCAGGTGGATAGGAGGGGCTGCAGCCAGGTGTATAAGAGGGGGGTGTAGCCAGGTGGATAGGAGGGGCTGCAGCCAGGTGTATGAGGGGGGTGTAGCCAGGTGGATAGGAGGGGCTGCAGCCAGGTGTATAAGAGGGGGGTGTAGCCAGGTGGATAGGAGGGGCTGCAGCCAGGTGTATGAGGGGGGTGTAGCCAGGTGGATAGGAGGGGCTGCAGCCAGGTGTATAAGAGGGGGGGTGTAGCCAGATGGATATGAGGGGCTGCAGCCAGGTGTATAAGAGGGGGGGTGTAGCCAGGTGGATAGGAGGGGCTGCAGCCAGGTGTATAAGAGGGGGGTGTAGCCAGGTGGATAGGAGGGGCTGCAGCCAGGTGTATAAGAGGGGGGGTGTAGCCAGGTGGATAGGAGGGGCTGCAGCCAGGTGTATAAGAGGGGGGTGTAGCCAGGTGTATAAGAGGGGGTGTAGCCAGGTGGATAGGAGGGGCTGCAGCCAGGTGTATAAGAGGGGGGTGTAGCCAGGTGGATAGGAGGGGCTGCAGCCAGGTGTATAAGAGGGGGGTGTAGCCAGGTGGATAGGAGGGGCTGCAGCCAGGTGTATAAGAGGGGGGTGTAGCCAGGTGGATAGGAGGGGCTGCAGCCAGGTGTATAAGAGGGGGGTGTAGCCAGGTGGATAGGAGGGGGTGGAGCCAGGTGGAGGGAGTCACACATCAGTGATAAGGTCTGACTAGAACTTGGAATCCTTCACCCCCAGCGCTTCCCCCGACCACCTCTTACCTTGTACACTTCTCTTCAGATCAGCTCCCTCCACATGGCAGCGGGCAGCAGTCGGTGTCACAAGTCCCAGGATTAGCAGATGAGGTCTCTTACAGGCTGTGAGTCACAGCTCATGCAGGGAGACCTCCTCCAGCTTGTCCCCCGTCCGATCAGCTGATCTGTTGGTTCCACCCCCGGGCTTCGGCAGACGACCGCGGAGAGGCTGGGAAAGCAGGGCAGGCTGCAGGACCCAGCGTGTGTCCTATGGCTAGTCCATCCGGGTGTCTCTGTGCACAATGTCCCTCATCCTGCTCCTCCAATGGCTGCACGCCTGCACATGACCCAGGGAGGGAGGCGGGGCGGGCAGAGAGCTAACACCCACAGCTGCTGGACATTGACATGGTCACTTTCTGGGGGAGGGGGGGTCTGCCTGCTCCTTCTCACAGCCAGCCAGATGGAGCTGCGGGAGCCGTTTCCCACTACACTACACTCCGCACCGCACCAGCCACCACCTGCCAGGTCCGGCCCGGGCCCCCCTGATCCTCACTCAGCTGCGGGCCCCATAGCGCCCGCGTGGGTCGCTATGGCGGTAGTTCCGCCACTGGCACCATGTTTACACCGTACACTTTTATTTTATAACATCACAATTGTAATAATACAATCAACAGTTATATACTTGAAAAATCTTCTTTCATGTTGTGAGTGCTCACTGTCTACTGGCCATCTCTTTCCACAACTTCCTGGATTCCCAGCATGCTTTGCAGCTTCTCATCTGCTGTTTGCTTTCAATTACTAAGGACTATATATCCCGTGGTACCTTGCTGCCTGCAAGAAGTGATCCCTGTACTGACCCCGTCTCCTGAATCTCCTCCTCTCAGCATCTATAGTTCAGAAAGCAGGCTCTGTGAAATGTGTGACACAGCAGTGCCCACTCACAGGGCATAGAGAATATGGGGTTAATTTACTAAACCCAGAGAGTGAAAAACAGTGCAGTCCTGCATAGAAACCAATTAGCTTTCATGTTGTTGTCTTTTTTTGTCAAAGCTTAATTGAACAAGCTGTAGTTAGAAGCTGATTGGCTACCATGCACAGAAGCAGCAGATTTTGCAGTTTTAGTAAATCAACCCCTATGTGTCACAGAATTTAATTATGTAAATGTGTGGGATTCAAAAAGTATGTTTAAAAACTTCAAGATCATTAAGATTAGGCCTCATGTCTTTCTATCTCTCCTAGATAGCCTTCCTCCTAGCAGGAGCATTTTGACAGAAAAAACGCTTGACACTTGTAAAAGTGTGTAAGGCCTTTAGCCAAGTCAAGCAATTGGGCATTAATTAATTTCATTAGCCAGAATAACAATTTATTCTGCCCATTAAAATGAATTAACAAGTGCTAAATGTGCCTAGCATAAACACGCATTTAGACACGTTTGGACACGTTTAGAAGCGTCAAGCATTTTTTCTGCCAAAACACTGCTACTCCTGGACACACTGGCAATGGGGTTTTTACATTGACACATAGGGGTTGATTTACTAAAGGGACATAACTATTTCGCTAGTTAGCGTCAGTTAGTGTCAGTGTCAGTTAGTGTCAATCCCAGACAGTGTCCGATTTTAACCCTTTGATTGCCTGTAACACTAACACGCACACTATATAACGTATACAGTATATTTGCCTTTATTAAATCAACCTCCCAGCTTCCGGCTAACAGAGGCAGGTAAACAAAATGCCAGGTGCCCTTTGGAGCATCTGAAAAAACGTCCAGTGGGCATGAAGCCTTATTAGGAGTAGGAAATAACTGAAATTCAATGTGGAAATACATTTTAAGATTTTAAACTTTGACAATACATATATTTTAATTACTTTACAATTCTTATTCGCATCAAGATGATTGAGAGCTTGTTTTTAAACCCTGGGTACAAATGGCTTATCAAGGTTAAAGCTGGTAAACACTCTTTTCCCTCAAAAGCTACCTTCTGTCATGTATGCTTTCATCTACATCCTGCAAATCCGCTTGTTTACATGCCCAGATTAGTAAAGCTCACGCTGTACTTCGGAGCCACTTCGTAAGTGCCTCGGGTTTAAAAGACCCTAGTCCTGTGGTCGTGTCTTTGCCTCCATTTCCTTTTGGTCATTTACAAAACGCACAGCCTTAGTTTTCCATTTATGAATGGTCAGAAACTGATGAAGGCAGGACATCAGCGCTGGGGTCTTTCAGACCTGCAACACTTACAGTACAACCAAGTGGTCCCTTTAGTTCAGCGACCTGGAAGTGCAATATTGTTACATGATGAAGTTGAGAGATCATGCCTTAACATATGAAACAAATGATAACTAGTGTTGCTCACGAATATTCGTATTGCGAATATTCGGCTCGAATATGGCATATTCGCGATATATTTCGAATTTCGCGGTGAATATTCGCGATTCCGAATATTCGCATTTTTTCAATTTTATTTTTAAAACAGATCACATCCTATCGACGTCTAAAAGCATTGCTGGTATGATTAGAGACCCTGGGCCGAGTAGCTAAGCTGAGGCGATCCTTTTATGTTGCCGAATTAAAAAAAAAAAAAAAATTGCGAATTTTCGCTTATGCATATGCGAAAATGATTGCAAATTTTCGATAACTGTGGTAGGAGAACTCTGATTGTCTCTGATGCAAAAGGGGGGGGGCTTTGTGTATGTTTCTGTTATTAATATTTGTATGTTTGATATTATTTTTTTTTGTAAGAAGGAAAAAATTGCGCATACCTTAAAAAAAGGGGAGAATACAGCAGCAACTCAAAAATTTTATACAACATAAATTAATACAAGACAGAAAATGGAGTCGCTCTACAAGAATAAAAAATATGTCTAGTGACAAGACATGTGGGCAAATTATAAAATAAGCAAGCGCAAATAACTTGTGAAATACACAGTGAAACAAATATATAAAGAAATATAGTCCCAATAATAGAAAAATAATCTTTCATAAAAATGTCTTTGATATGTGAAGTAAAAAAAAGTCCAAAGCATGCAGCATGAACGTGTTCAATCTTCAAGGTGTTTGATTGACAAACGGCTGTGACAGATGGATAGAGTAAAGAATCACCACCAATGCAAAACACTTTTTATTTTTTATTGTAAAATATCAAGAATATTCTGAGCCAATCAGAGTGCTCCTTCCGCATTTGCCGAATATTCGCAATTATTTTGTATTGTAAAATATCAAGAATATTCTGAGCCAATCAGAGTGCTCCTTCCGCATTTGCCGAATATTCGCAATCATTTTGTATTGTAAAATATCAAGAATATTCTGAGCCAATCAGAGTGCTCCTTCCGCATTTGCCGAATATTCGCAATTATTTTGTATTGTAAAATATCAAGAATATTCTGAGCCAATCAGAGTGCTCCTTCCGCATTTGCCGAATATTCGCAATTATTTTGTATTGTAAAATATCACGAATATTCTGAGCCAATCAGAGTACTCCTACAGCATTTGTCGAAATTGCGCAGTAAATATCGCATTCGCATTTTGCGAAATTTCGAAAAAATATCAAGAATATTCTGAGCCAATCAGAGTGCTCCTACCGCAGTTATCGAAATTTCGCAATTATTTTCGCATTAGCAATAGCGAAAATTCGCAATCATTTCATTTCGATAAAATATCACGAATATTCGAATTTAGCGAATATATCTCGAATATTCGACTATATATTCGAGATATATCGCGAAATCGAATATGGCGTATTCTGCTCAACACTAATGATAACATCTGGTAAACATTATCTACATTGAAACACATCCTATAAAAAAAAATGTGGTTTGGTTTTCTATTCACCTTTGCAAGATAAACTGTCTCCATAGAGATCTGAATCTCAGGTGATCACTGATTTTCAGTGGTTGCAAAAAAAAAAAAAAAATAGTCTGAAGAACAGCTGTGTCACCCATAGCAGACAACCAGACACATGGTTTAATTTAATTTCTTCTTTAAAAAAACAAAACAAAAAAAAAAACGAAAATTAGAAATGGATGAATTTGGTGATGTGGTCTTTGCACCAGTTTTTGTATGTGCAGTATTGGTTCTGTCAAATCAGTTCTTTCATTAGCTAAAAGGTACTGTATTTGCTGGCGTATAAGACTACCTTTTACACTTTAAAAAACTGGCCAAAAAGCAAGGGTCGTCTTATACGCCAGGTCAGCTGCTCGGATGCCTGCTGGATGTGCGGTAATACTGTTTGTAGCTTCGGCTACATACAGTATATACCGCTTAGCCAGTCCCGGTGAGCAATGTATTCAAATAAATGCAGAGCCTGCTCGGATTGAAGTAACAACCTCTGCCAATCTGAGCAGGCTACATACAGTAGCCTGCTCGGATTGGCTTTGAGGCCTCGTACACACGGCCGAGTTTCTCGGCAAAAACCAGCAAGAAGCTTGATGGTTTTTTTTTTTGCCGAGGAAACCGGTCGTGTGTACACTTTTCAACGAGGAAACCGCCGAGGGTCTCGTCGGGCCAAAAAGAAAGCATGTCTTCTTTTTCCCTGACGGCAATGGGAAAAGTTGGCTCGCCGAGATCCTCGGCGGCTTCACAAGGAACTTGACGAGCAAAACGATGTGTTTCGCCCGTCGAGTTCCTCGGCCGTGTGTACGAGGCCTGAGAGTCAGAGAGGCATGGGCTGATGATGTTACAGCCTCTGCCAATCCAAGCAGGCTTTGTATTTATTAATAGACTACATGGCTCGCTGTGATTGGCTCCAGCTCCAGCAAGAAGGAAGAAGAATTTGGCTCCAGCTTCAGCAAGAATGAAGAAGAATATGGCTCCAGAAGGAAGAAATATGAAGTGTCGGAAGCCTCGGAAAGGGGGACGTCTTATACGGTGAGTACAGGCAAAAAAATCTTTAAAAAAATGTAAAATTAGGGGGTCGTCTTATACGCCCGGTCACCTTATACACCGGCAAATACGGTATATATTATTTTAAAATTAAAGAATACTGTTCAGAATTCTTTGATTCTCTCTTTTTTCATGAAACATTCCTTTAGCAGCCAGTAACAGTACCTATTCCTGAATTACAACATTTGTAATAGCATAGCCAGCACTAAGCCCAGTGGAAAATAAAACAACCTGCATTGAACAGTGGGTGAGCCTGTCTGTTGCACACTTTTCACTGCTCCATCAGAAACAGAAGCCCTTGTGTATGGTCCAATTTAACACTATTCGGCCCCGTACACACGTCTGAGAAACTCGACGAGCAAAACACATCGTTTTGCTCGTCGAGTTCCTTGTGAAGCCGCCGAGGATCTCGGCGATCCAAGTTTCCCCGTTGACTAACGAGGAAATAGAGAACATGTTCTCTATTTGGCCCGACGAGATCCTCGTCGGTTTCCTCGGCCGAAAGTGTACACACGGCAGGGTTTCTCGGCAGAATACGGCTCCGGTCGAGTTTCTGGCTGAATTCTGCCGAGAAACTCGGTCGTGTGTACGGGGCCTCACACTTTGCCCATGCATCATTTGATTTAACAGATCAGAAGTGTCTTTCCGTGTCTTCATTTGCCTTTGCCATGAGCTTTGTTCCACTTTATAAAGTGGGTCGCTCATGATTCCATATTCAATCTCATTACCACATAAGAGGTACTTACTGTAGACCTCTACATTGTCTACTGAGCTTGCTATTTGTAGTATACAAGGAGTCTGTGCCTCCAAAGATCCTTTTCTTTGCTCATTTTTGGACAGTCCAGTTTGAACAGTGAAGATACATAATGTATGCTAAGTTTCTGTAGTCCTGAGTCACAGAAAAGCCTGCTGAATCTGGCTGCAATCGATAGAATTATTGGTAAGTGTCTGAAGTCCCCCTTAGGGGCATTTAGATTAGCACCACTTAATCAGCAACGGGTCATTACTTTACAATCAAATTAAGGTAAATTGAAAGGCTTTTAAACATTGCAATGTTTCCTGGATAGCAGCACACATTTACAGAATGACCCGTTTCCTCAAGTTGCTCTTTCGTTTTTTTTTTTTTATACACACATATACTTGAGATGAGCATTTAAAAGCAAAATGCGTTGTTTTTTTTTTTTAGTCCACAATTGATCTTCCTCCTGTCTTCACATATGCTTTTTCTTCTCTTTTAGCACTCAGGACAAAAAAACATAAAAGCTTGTTATTATGTTTTGCCAGTTTTCACAATCTTGAAATCTTCCACAAGATGATTTGCTATTCACCTGGGCTACAAGTGTGCACTCGTCATCATTATAGACGTCTATTTCACACATCGAGGATCGCCTTTCCTGAGCTACAAACAGAGTTTAACGGCATCTATAGCTTTAAAAGAAACATGAAAATGCTTTGGATGCGCTCCAAGACACATGGGCCCCAGCCGACGAGGAGGCTGTGATGCTTTGCACTTAGCACTTCAAGCTAGAAGATTCTGCCACATGCTGATAGCCTGCTGCTTGAATTACCACTTGCCAGTCTGAAGCACACAAATATCTGCGGTAGTGTATGTGTTGTCATATGTTATTTCTTTACACTCTGAGTCACGGGCATCAGCGTCTGTCATGCGATAGCATTCATCTTCTGACAGCATTCACCTTCCCTGCTAAACACGAGGCCGCCTTCCCCAAGCCTGTCTTTATCTGCTGACTTAAAATTAACTTGGGGTGTCTGCTCCTTGAATTGCTCTGTAATTATTTCAAGCACTCTTCTTCGCTAGAGCTTCCTTCTGTAGCGAGCCTGAAACAGATGCTCTCTATTGAAATTCTCACAAACCCCTTTAGTGTTGAATGGATCTGAGCTCTTTGTTGTAACTCACAGCAATTAACAGTATTTCATCCTGATCACTAAAGAAGATTTCAAGGTCATCATTTATTCAGGGCAGTTTAGGATGTTTCATTTGTTTTTATTTAGATATTTCAACACATTTACAGTTAAGCCCCGTACAGACGAGCGGACATTCCGATGAAAACGGTCTGCCGGACCGTTTTCATCGGACATGTCCGCTCGGAGATTTCTGTATGATGGTTGTACACACCATCATATAGAAATCCGGCCGGACAGGATACGCGGTGACGTGCCGCGCCGTCGCCGCGATGATGACGCGGCGACGTGCACGACCCTGGAAGGTAAATGCTTCCACGCATGCGTCGAATCACTTTGACGCATGCGAGGGCTTTGGGCCGTCTGGTCTGCCGTACACACGACCGAACATGTCTGCTGAAACTGGTCCGTCGGACCAGTTTCAGCAGACATGTTCGGTCGTGTGTATGAGGCCTAAGGCTGCATTCACACCTGAATGCTGCGTATTGTACCGCGATTTGCCGCGACAAATCGCAGTGTTTTGTCCCGCGATTTGCCGCGACAAAACGCGTTGTTTTTTAGCCTAAAATACGCCAGAGGGGTGATTTCACATTGTCGGCTATGCTGAACGCCGAAGCCGCCTGAAAAAAAGGGTCTGGGACTTGTTTTGAGCTTCAGGCATACGGCATTTCGGCGTTCGGCGTGGAGATGTGAACCATCTCCATAGCCGACAATGTTAAATCACCCCTCCAGCGTATTTCAGGCTGCAATAGCGTCGAACGTAAAAACGCCTAGGTGTGAATGGAGCCTAAGGACACATTCAAGAGACTGATGCAGCGTACACACAATAATTTTTCGGCATGAAAAAAACATTGTTTTTCAAAAATGTCATTTAAAATGATCGTGTGTGGGCTTCACATCATTTTTCGGGTTCTGAAAAAGGAAAACATTGGCTGTGTGCTGGGAGTTGAGTGTTCCCAGCACACAACGGGCGACAGACGGGATGTGACGGAATGCCCGTCTTTCGCCCGTAGCGTGTGGCCGTAAGTGGGTGCAAGTACCTGTCTTTAGACAGGTGTCTGCACCCCCCTCCCCCCTGAAAGGTGTCAAATGTGACACCGGAGGGGGGGAGGGTTCCGATCAGCGGGACTCCACTTTAGGGTGGAGAACCGCTTTAACGACGTTAAAAACCAGAAGCAAGTTATGAGACGGGAGCGCCTTTTCTGGTAAAAATACCGTTCATAATGGAGTAAGAACATTCATCACACTGTAACAGACAGAAAAGCGCAAATCGTCTTTTGCTAACACGGAATCAGCTAAAGCAGCCCCAATGGTGGTGTCATTTGCATTGATTTTCCCCTTTATAATTTGTTTTTTTCTACATGCTGAAAAACGTAGTTTTTTTCATGCCGAAAAATGACGTGTGTACGCGGCATGAGATTTGTTAAAGAGAAATTGTCACTTTGTACATTAAGGGCAAAATTACTGTATGAGTTTACTGCTTACTGCCCAGCAAGTTATAATCAACCAACCAACTACTACCAGTTACCTTTCAGCCTCTTTGCTATAGGACAACCCTGAGTATGCTGAGGAAAAAATGATTCCCTTTCTGGTTGTTGCTCTTTAAAAAATCGTAGTTTTTATTGACAAGCCACAGTAAACAAACGCAAATGAAAACAGTTGATGCGTTTCAGCCTATAAGGCCTTAGTCATAAACCTGGAGTATGCTCCAGTGTTGGACGGTGTCAGAGCTTACCCAGTTCAATAATGTTACTGCCTATCTCATTGTGACAGTGTTTGGGTCCGGAAACTGGTCACCCTGACTCAAACACTATGAGGCAGGCTTGTCAGTGACCTTGGAGGACATTTTCTGACAAGGTCATTGGATGCCGCAGGAGTAGAGGATTTCATATACTTGGAGCCCCTTACATAGTTCCCATGAGGGCAAAAGGAATGCCACAAGCCATTAAAGAGGGTCCAAGACTTGCATAGTTGAGGTTGAAGAATGCACTCTTATGCCGCGTACACATGATTGGACATTCCGACAATTGTATATAAATACGGGCAAATTATTCCATCTTGCAATTCATCAGATCTTTGAAGGATGGAGCTTGCTTCAAAGTGATAACAGTTGCCTTATTTGTCCATGAAATTGATGAGTCCACTATAGTAGGGGAAGCCCACTTCTCATTAAAGTATTCCACAAAATAACTGGGTACTGCAAAATGTTTAGGTAATATAAAGGCCTTGTTGGGGTGCTGACTTTCCTTGTAAATAAAAAAAAGGAATTGTATGGAAGCACTTTGGTTTTGTTCAGGGCTTTTTTTCAGCAGGAACATGGGGGGACGCTGTCCCGGCACCTAGATCACTAAATGTATGTAATGGCAAGGGGTGCTGGGGTGTGCTACAGAATCTATTGATGCTGGCTGCTGGAGGATCTATTTTTGCTGGATGTGGGTCTTCTGTTGTCGGGTCTATTGTTGCTGGTGGAATCTATTGTTGCTGGGGTGGTCTCTAGTTGCTGGCTGAAGGGGATCTATTTTACTGCTTTTTTGCCATCATTAACACATTCCATACAAAATGCCACAAATGTTACCTGGTTCTATATTTTCTAAAGGGGCAGTACTGGGAGGTGGATAGGGGTGGAATCAAGGATCAATGCTCGGGGGTCAGTAGGGGTGTAGACAAGGGGAGTTCCTGCACCTACCCTCTGAGAAATAAAGCTCTGGTTTTGTTTATAAAACCCAAAGCAACAGAGATTTCTGAGGAGGTGTCAGAAGAATCCTTATTCTTTAAGGATGAAACTAGCTCTTCCTCACGAGGAAGGCTAAGCAGTGAGTCGTCATCCTTTTCCTCACTAACTGGATCTTGAGAAGCCTCATCCGAGTCCTCAGGTGTCTCAGGTTTTGGAACTTCCTGGACCTCATCTTCAGTGGAGATTGGAGTTTTTTTAGACACTTTACTCTCAGGACATTAAATAGTCTGAACAATATTAGTAACAAAACCAGCCATAAGGTAAGAGAGATATTGGAAATAAAAGAAGCCCCAAAGAAAGCAGCAGATGAAAGGGCAGACGCAGATGCACTGGAGGCCAACATACAGGTGTCACAAAGTGAATCTCCCTTTTCAGCATAAATTTGGGCATGACAACCACTGCACACAGATGAACCCTTCGAATGACCATGAGGCACTGTTGGATGTCCAGTCCTCTTTTTAGTGTTAGTTATTGCAACTCTAATTTTCCTTACAGTAAATCCTGAAAATAAAGCAGACCCCTTGGCAACAGTGGGGTACTCCACCAAACATCCATCCAAGAAATCAAGCGCTACCAGGAGAAAAAAAGGTCCCCTGTTGAATACATAAAGTCTACTAAATGGCAGAATAAATATAAATGGCATCTCCTTTTTTCTATGGTGCCCCATAGAAAGGGAGATGGTGATAGCTTGGAAGTGCAAAGAAGACAGAGATGGCTGCTCAGAGTTCAGCAAAGATAATGGGCAGGCATAGCTTTACATTTAAAGTGGAAAATAAAGAGGAGGTCAGACACAGCTTATAGTTCCTCCTAGAGTGGAAATGTATTCAAAAGGTAGGGGGCAGTAAGCAGCTTAGTAGAGAGGAAGGTGGAGCCTATAAAAAAGACCAGAGGGATGGGCAGTAAATGATAACCTTACAGAAAAAGCCTACAACTCTGGCTTGGGCTGTGTCAAAGAGTAGATCTAAGTACTCTACATGGTGGGAGGGCTGGGAAACAGACTTTGGAAAGTTAATTATTCAGCCAAAGGTTTGAAGGAACTAAATACTTATTTGGCTGTGGCTGAGGAGTTCTTCGAGAGGAGATCTTCCATGTAGCCGGTAACATGAATGTTCTGAGTTAGTAGTAGAGCCTGGATGTGGAGCAAGCAATGTGGGGCAAGCAGGCTGAAAAATTGGGGTGCAGAAGAGAGCCTGAATTATAGTGAAAAAGTAAATGAAAGTGTTGATTTACCACAGAAAAATGCAGAACACACTGATGTGAGGGGAAATGGGGATGTGTAGATAAGCATCTTGTATATCTATTGATGCCAGAATGACAGATCCCATTGATTCCATGCAGAAATTTGGCACACAAAAAATATGTTTAGAGATTTTAAGTCCAGTATTGGGTGGCTGCCCCCATTTGCTTTGGGGAATGAGACCTGGATTGAAAAGAACCCTAGAAACAATTTTTCTATGGGAACTGGTAAAACTCCCTGTATCTGAAGTTGGCACAATGCAATCATTAAAGCTGCATTCTTTTGGTCTAAAGCTGGCAGAAAGCGAGGAGGGCGCAGAGATAGAAAACTCTATTTTGTACCTCTTTGAAATGACAGATTGGACCCAAAGGTCCTTGACATTGTGGATCCAGACTTGTAAAAATAGGCTTAGTGGACCCAGGAGTTTTGGGCAGACCTCCGTTGCAATGAAAGGAGGTACTAAGCCTTGGTTTGCAAGCAGACACCTGGGGAGTAATAGCCATAGAAAGTGAGGTAAAAGTGCCTTTCCCCCAGTGACTTCCTTGATGAATTTGGCAAGGGATTACCCAATTAGGCTATCAACATCAAAGAGCATGTGTAGAGGATGCTTTTTACAAGCAGGTTCAGCAGACCAATTTTTTGACTGCAAAATCCTGTGCATATGCATATGAAATAAGGGACATTCTAAAGACTTGGGAGAACACATTTTGGCATCAGCTGTAAATTTTGGAAGAGAGCAGGGTCTTTAAAGGCAGGTTCATGTTCTCTTTTTGCCAAGATAACAATAGTCTGGCAAATGGACATAGTAGAAAAAGCTGGCTGTAGCAAGAAACCTGCAATGGAAAAGAAGGTCTTTATGAGGACAAACACATATCAACAGAATCCAGAGGGAACATCTTCAATAGGAACTATAAAGTATTTATTGAGACCTGAAATAGTAGTATCCACCATCACAACAGTCCATTTATTTATTTTTAAACCTTTTCCATAGGATAATAACAGTAACAATGAATCTGTGCGTGTATTGGAAAAGTTTTTCTGTATTTAGCCAGTTTTTCAGTGTCGACAGGGAGTTGTTTAGGGTGTGGAGAGTCAGCTGCTGCTAGGCAAAGACTATTGCACTCTGCATCAGTTAGTGTGTCCACCAGTGGCGGCTGGTAAAGTTTTAGGGTAGGGTGGCGCCAGACTCCACCCCTCCCTTTGACCTCTCCCACTTCTCATAAGCCCCACCCCTTATAGAATCCACCCACTACGTTCCCTCTATTCCACTAGCTTCCACCCATAGTGTCAGGAGTATTTAGGGAGATAAAAAATGTTATGCAATTAAACATTAAGAAATTCTACATTGCTTTATACAGCTTTACAATACCATGATCTAACATCATATGTGACAGAATCATCAAAGACTGCAAATAAAAATGTCGGATGTTGTTCGGCGCGATGGACTGCAAAGCAGGTTTAAAGCCTGCAAATGAAGCGCCTTGTCTGCAATCTCGTGATTGCATAGACATGGCGCTTCCCATAGAGCTTTGGGTCCGGCGTCCAAACACAGTGCACTTAAGGACCTTTTTTCAATTTTTTTTTCCTTAAAGGGCCATTTTTAAAATATGTTTTTTTTTTGTCTGGGGGGGGGGGGGTGGCGCCCGTGTGCCCCCTATGGACGGGCCATCACTGGTAGAGAGCATTTGGCATGAAGCCACTGGTTGTACCTCATAAAATGCATGGGAGGGAAAATCCTCTGTAGCCTTTGCTACAAAATAAGGGTCCCCAATACTTCTCTCAATAATACCCTCAAGAAAATGGGGCCCCGCTTCTGTATTCTGAACAGGATCAGGGGAAATAAAGGACATGTAGCATTTCTGGCCTGTGGAAATCGAGGGTTCCAGAAATGCTGAGCGTTTTCCAAAGAATTCAGACATAGTGGCATAGAGGGAACGAGAATCATATAATGAGCACACTTTCATAATAGGACATTGCTCCAGGCCAAAGGAAAAGTTATCACCCTCAGTGGTGGTTAGAGTATTCGTAGGATATATGTAGAATGCATGCTATTTGGCCCTTTTGTCCCAGCTCCCTTGTGTCTAGCGGGGGTTACCACAACAAAACGAATAACAATCAAATCCTCTGCCTGCAGAACTGCATATTGTGTTTTGCACTGCGGATAGTGTTAGTAAAAGCCAGAAATCGGTGTAAAAACTCTGCCTTACCTTAACAATGCTGGACCTTCTAGTGATCCAGACTTGGCCAGTCATGATGGCCATACCACCAAAGAGGTATTCAGGGTCTGGGAACCATTAAAATAAATCACTGCCCTGGACCTGTTTTGCAACTTATGGTTAACTGCACATATTGCAGTACATGCTAAATTGAGAGTCTAACACAGGATCCAATGCCCAAAGCAAAAATCACAGCCTGGCTACAAAGTGGGGTCTAGGTACAGTCCCCAAGGTACATACTGAGGGTAATTGATCCAGAAATTGCTACATAGCCCAGGACAGTAACAGTGAGATCTTGAGAGAAGCTTTAAAGAAAATAATGAATGAGTCGAAAAAAAACCATCATCTAAGGACACTAGTGAAAAAAAATGGTGTCTCACAGAGATAGCAGGTTTATATGGTTCACCCTTTTGCCATGATTTTCTATTTTAAACTGAATAGGTTGTTTTACAAAGAAAAGGTTCACATATATTTAAAGGATAACTCCACTTTTGTGTGAAAAAATATTGCAAAGAAAAAAATGTGGCATATACAGTTACAACACAAGCCATATTGTAATTTTTTTATTTTATTTTATTTATTATTATTATATTTCCTTTTCATATAGCAGGGCTGTAATTTTCTGTAACATTCAATGCAATATGGCAACCTGGAGGCCTTCTGTACACAACTGGTGTATTAGAATGCCCATAGAGACATAATTTTATTGCTTGTGTAATGGGCTTAATTATTTTCCCAGAAGTCTTGGAAAGGTACATTTTAGGCATCCTCTGCAACACAAATTTCAGTTTTGGTGAGATGCTTCTAAAGGTTTAATCCCTTCTATAAAGTGCAGACACCACCACTCATTAGAGGACTACAAGTGCATTAGCGGATCAAAAAAGAAGTCACTCCCATTTAGAATTGGTTCTTCATAAGGCCGATTCACACCTATGCATTTTTAGTGCTTTTTGCATTTTGCAGAAATGCACTACAGAACATGTTCTATAGCAAACCATGTTAAATGGACTGTAGTGCAAATCTGCAAAAAGCACTAATGCATAGATGTGAACCTAGGGTAAGACATGACCTAGCAAAGAGCTATTCCTTCAAAGCAGAATCAGGTAGGACTTTGTTAAAATCCTTGCAATATACATTGACTCTTTAACCACTTCAGCCCCGGACCATATTGCTGGTCAATGACCAGGCCCCTTTTTGCGATTCGGCACTGCGTCACTTTAACTGACAATTGCGCGGTCGTGCAAGTGGCTTCCAAACAAAATTGGCGTCCTTTTTTCCCCACAAATAGAGCTTACTTTTGGTGGTATTTGATCACCTCTGCGGTTTTTATTTTTTGCGCTATAAACAAAAATAGAGCGACAATTTTGAAAAAAAAAAACGATATTTTACTTTTTGCTGTAATAAATGTCCCCAAAAATATATAAAAAAATATTTTCCTCAGTTTAGACCGATATGATTCTTCTACATATTTTTCATACAAAAAAATGCAATAAGCGTTTATTGATTGGGTTGCGCAAAAGTTATAGCGTCTACAAAATAGGGAATAGTTTCACGCGCGTCGGCACCAGGGACGCACGCCTCCGGCGCCCATATTGGCTGAAATGCGAGATGACGTATAGCTGTGTGATCTCGTGCAGCCGAGCTGACCTGCCGCCGTGTAACTGTGGCGGCTGGTCGGCTAGTGGTTAAGTATAGCGGATGGTTGCTACTAGTTACTAACATCCACCATGTTCACCCTGCTGCCAGACTTCCATACATCACTCTTCCAAGGACAATGAACAGTCATTTGCTTTTTGTTTTGTTTTTGTTTATTTGGGGGATATAACTTTGTTGGGGAAAGGAGGTATGGGATGCCTTTAGAACAGATCACTTTGCCACAGAATTGTTGAATCAAAAGCACTGTGAGCAAATGATGGACGCTAACATTTACAGTCTCTCCCCTGCACCAACTCCTGCAGATCATTACTCCTCCTCTGCACCAACTCCTGCAGACTGTTGCTCACAAGACTCTCCTCCTCCTGCACAAACTTCACTGTAACCTGTTAGTATCTCCGCCTCATCATCTTTACACTGCACCAGGGATCACTCTGAATAATCCCTGGTGGTTATCTGAACGCTGATAGGCCAGGGGCCTGCAGTACCCCTTCTTGGCAGTCTAGTTGTTTAGCAGCTTGAGTTAGTTGGTGGACTACTGATCCCAGCTAGCCTGACTTGCAAATCCTGTGCCCGCAGGCCACATCGATTTGACACAAAACCGCACAGTCTCTCCTCTGGCCTTGCACCCACCCATGCTCCGATGAAGATCTGTTAGGATCGAAACATGTAAGCATTACGCTTATCAGCGATGAAGCAGGACTGACCATCACTTCAGCCACCTGATTATATCTTTACTCGGGGCCTTTTCTCCCAACTTAAGAATTTATTTATACTCCAGCATACATCACTGCATGGACATTACCTTGAGATACACAGCAAGGATTTGAAACTGCATGCTGACTTCTTATTGCCTATTTACACTGCCATCTACTGGCCTCTTCATAAAGGCATTCAAAGACATTACAAAGGCATCTATTCACCCTGGAACTCAACCCTCTGGTTCTTGTATGCCGAGGACCGGAATTGAAGGTGCACTTCCTATCCTACTGCTGGAGGAATTTGCAGAAACGCCGGCTTCTGTAACCAGAGGAAGTTCTGAAATTTACAGAAACTGACTATTTTCCAAGGGTGGTAAGATCTAAGCAATAAGCAGTCTCTGATATTGTGATCTTGTTTTTCAGCTGTATCGAAGTATGGTACATCTTGCTGATTGCAGCCTTTCAGCAACCCTTGCTTGGTTCAAACAGATCCTACTATATGGTAATCACACCTATCACTGCCAAACTAGCAGTGCTTCCAATGACTCACTTGCTGCTGTCTACCATTGAATTGTAGTTTATTCTACTTCATCTCCATGTGGAATAGTCCTCTATGAACTGGTGATAGAATTGATTGGAACTGTACCTAGCTTCACAGATTTTTTTGCGGCTATATTATCCTCAATCCAGCCCTGTGATATATATATATTCTTTATCATGCCCCAGTTCTTTGATTCCTGCAGGTGTATGTAAGCTGTGTGTATGGCTGTGGTGGCCACCCGTCCTTGTTTAGACTAACGTCTAATTTTACTAGTGCTGTGGAGATACTGGCACTTTTTGTGTTATTTAATGTGTTTTTATGTAGATAATTAATAAATTGCAGTCATATTTATCCGTATTTCTTTCTGACCAATTCTTTCTCTCTCATTTTTTGATATGCAGTATTAATTCAGAGGAATGCAGATAGTAGTATTTAATAATTTATCGATGACTACTATCAAATCGGATAAGATGATTTGGTTAGTGTGACTAATGCAGGATTGCTTTTTGTCACCTACCTCTGACTGCCTTGGATGAGTCACCAATGCCTATATTTTCGTGAATTATTTTGCACCCAGCTCCCCCCTGGCATGCCTCTTCCAGATATCCACTGTGCCTTACTCACCGACTTCTCCTGCCTTGAGTCCTTGGTGAAGAATTTACCCGGACATGTGTACCAACTGCTCCTCCAGCTCCTCTGTTCCAGGACACCTCCTCCATGACCATGTAAAGGATGAGGCTCCATCCCAGCTCTCGAGCTCCTCCTCCGAGGCGCACCCCCCCCCAGATGGGGATGGGCCTCCTGCTGCAGCCTAACACTCCATTCTTCACTTCACCCAGCCGACAACTCCCCTCCAGTGGGCTGGACCTGAGCTTATGTAGGAGGCCTGCCCCCTACAAATTCCAGTTGGTGATTGGTCACTCCAATTCCCAGTCCTTCCCCTCTTCCAGAACATTCTCCCTGGAAGCAGGGAAGGTGCCCAAAAACTGAAGGACAAGGGGTCACACTCACTGCTACACTAACCACTCCCTGACCTAAGATCAAAAACAAGAAAGCCTAGCATGCAGCACAGGCTTGTCTAAATTTACCTGCCTGGCAGCTATCACAAAAATCCTCACCTCTAACATCTACCTATGGTAGAGGGTGCTACATAAGCAATTAGAAAGTTATTATCAAATATCAGAAATGTAAAATTGCTGTGGTACATAAGAAGTGTACAGTATGAGAGGTGAAGGAGTTTCTATAACAAACTCCACGAGCTGAAGAAAACAGATCATTACTGCTAGGCAAAAAAAAAACTGACCTAACCGCACTGTCTGCCTTGCTGCCCATTTAATATTTTTTATGTGCTTAGTGACCTACTCCTGTTGATGACACTTCAACTGTTAACCCCGATTGATCTTCAATCAAAGGCTTTTTCTCTCAATGAATACAAGAGAATTTTTTATTTTTTATTTCGTCCTGACATAGACTTTAAAGGTAAAAAGTGCAGTAACTAATAACATAGCTGATTTTAACTTTGCACATCATTAAAACTTTTTGCACCTTTTCCCTGAATAAACCTGCCTGTAATCAAACAAGATAAACTTCCTGGCCTAAAGTACACCTAAAGGCTTCTGCATGACTGCTCTAATAATTCCCAAAGCCAGCTAGTGTGTAATGCACAAGCCTCAAAGTAAATACAAGAATAACTATCTGTACCTTCCCTGATTGAGACAAAGCCTCCTTTGTGTCTAACTCATTCTGCCTTCTAGACACTGCAACTGAAGATCAACAGGTATTCGTGGGACTTTGCAAGAGAAAGCTCTAAGTGCAGATGTACTTATAATTAAAACCTGCAGTACATATTTTTAAGGAGAAGCCATAGTTATAGTTTAAATTGTTACTAAACCCAGGACCCTTCATTCACTATATCTGGTCTCCCACAGTACACAGAACATGGAAATGCAATTGTTTTAGTAAATATAAACTGCTAAATACCTTTTCTCATCAGCAGTTATAGCAGTCTTGTGACTTCTATCTTAGGCCCCGTACACACGACCGGATCTATCCGCTGGGATTTATCCGCAGATCAGTTCCAGCGGATAGATGCGGTCCTGTGTACGTCCGAGCGGACATTTATCGGCGGAAAAAAATCCAGCCGACGGATTTCAAGCGGATAAAAATTTCTTAGCATGCTAAGAAATCTATCCGCTTGAATCCTGTCCAGCGGATTGATCCGGTGGTCTGTACAGACTCACCGGATCAATCCGTCCGCTCCCCTCCCTCGCATGCGTCGTAATGATTCGACGCATGCGTGGAAGTCTTAACCTTCCAGCATCGCGACGATGACGCAGTGACGGCGCGACACGTCACCGCGGATGGATTCCGCGCGGATTTCGATATGATGGTGAGTACAGCCATCAGATCCAAATCCGCCAGAGGATTTATCCGCTGGAAACGGTCCAGCGGACCGTTTCCAGCGGATATCCTCTCGTGTGTACGGGGCCTTAGGGTGACCAGACATCCCCGGTTTCCGGGGACAGTCCCCGGATTGAGGACACTGTCCCCGTACCAATTCTCATTTCAAAGACAGTGCAGAATAAATAATAATCTGAATTACACACCCGCTTTAGCTTGGGGGGGTGTATTTTTTCCATTATCTGTGCCCCTTTCCGAAGATCATATGCTGGTCGGAGCGGAAGGAATATTTCTTCAGTTTCGGGTGCATGCCTATTCAGCTTGCATGTTCTTCTTCCTTGGCTCAAGTCTCGGCCAGCCGCCTGCCTTCTCCAGTGGAATGATCTTCCTCCGCTCCCCACCCAGTAGTGGCCTGGGCCCGGAGAGTGAGACTTAACAGGCTGTGAGGCGAGCCGCGGCGGGGAGAGAGTTGCTGATTGTCGCCATTACTAGTAAAAAAAATATGTCCCTGGATTTAATAAA
Source organism: Rana temporaria (assembly GCF_905171775.1). Lineage (NCBI taxonomy): Eukaryota > Metazoa > Chordata > Amphibia > Anura > Ranidae > Rana > Rana temporaria. Next base: position 400,472,920 of record NC_053490.1, read on the forward strand.
AAAAATCTGGTCACCTTATTCTATCTGTGCCTGCCCGGGTACTTGTTAAAGACTGTAGGAGGAGATTTCATTCTCCTCTGACTGTCCTATTAGGCTACATAACCCCTAACTTTCTTTCTGGACAGTGCTGATTGGCCCTGTGCTGTTCACATGTACCCTCCCCCCGAAAAAAGCAATACTCACCAAACTGAGCATGTACAGAGTGCCTTCTAGGGCTCTGTTCTATCAGCAGTTGGATTGGGGACAGTAAAATAAGGGGAGGATTAAAGAAGACAGGATCAAACAGCCTTTTTACACAATGCAGCGGATTAACCATGTATGTTCCACAGTGATTATAAAAAGCAAGCTTTACTGCATATACAGACTGATTTTACTGTTGTGGGTTTAGTAACACTTTAAGGCCAATCTGTATGCCCGTGTGAAGGGGCGTCTTCAGGGTCCAGGGATACACATATGTTCCATGCAATGGTGTGCAGGAGGCCTGTACACATCATTGATGGTTAGCCAACTGCATGAATCTCCATACACATCCGTAAGTGTATACCCATGCAGGTTCGATGTATGCACCAGGATGCAGACAGACTGTGTTCTGACCCATCCATCGGATCCACACGGATGTGCACTCTGGGATGCTCCATACAGGTCTATATAACCGGTTGCCAGACATTGATTTGAACAGACTACATGCTTCTGCATGAAAAAAAAACAAGTGTAATCTCTTCTCCTGACGTGAGATAATAAGCGGGGGGGGGGGGGCTGGGGACCATCGGCCCCTCGGGCCCCTTACGGGTGTAATGCAAAAAACAAACGGCAGGGGGGCCAACCGGGCCTCTGGGGACCATCGGCCCCTTACAGGTGTAATGCCTGTACCCCCTGATGGCAGCCCTGGGTGTACGCCACTATGAATGAGGCCTAACACTAAAGTGGTGTACAAATGTACCGTACATGTATGCCTCCTTTTCACTTTTACCGTTTAGTTTGTAAATCAGTATACCCCTTCCTTTGAAAAATCTCAGTGCATTCCTCTGGTCACATTCTGCAAGGGATTTTATCAGTATTTTCTTCATTCCTCTAAGGTTAATTTAATGAGAAGCTGTGAGGAGGAAATGTGAGCAAAACATCCTGTACCAGGTCAAACATCACACTGACAGGTATAATTAAGAGTTTATTAAATAAAACAGTGTAATTAGAACTCGTGCTCTGTAACCTATAGCTACCAACCCGATTATAGTCTTCATTAGTCTGACTACACCGGGCCCGATACAAAAGCTTCACTAATGAAAATGTTATATTATAACTGACAAATGTGTAACTACTACGAAGAGCTGCTACACAGCTATCATACGCTGCAGAGTGATAACTGATTAGCAGCCAAGCCATTTTAGCAAACTTTACTCAAGCCCTGTACACACGGCCGGGAATCCTGTCAGGAAAAAAACTTTGGTTTTCCTGGCAAGCTTACAGACAGCCATTCAAAAGAACCGGCGTTCCTTTGAATGGCAAGAACGTGGTGATGTCATCGACTAAGACGAGCCGGCGCTCGTCACATTCCATGCCGTCGCCGCCATCTTGCTACACCCCACACTATGCCTTGTATGCTACCGCGCATGCGTCAAAGGCTTATTGAGCATGCGCAGGTTTACCTTCGAACAGGTAAACATACAGACGACCGGTTTTCTCGGCAGGAAACACTCTGCCAGGGTTCTCTATTTTCCCGTCGGGATTCCTGGCTGTTTTCCTGCCGGGAAAACTTCCAGGGAGCATACACACGTCCAGGATTCCCGGCCAAATGCTCTCCTGGCAGTTTTCCTGCAGGGAAAACCGGTCGTGTGTACGAGGCTTAAAGCTGCAATCTCTTTTTATACTTCACTAATGACTGATTTTGGAGCTCCTTAAAGTGGAGGTTCACCCTAAAAACGAATTTTTAACATTAGAACCAGCATAGTAAGGGCATATACTTTCGGCAGGTTTTTTTTTTTTCTCCGTACTTACCTTTATATTCTGATTTGGTCCAGGGCTTCCGCGTTCTAATGACTCCGGGACTGGGCGTTCCTATCCCTGCCTCAGGGTTCCGATGACTGCGGGACTGGGCGTTCCTATCCTTCGGTTCGATGATTGACGGCTTGTGAAAAAGGTGACCTGTCGCACAGCGCGCGTCAACAGATTTCCGGAAATAGCCAAGCTGCGAGTCGGCACTATACGGCGCCTGCGCCCGCCGTGTAGAGCTGACTGCGCAGGCGCCGTATAGTGCCGACTCGCAGCTCGGCTATTTCCCGACATCTGGTGACGCGCGTTGTGCGACAGGTCACCTGTTTCACAAGCCGTCAATCTTTGAACGGAAGGATAGGAACGCCCAGTCCCGCAGTCATCGGAACCCGGAAGCCCTGGACAAAAACAGAATAAAAAAGGTATGTACGGAGAAAAAAAAAGTAAATGCCCTTACTATGCTGGCTCTGCTAGATGTAATATAAACATTTTTTTTTGGGTGAACCCCCGCTTTAAGGGACTTTTCAGTAAATATGGTTCTTTTCAGTTTTAAGTCAACCAGCTAAATAGAGACTGCAACAGCTGACCTCTTTCTGAAAGATAGTTTCAGCCATATGCATATAACTGTATAAGAACATGTAAACCCAGTCACTAAAAACTTTAATGCCGGGTACAGACGAGAGCGGACCGTATCCGCGGATAAATCCTCTGGTGGATTTTGATCTCCTGGTTGTACTAACCAGGAGATCATCGCGGCGGCGTGCGCGACGCTGTCATATAAGGATATCCACGCATGCGTCGAATCATTACGACACATGCGATGGAGGGAATCGGACGGATCGATCCGGTGAGTCTGTACAGACCACCGGATCGAAGCCGATTCCAGCGGATAGATTTCTTAGCATGCTAAGAAATTTTTATCCGCTGGAAATCGGTCGGCCCGAAAAAAATCCGCGGCAAAATATCCGCTGGGTTGTACACACCAGCGGATCTATCCGCTGGAACTGATCCGCAGATCAATTCCAGCGGATAGATCCTCTTGTGTGTACGGGGCCTAAGGTGTTAATGTCATTACTCATTTCAAATGTTATTTTCAATATTTTTGCTGCCTTAATTAAAATAATACTTGGTGATCCTGCCATGAAGTTCCAGGTTCACTTCCTTTTATAGAGTGACAACATTCTGTCCTTGTCTCCCATGTGTGTCCCTACAGTAAGCTTATTGTTTACCCTGATTGATCTTCAATCAAAGGCGTTTTCTCTCAATGAATAAAAGAGAATGATTATTTTTATTTTGTAAAAAGTGCAGTAACTAATAACATAGCTGATTTTAACTTTGCACATCATTAAAACTTTTTGCACTTTTTGCCTGAATAAACCTGCCTGCCTGTAATCTGTTTTTGCCCCCAGATCAAAAACAAGCAGGCCTAGCATGCAGCATAGGCCGGTCTAAATTTCCCTGTCTGGAAGCTATCACAAAAATCCTTACCTCTAACATCTACCTATGTTTTAACTTTAGCTAAATTACGTGTCATTCATTTATGCTTTACATCTACATTAATTTGGCTCTTAACTTGTACTTTGCTTTTATTCTATTATATGCATCATTTTATATGCAATGTAAGTACAAGGTAAAAGAATGGAAAATACCTGCAATATGTATGGGATCATTGCCCAAGAACAACCATGTGTCTATCAGGTTTCCTGACGCCTGATATGCATATGTTTGTTTTGGATCAATGACACACCAGAAAGGCCATATTTCTTTCCTGACAGGTTCTTTTAAATAAATGATTTGGTTTTCCACTGGCTTTTGAAATTATATGCTTCCTCACAGTTGGTGAAAACAAGTGTGATAAAACAAAGTACCTAGTGATAAATGATGTCACACATTACATCATAATTCTATAACACATTCTCAGGACAGCCTCATGATGTCCAACCAGGGCCTTCGAAATCTTCCATACTTGTGCTAAGAGCTACCGTATTTATCTTCATATAGCGCGCACCGGCGTATAGCGCGCACCCCCAACCTAGAAGGGAAATTTCAGGAAAAAAAAGAAAATACTTACAGTTTGAATGCCCCTCGTCTGTGTCTTGCCCGGCGTCCATCGGCGGCCTTGTCTGGTCCGGCGTCTGTCTGCGGCCTCGTTGGTATCCTCCCTGCTTCTCCCGTGCTGTTTTTGAGCTGATCCCCGCTTCCCGCGCTGTGTTTGAACGCCGCCAACATATACCGAGTGCAGTACACTCGGGCACGCTCGGCCACGCTCGGCTCCTCTCGCATAAAGGCTAGGAGGCGGCACAGGGCGTGACCGCGAGCGGAGCTGAGCCTGGCCGAGTGTACCCGAATGTACTGCGCTTGGTATATGTCGGCGGCGGCATTCAAACACAGCACGGGAAGTGGGTATCGGCGTATATCGCGCACCCATGATTTTCCCCTTATTTTAAGGGGAAAAAAGTGCGCGGTATACGTCGATGAATATGGTACTTACTAAACAACAATTGAATATTAATTATTTGGTTAAAGGTGACTTTGTGTGGATATTAAACAATAAGTAGCTCTTAGCACAAGTATGGAATATTTCTAAGGCCCTAGTTCAGTGGTTCTCAACCTTTCTTGTGGTGTGACCCCTTGATAAAATTTCCCAAGTTGTGGGGACCCCTAACAGTAAAATTATTTTAGTAGCGTGGGTTGTCAGCACTCAAGGCAAGACAAGTAACTTGTGCCCCTTCCACTCGTACAGTACTAAAACCCCTTATGGTACATTTTCGGATGTTCTACTTTCTTTCCCTTTTATCTGTCTCTATCCTAATTTCTTGTTTTTTTCCCCCCATCCCTCTCTCTAGCCATGTTTCTTGTTCTTTCTCTTATTCTTCCTCTCCCTTTTTCTTTGTTTCTCCCCCTCTTTTCCTCTCCCTTCCATGTATTCTCTATTTTGATTCCTTCTCTTACTCCTTGGTGCCCCCCACCAAGGAGTAAGAGAAGGAATCAAAATGGGATGAGTGGCAGTGCTGGGGGGAGTTCTGATCCGCCAACTTAGGTGCTCTTGATCAAGGTCATCTGCTGATCTGAGAACTGTAGTGGGGATTTTTAATGGCAACTATAATCACAGGTAGTGTTACTCACTTTGTCTCCGACTTTGTGGCATCTCGTAGCAGTGACATGCCGAAATCAGGAGATAGGGTCTCCTCCAGCCCCTCCCACTTCACATTCCTTAACAGTAAGCTGACCTCTAGTCTCTGCCCCCAAGCCATGCCATGAACTGAATGGGTGGCTGCAAAGAGGATGAGTGGGTGGCCATGGGTTCCAGGAACAGCCCTGCTTGGCAGGCTCCAAAAAAGCTGGGACAGCTGTTCTGTGAAGCCCTCAGTGGTTGTAAGAGAACCTTAGTGACCAAACAGCATCATGAAGGCCGAGGAACACACCAGACAAGTCAGGGATAAAGTTGTGGAAGTTTAAAGCAGGGTTAGGCTATAAAAAATGTCACAAGCTTTGAACGCCTCACGTAGCACTGTTCAATCCATTATTCGAAAATGGAAAGAGTATTTCACAAATGCAAACCTACCAAGACATGGCCATCCACCTAAACTGACAGGCCGGGCAAGACCATTAATCAGAGAAGCAGCCAAGAGGAAATCTTACTCTGGAAAGTTGAGCTGGCCCGTGCCCACATCCGCAGTACATTACTTTACTTTCATGCATTACTAGTGCAACAGGGGAGCCTCTGATAACTGCTAGACATGTGCAATTCGTTTAGTTCCGAATTCGTTTTTTTTTTACGAATTTTGACAAATTAATGAATTTCGAAATTTCCGAATTTTTCAATTTCAGAGTTTTCGGATTTCTGAAATTTCAAATTTCCGAATTCTCGAATTCTGAAATGTTGAATTTCCGAATTTTTCGAATTTCAGAATTTCGAAAATTCGGAAATTTGAAAATTCGAAAATTGGAAGTTTCGGAAATTCGAGAGTCGAAAATTCAGAACTGCAAAATTCGAAAATTACACAGTCGGAAATTCAGAAATTCAGAAATTCAAAAATTTAGAAAATTCAAGATTCAAAAATTCGAAATTGCAAAATTTGGAAATTCCAAAATCGGAAATTCGAAAATTCGAAATTCCAAATATTTGAAAAATTGAAATCCAAAATGAGGAAATTCTTAGGGTTAGGGTTAGAGGTTTAGGGTTAGGGGTTAGGAGTTATGTTTAGGGTTAGAGGGTTAGGGTTAGCAGTTAGGGTTAGGAGTTAGGGTCTAGGGTTAGGGTTAGCAGTTAGGGTTAGGGGTTAAGGGTTAGCTTTAGGGTTTAGGGTTAGGGTGTTAGGTTTAGGGCTACAGCTAGGGTTTAGGGTTAGGTTTGGGGGTTAGGGTTAGGCTTAGGGCTTAGGGTTAGGAGTTAGGGTCAGGGACAGGGTTTGCCCTTGAAGAATAAGGCTGGGACTCAGGAATTGGAATAGAGACCTCCCCCAGAGGTCAAATGTCAGAATGCAGGTTCCCAGAGGTCAATGGTCACAAGGCATGGCTGACCCACCCCCACCAAAGTTTACCGCCTATGCCAACTAAGTCAGGGAATGAACAAGTTGGAAATTAAGTAAATTTCGAAAATTAGGGAAAACAAATCGGAAATTCGGATTTCTATATTTTGGAAATTTGGAGATTAGGTATTGAAATTTCCTTTCAAATTTGTCTGTTAGTGACCGTAACAAATATGAATTCATCCAAAGTTATACGAATTATCCAAAATAACAAATAGAACGTAACGATCTAATAATAATAAATAATAATAATAAATGTTATTATTATTATTATTTATTATTATTAATTTGTTCCATTCCATTGGTTTAGATGTTCCGTTCGTTATTTTGGATAATTCATAACTTCAGATAAATTTTGTATTCGTTACATTCACTAACAGCCAAATTTTAAAGGAAATTCCAATACCTGTAATTTAATAGTTATTATTAGTTAGATATTATTTCGAATTTTACTGATTTTCTTTAACTTTTTTTCAGATTTTCTAAAATTCTAAAATCTAAAAATCCAAAATGGGAAATTTGGAAAATTGGATTTTGGAATTTCCGAATTTCGAATATTTTGAATTTCCGAAAAAAGCAAAAAAACAAATGAAATGGAAACAACATATTTTTTTTCCAGCAGTGCACATGTCTAATGACTGCCACATTGTTGCTGCCTTATGCATCTCCTAGTTTTGGTCAAGAGACATTACACATTACAAATCAAGCAGATTTGATGCATGCGTCGTATCACCATGCCAGTGTTTTGGATATTTTAAGAATGCCTGCCAGCTGGCATAATCAGCATGCTTATGAGTTGCACCAGTAATGGGGGCAGTAAAAATGGAATCTGATCGGGGCCCCTATAGAGTTTGCAGTAGTGCCCATAAAACTTCAGCTGCCCTACTGGTGAAACACTCTGTACAAAGACTAGGAAATTTATAAACATTGGGCTAGATTCAGGTAGATTGGCGCATCTTTATACCGGCGTAGCGCATCTCATATGCGCTACGCCAACGTAACTCAGAGAGACAAGTACAGTATTCACAAAGCACTTGCTCCTAACGTGTAAGTGGGTGTGACCTTATGCAAATGATGGTCGGAACGTGGAGTAGTGATATACGCCCGGCGTATCCTGAACGCTGAGCGCAGTGAAGTGGACGTATGATCGCTCCCCTGTGCGTATGCTCACAACTACGCCAGGCCAAACTTCCTGGCTTACGCCGAGCCTATAAATACGCCCAGACATGCGCCCGTCCGGTGCAAAAGTACATCCTGTTTCCCCCCCCTTAGGGAAGGTACTTTTGCAAAGCGATGGTGGCTGCTGCAACTACAGGCAAGAAGGAGAGGAGGAAGAAAAACTTTAGCCTGGAGGAGAGGGCTATTATTGTTGCTGGCATAGTGGCACATGATAAATATCTCCATGGTGCCCTCAGTCACCAGACAAGCAAGGCTAGGAAGAAGGAGATCCTGAGGGAGCTCAGCCTGCAGGTCAGTGCCGTGGGGAATGTGACCAGGAGCCCGCAGGATATCCAAAAAAAATGTATGCTCTTAAACGTAAGGTCCGTGAAAAGCTGGCCGAGATAAGGAAGCATGCCAGGGGCACGGGAGGAGGACCAGCCTGTACTGTGCGGTTGACCCCGGAGGATGAGATGATTGCCTAATGCCTGCAGCGTGAGCAGGTGGAGGGCATGGAGGGATTCGACTCCGGTGACCAGTCCTTGAGGTCAGGTAAGTGTGTTTTATCTCCTATTCGGTGTGTAGCATGTGTGGGGGTGGAAGGGAACATGTGACAAGTGTGTAGGTCCACCAACATGTGAATGGTTTGTGTCATCCACAGATGTGCTGGAGGGAGCTGGGCCGTCGTCGGCTGCAGGGCGACCCACTCCATCCAGGGATAAGAGTGCCCACACCTCTCCTCTGGAGGAAGTAGTGGAGGAGCACAGGGACCTGGAGGATGTGTTCTACATCGTGTAGGAAAATCCCATCAACCCTGGACCCTCCCAACCCTCCTCCCCCATCAGGGGACCCTCACAACCCTCCTCCCCCATAAGGGGACCCACCCAACCCTCCTCCCCCATCAGGGGACCCTCACAACCCTCCTCCCCCATCAGGGGAAGCTCCTCACCCTCCTCCACCATCAGGGGAAGCTCCTCAAGGGCCTTGGCGCGGCGTTGCTGCTCCCAAGTCCTGCATGGTGGACTTGGGTTAATCCAATGTGATGTGGATGTGGTGTGTGTGAGCTAGGGACCACAGTGGTGTGCATGCATGCATTCTCCTTGTGCCATGATGAATGTGTGTGTTTAACGTGCAAAGATGCCTACCACGAGGCATCTCCTGACTGCTCTTCCCTCAGCAGACGGGGTAGCCTCTATCAGGGGGGGACTGTGTGGCTCGGGGGTCAGGTCATCACGTATGTCAATCTCCAGGCCCTTTCTCATGGCGCAGTTGTGCAGAATGCAACATGCACGGATGATTTGGCACACAAAGTTTGGGGAATACAACAGGGTCCCCCCGGAATTATCCAGGCATCGGAAACGGGGAGGCCAAATGTGCGTTCCACCACTGCACGGGTACGTATGTGTGCATCATTGTATCTTCTCTCTTCTCTGGTTTCTGGATTCCGGAATGGAGTCATGAGATGGGGCCCAAGTGCATATGCCGCATCACCTGGAAGGGAAAAGACAGGAGGATGTTGGTCGTGCATGTGCCCCTCGTGATGTCTGCATCATAGGGTCGGACAGTCATGCCTGACACCCATGTCACTCACCAACCAGCCAGCTGTTCCTGTACATGTTCTGCTCGAATTCTGTTGGGATGTTGCTTTGACGGTATATGTAGCTGTCGTGGCTGGACCCTGGGTGTTTGGCACGGACGTGCCATATAAGGCATTGGGCATCGGCTATCACCTGTACGTTGATGGAATGCCGCTGCTTCCGATTGCAGTATATGTGCTCTGTGGCACGGGGGGGGCGGTAGTGCCACATGTGTGCAATCAATGGCCCCCACGGTGCGTGGGAATCCTGCAATTTCGTAGAAATCCCGCATTGCCTTCTGCCGCAGGTGCTCATGGGTGGGTTTGATGAAGTGGTGGGACATGCGTCTGAGGATTGCGGGGACAACTTGGTGCACGCATCTGCGCATAGTGGATTGTGAAAAATATACTACAGCGCTAATTAAATAATCAATTCCACGTGCACCTAAATAAAAAAACTAAATATATAGCTGCTATCTTGAGTGATACCAAATCCAAACAGTGAAACATATAAAATATAGATGCACTAATATTAACTTAAAAGGTGATAAAACGTACAAAGAAAACTAATCAGGGAGAAAACATATGCACTCACGAATCCCCGCTTTCAGTAAAGCATGAAAACGCCACTCAGTATGCTGTTTCCTCAGCTCGATCCGATGCACTCGGATTCGATCGCAGGCTCCTCCCTACGCGTTACGTCACAGGCACGCAACTTACTCATGGGTTCCTATGAGTAAGTCACGTGCCTGTGACGTAACGCGTAGGGAGGAGCCTGCGATCGAATCCGAGTGCATCGGATCGAGCTGAGGAAACAGCATACTGAGTGGCGTTTTCCTGCTTTACTGAAAGCGGGGATTCGTGAGTGCATATGTCAATGCTCTGATTACATTTTTGATCTGTCATCGAATATTGCGCAATGAGGTTTTTCTCTTTTCTTTCATGCAATCCCTGTCTGTGAGTGCCTGTATCATCTGATCACAGCGGTGGAGGGCTGGATTAGCATTCAGATTGAAGAGAGTGATTTTTCCCTGCATGGAATCCTGCTAATCACTGTGCACTAATTAAGGACATATTAGTAATTCACAGTTTATGGAGTGTTCTCCCTGATTAGTTTTCTTTGTACGTTTTATCACCTTTTAAGTTAATATTAGCGCATCTATATTTTATATGTTTCATAGTGGATTGTGACATCCCAGCCACTACTCCACTTGTACGCTGAAATGATCCACTTGCAAGGAAATGCAGTGTTGCCAGTACCTTGACCAGTGGCTGCACTGCATGTGAGCGGTGTGTCTTGCTGGTGATGTCATCATGCAGGGTTGTGGCTATGTCCTGGATGGCTTCAGGGCTGAATCTGAAAATGTGAAACACCTCCGAATCACCCATGCCAAAGACGTTCATGCGCGTGCGGTATATCCTCTCCCGTTCCCCTTCTACGTGGCGGTGGACCCATTAGTAGTGCTAGGACCACGGCTGCCATGTGTTGTCCTGCAAGTGTGGTTGCTCAGCTCGTCTGTAACGGTGCTGCTGAAGCTACTCTCCAGCTGACTAGTGCAAGTCTGGTGCAAATTTACCCCTGCTTTATGAGGGGTAACTTTAGGCCGGGCGTACAGCTTACGCGCACCACGCGTAGCCTGCGCCGGTCAGGCGTATGTTCGGGAATCGGCGTATCCCCCTCTTTTGCATATTTGCATAGGAAATCAATGGGTGCGCCAGACGCGTTCGGCGTAAATATGCGCCTACGATATGCCGGCAGAGGAAAGTTATGTCGGTCGGGAGAAGCCTATTTTCAGGCGTAACTAGTTCTGTGGGTACGGCGCATAGATACAACGGCGCACATTTAGACTTACACGGCGTATCTCGAGATACGTCGGCGTAAGTCCTACCTGAATCTGGCCCATTGTGCCTAGAATACGTTTATACGATCCATTTTATGCTGCTTATAAATATCACTGCAGCAGTATGGGAAATCCTCCATACCCCCTAAGAATGCGTGTCTTTTAGGTGAACTGTCGCTAATACAATAGCAAATCTATTGCAAAGTGTTCAGTTTTACAGTCAACAGGGGTCCCAAATATATACAAAACCTAGTAAAAATCCTTTCCTACATAAGAGGCAGATGCATTTGCACTAGTTGGCTGCTTGATCTTGTTCACAGTCAGCTTGATAAATCACCACAGAGAGTTCTACTTGCAGAAAAAAATAAATCTCTTTATCTCTGTCTCTTAACAGGCATTCCTCTAAAATAGTTTTTGTCTAAGCACTGCCTTTAAAGTAAAGCTGGCTTTGAATTTCCAATGATTCCCCATGAATAGGGGAATGTCAGCTGCCAGAAATTGTATCCACCTGCTTAATACCTGAACAGCGCATGCATCGGATTGGATGCAAGCACTATTTAGCTGAGAATTTTTGTTGAGGGGGGAGGGGTTTTTAACAGTCAGCATTGTCCATAATTTGAGCAGACTATGGCCAGCATTATTTTCCTTCCCTATTGCGAGGGGCCCCCCAAGCCATGAAGTACTTTGCGACTAGAATCACTTCCAATCTTATTTTCCAAACTTTATAGGCTACCCACTCTGCAGATTTAGAGGAATGGAAATCCCTGCCAGTCGCTTGGTTTGGCAGATGAAATGTCTTAAAAATTAACGTCATGCCACATCTCCTATACCTTCTGCAAGCTTTGTTGATCAAGCTGCCCCCGCTAAAAATCAGCTAGGGGACAAAAGTGTACAATTATGAAGCAAAAGATGTCTGCTCTTACTTTTTAATGTCCCCCCATTATTATTATTATTATTATTATTATCATACAGGATTTATATAGCACCAACAGCGCTTTACAAGATCAGGGAAGACAGTACAGTCACAATACAATTCAATACAGGGGGGATCAGAGGGCCCTGCTCCTTAGAGCTTACAGTCTATGTCCTGGTAAAAAGCCTGCTACTTCCAGGTACATGCCACTTTCCCCCACCTCCACTTTGCAGTTCGTTTTGCACAGAGTGGCCCCGATCCGTGTCTTCTGCGGTCCCTCGGCGGCTGTCTCTGCTCCTCCTCGCAAAAGCTTTCCACGTTCATGCGAGCTCCCTCGCATGGTGGAAAGCTTTTGCGAGCACGCTCCCGTGATACAGTGGCGGCTATAGCCGCCGACTGTATCACTCGGCCCTGCGCCCCGGCGCGCCGCGTCATCCGCTGTGATTGACAGCAGCGCCAGCCAATCCGCCCAGCCTAGCCAATCAACGGCCAGGCTGGGAACCGAATAGGATGACGAGAACGCGCACGGAACTTTCGAGTGGAGAGGTAAGTAAAACGGGGGCTCGGGGGGGTTTTACCTTAATGCATAAGGGGTTGTAAAGGTTTGCTTTTTATTTTCTGAATAGGTTCCTTTACGCTAGTGCATTTTTGGTTCACTTACCTTTTCCTTCGATTTCCCTTCTAAATGTTTTTTTTTCCTTGTCTGAATTTCTCACTTCCTGTTCCTCCTCAGTAAGCTTGCCCCCGTTATCCGAGCCGTTCTGGCTGGGGGTTAGTTAGCGTGCGTGCCCCCTCCATTGGGACATCCCTGCGGGGAGATGCTGTGAACGCAGCGTCTTCCCGCAGGGATGTAGTCCCAAGGGAGGGGGTGAGCACGCTAACTAACCCCCAGCCAGAACGGCTCGGATGATGGTGGAAAGCTTACAGAGGAGAAACAGGAAGTGAGAAATTCAGACAAAGAAAACAAAACATTTAGAAGGGAAATCTACGAAAAAGGTAAGTGAACCAACAATGCACTAGCGTAAAGGAACCTATTTAGAAAATAAAAAACTAACCTTTACAATCCCTTTAAATGCATGAACAATCCCCCAGACCAGACCATTTACTGCTGACACTAGGCACAAAATGAATAACACTTGTGTGACAGAGTCACTAAACGGGTTAAATTCTCGCTGTGTAAGAACGCGTCTTATTTCCATCTGCCCTGACTGATAAATAATTATACTCTGCCTGCTTCTCCATCTGGAGAATTAAGCCTGTTAACCCTATGTTACAGCACTACCCATAAATCATTATTCACTTAGCTTTTATGTCTCATTAGAGAGCCACGTCCAGTTTAAATACACTTGTGAGGAGGGGGGCGCTCTTGGGTTTGTCTATAAAATCTAACATCCAGCCATAGTAGTAGAATATTTCAAATAGGAAATAATCACCTATTTACAATTTTTTTTAATTAAACCCTAATCTAGACTTGACTATGTGTGCTAATTACATAATTACATTTTTTATAGGTCATATATAAACACGCAATAAAATGGTAAAGTGATTGTAAACTTATATATTTTTTTAAAAAACTATTTTCTTTTACTTACCTGCTTTGAGGTTTGCACGGAAACCCCCACTTGCATTTCTAGCTCCTTCCCCCTTCTGAATGCCACTATAGCAAGCTGCTTGATATGTGGGCACTTGTGAAGGCTTGATTCCCAGGCTGGGCTCTGTGTGTTCATTGACACACACATCGCGGCTCAGGCCTCGTACACACGACCGAGTTTCTCGGCAAAAAACAGCAAGAAACTTGCTGGGAGATATTTTTTTGCCAAGGAAACCGGTCGTGTACATTTTCGTCGAAGAAACTGTCGAGAAACTCGACGAGCCAAAAAGAGAGCAAGTTCTCTATTTCCTCGACGGGAGTCTCAAATTGTCTCGTCGAGTTCCTGGTCGGGCTGGTTTCGATGGGAAACTCGAGCGTGTGTATGCTAAGAAACCTGCGCATGCTCAGAATAAAGTATGAGACGGAAGTAAAAGTAGCATTTGTAATAGAGATAACACATTTTTCAAGCTGTAACAGACTGAAAAGTGCAAATCGTCTCTTAACAAACTTTTACTTAACACGCAAACACATGAAATTAGCAAAACCAGCCCCAATAGTTTAGCCAGTGGAATCAAACTTCCCCTGCCGTTGTATGTGTTGTATGTCACCGCGTTTGAGAACGAGGAGATTTTGTCTTGACTGTGTGTATGCAAAGCAAGCTTGTCGAGTTCCTAACAAGGAACTTGACGAGGAGAACGATGTGTTTCGCCCGTCGAGTTCCTCGGTCGTGTGTACGAGGCTTCAGCCCCACCTCCCCATAATTGCACGATTTGATTGACAGCAACAAGAGCCAATGGCTCCCACTGCTACCTCCATGTCCAGTGAGGACAGAGAGAGAGAGAGAAAAGAGCTGCTAATCTTGGCCTCAGTGCTGAATTGAGATCAAGCTCAAGTAAGTTAGGGGAAGTATTTGGGAGGGGATGGGGTAGAGGGAGAGGGGCTAAACACAAAAGTGTAGAGAATACAATTAGGTAAAAAATCTTCTGCCTTTTCACAACCACTTTAACCTGCCTGGCGCTAAGATTACCGGTATGGCTGTTTTATATTTTAGGCCTGTAATTCTTAGTAATAACACACCTAAATCTGTCCAAACAAGAGTCTAGTAGACAAACCCGGGTATGATAACGTTTGAAACACAAAGTCATAAATTATAATATAATAAATAACTATAATTAATTATAAATAATAATAATATAATAATAATAATAAAATAAATTTCCCCACAAATCAATAACGCTCAAGTGTTCTAATTCACTATCGCTGTTTCTAGCTGGTCTAAAACCACTTCTGACGTAAAGGGACATTTTTGGTTGCCATGGTGCTTTGGCGGTGTCCTCCATGTCGGGTCCGGCGTCCGTCTGCGGCTTCGGTGGTGTCCTCCTCGTCGGGTCTGGCGTCCGTCTGCGGCTTCGGTGGTGTCCTCCTGGCTTCTCCCACGCTGTTACCCATCGAATCGCCGCTTCCCGCGCTCAGTTTGAATGCCTGCGCCAACATATACCGAGTGCAGTACACTCGGCTACATTCGGCCAGGCTCGGCTTCTCTCGTGCTCATGCTCTGTGACGTTTATGCGTGAGCATGAGCGAAGCCGAGCCTGGCCGAATGTAGCCGAGTCTACTGCACTCGGTATATGTCAACGAAGGCATTCAAACTGAGCGCGGGAAGCGGGTATCGGCGTATATCGCGCACCCACGATTTTCCCCTTATTTTAAGGGGAAAAAAGTGCGCGGTATACGCCGATTAATACGGTATATCTGTAGTGTTTTGTTATCTCTCTCCAAAGAGTCCTGTAGCTCTCTCCTGAACCGTTCCTCTGTTATCAGCCTGATAACTCCTGACAAATTCTCAGACACATCAGATAAAAGCAGCCAGACATCCAGACATTTCTATCAGGGGAGGTTGCTTAAATAGATTAGCAGGGAGCTGTCCATGTTACAAAACACCTCTGAGTGTCTGTGCCTGTGTGGAGAGGGGGTGTTTGCCTTTCCTCCAATCAGCAATTCTAGCTATCTTGGCTGTATGCCCAGACATAACACACTGTGTTAAACATGAAGAGAAAATCTCCTAACACGATCTTTCTAAATAGTATATAAATGTGAAGACAGCAGATATACATGTAAAACCTATGTAGGGAGATTTGGTTCATCTGAGGCTGTTCACTTCACTTGGTGTGTGCAGGGTTTACATCCACTTTAATCAATTAATTTATGCATCATTCTGACAAATATTTTTATTTTTTCATTGATCCTCTCCTTTAATACCTACTTTTCTCACTTTAAAAGTTGTTATGACCACTTTTCTTCTTTAATTAGACTTGATGAATTTAAATTTACCACACTGAGATAAAACAAGTTATTGTTGAAAGTCACTTAAGGTATTAAATGACTTTGACCTTGCACGCAGTGCGCAGATTCAACCTCTGTCTAGAGGAAGCTGGTCAGCCATCGATGAGTTAATCTTTTTCCTTTGATTACCGCCAAGGCAAAAGAGAGAAAGTCAGCCGAGCTGTGTGGTCCTGCTCAGTCTGTATCCAGCCACATGTAGAGAATAAAAACAAAGAGCCAAGATGAAAGACTCACTAGCATGCTCACAGAATGGAATTTTGTTTAATGGTTATCTTCTTGCCGAGATTGAAAGAAAAAAATGGGGCTGAGCAATTTGCAGTATTCTTCTCCGCCAGCACAGAAAATCTGCAGCAGATTTAGGGCCATCGGTTCACACTCAGACATTGGGCACCCAGAGCACTGAGCCGCTCTGATTAATTAAACCTTATGCCGTGGAATGTAGCTTTGAGGCTGGATTGTTTAATGCTAAATGTCACAAGCATGAAATTATACCACGATGCACACACAAGAAATAAAATACGTTGCCTCGTGCCAGTGGCCTCATAAAAATTTAACCTGCCTGTACCGGGAGATAAAGTGAGCAGGGCTGATCAATAAAAAATAAAACTGGCATGAAGGAAATACAAGTCTACTGCTCCCAGAGACCAATCGGGCGTAAACTTTCACTTTCTAAACTGCCTTAAAAGGAACCCGCCATGAAAGAAATATTAAAGCTGATGCTGCTGATTTCTCCTTTGCATAATGCTATTAGCCTGTCCATCATTCTATCCCTCTGCTCAGGGCTGTGCCACCAATTAAGCCAATTGAGACAGCAATCTCAGGCAGGACACAGAGGCATGGGGTGGGAGTGTCCAGAATGGACAGCGTTACTGTCCTCGGCATTACTGAGCTCCTTGTCTGGCCACTGTGCCGGTCACTCAGGCAGGATCAGCAGCTGAACCTTTTTAGTGACATGGAACCTCTTAACAGTGCAGGTCGTATGTCACTGAGCACAGGGTACCAGGCCAGCCACTCTTTTAGAAGGCTCCGCTGCCAAGATTCATGCTATTACTTTTACTCATTTTATTAGCCAAAAACTATCTATGCACCTACCTTTGTTCTGCATTATTATTATTATACAGGATTTTTATAGCGCCAACAGTTTATACAGTGCTTTACAATATAAGAGGAGGACAATACAGTTATAATTAGGGTTGTCCCGATACCACTTTTTTGAGACCGAGTACAAGTACCGATAGTTTTTTTTCAAGTACTCGCCGATACCGAATACCAATACTTTTTTTTAATGTCATGTGACAGTGGTGTTTTTTTTTTTTTTACACAATTTTTTTTTTTACATTGATTTTTTCTTTGTTTTTTTTTTAGGGGGGGGGGGATAGTGGATTGTCAGTGTGTTTTTATTTTTATTTTTGTTATTATTATTTACATTTTATTTTTTAAATTATTAATTGCAATTGTTTTTATTTTTTTTTAATCAACCCTGTTGGGGGGGCTTTGGTGAGATGTCAAGGGTCTTAACAGACCTCTGACATCTCCACTTTGAGACAGAGAAAGGGACAAAGGACACAGATTCCCCAGTCCCTTTCTCTGCAGCTGAAATGAATAGAGAGAAGTTTCTCTCCATTCATAAACTGAAGCATCGTAAACACAGTTTACGATGCTCAGTTATGTGAATGGACAGAGTCAGTGATCACCGACTCTGTTCATTCGCAAAAGGTAGGAGCCGGGTTTAGCGGCTCCTACCTCCGTTCTTTATCCTGACTAATTAAGGGGGTAGAGCGGCACGGGGGGGGGGAGAAGACAGCAGGGGGAGAACGGCACGGAGGGGGACAAGAACACACGGGGGGAGAGCGGCACGGAGGGGGACAAGAATGCACGGGGGAGAGCGGCACAGAGGGGGACAAGAAAGAGCGGGGGAGAGCGGCAATGAATGAATGACTTGTATAGCGCTACTCATGCGAACTGAATCGCCTCTGGGCGCTTTTTCCAGCCAGAGTCTGCTTGGCTGGTGCGGTCATTTTACCCCGTAGGATCGTGACACGCTTGGGACACACAGTCATACACACAGATATACATATATATACTGGGCCAATTTGGACAAGATCCAATTTACCTACCAGCATGTCTTTGGAGTGTGGGAGGAAACCGGAGTACCCGGAGGAAACCCACGCAGGTACAGGGAGAACATGCAAACTCCAGGCAGATGGTGTTGTGGTCGGGATTCGAACCAGCAACCCTTTTGCTGCTAGGCGAAAGTGCTACTCACTGTACCACTGTGCTGCCCAATCAATGAGAGGGAGAAGACAGCATGGGGGGAGAGTGCCACGGAGAAGACTTGTAACTCCCCCCACCACCCGATACCTGACTGCCCAGGTATCGGGTGAAGCATCAGAGCATTTCAGCCGAGTACAAGTACTCGGGAAATGCTCGGTATCGGTACCGATACCGATACTAGTATCGGTATCGGGACATCCCTAGTTATAATACAATAAAATACAAGAGGATTAAGAGGGCCCTGCTTAGAAGAGCTTACATTCTAATAGGGTTGGGCAGGCAGTACAAAAGGTTGTAACTGTGGGGAATGAGCTGATGGAAGTGGTAAAACATTAGTTGGAGACGTGATAGGCTTTCCTGAAGAGATGAGCTTTTAGGGATCGCCTGAAGATAGCAAGAGTAGGGGATAGCCAGACAGGTTGAGGTAGTGAGTTCCAGAGGATGGGAGAGACACGGGAGAAATCTTAGAGATGAGCATGGGAGGAGGAGACGAGGGAGCTTGACAGTAGGAGGTCTTAAAGCGGGAGTTCACCCATTTAAAAAAAAAAAAAAAATCTCCCCTTAGCTTCCTGCTCGTTCGGTCAAGGGGAATCGGCTATTTATATTAAAATATGTGCAGTACTTACCCGTTTTCGAGCTGCATCTTCTTCCGTCGCTTCCGGGTATGGGTCTTCGGGAGCGGGCGTTCCTTCTTGATTGACATTCTTCCGAGAGGCTTCCGACGGTCGCATCCATCGCGTCACTCGTAGCCGAAAGAAGCCGAACGTCGGTGCGGCTCTATACTGCGCCTGCGCACCGGCGTTCGGCTTCTTTCGGAAAATCGTGACGCGATGGATGCGACCGTCGGAAGCCTCTCGGAAACCTGTCAATCAAGAAGGAACGCCCATTCCCGAAGCCCATACCCGGAAGCGACGGAGAGGATGCGTCTCGTAAACGGGTAAGTACTGCACATATTTTAAAATAAATAGCCGATTCCCCTAGTAATAACGAGCAGGAATCTAAGGGGGAAAAGTGCCCTCTAAGGGTGAACCCCCGCTTTAAGAAGAGCGGAGAGGATGGTTTGGGTGATATTTGAAAACAAGATTGGTGATATAGCTTTGTATGTTGTGGGTAGTATTTTGAATTTAATTTGCTGGGCCATTGGGAGCCAGTGTAGGGATTGGAGGAGAGGGTTGGCAGACACTGAGCGGTTGGTAAGGTGGATAAGTCTGAGAGTAGCATTCATGATAGACTGAAGAGGGCATAGCCTATGGAGAGGCATGCCAATGAGAAGGGAGTTGCAATAATCAAGGCAAGAGATAACAAGGGAGTGAATGAGGAGCTTAAAAAACTCAATGGTCTAGACCAGGGGTGTCCAAACTTTTTTCAAAGAGGGCCAGATTTGATGATGTGAACATATATGAGGGCCGACAATTTTGCCTGACATTATTTGAACCATTAAAATTTGGTCTAAGTGTATTTGTTCGAGCACTAATACACTGCCAAACAAGAATTCTCCTACCTTTATGGCTATGTGTGAGTAAAGAGATGAGCTCAAGCGTATTATTTGGATATACCGTATTTATTGGCATATAACATGCACCTTAATTTTAAGAGGGAAGTTTCAGGAAAAATTTAAATTTTAAATAAAGAACTGTGAAGCAAAATAAGGGTCAGTGCCCATTTGCACCCCCATTGCCATGAACGCAGCACCCCCCCCATTGCCTGGAATGCAGCACCCACCATTGCTAGGGATGCATACCCACCATTGCTAGGAATGCAGCACCCACCATTGCTAGGAATGCAGCACCCACCATTGTGCAGCACCAACCATTGCCAGCAGGCCTGGATTTACTCCCTTTGCCGCCCCAAGGCCAGGTTCTTCAATGCCACCCCCCGCTGCGCAATACAGGGGGGACATTATCCGCCGGGGGACTTTTTCGCCAGGACACTGAGAAGCGGGGGGTGTTGCTGGCAAAAATGACATTGAGCATTGGGGGGTGCTGCTGCCGAAAATGACAAAATGACATTGAGAACTGGGAGGGGGGCTGCTGCTGCCAAGAACTATTTCACCTCCTCTTTCCTCTGTTTTTTCCTCCTCTCAAAATCTGCATGACAGGGGGGAACTCCCGATATAAAAATAAAAGTGTCCTCACCCCTCTCAGCCGCAGTGCCGCCCCTGCACCCACTGCCGCCCCGAGGCCTGTCCTTGTTGGCCTTGTCTGGAATCTGGCCCTGATTGCCAGGAATGCAGCACCCACCATTGCCAGGAATGCAGCACCCACCATTGCCAGGAATGCAGACTCACCATTGCCAGGAATGCAGCACCCACCATTGCTAGCAATGGCCCACGGGCCAGACTTTGGACATGCCTGGTCTAGACTAATTAACAAAAAGCAAATATACAGTATGTTTGTGCTTCACCCTCACTTCTTTATTTCATTTGTTTCATTAATTTAATTTTTTCGGACTGGCAGTGGGACTTTTAGCTTCAGCCGCTAAGCATTTGAAAGCCACAAGTCTAAGTGGCAAGCATATGAGCTCCTGACAAGGTTTCCACCAAAAATGTTGATGACCATGATGCTGAGGACACAATATAAAGTATACTACATGACTAATTACCCACTTTCTGTAACAAGGCCCATAACCTTTATGGACATGAGCTTTTCACAAAAAGTGGGTAATTAGTCATGTTTGCTGTATCGTAGAGGTACTGTAGGCCAATTGATCAATGTACCTAAACATGTGATCTATGCAGCGTCCAACTGAATAGCGCCCCTGCCTATGACCACCAACGTAGAGGGCACTTTAATGGAGCACTTACCGTGCTGATCAGTGATCTAGTGTCCACTTACATTGGTGATTAGTGGCTGGCTCTGGCAGTGAAGTCAACTTGGTCGGCTTCCAGATTAGCAGCCAGATTTCTTACTCTACTGCAGAAGCTCACACTTTGGCATCTGTGTAAATTAAATGCTAAATATATTATAATAATATATGTCTATTTGAACTACTTCTTTTATATTCAGATCAAAGTGATGTCCCTATTTAAACCATGTTAACCCCTAATCAGCCCAAATTTTCTTTTCATATGTAAATGCTTTTATTCTCAATTTTTTTGCATTACATTACATTAAAATACAAATATAATCAATAAAAATCTTTTATTTGTAAGCAAATTTGCAATGCTTTTTTATCAGAAATGTAATTTTAGTATCATTATAACAGAATAAATGTGTACTTTTTATCTACAGTAATACTAGTTGGTTTTAAACTTAACATTGATCAAACGAGAAGTTTTTTTCCTATGTTTTCTTGTGTAGGGTATACAGGTATGAGGTCCAAAGTGGTAAATTTAATGTTGGTATTTTAATATTCTGTTTATTATTGAGTTTTGTTTTCTTTACTTTTGATACAGTGCTTAATTAAAAAGGGTTACAATGATATTTGTTTTTTTTTTTGTTTGTTTTTACGCATGTTGCTTTAAGTCTACATCAATGTGAATCAATTTTTTTAAATCCATTTTTTAAGATGAATTATCTTAAATTTTTAGAATTTATTTTTTATTTTTTATTTTTAGATAGATTAGGAAAGAGTTAGAACCTCTATCAGATTTGTATTGCTGTCTATGTGCCCACTACCTAACTAGGGAGATCCAGACACTCTATTTGTCCTAGTAACCATTGTTAAATACTGGGAAATAGAAAAGATCACAATTGCTACCAGAACAGAAGGTAAGGGTATATCTTTCAGCGGAGAGAAACCTCTTTCGGTGACAACTATCAACCTGGAAAAGACATTCTTCTTTTGTTTCTGACACAGTGGAGAATTATATCCCCAATGGGACACAGATAGTTTTCAAATTATATTATAAAACGGCCAGTTTTTTTGTGTCTCATATGTTTTTGTTTTTTTGCAGTGCATTTATTTTTCTAGTTTATTTTGCAAATCTTATAATCCAGAGTTATTTCTTACATATAAGCCAACTACCATATAAGAACAAGAACAACTATGCCTTTTTTCTTTATGTTTTGCAATTTTATGTTAAACCTGACAGCTTTCTGGGAAGAGGGACTTGGTGATCTTGGATATGGAATTAACACTCCAATTACCTTACCTGACTGTGTGCATGAAAAAAAAAAGTTTTGCAGTAAAACAAAAAATTCAATGAGCCAGGTGTCTTTATTCATTTCCATGTCTTCATTGCAGAATTAAAGCTCTGTTCTTTACAAGCCCCTTACAGGATGTTTGTACATAAAGTGCCTGAATTGTCCTTTTTAGCCACTCACTTTCCTAGAAGAGGTAGGATAATAAAAGCCAACATACAGTACCTGATCGCAATATTGTGTCAATCTCGCCGTTGTTATCGGTGAGATTGACACCTGCGAGCCCCGTCACGGGAGCCAGCGCCGCCCCCAATGGATTCCTATGGATGCGCTGCATCTCGCACAGCCTCCCATCAGTGATTTCCAGCGTGATCCCATTGCGCTGGAAACACAATATCGGCGGGAGGTACTGTACTACTGCTTTTTGGTGTATTTCAAATACACAGGGTACTACTTCATAATGGAAATACAGGGCTCAATTCACTAAAGAATATCTCATGATATAACTAAATCAAGTAACACATTTTTCCCAATTATCTCATGAGATGCTGAAAATTTTAATTCACTATCACCTTACGAGTTATTTACATCACAATCCCAAAACACTTGGTAAATAACTCATAAAACAGCATTACCACTTGTTGACCGGCCGAAGTACATATACGGTGGCAGGTCAACTATTGCGCGCCTCAACGTACCTGTACGTCATTTTGTGCAATAGCCAGTGGGGGCACGCGCGATGTCTGCCGGCTACCCGCGATCCCGCCACCTCTGTGTAAATAAAGCAGATCCATGTTCTGCCAAGCAGGAACACGGATCTCTATGTTCATCCAGTGAGTCCATGCCCCGACACAGTTAGCAAGCACCCCCTAGGGACCCCTGGTGTTAACCCCTTCCCTGTCAGTATCACTAGTACAGTAGGAGTGCATATTTGTTGCACTGTTCACTGTAATAATGTCACTGATTCCCCAAAAAGTGTCAAAAGTATCAGTTTCAGTAAAAGTGTCACAGTCCTGCTAAAAATCGCTGATCCCAGCCATTACTAGTAAAATAAATAAAAATGGCATAAAACAATTCCATAGTTTGTAGACACGATAACTTTTGCACAAACCAATCAATATACGCTTATTGGGATTTTTTTACCAAATATATGTAGCAGAATACATATTGCCCTAAACTGATGAAGACATTTTTTTTATTGGATATTTTTTATAGCAGAAAGTACATTTGTTTTTTTCAAAATTGTTGGCCTTTTTTTGTTTATAGCGCAAAAAAAAAATGGAGAAGTGATCAAATACCACCAAAAGAAGGCTCTATTTGTGGGAAAAAAAGGACATCAATTTTATTTGGCTACAGCGTCACACAACTGTTCAATTGTCGCTTAAAACGACGTAGTGCCGTACCGCAAAAATGGCCTTGTCATGAAGGGGGTAAAACCTTCCGGGGCTGAAGTGGTTAAAGTCAATTTACTAAAGGAAATAAATAAATAAGCTCAATAAGTAGTGTCCAGGCATGAGGTATTTAAGGAATGTAAAAATATAATAGCTAATTTGGAGTAGTCTCTGTCTGTTTGGATCAGTTCTCTCAACAGTAATGCATAGAAATCTAAATATGGAAAAACACAGAACCATTGGAGCTGAAAACTTTTTTTTTTTTTAGGTTTGGATAGAGAGGAGAGGGATTAGAACACCTGTCGGGTTTTTATTGCTTTCTGTGTCATTGTTAGGGAGATTCACCCTCTCTATTTGTCCTGTTTACTGTTGTCATTGAAAGTCAAAGAAAACCCCAAATTGTGTGTTGTCCCCAGAAAAGTAATAGAGGAGAAATCTTCCAATGGGGTCCCCAAGGGATTCTTTTAATTTGTAAGGATTTCCTCTCACTTCCTGTTATGGCTATGGGACAGAAGTGAAGGAAAATCTCCCCAATGGAAAGTTTGTATTTTTTATTGGTGGAAGAATATGTGTGATTTTTGATACTATTTTCATTCAATATTTGTCCTTTTTAACCACTTAAAGGATCACTAAAGGAAAAAAAATGTTTTGCTAAAATGACTGTTTACAGGGTATAGAGACATAATAGTTAACTGATTCCTTTTAAAAACGATTAAAAATAGATAAAAATCAATCATATAATGTGCCTCTTAGATGCAAAAACGAAACTGAAAGTAGTTTAGTCTTTGCATGTTATTTTCCTGGTGCCTCCATGGCAGCATACTTTTGATAGAGCTCCGCCTCGACTCCTCCTTCAGGGCTAGTGAATAGAATAAATTAAAGGCATAGCCCCTCCCCCAACATTCTCCTTTTTTCCCTCATACCTTCTTGTGCTGGTGAAGAGTAGATGTATGTCCATACCTCTGCAATCGGCAGCGTCCGCCGGGTTTAGCCTTTCCCGGGCGCAGTCCCTGTTCTTGGGCCGCTCTTAGCGCTAATAAGTCTGGGAGACCCCTCTGTGGATCTGTTGGGGTCATTTCGCAGAGTTTCCGTTTAGGAACGAAGTCTGCTATCGCATCCATGATGAATGCAGTGGAGTCGCAAAAGGATCAGCTCACATCTTTCCAGGCTGGTGGTTTCCATTTTATTTTTAGGCATATAGTGTTTTTTGTCTCTCCCCTCTCCCATCCCTTCCTTCCTTTAACTTGCCTGTTAGGTCTCCTTTTAAAAAAAAAAAAAAAAAAGGTGTGCTTGTTGTTTTATTTTTTGTGATGCTCCCTTTAAGTCCGGTCAGTTTGATGGGGCAGGTGCCTTTTATCCTGACAGGCTTGCAGTTGTTGATTGTTTCCCCCGAAATCAGCGGTGGGCTACAGTTTTTGTTTTGTTTTGTATATCACTCGACATCACTGCAGCCATCTTGGATTCTGGAAGAGGGGCCAGATTTGCCCTTTTTCTTCCAGAGTCACTTTGCAATGGTGGTTTATGGGATTATTAGCCCATCCACCTGAGCCTAGTTAAGTTCAGATTCAGGGTTAGCCGTCAGAGTCTCCTCAGCTGTGCCCTGCTAGGTTTCACTGATGCTGCTCTGTGGTAGCTACCTTTTTGTGTTTATTCTCAAAAAAAAAAAAAAATGGTGCTAGATAAAATAATTAAAATAAATGTATGTTTATTAAAAAAAAAAAAAAAAAACTCCATAGTTCCTTTTTTTCCCCCTTTCTTTCTAAATTTCCGCAGCTGATCCTTTTGCCTAACTCCGCAATTAGTCATTTATCTTGCAAACAAAGATCCTCGCACCCCTATTAGGTATGTGACCAACTATATGTGAGTATTGAAAAAAAAAAAAAAAAGTGCGCTCACTGTCTGTGAGTTCCTTACACCGTGGCCCTGCCCACTCCAAGAGGTCCAGAAAATCTTCAAGACACCGTGATGACGACAGATCAGACCGCAGGTCTCATTCTTCACGTCATAGATCAGAGAGATCAAGATCCAGAGGACAAGATCCTTCCCCCTCTCCTAGGACCTATACAAAGAAGAAATGCTGGACAGGTGGGGCCACACCACTACCAGACAGAGTGGTCTGTAAGGACTGTTTTATGGACTTTGAGTCCGGCTGCGAGCTAGAAAATCAGCACGCTGTAGACCTGCTCAAGTGAACAATGAAGGACTCCTTCTCCGAGCTTGCGACTTGGGTCCCCGCTCAACCACTTCAGCAGTTGTCCCAGGTTCAGGATACAGAACCTAATCTCCCTGGTCCTGCAGCAGTCAGTACACCTCTGCCACTGTCAGGCTGACCAGCTAGAGATTCACCACCTGTAGACTCTTCAGAGGAGTCAACCTTCTGGCTTCAGTCTCTCCTTGGTAAAGCTGTTCTTCCAGGCAGTCAAAACTGCAGTCACCTGAGAAGACGCAGAAGAGCCTCCCCAAGAGTCTACGAGTTACTTCCCATCCTCAAAGGGAGGCAGGTTCTCTTCTTGTTGAGGCGACATTGCCCATTCATTCTGAATGACCTGGCTAAAGACTGATAGAAAACTTTCATGGGGCTGGTTCAATAAACTATACCCATTAACAGAATCCATGCCAGTGGTAGACGCATCGGTGGTGCGACTCGAAAAAAAAAAAAAAAAAAGGAACGCGCTTTACCAATGGAGGATTCCGCTTCCTTCAAAAGAACCTCTAGGCATGCGAACCAACCTAGACCTGAAGAGGAGCTATTTAGCCGCGGGAGCAGCATGTAAGTCAGCTATCGCCCTCACATCGGTATCAAATGCCATAAGATCTTGGACATATAATATTGAGACGGCTTTGCGTCAGGATGTCCCCAAGGAGGATATAATTAAAGCCTTGGAAGAACTTCGATTGTCAGCAGACTTTGTCAGGGTGGCGGCCATTGACACGATCAGATGCTCTGCAAGATCCATGTTGCATTCAGTAATGGTGAAGAGGGTCTTCTGGCTGGAAGATTGGCTGGCTGACTTATTCTCCAAACAAAATTGGTGCAAAATCCCATTCAGTGGAAAAGCACTATTCAGAGACAAAACGGTTAAAGCTATCTCCAGGCTGTCAGGAGGGAAGTCCGGTGTGCTTCCCCAGGACAGAAGGATGCGAAGATTCAGAGGCAGGTCCTCTAGATTCCGCCAGACAAATCCAATAGATTTTAGGCAGTCAAGACAGCCCAGAGACAACAAAAGACCTTGGAAAGGTACTCAGACATTCTTTTTGAACAGGAAGATGAAGGACCTTTCCGGCTCCACAGGAGCAGAAGCAGTCTTTTTGACGCCAGAGTAGCCCAGGCACTCCCGGTGGGAGCCAGGCTAAAGTTCTTTGTCCCAGTCTGGACCACATGCTGTCAGGACCCCTGGGTTCTGTCTACAATTCAATGGGGGCACCTTTGGAATTTCTCTCATCCCCCACCTCGGGATTCTTTCAAAGGAACAGAGATTCCATCCTCTCCGCCAAGGGCTCAAGCTCTGTAAAACTTCCTAACGTCACTTCAGCCTCAGGGGGCGGCTGTTCTGGTTCCCTTGGCAGAGCGCTTCGCAGGCGTCTACTCCACCCTATTTCTGGTCCCAAAGAGGACAGGTGGGTGGAGGCCTGTGACAGGCCTTCAGAGGCTCAGCCGGTATATCTGCCCCAAAAGCTTCAAAATGGAGTCCCTGCAGAGGATTATTCAGGCAGTCCAGCCATAAGATTGGATGATTTCTGCAGGATGCGTACCTACACGTTCTAATTCTATCTGCATTTCAAAAATGTCTGAGATTTGCAGTGGGATGGACCCACCTACAGTTTCAAGCCCTGCCTTTCGGTCTGTGCACCTCTCCCAGGGTGTTCACCAAGATACTAATATCCGCTTTGGTTCCCCTGCGGGAAAGGGGCTTGAGGATATTCCACTACTCGGACGACATCCTCCTCCTAGCAAGCAATCTGGATCAGTTGGTATGTCACCGGGAAATTCTTCTACAGTCCCTAAAAGAGCTAGGGTGGCTAATAAATTCCGAAAGGAGTCAACTAGCACCCACACAGCAGATAATCTACCTGGGTGCAATGTTCAACACTCAGGAGGGGACAGTGTCATTACCACCGCCAAAGGCAAGGATTGTCACCCAGAGAATGATCAAGGTCATCCGGAGCCTGTATCTGACAGCTTCACAGTGTCTGAGCCTCATTTGCGCAGTGTCTCCTTGTATACCCATGGTTCCTTGGGCCCATTGGCACTTAAGGTAGTTCCAGACAGGTCTCTTGGCGCAGTGGAAGAAACGACGACTATCCCAGACGATACTGCTGACGGGAGTAATGCACAGGAATCTTCACTGGTGGACAGTTCCAGAAAACCTCTCCAAACCTAGTCACCTGGTCCCCCATCCTTGGATCACAATTATGTCCGATGCAAGCGGACAGGGCTGGGGAACCCATTCCGGGGAAACCAGAATACAGGGTAGATGGTCATGTTCTACCCAGGGAGTGGTATCCAACATCTTGGAGATGAGGACAGCCTTCTTGGCACTAACTTTGGCGTCCCAAATCAGAGGCCAGAGAATACTTCTACATCTAGACAACATGGCAGCTGTCGCTTATCTGCAGAGGCAAGGAGGCACTCGAAGCAGGTCGTTCCTCAGGGTGGTGATGCTGATCACACTCTGGGCAGAGAAGAACCTCCTGGACCCCAGAGCAATGTATCTGCCGGGCAGGTTGAACACGGAAGCAGACACGTTGCCCAGAAACTTCCTGGACAACAACGAATGGGCTTTCCACCCCCTCGTCTTCCATCAGATTGCCAGCATGTGGGATCCCCCTCAGGTAGACCTGTTCGTCTCCCCAAAGAATACCAAGCTGGACAGATTCTTCTCTCGAATGCAGCATCCACAAGCCGAGGCAGTGGATGCCCTGTCATGCCCCTGAAGGTTCACCACAGCATATGCCTTTCCTCCCAGGCCATTAATATTCAAATTCCTCCTGAGGCTCCTCAGGGAGTCAGTCCAGGTGGTGGCAGTACTTCCGTATTGGCTGAAGAGACCCTGGTTCCCTCTAGCCATGCGCCTCAGTGTGAGCTCTCCAATCAGGATCCCTCCTTTCTCTCAACTTCTGTCACAGGGCAGTCTAGTTCATCCAAACCCTCCAGAAGTTGAATCTTCGAATCTGGAGGTTGAGAGGCGAGGGTTCGAGTCCCTAGGGTGTTCCCCAGGAGTCATAACAACCCTTCTAAAAGCCAGAAAAACCGGCAACTAATGCCATATAATCAAAAATCTGGGACAAGTTCTTGTCATCTGCTACCGGAAATGGATTTGATCCAATCCTTCCCTCTATGTCCAATATTTTAGGTTTCATTCAGGGGCTTGGTCTGAGCTCCCTCAAAGTGCAGGTAGAAGCAGTCTCTGCCGCAACAAGTAAGAGATGGGTGGAGGATCTCTTGGTAGTCACTTTCCTCAGAGGAGTATTGAAGATTCGGCGACACCTGTCAGACGATCATTTCCTAAGTGGGATTGTCCCTGGTCCTTGAAATTCTATCTGACCATCCCTTTGCTCCAGTGGAACAAGTAGCAAGATGGAACCTGACACTAAAGACGGCTTTCCTGCTAGCCATTACATCTGGCAGAAGGATCTCGGAACTTCACACCTTAGGGATGGGTGACGACCACATCTCCTTCTTCCCGAACAGGGTGGAACTTCGCCCCTTCGAGGGTTCACACCTAAGGTCGCTACTCCAAGCCACCTGTTGGAATCTGGGCACTAGCAGTGTTTACAGACACAGGTTCAGAGTCTTGTCGTGAGCTGGATGTATCCAGAGTGCTCAGGGCCTACCTAGCAGCCACGACCTCTTCAAAAACTCTGAGAGACTTTTCATTGTACTGTTCAGTAAATACAGGGGCAAAGATGCTTCCAACAAAACTCTGGCATCTTGGGTTGTAAAGTTAATCCAAAAGGCCTACAGGGTAAAGAATATTCTTCATCCTGAGTAAATGCTCATTCTACAAGGGCAGTCTCGGCTTCCTGGGCAGCAAGGGCTAATGTTTTGTTGAAGACGGTGTGCAGGGCCGCCACCTGGTCTTCTCACCATACGTTCTTCAGACACTACCATATTGGTCTAGGAGCTCTCACGACTGTTGAGTTTGGAAGAAGGGCAGTTCAGGCTGCTATGTCTTCTTCTAATTAAACGTGTATTGTTAAGCATTATCCCACCCATATCAGCTAGTTATTTATCACAAGTATGCTGCCATGGAGGCACCAGGAAAACGGAAAATTGTATCATACTTACCAGTAATTTTCCTTTCCTGGTGCCTATCCATGGCAGCATACGCTCCCACCCTCAGTATTCTATATTACGGAGAATGTTGGGGGAGGGGCTATGCCTTTAATTTATTCTATTCACTAGCCCTGAAGGAGGAGTCGAGGCGGAGCTCTATCAAAAGTATGCTGCCATGGATAGGCACCAGGAAAGGAAAATTACTGGTAAGTATGATACAATTTTCCGTTTTATGCCTCTGTGCTGGACAGTGCCATAGAGAGTCATGGCTAGAAAAACGAAACTAAACTCTCCCATGACTTTTTTCATACGGACCCAGACAACCAGGAAGTGTCCAGAACAGAGCAGTTTTACAGCAACATCAGAGCAAAAACGAGCAACGAGGACATGAAACCAGGACTGCAGTAAGGTAAAGGAAGCTATTTAGCTAAAAAAAAAAATTCCTTTAGTGACCCTTTAAGCCCCGGACCATATTGCTGGTCAAAGACCAGGCCACTTTTTGTGATTTGGCACTGCGTCGCTTTAACTGACAATTGCGCGGTCGTGCGATGTGGCTCCCAAACAAAATTGGCGTCCTTTTTTTACCACAAATAGAGCTTTCTTTTGGTGGTATTTGATCACCTCTGTGGTTTTTAGTTTTTGCGCTATAAACAAAAATAGAGCGACAATTTTGAAAAAAATGAATATTTTTTACTTTTTGCTATAATAAATATCCCCCAAAAATATATAAAAAAACAATTTTTTTCCTCAGTTTAGGCCGATACGTATTCTTCTACATATTTTTCATAAAAAAAAACGCAATAAGCGTTTATTGGTTGGTTTACGCAAAAGTTATAGCGTTTACAAAATAGGGGATAGTTTTATGGCATTTTTATTAATTTTTTTTTTTACTAGTAATGGTGGCGATCAGTGATTTTAATCGGTACTGTGACATTATGGCGGCCACTTTGGACACTTTTGACAAATTTTTGGGACCATTGGCATTTTTATAGCGATCAGTGCTATAAAAATGCATTGATTACTATAAAATGCCACTGGCAGGGACGGGGTTAACACTAGGTGGCGAGGAAGGGGTTAAGTATGTTCCCTGGGTGTGTTCTAACTGAAGGGGGGCTGGACTGACTTGGGGAAATGACTGATCGCTGTTCATACATTGTATGAACAGACAATCAGGCATTTCTCCTCCTGACAGGACCGGGAGCTGTGTGTTTACGCACTGTAACGAGCGATCGCGGATGCCCGGCGGTGATCGCGGCCACCGGGCACGCACGTCGGCGCTAGGGGCGAGCGGGGGGGGGGGTCGCCCCTATTGGCTGCTCGGCGAGATGACGTATAGCTACGTGATCTCGCCCAGCAGAGCCGACCTGCCGCCGTATAACTGTTACAGTTATACGGCGGCTGGTCGGCAAGCAGTTAAAATATATTTTGTATTCATCTAATGTAACTTACCAAACTTTGATACACCACGAATGTCCTGTAAAACAGTTTCCCTTTGACTGGTATTCTAGTCACTTTTTTCTTTTGTATTAATACATCTGCTGCAGAAACCGCACTGACTTTGTGAGTTGCCATATATCTACAGTTTAAACCATTTTACCTCTTTAACAGTAAAACAAACTGACAGGGCTTCTAATCCTTCTCCACTGTATCCATCCCACTGGATTATCGCATGAGATAAAATACTGAATGGTTTCATGAGTAAAATACCTCACATTTTGATAAAAAAACTCATGCTTTATTTTAGTAGCTTTTTTTGTGAATTGCAAAATTTTTTTGAAAAAAGCTACAAGTTATTTTATCTCTGATTTTAAGAGGAAAATGACTCTTTGTGAATTGAGCCAACAGTATTTATTAGTTCATATTTCACAACAGTAAATACAATTCAGATTTATAAGTAGGCCACGTATTAAAAGGACGTTGTCCTTTTATCATTTTTGTTCAGTACTTGGTGCGACACTGACCTAGAGCAGGTATGTAAATATCAAAAATGACAGATGCAGCGCAGTCGGCTAGTTCTGGGAGGCCATCATATGATGGGCACCCCTGCTCTCACTTCTCAAGCACCCCCTGGGGCACTCATTCAGAATTGTCCAAGATTGCTGGATCTGCGGGACACAGTGCATCACGAATCGGGTTAAAGTGGAGGTTCACACAAAAACTAAATTTTTAACATTAAATTGAGGCTCATTTTGGGAAGCAGAATAGTTTTTTTTTTAAACTCGAAGCAGTACTTATCGTTTTAGAGAGCGATGTTCTCCGCCGCTTCCGGGTATGGGCTGCGGGACTGGGCGTTCCTATTTGATTGACAGGCTTCCGACAGGCTTCCGACGGTCGCATACATCGCGTCACGATTTTCCGAAAGTAGACGAACGTCGGTGCGCAGGCGCCGTATAGAGCCGAACCGACGTTCGGCTTCTTTCGGCTACTTGTGACGCGATGTATGCGACCGTCGGAAGCCTGTCAATCAAATAGGAACGCCCAGTCCCGAAGACCATACCCGGAAGCGGCGGAGATCATCGCTCTCTAAAACGGTAAGTACTGCTTCGATTTAATAAAAAACACCCGATTCTGCTTCCCAAAATGAGCCTCAATCTAATGTTAACATTTTTTTTTTCGGGTGAACTCCCGCTTTAAAGTGCCAATCACAGCAGCCCTTTACCATGTGATTGCTCCATCTAATGACAGAGCGATCACTTGTCAACAAACTGGGATCATGCCCGGTTCAGCTTGCGCTGCTGCAATGTTTCTTTATCCTCTCCTTACATGCTGTATCGGTGTTAGGAGAGAGAAACACCACAGCAGCACAAGCTGGCACGATCCTGAATGCCATTAGTGCCCCTACACTGCCAACAGTGATCAGCGCCACATCAGTGCTCCTACAGTGCCAACAGTGATCATCAGTGCCATCAGTGCCACTACAATGTTCATCAGTGCCCTACGGTGCCCATCAAGGTCTCTACTACTCTACTAGTACAGCAATACTGGAATGGCATCCATAGCACAGAAAAAGATGCAGGTCAATGATGAAAGGAATCAAAATGATGGCATGTTTCTGATAAAAAGCCTACAAAGCAAAGCATTGAGCAAGAAATTATCCTCCTTTTAGGATAGCACTTAATTTTGTTAATTATTATTTTACTTATTTCAGGTTTTATTGACATAGCAAATCAAATGGATGTTTATTGGAAACTGGCTATAAGAGGTTACCACCTAACCTGTTCCCATGATGCAGATGTCCATGACAGCTTACAAAGGCTCACTGTCAATCAATGCTGCACAACATAATTTCAATGGACTGTATTATGTGATTTTGACCATAGCGTACAATGTTTGAGAATATGTGAAATTTAGCAAATACTTACTCTCAAAGATGTCACTGTCAGCTGACTCCAAGTTTCCTTGTCCAATCCAAAGACAATTGCATTGGCTAGTCCATGAAGGGGAGCACTCATCACATGTAGTAATGTGAGAGCAAACATTGGCTGGCTTGGGTAGAAGGCATTGTGGATTCTAGAAAAAAAAAACATCTGCATCAGACAACAGACCCCAAAAAATAGTCTCAAAGTTTAAAAACGGCCATTTATAGCTGATTAAATCAAGTGAAGCCAGGAAATAGGTTTAAACGTTTTCTACTCTGCCTGACAGTACGCACTGTCTTAGAGACAAGACATTAATGCACAAATATAAAAATTGCCACTGGAGTTGATTTACTAAAACTGGGGAGTGCAGAGTCTGGTTCAGCTGTGCATGTTGGCAAATCAGCTTCAGTAAACTTTGACAGAAAAACCTAAAGCTGATTGGTTTCTATGCAGAGCTGCACCAGATGTTTTTACATCTTAAAACTGCAGGCACCAGGGCTCTCATTCTGATCCCTATTTACTATGTGACAAGCCACCATCCTGGAACAGGTATGTAGCAAAGTATTAAAACTCTCATGTAGAATACTTTCCTCAGGTCAGTGACATCCTAAGTGGCAAAGCCAGAATGACATCTACTGTACATTTAGAATCATACCAAGAGTCGCAGATATCTTGGGCCAGATTCACGTAGAATTGCCTGATTCACAAAGCACTTGCGATGAAAACTACGCCGGCGGCCTCCGGCGCAAGGCGGGCCAATTCAAATGGGCGTGTGCCATTTAAATTAGGCGCTCTCCCGCGCCGGACCTACTGCGCATGCTCCGTTTCGCAATTCCCGTCGTGCTTTGCGCGCCGTGACGTCATTTTTTCGAACCGCGACGCGCGTAGCGTACTTCCGTATTCCCGGACGTGTTACGCAAACGACGTTAAATTTTAAATTTCGACGCAGGAACGACGGCCATACTTTAGACAGCAATACGATTGCAGAAAACAGGTAATTGAGCGCACTCCCAATGAATACCTATGTTGATAATAGTAATAATAATAATAATGAATCTTGGTAAAAGGTGGGGGAGCTGACAGGAGAAGCAACCTGTAGTACACAAAAAGAAACACAAAGCGGCGCCCTCTAAGCGTAGCAGTAAAGTAGTTTTGATAAAAATGTGTAAAAGTATATAAAGAACCTACTCACAAAGCAGGTATAGAAACAGGCATGGGTACATGTATGTTGTCATCCGCGGGGATCCGGGTAGAGGCGATCGTCACTCGCACTGGATCACAGTGTCATCCTTGCCACAGGCAGCAGCTGACTAAAGTTAGGGCACCCAAAGCGACGACTAAATTTGCGACGGGAAACTAGACTAGCGGCGACGTAGCGAACGCGAAAATCCGTCGTGGATCGCCGTAACTCCTAATTTGCATACCCGACGCTGGTTTACGACGCGAACTCCCCCCAGCGGTGACCGCGGTACTGCATCCTAAGATCCGACAGTGTAAAACAATTACACCTGTCGGATCTTATGGATATCTATGCGTAACTGATTCTATGAATCAGTCGCATAGATAGAAACAGAGATACGACGGCGTATCAGGAGATACGCCGTCGTATCCCCTTTTTGAATCTGGCCCCTTACTCTTAAAGATTTTCTTTATTTTACGATTTTAAATGTTTGTGTAATTAATTTCATCCAATGCTTAATACTATAATTTCAGCCCAAATCTTTATTTCATTCTGGATTAGAGTGGGGAAATGTTACCAACTCTGTTCGATCTTGACAACTCAGGCCCCTTTCACATGAACGGACCGCCTATCCGTTTTACTTCCATCCGTCAACGAACGACAATGCATTCCTATGGGCAAATGGATGACCATCTGTTAACCTCCGCTTCTGATTTTATCAGTTTTTTTGAACGTACAAGGCTACGTCGAGATCCGTGAAAACGGATATTATCTGACAATGTCCGTCAACGTCCGATCAGTTAAGATTAATTTGGAAGAAATAATTATTATTGTTTATATGTGAACTCAACCCATGACCCAGTCCCAGACAGTAGTTGGACAATAGGAAGTACATTGGAAGTACATCCCCAAGAAAAACCGCGGCCAGAGATGTCTCCCAGGAGCAGCTCCTAGTCACAATCTGCTTTTTTTTGCTCTCCTTTTTTCCACATATAGGCAAATATGACAAACAATGTCACGCTGTCCCAAAAATTGTTGAAATCCATCGCACAGCACACACAAGGACAAGGACAAAAGAAGGACACAGCAAGGACAAGTCACTCACTGAAAACTGCAATGCAGCATGGGAGGAGCAATGCTTTCTGGGTAATGTCATCAAAGCCACAGAAACTGCTGCAAACAGATCGAAACGGATTCAAAAACAGATGTAAACAGGTAAATTAACGGATGTTAATGGAACGGAAGACAGATGAAAACGGATGAAGCAACGGATAAGAACGGATATGTTTTTAACCACTTCCAGACCGCTGTACGACTATATACGGCGGCACTTTAAAGATACATATCTCGGTAACGGCAGCAGCTGCTGCCACAACCGAGGTATCTATCTTTACTGTCAGCGGTTCTGGTAACGATAACGGCGGTCTCCGCGGCGTATGCGCCGCGAGATCGCCGTTATCGGTGGCGGGAGAGGGCCCCCCCCCCTGCCGCCGCTCTCCCGCGCCCTCCGCCGCTTACCGGAGCCGTCGGTAGCGGCGGGGGAGATCGCGACCGTTCGGGAGCTGAGCGGGGACGAGACTGAAGGAAAAATCTCCTTCGCCCGTCCCCATAGCTCGGCTGGGCGGAAGTGACGTCAAAACGTCAGTCCCGCCCAGCCTCTTAAAGAAACATTTTTTTTTTTTGTCATTTGAAAAAATGACATTTTCCAATTTTTTTTTTTTTTTATGCATTTTAGTCTAAATATAAGATCTGAGGTCTTTTTGACCCCAGATCTCATATTTAAGAGGACCTGTCATGCTTTTTTCTATTACAAGGGATGTTTACATTCCTTGTAATAGGAATAAAAGTGATCATTTTTTTTTTTTCCAGTGTAAAAAAAAAAAATAAAAATAAAAAAAAAAAACATTTTAAAGCGCCCCGTCCCGACGAGCTCGTGCGCAGAAGCGAACGCATACGTGAGTAGCGCCCGCATATGAAAACGGTGTTCAAACGACACAAGTGAGGTATCGCCGCGATCGTTAGAGCGAGAGCAATAATTATAGCCCTAGGCCTACTCTGTAACTCAAAAAATGCAACCTATAGAATTTTTTAAACGTCGCCTATCGAGATTTTTAAGGGTAAAAGTTTGACGCCATGCCACGAGCGGGCGCAATTTGTAAGCGTGACATGTTGGGTACCATTTTACTCGGCGTAACATTATCTTTCACAATATATAAAAAAATTGGGCCAAATTTATTGCTGTCTTATTTTTTAATTCAAAAAAGTGATTTTTTTCCAAAAAAAGTGCGCTTGTAGGACCGCTGCGCAAATATGGTGTGACAAAAAGTATTGCAATGATCGCCATTTTATTCTCTAGGGTATTAGAAAAAAATATATATAATGTTTGTGGGTTTTAAGTAATTTTCTAGCAAAAAAAATGTTTTAGTCTTGTAAACGCCAAATCTGAAAAACACCCAAAGTAGAGAAGTGGTTAATGTGGCTAAACTGATGGTGTTCATGCGAATGAGGTCCCAGAGACATGGGAGGTGAAAACGCACCAAAAGCAATACAGAGAGTTAGTAAAACCTAAGCATGGCTCTAATCCTTCCTCACTCTATTTAGAAATAAAGCATACATTTTGGATGCAATTGCACTTTTACATTTTAAACCTTCTTCCCTCCCTTAGTTTTTGTTTTATTGGTGTTTTTGTTGATTTTCTATATTTGGCACAGAGCAATTCAAATCTGACAAGTCTTCTAACCTCTCTCTATTCTTGTGATCTAATGTATTAGGCATGGGATTAAAAATATATAATTTCCTTTGTGTCTGGAGTTTCTTTTTAAGACCATTTTGACTATTACAGCAGTATCTATATTCTTGGAAAATACAAAACAAAATAAATCCGCGCTCTATCTAGATGAGTGAGCAGCTACAAAAACCAATAGACAAGTGGAAAGTAACAAACAAAACATATAAATTGTAGCGCTAGATATTATCCCAAATAAGTGTATAAACTATATGTCTTGGTGAATAAACAGGGCATAAACAAAAAAAAAAATCACCATGTGATTTTTGTACAATCAAAATAAGTAATGTGATTATAACAAATGTAGATATAAGTAAAAAGTCCAAAAGTCATATATAAAGTTGTAAAGTTTAAGACGTGAACTTCCAATATGTGAATGATCCTATGTGAACAGGAAGACCATACGATATTCCCACAATCTGGACATATTGCAAACTATTCACATGGTGATTTTTGTTTATTGTTTATGCCCTGTTTATTCACCAAGACATATAGTTTATACACTTATTTGGGATAATATCTAGCGAGACAATTGATATGTTTAGTATATTCTTGGAAAGCTCTGGTCCAGAGATTGTTTTTGGAGCGCTATGCCTGTTTTTTAATTAGCTCATTGATGGAATGCTCTAGAGGACAAATTATTGAAGCCTAATGGTATTAAATAGTGCACAATGTGCCAAAACAGAAAGAGGGAGCCAAATAAGAAGAATAA
Source organism: Rana temporaria (assembly GCF_905171775.1). NCBI lineage: Eukaryota > Metazoa > Chordata > Amphibia > Anura > Ranidae > Rana > Rana temporaria. Next base: position 400,510,920 of record NC_053490.1, read on the forward strand.
CAGGAATATGCACAGTAAACACGAAATGTACACATCCAGTGATAACCCAGAAAAAGGGATTAACAAGCTCAAAAAAAAAAATCACAACAATTATTTCTCCAGCAAGGAAACATCCCAAGAATATACAGTATGAACTTGAACCAGAAGTAACAGGGCCTACTGCAGTGTTTACCACTGAAGAAGAAGTGAATGAAAGTGACTTATTTTTGGGATAATTTTGATGTACAGTATAACAGTATTTATTTTTTTTTTTGTGCTGGTGTCATTGAGTGGAGCCCCGTACACATGGCCGAGGAACTCGACGTGCCAAACACATCGAGTTCCTCAGCGTGTTCAGTCCTGGAGCCGCCGAGGAGCTCGGCGGGCCGAGTTCTCCCATAGAACAACGAGGAAATAGAGAACATGTTCTCTATTTCCTCGCCGAGGTCCTCGTCGGCTTTCTCGGCCGAAAGTGTACACACGGCCGGGTTTCTCGGCAGAATTCAGCTCTGAACCGAGTTTCTGGCTGAATTCTGCCGAGAAACTCGGTCGTGTGTACAGGGCCTTAGGGTTCCATTGTGCCACTTTACCAGTTCACTGGGGCAGAACTTACTTGTCAACTATCACCCAAATAACCACCATTTAGTGACTTTATGCCCCATACACACGATCTGGCTTTTGCCCGGCCAAACTCACATTGGAATTCCGACGGAATTCCATTGGAGTAAAAGAGAATATGTTCTCTATCTAAACTCCGATGGAATTCCTCTGGAAAAAAGTCAGATGGGGCATACACATGGTCGGAATTTCCGATGGAAAAAGTCCGTCTGACTTTTTCCATTGGAAATTCCGATCGTGTGTACTGGGCATAACTTGCTTGTTATTGAAGTCAAGTATAATTGTACAGTGGGGCAAAAAAGTATTAAGTCAGCCACCAACTGTGTAAGTTCTCCCACTTAAAAAGATGAGAGAGGCTTGTAATTGTCCTCATAGGTATACCTCAACTATGAGAGACAAAATGTGGAAACAAATTCAGACAATCACATTGTCTGATTTGGAAAGAATTTATTTGCAAATTATGGTGGAAAATAAGTATTTGGTCATTATCAAAAGTTAATCTCAATACTTTGTTATATATCCTTTGTTGGCAATGACAGAGGTCAAAGGTTTTCTGTAAGTCTTCACAAGGTTGTCACACACTGTTGCTGGTATGTTGGCCCATTCGTCCATGCAGATCTCCTCTAGAGCAGTGATGTTTTGGGGCTGTCGCTGGGCAACACAGACTTTCAACTCCCTCCAAAGGTTTTCTATGGGGTTGAGATCTGGAGACTGGCTAGGTCACTCCAGGACCTTGAAATGCTTCTTACGAAGCCACTCCTTCGTTGCCCGGGTGGTAATTTTGTGATCATTGTCATGCTGAAAGACCCAGTCACGTTTCATCTTCAATGCCCTTGCTGATGGGAGGAGGTTTGCACTCAAAATCTCACAATACATGGCTTCATCAATTTTTTCATGTACACGGATCAGTCGTCCTGTTTCCTTTACAGAAAAACAGCCCCAAAGCATGATGTTGCCACCCCCATGCTTCACAGTAGGTATGGTGTTCTTTGGTTGCAACTCAGCATTCTCTCTCCTCCAAACACGACGAGTTGTGTTTCTACCGACCAGTTCTACTTTGGTTTCATCTGACCATATGACATTCTCCCAATCCTCTTCTGGATCATCCAAATGCTCTCTAGCAAACCTCATACGGGCCCGGACATGTACTGGCTTAAGCAGGGGGACACGTCTGGCACTGCAGGATCTGAGTCCCTGGTGGCGTAGTGTGTTACTGATAGTAGCCTTTGTTACATTGGTCCCAGCTCTCTGCAGGTCATTCACTAGGTCCCCCGTGTGGTTCTGGGATTTATGCTCACCGTTCTTGTGATCATTTTGACTCCACGGGTTAAGATCTTGCGTGGATCCCCAGATCAAGGAAGATTATCAGTGGTCTTGTATGTCTTCCATTTTCTAATTATTGCTCCCACAGTTGATTTCTTCACACCAAGCTGCTTGCCTATTGCAGATTCAGTCTTCCCAGCTTGTTGTAGGTTTACAATTTTGTTTCTGGTGTCCTTCGACAGCTCTTTGGTCTTTACCATAGTGGAATTTGGAGTGTGACTGTTTGAGGTTGTGGACAGGTGTCTTTTATACTGATAACAAGTTCAAACAGGTGCCATTAATACAGGTAATGAGTGGAGGACAGAGGAGCCTCCTAAAGAAAAAGATACAGGTCTGAGAGAGACAGAAATCTTGCTTGTGTGTAGGTGACCAAATACTTATTTTCCACCATAATTTGCAAATAAATTCTTTCCAAATCAGACAATGTGATTGTCTGGATTTGTTTCCACATTTTGTCTCTCATAGTTGAGGTATTCCTATGATGACAATTACAGGCCTCTCTCATCTTTTTAAGTGTGAGAACTTGCACAATTGGTGGCTGACTAAATACTTTTTTGCCCCACTGTATTTGGATATTGCTGGTATTAAGATAGCAGGGAATCAGCATGTTTACAGCTGTGTAGCTATGTGAATAGCAACTGTAGCCAGGTGCTTGGCTAAGAAAGGAGAGTAAGAAAAACCCTGGCTACAGTTGCTCTTTGTAGCTGCAGCCCTGCAGTGCCGGACAGGTTAACAGCTATATCAGAAAGAGGGTGGAGCTGCTGACCTGGAAGAGTTCAATAGACTAAGTCAGGCAACACTGCACTGTGGGCACTGTAGTTCAGAGGAGAGACACTCTACTGTAATTAAGAGCTTTTGAACTGCATTTCCCAAAGGGAGATTGCCAGGAGGAGGGCAAAGAGTTGCATTTTCTTTTTCAATCTGAGGTTGTTCTTGGAATCAAGGTGCAGAACAGAGGACCCAAATTAACAAATGACTCCTTTAGGGATAGCGCTACAGAACAAACAAGTCTAGAGTTCACTGCTAGTATCATTGGAGAGCAGAGGACCACATAGTTTTATTGCCATGACATCCAGTGCCAATCTCAAACACAGAACCATCATTGGACAGCAGCAAGAGATACAATCGTTGATACTAACTGATACCAGGAATGTGACAACACTTGAATTATGTCAGTTTTAGTACATATTCATTTCCATACTTTAAAAACCCACTTTAAATTTGCATAATAGTTTAAATTAAGCAGTTTTCCATACATGTAGCTAAGTGCTGACTATGTTATCGCCCTATACAACAGACAGTTTCCGGTGGGACTATGAGTGAGCCTTACAGCACTGCGACATCTTCATCATTTTCTGTTTACAAAGAAAAGCCCTATTATCTGGTCAGCAGAGGATCTTGGGACTTGTAGTCCTAAAGTCAATACAAACAGTTGTGCTCAAAAGTTTACATACCCTGACATAATATTTGATTTTGTGGCCATTTTTCAGAGAATAGGAGTGATAACACAACATGTTTTCTTTCACTCACGATTAGTGTTTGGCTGAAGCCATTTATTATCAATCAACTGTGTTTACATTTTTTGAATCATAATGGCAACAGAAACTAGCCAAATGACCCTGATCAAAAATGCAAGTTAGGCTTACCGGTAACTTGTTTTCCAGTAGGCTTTCAGGACAGCACCTGAGAGATATCATGGCTCCTCCTCCACAGGAAACACCTCCACCAATCAAGACTTTAAAGGGAAGCCTCCCCTTCCACTCTCCAGTTGGTTGTAGAGACCTCCAGCCCCGGCTGCAACACATAAGTGACAGTTATTACATAGTATTACAGCAGAATCTTTACATAAGAAAAAACCAAGGGCGGGTTGCTGCTGTCCTGAAAGCCTACTGGAAAACAAGTTACCGGTAAGCCTAACTTGCATTTTCCCAAAACGGCTTTCAGGACAGCACCTGAGAGGACAGTCGAGACTTACCCCCTTAGGGTGGGACCACAGCCTGTAAGACTTTTCTCCCGAACGCCTGATCATCTGCCGTCATTAGATCAAGTCTGTAATGACGGGCAAAGGTAGACAAGCTTGACCAGGTGGCTGCTCTGCAGATCTGTTCGGGGGTGGCACCAGCTCTTTCTGCCCAACTTACCGCAGCTGCTCTAGTAGAGTGAGCTCTTAGATTCTCCGGACATTCTTGACCTGAGATTGAATAAGCATTTGAGATGGCCATCCTGAGCCATCTGGCAATGGTTCCTTTTGACGCCTGCTTTCCTTTTTTATCACCGGAAAATAAAATAAACAAGGCATCTGAACGTCTATATGCTTTTGTGGTTTCCAAGTAACATAAAACAGCTCTCTTGACATCCAAGGTATGGAATTCTTCTTCCTTTCTTCCTTTTGGATTAGAGCAAAATGAAGGCAGTATAATTTCTTGAGACCGATTTTTGAACGAAGCAACTTTCGGTAAAAAACTTGGGTCTGGTTTTAACACAATTCTGTCCGAAAAAATTAAACAAAAAGGTTCTCTGACGGACAAGGCTTGTAACTCGCTGATCCTGCGAGCTGTAGTGACAGCCACTAAAAAAACGGTTTTTAACGTTAATAACTTAAGAGACGCTATATTCAAAGGTTCAAAAGGTTCCTTGGTCATGGCCTGTAAGACTACTGGCAAATCCCATGCGGAACAATCCTTTACCACTATCGGTCTGGACCTAACCAGGGCTTTAAAGAACCTTACTACTAATGGATCTGCTGAAACAGATCTTTCTAGGAATACCCCCAGCGCGGCTACTTGAACCTTCAGGGTGCTCACCGCTAACCCTTTGTCGGCTCCTTCTTGAAGAAATTCCAAGATAGAGGAAGTTTCTTCTACAAATCTGCCTGATACAGAGCACCATGTATTGAAAGTCTTCCAGACCTTGAAATAGATAGCCCTCGTGACCTGTTTCCTACTCGACAGGAGAGTTGCTATTAATCTGGCCGAAAACCCTTTTCTCCTGAGGAGTTGCTCCTCAGAAGCCAAGCCGTAAGACTTAGTTTTTTTATGTCTCGGTGAAACAGAGGACCTTGTAAAAGCAGGTCGTGTCTCAGAGGTAGATGCCAGAACGGTCTGATTTGCATCAGTAGAAGGGCAGAAAACCAAGGCCTTTTGGGCCAAAATGGGGTGATCAGGATTACTGTAGTATTTTCCCTCTTCATTTTTGCTATGACCTGCGGAATGAGCTGAAAAGGGGGAAAAGCATAACAAAGATGGAAATTCCAGCTGTGTGCTAGGGCGTCCGTCCCCGCAGCTGACTTGCTCCTGTCTAAGGAGAAGAACTGAGAGATCTGTGCATTCTCTTGATTCGCAAACAAATCTATCGCTGGCTGTCCCCACTTTTCTGTTATCAGACTGAACACTTCCGGGTTCAACTGCCAGTCCGCTTCCCGAATCAAATTTGCCACGCAATTCAGGGTCCCCTTTAGATGGACCGCGGACAAGGATAGAGTATGGGACTCTGCCCACCTTAGGATCTTTCCGGCTAAGACCTGAAGCCCTTTGCTTCTGGTGCCCCCTTGTCTGTTGACATAAGCCACTGTTGTGGCATTGTCCGATAGGACCTGTAAATGTTGTCCTCCTACTTCTGAAGCGAAGGCCAGTAAAGCCAATTCTACCGCCTTTAATTCCCTCCAATTTGAGGAATTTCTCGCCTCTCCTGCGGACCATGACCCCTGGGTCCAATGACTGTTCATGTGGGCCCCCCAGCCCCAGGAGCTGGCGTCTGTCGTTATCCTTACTTGGGATGGGAAGGACCACAACAGACCCACCGACAGTCTTTCCTGGTCTCTCCACCACCAGAGGCTCCTTTTCACCTTGGTGGGAATTTTTACCAGTAAGTCTAAGGACTTTTGATCGCGGTCCCAGACCTTTAATAAAAAATCCTGCAGCGGTCTGAAGTGGGTCCTGGCCCAGGGCACTGCGGGTATAGAGGAAGTCAGGGTTCCTAGGACTGACATAATCCTCCTGATGGAAATCTCCTGACTGCCTTGTAGAAGAGAAACCATCTCTATCACCTTTCTTTGCTTTTCTTCTGGGAGGAAAACTTTCTGCTCCACGGAATCTATCTGGAAGCCCAAAAATAGAACCTGTTGAGACGGAATCAGGCTCGATTTTTGGAGATTCAGGATCCACCCAATGTCTTCCAAGTGAGACCGGGCCCTGTCTAGATCCTTTTGAAGCCCCTCCCTGGACTGGGCAAAAAACAGCAGGTCGTCTAGATAAGGGACCACAGAGATCCCCTCTAGACGAAGAGGTGCCAGCGCTTCTGCCATCACCTTTGTAAATACCCTTGGGGATGACGACAGGCCAAAGGGAAGAGCCCTGAACTGTAGGTGAACTATTTTCTTTCCTTCCCTCAGAGCCAATCTCAAAAACTTTTGGGAGCTGGCCGCAATGGGAATGTGTAAGTAGGCATCTCGTAAGTCTATTGTTGCCATGAAGCAACCCCGACTTAGGAGGTTTCTTACGGAAAAGATGGAATCCATGCAAAATTTTCTGTACAACACTGACAGGTTTAGTTCCTTTAGGTTTAAGATAAGGCGGTACTTTCCTGATGGTTTTCTTATCAGAAAAACATGAGAATAGAACCCCTGAAAAAATTCCGCTTTTGGAACCGGCACAATTACCCTTTGGTCCAACAGCTCCTGAATTAGGGACTTCAAAGCCAGGGCCTTGGCGGGATCCCTTGCAACATTTGTTGCCAGAAATTTCTTCGGGGGTTCTTCCCTGAACTCTATCTCGTAACCCTTTTGAAGAAGGTTCAAGATAAACAGATTTGGGGTGCTGCCTCTCCACTGGGGGACAAACTCCTGAAGTCTTCCCCCTACCTGTAGCGGAGAGTCATTGCGGTTTCTCGGGGGCTGGAGGAGGACGGAGGAGCACTCCACCCCTACCGCGACCTCTTTGCGCCGGCCACTTCTTTTTGAATCCTTTCTTCCTGTTGCCTTTGCAGACGAAAAAAACGTTTGCGGACCGGCGCCTTTTTAGGCTTGATCGGAAAGGACTTCTTTTTATCCGCCGTTCGGTCAAGGATAGATTCCAATTCTGGACCAAACAGTAGATCCCCTGCAAAAGGTAAACCACACAATTTATTTTTTGAGGCCGCATCTCCCGGCCAGGTCTTAAGCCACAAGGCTCTCCTGGCCGAATTGGTCAAAGATGCTGACCTTGCTGTCATTCGGATAGATTCCGCTGAAGCATCGGCAATGTATGACACAGCTGCAAAAAGAGTATTAAAGGAGTCCAAGATCTCCTGTTTTGGGGAATCTGCTGAGATGTGTGCTTTTAACTGGTTTAACCAGTGTTCCAGATTTCTGGCCACACAAGTTGACGCCATAGCTGGTTTAAGATTGTTCATCACGGATTGCCAGTTTCTTTTAAGCAGTAGCTCTATCCTTTTGTCCATAGGCTCCTTTAGTAAGCCCATGTCTTCAAAGGCCAAGTCCGTAGACTTTGAAACCTGAGAAAATGCTGCGTCCAACTTTGGGATTTTATTCCAGATGGCTTCCGGGTTTTCCTCAAAAGGGAACCTCCTTTTATGAGTCCCTGAAAAAAACGGCTTCTTCTCCGGTTCCACCCATTCCTTCTTAATCATCTCAGTGATTAATGAATGTACTGGGAACACCCGACCTTTGGTATCCCCTAACCCTGCATACATTCGGTCATGCAGGGAGAGCTCTTTCTTTTCTTCCTCTATCCCCAATGTTGCATGGATCACCTTTAAAAGGCCTGCAACCTCTTCCAGCGACAATTTATATTTTGAAGCAGGTTCTGCCTCATCCTCATTTTCAGAATCCGAATTTAGTGGGATTTCTTGAGAATCGTCCTGGCTTAAAGGGTTAAAGAGGTTATGCCTTTCACCCAGCGAAGGGTCTTGTGAAACTCCAGCCTGCTCCACAGGTCTGGCCTCCAGACTTGACCTAAAGGCCTGAAATGTGGTACGGAGTTCTTTCTTAAGGGTGGATATTAAGTCCCCACCCACGGAAGGAGCTTCTTTCAGCACCTCTTTAGTACAGTCTGCACAAAGAGTTTTACTCCAAGAATCACTGAGCTTCTCTTTGCAAACAGGGCATCGCTTCTTCACAATCTGAGCCGAGCCTTTTCCCTGTATAAACAGACAAGATAAAGCACGCACGCTCAAAAACAAAAATGACAGTAATAAACTGACACCCAGGTGCACTAAGGAAACTTAGCAGTAATCCCCTGTGCCCTACAAGCCAAGACCATCACCACCATGGCACCCCTATGTAGGAAGATATATCCATACAGACACCGACCAAACAGGGAAGTGGGAGGTGGGGAAAGGGGGAGATGGGTGAAGTAACCCCCCTAAGAGAGAGATAGCTAAAGGTAATGTAGGACACTTCCCTTACCTTAGCCTTGCTGGTGCCTTGGCTTGCCCCCTTAGCTGCAGTATCCTCCTCCATTGCAGAGTATTGCAGCAGCGTGCAGATGAATGAGGACACGGTTCCAGGATTCAAAAACGCCGCCGCGCTGACCCGGAACCGGAAGTCCCCTTTAAGGCACCAGGAGACCCTGCCTCCTCCCTCTGCGCCTGCGCCGGAAATGACGCTGCGCCGACCCGGAAGCGCTGCCACTTCCTGCATACAGGACGCGTCTGAGGCCCTCCTCTGACGCCGGAGCCTCTCGCCTTGTGATGGGGTTTCACGGACCCCGCTGCTCCGCCGGAAAAAACGGGCCGCAACTTCCGGGCGTACGGGCTCTCCTCGAGCACAGAAGAGGGAGAAGGAGCCCACGGACCGCCCTCACCAGGCAAGTGGGAGAGTCATTTCTCCAGAAAAAAAGTAAGGGTGAGAACCACACGTCTCCCAGGCAGCCCTGAGAGATATCATGGCCCCCACCGGAGGTGTTCCTCCAGCTGGAGGAAACACAAAAAACTGGAGAGTGGAAGGGGAGGCTTCCCTTTAAAGTCTTGATTGGTGGAGGTGTTTCCTGTGGAGGAGGAGCCATGATATCTCTCAGGTGCTGTCCTGAAAGCCGTTTTGGGAAAGTTTACATATCCTGATAACTTTTGCCTGATAACATGCACACAAGTTGACAGATTTGAAGACTGTTTGTGTGGAAGAATGGGCCAAAATCACACCTGAGCAATGGCACTAGTTTATCCATACAAGAGGTGTCTGAATGCTGCCATTACCAACAATAGTTTTGTATTAAGTATTTAATACTTTTTCCCTGTCATTCCATTTTATTACACATAACTTAATTTCTGAACGTATTTGTTTTGGTTTACTTGTATTTATGGATTCCCTTCTACATAGTTACATAGTCATGTTAAAAAAAAAAAAACACAAGTTCATCTAGGTAAGCCTATAAAAGGAAAAAATAAAATACATATACACTCCCACTTACACAATCTTGTACCCACAGTTAATCCATAGGAAGACAAAAAATCCCAGTAAAGCATGATCCAATTTGCTCCAGTAGGGGAAAAAATGATTTCCTGATCCCCCGAACGGCAATCGGATATTCCTTGGATTAACTTTACCTATAAATGTTAGTTATATTATGTACATTTAGGAAAGAATCCGGTCCTTTTTTAAAACAGTCTACTGAGCTGGCCACAACCAGCTCTTGAGGGAGTCTATTCCACATTTTCACAGCTCTTACTGTGAAGAAACCGTTCTGTATTTGGAGATGAAATCTTTTTCCTCCAGACATAAAGCGTGCCACCTAGTCCTCTGTGATGACCTTAAAGTGAACAACTCTACACCAAGTTCACTATGTGGACCATTTATGTATGTATACTGTACATGTTGATCATATCCCCCCTTTATCCCCTCTTCTCAAGAGAATATAAATTCAGTTCCTCTAATCCTTCCTCCTAGTTGAGCTCCTCCATGCCTCTAATCAGTTTGGTTGCTCTTCTCTGCACATTCTCTAGTTCCCAGTTGTGAACTGGTGCCCAAAACTGAATTGCATATTCCAGATGAGGTCTTACTAATAATTTGTACAGGGACAAAATTAGATGTTCCTCTTTGGAGTCTAGAGTTCTCTTAATACAAGAAAGGATTTTAGTCGCTTTGGAAACTACAGCTTGGCATTGTATGCAATTATTAAAGCGGAGCTCCACCCAATATAGGAAGCTCTGCCTGTTTGCCTCCCCCCCTTTCACTGCCAATGATGTACAGACAAATATTTTTACAAGTTATTAACATCTTAAGCCTCGTACACACGACCGGTTTTCTCGTTGGGAAAACTGTTATGAGAGCTTTTGGCTGGGAAAACCGTCCGTGTGTATGCTCCATTGCAGTTTTCCCGACAGGAAAACTGACGAAAAAAAAAAAGAGAACCAGCTCTCTTTTTTCCTGCCAGGAATTCCCAGCGGTCTTTTTCCCAGCAGTTTTCCACACGGCCGGGATTCCCGACCAAAGCTCCATCGCAGAGGAAAACCTCTCGTGTGTAGGGGGATAAAGTTACCGAGCAGGTCCTCGGTTTTCACCTCTGGATTGCCGCCTGACTTTTTACCGCCGGGAATCCCGTACGTGTGTACTAGGCATTAGACTTGTTGACTAATTAAGTAGCATAGTCCGCAGGGAAAAAGTTGGTGACACTGCTTGAAATGACACCTTACATTGCAGCAGGTGATACTACAGTTGAATGCACCAGCTCCAAAATCTCTGTACATCAAGAGATCCTCTATTAAACGACAACACTGTCCTCAGCTGAGACCTAAGTCTGTAGTCGAATCCTTTTGTTTGGCAAAAGTCTGGGTCACTGTTGGGTCAATGGGGTCATTTGAGTTCAAAACTGTCATAGATGAAACCAGTCAAACAAGACCACCAAGGTTTTGAAATAATCTTTCTTCCTTGAGGAAAGGGGTAATTTTGTTCAGAAATGTTTTATCGGCAAGAGGCTTTTCGCGGCTAACAATGTACTTGTTCTCTTTCGTCGTACATGCACAGTTCCTATTAGTGTCTCTAATAGGACACTGGATACTCGGTATTATTTCTCACTGTTAATGAGTTCCTTACAAGTACGGGGAAAGCTAATGTTCTAGCTAGACTGTCTCAATATAGCCAGAAAAGAAAAAATAGTCTGACTTGATGTTTTTTAAGCAATACTACAGAGAATTTCTTGGCATTATTGTCAGAAAAAAAGCTAGTGGAATAGGGTGTTGTATGACAGTCAGGTATAAGGGAACCCTCATTGCAATCAGTTGCCTTTCATGTCCTACAAAATTATACTTGATTGTATCTATAATGCTTGACCATATTCCTTCAAGAGACAAATAGAAGTGACCAAATATGTAGGATGAGTTTGTTAAGAAAAAAAAAGAATTAAAGCGGAATTCCACCCAAAAATGCAACTTATGCTTTTCGGAAACCCCCCCCCCCCCCTCCGATTTGGCACCTTTCAGGGAGGAGCAGATACCTGTTTAATACAGGTATTTGCTCCAACTTCCGGGTATAGATAGCCGCATTATCTGCGGGTATCCACGCCCCTCCCCCCCACTGTCTTCTGGGAGACATACAGGTCCCATAAGACAGCAGGGACTATTTGGGTAGTGCAGCGTGACTCGCGCATGCACAGTAGGGCACCAGGAAGTGAAGCCACAAGGCTTTACTTCCTGATTCCCTTGCCGAAGATGGCAGCGGCAGCACCTGAGAGCCGAGGGAATTTTAAAAGTCAGCAGCTGCAGTATTTGTAGCAGCTGACTTTAAAAAAAAAAACAATTTCGGCGGACCTCCGCTTTAACATCTAAACAAAGAAAAACATAGGCATAGTGTGTATTAACCACTTAGAATAAAATATAATTTCTAGAAAATGAAGTAGCATCTTCAAATGTTATAGCACCCAAGCTGTTTTTTTCTATGCACATTATTTTACTCTATACATCAGCCTTTTATGCATAATAATACTAACAAAATCAAGGTTAATATGGTCCACTGATAACGTAAAGTCCACTCAAGTATCTTTGCCAAAAGAAAAGAGACCCTCTAGTGAAAGGAATGGTGTGCCAAGTTGTACAATGCAATGAAGAGTGGAACATAAATAAAAGACCGTACAAAAAACAAATAGCTAGAGAAAACAACATAAAATAGAGAATTTCTGACTATAAGACCAACTTTTACTTTGGCTCAGAAAAGAGACTCTTTAAACAAGTCTCAGCCTTATCTAATAAAGTGTTCTTATTGTTACAGTAAGTGCTAATCCTTAAAGTGTTACTAAACCCACAACAGTAAAATCTGTAGAAGAGCATGCTTGTTATACTAACTGTGGAACTCAAGGGGTTAATCCTCTGTATTGTGTAAAAGGGCTCTTTGATCCTGTATGGACAGATCCTCTCCCTCCTGCAAGGTCTCTCTTGGCAAGTCTAGATAAGACACAGTGAGGGTAGTACTGCTGCACATGCTCAGTTTGGTCTCAACTACTGAAGAGAACAGTTCCTTGTTGAGCTGAGCTTTTCAGGTCACATGATATTGATATCACACATGTGGGTGTGTATACAGATCCTAAATGACAGCCCAGTCTCTTCCTCCCCCTCCATGCCCAATAACTAAAAAAGAACACAGTGGGTGGAATGTCACATCTTGGTTGATGGATGATCCACCTCTTATACAGTAACAGCATGAGGACACAGGTTGTAGTGAAAATCTCCTCCTACCCGAACACTCAGCACTCGGTCAGACCCTGCAGTTTATCACGTGGCCATCGTATACAGATCAGTGGAAGAGAAGATTTATAAGCTGTGTGGGCTGGGGGGGGGGGGGGAAGCTCTGGCCTCTGACAATGATTTTGACCATTGGCACTCATCCTTCCACTTAGCTTACAAAGGACTGCTAAACATCTCCCTTGTGGAGGCTAATGTCAAGGTTATGACTCGATGGTACATGGTCCCTCTTTGGTTGTCGAGGCTTTATCCATCTTCGTCGCCCCTGTTTTCGAGAATGCCAAGCACTTGTATCACATCTGGTGGGAGTGTCCGAGGTTGCTGACTTCCTGGAACAGGGTTTTTGCACTGATACGGAAAGTTTCAGAGGTACCGGTCCCTCAGAATCCATGTATTGTTAAATGAGCCTATTGAACATTTGCCTTATTCTAAACAGCGACTGAACTTTTTTATGCTCTTGGCAGCCTAAGCTTTGCATTGCTCGTTCAAGGAAGAAAGCTTCTGTGAGCATGTTATTGTACAGACGAAAGGTGTCATGGATCATGCTTAATGAGCAAATTGCTAGTGTTATTAATGATACTGCTGAATGGTTTGAGACCATCTGGAGTCCCTGGGTGGACTATGTACACATGAAACTCTAGGCGACTTGATTTCACCAGGCCCATCCCTGGGGAACAACACTTCTTCACCTTCTTTCGAGGTTTCCCTTTCCCTCTGTCCTTATTTTCCACTCTTTCTTTTCTGTTATTCCTGCTACATATAGTATATGGGATTTTCTCCCATGCCATTTTACAGCTCCCTGTTGCTCTATACAGAGTCCCTGTTACTCTTTTGAGTTTTATAATACAGTGAAAAAGATTGCCATGTCTTTTGCTAGTCTTTTATTAGGCTATATGCTTTATGTGTGGCTGTGTTTCCACCCACTATTTTTGTAAACTTGTGCCCGGGATCTGTCTGTCTTGATGCTTTATGTGATCTCGGGCAGCTGTTCTGCTGCTGGTAAAAGCACATTTTGTTATTTTGAAAATTCAAGACTCCAGGCACAGCGATCACTTACAGTTGCACATTGGGCCAGATTCAGATAGGTCAGCGGATCTTTAGATCCACGTAACCTATCTGATTTACGTTACGCCGCCGCAAGTTTTTGAGGCAAGTGCTTTATTCAGAAAGCACTTGCCTCTAAAGTTGCGGCGGCGTTTCGTAAATCCCCCGGCGGAATTCAAATTCCGCGGCTAGGGGCCGTGTAACATTTAAATCAGGCGCGACCCCGCGCCGAACGAACTGCGCATGCGCAGTCCGCAAAATTTCCCAGCATGCATTGCTCCAAATGACGTCGCAAGGACGTCATTGGTTTCGACGTTAACATAAATTACGTCCGGCCGTATTCGCAAACGACTTATGCAAACGACGTCAAATATTCAAAACTCGGCGTGGGAACGACGGCCATACTTAACATAGGATACGCCGCACTTACCCCTCATATAGCAGGGGTAACTTTCCGCCGGAAAAGCCGAACGCAAACGGCGTAAAAAAAATGCGCCGGGCGGTCGTTCGTTTCTGAATCGGCGTAAATGCTCATTTGCATATTCCTTGCGTATACAAACGGAAGCGCCACCTAGCGGCCAGCGTGAGATTGTAGCCTAAGATCCGACGGTGTAAGTCACTTACACCTGTCGGATCTTAGGGAGATCTATGCGGAACCTGATTCTATGGATCAGGCGCATAGATCCGACCGTCGGATCTCAGAGATACGACGGCGTATCAGGAGATATGCCGTTGTATCTCTATCTGAATCCGCCCCACTGTGATTAGCAGCATTTACGTGCGCTTACATGCAGCGTTTAACGGCGGTGAAACATTCTTGCCATTTCGGATGTGCTTCTTGTTGTTTTTCTTTCCTTGTTGGCACTGCTATTCGCAAGTGAAATAGAAATGTGATTACCTGTGGTACTGTACAGATAGCTGTGCTAAATCGGCCCTGGACACAGTCAAATATTTTTTTTACAACTGCACAAAACCATCATGTAACGAAACTGGCGCTAAACGCAGTGTGTAAATGGGGCCATAGGAAAGCATTGTGTGAGTTTAAGTACGGTAAATAACTTCATCTGTCTGCAGCTAAAATCTGAATTCTATCTGCCTATGTGAAAGGGGTCTTAATCTTCTCACAACAATGAAAATAAAAATTATTAAAAAGTAAAATCGCACTGCATTAAACCGCATGGCACTGTGTTTGGTGGCCACATCAAGAGTTAATTTCCTAGATGCATGTTGGAGTGGGAATAACAATTAATGGCATCCATGCGTCTAACAAGGGCAGTGCAATTCCCTGCAGTGAGGGAAATGCACATGGAAATGCATTGTTCCCACACTGCAAGTGGGGTGAACGGGCCCTCCTAGTCTAAACAAACATGTAGCATTTCATGCATTGCCCCATGTAGCAGTCACAAATGCAACAGATACAGAAAAATACAAAAATAGTTGGTTCACCAGAACTTCATGGTCAGCATTTGCATAGACCTTGCAGATGCATAGTGAACACCAGTGCTAGAGACTTATTTATCTTTAAAATATAGGATTTTTTTGTACAATCTGCTAAATTTTTGTTTACTTTAAGATTTTAGGTCCACTTTAATCAATAATGAAAACTCTAATTTCATTTTTTTTTTTTTTTTGAGAAAAGGGATTTGCAACTATCATAAATGTAATTCATAATTAAAAAATCCTGCTACAGCACAAAGCCAGACTATCCAGATCCCATTTGTTTTTCTTTAGCTATGTGAATATCCATTTCTTTACATATACAGTGGCGAAGATATTTGTTCTCCTGCAGATTTTGAAAGTTTGCCCATTTACAAAAAAATGAAGGGTCTATCATTTTTATCATAGGTGTATTTAAAATAATAGAGACAGAATATCAACCAAAAATCCTGAAAAAAACATACAAATGTTATAAATTGAGTTGCAATTCAGTGAGTAAAATAAGTATTTGATCCCCGAGCAAAATATCACTTAGTACTTGGTGGAGAACCCTTGTGGGCAAGCACAGAAGTAAGACAATTCTTGTAGTTGGTTACCAGGTTTGCACACATCTCAAGAGGGATTTTGGCCCACTCTTCTTTACAGATCTTCCCTAAATCCTTAAGGTTTCTTGGCTGTTGCTTGGCAGCTCAAAGTTTCAGCTCCCTTGATACATTTTCTATAGGAGTAAGGTCTGGAGACTGACTAGGCCACTCCATGATCTTAATGTGCTTCTTCTTAAGCCACTCCTTTGTTGCCTTGGCAGTATGTTTTGGGTCATTGTTATCCTGGAAGACCCATCCACGACCCATCCACGACCCATCTTCAGTGTTTTGGCTGACAGAAGAAGGTTCTCATCCAAGATTTTATAATACATGGCCCTGTCCATTGGCCCCTCAATGTAGCAAAGTCGGCCTGTACCTTTAGCAGAGGAACAGCCCCAAGGCATAATGTTTCTACTTCCGTGCTTGACTGTAGGGATGGTGTTCTTAGGGTCATTGTCAGAATTTTTCTTCCTTCAAACAGTCGAGTCGAGTTAATGCCAAAGAGCTAAATTTTGGTCTCATCTGACCACAGCACTTTCTCCCAATCCTTCATTTAAATGTTCATTGGCATTGACAAACTTCAGACGAGCCTGTACATGTGCCTTGTTGAGGAGAGGGACCTTGGGGGTGCTGCAGGATTTCAATCCATGACGGCCTATTGTGTTGCCAATGGTTTGTTTGGTGACTGCGGTCCCAACTGCCTTGAGATCATTCACAAGCTCCTCCCCTGTAGTTCTTGTCTGATCCCTCACTTTTCTCATGATCACCCTTACCCCATGAGGCCAAATCCTGCATGGAGATCCAAACCGAGGGCAATTGGTGTGTTTTTTTTGTACTTTTGCAAATAATCACTCCAACAACAGTGGTCTCCTTCTCACCAAGCTTCTTGCTGATGCTCTTTTTAACTTTGTGCCTTGTGCAGGTCTACAATATTGTCCTTGACGTCCTTTAACAGCTCTTTGGTCTTACCCATGATGGTGAGGTTTGAATGGAAGAAAAAGATTCTGTGGACAGGTATCTTTTTATAACATAACGAGTTACGAGCACCTTTTTAAATTGACAAGACCAATCTGTGTACCACATGAGCACATACTGTAGCCAGTCTGTGGGAGCCAGAATTATTGTTGGTTGGTAGGGGATTTAATTTTACTCACTGAACTGCAACTCAATTTATAACATTTGTATTATGTTTTTTTCTGGATTTTTGGTTGATATTCTGTCTCTATCATTTAAAATACACCTATGATTGATAACAAATCTGCAGGGGATCAAATAATGATTTTCCCTACTGTGTGTGTGTATGTATATATATATATATATATATATATATATTTATTTATTTATTTATTTATATATGAATTGACAGAATCACACAGACTAGCTAAATGCAAATTATACATGCACATGCAATCCAGAAGCAACAGTCTTTCGCTCTTTAAGCTCTCATTGCAATCATTCAATGATAAATACACTTTTGTGCGAACTGTCAAAACAGTCTGAACAATAATCACATGAGATGGCAAAGGCAGTAAGTTCCTAGTCAGGCGTTCAATAGTAGCTCGGCAACAGCACCATTGCATTCTCAATGATAGGCAAACAAGTGTGTTCAGAGATTACTTTTCCATTCTGTTATCAAGACCGCCACGCATTCTGAAGATAAGGCACTCTTCTACTGAGGCCTTTTCCCTCCAATAATGTCAAACCTCGAAGTCTTTACAGAAGACAATAGCCTGGAACTTCCAGCAAAATCTTTCTTACTGGTCTTTGAGGAAGCTGGCTTAATTAAGCAGGCTGTCAATTTTAATTAAGGGCAAATATTTAAAAAAAGTAAACAGTTGTTGAAATAGTGCTTAAAATATAATTCTCTGGAAATAATGTGTGTCCGTTTGTGACATACGTGCAATATATCTAGACTTTAATTGCATTAACTTTTTAGGTCATTTGCTGTAAAAACATTTCAATGTAAGGCCAAGGTTAGACCGATATATGCTTTACATCCAAAGCTTGTAGTAAAGCCTTATTTTGCTGCTATCATTTTTATAATACTGAGTTAACACGATTTGTGGAGCTAAATGCCAGCACAGTAATGAAGGTCATCTTGTTGGCTGCTTTGAACCAGTTTTGGAAAAAAGGGTAACTTACAAAGATCTAGTTAGCATGAGTTCTGAAACCTGTATAGAAAGAATACAGTATACAACATCCTGACAACAACTAATCTAGCTATACATGTTTTGTTGTATACCCATGTTGGGAAAATAAAAACACAGAATCGGGATCCTATGAGCAAATACTCTTTTCTTTGCAGTCTCCTGGATACTACATATTGCCACTACTGGATAAGTTAGTTTGGACGTCGGCACCCCCACACATGAGTATGGGGAGGAAAGTGTCCTTTCACTTGGAGCGGTGCTAAATGTCCTTTTCAGGTCACAGTGATGAAGTTACTGCGACTTTTGTAAACTAATATGTTATACTATATAGAATACATATTAATTAGTAAAGAACTGTTTGAAAAGTAAAAAAATAAAAAAGTAATAAACTAACCTGTTAAGGAGAGGAAATAAAGACACAGCAAGATACACACATGGATACCATTTCAGTGGTTTAATTTCTTCAGCCATTAAAATCTGGAAAACAGAAGTTACATTTGTCAGACACAGCCAATACATTGACAACTTGGCAACACTTATACACAAAGGGGCAGATCCACATACCTTTCCGCGGGCGCAGCGTATCTAAGATACGCTACGCCGCCGTAACTTATCTTTTTTTTTTCGAATCCTGAAAGAATTTGCGCCGTAAGTTACGGCGGCGTAGTGTATCTCTCGCAGCGTAAAGGCGCGAAATTCAAATGGATGTAATGGGGGCGTGTTTTATGTCAATACGTCGTGACCCGACGTAAACAACGTTTTTTATGAACTGCGCATGCGCCGTCCCTGGGGGTATTCCAGTGCGCATGTTCGACATTAAACCGGAACCAGCTAATGTTTACGACGTTGACGTCATTCTATGCAAATTCCTGTACGCGGGAACGACGGCCATACTTAACATTGAGTACGCCTCAGAACAGCAGCTTTAACTATACGCCGGAAAAAGCCAAACGCAAACGACGGAAAAAAATGCGCCGGGCCGACGTACATTCGTGGATCGCCGTAAATAGCTAATTTGCATACTCGACGCAGATTCCGACGGGAACGCCACCTAGTGGCCGCCAAAAAATTGCAGCTTAGATCCGACGGCGTACTAAGACGTACACCTGTCGGATCTAGCCGAGATGCCGTTGTATCTTGTTTTGTGGATACCAAAACAAAGATACGACGCGCAAAATTTTAAATTACGCGGCGTATCAAGAGATACGCCGGCGTAATTTCTTTGAGAATCTGCCCCAAAATAGTAAAAGAAAACTAATGTTGCAAAACTCCTCAAAGGCCAAATACAGGGGATGATTTGGGACAAAGTTTATTTTACAAAGTGCACCACACCTTACTAAGGGAAATCCTAAAAAAATATGAAAATTCTGACCCTGGAGGGTTGAAATTCCTCCTTTTCTTTGCCAAGGTTTACAAAAATTATTGGCAAAATGTAGATTATAAACAACTCTCTGGTGCATAATCAGAAAGCAAAGAACTCTGCTTTATTTTGTCCCCTAAAACCGGAGTATTTCCTTACTGCATGCAGCCTCTGGCACAGCATAGAGAAGGTGAAAGCAGGTTGTCAATCACAGTATGTACATCGAAGACACCTACATACATCAGTGACCAAGGGGAGTGGTTGGACTTGAAGATGAGGTCTTATGCCGCATACACACGATTGGAATTTCCGTCGGGATAAACTCAGACAGATTTTTCAGAAGGATTTCCATTCAAGCTATCTTGCATACACACTGTCACACGAAATTCCGACCGTCAAGAACGCGGTAATGTACAACACTACGACAAGCCGAGAAAAATTAAGTTCAATGCTTCCGAGCATGCGTCGACTTGATTCTG
This sequence comes from Rana temporaria, assembly GCF_905171775.1. NCBI lineage: Eukaryota > Metazoa > Chordata > Amphibia > Anura > Ranidae > Rana > Rana temporaria. The sequence goes on from NC_053490.1 coordinate 400,530,559, forward strand.
AGCATGCGTGTTTTTTTCTCCTTTGGAGTTTCATACAGACGAACTGAATTTACGATAGAATTTCTTTCCATCGGAAAAAAGAGATTTTTAATACAGCTTACCTGTAAAATCTTTTTCTTGGAGTACATCACGGGACACAGAGCGGCATTCATTACTATATGGGTTATATGGAGTACCTTCAGGTGTAGACACTGGCAATCTTCAAACAGGAAATGCCCCTCCCTATATAACCCCCTCCCATAGGAGGAGTACCTCAGTTTTGTAGCAAGCAGTATGCCTCCCAAAATGGTCCTCAAAAGAGGGGTGGGAGCTCTGTGTCCCGTGATGTACTCCAAGAAAAAGATTTTACAGGTAAGCTGTATTAAAAATCTCTTTTTCTTTATCGTTACATCACGGGACACAGAGCGGCATTCATTACTATATGGGATGTCCCAAAGCAATGCTTACAATGAGGGGAGGGAGAACATCTCCAAGACAAAAGGATTTAATTTAGAGATATACTCAAATCATAATAAATCCAACTTATTTGAGAAAAATAATCTTAAATTTTAAATTTAACTCAAAAAAAGAGGAGCCCCCGGAATCCGAGGGTCTCAAACTGCAGCCTGCAGCACTGCCTGCCCGAAGGCAGTATCAGTATTCCTTCTTACGTCCAACTTGTAGAATTTTGTAAATGTGTGGACAGAAGACCAGGTTGCCGCCTTGCAAACTTGAGCCATAGAGATCTGGTGGTGCGCTGCCCAGGAGGCGCCCATGGCTCTAGTAGAATGAGCCCTTAATGATACTGGAGGAGGCAACCCTTTCAAGCCGTAGGCCTGAGTGATCAATTGCTTAATCCACCTAGAAATGGTGGACTTTGCAGCTGCCTGCCCCTTCTTGGGCCCATCCGGTAGAATAAACAGGACATCTGTTTTCCGGATCTTCTCTGTAGCTTTAAGATAGGCCTTCATGGCCCTGACAATATCCAAGGTATGCAGCAACCCTTCCTTTCTGGAAGTAGGTTTAGGGAAGAAGGATGGTAATACCAAATCCTGGTTCAAATGAAAACTGGATATGACCTTCGGTAAGAAGGAAGGATGAGGGCGGAGAACGACCTTGTCCTTATGAAATATAAGATATGGTTCCTTACAGGATAAGGCTGCCAGTTCCGAAACTCTTCTTGCGGAAACTATGGCAACCAAAAACACCAACTTCCTTGTCAGTAGAACCAAAGGAACTTCAGCCAACGGCTCAAACGGTTGTTTCTGTAAACTCGACAGAACAAGATTTAAATCCCACGGACAAAGCGGGGATTTAACTGGAGGTTTAATACGTAAGACCCCTTGAAGGAAGGTCTTAACCAGCGAGTGGGTGGCCAGTGGCCGCTGAAACCACACTGACAGGGCAGAAATCTGTCCTTTGATTGTGCTTAATGCCAATCCTTTATCCACTCCTAGCTGGAGAAAACTTAAAACTCTATCTATGGTGAACTTGCGAGGAAGCCATAGCTTGGACTCGCACCAGCCTATATAGGCCTTCCAGACCCTGTGATAAATCACCCTAGAGACCGGTTTCCTGGCTCTGATTAGGGTAGAGATTACCTTCTGAGACAGACCTCTACCCCTGAGAATCAAGGATTCAGCTTCCAGGCCGTCAAATTTAGATGCCGTAAGGCAGGGTGGAGGATCGGACCTTGCGATAGCAGGTCTGGCCTTAGAGGCAGAGTCCAAGGGTTTCCCACTACCATCCTTAGGATTAGTGAGTACCAAGCCCTTCTGGGCCATGCTGGAGCTACCAGGATAACTGGTATGTGCTCCACCCGGATCCTGCGCAGCAGGCGGGGTAGTAACTGGAGCGGGGAAATGCATAAAGAAGCTTGAACTGATGCCAAGGGCAAACCAGAGCATCGGTTCCGCAGGCCATCGGATCCCTTGAGCGGGACATGAACCTGTCTAGCTTCTTGTTGAGTCTCGATGCCATGATATCCACGTCCGGCACTCCCCATCTTTGGCAGAGTGCTTGAAAGACTTGTGGATGCAGAGACCATTCCCCCGGCCATAGAGTCTGGCGGCTTAAGAAGTCCGCCTGAAAGTTGTCCACTCCGGGAATGAATACTGCCGATATGCAGGGCACATGAGCCTCTGCCCATAAGAGAATCAAGCTCACTTCTCTCTGAGCGGCCTGACTCCTGGTCCCCCCTTGGTGATTTATGTATGCCACTGCCGTGGCATTGTCTGATTGAATTCTCACCGGGAGCCCCTGCAATTTCGACGTCCAAGCCCTGAGGGCTAGTCGAACAGCTCTGAGCTCCAAGATGTTGATGGGTAAAAGCTTCTCTGGCTTTGCCCAAATACCTTGGCGAGTGGAACCATCCACAATCGCTCCCCAGCCCGTCAGGCTGGCGTCTGTGGTCACTATCTTCCAAGCCACTGGGCTGAAAGATTTTCCCTTCAGTAGATTCTGAGGGTCTAACCACCAACACAGACTTTGCCGGACTCTTGATGAGAGAGGCAACGGGATATCCAAGGCCTGTGGCCTTCTGCTCCATGCTGACAGGATGGCTGCCTGCAGGATGCGAGTGTGGCTCTGGGCGTATGGCACCGCCTCGAAAGTAGCCACCATCTTGCCTAGTAATCTCATACATAGGCGAATAGTCGGTCTTTTCTTGCTTAGAACCAGTAGGATTAATTCCTTGATGGCTTTGACCTTCCTCAGAGGTAGGAACACCCCTTGTTGTTCCGTGTCTAATCTCATGCCGAGATATTCCAACTGCCTTGTGGGCTGGAATGTTGACTTTTCTTGATTTAGGACCCAGCCGAACCTCTCGAGGTATTGGACCGTGAGGGCCACTGCTCGTTCCAAGCCGGGAGATGAGTGGTCTATGACTAGGAGGTCGTCCAGGTATGCTAGGATCGTGACCCCTTGGATCCTTAGCTTGGCTAGGATTGGAGCTAGAACCTTCGTGAACACCCGGGGGGCCGTAGCCAACCCGAAGGGAAGCGCCACGAATTGGAAATGACGCGAAGCCACCATAAAGCGTAGATATCTTTGATGTGGCTGATAAATTGGAACATGAAGGTAGGCATCCTTTATGTCTATGGACGCCATGAAGTCGTCCTTTTGGAGTGTGGCAGCTGCTGACCGCACGGATTCCATCCGAAATGAGCGGACCTTTAAGTATGCATTTACCATCTTTAGGTCCAAAATTGGCCTGACATCTCCATTGGGCTTTAGGATGATGAATAGGTTGGAGTAGAAACCCAGCCCCTGTTCCAGGACTGGTACCTCTACTATTACTTCCTGGGAAAGTAGATGATCTAGAGCCGACCTTAATGCGGCTCTTTTCTCCAGATCGTTTGGAATCCTCGACTCCTGGAAATGAGGAGGAGGAAACCTTAGGAACTCTAGCTTGTAGCCTGTGGCCACGGAAGACCGTACCCACTCGTCGGGAATGTTGGCTTCCCAAATCTCCGAAAAGAGTCGCAGCCTTCCCCCCACCTTCGTGGGTGGGGGCGCCCCTTCATGAGGTAGACTTGGGGGCTGGTTTTGCTGGCTTGCGAAACCACTGCCTCTTGCCCCTAACAGCCTGTCCTTGTGATCTGCTGTTGAAGCCGAAGTTTGTTCTTGCAGGAGGCCGTCGATACTGCTTGGCATTAGAGGGCCCCTGCCCAGGGGAGGACTGTCGTTTAAACGCAGGTCCCTGAACCCTCTTCTTAGTTGGCAAGAGAGTACTCTTGCCGCTTGAAATGGTCTGAATGTATTTATCTAAGTCCTCTCCGAAGAGCCGTCCTCCATGGAAGGGAAACCCTGCCAGGAGCTTCTTGCATGGGGGCTCAGCCTCCCAGCTTTTTAACCATAATAGTCTTCTCATATGGATAAGGGATAATGATAAACGTGACGCTTGTTGGATAGAATCCTTGATTGCGTCTACCGTAAAACATATGGCCTTAGGGACATCCGAAAATTCTTCTGCCTGCTCGGCAGGAATAAGTTCAAGCATTTGCTTAAATTGATCCGATAAAGCTTGAGCGACTCCAATCGCAGCCACGGCTGGCTGTACTACTGCCCCTGCAGAAGTGAAGGAGTTCTTAAGTAGGGCTTCCAAGCGTCTATCAACTGGATCTTTGAAAACCTGTACGTTTTCTACAGGACATGTTAACGATTTGTTAACACATGAGATGGCTGCGTCTACTGCAGGAGAAGCCCATCTCTTGGAAAACTTTTCTTCCATAGGATATAAGACAGAAAATTTCTTAGGTGGAAAGAAAACCTTGTCTGGTTTGTTCCACTCTTGGAACAAGACTTCCTCCAATAGAGGATGGATCGGAAACACAGCACTGCTTTGAGGCGCCCTCAGTGAGCCCAAAGCTGAAACCGTGGATACCTGGAGATCTGGTACAGGTAGGTTGAATGCCTTATGGACCAAGTCCGTCAAGCCCTGAATCCACCAGCTCTCCCTCAGGGAGACTGCCCCAGACTCCTCTGTATCCGGATCTTCGATCCCTGAACCTACCTGGTCTCTGTCCAAGAGGTCCAATTCCCCAGAGGAAAGGACCTCCTCTTCCGAGGGTCCGCGCACGGGTGACGGAGATCTATTCCGCTTACTACCCCGCATGGCTGCGGCTATCATTTCTCCCATGCTTCTCCGCATCTCATTTAAAGAGGCGAGTAACACCTCCTCCGTGACCACCTTAGGGTTGGGTTGACTCGCGTCAGCTCTAGCCCCAGACCCCGATGGCCCAAAGGTTCCCTGTGGGGAAAGCAGCGGCATAGCTCTATCCGAGACCTCAGATTCTGCGGGGGAATCCCCACCTTTTGTACCCTCTGCTCTTGATGCCATGGTACAATACCGAGGTACACCTGCTACTTATTGGTACCTGGGACTTATAATAGTTAAATGCCCAAACACCTGTTTGGGGAATAAAAAATGTTTCCTCTACCCTAGATGACACCTTCTTTTTTTTTTTTTTTTTTTTTTTTTCAAAGAAAAACTTTTCTTCTTTTTTTTTTTTTTTTTTTTCAATCTAGGCAAGAAAAAACATTCTATCCCCCTGAGTAGTATTGCCAAAGAAAAGACTATGAGATGGAAAAGAAAACCAGCCTATTCCTAGGCTAAACCACAATCTTCTGAAGACTGTAGTATTCTTTCTGGCCACTGTGTGTCCTCAGCGCCCCGTGCTTCACTCCAGTCCTTCCTCCCTTAAGCCAGAGAAATGAATGAGCTGTGGCATCTAAGGAAGGGCCGCCCCTTCCTTTAAACCACTGACCCGCCCTTCCCCCCCAGCTAAAACGGCGCCAAATGCGTCTATAACACGTGCACGCGCACCGCGCGCGCGCCCGCCGACGGGGGGGGGGGGGTTGGGAGGAAGGGCCTCTCTGTTCCTGCAGCCGCAGGCCTGGAGCACACGAGGAGGTCAGCGTTTTGCCTGCCTTGCAGGCATGAGGGAGAGGACTGGATAGAGCATCGCCTGGAGGCTTGCAGGTAAGCATAGCTCTCTGACACACACATATACTTGTACATAAAAGGCCCCACTCACAGCTTTTGCAACACTACCAGGGAGGTCACTTTTTATGGGGAAATATAACATATAGAGCCATCCTATCTTCATGATATGTGACTGGTTTGCCAGATGCAATGCATAACCTTTAGGCATGTCCCCTGTGACCTCCCAGAAAAAACTTGCTAAGAGCCAAGCCCCGCAGGTTTTTTCCCCTTACTTACCTGCTCCATGCCGCAGGACTTTGCCAAGCAAGAGGTCCAATCTTCCCCCATCTCCGTGGGGATGTCTAGACCTTCAGGCCCTGGGAACCTTCTTCTTCCATGAAGGATCCACTGTCCTGGGCCCATACAGCACCCTGGCAAACAGAAAACATTAGGCGCCCCAAAGGTTTTCTAAGTTCTGGGCCCAGGGTCCAGCTCTCTTAAAAAGAAAGCATTATGGGCTATACCCCAAGGGTTTGGGGTCCGGTTACTGACCACTTTAGCGCGCAGGCTTTTTTGGACAGAACCGGTAGCTCACCTAATCCCAAGGATGCGGAGGCAAGCTAAACCATGACTAACACCTAAGACACTGGCGTAAAAACTGAGGTACTCCTCCTATGGGAGGGGGTTATATAGGGAGGGGCATTTCCTGTTTGAAGATTGCCAGTGTCTACACCTGAAGGTACTCCATATAACCCATATAGTAATGAATGCCGCTCTGTGTCCCGTGATGTAACGATAAAGAAAAAAGAGAACATGAGAGAAGAGCTGAATCCACCTTACACTATCTGGTTCAGTTTTGGTCACTCCATATGCCGGGAGCCTGGCTTTTGAGGGTTGATCTCCTTCTATCTAATCTTGGGCCACTTGGATACCCCCAACAACCATCCTGAAGTTCCGGATATGGTTGGAGTTATTTTCTACAATTGTGTGTTTAACTCAATACTTGTAGTAAATGAGTCCACACTGTCTGGTAAGCGTGCTGGCTTTACATATTGGTGGCGGACTACACACCAATATTCCATTCCCTCACGGGCGAAACCAATCCAACAAGATTCTTATTTACTGGACTATTGATTTTTTTTGCTGAACTTCAAATTGAAGAACTTTTTGTTCTGTTTAGTACTACTTTTTGCTTTTAATGTTTTTATCACTATGGACATTTGACATGTAATTTGAGTAATTTATGTCAGAATTGTGTGGCACTGAGAGTTATATTTTTGTTATAGCAATCAGTATTATAGGTTTGTCACTTTTTAGTGCTGCACTATAGTTTATGTTTAAAACTGCAGAAACATGAAGGACTTTCCAATATGTAACCAAATCCAGTAGTAAGCCCTTATGTCCCATGAGTTTTCTTGGCCGCTCAGCATTATGTTTTTTATCTTTTCAGTACAAAGCTGTAAGGAAAAGAGGTGGTTCTTGCTGCAAAATCCATGAAACAAAGAATTCTAACCACCAGACAAAAAGAAATGATCAGCTTGGTGGAGATTGGAAACATTCTGGTGTAGCAGATCTCAGTTTCTGTCTGAAAATGTAAAATCCCTTTAGGTCTCACCGCCATGGTGGAAGGCAGAATATCCTGTACATAGGCCAACCTGTTTTAAATAAATTATATAATAAAGGTGGTACCCATGATTATCCATGAAAATCTGGATCAAATGCATACTGGGAGTACTTTTTTAGAGGTTTAATATTTATATATTTTTACTATTTTGGAGGTTTTTTTTAATGATATTGCCTAATTAGTAAAATATTTGCCTTAAGCTCTGAACACTATGCAAGCAAGCTGTCAGATTACCCCATTGTATTACATCTTTTGAGTTACCTGAAATGATTTGAAAGAAATAAGAAAAATGCCCCCCTTGGCTTATACTCGAGTCACCTTTTTGCGCCTGATCTCCCAGACTTTGGGGACCCGGTACCGGCCTGCCGTAGGTCCCCTGGACCCAACTTGGCACACATATAGCCCTACTCTTTCTCAACAAGTGTGCAAAGTTTGTTGTCCAGGGGACCTACAGCCGGGGAGCATTGCTTTTTCAAAGCCGGGCACCCCTTCTATAGACTCCCATGTTAAACGTCAGTGAGGCAAAGTGAGGCACAGTGAGGCATGCAGATGGACACCCTAGGCTTATACTCTAGTCAATACGTTTTCCCATTTTTTGTGGTAAAATTAGGTGCCTCAGCTTATATTCGGGTCGGCTTATACTCGAGTATATACGGTAATAAAATATATTGTATGTATTAGGGTTGTCCCGATACCGAAACCAGTATCGGTATCGGGACCGATACTGAGCATTTGCGGGAGTACTCCGATACTACCCCCCCCGCCGCCGCATACCGCAACGCCGCCGCCTAGTTATTCAGCGTGCGGGGAACATTACAGCTTTCATTTGAATAGCTGTCTGTTCCCCGCCGTGCCGCGTATAGACACTCCCCCTTGCTCAGTATTGGACGGGTGATCTGTCTATCAAAGTGCAGATCACCCGTCCAATCCCGAGTAAGGGGGAGTGTCTATACGCGGCGCGGCGGAGAACACACAGCCATTTAAATGAAAGCTGTAATGTTCCCCGCACGCTGATTAACTAGGCGGCGGCATCTAGGTATGGGGAGACATGGCTGCATATGTTGGGGGACATGGCTGCATATGTGGGAGGACATGGCTGCATATATGGGGGACATGGCTGCATATGTGGGGGACATGGCTGCATATGTGGGGGACATGGCTGCATATGTGGGGGACATGGCTGCATATGTGGGGGACATGGCTGCATATGTGGGGGACATGGCTGCATCTGTGGGGGACATGGCTGCATTTGTGGGGGACATGGCTGCATTTGGGGACACATTTAAAAAAAGTATCGGTATTCGGTATCGGCGAGTACTTGAAAAAAAGTATCGGTACTTGTACTCGGGGCTAAAAAAGTGGTATCGGGACAACCCTAGTATGTATGCTGCAGTACACAGTAAGAGGTAGATAGATGACTGACCTTGCCGCTGTCTGAGAAAATATGCAGCGATATTACAGGATATGACCAAGGAAAATATAAATATTTTAGTTTTAATACATGTACAAATATTCTACTAGATAGAAAATTTTGCTTCACAATCCAGCAACTAAAAATACAGCTCTAAATTTGATATAGCAGTATCAGATCTCGATATTTAAGTTTCCAGTTGAAGCGAGCCTTCTGTTCGCTGCTGCTCTCTTCATTGATTACCTGATGCTGCTCTGGCACTTATGTAGAGGCAGAGAGAGCAAGGCCAAAACACAGATAGGAGAGGGAAGCATTTATTACTTAGATCATGATCTCTAAATGGCAGGGAGACCAGTCATTCTGCACAAGCTGTCATTTGGTCTGTCACTGTACAATCTGTCAGCCTTGGTTAAAAGCATCCATGTTGGTTAAGAAAAATCTACTAACTAAAAAGGCAGGAAAGAATTGTGGTTCATTTAGATAAAAAAAAAACAAAAAAAACACTGACAAGCAAAACCAAAGGGAATAAAATAATCATCTCAGTATGTGGTATATATGTATACAAGTTTTATGTAACTGCAATGAAAAACAAAAATATATTTTATTCTGCATTTACAAAAGCCTGACAGTGCTCCAATTAAGAGATTAAAGTTGCTATTTGCATGATGGGTTTGGGAGATCTCATGTCACTTTCAAGCATGCCTGCCATGATACATAAGAAGCCATTGTTGGCTCCTAATTTTAGGAATTCTGGCTGTTGTGCTTTAGTTTCACTACGTTCTGAATCACTCACCAGAAATAAGAATAGATATAGAATTACAGCCATTTTTTGTGACAAAACAGACTTATGCCGCGTACACACGATCGGAATTTCCAACAAGAAAAGTTCGATGTGAGCTTTTGGTCGGAAATTCCGACCATGTGTTGGCCCAATTGGACATTTTCTGTCAGAAATTTCTGACAGCAAAAATTTGAGAGCTGGTTCTTAAATTTTCTGATGGGAAAAGTTCTTATCGTGTGTATGCAATTCCGACGCACAAAAATCATACACATGTGCGGAATCATTGAACTTAATTTTTCTCGGCTCGTCGTAGTGTTGTACGTGACCGCGTTCTTGATGTTTGGAATTTCCGACAACTTTTGTGTGACCGTGTGTATGCAACACAAGTTTGAGCCAACATTCTGTCGGAAAAAAATCCACAGTTTTCTTGTTGGAAATTTCGATCGCGTGTACGCGGCATTAGGCTGGGTTTACACTGGTCCGGTGCTAATTCCAGCTCTGTTCTCTGTACGAAGAGAAAAAGCAGCTGTTGAGCGGTGACTCTCCGTTGTAGCTGCAGATCAGCTGAGCAGGGAGAGGGGATAGGTGTAGTGAGGAGGGGGAGAGAATTCACGTTCACAACAGAATGCATCTGCGAATCAGATGCATTCTCATAGAAGATAATGGGCCTGAATTCGCACCTGAGCTGGACTGCACTGCCTAGAAAATGCACACTTTTTTGGGCAATGTGGAGCAAGAATGCACTGCTGATATCATTCAAATAAACATAGTTTAAAATGTCATGCGAATTGGATGTGGTGTACACTGCATCCAATTAAATTTGCATAGGTGTGAACCCAGCCTAAATGTATAGCTATCCTTTAACTACTTGCCGACCAGCTGCCGATATTTTACGAAGGCAGGTCGGCTCCCCTGCACAAGGGCCCGTAGCTATACGTCGGCGCATGCGCCCCCCGCTCGCCCCGACTCCTGTGCGCGTGCCCGACGGGCACGATGGCCGCCGGACACACACGATCGCTCGTTAAAGAGCGGGGACCGGGAGCTGTGTGTGTAAACACACAGCTCCCGGTCCTGTCACGGAGAGAAATGCTGATCTTCTGTTCATACAATGTATGAACAGAAGATCGGTCATTTCCCCTAGTGAGGCCACCCCCCCTACAGTTAGAACACACCCAGGGAACATACTTAACCCCTTCCCCGCCCCCTAGTGTTAACCCCTTCACTGGCAGTGGCATTTTTATAGTAATCCAATGCATTTTTATAGCACTGATCGCTATAAAAATGCCAATGGTCCCAAAAATGTGTCAAAAGTGTCCGAAGTGTCCGCCATAATGTCGCAGTTCCGAAAAAAATCGCTGATCGCCGCCATTACTAGAAAAAAAAAATATTAATAAAAATGCCATAAAAATACCCCCTATTTTGTAAACGCTATAACTTTTGCGCAAACCAATCAATAAACGCTTATTGCGATATTTTTTAACAAAAAATATGCAGAAGAATACGTATCGACCTAAACTGAGGAAAAAAATTTTTTTTTATATATATTTTTGGGGGATATTTATTATAGCAAAAAGTAAAAAATATTCATTTTTTTCAAAATTGTTGCTCTATTTTTGTTTATAGCTCAAAAACGAAAAACCGAAGAGGTAATCAAATACCACCAAAAGAAATCTCTATTTGTGGGGAAAAAAGGACGCCAATTTTGTTTGGGAGCCACGTTGCATGACCGCGCAATTTTCAGTTAAAGCGATGCAGTGCCGAATCGCAAAAAGTGCTCTGGTCCGGGGGTTAAGTGGTTAAAGAAAGTGGACCAGATTCTTGACCTACTGTGATCCAACCTGCTGTCACCATTTAATTTTGAATGTATTTGGGACAACATCCATTTGCACAGAATGGCAAGCAGGCTATACTAATAGCCTTACAACAAATTAAAAAAAGTTTGATTTAACAAAAAATTCCCAAAAAGTCTCAAAATGGCAACCTTTCACCAAAATATATCCATGTATATTTGAACAGGGACAGATAGTAATAAAATGTATACGTGCACATTCGAATATACAGATTTTTCATTAAAAACCACCGCAAGCATTTCTGTGTGAATCAAAGCATAATTTCACCAAACAAGCATCACAACACAAACGTTATTGTTCAGGAAGTTAAAAGTAGTGATTAGCAATAAACGAGTTTAAAAGGGGGGGGGGGGGACTTGCTGCAGCTAAGCAGATGCTTCATTTTCTGGCTACTGTCTGCTCCCCTGCAGCTGTATATTGTACGCATTTAACAGCCCATATAACAGACTACATGCAGAATGCCACTCACTTGCTCGTGTCCTAACCAACACATTTCATTTCATTTTCTGCCTGCTATTCATTTCTGTTTAATTGTCAGGCCAAGGTACTTGTAATAGCTGTATGCCGGCAAAGCCAAAGAACATTAACCACGGATGTAGCTCCATCAAACAAAAGCCACAAGATTTAAAGTCCCTGATTACTGGAGGATGAAAATAACAGAGGTCTGGAAATGGGTTGCAGAAAGGAAAATATGTGCAGTGACAACTGCCCTAATCTAAAGTTTATTTTCATCCAGAGATGCTTTACATGCTGGCCCAGAAAATTACAGAGATCTAAGGGCTTTCTGCATTCAGCGCGTCTGTTAAACCCATGGTATTGTCTCACTCCAAGGGGAGCAATACCAATGACGTGGGCCAGAGTGTCAAATGTAGCCAGATGCTGGCGTTTGTTTGTATTTTAATGCAGTGCATAAAATACATTTTCTGAGCTTTAGTGCATTTATTGTATATATTGTTTATATTGTATATTTACCTTCAAGTCATGGTTTTATGTAATTTCATCTACTACAAAAGGAAAAAGAAAAACCTGTTGATGAAAAATGTGCACCCCTCTAATGCCAACTTACCATTATGTACTGTATTTGAGGGTCTGAGCAGACAGCCATCAGGCCCCAGCAAGGTCACATAGGGGCAGCGATCAAAGTGATTGCAAAGGTTACTTAAAAAAAAAAATTATAATAATAAACATGTTATACTTACCTGCTCTGTGCAATAGTAAAGCACAGAACAACCCCCAACCTCCTCTTCTGTGGTCCCCTGCTAGTTCTCTGGCCCCTCCTCTTCTGTGTCTGCCACCATAGCAAGCACTTGACATGGGGGCAGACATGCAAGCTCGCTTTTGAGCTGGGCTATGTGCGTCCATTTACACACAGAGCATGACTTGGCTCCCTCCTCACAAAATTTGATTGGCAGCAGCAGGAGCCAATGGCCTGTGAGGAGAGAGAGAGAGAGCAGTGCTGCACAGCACTGGATTGAGATCGGACTCAGGTAAATATTTAGGGAGGCTGGAGGAAGCAGCTTTTAAAGTTTTTTTTACATTAACCACTTAAGGACCGCCTCCTGCACATTTACGTCGGCAGAATTGCACGGCTGGGCACAAGCACATACCTGTACGCCCTCTTTAAGTGCCCAGCCGTGGGTCGTGGGCGCGTGCCCGCGACCTGGTCCGAAGCTCCGTGACCGCGGACCCGATCGCCGCTGGAGTCCCGCGATCAGTCCCCAGAGCTGAAGAATGAGGAGAGCTGTGTGTAAACACAGCTTCCCCGTTCTTCACTGTGGCGCTATCATTGATCGTGTGTTCCCTGATATAGCTGTGGCACCTTCACTGTGGGGCCGTCATTGATCGTGTGTTCCCTGATTGGTCGTGTGTTCCCTGATATAGGAAAGCACAATTAATGACGTCACACCTACAGCCACACCACCCTACAGTTTGAAACACATATGAGGTCACACTTAACCCCTTCAGTGCCCCCTAGTGGTTAACTCCCAAACTGCAATTGTCATTTTCACAGTAAACAATGCATTTTTATAGAATTTTTTGCTGTGAAAATGACAATTGTCCCAAAAATGTGTCAAAATTGTCCGATGTGTCCGCCATAATGTCGCGGTCATGAAAATAATTGCTAATCGCCGCCACTAGTAGTAAAAAAAAAATTATTAATAAAAATGCAATAAAACTATCCCCTATTTTGTAAACACTATAAATTTTGCGCAAACCAATCGATAAACGCTTATTGCAATTTTTTTTACCAAAAATAGGTAGAAGAATACGTATCGGCCTAAACTAAGGAAAAAAACGTTTTTTTATATATTTTTGGGGAATATTTATTATAGCAAAAAGTGTCGCTCTATTTTTGTTTATAGCGCAAAAAATAAAAACGCAGAGGTGATCAAATACTACCAAAAGAAAGCTCTATTTGTGGGAAAAAAGGGACGCCAATGTTGTTTGGGAGCCACGTCGCACGACTGCGCAATTGTCAGTTAAAGCGACGCAGTGCCGAATCGCAAAAACTGTCCGGGTCCTTTACCTGCATTTTGGTCCGGGTCTTAAGTGGTTAACACAGAGAAAACAATAAGGTAAAAAAAAAATAGCCTTTAGAACCACTTTAAGTGTAGAATTGTTAATAATACCAATTTTTGGCAACTGCAGTTCACTTTGTGGAGGAGTTGTAGGGGGTATGACCCAGGTAATTAGGGTATCTCTCTAGTCCCCCTTATTACTCTAACTAAGGTCTGCTGTAAACTTCATAGAAAGAAAGAACAAAGAGAATGAGCAGCACAGAAAAAGTACTTGGCAATTCCTGGGTGTCAAAATAACAGCTCAGACTTAACTGTCTAAATACAGCAGCCAGCTCTGATCAGCATGGACCTTATGATCAGCATTTATAAACACTGTTCGGGCTTAGGATTCAGAAATACAAAGGAACATTATTGTTATTTTGTATGTACTCCCTTTTATTCATTTGAGAATCAAAGGGGTGAGCTTCTATCCATCGGCATATGATGTCAGTTAGCCCTGGTACACATGTATGAAGCTCTGCATGCTGCGGGTCAATGAGCTACTGTGTCTGCATTTTCTGCAGGAAAAAGACAGTGAGCAGGCAGATATGGGTATATTATTACAGAAGAGACACTGCATGTCTCTTCTGTAATAAAAGCATGCCTGCTTGCTGTTTTTTTACTGTGGAACTTTAGTTCTATCTTTAACTGAAGAACCTTAAAGTGGAAGTAAACCATCCTATCGTGTTCAGCCAAGGAAGCTGCCCTCTTGGCCTCTGTTTAATCTACAACTGCCATGATTCTGCACATGTGATCAGTTATGACACCAGCCATTGGATGGTTTGACAGTTTGGTTGAGAGCACAACCAATGGGAGTGTTACATTTCCGGCACATATTTTTTTAAACTGTTAAATGGATGGGTTTCCGCTTTAAAGTTAAAGTTTAGTTAATATATAACTAATCTTACTCCCATCCTCATTCTAAGCCTATTCTACCCAACCCTGTGAAAGAAAGATATGTTTACTTACTTATTCTGAAGCCGCTCCGGTCGGGTCCCATGAACAGCTTTCAGCGAGGGCTTTAGTGTAAATGAGGGGCAGCTGACAATGGATGCCCCATAGTAAGTCTGTGGGTGATGTCATCTTGCAAGCATCCTCTACATAGAAGCCGTCGCTGGAGAGATTGAGTGACCGGACCTGGTGGCTTCAGAATAGATAAGTATACAGATCTTTTCTTTACAGGGTTAAGGAGAATAGACTTATGCCTCGTACACACAACCGTTTTTCTCGGCAGGAAAAAAAACAAAGTTTTTCCCATGGGATTCCTCTCAGGCCTGCCATGCATACACACGTTCAGGCCAAATACCGGCCGTCCAAAGCGTGGTGACGTACACCATGTACGACGGGACTATAAAGGGGAAGTTCCATTCAAATGGCACCACCCTTTGGGCTGCTTTTGCTGATCCCCGTGTTAGTAAAAGTTTAGTGAGAGACGATTCACGCTTTTCAGTTTTCGTGCTTTTCAGTCCATTACAGCGTGACGAATGTGCTATCTCCATTCCGAACGCTAGTTTTACCAGGACGAGCGCTCCTGTCTCATGCTTGATTCTGAGCATGTGCGTTTTTTTCCCCTTGGGAATGCATTCACACGACCGGTTTTTCCCGACGGGAAAAAGGCAGACGGGAATCCCGACGGGAAAAAAGAAAACATGTTCTCTTTTTTTTCCCGTGGGGAAAACTGCGATGGAGCATACACACCGACTGTTTTCCCAGCCAAAAGCTGTCATGGCAGTTTTCCCGACGGGAACACCAGTCTTGTGTACGAGGCATAAGAATTGGGGTACAAGTAGGATTAGCCTTAGTTAGAGTTTGACTAAACTTCCACTTTAGGGTTGTTCAATTAATTAAAGTTCCACTGTAAAAAACAGCGAGCAGGCAGGCAGGCAGGCTTTTATTGCAGAAAAGACAAGCAATGTCTGCAATTTTAAAGGTTAATATGCAAGTTATTGTCATAAAAAGTGTTTGGGGACCTGGGTCTTGCCACAGGGGACATGTATCAATGCAAAAAAAAGTAGTGATTTTTATAATGCTTAAAGTGAAACAATAAAAGGCATACTATAGACACCCCCCAGGTACGAAATTTAAAGAAATATTTCACTTTTATTGTTTCACTTTAACCACTTAAGGACCCCTTCACGCCAATATACGTCAGCAGCACATCCTGTACGTGGCCCTTTAAGCCCAGCCATGGGGTCGCGTGCACGCGATCCAGTCCGAAGCTCCGTGACCGCGGCCGCAGGACCCGCGGACCCGATCGCCGATGGAGTCCCGCGATCGGTCCCCGGAGCTAAAGAACGGGGAGAGCTGTGTGTAAACACAGCTTCCCCGTTCTTCACTGTGGCGCCGTCATTGATCGTGTGTTCCCTGATATACGGAACCACAATTAATGACATCACACCTACAGCCACACCCCCCTACAGTTAGAAACACAGATGAGGTCACACTTAACCCTTTCAGCGCCCCCTTGTGGTTAACTCCCAAACTGCAATTGTCATTTTCACAGTAAACAATGCATTTTTAATGCATTTATTGCTGTGAAAATGACAATGGTCCCAAAAATGGGTCAAAATTGTCCGAAGTGTCCGCCATAATGTCGCAGTCACAAAAAAAAATCGCTGATCGCCAACATTAGTAGTAAAAATTTTTTTTTATAAAAATGCATTAAAACTATCCCCTATTTTGTAAACGCTATAAATTTTGCGCAAACCAACCGATAAACGCTTATTGCGATTTTTTTTACCAAAAATAGGTAGAAGAATACGTATCGGCCTGAACTGAGGAAAAAAAACGTTTTTTTTATATATTTTTGGGGGATATTTATTATAGCAAAAAAGTAAAAAATATTGAATTTTTTCAAAATTTTCGCTTTTTTTTGTTTATAGCGCAAAAACTAAAAACCGCAGAGGTGATCAAATACCACCAAAAGAAAGCTCTATTTGTGGGAAAAAAAGGATGCCAATTTTGTTTGGGAGTCAAGTCGCACGACCGCGCAATTGTCAGTTAAAGCGATGCATTGCCGAATCGCAAAAACTGGCCAGGTCCTTTAAGATGCCTAAAGGTCCGGGTCCTAAGTGGTTAAGCATTATTAAAATCACTGCTCCTGAAAAAACGGCCATTTTTAAAACTTTTTTTTTTAACATCGATACATGTCCCCTGGGGCAGGACCCAGGTCCCCAAACACGTTTTATGACAATAACTTGCATATTAACCTTTAAAATTAGCACTTTTTTCATGTTTGTGTTTCATAGACTTTAACGATGTTCACCTGATCGAACAAATCTTTTGCCTGTTCTCATGTTCTGCTGCGAACCGAACCAGGGGGGTGTTCGGCTCATCCCTAGTTGCAATGCACATCTGTTTGAGATTCTGGCTTCTCTAGTTTTGATAAATTTCCCTCAATGTACCTAAGGGGAGCAGAGAGATTCAGTCGTCAAGCTAGTAAAACTCCAGAGGAGGTCTGCTGCTGGCACTTGCAGCAAATCCTGTGTGTAAAGTACACAGCGAACTGATTTTACTTGTCTGCCAGCACGTTCACACATGGGAAAATACAATTTTTTAATGGTGATTATATGGAAAATATGTTATTTGTGAGTTCAATTTAGGTAAGCTTGATTACTACATGCTTTATAAAATCAACAGAAGAGATGTTCTATTAACTATTTAACAAAACTGAGCGTTCCAATTTTCATCAATGCAAACCATTTAACAAAGAGGTCATTTACTAACTAAAGCATTAGGAATCAATACTCTATCTTCATCCATATATAGCGCATGCCCTTCCACTAATTTACTAACTTTGAACTTGCCAGCTTTTTACTAGGGTGTAATAAAGTGCATGCTGGAATATTTGGATATATCAATTCAAAGAAAACCCAGTGAGAGTATATGGGGTCTGCCACTGTTAACCTCCTTTTAAAAATGCCAGGTGTGGATTCTGTTCAGTCAGAATCTCCATCTCCATATATTATATCTATATATATATAGATATATATCTATATATATTTATATATATACTATGGGCTAGATTCAGAACGATGAGCGGATCTTTAGATCCGCAAAATCTATCTGTTTTAAGATACGCTGCCGCAAGTTTTAGAGGCAAGTGGGTAATTCACAAACCACTTACCTCCAAACTTGCGGCGGCGGATCGTAAATCCCCCGGCGAAAATTTAAATTCCGCGGCTAGGGGGAGTGTACTATTTAAATCAGGTGCGTCCCCGCGCCGATTTAAATGAGCATGCGCAGTCCGAGAATTTTCCCGGCGTGCATTGCTCCCACTGACGTCGCTAGGACGTCAGTGGTTTTGCCGCTTACGTTAATGACGTCCATCCGTATTACAGAACGATTTACGCAAACGACGTAAAAAAATTCAAAATCGACGCGGGAACGACGGCTATACCTAACATTGGCTGCGCCTCATAAAAGCAGGGGTAAGTATACGCCGGGAAAGCCGCTACGGAAACGTCGTAACAACACTGCTTCGGGTCCGCGTACACTCGTGAATTTGCGTATCTCGCTGATTTACATATTATTCAGCGTAAATCAGCGGGAACGCCCCCCGCGCCATTTTTAAATTACAAATAAGATCCGACGGTGTAACACAGTTACACCTGTCGGATCTTAGCTATATCTATGCGTAACTGATTCTATGAATCAGGCGCATAGATACGACCAGTGTAAGTCAGAGATACGACGGCGTATCAGGAGATACACCGTCGTATCTCTTTGTGAATCTGGCCCAGTATCTCTATATATACACACGCTTTTTTTCAGGTGGAACTTGGTGGAACTCAGTTCCACCACCTCTGGCCAGAGCCTTTGGTGCCTGCTTACCACAGTCTCTTGTAAACACAGAATTCAGTTTTTTGTGTTTCAAGTGACAGCTCTGCACTTACTTTGTAACCCCCCTGAACTCTGCACTCTGTATGTAATCCTGGTATTTAATGCCCCTTTAAAACCCTCCTACTGTTTGTGAAATCTGACCACAACCACTATTTGATGTGATTTGGAGGGTGTGTGTGAGGTGAGGAGTGTTAGGGAGTCGTGGTTGAGTTACAGAACCAATTGTTTGAGAAAAAAAGCCCTGAATATATACATTGTGGAGAGGCAACCCCAGGTCACGGTGTGTATTAGCACCTTCAGCCTGTTTTTTGCAAAGACAGGCATGATGATTGCACATCTGTGGGCTGGGTTTATATTCCCCTCAGGAAGAGAGCTCAGGGCCCATACTTGGGAACAGCTCCACCAGACAGGCAGGTGGCCTGGTGTAGGAGTCGGGAGGGCTTTCAGGTGGAGATGGCTCCACAAGAGAGAGAGAAAGACAGGCAGTCTCTGGGAGTCTAAGGCTGCAAGTGGCAGTCTGAAAGTGTATGTCTGCAGGAGGCAGTTGTGGCCCGTGACCAAGCAGCACAAAGCTGAGCAAGTAAGCTCCAGGAGGGAGTCTTGACTAAGTAAGAGTGAGTGAGCCAGGAGGCTGAAACTTATGTTATACAATGATGGTGGAACCCCCTGCAAGGGAAGAATTTCTGTGACGTTTGTTTTGTAGACATGTACACACTGAAATATTTTGTTTCGGAATTTTGTTTTCGTCCGAAAAATGTATTAATTAGGTTACTCCCGAAATGTTGTTTCGTTAAAAAATGTATTCGTCCGAAAATCCGAATTAATTAAGGTTGAAGGCTTATGGTGACTTTCGAATGTTCTAGGAAGATTCGACGGAGCGGCTAAACTGTAGGATGCCGCGATTGTACTTTTCCGGTCGAATGTTCCGCCTACAAGCTATAGAAGAATTCTAATGTTGTATGACTAGTAATAATTATATTTATAAATTATTATTACTAGTCAATCAACATTTTAATTCTTCTATAGCCTATGAGCGAAGCATTTGACTGGAAATATACAATTGCGGCGTCGTATAGTTTAGCTGCTCTGTCAAATCTTCTTAGAACTTTCAACAGACACCATGGGCCAGATTCACCAAAGAGATACGACGGCGTTTCTCCTGATAGGCCGTCGTATCTCTGTTTCTATCTATGCGACTGATTCATAGAATCAGTTACGCATAGATATCCATAAGATCCGACAGGTGTAATTGTTTTACACTGTCGGATCTTAGGATGCAATACCGCGGCTGCCGTTGGGTGGAGTTTGCGTCGTAAACCAGCGTCGGGTATGCAAATTAGCAGTTACGGCGGATCCCCGACGGATTTTCGCATTCGCTACGTCGTCCGTAGTCAAGTTTCCCGTCGCAATTTTAGTCGTTATTTGACCTGCCCTAACTTTAGTCAGCAATCGTATTGCTGTCTAAAGTATGGCCGTCGTTCCCGCATCGAAATTTTAAATTTAACGTCGTTTGCATAACACGTCCGGGAATACGGAAGTACGCTACGCGCGTCGCCGTTCGAAAAAATTACGTCACGGCGCGCAAAGCACGACAGGAATTGCGAAACTGAGCATGCGCAGTAGGTCCGGCGCGGGAGCGCGCCTAATTTAAATGGCACACGCCCATTTGAATTGGCCCGCCTTGCGCCAGAGGCCGCCGGCGTAGTTTTCATCGCAAGTGCTTGGTGAATCAGGCAGTTGCGATGAAAACTTGCGGCGGTGTAACGTATCTACGATACGTTACGCCCCGCAGTTCTATGTGAATCTGGCCCCATAAGCCTTCAATGACAGATTCGACGAAGCAGCGAAAAAACATACAAAAAGGCGACTCTTTGTAATTGTTGTCGAATGGTCTACCCCAACACTGTCTCTATAATGTTGAATCTTTCCTCTCTATGTAGAATAATCTTGGACTAATAGAGTTAAGCCTCGTACACACGACCGGTTTCCTCGGCAGAATCCATCAAGAAACTTGGTGGGAGAGCTTTTTTGCAGAGGAAAACGGTCGCGTGTACGTTTTTCATCGAGGAAACTGTCGAGGAACTCATATACGCATATATATCACTTGAGCATAATCAACCCGGATCATTACAACATACACACAGATTTTTTCTCCCTGGAAACTCAAAGCACTTTATCTGCAGCCATTATGGGTGTGCTTAGTAGATAATCATACTAGGGTCAATTTTAGACAGGAACCAATTAACCTACTTAACCTACCCAACCTGTCTTTGGAGTGTGAAAAGAAAACTGGAGTACGTGAAGAAAACCCACAAAAGCACATGCAGAACATGCAAACTGCCTGCAGGTAGTGTCGCTATAGTGACACAAAAAAAAAAAAAAATTGAATGTATTAAGCACAATAGGAGAGGGTTAATAGGAGACCATTATTGGGGAAAGCCCCAAAGTGTTTTACATGGCATCTTGTTTGTTACAGACAAGTTCTATACTAGCAGACAATGCAGCTGTCAAAATTTAGGTTCCCATTGTGGTAAAAAGTTAGACAGTTGTCAAGCTGCCTTGTCTGGAATGCATTTCAAAAACAGATGAATGATTTTATAATTATCTTTAAAAAAAAAAAAAGATTACCTTGGTCCTTTCCCTTCCTGGGTCATAGGTTCCAGACCACGTGATGACCTAGAAGGGAAGTTGAAGTAAACTTAATACATGTGAACAACAAAAGGCCAATGCAAATATTCAGAAAATCGATTTGGTTTATACAGAAAAAAAAAATCTTAACGCTTTCTCTTACTAATGTGATTGCTATCTTTACTCACCTAAAGGGAACTTGCCTTCAAAAATGTAGGGCAGTAACATATAACTCTTCGGAGGGATTCTAAGCTCTGCCTTAGCTACAATAGTAATTTTAAGACAAAATAAATAAAGTAAAATAAGGGATTAAGGAAAAATATATCTTATATAAATGTTTTTTAGCCCTTGGTTCGCAAAACTGTCAATCCCTGTAGTGTTGTAGTGCTGTAGTGTCAACTTCTCCTTGTGTCAAATGGTGGTCTGTCCCAGTGACCAGGGGTAGGCACCTGTTCCAGGTCTTTGCTGGTCCCTTTCTACTCGTACACACAATTGGAAATTCCAACAGAAAAAGTCTGATGTGAGCTTTTGAATGGAAATTCCGACCGTGTGTATGCTCCATCGGACTTTCCGAGCATGCTCTGGTTAGCTGGATCTCTGTCATTTTCTACAGCCCACACAATAAAAAATCATCTGGGCTGTTATATCATCTGCGTCGGAATTTTGCACGTCGGAATTGCTTCAGACTATCGGATAGGAATTTGTTTCGTCTGAAAATTTGAGAACCAGCTCTCAATCTTTTGTTGGCAGAAATTCCGACAGCAAAAGTCCGATGGAGCATACACAAGGTCGGAATTTCCATTCAAAAGCTCACATCAGACTTTTGCTGTCGGAATTTCTGCCAACAAAAGATTGAGAATGGTTCTCAAATTTTCAGACGGAAAAAAATCCTATTTGATCGTCTGTAGCAATTCCGACGCGCAAAATTCTGATGCATGCTCGGAAACAATTCAACGTATGCTCGGGAAGCATTGAACTTAATTTTCTCGGTTCGTCAAAGTGTTGTACGTCACTGCGTTCTTGACGGACAAAAGTTCAGAGAACTTTTGTGTGACAGTGTGTATGCAAGAAAAGCTTGAGCGGAATTCCGTCGGAAAAACCATCTAAAGTTTTTCTGACAGAAAATCTGATCGCGTGTACACGGCATTATTCTCATTCCAGATGATATAACAGCCCAGATGAATTTTTATTGTGTGGGCTGCAGAAAATGACAGAGATCCAGCTAACCAGAGCAATGTCAATTAAAAAAGGCCAGGACATAGGTTGTCGCTTGTAGCCAAGTTTGGGCTTCCTTAGAAAAACAACATTATTAGGTGGATTCAGAAAGAGTTAGGCCGGCGTATCAGTAGATACGCCGACCTAACTCGGAATCTGCACTGTCCTAAGTTTAAGTGTATTCTCAAACTGAGATACACTTAAACCTAGCTAAGATACGTCAGCCTGCGCCGTCGTATCTTAGGGTGCAATATTTAGGCTGGTCGATAGGTGGCGCTTCCATTGAGTTCGGCGTAGAATATGTAAATGACTAGATACGCCTATTCACGTACGTACGTGCGCCCATCGCAGTAAAGATACGCCGTTTCCGTAAGAGATACGCCGCCTAAAGATAAAGATGCCCCCTAGGTGGCGTAGCCAATGTTAAGTATGGCCGTGGTTCCCGCGTCAAAATTTGAAAATTTTACGTCGTTTGCGTTAGTCGTCCGTGAATAGGGCTGGACGTAATTTACGTCCACGTCTAAACCAATACGTCCTTGCGGCGTACTTTGCCGCAATACACACTGGGATACATACACGGACGGTGCATGCGCCGTTCGTAAAAAACGTCAATCACGTCGGGTCACAGTTAATATGCATAAAACACGCCCCCCACATCCTCATTTGAATTAGGCGCGCTTACGCCGGCCTATTCACGCTAAGCCGCCGTAACTTAGGAGGCAAGTACTTTGTGAATACAGTACTTGCCTCTCTGACTTATGGCGGTGTAGTGTAAATACGCTACGCCGCCACAAAGATGCGCGCCCCTACCTGAATCCAGCTAACTATGAGACTTTTTACTGCATATACACTTACCGGCCTCTTTATTAGGTACATGGGTTCAATTGCTTGGTAACACAAATCGCTAATCAGACAATCACACGGCAGCAACTCAATGCATTTAGGCATCTACATATGGTGAAGATGACTTGCTGAAGTTCAAACAGAGCATCAGAATGGGGAAGAAAGGGGATTCAAGTGACTATGAATGTGGCATGGTTGTTGGTGTCAGACAGGCTGGTCTGAGTATTTTTTAAAACTGCTGATCTAGTGGGATTTTCACGCACAACCATCTCTAGGGTTTACAGAGAATGGTCCGAAAAAAAAAAAAAAAATCCAGTCTAGCCTTGTTGATGTCAGAGGAGAATGGGTTTGAGATGATAGAAAGGCAACATTATTTATCGGCGTATACCGCGCACTATTTTGCCCTGAAAATCAGGGCAAAATCGTGGGTGCGCGATATACGCCGATACCCGCTTTCCCGCCACGAGTTTGAATACTGCGCCGGCATATACCGAGCGCAGTACACTCATGTATCTTCGGGCAGTCTTGGCGCCTCTCGCACTGACGTCCTGAGCGTACAGGAAGTCAGCGCGACAGTTGCCGAGCCTGCCCGACGATACGCGAGTGTACTGCGCTCGGTATATGTCGGCGCAGTATTCAAACTCGGCGCGGGAAACGAGCGGGGAGGACGCGAGGACGCCGCGAGGACACCGCAGAAGGACGCCGGACCCGCCGAAGAGGACACCCGACCCGCCGAAGAGGACACCCGACCCGCCGAAGACGGATGCCGGACCCGCCGAAGAGGACACCCGAAGCCGCAGAAGGACGCCGGACCCGACGAGGCCGCCGATGGACGCCGCGCAAGACACCAAAACTGTAAGTACAAAAAAAACAAAAAAACTTTTTTTCCACAGGATTGGGGGCCACTTTAGGAGTGCGCGGTATACCCGGGAGCGCATTATACCACAATAAATATGGTAACTACTAGTTACAACCAAGGAATTCAGAATACCATCTCTGAATGCACAACACATCAAACCTTGAAGCAGATTGGCTACAGCAGCAGATATCACGCCGGGTGCTACTCCTGTCAGCTAGGAACAGGAAACTGAGGCTACAATCCTCACAGGATGACCAAAATTGGACAATAGAAGATTGGAAAAACGTTGCCTGGTCTGATGAGTCTCGATTTCAGCTGCAACATTCAGACTTTCCAGTTGGTTCAAGTGGTGAGTGTTAGTT
The DNA here is from genome assembly GCF_905171775.1 of Rana temporaria. Classification (NCBI taxonomy): domain Eukaryota; kingdom Metazoa; phylum Chordata; class Amphibia; order Anura; family Ranidae; genus Rana; species Rana temporaria. The sequence continues at coordinate 400,554,936 of NC_053490.1, forward strand.
GTAAAGAACTTATTGTGGAAGTTTATTGTCGCTCACAGTGATCTCCTGAAGTGTTAGGCGATAGCCCAGCCTGTTATACCTATAAAACTAACTACAGGAGAGTATAGGTAAAAGCTATTCCTGGACCTAATAGTTCAGGAAGCCTAACTCTGACCACACCTCCTTATTTACCAGCGTTCTCATGACACTCTATACAGAATAGACTAAAAATCTTTGTTTGCGTCCTTTTACCATTAGAGCCAGTAATCGGCTTAGGCCTCGTACACATGACCGAGGAACTTGACGGGCGAAACACATGGTTTTCCTCGTCGAGTTCCTTGTTAGGCTGTCGAGGAACTCGACAAGCCAATTTTCTCCATTCCCGTCAAGGAAATAGAGAACTTGCTCTCTTTTTGGCTCATCGAGTTTCTCGACAGCTTCCTCTACGAAAATGTACAAACGACCGGTTTCCTCTGCAAAAAAAATTCTCCCAGCAAGTTTCTTGCTGGTTTTTGCCGAGAAACTCTGTCGTGTGTACGAGGCCTCATAAAGATGGAAAACTGTGACATTTTACCCAAATGTATTTTGAAAAAAAGCTCCTCAAGAACTAAACTGCACAATTCAAAGTTTTTAGAATGAAATATCAGGGGGCCCTTTTTAATTTTCTTTAAGAGGTCAGTGAATTTTAGCTGCACCCTGCACAGTTAAAGAAGCCTGAAATGCCCCAGCTTGTTCAACTTCAATGCCATGGCACCCCATGCTGAAAGAACATTGTTTTGTTCAATCATGACAATCTGCCAGTCCCCCAAATGGTTGGGAAGTGCTCTATAGTTGCAGATGTCATTTTTTCACATGAAGATATTTTTTTTAACCACTTAGCTCCAGAAAGTTTTACCCCTTTCATGACCAGGCCATTTTTAGCTATGCGGTACTGTACTAATTTAACTGACAATTGTGCGGTCATGCAACAATGTACCCCAAATTAGATTTATTCTTTTTTTTTTTACACAAATAGAGCTTTCTTTTTATTTATTTTGAAATAAAAAAAATGAATCTCTTAAAAAATTTTGGCCAAAATGTATTCTGCTACATTGTTAAACGATGAGATCTATACTGGTTTTTTTTTCACTACTAATGGTGGAAATCAGCGACTTATGCCGCATACACACCATCACTTTATGTGATGAAAAAAAATTACGTTTTTAAAAGCGTCACTTTAAATGACCGTGTGTGGGGGAAAACGTCGTTTTATGTCTTGTGAAAAACGACAAAAAAAATTTAAGCATGCTTCAATTTTATGTGTCGTTTTTCAAAACGTCGTTTTTTACTTCACAGAAATTGACCGTGTGTAGCAAAAAACGACGTTTAAAACGACGTTTTTACACCCGCGCATGCCCAGAAGCTAGTTATGAAGAAAGCTTTAATGGAAAAACGTGGTGAACGTAACCTCCGTTTGCTAGAGCATTGTGAAAAAACGATGGTGTGTAGGCAACTTCGTCTTTGAAAATTGAAGTTTCAAAAACGTCATTTTTTACTTCACAGAAAATGTAGTTTTTTTTTCATCACATAAAGTGATGGTGTGTACGCGGCATTATAATGGGACTGTGATAGTGTGGTGTAAAATCTGACACTAACTGACGCTGGGGGGAACTAGCTGCCACTGATATCACCAGTGGAATTATTAGTGATCAGTGCTAATATGCACTGTCACTGTACTAATGACACTGGGCAGTTAGGGGTTAACATCTTGGACAATCAAGGGATTAACTATGTGCCTATGTGTTTTGTTTTCATACTACAAATGGTGGTGATCAGCGACTTATAATAGGCCTATGTGTGCAGCAGACAATCAGACACTAAGGCCCCTTTCACATTGGAGCAGGAGCCGTGGTGGCGGTATTGCGCTGCTAGAAATAGAAATCGCCGGGATTGCCGCAGGAATCGGCCGCTAGCGGTGCGGTATTAACCCCCGCTAGCGGCTGATAAAGGGTTAATACCGCCCGCAATGCGCTTCTGCTGAGGCGCATTGCGGGCGGTATTGCCGCGGTTTCCCATTGTTTTAAATGGGAAGGAGCGGTATACACACCACTCCTCTCACCGCTCCAAAGATGCTGCTGACAGGAGATTTTTTCCTCTCCTGCCAGCGCATCGCCTCAGTGTGAAAGCCCTCTGGCTTTCACATTGAGTATGCAGTGAAGGAGTTTTTCAGGCGGTATAACAGCACTATTTTTAGAGCTGTACCGCCTGAAAAACTCCTCAGTGTGAAAGGGGTCTAACTGGCTCTGGGGGGAACACTCTGGGGGGGATCAGCTGCCACTGATATCACCAGTGGAATTATTACAGTGATCAGTGCTAATACAGGCATACTCCACTTTTAAGTACACAATGGGGTTTATTTACTATCGCTGGAGAGTGCAAAATCAGGCTCACTTCTGCATAGAACAGAAAACAAATTCTTCTGCGCACAAGTGGATTGTCCAACAATCAATAATCCATGGAAGAAGTATCAACAACGGTAACACCGGCCTTGCTGCCCTTAATGGATGGGGAATATCCTAATGGCAAACGAAAAGAAGAAAAGAAAAAGGCGCACCAGCCTAGTGTGTTACCGTTATACCAATTTAATAGAATAAAAATGTATACAAAACCTACTCACAAAGAAAGAATCACAATAGGCTTATCGACAAACGCTGTAGTGGATAACCCTCGAACCATACTCCGGCAGTGAGGGTGTGTCACTGCCGGCTGACGCGTTTCGAGGCTCCAAAGACCTCTTCATCAGAGCCCAGCAGTGTAGACCCCTCTATAGACCCCCCTTATATACATATGAGCACTCATGACCATGTACCAAATGAGGGCAAGGCGTGGAGGACCTCCCAGGGACCATCTAGACACCTCCCACCTGATAATAATAACAATAATAATAAAAGTTGATAGTATTGGATTAAAATCAAGTTATATTAGATTGGAATAAAATGATACCAAAAAAGAGCAGCTAAAAGTCATGGGCATAGAGTAAATTACTAGCTCTAAAAAACAACTAAAAAACTACTAGTTACAATGATGCCAATACTAGAGGAGATGATGATATTGTTATTGGTGACAGTAATTAACAATAATAATATTATTATTATTGCCAGTGGTGGTAAAGGCAAATCCCCCTAGAAAATTTGCCGGATGGATGTTGTTATTATGTCACTGATAATAATGTAGTGGCAACTAGTCTGGAAAATGCAGAGGGATGCAGCAACTACACTCACAGGTAAGTAGTTTCAGGGTGATCCGGAGAAGGCACTGTTCTCCTAGATGTAAACGGCCTCAGATGCATATCCATCCGTACTGGCGTGGTGTATAGCGGCGGAAATGCGCTTCCATAAAGGACAGTGAGTGGAGCGCATAGAAACCAATGAGCTTCTAACCCCAGCTTGTTCAATTAAGCCTGGTAATAAAACCTGGAAGCTTATTGGGTTCTAAGCAGAAGTGAGCCTGATTTTGCACTCTCCAGCGATAGTAAATAATCCCTATTGTGTACTTAAAAGTGGGGTATGCCTGTATGTCCTGTCATTGTACTAATGAAACTGGACAGTTAGGGGTTAACATCTTGTGCAATCAAGGGATTAACTATGTGCCCTATGTGGTATTTTTTTTCATACTACTTATGGCGGCGATCAGCGACTTATAAGAGGACTGTGATAGTGCGGCGACCAATCTGACACTAACTGACTCTGGGGGGGAACTAACTGCCAGTGACATTACATATATAATGATATGCACTGTTACTGTACTAATGACACTGGGCAGTTAGGGGGTAACATCTAGGGCGACCAAGGGGTTAAATATGTGCCTAACAAGTGTTTATGGGGCAGATACGCGCAGCGTATCAGAGATACGCTACGCCGCCGTAACTTACCCGGCTTTAGTTTGAATCCTTAAAGATTTTGCGCCGTAAGTTACGGCGGCGTAGTCTATCTCTGGCGGCGTAAGGGGACGTGTGTCGCAAGGACGTAATTTTTTTTAACATAGGAGTGAATTGCGTCCATCCCGATTCACGGACGACTTACGCAAACTAAATTTTTTTTTTTTAAATAAACGCAAGAACGACGGCCATACTTAACATAGCAGGTTTAACTATACGCGACGAAATACCAGCTTTAACTATACGCCGGAAAAAGCCGACTAGAGATGCCGTAAAAAAATGCGACGGCCGCTCGTACGTTCGTGGATCGTCGGAAATAGCTAATTTGCATACCCGACGCGGAAAATGACGTGAACGCCACCCAGCAAACGCCGAAGAATTGCATCTTAGATCCGAAGGCGTACGAAGACGTACACCTGTCGGATCTAACCCAGATGCCGTTGTATATTGTTCTGAGGATTCAAAACAACGATACGACGCGGGTAATTTGAAAGTACGCCGGCGTATCAGTAGATACGCCGGCGTACTCGCTCTGTGGATCTGCCCCTATGTGTTTACTGTGTGCTGCTTTTACTGGGAATCTAGTTGTTCCCCAAACAATGAGATCCCCCGGTCACTGAACACACAACTCTGTGTTGTTTACACTCACAGAGCTGTGTTCGGGAAAGCTCAGAGATGATCAGTGGGTGCCAGTGGTCAATCATCAGCCGGATGATTGGCATGTGCTTTGACCAAGCAAAACACAGGCAGGCATGCGCCCCGGACTTGGAAAAGCAGAATCACGTATATATATGTAAGTTTTGCACACAGCGGCCGCCCTGTAGCAGTAAATCTGCAGAAGTTGGTAAGCAACTGGTTAACACAGATTTCAGATCTTGTCTCCATTTACCTCTGAGCATTGAAAAGATCATATCAACAGTATAGGCAATTGTCTTTTGCACATTTTCCTCTTGAGAGATATTTTTCTACATAATACAAGAAGTTTTCAGCTAGATAATTTCCCTTGTAAATTACCTCTTAAAAGACTGCTTATATTACTTTTCTGTACATATATGGTTGTAGCAGTTTATCATCAAAACAATTTTGGTATTATGGCTAGCATTGCAAAGAAGTAGTTATTATATATGATATATGATTTATATGATCACCAGCTCCATCTAGTGGCCATAATGTGATATTTTCCTTATTCACTTTATTCTGCACGAATAACATTTGACCTGGAGGGAAAATATTCTAATAACATTTGATTTTGATTTTGCACTTATTTGCTCAGTATGAACACGCAGTTTTACAGGAGGAATAGCTCTGGAATTTATTTCTAAATACACTCCATAAACCTTATGAATGTTTAACATGCAACGTAACTTCTAAACTTCTAAACTTTCCATGCAAAGCTTAATATTTCCCTACAAAGAAACATATGCAATTGCTGCTAGAAATAAATGTACTACTTACACAAGAATTTCCACTGTACAGTCTGTGAAGGATATGCTTCAGTTAATTCTCCCTGCTAGTAAATGCTGTGTATGTTAAAGGGTAATTGACCCCCTGTGTTTTGTGAAGAAGCCCTGTGTTTACTGTTTACTGTGATTAGAAGGGGATTCTGTTACAACTAGTAATTACCTTCACTGATGTCATTATCTTAAGAAATGTGTCTTCAGAGTCCTCCACGTGGAATATTGGGTGATCTTCGTTATGGGAAGAAGGGAATGTTTGACGGGGATATCATTCTAATACCGTCACACAGTCTATGCAGCCCTTCCACTATACAGTCTGTACAGTACTGCAGGAGGTAAACTTTTGCAACTTGCAAAATGTTAGACAATTGCAATAAATAGTGTCCGGTGATGGTGAACCTTGGCACCCCAGATGTTTTGGAAGTACGAGTGTAATGTCTTCTGTCCTGACGCCCTGGGGACCATTGGCCCTGGTGACCATGCAAAAAAAATAAAAACGGGAGGGGGGCCGGCCGGGCCTGTAAGGGGCCCTGGGGACCATTGGGCCCCTTACAGGTGTAATGCAAAAAAAAAATGAAAATAGAAAAAAAAATAAGAAAAAAAAAGAAAAACAGGAGAGGGGCCAGCCGGGCATGTAAGGTGCCCTGGGGACCATCGGGCCCCGTACAGGAGTAATGCAAAAAAAAAAAAATTGATTAAAAAAAACGGGAGAGGGACTAGCTGGGCATGTAAGGTGCCCTGGGGACCATCGGGCCCCTTACAGCTGTAATGCAAAAAATTTAAAATAATAAGAAAAAACGGGAGGGGGGCCAGCCGGGCCCCTTACAGGTGTAATGCCTGTAACCCCCCTGATGGCGGCCCTGAGTGCATGAGCATTATGGGGAAAGTAGTTACAAACCATGAGGGGTGCCAAGGTTCGCCATCACTGGTGTAGCCTCTGTGCCATTACCACTTAGAGAGCACCAAGAGAGTGTATGTTGTTGTATGTTTTTGTACACACAGCATAATTTTTACACCAAATTGCAATCCAATTTGTGGATAAACTTATTTAATGAACAAACCACACTTCTGATGGCTGGGATAGGGCAGAATTTAGGAAATGCTTACTATTTCCTGCAGCCGACTAATGGCATCATTTTACACCTCTCACGTCTAAGCCCAATCTTTTAGAAGTTAAAGACGGTTTTATTTATTTTTTGGTAAGATGTATCTTTTTATTACAAATTAAATTGTATATTGCAACAAATTTATTCATGTACGACCTGTAAAGTTATTGAAATGGCAGTATTAAAAACTACAGTTTATTAAGCTTTGTATCATAGTTTTGGGAAGCTCAGCCTTTCCACAGATGTTTTTTTTTGTTATCTTTTGTGATAACAAATGTCACCTGTGAGCTTTTTGTATTTATTTTACTGTTTTATGAATGATGTAGTAGTAGTAGATTGGCTGCATTTGCATGTGTTTATTTCCTTTTCCTGCAAGTAAAACAGTTATCTCTAGCTGATATATAAAACCTGTGAAATGACTGACATCAGCAGAGCGTACCTAGAAGTGAGGAGGCATATAATCAATTATCACATTAAAGGGGCACTACAAGGTAAACAGATTATAGTGTTACTCGACACATGTTACAATAGATAATAGGATGACTGAGAAGGAGAGCACATAATTATAGTATACTGCAGTAGATAATCAGAAAGAAGATGACAGGTATCATCCGGGAGAATAAAACCCACTATCTTCAGAGTCGCATTTAGCCCATGTTAATATGCTATCAGTGTGAATAAACCGATTGCTTTTCATCAGATTTATATAGGAAAGTTAAGGGTAGGCCTATAGGTGACATAATGTAGATGCAGATATAGGTGACATAATGTAGATGCAGATATAGTTGATATACTGTAGATCAGGCGTGCCCAACCAGTGGCCCAGGGGCCACATGTGGCCTGCGGAGCCCTCTAAAATGGCCGTCGACCTCCTGCTCTGGGATGGCAGGTTGGCAAGCCCAGATCACAGGTTGCAGACCTGCCATCCCAGAGCAGCAGTTTTGTGAATGAAGCTACTGGTAGAGGAAACAAGCACAGAGCCACAAACTTCTGTTATCAAAGTGCAGCTAACCCGCAGAAAATCCACAGGTGCACTATGCTGCACCCACAGTTTGGGAAAATCGCAGTGCATCAGTGTAAAAGCAGCCTTAGGCCCCTTTCACATGATCGGTCTGACCTAATCAGACTTAATATTCACCTCTATGGAGCAGCAGATGTAAACAGACTTGTGTCTGTTTACACCTGCCTACCAAAAAAAAAATAGAAAGGGATCTGCCCCCTTCCGTCTGGGCGGATCGGATTGGATCAGAGGGTCCATAGAGTAGAGTGGGCTGTGTCCGTAGGCACGGACCTGTCATCCTTAGTTTAGTGTCTTATGATTAAGGCCAAGACAGTGGTGTTTGTTTGGAGGACCATATTATTATTGAGGCTTGTCCCTATCAAACCATGTCCCTAAAATCTTAGGTTCACCCTCATAATTCATCACTAAAGTGTAAACTGTATTTAAAGCCAAAATGATGCACAATAGCCTGAGGCATAACACACGTATGGATGAGCCGAACATATCTGGGTTTGGGTTGGAGGAAGGTTTGCAGAATATGAGTTAAGTGCAGGTGCTGATTCTGAAGAATATGTAAGAATGTTTCAAGAGCAATATTAACCACTTCAATACTGGGCGTTTTTAACCCCCTTCCTGCCCAGGCCAATTTTCAGCTTTCAGCGCTGTTGCACTTTGAATGACAATTGCACGGTCATATCATTTTGTTCACACAACTAGAGATTTCCTTTAGTGGTATTTAATCACCACTGGGTTTTTTAGTTTTTTGCTAAATAAAGAAAAAATTCTGAAAATTTTGCACATAAATAATTATTCTTTATAAATTTAGCCCAAAATGTATTTTGCTACATTTCTTTGGTGAAAATAGTTCACAAACTATGGTATAGATCAGTGGTTCTCAACCTTGGGGTCGGGACCCCCTCGGGGGTCAAATGACGATTTTCCAGGGGTCACCGAATCCCGGGCTGTTCCTGAAGCCCACAGCACTCACAGCCTTTTTGCAACCGCCCAGCTGGGCTGTTCCTGGAGCCCTCAGCCGCCCATTCAATTCACAACATGGTGGGAGGCAGAGACTAGAGGTCAGCTGTCTGGTGAGAAATGTGAAGTGGGAGAGGCTGGAGGAGACCCTATCTCCTGATTTCGGCATAGGTGTCACTGCTGCGAGATACCACAGAGCTGGAGACACATTGAGCAACACTACCTGTGATTGCAATTTAAAGTCCCCACTACAGTTCTTAGATCAGCAGATGATCTTGATCAAGAGTACCTAAGCTGGCTGATCAGAACTCCCCGCCAGCACTGCCACTCATCCCAACTCCCCGTAAGCACTTCCACTCATCCCAACTCCCTGCAAGCACTGCCACTCATCCCAACTCCCCGCAAGCATTGGCACTCATCCCAACTCCCCACCAGAACTACCACTCATCCCAACTCCCTGGCCATAACTGCCACTCATCCCAACTCCCCACCAGCACTGCCACTTATCCCAACTCCCTGCAAGCATTAGCACTCATTGCAACTCCTTGGCCAGCACTGCCACTCATCCCAAATCCCCAACAGCAATGCCACTCATCCCAACCCACCCCCACCCCCAAGGAGTAAGAGAAGGAATAAAAATAGAGAATACATGGAGGGGAGAGGAAAAGAGGGGGAGAAACAAAGAAATAAGAGAGGGAAAGATGGCTACAGAGAGGGATGGGGGGGAAAAACAAGAAATTAAGATAGAGAGAGATAAAAGGGAACGAAAAGAGAACATACAGAGAGTGGTATTTCCTAAAATATACCATAAGGGGTTTTAATACTGTACGAGTGGAAAGGTCTCAAGGAGCCCTAAATGTCCGTGGGTTAGGGGCGCAAATTACTTGTCTTGCCTTGGGTGCCGACGACCCACGCTACGAAAATTCTACAGTTAGGGGTCTCTACAACTTAGGAAATTTTATCAAGGGGTCACGGCACTAGGAAGGTAGAGAACCACTGGTATAGATGGTATACAGTATATCTGAAAAATGATCAATCCTGATGTACTGATGGTACAGATTGGTTCTTAAAGGCCCCTTAAATGTCAGGATAGTACAAATAATCCCTTCTTGGAAAGTTGACAGTCCAAGGTATATAATAAAGGGCATGGCGGGATTTTTAACTGCTTGCCGACCAGCTGCCGCAGTTATGCGGCGGCAGGTTGGCTCCCCTGCGCGAGAGCCTGTAGCTATACATCGGCTCTCGTGCATGCCACTAGGGGCACGTGCGCGCCACCGGGCACACGCGATCGCTCGTTACAGAGCGAGGACTGGGAGCTGTGTGTGTAAACACACAGCTCCCGGTCCTGTCAGGGAGAGAAATGCTGATCTTCTGTTCATACAATGTATGAACAGAAGATCAGTCATTTCCCCATGTCAGTCCACCCCCCCTACAGTTAGAACACACCCAGGGAACATACTTAACCCCTTCCCCGCCCCCGAGTGTTAACCCCTTCACTGCCAGTGGCATTTTTATGGTAATCCAATGCATTTTTATAGCACTGATCGCTATAAAAATGCCAATGGTCTCAAAAATTTGTCAAAAGTGTCCGAAGTGTCCGCCATAATGTCGCAGTACCGAAAAAAATCGCTGATCGCCGCCATTACTAGTAAAAAAATATTAATAAAAATGCCATAAAAATACCCCCTATTTTGTAAACGCTATAACTTTTGCGCAAACCAATCAATAAACGCTTATTGCGATTTTTTTTACGAGAAATATGTAGAAGAATACGTATCGGCCTAAACTGAGGAAAAAAAATGTTTTTTTATATATTTTTAGGGGATATTTATTATAGCAAAAAGTAAAAAATATTAATTTTTTTCAAAATTGTTGCTCTATTTTTGTTTATAGCGCAGAAACTAAAAAGAGGTGATCAAATAACACCAAAAGAAAGCTCTATTTGTGGGGGAAAAAGGACGCCAATTTTGTTTGGGAGCCACGTCGCACGACCGCGCAATTGTCAGTTAAAGCGACGCAGTGCCGAAACGCAAAAAGTGCTCTGGTCTTTGACCAGCAATATGGTCCGGGGGTTAAGTGGTTAAAGAATGTTTTTTTTGGGGGGTTTTTACGTACTGTCACCAGTGTAGTGCAGCATCATCATATAACTGGTTTTGCAGGGATTAGGGACACTGACTGGTGACAGTACCAAAAGAAGGGGAAAACAAGTATATATCATTTTTTAAAATTCTTATTTTTTACTGCACTGTGACCAGAGCAATATCAGGTTTCCATAGTAGAATTATACTACTCTAGGGAACTGATCACGGTTTTTATTTTTTTACTTTTATACATTGCTATAAGCAAGCATTTTACTGTATGAAACTGATTTAGTTCGTTTTGTTGTGATTGCCAAAGCCTGGTGATAACTTCAAAGAGGTGCTAGAGTTAATGGAGCGTTGAAATGAATTAACATGAAGAGAAACCACCACCGATAGGTAGAAGGAACCGCCGCTCCAGATGATGTACCTCAGTGGTGAATGAAATAGCCCAAAATCCAGTGGGTGCAGGCAATGCACAGAGCATAAATGGGAGAAAAGAAATTTTGGACAGCCGCACTCCAATAAAAGGTAAAAAGGTGGTGCCTTTTATTCTGGTAAAAAATACTACAAAAGCAAGAAAAAAACAGCAAGCAGTGGGGTAATAGAGCTAACTAGTTTCACATTGATAACCAATGCTTAGTCACAGCTATGACTAAGCATTAGTTATCAATGTGAAACTAGTTAGCTCTATTACCCCACTGCTTGCTGTTTTTTTACCAGAATATGTATAAACCCGAACACATATGTGTTCGGGTTTAAAGGGATGAGCCCACAGGAAGTGACAAGGACACTGCATTATTGGCAGGATCAGCAGGTGTTTTCTGTACTTCCTGAAAATGAAGTCATGAAGAAGTAAAAATAAATGCAGCTATCACATCTAATGACTGCCTGAACCAATTGGAGCCGACAGCCATCACGTTACAGAGATAGTCTGCCATATTTTGGAAACCTCCAAGGAATTTAAAGGCCGCGGCTGGGTTATAGCCATCTGACCGTAATGCTTGCCTTCTGGTAAGCTGCTTTTTCTTCCGGTGGAGGGTGCACTTTGATTTATGTGTCACTTGGTGGTGTGGAACGTAGGAAGTTTTTCTGCAAGGAATTAATCTGCATACCCCATGGACATGCTATTAACAATCTATTAAATTACGGATGTTTTTACCTATCACACTCTCACAGTTTGCTGATTTCAATTGACTTTTATTTGTGGCGCGGCTTTTTTCTTGTTTCTATTGCCAACTTGTGTATCGCACGCCAGCTGCTGCCTGTAGCATAGAGGTTGGAAGGGTATTAGCGCGGTTTTTGTTTTTCCATACCACAGATGAAGATAGCTGGTTACCAGGACATGATGGTCCAAAAAAAATTCCGGATGCGTATGGAAGGGTGTGTACCATAGATTAGGAAGAAAAAAAACATAGCATAACTCTGTGTTGAATGTTGAAAATTTAATGTAGCAAGAACACTTACATTTAGATGGATGTACAAGCGCTTTGTGCAAAGTAGTAGCAACAATGGGGTTCCGCCCAACGTGTTTCATCCCAAGGACATCATCTGGGGTCAGACGGACTTTTTCCATCGGAAATTCCGACAGTGTGTATGCCCCATTGAAGTTTTTCCATCCGATATTCCGAGGAATTCCGTCGGAGTTTAGATAGAGAACATGTTCTCTTTTACTCTGATTCCGATGTGAGTTTGGCCGGGCAAAAGCCTGATCGTGTGTACGGGGCATAAGGCTACTTTCACACTGAGGTGTTTTTCAGGCGCTAAAGGGCTAAAAATAGTGGATGTAAAGCGATTGAAAAACGCCTTCCCTTGCCACCCCAGTGTGAAAGCCTGAGTGCTCACTTGAGCAATGCGCTTGCAGGATGGGAAAAAAATCCTGGAAGCAGCATCTTTAGGGCATTGCGGGAGCGGTGAATACACAGCAGTCGAATAGCGCCGTTAAAATGATGGTCATGCGCCACAAAAAATAGTGGTGCTTTACTACCAATGTCCCCCCCGCCCCAGTGCCCTTAATAACATGCCTAGGGGAATAAACAGTTGGGGATTCCTTTCATCTATACCTTACCTTTATCTGAGATGATGGTCTAATATACAGGGAGTACAGAATTATTAGGCAAGTTGTATTTTTGAGGATTAATTGTATTATTGAACAACAACCATGTTCTCAATGAACCCAAAAAACTCATTAATATCAAAGCTGAATATTTTTGGAAGTAGTTTTTAGTTTGTTTTTAGTTTTAGCTATTTTAGGGGGATATCTGTGTTTGCAGGTGACTATTACTGTGCATAATTATTAGGCAACTTAACAAAAAAAAATATATACCCATTTCAATTATTTATTTTTACCAGTGAAACCAATATAACATCTCAACATTCACAAATATACATTTCTGACATTCAAAAATAAAACAAAAACAAATCAGTGACCAATATAGCCACCTTTCTTTGCAAGGACACTCAAAAGCCTGCCATCCATGGATTCTGTCAGTGTTTTGATCTGTTCACCATCAACATTGCGTGCAGCAGCAACCACAGCCTCCCAGACACTGTTCAGAGAGGTGTACTGTTTTCCCTCCTTGTAAATCCCACATTTGATGATGGACCACAGGTTCTCAATGGGGTTGAGATCAGGTGAACAAGGAGGCCATGTCATTAGTTTTTCTTCTTTTATACCCTTTCTTGCCAGCCACGCTGTGGAGTACTTGGACGCGTGTGATGGAGCATTGTCCTGCATGAAAATCATGTTTTTCTTGAAGGATGCAGACTTCTTCCTGTACCACTGCTTGAAGAAGGTGTCTTCCAGAAACTGGCAGTAGGACTGGGAGTTGAGCTTGACTCCATCCTCAACCCGAAAAGGCCCCACAAGCTCATCTTTGATGATACCAGCCCAAACCAGTACTCCACCTCCACCTTGCTGGCGTCTGAGTCGGACTGGAGCTCTCTGCCCTTTACCAATCCAGCCACGGGCCCATCCATCTGGCCCATCAAGACTCACTCTCATTTCAACAGTCCATAAAACCTTAGAAAAATCAGTCTTGAGATATTTCTTGGCCTAGTCTTGACGTTTCAGCTTGTGTGTCTTGTTCAGTGGTCGTCGTCTTTCAGCCTTTCTTACCTTGGCCATGTCTCTGAGTATTGCACACCTTGTGCTTTTGGGCACTCCAGTGATGTTGCAGCTCTGAAATATGGCCAAACTGGTGGCAAGTGGCATCTTGGCAGCTGCACGCTTGACTTTTCTCAGTTCATGGGCAGTTATTTTGCGCCTTGGTTTTTCCACACGCTTCTTGCGACCCTGTTGACTATTTTGAATGAAACGCTTGATTGTTCGATGATCACGCTTCAGAAGCTTTGCAATTTTAAGAGCGCTGCATCCCTCTGCAAGATATCTCACTATTTTTGACTTTTCTGAGCCTGTCAAGTCCTTCTTTTGACCCATTTTGCCAAAGGAAAGGAAGTTGCCTAATAATTATGCACACCTGATATAGGGTGTTGATGTCATTAGACCACACACCTTCTCATTACAGAGATGCACATCACCTAATATGCTTAATTGGTAGTAGGCTTTCAAGCCTATACAGCTTGGAGTAAGACAACATACATAAAGAGGATGATGTGGTCAAAATACTCATTTGCCTAATAATTCTGCACTCCCTGTAGATGTTAATAGGGGAACCTACACAATCAATGAAAAACAAACAGCGTGGTCCCACTAAAAATACAAAAGTCCAAGGGTCTGGTATGGAATTTACCTTGGGAGTACACCACACTGTTTTTATTTGTTATTTTTTTTTTGCTTGGGATGCCCCTTGACATCCATAACACCCTTAACCTTGGTTAAGGGTGTTATGGATGTCAAGGGGCATCCCAAGCAAAAAAAATAAAAAATACAAAAAAAACAGTGTGGTGTACTCCCAAGGTAAATTCCATACCAGACCCTTGGACTTTTTAATGCCCCACAAAATTAAAAATAAATAAAAAAAAGATGAAGACAACTAATGAAAACAAAACATAAGTTTAAATATTACAAAAAAAATTAAATAGTGAAAAAACAAATCAGCAGACAAATTATAGCTATGAGGAGAATTGGAAGGATTGAAATAGGCCTTCTTAAAGGGTAATTCCACTTTTGTGGAAAAATAAATACAGCAAATAAAATAATTACTGTAGCACATTCAATTGCTACTCTGGCCATATAGAAATGTAATGTTATTAAAACCATCTTTCCTTTTCAAACTGCAGCACTATAATTTTCTGTAAAATTCAATGCAATGCAACTCAGAGGTGTTCTGTGCTTGGGTAAAGAACACTGCACTCAGATACAAGCCAGGTTTTGGACTTCATCTCTACAAGAAAAAAAAAGTAATTTTGGTGAGATACTCCCTAGTGGTTAATTACCTCTGTGCACCAGCTGAATAAAATTAATTAGTCACTCCCATTCAGAATTCATATCCAAAAGACATAATGGAACAAACCTCTTTTTCTTCAGAGCAGAAATTTTCTTGAAAAATTTTGCAATATAAATTGATCACCCAGAGGGAATTGTTTTGTTCTTAGCAAAAGTGGAATTACTCTTTAAAGGTTTTAATTAAGGTTTAATGAGGGCTTAAATAGGAAATTTCAGGCTGCTGCCGACAATGCTGGTGCATATGTAACCCGCCAGTGACATTACAATTGATTTTGCAATATAGGGGTAGCTACCTGAGAGAAGGAAATGGTTAATGGCCAGAGCTGTAGACACAAACAGGCAGCTGTATGTCACACACCACCAACCTCTGCACTGTTTCTTACATACTATAAACCCCAGAACCCTACATTACACACACTTGATCTATGTACTCTTACCCTCTAAACTCTTCAACCTTTCCTCACATTTTACTGGGGTCCTGTTGGGTTATCTCCTCCACTTAAAGACCGGGCCTTTTCTGGCACTTTTCGTTAACAAATTTAAATCAGTATTTGTTGCTGGAAAATTACTTATAACCCCTAAACATTATTTATTTCATTTTAGCAGAGGCCCTAGGGAATAAAATGGTGATCATTCATTTTTTTTATATCTCACGGTATTTGAGCAGCAGTTTTTCAAACGCGACTTTTTTGTAAAAATTTTTTTTAATGAATTAAAAAACAAACACAAAAACACAATATATCCCCCCAATTTTTTTGTATAATATGAAAGATGATAATATGCAGAGTAAATATATACTTAAAGTGGAGGTTCACCCTATAAAAAATTTCTAACACTACATCCAGCCCAGTCCTGTATATAAAATGACACTGACCTTTTTTTGACCTTTTTTTTTCTTTGACGTAGATAGCGTTTAGCCGTGGAATTCACCGCGGCTTCCGGGTAGGGAATCCCGCGGGAGTGGGCGTTTCTATTGTCATGCCAATTGATTGACATGCTAAACGACGGTGTACACAGCGCGTCACGACTTCCCGAAGGAAGCTCGGGTCGGCTCGGCTCTATTCGGCGCCTGCGCACCGGCGCCGAATAGAGCCGAGCCGACCCGAGCTTCTTTCGGAAAAGCTTTTCAGCGGCTCATGAGCCACTCGATACACTTTCAAGAGAAAGACAGTCACCGACTGCAAAAAGACAATACTGGGGTTATGGCTGATCGCGATAATCTCGGTAAATCACTTGAAAACGCAACATATATATATACGTATTGCAGTCGGCAAGTGGTTATAAAATTGGGCTGCAAGCTCGTGATCGTTGATATTCTCCTTGTTGTTCAAGTAAATCTCCACTTCTCCAAGGTTGTCCACCCCTGTTTTCAACAGTGTTACAGCTGCTGCTGTTGTACAAAGAAAGACTTGGCTGCCATGTTGCAAGCGAAAGCTGCAGGAGAATGCAAGGAGGGGTATAAAGACAGGACATACAACATATATACTGCGTACATCGTTAATGTTTTTTATGGTGTACCACACGCCTTTAGTCTATAACTGGTTAAAAAAAAAGTACGTTGAAACTGATGCCTTGTACACACGATCGGTTTTCACGACGAAAAACTGCCATTTTTCATAGTGGTCGTGAAAACCGGTCGTGTGTATGCTCCCTAGCAGTTTTCTTGATGAAAAAACTGCCCGCAAAAAAAATTGAAACCAGTTCCCTTTTTTCTTGTCGTGTTTCCCATCAGTTTTTTTCTCGTCGCGAAAAACAGTCGTGTGTATGCTTTTCTGAGGGCAAAAAAAAACGTGCATGCTCAGAATCAAGTATTCAGCCCAAAGGGTGGTGCCATTTGAAAGGAACGTCCCCTTTATAGTCCTGTCGTACGTGTTGTACGTCACCGCGCTTTGGTCGGACGTTTTTTTGCATGAACGTATGTATGCAAGTCAGGCTGGAGAGGAAACACGTAGAGAAAAATTTCATTTTTTTTCCTGCTGAGAAAAATGGTCGTGTGTACGGCCCCGTACACACGTCCGAGGAACTCGACGTGCCAAACACATCGAGTTCCTCGTCGAGTTCAGTGTGGAAGCCACCGAGATCTCGGCGGGCCGACTTTCCTCATTGTACAACGAGGAAATAGAGAACATGTTCTCTTTTCGGCCCGACGAGTTCCTCGTCGGCTTCCTCGCTGAAAAGTGTACACATGACGAGTTTCTCGGCAGAATCCAGCTCCGACCAAGTTTCTGGCTGAATTCTGCCGAGAAACTCGGTCGTGTGTACGGGGGGCCTACGAGTCATCAGAGTAATGGCAAGTCCATTTTGAGGCTGTATTAGCAGATAATATAGATTCTCCACCTCTTTCTCATTTGAAGCTGTTTTCATAAGATTCAGTTGAGAAGAGTCCCTGAAATAGGCCCCAACACACCAGTGGTGTTATGTCTTCAACTTGGTGAAAGGCATGTTGGAAGTCTGTACTAGCTCGCTGTACCTGCAAACACAATTAGGATTATGAAACCCAATATACTGGTACACAGCTTGTAAAGAATTACTATTATCTCATCCTGTCATGCTTTGGACTTTAATCTTGAATAAAAGTTGTTTTTATGATATGAAACTAATAATTAGATTTTCTTTGGTAAAAAAAAATTTAAAAGCACCCTAAGAACAGCTGTTGACAGTTCTCTTTATGTCATTTTAATGGAGTAGCTTGTGTTGTGGTTACTCTTTGTGGTTTAGGTAATTTGTGGTTTGGTTTGTTATAAGCTAAAATTACTTCCATTCTAGTGAGTAACTATAAAAATATTTTTCAATGCAGAAAATATATGTAAATCACTTGCAGCCAGCATTAAAGATAAGTGGAAACTATGTGTTTTGAGTTAAATGGCAGTTGATAAAAGAGGTCTATCCAGTACAGTACCTACACTGTTCCCAGGCAACTTATTTACAAGTGATCATTAAGGGGATTTTAAAAGTGTTTCATGCGTTTGTACACGATCAGATCTAAACAGTTTTCTATGAATACTCCATGGGGTTATTTAGACATAGATGCTGTATAATTGTTTACATTTTTATAAAAAAATCTATATAATAAACTGTAACGCCATCCAGACTAGTGTACACTTAAATTTTTAGTGGGAATCCGAAATTTCCTAAGTAGCAGTTTGAAGTGGTAAGATGTCTTGCGACCTTGCTGTGTTCTACACTACATTGAGATAGGAAAATAATTGGAGTTTTTAATCTGATATAATATATCTATTTTGTGCTACTGCATATATACAATCTTTGTTTTACAAAATAAACACCTAATACATGAATCAAGAGGATTCCAGGTTTGCTTTCCCTGACTGAGATCTCAAACCATGTCATCCAATAAGGGAAGAGCCATTCTTCTGACTATTCTGAGGCCTCGTACACACGACCGTTTTCCTCGACAGAATCAAGAAACTTGGTGGCAGAGCTTTTTTGCAGAGGAAAACGGTCGTGTGTATGTTTTTCATCGAGAAAACTGTCGAGGAACTCGATGAGAAAAAAAGAGAACAAGTTCTCTTTTTCCTCTTCGGGAGTCTCAATTTCCTCGTCGTGTTCCTCGTCGGGCTGGTTTTTGACGAGAAACACGTTTGTGTGTATGCTTAGAAACCTGCGCATGCTCAGAATAAAGTATGAGACGGGAGCGCACCTTCGGTAAAAGTAGCGTTTGTAATTGAGATAGCACATTTGTCACGCTGTAAGAGACTGAAAAGTGCAAATCGTCTCTTTCCAAACTTTTACTTAACACGCAGTAACATGAGATTAGCAAAAGCAGCCCCAAGGGTTGTGCCAGTGGAATCGAACTTCCCCTGCCGTCGAACGTCACCGCATTTGAGAACGACAAGATTTGGTCTTGACAGTGTGTACGCAAAGAAAGCTTGTCAAGATTCTCGACAAGCCTAACAAGGAACTCATCGAGGAAAACAATGTTTCATTTACGACGAGTTCCTCGGTCGTGTGTACGAGGCCTCAGTGTAAATTTCAGCTTAAGCTAGTGAACTATGTAAATATCAGCCTTTTTTACAACAGGTTCTAAAAAGGTAGGGGAAAGCAAGAAATTGAGCTGAGCTCCACCTGCTGGCTGGGTAGAAGACAACATAATAATATGAAACAGGGCAGAGGCTATTAGCCTACATCGTCTTTCCAGAAGATCTAATTAAATATCAGTCATCCATTAAGATTAGCAAACAAGATAAACTAATTTCAATGTTAAATAAGAGTTAAAAGTTAAATAAAGCATTAAGAAACACGCCTTGCTTATGTTCCTCTCTCTTTTCAATTCTGAGATGAAACTGAGACCTGTAGTAGAATAAAAGAATAACTTAAAGTGCATGCACACCCATGAGTAATGCTGGAATGGTTGTGAGTTGTGTCCTGTGTAGTCCAGACTATGGGACACCCCTCAGGTCAAGTACATAGTTTTGGTGGCCCCAAAAATGGCTATCTTCATGTGCTCATTATTTTCCTGAGATATTTTTCTTGTGACAGACAGCCTACTCTCAGAAAGAGGCGGAGCCTCAAAAAACATGTTGGCGACAGTGCCTGTTAGTTAAGGCTGTCAAAAAGAGAACTATACAGCCGATTCATCCTTGCAATGTTGGTCATTGTTGGCTTTTCCTCTTCCCTAAATGCTGGATTTTACAAAGGGAGGGAGACAAGTCTGCATACACTGATCTATTCTGTGAATTTTGCTATGTGATGACAATGCTTTTGTGAGTCCAATTCGTAATTATTATTATTTTTAATTGTTTTACATGCGTTATCCAGTGCACGTTACAGTTTGTTTTGTTTTGTAGCCTGCTACATTTTACCTGAGCAACCTGTAGACGTCACATGAAAGAATAAAAACACCCTTACATCCAAAAGGCTCTAGCTCAGGGGTAGGCAACCTGGGGCCCTCCAGCTGTTGTGGAACTACATTTCCCATGAGGCATTGCTAGGCTGGCAGTTACAATTACTCCCAGAAACATGATGATACTTGTAGTTCTGCAACAGCTGTAGGGCCCCAGGTTGCTACCCCTGCTCTAGCTCATGAAGGGGTAAACATATGTGCTGCCCTGCACCTGAAAATGTACACACAGTGCTTCCCATATGTAGCGCTACCCCCTCAGGAGCCGCTGGTTTGATCGGCGTATTTAAGTTACCTCCGTGATGTGTCTAGGGGTAATGATGGTGATGAGAGCAGTACGGAATGTCCAGACTGTTGGTTGACGTTTTCAATGCTTTATTTCTGGTCCAACATGACCAACAGTCAAATTGAGGTAGATAGTATAGATTGGTGAAAAGAGAATAAACTTCACAGATTCAGGCTATGGATAGAAGAAGCAGTCCTGCCTCCAATAACTTCACTTGTCACGTCGCCACTCCAGCTGGAGTGGGTAAATTGCCCCTGGACAGACCCCTCTCACAGGCCTGGCAGCCAGAGCGTCACTTAGAGCTTTCTGGGGGGGGACGGTCTCTGCCACAGACCCGTCCCTATTGGATTTTCTGGATTGGTAAGGGACCCCTGCCACAGGCCCAATGTATCAAGAGCGTGAATAGTAGAGCGAATCCTCCCCGTTAATGATCAGCCTGAATCTCCCTCAGGTAGACTTCTTGTCACCGACTGACAGTTTGCAGCATACAATCTGTCAGTGTCCGGCCACCCAGATCCCCAATGGTTCATCTAAGCCCTGTTGGGTCACCTGCCTCCGGGTTCACCTCAGACCGACTCCCCATCAAACAGCACAACTCGCTTGGGATCTTCTTGGTGAGGGATGGGAAACCCAGTCAATCACTGGGGCCCCTTTGCAGCATCAGTTGCCTCGGGCCATGAGGGCCCAGAGTCAGGAAGTCCGCGTAGCACGTGCACCCCGGCCTGGTAGGCCATAAAGCCAGAGCCCGTGATGTGCGCACACCCTAAAGGTGGGTGCCGCACCTGGAACCAGGAACCTGTGAAGAACCCCAAGCAATGGCCTCCGCCACAGAAATACCCCTCCCCAGCATGCTCCGCGAGGAAAAACTCCTCTAATTGGCTGCTGGGAAGAAGCGGCTCCGCCTGGACCCCTTTGGCGCCACCTGTCATCCAGAGAAGAAGTGGCATCTCTGGAGCCAGAATGACCCACAGGACAGTTCAGGGCTGGCGACAGCCAAAGTTAAATAAATCAACATGGATGAGAGCAAATAAGTCTCTCATCCCACTAAATTTAAACATAAGTACACAGGCGCTACACATATTATTAGTGTGGGTTAAACGTGGTCTTCAGAGTCTTTTTCCTGTAGACAGTTTTGTGTGTGTAGGTTGTTTACTGCATAGTGAGAGCTCAAAATAGGAGATGCTGTGGATCTCTCCTACATTTTTAATATACAGCATTTACCTAAGCAATCATACTTCATGAGCATTACTGTCTAAATACTGGCAGTTGCTTCAGGTTTCTAAGAGGAAATTACAAGTCAGCCCATAGAAGGCGTGTATAAAGTAGTGCAAATCAGCATAAATATTAAAAAACAAATTTCACTTAAAGAGGAACAACATAAAAAATACTCCTTATGCCTAGAATCATCTTCTAGATTTCAGAGTGTTATTATATTAATTTCCTGGCTTACGTTACGGTTACGCCTAAAGCAGCCATATATTAAAAATGTATTTTTAGTTTTGAACAGGGTGGGGAAGAGTTAGACCCTCTTTCAAGTTTTCATTGCTGTTTGCGTTCTCTCTGGAAGAATTCATACTTCTTGTTGTCTTGGTGACCAATGTTACCTAAATAGAAAATTTGTGGAAATCCCATATTTTAGAGTTATCACCAGAAACCTTCTGCATCTCCAGGTAAGGGGTAAAGAAAGAGATATCCTGCCAATGGCACACAGTACAAAAAAAACTTACAGAGTTCTTAACTCGTCCCGACTATATTCTTTTTTTTTTTTTTTTTTTCCACTTCAGACTTAACCATTTTCCGGAGGAAGGTGGCGAGATTTTCCCGCCATTCATTTGCCCAACAAATCTCCTTCTGGTATTGCATCATATGTGGTAGTTTTTATTTGTAAATTTATATATTTATATATATATATATATATATATATATATATATTTTTTTTTTTTGAAGTAACACTTTGACCCTTTAGTGCCTTCGTGGCCATTCAACCCCCCTTCCCTCCCCCCCTCCCCTCCCCCTGTACCTCCAGTTACCTTTCTGTATCTTCTATTCAGTCTTCTCTTCTATCTAGTTACTTTCTTAAATTGTATCCCGCCCTGGATATCTAAATAATCTTACAAAATCATACCCTATGCCCTATGCACCCATTAACTCCGCAAATACCATGGAATGTTTGAACTCTGACCACTTTGCCCATGTCTTTTCATATTCCTCTAAGCCGTCTGTGTCACTTAGCCTTAGGGATTCTAAGTTTTGAATCGAGTTTATTTTGTTACACCATTCTTTAATGTACATAGAGTTTAAACGTAAACTTATACCGCTGTTAACAGCCTTGTTTGGATGAATGAATACTGAGCAACAGAAGTTCTAAAATACTAATCTTTCCTGCAGAAAACACAAGAGATAGTCTGTGCTGAATACATGAACAAAAGCCTTTGATCAACAATCTCTGTGGATGGAGAAGATCAGTGAAACTGAACTTTGATCCTCCCCTCTCACTCAAAATGACATAACCAAATACCTAGTCTTTTGGATATATAAGCATCAATGAACAGAGCCTAAAACAGCAATAAATCTGTTTCAGCCATTCTAATAACAAGGGGGCTCCCAGATCCCCCCCCCATTTGAATGAGTACCCCTACCCATTCACAAAAACGTGTCAAAAAGTTATAAAAAAACAGAGACAGTTTTTGAATTTTTTTTTATTAAAAAGTATAAAAACAGTGCCCCCCCACGATGTAAATCCATCGACACCACTGCCGGACCCCGAAAAAAAAAAAAAAACTCGCTCCACTCTCAACCGCCAAATGCCTAGTTTGCCGTTCAACGGTTCTTATACAGGTAAGGGGCAGAGCCACCCGGTGACACCACCCCCTTTTGACATCACAGTCACTGCATGCTGGATCGCGACATCACAAGGATGCGGTGCCACCAGGTGGCCGCACCCTTACTTTTATAAGAACTGTCAAATGGCAAGCCAGGCATTCAGAGGTTTGCCTTAGCTGACAAAGGGACGGGTGGTGCGGCATGCGGCATGATTAATAATGAATTTACATCAGGGGACACAGTTTTTTTAATTAAAGGAATTGTCAAAAACTGTCTGTGTTTTTATTACTTTTTGATACTTTATTACTTTTTTGATGCATACTCATTCACATAGGGGGCTGGGATCTGGGGGCCCCCTTCTTAAAGGGGGTTTCCAGATTCTGATAAGCCCTCTGTCCGCAGACCCCCACAACCAAAGCCCAGGGTTGTGGGGATGAGGCCCTTGACTCCATTAACATGGGGACAAGGTGCTTTGGGGTGAGTTCCCCCTGCCCCAGAGCACCCACCCCCCATGTTGAGGACATGTGGCCTTGTATGCTTTAGGAGGGGCTCACTCTCCCCCCTTTCCTGGCCCGTCAGGTTGCATGCTCAGGTAAGGGTCTGGTATGGATTTTGGGGGGACCCTACGCCGTTTATTTATTTTTTGGCATGGGGCTCTCCTTAATATACAATACCGTTGTCTGCAATAATTTTTTTTTTAATGGCATGGGGTCCCCCCCCACGCCATTTTTTTAAAACATTTTTTATTGCCAGCAATGGTATTGTATTGCTGGCAATTTAAATATAATTTCATGCATTTGTTTTTAGAATTTCGATTGATCAGGCCATAATATACTTTAACAAAATTCTGTTGAGAAAAAGCTAACAAAAATATGTTTTTTATATACAGCTGAGCAGGTTAAACCCACACTGGATTGATCAGTGTTAACAAACCTCTCCTAACAACTGTATCTGAAGAAATATCTTTAGTTTATTTGAGGGTCAAATCTGCAATTCTCAATTTGTTTGAAAGTGATCACTTTTCAAAAGCTGTAGGCTAACCTGTATCTGGAAATCCACTCCCTGACGTCTAAGATGAGGTGCTTCAGCCTTAACTGTAGGTCAGAGACTGTGCTGAAAAGCTCCTTACTAAGAAAACCAATGAATTCCCTAATAGATGGTTGCATAAAAAGAAACACATCTGCTTCATTGCACAACCATATGTGCATAAACCAATTTATTCCTCTTTAGTCTACGTTTAGTCTAGGGTCTGCTTATCAAGGTGTAATTATGTGTGTCTACACACACTCTTCTACTTCTTCATAAAAATAGGCTAAGCCACGTGTGTATGATCATAACTAGCTGAAAAGGCCTTTAGAGATGGGCCTTAAAGTCATGAGTTATTGGCTGACATTATCAAGAGAACTTAATACAACTCTTAATGAGCCATACACCCAATCATTTCCCAAATGGGAATAGCAAGAAAATGAACAAATGACTGGAGATTACTGTGCAGGTGTTCTATGCAATGTCTGCTTTGTGTCAGTTAGCTGAACTACATGGTTACATAGCCCAGACATGGACGGGCGACTGGCTGCATCTGTTTTTGAACGCCCGAGGACATAAAAAGCAGAATATGAGAATAGATTTGTCTAGCGGGCTTAACAACTCGAAATGCTTGATTGCAAAGGTATAATAGATATAATAAATATAATAGATTCTGGAAAAAACCTGGTTGGACATTATTTTTCCTTGGACGAAAGGCTTTCTGTGCAACCTATTACATAGCAAAATATGTCCTTGGAGCATTTTTGTGTTAAAGAGACCCTGTCACCAACCTAAAAAAATACAGGTAAAAGAAAAAGAAAAAGTATTTAAAATGTCAGTAGTTTTCCTCCCATGGATGTTTTGTTAAAATCTGAATACTTCAAGAAAGTTATTTCCCTAGCACAGCCAACTCCCTATTTTCAAGCCATAGCACTTTCCTCTTCTGTGCTGGCCAGCATCTTCACCCACATCACTCTTTACATAAATAAAAACATGTAGCTGCTGATGTAACTTTTTATTAGGTACAAAATAGTGGTACAAAACGTGATGTCATATATCAAGAGAAAAAAAGTGTCAAAGTTTCATCATTACAGATGATTATGGGGCAGATCCACAGAGAGAGTACGCCGGCGTATCTACTGATACGCTGGCGTACTTTCAAATTTCCTGCGTCGTATCGTTGTTTTGAATCCTCAAAACAAGATACGACGGCATCTGGGTTAGATCCGACAGGCGTACGTCTTCGCAATTCTTCGGCGTCCGCTGGGTGGCGTTCCTGTCGTTTTCCGCGTCAAGTATGCAAATTAGCTATTTCCGACGATCCACGAACGTACGAGCGGCTGTAACATTCTTTTACGTTGTCTCTAGTCGGCTTTTTTTTGGCGTATAGTTAAAGCTGCTGTTTCGTGGCGTATAGTTAGACCTGCTATGTTAAGTATGACCGTCGTTCCCGCGTTTAATTTGAATTTTTTTTTCGTTTGCATAAGTCGTCCGTGAATAGCGGGATGGACGTAATTTAATATAAAACAATGATGTCCTTGCGACGTCATTTCGCGCAATGCACGGCAGGAAATTTAGGGACGGCGCATGCGCAGTTCGTTCAGCGCGGGACGCGCTTCATTTAAATGAAACATGCCCCCCTACTCGCCGATTTGAATTAGGCGCCGTTACGCCACGAGAGATACACTACGCCGCCGTAACTTACGGCACAAATTCTTTGTGGATTCAAAGCTGCCAAAAGTAAGTTACAGTGGCGTAAACCAAGTGTCCCATTTCTAGTCAAATACATGTTTTGTATTGTTTAGGGTATGAAATATTTTTTTCCATGAGGTTGATATTGTTGATTCTTGTTTTCAGTTGGATTATAGGTAGTGATGTATATTTACAGTGGTATGCAATAAGCCAGTAGATTTTAGATGAAAATCTTTCATGTTGTTTCCATATCTGAGAAACCTTCTCACATTCCCCCCAAAATTTTAAAAATAAGTACTAGTTTTGACTGTGATGTATTCTCACTGTCTGCCTGTCTACCTGTAGGGTGATTGATGAAGCCAGTTTCTGGGTGGAGACCAAACCAGATTGAAGCCAGCCAAGCCTGCAGTCTCATGCTGATTAAAGTGTGTGTAGCACATCCTTCAAGTTACCTGTTTGTCTTCCCTATTCCTGTGCCTGCTAGTTTGGATTCCCTTGTTGATTACCTTGAATCGGATATAGACTATGCTCACAACTCTTGCCCTAGACCCGTCAACTGCAATTACCTGTTCACTGCAAGAACCTGTTCACCGCAAGCACCTGTTCACCGCAAGCACCTGTTCACCGCAAGCACCTGTTCACTGCAAGAACCTGTTTGCCTGTCAACCACAAGTACCTGTGCACAGTTCAAGTACCTGTTCACTGTGTTCAGTTCGCGCCTGCCTCGGCATGGTAGCCAGGCACTTTAACATTATGTATAAGACCTGGGGGCAACCGAGTACCAGCTTGACTTATCGGAAAGGGGGATGCTATAATCCCAGACCACCTACACTAGGAGTAGGCGTCACATTATCACAAGCCTTTAATAAGAAAAAAATTCTATGAACATTGACTGTACACAAGCTCCTTTATTTGCGAGCTTTGCAAACGGACATGCGAAGTCAGTGAACTATCTTTGTGACACAGTCTGGGAACGCACCTCTAACAGTAACACAGGAATTAGAGCCCAAAGTTAACCCTCCTAATCGTATTTCTCGTGACTCCCATATGTCCTCTGACTTTAAAAAACAGTTGTATATTATACTTTAAGCTTAAGGCATGCTCTTCTGGTTCTAAAGCACAACGGTTAACCTGGTTATTACATGGTTGCAGGGGCACCCCCAGTCTTGGGCTTTTACTCTTGAGCCAAAGGGTCAGTTGAGGCATTTTTTAAGGCCCTGAGTTTACTCTATGATGATCCTGACGTTGCCCACTCAGCAGAAAGTAACCTTAGGTCATTAAATCAGGTTAGACGCACCGCTGAACAACACTTTTCTTATCTGGGCACCTGACTCAGCTCTAAGTAGCCAGTTCAGGTTAGGATTATCAGACTCAATAAAGGACTCCTTAGTACACTACCCTGAACCAAAATCATGGAATGAAGCCATGCAAGTGCCTATCTGTATACACAGAAATTTACGGGAAAGGCATACAGAGAGGTTTGTTCTTTTGCCCCCTAGTTCACTGCCCACTTCTTCTTCATCAGACCTTCTTGGGTCCTCTCAACCTCTCCAGGAGGAGCCCATGCAAATTGGCGCAACTCAAAAAAGGCTAGATGAAGATCCCAGGGACTCTGCTTATAGTGCAGTGATGGCGAACCTTGGCACCCCAGATGTTTTGGAACTACATTTCCCATGATGCTCAACTACACTGCAGAGTGCATGAGCATCATGGGAAATGTAATTCCAAAACATCTGGGGTGCCAAGGTTCGCCATCACTGTTATAGTGTAATGGCCACAGTCACTTTGTCTCCAGCTGCCTCAATAAACTGGGAAGGGTCAAGAGTCTAGTGTGGGTGGGGTCTGCTTCTCTTGACTATACAGTGCCAGGTTCCTCCCGTGAAAAAAACGATTTCTACCTGAGCAACTTAGTTTAGCCACATTTTCTCATCACCTCTCAGCTTTCATTCTGTACTACTGTACTACTCTGGGGCAGTGATCAGGATTTCTTTTTTTTACACATTATGATTATTTTTACCAATGAATTTCACTAGTATAAGCAATCGTTTTTAACTGAATTAAACAGATTCATCCAGTGTGTTTTGTTGTAATTTGCTGTGATTGGCCAAAGCTATTCACATGGTACAGATGGGCTGTGATTGTCCCTATCTGTACCATGCGATCACAGTGGCCAATCACAGCTAGCAACATAATTGTATAAAATGGATGGCATGAAAGGAAGCAATCCATTATTTACAATTGTTATGTGATCTGCTGTGATTGGTCACAGCGATCACATGGTGCCAGCAGTCATCTTGCCAAAATCCATACCAGACCCTTATCCGAGCACGCCGCCCGCTCCACCCCCTTATGTCGTCACCACCCGGAGCATGATGGGACTGGGACGTCATACTGTATATAAATCATTGAGCACCACACACCCAGAATTACAGCGGGAGGGAGAGTAGTGGCAACATTGTGAGGAAAAAGAGAGGGAAGAAGACAACGGAGGAAGACCGGGCCGCCGCTAGTAAAAAAGCTGCATGAAGATATCGGAGCAGCCCGGCAGAAGGAAGAAGGCACCGGAGAGGGGGAGAAGAACCAGAGAGCGTGGAGACGACACCACAGTCAGAAGAAGACCACCAGAGAGCGAGAGGAGTGAGCGAGAAGTCGGAAGAAGACACCCGAAGTCGGAAGAAGACACCGGAGCTGCCTAATAAATTACTTTAAAAAACCTGTGTACAGTAGTGTGTTTTTTTTACACATTTCCTCCAGGTGAATGGGTAGGGGTACGATTTACCCCATACTCAGTCACCTAGGGTGGGGGGCCGGGACCTGGGGGCCCCCTTATTAAAGGGTGCTCCCGGATTCCGATAAGTTCCCGCCCACACCCAGACTTCATTTTAGCATCGTCAACCATGTCACCTCAAATCACCACAAAATGTAAATACCACTTGTGATTGACCGTCTAGCACCCAGCTTGGGTGCCTCCATCAAGATACAGCTTCCTATACTCTGGAACCAGGAACCAGGAATTGTAGCAGAGCATTGTACCCAAGAACTAGACTACACTAGCTTAGGTGCAAACTGGAACTCACTTTATTGTAAAATTTACACAGAATATATATACCACACAAAATCAGATAAGAGCTTGATCACGTTATGCAAACAGATAATTAACATAGCTAAGAAACAGCCAACACAAACAACAATCCAAATAAACAGTAAGCTAACTATTCACCTAGACAAGTGACCCAGTACCCACCCAGACCGTTCAGCACCAGTTCCCCAGTAAGACCTAGGGCTGTCCAAATCTCTAAAAGGATTAGCAGACAGACAGAAACAATAGGTGACTCAATTAACAATGGGAATTCACACCTAAGAGGTACTCAGTGGGGCAAAGACACCTACACATAACACCTGAAACAGATTATAGCAGGAGACCCCAGCATCAGGTTGTTTTGAGTTGATTATATTAACATCTGCTCTGAGTCTAGGCGGGGGGGGGGGGGGTAAAGCAGTCATTGCTGATTGGGCACAGAGGCCTCAAATCTGTATCTAGGTCCTTGGTTCCCTGAGTCTGTGTGTTTCGGGGAGACATGTACTTGATTTGAAAGTAAAACTACTCCAGAGGTTCCACAGTCACACACCTACCAAAGAGTAGAGCTCCCTCAAAAGCCATGGCCTATAGTCAGTAGACAAGAGGCTACCTTGCTGTCCCCTCCAAAAGCCTCTGTCCTGGTTTGGTCTGTTACACCACTATTAGACCCGTGACAGGAGAGGGACACACACCCATGCAGTCAATCAACTGAGGAAACTTTAGCAGGAGAGGAGGCTGTGGTTCAATGCAAAAAACGCTTAGTCAGACAGTAAACAAAGCCCCAGGCTAAATGGCTCCAAACTAGACTTCTTTTTCTAAAGCCTAAAGCTATCAGAAACAAGTGTGAGCTTACGATTCCAGTAGCGCAGTAGAAAATCTTGGCTACGCCTGTGCAGTAAATAACAAGCTGCATCTGGCCAGCAGAGGGGAACTGGCCACATCTGCACAGAATAAAAATAAGCTAAACTCAAAGGTGACTGTGTAGACCGGGAGGGAAGGAGGCGCGCATAAAAAAAAAAGGTGCAATAATTGAAAGAAATAAAACAAATCAAAGTAAAGTAAAAATGAAAGACATAAAAAAGGTGGAAGAAGGAGCCAGTAAAACAGGGAGAAGAAAAACTGGACAACAATTACAGCTATGCAGAAGCTCTCTAGGATCTAATGTCGCGTACACACGATCATTTTTCGGGTTATAAAAAAATGACATTTTTCAGGCTCTAGAACTTGATCATTAAAACGGTCTTGCCTACACACGATCGTGAAAAAAAAAATGCTCTAGCAAAGCGCGGTGACGTACAACACGTACAAGGGCACTATAAAGGGGAAGTTCCATTCGGATGACGTCACCCTTTAGCTGATTTCGTGTTAGTAAAAGTCGATTCACGCTTTTCTGTCTGTTACATCGTGATGAATGTGCTTACTCCATTACGAACGGTAGTTTTACCAGAACGAGCGCTCCCAATCTCATAACTTGCTTCTGAACATGCACGGATTTTTCATGTCGTTAAAGCCCACACACGACCATTTTTTACAACCCCAAAAACGACAACCTTTAAAATGTCGTGAAAAAATAGAGCATGTTTAAAAAAAATTTGGGCCGTTTTTCAGAACCCGAAAAATGCTCTGAAGTCCACACACGATCGTTTTAAATGACATTTTTTTTAAAAACACTGTGACAGGTGGGTCATCTGTCATATGTGTCACAGTGCAGATGCACAAAGACCTGCCACAATTCTAGGGAGAACAAGTGCTTGCCTGGTGAGACTTGATCCAAATCAAGAAACACCTATGCATGTTAGCTGTATTTGTGAGACTGTGAGGCTCAAAATCCAACAAGCCAGTTGCTTAACAGGAGAAAAGTCTGAGAAATAAACTTCAGGAGCTGAAGAAAACTGGCTCTTACACCTATGCCCTAGGAGGGAAAACTGGTATACTTTGACAGTTGGAGGTTTAAAGCAAAACGAAACCCATCGATTTAACAGTTTCCCAAAATAGTAACATTGAAGGCATGCTCTCAATGAAAAGTCGGTTAATTGTGCTATCCACTGGACTGTCAACTTATAAAATGGATGATATCATAACTGATCATGTGTGGAGAATGCACAACTGCAGATCAACAGAGGCTAAGATGACAGAATCCTAGGCTGTGAAGAATCGAAGGGTTTAATTCCGATACCCAGCTGTCCTAGATGCCTGTTATAGTTTATTTGCACCTAGCATCTCGACCCTGGAAATTGTCAGCTTTAATCAAAGATGTGTCACCTAATGAACGTAAGGGAAAGTAGAAACAGATGGCTGGACGTGGTTTTACCCTCCCCAAAGTTGCCCAATTAAAAGGGAACATGTAGCCACTCTCGGCCCTATACATGCTGCAAGTGAATAAGACCATGCCGCAACTGTGAGCTAAATGCTTGGTTACAATTGTAGCACAGTATTTACACAAAAGAATCAGCAGACAGCGGTATTGTGTCTGGAATGCCTAGCAGCCATTGCCCTCTAAAACCGATCCATTGAAGATTGCTTTTTAGAGGGGCGGAAAAGAGCGCCACCCATGTGAACAAGGCCTTAGCTATGCTTTAAAGTGGTAGTTAACTTGATAGTTTACTACATGTGCATATTTTTGGGTATTAATGGCATGCTCTTTGTGCCGTCTCTCCATTCCGGTGGATGCTGTGCATTTGTCACCTACATTCTGCGACATTGCATTGCAATCCCGCAGGAGTGTAGCCGCGTGCACAGCTTTCTGATCCCAGGTCGAAAATCAATCAATGCGCATGTGCAAGATTTCGCCCATTACGACAAGACAGAGCGGAAGTTTTACAGATCTAGGCCTGGTTCACACCTATGCAGGTTGCAGTTTGCATATTCCAGAGGCATTTTGCTTTTTTCAATAAATGCTTTTCATCTATTGAAGTCTATGGAACCAAAAACAAGTCCCTGGCCCTTTTCATAAAATGCACAGATGTAAACTACATCTATAGAAAACCATGTTAAATGGACTGTAGTGTGTTTCTGCAAAACTGAAAACCTGTTAAAAAAGGGTTGGCTAGGATTTTATTGTTTTTTTTTTTTTAACTGTCAGTGCAGGCAAATCTAGTCAGGCCTGTACCTCAGGCTGGATTCACACCTATGCATTTTCTGTGCTTTTTGCATTTTGCAGGTTTGCACTGCGGTCCATTTACTATGTTTTCCTATGGAACACGTTCTGTAGTGCGAATCTGCAAAATGCAAAAAGCACTAAAAATGCATAGGTGTGAATCCAGCCTCATGCCAGGCCTGGTTGTTTTGATCTGGGACTGGGAGTGTCAGTGTAGCAGTGGGTGTGGCCATCTGTGCTCTAGTCCTGAGGCGCCCTCCCTGTCTCTGGAGAGAATGTACAAAGGAGGAGACAGGGCCTGGATTGGAGTGGCAGGCAGCTTGTATGGCAGCTCTGACCAATCCCCAACTAGGATTGGCAGGGGGCGGGCAGGGGGCGGGGCTGCTATATAAGCTGAGGTAACATGCCACTGGGGAGGAGTCCTGAGGAAAGAAGATGGGGCAGTAGTGTTTTCTGTGTGAAGGCCCCAGGCTCAGGGCCTGGGCCCTACTTGGTGCTGAGGAGAAAGTCCTGGATGAGGACCACTTTTCTTCAAACACCGCATAGGAGGAATTCAATATTAAGAGAAAGAAGTTATGGAACTGTTACTGCTGGACTGTGCAGTTGAACCATGTCTCTTCCATGGACCGGGGGCCATAGAGTAGGTCAGTGGGTACATGACAGCAAGTGATAGGACTGGAGGAGTCTATTGAATAGGCTTGTGAATATCTGCTTTTGCCCCTAGTAACTGAAAGCCAGGGGAACTCAGCCTTTCCTTCACTGGACCATTTGGGCCTAGTAGTCTGGCAGTTACCATTTGCTATTGGAAGGACTGTGGGGTCAGAGGGGGGTGTGTGAGGATATGCTCCGGACACAGGGCCAGCATTTGGATAACTGTTATCACCTCAGAGAGTCATTCAGAGTGACTTCTCATAAGAAATCAAGAAATTCTTTAAACTAATATTCTACAGGAATCAGTGCAGCACACAAGGGAGCAATAGTCTGCAGTGACGCAGCTCACTAAACTACAATATTTTCTGTGCCTTATCTTCAGAATGCAAATGACCAATGTGCTAATATCTATGGGCATCTTATGACATTACACCCTTCCCAACTCTACCCAAGTTAACCCTACAATAAAAATACCCTAAGGTAAAGCAAGTGACTCTTCATTGTGTCTAAAGAATGAGAAATGGATGAATGGAGGGTCAGACAACAGGATGATGTGTGGATCTATTGAACTTGGCAGCATGTGCACCGCTACATACAGATCCGGAAGGGAACAGTATAAATGATACCAACTTCGGACAGGAGATAGGGAAGGCAAAATCAGCTAAAGAAACTGAGAAGAAAACAAGGGGGTTTATTTATATAAGTGGATTGATTTAAAAGGCTTTTATGCAGTGCCTATATTCATTTTCAGGACTTCGTTGGCTAAGTTTACTACCACGTTAAGTCACCTGTAATCTTCCTAGTATTTAACAACATTCACAAAAGTAATAATAGATAGTCTATTAATGAAGCTATTAAACTTGAGTGGAATATTTCTTTTAAATGCATAAAGCAAAGCTAAAATCTCATATCCTTTGCAGTACTTAAAGTGGTGCTCCAGCTGAATTTTTTTTTTAATCAGCAGCTACAAACACTGTAGCTGCTGACTTTTAATGAGGACACTTACCTGTCCAAGGAGCCTGCAACGTTGGCCCCCAGAGGCCGATCCGTCCATCGGATTGGGTGGCAGCGCCGCCATTCTATCTAAGCGAAACAGGCAGTGGACCCTTGCCCATTTCCTACTGCACATATGCAAGTCGTGCAATGCTTTCTGAATGGCCGACGGTCTTCTGGGACACACACATGTCCCAGAAGACAGTGAACCTCCATTTCCCAGAACACCACGTGAGGGATTAAGAGAAGTGGCACCGTGGAGAAGGAAGTGGCAGATTAGGACGACTGCCTAGCAACAGCCATTTCTGGTAAGCAAACATTTTTTTTTTTAAGAAGACTGTTTATGTAAAAAAAGAATTTAGGGTGGACCTCCGCTTCAAACAAAAATCTGCAATTCTATTCCTCTTATATGGCCTTGGATGTTTAAAACAAAAAATAAAAATGTATTTGCTCATCTCAGAAATGTATTTATTCAGCGAATCCCCTTTGCCCACCAAAGATGGGGCCATCTTAAAATTGACAACTACACATGTGAACAGCTATGACATCAACCATTTGGGGGTATAAAGTTTGGTTGAAAGCTGACATAAGCTCACTGGCAACTGTGACAAGTATGCTTTGAATGTAGCATACACTGTACAGTACATTCTATAAGGATGGATGTAAACGAAAATACTGCAGGAAGCACTGGAATGTTTGCATAAAGATTTAATAACATTCATTGATCATTTCTAACTTGAGCTTTGTTTTGTAAAACTATTAACCACTTGCTGACCGCCACCTGTAGATATACGTTGGCAGAATGGCACGGCTGCGCGAACCAACGTACCGGTACGTTGCTTTGAATTTGCGCACCCCTGCCACGAGCTCTGTGACTGTGCCTGCGGGACCCGCGGACTCGATGTCCGCCGGTGTCCCGTGATCGTGTCACGGAGCTGCATAACAGGGAGATGCCTATGTAAACAAGGCATTTCCCTGTTCTGCCTAGTGACAGGACAGTGATCTACTGCTCCCTGTCATTCGGGAGCAGTGATCACTGTCGTGTCACTCGTAACCCCCCCCACAGTTAGAATCACTAACCTTCCTCACCCCCTAGTGGTTAACCCCTTCCCTGCCAGTGTCATTTACACAGTAATCAGTGCATTTTTATAGCACTGATCGCTGTTTAAATGAAAATGGTCCCAAAGTAGCATCAAAAGTGTCTGATGTGTCCGCCACAATGTCGCAGTCACAATAAAAATTGCATATATCTATCCCATTACTAGTAAAAAACAAAATATTAATAAAAATGAGATAAATCTATCCCATATTTTGTAGACGCTATAACTTTTGCGCAAACCAATCAATATACGCTTATTGCGATTTTTTTTTACCAAATATTTGTAGAAGAATACATATCGGCCTAAACTGAGAAATAATTTATATATATTGAGAATGTCCAATAGGACGAAACGCGTCTGGAGGCAGCGTCAGTGACGTCACCACGCCTAGGAGGAGGGCTCTGTAAGCCGGCCGGCTTTTTTACCTATTTACATGCTGTGTTTATACTGTCTAAGTGTAAGTACATTACTTTTTTTTAATAAATCTGTTACCTACGATATCACGCTATTGCGTCCCTTTCTATCTTCCTGCCTGCATGTGAACCGGATTGGGTTACGCTTGTCGTGTTACTGTGATTATTGATGAGGTGCGGGGTGTCCTAAATCGCAAACACGCACCACTTTCAACTCCAAGGCTGCCATTTGATTGGGAATTTTGAAACATCTTAGCCCAGGGGATTCAAAGGCCATGGCTGGGCTATAGCCAACTGCACTAAAGGCTTGCTATCTGGTAAGCTGATATACAATTCCGGTGGTGGGATCTCACACATTGTATGCATGTCACCTGGTGCATTGAAAAGCTGAACATCTCTACATGCAAATCAGCCTCTGATCAATACAGCGATTCTGTCTTTGTTTGAGAACCTCTAAAATCCACTTACTCATACCATTTGTGGACTGTTGAACTATTATATTCATTTTTGTTGTTGATACCTGGCGCGGCTTTTTATATTGTTTTATTTTTCTTGTCATCACACGCTAGCCGCTGCCTGAATTTACTGTGTTGTGATAGCGCGGTTTTTTGGTGTAAATTTATATATATATATATATATATATATATATAAAAACCGCAGAGGTGATCAAATACCACCAAAAGAAAGCTCTATTCGTGGGGGAAAAGAGGACGTCAATTTTGTTTGGGTGCAATGTCGCACGACCGCGCAATTGTCAGTTAAAATGACATAACAGCACTCTCCTCATGATGTCTTCATCTGCCCAAAGAGATCACAGCACTCTCCTCCCAATGCCTTCATCTGCCCAAAGAGATCACAACACTCTCCTCACGATGCCTTCATCTGCTTTACTTTCCAGAAGGTTGACACCATCCTTGGAATTCATAAAGACTGGTGCAGACAGATTTTGCAAAAGTGTCTCACATAGGGCCGATGCAAGGATTTTTGATACACTGGAAGAAAACCTCATTGTGCCACCCTTGCACACAGAGGAGGGAAGGAGCAGGCGGATGGGTTTTCCAGGGCGCAGGAACTCATTTCAAAACGGTGTATCACTCAATTCCTTCTACTGCCGGCTTCTCACTTTTGCCAGATACTTCCCCACCTCCTCGCTCGCAGGGGCGGAGGCTGCACCCTAGGTGGCAGTGTGCCAAATTCATGTACCTATCTAGAAATGGTACTTGATTTTGGCGTACGCTGTGCCACTTCTAGAGCACATGTGAGACACTTTCGCACAATCTGTCTCTGCATGTCAAAAGAAAGTTGGTCTTAATTTGCTCCACTTTAGATGATTCAAGACAGCCCCATAGCAGATTTAACTTGCTTCTCTTAATATGCACTCTTTTGGTCCATCTCCACTGTGGGCATCTGAATCCCTACTGGTTATATTTCTGGAAATTGGTGCAGCTGGCTACCCAGCATGCACCTCCCGATCTCGTGCCTGTGCGGTAATACTGTGGCGCCCGCATCACATATTCAGTGCCCGCATCACTTCTTGCTGAAAATTACAGCTGTTATTCAGAATCGAGTGGCTCCACTTCCTACCTGTAGATGCTCTTCCTTGAAAATGGCGCCAAACTCCTCCTGTTTGCGTAATTTCCTGATGTAAAATAGCACAAGATTTCGGTATTAGGCGACTCCCAAGGACCCCTGGGATACATCACACTGCCATCCCAGGAACCCTTGCAAATCACCTAGGGATGTAATTGCCTAGGCAGGGACTGCTGGAAGTGCAGGATAAAAAATAAAATAAAAGGTATTTCCATTTAGAAAAAAAATAAAATAATTTGCATTGGAAAAATAATGAGATTAGGGGAAACCATTCAGAGAAAGTGCATAAAATGGGTGGGACTTTGATTTAAGCCCCTATATTATATTCATCCTATCCCATCTGTTAAATAACAATATGTGTCCCAGTGTCTGAGCTATATAAAAAAGATGCCAATTTCTACCTTATATCAGAGCGTCTCCCGGTGTTTATGTGACTCCTCCTTCCTCTCCTCTCCCAGACTGACAGCTACAGCAGGAGGGGCCGAGAATCCCCCACTGAGGTCAGCTGGGAGGAAAGAAGAAGAGGAGGAGAGAGCCGAAGAGTCACATAAGCTCTGAATATAAAGTAGATATTGGCATTGTTTTTATATAGCTCAAACACTGGGACACATATTTAACACATATTTAACAGAGGGGATGTCATGAATATAATATAGTTTTTAAAGCAGCAGGAGGGGAGGGGCGGGCAGTGTCTCGAGCTGACAGGCAGGGAGGGGGGAGAGTAGGACAGAGAAGAGCAGCGGGATAACGGAGGCACGTAAACTGAATACGGTGTCAGGGCTCAGCAGCCATGATAAACCGTGGTCAGTTTACAGGGGGGGGGGGCAGAACCAGGCAGAATCAGCCAGGTACTTTAGGTTATACAGGGGAACAAATGACACAGCACAAGCACTGTGCTGTTATGCGTGCTTTAAGGGAACATGATCTATTTTTTGGGGGGTAACAAACACTTTAATGTTGATGTATTGTAAGTAAGTTAGATTTCTCAACAGCATGTGAATAAAACCACAAGTAGCATGTAGTTGTACCCTAAACTTCAATTTTAACTATTCTTTACACCTTTTGTTGGTACACAAGTCTTAAGCCCTGCACACTCGACCGGGATTCCCAGCGGTATAAAGTCAGACGGGAATCCCGACGGGAAACCCGAGAACCTGCTCGGTAAGTTTGTGTACACACTGCTGGGTTTCCCGTCTGGAAAACTGCGGGGAGAGCTTTGGCCAGGAATCCCGGCCGTGTGTATGCTCCCTCAAAGTTTTTCCCCATAGGAAAACCGCCGGGTTTAAAACCACTGGGAATCCCGGCGGGAAAATAGAGAGCAGGTTCTCTATTTTCTCGCCAGGATTCCCGGCAGTTTTCCTGTTGGAGCATTGAAGCATACACACGGCCGGTTTTCCTGGCCAAAAGCTCCCCCTGCAGTTTTCCACAGGAAAACCGGTCGTGTGTACGATGCTTTAAGGTGTACTTAGTGAACTCTGAATTCGAAAGTTTGGAATTATTTATTTTTAGATTTCACTTGCAATAATGAAATAGAGTGGATGGGATATATCTTCAGGTAAAGTAGAGCTTCCTTTCAACTCTCTGGATAATAAATGTCATTAAAATTGAATTAAAAGGCTAGACCCTGAAAAGAACTGTCCGTATGAAGTTTCTCAAGAAAGACAATTACTATATGCTTATCATATAGACTTTTTTTTTACAAAATTGCTAGAGGAATAGCGATTACAAAAATATTTGCATTGAAAAGCTGACAGAACGGCAGATGTATGTAGGATGGTGTTAACCACAGGTTGGGGGCAGCAGAACAGCAGCTAGGCAACAGTCACCGCAGGCAGCTCTCTAACAGCCGCTCTAGAAAGCGATAACGCTGCTGGAAAGAATGGCCCCTGACAGAGGGCTGACTCAGCAGGAGGTAGTGGTTTATGTAATCCACGGCAATCCATTATTACAAAGGAGCTTTCACAAACTCCTGAGTACTGGGCACAGCTAGGTTATTGATTAAAGAGACAGCAGAAGCATAGACAAAGGGGGAAGGGAGGGAGAACAAGGCCCCCGTCCATTAAAGGATGCTGCTTTCCACCAATTAGAAAGAGAAAAACCATTACTCAGCAGCTATCAACGACCTATAGGCAGCGATGAAGCGCAAACACTTAATTTATCTCCCCCCTCCTCCCGACGACAGGCACCTCTTAGGAAATCCAATGACAGCTATTAGGGAAGCTTCTACATACAGATTAGAGCGCACAATCTGCTAGGCAGCGGAATCTTCATCTCGCTCTGGCCGTATTCGAACCTCATGGGATAAAAAGCTGCCGCGCACACATGCAATATTTTTTTCCTATTCTATTCGATTTAAAGAAAATTATTTTAAAATGCATTATTTTTTCTGTGCTTATGTTCCG
The DNA here is from genome assembly GCF_905171775.1 of Rana temporaria. Classification (NCBI taxonomy): domain Eukaryota; kingdom Metazoa; phylum Chordata; class Amphibia; order Anura; family Ranidae; genus Rana; species Rana temporaria. Next base: position 400,593,865 of record NC_053490.1, read on the forward strand.
CCATAGATGTGACAAGCAAGAGAGGGACACATAAATTGGCATATGATCAAGGTGCTTGTCTGTCAACCACATTCCATGGCTTCAGGAAATCTATGATTTTCTCAAAGATTCCATGGGATACAGAATTTAATCTTGCTTTGCACACTTTTTTTTGTCTAACCTTTTCTTGCCCAGAGGGCATTATTGCCTGGGTACTCAAGCAAATAGCTACATCAGCACATGCATGTCTGTTTTTGGAAGAATGGTCAAACATTCCCATAGACACACTCATAAACCTTGTGGGCAGCCTTCCCAGAAGAGTTGAAGCTGTTATAGCTGCAAAGGGTGGACTTAATATTGAACCCTAGACTAGGGTGACCATGTGTCCCAGATTGCCCGGGACAGTCCCGCATTTTGCAGGTCTGTCCCGGGCACCTTAATTCCAGGACAATACAGTGTCCCGGAATGAAACTGACACAGCCATCCCCCAAGCCAAACTAATGCCCCCAAGAAAGGCTGCCACATCACTGCTTTACTCACTGACAGTACTTGTCCTGGCCGGGAATGCCTAAAGGAGCACAGTTCCTGCCCCCTGCTTGTGATTGGAGAAATCATAAATCCCACCTCTTGTGTCCAATCACTGTGCTGTGATGCGTTACACCACAAGCTGATTGTCAGGTCACCTGTGGCCAGGTGACAAGTGCACCCCGTTGGGGTCAGGGATGCACCACAGAGGAAGCGTCAACCCAAGATTCCCCAGGGCACGGAGTCTAAGACCCAGCTTTGTGTTCACCAGAGCCTCTAGTGGTGAGGGTGGCCTTCGCCGCAGCCTGATACAGGTCGCGACCCCTGGTATCCCCTAGGTCACCCTCCGCAGGGAGAGAGGGGAAGCAGCAACCAGGACAAGCAATAGTGATGGGTAAGCCGAGGTCAGGGCAACAGGCAGAAAAGGGTAACCGAGGGACAGGCAAACAGGAGAAGTCAGGGACGAGCCAAAAACTGTACACGGGAAGGTAAACGTAGCACACTGCAGACAGGAACTTAAGCTAACAACACGGTTGAACAGCAAAGCAGACCTGCAGTGCAACAGTTAATATAGACTTCCTGGGGTGGGGTCATACAGGAAGGAGAGGTGATAAAAAGGCAGCCAGAAGAGACTCAGGCCTCTGATGGAGACATGAGAAGAAGGTAAGCTGCCAGACATTATTGCATGTCCATGACACTGATTTTTGGGAAATTGTCCCTGAATGGTAGTTTGGAAATGTGGTCACCCTACCCTAGACTGGGATGCCTTTAAAGTTCATGTGCGTGTAAAGGCAGGCGGCCCAATACTTTTGGTAATATAGTGTATATCTATCTATATATAGATATATATCTATATATACAGTAGATATACAGTGGAGGTTATTTACAAACGGCAAATCCACTTTGCACTACAAGTGGAAATAGCTTTTGAAAGTGCACTGAAAGTACACTTGGAAGTGCAGTCGCTGCAGATCCAAGGGGACATGCAAGGAAAATAAAAAACAGCATTTTAGCTTGCACATGATTGGATGATAAAATCAGCAGAGCTTCCCCTCATATCGAATCTTTCCCTCAGATCCAAAGTGACTGCACCTTTAGTGCAATTTCATGTGCACTTTGCACTTGTAGTTTGCGCTTGTAGTGCAAAGTGGATTTGCCTTTCGTAAATAACCAGAGGTGAACCGCTTTCAGAGGTGAACCGCTGAAAACGAACCGACAAGCCAGTCTCATCGGTTTGGTCCGACCGTGTGTACAAGGCCTGACTCGATCGGCTATTCAAAAATGGCACCGGGTGGCGCCATTACGTATCTGTGCATGCGCCACCCAGCTGAGCGGATACGAGCTTTCCTGAGCCCGGCCTTCGGGCTCGGGAAAGCTTGTATCCGCTTGGCCGGGCGGCGCATGCACAGATACGTAACGGCGCCACCCGGGAACCATTTTTGAATAGCCGATCGAGTCAGGAGGACTCAGGAGGGACACTTTGGCAGTGACACTCGCCATAGGCAGAGGCAGAGGGCGGAGCCGTGACAGCACAGCCCAGAGTCCAGCCCTGCTTCAAGGTAATAAAGAAGATGGTGGCATAAGGTGATGGTGGCACTGTGGCAGGAGGTTGTGAGGCAGGAGGTGATGGTGGCACTGTGGCAGGAGGTTGTGGGGCAGGAGGTGATGGTGGCACTGTAGCAGGAGGTTGTGGGGCAGGAGGTGATGGTGGCACTGTGGCAGGAGGTTGTGAGGCAGAAGGTGATGGTGGCACTGTGGCAGGAGGTTGTGGGGCAGGAGGTGATGGTGGCACTGTGGCAGGAGGTTGTGGGGCAGGAGGTGATGGTGGCACTGTGGCAGGAGGTTGTGGGGCAGGAGGTGATGGTGGCACTGTGGCAGGAGGTTGTGGGGCAGGAGGTGATGGTGGCACTGTGGCAGGAGGTTGTGGGGCAGGAGGTGATGGTGGCACTGTGGCAGGAGGTTGTGGGGCAGGAGGTGATGGTGGCACTGTGGCAGGAGGTTGTGGGGCAGGAGGTGATGGTGGCACTGTGGCAGGAGGTTGAGGAGCAGGAGGTGATGGTGGCACTGTGGCAGGAGGTTGTGGGGCAGGAGGTGATGGTGGAACTGTGGCAGGAGGTTGAGGGGCAGGAGGTGATGGTGGCAGGAGGTGGGGGCATTTTCGTTTTGGCAGTGACACTCGCCATAGGCAGAGGCAGAGGGCGGAGCCGTGACAGCACAGCCCAGAGTCCAGCCCTGCTTCAAGGTAATAAAGAAGATGGTGGCATAAGGTGATGGTGGCACTGTGGCAGGAGGTTGTGAGGCAGGAGGTGATGGTGGCACTGTGGCAGGAGGTTGTGGGGCAGGAGGTGATGGTGGCACTGTGGCAGGAGGTTGTGGGGCAGGAGGTGATGGTGGCACTGTAGCAGGAGGTTGTGGGGCAGGAGGTGATGGTGGCACTGTGGCAGGAGGTTGGGAGGCAGGAGGTGATGGTGGCACTGTGGCAGGAGGTTGTGGGGCAGGAGGTGATGGTGGCACTGTGGCAGGAGGTTGTGGGGCAGGAGGTGATGGTGGCACTGTGGCAGGAGGTTGTGGGGCAGGATGTGATGGTGGCACTGTGGCAGGAGGTTGTGGGGCAGGAGGTGATGGTGGCACTGTGGCAGGAGGTTGTGGGGCAGGAGGTGATGGTGGCAATGTGGCAGGAGGTTGAGGAGCAGGAGGTGATGGTGGCACTGTGGCAGGAGGTTGTGGGGCAGGAGGTGATGGTGGAACTGTGGCAGGAGGTTGAGGGGCAGGAGGTGATGGTGGCAGGAGGTGGGGGCATTTTCACTTTGGCAGTGACACTCGCCATAGGCAGAGGCAGAGGGCGGAGCCGTGACAGCACAGCCCAGAGTCCAGCCCTGCTTCAAGGTAATAAAGAAGATGGTGGCATAAGGTGATGGTGGCACTGTGGCAGGAGGTTGTGAGGCAGGAGGTGATGGTGGCACTGTGGCAGGAGGTTGTGGGGCAGGAGGTGATGGTGGCACTGTGGCAGGAGGTTGTGGGGCAGGAGGTGATGGTGGCACTGTAGCAGGAGGTTGTGGGGCAGGAGGTGATGGTGGCACTGTGGCAGGAGGTTGGGAGGCAGGAGGTGATGGTGGCACTGTGGCAGGAGGTTGTGGGGCAGGAGGTGATGGTGGCACTGTGGCAGGAGGTTGTGGGGCAGGAGGTGTGGGGGCACTGTGGCAGGAGGTTGTGGGGCAGGAGGTGATGGTGGCACTGTGGCAGGAGGTTGTGGGGCAGGAGGTGATGGTGGCACTGTGGCAGGAGGTTGAGGAGCAGGAGGTGATGGTGGCACTGTGGCAGGAGGTTGGGGGGCAGGAGGTGATGGTGGAACTGTGGCAGGAGGTTGTGGGGCAGGAGGTGATGGTGGCACTGTGGCAGGAGGTTGAGGAGCAGGAGGTGATGGTGGCACTGTGGCAGGAGGTTGTGGGGCAGGAGGTGATGGTGGAACTGTGGCAGGAGGTTGAGGGGCAGGAGGTGATGGTGGCAGGAGGTGGGGGCATTTTCGTTTTCAGTTTCGGCCTGACATTTTTTTTTATTTCGGTTTCGGTTCTGAAATTTCCATTTCGGTGCACCTCTAATTATATATATATATATATATATATATATATATATATATATATATATATATATATATATATATATAGTTATATCCAAGTATTGACTTTACCTTTAAAATGACTGTTTCATTATTGAACCTTTAATGTGACAGACAGCCTGCAGAAGGCAGGGGAGGATAGATGTATGTATAATTTTACTGTATGTTGGCTCTCCTGATTGTTTCGACATAAATTTCACTAAAGATACCCTCAGTACAGCTCTGTTTAAATTCCCCAAGTTTACGATAGTTCTATCTGAAATAAGCAATGTTAATTATATAGGCAGCCTGTCTCTATGATCTTGATTAGTTGTGCTAGTAAGTGAAAAAATCTTGCCTGCTTAAACCACGATTATTATTTGTATGATTTTGTCATATCTTTTGTACCATGATTTAATTAGTGTGATGCAGGTGACTACTGATAATGAGCATATGAAAACCAGTTAGTAATGAAATATAAAATGTGCTAAACTGCTTCATGCTGATAATTCCCTTTCCACCCTATTTTCTTTTTTCCTTTGTCGCCCGTGAAAGGACAACACATACAAATGTTCATTTCTCTACTTCCACCATTCAGAACGTTCCTCTGTCAATACACAGGTGCAGGTCCCGCTGTTTGCCTTGTCACTATTATGAGTGCTATTGCTGTGCCGGCACAGAAGAGATTTATTAGATTTGGGTATTTCAGAATTCAGCTAGCATGGTATTATAGAGCTATTGCATCAGTCACAGCAATTCGCCAGGCTCTTGTTGCTAGAACGTCTGGTACTGCTGATCAGAGCTCCTCTATGGGTGATTAGCAATGTAAATCACTCTTGTGCTCTCACGCTTTGCCTTACCATATCATTTTTAAACTTTTTTCAGGTATTTTATTTCTGTGTGTTGGAAATATTAACTGAAGCCTTGTTGCAGTATTGAAATGTTTTTGTTGTTTTTCAATGCTTGGAGAGGCAAAGGTTCTTACCTTGATACCAGTGGGGGCCCGTCCATTAAGGGCACATGGGCACCGCCCCCTCGTCCATCGCCACCTCCCTATTCATGCGTCTGGCCCCTTTCAGGACACCGGCGCTTGGATTACAATGCGGAGGGGCAGTTTTTTTAACCACTTCAGCCCCGGACCATATTGCTGGTCAAAGACCAGGCCACTTTTTGCGATTCGGCACAAAATTGGCATCCTTTTTTCCCCCAAATATGGCTTTCTTTTGGTGGTATTTGATCACCTCTGCTTTTTTTTGTTTTTGCGCTATAAACAAAAATAGAGCGACAATTTTGAAAAAAATTTATATTTTTTAACTTTTGCTGTAATAAATATCCCCCAAAAATATATAAAAAAAAAATGTTTTCCTCAGTTTAGGCCGATACGTATTCTTCTACATATTTTTCGTAAAAAAAAAAAAATCGCATTAAGCGTTTATTGATTGGTTTGCGCAAAAGTTATAGCGTTTACAAAATAGGGCATAGTTTTATGGCATTTTTATTAATATATTTTTTTTACTAGTGTAGCGCTCACCCCCGAAGGAGCCGCTGAATTATCGGGTCTTCTGTCTCACCTCTGTGACACACCACAATGAATCCACAGCACACCAGCACACCTTGTGAAGTTTTATAACAGATTTAATGACTGTGGGATAGAGCAAAAGCCCTTAACGTCTCCCCACTCTAATATGATACAACTAATAACAGGATGAGATAATACGTTTAGATTGAATGCAATGAACAGTAATATATATATATATACTTAGCGGTATCTACCCCACCCTAAACTACTGGCCAGTAGTACTGTCCTAGGCTAGCCAACGTTGGGGCCCTGGATGTATGACAGATGTAGGAAATACACTTGTTGCAATGGCCAAAGGCCGCTCACCACTTCCAATGTCTCTTTGGGGAAGGAGGATGGTTGTCTGCGGAAGCGAGTGTCCCTCTTTCCTCAGACCGACGTCTGTGAAATGGATGCAGTCTTTTAAAGCCTCCGGCAGGACATCTCAGATCGTCTAGGGGCCGTCTGGGGAATCTGGCAATAACCTCCGTCAGCTGTACTCACTCAGTTGGGCAGGCTGGATTACTCCGGTGGCTGGATCGGCCCTGCGACCAGGCCTCAGTTCGATCGCTCAAAACACAGTCTCTCTCTGTTTCAGTAGACGAACATCAGTCTCTCCAAGAACTATAGCATAGAGCCTGTGTCTCAGTGGCAAACACACAGCTCTGACACAAGCTGTCTTAAATCACTCTGTGATGCAGATCTGTGTTCCCTGGTCACTGTTCCAGACTCCCTCTCCTCACTACTTCCTCCTGACTCCCCTCTCTCCTGGAACTTCCTGTCTCCAAGCCTCCTGGGAAAAATGCAGTTATCCAGCCCCTTGCTGTAGAAATGTATCTCTATGTCTGTTCTGTACTGCAGCCTCCAAATATGTGCTCTCTGGCTCCACCTGCTGCAATATATATATATATATCTACATCCTCTTAAATGGCTGAAAATCACAACAGGGCTACATTCTCCCCCTACTTAAAGTCTTTGGGGTCCCCCCCAAAGGGTAAACTGTATTTGTAAGTTCTACAGACAATATATACAGTATGAAAGGCACATATAAAGTTTATACTAGACCATCTGAATACCTTTACTGCGCATAGATAGATGCAGTCTATGACAACGTCTAGCAAGTGGAGGGGGCAGAGGAACACTCCACCAAGGTGTGCTGATGGTCGGGATTGGACACAAGTCCTTTGATACCTCTGTGGTTAGGGTGGACACTTTGGGTGATCTGCGTACAGTAGTGATAGCTTCCTCTGTGCTGTTCCCTGGTGAGTCATAAGTGAGTCTCTGAGGAGGTCGCACCAGTCGTTTGGACCTTGATTCTAGAAACCCGGATGGGCCTTCATCTGCTGAGTCCTCTTCTACTTGCTGTGTTAACTGAGGGAATTCAGTTTCCTTTTCAACTGGCTCAACAGGGGTATCTTCTAGCACTGAGGTTTCCGGCAAGAGACTTTCCACTTGAGAGGGTACAGAATTATCCTCGTTTGCTTGAGGCACAAATTCAGGGGCATCTGGTCTCAGATTGCTCAAATCCGGCTCAGGAGTCATAATAGTTGGATGAACATCCATAGGTTCAGATGGCCACATCCAACTCGGACGTACATCTTCCTCATCGCTGTCGTCCTCACTTTCTCTTGTAGAAGGTGGCTGTTGGGACCGAGTAACAGGTGCTTGACGGGAAGTGGATGGAATGGGTGAAGGAGACTCATCTCTATCTGGTACCCGCACAGCTTCATTCAGAGGTAGGAGATGATTCCGATGCCAATTCTTCAGTGGCCCGGTCTTTCCCTCTGGTCGAATCTGGTACACTGGCAGGCCAGGCAATTGTTTACAGACGATGTAGATCTGAGAACTCCATCTATCAGCTAGTTTGTGTCTGGCCGAAGCACCCAAATTTCTTAATAGAACTCGATCACCTGGCTGTAAATCCTGTACCCGAACCCTCAAGTCATAGTTCCGTTTGTTTCTTTGTTCTCTACTCCCGGATGTCAAACGGGCCTTCTCAAATGCAGAAGCCAGGTTTCTCCTCAGTCTATCCACATAACCCTGGTGAGAGGCAATAGACGTCTGGTCAAGGGAGAGGCCAAAAGCTAAATCTACTGGTAATCGGGCTTCTCTTCCAAACATGAGGCGGTACGGTGAGTATCCTGTAACATCACTTTCTGTGCTATTGTAAGCATGCACAATGGTAGAGATATGCCGACTCCAGTGCTGTTTCTCCCTGATCGACAGTGTTCCCAACATATTGAGCAGAGTCCGATTGAATCTCTCCGGTTGTGCATCACCCTGGGGGTGATAGGGGGAGGTTCTTGACTTCTGAATCCCCAATAGATCCAAGAGCTGCCTGATGAGTCGACTTTCAAAGTCTCTGCCTTGATCAGAATGGATCCTCTGAGGTAGACCATAATGAACAAAGAACTTTTCTACTAGGACTTTGGCTACAGTAGGAGCACGTTGATCTTTGGTTGGAAAAGCTTGAGCATAACGGGTAAAGTGGTCTGTCACCACTAGGATATTTCCCTGTCCACTAGTGTCAGGCTCTAAGCACAGGAAGTCAATACACACCAGGTCCATAGGCCCTTGACTCTGTAGATGGCTCATTGGAGCAGTCCTAGAAGGTAAAGTTTTCCTCTGGATACATCTTAGACAGGAATGGCAGTAGCTTTCAACTTCGGTTCTCATGCAGGGCCAATAGAATCTGTCTCGGACCAGTTTAAAAGTTCTCTCTGCTCCTAAGTGACCATGGTCATCATGCAAAGCTTTCAGCACATTTTCTCTATGCTTCTCTGGGAGGAACAACTGCTGCTTTTCTTCTAAGTCATCCGAGGGGCCCCTTCGGTAGACCACCCCGTCTAGCAGTTTCAACCGTTCCCACTCTTTGTGGACCAGACGAGCCTCTTTTGGTGAATCAGTTAGTAGGAGCCCTCTTTGACCCGCTTTCATTGCTCTCAGAGTTAACCCGATCAAAGGATCTTCAGCCTGATCTACTCTCAGGTCCTTCTTCGTGAAAGTAGGCAGGCCCTCACTCCTCAGCTGTGTAGGGTTACAATACATTTTAGGGACACCGGCAGCCATGACTCCTATGGCCTCTGCTCCAATCATTCCTTTGGTTCGGCACTCCACCCCTTGGCATAGGGCCTGAACTCCATCTGGAGTCAAATGAGTCCACTCTGTTTCTGGGACCCCTGTGCTATAGGGTCTCCTGGATAAGGCATCCGCGTCTTGGTTATTGACCCCAGGGCGATATTTGAGGCTGAAGCGGAATCCTGACAGGGCAGCCAACCACCGGTGCCCAGTGGCATCCAGTTTGGCCGTAGTGAGAATGTAAGTGAGTGGGTTGTTGTCAGTTCTGACCACGAAATTGGCCCCGTACAGGTAGTCTTTTAGTTTGTCCACCACTGTCCACTTCAAGGCCAGGAACTCCAACTTGTGAGTGGGGTAATTCTTTTCAGAAGGGGTGAGACCCCGACTCACATATGCCACCGGTCTCAGGAGGCCATCATATTCCTGGTATAGTACTCCTCCTAGCCCTTCTCTGCTAGCATCCACATGTAGTTCATAAGGCTTGGCAGGATCAGCGTAGGCAAGGACAGGAGCCTGTGTTAGACTTCCTTTCAATTGGAGGAAAGCTTTTTCACATTGGTCGGTCCATTCCTCCTGGATTGATTCACGAGGCTTCCTAGTTCCGTGGGCTGATGAACCCGGCTCAAAGGACATTGATTCATCTTCTGCTCCTTCCATTCTTAGAAGCATGTTCAGAGGCTGAGCTATCTTGGCAAACCCCTCTACGAACCTCCTATAGTATGAGCAGAATCCTAGGAAGGACCGGAGTTCAGTAATATTACGAGGTCTCGGCCATGAAGCCACAGCTTCCAACTTCTTAGGATCAGTTGATATGCCTTCTGCTGAAACAACATGTCCCAGGTACGTGACTGAAGGCAGACAGAACTGACACTTCTCTAAGGAAAGTTTCAATCCTTCTTCATGCAGCCGCTTCAAGACCTTTTCCAACCGCTGCTCATGTTCTTCCAGTGTTCTTCCGAAGACTATTAGGTCATCTAGATACACTAGTACCTCGATCAGGTGCATGTCTCCCACCGTCTTTTCCATTAGTCGTTGGAAAGTTGCTGGGGCTCCTGTGAGGCCTTGGGGCATTCTATTAAACTCAAAGAATCCCAGTGGACAGATGAAAGCAGTCTTCTCTTTATCTTCAGGATGCATGGGTATCTGGTGATATCCACTTCGCAGGTCAAGTACACTAAACCACTTTGCTCCTGACAGACACTGTAAGGCATCTTCTATTCGAGGAGTAGTGTATTGGTCGGGAATGGTTCTTTGGTTGAGTGTGCGGTAGTCTATGCACAAACGGATGGAACCGTTTTTCTTGCGAACTACCACGATGGGTGAGGCATAAGGACTCCTGGATTCTTGGATTATCCTGGTCCTTTTCAATTCAGCCAGCTGTTCCCTTAGGTCATCTAGATCTCCCAATGGGACTCGCCGTGACCTTTCTCGAAAGGGCTTGTCATCTTGGAGGCGAACGCGGTGCTGAGTGCTCCTAGCACACCCCACATCAAACTCATCCTTGGAGAATAAATCTTGCCACTTGAGGAGCTGAGACTGAATTCGCTTCTTCCACTCAGGCGAGACAGGGGCATCTTTAGGATAGAATCGTTCAGCTGGGATCTCTCTGTCTACTCCATCTATCAATTCAGTGGGTGAGAGGGGTGTGGCAGTGGCCACTTGTCCAATCGGCATCCGTGCCTTCAAGGTCACTGGGGAGTCTGACACATTGCATACACTTACAGAGACTCTCCCACGGGCCCGCTGTAGAGCTCTGGTGGATATTATCTCAGGCACCAATTCCACTCCAGATCTCTTCATATTTCTGGGATCAGTTTCCAGGACCACATAGGGGCCTGGTTGTGACCAATTCAACTTGACTGAGGCCCGGAAACTAGTCATTTCTCCTGGCTGTAAGACCTTCTCTGCTCTTTCTAATCTCCAAAGCCGTCCTACTTCTGCAGGGGCCCTCTGTTCTTGAATAATCCGCTGGTAGATTGGCCGCAACATCGGGTGCATCTCCTCTAAAGTAGAACTCTCTTCCGTCACTAATGGAGTTATAAGGCGTCTCACCAAGTCAGTATTTGTTCCCACAATCATAGAACTTCGATTAGCTCCTGGTGGGCGGGGACATACAATGGCTAAGGCGTCACAGACCCCTGGTTGTCCAACAGTTGCCGAACTGAACTCCAGCTTCACTTGTAGACACCCATCATATGGAAGCTTCTGAGTCCCAATACCCCAGATTTCGAGATCCTCTAACTCCATCAGGGGTAGATGCTTCAAATGCTTCTGGTAGAAGTCCCGGTAAATCAGTGTTACTTGAGCACCTGAATCGAGGAGAGCCTTTGTGTAAACCCCTTCTACTTGAACTGGGATAATGGGTGAAGGGCCTATCAACTGGTCAGGGAACTTCTTCGGAGTAGTAGAAGGCATAGACCCAGTCGGCTGCACTCTAGCCCTCTTCCTCGCTTGTGGTGGTTGTTTTCTTCCCCCTTTCGGGTGTTTAGGTTGTGGGTGTGCCTTGCCTCCCTCTGACACAGGACCAGACGCCAGGGGAGGGGATCTTTTTGTCGTAGCAGGTGAGGCTCTGGGTAAAGACTTGGGCCTCTTATTGGTATCCTGGGAATCAGAGCAGTCTTCAGTAGTTGGGCACCCAGTTTGCTCCCTCACTGGGGCCCTCTGTAGTTTCCCGCCGGTCGATAACTTCCTTTCAATTCGATGGGCTCGGACAGGTATTTCGGTAATGACCCACTCCTCCGCAATTATAGCAGATGTTTGACGGTTTCTTGATAGGCACCACCTGAGTAGTAGATTCAGGAACTGGTTCTGAAGTGACTTTTTCAAGGGGCGACTTGACACCTGCAGACAATAGGGTTAGCATTTGCATCAGCTGGGAAACTTGAGCCTTTAATTGCTCCACTTCTGAATTCCCATTCGACACATTGAGCGTTCGAACCTCAGCAGGAAATGAAAATCCTGAGCCCTTCTTTTTCTCCTCTAGGATAGCCTCTTCCTCCCTTACCATCTTAATGAGATCAGAGTATTGCAAAGAGGTACCCCCTTGTAAGGTCTTCAACTGGATCCAGATGGGATCGGAACTCAGAGCGCCTCTCAGGATCTGTTTCATTCTAACTTGATCCATATCCCTGGCTTCTATTCCTTTCTTTAGTACAATCTGGTATAGCATTTTGTTTAGTCGTCGAATATACTCGGAAAGCTGCTCATTTTCCCGTTGAAACATGTGTTCAAATAGGAAGATTAGATCTGTAGCTTTCTCTGTGCACCCAAACTCATCTTGTAGCATGCGAAGATAGTCATATGCTGTACAAGACTCCTGACTGAATTTCAAATTTCGGATGGCTTCTGCTGCAACGCCTTTCAGACTTTCAGTAATGCGTTGTTTCTTTTGAGCCTCTGGAACATCCCATTCTTCCAGTGCTTGCATAGCCTGTTCCATCCAGGTTTCATACTCTTCTTCTCCAGGAGGTACAGGCTGCACTCCAGAAAAAATTCTCAACTTCCTGTAGCCATAGTTCACAGATGGCGAGGACATTTTTCTAACGCTCTCTACCAGTTTTCCTATGTCCATGAAGAAGGAAGCTGGGGGGTAGTTAATGGTTGGTACAGAAGTGGTAGTTACTTCCACTGTGTCTGACATGGCCTGGCTTGGTCCCTCCAGACAACTTGCTGAGGTGAGTAGAGGGAATAACCGTGCTTTAACTTCTCCGGCTAGCTGGATGCTATCACCCTGGAAGCAGGTTGGGACTCCTTTCTTCCATTCTAGTAGGGCATAGGTATGGGAGACTTTTTGATCTATTTTCGTGTCTATTACAAACACTTTCTGGTCAGGTGCTAGTGTAGTTACTGCTTGACGGATCTGTTCCTCTGTCCATTTGTCAGCAGGAATGTCCATTACTATACTCAGCCCTAATTGGCCATTTTGTTCTTTGCACCACTCTGCTGCGGTGTTTGGATCCATTGCTGGCTCGTTTGTGCGGTTATCACTTTGCGAGAGGTATCAGAAGAAATCCCGGACGAGCACCCCACGTGTAGCGCTCACCCCCGAAGGAGCCGCTGAATTATCGGGTCTTCTGTCTCACCTCTGTGACACACCACAAACAATGAATCCACAGCACACCAGCACACCTTGTGAAGTTTTATAACAGATTTAATGACTGTGGGATAGAGCAAAAGCCCTTAACGTCTCCCCACTCTAATATGATACAACTAATAACAGGATGAGATAATACGTTTAGATTGAATGCAATGAACAGTAATATATATATATATACTTAGCGGTATCTACCCCACCCTAAACTACTGGCCAGTAGTACTGTCCTAGGCTAGCCAACGTTGGGGCCCTGGATGTATGACAGATGTAGGAAATACACTTGTTGCAATGGCCAAAGGCCGCTCACCACTTCCAATGTCTCTTTGGGGAAGGAGGATGGTTGTCTGCGGAAGCGAGTGTCCCTCTTTCCTCAGACCGACGTCTGTGAAATGGATGCAGTCTTTTAAAGCCTCCGGCAGGACATCTCAGATCGTCTAGGGGCCGTCTGGGGAATCTGGCAATAACCTCCGTCAGCTGTACTCACTCAGTTGGGCAGGCTGGATTACTCCGGTGGCTGGATCGGCCCTGCGACCAGGCCTCAGTTCGATCGCTCAAAACACAGTCTCTCTCTGTTTCAGTAGACGAACATCAGTCTCTCCAAGAACTATAGCATAGAGCCTGTGTCTCAGTGGCAAACACACAGCTCTGACACAAGCTGTCTTAAATCACTCTGTGATGCAGATCTGTGTTCCCTGGTCACTGTTCCAGACTCCCTCTCCTCACTACTTCCTCCTGACTCCCCTCTCTCCTGGAACTTCCTGTCTCCAAGCCTCCTGGGAAAAATGCAGTTATCCAGCCCCTTGCTGTAGAAATGTATCTCTATGTCTGTTCTGTACTGCAGCCTCCAAATATGTGCTCTCTGGCTCCACCTGCTGCAATATATATATATATATCTACATCCTCTTAAATGGCTGAAAATCACAACAGGGCTACACTAGTAATGGCGGCGATCAGCGATTTGTATCGGTACTGCGACATTATGGCGGACACTTCAGACACTTTTGACACATTTTTGGGACCATTGGCATTTTTATAGCGATCAGTGCTATAAAAATGCATTGATTACTATAAAAATGCCACTGGCAGGGAAGGGGTTAACACTAGGGGGCAAGGAAGGGGTTACGTATGTTCCCTGGGTGTGTTTTAACTAAGGGGGGGGTGGACTAACTTGGGGAAATGACTGATCGCTGTTCATACATTGCATGCAGCCCGGCAGGTCAGGAAAGGGAGGGGACCAGCGAGCGCCGTAGACAGTATTTGACAAGTCTTTTATTAGAAATATCTTCTTCTTCCTTGCTTCTTCCTCATCTGGTCTAAGCCCCACCCACCTATTTTCCTATGATAACTCCTCAGTGGGAAGTAAGAGGGATTTTTGGTGGACAGGCCTTTGTCCAGAGTAAAGCTTACCTCAAAATTAAGGATCGTTCAACCCTTGATAAAAGGACACAGAGGAGAAGCTTCTTTTGCTATTAAAGTTAATGGCAGGCAATGTGTTGCTCTTGTTCTTAGGCAGGGCTTGCATTTGAAAAAGTTACATGGCTCGTCCCCCCCTCACTCAGCCCTCTAATGGCCCATAGCTTGAAGCTTTGGGACTCAGTTCAGTATTCCATCAGGCTTATGTTTCCCCCCGTCTTAGAAAGAAAAACCTCATGCTTTTTCCTGGTGGCCAACCCATGGAATCTATCAGTTCCGGCACTTTCTTAGAACTCGCACCTTCCCCTCGTGGGCTTTACTTCAAAAGACTCATGAAGCCCCCCCTAGTGGAATTTTTCCACTATCTCCAATTGCGACACTGGATATCTCCACTCACGCCATGACTCTTTTCCATACCAGAAAACAGCTTTTGAAAACATATCCCAACACTCTCCAGGATCTCTATCTTTAATATACTCTTTGCTTAGCTCAAACGGGACCCCAACATCCTTATCTTATGTCCCCAAATGGGAGCGGGATTTATCCCCCGTTGATTTGGCAAGTTGAAGCAAAGCCTGGTCTAATGTTGCAAAATGCTCCTTTAACATGGCTACACTGGAGGCTGCCTATAAGGTACTCCTTTGCTGGTATTGGGTCCCAACCCGTATTGCCAAATCAAACCCATCATATAGTGACAGATGCTTTAGGGGATGTGGTCAGCATGGAGATGAACTTCATATCTGGTAGTCCTGCCCCCGATTAGTGGGATTTTGGTCAAGGTTACTCGGTCTTCTGTACACTTTCTTTCATGTGTCCTCTCGCAAAGATGCTAAGTTGGCCTTACTTCACTGTCCAATCCCAGGCCTTTTCTCCTATCAGCAGAAATTGCCCACCTATTTGTTTATCACTGCAAAGTGTGCACTAGCAAGGGCTAGAGGTGAAGAGCATCTTAACGACTCTCAAAATTAAATTAGAAGATGTCTAGTTTCCTCCACGTCACCCACGCTAAATTCCTTAAGGTGTGGGACCTGTGGTGGTCCTATGCTCTTCCAACTTTGCTCCCGACCAGCCTAGGCCTCTCTAACTGACCTCCTCTACCACCTCCGGCCTTGGGGAACCCTTTTCTCTCCTACACTGCACTTCCTTTTCCTTCCCTCTCTTCCCTTCTCATTTCCTTTTTTTTGTGTTTTGTTCGTAAGAGTTCAGTCCAAGCTTTGTTTTTCAAAACTTTTGGACTGCTCCACACCTCAACCCCTGAGCAATTAATGCTCAACCACCCTGCATTGATCCTCGACCTGGGTCAGAAGGTTATTGTTGTTCAACAGCTCATTATACAAAACTTGCTTTCAAAATGTATTCTTATGTTGTGTCATGATATGCTTATTGCTCAAATCCCCTGCGCGGGATCATTTTAGCTATTTTTGCTTCTTATATATTTCAATAGAAAATTGTACCAGACAAGACAAAGTTACATTGCTGACAGATTTTCTTTAGAATTATATGTATGTATGTTTTATCCTTTAGGGCCAATTAAATAAAACGAATGCTCAATTGCTAAACACGCCTAGCGTTTAGGTGCCTTTACACGTATTTAGCTGTGTCAGGCATATACTGATTATATTGATGTTTAGTGTTGCACAATTAGCATGGATATGTTTTGGACTGTGCTTTTTATAAGAAAGATACATTTGATATCTGTGTGAGCTCTGTTTAAATATTTTAAAGTGCATATTTGGTACCTTATGGAGGAACTGGACTAAAATATTACTTTCCCTTTTTGACAATACGGAGGCCCACCCACGCTGAGTCTCACCATTGCTCGGAATGTTCCAAAGTGACATATGTCAGAGCAGTTCCCATAGGTAGAGCCAGGGAGGAGCTAGCTTCTGAATTCATTTTTCTAGTGGACTTTTAGACTGGGTTCACACCAAATACCAATGCCGCTCCAAGCAGGGGTCCCCGTTCACCATTTCAGGTCCGATTTCAGCCTATATTTTTGGCTGAATTCAGATCTGAAAAACAGACCAAAAGAGGCACAGGACCCCTGTGCAAATTTGCACGGAGCCGTAGCAGAGATACGGAACCGGCTCCATAGAGAGCCTGACAAAATCTCCTGCTATTTGGAATTGGATGCAGGGAACCCGGCATCCAATTTGCAATGGTGTGAACTACCCAGCCTTAAATGCCAGGAGTTTGTTTAAATACAGTGCAGCTGTGAAGCTGAAGAAACTAAGATACACTAACAACAGAGCTAATAACGGTAATTGCCATCACCTACCAGGCTGCTCTTCCTGTCAGTCATTGTGGCTCTATGTTTAGCTGCAGGGAGCTAACCAATGTGTGCAAATCAGGGGCTTCTCTTTGGCACAACAGCAAGCTGTTCCCTGTATAGACGTGCCCACTTTGGCACAAGTCAGATGGAATCCTCTGTCATGTACAGTTCAGCCTGCCTCCTTCAGTTTTACATCGGGCAGAAATTGAAGTCCTGGAACCGGACAAACTTTTAGTAGTGTCAGTGAATTTAAAAATGTTACTTTTGTCATTTACATGTGTGCAAAGATGAGTGTGTGCATACCTGCATATAAACAAAGGACTAGCATCCAGAATTATTAATTCATTTTCTTTTGACTGTGAAGGTGAGCTTTGGTTGATACCAGTACATTCAAATCATGCTACTTCAGTGCGATTTCTAAGCTGCAGAGCAGTACGATGTGGACCTTCGATTTCCAAAAAGCAGCACAGGAACCTTTTTTAAAGTCGCTGCGGTTTGAGTCACAGCGGTTCCTTGTCATGCAATTTTGAACTGTCGAATCACATGACAAATAACACTGGTGTGAACCGTTAAAAACTGTGATATGAAACCTGTTTGAGAAACGTACTGGTCTGGCTTGCTCAGAAAAATGCTTATTATTTTAACCACTTGAGACCCGCGCTATTGACAAAAGACGTCAACAGCACGGCTCTCAGGTGCCAACTGATCTGTGTTCCTTGTACATAGGGACACAGCATCGGTCACCTCCCCCAGTCACCCACCTCCCCCCACACAGTTAGAACACACCTAGGATACACATTTAACCCCTCCCTCACCCCCTAGTGTTAACCCCTTCACTGCCAGTCACATTTATACAGTAATTAGTGCATTTTTATAGCACTGATCGCTGTATAAATGTGAATGGTCCCAAATTTGTCCGATACGTCCGTCGCAATATCGCAGTCCCAATAAAAATTGCAGATCGCCGCCATTACTAGTAAAAAAAAAAATAATAAAAAAAAAAAAATAATTCTGTCCCCTATTTTGTAGGCGCTATAACTTTTGCGCAAACCAGTCGCTTACTGCAATTTTTTTTTTTACAAAAATACATCGAAAAATACGTATCGGCCTTAACTGAGAAAAAAAATATATATATTTTTTTTTAAATTGGGATATTTATTATAGCAACAAGTAAAAAATATATATATATTTTTAAAATTGTCGCTCTTTTTTTGTTTATAGCGCAAAAAATAAAAACCGCAGAGGTGATCAAATACCACCAAAATAAAGCTCTATTTGTGGGGAAAAAAGGACGTCAATTTTGTTTGGGAGGCACGTCGCACGACCGCGCAAATTTCAGTTAAAGCGACGCAGTGCCGGAAGCTGAAATTTCGCCTGGGCACGAAGGGGGTTTATGTGCCCAGTAAGCAAGTGGTTAAAACATTATGGTATTGTGAAATAAATCCCCCTGATTGGCTTCCATAATAGCACTATAAGTGGCCAAAGGTTCAAGTAATCTGCAGAGCTTCCTGGTAACCTCCGCTTGAAGTGATTTCTGCCAAAGGAACTACGTGAACAAATGCGTTTCTCAAAACATGTCCTTAGAGAGACTTTTGCAGTATGCGAGCAGACAAAACAGACTGTGGGGGAAGGATATAATAAATCCTCGGAGGGAGCATTAGAGTGCATTATTTTCCACTGAATGATGTGGTCTCGCTGAGAGCCGTGTACAGAATTCAGAATTTTACTGATAAAGGGAATAAAATGTTAGCATGCTAGGACATAACTGCGGAGGGTGCATCTGCTCCAATGTTCAGGAGGTCAGAGTACAAAACCATGACTGCAGCTCCCTATATTTACCAGCTGTGCATTCAAATAATATTCTGTTTAAAATAAAGAAGCAGTTTTTATTTTCTTTGGAATCCTTTCTCCTTGGCTTAAGCACTGTGACATGAGATGTGTGTTTGGGTGGTAGGTGGGCATCCATAGTATTTAAAATCCCTGGTCACTGAATCAATGGGACCAAAAAGGGGCAAAGTAAAGGTAAGTATAATTCACTTATTATTTTTCCCCCGAAAAAGTATTGCAATCAAGGTTATTTAAAAAAAAAAAAAAGGCGCCTCAAAATTTGAAGGGACATTGTTGATTCCTGAACCCTCTGTGCCACCATGAGTATAACCTGGAGTGTTTGAGCAATCAGAGCAGAGCTGCGATCCAAGCAGATGCAGGTTTAGTTTAGTGTTCCAGGAAAGAACGAAAAACATGTTCAAATCACACAGAATCTCATGCCGCGTACACACGATCATTTTTCAGCATGAAAAAAAAAAACGTTGTTTTTCAGCATGTTGAAAAAACAAAGTTTTTCCAACTTCATCATTAAAACGACGTTGCCTACACACCATCGTTTTAAAAAAATGATCTAGCAAAGCGCAGTGACGTACAACACGTACGACGGCACTATAAAGGAGAAAACATCATCGTTTTAAACAACGTTAAAAAATGCAGCATGTTCGAATTCTTTTTTTTGTCGTTTTTCAGAACCTGAAAAATGATGTGAAGCCCACACACGATCATTTAAAATGACATTTTTTTAAAACTACATTTTTTCATGCCGAAAAATTATCGTGTGTAAGAAGAAATCCAGACTTGTGCAGACAGACCAGGGTTTAACACAACCTGTTATTCAGGAACACTTTTGGTTCATAAGTAGTATAAATTTATATTAGTCCTATGAACAATTGCCAAAGAATAAACTTGTGTCTGTCCATAAAGTGTGAACAACTGGTGGTGTTCTGAACAATGCAGGTACATTGCTTGATGAACATCCAGTTACAGTGAGTATAATTGATGTGCGTTTTGATCACACAAGTGCACCTCCACCAATATTGATAAAAAATGCCTTTTCTTCGAAGCCTGAGAATGCCTCCTTACCAGAGGTTTAGACTCCAAATTATAAGAATATGGACTGGCTAGCCGCAGCTTTGAGGCGCTGTAGAAGTGGTGAATACACCGCTCCTAAAGTACCCCTGCCAGTGCCCACTGAAATCAATGGGCAGCGCCGCTAAACTGCTGGCAAAGCACTGCTACAGCGGTGCTTTGCGGGTGGTTTTAACCCTTTTTCGGCCGCTAGCGGTGGTTAAAGTGCCCCGCTAGTGGCTGAATATCAGCGCAAAAATGACGGTAAAGTGGTGCTAAAAATAGCAGTGCTCTACCGCCAACGCCCCCACTGCCCCAGTGTGAAAGGGGTCTATATAAAAGAGTATTTGTCATTTAAGGTATAAGAGCGCTGAAAGCTGAAATTTGGCCTGGGTAGGAAGGGGGTTAAAATGTCCAGCATTGAGATGGTTTAAAAGAGTTGTAAAGGAAACATTTTTTTTTTTTTTGCTGAAATGACTGTTTACAGGGTATAGAAACATAATAGTTAACTGATTCATTTTAAAAACGATTAAAAATAGATAAAATCAATCAAATAACGTACATGTAGTTTCTAGTTTTGTTTTTGCATCTAGTTTTGTTTTTGCATGTTATTTCCTGCCTCTGTGCTATACAGAGCCATAGAGCAGTGATGGTTTGGAAAACGAAACTAGAAACTCCCAGTACTGTGGTCATCAGGAAACAGACAACCAGGAAGTGTCCAGAACAGAGAAGAATTACAGCAACATCAGAGCAAAAACGAACAATGAGGACATGAAACCAGGACTGCAGTAAGGTAAAAAAAAATCCTTTAGTGACCCTTTAATGCTTCAAAAGAAGACTTGCTGAAAGCTTTGAAAATGCTTCTCATATACAAGCTGAAACCCATGTGAAACAGGCCTTCGTATATTTTAAAGTTTAAAAGCCAGCAACTTCTGGGTATTCCTAGCTACAGTATATGAAGATAAAATTTTGAATTACTGGCAGTATACAGGATTTATAAAAATGCACATTAGCTAAATCAGAATATGATGTTGAAAAATGAATAATAAAAAAGAAAGGTATAACTTTACCCTCTGCTTTGCCACATAGATTATCCGGAGGTAACACAGCATCATCAGGAATATCAGGCTGAACAATGGAATGTACCATCTGAAATGAGTGAAAAAAAGGTATTTACCTTTTATAACCTTGATAATTATAAAAGCCTGAAGTACAATACAATTTGTTATGCTGTACCATTACAATCTGAAAATGTATTTGTTTATTATACTTGCATAAATTCATATCCATGCACACTTGAAATACTTTAAGCATGAATGACCCTTCAGAATCTGTTAACAATAGCAAAACTCTGAGTCTGATTTCCACCAATGATAAGTACGGTGCTTGCTTGTTTACATACAGTAGTTATTCTCTATGCACACAATGGAAGTAACAAAGCACTGGCTGATGAGAGAACTCTGATGCATTGTTAACAGTGGCGTATTTTAGTGCAAGGAGACTACTTTCCCATCTCTCTGACAGAGCTCACCATAACCTGCCAGCTAATACTTTCTTGGTGCACCCCAAGTCAAACTCCATTGTAACCATTGTTTCTATACATATTGCACAGATCATGGCCAACAATCCTAAAACAGCTCTATGCAGTTTGGAATGAATAGCTCTAAAATATTAAGCTGTATCAGTGCTGTAAATCAATGGTCCTGGATGTACAGTTAGCCAAGGGACATACAATAATGATTCCCATGGCTTTGTCCACTATCCTGAGATATAGAATATCTCCCTTTAATTCATTGGTATTTTTTAAAACCTGCACAGAGTTCAGCTTGAAGTTACTTTCATTCTTTACAAGCTTTGCTCTTCTATATTTTGGTTACTTAATAAAATACTTTTTTATTAGCGACTACAGGGAGCTTTCATGAGCTCAATGCAATTATTCTGTCTGTCTCTATCTCAACTTCTGAGATTAGATATCAGCCACTTTGGGAGCTCACTATTTAATGATTCAGCTAACTCATGGACTTGTATTGTGAGGAGAAGCAGTAAAGTACAACCAAAGCAGAAAGCCAAGAATAGAAAAGAACTGTGACCAGGTGCTTAAAGTGGATGTAAACCCACTCTCATCCTTTCTAAACTACTGCCATAGGGCCATATTCTCAAATACTTTACGCCTGCGTATCAGCAGATACGCAGACGTAAATCCGATCCTATGTTTAAGTGTATTCTCAAACTGAGATACACTTAAACATGCTTAAGATACGACGGCCTGCGCCGTTGTATCTTAGGCTGCAATATTTACGCTGACCGCTAGGTGGCGGTCAGCGTAGAATATGCAAATGACTAGTCACGCCGATTCTCTAACGTACGCTTGCCCGCCGTAGTGTTTTAACGTTGTTTCCGTAAGCGATACGCGGCGTAAAGATAAAGATGCCCCCTAGGTGGCGTACTCAATGTTAAGTATGGCCGTCGATCCCACGTCGAAATTTGAAAATTTAACGTCGTTTGCGTAAGTCGTCCGTGAATGGCGCTGGACGCCATTTACGTTACAGTCAAAACAAATGACGTCCGTGAGACGTCATTTAGCGCAATGCACGTCTGGTAATTTACCCGACGGAGCATGCGCATTACGATCGGCGCGGGAGCGCGCCTAATTTAAATGATCCACGCCCCCTACCAGGATCATTTGAATTAGGAGGGCTTGCGCGGGTGGACTTTACGCGACACCGCCGCAAGTTTACAGGTAAGTGGTTTGGGAATCAGGCACTTGCCACTTAAACTTGCGGCGGCGTAACGTAAAGGACATACGTTCCGCCGCCTCAAATATTTAAGAATATGCCCCACAGTGCTGATCTATAAGGATATACATGCCTCCTGCATGTATCCTTACCTGTCAAATGTCTCCCCTCTGTCTGTTATAAGAACTGAAAATTCTGTGGGTGGATCTGTTGTCTGGAGCTTGGTGGGAGGAGTCGTGATGTCAGTAGACTCCCCACCCACCTCTACACTCCCCTTGAGATATGTAAATAGCCTGTCATTCACAGCAAGGGGGAATAACAGACAAAAGTTTTCTCCTATTTGTCAGTTTATCTCACTGATTGCTCAGAGCTGGATTAACTCTTTGTAGCAAGGCTGGGCACAGATGTTAGGAAATCTTATACTCTACATTGTGACAGCAAAAAAATAAATAAAACCTTTTGGGTTTACATCCACTTTAACGTAAAGCCAAGCCTGAGTATAAAACACTTCCCATACACTCCCTTCTACTCTGAACTGTTTAGCTAAATAGGTAATGCATGGCTCATTCTCACTGTCAGCACCATGGACAGTGCTTAAGATATTCATTGTATTGTCATAAAGCTGTAATTCATGCAGCTTTGATTCATTCATACTATGGCATGTCCTGTCAGATCATACCCTATTGAGACAGATTTTCCTATCAGATGCAAACTAAAAGAAATGCCCTGAGTGAGGAGATGGTAACTAAGCTTTCACAACTTTATCAAGGCATTACATTTGAGCAAGGCTATCAGACATGGAGGCAAGATATAGGATATAAAATATTTAGTGATTAAAGGGTTGTATTTTTCACATCTTAACTCATATGAGTAGTTCAATATGGCCCATCTCTAAAAGCGGGAGTTCCCCCGAAAAAAAATTTTTATCCTTAGATTAATGCTCATTTTGTCAAGGGGAATCGGGTAGTTTTTTTAAAATCTAAGCAGTACTTACCGTTTTAGAGAGCAATCTTCTCCGCCGCTTCCGGGTATGGTCTTCGGGACTGGGCGTTCCTATTTGATTGACAGGCTTCAGATGGTCGCATACATCGCGTCACGAGTAGCCGAAAGCCGGTGCAGCTCTATACGGCACCTGCGCACCGACGTTTGGCTAAATCGTGACGCGATGTATGAGACCGTCGGAAGCCCGTCGGAAGACTGTCAATCAAATAGGAGCGCCCAGTCCCGCAGCCCATACCTGGAAGCGGCGGAGAAGATCGCTCTCTAAAATGGTAAGTACTGCTTAGATTTTAAAAAAAATACCCGATTCCCCTTGACAAAATGAGCATCAATCTAAGGTTAAAAATGAATTTTTCGGGTGAACCTCCACTTTAAAGAGTATCTCAGCTTACTACAAAGAAAAAACAACTATGGGAGTCTATCACCATCTTCAGTTAAAAAATGCACACATTTACAGGGTTTCATATTATCAGATAACGATAACAGGGCTCTATTTATGAAGACATAGTAAAGTCAGACATTTTGGTTTCACCAGATTTTTACACTTATCGGGCTTTAGCCCAACCAAACTCACATGCGAATTCCAAAGGAATTCCATCAGAGGAAAAGAGAACATGTTCTCTATGTAATCTCCGATGGAATTCATGGGAATTTCCAATGGAATTTCTCCGATGGGGCATACACACGGTCGGAATTTAAATTTTGATCGTGTGTACGAGGCCTTAATGTGCTACCCAGCCATCTGGGAAACAAGTAGTTTGAGGATCTCCTACGTGGCTACATGCTTAATGCAATGTATATTAAAGCATCACAACAGACTGTATAGGTGTAAATGGGTCCCAATAAAATATCTTGAATCCATATATTACTGAAATTCCAAGAGAATTATTAAACAAAGATATCAAAGAAAAAAAAATGAAATAGAGATGCAGGCAAATAATAATCGTTCTATTTCAGTTATAAATAAACCCTATACTGCAAAATATTAATCTGATTGGATGCTTGAGACACACCACTTTTCCTTTATTCTACAGTATTAAATAAGATACTTAGTTTAGACTGTGCTTTTGTTTGCAATACATTTTTTCCCCAAGTGATAAATGTTTTATTCTAGTCAGACGGAGGATCTCCAGTGAGTCTGTGAGCAAAAGTATTACATATTCATTAATCACACGTAAGCTTGCAGTTAATATCCTAATTCTTGTTAATATGCTAAAGACACACCCCAAAACTCCCTCTGATTGCCAGGGCGTAATGCTCTTTTAATCACACTTACTCTCTTATGCACATAAATTTTCCTAAAAGACTTTAAAAGCACTGCTTACAAATGTCACAGGCAGCTTTCTGTTTGGCTTTTACATGACAATACATCTACCGATGCTCTCAGTAGTTTTGGTAGTTACTATAGCAGAGCAAATTTGCTTGCAAAGTAAATAGGCTAGCCAAAACTAGTAGACTATGGGCCAGATTCAGAAAGAAGTTACGCTGGCGTATCTATTGATACGCCGCGTAACTTCTAGGATGCTCCGGCGTATCTTTTTTCTGTATTCAGAAAACAAGATACGCCGGAATTTTGCTAAGATCCGACTGGCGTAAGCCTCTTACGTCGTCGTATCTTAGTTGCATATTTACGCCGGCCGCTAGGTGGCACTTCCGTAGATTTACGCTAGGTATATGCAAATTAGGTAGATACGGCGATTCACAAACGTACGTACGCCCGGCGCATTTTTTTACGTCATTTACGTAAGGCATTTTCCGGTGTAAAGTTACCCCTGCTATATGAGGCCTACGCAATGTTAAGTATGGACGTCGGGCCACCGTCAAATTTTTTATGTTTTACATCGTTTGCGTAAGTCGTTCGCGAATAGGGCTGTGCGTAAGTTACGTTCACGTCTAAAGCATTGATGATTTGCGGCGTAATTGGGAGCATGCGCACTGGGATTCTTTCACGGACAGCGCATACGCAGAAACGTCAAATACGTGGGGTCACGATTAGTTAGCATAGAACACGCCCCCAACCAGCCTCTTTTTAATTAGGCGGGCTTACGCCGCCCGATATACGCTAACTAAAGGCGCAACTTCTTTATGAATACAGTACTCGCCTTTCTAAGTTACGGCGGCGTAGCGTTTCTGAGATACGCTACGCCCGCCTAAAGATAGGCGCCTGTACATGAATCTGGCCCATAATTTTTACATAGCTCCATGATTGCTATCAATTCCATTTAAAGCGGTAGTTCACCCTCCTTCACCTCATTATTCCATTACTTTCGGCATCGTATCGCGAGCTACGGTATGCCGGTCTTAAATTTTTAATCCCCGTACTCACTGTGCTATTGTTGATTGAAGAATCCGACTCCCGCGGGGAATGGGCGTGCCTATGGAGAGGGAGGATGATTGACGGCCGGCTCTGGCACGTCACGCTCCCCGAAGACAGCCGGAGTAGGTCTCGGCTATTCACAGCGCCTGCGCACAGGCTATGCGCAGGCGCCGTGAATAGCCAAGCCTATTTCGGCTATTTCCGGAGAAGCGTGACGTGCCAGGGCCGGCCGTCAATCACCTTCTCTCACCATAGGAACGCCCATTCCCCGGATTCTTCAATCAACGATAGCACAGTGAGTACGGGGATTAAAAATTTAGGACCGGCATACCGTAGCTCGCGCTACGATGCCGAAAGTAATGGAATAATAAAAAAAAACATTTTTTTTTTTTAACAGGGTGAACCCCCGCTTTAAAGAATTTTGGTGTACTGCAAATGTAGAATATTGTTATAAAACAAAAAGTAGATTTTGAAATCACCAAATATAACCATAAATATAAGTCAATAAAAAGAACTTTACACAAAGTCTTTGTAAAGCTTTTTTTTTTTTCTTAAAATAACAAACGTGTTCTACTTACCTGCTCTATGAAATTGTTTGGACAGAGCAGTCCCCAACCTCCTCATCTCTGGCGCTTCTCCCTCCTGCCGAGTGCCCCCATAGCAAGCAGCTTGCTATGGGGGCACTTGTGCTTGTGGTGGAAAGAAGATCACATTGTGTAGAAATTAAGGTTTTGGTCTCCAAATTTTTGCAATACAAGAAAGGGCTCTTTACAGGAAAGCGCTGTCAATTCAGAAACAAGCCTAGCAATCGTATAAGTCAGATCTTCCAATGAAATATCTCAACTTGTTCAAAAAGACATGTCTAAAGTACAGAGAACATCTGGTTGAGATCCCAAGGCGACACAAGAGGTCAAATTGGCAGATTTATTTGATTTCTTTGAGCAACTCTTCGAAGAAAAGTCTTGTTAAGATTGTAAGACAAACGTTTTTTTTGTGAAAAAAGATGGATAAAGCAGAAACATGTTCCTTGAGAATACCTAAAACCGGACGATGGTCAAGACCATACTAAAGGAAGGTCAAAATGGGAGTGACAGAGTAAGTAAAAACCAGGAACGGCTGTAAACATATAGGGAAACCAAATCTTATCTTAGCCACACTGTTGGGCCTACTAAAGGTCCAAGCTATGCCTATCATGGTAGGTATATCCTCCAAGGGGACTTCAGGGTCTGGGAACCATAGAAATTGACCACAGCCCTGGACCTGTATAGCACTTTGCGGCTACATATACAGGAAAAATGCAGGATGTAAACGCTCAAAGTCACAGGAAGATGTGCTTGCAAGCAACACCGAGGAATACAGTAAGTCATGTACAATATGCTAACTAAAGTTAGATTTTTGCCCAACGTTGGCCTTTAAAAAAAATGCCAGCAGAATTCTCTCTCATGTTACCACTAATTAACTACTGGTTAATCTTGTTTATTCCAAATTAATTTCTTTCTCTCCTTTGTCTCCTTAGCTATTTTTTCATTTTATTTTTTTGTTTTGGACTACAGAGCAGAAAAAGACAGCCTTGTTTGTCCCTCTCAGCTTAGCGTTACTCCGACGTGATGAAAGAGAGATCACTGAGCATGCACAGCTTTTAAACCGGGTTGAGCACTCACTCCTACGATGCTAAGAACAAGCATCCCAGCAACAAGGCAGGGTGTGAAAAGATTACTATATGGGAGTTTTTTAGCCAGGCTTTGGGAATGCCTTCCATGGCTTTCAGGATTGGCACTTACATGAATCACTAATTTGCAAAGCTGCTCCGTTTTTTTTTAAATTGGCGTGCCCCCTTGTTTCCATAGCCACTTTTTTGCAAATGGTGAACTAATGCCGCGTACACTCGATCGGAAATTTCAACAAGAAAACCGTGATTTTTTTTCTGGTGGAATTTCGGCTCAAACTTGTGTTGCATACACACGGTCACACCAAATTCCGCCTGTCAAGAACGCGATGATGTACAACACAACGAGCCGTGAAAAATTAAGTTCAATGATTCCGAGCATGCGTCTGCTTCAGAGCATGTGTGTTTTTTTGCATGTCGTAATTGCATACAGACGATCGGAAAAATAGAGAACCTGCTCTCAATCTTTTGTTGGCGGAAATTCCGACAGCAAAAGTCCGATGGAGCATACACACGGCCGGAATTTCCGACCAAAAGCTCACATCGGACTTTTCTTGGCGGAATTTCCGATCGTGTGTATGCGGCATTAGCCTTTAAACAACAAGACTGATTGAACAGACTTACAAAGCCTTGACAGGTAAAAAAAAAACTCAACATAAAACTAAAGGCAAAACTTTTGGATAGAGTTACGGAGGGTTATATGCCCTGTAAGGTTTATTTTTGCCATCTGTGTTCTATTGGGCATATGTCTCTTCACTTCCTGTCCCATAGCCAAAACAGAAAGTGAGAGTAAATCCCTCTTAAGTTATGGAATCCCTTTTTGTAACCAGGGTCACCAGTACTAGCGTTCTCATTGGAAAATATCCCTACTATTTCTGTTGTGGAGGCAACCCAAAATTTGGGAACTTTCACATTGATTGATAATGGTAAAAAGGACTAATAGAGAGTGTGAATCTCCCTAACAGGATGTGTACAATTTTGTGAGCATCCTTGACTCGCACAAGTGTTAACCTATGCTAAGCCATGTGAGTAGAGAAGCTGCTGTAACCACTAGCTGAACAGTTTACACGGTGCTACATTCCAATCCCTGCCTTCCTGATACTTTCCTGTTGCATGCAGTGCCCACATAAACCTACACAAAGAAAAAGTTTTAACTCTATAAAAAAAAGTCTATAGCTGCAATATTTACAATCATAGAAGACTGTCAAGCTACACACTTGAGTCAGATTTTAAAATGTTCGCTCATCTCTAACCCTATGACGAGTGTCATGGTTACCAGCACTGAGCCTTTGCTTCTCCTAGCGAAGAAAGGATGAGACACAAAAACAGGTAGTTACCGTACATCTCTTTACCTCTTTTGAAATTTTGAAACAAAGGAAAATCAAACATTTTCTAGCAATATTATATAATGGAACGCATACTACATACTACATATAAGACACCAGTACTAAAAACTTCACAATGCTGAATAAAATGCTTCAACTGAAGTTATTCAATGACAAAGAAAAATCTTTGAAACAGTGACAAGCAGACTTCATAAACTAGTGAAAGGAAATGTGATGTACAGTAGTCCATGGCAACCAGTTAGAACAATGAAACATGATTTGTGATTGGTTGTCTAGTCTGATTGTAGTTCCGATGTTTCTCTTTCCCTTTTGTAATAAGAGCTTTGGTAAAAGCAAACACTTTTTTTACAGTATCTGGGTGACAAGGTCGAAAGTTTTAATTCTGTAAAACAAACAGATTTCATTGTATATGCCAGCAAAGTGTAACTATACTACTCTCACCAGGTTATGCATAATACAAGAAGCAATTATTTAACACCAGCTGAGCCAAGCCTCATACCATTTATTATGGTTGAGGTGGAGATCTCTTTGCTACAGATGTGACCGACTGCTTTTCACCGGGTAATTATGAAAATACACTCAAGAGAAAATGGCAAGATATTCATAAGCTTTTCTTGATGATGCATGCACACACAAGATTATTTTCAGATGTTTGTTCCTTCCACATAGGTGACATTGATTAATGTTTAATGATTGTCATTGGTCAAACAGCAAAAAGGACACGTTACTTACAGTATATGCCTTTGTAAATGTTTTCACTGCTTCAGTATAGATTCGGAACTGTAATCTACACACATTCATATTTTTACTGTAGTTTCTAAGCAAAGACCTTGGAGAATAAAATGGTGGTAGCTGCAATTTTTTGTCACATTATATTTATGCAGGTATTTATCATATTTTCACGACAAAATTCACTCAAGTGAATGTTAGTGCAAACACAATATTAGAATTATTAATATATATATATATATATATATATATATATATATATATATATATATATATATATATATATATATATATATATATATATATTTATATTTATATATATATATATATATATATATATATATATATATATATATATATATATATATATATATTTAAAATATGGTGTTGAATCGAGTAAACAGACACTGAACATGTCAAGCCTCAAAATTGTCCACGTTGGTGAAATCTCAAAAACAATGGTACCCAATATTGTTCATAAGCTACACTTTAAAAGCCTTTACAGGTTATCAGTTTAGAGTACAGTGAGGAAAATAAGTATTTGAACACCCTGCTATTTTGCAAGTTCTCCCACTTGGAAATCATGGAGGGGTCTGAAATTGTCATCGTAGGTGCATGTCCACTGTGAGAGACATAATCAAAAAAAAAAAAATCCAGAAATCCCAATTTATGATTTTTTAACTATTTATTTGTATGATACAGCTGCAAATAAGTATTTGAACACCTGTCTATCAGCTAGAATTCTGACCCTCAAAGACCTGTTAGTCTGCCTTTAAAATGTCCACCTCCACTCCATTTATTCTCCTAAATTAGATGCACCTGTTTGAGGTCATTAGCTGCATAAAGACACCTGTCCACCCCATACAATCAGTAAGAATCCAACTACTAACATGGCCAAGACCAAAGAGCTGTCCAAAGACACTAGAGACAAAATTGTACACCTCCACAAGGCTGGAAAGGGCTACGGGGAAATTGGTGAAAAAAGGTCCACTGTTGGAGCAATCATTAGAAAATGGAAGAAGCTAAACATGACTGTCAATCTCCCTTGGACTGGGGCTCCATGCAAAATCTCACCTCGTGGGGTCTTAATGATCCTAAGAAAGGTGAGAAATCAGCCCAGGACTACACGGGAGGAGCTGGTCAATGACCTGAAAAGAGCTGGGACCACCGTTTCCAAGGTTACTGTTGGTAATACACTAAGACGTCATGGTTTGAAATCATGCATGGCACGGAAGGTTCCCCTGCTTAAACCAGCACATGTCAAGGCCCGTCTTAAGTTTGCCAATGACCATTTGGATGATCCAGAGGAGTCATGGGAGAAAGTCATGTGGTCAGATGAGACCAAAATAGAACTTTTTGGTCATAATTCCACTAACCTTGTTTGGAGGAAGAAGAATGATGAGTACCATCCCAAGAACACCATCCCTACTGTGAAGCATGGGGGTGGTAGCATCATGCTTTGGGGGTGTTTTTCTGCACATGGGACAGGGCGACTGCACTGTATTAAGGAGAGGATGACCGGGGCCATGTATTGCGAGATTTTGGGCAACAACCTCCTTCCCTCAGTTAGAGCTTTGAAGATGGGTCGAGGCTGGGTCTTCCAACATGACAATGACCCGAAGCCCACAGCCAGGATAACCAAGGAGTGGCTCTGTAAGAAGCATATCAAGGTTCTGGGGTGGCCTAGCCAGTCTCCAGACCTAAACCCAATAGAGAATCTTTGGAGGGAGCTCAAACTCCGTGTTTCTCAGCGACAGCCCAGAAACCTGACTGATCTAGAGAAGATCTGTGTGGAGGAGTGGGCCAAAATCCCTCCTCCAGTGTGTGCAAACCTGGTGAAAAACTACAAGAAACGTTTGACCTCTGTAATTGCAAACAAAGGCTACTGTACCAAATATTAACATTGATTTTCTCAGGTGTTCAAATACTTATTTGCAGCTGTATCATACAAATAAATAGCTAAAAAAATCATACATTGTGATTTCTGGATTTTTTTTTTTTGATTATGTCTCTCACAGTGGACATGCACCTACGATGACAATTTCAGACCCCTCCATGATTTCCAAGTGGGAGAACTTGCAAAATAGCAGGGTGTTTAAATACTTATTTTCCTCACTGTAACTGTAAATTATGACCCTAGAATAATTGCTCTCACTCCATGTTCACAGTGACACCTTATGTGTGTGGCGCAATTTATGTTTACATACATTTGCTTTCCCTTTGCTGTACATTTGAATTGAGGTGTGTGTGTGGAGTGACATGGATGCTTTAATTTATTTATATTACTTTTATTTATTTTATGATAAAATAGTATGGGCAGGTGATATCTTTATGAAGACATTGGGGGTCTATTAGACCCCCAATGTCTCCCCTGGCCTTCACTGCAGCTAATCAAGACACAGATCATTACTTATTAGTTGCATTCTTGGCTACAATAGCTGAGAAATGAGAGCTGTGAATCCAGAAGTGATGTAATACATGTCACTCCCCGTTTCATTAGTCACAAGAAGGAAATCAGAACATCCATTAACTTCCTGCTCTTACTGTTGGAGCCACTTCCCACAGTTCCAGGCTCCCCTTAGAAACAGGAGACCCCAGGAACCACTACAGGCACTGTTGGCAGAGGGGAGCACACCTGTAGAGTTCTGTAAGGCCTCATGTTCACAGACATTTTTACAGCCACTTTTCTGAGTGTTTTTTGCAGCTTAAAATCGGCTCTCCATGTTAGCCTATGGCCTCATGCCCACCATGACGTTTTTGAGCTGTAAATGGCCGAGCCGTTTTTAAGCTGCAAAAAAAAACCAGGACCAGTGCGTTCTGAAGCTCTAGCTTTAGAGCTGTAAAGACGTCAGACGCCGGCAAACGTGATTTAACGAGGCTTAACGCTGTGTTAAGCCTCATCCGGCGTTTCATTCTCTATTCAAAATCAATGGTTCCCTATGGGAGCCCATTGATTTGAATAGAGGTCGCACCAGAAGTCGGATCAAGATGATCCGACTTGCGGGGCGCGACTGGTGTGCAGAGAATCTTGAAGGGGAACCCTGCGCAAATTAAAAAAAAAATTCCGTGAGGTTCCCCCCCAGGATGATACCAGACCCTTCGGTCTGGTATGGATTTTAAGGGGAACACATACGCCGAAAAAAAATCTTATTTATTCTACCTTTTATTTTTATTTTTACACTGTTCTTTAAAAAAAAAAAATGGTGTCACCTTTATTCCTATTACAATAAAAACATCCCTTGTAATAGAAAAAAAAGCATGACAGGACCTATTAAGGCTCCATGCACACTGAAGCTAAAAAAAGCTATAAAAAAACACCAGTAGCTTTGCAGGGAGCCTTTCAACGTTTTTTTGCATTTTTGCAATAGCGTTTATTAGCATTTTTCAGTGTACGTTTTTTCGCTTTTTTTATGGATAAAAAAACGCTAAAAAACGCCAGCGTTTTTGAGCGGTTTTCTGCATTTTGCATCGTTTTTTTCCGCCGAAAAAGGCACTTTGAACGCAAATTTCGGGGCTTTTAGAAAAAAGCCAGTAAACTCCAAAGCTCATTAACTCTAAAAAAACGCCAATGTGTGCATGGGCACATAGGCTAACATAGAGTTCAGTTTATTATTTTTATTATTATACAGGATTTATATAGCGCCAACAGTTTGCGCAGCACTTTACATCAGGGAAGACAGTACAGTCACATTACAAATCAATACAGGAGGGATCAGAGGGCCCTGCTTGTTAGAGCTTACAATCTAGAAGGGAAAAAAATCCCAAAACGCCAATAAACTGCAGTTTATCAGCTTCAGTGTGCATGGAGCCTAAATATGAGAAGAATGCAATCACCTCCACCACTTCCGCCGATTCCAGTAAGCAGCGAAGGGCACCGGAGAGTGGCAGGAGGGGGGCTCTCTCCTGCCCCTGATAAAAATGATCTTTATGCGCCGCAGAGACCACTTTTATCTTGAAGCGGACCACTCGCTCTTGATGAGGATACTGGGGTTATGGCAGCTACCTGCTGCCAAAACCAAAATATTCCTCTTCAAAGTAGCGTCGTAAAATGATGGTGCGGCAGTCCGAAAGTGGTTAAACTGTTGCACTTAAGTACCTCCAAGAAGGCATGCAACTCCTCCAAGGAGCATGTCCAAATCATAAAAAAACGTCATCTATAAATCTGCGCCAGACTAGAATCTTGTTTAAAGTTTCCTGCAGATCTTCCCTAAAAAACAAATCACGCTCCCGTCCCCCAGGTACAGGTTGGCGTATGATGGGGCACATTTGGTCCCCATCGCAACGCCCTGCACCTGGAGGAAATGGGAGTGCCCAAACATGAAAATTATGTTGGTCAAAATAAACCAAAGTAGATCAAGGATGAACTAGTTATAAGGTTCAGCCAAAATACCCTGCTCTGAGGTGAAGCCCTCCGCAACCGAACACCCATATCATGGGGGATTGAGTTGTAGAGGGCCCCAACATCCACTGCCATCAGCCATGCTCCTTCTGGGATAAAAATCCCATTCAAGGCTCTGAGTAAATCCATTGTATCCTGGATATACGAGGTCAATGCCTTCACATGGGGGGGGTAAAAAATTATCTACCAACTGACTGGCTGGTTCAGTCAAACAGTCTCTCCCTAACACTATGGGCCATCCTGAGGGTGGGTCATACTCTTATGGATCTTTGCTAATGTGGACGGTTTGCATCTTGGTCACTATTTATCTGGTGAAAGGGGTTATATTGGCTTTCTTGTGGTGGATGGGAGGCTTTTTTTCACAAGGAAAGTATCATAACAGTCAACTATATTTGCATTTTTTGTAGCATACAATCAAGTGGGGATATGTTTTCCACCCCCCTCTTTTTAACTGGGATGGTGAAGATATTTTTAAAGGGGTGGTTTCTTATCCTCGCAATAGGTCTGAGTGGCAATCCTGAGGCTGTGGGGTTCTTAAAAAGCCGTTACTTTCTAAGGTATTGTGGTGATCAACTATGCTCCCTTACCAGTTATAGCTGAAGTTTGAAAAGGAATTTATATTGTAATATGACCACCCCTCGCAGGTATTAACACATGAGGCCTGCCCCTCCTATGGTCACTGTCTTCCTGGGTTGATCCCTCTGATGCACAAGTCTTTCCGTTGTTTTGACACTTCTAAGCACCAAGTTATGACATTCCTCCAACGTGATCTATTCTCTACATATGAATGGTTAATTTTTCTCATTATTGCCATTTTGATTATTACAATGTAGACATTTATTGTTTCTTTTTCCACTTATGTTTTGTATATTCTATTCATAGTGATATCTTATGCAGTACTCATAAGACTCCTGAAGAAGCCTTGAAACATGTAGAGTTGGATATTTTGTGTGATGGTTTTAAATCAACACTACGATAATGCTGTTTTCTAAGTTTTGTAACTGAATAAAATCATTTTACATAAAAAAAAAAAAAATTTGTGGAGTTGTGATTTGCTTACCTATAAAGTCCCCATATCTTGTAACTTTCCGATCTACTTTTGATGGGATGTGGTGCCTTACAATTGGTAACTTTCATAATACATTAAAAAAATTCCAACAACCATTTTCTTATTTTGTATTTCATCCTTGGTTATTGTGACGGTATCGGTATGATATCCCCGTCAACGTTCCCTTCTTCCCATAACGACAATCACCCCAATATTCCACGAGGAGGGATATCCCTGGAATCGCCCAGAAAGCCACACATGAGACAAGCTTACTGCTGGAACAAGACACTTTATTGACACAAAAACTCAGCTTATATGTGGTTACAGCCTGTTAGGAACGCCCCCCCTCACACAGTGGGGTTTCCCATACAGATTATAGGAGACAAGTCGGAGCCGACCATGCAGACACGTTTCTTTAGATAAAGACATCAGCGGAGTTAAATACTAGGTGTAACAGCCTGACCACAATGAAGCAATCAGAATAATTAACATGAGCCCCTTATCTAATCATTGTAAACAGTAAGGCCGGTCTCCTTCCCACACACAATAAATCAATTACCATTTGAACTAGCGAGCTGGCTGAGGAAGGGTCATTAACATGTCAATAGCTTGTGACACATGAACCAAGCAGGGAGATTTACACTGACATCCTTCACAATGGCCCCCCTTTTTCTCCCTGCTCCGGCAAACACGGTTGGACCTTCCCTGGTCCAGTAGGGTTGACGGGTTCAGAGCTTTTAGTCCGAGGTTAACTCCGTTTGGCGTGACTGACCTCCATTGGTAACTGCTTCCGACTCAGGTATGCTACCGGGTCGTCAGATCACACGCCGGTCAGTCCCCAAGTCTTTGTGCGATCTGCAAAGTCACCAGAAGTCAGTGTGAAGACAGCGAATGGGTCTGTGCGCCGCCGTCTAGGTGTCCCGCTATGGGAGGGGGCAGGTTATGGCTCTGAAGTGACAATCACAGGAGATTCATAAAAAGAAAAAGTTATATTTGTTGAAATGCTGTAGCACTGGTGCTCAGAGTCCGGGGGGGGGGGGGGGAGAGGAGACTCAGAGCCCCATAAGGTCAGCCACCCCCTGCTCCCTCCGCAGCCGCCGGTTCTCCTCTTTGAGCTTCTCCAGCTCCATCTCCAGTTCATGGAGCCTGGGGGGGTCAGCCCGCTGTGACCTCAGGTGGTTGTTCTCCTCCTCCATGCGGCTTATGCACTCCTCCAGCTCTATGTACTCACGGATCAGATCCTGCTTGCTCATGTCCTGCAGGCTCTCCACGTGGTCCTTCATCATCAGGAACTGGGTGGTGGTGTAAGGGGCCACCGGTGGGCCCTTGGCGAACATCTCGGCCCGCATCTGGGGCGCCCGCTGCGATTCCATCTCCTCCAGTCGCTTCTTCTCCTCCCAGGTCCGCTGGTTATATGACTTCCAGGACCTCTTCTTCTTGGAGGGTAGCCGGCGGTGCCTCTTTCTGCCCAGCTCCCTCCAAGGCCCCTCCGGCTCATGGCGGTCGCCCATGACCAGCTGACAATGGTGTTCCCTGTTGTCCGTAATAACAGATTGTACCATGAGGGCTTCGTAAGGGGTGCCCAATGGTTCTTCCGGACCCAGCTCCTGGAGATCCCAAGCCGAGTCTACACAATGGGCTGCTGCTGGTGGGCGGTACCCAGGTTGAGACCAATTTGACCTGGTGTTGTCGTTCATGGGGCAATTCTGCTTGAAGTGACCCAACTGTTTGCACCGGAAGCAGCGTTGTTCGTTGTCCTCCTGGCGTGGGTAGCGAGGGCTAGATGTCATCGGTCTGTTAGGCGGTTGGTATCTAGCGGCTGGTGGGTGTGAGGGCGCCGTTGGTTGTGGAGGTTGTACCCGTGGTGTGACCTGGTTTGTCTTGCGAGTATCCGCATATTCATCCGCCAACTTCGCGGCCTCTGGTAGAGTCATGGGCCTGCGATCTCTCACCCAATCTTTGACATCCGTCTGGATGTGATTGTAAAATTGCTCCAGGAGCATTAGTTGCAAAATGTCCTCTGCGGTGGTGGCCTGGCTGCTGTTAACCCAGTTAGAGGCCGACAGGGACAGCTGGCATGCCCATTCTGCGTAAGAGTCTTTCGTGGTTTTGCGTGAGTCCCTGAACTTCTGTCGGTGGGACTCTGGGGTTACTGCATAACGAGCCAGGAGCGCTTCTTTAACCCGGGCGTAGCTATGGATATCCTGATCTGGCACGGTCCGGAAAGCATCAGAAGCTTTGCCTGACAGTTTGCCTGAC
The DNA here is from genome assembly GCF_905171775.1 of Rana temporaria. Lineage (NCBI taxonomy): Eukaryota > Metazoa > Chordata > Amphibia > Anura > Ranidae > Rana > Rana temporaria. Next base: position 400,630,771 of record NC_053490.1, read on the forward strand.
AATATTGCAACCCACTCCCTTCTAGCAATTCGGTGCAGGTTACATTGTCGCTCAAAGTCTGCCAGGTAGTTATCAATTTCACAGTCCTTTTCATCAAAAGCTTTAAAAGCGCTAAACGGAATCTTCCTTGCGTCTGCTGTGCTGTACTCACTGTTCGTAGAAGGTGCGGCTGCTTGTTGGACTGCTGCCAGTTTTAACTGTAGCTCTGCGTCTCTTATTTGTTTATCCTTCTGTAGTTCTGCGTCCCTTATTTCTTTAGCCTTCTGTAGCTCTGCGTCTCTTATTTGTTTATCCTTCTGTAGTTCTGCGTTTACTAACAGGTCCATCACTTTCAGCACCACATCCGGCGTTGGGCTCGGGCCGAACCACGCTAGCTTCTCTCTCATTAGCTTGTTGGTTGGTGACTCCTCCTGAATCACTGGTGTCTCCATCTCTTGTACTGCTGGCGTTGCTGCAATCCCGTCCTCCTGGTCTAGCTCCATTAATTCTGCTATGATGACCCGCTTGGTTTTGTTGCTAGCGATCCTTCCACGAACTTCCAGTAGTTCTTCCAGTGTCTGCTTGGAATCCGGGTGTGAAGGGGAATAGAAGGGAAAAATCCCGCTGCTACCAACCAATTGTGACGGTATCGGTATGATATCCCCGTCAACGTTCCCTTCTTCCCATAACGACAATCACCCCAATATTCCACGAGGAGGGATATCCCTGGAATCGCCCAGAAAGCCACACATGAGACAAGCTTACTGCTGGAACAAGACACTTTATTGACACAAAAACTCAGCTTATATGTGGTTACAGCCTGTTAGGAACGCCCCCCCTCACACAGTGGGGTTTCCCATACAGATTATAGGAGACAAGTCGGAGCCGACCATGCAGACACGTTTCTTTAGATAAAGACATCAGCGGAGTTAAATACTAGGTGTAACAGCCTGACCACAATGAAGCAATCAGAATAATTAACATGAGCCCCTTATCTAATCATTGTAAACAGTAAGGCCGGTCTCCTTCCCACACACAATAAATCAATTACCATTTGAACTAGCGAGCTGGCTGAGGAAGGGTCATTAACATGTCAATAGCTTGTGACACATGAACCAAGCAGGGAGATTTACACTGACATCCTTCACAGTTATAGTCACACATTTCTTTTTTTTATATTTAAAACTGACCCATATTCTTCTAAGGGCAAGTATTTGGAGGCCAGTCTCCTTCCTGCAATGACACAGCCAACAAAGGCATCCAGAAAGGTCCAGCCAGACCTTCACCCATTTCAAGTTTACAGAAGTGATCTTGAAGGGATTTTTTTTTTTACAACACAGGACACTGTGATGAGCTTAATAAGGACAAGACAGGGAAGAACAACTTGTCATATTTCATGTGATAATGCCAAGATAGCACCAAAAGCAACACAGCTCATGTTGCAAAGTGGCTTGTTTCTGACCTCCCAGTCATAAGTCAGAGCTAGCAATTTAATCAAATGTTACTGTGCCATGCGAGCGAAAATGAGAGGGGAGGCCAGCGCAGAGGAACTAAATTTAGATCCTGCCAGCCTGAAATGCAGAAGTCAATCAGCGTTCTCGATAGCAGATTGCTAGGCACTGTCATGTTGTCATTGGTGTTTTATGCAGCGGCTGGGAAATATTGGGTCCTCCTATAATAACAACAATCCACACCCTGGGTGACCTTGCATTCAAATAGATTTACTGACTCACGATCAGCAGATGCAAGACTTCCTCTTGAAGCTGCCAGACAAAAGACTAATCTAGGAATCTTTGTTTCTACCAAGGTGGGCCTGGTTTCCTGCAAATCAATAACAGAGAGTGAGAGTACCTTTCACTCATGGTGATATCTGAGACCTTGTAGGACCTGCAATTCTGCAGCCTTGATATGATAGATAAATAAATCTCTTCCCTGATAGGAAGGTTTGTATGTGGTGGCAGTTAAAAAGGAAAAGGGATCAGCGCCAGCAGCAGAGAGAGCTGGGACAAGGAATACACTAAATATATTACTTAAGTGTACATCTAGAATAAAACAGATTGGTAATCCCTTTAACTATAGATTTATTAGCAAAGGATAAATTTTAACAGAAACATGAAACTTGAAGAAAACAGACGTATTATCCTTTCAATGAGTACCTGTCTTCACTTCTCACGTAAATCTGATCTTCTAGTATCATAGTATCATTAACCACTTAAGGACCGGACCAATATGCTGCTAAATGACCCAAGGGGTTTTTACAATTCGGCACTGCGTCGCTTTAACAGACAATTGCGCGGTCGTGCGATGTGGCTCCCAAACAAAATTGGCGTCCTTTTTTCCCCCATAAATAGAGCTTTCTTTTGATGGTATTTGATCACCTTTTTGCGCTATAAACAAAAATAGAGCGACAATTTAAAAAAAAATGCAATATTTTTTACTTTTTGCTATAATAAATATCCCCCAAAAATATATAAAAAAAACATTTTTTTTCCTCAGTTTAGGCTGCTACGTATTCTTCTACCTATTTTTGGTAAAAAAAATCGCAATAAGCGTTTATCGGTTGGTTTGCGCAAAATTTATAGCGTTTACAAAATAGGGGATAGTTTTATTGCATTTTTATAATTTTTTTTTTTTACTACTTATGGCGGCGATCAGTGATTTTTTTTGTGACTGCAACATTATGGCGGACACTTCGGACAATTTTGACACATTTTTGGGACCATTGTCATTTTCACAGCAAAAAATGCATTTAAATTGCATTGTTTATTGTGAAAATGACAGTTGCAGTTTGGGAGTTAACCACAGGGGGCGCTGAAGGAGTTTTGTTTCACCTAGTGTGTGTTTACAACTGTAGGGGGGTGTGGCTGTAGGTGTGACGTCATCGATCGTGTCTCCCTATAAAAGGGATCACACGATCGATGCAGCCGCCACAGTGAAAAACGGGGAAGCCGTGTTTACACATGGCTCTCCCCGTTCTTCAGCTCCGGGGACCGATCGCCGCACTCCAGCGGCGATCGGGTCCGCGGGACCCGTGGTCCCGGAGCTGCTGAGAAAGAAACAAAGCCCTCTGGGTGATCTATATACATTGCAAGGAACTTCAACAAACTTTGAGTCCTACTTATTTCTGTATGTTCTATTATATATAACTGTATGTTCTATTATGTCATTGGAGGTCTGGTTCTTGAATGGGATTGTGTTCAGCTGATGCACTTGCAATGTTCTAATAATGAAAGTTGCCATGTCTGCATCCCTTTTAATGTAATTAACTCATAGAGAGTATCCCACTAAAAATATCATTCCATATACAGGCAATTACTAAAAAAGTAATAGGAGAAAAACACATCAGATCAATATATATTTAATGAAATGAATGCAATACTCCAGGATTTAAACGTTGACAGGGACAAGATGGTATGCATTAGGAAAGGGTGTTGTTCATAAAGAATACACATAGAAAACACCATTTCTAATTCCAAATTTAAAAGCAAAAACTGATTTGTCAAATTGTCCAGGAATTTGATGGAAAAAAACAGACATGTAATCAAAGTACCACATTATGTTCTAGTTAGCATCATTCACAAGATAAAATATACATTTTAAATGACAACTTTGTTATGATGACATGATTTTAAGGGGAACATCAGATAGGTTAGAATCCAGCCAGCAAGCCAAATTACCTTACAGCAAGGAAAAGCATTTGTTTGATGGTATGTGATCAGAACAGACAGATGTGTATGTGATCAGAACTGACAGAAGCAGAATATATAAAGAAGAGATGGGAAGAATACACAGAAGAACTATACAAGAAAGATCTAAATGTCCCATATAACCACGACGATGCAGTCACTGACCTTGAACCGGAAATCCTGGAGAGTGAAGTTAAAATGGGCCTTAGAAAGCATTGCTAATAAAAAAAGTTAGCGGAAGTGATGGTATCCCAGCTGAGTTATTTAAAATCCTAAAAGATGATTCTGTTAAAGTGCTGCACTCAATATGCCAACAAATTTGGAAAACTCAACAATGGCCACAGGACTGGAAGAGATCCGTTTACATTCTGATACCAAAGAAGGGCAGCACCAAAGCATGTTCAAACTACCATACAATCGCACTTATCTCACACGCTAGCAAGGTTATGCTGAAAATTCCACAAGCTAGGCTTCAGCAGCATGTGAACCAAAAGGTACCATAAGTAAAAGCTGGATTTTTAGGAGACAGGAACTAGAGATCAAATTGCCAACATTCGCTGGATCATGGAGAAAGCAAGGGAGTTCGAGAAGAATGTCTACTTCTGCTTTATTGACTACAGTAAAGCCTTTGATTGTGTGGATCACAACAAGATGTGAAAAATACTGAAAGAAATGAGAATATCAGACCACCTCACCTGTCTTCTGAAAAACCTGCATGCAAGTCAAGAAGCAACAGTTGGAATAGGACATGGAACCACTGACTGATTCAAAATTGAGAAAGGAGAAAGAGTCTCTTAATGAAGGTGAAATGGGAGAGCGCAAAAGCTGGCCTGAATTTGAACATTATAAAAACTAAGATCATGGAACAGGTCCCATCATTCCTTGGCGAAGAAGGGGAATAAATTGAAACAGTGACAGATTTTATCTTCTTAGGCTCCAACATCATGGCAGACAGTGACTGTAGCCAAGAAATTAAGAGATGCTTCTTCTTGGGAGGAAAGCAACGGAAAAACTAGACAATATTATAAAAAGCAGAGACATCATCCTACCTACACAGTGCCGTATAGTCAAAGCTATGGTATTCCCAGTAGTAACCTATGGCTGTGAAAGTTGGACCATAAGGAATGTTGAACGTAGACATGTGATTTAGTTTTTGTTCGAATGCATTTTCGTCCGAATTTCATGTATTATCGTTATCGTTTTACCAAACAATAACGAAACCGCAGAAAACTAAAACCGAAAGATCCGACATAAACAAATGCTTTATTTTCGTTTTAATTGCAATCGAATGTGCCTAACCTTAACTCTATTAGTCCAATATTATTCTTCTTAAAGAGAAAATATTTGACATTATAGAGACGTGAAGAAGAGTCGAAATAGAGAGAAAAGAATTGACATAGAGAGAAAAGATTTGACATGATAGAAACATGAAGATTCGACAAAGTAGCTAAAAACATACGATCGCAGCGAGCAGATATTTATGGTGAAATGCTCTCCCCATAGGCTATAGAAGAATTCTAATGTTGGTTGACTAGTAATAATATTTAATAAATATAATTATTATTAGTCATACAACATTAGAATTCTTATATAGCTTGTAGGCGGAACATTCAATGGCGTAGTACAGTTTCGTTGCTCCGTCGAATCTTCTTTATTTATTTTTTAAAGATTCCGTCGAATCTTCTTTTTTTTTTAAGCCTTCAATGACAGATTCGACCTTACTTAATTTGGATTTTCGGACTAATGCATTTTTTTTACGAAAAACAAAATAAATAAAAACGAATTTCGGGAGTAACTAAATAAATTTATTTTTCGCACGAAAACAAAATTCCGAAACAAAATATTTCAGTGTGCACATGTCTAGTTGAACATCAAAGAATTGATGCTTTTGAATTATGGTGTTAGAGAAGACTCTTGAAAGTCCCTTGGACAGCAAGAAGATCAAACTGGTAAATCTTAAAGGAAATCAACCCCAAATATTCACTGGAAGGACAGATCCCAAAGCTGAAAATCAAATACTTTGGCCACCTAATGCAAAGAGCGGACTCTTTGGAAAATACCCCAATGCTGGGAAACATGGAAGGAAAAAGGAGAAGAGGAAGACGGAAAACAAGATGGATAGATAGCATCTTCGAAACAATGAACATGAAGTTAAACAAGCTGCTGGAGGCAGTGGAGAACAGAAAAGCCTGGCGTGCTATGGTCAGTGAGGCCACGAAGAGTCAGACATGACTAAAAGACTAAACAATAACAACAATTAGATTTTTTCTAACAGTCTAATTTGATTTATTTGAATACACCACATTTTCCATGCTACCTGGGAAACTCCCCTGTGGGTAGGCCTTGAAGATGCAGCTTGTGACCCTCTCTTACTGGATAACCTCTTATATCTTAGACCCCCCAGGGCATAAGTGTATCTTTAATCCTATTTCCCTGCATTCTCTGAGGCTATGGGATCAAATCAAAGTCCATCTCAGCTTTTATCTACTCACTGACCACTGCTCTCATTTCTACGACATCCATATTTTTTTACAGCTTCCTTTGCCACTTGGCAACACCTCAATCTCACTCGCTTGCATCAGCTAGCTGGCCTTATGGGTTGCCATCCTTCATTTCCCTGCATGAGATCCACAAATTACCAAGATCTAAGGTTTTTTGAGATTTTGGTTAGGTCTTTTTTTACACTTCTCTTGACTTTGACAAGGTCCTCCATCTGGACTCAGCCATTGTTCCATGGTCCCCAAGAAATCACCAAAAGGAAGTTTAAGCTCCTTCTTCAAATTACTACTGCGGTCAAGCAAGTCCTAGCTAGGTCCTCAAAATACCCTAGCTTGTGCCTTGTCAAAACAAAAAATAGGATTACCCAAGCCATAATTCACATGAAAATTGAAGCCATGTTGCAAGATAGGATCCCTGTTTATACTGCCTTATGGTAAATGTGAATCCATCATTTCCTTCCATTGTATTTTGACTCATCCGTTTTGGAACCCTGATAAACCTAGTTAAGGTTTTCTATATCCCCTAGATAACTTGAGCCCCACATAGTGATACCCCCAGGATCCCTCTTCTCCTTCTGTTCCCCTTCTTTTCCTTTTTTCCATTATGTCCTATAACAGTCAGTTTATCATGTCACCATTCCTGTTCTGCTTGACACTCAACAAATAAGAAGTGAGATGAGATCTTACTTTAGAGCAGCAGAGGAATTAATTTATTAATCAGGCTGAAATCTTAATATAAATCTATGTCATAATCTGTCTCAATTCTCCTGTTAAAAAATCCTTTGCAACAATTGATACACATCCTCCACAGCATGCTGTGCGAAAGCAGGTAAATGATTTAATCAAAGAATAGAAAAGTAGAGATTTGTTGTCCAGACAGCCATTACTGAATATATCAGTTCCCTGGCTGTCATGCTGACTTTCCTTATCTGCATGTGTTTTCAGGGTCAGAGTCTCAGAGTATCGAAACCAGCGACAGCCTGGCAGCTAGCAATTTCAGAAAGTGAATTTCATTGCACAGACAGTGAGATTCTCAGAAAGTTTGCTATTGATTTAAAAGGAAATTCATCCAATTATCCCACCATTCTAGGTGAGCAGGCATGCAGCAGCAATAAGCAGCACAGGATATTGTATGAGAGGAAATGGAAAGAACAGAGCGTAATTTTAACTTTTTTGACTTGAGAAAACATTTAAATTTTTTTAACAGGTAAAAACATTTACGTTTTTAGCCCGTTTGCAGTAAACCATTCTATAATGGATAACTTAAACTAAATGTATGGTAGTTTTGTATATCATTTCTTCATTATGGTTAGCTAGACATACATGAATCAGAATTTAGCCAGTTCAGCAGGAACCGGCCAAATTTCAAATCATGTATGCCTGTTCCTGTTCATTAGAAGTTGATCTATCAATCAACTTCTAAGGCCTCGTACACACGACAGAGGAACTCGACGTGCCAAACACATCGAGTTCCTCGTCGAGTTCAGGGATGAAGCCGCCGAGGAGCTCGGCGGGCCGCCTTCTCCCATAGAACAACGAGAAAATAGAGAACAGGTTCTCTATTTTCTCGACGAGTTCCTCGGCGGCTCCATCGGGCCAAAAGTGTACAGACGACAGAGTTTCTCGACAGAATCCGGCTCTGACCGAGTTTCTCGGTGAATTCTGCCGAGAAACTCTGTCGTGTGTACGAGGCCTGACAAATGGGACTTCTAATTTTCAGTTTGATTTGGGAATTCTGATCGTGGGGGGTGGCCCGGGACACGGTAGCCTCTTTGCTGTCAGAATACAGTGACACAGTGTATAGGATTGCCGCATCCACCAAATGCATGAATAGGGGAATCAGTTCAGTCTATTTCGTTCAGCCGGCTAAAGTTAAAACCTAAAACTGCTAGACCTAATACCTTATAGCTAAATATGATTTTTTTTCTGGAATCAGTGTATTTACCCCATTGAAAAACAGCAATTCTCATTATTTTTGTCTGTCCCAATCTAATATGTTTATAGTAGTATGCTACCCATAAGTAAATAAGCAGTCGTTTTGACTTTTATTAGTTCTATGTCAAGCAGCGAAGGTTTTTATTTTAAATGCGTCCACCCGTGCCTGTTTGCCTGTCTTGTGGTGTTATTCATGTTTTGGATTTTACAACAAAGAAATTCATCACTACCTTGGTGTGCAGCCATCCATTCCTTTTATCCATATTGCATGGCCGGCGACCAGAGGCTAGCACCAGTGGGAGGAGTCCATTCCCCAGCCTGCCTGTTTCCATCACTCACCTGGAGCAGCATTTTCTTTTCCTAAAGGTCTTATTGCTGTTGGTGCCTCTGTTGGGGAAATTCTCCTTAACTTCCTGTCCCAGTGACCAAATGACTGAACACTGGACAACTGAGACAGCAAAAATACATGCTGCTGGAGGAATTAGTCCTCCCACACATTACTCAAACATAAAACGGTTTTGGTTAGAGGTCCCCTTCAATGGGAGAATGAGACCAGTGAACTATTGTTTTCAAACAACACAATAATGACAAATTGTGATATGAATGGCATGTTAAATAAGTTAAGCTGAATGAAAATACAGGATGATGTTTTTGTTATCAGCAGCTCCATCATTGTGACAGTTGGGATGTTCTAAACCTATAATAATTATTTTAGGGCATGGATCCAACTTAACACTAGCAAAATCTGTGCCAGACCTTCACAATACTCCCCCTGTCTGTGCTTTCTCTTTTGAATAAGTCAAGGATTTTCTATACAGAACTAAGATCCTGTAACTCAACTACACCAATAATTGCAGTATGTTTACTTGTTTCCACTTTTGTCATTCAGAGACAAAAAAATTCAGTAACAATTTTACGTGCAATAAAGTCACTCCAGGACAGTTTACTGACTAACTCCCCGAAGGCCCGCCTCCAATTTACATAAGTGTGAACCCAGCCTAAAGGTTTTTTCTAAAGAAACTCATATATGATGGGAGACATGTTTTTTAGTGGCTCTGATCCATCTCTTGTTTTTGCCTAAAGTGACATTAAACCCTGGTTAAAAAAAAAATCAGATATGCATTTTAAACTGAAATAAAGAACCTTCTATTGCTATCGATCTCCTCCAAATCACTAAATTCCTTTATCTTGCTGTTGTGATCTAACTTCCTGTTAGAGGGTGGCTTCATTCGTTATCCATGGTCATACTCTATGTAAGATGTAGCCACCCTCTCTTGCTCTCTCCCAAGGTGGACTATGGGATATGTATTTTGCATAGAGCAGTACACAAGACCGCAACTAACAAGGAGGCAAAAAACACACTAAGAAACAATTTACTGTAAAAATAGATTACAGGGCCATTAAGTAATGAATGTGTATGGACTATTTTTGGAGAATAAGGATATTGTTTAGCTTCACTTAAAACTACATGTCTATATATTCTAAGCTGCAGAAGAGGAGCAGACATCTATGTTATTAGAATCAGCACGTTAAAGCCCTGTACACACGATCGGTTTGTCTGATGAAAACAGACCGATGGACCGTTTTCATCGGACAAACCGATCGTGTGTGGGCCCCCGGTTTGTTTTCCATCTGTGAAATAAAATAGAACATGTTTTACAATTATCCTAAGGATAAAAAAACGATAGAAAAAAAACGATCGTCTGTGTGGAAGTCCATCGGTCAAAAATCCATGCATGCTCAGAATCAAGTCGACGTATGCTCGGAAGCATTGAACTTCATTTTTCTCAGCATGTCGTAGTGTTTTACGTCACCGTGTTGGACACGGTCGGATTTTTGACCGATGGTGTGTAGCCAAGACTGATGAAAGGCAGCTTCATCGGATATCCGACGAAAAAATTCATCAGATTAGATTCTATCAGATATCCAATTGTGTGTACAGGGCTTTAGTCGGAATGTATAATTCAGAACTCTATAGAAACAGAAAACCACTTATGTATGTGATGAGTGCCAGGCATTGACTGATTCAAATCGCTGACCTAAAGGAGATGCAACTGTGCCCCTTCCATTATGTAGGTAGTGATTATGTTGTTCCCTTACGTACACCAAATAGCTTTAGTCTGGTTAGTTTCTTTAAATGGGAGAAGCTGTTCAGTATATATGAGTCATGAGAGAACTAATTACCTGGTTCTCTGCAGAGAAAAACTGCAGTTGGTTGGAGGAAAACAGAACATTATCTCAGAATGAACCTAGGGCAGCTCAGTGGTGTCCTAGGTATGACATTCCAATGGGAATCCTACTTTTGGCGTCACTGATTGTTATATTATATCTGTGTGTAGAACGTGTTAGAAAAGGCAGTGATACCCATGCAAGGTTGTAATGTTAATGTTTACCAATTTCCTTACTTTAATTGATTGCATACACAACCCTTGACACCACCGCAACTGTCCTCTGCTAAGTCACAAAGGAAAACAAACCAACACCTTGAGGATCTTATGGTCCAAATGTAAAGCAAAAACATAACACAAGGCCTTTATGAGTCATAGCTGAAACAGAAATCTTAAAAGTAGCAAAACACTAGCGGTACTTTACCAAAAGGTCCTTTACAATATATCTTTAGGAAATGAAAAATATCCTGCCATACTAGGCCTACACAAGTAATCCGTAAGATGAATTTTAAAATAAAATCTTGGCTGCCTGACTCTTGCAGTTCACAGAATGCCTTACCTGTGCCAGTAAATCCTGACTTCCATGCTGTGCAGCAACTGACGCGATTTGCTTCATAAAAACAAATCACCTTCAGCAGATTTCAGGGACAAAAATTAGAGGGCTGCTCTACTTAAACTGGCTCACATGCTCCAAGCATTGAAACAGCAAAAACACTCACATTGTCAACATAATATTGTGGCTGGTGCTAAAATCAACAGATTGCTAAGTGATTATGCATTCACAGAGCTTTCTTGTTGTTTCTCAGTTTCTTTTTTTATCTTTCTGGGCACAGTTACTTCTCAACACAGCATATGAAAACCACACAGGAAAAATTCCCAGGTATTAACTATTCATGCATCCTGCAATCCCAGAATGCTTGTATCATTTTTTTTGGGGTAGTTAAAAAGTCTCACTTACCTACAACAGCAAACCTGTCTGCAAGTGTCTATGGATCCTAAGTCCATGTTTCATACACTGTTTTCGGTTCTCTCCAAAATCAGACAAAACCCTATCCCATGTCAGAGACTTTGCCTCTAGCATTTGACAGTTAACTGTCAAAGGGCAGTCGATCTGTGTTTGAAGTATTGTTAGGAAACTATTGACTCCCACAATGCAACTCCCATAATGCACTTCATTAGCAGGTTGGAGTTCCATTTATCATATAAAACATCCTTTTACTGGAAGGTAATGCATGGCAACATACAGTAGTGAGCTAAATTGGTTCTTTAGTCAGTTCTGCTAAAATTTCAAAGTCAGCAGCTATAAAAACTGTACAGACACTTACATGTCCATGGAACCAGCGCTGTTCTCACCTGGGCTGGTTCTTCACTGGTCTTTAAGTCACTGGCACCGACTCGTCATTTGTGGGAAGCCTCACAGCTGGCTGCCCATACTGCATGTGCGATTCGCACATTGTGAATGGTCCTGCAACATTTTGGGATCTGTGACATGTCCCAGAAAGCTGCAGGCAGGGAGTGGGGAGGAGAACTTCCCCTCGATTTGCCTAGGCGATCTGAGCGTAAGTGGGAGCAAGTACTAGGTACCCGCCCCAAAAATATGTTCTAAATATGGCAGAGGAGGGGGAGGAGGAGGAAAAGCGGAACTTCTCTTTTTGGGTGAAGTTATGCTTTAACATGTATTGCATTAATGTATTACAGTCCTATTCATAGTGTAAGGCATTGCAAAATGTGTATATTGTGTAACACCGTGCATTATGGTAATGCGTTACCACAATGGAATGATTCTTGCCTAAAAGCAAAGTACAGGGTGGGCCATTTATATGGATACACCTTAATAAAATGGGAGTGGTTGGTAATATTAACTTCCTGTTTGTGGCACATTAGTATATGTGAGGGGGGAAACTTTTCAAGATGGGTGGTGACCATGGCGGCCATTTTGAAGTCGGCCATTTTGAATCCAACTTTTGTTTTTTCAATAGGAAGAGGGTCATGTGACACATCAAACTTATAGGGAATTTCACAAGAAAAGCAATGGTGTGCTTGGTTTTAACATAACTTTATTCTTTAATGAATTATTTACAAGTTTCTGACAGATTATAAAATGTGTTTAATGTGCTCTCCAGTGAAATGCGGCGAGTTCTACGCTGTGGGCTCTTGCTGAATGAAGCTAGGACAGCCACTGATGTTTCTTCATTAGACCCCTTTCACACTGGATACGCCTATAGCGGAGCGTTAAAATTGCGGTAAAACACCACTATTTTACTGCGAATTTACAGAGATTTTAACGCTCCATTGAAAAAGTACAATTCATCCCAATGACACCCATGATAGGGCACATTTCTCTAACTGACACCAACAATGGGGAACTATTCCTTCCACTGACAGCAGAGATGAGGCACTAGTCCTACTGACACCAAAGATAGGGCATTGTTTACTCCCACCGGATGTCAGGACATTTTCTACTCCCACTGGCCCTAGTCGGCCCCCCTAAATTTTAAAAGGACAGTAAACTGGCCCTTTGTTTAGAAAGTTGGGAGACCTCTGCCCTAATCCAATTACAACTGCAAGTCATCTATAGCCTACCAGGAAGAATTCCCCACAAATTCTTTAACCCCCCTGGCGGTATTCCCGAGTCTGACTCGGGGTTAGATTTTCATGCTGCGATCGGTAACCCAGAGTCAGACTCGGGCTCGCCTCGCTGGATCCACAGGGAGTGTTTACTTACCTTGTCCCTGGATCCAGCGATGCCACCGCGCTGTGTGAGCGAGCGGGACCTCGCTTGATTCACACAGCGTCCTCCTGTGCCGCCGATCTCCGTTCCCTGTGACGTTACAACGCACGGGAGTGGAGAACGGCGCCAAATTCAGAAACGTAAACAAACACAATACATACAGTATACTGTAATCTTATAGATTACAGTACTGTATGTAAAAAATACACAGCCCCCTTGTCCCTAGTGGTCTGCCCAGTGCCCTACATGTACTTTTATATAATAAAAACTTTTTTCTGCCTGCAAACTGTAGATTGTAACCAAAAGTGTCTTTTTATGTCAAAAATGGTTTTAGAGCAGCTAGAAAACAGCGATAAAAAATTATAATCACTTGCAGAATTGTGCGATAGCGATTTGTGGGAAAATTCGTCATAAAAAAATAAAAATAATGACAGCGACATTTCTGCAACTGAGCAAATTTCAGTGATTTTGAGTTGATTACATTATTGAATAATTTTTATTAAAATTATATTATTTGTTATAATTATTTATAATTATTTATTATATTATAATTTATAATTTTGTTTTTAAAAAAATGTCATACCCGGGATGCCTACAAGACTCTTGTTTGGTCAGATTTAAGTGAGTTATTCCTAAAAATTACAGGCCTACAGTATAAAACGCCAAATTTCCTTGCAAATAATGGTACCGCTTTCAGCACCTTTGTTCTGAAAGAATCACACCGCCAGGGAGGTTAAGAAAGATGTAGTACCTAGAGGTTTGTTTTTACATAAAAGTCTACTTGTGCAATAGTAAAAAAAAAAAAAAAAATTATACGTAGCACTTGAGCATGTGCTTTTAATCAATATTTAAAAATAGGTTATACTAAAAATTTTAAGATAGATCTAAAGAATGTTTGAGCAAAATGTTGAAACTTGTATATCCCATTTTGGAGCTCTACATTTATACTTTAACAGTTTGCACAACTGCAGATATTGTTTTTGCAAAGTAAGGATTACCCAGCTTCACACAGGTTAAAGACCAAGCTTAGCTTCAAATAAACTGTATTTTGTGTCATTCATCTATGGCAGGGGTCAGTGAGTATGTGTTTCTAATGACAGATAAAGTACAACAACCCGGAATACATGTCACAACACAACTATTATTAAAGTGTCTTGCTCAGAAGTATTCATTTGCGATATGACTATTATAGGACAAAAGAGCAATAAAAGCATAACATTTTTTGCTACATCAAGTGATTCATCCAGGACCCTAGCAGTCAATATACTGTGACATAATGTATTCTTATACTAGACAACAAGAGATATGTATTTAAAAAATGCTTTAAATATAAAACCAAACATTTACAACTGACTTTAAAAATGACAAGCAGCATATATTTAAAAAGAATGCTGAAAACAGTAGCAAAAACAGCAACGACAAAGATCAGAGGGACCTACAGCAACCAACCAGACCAGTAATCAATGTACTAAAGCTTATGTTAAACCTAAACTATGCTTTAACTAAGCTGCTCATATAGGCTATATTATCCTTACCTACCACCAGTTGCCAACACCTGCACACACCAGATGTGGCACACATGTTCTCTGTCAAAGGGCAGGAACTATCTTCGAGACACTGGCTGGTTGGTTCTGCTTGAATGTCAACCTTTGCCAGTGCCCATGTCACCTGCACCTGTGTTTTTGCTTAGATGCTGACAGATGGAAGTAGCTTGGAGGTGCTAATAAGTAACAATTCTACTGTTTGTTTGTTTTTTTAGCAGTTTAGGTTATTGTACACTGGGGTGTAAAATTGATCAGGTTTAACACTTTATCCACATTAAACTATTTTTAAACCTTTTCACTGAGTTTGCTAAAGCATTGTGTGCAATAAATCCTAAAAAATACAGTCTTTACCTTTTATAAGTCTTTGTTTCATTCCAGCCCTGCTAAACTCCTCCAGTCTGTTTGAAATCTGTTCATATGTTTTTTTTTTTTTTGCTTTTTGTATAATAATTTATTAAAACTATATTACACTATCAACTCTTTATTCCATACACTTGCCATACTGACGAGTCCAGGATTCCGGTATAACTACAAGAGCCCAGAGGTGGCTCATAGGCGTGTATTGACTGCGCTTAATTGCAAAGTCACACGCTCTGAGGTGAGCATAAAATACCTAAGGGGAGCACCAGAGTGAGGAACATCACAGCATGTTCTGGATTACTTAGCAGTTTTATAATCGCATGAACTTTATTACATCTGGATAGACTCATTTATCATACACATGCACAGGAGCACTTTTGATGAACACAGCAATGCAATATTGATAACCTATACTTAATTGGATGCTACGCACATGCACAGGAGCACTTTTTTGATTTATTCATCAGTGGGTCGCTGATAACCAATACAGGACATTTATAAGTGGGATTAATATTAACCACTTTTTCTGCACAGCAGCACTTTCATCATTGTTTATTCTTTTATATTTATATGTTATAGGTTTATTGTGATACACTATTGTCATTGTCTACAATTAGTTGAGATGGTTGTTTTCACTACTGGAGGATTCTTCCATTGATATAGTGTGCGATTTTGGAAATCGCAGCATATATATTTACTTACATCTGCATGATTTATGAGGCATGTTTAACGCTTGCAGCTGAATCTTGGTACTTAGGGCAATTTGGGTCAGTGGAGGGTCATAGGACTTTCTACATTTAGCTTTAAATATAGTTTAGTGCCCATTTGTAGGGATAGAAATATGGCAGCTGTCATAGCTGCCATCTTCAAGTCTGCATATCCTGATCCTGGCTTCACACCTTAACTATTTGCAAGGAAGAAATATGTAGGATGGAAATTCTGACTTTTTAGACTCCTCTATCTATATCCACTTTGCAAATCACCAGCGCTTTTATCACTGCTATCATTATATAATTAGGTGATCATCCTTACAAAGGCTTATTAACAGTTACACAAGTCTTTGATATCTGGGATATGGCCAATGATAATTTCACAGTGATACATAATCAAGTAACTCAAATGCAGGGTCTGTGCAGCCAAGGAGAAGGATCGTTTTTATACTGCTTACAATCTGCTTTAAAAAAAATCATTTATTAATATCAATTAACTTAGTTTGCACTATGATCCACATTTCAAAGCTATAAGTGATAAAATAGCATTAGGATGGTTAGAGGCTACATGCAATACGTCACAAACTTGAAATCCAAGTGTACTAAAAAATGCCACTGGGATGATATAGCAGGAACCTTCAGGTCCTACTTTTAGTATGTTCGATGGAAACACAATAACACCAAATACTGGGATGCTCAAACACACAACTTACAGCGGACCTTCAGTAATTTTTTCATCTCTCCATCTATTAAATCTTCTGCCCTTTTTGTTTTAACTTTGCATAGTAAAACATTTTTTATCTGCCAGTAATCACCTTATACAGACCACTTCCTATTTCTTGTCTGGTGATACGCCTAGGCTAATGATATCATGCACAGCTCTCTCTGTAAGGCCCCGTACACACGACCAAACATGTCTGCTGAAACTGGTCCGCGGACCAGTTTCAGCAGACATGTTCGGTCGTGTGTAGGCCCGAGCGTGCAGGATTCCAGCAAACATTTGCCCGCCGGGCCTTTTCCCAGCGGACAAATATTCCTGGACTTGTTTTAAAACAGTCCGCTGGAATCCTGCCCGCTCGGACATGTTCGGTCGTCTGTACAGACCTACCGTACATGTCCGAGCGTCCGCCATCCCTCGCATGCGTCGAATGACTTTGACGCATACGTGGAAGCAATTAACTGGCAGGCCCGCCCACGTCGCCGCGGCGACACCGCGGACACGCCCCGCGTATTGTTTACGCGCGGATTTCTGTACGATGGTTAGTACAGCCATCGTACAGAAATCCCCGGCCAGACATGTACGGTGAAAAAGGTCCGGCAGACCGCTTTCATCGTACATGTTTGGTCGTCTGTACACAGCCTAAGAGTTTGCCAGGAAGGGAGAGGGGATGAGTCTGCAGAGCTGGAGGTGTGCCTCTGTGTAAATCCAGGAAGTGAACAGGCAGCAGCTTCAGCTGCCCACAGTTAAAATGGTTGCAGCCAGACTCAGTGGTGTCTGCTATCAATCTATCCAACCGCCGAGACTCCGTGGAGAAAAGGACGCCGGGGAAAGCGCAGAGCAGGTGAACTGGCTCAGGTAAGTAAAACTGGGGGGCACGTGACAGCGGTGTGTTTTTTCACCTTAATGCATAGGATGCATTAAGGTGAAAAAACACAAACCTTTACAAACCCTTTAAATACTCCACTTACGCATGAGTTCCCTATCCCAATGACTAAACTCCGGGGGCGGAGTGAAACGCTTTGGGGACGTGGCCTGGTCAGAGTTAAGGCCGATAAAGTAGGACACCATAGATGTGTGACTTAAAGGTGTTACCCTTCCTTTCTTTATCCACAGACCGAGGTAGAAGGCGGGATTAATGGCCACTGTAGGCTGCTATGCAACCCTAAGTGAGACAGTCCCATAGCCACTTCCTGTATTGCTATGGCAGATGTTCCAAATCTGAGTCTAATAGCCAGATTCAGGTAGTGTTACGCTGGCGTATCAGTAGATACGCCGTCGTAACTCTGAATCTACGCCGTCGTACATTTAAGTGTATTCTCAAATTGAGTTACACTTAAATGTAGCTAAGATACGACTGCCTGCGCCGTCGTATCTTAGCTGTCTAGTTCTGCCGGCCGCTAGAGGCGTAAACGCTGATTTACGCCTAGAATGCGTAAATCAGCGAGATACGCCGATTCACGAACGTACACTTGCCGTCGCAGTAAAGATACGCCGTTTAACCACTTAAGCCCCGGACCAATACGCTGTCTAAAGACCCAAGGTGTTTTTACAATTTGTCACTGCGCTGCTTTAACTGGTAATTGCGCGGTCATGCAATGTTGTACCGAAACGAAATTTGCGTCCTTTTCTTCCCACAAATAGAGCTTTCTTTTGATGGTATTTGATTGCCTATGCGATTTTTATTTTTTGCGATATAAACGGAAAAAGACCGAAAATTTTGAAAACAAAAGATTTTTCTTATAACAAAAAGTAAAAAATATCGAATAAACTAAATTTTAGTCAAACATTTAGGCCAAAATGTATTCAGCCACATGTCTTTTGTAAAAAAAATCGCAATAAGTGTATATTTATTGGTTTTCGCAAAAATTATAGCGTCTACAAACTAGGGTACATTTTCTGGAATTTACACAACTTTTATTTTATGACTGCCTATCTCATTTCTTGAGGTGCTAAAATGGCAAGGCAGTACAAAACCCCCCCAAATGACCCCATTTTGGAAAGTAGACACCCCAGGGAAACTGCTGAGAGGCATGTTGAGTCCATTGAATATTTTTTTTTTTTGTCCCAAGTGATTGAATAATGACAAAAAAATAAAAATAAAAAAAAAATTACAAAAAGTTGTCACTAAATGATATATTGCTCACACATGCCATGGTTATATGTGGAATTGCACCCCAAAATACATTCTGCTGCTTCTTCTGAGTACGGGGATACCACATGTGTGGGACTTTTTGGGAGCCTAGCCACGTACGGGACCCCGAAAACCAAGCACCGCCTTCAGCATTTCTAAGGGCGCAAATTTTTGATTTTACTCCTCACTACCTATCACAGTTTCGAAGGCCATAAAATGCCAAAATAGCACAAAACCCCCCCAAATGACCCCATTTTGGAAAGTAGACACCCCAAGCTATTTGCTGAGAGGCATGTCGAGTCCATGGAATATTTTATATTTTGACACAAGTTGCGGGAATATGACAAACTGATTTTTTTTTGCACAAAGTTGTCACTAAATGATATATTTCTCACACATGCCATGGTTATATGTGGAATTGCACCCCAAAATACATTCTGCTGCTTCTCCTGAGTACAGGGATACCACATGTGTGGGACTTTTTGGGAGCCTAGCCGCGTACGGGACCCCGAAAACCAATCACCACCTTCAAGATTTCTAAGGGCATAAATTTTTGATTTCACTCCTCACTACCTATCATAGTTTTGAAGGCCATACAATGCCAAGATGGCACACAACCCCCCCAAATGACCCCATTTTGGAAAGAAGACACCCCAAGCTATTTGCTGAGAGGCATGTTGAGTCCATGGAATATTTAATTTTTTTTGCCCCAAGTGATTGAATATTGACCAAAAAAATAAATAAAAAATAAATTACAAAACGTTGTCACTAAATGATATATTTCTCACACATGCCATGGTTATATGTGGTATTGCACCCCAAAATACATTCTGCTGCTTCTCCTGAGTACGGGGATACCACATGTGTGGGACTTTTTGGGAGCTTAGCCGCGTACGGGACCCCGAAAACCAATCACCACCTTCAAGATTTCTAAGGACATAAATTTTTGATTTCACTCACACAAATCTTGAAGGTGGTGATTGGTTTTCGGGGTCCCGTACGCGGCTAAGCTCCCAAAAAGTCCCACACATGTGGTATCTCCGTACTCAGGAGAAGCAGCAGAATGTATTTTGGGGTGCAATTCCACATATAACCATAGCATGTGTGAGAAATATATAATTTAGTGACAACGTTTTGTAATTTTTTTTTTTTTTTTTTTTGGTCAATATTCAATCACTTGGGGCAAAAAAATGTAATATTCCATGGACTTAACATGCCTCTCAGCAAATAGCTTGGGGTGTCTTCTTTACAAAATGGGGTCATTTGGGGGGGTTGTGTGCCATCTTGGCATTTTATGGCCTTCAAAACTATGATAGGTAGTGAGGAGTGAAATCAAAAATGTATGCCCTTAGAAATCTTGAAGAAGGTGATTGGTTTTCGGGGCCCCGTACGTGGCTAGGCTCCCAAAAAGTCCCACACATGTGGTATCCCCGTACTCAGGAGAAGCAGCAGAATGTATTTTGGGGTGCAATTCCACATATAACCATGGCATGTGTGAGAAATATATCATTTAGTGACAACTTTGTGCAAAAAAAAATCAGTTTATCATATTCCCGCAACTTGTGTCAAAATATAAAATATTCCATGGACTCGACATCCCTCTCAGAAAATAGCTTGGGGTGTCTACTTTCCAAAATGGGGTCATTTGGGGGGTTTTTGTGCTATTTTGGCATTTTATGGCCTTCGAAACTGTGATGGGTAGTGAGGAGTGAAATCAAAAATTTACACCCTTAGAAAGCCTGAAGGCGGTGATTGTTTTTTGGGGTCCCGTACGCGGCTAGGCTCCCAAAAAGTCTCACACATGTGGTAGCCCCGTACTCAGGAGAAGCAGCAGAATGTATTTTGGGGTGTAATTCCACATATGGGGGGAGTATGTTTTGCGCGTGGGTGTAAGCGTTACTGGCACTAACTAGCTACCTAGCGGCACCAGCGACACTAATACAGCGATCAGAAAAATGATCGCTTAGTGATGCTGGCAATAGGGGGGTGAAAGGGTTAACTCTAGGGGCAATCAGGGGTTAAAACCTTTATTAGAAAATGTATGGGGGTACCTAACGCTATAAAAACCTAGCGGGCGAACCTCAAAAAATAACTAGCTACCTAGCGGCACTAATACAGCGATCAGAAAAATGATTGCTTAGTGACGCTGGTAATAGGGGGTAAAAGGGTTAACTCTAGGGGCAATCAGGGGTTAAAACCTTTATTAGAAAATGTATGGGGGTACCTAACGCTATAAAAACCTGGCGGGCGAACCTCAAAAAATAACTAGCTACCTAGCGGCACCAGCGACACTAATACAGCGATCAGAAAAAAACGATCGCTTAGTGACGCTGGCAATAGGGGGTGAAAGGGTTAACTCTAGGGGCAATCAGGGGTTAAAAACCTTTATTAGAAAATGTATGGGGGTACCTAACGCTATAAAAACCTGGCGGGCGAACCTCAAAAAATAACTAGCTACCTAGCGGCACCAGCGACACTAATACAGCGATCAGAAAAACGATCGCTTAGTGACGCTGGCAATAGGGGGTGAAAGGGTTAACTCTAGGGGCAATCAGGGGTTAAAACCTTTATTAGAAAATGTATGGGGGTACCTAACGCTATAAAAACCTGGCGGGCGAACCTCAAAAAATAACTAGCTACCTAGCGGCACGAGCGACACTAATACAGCGATCAGAAAAACAATCGCTTAGTGACGCTGGCAAAAGGGGGGTGAAAGGGTTAACTAGGGGGTGATCAAGGGGTTAAAAGTGTTAGGTCCAGTGTAGCCCCCTACCCCCCCCCCAATAAAGGTTTTAACCCCTTGATCACCCCCTAGTTAACCCTTTCACCCCCCTTTTGCCAGCGTCACTAAGCGATCGTTTTTCTGATCGCTGTATTAGTGTCGCTCGTGCCACTAGGTAGCTAGTTTTTTTTTGAGGTTCGCCGCCATGTTTTTATAGCGTTAGGTACCCCCATAAATTTTCTAACGCTATAAAAACATGGCGGCGAACCTAAAAAAAAACTAGCTACCTAGTGGCACGAGCGACACTAGTACAGCGATCAGAAAAACGATCGCTTAGTGACGCTGGCAAAAGGGGGGTGAAAGGGTTAACTAGGGGGTGATCAAGGGGTTAAAAGTGTTAGGTCCAGTGTAGCCCCCTACCCCCCCCAATAAAGGTTTTAACCCCTTGATCACCCCCTAGTTAACCCTTTCACCCCCCTTTTGCCAGCGTCACTAAGCGATCGTTTTTCTGATCGCTGTATTAGTGTCGCTCGTGCCGCTAGGTAGCTAGTTTTTTTTGAGGTTCGCCGCCATGTTTTTATAGCGTTAGGTACCCCCATAAATTTTCTAACGCTATAAAAACATGGCGGCGAACCTCAAAAAAAAACTAGCTACCTAGTGGCACGAGCGACACTAATACAGCGATCAGAAAAACGATCGCTTAGTGACGCTGGAAAAAGGGGGGTGAAAGGGTTAACTAGGGGGTGATCAAGGGGTTAAAACCTTTATTGGGGGGGGGGGGGCTATCCTGGACCTAACACTAACTGCCTGACACTAACTGCCTGTCACACTGAAACTAAATGCAGTGATCAGTAAATGATCACTGCAATTTAGTGACGGTGTGACAGGGGGGGGCTGGTGGGGGCGATCGGGGGGTGACCGGGGGGGGGGATCGTAAGCCTGTGTCTGTGTGTCAGTGTAGTGCTTGTGTACTCACTGTGTGATGTCTCCGCTCCTCCGCCGGACGAAAATACCGGCGGGAGGAGCGGTGACATCACTTCCTCCTCTGCCTGTGTTTACAATGCAGGCAGAGGAGGGCGGGGGAGGAAGCTGATTGGCTGGGGAGCGATCCGGAGGGGGCGGACAAAAACGAACTGCCGCCCCCGCATCCCGGATCGCTCCTGAAGATTACCGACCCGCGCCATGTACCGGGGGGGGTCCCGATCGGACCCCCGACCCCCGTCAAGCAGAGGACGTACAGGTACGTTGATGTGCCTGTCCGTGCCATTCTGCTGACGTATATGTACATGAGCGGGTCGGGAACTGGTTAAGTAAGGCGTTTTCAGGCGTAAAGTTAATTATGTTAAGTTAAGTATGGCCGTCGTTCCCGCGTTGAATTTTGACATTTTGACGTCGTTTGCGTAAGTCGTCCGTGAATGGGGCTGGACGTAATTTACGTTCACGTCGAAACCAATACGTCCCTGCCGGCGTACTTTGGAGCAATGCACACTGGGATATGTCCACGGACGGCGCATGCGCCGTTCTTTAAAAACGTCAATCACATCGGGTGACGAGTCATTAACATAAAACACGCCCCCCTGTTCCACATTTGAATTAGGCGCGCTTACGACGGCCCATTTACGCTACACCACCGTAACTTAGGAGGCATGTGCTTTGTGAATACAGCACTTGCCTCTCTGACTTACGGCGGCGTAGCGTATATGCGATATGCTACGCCGCCTCAAAGTTAAGCCAGTCTTTATGAATCTGGCTATAAGTCTTTATGTATAGTGGTCACTGAGAAGTGACAATTCCTAAGCAAATTAATTGGTAACCACTGCAGGCTACCCTGCTGCAACCTACACAAAGGGATAATGTGAAAGAGGAAGTTCCATGATCAAATTCGAGGCATCCTAGGGTCTAACTTGGAAGATTAGTTCTGCTGTACACTTGTTAATTAGACTAATGGCCTTCTACAAACAAACCATCACATGAAAGATTCCTGCATATAGAAGCCCGAGTAGATATTATTTCTTGCCCCCAAAGTGACATTAATGTATACAGTTTGGCACTAAAAGAAAATACTGGCAACATATTAGCAACCCAGTGGATAACCATTTCTGTGTTGTTTTTTTGTACACTGCCTTGCTATGTAAACCCCCAGCTTATCCACAAAGTTCACTGCAGAAGCATTCAAGTTGGTTGTAGTTGATTTCTGCATTTGCTGTATATCTATATTTAAAGGTTGATAGGTCACTACTGGGAGGGGGGCTGAGGTTTAAAAATTCTGACAAACCTTTGTAAAAATGAATTCAGTGCCCTTCCTATGAACTTTAAGATGAACTGCTCTACAATGCCTGCAATTACAGCAGTCAATAAGGGTTTGTTTAAAATCAAATTGTTCTGTTTGTTAATATGCTACTGCTGCAGCCATGAGCTTAGCATTGGTTTTTCTAGCCAGCGATTGGCTGTCATGTCTGCCATAGGTACCATATTTTTTTTTGCCATTATACAGGCCTACACAATTTTGAGTCATGACATGTTTGGTATCCATTCACGCAACATAAATCTATCTTTTTTATTTGAAAAAATAATAATATTGTGTTTGTGTGTACTAAAATTCACACCAATCTATCTTTTCCTTAAAAAAAAATATGTCTTTGACAGATGTGCAAATATTTAATAAATTACAAATTTGCTTCAATAGAAAAGTAGTTAAAAAGACACTAAACAATATCTGTATTCTCGAAAAACAATCCATACACATCCACTACTTGATGGCCCAGTAATCTATTTCTCAGGAAATTGTTTCTTATGCCGCGTACACACGATCGGGATTATCGTCAACAAAACCGTGGATTTTGGCTCAAACTTGTGTTGCATACACACGGTCACACAAATGTTATCTGAAATTCCGAACGTCAAGAACGTGGGGACGTACAACACTACGACGAGCCGAGAAAAATGAAGTTCAATGATTCTGAGCATGTGTCAAGTTGATTCCAAGCATGTGTAGGATTTTTGTGCGTCATAATTGCATACATACAAACTTTTGTTGTCGGAAAAAACGGAGAACAAGTTTTCAAACAGTTGTTGTTGGAAATTCTGACAGCAAATGTCCGATGGAGCATACACACGGTCAGAATATCCGACCAAAAGCTCACATCGAACATTTGTTGTCGGAAATCGTGTGTACGCGGCATCACTGTGTTTATGCGCCTCTTTGTAAAGTCCTTCCTGAGCTCTGTAACCTGCTTTTCCACCTCACTACCATTTGTTTAGTATGAGAAGTGAACATTACACATTCCATAGTCCACAGTCCACAGTCCCTAGCCCATCTCGGCAGCAAACAAGAGAAGGTGGCTACTTCCCTACATACAGTGGGACCATGGAGAATAAAAACATGCTTCCTTATGACATCAGACGGTGAAACGTACGTTGAGGTGCAGTATTCTGTTTACGTCACTTCCGGGTTCCTGGCTTCCGGTGTTTACAAAATCAGCTAGTGAAACGCACGCTGGCTCTAGAGCTTGAGCAAAGCGGCGGCGTCTTCTTAAAAGGTATATTCGGGTATTCCTAGTGCCGGGCAAGGGCACTCTAAAATGTAAGCAGCTTCTTAATTGTTTTATTTTTGTAAGTAATAAACTTTATTTCACTATATTAGTTCACTTTCTTATATTATGCGATACCATGGTGGAGAGGAGGAGAGGAATTTAGAACCCCCGAAAGGTGAAAGAAGATCTTAAAGGAGACATAATAACCCAGGCGGTTTTTGACCCTCTTTTTAGTTAAATTAGTCACGGCCATCTGGTGAGTGTACACCTAATTAAGCACTATCGGGTGAACAAGCAATGAGTTGGTGATGATGTAAAACAACATACCGTAACATGTTGAAGAACTAAAGAAATTGTTGATTTAGAAGATTTTATAAACTTTATTTAAAGGGACTTTTATTTATTGTCACTATTTACTGTATATTGATTGAAATCTAGCACTTTGCACTTTATTCTTAATTGTTTTGCAGCATATGAATTTTGCACTTTATCTGTTCCACAGCTTCTGAATTTTGCACTTTATTTTTACCTGTTTTAAAGTATATGAATAGAGTTTGTATTCTAGAACCCCCCTCACATATATATGATTTATAGCCACCCTCTAACAGGAAGTTGGATCACAGCAGCAACAACAAAAAAGGAATTTGGAGGAGGCTGAGAACAATAGAAGGGGAGAATTCCTACTTACTGTAAAAATAAATATCCAATAAAAAAAAAATAATAATAATAATTTAGAGGTCGACCGATATGGGTTTTTCCCTGGCCGATGCCGATGCCGATATTTAGAAATCGGGCAGCCGATGGCAGATATATGATGCAGATTTTTGTGGCCGATATTTTAGGCCGATTTTATATTTTTTGGCACTCACAGGTGACACTGGCAAGTGGCACTGATTGGCGGGTGGCACTAATTGGCACTGGTAGGTTGCACTGGATGGAACTAATTGGCACTAGCAGATGGCAATGATTGGCAGGTGGCACTGGATGGTACTGGATGGCACTAGTTAGCATTGGCAGGTGGCACTGGTTGGTACTGGCAGATGTCACTGATTGGCACGTGGCATTAAGGTGACACTGTCAAATGGCACTGGCAGGTGGCACTAATTGGCACTGGCAGGGGGCACTGGATGGCAATAGTTAGCACTGGCAGATGGCACTGGTTGGCATTGACACCTGGCATTGGCAGGTGGCACTGGATGGCACTAGCAGGTGGCACTGGGTGGTACTGATTGGCAGGTGGCACTGGATGGCAATAGTTAGCACTGGCAGGTGGCACTGGTTGTCATTGGTAGGTGGCACTGGCAGGTGGCACTGGATGGCATTGGCAGGTGGCACTGGCAGGTGGCACTGGTTGTCATTGGTAGGTGGCACTGGCAGGTGGCACTGGATGGCACTGGCAGGTGGCACTGGATGGCACTAGTTGGCACTGGCAGGTGGCACTGGATGGCATTGGCAGGTGGCACTGATAGGTGGCACTGGATGGCACTAGTTGGCACTGGCAGGTGGCACTGGATGGCACTGACAAGTGGCACTGGATGGCACTAGTTAGCACTGACAGGTGGCACTGGCAGGTGGCACTGGATGGCACTGGCAGGTGGCACTGGATGGCACTGGCAGGTGGCACTGGATGGCACTAATTGGCACTGGATGACATTAACAGACGGCACTAGTTGGCAGGTGGCACTGGATGGCACTGTCAGGTTGCACTAGTTGGCACTGGCAGGTGGCACTAGTTGGCACTGGATGGCATTGGCAGGTGGCACTAGTTGGCATTGGCAGGTGGCACTAGTTGGCACTGGATGGCATTGGCAGGTGGCACTGGATGGTACTGGCTGGTTGGCATTAGCAGATGGCACTGGCAGGTTTCACAGCCCATAATGTAGCTGTGTGAAACTCTCTCTCCATACAGTTTCACATGGTGCTGAGGAGAGAGAGAGAGGAGCTCAGATCCATCGTGATGTTGGAGGTGGACGGGACCTGAGGTGGGCGGGCCCCGGCAGCTATCCATCCAATGATCTCATCCCATTGGCTGGTGTTGGACAGCTGAGTCCCGCCCACCCCGAGTCCCGCCCACCCCGACATCAGACCGTGCTAATGACAGCTCCCTTCTCTCTCTCTCCTTAGTGTTTCACACACACGGCACTGCTCTGCAGACAGTGTGGAGAAGGGAGGAGGAACCCCATGTAGCTGTGTGAAACTCTCTCTCTCCATACAGTTTCACATGGTGCTGCAGAGAGAGAGATAGGCTTAGATTCATCGTGATGTTGGAGGTGGGCGGGACCCGGGGTGGGCGGGACCCGGGGTGGGCGGGACCAGCAGCTATCCAGCCAAGGATCTCATCCCATTGGCTGGTGTTGGACAGCTGAATCCCGCCCACCCTGGGTCCCGCCCACCCCGACATCAGACCGTGCTAATGACAGCTCCCTTCTCTCTCTCCTTAGTGTTTCACAAACGCGGCGCTGCTCTGCAGACAGTGTGGAGAAGGGAGGAGGAACCCCATGTTCCTCCTCCCTTCTCCACACTCTGCTGATGCAGATATGCAGATATGTTAAATATCGGCCACATTTGGATAATACTCGGCCGATGCCGATTTCTCCAAAATGAATATCGGTCGACCTCTATAATAATTTTTCTTAGTTTAGTCCGATACGTTCTTCTACATATTTTTGGTAAAAATAAAAATCGCAATAAGCGTATAGTGATTGGTTTGCGCAAACTTATATAGCGTCTACAAAATATGGGATAGAATTATGACATTTTTTTTTTTATTATTATTTTTTTACTAGTAATGGCGGCGATCATCAGACACTTTTGACACATTTTTGGGACCATTCACATTTATACAGCGAACAATGATATAAATATGCACTGATTACTGTATAAATGTGACTGGTAGGGAAGGGGTTAACACTAGGGGGCAAGGAAGGTTTTAATGTATTCCCTAATTAGTGATTCTTACTGTGGGGGGAGGAGGGTGACGGGGGAGTTGACCGATGGTTGTCCCTATGTACAAGGGACACGCCATCAGTCTCCTCTCCCTGACAGGACGTGGAGCTCTGTGTTTACACACAGAGCTCCACGTCCCTGTCTCCGTGACCGCTGAAAAATGCATAACACACTACAAATCGCATAAATGTGAACCTAGCCTAACAGATTGGAACAGAATCTAACAAGAATTTAATGTATAGTGCAGTGTTTCTCAACTTTTTTTTCAGTTAAGGCACCCTTAAAAAATGTAGACACTTTCAAGGCACCCTTTGAAATTATGAACTTATGAAATTATGACACACCAATCTAAAAATGTAAAAAAACCGATTCTAATAGTTTTACATAATGCAGCAACATACACACACCTATTGTTAGAGGTGATTTATTCTGCCAAAGCAAATGTACTTTTGCACTCTGGTACTATGTATCCCTTCTCCCTCGATTTCTCTCCATCAGTAAGCTATTGTGACCCCTGTGCTGAGGGAGAAGGGCACAGGAGGGTCAAACAATGATGACTTGGAGAGGACAGGCATCCTCATTGTTTGTTAGGATGTCTAGAAAGTAGTAATGGTGCATAATGAAAACCTGTGGCTTTGTGTAATGGTAATGGTGTAACTTAAAGTATTTGTAAAGGAAAAATTTTTTTTGCCTAAAATTAATGTCTGCAAGGTAGACAGACAGAATAGTGTAATGATTCTGTTAAAAAACGAGTAAATACCTATTAAATTCCTTCATCTATAATACCTCTGGTGTTCTAGTTTCTGTTCTCTCATTCATTTCTTGGTTTGCGGCGCTCGTTCATGTAAGAACTACATTTTCCAGTATGAATTGTGGCACGCCCAGTAATTCACACCTCCTTGAAGTCTCTAACACGTAGAGAGCGTCCTGCCGCGCAGATGTAGTTCTCAGGAGGGAGTGAGCACGTTACTGACCACCGCAGTAAAGCCTCCCATCACGGTGGTCAGTAAAATCAGACAAGCAGGAAGTGAACAGAACAGAGAAGAAATAGAGCAACTTCTGAGCAAAAACAAACAATGAGGAAGTGAAAAGAGGAATGTCTGCAGGTAAAGGATGCTTATTATGGAGAAAAAAAAATTCTTTACAACCCCTTTAACCTTAACCTTAATTAATGCGGCCCTCACTTTATACAAACTCACTTATCTGGGTTGTAACTGTCCTAGAAAGTTCAATAAGATTTGGGCAGACTGGGTGCGTAAGGAGCGGTTGGCATTGGCTTAGGAGGGTGGATCATTGGGATTACCTGGTTGCCTCTTCTGTCGATGCTATAATTGTTTGTTGCAGGAGCCATGTAGGTGTTTTTAGGGTATAGCTCTGGCCATGCCTCCCCCTGTTTTAGGTGATGTACAGCCCTCCCCCCGCCCCCTCCTTATGCATTGCACCCTTGGGTAATGCAGTAAAGGTCTTGTCTCTGTGTTCTAGAATGGGAACCCTTTCCTGCTTCCTTTACCCTTCACCTGGTGCTGGATTGGTTCCCACTCCCTATTCTTCACTTACTAGGGGACTGAGGTACACTCAATTGTTATTGCCTAAATCGTGCTACTGAATTAATCTGAAGTTGTGAACTGTTCGCATATTGTTCCTCTGAGAGGGTATATCTGCATGGATGATCACACAATTATGTATGAGGCCCCGTACACACGACCGAGTTTCTCGGCAGAATTCAGCCAGAAACTCGATCGGAGCCGTATTCTGCCGAGAAACCTGGCCGTGTGTACACTTTTGGCCGAGGAAACCGACGAGGATCTACTCGGGCCAAATAGAGAACATGTTTTCTATTTCCTCGTTAGTCAATGAGGAAACTTGGCTCGCCGAGATCCTCGGCGGCTTCACCAGGAACTCGACGAGCAAAACAATGTGTTTTGCTCGTCGAGTTTCTCGGACGTGTGTACGGGGCCTCAGACCATGTGTATTCTCTGCAACTGCCATCACTGCTTTATGTGTTTTTTTTTTTATATTCTTTTACAAAATAAAAAACTTTTCTGTTAAAAAAAAAAGAAGGGAGGCTTGATCCACCTTTTGTCTATACAATTTTTGGGCATTTTGCCAAGGCACCCCTGAAGAAACCTGAAGGCACCCCAGTTGAAAAAGGCTGCTATAGTGCATGTTTTGTGGTCATTATTTACAAATGCAGACATTTCCATATTTTCAATGTATCATGTCATCTGCCAGCATGAATTTTATAAGTCAAACCCAAAATCAAGCCATTCTAATGCCGTGTACACACAACCGTTTTTCGGGTTCTAAAAAAATGAAGTTTTTTTTATGTCATTAAAAATGATCGTGTGTGGGCTTCAGAGCATTTTTCGGGTTCTAAAAAAATGGGCACATTTTTTTTCGAACATGCTCTATTTTTTCACGACGTTTTTAACGTTGTCGTTTTTAAGGTTGTAAAAAAATGGTCGTGTGTGGGCTTTAACGACGTGAAAAAACGTGCATGCTCAGAAGCAAGTTATGAGACGGGAGCGCTTCGTAATGGAGTAAGCACATTCATCACGCTGTAACAGACAGAAAAGCGTGAATCATCTTTTACTAACACAAAATCAGCTAAAGCAGCCCAAAGGGTGGCGTCATACGACAAAGTGCCGTCGTACGTGTTGTACACACGATTGTGTGTAGGCAAGGCGGTTTTAATGATCGGGTTGAAAAAATAATCTTTTTTTCTAGACCCTTAAAAACTTCGGCCCGGATTCACGTAGAGCGGCGTACATTTGTGCAGGCGTAGCGCATCTCATATGCGCTACGCCGACGTAACATAGAAAGGCAAGAACAGTATTAAAGCTGGTAAGATAGCGCAGGGGGCTAATGCTCCTTTGCAGCAGTCTGTGATTGCCTGTGTCCCAAGGGTTGCAGGTTCGATCCTGGTGGGGTCCACTCAGCCTTTCATCCTTCCGAGGTCGGTAAAATGAGTACCATTGAGTTGAGTAATAATGACAACCATTATCAGCGCTTAGCATCGCTGTAATTGGCGCTATATAAGTGTAAGCATTATTATTATTATTATTCACAAAGCACTTGCTCCCTACGTTGCGCTGGCGTAGCGTAAATTGGTTGGCGTAAGCCCGCCTAATTCAAAGTAGGAAGGAAGTGGGCGTGATACATTAAAATGAAGCGTGACCCCATGCAAATGAGGGGCCAAACGAATGGCGCATGCGCGGTCCCGTGGATGCTTTCCAGTGCGCATGCTCAGAATCACGTCGGAACGAATGCCTAAGATACGTTGAATCACTGAACGTAACCTACGCCCAGCCCTATTCACGTAGTACTACGTAAACGAGGTAAAATACAACGGCTGTTCCGACATCCATACCTTTGGGTTGCGCCTCCTATATGTGGAATAACTTTACGCCGGACGTACGCCTTACGTAAACGGCGTAGATTACAGCGACGGGCGCAAGTACGTTTGTGAATCGGCGTATCTAGGTCATTTACATATTCAATGCGTAAATCAATGGAAGCGCCCCTTGCAGCCAGCGTAAATAAGCGCCCAAGATACGACGGCGTAGGAAACTTACGTCGGTCGTATGAAGCCAAAATTCAGGCATATCTTACTTGCAGAATCAGGCGCATTGATACGAAGGCGCATCCGTGCAGTTACCCGGCGTATCAGTAGATACGTCGGCATAAGTGCTTTAAGAATCCGGCCCTTCATTTTTTAGAACCCGAAAAACGGTCGTGTGTACGCGGCATTAAGTCTGCTCATAGACTGGGCCATTCAAAGAGTTCAGATGGAAAGGCCAGGCATAAAAGCCCGCCTATTTCACATTTTACATTTCTCTGCACATTTTTCTCTGTTTATAGCTTCTCTAATGCTAAGTTGGAAATTATTATAAATAAAGCTGATGCATGGAAAAAGTAATGAAAAAAACTAAGATGAAACGGTTATATTTCTATATGTACCTCACATAAGTTCCAAACAGAACCAGATTTCTATGAAGTTCAGATAAATATGATAATGTGAAACCTTCATTTCTTGCCATTTGATTTCAGCTATAATGTTCTAAACTAAACTCAAGGCAACTCAATTTTTAGGGTTAACGTTCTTGGTACAGCTCCTATAATCCTTTGAACAGTATGGCTATTTAAGTTTATTAGCGAGTTGTGCAGCAGAACATTATAGTTTCCTTTGAGGGGGAAAACGGCTTTCTTGAAGCTGCAGCAGTTTAATAAAACTACAGCATAAGGATCTTGCAGTGTCAGATAACTTTTTTGCCTCGCTTTATGTCTGTTTGCAATTTTTCTACTCATGCATAAAAATCAGAAGCGTTACTCCATTTGTCTGGGAAAAAAAAAATATAAAATGAGCCACAAACGTTGGTTTAAAGCAAAAACTCAAATCAGCTTTTAAGAGACTTAAAGAGAGCAAAGCTGCCATCTTCAGGCTGTCTCCAACTGTCACATGTATTTCCTAGTGATTTTGAAGTCATCGCGTACAGCTTGTGTCGCATGATAATCTCTTGGAAAAATGCGAAGCCATTAACAATTCTCCTGCATTGTATTTTAAAGAGAGACTACACTTAAAAATATGTACAGTATCTCACAAAAGTGAGTCCCCTCGTTACATTTTTGTAAATGTTTTATTAAATCTTTTTATGTGACAACACTAAAGAAATTACACTTTGCTACAATGTAAAGTAGTGAGTGTACAGCTTGTATAACAGTGTAAATTTTCTTTCCCCTCAAAATAACTCAACACACAGCCAATAATGTCTAAACCGCTGACAACAAAAGCGAGTACACCCCTAAGTGAAAATGTCCACATTGGGCCCAATTAGCCATTTTCCCTCCTTCGTGTAATGTGAATTGTTAGTGTTACATGGTCTCAGGTGTGAATGGGGAGCAGGTGTGTTAAATTTGGTGTTACCGCTCTCTCATAATGGTCAATGGAAGTTCAACATGGCACCTCATGGCAAAGAACTCTCTGAGGATGATTGCACTACATAAAGATGGCCTAGGCTATAAGAAGATTGCCCTGAAACTGAGCTGCAGCACAGTGGCCAAGATCATACAGCGGTTTAACAGAATCGATTCCACTCAGAACAGGCCTCGCCATGGTCCACCAAAGAAGTTGAGTGCACGTGCAGAGCGTCATATCCAGAGGTTGTCTTTGGGAAATAGACGTAAGAGTGCTGCCAGCATTGCTGCAGAGGTTGAAGGGGTGGGGGGTCAGCCTGTCAGTGCTCAGACCATACGCCACACACTGCATCAAATTGGTCTGCATGGCTGTCATCCCAAAAGGAAGCCTCTTCTAAAGATGATGCACAAGAAAGTCCGCTGAAGACAAGCAGAGTAAGGACATGGGTTATGTCCTGTGGTCTGATGAGACCAAGATAAATTTATTTGGTTCAGATGGTGACAAGCGTGTGTGGCGGCAACCAGATGAGGAGTACAAAGACAAGTGTGTCTTGCCTACAGCCAAGCATGGTGGTGGGAGTGTCATGGTCTGGGGCTGTATGAGTGCTGCCGGCACTGGGGAGCTACAGTTCATTGAGGGAACCATGAATGTGAACATGTACTGTGACATACTGAAGCAGAGCATGATCCCCTCCCATCAGAAACTGGGCGGGAGGGCAGTATTCCAACATGATAAAGACCCCAAACACACCTCCAAGATGACCACTGCCTTGATAAAGGAGCTGAGGGTAAGGGTGATGGACTGGCCAAGCATGTCTCCAGACCTAATTCCTATTGAGCATCTGTGGGGCATCCTCAAACGTGGAGGAGTGCAAGGTCTCTAACATCCACCAGGTTTGTGATGTCATCATGGAGGAGTGGAAGAGGACTCAGGTGGCAAACTGTGAAGCTCTGGTGAACTCCATGCCCAAGAGGTGTAATTTCTTCAGTGTTGTCACATGAAAAGATATAATAAAATATTTACAAAAATGTGAGGGGTGTATTCAGTACATATATATTTGTATATTACATTTATTTGACTATATTTTTATTTAAATAGTTAAAACTTTTTGCAATAGTAAGGAAATCTGAAAGGTTTTGCAATCATTTGGAAACAAAAGTTGTATGTCCAATTAAAGCGGTTGTAAACCGCATATATAATTTTTTTTTTTTTTTTTACCTGCAAGGCAAAATGCATAATCAGCTAGTATGCACCGCATAATAGCTGATTATGAAATACTTACCTAAAAACGAGGTGAACAACACTTACCTGGTTCACGCCGAGCGAGATGTCATCTTGCTCCGGCGTGTCTTCCGGGTATCGCCGCTCCAGCGCTGTGATTGGCTGGAGCGGCGCCGCTCCAGCGCTGTGATTGGCTGGAGCGGCGATGACGTCACTCCCGCGCATGCGCGCGGGAGATTTAAAAATCGGCAAGGTCCGGCGGCTGCCGGATCTTCCGCCGTGGATCCCCCCTGCGCATGCGCCGCCCGCATTGCGAGGGGAATATCTCCTAAACCGTACAGGTTTAGGAGATATTCTTTTTACCTACAGGTAAGCCTTGTTATAGGCTTACCTGTAGGTAAAAGTGCAAATTTAAGGTTTACAACCGCTTTAATGGGAACACCGCTTTTAAAATATGACTGCTGGATAAGCACAAATCTTTTTCTGCAGGACAAATTCCCCACCCCCCAAATTTCCCCTCCCTGCGCAACTCCCCCCAATCATCACTATTAGGCCCCGTACTCACGACCAAACATGTCTGCTGAAACTGGTCCGCGGGCCAGTTTAAGCAGACATGTTTGGTCGTGTGTGGGCGCGAGCGGGCCGAATTCCAGCAAACATTTGCCCGCCGGGCCTTTTCCCAGCGGACAAATATTCCTGGACTTGTTTTAAAACAGTCCGCTGGAATCCTGCCCGCTCGGACATGTACGGTCGTCAGTACAGACCTACCGTACATGTCCAGGCGCCCGCCGTCCCTCGCATGCGTCAAATGACTTCGACGCATGCGTGGAAGCATTTTAAAGGCAGGCCGCCCACGTCGCCGCGTCATTGTCGCGGCGACACCGCGTCATCGGCGCGGCGACACCGCGGACACGCCCCGCGTATTGTTTACGCGCGGACTTCTGTACGATGGTGTGTACAACCATCGTACAGAAGCCCTCTGCCAGACATGTACGGTGAAAACGGTCCGACGGACCGTTTTCACCGTACATGTTTGTCCGTGTGTACCCGGCCTTAGAATATATCCTCCTCCCAAAATATCTTCACAAGGACAAATCTTCCCTGTAGCACAAATCCCCCCTCCTAGCACAAATCCCCCTTATATTTCACCTGCTAGCACAAATCTCACCAATTGTTCCTACTACCACAACCCCCCCTCCCCCAAATCCCCCTTTCCTAACACAAACCCCCCTCCAAAATAAAAAATCTCTTCCTGGCACAAATCCCCTCCCCCTCCCAGCATAAATCCCCCCAAATCTTCCTTCCTAGCATCCCCCTGCCCAAATCAAGCAAACCCAGCACAGTCTCGATCCGACAGTCCTGATGTAGGAGCGTTGCAGTGAGAAGAGGAGGAGCTGGAGTGGAGAGAACACAGCCCAAACCTTCTACTGGCTAGATTCTGCTCTCCAGATTTGGCTTGTCACTTCCCATGCAAGTTGACAGGAGTAGTGATGCTGCTGTCAGTACTCCTGTCAGCTTGTAGCAGCAGGAACTCTTCATGTGGCTCCTCCCACCTCACATGATACCAGCATTCGGGGGAAGGTACGTCTCCTGCTTCCCCCTTCTTTCAGCTATGTCTCCAATATCATTAGTTTCACTCTTTGTTACACACCTAACGTGCTGATTTCTTTCTTAACAATATTGGAGTGTCAGATTAAAAATGGTCAAAAATCCCACTGTTGTTGTCGTCATGCCATTTTTAAAGTGGAAGTTAACATCTTTTCCATGCAAGGTCAAGTCATGATGTGCTTGTATGTTTCGCATACAGGCACATTAGGAAAAACTTACCTTGAAACTAAGCCCTTCAGCGTCTCGCTGTCACCGCTGACAGGGCTTCCAACTTCGCTTGGTCTTCCTTCCGGGTTCACGTGATCCTTTGAAAGGCCGCGGTAACGTCACTCCAGCACATGTGTGTGGGAGTCACTGTTTACGGCACAGGGCTCTGAAGGAATGGCATGAGTATGCTGTTTCTTGCATGCATCCGTGATGTCACCAGATGCAGAGACACTGAATATCTCCTAAACGGTGCACGTTTAGGAGATATTCCTTGTACCTACAGGTAAGCTTTATTATAAGCTTACCTGTAGGTAGAAGTGTCCAATGGAACATTACTACCACTTGAAAATGATTCTGCTTTGCTCTATGGTGAAAAGAGGCAGTCTTCTCACATTATTACTCCTGGCAAACTCTCACCAGAGTGAGTGAGGCCCCGTACACACGACCAAGTTTCTCGGCAGAATTCAGCCAGAAACTCGATGGGAGCCGTATTCTGCCGAGGAAACCGGTCGTGTGTACACTTTTGGCCGAGGAAACCGACGAGGAACTCGTCGAGCCAAATAGAGAACATCTTCTCTATTTCCTCGTTAGTCAATGGGGAAACTTGGCTCGCCGAGATCCTCGGCGGCTTCACAAGGAACTCGACGAGCAAAACGATGTGTTTTGCCCGTCGAGTTTCTCGGACGTGTGTACGGGGCCTGAGAGAGCTGTGCATGATGTCATAAGCCTAGGCGTTTTACCAGACAAGAAACAGGAAGTGGGCTGTATAAGGTATTAACCACTTCATTACTGGGCACTTAAACCCCCTTCGTGCCCAGACCAATTTTCAGCTTTCAGCGCTGACGCATTTTGAATGACAATTGCGCGGTCATACAACACTGCACCCAAATTATATTTTTATCATTTTTTTCCCAAGAGAGCTTTCTTTTGGTGGTATTTGATCATCTCTGAGATTTTTATTTTTTGCGCTATAAACATAAAAAGACAGAACATTTTTAAAAAACACAATGGCCCAGATTCTCAAAGGGCTTACGACGGCGCAACGCAATGTGCGCCGTCGTAAGTCCTAATCTGGGCCGTCGTATCTATGCGACTGATTCTTAGAATCAGTGACGCATAGATATCCATTAGATCCGACAGGCGTAAGGCTCTTACGCTGTCGGATCTTAAATGCATTTTTTTTTTCGCCGCTAGGTGTCGCCTCCGTCATTTTCCCCGTCGAGTATGCAAATTAGCAAAATACGCGAATTCCCGAATGTACGCGCGGTCGACGCAGTGAAGTTACGATGTTTACGTTAGATTTGCGACGCATAAAGTTGCCCCTGCTATATGAGGGGCAACCAACGTTAAATATGGCCGTCGTTCCTGCGTCGAAATTTAAAAATTTACGTTGTTTGCTTAAGTCGTCTGTGAATGGGGCTGGACGCCATTTACGTTCACGTCGAAACCAATGACGTCCTTGCGACGTCATTTAGCGCAATGCACGTCGGGAAATTTTAGGAACGCGCCTAATTTAAATGCTCCACGCCCCCTACCCGGCTCATTTGAATTAGGCGGGCTTGCGCCGGGGGATTTACGCTACGCCGCCGCAACTTTACAGGCAAGTTCTTTGTGAATAAAGCACTTGCCTGTAAAACTTGCGGCGGCGTAACGTAAATGACATACGTTACGCCGCCGCAGTTTTACGCCCATCAACGAGAATCTGGGCCAATATTTTTAACTTTTTGTTATAATAATATCCCAATTTTTTTTTAAAAAAATAAAAATTTCCCTCGGTTTAGGCCGATGCCTATTCTTCTACATATTTTTGTTAAAAAAAAATCGCAATAAGCGTATATTGATTGGTTTGCGCAAAAGTTATAGCGCCTACAAAATAGGGGATAGATTTATGATTTTTTTTTTTTTTTATAGTAATGGCGGCGATCTGCGTTTTTTTTGTCAGACCTGCGATATACACAATTTTGGGACCATTCACATTTATACAGCGATCAATAATATAAAAATGCACTAATTTCTGTATAAATGTGACTGGCAGTGAAGGGGTTAACACTAGGGGGTGAGGAAGGGGTTAAATGTGTATCCTGGGTGTGTTCTAACTGTGTGGGGGGAGGAGACTGACTGGGGGAGGTGACCGATGCTGTGTCCCTATGTACAAGGGACACAGATCGGTCTCCTCTCTCCCTGACAGGACATGGAGCTCTGTGTTTACACACAGAGCTCCACGTCCCTGTTGTCACTGCCGATCACGGGTACCTGGCGGACATCGCGGACATCGCGGCCGCCAGGCACACGCATCGGCTTTCCAGCGATGCGCCGGGCACGTTGTTTCCCCGCTGCGCGCACCCATGACGGGGAATGTCAACAAGAGGACGTCCAAAGACGTCCACTCGGCACTTGAGAGCCGCGCTGTGGACGTCTTTCGTCCATAGCACTGATCCCAAGTGGTTAACTGGCAGGAAATTTTTTTTTACTATCCAAAGTTAAAACAAGAGCAGAAGATTTATCTAAAGTTGAAAAAAATGACTGAAGGTCCGCATTAAATAGTCTCATAATTTATATTACTGGGTAAATATTTGCAACTGAGGCTATAGTCTCTAACATCCAATTGTTATCTGTCATAGCTTCCTCGCTACCTGTTTATCACCTGTAAAGGTCATATTAGTTCCACAGCTAATACTGTAATTTATAACCAACAGAATATTTCACTTTTAAAGGCCAACCATATCCATATATGAAGTACAGTTCTGTACAACAGTTGCCAAGCTCAATCACAAACTTATTTTTGGGGTAATATAATAGGGGGCATTTGCAACACATTTCTGGTGGTGTGGTTGGAGGCCTTGTGGTAAATTCATGATACCCGAGCAACATTTTCATTGTCAGTACCCTTAGTGCAGTTCTTATTTGTGACATTGTACTGTCTGTTGCTACTGTTGCAACACATTCCTAAAGAAATACAGCCATATCAGTAATAAGGAAAGTGGAAATAGAGAAGACCTCTTCCATAATGGAGTAAATTCTGTCAAATGTGACAATTCTGCCACAGATTCATATACACATCTGACATATCTGACACATACAGTACATGAATCTGTCGCAGGTTGCACCATTTTTTCACACTACAAAGACAAATTTCTACCACACTACTTATTAACAACTTGAGCTCCAGAAGGTTTTACCCCTTCATGAACAGACCATGTTTTACTATTCAGCACTGCGCTACTTTAACTGGCAATTCCACGGTCATGCAACACTATACACAAATTGAATTTATATCATTTTTTACACAAAAAGAGCTTTCTTTTGGTGGTATTTTATCACCACTGGGTTTTTTATTTTTTATTGTATAAGTGAAAAAAAGACCGAAAATGTTGAAAAAAAAAACTCCTGATATTTTCTATTTTCTGTTATAAAACATATAAAATAAAATCAAACGTCGTCATAAATTTAGGTCAAAATGTATTCTGCTACATGACTTTGGTAAAAAAAAAACAAAAAAAAATCCTAATAAGAGTATATAAATTGTTTTGTGTGAATGTTATAGCACAGCCCTCAAAAATCCACTCTCCTGCTCACATTTTGCGAGTGGATTTTGAGGGCTGGCGAGGAAGGGTTGCCTGGGAGTCGAGGGCAAGTCGTCCGCCTGTGTTAAATGGGAGTCCTTCTCCCAGCGATCACAGAAGGGAAAGAGAGAGAGAGCCTGTGATGCATTTGCCTATATGTCTCAGTGTAATTCTCCCTGCTTGCCCTGTGTAATTCTGTCCTCGGCTAACAGGTTATTGACGTGCTAATGTCCCCTCACTATTTCTAAAGGTTAATTGATCTATTGTGTTGTGTGAAGGAGATCTGTGTTTAAGTGGCTTGTGTTAATTATTCTGATTGCTCCAGTGTGGTAATTATCTCTCTATATGCGGGGTCAAGCGGTCTAGTTAATGTATTCAGTACAACTAGTAATCAGCGTCCTTGATGTCATTGTCTAAAGAAAATGTGTTTTCAGCATCGGCTCCGCCGTGTCTGCCTAATCATCTGTATGGAAGCCCCAGTGTGAGGGGGGCGGAGATTTGTCATTGTAACAGTTTTGGAAATGACATATAAGCTGTGTGTTAGAACATTAAAGTCTGTCTTGTTCTAGCAGTAAGCCTGGACTAATGTGTGGCTTAATGGGCGATCTCAGGAATATTCCTCCTAGTGGAATATTGGGGTGATGTTCTTATGGAAGAAGGGAATCTTTGACGGGGATATCATACCGATACCGTCACAATTGGTTGGTAGCAGTGGGATTTTCCCTTCTATTCCCCTTCACACCCGGATTCCAAGCAGACACTGGAAGAACTACTGGAAGTTCGTGGAAGGATTGCTAGCAACAAAACCAAGCGGGTCATCATAGCAGAATCAATGGAGATAGACCAGGAGGACGGGATTGCAGCAACGCCAGCAGTACAAGAGATGGAGACACCAGTGATTCAGGAGGAGGAATCGCCAGCCAACAAGCTAATGAGAGAGAAGCTAGCATGGTTCGGCCTGAACCCAACGACGGATGTGGTGCTGAAAGTGATGGACCTGTTAGCAAAGGCAGAACTACAGAAGGCTAAACAAATAAGAGACGCAGAACTACAGGAGGCTAAACAAATAAGAGACGCAGAGCTACAGAAGGATAAACAAATAAGAGACGCAGAACTACAGAAGGATAAACAAATAAGAGACGAAGAGCTACAGTTAAAACTGGCAGCAGTCCAACAAGCAGCCGCACATTCTCCGAACAGTGAGTACAGCACAGCAGACACAAGGAAGATTCCGTTTAGCGCTTTTAAAGCTTTTGATGAAAAGGACTGTAAAAAAGATAACTACCTGGCAGATTTTGAGCGACAATGTAACCTGCACCGAATAGCTAGAGGAGAGTGGGTTGCAATATTGTCAGGCAAACTGTCAGGCAAAGCTTCTGATGCTTTCCGGACCGTGCCAGATCAGGATATCCATAGCTACGCCCGGGTTAAAGAAGCGCTCCTGGCTCAGGACAGAAGTTCAGGGACTCACGCAAAACCACGAAAGACTCTTACGCGGAATGGGCATGCCAGTTGTCCCTGTCGGCCTCTAACTGGGTTAACAGCAGCCAGGCCACCACCGCAGAGGACATTTTGCAACTAATGCTCCTGGAGCAATTTTACAATCACATCCAGACGGATGTCAAAGATTGGGTGAGAGATCGCAGGCCCATGACTCTACCAGAGGCCGCGAAGTTGGCAGATGAATATGCGGATACTCGCAAGACAAACCAGGTCACACCACGGGTACAACCTCCACGACCAACGGCGCCCTCACACCCACCAGCCGCTAGATACCAACCACCTAACAGACCGATGACATCTAGCCCTCGCTATCCACGCCAGGAGGACAACGAACAACGCTGCTTCCGGTGCAAACAGCTGGGTCACTTCAAGCAGAATTGCCCCATGAACGACAACACCAGGTCAAATTGGTCTCAACCTGGGTACCGCCCACCAGCAGCAGCCCATTGTGTAGACTCGGCTTGGGATCTCCAGGAGCTGGGTCCGGAAGAACCATCGGACACCATTTACGAAGTCCTCACGGTACAATCTGGTATTACGGACAACAGGGAACACCATTGTCAGCTGGTCATGGGCGACAGCCATGAGCCGGAGGGGCCCTGGAGGGAGCTGGGCAGAAAGAGGCACCGCCGGCTACCCCCCAAGAAGAAGAGGTCCTGGAAGCCGTATAACAAGCTGACCTGGGAGGAGAAGAAGCGACTGGAGGAGAGGGAGTCGCAGCGGACGTCCCAGATGCGGGCCGAGATGTTCGCCAAGGGCCCACCGGTGGCCCCTTACACCACCACCCAGTTCCTGATGATGAAGGACCACGTGGAGAGCCTGCAGGACATGAGCAAGCAGGAGCTGATCCGTGAGTACATGGAGCTGGAGGAGTGCATAAGCCGCATGGAGGAGGAGAACAACCACCTGAGGTCACAGCAGGCTGACCCCCCCAGGCTCCATGAACTGGAGATGGAGCTGGAGAAGCTCAAAGAGGAGAACTGGCGGCTGCGGAGGGAGCAGAGGGTGGCTGACCCTATGGGGCCCTGATTCCCCCCCCCCGAACTCTGAGCACCAGTGCTACAGCATTTCAACAAATATAACTTTTTCTTTTTATGAATCTCCTGTAACTGTCACTTCAGAGCCATAACCTGGCCCTCCAATAGCAGGACACCTAGATGGCGGCGCACAGACCCATTCGCCGTCTTCACACTGACTTCTGGTGACTTTGCAGATCGCACAAAGACTTTGGGACTGACCGGCGTGTGATCTGACGACCCGGTGGCATACCTGAGTCTGAAGCAGTTGCCAAGGGAGGTCAGTCATGCCAAACGGAGTTAACCTCGGACTAAAAGCTCTAAACCCGTCAACCCTACTGGACCAGGGAAGGTCCAACCGGGTTTGCCGTAGCAGGGAGAAAAAGGGGGGCCATTGTGATGCATTTGCCTATATGTCTCAGTGTAATTCTCCCTGCTTGCCCTGTGTAATTCTGTCCTCGGCTAACAGGTTATTGACGTGCTAATGTCCCCTCACTGTTTCTAAAGGTTAATTGATCTATTGTGTTGTGTGAAGGAGATCTGTGTTTAAGTGGCTTGTGTTAATTATTCTGATTGCTCCAGTGTGGTAATTATCTCTCTATATGCGGGGTCGAGCGGTCTAGTTAATGTATTCAGTACAACTAGTAATCAGCGTCCTTGATGTCATTGTCTAAAGAAAATGTGTTTTCAGCATCGGCTCCGCCGTGTCTGCCTAATCATCTGTATGGAAGCCCCAGTGTGAGGGGGGCGGAGATTTGTCATTGTAACAGTTTTGGAAATGACATATAAGCTGTGTGTTATAACATTAAAGTCTGTCTTGTTCTAGCAGTAAGCCTGGACTAATGTGTGGCTTA
Organism: Rana temporaria; assembly: GCF_905171775.1. Lineage (NCBI taxonomy): Eukaryota > Metazoa > Chordata > Amphibia > Anura > Ranidae > Rana > Rana temporaria. The sequence continues at coordinate 400,673,322 of NC_053490.1, forward strand.
ATGGGCGATCTCAGGAATATTCCTCCTAGTGGAATATTGGGGTGATGTTCTTATGGAAGAAGGGAATCTTTGACGGGGATATCATACCGATACCGTCACAGAGCCACCCAGGTGTTCAGAGTGCAGCGGGGGGAACAGTGATAACAGCTTTTATTTCAATAGCCGTGTTCCCCACCGCTCGCTGTCAGATACAGCCCCGCCCCCTGGTCCCAGGACTTTGATTGACTGATCACCCATCACTGGGATTGGACGGGTGATCTGTGTATCAAAGTTCCCACGGATGGCGGGGCTGTATAAGACGTTGTGCGGCGGAAACACGGGTATTGAAATGAAAGCTGTTATCACTGTTCCCCCCCGCTGCACTCTGAACACCTGGGTGGCTCTCCTGTTCCTGCACAGGTAGGCTGCAAAGTGGACACAAGGCTCCATGGTGGGCACTGGGCACACGGCTGCATGGTGGACACAAGACTGCATTACTGGGCACACGGCTGCATGGTGGACACAAGACTGCATTGGTGGGCACTGGGCACACGGCTGTATGGTGGACACAAGACTGCATTGGTGGGCACACGGCTGCATTGGTGGACACAAGACTGCATTGGTGGGCACTGGGCACCCGGCTGCATGGTGGAGACAAGACTGCATTGGTGGGCACACGGCTGCATGGTTGACACAAGACTGCATTGGTGGGCACACGGCTGCATGGTGGGCACAAGACTGCATTGGTGGGCACAAGAGTGCATTGGTGGGCAGTGGGCACACGGCTGCATGGTGGACACAAGAATGCATTGGTGGGTACAAGGCTGCATTGGTGGGCACTGGGCACAAAGCTGCATTGGTGGGCACAAGACTGCATTGGTGGGCACATGGCTGCATGGGATGTGGTGACTTACAAACACTGACATTCTCCTGATTGTGGGGTCCCTCTTTTTCATGGCTGCATGGTGGGCACAGGGCTGCATTGGTGGACACAAGGCTGCTTTGGTGGACACAAGGCTGCATTGGTGGGCGCTGGGCACACAGCTGCATGGTGGACACAAGGCTGCATGGTGGACACAAGAGTGCATTGGTGGGCACTGGGCACACGGCTGCATGGTGGACACAAGACTCCATTGGTGGGCACAAGGCTGCATGGTGGACACAAGACTGAATTGGTGGGCACTGGGCACACGGCTGCATGGTGGACACAAGACTGCATTGGTGGGCACAAGGCTGCATGGTGGACACAAGACTGAATTGGTGGGCACTGGGCACACGGCTGCATGGTGGACACAAGACTGCATTGGTGGGCACAAGGCTGCATGGTGGACACAAGACTGAATTGGTGGGCACTGGGCACACGGCTGCATGGTGGACACAAGACTGCATTGGTGGGCACAAGGCTGCATGTTGGCCACTGGGCACATGGCTGCATGGTGGGCACACAGCTGCATGGTGGGCACACGTCTGCATTGGTGGGCACACAGCTGCATTGGTGGGCACTAGGCACAAGGTTGCATTGGTGGGCACACGGCTGCATTGGTGGGCACTAGGCACAAGGATGCATTGGTGGGCACTAGGCACAATACTGCATTGGTGGGCACAAGGCTACATTGGTGGGCACAAGGCTGCATTGGTGGGCACTAGGCACAAGGCTGCGTTGGTGGGCACAAGGCTGCATTGGTGGGTACTAGGCACAAAGCTGCATTGGTGGGCACAAGGCTGCATGGTGGACACACGCAACCTGTATTGGTGGGCACGGATACAGTTGTTGTTAATATTTATTTTAATAACTTAATTCTGCATAATACATTTGAGTGTCATTTTATGAGAGCGTGTTTAGAAGCAGAATTAGGGGCAGGCGGGCTGAGTGGGACAACTGGTGTCGAGTAACCCTTGAGGCCTGGCTAGTAGCTCAGGACTTGAAATTTTGAGCCCTGTTATAGCATCTACAAAAAATTGTGTATATATATATATATATATATATATATATATATATATATATATATATATATATATATATATATATATATATATTTGAAAATGTATCAATTCTGACGTAATGACAGGTCTGAAAATGGAAATTAATCTAGGCTAATAAAGTGGACTTTTGACGGTACAGGTAATCGGTGTAAAAATCTATAAATATTTATTTGTAAAAAAATACATATGGAACAATCTATGTACACAAACTTGTAAGGAAGTATAGTGTCAACATATAACCCCAGTAGGTATTAGAGTGGTATTTAAAAAAAATCTTATAAGTATACTCATAACATGAGGACACATGGACATCAAAGGGTACATAAAGATTTGGTATTCTTGAAACTGGGTTCAATATGTGAGGTAGTAGATCTTGCTTTTACTCGACATGTTTCACGTAAAAACGCTTCATCAGGAGCATAGAAGTAAACCAGTAGAGTTTCGGGCAGAAAACACCAACCCGACTGTCACCGATAAGGCTGTGTATGTAAAATTTTTTAACTCAACCAGCCCACTGGGCATTAGGTGAGTATTTGTTATTTATAGTAGTAGAAAAATGGACTGTAACACAAACTGCCGGTAGACAGTGGCAAATAGGCGACGGGGACACCTTCCAATGTAGTATACTCCCAACGTGGCTTACTAAGGCTTCACATACAACGCTCAAACAGGTCTAGGCACATGAGGAGAGATAGCCACCTCTGCCTGTAAACATGTCCAGGGGGAGGAAACGTATCCACCAAAATGTCGTTGTCGTGGAGTATGTATAGCCGCCGGGGAAGAGAGGAAAGACACAGAGGGGACCGTTCTGTATAAATGCACTCCTGTGTACTTTATTAGCCTGGATTAATTTCCATTTTCATACTATCAGGACGTTGGTACAATAAAACCGTTGCATCCACAGTTATTAGTCGCCCTGTGTTTGATGCACGTTTTGGCAAGGCCCATTTAAGTAATGACAGGTCTCATCTCATTTCTTAAGACCCTAAAATGGCAGGACAGTCTAAAACCACCCAAAATTACCCCTTTTTGGAAAGTAGACAGTCTGATGGATTTAGTAAGAGGCATAGTGAGTTTTTTATATTGTCATTTTTTGTCACATCTTTTTGGAAAATAAATTAACTACTTCCATACCGGGCTATAGTAATATGACGCCAGCAGGAAATCTCCTCCCTCCGGTTCTCTGGTTTTTAGCCGCTCCTGTGGGCCCCCAAGCACAGCGAACGAGGATGTGGCGTGTGCCTTGGGACACAGCCCATCACCCGATGAGGGTAAAGAGCCGATGAAAATGTCTCTTTACCAAGTGACCGGCTGTGTCCAATTACAGCTGGTCACATGTGTTATGCTTGTTCTCTCAGCTCGGGGCGTGCAGCACGGCGATCTGGCATTGAGGCGTGTCCCTCGGGCACAGCCCATCCTCGATCAGGGTAATGAGCAAATTAAATTGCCTCTTTATCATGTGACTGGCTTTGTCCAATCACAGCTGGTCACAAATGTCAACAAATGGCTGTAGTGCCGTTTCCAGGTTCTCCTCAGTCCTGGAAGAAAAATGCTGCTGTACAGTGATGTGCCCCGATTGCCCCACAAATAAAGAGGACCTGTCATCAGCCCATCAGTGACCTGTCACAGCCCATCTGAGTACTTGTCACCAACCTCAAATTACCTGTCACCAGCTCCAGAGTACCTGTCACCAGCATCCAAGTACCTGTCACCAGCCACAAAGTACCTGTCGCCAATCCATCCGAGTACCCAAGTACCTGTCACCAGCCCATCAGAGTACCCAAGTACCTGTCACCAGCCCATCAGAGTACCGAGTACCTGTCACCAGCCCATCAGAGTACTCAAGTATCTGTCACCAGTCCATCAGAGTACCCGAGTACCTATCACCAGCTTATTAGAGTACCCGAGTACCTGTCACCAGCCCATCAGAGTACCCGAGTACCTGTCACCAGCTCATCAGAGTACCTGTTGCCAGCCCATCAATGTATCCAAGTATCAGGGCTGGGCTCAGCCCATCCTTTTCTTAGCTGTGACTTACCTGTTGATGATCCGACTCGTCAGTCCTGCCTACTTAAGCCTTCCAGTTCACCTGCTCTCTGCCTTCGCCTTGGTCAACATCACAGAGACTTTCTCCTGCGTTCCTGTTGAAGACTATGCTCAGCTGACATCCCTTCTGGCTCCTGATCCTGCTTGCTGTTTTACTACGTATATCTCTGGCTCTCTGACATTTGGCTTGGCTGATTATCCGATCCAGTTCCTGAACTCTGGCTTTGTTTTGACTACGCTTACTCTGTTTATCTTTTTATTATAATTATTAGGCAAGTGTGATTTAACTGTGTGTAAAATATTGAAGTAGCGCTAATTACTCTATAAATATGTGCTAAAAAGAATATACTAAAAATGCAACGAATCTACTGAATATATATTAAATAGTGTAGCACAACATGTGTTTCAACAGATGATCACAGTCCATGTGAATAAAGTGTATAATAAATAGCATAAAAGTCCATGTGTAAAGTGCATGTGAAATAGTATCCACAGAAGACTCTGATGATCCAAAAAATCAGTCTTTAACACAACGGGACAGTTGAAAATATAAACAAGATGGGGAGAGGGAGGAGGGATGGCTAAAGGAGTCCCAATCTGCAGATGTAAGTAGGTAACACCAAAATAATCCTTGTGTCCTCCCCCGATAGTACCAGCATCTCACCTCACAGATGGACCCCAATGGGTCTTATCGTGCATCAAGCAATGGGTATCCAGCAGACAGTGATTCCTCGTTTTCTTGGTGAATCTTGGACAAAGGACCACTGCAGTTATCTCTCTAGTCTTCCCAACGATTTCCTAGAAAGTACAGCCTCCAGCTCCATACATTTTAAAAATGAGAAAGAAGGAAGATATCCATGGTATAGTAGTTTAAAAAATATATGATTCCATTTATTTAAAAGTATTAGATGACAATAAAATGGCAAAAAAAAACGCCAAACGGGTAAAACGGCATAAAAAATTTGGGGACTTCCAGTCACGGAAGTGAATTCTCTAAGCTCCTTCTCCTAACTGTACCTCTGTCTCGGCCTGATTCATGGTTTCTGACAGTAGGTGAAGGCCATGAATTCAGAAGATGCAGTCAATCCACTTGTTGGTAATATTTTTTTCAAGATTGGATGACCTGGATCACCGCATGGCCATGGAGTTAAAGAAGCTCCTGAATCGCACAGCTCATCTGGAATCTCTGACTGTGGCCGCTCCGGTAGAATCTGTGTTGCAGGCTGACCCTGCTGTTGCCCCAGTTGGCACCCGCCTCAAGTATTACCTCTATAAGAGGTATTCCTGGTTCCGCTTCCCAAGCAATTTGGGGGCGATCCAGTTCAATGCAGAGGGTTTCTCAACCAGGTTGAGATATACTTTGAGATGCTGCCCCAGGTGTTTTCCACGGACAGAAGCAAAGTAGGTTTCATGATATCTTTGCTTTCTGAGAGGGCCTTGGCCTGGGCAAACCCTCTATGGGAGATACAAAAACCTGTGGTCCTGAGTTACCCAGAATTTGTGGCTTTCTTCAAAAGGGTATTTAACATCCCGCACACTCCGCTTCTGCTGCCAAGAGCCTCATGTCCATCAAACAGAGTACGAGAACTGTTGCCGATTACGCCATTAAATTCTGTACTCTGGCAGCAGAGGTCGCTTGGAACAATGAGGTCCTCGTGACTGCTTTTTCTCATGGTCTCTCAAATAACATCAAGGATGAGATACTAGCCCGAGATATACCCACTGATCTGGAGAAGTTGATCACATTTGCCATTCTCATTGACTCCAGACTCAGAAATACTCTCTTTTAAGGAGCGCTTGCGGAAGTCTCCTGTACATTTGTATCCGAGCTTTGCAGTCTCACCCTTGCCTCCTGGTACCGAGTCGGTCAGTGAGCTTGGGCTTCACGCATCTCTCTGCGGATGAGAGAGCCCTTAGGAGGAGAGAGATTTTCCCTTTTTGTGGCCAGGCTGGTCACTTTTTGAAGTCTTGTCCTACCCGTACTGCCCGAACCTTGAGGCCCTGTCACGGACAGACCTTAGTTGGCGTTGTTTCGTCTCCAGTTATCCAGAAGGATAGGCCCCTGGTTTCGGTTACCCTTTCTTGGGCTGAGCCGTCCGTCGAGATACAGGCTCTAATCGACTCTGGGGCTGCAGGCCTGTTCATTGATGCTGCCTTTGTATCAACGCACTCGAATTCCGCTGCAGTTGTGTGACACTCCACTTGCCATTGAGGCTCTTGATGGGAGACCTCTGAAGCCTGCCCATGTGACTCATGAGACTGTTTTGTTGTCCATGGCAATAGTGGCTCTTCACCATGAGAAAATCTGATTCCAAGTTATTTCCTCACCCAAGTTTCCACTGGTTATTGGTTATCCTTGGTTACAGAGGCACAACCCTTCTTTTGATTGGCTCCATACTGAGGTTCTGTCCTTGTCGCCACAATGCAGTAAGAGATGCTTCCAGAAGGTAGCCAAGGTCCTGTGCGCCTCTTCACTCTCCTCCCTGACGGAGGAGTACTTTGATTTTAGCGATGTCTTTGACAAAGGTCAAGCCAGTACTTTGCCGCCACACCGGTTATATGATTGCGCAATTGACCTTCAACCTGGTGCCATACCCCCTCGTGGCCGGGTTTACCCTTTGTCAGTCTGGAGGATAAGGCCATGGTGGAGTATGTTGCAGACGCACTTTCTTGAGGTTTCATCCACAAATCCTCATCTCCTGCTGGTGCTGGTTTCTTCTTTGTAAGAGTGGTGACCTGAAACCTTGTATTAATTATAGGGTTCTCAATCGTGTCACGATTAAGAATGCCTATCAGATTCCATTGATTACAGAGTTATTTGACCTCCTCAAGGGAGCAATGGTTTTCACAAAGCTTGATTGAGAGGGAGATACAATCTTGTCAGGATTAAGGAGAAGGACGAGTGGAAAACGGCATTCAATACAGAACAAAGGTCATTATGAGTATCTCGCAATGTCTTTTGGCCTTTGTAACGCTCCGGCAGTTTTCCAGGAGTAACCGTCTTTGTAGCTGCCTGTTCCGTGTGTGCTCAGCTTAAGACTCCATGACACCTTCCAGTGGGCCTCGTACAACCTATACCCAATGGGGCAAGGCCCTGGACCCACCTGTCTGTGGATTTCATTGTGGAGTTACCCAACTCCCAGGGCAACACAGTTATCCTTATGGTGGTTGACCGGTTCTCGAAAATGTTGCATTGTATTCCACTCAAGAAGTTGCCTACTTCTAAGGAATTGACTTTGATTTTTGCTCAGGAGATCTTTTGCTTACATGGGCTACCCAAAGTGATTGTCTCTGACAGGGGTAGTCAGTTTGTGTCCCGATTCTGGCGAGCCTTTTGTGCAGAGTTGGGTATTTAGCTTGCTTTCTCCTCTGTGTATCACCTGCAGTCTAATGGGGCCGCAGAACGAGCATAACAGCATAACAACTGGTCAGACCTCTTACCGTGGGCGGAGTTTGCTCACAATAGTGCCTTGAACTGCTTCCCGATTGTTCCCGTTTATGGCGAACTATGGTTTCCAACCTTTCATGTTGCCTGACTCGTTTGTTTCACAGAGTATTCCTGCGTTAGAGGAGCATCTCCGTGGTCTTCGTTCTACTTGGGCTCAAGTCCAGGAGGCTTTGCAACATGCTAACGATAGGTACAGACTCCATGCTGATCGCAGACGCCTGCCTGCGCCTTCCTACCAGGTTGGGGACAGAGTCTGGCTGTCGTTTCGCAACCCCTGACTTTGTGTTCCTTCTTTGAAGTTCGCACGTCGGTTTATTGGGCCTTTCCGTATCCTTCGCAGGATTAACCCAGTGGCTTAAGCATTGGACCTTCCTCCTAGTATGCATATCTCAAATTCGTTTCATGTCTCCTTATTGATACCTTTGGTCTGCAACCGCTTTACTACCTCGGTGCCATATCCTCACCATATACAGGTTGAGAACCATGAGGAGTATGAAGTACAATCCATTGTTGACTGCCATAGGTTCCGTGTGCACATTCAGTACCTGGTGCATTGGAAGGGTTACGGTCCAGAGGAACGCTCTTGGGTCTCATCCTCGGACATACATGCCCCTGTCCTCCTCTGTGAATTTCATAGACATTTTCCCCTCAAGCCCCGGTGGTCCTCTGAGGGGGATGGGTCGTTGAGGAGGGGGTACTGTCAGGGCTGGGCTCAGCCCTTCCTTCTCTGAGCTGGAAGCTCAGCTGTCAGCTAATTACTACATTTATCTCTGACTCTCTGACATTGGCTTGGCCAACTACCCGATCCGGTTACTGAACTCTGGCTATGTTTTGACTTTGCTTACTCTGTTTACCTTTTATTATTATTAACCACTTCCGCCCGGCCTATGGCCGATTTACGTCCGGGAAGTGGTTATGAAATCCTGACAGGACGTTCTAGAACGTCCTGCAGGATTTCATGCCGCGCGCGTCCGTGGGGGCGCGCATCGCGGCGATCAGTGATGCGGGGTGTCAGTCTGACACCCTGCATCTCCGATCTCGGTAAAGAGCCTCCGGCGGAGACTCTTTACCACGTGATCAGCCGTGTCCAACCACGGCTGATCACGATGTAAACAGGAAGAGCCGTCGATGGCTCTTCCTCACTCGCGTCTGACAGACGCGAGTAGAGGATAGCCGATCGGCGGCTCTCCTGACAGGGGGGGTTAGCGCTGATTGTTTATCAGCGCAGCCCCCCCTCGGATCGCCACACTGGACCACCAGGGATGCCCACCCTGGAGCACCAGGGTGGGCAAAAAAAAAAAATGCCAAAAAAATAAAAAAAAGTCTAAAAAATAAATAAAAAAAAAAGCATAAAGAAAAAAGATGCCAGTCAGTGCCCACAAATGGGCACTGACTGGCAACCTGGCAAAAATCAGTGCTGCCACCCCAGTGTCCATCAGCGCCACCCCAGTGTCCATCAGCGCCACCCCAGTGTCCATCAGTGCCACCCCAGTGTCCATCAGTGCCACCCCACAGTGCCCATCCATGCCCAGTGCCCACCTATCAGTGCCCATCTGTGCCACCCATAAGTATCCATCAGTGCCGCCCATGAGTGCCCATCTGTGCCGCCTATGAGTGCCCAGTGCCGCCCATGAGTGCCGCCTATGTGTGCCCATCAGTGCCGCCTATGTGTGCCCATCAGTGCCGCCTATGTGTGCCCATCAGTGCCGCCTATGTGTGCCCATCAGTGTCGCATACCAGCGCCGCCAATCAGTGCCACCTCATCTGTGCCCGTCAGTACTACCTCATCGATGTCCATCAGTGCCATCTCATCGGTGCCCATTAGTGCCGCCATATCAGTGCCCGTAATTGAAAGAGAAAACGTATTTACAAAAAACTTAACAGAAAAAAATAAAAACGTAATTTTTTTTCCAAATTTTCAGCCTTTTTTAAGTTGTTGCGCAAAAAAAAAAAATCGCAGAGGTGATCAAATACCATCAAAAGAAAGCTCTATTTGTGGGGAAAAAAGGACGCCAATTTTGTTTGGGTACAGTGTAGCATGACCGCGCAATTGCCATTCAAAGTGCGACAGTGCTGAAAGCTGAAAATTGGCTTGGGCGGGAAGCTGCGTAAGTACCTGGTATGGAAGTGGTTAAACAAGTGTACTGTACTTCTGTCTCTAACTGTACTTCTGTACTTATGTCCGGGGTCGCAACCCGTCTATTGCGATCCACCTGTCAACCACCTGCAGGTGACAGGTGGACCATGAACAGGTTCCCTGCACCACCAACCCCCGCCTTCTAAGTTTCGGTTCTTGCCTTTCTTCCCAGTCAGCTCCGCCGTGCCATCCCATCCAAGTGTCTCTCTCCCTCCTGCCTCCTCCGTGGCTCCGACGCACTTTCTATGTCCCGGTCCTTCTCTCTCCCTCCCCCTCCAGCCTCCTCCACCGCTGTCATTGAATTAATTAGTGTTGTTTAAGTAGATCTCCATCTCTCGTTGCCTACCTCTGCCCTATGTCAATTCAATGATAAACCATGCCTAACAACTCAGGGTCATATTCAACATTACTGAAAAACATAACGATGTGTAGAAAAAGATTTGTAGGAACCTAGCTCGCATTTACATACTGAGAGGATCAGATCACTTACAGGCACGCATCATTTGTAATGAAAAGGCAAGCAATGACCCTCTTCAAAAATAGTGTACCCTGTTTAGTTAAAAAAAAACTTTGTACCATATAGTCGGTGCATACCGGAAGGCATTTTCCTTTTACTTTTTTTTTTATGAAACATGTCCCAATAAAGGCATCACATATTGTGTTGCTCCGTCTTGTCCCTAAGGACTGCAGTGAGGTTTTCCATCTGCTGAGCATCATTCACCCTGGCAAACCTTTGCGATATAAGAGGTGGGGCTTGTTGTTTTCATATACTGGGAACACATGCCCTACCGGCATTCAGGAGATGCTTCAGTAAGGATTTACGGTATCTCTTACTCAACATATAAGTCAAATTAAGATGAACTGTAGCAGGGTTGTAAGAAAAGAGAGTGGTCTTTGAGTTTATGCATGATTTGTCAAACCTGTTGCCAGAAGGGGCGAATCTTTGGACAGTTACATAAAATGAAAAAAAGCGTGCCAATCTGGATACCACATCTCCAACATATTGGGCTGTGTCCAGGGAAAAGGGACGCTAACCCAGAAGGGGTCCAGTACCAGTCCATTAAGATTTTTTAAGACGTCTCCTAATATTTACTACAAAGGGAAGATTTGTGAGCAAAAAATCTCACACTGAGACGCTACTGCAAGTAACAAAAGGAGAGGGATTTCCGAATTTCCCCAAACAAAGGTCTTCAAAAGTGGTAGGTTGAATTTGAAACCTGGAATGATCAGAAATGAATTGGAGGAAGTAGGTTGGTTGCAACAGTTTCCATTGGCCCAGAGTTGAAGAGTTAAAAGAACCATACAGTTCTGACAGGCGGACTCATCCAGATGGGCCAAGGAAGGAAGAAGCTCTGACTAGGTTCAAATCATGTTGGATTTGAAAGGCTTGATCAGTCAGAGCCAGAACGAAGTCTTGATGGCCCATTATAAGAGTCAGTGGCGAGGGAAAGCTGGAAGTCGCTGCCAATTTGTAATATCTAGAGAGCTATAGAAATAGAAAAAATAATAATGATGCATTCGGGTTCTCATCATTAACATGTATTCATATGTATGATTTGTATTGTCCTTGTATCTTATTTCATATACGTGGTCTTCTTTTTCTATTAAACATTTATATATTTTTTACACACTATTGTTTACTGTGCTGCTAAAAGTCTGATCAGGACTCATACCCCGATTTTTTTCTTTTTTCTTTACTAAATCTAGAGAGCTATATCAAGGTGGATTCAACCAAGGAGTAGGGAGGCGCCACTCGAGAGTGTTGGACTCTTGTTCATAGAAGGTCAGAAAGGGAGGCAGCCACCAATTCCTGATCCAAAGACACCCAAAGTTTGTGAGAGTCGTGTCTACACCAATCGACCATATTTCCAGCTGTACAGTATAAGGCAAGGTCAGGGAGTCCGACACCACCAATTTGATCGGCAAATCTTGCAGAAGGTATAGGAGACAAGGCATGACGTTCATTTTTAAGGCATTACATCTGCCAAACCAAGAGACTACCAGGGATTTCTATTTACCTAAATCTGCAGAGAGAGTAGCCAATAAAAGTTGAAAATATGTTGAAGATTTGAAGGGATTCTAGTCCCCAAGTACTGGATGGCTTAGGCCCCTTTCACACTGACACGTTTTTCAGGTGGTTCAGCGCTAAAAATAGCACTGCTATACTGCCTGAAAAAATCGTGCCCTGTAGGCTTCAATGTGAAATCCTGAAGGCTTTCACACTGAAGCGGTGCGCTAGCAGGACCGCTCCAAAAGTCCTGCTAGCCGCATCTTTGGAGCGGTATAGGAGCAGGGTGTATACCGCTCCTTCCCATTGAAATCAATGGGAAACCGTCGTAATACCACCAGCAATGCGCCTCTACAGAGGCCCGAAGGCTTTCACACTGAAGCGGTGCACTAGCAGGACCGCTCCAAAAGTCCTGCTAGCCGCATCTTTGGAGCGGTATAGGAGCGGGGTGTTTACCACTCCTATACCGCTCCTTCCCATTGGAATCAATGGGAAACTGTCGAAATACCGCCGGCAGGCAAAGCACCTCTACAGAGGCGCATTGCTGGTGGTATTAACCTTGCGCCGCTATACCGTCACCACACCTCCACTGCCCCGTGCGAAAGGGGCCTAAAATCGCGCCGCTATACCGTCACCGCACCTCCACTGCCCCGTGCGAAAGGGGCCTTAGGGGGTCCATTGGAAAGGGAAATTACCACCGAGGTGAGCAATGGACTACAGATTTACTTTTATAGGTGATAGATTTACTTTAGCAGGCAAGTATTAATAAATGAAAACCAAATTAGATTTGTTGGGAAAAAAAAAAATCTAAATAAAAAAATATCTACCATACCTTTTAAGACAGAAAGCAAAACTCGAATGTTCAGTTGGGCAAATCTCTCCTCAAAAGGTAAAGTGTGACTCCAGCTAAACCTTTCTAGCTGTGACTGGAATGGGATAGGGTTAGAATCTCTGTTAGGATTCTACTGCTCTCTGTAGCACCATCAGATTTTGCTGTACTTCCTGTCACAAGGCACAACAGGAAATAAGTGGTAATCTCCCCCGATTGAGAGGACATCCCACCATTTTAAATATGTCCACAAAACAAGTGCCCCTACTTGGAAAGTTCTTTTTACTCCTGTTCTTTTGAAACTCTAACCATTTTTCATTTCCCTTCACTTTGCTATGCCCAAAAAGACAAATAGAGAGAGTAAGGCCCAGATTCTCAAAGGGCTTACGACGGTGCAGCGCCATTTGCGCCGTCGTAAGTCCTAATCTGGGCCGTCGTATCTATGCGACTGATTCTTAGAATCAGTTACGCATAGATATCCATTAGATCCGATAGGCGTAAGTCTCTTACGCCGTCGGATCTTAAATGCATTTTTTTTTGTCCGCTAGGTGGCACGTCCGTCTTTTTCCCCGTCGAGTATGCAAATTAGCTAGATACGCGATTTTCACGAACGTACGCGCGGCCGATGCAGTAAAGTTACGACGTTTACGTTAGGCTTGTCCCCGCGTAAAGTTGCCCCTGGGTATATGAGGCGCAACCAATGTTAAGTATGGCCGTCGTTTCCGCGTCGAAATTTGAAAAGTTACGTCGTTTGCGTAAGTCGTCCGTGAATGGGGCTGGACGCCATTTACGTTCACGTCGAAACCAATGACGTCCTTGTGACGTCATTTGGAGCAATGCACCCTGGGATATTTTACGGACGGCACATGCACAGTTAGTTCGGCGCGGGAACGCGCTTCATTTAAATGCTACACGCCCCCTACCCGCCGAATTTGAATTCCGCCCGGTGATTTACGTTACGCCGCCGCAACTTTACACGCAAGTGCTTTGTGAATAAAGCACTTGCATGAAAAACTTGCGGCGGCGTAACGTAAATCAGATACGTTACGCCCGCCCAGTTTTACGCCGATCTACGAGAATCTGGGCCTAGATGTCATTAAGGACACAGACAGCATAAAAAGCCTTTATTAAAATCAATAAAATACGTTTTTAACTGGAATTCTCCTTTAAAGTTACTTAAAAATGAAAGGAAAAAAGAATAATAAATTGATATTTTCTTCACACAAATAGGATTCTAATTGATCCCTGGCTCAGCAGAGAAAATTTTCTTGTATCAATATGTAAAAATGCCAAGCCTTTTCTCCACTCTGCCTTACGCCAGGGATAATCGAGTGAAATTACTTGAAAGGTTGGCCGGACGTGGAATCAGCTGGCAGCAATGTAAATGTTTTACAGAGGATGGAAGATTGAGGAACACAAGTTGCCTGATGCTTTGCTTTTAACACGTTGGATGGCTTAGAACAGCTTGAACTCATACAAGAATTTTAATCTTTCATCACAGTGTGAAAATCAGCACAGCCTGAAGCTGTTTATTTAACCTGAGGCCATGTGCAATACCTCCAAAGTAAGAATAATGAAAGAACTTAAAAGGGAAAGCAATAAAATGTTCCACTGATAGCCTAATCTGAAAATAATCTGTCTGGATATTGTGCATTAACCAGTGGTATGCTGGTTGTGCAGCAGGCGATTTTCTACACCAAAGCAATAGATTTAAGCATGGCCGGTGAACATTATTTATTGTAATGCCGCGTACACACGATCATTTTTCGGGTTGTAAAAAACAACGTTTTTAAAAAATGTCATTTAAAATGACCGTGTGTGGGATTCAGAGCATTTTTTTCGGGTCCTGAAAAACGTCCAATTTTTTTTCCGAACATGCTCTTTTTTTTCACGACGTTTTAAATTATGTCGTTTTTCGGGTTGTAAAAAATGATCGTGTGTGGGCTTTAATGACGTGAAAAATCCGCGCATGCTCAGAAGCAAGTTATGAGACGGGAGCGCTCGTTCTGGTAAAACTACAGTTCGTAATGGAGTAAGCACATTCATCATGCTGTAACAGACAGAAAAGCGTGAATCGTCTTTTACTAACACAAAATCAGCTAAAGCAGCCCAAAGGGTGGCGTCATCCGAATAGAACTTCCCCTTTATAGTGCTGTTGTACGTGTTGTACATCACCGCGCTTTGCTAGAGCATTTTTTTTAACGGTCGTGTGTAGGCAAGGCCGTTTTAATGATGAAGTTGTTTTTTCTAGAGCCTGAGAAACGTAGTTTTTTCAAACCCGAAAAATTATCGTGTGTACGCGGCATAAGCTTTAAAAATTACCTGCCAAGACATAGTTGGAGAGAGGGAGCTGCCTTTCCCGACCTGCTTTTGACATTCAAGTTCCTGGGCTGTCATGCTTATCACTGATTCACTACTTAGTGAGTCAATGACACAGAACAAGCATGTGTGAGTGAAGGATAATGATGACAACCCAACAACATTCACCTTCAAAGATAAGTCAGCAATGGCAGCTTTCATATTATAATTCTGACAGACTCCCTAAATGAACAGCCATGACTCATCTCATGAACATTTTCAGGGACAATCACAAACATCTTATAGTATGCAAAACAATATCCAAAAAGTAATATCCGCGCTAAAATAGTTTCTACTAAGGCTGCTTACACTAGAAAGCAGTATAATTGTGCTTTATTGAAAATGTACAAAATGATAGTAAAACGCTTCCAAAATCATAAAAAGCAAAAAACATAAAACATAAATAAGGCAATAAATTCCAAATATTGAAATTCCAATGTGATGTCCAATGTAGTGAAAACATATAAATCAATAACACCAGTGTAGATGTAGCAATTCTTCATAAAAGTGCTTCAGTGATCTCCCACCACCAACTGAATTTCAAACTCACCAAAGCGAGTAGCTGTCATCACAGCAGCAAAAACACCCAAAGCAACATGATGATCCAGCAAGGGACATAACGGCATAGGGACTCCAGTAACCTCTTTTTTTAAAAGCCTCCAACTGCAGATGAATAAAGCTCACCAAGAGCCAGAGAGAAGGTTCCAATAGTGTGGTATTTATTGTTAAAATGCATACATCAGATAAAGGACAGTGAATAAAATAACTCACATTTAAATGCCGCTGTCAACCAGGAATCCAGCAGCGGCGTGACGTCAGCACTAAAATCTCCGTCCCGATTCGTTTTTTTACCAATGGGACGTTATCAAGGGGTCGACTTTCATGAAGAATTGCCACATTAACACTAGTGTTATTAATTGATATTTGTTCACTTCATTGGACACATATTGGAAATTCAATATTTGGACTTAATTGCTTTTTATGTTTCTTGAGGCACTTCACTATCATCTTGTACAATATGTAAAATAATGTTTGTCCTTAAATAGAAAAGGGTACCCACAGACATGAGATAACATTGGCCAATTGTAAAAACTGAGCAATCAAACATCGCTGAACACTCAGGTACTCCCCCTCTGCTCTGAGCAGAGAGCCGTGACTGCCAGCCACTGGTTCTCTGCTCTCTCCAGAGCAGTGGAAGGCTGTGGAGGGGGCCAGCTCAGGCCCTCAGGCCGCGTACACACGGTCGTTCCAAACCGATGAGAATGGACCGAAGTTCAGTTTCATCGGTCCAAACCGACCGTGTGTATGGCCCATCGGTCTGTTGTCCTTCGGTCCTAAATTTTAAAACATGCTGTAAACCTGAACCCGATGGACCGCTGCCCGATCGGTCCAAACCGATGGTTAGTACACAAAAGCATCGGTTCAAAACCCGCGCCTGCTCAGAATCAAGTCGACGCATGCTTGGAAACATTGAACTTCGTTTTTTTTCAGCACGTCGTGTGTTTTACGTCACCTTGTTCTGACCCGATCGGAATTTGAACTGATGGTGTGTACGCATATCAGGCCGTCAGGCCACTTCAGCGGTGAACCGATGGAAATTGCCCGTCGGACCATTCTCATCGGTTTGGAGCGACCGTGTGAACAAGGCTTTAGAGGCTCGCTGAGAGGCTAAGCCAGGTGCCTATCTGTTTAGAGCCTGAACCAACACTGGGATGTCAGCCGACAGCGGGCCTCAGCCCGCTGTAGAATGAAAACAGATCACAGAAGTGCAGGACGAACTGCACTCCTGTAGTACATTAGGATAAGTATGGCCAAAAAAGCTTCAGCCATACTTCCATGGGTCGGCATACCCGCCTAGACCCTACCGGTTTGGCTAGGGGATGTCCAGGTAACAAAATTATACTTCCAAGTCGGTTTGGCGGGAAAGCCCATCCGCATTGGTTCTGCCTGCCCGGGCGGTATTGCAGTGTAAAATTGTAGGGCTGCAACGCTAGACTCCAGCACAGCAACCGGGGATTGTCTCCAGAGACTCGCTTGAGCCAGAGGAGGGGGTTGTGGTCAGTGAGTAGGGAAAAGGCACGGCCATAAAGGTACGGTTGGAGCTTCTTTAAGGCCCATACCAGAGCCAGGCATTCTTTTTCCACGGTGGCATAGCTGACCTCCCGAGGTAATAACTTGCAGCTGAGGTATGCCACCGGGTGCTTCATGCCGTCTTCCCCCACTTGGCTCAGCACGGCTCCCAGCCCAAACATGAGGCATCTGTATGGACGAGAAATGTTTTGATAGGGTCTGGGGCCGCCAATACAGGAGCTTCGCTCAAAGCTGTCTTAAGTCCCTGAAACGCCGTTGCACACTCCGGGGACCAGGCTACCTGCTTGGGTAGGGACTTTTTGGTCAGGTAGGTGAGGGGTTTTGCTAGGGTGCTATACTCCGGGTCGAACTTTCTATAATACCCCGCGGTGCCTAGAAACGCCAATACCTGCGTCTTGGTGCGAGGCTGGGGCCTCTACTTTCGCGGGTTCGGGGGGGTTGTTTCCCAGATCCTACTCTATGCCCTAGGTATTGAACCTCTACCATGCCCACATGGCATTTCTCGGGTTTCAGGGTGAGGCCGGCTTCTTGTAACCTCCCAAATACCAAAGCCAAGTGCGTTAGGTGCTCCTCCCAGGTGCCGCTATAGATGGCAATATCATCTAGGTAGGCACATGCAAAGTCCTGCATTCCCTCCAGAAGTCGGTCCACCATCCATTGAAACGTAGCCGGGGCATTCTTCATCCCAAAAGGCATAACCTGAAATTGGTATAGCCCGAATGGGGTGACGAATGCCGACTTGGCGGCCGAGTCTAGCGGAATTAGCCAATACCCTTTGCACAGGTCCAGGGTAGTTAGGAAGTGCCCGCTGGCCATGCGATCAAGCAATTCGTTGATCCGTGGCATGGGGTATACGTCAGTGATAGTCCGGTCGTTCACTATCCGGTAATCAATACAGAAACGAATCGTACCATCTCGCTTCGATACTAAAACCACTGGGGACGCCCAGGGACTTTGGGAAGGCTCAATTACTCCTAACTCCATCATTTCTTGGATTTCTTTCCACATGCTGGTCCGTACTGCTGCCGGGATACGGTACGGCTGCTGCCGTAATGGGGTCTCCACCTGCGTCTCCACCCAGTGTACTGCGGCGGAGGTGTACCCGGGTCGGACCGAGAACAGCCCATCGTGTTCCTGCAGCAGTTGTTTTGCGTCCGCCTGCTGTGTGAGATTTAGTTTCTCCCCCAACCCAACTTGCTCTAGGGTACCTTGGTTAGCTGCCAGCAGGTCGGGTAATGGGAGTCCTTCACTATCGTCAGTTGACGGGGCACAGATAGCGGCCACGTCTTCGGAGCGCTCAAAGTACGGTTTCAACATGTTCACATGAAAGGCTCGTCTGATCCTTTCATCCGAACATTTGGCCACAATATAGGTGGTGTCGCTAATCCGTTCCACCACTTTAAATAGCCCCTGCCACGCTGCCTGTAGCTTGTCCTTTTTGGATGGTCTGCCCTACATTCAGGTTCCTATATCGTGCTCCCCGATCATACCATTGTTTCTGTCGTTTCTGGGCCGCCTGTAGGCTCTCCCGAACTGATTCGGTCAGTGCCCGCAGGCGGTCCCGGAATTCCAGCACGTACGGCAAAACCAGGATCCCTTCCTCTCCTGTGTTGTCCTTCCAGTGCTCCGGTATGAGTTCCAGGGGTCCCCGGACTTTTCTCCCGTATAGGAGTTCGAAGGGGGAGAACCCGGTCGACGCCTGGGGCACTTCCCGGTAGGCAAACAGGAGATGGGGTAGAAATTTCTCCCATTGACCGTAGGACTCTGTGAACGCTGTGAGCATCCGTTTAAGCGTGACGTTGAAACGTTCACAGAGGCCGTTGGTCTGGGGGTGGTAGGGGGAGCTAAATAACGGTTTCACCCCGCAGCTCTGCCATAACTGTTGAGTGTCAGTTGCCGTGAACTGGGTTCCCTGATCTGAGAGTATTTCCTGGGGGAATCCTACTCGAGAAAAGATCCTGACTAGAGCCTCTGCTACCATCTCCGCCTCAATGTTGGAGAGCGCCACAGCCTCAGGGTACCTGGTGGCATAGTCCACCACGTGAGGATGTAGCGCCTTCCGGAGGTGCTGGGTTTGTTGAGGGGCCCTATCAGGTCTACTGCCACGTTGTAGAATGGTTCCTCTATTATAGGTAGGGACCGTAACTTGGCCTTGGGGCGGTCCCCCCATTTCCCTATCCTTTGACATGTGTCACATGTCCTGCAGTACGTCTGCAAGCCTTTTGATATCCCTGGCCAGAAGCTCTGCTCTTTATTTGCGGGGTACAACTAGCTGCCTTTTTATAACTTGGGCTGCCCCACTTCCCACTCCCCCTGTGGCCCTATATAGCAGTCCCTTGTCCCCGACGGCACTCTAAAGGGGAAGTTCTATTCAAGTTTGGGCTGCTTTAGCTGATTCCTTGTTAGTAAAAGACGATTTGCGCTTTTCTGTCTGTTACAGCGCGATGAATGTGCTTACTCCATTATGAATGGTAGTTTTACCAGAACGAGCGCTCCCGTCTCATAACTCGCTTCTGGGCATGCGCGGGTTTAAAACTACGTTTTAGCCCACACACGATCATTTTTCAGAAGCCGAAAAACTATGTGACGCCCACACACGATGATTTTAAATGACGTTTTTAAAAATGTCATTTTTTTTCATGCCGAAAAACGACCATGTGTACGCGGCATAAGTCTCTGGGGTCACGGCATACCTGGCTAGCAGAATGTCCTTTACCCTGGCGTAGTCGTGTATGGCTGTATCAGGAACTGCTCGGTATGCCTCTGCTGCTCGGCCCATGAGTTTGCTGCTTAGAATCGCGGCCGCATTAACGCTCAAAATCTTGTAGGTATGCGTCAATTTCCATTTCTCTATCCGAAAAACTTTTAAAAGCAGCATAGTTAATCTTTCTCCGCTGCCCTCCATTTATAGATCCGGCTAAGGCAGCGGTGTCTCCTTGGTTTAAGCTTGCCTGTTGGGCTCTGCGTTCTGCGCTCACCTGCGCCAGGACTTGCGTCACCATCTCCGTTGTGAGATTTGGCCCATATAGGTTTAGCCTCCACATGACCTTCTGTCGGAACTCTGCTTCCTCCTGGCTGACATTCGCCATGCTGCTGGTTTGGTCGCCCTCCATTAGTTCTGCTATGAGGGTAGCTTTCTTTTTGTTGCTTGCCACCTGACCTCAGGCTTCCAGCAGATCCTTTAGCGTAGTCCTCTTTGGTCTCTCCTAATGCTGGGCCATTCACCCTCTGTCTTTATGCGTCCCATTCAATCCTGTTGCTTGCCACCAGTTGTTAAGACCTGCAGTGGTTATGGTACTGCGGCTTTCTTTCCGTCCCTCAATCGCCGAGCTTAAGTGATTATCGCTACCATAGGAGGTAGAGGGATAGTGGAGATGAATGCATTTTCCTAGGATGATTCTTCCCAATGGTTAGAATATTCCCCCAAACATGAGCCAAGACTTCATGAAGGGTGTACCAGGCATAGAACCTCTTTATTGAGAAGGCAGGCTCTTATATACACCAAAAAGAATACTTGCAGTAATCAGATGGGCAATGACACACTCCACCCACAACAGCATACAATGGGTACTAACGAGCATCCAATACACATTTATCATCAATAGAAATTCACACAATACAGTGTCTTGAGAGCCAGACTAAGGTTCATTTACATGACAGTCGCAGACGACATTAAACCACAGCAAGCTTTTATAATACACCCGCCCTCTCTCTGCCTGGGAGATTTTGAGATCAGTTAAGGAATAAACCCCTTTTCTCCAGGCAAAGAGCACACAATTTTTCCAAAAGTTTGAACACCCCTTTCCACACAAGGTATCACTACAATTACATATCCCCTGATAGCCCCGATCTGGGGGATCAACATATCCAAATTTCACCCAGATCGGTCCAGGGGTTCTTAAAAGAAAACCGAACCTATGGGAAAATACAGAATAAAGTCTATTTTCTTCACACTGACCATTTAATGTAGCATACTTTTCCCTTGCAGGAGGTTGAGTTCCTGCACCTATAGCCTCAGAAAAAAAATCCCTGTTAATATGTAATAAATTTACCTGATTAAAAAATATTTTAAAAACCACTATACATTCCCTAAAAGATCTATCTTCTAAAAACTCTATACATTTATCTACTGCCTTTCCTATTACAAGTAAGAACATAATGATACAGAATGCTAAACATACTCTAATATTTCCTGAAATGCAAGGCACATGGGAAACCAAAAAAACAAGACATTATAGACATTATTTCAAACAACAAAGAGTAGAAGTTCAAACTGCCCTGGCTTGTAGCTAATAATAGTAGTTAAATATACACGTTTTACAGTGTTTAAGACATTTTCTCCATGGATCAAAGTGCCTTCCTCTTAATGGTATGAGTGAAAAGCTGTAGAAATGCTCTGCTCTAATTATGCTAATTGCAAATATATTAGAAATGTGTGTATGGCCTTAATGAAAGATTTTTTTTGCAAATCTGGTCAAAATGCTTAGATAAAAACATGCAATACGAATGCACACATGGTCTTTTTAATTCATGTTTCCTGCTGCTCAAACCAGCACGTTTCACTTTGTGAAGGTGCTGGAAGACATATCTATTCACACCAAGAAAATGGAAAGAAAATATTTATAACTCTCTTCCAATAAACACTTTTATTTATTTTTTTAAGTTAAAGGGGTTGTAAAGGTACATTTTTTTTTCCTAAATAGCTTCCTTTACCTAATGCCGCGTACACACGATCATTTTCGGCATGAAAAAAACTAAGTTTTTCGGCATGTAGAAAAAACTTATTTTTTTCCAACTTCATCATTAAAACGACGTTACCCACACACTATCGTTTTAAAAAAATGCTCTAGCAAAGCTTGGTGACGTACGACACGTACGACGGCACTATAAAGGGGAAGTTCCATGCGGATGACGCCACCCTTGGGGCTGCTTTAGCTGATTTCCTGTTAGTAAAAGACGATTCGCGCTTTTCTGTCTGTTACAGCGTGATGAATGTGCTTACTCCATTACGAATGGTAGTCTTACCAGAACGAGCGCTCCCGTCTCATAACTTGCTTCTGAGCATGTGCGGGTTTTTAAAGTGGAGGTTCACCCTATAAAAAATTTCTAACACTACATCCAGCCCAGTTCTGCAAATAAAATGACACTGACTTTTTTTTTTCGCCGTAGATAGCGTTTAGCCTTAGAATTCACCGCGGCTTCCGGGTAGGGAATCCCGCGGGAGTGGGCATTCCTATTGACATGCCAATTGATTGACATGCTAAACGACGGCGCACACAGCGGGTCACGACTTCCCGAAAGAAGCTCGGGTCGGCTCGGCTCTATTCGGCGCCGTCGAGTGTACCCGAGCGCAGTACACTCGGGTACACTCGGCCAGGCTCGGCTCCGCTCCCGGTCACGCCCTGTCCTGCCTCCTAGCCTTTATGCGTGAGGAGCCGAGCGTGCCCGAGTGTACTGCGCTCGGTATACGTCGGCTGCGGCGTTTCAAACACAGCGCGGGAATCAACTCAAAAACAGCGCGGGAGAAGCGGGGAGGACACCACCGAGGCCGCAGACGGACACCGGACCGGACAAGGCCGCCGATGGATGCCGGGCAAGACACCGACGAGGGGCATTCAAACTGTAAGTATTTTGTTTTTTTCCTGAAATTTCCCTTCCAGGTTGGGGGTGCGCGCTATACGCCGGGGCGCGCTATACGAAGATAAATATGATAATTTCTTTGCAACTCTGCTGTATCCTCCTGTAAACGTGTTCCTTGTTAGCATATAAGCACTGAAGCATTGGCTTCTTCTGCTGCTCCTCATTCTCCTAGTCTGAGTTTTGGTGTATAGGGGATTGCAAGAGGCTGATGCCAAGACTATTTCAGGTACTTACACTAGTTGCTTTTAAAAATACACAATGTTTTGAAGCACTTCATGACCATATCATTTTTTTGCTATTCAGTACTGTGCAACTAGCAGCTGTGCGGTGATGCAGCACCGTATGCAAATTACGGTTGTATATTTTTTTGGTATTTGATCATCACTTTTTTATTTTATACAGTATGAAAAAAATATATATATTTTCTACTCTTTGCTATAAAACATATTTGATAAAACAAAAGTAAAAAAAAATCTTCATGAATTTAGGCCAAAATGTATTCTGCTACATGTCTTTGGTAAAAAAAAATAATAAAAAAATTAAGAAGTTCAGAATTAGGTGTATATTAACCACTTGCCGCCCGCCAATGACAAATTGACGTCGGCAAAGTGGTTGTAGAATCCTGACTGGACGTCATATGACGTCCTCAGGACGTCATATGACGGGGGCGCGCATCGCGGCGATCGTTGTTGCGGGGTGTCAGTCTGACACCCCGCAACACCGATCTCGGTAAAGAGTCTCTCACGGAGACTCTTTACCACGTGATCAGCCGTGTCCAACCACGGCTGATCACGATGTAAACAGGAAGAGCCGTTGATGGCTCTTCCTCACTCGCGTCTGACAGACGCGAGTAGAGGAGAGCCGATCGGCGGCTCTCCTGACAGGGGGGGTTCGCGCTGATTGTTTATCAGCGCAGCCCCCCCTCGGATCGCCACATGGACCACCAGGGATGCCCACTAGGGAAGGGCAAAACTAAAAAAAGGGGCAAAAAAAAGTCTGAAAAAAAAAAAAAAAGTCTGAAAAAAATAAAAAAGAAAATGCCAATCAGTGCCCACAAATGGGCACTGACTGGCAAAAAGTATATCAGTGCCGCCCCACAGTGTCCATCAGTGCCGCCCCACAGTGTCCATCAGTGCCACCCCACAGTGCCCATCTGTGCCACCCCACAGTGCCCATCTGTGCCACCCATAAGTGCCACCCCACAGTGCCCATCTGTGCCGCCCATGAGTGCCCAGTGCCGCCCATGAGTGCCCATCAGTGCCGCCCATGAGTGCCCATCAGTGCCGCCCATGAGTGCCCATCAGTGCCGCCCATGAGTGCCCATCAGTGCTGCCCATGAGTGCCCATCAGTGCCGCCTATGTGTGCCCATGAGTGCCACCTATGTGTGCCCATCAGTGCCGCATACCAGCGCCGCCAATCAGTGCCACCTCATCTGTGCCCTTCAGTACTACCTCGTCGATGTCCATCAGTGCCATCTCATCTGTGCCCATCAGTGCCACCATATCAGTGCCCGTAATTGAAAGAGAAAACGTACTTATTTACAAATAAATTATAGAAAAAAATAAAAACGTAATTTTTTTCCAAATTTTCGGTCTTTTTTTAGTTGTTGCGCAAAAAAAAAAATCGCAGAGGTGATCAAATACCACCAAAAGAAAGCTCTATTTGTGGGTAAAAAAGGACGCCAATTTTGTTTGGGTACAGTGTAGCATGACCGCGCAATTGCCATTCAAAGTGCGACAGTGCTGAAAGCTGAAAATTGGCTTGGGCGGGAAGGTGTATACGTGCCCGGTATGGAAGTGGTTAATTGGTTTGTGTGAAAATTATAGCTTCTACAAACTATAGTATTTATACTGGTATTTAGGCAGCTATGACACCATACTAGTAATGGGAGTGATCAGCAACTTATAGAGGGACTGTGATAGTGTGGCGGGAAATCTGGTGCTAGCTGATGCTGCCTGGGAGGTACACTAACTGACTGACATCAATAGTGACACTAAAACAGTGATCAGTGCTAATACTGTAAACTGTCACTGTACTAATAACACTGTCTGGGAAGGGGTTAACATCTAGAGGCAGTCAAAGGGTTAACCATGTGTAATGTGTGTTGCTTTGACTTTACTATGTCTATTTTTTCTCCATGAGAACCTTGCTGATGACATCCCTAGAAAGCATAAAAATCCAACAGATGACACGTTAGACTGCACTTATGACTCAAAAAGAACTTTTTGGAAAGACTGGCGGGTTTTTAAATAGGTTTGTTGTTTGATAACTTTTACAAATTAAAGCTGATCTCCAGGCAGAAAAAAACACCAATTCATGAAGATATGTGTTATTTAACCATTTGCTGCCTGCCCACAGTAGTTGTATGTCATGGCCTTTCTTCCAGGTTCGTGCATGCACACACCCCCTACAGACAGCTAATGTCAGCCAGTGATTTTGGCTGAATTCTGCTGATACGGCCAATGGTTCCTGCTGCCTCTGTGTCCTGTGAGAAGAGGAGAGAGGAGGAGAGAGCAGGGCTGTTGAATACTAGCATAGCACTGGATCAAAAGAAGAGCCAGGTAAGTGTTTAGGGGTGAGCTGGGGGGGGGGGGGTGCTGATACTGGAAGTTTTTTTTTGCCTTAAAGTGTAACTAAAATTTAGTTGAGAAAATAACATTTCCCTTTTGGTGATCTATGTACATTTCGAAAATGTTAACAAACTTTGTTGCAGATTCCTACCTATTGTTATTCTGAAGGAATAGTTGTTTGTCTGTGTCCATGCCCAGAGTAAATCTGCATGGGAGTGATTTTATAATTATCAATCAGCTGCTGCACCTGCAGGGCTCCAATGAGGAAACTGGAAGGCCTGCATCGCTTTAGAAGTGATTTCCCTTTAGGAGTATCTCACCAAAAATTTAATTTTTGTTGCAGGGGATGCCAAAAATCTGACTTGTATGTTAGTGTAGGAAATTACATTTTAGGTGGCGTTCTTTACACTATTTGTGTACATGTAAGCATCCAGGTAGCCATATTGAATTGCATTTTACAGAAAATTACAGCACTGCAGATTGAAAAGGAAATGTAATTTTTAATGACATTCAATTACAATATGACTTGAGTCACAATTGTATGCACTATATAATTTTTTTTTATTTGCTATATTCTTCCCCACAAAAGTAGGGTTACCCTTTAACTGCTTGCCGACTGCCCACTGTAGTTTCATGGCGGCAGGTCGACTCGGCTGCGCAAAATCACGTAATATAACGTTATTTTGCATTGCGGCCACTAGGCCCCCTGCTCGCCCTTGGTGCCGATGTAAGTGCCCGGCAGGCTTGATCACCGCCGGGCACCTGCGATCGCTCGTTACAGAGCGAGAACCGGGAGCTGTGTGTGTAAACACACAGCTCCCAATTCTTTCAGGGGGAGAAATTACTAAACATATGTTCATACAATGTATGAACAGCGATCTGTCATTTCCCCTAATCAGTCCCACCCCCCCCTTCAGTTAGAACACAATGAGGGAACATATTTAACCCCTTGATCGCCCCCTAGTGTTAACCCCTTCCCTGCCAGTGACATTTTTACAGTAATCAATGGTCCCAAAAATGTGTCAAAAGTGTCCAAAGTGTCCGGAATAATATTGCAGTACCGATAAAAATTGCAGATCGCCGCCATTACTAGTAAAAAAAAATATTAATAAAAATGCCATAAAACTATCCCCTATTTTGCGTAAACCAATCAATAAACGCTTATTGCGATTTTATTATGAAAAATATGTAGAAGAATACGTATCGGCCTAAACTGAGGAAAAAATCGTTTTTTTATATATTTTTGGGGGATATTTATTATAGCAAAAAGTTAAAAATATTCATATTTTTTTCAAAACTCTATTCTTGTTTATAGCGCAAAAAATTAAAACCGCAGAGGTGATCAAATACCACCAAAAGAAAGCTCTATTTGTGGGGGAAAAAAAGACGCCATTTTTGTTTGGGAGGCAATTGTCAGTTAAAGTGACGCAGTGCCGAATCGCAAAAAGTGGCCCGGTCTATGACCAGCAAAATGGTCCGGGGCTGATATGGTTAATGCAGAGAATGCATTATGGTAAAAAAAAAACAACAACTATGCTTTAAGTCTATATCGGTTTACCTTACGAACTCAATGCCTCAGCAAAATAAGTTTTGGCCCTCTTTCGAATGCATTCTTGTGAACATAAGATACACATAAAGAAAAAGGGGTAGATCCACAAAAGGATTACGCCGGCGTATCTATTGATATGCCGGCGTAATTTTAAATTTCCCGCGTCGTATCTTTGTTTTGTATCCACAAAACAAGATACGACGGCATCTGGGATCGATCCAACAGGCATATACGTCTTAGTACGCCGTCGGATCTTAAATGCAATTTTTCGGCGGCCGCTAGGTGGCGTTTCCACGTTGAGTATGAAAATTAGCTATTTCCGACGATCCACGAACGTACGAGCGGCCGTCGCATTTTTTTACGTCGTTTCCGTTCGGCTTTTTCCGGCGTATAGTTAAAGCTGCTATATGGTGGCGTACTCAATGTTAAGTATGGCCGTGGTTCCCGCGTCTAATTTTAAATTGTTTGCGTCGCTTGCGTAAGTTGTTCGTGAATAGGAATGTGACGTCATTTACTTTCACGTCAAATCCAATGACGTCCTTGCGGCGTACTTTGTCGCAATGCACCCTGGGATATTTTAAGGACGGCGCATGCGCCGTTAAAAAAAAAACGTAGTTTACGTCGGGTCACGCCGTATTTGCATAGAACACGCCCCCATCACTTCCATTTGAAATTGCGCGCCCTTACGCCGCAATAGATACACTACGCCGCCGTAACTTACCGCGCGGATTCTTTGAGGATTCACAAGAAGAAAAAGTAAGTTACAGCGGCGTAGTGTATCTTGGATAGGCTACTCCTGCCTAAAGATAGGCAGATCTTTGTGGATCTGCCCCAAAGTGTTTAAGAGATGTAAGGACCTGGTGGTGATTTAACAAACCAATACCCATTTTCCAGGAAAATAAGACTACTTCAATGCCTGTGCACATCAATGAATATGGCAGAGATTTGGGGGGGGGGGGTAAATCCCTTCGGATTTGAATCCAAGTTAATAGATGTAGCTGAATTACCTAAATGTAATTTATGTTAAACAGGGATCCAGAGCACCAGTAAAAATCAAAAGAGCCAAGGAACACAAAGGAAAGTTTCTTTTCGATGTTACTGGAGGATTTTGTCTTGAAGTTCGGCTCAGTCTGCTATGACTGTCTTTTCTACTGCAAATTACAAATGGCAGGTCAGGAGGGGTTCAAAGTTAAACTGCGAGCCTTCCAAACAAGAATCTGTCTTATGTAAATATCACTGGATCCCAATGGGACAAGGAAAGTGCCCTCTTTATATTAGGTACACTTTTCACAGCTACCTCCCCCTAGGCCTGAAACATTTGTTTTCGCTCACTGAGAAGGAAATACAAAGCCTCTGGGGAACACTTAAGCGTTTGATTTTTCCCTCTCTGTCCCTTCCAGTACTCTTTGAAGTTATTCATCCACACTGAAAAGAATGGTTATCCCATAAATTTATAAGGATCTGGAGCAAATACATTTACGATATATCACACAGAAAAAGCTGGAAGTATTTCTTTCTTTTTTTTTTTTTTTTACTACTTGAATAAAAGAAGGCATTTTAATCAGAAAGCTGTGTTTGTGCAGATAATTTAAACAGGAATAGTAAAAAAAAAAAATCTGCTTGTTAACAGCGCTGAGGCATGTGACAAAGTCTGGCCATTTATTTTTCCACCAATGTTGTGCTAGATTGATCTCCGACATAGGATTTGCACTTGGTAACACTATATTGTCCTTCAGTACATGGAAAAAAAAAACATTCAATCGTAATAAGGATATAGAGCAGGACACAGAACATGGTCCAAATCTGGCCCTCTGCAAGATTTTATCAGCACCTCCGATTTAAGAGGGGACTCTGATGGGGACTGTCAGGTAAGAGTGAAGGGGGACTCTAATGTAAGATGTATGAGGGCGCTGATGGTGATCGTGATGTAAAGTGGGACTTTGATGGGGGGGGGGGGGGGCACGGATATTAAGGTAAGGACTTTTATGTAAGGGTGGACTCTGATGGTTTTATGTTTATTTAAAATGTCTTTACTTTGTTTTACTGAAAACAAATTATATAATGCTGATTTAAAAAATATAAAAAATAAAAAAAACTCCAAGTAAAACTTATTTATTATTATGTTTCATTTATTGATTCATAAACCTGTTTTTTTTGGCCTGCAGATATTGATAAAAGAGAAACAGTCAGATTGGGGTAACAAGCTCATGTCTGTAGCAGGTACTTCTCCAGACTGATCTAATCTATGATGACAGAGCTGTCTGCTGCAGCAGCGTGAGCCTCCTTTCACCCCTCCTTTCTCTCTTCACACACAGACACCTAGAACTGCTTGTTTGTAAACTCCCTATTGGAAGTTGTCTGTAAACTCCCTATTGGGAGAGCCTGAGCCAATCATCAGGAAGCAGCAAAGGACTGTGGGGGAGGAGATAAAAAGCCAGAGGAACTAGGCCAGAGCCTCTTTTTTTGCCTGCACCCCATCAGGAGAGCATCTCCTGCACTCTGTGTGTGTGTGTGTGTGTGTGTGTGGAATCGCGGCCTACCAAGGGGAACACAGCATGCAACTCCAGCCGAGAGGAACAGATTGTTCATGCAGCTCCAGCCCAGAGGAACAGACTGTCCATGCTAAAGAAGGACACCCTGCAACAGCTCAAGGACTGAATGCCACTGCGATACACCTGCATCTAAGATCAATCGATCGCTCAGGGGAGGACTGCGGACTGTGTACAGGATTTGGTGAGGGGGCTTTGCCCAGGAATCTTTAATGCTTTTCATAGAATACCACATCCAAATATTGTCCACAGAGCTCCTACATTTCCAGTGAAGATAATAAAACGCAAAGCTTTGTTGTCAGTGTACAAGTTGCAGTGACTATGCAGTCTTCAGCACATAATATGAAAAATAAACTATTTCTTGTTTTAATGATTAGTTGCCACATAACAATAATCACTGTGGGCCAGATTCACAAAAACAGTACGCCAGAGTATCTACTGATACTCCGGCGTACTTTCAAATTTCCTGCGTCGTATCTTTAGTTTGAATCCTCAAACCAAGATACGACGGCTTTTGGCTTCGATCCGACAGGCGTACGGCTTTGTACGCCTTCGGATCGTAGGTGTAATACTTTGGCGCACGCTGGGTGGAGTTTGCGTCGTTTTCCGCGTTGGGTATGCTAATTAGCTTTTTACGGCGATTCACGAAGGTATGCACGGCCGTCGCATTCTCTTACGTCGTCGCTAGTCGTCTTTTCCCGGCGTATAGTTAAAGCTGCTATTTCTTGACCTATCTTTAGACTTGCCATGTTAAAGTATGTCCGTCGTTCCCGCGTCAATTTTTTTTTTTTTTTTGCGTAAGACGTCCGGGAATAAGAAAGTACGTTACGCACGTCGCCATTCAAAAAACACGCCGGGGCGCCGTAATTTCACGCAATGCACGTCGGAAAAATTTCCTTAACGGAGCATGCGCAGAACGTTCGGCGCGGGAACGCGCCTAATTTAAATGGTACACGCCCCATTTGAATTAGGCGGGCTTGCGCCGGACGTCTTTATGTTACTCCGCCGCAAGTTTACACTCAAGTGCTTTGTGAATCAAGCACTTACGAGGAAAACTTGCGGCGGTGTAACTTAAAGACGATACGTTACACCGCCGCAGTTCTCTATGAATCTGGCCCTGTGCCTAAGTGTCTTTTAAACCAGTTACAACTAAATACAATGTCACCTGTGCTGTGCACACTGCATTCTGATTGTGATATCTGGGGGGGGGGTCTCAGGAGGTAGATGGGGGAGTTTTCCATAGAAGAAAGCATTATGAATTCACTTGCTGCTATTCTCTTGTATAATGAACATTACATGAAAGTCATCCATTTCTGGAACTGAAGAGTACTTACATGACAAATCTCCAGGCAACATGCTCATCAGTAATCCAGCTGGAAGAGAGAACAGCATTCACTTAGTGGAGTTGAAAGACGCTACAAGAAAGGTGATAGGCCCTTTGTAGTATCTCCCCATGAGCTGTGATCTTAGACATTCTATGGGGCAGGTAGTAACTGTGCTGGGTCACTTGATCTGATAACAGGCTGAAAATCCCTGAGAGCTATTGTTTTATCAGACGCATGGGTCACAGTTTATCATAAACAGTATTCATGCTATCGTAAATCCTTTTTCAAGTACATTACAACTATCATTTTTTTTTTTTCAATAGAACATTCAAATACAGTGTAAAATATCATGAAAGCAGAATGGATCTGTAAAGTTGAAAAGAACTAAACAAAAAGCATTCCAGTTAAATTAAAGCTATTGTTTCATGACATTTTGAAAAAGAGACTGATTCCATAAAAAACAATTACTGACAGAGTGGGAAAATGTTTCATGTCTAGAGAATTCAACATAACCAGTAGTTAAATGTATACCCCAATCAAATTTAAAAGTAGGATTAAAAAAAAATGAGAACTGGAATTACAAAACAGACATTTAACATTTTCTAAACAGTTTTAATTGATAAGAAGGAAAAAATAAAGTCAAGGAAAAGTCCTGAAAATGTCACATCTCGGTTCACCGTCTTCACTTTTCCAGTGACTATACAAATTTCACCCTAAAATAGAGCAAACTAGAAGAAGCACTTATGTAAAGGCAGAAAATAATTAGGCCTCGTACACACGACCGAGTTTCTCGGCAAAAACCAGCAAGAAACTTGCTGGGAGATATTTTTTTGCCGAGGAAACCGGACGTGTGTACATTTTCGTAGAGGAAACTGTCGAGAAACTCGACGAGCCAAAAAGAGAGCATGTTCTCTATTTCCTTGACGGGAATGGAGAAAATTGGCTTGTCTAGTGTAATCGTGTAATTGTGACCTCCTTGAAGTATTAAGTATTAAGCCATCAGATGAGAAGGGTCTGAAGGACCGTTGTCATAGGTTAACCAATGAAGCTGACTGATGGTCAGTCGTGCCTACACACCATTGGTTAAATAACCGATCATGTCAGAACGCGGTGACGTAAAACACAACGACGTGCTGAAAAAAACGAAGTTCAATGCTTCCAAGCATGCGTCGACTTGATTCTGAGCATGCGTGTATTTTTAACCAATGGTCGTGCCTACTGACGATCGGTTTTGACCTATCGGTTAGGAATCCATAGGTTAATTTTAAAGCAAGTTGGCTTTTTTTTAACCGATGGTTAAATAACCTATAGGGCCCACACACGATCGGTTTTGACCGATGAAAACGGTCCATCAGACCGTTGTCCTCTGGTTAACCTATCGTGTGAACGAGGCCTTAGTATTCTCAATAGAGCCCACAGTTTAACCTGAGTTTAAAATAACCTGTTGGTGAATCTATAGTGTAAAAAAAAGAAATCATATCTATTTATGCCCTTTGCCCTAGGTCATGGTCACCAGCCAGGTTGGAGTTATAATTTGAATACACATCACTGGAAATCACCACAAAATTTTAACATCACATTTTCAGAATTAAAACAAATTGTTCTCTGATTGGATGAGGTGTAAAGCATGATGTCACCCACCTCAGCTCTCTACCTTGTCCAAAGAGAATGCACTGTCTTAATTCACAAAACGCAAGGCATTTTCTGAATTGTGCCTCTACCGTGTGGCTGATCTCCTTTGTTCTGAATGCAGCAGGCTAGTCGACCACCACAGGACCTGACAGACCCCTAAAAGAAGCTTCTAATAACATGAGGGACAATGCAAGTTACATAATGTGGTGTCACCTAAGCTATTTTGTTATGACTAAACATGTGAAATTAACATAAGACCTAACAGCTGTCTGCCACCTTGATCAGGCAAACACTACCTTTACTAAGGCTGGTCATAAATGGCCTAATCATATCCCCAACCTAAAGGCCCAATCTGACACTCAAGCAAGGATTAGGTTTCAAAAGGCTACCTTAGGACGATCCAGTGAGGGCAAAATCTCTGAGAGGTTTTTGGAAAAAAGATTAACTGGCAACTGTCTCACTGGGTTTAAAAGGTAACCAAATTTTGTGGGGGGGAGGGGGGGGATCAAATAAAGAAAAAATAATATACAATTGTGACGCAAGTCATATTGTAATTGAATGTTATAAAAAAAAATACCTTTTCTTTTCAATCTGCAGGTGCTATAATATTCTGAAATTGCAATGCAATATGGCTATGTTGAGTTGTTCTGTACACAGATTGTGTACTGACCACCCCCCATAAACATAATTTCCTGCATGTGTGATTGCCTCACTGATTTTGACAGAAGTCTACACTGAGGCTGCGTACACACGGCCGGTCCAAACCGATGAAAACGGATTGAAGTTCAGTTTCATCGGTCCAAACCGACCGTGTGTACGGCCCATCGGTCTGTTGTCCGTCGGTCCAAGAAAAGAGAAATTGCTTTAAAATCGAACCGATAGACGGCTGACCGATAGGTCAAAACCGATGGTTAGTACGCAAAAGCATCGGTTCAAAACCCGCGCATGCTCAGAATCAAGTCGACGCATGCTTGGAAACATTGAACATTCGGTTTTTTCAGCATGTCGTGTGTTTTACGTCACCGCGTTCTGACCCGATCGATTTTGGAAACGATGGTGTGTACGCACATCAGACCATCAGTCTGCTTCAGCGGTGAACCGATGAAAAACGGTCCACCGGACCATTCTCATCGGATGGATCGATCGTGTGTACGTGGCCTGAGATACAAATCAGATTTCAGGCATTCCCCTCAAAAAAGATGTCATTTTTGATGAGATATTTCCAATAGGAACACATCTAAAGGGAAGCAGGCCCAGCAGCTTTCCTCATTAGTGCCCTGCAGGTGCACAGCTGATAGATAATTATAAAACCACTCCCATTAGACCCACTAAGTACAGAGGCACAGAGGAACAAGCAGTGATTTCTTCAGAATAACAAAAGGTAGGAATCTGCAACAAAGGTTGTTAAAACCTTGCAATGTACATAGATCACCCAGGGGGTAGTGTTTTTTCCTCAACAAAAGTGAAGTTACGCTTTAACTCTGACTTTAGGATTGTCCTAGCAGTATATTAAATTGTGACATTTTTAAGTCTCACAAACTGTATTATATATTTAAATTGTTGAGGGGAACATACACTACTTATACAGGCTGTATCCAACTGAGAGATTAATCTAATTGGCTTTTCCTATATGCCAATTTCACTTTTGATCTATGTAGTATCATGCATTAAACATCAACATTACCATTTAAAGTGTGTCTGTTTTACAGCCAAAAGTGTTACATGAATAGGACACCTACCACCATGCTCCAGCTGGTCCATAGTAATCACCAAAGAGAGGTAGACAGGAGAGAAGAAATGGTACTCCCCAAGCTGTAACATGGTATGTTCTAAAAAAAAAAAAAAGACTATATTATAATACATATCACACTCATGAGTAATTTGCAGTATATATGGCATTTGTATGGAAATTATAAAACATCTGAGAAGAGAAACAGACAGAATTCTGATATGATTGCAAGCAAATAGGTATTTTTTTTGTTAAATATAAAGTACATGTGAAAAGGGATGTATTACTTAAAATTACAGCGATCAGCCATAACATTAAGATTACTGACAAGTAAAGTGAATAACATTGATTATCTCATTAAAATGGTATCTGAAATTCATGTTAGGCAGCAAGTAAACATGTTGTCCATTAACTTGATGTGCTGACAGAGAAAAAAATGGGCATCGCAGCTTGTTGTGCTGCGTAGCTGCAGACTATTCAGGGTGCCCATGCTGACCCATAAACACAGCCAAAAGGCGCCTAGTATGAGCATTAGAATTGGACCACAGAGCAATGGATGAAGGTGACCTGGTCTGATGAATCTTTTATACCATGTTGATAGCCAGGTGCGTGTTTCGCTTATCTGGGAAAGAGATTGAACCAGGATGCAATATGGGAAGAAGGCAAGCTAGTGGAGGCAGTGTGATGCTTTGGGCAATGTTCTGCTGGGAAGCCTTAGGTCCTGCCATTCATTTGGATGTTACTTAGACAAGTACCACCTATCTAAATATTGTTGCTGACCTTCTTGTGAAAAAAAATATATTGTTGTTGACCAAGTACACCGCTTCACGAAAGGGGTATTTCCTGATGGCAGTGGCTTCTTTCAGCAGGATAATGTGCCCTGCCACACTGCAAAAATGGTTCAAGAATTATTTAGGAAAACAATGTTGATGTGTTAACATGGGCTCCAAATTCTCCAAATCCTTATTCATTAAAGCAGGGGTTCACCCTAAAAAAAAATTCTAACATTGCATGGAGCCGACCTATGAGACCCACACTATGCTGTTGTTTTTTTTTTTTGGCGTACATATCATTTTAGGGCTATTTTCACCCCCGGCTTCCCCGCAGGAGTGGCGTTCCTAATCACAGGCTATGACTGACGTGCTTCCGACCGGCGCATACTGCGCGTCACGAGTTGCCGAAAGAAGCCGAACGTCAATGCGCAGGCGTCGTATAGAGCCGCACCGGCGTTTGGCTTCTTTCAGCAACTCGTGACGCGCAGTATGCGCCGGTCGGAAGCACGTCAATCACAGCCTGTGATTAGGAACGCCCACTCCCACAGGAAAGCCGGGGGTGAAAATAGCCCTAAAATGATATGTACGCCAAAAAGAAAAAAAAAAACAACAGCATAGTGTCAGTCTCATAGGTCGGCTCCATGCAATGTTAGAATTTTTTTTTTAGGGTGAACCCTCGCTTTAAGCATCTATGGGATGTGCTGGAAAAAAAAAATTCGGATCCATGGAAACCACACCTTACAATTTACAGGACTTAAAATAATCTACTACTGACAGCTTGGTGCCAAATACCACAGTATACCATTTTTATATTGGCATCCATGCTGCGACGAGTCAGAGCTGTTTTGGTGGCAGAAGTGGGACCTACTCAATATTAGGTGGGTCATCATAATGTTATGGCTGATCAATGTATTCTACTCTAAATTTTACTTGGAAATAAAGACAAATGGCCAAGCAAAGTATTAGCTCACTGTTTGTAAGGGTTCAATGGAACTCACAGGTAACATTAAATAATATCTAAACCCAAAAGCAAAAATGGATTACATTGCAGTTTACCAATCCTTAAATGTGCTGGCTGCATTCTTTTTTTAGTCATTATTTTATTTTCACCTGGTGATACGGCCAGTAGGTCTGTTACTTTTCAGTCTCCTTTATCAGACCAAGCTGTCCAGAAAAACTGGCAGTTAGGGGGTTAAGACAGACCATGTAATCTGACAAGGTGGTTACAATTATTAGCCTTTATTCATTTTATGCAAACCTTTAACCTTTTGCCGACCGCGCGATAGCAAAAGTACTGCTACAGCGCAGTCGAGTTGTTCTGGGAGGACGTCCCTGGGACGTCCTTGTGCACTTCCTTGTCTTGCGCGCTCCCTGAGGCGCGCTCGCGGAAGTGTCCGTGCTCGCCGGGTCCACGAGACCCGGTGCAACACAGATCACGGTGAAGAGCCAATGATAGCGGCTCCTCACCACCTGATCGCTCCCTCCAATGAGGGAGCGATCAAAAAGTAAACAAAAAAAGGTCACCCTAAGTTCTTCTTCTCTTCCCTCCTCACACCGATACAGCGTGTGAGGAGAGAAGTCATTTTACAAGTAAATGACATTTGATCTTGTGCCCAGCAGTGCTTAGCAGTGCCCAGCACTGCCACACAGTGCCACTACAGTACCCATCTGTGCCCCTACAGTACCCATCTGTGCCCCTACAGTACCCATCTGTGCCACTAGAGACCCCACCAGTGCCACTACAGTCCCCATCAGTGCCACCTCTGCCACTTCAGTGCCCATTGGTGCTGCTAGTGTCCGTCAGTGCTCCATCAGTACCGCACTAGTGGCACTACAGTGCTCATCAGTGCTGCCAGTGTCCGTCAGTGCTCCATCAGTGCCACTACCGTGCCCAGTGCCACTACAGTGCTCATCGGTGCTGCCAGTGTCCATCAGTGCCACACCAGTGCCCAGTGCCACTACAGTGCTCATCAGTGCCCATCGGTGCCACCAGTGCCAATCAGTGCACCACAGTGCCACTACAGTGCTCATCAGTGCTCCATCAGTGCCACTACCGTGCCCAGTGCCACTACAGTGCTCATCTGTGCCACACCAGTGCTCATTGATGCCACCAGTGCCCATCAGTGCCGCCAGTGTCTGTCAGTGCACCATCAGTGCCACACCAAATTTATGAAGAAAAATTCATTATTTGCAATATTTTATAATAGAAATTAAGAAAAATTCTTTTTTTTTACAAAATTTTCAGTCTTTTTCATTTATAGCACAAAAAATAAAAAACCCAGAGGTAATCAAATACCACCAAAAGAAAGCTCTATTTGTGGGGAAAAAAAGGACGAAAATTTCATATAGGTACAGTGTTGCATGACTGAGTAATTGTCATTCAAAATGTGTGAACACCGAAAGATGAAAATTTGTCTGGTTAGGAAGGGGGTTTAAGTGCCTAGTGGTCAAGAGGTTAATCCCAAAACGAAAATAAAAAATAAAACAACTGTTGCTGTAACTGCCTAAAAAGTGGTTGTTAGTTGAGTCCATATTCTGTAGGACAGACCGACATAAACACGGGCAGAATGTCGGCTGGTATTTTTTGTACTGGCAAATGTTTCCCAACATTCTGCCTGTGTGTACGGGGCTTTAGAATTCTGCCAGTTTTCCTCCTTGTATATCCAGTATCGTATTGTCCTGCTCATTATTTGGTACTGTATTACTCAGCTATTCCCTGATTTTATCTTGCGTGTATATTTATATTTAATTTTTTTTTCGTGTAATGGTTGTTGTTTGGTTTGGTTGCATTACTCGCATTATGTCTGTTGCCATGTTATTTGCTATGTTCATTAAAATACAATGCAAATATTACCTCACCAAAATTCCTTAAACAACTTACTTGTGTGATTACTAACCACCAAGTTAGAAGCATTCAATAGTACAATGAATATTTGGATATACACTTTGGATAATACTTAATTTTAAAATAGCTGTTTTTTTTCTATTGTTGTAGAATTGTGTTAATAATAAAGATGTAAATATTTTTTTACCCTGTAATTTCTGTGCCTAAAAAGTCCATCTTTTCATTGCAAATGTCCTTCTATGAAATATTAGGATGTGGCATAGTGTACTTAATTTGTGTCCACAGTACCACACTGTGGTGTCACTCTGCATTAGTGAATAGTCTAACTGATTAGAAGCATTCAACACCTCATAAAGCATTCAGAATATTCCTTTCCCCTACAGATTACGGAACTGAGAAGTTCAGCACCTCTCTAAACATGAACAATTGCATTGTGTGGCCATTTGTGGAGCAGGGCAGTGGAAGTTCACTGCAGACACCTTCAGTACGCCTCCCACCCACCCTATCATAACAACTTATATGCCCAGGTCTATTGGTATCTTAAATTGTCTCTTAGACAGGTCAAAAATGGCTAAATCAAATGACTGCCATTTAAAGTGTTAAACCTATTAACTTTTAATATATTAGAAGAAGCATCTTTCTTGTTGGTTCTTGTCAGTTTAAAGACATCAGCTGATTTGCCTACTGAGACACACAAAAACGTAACAGGTTTACCTATAAAAGTTTTTGACAAAATATGACATATGAGAGTATGTATACTAAGGGCATTGACATCATGAACCACAATGTACTGCTATCGACTTATCCTTTTATACTAGGTTTGACAAACTACACGTAAGATAAAATGTAAAGTGCAGCGCAAAAAAATATATATATATATATATATATATAGGCCCGGATTCACAAAGCACTTACGCCGACGTATCTCGAGATACGCCACGTAAGTGTAAGTATGCGCCGTCATATCTATGCGCCGTGCCCATAAATTGATATACGCCTGAAAATAGGCTTCATCCGACTGACGTAACTTTCCTAAGCCGGCGTATCGTGGGCGCATATTTACGCTGGCCGCAAGTGGC
Source organism: Rana temporaria (assembly GCF_905171775.1). NCBI lineage: Eukaryota > Metazoa > Chordata > Amphibia > Anura > Ranidae > Rana > Rana temporaria. The sequence continues at coordinate 400,711,893 of NC_053490.1, forward strand.
GCTCCCATTGATTTCCTATTCAAATATGGAAATGAGGGAGATACGTCGATTCATGAACGTACTTGCGCCCAGCGCATAATATACGCGGTTTGCGTAAGTCGTACGTCCGGCGTAAAGTTATTCTCCATATATGAGGCACAAATCATGCTAAGGTATGGACCAGGGAACACAGCCGTCGTATTTTACGTCGTTTACGTAAGACCTGAATAGGGCTGGATGTAGGTTACGTTCACGTCGTAGGCAGTGATCCGTCGTATCTTAGGGAGTAGTTCCGACGTGATTCTGAGCATGCGCACTGGGATACGTCCACGGGACGGCGCATGCACCGTTAGTTTTAAGTACTTGTATAGCACTCGGCCCATCATTTGCATGGGGTCATGCCTCATTAGCATGGCTCACGCCCACTTCCACCTACGACGGCTTACGCAGAGGGAACCCAGCGCAGTTTGGGAGGCAAGTGCTTTGTGAATTCGGTGCTTGCCTCTCTGAGCGACGTCGGTGTAGCGTATATTAGATACGCTACGCCGGCATAAATATGCGCCAATGTATGTGAATCCGGGCCATAGTGAACAAAATACCAATGATGCAATATATCCAAACTAGTGAAAAAGTCCAAATAAAGTGAAATAAAGTCCAAAAATTGTGTGACAACAAATTCCAGAAGAATTCCACCAGGTGACAAAAAACATAAATAATTGGTGATCCCTCCACCTCTGATAAGGTTGGCTACTCTCACCTTAAGGCATGGACTCCTGTATTACCAGGTAGTCATGCAAGCAGAAATCAATACCGCAGATAAAACCAGGTAACGTATATTCAAGGGGTATGAATACTTTTTCAAAGCACTGTATACCAGAAAGTCATGGAGGAGTGTCAGAAAGCTCCTCCCCCACTGCCCTCCTTTGGTAACAAACATCAGTATTTGTATTACATGCTGCCGTTTTAAGTTTTACATGCGAGTAGCTCGTGTTTATACTCTAATAAACTTTAGTATTATCAAACAGTGAGCACTTAGATCCTCTTCATTTTCTGTTCTATGGTCCGATATTTCTGCCAATCTATGAGGATTCTGACAAGAAAATACGTTACCTGGTTTTATCTGCGGTATTGATTTCTGCTTGCATGACTACCTGGTAATACAGGAGTCCATGCCTTAAGGTGAGAGTAGCCAACCTTATCAGAGGTGGAGGGATCCCCAATTATTTATGTTTTTTGTCACCTGGTGGAATTCTTCTGGAATTTGTTGTCACTCAATTTTTTGACTTTATTTTACTTTATTTGGACTTTTTCACTAGTTTGGATATATTGCATCATTGGTATTTTGTACACTATTTATATATTTTTGCGCTGCACTTTACATTTTATCTTACGTATATATTGGATTGTTGTGAATTTTTCTTCAGTGTTCAGCTTGCATTATAAGGGGGGTTATCATTAGTATTATTTTTAGTTTGTTTTTTTTGCGCTGATTGCACCCTTTTTCTTCTATAGGTTTGACAAACTGCTTGATAAAAAAGGTGCCACTCTTCTCATAATTTCTTCCTAATATAGCCTCTTTCTGCTCTTGCCTCTGCTCTTCCTTATGTATTTTACCTTGTTGTCCTGTGTTGTTTGCTCCCTTTGTTTAGTGGCAGAAGAAAAAAAGATAGGGCCAGATCCACAAATCGCGGGCGCAACGTAACTTTTTCGATTTAAGATACACCGCCGCAATTTTTCCAAGTTAGTGCCCGATCCACAAAGCACTTACCTGGAAATTTGCGGCGGTGTATCCTAAATCCGGCCGGCGCAGGGCGGGCCAATTTAAATGGGGCGAGTCCCATTTAAATTAGGCGCGCTCCCGCGCCGGACCTACTGCGCATGCTCCGTTTCCAAACTCCCGCCGTGCTTTGCGCGCCGTGACGTCATTTTTTCGAACGGCGACGCGCGTTGCGTAATTCCGTATTCCCGTACGGCTTACACAAACGACGTTGATTTTTAAATTTCGACGCGGGAACGACGGCAATAAACTTGCTGACTAAAGTTAGGGCTGGAAAAAAAAAGTGTAAATTTGCGACGGGAAACTATACTAGCGGCGACGTAGCGAACGCGAAAAACCGTCGTGGATCGCCGTAACTCCTAATTTGCATACCCGGCGCTGGTTTACGACGCAAAATCCCCCCAGCGGCGGCAGCGGTACTGCATCCTAAGATCCGACAGTGTAAAACTATTACACCTGACGGATCTTCTACCTATCTATGCGAAACTGATTCTATGGATCAGTCGCATAGATAGAAACAGGGATACGACGGCATATCAGCAGATACACCGTCGTATCCCTTTTGTGGATCTGGCCCATACTGACTAAATGCATTTTAGCCAGACTGGTTCCATATAGAACACTGTGTTACAAAACCTAGAAGTGAATGGTCCAATTAATATGCCAAGCGACTTTGCCATTAGCCCAAAGAAATCTTTCTCCATATTTATTTGGTCATGAAGGCCTAAGATAGTATAGTCATTAAAGGCTTAATATATACAGTAAAAGAGCAACTAAAACTGTAAAAACTATGTTGGGAGTATTTGAACAACTATAAGATCTATGCTGGGAGAATCAGATACTGTATTACGGTTTAGAATTAGAAGTTTGGTTTCAGCCATATCTTCAATTTAAAATAATTACAAGTGATCAATTGCTATCTACAAAAAGCTCAAGAACTACTATAACTGCTATCATTGCTATAGAAACTGAGAAAAACAAGTCAAGTCACAAATGTGAACTTTCAAAGATAGCAAGTACCAAATAATCTTCTCCAAACAATCATGTGTATAGAAACTCATACAGGTACAGTATGTTCTTGCATCTGGGTAACAGAATAATCTCTTATAGCAGATAAAAAAAAAAAAAACCTTATTCGCGGTACTGAGCCTAATGCTTTGTGGGCATGTCTGATTAAATAAAACACTCAACTTCATCTTTCATTTCAGAACTTTTAACGCCTTTATTTATTTCTGTAATTTTTACCCTAGAATGCACATTTCCACCAAGAGAAAATCGAGTTTCAAACCATTACCAAGACAAAATCAGTTACAAATCAAAACTTAGTGGTACAGGATTATAAAGAGGTGTGAAACTTCAGTTGGGTTTTGTATTTATACAGTTTGGCTGTTATGCGGGACACACATTCGGGCAATTTTCTGTCACTCTCATCTATCTTTTAGTCCAAAAAAACAAATAGATTAAAGGCTAAGTTTACCATTCTTATCTAAATTCCAGCTTCTTTATGTTCCAATATACAATTAATGTACCTCTGTTGCAGAAAATAAAAAGCTAACCCTATAGTCTAGAACAGGAATAACCTCAGCCTCGGTTTTCCTCTATAAAAAAAAACTCTGCCATTCCTCCATGACTTTCTGGTATACAGTGCTTTGAAAAAGTAGTCATACCCCTTGATATTTTCCACATTTGTCATGTTAAACCCAAAAAAGTAAATGTATTTTATTGGGATTTACACAAAGTGGCACATAATTGTGAAGTGGAAGGAAAATGATAAATGGTTTTTAATTTTGTTTTACAAAAATGTGAAAAGTGTGGCGTGCATTTGTATTCAGACCCCACCCCCAGAGTCAATACTTTGTAGAACCACCTTTCCCTGCAATTACAGCTGAAAGTCTTTTTGGGGATGTCTCTACCAGCTTTAAACATCTAGAGAGTAAGATTTTTGCCCATTCTTCTTTGTAAAATAGCTCAAGTTCTATCAGATTGTATGGAGAGCATCTGTGAACAGCAATTTTCAAGTCTTGTCTCAATTGAATTTAAGTCTGGACTTCGACTGGGCCATTCTAACACATGAATGTGTTTTAATCTAAACCATTCCATTGTAGCTCCGGCTGTATGTTTAGGGTTGTTGGCCTGCTGGAAGGTGAATTTCCGCCCCAGTCCCTGCTGAAGAAAAGCATACCCACAACATGATGCTGCCACCACCCTGTTTCACGGTGGGTATGGTGTGTTCAGGGTGATGTGCAGTGTTAGTTTTCTGTCACACATAGCGTTTTGCTTTTAGGCCAAAAAGTTACATTTTGGTCTCCTCTGACCAGTGCTTCTTATGGCTTTCTTCCTACCACTCTTCCATAAAGGCCATATTTGTGGAGTGCATGACTAATAGTTGTCCTGTGGACAGATTTTCCCACCAGTGCTGTGAATCTCTGCAGCTCCTCCTGAGTTACCATGGACTTCTTGGCTGCTTCTCTGATGAATTTTCTCCTTGCCCAGCCTGTGAGTTTAGGTAGACGGCCATGTCTTGGTAGGTTTGTAGTTCTGCCATACTCTTTCCATTTTCAGATGATGGATTAAACAGTGCTCCGTGAGATGTTCAAAGCTTGGGATATTTTCTTTATAACCTAATCCTGCTTTAAACGTCTGCACAACTTTGTCCCTGACCTGTTTGGTGTATTCCTTGACCTTAATGATGCGGTTTGTTCATTAAGGTTCTCTAATAAACCTATAAGGGCTTTACAGAACAGCTGTATTTATAGTGAGATTAAATTACACACAGGTAATTTACTAATTAGGTGACTTTTAAAGGCAATTGATTTCACTAAATCTTAGTTAGGGGTATCAGAGTAAAGGGGGCTGAATACAAATGCACGCCACACTTTTCACATATTTATTTGTAAAAAAAAATTAAAACCATTTATTTTCATTCCACTTCACAATTATGTGCCACATTGTGTTGGTCTATTACATAAAATCCCAATAAAATACATTTACGTTTTTGGTTGTAACATGACAAAATGTGGAAAATTTCAAGGAATATGAATACTTTTTCAAGGCACTGTAGATCCTACAGAACGCAAAAACGTTTAGTAGTGAGAGGAAGTACTTTAGTACTAGTTGCTGACCTCACTGACCACTTGACCCTAGAAAGGTTTACCCCTTCATGACCATTCCATTTTTTGCGATACGACACTGCGTTACTTTAACTGACAATTATTTAGGTACAGTGGTCATGGTCGTGCGACACTGTACCCAAATAACAAATTTGTACTTTTCCCCCCACAAATAGAGCTTTATTTAATCACCTCTGCGGTTTTTAACTTTTGCGCTATAAAGAAAAAAACATTCTGGTATATAACATACCCAAAAAATAAAAAATATCAAATGTATTCATCAATTTAGGCCAATATGTATTCTGCTACATATTTTTGGTTAAAAAAATTCCAATAAGCATATATTGATTGATTTGCGCAAAAGTTATAGCGTCTACAAGCTATGGGATATTTAAAAAAAAGAAATGGAATAGTAATGGGGGCGATCAGCGACTTATGGAACTATGGTATTGCGGTGGACAAATTGGACACCTGACACTTTTTGGGGACCAGAGACACTAATACAGGGATTAGTGCTAAAAAAAAATGCACTGTCACTATACTAGGTACATGATCTGGTGCAGAGCAGCCGCCCTGCCACAGTGTATCTGCAGTGAGCAGTCATTAAGTGGTTAAAACACACCCTGCACCTGTCCTCCCCTCAAGAGATTGCTCCAGTCCACCTCTATACTTGCTTCTCAAATGCAATCATTGTCAGTGAGCACTGTTCTCTCTTAATATAAAGCCAGTGTCTTCCTCTACTGATTTATAGTTTTGTATCCCTCCTTCTCCTTAGATAGATCATTAAATTGACAGAGTGTGTACACTGAAGCAGGAGAAGCACTTAATTCTGCACTCCTGTGAGCCGTATTCAGCCGACAAGGGGCTAAAGTTCACTTTAAACTGACGTCATCTCATCAGTCCAGGCTCTAGAGAGAGCCCGACTTTAATATTGGGATCCACCCAAATGCCTGAGCGGCAGCTGGCTCAGTCACTCAGCCAGCCGCTCCTGATCCCTCAACAGCCGATCGCTTCAGTGAGTACTGGAGGGACAGAGCAGAGAGCAACAGAATGACAGTCACTGGCTCTCTGCTTAGTGAAAACCGAGAACTGAGATATCAGAAGTCTTTGATTGCTTAGCTCTCGATCTTAGAGGTGTCGAGGATAAATACAGAAACGCACCAATGCTGCATCCACCAGGGTGAGTATAAATGTTTATTGTTTTAAATTCCCATACTTCTCTTTTAAAATGGTAAAAAATGTGCACAGAACTGTCCCAGAGTGTGAATTCTCAAATTCACTGTCAGTACCTGTCAGTGTTAAATGGTTTGTCTCAATCCCCTAACTGCCTTGTTTGCTGGATAGTTTGGTCTGTTAAAAAAGTTGTAAAATAACAGATTTGCTGGCCAGATCACTATATAAAAGGGGGAAAAAAAGGCTAAAAAAACAAAAAATGCAACCACCACATCTAAGAATAGGTATTAGACAGTAGACCAATAATAAATTGAATCTATGAATACAAGGTAGAATATAGAGAGGTGTAAAGGGGTACAGGATGAGTTGGTAACAGAGATGGAAGCAGCCGGGAGTAGGCAAAGCTTAGCAAAGATTAGGGATTCTATTAGATAAGGTGTAAAAGCTGATTTGAATTTGTACCCATTAGTTTTTTTTCGCCTTATGTGTCATGTCTTGGGGGTTCATGTTTGTATGTGTAAGGTATTAGTGCTATATGCTTTTTTGTAATGTATACAAAATATATTATATTTAAATACAAGAATTGGTATGGTGCAATACAGTAAATTTTTGTTTTTGGGCTAAATACTAATTTATTGTTGACCTCAATTTATTTACTAAGATCTTAGCAATTGTATGCATCCGCCTTCAACAAGTCTCTCATCCAGATCACGTAGGGTTTGTCCCAATAAAGAGGCCAAGGAAATTAACATCGGGGTCTGAAACCTAATCCATCCGTCATACATCAGAAAAAACCTGACCATGCTTTTTTTGACCTATACCTAAAGGGTTTTTGATCCGGTAAATAGGACATTACTAAATAGCCACCTTACACCATATAGGCCTAGATGGGAATATGGAGAAATACAGTAAAGCCATCTATTCTTTCCCCACTGCAACATAAACGATTCCCTTTGAGATAGAACCACACAGGGCTGTCCCATCACGCTCCTGATTTTCATATTTTCCCTGGAACCCCCTTTCCCCTGTGTACTAACAGAACAAATTCTAACATTAACCCTTTTATCACATCTGTTGGTTGCAACGAAGGGGCATTACACAAGCACCCGGGACTGGTGCTGCTGGGTAGGGTCGAGGGAGACAAGCCATCTCCTGTTACAGACCTAGAAGAAATGTGTATTATGTTACTTCCAGGTTTACATGTCACTTTCCCCAACCAGTATAGGCGGGAAAGAAACTAATACAGTGCAATCTGTTTTATTGGAGGGCAGGTGAGACATCGTGGGTCTTTTAAATTTCTGATGTCTCATTAAAGGGAACCTAGGGGACTTTTTCCCCCTTAAAAGTGATTATAAACTATTTTTTGTTTCTTTTAAATAACAAACAGGTTTACAGTTACCTGCTCTGTACAATGGAATTGCATAGAGCGGCCTGAATTTCCTCGTCTTGGGTCTCCTAACGGCACTCTCTGCTTCTCTTCTTCTCGGTGTGCCACCATAGGAAGCTGTTTCCTATCATTGTAAACCTGTGGACTCAATCCCGAGCCACACTACCTTTGTCCATAGACACAGAGGGCCAGATCCACAAAGCAGATGCGCCGACTTAACTCGAGATACGCGGCGTAATTGAAATTTACACCGCGTGTATTTTTGCGCCTGATCCTCAAAACGAGATACGCCTTAAAACCAGGTTTTTCCGTCCTACCTAAAATACTTACACCGGCGCTTCTTCGCACGCAAAATACGATAGACACGCCGCTGTTTTGATAGGCAAAGGTGCAAATGAGGGAGATAAGGCGATCCACAAAATTAAGTGTGTGCGGCGTAGATTACACCCTGTGCGCTTCTGTTAGTTTCATGGTGTAAAATTACACTTTATAAAAGCAGCCCTAATTTTACACCTGCCGTGTAAATGTCAGCTAAAGCAACACCAATAAGGAAGAGCTGAGCACACACACTTGCAGGACAACAATCTGTCTGCCAACATGCCAGGGGCATCCATGTGCATAGCTAGACTAGTGACTTTAGTAACCGAGGGTACCCCCTCTTCTGAGGGAACAGCAGTCAGGAGACGCCTCGCAGAATGCATCTTTGCACAGTAAACACACACATTAATCATGGCACAATGAGAATGCATGAATGCACACCCACTGTGGTCCCTAGCACAGACACATCACATGCACATCTAATTGGATTAGATCCAAGTACCCCCCAATGGTACTTGGGAGCAGTAATGCCCCGCCACGGCTCCAATTATGTCACTGTGCATTCTCACACCATTCATGGACCTGGGATCACTTCTCCCTGGTCCTGGGGATCCCTACTCCACCAAAACTGAGGGTGACACCCTTATTTAATCAGGAATGCCACCCCCACATTCACACATCATTCACACACATTAAACAAATCATAAGTACAGTATACAAAACAAAATCATAAAAATAAAAAAACAAAAGTACCCTGCAAAATTAACGGCGGCGGCGATGCCTGGGCCGGCCACGGGCACGGTCAACCAGAGGAGCCTCCTGGGGGGGTGTGAGCAGGGGAAGGAGGATCTTCATGGGGGGGTGTGAGCAGGGGAAGGAGGATCATCCTGGGGGGGTGGGTGAGCACGGGAAGGAGGAGCCTCCCCTGGTGACTGTCCTCCTGCTGGCCTGCCCTCCAAGGCCACTGCTATCCTGGTCAGACAGTTTGTGAGGACAGCCGTATTGGCCTGGCCAGCCCGGGTATTGTCCTGGACAGCCTGGGTCAGGGCAGTCACCTCCTGGGCCACGCCTGTTGTGGCGGTCTGCAGGTCACACAAGCATGTGATGACCGCCAAGGAGTTTGTGGCCCCATCAGTGATTGACTCCCTCATTGCACCCACGCTGACCTCCATCTTGCTCAGAGTCTCTTTTATCCGAGCCAGATTACGGGTCTACCGGCCATTGTCCCTCTGCAGACTGGTCGACAGATGCTCGGCCACCCCCCTGGTCTCCTGGGTCGCCATCCTGCCTGCCGCTGAGGCTTGTGGCCTGGGAGGAGGGGAGAGAGAGACCCTTGTGGGTTGAGGCCTGTTGGGGGAGGAGTGGGAGGGGCTACCCCTGATGGTGGCCTGACTGCTGCCAGCCTCAGGGGTAAACAAATCAGAGGCCAAAAGGACTTCCCTGCCAATCTGCATATCTTCTTCCTCAGCCTCCACCCCCTCAACCTCCTCATGAGGGGAGGTGTGGCCACTCCCCTCCCCTGGGGAATCCTGCCCTTCTTGGGACTCCTCAGCAGCCTCTTGTCCTGGGGATGGTGCAGCAGCCTGACCTGATGGGCCAGCAACCTCCTGGCCGGATGGGCCTGCAATCTCCTGGCCATCTGTGGAGGACACAAAACAATCACAGGTTTGAGGATCCACACACTTGTCACTCTTCCCTTCCCCCACCCACACATGCTAATCACCAGATAGAAAAACCCAAAAACTTACCTGTCCTCACATGAACATCTGATTGATAGCCACGCAGGCCCACCACCTGCTGTGGGTGGAAACACTGGGCCACTGCCCATTCCTCCTCAGTCAGCCTGATGGGGCAGGGTCCGCCTCCTCCAGTGCCCGTGGCATGGGCATTGATCCTGGCCATCTTGTCACGGACCAGGCTCCTAAGATCGTTGATCTTCTTTTGTATGCCACTGGTGGTCCTCGTCTCCCCCCCCCCCGCCGCATTGATCTGATCCGTTATTTTTTTAATCATATCCTTCCTCTGGGCCGGGGAGGTGTTCCGGCTCTCAGGGCCATGTAAATAACGCCCATATTGGACGATGCCCCGAGCAAGTATTTGCTTCTCAATGGTAGAAAAATTAAGCTTCCTACGCTTCGGTGCCATCACACCCACCACTCAGCACCAACAAAAAACAAACACAACAAACAAACAAAAATACTCACACAACAAACAAACAAACAAACTCACAGAAAAAACACACACACAAATCTAAACACACAAGCAGACAGCTACTACAAATTCAAAAACAAACACGCAAAAAGCAAACAGAAAATACACTCAGAAAATAAACAAACAGAAAATACACTCAGAAAATAAACAAACAGAAAATACACTCAGAAAAGAAAAAAACAGAAAATACACTCAGAAAAAAAACAATCAGAAAAGACACTTAGGAAAAAAAAAACACCAACTACACTCTACTACTCCTCCAAAACTTTTATCTCACACACAACTCACCAACACACACCAACAAACGACAGAGCAGAAGCAACTTGCTCTTGGAAGGGTAACACAGGGATATACTTTTGCAAGGGAAGTGTGTTTGTCTGGGGCTATTTATACACAGGGTGATCCTCACACTAAGTACACTTGGCCTTTTTCCTATCTCACTGATTGCGCCGAGAAAAGTTCTGCACATGCCCAGTGAGGAGCAGATTCGTGCGCGCATGTGCAGTACGGCCGGCCCTTCATTTGCATGGGGTCACAGCTCATTACAATGAAACACGCCCACTTCCTTCCCACTTGCAATAACCCCGCCTTACGTCTCGGAATTTAAGTTACACTTGCGCAATTTTGGACGCAAATGCGCTGTGGATACGGCACTTACGACACAAAATTAGGGCGCCTTAACTTAAATGACATAAGTTTTGAGTAACTTAATTTGCGCCGCTGTTTGTGGATCTGGCCCAGAGAGCACAGCTCTACACCCCCTTCCCCCTTGACAGGATTTGACTGACAGGGGTGGGAGCCAATGGCTCCCGCTGCCTCAGCAAAGCCTGTGAAACCAGGAAGTGGAGAGATCCGCTGCAGATGGGCACAGCGTTTGATCAAGCATGGCTTATGTAAGTATTGGATGGGAATATTTTTACCTAAACATTTTTTTTACATCAATACAAGGAATGCTTTGGGCTTTAGAACCACTTTAAGTGTAAGTTTACCTTTACAGAAAATATGTAAGGTGAACTTACACTGGACCTTGTCCCCCCCCCCCCTGCCATCATGGAATTGTTCGTTCTGACAGTTTGTATCGCTGCTTTATGAGTCAGCGGATTTGAAATCCCTGCAGCTTTCTCTCCTCCTCGCCTGCAGTAACAGGACAGGCTACACGGGTTCTGATTGGTCAGCACCGCCTATGTGATAGCGCCGACCAATTAGAATGCTCTTAAACATACCTCCTGATGAGATACATTTTGGAGATTAAGCCAGGGGGATTTCTAAGCCCCGGACCAGTGGGGCGGCGACCTGTTGTGTCAGTTCGGGTGATTGCTGCACTCCAGGTCAGAGGGATGGGGGGGGGGGGGTAAGAGGGTCCTGTGTAAGTTTACCGTACAGATTTTTCTATAAGTAAAAATAAAATCAAGCAAAATAAGTATAGGATGCATTAAGGTGAAAAAACAGGAAGGTTTACAACCCCTTTAATAATGACTCCTTAACGCTTTGTGATTTATCGAATTTCATGTAGTGTCTGTTCTGTCAAATATGTAGGGAAGAATACTACTACGTCTACGCGACAGGTTCTATGAACATGTCTATGGCATTGACAAAAAAAAAAATCTGAAAATATAGCTAAACATTTTATTTCATGTCATGGAGGCAATAAATCCACCATGCAAATTCAAGTCATAGACAATATTGGAGCCCCAAAGGGAAGTGGAGATGCCTTTTCCCTGCTGTGCCGCAGAGAGGTATTCTGGATATTCCATCTTCAGACTCGCATCCCTATGGGTTTGAACTTTTAATGGGATGTGAGTCTCTTTTTTTATAAGTTCTGGCGCCTCCCTGCGGCCCAGCAGCGTACATCTTATATGCAGGCAATGTATAATACACTCTAATTTGCTTTATCGTTGCCTTTTGCCATTTTTACATCCTTTCCAGTATCTGTATTTGTATAATCATTTATCTATATATATATATATATACCATTTTGGTGTAATGATCTGGAGGGTGGGAGTTCAGCTGTATGGTACACACAGTCCCATACATGGCATGGCATGGCATGGCATGGCATGGCTTCGCTACCATGTCAAGGTCATATTTACAATTTGTTATTTACAAATCAGTCCTTCCATTGGTTATTTTATAACCTTAAGACAAATGCATTAAATAATTATAAGCTCATTTAGTATATGATGCCGATATGTGCACTCGTGATTTTTCTCTATATACAGGAGATTATTCATGATTTTATATGCAATTTTTGGTCTTATTTTCCTTTCCTTTCCCTTCCCTTTATGTGTGTCATTTTAAGTTTGTCCTCTTATTATATACACATATATAATGCTTTTTCATTTTTGTGTAAATTTCTTTATATGGTTATATCTATATATGTTTGATGGTTTTATATGTACTGTCACGGTCAACTGTCTGTTGGTATTTATTTGTATGTGGGTGTTTTCAGATTGGTAGGAGGTGGTCAGCTTCTATTACAAGAAAACCAGGGGTTAATCGAGCACACTCCGGATGAGGTTGAAAAAGGTTGAAAAACACTAATACAATGAAGGGGGAAATAGAATATAGGGGGAGAGAGAAGGACTGCATATATTAGTCCATTAAAAAGTGTCCATGTAAATAGCGAACTATACTAGCACAGAGTGTCCGATCTCGGTCTGCTCTCCGACATGTGTCTTGGTAAGTGGCATATATATTTTTTATTATATTATTGTTTACTACTTACATACAGGAGGACTACTTGCACCCATGTTTTACATCCATATGTCTGGGTGGACGTGTCCTCTTTGTGCTTGGTTACACTATTTATTTATTTATTTGCATGTATTCTTTTTATAGAACCGTGGGATGACGTCACTTCCGGGTACAATTCCCCGCAAATTGTACCCGGAAGTGACGTCATCCCATAGCTGTGCTCCACGGAACGCCGTCCTCCTTCTCCTGCTACCGAGAGTGTGTGGTTCGTTCACAGCTGCCAATAGAGGCAAGGAGCAACGGGGGATTCCGCCCTACAACACTCTGGGCAGACAAAGCATCCATCGCACCCGGGCACACAGCGGATGAAACCATTTACAGATAAGCCCTCTATTACTGCTCTTTTGTGAGTGTCACCTTTATATAAATTTCTTTTGAATAAAGATTTTAACTACTACGCTTAGAAGGCGCTGCTTTTTTCCCTCTGGTCAGCTTCTATTGATGTTCATTTGATACTCCAAGTTAATTCTTGTTCTTTTGCTTATTATTAAACAAAATTAGACAATGTGTGTCATTTTCCTTCCCCCCATCTGGTTCTGAATATGCAGCTTTATATCTAATTGGGACAGGTGGTGTGTCTACTGATACCCACTCACTCCTGTAGACACGGGTGTTGGGGGGGGGGGATGTCAGCAGAACACCTCAGGGTGATGAGTAAGCACAGTGTAGCTGTGCGAAACTAGTTCACCTCTGTTCTGGCTACTGCAACCATGGTGTGATAAGAGGTCACTTGATTTCACCCCAATTCTGAAATTGCTGCACTTCTCTCTTCCGTCACTTGATAGCCGGGAATCTGGTGGCATTAGATAATACAAGAGCATTGCAAGGACAGATTAGGAATGAATCTGTCTCAGTCAATGGGCAGGGATTTTCTTGGGTCCCTTGGCCTGCTGTGAGAGCCTATTTATTTGGTTGGATCAGGTGATCAGGGTTCTGTGCCACCTGAACAGCTGTCTGGGTCAACGTGTGTTGTACTGCCCCAGGCTGCCCCCTATCCCAGGGGCATCTGGCTGCTAGGCTGTCTGGTGGGCCTATCCAGAAGCAAGAGAGCAGCGTAGGTTTGATACAGTGGCTTGCAGTCCAACCAGAAGTGACAGTTCTGCCGACCGGAGAACCTGTCGTGGTTGGAGGTAGAGGGGAAGCTGTCGCCACTAAGGGACCATCCACCTTGTTACCAGGGACCACTGTCAGTAGCTGAAGCAAGTACCAGAGCAGTGTTCTCACCAACCGGGAACGATGAAGAATTGGTGAACTTCAGCAAGTGCCAAGCCAGGGACCCAGCCTGTGCAGGCGATGATTGCAGAGCAGTATTGTGTGTCAAGCCAGGGAACGAACAGTCCAGAGGGGTAATGCTTGAGGAGTATCTGTGAGTGCCAAGCTAGGGACCCAACAGGGACATGGGGTGATGCTTGAGGAAGATACTGTGTGAGAAAATTGGAAGAGCTCAGGGGATCCAGTGGCAGTGGATCAGCAAGTCTAGTGAGAGAGACTGGGAGCTCAGCTCAGTGAAGATCTACAAGAGGAGATTGTGGAGAAAATAAAGGAGTTTGTTACAACTTGTGTTAGAAACTGTTACAAGACTCTTGCCATAGGAGACAGCGATCCTACTCATGCAGATGTGGTGTCTTGCTGGATGTCTTTTGCTTCATGGCTGTCTACCTGTAGAGATCTCGGAGTCTGCCAATTAACATTGTAACTACTAAAAGGTGTCTTGGCCCTAACCTTCTCTCCCACAGTTCTGTTTAAGAGACGATAAAAAGTTTGACGGTGCTCCTTAAATTTTGAACCCCTCTATGTGGCTAGACTGGAAAAAAGTTTTAGATATATGGTATCCTTATACTCAGGGGAAGTAGCAGAATGTGTGCACAGTGTGTTAGGAATAAGTTATTACAAATAACAAATCTTCTTTCTTCATTTACCAAAAACACATGTCAAGCTCTCTGTATAAACAAAATATATAAACTTAATTTGGGTACAGTTTTGCATGATCGAGTAATTGTTAGTCAAAGTATCATTGTCATGCCTTTAGCAAGGTTTTCTAATGTTCCTTTGTTAATCGTTGAATATGCTAATGGTATGTAAATACATTGTAATATTGCCATCTAGTGGTTCTGTTGCATACTCATAGTTCTGTAAGATTTATTACAGTAGGTAGAGATTGTTGCTCGAAAGCCACCATAGCTTCCCAGAATTCCACTGGTCTATGCCATGAGGTGTGAGAGACAGCCCCCAGTATCCATCTTCCTTTTTCACCACCATGCATCTGCTCCAGAGGAGACCACACCTATTCAGCTGGAATTCTAAAGTCAGCCTAACGAAAACATTGCCGGTATTTTCATAACTCCTTTTAGACTAGTGTGTCAGGACTGTATATTTTGTATATTGTGTATACCGATTTTATGTTATTTCTTTTATTTAAATTTTACTCTAACTTCCCTGATGTAAATGTAGCGCTACCCCCTCAGGAGCCGCTGGTTGTTTTGGGATCGGCATATTAAGTTACCTCTAATCGTTGTCTAGGGTGTTAGTAGTGAGTAGAGCAGCAAACGAATGTCCAATCAGCGAGTGAGGTTTTCTGAATGCTTTATTTCTCGGTCCAACACGACCAACATCAACAAGTAGGTCAGTACGGCCAAACTTGGCAAATGGTGTGGGTCTCGGCGTCCCGGCAGCACTAATGCGTCCGGTGCCCTTTTCAATATGGGAGCAACAAGGGGCACGGGGGTGGTGAGTGGAACAGGGGGAACAGAAGTGGACTCACCGACTCCCCAGGTTAGCTGCGGGACGTTCACGGGCGGCTGCTGGGACCCACGGGATGCGTTCCGGCCGGAGCGCTTCTTCCTCCTCCGAGTACCGTAGAGGGCACGGGATCCTCCGAAACCCTGCGATTCCGGGAACATAGGCTCAAACATGGAATCATGGAGGTCACCATCATCCGATAGTGAATCGAAATCCAAGAAGTTTAACTCCTCCGCCGGCAAGAAACCGCAGGGTTTGGATGCAGGGAGGTCCCTTGGCCAATTCGGCCAGAAGTGGCTGGAAGGTAGGCCTCGACCATGGCTGCGGGAGGCTGGAGCAGGTCTTGCTCCTACAGAGGCACACCACACGGAGATCGCTGTGGAAGTAGCAGTCGTCTCCGAGCTGGTCTCGGCCTGTGCATTTGTCACGTCTGTTGAGCTGGTCACGCTGGACGGGTCACCTTCTTGGTCCGGTCCGTCCACAGGGCTTACCTCCAATGAGCGAGGTGGCGAGGCAGCCGAGGGTAGAGTCAAGGTGGACGATACTGAAATAATTTCAGGGTCCCGGACTTCAGGTTCCACAATAGCTACCGACAGGGATGGCTGCGGCCATGCGGCTTTCTCCTCCAGGGTAATGGTGGCGGTGACAAAATTCACCCGATACTCCTTTGGAGCTTGCGTGGGTGAGGTGGCCACAAACAAGTAGGCCCGGCATCGCTGGCATTGGGCGAAAGGCTGGATTTTAACAGACAGTTCCTCGCATCGAGGGCAGGACAGGCCCAGCATCTCTGTTCCTCCGCATGACAGTAACACAAATTGTCCCTCTGTGGAAAAGCGGATGCCCGTATCCATCACAGGCGGTGAAAACATGCTGAGGACCCCCGGTGAGGTAGTTGAAGGCCTCAACCGTGGAACGACAACACCCGGTTGCAGAAAGGCAGACATCGCCAAGTGGTTCTCTCTTGCAGGTGGGCGGTTTTCTGCTGGTTTGGCGCGAAGACTCTATTATACATCTCACGCAGGGGAGGGTGACTCCTCCCCCCACTTTAAGAACTTGCCCAGACACGTTTCAGGCGCGTGCTGTGCTGCACGTACGCCTAAGCTTAGCTGTGCGAGGTTAACTCCCTCGCAGCCGGAAAGTTCAAAACACGACACTCTTCGCTCTTTTAGTAAATCTTGTACTCACAATTTCCATTGCCAGAGGTAACAGCGGTAACAGGTAACAGCGGATATCCCAGAACGAGCCCCCACGTGTAGCGCTACCCCCTCAGGAGCCGCTGGTTGTTTTGGGATCGGCGTATTAAGTTACCTCTAATCGTTGGACGAATGTCCAATCAGCGAGTGAGGTTTTCTGAATGCTTTATTTCTCGGCCCAACACGACCAACATCAACATGAGGTAGACAGAAAAGGTTGATGAAGTAAGAGAACCTTGCAGTATCAGGCCTGGATATACTGCTCTCAGTAGTAGTGGATACAGTTCGTCACCACTCCAGCCAGAGTGGGTGAAGTGCCTCCGGACAGGCTCCGAGTCTGGCAGCCGAAGTGTCACTTTAAAGTTGCTGGGAAGAACAAGTCACTGCCACTGACTTGGCTCTGATTTTAAATAAGATGCCAGAAGAGGCCTCTGCCACAGGCCCAATGCTGACAATGGTGAACAGCAGAGCAAATCCTCCCCAGTCTTTCTCCTTGGGGTCACCGACTGACAGTGCCGAGGTTATCTGTCAGTCTTCGGTTACCCAGATCCCTGATGGTTCGTTCAAGCTTCTCGGACAACCTGCCTCCGGGTTCTCCTTGAGCCGATCCCCCACCGCACAGCACGTAGCTTAGGATCTCTTCAGTAGAGTTGGGGACCCAGTAAGTCACTGGGGCCCTTGGTAGCATCAGTCACTCCAGGCCATGAGGGCCCAGAGTCAGGAACTCCACGTTGCACGCGACCCCAGGCCAGGTAGGCCATAGTGGTGGGGCCTGCGATGTGCGCACACCAGGGCTTTTTTTTCTCAGGGAATAGGTGCAGGAACTCCACCCTTCTAAGTCACACTTCATCTATGCCCCCTACCCATCTCTGAGAACCAACCCTTGGTTCCACCCCCTACCCACCTCCCAGTACAGCACCTTTCAGAGAATACAGAACCAAGTATTTTGTGCTACTCTAATTTCTATGAAATTTGGTAATGAAAACAAGAAAGATAGTAAAACAGATCCCTTGCAATGAGCAACAATAGACTCCACACCAGCAACGATAGACCCCACCCCAGAAACAATTGACTCCACCCCAGAATAGACCCTCTGCAGCAACAACAGATCCCCCCAGAAACAATAGATCCTCACACAACAAAATAATTTTCACCCAGCAACAATGGACCCCCCACAACAAAATACCACCCCAGCAACAATAGACCCCTAGCAGAAATAACAGATTTCTCAGCAGCCATCAACAATAGACTTCTCCCTCAACAGTAGATCCCACCCAGCAACAATTGACCCCCCCAGCAAGATAAGACCCCTCCCCCCACCAGCAACAGTAGACTTACACAGAAACAATAGACCCCCACACAAAAACAGATGCCCACCAGGGACAATAGATACCCCAGCAGCCAGAATCAATAGACCCTCCAGCACCCCTTTCCAGTACATACATTCAGCGTTCAGCGTTCCCCCATGTTCCCACTGAAAAAAAGCTCTGGCGCACACCCTAAAGGTGGGTGCCGCACCTGGAACCAGGAACCTGCGAAGAACCAAGAACAACGGCTTCCGCCACAGAAATACTCCTCCCCAGCATGCCCCGCGAGGGAAAACTCCTCTAATTGGCTGCTGAGAAGAAGCGGCTCAGCCTGGACCTCTCTGGTGCCACCTGCTGCCCAGGGATGGTACCTCATCCCTAGAATGCAGTCTAGCACACAGAACAATCCAGATTTGGCGACAGCCAAAGTTGACATAAAATTTAGAATGAGAGCAAATTATGTCTCTCATTTCCCACTAACTTTAGCGTAGTGCCTTTACTGAAAGTAAGGGGGCGCTACATAAAAGTAAAAAAAAAAGAGCTTGCGCCTGCCTCAATGAGTTGTTAAGGGAGGAGAGTTATCTGTCTGTCTAATTATACCTCATCCACGTATAGTGAGGACAGAACAATCATAGTGCTGAAAACTGAAAAAAGCACTAGACAGGAAGGGGACTAAACATGCCGGTCTACAAATGATTAAAACAATTCAAGGTGAATTTAGTGAATTCCTATGGGTTTAAAAAGCACATTAATTAAACTTCAATCTCCTCTTAAAGTCAAAACACATGGGTGGTATAGGTTTCCTAGACCCTATTTTATACCACAAAGCTACAGTATACAAGTGTCCAGAGTACTCGACTGGTGCAGTCACAACTTCACTAAGCACTGGATTCAACTTGACCAGTCCAGCACCAATATACCCTTTTAGAATATACCTGGCTGAAAGGAGATATCCCTTCAACAATTAAATGATATCCACTAATTGGAACTACTATCAGGCCCCGTACACACGACCGAGTTTCTCGGCAGAATTCAGCCAGAAACTCGGTCGGAGCTGAATTCTGCCGAGAAACCCGGCGTGTGTACACTTTCGGCCGAGGAAGCCGACGAGTTCCTCGTCGAGCCAAATAGAGAACATGTTCTCTATTTCCTCGTTGTTCTATGAGGAAAGTTGGCTCGCCGAGATCCTCGGCGGCTTCACACAGAACTCGACGAGCAAAACGATGAGTTTTGCCCGTCGAGTTCCTCGGACGTGTGTACGGGGCCTTAGAGTCAGCCGTCTGATGGGACCTTGAGTGGTGAACTCCAACCCCTTCAATATGACCTCAGTTATAGGTAACCGGAGTTTCCCTTCTGGTATACAGGATGTAACTTTTGCCCACTTCTACAAGCCCATCAAAAAAGGCACTGCAATAACCACATCTGGACCAGTTTGCGAGGACTCATGACGTTTTTTGTGATGAAAAAAAACGTAATTTTTTCTCATGAAAAAAAAACAACGTTTTTCAAACTTCATTTTAAAAAACAACATTGCCTACACACCATCGTTTTTTCAAAATGCTCTAGCAAAGCGCGGTTACGTTCAAGCTCGCGTCATAACTTGCTTCTGAGCATGCGCAGGTTAAAAAAATACGTTTTAAACTTCGTTTTAGCCTACACACGGTCATTTTTTATGACACAAAAACTTTTGAAAAACGACATAAAAAATTGAAGCATGCTCGAATGTTTTTTTTGTCGTTTTTTAGAAGACATAAAACAACGTTTTCCCCACACACGGTCATTTTAAATGACGTTTTTAAAAATGTCGTTTTTTTTTCATCACAAAAAACGACCGTGTGTACGCGGCATGAGACCTGGAGTGTCTGAACATGGTGCCCATATTCTCTCAAATTTACTCAGGTGTGTGGGTTTCACATAATTTTTCGGCTTCTGAAAAACGACAACATTTTTTTTTGAACATGCTGCATTTTTTCACGTCGTTTTTTAAAAATGTCGCTTTTTCGTGTTGTTAAAAATGATCGTGTGAGGGCAAAAACTACGTTTTAAACCCGCGCATGCCCAGAAGCAAGTTATGAGACGGGAGCGCTCGTTCAGGTAAAACTACCATTCATAATGGAGTAAGCACATTCATCACGCTGTAACAGACAAAAAAGCGTGAATCGTCTTTTACTAACAAGGAATCAGCTAAAAGCAGCCCAAAGGCGAATAGAACTTCCCCTTTAGAGTGCCGTCATACATGTTGAACGTCACCACGCTTTGTTCATCATTTTTCTAAAACGATGGTGTGTGGGCAACGTCGTTTTTAATGATGAAGTTGGAAAAACGTTGTTTTTTGGACATGCTGAAAAATTTAATTTTTTTTTTAATGCTGAAAAACGACTGTGTGTACGCGGCATTACACTTATGCAAAGAGGACGATTCTTAATCACTTGGTCTATCCGTTGGAAAAACTATGGGTTTACTTACTAAAACTAAAGCGAGTGCAAAATCTGGTGCAGCTGTGCATGGTAGCTTCTAACTGCTTGTTCAATTAGGCTTTGACAAAAAAAAAAAAAAAAATGGAAGCTGATTGGTTTCTATGCAAAGCTGCACCAGATTTTTCACTGTGCAGTTTTAGTAAATCAACCCCATGTCTTGATATAGATCCCTTGAGATATGGACTATGCATGTGCTATTCTTTTTTCCCCATACTGTAACAGGCGCTCTCAGCGCCGTAATGCGTTCCACGCTGGAACGCATACAGAACCCGCGCGATGACGCCATCGCCAGGTGCCGCGTGCGTTGCAGCTTGGAACGCAGAAGTGCGCCGCACATCATCGCTGTGCTGGAATCAATGCTTATGCACTGCACCTGTCCCCTGCCTATAAAGGCATTCAGAGTCAAAAGAAATGTTCTTCTATTATTGTCAGCCGTATCGGCCACGCTAAAATCCTGGCACCTTTGCTTCCACACTGGACAACAAGCCAGGTTGCAACTTCATGGACATTCTACCACCACCCTCTCTACCTCCAGGCCGTCATTGCTGGGGACACCTAGAAAGATCTTCCTTCTGACACCCTACACAACGTAATCCGTTGCTGTTAACTTCAAGCCCTGCAAAACGGATAGGTAGCAATTGTTCCATCTGTAGTGCCTTAGAAAGACCTGCTACATATATTGCCTCTAAACATTCGTTGCATATAATTTTGGCTTGCTAGATATTAACATATTGCTTGGGACTGACTGTTGTGTTACTGCCTGTTGCTGTGGAACTTCTTAAAAGAACATATACTCTCAAATTAAGCTGAGCTACATATGCCTCTCGTACGCAACTATTAGTTGCTATCACAAACCCCATTTACTACGTAGTAAATGGGGTTTGTAGTAACAACTAATAGTTGCGTACGAGAGGCATATATAGCCCAGCTTAATTTGAGAGTATATGTTCCTTTAAGAAGTTCCACAGCAACAGGCAGTACGTGCTTGACATAAGTTCTTACTTATTTGTGGGCCTGTGCCCTAAGTTACTGAACATGTTCACCTTATCTTTTCTATGCTAAGGGTTGAGGTATTTTATACTTGCTCCCTTAATGATCTAATGCATTCTTTATGTTAAAGTGATATGATGTAGAGAACCCCCAAACTCCTGTTCTCTGATTGGAGTGACGCCTGGGGTCCGATACTGATAATCACTTACCTACAGATGTGCATAGCAATCTTCACGTGCATTATAATCTTTTAACGCTAGGGGTTGGACGCATGTTGTAATATCTCCGCTCTTAGAAGTTCAACGCATTCATATATGTGAGAGAGATGATGTAGTGACCCCCCAAACTCCTGATCTTTGATTGGAGTGACGCCTGGGGCCTACTACTGAAAAATCACATAGAGACATGCATTGAAATCCTTGCTAACCGCAGTTGTGGTTCACTCCCATTCACCAGTGCTGTTACACATACATGCAGAAGTGGGATACAACTAGGCATTGATTTTTTCTCTCACACAGTGACTCCATATCCCGCAGGAACCAGAGAACAAGATTTAAACTCCTTTTCAGTGGATACAGAGTGCAATCTGTACTCCATAAATTTTAACCAACAAGACTCCCCTCTCTGGCAATGCTACAGACACATGGGAACCCTCTTACACATATTCTGGGAATGGACAGTTATCAAACCATTCTTGGAGCAATCATCTCAATCATAATTAAACTTGCGGATGTTGATTTGTATAATAATCTTGCAGCTGTCCTCCTCCATCTGATCCTGATACCACAACAGAGATACAAACAGTCCTTGCTCATTCATCAGAATAATGCAACAAGGGCACGTATCCAAATCCATGGCACTGCACTCCAATATGAGAACACAGAAAAATGAGAGTTGAACTTTGTAGTTACCGCCTTTTTTCTTACTTTATCAGCCCATCATTTCTGTTACCTATTATATGTTTGTGAACAAATCCATTGGGCTAAAACATGTTTAGGGAGTGTTGTGGTTTTTCAGGTGGAGACTATGACCCAGATTCACAAAGCACTTACGCCAACGTATCTCGAGATACGCCGCGTAAGTGGAAGTATGCGCCGTGCCCATAAACTGAGCTACGCCCTTAAATAGGCTTCATCCGACCGACGTAACTTTCCTACGCCGGTGTGTTGTTGGCGCATATTTACGATGGGTGCATATCCACAATCACCCCCACTGTATTATCTACAGATACATCCCCCACTGTAATATCCACAATCACCCCCACTGTAATATCCACAGACATCTCCCCCACTGTAATATCCACAATCTCCCCCCACTGTAATATCCACAGACATCTCCCCCACTGTAATATCCACAATCTCCACCCACTGTAATATCCACAGCCATCTCCCTCACTGTAATATCCACAGACATCTCCCCCACTGTAATATCCACAGACATCTCCCCCCACTGTAATATCCACAGACATCTCCCCCACTGTAATATCCACAATCTCCCCCACTGTAATATCTACAATCTCCCCCACTGTAATATCCACAGACATCTTCCCCACTGTAATATCCACAATCACCCCACTGTAATATCCACAGACTTCTCCCCACTGTAATCCACAGACTTCTCCCCACTGTAATCCACTGACATCTCCCCACTGTAATATGGTCCACATCTCCCCCACTGTATAGGAAGATTAGTGCTTGCTTAGTCTAACCAGAGAAGCCGAGTGAACACGAGCAGTTGAGGCTGGGTGATGACATCAGCACGCTGCTCTAGGATCACCTAGGCCACCGCCGGTGGACCAAGATGGCTCCCGCTCTGGGAGCTAGGCCAAAGCCGTGGCCTTTCCTATGGCCGAGGCAGCAGCGGAGCTCCGCGGATCACGTGGTGTGCCGATCTACATATGGTGACCCGTTCGGATCACAAATCATTTACAATCCGTTGCACCACTAGTACCGATCAAAAAAAATACGATTAATCAAGGAATTAATCGTTAATTTCCGCAGCCCTACTTATAATGTATATTTTTGTTTTTTGGTTGAACATGGCTATGTTACAATATTTTGTTCATAAAACATTTTTTTATACTATGTGCTTGAAGTTCGGTTTTAAGTATAAAAGCATGGTGTTGAATTTAATAACACAAGCTAGAATGCAGGATTCAAGTATTTTAAAGGAATGTCACATGAACGATCACTGCCTGAAGTAATGGGAAGCAATTTAATTTATGCTGTCCCTTGAAAACATTAATACTCAACAATATCAGAAGGTGAATGTGCATGCTACAATAAAACCCAAACACAATTTAGTTTGAGCAATCAGAGAAGTAGGTGGTAAAGTTTGCAGCTGAGGAAATGAACAAACATCATTTACTTTTGCTCTTTCCAAGGTGAAGTATTTATAAATATGCACAACAGCCAATGTACAAAGAACCCAAGTACAATGAATGTCTATTGTGGCTGGCAAACAAGGGAAAAGCATTCTCTACACGGTAGAGAATATTTTTTTTCCTGAAGGTCAGATAGTATGATAGAGCGACTGTCTGAAAAACTGTACCGTTTTAATTTTTTTTAAATGAAAACAAAGTGCCTGTAACAATAAGAACTCAAGTATGGTTGTGTGCATAATGTCAAAATGCGTCTCCAGAATAGCATCTAGCAGCCTGTCTGGATTTCAATTTGCCATTAAAGTAAAGATATTACTATGCACTTCATTTTATTCAAACTGACAGTTTCAGGATCGGGGACCACCAGCTGTAAACTTTACAATGTTCTTTCTGCACTGATTGGGTTTTGATTATCCAAAACACGGTAACTATTATTTATAGGTATGCATGTGAAATTAAGGTAGTGGAGACTGACAAATGTATCTACTCTGGGCCAGATTCACGTAGATCTGCGGCGGCGTAACGTATCTCATTTACGTTACGCCGCCGCAAGTATCACGGGCAAGTGCTTGATTCACAAAGCACTTGCCTGTAAAGTTGTGGCGGCGTAGCGTAAATCCCCCGGCGCAAGCCCGCGTAATTCAAATCAGCCGGGTAGGGGGCGTAGAGCATTTAAATTAGGCTCGTTCCCGCGCCGAACCTAATGCGCATGCGCCGTCCCTAAAATTTCCCGACGTGCATTGGGCTAAATGACGTCGCAAGGACGTCATTGGTTTCGACCTGAACGTAATTGACGTCCAGCCCTATTCACGGACGAGTTACGCAAACGACGTTAAATTTCAAAATTTCAACGCGGGAACGACGGCCATACTTAACATAGGATACGCCACCTAGGGGGCATGTTTATCTTTACGCCGCGTATCGCTTACGGAAACGGCGTATCTTTACTACGACGGGCAAGCGTACGTTCGTGAATCGGCGTAACTACTCATTAGCATATTCTACGCCGACCTCAATGGAAGCGCCACCTAGCGGCCAACGTAAATATTGCACCCTAAGATACGACGGCGCAGGCCGTCGTATCTTAGGCATGTTTAACCTGCCTGGCGGTCTTCCCGAGTCTGACACGGGGTTAGATTTTCCTGCTGCGAGCGGAAACCCCGAGTCAGACTCGGGCTTGCCTCGCTAGATCCACAGGCACAAGTTACTTACCTTGTCCCTGGATCCAGCGATGCCACCGCGCTGTGTGAGCGAGTGGGTCCTCGCTCGATTCACACAGTGCCTCCGTGTGACGCCGATCTCCGTTCCCTGCGACGTTACGACGCACGGGGACGGAGAACGGCGCCAAATTCAAAAAAGTAAACAAACACCTTACATACAGTATACTGTAATCTTATAGATTACAGTACTGTATGTAAAAAAAACACACCCCCCCTGTCCCTAGTGGTCTGTCCTGTGTCATGCATGTCATTTTATATAATAAAAACGTTTCTTTCTCCCTGCAAACTGTAGATTGTCCATAGCAACCAAAAGTGTCCCTTTATGTCAAAAATAGTTTTAGATCAGCTAAAAAACAGCGATAATAAATTAATATCACTTGCAGAATTGTGCGATAGCGATTTGTGGGGAAATTCGTCATAAAAAAAAAAAAATAATGACAGCAACAATTCTGCAACTGAGCAAATTTCAGTGATTTTGATTTGATTACATTATTGAATAATTTTTATTATAATTATATTATTATTTGTTATAATTATTTATAATTATTTATTATATTATAATTTATAATTTTGTTTTTAAAAAAATGTCATACCCGGGATGCCTATTAGAAGCTTGTTTGGTCAGATTTAAGTGAGTTATTTCTAAAAATTACAGACCTACAATATAAAACGCCAAATTTCCTTGCAAATAATGGTACCGCTTTTAGCATGTTTTTTCTGACAGAATCATACCGCCAGGGAGGTTAAGTGTATCTCAGTTTGAGAATACATTTAGACATACGACGGGCTTAGATTCGGAGTTACGTCGGCGTATCTACTGATACGCCGGCGTAACTCTTTGTGAATCTGGCCCACTGTTGTTAAAATACAGGAAGAACAGGAGGGCAATGTGGAGCCTACAGCAGGAGGATATTAACAAGGGTACTGCATACGAGCCAAAGCCTCAAAACAGCAAAGGTAGCCACTGTATTACAATATGCTATTTTAATTTTACTGTACAGTACTGTATAGTATAACTGATAAGTTCTGGAGTTTAAAACTCTAATGCCACGAGAAAACTGCCATTTTTAGAGTGGCTGTGAAAACCGGTTGTGTGTATGCTCCATAGCAGTTTTCTCGACGAGAAAACTGCCTGCAAAAAAATTAGAGCCAGCTCTTTTTTCTTGTCGTTTTTCCAGTCGTTCTTTTTCTCGACGCGAAAACCGCTCATGTGTATGCTTTTCCGAGGGGAAAAAACGGGCATGCTCAGAATCAAGTCTGAGACAGGAGCGCTCGTTCTGGTAAAACTAGCACATTTGTCACGCTGTAACGGACTGAAAAGCACGAGGACTGAAAAGCGCGAATCGTCTCTCACCAAACTCTTACTAACACGAGGATCAGCAAAAGCAGCCCAAAGGGTGGCGCCATTTGAATGGAACTTCCCCTTTATAGTGCCGTCGTACATGTTGTATGTCACCGCGCTTTGCTCGAGCGTTTTTTTTTTTCATGAAAGTGTGTATGCAAGGCAGGCTTGAGAGGAATCACGACGAATCACGTTGAGAAAAAAGTCTTTTTGCATGACAGGAAAAACGGTCGTGTATACATGGCATAACCATATGGACTGATAGCAGGCACCACCCGTGCCCGCAATCTTTAGTGGCAAAACTAAATGGGTTTTTAGCACAATTCCAGGAACCCCCAGATTTTGCAATGCAGTTTCCAATTCAGTATCAGAATCAGAGTCAAGAATTTGGTGTTTCATATCTAACTCTGACACATGATTTTAATACCTAAATCTGATACTCAAGTCAGACTCTTAGGCCCCTTTCAGACGGACGGCTGTTTTGCCGCAGTTAAAAGCACTACAAATGTTTTGTGAAATTCAAGGCTCCAGGCACTGCGATTAGCTGCATTTGCACATTGCGATTACATGCGTTTACGTGCGTTTAACTGCGGCTGCGTTTAGCTGCGGTATTTATTTCCGTAGCAACCATTTGTTTCTTTTTTTTTGTTTTTGTTTGGGTCCCTTGAATTCTAAAACGCTGCTATCCGCAGTTGACACAAAAGACTGCGATTACCTGCGGTTATGTGCATATAGCTGCGCTACATCGCACCTGGACGCATTCAATTCAATTTTTTCTATTCGCACCAAACCGCATGTAACGTAATCGTGCGTAAACGCTGTGTGTGAATGGGGCCATAGGAAAACATTGTGTGCTTTTAGCTGCGGTAGAAAAATAGAAAATCCGCAGCTAAAAGCACCATTCTATCCGTCCGTCTGAAAGGGGCCTTAAGATGAATAGTTGATGTTTTAACAATGAAACAGTAATTAAAAAAAAATGAAGTTTACCCACTTCTCTACAAATAAATGCTGGAATTATACCTTAACCAGTTCCCTACCGAGCAATAATAATATGACGTTGGCAGGAACTGTGTGTCTTTTAGACTGGACGTCATATGACGTCCTGTGCATCGCGGCCGCTAGGGGGCGCGCATGCGCCGTGGTCGCCGCACGCACACCCGCGGCGAAGCTCAGACCCGGTGCGCATGTCCGCTGGGCACCCGCGATTGCGGGCAAACAAGGCAGGAGTGTGGATCTGTGTGTGTAAACACACAGATCCACCTCCTGTCAGAGGTGAGGAGACCGATGTGTGTTCCCAGAACAGAGGAACACAGATCGGTCTCCTCCCCTTGTGAGTCCCCCTGCCCCTACAGTTAGAATCCAATCCCAGGGAACATATTAACCCCTTCAGCGCCCCCTAGTGTTAACCCCTTCCCTGCCAGTCACATTTACACAGTACAGTAATCAGTGCAGTTTTATAGCATTAATCGCTGTATAAATGTGAATGGTCCCAAAAATGTGTCAAAAGTGTCCGATATGTCCACCGCAATGTCACGGTCACAATAAAAATCGCAAATCGCCGCCATTACTAGTAACAAAAAAAAAATGCCATTAATCTATCCCCTATTTTGTAGACGCTATAACTTTTGCGCAAACCAATCAATATACGCTTATTGCGTTTTTGTTTTTTTTATTACCAAAAATATGCAGAAGAATATGTATCGGTCTAAAATGAGGATTTATTTTTAATTTTTTTTTAAATGTTGATATTTATTAAATCAAAAAGTAAAAAATATGGTGTTTTTTCAAAATTGTTGTTCTTCTTTTGTTTATAGCACAAAAAAATAAAAACCGCAGAGATGATCAAATACCACCAAACGAAATCTCTATTTGTGGGAGGAAAAACATAAAGATTTCATTTGGGTACAGTGTTGCATGACCGCGCAATTGTCATTCAAAGTGCAACAGCGTTGAAAACTAAAAATTGGTCTGGGCAGGAAGGGGGTGAAAATGCCCTGTATGGAAGTGGTTAAAATAAACCTGTTATAAGAAAAACTTGAAAGTTGTTGTTGTCGAGGTCTCTTTCTAAAAAGTCTAGCTGAACATCTGGCTTACATACTTTTAATCATTGGCTAACTAGCATTTTTAGAAGGAAGTGCAATGGCATCTGTTTTTTTTTTTTCAAGACAAATGTTTTTTATTATATTTTATATCACAGTCCTAATCTGTTAAAGCCCAAACTTTTTATTAAATTCAGTATAGGGTGGTGTGAGGTTGTACAGTTTTTATTACTGTCGGCGTCTCCACTAGAGGGATTCACCTTTTCTATCCTGGTAAAAATGTCACATTGACTGAAAGTAAATGATACATCCACATGATGGAAATATCACCAACACAGAAATAGAGGAGAAATCTTTCAAGGGTACACTGCCCAAGAGGGAATTTCACTTATTTGTGAGAGATTACTTCACAGTTTGTGTTGTGTTTACAGGACAAAAAGTAAATACAATTCTCAGTGGGACACAGATGACATAAAAACAGGGGTATAAATTATTCCAGAATCAACTGAATCACTGGTGTCAGTAGGGAGATCATTGGCCAGACATCCATCCTACTGACACATTTCACACAACAAATAAGGGTTGTCTCCTACCCTATCCAACATGGAAAACATATTTTTGGTTTTAGATATACTTTAATTTCACTATATACTGTATATATTGTGAGGCACTGGTTGGCAGGATTGTGGATGATGTATACTGTAAATGTGAGGAACCACCATTAAAAAACACACAGATCTGTAATTCAAATCTAGCTAGCTGGGGATACCCCCACGTGCAATCACACACACTTAAACTGGGCATTCACACTGGGGTAGATTCACTAAAATATGGTGCAGCTCTGTATAGAAACCAATCAGCTTCCATGTTTTATTGTCAAAGCTTAATTGAACAAGCTGAAGTTAGAAGCTGATTGGCTACCATGCCCAACTGCACCAGAATCTGACTGCACTCGTTTCAGTACCCCCCCCCCCCCCACCCCCCGGGTTTATTTCTATGCAATCTGCAGGGGGAAAAAACGACCTATTCCCTCATTCCATACAAATGATGTACAGTAAATGCAGGAGTCGCCACCCCCCCTCCCCCATCAGAACATATTTACCAGCACTGCAGGCATTTGCGGCTGTGGTTGATGGAATGCTGGTTTCCCACCAGGACCGCTTGACAGTAGCTGGTCTAACCATCATCTACAGTTGAACAGCGAGCAGTACATGTGGATCAAAATTCAGTTGCTGCTAAACAAGCTAAATTTTGATACATGTATGCCCAGTTAAAGCCAGTTGTTATTTCCTGATGAGCTGAAATATTATTATTATATATTATTACACAGGATTTATATAGCGCCAACAGTTTGCGCTTTCCATTGTACTCCAAATATACTCCTTTTACAAAATGAACAGGGTGAACAACACCTCTAAGTGGAATAATACTATAGTAGTGAAGTCACCTCAGGAAAAATTGTATTGCACAATAACAACCCCTAAAAATACTCAAAAAGACTGAAATAGCTACAGTTGTAAACTTTGCCAAGGAACATAGGGCCAGATTCACAAAAGAGATACGACGGCGTATCTCCTGATACGCCGTCGCATCTCTGTGATCCGCCCGTCCTAACTATGCGGCTGATTCATAGAATCAGTTACGCATAGATAGCCCTAAGATCCGACAGGTTTAATTGACTTACACCGTCGGATCTTAGGATGCAATTCTAGGCTGGCCGCTAGGTGGCGAGGCCATTGCGGTCGGCGTAGAATATGCAAATGACTAGTTACGGCGATTCACGAACGTCCGCGATGCCCGTCGATCTAAATTTACATTGTTTCCATCGAGATACGCGTCGTAAAATTAGGGCTACCTCCTAGGTGTTCTAAGCAATGTTAAGTATGGCCGTCGTTCCCGCGTCGAAATTTTAAATTTCACGTCGTTTGCGTAAGTCGTCCGTGAATGGCGCTGGACGCCATTTACGTTAACGCCAAAACCAATGACGTCCTTGCGACGTCATTTAGCGCAATGCACGTCGGGTAATTTACCCGACGGAGCATGCGCAGTACGCTCGGCGCGGGAACGCGCCTAATTTAAATGGTGCCTGCCCCATTTGAATTAGGCGGGCTTGCGCCGAGCGGATTTACGTTACACCGCCGCAAGTTTACAGGAAAGAGCTTTGTGAATCAGGCACTTACGCTGTAAACCTGCGGCGGTGTAACGTAAATGGGATACGTTACGCCGCCGAGGAGTAACGTAATTGTACCTGAATCTGGCCCATAATAACTGCACTGCTGCAGGGCAATATGGAGTAATAGAAAAGATGGTCCGAGACTGGAAAGCAAAGAAAGATGCATTAAAGAGTATGCCAAGGGGTAAGTGTGCATTAAGAAGAGGCCCCCACATTGGCCAGAATTCGAAAAGCATGTAGCAGACATGATGCATGAGCATCATCACAATGGTTTTGTAGTGACACAAAACAACATACGGATTTTTGCACTTCAGTGGGCCAAATCTAACCCAGATCACAGAAAAGGATTTAAGGCCATTATATCCTGGTGTTCTAGGTTCTTGGAAAGTCATGATCTGGTAATGAGGCAAAAGACCAAAATTGCACAAAAATTACCTGCAGATGTCGACAGTAAAGTAAGTAATTTCCATCTATATGTAATACAACAGCGCAAGAAACACAGCTATGCGTTAAGTCAGATCGGAAATATGGATGAAACTCCTATGTATTTCGATATGGTTGGAAATAAAACAGTCAATTCAAAAGGTGCAAAAAATGTGTAAATGAAAACAACAGGACATGAGAAAACCAGTTTTACTGTGGTACTAGTATGTACAGCTGATGGCCCCAAACTGAGGCCCCGTACACACGTCCGAGGAACTCGACGGGCAAAACACATCGTTTTGCTCGTCGAGTTCATTGTGAAGCCCTCGAGGATCTCGGCGAGCCAAGTTTCCCCGTTGACTAACGAGGAAATAGAGAACATGTTCTCTATTTGGCCCGACGAGATCCTCGTCGGTTTCCTCTGCCGAAAGTGTACACACGGCCGGGTTTCTCAGCAGAATACGGCTCCGATCGAGTTTCTGGCTGAATTCTGCCGAGAAACTTGGTCGTGTGTATGGGGCCTAAGACCCATGACTATTTTCAAAAGAAAAACAATGCCAAAAAACAAGTTACCTGTTGGAGTTTTTGTACATGTGAATAAAAAATGCTGGATGGATGAAGAAGGGGTAAAGCTATGGCTTGAAAATGTATGTAGTAGACAACCAGGTGGACTTCGTTGAGAACGTAGCCTACTGGTGTGGGATATGTTCAGGGCTCATTTAACTCTCAGCACAAAGGAAAGGCTGACAAGAATAAACACAGATGCAGAGTTTATTCCTGCAGGATTGACATCGTAGGTACAGCCACTGGATGTGTGCCTAAACAAGCCATTTAAAGGTCGCATTCGAGAGCAGTGGAATGAGTGGATGGTTAGCAGCGAAAAGTCATTCACAAAAGGAGGAAACATGCGTGCTCCGCAGTTGGATGTGTTGTGCAATTTCGTCATAAAAGCCTGGAATGATATTGATGCAGAAAAAGTAATCAAGTCTTTCAAGAAGTGTGGCATATCAAATTCATTAAAATGATAGGGAGGACAAGTACTTGTGGCAAGATGAAGGGGAAGCCGAAGCTGAAGCCACACCATCTGATGTGGAATTAGATCCATATGATGACTGTCTTACAAATGTAGCACAAGATGTCATTGATGAATTTATGATGTCAGAGGATGAACATGAAGAGGACTTTGAAGGATTTTAACCGCTACAGCCGCGGACGATTTTGGTGGTCAAAGACCATGCCACTTTTTGCGATTCGGCACTGCGTAGTTTTAACTGACAATTGCGCGGTCGTGCGACGTGGCTCCCAAACAAAATTGACGTCCTTTTTCCCCCACAAATAGAGCTTTCTTTTGGTGGTATTTGATCACCTCTGCGATTTAGATTTTTTGCACTATAAACAAAAAAAGAGCGAAATTTTGGAAAAAAATTCAATATTTTTTACTTTTTGCTATAATAAATATCCCCCAAAAATATATATAAAAAAGTTTTTTTTCCACAGTTTAGGCCGATACGTATTCTTCTACATATTTTTTTTTAAAAGTGTTTATTTATTGGTTTGCGCAAAAGTTATAGCGTCTACAAAATAGGGGACTGTTTTATGGCATTTTTATTAATAATTTTTTTTTACTAGTTATGGTGGCGATCAGCGATTTTTATCGGTACTGCAACATTATGGCGGACACATCGGACACTTTTGACACCATTTTGGGACCACTGTAATTTTTACAGCGATCAGTGCTAAAAAAAAAAGGCACCGATTACTGTTAAAATGACACTGGCAGTGAAGGGGTTAACCACTAGGTGGCGCTGCAGGGGTTAAGTGTTCCCTAGGAAGTGATTCTTACTGTTAGGGGGCATAGCTACACGTGACATCTCACTGATGACCGTTCCCGATTATGGGGAACGATCATCACTGACAGTGTTACTAGGCAGAATAGGGGAATGCCCTTGCCGACCGCAATCGCGGGACTCCCGGGAACATCGATTTCCCCGGCAGTGCTTGCGCGCCCACTGGGCAGAAGATTCAAAGGGGCATACCTGTACACTAATCTGCCTGCCCGTGCCATTCTGTCCACGTTAATAGTCATGTGGAGGTCGGCAAGCGGTTAAGTACCAGTGAGTCAACCATTTTCATTAAAATTACCATATTTAAATCAAATTTGATGTTAAACCTGATGTTTTTTTCTAAATGGTGTTGCCTTGGAAGGGGGTAGTCTTAGACGGTGAGTATAGCCCTAAACCCAAAACGTTTTCACTGGAAAAATAGGGGGTGGTCTTATATGACCAGTCGCCTTTTTCATACTCATTAACGTTCTGTGTTCTCTGCAGTGCACCCATGCCAGTCTAAAATCAGCTGCCTTTCTTCCCCATGCTCTACAGTCAGTTCCTGATTTGCCATTAGTGGCCTATTATCAGATTCTGCTTTGCTTCACATACACCCCCCCCCCCCCCCCAGCCTTCTGTTCATGGTACAATTTGGCTTCCTACATAATCAATTCAAGTGAGATGATACATATGGCCACATAATACATGTTCAGCTACAACATTGTCTGATTAGGCAGCAATGCATACCAGTGTGCTATGAACCATTCAGAAGTCAAAAACGATTCAGCTTAAAGTGTATTTCCACTTCTACAGTCAAATTTGAGAAAATCTCTAAAAATGTTTGTTATGTGTTCCCATTCACACAGTATACCTATTTTTATATATATATATATATATATATATATATATATATATATATATATATATATATATATATATATATATATATATATATACACATACACACTTGCTTACTGGCCACATATACCCCCTTCCTGCCCAGAGGCGAAATTTCAGCTTTGGGCACTGCGTCGCTTTAAATGAAAATTGCGCGTTCGTGCGACGTGGCTCCCAAACAAAATGTTTGTTATGTGTTCCCATTCACACAGTATACCTATTTTTATATAAATATCCACTTGCTTACTGGGCACATATGCCCCCTTCCTGCCCAGGCGAAATTTCAGCTTTCGCCACTGCGTCGCTTTAAATGAAAATTGCGCGGTCGTGAGACGTGGCTCCCAAACAAAATTGGCGTCCTTTTTTCCCACAAATAGAGCTGTCTTTTGGTGGTATTTGATCACCTCTGCGGTTTTTATTTTTTTTCCCGCGACCCACAGCTGGGCTCTTAAAGGGGATGAATATATACGTCCCTGTGCCCAGCCGTGCCATTCTGCCGACGTATATCGTCGTGCGGCGGTCCTTAAGTGGTTAATGCATGAATCAAATAAAAACGTTTATTGTAAACAAATTGGTATATACAAAGAAAATACTACGTGTTCATGAATAAATAAATCCTTCTTTTATGGATATGTTTGCAATATTTAAAGATACAGATGTAAATTTTGAAATGAACTTCTGACCCTGCTGAAACTGAAGTTTTGTTAAAAAATGGCTGCACAAGGGTTGAAAACCACCATGCAATGTTGCCAGTAAACATGTTGTAGCTAGTGATTTCTTAGTAAATGTCAACATAACTGTTTATCACTGTGACTATTCATAACCTCATTCTTGGAAGCTGAGGTTAGTGGTGTAAGTATTGACAAGTCCCTGTCTCACCCCTCATCATCTGGCTAACAGCGTGTTGCCCTGTCTGTGAACAGCTCAGATATATTCTGGGAGAGCGTACTCTGGGAAGGATTCATTTCTTCAGCGCAGTCAACAATTTTGTGAGCTGAATTTTAGAAGGTAATGTCACAATAGCAGATGCAGTGACCGCTCTGTGTTTTTAGTTCTTGCACCTGTTTGCCTGTTTTTTTGGATGAAATCCCAGCAGTTCTATAGCAGAAGCAGAGGGAGCTGTTGCTTGTCTTGCCGGTACTAATACCTAAACAGGTATATACTGTGGTAACACATCTTTTCACACAGGATAGTTTGAATTGTTCCTCTATAGCCAGTTATACACTGATCAGCCATAACGTTATGACTACTGACACGTAAAGTGAACAATGTTGATTATCTTGTTAAAATGGCATCTAAAAGTTGGTGGGATATATTGAGCAGCAAGTTAACAGGTTGTCCCTAAAGTTGATGTGGTGAATGAAAATGGGTATTGCAGTTTATTGTGTATGGGGCTGCATAGCCAAAGTCCGGTCAGGGTGCCATGCACCTACACTAGGCATGTGACATCAAAAGTGGTCCATGCAGCAATAGAAGAAGGTTGTCTGGTCCCAAAATTTCTGATGGCGGCCCTGCCTGTCATTTATGTGGTTACTTGACACGTACCAACTACCTAAACATTGTTGCTGACCAAATTCCCTGATGGCAGTGGCCTCTTTCAGTGGGATAATATGCCCTGCCTACTGCAAAAATCGTTCATCTGTGGGATGTGCTGGAAAAACAAGTCTGATCATTGGAGGCCTCACTTCGCAAATTACAAGACTGAATGGATCTACTACTAACAACTTGATGCCAGATACCGCAGCATGCCATTAGAGGTCTAGAGGCGTCCATGCCTTGACCAATCAGGGCAGCAAAATAGGGACCTATTTAATATTAGGTGGGTAGTCATAAAGTTATGGCTGATCGGCGTACCTTATATCCAATGGATGTGGGCGGGTCACAACCAGGGGCTGTGCAGTTAATTGTCACCACGGTGCCTTCTACACAGTACACATGGGAGGGTACACAATCAGGAGCCATTACTCCTTTTGGAGAAAATGGCAGTGTCTGGTCACAAAGCATGAAGGAAACAAAATACATGAGGCATAAGCGGGATGTTCACAGGATAATATATAGACTAAAAACGCACATTAGAAACAAATGAATGCCCTTATATTATAGGCACTTTTATAATAACAATAGGTTCCTTCTGGCTAGAGTCCAGTTTTATCTCTATTCTTGAAACTAAAGGAAAACCCAGAGTGTGCTTATAAGCCTAAATACTTGAAGCTGCTTCAACCATGACCATTCCTCTTGAGTGAAAATTGTGGAAATAATGATGGTGCAGCTTCATTTGTCAGAATAGGAAATAAGATCAGCTTTCTTGAATTGGACAAATTCTCAGATAAATTTTTTTAAATAAAAGTGTGGTGAGTTGCAAACACAAATGCCTACTATGAACCATGGCAAGGATTGATAGAATAAAATATTTGGGTATAAATTCAAAATGAAGCTATCATTAGAGGCATTATAATTGTTTTACATCAACATTTTAACCTGTGTTTTAGTGCTGGTTCACCCCAGGAATCGCAAAGGAATGGAAACAGACCAGCCTAGGCAGCAAGTACCTGCTGTCCTAGACCAGTAATTTTGGTTATACAGTCTGGATCAAAAATTTAAGACCACTTGAAAAATTGCAAAAAATCATATTTTACATTGTTGGATCTTAACAAGGTTCCAAGTAGAGCTTCAACATGCAAAAAGAAGAAATGAGAGTGAGACAAAACATTTGTTGAGCATTCAATTCAATGAAAACAACGAATAAACTGAAACAGGCTGTTTTTCAGCTGATCAAAAGTTTAGAACCACACCTCCAAAAAAAAAACTAAACCCCCCCCAAAACAGAAATCCAACTTCCAAACATGAACTCCGTAATGAGTAGCTCCGCCGTTATTGTTGATCACTTAAAAAATTCGTTTCGGCATGCTTGATGCAAGCGTTTCCATGAGGTGAGTGGGAACATTTCTCCAAGTGGTGAAGACAGCCGCACAAAGGTCATCTACTGTCTGGAAATGTTGTCCATTTTTGTAAACTTCCCTTGCCATCCATCCCCAAAGGTTCTCAATTGGATTTAGATCAGGGTAACACGCAGGATGGGCCAAAAGAGTGATGTTATTCTCCTGGAAGAAGTCCATTGTCCTGCTGGCATTGTGTACTGTAGCGTTGTCTTGTTGAAAAACCCAGTCGTTACCACACAGACGAGGGCCCTCAGTCATGAGGAATGCTCTCTGCAACATCTGGACATAGCCAGCAGCCGTTTGACGCCCCTGCACTTCCTGAAGCTCCATTGTTCCACTGAAGGAAAAAGCACCCCAGACCATTATGGAGCCCCCTTCACTGTGGCGCGTAGAAAACATCTCAGGTGGGATCTGCTTGTCATGCCGGTAACGTTGGAAACCATCAGGACCATCAAGGTTACATTTTTTCTCATCAGAGAATAAAACTTTCTTCCACCTTTGAATGTCCCATGTTTGGTGCTCTCTTGCAAAGTCCAAACGAGCAGTTCTGTGTTGTTCAAGGAGACAAGGTTTTTGAAGAAGTTTTTTGTTTTTGAAGCCGTCTGATGGTTATGGGGCTGCAGTCAGCACCAGTAAGGGCCTTAATTTGGGTCGAGGATCGTCCAGTGTCTTGATGAGAGACCCTGCTTATGCAGTTCAGCAACCCGACCACGTTCAAAAAGGGAGAGTTTTTTTGTCTTTGCCATCACCACGTGTGACTACCTCACAGAGAATGACAGTGAATCCACATCTTTGCACAGATTTGGCCTTTTAAAGGCATGTGGTCCTAAACTTTTGATCAGTTTATTTGTTGTTTTCATTAAATTGAATGCTCAAAAAATGTTTTGTCTCACTCTCATTTCTTCTTGTTGCATGTTGAAGCTCTACTTGGAACCTTGTTAAGATCCAACAATGTACAATATGACTTTTTGCCATTTTTCAAGTGGTCTTAAACTTTTGATCAGGACTGTATATATAAAAAAGTGCTAAAGTGCTTAGTACAAGTATAAATGTACAAATGTAAGGCAGCAGCACTCTCTACTGTTTGAATACCAACAATGCAAAACACATCAAAAAATGCATTTCACTAGCTCTGTAAACTCTTAATTATAAAAAATAATTTGTGAAAAAAAATCAGTATTGCAATAAAGAAGTAAAAAAAATCATATACATAGCCATAAAAAAACACACAAACATATGAAGTGCTCTAAATCAATGACATAAAGTCCAGCTGCGTAGTTAAAGAGGAGCTCCAGTCTGAAAAAAAAAAAAAACAGTCAGCAGCTACAAATACTGTAGCTGCTAATTCTTTTAATATTACCTGTCCAGGAATCCCATGATGTTGGCACATGAGCCGGCTCGTCAATCGGCTTCAGGTGCAGGTGTCGGCATTGTAAGTAAGGGAAACTGGCAGTGAAGCCTTGCGTGAGTCGCCCCACGCCCTGCGTGACCTGTGTGCTTCCAGCACAGAGACCGGTGGGTACTGGAAAGATCCCGATGCAAACTTGCGATCAGAAGCTTTCCGATCATGTGACAACTGTGAAAGGCCCTAAATGCTGGGAGGCAGGGAGTAGTTCAAAAGTGAATCATGGGGGGGGGGGGGGGTGGCTTGGACATGGCGTAGTGACAATGTTGCTTGATAGAGCTCCCGACTCCTGACCGGCCTATTACTGCAGATATGACAGATCCAGGTCTACCATGAGCTATTTCAGATGCCGGAGAATAAAAAAAGACTAGAGGGGCTTCACCCACCCCGGTCATTAGCCAATTTTCCTGGATACCTCTCGATCACCCTCGGTGGGCCTCTTACCTGAGCCAAATGGCGCCCTGAGGCCTAGTGGGCAATCACCTACTCCATCCATGGCCACCTCACAGATGACAGTACCTAGCACACTGGCAGGCCTGCGCGCCCTCCTAGATACCTCTCATCAGCACTCTCTTAGTCCAGGGCCTTCCACACAGTCCCAGCAGAAAAATGCGGATAAAAGAGCTTTGCTTTAAGCTCTGCCCACGAAGACCAGCATAGAAGCAATAATGCTTTGGCTGGAGGAGCTGCATAGGTGAGATTTCCAGCAGCTCCGCTCGAAGGTACATGTCCAAGATGACAGACTGTCCAAAGGAGAGACCCTGGTCTCTGCCATAGAGTTGCAGGTGTCTCAGTTAGAAAGGGGTCATGCTGCTCATCGGGATCACCTGGTTGAGGCTCAGTTGCATATGGAAGACTCTGAGCCACCAAAACAATTTGCATCTCAGAGGTCTGCCTGAAGTGACTGCAATCTTCCACACCGTACTCAATGCTAGCCCATTGCCAGCTCTGGAATTTGATCGAATTCACCGGGCATTAGGACCCAAATCTTCTGACTCAGACTGCCCGAGAGACGTGATCTGTCACCTCCATAGGTATTCTCAGAAGGAACTGATACTCTGCAGTGCCTGATCAAAGGGTCAGATCGATTTTGATGGAGCGCAGATTTCAATTCTGCCTGATATCTCCAGAGCCACCTTGCAAAGGAGGGCGATGATGAAACCTCTGCTGGAGAAGCTGCGTCAAAGGCACCTGTCCTATCGATGGGGTTTCCCCCTATAACTTACAGTCCACAAGGAGGGTTTATCTTTCCTACTGCGCCACCAGGAAGATTTGCCTGACCTCTTTCTGTTCCTTGATATGGAGCCAATACCGTTGTAGGACTAGTTGCTCCTGTTACCAAGTCGTTCTCCCTGCTCATCTGCACATACCCTCCACACGATGAAACGGAGAAGAGCAAATAGGACCCTGGTCCCGGTGGATGCCCTAAAGTCTTAACCAGATTTCCATTTGGCCGTGAGTACTTTGCCTTTAGAGCTGATGAGCTCACTGAACTGGCTATGAGGCCTCGTACACACGACCGTTTTCCTCGACAAAATCCATCAAGAAACTTGGTGGCAGAGCTTTTTTGCCAAAGAAAACTGTCATGTGTATGTTTTTCGTCGAGAAAACTGTTGTGGATCTCTGCGAGAAAAAAAGAGAACAAGTTCTCTTTTTTCTCGTCGGGAGTCTCAATTTCCTTGTTGTGTTTCTCAACGGGCTGGTTTACGACGAGAAACACGTTTGTGTATATGCTTAGAAACCCACGCATGCTCAGAATAATGTATGAGACAGGAGCGCACATTCGGTAAAAGTAGCGTTCGTAATAGAGATAGCACATTCGTCACGCTGTAACAGACTGAAAAGCACGAATTGTCTCTCACCAAACTTTTACTAACACGCAGTAACATGAGATTAGCAAAAGCATCCCCAAGGGTGTCGCCAGTGGAATAGAACTTCCCCTTTATAGTGCCGTCGTACGTGTTGTACGTCACCGCGTTTGAGAACGACAAGATTTTGTCTTGACAGTGTGTACGCAAAGAAAGCTTGACAAGATTCGACAAGCCTGACAAGGAACTCGTCAAGGAAAACTATGTTTCTTTTATGACGAATTTCTGGGTTGTGTGTACGAGGCCTCATGCTGAACTTTCCTGGCTACAGCCAGCTGAATCCTGCTCCGCTTTCTCCTTCTTTCCATCCGACAGACAGTCTATATGCTTTAAAAGACGAGACTTTATGCCCCTCTCCAACTTTCAGTCCCCCTGCTTGTCATAGAACAAACTTCTGTGCCCTCTGGCCACATATTCAACTGCTGCACATTTGCATATGGGCACTCTGCCTGTGCAAGTGATACAGGGAATTCTAGGTGTCAGCGGCTGGCTCTCCCCCTTCCCCAGGGAGCCGATTCTACCAGCTCAGTTGGATTTCCCAGGACACCCACTAGATTAGATCTTTGATGAAGGGTCATGAGCGACTCTGATGTGGGGGTCCTTCCATGGGGGGGTGCAGGGAGGTGGGCAGTGGCCTATTGATAGGTCTTCTTGGATGGATGGGGAAATTTCATTCCTTCATTTTGCATGTGTATGCCTACTGTTAATTATTGCAGGATATGACTTGAGGTTACAGACATGTTTAAGCCTACAATAACTTGTTTTACCCTGTTGTTGTTATTTTTTAAATGTCCTGTGTTTATTATGTACGTTCTTGGTAGAGTCGCTATAATATGGGATTGATATACGGAGGAGCTACCCAGGGCTTGTGCAGTTTCTTCCTCCCCCCTCTTCCCCTTTCTCCCTAATTCCCCCCTCCCCCCTTCCCCTTTGTTGCCTTCTCTGGGTATCCTTCTGAAACCCTGCACGTATACTAGAGATAATGGACTCCAAAGACATGCTGATAGGTAAATTGGATCCTGTCCAAAAAAAATTGGCCCAGTGTATATATATGTATATCTGTGTGTATGACTGTGTGTCCGAAGCGTGTCGAGATCCTACGGGGTAAAATGACCGCACCAGCCAAGCAGACACTGGCTGGAAAAGCGCCCAGAGGCGATTTAGTTCGCATGTGCAGCGCGATACAAGTCATTCATTCATTCAGGTACATTTTTGCTGCTTATTTATTTTTTGATTCCTTGTTTCTTCCTTCTTCTGTTTTTCTACAAGCCCGAACCTCTCCCTCTTTCCCTCCCAATTTTTTCCCCCCCTTATCTCCCTCCATAACTACCACCTGCAGCTATGGCCCCTACTAAATCTGAGTACATCCGGCTGGACTCTTTTAATGTGAAGGTGCTGAATACCCCTGAAAAACGCTCCATGGTACTCTCAAATCTAAAACAAATGAAAGCTTATCTTTGTTTTCTTCAGGAGACTCATTTACGTGCTGACAGAATCCCTAGACTCCATGATCGTTATTTCCCAATGGTCCAGCATGGTTGCTCGCCTGATTCCAAATCCAAGGGGGTTAGCATCCTACTTCTCGGGTATTCAGAGATCAGTGGTTTGATGCTGAAGGTTGCGCTCTCTTCGTAAAGGGAAATATTGGACGCTCCTTGGTTACCCTGGTAAACTTATATTTACCCAACTGAAACCAGATCACCTTTTTGGAATCAGTTCTCGCCAAACTTACCAAATTTGCAGAGGGAGCGGTTATAGCTAGGGGGACATGAACCTCCCTATGGACTCGGTTTTGGATGCCTCAAGGAACGCTTCTCATATCTCTTATTCTGCACTAAAATGAGTGAAGAACTTTCATGCTTTTTACCTGATGAACGATTAGCAGATACTCCATCCAAACGACCGAGATTATACGTTCTATTCTCACCCACATGACTCGTACACTAAAATTGATGTCTTCTTGATGCCTCAATCACTCCTGTCGAAGGTCACATCCGCGTCCATTGGTCCAATCACTTTCTCGGACCATGTGTGTGGCGTGTGCCTTAAGAGGGTCAAGGCAAAAAAGACGCTCACTAAAACTACTCGACGGTTCTGAAAGGCCAACTACGTGCATTGGCAATGGACAAAGCTATGACCGCAAAATTCAGATGCTCATTTTACGAGCACAGTAATAAATGCGGCAAACTATTGGCTAGTGCATCAGAGCACAACAAGCACGTACATTTATCCCAGAGCTTCATAACGAAACTCAGCACAAGGTACAAGCAACAGAGGAAACAGCTGAAATTTGGCATTGTCTCACCTGCCAAAAAGAACTCTGGGGTAGATTCACGTACGGGCGCCTAAAATTAGGACGGCCTAGCCTACTTTTTTTAGGCTACACCACCTTAAATTATTAAGGTTAAAAGTGATTCTCAAACCACTTACCTTCAAATTTTAGGCGGCATAGCCTAAAACGAGCGGGCGTAAGCGCGCCTAATTCAAATGACTGGGAGGGGGGCGTATATTATTGAAATGAGGCTTGACCTCACGTTTTTGACGTTTTTTACACTGCGCATGCGTCGCGCGACTACATTTCCCAGTGCGCATTGTGGCTAAGTAGGCCGTATGGGCCTATTGATTTTGACGCGTACGTAAACGACGTAAATCCTGATTCGCGGACGACTTGCGCAAACGACGTAAAAAAATTCGAACCTCGCGGCGGGAACGGCGGCCATACTTAACATTGTTATTCCACCTCGACGGTGTAGGCCCGGCGTACGCTCGTAAATCGTCGGGAATCGGCGTAGCCCCTCATTTACATAATCTAGGCCGGCCGCAATGGCAGCGCCATCTAGCGGGCAAAAGAAACATTGCAGCCTAAGATAGAATGGCGCAAGCCAGCCTATCTTAGGTATGTTTAAGTGTATCTCTGTTAGAGAATACACTTGAACATAGGCCGGCTTAGATTCAGGCCTCGTACACACGGCCGAGGAACTCGACGTGCCAAACACATCGAGTTCCTCGGCCAGTTCAGCCCTGAAGCCGCCGAGGAGCTCGGCGGGACGAGAGCTCCCATAGAACAACGAGGAAATAGAGAACATGTTCTCTATTTCCTCGCCGAGGTCCTCGTCGGCTTCCTCGGCCGAAAGTGTACACACGGCCGGGTTTCTCGGCAGAATTCAGCCAGAAACTCGGTCGGAAGCTGAATTCTGCCGAGGAAACTGGTCGTGTGTACGGGCCTTCAGAGTTAGGTCGGCTTATCTATAGATAAGCCGGCCTAACTCTTTGTGAATCTACTTATCTGACTCCTAATGTTTTTTTTTTTTTTTTTCAGACTTCAGTTTTGCTTTGTTTCTCAACATCTGATGCAATTTATTATATAGTAAAGCCTTGTCCTAGGTCAATTAAGGAATTAAACAAATGTAATATTT
The DNA here is from genome assembly GCF_905171775.1 of Rana temporaria. Classification (NCBI taxonomy): domain Eukaryota; kingdom Metazoa; phylum Chordata; class Amphibia; order Anura; family Ranidae; genus Rana; species Rana temporaria. The sequence continues at coordinate 400,755,233 of NC_053490.1, forward strand.
AGGGTCACATTTTAATATATATTTTTCAAGTTTAATTTAAATTTTTCAATAGATTAAGCTAATATTTTATTTACAATGGGCTGGGAAGCAACAAAATGATGGAATCAAATCTTAAAGTACAACTAAAGGCAAAACTATTATTTTAGTTTTGGGGAGAACGGAGATGGATTAGAACATGTCAGTTATTATTGCTGTCTGTGCCCCTGTTAGGGAGAATTGCCCTCTCTATTTGTCCTGTTTGCCAATATTAATTTAAAGTGAAAGAGGAAAAAACTGTGGGTTGTGCACAGAATAGTAAGAGGTGAAATCTTCCAATGGAGACACTAGTTCTGGTGACATAGGGGGTCTCCAAGGGATTCCCTTAATTTGGTGAAATCTCCCCAACGGTACACCAATGGGGAAAACTGTAAGGGGTTGACCCTCCCTTACTCTATCCAAAATATAAAAAAAAAGTTTTGACTATAGTCAGCACTATTGATACTGAAATACCTGTTTAACACTCCTGAACCAAACAAATATGTACACTTATGAAAATAATGGGAACATTTTAGGATTTCATGGTTGAATAAATTTGCTCTTTAATCCTTTATTTTACATTTTTTTATTGTTACGGAAAATAATGCATATCAGTTTCCAATATTAAGAAAACTTAAAGCGGTGGTTCACCCTAATTGTCAAGTTTTTCTTGTTAAAACCAGCAGCCATTGTACTGTATCTATCCGTTTTTTTTATTTTTTTAATAGGCCTCCTTACCTTGGAATGAGGGCCTTTTGTGAGCTGTCACTCACATTTCCCCGCGGGAGTGGGCGTGGTTTCGAAAAATCCCCGATCAGCGCTATGTCTCCTGGGAGCGAGTCCTGAGAATCCCAGGAGACGCGCTGTGTTTGAAATCCCGCGGGTCACGTGACTAGTCTGGCTAGTCACAGCGGGGAGTGTCCTTTTCAGGACGCTGCCGGCCTTTGTCCTAGCAACTATGCAGTGTTGACGGCGCGGCTCGCCGTCACACTGCATAGTTGCTAGGACAACAGCCGGCAGCGTCCTGAAAAGGACACTCCCCGCTGTGACTAGTCACGTGACCCGCGAGATATCGCGAGATTTCAAACACGGCGCGTCTCCTGGTATTCTCAGGAGACACCGCATCCCGGAAGATAATACAGGAGGGATTCACGGTGCCAGCAGTTAAGATGGCAATGTCCATCATCAGATTTTATAAAATCTTCTTTTGGGGGAAATCGTCCTGGTGGCGGCTGCGACTAGGAGACTGGTGAGTACAATTTTCGTTGCACCATCAGCTTTACAAAAACGTCTTTAAAAAAAAACGTTTTCCCGCGGAACTACCGCTTTAAAGCATACATACAAGTATATAGCTTAACAATATGCCAGATCAAGGACACGTTAACTATACAACGTACCTAATGGAGAGGAGGCACAAGGCCTTCATAGCATATCAAGTCAAATAGGAGAGTAGCTAACATTGGAACAATTACAAAAATAATCGGAATCAATAAATAGGAGGTTTACAAGGATGAAACCTCGAAAAGCCATATTCCGATGTTTTATGGTGGGAGAAGATCAGGAGAAATAAAAAATAAGGGGGGGGGAGGAGAGAGAGGGGCAGAAAAAGGAAAGAGGAAAAAATAAGTAAAAGAGGTCAACCGCTCCCGGCGACCCCCGGGTCCATAACTTAGCGTTCATGAGGAGGACAAGCCTCAAGGTTCCAGGAGGGGCTCATCAAAGTCTGAAGGATGAAAATGGTCCACCCAGGGTTGCCAAATCCTGAGGTGTTTGGGTATTTTATCTTGATTAGTTGCCTGAATTTTACTGTGTATCATAGCCTGGGTGACCCTATGTTTAGTTTCAATTGTGCAAAGGGTAGGGGACTTCCAGGCATGCGCTATTGTTTGTTTGGCTGCTGTCATAAGTTGTAGAATAAGGCAGAACTCGGCTCTAGTGCAGTCCAAGATATTGTGGTTCAGTAGCACGAGTGATGGGTCAGGATCAAGCTCTTTAATCCTTTTAACTATGTCAAATCTCAGAAAGTCCCCTAACTAGGTACCGATAGGATCCTAATAAATATGTGTGGCTAAACTCCGACAAGGTCTTTTGGACATCCAGGGGCAGATCCACGTAGCGTGGCGCATTGTTCCGTCCAGCGTAGCGTATCTCTGATACACTAAGCCGCCGTAACTTACAGCGTATTTTCCTTATCCTGAAAGAATTTGCGCCGTAAGTTACGGCGGCGTAGTGTAACTTTGGCGGCGTAAGGGCACGCAATTCAAATGGATGAGATGGGGGCGTGTTTTATGTTAATACGTCTTGACCCGATGTAAATGACGTTTTTTTTTAATGGCGCATGCGCCGTCCGTGGGGGTATCCCAGTGCGCATGCTCGAAATTAACCCGCAACAAGCCAATGCTTACGACGTGAACGTCATTCTACGCAAAGCCCTATTCGCGAACGACTTACGCAAACAACGTAACATTTTCAAAATTTGACGTGGGAACGACGTCCATACTTAACATAGGGTACGCCTCATATACTGTAGCAGGGGTAACTATACGGCGAAAAAAGCCTTACGGAAACAACGTAAAAATATGCGCCAGGCGGACGTACGTTCGTGGATCGCCGTATCTAGCTAATTTGCATACTCGACGTGGAAATCGACGGAAACGCCACCTAGCGGCCAGCGTAAATATGCACCTTAGATCCGACGGCGTACTAAGACGTACGCCAGTCGGATCTAGCCCAGCTTCAGGCGCATCTTGTTTTGTGGATACAAATGTTTAGTGCAGCTTAGTGCTGAAAGCATCACAGGATGCCATATGAATGAAAATTGCAGATTTATTTATGGCTGTATTGAACTCACACTGTTTCTGTTCCTGCATGGGTTTGCGGTAAATTAAACAGAGTTTGAGAACAAAAAGCTAAAGAAAAACTCAGCCAGTTACAAATATAATAAGCGGCTCAAAAACAACCAAAAAATAGTTTGGTGATTCTTTTGTACAACTAAAGATTTCGGATTCAGGGCTTTCCCTTTTGAAACAGTATTAAAGAAGATAGTGCATTTTAACAAGCTTGCAGCTGACAAAATGCCCCATGATATAGGTTTCAGCATGTGAATTAGTGTCGTTCCAGACCGCAGGTGCACCCTATGCAAATGGCTAAGCTTTAATTCACTGCTATAAAACAGACAGACTGTTATAAGCAAGCGTAATAGAAGACTGTAAGCCCTCCAGCCATGTGCTTGGAGAATGATCTCTTCATGGTCTCTTCCTGCCCTGCTGTGTAAGAGGGCTGACTTCAAGCATGTCAAGGTTAACACAAGGCAGCGCGTTCTGAAAGAAGAGCAGTTTCAAACAGCCCAGGATCCTGGCTTTTATCCATGCGGCAGGATCAGCCAAAGGGCAGCTCTTCTCACTCCGAGCAGGATTTACCATCACAGACTGATCTCTCCTTCTAGCGATACTCTCAGCGAACAGTCATTATATTACTGGGGAACAACACTCCCTTGTCTTATCACGACACATAAGGCAGATAAAAGGCGCCATACTCTAGGGCCTCACTGGCATAAAATAATACAGAATTTTGCTGTTTCAGTGAAAATAATTAATTTAGAAATAAATAAGTTGGAGTAAAAAAGTAACCTTTACGATAATAATGAGGGGACATGGATCCAGTATTGACTTTCTAGCAGCCTGGAGAGCAATGCAGCAACAGCTGCAAGAGGAAAAAAGGTCAGTGTTTTAAACACATACACTGGGCATAATAGCTTTTGCAATGGGCATACAAGCACCCATAAACCAACTAGTAAGCTGCTTTCACACTGATCTGCGGGTGCAGCACAGTGCACCTGCGGCTTTCCTGGGGGTTAGCTGCACTGAGCCAAAGACTTCTATTATACAGTATCTGGCAGGTTTGGTGTGCTTTCTGAAAGTGCCTATAGAAACAAAGGGGCAAAGTGGGTGTTCAAGGGTGGCTTGCCAGTATTTGTATGGTCTTCTAAGTTACACCAAACATCATATAATATAAAAATGTCCTAAATTTATTTTACAAAAATTGATATAGCATTAAAAACATATACAAATCTTAATCCATAGATGAATGCATTGAGTAAAATGAATTACTGTCAAGTGTATGGATACAATAATGCATTTGACGGCTAAATGCCACTTCTTCAGATCATCATATTCACTTATAACAGTTATCCAGTAGAACATTTCTTAGTTAAAAGATATACACAGAGAAGCCCCGATCCTCCTCTTCTCTGGTCCCCCGCTGGCAATCCTTGCTCCTCCCCCCTGCTGAGTGCCCCACACCAAGCAGCTTCCTATGGTGGAACTCGTGCAATCTTGCTCCTGAGCCACACTCTGTGGGCCAGATTCACATACAATTGCGGCGGCGTAACGTATCACATTTACGTTACACCGCCGCAAGTTTTACGGGCAAGTGCTTGATTCACAAATCACTTGCCCGTAAACTTGCAGCACCGTAGCGTAAATCTGTCAGGCGCAAGCCCACCTAATTCAAATGGGGCGTGTATCATTTAAATTAGGCGCATTCCCGGGGTTAGTTAGCGTGCTCGCTCCCTCCCTTGGGACTACATCCCTGCGGGGAGACGCTCTGAGCCGTTCTGGTTTGGGGTTAGTCAGCGTGCTCGCCCCCTCCCTTGGGACTACATCCCTGTGGGGAGATGCTGTGAACATATTTAGAAAATAAAAAACAAACCTTTACAACCCCTTTAATAATGCCTTCTATATATTTTTTTGCACTTTTTTATTTGCACACATGCTTTCAATTCCAGTGATCTCTTTTAAGCCCAATCTTGTATCTAACCTTAAAATGATTTTAGTTGTTTGTATTGATACTTAAAGTGATTGTAAAGTCTTGTTTTTTTTTCTATTAAAATAAAAAACATATTATACTTACCTGCTCTATGCAGTGGTTTTGCACAGGGTAGCCCGGATCCTCCTCTTTTCAGGTTTTTGGCTGCAGTTCCTGGCCCCTCCCTCCTGTTGAGTGTCCCCTCGGCAGGCAGCTTGCTACGGGGGCCCCCCGAGCCGAGCTGCAGCTCCGTGTATCCATTCAGACAGGGAGTCACTGTTCAGCCCCACCCCCCTCTCTCCTGATTGGCTAACCGAGTTTGATTGAGGGAGCCTATGGCGTCGCTGCTGTGTCTCAGTCAATCACGAATGATGGATGGCCAAGGCACTCGTGGACATCGCTGGATTGAGATGGGCTCAGGTAAGTATTAGAGGAGCTGAGGGGGGCTTCTGCACAAAGAAGGCTTTTTATAGTAATGCATAGAATGCATTAAAATGAAAAACCTTCTGACTTTACAACCACTTTAAGACTCAGAGGCATATTTATAAAGCAGTAATTGTGATTTATATGACTGTGTCTGTCTGTCACCTAACACCAGATATTTAACTTTTACAATCCTGGGCCTTGCTGCTGGTCCTGAGATTTAAGAAACTCAGGAGTAGATTGGCTCTGGGTCATGCATTTTTAGAACTAGTGAATGCAGTTAAATATATTGCGCACTATGGTCCAGATTCACAGAGAGTGGGCGCACATTACGCCGCCGTAGCGCAAACCAATGTACGCTACGCCAACGCAGTGCAGAGAGGCAAGCATGAAATTCAGGAAGCCAGTGCTCCCAATGCTGCACCGGCGTGGCGTAGGTTTCGAAAGCGCAGGCTGGCGTAGGTGGAAGTGGGCTTGCCCCATGCAAACCCATGCAAATGAGGCGTGACCCCATGCAAATGATGGTTCGAGAGCCAGACAAGTACGTTTAACGAACTGCGCATGCGTCGTGACATGGACGCATCCCCGTGCGCATGCTCACAACCACGTCGGAACAACTGCCTAAGATACGCTGGATCACTGCGTACGCCATGAACGTAACCTACGCCCATCCAGACACACGTCCAACGTAAAATACGCCGGCTTGGCCGGCTTGTGTTCCCTAATGCAGACCTTTACATGTCTGCTGCTGAGTTACACCTCCTTTATGGAGCTTAACTTTACGCCGAACGTACAACTTACGCGCACCTCTCGTAGCTTGCGTCGGGCGCGCGCAGGTTCGTGAATCGCCGTATTTTCCTAATTTGCATATTTGAATGGCTAATCAATGGCAGCGCCACCATGCGTCCAGGCGTATCTTAGTTTGTGGGTCCGGCACACAGATACAACGGTGCACATTTGCACTTACGTCGGCGTAACTTGATATACGTTGGCGTAAGTGCTTTGTGAATCCGGGCCTATGTTTTTAGTTGAGTAGGTCTGGGAACTTAGGGCCAGATCCACAAAAGGGATACGCAGGCGTATCTGCTGATACGCCGTCGTATCCCTGTTTCTATCTATGCGGCTGATTCATAGAATCAGTTACGCATAGATATTCCTAAGATCCGGCAGGTGTAATAGTTTTACACTGTCGGATCTTAGGATGCAGTACCGCGGCCGCCGCTGGGGGCATTTCTCGTCGAAATTCCGCGTCGGGTATGCAAATTAGCACTTACGGAGATCCACGAAGGTTTTTCCCTTCGTTAAGTCTCCGTAAATGTTAGTTTGCCGTCGCAAAATTAGGGCTGCTTTTACAGTGTAAACTTAGTACACCATGTAAAAGTATACCCTTCTTTCCCGCGTCGCTGTCAAATTTTTTTTTAATTTTTTTTTTCCCCGCCGCATCTCTTTTTTACCCGTCGCGATTCACAAAACTCGGCGCAACGTAACGCAAAGCACGTCGGGAAAATAGCGTCGGGAGCATGCGCAGTACGTCCGGCGCGGGAGCGCGCCTAATTTAAATGGGACTCGCCCCATTAGATTGGTAAAAGGGATAGATGCTGCGCTGCTAGTATGGTGTGTGCATATATGTCAATACCAACATAACAAGGTAAACAATATACACACTGCAGTAAATAAAGTGCTTAATAGTGCAACAAATACAAAGGTGAAATAGTGCACTAGAATAAATAATAGTCCATGTAGCTGTGATCAGCTAAGATGTAATTGGACGTTATGTAGTCTTCATGAAAGCACCCAAGTTGTGTTGGAGAGAAAATCCACAGCAAGTGTAAGACAGCTGGTTAACCACTTAAGGACCCCCCACTGTATATATACGTCCTCTTTTTAAACATGGATATCTCAGTAACGGCAGCAGCTGCTGCCACAACTGAGATATCCATGTTTTCAGCTGGCGGCCGTGTAAACGATAACGGCGGTCTCCGCGGCGGATTCGCCGCGAGATCGCCGTTATCGGTGGCGGGAGAGGGGCCCCCCCCCCTCCCGCCGCTTTTCCGCGCCCTCCGCCGCTTACCGGAGCCGTCGGTAGCGGCGGAGGAGATCCGATGCTGCCGCCTGGAGAGTGAGGACTTGAGTGAGGGCAAGATGGCCCCCACCCGTCCTCATAGCTCTGCTGGGCGGAAGTGACGTCAAAACGTCAGTCCCGCCCAGCCTCTTAAAGAGACAAATTTTTTTCTGTCATTTTTTTAAATGACAAATTTTCCTTTTTTTTTTTTTTTTTTGCATTTAAGCCTAAATATGAGATCTGAGGTCTTTTTGACCCCAGATCTCATATTTAAGAGGACCTGTCATGCTTTTTTCTATTACAAGGGATGTTTACATTCCTTGTAATAGGAATAAAAGTGATCATTTTTTTTTTTTTTTATATTTTAGTGTAAAAAATAATAAAATCAATAAAATTAAATAAGAAAACAAAAAAAAAAATTTTTTTAAAGCGCCCCGTCCTGACGAGCTCGCGCGCAGAAGCGAACGCATACGCAAGTAGCGCCCGCATATGAAAACGGTGTTCAAATCACACAAGTGAGGTATCGCCGCGATCGTTAGAGCGAGAGCAATAATTATAGCCCTAGAGCTACTCTGTAGCTCAAAAAATGCAACTTATAGAATTTTTTAAACGTCGCCTATCTAGATTTTTAAGGGTAAAAGTTTGACGCCATGCCACGAGCGGGCGCAATTTTAAAGCGTGACATGTTGGGTATCATTTTACTCGGCGTAACATTATCTTTCACAATATATAAAAAAATTGGGCCAAATTTATTGTTGTCTTATTTTTTAATTCAAAAAAGTGAATTTTTTCCAAAAAAAGTGCGCTTGTAAGACTGCTGCGCAAATACGGTGTGACAAAAAGTATTGCAATGACCGCCATTTTATTCTCTAGGGTGTTAGAAAAAAATATATATATAATGTTTGGGGGTTTTAAGTAATTTTCTAGCAGAAAAAAATGTTTTAGTCTTGCAAACACCAAATCTGAAAAACACCTGAGGTCTTTAAGTGGTTAAAGCACCTCCACCTCAAGTAAATATTCTGCTTACCGAACACCAAATTATAAATCGCATGTAGTACTGTATCTGATAGATAGCCTCCGTTCCCCAGCTAGGTTCCTCCACACCAGATGGAAAAATGGATGATCCTTAGCCAGAACGCACTCATGCGTTAAACCCAGGAGTGAAAACAAGAAGGGCAAACATAGAGTAGTACTGCTACCAAAACGATTTATTGTAAAACAAAGTTATGCACTCACATGTCCATAGTAGTACATTAGCGTGTGTTAAATTTAAAGCCGGCCGGCTTGTATAATCCGTTCGTTCCTTCCGGATAGTCACGGGCAAACAATGATGACGTCAGCACGCCGTTCCTCCCTACGCCGTTTCGTCAGTAAGATGACATCTTCCAGGGGCAATTAGATTGGGCCCGCCTTGCGCCGGACGGATTTAAGTTACACCGCTGCAAATTTCTAGGTAAGTGCTTTGTGGATCGGGCACTTAGGTAGAAATTTTGCGGTGGTGTAACTTAAATCGGAATATTTAAGTTGCGCCCGCTGTACGTGGATCTGGCCCTTAGAACTCCTTGTACTGCACTACCACAGGTCTGAGCCTAGAACAGTGTTCAGCAACAATAGAGAGTTGCAGAACAAAGCAGTCTGATAAACAGAATCACTACCAGGATAACTGTAAAAAAAAGTCTGCATACAAAATGTTGCAGTCAAGATTAAAAACTATTAAATAGTAATAATATATTTTCATGTCTGACGGATGTGTATTTTTAGAAATGGGTACATTTTGGCACTGTGACTTTGTTAAACAAGGGATTTATTTAAAAAAGTGAGCATGGCCCTCTGATTCCTCTTGTACCAAATTGTATTGTAACTGTAATGCCTGCCTCAATTTTGTAAAGCACTGGGCAAACTATATAATTCCTGTATAATAATAATAAGAAAGTTTAAAGCGGAACTAAACCCTCCTATCCTTTTCAGTGAAGCTACCATCTTAGCCCTCCGTTTGACCTGCAACTGCCATGGCGCTGCACATGTGATCAATTATGACAACAGCTATTTGATGGTTACACAGTTTGACTGACAGCACAAGCAAATGTGATAGTTAGCATTCCCGTCATGCCGGAAATGTAACTGTTTTTTTAAACTGTTAAATCGATGGGTTTAGTTCCGCTTTAAAGCAGAGTTCCACCCATTTAAAAGTCAGCAGCTACAAAAAGTGTAGCGGTTGACTTTTAATAATCAGACACTCACCTGTCCCATGGTCCAGCAATGCGGGTTCAGCGAGCCCCGCTCCTCTCCCGCTCCTCTCTGCAGCTCCGGCATTCTAACTGTGGGTGCCTGGCTGTGGCTTCACAACCAGGCGCACACTGCGCATGTGCTAAGCACTTTAAATGGCCAGGTAATCTTCTGGGACCAGAAGATCGCAGGGAGGGAGAGGTGATCTTCCTTCCGGCGCCGCAGAGCCAAGGGAGGAAGTGGGAACTGGGTGCCTGCTCCTCCCCCAAAAAAATTACATGCCAAATGTGGCATGCCAGGGGTCACCAGTACTTAAAGCGGAAGTTCCATTTTTGGGTGGAACTCCACTTTAAGTGTTGGGTTACAGCAGGGTTTGACAAATTTGCTTGGAATCTAGGAGCCAGCTAAAAAAGTTAGGAGCCAGAAAACGCACCCCGTCCCGACGAGCTTGCGCGCAGAAGCGAACACATACGTGAGCAGCGCCCTCAAATGTAAATGGTGTTCAAACCACACATGTGAGGTATCGCCACGATTGGTAAAGCGATAGCAATAATTTTAGCCCTAGACCTCCTCTGTAACTCAAAACATGCAACCTGTAGATTTTTTTAAACATCAACTATGAAGATTTTAAAGGGTAAAAGTTTGTCGGCATTCCACGAGCGGACGCAATTTTGAAGCGTGACATGTTGGGTATGAATTTACTCGGCGTAACATTATCTTTCATAATATAAAAAAAAATGGGGATAACTTTACTGTTGTCTTATTTTTTAATTAAAAAAAGTGTAATTTTTTCCCAAAAAAGTGCGCTTGTAAGACCGCTGCGCAAATACGGCGTGACAAAGTATTGCAACGATCGCCATTTTATTCTCTAGGGTGTTAGGATAAAAAATATATATAATGTTTGGGGGTTCTAATTAGAGGGAAGAAGATGGCAGTGAAAATAGTGAAAAATAGTGAAAAATTACATTAGAATTGCTGTTTAACTTGTAATGCTTAACTTGTAATACCAACGGCCACCACCAGATGGCGCCAGCTCACAATCTGGTGGTAATAACTTGTAATACCAACGGCTCACCACCAGATGGCGCCAGCTCCCCAAGAAAAAAAAATTCCCACCTTCCAAGCCAAGTCGCCAAGACACTATTTCTAGTTGCCATGGCGACCTGGCAACCGTGATTTGTTGAGCCCTGGGTTACAGTGATGTTAGTATAAGGGATAGTGTTACAGAGGGTTAGTGTGAAGGGGCTTCCCTCTCTGTGCTCGGAGCCCTATTCTTAGATTGTAAGCTCTAAGGAGCAGGGCCCTCTGATTCCTACTGTATTAAATAAAGCATATTGTATTTGTACTGTGTACCCTTAAGTGGTAAAGCACTGCATAAACTGTTGGCGCTATAGAAATCCTGTATAATAATATAATAATTACAAAAATTGCAATCATGATCTTGGGGGCTCAAAGCAAGCAGGGCCCTCCGATTCCTCTTGTACCAAATTGTAATGAAACTGTAATGTCTGCCTTCATTTAAGCACTGCGCAAACTGTTGGCGCTTTACAAATCCTGTATAATAATAATAATCTTAGAATAACATCAAGCAAACCCAACCTTGGTTTACTAAGATAGCACTATGCAGAAGAAATAGTTCTTGCTTTTAGAGCAGACAATGCAAATATGCTGTTGTAAGGTAAACTACTGTTGCACCACATAAGATCTTTTTATAAATTATTTTTGCAATCTTGGGATAAGGTCAAACTAAATTCTTCTTGGAGTGAGGATTCTGTAGCAAACATATGAGTGTTTAAAAGTAATGCCCAGGCAAATCCTAGCTTCAAGATACATTGTTGTTCTACTGTAGGGAATTCGCCCCCACTGCATTTATTAGCTTGGATTAGTACACTGTCCATCACTAGACTAATAGGTAGTTAGCTAAAGCATCCGCCAGAGGCATGTTGCAGGCAATTTTCACAATGTGCTAGCGGAACATGCAGAAAACTGTATGTAGTAAGACAAGGCTTTTTCATACCTATACTGAATACTTAAATTGTTCTTTAAAGAGAATCTGTCTGAACACAAATAAGAGATTTACCACTGCTAACTTGTTTTTAAGGAATAAGCTTAAGCAACATTTTTGTGTATATATATATATATATATATATATATACACTCTGCTCCTGCCACCTGTATTCACTTTCCGAACCTTATGCGATTTGGAAGGCAATTTACAGTGTCTTCCTAATTGACAGAGTGAAACGGTTAATTACTAATCTTCATTGTAACACTCATCAACAAACAGTAACTCAATACTGATGGTTTCTATACATGACATTTGTCAATTTAAAGTTGAAGTCCAGGATCGATCTAACCAAGCTTAGATCTGCTCACACCCACCTACTAAATCCTCTACTAATTACCCTGTAGAAGGAAGATGCTTATACTTGCCTATTCTGAGGGCACTCCGGCCCAGTCACATAATCGGCTCCCAGCAGAGAGAGGGACAGCGGAAAATGGCTGATCCATAGTAAGCCTGTGGGTGATGTCACTGCCCAGGCATTTCAGCAGTTGTTTGGCGATCTCTCCTCTCCCCTGGGGAGATCAGGTGACTGGGGTGCCCTTAGAATAGGTAAGTAAGCATCTTCTTTCTACAGGGTAGTTAGTATAGTATTTGGAAGGGGCAGATTTACGCATACGTTACGTTAGATTCTTTATGGACTTCAGCCTCGTACACACGATCAGTTTTCCCAACGGGAAAACTGTGAGGAAAGCTTTTGGCTGGGAATCCCGGCCATGTGTATGCTCCTCGCAGTTTTTCCGATGGGAAAACTGGCCAAAAACCGCCGGTTCTCTTTTTTCCCGCGGGAAAATCGGGTGGACTTTTGTCCGGCGGTTTTTGGCAGTTTTCCTGTGGAAAAAACTGTGATGGAGCATACACAAGACCGGGATTCCCAGCCAAAGCTCCATCGCAGTTTTCCTGTCGGGAAAACTGGCCGTGTGTAGGGGAAAGACTGAACTGAGCAGGTTCTCGGCTTTCCCCTTCGTGATTTCCGACAGGAACTTTTCCCATCGGAAATCCCGTACGTGTGTACGAGGCATTCCACTTTAAATTGTTTTAGGCCAAAGACTGATTTAATTTAATTTAAAAAAAAACAACAACATATATGATCTAGAATTTCCCTTTAATACTATATTCAGATAATACTGTAAACACTCTAATATCATCATATCTTTCTCATGCTGCACAATAATGGTAAACTGAAAGGATTTGAGGTGTTAGCATAGTTGCAGTGACTGTACCCCATTACAAATATTAAATCTGTATCTCCTTATATAATTTTAAGGCTTTGCCCCTGCAGATCACAGGCTCATTTATCTCCAAGTGCTGTCATTACGGCTACACTCCTTGGATCCGCTTCTTGAATTGCCTCTTTCACAGGAAGTAGACAAAAACATGTTAGAGAAGCTAGGCTTTTCTTTGCATTTCATGAGAAATATCAAGTTTTCTTCTAACATTTACTGGCCAGCAAAAGATCCAATCTGAGGGGTGGGGCATGTGCTTGTAGGAAGAGTTTAGGGATGCTGGTAGCATTTCTAGTAGCAAAAGCTGCTAGGCAGCATGCACTGATCAGTGGGAATATAGCTGGGCTGTCCAAATAAAAAAAGTATGAATAGAACATCTATTATGGTTTGGTCTCAAATAGTTGCCGACACCCCTGATGAACAGAAAAAAATGGAGGATCCCCCAGGGTGGGGCTTTTTAGGCAACAGTAGTACAAGTAGTCATGGTAGGTACAAAATATATAATAGTTTAATAATAACAGGACGGTATCAAACAACGTTCAGTAAACGTATATAGTACAAAGGTTTAAAAACAACACATTAATGGGGTGTATTGGAAAAAAGGTGAAGAGTCCACAATATAAATACTGGGCCCAACGCGTTTCGGGTTTCCTTCTTCAGGGACCGAAGTATGTGTGGAGTCAGAAAGTGTAACAGACAACTTTTCACCCGAGAAGTTTCAACGGCTCAGCACACCCCTTAAAAGGACATCGCAATCGGGACGCATGGCAAGCCTCAGATGGTAAGGAGAGGAGTGAGGACTGGCATCTAATATCAATCACAGCGTAGCAAGACCTTTGGCCCGAAGTGTCACAGCGTAAAAGTTTATTGATTGTATATATATATATTTTTACCTGTAATGACAAAAAGTGGCCAGAGAGGTCACTAGAGGGATCGGAAGATGGGAAGAAAACACAAGCAGTGTAGAGTGTGTACAGCTGCTGCAGCCATCCAGCAATGTCTGGCATTGCTGGATGGCTGCAGCAGCTGTACACACTCTACACTGCTTGTGTTTTCTTCCCATCTTCCGATCCCTCTAGTGACCTCTCTGGCCACTTTTTGTCATTACAGGTAAAAATATATATATATACAATCAATAAACTTTTACGCTGTGACACTTCGGGCCAAAGGTCTTGCTACGCTGTGATTGATATTAGATGCCAGTCCTCACTCCTCTCCTTACCATCTGAGGCTTGCCATGCGTCCCGATTGCGATGTCCTTTTAAGGGGTGTGCTGAGCCGTTGAAACTTCTCGGGTGAAAAGTTGTCTGTTACACTTTCTGACTCCACACATACTTCGGTCCCTGAAGAAGGAAACCCGAAACGCGTTGGGCCCAGTATTTATATTGTGGACTCTTCACCTTTTTTCCAATACACCCCATTAATGTGTTGTTTTTAAACCTTTGTACTATATACGTTTACTGAACGTTGTTTGATACCGTCCTGTTATTATTAAACTATTATATATTTTGTATCTACCATGACTACTTGTACTACTGTTGCCTAAAAAGCCCCACCCTGGGGGATCCTCCATTTTTTTCCAAATAAAAAAAGAAGCCTGTTATTTTTCTGAATTGAAGTATCCTTTGTTTTGGCTAGCAGTAGCAGTGAACTTAAAATATCGTAGGACTGCAGGAGCAAACAAGAACAAGAAAAATCCCATTAATGGCCACTGTTTGCATGTGAGCATTTTGCTGTCTGTAACAAAATGCCTGTTGCTCAAAAAAGCTACTTTTCAGGCAGATTTGAGTGTTTCTGTCCCCTTATGCCGCATACGCATGATCAAAAATTCAGACAACAAAACCATGGAATTTTTTCCCGACGGAATGTCGGCTCAAACTTGTGTTGCATACACACGGTCTCACAAATGTTGTCTAAAATTCTGAACGTCAAGAACGTGGTCACGTACAACACTTCGATGAGCCAAGAAAAATGAAGTTCAAGTTCAATGATTCCGAGCATGCATAGGATTTTTGTGCATCGGAATTGCATACAGATGATCGTCATTTCCGACAAGAACTTTTGTTGTCGGAAAATTTGAGAACCAGCTCTCAAATTTTTCTGGTGGAGCCTACACACGGTCGGAATAACCGACCAAAAGCTCACATCGAACATTTGTTGTCGGAATTTCCGACAGTGTGTACGCAGCAATAGACTTCAATGGAAAATGCCTGAACAGGGAGAAATAAACATTTTTTCAGGCGTTTTCAGCTCAAACAGTAGCTCCCCTCACCTTTTCCAGCATCACTCCTCACCTTACACAGGTTTCTATTGGCCACAGAAAAAACGCCTTAGGGCTCTTTCACACGTCAGCTCAGTTTTTTAGATCAGTTTTTTTTTCATCAGTTGATCCGTTTTTCCATCAGTTTTTCGTCCGTTTTTTGTCAGTTTTTCATCAGTTTTTTCATCCGTTTTTTCATCCGTTTTTTTTTTTTTTTGGGGGGGGCTTTTTACATACAGTGCCTGCTGCCGAGAATGTGTTTTTAGCACAACGGAATCGCGCTGATTCTCGGCGACAGGGTGCCGACATCTCGCACTCGCTGGAATAGTAAAAGCACATTCCAGCAAGCACGTCATAGAAGCGACGGGAGATCCGACTTGGATTCCCGCCAATTCTACACGTGTGCGGCGTTTGGTATGAATCCTGAGGGGGAAGTCCCCGCCGGATTTTAAATAAAAATCCGGCATGGGTTCCCCCCTCAGGAGCATACCGTGCCCTTAGGTCTGGTATGGGTTGTAAGGAGACCCCCCCCTACGCCGAAAAAACGGCGTAGGGGGTCCCCCTACAATCCATACCAGACCCGTATCCAAAGCACGCTACCCGGCCGGCCAGGAAAGAAGTGGGGACGAGCGCCCCCCCTCCTGAGCCGTACCGGGCTGCATGCCCTCAACATGGGGGGGTTGGGTGCTCTGGGTCAGGGGGGGCGCACTGCGGCCCCCCCACCCCAGAGCACCCTGTCCCCATGTTGATGAGGACAGGGCCCCTTCCCGACAAACCTGGCCGTTGGTTGTCGGGGTATGCGGGCGGGAGGCTTATCGGAATCTGGGAGCCCCCTTTAATAAGGGGGCCCCCAGATACCGGCCCCCCACCCTAAGTGAATGGATATGGGGTACATCGTACCCCTACCCATTCACCTGGAGGCAAAAAGTTAAAGTTAATAAACACGACACAAGGGTTTTTAAAATAATTTATTAGTCTGCTCCGGAGGCCCCCCCTGTCTTCTTTATTAGCTCTGTCACCAGGGGGGGCTTCTTCTTTGACGTCTTCGGGTGGGGGCCGCTCTTCTTCGCCGCCGTCTGGTTCTCTTCCACCGCCGGGGGGGGGGGTCGCTTTTATAAAAGTGCCCTCCCCCCGGCGGGTTTCCTCCGACGTCTTCGGCGGGGGGTGGTGTGCTTCTTCTTCCGCTATCCGGGGGGTCTTCTCCGCTCTCCGGGGGTCTTCTTCTATGTTCGCCGCTCTCCGCTGTTGACTCGGCGCACCCCGGTTCTTCCTCCCGCTGTCCGGTGCCTTCTCCTTCAGCGCTGAACGTCTTCTTCTTCTTCTGTGCTGTGACGTCGTCTTCTTCTTCTTCTCTTCTCCCGATGTTGACACGTTGCCTCTTCTCGCTGCAATGACAGGTGCGCGGCTTGCATCTTACTTATATAGGCCTCACAGTCCCATCATGCTCCGTACCTACCCATGTGATACCTACCCACGTGGGTAGGTACTGGAGCATGATGGGACTGTGAGGCCTATATAAGTAAGATGCAAGCCGCGCACCTGTCATTGCAGCGAGAAGAGGCGACGTGTCAACATCGGGAGAAGAGAAGACGACATCACAGCACGGAAGAAGGAGAAGACATCACAGCACAGAAGAAGAAGAAGACGTTCAGCGCTGAAGGAGAAGGCACCGGACAGCGGGAGGAAGAACCGGGGTGCGCCGAGTCAACAGCGGAGAGCGGCCAACATAGAAGAAGACCCCCGGAGAGCGGAGAAGACCCCCCCGGATAGCGGAAGAAGAAGCACACCACCCCCCGCCGAAGACGTCGGAGGAAACCCGCCGGGGGGGGGGGCGCTTTTATAAAAGCGCCCCCCCCCCGGCGGTGGAAGAGAACCAGACGGCGGCGAAGAAGAGCGGCCCCCACCCGAAGACGTCGAAGAAGAAGCCCCCCCTGGTGAAAGAGCTAATAAAGAAGACAGGGGGGCCTCCGGAGCAGACTAATAAATTATTTTAAAAACCCTTGTGTCGTGTTTATTAACTTTAACTTTTTGCCTCCAGGTGAATGGGTAGGGGTACGATGTACCCCATATCCATTCACTTAGGGTGGGGGGCCGGTATCTGGGGGCCCCCTTATTAAAGGGGGCTCCCAGATTCCGATAATCCTCCCGCCCGCATACCCCGACAACCAACGGCCAGGGTTGTCGGGAAGGGGCCCTGTCCTCATTAACATGGGGACAGGGTGCTCTGGGGTGGGGGGGCCGCAGTGTGCCCCCCCTGCCCCAGAGCACCCAACCCCCCCCATGTTGAGGGCATGCAGCCCGGTACGGCTCAGGAGGGGGGGGCGCTCGCTCGTCCCCACTCCTTTCCTGGCCGGCCGGGTAGCGTGCTTTGGATACGGGTCTTGTATGGATTGTAGGGGGACCCCCTACGCCGTTTTTCGGCGTAGGGGGGGTCTCCTTACAACCCATACCAGACCTAAGGGCCCGGTATGCTCCTAAGGGGGGAACCCATGCCGGATTTTTATTTCAAATCCGGCGGGGACTTCCCCCTCAGGATTCATACCAAACGCCGCAAACGGCGTTAGCGGATCGGATGGTAAACGGATCATCCGCTAACGGACGTTTTTCGTCCATTCCGTTTTTTTGACGGAAGAAAAATAGGGTTTTCTTCCGTCCAAAAAAACGGAACTTAACGCAGACGGATGCTAACGGACGTTAGCGGATGCTCATCCGCTAACGGACGTTTACCCATAGGGAAGCATTGTGGTCCGTTAACGGATGTCCAAAAAACGGACGAACGGAACGGACGTGTGAAAGAGCCCTTAATGAAAAAAATGCCTGAAATGCTCAGCTGGTGTAAATGTAGCCTAAATCAGAAGTAAGGCAAAGAACACAAGCATACACAAACCTTCATTGCAGGTTATGACTGCATGTTAGGCAGAATGCACACTAGGCATTTAGCCCATGTGCATCAAATCCTGGCATGTTTATGTGCCCAGGTTGCACAAGTGCAACGTCCATCCCCATTTCTCACAACCTGTTCAAGTTTATGACAGGCTAAAATATACTCCTGCTGGATACTGGGCTGAAAACCGTACTGGGTGGTACTCTCATTTAGGGCTGTATGCTTTCAAAGATATTGAGGAGATCATACTCATTTGGTAGGTGCTTTTCCAATGAGTTGTACCAGATCAAACTGTATTTTAGGGTATGGCAGCCCACTTTTAATAAATAAAACGTAAAGTTCACATAGACATCAGTTGCTCACGCAGTGGCTCTTCCACATCAATATAAACAGTCAAACGAAAATACCAAGCCACTTGGTTCCCTTGTTGGCAGTCCCTCTGACTGTGTTGCCCAGCTCCACTGGTTCAATTGGCTCTATTAGCCTTTAAATGCAGTGCCTTGTTGCACTGCCCAATACTGGCCTCTGAGTTAGGGTTCTCCTGACACCCTGATAGGACCAAACCTGACTCTTAGAACAAGACCTTTTCGTCTCCTGGCTTCTGGCTGGGGCACCGCTGACCCCTGGGTAAGACATTTTGCCTCTTTACTCCTGGCTAGGGCACCTCTGACCCCTGGGTGAGACCTCCTGTCTTTGGCTCCTGGATGAGGCTCTACTGACCCCTGGGTGAGACCTCCTGTCTTTGGCTTCTGGATGAGGCTCTACTGACCCCTGGATGAGACCTCCTGTCTCCCACAATGGGAGCTGTCTCCATTTCAGACAAGATTTGTGTGACCGTGTGTATGCAAGACAAGTTTGAGCCGTTTTCCTGCTGAAAAAAAAAACACTGTTTTCCTGTCGGAAAAAAAAACTGATCGTGTGTACAGGGCATAAGGCTCCATTCACATTTGTGCAACATTGATCCGACTTTACATGCTTTGGCACTAAGTCACATCAAAAGTTTCATTAAAGTAGTGCAAGCACTTTAAGCCGCACTGATCTGAATGGGTGACATTGAAAACAATGGGCTGCAACTTGTCAAGCGAATTAATATGTGCCAAAGAAAGCCTTGTCTGTCCTTCTCAAAAGACACACATTCCATTTGTATCATACGTAATGACAACATTAAAAATCAATACTATTATTGTGAAAACTGCTCTGGTCCATAACTCAAAAAATACGAAGTGCAGAGTTCAATGATAATGTACAGTAATCTACAAGCCAATCAGATTTCACTTTGTTCTGTAGTCAGATGCGCAAGGCTGATTGGTTATCATGGGTGACTACACACTCTATTCTACATCACTATTTATTTTTCTGCCTTGTTGAATACACCAAATAATCTTAAAACAAGCCTGAGAAGGAAGACAAAGGGCCTTAAGCCACGTACATACGTCCGAGGAACTCGACGGGCGAAACACATCGTTTTGCTCGTCGAGTTCCTTGTGAAGCCGCCGAGGATCTCGGCAAGCAAATTTTCCCATTGCCGTCGAGGAAAAAGAAGACATGCTTTCTTTTTGGCCCGTCGAGATTCTCGGCGGTTTCCTCGTTGAAAAGTGTACACACGACCGGTTTCCTCGGCAAAAAAAAAAACCCAGCAAGCTTCTTGCTGGTTTTTGCCGAGAAACTCGGCCGTGTGTACGAGGCCTTAAATGGTCTTGACAGATCTGAGCATCCCTGATATTAGCAGCGCTTTAAGGTTGCTAGAACAATTATCACCATTCTCTCGACTCTCATTATTAGCCTGTTCGCTGCAGTGCTGTGCGCTTCCTAAAAAAGACATCCTGAAAAAATACTGTAACAGCATAGGTGGAAGGAGTTAACATAAAGCACAGGAGCCTACGCTTGTTAAAACTTGTTCTTAGAGACGGATGTTGAGGTTAGCATTAGCAGCTGGATTCGTGTCTGGCACCAGCAGACCGTCCTGCTCCTTTCTACTTGTCAGCTTGGAAGAAAATCATATTCTCTCAGCGGCTGCTGCTCTGGGCCACAGGCAGATGAGAAGCCAATCAAGTTCTATTTCATCAGTTTTACCGTTTCAATCACCCGGCTGACAATGCACAAGCCTTTTTTCTTATTCCACTTCTCTAATAACAGGGATTTGCTGTGATTGTGCATATCTGGCTTATCAGCTCAAGATATTACAAATGTTGTTGCAAGAGAAAAAGAGACAGCACACTTCCTGGTGTTACATGAGATAACCTGACATGAACTCCCTTGTGTGTGTATAAAAGCAGAGAAGAGGCTCGCCGGTGTCAGTCGTTTCAAATTAAAATATGCAATTATTCCAACATGCGCGATTAATGGTTAGACGCAATACGAATAGTGAAGCAAGTTATAACTTTTGGTTTAGTTTTATACAAACTTTTCAGAAATGCGTCTACGAATAGTGAAGCAAGTTATAACTTTTGGTTTAGTTAGGTTTAGTTTAGGGGTTTCGTTTTGTACAAACTTTTCAGAAACGACTAGTTGTATTTCATGTCTAAAGGAAAAACAATAAAAAAAAAAATCTTTTTTTTTAAACTTATCAACCCCCCTTCCCCATTCCTGTATTAGGAATGAATGTAACATGATCTCTGCATGGGGGAGAGTCAGATGAATGATATATTCTGTCATAGATTTGGAAGTGATTCAGGTGGCTGTAAAGCCACCTTATCACGCTTTCTCCTTCCAGCACTCACATTCCAGATCCTTGGACTTATCTGGACCCTCTGTAAGCCTAGGGCTGGACGGGAGAATTCAGGAAGGAGTTCAGTGAACTTTCATTCACTGATCTCAGTACAGCAGGATTGAGATTGGTAGATGGAATGGAAGATTTGTACTCTACTGCATTGTCGAGGGATGTCCATTTAAAGGAAACCTTTCCTGAGAGAAGCATGGTGGCTACCATTACTGACTTTTCATTCTGCACATGCCAGTTGTCTGATAGCCATGCTTCATCCATTAAAACACTGATCCAAAACAAGCATACAGATAAAAACTTCTGATTTTCTCCAAAAAATTTGATCTGCAGATTTGTCAGGGAGAAGAGGACTTCGGGGACGTGCCAAGCAGGTGAACTGGCTCAGGTAAGTAAAACGGCGGTGCCTGTGATTGCCTGGTGTTTTTTCACCTTAATGCATAGGATACATTAAGGTGAAAAAACACGAACCTTTACAACCCCTTTAAGAATGGAAGGCTCCCAGTAACTCAACATTGGTAAAAATTACTATGGACCTGAGTAGGCAGTAAAATGATTTCAGAGCAAAAGAAAGTGGCCCGGATTCAGATACAAATGCCTATCTTTAGGCGGACGTAGCATATCTCATATACGCTACGCCGCCGAAACTTTGACAGGCAAGTCCCGTATTCAGAAAGAACTTGCGCCCGAAGTTACGGCGGCGTAGCGTATATGGGCCGGCGTCAGCACGCCTAATTCAAAATAGGCTTGTAGGGGGCGTGTTGTATGCAAAATAGTCGTGACCCCACGTAATTGACGTTACTAACGAACGGCGCATGCGCCGTTCGTGAAAGTATCCCTGTGCGCATGCTCCAAATTACGCCGCAAATAGTCATTGCTTTAGACGTGAACGTAACTTACGCACAGCCCTATTCGCGTACGACTTACGCAAACGACGTAAAATTCGACGCTGGCCGGACGTCCATACTTAACATTGGCTACGCCTCATAGAGCAGGGGTAACTTTACTCCGGAAAAAGCCTTACGTAAACTACGTAAATCAATGCGCCCGGCGGACGGACATTTCTGAATCGGCGTATCTATCTAATTTGCATATTATACGTGGAAATCTAGGGAAGCGCCCCTAGCGGTCAGCGTAAATATGCACCCTAAGATACGACGGCGTAGGAGACTTACGCCGCTCGTATCTAGGCAACATTGAGGCGTATCTGATTCTATGAATCAGGCGCCGAGATGCGACGGCCCGCATTCGGAGTTACAACGGCGTATCTGGAGATACGCCGACGTAACTCCTTTCTGAATCCGGGCCAGTGTGTAAAGGATCTATGAACCTAATTGTGTACCACCTAATAAGTAGATTCATGTCCTCATCTATTATATACTGTACATGTCATTTTGCTTTGTCTCTCCTCTGCTGCATTTTATGTGGATAAGAAAGAAAAAAAAATAATGGAGAGGCAGAGGACATAATACAAATTGCACAGACAGTGTACTCCTTGTCCCCAGATCTGAAAGGCAAATGCAGATAACAGGGAACAGATGGAAATACATAATACGTTTGTTATTCTGGTCCGTTCTACAATATACATTTGGACAAGGAAAATTCTCCTCTGTTATTTTGTCTTTAGAGGAGAAATTGAGCAAAGGCGTCCTGTGCAGTTATTCTCTTCACTGCTGCCCCATGACCTAGCCTATTCCTGTCAATCTTTGCACAACAATGGCAGTAGCAAGGAATGGTAATTTGGGGTCTGGGAACAAGATGGGAACTATGGCTTACTTTTACTCACTAGGAATTATAATCTTTAAATAAAAAAAGAATACAGTAAGCACTTCACACTAGTGTTGAGCAGAATATGCCATATTCGATTTCGCGATATATCTCGAATATATATTCGAATATTCGAGATATATTCGCTAAATTCGAATATTCGTGATATTTTATCGAAAGTAAATGATTGCGATTTTTCGCTATTGCGAATGCGAAAATAATTGCGATTTTTTGATAACTGCGGTAGGAGCACTCTGATTGGCTCAGAATATTCGTGATATTTTATCGAAATATCGCAACATGCGAATGCGATATTTATTGCGCAATTTCGAGAAATGCTGGAGGAGCGCTCTGATTGGCTCAGAATATTCGTGATATTTTATCGAAATATCGCAACATGCGAATGCGATATTTATTGCGCAATTTCGAGAAATGCTGTAGGAGCACTCTGATTGGCTCAGAATATTCGTGATATTTTACAATACAAAATAATTGCGAATATTCGGCAAATGCGGAAGGAGCACTCTGATTGGCTCAGAATATTCTTGATATTTTACAATACAAAATAATTGCGAATATTCGGCAAATGCAGAAGGAGCACTCTGATTGGCTCAGAATATTCTTGATATTTTACAATACAAAATAATTGCGAATATTCGGCAAATGCAGAAGGAGCACTCTGATTGGCTCAGAATATTCTTGATATTTTACAATACAAAATAATTGCGAATATTCGGCAAATGCGGAAGGAGCACTCTGATTGGCTCAGAATATTCTTGATATTTTACAATAGAAAATAAAAAGTGTTTTGCATTGGTGGTGATTCTTTACTCTATCCATCTGTCACAGCCGTTTGTCAATCAAACACCTTAAAGATTGAACACGTTCATGCTGCATGCTTTGGACTTTTTTTCACTTCACATATCAAAGACATTTTTATGAAAGATTATTTTTCTATTATTGGGACTATATTTCTTTATATATTTGTTTCACTGTGTATTTCACAAGTTATTTGCGCTTGCTTATTTTATAATTTGCCCACATGTCTTGTCACTAGACATATTTTTTATTCTTGTAGAGCGACTCCATTTTCTGTCTTGTATTAATTTATGTTGTATAACATTTTTGAGTTGCTGCTGTATTCTCCCCTTTTTTAAGGTATGCGCAATTTTTTCCTTCTTACAAAAAATAATAATATCAAACATACAAATATTCATAACATACACATACACATACACAAAGCCCCCCCCTTTTGCATCAGAGACAATCAGAGTTCTCCTACCACAGTTATCGAAAATTCGCAATCATTTTCGCATTCGCAATAGCGAAAAATCGCAATTTTTTTTTTTTCAATTTGGCAACATAATAGGATCGCCTCAGCTTAGCTACTCGGCCCAGGGTCTCTAATCATACCAGCAATGCTTTTAGACGTCGATAGGATGTGATCTGTTTTAAAAATCAAATTGAAAAAATGCGAATATTCGGAATTGCGAATATTCACCGCGAAATTCGAAATATAGCGCGATTTCTCGAATATGCTATATTCGAGTCGAATATTCGCAATGCGAATATTCGTGAGCAACACTACTTCACACATCAGCTATCCTCCACCTATTAAATAATTGAAAGAGATTAGCTTAACCACTTACCCCCCGGACCATATTGCTGCCCAAAGACCAGAGTACTTTTTGCGATTCGGGACTGCGTCGCTTTAACAGACAATTGCGCGGTCGTGCGACGTGGCTCCCAAACAAAATTGGCGTCCTTTTTTTCCCACAAATAGAGCTTTCTTTTGGTGGTATTTGATCACCTCTGCGTTTTTTATTTTTTGCGCTATAAACAAAAATAGAACGACAATTTTGAAAAAAATGAATATTTTTTACTTTTTGCTGTAATAAATATCCCCCAAAAATATATAAAAAAACATTTTTTTTCCTCAGTTTAGGCCGATACGTATTCTTCTACATATTTTTCGTAAAAAAAAATCGCAATAAGCGTTTATTGATTGGTTTGCGCAAAAGTTATAGCGTTTACAAAATAGGGGGTATTTTTATGGCATTTTTATTAATATTTTTTTTACTAGTAATGGCGGCGATCAGCGATTTTTTTTCTCGGTATTGCGACATTATGGCGGACACTTCGGACATTTTTGACACATTTTTGGGACCATTGGCATTTTTATAGCGATCAGTGCTATAAAAATGCATTAGATTACTATAAAAATGCCACTGGCAGTGAAGGGGTTAACACTAGGGGGCGGGGAAGGGGTTAAGTATGCCTGGGTGTGTTCTTACTGTGGGGGGGGGGGTGGCCTCACTAGGGGAAACACTGATCTTCTGTTCATACATTGTATGAACAGAAAATCAGCATTTCCCCTGCTGACAGGAACGAGAGCTGTGTGTTTACACACACAGCTCCCGTTCCCCGCTCTGTACCGAGCGATCGCGTGTGCCTGGCGGCGATCGCGCCCGCCGGGCACACGCACGGGAGTCGGGGGCGGGAGCGCTCCCCTCTTGAAAAACCAGTTGTGAAAATTCCAGAAATGCTCTGTTCGACCATAGTTGTGTGAATCTAGTATAACTAGAGATGCCCGTTAGATGACTTCTGTAAATTTTTTGTGGTAAAAACAGTCAGTCCAGTTACAGCTGAATCACAGAACCTCAGTTACAGTAAAATTAACATACAGCTCAGTGCCTTTTGCTGCATAGGACAGAGGTTAGCACTTCCCCCCACAACTCAACAACTACAATGGCTACAGTGGTCTCCAGGACAAAGAGGGATGAATTTCCATAGCGAAACACAAATGGAACGAGAAACAATGTAACATTTCACCATAGGGGTAATAAGCAAAGATTATCTCTGTTAACTTTGTCCAAGTTTTTGCACATTTGTAAACAACTCACCAAACTGAAACCTGATTCTACCAAGTATTACATGAATAATGCCATAAAATAGACTTCCCTTCTACCATAGCTGTGAAAAATGCTTGGAAATCCTACTACATAGTTGGTAAGGTTGAATAAAGACAATAGTCCATCCAGTGCAACCTTTGTAGGTGTGTGTGTGTGTGTGTGTGTACAAAAATAATTTTCCATCCCCATAGAGTGCGGCCGTGGGAGGCCCGCGATTGCGGTCGGCAAGGGCAGAACGGGGCAATGCCTTTGTAAACAAGGCATTCCCCTATTCTGCCTAGTGACACTGTCATTGATGACCGTTCTCCATTCTCAGGAATGGTCATCAGTGACGTGTCACGTGTAGCCACGCCCCTAACAGTAAGAATCACTCCCTAGGGAACACCTAACGCCTGCAGTGCCACCTAGTGGTTAACCCCTTCACTGCCAGTGTCATTTTTACAGTACCCAGTGCATTTTTATAGCACTGATCGTTCTTAAAGCTGTGGTTCACCCTTAGAGGGCATTTTTTAGGCTTAGATTCCTGCTCGTTTTTACTAGGGGAATCGGCTATTTGTTTTAAAATATGAGCATTACTTACCTGTTTACGAGATGCATCCTCTCCGTCGCTTCCGGGTATGGTCTGCGGGAATGGGCATTCCTTCTTGATTGACAGTCTTCCGAGAGGCTTCCGACGGTCGCATCCATCGCGTCACGATTTTCCGAAAGAAGCCGAACGTCGGTGCGCAGGCGCAGTATAGAGCCGCACCGACGTTCGGCTTCTTTCGGCTACGAGTGACGCGATGGATGCGACCGTCGGAAGCCTCTCGGAAGACTGTCACTCAAGAAGGAACGCCCGCTCCTGAAGACCCATACCCGGAAGCGACGGAAGAAGATGCAGCTCGAAAACGGGTAAGTACGGATCATATTTTAATACAAATAGCCGATTCCCCTAGACCGAACGAGCAGGAAGCTAAGGGAAAAAAAAAAAAAGAAAAAGAAATGGTTGAACTCCCGCTTTAAAATGACAATGGTCCCAAATGGTGTCAAAAGTGTCCGATGTGTCCGCCATAATGTCGCAGTCACGATAAAAATAGCTGATCGCCAAGGCTATTCCGACTCGAAAAAGGTTGAGAAACACTGGACTAACACAATGCACTTACAGGAGGATCTATAAAGATTATAATAATCAGTATTAGCAAAAATTGGTATTCGTTTTCGAGCGCTTTTGTCATTGTGTGAACATTAGACTTAACAGAAAATATTTGTTGGAAAACTGACTAAGCTGTTCCTGTAAAATCCTGGATTATTCATAAAGCCACAGTGGACTGAACACAAAATGAAACATGGGAGCAGTGAAAATATCTATGTGAATCTACCCTCAATTAAATTTAATGGGCCTTATGATTTCTAGCAAGTTTTCCCAGGTGGCAGTTGAGTTGAAAACTATCCTTTAATACATAGTGTGTTTCCTGATCATTGAGAAAGTCACCTCATTCGTGTCTCTACAGACTGCATTGTTGCCAGATACGTTGTGTTTTATGAGTGCCCATTTCCCCTTTATCTATTAGCAGCTGAAATAGCAATTTTTCTTCAGATATAAAATGATCCTATCAATTGCTTACAGCAACCTAGATTTTTAACACTTATTAAAGTGCTTGGAAAATATCACTTTGGAAAGAGGAATATAACTAGTTTTATACCTAAGCTTTGTATTCTACAACCTTAGGATAGCTAGTGAACTTATGGCAAAGTGTGCCAAAATGAACCATAAAGCTTTTCTCAAATGCACTGCGAAGTATAGCATTACTGTTTAAAATAGAAGGCATTTACATTTCATCACTTACCTGAAACAGGTGTATGCAAGTGAGAATAAATGACCATGTTTAGCTGTGTCTGTGCTATACAAAGTTCTGGACAGCTGGCCCAAAGGCATAAAGGGGTGATTTACATAACTCCATTATTCTAGAACGAGGAATTAAACAATTTTTGGGGGTTTGTGTTGAAATGATTAAGGCTCGTCTCTCTCGAAAAAAAATTTAACCCCCTCCATTACTGAAACCCACCCCATCTCAACTGATTCCTAAATTTAAAAAAAAACGTATTCTGGAGTTATGAGTGGTGAACCGCCACTGCAGTCCAGATCTGCTGCTGACTGGTCTTGTTACTGTCCCTCATTGGAGTATTCAGATGACAGAGAGGATCTCACCGATGGACCCAATGGGAAATATCCATGTCATCAGACTGGACATTAGAAAAAAAACTCCTCCCACCCTGCAGTAAAAAAAAAAAAAACTTGAGATTCACCACATCTTGTGACCATGGATTCAGATAAAATATTTGGACTATTTCATTTTTTTTTTATTTACTTTTTTTCAACTACGAGGATGC
Organism: Rana temporaria; assembly: GCF_905171775.1. NCBI lineage: Eukaryota > Metazoa > Chordata > Amphibia > Anura > Ranidae > Rana > Rana temporaria. The sequence continues at coordinate 400,782,965 of NC_053490.1, forward strand.
ACAGGGTGAACATCTCCACACTTCAGTATTCATATAAAGGTAATATGGTCATGATTAGATAATCTCACACTCCCTGTTGGACTTTTTTGCTATCGTATTTTTAAGACTGCAACAGAAAAAAATAATTACCTTCAACTACAACACAGGGTGTAAGACTTCCGGTTGAAGGAAAAGAGCCCAAAATAATGGCATGATACCTCATTGCTGGAGTCTCTGACACATATAAGAAGCCAGCAAATTATTCAGCTCTCCAATGTAATCTCATAACTGAACTATACAGCTGTATGTGAGTTTCATTTATAGGAAACTAACGAATGCCTGACCCATGACAGGATAATTAAAAAAATATAGCAATACGTTTAGAGAAGACCAAAAGAAATAGCCACACATGTTAAGATCTGAATATATAATTGACTTGGTACAGGCACAGTTGACCTTTCAGCCCGCCACCAGTCTCCAGGTCAATGCCCAGACTCTGAACTGACTTGCAAGTATGAGTGATAGATTTTATATATTTTTTTTCTATAGTCTCAACTATGTTGTTACATGACCATTCATTACTAGATCTATTTTTAATATCTATAGACAAATTCTGTGCATCTGCTCCGGAAGAGTAGCACTACAGCTACGAAACGCGTCAAGCTAATTAGATGCTTTTCCCTGCTACCTTTTTATCTAAGCTACCATTACCACGGTTCACTGGAATATGCCAATCTATAATCTACAGTGGAAATACGTTGCAACTAGTCTGGTGTGTTTTTAATATGTTACTATAGTGGCTCTAGGCCAACATGCTATCATTGTGTTATTATGCTATTCTGTTCTTTATTACTTTGTATCATGTCATGGAATAAAAGTTTTTATTATTTTACTATGATGGCTATTATGTTTATGCATTTACTATATGACACTATTGATGGCCCTAACACTAGACAGTATTATAGTACTATGCAATGTCATTCCCTGGTTGCACGCTTCATCAAAAAGTCCCAAATTTTGTTATTTTTCTCAAAACACAAGGTTAGGCAAGCAGATACATCAGTTCAAAAAGGAAACATACAATTTTTAATCTTAAAGCGGAACTTTAACCAAACAAACCAAACTAAAAAATAATGTTCTTTATCAAGGAACATACCGGTACATTCCACATTATTAATTATGCTACCAAAATTAATTAATGTGTGCTGTAAATTGCCTCCAGCATTGTTTCTGTTTCTTCTTGCTGGAGGCTGCCATTTTGTTGAAGCCCAGAATCCCTGAGCAGCAGTAAATCTTTAGGCCAGGGGTGTCAAACTCAATTTCATTGTAAGCTGCATCAGCATTATGGTTGCCCTCAAAAGGGCCGGTTATATCTGTAAGATTGGATGTCCAGCGCATCCCATCCCCTTTACATTAGACGTCAAGGGCCACCACACCATCAAAAGTTGAGTCCCCCACTCTCCCTTACATCACAGTGCACCCCCCTTTTCCTTATGCTGCTGCTGGGAAGAAGCTGGATGCATTGCTTGAAAGCAGAAAGTAAGGGTCTGGAGTAGGACGAGAGGAGGGCTGGAGCTCTCCTGCAGCTGCAGTAGAGGTGCGAGGGCCGCATGAAATGGCCTGGGAGAGCCGGATTCGGCCTGCGGTCCTTGTGTTTGACACGTGTGCTTTAGGCTGTCAGCAGATTGGCCTGATTTTTTGTGAAAAAAGTGCAGAAAGAAAAAGAGCAACTAAGCATATGCACAGCGGTGTGAGACAGTAAATTATTGGATTTTAAACAGTATACACATTTATTTATAATGTTTTACTTAGCTATACCTGCAAAAGGAACCAGCCTGAGGTGCTCTAGCAGGACTTCATTTTCCACTTTAAGGCAGCTTAAAGCGGGGGTTCACCCTTAGAGGGCACTTTTTCCCCTTAGATTCCTGCTCGTTTTCTCTAGGGGAATCGGCTATTTGTTTTAAAATATGTGCTGTACTTACCCGTTTACGAGATGCATCCTCTCCGTCGCTTCCGGGTATGGGCTGCGGGAATGGGCGTTCCTTCTTGATTGACAGTCTTCCGAGAGGCTTCCGACGGTCGCATCCATCGCGTCACGATTTTCCGAAAGAAGCCGAACGTCGGTGCGCAGGCGCAGTATAGAGCCGCACCGACGTTCGGCTTCTTTCGGCTACGAGTGACGCGATGGATGCGACTGTCGGAAGCCTCTCGGAAGACTGTCAATCAAGAAGGAACGCCCGCTCCCCAAGACCCATACCCGGAAGCGACGGAAGAAGATGCATCTCGAAAACGGGTAAGTACTGCTCATATTTTAATACAAATAGCCGATTCCCCTAGACCGAACGAGCAGGAATCTAAGGGGAGAAAAAAAAAAATTAATAAATGGGTGAACTCCCGCTTTAAGTAGGTATACAGTGAAAGATGTAGAGATGTCTTAAACAAACAAACACAAAACAAGAACACTGAAAACCTGCATGCTTGCCATAGTTGTCTTGGAGATGCCAACAAAAAATTAACCAATGTTCATCCAGAAAGTCTGTCTAAATCCCAGGAAATGGACACACAACAAAATCAGCCTTCAACTATATAAATCTAGAGCAGACATAAGGGTAAAATGTTTTGAGTAGAATTGAAACTATAAGGACTTGGTCAAGGCTAAAGGAATTGAAAGATTACCTGACCTGTACAGAATGCAAAAATGCCTGCCCAAAGAAAAGAGGCAGTGTGCATAATAGAGATGTATGAAACTCTGTGTGTAATATAAAATATGAGCTACCATGTGTAATATAGAGTTATGATGAACTGCATTTAATATAAAAGTATGAGCCACTGCCTTCAATATAGAGACCCCTTTCCCATCCTTGTCCTTAATTAATTAATTTATTCTTTCATTTCTGTTAAAAAAATCGTATACAGCATTAAATACTTAGGCCCAGATTCACATACATCGGCGTATATTTATGCCGGCGTAGCGTATCTAATATACGCTACGGCGACGCAGCGCAGAGAGGCAAGCACTGGATTCACAAAGCACTTGCTCCCACTCGCTCTTAAAGCGGGGGTTCACCCTTAGAGGGCACTTTTCCCCCTTAGATTCCTGCTCGTTATTACTAGGGGAATCGGCTATTTATTTTAAAATATGTGCAGTACTTACCCGTTTACGAGACGCATCCTCTCCGTCGCTTCCGGGTATGGGCTTCGGGAATGGGCGTTCCTTCTTGATTGACAGGTTTCCGAGAGGCTTCCGACGGTCGCATCCATCGCGTCACGATTTTCCGAAAGAAGCCGAACGTCGGTGCGCAGGCGCAGTATAGAGCCGCACCGACGTTCGGCTTCTTTCGGCTACGAGTGACGCGATGGATGCGACCGTCGGAAGCCTCTCGGAAGAATGTCAATCAAGAAGGAACGCCCGCTCCCGAAGACCCATACCCGGAAGCGACGGAAGATGCAGCTCGAAAACGGGTAAGTACTGCACATATTTTAATATAAATAGCCGATTCCCCTAGACCGAACGAGCAGGAAGCTAAGGGGAGATTTTTTTTTTTTTTTTAAATGGGTGAACTCCCGCTTTAAAGATAAGCTGGGTTTCCTCGGCGTAAGCCGACGTAGGTGGAAGTGGGCGTGAGCCATGCTAATCAGGCGTGACCCCATGCAAATGATGGGCCAAGCGTCATAGAAGTACTTAAAACGAACGGCGCATGTGCCGTCCCGTGGACGCATCCCAGTGCGCATGCTCAGAATCACGTCGGAACTACTCCCTAAGATACGACTGATCACTGCCTACGACGTGAACGTAACCTACGCCCAGCCCTATTCACGTACTACGTAAACGACATAAAATACGACGGCTGTGTTCCCTGGTCCATACCTTAGCATGAGTTGCGCCTTATATATGGGGAATAACTTTACGCCAGACGTACGACTTACGCAAACCGCGTATATTATGCGCCAGGCGCAAGTACATTCGTGAATCGGCGTATCTCCCTCATTTGCATATGTGCATAGAAAATCAATGGGAGCAGGAAATGCGCCCAGCGTAAATATGCGCCCACGATACGACGGCGTAGGAAGCCTATTTTTAGGCGTATGTGGGCACAGCGCATAGATACGACGGCGCATAGTTACACTTACGCGGCGTATCTCGAGATACGTCGGCGTAAGTGCTTTGTGAATCCGGGCCTTAATTTTTTTCACGTTTGAATGTAGTGCCTTTTATGGAATTTTCATAAATCTTCTGATACAGGGATTTATTTTTTTCTCAATTTTTTGACTCTTGATTCTTTTATACCCAGCAAAAAAACTTTTCTCTTGCATATTTTTACCTTAAAGTGGATGTAAACCTTTACATACACCCAGTGAAGTGAACAGCCTCAGAAGATACACAGAGCTGAAACAAATCTCCCTACATAAGTTTTACATGTATATCTGCTGTCTTCAGCTTTATATACTGTTTAGAAACACTGTTTAGACTCTCACCCTCGTTTCTCCAAATTGGTACTATATAAACAACAAAACAGAGGGGGTTTGGGATTACCAGACCTATGGTTGAATTATCTGTTAGCCCGTTGATCACAATTGACCCAATGGCATGTACCAAAACCAAAAATTCCATTGGTCAGGTTTGAGAGTGATTCAATCCTCCCTTTGTCATCAGGTCTTCTGTGGAGTAAAACTATTCTACCGCATACCATAGCAACAAGAAAACAGATAGTACAACAATCGGAACAATCCAAATGTGGAAAGTTTACAACAAAAAATTCAACATGTCCCCATCCACCCCCCCACAAGCCTCCTTTATACATAGATCCTAAATTCCTAATAAAGGAGCACAGATCCACAGACTTCTCATGGTGGATTAATACCAATTTAACAGATCTAAGAAAGTTTATAGAAAATTCTAACTTCACTTCTTTTTCCTCTATACAAAAGAAGTTCAGGCTGAGGTTGCCACTAACCATCGATCCAAGAGAATGCATAGATGTGCAGTATAAGGGAGACCTTCTTACACATTAAGGCTGGGTTCACACCATCGCTGAATCCGTAGAACATGTGCTGGTTCATCGTTTCAGGTCTGATTTCAGCCCAAATTTGGTGCTGGATTTGGACCTGAAATGGACCAAAAAGGCACACGTTTTTTTCAGCAAACCGCACCTGACCTGCTGTGGAGATATGTGAACCGGCTCCATTAAAACATTGGAAAACGGCATCCAATTAGCATAGGTGTGAACCCAGCCTCAGAGTTCACAGGAGACGGAATGAGCTCCCTCCCAGACCAGCACTCTTGGCGGTAGATGTCAAGGACTTGTGCCCCTTTGGGAGCCTGAGGCCGCGTACACTCGGTCGTTTTTCGGCATGAAAAAAAAAATACATTTTTCATCATGAAAAAAAAAACTAAGTTTTTCCAACTTCATCATTAAAAACGATGTTGCCCACACACCATCATTTTTGAAAAATGATGAACAAAGCGCGGTGACGTGCAACACGTACGACGGCACTCTAAAGGGGAAGTTCTATTCGCCTTTGAGCTGTTTTTAGCTGATTCCTTGTTAGTAAAAGACGATTCGCGCTTTTTTGTCTGTTACAGCGTGATGAAAGTGCTTACTCCATTATGAATGGTAGTTTTACCTGACCGGGCGCTCCCGTCTCATAACTTGCTTCTGGGCATGGGCGGGTTTAAAACGTAGTTTTTGCCTACACATGATCATTTTTAACAACACGAAAAACGACATTTTAAAAAACGACGTGAAAAAATGCAGCATGTTCGAAAAAAAATTTGGTCGTTTTTCACAAGCCGAAAAATGATGTGAAGCCCACACACGATCATTTTAAATGACGTTTTTAAAAACGTTGTATTTTTTCATGCCGAAAAATTATCGTGTGTACGCGGCATGAGTGGCTCACACATTGGGGTTAATTTACTAAAGGAAAACAGACTATGTACTCTGCAAGGGCATTTGCTTTGCGGATAAGTAAATAAGGGGGAGCTCTGCTGACTTCCATCATCCAATCATGTGCAAGAAACAATGCTGTTGTTTGCTGTTTGCTGTTGTTTAATTTTCCTTGCATGTTATTCTTTGCAAAGTGAAGCTTCACCTCATTTACTAAGCTCTTGAGCAAATGCCCTTGCAGAGTGCAACTGCACTTGCAAAGTGCACAGTCTATTTACCTTTAATAAATTAACGCCATAATTGTTAAATTCTGATTGGACAGAGACATGCATAGACTGTATGATATCACCAGGTCGTCTGATGTCACCAAAACTAGATGTTATTCTGGTCAAATACTGAATAAAACTTTTCTCCGTAGTCTAATATTTGCACTAATGCAGCCTGTTGTCCAAACTAGCAAGATATTTCCATTTTAAATGATCTTTTGCATTCATGTATAAGTAATATAGGTTTGTGCCAAGATTATAGTGTATAGCAGTCTAAAAATAATCACACTTTCATATATCTCAGGCTTATATATTCAACATTTTTAGCTGAGTTGAAACATTTGTAGAATTTTTTTTTTAATAAAATCTGGACTCAGATTTGATTGGAGTCGGAAAAGAACAATAATCTAGAAGAAGACACTGTACCTTTAACTATATACCCTCAGAAAATGTGATTTGCTGTCAGAGAACACTGTCACCACAATATATCAGAGGGCTGTCTGTTGTCAGTTTAATAGCTTTTCCTAAGAGAAAATCATGAATCCTGCAACTTTCATCATATCACGAGCAACCCCTTGAATGCCAAAATTATTTGAATACAGCTGGCATTAACTAGATTGCATTATATCCTACAATGCGCAAAAAACTCAAATAAGAAAGTTTCAAGCTGAACTCCAAGCAAAAAGCTAAAAATACATATATGGGAACCGTTTTACCAGGCAACGATTACTATTTATGGCTATTCAGTGCTAAGATTTACATAGCCCTGTCACACAACACGATTCTGTCTGCCAGAGCAGGACGCCTGCTTTTTTTCTGCTGCGGTTAAAGCGGATGTCCGCTGAAAAAAGAATATTAAAAGCCTGGAGCTACAAATACTGAAGCGGCTGACTTTTAATATTAGGACACTTACCTGTCCTGGAGTCCAGCGCCGTCCGCAGCAGAGGACGAGCGATCGCTCGTCACTCTGCTGCCCCCCCCCCCCCCGCCATCCTTGGTGAGGAAACCAGGAAGTGAAGCGCTCCGGCTTCACTGCCCGGTTCCCTACGGCGCATGTGTGAGTCGCGCTACGCCTGCCGATTGGCTCCCGCTGTGTACTGGGAGCTGAGTGTTCCCAGAACATAACGGGGGGGAGGTGACGTCATACCCGCAGTCTGCCCGAGACTGTGTGGCCCTAAGTGGGTGCAAATACCTGTCTTTAGACAGGTATCTGCACCCCCTCCCCCTGAATGGTTTTAAATGTGACACCAGAGGGGGGGAGGGTTCCGATTAGCGGGAGTTCCACTTTAGGGTGGAGCTCCACTGTAAGTTACACTTACACGTTTTGTCCATTCCCAAGCCTGGAATAGACAGTGAATGGAGCATCAGCAGATTGATTAGCTCATCCCTCTGTCAATCTGCTCTCTTCCTATCAGCATGTTCCTTGTTAGCACATGACCACTGCAGCCCAATCACAAGGCTTATTGTGCTCCTTCGCCCTAGCTTAGCCTGAGCTCTCACACACATTATGGTGGTATGTTTATAAGGCAGTTAATCTGACATTCACCAAAGATTCACTACACTATCTGCTTTTCACAGATGAGAGCAGGCTCACCCTGAGCATATGTGACAGACGTGAAAGGGTCTGGAGAAGCCGCGGAGAACTTTATGCTGCCTTTAACATCATTCAGCATGACCGGTTTGGTGGTGGGTCAGTGATGGTCTGGGGAGGCATATCCATGGAGGGACGCACAGACCTCTACAGGCTACACAATGGCACCCTAACTGCCATTAGTTATTGGGGTGAAATCCTTGTATCATGTGGTGAGAGCATGCAGCCAGTTCCTGGAGGATGAAGAAATTGATACCATTGAATGGCCCCCATGCTCACCTGACCTAAATCCAAAAGAACACCTCTGGGACATTATGTTTCGGTCCATCTAGTGCCACCTGGTTGCACCTCAGTCTGTTCAGGAGCTCAGTGATGCTCTGGTCCTGACATTGCGTAGTTCACCGCACAAGATTGCGACAATTTTTCCCTGGAAGTAGGAGCAGATACCTGGATTTAAATCTAAACTGATAACCTTTAAAGGCTTTTAGCCCAGGTTCACACTGGGTGCGATTTCATTCGATTTGAGATGCGATTTCACATGTGAAATCGCATCTCAAATGCCTCCAATTGTCGGCAATGGCGCCGTCCTAATCGGTGCGACGCCGCATCTGCGGCGCTGCACCGATTTCATTGTACTACTTTTTGCGATTTCGGGCCGCGATTTACATAGACATCTGTGCAGAAACCTGCACAGATGTCTCTTAAATCGCGGACGAAATCGGGACTGCTGGCGGGAGTGAAATCGTGCGAGTTCAGCTGAACTCGCACGGCTTCACTCCCGCAGCCCAGTGTGAACCAGGGCTGAAAGAATAATTTCTGGACAATTTTAGGTACTGTTCAGGCTTGTGTCGTTTTAAATGTGTTTGCCCCTATTTGTGCTAGTGAGCACTTCTCCTTTGCCGAGATTATCTATCCACCTCACAGGTATGGCATATCCAGATGCTGATTAGACAGCATGATTATTGCACAAGTGCACACCTAAGCCCTCCCCCTTCCGAAACACAGGCAGGTGCGCACAAGTGCACACCTAAGCCCTCCCTCCTTCCGAAACACAGGCAGAAACGCTTGTTTCTGCCCACGTTTCCAGAAACACAACAAAACATAAGTCACGCTTGCGGTACCATTATTTCCCAATGGCATACCCCAATGGGGGTAGTAGTCACATGTTGGGTAGCCCATTCAAGTGAATGAGCTGCCCCAACCTGCTACACAAAAGACGCTCCGAAAAACATGAGAAGAAAAGTGAAGCATTGCTCAGGTGTGACTGCAGCCTTAAGGAGTCATCAGGGGTCTATTTTACCCCCGATGTCTCTCCTGCCTTCCAAGGGACACAGATCATTCTAGCTGTAATACTGGATCATTTTTACCTGACAGTCAATTAGTCACCCTACCCTTACATCAGGGTCACCAGAGTTTTTCCCCTTACATCAGAGTCCCCCCCCCCCTACATTAGGGTCCTTCATACCTTACAGCAGGGTCCTTGGAGTTCCCCCTTATATCAAGACACCCAGAGTTTCTTATCTTTTACATCAAGGTCCAGCAGAGTCTCTCTCCCCTTACATCAGGGACCCCAGAGTTCCTCTCTTACATTAGGGTCCCCAGAGTTCCTCCCCCCTCCATAAGGGTCTCCAGAGTTATCAAGTTTACATTAGGGTCTCCAGAGTCCCTCCCCCTCTTTACATTGGGGTCCCCAGAGTTCTTCCCCTTACATTAGCATCCTTAGCGTCCCCCCCTACTTTAGGGCCCCCAGAGTCCTCCTCGTCTTACCTTAGGGTAAGACGAGGAGGACTATGACTAAGCTATGACTAAGCACTGATTGTTTGTGCGAAACGCGTCAGATTTTTTACCCCACTGCTTGCTGTGCTGTGTTTTGTAGTGCTTTTTATCCTTTTTACACTAATAAAGGCTACCTTTTTAGGTTCATTTTGGTGTGCGGCTGTTCATGAATTATTTTCATTGATTTTTTACCTTAAGGTCCCCAGAGTCTCAGGGGAAGTAGTCACAGAGTTCCCCATAAGGCTCTACCTGCCTGACAACTCAAATGTATGCTCACTGTGTCTGTTTGTGGCGAAGCCTTGTCTGTGAGTGACACTGCAAGGCAGTGGGCAGATTTTAAAGCTTCTACTGGACTGAATAGTGGCTATCGATCCAGCCACTGCACTCGATGGGGAACTAAAGCTCCGTTTCCTTCCGGACCCTCTGGAAGGAATGGGCTGTGAGAGCCGGTCTGCTACACAATATTCACACGCAATTTTTATCTTCATACATTGTAAGTTTATTTATTTTATGGTTTTAATAAACTCTTTATGTTGGGTAACGCTATGTTGGCTTTCCTTTTCATCTTGCCATGAGTATATCACGATACCGTGAGACAGACTGAGGACACACCCATTGAAGGAGCAGGGATATCTGACTGAGTTATACAGAGACTCTGGCTGGAGTATAAGCCATCCGTGAATATAGATCTCTTCTTGGGATCTATTCTTCTGGTAAGCGGCAGTTGTTTTGGAGGTGGAGGATTCCTTTTCTGTCTGATACATAGCACTGTTCTTGGGTGTCTCTTCGTTTGACGTCACTGATTTTTATATAGAGGACTTCTGAATTCAAATACATTGGTCTTTATCTAAAGAATTACAGGATTTTAAGCACACAATTTTTTTAAATCTGATTGTGATTTATTTTCAAACGGACTATTCATTTACATCTGCGCAGTCTCTTTAGTGTTTGGTGCAGCAGTGTTCAATTGATACTGGGTGCACTTCCAAAAACATTAACTGTATTTTTGTGGAATTCATCATTTTAAATGTATGGGTTATATGGATGCCACTGATTGATTTCAACAGCACTGTATTTTTAGGATTAATTTTCACACAAAAATCAAGCACAAGCACCATCAATTTTGAAACTGCTTCCCAGATGGAGTTGTAAAGGATGAAGTGATGTAATGAGGCATAATAGACTTACCCAAAATGATTACCAAGGTCCCGACTAATGAAGAGCAATATCCATTGGTTGTACATGTGGTCAATGGGTGAACAAAGTAAATAGTATGTAGAGTGTGCGGAGGTAATGAAAGAAAAAGTTTCTAGGGCCAACAAGAGTGTAACATTAACCCTAAGGCCCCGTACACACGACCAAACATGTATGCTGAAACTGGTCCGCTGGTCCGTTTCAGCATACATGTTCGGTCATGTGTAGGCGCGAGCGGGCAGAATTCCAGCAAACATTTGCCCGCCGGGCCTTTTCCCAGCGGGCAAATGTTCCTGGACTTGTTTTAAAACCGTCCGCTGGAATCCTGCCCGCTCGGACATGTATGGTCGTCAGGACAGACCTACCGTACATGTCCGAGCACACGCCGTCCCTCGCATGCGTCAAATGACTTTGACGCATGCGTGGAAGCAATTAAAAGGCAGGCCCGCCCACGTCGCCTCGTCATCGCCGCGGCGACGGCGCGGACACGCCCCGCGTATTGTTTACGCGCGGACTTCTGTACGATGGTTAGTACAACCATCGTACAGAAGTCCCCGGGCAGACATGTACGGTGAAAACGGTCCGACGGACCGGTTTCATCGTACATGTTTGCCCGTGTGTACCCGGCCTAAGAAATAGAAAGTTAGCACTGAGACTCATATTCTAGTCATATTCTACCACACTGCACAGTGCTATTAATGCTGGTAGTAAGACGGTGGTCCAGGAAGCAGAACTTCAGCTTCTCTAATTTACTAAATCACCAGACAGGTAACAGAAGAGGTCTACTGTACACGAGAAGGACACATGCTGCTACAGACAGTGTAGTATGTATAACACAACACACAACAGTCTGGATTATCTGGTTTAGAGAAAAAGTGGGGTAATGCAAAAAGGAAAGGCATTTTTACGGCAAACTGCTTTCTGAGGAATGTCACATTTTATGCTTAGCTACTTTTTAAAGCAATATTTGCATATACATCAAGGCTAAATGTGCCAAATCACCATCAAAAAAATGCAAAACCTTCTGTCACAGCATATGTGTTATGGGCAGGACATACAAAGGCAATATATTTTAGTTTTTATTGCTGCTACATCAATCTACATGAAATGAGCTGATTTCTAGAAAGTCAGGTAGGGAAATGGCATCAAATGTCATTAACACTCCTTCCACATACTGGATGAAGATCTTATTGTTAATCCACACAATATTATATATTACACTATACATGTGTATCCATGTGGATCATATATATATATATATATATATATATATATATATATATATATATATATTCACAGTATCTCACAAAAGTAAGTACACCCCTCAAATTTTTGTAACTATTTTATATCTTTTCATGTGACAACACTGGCGAAATGTCGCTTTGATACAATGTAAAGTAGTGAGTCTACACCTTGTATAACAGTGTAAATTTGCTCTTCTCTTCAAAATAACTCAATACACAGTCATTAATGTCTAAACCACTGACAAAAAAAGTGAGTACACCCCTAAGTGAAAATGTCCAAATTGGGGCCAAAGTGTCAATATTTTGTGTGGCCACCATTGATTTTCAGCACTGCCTTAACCCTCCTGGGCATGAGGTTCACTAGAGCTTCACAGATTGCCATTGGAGTCCTCTTCCACTCCTCAATGACGACATCACAAAGCTGGTGAATGTTAGAGACCTTGCACTCCTCCACCTTCCGTTTAAGGATGCCCTACAGATGTTCAATAGGGCTTAGGTCTGGAGACATGCTTGGCCAGTTCATCACCTTTACCCTCAGCCCCCCATTTTTACATGGGGGTGTATTCACCTTTGTTTCCAGCATTTATACATTAATGGCTGTGTGATGAGTTATTTTGAGGGAACAGCAAATCTACACTGTTATACAAGCTGTATACTCACTACTTTACATTGCAGCAAAGTGTAATTTCTTCAGTGTTGTCACATGAAAAGATATAAAAAAATATTTACAAATATGTGAGGGGTGTACTCACTTTTGTGAAATACTGTATCTACTGCAAGACCATATATATATCAGTGTACCTGACATGCAGCCCATCAGTGTACCTGTCGTGCAGCCCATCAGTGTACTTGTCATGCAGCCCATCAGTGTACTTGTCATGCAGCCCATCAGTGTACTTGTCATGCAGCCCATCAGTACCTGTCGTGCAGCCCATTAGTTTACCTGTCGTGCAGCCCACCAGTGTATCTGTCATGCAGCCCATTAGTGTACCTGTCAGCACAACCCATTAGTCTACCTGTTGTAGCCCATCATTGTACTGAACACAGAGCCGCCATCACTGCTGCCCATCAGCAGTTTACCCGTCATAAAGCCACCATGTCCAAAAAATAAAAACAACAAAGGAACAAGAACATAAACCATGGAGGTGAGCACCTCCTAATCCAGTGTGTCGTGTGCCGCCGTCTCCCCGACCCCCAAAGTACTCGCCCCTATCAATTCACATTGAGCAATATTCAATTCAACCAAAGATAAGTTCCCCTTAAACATCATTTGCCCATTTTTAAAGCATATGTCACCTATCAAAAGTCAATGTAAAGACCCAGCACCTTCCTCAAAATTATAGAAGACATTTTCACTGCCTTGATCTACCAGCAAGGACCCCCCCCCCCCTACTGTGTCAGCAGAAATAATGAGCTTCATTTCCAATATTCCACCAACAGAAACAGGAAGAAAATGCCAAAAAAATCTTGGGTATGTAGCAGAGAGGGAATAAGGAGAGACACCAATTTTCATTTTCCTCAATGTCCCTACCAACCAGGTCTATGCATCAGAGATTGATTCCGACATTATCACGCTTCCCTAAAATATTAGCCCATATTTCTGACAGCCTGCCATTGCCCTATTTTCAATATCTGTGCTGTTCATTTGCCTGCTGCCTCAAGCAACCATGCCACTACCTTCCACCTGAACTGACCCTGGCCTGTTTATTGACGATGCCTCTGCCTGCCACCTGCATTGTTTATCCACCATGTTTCTGCCCTTCACCTGAACTGACCCTGGCCTGTTTATCGACGATGCCTCTGCCTGCCATCTGCATTATCAACCATGTATCTGCTTTCCACCTGCACTGACCTTGGCCTCTTAGGCCGCGTACATACGGTCGATCCAAACCGACGAGAATGGTCTGACGGACCGTTTTCATCGGTCCACCGCTGAAGTGGCCTGATGGGCCTCTGTATATGGCCAGACTGTTTAAAAGTCTCACATATGTGATATCACCATACTCAAAAGGAGTAGCAGAATGTTGAATGTTGAGGTGAATATCTTGCTATGTACAGTGGGGATCGGAAGTTTGGGCAGCCCAGGTAAAAATTTGTATTAATGTGCATAACGAAGCCAAGGAAAGATGGAAAAATCTCCAAAAGGCATCAAATTACAGATTAGACATTCTTATAATATGTAAAAAAAAGTTATATTTTATTTCCATCATTTACACTTTCAAAATTACAGAAAACAAAAAAATGGTGTCTGCAAAAGTTTGGGCACCCTGCAGAATTTATAGCATGCACTGCCCCCTTTGCAAAGCTGAGACCTGCCAATGTCATGGATTGTTCTCAATCATCGTTTGGGAAGACCAGGTGATGTCAATCTCAAAGGTTTTAAATGCCCAGACTCATCTGACCTTGCCCCAACCTTGCAGTTGTCTAGAAAACTGAAACTGAAAATAGTTGACGCTCACAAAGCTGGAGAAGGCTATAAGAAGATAGCAAAGCATTTTCAGATGTCAATATCCTCTGTTCGGAATGTAAATAAGAAATGGCAGTCATCAGGAACAGTGGAAGTTAAAGCAAGATCTGGAAGACCAAGACAAATATCAGACAAAACAGCTCGCAGGATTGTGAGAAAAGCAATTCAAAACCCACGTTTGACTGCACGATCCCTCCAGAAAGATCTGGCAGACACTGGAGTTGTGGTACACTATTCCACTATAAAGAGATACTTGTACAAATATGGTCTTCATGGAAGAGTCATCAGAAGAAAACCTCTTCTACGTCCTCACCACAAAAATCAGCGTTTGAACTTTGCAAATGAACATATAGACAAGCCTGATGCATTTTGGAAACAAGTTCTGTGGACCGATGAGGTTAAATTAGAACTTTTTGGCAGTAATGAGCAAAGGTACGTTTGGAGAAGAAAGGGCGCAGAATTGAATGAAAAGAACCTCTGTCCAACTGTTAAGCATGGGGGTGGGTCAATCATGCTTTGGGGTTGTATTGCAGCCAGTGGCACAGGGAACATTTCACGAGTAGAAGGAAAAATGGATTTAATAAAATTTCAGCAAATTTTGGATGGCAACTTAATGCCATCTGTGAAAAAGCTGAAGTTAAAGATAGGATGGCTTCTACAAATGGATAATGATCCTAAACACACCTCAAAATCCACGGGGGATTACATCAAGAGGCGTAAACTGAAGGTGTTGCCATGGCCTTCACAATCTCTTGACCTCAACATAATTGAAAATCTATGGATAGACCTTAAAAGAGCAGTGCGTGACAGACAGCCCAACAATCTCTAAGAACTGGAAGACTTTTGTAAGGAAGAATGGGCAAAGATACCTCAAACACGAATTGAAAGACTCTTGGCTGGCTACAAAAAGTGTTTACAAGCTGTGATACTTGCCAAAGGGGGCAGTACAAGATATTAACTCTGCAGGGTGCCCAAACTTTTGCAGGCGCTATTTTTTTATTTTCTCTAATATTGAAAGTGTAAATGATGGAAATAAAATCTAACTTTTTTTGACATATAAGAATGTCTAATCTGTAATTTGATGCCTTTTGGAGATTTTTCCATCTTTCCTTGGCTTCGTTATGCACATTAATACAAATTTTTACCTGGGGTGCCCAAACTTTCGATCCCCACTGTATATGCTATGTGTTAGAAATATCTTATAAATAGACAACTTTGTGTAAGAAAAAAAAATAGGTTCATTTTTTTCCACGTTTTCCAAAAACTTGTGTCAAAAAATGAAATTTTCAAAAGACTCATTATACCTCATAGAATATACGTTGGGGTGTTTGCTTTCTAAAATTGGGTAATTTTGTGGATAATTCCACTGTCCTGGTAGTCCAGGGCCTTCAAAAATTTGATAGATAGTCAGTAAATTAAATATTTAATTTATTCCCCTAGAAAGTCTGAAGGTGCTACTTGGATGTTTGGCCTCTGTGGCCAAAAGTCTCACACATGTGGTATGGCCATACCCAGGTGGAGAAGCGGAATGTATTTTGGCTTGTTATTTTTGCTATTTACATGTTATGTGTTAGAAATATCTTATACATTGACAACTTATATATATATATATATATATATATATATATATATATATATATATATATATATATATATTCTTTACACATTTTCCCAAAACTTGTGGAATAAATTACATGTTCAAAAGACTCATTATGCCTAATAGAATACACAATGGGGTGTTTGCTGTCCAAAATGATATAATTTTGAGGTTAATTCCACTGTCCTGGTCCTCTAGTGCCTTCAAAAGTGTGATAGGTAGTCCGAAAATTTGATGTGTAATTTATGCCCCTAGAATGCCTGGAGGTGCTACTTTTGGGCCTCTGTATGTGGCAAGGCTGAGGCTGTGTAAGTGTCTCACACATGTGGTATCCCCATACTCAGAAGGAGAAACAGAATGTATTTTGGGGTGTAATTCACACATGTGGTATCATCATACTCAGGGCGAGAATGTTTTGGGGTGTAATTGCAAATATACCTGTGTGAGAAATAACTTGTTAATATGACATTTCTGTGTAAAAAAAAACTAATAATTTCTTAGTTTTCCCAAGAATTGTGGGAAAAAAGTTATTTAAAAAAAACTCACCATGCCTCTTACTAAATACATTGGAATGCCTGCTTTTCAAAAAGGGGTCATTCGGGGGGTATTTGTACTGTCCTGACATTTCAGGGCCTCAAGAAATTAGATAGCCACTTAGCCAGTCAGTATATCAGGATTGATTCATTTTCAATGATACGTAGCATCGCTTTTAGACTCTATAACTTTCACACAGACTAAATAATATACACTGATTTGGATTATTTTTTACTAAAGATATGTAGCAGTATACGTTTTGTCCTAAAATCATAAAGAAAAAATACTTATTTGCAACATTTTATAATAGAAACAAAGAAAATATATATATATATATATATATATATATATATATATATATATATATATATATATATATATATATATATATATTTTTTTTTAAAGAATTTTCAATTTTTTCGTTTATATATATAAAAAAAAAAAACTGTGATGATTAAATACCACCAAAAGAAAGCTCTATTTGAGTGAGGAAAATTATAAAAACTTTGCTTTGTTTGGGCACAGAGTAACATAATTGAGTAATTGTCATTCAAAGTGTGAGAGCACTGAAAGCTAAAATATGGTCTGGGCAGGGAGTTGGTAAAAGTGTTTTGTATTGAAGTGGTTAAAGGCTTTTTTCCAGGGAAAACCTGTAGCATTTTTAATTAAAAAAAATACCTAAGCAAGCGTGGATGTCTAATCAGTAGCTTCAGTGCCACAAAATGAGCAAACCGGACCCTACACTAAGACTGGATTCACCAAGGGGCAGAGTCTAAGGGACGGGAGTTATTCACCAGGTACCACCAGGTATAGGCATTGGAAAATGCACTAGTACCACAATAACAAGGTGGCCAGGGGGCCAGTGGGGAAACAGAGGGGCTGGTGGGAGAACTTAAAAAAGAGCATATCAGAAGTAGCTGTGGCCAGTTGTAAGAGCATTGAAGGAACAGAGTTTGGCAGATGGAGCATACCAGGAGTAGTAGAGCCCAGCAGCAATGGTTTAGAGGAGCAGAGTTGTCAACAGAGCATACCAGGAGTGCCAGTGCCTGGCTGCAGAGGCTCATAATAGCAGAATTTGGCAATGGAGCATCCCAGAAACAGTGCCAGCATGCAGGAGTGACAAGTGGAATATACCATAAATAATGCCAGCAGACAGGTGGATGTACCAGGAACAGTGCCAGTGGCCAGGAGTGAAAGGTGAAGCACACTTGGAACAGTGCCAGCAGCCAGAGCTACAGATTTAATGTACCAGGATTACAACCAGCTGCCAGGAGCAACAGATGCAGCATAGCAGGAATAATGCCTGATGCGTATCCGATATGGACTGCATAGGCCTGGCAATGGTGGCAGGGGTCCAGGAAAGTTCAGTAACAGAAGAAGCACACCAGAACAGGCTTGGAAAACAGGTTGAGGCTCGGAATCACATGATCAATTTTTGCACAGGCACCAGCCCTATAATGATGACGCGTGGCTGCGAGCTTAGGAGACGTATCGCTGGAACGAGGAAGGTAAGTGTACATTCACTCACTGACCTAAACAAGCATGCTGAAATAATTAAACCTACAGATCGATATGTATTTTCAGAGCTAGGTCTGTAATGTGAACTGGTTTATCAAAAGATTTGTATTTCTGCTTAAGCAGTCTTATGCTCCAGGCACCTATTCCGAATAGCACACCTAGGTCATATATCTCTCTGAGATTGCTCTGCAGACTTCACTACAGCTAAGTAATGCAGCCTGGTCTAGGATCTGCCCTAGCGTTTGGTTGGAAATACATTTTCTCTCAAGAAGTTCTTCATATTAGAGGAACACCTAGTCAATGCATTACAGCTTGAGTAGCGTACAGTGCTGTCACTCTCTCTTAGTCTGAGTGCTTCTATGTAAAAGATTAGATGATCCACTAGCAGTGCAAGGGTTAACTTAGCACTTAGCTTACCTTATCCCTTGCTTCCCTAGCAGCCGGTGGTCTCCACTTCTCCCTGACGTTCTGGGTTGCAGGCATTGTACTCAATGACATCAGAGTGCTTGCAACCGCTGGAGTGCCTAAGAGAACAAACTGCAAATCCCAGTCACATAGCATGGAGGTAGCCTACAGGAGCCAGGTATTAAATGTGCATTAGTCCTTTCTACTGGTTCCCTAGTCATAAACAAGCAATTAACCCCTGCAATGTGGGGGAAGCCCCACTGCAAGGAAGGATTTTTCTTTTTCCATTAAGTTCAGCTTTAAAGTGTAAGTTCACCTTTACAAAAAATCTGAACTTATACTGGACCCCGTTTCTCACCCCCCTGGTCCCACTAACCTGGAGTCCCGCGATCACCCGCTGTGAGACATTGGGTCACCTCTTTAGCAGTCCAGGGATTTTCAAATCCTTGCGTTTTAATCTTCTATCCATACCTCTCTGCATACACGGGTAGGAGGCATTCTAATTGGTCTGCGCCATTACATGGACGGCGCTGACCAATCATAACCCGCCTAGCCCGTCCTGTCAGTGCTTGAGAAGAGGAGAGAAAGCCACTGGGTTTTCAAATCCCCGGACCGATAAAGTGGCGACCCGATGTCTAACAGTGGGTGATCGCAGGACTCCAGGTCAGCGAGACAAGGAGGGATGAGGAAGGGGGTCCAGTGTAAGTTGACCTTACAGATTTTCTGTACTTTCTTACACTTTAATAATTAATTTTTTTTTTTAATTAACCAATAACTTGGCTTTTATGATATTTAATTTTATGTGTCTGGAGCTGAGATTTCTGATTTACATTATCCAGTATGAAGGATAAATGTCCACATAAAATAACAAATACCATTCTTTTTTTCCCCATGCAGCGGGGCTGTGGCCACACTGCATGGTTTAACTGCTCGTTTTGTCTAGAGGTGAACACAGAGCTTATACTCACCCGATCCTTCGATCCACAGTGCTCCCCCACATCCAGCGTTGAACTGTTGAACTGCTGCCATCCTCATGTCCAGAGCTGGTCTATGGGTGTGATGATGTCAGGAGAAGTCTTCCGCACAAGACCGCTAGACCGCAGCAGAGCAGAAACGGCAGGGAACAGTCTTGCACTGGGAGATTCAGTGGATTAGAAGAGTATGTCTTGGCTTCCTAATCCTCTAGACAAAAAAGAGCATTTAACTCATTCAGTATGGGCAAAGCCCCACCGCATGGGGAAAATTCTGCTTCAAATTTCCTCTCTTCTGTTTTGGTCTGACCTCTGTCAGATAGACAGGAAGAGGGACCATATCTCCTTAAATGTAACACAGACAGCACTAAAAAGTTCTATCCAAAGCTGAAATTTGTGATTTTTTTTTCCGAATAATGTGTCGCAGCTCTGCCTGACAGATAGTTTAAAGTAGAGAAAGCTCTGCTTTAAAAATATTAGTTTGAGTTTAACATTAATATCTGCTGTATCTTTCAAAAATAGCCTAGGCTGCAAATGAACCTCTGGTTGAACTAATGCTCAGTTAACCATGTTGCCAGACACAATCTTTTTGGCCAAAAACTGGTAAATGAGCTTCTGCTGATCACCCTCCCCCCTAAAAGATATTGATTCAGCTATCATTTGGGTGGGATGGAAGCTTAAAGGGGTGCAACATTGTCTGCATTTGATCTTCGAATTGCCATTTCCTTTTCCCCCTGCAATATATTGATGGTCTGGATCTAAATTGACCACCTAATTCTGTATATGATTGACCATTGTACTAAAAAAATTGGGTATTTGGCCTTCACATTTATACTGGGGAATTTACTACTAAATAATGATTGGTTATGTCTAAACTTATTGAGGTGAGCAAGCAAAAACTTGATTTAAAAATAACCTTGTGAGATCCCTATTTGGCTCATCCGAGGCTCTGCTAGTTGCCAAAGCCTAAAGGGGAATTGGCATTTAGACGCTGTGTGCCCATGTAGCCTCCCCACAGTTGGATATGTCTATCCTGAAATTGCCACTGAAAACCTAGATTATAAAATGACTTCACTCATATTAAATTCCAAGACAATTCCCTTTGAAAGTATACTTTATATGTTTTTTTTTTCTGTGCCCTATAAAGAGCATTTTAACCTAAAAGTAAGTTGTTTTGGCATGTAGGATTTCCACAGCAAAAATAATATTTAATGTGCACAGGGTTATGTAAATACATGTTCTCCGTTGTGAAGGAAATTAGATTAGTCAGTGAAGGGCTTATGATGACTTTGTATTCAGCCACTTCTGATGCCGCGTACACACGATCGTTTTTCGGCATGAACATTTTTTTAATTTTTCAGCATGTCCAAAAAACAACGTTTTTCCAACTTCATCATTAAAAACGATGTTGGCCACACACCATCGTTTTTGAAAAATGATGAACAAAGCGCGGTGACGTACAACACGTACTACGGCACTCTATAGGGGAAGTTCTATTCGCTTTTGGGCTGCTTTTAGCTGATTCCTTGTTAGTAAAAGACGATTCGCGCTTTTTTGTCTGTTACAGCGTGATGAATGTGCTTACTCCATTATGAACGGTAGTTTTACCAGAACGAGCGCTCCCGTCACATAACTTGCTTCTGTGTACAAATAAATAAAATTATTCAGCGCTGGAAAAAATAAAACTAAAATATGCAAGCCAGCACTTAAGGTAAATTCAAATAAAACACCTCAATATAACTTTTAATAAATACTTGTTTGGCTTCAGAGAGCACTAGATCTTCTCTCCTTCTTTTACATATGCCCTGATTGCCTCATTCTATGCCTGAGTCTGCCGCTGTGCTATTGAATTTTCTGCATCTGGCTGCTGTCTGTTTGAGAACAGGAGGTTCTCTATATACCATGCTCTGTGACCTATTGTAGGTCGAAGTATTAAGGTGAGAGGCCATTCCTACTATTCGGTGGAGGTTCTTTCAGTCTTTGGACATCACACTTTGGATTTTGCACTTTTTTCCTTGTTGGATTATTTCATTATTGATTAATTTCATGTTTTCCATTGAATGTTTTTTATTTAATGTCATTATAGTTTATATACACTGTTTGCACTGCACTATTATATCTTTATAACTTGCTTCTGGGCATGCGCGGGTTTAAAACGTCGTTTTTGCCCACACACGATCATTTTTTACAACACGAAAAACGACATTTTAAAAAATGACATGAAAGAATGCAGCATGTTCAAATTTTTTTTTTGTTGTTTTTCAGAAGCTGAAAAACGATGTGAAGCCCACACATGATCATTTTAAATGACGTTTTAAAAAACGTAGGTTTTTTTTTCATGCCGAAAAATGATTGTGTGTACAGGGCATTACACTCAGGTCTATTTCCCTGTCTCTATTTAAAGCACACACCTCAGATGGTTCACCAGAAGGCTCTTTCCAGACCTTAGGTGACATATCAACCTGACTGACTTTATCGTTGTTCCAGCCATTTTGACTCACTCCAACAGCATGTTGATAATGAGGAAACCCCAGTATTGCAGCATGTCCCTTCTCAGAATGCATGCCTTTCCCATGTTTCATGCTAAATTACTTTTTTTAGCCTGCAGGCTAATTAACATAATATCTGGGAGTTATAGGCATTCAGCTATCTAAGAAGATGATACATCTTCTCGAATCATTGTAATCCTAATATGTGTGTGCTACATCACAGCCATCATGACACTTTTATACTGAGTGAATATATATTTTCAGCTTGAGATTTCCTTTTAGGTAGTAGGAGCATAAATATAGTTAGAGCAATCTATGCAGCTGCTATAGGGTCTGCCAGGATGGGGAGACTGGATCCCTGAGGAAAGTATGTGCCTCTGTGGGATCACTCACTCAACCTCCATATTGATTTATGGACATGTGCACACTGCAGTAATCAAAATTCAAGCATGCATCGTTTTTGGATGTCTTTAGATGTGTTTGTGATGGATATACAATTTTTTTTTGAGCCACACCAACTGCAGCAACACACCACACTACAACACCATGAGATACTGTAGATTTACTAAAACTGGAAAGTACAAAATCTGGTGCAGCTCTACATAGAAACCAATCAGCTTCCAGTTCTTATTTTAAATTTTTTTGGTCAAAGCTTAATTGAACCAGCTGAAGTTAAAAGCTGATTGGCTACAGTTTTAGTAAATCAACCCCGATATGTTGATTTTTTAAACACCCGGGTAAAAATGAAATTGTAGCCCAGAGCACAGTTTGACATCCTCTATCCTTGCCTGGGGAAAAAGAAAGTGCAGACATCCCAAGTCTCCCGCGAGTCACGGGAGTATCCCGCATTTGGCTGCAGGCTCACGGACACCTGCAAGCATTGGGCGATCTCCCGGCTGGGCCTGTCACTGAGCCGCAGACAGAGCAGCCTGAGCGGCCGAACGGAGTACGGCCGTTCGGGCTGCTCTGTCTTCTGTCTGTAGCTGAGTGACAAATGGATGTGATGACATCATCGTCTGTGCAAGGTGGAGGACTGTAATAAAGCCCGCCTCCTAGATAGGTGGAACACTGTTCCAATGATACATTGAATCAGCGTGACGTGTATCATAGGAGGTGGGAATGTGTTACAGTTTAGAGCTCTGTGTGATCAGAGTATATTCCATGGGCACTGGCAAGGCTGTATTTTATGGGCACTGGTAAGGCTGTATACCATGGGCACTGGTAAGGCTATATTCCATGGGCACTGGTAAGGCTGCATTTCATGGGCACTGGTAAGGCTGCATTTCATGGGCACTGGTAAGGCTGTATTCCATGTGCACTGGTAAATCTGTATTTCATGGGCACTGGTAAGGCTGTATTTCATGGGCACTGGTAAGGCTGTATTCCATAGGCATTAGCAAGGCTGTATTTCATGGGCACTGATAATGCTGTATTGTGACAACCCCCCCCCCCTTTTTTTTTTATCATTTTTTTTATATATATTTTTATATTACTTATTTATTTTTATTTTTATTAAAGGGCCCAGAGGTTCCCAGGGGCCCGGAGTTTTTAGAAAAAAATGTTTGAATTTTTTTTATATATAGATATATATATATATTTTTTTATTAAAGTGCCCAGAGGTCCCCATGGGCCCGGAGGATGGCAACCCCTCCTTTTTTGTATATATATATAAAATATTTTTTTTGATATATTACTTTTTTTTTCTTTTTATTAAAGAGCCCAGAGATCCCCAGGGTCCCGGATGGCTGCCCCATTTTATATATATATATATATATATATATATTTTTTTTTTTTTATTTTATTTCTTTTTTTTGTAAGGGGCCCAGTGGTCCCCAAGGCAACCCCCCGCTTCCCAATTCATGCCAGCCCCCCGCTTCTCAATTTGAGGCGGCAGCCCCCCCCCCCCCCTGGTTCTCTGCTCCAGGGTGCCATGCCTGAAGCTGTGGCGGCCCTGCCTCCCTCAAATGAGTTTCCCACCTCCCTGAAATTAGTTTTTGGAGGTTGGGATGTCTGAAAGTGTTTGCTACAGATAACAGCACCTTTTGTTCCAGTTTTAATAATGTTAACATTTTTAGTTAGGTTAGAGGGGGGAAGCTCTAAATTTCCATCATTTTTTTATGCTGTGGGAGTTCCTGTTGGTAAGATGTCCTCCTCATTTCCTGTACCAGAGACATTTGCAATCAGGACAGCACTGAATACTGCCTAAAATTGAGAAGCGGGTGGGCTGCCGCGAATTAAGAAGCGGGGGGTGCCACGGGACCTCCTGGCCCCTTACAGGTGTACTGCCTATACCCCCCCTGATGGCGGCCCTGTCCGCTTCTGCTGTAATTATGTACAGCAGAAGCTGATATGCAGGTGCCGAGCACTGAATGTCCGCCGACACCCACCGATGATCAGACAGACAGACAGACAGGATGGAAGTGATGGATTTTGTGTTCTTGCAAAGCAGGAACTAAAATCCATCTTTTTCCCTAGTAAAATCAACACACATAGTAAACACAAGCAGTGGCTAGGCACACAGTTAACCCTTTGATTGCCCTAGATGTTTAACCCCCTTCCAAGCCAGTGTCATTAGTACAGTGACAGTGCATATTTCTAGCACTGATCACTGTATTAGTGTCACTGGTTCCCGCAACGCATCAAAAGTTAGGCCCCATACACACCATAGAATCTATCCGCAGATAAATCCCATCAAATGGGTTTCTGCGGATAGATTCTATGGTGTGTACACTCCGGCGGATATTTATCCGCGGATAAATCTCCCCTGGGATGGATTTCCAGCAGATGGATATTTGCTGACATGCTCAACAAATCCATCTGCTGGAATCCATTCCAACGGATGGATCCGCTCGTCTGTACAGACTTACCGGATCCATCCGTCTAAAGGGATTCCCCGCACGCGTCGTAATGATTTGACGCATGCGTGGAATTCCTTATATGACAGCGTCGCGCCCGTCGCCGCGTCATAATAGCGGCGACGGCGCGACACGTCATCGGCAGAGGATTTCAGCGCGGATTTCAATGCGATGGTGTGTACACGCCATCGCATAGAAATCTTCTGAAATCCTCGAGAGGATTTATCCGCGGATACGGTCCGCTGGACCGTATCTGCGGATAAATCCTCTCGTGTGTATGGGGCCTAACAGTTCGTGTCCAATTTACCGACGCAAATCGCTGATCACTGCCATTACTAGTATCAAAATTTATAAATACACATTTGAGTATATATACCATATTTGTTGACACTATAACATTCATGTAAACCAATCAATATATGCTTATTGGGATTTTTACCAAAAACATGTAGCAGAATGCATATTGGATTAAATTAATGAAGAAATTAGATTTTTGACATTTTTATTGGATATTTTTTATAGCAGAAAGTACAAGATATTGTTTTTCTTTTTTTTTCAGAAATGTCAGTCTTTTATGTTTAAAGCACAAAAAAAAAAATGCCAAATACCACCAAAAGAAAGCTCAGTTTGTGAGAAAAAAATGACATATTATTTATTTGTAACAGAGAGGAGGAATAGGTAGGTGTATAATTAGACCAGGTCTGTCCAATCCAAATATGAAACAGCAGAAAAAAAGAGGACCTAGTGCCTATGTCACGGTCTAACCTGTCAGGACTTTAATAGACAGACCAAGATGCATATTTATTTATTTATTAAAATTCTTCATGGTACAAAAAAGTACAGAAAACGCAGTCAGTTACCCGTAGGCCTCGATGCGCCTAGAACAACAATACAACCACAACCAAAACAAACACATCAGCCAGCGGAACAGTTCAAAATTTTAAAGAGATTAGCAGACTAAAAAACTATAAAAACCTATGTAATTCCATAGGCTTGACTGAAAAACTCAGTTTTTAAAAGCTTTCGGAACTTAAGGAGATCATTCTCAAGCCATAACTTTAGAGGCAGGAAGTTCCAAAACTGGGCTCCCTGAACCGCACACGTCCCCCCTCCGCATTTTTTCTTTAGAAATGTAGGAATCACCAAAATCTCCAAATTAGCCGACCTTAAGGTACGGTTAGGCACATACTTGGTGAATTTTTCCTGCAGGTACATTGGCCCCTTGCCATGGGTAGCCTTGTGCACCAAACATCCAGTCTTAAACAGCACCTGTTCCTTCATGGGTAGCCAATACAAGGCTCTCAAAGACGGAGTGATATGGTCACGACGACCCACACCCGTAAGTAGTCTCGCAGCAGCATTCTGGATAAGCTGTAGTTTGTGCAAGATGTTATTGGGTAAACCCAGGTACAAGGCATTGCAGAAATCTCATCGACTTCCGATAATGGCATTGACCATGGAGATCTTATGCGAATCCTCAATGAAGCGAAAAGTCGACCTCAGGAGTTTCAAGTGGTTGTGGCAAAAACTCACCACCTGGTTTACCTGTGATCGCAGTGTCAATCTCTCGTCCAAGATGATTCCCAAATCCCTGACCTGGTTAACTGGCGCAGGGACCGATGAAAACAAGTCCGGCCAGGTAGGGAAACCGCCCGACCATGGCTGATTGCATAAAACCATACACTCGGTCTTGGAGCCATTGAGCATAAGGTAGTTGGCCCCCATCCAGGCTTGAATTTCCCCCAGGCAGGTGGCCAGAGTTATCTGTGCCCCCCCCTCCTTGGGCAGAGAAAAATAAATCTGGGTGTCATCAGCATAGACAAGGATAGGTTGTGGCGGCGGATGATATACAGCAATGGCCTTATGTATATGTATATGTTAAACAGGAGCGGCGATAAAGCCGATCCTTGAGGAACTTCACAGGACAGGGAACTATCAGACGAGCAGTGCAGTCCCAGCCTTACTCTCTGAACCCTGTCTTGCAGGAATGAGGTCATCCATGCCAATGCTGTACCATCAATGCCTGCCACTGTCCCTAATCTATCAAGCAGTCTAGAATGGTCGATGATGTCGAATGCTGATGACAGGTCCAGAAGTATCAGGGCCGAAGCCTCATTTCTGTCCAGGGCCCAGAGAAGGTCATCCTGGACTTTGGTCAATGCGGTTTCAGGACCTCTTCCTGGTCAGAATCCAGATTGGAGATCATCAAAAATGGAATTGGACTCGAGATGGGGCTGAATTTGCCACACTGCGGCTCGTTCTATGATTTTAGCCAAAAACGGTAATGGGTCGATTATTGCTCAACACGGAGCGTGCCAGGTTAGCTTTCTTCAGCAGGGGAATAACCACAGCCTGCTTCAGAATACTCGGCACAGTACCGGTGGCAAAGGAAGTACTCACAATGTTGGCTATAAAAGGGGCCAATGTCTCTGCGGCGTCCTTCACCAGTTGCGCAATGCATGGGTCCAGTGATGAGGACGAGGCTCTAAGAGATTTGAGAATGCTCATAATATCTAAAGTAGAGACATCCACAAAATTAGAGAATCTTGTACCTTCATAGATGGGACACGATTCCTTAAAGCGGGAGTTCACCCATTTCTAAAAATTTTTTTTTTCTTTCCCTAGATTCCTGCTCGTTCGGTCTAGGGGAATCGGCTATTTGTATTAAAATAGGTGCAGTACTTACCCGTTTTCGAGCTGCATCTTCTTCCGTCGCTTCCGGGTATGGTCTTCGGGAGCGGGCGTTCCTTCTTGATTGACATTCTTCCGAGAGGCTTCCGACGGTCGCATCCATCGCGTCACTCGTAGCCGAAAGAAGCCGAACGTCGGTGCGGCTCTATACTGCGCCTGCGCACCGACGTTCGGCTTCTTTCGGAAAATCGTGACGCGATGGATGCAACTGTCGGAAGCCTCTCGGAAGACTGTCAATCAAGAAGGAACGCCCATTCCCGAAGCCCATACCCGGAAGCGACGGAAGAAGATGCAGCTCGAAAACGGGTAAGTACTGCACCTATTTTAATACAAATAGCCGATTCCCCTAGAGAAAACGAGCAGGAATCGAAGGGGAAAAAGTGCCCTCTAAGGGTGAACCCCCGCTTTAATATCTACTACTTTGATATTGTTCATGATGATTTCTATCTTTTCTTTAAAATAATTTGATAAAATATTACAAAACTCAGGTGAAGCTTCTTCTTCCGGCTGTCTACATGCTGGGTTAGCTAAAGTTTTCGCAACTCTAAAGAGTTCAGATGCTGCATTCTTAGCATTAGCAATTTTTCCAGAGAAAAACTATTGGTCTTAGGCTGCATTCACACCTGAACGCGGCGTATGTTACCGTGATTTGCCATGACAAATTGCGGTGTTTTGTCCCGCGATTTGCCGCAACAAAACGCGGCGTTTTTTAAGCCTAACATACGCCGGAGGGGTGATCAACATTGTCGGCTATGCTGAACGCCGAAAGCCGCCTGAAAAAAAGGTCCGGGACTTGGTTTGAGCTTCAGGCGTACGCCGTTTGGCGTGGAGATGTGAACCATCTCCATAGCCGACAATGTTAAATCACCCCTCCAGCGTATTGCAGGCTGCAATAGCGTCGCGCTACAGGCGACAATACGCCTAGGTGTGAATGGAGCCTGACTCCCAAGTGCAACCACCAGTATGCATTTTTGCCAACCCACATAGTCTCTAGGGGCAGCTTGTTTTACATACAGATGCATGTATTTGGGTATTATATATTTGATGTATTGATGCACTTTACGATGTAAAATATTTTTATGATATCTTTGTAACAAAAATGTGCTTATTTTATCTACTCGCTTGGTCTGTCTATTAAAGTCCTGAGGGTTAGACTGTGCCATAGGTACTAGGTCCTCCTTTTTTCAAAATTTTACTTGTGTACAGTGTTGCATGACTGCACAATTGTCAATTAAAGTAACACAGTGCCGTATCACAAAATGTAGCCTGGTCACAAAGTGTGGTAAATCGTCTGGAGGTCAAGTGGTTAATGAGAATTCATTAGAAATTATACTTTTATTAATTACAGTATTTACTTTGAGTTAAGTATGAATTCTTGCTTTTTTATCAAAAAAAAATCTTTTACAAATGTGTCAGTTGTCTGCTATTTCTTTTCCATCATTTAGTATCAATCAAGGGACCGATTACGTACACTACATTTAATTAGCTCATTCAACCACAAAGGTTGCCTTCTCAAGCAAAACTGTATATTTCCAGTGATAGTTACATTATCTGAGACATGAGTTCCCAAGTCTCCATCTGTCTCTGTCATTTCTTTCAGATAGCCTGGATCTAAAAACAGAAAACTGAGACCATCAAAAATTCTGCCTCTGAAGGGTTTAATTCTTACTTTTTCTGTCACAGATAAGAATGGTATAGTGGCTGGTAAAATATGGATTTCTGATTTCTTTGTTCAATATTTAGACTATTTAACGTTGCATTGAAATTATGTTTTTTGTTACATAGTTATATTGGTTCACCTTGGGCCAACGTATGTTTCCATATTCAAGACCTGGCTGATCCCTGTGGCAGCAGAGACTCACTGTAGTACATGTCACTACTACAGTGATCTTTGCTGTCTTCTGAGTTAATCAGCTGTCCTACTGCATAGGACCCACAAGGGGCCACACACTTTGCATGAGCATCATTTAGAAAAGGCCTTGTTTTTTTCTTTCCAGTGAATACAAGGAGTTCTCTCATTGGACAAGATGGAGATTGTTACATCACCTTCCCATCGTTCCGCATAGTCCAATCAGACTCCATTCGGTCTGCATTCATTGAAAGGATGCAAAGCATTCTTTGAATGTCCCCCGTGGTGAGTGAGTAATGCCCTGTGTTTACTATGCAGCAGGGCAGCCACACAGTGAGGATCACTGTATTAGCGGTGGGTACTACAGTGATTCTCTACTTCCACAGGGATTGGCAAGGTATAGAAAATGCTTACCGTATTTATCGGGGTATTGCGCGCTCCGGCGTATAGCACGCACCCCTAAAGTGGACCCGAATTCCTGTAAAAAAAACATTTTAGTACTTACAATTTTGGTGTCTTGCGCGGCGTCCATCGGCGGCCTCGTCGGGTCCGGCGTCCGCCTGTGGCTTCGGTGGTGTCCTCCTCGTCGGGTCCGGTGTACTTCTGCGGTGTCCTCCCCACTCGATCCCCGCTTCCCACGCCGAGTTTGAACCACTGCGCCGGCAATTACCGAGCGCAGTACACTAGGGTATAGTCGGGCAGGCTCGGCTCCTCTAGCGGTCACGTCCTGTGCGTCCTGTACGTCCAGAACTTGACCAGTAGAGGAGCCGAGCCTGCCCGACTATACCCGCGTGTACTGCGCTCGGTATATGCCGGCGCAGTGGTTCAAACTTGGTTCGGGAAGCGGATATCGACGTATATCATGCACCCACGATTTTGCCCTGATTTTCAGGGCAAAAAAGTGCGCGCCGATAAATACGGTACTTACATTGTGTCCAAGGTGGACCAATGTGACTATGCAAAAAAAAAAAAATGAAAAATCATACTTGGAGTTCAGTTTTAAATACTGGTAGCATACTTTGTATCCCTCTTCCAAATTCTAACTGACCTGCATCCCTCAGAGCTGCCTTTACTGACCTGATTTTAAATGTACATAGTCCATCTCTGTCATCCATATCCTTGCTTTCATGCTTGGCGAGTGTCCAAAATGACACAGGCACTTACTGGACTGTACATAGCAGGTGTCTGCAAATCATTTTCCGACAACAAATGTGTGATGGCAGGGTTTTGTCAGATAATCCGACCATTTGTACACTTCATCGGAAAATTGTTGTCTGAGTTTTATAGCATGCTTTCAAATTTTCCGACAACAAATGTGTCCATCGGAAAAAAAATCAAAAGTACAAACACGCATGCTCCAAACCAATGCTAACCATAGCACAACATTAGCAGAAGTTGCCCAAAGGGTGGAGCTAAAGAGCTGACAAACCAAATAGTTTTGTGTAAGTTGGCTGAAAAAGTTCTGCCGTCTGTGTGCATACCAAGTTCATGGCCAACACCCTTCACACAAAATTATACGGATTTGTCCGATGGAAATTTGATTGTGTGTACAAGGCTTAAGAGTAACTATTTCCATATTTAAAACTCAACAGATTCCCACCTGTGATCTGTAGACTACCTTGTCTTTGCATGCTGAGGGAACAAAAAGCAGAGATCTAGCCACCTGCAACTATCCTCCCAGGATCTTTTTTTTTTAACCTATGCATACTGTACCTTTTTTCCAGCAATCTTAAAGGATCACTAAAGGAATTTTTTTTTTAGCTAAATAGCTTCCTTTACCTTACTGCAGTACTGGTTTTATGTCCTCATTGTTCGTTTTTGCTTTGAAGTTGCTGTAATTCTGCTGTGATCTCCACACTTCCTGGTTGTCTGTTTCCTTATAACCACAGTACTGGGAGCTTTTCACGGTGGTCTAAGCTGTCATTACTGTGTGTCTAAAACTTAACAGAACCAATCAGATTCATTTTAAAAACAAAACACTGCCCTGTATTTGTTTGTTTTTGTTCTGTGTGTCTCTCTAGTTCACAGGAACATGAAACCAGTTTAAAAGTGAAACTAACCTGCAGGCACATTATATGATTGATTTTTATCTATTTGTAATCATTTTTAAAAGGAATCAGTTAACTTTTATGTCTCTATACCCTGTAAACAGTCATTTCAGCGAAAACATTTTTTTCCTTTAGTGACCCTTTAAGACTGGTCTGATGATGTCAAAGGAGTCCTTCTTCCTGAACTGACCTGTGCTCGCTTACTGACCTGTCAGTGTCCAGGAGTGCTGTGAACCCAGGTTGCTGTATAACATGCTTTCTGGGGGGTGTCCATGACAGCATGGGCTCACAGGAAATAGATAAAATTCAGAGACACTGGATTGAAGTAGAAATAGAAGACAGCACTGGAATATAAAGATGCCGATTTATGCTTGGCCACATTTATCAATGGCCAGAATAGTACCTTTAACATACTGTAGGTTTCACATTTTATTACGGTTAATATCTAAAAATGCAGCTTACGATCCGCTTATTCATTTGGTTTATGTTTAAATTCTATGGAGTACATTTCCCATGGTATGTCAGTGAAAATTCTGCGCAACCCACAAACATATATATAACAAAAAAAGGGGTAATAAAATGAACAATAAAAGAAAATAGTCTATATCAAAAGCATCTGTGTGAAAAAACAGTCCAAAGCATGTAAATTAGTGGTATTGAGTTCCTGGAATCAATTACAGTCCACAAAAAACATTCCTGGTTTTGACAACAGCGATCAACATGCTTCAGTGTGTAAATATATGAACATCCATGCAATGTAGGCAATGAGATAAAAAGCGGACAGATAAGCCCCTTACCAGAGAGACGATCATATAGACATATCACCAAGGATCTGGGAGCTGTAGTTCCTGCAGGTGGATAGGATCTGGCGTTCTGTGCTTTCCAGGTGCAGCAGCGCTTCTAATCCACTCCTATGTAGTAGGACCAGGGCTTTTTTTCAGGGGGAACTTGGGGGAACTCAGTTCCACCACCTTTGGCTCAGAGCCTTTGGTGCCTGCTCACCACAATCACTTGTAAACACAGAAGTCTGGTTTCTGTGTTTACAAGTGACAGCTTTGTAACCCCCTGAACTCTGCACTCTGTATGTAATGCAATTCTGGCATTTAATGCCCTTTTAAGACCCTTCTACTGTTTGTGAAATCTGAACGGGTCGTGGTTGAGTTCCTGCACCTATTTTCTGAGAAAAAAAGCTCTGAGTAGGACAATCAGCTGATTGTCCTACTACATAGGAGTGGATTATCACAAACTGTTTTTCCTTCACTCATTGTTATATTTAATTAGAGCCTTGAGCTGCTTGATTGGGTTTTTGGGTTTAACCCTTTATCACCACTCACTGACAGGTTGTTATCTGCTATCACATTTTATATATTTTTATATTTAATATTCTTAAGGAGAAGCGCAAATTCACCTTGCCCTACACATTTCCCATGGTACATGTAAGCAGTGAATCCTGTTCTGACTCCGCCTCCTGCTACTGCTCCTATCAGAACCTCTGTAATTCAGAAGGCAGGCACTGTGTAATCTCTAACACAGCATTACCTACTGAACATAGTGATTATGTGTCACAGAATTCAAGTAAATGTGTGGGAATCTTCACAAAGTAGGTTTACAAACTTCAAGATCATTCCTATGAATAGGAGTAGGTTAGAAATGATTGTGATATGTAATATTAATTGTAATATGTAATTAATTCATATATGACAACAGTTACTGACACTTAAAGCATTCAGCAGAGGAAAGACAACAGACAGTTCCTGATACTTAAAAAAAGGACAGGTACATTGGTCAACAAAAATCTCCTCCTTCTTCTTAGCCTTAAGCCGCGTACACACGATCGGTCAAACCGATGAGAACGGTCTGATGGACCGTTTTCATCGGACCAAACCAATCGTGTGTGGGTGCCATCGGTTATTTATCCATCGGTTTAAAAAAAGCAAACTTGTTTTAAGTTAAACCGATGGATACCTAACCGATAGCAAAAAAACGATAGTTTGTAGGCACGACCATCGGTTAAAAATCCATGCATGCTCATAATCAAGTCGACGCATGCTTGGAAGCATTGAACTTCATTTTTTTCAGCACGTCGTTGTGTTTTATGTCACCACGTTCTGACACGATCGTTTTTTTAACCGATGGTGTGTAGGCACGACTGACCATCAGTCAGCTTCATCGGTTAACCGATGGAAAAATCCATCAGACCGTTCTCATCGGTTTGACCAATCATGTGTACAGGGCATTATAGTAGAATTCTTATGAACAATTAGCGGGCCTGGTGTCCCTTATCTGTTTCTGCAGCAACCATACAAAAATTAGACAAGGCTCTTTAGGAGACAGGTACATGAACGTACACCTGTCTTAAACTGAGCAAGAACATTGTTAACATCAAGCTCCTTAAAAAAAAAAAAAAGTTTGTAAGGGTGGTGTGGGTTTTTTTGTGGTCAGATTCCCTGCAAATGAATAGTGGAGTTTTTCTTTAATGTTCAGGTTCTGAGCACCATCAGACTGAGTTTCTCTAACCTCAGAATCTCTTGTAACACTGCCATCAGAGACCTTTAGAGTACTACAATCACTTCAACAATCAGAGACATTCATGTGAACTCATAATGCCTTTCACTTGCACTTTCTGATCTAGCTTCCATTAATGTAGAGAAAAGGGCAGAATGTTGTAAGAGCAGGCAGCCATTCTCCAGCCTCACAGGTTCTACTGGAGCTCACTGCTGGTGTAAAAGCTATAATTTTATCAGTTTTTTACCACACTTCGAAGTTTACTCCCTATAATGTACCTCTGGCTTAGCAGAATTGTTTGACTATAGCTAACCAAAGGCATATCACAGTAGTCTGAATAAAAATTGCATTTTCATATTTTCAAACACTTCCAGAAAAATCATTCAGTAAAACTGGACATTAAAGCTGGGTTCACAATATTGCGATGCAGGAACCAGCGCCATTCCAGTGCCAGTTCCCGCATCGCATCTCTCTCGCAGGCAATTCACACTGCAAACCGCTGCAGGTGTCGATACAAAGTGCTGTACAAACCCAACAGGAAGTGACGCTGGTATGCAAAATGCATTGATAGATGGAACGCACGCCGGCAGGGCCGGATTTGCTCTCCCTGCCGCCCCAAGGCCAGGTTCCGCAATGCACCCCCTCCCCGCCAACCGAACCCCCCCCCCCCAAATCAACGGAGAATGGGCGGCACGGTTAGTTCAAATATTTTTTATTTATTTTTTACTTTTTTATCACTTTTTTTTGTAGTTTGTCGCTTACTTTTATTAATTTTTGTATAATTTTCTTATTTTCCTTATTATTTTTTCTTATTCTTTACATTTTTATTTTATTAATTTAATTATTATTTCTTATTATTTATTTATTTTTTATCAATTTTTTTCACTTGACATGTTCTCTTTATTGACCCTGTCACCTCCAAAACAGGAGTCCTAGCACTGTGCTAGAACTCCTGTCACAGCTGAGAAGCTCCCCTCTCTCTGTGTACATGGGCAGCAGGGACAGGAGACAGACTCGGTGGCCAGGGGGAGGGGGAAGTCCCGAAGACAGAGCCAGCAAAGAGAGAGGCATGTGGGGTGGGGGGAGAGGGGAGGACGGACGGGAGCACACATTTTACAAGTGATTTCGGCGAGCGGATTCACCCATAACTTACCGCCCTTAACTGTATGTTACTGTACTGCCTGGCCTCAGTGGCCTTGTGGGAAATCCGGGCCTGCACGCCGGATCATCTGAGCAGCCTGCAGGACTTAAATAACAGCCAGGCTGCAGACCTGAGCACCAAAATATGTAAGCACATCACTGTTTTTATTCATTATGTTTTAGATGAAAACAGAATTACACAATTTTTTATACTTTATATCTTTCCTGGGTCTTGGCTGCTGGGGAGAGGAAAAAAGGGAAAAAAAAAGGAGGGCAAGCATTTCAATTTGATAAAAGCAGCTACACAAAATTTCTAAAGGAACCTACAGGTACGAGGTGATCATCATCTACAACCTTGTAGTACACATACTGTTTTCAGCATTGGGGATTTTGTTGTTTGCAACAAGAGAAGTAACGTTCAATAACTGGGGGTAAGGAAAACAAAAAAAATAGTATTTCTTTGGGAAGGGTTTACCACTGGGGTCTCATCTACAGTATAATGCCAGTGGATGAATAAAATACCATCATCTATCAAGTGCATTGGACATTAGTGACCTAAATGTACCTTTTGACATCACAAGGTTCAGTGTGGCTTTTTGTCATGGTCTAACAGCCTTTAACTGGTGCATACAAACCTGAGCCTTCACATAGGTTCCAGGTTTAGGCGTGAACTCTCATACCCATGAGAAGGAGGATTTGGGAACTTTATCACTTTGTCTGGCCAAGAAATGTTTAGCTTATGGAGTCTTAAACACTGAAATTAATGATGCAAAACCTGGTACAGTGTGAAAATTGTGGAATGGATCCTAGTGCCTAGTAAAATAAGAACGCTGCTTCCTCATCCTTCACATTTAATCAGTTTTGTCTAAAAACATGTCCTTATATTCCAATGAATAATACACATTGAACAGCTAACAACTGTTATGGAACACTGAAGGTGCATTGACATACATTAATATTACATCCATCTCTTTTGTTCATCCTCATGTGCAGGACAAAACTAATCAGAACTTTTAACATTCCCAAAAGCTAAGTGCAGTATATGCTCTGAATGTAAAATAATCTAAAAATTATTTAAAACTGCTGCATTAAGTATTGTTTTTTTTTCAAACCATAGTTCCACCACTTACTAAGCTCACTGTAATGTCAACCAACCAAAGCTAACATCTAAAAGCGAAAACTTTTTTTTTCCCTCACCTTTGCATAGAGTACTCAACAGTAAAAATCCATGGGCCAGATCCTCAAAAGAGATACGCAGGTGGATCTGCTGTTCCGCCTGCGTATCCCTGTTTCTATCTTTGGAACTGATCCACAGAATCAGTTTCCAAGAGATAGACAGAAGATCCAACATGTGTAAGGGACTTACACTGCCGGATCTTAGGATGCAGTACCGCATCCGCCGCTGGGGGCATTTCGCGTCGAAATGCCGCTTCGGGTATGCAAATTAGCACTTACGGAGATCCACGAAGCTTTTACGCTTCGTTTTTTCTCCGTAATTATTAAGTTGCATGTGTAAAATTAGGGCTGCTTTTACAAAGTGTAAACTGTTTAAACCTTGTAAAAGTAGACCCTTCTTACCCGCGACGCTGTTTTTTTTTTTTTTTTTTTCGCCGTATCTTTTTTTTTTTCCCGACGCAACTTTTTTGACCCGCCGCGATTCACGAAGCTCGGCGTTTGGTAATTTCGCGCTATGCACGTCGGGAAAATGACGTCACGAGCATGCGCAGTACGTCCGACGCGGGAGCGCGCCTAATTTAAATGGGACTCGCCCCCATTTGAATAGGAACGCCTTGCGCCGGCGGAATTTAAGTTACACACCCGAAAATTTCTAGGTAAGTGCTTTGTGGATCGGGCACTTAGGTAGAAATTTTCCGGCAGTGTAACTTAAATGGGAAAAGATAAGTTACGGCGGCTGACTGTGGATCTGGCCCCATGTCATGTTTTTTTTTATTTATTCTCTGTGTTTCTTAGTGGACGTTTTTATTCTCTTTCTGTTTCGAGACACAACTTGAAGTGAAAAGAGATCTTTCCAAAGGAAGGAAGATGTATCCTCTATTTCCAATTCAGCTGGTTCAGCTAATTTCCTAGTACAGATCAAAATGTTGGATTTTTCTTAAGCTTAGACAATGATCAAAATTTGGCCGGTCCAAATTTTAATCAGTGTGTGGGCTCCTCTGCTCAAAGAATTTGATTGTTTAATCAACTTCTGTCGAATGTACCTACTGAAAAATGTTTCATCAGCTGATGTCAGAATACAATGTCTCAGTAGAGGGTTTCCACTATCCATCTCATCTGTGTCTATATATAGCATTATATAGACAACTCTATAACATCTTAAAGGATGGGGACTGTTTTTCAAGCAGAAGAGAACCCTCCCTGGTCAAAAGGGGGTGCTAAAACAACATGGTTATCTGTCCCTGGTTCCTATCAATGTGGCTTTAATGCATGCAGGTACTGTAAATAACTCAATAAGGTCTGGTTCACACCGGAACACCCTTGTTTGCATGCACACATTCCCATGTGGTCCCTGTGTTCCGGTTTTGACAGCTCATTCATTTGATTGGGCTGTAAAATGCACTGGGGCATGCAAAAAAGTAGTGCAAGCATTACTTTTCAAAATTGCACTGTACCAAACCATGTTACTGCAAGATGCATTTGTAGTGCCATTAACATTTAACTGCCACCTGTGTGTGTTTCGCAAGGGCAGTGCAAGAAACATGCACAGATAGAGCCTTTCCCACAACTCGTTCCAGTGTAAACAACTTTGAGCGAGAAATACGATGGATCTTGAAACTGCACTCAAGGATGCCTTTTGGTTTGAATCACTGCTGGGACATCAGCCTTGTCCTGAAATAATGTCAGCATCACACTGTTGCCTTTTTATTGTAATGGTCAAATAACATATTTAAAGGGGTTGTAAAGGTTTGTTTTTTATTTTCTAAATAGGTTCCTTTAAAGTGGTTGTAAAACCTTACAGACCACTTATACCTACAGGTAAGCCAGGATCTGGAGTAGCTGTTTATAGTAACCAATCAGCTCTTGGTATTAGATGAAAAGAGAGAGAAAAGAGGGGAGAGGGTACCTAAGGACCCTGGGACTTTGAAGCGGTGCTAATAAAGTGTAACGAAACACCAATTAATAAAAATAGAGCAATTTTATTTTGTTGATACAAAAGCATATAAATAAAAACCATCCATAATTTTGAATATAACAGGCTTGAACAAAGTGAAATGGCTTGTTGCAGTTGTAGTTCAACCGACATGTTTCGCTCACTTTTGAGCTTCTTCAGGGTCTTGGAACTAGCTACAATATATCGAGAGAAATGGATATAAGAGGGATGGTTCATGGAAAAATACAGCAAGTGTATTAAATAGTATCAATATGACAACAGATGTTGAATAAATATGGTATACAATAATTGATAATAAATTAATTTTTCTCTGCCTAAACATAATCAATTTTGGAACTGTCATAACGTTTAATTCATTTATTATCAATCATTGTATACCATATTTATTCAACATCTGTTGTCATATTGATACTATTTAATACACTTGCTGTATTTTTCCATGAACCATCCCTCTTATATCCATTTCTCTCGATATATTGTAGCTAGTTCCAAGCCCCTGAAGAAGCTCAAAAGTGAGCGAAACATGTCGGTTGAACTACAACGAGCCGTTTCACTTTGTTGAAGCCTGTTATATTCAAAATTATGGATGGTTTTTATTTATATGCTTTTGTATCAACAAAATAAAATTGTCTATTTTTATTAATTGGTGTTTCGTTACACTTTATTAGCACCGCTTCAAAGTCCCAGGGTCAGTCCTTATGTACCCTCACCCCCCTTTCTCTCTCTTTTTGCTTACACAGGATGAGGTGCTTCAATTTGAGTATCTGTATATCCATACAAAATTATACTTGGCATTAGATGGTTCAATTAAGCCTTGAAAAATAAAGAAGCTGACTGGTTGCTGGGCACAACTGATTCAGATTCTGTCTGCTTTAGTCTTAGGCTGGCAATACATGGATCAAAATTCACCTGGTTAAGCAGGGACCAGTCAAGTTTCAATCTATGTAAGGCCATGTGGTTAAACAAAACTAAACAAATTGATGAACGACCTACACCTTTATTCCACGATATAAACCATCAGACACGGTATAGCCGATGGCATCAGGATAATTATTTAAGTAGAAGGAATGATGAAATCGGAGTTGTTGTTTCAAAATCCAAGATCTGTTCATTAGAAATTTGCATTCCCTCTGTTAGTGTTTCGCCTCTTCCAGACATGAAGATGATTCACCTGCATGCGATGTTCCATCTCATCAGATAGAACCTTCCGGAAGGTCAAGTTTATTTTTACGTCTGACTGATGGTAGGAGATATATTTGTTTTTCAATAACTGAAATGGCAGAGGATGGTTCTGCTTTATATATATTATACTGTTCTTTACCTCAAAAATATTGCATGTACGTCATTTACATAATTTATTAAAGAGTTTTTGTCACAGAGCTGCCAGTACTGCAGTCTTGTCTTGGCCTTCCAATGCCAGTGTCAAGCTTCCATGTTAAAGTATTGAAATGTGTTACAACAAATCATGCACTACGGCAGCACACCTGCATACCTCCCAACTTTTTGAGATGGGAATGAAGGACACCTATCAGCAAAAGTATGAAGGCATAGGACACACTCCTTGCCACGCCCCCTTTAAAGGAGAATTGTACAAAAAAACAAGATTTATTAAATCCACAAGTGCTTTTTTTCACCACTACTATTCCTTAATATTGGCTTTTGGAATTTACAAATGCAGCAATTTAAAAAACAGATGGAAGGTCTAGCTCTAGAAAACACTTTTTGATAGACAAAAAGTGCATTTTATACACATCTATATAGATCAGGCCAAATGAGGGACTAATGAGGAGGAATGAGAACCACAATGCACCATATTATTATTTGTTGGACAAGAAGTGTTATGTGTAATATAGAGTTAGGATGTGTTGGTGGACCATTCAAAATCCATAGGGGCCCACAAGAATAATATTTATGTGATCTTCGAAGCACACAGAGAAGTCAATACTCCTCTCCTGTACATTCTGCCAACTCTCATACCCTCCACACTCCTCTCCTGTACATACTGCCTACTGTTATACCCCCTGTACTCCTCCCCTGCACATACTGCCCACTATCATACTCTCCGCACTCCTCTCCTGTACATACTATCCATCGTTATGCCATTGGCATTCCTCTACTCTATATACTAACATCAGATCACATGATCGATCTACTAAAATCAGGTCACATGATCTGTCTTCTAAAATCAGGTCATATGATCTAGCTGAAAGCATTGAGGGAAGGAAGC
Source organism: Rana temporaria (assembly GCF_905171775.1). Lineage (NCBI taxonomy): Eukaryota > Metazoa > Chordata > Amphibia > Anura > Ranidae > Rana > Rana temporaria. The sequence continues at coordinate 400,823,329 of NC_053490.1, forward strand.
ACCAGCTAAGTGTAGTATCCAGGTAAAACATTTTTAATAGAAACAGATGAAACACACTCACAAGATTAAGATGTATAAAAAAAGCTCATTCTGGTCACACTATGTGTAGATGTAGATCCTCCTAATACTGTCCTGCAGGACTGCTGTCATCTGTTCAGGCTGGAAGGAAAGGACGTACCACATGAGAAAGAAAATGAGGCAGGCTGCGTGGTCGGAGCATTCGGCTCCTTCTACAGGCCTACAAAAGGAGAAGTAGAAGGAGACGAATGCCCTGAGCGTGTAGCCTGCCTTGTTTCCTAGGAGACGCTGAGGTAATTAAAACTCCTCACACACACAGCTGTAAGGGGATTCTATAGCTCCTCCCACACAGTTGTGAGGTGATATCTGTGAGGTGAGTTCTGGCTTCTACCACACAACTGAGGCAAATTATATCTAGTCTCACACAGCTCTGAGGAAAATTATAGCATTATAGCTCCTTCTTCACAGCTCTGAAGGGAATTATATCTCCTCCAACACATAGAATCATGCCATCTAAAGGAAAGAGGTCTAAAGCTGCAAAGATACGCTGGACTAAACAGGAACTTTCAAACCCACGCTTTTGGGATCCGGAGCCCCACAGCAGCATAGTGGAAATGGAGGTTAGCAACCCTCCATAGCAACCAGTCCATAGCAACCAGTCCATAGCAACCCGTCCATAGCAACCCGTCCATAGCAACCCGTCCATAGCAACCCGTCCATAGCAACCCGTCCATAGCAACCAGTCCATAGCAACCAGTCCATAGCAACCAGTCCATAGCAACCCGTCCATAGCAACCCGTCCATAGCCATAAGTCCATAAAAACCATCCAAACCAACCAGTCTATAGCAACCAGTCCATAGCAACCATCAATAGCAACCAGACCATAGCAACCAGTCCATAGCAACCCGTCCATAGCAACCCGTCCATAGCAACCAGTCCATAGCAACCAGTCCATAGCAACCCGTCCACAGCAACCCGTCCATAGCAACCCGTCCATAGCAACCCGTCCATAGCAACCCGTCCATAGCAACCAGTCCATAGCAACCAGTCCATAGCCATCAGTCCATAGAAACCCGACCATAGCAACCAGACCACAGCAACCAGACCATAGCAACCACTCTATAGCAACCACTCCATAGCAACCACTCCATAGAAGCCATCCAAAGCAACCAGTCCATAGCAGCCAGTTCATAGCAACCCTCCATAGCAATCAGTCCATAGCAACCCTCCCATAGCAACCAGTCCATAGCAACCGTCAATAGCAACAAGTCCATAGCAACCGTCTATAGCAACAAGTCCATAGCAACCAGTCCATAGCAACCAGTTTTGATGGGGTAGATTTTGATGGGGCAATGGATCGACACACGGTTGGATCACATTTACATCTTCAGGGGCACTGTCTCCAGTCAAGAGTATTGGTGGAGGCAAGACCACGTCGCACAATTTCCCCAGAAATTATATCTTTTCTAGTTCTAGTTGCTATGCTATGTTCATTGTATGTCTCAGAGCAGATGCAGAGCGAAATTGCATGGGGTAGGCATACCTCCCAACATTTTTAAAATCCACTGCGGGACAGTTGCTGAGCGGGGGGTGTGTGAAGCAGAATTTAAGTTGTTGAGCGGGGTTAAGCCGAATTTAAGTTGTTGAGGGGGAGGTGACACTGACCTGCTGCTGAATCTGTCCAGTCCATGCTGCAGTGTACCGTGTGCAGATGCCGCTGTCATCATCCCCATGGCTCCACGATCATTCCCTGTTCAAAGCGAGAAAGGTCCTTGTCTGGAGCTGCATTAGGCCGCCGGGAGTCGGAGAAGTGGAAAAGGTGGGTGGAGCCAGGGTAACACTGACACGGCCTCGCTCTGGAAGTCTCTGTGTGTGAGTCATGTGTGGTGTAACGTCACTGGTTGTTAGACGCCAAGCGGGGCGGCCCTAGCAACCAGTGATCAATTAAGGTGGCTGAAACTCTGGTGTGTGTCAGGGAACCGCAGCCCAAATGCGGAACACTGCCGCACTTCGCGGGATAACTTAGGATATCTGGTGACCAGACGTCACTCACTTGTTCTGGCACTGGGGTGCGGGAATTTAGCCCTGATCGCGGGACAGCGGGACTTACTGCAGATCGCGGGAAATTCCCGCGGAATCCTGGACGGTTGGGAGGTATGGGTAGGCTGCCTAAGAAAAGAAAAATCAGTATTAAAGACGGCCCTGGCTGCTCTGTTCATTGACAAAGTAAATACCCAGCACCTTCATGGTAAAGCATATGACTCGCTCCATGTGATAATGCAGGGGCACTCTGTACTATCACATAGAAAGTCATAGTAATGTGTAAACCAGGAATCTGGCAATTTGTAGGCTAAGCTTTGCTTCTGGAAATTGAACAAAGGAGGTGAGGAGGAGACAGGATTGGCCAATGAAAGAAACAAAGTACCAGAATTAGAAACAATCTGGACCAATGTAACTATGTATAAAATATCCATATCCTACCTGATTATATGATACAATTCTTACATCACCAAAGACATATATTAACTGTTGAAGCAAAGTTTTATTTTTATTTTTTAATTTTATTATACTATTTTATGGTGAGAAAATGTCACCCCTTATCACCTAAAAGTGTCAGATGCTCGAAAGAGTTTAAAACTAGCTGGAGTAAAATTAATACGGCTAGGGAATTACACTATTGTTGAGTCCCCAGCACTCAGTCCAGCCCTAACAGAAAATCTAATTATAACCTATAGCAAACTTTGCAAATCAGAGGTGTTTATTGCATACATTTGCAAATGTGTTTAACACCACACTAAGACACCCCTGCAAAGTGTGAGAACCCAAACTAGAACATATACAGTATATGACATTGCATACATTGCAAGGTGAGCCAGATCCCAGTGTATTTATTACTATAAAGAAGTTCCAGTGTGGGTCCTAAAGTGATCACAATTAGGGACTATGTCCTGCAGAGTCCTTGGAACCATCTGGTTATAAGTTAATTAAAAACTGTTTATGGTTAGGCATTTCTGTGCTGGCTAGTAGAACTGAGTGCTAGGTAATGTTTGCCATGTTTAATATAAATATAATAATAAAATAAAAATGTATATATATATGGTATATTAAAAGTAGTCAAATACTAAACTTATGCGCTACAGTAATCTGCTGCTGGATATATATCGCCACCTAGTGATCATCTGTAAAATTATTGGCAAGACCTTTTGGGAACGTTCCAGGAAAAAACACCTTATGCCTTGTACACACGATCAGTTTTTCCGACAGGAAAACCGTGTTTTTTTTTTCAGCAGGAAAACGGCTCAAAATTGTTTTGCATACACACGGTCACACAAATCTTGGCTGAAATTCCGAACATTTAGGACGCAGTGACGTACAACATGTACAACGAGCCGAGATCAATGAAGTTCAATAGGCTGTTCGGCTCTTCTGCTTGAATCTGAACATGCATGTTTTTTTTGCGTTGTAATTGCATACAGACGACCGCGATTCCTGATAGGAATTTTTCCTGTCACGAAAATGGAGATCCTGCTCTCAATCTTTTCTTGCCAGGAATTCTCACAGAAAAAGTGTGATGGAGCATACACACGGTCGGAATTCCTGACAAAAAGCTCACTTTACACTTTTCCTGTCGGGAAAACTGAACGTGTGTACGAGGCATAAGAGTAATGTATGTAGTACAAACACAGCAGTGACATGGGTGGAATGTTGTCATCATTTACTGGTGTATGTACATGTTTTTAAATATATATATATATATATATATATATATATATATATATATATATATATATATATAATTAATTATGTTGCAGCCGTTATACTATGGCACAATCTAGTCAATATTCCAATCGCACACGTTCCTGGAGAAACGGCTCATAGGTAAGGAGTGGGTGCTGAAGCGATCACCAGCTGGGCAATGTTTCGAGGCAACGCAGGACCTCTTCATCACTCGCCTGATGAAGAGGTCCTGCGTGGCCTCGAAACGTTTCACTTTTTGTGATGCTTCTTTTGCAAAAAAAAATTGGATGTAATTTACGATCCATGGTGTGCTGGCGAATATGTTCTTGTATACTATGGCACAAAGCTGCACACATTGGCTAAGTTTACATATGCGCCAAGAAGAGGTATTTAATCAGCTTTTCTAAAAAAAAAAGTCCCACAAACGCATTTCGATGCTCTGTAGTATGTCCATTGCAGCTGACAGTGTAGTTCACATTGCCGCATTTGAGGTGCTTCCCATTGCGATGTGCCAAAATGTATCCAACATTTAGCATTTGGTTGACTTTACCACTCCCCAAACTCTTCTGTTCATGTCAATGTTGACACGTCACAAACGTGCCCACAGCGTTTATTAAGTATTTGAGATGTGCAAAGCATTACTAGCCAAGATGATAGTACAAGAATCCATACAATAGAAACCCAACACATTATTTAATTTGACTCAAACACATCAAAAACCTGCATAAAACACGTCAATAACTAATTTAAAGCAGAACACAACTTAACAAATTAAAACTGCACACAGTAGCTATTTATTGCCATGTCTTTTCTGCAATACCGAAACACTTAACACTGCTAGCAGTCCTCTGTTAAATGCACACTGAGCTGTACTGGACTCCCATTCTCATTCGTGGGATGACACCATTCCCTGTCTGGCCAATCAAGAGGCCAAGAACTCAGCACCCAGAAGTAGCCAGGGAGAGGATGACACAGGAAGGATTTAACTATTGCATTGCTGTAATGAGTAAATTAGTATTTCTGTGAATGTTGTTCTGTTTTAACCCATAAGGAGCGTTAATGAGCATTCACGATATCTAAATCTTCAACGCACATCTAAAACGAGCACAGACAGTCCATTAGGGCAACACATCTGCTATACTCAAACAAGCACAGAAAATAGGAATGATTCATGTAAATGGATTATACTATACACTGTATCAGTAGTTGCCAACTGATGGTCCACGAGAAAATGTTGGTGGTCCCCAGGGGCTTTGCTGTAAATCAACATTGTGGCAGATGTATGCCGCCCAATGTTATTTCCAGTGTTCTCAATGTGCGCTGACAGTCAATAATGACAGTGCGCATTGATACTGATGCCTTCTCTGTAGTTATGGCTCCTGTGAACTCAGAGGGAGGTGCCGGGAGTAGTGCAGAGAGCAGGAGGTGAAGAAGGATGGGAGTGCTGATTACAGAATGTTGGAGAGAGCACATGGCTGGATAAGAAGGTAAGATCCAATGATGAGACTGTGTAAGACAGCAGTGTGGTGCACAGAGCCAGAGAATTGTGTGTATAAGGCAGCAGTGTGTTCTGGGGGGGGGGCAAATAGCCCTGGAGCATTGTGCGTATAAGGCCCCTTGCAGGCCCCCCTTGCAGCGGGATTTGGCCGCTAGCAGGGCGATATTAACCCCCGCTAGCGGCCAATAAAGGGTTAATACCGCCCGCAATGCGCCTATACAGAGGTGCATTGCGGGCGGTACTGCCGCGGTTCCCATTGTTTTAAATGGGAAGGAGCGGTGAAGGAGCGGTATACACGCCGCTCCTCTCACCGCTCCAAAGATGCTGCTGACAGGAGATTTTTTTGTCTCCCGCCAGCGCATCGCCTCAGTGTGAAAGCCCTCTGGCTTTCACACTGAGTATGCAGTGCAGGAGTTTTTCAGGCGGCATAGCAGCGTTATTTTTAGCGCTGTACCACCTGAAAAACTCAGTGTGAAAGGGGCCTAAGGATTCAAAATTGTGAGTTTAGTGGTCCAAGAGGTCCGAAAGGTTGGTGACCATTGCTGTATGCCAACTAACCTCATTATCATAGCTAGAAGGGAGGATAGATATACAGTGGTCAAACAAACATAAATAATGCAATTCATCATGCAGCACTCCAGTAACAAAAAAAAAAAGTAAACTAACAGTTAACCCTGATTTAGATGCAGTATCCTATGGATACTATTTAGGCACTGTAGATAAGTGCAGATTATTTCATATGATTAACATCATACAAGGATTCTAATACAAGGTTGCCTCTTCTGTACTACAGTTTGTGCTGTTCCACTGACAGCAGGTGAATGGAACTTGAACATCCCCATGCACAGCTTGATGTGTTCCCTACTGGATTCAATAAAGTGTCTTTAAGCACTCAAAAATCTGCATAAATGCAACACCAGAAAAATCATAACGAAGCTCAAAGCGGAGTTCCACTCAAAAGTGGAACTTCCGCTTTAAGGCCCCTTTCACACTTGGGGCAGGGTCGGCGGTAAAGCGCCGCTATTTTTAGCGGCGCTTTACCGTCAATTTCGCTGCGATATTCGGCCGTAGCAGGGTGGTTTTACCCACCGCTAGCGGCTGAGAAAGGGTAAAAAAACACTGCAAAGCGTGGTATAGCCGCAGTGTCCCATTGATTTCAATGGGCAGGAGCGGTGGAGGAGCAGAATACACACCGCTCCTTCACCGCTCCAAAGATGCTGTTAACAGGATTTTTTTACCGTCCTACTAGCGCACCGCTCCAGTGTGAAAGCCCTCGGGGATTTCACATTGGAGAGACAGCAGCGGCTGTTTCAGGTCGCTTTGTAGGTGTTTTTTTAGCGTTATAGCGCCTCAGTGTGAAAGGGGTGTAAGCACTCCTCGCCCCCTGACATACCACATATGGCATGTCATTTTTTTGGGGTGGAAGTGTGTACCTTATTTTTAGTGGGACTTTCTGTCCCACTTCCTGCTTCCTCTTTTTGGCTACCTAGGCAACTCTTCCTCTCGCCCTAGGCGCCCCCTCCCTGCCAGCGATCTTCTGGTACACAACACAGGTCCCAGAAAATTGGCTGGCCAATAGAGCGCAGCACGACTCGCGTATGCGCAGTGCGCGCCCGGCCGTAAAGCCATAAGCTGTCATGGCCAGGTGCCCACAGTTGCTATGATGGCAGGTGGTTGCATCACTGGATCCTGGAGCAGGTAAGTGTCAGTTTATTAAAAGTCATCAGCTATGGGGGCGTGGCCGGGATGTGAACGAGACCAGACGTGTGCTAGCTGAGCTCCGCTCCTACCATTATCCTGGGCAGTTTTTCAGCGCTGTTTCCTTCTTCCAGTATCCATCAGCCTGACACCCTGGGGCGCAAGAGGGCACCCGGTACTCCGAGACCCTCTCCACTGTCTCCGGGTAAGCTACGCTCCTCCGGGGGGACAGGGGATCGAGCCGCGGCGGTAGGGTGACCACATTTCCAAACTGCCATTCAGGGACATCCCCCCCCCCCCCCCCCCACAAAAAGATGATTTTTGACATTTTTTTTGCCGATTTTTGGGGCAGGGGCGTATGAAATCAGCGGGCCCATGTGCAAGATTTTGGTGGGACCTTCCTGAGATACAAATGAAATCCTGTGTATCCGGACTAAGGGTGTGTTTATACCAGAATGCTGTGAGGGAAACCTGCGTTTTGTGTCCCATAGCGATCTGTTGTGGGTGTCAACTTAACCTCTTTACCTCCTGGCACACACGATTCAAAAACTCCTGATCGATTGCAGCGATCGCAAGCTTTCACTTAGACGCCGGTAACTGTGAAGGGGGTGCTCAGGGAGTGCGCTCTCGGCACAGCGCTACTGATCGCAATTCATTTAAATATGTGACCTCTCTGTGCCAAGGCCCAGAGAAGCCGCATATTTGTGTGTGGCTGGTACTAAGGGGTTAATGACTACCCAAATGCAGGTAGAAAATGTAGTGTTTGTATGATCAGCAGTACCATGTGATCCAGTTGCTGTGCGTTTTGTAAAGTAGCGCATGCACAGCTCTTGGTGCAGACCGATGGGTTTCAGCCCATTCAAATGAAAGGGCTGAAATCGCACAGAATCTGGAAGGCAGGTGAATCGCAAAGGAACGCAGAGCGTGTTCCTATGTGATTTGTGCTGTGAACCAGTCCTGAGTCTTGGAGCCCATTGCTGAAAAAAGGTCAGGCACTTGGCTTCACTAACTTGCCTGACAGGGGGGCACTGGCACCTGGAGAAATTGCCCTGAATGTCTAGCAAAGTTTCCAGATGGTACAATTTTCCCCTCAATAGCAGACAGCTTGTCTTTGAAGATGGGGAAGGGGGCAAGTTGTCAAAGAAGAATACTGGCAGTGATTTTGGGGATAAGAGCATGCTGTATGTGCTAGGGGGGGCACACTTTGGGAGGGGAGAGAAATTGTTCTGGAAGGGGGGGGGGTGAATAAAAAACAATTTCTCTCCCCTCCTAAAGTGCCCCCCCTATCACATACAGCATGCTCTTATCCCCAAAATCACAGCAAGTATTATTTTTTGACAACTTGCCCCCTGTCTCTGTGTCTCCTTCTCCTGCTAGTGCCAAGCATTAAGATTTTGTGTACTAACCTCAGATCAGCATGTCCCGTCCTCCTGGGTGCTGTGTCCATTCTCCTCCCCCTCCTTCCCTCCTGACATCCGAGCCAAGGAGAAGGGGGGCTTCAATCTGTGTGTTAGTGTGAGGAGGGCAGGGCAGGAGGGGGGAGGAAGTGAGAGGGAGAGATGCCTCACAGCTGTGGGAACAGAAACACCTCACAGAAGCAGCAAGCCAGTCACTGCAGCGGAGGTGACAGAACCAGCAGTGACTCCCCAGCAGCACTAGCGCAGAGGAGGAGGAAGAAGTGAAATCCTCCTCTGCTTTCAACGTGGGCAGTGACGTCACTGGTTGCCAGACGCCAAGCGGCTATAGCAACCAGTGATCAGGTGGAAGCAGAGCCAGAACTATGGCGGCTCGGTCCTCCCCTGTTCCCAGACTGCCAGTTTCTATTGCGGGACACTGTATTGTCCCGCAATGAAGGTGTCCGGGACCAGGGACAAATATGTACATTACGGGACGATCCCGGGTAGACCGGGACACGTGGTCACTCTACGCGGCGGCCATCTTGCCCACGAGGCTTCCAGCACAGGAGATGTCGGCTGCCTCTCCAGCCTCCCATAATCCGCAGCCATCCCACGCCGCCTCGCATGCTGAGCTTCTGGCGGCGATCAAGGAGGGTCGGGATTCAGTCATGGTCAAAATTGACCACCTAGTTGCGGATGTCAGCTTGATCCGCCATGACATGGACAAATTTAGGGCCCGCTTCACGGAGGCGGAGGGCCGCATCTCACAGCTGGAGGATTCCACACGAGCTGACTCCAGAGACCTGCATGCCCTGCAACTCCAGGTTAAGGCCCTCCAAGAGAAATCTATAGACACCGAAAGCAGGCTCAGGAGGAATAATATTAGGATCATTGGCCTCCCTGAGAGGGCGGAGGGCCCCAGGCCTGCTGAATTTACTGAGACTTTCCTGATTGACCTCCTGGGCCTGCCGGCCATGCCGCCTACCTTCGTTGTGGAAAGAGCTCACCGGGTCCCCCCCAAGCCTCCGATCCCGGGAGCCCCTCCTCGGCCTTTCCTCCTCCGCCTGCTGAACTACCGGGACAGGGACCGTATCCTTGCTGCTGCCAGAGAGAAGAGAGACCTGCTCTACAACGGGGCCAAGATCATGTTGTTCCCTGACTACTCTCCAGAGGTGCAGCACCGACGCCGCTCCTTCACAGAGGTGAGAAGATGCCTGAGGGATCAAGGCCTCAAATTTAGCCTACTCTATCCCAGCAAGTTGCGAGTGATCGACGGGGACCGCACACGCTTCTTCATGGATCCAGAGGCGGCCATGTCGTGGCTGGAGAGTCGCTGAGGATCTTCACTTCGTGGCAAGTATCCTCCTTTGTTGCCCACTTGGCTCCCCCTGAGATGTCAGCCTCTCCCCATCTGGAGGGACGGCCGGCATTGCCACCTCTCCGATACTGCCCCTGTGCCTGCACTGGCTCCCATCCCCTGGAAGCATCCTTTTTCTTTTTCTTTTTTGATTTTATTGCTGTTCACATTTTTATTTTTTTGTTCCCTCCATATGTGTCGCACAGGCCTGTTTTTGCAGTAACCGGGGCTGCCCCCCTCCCTCCCCCCCCACTTCCCATACTGATGGATATGCGGGTAGACTGGCCTACATGCGATGATTCCTGTCACTAGACTCTAGATTCGCCATCCTCTCCCTGCTCTCTATGCATATGCCGGTGGTCCCATTCCCAAATTGTATTGCTTTTTTGCCTCGTATTTTAATTATTACCTTCCATCATTTTCTCCCTGTCTACCTATGTAACCCCGACCTCCCACAGGCCCCCCCCTCCTTCATAGATTCTGGGAAGCGGCAGCTATGCATTGTTATGTTCAGGACTCAGCTCTCTTATGATCCATAGGAGCGGTGGCTGCTCAGTGCACAAGCTAGGATACACTTTTTATTTTTTATTTTTTTCTTCTCGGCCCAAGGACGTGGTGGCACTCCAGGTTGCTACCCCCCCCCCTGTGTAAATCGCCCCCCCCGCTGCTGTGTTTGAGTTTTCTTCCCCCACACTTGTTTTGGCGATTGGACACGTTTGATATCAATAGCCTGGACACCGACCGTCGGTCTGTGCTATACCCGCTGCCCGGGTACCAAGTAGGCGACCTGGCGCCTGTTGTGTAGGGCCCCCAATTTTTAGGGGCTCATTTACACCCTTTTTTTTGACTGTTTTTTGGGGAAAAACTATTCCCGCCCCTCCTGACCGTTGTTCGGGGGCCGGGACATAGTAGGATAGGCACTCAGTGCCTGGGAATGTTGTTCTTCTTGTTGTATGTTCAGTGTGATAAGCTCAATGACTTTTACTGCCTTTTAAATGTGCCATACATGGATATTTGCAATGTACAGGGCTATGTGCTTGGGATCTTGCTGCCCCTGGGATACCCTGGGGTGTACCTAGATAGCTATCCTTTCCACTATCCGCCTATTCCACCGAATGGCTGATCGCTCACCTGACTCATTCTCCATCCTTTCTTGGAATGTCAGGGGCCTAAACTCCAAGTTCAAACGTGCCACCCTCTTCCAATACCTAAAAACCCGCTCACCCCAGCTCGTTCTGCTTCAGGAGACTCATCTTATGGGCAGCAAGATCCTAACTCTTAAAAAGCCATGGGTTCAACGGGCGATACATGCTACTTATTCTACTTATGCCAGGGGGGTGTCAATCCTTATTCACAAAAATTTCCCTTGTGTGATTGAGGAGGTCCGAACAGACCCCTTAGGTAAATACGTGATAATGGTCTTCACGCTCTGGGCTCAGAGATACATCATTGTTAACCTCTACATCCCCCCCCCTTCTCGCCTGCTTTACTGTACGAAGTGATGGATAAGATTACCCCGTTCTGTCCGGGGAGGGTTCTGATAATGGGGGACTTTAATTCTATACTGTCGCAGGATTTAGATAGACCAATGCCACCTAAACATAGATCCCTAGACCTACCTGCCTGGGCTCAGGCGATGGGTCTGGAGGAGATCTGGAGATGGAAGCACCCAGGGGCGAGGGCTTATTCGTGTTTTTCGGCTTCCTACAAGACGGCGTCTCGGATAGATTTGGCCTTCTCCAACCCCGCACTGTTAGCGGATGTGTTGGGGGCGGAATATCTATCTAGCGGGCTGTCAGATCACAGTCCCTTGGTTGTAGAGCTCCGGTCGCCGACATCGCGCAGTGCTGCGCTTTGGAGGCTGGGAGCGCAGTGGATCACTCACCCTGACATAGCTGAAAACTTACCCCCCCTACTCTCTGAGTTCTGGGTACATAACACAGGAACTTCCTCCCCCGGAGTTGTCTGGGATGCCTTTAAGGCATACACTAGAGGGCACTACATCTCCTCCATAGCCAATGTCAAAAAACAACACTTGGCCCAGACTCGTGAGCTAGAACGCATCGCCGCTGACAGCACTGACAGATATAATTCGGACCCCACCCCAGACCACTTTGATCTCCTGATGGTGGCCCAACGGGACATGCAGCTGCATCTGGCAGAGGCAACCCGCCTGGAAATCCACAAGGGCAAGCAGCGGGCCTTTGAGCAAGGGGACCGCAATGGTCGCCTGCTGGCTATGATGGCCCAGCACGACCAGCCCCTCACTACAATCTCTTCCCTTCAGACTCCTGAGGGGGGAACCGTGTCCTCCCAACAAGATGTTCTCCAAACCTTTGGAGATTTCTATAAGTCATTGTATTCTTCCAGTTTGCCCACAGACTTCCGACCCGAGTCCCTGAGTGATTTGATGGACCCGTTGGCACTAGGCTGGCTCTCGGACGGGGAGAGGGAGACTTTAGTTAGACCGATCACGGCCCTCGAGGTACAAAACGCCATTCAGTCCTTCCCACCAGGGAAGGCGCCTGGCCCAGATGGGCTCCCCCTAGATTTTTACAGGGCACATGTGGGCCTTTTGGCCCCCCTGTTGGCCCAGCTTTACACTTCAAGCCTGACAGACGGGAATCTCCCTTTGTCCATGTACCATGCACACTTGACACTGATATACAAACCTCCCAAGGACCCAACTCTGTGCGCTTCATACCGGCCCATTGCTCTCCTCAACACCGACTTTAAAATCCTGACTAAACTTCTTGCCCTTCGACTTTACCCCATGCTGCCCACGGTAATAGACTCAGATCAAACGGGCTTCATGCCCCGGAGGTCCACGGACGTGAACCTCAGGAGGCTTTTCACCAACATACATACCCAGCACCTAAACGTGGGAACGAGGACTGTGGCCTCGTTGGACGTCGAAAAGGCCTTCGACACAGTCGAGTGGCCTTTTCTATGGGAAACGTTGCGAAGAATGGGATTCCCCTTACGGTTTATCGACTGGCTTCAGGTAATTTACAGAGCCCCCACCTCCTCGGTGCGCCTGAATGGGGGACTATCTGTCCCCTTCAGGCTCTATCGGGGAACGAGGCAGGGTTGCCCTCTCTCTCCAGCCCTTTTTGCCCTTGCCATTGAACCGGTGGCGGAGGCTCTCCGCACTTCACCACTTATTAGAGGACTCCGTGTGGGCTTGCTGGAGGAGAGGGTGGCCCTGTACGCGGATGATATGCTGTTATTTTTAAATGACGCTGGTCCCTCGCTGCGGGGTGCACTGACTGTGCTGGATGCGTTCGCCTTGGTCACTGGACTCAGGGTGAATTGGTCCAAGTCGCTGCTCTTCCCGATTGACCAGGCAGCCAGGTCTACTTCCCCACCTGATAATCCTCTCTGTTGGGTTGACTCATTTAAGTACCTAGGAGTACATGTTTCAGCCTTGGCCACAGACTTTATCTTATTAAATTTGACCCCAGTCCTCCTGGAGACTCAGTCGAGGATTAAGGCCTGGGAAAATCTCCCGCTATCTGTTTGGGGAAGGGTAAATCTCCTTAAGATGAAAATCGTCCCAAAGTTTATATACCTCTTCCGCCACTCCCCTCAGTGGGTGCCCAAGTCCTTCTTTTGCAAAATAAACCAAATTTTCTCCTCTTTCATTTGGGGCGCCTCCCCGCCACGATACAAATTAGCAACGTTAATGAGGCCTCGAACGCAGGGGGGAATGGCATTCCCCGACTGCTACAAATACTTTCTGGCGACCCAGTTGGTGACCGCGGCCTGGTGGTTATGCCCGGACGGGACTAACACCTCCACTGCCCTGGAAGCCTCGGTGGTCGGTTCGCTGGAGGCCCTCCGGTTCTTGCTGTTCCGGGGCCCACGCGCGCCGTACCCCCTGACACCTTCCATGCTTACCACACTACGGGCATGGCGGACGGGACTAGCGATTGAAAAATGCAAACCCACCGAGGTTTCCCCCAATGCTCCTATCTGGCTGAACCCAACCTTGGACCACTTCTATAGACTTCCAGATCCTGTTGCGTGGTCTAGACGCGGCATCAAGTTGATGTCACACATTGTCTCGCAAAATGAGTTGACGCCCTTCGAGGAGCTCCGGTTCACATTTAATCTACCTCCACATTATGTTTTCAGACATCACCAACTGACACATGCGTTTACAGCACAATTTCCTCGGTCATCATGCATCGTGGCCCAGTCGGAGCTGGAGAGAACACTTAGGTTTGGTTGTGATGCAAAGCCCACTTCGCGCTTGTACTCCTACCTGATCTTTGTGTCTCTCCCTCCCTTGGACGGGCTGAGATCCAGGTGGCAGAGTGACATACCCACATTGGATACGGACGATTGGGATGACGTGTGGGACCTCCCCTTTAACACCCTGGTCTCGGTTCGGGACAGACTAGTGCAATTTAAAATTGTGCATAGAGCATACTTCACCCCGCATAGACTTCATGAAATGAACCCTGCGCACTCCCCGGAGTGTTGGAGATGCAGCGCCTCCCCTGGCGACTTCTCTCACATCTTTTGGCAATGCCCTGTTGTGAAACAATATTGGGAGGAGGTGCTAACATTGGTCAACAAAGTTGCGGCAGTTCAATTGCCCCTGGCAATGGAGGTCTGCCTCCTGGGTATCGTTGAAAACATTGTTCCATCCTCAGCTAAACGTACACTGATAAGCCTGCTACTTTTTTATGCACGTAAGAATATTGCTATGCATTGGAAGAAACCCACACCCCCCTCCCTGATGCAGTGGAGACGTCTGGTTAACTCCAGCCTCCCCCTGTACAAAGATACATATTTCAACCGTGGATGTCCACAGAAATATGATAAAGTTTGGCGAGCCTGGTTGGCTGAGTCGGAAACTGCCGGCTGATCTTTATATGTAACCAGCACCCCTATCACTTAGCCTGGGTCCCACTGCTGGTATGGACTAGTATCAGGTGTCGACATGTGAGTTTGTGCCATGCTGATGGCTGGGTGCACCCCTGCTCCCTACATGCCTGTCATTGCAACTGAAGCGCACTGTGGTAGTGAATTGTAGCACAAAATTTCATGTTTACTATATGCACAATTGAGCTGTGTAATTGTATGTCTTTGTCTTGTCTGTTGTAATTTTTCTTTCCTGTATGTTGTAAAAACTTTAATAAAAACAATTTGAAAAAAAAAAAAAAGTCATCAGCTATGCTTTTTGTAGCTGCTGACTTCCAATAAATTAAAAAAACAGGTGGAACTCTGCTTTAAAACGTTACCAAAACTTCATTTTAAAATATAAAATAATTGATTGCCAAACCTTAAAGCGGGGGTTCACCATTAGAGGGCACTTTTTCCCCTTAGCTTCCTGCTCGTTTTCTCTAGGGGAATCGGCTATTTGTATTAAAATATGTGCAGTACTTACCCGTTTTCGAGCTGCATCTTCTTCCGTCGCTTCCGGGTATGGGCTTCGGGAATGGGCGTTCCTTCTTGATTGACAGTCTTCCGAGAGGCTTCCGACGGTCGCATCCATCGCGTCCGAAAGAAGCCGAACGTCGGTGCGCAGGCGCAGTATAGAGCCGCACCGACGTTCGGCTTCTTTCGGCTACGAGTGACGCGATGGATGCGACCGTCGGAAGCCTCTCGGAAGGCTGTCACTCAAGAAGGAACGCCCGCTCCCGAAGACCCATACCCGGAAGCGACGGAAGAAGATGCAGCTCGAAAACGGGTAAGTACGGCTCATATTTTAATACAAATAGCCGATTCGAGCAGGAATCTAGGGGAAACGAGCAGGAATCTAGGGGAAGAAAAATTTTTTTTTTAGAAATGGGTGAACTCCCGCTTTAAGCTGTTTATTGCTGCTGTTCTATTTTTCATTTTATCGCCTCTTGCAGTTAAAGGGGTTGTAAAGACAAAAATATTTTCCTCTTAAATTAAAGTCTGACAGTAGCTGATAAAGTAAAAAGTAATGTTTGGCATTATAACTAGTTTGATACCTGTTGAAATCGAGCTGTTTTATTCACCTCCGTCACTCCTGAATCATTATTCTCACTGACTTCCTGGTTTGCGGTGCGCATTCATTCTTGCTACATCACGGCCTAATGGGAACATTACAGTTCCCATTAGGCTTAGCCTCCATGCCTGCGAGGGATAAGAGAGCATCTTCATGCAGGGCTGTAGTCATAGGCAGGGGGTAAGCACATTCTGCTTTCCACCATGCAAAACAGCTCAGATGCTGGTGGAAAGCAAGAAGAGGAGAGACAGGAAATGGCATTTTCAAACCTGGATTACTGTATTTTGGAGGTCAAAAGGAAAAACGAGGTAAGTGATATTTAAATGCTCTAGCTTACAGCAATCAATTGATCTAACAAAAAACGAACCTTTAGTGTTCCTTTAACTCCTCAAAATCGAGACTGCATTGAGCTCCCCCCAGCTTGGCTTTATTGCTTTGCAGGGAACTCACTGGAGCCACCCTTACATGAACACTTTCAGTCGGGACTGTGTGCCGACACACACAGCACCATGAAGCAACCAGAAGGGGAGCTGTAACAGACACACAAGCCCAAAGGTGCCCGTGGTGCATGGAATAAAGGGACATGTAGTCCAAATGCGGAAGAACTTTATATGAGCAATGCACATTCCCTAGCTGAAAGTTTAGGGTAGTGTTTCAAAGATACTGAGACCTATAAAAACAAGAACACGAGTCTTTGGGGCTAAATAAGGTTTAAGGAACTGGAAATAATAAATAGTAATATGGTGGGAAAAAATGTTTTTCATGCCTATGGTTTATGACTATTAAGCTGAATTAATCCTGTTTTTAGAAAAAAATAAATGTGTTACTCAGTAATAGAAAGCATCAATTTTATTTTTCAAATCATAGTTCTTCATCCGGATAAAGCGCTCCACCCGATCAATGCCACAGTTGTTCACGCTACATTAATGGCTAGGACAATTAGTGACACTCAGGTGCTTAAGCTTACAAACCCAGCTCTAGGCCAACCTGCACATTTTAATTTACAACAATACAACCTTTGCCTTGGCACCTTAACCTTTTATTGAATTTTGCATTACGTAGTAAAGTATGTCTTGGCAATGCTGGTGAGCTTCTTGATATATTAATGCTTAGAGAAGCATATTCCAAATGCTTTCATAAACATCAATTAGGTAGCTTACTCAATTACAGTCAGTGGGTGTAACTCATTTAGCCTTGATCGAGACTGTTGACAGTCACTTACCAATAAATAACTCAATGAAGTAAATAATTTCTCCAATGAGGTTTTTATTTGTGTGTCTAATGTGTTGCATCTGGTTGGACTTTGGAGGATTCCTAATATAAAATGTAGGTTAAAAATAAATAAATATATATATATATATATATATATATATATATATATATATATATATATATATATATATATATATATATATATATATATAGGCATATTAGGCATCTCTGAAATATCTACGCATTTGGAGCTATTGCTGAATGTTTGAATTTAATGGATTATCAATATACCATGACTAGATGGCTAAAGGATGACTTTACCCATGGGCCCTGATTCATCAAGCTGCTGCATCATAAACTCCATGAGTTAAGTGACATTTAAAGCATTATTATCACACATCAGAATATCGATTCATCAATGAAGGAAGTGTCTTAGAGGTTATTAATGGTAGAATATTTTTGTATTCCTACCTCCTTTAGTGCTTATATATAAACCACTTAAGGGCCAGGCCTTTTTCTGACTCTCTTTGTTTACAAGTAAAAATCTGTATTTTTGTTGCTAGAAATTTAATTAGAACACCCAAACATAAATTATTTTTTAGCAGAGGTCCTAGAGAATAAAATGGCCGTCATTGGAATGTTTTATGTCACACGGTTTTTGCGCAGCGTTCTTTTAGCTCACACAAAAGACCAGAGCACTATTTGCAATTCGGCACTGCAAAGTTTTTACTGACAATTGCGCGTTCGTGCGAAGTGGCTCGCAAACAAAACTTACATTCTTTTTTTCCACAAATAGAGCTTATTTTTGGTGGTATTTGATCATCTCTGCGGTTTTAATTTTTCGTACTATAAACAAAAATAGAGCGACAATTTTGAAAAAAAAAGCAATATTTTGTACAAAAATATTCCCTTTTTTTTAAAAAAAAAGCTAATTTTTTTTGCAGTTCAGGTCGATATGTATTCTTCTACATATTTTTGTTTAAAAAAAAAACGCAATAAGCTTATATTGATTGGTTTGCGCAAAAGTTATAGCGTCTACAAAATAGGGGATATTTTTCTGGCATTTTTTTTATTATTTTTGTTTACTAGTAATGGCGGCGATCTGCAATTTTTATCATAACTGCGACTTTATGGCGGACGCATCGGACACTTTTGACACATTTTTGGGAGAGGCTATAAAAATGCAGATTACTTTGAAAATGACACTGGCAGTGAAGGGGTTAATCACTAGGTGGCGCTGAAGGGGTTAAGTGTGTCCTAGGGAGGGATTCTAACTGTTAGGGGAGGAGCTACCAGTGACAAATCACTGTTCCCAATGAAACATTAGATCAGTGACAAGTCACTAGGCAGAATAGGGGAATGCCTTGTTTACAAAGGCATTCCCCTGTTCTGCCTTTGCCGATAGGGGATAGTTTTATGGCATTTTTATTAATATTTTTTTTTACTAGTAATGGCGATTTTTATCATCATTTGCACAGCGATCAGTGCTATAAATATGCACTTATTACTGAGTAAATGTGACTGGCAGTGAAAGGGTTAACCAGGAGGGGGCGCTGAAGAGGTTAAGTGTGTCCTAGGAATGTGTTCTAACTGTAGGGGGATGGGCTATGTGTGACATGACACTGATCACCGCTCCCGATTACAGGGAGCTGTGATCAGTGTCCTGTCACTAGGAAGAATGGGGAAATGCATATTTACATTAGCATTTCCCTGTTCTTCCTCTCTGTGAGATGACATTGAGTCTGCAGGCCACGCAATCACATTCACGGAGCTTCTAGCGCACGCGCCCACAATGCTGCTTCTTAAAGGCGGCGTATATCGGCCATTCTGACATATATCAGCGTGAGCCGGTGTTTAACCGGTTAACAACATGCCCCTGGGACACTCACCTGGAAATATCCGGCGCATTACGGTAAATGGCCGCTGATATTGTTTACCATGTGATTGCTTCGTTAAATAACAGAGTGATCACAACAAACCAGCGTCACATCCGGTTCCTCTCTCCCATTTCAGTACCGATCGGTACAGTGTGAGAGGAGAGGGGGAGAGATTGTTTGCATCAGTGCTGTGGGCTGGATATGTAGTGCCCATTCCAGCTACATCCATACTCATCCATCCATCCATACTCTGCAATACTCATCTGTCCATCCATACTCTGCAATACTCATCTGTCCATCCATACTCTGCAATACTCATCTGTCCATCCATACCCAGCTATACTCAGCCATCCCACCCACACTTAGCCATACCCACCCAGCCATACTCAGCCATCCCATCCATACCCAGCCATCCACATCAGTTCGCATCTCCATGTCACTACAGTGCCCCAAAGTGTAATTAGATAGTCAAATTATGCCACGTACACACGATCTAAAATGACAGCAAGAAAAGTCAGATGAGAGCTTTTGGTCGGAAATTCCGACCATGTGTAAGCTCCATCGGACATTTGCTGTTGGAATTTCCGCCAACAAAAGATTGAGAGCAGGTTTTCCTATCTGGAAATTTGGCCAAAATTTATGAAGAAAAATTACTAATTTGCTAAATTTTAACAGAAACAACTTTTTTTTTTCTTTTACAGAATTTTCAGTATATTTTGATTTATAGCACAAAAAATAAAAAACCCAGCGGTGATTAAATACCACCAAAAGAAAGCTCTATTTGTGGAACAAAAGGACAAACATTTCATATGGGTACAGTGTTGCATGAGTAATTGTCATTCAAAGTGTGAGAGCACCGAAAGCTGAATAATGGTCTGGTTAGGAAGGGGGTTTAAGTGCCCAGTGGCCAAGAGGTAATGAATAAAAAACAAAACAAAAAAACACACACAATATGATTTTTTTTTGTAAAATATAAAAGATGATGTTACGCCCAGTAAAAAGATACCTAACATATTCTTTAAAATTGTGCAAACTCCTAGAATGGTGCTAAACTACAGTACTTAAATCTCTGCTTTAAAACTGTTTAGAGTTTACCATTTTAGAGCTACAGAGATGGTCTAGTGCTAAAATTATTGCTGGAGCCCTGCCGTTTGTGGCAATATCTCACGTGTGGTGCGAGCACTGTTTATATATATATTTATATGGGCGTGACCTACATATGCGCTCACCACTTTATATGGGGCCGGAACCGGAAGTGACATTATGACATCGCTCCGGTACTCCTAGGCTATAGAGATGAGTGGAGGCCATCTTTCCTTCACTCCTCTCTGTGACCAACCGCTGCCAGCGCCAGATTGGTTCCTGGAGCTACTGATTACCCAGGTAAGCCTAGAAACCCCCGGAAAGGGGCAAATTTGCTGCTCTGATCACTTTTAGCAGAAAGGAAAAATTAATACTGGGATTATGGCATCTAGCGGCAGCCATAACTCCAGTATTAAACGTCAAAATCATGAAGTATTTTCCCAATAATCTGTACATAATGCCATCAGCATTATGGACAGTGCAGGACATGTCACTTCTTAAGGCCTTACCCTAGGATAAACAAATATTGGGGCTGATTTACTAAAAATGTATCTAAGAATTTTCTTCAGAATTTTGCACCATTAGTGGGCTGCAGCAACAGCCAATTTAATTGCAGCCATCGAATTTGAGTAATCGGGCATGTTGGAAATTTTTTGAAAAAGGAACGATTTTCTAATCAATGATGGGAGAATAGTGTGAGAAATGTAATCAAAAAAGAAATGTGCATGTGCAAGGAGAGAAAATTCCCGGAAAGAAAAAGATTCCCAAACACGAAAATTATTTTCTGTAGCAACGGGAGGTGAAATTGAAGGCTTTTGAAATTTGAAATCCATGGTGGCACCATCGGATCACAAAACAGACAAAATTTATGATTTTCAAAAGAAAATTATTTACAAAATTTGACCATGTATGGCCAGCCTAAAACTGAAGAGTGCAAAATCTGGTGCAGCTATGCATTATAACCAATCAGCTTCTAACTTCATCTTGTTCAGTTAATCTTTGACAAAGAACTCTGCACACAGAGGGTATTTTACCTTCATGCAAAGAGTGCATGAAGGTAAAAAACCTTGAGCCTTTACAACCACTTTAACTACTTGTCGACCTGCCGCCGCAGTTCTACGGCGGCAGGTCGGCTCCCCTGCGTGAGAGCCCGTAGCTCTACGTCGGCTATTAAAGCGGCCACTAGGGGCACGTGTGCGCCCCCCGCTCGTCCCTGACTCCCGTGCGTGTGCCCGATCGCCGCCGGGAACCCGCGATTATTTGTTACAGAGCGAGGACCGGGAGCTGTGTGTGTAGCTCACGGTCCTGTCAGGGGAGAAATGCCTGACCGTCTGTTCATACAATGTATGAACAGCGATCAGTCATTTCCCCTAGTGAGGCCACCCCCCCTACAGTTAGAACACACCCAGGGAACATACTTAACCCCTTCTCCGCCCCCTAGTGTTAATCCCTTCCCTGCCAGTGGCATTTTTATAGTAATCCAATGCATTTTTATAGCACTGATCGCTATAAAAATGCCAATGGTCCCAAAAATGTGTCAAAAGTGTCCGAAGTGTCCGCCATAATATCGCAGTACCGAAAAAAAATCGCTGATCGCCGCCATTACTAGTAAAAAAAAAAAAATATTAATAAAAATGCCATAAAACTACCCCCTATTTTGTAAACGGTATAACTTTTGCGCAAACCAATCAATAAACGTTTATTGCAAACATTTTTTTACGAAAAATATGTAGAAGAATACGTATCGGCCTAAACTGAGGAAAAAAAATATTTTTATATATTTTTGGGGGATATTTATTACAGCAAAAAGTAAAAAATATAATTATTTTTCAAAATTGTCGCTATATTTTTGTTTATAGCGCAAGAACTAAAAACCGCAGAGGTGATAAAATACCACCAAAAGAAAGCTCTATTCGTGGGGAAAAAAGGACGCCAATTTTGTTTGGGAGCCACGTCGCACGACCGCGCAATTGTCAGTTAAAGTGACGCAGTGCCGAATAGCAAAAAGTGCTCTGGTCTTTGACCAGCAATATGGTCCGAGGGTTAAGTGGTTAAGCTTTGACAAAAAAAATCGGGAAGCTATTTGGTTTTTATGCAGAGCTGCAACAGATTTTGCACTCTCCAGTGTAAGTAAATCAACCCTATTGCCTAAATACAGTCATGTGTATTCTCATTTGCAAAGACATTAGGTACATACAAAGTGGATTCAGTAGACCAAACTATAATTAGTGTTTGAATAAAATGAACTGTAACGTTACACACAAAAGTGACAAGCTTACATAAGATCAGGGCCGGATCTAGCCTGTCTGATGTGGGGGTGCAGTAAAAAAAAAAAAGTCAGGGGTCCAGTACAATCCACTCAATATTCATTTTTCAGTCTTCACAATAGTTGCCCAAATGTTTATAAAATCATTATTTTCACTAAAAGTACACTACAATTATTAGCACACACAAACACAGCATAACTTACAAAATTGGGCCCATACTCCAACTTTCAAGTCTGATCGGGCAAACACATTTTTCTAATTGACTACCATTTCATTATTTTAATTATTAATGTTCTGATTATTTCACTGTTCTTTGGTTGTCTCTAAATGAGATATACAAATAGAAGTACCAAGATACAATATAAGAAAAATATACTCTCGAATATGATATGATATTTATGTAACTTTTTGTGTATTTTTGGATTCTATAATAGTATCCACCCAATCTGTCCTGAGGAAGCAAGTAAATCTTGCGAAATGCATTGACTACCAAGTATGGAGGAGTTGTGAATTTGATCTTTGACATCCATGCTGATATCATATTATACTTTCCTTTGATCGTCTTACACACATCAAATATATCTTTTGACTGGATTTCTTTCTCAATGCTTGGGTTTGGGTATTTGCTTGATCTACTAAAGGTAGAGGGTGTTGCATTGATTTTATGTCAAGATGTTTTAAGATATTTGTAATAAAGATTATTATGTGTCATATAGACTGTCTCATGTTGTGCCTACAAAGTTCATGTGGGACCTGCTTTCTCTTTATTTTATCATATTTGGTCTGGTCCCTGATTCCTTATGGTGTAGCCCACTGATCTGGTCATCCCTGCTGGATACCTGCTTATGGTATCCCTTACAAACAACACATGATGTATGTGGGACAATATGCAGGAAATTCCAAGAAATCCTCATATTTTAGTTTACTTAAAGTGGATGTAAACCTGATTTTATTTTTATGAAGACTTCTACCTGGTACAGTAGGGGATGTCAAGTCATCTATGCCCAGTCTTGCCATGAAGAGTTAATCCAGCTCAGAGAAATACTCCACACAGATGAGTTTGTGCCGCCACATCCACCACTGCTGTGACTGACATCTCATTTCTTTATTTCATGAACAGCATGAGAGCAAAGAGCAGAGAAAGAGTGTTACGATTTCAGCTTCACATTCCCCCCCCCTCCTTTCTTCGCCAGCTCTCCCAGGATTGGCTGCTCCACACCTCAGCATGATTTGGGCATGCTGAAGTTCTGTGGTGCCTTTCCTGAGTTTTGACTGGATGTTACGTAAAACACAGAATAAGGAGAGTGTCGAGATGGGCGGAGCCAACTGAGCTCCAGCAAAGAGACCCACCCACTGATTCCAGATTTTTGTGGGGCTCCTACTGCTGAAGGGGGTGACATTTGCAAGGGATAAATACAGGAGGCTTGCATGTATATATACATTAATACTGTGCCCATGACGTAAGGCGTAAGTAAGGGCCAGAAGCGGCGACTTATGCCGCATACACAATCAGTCCATCCGATGAGAACGGACCGATGGACCGTTTTCATTGGTTAACCGATGAAGCTGACTGATGGTCCGTCGCGCATACACTCCATCAGTTAAAAAAACGATCGTGTCAGAACGCGGTGACGTAAAACACAACGACGTGCTGAAAAAAACGAAGTTCAATGTTTCCAAGCATGCATCGACTTGATTCTGAGCATGCGTGGATTTTTAACCGATGGTTAGGAATCTATCGGTTAATTTTAAAACAAGTTGCCTTTTTTTTAACCGATGGTTAACTAACCGATGGCGCCCACACATGATTGGTTTTGGTCCATCAGACCATTCTCATCGGTTTAACCGATTGTGTGTATGCAGCATTAGAGTACCTGTGTGGAAAGGACGTAAGCTTATTCGGAGAGCTATTCATTTATTATGACAGCTTGTGGTTTAAGGGGACAGTTATTATGAAATAGCAAAAATAAAACTGTTCAGGAACGTTCAAAAACAGAAGCCAGGGTTTGGATGCCAGAACGGGTAATCAGACGAGCCAGGATCAGGAAGCCAGGAGTCAGAATAATGAGGAGCAAAATCAGGAACAGGTAACAGACGAGAAGTCAGCCAGGCCAAGTGATACACAAGAACACAAGCAGGAACACGCAAGAGGTATTGACCAAGCAATGGATAGGAGAGAATGAGCTAAGCTGCTTAAATATCCAACAACTGGCTGGCTGTAGGCTTGACTAATGAGGAATGGTAAAGAACGCCCCGGAGCAAAGGGAACCTAAGAGTAGGGGGCCACATGACTGGGGGGGACGCTGTGAAGGGTGCACAAAAGGAAGTGATGAAGGTGGATGCAGTCATTTTAGTGCACAGGGCAGGGCTAGTTATTTAAGGCAAAGGGGGCGGAGCTTGGCATTCAGGCGCGAACGGCTGAAGGGGTAGCACACAGGTAGTTTTTGTAGTGGCGTTGTGGCAGGGGTCTATGGTTCCTGAGGGTCGGATGGTGGTTGATATATACATAGTTATATGGATATATCATATATGGTTGGAACGGGTTGGGTCCTGTAGCAGTATGGGCACCTTCCCTATCTGGGTATATGGGCTATTGGTCATTGGGCTGTATAGAGAAAGTAGGATCGAGTCATTTGTCTCTTAGCTAGTGGGATCACGGCTAGAGGCCGAGATACGATGGTGATGGTGGACAGCCGATGAGATAGCAATTTTTACCTTCTTTCAGGAACCTCTGACACAGCAGTAAAAGAAAGTTTTTGTTTGGGTTAAAATTTTTATGTGTTAATATATATATTTATTAAAGAGATATATATTTTTATTAAAAATGGTTATTTTGTAAGTTATTTTTTATATCCTTTGGATTTAATAAAGGGACCTTTGTTGGCCATTTAATCCAGAAGGTGTCATGTGTTTAATCTAGTAAGCAATATTATGGATGCGATGTGGTAGGGTGGTTCAGGTTAGCAACCAAACTAGCAGTACACCAGTCATGGTAACCAGGTGAGTCACTGTGGAATAAAACGAGTGGCTGGTAATTAACTGACAGCTGAGCAGCTCTGAGCACTGGAAGAAAATAGCTGCACATAAGTAGCAGATGAGTAGCATAAGTAGCATAATAAACAACAAAGTTGGAGGAGATCCCAGAGCATCCAGATTGCATCCATTGAGCACCCTTAAAAAGGGACAAGTGCATATGACCTATAATATAGGTCAAAGTGGGAGGTGAGCGGTTAATCCCCAGGCAGAATGTCCTGGCAGGGTGGTTAGGTCAGCCCAATAATATGGTGGAGCCATGCCGGCAGGGGAGTCGGGTGAAAGAAGGAGTGCTGAGGAGGGTACCCCTGGGTCTGGGGGGGGGGCTAGGGGCCTTCAGGCTGGGCTTGGACCTTAGACTGGCTTGGGAAGATCCTATCAGCATCTCAGTTTAAAGGCCCGTACACACGAACAGACCGGTTTTTGAAGACAATCCGACCGTGTATACGCTTCATCGGACAAACTTTTTTGCTTTTTCATCGGACAAATGTTCGCTGTGTAAACAGGCAAACTTTCCGGCAACAAATGTCCTACGTCGCCTAATCCAATCCTGTGTACACAAGTCCATCGGACTAAAGTCCAGAGTACAAACATGCATGCTCAGAACCGATGCTAAAGATCAGACAACAATAGCAGAAATTGCTCAAAGGGTGGCGGTAAAGAGCAGAAAAACCAAGTAGTATGTCTATTACGTCACTACGTTCATCTTTGTTGGCTGAAAAAGTCCTACCGTGTGTATGCATACCAAGTTCACGGACAAAGCCCTTCGGAGCAAAATCCACAGAAAAGTCAGTTGAAAGTCTGGTCGCGTGTATGAGGCTTAAGAAGGTATCTTGCCTAAAGAGCAGCAGGAAGCAAGAAAGACATAAGTGAGTACATCCACACACCCAGGGGATTCACAAGGAGAAAGATTGCCATATGTAGCAAGATTTCTGAAGGGCAGTGCTGTGCTTAACCCTTTCTATCCCTTGCCCTGGGAGCTCTTCGGATCAGCCATATGGGCTGGTAATTTCTGCATGCAGTGGAGCTGGGAACAGTTCTACAAAGGAGAGGAGATACTCCTGCATTCATTTTTCAGCAGACTGTGCTATTTTTTTCTAAGAGCTCCTAGTCCTCAAATGACTTTTTGCCGCTGATCCTGAAGGACTGAAAGTGTCTAAAAGGAAGAGCAGTCTAGGATCCTTACTTTGAGCAGAGAAAGGAAGTTGTCCCCATTCATTGATTCTGTCAACTAGGGCATCCCATCCAAATTATTATCCCTAGTAAAAAAAAAAAGCTCAGAGACTTATTGGGCCAGATTCACATTTTTAGATCCGCTGATTTAAGATCCGCCGCCGCAAGTTTTTGAGGCAAGTGGTTAATTCACAAAGCACTTACCTCAAAACTTGCGGCGGCATATCGTACATCCCCCGGCGGAATTCATATTCCGCGGCTAGGAGGCGTGTAGTATTTAAATCAGGCGCGTTCCCGCGCCGATCGAACAGCGCATGCGCCGTCCACAAATTTACCCAGCGTGCATTGCGCTAAATGACGTCGCAAGGACGTCATTGGTTTCGACGTGAACGTAAATGGCGTCCAGCCCCATTCACGGACGAGTTACGCAAACGACGTAAAAATTTTAAATCGCGACGCGGGAACGACGGCCATACTTAACATTGGCTGTGCCTCATAGACCCAGGGGTAACTATCCGTCAGAAAAGGCGAACGCAAATGATGTAAAAAAAAAGCGCCGGGCAGTCGTTAGTTTCTGAAACGGCGTATCTCCTCATTTGCATATTCGTTGCGTAAATAAACCGAAACGCCACCTAGCGGCCGGCCTGGAATTGCAGCCTAAGATCCGACGGTGTAACACAGTTACACCTGTTGGATCTTAAGGATATCTATGCGTAACTGATTCTATGAATCAGTCGCATAGATACGACCAGCAGAACTCAGAGATACGACGGCGTATCAGGAGATCTTTGTGAATCTGGCCCATTGTGTCTGGATGCAAGTGAAAAATGCTTATTGCTGGGCTGTGCAGGGATGAGGGAGATGTTTACCAGCAGCTCTTGTGTGGGTAGTGCTACATTTGAGGACTCATCCGTGATTCCCTATAGCAACCTGCATTGCTGTTGCCCCTACCAACCGGAAACCATTGCGCCAAAAGACTGTAATTTGCTGCTGTTGTCACAGGAGTCAAGCGGGAAAGATGTTATGCTGTGCTGCTGAAACTGTGACAAATGACTAAAGTGGAAAATACTTGTTGCCTGGCTGTGCAAGAATATAAACAGTTCCACGCAGTCCTTGCGGGGGTAGTGCTACATTAAGGTGCAGATACATCCAATAACTTGGTTTAGAATGCTGCGTAGCTTTCATATTGTGAACAGTTGGTTTGAATTCCGTGCCTGTTATGCTCAAGGAAATTACATCCATTGCAGCTTCACAGCAGGGCACATGTAGGCCTGCTGGTGTTATGGCACCTGTGAAAGTCTATTTGTCATGCTCCTTCTGCATACTATCAGAGATCATGCCAAATATCGAGCTGCACTGCCAACAAACAAGAAAATGGTGTAAAATTGTGATTTGCTACTGGCATAGAGCCATAATATAAAATTTAAGGATCCATGAAGGGCATATAAAAATTTCCTGAAACAAAAATGCGGAAAGGTTTCCAGACATTGCTGAAATTGTAAAAGTAGAATAATTTCATTAACATGGTTTGCATAGGGAATTGATTTGTACCTCTCGCTTCATAGTCTCTGGAATGCAGACCTGGAAGTATTTGCAGACTGCCTGTTATGTTTGCAATTAGGTTACCGAACATCCAGATGATGATTTCTCACACTGTATGATTGGTAAAACAACAAGGCGTCATGGAAAGGAGCACAGCATAAGAGCTATATACTGCTGTGTTACACAAGCTATGCTATACACAAAAATAGCACTGAATCACAACGCATTTTAATCACTACATCACATACTGACATCACCAGGTCTCTGCCAACATTTCTGAGTTTTTCTACAATGTAGTTGGAAATAAGGAAATGCCTATGGTTTTTGAACACACTCAATTTCCACGTTCAAGAAATATGTCAAATGCACACGTGCAGGTAAACATTGATGCAGGGAAGCATCAGCATTTATAGCAGTGGTTCTCAACCTTCTAGTAGCGTGACCCCTTGATATAATTTCCCAAGTTGTGGGGACCCTTAACAGTAAAATTGATTTTCATAGCGTGGGTTGAAAGCACCCAAGACAGGACAAGTAATTTGCACCCCTAACCCGCTGACATTTAGCGATCCCTGATTGCCTTCCACTCGTACAGTATTAAAACCCCTAAGGCCGTGTACACACGGTCGGTTCAAACCGATGAAAACGGCCTGAAGTCCAGTTTCATCAGTCCAAACCGCCCGTGTGTACACCCCATCGGTCTGTTGTCCTTCGGACAAAAATTAGAGAACTTCCTTTAAAATCGAACCGATGGACGGCTGACCATCGGTCCAAACCGATGGTTAGTACACAAAAGCATTGGTTCAAAACCCGCGCATGCTCAGAATCAAGTCGACGCATGCTTGGAAGCATTGAACTTCGTTTTTTTCAGCACGTCGTGTGTTTTACGTCACCGCGTTCTGACTCGATCGGTTATTGAACTGATGGTGTGTACGCACATCAGACCATCAGTCTGCTTCAGCGGTGAACCAATGAAAAGGTCCGCCGAACCATTCTCATCGGATGGACCGGTCGTGTGTACACGGCCTTATAGTACATTTTAGGATGTACCACTCTTTCTCTTTGCTCTCCTTTCTTTCCCTTTCATCTCTCTCTATCCTAATTCCTTGTTTTTTTCCTTATCCCTCCAACTGTCTTTCTTGCTCTCTCTTTTTTTCCTTTCTGTCCCTTTTTCTTTGTTCCTCCACCTCTTATTATCTCCCTTCCTGGGAGAATAGTGCGGGCTTCAGGAACAGCCCAGGATTTGGTGACCCCTGGCAAATCATCATTTGACTCCCGAGGGGGTCCCGACCCCCAGGTTGAGAACCACTGATTTATAGAGTACAGACACATACAGCTATTCACTTGTATAGCAGGCAGTGTTGCCAACCACCAGTAAAAAATATGGCTGTGACGCTTGGCTCGGAACTGGGCATGGCCAGCTCGGGTCCAGAGCTGGCCAGGTACATCCAAGTGCCTGCTACAGTGTGTTCGGGTGGTACCAGTGGAGGGTGGGTCTGGCGGAGACGGTGCCTGAGCATGTCGTGTGATGTCAAGGTACAAGGGAGTCGAGCGGAGTGCCCAGAGCCTCGTTTGCGGGTCTGCAGGATGGAAGTACGGCAAGCCGGGAGCGGGACTGACGGTGCTGTTTGAACTGGAGGGGACTGAGAGGACGACCTGGGTTGGAGAGAGACTGTCACTGTGGCTCAGGAGTCCTGTCCCTGAGCCACTTACTTACTATATTGAAAATAAAATAAGAAATATGCATTTTGCTTTAATATCTACCTTAAATCGCATTGCTAATTGCATTTTGTACTTATTTTTAGCCTAAATGCTGAAATTTGCACTTACAACTATAATTTTGTGTGTAATATACAGTACAGCGCTCAAAAGAAGTTGAAAAAAGGATCTAATATGAATAGATCTTAAATATAACTATAATAGCTGGTGATAACTGAGACTTGAGTCTCACAATATCAGATTATAGTGAAAACCAGTATATGTGACACAAAAAAACATGTGGGAAAAAAAGGGGAAAAAGGAAAAAAGAGAAAGTCCCACTACATAAAATAAATGGAAAAACATAAAAAATCCATCCTTATGGAATAAATCAGTCCTTATAGGGTTAATCCAAGTGATCATCCAAAAGATAGGTAGAAAGATAGAGCGAACTTCACCCACCAGGAAGGCACCCAGAAGTGGTAATGCCTTACCTTATCAATATGACCACTATTACGGTGGTGTCCGCAAATGTGGGGATTTTAGGTCTCCCTCCGGACCCTCTATGGAATGTCTGAGGTGGTGTCTGTTATGGAGGGAGACCTAAAATCCCCACGTTTGCTGAGACCACCGTAATAGTGGTCATATTGATAGGGTAAGGAGACTGCATTACCACTTCTGGGTGCCTTCCTGGTGGATGAAGTTCACTTTATCTTTCTACCTATCTTTTGGATGATCACTTGGATTAACCCTATAAGGACTGATATATTCCATAAGGATGGATTTTTTATGTTTTTCCATTTATTTTATGTAGTGGGACTTTCTCTTTTTTCCTTTTTTCCTTTTTTTCCACACATGGTTTTGTGTGTCACATATACTGGTTTTCACTAATAATCTGATATTGTGAGACTCAAGTCTCAGTATTCAACAGCTATTATAGTTATATTTAAGATCTGTTCATATTAGATCCTTTTTTCAACTTCTTTTGAGCGCTGTACTGTATATTACACATGTTTTATTAATTCTTGTATCACAATTTTTTGGTACTGGCAGCCAATTATTTATTTATTTAACACATATTATTGGTGTTCATTATTCACATTCATATCGAGCGCAGTGTTTTCCTTGTGGAATTTTTTATAACTATAATTTTGTAACTTTTGGAAATGCCAGTAAAAACTTGGCTGTGCCAGTAAATTTTGGGTGTTGTGTCAGTAAATTTCAATCTGGTAGGTTGGCAACACTGATAGCAGGCTGTGCCTGTAGTACAGGAAAGCACCAGGAAATCTACACATAAAATACCTACAAATGCCAATGTGCATGAACCCTAAAGCACAGATTAGATTCCAGCCTTTCTCTACACTATAAAAAGCCAAATAAGTAGTAGAGTATTGCACCATGTTAGCCATTGATTAATTTACCCAATTCGGCTTCAGGAGGTTTTACCCCTTTGATGACCTGGCAATTTTTTACTATTTAGCACTGCGCAACTTTAACTGGTAATTGCTCGGTCATTGTACCCAAATTTATGATTTTTTTCGCACAAATATAACTTTTCTTTTAGTGGTATTAGAGCACTACTGTTTTTTTTATTTTATTATTATATAAAACATATCAAATAAAAAAAAAATGGCTTCATACATTTTGTCCAAAATGTATTCAGATACATGTCTTTGGTGAGAAATATCCCTGTAAATGTATATGTAATATCACAGAAAAATCCCAGTAAATGTAAATGGATGGTTTGTGTGAAAGTTAAAGCTTCTACAAACTTATACAGTGGTTATAGAAAAAAATCACCCCCTTTAACCACTTCATTACTGGGCACTTAAACCTCCTTCGTGCCCAGACCAATTTTCAGCTTTCAGCGCTGACGCATTTTGAATGACAATTGCGCGGTCATACAACACTGTACCCAAATTATATTTTTATCATTTTTTTCCCACAAATAGAGCTTTCTTTTGGTGGTATTTGATCACCTCTGCGATTTTTTTTTTTGCGCTATAAACCTAAAAAAAATGTAAATTTTGAAAAAAAAAACACAATATTTTTTACTTTTTGTTATAATAATATCCCAATTTTTTTTAAAAAAATAAAAATTTCCCTTGGTTTAGGCCGATACGTATTATTCTACATATTTTTGTTAAAAAAATCGCAATAAGCGTATATTTGAATGAGATGTTACAAAATAAACCCAAAAGCAATTCACAACAAGCTGCACCGGTGCTCATCCTTGATTATAATTCTCAGCACAAAGATGTAGCCAAATTGATAAGGAAACACTGGCACATCTTGAAAGGAGATAAAGATCTAGGATATATACTTCCAGAGAAACCGAGGATAGTTTATAAAAGAGCACCCACTCTGAGAAACCTTATTGTTCAAACGGTAGTTGAACCACCACCTAAACCTGGATATACGTTTTTCTCGGGAAAAGGCTTTTACCCTTGCAAGAACTGTAAGGCATGTCGTAAAGCACAGAGATTCCAAAAGAAACGTACCGAGTTTCTAGCTACAAATACAGGAGAAAATCATGTGATTAGGGACTTTATCGGGTGTCACACTGAGGGTGTTGTGTACGTGTTACAATGTAGTTGTAACCTACAATATGTTGGGAGGACAAAAAGGGCCCTCAAGGTACGGATTGGCGAACATATAGACAACATTATCAATGGCTACCCTAAACATAGTGTCTCTAGACACTTTGACCAGGTCCATAATCGAGACACTACCCAACTCCAATTTTGGGGGGTTGAGAAATACAACCCCTCATGGAGAGGGAGCCATAAGATTCGCACAATCAGTCAAAAAGAATCCAAATGGATACACTGTATGCGAACATTAGTACCAGGAGGAATGAATGTCGAATTTGACCTCAACTGCTTCTTAAGTAACTTCTGACTCCATATATTTTACTTTACCCTGAAGTAATTAACTTATATACCTTTTTATTCATGTTTACCATTATGACCATCCATACTGTTGTGATATTATAATGTGCATAGATGTTGACAATCATGCGACAAACTAGGTGTGCGACCTCCATATATTATGTTTTTATTAATACTTTTTATATATAGTCTTTTAATTATATATCTTTTTATATGTATTTTAATATAATATATTTTTTGTATATATATATGATATCGATCTGTATATATATATATTTTAACAATTTAAGAGGCGTTTATATGGCTTCTAATGATGTCATTATAACCATTATTCTCTACTTGTTCCCGGCCTCTATATACACATTTTATCAAATATTTTATTAAATAACTTTATTGTATGGTATACGGGTGTTCTGGGATATACATGCATTTAAGATCCCATTCTTATTATTATTTTTTGATACATTAATAAGGAGCGCTGCCACGCTTTGACCAGCAGGACGACGCTCCACCCGTCCTAGCTTGAGGTTAATATGGCTTTTAGCCTATTTGCATATAATAATAATTATATTTCCTTACACCATACCCGTTTCTATTTTTATTTTTATTTATATTTATATGTATTTTCTTTCTACCCCCTTTTTTTGGGAACAATGTGGCCCATTACCTAACTATTATGAGTAGATGAGAGCCGATATTGTAGCTATCTCCAAGCCGCGGCGTCATACTGAGTGACACCTTCTGCTATGTATTGTAATGAATGGGCAGACTGTGTGTTATGTGTTGGACTCCAACAAAATGGCCACG
This sequence comes from Rana temporaria, assembly GCF_905171775.1. NCBI lineage: Eukaryota > Metazoa > Chordata > Amphibia > Anura > Ranidae > Rana > Rana temporaria. The sequence goes on from NC_053490.1 coordinate 400,856,602, forward strand.
GCATTATTTCCTGTCGCTTGGATACTTAAACAACACCACAACCGCCAATCAGATTCCCCAGATGAAGACACGTGACACGTGTCGTAACGCGTAGGGATTGGATGGGAGGACGTACACCTGGAGTGACGTATACAGGCGCTTGAAACGCCGCTCGTTTTGAAATAGTTCCTTGCTGTATATTTTTTAGATCGCATGTAAGCGCAGTTTTTTCCCTTCTAATAAATATCTGCCTGTGCTTACTACTTCACGATTGGAGTCCCCTCCTTTGTTTTTGTGTTTCCCCTGCTTCTACTCTTGGGCACACTGACTGTCTGGACGGATAGAGGACCCAGTCATGGACATCTAAGGAGGATTAGCGGAACCTACATACGGAGGATTGGTAGTGATACCTACAGTGGATGCACTTGATTATCTGCGCGGAGGTAAGAGTCCCGGGAGCCCAGGGAGGGAGTATTACACCCGTCTGGCAACACTTTTTATTGGACTGCTTTGAGATCACATCAGCTACATTTCTTTGGCAGCCTATGTTTATTTGAAGAATTATTACTAGCATTGGATCACCATATTTTATTTATTTATTTTTCATCCTATTTATGGACACTTTTTCACGGTTATAGACTTCACTTCATTAACCCTATTTTAATTTTTGATGTTTGGACATTCTCACTTTCTCACTGGATTTTATTGAGCTTTTATTTGCTCTCTTCTGTGATATCACTGATTAGTATTTATATATTTATATTTTTATATCTATATATTTTTCACCATGTCTGCGTGTTAGGATGCGCGGAACCCCCACTCTATTTCATTTATATATTTGTGTGTATTGTAAACACTCTAGGTTTTGCAGCAACTTACTGCTACATTTTGTTTAGGGTTTTATTTATTGAGGGTCCATATTAGCGCAAAAGCACTGTCACTTTAATAAGCGTATATTGATTGGTTTGCGCAAAAGTTATAGCGCCTACAAAATAGGGGATAGATTTATGATTTATTTTTAATTTTTTTACTAGAAATGGCGGCGATTTGCGATTTTTTTTGTCAGGCCTGCGATATTGCGGCGGACGTATCGGACACTTTTGACACAATTTTGGGACCATTCACATTTATACAACGATCAGTGCTATAAAAATGCACTAATTACTGTATAAATGTGACTGGCAGTGAAGGGGGTTAACACTAGGGGGTGAGGAAGGGGTTAAATGTATTCCCTGGGCAGGGCCGCCATCAGGGGGGTACAGGACTGCATATTGGATTACTGCATATTGGATATTGGATTTTTTTTAATACTACTAAGGGTGAATTAGTAACTTATAATGGAATTGTGAATATGCGGCAGGAAATCTGACACTAACTGATTCTGGGGGGAACTGACATCACCAGTGACACTAATACAGTGATCACTGGTGATAAATACTATACACTGTCTGTGTACTAATGACTAACATCTGGGGTGATCAAAGTGTTAACTGTGTGCTTAACAAGTGTTAATGTGTTTTTTTAATTATCCCTGCTTTGCTGACAGTGACATGTGTTTGTTATGTTTTACGGGCCGAATTGAAAGTGAAAGTGTTTTTTGTGGAACGATCGCGGCATGTCTGCAAGTGCGCCTAAACCCTCATGCACGCGTCAATACCTCACATGTGTGGTTTGAACGGCGTTTACATATGTGAGCGGGACTTACATGTGTGTTCGCTTCTGAGTGCGAGCTACTAGGGACAGGGGCGTTTTAATTTTTTATTTTTTTACATAATAATTCAATAAGACCTCACATCTTGTCCTTCAGGCTGGAAAGCATGCGATCGGGAAACAAATAAATACAGATCTCATGCTTTCAGCCGCGATTGCAGCTTTGTTTGTTTCTGCCTCTGCATTTCTGGTGAACTGAGCATGCCCAGGAACTTAGAATTTTTGATGTTGCTTTTTGTGTCTCATAGAGCGTGTTTTTTGGGTTAGTAATTTAAGGAGATAGTTAACAGGTGTACCCACTTACAAGCGCACCCAATGCAGAGACTGAACTTTGTCCATGTGTTTTCAATTGCATCATTATTAGCACACACAAGCCTATGTCATATAAAGCACATAGAGCATTTGTCAGCTGCCCTGAAAGAGGGCAGGTTGTGTGTGGGGGGGCCGGCTGGCAAGAATGTCTTTGCCAAAAAGATATGTTTTTGATCAAGGTTTTTTTGTCAATGTATGTTTTTTTTATGTTCTTTTTTTTTTTTGGACGGTGTTCACTCACTTTGATGTCTTTGTACTGCATTATTTTGCTGAATATTTCTCAAGATGTTGTGACTAATATTTCAATCCTGTGTATGTGGCTCTATTGTGTTATTTCCAAAGCATAACCCATATGCTGTTTACTGTCTCAAATTAACCTGTTAATTTTTATTTTTTATATTTATTTTATTTTTATTTTGTTGCTTTCCTTGTTTTGTTGACCAATAAAATTACTTTCAAATTTTGAAGGTTTTTTGTTACTTTTTAATGCTACATATTTTGACAGCTGCAGCTGAATTAGGGCTGATCAGTTGTGATTTTTGTCTGGAAGCTCTTTTCCTGGTGTGTATGCATGAAATGTTTGTTATGTTTAGTCACCAGGAAAGGAAATACAGCGCAGTAAGTATTATTTCCTTTTTCCTGCAGTGGACCTCAGCCTCAGTCAAGTACCCCTGACAGGACATGTTTTGTGGATTTATCTTATCAAGAATTGCTGTCCAGACGGTCTTTTAAAGCACATGTGCAAGATGAAGGAAAACCTGCAAACATGGCCTGTTGGGGGGTGTGTTGGCGGACAGGCTTGAAGTGCTGATTTACAGCACTTTGCTTAAATCTAGCGCAAGGCAATTCTATTCTAATTGTGGGTGTTTGAGGGAAGTCAAGTGAGTGTTAGAACCCCTGCTTGTGTTTTTTTGGGTTGAGCTTTGTGTCCCTTTTCTTAAAATTGGCTTCACTTCCTGTCACACAGCTGAACAGGAAGTGAGGTTAAAACCCTACCAATGTCTTTTCTTGAGGACACAGGTCAATCCAACTAGTGTCCCCATTAAGCAAATTGGACTCCAGCACTGCTGTGTACACCCAAATGTATTATTTAGTTTGGGGTTTAGTAAAGGCAAAGCCACGCTGCAGTAGAAGCGTAGTCGCTGAAAATCAGAGGGGAAGCACTGATGGTTTTATCATCCAATCCTGTAGAAGAAAAGTTTTTTTTTTTTCTTCTTTGCTTGTCCACTTGTAGTGCAAAGTGGATTTGCCTTTAGGAAATGGACCCCAAAGTCCAAGATCCCTAATAATTTGGGGTGTACACAGCAAAATGCTATAGTGCAATTTACATAATGGGAAACTATTTAGATTGCTCTGTGTCCCCAAGAAAATATATTAGTAAGGTTTTACCCTCACTTCCTGTTTGGCTATGTGACAGGAAGTGAATGAATTTGAATTAGAAAGTGACAACAAAAATGAACAGATGATACTTATTTGCAAATGAAGAAAATTGTTTATTTAACATTAGGTGGTGTTTGTGGGGGGCCCTAACACACATTCATACATACTAGCAACGCTGTATCCTGGCCTATTGGCATGGTTATATTTTCTTAGTCCTCTCAATAAAATTATCTAAAATTTGTGCTTAAAGTAGAACTATAATCAACACTTTTTTTCTTTCATTTTGGATAGAGTGAGGGAGGGAGGGTTATAGCCTCTGTCAGTTTATTTTGTACCATCCCTGTCCAATTGGGGAGATTTGCCTTCACTTCCTGCCCCATAGCCAAACAGGAAGTGAGAGAAAAACTATGCAAATTAAGGGAATCCAGTGCCCCCCCAGAACGTGTGTGTGTGTACCCCCCCCCCTGAAAATTTCTGGGCGGGTCCTAAAAAAACAGGATGTGGCCTTGACAGGAAGGGTGGGTCATTTTTCTATTAGGAGGTGCAGAAGTTTAGTCAGGCCTAGGGCAGCACAAAACCTAAATATACTACTGCATATTAGGGCTTATTTAGACAGGATCCGATTTACAGCATGTTTTTAGATTGTGGGAGGAAACCTACGCAGGCACATTGAGAACATGCAAACTCCAGGCAGATGGTGTCACGGGCGGGATTCGAATCAGCGACCCTTTTTGCTGCTAGGGGAAAGTACTATCCACTACACCACTGTGCTGAACGAACATGATCGCGGCTGAAAGGATGAGATCAGTGTTTTTTTCCGATCTCATGCTTTCCAGCCTGGAGGAGAGATGTGGGGTCTTATTGACCCCGCCTCTCTCCATAAAGAGGACCTGTCACACACTAGTCATATTACAACGGATGTTTACATTCCTTGTAATAGGAATAAAAGTGATCCAAAAAAAAAAGGGACAAAAAAGTGCAAAAATAAAAATATTACGTAAAAAAAAAATTTTTTAAACGCCCCTGTCCCTAGTAGTTCGCACTCAGAAGCAAACACGCATGTAAGTCCCGCCCACATATGTAAACACCGTTCAAACCACACATGTGAGGTATTGACGCGTAGAGGTACAATGTACCCCATTACCATTTAACACAGGGGGGGCCGGGATCTGGGGGTTCCCTTTGTTAAAGGGGTCTTCCAGATTTAGATAAGCCCCCCGCCCGCAGACCCCCACAACCACCGGCCAGGGTTGTGGGGATGAAGCCCTTGTCCCCATCAACATGGGGACATCCTCCCCATGTTGAGGGCATGTGGCCTGGTACGGTTCAGGAGAGGGGGGGTCGCACTCTGTCCCCCCTCTTTTCTGCGGCCGGCCAGGTTAACGTGCTTGGATAAGGGTCTGGTGTGGATTTTTGGGGGGACTCCACGCCATTTTTTTTATTTGGGGTGGAGTTCCCCATAAAATCCACAACAGACCTGAAGGGCCTGGTATGGATATTTGGGGGGAACCCCACGCCTTTTTTTTTTTTTTTTATTACGGCGGGGTTCTCCTTAATATCCACACTAAAGGGCCTGGTAATTGAATTTGGGGGGACCCCCACGTTTTTTTTATGAATGAATCCTCTCAGAATTGCCGGGAGCCGACAATTCATTATTGCCGCGAGTGAATTTTAAATGTCTTTTTTTCTTTCAGAATGTCATTTTGTGCAGGGACAGTTCTAAGTACGGGAAACATGCGATATTTCACATGCTGACTTTACACCCCCTAGGTACAAAATTTAAAGGAATATTTCACTTTTATTATTTCACTTTAAGCATTATTAAATTCACTGCTCCCGAAAAAAACGGCCGTTTTAAAAAAAAAAAAAAGCATTGATACATGTCCCCTGGGGGAGGACTCAGGTCCCCAAACACTATTTAGGACAAAACTTGCATATTAACATTTAAAATGAACACTTTTGATTTCTCCTATAGACTTCTATAGGGAGTTCGGCGGCGGCTTTACATATTACTTGCATTGCGCCGGCTGCTACGCCGGTTCATGCGCCTAATTAAGGCTTCATACAGCGCACTAATTAAGCCATGAACCGGCGCAGCGCATTGATAATAGTAAATCATGGTCAGTGTATAAAACAAAATTGTCGACAGTTCCAGAGGTAAATATACTGTGTGTCTGTATACATATAATATTAGCATGTATTTAGAAAAATAGCAGTTAAAGACATTTTCTTCTTTCCAGTATGTAGAGACAGCGTTGTGAACACAAAAAATCTGGCTACATGACAATGCCATGCAATAAATACCCTGTACAGAACGTGCCATGGGGTGACTTACACTGTCTGGCTGGGGTAACAGTTATACTAATGCACTGTAAGCCAATGACATCTAAAAGCTTTGAAATGCTGAATTAACGGAATTAAAATAAAGCATGCATATTACAGGTTACCATTTGGCAGGATACTGAAATAACAGCCTAGGAAAATAATAACAGGGACATCAGTAAGCCTGCAGTAAGTGTTAAGCCGGATTTCACAGCACATTGTTCATTGTTTTCCTGCTGAATGGAGCCGGCAGTCAGATGAGGTTATTCGTCTGTTATTGTGTTCCGCCAATCTAGAGCTGCATGATTTCCACAGAAGATAATAGCATATGTCAGGACATATCCCGTCTACTTCCCTAAGCCAAAACGAATGACTGGTGAAGAAAATGTCATTTGACCCCTCTCTCTCATTTCTATTACAAAACACACCAGCCGCTTCTCTTCCTTTTGCCCCTGCAGGAAGCAAGAGCTTTGGATTGTAAGCACCCTGCCCAAGACTTTGCTACCACAGCTGGGATATAAGGAGGGCTTAGAGCACATCTGGGCCACAAATACATTCAGTTCTCATTTAGTAATTATTAAAATATTTAGCAAAGGTCCACCCTACTTGTCACATGATACTATGAAACTTCCAAAAGCCTATATTGGAAGTGACTGATGTCACCTGGCCTGTACAATTACAATGTCCAACAACAGATTATTAAAATCATCACTGTCCTGATTATCTATTCTGATAACTGCATGTGGTAATAAATGTAATGATATATATATATATATATATATATATATATATATATATATATATAATTTTAAACCACATATTTTTTAAACCACTTACATACTGTAAGTATCTTTCACTTCCTGTCTCTACAGAAGATTTACTGTTGCTGTCCTATTTAAAATTTGGCGACGAAGTGCTGCTGCCTAAAGATGCAACTCTGACGCACTCATTTTAACACATTCCCACTAGTTTGACACTGTTTACAGTTCTTGTTTTCTCTTTTTTTTTTATGATGGTTTAGGGGCCTATATGAACAAGCCCCTAAACAGTTTTGATTTTGGGAGAAAGCCCATTGCACGTTTGGGGATGGACCGGGAATTGGGATTTTGAACGGTTTTACAGTTTATGTGTGTTGCTTTATTACAGGGTTCGACAAACCCCGGGCGCCAGGTCACAATTGCGACTAGAATTAGTGACCTGGCGCCTGGGGCGGCACAGCTGGGGTATCCTGTGTCTCTGTGCGCCCCCACCTCCCCCGCCGCACGATCGCATCGGGTCGCGCTGGCCGGTAATTGAGGCCGCGGCTTTGCGGCCTTCTGCAGGCCTAAGCTTCCTTCTGTGATCTGGCGCACCAACTTTTGGTGGCCGTCTGTATTTGCGCAGCTTTTGTCTTTATATTTTCTGTCACAGCGCACTTTTTGGGGAAAAAATACACTTTTTTAATTAAAAAATAAGACACCAGTAAAGTTAGCCCAATGTTTTTTATATTGTAAAAGATAATGTTACGCCAAGTAAATTGATACCCAACATGTCACGCTTCAAAATTGCGTCCGCTCGTGGAATTGCGACAAACTTTTACCCTTTAAAATCTCCATAGGCGATGTTTAAAAAATTCTACAGGTTGCATGTTTTGAGTTACAGAGGAGGTCTCATTCTACCAAGCGCGGCGATACCTCACATGTGTGATTTGAACACCACTTTCATATGCGGGTGCTACTCACGTATGCGTTCGCTTCTGAGCGCGAACTCGATGGGACGGGGCGCGTTCCTGGCTCCTAACTTTTTTAGCTGGCTCCTGGATTCCAAGCTAATTTGGCAAACCCTGCTTTATTATGTACCTGCAATTCTCCGCATGTCATCCCATTGTTTTGTAGTAATAGTGATGTATTTTTTCTGACTTGTGTAACTCTCCTTTCCAGATCCTTATTCATACATATTATTATGCTATGAACCATAGTAAATTATCTTGAAATGTCAGGGGCTTAAATTCTAAAGTTAAAAGTTCCCCTAACTTTGAAAAGCTAGCATTCCAGGTCCCAAATTATAATTCTTCAAGAGACACACTAGATAGAATCTAGAGTAATGGCGTTGAAGTGCCCCAATATTTCACATGCGTTCCATGCCACTTATTCATCCTATTCCAGAGGGGTACAGTATTTATATTAGTTACTAAATCCCTTAATGTTCAAATAGAGGCAGTCTTTACAGACCCACAGGAGTGGTATATTTTCTTACTACTCCAATAATGTGTGTCCCACTCATGGCTGGCATTTCTTTGCTGAAAACTTAAATTAATGCACCCCTTGACAGTAATGTAAGTGCTGAACTTCCACCACTGAAACTGACAGTCAGGACTGGAGCACACTGATCACAGCAAGTCACTCGCCCGGCAGCTCCTCCATTCATTTTTTTGTATTATTTTCAAAGAATATAGAGTGACTCGCTGTGATCAAGCCCTGACTATCAGCTTCAGCAGTGAAAGTTCAGTTCTTACCAGTGGCGGCTCATGTTTTTTTTTTTGGGGGGGGGGCGACCCCCGGGGACAGTGGCATTGCAATAATCCAGCACGGCTCCTCCTCCTAGGCATCTAATAGGATAGCCAATCATGATGAGTGTCAGGCCCGCTTCACGATTGGCTGGAAGGAGGATAAATGAGGCGATAACAAATATTCATTCGTTATCGTCACACAACCGGGCCCGGAGCCCACCTTTTTTTTAAGCCGATTGTAGCCTCTGGCTCTAATCACATGGTTCAAAAACACATGGAATCCATGCATCCGGGGTCGCTGTATGTATATCAGGGGACCAGACGCATGGATGGGGGGTGGCGCCCGTGGGCAGTCGCATAATGGATGGGCCGCCACTGGTTCTTACATCACTATCCGTTTTCAAGAATTAAGCAGCAGCCACGAATGGGGCATATATTATTACAAGTTCTCAGCTAATGCCCAAATATTGTTTTTGCCCAGAGTTCAGCTTTAAAATGTTTACTAAAATAGCATATTTTTGTATTATTATAATGCCAGCACTTGCTGATATACAAGTTGAACTGCCGTTTAATCATTTGTTGCTCCTACATGAAGGGGTAAAAGGGCGGGGTTGTGTTGGAGATTAAGGATGAGCCGAACACCCCCCCTGTTCGGTTCGCATCAGAACTTGCGAACACACCAAATGTTCGTGTGAACTTTAGAACCCTGTTAAAGTCTATGGGACTCGAACATATGAAATCTAAAGTGTTAATTTTAAAGGCTAATATGCAAGTTATTGTCCTAAAAAGTGTTTGGGGACCTGGGTCCTGTCCCAGTGGACATGTATCAATGCAAAAAAAAGTTTTTAAAACGGCCGTTTTTTCAGGAGCAGTGAATTTAATAATGTTAAAAGTGAAACAATAAAAGTGTAATATTACTTTAAATTTCGTACCTAGGGGGGGGTGTAAAGTCAGCATGTGAAAAAGCGCATGTTTCCCGTACATAGAACTGTCCCTGCACAAAGTGTCATTTCTGAAAGAAAAAAATGCATTTTAAACTGGCAATTCAGAGATGATTCATTCATAAAAAAAAAAAACGTGGGGGTCCCCCAAATTCCATTAACAGGCCCTTCAGGTCTGATATGGATATTAAGGGGAACCCCGCCGTAAATTTAAAAAAATGACGTGGGGTTCCTCCCAAATATCCATACCAGACCCTTCAGGTCTGGTGTGGATTTTAAGGGGAACTCCACCCCAAATTTAAAAAAAAATGGCGTGGAGTTCCCCCAAAAATCCACACCAGACCCTTATCCGAGCACGTTAACCTGGCCGGCCGCAGAAAAGAGGGGGGGACAGAGTGTGGCCCCCCCCTCTCCTGAACCGCACCAGGCCACATGCCCTCAACATGGGGAGGATGTCCCCATGTTGATGGGGACAAGGGCCTCATCCCCACAACCCTTGCCTGGTGGTTGTGGGGGTCTGCGGGCGGGGGGGCTTATCAGAATCTGGAAGACCCCTTTAACAAAGGGGACCCCCAGACCCTGCCCCCCCCTATGTGAATTGGTAATGGGGTACACTGTACCTCTACCATTTCACGAAGGAAGTGTAAATAGTTAAAAAAAACACACTCTATTTGTGATAGACCATGCAAATATAATGTACAATGTATCAACATCACTGCTGTCTCTGGCTTCCTGCATTTTTCAGTAATCCCAAATGCAAATAAAAATATAATTTAAAAAGATGTATCCATGATGCACTGCATGAAAAGGAGGTGTGAAGCCCTACTTTCACAAGCAAATGTCAACCCATGACAACGCTTATAAACTTTTCACACAGTTGCTGTCAATCTGATAACATCCAGCATATTCAGCATTACATATAAAATGAATCTGCTGCTGTTATGTAGGGTAGTGGCTCAGCAGCAAGACTCTGCCAGCCCAATCTGGCTTCCATAGCAAGAATTCTGGCAGTCCCGACTGTCAAATCATAATGTCTGATGTTCCACTATAAATACCAATCCAAACATTTTGTCTTGACGGTGAATGTGATGCGTTATAATTGTCAGTGTGTTTAGAGCAAATTATAGAAGCAACCAGGCCCCTGAACTGTCAAAACCCTAACCAAAACTGTGGCCAGAACAGACCTAAAACAGAAGTCTGCAAGCAAATTCTGATATTTTAAGAATCAGCCACAATTTTGTGCAGCAGAATGCACAATTTACCTACAAGAGCTCTCAAAAAGTAATTGGGCACATAGCCTTCCCAGGGGACAGCTGTAAGGTACTGTACTGGCTATATCACCAGTGAGGTTGAAAAAAATAAAACCTTATCTTTGCTGAAAAAATGTGATTTTTATATAAGAAAACTGTTGATCATGCAGAGCTGTATGCATCTGTGATTTTATTGTTTGGGGGGAGACTGTGGGGTTTATTTATTAAAACTGGAGAGTGCAAAATCTGCAGCAGCTCTGCATAGAAACCCATTGGGGTTTATTTACTAAAACTGGAAAGTGTAAAATTTGATGCAGCTGTGCATGGTAGCCAATCAGCTTCTAACTTCAGCTTGTTCAAATAAGCTTTGACCAAAAAACCTGAAAGCTGATTCAGTTCTATGCAGAGCTGCACCATATTTTGCACTTTCCAGTTTAAAGTGGAGGTTCACCCTAAAAACGATTTTTTTACATTAATAGTACAATAGTAAGGACATTTAATTTAGTCATTTTTTTTTTTTTTCTCTGTACTTACCTTTATATCCGGATTTTGTCCAGGGCTTCCTCGTTATGATGACTTCGGGACTGGGCGTTCCTATCCCAGCCTCAGGGTTCCGATGACTGCGGGACTAGGCGTTCCTATCCTTCCGTTCGATGATTGACGTCTTGTGAAACAGGTGACCTGTCGCACAACGCGCGTCACCAGATTTCCGGAAATAGCCGAGCTGCGAGTCGGCGCCTGTGCCCGCCGTGTAGAGCTGACTGCGCAGGCACCGTATAGTGCCGACTCGCAGCTCAGCTATTTCCAGACATCTGGTGACGCGCGTTGTGCGACAGGTCACCTGTTTCACAAGACGTCAATCATCGAACGGAAGGATAGGAACGCCCAGTCCTGCAGTCATCGGAACCCGGAAGCCCTGGACAACATCAGGATATAAAGGTATGTACCGAGAAAAAAAAAATGACCTGCCGAAATGTAATGTCCTTAGTATGCTGGCTCTGTTAGATGTATTTTTTTTTTTGGGTGAACCCCCGCTTTAAGTAAATCAACCTCAATGGGTTTCTATGCAGAGCTGTATATTCCAGCAGTTCACCTTTAACCAGTTGGTAACCGCCCTATAGCCAAAATACGGCTACAGAGCGGTTACTGTACTCTAGGAGGGCGTCAATGTACGTCCTCCCAGAGACTGCGTTGTGCGCGCCCGAGCGGGCGCGCACACGCGATCGCCGGTGCTCGCCGGGTCTACGGGACCCGCAGCAACAGCACTCGCGGTAAGGAGCCAATGGACGCGGCTCCTTACCACGTGATCGCGCCGTCCAATGACGGCGCGATCACATTTGTAAACAAACCCTGCGGCTGGGTCACATGCAGGTCATCTCTCTCCTCTCCTCACACCGTTGCAGCGTGAGAGGAGAGGAGAGAGATTTTTTCAAATCAATAGTAAGTGCCAGCAGTGCCCAGCAATCCCCAGCAGTGCCCAGCAGTGCCCCATCTTTACCCCAGCAGTGCCATCTGTCCCCCAGGAAGTGCCATCTGTCCCCCAGGAAGTGCCATCTGTGCCCCAGGCAGTGCCATCTGTGCCCCACTAGTGCCATCTGTGCCCCACTAGTGCCATCTGTGCCACCTGTGCCCCACAAGTGCCCCAACAGTGCCACCTGTCCTACACCAGTGAACACCAGTGCCACAAAAGTACCACAACACTGCCACATCAGTGCCACAACACTGCCACCTGTGCCCATAAGTGCCACCTGTGCCCATAAGTGCCACCTGTGCCCATAAGTGCCCACAAGTGCCGCCTGTGCCCACGAGTGCCGCCTGTGCCCACGAGTGCCGCCTGTGCCCACGAGTGCCGCCTGTGCCACACCAGTGCCGCCTGTGCCACACCAGTGCCGCCTGTGCCACACCAGTGCCGCCTGTACCAAACCAGTGCCGCACCAGTGTCATCTGAGCCACACCAGTGTCATCTGAACCACATCAGTGCCGCCTGTGCCCATCAGTGCCACCTGTGCCCATCAGTGCCGCCTGTGCCCATCAGTGCCGCCTGTGCCCATCAGTGCCACCTGTGCCACACCAGTGCCGCCTGTACCAAACCAGTGCCGCCTGTACCAAACCAGTGCCGCACCAGTGTCATCTGAGCCACACCAGTGCCACACCAGTGTCATCTTTGCCACATCAGTGCCGCCTGTTCCCATCAGTGCCACCTGTGCCCATCAGTGCCGCCTGTGCCCATCAGTGCCACCTGTGCCACACCAGTGCCGCCTGTACCAAACCAGTGCCGCCTGTACCAAACCAGTGCCGCACCAGTGTCATCTGAGCCACACCAGTGCCACACCAGTGTCATCTGAGCCACATCAGTGCCGCCTGTGCCCATCAGTGCCACCTGTGCCCATCAGTGCCACCTGTGCCCATCAGTGCTCATCTGCACCCCACCAGTGCTCATCTGCACCCCACCAGTGCTCATCTGCGCCCCACCAGTGCTCATCTGCGCCCCACCAGTGCTCATCTGCACCCCACCAGTGCTCATCTGCGCCCCACCAGTGCCATCTGCGCCCCACCAGTGCCATCTGTGCCCCACCAGTGCCATCTGTGCCCCACCAGTGCCACACCAGTTCCACCTGCACCACTGCAGTGACGCCTGTGCCCACCAGTGCCGCCTGCTAATCAGTGACCCCAGAGCCACAGCAGTGCAACCAGAGCCACACCAGTGCCACATTTGCCCATCAGTTACACCTGCGCCACTGCAGTGCCACTAGTGCCCACCAGTGTTCTGCAGTCCAGCCTCACTAGCCACCAGTATGGCAAAACATTTTTTTACCACCGAGCAGGCCTTCCAGAAACTATGGGCGTCTGATGACAGCTGTGAGGAGTCTCTGTCCGATTCCGATTCGGCCTATGAGCCCGTAACAGGAAGCGGGTCTGATACTGATTCAGAGGAGGAACCTGTGCCCGTTAAAAGAAGGCGTTCTGGCGTGGAGCAGCCTACTACTAGTGCAGTGCCGTCCACCTCGCAAGCAGTGCCGTCCACCTCGCAAGCAGTGCCGTCCACCTCGCGAGCAGTGCCGTCCACCCCGCGAGCAGTGCCGTCCACCCCGCGAGCAGTGCCGTCCACCCCGCAAGCAGTGCCGTCCACCCCGCAAGCAGTGCCGTCCACCCCGCAAGCAGTGCCGTCCACCCCGCAAGCAGTGCAACAAAGGTCAGGCACCAGTAGGGTGTCCTCTCTGCCCCAAAGGGATAGGGGCCATGCCAGCCTTCCCTATGGCCTTCAAAACCCCCTGTGGCTGCCTTCGAATTCTGGAGCATCAAGTATCCCCCCTTTCACCGCCCAACCAGGTGTACAGGTGAACACCGATAATTTTGACACGATTGATTTTTTTCATTTAGTTTTTACAGACGAATTATTGTCATCTATTGTGGCCCAGTGCAATCTCTACGCTCAGCAATTTATTCTAAGCAACCCCGATTCCAGCTATGCCCGCCCCTTTCATTGGAGAGACCTGACCGTAGAGGAGTTTAAAATATTCTTAGGCCTGACCTTCAATATGGGTCTCTCAAAAAAAAACAAAGGGTACGCCTATTGGTCTACCAAAGCCATCCACCACATGCCCGTCTTCTCATCCCGTATGCCCAGATCCCGATACTTCATGATTCTACGGTTCCTCCACTATAATGACAACACCCAGTGCCCTCCCCGAAATGACCCTGCTTTTGACAAATTATTTAAAATTCGGCCACTTCTAAATTTTTTTTCTGAAAAATTCCCCCAGTTATATACCCCTCAACAAAATATATCAATAGATGAGTCCCTTGTAAAATTCCACGGCAGGCTGGGCATCAAACAATTCATCCCAAGCAAAAGGGCCCGATATGGGGTGAAGATGTACAAACTGTGTGACCGAGACACGGGGTACATCTACTCCTTCATTGTTTACGAAGGGAAGGACTCCCAACTACATCCCCCCGAATGCCCCGAATACATCGGAACAAGTGGAAAAGTCGTCTGGGAGCTCATCTATCCACTACTTGGAAAAGGATACCACCTTTACGTGGACAATTTTTATACCAGCTTGCCCCTGTTTAGAAATCTTTACCGGAGAGACACCCCAGCATGTGGCACAGTGAGAATAAACAGAAAGGGCTTCCCCAAAAATTGGTGAATCAGAAGCTGAGACGAGGAGAGACGACGTCTTTACGGAACCAGGAGCTATTGGCTGTCAAGTGGAGGGACAGACGAGATGTCCACATGCTCACCACCATCCACAATGACACCTACGTGGAAGTCCCCAAAAGAAGCGGCCCAGTGCAGAAACCATCTTGTGTCTACGACTACAATTTATTTATGGGTGGCGTAGACTTCAATGACCAGATGATTGAACCCTATCTTCCCTCCCGAAAATCCCGTCACTGGTATAAAAAAGTGTCCATTTACTTTTTCAGTTTGGCCTTCTATAACTCTTATGTTATCTACAAAAAAGCAACACAGAATCCCGTTCCATATCTACTCTACCAAGAAGACGTTATCACCGCCCTTTTGTTCCCTGAAATGCCACCAGACATTCTTCGCACTGATTGCGTGAGCAGACTTCACGAACGGCACTTTCCTGACAAAATCCCCCCCCGTCGAACAGGTGCAGCCCGTCAGAAGAAATGCCGGGTGTGCGCCAGAGGAGGAGTCAGAAGAGACACAACAGTTTATTGTCCCGATTGTCCCTCCCAACCAGGCCTCTGTTTAGGTGCATGTTTCCGCCGTTACCACACTATTGAAAATTATTAGGTAAACAAAATTCAAATTCCCTGTCATTTTCCTCCACACCCCTTATGCCACTGCACTCTACATACCTCTGCCTTCTCCGGAACCGACCCTGGACTGTTATACGACCACGATTTTGCCTA
This sequence comes from Rana temporaria, assembly GCF_905171775.1. Classification (NCBI taxonomy): domain Eukaryota; kingdom Metazoa; phylum Chordata; class Amphibia; order Anura; family Ranidae; genus Rana; species Rana temporaria. Next base: position 400,871,874 of record NC_053490.1, read on the forward strand.
ATGCTAAAAATACCTCTGCTTTCTCTGGAACTGACCCTGGCTTGTTATACGACCACTCTTTTGCCTAACCCTAAACTGTACCTACATCTGCCTGCTCTGGAATTGACCCTGGACTGTTTGACCACGTTTTTTGCCTGCCCCTTGGATTGATCTTTTACCCTGCTATGCTAGTGGGAACACAGGGGTCTCACACATGTGAGGGGCTCCAGAATTGTTTTTCTGGATGAAAAAACAAATTTTTTTAGTTTTCTCATTCCCAGATTAGGGTCTGGTTGCCCGGAGGCTTCAAAGAGATTTGGGTGGGAGAAGCCTCTACCCCTGTCCCCATTCTTTCCTGGCCTTACTACCAGGACCAATATTTTGGCACTGCTGGCTATGTACCGACTATGAACAATATTGCTGCCTGGACAATTCCATTCATTGTCGCTGACCACGTCCCTGCCTGCTGCCTGGATCAGGGCTCTCCTCCTGTGGACAATTGCACTACTAAAAACACAGGTAATCCTTTTTTTTTGTACCCATTACTCAGCAGAATGTATTTTAGGGTGTAATTCTTGGTATGTACATGCTGTGTTAGAAATATGAAGGGCCTTCAAAAATGTGATAGATTGTAAGGAAATTGGATGTGTAATTTGTGTCCCTACAACACCTGATGGTGCTTCTTGGATGTTGGGTCTCTATGTGGCCAGGCTGTGTAAAAGTCTCACACATGTGGTATCGCCATACTCAGGAGGAGCAGCAGAATATATTTTGGGGTGTAATTTTTGCTATGTACATGCTATGTGTTGGAAATATCCTATAAATGGACAACTTTGTGTAAAAAAAATGCGTTTTCATTTTTTTTCCACATTTTCCAAAAACATCTGCAAAAAAATGAACTGTTCAAAAGACTCATTATGCCTCATAGATTATACGTTGGGGTGTTAGCTTTCCAAAATGGGGTCACTTTGTGGGCGTTTCCATTGTCCTGGTGCTCCAGGGCCTTCAAAAGTGTAATAGGTGGTTGAGAGATTAGATGTGTAATTTATGCTCCTAGAATGCTTGAAGTTGCTACTTCGGTGTTGGGCCTCTGTATGTGGCCACGCTGTGTAAAAGTCTCACACATGTGGTATCGCCATACTCAGGAGGAGCAGCAGAATATATTTTGGGGTGTCATTTGTGGAATATACATGCCATGTGAGAGAAATAACCTGTTATAATGACAATATTGGTATGAAAAAAAAAAAAAAAAAATCTTAATTTTGCAAAGAATTGTGGGAAAAAATGGCAACTTCAAAAAACTAACTATGACTCTTACTAACTACCTTGGAATGTCTACTTTCCAAAAAGGGGTCATTTGGGGGGTATTTGTACTTTATTGGCTTGTTAGGGTCTCAAGAAATGAGAGAAGCTGTCAGTACTTCAGGTGTGATCAAATTGTTCAATTTTCAGAAATTGGTACCAAAGCTTGTAGACCCTATAACTTTCACCCAGACTAAATAATATCCAATTTTTTTTTTTTTTTTTACCAAAAATATGTAGCAGTATGCATTTTAGGCCAAATGTATGAGGAAAATTACTTTTTTACAAAATGATATGATAGAAATGAAGAAAAATTCATTTTTTTACAAAATTGTCGTTCTTTTTTCATTAATAGCGGGAAAAAAAAATGCAGAGGTGATCAAATACCACCAAAAGAAAGCTCTATTTGTGGGAAAAAAAGGACAAAAATTTCATTTGGTTACAGTGTTGTATGACTGAGTTATTGTCATTCAAAACGTGAGAGCACCAAAAGCTGAAAATTGGTCTGGTTATTAAGGGTGTTTAAGTGCCCAGTTGTCAAGTGGTTAAAAAAGCAAGGGGATGGGGGGGGGGGGGGGGGCAGTTTGCTAATGATCACAGCCCCGCTTTAAGCTGAATGTTTGTCAGAGAATAAATAATAAAAAAAAAAAAACATTATCCTGGGTGCATTTGATGCCCCTCCTCCCTGGGATTGAGTGGCACACATATCAACAAATAAATAATAAATGATGCTGTAATTAACACTGTTACAACTTGTTTGCCCCTTAGAGATTCACTCTATTAGCTGCTTCAATTGTGCATGACATATAAATGACATTACTGAAGAGCTTCCTGTCTAGAAGGACACAATCCAAAGTGACACTTCTTGCCACTCCTCATTATCCTACTCTTGGTCACAAGGCTGCAGAAGTGCTGTTTCCCCAAGGTCTTTAGAAGTCTAATTGCTGTAGCACAGATTAGTTGCTTGTCTGTGCTGTAAGGAGACAGTGATGCATTCTATGCTATAGACCCAGTAGCGAGACCTGGGAATCAACACAAAATCATTTATTGGAAGAGATGGGCAGTGATAGGTTACTGTCATCACAATATCTTCCTTGTAATTAAAAAAAAAAAAAAATCAACTAACTAAATTTGTTTCTCCTATTATCTAAAAAAGATACTAAAACAATATGTGATTTTAACACATAAGTATACTAGATTATACATATCAATCAAACCTCCTCCTAACCTCCTAAGTTCAGCCATATGTGTATATATAACAGTGTGACGTTGAGCTTTAACCCCCCCCTGCCTGCCACCTATATGAGTACAGCTGGGGTGACTGTGACTGACTGTGATGGGAGCATGCTCATTCAGCACCCCCTAGCATACAGTCACTGTTTATGATGTGGAACCATGGATAGGATCCCAACCATGTGCTCATTGTGAAAGCCAATCACAGTGATGATATATATATATATTCTTACCAGGCAGTAAAATAATCCTTTATTGACATTTGTAGTTACATCCACTGTGGACCAATTTGTCTTCAACGTTCTCAAGTGAAGCAATATTGTCTTTCTAGCAGGTTCTCAGCACTCTGCTCTCCCCTCTTCCTGTGTATCTGGCCTGTTTAGATTCTTGACCTTCGGAAGGTTTTACCCCCTTCACTGTGCTACTTTAAAGTGATTGTAAACCCCATTCATGAAATCTGACCTATGCATATATCTGTAGTGTTTACTTATCTCTTTCCAAAGCTCCGAGTGCCGTGCCTTTCTGCCGCTTTGTTCCTCAGCATGATAACTTCTGACAAGCGCTCTGACACAAACGATAAAAGCAGCTGGAAATGTGTGACGGGTAGGGTGCTTAAAAATAGATAAGCAAAGGGCTTGTCTATTCAGACTGCAGCTCTGCAAGTTTCTTTGTTCCTCTACCTATGTGGAGTGGGGGGGGGGGGGAATGACTTTCCTCTAACCAGCTCCCACACAGTGTATGCCCAGACTCCACACCCACTGCTGAATGAGGAAACAGGGTTTTATAACAAGATGTGCACTTTCTAAACAGTGTAGAAAGGTAAAGACAGCACATATACAAGTAAAACTTATGTAGGAGGATTTGTTTCATCCCTGTGTATCATCTGAAGCTGTGCACTTCCCTGGGTATATGTGAGGGTTTACAACCACTGTGAAGTGGAAGTTCAGCCTAAAACTAAAATCTCAAAAAGACCCAACATTTTGAAAAAAAAAACAACAATATTTATTGTATTGTATTTCTTCATAAATTTAGGCCAAAATGTACTCTGCTACATGTCTATTGTAAAAATTAAAAACATTCCAATAAGTGTATATTAATTGATATACTGGCATCCTATGTCTTTTCTTGAGGCCCTTAAAATGACAGGACAGTATAAATACCCCCAAATGACCACTTTTTAGAAAGTAGACTGTCTGAAGTATTTAGTAAGAGATATGGCACATTTTTTTCACAATTTTTTGGAAAATAAAACGAAATAAAATGTGTTTTTTCTTCACAACAATGGCAGTGATCAGGGATACTGACCGGTGTCAGCATGTAAAAATAAACATTTTTTTATTAAAACTTTTTTTTTTTTTTTTTACAATACTCTCATCAGAGTAGTTCAGTGTCACCATAGTGGCACTGTACTATTCTGGGGGGGAATCAGTTTTTTTTTTTTACGATTTGGTTGCTGTTACAGTGATGATCACTATAACAGCAATGTTTTGAACTGTCATGAATGGTTTAATTCAAAACAGTTGTGGTTACAATTGTTATTCTGTGATTGGCCCACATCTATCACATGGTACAGGGTGCTGTTATTAGCCCATGTGATAGCCGTGTGCTAATCACAGAATCACAATACAGCTATTATGACTGAAACAAATTTTTGAAGGGCAGTCGGGATTAAACTAACTGCTGGTCCATTTACATCCAGCTGCCCATAGAGCAGAGTGGGCTGTGCATAAGTCGAGGGGACAGACCTGTCATATGGCCTCTCCGCTCAGCTCAGCAGGAGATCAACTGACAAATCCTCTGCTGAGCAAAACCAGACCAAGTCTGTGCGAAAGGGGGCCTCACAAAGCAAATGGGAAGTTTTAGTAAACATGTCATATTTGACACTATTACCTAGATTCAGAGACGCAGGCGCAACTTTAAGGCAGGGTAGCGTATCGTATTTACGCTACGCCGCCTTAAGTCAGAGAGACAAGTACTGTATTCACAAAGTACTTGCCTCCTAACTTACGGCGGCGAAGCGTAAATGGGGCTGGCGTAAGCGCGCCTAATTAAAATTAGGCTGAGGGGGCGTGTTTTATGTTAATGGGGGGTGACCTGACGTGATTGCCGTTTTTTACGAACGGCGCATGTGCCGTCCGTGTACATATCCCAGTGTGCATTGCTCCAAAGTACGCCGCAAGGACGTATTGGTTTCAATGTGAACAAAAATTACGTCCAGCCCTATTCACGGACGACTTACGCAAACAACGTAAAATTTTCAAATTTCGACGCTGGAACGACGGCCATACTTAACATTGACTACGCCTCCTAGGGGGCAGCTTTATCTTTACGCGGCGTATCTCTTACGGAAACGGCGTATCTTTACTGCGATGGGCGCACGTACGTTCGTGAATCGGCGTATCTAGTCATTTACATATTCTATGCCGAACTCAGCGGAAGCGCCACCTAGCGGCCAGCGAAAAAATTGCACCCTAAGATATGACGGCTTAGGAGACTTACGCCGCTCGTATCTTAGCCAAATTTAAGCGTATCTGGTTTCCAGAATACACTTACATTTACGACGGCGCAGATTCAGAGTTACGACGGCGTATCTACTGATACACCGGCGTAACTCGCTCTGAATCTGCCTATATGTAATACATCCTAAGAAGCCAGTGATGATTAGCAGGACCTGTCAATAGGTCTATTTAATTTGCTCAACAATATACTGTATAACAATTATGTATATTTAGAAAGCTGACAATACAGATATATAAAGATCATGACTACATGTCCAGCCCTCTTTTGATTTTTATGGCCTGCCCAAGATTCTATTCACATAATGCACAGGGGGCAAACAGAATCTAAAGCAGTTGTGCACGGCAACCAACCAGCTTCTAGCTTTCATTTTAAATGCTTAACTGAAGAAAGGGAAACTAGGAGCTGAGTGGTTACTATACACAGCTTCTCCAGATTCTGTCTGCTCTAGTTTTTAAAAATTCCCCCACAGTGTTTTTAGTACAATCTCTAAGTTTACACAGGAAACAAGCTGCAATTTTAATGGCATGACATTTTCCTACTGTACGGACCACTGACTTACTTCACTGAAATCCCCAGATTTCTATTGCTGTATTTAAGCTGGGAAGATTTGTGCACTTTTATTTGCCTCATTGATAATTGGCACTGAATGGCACTGAATGATGATTTTTTTTTCAACTTGTCGATTTGATAGCCCTCCCTGCTGGACCGGTCAAATTGAATCCTTGTATGACCAGCTTAAGAGAAATACATTTTCATCTGTACTAGGAAATTAGCAGAACCAGCTAAATCGAGGATAGAGGGTAAATCTTCCTTCCTTTAAGGCCTGTTCACACAATACAAAAATCGTATGGAAAGATTCGTACGACGAGCTTTTCAGATCGTTAGTATGGTGCTTTTGACAGTCGATTTTGCTTTTTCATCAGACAAAAGCTGGATATGCAGACTATAACATTTTTGTCGGATGTGAACTCAACGTCCAATTTTTGTTTCATTAGTATGGTTTTCGTACGGAAAAAAACGTAAGAGCAAGACTACGCATGCTCAGAAACAAAAGAATACATACAAAACTATTCAACACATTACGTCACTTCTGACGTATTCTGTTGTATGAAAATTTTTGTATTGCGAGTAACATTTTCACTTTCAAAATAAGACAATCATGCCACAAAAAAAACAGACGTTCGGTTGTGTCTTAAGACAAAAAGAGACAAAAAAATTTCACTAATGTACACAGAGAATAAAAAAAAAAAACTGCCAGGGAGTTTCACCATTCCATACTTTATCCAAAAGGTCAGAAAAATATGTTTTTGCTTTAGATGTTAGCTGTAGCGAATATCACAGTGGCATTAGTGTTGGAACTATGGTTTGCAAAAAAAAATAAAAATACTATATGCAACAGTTTTAGATTATTTTAGATTCAAACCATAGCCGTACTTAGCCATCAGGAATATTAAAAGTTGTAATCGGTTTTGTCCTGCACATGATTATAAACAAAACAGATGGATATAATATGAATGTATATTAATACACCTTCAATGTTCCATAACAGTTGTTAGCTGTTTAATGTGTATTATTCATCTGAATATGAGGACACGTTTTAGGATACCTTTTGTTCCTAAGACTTAGGGCTGGTTCCCAGTGCTGCGATGTCAGAAATTGCATGAAAATTGCTCCGCACTGCTGTGCAAATCACATGCGATGTCTGTGCGATGAAAATTCAGCCATGCAGGTTGGCTTTCCTGGACGAATCACCATCATTGTACGTTGGCCGCTTTAAGAGCTCTAGGGTGCACTCCTGCGGTACGACGCAGGAGCCAATGCACATGGCCGGCCACCCGCCATCGCTCCACAGAGAGTCAGAATGGAGATCTGTCAATGTAAACAGACAAATCCCTGTTCTGATTAGGAACAGTGATCTGTCTCCTCCTCCAGTCAGTCCCACCCCCTTACAGTTAGAAACACCTCCCAGGGAAGACATTTAACCCCTTGATCGCCCCTAGTGTTAACCCCTTCCCTGCCAGTGTAATTTACACAGTAATCAGTGCATTTTATAGCACTGATCGCTGTATACATTGTCAATGGTCCCAAAAATGTGTCAAAAGTGTCTTATCTGTCTGCCGCAAAGTCGCAGTCCCACTAAAAATGGCAGATCACTGCATTACTAGTAAAAAAAATAAAAATTAAAATACCATAAATGTTTTTTCTTTATTTATTTTACCAAAAATACATAGAAGAATACATATTGGCCTAAACTGATGAAGAGATGTTATTTTTCCTAAAAAAAAATGTGGTTATTTATTAAAGCAAAAAATATTGTTTTTTTTTTTTAAATTGTCACAATTTTTTTGTTTATAGCGCAAAAAGTAAAAACCGCAGAGGTGATCAAATACCACCAAAAGAAAGCTCTATTTGTGGGGAAAAAAGGACATAAATTTTGTTAGGGTACAAGTCCACAACCACGCAATTGTCAGTTAAAGCAACGCATTTTTGTGTGGTGCAGAAAAACATGCATTACAGCACTGTGCCTGGTGGAGAAAAGACCTCAAATTTATAGTTTTTAAGTCAAGCTGTAAATAGGTTGTAAATCCCCCCTATCCCCTCAGCTACCACAAATTCCCCCTTTTAAACCCCCCCCCCCCCCAAAATGCCCCTCCTACCAAAAATTCCCCCTGAAAAATTCCCCCTCTAGCACAAATCCCCCCTCCCCTTTGCCTTAATCACATCAAAATTACAGAAAGCCCTGATACAGTCCGATGATTAAACGTTTTCTTTGTTAACTTCTGTGTATACGGAGCAGGGAAAGCATATCCGTTCCGCCTCCAGGCTCTCTCTCCCTCCCTGCTGCTAGCTATACTACTGCCGGCAAAACTGAAAACTGTGTGCACTGCCTGACATTTCCTTAGCAATCAATGACATTGGTTGGTAGGACATGGGCAGACGTTTGTACAGCTCTTAGTTTTGCCAGAAGTAGTATAGAGAGCAACAGGGGGAGAGAGCCTTGGAAGAGGAACAGAATATGCTCTCCCTACTCCGTATACACAGAAGTTAACACAGGAAACTGATAATCATTGGACTGTATCAAGGCTTTCTGTAATTTTGCCGTGGCTTGTTGCAGCAGCCCAGGGTGCCATGGCACCTCATTTCAAAATCCCTGTAGGCACTAGAATCCATCACACCATTTTTCAATACTGTAAATTACACCTAAATACTGTAACAGGTTATGATCCATCAACTTTAGTGTTTAGGACTTCACAAGCTAAAACTCCATCATGAGAGTTCAGTTAAATTAGATCCATGTAAAGGCTCGGGTTGGCATTCACCAATTAAAGGCTGTTAGACCATGACAATAAGCCACACTGGACCTTGTGATGTCACAAGTTACATCTAGGTCACCAATGTCCAATGCAATTGTTAGATGATGGTACTCTGTCTGTCACAGGTACCGGGTCAGGAGGAGGGGCTGTGTGTGACTGTGAGTGGTCGGCAATTCAAATTAAAGCTGTGAACCGGCCAGCTTCCTGCCATAATGATAAAACATTAGAACTATTGTACTTACAGCCCATATCGATCTGTCCTCATCTCCTTCACTACATTCAGGTACAGATTCAATGTAATGCAGCAGACCCAAGCCAGGGCACACCAGTCTGTAAAAAAAAAGGAAAAAATATATTATTATGCACAAACAATGCACAATGCATTAAGTAAAAATAAAGTACATGCTATCATAAAAGATCTTCAAAAGCATTTATGTGTACCAATACAGGGAGTGCATAATTATTAGGCAAATGAGTATTTTGACCACATCATCCTCTTTATGCATGTTGTCTTACTCCAAGCTGTATAGGCTCGAAAGCCTACTACCAATTAAGCATATTAGGTGATGTGCATCTCTGTAATGAGAAGGTGTGTGGTCTAATGACATCAACTCCCTATATCAGGTGTGCATAATTATTAGTCAACTTCCTTTCCTTTGGCAAAATGGGTCAAAAGAAGGACTTGACAGGCTCAGAAAAGTAAAAAATAGTGAGATATCTTGCAGAGGGATGCAGCACTCTTCAAATTGCAAAGCTTCTGAAGCGTGATCATCGAACAATCAAGCGTTTCATTCAAAATAGTCAACAGGGTCGCAAGAAGCGTGTGGAAAAACCAAGGCGCAAAATAACTGCCCATGAACTGAGAAAAGTCAAGCGTGCAGCTGCCAAGATGCCACTTGCCACCAGTTTGGCCATATTTCAGAGTTGCAACATCACTGGAGTGCCCAAAAGCACAAGGTGTGCAATACTCAGAGACATGGCCAAGGTAAGAAAGGCTGAAAGACGACCACCACTGAACAAGACACACAAGCTGAAACGTCAAGACTGGGCCAAGAAATATCTCAAGACTGATTTTTCTAAGGTTTTATGGACTGATGAAATGAGAGTGAGTCTTGATGGGCCAGATGGATGGGCCCGTGGCTGGATTGGTAAAGGGCAGAGAGCTCCAGTCCGACTCAGACGCCAGCAAGGTGGAGGTGGAGTACTGGTTTGGGCTGGTATCAAAGATGAGCTTGTGGGGCCTTTTCGGGTTGAGTATGGAGTCAATCTCAACTCCCAGTCCTACTGCCAGTTTCTGGAAGACACCTTCTTCAAGCAGTGGTACAGGAAGAAGTCTGCATCCTTCAAGAAAAACATGATTTTCATGCAGGACAATGCTCCATCACACGCGTCCAAGTACTCCACAGCGTAGCTGGCAAGAAAGGGTATAAAAGAAGAAAAACTAATGACATGGCCTCCTTGTTCACCTGATCTGAACCCCATTGAGAACCTGTGGTCCATCATCAAATGTGAGATTTACAAGGAGGGAAAACAGTACACCTCTCTGAACAGTGTCTGGGAGGCTGTGGTTGCTGCTGCACGCAATGTTGATGGTGAACAGATCAAAACACTGACAGAATCCATGGATGGCAGGCTTTTGAGTGTCCTTGCAAAGAAAGGTGGCTATATTGGTCACTGATTTGTTTTGTTTTTGAATGTCATAAATGTATATTTGTGAATGTTGAGATGTTATATTGGTTTCACTGGTAAAAATAAATAATTGAAATGGGTATATATATTTTTTTTGTTAAGTTGCCTAATAATTATGCACAGTAATAGTCACCTGCACACACAGATATCCCCCTAAAATAGCTAAAACTAAAAACAAACTAAAAACTACTTCCAAAAATATTCAGCTTTGATATTAATGAGTTTTTTGGGTTCATTGAGAACATGGGTGTTGTTCAATAATAAAATTAATCCTCAAAAATACAACTTGCCTAATAATTCTGCACTCCCTGTAGGGTTGATTTAGTTAAACTGGAGAGTGCAAAATCTGGGGCAGCTGCGCATGGTAGCCAATAAGCTTCTTAGGCTGTGTTCACACCAGCTGCGGCCGCCGCTCGCAGCAGGAGGTCCGGTGCGTCCCTGTTATTCTGGGTATATTATGAAAAGAACCAACTCACTGAAAAAGAAAACAATAATGCTTTGAAAAGTTGAAGGGAAACAAGTGGACAACCAGCAAAAACGCTGGCTAGATACGGTAACAGAAATTATGAACTTGTCACTGCAAAGACCTGAGATCCAAAAAAACAAGTCAGAATACTCTAGAGCAGGGGTCTCAAAGTACCGGTCCGCGGGCCATTTGCGGCCTGCGGAACGGTTATAAATGGCCCGCAGGCAGGGCCGGGGGGGGCGCGGAAATGTCCATCCCCATTTGCTTGCGACATAATCTGGGATGGACGAGAAGAGAGGGGGCCGCCGGGGGGCGGGGAGCAGCGTGATATGAGAGAGAAGCAAACTTATGACAGACGCTTCCTGCGCTACTCTGCATGTGAAGAAAACGACAACAAGTAAACGCTGACCTGTGCCCTATGTACCCTGATTGTGCCCTGATGTGCCCCATGTACCCTGATTGTGCCCTGATGTGCCCCATGTACCCTGATTGTGATGTCATGTGCCCCATGTACCCTGATTGTGCCCTCATGTTCCCCATGTATCCTGATGTGCCCCATGTACCCTGATGTGCCCCATGTACCCTGATGTGCCCCATGTACCCTGATTGTGCCCTCATGTGCCCTATGTACCCTGAATGTGCCCCATGTAACCTGATGTGCCTTGATGTGCCCCATGTACCCTGATTGTGCCCCATATGCTCTGATGTGCCGCATGTACCCTGATGTGGCCCATGTGCCCTGATTGTGCCCCATGTGCCCCGATTGTGCCCAATGTGCTCTGATGTACCCCATATACCCTGATGTGCCCCATGTACCCTGATGTGCTGGGCTCTGTGCCCTGATGTGCCATGTGCCCTGTCCTGATGTGCCCTGATGTGCCATGTGCCTTGTCCTGATGTGCCATGCCATGTCCTGTACCCTGATGTGGCCTGTTGTGCTGTGCTCTGATGTGCTGGGCTCTGTACCCTGATGTGCTGTACCCTGTACCTTGATGTGCTGTGCCCTGTACCTTGATGTGCTGGGCTCTGTACCCTGATGTGTGCATGCCCTGCTGTGTCCTGATGTGCGCTGTGCCCTGTACCCTGATGTGCTGGGCTCTGTGACCTGATGTGCTGTGCCCTGATGGTTAGTGGTCAGTGTGTAGTGGTCAGTGGGGTGTATAGTGGTCAGTGTGCAGTGTAGTGGTCAGTGTGCAGTGGTGAGTGTGTAGTGTAGTTGTCATCGTGTAGTGTAGTGGTCAGTGGGGTGTGTAGTGTTCAGTGGTCAGTGTGTAGTGTAGTGGTCAGTGTGCAGTGTAGTGGTCAGTGTGCAGTGTAGTGGTCAGTGTGTAGTGGTCGGTGTGCATTGTAGTGGTCAGTGTGCAGTGTAGTGGTCAGGGTTAATAATGCGTCCGCTGACACCAGTGCTGGGGTTAATAATGCATCCATTGACACCAGTGCTGGGGTAATAATGTGTCCGTTTAGACCAGTGCTAGGGGTAATAATGCGTCTGCTCACACCAGTGCTAGGGGTAATAATGCGTCCGCTGACACCAGTGCTGGGGGGGGTTAATAATGCGTTCGCTGACACCAGTACTGTTGTTTTTGAAGTTTGAAAGTTTGCATGCGGCCCCCCATGGGATATGAAAACTTGTCTTGTGGCCTCAGGTAATTTGAGTTTGAGACCCCTGCTCTAGAGAAACAGTATCCATGTGGTTGACAAGTGTCAGTATCCACTTGATGGCAAATAAAAATAATACAAATAATAATACCTTGCCATAACCCAAGAATAAAAACAAATGCACTCCTAATGCAAGTCATACATGATTTGAAATTCAGCCGGAATTGGCCGAGTTTTAATCCATGCATGGGCAATTTCTGTTACTGTTTCCAGTCATCTTTTTGCTGGTTGTCCTTTTCTTTCTCTTCACCTTTTCCAAGCATAATTGTGTTTTTCAGTGAGTTTGTTCTTCTTCTTATATTATTTCCAGGCTTTATGAGGTACATACAGTGCACCAGGAAAGTATTCACAGCACTTTGTTTTGTTATGTTACAGACTTATTCTAAAATGGACTAAATTCATTAATTTCTTAAAAATTCTACCAACAATAAATACCCCATAATGACAAAGTGAAAGAAGGTGTTTGAAATCTATGCAAATTCATTAAAAATAAAAAACTCACAAAAAAATCATGTACACAAGTATTCACAACCTTAACTTAATACTTTGTTGAAGCACCATTGGCACCAATTTCATCCTCAAGTCTTTTTGAGTATGATACTACGAGCTTGGCACACCTATTTTTGGTCAGTTTCTCCCATTCTTCTTTGCAGGACCTTTCAAGCTCCACCAGGTTGGATGGGGAGTGTCGTGCACAACCATTTTCAGATCTCTAAAGAGATGTTCAATCAAATTCAAGGTTGGGCCACTCAAGGACATTCACAGAGTTATCCTGTAGCCAATCCTTTGTTATCTTGGCTGTGTGCTTAGGGTTGTTGTCCTGTTGGAAGATGAACCTTTGCCCCAGTCTGATGTTCAGAACGCTCTGGAGCAGATTTTCATCAAGGGTGTCTCTGTACATTGCTGCATTTATCTTTCCCTCAATCCTGACTAGTTTCCCAGTTCCTGCCACTGAAAAACATTCCCACAGCATGATGCTGCCACCACAATGCTTCACAGTAGGTATGATATTGGCCAGGCTATGAGCGGTGCCTGGTTTCCTCTAGACTTGCCACTTGCCATTCAGGCCAAAGAGTTCAATCAAAGAGTTTAACCACTTTAGCCCCGGGCCTGTTTTTCAGAGTCGGTGTTTACGAGACAAAACCATTTTTTTTGCTAGAAAATTACTTAAAACCCCCAAATATTATATATATTTTTTTTCTAACACCCTAGAGAATAAAATGGAAGTCATTGCAATACTTTTTGTCACACCGTATTTGCGCAGCGGTCTTACAAGCGCACTTTTTTTGGAAAAAATTCACTTTTTTAAATGAAAAAATAAGACAACAATAAATTTGGCCCATTTTTTTTATATATTGTGAAAGATAATGTTACGCCGAGTAAAATGATACCCAACATGTCACGCTTAAAAATTGCGCCCGCTCGTGGCATGGCGTCAAACTTTTACCCTTAAAAATCTTGATAGGCGACGTTTAAAAAATTCTACAGGTTGCATTTTTTGAGTTACAGAGTAGGCCTAAGGCTAAAATTAATGCTCTCGCTCTAACGATCGCGGCGATACCTCACTTGTGTGGTTTGAATACCGTTTTCATATGTCGGCGCTACTCGCGTATACGTTCGCTTCTACACGCGAGCTCGTCGGGACGGGGCGCTTTAAAAAAAATTTTTTTTGCTTTTCGCATTTATTTTTATTTATTTTAGAATTTTTAACACTGAAAAAAAAAAAAAAAAAAAATTATCACTTTTATTCCTATTACAAGGAATGTAAACATCCCTTGTAATAGAAAAAAGCATGACAGGTCCTCTTAAATATGAGATCTGGGGTCAAAAAGACCTCAGATCTCATATTTGGGCTTAAATGCAAAAAAAAAAAAAAAAAAATTTGGAAATGTCATTTTTTCAAATGACAAAAAAAAAAATGTTTCTTTAAGACGCTGGGCGGGACTGACGTTTTGACGTCACTTCCGCCCAGCGGAGCTATGGGGACGGGCGAAGGAGATTTTTCCTTCAGTCTCGTCCCTGCTCACCAGCCAGATGGTCGCGATCTCCTCCGCCGCTACCGACGGCTCCGGTAAGCGGCGGAGGGCGCGGGAGAGCGGCGGGAGGGGGGGTGGCCCTCTCCCGCCACCGATAACGGCGATCTCGCGGCGAATTCGTCGCGGAGACCGCCATTATCGTTAACACGGCCGCCCACAGAAGAGATGAATATCTCGATTGTGGCAGCAGCTGCTACCGTTACCGAGATATTCATCTCTAAAGTGAGGACGTATAACGACGGTGGGCGGTCGGCAAGTGGTTAATCTTCTGGTTATCAAACCAGAGAACTTTGTTTCTCATGGTCTGAGAGACCTTCAGGTGCCTTTTGGCAAACTCCAGGCGGGCATGTATGTGCTTTTTACTGAGAAGTAGCTTCCCTCTGGCCACACTACCATACAGGCCTGATCAGTGGAGTGCTACAGAGATGGTTGTTCTGGAAGGTTCTCCTCTCTCCACAGAGAAATGATGGAGCTCTGTCAGTGTGACATGCAGGTTCTTTGCCACCTCCCTGACTAAGGCGCTTCTCTCCCGATCGCTCAGTTTGGCCTGGTGGCCCGCTCTAGGAGGAGTCCTGGTGGTTCCAAACGTATTCCATATACGGATGATGGACACTGTGCTCATTGGGTCCTTTAATGCCGGGGAAAAAAAATCTGTACCCTTCCCCAGATCTGTGCTTCAATACAATCCTGTCTCAGGGGTCGACAGACAATTCCTTGGACTTCATGGCTTGGTTTGTGCTCTGACATGCATTGTTACCTGTGGTACCTTATATAAACAGGTGTGTGTCTTTCCAAATCATGTCAAATCAACTGAATTTACCACAGGTGGACTCCGATCAAGTTGTATAAACATCTCAAGGATGATAAGTGAAAACAGTATGCATCTGAGCTCAATTTTGAGTGTCATGGCAAAGGCTGTGAATGCTTATGTACACTATATTACCAAAAGTATTGGGAAGCCTGCCTTTACACACACGTTAACTTTAATGGCATCCCAGTCTTAGTCCATAGGGTTTAACAACTTCAGGACCGGAAAAATTGACCCCCTTCCTGACCAGAGCACTTTTTGTGATACGGCACTGTGTCGATTTAACGGACAATTGCGCAGTCGTGCAGCGTGGCTCCCAAACAAAATTTACATCCTTTTTTTCCCACAAATAGAGATTTCTTTTGGTGGTATTTCCATCACCTCTGCCGTTTTTTGTTTTTGCGCTATAAACAAAAATAGAGCGACAATTTTGAAAAAAAAAAGCAATATTTGTTACTTTTTGCTATAATAAATATCCCCCCAAAAATATATAAAACATTTTTTTTTCTTCAGTTTAGGCCGATACCTATTCTTCTACATATTTTTTGTAAAAAAAAAATATATATATATATATATATATATATATATATATATATATATATATATATATATATATATAAAAAATAAGAGTATATTGATTGGTTTGCGCAAAATTTATAGCGTATACAAAATATGGGGTGTGTTTTACAGCATTTTTTTTATATGTATTTTTTTTACTAGTTATGGCGGCGATCTGCGGTTTTATCGTGACTGAGACATTATGGCGGACACATCAGACACTATTTTGGGACCATTCACATTTATACAGTGATCAGTGCTATAAAAATGCACTGATTACTGTATAAATGTGACTGGCAGGGAAAGGGTTAACCAGTAGGGGGCTAGAAAGGGGTTAAGTGTGTCCAAGGGATGTGTTCTAACTGTTAGGGGGCGGGGCTTACTGTGACACAACACTGATCGCTGCTCCCAGCGGTTAATATTGAGTTGGCCCACCCTTTGCAGCTATAACAGCTTCAACTCTTCTGAGAAGGCTGTCTATTAGCTTTAGGAGTGTGTCTAAGGGAATGTTTGACCATTCTTCCAGAAGCGCATTTGTGAGGTCAGGCACTGATGTAGGACGAGAAGGCCTGGCTTGCAGTCTGTGCTCTAATTCATCCCAAAGGTGTTCAATTAGATTCAGATGAGGACTCTGTGCAGGCCAGTCAAGTTCCTCCACCCCAAACTTGCTCATCCATGTCTTTATGGACCTTGTTTGTGCACTGGTGTGCAGTCATGTTGTAACAGGAAGGGGCCATCCCCGAACTGTTTACAAAAAGTTGGGAGCATGAAATTGTCCAAAATGTCTTGGTATGCTGACACCTTAAGCCCAACCCTGAAAAACAACACCACACCATGATCTCCCTTCCACCATTTTCAACTTCCACAGTGGTCCCAGAGGTATGAAATATATATATATATGTTGGTCCAAGCTGGACAAATGTAACTATACAGTAAAAATCAGTGCTTCCATTTTGCTCTGAAGAAATGGCACTTTGTCCAGGCAGGCACAGTGTATGAAATTAATATGTTTTGCGCATGTTCCCTGCTTAATGATGCCAATAGAGGCATTTTGTATATTGCAAAGTATGATTTTCATGTTTGACAATTTTACTTACAAACTTTTTTTTTTTAAAGCGTATACACTAAGATTAAATAGCCGTTTTTAAACAGTATCACAGTATGTGCAGTGTGCTTCCTTTTTAATTATATGGTCCATGTGGGAAGAGGTGTAGTGGCTAAAAACCTGCAATTCCAGAGTCCTTTGGTGTCGGATTTATGCCATGGAAACCATGTGGATCCTGTGAGTTGTCCATGAGATCCTGGGAAAGACATCTAAGTGGGTCTGGAGCAGGAAGGAGTGTGGATTGGTGGTGCAAACTTTTTTGACCTCTTTGTGATAAAGGGGTCATATTATAGGGTAAGGAGTTTGGCTATATTTTCTGGTGGTGGTGGATGAATTGGTTTGCTCACTTCCTGGCACAAGAGAATTTGGATCCTTTGTTTTCACAAGCACTTTTGTGGGACTTTTTATCACTTTATTATTGTTTGTTTACATCTGTCATTTGACGGAGCGATCACGTGGTACACGGCCGCTGTCAGTGGCCATTTACCGTAATGTGCCGGGACCTCTGGACCCGGCAGTCAAGGATACTTCCGTGTTCTCTGGGAGAACATCAATGTACGCCCTCCCAGAGTTATCGAGCCACACTGTAGTCGTCATTCGGCTATGGCGCTGTCGGTAAGTGGTTGAACTAATATGCCATGTTTTTCATACGTTTCAACAAGCCCCCGTAAACTCCCACACAATTTTTCTCCTAAATTTTCTAATTACAGTTATATAAATTTAGACATTTAATTAAAATTGTTCCTATAAATTCATAGATTTTATACCAACTGTAGGAATCTACAGTTTGTTTAATTTCAAAGCAATATTGGTATTAGAGCTAAACATAACCCTACAGTTTATTAACATATCAGTATAAATTATTATAACATGTGAAGCCTGCCTGAGGTGGGAACATGGCAGTCGGAAAACAGCAGAATGTCTACAATGGAAACCAATTTGCTCTTTATCCAGCTAAGGTATAATTATCATCTACACATAGTAGAGCAAGGCATTATGCACTCACTCCCTAACTGACAACTCAAACTAGTGATATGACATTGTGATGTCACTAGTTCCTGCAATTTCACAGGTTACATTCTCTAAAATAGGATTTCAGCACACAAAATTACTGCCTACATCATGAGAAGGTGATATGTATATTGAGCTTTAAAGGGGAAGTTTTTTTCTTAATCTGTATAAATTCCTACCAGAAATCCATGTGCTTAACCACTTGTCGACCGCATAACGCAGTTATAAGGCGGCAGGGTAGCTCTCCTGTGCTGGATAATGTACCTAGTATGTGATCCAGCACTTCAGTGTAGGGAGGCGCACAGTGCTTCTGCTGTGATTAGTCACAGTAGATGCCAATCAGCGGGTTCCGGCCAATGGATGTCCGCCAGCACCCACTGATCACTGAGGAGAATGACAGAACAGAGCTCTGCCTATGTAAACAAGGCAGATCTATGTCCTGTCAGTGGGGATGTGCTGTAGCTTTCCCTAAAAAAGCACTGAATAAAATCTAGCACCACATAGTAGATGCAGGGAATGCATTAGGGTAAAAAAATGTCTAGCCTTTAGAACCACTTTGAAAAGGGAATAAGAACTTTCAGATCATGCGATCTGAACTTAGAAGAACATTTTGCAGCACTTTCACAATTTATTTCTGTAAAAAAATAGATTCCTAATGCTTGTACCAAGGGTTTGTCTACAAACATTCAAATTGCCACTAGTAGGTTTCTGCCTACAAAATATTATACTGTCTTAGCCAGATTCACAAATAGTTACGCCGGCGTATCAGTAGATACGCCGACGTAACTCGGAATCTGCGCCGTCGTAAGTTTAAGTGTATTCTCAAACTGAGATACACTTAAACCTAGCTAAGATACGACAGCCTGCGCCGTCGTATCTTAGAGTGCAATATTTAGGCTGGCCGCTAGGTAGCGCTTCCGTTGAGTTCGGCGTAGAATATGTAAATGCCTAGATACGCCGATTCATGAACGTACGTGCGCCTGTCGCAGTAAATATACGCCATTTACGTAAGGCGTTTTCCGGCGTAAAGTTATTCCATCAAATAGCTGGCCTAGTCAATGTTAAGTATGGCCGTCGTTCCCGCGTCGAAATTTGAAATTTTTTACGTTGTTTGCGTAAGTCGTCCGTGAATAGGGCTGGACGTAATTTACGTTCACGTCGAAACCAATACGTCCTTGCGGCGTACTTTGGAGCAATGCACACTGGGATATGTACACGGACGGCGCATGCGCCGTTCCTAAAAAACGTCAATCACGTCGGGTCACCCTCCATTAACATAAAAAACGCCCCCTCATCCTCATTTGAATTAGGCGCGCTTACGCCGGCCCCATTTACGCTACGCCGCCGGAAGTTAGGAGGCAAGTACTTTGTGAATACAGTACTTGCCTCTCTGACTTAAGGCGGCGTAGTGTAAATACGGTACGCTACGCCGCCTTAAAGATGCGCGCACCTACCTACCTACCTGGCTATTTATCTACAAAGACTTAGTACTAATCTAAGGGATGAAGTTTGTTAGTTTAATTATGAAAGTGCAGATCGTCATACCTAATCCAATACCCATGTATCCATATCATGTTCAGTATTGTTTTTTTCAATTTTCTTTTTAGAATTTTTACTAACATTGATGGCCATATTTAAAAAAATAAAAATAAATTTTGGGGGGAAAAAAAAGCTTTCATATGAAAGATAGTACAGAGATATGTTGACCATGCTAAAGAAATAAAGAGGTTTTTTTTGTTTTTTTTTACATGTTTTGATTGAGGTATTGTCTTTTTTTTATTTTGAAGCTCAGACAAAGTCAGACAACTTTTTGCACCTCTGGAGTCATTGCAAAGGTTTTAGAAACAGATACCACGGTTCACAGCTCAGTGAACACAGAGAAAATCAATAAGTAAAGTACATCTTACAAAAACACCTTCTCAGGGCCTGATCATTCCACAAAAAAAGATCGGAAGCTTGGGTGTATTGGAAGCTTAAGAGTATAAGGTTAAACCTGTGATAGGTCATATCAGTTCAGCCATTTCCCTTGGTTGTTGATGTTTGTTTACTGCATATTTTTAGCTCCCCAGGTTCAGTTACCACCATGGATTGCTGTGCACAAATGTTCTCAGCGTGTCACCTTATTCCATCTGTTTTTCTTGTCATCTACTAGAGCAGAATAGTTAGCAACAGTCAATGGAAACATTCAATCCTCTATTATTTTACTAATTGTGCTCTTCAGAAGAAAACAAAGGGCTTTGTCAGTATATGATTTCAAAGCTCCCATTAAAACTTACTTGTCAAGCTTTAGCTAAATTACTAAGCACAGAATTAACTCAGTAAGTTTGGTTTGGCTTGTTTTATATGGATACTCTGACGTATTTATAAATAACTATTTTATTGATATCGGCCCATATTCTCTCTAAAAATCCGCGGGCTGCGCTTAAGGCACTTACACTCCGCTGTCCCAACTTACAGGAGCAAGTGTTGTATTCCCCAAACACTTGCTCCATAAGTTGGGACGGCGGAGTGTAAATGACCCGGCGTAGCCTGGCGGATCTCCAAGGGGGCGGCTTGTATTCAAATTAAGCGCGCCCCTGATTCTAATGAACTGCGCATGCGCCGAGCTTCAAAAAGCCCAGTGCGCATGCTCCAGTTCTTGGCGGAAAACGTCAATGACGCCGACGTGTGCGTCATTGACGTAAAGTCGTATTCAAGAACGACTTACAGAAACGACGTACCCGACGAAAAAAACACGACGCGGACCCGACGCCATCCGTAACATGGCCTACGTGGGACTTGCAGAAATTTACTCCTCATATAGCAGGAGTAAATTTCCGCTTACGCAAACGAAGTTAGCGATGGTTACGCGACGAGAACTCGTTCGGGAATCGGCGTAGAAGGATCATTTGCATACGCAAATGAGTCCTTCACGTAAATGCCATCTAGCGGCGGCCGGCGTCATTACATTTAAGATCCGCCAGTGTAAGTGACTTACAGATGGCGGATCTTAAGTGTATCTATGCGAAAATGATTCTAAGAATCAGTCGCATAGATACACGGGCCAAAAAAAGGGAGATACGATGGAGTATCCTGAGATACTCCATCGTAACTTCTATGAGAATATGGCCCATCGTCATTAGCTGCATTTGCCTCACAAACAAAGCAGGCATCATAAGGCTTAAATGCCTCCCCCAAAGATCCTTCTTTAAAGCATTTACCCTTTTTTATTATAAGGGGTCCAACCACCTCTCCCGCCCAGTTCATTGTCTAATGCCAACTCAGGTTAAACAGAATGCACATGGCAGAAACATTCCATTGTGTCTCTTATGGGTTAGCTATAGTGTTGGCATTCTTGTGCAGTAATCCAGTAACAAAAATACTGATTGGCATTGCAAGACATGTGACAAAAAATAAATATGAAGGCTGCCATTGCTTAACTTCTTTTAAATTTGCTATATAGATTTGCTCTAATTCAGTGACATTAAGGGCCCTTTCACACGGGACAAATCCGTGATGATCCGCCCCATGAACCTCCGCTTGCTCAGCAGGGATCGCTCTGCTGATCCCCGCTGAGCCGGCAGATGACAGGGCGGTCCCCGGACACTGTGCAGGGACCGCCCTGTCAGATCTCTGCTTTCCCCTTTGGGGGGATCGGATGAACACGGACCGTCTGTCCGTGTTCACCCGATCAGATCTGCAGATGGATGGAAAAATAGGATTTCCTCCGTCTGCAGAATCGGAGCATTGCGGACCCGGATGAGATCGGGTGTCAGTGGATGTTCATCCGCTGACACCCGCTATCCCATAGGGATACATGTATATCCCTTTTTCATCCGTAAATGGATGGATGAAAAAGCGGACATACGGGGGCAGATCCACATAGAAATAGATGGGCGCAGCGTATGTGAGATACGCTACGCCGCTGTAACTTACTTTTGGCTGGTTCGAATCCCCAAAGAATTTGCGCCGTAAGTTACGGCGGCGTAGTGTATCTCTGGCGGCGGAATTCAAATCGGCGATTAGGGGGCGTGTTTCATTTAAATTAAGCGCGTCCGCGCGCCGAATGAACTGCGCATGCTCCGTTTCTAAATTTCCCGCCGTGCATTGCGCTAAATGACGTCGCAACTACGTCATTTTTTTTAACTTAGACGTGATTTACGTCCATCCCGATTCACGGACGACTTACGCAAAAAAAAAATATTCAAAATAAACGCGGGAACGACGGCCATACTTAACATGGCAAGTCTATCTATACGCCGCAAAATCTCAGCTTTAACTATACGCTGGAAAAAGCTGACTAGAGACGCCATAAAAAATGCGCCGGCCGCTCGTACGTTCGTGGATCGTCGGAAATAGCTAATTTGCATACCCGACGCGAAAAACGACGTGAACGCCACCCAGTAGAGGCCGAAGTATTGCATTTTAGATCCGAAGGCGTACGAGGACGTACACCTGTCGGATCTAACCCAGATGCCGTTGTATCTTGGTTTGAGGATTCAAACCAAAGATACGACGCAGGGAATTTGAAAGTACGCCGGCGTATCAGTAGATACGCCGGCGTACTCGCTCTGTGGATCTGCCCCACGGTCCGCAGGTGTGAAAGGGGCCAAAGTCATTGATCAAAAGGACACCCATTCAGCTAACGTTTACAGAAGGAAACCAGCAATGGCAGCCTAAGTATTTAAACCTTTGTCATAAATGGTGGACCTACTAACCACGGCTAAATTACAAATGTAAATATTACTATCAGTGTGCCAATTGCCTCATGCCACTGAAAAGTCTGGGTCAACTAGACATGCAGACCAGGGGCAACATACCTGGATCTCAATGTAATAATATCTAGGGAAAACAAAATCCACCTTCACCAGTTATTTGTAAAAAGGTTTAAAATATATCTGAAAGGTAACTAGTTCTGGTAACTAGTTCTGGTCCAGGTCATTAACCACTTCCATACAGGGCACTTACGTACCTTCCCGCCCAAGCCAATTTTCAGCTTTCAGCACTGTCGCACTTTGAATGACAATTGCGCGGTCATGCTACACTGTACCCAAACAAAATTGGCGTCCTTTTTTACCCACAAATAGAGCTTTCTTTTGGTGGTATTTGATCACCTCTGCGATTTTTTTTTTTGCGCAACAACTAAAAAAAGACCAAAAATTTTGAAAAAAAAATATGTTTTTATTTTTTTCTGTAATTTTTTTGTAAATAAGTAAGTTTTCTCTTTCAATTACGGGCACTGATATGGTGGCACTGATGGGCACAGATGAGATGGCACTGATGGACATCGACGAGGTAGTACTGATGGGCACAGATGAGGTGGCACTGATTGGCGGCGCTGGTATGCGGCACTGATGGGCACACATAGGCGGCACTCATGGGCACACATAGGCGGCACTGATGGGCACTCATGGGCGGCACTGATGGGCACTCATGGGCGGCACTGATGGGCACTCATGGGCGGCACTGATGGGCACTCATGGGCGGCACTGGGCACTCATAGGCGGCACAGATGGACACTTATGGGCGGCACAGATTGGCACTGTGGGGTGGCACTTATGGGTGGCACAGATGGGCACTGATGGGCACTGTGGGGTGGCACTGATGGGCACTGTGGGGTGGCACTGATGGGCACTGTGGGGCGGCACTGATGGACACTGTGGGGCGGCACTGATTTACTTGTTGCCAGTCAGTGCCCATTTGTGGGCACTGATTGGCATCTTTTTTTTTCCCCCCCAGACTTTTTTTTTTTTCAGACTTTTTTTTTTTTTTTTTTTTGACTTTTTTTTGCTCCATTTTTTTTGTTTTGCCCTTCCCTGGTGGGCATCCCTGGTGGTCCATGTGGCGATCCGAGGGGGGGCTGCGCTGATAAACAATCAGCGTGAACCCCCCCTGTCAGGAGAGCCGCCGATCGGCTCTCCTCTACTCGCGTCTGTCAGACGCGAGTGAGGAAGAGCCATCAACGGCTCTTCCTGTTTACATCGTGATCAGCCGTGGTTGGACACGGCTGATCACGTGGTAAAGAGTCTCCGTGAGAGACTCTTTACCGAGATTGGTGTTGCGGGGTGTCAGACTGACACCCCGCAACAACGATCGCCGCGATGCGCGCCCCCAGGGGCGCGCAGCGGCTCAGAATCCTGAGGACGTCATATGACGTCCAGTCAGGATTCTACAACCACTTTGCCGCCGTCAATCTGTCATTGGCGGGCGGCAAGTGATTAAATAATAAGGATAACACTAATGCCCAGTACACACGAATGGAAATTCCGACCGTGTGTATGCTCCATCAGACTTTTGCTGTCAAAATTTCCACCAACAAAAGATTGAGAGCTCATTCTCAAATTTTCCGTCAAAAAAAATTCCTATCGGGAAATCTGATCGTCTGTAGCAATTTCGACGTGCAAAATTCCGACGAATGCTCGGAAACAATTTTGACGCATCCTCGGGAGCACTGAACTTAATTTTCTCGGCTCGTCGTAGTGTTGTACATCACTGCGTTCTTGACGGACGAAGGTTCAGAGAACTTTTGTGTGACCGTATGTATGCAAGCCAAGCTCGAGCAGAATTCTGTTGGAAAAGGCATCCTAGGTTTTTCCGATGGAAAATCCGATCGTGTGTACGCGGCATAATAGAGCTCTCCTGGGATATTCATAATAAATGTACGATATATTAGTGTTTAATATTAATATGGTGTTGGAGATTTCAACACTTTAAATCATACGCTGCCAAATGCTGCTACTGTTATTTACTTAAAAGAGAAGTATGGCTTACCTACAGCATCAATGTGACTAATGGAGAGAGTGAGTCTCCTTAATAGGGGCACAGACAGCAATAAAAACCTGTCAGGTTCAACTATGTCGGATAAAAAAAAAAAAGTTTTCACCCTTAGTTATACTTTAAAACAAAACTCCATCCAAAATTATTTTCTAGTTTTGGTTAGAATAGGGAAAGACTAGAATATCGGTCAGGATTTAAGTGAATCTATCTAGACAGCAATAAAAACATAGGGCCAAATTCTCAAAAGAGATACGCAGGCGGAACTGCTGTTCAGCCTGCGTATCTCTGTGCCTATCTTTGGAACTGATCCTCAAAAGGATTTTTCCAAAGTTAGGCAGAAGATCCGACATCTGTAAGACACTTACACTGTCAGATCTTAGGATGCAGTACCGCATCCGCCGCTGGGGGCATTTCTCATTGAAATGCCGCTTTGCGTATGCAAATGAGGACTTAAGCAGATCCACAAAGCTTTTAAGCATTGTGGTTTCTGCGTAAGTTCCGATTTGCTTGCACAAAATTAGGGCTGGTTTTACAATGTGGAAAGTTAGTCCACCATGTAAAACCAGACCTTTTTTTCGATCGCCGCGTTTTTTTTAAAAATTTGAATTTTTTTTTCCCGGCGCGTATTTTTTTTTCACCCGTCGCAACTTTATTGTCCCGTCGCAATCCACAAAGCCCGGCGTAAATTACGTTCGCGCGCTCCACGTCGGGAAAATTACGTCACACGCATGCGCAGTACGGCTGGCGCGGGAGCGCGCCTCATTTAAATTGTAATCGCCCCCCTGAGAGGAGGACCGCCTTGCGACGGAGGCACTTAAGTTACACGGCGTGTAATTTCTAGGTAAGTGCTTTGAAGATCGGGCACTTAGGTAGAAATTTAACGCCTGTGTAACTTAACTGCTGAAATTTAAGTTAGGTGGCGTTTTTGGGAATTTGGCCCATATTGCTGTCTGGGGAGATTCACTTATAACCTGTCCTTGTGCACATGTGAAGGGATACAAAGTGACATGAAATCTAATGCCGCGTACACACGACCGTTTTTTGGGTTGTAAAAAATTACATTTTTAATGGTCTAGAAAAAAACTAAGTTTTTTTCAACCGATCGTTAAAACAGCCTTGCCTACACACGATCGTGAAAAAAAATGCTCTAGCAAAGATGATTTTTTTTTTTTATGTCATTAAAAACGATCGTGTGGGGGCTCCAGAAAAGTCCCCAACGTTGCCGGCCATGTACACACTTCAGGGACCCAGCAAGAATGTGATTTCATTGCATTTTTGTTACTCCATGTGGGCAGAGTGTGAAACGGCACAGTGGCCCCCACTGGCCTTCGGGGTGCGTGTGCACTGCACAACCTGCATACATGGATGATACACCGCTCTTGTGGTTATTAAATACCACCAAAAAAGCCTCTGTCTGAAAAAAAATATATACAATTAATTCGGGTATAGTGTTTTATGTCCGAGTGATTGTCAAACTGAAAACTGATAAATGGGTGGTCAGTGAAGGGGTATTATGGGCTGCTACTCAAATGGTTAAGGGGTGTATTTGTAAAGCAGTCAGACATTCACTGGTGGTGAATCAATAACTGCCATTTAAAATGCATGGATCTGAAAAATTCACACGCAGTGAATATCAAATTCAGTTTTTTACATATGCAGTAAAAACATTACAGGGATTTTACTCTTCCCTATTTGGATAGTGTTATACTTTACAGCCCAAGTGTAAGTTTGGAAAAGTTCACATACCATCTCACCCTCCTCTAGCCCTTTCAGCTGTGGGGGAAGCACTCATACAGTTGAATAGCACCATCTTTGTTTTGTTATGAGCAATGGCAATGTACATGTCTATGGGGCCAACTTTGCAGAAGCATCCAGGAGCATTTTGGCTGTTAAACAAAGGTAAGTTGGAAGATGGGTAGTTTATCTCAGGGGCCAACACGCTCATAGGTTGCACTTAAACCTGAGTTGATGGTGGTGAAGAACAGCCTGGGGCTTTTCAGAGTAATAGTATATGTGATAGAACCTAATATCCACTGAAGCAAGGCTAGTATTTTAGGAGATGTATTTTTATTTTTATTTTTTGTAGGTCTCTCTAAAAGTAATAGCCCAATGACGAATGGAATATTTGCTGTTATTAACATAGGGGGCCTTCATGCTTGTGGTGCTCTTTTAGAGGGATATCGGCCATTGTGCCCGATTTAAAGGAGTGGTATCCCTAAGGGGGGAGCACCTGGATCACATATAAAAGCTGGCAAAGTACCAGGTGAGCAGATTTTATATTATTCATTCATCTCTAGCAATAAACATGTATCATGATTAATCACACATCCAGACTGTGAAATATAAGATAATATGAAATCCTATTTCCCTGCTGTGAATTATGATACTTAGTCTCTGGGCACACACGAGTCAACAGAAGAGTGATTATTGTACATTGGCCTGATATTACCTTGCCAGTCACTCCAAAACAACAAAAGCTGTGCGGAGGACAGTAGTTAATCTTCTTTTCTTATCGTTCAATACATTTTTATTATATACTGTATTATAACAAAAATTACAAGGATTTTAACCATTCTCTACACAAAAGAATGTTTTGTTTTTTTCAGATAACTTATTGCCTAAAAGCTGCAAGTCATATTTTCTGCATTGCCTGTATACTTCTATTCTCCCTGTTAGTTACTGGTTACTCTCTTATTACAGTATTTTTCAGATTTGGAACATTTTTAGGCTTGCAATTACATAATCTTCAAACTCTTTGTATGAAGTTCCTGTGGACATGTGCCCACTCCCACAAGAATTGTAGTAGTGACAACAGCAGAATGTGCCAGTAAATCCGAAGCAAACAGTAAAGGCTGGACACATTGCAGTTGTTACCCTAAAAAAAAACAATCTCTGTGATCCGCCTTTATTAGTAGGATTTAAATTAAAGCAAGGCATATAACTAAAAATTATTACATTTGTTTACATGACACGAACATGTGCAGTAATATTACAAGTTTGGGTTTAGATTTACTTTATTAAACTGTCCTAATAGCCAAATGTGGTTCTCCCACACATAGATAAACATAGTTGCATAGTTGCATAGTTACATAATTGGTAAGGTTGAATAAAGACAAAGTCCATCCAGTTCAACATGTGTGTGTGTGTAGAAAAATAATTTCCCATATCCCTGTATATTGTTTTTGCTAAAACTATCCATACTTCTTGCTGACACCACCGATTGTGGAAGAGAGTTCCACATCCTTACCGCCCTGACAATGAAAAACACCCTATGCAGCTTAAGGCATTGAGAAGGAATGCAACCGTCTCCTGTTCATGAATTTATTTTTCAGCCTCATAATTCACGCACATCAAAAACATAAGATAATAATAACTACAATAGAGGTTGCCAGATCCTGTTGCCACATAAAGCAATTGTATTGTCATGATAGTAGACCACACTGATTATGGGCTCATTCACACCGTAACAAACTCAACAACATGAAGCACCATGCATTTTCAAATGTGCTGATGCATTTGTTAGGATCCTGTTCAACTGACATGAATAGAACTCAAAGTGCAACACATCTAAGATTTATTTTCCAATAGGTCTCAATGCCCACGTACAGTGCCTTGAAAAAGTATTTATACACCTTAAAAATGTTCTACATTTTGTCATGTTACAACCAAAAACATAAATTTATTTTATTGGGATTTTGTGTGATAGACCAACACAATGAGGCACATAATTGTGAAGTGAAAGGAAAATGATAAATGGTTTTCTAGTTTTTTTTTTTTACAAATAAATATGTGAAAACTGTGGCGTGCATTTGTATTCAGCCCCATTGACTCTGATACCCCTAACTAAAATATAGTGGAACCAATTGCCTTCAGAAGTCACCTTATTAGTAAATAGAGTGTACTTATGTGTAATTTAATCACAGTATAAATACAGCTGTTCTGTGAACCCCTCAGAGGTTTGTTAGTGAACATTAGTGAACAAATAGCATCAAAGAGGACAAAAAGGAACACATCAGACAGGTCAGGGATAAAGTTGTGGACAAGCTTTGAACATCTCATGGAGCACTGTTTAATCCAAATACATCCAAAAAATGGAAAGAGTATGGCACAACTGCAGACCTACCAAGATTAGCTGTCCACTTAAACTCACAGGCTGGGCAAGAAGAACATTAATCTTCAAGTGGTTATAGTGTGTAAGTGAAATTGTGCTCCATTTGAAGCATTGTGCCTTGTACACAACAGGACCAGTTTTCCTGTCGGGAAAACTGCCGTGACAGCTTTTGGCCGGAAATACTGTCTGTGTGTATGCTCCATGGCAGTTCTCACGGCAGGAAAACCGCCGGGAATCCTGGCGGGAAAAATAAGAACACGTTCTCTTTTTTCGTGCCGCGATTCCTGGCGGTCTTTTTCTCTGCAGTTCTCCTATGGGAAACACAGCGGTGGAGCATACACATGGCCGGGTTTCCTAGCCAAAGCTCTCATGGCAGTTTTCCTGCCAGGAAAACCAGCCACGAGTAGGGGAAAAAAGCTACCGAGCCGGTTCTCGGCTTTCCCCTCGGGTTTCCCGGCGGTAAAAAGTCCGCCGGAAAACCCGATCGTGTGTACGAGGCATTAGGCAATGCAAAGTACAGGCTAAGATGAGCTGTGTAAACAAGCCCTAAAATATTTGAACATGTCATTGTAAATGTCACATCTCTCACCAGTCAATATTTTGCTTAGTAATCATGATTCAGAATATATAAATACAACTTGCTTTACACTACTATTAATTATCCATGTCTTAAATTGAAGAAGCCGATTTGTTTCAGAACATTAGAGGTTGATTGCACCTCTCTGTCCTTGCTAAACATTGAACTTGCAGTGACTGAGCATCAGTATCATGCTTTGGTCATTACATTCAGCAAATCTAGAGATTAGTAAAGAGATTAGTACTGCTGAATCATTAGGTACACAAAGCATATACAAGTGAGCAGAAGCAATAAACTATACACCAATCTGACCAATGACCATTCTAAATATCACTGTACTGAGGAAAATATAAGGCTGCTATCGCTGACCTTTTTCTCAAAAGCCTAGCTACCTGGATGTCTTCCTGATCCACTAGCTTATACTGTATTACTTTCTGAATTACTGACCTGGAACAAGTAGGAAAATATCAAGAACTTTGACCTTTCTGGCTTGACTTTGCCTCAGGTCTGGGACTGAAAATACTGAAGGCATTGGATCAGCCTAGCGTCTTTACAAGAAAGCCATAAATTGTAGCCGCTGAAAAAATAACATAAGCAACTACATTGTATTATTACCTAATGTGCGAAAACCATACTCTTGAATCAAAACTGATATATGAAAGAAATTTGGGTTATAAGATGGTTTGAGAGCCATATTGTGAAGGTTATGTCTTTTATTTTACTGACCTAGAGGGATATTGAAAGTATTAATCACCAAATGTACTTATTTACCTCTTTGGTTTTATTTCTGTGCTGCTCCGATTCAAAATTTCCTATTATTCTAATCGCAGTTTAAAAAAAGTGCTTGTTGTAATAATGAAAATGATCTTTGCAATTAACTCCCAGAAGTCTCCATTCTATGACTGGGATAGACAACTGAGTTATTAAAGAAATAAATAAATATTTGCATGGTCTGTTATTCTGACTGACTTTCTTAGAGCTGCAATTTGTGAGATTAACCTCCCTGGCGGTATGATTCTGTCTAGAATTACGTACCAAAAGCGGTACAATTATTTTGCAAGGAAATTTGGAGTTTTATACTGTAGGCCTGTCATTTTTAGAAATAACTCACTTAAATCTGACCAAGCAAGAGTCTTGTAGGCATCCCGGGTATGATTTTTTTTTAAAACAAAATTATAAATTATAATATAATAAATAATTATAAATAATTATAACAAATAATAATATAATTATAATAAAAATTATTCAATAATGTAATCAACTCAAAATCACTGAAATTTGCTCAGTCACAGAATTGTCGCTGTCATTATTTATTTATTTTTATGACAAATTTCCCCACAAATCGCTATCGCACAATTCTGCAAGTGATTATAATTTATTATCGCTGTTTTCTAGCTGATCTAAAACCATTTTTGACATAAAGGGACACTTTTGGACAATCTACAGTTTTTAGGCAGAAAGAACATTTTTTATTATATAAAAGTACATGTAGGGCACTGGGCAGACCACTAGGGACAAGGGGGGTGTGTATTTTTTACATAGAGTACTGTAATCTATAAGATTACAGTATACTGTATGTAAAGTGTTTGTTTACATTTTTGA
Organism: Rana temporaria; assembly: GCF_905171775.1. Lineage (NCBI taxonomy): Eukaryota > Metazoa > Chordata > Amphibia > Anura > Ranidae > Rana > Rana temporaria. The sequence goes on from NC_053490.1 coordinate 400,902,600, forward strand.
ATTTGGCGCCGTTCTCCGCTCCCGTGCGTCGTAACGTCGCAGGGAACGGAGATCGGCGGCACACGGGGACACTGTGAATCGAGCGAGGAGGTCCCGCTCGCTCACACAGCGGGGTGGCATCGCTGGATCCAGGGACAAGGTAAGTAACTTGCCTGTGGATCCAGCGAGAAGGTAAGCCGCGCCGCTGCACACTCTGCACGTCCACGTCCACACTCTGCACGTCCACCCCGAGCGTGACTCGGGGATACCGATCTTAACATGAAAAACCAACCCAGAGTCACGCTCGGGTTTACCGCCAAGGGGGTTAAGCATAAAACTTGGAAAGAGTTAGGCCCCATACACACGACCGAGTTTCTCGGCAGAATTCAGCCAGAAAATCGATCGGAGCTGTATTCTGCCGAGAAACCCGGCCGTGTGTACACTTTCGGCTGAGGAAACCGACGAGGATCTCGTCGGGCCAAATAGAGAACATGTTCTCTATTTCCTCGTTAATCAACGGGGAAACTTGGCTCGTCGAGATCCTCGGCGGCTTCACAAGGACCTCGACGAGCAAAACGATGTGTTTTGCTCGTCGAGTTTCTCGGCCGTGTGTACGGGGCCTTACAAGAAAAAGTTCACCATCCTGCAGCATTGTCTTGCAGCCTTCAAAAGATGCAGCTAGGAAAGCATAATGCCGCGTACACACGGCAAACAAACAAATAACAAACATGTCCATATTAACCAGTTCTGTACAATGGTTTTGCACATAGCAGCCCCAAACCTCCTCTTCTCGGGTCCCCTGCTCGGCGTTCCTGGTCCCTCCCTACTGCCGATTGCCCCCATGGCAACTATGAATATATGGACACCTTGCAATACTGACTAATAGACAGTGTTAGAGAGTTTTCCTAATAGGATGTGCATATCAGGTGAACACGGGGCTGTTCAGGTTTAAAATGATGGAAAAAATGTATGGGCAGCTTCAGCAAAAAAAAAATGAAAAAAATGTTGCTGTTTGCCGGCTCAGCAAAATCTTTAGAACTGAAAAAAGGAATGAAGGATCTTCTTTTCCATCATTTAGGGCCATGTAACAGGTGATCCTATCTCCAGCAGCACATCCCCAGCAACAGGATGTCCATGAGAGCAATCATTTGTGCTTATGGCATTGTTTTTGTGCTGATTGTAACAAGGTGAGATGCATTGTTTCGGCCAGGGAGGGAGCATTGCCAAAGAAGCAGATGAATGTTCTCTTTAATAATCTTGTTGCTGTAAAGTAGCTGCCAGCAAAAAGGATCAACCGTGTGACATGACCTTTTTTTTTTAAAATAAGTACACTCAGGGTGCTTAAATACTGTTGTCAATGTAGTGCATGCTGAATTTTCAAAGAAACATTTTAGCACAGGTAACCTGCTTGATGGTAGCCCCATTAGACTAGATCTAAGACTTATGCCGCGTACACACGACCGTTTTTAATGTCATGGAAAAAAACAATGCTCGAAGCAAAACGCGGTGATGTACAACACGTACGACGGCACTATAAAGGGGAAGTTCCATTCGGATGGCGCCACCCTTTGGGCTGCTTTTGCTGATTTTGTGTTACTGCATGCTAGTAAAAGTTTGGTGAGAGACAATTCGCGCTTTTCAGTCTTCGTGCTTTTCAGTCTGTTACAGTGTGACGAATGTGCTATCTCCATTACAAACGCTAGTTTTACCAGAACGAGTGCTCCCGTCTCATAGCTTGCTTCTGAGCATGCACGTTTTTCCCCCGTCATTAAAGCGTACACACGACCCGTTTTCACGACGTGAAAAAACGACCACATGAAAAACGACGAGAAAAAATAGAGCATGTTCTAAAAAAAAAATTCATGTCGAGAAAAATGCTCTGGAGCTACACACAATCGTTTTTTAACCCCCCTAGCGGTATTCCCGAGCGTGACTCGGGGTGGGTTTTTCATGTTACGATCGGTAACCCCGAGTCACGCTCGGGCTAGCTATGCAGAGCCTGCAGCGTGCGCTGGCTTACCTTGTCCTGGATCCAGCGATGTCACCGCGCTGTGTGAGCGAGCGGGTCCTCGCTTGATTCACACAGCGTCCTCCTGTGCCCCCGATCTCCGTTCCCTGCGACGTTACGACGCACGGGAGCGGAGATCGGCGCCAAATTCAAAAAAGTAAACAAACACTATACATACAGTATACTGTAATCTTATAGATTACAGTACTGTATGTAAAAAAAACACACACCCCTTGTCCCTAGTGGTCTGCCCAGTGTCCTACATGTCATTTTATATAATAAAAACCTTTCTTTCTGCCTGAAAACTGTAGATTGTCCATAGCAACCAAAAGTGTCTTTTTATGTCAAAAATGGTTTTAGATCAGCTAGAAAACAGCGATAATAAATTATAATCACTTGCAGAATTGTGCGATAGCGATTTGCGGGGAAATTCGTCATAAAAAAAAAAAAATATTGACAGCAACAATTCTGCAACTGAGCAAATTTCAGTGATTTTAGTTGATTACATTATTGAATAATTTTTATTTTAATTATATTATTACTTGCTATAATTATTTATAATTATTTATTATATTATAATTTAAAATGTTGTTTTTAAAAAAATGTCATACTCGGGATGCCTATTAGATTCTTGTTTGGTCAGATTTAAGTGAGTTATTCCTAAAAATCACAGGCCTACAGTATAAAACACCAAATTTCCTTGCAAATAATTGTACCGCTTTCAGCATGTTTTTTCAGACAGAATCATACCGCCAGGGAGGTTAATGACCAATTTTAAAAATTGCATTTTTCTCGTCATGAAAAACGTTTTTGTGTACGCGGCATAAGGTTGTCTTTAATGTCTGCAATACAGAGAAGAAGTCAAGCCTGTTGCTCTGGCATCTTTTCTTATTTCAATTTTCCTCCCTAACACTAGGTTCACACCTATGTGTTTGCTGCGGCTCGCATTTGCATGGGCACATCAGTTTATTCATTTGAATGGGCTGCTGTACCTGCAGGAAAAGAGATACCTTCACTTTTTTTTTTAAATACAGCTGCAGGGAAATTGCATGGTTCTTGCACACCATGTGATTTCCTACACCTGAAAATGCACTGCCCTGCTGCCTCTTCACTCTTAGGCAGCAGGGAGGATCTTCATCAGAGGAAAGGCATAAACCAGCTTGAATTGAGCCCAAGGAATCACCAAAGTATCAACTGCAAAAGCTAAAGAATCTCTGGTCTTGGCTACAAATTTGTTCAGCTTGTGGTTGAACCTGCAGATCAAGATGTCAACATTTGGTTTCCCCCACCTTTTACAGAGGTTTTGAAAGATCTCTGGTTGCAAACACCACTCCCTTGGGTCTTGGTGTTGCCATGTTTGGAAGTCCATTTGTCAATTGTCCATTCCAAGGATCTGGACAGCCAAGAGAGCTGAAATGTGAGTTTCTGAACAGGAGAATAGCAGACTTGTTTCTTTTAGGGCAGCCTGACTTCTGACCCCCCCTAATGGCTTATGTAGGTCACTGCTATGGTGTTCACCTACTGTACCCTCAATGGATGACCTTGCCGAAGGGCAATACAGTGTTGAAGAAATAATTTGATAGCTCCCATTTCCATAATGTACCGTATTTGCCGGTGTATAAGGCAACCCGGTGTATAAGACGACCCCCTAATTTTACAGTTTTTTAAGATTTTTTGCCTGTACTCACCGTATAAAAGACGACCCCCCTTCCGAGGCTTCCGACGCTTCATATTTTTTCCTTCTGGAGATATATACTTCTTCCTTCTTGCTGGAGAAAATCATGGCAAGCGATGTATTCTATTAATGAATACAAAGCCTGCTTGGATTGGCAGAGGCAGTAACATCAGTCCACGCCTCTCTGACTCTCTAAGCCAATCCGAGCAGGCTACTGTATGTAGCCTACTCGGATTGGCAGAGGTTGTTACTCCAATCCGAGCAGGCTCTGTATTCATTTGAATACATTGCTTACTGGGATTGGCTAAGTGGTATATAATGTATCTAGCCAAAGCTACATACAGTATTACCGCGCATCCAGCAGGCATCCAAGCAGCTGACCCGGCGTATAAGACAACCCCTGCTTTTTGGCCAGTTTTTTTAAGTGTAAAAGGTAGTCTTATACGCCAGCAAATACAGTATATGGGAAGTTTAGACTCTTGTGAGGTCGGGAAATTTTAAACATTGTATCAGCCTGTAAAACTGGCATCTATTGTCATAACCTTCCTGGGTTTGAGGAGGAAAAACTTTCCCAATTTTAGGGCATGATTGAAGATCCACCAAGTCAGAGGGAGCTTTGTCTGGATAGACGGAGCATTGGGAAATCTAAGGATTAGATTTGCTTGTTCTATGCCGTATGTTGGAATGACAAAGTCTGCATTGAAACTGGGTGACAGGAACTGCCTTGTAGGAGTCTACTATCAAATCTAGAAGCCTCATGCAGAAGAAAAAGAATGGGTGCCGTTTTGACCTGAGGGTCCTCGTGGGAACTTATGGAGGCTACCATCTCTTGGGGAAGGAAAAAGGCTGGGAAGTCCTTAGGGAGAGGGTCATGCAGGTAACCTGTGTCAGAATGCCCTGAGTTTGTTGGAAACCCAGAAGTGGTGGAAGCCCTTTGGTGCAGAGAAGAGCCAGAATGGTATAGGTACAAATTAGAAGTGTTGATATGCCACAGCAAACACAAACAATTTGGTGGGTGTGAGGAAGAGGGTGTGTGATTAGGCTTCTTGTATGTCTACTAATGCCAGAAATCCTCCTGGTCTTAGGCCTCGTACCCACGACCATGTTTCTCTGCAAAAACCAGCAAGAAACTTGCTGGGAGAGATTTTTTTGCCGAGGAAACCGGTCGTGTGTACATTTTCGTAGAGGAAACTGTCGAGAAACTCGACGAGACAAAAAGAGAGCATGTTCTCTATTTCCTTGACGGGAATGGAGAAAATTGGCTTGTCGAGTTCCTCGACAGCCTAACAAGGAACTCGACGAGCAAAACGATGTGTTTCGCCCGTCGAGTTCCTCGGCCGTGTGTACGAGGCTTTAGAGAAAAAAAGACAGCTCTCATTGATTCTATCCAGAATTTTGGTACAAGTATAGCAATGATTTTAAGTCCAGCTGCTATTCCTGTCCTGCTTCTGTGGAGGTTGCTGCTGTAAGAAAGGGCAGCTGCAATCAACAGGAAGTACATGCTCGCACACAATCAGCGTCAATGCTCACTGAGTGTCCTGCTCCATAGCCTAGGAAAGGTGCACGTAGCATAAACAAACGATGACAGTGAGAAAGACTATGCAGAAACTCTGCAGAGAGCCAGCAAGAGAGACTCTGCAAAGACTTTGGGGTTGATAAACTAGAACCGGAGCACTCAGAATCTGGTGCAGTTGTGCATGGTAACCAGTCAACTTTAGGTTGTTAAATCAAGCTCTAACAATATAACCTGGAAGCTTATTGGTTTCTATGCAGAGCAGCACCAGATTTTGCACTCTCCAGTTTTAGTAAATCAACCCCAGTGTCAGCAGCTGTCAATCCCCCCCCCCCCATATCACGGACCAGCACAAGGCTTCAGTCTAGTGGTTGACAAGCATTTCCCACATTCCCTTGTATTTTTATTTCATTTTTCTACTGCAATGTACAACCTTACTTATGTTTCCTTAGCTTTCTTTATCATCTAACCAGAACTGTATCTATAACAGTAACTCTATTTTCTTCAAGGTATAGTACAAGCCAACATATGAAAACATGCTTTAAAAATTACATAGGAACTATGGCTTCTCCGGTGGCCTAGGTATACAAAGCACAGAAATATTCACATTGAGGGTTTACTGATATAAAACATCAACAGAAACACTGGTAATAAGTCTTCCTCTTTATAACAATGCTGAAAATCTTTCTTAAAAAGTACAATTATGACACCATGCCACAATTTAGCATTAAAACAAAAAACTAAAAAAGTACACCTTTACATTTACAGGGGTTATGCATTCTTAGCTTATGGTTAATTATTTTGTTAGATACAGATCAAATTTAAAAGTTGTTTAGGCATGCGTTTGTCATTTTAATATTGTAGTAAACTCTGTACATGCACGGCACTTTCCACAATATCCATCAAAATAAAATGGTAATTACACTGTGTGCTAAACTGTGAATGTACGCAAAGGGAGATGGATTTCAGGCTTTAACAATGATTGAGCAAAATCCCAAGTTAAGCCAATAAGAAGGACGAGAGCTTTCATTTTGATGAATGCTGAACAAAAAGTGCTTGAAGGCTAGAGAACTAGTAGAACGCTTAAAATCAAATATTTTTACTTCCAACCACCCAAGCTGCTCTATTTCGCTGTACCAAATAAAATGAAACAATGAATTAGGGGCAAATCAGACCAGTTAAATTGCTACCCTCAATATCTGCACAAGTCCACTGATAAAATAATTTTAGAACTTGCAGTGACACTTACGTGTCTGGGGCAGCATCCATAAATTGAAGCACAGAAGTTTAGAGCAATGATAAATACACTGATATTTACACGCCCCCAGAGCAATATAATTACTGGTTATCCAGGCTCGTGTGAACATTACTAGAAAATTTTCAGCATGTTATTATTACTATCATCATTTATGCACATAATGACACCATATTCCCTAAAGGTTAGCAATCAGGAATATAGGAAACATGCATAAATTATTAACAATACAGAACGGAACAGGAAAGAAGATAGTAGCCCTGAATTTAACAATAATTTACTCTGCAGTCACTAAAGGATTACTGTGAAATCACTAAAGGATCATTCCCTTTTCTCCAAAGAACAGGGAACAATCATTTATCAAGATGTAAACTGGGCTGTAAATGTTACCACATTGTTAAAGTGGTAGTTATTGTCATTATTATTATTGATACAAGATCTGGCCATTTATAACCCTGGACACATATGTCTTGATGGTCTAACCACAGTTTAAGTAGATACAGTGGGGATCGAAAGTTTGGGCACCCCAGGTAAAAATTTGTATTAATGTGCATAATGAAGCCAAGGAAAGATGGAAAAATCTCCAAAAGGCATCAAATTACAGATTAGACATTCTTATAATATGTCAAAAAAAGTTAGATTTTATTTCCATCATATACACTTTCAAAATTACAGAAAACAAAAAAATGGCGTCTGCAAAAGTTTGGGCACCCTGCAGAATTTATAGCATGCACTGCCCCCTGAGACCTGCCAGTGTCATGGATTGTTCTCAATCATTGTCTGGGAAGACCAGGTGATGTCAATCTCAAAGGTTTTAAATGCCCAGACTCATCTGACCTTGCCCCAACAATCAGCACCATGGGTTCTTCTAAGCAGTTGTCTAGAAAACTGAAACTGAAAATAGTTGACGCTCACAAAGCTGGAGAAGGCTATAAGATGATAGCAAAGCATTTTCAGATGTCAATATCCTCTCTTCGGAATGTAATTAAGAAATAGCAGTCATCGGGAACAGTGGAAGTTAAAGCCGGTGTCGGGCCCCCAGCCCCCCCCCCGTTTTACTCACCTGAGCCCGTTCGTTCCCTTGGCGGAGATGCGCTCTACCTCTCTGCCCGGGGTTCTTGGCTCTTGATAGGATAGATTGATAGCAGTACAGTCATTGGCTCCCGCTGCTGTCAATCAAATACAATGACGCGGGCACAGGGGGGCAGGGCCTTCTGTGTCAATGCACGCAAATGCTGGACCCAGGAGCACGCCTGCAAGGTAACCCCCTGGGAAAGCGCTTCTCCTAGGGAGTTTACTAATGTGAGGAGCCGCAAGTGCCGTTGGGGGACCCCAGAAAAGGATCGGGGCCACACTGTGCAAAACTAACTGCACAGTTTCGGCAAGTATGATATGTTTGTTATTAAAAAAACAACATGGGTTTACAATCACTTTAAGGAAAATGAGATGATAAATGAGGCAACATGGTTAGAAGATAATATATGGTATAAAACTTGTTATTGAGTAACAGGGTTAGAAATAAATAAAGAGCTGTAGAGACGTATTCTAGTTTTAATGGTGTGAACTGGTTACCAAAAATGTTCACATTTATATTTTGATAAATGTAATACATTTATTGTCTGAGCTTACTCTAGGATGGGCCTATTCTTGCCAAATCTTATTTTTAAGACAGTTGTGTTGTACATCATTTAGAATACTAGATAGTGTCTTATTATTTATAAAGCACTCTATCTGGTACTTAAAGGAGAAGTACAGCAAAAGCTTGTTTGGCTGTAATTCTCCTGTGCATCACAGGAGTGCAGTTCGTTCTGCACTCCTGTGACTAGTTCTCAGCAGACAGTGGGCTGAAGCCAGCTGACGCCACAGAGCCCGTCCAGGCTCGGGAAAGTTCACAACCATATGGTAGGGATCCGCCCACATGCCTGGACCAGCATCCGGGTCAGCCTCTCTGTGTGCTGCTGAGAACCTGAGTCGGTTTCTCCTGCCCCTCTCCACAGCCCAGTGCTCCAGTGAGCGCAGGGGAGGAGGGAGCAATACAGAGAGCCAGAGACAGTCACCAGCTCTCTGCTCATGGAGATCTGAGAACCGAGCGATCAAACACCGCCAGTCGCTCGGTTCTCAGTCTTAAAGCCGGTGGGGAACAGATGCAGCATCGGACGGAATCTGCATTCACCTAGGTAAGTATGCTTCAAACAAAAAAAAAACATTCCTATATTTTTCTTTTAACTGGATCAAATTACCTTCAATGTCCTCCATGCCAAAAGCCGACCACACATGGATCAAAAGTTTAGCAGGGACCAGACAAATTTTGATCCATATATAGGCACTGAGGCTGTACAGAAGTCAATCTACCGATTGACTTTTGTACAACTGCCCCTCCAGATTTTCCCCACTAGGTCAATCCTGCAGGCTATAGCCTTCAACTCTGATTAGTGTATTCTGATAGCGGGGAAATCTCCCCAGAATGTCGCAATGGGGAGGATTTCCTCATCCATCTTGATTGTGTGGATGGGGGAATTGGGTCAGTTTTTTTTTCTTCCAGCCAGCGGGTTGAGAAAAACAGATCCATTTTTGTCTTAGTGACCATTTGTTTGGCTGCCAAAAATGAATGGCAAGCCTCATTCTTGCAAAATAATATGTTTAACTGCTCCAGAATATGCAGTGACCTTTTTATCTTCGGTACCTGTCAAAATAGAAATAAAAGAGCTGCTGTTGCTGATTTGTTTCAAAGATGCATGCTCTGGGGCTGTCAACCTTTTCTTTGCCTCACTAGTTGATAAGTGACTAGCAAACTGTGTAGGATGAGGTTGACAGCCCCAGTAACTGTGCCTTCAAAAACAAGTCAGTAATAGCAGCTTTCATTCTTCTATACTGATCAGTTATCTTTAAATATTCTCTAATCATTCTATAGTATCAAGAACATGATTTGTTATTTAATATGTAGAAGCAGAGTTCTAAAGAACAATTTAATACCGGTATATGATAATTAAAAGTGGGAAACACAATTGTTTTACCAAGATAAGCACAATATACAGTACCACACCTTTCCTTACAAGAGGAAGGTATTCTTCCCACTTAACAGTCTAGACAGGAAAGTGGCACACTTTCAAACACGACACTATTCACATTGTAAGAGCAGTCAGATTTGGTTAAAAAATATAAAGCTGTTTATCATATGCATTTACTGAAATTTATTTGCCCATCATAGCTCAGCGTCCATTGGCTAATTTCACTTAATCACAACAGGTACTGGGTTGAGCAAATTGATAAAAATAGCTGGGCAAAAACCTGAATTTGAGGAAAACATCTCAATAAATGAACCAAACTGACATCTCCAAAGTCTATAGAAAACAAAACACGTTATGTTCAATGATGTTGTCATCACCATCACTATAGTAACAGATAAATATTTCCTCTGTCAAACAAGCCCTTGTACCAATGTAAAAAAAGAAAACATTCACAAAGTTGCCCTTGTCATAACACAACAATGAAATCAATGTTGATTTCCAGCCCTATAAAGAAATAAAATATTCTTAAAGACTAAAAAAAAAAATTCATGCTAACTATAAAATGTTTCCCTTTTGGAGGACATAGGAATTAAGCAATTCTTTAACATTTGGGTTAAACTGTTCCTTTCAGAAGGTTGGGACACTAGCAAACAAAAAAAGGGCCAACATAAGAGTCAGTGCCATGGGTAGGGTATAAAAGTACTGGAGTAAATAGAAGAGTCATGGTCTGACAAGGTATAGGAGTGGTAGGAACTGATCCCTGTTGATCTTGTAAGTCACAAGAGCCTTCAGCAAGGGATAGGGTGAAAGAGAGTCAAACGCTGCAAATGGTGCAATCACTCACAATAGAAATGGACTCCATTACCAGAGCAGGAATCAGATATCTAGGTGTGTAAACCTGAAAAGATTAGAGTGTAGTAATACCAGGAGGCCTCCAAAAAACAAAAACGGTTTTATATGTTTTGGGTGGAATCCACAAGGGAACACCCAAGCAGTCAAGCTACACTACGGTATATCACTTGGAGATTTAGCAGGAAGAACAAACAGCCCCCCAATTGCCAAAGTACGTTCATGCAGAAGGCTGAGCAGGTCTTGAGGTATTACTAAAGTAGCAGCTCCATATCCAGAGATCATCCACATATCTGTGTACAAAGGCAGAACCAAAGAAACATCATCCCTTAAAGAGTAAATCAGATGATCCTTGGGCATATCCTTGACATCCCAGGCACGAAGCAAAAGCATCCCTTGCATATGAGCAGACATTACACCATGCAAAACACAAATTTTGATGGGCGTGTAAGAGCCCATCAAAACTGAACAGTAGGGCTCCAGACATTTGATCTGAACATTCAAGGGTTTGTTCATGAGATATAGGGGACTAGTTTAACCACTTCAGCCCCGGAAGGATTTACCCCCTTAATGACAATCCATTTTTTGCAAAACACCACTGCATTGCTTTAACAGTTACATCAGTTCGCGCAGCCCTGCCGAAGTATATGTGCAGGGGGCGGTCCGGATGTAGTTAGAAGATTTTGCCTGGCAAAGTGGTCCTGTATGGCCCTGAAACTCTGCACCTTACCTAGATGATGTGATCACCTTAATAACCATTCAGACCATTTTTCATAGATCCCACTAATTTACCCCATGTGTCATGGAAGACATCTACGTCCAAGGGAGGGAGTGTAGTTGCATATAAACATCACTGATTGCTAATCTTTCCACAGGCCTATGAGGTGTGTAAGATCCCATTGGCCAGGCTGGTGCTTTGGGGGAAAAGAGCTAATTTTAATGGGCCTAATGCTATAGGGAAAAGGGGCTAGTATGATCAAGGTGGAAGGATTGAATGCTCACATCTTTCATGTATCGTCAACTGCAGATATTTCAGATCATATAGCTGGATTTCTTGGCTACTATCTCTTATGTTTTAATTACCAAATAGACAAAAAAAACTATAAGCAGAATTGTTTTTGTAAGTTGCATGAGCAGTGTTGATAAATTAACTAGTACATCCATTGATAATAAAAATTGTTACTAGCCTAAATTGGTGGAGGAAAAAATGTTGGAATTAAAAAAGGAACATTTATTTTGTTATAATAATAATAATAATAATAATAATATTTTTAATAATAATATGTTAATAAACATGTTCCAAGTAAGAATGGATTTAGTAGGCCACAAAGTAGAAAATGTGGTTAAGTACTGATAAAAATCATATAAACACATCCTATCTTGTTGCTTGAACCCTCATCAGTCGGCCTAGGAAGAAGCTACATATAAAACGCATGTTTGATATGGGAATTTAGCTTTATTTAGATTTTAGCTAGGTAGACGCCAATGTACTTGTGCCATCCTAGACACAGGAATCAATCGGGTTTCTATTGTGTTAAGTAAATAATTTACATGAAGTATAGCTTGATTTTTTATTTTTTTTGCCTAGGTTTAACATTTGTGCGTTACAGGAATGCATGAAAAAAAATTGAAGACATTCTTGCAATGCACAACAATGTGCCTCCCCTTTTGCAGGCATGAGGGAGTGACCTTTTTTTTTATGGCACGCCAATGCACCTTGCTAACATGCACGTTGAAGACTTAACACTTACGAAATGATCGGCGGCGTAGCCTGGTCACGTGAATTCGATTCCCCAACCATCCACTCCTCTGAACAGCTGACGGTGGAACGCGGACACACGCCGACACGGAGGTGGAGGTTCCCCTGTTTGTACTGACAAGCTTGCAGACCCAGTGCCGGGATGGGCACTTTTTAGTGTAAGTGGCTACTTGGCCCATGTTTTGTTTTTATATCTTTTAAATAAACCGGTTGCACGATGGAACTGCCTTTCTGTTTCATGTCTCATCTGTGAAATCCTTGGAGGAAGAAGTGTCTATGTTAGCAGCTGAGGACGCACCACATGCTTGCAGGCATTAATCTGCACAAGCGAGTCTGACCTTCTTTTTTACTAAAGAGGTCCAATTGCTCTGGTAAGCGCATTACCATTTACCAACACTTTTGGGTGTCGATCGCTTAAACGGTCAAGGAATATTTAGAAGCACAAATTATATGAGATTTCTGCTTGACTACTTTTTTTCACAGTGGAATTGTTATTGATTGTGTTTGGTGTATTCACCCTATTTTGGGTATTCACGGACATTGATATCATTCTATTGGACATTTATATAATTGATTTTTTTTTCTTTGTGGATCACATCACATAGTTTTTTTAGAATTTCAATTTCACTGAATATCACATTTGTGTACACAGGTATCAATCCATCCATATCACTGTTTTATATTTGTTTATACATAATTGCATTCACCACGGACACTGCAAAGTGACTGTCACTTCATTTTTTAATAGGACCCCCTATCACCCTATCATTCACGTTTTAAAACATACCAAAATTTATAGTAACAAAGTACCACACGTTTTGGTGAGGGATAATCTAAAAAAAAAAAGTATCATGCACTTTGAGAGATTTTTTTTCGCCTTCAAGGCATTGAAATATTTAGGCTGCCTCAGCATTAAATCATCAAAAAAACACATAATACTGTCATACCTGCATAGGTGTGCACAAAATCTTAGAAATTAGAATGATAAGATTTTACTTTTTCTGACCTGGAAGTGTGTATGTGAATATGTGACCAGTGAGTCACATCTGTACATACACACTTGGATTTGGATTTTCCACTTACACTTACAAAAAATGAAACTATCATACTTGTCAGCTGCTAGTGATCAACAAGGGAATCTTTAGCTAACTTCAGAAATACATTGCTTTTCAATGGATTTCCAAGACCAGACTGGAGTGACACAGCTTGCATGGGAAGCCATTGGGTACAGAAAAATTATGCTTGAATATAAAGTGTACTGACTAGTCCTCATAGATTCAAAGCCGCTCAGCAGTAAAGGTAAAACTCTTGATCATGTTATCAAGTCAAACACCTCTCCCAATCAATAGAAGAGAAGCAAGAGTAAACTTTAATTTACACATTCACTTACCATGTAGTACATACCCTTACATGCAGAGGAACGCATACACATACTCTGCAGCAACATTTGTCCAAATAAACTTGTAGGTGTAAAAACATTAACTTAAAAAACATACAACTTAAAATAAAATTCACTCAAAATCACAGTTTTCTCAGGAAAGAGAGGCTTTGCCAATTTTTAAGAAATATACAGTATACTGTAAAATCTGGAGAATCATTTGTTGAATTTAAAAAAACACATTTAACATAGCGTTCAAAACTATCTATCCAGTCCTGCTTATGAGCCTAAACCAATGTTGACATTTTACGAGTCCCCAGAGAATTGTGACACTTCCTGAAAAAATTACAATACCTCACCAAGTATGTTTGTGATATAAAAATAAAAATCTTGTTTATAAAAGGTCTGTGGGCCTATTGATTACTGCCATGAGCTCACTTCTGCAAGCAGTTTTGTTTTTGGCAATAAATGTATATATTTTAAAGGGAATATAAGAAAAACAGATATGCACAGCAGATATCTAGAAAATATTTTCCATTATAAAAAGGGTACATAACATAATAGAAATGAGAAACACTGCCCTTGTTTCATAGCTGGGCTCACAGTAAACCCTAGATGACTTTATAGTGTAACACACCTATACTCAAAAAAGTTGAATTTTCAAAGTTTAATCAATGCTTACCGTATGTTTTACTTCATTATTTCCACCATAACTTGCCTAAAAATATCAACTGCATGTTATATTCTCTAGGGTTGTCCCGATACCACTTTTTTAGGACCGAGTACAAGTACCGATACTTTTTTTCATGTAGTCGCCGATACCGAATACCGATACTTTTTTTAAATGTCATGTGACAGTTTTCAAACCACAATACAGACTAAGGATATTTTCTTTAGAATTATGAAGAACTCTAACTCAAGACATTATAAAAGAATAAAAATGAGTAAAAATGAATAAAAATGTTTTATTTGCTTGTCACGCAGTAGTAAAAAACTCAAAGAATTTTCATAGAACATGTTGATAAATACAAAAAAAGTATTCTATTTAGGTATCGGGAGCATTTGCACGAGTACGAGTACTCCCGCAAATACTCGGTATCGGTCCCGATACCGATACTAGTATCGGTATCTGGACAACCCTAATATTCTCTACTTCTCATAAAAAAAGAAAACAACCCCGTAGCAATAATACAAGCCAGTGCTATCCATGACGTTCCATAGATAAGACAAAGCTGTACTAACTGCCTACTGACCTGCAGTGCGATATTATTAAACATAGATTTCTGCAGGTTAAAGCTGTTAACAAATTATCATTTAATAAACCTGCCCAAGGATAATTAAATGCTTAGTGATGGCTGACATTAGCCATATGTCAAGGACCTCTGACTTTGGGAGTAATTACCAGTAATTAAACCTATTCTCCTCAGTCCTTGCTTGTGTTATACATGGCCAAGTCTCTCTGAGAAAGGCAATGATCAAGCTGTGTAGGCATTCCCTAAAAAGCGACAGCAAGTTTTCCCAAGACATGTCATCCCATAAATAATTTTTTTACCATCTGAAAGAAAAATAAATGACTATTTAACCACACATGCACTGCGCCCACCATCTGGCTGACCTGGAGAAAGGATCAATGCAAGTACTTATGGCTTGTTCAAGATGATGATGATGATGATGATAATGAAGAGAATCAGATGTCTTAAGGCCCCGTACACACGACCGAGGAACTCGACGTGCCAAACACATCGAGTTCCTCGGCGAGTTCAGTGTGGAAGGCGCCGAGGAGCTCGGCGGGCCGACTTTCCTCATTGAACAACGAGGAAATAGAGAACATGTTCTCTTTTCGGCCCGACGAGTTCCTCGACGGGTTCCTCGCTGAAAAGTGTACACACGACCGAGTTTCTCGGCAGAATCCAGCTCCGACCGAGTGTGTACAGGGCCTTAGTAACAGTTGTTCTCAATGAGCTGTTTGCATCTATCCATGTTTGCTTTTGTCTATGTTTTAATGTATGTTTTAGTGCATTTTTTGACCTGCATTGTATAGCATTTACAAACATTTTCATAATTCTATTAGGTATCACAGCACATGAAAATGCACCAAATCACAGCGCAACTCAGCAAAGATCTGAATATTTTCATTAAATACCCGTGCTTCTTATGGTGCATGCATTGTTTTGCTTCACAATGCATGCAATAAAACACAAATGTGTGCCTTGATGGAGCTCCGTTAGAAGTTATATTAGTTGATTGAAGGTTTACCCTAAAATCCAAAGAAATATGCAGCATATCCTGCTGGATTCTAATTCTTTATGATTTTCTCATTTAAATATTTGCATGCTAAATTAGTAATGTGCCCCCTTAACCTGTGTTCACTGCAAAAACCCAATCATATCGAAGGCAATAAAAATAAACTGGCACAAAAGAGGGCATTTGGAGTAAATGTAGATTAGGATAAAAATGATCCCTTAATAAATGAGTCCAATAGTGTCAAAAGTACTGGCATTACCAAAAAGCTATTAGAACTAGGGCTTGTGTTTACAGACATCAGACTCTTTTACCAGTCACTGCAGCATGCTTTTAGGTGCTTTGCGGGAAAAAAAGCTTGAGCCAGATTCACGTAGCTCTTACGTTGGAGTATCTATAGATACGCCATGTAAGTAGAAAGATGTGCCGTCGTATCTATGCGTGCCATTCTGGTAGCTAGATACGCCTGAATTCTAGCTTCCTCCGACCGACGTAAGTGTTAGTACGCCGTCGTATCTAGGGTGCATATTTACGCTGGCTGCTAGGGGCGCTTCCGTAGATTTACGCAGAGAATATGTTAATGACCTAGATACGCCGATTCACGAACGTACTTGCGCCCGCTACGCCGTTTACGTAAGGCTTACGTCCGGCGTAACGTTACCCCTGCTATATGAGGCGCAGCCAATGTTAAGGTATGGACGTCGGAACAGCCGTCGAATTTTACATCATTTACGTAAGTGGTACGTGAATGGGGTTGTGCGTAGGTTACGTTCACGTCGAAAGCATTGAGCTGATGTATCTTAGGGAGTATACGCGACGTGACTCTGAGCATGCGCGCGCATGCGCGGATTGTTAGTGAAAAAATTTACATGGGGTCATGGCTAATTTGTATACAACACGCCCACTACCTTCCACATTTGAATTAGGCGGGCTTACGCCTGCCTAGTTACACTACGCCGGCACAACGTACGGCGCCAGATCTTTGTGAATAATGGTCTGGGCGCCCTATTTTACGTCGGCGTAGCGCATATGAGATGCCATACGCCGGCCAAACTATACGCTGAGCTACGTGAATCTAGCTCTTTGTGTCTGAGCTGCCTTTGACTTACTCCTGAGTTGCCTTTGCAAAAAGACTGCCTTGTATAGGAGTAAACAGCTCAACCACAGCAGTAAAAAAGACATTGCATTTATCAAAATGTAAAGCAAGGCAAAGCAAATGTAGCAATAAACAAAAGTTCTATGCTTCAAATCAGTAGTCTACATTCCAAATCTTTCCAAAGTGCTCAGTATGTTGAATAATAGAAAAACACAAGCCCTCAGGTCTTAATAGACCAGGCTGACGTTACACTGTAACAGATTTAAATCTACAAGAATATCAAATTTTACACAATAAAATGTATATATTGATAACATGTTAAAACTATGTAATAGGTGGTAAATTAAAAAAAAACTTTAATGACCTTGAAAATGCTTGTATGCCCACCACTTTGAGTGTAATCTATAATTGTTTAATGTCAACTTAATTTCCGTTTTTATTTATTTATTTTTAATGTTTTAAAAACAAATTTATATATTTTTGATTACATAAAATCTTTGTTGAGAAAATAAGCATTTAATACAATAAAATGGATTTCCAAAGCACTATGAGCTAGCTAATTAGAAATCAAAAGAAAGTTTTCTGTGCAGTTCCATTTGTCCATTCAAAGTATGTAAGCTCTATAAAAAAAAAAATCTTTATTCAATAAAGATAAAAGCTAAATAAATTGAATATATGAAAATAAACTAGAGCTTAGACTGCTGGCTGAATAGAAACATTAATTAAATACAGGCTTTGAAGGCCAAAAACCCTGTAAAAAATAGTGATATCATCACTGTACTGCACATGGACTAAACAGAGAGCAAAGCAGAGCTTAGGAAGGGATCCAAAAGGCCCATTCACTAAAGACTGCCTGCAGATAACTACATGAGAAGGCAGATAAAAGGCCAGTCACTTTGCACAAGGAAACACTGCTACAGTGACCGGTCTTTACTACAAGAGGCTCCTGCACAGAGGCAAGGGTTTATGTTTGATTACTGCACAGATCTGGAAGAAATACACAAACACATCAAGATTTGATAAGAATATAGGGCCAAATTCTCAAAAGAGATACGCGGACTTAACTAAAGTTTTCAAAATTTACACGGCGCGTATATTTGCGCCCGATCTTCAAAACGAGTTAAGCCTAGATTTCCGGATTTTCAGTCCTACCTAAAATAATTACACCTGCGCATCCCCGGGCGCAAATTACGCTAGTCACGCCGCTGTTTTTGATAGGCAAAGATGCAAATGAGGGAGATAGGGCGATCCACAAAATTAAGTGTGTGCGCCGTAAATTACGCCCTGTGCGCACCTGTTAGTTTCCCTGGGCAAATTTACACATTATAAAAGCAGACCTAATTTTACACATGCCGTGTAAGGGTCTGCTCAAGCAACTGAATAGAGGTGCCCGGCACATCAATGATTCTAACGGCACTCGCCACTTTACAGGCACAAAGAAGGAGGAGGGCACAGAGGAGGAGGATGCGGGCACAGGAGAGGGTTTACCGCCCACGGCGCGATCTGTTTGCCATGCCTGATTATGAGGTGTATGGCAACTTCAGATTTGACAGGGAAGCCATCCTGGAGCTCACCCAAATACTTCAGGAGGATCTCACCACCCCAACCCAACGATCCCATGCCCTGCCACCTCTACAAAAAGTTATGGCAACCCTTCATTTTTTGGCCACTGGGTCTTTCCAGCGTGCATCTGGAGGTCTGGCTGGGATGGTGCAGTCGACAATGAGCCGATGTGTCCATCAGGTGGTCCCTGCCATACTGCGGCGCATGGTCAACCAGTTTGAAAAGCCCACCCAGGAGGAGCAGCGTCTGCAAGCCATGACTGACTTCTATAACATTGGTGGCTTCCCACGGACCATCGGGGCGATAGACTGCACCCATGTGGCACTACAGCCCCCCGATGAAACTGAGCACCTGTTCAGGAACAGAAAAGGTTGGCATTCGATCAACGTCCAAGCTATAGTAGATGCTCATGGCCTCATCTGGCACGTTTGTGACAAATTTCCAGGGTCGTGCCACGACAGTTTCATTCTCCGGCAGACCAAGGTCTACCAAGACTTGGAGCAGAATGTGTATGGAGACAGCTGGCCGATTGGTGAGTGACATTGGTGTCAGGTATGCCCCCCCCATGATGCAGACATCACAAGGGGCACATGCATGACTAATATCCTCCTGTCTTTTCCCTTACAGGTGACTCTGGATATGCCTTGGGACCCCACCTAATGACACCATTTAGGAACCCCCAAACACCAGGAGAACACAAATATAATGAGGTGCACATTCGCACGCGGTCAATTGTAGAGCGGACATTCGGGCTTCTCAAGTCCCGCTTCAGATGTCTTGACCAGACTGGGGGTACACTCTTGTATTCCCCAGACTTTGTCTGTCAAATAATTGGGGCATGTTGCATACTCCACAATTTTGCAATGAGAAGGGGCCTGCATATTGAGTTATGTCCTGACCTGACCCCCCACCCAGGCAATCCCCCCCCCCCAACCACCTCTACCCGGTCTGCTGAGGGCACAGCAATAAGGAGACGACTTGCTGAAGGCATCTTTTCCCAGTAAATGGACCTTCATTATCTCACTTTATTGTTTGGTTTTACACCATAAACGCACAGATATTATGTGACATTTAAAATGTTTCTTTGCACAGTAAATGCACAATAATTATATGACAATGAGAATGTCTTTTTTCATATAAAACGCACATTAATTATCTCACAATGAGAATGCATGAATGCACACCACTGTGGTCCCTAGCACAGACACATCACATGCACATCGAATTGGATTAGATCCAAGTACCCCCCCCCCCTTTGGTACTTGGGAGCAGTAACGCCCCGCCACGGCTCCAATTATGTCACTGTGCATTCATACACCATTCAGGAACCTGGGATGACTTCTCCCTGGTCCTGGGGATCCCTACTCCACCAAGACTGAGGGTGACACCCTTATGTTATCAGGAATGCCACCCCCCCACATTCACACATCATTCACACACATAAACCAAATCATAAGTACAGTATAATAAAAAAAACCAAAAAAAAACAAAAGTACCCCTGCAACTTAGTGATGTTGCCGAGTGCTCCTTCTGGGCTGACCACGGGCACGGCCACGGCCATGGCCACGGCCAACTGGAGTATCTTCACGGGGGGGGTCTGTGCAGGGGAGGGAGTATCTTCACGGGGGGGTCTGTGCAGGGGAGGGAGTATCTTCACGGGGGGGGGTCTGTGCAGGGGAAGAAGGAGCCTCCCCTGGTGTCTGTCCTCCTGCTGGCCTGCCCTCCAAGGCCACGGCTATCCTTGTCAGACAGGCAGTGATGTCAGCCGTATTAGCCTGGCCAGCCCGGGTATTGGCCTGCACAGCCCGGGTATTGGCCTGCACAGCCTGGGTCAGGGCGGTCACCTCCTGGGCCACGCCTGTTGTGGTGTTCTTCAGGTCCCACAAACAGGTGATGACCCCCACTGAGTTGGTGGCCACATCACCCAGTGAATCCCTCATTAAACCCAGGCTGTGCTCCACCTTGGTCATTGTTTTTTTAATTTCACCCAGACTGCGGGTCTGCCGGGCATTGTCCCTCAGCAGACTGACCGGCAGACGCTCAAACCCCCCCCTGGTTTCCGGGGTCGGCCTCCTACTTGCCCCTGAGGCTTGTGGCCTTGGAGGAGGGGTTGGAGTGACCCATGGGGGCTGCTGCATGTTGGAGGAGGGTTGGGAGGGGCCACCCCTGATGGTGGCCTGACTGCTGGGAGCCTCTGGGGTACCCTCAGGGGATGACTCAAAGGTCCCATCTTGGCCCATCAGGATTTGCCGGCCAATCACAATATTTTCTTCCTCCTCCCCCTCATCCTCCTCCCACTCAACATCCAAATTAGGGGAGTTGTGGGCACTCCCCTCCCATGGCGAATCCTGCCCTTCTTGGGACTCAGCATCAGCCTGTCTTGGGGGTGGTGCAGCAGCCTGCCCTGATGGGCCAGCAACCTCCTGCCCTGATGGGGCTGCCACCTCCTGCCCTGATGGGGCTGCCACCTCCTGGGCTGATGGGGCTGCCACCTCCTGGGCTGATGGGGCTGCCACCTCCTGGGCTGATGGGGCTGCCACCTCCTGGGCTGATGACCCAGCAACCTCCTGGGCTGATGGGGCTGCCACCTCCTGGCCATCTGGGGAGGACACAAAACAATCACAGGTTGGTGGATCCACACACTTGGCACATCTTAACTTCCCCCACCCACACATGCTAATCACCAGATAGAAAACATAAAAAACTTACCTGTCCTCACAGGAGCATCAGAGTCAAAGCCAGGCAGGCCCACCACCTGCTGTGGGTGGAAACACTGGGCCACTGCCCATTCCTCCTCACTCATCCTGACTGGGCAGGGTCCCCCTCCTCCAGTGCCCCTGGTATGGGCATGCAGAGTTGCCAGCTTGTTCCGGGACATGCTCTTTAAGTCGTTTATTTTTTTGGGGGATTCCAGCGATGGTCCTGGTCCCCCCCCCCCCCCCCGACGCATTGATCCGATCGGTGATCTTTTTAAGGATCTCCTTCCTCCTGGCCGGGGTGGTGTTCTGGCTCTCAGGGCCATGTAGAAAACGACCATATTTTATGATGCCCTGAGCAAGAATATGCTTCTCTGCCACTGAAAAATTTAGCTTCCTGCGCTTGGTGGCCATCACAGACACCACCCAGCAACAGGAAACTCACCCAAAAAACAATCAACAATACACACACAACAAAGAAAAAAAATCACAGCAAAAACAAAAATAAAACACAAACAGACAGCTACTATAAATTCAAAAACAAACAGGCAAAAAACGGAAACAAAAAACAATCACACACCAAAAAACAAACACTTATCAAAAACAAACAGGCAAAAAATCAAAACAAATAACAAATTATCAAAAACAAACACCAACTATACACTACAACTCCTCAACAACTTTTCTCACAAACAAATCTTACCAACAAACACTGACAAACGTTCAAAGCAGAAGCAACTTGCTTTAGGAAGGGAACACAGGGAAATACTTTTGCAGGGGAAGTGTGTTTGACTGGGGCTATTTAGACACAGGGCGATCCTCAAACTAAGTACGCTTGGCCTTTTACCTATCTCACTGATTGCGATGAGCAAAGTTCTGCACATGCCCAGTGAAGTCCAGATTCGTAAGCGCATGCGCAGTACGGCCGGCCCTTCATTTGCATGGGGTCACGGCTCATTACAATGAAGCACGCCCACTTCCTTCCCACTTGCCATAACCACGCCTTACGCCTCGGAATTTAGGTTACGGATGGCGCAATTTTGTGCGCAAATGCGCTGTGGATACGGCACTTACGACACCAACTTAGGGCGCCGTAACTTAAATGACATAAGTTAGGTAATACTAAATTTGCACAGCTTTTTGAGAATTTGGCCCTCTATTGCCTTTTGTAATTAGACACTATGGGCCAGATCCACAAAAACGGGTGTATATTTAGGCGGGCGTAGCGCATCTCATATGCGCTATGCCACCGTAACTCAGAGTGGCTCGTAGGGTATCCACAAAGCACTTACTCCCATATGTGCGCCGGCGTAACATAAATCGGCCGGCGTAAGCCTGCGTAATTCAAAGTAGGCTTGGAGTGGGCGTGTTGTATGTTAATCTAGCATGACCCCAAGTAATTGACGCTTTTTACGAACGGCGCATGCCGCATGTATGCGACCGTCGGAAGCCTGTCGGAAGCCTGTCAATCAAAATAGGAACGCCCAGTCCCGAAGACCATACCCGGAAGCGGCGGAGAAGATCGCTCTCTAAAATGGTAAGTACTGCTTAGATTTTAAAAAAACTACCCGTTTCCCCTTGACAAAATGAGCATTAATCTAAGGTTAAAAAAAAAAATTCGGGTGAACTCCCGCTTTAAGGTTGTGGAGTTTGTAAAAAAAACTGTGCCTTGGCATGAATGCTGAGTGGAGTCAGAAAAAAAATCCTCAACTCTCATGAAGTAATAGAAAATGTCCTATTGTGTGCAGTAGTGTATTTAGGTTTTGTGCTGCCCTAGGCCTGACTAAACTTGTGCACCCCCTAATTTAAATATGACCCATTTCTTCCTGTCAATGCCACACCCCTTTCTGTTCAAGACCACCCTGAAATTTTTGAGTGTGGAAACTAGTTCTGAGGGCCTGGGGGGGTGGGGCATTGGATTCCCTTAATTTGCATAGATTACCTCTCACTTCCTGTTTGTCTATGGGGCAGGAAGTAAAGGGAAATCTCTGCAATGGGACAGGGATGGTAAAAAATAAACTGTCAGGGGCTATAACCCTCCCTTACTCTATCCAAAATGAAAAGAAAAAGTGTTGCCTATAGTTCTACTCTACTACTAAGCACAAATTTCTGATAATTTTATGGAGAGGACTAAGAAGATATAACCATGCCAATGGTGCAGCAGAAAACATATAGCACAGTGAGGAAGGTTTGTGGTCCAGGATGATAGGGCAGTAAAAATTAGAAGCAGCTTGCGGTATACTAACAGCGTAGCGCAAGCCAGCGCAGACTCTTTCCGTGCTGCCCCCCCCTGCAAAGTGCTGCCCTAGGCCTGGGCCTTGTTGGCCTAGGCCAGGATACAGCATTGATCGTGTGGTCTTAAAGTTTTCAAGGTGTCAGCTCCTGCATATAAAATGTGTTGGATTAGTTTAATGAATTCGGTAGCTCCTCACCTGAAGACACTATCCCGATTTTCTTGCATTGGAGCAGAATTACTCTATAACAAAAAAATTGAGGAAGCTGGGACAAAAAAGCTGACAGATTGTGGTGTTTAGTGTCTTGAGCACACAATGAGTAATGATTATCATTTATATTCTGTAAAGGCCTTTTATTTTTATGAACACTTCTTCCTCAGCTTATCACTTAGAAAAGAACGTAGTTATCACCTAAAGCACCTTTTCTCTGTCAACAACATCCTAAGCTCCTGGCGCTGCATTCCCAATGTTTACACAAACTGTTATTGCCTGGGTGACTGAGATTGATCACTGAATAACGAGTTTGTGCTACCCCAGGCTGTCTGGATGCTGTGGTGGGTGCCTGCTCTCCTGTAGCTTGTTCTAGATACTCTCAGGATAAGACAGCAACATTTTTACATTTTTGCCCTGGCTGTTTTGTTTAAAGTTCTGTTCTACACATTATCCTAAGTATGGAAGGCTTGAAAAATGTTCAGCCTCAGCCTCAAGGAGGTACTGTATAAATACATACATAAACAAGCAACTTGTTTATCGCATGTACTGTACTGTCAAAACTGCTTAGTTATATGAACTTCTAAACGGAATTAAAAGCCAATATGTTGTTTCCGTCTTCCTGAGGCCGTGTTCACACTGATACAACACCACAGTCATACGACTGTGGATCCGACTTTGCCCATCGACTTCATGTCTGACTTCCGTCCGACTTTAATGAACAGGATCCGACTTTGAGCCGAACACCCCCCCCCCCCCCGTTCAGTTCGCACCAGAACCTGCGAACAGACCAAGGGGCAGATCCACAGAGCGAGTACGCCGGCGTATCTACTGATACGCCGGCGTACTTTCAAATTTCCTGCGTCGTATCTTTGGTTTGAATCCACAAACCAAGATACGACGGCATCTGGGTTAGATCCGACAGGCGTATGGCTTCGTACGCCTTTGGATCTTAGATGTAATACTTTGGTGTCTGCTGGGTGGAGTTCTCATCGTTTTCCGCGTCGAGTATGCAAATTAGCTATTTCCGACGATCCACGAACGTACGCGCGGCCGTCGCAATCTCTTACGTCGTCTCTAGTCGGCTTTTTCCGGCGTATAGTTAAAGCTGCTATTTTGCGGCGTATAGTTAGACTTGTTATGTTAAGTATGGCCGTCGTTCCCGTGTCGAAATTTGAATTTTTTTTTTGCATAAGTCGTTCGTGAATCGGGATGGACGTAATTTACGTCCAGGTCAAAACCAATGACGTCCTTGCGACGTCATTTAGCGCAATGCACGGCGGGTAATTTAGGGACGGCGCATGCGCAGTTCGTTCGGCGCGGGGATGCGCTTTATTTAAATGAAACACGCCACCCTACTCGCCGATTTGAATTAGGCGCCCTTACGCCACAAGAGATACACTACGCCGCCGTAACTTACGGCGCAAATTCTTTCTGGATTCGAAGCAACAAAAAGTAAGTTACAGCGGCGTAGCGTATCTCCCATACGCTGCGCCGGTGCAGATCTCTGTGGATCTGCCCCCAAAAGTTTGTGTGAACTTTAGAACCCCATTAAAGTCTATGGGACTCAAACGTTTGAAATCTAAATTGCTAATTTTAAAAGCTAATATGCTTTTGTCCTAAAAAGTGTTTGGGGACCTGGGTCCTGCCCCTGGGAACATGTATCAATGCAAAAAAAAAGATTTAAAAACTGCATTTTTTTCGGGAGCAGTGATTTTAAATGACTTTTTATCCTTCAGAAATGACACTTTGTGCAGGGACAGTTCTAAGCACGGGAAACAAGCGCTGCTTTACAGGCATACTATACACCCCCTAGGTACGAAATTTAAAAGAATATTTCACTTTTAGTGTTTCACTTTAAGCATGATTAAAATCACTGCTCCCGAAAAAACAGTTGTTTTTTTAAACTTTTTTTGCATTGATACATGTCCTCTGGGGCAGGACCCAGGTCCCCAAACACTTTTTAAAATTAGCACTTTAGATTTCTCCCATAGACTTTTCATGGGTGTTCTGCGGCTTTTCGAATTTCCCGTGAACACCCCAAATTGTTCACTGTTCGGCGAACAGGCAATGTTTGAGTCTAACATGAGTTTGTCTCGAACTCGAAGCTCATCCCTAATCCAGACAATACCAGGCCCTTTAAATCTGGTATGAATCTTGAAGAGGAAACACTTGGCAAAAAAAAATATGACTTACGGCCCCCTCGCCCCCCAAGATCATACTAGACCCTTAGGGACCCCACACTAAAATGTTAAAAAATGGCGTGGGGTCCCCCCAAAATCCATACCAGACCCTTAGGCCTCGTACACACGATAGGTTAACCAGAGGACACCGGTCTGATGGACCGTTTTCATCAGTCCAAACCGATCGTGTGTAGGCCCCATAGGTTATTTAACCTTAGGTTAAAAAAAAGCCAACTTGCTTTAAAATTAACCTATGGATTCCTAACCGATGGGAAAAAAACGATCGTTAGTAGGCACGTCCATCGGTTAAAAATCCACGCACGCTCAGAATCAAGTCGACGCATGCTTGGAAGCATTGAACTTCGTTTTTTTCAGCACGTCATTGTGTTTTACGTCACCGCGTTCTGACACGATCGTTTTTTTAACTGATGGTGTGTAGGCACGACGGACCATCAGTCAGCTTCATAGGTTAACCTATGACAACGGTCCTTCAGACCGTTCTCCCCTGGTTAACCTATCGTGTGTACAAGGCCTTATGCGAGCATGTAGCTCAGCAGGTCAGGAAAGGGGGGGGACGAGCGAGCATCCCCCCTCCCGGACCATACCAAGCCACATGCTCTGGGTGGGTGCTTTGGGGCAGAGGGGTTCCTCTAGTACTTCCTCCGGTCCTTCTCGCTGCGCTGAACCAAAGGAAGAAGATAACAGCGCAGCGAGTAGAACCGGAGGATGAAGACATCACCAGAGGGAGAAGAGGTGCTGGAGCTGCTTTATTAAAGGACTTTTTCAAAAACCTGTGTGCTGGTTTTATTTCTTTAACACCATGTCAAAGAACCCCCCCCCCCACGTGCGGACGTCATCTTGGCGCCAAATAGGTTTATTTAAGGGTGCTGACCCTGGGGCCTCTTGCTGCTTGATCTACAGCGCGTTCTGAGACAAAACCTGACACCTGTTACCCGTATCTACCTGTTCCTGAGACCCGGCTTGCCTCTGACTACCCTTGATCTCCACCTGCCCTGACCTCGGCTTGTCTGACCACGTTTCTGCCTGATCCACTGATCTGTCTGCTGCCCGCCAGTTGCCAACCTGGCTTGGACCACGACTCAGCTCCTGCTCTGACCGTGCATCTGATTCGCATACCAGTGTATGACCCGGCCTGCCTGGACCTGCTTCAGTCTATCTGTAATACGATACACCTCCCTCAGTGCTGATCCCGGCTTCCTGAATCCGGCCCCAGTCACCTGCTGTCCAGTCTCCCTTAGCACCGCTGGCACCACTCCGGAGTGTACAGGATTCCAGTTCAGCCCAGCACCAGCGTTCCGCCAGGCGCTTGTGTCACTCGGCACTCTCGGGTTCCCTGTTCTTCCTGTCAGGGGCCCCGGAGTGAGAGGAGCAAGAGTAGCCGCTCCCTGCATATCAGGCTCCACCACCAGGTGCGTGACACGGGGTGTGTGCCTGGCTAAGGGTCTGGTATGGATCTTTAGGGGGAACCCACATCATTTTTCTATATTGGCATGGGGGTTCCCCTTAAAATCCATGGTCTTGGGGGGGCTGACTCCACGCAGCTTTTTTTTTTTGGCGTGGGGTTTCCCTTTAAGATCCATACCAGACTCAAAGGGGCTGGTATGGAATTGGGGGCAAACCCTATGCCGTTTTTTTATTTTGGCATGTGGTTACCCAAGATTCTCAGAGCACAAGTCACATGCCAAAGTCGGATCAGTTAAGATGATGATCTGACTTTGATCTGACTTCAATGATATTCAATGGGCTGAAATAGGACCAAAGTAGTGTAGGAACCTTTTTCAAAGTCGGACCGACTTGTGTCGGACCAGTTAAGATGGCTCTCATAGGAAACCATTGATTTATACACGTCATGTGACATTTGCTCCCAAAATCAGAGCATATGTTGTATCAGTGTGAAACCGGCCTAAAACTAGCATACAAGTTTTGGTAAAAGAGTTCATTACTAATAACTTAAACATCTTTTAGCATCAATATATATTTTAATGGGCACATAGTACATGTGTTATTTTGTCGCACATTTATCACACACACATCCTAATATCAAAAACCAACTGTAGGCCTTTAAAGTAAAATTAAACCTTTGGTTTAAAAAAATGTAATAAAAATAACCAACATGGTATACTTACCTGCTCTGTGCAATGGTTTTGCCCACAGCACCCTCAATCCTAAACTTCTGGGGTCCCCCCCCCGACTGCGCTGCAGGTCCCTCCTCTTCCGCAAGTACCAAAGTGCATCTATTGACATAGACCGGGCAACTCAGTCCCACCCACTGCTCTCTCGTCACAGCATTTGATTGACAGTAGCGGGAGCCAATAGCTCCTGCTGCTATCAATCTGCTGAATGAGGAGGGAGACAGCTGCAAAAGTCGCTGCTCTCCTGCACATCACTGGATTGGTTTGGGCTCAGGTAAGAATAAAGGGGGGCTGGGGGATCCTACAAGGTTTTTTACCTTAATGCATAGAATATAATAAGGTAAAAATCTTGAGGCTTTAGAATCACTTTAACCACTTATCATCCGGGTCAAGCTCCAAAACGTGTGTTTCCTTGTATGTGTGCTCCAAGGACATTGTACTATAAGATGGGCTCATGCAAATGATTGTGTATTCCGTAATCCATTACATAGTATATTGGTGTTATATTTATTTAAGTAGGGATTTGAATTGGTCTGATCATCAACTGTAATAACTATAATAACTATGCCACATGCAAAAACTGAAGTAGTAAGTAAGAAAGTAAAGTTTGATAGTGTTAGAACACCTAAGGAAATGGTTGTTTAATACAAAACTTATTTTCATTTACATTTGTAGATAAATCTTTTGTGTGCGCAAAACTTATATTTTTTTCCTCTAATTAGGCCTCTTAAACTACCCACGTGGGTAGGTATCACATGGGTAGGTACCAGAGCATGATGGGATTGTGAGGTCTATATAAATCCGATGCAAGCCACGCACTTGTCATTGCAGCGAGGAAAGGCGACGTGTCAACATCGGGAGAAGGAGAGAAGTGAAGAACATGACGTCACAGCGCGGAAGAAGAACTCACAGCACGGAAGGAGAAGAAGACGTACAGCACGGAAGAAGGCACCGGACAGCGAGAGGAAGAACCGGGGTGCGCCGAGTCAACAGCGGAGAGCGGCGAACATAGAAGGAGACCCCCGGAGAGTTGAGAAGACCCCCCGGATAGCGGAGAAGACCCGTCGGGATAGCGGAAGAAGAAGCCCCCCCGCCGAAGACGCCGGAGGAAACCCGCCGGGGGGTGGGGGCTTTTTTAAAAGCGACCCCCCCCGGCGGTGGAAGAGAACCAGACGGCGGCCCCCACCCACCCGAAGACGTCAAAGAAGAAGCTCCCCCTGGTAAAAGAGCTAATAAAGAAGACAGGGGGAGCCTCCGGAGCAGAAAAATAAATTATTTTAAAAACCCTTGTGTGGTGTGTTTATTAACTTTGACATTTTTCCTACAGGTGAATGGTTAGGGGTACGATGTACCCCATATCCATTCACTTAGGGTGGGGGGCCGGTATCTGGGGGCCCCCTTATTAAAGGGGGCTCCCAGATTCCGATAAGCCTCCCGCCCGCATACCCCGACAACCAACGGCCAGGGTTGTCGGGAAGGGGCCCTGTCCTCATCAACATGGGGACAGGGTGCTCTGAGGTGGGGGGGCCGCAGTGCGCCCCCTGCCCCAGAGCACCCAACCCCCCCATGTTGAGGGCATGCAGCCTGGTACGGCTCAGGAGGGGGGGGGCGCTCGCTCGTCCCCACTCCCTTCCTGGCCGGCCGGGTAGCGTGCTTTGGATACGGGTCTGGTATGGATTGTAGGGGGACCTCCTACGCCGTTTTTTTTCGGCGTAGGGGGCTCTCCTTACAACCCATAACAGACCTAAGGGCCCGGTATGCTCCTGAGGGGGGAACCCATGCCGGATTTTTATTTAAAATCCGGCGGGGACTTCCCCCTCAGGATTCATAACAAACGCCGCACACGTGTAGAATTGGCGGGAATCCAAGTCGGATCTCCCGTCGCTTCTATGACGCGCTTGCTGGGATGTGCTGTCACTATTCCAGTGAGTGTGAGATGTCGGCGAGATCTCGGCACCATGTCGCCGAGAATCAGCGCGATGCTGTCGTGCTAAAAACACAATATCACAAACACCTACTGTACTAACAACAGACTGCAGAATAGTCAAAACCTAGTAAAGTACTGTATGTGCAAGCACCACCAAGAGTCTGCAGCTCCAGTCTATACAGTAACAGATGACAATGCTTAAATCCCAACTGGCTCTCATTTAAACACACTATCCCCAAAAATGATCACACTGCCTGGCAGTAGGACTGCCTCTTATTTAATATAATAAGAATAAAAAATTAAAAGCATTTAAAGAATGTTTACTTTTTCAGCAACACAGAGTGAAGTGCACTCCAATCTACCAAGCGCCCTGTGCAAACAGACGGCAGCCTAATGACATGATTTTGGCAAACGTTTCTTCAATAAAGTAAAAAGCCTTATAAACCAAAATACCTATTCGTTATAGCGATTTCGTAAAAGCACAAATCAGATAGCAAAAAACAAGTTCGAGCATCAAGAAAATAAAAAAATAAAAAGTTGGCCCGGGCAGTTTAGGTCATAATGTGCTAGTATGTATTGCATATTTTTTTTCAAGAGTCCCAAACCAACTTAAATTTCCCATTACAAATTAAAATTTTCAAAATAATTTTACAAAAAAAGTGGCTGCTGTGAGGTACAAAAACAGCTTGGCATAAATGTTGACGACATTTACCTGAAGATGTTTTACATTTTGCTGTCACAAGCTTTTGCCTGAAAAGCATTATTTTTTTTAAACACTCTACTCACAGCTAATTAAACGTTTAATTTAGAATAAGCAAAAGGTGCGCAAAATCCTATAGTTCATTTTCTTTAGAAAGCAGCCAAAGCCTCAGTAGAAAAACATATCCCTGTACAGAAGGACCCTTGCTCCCTGTGTGGAAGCAGTAGTCTCTCTTCAGAGATCTGACATGTTCTCTGTTGAATCTGACCTAAGACCCAAATGTCTTTAGTCTGCTTGTCTTCAGCAAACTGTTTGCAGGCTTTTTTTGTGCATCATCTTTAGAAGGGCTTCCTTCTGGGACAACAGCCATGCAAGCCAATTTGATGCAGTGTGTGGCATATGGTCTGAGCACTGACAGGCTGCCCCCCCCCCCCCCCCGCCCCATCAACCTCTGCAGCAATGCTGACAGCACTCATGCGTCTATTTACCAAATACAACCTCTGGATATGATGCTGAGCATGTGCACTCAACTTCTTTGGTCAACTATGGCAAGGCTTTTCTGAGTGAAACCTATCCTATTAAACCGCTGTATAGTCTTGGCCACTGTGCTGCAGCTCAGTTTCAGAGTTTTGGCTATCTTCTTCTAGCCTAGTTCAGTGATGGCAATGCTTTTTGAGCCTGAGTGCCCAAACAACGACACAAAACCAACTTATTTATTTCAAAGTGCCAACATCGAATTAAACCTAAGAGCGGCTCTGTACAGAGCATGGGACTGATCATCCCTCTAAATGAGCCCTAAAAGACCAAAAAACATACGATTATGCCCACAAAAAAACCTTTGTGCTTTTTCAAAGGAGTGCGTTGCGCTCAGAATGTAGGGTTCAGGAATGCGTTATGCTCAAAGTGCAGGGTTCAGGGGGGTGATGTGAAGACCAGTAGAGGACACCCCCCAGTGACCTTTGGTTTCCCTTCCATAGCACTGTCCTACCTTTGTATGTACACAGTCCTCCACATGGTCATGCTTCAGTGCCTGAACCCCTGCACAGGCAGTTGCTCTCCTATTGGCTCTCAAAGTCCAGGAAGGAAGGAGTCACTCTTCTCAAACTTGGTTTTCAAAGGCATCGTGGCACAGGCACTAATCTTGGTGCATGCAGGGAGGTATTTACACACATCGGCTGCCCTGCTGCCTGATCGCACTGATGCAAGGACGGGAGTCGGCTCCTTCGTGCCTGCCCCACCAGTGCAAGTGACTGCCTGGCTGGGGGATTCCCCCCTATCCTGGCGGCGCTGGCTCCGTAAGCTGCATGTCCACTGAGAGGGCGGTGCCTGCCAGCTGTGGCCCTCATGGAATAGGTTCGCCATCACTGGCCTAGGCCATCTTGTGTAGATGTACACACATGTAGAGCAACAATTCTTTTTTTCAGATCCTCAAAGTTCTTTGCCATGAGGTGCCATGTTGAATTTTCAGTGACCAGTATGGGAGAGAGAGCGATAACACCAAATTTAACACACCTTCTCCCCATTCACACCGTAGACCTTGTAACACTGAGTCACATGACACCGGGAGGGAAAATGGCTAATTGGGTCCAATTTGGACATTTACACTTAGGGGTGTACTCACTTTTGTTGCCAGCGGTTTAGACATTAATGGCTGTGTGTTGAGTTAATTTGAGGGGACAGCAAATTTACACTGTTAAACAAGCTGTACACTCACTACTATACATTGTAGCAAAGTGTAATTTCTTCAGTGTGGTTACATGAAAAGATATAATAAAATATTTTAAAAAATGTGAGAGGTGTACTCACTTTTGTGCGATACTGTATGCACTTACAATAAGTGTTGCAGTCTATATGTTTTTTTTATTGGGAGCCCATAGTTCTACTTTGACACTCTTTTCCGCTAAATGTAAATACTTTATTGCATATTTAAACATAAACCATATATTTTATATACTGAAGCTCACCAGTACCTGAAGTGATATTAAACCTTGAATGTTCTTGGGCAGTCATGATTATACAGGCTGGGCTTCATATATGCCTGCCTTTGTTCTTTTCTAAAACATGGTGTAACTTACACAATAAAGACAGCGTACTTTGTGCCTTTCTTTAAAGTCGTTTTAGGCTAGGTTCACACTGTGTGCGGCCACAGCTCCGAGCAGGTCCGGTGCATCACCATTAACCATTTCAGGTCCGAATTAGGTCCGAATTTTTGCCTGAATACGGACCTGAAATGGAAGCAAAGACGCCAAGGACTCTTCTGCTGTGCGCACAGCGGCGGCCCCCCGGAACCTGCTCCATTAAGAGCCGATCCCAGCTTCCTGACATGCAAATTGCTTGCTGGGAAGAACCTGCATCCAATTCACTTTTTTTTTAATATAAAACTGTTAGATATTTTAGATTTACCTTTCCATCCCGATCTTTGTAGTTATTATCTTTATTTCTCTCTCTGCACTCCCAGCAGCCTCTGGCTGGAGAGCACACACAGCAACTCTCTTGAAAGCACTTGGGGTGGGACTACTTTTCCCATAAGCACCTTCAGATTCCTTCAAACTGCGCATATTCAGGGTGCTTTTCTGCTGATTTTGCCTTGCACTTGCAATTGCAGGAGAGTGAGGAGGTAGAAAGATCAATGGTTCTCATTTCTCCAGTCTGATTATGCAACCCATGCATGTCAGATAGAGCAGGGAGACATCAAGGTGTAGTCCAGAACTCTGGAGAGGGAACGCTTGTTTACTTAAACACACCTAGTACACATGATGAGACAATCGGACGTAAAATACAGCTTTTGGAGTGATTGTCCGATAATCTGATCATTAGAATGTTGCTTTCTGAGCTGATCACGATAGTTCATGCCAAAATATCCGAAGGGACAAGCACAAAAAATGTTTCTTGTACGACAACAGAATATGCGATTTTCATTTAATCAGTACAGTATTCATCTGTGAAAAATCAAATGACCAAGACCGCGCATGCTCGGAAACAAAGGAATACATTACAATTGAACTCAATATTGTGAAAACACAAAAATAAATCAATATAATGACATCAAACTTATTAGGTGAAAACAAGTGTATAAAGAAATCACACCAAATATGTAAATAAGTGTCCATAAAAACCCATTCACAAGGGCTAAAAAGGAAAAATATATGTGAAACAAGAAAGTCCAAAGGAAAAAAAAATCATCCACGGTTCACTTGCTCCACCAGTGTCCCCGCAAACACAATTCGTAGTGCTTCCACCTCCAGGTGACACAAAGTATTATAAGCCTCTTACCAGATCCTATGGACCATCATATAGTATGGTCAAATGCACATGTAACATCTCCTTATGCAGAGAAACTCCAAAGCGCTAAACGTGATCCAGTCATGGTTGGTTCATCAGCAGGATGAAATATAAAAATAAAAAGCATATACGCCCATAGTGTAACCCATAAAAAACATTTATTCAAAAAATAACAAGTAAAACCTGCAAATGGATTTACACTAAGCAAATCCTTGGACAATAGGTTTTGGAAGAGCAATTGTATCTGTTTTTATTGCTATATGCAAGCTTTTGAAACCTATTGCCCAAGGATTTGCTTAGTGTAATTCCCTTTGCAAGTTGTACTTGTTATTTTACACTATGGGCGCATATATTATTATTATTATACAGGATTTATATAGCGCCAACAGTTTGCGCAGCGCTTTACATCAGGGAAGACAGTACAGTCACAATACAATTCAATACAGGAGGGATCAGAGGGCCCTGCTCGTTAGAGCTTACAATCTAGAAGGGAGGGTCAAGTGGAACAAAGGGTAGTAGCTGTGGGGGATGATCAGATGGACTCAAATGCAAATACAGTTGTTAGGTGTGGGTAGGATAGGCTTCTCTGAAGAGGAGGGTTTTCAGGGATCCTCTAAAAGCTAATAGAGAAGGAGATAGGCGGATAGATTGGGGTAAGGAGTTCCATAGGCTTGGAGAGGCTCTGGAGAAGTCCTGGAGACGAGCATGGGAGCAGGTGATGAGAGAGCTAGAGAGTAGGAGGTCTTGAGAAGAGCGAATAGAACGATTAGGTTGGTATTTAGAGACTAGGTCAGTGATGTAGCTAGGGACAGAGTTGTGGATGGCTTTGTAGGTAGTAGTTAGTAGTTTGAATTTAATTCTTTGGGTGAGTGGAAGCCAATGGAGGGATTGACAGAGAGGGGAAGCAGAGACAGAGCGGTTGGTAAGGTGGATCAGTCTGGCAGCAGCATTCATGATGGACTGAAGGGGGGATAGAGTATGCAGAGGTAAGCCAATGAGGAGGGAGTTGCAGTAATCAAGGCGAGAGATGACCAGGGAGTGAATTATGAGCTTTATGGTGTCATTGGTTAGAAAGGGGCGTATTTTGGAGATGTTGCGAAGGTTGAGGCGGCAAGATTTGGACAGTGATTGATGCTTTTTATTTAAATTTTTCATCCTGTTGATGAACCAACCCTGTCTGGATCACGTTTGACGCTTTAGAGTTTCCCTTCATAAGGAGATGTAACACACGCATTTGACCATACTATATGATGGCTCACAGGATGTGGTAAGAGGCTTTAATACTTGGTGTCACCTGGTGGTGGAAGCACTATGAATTGTGATTGCGGTGACACTGGTGGAGCAAGTGAATCGTGGATGATTTATTTCCTTTGAACTTTATTTTTTCACATATATTTTTTCTTTTTTAGACCTTGTGAATGGGCTCTTATAGACACTTATTTACATATTTGGTGTGATTTCTTTATACACGTTTTTTCACCTAATAAGTTTGATGTCATTATATTGATTTATTTTTGTGTTTTCACAATATTGAGTTAAATTTTTGTACCGCTGCTTCATATATTTATCACAATTCTTGCATTTAGTGTCACAGGTTGCTTAAGCGGCTGCTCATTTGTAATTTATATGTTTTAGCGCGGATATCCAATATGATTTTTGAATCCCTTACAATACATTACATCATTGCAGGAAGCTGTATTCTGTCTCTAATAACCTAGCATGCAAAAGAAAAACAGACGATCACTTGTCTGAAATTCTCATCGTATGTACCGGGCTTTAGTGACAATGACACTGCATATATGGTAAGAGCACTTTAAGGGGCGTAACACTGCAAAATTTGGTCCAGGCATCTAGACATCAATGATCATTTGTCTTTAAAGGGTTAGATGTGTGCCAGACAGATCTAAAACCTGGGGCAGTCTGTTATGCAGATCGCATATTCTCTACCTTACTATTGCTTAGTGAATCCATGCAAGCAATGTTAATTGATACAATGGGGCCACATAATGATAATACATGATAGTGAATGCTAATGGAAATTATTGAGATTGTTACGAGAAGGCTCTGTCTAGCAGAGACAGGAAAACCACTATCACAAGGGAAGATCTCTCCACTGAAGTCCCCAAATGTTATAAAAAGCCGGAGGATGATTTGGTTATCAGGTTTGGTGAACCTCATTAAAAATGCTTTCCATATATGAGTTTATTTTTCGCCTTTGTATCAAGGCAGAACTGAGAATTCAACTAAATAACTAAAGCTGGTTTCCAACATTGTTAGTTACGTTACCATTTATGAGAAGCTTACGCTCCCTATCTCATAAAAAAAGCTATCCACCTGGTAAAGAGCATAGTCATTTGTCTAAGATAAAGATATATGTTCCTCATAGTTCATCTGTGTTGCTTTTCATCCTGTAATTATACATAATTGTCTGGATTTATTTCCAAGAGTTCTGTAAATGACACATAGCCAACAAAATAAAGTACACACAATATTAATATCCTCTAAGAATGCCATTTCTACCTAATTAAAAACAATAAAATTACTGGCATTTTAGAGATCAAAGCCCCTTTAAAGACAAAGACAAAATGCCCTTTTTTGCATGGCTTACAATAGAAGGCATAATATTTATATACTT
The DNA here is from genome assembly GCF_905171775.1 of Rana temporaria. NCBI lineage: Eukaryota > Metazoa > Chordata > Amphibia > Anura > Ranidae > Rana > Rana temporaria. The sequence goes on from NC_053490.1 coordinate 400,938,944, forward strand.
TTTGTTATTTTCCTTTACAAATGTGCTTCATTCTCCCAATGCTTAACGTGCACCATCCTTTATGCAAGCCTTTTTTTTTCTTTTACATCTAACTGGTACAGAAGAAAAATGAGACGAAACCTGCATTTATTCTTCCTGATCAGATTTATGCTAGTAATCACTCCAGCGCCCCTCAGCCCCAGTCATTTATTTTTAATTTCCTCTCTATGAATAAAAGCACATCCTCATGCCGCTCAGGTTTTTCCCTCGCTTCCCCCTGAGCATCCTAAGCAGATAATCAGAGCGTGCAGTCATTCAACAGTAATCAATTAGCACCTACTTTGGTCTAAATTGAGAATATGCAAATTGGATACCTCATCAGATAGCACAGTCAACATTTCACAGAAACCGAAAAAATTCTTATCATCAGCATCGTAGGAGGACTTGTGTAAATTTCTGTCAAAAACACGTTGGACTGCTTCAACAACTTTAAAGATTTTTTTTGTATTAGTTCTATGGGTCCCTTATCTTCACTTCTTTATTTTGGGCATCACATCATAGATACAGTGTTTCATTTCAGATTTGTTTAAAATTTATAATCCCACAAGACGTACAGTGATTTAGGAACTGTAGAAAGCAGCAGGAGAAGGAATGTGACCTACCCAGCTTCTATAAATTTCTCCGCAAGACAACTGTGCATAACAAGTGCTGGACCATTTCGATTTGTGAATGCATAAATGCTATATATTTTAATAAGTCATATAGACTGTTGTGTGCTCAGATTCGGTCAGTAATCTAAAAAGGAATGGGCCTAATAAACCATAAATCAGAATGGTCTCCATGCACTGTTTTGAAATAAAACATTGCCCATTGTGTATCCCAATTTTCTTTCTTACAGCAATTTAACAATTAGGTATGCAGGAACGTCTGGCGATTTTGGTATGAAGGGAGGCCAAAAGAATAGATGAGTTTAGTGATACCAATTTGGAACTTCCACTTTGGCACAATCCTATGTTCCTCCACCTGCAGCAATTTACAGACAGTTCCTTCTGGGAACGTAAGGGCCTCATTACTTTAGATGATGTACACTAATTATGTACTGTCCTCTTTCGAAGAATTACAAAGAAAGTATGAGCTTCCACACACTGCCTATTTCTCTCAGATAAGGAGGAAGTGTTCTCACATGTATCTCTGGCTATTAACAATAAACATATACAACCATATATGTTACATCAATCCTACTTAACTGTGGTAAGAGCCGATTCACACAGGGGCAACATGACTTTGTGCGCGACTTGGACACTACTTGAGCGTGAACCACAGCGCGACTTGGGGCAACTTACAACGCAACTTGAAGTCGCCTCCAGGACAGGGGTCTTTGCCAGTGGCTTATCTTGAGGGGGAACTCCACGCCAAAATTTAAATAAAAAACCGGCATGGGTTCCCCCTCCAAGAGCATACCAGGTCCTTAGGTCTGGTATGTATTTTAAGGGGAACCCCCTACGCCGAAAAAACGGCGTGGGGGTTCCCCCAAAATTCATACAAGACTCTTATACGAGCATGCAGCCCGACCGGTCAGGAAAGGGGGTGGGGACGAGCGAGCGCCCCCCTCCTGAACCGTACCAGGCCGCATGCCCTCAACATGGGGGGTAGGTGCTTTGGGGCAGAGGGGCGCCCTGCGGCCCCACCACCCCAAAGCACCTTGTCCCCATGTTGATGAGGACAAGGGCCTCTTCCCGACAGCCCTGTCCGTTGGTTGTCAGGGTCTGCAGGCGGGAGGCTTATCTGAATCCGGGAGCCCCCTTTAATAAGGGGGCCCCCAGATCCCAGCCCCCCACCCGATGTGAATGAGTATGGAGTACATCGTACCCCTTCACCTGGGGGAAAACAGTGTCATAGAAAAAAAACACACTAGACAGGTTTTTAAAGTAATTTATTAGGCAGCTCCGGGGGTCTTCTTCTGACTTCTCCGCTCTCTCCGGCGTCTTCTCCTGCTCTCCAGTGCCTTCTTCCGGGTTCCACTGCTATCTTCTTCCAGCTCTTTTACTAGCGGTGGCCCGGTCTTCACCGACGTGTTCTTCCCTCTTCTCCCGCACTCCGGTGCCTTCTGTCGGGCTCCTCCTCTATCTTGTCCAAGCTCTTTTACTAGCGGGGGCCCAGTCTTCTGGGTCGTCTTCTTCCCTCTTCTCTTCTTCCGATGTTGACTCGACGATCTCTCCCGCTGTAATGCCATGTGCGCGGTGTGCAACGATTTATATAGGCATGGGGCGTGGTCACTGGGTGATGTTGCAGTGTGCCCCCTGCCCCAAAGCACCTACCCCCCATTTTAAGGGCATGCGGCCTGGTACGGTTCAGGAGGGGCTGGGTTGCGTGTTCGGATAAGGGTCTGGAATGCTGTTTTTCGGAGTAGGGGGTTCCCCTTAAAATCATGTGTTGTATGTCACCGCGTTTGAGAACGAGGAAATTTTGGCTTGACTGTGTGTACGCAAAGCAAGCTTGTCGAGTTCCTCGACAAGCCTGACAAGGAACTCGACGAGGAACTCGATGTGTTTCGCCCGTCAATTTTCTCGGTCGTGTGTACGAGGCCTAATCATTGGAGGAGAGCAGGTTGAGTTCCTAGGAACACCAGGGATTTCACACAAAGGAACCAATACAAGGAGAACAGGAGACTTTATGATAATAGTACCTGGTATAGCAGGGACATATTAGGAATATGAAGTGTTGGGGTAACAAACGCTTTAAGTATTATGTTCTTTACCGTTGGGTCTTGAACCTGGGAATTTGCAGTCTTGGTTTTCATGCTTGTAGTTCATTACGTACTTGTTTGCAATGTTAGCTACTTAATTTCAGAAAGATAATTGGTGATTGTCATGCTATATTATGTATATAATGTACACTTATATTATTGCTTCCATATATGTGAACCAAAATTTGTATTTTAAGCTGCTATGTTAAGCAATATGTTTTATATGTACCATTGTTTTGCATTTTCGTCAAGCAGGGAAAACTCATAAACTCTACCAGAAATTGATCCCCAAAGCACAAATATTAAAAATATTTGTATTTAATATCCATATTATGACAGCACATAATATATACATTTAAAAAAGCTTGGCCAGGTAACAATAAAAAAACAACAACACACAGACCGACCCCCTCCTTCAAACAATTAATGTCTATTTCCATAACCACAAAATAACAAATAAACCTTTCCACATTTATCAGGGTGGATTATTTCCCCTGTGTATCCTAAGAATGGAGGCACATACTATGTAATGCACTCCAATATGTTGCCAATGATGATGGACAGTGTGATATATACCAGTCCCATGTAATCCACATCAGTTGCAAAAATTGACTACCATATGCAGTATACAGTGGATCAATATATGGAGATCATATGACCATTTTTTTGCAGTAAATTAGTGTATGTCATGTGCATCCATCTCGTTTCCAGTGGAAATTTGGAAACATGGAAAATTTCACTCTTCTTCTACATATAATGTGTGCATCTTATAAAGCTCCCATATAGTCACCATGGGTGCAATGACCAGATGCTATGCTGTATAGGGTCTCATAGAAAGGCACTATCATGCAATTATATGCATCACAATTTCTGCCAAGGTAGTCACTCTGTTGTATGTATAGCTTCAACCATCTTGTCAGCAATTTACATTCCACCCATGAACAAAAATTGTTCCAGGTAGAGTAAGGACCATCATAAGATGTGAAACAGTATTTTTGATCTTCAAATGAATAACATGCATAACTTAATCCAGCCATCTATTCTGCTCAAATTGTCACAGGTAGTAATGAATATACTTATCAGTCCATCAGGTATCTGCATAGAGGGCAATACGTGGACCGGTAAGTCCATGTATTGCATGGCAATAGATGGAATATGGTCAATAGCCGTTTAGCTGGATTCATCGCAACACTGGCTGAATCAATGGAAAATAGGGGTTTGAGAGATGAAGCCATTTTATATAACGTCTTATGAATTAAATAGTAAAAATCCTAACTTCCAATGCGTTGCTCAGTCTATCATGAGCTCAATTTTTCTTGTATCCCCTGAAACGTTTTGGTTTGTGGAATTTGGCCATCATTTTCAAAGCCGATTTAACTTTTTCTCCCATTGATTTCATCATATTATATAATGCAGCTGCACACTACATAATAAAGAAGTTCAAATAACAAATCAAGATTTGCCCATCAACAGATGCATTACACTCAGGCCCCGTACACACGACCGAGTTTCTCGGCAGAATTCAGCCAGAAACTCGATCAGAGCCGTATTCTGCCGAGAAACCCGGTCGTGTGTACACTTTCGGCCGAGGAAACCGACGAGGATCTCGTCGGGCCAAATAGAGAACATGTCTCTATTTCCTCATTAGTCAACGGGGAAACTTGGCTCGCCGAGATCCTCGGCGGCTTCACAATGAACTAGACGAGCAAAACGATGTGTTTTGCCCGTCGAGTTCCTCGGACGTGTGTACGGGGCCATAGGGTCAATCCTCTTTGAATTAAATTTTAGATATGATGGTCAAATGGGCAAAATCTTATTTAATGTTAAGGATGAATACTTTTTGGAAATTATGGGCTTATTTCATAAAATACAGACAGATAAATGTCCAGAAAACTTTCACAGATCAAACTGCAGAAAGAATCCTATATAAATACTGTAAGAGCATGGCACTCTTTCAGCAACAATTTATACTTTATCCCCAAAGTGCGATCTAAAAGGTTTTCTTTCATCATCTAAATTTTACATTTTAAATGCCTTTAACCACTTCCAGCCCAAGAACGTAATTTTGTTAACCACTTAAAGCCCCGGACCATTTTGTAGCTAAAGGACCTGCCTCAATTTAACTGACAATTGCGCGGTCGTGAGACGTGCTTCCCAAACAAAATTGACGTCCTTTTTTTCCCACAAATAGAGCTTTTTTTTGTGGCATTTGATCACCTCTGCGGTTTTTATTTTTTGCGCTACAAACAAAAATAGAGCGACAATTTTGAAAGAAATTCAATATTTTTTACTTTTTACTATAATAAATATCCCCCAAAAATATATAAAAAAACATATTTTCTCCTCAGTTTAGGCCGATACGCATTCTTCGACATATATTTGTTAAAAAAAAATAAGCGTTTATTGATTGGTTTGCGCAAAAGTTAAAGCGTCTACAAAATAGAGGATAGTTTTTTTTTTACTAGTAATGGCGGCGATCAGCGATTTTTATCATGACTGCGACATTATGGCGGACACATTGGACACTTTTAACACTATTTTGGGGCCATTGTAATTTTTACAGCGATCAGTGCTATAAAAATGCACTGATTACTGTAAAAATTACACTGGCAGTGAAGGGGTTAACATGTAGGGGGAGCTGAAGGGGTTAAGTGTTTCCTAGGGAGTGATTGCTACTGTGTGGGAGCGTGGCTTGGCGTGTGACGTCATTGATTGTTGTTCCCTATGACAGGGAACAGACGGTCAGTGATACTCACACTAGAAAGAAAGGGAAAAGGTTTGTTTACACTTACCTCTCCCCGTTCTTCAGCTCTGTGACCCGATCGTGGGACACCGGCAGCGATCGGTTTCCGCGGGTGCGGTCACGGAGCTCAGGACCGGGTCGCGAGTGTGCTGCCGGCGAGGTGTGCGACCCACGGCTGGGCACGTACCTGTACGTGCTTATGCCCAGCTGTGCCACTCTGCCAACATATATCGGCGTGAGGCAGTTCTAAAGTGGTTAAAGAGAAAGTGTCAAAATAAGAGAAACAATAAAAAAAATATTAAGTGCCAACGCGTGCTCGCGCACAGAAGCGAACGCACACACATGTAAACGCTTTTCAGCTCATACATTTTAGGCATCGCCGCTTGCATTAGAGCGAGAGCAACAATTCTAGCACTAGACCTCCTCTGTAACTGTAAACTGGTAACCTGTAAAAAATTGTAAAGCGTCACCTATGGAGATTTTTAAGTACCAAAGTTTGGCACCATTCCATAAGTTTGTGCAATTTCCAATTGCTTCTTGTTCTGGTAATACATAGTGAAGTGAGAGAATATCAACAGAGATACAAACAGCCACAAAAAAAACTGACGTGGTTATCTTTGCCTAAAATAATAAATGAGATTGAACTTAAATACAAGCAGAGGTTCTTCTAACCCCCAATCTACTAAAAAGAGTGAGTTTTTCTGAAACTGGTGCTCACAAAATCTGGCATAGTAGCCAATCAGCTTCTAAGTTCAACTTGTTCAATTAAAGTGGTTATAAACCCCAGACATGAAATACGAACAAAGCATATCCCTCAATAGTGTGTACTTGTCTCAATTAAGAGCACAAAGTGTCACTTTTGTACGCTGCCTCGTTCCTCTGCTATCAGCATGAATCACTTCTGACAAGTTTTCCTGACACCAAGAGAAAAATAGTGACAGGGGAGGGACCTTCAGCTGATTGACAGCATCATCTTTGTTCCTGTGTGCCGTGTGTCTCTTCCCTCCAATCAGCTGTCAGAACTCTGCTCACTGAGCTCTGCAGTGTGGAACTTCAGCTCTCCACCCCGTTTTTTTGAACTCTCAGAAAAACTTTAAAATTCAGCACTTTGAATGGACGTAGAGAAGAAAGGGCAGTAGATAGAAAGGTACAACATATTTAAAGCGGTAGTTCACCCCCCCTACACGATTTTACCATCGAGACAGGCATTGTAGCGCGAGCTACAGTATGCCTGTCCCGATTTTTTTAACCCCGGACTCACCTTGTAATCTGACATCGTAGATTTCGGCTCCCGCGGGGAATGGGCGTGCCTATGGAGAGGGAGGATGATTGACGGCCGGCCCTGGCACGTCACTCTCCCCGAAGACAGCCGGAGTAGGTCTCGGCTCTTCACGGCGCCTGCGCACAGGCTATGCGCACGCGTCGTGAAGAGCCAAGCCTATTTCGGCTATTTCCGGAGAAGCGTGACGCGCCAGAGCCGGCCGTCAATCATCCTCCGTCTCCATAGGCACGCCCATTCCCCGGTATCTTCGATCTACGCGTACAGGGTGAGTACGGGGGTAAAAAATTCGGGACAGGCATACTGTAGCTCGCGCTACAATGCCTGATTTTATGGTAAAAGAAATTTTTTTTTTTTTTTTTCGTTGATAGGGTGAACCCCCGCTTTAAGAAGATTTTTTCATCTCTGTGTATCACTTCACTGGGTATATGCAAGGGTTTACAACCACTTTAACTACTTAAGGACCGCTTCCTGCACATATACGTCGGCAGAATGGCACAGCTTGGCACAAGCACGTACCTGTACGTCCTCTTTAAGTGCCCAGCCCGCGGACCCGATCGCCGCTGCAGTCCCACGATCAGTCCCCAGAGCTGAAGAACGAGGAGAGCTGTGTATAAACACAGCTTCCCCGTTCTTCACTGTGGCACTGTCATTGATCGTGTGTTCCCCGATATAGGGAAACACGATCAATGATGTCACACGTCCAGCCCCGCCCCCTACAGTTAGAAACACATATGAGGTCACACTTAACCCCTTCATCGCCCCCTAGTGGTTAACTCCCAAACTGCAATTGTCATTTTCACAGTAAACAATGCATTTTTATAGCATTTTTTGATGTGAAAATGACAATTGTCCCAAAAATGTGTCAAAATTGTCCGATGTGTCCGCCATAATGTCGCTGATTGCCGCCATTAGTAGTAAAAAAAGTAGTACAAAAAAAATTATTAATAAAAATGCAATCAAACTATCCCCTATTTTGTAAACACTATAAATTTTGCGCAAACCAATCGATAAACGCTTATTGCGATTTTTTTTAACCAAAAATAGGTAGAAGAATACATATCGGCCTAAACTGAGGATTTTTTTTTTATATATATACATTTTTGGGGGATATTTATTATAGCAAATAGGAAAAAATATAGATATTTTTTCAAAATTGTCGCTCTATTTTTGTTTATAGCGCAAAAAATAAAAAAACGCAGAGGTGATCAAATACCACCAAAAGAAAGCTCTATTTGTGGGAAATAGAGGACGTCAAATTTGTTTGGGAGCCACGTCGCACGACCGCGCAATTTTCAGTTAAAGCGATGCAGTGCCGAATCGCAAAAACTGGCCGGGTCCTTTACCTGCATTTTGGTCCGGGTCTTAAGTGGTTACGTTTTGACAATAAAACTAATCAGCTGATTGGTTACTATGCACAACTGCCAGTGACACAAAAGAAAGTAAAGGAATTTTCCCAACAGGACACAAAAATTTGAACTGAGCTACTTTAAATTGTGTAGCATGCAACAATTAAGATGTGGTCATATCAGCACCGATTTATTGAAAGTAGAGCAAAGAAAGCTGGAGTAACAGTAGGGATGTTTCCAACCCAAATCTAAAATTAGCCAAGGTAGACGGAAAGATCTTTTTTGCAAGTAACTATCATCAGTGGTTCAATGTCAGCACACAGTGGACCAGCAGACACGGCAAATCAATCAGTTTGTCCCTGCAAGTCTCAGCTTTACGAGCAAGGGTCAAACACCAGGACAAGGCAGTCACGCATCTTTAATGAACAGAGGCGAGAACAAAACACAAGATTCAATTAGCCGCAATGTAATTTGTGATGCTGGGAATCAATCAAACACTTAACCTCCTTACAAAGGCTGTCACTGTACTTAAACTGATTTATTTTTATTTCCCAAACAATTAGAATCAGGTGGACATTAAAGACCTGTGCAACACGGTCAGGGGTGCCCATGATTTAAAAAATGCACAAAATATGCAGATTTTATTTCCATATAAACAAATATGACAAAAAAAAAAAAATCATAAGCCTAAAGGTGCCTACAGACAAAGGAAAAATGTCAACTGTGCAGGAACGATCCTCTAACAACTATGATAGCTGGCTCTGGTACAAACACAAATATTTGGATGGTTCAGGGTTGCCAACCATCCAGAAATGTACAGACTGTCTGGCAGGCAGGCTGATTGAAGCTCATCATAAAGCCAGTGAAAAAAAAAAAAGTCTAAAATGTATTAATTGATTTCCTGTATTAATGGCTTGCTCACACGGGCAGCAGCCCTTGCCTTCCCTCTGAAAAGATATCCACAGTGAATCACTTTTCAGAGGGCAGGTGACAGGTGGCTGGGAGGCATTATGTTAGCAGCTCTTTTGCGTGTGGCAGAGATAATGCCTGCTGAACGTAACAGGGATATAATCTGAGCTGTGACTGTGAAGCAAGTGATCATGGCCACGACATGTGTATATAGTTCTGAGTGGCTGCATGTTCTCCTTTAGGTGAGTGGAAAAACGGTGACTCAACCACCTGCTTTTACCATACCCCGAGGCTTTAAAGTAGGAGTCCAGTTTTGTTTCCATATATACTATATATATATATATATATATATATATATATATAGTGATGAAAATAAGTATTTGAACACCCTGCTATTTTGCAAGTTCTCCCACTTGGAAATCATGGAGGGGTCTGAAATTGTTATCGTAGGTGCATGTCCACTGTGAGAGACATAATCAAAAAAAAAAATCCAGAAATCACAATGTATGATTTTTTTAACTATTTATTTGTATGATACAGCTGCAAATAAGTATTTGAACACCTGAGAAAATCAATGTTAATATTTGGTACAGTAGCCTTTGTTTGCAATTACAGAGGTCAAACGTTTCTTGTAGTTTTTCACCAGGTTTGCACACACTGGAGGAGGGATTTTGGCCCACTCCTCCACACAGATCTTCTCTAGATCAGTCAGGTTTCTGGGCTGTCGCTGAGAAACACGGAGTTTGAGCTCCCTCCAAAGATTCTCTATTGGGTTTAGGTCTGGAGACTGGCTAGGCCACGCCAGAACCTTGATATACTTCTTACAGAGCCACTCCTTGGTTATCCTGGCTGTGTGCTTCGGGTCATTGTCATGTTGGAAGACCCAGCCTCGACCCATCTTCAAAGCTCTAACTGAGGGAAGGAGGTTGTTGCCCAAAATCTTGCAATACATGGCCCCGGTCATCCTCTCCTTAATACAGTGCAGTCGCCCTGTCCCATGTGCAGAAAAACACCCCCAAAGCATGATGCTACCACCCCCATGCTTCACAGTAGGGATGGTGTTCTTGGGATGGTACTCATCATTCTTCTTCCTCCAAACACGGTTAGTGGAATTATGACCAAAAAGTTCTATTTTGGTCTCATCTGACCACATGACTTTCTCCCATGACTCCTCTGGATCATCCAAATGGTCATTGGCAAACTTAAGACGGGCCTTGACATGTGCTGGTTTAAGCAGGGGAACCTTCCGTGCTATGCATGATTTCAAACCATGACGTCTTAGTGTATTACCAACAGTAACCTTGGAAATGGTGGTCCCAGCTCTTTTCAGGTCATTGACCAGCTCCTCCCGTGTAGTCCTGGGCTGATTTCTCACCTTTCTAAGGATCATTGAGACCCCATGAGGTGAGATTTTGCATGGAGCCCCAGTCCGAGGGAGATTGACAGTCATGTTTAACTTGCTCCAACAGTGGACCTTTTTTCACCAAGCTGCTTGGCAATTTCCCTGTAGCCCTTTCCAGCCTTGTGGAGGTGTACAATTTTGTCTCTAGTGTCTTTGGACAGCTCTTTGGTCTTGGCCATGTTAGTAGTTGGATTCTTACTGATTGTATGGGGTGGACAGGTGTCTTTATGCAGCTAATGACCTCAAACAGGTGCATCTCATTTAGGATAATAAATGGAGTGGAGGTGGACATTTTAAAGGCAGACTAACATGTCTTTGAGGGTCAGAATTCTAGCTGATAGACAGGTGTTCAAATACTTATTTGCAGCTGTATCATACAAATAAATAGTTAAAAAATCATAAATTGTGATTTCTGGAATTTTTTTTTGATTATGTCTCTCACAGTGGACATGCACCTACAATGACAATTTCAGACCCCTCCATGATTTCCAAGTGGGAGAACTTGCAAAATAGCAGGGTGTTCAAATACTTATTTTCCTCACTGTATATATAGCGCCTGTGTACTTTCGTACAGGTGCTATGTTTAAATTTTGTGGAAGAATGAGAGAGTTATGTTGCTCTCATTCTTTGATTTGTTCAATTTGGCTGTCGCCAAATCTGGATTGTCCTGTGGGTCAGTCTGTGCTCCAGAGATGCAGTCTCATCTCTGGGCGGCAGGTGGCGCCAGAGGGGTCCAGGCGAAGCCGCTTCTTCCCAGCAGCCAATTGGAGGAGCTTTTCCCTCGTGGGGCATGCTGGGGAGGGGTATTTCTGTGGCGGAGGCCGTTGTTCGGGGTTCTTCGCGGGTTCCTGGTTCCAGGTGTGGCACCCACCTTTAGGGTGTGCGCACATCACGGGCCCCACCACTATGACTTACCAGGCCGGGGTCGTGTGCTACGCGGAGTTCCTGACTCTGGGCTCTCATAGCCCGGAGCCAGGGCCGCCATCAGGGGGGTACAGGCAATACACCTGTAAAGGGCCCGGAGGCCCACAGGGCCCCAGATGGCAACCCCCCTTTTTTTATTTATTTTTTTATAAAAAAAATATATATTTTTTTAATATATTTTTTTTAGAGGTCCGGAGGTCCCCAGGGCCCCCGGATGGCACCCCCCCTTTTTTTTTATTTATTTTTTATTAAAAAAATGTAATATATTTTTATTTTAATATTATATATATATATATATATATATAATTATTACATTTTATTATTATATTATTTTATTTCTTTTTTTTTCTTTTTAGTTCTTTTTTTTTTATGTATATATATATATATATATATATATATATATATTATTTATTTATTATTAAAGGGCTCAGAGGTCCCCAGGGTCCCATGTGGCAAACCCCCCTTTTTTTCTTTTTTATAAATGTTTCTTTTTTTTTATATATTTGTTTTTATTTATTTTTTTATTAAAGGGCCCAGAGGTTTCTTTTTTTATTATTATTATTATTAAAGGGCCCAGAGGTCCCGGATGGCAACCCCCCCTTTTTTGTAATTTCTTTTTATAAAAAAAATAATAATTTGTATATATATATATATATATATATATATATGGCCCAGAGGTCCCCAGGGCCCCAGATGGCAACCCCCCTTTTAAAAAAAAAATATATATATATTTTTTCTTTTTATTAAAGGGCCCAGAGGTCCCCAAGGCCCCGGATGGCTACCCCCCTTTTTTTACATATATTTTTCTTTATTTCTTTTTTTTTTGTAAAGGGCCCCCCCGCTTCTCAATTCGCAGCAGCCCCCCGCCCCCCTCTCTGCTCCAGGGGGCCCATGCCTGAAGCTGTGTAAGGGGCCCCATAATTCCTGATGGCGGCCCTGCCCGGAGCAACTGATGCTACAAAGAGGCCCCAGTGACTTACTGGGTCCCCACTTCTATTGAGGAGATCCCAAGCTGGGTGCTGTTTGGTGGGGAATCGGTCTGAGGAGAACCCGGAGGAAGGTGGTCCAACAGGGTTTGAACGACTACCTGAGTAGCTGTCACAGTCCATCTGAGTACCTGTCACAGTCCATCTGACTACCCAAGGACCTGAGCACCTGTCACAGTATATCTGAGTACCCGAGTACCTGACAGAGTTCATCTGAGTACCTGTGTACCTGTAACAGTTCATCTGAGTACCCGAATACCTTAGTACCTGTCACAGTCCATCTGAGTAGCTAAGTAACTGTCACAGCCCATCTGAGTACCTGTCACAGTCAATCTGAGTACCTGTCCCCATTCATCTGAGTTCCAGAGTACCTGTCACAGTCTGAGTACCTGTCACAGTCCATCTGAGTACCCGAGTACCTGTCACAGCCCATCTGAGTACCTGTCACAGTCCATCTGAGTACCTGAGTAACTGTCACAGTCCACCTGACTACCCTAGTACCTGAGTACCTGTCACAATTCACCTAAGTACCTGGCACAGCCATCTGAATACCTGTTACAGTCCTTCAGATACCTGTCACCACCCACCAGAGTACCCGAGTACCTGTCACCAGCCTATCAGTGTACACGTGTACTTGTCACCAACCCATAAGGGTACCCGGGTACCTGTCACCAGCCCATCAGAGTACCCGAGTACCTGTCACCAGCCCATCAGAGTACCCAAGTACCTGTCACTAACCCTTCAGTGTACCCAAGTACCTGTCACTAACCCTTCAGAGCAACCAAGTACCTATCACCAGCCCATAAGAGTACCAGAGTATCTATCTGCAGCTCATTGCGTTACCCGAGTACTATATGCAGCCCATCAGAGTACCCGAGTACCTATCTGCAGCCCATCAGAGTACCCAAGTACCTATCTGCAGCCCAAGCTTTATAGAATATACGTTGGGGGGTTTGCTTTCCAAAATGGGGTAATTTTTGGAGTAATTCCATTGTCTTGGTGCTCCAAGACCTTCAAAAGTGTGATAGGCAGGAATGAAATGAGATGTGTAAATTATGCTCCTAGAACGCCTGAAGGTACTACTTCAATGTTGGATCTCTTTATGTGGCCAGGCTGTGTAAAAGTCTCACACATGTGGTATTGCCATACTCAGGACGAGTAGCAGAATATATTTTGGGGTGTAATTTTTCCTATATATATGCTATGTGTTAGAAATATCTTAATATCTAAAATATCTTAAAAAAATGCCAACTGTGTGTAAAAAAAAAAAAAAATAGGTTTTCATTTTCTTTCCACGTTTTCCGAAAACTTGTGGAAAAAAAATGAACTGTTCAAAAGACTCATAATGCCTCATAGAATAGACCTTGGGGTGTTTGCTTTCCAAAATGGGGTCATTTTGTGGGTAAATCTATTGCTCCAGGGCCTTCAAAAATGTAATAGGTCTTGAGGAAATTAAATTAATTTTTGCTCCTAGAACCCCTGATGGTGCTCCCTGCATGTTGGACCTCTCTGTGTAAAAGTCACACACATGTGGTATCGCCATACTCGAGAGGAGTATCAGAATGTATTTTGTGGTGTAATTGGAAGTATGCATATTCTGTGTGTGAGAAATAGCTTGTTATTATGACATTTTTTTGGAAAAAACTCACTATACCTCTTACTAAAACCTTGGACCGTCTACTTTTCAAAAAGGGGTAATTTGCAGGATATTTGTACTGTCCTGACATTTCAGAGCCTCAAGAAATGAGATAGGCCATCAGTACATTAGGTGTGATCAATTTTCAGTGATTTGCACCACCAGCTTTTAGACTCTATAGCTTTCACACAGACCAAATAATATACACTAATGTGGGTTATTTTTACCAAAGATATGTAGCAGTATAAATGTTGGCCCAAATTTATGAACAAAAATGACTTATTTGCTAAATTTTATCATAGAAACTATTTTCGCTCTTTTCTCACTTATGAAAAAATAAAAAATAAACCCAGTAGTGATTAAATACCACCAAAAGAAAGCTCCTTTTGTATGAAAAGTGAGTAATTGGCATTCAAAGTGTGGGAGCACTGAAAGTTGAAAATTGGTCTGGGCGGGAAGGGTGTATAAGTGCCCTGTATTGAAGTGGTTAAATCATAATGACAACAATAACTACCCAAATGACCCTGAGCAAAAGTTTACATACCCCAGTTATTAATACTGTGAATTGTCCCCTTTAACATCAATGAAAGCTTGAAGTGTTTTGTGGTATTTGTGGATGGTAAAGCTGCCCATTCCTCTTGGTAAAAAAAGCCTTCAGTTCATGTAAATTCTTGGTCTGTCTTGCATGAACTGCACGTTTGAGATCTCCCCAGAGGGGCTCAATGCAATGATATTGAGGTCAGGAGACTGAGATGGCCACTCCAAAACCTTCACTCTATTCTGCTGTAGCCAATGACAGGTCGATTTGGCCTTGTGTTTTGGATCATTGTCATGAGTATGTCCCATGCGCAGCTTCCTGGGTGATGAATGCAAATGTTCCTCCAGTATTTTTTGATAACATACTGCATTCATCTTGCCATCAATTTTTAACAATTTTGTTGTGCCATTGTAGCTCACACATCCCCAAAACATCAGAGATCCACCTCCATGTTTCACAGTAGGAATGGTGTACCTTTCATCATAGGTGTTGACTCCTTTCTAAATGTAGCGTTTATGGTTGTGGCCAAAAAGCAAAATTTTGGTCTCATCACCCCAAATGACTTTGTGTCAGAAGGTTTGAGGCTTGTTTCTGTGCTGTTTCCCCACAGATCCTTTGACAATGATTTTGCTTTATCCATGGCTCAGAATCCAGAAACATCAGTGCAGCACTGGATGAAAGATGCAAGGTTCTGTCATGAGTCCAGAAACTCATTGACCTTTTATACACACACACTAATTACATGCAAACAGATCACAGGTGAGGATGGTTACCTTTAATACCCATTCAAACCCCTTTGTGTCAACTTGTGTGCATGTTATCAGGCCAAAATCACCAGGGTATGTAAACTTTTAATCAGGGTAATTTTGGTAGTTCCTGTTGTGATTATGTTTTAAAAAGAGTAAACACAGTTGATTGATAATAAATGACTTTATTATGTAAATTAAAGTTTTTGTGTCATCATTCACATTCTCTGAAAAATGATCAAGAAATCATAAATTATGCCAGGGTATGTAAACTTATGAGCACAACTTTATATGGCAGTTGCAAGTTTTTACAGTATCTCACAAAAGTGAGTACAGCTCTCACAATCTGGTAAATATTTTATTATATCTTTTCATGTGACAACACTGAAGAAATTACACTTTGCTACAATGTAAAGTAGTGAGTGTACAGCTTGTATAACAGTGTAAATTTGCTGTCCCCTCAAAATAACACAACACAGCCATTAATGTCTAAACCACTGGCAACAAAAGTGAGTAAACCCCTAAGTAAAATTGTTCAAACTGGGCCCAATTAGCCATTTTTCCTTCCCGGTGTCATGTGACTCGTTAGCCTTTTCAAGGTCTCAGGTATGAATGGGGAGCAGCTGTGTTACATTTGGTGTTATCGATCTCACTCTCTCATACTGGTAACTGGAAGTTCAACATGGCACCTCAGGGCAAAGAACTGAAAAAAAGAATTGTTGCTCTACATAAAGATGGCCTAGGCTAGAGAAGATTGCCAAGACCCTGAAACTGAACTGTAGCACGGTGGCCAAGACCATATAGCGGTTTAACAGGACAGGTTCCACTCAAAACAGACCTCGCCATGTTCGACCAAAGAAATTGAGTGCACATGCTCAGTGTCATATTTTGGGAAATAGACACAGAGTGCTGCCAGCATCGATGCAGAGGTTGAAGGGGTGGGGGGTCAGCCTGTCAGTGCTCAGACCATACAATGCACACTGCATCTGGTCTGCATGGCTGTCGTCCCAGAAGGAAGCCTCCTCTAAAGATGATGCACAAGAAAGTCCGCAAACAGTTTGCTGAAGACAAGCAGACTAATGCCGCATACACACGGTCGTTTTTTGTGATGAAAAAAAAAGTCATTTTTTCTCATGAAGTTTTTCAAACTTCATTTTAAAAAACGAAGTTGCCTACACACCATCATTTTTTCAAAATGCTCTAGCAAAGCGAGGTTACGTTCAGCACGTACGGCGGCACTCTGTTCCATTCAAGCTCGCTTTATAACTTGCTTCTGAGCATGCGCGGGTTTAAAAAACGTTGTTTTAAACGTCGTTTTAGCTACACACGGTGACTTTTTATGACACAAAAAACGACGTTTTGAAAAACGACATAAAAAATTGAAGCATGCTCGAATTTTTTTTGGTCATTTTTCAGAAGACATAAAACAACATTTTCCCCACACACGGTCATTTTAAATGACTTTTTTTAAAAATTCGTTTTTTTTTCATCACAAAAAATGACCGTGTGTACGCGGCATCAGGATTTGGATTACTGGAACAATGTCCTGTGGTCTGATGAGACCAAGATAAACTTATGTGGTTCAGATGGTGTCAAGCATGTGTGGCAGCAACCAGGTGAGGAGTACAAAGACAAGTGTGTCTTGCCTACAGTCAAGCATGTTGGTGGGAGTGTCATGGTTTGTTGCTGCATGAGTGCTGCCGGCATGAATGACAACATGTACTGTGACATACTGAAGCAGAGCATGATCCTCTCCCTGGAGACTGGGCTGCAGGGCAGTATTCCAACATGATAAAGACCTCAAACACACCTCCAAGATGACCACTGTCTTGCTAAAAAAAGCTAAGGGTAAAGGTGATGGACTGGCCAAGCATGTCTCCAGACCTAAACCCTATTGGGCATCTGTGGGGCATCCTCAAATGGAAGGTGGAGGAGTGCAAGGTCTCTAACATCCACCAGCTCTGTGATGTCATCATGGAGGAGTGGAAGAGGCTTTTAGTGACAACCTGTGACACTCTGGTGAACTCAATGCCCAAGAGGGTTTAGGCCATGTTGGAAAATAATGGTGGCCACACAACATATTGACACTTTGGGCCCAATTTGGACATTATCACTTAGGGGTGTACTCACTTGTATTGCCAGCGGTTTAAACATTAATGGCTGTGTGCTAAATTATTTTGAGGGGACAGCTAATTTACACTTTTATACAAGATGTACACTCACTACATTACATTGTAGCAAAGTGTAATTTCTTCAGTGTTGTCACATGAAAATATATAATAAAATATTTACAAAAATGTGAGGGGTGTACTCACTTTTGTGAGATACTGTATATCGCTCAATATTTGGGCAATTGTTTATCAAACCTATATAAAGGAAGGAATACACTCAATTTAATTTAACGCAACTTTCTGTAAAGTATAAAATATGAGATTGTGTTGGGTGGGTAGATACTAAACATGTCAAGCCATAAAATCACATGTGACTATGAATTAGTAGAACAATACAATACCCAAAAATGGTGATACGTATCGCTTTAAAGGTCTTTAAAGATCATCAATTTAGAGTTAACTGCATAATAAATTCTAATGGCTCTAGAATTATTCTCCCTATCCTGCGGTAGGGAGAATGTATTGTATGTGTTGCTTATGCATGCCTTACATGCAAGTTTGCATTTATTTGTGTGTTTGCGGATATTTATTTGGTTTATTTACACTACTGCATTTTAATGTTTTTTTTTTATTTTTTTCTACAAACTTTATTGCTATTACAAGGGGGCTAACAAGTTCCCAATTTGATAGCATATATGGAGTGACAGGTACATTTCATGGAGGCATGGGGGGGTATTTTAGAACCAGGATACCTCTCCTTTCAAGCCAAGAAGATCAACCGCAAACAAATGCCACTGGGTTACGACAGCTCGAAACCCAGAAGAGCTCAATGCTGATCACTTCCAGATTTTCTTCCATCTACCCATCTTCTCTCACTTACCTTTCTGAGAGTGTTTGTTGTTGTCTTGGGCTCCTGGAAGGAACAGCAGAGTCCTGGAAGCATATAGAGTTGTTGGGGGGGGGGGGGACACACACCAAGCCAAACAAAACCGTCGATACAGCTGCTCAGATCACCTTTACCATAAAACTTAAAGCCTGCACAATAAACCAAAACAACGTCACAACGTGAAATTGTTTTAGCCCTTTAAAAACAATGATGTAAGGGATACATCATTGATGTCAAGGGGTTAAAAGAGAGGGACAATGTAAATGCACTGGGCTACTGACTGCTCCCTCTGGTGGTCAATTTACAAATCTTAATTTTAATACTATAACAAAAATATGGAACAGCAAGCTTGTATAAATGTGAAAAGCACTTAAAAAAAATCACTTGGGGTAGACATTGTAACAATAACGTCAAATGTGCTTTCACATTAAAAAGCATTTCAATAAGGATCTGCAGTAAATATACACACACCTTTAAAAATCGTGTCTATGCCAGAGGTGTGCACTAATCTTTTGTTGCGTCAGAATATAAAAGTAAGGGAGTTTACTCTCCTTTTTGCGTACAGTGCAGTTTTACAGCACAAGACGTTTACAAGTAACAAGATTCCGTGAACTGCAGTGTGGGATACACGCCATACATATTAAATAATGCATCATTTTAAGCAGAGTCGTTTTAGGAAAGCTGCCATTCTCAACTAAAGGGAAGGGGGAAAAAAGCATCTGCCTGGAGAAACAGCACCTCAGGGAGCCATTGATCAGCAGTATTTTGAAATTACATGCCATGGAAGGAATTAGACAGCTTCACAAAGAATGAACTTGAAAATGTGAATACTTTCATTACATGCAAGCCAGTCAGGCTTATTTAAAAAGGAAGTGCAAAGAGCAATGATGATACGTGATGCATAGCGACCTATACCAATCAATCAGTTGAGTTCAGAGTTCACCTTCCACCAGCTTTGCCAGTCTAATGAGACTAACTGCTCACTGGTTGCTCTGGTTATAGCCACATTTAGATTTACTTTGCTTTATGAAATGCAATTTGCTTTCAGATTACACTTCAGATAGCAATAGACAGACGGTGAGGCAGGGGCATCGGGAGGGGGGGGCTGAGGGGAATGGAGCCCCGAATGAGTCCCTGAAAAGCCCTGGGTGTTAGTAATGCAGTGTCTGATTGTCAACCCCAAGCGCCGCCGGGCGCCGTCGAGTGGGGACCACTATGATCCCGAGCGCCGCAGAGTGTGGTGGACTAACATAGCAGGTCCCGCCTTCTGGAGCCTGCAGCGCCTATGATGAACGTCCCACAGGTCCAATGCCTGGACCGCAGGACATGCGACATCCATCATAGGCGCCGCAGGCTCCAGAAGGTGGGAATTACAATGACGTTGCCGCCGCGCCACATCACTGTGAGATCCCCACTTTTGACCGGCAGCAGAGGACTAGAAGCTCCTCACATTGATGTTTCCCTGCAGATGGGCTGGAAAAGAACTGGGTCACATGACATAACACAGGGAAATCTTTTTTTAAATAAAATATATTCCCAATTTTTCAGGTTTTTTTTTTCCCCAGTCTTCCCATCTATAGTCCCTAATGGGGTGATACACTCTATTTTTGCTGTTGACCATTGTCACTGGAACTTAAACTGAAGAAAAATCCAAAATTTAGATTTGTCACCAAAACAGGAATAGAAGAGATATTTTTCAAAGTGGGCAACAGTTCAGATGACAACTAAGAGAAGATTTTCCTTTATATGGATATATTTCCTCTAACTTTGTTTTGTGTTTCTGGGACTGGAAGTCATTAAGGCATAGAGAACAATAAAGTTAAGGCTTTCGACTAGGTCCACATATGCAGTATTTTCACTTTCACATCTATGCTGTTTCCACCAGTGATTTTTTATTTAGAAAGGTGCAGGGATTTTTGTTTTACTGGTGTGTTTTTAGCTATATAGGCCCGGATTCTCAGAGGACTTACGATGGTGTAGCGCCATGTACGCCGTCGTAAGTCCGAATCCGACCCGTCTTAGAATCAGTTACGCATAGATATCCATTAGATCCGACAGGCGTAAGTCTCTGGACGTGAATCTGGGCCATAGACTTTAATGGAATTGCACAAAAAATGCATGTACATATGTTTTTGGTATATTTTCCTACATGACAACAGACACCTTCTTCTAGCAACATTAACACATCCCAAAAACACAAAACACATTAAAAATGCATCAAAAACACACATGAAAAAATGCAAAACTTCCCAGAAAACAGTCCTAAAAAAAAAACAACTGAACATATTCCATAAATGTGAACTTAACCTTAAACATACTTTAGCCCAAAATTAATGTATAAATAAGAAGGTGAGAAAGAGTTATATATTTAGGTTTTCTGTAATAACGCAGTTATTAGAACTAGGTTCACTGAAAAGCTAATAGTTAATTGAAGATTGTGTGACCTTAGACTACACTAATCTACGGTATATGGTAATTTATTCGAATTAGCAGTGGCTCATCAAATAACAATTAAGCCAAGAAATTTACAGCTGATTAATCAAAGACAGAATTAAAAATATGACCTAATTGCCAGAAAGGGCCACCTACATTTTGTTCATTTACTCACATTGTTGCCTGTCAGATATTTGCTAAGTTTTTCTTTTTTTCTTCTTCATTTTATGGTAATATACTGAAGGGGAAAGTGCCATAGCTGACTTTCTTCAAATTTCTGGAAATGTGAATAAGAGTGATTGATGTGTCCTCTGTTGAATCCGGCACCTCATCCCTATGAATTATATTATAGGGTTGTGAGAGAAAATGGGAGGGATTATAGCGGTGTCTTAAACAAGTCACAAAAAATTGTAGTCAATCAGTAAATAAATATAAACATTTTATTGATAATACAAAAATAGTATTAAAAACATTAAAGGTAGACTAAAATTGACATGGGTTGTTACAAAATCCTGACATGTTTCGGCAAAGGGGAGGAAGGCAACGCTTTGCCGAAACATGTCGGGATTTTGTAACAACCCATGTCAATTCTAGTCAACCTTTAATGTTTTTAATACTATTTTTGTATTATCAATAAAATGTTTATATTTATTTACTGATTGACAACAATTTTTTGTGACTTGTTTAAGGCACTGCTATAATCCCTCCCATTTTCTCTCACAACCCTATAATACATTTCTGGAAATGCATACAGCCAGTTACCTCACAAATGCCCACCTGCATGCTTGTTTCAAGTCAGTGACTCACACATGGCTGCCATGTTAATAGAATGATGATAATGTACCTTACACATTGTCATTGTTCATTATTTCACCTTGTCTTCCTTAATCCTCCAATTCTTTTCAAATTTGTTATTTCCACACACAAGATGTCCTATTGCATGCAAACAAGTTGCAGAATGGAAGACTGTGCGGTTGGATGGCAATATAAAATTTAGCCGACTTTCAGTTATGCCACGTAAACACGATCATAAATTCCGCCAATAAAAGTCCGATGTGAGCTTTTGGTCTGAAATTCCAACCGTGTGTAGGCTCCAACGGAATTTTTCTGTCGGAATTTCCGCCAATAAAAAATTGAGAGCTGGTTCTCAAGTTTTTTCCTGACGGGAAAAGTACTTGTCGGAAATTCTGATCGTCTGTATGCAATTCCGATGGAGAGAAACTCTACGCATGCTCATTATCAAGTCGATGCATGCTCGGAAGCATTGAACTTAATTTTTCTCGGCTCGCTGTAGTGTTGTACGTCACCGCGTTCTTGAAGGTCGGAATTTGGTGTGACTGTGTGTATGCAAGACAAGTTTGAGCCAAAATTTTGCGGGAAAAAAATCCACGGATTTCTTGTCGCAATTTCCGATTGTGTGTACGCGCAATTCTTTGTGTCAGGAGTACAGTAAAACCTTGGATTGCGAGCATAATTTGTTTTGGAAACATGCTTGTAATCCAAAGCACTGTTATATCAAAGTAAATTTCCCCATAAGAAAAAATGGAATCTCAGATGATTTGTTCCACAACCATTTGTTATTAAGTCTTTCAGTTTAGAGTCTATATCAAAAGATTATAGCAAAGTGATTGTGTAACTATAAAATGTCCATCCACAAATGGAAGCCTCCACAAGGTGATTAGAAACAAAATCCAGCAGGAACTACAGAGAATACAAGAGAAGAGAGGCACCTCCAAGTGTAGCAATGTAGTTACATTTAATGAAGCAACTCACAACATTTAGCAACTCACATGGATGCAGACATCGGGGGAAAAGCTGTCTACATAGACCATCCTCTACACCGCCAGCTACCACCACTGTCAGTCTGCAATCATGACCGGGAAGAGTACCTCGATGGCAGTGAGGAGGACTATGTGGACAACTTTGCACAGATGCCTGGATACTTAGATGTGCCTGTTTTAATCATCAGCCATGGGAGTTGCTAAATGTTGTACCTTCATTAAATGTAACCATATTGCTACACTTAGAGGTACCTCTCTTCTCTTTTATACTCCGTTGTGACACGATGCTACTTGTATATCAAGACATCGCTTGTATATCAAGTCAAAATTGAATAAAAAATGTTGCTTGTCTTGCGAAATGCTCTTAAACCAAGGTTTTACTGTATATCTAAAAAACGAACACTTAGGCCTCGTACACACGATAGGTTAACCAGAGGACAACGGTCTGATGGACCGTTTTCATCGGTCAAAACCGATCATGTGTGGGCCCCATAGGTTATTTAACCATCAGTTAAAAAAAAGCCAACTTGCGTTAAATTTAACCGATGGATTCCTAACTGATAGGTCAAAACCGATCGTTAGTAGGCACAACCATCGGTTAAAAATCCATGCATGCTCAGAATCAAGTCGACGCATGCTTGGTAGCATTGAACTTCGTTTTTTTCAGCACGTCGTTGTGTTTTACGTCACCGCGTTCTGACACGATCGTTTTTTTAACCGTTGTTGTTTCGGCGCGACGGACCGCGGACCATCAGTCAGCTTCATCGGTCAACCGATGACAACGGTCCTTCAGACCGTTCTCATCGGATGGACTGATCGTGTGTACAAGGCTTCACTGTATAGTCATTGTAATTCCTAGTGACCAAGTGTCAGA
The DNA here is from genome assembly GCF_905171775.1 of Rana temporaria. Taxonomy (NCBI): domain Eukaryota; kingdom Metazoa; phylum Chordata; class Amphibia; order Anura; family Ranidae; genus Rana; species Rana temporaria. The sequence continues at coordinate 400,962,266 of NC_053490.1, forward strand.
GGATATACTAGTGGATCCATACTAGTCTTTGTTCATAATGTATTTTACTAATAGAACCAATGGTTTCTATTAAATTTATAATAAACAGAAAATTGCTCGTTCTGGCTTCTATCATATGAGCTAATCAAACACTTGACTGTCTGGGTATGTACAGAATTTTTAAAAATCACTGATTTTAAAATAGAGCAAGAATAAACCCATGCACACACTCACTCTTGTCCATAAAATTCCTATTTTAGTACACTTCTTATAAATTCAGAAGCCATACATGGGAAATGAAGGCTGTATCTCATTTATGGTTTTGCCTTTTCCATTGGCAGATGCAGGTGAGAAATGTGCAAGGCACGAGCATATTTATTTGTATTTCCTGGAAATACAGCTTCGATGAATAAGGCGGTGCTGTGGATGGCATTGAATGATTTTAGTGAGACACATAGAAATATAATAATAAAAAAATAAATTCAGAAGAAATATATGTGAAATGAAGGCTGTATCTCATTTACGATTTTGCCTTTTCCTCTGGCAGATGCAGGCGAGAAATTTGCAAGGCACAAGCATAATTATTTGCATTTCCTGGAAATACAGCTTTGATGAATAAGGCGGTGCTGTGGTTGACATTGAATGATTTTAGTGAGGCACATAGAAAAATAAATTGCTTAGGTAATATCATGCAGGAAATATCCAATGCCTGCATGGCTGTGACGAAAGGAACATTGAGAATGCAAAACACATCCTGCTCACCCAAAGAAATCACATATGTACGTGTGCAGCTTATTTACAGTATATTATACTGAAAAAATAACTCAAAGCTGTGTAAAACAGAGGTGCAACCCAGAACTGTACTATACACAATTCATATAACAAACCAAGGTAATGAAAATAACACACATCTCTATAGATACTACATAGCATTAAACTGCAGCAAACTAAGTGCAGTAACAGAATACTTTTTTCCAGGGCTTTTTTTCTCAGAGAATAGGTGCAGGAACTCCTCCCTTCCAAGTCACCCTTGACTCCACCCCCTACCCACCTTCGAGCACTGTTCCTTAGTTCCACCCCTTATCCACCTCCCAGTACTACCCCTTTTAGAGAATACAGAAACAAGTATCATTTTGTATAGAATTTGTTAATAACAAGAAAGGCAGTAAAAATAGATCTAGCAACAATGGACACCCCAGCGACAATAGATCCACCCCAGCAACAATGGACTCCCAACAGCCAGCATCAATAGACCCTCCAGCAGCCAGCAGATCCCTCCCAGCAAAGATTGACCCCCTGCAACATAAGACCCACCCCCAGCAACAATAGACCCCCCCCTGTAAAAATAGATCCCCCTCCAGCAACAATAGATTCCCCAGTAGTCATCATCAATAGATCCTCCAGCAGCCAACAACAAAGACCCCCTCCCCTAACAGTACATCCCTCCTAGCAATGACTGACCCCCCCAGCAACAATAGATTCCCCACGAGCAACAAAAGAACTCCCCAGCAACAATAAACCCACTTTCTTTGCAAAATAGATCCCCTCCAGCAACAATAGATCCCCCAGCAGCCATCATCAATAGACTCTCTAGCACACCCCAGAACCTCTTTCCATTACATACATTCAGTACAGGAGGTGCCGGAACTGCGTTCCCCCGCGTTCTTGCTGAAAAAAAGCCCTGCTATTTTCCAAGTGCATTCTTTTGAAGTTATTTATATTGGTCTACTCATCAGATTATAAAACTGAAAAATTTAACTAAAACAGTTGGCTCAAATAAGAAGATTCTCTTTGAAATCACATTCCATGTCATACTATGTTGTTATAAATCAAAACAAATGTGCTAAATCTGCCATTTTGTAATGTGTATCTTATTAAATCAACTGTGTGTTGTCAATACAGTTAAGAAAAAAAACAGTACAAATTGGTAGCAGCCACCACGTGAATGCTCTTATTAGGGCACAACTACATTACTGTCCTTGTAGCACTTTTAAAAAATCCAAGCAAAACCCAAGCAAATACTGTATTTCTGAAAGTCAATATTTGCATATGCTTACACACCCCCTCCAAGTAACAACAGTTGGGGCTAGAAGACTGGTCTCAACTACAAAGTACTGGATTCTGGTAACAATAGGAATATCATTTTCTGCAAACTCTGGCAAGGTATATGTAGCACCCTCTAGTGTGCTAGAAGAGTAATGTCGTTTTTGAAAAACAGGTAAATGTCCGGGCTTGCCTGGGTTTGTTCTGGCCATCTGGATTGACAGGGGGCCTCCTTAAAGGGGAGTTCCAGCCTTTCTTATGTTTATTAAAAGTCAGCAGCTACAAAAAGTGTAGCTGCTGGCTTTTAATAAATAGACACTTACCTGTTCCACTGTCCAGCGACGCGGCCACCCGGAGCTTTCGGCTTCACAGCTGGGCACTCACTGCGCATGTGCGATTGGCGCTGCACTCCCTGAGTGGACAGGCAACCCCCCCCCCCCAAAAAAAAAATGCCAAATGTGGCATGGAAGGGGGCGAGGAGTGGTTTAAGAGGAAGTTCCACTTTTGGGTGGAACTCCGCTTTAATTATCCAGGGACAGCCCAGCTGGGGAGGAGTTGTATCGAGTGGAAGATGAAGTGTTAGGCTGTTGGGACCTTTAAGGGAGCTCCCCAGTCTGAGGGGGAGGTGACCTGGGCCGGGTGCAGACGGGACTCTCTTACAACCCACAGAGGTGTCCTGACCAGGAGGTACAGGAGGAGCAAGAGAGGACAGCGGAAGGACACTGCCAGGCAAGTCTCCAGGAGTTCCACAGAGGCAGCCAAGAGGGCTGGTGAGTGTTCACACAGTCAGGAGGACTGGGAGGCACGCCTAAGAGGACTGAGATGCAGCAGTCTGGGATGGGTGCAGAGCAAGTCTGGAGGACTGTGGTGGCATGGGCAGTGGAAAGCGGCAGCTGGAGCCAGGAGGGCTGGCAGTGCCTGAAGAGGTGGTACTGGGAGTAGTAACTACAGGGACAGCTGGAATTTTATTTTTGCTACATCATAGTGGCCCACAGTCAGTGCCTGAAAAAGGCATCTGCTTTGGGCCTGGCTGAGCCTGTGTCAGGCCTATAGTGGTAGCTACTCTGGAGAGTGCAAGAAGGGAGGTGATGTGCTGGAGGAGTCAGGAGATATACTCTGCAAAAAAGGAAGTTCAGGAGGAGAAGAGGAGATTCTATATACTGTGATGTATATAGTAGTCCCAACATTGACTGATTACCTGGACATCTCAAGTCCCCATCCCTATCCAAGTTTAATCCCCTCAATAAAACACAAAAAAACAAATGCAAGGACTGCTTTCATGTCTCTGAGCGAGTGAAAAGTGTGTGCCTGGCTGGGACAGGGTGACAGATGGACCACTACATTCAGCAGCTCCTACGGGGGTACCGCTACACATACAGTATGTGGTCTGGTGTATGTCACAACTTCTTTTTTGATTATTGCTGGAACTTGTGACATATCCAATATATTTTTTTGCAAGTACTCAATGGTGAAAAAAGAACCACATTTGATTGCCATCTCCAGCATAGTCCGCAAAGTGAGTCTATGAATGCATACAAAACACACATACAAACAGTGTGTATGGTGTTGCAACTCTGCCTTTACTTCCAAAAACATCTACATTTACACACATAGCAAGTCTGAAAAGGAATTAATAAGCATATGAAGGCCTAGTTTTTATTCCATAAAATCACACAGTGATGAATGCTTTATGTTGGTGGTTCAGCAAGGGGTAGATTAATTACTTAACTGCTGCTGCATGCTTTAATTTACCAGCTGTTCTGTTATTTTAAACCACAAAATATATCTTCAGAATTGAGGAGGGATTTGGTTATCTTTTTAAACAAACAAAACACTGTGGGCCAGATTCTCGTAGATTGGCGTATCTTTGCAGCGGCGTAACGTATCCGATTTACGTTACGCCTCCGCAACTTAGACGGGCAAGTGCTGTATTCTCAAACCACTTGCTCCGTAAGTTGCCGCAGGGTAGCGTAAATCGGCCAGCGTAAGCCCGCCTAATTCAAATTTGGAACAGGGGGGCGTGTTTTATGTAAATATCGTGTGACCCGACATGATTGACGTTTTTCACGAACGGCGCATGCGCCGTCCGTGGAAATCTCCCAGTGTGCATTGCTCCTAATACGCCGCAAGGACGTCATTTTTCGTTGCGGGAACGACGGCCATACTTAACATTGGTACGCCGCACTTACGCTACCATATAGCAGGGGTAACTATACGCCGGGAAAAGCCTAACGTAAACGGCGTAAATGTACTGCGGCGGCCGGGCGTACGTTCGTGAATTCGGGTATCTAGCTAATTTGCATACTCGACGCGGAATTCGATGGAAGCGCCACCTAGCGGCCAGCATAAATATGCAGTTACGATACGACGGTGTAACACAGTTACGCCAGTCGGATCTACGGGAAATCTATGCGTAACTGATTCTAAGAATCAGGCGCATAGATACGACCGCGCAACTCAGAGATACGACAGCGTATCTGGAGATACGCCGTCGTATCTCGTTTGAGAATCTGGCCCTGTGTTTTTACTGAAACATGCATTAAAGTAGAGCTTTGAGAACTACAAAACATTTGCTGGTATACAAGGGGTTAAGTCCAATGAGGTGTATGTCATGTTGTGGGCTTATATCTTTTTTTACTAAGTAAAGTTGAGTACCAGGCGTACTGCTATCACTATACTGCTGATGCTGTAACTACACAGCAACCACTCTGCCCACCCCTCCCCACAGTTGTTTATTTATAGAAAGGTATTACATAATACAATGCCTTCTGTGACTGGGTGAGAGTAGAAGAGGGGCAGGCAGAGCGGCTGCAAGCAGTCCTGCAGCTTCTGTATCACTGAAAGTATAGTGATAGCTGTACTCCTTGTGCTCAGTAAAAATGCAAATAGTAAACATAGGTCTACAAGGTGGCATATACCTCCTTGGACTTAAATAGGGTTATAAACCCAGAGAACCCCCCCCCCCCCCAAAAAAAAAGACAAAGGCATAATGAGCTAGAATGCAATGCATACTAAACATTATAAACATGATATAGAAACACTGACAATACCTATAACAAAGTAATTTGCTTAATTTACACCTAAAAAGTCAACACATCATGAAATAATCAGCCCCTGATACTTACTGGCAGTTGTAAAAATAAATCACAGGCTTTTACAAACTTTCAGTACATTTACTGGCAGTTGGCAACCATGGGGCCAATCACAACCAGGGATGTATTTAGGTTTTGTGCTGCCCTAGGCCTGACTAAACTTGTGCACCCCCTAATTTAAATATGACCCACCCCTTCCTGTCAAGGCCACACCCCTTGCGGTTTAAGACCCACCCTGAAATTTTCAAGTGGGGACACTAGTTCTGATGGCCTGGGGGGGAGGGGGGCAATGGATTTCCTTAATTTGCCTAGATTTCCTCTCACTTCCTGTTTTTTTTACCAGGGATGGTAAAAAAAATTAAGCCCCCCCCCCCCCACAGTTGCAGAATGCCAACCGCCCACATACTGAAAGCAGTGCGGCAGATTTATGGGGGCGCTAAACTAATTTGCCTAACAGTGTAGCGCAAACCGGTGGAGACACTGTCCGTGCCACCCCCCTGCAAAGTGCTGCCCTAGGCCTGGGCTTTGTTGGCCTTGGCCAGAATACACCATTGATTACAACATCTCTCTGCAGGAAAACACAACTGTTATGAATGAAAGGTGGCCGAGTACCGGGATCCGCTGTGTCAACCGGAGACACAGTGGTCGCAGGAGCAGCATTCTGCACACCCATAACCCGGACAGGTTGGATGACGTACTGTACATGTATGTGGTCCAGGTTGTGTCAGCTGTCTGCAGTGAATGTACTGTGGGTGGGCAGCAAGTGGTTAGGTAATTCCCCATTAAGACACCCATCAATGTGGACACAGAGAAGCAGTGACATCCCAGCCATTCCTGGTATCACTTACCCACTGGATGCTGCTGCATCTCATTCATTTGGAGAGATGGTCAGAGTGGGGTAAACCCCAGTCTAAGCAGCTGCAAGTTATTTCTATTAGGGCCCATTCACACTGTTGTTCTGTTAGTGCAAGATCGTTGATGCACATTATGCCGTGTGTTAACATGTGTTGCGGTTTAGCAGCCCATTTATTTGAATGAGATGCCTGATGCAACACAAGAAGTGCATGCCCTTTATTGTAATTCAGTATACTACAATGCACAGTACTATGGTACCATGCATAGTGGTAAAGTATGTTCGTTGGCAAGGTGTGATAGTGTGCCATTCAGAATACATAGCACTTCATCACGCGTTATTACAGTGGAACGGTATGAATGGACCATTAACGTATCAAAATAACTATACTAGGATTCCCAAGAATACAGTTTGAGGGGCTACAGAATGTCAGTTCTGAGCGAAGAAAGGTGGTTTTCCATCTTTCTCCATGTTTTGTCATTTCCCAATTGCAGTTTGGAGCTCAGAGAGTTTGACGTGCTTTGGGGGGAAGGACTTGCCATCATAGGGTCTGGCTTTTGCCAGAAACCAGTGGGCTGAGTGGGCAAGCGTTCACAGGTCGACAATAGTTCGGGGCTTCACCTGAGAGACAGAAGGTCCTTGCCTACAAAGTGCAGATGCAGTCTTTGACAGAGAAGCATGGAGCTGGAAAAAAGTATAGCGTTTGTATGGGAGCGCTGAGGTGCTGGATTAGATGGTCTGGAGGACCAAGACAAAAGGCCTGAGTAGCAACACTGCTAGAAAGAGGCAGGAGGCTAAACCTCATTTATGTTTGTGTTGATGATGTAAACCCCTGCGTGGACCAGTGATTTTTTGTCTTTCTCTATTTTGTTAATAGAAGTGGGCCAGCAAGCCCTAATGCCCGCATACACACTATCGGAATTTCCAACAAGAAAAGTTCTATGTGAGCTTTTGGTCGGAAATTCCGATCGTGTGTGGGCTCCATCAGACATTTTCTGTTGGAATTCCTGACAGCAAAAATTTGACAGCTGGTCCTCAAATTTTTAGACAGGAAAAGTTCTTGACGGGAATTCAGATAGTCTGTATGCAATTCCGATGCACAAAAAAACACGCATGCTCGGAATCAATTCGACACATGCTCGGAATCATTGAACATCATTTTTTTTGCCTTGTTGTAGTGTTGTACGTCACCGTGTTCTTGACGGTCGGTATTTCAGACAACATTTGTGTGACTGTGTGTATGCAACACAAGTTTGAGCCGAAATTACGTCTGAAAAAATCCCCGGTTTTCTTGTCGGAATTTCTGATCATGTGTACGCACCATTAAACAGCATTAACGGAGTAGACTGAACTCAGCGGAAAGCACTAATACTGAGCTAATAAACCCACAACATCACCTCGTACACTTCATATGCCATGCTGTATGTTCACTATTCAGTAGCAGTTCACTCCGTATGTCATGCTGTATGTTCAATATTTCACACAAGCTCGTTCCATATGCCATGTTGTACGTTCCTATTTTGCACCAGTTTATTCTGTATGCCATGCTGTACAATCACTAATCTGTATGCCATGCTGTACCCTATTCTATGTGCTCATTCTATGTGTCTCATTCTTTTTTTCAAAAGCTAGCCCTACATGGATCGACATTCAGCCAGTTCAGCAGAGACCAGCTAAATTTCGATCCATGTATAGGCAAGCTGATTGTACCCTAGGCAATCAATCGATCGACTTGGGTACAACCAGCCTGTCAGATTTTGCTATACAAAATTACTGCCAGCAGCTATAGCCACTAGAAACCTGCAGGGGGATACTCAGAACACCTAAGACATCCCTGTGTGGGTTTAGCCATTTCATTATGCCCCATGTGAACAAGACCTTAGTAGGAATTCAGCAGAAATGTTGTTGTGTTTGTATCCACCAATAATGATTTTAGTGAAAATAGTGATTGACAAACATTTATGGGGTCATGTGCTTTCAGAAAATGTATGGTTTGGGTGGTCTTTTACAAACTCTGAAATCTGTAAGTAAAAAATTATCACCTTTAGATTTTTAGTGTTTTTTTTTATTTACAGTTTTGTGTACCTTCAGTTTTCACAATTTCACAAAAAGGCGCAATTTAAAATCTATAAGTATTTGTTATTAACTCAATACAGTTTTAGCTTTTATATTTAGTAGGAATTTAGCAGGAATTTTGTAAGTTTTGCCATGTAGACTACTGAGGAAGCCCAGAACATGGGTGTAACATGTAATTGGGGAGGGGAGCCATGTAGATGGTTTATTGCAGCCATCTCTGGGTCAGGAGACTCTGAGCAGTGAAGAGGAGAAGGTTTAATTTGATGTATTCATGCCTATATCATAGCACTTAGCGTGCTTTTTTTATGTGAGTGCATTTTATTCTTTGGTTTTAATAAAAGGTTTTTATATACAGAGAACATTATTAGTCCTATTCTGCTTTGCCTGTTACAGTATATGCCCATGAGTGCGGTTCCAGCACAGGAAAGAAGTCTGTCAGCGGAGCTATAAATATTATAGCTCAAGAAGGGACAAAAGCGCATTTTGACCTTGATTTATTACTGGGGTCAATTTTATAAGGTAAGCATTTACTATCTTCTCGAGGTTGAAGCATGCAGAGCACAAGTGGCATTTGATGTATTGGAAGATATGTGAATCTATCGCGGCACATTGGACTCCCAGCTTTGAATGGACCTTTTATTTCTTGGGACTTTTTTGTATAATGGCGCATACAGACGATCGGAAATTCCAACAACAAAACTGTGTTTGAGCCAACAGATGTTGGCTTAAACTTCTCTTGCATACACACGGTCGCACAAATGTTGTCAGAAATTCCGAATGCCAAGAACGCGGTGACGTACAAGATGTACAACGGCACTATTAAAGGGAAGTTCAATACCAGTCGTGTTAGTTGAAGTTTGGTGAGAGACGATTCACACTTTTCAGCCTCGTGCTTTTCAGTTTGTTACAGCGTGACGAATGTGCTATCTCCATTACTAGCGCTAGTTTTACCAGACCAAAGTGCTTCCGTCTCGTACTTGATTGAGAGCATGCGTGAAATTTTGTGCGTTGGAATTGGCTACACACAATAAAAAAATTGTTGTCGGAAAATTTGAGAACCAGCTCTCAAACATTTGTTGTCAGAAATTCCGACAACAAATGTCCGATGGAGCATACACATGGTCAGATTTTTCGACAACAAGCTCACATCGAAAAAATGTTGTTGTAAATTCCGACCGTGTGTGTGTGCATAAGTGGTTATATATGGTGATGATACATCACTCTTTATGATTATAAGAAGTTGGAGGGTCTTTCACAAATTCTGAAATCTGTAAGGGAAAAATAAAAAAAGTGTCAAAATTGCAAAAATGGTCTGGTCACATGAGTTTAGAAGGGGAGCTCAATGCCTGGCATGGATAAGCTTAAAAGTGAACATTTTTTTGGTTGACAGAAATATGTGATGAGCCATTGCTAACTGTTTTTGAGAAGCTGCATAGATTTTCTAAGTTTGTCCTCTTCTCCACAATCTAGAAGCTGCTGAACAGTTATGAATTTTGGTGCTCTATCTTCTCTAGTTGTTTACTAGTTATAGGTAACTGGCTTGTGAAACACTGTAGCCATAGAAAGATGCCCTAGGCATGGTTTCAAAAAGGTATGAAAGGGCAGCTCCCAGATTTTCATTATGAGTGGATTCCTTTCAATAACAAAATAATTGGGGAAGCACAGAGGCATTAGTGGTCAGCACTGCAACACATGATCTCTTGATGCTTGTGTGGGTTTCTTCTGGGTACTCTTGTCTCCTCCCACACTCTGATGACACACTGATAGATTAATTGGCCCCTGTCTAAATTGGTCCTAGTCTGTGCATGCACGTAAGATAAGGACCTTAGATTGTGATCTCCGTGAGGGAAATGGCTTATTTGATTGTAAAGAGCTGTGTAAATTGATAGAGCTATATAATTGCATATAATAATAATTTTACAATAATCATCTTGCTTCCAGAGGCTATTCAATCCTGATGTAATCTTTATTAGCTTTCATGCTCCGTTGTGGACATGTACTATGCTGAACACAGGATCTAAGCACACTGACCCTTTATTTTTTAAGAGCAGACTCATTCTTCCCCATCTGGCAAATGCACATGATGCTAATGGAGCTGCACAGTGAGGGAGCTGGAAACACTGCGCTAGCCTTGGGCAGACAAGGAAGTGAATAGGATGAATTATGTAAGATAGCAGTACAGCGTACTATTGGCTTTTTTCTGCAATGGCTGGGGGGAACATTGTGTCTTTGTGCAAGTCCTGTGACAATTTCCCGCCTGTTAGTTCTTGGAGCAAATACGACACACAGATAATAGGTCCAACTGACATAATTATCTCCAAAACTGTTTTACTATGCTGAGAGAAACCAGCATTGAAAATCTGCTGGGGATAGATTTAAGTTTAAATTGTCAAAAATAAAAAAACAAAAAGTAAAGCAAAAATCTTAAATTTGGTCCGTGAATGCTTCTAGCAGCTAAACATTTTCTACAGCCACATATAAAGAGCGTTCAAGGAGTCATTAGTGATAGATTATACAGGGTCTCAACTGATTGGAGGCTGCTCGTCACAAAAGTAGGCATAGTCTGCATCAAAATAAGGATTATGAAACACAGAATTTTTTTTTTTTGTTAAACCACAATAAAGCATGATAAAGAAAGCATGTCTTGCTAATGCATGCATTGTTTTCTAGTGCAAGAACCAGCCAGCACAGTCTATTTAAACCCAGCTGGGAGAAAATGTGGATTTCCCTGCATTAAATGAGCACTAAGCCACCCACATTGTTATTGTGCTCCTAACCTCTTGCTGGAGCCGCTCACTGCACAAAAAGCTCCGTATGTCATCTGAGAGCAGTGGGGCTTTCAGGGGAATGCAATAATCTTACCGGAGCTATTGAATTGAGTCCTGCAATTAAACCACAAAATACCCAATTTTAAAAGAATTACTCCTAGTTTAGACTCGACTTCCCATTTTATTAGATTTGTTTTTCTTAGCAATTATGCATTCTCTTGTGCTTGCTGTAGCTTGTAATGATGGGTCAAACTGGAGTACACTACTTGAATGCCTTATAATTACCATTACTGTAAAATACATTTTTAGAGCACCAAGTTGCTGAAGGGGGAATTTAAGAAAGGTGCATACTAAAATGTGCATTCAAATAATTGAAAATGTATTTGAAAAATAATATAAAAATAATATAATATATTATTACAGCACGATAATAGACTATTAACCACTTCAAGTCTTTCACCCCCTTCTAGTCCAGGCCATTTTTCAGCTCTCAGTGTTGTCACACTTTGAATGACAATTACTCAGCCATGCAACAATGTAACCAAATGAAATTATAAATTAAAAAATACTATTTTTTCTTTAGTTTTGGTTATAAAATTTTGCAAATAAATATTCTTCATAAATGCAGGTCAACATGTATTCTGCTACATTTCTTTGGTAAAAATAAAAACTATGGGATATACAGTATGTCACAAAAGTGAGTACACCCCTAACATTTTTGTAAATATTGTATTATATCTTTTCATGTGACACCACTGAATAAATGACACTTTACTACAATGTAAAGTAGTGAGTGTACAGCTTGGATAACAGTGTACATTTGCTGCCCCCTCAAAATAACTCAACAAACAGCCATTAATGTCTAAACCACAGGCAACAAAAGTGCATACACCCCTAAGTAAAAAAGTCCAAATTGGGCCCAATTAGCCATTTTCCCTCCCTGGTGTCATGTGACTTGTTAGTGTTGCATGGTCTCAGGTGTGAATGGGGAGCAGGTGTGTTAAATTTGGAGTTATCGCTCTCACTCTCTCAAACTGGTCACTGGAAGTTCAACATGGCACCTCATGGCAAAGAACTCTCTGAGGATCTGAAAAAAAGAATTGTTGCCCTACATAAAGATGGCCTAGCAAACATATTCTTTCTTTTTACACAAAATTGTCAGCTTAACACCTTCCTGCCGGCCTGTAGCAGATTGATGGCCGGGTGGGTGCTTTCTTATTCCGAGTGGATGTCATATGACGTCCTCTAAGAAGGTGCCACGCAGCAGTCCAATCTGTCACTTGCGGTGTCCACCAGACAAAGTCAATGACCGATCAGTGTACCAGCTCGCTGATAGTACCATGTGACCGCTGTGACCAATCACAGCCGATCACATGACAGTTGTAAACAATGGATGCCATTTCATGCCATCCATTGTGAACAGTGTGCTGCTAGCTGTGATTGGTCAATGTGATCACATGGTACAAACAGGGTCAATCACAGCCCATCTGTACCACGTGATTAGCACTGGACAATCACAGCTAATTACAACAAAAGAAACTGAATGAATCCATTTCATTCAGTAAAATGCTTGCTTATAACAATGAAATTCACTGCGATAAGCAATCATAATGTGGTAAAAAAAAAACTGGTCTGGTTTTCCTCTGGACACAGTGGGCCGGATTCAGAAAGAAGATACGACGGCGTATCTCCTGATACGCCGTCGTATCTCTGAGTCCGGCCGTCGTATCTATGCGCCTGATTCATAGAATCAGGTTACGCATAGATATGCCTAAGATCCGACAGGTGTAAGTGACTTACACCGTCGGATCTTAGGCTGCAATTCCAGGCCGGCCGCTAGGTGGCGCTTCCATATCTTTTACGCGTCGAATATGCAAATGAGCATTTACCCTGATTCAGAAATGAACGACCACCCGGCGCTTTTTTTTAAGTGGTTTGCGTTTGTTTTTTTCCGGCGGAAAGTTACCCCTGCTAAAGCAGGGGTAAGTGCGGCGTATCCTATGTTAAGTATGGCCGTCGTTCCCGCGCCAAGTTTTGAATTTTTTACGTTGTTTTTTAAATACTGTCACCCTAGCAGTACAGTGTCACCACAGGGACACTACTACCCTAGGGGAGGGATGAAGATTTTTTTTTACAATTGTAAAAGTAATAATTTTAGCAGCCATTGTGAAATAATGTGATAGCTGTGATTGGCCACCGCTATCACATGGTACAAGGCTGCGATGACTGGCCTAGTAGTATGTGATCTCTGTGACCAATCACAGAGATCACACAGTACTAAAAAAATTATACCAGCTGTGACAGTAGGAGCTACTGTCACAGTAAAATGGACAGTTTTCTGGACACAGGGTATGCACATTTGCGAGGTGCAAGACTACAGAGCGTAGATGTGGACTGGAGAAGACTGCTTTTGCAGCTTTCTCAAGGTTTTGGTAATTTGACATGGGGCTCTGTAGTTTTGGAGATTCCACAGTGTCTGGGGTGGGACGTAGGGTTGCCACCTCATCCCTTTAAAACAGAACACATATGAATTACACAGGTTCTGAGGCTAATTTAATGCAGGTAAGGCACCAAATGAGTCTAATTACCACCTTAATTAGCCTCAGAACCTGTGTAATTCATATGTGTTCTGTTTTAAAGGGATGAGGTGGCAACCCTAGTGGGACGGGATCTCCAACCCTGTATCCAGACTTTGTTGATTACCAGCAGGGTGTGTGCTCAGGTGAGCACAGCCCTTATAATGAGAGTGTGCTATGACCTCATGGCTCCCAGTTGGAGACAGCTCCACATTAAGAGACAGGAGGTCTCCAGAAGTCAGAGAGGCTGTAAGAGACAGACAGAAGCTTGGTGAGTGCAAGAGGCAGAGCTGTAGACGCTGTCTACTTTGAGGAGTCCGCTGGTCTGGGTGACCAGGATAAAGTGCAGAAGTACTGCTACAGAGAGCCAGGTGGGCTAGTATTTTCTGTTTTGTGTTTGATGGAGAAGAACCCCGTGCGTGGGATCACTGGGAAAACGCATATACCACGAGAGCTAACAACCCCCAACCTTATACAGCGATCACATGGTACCAGAGACTCTCACAAACAATTCTGTCTTTTTTTGTTTATAGCGCAAAAAATAAAAACTGCAGAGGTGATCAAATACCACCAAAAGAAAGCTAGGGGAAAAAAGGACATAAATTTTGTTTCTGTACAATGCATGACCTCGCAATTGTCAGTTAAAGTGACACGGTGCCGTATCGCAAAAAATGGCCATTAAGGGGGTAAACCCCTCTGGGGCTAAGGTTGTTAATATATGGACGCTTACCTGTCCAGGAAGCCCGAGATGTCGGCATCTCAGCCGATCTTCAGATTGACTGTCAGGTTCATCCGCCACCATTGTAGGTAAAGGAAATCCGGCAGTGAAGCCTTTTGGGTGTGCTTTCCAATTGGCCACCCCCCCCCCCCCCAAAAGGTGCCAAATGTGGCACCAGGGATGGGGAGAAGACAAACAAGCGTAAGTTCCACTTTTGGGTGAAACTCTGCTTTAACATGTGTTAAGATGCATTTACACGCATTAAGTGTTTTTCTGGCAAAACGCTGCAGCTCCTGGATGTGCTGACAATTGTTTTTTTTTTCTGTCTCTAAATGCCACAGCCTCTAAACGCATATGTGTGCATGGACACATAGATTAACCACTTTAGTACAGTGCTATAGCTAAAAGAAAGCTACAGCGTGGTACTATAGTTCTGGAGGGAGTCCATAGATATCCCCCAGAACCCTACCCCCTGTGGTGCATATCGGGAGTGCTCTGTGATCACAGGTCAGGGTAAAGAGGTCCATTACCATGTGATCAGCTGTGTCCAGTCACAGCTGATCATATATAAACAGACCTAGTTATTGGCAGTCCTTTCCTCACGCGTGCTGTCTGTGTGAGGAAAGGAATGCCGGAAACTGGCAAGTCTGTCCGAACACTGCTTACATTGATAATGTTAGAGCTATGCTCTAGTGGCCTAGCCAATGTTAAGTATGGCCGCCGTTCCCGCCGCGAAATTCGAAATTTTAACATCGTTTGCGTAAGTCGTCCGCGAATCGGGATTTACGTTGTTTACGTCCACGTCGAAATCAATAGGCCTGTACGGCGTACTTAGCCGCAATGCGCACTGGGAAATGTAGTCGGCCGGCGCATGCGCAGTGTAAAAAAACGTCAAAAACGTGAGGTCAAGCCTCATTACCATGATACACGCCCCCCTCCAAGTCATTTGAATTAGGCGCCCTTACGCCCGCTCGTTTGAGGCTACGCCGCCGTAGATTAGCAGGTAAGTAGAGAGAGAATCTTTAGGTGTAGCCTAAACAGGCTAGACTAGGCCGCCCTAAAGTTAGTCCAATCTCTTTGATTCTACCTAATAGTATATACATGGCAGTCTATAGTATTACAGTACTATTACAATACTTAAAGAGTTTGCAAACTCATAAAAAAAAAAAAACTGTAAGACAAAGACATAATGAGCTAGAATGCATTGCATACTAGTTCATTGTGAAAAATACTCACCTTAGAATGAAGCCTGCCCGCACACTGCTGAGACGGCTAACATTTTCCCCGGTGTTTCTTCCGGGTTCGTGGGCTCCAGCGCTGTGAGTGGCCAGAGCCGCAATGATGTCACCCCGGCAAATGTGTGCAGGTTCCACTGTTCACGGCACAGGGCTTGGAAGGAACACACGCCCTTGGCCGTTCCTTCCTAGCACATGCGCTTGTGATGTCACTGACTGCATGTAATGTAAATATCTCCTAAATGGTACACATTTAGGAGATATTTACACTACCTATAGGTAAGCCTTAATATAGGCTTACCTATAGGTAAATGCCTGCAGGAGGAAGTTTACTTCCTCTTTTACAAAGGAAGAACCTTGTGAATGCAGCGTATTTACTGTAGTACTTCTGCTCCACGCATCCTGCGCTGCTCTTAATGATGTCAGGAGTTTGAACTATACAGGAAGCATCAACTATACAGGAAGCATCAAGTACAGTATTGATGTTTCACCCGGTGGTACGCAATGTCAGCACAAATTGAAAACAACATTGGGCTCTTTTTCAGAACCCTAGGGTTCTGTGGAACTCCTGTTGAGAAATCATGCTCTAGTCTAGAGTCTACTTTTATATCTATGTGGGAAAACATTTTATATTTATAAGGATGCCACTGACTTACAGATGGTTGGCTGTATTTCTCTATAATAATTTTGTATTTCAAAACTGTTTGCAGTTGTATCTTCATCACATCTATATTTCACAGCTATGAATTTGTTTCAGCAGCAGGGCTAAAATTAGGAATGCTAATTTATGTACATTTCTAGCTCCTCCAGAAACAGCTTGAGACAAGTGACCTTTGATTGGTCTCAGTCATGCATAACCGCATATTTAAAGCTGACCACTAAATACTGTTTATCACCAGGACAAGGATTTAAGTACTACTTAAGACATTTAAGGCAGAATGACATAAGATTTATACAGGTGCAGGCTACCAATGGACTTAAAGCAGTTAGGGCACAGAGATCAAATTCATTTTGGTGTCTGGTTTATGTACCCAGCTAATCAGGTTATTATCACCCCTGCTGACTTCAGAAACTGTGATGGAATAAATTGTATCTAGAGTTTAAAAAACTTATATGAAAAGCTTTAACCACTTCCATACTGGGCACTTAAACACTCTCCTGACCAGACCAATTTTCAGCTTTCAGGGCTCTCACACTTTGAATGACAATTACTCAGTCATGCAACACTGTACCCAAATGATTTTTTTGTCCTTTTTTTCCCACAAATAGAGCTTTCTTTTGGTGGTATTTGATCACCTCTGTGTTTTTTATTTTTTGCGCTATTAATGAAAAAAGACCGAAAATTTAGAAAAAATATGTTTTTTTCTTAGTTTCTGTGATAAAATTTTGCAAAATATTAATTTTTCTTCATAAATTTTGGCCACAATTTATACTGCTACATGTCTTTGATAAAAATAACCCAAATTTTTGGGAAATTATTTGGTCTGTGTGAAAGTTTTAGAGTCTACAAGCTATAGTGCAAATCATAATAAATTATCACATCTGATCACACCTGATGTTTTGAAGGCCTATCTCATTTCTTGAGACCCTAACAAGCCAGGAAAGTACAAATGCCCCCCAAATAACCCCTTTTTGGAAAGTAGACATCCCAAAGTATTTAGTAAGAGGCATGGTGAGTTATTTGAAGTTGTAATTTTTTTCCCAAAACACTTTGCAAAATTAAGATTTTTATTTTTTATTTAAAAAATTTCTCAAAAGTGTCATTGTAATAGCTTATTTCTCTCACATGGCATGTGCATACCACAAATGACACCCCAAAATACATTCTGCTACTCCTCCTGAGTAAAACGATACCCCACGGGTGAGACTTTTCCACTGCCTGGCCACATACCGATGCCCAACCTGCAGGGAGCGCCATCAGGGGTTTTAGGAGCATAAATTGCACATCTAACTAGTTGACAACCTATTACAATTTAGAAGGCCCTGGAACACCGGGACAATGGAATTACCCACAAAATGACCCCATTTTGGAAAGCTAACACCCTAACGTATAATCTATGAGGCATAATGAGTCTTTTGAACGGTTCATTTTTTTCCAGAACTTTTTGGAATATGTGGAAAAAAAATGAAAACGCATTTTTTTTACACAAAGTTGTCCATTGATAAGATATTTCCAACACATAGCATGTACATAGCAAAAATGACACCCCAAAATACATTCTGCTATTCCTCCTGAGTAAAACGATACCCCATGTGTGAGACTTTTTCACTGCCTGGCCACATACAGATGCCCAACATGCAGGGAGCGCCATCAGGGGTTTTAGGAGCATAAATTGCACATCTAACTAGTTGACAACCTATTACACGTTTGAAGGCCCTGGAACACCAGGACAATGGAATTACCCACAAAATGACCCCATTTTGGAAAGCTAACACCCTAACGTATAATCTATGAGGCATAATGAGTCTTTTGAACGGTTCATTTTTTTCCAGAATTTTTTGGAATATGTGGAAAAAAAAATGAAATCGCATATTTTTTACACAAAGTTGTCCATTGATAAGATATTTCCAACACATAGCATGTACATAGCAAAAATGACACCCCAAAATACATTCTGCTACTCCTCCTGAGTAAAACGATACCCCATGTGT
Organism: Rana temporaria; assembly: GCF_905171775.1. Taxonomy (NCBI): domain Eukaryota; kingdom Metazoa; phylum Chordata; class Amphibia; order Anura; family Ranidae; genus Rana; species Rana temporaria. The sequence continues at coordinate 400,980,258 of NC_053490.1, forward strand.
GAGACTTCTACACAGCCTGACCACATATAGAGATCCAACATGCAAGGAACACCGTCAGGTGTTCCAGAGACACATAGCATGCACATACCAAGAATTACACCCCAAAATACATTATGCTGAGCAAAGCGTAAACAAAAGATTACCTTGGTAATAGTAGCGCAGTTCTACACAGCAGGATAGCACTGGTCCAGGCAGCAGGCAGGGACTTGGTCAGCAACGTCCAGGCAGGGATACTGCAGGTGGTCAGTTCATGCAACAGGCAGAGGCATGATGGCATAGGTCCTACAGGCAGCAGGAGGGCCTCGTTCAGGACAGAATGGGGACAGGGGTAGAGGCTTCTCCCACCCAAATCTCTTTGAAGCCTCCGGGCAACCAGACCCTAATCTAGCATGAGAAAACAAAAAAGTTTTCTTCATCCAGAAAAACTTTTCTGGCGCCCCTCACATATGTGAGACCCCTGTGTTGAATCCCACTAGTCCAGTAGCAGGGTACAAGATCAGTCCAAGAGGCAGGCAAAAGGCATGGTCAAACAGTCCGAGGTCAGTTCCAGATCAGGCAGAGGCAGTACAGAATCGTTAGGCAGAAGAATGGTCGAAAAACAGTCCAGGGTCAATTCCAAATCGGGCAGAGGTATTACAAAATCGTTGGGCAGAAGAATGGTCAAAAAACAGTCCAGGGTCAATTCCAAATCAGGCAGCGGTATTATAAAATCATTAGGCAGAAGGGTGGTCCAATAACAAGCCGGGGTCAGTTACAAAGCAGGCAGTGGCATAAGGGGTGAGAAGGCAGGAACGGAGGATTACGTTTACCATACTAAACTAATACTTTAGTTTAGTATGGTAACGTTTGAAACAGTCAGTTACACAGAGGCCTGGTTGTGAAGGACACTCTGCACAATAATAAACTGTGTCCCGTCTGACTCCTCCACTGGCACACACTTTACATTTTTTTTTAGCTCGTCGGCCTGATGCTGTGGGAGGGACCTTATCCGGGAAGTGCCGTTCGGAGAGCCGACTTAGAACATCTGATCGGATGTGTTGGGGCAGGTCGTTCGGGAATATCAGGGAAGTGGTAATTTCCTCCAGGTAGCCAAGGAAGGGTAGGGGGTTTTGGGTGGATTTGCGGTAAATAATATGGGAGTTGTAGACGGCCAAATGAAAAAAATAAATTGCTACTTTCTTGTACCAATGGTACGTGCGTCTTGTGGGTAGATATGGTTCCATCATTTGATCATTTAGGTCGACTCCCCCCATGAACGAATTGTAGTCCCGGATACAGGTGGGCTTTTGGATGGTGGTGCCACGCCTTCTGCGGGTTTCTACAAAGGAATCGTTGTGGATGGACGACAACATGTACACGTCTCTTCTGTCCCTCCACTTCACTGCCAGAACCTCCTTGTTGCGCAGACTCGCCGATTCCCCTTTCTTCAGCTTTGTATTCACAAGGCTTTGAGGAAAGCCTTTCCAGTTCTTTCTGGCGGTGCCACATGCTGGCGTCTTCTTTCGGTGCAGGTTGTGGAACAGAGGAAGAGACGTGTAGAAGTTGTCCACGTACAGGTGGTATCCTTTATCCAGGAGGGGGGTGATAAGTTGCCAGACAACTTTTGCACTTGATCCCAAGTAGTCTGGGCAATCGGGGGGATTCAGCTGGGTGTCCTTCCCTTCGTACACCAAAAAGGAATACAAGTACCCTGTGGCTCGTTCACATAACTTGTACATCTTCACCCCATAGCGGGCTCTTTTGCTTGGAATGAACTGTTTGATCTTAAGTCGGCCACAAAATTTTACTAGGGACTCGTCGACACAAATGTGTTGTTCCGGGGTATATATTTGGGGGAATAATTCTGAAAAATAATCTAATAAGGGGCGAATTTTGAAAAGCCTGTCAAAATTTGGGTAATTTCGGGGAAGGCACTGGGTGTTATCATTGAAGTGGAGGAACCTCATGATCGTGAAATATCGGTTTCGGGGCATTGATGCAGAAAAGACGGGCATATGATAAATGGGGCGTTTGGACCAAAATGAATGTTTTTCGTTTTTTGGGTTGAGTCCCATACAAAAGGTGAGGCCTAAAAAAATTCTGAACTCCTCCACTGTTAGATCTCTCCAATTGTAGGGACGGGCATAAGACGATGTGGGGTTGTTGGAAATAAACTGTTGGGCATATAGGTTGCACTGGGCCACAATGCTAGAAAGCAGTTCCTCAGTAAAAAATAAATTGAAAAAATGTATTGGTGAAAAATTGTCCGTGTCCACCTGGACTCCTGGCTGGGCAGTAAAAGGGGGAATGTTGGCTTCTCCGGAATTTGGAGGAAGCCACAAGGGGTACTGAAGGGCATAGGGAAGGCTTGCATGGGTCCTTGGCCTTTGCTGCCGAGGTACTGCAGTGCTGGTGGATGGCACTTCGGTGCTGGTGGATGGCACGACGGGGCTGGTGGATGGCATGACGGGGCTGGTGGATGGCATGACGGGGCTGGTGGATGGCATGACGGGGCTGGTGGATGGCATGACGGGGCTGGTGGATGGCATGACGGTGCTGGTGGATGGCACTGCCTCACCAGAGCGCCTTCTTTTGGCGGGCTGATTATCTTCCCCCTCTGAGCCTGTATCAGTTCCACTGCTGTAGACTGGCTCGTAGTCTACATCCGAATCCGAATCCAGCTGTGAATCGGAAGACGAGAGCTCCCCGTTGCTCTCGTCACTTGCGGCAATAATTGCAAATGCCTGCTCGGTGGAATAGAGACGCTTAGACATTGTTGCTGGCGACTTCACACAGATGTGTGGCACAGATGTGCACTGAGGCGACACAGATGGGCAGAGATGGGTACTGAGGTGGCAGAGATGGGTACTGAGGTGGCAGAGATGGGTACTGAGGTGGCAGAGATGGGGTGGAATAGATGTGCACTGATGAGGCGGCACAGATGTGCACTGATTGATTGCACAGATGTGCACTGATGAGACGGCACAGATGTGCGATGATTGATTGCACAGATGTGCACTGATGAGGCGGCACAGATGGCACTGATGAGGCGGCTCAGATGGCACTAATGTGGCGAAACAGGTGGGCACTGAGATGGGTACTGATGTGCACCGATGAGGCGGCACAGATGTGCACTGAGGTGGCACAGGTAGGCACTGATGAGGTGGCACAGGTAGGCACTGATGAGGTGGCACAGGTAGGCACTGATGAGGTGGCACAGGTGGGCACTGAAAAGTACTGAGGTGGCAGGTGGGCACTTGGCAGAGGTGGGCACTTGGCACAGGTGGGCACTTGGCACAGGTGGGCACTGGTGGCACAGGTGGACACTGGTGGCACAGGTGGACACTGGTGGCACAGGTATCACTGGGCACTGATTGGGTACTGAGGTGGCAGGTGGGCACTTGGCACAGGTGGGCACTTGGCAGAGGTGGGCACTTGGCAGAGGTGGGCACTTGGCAGAGGTGGGCACTGGGCACTGGTGGCACAGGTGGACACTGGTGGCACAGATGGACACTGGTATCACTGGGCACTGATTGGGCACGTTTTTTTTTCACATAAGATACAGTAGATACTTTTTTTTTACTCACAGACTCTCTCTCTCCTCACACGCGCTGTGTGTGTGAGGAGGGAGAGCCGGCAATGAGAGATGATCTCATATGTTTACATTTGAGATCATCTCTCATTGGCCACAGAATCGCGCTGTAAATAGCCGCTGTGATTGGCTATTTACCGCGATCTGTAATTGGCTGTGTCCAAGGGACACGGCCAGTACAGGAGTTCCCCGATGCGCGCTCGGGAGCGCGCGGGGAACGAGGAAAGGGGCGGCCGTAAAAACACGGCCTCCCAGAGATTCAGAGCCACCCGGCGGCCGTACAAAGTCGTACAGCCGTCGGGAACTGGTTAAAGTGTAACTGTAGGCAAAAATGAAAAACCATATATATACTGTATATATATATATATATATATATATATATATATATATATATATATATATTTATATATATATATATTGCGGAGAGCAGTGCCGGCCCAAGACATTGTGCTGCCTGGGACCAAGAATGAAATGCTGCCCCCCCCAAATAAATCACGCCCACCAAAAGGCCCCCACATTCATTATTTTATATCATGATAGCTAAAGGGGACACGTCATGGCTCTATACTGTACTTGTATAAAGGAGTATAAAAAGAACCTGTCATGGCTCTATACATGTATATAGGAGTATAAAGAGGACCTGTCATGGCTCTATACATGTATCCAGGAGTATAAAGGGACCTGTGCATTACCGGCGGCCACAATGTCTTTTGCGCAAACTAACCATGTACGCTAATTTTGTTTTGTTTTTTGTACCAAAAATATGTAGAAGAATACATATTGGCCTAAACTGATAAAGAAATTTGTTCTTTTATTATAGCAAAAAGTAAAATATACATATATATTTTTTTTAAATTGTCGTTTTTTTTGTTGTTTATAGCACAAAAAATAAAAACCGTCAGTAGGGCAGTGGACGGTGTCTGTAGGGCAGTGGACGGTGTCAGTAGAGCAGTGGATGGTGTCAGTAGGGCAGTGGACGGTGTCAGTAGAGCAGTGGACTGTGTCAGTAGGGCAGTGGACGGTGTCAGTAGAGCAGTGGACGGTGTCAGTAGGGCAGTGGACGGTGTCAGTAGGGCAGTGGACAGTGTCCGTAGGGCAGTGGACGTTGTCAGCAGCATTGTACCTCCATCCAAAAACCTGAATCAGCTCTACTGAACCCAACCCCATACAAACTGTTCACAAAGTGCCACTGTGCATTCTACAACCCTTTCAAGCACCTTTTAATTACAAAAAAAGCCCAAAAAATTCAAAGCAATCCACAGGCACCCCACAAATAGAGAAGAAAATAACAGATTAAATATCAGACATGGCCTGTACCCCCCCCCCCCCAATAGAGACCTCCATTACAGCAAGACAAAAAACAAAACATTACCTTCCAGGAGCCGCTGCAAAGATGTGGCCCTCCATTCACTGTCTCTGGAGTGCACAGAAAGTGCAGTGTGACCTGGCTGCAGGACATTAGCCCTGCTGGAGCGGGGGAAGAAAGGAGGGGTTTGCATGCTGTTTGGGGGTAGCTGATAGAAGTGGGGTAGCTGACAGGGGAAGGGGTAGGCGACAGAGGGGAGGGGTGGGTTGACAGAGAGGGGCGGGTTGACAGAGAAGGGAGGGTTGACAGAGAGGGGGGGCTGACAGAAAGGGAGGCTGCTGACAGAGAGGGGGGCTGACAGGGGGTTTCTGACAAAGAGGCAGAGAGGGGGCTGACAGAGAGGGGGGGTGCTGACAGAGGGGAGTGGCTTACAGAGAAGGGTGGGCTGACAGAGAGGGGCGGGCTGACGGGTGGGTTGCTGACAGAGAAGGGGGCTGATGGAGGGGGGTTGCTGACAGAGAGGGGGCTGACAGGGGGGTTGCTGACAGGGAGGGGGGCTGACAGGGAGGGGGCTAACAGGGGGGTTGCTGACAAAGAGGCAGAGAGGGGGGCTGACAGAGAGGGGGGTTGCTGACAGAGGGGAGTGGCTTACAGAGAAGGGCAGGCTTACAGAGGGGTGGCTTATAGAGAAGGGTGGGCTGACAGGGGTGGGTTGCTGACAGAGAAAGGGGCTGATGGAGGGGGGTTGCTGACATAGAGGGGGCTGACGGGGTTGCTGACAGAGAGGGGGCTGATGGGGGTTGCTGACAGAGAGGGGGCTGACAGACGGGGGTTGCTGACAGAGGGGGGTGGCTTACAGAGAAGAGTGGGCTGACAGGGGGGTGGGCTGGCAGGGGGGTGGCCCGTGTGACCTCATCAGGGGATAACGGCTGGCATATGTGATGTCATTAAATAGTGTGGTAATAATATAAATTGCGGTGGCCATTTTCTAGTAGCCTTTGAGCTCTTAGTCTATTACGGTGGCCATTTTCTGGTGGTCTTAGGCTACAATACAATAATAAAAAAGCGGTCTATGACGATGACCATGTTATAGAATACCAAAGAGCGATCCTGTCGTCTCTGTTGTGTCTAAAACCAGTGTTTGTGGTGGCCAATTTCTGGTCCCTATATCTACCGATGATACATGCTTGGTCTGAACATGTATATGCCAAGTGCGTGGTAACCTATGGAAATAACAGAGTACTAAATATATGTTTTTTTGTGTATATACTCTGCATACATTTGGGCCCTAGGTGTTGGTGTTGCCACAACACTGTAAGCCCTCACAGTTAGTCTTGGTGGGCGGGGAGCGCTGGAACGCCCTGCTGTGTGAACTATTATATCAATAACTCTAATTACATGCTATTGTTGAACAGTGGTAGAAAAAATGGGCCTTTGGTGCTGGCGCTGGTGCCACAACACTGTAAGTCCTCACAGTTACTCTTGGTGGGTGCAGGAATGGGCCCTGCTGTGACATATTAGATCAAGAATTGTAATTACATACCCCTGTTGAAGAGGGGCAGAAAAATTGGGCCTTTGTTGGTGAAGGTGGTGCTGGTGCCACAACACTGTAAGTCCTCACAGTTACTCTTGGTGGGCACAGGAATGGGCCCTGCTGTGAAATATTAGATCAAGAATTGTAATTACATGCCCCTGTTGAACAGGTGCCACAACACTGCAGCCCCTCACAGATACTATAGTTGGAGCGCAGGAATGAGCCCACTGCAAAGTATTGCATCAAAAATTGTAATTAGGGCACTCGGTTTTCACGGCTCTGGATTAGGGGCACTCTCCTCTACTACCCCAGCAGCTTTGTGAACAGTTTTACTGGATCAGTCTAACCCTGTTTGAGCCTTAGCTCAGGATCCGCATCTCACCGCCGCCATTTTGAGGCCTGAAGATCCTCTGGAGTCCTTCGTCCCTGCAGCCTGCGCTCCGGGCACCGGACGTTGGCCACCGCTTGCTCCACTGGTCGCTGTGCCCCCGGGAACCCCTAGATGCCCGTCTGCTGAAAGCGAGATCCTAATCCCCGCATCAACTCGCGAGGCCGCCGCCATATTGCTTGCTCGAGGCCTGACGGAGGAACCGGATCCCACAGCTTCTGGAGGTAGGGGAACACATCTAGCCCCTACCCATCCCCTCCCCGCCTACCCGGCACTGTCTAGTGGCCTCGCCTGGTCCCGGAATTGTCCGCAGCGGCCGCGATCCGGTGCGGCCTAGTTAGGCCCTGAATCCCCGGACTTTCCTGGCGCTGTACCCCGAGGAAGTGCACCAACTCCGGGCCTCCCTCTGTGATTCGACCGCCCACTACCATCCACCCACCCTTCTATCATAAGCCCTTCCATGCCTGGCACTTGGCACTGACTCTTTTCGGTGGCCATCTTGGTACACCTGAGGCCTGCTGTCCTCCTGCAACCGGAGCCAAGCCCTGCCTGAACACCCAAACCTCACAGCACTGCAACCCAGTAGGAAGCTGGAAAGGGGCCTTTTTCTATATGAATGGAGGGGGTGGAGATGGCCAGCTCTCTACACCACAGCGCTGATCTACCTGAAGCTAGGCCTGCTTAGCTCCGAGATGGCAGCATAAGAACGGTGCTCCAGGCCCCACAGGGAATATTTAATACATAGCAGCCCACACAGAAGAGATTGAGACAACCTGCCTTTATAATTACCCTCCGTTGATTTCTGCAACATGACTAAAAAGCACAAGGGGCCCCAGAAGCCGCAAAAACTGACAGAATACTTCGCCCTAGAGCAGAGGCAGGAGAGCACTGGCACACCTGGGCCCTCTGCCGCCAGCACCCCCCATCTACCGCAGAGGAGGGATAAACCCTTTAAAAGAATGTCTCCAGCTAGTAATAGACATTCTCCTGCCTCTTCCTCTGTATCTGGAAGCCCTGAGAAAGCCAGGCTCAAATTGGATGCTACGGGGCCTTCCCATGAGGTGAGTGCTGGTCTTGAATCTGGAGACGACACCAGGGAGCTCCCGGACTCCATCGACCGTTTCCCCACGAGTAATCAACCAGTGTTGGATACCACGCTTAAAGATATGCTGGTATCCCTGAGGAGTTCCCTCCACAGCGACATGATGGCGTGCGTCCAAAAATTTGGGAGTGAGCTCCAAGCTGTGACATCACGGGTAGACCACGTCGAAAACAGGATGGGGGAATTTGCCACCACGATCAACAGCCTTGTGGATGCCCATGACGCTAGGGACGAGGAAATGGAGGCAGTCAAAGCTAAAATGGCAGATATAGAGGACCGTTCCAGGAGGAACAATCTCAAAATACGCGGGGTCCCCGAATCCGTCCAACAATCAGAATTGCGTGACTTTGTCTCCAAGATCTTTATCTCAATCCTACCAGACCTCACTGAAATGGACATAACAATGGACAGAATTCACAGGCTACCAAAACCCTCCTACCTTCCAGATAAAATACCGAGGGATGTCATCCTACGCCTGCATTTTTTTCACGTAAAGGAACGCCTGATGTCCAAGGTGCGTAATAGAGATCTCATCCCCCCGCAATACAAAGATCTTCAGTTCTTCTCCGATTTGTCTCAATTTACGTTGCAGAAACGGCGGAATCTCAACACCATTTCCAAGGCATTGCGCAACAACAAAATAGTCTACAAATGGGGGTTTCCAACCAAACTCATTATCACCAATGATGGAAAAGAGCATACAGTAGATTCCTTGGCTAAAGGCTTGGCCTTGCTTAAGACATGGAATATCATCCCGGAGGATCCCCCCGGTGGGCCTAACAACCGCAGTCCAAATCAGGTCGGCAGTGATTGGAATGTGGTCAACTCCAGGAATGCTCGCTCACACCGCTGAAGTTACTATGGGCTGCCAAAATTGTTTTACTACTCCTAATTGCCCTGTTCTGGAGGCACCTTGCTGAACTTGCCTCACACCCTTTTGGTTACTTGCAGCCATGAGCTGCACTCAGGTCATAATGGCCTATGTTCACCTGTTTTGTCGCTTTTTTCTCTGTTTATGTGTTTGTTTTTTATTTCCGTTGGTTTCTCATTTTTTACGTAGCAGTCTAACATCCCACTCTGCAGGTGGTCTCAGAAGAGTCCACAGATTCACTGAAGAGCTAATGAATGGACTCACTCGGGACCGTCTGACCTTGAGGGCGACTCTTCTTGGCTCACCGGTATGGTATGCTAAGCCACCTGATGTAAGTGTTACTTATTCTTCATACTGCTTATCAATTAAGACCGTTGTCCCAGGATGACTATTACTTTCTTAACTATTAACGCTAAGGGTCTCAACCATCCAGCCAAAAGAAAATCACTATGGGCTGAGGCGATTAGATTTAACTGCGATGTCCTCTGCACTCAAGAGACTCACTTTCAGGGCGACAAAACGCCTAACTGCACTCATCCAAATTATCCACACATCTTCAAAGCCAGTGCCTCGGCAAAAAAGCGGGGAGTGATGACAGCAATTAGGGACTCTGTTGCGTTCCAGTTGCACAATGAAATTGCTGACTCCCAGGGTCGCTACCACATCCTTGTGTGCGACATTAACTCTACCACTTACACATTGGTCAATGTTTATGCACCTAACGACCACCAAATTCACTTTTTGAAACAAGTCCTCAGAAATGTTAGACCGATACAAAAGGGCTTCCTTCTCTTATGTGGAGACTTCAATCTCCCCCCTGACCCTGAGGTGGACTCCACATCGTGTTCACGCAGACATCATCATTCTCTGCAATCAACACTACACTCACAGGATCTCTATGACGCTTGGAGATGTCTCCATAGCACTGAGAGGGACTACTCTTTCTTCTCAACGAGTCATGGCGTGTACACAAGATTAGATCTTTTCCTTACGGACAAATGGCTGCTACCTAAAATTGTGGATACTAAAATTAATGATATTACTTGGTCGGATCATGCCTCTGTGACACTCTCCATTGCTGATTCGCCCGGCGTGGGTACTACATTCGTCTGGCGTTCCAGCCCGAGGTTGTTTCAAGCTGACCACTCCAAAAAGACCTTGCAGAAGGAACTGACCGATTTCTTCTCTTGCAATGATGGCTCTGTATCGGACCCTATGGTATTATGGAATTCCCACAAGGCGTTTATGAGAGGGGTTTTGATTCAGATGGGTGCGAGGGCTAAGAGGATGAGGGGGCAGCAGATACAAACTCTCATTTCTGAGATACACAATCTAGAATCCCAAAATAAGCAAAAAGCCTCTCCGCTAGTCTCTAGTCAGTTGACACAACTTAGGAGCGAGCTCCGCTCGATTCTGCTTGACAACTTTGAAAGGTCTTCCAAGCGCCTTAAGATGACATACTACGTCAGTGGCAATAGGGCTGGGAAACTCTTGGCCAATCGCCTCAGAGGAGCACGGCATAAGACCACTATCCCCTTTGTTCGCCACCCCTTCACCCATAATAAATTGTTCCACCCCCAAGCGATAGCTGACGCGTTCAGTTGCTATTATAGCTCACTCTATAATTTAAAAGATGACCCCTCCACTATCCAACCCACGGGACCCATTATCTCAGACTTCCTGAGCAAAATTGAACTCCCCCGAATATCATCTAGTCAACTGGAGGATTTAAATTCTTCCTTTTCAGAAACTGAAATCGCCAAAGCAATAGACTCCCTTCCTAACAACAAAGCCCCCGGGCCTGACGGCTTCACCGGAGAGTATTATAAAGCTTTTAAACTGGAACTGGTCCCATACTTAGCAGGTATTTTCAATCAAGCTGCCTCCTCGTCCTTTTTTCCTTCTGAGATGCTAAAGGCAATGATTGTGGCGCTGCCGAAGCCCGGGAAGGATCCTGACACACCCCAGAATTTTAGGCCCATTTCATTGCTCAATACTGATCTGAAATTATATGCCAAGCTCCTCGCCAATAGATTGGTGGACCTCTTGCCGTCATTGATACACATGGACCAATCGGGGTTCACAAAGGGCCGACAGACGTCGGATGCCACTAGGCGCTTAATTAATATAGTGCATCTGGCCAATCGAACAGAAACGCCTTCTCTGCTCCTCGCTTTGGATGCAGAGAAGGCGTTTGACAGAGTCCACTGGGATTATTTAGCCAAAGTGCTTTCCAAATTTGGGTTCGAGGGCAGAATACATTCAGCTATTATGGCACTATACACGACTCCATCGGCCCAAGTGTATATATCGGGGATGCTCTCCAAGGCATTCAATATTTCTAATGGAACCCGACAGGGGTGCCCACTGTCCCCTCTTATATTTAATCTCCTTATGGAACCCCTGGCGACTTATATTCGCTCTCACCCCCAAATAAGTGGTTTTATGGTTGGAGGCGTACAACATACCATAAGCCTCTTTGCGGATGACATAATTTTGATGCTCACCAATGTTGAGACCTCTCTGGCTTCGGCTCACCAGGTATTGCAATTGTTCACGACAGTGTCATACTATAAGGTTAATGAAACCAAGTCGCATATTTTAGGGGTAGGCATTCCTGCCCGAACTAGGCACGCCCTTAGCACAAGGTTTCCCTTTCCATGGAAGGAGAAAGGTATATCATACCTGGGTATAACTCTTACGTCTTCACCCTCTGAATTAGTGAGAGAAAACTATACCCCATTTCTGCAACGGTTACATACTAAATTAGAGGCTCTAGCAAAATTCGAACTATCCTGGTCGGGACGTCTGGCCGCCTTCAAGATGCAGGTCCTCCCACAACTACTATATGTCTTTAGAACCCTGCCCATCCCGGTACCACCCTCCTTCTTCCTCTCAGCACAATCTACTCTTAATAAATTTCTTTGGGGGGGCAAGAGGGCGCGATGTGCATTCCACAAAATTATCAAACATAGGAGGGCGGGAGGCATAGGCCACACCCACATCAAGGATTACTATACAGCCTCGATCTTAGCCCAGCTGAGGAGCTGGTTTCCTTGCTCCGCTCCGTCCCTATGGGTTGCTCTAGAGCAACAGCAGATCCCGGGCCACAATCTCTATGACTACCTCATCACTAGTAACCTCCGCCCAGGCCGATCCCCGGACATTGGACCGACTATAAGAGCATCTATTGATGCATGGCGAATACTGACTTCGCAAGTTTCCCCACAGTATAAACTCATCCCAATGAAATTTCCACTGACTGCCCTAACCTATCTTATCCCCGATATCTCTGTAGAGGGCTGGAGTTCCGGGGGGGTACTAGATATAAATGACTTGTATGTGGGACCTGCACTCAAAACATTTAGAGCTCTCCAACTGGAGTACTCTATACCCACGACTGAATACTTTTGGTATGTGCAAATTTCACACCTTCTGAAACGACAGACTGACCTCCTCACCCTCCTCCCGTGGCATATAGCTTTATATTATACAGCGAAGAGTACGAAAGTCAAGGGCATATCAGTGTTCTACTCTTACCTACAGGATAAGCTAGCACTCATCAAAACCTCTGATATGCAAGCCTGGGAGAGAGAATTCGATACAGTATACTCAGTTGACCAATGGCAGACGGCCCTAAGGGTAACATACTCATCCACCAAATGTGTTAATCTGTGGGAACTATTCCAAAAAATCTTGTTGAGATGGTACCTCACCCCTTTCAGGCTGTCTAAGATCGGCAATGGTATATCCCCCGGGTGCTGGAGGGAATGTGGGGGAACGGGGACACTGTTCCATATTCTATGGTCCTGCCCTGTGACAATACAATACTGGCAGCTAATCCAACACCTGATAGCGCAAGTCCTTAAACTTAATGTGACCCTGTCCCCGGGGCTGGCGCTACTTTCCTTGGGTATAGATCAGATCCCTTACCATTCGAGGACGCTTTTATCCCACGTCCTTCTAGCTGCTAGGCTAGCTTTGGTCAGGCATTGGAGGACCACTGCTAGACCTCCTCTGTTGGAAGTTATTCAAATAATCAATACCCATGGCTCATATGAACAACTATTTGCCTCCGGAGTAGGTACCTATGCAGAGATTAATAAGATATGGGAACCCTGGAACGACTGGTATAGGGTTCAACCTAGACCTGGCCTGCAGTAAGATAGCCCTTGCCTGACACAAGGCAGGTACACCGCCCAGTACTGTTTACAATGCTCTAGTTTTAGACTGCTACTCTGTTTGTTCTTTGTTTTGTTTTTCTTGTTTCTTCTATTTTTCTTTGTTATCTCAATTGCACTAACCCATTTTAGTCATGTTGAGTTTGGTGCTGAACCAGTACCTCGGGTTTACATGACAACTAGCCCATCTGGCATGATGGGTTACGGGAATCCAACTACTCTCATCTGTTGAGTACACCTTATTAGTACTGTATGGATAAGATGCCTCCTCACCTTGTGATCCAAACCACCGATATGATCTCTGTGTATCTTTGTGCATGTAATTTGTGTTTATCACTGTTAAAACTAATAAAAACTATTGAAATTAAAAATTGTAATTACACGCCCCTGTTAAACAGGGGCAGAAAAATTGGGCCTTAGCCACTGGTGGCGGTGCCCAGAACCAAAAATGTTCTTACAAGCTATCAGCATGATCATTGAGGAGGAAAAGGATAGTCACTCAGCATAACAGGATAGTCACTCAGCATCAGCATAGGCAGTCTTCAACGGATCTGACATTTCAAAAAAAATTATTCAGTTACATCAGCATCAGGTGCTTGGTAGCTGGTGGTGATCCAAGCCTGATTCATTTTTATGAAGGTCAGTCGATCAACCGAGTCAGTGGAGAGGCGCACCCTGTGATCGGTTACAAAGCCTCCAGCAGCACTGAATGTGCGTTCTGAAAGAACGCTGGATGCAGGGCAAGCCAGTAGCTCAATTGCGTACTGTGCAAGCTCTGGCCAGTGATCCATCCTCAAGACCCAGTAAGCCAGAGGATTTTCGGTGGAAAAGGTGTCCAAGTCTGATCTTGCCCCTAGGTATTCCCGCACCATGTAAAACAGACGCTGGCGATGGTTGCTGGAACCGGTCATACCTTGGGGATGCGGACTAAAAAATTGTCTGAACGCATCGGTCAGACGGCCACCTTCTCCCCCGCTCCTTTTGTGACTGACCGAAGCCTCAGCAACACGTTGTCCAGGATCCGGATTTTGTAACCTCCCAGTCTCTGGGAACGCATTGCACAGACCTTTCTGCAGGGCCTTCCGAAGATGTTTCATCTTCTGCTCCCTCTGCGCCGGCAAGATAAGGTCCGTAACCTTATTCTGGTAATGTGGATCAAAGAGAGTTGCCAGCCAGTAATGATCCCTCTCCTTGATAGCATGAATACAAGGATCCTTCCGCAGGCTTTGCAGGATCAAGGAGGCAATACAACGTAGGTTTGCTGAGGCATTTGGTGCGGAGTCCTCTGGGTCACTGAGGACGACATGATCCACAGCCACCTCGTCCCAGCCATGTACAAGTCCATGGGTTTCTTGGGACTGTAATTGATCCCTTGAAGACTGCTGCTGATGTTGAGTGCTAGGCTCCACCTCCATGCTGACACAATCCTCCTCCTTCTCGTCCTCTTCCTGTGTGATAGGCGGGCAAGCCGGAACACTGTCTGAATAAAGGGGGCCGTGAGAGGTAAGGAAGTCCTCCTCTTCCTCTCTCTGTTCTGCCTCAAGGGCCCTGTCCATTATTCCATGCAGTGTGTGCTCCAACATGTGAATAAGAGGGAAAGTCTCAGGCCCCATACACACGATAGAATTTATCCGCGAATACGGTCCGGCGGACCGTTTCCGCGGATAAATCCTCTCGAGGATTTCGGCGGATTTTCATGCGATGGAGTGTACACACCATCGCATTGAAATCCGCGCCAAAATCCTCTGGCGATGACGTGTCGCGCCGTCGCCGCGATTATGACGCGGCGACGTGCGCGACGCTGTCATATAAGGAATTCCACGCATGCGTCGAATCATTACGACGCATGCGGGGGATCCCTTCGGACGGATGGATCCGGTGAGTCTGTACAGACCAGCGGATCCATCCGTTGGGATGGACTCCAGCAGATGGATATGTTCTGCATGTCAGCAAATATTCGATCTGCTGGAATCCATCCCAGGGGAGATATATCCGCGGAAACAGATCCGCTGGCGTGTACACACCATAGGATCTATCCGCTGAAACCCATTTGCTGGGATTTATCTGCGGATGGATTCTATGGTGTGTACGGGGCCTTACTGATGCATGCACTGTCACTGCTCACCATCCTCGTAGCCTCCTCAAATGGTGACAGGACAGTGCATGCATCCCTGATCATGGCCCACTCTGACCCAGTTCTGCTGCCATATTGGCACAGATACTCATTGATGGCCCTCTGCTGCGTGTGCAGCCGCTGCAGCATGGCCAACGTAGAGTTCCACCTGGTGGGCATGTCACAGATTAGGCGGTTCTTGGGCAGGTTGTATTCCCTTTTGGAGGTCTGCCAGCCGAGCACTGGCATTATATGACCGTTGGAAATGCACACAGACTTTCCTGGCCTGCTTCAGGACATCCTGTAAGCCTGGGTACCTGACCAAGAATTTGCCTGGTACAATCTGCCATTGGTGTACCGATATTAGATTGCCTGCATGTACTAGGCTGTGACACACCTAATTTTACACCTTCGGTCCTATCAGTGCAGGCTTCAGAGAGGACTGAGGGTATAGTGGGGTTGGAGACCCCAGCTGATGAGGGGCAAGGGGAGGTCCGTTCTGTTCTTTGGTGTGGGTCTTTGAGGTCCAACGAACTGCATGGCAGGTCGACATATGTCTGGTCAAGCATGTGGTGCCCAAGCGGGTGATGTTTTGGCCATGCGAGATACGCTTGAGACATATGTTGCAAATAGCAGCAGTACGATCTGATGCACTCGTCTCAAAAAAGGCCCACACCAAAGAACTTTTGGAATAACGTTGAGACAAAGCAACGCCTTGCACATGCGTAGCTCTGCGTTGTGATGCAGTCGGTGTGCTGTCCTTAAGCTGGCCCCTGGAGGGCATCCTGCCTTGTTGGAGATGTGCCTGTGCCTCCTCCTCCTCCTCTCTCCTATCAGACACCCATGTAGAGTCAGTGACCTCATCATCCCCTCCCTCCTCATCACTGTAGTATGGTGCAGCTGGGGGAACATGACTGCCAGATTGCTGTCCTTCTTGGGCACCCCCTCTCTCTGGGCTCACGTTACTGCCTTCCTCTAGCTGTGTACCATCATCAGAGCCTTCAAAACGCTGCGCATCCTCATGCAGTATGTACCCAACACTGTGGTCAAACAGTTTGGGGGACTCCTCAGGAGGACATGGTGGGGCTAGGGAAGGAGTGACTGATGCCATTGAGCAGAGGGAAGAGGACGCCTTGGCAGCTGCTTTGCCAGACAAAGTACCCTAAACCTGGGTGAGAGAGGATGAGGAGGATGAGGACGGCTTGGTCATCCACTCTACCAAGTCTTCGGCATGTTGCGGCTCAACACTGCCAGCTGCCGAAAACAAGGACGAGTGTGTCCCATGGCCACGTGCTGATGAGGATGCACCATGTCCACGACCAGCACTGTTGCCTCTAGACGCAGAGCATGCTTGCCCTCTTTTATCGGCTGGTGACTCTCTTCCTCTCCTTGTTGTCCTTCCAGACATACTGTACTAATGGCCTGCAGAGGACAAAGGCAGTACACACACCACGTAGCTTTAGGTGCACACTGCAGAGGACACAGGCAGTACACACTATGTAGCTTTAGGTGAAAACCTGCAGAGGACATGGGCAGTACACACTACGTATCTTTAGGTGCAAACTGAAGAGGACACGGGGCAGTACACACCAAGTAGCTTTAGGTTCAAACTGGAGAGGACAAAGGCAGTACACACACCACGTAGCTTTAGGTGCACACTGCAGAGGACACAGGTACTACACACTACGTAGCTTTAGGTGCAAACTTCAGAGGACAAAGGCAGTACACACACCACGTAGCTTTAGGTGCACACTGCAGAGGACACAGGCAGTACACACTAAGTAGCTTTAGGTGCAAACTGCAAAGGACACGGGCAGTACACACCAAGTAGCTTTAGGTGCAAACTGCAGAGGACACGGGCAGTACACACCACGTAGCTTTAGGTGCAAACTGCAGAGGACACGGGCAGTACACACCAAGTAGCTTTAGGTGCAAACTGCAGAGGACAAAGGCAGTATACACTACATAGCTTTAGGTGCAAACTGCAGAGGACACGGGCAGTACACACCAAGTAGCTTTAGGTGCAAACTGCAGAGGACACAGGCAGTACACCACGTGAGAATACTGCAGCTAGCGCAATTACCTGCCTGCCAGTAAATCAGGAAGAACTGATCTAGCTAAACTATCCAGTGTATAAATATATATACAACACCTGGGATGCATATATATCCTCTACACACTGTAACTTTAACTGACTAGTCTGCCTGCTCTATCTACCTAGAAAAAAATGACTCTCTCTCTCTCTCTCTGTCTCTAACCACCGCCGCAACACACTACACAAGGCCGACCTGCAGGCAGCGTTTTATAGTGTGGGGCGTGTACTAAACCCTCTGAGCCTTTATTGGCCAATTATGGCTCTCCGTTTTTTGTGCGTTGTGATTGACCAAGCATGCGGGTCATAGTGCATGCTTGGCCAATTGTCAGCCAGAAATGCACTGCAATGCCGCAGTGAATTATGGGCCGTGACACGCCACTCGAATTTGGCGCGAACGGCCCGTAACGTTCTTAATTCGACGAACAGTCGAACATACGATGTTCGAGTCGAACATGCGTTCGACTCGAACACGAAGCTCATCCCTAGTGGCCATGTTATAGAAGACCAGAGACCAATCCTGTCGTCTCTGTTGTGTCTTAAAACCAGTGTTTGCAGTGGACATTTTCTTATGGTCCCTATATTTTTCAATGATGCATACTTGGTCTGAATGTGTATATGCCACCTGCGTGGTAAATGATGGAAATAATTGAGTACTAAATAGATGTTTTCATGAGACTAAAGATTATAGTAAATCATTTTTTTGCCCCAATTTTTGGGGGAAATTAAGAAATTAAATACTATATATTATTTTTTTCCACAAACTTGTAATTTTAACAAGTTATTTCTCACACACAGCATAGACATACTTACAATTACACCCTAAAAACATTCTGCTCCTCCTCCTGAGTATGAATGCTACAACATGTTTTCACAGCGTAACCCTATAGAGGGGCCCAAAATCCAAAAAAGCACCTCTGGGCTTTTCAGGGACATGCATCTTTCCTGATTGCATATCACATTTTTAGAGCTCCTGGAAAATCAGGACAGTAGAAAGACTGACCAAAATTACCACATTTTGGAAAGCAAACACCCCAAGGTATTTTCTAAGAAGCATAAAGAATCTTGTAAGAAAATATATGTTTTGCCCCAAATTTTTGGAAAATGTAAAAATAAAATGAAAATGCATTTATTTTCCACTAAGTTAATTAATAGGATATTTTTAACATACAGCATAGGCATACTTAGAATTACATTCCAAAACCAAACACATTCTACTACTTCTCCCAAGTATGGGAATACCACATGTGTAAAACTATTTTACAGCCACATAAAGAAGAGGCCCTGGAATGGCAGGACAGTTCAGAAATTAGATGCATAATTTATGTTATTTTTGCTATTCAGCTATCCATCACTTAACTGCCTCCGGGTCCTCCCCACGGTATTGATCTTCCAGCACTGCAGGGATTAACATTAGTCACTGTTAGTGTAAAAGAGTTGCCCTGATCACCTGCCCCTTTCTTCTGCCTCCTCTGTTCTTAGAACTCATAATACACTTTCCAGCAACTCTTTCAGACTCACAATGGCTAATGTTAACCCTCATAGCACCAAAAGATCAGCTTTGTAGGAAGGGCCAAGCAGCAGTGGGGAAAACATTTCTACATTATGCTTTTAGCCAGCTGGATAGAAGACACATTTCATTATTTTCCTGGTGCTGTCGAGCAAACAAAATATAACTAAACTTCAGCTTTGAATGATTGATAAGGTTGTCTCACTAGTTATACCAAAGTGTGGCAACAAGATAAACTTACCAAAGTATGTTAACCACCATGCTTGGAAATTACACAGAGCACCATCGAGTAAAACCTCATCCTACAAGAGAAAACAAATGAACAATAATTTCAGTATATTTAAATGCAGTTAACGTGGACCTGAACTCAAAATGGTTAAGCTTTTTTCTTTCTTTTTTTTTTAGGGAGTATTTAAAAATGTAAATTATGCCTAACAAGTAACCTGGAAATTTTTACTTTTTTATTAATTTCTTTCTGAAAAATAACAGTCAACTTCCAATGTCTTCAGCCTCAGAGCTGTATATCTGCAGTATGGGATCTCAGGAAGCTGTACCTGAGAACCTGCAGTGTGTGCATCTTCTTTCATGTGGATTGATGATTCCTACTTATTTGCTGCTGCTGCTTTATTACTCCTCCATCAGACAGCAGAGTGGCAGCTCTGACAAGAGGATCGGCTACACTACTGAGATGACCACCTCCACATAGTGACACAGTGTTAAACAAGGCATGGTAAATTAGTAACAGGGAAATAAGTTGCAGGGTGACCACATGCAATATCGGTGACACGTCCATTGCTCTTTAATTGTCTGTTATTGGACACATCTTTCACAGTTTAACTCCTCATATAAGGGATACAAACTTGTCAGTATATAATCCATTTTTTAGAAATGGTGGAGACTAATGCCTTTGTAAATACTATTAGTAGGGAATAATTAAAAAAGGCTTAAATAGTTATCCACCTAAAGTTTTAAAACATTCTACAGCTTTAGTGATCACTTATAATAAATAACCATGATCTGATCTGAGAGAAAACAGTCAGCTTAGTAATTCATTCAATTCCCCTATCAAATTTACGCAGCCCCCAAAACATTTAT
Source organism: Rana temporaria (assembly GCF_905171775.1). Lineage (NCBI taxonomy): Eukaryota > Metazoa > Chordata > Amphibia > Anura > Ranidae > Rana > Rana temporaria. The sequence goes on from NC_053490.1 coordinate 401,000,021, forward strand.
AAAAATATATATATATATATATATATATATATATATATATATATATATATATATTACACACACACATATACAGTGGGGATCGAAAGTTTGGGCACCCCAGGTAAAAATTTGTATTAATGTGCATAACGAAGCCAAGGAAAGATGGAAAAATCTCCAAAAGGCATCAAATTACAGATTAGACATTCTTATAATATGTCAAAAAAAGTTAGATTTTATTTCCATCATTTACACTTTCAAAATTACAGAAAACAAAAAAATGTTGTCTGCAAAAGTTTGGGCACCCTGCAGAATTTATAGCATGCACTGCCCCCTTTGCAAAGCTGAGACCTGCCAGTGTCATGGATTGTTCTCAATCATAGTCTGGGAAGACCAGGTGATGTCAATCTCAAAGGGGGAATTGGGTACCTGAGAACCCTGGGATTATAAGGCGGTGCTGATAAATCGTGAAAGGACACAATAGTTTGAAAAATAGAAAAGATTTTTAATAAATTTATACATACAAATAATGAATAAATAATTTGAAAATACAAGACCAGCTGAAGTTTAGAACATAGACAGACTTCAGTATCGTAGAACAACTTGTTGCAGTTTGAGTTCGCTCAACATGTTTCGCTCGTTTGAGCTTCCTCAGGAGTGTTTAGAACTGACTGCAATGGATCGAAAAAGAATCAATATAAAACAGGTGGTCAAAAAAGATAGTATTAATGAATACAATTTTTATGGGTTGATATGTCACAGCATAATATTAGCTCATAATGATATCGTAATAATTGAATGGGAAATAAATATAAACAATGTAACAATTCATAGATTAGAAATTATTCTGGGAGAGGGGGAGCGCAAAAACACTTACCTCAACATATACAATTTTAAAACCAATGGCGTGTCATAAGTATCAATCAGGTTGAATAATAATCCTGATTGGAATGAGCCTAGGAAGCCAATTTCACGAAGGATGTAGCATTCTGTACCTAAACCATAATCAATGAAAAAGCCAGGAATCAATAAATGTTGGGAGAAGATCTTAGTAAAGTTTTTAAAAGAAAAAGCACATCTCAAAAAGAAAAAACAAAAAAGTTTTTTATATTGATTGTACCTTAAAGAAATTGGTATAAATGGCTGAATCACGTCAAACAAAGAAACAGTCCTAGATTGTAGCGATAGGACTACGTGGGAGAAGGCAACCACTGAAGAGCCTCCTCTGTATTGAAGGATATTCCTCAGAATGGCGCGATCCTCAGTTCCTATTAAAATGAACCGAAGTGCAATCTAATGAGAGAGAAAACAGGGAAACAACCATGAGTTTCACTGTTTCTCCAGCATATATAGAATTAAATTTCCCAAAGAGAGACTAATCAAAAAAATAGGGGCACTTCACTCCCCAAAAAAATGAGACATACCGTGGAGGATTATCAGGGTCCGTGTGTCCCGAGTATGCAGCGTTAAGCTGCCTGCTGGTTAGTTTGTTGTGGACTGACACAGCGGCTTGAACAGCCGCGCTTTACATATCACACTGGAGCGGGCGCCAGCCAATAGCCTCCGCTCAGGCGGGGACATGTGACCTCCCTTGTAATCACCATAATGAACCACCCTGCCGTCTGTCAGATGACCGACTGTGTGGGCGTGCGCTCGTCATGCTCAAAACGACGATTTGCGTCGAATGGCGAGTGGGCGTATCCACAAACCTTTATTTTCTGTCACCTGCCAATCCGTTGGAATTGTCTACATTATGATGTGCGAATGTGGATCATTCTACATAGGCAAAACAAAGCGTCCCTTCTTTCACAGGATTAGGGACCATGTCAATTTAATCAATAAAAAATAGATGGAAAGTCCTATTAGCCTTCACATGGGCATTCATCATAATTTCAATAGTTTGAAAATGATTTTTTTTGCCTTGGAGCATATCCCCCCTGGGGAAAGAGGTGGTGATTTCGATAAAATATTATTACAGCGGGAGGCTAGGTGGATTCACTCATTATCCGCTTTGCATTACCCTGGTTTAAATGAGGCTTTCAGCTTCAAACCTTTTTTATGAGTCATTGTCATATCATTTGTGATTTTAATGCCCCCTTTTTTTCTTTTTTTTCACTTTTTTTTACTATTCATTTCATTTTTCTCTTTTCTAGTTTCATCTTGGTTATGTTGCCAAATAAGTATCATGTTTATCTAATATTGTGGGTTTTCTTTGCCTTGTCAATATTATTATTATGCATAATGTACCAACCAATAATGTCATTAGTAATATGGAGTAAACAATCCTTTTATTTGGCAGCAGGGGGCGCAACCTCACCCTCATTTGGTCTCTATAGACTGATGTACACATTCAAGTACTTTAACAATGTAAAATTTGAGATTTTCTCTTTTATAGCTGATGGGATAGCCCCCTCTTTTTTCACGAATTGATGTGCATTCATGAAGTCATCTTCTGCCCCCAATAGAACCATAGGGACATGTAGGACCACTGTGCTATACTGAGGTGGCTGGATCCCTTTGTATCAGTGGTCCTGAATATTTACCCCCCGTTTTTGTTTTCACCTTGTCCCCCCACTCTTTCTAAGTCAGTTGTCTCTGCATTCTCCTAGCCGCCGCTTTTGCGGCAGTTATCAATCACCCAATAGTAAGTATGGGAAAAATTCCCATATCAAATATGGCGGCTCGCCATTCGATGCAAAGCGTCGTTTTGAGCATGACGAGCGCACGCCCACACAGTTGGTCATCTGACAGACGGCAGGGTGGTTCATTATGGTGATTACAAGGGAGGTCACATGTCCCCGCCTGAGCGGACGCTATTGGCTGGCGCCCGCTCCAGTGTGATATGTGAAAAAGGGCTGCTGTTCAAGCCGCTGTGTCAGTCCACAACAAACTAACCAGCAGGCAGCTTAACGCTGCATACTCGGGACACACGGACCCTGATAATCCTCCACGGTATGTCTCATTTTTTTGGGGAGTGAAGTGCCCCTATTTTTTTGATTAGTCTCTCTTTGGGAAATTTAATTCTATATATGCTGGAGAAACAGTGAAACTCATGGTTGTTTCCCTGTTTTCTCTCTCATTAGATTGCACTTCGGTTCATTTTAATAGGAACTGAGGATCGCTCCATTCTGAGGAATATCCTTCAATACAGAGGAGGCTCTTCAGTGGTTGCCTTCTCCCACGTAGTCCTATCGCTACAATCTAGGACTGTTTCTTTGTTTGACGTGATTCAGCCATTTATACCAATTTCTTTAAGGTACAATCAATATAAAAAACTTTTTTGTTTTTCCTTTTTGAGATGTGCTTTTTCTTTTAAAAACTTTACCAAGATCTTCTCCCAACATTTATTGATTCCTGGCTTTTTCATTGATTATGGTTTAGGGACAGAATGCTACATCATTCGTGAAATTGGCTTCCTAGGCTCATTCCAATCAGGATTATTATTCAACCTGATTGATACTTATGACACGCCATTAGTTTTAAAATTGTATATGTTGAGGTAAGTGTTTTTGCGCTCCCCCTCTCCCAGAATAATTTCTAATCTATGAATTGTTACATTGTTTATATTTATTTCCCATTCAATTATTACGATATCATTATGAGCTAATATTATGCTGTGACATATCAACCCATAAAAATTGTATTCATTAATACTATCTTTTTTGACCACCTGTTTTATATTGATTCTTTTTCGATCCATTGCAGTCAGTTCTAAACACTCCTGAGGAAGCTCAAACGAGCGAAACATGTTGAGCGAACTCAAACTGCAACAAGTTGTTCTACGATACTGAAGTCTGTCTATGTTCTAAACTTCAGCTGGTCTTGTGTTTTCAAATTATTTATTCATTATTTGTATGTATAAATTTATTAAAATTCTTTTCTATTTTTTCAAACTATTGTGTCCTTTCACGATTTATCAGCACCGCCTTATAATCCCAGGGTTCTCAGGTACCCAATTCCCCCTTTATTCATTCATGTATTTCATGGGATGAGGTGCTTTCAAATTTGAGGATCTGCTTATCCATAAAATAATATTGTCAATCTCAAAGGTTTTAAATGCCCAGACTCATCTGACCTTGCCCCAACAATCAGCACCATGGGTTCTTCTAAGCAGTTGTCTAGAAAACTGAAACTGAAAATAGTTGACGCTCACAAAGCTGGAGAAGGCTATAAGAAGATAGCAAAGCGTTTTTAGATGTCAATATCCTCTGTTCGGAATGTAATTAAGAAATGGCAGTCATCAGGAACAGTGGAAGTTAAAGCAAGATCTGGAAGACCAAGAAAAATATCAGGAAGAACAGCTCGCAGGATTGTGAGAAAAGCAATTCAAAACCCATGTTTGACTGCACGATCCCTCCAGAAAGATCTGGCAGACACTGGAGTTGTGGTACACTATTCCACTATAAAGAGATACTTGTACAAATATGATCTTCATGGAAGAGTCATCAGAAGAAAACCTCTTCTACGTCCTCACCACAAAAATCAGCGTTTGAACTTTGCAAATGAACATATAGACAAGCCTGATGCATTTTGGAAACTTTTTGGCCGGAATGAGCAAAGGTACGTTTGGAGAAGAAAGGGCACAGAATTTAATGAAAAGAACCTATGTCCAACTGTTAAGCATGGGGGTGGATCAATCATGCTTTGGGGGTTGTATTTCAGCCAGTGGCACAGGGAACATTTCACGAGTAGAAGGAAAAACGTATTCAATAAAATTTCAGAAAATTTTGGATGGTAACTTGATGCCATCTGTGAAAAAGCTGAAGTTAAAGAAAGGATGGCTGTTACAAATGCATAATAATCCTAAACACACCACAAAATCCACGGGGGATTACATCAAGAGGCGTAAACTGAAGGTTTTGCCATGGCCTTCACAATCTCCTGACCTCAACATAACTGAAAATCTATGGATAGACCTTAAAAGAGTAGTGTGTGACAGACAGCCCAGAAATCTCAAAGAACTGGAGACTTTTGTAAGGAAGAATGGGCAAAGATACCTCAAACAAGAATTGAAAGACTCTTGGCTGGCTACAAAAAGCGTTTACAAGCTGTGATACTTGCCAAAGGGGGCAGTACAAGATATTAACTCTGCAGGGTGCCCAAACATTTGCAGATGCCATTTTTTTGTTTTCTGTAATTTTGAAAGTGTAAATGATGGAAATAAAATCTAAGGGGCAGATCCACAAAGAAATTACCCTGGCGTATCTATTGATAGGCCGGCGTAATTTCAAAATTCCTGCGACGTATCTTTGTTTTGAATCCTCAAAACAAGATACGATGGCATCTCAGCTAGATCCGACAGCGTACGTCTTCGTACGCCGTCGGATCTAAGCTGCAATTTTTTCCGGCGTATAGTTAAAGCTCCTATACTGAGGCATACTCAATGTTAAGTATGGCCGTCCTTCCCGCATACAATTTTGAATTTTTTACGTTTGCGTAAGTCGTTCTTGAATAGGAATTTGCGTAGAATGACGTCACCGTCGTAAGCATTGGCGGGTTCCGGTTTAATTTCAAGCATGCGCACTGGGATACCCCAGGGACGGCGCATGCGCAGTTCCAAAAAAACTTTGTTTACGTCGGGTCACGACATATTGACATAAAACACGCCCCTATTAGATTCATTTGAATTCCGCGCCCTTACGCCGCGAGAGATACACTACGCCGCCGTAACTTATGGCGCGGATTCGTTGTGGATACAAATTAAAAAAGATAAGTTACGGCGGCGTAGCGTATCTTACATACGCTGCGCCCGGCGCAGATGTATGTGGATCTGCCCCTATCTTTTTTTTACATATTATAAGAATGTCTAATCTGTAATTTGATGCCTTTTGGAGATTTTTCCATCTTTCCTTAGCTTCGTTATGCACATTAATACAAATTTTTACCTGGGGTGCCCAAAATTTCGATCCCCACTGTACATATACACACAGTATATATATGTATGTGTATTTATCTCTCTCTCTATATATATATATATATATACATATATATATATATATATATATATATATATATATATATATATATGCCTGTATAATGTTTTTATTAATTTGGATGGATGACAATATTTTCTTTGACCATTATTAGATTAATTGGCTGCATTTAGTGTCTTTTGAGGCTTTTTTTCCCCCTTTATTTTTGCTTGGTAATCCTGTGTGTAGCATGGTCCCCTTGGAGACTGCTTTGATTTACCTGCTCATCTGCATCACCATGACCCTGTAAACATTCCAACCCACCTAACACTCTGGGTTCAGACATCATTGCAGCACCTTTAATAAGACAACACTCAATGCGTTTATATTCTATTTATTATTATTTTATTATTTTACTGAGATACTTCAGATAATATAAGGTTATACAAAGGAGGTAATTGGAGGTTCAACTGAGCTTTGAATAACAGCACAAACTCAGCAGAATGATTCCTCAAGAAATGGCAGTTAAGAAAGTTGGCAACAACAGATACTAAATGTATGTATATACAATGGAATACCACTTGAGCATAACCTGAAAAGATAAGCAAGTTAAACATCAATTCTGACAATACTTCTAGATAAGAACCCAAGCCAGCCTGTTCAACCTTTTATCCTAATGAGAGATAACACTAAACAAAGATGGTAAGAAGGCTCTTTTAACCACTTCAGCCCCGGAAGCACTTTTTGTGATTCGGCACTGCGTTGCTTTAACTGACAATTGAATGGTCGTGCGACGTTGTACCCAAACAAAATTGATGTCCTTTTTCCCACACAAATAGCGCTTTCTTTTGGTGGTATTTGATCACCTCTTCATGTTTTTTTATTTTTTGCGCTATAAACAAAAAAAAGAGCGTTGATTTAAAAAAAAAACATATTTACAATATTTTGTACTTTTTGCTGTAATAATAAATAGCCCGATTAAAAAAAAAAATAAAAATATATATATATATATATATATATATATATATATATATATATATATATATATATATATATATATATTTTATTTTTTCCCTCAATTTAGGCCGATATGTATTCTACATATTTTTGGTAATAAAAATCGCAAAAAGTGTATATTGATTGGTTTGCTCAAATGTTATAGCGTTTACAAAATAGGGGATAGACTTATGGCATTTTATTTTTTTACTAGTAATGGTGGCGATCTGCGATTTTTATCGGGACTGCGACATTATGGTGGACATATCGGACACTTGACACATTTTTGGGACCATTGGCATTTATACAGCGACTAGTGCTATAAAAATGCACTGATTACTGTGTAAATCAAAAACACTAGGGGTTAACTGTGTTCCCTAATGTGTGTTCTAACTGTGGGGGGAGGGGACTCACTATAGGAGATGACAGATCGTGGTTCCCAGCTTGTAGGAACTCACAATCTGTTTACACACATCCTGTGCCAGCATCTTTATGCTTCCCACATTGCTTTTATTCATATTTTACCATTTTGTGATCACTTTCCATCCACCTGGCTGTGCCAGTGTGCCAGTGAGCTCTCTTCTTTCTATTCACAGTCACTGAGAGACATTCACCATATAGCATCATTTGTTACAACTTTTGATTGTGTTATCATGCACTTGTGCTTATATATGTGTCACATTCATTTATTATGAGTTGGTGATCCATTATCACTGTGGTCATTCTCACATTCTTTTTACTCCCCCCCCCCCCATGTTTTGTTTCTTTTCTCACCTCCCCTTCATACCTGTAGCATGGCCGAGCTCCTCTTCCTTCTGTCAGTCAGGTGTCCTGCCGTATTTTCGGAGACTCTGCGTCGCGCATGCGCAGTACAAGGGGGGTCCTTATCCCCCAGGCAGAACTTATTCGGCAGAACACCGGCCGGGTCCCTGCGCTACAGGAGATTCAGTTTCCTTGTTCCGGCCGGACTGAAAGGAAGTGAGCACTCAGTGTGCACTTCCTGTCCGGCCGGGAACAGGACACTGAATCTCCTGTACTGCGCGGTATTTGACCGGACTGACAGGAGGAAAGAGGAGCTCGGCCACGCTACAGCCTGGAAAGGGGAAGTTGGGGGCCCCAGGCCAGCTCGGGGCCCCAAGCAATTGTTTATTTTGCCTGTCCTGTAGCGATGGGCCTGAATACATGGAGTAGTTGATGCATATTTACATATATTGCAGTTGATACCTGTACATATTAGTGACCTACTCACTTAATGGAGATGAAAAAAAATACGTTTAAAGGAACATCCATAAAAAGTTGATGAATATATACACATATCGGTAGTTATTAGCTCTACGCGTTTCAGGGCCTTTTAGCCACTCATCAGGAGCAAAACCATAGTGATCATCTATAAATAAGAAAGACAATCATATTTCAATGGTCTAGAGGGATTGTGGGAACATGTGGGTCCCCTTTTGTCTTGAAACTACTGCCTCCTTTTCTCACGTTTTCCTTCTCCTTTTTCTTGCTGCACTTTATTCTTTCACTCTGCTCAACATTTTCAAACACTATTTTTTACACCACTTTTATATTTGGGGGACACCCCATTCAGCTTACACCTGCGTTACCCATTCAACTTACACCCATTCAACTTACACCTGCGACACCCCATTCAGCTTACACCTGCGTCACTTCATACATTTTGACCCTCTCGGGGTGCGTTTTGTGTTGGCTGCCTGTTATGCCCCCTCAGCTACCAGATGTGGCATTTTTGGCTGGTCTTAGATTCTCATGGCCGCACCACCATTGCACAGATGTATCTGTAAGTCTATGGGCTAAATATATATATGGGGGGGTTTCTCATATTTAATATTTGCCCACATGTTTCCACAATCCCTCTAGATCATTGATATATGATTGTCTTTCCTATTTATAGATGATCGGTTTTGCTCCTGAGAAGTGGCTAAAAGGCCCTGAAACACGTAGAGCTAATAACTACCAATATGTGTATATAAATTATCAACTTTTTATGGATGTTACTTTTAACTTATTTGTTTTTTTATCTCCATTAAGTGATACTTCAGTAGGTCACTAATCTGTACAAATATCAACTGCAATATATGTAAATATGCATTAACTACTCCATGTATTTGTAAATATATAAAATTTCCTTGTTGGAATGTGAATTACTGTGCAAAACTTGGTTCTAATGAAATGTAAAAAATATTGATATATAGCAAAATGCATAAGATTTAAATATGAAATTATATGACAACTTGAACCAATTAAAGGTTGTCTTTTGTCCAATTTATCTATCTGCTTCCGTGTGCTTCATGCAAAGTCCCGCCTCTTGTCCTCCTTTTTAAATATGTTTTAAGAGAGATGTACATGCTCCTTCAGAGGTATCCTTGGTCCTGAGGAAAGCAATCAGAAGTGTTTTACAGGGAATCTGTCAAAAAGAACATCTGCCTCAAAAGCTTCTGATAAAGTGTGCTATTATTTGACCGCCACACATTCCATAGCATTTACTGCCGCCCCTTCCATGGCAGAGACCCAGTTCACAATAACTTTGACTAGACTCCGTTTAACTTCCCTGGAAGTAATTTAGGAATACATGTATTTTGTTTGTAATAGGATGTGCAGTTAACCATTGTCTTTATACAGTACAATTCTCTGGTAGTCTTCAGGTGAAATCAGCCCATTAAAGTCAATAAACCTGTAAGTGTGGCATTTATTAAATGCTCCACATAAAAAGGGTACCCTACTCTGCTTCTGTGCAAAAGTTGGCTACCCACAATAGTCTACAGCTATATTATTAATTAGGCCCCGTACACACGACCGGATCTATCCGCTGGGATTGATCCGCGGATCAGTTCCAGCAGATAGATCCGGTCGTGTGTACGGCCTAGCCGACATTTCACAGCGGATAAAAATCCAGCCGACGGATTCCCAGCGGATAAAAATGTCTTAGCATGCTAAGAAATCTATCCGCTGGAATCCAGTCCAGTGGACTGATCCGGTCGTCTGTACAGACTCACCGGATCAGTCCGTCCGCTCCCATCCCTCGCATGCGTCGTAATGATTCGACGCATGCGTGAAAGTATTTACCTTCCAGGGTCGTGCACGTCGCCGCGTCATCGTCGCGGCGACGGCGCGACCACGTCACCGCGGATGTATTCCGCGGGGATTTCGATCTGATGGTGTGTACAGCCATCAGATCCAAATCCGCCAGAGGATTTATCCGCTGGAAACGTCCGGCGGACAGTTTCCAGCGGATATCCTCTCGTCTGTACGAGGCCTTAGAGTTATCCTGCTGCACACATACAGTATATTGGATAAATGGATGCCCTCTGAACCAATCCATAAAAAAGTTACAAAGATCTAATATTTGTATAAATACTGTAATTTTTTATTGATCCCCAACTAATTCTCACAAAGCAATAACGCCCTTTTTAAATATAAATCTGACTGCAGTAACTCTATTGAGATAACAAGTTTCAATAAAACAAGAAAATACACCATCACATTATTTCCAGGTGGCTAGCATCCACCACAATCTCCACTTTAAGAACAATTAATCTTTAAGGGAGACCTTTTCACTGGGATCTACAGCTCCACTGTGTCACATAAAAAGTACAATTAAGTGTTATCTATATAGTTACGAGAACAAGCTGGTTGCTTTGCTGTAAATTTCTGATGCCGCTGTAATTTTGTAAAGGCAGATAAAAAATAAAAAAAACACTGGATTTTTTGCTCTTCTGTTCCACCAAATTAAAATATTATGTGTTAAAAAAAAAATATATAAAATGTATGGAAAGTACAGAGCAAGAAATAGTAATGGCATTCTGGCAAAAACTAAAACATTCAGGTGCAGGGCAAAATGCAGTTATGTACAGGGTAACATGCAATTGCGTATGTGTCTAGTACTATATATATGCTTGCCTGTGAGTGGAGAAACTATTAGCTGACACTAAATGATATCCTTATTTTTCAAAACGAATCCAAACACATCCACTACTTATTGGCCCTGTAATCTATTTTTCATTAAATTGATTCTTACTGTGTTTTTCTGCCATTCTTATAACGTTCCCTGTGAGCTTCTGAACCTCTCCTTTTCCCCCCACACTTCAATTTGTTTACAAGAAGCAGTGCACATTAGTTATACTTGTACGAACTGCTCTATGTACAATTGGGAGATCTTTGCCGCAGTATATTGCACAAAAGTTCAACTTAAGCAGACCAGTTTTGCTGTGGTGTGTTGTGTAGCTTGTGCTACCGTAGGTAAAAATGCTAAGTAAGCTGTTTAGGAAAAGCAAGGCTGCAAAAGATTTTGGTGGCCAGAAAAGAGTGTGCAGCTTGCCTATTTGAACCAGAAACAATGAGTGGGAGCCTTTTGCTAAATAATTTGCAAAGTATGCTTCTCCCTTGAATAAGGGTGAATAGATTTTAGCCTTAAGAGGTTGGATTTAAGTAAAGTAGAGAAGAGGACAGTGTCCACAGTGAGCACTTCATGCTCACTACAGTGAATTACAGAGACGGGATAAGCAGAGGCAGAAATGAAGGTATTAAAAGACCAGCTAGCAGTTGCTTCAGAGTGTGTACGTTCAACTGGTAATGGGGCTGATGATTTGCAAGAGCAGTGTGCAGCCCTCATGACCACATCAATAAATGCCTTAAAGTGGATGTAAACCTGATTCATTAAATCTGACCTAAGCACATATATCTGTAGTGTTTTCTTATCTCTCTCTAAAGCCTGTGTCTTTCTGCTGCTCTGTTCTTCTGTTATCAGCATGATAAATTCTGACAAGTTATCCAACAACTGAGGTGAAACCAGCCAGACGTTTGTGTTGGGATGGGTGCTATAAATAGATTAGCAGAGAGCTTATCTACAGCTGTGCACATTCTTTCCTTCCTTCCTTTGCCTATGTGGAGAGGGGTGTGTGCCTTTCGCAAAAAATCACAAGAAATGCTCTGGTCATTAAGGGGGTAAAATCTTCATGGGGCTGAAGTGGCTAATGGAAAGGAAGTGCCGTGAACCATTTAGTAAAGTCAGGGTATGTGCCATTGTCACACCCAACACTGGGATTGTGAGGATGGGCTCTCCTCATATGATAGTGAGGATAAGGTGATAGATTTTGATATTTCAGATGATGATCTGCTAGTGGGAAAAAAAAAAGTGTGCCAGACATCTCATTACGAAGGATAGGAAAAGACAACATGATAGAAAGGATATGGCAGATAGGGAGGTGCATTATCGCAACCCCAGAGATGTTGAATTTGAAGAAGTAAGGGAGTTTACACAAACTGAACTCCAATAACTGGCAAAACAATACAAACAGAGGTCCAGGGAACACCTATTGAGTTGGCTCCTACATTTGTGGGTTGAAGGGACAGACTGTTGTTTTGTCAGGCAAGGAAGCAGAGGCTATGGTAGTGTTAACCTGTGATCCACAATTGTGTCAGGTCCTGTGAAAAGCCTGAGAGTTTAGTGTTAATTTTTTACTATTGTTGTCCAGATACCGATACCAGTATCGGTATCGGGACCGATACCGAGTATTTGCGCTAGTACTCGTACTCACGCAAATACTCCCGATACCAAAATAGAATACTTTTTATTTTTTTTGTGACATCGAACACAAATTGGATGGCACCATTGGATGGCACTGATAGGTGGCACTGGCATTGATTGAATTGCACTCATAAATGGATGGCACTGATAGGTGGCATTGATTGGGTGGCACTTATGAGATGCACTAATAAGCTGCCTCCCTGCACTGATGCACTAATGGGCACTGATCTGCACTGATAGGTGGCACTGGCTTGCTGCACTTTTGGGCACTGGCACCGATGAGCTGCACTGACAGTGATCACTACTTCAATGATATGTAGTTTTCCAGTACCGTATGCTAAAAAACAGCCCCACACCATGATGTACCAGTTCTTCATAATTCTAAAGAAAATATCTTTGGTCTGTATTGTGGTTTGAAAACGGTCACATGACATTAAAAAAAAGTATCGGTATTCGGTATCGGCGACTACTTGAAAAAAAGTATCGGTACTTGTACTCGGTCCTAAAAAAGTGGTATCGGGACAACCCTATTTTTTACTGTTAGACCTTGTGACAGATGGAATAGTCAGAGTATATGCTAATCCTAGTGATCTGAAAAATATCTACTCATAGAGAACAATAGGAGAGGGTATTTCCTGGTTATGTGAAATTGGTTCTATAACCGGAATAAGTTTCCAGAATGGATGGGTCCAGATATGGAGCCTTTTACGTCTGCTCTGCGCTCTGAGCTGATGAAGTCTGCACCACTTAATCTCAGGGCTCTGTTATTGTCCGTGCTGGGGAGCCAGGGATCAAACAGCAAGATTCATGAAGCCACTAGCCTTTTAAGCCAGTTGGGGGAGCTAGAGGAAACTAAAACAAAACCGGTCAAGGCAATAGATAAGGTCAAACCAGACAAGAAGAAAACAAGCAGAAAAGAATAGAGAAAAAGGGGAATGTGGGAGAGAAATCAGGAGGTGAAGAGAAAACTAGGCTAGTTATCTCTAGGAAAGAAATGTGGGTGGACCTTTTAAAGGCAGGAGTACCTACAGAGGAGATAGATGGTATTTCTACTGCAGAAATACTGAAGAGGTGGAGAACATTTAGTGGGGAAAACTGTCAGGTTTAGAAACATTACGCCTAGTGAAGATAACATCAGCCTAGATTTAGAGAAAACAGAACAGACCCTCCTGTTAGCCCCCAACCAATTTCCAAAACTGCACATGAACGCAAACTCAAATCCCTTTATCCTGGGGAGGAGTTAGAGAGAATCAGAAAAGGGGATTGGGATTGTAACAAACCATACCAGTAGTTAGGGCACGGGTCAAATTGGCTATTGGCAAGTGACCAGGATTTTGGACAACTGTTTTGGTATCAGAGTTATCCAAAAATATTCTGTAATATTATGTACTTCAAGGTCAGTTAATTCAGACTGAACAGGGTACATTCACATTCGAGTATCCTGATAAATCGTATCTGGTATTGCGGTGAATGCTGTGGTCACAGGTCATGTGAAATGGACCCCTGTCTTCATTCCTCCACTAGAGAAGTCAGTCTGTCTCAAGCAGTAGAGACTTTCTGGAGGCCACAAAGAAATTGGAGACTATTCAAGAATTGTTGAGAGTATAACCCCCCCCCCTGCTCCCCCCTCTTCTTTCCCTCCTCCCCTCCCCATCTCCTTTTTTTCTTTTTGCTTGTACTTTCGGATTAGGTCATTACCAATCTCTATACACCCAGGCTACTTTTTCTCTTTCTTTTTTTCGCTGTTCTATATGGAGTCCAGGTGTAGGTAGCCACTGGCTTTTACTGCGAACAAATATCCATATGTTTGGTCACCCTTTCATGCTTATCTGGCACGCCCTCACATTTGGTTCGGTGCGCACTTGCATGCATCATCTGGTCTGGCAATACCCCTAGGTGGCACTGGTGTCAATCACATACCTGGATAATTTATTGATGTTCCTTCTCTCCTAAGAAATTATGCTAGCTCACGAAGAAGCAATTCTCGCGAAGAGCTAAAATGTCCCGGAGATTTAGTCGACTAAATACGACTTAGACATTTGCAAAAGTCTAAAATGGGACTAAAATGAAAATTAAATTTTAGTCCTAAGACTAAGACTAAAAAGAAATCACAATTTGCCGCCAAAATTAACACTAATGCACAGTTTCATTCCAGGTCGTTACAGAGAAATATCAGCATGGAACAGGAAAATGGTTGGCCAGATCCATTCCTGTATCTGTACACGGAGATGGATGATACCCGCTCTACGATGGAGACAGAACCCTGCACACTTTGTACTGACCAAGGTCCTTCTGGTAGGCTGCTGTACAGGTCCAGGGCAGTGGACCCCAATGGAATGGGAATAGAGTGCCTCAGGGTCCAAGGGGAGCAGGGTTTCTAGGAGGATCTTACAGCAACAAATGGTAAGTGTTTGTGGGGGGCCACTGATTATAGCTTTGATGTCATTTTCACTGTGTCAGAAACCATGAATCAGACCAAGACAGAAGTGCAGGTAAAATCACACTTGTTTAATAATAATAGTAAAAGGTAAACAGAGCAACGTGGTCAAATCATTGCCAGAGCTCGGTAACCAGAACGGATAGTCAGACAAGCCAGGACATCAGGGAGACAGAAATTAGCGTATACTTCAGGACAGGCCAGGAAAATCAGGAAACCGGAGAATCAGCATAGTGGAATAGCAAGCAGGATCAGGAACCGGAAGGGATGTCAGCCAAGAAAGTCTTCAACAGGTACACAGAAGAGAGTCTCTGGATGTGTTGACCAAGGCGAAGGCAGAGAGGGACTGAACTAAACAGCCTAAGTAACCAGCAGGACTGACAAATAGGATATCATCATCAGGTGAGTCACTGTGGAAAAGATTGGAGCTGGCAGTTAACCGACAGCTGAGCGGCCTGCTCTGAGAAGGAAGAGCTGAGCCCAGCCCTGACACACTGATGATGTCTTTTTCACTCTTGGCCTTGAGGAGCAGTGGTGAGGCATTCCCTGTGCACTAGAATTATGAAAGTGTTTCTATAGTGCAGATAGGTTGGGAGAGATGGATTGCTGGGCTGCAGTTGGCATTTCACGTTCTTCTGACTGTGCCCTTCTGCACCATGCTCTTGTTTTCTTTTCGGCCAGAATAATACCACGGCAGGCCAGCACACCAGAGGTATGTCATGGGGCAGAGCCAGTGGTCATACTGTGTATGTAAGTAGCTGGTGTTTGCTTTTCCAGGAGCTTCTGGCAATTGTAGCGGCTTCTGGCATTTAGTGCAGGGCAAAGAGCAGACTTCTCCATCGCTCACTGGTGACAAAGAGAAGCACGTGAGTACACCATGTTTGGTCATTCTCTTAGCTAGGAAGGTAGCCTGCTGGCTCAGCATGTGGTTTACCAGTGCACTTGGGAAGGGTATCTTTTAGAAAATGAGGAGGGAGAAGCACAGGTGGGAAGGGAGCTGGTGTGCTGCCATCAGATCCGGAGGACTCTAGTCGTGGTCTTGCTGTGTTTGCATCTCCCAACAGCCCAGAGGTGACAGATAAATCAGTGCTGCTATGTCTGGCATTGTGGCCACTGCGGGGGCATTGACCTTCGCTTATGTCACCAAAGATGGCCTGGCTGCGGTGTTGGCAGACCTGGAAGATAAAATTGCTGGTATGATTGGAGGTATGAGGGGAGGAGGATGAGGATTCTGGCACTTTCATAGGCTTTGAAGAAGAGGAAGACATGCGTCAATCTGTAAGCAATGGCTTTCCAACCCCATGACCCTTGGGAGTAGTAGGTGGCTGAGAGGAGGAAGTTCCTGATGCTGTCATCATGAGTGACTCCGAGGAGTCTGCTTCTCAAGCCTCTGCAAACTTGAGGCGCATGGGCAACCTCATGCTTCAAAGCCTGAGAAAGAACCCAACAATACGTGGCATAAAGGAGAAGCATGATTACTGGTTGGCAACCCTCCTTGACCACCGTTATAAGGGGA
The DNA here is from genome assembly GCF_905171775.1 of Rana temporaria. Taxonomy (NCBI): domain Eukaryota; kingdom Metazoa; phylum Chordata; class Amphibia; order Anura; family Ranidae; genus Rana; species Rana temporaria. Next base: position 401,016,406 of record NC_053490.1, read on the forward strand.
AGGTCTCTGAACTCATACGTCCCCACAGAGAGTGCAGAGGATAAAATTTTCTTGAGGACACATTAAAGAGGATTTTATTGAACGTTTTTCCTGACTTTAGTAGGTTACAGTGTGGTGAAAAACGTTGTTTTTGAGTCTTCCGTTGGTCAAGAAAGGAGCGTTGGAGACAGGGGGCAAGTCCTGGGGAAAAAAGTGTGGGAACTCCCACCCAAGATCCACCCCCCACCATAAAAATAAAAATAAATGATACACCCATATGCATAATTACTAAACCGCATATTTTTTTTTGTTTTTGTTTTTTCGATCCACTGTACCTTAGTAATCCTTTGTTACTGGCCGCTTCCTGTATATGGATTCATCGGGTAGTGTGCGGGTATTCCGTCACTTCCTCGATAGCGCAATGTCTCCTGGGAGCTTTTTGTCATTGTTCCCAGGAGTCATTGCGGAGGTCTGCCGTGAGTTATCGTGGGATTTAGAAAGAACTTTAAGCAAGCCCCTGACAGTGACTCGAGCTGGGCATCGCTGCTTAGTGAAGGATTGGCTCGGGCAGCTCGGCTGCTCGAGGCTGCTCTAGTCCTGCAAAGGGAACTGCGTTCCTGCTGTGAAAAAAGTGCAGGGACGCGTTCCCGCAGGACTTGAGCTCTGGTTGGAGAAGTGAGGTGTTTCGGAATTTTTTTAGTCCTTGCCGCCCAGGACTGTCAGCTTCCACATCCCATCGGCAGTGTCTGCATCACATGGTGGATGATTACCCCAGGGCCAAAACAGAGATGGAGAGCTTTCCAGCTGACGATCCACTGAGAATAGACCACTGGCCAGAACTTGCCCTGCATGCTATTGAGTTGTTGGGCTGCCCTGCATCCAGTGTGCTTTCAGAATGGTCATTCAGTGCTGCAGGAGGTTTCGTTACTGATCATAGAATGCATCTGTCCACAGACTCCGTGGACCGTTTGACTTTTATAAAAATGAATCAGTCCTGGATTACCAGCTATGAAACCCCGAATGCCGATGTCACTGATTAAGTCTTTTTGGGATGTGGGATCTCTGCAGGACTTTGAGGCTGTCTAGCTTTGAGGGTGTTCAATCATTTCATCTGGAAGAATGTTTTTGGTATAGGTTTCATTGGCACAATTAACACCCAAAGACCAATTTTTCAGCACTTGTTTGACAGGTGCATATCATTGCAATTTTTTTTACAGCAAGCCAAATTCTTGCTTTCATCAATAATGGGAAGGCGGCACGACACCCAAAGATTAATTTTAACACACCCGTTACTTCTATCCAAAGTCAAAGTGACACCAGAATGCATCCAAAAAATCTCTAATCTTGTTCCCAGTGCACTACATTGTTGTCTCATCATACACACTGACTCCCCAGCTGTTGCTGAGCAAAATAAATGCAGCTTGCAGGAAAAATTACTTTTTTTGGGCTTTATCACTTCAAATATTGCTGCAGCAGATTCTAGACATAGATACATAGGTACATAGGGACATAGATACAGATCTGCCACTTTACAGTTAGACTAAGGGGACCCCCCAGGCACTATATTGGAATGATTTTTTTTATTTTAGGCTTTTACTTTAAAAATCTAAAAATCACTGCTTATTTCAAAATTATGTTTTTCACAAACTTTTTTATTGATACATGTCCCCCAGGGCAGGACCCGGACCCCTATAACCATTGTATTCTCAATTACTTGCATTTAAGCCTTCGAAATGGGCACTTTTGATATTTGACGTTCGTGTTCAATTGACTTTAATGGGGTTCATTATTCGAGTCCAAACTTTTGCAGTGTTCGAAAGTTCTGGTCCGAACCCGAACAGGGGTCCATTTGGCCCATCCCTAGTTGTAACCTGGTCTTAGCAACATGCCTTTACAAGGTTTTACCAGGAGCATGTAAGTACTTGCGTGATACTGCTTTTGGCTGCAGTGTATTATGGGCTGCTGAGTTGTTTCCTTGAACCTGACAGTGGCTACTGTGTCTCCTTCACCTGATGTGCATTGTTGTGGGACTCCCAGGTATGATTTATAGCCTGTTCAGTGTCCCATGATGTACAATAGAGAAAACAGGATTTTTACTTACCTGTAAAATCCATTTCCTGGAGTACATCATGGGACAGAGATCCCCCCCCCCTTTTCTAGGTTCTTCGCTTGATACAAAACTGAAGCTCTTCCTGTTTGGGAGGGGTTATATAGGGGGGAGGACTTGCTGTCTGTTTTTGCCAGTGTCCATTTATCTATAGATGGTATGAAACCCAGCCTCCAATCCCAGATGATGCCTTCTAAGGGAAACGCATTGGGCAGAGCTAGCGGTGTGATGTCGGCATGCACAGACCGATCTACACTGTAGCCATGTTCATTGGGAATTGTGTTTGCCTGTATATCAGTTTTACTCTGTAAGTGCAATACCTTCTTTTTAAATAAACTTTTTAAGCAGTATAGCACTATCAGCTTTCTTCATTATTTGTATTGTGCATGTATTTGTGGTTCTCTAAAGGGGAATATTCCTAAGTGCTTATGATCTACTTTTGTGGGATGTTATGGTCTGGCAAGCAGCCCGTTTGCCCCAAGCATGGGTGGTGACACAGAAGCACCTTATTTAAACTTGTTTTCAGCACAAGAGCACTTTATTTACACCTGGATGGACTTTTTTTTTTATTATGATGTATGAATTATTGATCATTTAACCGCTTCCCGACTGCTGCACGACTATTTATGTTGGCAGATATGGACCTACCTGTACGTCCCCTTTAAATGGTGGCATTGCGGGGGTGCGTGCACCGCCAGCGGCATGCACGAGTGCCCGACGCAAGCTCCGTGAGTGTGACCACGGGTCCCGCTGACTCGATGTCCACTGGGTGCCCACGATCGTGTCACGGAGCTGCAGAAAAGGGAGATGCCTTTGTAAACAAGGCATTTCCCTGTTCTGCCTAGTGACAAGACAGTGATCTACTGCTCCCTGTCATCGGGAGCAGTGATCACTGTCGTGTCACTTGTAGCCCAGCCCCCCACAGTTAGAATCACTCCCTAGGACACACTTAAACCCTTCCTCGCCCCCTAGTGGTTAACCCCTTCCCTGCCAGTGTCATTTACACAGTAATCAGTGCATTTTTATAGCACTGATCACTGTATAAATGACAATGGTTCCAAAATAGCATAAAAGGTGTCCGATGTGTCCGCCATAATGTCGCAGTCTCGATAAAAATCGTAGAACGCCGCCATTACTAATAAAAAAAATGATAAAAAAATGCCATAAATCTATCCCCTATTTTGTAGACATTATAACTTTTGCGCAAACCAATCAATAAATGCTTATTGCAATTTTTTTACCCAAAATATGTAGAAGAATAAATTTCGGCCTAAACTGAGGACATTTTTTTTTATATATATATTTTCTGGGGGATATTTATTATAGCAAAAAGTTTAAAATATTGTTTTGTTTTCAAAATTGTCGCTCTTTTTTGATTTATAGCGCAAAAAATTAAAACCGCAGAGGTGATCAAATACCACCAAAAGAAAGCTCTATTTGTGGGGGAAAAAAGTACATCAATTTATTTTGGGTACAACGTCGCATGACCGTTCAATTGTCAGTTAAAGCGATGCAGTGCCGAATCGCAAAAAGTGCTCTGGTCAGGAAATTCTTCTGGGGCTGAAATGGTTAATACGGTTATTCATTTTGTGTTTTTTTGCATTCTGCATTTTACAAGAAATTATTAATATATACATATTTTGAACATCGCTTGCTTATCACTTGCACTTTATTATGCACATTTTTGCACATCATTTTGCACTTAGTATAAATTTGTATTTTGATATAGTAGTGGATATTTGATATGGTAGGATATCAATGAATATCATGTGATTTTTTACATTCACTCAATGTTTACATACACAAAAAAAAAAAAAACTTACCATAACATAAGCAATGCTGTCGAAGAAAGCAGCAACAGCCAGACTGAGTATCATTTTCTATAAAAAAGAGAGTAAATGTTACATATAGCACAGTCATTACATTATAGATGTTTCAATATGCACACAAAACAGTGACATCAAAAGTAAAATAACAATGTAGAAGGAATGAGCAAGCTAGTTATCAGAAATAATTACCTTTTTCAAGTCATATTTCCTATTATGAACTTGAAATTCAAGTTTTTTTTTTTTATAATGCTGCTTATAATAAACATGTACAATCAAGGGGGATTGAGTGTGCCCGACTTTCAAAAATATTATGAGGCAGTTTTGTTAACACGGGTGGCGGAATGGGCGAAAATAACTAATGAGAAAAGATGGGTCAACATAGAACACACGATGGCTAACATGCAATTAGGAAGGGATATATGAACACCTCCACAATATAGGACACTGGGGGACAACATACATACACTGACACAGATAGTATTGAAAACTTGGGATAAGGTGTATAAGAAAAACAAATGGAAATATAATTTACCACTGATAGCACTAAAGGAAAATAACTATTTTGCGCCGGGGAAAAATTCAATGGGAGGGAACTGGATCAAAAAGGAAAATGCAAAACTACGGGACATAATGCAAGGGGGAAAAATATGCACAATACAAGAACTAAAAATAAAAAAGGATTTGATGGATATAAATGAATGGAGGTACTTCCAGCTTAAGCACTTCATAGCCGCACTTCCCCATCCACTAAGAGAGGGAGATGATTTAACATCAATAGAGCATCGAATTAATACGGGAAAAACTTATGGGAATATTTCCCGAATATATAACATTTTGATGGAAGTGGAATAGTTGGAGATACCGACATTCATAAAAAACTGGGAGAAGGAATTGGGGAAACGAGGAAGGAACCAAGAAGTATGTAAAATCTTAAAACTTGTACATGGATTATCAGCAAATAATAAGGTGATGGAAATTAATTATAAATGTATAACTAGGTGGTATAGAACCCCTGACATACTAGGGAAGTACCAAATAGTAGTGATGTATAGAACGGTTCGCCGGCAAATAGTTTGCGGCGATTTTCGCTTGTTCGCGTTCGCCGCTGCCAGTGAACATATGCAATGTTCGACCTGCCTCCTATTAATTAACATTGAGCAAACTTTGACCCTCTACCTTACAGTCAGCAGACACATTCCAGCCAATCAGCAGCATACCCTCCCTCCCTGACCCTCCCACCTCTAGGGCAGCATCCATTTTAGATTCATTCTGAACCTGCATTCTTAGTGAGAGGAGGGACAGTGTTGCTGCTGCTGATTTTATAGGGAAAGCGATAGCTAGGTCAGTGTACTCCAGTCCTGAAAGCCTCATCTGATCTCTGCTGTTAGAACAGCACCCCAAACAGCCCTTGTTAGGGCTGATCAATCAGTCTGCTTTTTTTTTTCTCTGTAATCTGTGCTGCGTGGTTTACAGATAGAGACAGAGAGAGAGAGAGAGAGAGAGAGAGAGAGTGTAATTTTTTGGAGTTAGATAGAGCAGGCAGGCTAGTCAGTTAATGTTACAGTGTGAAGAGGATATATATACATCCCAGGAGTAGTACACATATTTATACACTGTATTGTTTAGTTAGATTAGAGGTGCAGGGTGCTGTGTAATATAAAGGGGTCCAGTGGTGCAGGGTGCTATGTAAAGGGGCCCAGAGCTGTGGGGTGCTGTGTAATGTAAGGGGCCCAGTGGTGCAAGCTGCTGGGTAATATAAAGGGGCCCAGTGGTGCAAGCTGCTGGGTAATATAAAGGGGTCCAGTGGTGCTGTGTGCTATGTAGAGGGGCCCAGAGCTGTGGGGTGCTGTGTAATATAAAGGGGCCCAGTGGTGCAAGCTGCTGTGTAATATAAAGGGGCCCAGTGGTGCAAGCTGCTGTGTAATATAAAGGGGTCCAGTGGTGCTGGGTGCTATGTAGAAGGGCCCAGAGCTGTGGGGTGCTGTTTAATGTAAGGGGCCCAGTGGTGCAAGCTGCTGTGTAATATAAAGGGGCCCAGTGGTGCAAGCTGCTGTGTAATATAAAGGGGTCCAGTGGTGCTGGGTGCTATGTAGAGGGGCCCAGAGCTGTGGGGTGCTGTGTAATGTAAGGGGCCCAGTGGTGCAAGCTGCTGTGTAATATAAAGGGGCCCAGTGGTGCAAGCTGCTGTGTAATATAAAGGGGTCCAGTGGTGCTGGGTGCTATGTAGAGGGGCCCAGAGCTGTGGGGTGCTGTGTAATGTAAGGGGCCCAGTGGTGCAAGCTGCTGTGGAATATAAAGGGGTCCAGTGGTGCAGGGTGCTATGTAGAGGGGCCCAGAGCTGTGAGGTGCTGTGTAATGTAAGGGGCCCAGTGGTGCAAGCTTCTGTGTAATATAAAGGGGCACAGTGGTGCAAGCTGCTGTGTAATATAAAGGGGTCCAGTGGTGCTGGGTGCTATGTAGAGGGGCCCAGAGCTGTGGGATGCTGTGTAATGTAAGGGGCCCAGTGGTGCAAGCTGTTGTGTAATATAAAGGGGTCCAGTGGTGCAGGGTGCTATGTTAAGGGTTCCAGAACTGTGGGGTGCTGTGTAATGTAAGGGGCCCAGTGGTGCAAGCTGCTGTGTAATATAAAGGGGCCCAGTGGTGCAAGCTGCTGTGTAATATAAAGGGGTCCAGTGGTGCTGGGTGCTATGTAGAGGGGCCCAGAGCTGTGGGGTGCTGTGTAATGTAAGGGGCCCAGTGGTGCAAGCTGCTGTGTAATATAAAGGGGTCCAGTGGTGCAAGCTGCTGTGTAATATAAAGGGGTCCAGTGGTGCTGGGTGCTATGTAGAGGGGCCCAGAGCTGTGGGGTGCTGTGTAATGTAAGGGGCCCAGTGGTGCAAGCTGCTGTGTAATATAAAGGGGTCCAGTGGTGCAGGGTGCTATGTAGAGGGGTCCAGAGCTGTGGGGTGCTGTGTAATGTAAGGGGCCCAGTGGTGCAAGCTGCTGTGTAATATAAAGGGGTCCAGTGGTGCAGGGTGCTATGTAGAGGGGCCCAGAGCTGTGGGGTGCTGTGTAATGTAAGGGGCCCAGTGGTGCAAGCTTCTGTGTAATATAAAGGGGCCCAGTGGTGCAAGCTGCTGTGTAATATAAAGGGGTTCAGTGGTGCTGGGTGCTATGTAGAGGGGCCCAGAGCTGTGGGGTGCTGTGTAATGTAAGGGGCCCAGTGGTGCAAGCTGCTGTGTAATATAAAGGGGTCCAGTGGTGCAGGGTGCTATGTAGAGGGGCCCAGATCTGTGGGGTGCTGTGTAATGTAAGGGGCCCAGTGGTGCAAGCTGCTGTGTAATATAAAAAGGTCCAGTGGTGCAGGGTGCTATGTAAAGGGGTCCAGAGCTGTGGGGTGCTGTGTAATGTAAGGGGCCCAGGCTCACAGCGTAAACTGTGCCCACCTGTCCAGTGCCACATCTCATCTATATTGTGTTGGCACAGTTGATAAGATATAAAAACAAAATTCACTGCAATACATAATAGTAGTCATTTGTCTGCCAGGGTGTCTTTGCCTCACAGGGTAAACTTTGCCCACCTGTCCAGTGCCACATCTCATCTATAGTGTTGGCACAGTTGATAAGATATAAAAACAAAATTCACTGCAATACATAATAGTAGTCATTTGTCTGCCAGGGTGTCTTTGCCTCATAGGGTAAACTGTGCCCACCTGTCCAGTGCCACATCTCATATGTGGTGGCACAGTAGCTTGCACGCATAATACAACTAAACTAATCTAAAAAAAATGACAGGCAAAGGCAGGCCACCCCGCAGGGGCCGTCGTGGTCATGGTGCTGTGATTCCCTTTGGCCCTAGAATAATGCCCAGTGTTCAGAGGCCACGTACCCTGAACTCGAAAAGTTCTGAGGACATAGTCAGAGTTTGGTCTGTCACTGTGAACCCTAACCCTATCTGTAACCCTAACCCTGTCTGAAACCCTAACCCTTACACTACCTGATCGATACAACATCATACCTGATGTTTTAAAGCACGTTATTCCAAACAATTTATGAATGTTGGGTGATTTATGCCCTTTATGGATTAAAAACGGACTCTGCGACAACTACGTAATTTTCCATGGGAGTTTTGCCATGGATCCCCCTCCGGCATGCCACAGTCCAGGTGTTAGTCCCCTTGAAACAACTTTTCCATCACTATTGTGGCCAGAAAGAGTCCCTGTGGGTTTTAACATTCGCCTGCCTATTGAAGTCTATGGCGGTTCGCCCTGTTTGTCCGTTCGCGAACATTTGCGGAAGTTCGCGTTCGCCGATCGCGAACCGAAAATTTTAGGTTCGCGACATCACTACCAAATAGGACAAACAACGGAGTGCTGGCGGAGGTGCGGACAGGTGGGAACTATAGCTCACATATGGTGGGGATGCCCCAAGATAGGGATCTACTGGAAGGAAGTACTAAGTTATATCAAAGAGATCACTAAGATAGACCTACCTGAGGAACCTTGGACTATTTCACGTAAATATTCAGGCGAAGGAATATAAAAACTCTATGATGAACGCTGCAAAAAGCTTGATACCAAAAAATTGGAAAGAAGTAGAAAGCCCAAAGATAGGGGAATGGTTCGATAGGATAGAAGAGATATGGAATATGGAATATTTAAGACACTGCTATGAAGACACAAGAGAGGGGTTCTCTAAGAGATGGGAAGAGTGGACAAAGTTTAAACTAACAAAGAAATATGGTGAAATCAAGAGTGTGTAGCGAAGAGTAGGAAAAGGGTTAGGGGGAGAGTTAATAGAGGGATGGGGGGGGGATAGGTTAGTGGGGGGTTGGGGGAGGCAGGGTAGAAAAAGGTCACTGGTACATTTGTTAAAGTATATGCCCACTTTGGTGGGAAATGTGTCTGTTTTTACTATGTATATGCAATATAAAATTCTATAAAATATAAAGTAAAACAATATAAATAATAAACATGTATGACTAGGTATTTTTTTTACACAGACAACACAGAGAAGGTTTTGCCTTAGTCATTAAATTCCAGATCTCTTCAGAGCCAGGGAAAGCACACTAATTAGAGATTGGACAATTAGTTAATATGCTCGTAGTCAAAAATCAGAGCTGCAATATGGGTGATTAATGAGGAACAAGGGATAAAGAAGACTCACTTCATAAATCCAATATATTCAAATTTATGGAAAGGTGCGAGAACACACATGCAATTTCATCCTGCAATTACAATAATGATTACATGTAATCAAATTCATTCCTTTAAGTGATGTATCCTAAATCCCTAGACTTTTGAGGAGGAACTTCTGCAAGTTCCTTTAGCTGAGAAAAAAAATACGTAAATGACAGTTCCTGAATCGTAATTACAGGCAAACTATATCTTGCTTAATATAAAATGGTGTTAGTCTTACACTATGCAGTTTTTAAACCAACCACAGAAGATCTGAGGAGCGACAGGCAATCCTTTGAAGTGGAGTGTAAACTATTCCCCCCCCCCCAACAGATTGGGAGCTGTGCAGATCAATTTGCTCTATTGACTAGGAGCCCACAAGAATAATTTCTTCATCAAATTCTACCCAATCTACATAAAATCCTGGTGAATCAACCGGTTATACACTACATTTAAAGCAGTCGTAAAGGTTCAAATTTTTTTTCCTAAAATAACAAACATGTTACAGTTACCTTCTCTGTGCAATGGTATTGCAAAGAATGGCCCTGAACCTTCTCCTCTGGGGTCTCCGGTCAGTACTCTCAGCTCCTCCTCTTCTGCGTGCACCACCACTACAAGTGTGGGCTTGCTCCTGAGCCAGGTTGTGTGCATCTATTGACACACAGTGTGGATTGGCCCTGCCCCCCACTCCATCCCAAAAGGAATTTATTGACAGCAGCAGTAGCCAATGGCTCTTGCTGCTGCTTCTGTGTTCTGTGAGAAAAGGGTGAAAGACCAGTGCAGCTGCAGACAGCCACAACGCTGGATCGAGGTAAGACTCAGGTAAGTATAAAGGAGGGTGGTGAGGGGGTGATACAAATGCTGGGACATACAATATTTTACCTTAATGCAGGAAATGCTTTCAGGTAAAAAAATAAAATAATATATTATGGCCCTGATTCACAAAGCACTTATGCCGATGTATCTCGATATACGCCGCGTAAGTGCAACTATGCGCCTTCGTATCTGTGTGCCGTGCCCACAGAACTAGATACGCCTGAAAATAGGCTTCATCCGACCGACGTAACTTTCCTACGTTGGCGTATCGTGGGCCCATATTTACGCTGGCCGCCTCATTGCAAAAATGAAAATGAGGGAGATACGTCGATTCACGAATGTAGTTGCGCCCGGCGCATAATATACGCGGTTTGCATAAGGCTTACGTCCGGCGTATAGTTATTCCCCATCTATGAGGCGCAACTCATGCAAAGGTATGGACCAAGGAGCAGCCGTCGTATTTTACGTTGTTTACGTAGTAGTACGTGAATAGGGCTGGGCATAGGTTACATTCATGTCGTAGGCAGTGATCCGTCGTATCTTAGGGAGTAGTTTCGACGTGATTCTGAGCATGCGCACTGGGTTGCGTCCACGGGACAGTGCATGCGCCGTTCATTTTAAGTACTTCTATGGCGCTTGGCCCATCACTTGCATGGGGTCACATCTCATTAGCATGGCTCACACCCACTTCCACCTACGCTTGCTTACGCTGAGGAAACCCAGCATATCTTTAACAGCGAGTGGGAGCGAGTGCTTTGTGAAAACTGTGCTTGCCGCTCTGCGCCGGTGTAGCCTAAAAAAGATACGCTATGCCGGCATAAATATGCGCCAATGTATGTGAATCCGGGCCTATGCCTTTAGAACCACTTTAAGTATTGCTAGCAAAAGTACATTTTCTGAGCCAGAGATTTGGCGACTATCTCGTACTCACAATAAAGTCCTTTTCTTGGAGTTCATCAAATGTCACGGGAAGAGAAGCATTCAGAAACAATTGGTTATACTGCTACCTTTTTTGTGCATTTGGACATTGGCAAACCAAAAAGTCATTGGCTGGTCAAGTATAACCTCTCCCAATGTTAAGGCAAGTACACACTGCAAGGTTAATCCAGCGATTTCCCCCCACCCCCCATGAACTGTTGTGTCCTGACTGGGGGAAGCCCCAGTTTTCCAGCATGCACATCCAACAGACCGAGATACACACGGGCAGATAGTTGGCCTTTTTGATTTGAACCGGAAAATGTCACCAGACATTCTGCCCATGTGTACGGGCTTTAGGATGATCATACATACACCGGGGTGATACCTCTGTCCCTATATTTCCACAATCATCCACAAGTGACATAGGAACTGAAGAATTCAGGAACATTGGGATGTCCCAAAGCACAGTCCCACTGAGGGGAGGGCAACACAACATTAACAACCCAGAAAAAACAACAGGGAAATAAAACACTGGGCATACCTGGTAAAATTTAGAACAGAAAACCAGGTTATGGCCTTAAAAATCTGAGAGACAGGTGCATGATGCCAATAAGCCTTTATCAAAAGATAAGACAGTTAACTCAAACATATGTCTACCATATCTAGCGTTATGACATGTTGATTTTGGACCAGCCTGGATTGTACAAAGGTCAGAATTCATCCCACAGAGTATTTCTTGGGATGAAATGACCTTGCCTTGCACCAGGCAAAGTAAGCCTTCCATTTAGTTGTACACTTTATGTAACATGGATTTCCTAGCTTTAATCATTTCACTGCCAATGACGTATGTCTAGCGTTGGCAGCAGCAGGAAATTTTACATACGCTATTGGTTGCCTGTAAATCTGACAAGACAACTGTCAGCTGTAAGGTGGAAGTGATCGGGCAGCTGAACAGCTGCATGATTGCTTCCACAGATTCTCTGGAAGTGTGGCCCCTATTATCCCTATTGAGGGTGTTGGTGGGTAGAGGTCAAGAAGACCAGTGAATATCCATTCGCTGATCCCCCCTAGCTAGAGTGCAAACAGAAGTAACATGCATTTTCTTACTTCTGGATTCAGCTGTCACTTTCCCAAGCCTCAGTGGAAGGCAGGTGAACATCAAGGATTGACTAGAATCCTGATGTCCCATTAAAGAGACCTTGTCGAAACAAAATGCTATCACAAAGTTCAGTAAAAGACAAAAAAAAAAAAGGAAAACGTGAAAGTTATACCCCAGCACTGACCCCCCCCCCCCCCAAATAAATGTGATCACCCCATGTACGCACACATATGAACGGAAACACAAATGTAGAGGGTGTATAAGTACGAAAACGTTGATTGTGCTACACAATAAAAATTGCCTTGCACATCAGAGTAAGAGCAATAGCTCGAGGGCCATTATTTACAGTTAACTCTAAACTGGTGTCCTGTAGGACATGCAAAGTGCTTGGAGCTACAGAATGATTATTGGGAGATAACTCTCATACAAAAGGCTTAGATGGCTCCTGGACTGTATGGTCTGGGTCTATGAGCAAAGAGCCTGGAGTTTCTCTCGATGAGGGAAAATTCTGGACTATTGCCTCATACACACGACCATTTTTCTCGGCAGGAAAGTAAGAGATTGTTTAGGTATCCCTCTATGCGAATGCCCTGTGAGTGCAACAAGGCTAGCGTTTGGTGCCTGGTGAACACTATGGGGATAGCTCAAAATGAGAAACAAGAAACTGGTAGGGAGGTGTGCCAACAGCAAAACACATAAAATGTTAATGTGGTGGAAACATGGGGACATGCATGTAGGGATGTTCGACTCGAACATCAGGGGCCAGATTCACGTACGAGCGCGTAACTTTGTGTGGGCGTAGCATATCCTATTTACGCTACGCCTCCGCAACTTGGACAGGCAAGTGCAGTATTCACAAAGCACTTGCTCAGTAAGTTGCGGCGGCGTAGCGTAAATTGGCCGGCGTAAGCCCGCCTAATTCAAAATAGGCTGGTAGGGGGCGTGTTGTATGTAAAGAAATCGTGACCCCACGTAAATGATGGGCCTAACGAACGGCGCATGCACGCGCATGCTCAGTATCACATCAAATTTACTCCATAAGATACGCCAGGCCCAATGCCTGTGACGTGAACGTAACCTACGCACAGCCCCATTAACGTACGACTTACATAAACGATGTAAAAAGATACGCTTGCCGACGTCCATACTTTGCATTACCTACGCCTCATATAGCAGGGGTAACTTTACGCCGGACGTAAGCCTTACGTAAACGGCATAGCAGCCGCAAGTACGTTCGTGAATCGGCGTATCTAACTAATTTACATATTTGACGCGTAAATCTACGGAAGCGCCCCTTGCAGCCAGCGTAAATATTGCACCCAAGATACGACGGCGTAGGAGACTTACGCCGCTCGTATCTTGGCCAAATCTATGCGTAACTGATTCTAAGAATCAGGCGCATAGATACGACGGCTCACATTCGGAGTTACGACGGCGTACGTGGAGATACGCCGTTGTAAGTCCGCTGTGAATCTGGTATAGAGAGCTTCATGAGAGATATGGGAGATGGGGATCTATAGATAATTACCACATCTCAGTTCAGCAAATTAAATCACTTGGTTACATAGCCATCATCCCCTTTCTTCCTGCTTCCAAGCAAGTACCTTATTTATTGGCGTATAACACGCACTTTTTCCCCCTGAAAATAAGGGGCAACTCACGAGTGCATGTTATACCCCAATCGTGTACCTCAGAGGAGAAGGAGGGGGGACGATTGCCGCTGGAATCACTGAGTCTGTCACATGAGCTGGTCCAATGCCGATGGCGGAGGCGGGACTGTGTATGTGACTGCCGACTGAGAGCTGAGTAAACTGGAGATGACGGATCAGTGATTCCAGGCTGCAGAGGTGAGGCTGCAGATGGGCATCAGGCTGCATTGATGTGAGATTGGCTGCAGATAGGCACAGATCAGGCTGCAGATGGGCATAGATCAGGCTGCATTGAGGCTGCAGATAGGCACTAATCAGGCTGCATTGATGGGCACTGACCATTATTTTGTTTCAAAGTGGTTTATTTAAAAAAAAAAATTTTTCCTTAAACTTCCCTCTTAAATTTATAAATACGGTACTTTTCTTCAAAGATTTATAATACAATTTACAAGACACAGAAATTCACAGTGTACAGTATGTAGAACATTTTAGAATATTTCAATATGATTTATTAAACAAAGATACATTTCTTACAGTGCCTCTTATGCAGCATACTACTAACACAGCCATACTGAGGCTTCAGAAAAAATAATCAGACTATCGTTTCACAAATCAAGCATAAATTATAAACACATAATATTAATTTCTTTTCCCCAGTCTCTGGCTAATGATATGTAAAATAGGACTGAAAATGTATCATTTTGAAGTCTCCCTATGAAAACAGGGTGCACCATAAGTGTTGATTTACATATAATTACAATTATACAGAATACATGCTTTATTGGTGTTTGAGAGGGAAACATGGGCAATATTTTGTAAAAGGATATATCCCACTGTTCCTCAGTTATTTGGCCTATATTGGTCATTTAGGTCAGTAAGCACTTCTGAATGACATAAAGTGGTAAAAACTTGGGAAATTACACTTTTTTAGTCTTAAGCCACGTACACATGATCGGATTTTCCAACAAAATTGTGTGTTGACAAGACTGTTGGCCTAAAATCCGACCGTTTGTACTCTCCATTGGACAAATGTCAGATTTTCCGCGGACAAATGTTGAATGGCAGGCTTTAACATTTTCCGGACAACGATCTGTTGTCAGATTTTCCGATCATGTGTACACAAGTCCGTCAGCCAAAAGTCCAAAGTATAAATACGCATGCTTGGAAGCAATGCTCACCAAGCACAACATTAGCAGAAGGTGCGCAAAGGGTGGCGCTAAAGAGCTGAAAAACTATGTAATATGTCACTACGTTCGTGTTTGTTGGCCGACAATTGTATGCCGTTTGTATGCAAGACAAGTTCCTGGCCAACGCCCTTCAGACAAAAGTCTGACGCTTTGTCTGCGGAAAATCCGATCATGTGTACGAGGCTTTAGAGTCAAGTTAGTTTGTGAGTAGTAGGGCCTTTTGGAGAGTTTGAGAGCAGAGATTATGTTGTGCTTGAATGGCAATTCTAGTTATAAGTAATGATAACAAATATTTTTTTTAAATAATTTTTGAAAATGATTGTGAAAAATAGTGCACATAAGTAATCCCCATTCATGTCAAATAGACAAAATGTTCCTATTTAATGAATTTCAGGGAGGGTTGCATTTTCCCACAGGCAGGTGTGAATGTTGTAAGAAGTACAAAGTAGCAGTTTTTTTTGTTGTGCTCCAGATTTTTTGTACAAGGAGTAATGTGGGGGGGAGATGGTTGAGTTAGGCAAGCAATCTGTTTCTAGGGAAGAAGCCAGAGAATCATCTCCAAGAATCCATGACATAAGGGTATAAGTGGGGCCCTTATCTGTTTTAGCTAACCCAACCAGATGTCCTTTTAAAGAAGCCACATTGTATAGTCATGGACTGAGATGCACCAGCCATCCTTTGTAACTAGGTTATTGCAATTTTAGTTTCATTTCTTGCTTGGTCCCTCTTCAAGACAAGTTCCTAAAATAAGTTGTCTATAATTTTAATTAGAATTCAGAGAACTTCCGCCACCCCATTTTCTGAGATCAAGAATTGCCAATGATCCAGAGAAAAGAAGGCCTCTACTGCTGGCCTTGGAACACCTGTTGTCCCAAGGGGTAATCTTGGAGTTAGCCCCTGAGGATCAGGGGTCAGGATTCTATTCAACCCTTTTTACATTCCAAAATCAAACGGGGATGTCAGACCTATCCTAGATCTGGAAAGCCTGAATCAGTTCCTGAACATTCGCTCCTTCCGCATGGAGTCTGTCCGGTCGGTTGTTTCCACCCTTCATGGAGGAGAATTCCTGGCATCAATAGACATCAGAGATGCATATCTATATGTACCAATATTTCCCGCTCACCAAAGGTTTCTAAGGTCTTCGGTGCATCAGCGCCACTTTCAGTTTGTGGCCCTTCCTTTCGGGCTGGCTACAGCACCTCGAGTGTTCACAAAAATACTTGCCCCGGCCCTAGCAAGGCTAAGGGCACAAGGCATAGCAGTAACAGCCTATCTGGACAATCTGTTGGTCATAGATCAGTCCACCGCATGCTTGGGCCACAATGTGCACAGCACAGTGGAATATTTAGAGTACCTAGGCTGGGTCCTCAATCTGAAGAAATCTTCCTTGCAGCCTCAAAAAAGGCTAGAGTACTTGGGCATGATAATAGACACGTCCCTAAGCAAGGTATTATTTCCCAAGCCAAAGGCAAAAGCCATAGGAGACTTGGTTTGAGTGGTAAAGGTGAAAAGAAGGCCTTCCATCTGTCTATGCATGAGATTATTGGGAAAGTTAGTAGCCTCATAGGAGGCTGTCCCTTACGCCCAGTTTCACTCAAGACCGTTACAGGGCAGAATTCTGTCAACTTGGAACAAAGATGTTCAGGCCCTGGATCTTCCTATGATCTTATTTCCAGGGGTTCGCCAGAGCCTCAATTGGTGGTTGCTCCCCCAAAATCTGTCAGAAGGAAAATCCTTCACTCCAGTTACCTGGAAAGTGGTGACCACAGACGCCAGCCTTCTGGGCAGTTCTAGAAGAAGCATCTGCCATGGGGAAGTGGTCCGGAGCCGAAAAGCTCCTACTCAGAAACATTCTGGAGATTCGGGCAATTCATTTGGCCTGTTTGGGTTCAGTCCGACAATGCTACAGCCTTGGCCTATATCAATCACCAAGGAAGCACCAGAAGTCTGGATGCCCAAAAAGAGGTGAGTCACATCCTGACCTGGGCAGAAAGGCATATTCCTGGCCTATCTGCGGTCTTCATTCCAGGGGTAGAAAATTGTCAGGTGGATTTTTTAAGTCGCCAGCAGCTGAGTCCAGGAGAATGGTCTCTACACCCCGACATGTTTCAAATCATATGTCAGAAATGGGGAACCCCAGATGTGGACCTGTTGGCTTCCAGGTTCAACGCAAAGCTGGACAGCTTTGTGTCAAGAACAAGAGATTCCTGTGCTCAAGGGTCAGATGCCCTGACAATCTCATGGGATCAGTATTCCCTGATTTATGCTTTCCCTCCAGTTCCGCTTCTCCCACGATTCCTTCAGAGTCGAGTAGGAAGGAAATTCAGTGATTTTGGTAACCCAGGCTTGGCCCAGGAGACCCTGGTACGCAGAAATCGTAAGGATGGCAGTAGGAAGACCTTGGGTTCTCCCACTACGCCCAGATCTACTGTCGCAGGGTCCAATATTCCATCTTACCTAAGGTGGTTTCAGGTTTTTATCTGAATCAAGATATAGTCCTATACCGTCTTTTTTTTTTCCAGATCCGCAGTCTGCGGAGAAAGAGAGTCTACACTCTCTAGATGTTGTAAGAGCGGTAAAGGGTTATCTGAAAGCTACATCTCAGATGAGGAAGATTGATTGTCAATTCATTCTGCCACAAGGCCCAAAGAAGGGCCAGGCAGCGTCGAAATCCACTATTGCAAGATGTATTCGACAAGTCATTATTCAGGCCTATGGTTTAGAAAAGAAGATCCCTCCTTTTCAGGTGAAAGGGCACAGCCAGGCTGTCCTGGAAGGGATCCCCACACTGCTCAGTCCCGTCCCCTTTAGCATGACACACATCGCTTCTCTCACCCCTCTCTCCCTGCATGTGTGCTGCTACGTCTGTGAAGGGGATGTGGGAGCAGGAAGATTAAGGAGTCAAAGACCACATTGAGAGAAGTCACTGACTGAGAGCCCCGGGGACCATTCAAGTAAGTAAGCACTGTGACCAGACCCCCTACTCCCCCCTCCTTCTCTCCCCCCTTCTTCTTCCCCTGTTCCTTCTCTCCCCCTCCCCTTCCCCACTTCCTTCTCCTTTCTCCCCCCTCCTTCTCCCCCCCCCTTCCTTCTTCGTCCCCCCATCCTTCTCCCCCTCCTTATTCCCCCCCTTCACCCACCACTTCCTTCTCCCCACTCCTCTCCCCCCTTCTTTTTCCCCTTCCTTTTCTCTCTTCTTCCTTCTCCCCCATTTTCCTTCTCTCCCCCTTCTCCCCCCACCTTCTCTTCACCTTTCCTCCCCCCCCATCCCTCTCCCCCCTTTCTTCTTCCTCCCTCCATCCTTCTTCCTCCCCCCATCCTTCTCACCCCTCCTTATTACCCCCCCCTTCATCCACCCCTTCCTTCTCCCCCTTCTTTTTCCCCCTCTCCTTCCCATTGACCAAAAAAAGGAGAACAAAAGTAGATCATGGGACATGTAGTCCCAAGGACTGGCAAGCCCCAGCAATCATAAGAGGGAAACTGCAGCCCCCAGCATGCCCAGCTAAAGGGGAGGGAGAGGGAGCCAGGATATAGGTGTCAAGTGACACGCTGAATCTGGTGGCAGGGGATGGGTGGCAAGTGACACGCTAAATCTGGTGATGGGATGGGTGGCAAGTGACACGCTGAATCTGGTGATGGGATGGATGGTAAGTGACACGCTGAATCTGGTGGCAGGTGACAATGGCAAGTGGCACGCTGAATCTGGTGACAGTTGAAGGTGGCAAGTGACACCGTCACTTTGGTGTCAGGTGATCACGTAGCTTTAGGTGCACACTGCAGAGGATACGGGCAGTACACACATCACATAGCTTTAGGTGCACACTGCAGAGGAAACAGGGAGTACACACACCACGCAGCTTTAGGTGCACACTGCAGAGGACACAGGCAGTACACCCCTTAAGAATACTGCAGCTAGCACAATCACCTGCCTGCCTGTCAGTAAATTAGGAAGAGCGGATCTAGCTAAACTATACAGTGTATAAATATATATACAACACCTGGGATGCATATATATCCTCTACACACTGTAACTTTAACTGACTAGCCTGCCTGCCTGCTCTATCTACCTACAAAAAATGACACTCTCGCTCTGTCTTCTCTCTCTTAACCACCGCAACACACTACACAAGGCCGACGTGCAGGCGGCCTTTTAAAGTGTGGGGCGTGTACTAAAACCCCTGAGCCATAATTGGCCAAAGCCACCCTGGCTTTGGCCAATTATGGCTCTCCTTTTTTTGCAAGCTGTGATTGGCCAAGCATGTGGGTCATAGTGCATGCTTGGCCAATCATCAGCCAGCAATGCACTGCGATGCCACAGTGAATTATGGGCCGTGACACGCCACTCGAATTTGGCGCGAACGGCCCTAAACGTTTGTAATTCGACGAAACGATCGAACATACGATGTTCAAGTCGAATACGAAGCTCATCCCTAATGTGAAATAGTCTGTGTACAGAAATGTGTATATCTTTCCAATCGCTGACGTTGACTGATGAATATCTAGTTGTCTGCAGGGATCACCAAGGCAACAAGTATGAATAATGAGATACTCTTACCATGTATGCGCCTGATTCATAGAATCAGATACGCCTAGATTTGACTAAGATCCGACCGACGTAAGTCTCTTACGCCGTCGGATCTTAACTGCATATTTACGCTGGCCTCTAGGGGCGTGTACGCTGATTTACGCCTATAATATGTAAATCAGCTAGATACGCGAATTCACGAACGTACGCCCGGCCGATGCAGTACATTTATGACGTTTACGTTAGGCTTTTCCCGGCGTATAGTTACCCCTGCTATATGAGGCGTATCCTATGTTAAGTATGGCCGTCGTTCCAGCGTCGAATTTTAAAAAGTTACGTCGTTTGCGTAAGTCGTCCGTGAATGGGTATGGGACATCATTTACGTTCATGTCGAAAGCATGACGATGTGCCGACGTCATTTGGAGCATGCGCACTGTGATTCAGTCGCGGCTGGTGCATGCGCAGTTCGTTCGGCGCGGGGACGCGCTTGATTTAAATGATACACGCCCCCTACCCGCCAAATTTGAATTCCGCCGGGTGATTTACGCTACGCCGCCTCAACTTTACAGGAAAGTGCTTTGTGAATAAAGCACTTGCCTGAAAAACTTGCGGCGGCGTAACGTAAATGACATACGTTACGCCAGCAGAAAGATCCGCTGATCTTTCTGAATCTACCCCAATGTTTCTAGGTAGCCAAGGAGGGCTTTCTATGAAATGGGCTGTCTTATTCTTTATAGACGGCATTAGCTTTTTTGAGTGGAGCTGGGAAAATTCATGGATTTTAGCTAAGAATTTCTACAAGAATGTGAAAAATGGATTGCAAAGCATCAACAAATATATAAGAACTAATAAAATGTTATAAACTGCTAGCAGACAGCCTTCTCTATAATTCTGCCAATACAGTCTACGTCTTAGGTGGCCTTTCCTTAAATTTGAACCTTTGTATTTTACGAGACACAGAAAAAAATAAAAAAATGTGACAATTACTCAAAATGACAGCAGTGTAAAGCCGCGTACAGACGCCCATTTTTATTTTTTTCTACGTGACTCTTGTCAATTCTGCCTTGCATACACACGATCGTGGAAAAAAAAATGCTCGAGCAAAGCGCAGTTACGTACAACACATACAACGGCACTATAAAGGGGAAGTTCCGTTCAGATGGCACCACTATTTGGGCTGCTTTTGCTGATTTTGTGTTAGTAAAAGCTTGGTGAGAGACGATTCGCGCTTTTCAGTCTTCGTGCTTTTCAGTCTGTTACAGACGAATGTGCTATCTCCATTACAAACGCTAGTTTTACCAGAATGAGTGCACCAGGGGCGGACTGACAACTCATGGGGCCCCTGGGCAATAGAAGATTATGGGGCCCCCGGGGTTACAGATGGCCACCATGCCAGGAGGTAGTGCAGAGGCGGGGCAGCTAAAATATCGGGATTTTCACATCAAAAGCATGTCGGTTTCGTACATATCAGGGACAGATGTAAAAAAAACACAGATTTTTACATACTGTCCCTGGTTTTACTGAGCCTGGCAACCCTCGTGGGGCCCCCTAGTGGCATGGGGCCCTCGGGCAGTGCCCGAGTGCCTCAATGGTCAGTCCGCCCCTGGAGTGCACCCGTCTCAAAACTTGCTTCTGAGCATGCGCATTTTTTTCATGAAGTTAAAGCCTACACACGACCGTTTTTCACAACGTGAAAAACGACAACAAGAAAAACAACACGAAAATTTAGAGCATGTTCTAAATTTTTAATGCCCATTTTTCACATCGAGAAAAATCCTCTGGAGCCTACACCTGATCGTTTTTAATGACCATTTAAAAAAATTGCATTTTTCACGTCATGAAAAACGGTTGTGTGTACGCGGCATTAAAGTTGCAATCTTTTACAATGCTTCCAGTTTAGTAAAGATATTGCAAATATATGTAAAAACTCTGATACTCCAGTCTACTGCTACTGGAAGATTTGTTTCCTAGCAACAAGCTTGGGGCCAATCTGATTTACTTAAGAGGCTCAGGTGGTTCATGGTTTGTTGTTAGTGTCCCACTCCCTTTATCCGAGTTACTGTTTCCAGGTGGCTACCAACCACCTAATTGACCTGACAGGTGGCTAGCGGTTATGAATTAGACCGTAGAAAAAAATGTTTTCCACAATAAATAAATAAATGCTAATAAAGCAATAGTTTCTGCACAGTGGTGCAGTGGTGCAGTGAGTAGCACTTTCGCCTAGCAGCAAAAAAGGTTCGCTGGTTCGAATCCCAACGGCGACACCATCTGCCTGGAGTTTGCATGTTCTCCCTGTGTCTGCGTGGGTTTCCGCCGGGTACTCCGGTTTCCTCCCACACTCCAAAGACATGCTGGTAGGTAAATTGGATCTCGTCCAAATGTATGTATCCATTGTATGTATGTATGTATGTGTGTCCCTAGCGTGTCATGATCCTACGGGGTAAAAATGACCGCACCAGCCAAGCAGATACTGTCTGGAAAAAGCGCCCAGAGGCGAATTAGTTCGCATGCGTTGCGCTATACAAGTCATTCATTCAAGTTACATTTGGTGGAACATTTTCAGATAGATAAAATAACACTGTGAATGTTAGCAAAAGAAACCTTTTGGGTGCAATTCATCTGTTGGGCAGTGGGCGCCAAAAGGTCATCATACCACATTACACAACACAAGACTGATGAATTTTCATTATTTGTATGTGTAGCACTACCCCCGTAGGAGCTGCTGGTTTAGATTTGGGTCTGCCGTTACCTCAATGTTCACTGTATCAGAACTAGGAGTCTGTATTGGAAAATACATCCACAGATGTATGCACCAAGCACTTAGTCTTGTTCTTTTCCAATGCTTTTATTAAACAACTTGCAGCAATAGAGGGATGGAGGGTTAGGGGGAGATTTAGATACTTTGGTTGCAGATCATGGGTACTTCATAGGATCCAGAGGACAAACAGCTTTTAGCACTGGATCTCGGAACCACCGGATAGGCCTCTTTCACTGACCTAGCAGCTGGTGCGATGCGCTCACAAAGTCTCTGTCACAGACTTAGCAAATACATTGAGGTTGTTGAACTATCCTCTGCCACAGGATTGCATAACCAAACAGTTATTTTCAACTTTAAGCACAGCTACACAGTACAAGAGTCTTTAAGCCATCCGGCAGGACTGTGAGGTAGATTGGTTGGGATGCATCCTCCAATTGAGTCACCAGGCTTCTTCCTGGAACCTTCTCCCGTTGCCTTTGAGGATGTCTACTGTTCTTTTTACCTTCAGAAAGGCTCTGAAAACTTTCCTCTTTGGGGCAAGTTGATTATGACCACGCCTAATTAAACTGACCTGGCCCCTCCTCCCCTTGTTCTATGTCCCCCTCACTCCAAACCCCCTTGCTACGGTTTGTTTTTATTGTTGATATTTTACATGGTTTCTCTTTTCTTTTATGTACACGAGCTATCAGTTCGTCTATGAAGTCTTTTTTCCTTTCTTTTTCTTGGATTACTTTTTGGTCCAGAATAGACCAGCGGACCTCCTTCCAGCGCTTAGACACACCCTTCAGGGTGTATGTGGCGCTGTAAAGAAATATTAAAATCAATCAATCTGGAGATACCAGCCGTTCGCTCAGTTCTCTCCCGGAAAAGGTCCTCCCCTGGCTCCTCCAATTGCTCGGCTTCTCCCCGCAGGCAAGACAGCACAAGACCACCCCTGGACCAGTAGACCCCAGAAACTCCTGGGGCTACTTCCAGTAACACAGCCTCGGGCCAGCAGGCCTTGAGGCAGAAGAACAGCTATGACATACCTTAGGCCAGGAGGGCCATCAGGTCAGAGAGAGCAGAAAAATAGGATTTTTTGTACTCAGCGTAAAATCCTTTTCTCTTTTGTCCATGGACGGACAAAGACTTAAAAGTCTTGACATATGGGTTATGTTCCTGTTCATAGGAGAGGACTAGGCATAAAATGTTAGATATTTAAATACATGTTACTTTAACATAGTCAAACATCCCCGCCCAGGGGGTGGTCCCTCTGGACATAACCCTCCTCCCTGCAGCATGCAGCCTCAGTTTGTAACAAGCAGTACAAACCTAAAAAGAAGCGGTGGGTGCTGTGTCCGTTAATGGACGACAGAGAAAAGGATTTTATGGTGAGTACAAAAAATGCTATTTTCTCTTATCATCCATGGACGGACACAGCCTTCAAAGTCTTGACATATTGGACGTCCCCAAGCAGTGTCAAAAAACGAGGGGTGGGAACAGTATCAGTAAAAACAATTTAACTACACCCCAAAACAAGCAGAGCTCCTCAACGGAGGAGTTGCAACTTTAAACAGCCACCCGGAAAAACCTTGCGGCCGAAGGAAGCATCTGAAGATGCACTCGCATCAACTTTGTAAAATTTGGAAAAGGTGTGAACAGACGACCAAGTCGCCGCTTTACACACCTGTGAGACAGACGCTTGATGTCGGAAAGCCCAGGAAGCACCAATTGCCCTGGTTGAATGTGCCGTGACCGGAAAGGGGGGCGCCCGCCCCTTAAGAGCATAGGCCTGTATGACAGTCTGCCTGTCCACCTAGAAATGTTGGCCGACAAGACCACCGGGCCCTTTTGTGGACCAGATACCGACACAAAAAGTGAGTCAGACCTCCGAAACGGAGCCATAGCGGACAGGTACACCCGCAAAGCACGTACCATGTCTAAAGTATGTAGCATAACCTCCTTAGGATGCGCCGATCGAGGACACAAGGATGGAAGTACAATGTCCTTGTTAATGTGAAAGGCCGAAACCACCTTCGGAAGAAGGAGGACCAAGTATTGAGACTTGCAAGACAAGGCCGCCAATTCTGAAACACGTCTGACAGACGTAATGGCCACTAAAAAGGCCACTTTCTGAGATAGTGTCAAGAGAGGAATCTCTCTGATGTTTTCAAAGGGAGGTTCCTGAAGAACCGATAGCACCATATTCAGATCCCATGTAGGAAGAGGTGGTTTAAGAGGGGGAAGTATATGATGCACCCCCTGCACAAAGGTACCCACCAGAGAATGGGCCGTCAAAGGCCGCTGAAAGAACACAGCCAAAGCTGAAATCTGTCCCTTAATGGTGCTTAAGGCAAGATTTTGATCTACTCCACGCTGTAAATACGCAAGTCCCTGTAAACCAAATACGTCCATGGTTGCCACCCCATCTCCTCGCACAAAGAGATGTAGGCCTTCCAGGTGCGATGGTAGATCTTCCTGGAAGAAGACTTCCGTGCCCTCAGCATGGCTAAGATGACCGAGTCGGAAAGACCTTGGTCCCTTAGTACCTGACTTTCAATAGCAATGCCGTTAAAGCCAGCGACTGTAAAGCAGGATGAAGTATGGGATCCTGAGACAGAAGGTTCTCCCACAGTTTAAACGTGTTCCCATTATACCCCGTTTTCTGAAAAGGCACCAAAGATGCAGGATGCAGGACTTTTGGCCCGCTTTCAGAAAATGTGTCAAAAAGCCACATTTTTTGTACTCACTGTAAAATCCTTTTCTCTGTCGTCCATGGACGGACACAGCCTTCACAAGTCTTGACATATGGGTTATGTTCCTGTTCACATCTTGTGAACAGGAACATAACCCATATGTCAAGACTTGTGAAGGCTGTGTCCGTCCATGGACGAAAAGAGAAATAAATGTTAAGGATATCAGTAAGTGGAAAAAAATCATGTCTTTATTGAGTGTGCCTTTAATGGTTTATGTCAAAGCAGCTGAAATAACAAATTGGTGAAATTAAAATGTTCAAACAATACGGCACAATTTTTTTTTTTATATTTGCAGGGGCAGAAACAGTTTTGCACTGTACTGGAGAGAGTAAGCCTAGTAATAGAACCAGGTCCTTTCAAACAGCATAGTGACTTGGGATTTCAACAGAAAAGTTTCCAGAAGATATTAACTTTGCACATGCAAATTGGCTCTTGAGATTTGTCCATCTCTGATTATATGTACACCCATAAGCACACACAATCTAGTAAGAGTAGGGTGACCAGACATCCCCGGTTTCCAGGGACAGTCCCTGGATTGAGGGCACTGTCCCCGAAACAAGTCTGTCCCCGGTTTTGTCCCCAGATTGGATTTGAACAGGGGCTGGGACAATTTCAAAGACAGTGGAGAATTTAAAAAAAAATCTGAATTACACACCCCCGCTCTGCCACTCCTACTAGCTTTTTTCCATTATCTGTGCCCCTTTCTGATGATCATGTGCTGGTTGGAGCGGAGGGAATATTTCTTCAGTTTTGTGCGCATGCCTATTCAGCTCCGCTCGCATGTTTTTCTGCCTTGGCTCACTTCCCGGTCAACCGCCTGCCTGCTTATCTCCTTGTCTTCCCTGGCAGAGTGATCTTCCTCCGCTCCCCACCCAGTAGTAGCCGGGGCCCGGAGAATAAGACTTGACAGGCTGTGAGGCGAGCGGCAATGGGCAGAGAGTCGCTGATTGCCGCCATTACTAGTAAAAATAAAAATATGTCCCCGGATTTCATTTTAAAAATCTGGTCACCTTAAGTAAGAGGGAAAATAATAAATACCAGTTGATCAATATTGTACGACTTGCATAAATCCCTTTTTGACAAGCATGTTACAATCACCAAGTCCAAGGACACACATTACAGTACAATTATCTATGATGCAACATAAAATAAACTGAGACACAATGCTGTAATCTGCTCTTTGCCTTATCACAGCTCCTGGCTTGATCACTCTGTTTACCTGCAACTCCAGGCGCTGTTTTTACATCTGTGTTGAACTTTCCCGTTTCTGCTAGCTCAGCAGACTGTAGACATGTGCAGGACCCTGCTGAGACTGCTGTGTCAGGTATTTTCTATTTATTATTGCAAAATCAAACTCTAATTTTACCTTCTGCTGCACAGATAAATCATGGTGCCACTGTTCATTGTGTTTAAGCAGATGGAAAATGACAATATTTTCCAGCTATTCGGCTGAAAATGGTTCAAATTACTGATATTAGCTTTCCTTAGCTATAGTGACCATTTTATCTTAAATAAGGCCATACAGACTTACCTGGGCAAATGCAAAATATAAAATATTTAGGCAACTTTTTTTTTTTACATATGAAAAATTCTTTACTTAAGCCCAATTTTAAAATATTAAAATATTCGATTTTTGGTTTCTTTACCCTAACTGAGTAACTCATCAGTCTGTGAGTTGAAAGCTCACCTAAAGGCTGACATTTAAGGCTCCATCACATGCCTAATCTTGTGTGTCCTCTAATCTTACATAGTTCCATAGTTCCATAGTAGGTGAGGTTGAAAAAAAGACACAAGTCCATCAAGTACAACCTATGTGTGTGATTATATGTCAGTATTATATTGTATATCCCTGTATGTTGCGGTCGTTCAGGTGCTTATCTAATAGTTTTTTGAAACTATCGATTCCCCCCGCTGAGACCACCGTCTGTGGAAAGGAATTCTACAAATTTGTCGCTCTTAGGCCCCATACTCACGAGCAAACATGTCTGCTGAAACTGGCCCGCAGGCCAGTTTCAGCAGACATGTTTGGTCGTGTGTGGGCGCGAGCGGGCCGAATTCCAGCAAACATTTGCCCGCCGGGCCTTTTCCCAGCAGACAAATATTCCTGGACTTGTTTTAAAACAGCCCGCTGGAATTCAGCCCGCTCGGACATGTACGGTCGTCAGTACAGACCTACCGTACATGTCCAGGCGCCCGCCGTCCCTCGCATGCGTCGAATGACTTCGACGCATGCGTGGAAGCATTTTAAAGGCGGGCCGCGCACGTCGCCGCGTCATTGTCGCGGCGACACCGCGTCATCGACGCGGCGACACCGCGGACACGCCCCGCGTATTGTTTACGCGCGGACTTCTGTACGATGGTGTGTACAACCATCGTACAGAAGCCCTCTGGCAGACATGTATGGTGAAAACGGTCCGACGGACCGCTTTCACCATACATGTTTGTCCGTGTGTACCCGGCCTTACAGTAAAGAACCCGCTACGTAGTTTAAAGGGGTTGTAAAGGTCCTTTTTTTATTTTCTAAATAGGTTCCTTTAAGCTAGTGCATTGTTGGTTCACTTACCTTTTCTTTCAATTTCCCTTCTTAATGTTCTGTGTTCACAGCGTTTCCCCGCAGATATTTGCCCATTAATTTATTTTTACATATATTCATTTATTTTATAGAATCCTACTGCTGATGATTGGCTTTAAACGCCATGAAATGCGTAGAGTCTATACTCAAGGGTGCCAAGCTTTAGCTTACTTACCATCATGAATTCTTTACTTTGTATATACAGTATATTTTTATCCTTATATCGTGTATTGTTTGTATTATTTTTTATGACAATCATGTACAATTATTTTATATGTTTATTATATGTACTATTGTTCTCTGTACTAATCATGCTCATTCAAGATTTAATATTAAATATGTTATTATTATTATTATTATTATTATTTTTAATTATGGTTTTATTTGTAAACCCTATGCATCATGTATCCTTACATGATGCACAATATATTATATTTATTTATCAAATCTTTTTATTGTTAAACCAATAATTAAGTACATCAAGTCCATGTGGATTGTCCACCGGGGATTGGGCTAATATATCCATTCATTGTCATGATCAAATAGTTTATACATTTATCTTTAAGAACAGAGAGGCCTCATTTAAAGTTCAGTACTCCCTTTTCCCTTTTTATCTCTGCTTTCGCATTTTTAGGGATGGAGGCCGGCCTCAATTGTGTTTGGGTACTAAAAGGTCACTCCCCATTTCTTAGTCTCCCCGCAGGGATGTAGTCCCAAGGGAGGGGCGAGCATGCTGACTAACCCCCAGCCAGAACAGCTCGGATGGTGGGGACAAGCTTACTGAGGAGAAACAGGAAGTGAGAAATTCAGACAAAGAAAAAATACATTTCGAAGGGAAATCGAAGGAAAAGGTAAGTGAACCAACAATGCACTAGCTTAAAGGAACCTATTTAGAAAAATAAAAAACAAACCTTTACAACCCCTTTAAGGTTAAACCTCTTTTCTTCTAATTTTAATGAGTGGACACGTGTCCAATTAAACTCCCTTCCGCAAAAAAGTTGTATCCCTATTGTGGGGTCACCGGTACGGTACTTGTAAATTTAAATCATATTCCCTCTCAAGCGTCTCTTCTCCAGAGTGAATAAGTTCAGTGCTCGTGACCTTTTCTCATAACTAATATCCTCCAGACCCTTTATTAGCTTTGTTGCCCTTCTTTGTACTCACTCCATTTCCAGTACATCCTTCCTAAGGACTGGTGCCCAGAACTAGACAGCATAAACCAGGTGCGGCCGGATCAGAGTCTTGTAGAGTGGGAAAATTATCACGTTATCCCTGGAGTTAATCCATTTTTAAATGCATGCCAATAGTCTGTTTGCTTTGTTAGCAGCAGCTTGGCATTGCATGCCGTTGCTGAGCTTATCATCTACTAGGACCCCCAGGTCCTTTTCCATTCTAGATTCCCCCAGAGGTTCTCCTTCTAGCGTATAGATTGCATTCATATTTTTGCCACCCAAATGCATTATTTTACATGTTTCTACATTAAATTTCATTTGCCATGTAGTTGCCCACCCCATTAATTTGTTCAGATCTTCTTGCAAGGTTTCCACATCTTGCGGAGAAGCTATTGCCCTGCTTAGGTAAGTATTGTTCACAAATACAGAGATTGAACTGTTTACCCCATCCTCTGGGATGTTTATGAACAAATTAAATAGGATTGATCCCAGCACAGAACCCTGTGGGACCCCACTATCCACCCCTGACTATTCTGAGAATTACCCATTCATCACCACCTCTTAAAAGGAGAAGTATGGGTTTCCAGGTTATTAGAGTGTAGCGCTACCCCCTCAGGAGCCGCTGGTTGATTTGGGATCTACTCTTTTGCTTAGCTCACCCCTATTTAACTGGCTCGAACCCTCCCTTGACTCATCAGAAACCTGGTGGGTGTATTGTGACCTCTGCTTGGCTGGGGTCAAAATGGCAGGCACACAACATGAAATGACAGTATATCAACAGTATTACCTGCCTTAATGGATGGTCCCTCCGGG
Organism: Rana temporaria; assembly: GCF_905171775.1. Classification (NCBI taxonomy): domain Eukaryota; kingdom Metazoa; phylum Chordata; class Amphibia; order Anura; family Ranidae; genus Rana; species Rana temporaria. The sequence goes on from NC_053490.1 coordinate 401,045,720, forward strand.
TGAGAAAAATACACTCCATACAGTTGATATATTTAAACCAAAGAAGATAAGTTTACTTCATATGGGTTAGGGGAAGAAAATATGGGTTTGAAACACAAGTGAACAATTATTATGCAATAACACAATATGATTCTGCAAGGGCCCTTGCGGGAATCAGCAATGACAATAATGAATAGTGTAACAAGACCCTTTCTCTCTCGCTTCCGCTCTCCCGACACTCCTCTGCTACTAGTGAGTCAGCTTGCAGATCGCAACGTCTGATGGTTCGGTCATCCAAGGCTCCGGGATCCGAACTACAGCTATGTGCCGTTCGGCTCTTATGCCCGCATATCTTAGGCTGCATTCTTGCGATGGCCGCTAGGTGGCATTCCCGTTGTGCTCAGCGTATAGTATGCAAATTGCATACTAACGCCGATTCACAACGTTGCGCGAGCCCTGCGTACGCAATTTACGTAGTTTCCGTACGGCGGTTTTTGCGTAAGGCTGCCCCTGTTACATATACCCGTCGTTCCCGCGTCGCAAAATTTGAAATTTACGTCGTTTGTGTAAGTGAATCGTGAATGGCGCTGGACGCCATTCACGTTCACTTTGAAGCAAATGACGTCCTTGCGACGTCATTTGCCGCAATGCACGTCGGGAAAGTTTCCCGACAGAGCATGCGCTCTACGAACGGCGCGGGAACACGCCTAATTTAAATGATTCCCGCCCCCTACGGGATCATTTAAATTGCGCGCACTTGCGCCGGGCATTTTGCGGGCGCGCCCACGCAATTTACGGAGCTTCTGCTCCGTGAATCGAGGGCAGCGCCAAAAAATTGCGGGGGCGCAGGGCAAAAACGTTGCCCTGCGCCTCCGTAAAAAAAGCGCAATTATACCTGAATCTGGCCCAGGATGTGTTATTTGTACAGCTTTTCCATCTTGTTAACATATTGTGATGCCCCAGTTGCCATCTTAGCCAGAACTGCCATGTCATGCTAATGCCGCATACACACGATCATTTTTCGGCATGTCAAAAACAACGTTTTAAATTTTTTTTATTTAAAATGATCGTGTGTGGGCTTCACATCATTTTTCGGGTTCTGAAAAACGACAAAAAAAAAAATTCTAACATGCTTAAAAACAATGTCGTTTTTCGGGTTGTAAAAAATGATCGTTTGTGGGCTAAAACGACGTTAAAAACACGCGCATGCTCAGAAGCAAGTTATGAGACGGGAGCACTCGTTCTGGTAAAACTACCGTTCGTAATGGAGTTAGCACATTAATCACACTGTAACAGACAGAAAAGCGTGAATCGTCTTTTACTAACACGGAATCAGCTAAAGCAGCCCAAAGGGTGGCGTCATCCGATTGGAACTTCCGCTTTATAGTGCCGTCGTACGTGTTGTACGTCACCGCGCTTTGCTAGAGCATTTTTTTTTAATGATCGTGTGTGGGCAACGTAGTTTTAATGATGAAGTTGGAAAAAAAATCGTTTTTTCTAGAGGCTGAAAAACTTAGTTTTTTACATGCCGAAAAATGATCGTCTGTACGCGGCATAAGTACACAAGATTTCACAAAACATCACCTTTGCTAATTCTGTTATCTTATGTTTTCATTTGCATTAATATTGCTTTGAATCTTTCATGGGGCTTGCAAGGATTAAGCAATACTGCCAACTTCTTTATTAGTGAGCTGGTGAGGATATTCCCATGTCAGTTTGCATACTTCTGTGGCTGCACGTCATGTTAGCTTACACTTCAACCACAGTAGACATATTATTATTATTACTGCTCAATTCATCAGCCCCTTTTTTTATGGGAACAATTCCAGTAAAGAAAATGCTGCTCCAGGTGATGATAATCCAAATGGATTAGATGGGCTGGGTGCCAGCCCTGGCTTGCCACTGTGATATGAGGGAAAGGAAGAAAGATAGGGCTGCACACCACCATCAATCCATTATTTTACCTCCGGTTTTGAAGAAGCACGAGTTAAATGTGAAACGCATCATCTCTTTTACGTGTCCTATGTCCTAATGGCAGTCCATGTTGACACAATAAATCGTTGTTGGATTGATGGTGGTTTGCAGCCGTATCTTTCTTCCTTTCCCTTTCTTATGGGAACAGACAACAATACAATCCTAACAGAGGTACTAGAGAAAAAACAAGGAAAAAGCGCCTCTGAGTAATCTTTTTTAATAGAGTAACAAATTAGTATATCCAACACTTACATAGTAGTAAATGAAGCAATGCTCGGGACGGGACAATGGCAGAGACCTAGCTGGTATAAGGTCCAGAGACGGAGGGTACATCCGAAGGTGTCCTCAAATCCAGGCTGTGGTGGCCGCTCGGAGCCGGGGAGAACCCACTATGTCCGTAGATGGAGGTGGGGGCTAAGCTGGAGTCTCGAGGACTGGCGTGTGACGTCAGCTGGACAGGAAACAAACGGGGAACCACAACCCGTTTCAGAGCATGCGCAGGTTGAGGACAGAGCATGCGCTCTCCTTTGTCAAGTGCGAAACACGTGACAAAGGAGCGTGCATGCTCTGTCCTCGACCTGCGCATGCTCTGAAACGTGTCGTGGTTCCCCGTTTGTTTCCTGTCCAGCTGACGTCACACGCCAGTCCTCGAGACTCCAGCTTAGCCGCCACCTCCATCTACAGACATAGTCGGTTCTCCCCGGCTCCGAGCACCCACCACAGCCTGGATTTGAGGACACCTTCGGATGTACCCTCCGTCTCTGGACCTTATACCAGCTAGGACTACGCCATTGTCCCGTCCCGAGCATCGCTTCATTTACTAATGTAAGTGTTGGATATACTAATTTGTTACTCTATTAAAACAGATTACTCAGAGGCGCTTTTTCCTTGTATTTTCTCTATGTATATCCTGAGCTGGCTTTGCTCCTGAGAAAAGCTGCCCTGAGCATCTGCTTGTTTTCCTTATTGGCCTTGAAGAGCCATTCACATCAATTATATAGTATCTTTCATGGACTGGAATACTTGTCTTTGGACTAATTGTCTTTTGGACTGCTTTTTGCTATACACATGATGTTGTGTTTTTAGCTCTCTCCTTTCGATTTGTGTTTATATATATTTTACCCATGATTATCTATGCAGACATCCTGAGTGCTGTTACCCACTGCAATTTTAACAGAGGTACTAAACCTCCTTTGACCTACTACAAAATTTGTTTTTGTTTTTTTGCTTTGTGTGTCCTCCTTGGGGGCAGGGAGGAAGGAGGGGATTCCTTCTTGTTTCCTGTTTGGACACATATCAGATAGACCATTGGTCTCCGAACTATGGGCACCATTCCTTTCACTGACACCAACTGTGTGGCACTGTTCCTAAAAGTGACACCAGTAATGGGACACAATTCCTTCCTTTGACACCGATGACTGGGCCAGGGGCGGATCCAGGGGGGGCAACGGGGAAATTGCCCTCTCTGAGAAATTTGTGACTGGCAGGCCAGTCAGCAGATGAGTGAGCGGGCGGGAGGGCGAGTCTGCAGGTTAACGAGCGGGCAGGCCAGTCAGTGGGGGTCCGCAGCCGGCAGGGGAGAGAGAGCCTAAATGGGCTGCGGGCAGGTCGGTGGATGAGTGAGGGGGGGTCGCCAGGTGAGTGTGCGGACGTGCATGCGGTCCACATTGGGCGGAGAGACTGGCCAGTCAGTGAGACGGCGGGCGGGGAGCAGAGAGATGACATCATCTCTCACCGCCCGCCCTGCATCACTGCAGTTCCGCTCTCAGTGTACAGCCATGGCAGTGTGAGTGCATCCTTAGCCTCCATTAAAAACTTAGAAACAGTTAGTTTGTGTGTACAATTCATTCTGCTCTATATAAACTCCCTTTGTAGCCATCGAGAGCAGAAAGTGGTGACAAGTGATAAGTCTGAGTGCAAGAACACATCCCCACAGTATGCCTTTAGATGAGCATATTTCTCCCTGCTTGACACTGGATGCAAACTTTAGCTGTGCTGTGGTGACCAACTGCTTGATTACTGTTTCAGAAGCAGGATTGAAAACATAATGAAGCAATCGATGGGCAAACTGCATAGCTAAAGTTTGCATCCAGTGTCAAGCAGGGAGAAATATGCGCATCTAAGGGCATACTGTGGGGATGTGGCCACATCCAGTGGCCAGCTCCCTCCCTGCTTCCTGCCTTTACTCTGACAATCTGCACCTTAGCAGGCCAACAACAATCAGCAACGTGTGGCAGGTGATGTGACAATCAGCAACATGTGGCAGGTGATGGGGCAAGTGTAATCTGCAAATGTGTGGCAGGTGACGTGGCAAGTGACAATCATCAACATGTGGCAGGTGACGTGGCAAGTGTAATCCGCAATGTGTGGCAGGTGACGTGTCAAGTGACAATCAGCAACATGTGGCAGGTGACGTGACAATCAGCATCTGGTGACAGGCAAGTGACAATCCGCAGCTTGTGGCAGGTGACATGTCAAGTGACACGCTGCATCTGAAGGCAGGTCAACGTGAAAAGTGACACACTCTGGGCTCCTACTGATTCTGCATTATGGGCTTCAATCATCCTGACACCATAACAACCTTGGTGCCGGGATAATTGAAACGCCAACACCAGCCGTTTCCCCAATAAATTGCCTGCAAAAAAACGTATTTTCTGGCAGTGCCCCTCCCGGGACTAGACTCTGGATCTACCCCTGGACTGGGCACTATTCCTCCTACTAATACCAATAAAAGGGAGCTATTCCTCCCAACTATACCAATGATGGGGCACCATTCCCCCATACAGTCTCAAGTCTAAAATGGATCTTTGTTTAGGAAGTTTTGAGACCCCAGAGATAGACAAAAAGAGGGGAGATTTTCCCTAGACAGGAAGGAGACACAGAAAGCAATCCAAAGTTGACAAAAGTTGTATTCCCTCTACACAGTATCCAAAAAAATAAAAAAAATCTCATCTTTCTTAATACAAATAAGTACAATATAATACCAAAAGTATTGGGGTGCCTGCCTTTACATGCACATAAACTTTAATGGCTTCCCAGTCCTAGTCTGTAGTGTGAAATATTGAGTTGGCCCATCCTTTGCAGCTATAACAGCTTCAACTCTTCTGGGAAGCATGTCCACAAAGTTTAGAAGTGTGTCTATGGAATTGTTTGACCATTCTTTCAGGAGTGCATTTGTGAGGTCAGGCACTGATGTGGATGAAAAGGCCTGGCTCGCAGTCTTTGTTTATGGTATTTTTTTGTTAGGGGTTGGGCTTCATTCCAGTGAAGGGAACTCTTAAAGTGGTAGTAAACCCGCAGCAGCATTTTTTTTCCATACCTGAAAGGCAAAAGGCATAATGGGCTAGTTTGCACCGCATACTAGCTCATTATGAAATACTTACCTGGGAACGAGACGTGGGGAACTTACCTGGTCCACACCGAGGGAGATGTCATCTTGCCTCAGTGTGTCTTCCGGGTATCGCCGCTTCAGCGCTGTGAGTGGCTGGAGCGGTGATGTCGTCAATCCCGCGCATGCGCGGGAGACTTCTTTCCAGCAAGGTCCAGCGGCTGCCGGGCCTTTAGCCGAGGAACCCCCCTGCGCATGCAGTCAGCGGCTCATTGCGAGGGGGAATATCTCCTAAACCGTACAGGTTTAGGAGATATTCTTTTTACCTACAGGTAAGCCTTATTATAGGCTTACCTGTAGGTAAAAGTGGTAGTACAGAGTTTACTACCACTTTAAGGCGTCAGCATGCCAAGAAATTTTGAACAATTTTATGCTCCCAACTTTGTGGGAATAGTTTGGGGATGGCCCCTTCCTGTTCCAACATGACTGCACACCAGTGCACAAACAAGGTCCATAAAGACATGGATGAGTGAGTTTGGGGCATAGGAACTTCACTGGCCTGACCTCAAACTGACAGAACACATTTAGGATGCATTAGAGCAGAAATTTTGAGACAGGCCTTCTTGTCCCCATCAGTGCCTGACCTCACAGATGCGCTTCTGGAAGAATGGTCAAACATTCCCATATACACACTCCTAAACCTTTTGGACAGCCTTACCAGAAGGGTTGACGCTGTTATAGCATCAAAGGGTAGGTCAATGAACCCTACGGAATAAAACTGGGATGTCATGAAAGTTCATGTGTGTAAAGGCAGGCGTCACAATACTTTTGGTAACAGAGTACCATTCCATAAGGCATGAAGAAAATTTGCACATCTACTGGCTTGTTAACTAGGCCAATGACAGAGCAATATTGACAGAAAAAATATACTAACCCATAGTATTAAATGTATTTCCATACCAATCCCATACTACAAATCGCATACAATATCAAGAAAATTATATTTAATTGGATTCTACAACTGCACTTTGCATACTGCACTCCATCTTGTTTAAATGAATCTTGCAAGTAAGCAAATATGAATTCTGTAATAATAAATAATTGTAAGGAATTCTGACTTCAATGCCTGCAGGCATGTTCCAGTTTAGTAACTAAAAAAGTTCCCAAGTCAGAAGATCAGTATGACTGCCAGCTACCCACTATTTTATCAAGAAGGTAAGCAATGGCGGACCTTGTATTTATTTTGGTACAGGTACAGGTATAACTCCAAATTTGCTTATTGACTACTCTCTCTTGAATCAGGAAAATGTTTAAACCGATTATATTTAGCAATTTCAGCAGTTCAAGTACATAGATGTGTCTACAGACAAGATGCCAAACAGTAGGAGAAAATGTAATAAAACTTTGATGTTTCATTCTACTGACCTCAGGGGCGGAAGGAGACAACATTAAAATAAGACGAAGTGAACATCAGATGACAAATGACAAATTGCCGCTTGTGTCTTTCAACTGATGCTGCCTATTTGGCACAAGGCATTAGCAGACTTTTCTTAAGTGATAATTCCATTAAAGAGATGCGGAATTTCTCACCAGCTGCGTGCAATTAGGCACTGCCAGCAGGCTCCTTTATATGATTCTGAAGAGCTTCACTGTGTGCAGGGATTATGACAAGGGCTATAAAGAGAAAAAGGATGCATTCTGAGGCGTCAAATCACAAAATGAAAGGGTCAGTGGAGCCATTTTTTTATTGTGTTATCAAAGAATCTGGTTTTTATATTGGCTGCCCGCAAATGAACACAACAAAACTTTATTTGTAGTGGAAAGTGTTTTTATGTAAAAAACTTTTTAAGTTTCTTTTGCCAAAAATCTACTATGTGTGTTTATGTGTGTGTACTGCCTGAAGTGCATGCGCAATTGGTTGTGCATGGTGCTGATCTTCCAAATGCATGTATTCTCCCTTGGTGTATCTATTCTCTGGGTTATGCACACATCCACCAAAACAGACCTCATTGTCATAGAAAAGAGGTAAAGTATGTGCTTTATAATATGAACCACACTGTGCCTTAAAGGGGTTGTAAAGACAAAAATATTTTCCTCTTAAATTAAAGTCTGAGGCCTCGTACACACGACAGAGATTCTCGGCAGAATTCGCCGAGAAACTCGGTCAAAACCCGGATTCTGCCGAGAATCTCTGTCGTCTGTACAGTTTTGGCTCGATGGAGCCGCCGAGGAGCTCGACGAGAAAATAGAGAACATGTTCTCTATTTTCTCGTTGGCCGCGTTGTTCTATAGGAGAAGGCGGCCCGCCGAGCTCCTCGGCGGCTTCATCCCAAAACGAGACGAGGAACTCGACGTGCCAAGCACGTCGAGTTCCTCTGTCGTGTGTACGGGGCCTGACAGTAGCTGATAAAGTAAAAAGTAATGTTTTGCATTATAACTAGTTTGATACCTGTTGAAATCGAGCTGTTTTATTCACCCCCGTCACTCCTGAATCATTATTCTCACTGACTTCCTGGTTTGCGTTGTGCGCATTCATTCTTGCTACATCACGGCCTAATGGGAACTACAGTTCCCATTAGGCTTAGCCTCCATGCCTGTAAGGGATAAGAGAGCATCTTCCCGCAGGGCTGTAGTCATAGGGAGGGGGTGAGCACATTCTGCTTTCTACCATGCGAAACGGCTCAGATGCTGGTGGAAAGCAAGAAGAGGAGAGACAGGAAATGGCGTTTTCAAACCTGGATTACTGTATTTTGGAGGTCAAAAGGAAATACGAGGTAAGTGATATTTAAATGCTCTAGCTTACAGCAATCAATTGATCTAATAAAAAACGAACCTTTAGTGTTGCTTTAAGGGATAATGTGTTAGGCCCCGTACACACGTCCAAGGAACTCGACGGGCAAAACACATCGTTTTGCCCGTCGAGTTCCTTGTGAAGCCGCCGAGGATCTCGGCGAGCCGAAATTTCCCATTGAACAACAAGGAAATAGAGAACATGTTCTCTATTTCCTCGCCGAGGTCCTCGTCGGCTTCCTCGGCCGAAAGTGTACACACGGCCGGGTTTCTCGGCAGAATTCAGCTCCGACCGAGTTTCTGGCTGAATTCTGCCGAGAAACTCGGTCGTGTGTACGGGGCCTCACTGTAACCCAGGGTAACTAGATAAACTCATCGAAACCCCAGACCTCATGAGTTTCAAAGAGGTTGTAAAGAACTTGTCTTAGGCTTGATTCACACCTATGCATTTTTAGTGCTTTTTGCAATTTGCAGATCTTTGTACTACAAAACGTGTTCCATAGGAAACCATGTTAAATGGACTGTAGTGCAAATCTGCAAAATGCACTAAAAATGCATAGGTGTGAATCAGGACTTAAAGGAGTTGTAAAGGAATTTTTTTTTTTTTTTTTGCTGAAATGACTGTTTACAGGGTATGGAGACTTAATAGTTAACTGATTCCTTTTAAAATTGATTAAAAATAGATAAAAAAACAATCATATAATGTACCTCTAGTTTCGTTTTTGCATCTAGTTTCGTTTTTGCATGTTATCCTGCCTCTGTGCTAGACAGAGCCATAGAGCAGTGATGGTTTGGAAAATGAAACTAGAATCTCCCAGTACTGTGGTCATCAGGAAACAGACAACCAAGAAGTGTCCAGAACAGAAAAGGATTACAGCATTATCAGAGCAAAAACGAACAATTAGGACATGAAACCAGGACTGCAGTAAGGTAAAGGAAGCTATTTAGCTAAAAAAAAAATTCCTTTAGTGACCCTTTAAGCAACCAGAAATACCCTCTGCCACAGGCGTAGGTCACATATACCAATGCATCACCACTGTATCTATCTGCCAATTACCCTCATGGGTTAAACACATAATCCAGGGAGGATTCTTTGGCAAAAAAAAGTGCAATATCGTGCAGATCACTTAATGAATTTAATTAAACACACACAAAAAAGTATAAAAAGGAACAGTACCAAAAAACAAAACAAAATCAAAGCTTTATTTAATTTCAATAATTTTTATTAGGGTTTAACACATAATACAGACAAAGTGCAAGTATTCAGATTCTCCACATCGCAGTGTGGGGGAGACATCCAGCTTTACAGTGCGTTTACACGACATACGTACATACTAACAGGTCTATGGATTATCCACAACAAGAAAAAACATGTAAGAGTATGTATGCCATCGGTATATAGTCACCACCCCATCAGGGAAAGATAATGCACTTTACTAACGGATGTCCTGTATTTTTAACCAATAATAACTAAGAAGTACCAATAAGTGCTCATTGGTCAAACGAAGAGAGAAGCTAAAAGAGAGGAAGGGATGTGAGAATAGAGAGAAGAAAAGAGAAAGGAAAAGAAGAAAAAGAAGAAGAAAAAGGAGGAGCCACGTCTAGACCGAAGTGAGGAGTATGTAGTTCAGATATAGACCATTAATGAGTACCAGTTGGAATGGAGGGGACACATAATTAGTTAATTGTTGTACCAGTTATTCCAAAGTTCCCAGCATTTACCTACGCCAGATCTGCCTCCCATACCAGAGTCAAACATTTGTTCATAAGTACCATGTGTATGGATTATTTGCACAGTTTCGGCCAGGCCCGGAGATGACAAGTCTCTCCAGTGTCTAACCAGTGCTAGTCTAGCCGCCATTAATATATGGGACAGCAAGGATCTTAGATGGTGTGGCACCGAATCCATCTCCAGGGAAAGCAATGCCATCCCCGGCCCTGGGTTCAGAGCAAGACCTGTCACTTGTCGTACCAACTTGAATACAGAATTCCAGTATTGTGAAACTCCAGGACATGCCCAAAGCAGATGATACAGTGTGCCAGTGTTCCCGCACATCCTCCAACAAAGGGAGGATCCTCCAGGGGAAAACTTGGAAATACGATAGGGTGTGAGATACCATCGCAGCAGAAGTTTTTGATACAACTCCCACAGGTTGGCACTCCTAGTGGATGAATATGTGACCTTGAGGGCTAATTGCCATTGGTCCTCCAAGTACACTGTATTAAAATCTTTCTCCCATGCTCTCATATTGAGATTCTTTTGAAACCCACATTTATTTTGCAAAAGGGAGTAGAATAAGGAGATGCCTTTCACTTTTGGTGACTTGGACATGTAGTACTGGGAGATCTGCCACGGGAGAGAGATAGAGGTCTTCTGAAATGTTTTCAGGAGGTGGCCTATTTGTAGATATTTGTAGTGATCGGTGGAAGGTATCGCTAATTCTAATTGGAGGGTTCTAAAGGTCTTGATAGCAGGCCCAACATATAGATCCCCGATATTCAACCCCCCTTCCCGGTCCCACGTGGAGAGGGACAAGTTGGGAATGAGCAGTGACAATGCTGATATGGGGATCTGCAACGGTACAGATCTCTGCTCAGGGAATGAATGCAGCACTAGTGACCTCCAGGTAGCTATTGAACTATGAATTGTCGGACTCATCATGGGAGATGGGCGGGGGAGGGAGGTACTGGACATTAAGTAATTATGTAAGTTTCCCCCTGGGACCTGATGGCTCTCTAGCATGGACCAAAGACTAGGTGGCGTGGATGGAAACCAACCCCTCAGCTGGGCGAGAATGGATGCAGAATGATAATCTCTAATATGCGTATGTCCTATCCCCCCTGCTGATCTATGCTTGATTATCTTGCTAAATGCGCAGCGGGCCCTCTTGCCTCCCCATAGGAACTTATTGATCAGGGATTGCAAGGAAGAAAAGAAAGAGGCTGGAGCTGGTATAGGTACTGTTCTAAAGATGTAAATGATTTGCGGGAGGATTTGCATCTTGAAGGCCGCTAGGCGGCCAGACCAAGAAAGTTCAAATCTTGCCAGGTTGTTTAGCTTAGAGGGAAGTGAGTGCAAGAGGGGGTAGTAATTTTCTTTAGCCAATTCAGAAGATTTAGGAGTGAGAGTGATACCTAAGTACGAGACCCCCTTTTCTCTCCAAACATATGGGAATCTCGAGCTCAAAGATCGTTGAAGCTCTGGAGTAATAGCTATTCCCAGGATGTAGGACTTGGTGTCATTGACCTTGTAGTAGGACACTGATGAGAACAGTTTTAGTGCTTCCTGAACTGATACCAAAGAGTTTTCTACATCTGTAAGCATCAGGATGATATCATCCGCGAAGAGGCTTATAGTATGCACTGAGTCCCTGCTTCTAATACCTTTAATCTGGGGATGCGATCGAATGTACGAGGCCAGAGGCTCCATAAGGAGGTTAAATATAAGCGGGGATATTGGACACCCCTGTCGAGTCCCATTAGTGATACTGAACGAAGAGGATAGCATACCGGACATATATACTTGTGCTGAGGGGTTGGTATAAAGCGCCATTATTGCAGAATGGATTTCGCCCATAAAACCAAATTTGGTAAGAACCTTTGTCAAGTATTCCCAATGGATCCTATCAAACGCCTTCTCTGCATCCAGAGCGAGGAGCAGAGAAGGCGTTTTGGTCACATTTACTGCATGAATAACATTTATCAGACGTCTTGTTGCATCTGCCGTCTGCCTCCCCTTCGTGAATCCCGATTGATCCATATGGATCAGGGATGGCAATAGATCCACCAACCTGTTTGCGATGAGTCTGGCATAGAGCTTCAGATCGCTGTTCAACAAGGAAATCGGTCTGAAATTCTGTGGTGTGGTTGGGTCCTTCCCTGGTTTTGGAAGCGCCACGATAAGAGCACGGAGCATCTCAGCCGGGAAGGAGGAGGAGGAGACAGCTGTATTGTATACCTTGGATAAGTAGGGAGCTAATTCAAATTTAAAGGATTTAAAATATTCCCCAGTGAACCCATCAGGTCCCGGAGACTTGTTGATAGGAAGGGAGTCAATGGCTGTAATAATTTCTTGGATTCCAAAAGGTGAGTTAAGGTCTGCTAACTGGGACGGTGTAACTCGGGGGAGATTAACCTGATCTAAGAAGTTTGTTATCATGGAGTCGGTAGGTTGAGTCGTAGTTTGGTCATCTCGCAAGTTATAAAGGGAGTTGTAATAGCAACTAAACGCATCTGCTATGGCCTGTGGATGATACAACTTTTCCCCCGTGAAAGGATGTAAAATGTAAGGCACTTTGGTCTTGTATCTTATCCCTCTAAGGCGGTTGGCTAATAGTTTCCCGGCTTTATTGCCACTAACATAATACTGCATCTTAAGGCGCTTGGTTGCAAGGTCAAAGTTATTCAATAAAACTAGTCGCAAGTCATACCTGAGCTGCGATAGTTGAGTAGATAATATCGGGGAAGTGTCTTTCTTATTTTGAACCTCTAGGGAGTGAATTTTGGTTAGCAAGTCTTGTATATGCTGTCTCCTCCTTCTCCGCACCCCTGCCCCCATTTTAATCAACACTCCCCTCATATATGCCTTATGGGCATTCCAAAGAGTCATAGGGTTGGCAACAGAGTCAGCATTGTTAGTAAAAAAGGTAGACAGTTCTTCCTGCAGCAAGGCCCTAGAGTCCCCATCCTGGATCAGCCTCGAGTTGGACCGCCAGACGAAACATGAATTCACGCCTGGCGAGTCAGCAACCGACAGCGTCACCGAGGCATGGTCAGACCACGTAATGTCATTAATTCTAGATGCAGAAAGTTTGGGTAATAGCCACTTGTCTGTAAGAAATAAGTCCAGCCTGGTGTAGACTTGATGGCTGGGTGAAAAATAAGAAAAGTCCCTCTCTGACCCATTAAGGCATCTCCAGACGTCGTAGAGTTCTTGTGTATGTAAAAGTGGTTGCAACGAGAGGCGATGTCTGTTTGAGCAGGACGTTGAGTCCACTAGCGGGTCAGGAGGGAGGTTGAAATCTCCACAGAGGAGAAGATAGCCCTTTTGCACCTGCTTGACCTTTCTGAGGACTTGGTGCAAAAATCGGATCTGGTGGTTGTTGGGCGCATACACATTTACTATGGTGTACGTAGTGGAGGCAATGTCGCATACTAGTATATGGTATCGGCCTAGAGGGTCGGCCGTTTCACTGTGTTTGGTGAATGAAACCGTGTCCCTAATCGCAGTAAGCACCCCTCCTTTCTTGGCTGGTGCACTTGCCGTGAATACGTGAGGAAACTTAGGGTGATTGCAGGTGGGCATTTTCTGCTTGTGGAAATGAGTCTCTTGGGCACAAAGTACGTCACCTTTATGAAGGATGACCTCATTCCATAGGGATTTCCTCTTCACCGGATGGTTCAAGCCCTTGGCATTAATTGTCAGAAATGTGACTGGCATGGCGGGTCAGAAGAGAAAGTCATTGCTAAGCATAGAATGGGTGCATCACTTACAGTTGTCGAGATTTGCGTAAGATGGAGGGACTCCTTCCTTATCCGGTAGGATCTTGGTGCGCTTTGTGACTTTTCGAGGTCTAGAAGAAATGTGGTGTCGCCGGCTGTGGTAGATAGGCTCCAAACAAAAACAGAAGAGAAAGAGAAAAAAACGTGAACCAAAACAAACATCATAATTAAACGGGTGAGGTAGGTCATGACTACCCGAGTGTAGCGTGTACAAACGCTAGATCAGATCAGGGGAAAAAGTCTAGCTTGGTGAACAAGCTCCTCAACAGGGGTTTACAGCTGTAGATAAAGTGATGCATGTGTTTATCTCAGCGGGCACTTCAGCGGTGCGAGCGGGCGTTTTTTGCGTCGACTAGGTGCCATTCATCCCTGACACGTGATGGATCCTCTCTGTTCGGGCCCCGTGTGTCTCCCTCAGGGATAATGAGCCAGGATTTGAGCAGGTCGAGCCCTCTGGAGAGGGAGTCAACAACAAAGTCTTTGCCTTTATTGGTGATAATAAGTTTAGTGGGGAACCCCCATTTATAGGCAATATTGTGGTTACGTAGGGCCTTGCAGATGGTGTTCATCTGGGACAAGTCGGCAAAGAACTGCAGATCTTTGCATTGATCAGGGACCAGATCCTTGTTACGGGCTGCTCTCATCAAACGGTCCTTTATGTGGTAGAAGTGGAGGCGTAGTATAACGTCCCGGGGCACATTGTCAGGCAAATGGGAAGGTTTGGGCAATCGATGTATCCTGTCTATAGTAACATCCATCTTGGAAACATCAGGCAAGATAGAGGTGATTATAAGGGTAACATGGTCTTGTAGGTCTGACTGCTGAACCGTCTCAGGGACCCCCCTTATTTTAAGGTTGTTCCTCCTTGCACGGTCCTCAATGTCTGCGATTTTGGCCCTCACTGCTTCCATCTCCTCATCTCTAGCATCATGTGCGTCTACCAGGTTGTTAATGGTGTCTGCATATTCCCCCATTTTGGTCTCCACATGGTCCACCCTGGCTGATACATTTTGCAGGTCTTTGCCAAATTTACGCATGCAGGACATCATATCGCCATGAAATGAGGTCCTGAGCGAGACTAACATGTCCTTAAGTGTCGTATCCAGCACTGGCTGGTTAGTAGTAGGGAAGCGGTCTATGGATTCATGGAGTTCCCTAGTGTCATCCCCAGAGTCTAGGCCCACACTAACCTCCGGAGCAGGATCCGTGCCATCCAGCTTAGGCCGCGACTTTTCCGGACTCCCCGAGGCAGAGGAGGACACAGGAGATTGTTTTCTGGCTGAAGGTGAGTTCCTTTTAGCTGCTTTGGCGTTGGATTGAGCCGCCTGTGGAGTGCTGGCTGCGGATGGTCCGAGAGGCCCGGCGCCATCTTGCCTCTGCTCCCATGCAAAGTACTCCGTCAGTTTTTGGGGCCTCTGGAGGCCTTTTCGTTTGTTCGGCATCCCGTGGGAGGTCAGCGGGACCCGGACGCCCGGTCAGTGAGTTTTAATCGCCGCTGAGTTGGCTGTAGTTAGGCGCTGTATCCCCGTTGTTGCTGGAGCTCTCCTCTCATGCGGCCATTCCGGTCCTCGCCAAGCTCCGCCTCAAAGCTTTATTTAGAAGTAAAGACAATTCACAGTGCCTGACATCACATTCCCAAGCCTTGCTCCATGCATTTTAGCCTGTTGGTCAAGGACCTACACCAGCCTAGAACTAGTTAAAGAAGAGCAGCATTACTTTTTATTACATCATAGCAGCCCTGATTAGCTAGGACTATGATATCTCCTTTTTCTAGTCTGAGTGTTGTTGGGAAGGGGATTACAATTTCATACATTATAAATGAATGTTTAGGCTAAGGTGACCAGATTTTTCAAATTAAATCCGGGGACATATTTATTTTTTACTAGTAATGGCGGCAATCAGCGACTCTCTGCCCATCGCCACCCGCCTTACAGCCTGTCAAGTCTTACGCTTCCGGGCCCCGGCTACTGCTGGGTGGGGAGCAGCGGAAGATCACTCTGCCAGGAAAGGCAAGGAGATAAGCAGGCAGGCGGCTGGCCGGGATACGACTCAAAGCAGAAGAACATGCAAGCGGAGCTTGATGGGCATTGTTCTGTCGACCAGATGTCTGTGTTGATTATCTGTATCTGTGTTGTTAAAATTACATTTAGGCCTCATTTCCACTGGCGTTTTTACAGCCACTGTTGTTAGGCTTTTTTACAGCTTAAAAACGCCTGTCCATGTTTATTTTGTAAAAAAAAAAAAAAAAAAAAAAAAAAAATTTTTTTTGTGAGCTGCAGCTTTAAAAATGCCGCGGTCGCGTTTTTGAGCGTTTTTGCGCGTTTTTGAGCGTTTTTTAACGTCTGGCGTTTTTACAGCTCTACTCTGGAGCTTCAGAACGCCCTGGTCCCGCGTTTTTTTTACAGCTCAAAAACGTCTATGCCACTTGCAGCTCAAAAACGCCTATGTGCAAAAACAATAAGGATATGGACAGCCGCACTCCAGTAACTTGAAAAAAGACGTGCCCTTTATTGGGTACAGGAAAAAATGCACTACAAATATCAGCACACAGTGGGATAAACAGCTGACGCGTTTCGCATTGAGTGTCAATGCTTAATCATACCTATAGCTATGATTAAGCATTGACACTCAATGCGAAACGCGTCAGCTGTTTATCCCACTGTGTGCTGATATTTGTAGTGCATTTTTTCCTGTACCCAATAAAGGGCACGTCTTTTTTCAAGTTACTGGAGTGCGGCTGTCCATATCCTTATTGTTTTTGCACATCCTGTGCATTGCCAGCACCCATCTGCTTCTGAGTGGACATCAATTACCCTAGTGAGCTCACCTGGAGCGGCAGCTCTCTTACCTCAAAAACGCCTATGTGGGAATGAAGCCATAGAATAACATGGACAGGCGTTTTTAAGCTGTAAAAAACGCTCAGAAACGTGGCTGTAAAAACGCCAGTGGAAATAAGGCCTTAAGGTTTGTAATTTACATAAGACAATCATATGTGGAGTGCAGGCACCATCTAGTGTTCTTTTTTGGTATTGCTGCAGTGTTCTGTTTATTTGATTACTGTATGTGTAGTTAAGGAAGTTGTTAGTAAGCAGGGAATTCTGGGTAGAATCTTCACAGGAAGTGAAAACAGCCACCATGCTTTGAGAAGACACTGCAGGGAGCAGGACATGTCTTGCTCAATCTATCGCCATCACCCCTTAGAGAACTTAAAAAGTATGTTTTTACTATGTCATCTTGTATTGTATATAGTTGTTTCTGCTATGTATGCTGTATTGTATGCAATGTTGTACTTATTGAGGTCCATTTCTGTTATTTTGTAGTTTCACTTGTCTTTTTCTCATAAAACTGAGATCAAAGAAATGTGGTATCTGAAGTTTATAGGATAAGAAGGTTTAGCTATCTGTCCTAGAGACAGAACAGTGACATTTTTAAGCTGGCCTCTGAAAGAAAGATAAGCTGACTTCGGAAGTCTGTACAGCCTGGGGCTATGCAGCATCCATACAGTCAGAAGCCTTAAAGAAACAGGCCTGCGGCAGGCGAAACAAGCAGCCACGCTACACAGAGATGCGCTCTGTCAAGCAGCATTGACACTGGAACAGTCTCTATACAGCAAGACAGCTTCTTCCCTGCAGCCATGTCTCACAGTGGGACATCTTCTTACAAAACAAGATCAAGAACAAGCTCATCTAGGTCATCTGTCGCAAATGCAGCAGCTATCGCCTGTTCGAAAGCTGCAGATGAAAAAAGAAAAGGCACATCTTGAAGTAGAAAGGGTGAGACAGGAACAAGAGAGAGAAGGAAAGAGTACGCATGGGACAAGAGAGAGAGAAGGAAAGAGTACGCATGGAACAAGAGAGAGAGAAGGAAAAAGTATGCATGGAACAAGAGAAAGAGAAGGAAAGAGTACGCATGGAACAAGAGAGAGAGAAGGAAAAAGTATGCATGGAACAAGAGAAAGAGAAGGAAAGAGTACGCATGGAACGAGAGAGAGAGAAGGAAAGAGTACATATGGAACAAGAATAAGAACAACAAAGAATACGCCTGGAGGTCGAGTTTGCTCAGCAGGAGACATCTCTGAAATTGCAGCAAGCAATTTTAGAAGCTAACTTGGAGAGGCTGGCAGTGGATCGAGATGCTGCCGCCGCCATTGCAGAAGCAGAAGCTTTAGAAGCAGCCGAGCCAAGAATAGGTAGCAGCATACCGAGTCTAGAGGAGGACCACCAAGATTCCTTGCAACGCACTTCAGATTATGTCTGCCAGCACTATGACCCAAACAGCATCCCACAACAAGAAATTAAATATGACGTCAGCGAGTCACATCAAATAAAGCAGCAACAAGCCAACCTTGGACCCCAGTGCTACAAGTTCCAGACTTTCCAGTCCCAATTAAACCTTCTACTCCACAAGGTACCCAGCCTTCATACAAACATCAAACACCTTTCTTCATTTCTAAGGTGTATGCAATGAGCTGGTACGAACTGCCAGCCTTATGCAAGTTTAAGCCCAGTGCACCTAAAGAAGAGACTTATACCAGGTACGCCTATACACTGCACCACAATACATCAGCAGCCTACCTCAATGGCAATCAGGCTACTGTAGACCTTGCCAAGTTCCTTGCCAAATGTGAGTTAGTTACCCAAGGACTTGTCAAATTTAGTAATCGCCATTAACACTACAGGGTGCGGCGATCCTCTTTCCAGGGTGTTATTCAAGGTCTAGATCTATCCAGCAGGGAACAGATAGAACTCCTTGTAAAGTGGCTTGGCAATGATTCTACTGAACATGCCAAAAGGATCAGAGAAATTAACATAAACCACCCTGAGATAGGCCTTACAAACATCTGGAACAGGCTGGATAGATGTTTTGGCTCGCCAGAGGCTATAGAGTGTACACTGTTTAAAAGGATAGAGGACTTCCCAAAAATACCTAGCAGAGGTTACCAAAGACTCAGAGAATTCAGTGACCTGTGTATGTAGTTACAAGTTGCTAAAGCAGAAGGGGACTTACCTGGCCTTTCTTATCTTGACTCTGCCAGAGGTATTAACCTCTTTTGCACAAAAACTTCCTTATGAGTTACACAAAAGATGGATTGCTCATGGCTGTAACTACAAACGAAAACTGTGCTTTTTCCACCTTTTAGTGAGTTTGTGGACTTTGTAGACAGACAACCAGGAACAATAGATGACCCCAGCTTCATTTTTCCAGCGTCTTATACCACTTCTTCTGGCCCTAAGCAACTCAGAGCTCCAGTGCACAAAACTAACATTTCTTCCCACAGATTTGCAGAGTCTCAGCCAGAGAATCAAGACAACGACCCTTCTAAGTTCTGCCCTCTACATAAGATGCCACATCCTCTTCTGAAATGCAGAGCCTTCAGGACAAAGACCATCCAGGATCGCAAAGGTTCCTCAAAAAGAACAACATCTGTTACAAGTGCTGCTCTTCGTCCACACACTTTGCCAAGGACTGTAAGGTCAGCGTCAAATGTACAGAGTGTGACAGCACAGAGCACAACACAGCTCTACACCCAAGGCCTACTCCAAGAACCTTCCCAACTGTCCATGGTGACAAAGAGCAAGGCAGGGAGACCAAAGACTCTAGTACAGATGCCACAGCAATCACTTCACAGTGCACTGAAGTTTGCAAAGGAAGTACAGGTGGCAGATCCGGGTCCAAAATCTGTCTAGTGAGAGTTTACCCAAAAGGACGCAGAGACAAAAGCAGTCAAGCTCTACATCATCTTGGATGATCAGAGTAATAAGTCACTAGCCAGATCTGTTTTTTTACATTCTAAACCTAAAAGGCCCCAGCAGCCCTTACTCCCTTAGGACTTGTGCAGGTACAGTGGCAACGGTGGGGAGAAGAGCTGAAGGCCTACAAATTGAATCTATGGATGGTATGACATGCCTACCCTTACCGACCATAATAGAGTGCAAACAGATGCCAGACAACAGATCAGAGATTCCCACACCAGATGCAGCAGCTCACCAGACTCACTTGAATCACATAGCACATCTCATACCAGAACTAGATGATCAGGCTCAGATAATCTTACTCCTAGGGAGAGATATCTTGCAAATCCACAAAGTAAGAAAACTGATCAATGGTCCTCAAAACGCCCCATATGCCCAAAAACTGGATCTTGGGTGGGTCATTATAGGTGATGTTTGCCTGGGAGGTGCACACAAACCGGCATCTGTTAATTACCTGCTCACTAGTACCCTTGAGAATGGTCGTCCTTCTCTTTTTCAACCCCGTCAAAATCATATCCTCATAAAGGAGCTACCACACATCTACCATGTACCTCTTCCCTTCCTAAGTCCTCTCTGTGACAGCAATACCTATGACGACAACCAAAGCGACTTAGAAAGCCCAGTGTTCAAGAGAACAAAGGAAGATAACCAGGTAGCAATGTCCATTGAGGATAGGCTCTTCCTAGACGTTATGGAAAGGAGTATGGAGAAAGACGTGACTATTAGCTGGGTTGAACCTCTTCCCTTTAAGCCACAAAGACAACGTTTGCCTAACAACAGAGAACTAGCATATAAATGCCTCACTTCCCTAAGACACAATCTTAAAAGGAAACCAGAGATGGGAGACCATTTATTTTCCTTCATGGAGAAAATATTCCAGAATGGTCATGCTGAGATAGCCCCAGACCTCAAAGACTCAGAGGAATGTTGGTACTTACCCATATTTGGGGTCTATCACCCTAAGAAGCCAGGGAAGATTAGAGCAGCGTTCGATTCCAGCGCAAAGCATGAGGGTGTCTCTCTAAATGATGTCATTCTCTCTGGCCCTGACCTTAACAGACTATTAGGAGTACTTCTCCACCTTCAAAAAGATTCAGTCGCATTCAGGCAGACATACAACAAATGTTCTACTGCTTTCTTGTTAGAGAAGAACACCAAAACTTTCTGAGGTTTCTCTGGTTCAGGGACAACAACCCCTCTGGAGACATCACAGAATACCGCATTAGGGTGCACATAGTTGGCAACAGTCATTCCCCTGCAGTTGCTATATATGGCCTCAGACACTCTGCTAGAGTGGGAGAGTCAGAGTATGGGTCAGATGTCAGACAATTTGTGGACAAGGATTTCTATGTAGACGATTGCTTGAAATCACTACCCACAAAGGAAAACACAATAAGTCTCCTCAAAAGAACTCAGGCAATACTTTCTTGTTCCAACTTAAGACTTCACAAGATTGCTTCCAACAGTAGAGCAGTTTTAGAAGCCTTTCCTGTCCAAGATCATTCTAACGAGTTAAAGGACTTAGACAACCAACGGCCAGGGTTGTCGGGAAGAAGCCCTTGTCCTCATCAATATGGGGACAGGGTGCTTTGTGGTGGGGGGGCTGCAGGGCCTGGTATGCTCTTGGAGGGGGAACCCATGCCGTATTTTATATTTCAAATTTGGCATGGAGTTCCCCCTCAAGATTCATACCAAACACAGTGCCTGGTATTGGCAGGGATCCAAGTTGGATCCCCGTTCATTGAAAGCAGAGTCCCCCTACCCCCAAGGCACCCACCCCCTATGTTGAGAGAATGTGGCCTGGTATGTTCCAGGAGGGGAGGGTGAAGCGCTTGTTTGCCCCCCCCCCCCCACACCTTTCCTAAACTGCCGGGCTGCATGCTCTGATAAGAGTCTAGTATGAATTTTAGGGGGGGCCACACAGATTTTTTTTTTTGGGGGGGTTTCGCCTCAAAATCCATACCAGACTGAAGTTCACTGTGAACCGGGGCAAAAAGGATTTTTTGTTAGGACTGCTTAGTTTATGCAAACGTTATGTATGTATGAGGCAATCAAATTTCATAAAATAAAAAGTACATATATTCATAGCGTGCAAAGTTGTGTTTTTGTGAATATTTCAGGGAAGGGGGTCCAAAGCTTTCATCAGATTCTTAAAGCGGTCAGTGACTCAAAAAAGTTAAGAACCACTGGATTAGTTTATGCCTAAGCAAGGGCATTTGACACAAACCTCAACTCCTTCTGAAAAAGTGATGCTTTGTACCTCTCCTTTAATCTCCCTGTTGTCCAATAGTTCATACTATCACTGCTAAGGATGAATAATGAGGCTTAGAAGGCAGATGGTCAGGGGATCAAACTTAACCATGTAAAGTCAAGATTTACATAAAATTTCAGCAACCTCTATCTCTATTTCTAGTGATCATTTTGACATTTGGTTTTCACTAAAAATAAGTGTTGCTAAACCCACACGGGTAGAATCAGTCTGTATATGCAGAATAGCATGCCCGTTATACTCACTGTGAAACCCAAGGGGTTAATCGTCTGCATTGTGTAAAAAAGCTGTTTGATCTTGTATGCACAGATCCTCCCCCTCCTGTACTGTCCCCTTGGACAAGTCCGGATAAGACACAATGAGTGGAGGCATGCTGCACATGCTCAGTTTGGTCTCTATGGCTGGAGAGAACATTTCCTGTTGTATCGGAGCTAGTTAGGTCACATGGTATTGACATCACACATTTGGGCGTGTATAAAGATCCTAAATTACAGCCCAGTCACTCCCTCCTCCTCCATGCCCAGTAACTAAAAAAGAACACAGTGGATGGGATGTCATATCCTGAATGATGGATGCTCTGCCTCCCATAAAAGCAAGAGGACACCGGCTATAGTGGGTTTCAAGAGGCAATGATTCCCATAGAGGAGAGAACACTCCTGTACATGTCACTGCACTGTTCCATATTACACACGCAGCAATCAGCTATGATGTCCACCACACTTGCCACCCTACTGCCACCTTGCTAACAACCTACCTCCTGTCATCCTGATCACACGTAGCACCTCACTGCCACCCTGCTAACACCCTCCATTATGTCATACTCCTCACACCTGGCACCCCACTGCCGCCTTGTTAGCTCCCTACCTCCTTTCATCCTCGTCACACCTGGCACCCCTCTGCCACCTTGCTAACACCCTACCTTCGGTCACCCTCATCACACCTTGCATCTCACTGCCACCTTGCTAACACCCCACCTCCTGTCATCCTCATCCTCATCACACCTGGCACCTCACTGCCCCCTTGCTGACACCCTACCTCTTGTCATCCTCATCCTCATCACACGTGGCACCCCACGGCTGCCTTGCTAACACCCTACCTCCTGTCATCCTCATCTTTATTACATGTGGCACCCCACTGCCGCCTTGCTAACACCCTATACCCTGTCATCCTCATCCCCCCTATAACCCACTGCCAGTTTTCAAACACCTGCTTTGACAAAAGCAGATTATTCCAATGTTGAGTGGACAAGGGTCTCTTCCCCACAAATGTGTCATGGTGGGTAACGTAGTCTGTGGACGGGGGCTTATTGAAATAAGGAATAATACGTTAACAACAAAAGATGCCAAACCAGGTGAATGATTAAAGTGTTACTAAACCCACAACAGTAAAATCAGCCTGTATATGCAGTAAAGCATGCTTGATAAACTCCTTAGTGTGGAACCTAAAATGTTAATCCTCTGCATTGTGTAAAAAGACTGTTTGATCATGTATACACAGATCCTCCTCTTCTTCCACTGACTCCAAAGAAAAAAAGATATTTACAGAGTCTATGGAGTCAGGCTGTACATGCTCAGTTTGGTGTGTATTGCAAGAGAGTTTTTTTTTTCTTGGGAGGATGCATGTGATCAGCACAGGGCGAATCAGCGCTGTCTAGACACAGGGTCAGGTGTCTCCTGGATAGTGATAGGATAATTGTGGGAGAAATTAAAGCTCCTTTTCATTTATTGAATATGCCATCTAATAACATGACTACTCCAGATGCAATCTCAGGGATTGGGAGCGCATTGAGGGTAAAAACAACTGTGTAGCTTACTGGCACTTAGAAACTATTTGAATTTACAGCACTTCAATATGAAACATCAAAAGCAGAGTGCATGACACAATTGCAGGCATTATTAGGAAGCATAACACATTGGCTCAGGCACGTCCTGGCGTGTGTGTGTGTATGTCGTATAGAAAACACCTTTTCTGGCATTGACTAGACCAGGGGTGGGCAATTATTTTTTCGATGGGGCCACATGAGAAACTAAAAATATTTTGGAGGGCCGGGCCAAAAGGCTAAACTCAATACTGCATAAAATCAATTGTATTTCTTTATAAAAAGCAGTAAATATCATTGTTGGACAACTGGTACGAGTACTTGTTATAGTTAAACAATGAAAAAGTGAGGTTGCCTTACAAGAAAAAAAATTTAATTTATTAAACAAAATTTCCCAAAACAATGAACATTTTTCACTATTTGTGACTCATATTAGTGAAAATTTCCAGAGAGGATCAGAGACTGCGGACATGATACCAGAGAGGATCAGAGATTGCGCACATGATACCAGAGAGGATCAGAGACTGCAGACATTGTCCCCATAAAGTCCTGCCAAACGACAATGTATGCCGTGTCATAAATTATGGTTTATGTATGTCTTATTGTCTTAGTGATTGATTCACATCACAACTTCATTGATAGCTTTTTTTTTTTGTATGATTTTTAGTTTTGCTCATTACTGCCACACACGTGCAATGCATGGCTGCATGTGTGTGGCAGTGATGAGCAAAAGCAAAAATCATACAAAAAATAAGGGTATCAATTTCAAATCAATGAAGTTGTGATGTTAATCAATCACTAAGACATACATAAACCAGTGTGCCATCAATTGCTGCCAGTGTGCCATCAATTGCTGCCAGTGTGCCACCAATTGCTGCCATTGTGCCATCAATTGCTGCCATTGTGCCATCAATTGCTGCCAGTGTGCCATCAGTGTGCCATCAATTGCTGCCAGTGTGCCATCAATTGCTGCCAGTGTGCCATCAATTGCTGCCAGTGTGCCACCAGTGTGCCATCAATTGCTGCCAGTGTGCCATCAATTGCTGCCAGTGTGCCATCAATTGCTGCCAGTGTGCCACCAGTGTGCCATCAATTGCTGCCAGTGTGCCACCAATTGCTGCCAGTGTGCCACCAGTGTGCCATCAATTGCTGCCAGTGTGCCACCAGTGTGCCATCAATTGCTGCCAGTGTGCCATCAATTGCTGCCAGTGTGCCCACAAGCAAGTACCTGATGATGATGATGAAATCTCTGTCCTGTCTGTTTTGCTGCCTGCAGTCCTCGGCCGTCTCGGGTATCCTACAGCAGCCTGTGCAGTGTGCACAGTGTGAGTTGAGGAGTCGGGACCGGGTCATTACTTGGTGGGAATTGGGGGACTTTTTTGAATTCGGGGACACTCACTCCACGTGGTGACGGGCGGCTGGGAATGCCGTCAGCGGGGGGCGGGAAAGGAAGCGTGGCCAGCTCCAATGGCTTCTTCGGCTGAATCAGCGGGGGGCGGGAAAGGAGGCGCGGCTAACACCCACGGGTTTCTTCGGCTGCACCAGCAGGGGGGCGGGAAAGAGGTGCGGCTAACACCCGCAATTCTTTCGGCTGCAAATTCAGACTTCAAATTCAGATTTCTAGCGATCCGCCCGGGGGCCGGATTAAAAGGTCCGCCGGGCCGTATACGGCCCGCGGGCCGTAGTTTGCCCACCTCTGGACTAGACCGTCTTGGTTTGTAGGCACCCCTATAGATAAGGCAGACCTGATGTACGGTAGGACAGTGTTCCCCAACCCCCGGTCCGCGGCCCACTACCGGGCCGCGGCACTTCTGCAGCCGGGCCGTGAGCAGGCGGCATGAGAGAGCCCCACATGCGGACCGCGGCACTCTGCCATTCGGACCGCAAGGAGACTTTTCTTCCTCCTGCGACGCTCATAGAGCCGACAGCGAGAGGCGGAACAATTCTGGGTGGAGGGCGGAGCTGCCCGAGGTTATCAAACAGGCGATTGGCTGCTAGGACTGTCCTTCATCCTAGCAGCCAATCACCTGTTTATTACCTCGGCCCTCCATCCAGAACTGTCCCGCCTCCCTCCCTGCAACTTTTCTCCTCATGCTGTGCCTCCCTCCGATCTGTCCCTAAGTGTGGGGGACGGAACTGAGGACTGTAATGTGTGGGGGACGGAACTGAGGACTGTAATGTGTGGGGGACGGAACCGAGGACTGTAATGTGTGGGGGACGGAACCGAGGACTGTAATGTGTGGGGGACGGAACCGAGGACTGTAATGTGTGTGTGTGTGTGTGTGTGTGGTGGACGGAACCGAGGACTGTCGTGTGTGGGGGGGGGGGGAGGCTGAGGACTGTAATGTGTGGGGGGGGGGGACTGAGGACTGTAATGTGGGGTTATGATATAAATAGGGGCAGATGACTGTGCTGTTAATGGGGGAGCCCAGAGTATGACAACACTACCAGTGACAGGGTGAGTGTGAACGGGGCCTAGTGGGGGCACTAGCTTCATATGTTGGGGCCTTGCCACATCTGGTGGCAGGCAGCATGGCAAGTGACAATCCGCATCTGGTGGCAGGCAGCGTGGCAAGTGACACACTCAAAGCTCCCACTTATTCTGCATTATGGTGGGTTTAACTTTATTACTACAATGTAATAAATAGAAATAATGTGCTGACAAATTGCCCGCGAAAAATCGCTTACCCCCCGCATGCCATCCCCAACCTCCCCCCAACCGGGCCTTGGCAAAATTTTCTTCCATGCAGCCGGACCCCGGTGCCAAAAAGGTTGGGGACCACTGCGGTAGGACTATAACCAGGGGTCAAGTCCTGGGGAAAAAAGTGTGGGAACTCCCACCCAAGATCCACTCCCCCACCAAAAAAAAAAAAAATTATACACTCATATGCATAATTACTAAACCGCATGTTTTTTTTTTTTTTTTCGATCCACTGTACCTTGGTAATCCTTTATGTTACCGGCCACTTCCTGTATATGGATTCATCGGGTAGTGTGCGGGTATTCCGTCACTTCCTCGATGCCGCAATGTCTCCTGGGAGCTTTTGTCATTGTTCCCAGGAGACATTGCGGTGGTCTGCCGCGAGTTATCGCGGGATTTAGAAAGAAGCAAATTCCAGCGGTTCGCCTGCCCCTGACAGTGACTCGAGCTGGGCATCGCCGCTTAGTGAAAGATTGGCTCGGGCGGCTCAGGTGCTCTAGTCCTGCAAAGGGAACTGAGTTCCTGCTGTGAAAAAAAAGTGCAGGAACTCCGTTCCCACGCGTTCCCCGCAGGACTTGAGCCCTGACTATAACAAAAAAAACAAATGGTAACATGAAAATGTAGGAAAATGCATTGTAAGAAAAGCTACATAACTACCTAAAGACTTTATTTTTCCCTGCTAATCCTGCAAATGGCACTTCCTTTCAGTGATTACACTCATTTTTCCACTGTATCTATGGAAAGAGCCATGGTTGACACGTAGGCTAGACTTAAAACATGTCTGCCATTGGTCATCTCTATTACAAGGAGGTTGGGGAGACTGGTCATTTAGAATTTCTGCATTAGCACTTCTGGCAAGATTAACAGGTCCTTTCTGCACTTGCTATAAAACTTCTTAGCCTACAAAATAAAAACTAATGCAGCCACCAAACCAAAGGACTGGTAAGCTGCAATATATTATATTTTTGATCTTGAGTTAAAGATCACAAACACTTTGGAAAAACAGTTATTTTTTTGGTAGTGGGTGATAAATTTATTATAGCACTGCAGCTTTAAGAGAGATTGAAGATCCAAGTTGTCCCCTGTGTATTATATTATTTTGGTCCCACAGTCTACATTCATAAATTCACGTCCGTCACTCTTCTTCTAGAATTAAGAATCTCTGGCACAAGTCTCTCCATGGGATTTCAGTTCTTGTTCATTATGCAAAAAAAAACATACATTGCAGTGCAGAGTTATGCAAAACACCAATCTCATAATATGTTTAAGCAAACAGATGATCTGAGCGAAGAGGAAAAAAAACCTTTGGAATAAGTTGCCTGAACTAGGCAGCTTAATTATGTTCCAATTCGAGGCTGCTGAACCGCTGTACATTTAAAGATGTAAAGTGCAGTACCATTTAGAGAGATTATTTTCTCCTACTAAACCGTGCAAATCATAAGGAAGAAAAAAAAACTGTTGATGGATCTCCCTAAGCCCGCCATGCTCATTAAACACCTCGGCATAGCTGCGGATAGCAGAACTACGGGATAATGGCATTCACTGAGACTGATTATTAGCCCTGATTACTTTACCAGACCCTACTGATCAGAGAAGGCATAGGAAAAAACTGCGCTCCGGAGATTACTTGTTTTTCCGCTGTGTTTCTTTACTTCCTGCTGCTGTTTATTATTGCTGTGGAAAATCCCAACAAAAGGATATTCCCTTATGCTAAAACATATCCATTAGCAGCAAACGCTTAAAAATACAAACCACAACACAAATTCAACATATCCAAACCTGACACTGGTTTTACTTGTCTTTGCTCTTTGCTGATATTTAATTAAAGCTGCTGTCAATAAAAAAAAAAAAAAAAAAAAACGACTGGAGCAAACAGCCAAGATATTCTAATGCATAATGGTTGTGAAAAACGGCTCCAGAGCATTTTTCTCGATGAGAAAAATGGGCGTTAAAAATTTAGAACCTGCTCTATTTTTTCTTGTCGTTTTTCACGTCGTTCTATGTCACGTCGTGAAAAACGGTCGTGTGTACGCTTTAATGAGGGGGAGAAAAACAGGCATGCTCAGAAGCAAGTTATGAGATTGGAGCGCTAGTTCTGGTCGAACTAGTGTTAGAAATGAAGATAGCACATTCGTCACGCTGTAACAAACGGAAAATCACAAAGACTGAAAAGCGTGAAACGTCTCTCACCAAACTTTTTACTAACACATGGTAACACGAAATCAGCAAAAGCAGCCTAAAGGGTGGCGCCATTCGAATGGAACTTCCCCTTTATAGTGCCGTCGTACGTGTTGTCATACTTGTTGTACGTCACCGCGCTTTGCTCAAGAATTTTTTTTCACGATCGTGTGTATGCAAGGCAGGCTTGAGAGGAATCACGTTGAGAAAAACATCGTTTTTTTCCATGACATGAATAACGGTTGTGTGTACGTGGCATTAGGGTTCGCTGAAAACATATTTACATAGAACACACAATAATGTCCCAGAATATTATAGCTGTGGTGTCTACATTCTCTAAATAGGCAATACAGTGTCCACCATCTGTGGGCCACCAGAGTTCCTGGGTATGTGTAGTAATAGCAGATTTTACTAAGATAAGAACTAAAGCTGGCCATACACTACTGGATTTTTTAAAGAATATTTGAACCCAAATTCCCATAAGTACTTTTGATGACTTGACGAATGTCATTTGAAAGTACTTAAAAAATGTTGTCTGCTTTTAACATTCGGTTTTGGAATAAATGTAATTTCGCAAACGAAAACCTCATTCACAGTTTGAAATTTGTGAATTTTCTTCATCAATGCGGTCAAAAATGAATTATGATTTGAACCCAGCAACAATTAGAAAATCAAACAAATACGCATTGCGGGCGGTATTACCGCGTTTTCCCATTGTTTTAAAAAAAATGGGAAGGAGCGGTGAAGGAGCAGTATACATACCGCTACTCTCACCGCTCCAAAGATGCTGCTTGCAGGAGTTTTTTTTCTCTCCTGCCAGCGCATCGCCTCAGTGTGAAAGCCCTCGGGCTTTCACATTGAGAAGGCTGGGCAGGAGTTTTTCAGGCGGTATAGCAGCGCTATTTTTTTTTGAAAATTCTTTTTATTGATTTTTAAACACAAAAAAACAGCCATACAGACCAGGTGGGCAACATGCCCAACTAGATACAGGCCACGCAGGGCCGACACACCCAACAACAACATTTACAATTGACTGACGCATACCCACCCCCCACCCCTGACTCCAACCCCAACCTTGACCAACCACCCTCCCATAGCAGTCCAACAGAGAAACACCTTGTGAGATCCATAAAGTATAGTGCCCGCAGGCATCCCTAGCTCAATAAATTTAGAAACAGGTCACATTCAAATACTCAGATCAGGTGTATAAATCGTTGTATAGCATCATTATTTAGCGTAGATTCCAGGCAGTGGCGGAGCCCTCAAAGAGTCAAACTGCAGCTCTAACCCACAGTGTCCGATGAGTCTAGCCATGCCTGCCAAACCCTCCTGAATTTCTTATCACAACCCCTCGACCTAAAGGTGGCATTGTACATGTGTATTACAGAGTTAATCAGTCCTTTCCAGAAATATAGAGTAGGGGCATTGGAGTTTTTCCATTTCAGTAGAATAGCCTTCCTGCCATAAAACAACCCAATATTCAAAAGGGTACGATGTGCCAAGGAGGGAACTACCTCCTCAACCAACCCGATGAGGCAGACCCTAGCAGTCAGAGGAACTGGGACACTCAGTACTCCCGACAGACACTCAACCACCCCTGCCCAAAAGTTCTGAATTTGAGGGCATGTCCAAAATATGTGCTCCGAGCCCGCTGGGGTAAAATTGCACCGCCAACACTGACCAGTACTGGCGGGGTAAATACGTGACAACCTGGCTGGGGTATAATAAATGCGATGTAAAAATTTAAATTGGAGCAGCGCTATTTTTAGCGCTGCAACGCCTGAAAAACTCCTCAGTGTGAAAGGGGTTTTAACCTCCCTCTCGTGAACGCAGAAGAATCGCGCCCAGGATAGGAACATTTTAACCGCCGAAAAATTGTGGCACGATTTTCCCACGCTTCTGTGTGTTCATGCTTCACGTGCTTGAACTATTTCCTGGGAGTTGGCAAATGGTTTTAAGCTGAACTCCAGGAAGACTTACAATTAATTACATTTAGCTTGACACAATGTAAATACGCTTATCTCATACCTTATGGGCTGCTGGGGAAGCTAAAAATCACCCTCTGCACACTGACCACAGAAGTTTACTCTTACAGTAATCTCAAGTTTCCAGTTTCCAGGCAGAAAGAACAGTAAATATATAATATAAAACTGCATGCAGGGCACTGGACAAACCACTAGGGACAAAAGGGATGTGAAATGATCTCATACAGTAATGTAATCTTAAAGATTACAGTGTACTGTATGTGTTATATTTTGTGTATTTTTTTAATTTTCCGCCAGGCTCTGCCCATGTGAATGGCGACGCTTGCAGGGAACGGAGCCTGGCACACAGAGGCACCGGGCGGAGGACACAGCCCACAGACTCAGTGGGGGGACATCGCAGGATCCTGAGGACAAGGTAAGTATACTGCACCAGGATCCTGCAATGCAATCCCGAGTGTGGCTCGGGGTTACCACTAATAATACTGAAATTTAACCCCGAGCCTGTACTCTGGGAGGAGTGCAGGTAACAGTCGTGTTAGTTCTGAGGAAGAGGTTAGTCCTTGAAACACGTTAGCCTATTGGATCTTCACATTCTCCTGTCACATGGTATGATGTACTATGGACTGGATGATGCTGTGCTATGTGATGAGCTTTGATGCTATTGTCATTTTGTGAGTATATAATTACCCCATGTTATATCAATAAAGCTATGGTTTTAGGATAATGCACTAGGTCAGTGCGTCCTTTTTTTTGTGGATCCAGTTGTTCCAGACTACCCCGGTAGTATGAGGGCAGCAAAATGAGACTTATCCATACAAGCCAGGATGGAGATATAGCTTACTTATATTGAGCAAGCCCACACCCAAGTGCAGGAGATTTTGTGTTTGTTACCATTTGCATTGCTGCGGCCAATCAGGGCCCTAGCATGCACTGAACATCCCGCTGAGCACCCTGCAAATTCGGGTGTTTGACAAAAATGGGTGCTGTTTGGGACTGATCCGATTGGCTGGGTCTATTTTAAATACGACCATAGACACCAAAAAGCATTGAGACTTTCATGTATGAATGGTTTGACTCTAATGCCTCATTTACACTGAGCGGAA
This sequence comes from Rana temporaria, assembly GCF_905171775.1. NCBI lineage: Eukaryota > Metazoa > Chordata > Amphibia > Anura > Ranidae > Rana > Rana temporaria. The sequence goes on from NC_053490.1 coordinate 401,077,101, forward strand.
CGGTTCGGGTCGGTACAGTTTGGAACAGTTAGAATGGTCCGGTCTATTCTGGTGAGTATTTCCACTGCAAGTCGGACCGTCAGGGGCCATACAGGGTTTAGAAAAAATGCCTAGCCTGTCCATCAACCAGTGGAATGTATTGTATCTCCGCCCTAACCGAACCATTCCATTTTCTAAGGAAATAAGACCCCGACCCTTTTTGAAAATTGTGCCTCACAGAATTGAATGGTGCTATGGCACCATGTGGTTTTGTGTGTGTGAAAATGCAGACGGTTTGCTGATGAGTGGGGAGTGCCATTAAGAACTAATAGTGGTTCATTTCTCTCATGCCGGGAATGCACACAATTGTGTGTGCATTCCCGGCATGCAATGGCGTGAATTTAGCCTTAGTAAAAGCCAAATACAGTCAGGTCCATAAATATTGGGACATTGACACAATTCTAATCTTTTTGGCTCTATACACCACCACAATGGATTTGAAATGAAACGAACAAGACGTGCTTTTACTGCAGACTTTCAGCTTTAATTTGAGGGTATTTACATCTAAATCAGGTGAACAGTGTAGGAATTGCAACAGTTTGTATATGTGCCTCCCACTTTTTAAGGGACCAAAAGTAATGGGACAATTGGCTGCTCATCCATGGCCAGGTGTGTGTTATTCCCTCATTATCCCATTTACAAGGAGCAGATAAAAGGTCCAGAGTTCATTTCAAGCGTGCTATTTGCATTTGGAATCTGTTACTGTCAACTCTCAATATGAGATCCAAAGAGCTGTCACTATCAGTGAAGCAAGCCATCATTTGTTTGTTTGTTTTTTTCAACCTAACCCATCAGAGAGATAGCAAAAACATTAGGTGTGGCCAAATCAACTGTTTGAAACATCCTTAAAAACGCACCGGTGAGCTCAGCAACACCAAAAGACCCAGAAGACCATGGAAAACAACTATGGTAGATGACCAAAGAATTCTTTCCCTGGTGAAGAAAACACCCTTCACAACAGTTGGCCAGATCAAGAACACTCTCCAGGAGGTAGGTGTATGTGTGTCAAAGTCAACATTCAAGAGAATACTTCACCAGAGTGAATACAGAGGGTTCACCACAAGATGTAAACCATTGGTGAGCCTCAAAAACAGGAAGGCCAGATTAGAGTTTGCCAAACAACATCTAAAAAAGCCTTCACAGTTCTGAAACATCCTATGGACAGATGAGACCAAGATCAACTTGTACCAGAGTGATGGGAAGAGAAGAGTATGGAGAAGGAAAGGAACTGCTCATGATCCAAAGCATACCACCTCATCAGTGAAGCATGGTGGTGGTAGTGTCATGGCGTGGGCATGTATGGCTGCCAATGGAACTGGTTCTCTTGTATTTATTGATAATGTGACTGCTGACAAAAGCAGCAGGAAGAATTCTGAAGTGTTTCGGGCAATATTATTATCTGCTCATATTCAGCCAAATGCTTCAAAATTCATTGGATGGCGCTTCACAGTGCGAATGGGCAATGACCCCAAGCATACTGCGAAAGCAACCAAAGAGTTTTTTAACCACTTAAGCCCCGGACCATTTTGTTGCTAAATGCCCAGGCCAGGTTTTGCGATTCGGCACTGCGTCGCTTTAACAGACAATTGCGCAGTCGTGCGACGTGGCTCCCAAACAAAATTGGCGTCCTTTTTTCCCCACAAATAGAGCTTTCTTTTGGTGGTATTTGATCACCTCTGCGGTTTTTATTTTTTGCACTATAAACAAAAATAGAGCGACAATTTTGAAAAAAATGCAGTATTTTTTACTTTTTGCTATAATAAATATCCCCCAAAAACATATATAAACATTTTTTTTCCTCAGTTTAGGCCGATACGTATTCTTCTACCTATTTTTGGTTAAAAAAAATCACAATAAGCGTTTATCGATTGGTTTGCGCAAAATTTATAGCGGTTTTACTACTAATGGCGGCGATCAGCGATTTTTTTCGTGACTGCGACATTATGGCGGACACTTCAGACAATTTTGACACATTTTTGGGACCATTGTCATTTTCACAGCAAAAAATGCATTTAAATTGCATTGTTTATTGTGAAAATGACAGTTGCAGTTTGGGAGTTAACCACAGGGGGCGCTGTAGGAGTTAGGGTTCACCTAGTGTGTGTTTACAACTGTAGGGGGGTGTGGCTGTAGGACTGACATCATTGATCTAATCTCCCTATAAAAGGGATCACTCGATCGATCGATGCAGCCGCCACAGTGAAGCACGGGGAAGCCGTGTTTACATACGGATCTCCCCGTTCTTCAGCTCCGGGGAGCGATCGCAACGTCCCAGATCGCTCCCCGCGGGAATCCGACCACCGCATGTAGCGGGGGTGGGTCCCGATCGGACCCCCGACCCACAGGAAAGGCGGGGACGTACCTGTACGCCCATCTGCCTGTACGTGCTATTCTGTGGACATACATATACATGCGGCGGTCGGCAAGTGGTTAAGGGAAATAAGTGGAATGTTATGCAATGGCAAAGTCAATGACCGGACCTGAATACGATTGAGCATGCTTTTTACTTGCTAAAGACAAAACTGAAGGGAAATGCCCTAAGAACAAGCTGGAACTGAAGACATTTGCAGTAGAGGCCTGGCAGAGCATCACCAGGATGAAACCCAGCGTCTGGTGATGTCTATGCATTCCAGACTTTAGGCTGTAATTGACTGCAAAGGATTTGCAAAGTATTAAAAAGTGAAAGTTTGATTTATGATTGTTAATCTGTCCCATTACTTTTGGTCCCTTAAAAAGTGGGAGGCACATATACAAACTGTTGTAATTTCTACACCGTTCACCTGATTTGGATGTAAATACCCTCAAATTAAAGCTGAAAGTCTGCAGTCAAAGCACATCTTGTTTGTTTCATTTCAAATGCATTGTGGTGATGTAAAGAGCCAAAAAGATTAGAATTGTGTCGATGTCCCAATATTTATGGACCTGACTGTAACTTGATGGTATGTTTTTAGATTGTGGGGAACTGAAAACAAATACAAAACACAGAGCAGACACATGCATATAGTAACCATGAGACAAAACCCGGACCCCGGTGCTACAAGGCTACTGTTATAAGTACTGAACCATCAAGATGAAAAAGCTTTAATCCATCTAAGCAAAATGTCATGCTAATAACACCATCATAAAGAGAATTCATCATATAGATAATTACAAAGTATTGGATAATAGATGGCTAAGCATCCATTTCAGTGATACTGGCAAAGGTTATGTTGACCTGTTAATTCCCTGGAACAGTGACAGAGGGAAAGTTCAATTAATTATTAAGCTGTCTGGTTGGCTCTGAATCAAATTTCAAGATGAATTATGTAACTTGTGTAACACTTGAACAGTGACCAAAAACGAATACAGAAATCAGACAGCCAGCTCAGATCAGCACTACCCTTGAACATACTAAATGCAGCCAGACAAAATACATCTAGCTGGTTGCTATATATGCAATACATCTTCTAAGCTTATGATATGGCACATTCCCAATGGCAGGCTACATTACTGACAGAATATTCAACAGATGACCTATAATTCGAGATTTTCCTAGTTTGTGACGGAAAATATTAATTATATGAAGACAGGAGGCGAGTATCTTATGCATTATCTTTCTTTATTAATGCCCATAGCAGAAATACAACTTTTTCAGTAATTTCAAGTAGAAAAACGTTTAACTGAAAGAAAAGAAAAAAACTACAACACCCAGCAGCCCTCAGGCTGGGTCTGCCAATCATGAGGCAGGACAGCCGGCATATAAGGGGCTGCCTCCTTAGACCCTTCCTCTTTCTTGAGGCGAATCGGCAGGAAACCTGGAATAGAAAAAACAGTTAGAAACACCGGGAGCCTGGCAAACTGGAACTTCCGAACAGGATTCAGTCGACGGCATCCATGCTCCGGATCCGGAACGCAGTAGGAACCTCCACTTCCGGTCTGTGGTGCACAAAAACCCATGGATCGAAATGGGAACCGCAATCCCGACGGTGATATTGAAAAACGAAGTCCAGGGGCGTATCAGCCTCCGACCTGTAGGATGCGTGATGCAATGACCTAGAACGAGAGAGACAACATCGTGATAGGGTTGGGTTGGGAGGGAAGATACTCGCCTCCTGTCTTCATATAATTAATATTTTCCGTCACAAACTAGGAAAATCTCGAATTATATATCAGACAGGAGGCTCATATCTTATGCAAGTTCAAAGCTACAACAATGTATATATTAAAGATAACAGTCAAAATAAACTACAAAACTGACATAGATATGTGTTCCTCCGGTCTAAAGCAGAATTGGTGGAAGGTGGTCGGGACGACCAGTCCGCCGCTAGCAGTAGGTCCTAGAGGGAGCCTACCGAGGTGACGACCTTAATAGCCACCGCCCCTCAGGAGGAGTGGGCACCAACCAGGGTTATGTCAAACCCTGTCATTCCCATGACCGACCGTACCCCTCTGGCTAGCGTAGTCGAGGAAACCGGAAAATGAGGTTAACGTAGGAAACGAGGAGTAGGGAGAAGTGCGAAGATCGCAACGGGCCGACAAGGACTCGCAAGTCTGTCGGCAGCGGGACACACACGGCGTGGATGCGCGGAGAAGAGCGGGTAGAAAACCGCTTGAAGTCCCGTCTTTGTCCTAAGAACTCCGGAAAACCTGATTCTGAGGCGAGAACTGACGCCTGGAAACGTCCAACGTCCGGACGCCTGACACACGTTAGGCGGAATCAGATACGAGAGGACAGTAAGTTTGAAAGGCAGTAACCTCAAGATAGAGTGCCATTGTCCCCCCCAGTCCGAGGACCTGGTCAGGGCCTTGGTCACATCCAAGAGTGTTGATACTTGGGCGAGATGGGCGTTTCAAACCTAACGCCTACCAAGTCGGCACACCGACGGATGTTTACCCACCGGGCAAGTCTACAAGGGAGCGGTAGGCTGAGATCGCAGAGCGATAGACGTTAAGGGAGCTAAAGGGCCTCCCGGAATCAAAAGTCCGCCCAACAGTTGGCCACTACAAACCCAGGCGCCTGAACGGGATCAACCTGTCGTTGATCACACCGAGAAACCCAGAGAACCCCGGCTGATCGAGATGCCGATCTATTCCCGGGTCCAGGCTAAGGAAAAAAGGGGATTCCTAGTCGCTCTTGAAAAGTCGCTGTCCGCGACCGGCATCCCGAAACCAACCCTGCGAAGAGAGGTAGGATGTGTTTCGTGAGTAGAGGGTGCAGATCCCCTTTCGGACTGGCAAGGAGATGAGGGGAGTGAGGAAGCAACCTGGGGAGATCCACAGTCCTCTCCAGAAGGAGGGGAAAACCATGGTTGTGTCGGCCACCGTGGAGTGAGCCGCACGACTGATGCTCTCAGGTTTGCTACGAGAAGGAGGACCCAGAGGGTCATCGGGAACGGGGAGAAACGCGTAATGTGTCCCCAGTGACCAGGTTGGCCGAGGGCGTCCACAGTGTGCGCCTCCGGATCCGGCTCCCGGTTGTAAAAGTGCGGGAACCGCTAGGACTGGATCTGGGGCCCCCAAAGCGATCAACGTACTGGACTGTGGTTACGTTGTCTATCTGCAAGAACACACAGCAGGTTGATGTGTGTGGCAGTAGACTTCTGGTGGCAAGAAAGCCGCCGGGATTCTAGTGATGATGTGCAGCAGAGATTCCTCTGTGGACCGCGTCCCTCCTGTGGACGAGGGGCTGCACCGAGTACCCCAGCCGAGGCGGCTGGCATCCGACCCTATGACGAAATCCGGTGTAGAATTGACGACGGACTCGCCGTTCCGTTCGACGGCATGACGTAAACACCACCGTAGTTCCACTATGGCTTCTGCGTCCAAAGTGACTTCGTCTGCATAGCGAAAACCCTAGCGAAGGTGTAGAGCCTCGAGTCTCTGGGGGGCTCGATAGTGAAGAGGGGCTGGGAAATGGCCTGGATTGACGCCAATAACAGGCCGACTAAGCGAGCCAGTCCGCGTAAGGACACCCGTTGCTTGCCCAGCACGATACTGATCTAACAGTGGAGATGCGGCCACGCTGAGCCTTGGTCCGTGACATTGCAGACTATCCTGGGCTTGAACCCAGAATCAACTGCATGCAGGGCAGGCACCCTAGCCCTGAGCTAAACCTGCTCCTTTGCAGATGGCGCCTAATTGGTCATGGGCAGCCGACGGATCGCTCGGTTGGTGTGATTTATGAGGAGTCCCAGATCCTGAAGCGATCCGCCCGTCCAGGAGGCGTGTTTGTTCGGCAGGTGAGGAGAACGAGCCATTAAGAGTAGGTTGTACAAGTAGATGATCCACCTCGCCACTGTTCCGCAGGGTGCCGTAATTTGGTGAGATTCCACAAGTTAACACTGGGCGATAACCGTCCCACTTTCCCTGACCAGGAAAATGAATGCTTGTTTGGTCCAAGATATTGCAACTCGTTGTCTATTAGGACGGTGTACAGGTTTGAAAACCCGAATGGGATGGGGGACCAGGTCCATGTCTGGTGATCCCGACTAACATGTCTACGGCGGCCGATCTGTGTTCTGATTCGGCTAGGTGGGACCGTTGGGGTCAAAGGTCCAAAGATCTAAGACCCTGTCCTGTGTGGTCTTAAAAGGTCCTCTCTATTCCCCTAGGAATACTCCCCGTGCTTGGTGAGATACCTCAAGAGTATGGGTCCACCTCGGGAGTGTGCACAACCTTACTTGGTAATGGAAAGGCGGGCATTCCGCCCACAACATGTTTCGTTTAGCTCTACCGACCGATCTCTGGATCCAGTATATGATATATTGGGGTGCCCAGTCACCGGAGTGTGGATGGAAAATCGCTCCCTGATCGAAAAATGGCTCTCCACGAGAGTCCAATAATGTTTCACCCTGGGACACAGGGTTGGCGTCGTCATGAAGCGCCATGTGCCCACTGCTCTCATAATCATCGTCATCATCCTCAGACTCAAGGTGTTAGCCGCCTCGGACTCCGTGGACTGTTCTAGAAGAATCCACTAATGAGTCTGGCTTAGCCCGGCTAGTGGACTGCTGCCTCTGCATGTGCATCTCCCCGAGGCTCGGGGGTCAGTTGGAGTCTGGGAGGGCAGTGGGTCGGCAGTCCTGGGAGGGTACTGCCTGGGACATGTTATTTACTTCCCCTGCCGGGGAGTCGGAGGCGGTGTCATTGGGACACCTTGCCCTATTTAGGGGCGGTATACCATTGCCGGGGCGCAGGCGGGTTGGAACCGACGCCATGGTAGCCTGGATGGACCTACCGATCAGTTCTTGAAACCTGTGCCGCACTGAGGTAGGCTCGGCCTGCCAGGACTGTGTCCACCCCGGCAGGGGTGCTAGCAGGGGTAAGGTCCAATCGTCAACCACAGGAGAAGAATCTGCTGTCTGCGGACAGCACCGTAAACAGCACAGTAACATATGGAAGGCATGTACAGGAACATGCTATAGATTTATTTATTTGTTCGTACATTCATATAAATATTTATTTATTTATTTATTTATTTAGATTTTGTTTATCTATATTTTTATTAATTATTTTCCTGATAAATGAGGTATCTATTCTAGGGAATAAATTCCCCAGAAACAAGGATTAATGAGTAAATATTTATTTATTTATTTTATTTATTTATTTATTTTATTTATTTATTTATTTATTTAATTTATTAATTTATTTATTTAATTTATTTAGTTATTTATTTAATTTATTTATTTAAATTTATTTATTTAATTTATTTATTTATTTAAATTTATTTAATTATTTAATTTATTTAATTATTTAATTTATTTAATTTATTTATTTAATTTATTTATTTAATTCATTTAAGTTTATTTAATTCATTTATTTCTTTATTTAATTTAATTTATTTAAAGACATATATAGATTATAGGGATGGTATCGCAGCTTCCTGCCTCCAACACCGCTGACAGCTTGCGGTGGGAGGAGAGTCAGGTGAGGAGAGCCTGACGAGATTATAACTCCAGAGGCGAAGTCTCGCGAGACTACGGCCTCTGGAGTCCCTACTGAGCCGTGGATGTGAGGGACAGAGCGATCGATGAGATCCGCTCTGTCCCGTCCTGCTCGGAGATAGGGAGGGGGGGGAACGCCGAGGTGTCACCCGGGTCGAGAGAGGCACCGTAGACGGCGAGAGGGGAGAGGAGCGGCCGCGGCGGAGACTCCGCCCACCGACCGAGTGCGCGAAGGCGAGCGTGGGGAGGAAGGAGGGGGGGGGGGAACAGCTGCCCAGAGATGGCGCCCGCAGAGGGAGCGAGGGAACAGCACGGACCCCGCACGGAGGACGCCGCAGCGCTCCGGCGCCAGGGAAGGGGAAAACCCAAGTCAGGATGACTAAAGTAACAGAATTAAAGTGAAAGATTTCAAAATAAGGCTCAAACATAACTACCTGACACCGTGCGGTGTCAGGGAAAACAGACATAAAAGTGCAAAAATCGGGGGAATAACAGGGGGGACCCCCCATATTCCACAACTCTCCAGATAAAACAACCAAAATTTTCAACAAAACTACCTGACATCGGGACATCCGGTATCAGGGAGACAGATGTAAAAACATAAAATTGGGGGAATACAAGGGAAAAACACCCAATATTACACAATATATTAAACATCATTCAACAAGGTAACCTGACACCACATTCGGTATCAGGGACAATATATATATATACAATCAAGGAATAAAGTTATATGAAGTACTTATCTTGTATGCTCTGCCATGAGCAGAAAGAAAGAGGAAGGGTCTAAGGAGGCAGCCCCTTATATGCCGGCTGTCCTGCCTCATGATTGGCAGACCCAGCCTGAGGGCTGCTGGGTGTTGTAGTTTTTTTCTTTTCTTTCAGTTAAACGTTTTTCTACTTGAAATTACTGAAAAAGTTGTATTTCTGCTATGGGCATTAATAAAGAAAGATAATGCATAAGATATGAGCCTCCTGTCTGATATATAATTACATTATATACTTTCATTAAATAACATCGGCATTATAATAGTAATACATTGCAAAGGGTATTTTTGACAATCCTATATAAGCTTACTTGAAACTTGCATGCTTTTCTCCTCTGTTGCTTACATTTAAATGTTTTAAGGACTACATATCCCATGATATGTTGCTGCATGAAAGCTTTGATTCTTGTACTGGTTTCTGCCTCCTGACAATCCTCCTCTTAGCTGCTCTGTAGTTCAGCAGGCAGGCTCTGTAAAATGTGTGACACAGACCTGCCTACTCACAGGGCATATTGAATATGGGCCACAGAACACAAGGAAGTAATTGTGTGGAGATCTTCACAAAGTAGGTTTACAGACTTTAAAATTACTCAGATTAATATAAGTTAGAAATAATTGAAGTGCAATGTGGAAATTAATATATGATTTAACATTTTAAGCACAGATACACTTCAGTTGTTCAAATTTACAATGACTTCTGTTAGCGACTAGTCAGAGTATTAAAATACAGATCCATTTACAGATTGAATTTCCATCAGTTTAAAGGGGAGGTTCACACAAAAAGTGAACCTCCGCTTTTTGGACCCCTTCCCCCCTCCGGTGACACATTTGGCACCTTTCAGGGGGGAGGGGGGTGCAGATACCTGTCTGAGACAGGTATTTGCACCACTTCCGGGTCTGATCCCTGCGGGGAATCCAGCCTGTGACGTCACTCCCCCCGCTGTCTTCTGGGAAACACTGTTCCCAGGAGAGAGCGGGGACCAGTGATGGCGTGCCGCGATCCTCGCACATGCGCAGTAGGGAATCGGGCAGTGAAGCCGTCAGGCTTTACTTCCTGATTCCCTCACCGAGGATGGCGGCAGAAGTAGCCAAGGACCGAGCAATTGCTCAGCCTTGGCTGCTGACATTGCGAGCTCGCTGGACAGGTAAGTGTCCATTTTTTAAAAGTCTGCAGCTGCCGAATTTGTAGCTGCTGACTTTAAAAAAAAATAAAAAATCGGCGGAACCTCCGCTTTAAGTGATATAGTGGGATATGGAACAACTTGCTCATCTCTGTATTGACTAGATCATGACAGATCATGTCTTACCAGATGTGTACATTTTTTGTGCAGTTTAAGGCCCCGTACACACAACCAAACATGTATGCTGAAACTGGTCCGCGGACCAGTTTCAGCATACATGTTCGGTCGTGTGTAGGTGCGAGCGGGCAGAATTCCAGCAAACATTTGCCCGCCGGGCCTTTTCCCAGCGGGCAAATATTCCTGGACTTGTTTTAAAACCGTCCGCTGGAATCCTGCCCGCTCGGACATGTATGGTCGTCAGTACAGACCTACCGTACATGTCCGAGCGCCCGCCGTCCCTCGCATGCGTCGAATGACTTTGACGCTTGCGTGGAAGCATTTAAAAGGCAGGCCCGCCTACGTCGCCGCGTCATCGCCGCGGCGATGGCGCGGACACGCCCCGCGTATTGTTTACGCGCGGACTTCTGTACGATGACTGTACTAACCATCGTACAGAAGTCCCCGGGCAGACATGTACGGTGAAAACGGTCCGACGGACCGGTTTCATCGTACATGTTTGCCCGGCCTAATACTTAGCACAAACTCATAAAACTGTTAAATGTATGTCCCACGATCATTTCCTGGGAATGACTGATTTAATATATGCAGATAAAAAAAAGAAGTATGACTGGCTTATGCAAGAATCTGAATATTCAGTCTAAATGCCGTTCTAAACCCTGCTTTATTTTTGATTTTTGAACAGGCCCCATTTGGTTGATGCACTAATGTGCAAGAATGCACCACATATTAGCACATTTATTGTGACAGACTTATCTGACAAACAAAGCCCTCCAGAGCTGAGCTGTCAACTTTGTTGGCACTTCTATCTTTGTCCGGTCTTCCTTCCAGGTCTGTGCTTTCTGCCCGATTGAATGGTTGGTCCTTGATGACATCACTATCATGCATGCGCACAGGAGTTACCATTGCCTCATGGTGCTCTCTGCATTCACAGCACAGGTAGTGTGCCCTAAATGCAGAGGTAACTGCTCATGTGCTCGTCCTTACAGGATGTATCTAACTTACAAGCCAACCTCAATGCACTGTTTAATAGGGCAGCTAGGTGGCAAATGAGGTTTAATGTTGATACATGTAAAGTTATGCACTTGGGGGCTAAGAATATGCATGCATTATACATACTGGGGGGTGGGGGGGTACAACTGCAGGAATCAATGGTTGAGAAGGGTCCGGGGGTTTTGGTAAATCATAAGCTTAACAATAGCATGCAATGCCAAGTTGCGGTTTCCAAAGCAAGCAAAATCCTCTCTTGTATTAACCACTTCAGCCCGAACCATTTTGCTGGTCAATGACCGGGCCACTTTTTGCGATTCGGCACTGCGTCACTTTAACTGACAATTGCGCGGTCGTGTGACGTGGCCCCCAAACCAAATTGGCTTTCTTTTTTTCCCACAAATAGAGCTTTCTTTTGGTAGTATTTGATCCCCTCTGCGATTTTTAGTTTTTGCGCTATAAACAAAAATATAGCGAAAATTTGGAAAAAAATATGAATATTTTTTACTTTTTGCTGTAATAAATGTCCCCCAAAAATATATAAAAAAAAAATTTTTTCCTCAGTTTAGGCCGATACGTATTCTTCTACATATTTTTTGTTAAAAAAATCACAATAAGCTTTTATTGATTGGTTTGCGCAAAAGTTATAGCGTCTACAAAATAGGGGATAGTTTTATGGCATTTTTATTACTATTTTTTTTTTACTAGTAATGGCGGTGATCTGCGTTTTTTATCGATACTGCGACCTTATGGCGGACACTTCGGACACATTTTTGGGACCATTGGCATTTTTATAGCGATCAGTGCAATAAAAATGCATTGATTACTGTAAAAATGTCACTGGCATGAAGGGGTTAACACTAGGGGGCGAGGAAGGGTTAATTATGTTCCCTAGGTGTGGTTTAACTGAAGGGGGGGTGGGACTGACTTGGGGAAATGACTGATCGCTATTCATACATTGTATGAACAGACAATCCCCCTGACAGGACCGCGAGCTGTGTGTTTACACACACAGCTCCGGTTCTCGCTCTGTAACGAGCGATCGCGGGTGCCCGGCGGTGATCGCGCGCATCGGCACCAGGGGCGAGCTAGTGGCTGAAATGCACAATCACTTAATATTACATGATTTTGCGCAGCCGAGCCGACCTGCCGCCGTAAAACTACGGTGGGCGGTTGGCAAGCGGTTAAGAGAGCTATGGACTCCAGAGAGAAATATATAATTTTGCCGCTGTACAAATCATTAGTAAGACCTTATCTGGAATATGCAGTTCAGTTTTGGGCATCAGTTCTCAAAAAGGATATTGGGCAACTGGAGAAAGTGCAGTGAAAGGCAACCAAACTGATAAGAGGCATGGAGAAGCTCAGCTATGAGGAAAGATTAGAGGACATTTATTTATTCTCTCTTGAGAAGAGGAGATTAAGGGGGGATATGATCAACAAGTACAAATACATAAGGAGTCCATATAGTGAACTTGGTGTAGAGTTGTTCACTTTAAGGTCATCGCAAAGGGACAAGGGGACACTCTTTACATGTAGAGGAAAAGAGATTTCATCTCCAAATACAGAAAGGTTTCTTCACAGTAAGAGCTGTGAAAATGTGGAATAGGATCCCCCAAGAACTGGTTCTGGCCAGCTCAGTAGATTGCTTTAACAAATGACTGTATTCTTTCTTAAATGTACATAATACAACTGGGTACTAACATTTATAGGTAAAGTTGATACAGTTAATATCCAATGACCTCTCAGGGGATCAGGAAGGAATTGCTATAGCAAATTGGATCATGCTTTGCTGTTTTGTTTTTTTGTGCCTTCCTTTGGATCAACTGGGGGTATAGGATTGGGTATATAGGATTGTAGGATTATATTTTTTCTCTTTTATTGGTTCAACTTGATGGACTTGTGTGTTTTTTCAACCTGAATAACTATGTAACTATGTAAGTGGTGTCCTCAACCAGAGCCAACATCACTATCTCCTAAAGGGCACTGTTTAGGATCATTTACAGGGTTCCTACAGGCAAGTCCTCTTATAATCTTACTGGTTGTGGTAGAGGAGTGATGGACATGGATTTTCACAAGTTATCAAACCATGGATAAGATCATTACATCATTTGGCCTATATTCAGTAGCTGACCACAACGATGGGGACCCCCCTAGAGAAGACATTTAGCCAAATTGAGCAATCTAAGTGTGATAGGTCAAAAATCGTTATTGTTCAGCTCATTACAGGCAGAGCAAGGGACACCTTTCGGGGGCTATACAATCCCCCTTCATCAGGGCTGGGTGAAATGGCAGCATGTTAAATTAATTAAAAAGTACTCCTAAGCAGACTGATCTGCAGGCAGAGGATGTTCTAAACAATAGTCAGTGCTGGTGCTCACAGAAGAACTAGCAGTGTTTGAGACTTTCTGCCATTTCACCCAGCCCTGATGAAGGGGGATTGTGTGGCCCCCAAAATGTGTTGGATGTTCTGTGCCCTGCTTATTGTAACCAGTTAAACAAGAAAGATTTTGAACTCCTAAGAATTTTTCATTTGGTGCTCTCTTTGACCTATTACACCAGCTTGTAACTGGACAGTGAAAGGAAAAGCGGCAGACTGATAAGCGCCCCTCCCTGTAATGCCTAGTACACACGGGCCAAATGTCGGGAGATATCGACCAGTTCAATAAAAACCAGCGGACATTCAGACCGTGTGTATACCAGCTAGTCCGACAAAAGCCAGCCGTTTGGCCAGCTTCTGTCGGACAAGCATGCTGAAAAACCAGCAGCCGACCGTCTCCCGATCAGCCAATGGCTAAAAGCACTGACCAGAGTGTTCTGGGGAGGGGGGTCGTCCCCCTGTCAGAACACAACAGCTCAACGGGGAAGATCGCTGTACTACTGTCAGACTGTTAGTACAGCGGCTCCGACCAGAGCTTTCAGGGTTTTTTTTGTTTTCACCAGCTGGGTGAAACAAAAAAATCTATAAGTGTGTACTAGACTTAACTCTGCTCCCTCCGGCTATCACAAATTGATTTATTTTCCTGCTTCTCCTTCTCCCAGCTGGGTGCTGTACTGGAAATGCAAGAGGCGGATATCAAGTCAATGTGAGATACTTGCACTGCTTTAATAAAATACATTTAAATTATGTATTAATGAGAACAGAGCTGCATTTGTTTGTGATGTTGTATCTGTCTGGAGAACTCCATTTTAAACTTTACATTATACAGTGAGAATAGGTCACAGCCATGTATTTAGTACCCTGTTTCAATAAAGTACATTTTTTTGTCAATGAACAGGAAGTGGCTTTTGTGAAACATTACTTCATAATGACATAGAAAATTAGAGTCTTAACATTTATAAGCAGACACAGAGGGGACAGAAGGCTGAGGCCTCGTACACACGACAGAGATTCTCGGCAGAATTCGCCGAGAAACTCGGTCAAAACCCGGATTCTGCCGAGAATCTCTGTCGTCTGTACAGTTTTGGCTCGATGGAGCCGCCGAGGAGCTCGACGAGAAAATAGAGAACATGTTCTCTATTTTCTCGTTGGCCGCGTTGTTCTATAGGAGAAGGCGGCCCGCCGAGCTCTTCGGCGGCTTCATCCCAAAACGAGACGAGGAACTCGACGTGCCAAGCACGTCGAGTTTCTCTGTCGTGTGTACGAGGCCTTAGGCCTCGTACACACGACTGAGTTTCTCAGCAAAAACCAGCAAGAAACTTGCTGGGAGATATTTTTTTGCTGAGGAAACCGGTCGTGTGTACATTTTCGTAGAGGAAAATGTCGAGAAACTCGACGAGCCAAAAAGAGAGCAAGTTCTCTATTTCCTCGACGGGAATGGAGAAACTTGCCTTGTCGAGTTCCTCGACAGCCTAACAAGGAACTCAGCGAGGAAAACTATGTGTTTCGCCCGTCGAGTTCCTCTGTCGTGTGTACGAGGCTTCACACTATTGCCCACTGTTACAACAGCTTATGTAGCTATGGAACAACCATGATGTAACCCCTATGTTACAGAAAAAAATGACAAAGGCTGTGAACATCATAGCATAACGAATATCAAGAAGATAATGATGAAAGGAACAATAGCATAGGCCAGACCCAGTACAAATGCCTTGTACAAACGATGAGAAAATCGGATGAAAAATACCGCTTTCGAAGCGATGGTACAAAAACCTGAGCATTAGTACACCGCTTTCAAGACCTGATCACGTCAATTCATGTAAAATTATCTGAAAATTATCTGAAGGGACAAGCATGATCATTTTTCTCATACGATAACAGAACAAACAATTTTTGTATAATCATAACAGCACAAAATCACAACACCAAGACCACGCATGCTCAGAAATGAAAGAATACATTACAATACAACACATTACATCACTTTCAAAGTTATATTCTTTCGTACAAGAATTTTCGTAACTTTAGTAACTTCTTCATTTTCAATATGAGACTAGCATGCAAAAAAAACAAAAAACAACGGATGATCATTCATCCGATATTCTTATCATGTGTATGAGGCCAGGCGTAAGGCCGCATTCACGCGACGGGCCGTTCGGGTCCGCCTGTCACAGACCTGAACGGCCGCTCAATGCATCGCTATGGAGCGTCGGATGTCAGCGGAGACATGTCCGCTGACTTCCGACCCAATCCGATCCGCTAAAAACAGACGTATGGGGGCCACGTCCCCATCCGTCCATGCGGATCGGGTAAGATCTAATGAAAACGGACATGCTGTCCGTTTTCATCAGATCGCTCCATAGGACACAGCGGTGCCCGACAAGCCCCTCCCCGCTCAGTGAGCAAGGAGGAGCTTGTCATCCGTCGGCTCAGCGAAGACCTGCAGACTGATCTCCCTCTGAGCTGGCGGGAGCAGGCGGACTCCGTAGGAACGGAGTCCGCCTGTGTGAATGGAGCATTTGTCTCAGTGATGGGAGCTCTCATTTTAACATTACATTTTTATGGTAGGAGCTGGTTGTATGATATTAAGGTGCACTGGCTATCTAGCTGCTTGGATTTGTCTCCAGATTATGGAAATTTATGTTCAATCACCCAAGAATCTTGCAGACATGTCAGCATTCATTTCTTCTATCTTGATTTTTTACTGCACTGTCATTACTGTGCCTGTATGAAATGGCAATTCAGATTAGATGACCCTTATCACTCAGCCTTGATGAAGAAACAGCAGTCTCACAGACAGGTCAGGTGCAAAATGTCTGGTTCAGACCCGGTGAACCTTAGTACAGTTGATAAAAATACAGAGCTTTGTTCTTTGGCACATCTCGTAAGTTTCTAAATGTAAGAGACATACTCAGACAATGCTGACTAAGACATCTACCCTTCATTACAAAAGTTACTGGCAAATTGCTGATTACACAAATCCCCCAAAGAAAGAATATAAGTAGGATTCCTTATTTTAGAAAAGTTTGGAGAGGCTCTATCTGACACATATTTGGCAGCATTGGACAGTTTTTCCACATATCACTTATTAATTTGAAGAAACACTAATCACATTTTATTTTTAGCACGCCTCACATATTGCAAATATATACCGGTATAACAGATTAAAAAATATCTATATTTATGTTTAAATTATTTTAAGAGGTAGATGTGGTATTAGAAATATATGTAATGGCCTAATAGTTTTTTTGAAGTATGATGTCACTTTCCAACAAAGCTGCTATATTAGCTTGTTGGACAGCAGGAGAAAACCTGGGAGAAATATGGAAGGTGTTATTGCTGATAT
This sequence comes from Rana temporaria, assembly GCF_905171775.1. Lineage (NCBI taxonomy): Eukaryota > Metazoa > Chordata > Amphibia > Anura > Ranidae > Rana > Rana temporaria. Next base: position 401,093,840 of record NC_053490.1, read on the forward strand.
CTTTTTCTGAATATACAATTTAATTTCCTGTCAGGGTAGAGCGTGCCTGGAAACGCACCCGAAAAAAAAGATTGGGCCTACGCAGCGAACAGCTGGCGCAGAGGTGCCCCAATCAAGGATTCGGGCTGCTGTGTTCCGCCCCCTTCGGGTTCGAAACAAAGGGGGGGTATATGTAAGAGTAGGAGCTACTGGCACGGTAAAATGGACACAGGGTATGCACATTTGAGAGGTGCAAGACTACAGAGCATAGATGTGGACTGGAGAAGACTACTTTTGCAGCTTTCTCCAGATTTTGGTATTTTGTCAGGGAGCTCTATAGTTTGGAGATTCCACAGTGTCTGGGGTGGGACGGAATCTCCAACCCTGTATCCAGGTTTTGTGGATGATCAGCAGGGTGTGTGCTCAGGTGAGCACAGCCCTTTATAATGAGAGTGTAGGAAGATCTCATGGCTCCCAGTTGTAGACAGCAGGTCTCCAGAAGTCAGAGAGGCTGTAGAAGACAGTTAGAATGTGGGTGACTGCAAGAGGCAGCCAGAACATTGGTAACTGCAAGAGGCAGAGCTGTAGACGCTGAAGTGAAGGGGCCAGATTCACAAAGAGATACGACGGTGTATCTACAGATACACCATCGTATCTCTGACTTACACTGGTCCTATCTATGCGCCTGATTCATAGAATCAGTTACGCATAGATAGGGCTTAGATCCGACAGTGTTACAATGTGTTACACTGTCGGATCTTATTTTCGATTTAAAAATGGTGCCGGGGGCGTTCCCGCTGATTTACCTTGAATAATATGTAAATCAGCGAGATACGCAAATTCACGAACGTACGCGGACCCGACGCAGTCTTCTTACGACGTTTCCGTAGCGACTTTCCCGTCGTATACTTACCCCTGCTTTTAACAGGCGCAGCCAATGTTAAGTATAGCCGGCGTTCCCGCGTCGAATTTGAATTTTCTAACGTCGTTTGCGTACGCTGATTCACAAACACTCGCGTCGCAAGTCACGCTCACGTCGAAACCACTGACGTCCTAGTGACGTCAGTGGGAGCAATGCACGCCGGGAAATTCCCCGGACGGCGCATGCGCATTTAAATCGGCGCGGGAACGCGCCTGATTTAAATAGTACACTCCCCCTAGCCGCGGAATTTGAATTCCGCCGGGGGAATTAGGATCCGCCGCCGCAAGTTTGGAGGCAAGTGGTTTGTGAATTAGCCACTTGCCTCTCAAACTTGCGGGAGCGTATCTTAAATCACGTAGATCGAGCGGATCTATAAATCCGCTGATCTACGTGAATCTGGCCCAAGCTGTCTATGTTGAGGAGTCCGCTGGTCTGGGCGACCAGGATAATGTGCAGAAGTACTGCTACAGAGAGCCAGGTGGGCTAGTATTTTCGGTTTTGTATTTGATGGAGAAGAACCCCCTGCGTGGCAAAACCTTTGATTGTACTTTTATTTTGGCCTTTTTAATAAATATGGGCTACCATGCCCTTAAATCTAGTCCCTGACTGGTGTGAATCACTGAAAAAAAAACGCATACCACGAGAGTTAACAACCCCCAACCTCTACAATATATAATGTTTGGGGGTTCTGAGTAATTTTCTAGCAAAAAAAAAGGACGAAAAGGGACGAAAAGAGAAAATAGTATTTTTTGTACTCACCGTAAAATCCTTTTCTCTGTCGTCCATGGACGAACACAGCCTTCACAAATCTTGACATATGGGTTATGTTCCTGTTCATAGGAAAGGACTAGGCAGAACATGTTAGATATTTAAATACATGTTACTTTAACAGAGTTGAACAGCCTCGCCCAGGGGGCGGTCCCTCCGGACATAATCCTCCGCCCTGCAGCATGCAGTCTCAGTTCGTAACAAGCAGTACAAACCTAAAAGGGAGGGGTGGGTGCTGTGTCCGTCCATGGACGACAGAGAAAAGGTTTTTACGGTGAGTACAAAAAATCATATTTTCTCTTTTCGACCATGGACGGACACAGCCTTCACAAATCTTGACATATGGGACGTCCCCAAGCAGTGTAAAAAAAAACGATGGGTGGGAACAGTATTAATAAAAACAAACAACTTCACCCCAAAACAAGTAGAGCTCCTCAACGGAGGAGGTGCAACTTTAAACAGCCGCCTGCAAAACCTTGCGGCCGAAGGAAGCATCTGAAGATGCACTCACATGAACCTTGTAAAATTTTGAGAAGGTGTGCACTGACGACCAAGTCGCCGCTTTGCACACCTGTGAGACAGACACTTGATGTCGGAAAGCCCAGGAAGCAACAATTGCCCTGGTTGAATGTGCCGTGACCGGAAAGGAGGACGCCCGCCCCTTAAGAGCATAAGCCTGAATGACGGTCTGCCTGATCCACTGAGAAATGGTGGCTGACGAGACCGCCAGGCCCTTTTGTGGACCAGACACCGACACAAATAGCGAGTCAGGCCTCCGAAACAGAGCCGTAGCAGACAGGCACGTACAACGTCTAACGTATGAAGCGCAACCTCTTTTGGATGCGCCGGCCGAGGATACAAGGATGGAAGTACAATGTCCTCGTTAAGGTGGAAGGCCGAAACCACCTTCGGAAGGAAGGAAGGCTGCAGGCGCAGCACCGCCTTATCCTTATAAAAGGACCAAGTATGGCGACTTGCAAGACAAGCCCGCCAATTCAGAAACACATCTGACAGAAGTAATGGCCACTAAAAAGGCCACCTTTGAGAGAGTGTCAAGAGAGGAATTTCTCTGATATTCTCAAAGGAAGGTTCCTGAAGAAACGAGAGCACCAGATTCAAATCCCATGGAGGAAGAGTTGGTTTAATAGGGGGAAGCACATGATGAACCCCCAGTAACAAAAGGTACCCACCAGGGAATGGGCCGCCAAAGGCCGTTGAAAAAACACAGCCAAGGCTGAAATCTGTCCCTTAATGGTGCTTAAGGCAAGTTTCTGATCTACTCCACGCTGTAAAAACAGCAGGACCCTGGAAACCGAATACGTCCGTGGACGTCACCCCATCTCTTCGCACATAGAGATGTAGGCCCTCCGTGCCCTCAGCATGGTTGAGATGATCAAGTCCGAAAGACCTCCATCCTCCTGTCAGTATGGTCCTTGAAAGCAGTTACTTTATTCAACCGAGCGACTAGGGGGTAAACCACCGGAGGACAAGCCCATTTTTCCTTTTGTCCGCAAAAGGATAACGGACCGCCAGGCACTGAGGGACCACAAAGGACTCATGCGGCTTTTCCCATTCCTTATCTATAAACTTATCAAAGAAGAATACATAAGGAAAAACTTTTACAGAGCGGTCCGATTTGTGCAACCCAAAAGAGACTGACCCCTCTGTGGACGCCTTAGCTTAAGAGAGTCCCTCACAGCATTGATAAGCGCACTGACAAGTGCCCTGTCCTGCACTGACCCGGGGGGGGGGGGGGGGTGTCAAGGAAGATCCTGGTCCACATCCTCTGAACACCCAGAACTGGGGTCCTGTGCAGAGCATACCCCAGGAGATGGCAGGGGAGGGGGCGCTTTTTACCCCCCTTATGCCTACATGCTGCTTCTACCCTGGCAACAAATGATTCCAGGACTGCCGACAAAGTGTCCATGGGAACCACAGGTGCAGGGGCACCAGCTGCCACCTCTGGCATGTTTGGGGAAGAAGGACCAGACACTAACTCCATAACACCACAGACAGCTCTCAGGGACCAATTAAAGACCTGAAAAGTCCATCCTCCTTGCTGCACAGACCGGGGGGGTTACCCAGGGGACTCACCAACCCTGCAAGAGACTGCTCAGCGCCGCTTCCCGCCCTCTGTACACAGCGTGTGTGTGAGGAAAATCTGTGAGGAGAATTGTGCTGCGCGCCGTTCAGGAAGCCAACCCTAGAGGCCAAAACCCCACAAGGCCAAAACCCCACACCAAAATGGCCGCCGACGCCTCAGAGAAAAAAGGGCGCGACCACAAGAAAATGGCCACCCACAATATCAACCTGCGCCATAGCGCGGCCACGACAAAATGTCCGCCAATGGGAAAAAGCAATAGAAACAGCAGGCATACTAATAATGTGTCGGCACTGGCAAAATGGCGGCGGAGCACCGCAATGTGGATGAGAAGGCAGAGGTAGGGACTTCCGAGGCAGATCACCCCCCCATAAAAAAAAGGGGCCCGACACCCCACAGTCCCCCACCGGGACCCGGAGTCCCCCCACAGGTCCGCCCCGGTCGCAGCGAGCCCTTTAGAGCAGAAGGGGAAATGTGACAGAGAGCAGGGAAAGGGAGGATAGGAGAACCCCCTAATCCCAGGAATGTCCAGCTGTTCCAACCCGCCGAGGCAGGAGGAACCGTACTTACCCGTCCATGCGAGGACTCGCTGGTGCGTTCCTGACAGGCCTACAACCGAGTTGGAGTAGCTGTCGGCCCAGTCCACTGTGAGTGAGACAGCAAACAGCCCATTCATATGTGGACCATGGAGCAAAAAGCCCACCGGCCACCCCTGGAGCCATGGAGTATGTCTTGGCCGACCCAGCGCGTAGCTAAGGTCTGCTCACGCTCAATGGCCGGACTGGGAAGACTACAAGGATCTATATTATCCAGCCTGTCACCCAGCCGGCAGTTAATAGAAGAATCTCAAAAATAAAATAAAATTAAAAAAATTCTTCAGGGCACTGGGCCCAAAGGAAGCCACGTCCTTCTCCTCTGCTAGGTAGAAAAAAACTGAGGCTGCATGCTGCAGGGCGGAGGGTGATGTCCGGAGGGAACGCCCCCTGGGCAGGGCTGTTCAACTCTGTTAAAGTAACATGTATTTAAATATCTAACATGTTCTGCCTAGTCCTCTCCTATGAACAGGAACATAACCATGTCAAGATTTGTGAAGGCTGTGTCCGTCCATGGACAAAAAGAGAAATTATGATTTTTACATGAAGGAGCGAAGTGTCAGAATTGGTTTGGTAGGAAAGTGGTTAAGTCATAGTTTTTTTACTAAAATGCCATTTTAGTTTTAGTCGTATTTTGTTTTAGTTTAAAAATCTAAAATCGAATGGGTTTAGTTAAAATTGTAATGTATTTTTTAAGCATTTCTCTAAAATTGACAAACTCATTATATAAACCTGGAGTACAAATCTAACTACATGTTATTATTTATGGTATTATAGTTTGAACATTACAGACACAAATCTACCCGTTGTGATACATACATACATCTGTTAATGAAACTTCATTTTATTTATAAAAACAAAAATATTGATTTTTGATAAACAGAAGTGCATCTTTAAAATATATATATATATATATATATATATATATAAAAAAATGTAAACTCTATTGGTTGTAATGCACATATTACCTGAAAACATTATCAACATTAAATATTAATACAAAAAATAGATAAAAAAAGCTTCTATTTATTTCTATTTATTTTTTTTGTTTTCTTTTCAACTTTCAAGTGTTTTGTGGTAGTGCAGTGTTAATTTTGATGTCAAATTTCAATTTACTTTTAGTCATAGTCTACTAAAATACCATTTTAGTTTTAGTCGTATTTTAGTAATCTGAATTGTTTTTGTCATATTTTAATAGACTAAAATAGTGTTCATTTCGTCAACCAAATTAACACTGGTGTGGAACTCACATTTTATTTGGCCACTTAGTTGATAACTATTAAAAGGAGACAAGATTTCTTTACAGTCTTACCTGTGCCAGGGAGTTGTATTTTCTAAACAGCCAGATCAGTACAAGCATGCAGATACTGTAATAAACAAATACATAGAGTTAAAATGCAATGTTTACAACTCTGACACTTCACACAAAAAGAATTATACATCTTGATAAGAGCAAGTAAACTATTTTTAGGCCTTGTTCACACAGTTTGATTACATTTGTGCCCCAAGCAGGGCATGGTTTACTGATGCAGGGATGCAATATTACGTGCATCCTTGTGCCAACAGTCCCTTTCATGTCTGTTGGGACACGGGCTGCATGAACCCAGCTGCCCCCAAAATGACATCTATGTGGGTGAAAGGCTCCAAACGCAATCAGGGTGAGTTTGGGAACAGCACCAACACGGATGTTATATTGAGCGTGTAGCTGCTGTGTCCCAATAGACATAAATGGGACTGACAGCACATGCAGGTAACACCCATGCTGGTGAAACGCGGCCCTACATGGGGCATGGATGTAATAACCCACCTGCAAACAAAGCCTTACTAAACTGTAAAGTAACACTACATGTGTAGCGCCCTGCTCCTGTTGAGTAGTCGCTATTTGTAAATTTAGTTATCTGAGCTGTAGTTTAGCTCAGAATGATTTTGCCAAATTATGGGTTTCTGTTCCAGTTCAGCTGTGTTGCACATTTTCCACTTTACTGTGGGTGTCACCGTCACCGGGAGTCAAGGTTGGAAATGCAGTGAGTTGGGTGTATTGAGTGCCTCTTTACCCAGAAGCAGCCCAGTGGGCGTGGTCTCGACCGCTGTGCATTCTGGGAGGGGGAACTTAAAGGGGTTGTAAAGACAAAAATATTTTCCTCTTAAATTAAAGTCTGACAGTAGCTGATAAAGTAAAAAGTAATGTTTTGCATTATAACTAGTTTGATACCTGTTGAAATCGAGCTGTTTTATTCACCTCCAGCACTCCTGAATCATTATTCTCACTGACTTCCTGGTTTGCGGTGCGCATTCATTCTTGCTACATCACGGCCTAATGGGAACAACAGTTCCCATTAGGCGTAGCCTCCATACCTGTGAGGGATAAGAGAGCATCTTCACGCAGGGCTGTAGTCATAGGGAGGGGGTGAGCACATTCTGCTTTCCACCATGCAAAACGGCTCAGATGCTGGTGGAAAGCAAGAAGAGGAGAGACAGGAAATGGCATTTTCAAACCCGGATTACTGTATTTTGGAGGTCAAAAGGAAAAACGAGGCAAGTGATATTTAAATGCTCTAGCTTACAGCAATCAATTGATCTAATAAAAAACGAACCTTTAGTGTTCCTTTAAGGGATAGACACCGTTCTGGCGGGGGCTTCCGATCTTGATCTGATTGCCCTCCTGGCCTCAGGGATGTGTTAACAGCCCTTTGGCCTCGGGGCTTGCTGACCCGAGGCTCCGATGCTGAGAGTAGGCCCAGGAGTTCAGGGGTGATCCTGTGCTGTCTTGCCTGTGGGAAGAAGCCGAGCAATTGGGGACTCAATTGGAGGACGCATCCTGGCCAATTTACTTCACGGTGCTGCCGACTGGCTGAAAGATCCTGACACCGTGTAGCTGTATTTCTTTGGAACTTTACAAAGTGTGTGTGTGGTTACACGATCCTGTGGCAGAGGAGTGTGTAACGACTCAACGGCACTCATCAAGTCTGTGGCAGAGACTTTTGAACGAGCTTCACATCGGCTGCTAGGTCAGTGAGAGTGGGCCTATCCGGTGGTTGCTGAATTCAGTGTGGAAACGATCTGTCCACTGGATCTACAAACATACCTGTGATCCGCAAAGCAAGGTACCTGAATCTCCCCTACCCCTCCATCCCTCTGACAGAAATTGTTTAATAAAACCCTTGAAGAAAAGAAACTAAGTGTTTGGTGCAGACATTTGTAAATAACTCTTGAAGGAGGACCCCTAGGAGAGCTTGGTGAACAGTAAGGTAAAGGCAGGCCCAAATCTAATCCAGCAGCTCCTGCGGGGGTAGAGCTACACTCAAAAATCATAATATAAAATGTAACCGCTTGCCGACCAGCCGCCGCAGTTTTACGGCGGCAGGTTGGCTCGGCTGCGCGAAATCACGTAATATTACGTGATTTTGCATTTCAGCCACTAGGGGGCGTGTGAGCTCGTTACAGAGCATGAACCGGGAGCTGTGTGTGACGCTATAACTTTTGTGCAAACCAATTGATAAACGCTTATTGCGTTTTTTTTATGTAAAAATCGTAGAAGAATACGTATCAGCCTAAACTGAGGGAAAAAAATGTTTTTTTATATATTTTTGGGGGGTATTTATTATAGCAAAAAGTAGAAAATATTAATTTTTTTCAAAATTGTCGCTCTATTTTTGTTTATAGCGCAAAAAATAAAAACCGCAGAGGTGATCAAATATCACCAAAAGAAAGCTCTCTTTGTGGGAAAAAAAGGACAGCAATTTTGTTTGGGAGCCACGTCGCACGACCGCGCAATTGTCAGTTAAAGCGACGCAGTGTCGAATCGCAAAAAGTGGCCCAGTCATTGACCAGCAAAATGGTCCGGGCTGAAGTGGTTAAACGGAGTGTATGTGAATGTACTAATGTTAGAGAAGAAGGATAAAGAAACCGCCATATTTTACCAAACTTATCCTGTCTATAATATCATTAGTTGAAAAGGTTAACTGCACTTTCATGGGGGAAAAAATAATATAAAAATAACATTTTTAGCATATACAATTGCCACTCAAGCCATTTTGACTTTTCCTTTTCCATTTTCTGTTAAATTCAATACAATGTGACAACCTCAAAGTATTCTGTGCACAGTTGCTTTACAGAAACCCTCCAAAAATGCTTGTGTGATTGGCTCACTGATTTTCCCAGAAGTCTGCACTAAGATACAATACAGATTTTAGGCATCCTCGGCAACAGAAACTTAATTTTTGGTAAAACACTCCCTAAGTTCACCTTTGGAATAGGTTACATGTTTCACCTGTGTTTAGGGTGAAACATGTAACATGTTCAAGCTCCTGCATTCTCTCCCCGCGATCCCTCTCTTCCTGTGATAGCAGGCGGGGGATCTGTTTTAAAACAGGGTGGCCATGCGGGGCTCCACCCACACAGCCGCGCCATTCATTCATAGAGTTCTGTGAATGAATAAACTATAACTACCTTCGGCCACCGCCGTTGATGACTTGTAGTTCTTAATGAACTTCGAGGGCTGGTGAGCGTCCTCGTAGTTTATTAATCCTTCCTGCAATTCATTCGCTACCTGCCCATATCAGAGGTATGGAAAGACAGTCCACTGATTCTGCAGGATCCTGGTACTGCACCTGTGAGCATTTATTATTTTTAAAAGGTGAACTTATCCTTTAATTACTTTTAAAGGGATGCAAGCACTGCAACTTATCTCATCAGAACACCGAGCATGGGCCAGGAGGTTATAATGAACTAGAGCTCCCCATTCAGAATCAGTAACCGAAGGACATGATGAAACAAACAGCTATTTCTTCAGAACAGAAACAGGTAGGCACCAAATGTTGTTGAAATCCTTGCAATGTACATTTATCACCCCAAAGGGAATTTTTTTTTTTTTTTCTAAACAAATGTGGAGTTACTCTTTAAAATGTATTTAAAACTCAATTATTATTTTTTTCATTTTAGATAAAGTGTATATGGGGCCGATTTATAAAAAAAAGTAGCTTGGCGAATATCTCAACATTCGTGCAAGCACAACATATAATTCCCTTATAACATTCATAACATTTGACCATGAGAGTTAATAGGCTGAGAACATTTGTCCAGCAGAATCTTGTGTAAACTTACCTCCAGCTACATAGTGAATCGGAATATTTACCACTGCTAAATATGACAGCGTCCTCCTGGTTTTTAGACAGATGGCACCCCTAATCAGGAAAGTGGGGGACGAGCACGCGCTTTCCCTACACCCTGAACCATACCAGGCTATATACCCTCAACATTAAAGCGGAGGTTCACCCGTACATGACTCTTTTTCCCCTTAGCTTCATGCTCGTTTTGTCTAGGGGAATCGGCTAGTTGTTTTAAAATATGAGAATATGAGCTGGACTTACCGTTTACGAGATGCATCTTCTCCGCCACTTCCGGGTATGGGCTGCGGGACTGGGCGTTCCTATTTTGATTGACAGTCTTCCGAGAGGCTTCCGACGGTCGCATCCATCGCGTCACGATTTTCCGAAAGAAGCCGAACGTCGGTGCGCAGGCGCAGTATAGAGCTGCACCGACGTTCGGCTTCTTTCGGCTACGAGTGACGCGATGGATGCGACCGTCGGAAGCCTCTCGGAAGACTGTCAATCAAGAAGGAACGCCCGCTCCCGAAGACCCATACCCGGAAGCGACGGAGAAGATGCATCTCGAAAACGGTAAGTACAGCTCATATTTTAAAACAACTAGCCGATTCCCCTAGACAAAACAAGCATTAATCTAAGGGGATTGTTTGAAAAAATAGTTTAATGGGTGAACTCCCGCTTTAAAAGGGGGGGGGGGCATGCAGTTGCAGACAAACACACTGCATTTGCTACCTGCGTTTGAGTATTAGTTTTACATACTGCAGCAGCATCCATGCACGTAGGACACCTCTTAGGCCGGGTACTCACGAGCAAACATGTACGGTGAAACCGGTCCGTCGGACCGTTTTCACCGTACATGCCTGCCAGAGGGCTTCTATACGATGGTTGTACTAACCATCGTACAGAAGTCCGCGCGTAAACACTACGCGGGGCGTGTCCGCGTCGTCGCCGCGACGATGCCGCGGCGATGACGCGGCGACGTGGGCGGGCCTGCCATTTAAAGGCTTCCACGCATGCGTCAAAGTCATTCGACGCATGCGAGGGACGGCGGGCGCTCGGACATGTACGGTAGGTCTGTACTGACGACCGTACATGTCCGAGCGGGCAGGATTCCAGCGGACGGTTTTAAAACACGTCCAGGAATATTTGCCCGCTGGGAAAAGGCCCGGCGGGCAAATGTTTGCTGGAATTCGGCCCGCTCGCGCCTACACACGACCGAACATGTATGCTGAAACTGGCCCGTGGACCAGTTTCAGCATACATGTTTGGTCGTGTGTACGGGGCCTAAGAGGTGATTTATTTTTACAAAGTAAATATATCTTTGCATACTGGTACTGACTAGTGTTCCTGCATTTCCTTTCTCCCTCATGTTCTCTCTCTCACGTAAGCTAAAGAGACTCTAGTGTGGTCAGAGAGCGGCAAACAAGGACACTGTGCAGGCATTTGGTGTGCTCCTTATCAATCGATTATGTCATTGGTTGTTAAGATGCCAGCAGCTAACCTGCATGGTGCCCAAGCTTGTAATGCTCAACAATACAAAACTGTGGTGTTTTGTAAGAAGAAGAAGAAAAAAAAATAAGAAGGTGTGAACCACCCACCTGCTTGTTGACAATTTTTGGGTAAGTCATGGTCTTTTTTTAGACATTTTGCCACAACATCCCTGGAGAACTCTGGCTGAAAAGGGCTTTTTTGGCCATTTTTCTCTTGGGGGTCACAGGAGTGCACTTACATTTGCTCCCCTGTTACCCAGAGTCAGCCTGAGAGTGGGCTACTGCCTGCTGCCAGCTAGAGTGACAGAGATTCTCCAAGAAGGATCACGACCATATTGTTAGGATCCACCCAGATGCCTGATTGACACCTGGCTCCGCCTCTCAGTACACATACATTTTGTATTTATTTTTTATATACACCCCAAACTTTTCCTTTAAGTACTGAGTAGGAAGTGCTTTTCTATGCCCTCAGAAGGTATGCTGGCAGTACATTTAGACTAGGTTCACATCAATGTGGGTGGTGACGCTGTGGGGCCTACACAAATACCGGAAGCCACACCCACCCACACAGAGAAATGCGGGACCCGCAGGCGGGTGCCATTAATCCTAATGGCATGCCCCCACACTGGAAATCGTACCCGCACTGGGCACCTAGGTTCCATCAGGTAAGTCCTTTAAGTGGAGTACTCAATATAAGAGCAAAGAGGGGCTGTAATGAGGAGGAATACCTGTATATAATATAACAGTAGCTTGATAAAGGAGCGCACCTGTGTCTAATTGGCCTACCAGTGACGTCATCAAGCCCGACGCCACGTTCCGGCCCTCACCATCCTGAATCAGCCTGATCCAGGCCTCGTTTTTATCTCTCAGGCTGCAGAGATCATGCTGGCCAAGTTAATTTCCCTTCAGGCAACGACAGCTAGGCGAACGCGCTGCATAGGGACGGGCGCCACGCCAGTATGGATGGACATTACCTCCCTAACTTTGTAAGTGGATAATGCACCTGTATTATTTTAAAATGTTACAGTTCTAACCTAGAGGCACCTGTCTCTCTTTTCTTTGCATTCAAATGAATGGTCTCTCTTGCCCACCCAGACCGCTGTGGCCCGCATGGACGCACAGATGTGAACCTCAACAACTAAGCAATAAATATAGCCATCTTTAGCCAACAAAGCAGGCAGCTCAAGGTCCTTCTAGAAATGCCTGTTGTCAGATGCCTGTTATCAAATGTTATTCATCCAGTTTATTTATTTTTCATGAACTTGGCATACCTATCCACGTTACACTGAAAAAATAAAAAAAATGTCTTGCTGGTGATTAAAACGCACACACACTTCACATACATTTTACATGCCGGTAAGAATTCTAGAACTGCCATAAGGAGTGACTGCTTATGAAGGTGTGCCTATAGTTGTACAAATTAGAATAACCTGACATTTAACTCTACTAGCTGAGGATTACACAAGCCTGGCAGCATTTTTCACATTGTACATGCCAGAAAGGATTCTCAACTATGTCTACAATGCCTTGTCACCTTGTATAAACCTTAGCACTAGGTAAAATGTCAGCATCACTGCATCAGGTCTATATTATCTAAAAGGAAAATCTTTTGAAATTCAAGCTTTATAAAGTAATACATTAGTTAACAGCTGTTCATATGAAACTAAAATCCTGACAATTTATACTCTGGTATAGGCCATATCTGGAGTATTCCATTCAGTTCTGGTCACCAGTCCTCAGAATGGATGTGCTGGAACTGGAGAGAGTCAAAATAAGGGTAACTAAATAAATAAGGGGACTGGAGAACCTAAATTACGACTACAAGCACTAAATGTATTCTCACTGGAAAAAAGACGCTTGAGAGGGCACCTGACAGCAATTTACAAATATCCCAATGGTGATCCAAGCATAGGAAAAAAACAATTCAGCCTCAGGGAGAGGACACGGGGCCACACAATGTGATTGGAGGAGAAGTGGTTTAATCAATAAGGCCCCTTTCACACTGGGGCGGGAGCCGCGGTGGCGGTATAGCGCCGCTAAAAATAGTGGCGCTATACCGTCGGAATTGCTGCGGGATTCGGCCGCTAGTGGTGCGGTATTAACCCCCGCTAGAGGCCGATAAAGGGTTAATACCGTCCGCAATACGCCTCTGCAGAGGCGCAATGCGGGCGGTATTGCCGCGGTTTCCCATTGTTTTAAATGGGAAGGAGCGGTAAAGGAGTGGTATACATACCGCTCCTCTCACCGCTCCAAAGATGCTGCTGACAGGAGATTTTTTTCTCTCCTGCCAGCGCATCGCCTCAGTGTGAAAGCCCTCCGGCTTTCACATTGAGGTTGCTGGGCAGGAGTTTTTCAGGCGGTATAGCAGCGCTATTTTTAGCACTGTACCGCCTCAAAAACTCCTCAGTGTGAAAGGGGTCTTAAGGACCGGGCCTATTTTTCAGACTGTTTACAAGTAAAATAATTTTACAAAAAAATATATATAATGTTTGGGGGTTCTAACACCCTAGAGAATAAAATGGCGGTCGTTGCATCACTTTGTCACACCATATTTGTGCAGTGGTCTTACAAGCGCACTTTTTTTGAAAAAAATACTTATTTTTTTATTAAAAAATAAGACAACTGTAAAGTTAACCCAACTTTTTTTAAATTGTGAAAGATAATGTTATGCCAAGTAAATTTTCAACCTGTCACGATTCAAAATTGCGCCCGCTCGTGGAATGGCGACAAACTTTTACTCTTAAAAATCTCCATAGGCGACATTTAAAAATTTCTACAGGTTACCAGTTTTCAGTTACAGAGCAGGTCTAGGGCTAGAAATATTGCTCACACTCTACCAGTCGCGGTGATACCTCACATGTATGGTTTGAAAAACGTTTTCATATACAGGTGCTACTCACGTATGTGTTTGCTTCTGCGTGTGAGCTCGTCGGGATGGGGCGCTTTAAATCATTTTTTTTCTTATTCAATTTACTTTTTATTTTGACACTGTCCTTTTAAAAAAAAAAAATATTTGGGTCACTTTTATTCCTATTACAAGGAATGTAAACATCCCTTGTAATTGACAAAACGCATGAAAGGACCTCTTAAATATGAGATCTGGGGTCAAAAAGACCTCAGATCTCATATTTAAACTAAATTCAATAAAAAAAAATTATAAAAACAAAATGTTAATTAAAAAAAAAAAAAGTCTCCTTTAAGAGCATTGGGTGGAAGTGACGTTTGATGTCGCTTCCGCCAGTCAATGGTATGGAGCCGAAGTAGGGGCCATCATCCCCTCACTCGGCAGCCAGGCAATCAGGGGAGAGGACGCAATTGTCTCCACTGCTACCACTGGATCCAGTAAGCATGGCAGAAGGGGGGGCCCTCTCCCACCCCCGATAAAAGTGATCTTGTGGTGAATCCGCATAGACCACTTTTATCTGAAAGCGGACCGCCCGATGAAAAAGAAGATACCGGGGTTATGGCAGCTATCTGCTGCCATAACAACGGTATTCCTCTTCAAACAGCCGTCGTATAATGATGGCGGGCGGTCCCCACAAGTGGCGTTTTGCACTGTCAGGGTGATAAAGATGTGGAACTCTCTTCAACAATTGGTGGTGTCAGCGGTGAATATTGATATTTTTAAAAGACTCTCGGACGTGCATCTTAAAGCACAACATACAGGGATATGGGAAATAATTATCAACACTGATACACGTACACCTACACAGGTTGAACTGGATGGACTATTGTCTTTATTCAACCTTTCCTACTAAGCAACTATATAACAATATATAATTTAGGCCCCTTACACATGGAGCAGGCTCCACTGGAGTCCTCCTGCTCAGTGGGGAATCTGTCCTCTGAGCCCTGCTGAGCAGGTGATAGTAGACATAGAAACAACCCACTCTCCTCTATGGGCAGTTGGATGTGAATTAACCGCCTGTCCTTTTACACCTGACTGCTATCCAATCCACTAGATAGATACACATGTCTGTTGAACACCCACCGATCCATAGAGGGGACTGGAGGGTCCAATCAGGTCCGCCTGAAAAACTGACAGGCGGACCCAAACAGTCTGCCCATATGAAAAGGGTCCTGATTAGTTACCCAAGGGATAGAGCTGAAGGTACGTGTCAGAAGCTTATAGATGGTCTCTTGGGTTTTAGATTCTATGGAGCTAGAGTGTGTGAGTTTGTACAGATGTGCCATTTGTTCATCTGAAAACTACAACTCAAGGTCACGCTCCCACTCTCGAATAGTGTCAGTTTGTCATAGTGGGTACAGAACCCAGGAGCTTAAAGAGCTCTGAGATCAGATGAGGTGTAAGCTCCTTGTCTATGAACAACCTCTTGAACGGGGTAAGGGTAGACAGCTCCCTAATAGGACATCAGGGGGTAGCAAAAAAATGGTGCAATTGCTTATGGTGCCACCAATATAAATTTTAACTGCATCAAGAAAAATAGAATGACCAGGATAGTTGTACTCAATGACCTGGTGTCAGATCTCAGATTGAGCTAAACAATATTGTCCCGCCATCTCTGTGGAGAGATCCATGTAACTTCTTGCTGTCAGTTGGAGGTCACACAATATGTACAGCATTGATAATGTACAGCAGTATCAATCACCTAGTTATAATAATTTCTGTACCATTAAGATATTAAACCTAAGATTTAGAACAAAATACTGCTGCTACCCTGTCGCGGTTCTCAGTTACAAGGAACATTTCTTACCATCCAATTAGTGAGAATGCTGCTGTTATCCTCTTCACTGTGTTAATTGTCACCTGTAAAACAAAAATCCTTGCAATTATCAATATTTTCAACATCTGAATTATGTAATTTGTACAGAAAGTATGCAAATATGGATGACAAATCAGAGAGTCTTCCTCCTATACTGTATGTAGGCAGCATACATGTGCAGAGTGTATCAATGTCTTATGCCGTGTACACACGATCGGTTCGTCTGATGAAAACGGTCTGATGGACCGTTTTCATCAGATGAACCGATCGTGTGTGGGCCCCATCGTTTTTTTATCCATCGGTGAAAAAACTAGGAACTTGTTTTAAAATTATCTGATGGTTAAAAAAACGATAGAAAAAAAACGATCGTCTGTGCATCGGTTAAAAATCCACGCATGCTCAGAATCAAGTCGACGCATGGAAGCATTGAACTTCATTTTTCTCAGCACATCATTGTGTTTTAAGTCACCGCGTTCTGACACAATGTTTTTTTTTACTGATGGTGTGTAGGCAAGACTGATGAAAGTCAGCTTCATCGGATATCTGATGAAAAAATCCATCAGACCGTTTTCATCGGATGAACCGATCATGTGTACAGGGCATTAACCACTTAAGCCCCGTACCTTTAGGCAGCTTAATGCCCAGGCCAGGTTTTGCGATTCGGCACTGCGTCGCTTTAACAGACAATTGCGCGGTCGTGCGACGTGGCTCCCAAACAAAATTTCTGTCCTTTTTTCCCCACAAATAGAGCTTTCTTTTGGTGGTATTTGATCACCTCTGCGGTTTTTATTTTTTGCGCTATAAACAAAAATAAAGCGTTTATCGATTGGTTTGCGCAAAATTTATAGCGTTTACAAAATAGGGGATAGTTTTATTGCATTTTTATTAATTATATATTTTTTACTACTAATGGCGGCAATCAGCGATTTTTTTCATGACTGCGACATTATGGCGGACACTTCGGACAATTTTGACACATTTTTGGGACCATTGTCATTTTCACAGCAAAAAATGCATTTAAATTGCATTGTTTACTGTGAAAATGACATTTGAAGTTTGGGAGTTAACCACAGGGGGCGCTGTAGGAGTTAGAGTACACCTAGTGTGTGTTTACAACTGTAGGGGGGTGTGGCTGTAGGACTGACGTCATCGATCGAGTCTCCCTTATATAAGGGATCACTCGATCGATACGCCGCCACAGTGAAGCACGGGGAAGCCCGTTCTTCAGCTCCGGGGAGCGATCGCGACGGAGCAGCTATAAACAAATAGCCGCGCCGTCGTCCCGGGTCGCTCCCCGAGGGAACCTGACCGCCGCATGTAGCGGGGGGGTTCCCGATTGGACCCCCGACCCGCGGAAAGGCAAGGACGTACATGTACGCCCATTTGCCTGTACGTGCCATTCTGTGGACGTACATATACATGCGGCCGTCGGGAAGTGGTTAAGAAAGTAATACAACAGTAAAATAATGTATTACATACAGTAAGTATACAGTGAATAAAATAAGTATTTAACACGTCACCATTATTCTAGGTAAATATATTTCTAAAGGTACTATTGACATGAAATGTTCATCACATGTCGGAAACAACCCATACATACAAAGAAACCAAAACAAATAAGTTCAACATTTAAGTTATGTGTAATAAAATGGAATGACACAGGGAAAAGGTGAGGTGCAAAAAGGCATGGAAAGCAAAGACACCAGCTGAAATCTATCAGTGCAAATTAATATTAGCTGGTGCTTTCTCAACTGATGGCCTATAAAAAGGTGTGTCATTACCAAGGTGTCACACAAGAAACATCTCATGATGGGTAAAAGCAAAGAGCTCTCTCAAGACATTTGCAAACGTATTGTTGAAAAACATACTGCTGGCAATGGTTGAAGAAAAGGATTTCTAAACTTCTGAATGTTCCAGTGAGCACTGTTGGGGCCATAATCCGAAATTGGAAAGAATATAATTTCACCATATACAGGCCATGACCAGGTGTTCCTTGCAAGATTTCTGACAGAGGAGTTAACAGAATTATGAAAACAGTTGTCCAAGAGCCAAGGACCACTTTTGGAGAGCTTCAAAAAGACCTAGAATTAGCAGGTACAATTGTTTCAAAGAAAACAATAAGTATTGCACTCAACCACCATGGCCTATATGCATGCTCACCATGCAACACTCCTTTGCTGTGCAACATTTAGACATGCCTGTAAAATACTGGGAGAATATCGTCTGGTCAGATGAGACCAAAATTGAACTCTTTGGATGCCATAATATACACCATGGTTGGAGGTCAAAGCCCAGCAGTGCATCAGAGAGGATTTGCAGAGGAGTCTCCAGCAGGAGGGAATAGCTTGTCCTTACTAATAAAGGCTTATATTCTGTGGACATGAGGTGAGAGTTCTGTGAGCACTGAGGTGTTAGTGGTGGTGCATAGACTCTGTGAAGCCATATTAAAGGGTTTGTAAAGAATTTTTATTTATTTTTTAAATAACAAACATGTTATACTTACCTCCACTGTGCAGCTCGTTTTGCACAGAGTGGCCCCGATCCCTCGCGAGAGCTCCCTCGCATTGTGTGGAGTCCTTGCGGGCACTCTTCCGTGATACAGCAAGCTCGCTGTATCACTGGGGCCCGCCCCTCGGTGCGCTGCATCATTGGATGTGATTGACAGCAGCACTCTCATCCGCTCCATCCGCTCTAGCCAATCACCGGCCAGGCTGAGCGGCGAAGAGGACATCGGGGCCAAGCGCGGGACTTTCGAGGGGTCAGGTAAGTATAACGGGGGGCCGGTATAGTCGGAAGTTTTTTCACCTTAATGCATAGAATGCATTAAGATGAAAAAACTTTTACCTTTACAACCCCTTTAAGAAGTTTATTGGATTTGCACATTGAAGGACTGCCCATTAATAACAGTGTTTATATTTGGATTTTAATCACTATTGGACTATATTATCATTTCTATTGAATTGGGAATTGATTATTTTAGGATTATTGATTGCTTGCAGTGAGCTGTGCTTGTGCAGCTTACTGTATAGGGGCGGACAGGCAGAAAAGGTAGCTTTAACCACTTCAGCCCCGGACCATTTGTCAGCTTAAAGGGTTAGTAAATTAA
This sequence comes from Rana temporaria, assembly GCF_905171775.1. Lineage (NCBI taxonomy): Eukaryota > Metazoa > Chordata > Amphibia > Anura > Ranidae > Rana > Rana temporaria. The sequence goes on from NC_053490.1 coordinate 401,112,628, forward strand.
TTTTTTTTCCCTTTAAAATAACAAACATGTGATACCTCCACTGTGCAGTTCGTTTTGCACAGTGTCCCTGATCCACGTCTTCTGGGGTCCCTCGGCGGCTTTCTCTGTCCTCCCCGCAATTACTAACCACAGTCATGCGAGAGCTCGCATGGTGGTGAGTAATTGCGGGCGTGCTCCTGTGATACAGCGAGCGGCCATAGCCACTCACTGTATCACTCGGCCACACCCCTCGGCACGCCGCATCACTGGATGTGATCGACAGCAGCGCCAGCCAATGGCTGGCGCTGCTCTCAATCCATCCGCTCTAGCCAATCAGCGGCCAGGCTGAGCGGCGAACAGGATCTCGGGACCGCGCGGGACTTTCAAGGGGTCAGGTAAGTATAACGGGGGGGCGGCATTATAAGATGTTTTTTCACCTTAATGCATAGATTGCATCAAGGTGAAATTTTTTTTTACTTTACAACTCCTTTAAAGACCAGAGGTCTTTTTGCGATTCGGCACTGCGTCGCTTTAACTGACAATTTTGCGGACGTGGCTCCCAAACAAAATTGACATCCTTCTTTTCCCACAAATAGAGCTTTCTATTGGTGGTATTTGATCACCTTTGCGGTTTTTATTCTTTGCGCTATAAACACAAATAGAGCGTCAATTTTGGAAAAAAGCTATATTTTTAACTTTTTGCTATCCCCCAAAAATATATATATAAAAAAAAAAATTCCTCAGTTTAGGCCGCTACGTATTCTTCTACATATTTTTGGTAAAAAAAAAAAAAAACGCAATAAGCGTTTATTGATCGGTTTGCACAAAAGTTATAGCGTTTACAAAATAGTAGATAGTTTTATAGCATTTTTATTAATATTTTTTTTTTTACTAGTAATGGCGGCGATCAGGTGACATTATGGTGGACACATCAGACACTTTTGACACATTTTTGGGACAGTTGTTATTTTTACACCGATCAGTGCTATAAAAATGCACCGATTACTGTGAAAATGACACTGGCAGTAAAGGGGTTAACCACTAGGTGGCGCTGTAGGGGTTAAGTGTGCCCTAGTGAGTGATTCTTACTGATAGGGGGGTGGGCTACACATAACAAGACAGTGATCACTGCTTCCGATTACAGGAAGCGGTGATCACTGTCATTGCCACTAGGCAGAGCAAGGAGATGCTTGTTTACATCAGCATCTCCCCGTTCTTCCTTACCATGAGACGATTGCGGGTATCCCTGTGGCGATCGAGTGGGGGCACGCGCTGATGTCGGTGCGTGCGCGTCCACAATGCCGCGATCCTTCTGCTTATCCGAGCCATGCTGTCGACGTATATCGTTGTGCGCTGGTCAGCAAGCAGTTAAAGCAGAAGAGACAGAGCATTGGCTCTTCTGCATTAAAAATCCTGCCTGTTCATCCATTTTCATTGTGGAGCCTAAAGTTCCACTTCAAATAAAGAAGAAACAATAAGTACAGTCAGTGCCGGGCATAGGCGTGCGCCAGGTGTGCCCAAGCACACCCTAATCACCCTGTGCAGAACAGATTCCCCCTACTGACCTGGCTCCGTCCTTCCCCCCACAGCACTTCCGACTTCCCTCCTCTCCCACCGGTTGTTACTTTGGATGTTTTAGGATGTGTGGGGGAAGGGGCCAGTAAATTTGCCATTTACTGGCCCCTTCCCTTTCTGAATGAACATAGTGAGTGATCGGTAGAGTGTGTTTGAGCTTTGGGGTGCACACCCTAATGCCAAAGGCTGCGCACACCTATGGTGCCGGGACAAGGTAATCTAGAACCCAGGGCAAAGATACCAACTGGCGCCCCTCCCCACCCCCAAAATGTATGAGCATTATGTATCGGCAAAAATCTCTTCACTCACCCCCTAAAATCTGAGCATTATTTTTCACACGTATCCCCTAAGCATAAATTCCCTTTGCAAGCCAAAATACTCCCCAAAGAAAAATGTACCCTCTTCCAGTACAAATTTCCCTCCCAGCTCAAATCATCTCCCTCTACAAATCCTGCCTTCTAGCACAAATCCTTTACCCCCAAATTGTCCCTTTGTATATGAATCCTCTACCCCCAACAAATCCCCTACTCCCATCACAAATCCCAAAATGTTTCCTACTAGCACAACCCCCCCCAAACATACCCCTTCCTAACTCAAATATATCTTCCAAGCTCAGCCCCCCCCCCCCTCCAAAGAAAATCCCCACTGTACTCAGGGCAGCTGCCCCTCCTACCCACCCCCTGTCATGCCCCTGGGTACAGTTAACTAATAAATAGCCAATGAAGAGTTTTATTCTGATAGATAGTGGAATGCCCACAGCCTGTTTTTGGCTGCTGTCTAAACGTGTTTTTTGTGGCAGTGGATTTTTAAAAAGATGTAATGACTCAAAAGGCAAAAACAAGATTATATTCCACACTAGGATTTTATAGGGTAGAGCAGGTAGGAAATTGTCCTAATGTACAGAAGGCTGTACCTGATGGCACATGGTGGGGGACAGTCAACTTATTCCCAGTAAAAGAAGCCTCTACAGTTGCCTATAGCACTAGACCTGTGAGGCATCGGGACAGTTATAATGCCATCTATAAAGAAGTGAGAACACGTGCAGAGTCGGGAGGAACACACAGATGTCCATAAACCATTAAGGTACCACAGTGATTTATGTCTATCTATGTCTCCAGAGTTATGTGTGACAGTTTATTGGCCATTACGAGACTAGCTGCTGGGCAGAAATATTATTCCTTTATATCAGCACATGTTCATCGTAGCAATATCATGATTACCAATTAGTACCAATAATAATTTGTCTCATCTGTACTATATATATCACACCCTTTCTCAGACTCAAAGAGACAAAATAATTTATTGTAAAAACTTAAACAATCATAGGTGGAAGCCCACAAGAGGAAAAATCTAAATGAGAACATTTTGGTCATATTAGAGTCAAAAGCTTTTGTTCATTGCAAATGATGGGAATTATTTTAGTCATTTTGGGCCAGATTCACAGCGGAGATACTCCGTCGTATCTCAGATACTCCGTCGTATCTCTCAGAGTATCTATGCGACTGATTCATAGAATCAGTTACGCATAGATATCTCTAAGATCCGACAGGTGTAATTGTTTTACACTGTCGGATCTTAGGATGCAGTACCGCGGCCGCCGCTGGGGGGAGTTTGCGTCGTAAACCAGCGTCGGGTATGCAAATTAGGAGTTACGGCGATCCACAACGGTTTTTCGCGTTCGCTACGTCGCCGCTAGTCTAGTTTCCCGTCGCAAAGTTAGTCGTCGTTTTGGGTGCCTTAACTTTAGTCATTAATCATATTGCTGTCTAAAGTATGGCCGTCGTTCCCGCTTCGAAATTTAAAATTTCACGTCGTTTGCGTAACACGTCCGGGAATACGGAAGTACGCTACGCGCGTCGCCGTTCGAAAAAATGACATCAATTCGCGCAAAGCATGGCGGGAGTTAAGAAACGGAGCATGCGCAGTAGGTCCGGCGCGGGAGCGCGCCTAATTTAAATGTTAGCCGCCCATTCGATTTGGACCGCCTTGCGCCGCACGTATTTACGATACACCGCCGCAAGTTTCTAGGTAAGTGCTTTGTGGATCTGGCACTAAAACTGAAAACTTGCGGCGGTGTAACGTAAACAGCTTACGTTACACCGGCGCTAATGTACCTGAATCTGGCCCCCTATTTCTACCATTAAAAGTTTGAGTTCTTTATTAAAGATGAACTACAGCGATCATATATTTTGCATACTTGCATTGGGCCAGCTTGACACAGTGTAAGAATGCATATGTGATACCTGGCTGGGGGAGCTGTAAATCATTGAGAAGGCCTGTAATCTTTTTAGGGCAGGGGTGTCAAACTCAATTTCATTGTGGGCCGCATGAGCATTATGATTGCCCTCAAAAGGTCCGGCTGTATCTGTATGATTAGATGTCCAGCGCATCCCCTTCCCTTACATTAGATGTCAAGAGCCACCCCATTATTAGAAGTTGAGTTCCCCACTCTCCCCTTACAATACAGTGCACCTCCCTTTCTTTATGCTGCTGCTGGGAAGAAGCTGGATGCATAGCTTGAAGGCAAAAAGGAAGGGTCTGGAGGAGGACCAGAGGAGGGCTGGAGCTCTCCTGCAGCTGCAGGAGAGGTGCGAGGGCCACATGAAATCGCCTGGAGGGCCGGATTCGGCCTGCGGGCCTTGTGTTTGATACCTGTGTTTTAAGGGGATGTGCCGAGCAGCTGCCCTTCGGCATTGTAACCACTTGGCATGACTAAGATTCAGAGAATGCCTTGCATCCCTAAATGAATGCAAAGCATTTTGTAATTGAATGAGGTGGGAAAGAAGGATAGTGACACCACGATCTCCAACTGATCCAAACAACCAAATTCCAAGTTTCCTATCCCACCTCCCCTCACACCATTATGTAAATAAAAAAATCTTGATTGATATCAAACTTGTCAAATTTGCTTTGAATCTAGGAGCCAGTTAAAAACTTTGCTATGGGACATTTAGACACGGAGCTGTGGTCCGGCCTCGCCCCTTCTCTCTCCTCATTGGCTCTCTGACCTTGATTGAAAGAAGTGGGACCCAATGAGAAGGGAGAGTCCTGACCAGCCAAGTATCTCAGCTGGATCGAGACAAGCCTGTGGTAAGTATTGCGGGGCTGATGCACAGTGAAGGCTTTTTATCTTAATGCATAGACTGCATTAAGATAAAAAACCTTCTGCCTTTACAACCACTTTAAAGGTGAAGTATAGCCAAAGTTCATTTGGCTGTACTTCTATGGATGACAAGAGTGCACTCATGTGACCAATTTTCAGCAGAGAGCAGGCTGAAGTCCACTCTCTGCTGATGTCACAGAAGTCAGTCCAGGCACCGAGTCATCACGACAATAAAGTCTGGATCTTCCAGGTGTCTGGACTGACACCCAGCTCTCAGCAAACTGCTGAGAGCCTGAGCTGGCAGCCCCGCTCCCTCAACAGCCCAGTGCTCCAGTGAGCGAGGAGGGGGCAGAGTTGTGACTGACAATCAGCAGCTCTCTGCTCGGGGACTTGTCAGAACCGAGCGATTGGCAGTGTTTGATCGCTCGGTTCTCAGTGCAGAGGTGTCGGGAGACAGATGCAGCATTACTCTTACCTGAACCCGATCCAATCCAGCAACGTGCACAAGAGCTGTCTCCAAACTTTCAATTTAGATCAATTTGATTTAATTTAATTCAATCTGATTTAAATTAAATGTATTTATTTATTTATTTATTTAATTAATTAATTAACTTTCATCAATTTAAATTGAATTGATTTATCGTATGTATTTTTTTTTTTTTTACAATATATAGATTTTTTATTTTATTTTCTCCTTTTTCGTTTGTTAAAATTTTTTGCTGGCTGAGAAGTAACTTTAACTGTAGTTTTGTTAGCAGTGGGCACAAGTATCTGCTGCCTATTGTGATCTCCAAATTGGAAACTGATCATTGCTGGTGTCAGCAGCGGCTGCCATGGCTCTGCCTCTACCCACCGCCCAGCTGTAAGTCTGTGGCTGGAAGTTGGTGCACACACTGCACTTTCACTGTGCCAATCCTGTTACTCAATATGTGTGAGTGAGATATTGAGAGACAGGATTCGGAAGGGGAACAGCTAAATATGCTTGAGGTCGATGAATTTGCCCTGCCACCTTGTGATCTATCCAATCCCTGCTTTGGCTGCCTCAGCAGCCGCACAGCAGGGATTGGACATATCACATGAATTTCTTTTCAGAAATATTTGACAGATGTGGAGGAGACAATATGTCACCTCTTCACCACCTGTTTTAAAACCCTAAATGATTCATTAACCCCATCACAACCACGTGCATTCCACTTGGTTGCGGGAAAATTGCAGCACAAACCTTTTGGTTGCATTTGGTAGTGCCCACCAAATGGTGGCTCGGTGTAACAAGGTCCCGCCCCCCTAGACCGGCTCGTGTGATAGGCGGATCACTGAATCAATCTACTATAACACAAGGCGGTCTAGGGTGGTGGGACTTTGTTACACCGAGCCACTGAACAACAGACCCAGCTCCGTAACACACAGCGAGAGATGTCCGCTGTGTGTGTGTGATACACACGAGGAGGAGACCACTGCAGCTTCAGCTCAAAGTGGCGCCACGGCAGTCCAGCCCTGCCGCTCTGTGTCCTCCGGCTGACAGTTTCCTGGCTGATCGCTTCAGCCAGGAAATGGTCAGCCTGCTCCATCCCTGCACCCCACTCGCCCTGCACTAAATTACACTCGCAAAATGGGAGCAGGCTAGTGGAATTTTTGAGGGCTGGGGTACATCATACCCCTACCCATTCACCTGGGGGGAACAAAATAATAAAACATACTAGACAGATTTTTAAAGTAATTTATTAGACAGCACCGGGGGTCTCTTCCGACTTCTCTGCTCTCTCCGGCCTCGTCTCCTGCTCTGCGGTTCTTCTCCCGTTTCCGGTGTCTTCTCCTGGGCTCCTCCACTATTTTCTGCTCTTTTGCCCGCTCTTTTGCTAACCGTTACCTGCCCTTCTCCGTTGTCTTCTTCCCTCTTCTCTTCTTCCAATGTTGACTCGACGCTCTCTACCGCTTTAATGCCCTGTGCGCAGTGCGTAACGACTTATATAGGCATGGTCATCGGGTGATGTTATCTGGTGACCCCGCCCATTATGACATCACGTCCCATCATGCCCGGTGACCATGCCCCATGCCTATATAAATCGATGCGCACCGCACACATGGCATTACAGCGGGAGAGAGTGTTGTGTCAACATCGGAAATAGAGAAGAGGGTAGAAGACGGAGACCGGGCAACCGCTAGCAAAAGAGCGGGCGAAAGAGCAGAAGATATCGGAGGAGCCCGGCAAAAGAAATCGAAGAGCGGGTGAAGATACCGGAGAGCAGTAAAAGAGACCGGAGAAGTCATAAGAGACCCCCGAAGTCAGAAAAGACCCCCAAAGTTGGAAGAGAACACCGGAGATGCCTAATAAATTACTTTAAAAAACTTTGTAGTGTGTCTTTTTTTATTGACACTTTTTTCCCCAGGTGAATGGGTAGGGATACGATGTACCCCATACTCATTCACATAGGGTGGGGGGCCAGATCTGGGGGCCCACTTATTAAAGGGAGCTCCCAGATTCTGATAAGCCCCTCGCCCGCAGACCCCGACAACCAATGGCCAGAGTTGTCGGGAAAAGGCTTTTGTCCTCATCAACATGGGGACAAGGTGCTTTAGGGTAGGGGGGCCGCAGGGTGCCTCTTGCCCCAAAGCAGCCTGTAACAGGATGACCCGTGACACCCAGAGACTTTGTGAGGATGGGGGATACTCTTGTGTCAGCGTCACTGATAACTCTTGGGTCTGAGTCCACCCTGTGCCCTTTGGGCATGGGGTGGCAAGTGAATCATAATTCATGTATTACATGAGATGGGACATTAATAATAGTTCATATTGCAGGATGTCTTGAGATATCACAAGTTGTTGGCTTATTCAATGTGGGGACACATTCTTTTGAAAGGTGTTAATTGCATAGACTCCTAAGATATTCCATTAACCATTGTGTAAGGCGGTAGAGGTGTTAATTCAGGTCTGCTCCCAGACCTCTAATTATGTATGCTAAATACTGTTTATGTGTGGAATGTACTTTTCGGAGACAGAACGTCTGCCTAGGGAACTCAGTGGGTGATGGTGTTTTGTAGACATGTGCACAGTTTTTTTTTTCGTATTATTTTGTTCCGTTTCGTATCGTTCCGTAGGTTCGTTTCCGTTCGTTTTTCGTAAGATGCCCGTTTTCCTGTTCGTACCCGTTCGTTTTTCGTACGACGCGATTTTTTCGTATTCCGATCGTTTCGTATTTTGGTTACCGTTTTATTTTCGTACATGCGGGATGGTTCGTTATTCTGTTTAATTCATGTTCGTTACTTGTTAGACAATAATTTTCGTGAATTTTCGTCATTTTGTACTTTCGTAAATATATTGCGGGATTCGCGGCACTTTCAACACGCGGCTCATCCATATTAACTATTGTTAAGCCCCATACACTTGGTCAGACTTTTTTAACAACAAACATAAAAACGATCGTTTTTCCGAACGTTCGTTCGTTTTTAAACTCCATCAGAAAACCATTTTTGGGTTCCAGGTTCAAAACTCTGGCCAACTGATCTCCCTTCAAACGATGACATCTATAACAAAAGATTTGCATTCTGTATTTTTTTTTAATCCTTTTTCTGTTCGTATGTTCATATGACATCTATAACAAAAGATTTGCATTCTGTATTTTGAAACCAAATTCCGAACAGAAAAAAGGAATTCAAAATACAGAATGCAAATCTTTTGTTATAGATGTCATATGAACATACAAACAGAAAAGGTATTCAAACAAAATACAGAATGCAAATCTTTTGTTATAGATGTCATTTTCGTTCTTTTGCCGTTTTCGCTTTGTCGTATTTTCGTCGGATCGTTCGTTCGTATTTGCGGTTGTTCGTTATGCGGCTCATTCGTAATCCCGTCGTTTTCGTATTTTGGTGCTTTCATTTTTTCGTATGTACACATTATTCCGCGGGTACGAAAATGAACATTTTCGTACGAAAATGACATTCGTACGAACGGGAATGCACATATCTAGTGTTTTGTTTGTTATGCTGTTAATGAAGGAATGTGCAGTGATTAGATAATGATAATTATAGGCCGGCGCCGACACGTCTAGAATGTTTAGTAATTAGCCTTAGTGTGTGATTAGGGGTGGTGGAGATCTCATTGTCCCTTTGAATACTGTCACATGATTGAAACTGTATAAAATCTGAGAAGAAACCATTAAAAAGTTAGTTCATATTTTGACGCAGTAACAGAGCTTGTCAGTCTCGTTATTGAGGGAATTCTTATGGAATGGATCGGGTCTGCCTATTGGTTGTAGTGTCGATAAGCTGTCTTGGATGGGATGGAAGGTCGTAAACGGTGGTGACCGTTACACAGCCAACCCCCATGTTGAGGGCATGTGGCCCGGTAAGGTTCCCAGTGTGAGATAAATTCCTTTTACTGCTGCTGTAATCACATGTCGGATGTCAAAAGTCGGATGGTAAGGACAAGGATCCTACTTTGATTCGACTTCAATGATATTCAAAGGGCTGAAGTAGGATCAAAGTCGGACCAAAGTAGTACAGGGAACATTTTCAAAGTCGGACCGACATATGTCGGACCAGTTAAGACAGCTCTCATAGGGAAACATTGATTTTCACACGTCATGCGACATGAGCTCCCAATGTCGGAGCGTTTGTCGGACCAGTGTGAACCCAGCCTTATTGTCAAAGTTTAATTGAACAAGCTGAAGTTAGAAGCTGATTGGCTACCATGTACAGCTGCACTCAGATGTTGCACCAGTTTTAGTAAATCTTCCCCACATCTTTTAGCTGTAATGTTTAGCTAAGATGTCAGAAACATTTCTTCTACCTGATGCAGATCACTGATAGCGAGATGCCACAACATGGAGAAGGAGCACATAATGGTTCAGACTAGGAAGCAGTAAAGATGCATTTATGCCGCTAAGTGTGAGCTTGGTTCCCAGCTGTACCAGGCATTATCACTTCAAGTAGCAAATGAATCTCACTGGAAGACAAGACACTATTCAAAGCTAATTGACATTTGGAAAATTACCACTATAATGCACAAAGTGTCTGTCTGGGCCACGTGGAGCTTTCCAACAAAAGGTCAATTGTTTCTTGCTCATTTTATACATTAAGATGAACCCCCAAAGTCACAGGGGCTGTAATAAGCTACCTGACTTTATCCTACAAGTTGTGAACTTTTACATTTATTTGAGGCTGTGAAATAAATGAATGCTCTACATTAAGATAGTATTTATTGGCAGGCATTAGAGCACAAGTGGATGACATTCTATGTAATTAGGGTGTCACTGAGGTCAGGTAGATTTTAAGATGTTAATTAAATAGGCAAACATTCTGCAAAAATGGTTATCTGACTTGGTAGTCAGTACAAAAATGTATTAACACAGAGCTTAAAAAACAAAAACAATATGTTTAACCACTTGCCGACCGGCTCACGCCAACATACAGTTGCAAAGTGGTTCATTCCCACAAAACGCCATATGGGCACGTCTGTACCTTTAAGGGCGATAGCAGGTACACATGCCCGATGCACGGCAGGGGAAACTGATGTGCGTAACCAAAAGCAGGAACACACAGATTCTACCATCCTAGCTGATCAAGTTGGTACTGATTGTTTAAGTCACCTTACTACTGTAAGTGGGACACACATAAAATTGAAATTGGTCCGGTTTATCCTGCACTCATTCAGCAAAATTATGTAATACACTGTATATAATAAAATAAAATGAATACTATAAATTAAGTTTAATTTGATTATATTTGCCTTTCCTGGTCCCTCTCCCCTTATCAACATGATAAAAAAAAATCTATACCTATTTTAGACCTAGTGTTGCCACCACTGGTCTTATGTGCTTTTTTAAGCAATGCAGGGTTAGTGGAAGGGACCGGAGTCGTAGATTGCCTCTTGAAAACATCACTGCCTCAGTACTTATCTTAAAGTGGTTGTAAACCTCAGTCACGGAATCTGAGTAAAGCCTGCATATCTGTAGTGTTTACTTATCGCTTTCCAAAGCTCTAAGTGTTGTTTCTCTCTGGTGCTCCGTTCCTCTGTTATCAGCATGTCTCACTTCTTCCAAGTTTCCCGACACATGACATCAATTTGTGTCAGCAGTTTTGCTGTGTGTGCAGGGGGGTGTGCTCCTTTCCTCCAATCAGCTCTTGCACACTGTAACTGCAGATGAAGAAAGATTTTACCATGATCTACCCTTTTAGAGGGGTGTAGGGAAGAGATCACTGCAGATAAAACAAATAAAACCTGTGTATGAGGATTTGTTTCATCTCAGTGTATCAACTGCGGCTATTCACTTCACTGGGTATATGTGAGGATTTACAAACCCTTTAAGCCCCCATTCACAGAGCTAAGGATAGCTCTGAGGAGGGGGTTATGTACACTGACACGCATTAGAGGATGTTGCCTATGGCTAGAGTTGTTGCTGTTCCATATTACTGCCTTTTATTTATGTTTGTGAATATTTAACAATTTTTCTTGAATACATTTTTATTGTGCTAATGCATCAGGTGTTTGCATATTTTTTTTTATTTTTGTAGTTTTTGAAGATGACCTGATCTGAAGAGAGCTGCATCGACTGAGCAATACCCATTGAGAGTTTGAGCAGTACCTTGATTGAGCGAGGAGTGTTTGGACTATTGTGTTGAATGGCTAATATGTCCTAAAGTGGAGGTTCACCCTAAAACAATTATATAACATTACATGCAGCATACTAGCGACATGTACAGTATGCTGGTATTTTTTTTTTTCGCCGTACATACAGTTTAATTGTTATTTTCCCCCCGGCTTCCGGGTTCTGATTCTCGCGGGACTGGGCGTTCCTATTGAGAGCTTAGATGATTCATGTCTGGTGAAAAACTTCTCATGGCGCATAAGGCGCGTCACCAGTTTTCTGTAAATAGCCGACCTGCGAGTATGCTATACCATCGTGTAGAGCTGACTGCGCAGGCGCCATATAGAGCCGACTCGCAGGTCGGCTATTTACGGAAAACTGGTGATGCGCTTTATGCGCCATGGGAAGTTTTTCAACAGACGTCAATCATCTAAGCTCTCAATAGGAACGCCCAGTCCCGTGGGAATCAGAACCCGGAAGCTGGGGGGAAAACAACAATTAAACGGTATGTACGGCGGAAAAAAAAAATACCAGCATACTGTACATGTCGTTAGTATGCTGGATGTAATGTTATATAATTGTTTTAGGGTGAGCCTCCACTTCAAAGGAGCTGCAAGAGCAGAAGGTATTTTATCTTAAAGGTTTTTTTTTGTTTGTTTGTTTTTTTAATAACAAACATGTCATACTTACCTCCACTGTGCAGTTTGTTTTGCACAGAGTGGCCCCGATCCTTGTCTTCTGGGGTCCCTCAGCAGCTGTCTCAGCTCCTCCCTGCAAGAGCTAACCCCCTGCTGGGAAGCGCTCTCCCAGGGGGGTTAGCTTGCGGGCACGCTCCCGTGTGATACAGTGGTGGCCATAGCCGCCAAGTGTATCACTCGGCTCCACCCCCCGGCGTGCCTCGTCATTGATTTGATTGACAGCAGCGGGAACCAATGGCTACACTACTATCAATCATCCAATGAAGAGCCGAGAACAGCCGAGAAGACTGGGCCGAGAAGCCAGCGTGTTCACGACGCAGGACTTTCGAGGGCCCAGGTAAGTAAACAGGGGGGGCTGGGAGGCTTGTAAGCATCGGATGTTTTTTCACCTTAATGCATAGGATGCATTAAGGTGAAAAAACGTGAAGCTTTACAACCCCTTTAATGCATTCTATGCATTAAGATAAAAAAAAAACTTTTGTGTGCAGCAGCCACCCCAGCAACCCCTAATTACTTACCTGAGCCCCATCTCTCTCCAGCGATGTCCACGAATGTCTAAGTTGTCCAGGACACTTCTTCTGATTGGCTGAGATACATCAGCGGCTCCATCAGCTGTCAATCAAAGTCAGCCAGCCAATCCAGGGAGAGAGGGACGGGGCAAGGTCAGGGCTCAGTGTCTGAATAGACACACACAGCTGTGATTCGTCTCCAGTGCCCCCATAGGAAGCTACTGACTGTGGGGGCCATCAATAGGAGGAAGGGGCTAGGAGCAGCAAAGAGTGACCCGAGGAGAGGAGGATTTGGGCTGCTCTGTGCAAAACCAACTGCACAGAGGAGGCAAGTATAACATGTTTGTTATTTATTTATTATATTTTTTTTTAAACATGACTTTACAATAACTTTAATCTTAGTCTTTAAATGTTTTGTTTTTTTTTCCATGTAAGTAGAAGGTGCAGGTTATTGAGGTTTCTATGCCATATAGTCTTATTCTGAGCACTAAAAATTGCTTGCTTTTTCAATTACCCACCTACCTTAAAGCAGAACTTCACTGTTAAATAAGAGAAGTGTCGCTTTATGCCCACCTCCCCCTCTTCTGTTTTTTGGCACTTTTTTGGGGGGTGGGGGGATGGGAGTGGGTACTTGGTGTGGACAGGTACCAGCTCCCACTTCCATGGCGATCCATTGGTAGTTCTCCCCCACACCCCCACCCCCACAACCTTCTGGAACATATCACAGGTCAAAAAAGGCTGCAAGACCATTTACGAAGCACAGCACAGTCAGTTGTGGAGCTGCAAGAAATCACAGCCGGCTGCCTACAGTCAGGCGCTGGAACACGAAGATTGGCAAAGGAGCAGTTTGGGTGTGCACGGTGCTAGACCCTTGATCAGTCCCTTTATAAAATGTCAGCAGCTACAATATTTGTAGCTGTCGACTTTCAGTTTTTTTAAATACAGGGCGAAGAGGCACTTTAATAAAATTCACAAAAAACAAACCTTCCTAATCTGCAAAACAGATGGTACATAAAAGTATACAGCATAACAAGTTCTTCAAACTGCCTCCGCCAGTCATTATCCTTCATTGCCCGTGAGCTGAACCAAGGCTGCTGCTCCAGTTGGATGTGTTCCATGTCCCCTATGTTTACTTTATAAACGTGACTTTTTATACAGTATGTTTACAGTATGTTCTATTAAAGAAATTCAAAAGTACAGTATATAGAAGATTTTGTTGCTTGGGCATTATAACGCTAAAACAAAAAAGTTGGCAGCTACTCTGATTTGTTTATGCCAGTCAGAGTCATAACAATGCTTCCGGGTATGGAACTGGGCGTTCCTATTTGATTGACAGCCTTCCGACGGTCGCATAAAGCGCGTCACGAGTTGCCGAACGTCGGTGCGGCGCTATACGACGCCTGCGCACGGACGTTCGGCTACATTCGGAAACTGGTGACGCGCTGTATGCGACGGTCGGAAGGCTGTCAATCAAATAGGAACGCCCAGCCCCGCAGCCCATACCCGGAATCGTCGGGAGAACATCTATCTCAAAAAAGGCAAGTACTGCATTGATTTTAATCAAAACACCCAATTCTGCTTCCTGTAATTAGGCCCAATCTAATGTTAAAAATAGATTTTTTGGGTGAACCTCCACTTTAACTTGTAAACAACACGTGTCAGAAATAGGCCTGGTCCTTTAGTGGTTAACCACTTCCATACCGGGTGATAGTACAATGAAGCTGGCAGGAACACTCTAGCGATTAAGGATGAGGCATGTCACTCTGACACAACCCATCAACGATCGAAATTGGCTCTTTACCTATGTGGCCGGCTGTGTCCAATCACAGCCGGTCACAACATATAAACAAGCCGCGGTAACTAGCTGGTGCCGGTTTCTCCACCTCACACACCAATTGTGTGTGAGGAGGAAATTGCGGTAACACCTAGTTACCGCCTAAAGTACACACCGATTGCCCCCAGTATTAAAGATAAACTGTCACCAGCCCATCAGAATACCCGAGTACCTGTCACAGCCCCTCAGAGTACCCAAGTACATATCTGCAGACCATCGGAGTACCCCAGTACCTGTCTCCAGCTCAGAGTACCCGAGTACCTGTCACAACCCCTCAGAGTACCCAAGTACCTGTCATCAGCCCAAAAGAGTACCAAAGTACCTATCTGCAGACAATCAGAGTACCTATCTCCAGCTCAAAGTACCCAAGTACCTATCTTCGGCCAATGAAAGTACCCGAGTACCTGTCTCCAGCCCGGATTACCCAAGTACTTATATGCAGCCCATCAGAGTATCCAAGTACCAAGGCCAGAGTACCTGAGTACCTATCTGCAGACCATCAGAGTACCCAAGTACCTGTCTCCAGCCCATTAGAGTGCGGGAGTACCTACCTGCAGCCCATCAGATTACCCGCGTACCTGTCTCCAACCCATCAGCGTACCCGAGTACCTGTCTCCAACCCATCAGAGTACCCGTGTACCTGTCGCAAGCCCATGCTTCATAGAATATATACGTTGGGGTGTTTTCTTTCCAAAATGGGGTCATTTTGTGGGTAATTCCACTGTCCTTTTGCTCCAGGACCTTCAAAAGTGTGATAGGTAGGAATGAAATTAAGAATAGGTAGAGTAACACAAGTCCTCACACCAAAATATAATACGAATGTATTAATGTATCTGCAAATGACTCAAATTACATATAGTACCTAATGTGCAAATATGCAAATAAAGTGCAAATATACAATTGTGCATACAAAAACATAAGTGCAAAAATTGCTCAAGTGCTTATATAGTAGTCCATGGACTCCATAACCAAAACATTTTCAAATATATATAATAATAAAGAAAGAAATAACAAAAAATGAATAGCGTTGTAAAAACTGTCCGCTATTATGAATTCCCACAAAGACTTCACAAGAATCACCAAGTGCGCCACCACAGTGTGAGTCCTTCACCACTCTCACTAAATAAAACTCACCAGCTCAATCAGCTGGTAAAATTATAAACCAGCAAATGAGCCCAATCTCTCTCAGCGATCATCAAATATATTCCTTTCTCCTTGTAGGCATCGATCAGAATCTCCTCTCATAAGTCACAACATCAAATGTGGAAAGAATAGAAAAGGAAGGAAGGAGGCTCCCCATGGTGTAAAAACATTTCAGCAGGCGTTATTTAAAAGTTATCAACATTTCACTCACATGTTCCGAGTGCCTACCTGGCACTAGGGAAAACACGCTCAGCTCAGATAGTCATTCCCCTCCGGTCGCGTCACAGACTGCGAGCTACGACCAACACACACAATATTGTTAGCGTCCTTGTCCCGCAAGGAATGAAATTAGATGTCATTTATGCTCCTAGAATGCCTGATGGTGCTTCCTGCATGTTGGGCCTCTCTATGTAAAAGTCTCACATATGTGATATCGCCATACACAGGATTAATAACAGAATGTATTTTGGGGTGTATTATTTTCTATGTACATGCTATGTGTTAGAAATATCTTATGAATTGACAGCTTTGTGTAAAAAAAAAAAAAAAAAAATTGAGTTTATATATTCTTTACCCATTTTCCCAAAAATTGTGGGGGGGGGGGGGGAATCTGTATGTGCGTTATAATTAATCGAAATTAGTTGATTAAAAAAAACAAACGATTAATCGAACAGAAAAAATTTGATCAGTAACAGCCCTAATATATATATATATATATATATATATATATATATATATATATATATATATATATACATACACACACACCGTATTTGCCGGTGTATAAGGCGACCAGGTGCATAAGACGACTCCCTAATTTTACATTTTTACAGCCGAAACTACATACAGTATTACTGCACATCCAGCAGGCATCTGAGCAGCTGACCCGGCGTATAAGACGACCCTTGCTTTTTAGCCATTTTTTTTTAAATGTAAAAGGTAGTCTTATACGCCAGCAAATACAGTGTGTGTGTATATATATATATATATATATATATATATATATATATATATATATATATATACACACACACACACACACACACACACAGCTGCTTGGTGTGTATGTATTATATATATATATATATATATATATATATATATATATATTTCTTAAAGTGGATGTAAACCCGAATAAAAAATGTATTTTTAATTTTTTTGATGTCACAATGTACTGTATAAGATTTCCTATCATCTGTGCCCAGTCTTGCCACACAGAGTTAATCCAGCTCTGAGCAATACTCTTTTATTGTTCAGTGAAATAAAACGGACTTACCGAGAAAAACCTTAGTCCGTTCCGCCCCCTTGCTGCGAATGACAGGTTATTTACATCTCATGCACTAGCCTGGAGACAGGCATTATTTTTTCATTCCCACCCCCTCTCCTTTCTGAAGTCAGTAGTTTAAAAAGGATGAGAGTGGGTTTACATCCACTTTAATTTTCCTAAGAATTATGGGAAAAACTTCAAAAAACGCCATACCTCTTACTAAATACCTTGAACTATCCACTTTTCAAAAAGGGGTCATTTGGGGGTATTTGTACCGTCCTGACATTTCAGGGCCTCAAAAAATGAGATAAGCTGTCAGTGCATCAGGTGTGATAGATTTTCACTGATTGGCACCATAGCTTGTAGACTATAACTTTCACACAGACTAAGCCCAGGTTCACACTGGGCTGAAGGAATGAAGCTGTGCGAGTTCAGCTGAACTCGTATGATTTCACTCCCGCCTGTCAGTCCCGATTTCGGCCGCGATTACAGAGACTATCCGTGCAGATTAAAGTATGTAAAGTAGTACAGAAACTACTTTTTGAAATCGGTGCAGTGCTGCACCGATTAGGACGGTGCCATTTCTGGTAATTGACGGCAAATGCCACCGATTTGACATGTCAAAACGCACCAATTCCGTTTTTTTTTTTCAAAATGTTTGCTCTCGTTTCTTTTATTTTGCAAAAAAATTAAAAACCTAGTGGTGATCACATACCACCAAATGAAAGCTCTCTTTGTGTGAAAACAATTATAAAAACGTGGTTTGGGTACAGTGTTGCATGAGTAATTGTCAAAGTGTGAGAAGACTGAAAGTTAAAAATTAGTCTGAGCAGGAAGGGGGTATAAGTGCCTTGTATTGAAGTGGTTAAAGTGGTTGTAAACCTATTTGTTACACCTTGAATGAACAAGGCACACCACCAGTGACAGTTATTGCTGAAGGTGCCACAAAGGTTATTGCTCCACACAGACTGTTGACGATCCAGTTATCTGGTGATGGTTCATTACTCTTGGCCATATTAATGGTGACTCATTTTTTTTTCAAGATTGCTAACTACCTGACCATATGCTTGATAATTGTTAAGACACAACTGTTTTATTGTATTGTTGACAACTTTCTAAAAAAAAAAAAAAAAAATAATAATAATGTGCTATTGATACCACTTTTTTATTACAAAAAAACACCAGCACTGTGAATAAAAGTGTGTGAAATACATAACTAAAATCTCAAATCCCCAGCTGCAGCTTCAAATGTGCTATCCCCTAGTGCACATATAAAAGCATAATTTTACCTTAACTTAAAAAGTGTTATTAAAGCCTTATTTAAAATTTAAAAAAAAAACAACAAACTATGTTATACTTACCTGCTCTGTGCAGTGGTTTTGCACAGAGCAGCCCGGAACCTCCTCTTCTCGGGTCCCACCCTGGCACTCCTGGCCCCTACCTTCTGCCGGGTGCCCCCACACCAAGCAGCTGTGTGTGTATATTTTTATATATATATATATATATATATATATATATATATATATATATATATATATATATATATATATATATATATATATATTTTTATTATTATTATTATGTTTGTTTCACTTATTTTATTTATGCAGGGTCCGTTTCTGGTCAGTAGAGACAACCCTATAGAGCACCACAAACACATACAGGGGTAATTCAGCATAGCACAACCAACAGTTTTCTGGTGAGCCAGATTCAAAAAGACCTACGGACCATTTTAGTAGCTTTACCAGCATGCATTGCAGTATTTGGTAGTTCCTAATAGTGCCGATTTTACTTTTTGCCTAGAGTTCATATTCAACACATTTAAGGCTGAACATTAACACATGGAGGTCAGCTTTAACTGAGCTATATATAGACATACTTAAAAACTTTCACAAATATTTTCACACAAGAATCATAAAAGATTGAATCCAATTAGAAAAAAATTGTGAATCTTGGATGAAAGTCTTATGCCGCGTACACAGGATCATTTTTCGTCATGAAAGAAAACGTAGTTTTTCAGCATGTCCAAAAAACAAAGTTTTCCAACTTCATCATTAAAAACGACATTGCCCACACACCATTGTTTTTAAAAAATGATGAACAAAGCGCGGTGACATACAACACGTACGACGGTACTCTAAAGGGGAAGTTCTATTCGCCTTTGGGCTGCTTTAGCTGATTCCGTGTTAGTAAAAGACGATTCACACTTTTTTGTCTGTTACAGCGTGATGAATGTGCTTACTCCATTATGAACGGTAGTTTTACCTGAACGAGCGCTCCCGTCTCATAACTTGCTTCTGAGCATGCGCGGGTTTAAAACGTTGTTTTAGCCCACACACGATCATTTTTTACACACCGAAAAACTACATTTTTAAAAACGACGTTAAAAAATGCAGCATGTTCGAATTTTTTATTTTTAGTTTTTCAGAACCTGAAAAACGATGTGAAGCCCACACACGATCATTTTAAATGACGTTTTTAAAAACAACGTTTTCTTTCATGCCGAAAAATGATCGTGTGTACGCGGCATTGGATGAAATCTTGTGTGAAAACATTTATTGATAAGACCCCATGTCTTATTGGACCAGTCAGTCGGCCCTATTACCAAATACTTAAAAACAAAAAATAGTATTTCTCGGTGGTAAATAATTCTTAAAAGCAGATAACACAAGAATACCAACCTTTTAGTGGCGTTAATTATGATTTAGTGCTGTCTGACAGAGTTCTGCATTTACTTTTTACTTTAAATGTTAGCAATTTCAACAAAATGACCATACAAATAATGTTAACATAAAAGGTGTCAATAGCCTACTGGCAGCAATCCTTACCATCCAGATCAGCACCTGACAAAACAGTACACAGCGTGTGGCACAGCGTTTCAGGCCAAATGAAAATGTCACTTTACATTAAGCACTCGTTGTACAGTACATTAGCTACCTTGCTGGTCAGGGAGCTTTTAAAGCTTGTCTTCTTTTTTATGCTACCACAGTTTATTGAAATTTAAACAACTTGAACACAGAGGCTTTAATTAGTTTCCCGCTTGAAAAAAAAAAAACAATAGTTTTTGTCAATAAATGAGCTTGCGTTGGGTGAACTTAGCTTCATAAAGCTAGATGGATATCAGGTAAGCTAAACAATATACTTGTGTTACTAATCTGCTATGGAAGCAGCAGTTCTTCGACTCTTCCTTAGAACTTGTACACAGCCATCTATATTCCTACATAAATTCCTGTATGCAGTGGATGGGTGTGTAAGCAGGGATGGGGTGCGGCGATACACTGAGGGAGACACGTAAAGTTCTTTGAACAATGTAACGTTTATTACCGAGAGGCGGTAGTAGTAACAGTCTTTACAATCAAACGGCAAATGGTTCCTCTCCAGGCATGGAGGCACAGATATGCAATACAGATACTGTAGTTCTAAGCGATGTGGATTTCTGAGTATCACCGGCACTTCCCACTTAATGGTACATTATATACCCCAGCACACAATGCGTATTGGAAGAGGCTGGAAACACGTTACCCGTAGCAGCTGGGAGTCTTTCATCCGACCAAGGTTACCACTGCAGGACTCCGTAGGACCCCTGAACTATCTCTCACAGGCCGGAACACTCTCCCTGGCTTCTCCTCTCTCTCCCTCACAAGCAGGGTCTCTGTCCCTATCTACATCCACACGTGTTCTGCCTAAAAACTTGCCTGAGCTTTACTATATAAAGAAACCACACAAAGATGGTCGCCCAAATCTCTCGAGATCTCGTGTGGCCTATCAGAACACAGGGCTCCTCCAAAATGGTGTTGGAGACACTCTAGAGGCAGAAGTGTCAAACATAAATACATACAAAAACATAATTTGACTGCAGTATGAACACATATGATTACTTTACCACATGCTCTTGCAACACTAGACTGCCCTATCACTGACAGCTGCTTACAGGTGGATTTCTCAAGCAGAGCAGCATCCATTTTGCATGTTTGGACCATGGTCAATCAGCAGAATCACCTCATTGATCACAGTGTTATGTATCACCAACCCCATCAGTAAAGCTCCTCAGCAAGGGATGGAGCACATATAGAAAAAGAAAATAAATAATTTAACAACATAAAAACACAAATAGCATTGTGTCTCACTGTAATGTATTGCCATATACCCCTTTATTTCTTGCTACTTGTCTTCAAATCTTCCGTGGACCTCTTCTATAAACTCTGATTATCAGAGAAATAGACGCGCTGATGCCTGGCTTGGCTCCTGACTCTGCTATCTAGTCTGCACTCTGGTTCCTGCTTCCTGGACCACCCAAGCACACCTGTCTCCAGTTCCAGCTTCCCGACACCCGTGCTTCTGTGGGCACCACACCTGCTGTATCACCTTTAGTGGTGTGCTGCGCTCAGCCACAAGGGGAGCCCTCCTAACATCTCGGCCTTCTACCAAGTTCCTGACACTGATCTTTAGTTCTCCCCATAGATTGTTCTATTGGATTTTTTTCTATATACATACATACATACACACACACACACGTATGTGTGCATATTTTATGTATGCGCTTTTAATCCTGACTCTTTATATGTGTACAATCAGAACCGATTTTTATTTTTTTTCCCCGCTTGTTCATAGTACCAGCAGAAAAATGCTGTTCCTCTGAAAGCGATCCATGCTCAGATTGCTTTCCAGAGGCATTTGACAGCTGGTAAAGCGGCAATATGTTGCCTCCTGACCGCCTGTCCATGTTCCTCTGTGTGGAAATGGAGAAATTGGTTCCATTTTTATGCAGCCACCCACTTGCAACTGAGCCCTGACATTCTGCCACCGGGCTCGGAGGAAAGGGCCCTGTCCGGGGGTCAGTGGGCCCTTCATGGTTTCTTGCATCGGGGCCCTGAAGGTTCTAGTTGCGCAACTTATGTAGTGTAGCCTTAAGGAAAATAAATCTTCCCTCTGGGTCCACTAGCTGATCAGTTAGGAAAAATAGAGTCTGCTTTGAGATTAGAATTGAGACCCCTCTGGTATTAGATGCAGCATAGGTAGCGTTAAAAGCTGAGAATCTGGTATTGGTACATTGAAATTAGTTTAAAATGTTAACTGTTCCTTACATCTCTCTGGCAATGTAGAAGAGGCTGTCATAATGAGTAATGATTTATATGTGAGTAAGTAATTAGTTAGCCATATACTTTGCCCTGCACATAGCATTCAATCAACATCACCTTTATTAACCATGTTTATCCGGGACCCGAGGTTTAATATTTTTAACCATACTAATAACAATGCTGTAAAAAACACTATAATCAATAAACTCAACTTTTATCTACACAGATTAGGTATTTCCTTCAATAAAACTAATAACTCTGTAACGTATGACAGAGATAAATAGATGGTGAATTTAGTATGCTGTTTAACAAGCACAAATCATTTCATACGTGACCAGCTTGGAACATAATTTCCTCAAACTGTCATTAATAAAATCATGGGTTATCAAGAACACAAACTTTTTCCAATGAATGTTAAAAAGACAAAAAAAAGAACACAGCTTTACTACCTAACAAATAGGGATGAGCTTTATGTTCGAGTCGAACTTGAGTTTGACTTGAACATTGGCTGTTCGCCCGTCTGGTGAACAGCGAACAATTTGGGGTGTTCAGCGAAAATTCGAAAAGCCACGGAACACACTTTAAAAGTCTATGCGAGAAATCAAAAGTCGTTAATTTTAAAGGTTAATATGCAAATTATTGTCATAAAAAGTGTTTGGGGACCCAGGTCCTGCCTCAGGGGACATGTATTAATGCAAAAAAAGTTTTAAAAACTGAATTTTTTTTCGGGAGCAGTGATTTTTGTGAAACATAAAAGTGAAATATTCCTTTAAATTTCGTACCTGGGGGTGTGTATAGTATGCCTGTAAAGTAGCACATGTTTCCCGTGTTTAGAACTTTCCCTGCACAAAATGCAATTTCTAAAAGGAAAAAAAGCAATTTAAAACTACTCGCGGCTATTCATGAATTGTCTGGTCCCGACAATACAGATCAAAGTCATTGAAAAAAAACGACAGAACCAAAAAAATAAATAAAAAAAAAAGCGTGGGGATCCCAGCAAACATGTGGAAGAAGGTGCTCTGGCCAGATGAGACCAAAATTAAACTTTTTGGCCTAAAAACAAAACGATGTGTGGCAGAAAACTAACATTGCACATCACCTTGAACACACCTTCCCCACCATGAAACATGGTGGTGGAAGCATCATGTTGTGGGGATGCTTTTCTTCAACAGGGACAGGGAAGCTGGTCAAAGTTGATGGGAAGATGGATGGAGCCAAATACAGGGCAATCTTAGAAGAAAACATGTTAGAGTCTGCAAAAGACTTGAGACTGGGGCGGAGATTCACCTTTCAGCAGGACAATGACCCTAAACATACAGCCAGAGCTACAATGGAATGGTTTAGATCAAAGCATATCAATGTGTTAGAATGGCCCAGTCCAAGTCCAGACCAAAATCCAATTGAGAATCTGTGGCAAGACTTGAAAATTGCTGTTCACTTACGCTCTCCATCCAATCTGACAGAGATTGAGCTATTTTGCAAAGAAGAATGGGTATAATGTCACTCTCCAAATGTGCAAACCTGGTAGAGACATACCCAAAAATACTTGCAGCAGTAATTGCAGTGAAAGGCGGTTCTGCAAATTATCAGGGGGGCTGAATACAAATGCACGCCACACTTTTCAGATATTTATTTGTAAAAAAAAAATGTAAAATAATGTTCCTTCCACTTCACAAGTATGTGCCATTTTGTGTTGGTCTATCCCATAAAATACATTGAAATGTTTGGTTGTAAGATGACAAAAATTTGGAAAAAATATCAAGGGGTATGAATACCTTTTCAAGGCACTGTATATATTAAGCCTTTAGGGCCATTCACACTGTTGATAAAACTTCCAGATTAATGACCCTTTCACACGGGGCTGTCCGTGTACGGGCTCCGCTTTAGCTCAGAGGGGATCGCTCTTTCGGGCTCCGCTTTAGCTCAGCGGGGATCGCTGCATCCAAAGCACCCTGCCAATGGATGTGTGATACAGTGCATCACTATGCACAGTAATGCACCACTAAGCATTGTAGTGCGCATTGTTACACAAAATAGTGCATGCACTTTAGTGCGTAAGGGCTCATATACACAGTCTTTTTTTTTGTCTCCCGCCAGCGCATCGCCACAGTGTGAAAGCCCTCGGGCTTTCACATTGAGTCTGCAGTGAAGGAGTTTTTCGGGCGGGATAGCAGCGCTATTTTTAGCGCTGTACCGCCTGAAAAACTCCTCAATGTGAAAGGGGTCTTATTGTCAAAGATTAATTGAACAAGCTGAAGTTAGAAGCTGATTGGCTACCATGTACAGCTGCACCAGATTTTGCACTCTTCAGTTTTAGTAAATCAACCCACAGCCTTAGGGTCCTTTCACACCAGCGGACCGTTCGTCCGTTCATTACAAGTCCGTTAACGGACTTGTAATGAATCCCTATGGTAACGCGTCCGTTAGCGGATGGAGCATCAGCTAGCGTCCGCGTCAGTCGGGATCCGCTTTTCCGAACGGAAGAAACCCTATTTTTCTTCCGCTCGGCGGAACGGACCGGATGCAGACGGACAGACGGTCCGTCTGCATCCGGTCCCCCATAGGGGACAGCGGAGCAGAGACAGAGACAGAAACGGTCCGCTCCGTGTGAAAGAGCCCTTAACTGGCAATGTGAATGTGGCCTTGGGCAATGCATTAAAATGAATAGGCTGCCAATACACAACGTGCATGCATTAACACAGGCAACAGCGTGAATCCAGCCTTATCTATTTCAATATACGGCTGCAGTAATCGATGAGTCCTTTTTCTCTGAGTCTACAAATGTCTTAAAGGGAATCTATCACAAATGTTTCCCTAGGATTTAACATAACCTTGCCTAAGGACTTGTTCACATCAGCAGCATCAGCACAAGAAGAACAAGGCAATCTGCCCTATGCTGCCGCGTTTAATGAGAAAAACAAAATTATAAAATAGGTTTAAAAAAGGCGCTCTGAAACATGTCAAAAATACATTTCAGTATGGTGCTGAACATTGCATGTTAAAGAAAACACTTTGGTAAAAACCAGCACTAAAACCTGCCATCCAGATAACAAGAGCGCTGAAAGGCTGCTGAAAGGCATCTTGCATTGTGATCGCACGTATCATTTTTGGTCTGAAAATGTGTCCTTGTGAAGCGCCTTGAAATCAAGGTCTCCACATCTCTCCAGAAATGGGTATTGATTGGCTAATGCAGGAACTTTGCAAGTACCACTTAAGAAATGTTGTTACATTAGGCACCTTTTAAGCCTGGTCAGGTTTAAAGGGGTTGTAAAGGTTTCATTTTTTTTTAAATAACAAACATACCATCCTTACCTCCACTGTGCAGTTCGTTTTGCACAGAGTGGCCCCCGATCCTCGTCTTCTGGGGTCCCTCATCGGCTGTCGCGGCTCCTCCCCGCGAGAGTTAACCCACCTCTGGGAAGTGCTCTCCCAAGGGGGTTAGTGTAAGAGAACTGTTACCTTCCGTCCGAGGCGCACTAATGGGCATGTGCATGGGCACACAGGCGCTCTGAGATACTTTGGTGCATCATTGCAGATGCGCGCAACGGACGGCATGCACGCGCAGGTGCCCGCCCCTAGCGCCAATTGGCGCCAGACGCACTATTTAAGCAAGTGCCCTGACCCCAGACCCTTGCTGACTGGTCTTCAGCTGTTACCTGATACTCTGAACCCTGCTGTGATCCTGCTTGACTTCTGTTGCTGAACCTGGCTTGCCTTGACCCTATTCCTGGACTCTGTTTCTACTCTGATTACTGGTTTCCGATCCTGGCTATCCATTTGACGCTGCTTCTGCCTGCTGCCTTGTACCTCGCTGACCGCCTGCCACTTGACCCGGCTATCTGTATGACCCTGCATCTGCTTCCTGTGTTGCGCCTTGGCAACCTCCGAGTGTCTGCGACTTCTGTCCTGCGACTCTCTGTGACTTCCTGCTGCAAGTCTTCCAGGAACTTCACATCGTCTGACGTCCCAGTGTCACTGCTCCAGCGGAGTGCCTCTAACCCCGGCTGATCCTCGGTGTACTGCTGTTCTCCGTGATCTGATGGTCCTCCTACTCATCCCGGCTCGCACCTCCCGCTACTGCTGTTTGGGTCTACATCTGCAGGCACTCGTGTTCCTCCTGTCCCTCAGTGTCCTCTGTTTCACCTCCAGCGATACCGGGGCTGGAGATACAAGGGAGGCCGACCTGAACGGATGCTCCGTGCTCCTCTATGGAGCCACGGATGTCAGCGTTGACATGCCTGCTGACATCCGACTTGCTCCGATCTGCTAAAGTGTGACGGATAGAAACCCTATTTTCCATCCGTCTAGCGGATAGGATAGGGGAAATCGGCGCTCTGACAGTGTGCAGAGACCGACCTGTCATCTGCCTGCTCAGCAGGGATCGATGGAGCGACCCCAGCTGAGCAAATCATAGCCTGTACACAGAGATGTCCGTGTGAAAGGGCCCTAAAGTGCTCTTTCTAAAGCCCTGTACACACATAGGCAGAATGTTGGGAGACACTTGCCAGTTAAAAAAAAAAAACAGCCAATATTCTGCCCGTGTGTATGTCGGTCTGTCTGACAGAAGCCAGCCAAACTCCTGACGGACATGCATGCTGGAAAACCATCAGCCGTCCGACTCCTGATCAGCGCTAACAGTCAATGGCAGAGAGCACTGATTGGAGTGTTTTGGCCTCTGCCCTTTTATGAATGAAATGACGTGCAGTGCTGCTGGTGCCTCCTGGGATATGCACGTCACATAACCCAGGAGGCGTGGGGGCATTGGACATCATTTACCTAGGTGTGGTGGCTGGGAAGAAACTTCTACAATAAAAAATACATAAAAAAAAAAAAAAACAGGGAGAGATATTTCTGTAGCAGAGTGGGGGAGGGTTGGAGAGCAGTAAACTTAATTTGCAGGGTGACAATCTGCTTAAGTACCAAATATAGCTAGCCTAAAAATAACTTGTGAAAAGCTCATTACTTTAGACTGAAACCTAAATGATTGTTATAGGATTAACCTTTTACCACTGGCATGTGTGGGAATACTTTACATACACTGTCAGGGATTTACTTATGTGCACAGGATATGTGTCTGCATGTATGGATCTTTTAACCACTTGAGTAACCAGTCTGTATGTACCCCATTATTACAAGGCCATTTTTTATTTTCTAACAATTTGGCCTTGTTCACACTGCCTCAAAATACGAACGCACAGCAAACACACCTATAGCATTATTGCGCACATGAGCTCGCTGGCACGGTGTGCTGGACCTTCAGAGTGCATGCGCTGGTAACATCAATGGCTGCATCCAGGGTGAATATCTTCTAAACGGTGCAGGAGATATTCATTTTATCCTACCGGCATGGGAGTCCGCAAAAGGGGGAGAAAGTTCTCCCCCCTGGAATCAGGGTTAGGTGTAAGATGCCCATGTGTCCCGAATTTCCCGGGACAGTCGCACAATTAGCGGGAACCTTCATTACGGGACAATACAATGACCCGGAATGAAACTGGCAGAGGAGCAAACACTGCCAGCCTAATGTCGCTGGCTTTTGCCTCACCTCCTCCACCTGAGAGAGACTCTTCTACTGGTGACAGGTTGCTAGAGCTGCATGGTGTCTAGCAACACTGCATGGTGTCTAGCAACCAGTAACGTCATGGCCGTGACTCCCTGTCCAGCATTTAAAATGGAGGAGGAGTTAACTTTCTCCTCCTCCGTGCCGAGTGCTCCCCATGGGCTGGCTCTACCTCCACCAGATATGTGTACCCACCTCCTCCTCTGTTCTCCAGGTTCGGGCCGACTCTGCCTCCACCACAGATGTCCACCCACCTTCTGCTTTCTTCGCCACCCCCAGGCCAGCTCCAGCCTCCAGCATGCTCTAAAGCAGGGGACTCACCAACCCCCGGGATGCATTGTAACTGAGGCTGTTGTTTGTTGGACTGGTGGCAGGAAGCAGGTCGCAAGTGACTGGCACTGCATCTAGGAAAGGCTTTGGGTGACAAGCGACACTGCATATTGGCAGGCTGTGGGTGGCAAGTGACACTGCATATTGGCAGGCTGCGGGTGGTGAGTGACACTGCATATTGGCAGGCTGCGGGTGGTGAGTGACACTGCATATGCATATTGGCAGGCTATGGGTGGCAAGTGACATTGCAACTGGGCAGGCTGTGGGTGTTAAGTGACACTGCATATTGGCAGGCTGCGGGTGGCAACTGACTGCATATTGGTATCCCCCTGTCAGAACACAATAGCACAGCAGGGTAGATCGATGTACTAACGTTGGATAGTTGGTACAGCATCTCCTTTGGAGCTGTCAATTTTTTTCATTCAGCCCTGCAGAATGAAAAAAATTGGACAGCTGCAGGTACCAGCTATCAGAATACAATAACTGTCAGAGGGACATTCATCCATCTACACTGTTTAACATGGATGTAGATGTGCGGTTTGTTTCGTTCCGAATTAACCATTTCAGCCCGGGAAGGATTTTCCCACTTCCTGACCAGAGCACTTTTTGCGATACATCACTTTAACTGACAATTGCACGGTCATGCAACAAAATTTACGTCATTTTTTTCTCACAAATAGAGCCTTCTTTTGGTGGTATTTGATCCCCTCTGTGTTTTTTTTTTTTTGCGCTATAAACAAAAAAAGAGTGAACATTTTGAAAAAAATATAAATATTTTTTAGTTTTTGCTATAATAAATATCCCACTTTTTTTTCCCCAAAAACTTTTTTTTCCCTCAGTTTAGGCCCATATGTATTAAAAAAATAAAACTAATAATAATAATAATATCGCAATAAATGTATATTGATTTGCAGATGCTATAACTTTTGCGCAAACCAAATAGATTTATGCCATTTTTATTATTATATATTTTTTTCTTTTTTACTAGTAATAGTGGCGATCTGTGATTTTTATCAAGACTTCGATATTTGCAGCAGACACATCGGACGCTTTTGACACAATTTTGGGACCATTGACAATTATACAGCAATTATTGCTACAAAAATGCACTGATTACTGTGTCACTGGCAGGGAAGGGGTTAACACTAGGGGGCGCTCAAGGGGTTGACTGTATTCCCTAGGTGTATTCTAACTGTAGGAGGGATGGGAGTGACTAGGTGAAGATAAAGGTTGGTGTTCATACATTGTATGAACACACGATCAGTCTCCTCTCCCCTGAAAGAACCAGGATCTGTTTACACACACACACACAGATCCCGGTTCTCGCTCTGTCACAAGTGATCACGGTTGCCCGGCGGTCATCACACCTGCCGGGCACTCCCAGGGGCTCTGTTAACACGATGTGGCCAAAAGGTGAAGCAACGCAACCAGGGCTCAATTCCTGCGGGAACGCGTGGGAACGGAGTTCCTGCACTTTTTTCACAGCAGGAACGCAGTTCCCTTTGCAGGACTAAAGCAGCCGAGAGCAGCCGAGCCACCCGAGCCAATCCTTCACTAAGCGGCGATGCCCAGCTCTAGTCACTGTCAGGGGCAGGCGAACCTTAGTAATCCTTTATGTTACTGGCCGTTTCCTGTATATGGATTCATCGGGTAATGTGCGGGTATTCCGTCACTTCCTCGATGCTGCAATGTCTCCTGGGAGCTTTTGTCATTGTTCTCAGGAGACATTGCGGAGGTCTGCCGCGAGTTATCGCAGGATTTAGAAAAAACATGCGGTTTAGTAGAACATGAAGATTTTTCTTTAGTTTGTTCACTTTGCTGCATTCAAATCGAAAACAACATAAATTTTGAATTGGTCGAAACAAAAATGTTGTCGATTTGAACGTTTCGAATCGAAAATAAACAATCTGTAAATTCAAAGAAAAATTGAAAATTCGGAATACAAATTGAACTAAACAAAATAACTAGATTAACGAATCAAAACAAAACAAATTTTTTCATCATGAACGTGTCTACATGGATGACCAGCTTTACAGGAAATAAAGGTTTGCACTGAAAAGAGTGGGAGGAAATCCAGTAGGCCACAGGATCTTCTTAAATAATTGCTGTATATGCTCACCCTGTTTTAACCACTTAAGACCCGGACCTTTATGCAGGTAAAGGACCTGGCCCCTTTTTGTGATTCGGCACTGCGTCGCTTTAACTGACAATTGCGCGGTCGTGCGATGTGGCTCCCAAACAAAATTGGCGTCCTTTTTTCCCCCACAAATAGAGCTTTCTTTTGGTGGTATTTGATTACCTCTGCGATTTTTATTTTTTGCGCTATAAACAAAAAAAGAGCGACAATTTTGAAAAAAAATGCAATATTTTTTACTTTTTGCTATAATAGATATCTCCCAAAAATATATAAAAAAACATTTTTTTTTTCCCTCAGTTTAGGCCGATACGTATTCTTCTACCTATTTTTGGTAAAAAAATTGCAATAAGCGTTTATCGATTGTTTTGTGCAAAATTTATAGCGTTTACAAAATAGGAGATAGTTTTATTGTATTTTTATTAATTTTTTTTTTTTTACTACTACGATTTTTTTCGTGACTGCGACATTATGGCGGACACATCGGACAATTTTGACACATTTTTGGGACCATTGTCATTTTCACAGCAAAAAATGCTATAAAAATGCATTGTTTACTGTGAAAATGACAGTGCAGTTTAAGAGTTAACCACTAGGGGGCACTGTAGGGGTTATGTGTGACCTCATATGTTTTTCTAACTGTAGGGGGTGGGGCTGGACGTGTGATGTCATTGATCAGGTTTCCCTATATTAGGGAACACACGATCAATGAAGCTGCCACTGTGAAAAAACAGGGAAGCTGTGTTTACACACCGAGGACCGATCGTGGGACTCCGGCGGCGATCGGGTCCCGCGGTCACGGAGCTTCGGACCGGGTTGCGGGCGCGTGCCCTAGACCCACGGCTGGGCACTTAAAGGGGATGTACAGGTACGTGCTTGTGCCCAGCCGTGTCATTCTGCCAACGTATATCTGCAGGAGGTGGTCCTTAAGTGGTTAAAGATTACTGTAGGACGCATGCAGTGTTTGGGAACTCCCTACTTTTTAGTCAAAGAAAGGATTGTTAAACCTCCTCTAGTGGGGTCATCCGCCAACTTTCTCCGCTCTGCCTCTTCTTGGTGCACCCACACCACATAGTGTGTGTGTGTCTATTGACACACACAGCATGGCTCAGCTGGGCACAGAGTTGGATAGATCCAGGAGAGAGGTAAGTGTTTAGGCAGGTGGGGGGAACAAATGGTAAAACCTTTTTTTACCTTAATGCAAAGAATGCATTAAAGTAAAACAGATTTACCTTTAGAAACACCTTGAAATCAATCACATTTATGTGCAATATAAATGAAATTGGATGAACAAAGTGTCATTAGCTATAGGGGAATATATACTATACAAACTGTATAGTAATGCTGTATACCGGCAATCTTTTTGTTTTATGCCTCACCCAACACGCAAGCAAGTTCATGAGAAATATAATTTTCAAGTTATAAACTAGTCTTAATAACCTGTGATAAAGATTACTTATCAGTACAAGCCCAACCAAGTGACACTGCGTGTGAATCATCTGACAGTCAGCGTTGAATGTCATATACACAATCGTGTCCCAAAGGAAACATATTGCATTTTATTAATAGGAATTTGGGAGATTACAATCCTCAATACCTAAAAGACATTGGGGGTATTTACGAAAGGCAAATTCACATTGCACTACAAGTGCACTTAGAAGTGCAGTCGCTGTAGATCTGAGGGGAAGTGCAACATGTGCAACCTAAGATGCTGTCTTTTGTTTTTTCCCTTGCATGTCCCCCTCAGATCTACAGCGACTGCACTTGAAAGTGCACTTGTAGTGCAAAATGGATTTGCCTTTTGTAAATAACCCCCAATTTGTGTCCCTTTAAAAGTCATTTAATTTTCTATGGTTCTTTAACAAAATAGTCCATACACCCAAAAAATTTAAAGGTCTGTTTTACCAACAGAAGGGGCTATTTTGGCGACAAAAGGGGGAACTACTCAATATTAGGTGGGTGGTCATAAATTTGTGGCTGATCTGTGATATATAGTGTGTGTGTGTATATAAATGATAGCTTAGGGGTAGATCCACATACAAATAGTTTGACGCAGCGTATGTGAGATACGCTACGCCGCTGCAACTTACATTAGGTCGGTTCGAATCCCCAAAGAATTTGCGCCGTAAGTTACGGCGGCGTAGTGTATCTCAAGCGGCATAAGGGCGCGGAATTCAAATCGGCGATTAGGGGGCGTGTTTTTTCATTTAAATGAAGCGCGTCCCCGCGCCGAATGAACTGCGCATGCGCCGTCCCGAAATTTCCCGCCGTGCATTGTGCTAAATAGACGTGACTTACGTACATTCCGATTCACGGATGACTTACGCAAAAAAAAAAAATCAAATTAAACGCGGGAACGACGGCCATACTTAACATGGCAAGTCTAACTATACGCGACGAAATAGCAGATTTAACTATACGCCGAAAAAAGCCGACTACAGACGCCGTAAAAAATTGCGCCGGCCACTCGTATGTTCGAGGATCGTCGGAAATAGCTAATTTGCATACCTGACGTGGAAAACTACGTGAACGCCACCCAGCGGACGCCGAAGTATTGAATCTTAGATCCGAAGGCGTACGAAGACGTACACCTGTCGGATCTAACCCAGAAGCCGTCGTATCTTGTTTTGAGGATTCAAAACAACGATACGACGCGGGAAATTTGAAAGTACGCCGGCGTACTCGCTCTGTGGATCTGCAATTAATCTCCTTAATCTCCCTTAATTCCCCTCGCAATGCGCATGCGCAGCGGGGATCCTCGGCTAAAGGCCCGGCAGCCGCTGGACCTTGCCGGAATGAAGTTTCCCGCGCTCATGTGACGACATCACCGCTCCAGCCAATCATAGCGATGGAGCGGCGATACCCGGAAGACACGTCGAGGAAAGATGACATCTTGCTCGGCGTGGACCAGGCAAGTTCTCTACACCTTGTTCCAAAGTAAGTATTTCATAATGAGCTAGTATGCGGTGCATACTAGCTCATTATGCCTTTTGCCTTTCAGGTGTAAAAAAAATTAAATAAAATATTGCAGGGATACAACCGCTTAAACCACCGCCCAGCTGTCATTCTGCTATAGGTCAGGCGGGAAGTGGTTAAATATGTTTTTCCTAGTTTCTGTTATAACAATCTTTCTTCAAAAACTTAAAGCCGGTTCACACTGGGGCGACTTGGGATCCGACTTGAAGTCGCCCCAAGTCGCGCTGTAGAGAAAAACAATGGAAGTGAATGGGAGTGGTGTTAATACATACTACTCAAGTCGCTCCGACTTCAGAAGAAGTTCCTGTACTACTTCAATCCGACTTGTAGGCGATTTGTACCCATTGATTTCAATGGAAGTCGCCTCCAAGTCTGATCACTGTCTTAACTGAAGCGACTTTCCAGGAAGATAACATATTTCTCAAGCAAACCTCTCCCTCCCCCTCCCTCTCCCAGAGCTGATTGTTGTTTGATTGGCCACTGGAAAGTCTCCTGTCCTGGAGACAGGGCCGGATTAACAATGGGGCTGATGGAGCTGCAGCTCCAGGCCCCTTTCTCAAGATAGGCCCATTTGCCCAAAAAAAAAAAAAAAATTATTATTTTTTTTTTTTTAAGAATATTTTTTTTCTAAGATCGAATTTGGGGGGTTGTAGCTCGATGACCAGAGGTCACAGAAACCCCACATTTGGGGGTAGGCATGGGAAGAGCTACCCCACAACTGGTTAAAATATGGGACAGCTATCATTTATGGTTCCGGAGATACGGCCTGCTTGCACAGCCTGTCAGAAGCTACATTCAGAGCGGCCATTATAAATACAAGCTGACACACTGCAGCAGACTGATAGGATCACAGTGCTTATAATAATTATTTGTATATTACTCATGGTAATTAACCCCTTGCCACCCAGGCCAATTCTGACACTTCTCTACTACATGTAAAAATCATCATTTGTTTTTTGCTAGAAAATTACTCTATGGTGGTCTTTGCACTTTTTATGTTGCAGGGTACAGAGCTGCACGATTCTGGCTAAAATGAGAATTGCAATTTTTTTGCTTAGAAGATAGATCACGATTCTCTCACGATTCTTGCGGCGTAACATCATCTTTCACATAAAAAAAAAAAAAAAAAATGGGCTAACTTCACTGTTTTGTTTTTATGGTTTTTATTATTCATTGAAGTGAGCAAATGCAGTGTGACATAAAATATTGCAGCAATAGCCATTGTATTCCCTAGAGTCTCTGCTAAAATATATATAATGTTTGGCAGTTCCAAGTAATTTTCTAGCAAATAATATTGCTTTCTAACTTAAAGCGGGGGTTCACCCTGTTAAAAAAAAAAAAATGTTTTTTTTTATTAGACCATTACATTCGGCATCGTAGCGCGAGCTACGGTATGCCGGTCTTACATTTTTTATCCCCGTACTCACTGTGCTATGGCTCATTGAAGATTCCGGGGAATGGGCGTTCCTATGGTGAGAGAAGGTGATTGACGGCCGGCCCTGGCACGTCACGCTTCTCCGGAAATAGCCGAAATAGGCTTGGCTATTCACGGCGCCTTCGCATAGCCTGTGCGCAGGTGCCGTGAAGAGCCGAGACCTACTCCGGCTGTCTTCGGGGAGCGTGACGTGCCAGAGCCGGCCGTCAATCATCCTCCCTCTCCATAGGCACGCCCATTCCCCGCGGGAGTCGGATTCTTCAATGATCGATAGCACAGTGAGTACGGGGATTAAAAATTTAAGACCGGCATACCGTAGCTCGCGCTACGATGCTGAATGTAATGGTATAATGATGTGAAGGAGGGTGAACCACCGCTTTAAGAAACAAGTGTTGGACTTTAAAGCGGATGTGCCATGGGAACAAAATATTAAAAGCCAGCAGCTACAAATACTGCAGCTGCTGACTTTTAATATTAGGACACTTACCTGTCCTGGAGTCCAGCGCCGATCGCAGCAGAGGACGAGCGATCGCTCGTCTCTCTGCTGCTCCCCCCGCCATCCACGCTGAGGGAACCAGGAAGTGAAGCGCTGCGGCTTCACTGCCCGGTTCCCTACGGCGCATGCACGAGTCGCGCTGCGCCCGCCGATTGGCTCACAAGCTGTGTGCTGGGAGCCGAGTGTTCCCAGCACACAACGGGCGACAGACGGGATGTGACGGAATGCCCGTCTTTTGCCCGTAGCGTGTGGCCGGAAGTGGGTGCAAATACCTGTCTTTAGACAGGTATCTGCACCCCCCTCCCCCCTGAAAGGTGTCAAATGTGACACCGGAGGGGGGGAGGGTTCCGATCAGCGGGACTCCACTTTAGGGTGGAGAACCGCTTTAAGTGGTTAAATTTAGTTACAATGTTAGTTAGTTACAATGTTTCATTTTGTTTACAAACTTCGCAGACTGCCCAGATTTGTTCTTTACACACAGAAGTGTATCCCTTTGATCTAAGAAGGAAGTGTCAGTTACAATGTTTCCTGTTAAAAACTTGGCAGACTGCCCAGATATTTTCTTTTGACAGCTGAAAGTCTCTCCACTTGTTATATGAAAGAATCAGCAAACTCTGCATTGAAGATCGTCAGGGGGGTTGAATCGAGATCACGATTTTTTTAACGATTAATTGTGCAGCTCTAGCACGGTATTTAAAAATGTTTCATTCATTAAAAAAACAGTTAGTTAGTTAAGTTAGCACATTTTTTTTTGGTATCCTAAGCGATGCTTTACATTTTTTTTGGTTACATGTTTAGAGTTACAGAGGAGGTCTAGTACTAGAATTATTGTTCTCGCTCTAACGATCGTGGCGTATGTAACCTGTGTGTATCTGGCTCTGATACTACCAGTGCCTGCCCAGCCACTGACTGGTATCTCTCCCCAGCCTGTCCCCACACACCCTCTCACCTGCTGACCTGTGGATGGGGGAATCACTCCTGCAGCGTTATTGTGTTCTGCCAGTGCGTACAATGATCAGTGTTGCTAACTTTAGCTGGCAGCACTGATTGTTTTAAGAAAAAAAAAACAGGCTGGTTTTACTCAAGTTGATTAATAGATTGACTTGTGTAAAACCAGCTAGCCCATACATAGATTGACTATGGCTGGTCTCTGCATAATTGGCGTAATTTCAATCCATGTATGACCCGCTTAACCACTACTCAGTCCCTAAATATCCTTCCACTCCTGTACATAGTGCTCACTGTCATACTCTCCACACTTCTCTCCTATACATAGTACCCATTGTCATACCCTACACACTCCTCTCCTGTACATAGTGCCCACTGTCATACCCTCCACACTCCTCTCCTATACATAGCGCCCACTGTCATACCCTTCACACTCCTCTCCTGTACATAGTGCCTGCTGTCATACACTTCTCTCCTGTACTTAGTGCCCACTGTCGCACCCTCCACACTCCTCTCCTGTACATACTGCTCACTGTCATACCCTCCACACTCCTCTCCTATACATAGTGCCTACTGTCATACACTCCACACTCCTCTCCTATACATAGTGTTCACTGTCATACCCTCCACACTCCTCTCCTATACATAGAGCCCACTATCATACCGTCTACACGACCGGATCTATCTGCTGGAACTGATCCGCGGATCAATCCCAGCGGATAGATCCAGTCGTCTGTACGAGGCCTAAGGCCCCGTACACACGACCAGATCTATCCGCTGGGATTGATCCTCGGATCAGTTCCAGCAGACAGATCAGGTCGTGTGTAGGCCCGAGCGGACATTTTCCAGCGGATTAAAAAATCAAAAAAAAAAGCATGCTAAGAAATCTATCCGCTGGAATCTGTCCTTCGGACTTATCCGGTCGTCTGTACAGACTCACCGGATAAGTCCGCCCGATCCCCATCCCTCGCATGCGTCGAAGTGATTCGAGGCATGCGTGGAAGTATTTACCTTCCAGGGTCGCGCACGTCGCCGCGTCATCGTCGCGGCGACGGCGCGGCACGTCACCGCGTATGTTTTACGCTGGGATTTTGATCTGATGGTGTGTACAAGCCATCAGATCAAAATCCTCTCGTCTGTACGAGGCCTAAGGATGTTGATGGATGTTACTAAGTGAGGTCTATTTGTTACTGCTCACTTCCTCCATCACTAGGGTTGCCACTTTTTCTTCAAGCCAAACCTGAACACTTTAGCGGCACACCACAATTATTATTATTTTTTTTTTAGTATACACTATAGCATACAAGACCTGGGGACACCTTTGGGTGCTCCTAAGAGAATAGCAATGCAGCACGCATAGTACCCCCTCACCTTTCTGTCAGTCCCTGTTCGTGCCGTTCCTATAGGAGGCCGTGCCGTGACTGGCGGCTCCCGCACTCACAGTGACGTCATCACGGCTCCGGACAATCACAGTGCCGGAGCCGCAAAACCCGGAAGTAACCCCCCGGGAGAGATTTTTATTTTTTTTGAAAAGTGGGTTTACAACCACTTTAAACCCCATTCGCATATATGCATGCAGCTGGCATCAAGAGGTTAAAGGGGTTGTAAACGTTTTTTCACCTTAATGAATTATATGCATTCTACATTGGCTCGCGCTGCTGTCAATCAAATCCAATGACGCGGCGCGTCGGGGGTGAGGCCGAGTCATACACTAGGCGGCTATGGCCGCCGACTGTATCACATGGGAGCGTGCCCACAAGCTTACTCCCTCGGGAGAGAGCTTCCCAGAGGGGGTTAGCTCTCGCTAGGAGAGCCGCCGTGGAACCCCAGAAGAGGACGTTCGGGGCCACTCTGTGCAAAACAAACTGCACAGTGGAGGTAAGTATGATATGTTTTATTTTTTTTAAAACACAAACCTTTACTACCACTTTAACTATTCCTTGAAATCTGTTTTTTGATACGTGTTGCATAACAATTGAATGAGTTCTCGATGATTTATCGATAATTCCTATAAGAAAAGGATCAATCGGAAAAGTAATTGATCGTTTTTAAAACCCAACTACAGTATCTCACAAAATATTTTCATGTGACAACACTGAAGAAATTACACTTTGCTACAATGTAAAGTAGTGAGTGTACAGCTTGTATAACAGTGTAAATGTGCTGTCCCCTCAAAATAACTCAACACACAGCCACACTGTTATACAAGATGTACACCCACTACTTTACATTGTAGCAAAGTGTAATTTCTTCAGTGTTGTCACATAAAAAGATATAATAAAATATTTCCAAAAATGTGAGGGGTGTACTCACTTTTGTAAGATACTGTACGTGAAAAAAAAAAGTTTTCCCTTGTAGTGGGGTCAACGGCTCGTTTCTGTCTAGGGGACTGGAGAACGTAGATTTACATAGCTGATTCTCCCCGCACAAGACCAGTCTCTGTGGCTCCTGCTCCCCCACAGTTTAGCGGTCTTGTGCGATGGACTGTCCATAGACCTGCTCTGGATGTGAGACTGTCAGGAACAGTTCACCGCTGGATCGCAGGGTAGCACCATTTGCCAGTGGAGCGAATGATTAGGCAAGTATGCAGCTTTCTCCTCTCCCCTGGACAAAACCAGCAGCTAACCCATGCACTGCAGGCACAGCCTGACTGCATGGGGAAATGTTTGCTTTTTTGCCTGGCTTTAACCATTTACGGGCCCCCCACCATGAATATACGTCACTTCTGTGACATTATATACTATTGTTATGCATAACCCCAGTATATTTTTCCACAGTGGGCGATCCTCTTTCACATAAAAGTGGTTCCAGCGGCAGATACACCACAAGATCATTTTTAGACCCCTTTCACACTGAGGTGACGTTGGCGGTAAATCGCTGCTATTTTTAGCGGTGCTTTACCATTATCTTTGCAGAGGTATTGGGCCACTAGCGGGGAGCTTTTAACCCCCACTAGCAGCCGAAAAAGGGTTAAAACTCCCACAAAGCGCCACTGCAGTTCAGCCGCGCTGCCCATTCATTTCAATTGGCAGGAGCGGTGAGGGAGCAGTGTACACACTGCTCCTTCACCGTTCCAAAGATGCTGCATGCAGAACTTGTTTTAATGTCCGGCCAGCGCATCGCCTCAGTGTGAAAGCACTCAGGCTTTCACACTGAGACTGCAGGGGGGGGGGGGCTTTTTTCCGCCGCTTTACTGGCGCTATTTTTAGCCCAAAAGCGCCTGAAAAATGCCCCAGTGTGAAAGGGGTCTTATGGGTGCCCCCCCTCTCCCGCCGTTCCCCAGTTGTTTCCGCCGCTTACTGGAGAGATCAGCAGTGGCGGCAATGATCGGATAAGATGGAAAGATGGGCAGGAAGTCGAATGAGGGTGACGTCAAGTGTCACTTCCTCCTTCCGTCCTTAAAGGACCCTTAAATATCCCATTTAATAAAATAAATAATTTATTTCCTCAGTTTAGGCCGATATCTATTCTTCTACATATTTTTGGTAAAAAAAAAATCGCAATAAGCCTATACTGATTGGTTTGCGCAAAAGTAAGAGCGCCTACAAAATAGGGGATAGATTTATGCCATTTTTATTTAATTTAATTTATTTTTTTTACTAGTAATGGCCGCGATCTGCCTGTGACATTATGGCGGATATATCGTACACTTTTGACACTATTTTTGGACCATTAACATTTATACAGCGATCAGTGCTGTAAAAATGCACGGATTACTGTGTAAATGTCACTGGCAGGCAAGAGGTTAACACTAGGGGGTGATCAAGGGGTTAAGTTTGTTATCTAGGGAGTGATTCTAACTGTAGGGTAAGGCAGGGTTTGACAAATTTTCTTGGAATGTAGGAGCCAGCTAAAAAAGTTAGGAGCCAGAAAACATGCCCCGTCCCGACGAGCTTGCGCGCAGAAGCGAACACATACGTGAGTAGCGCCCGCATATGTAAATGGTATTCAAACCACACGTGAGGCATCGCCGCGATCGTTAGAACCTGTAGATTTTTTTAAACGTCGCCTATGGAGATTTTAAAGGGTAAAAGTTTGTCGGCATTCCACGAGCAGACGCAATTTTGAAGCGTGACATGTTGGGTATCAATTTACTTGACGTAACATTATCTTTCACAATTAAAAAAAAAAATTGGGATAACTTTACTGTTGTCTTATTTTTTTAATTTAAAAAAGTGTATTTTTTTCCCAAAAAAGGTCGCTTGTAAGACCGCTGCGCAAATACGGCGTGACAAACAGTATTGCAACGATCGCCATTTTATTCTCTAGGGTGTTAGAATAAAAAATATATATAATGTTTGGGGGTTCTAATTAGAGGGAAGGAGAGGGCGGTGAAAATAGTGCAAAATGACATTAGATTTGCTGTTTAACTTGTAATGCCAACGGCCACCATCAGATGGCGCCAGCTCACAGAAGGAAGGGCTTGGGACTTCACAAGGCCGCAAAGCCGCGGCCTCAATTACCGGCCGTCGCGGGCCCGCCACGGTGTGCACGGAGACACAAGATCCTGTGCCTCCGTGCGTCCCCACCTCCCCCGCCAGGTCATTGCGACCTGGCACCCGGATATTGTCGACCCCTGGGGTAAGGGGATTCACAAGGGGAGGAGACCTATCGGTGTTCCTCTGTACTGGGAACACACCATCTGTCTCCTCTCACCTGGCAGGCAATGCTGTGTGACAGGCAATCGTGGGTGTCCGGCTGTCATTGCGAATGCCGGGCACTCGCATCGGCTCCCGAGTGAAGCGGTGGGTACCAAAGACATATGACGACTGCAGGAACCCTCTGTCCCTCCGGGCCGCCGTCATATGATGTCTTTGGCGCCTGTATGACTCTCCCTCGGTAGGGAAGCGGTTAAAGAGGCCCTATACTGATTATTTATATTACAAAGAATGTTTACATTCATTGTAATAGGAATAAAACCGATCAAAAGAATTTTAAGTAAAAAAAAAAAAAATTCAAAGTAAACAAAAAGTAAAATAAAAAAAAATGTAAAGGGCCCTGTCCCTCAGAGCTTGCGTGCAGAAGCGAACGCACACGCAAGTCACGCCCACATATGTAAACGGTGTCCTTTCAGTCTCCCAACCCATACCATCACGCCCGCAAGGTAACCCCCTTGGGAGAGCGCTTCCCAGAGGAGATACTGAGGCGGGGAAGAGCCGAGAGAGCCGCCAGGGGACCCCAGAAACCGCTGTTTGGGGCCACTCTGTGACAAACGAGCTGCACAGTGGAGGTAAGTGACACGTTTGTTATTTAAAAAAATAAATAATCAAACCTATAGTATCACTTTAAGTGGTAAAACTGCATACAGTTCCGCCACCTCTGGCTCAGACCCTTTGGTGCCCGCTCACCACAATCACTTGTAAACACAGAATTCTTGTTTCTGTGTTTACAAGTGACAGCTCTGCACTCTCTGTGTAACCACATGAACTCTGCATTCTGTATGTAATGCAATTCTGATATTTAATGCCCCTTTAAGACCCTTCTACCGTTTGTGAAATCTGCACCTATTTTCTGAGAAAAAAAGCTCTGTATATATATATATATATATATATACACATACACAGTATATAAATAAAATAAACCAAAAATGTAGACTCCCTAAAAATCTTCTACAAATTTAAGCGCTTATAGGGCTAGTGAAATCAGTAAAAAATTGATAAAATATATATTTATAATAACTAATTTAAAGATAAAAAGAGCTGCCACCATATATACTTACTAATTAGCAAGCAAGAAAAACGTTCATATAAAAACACAAAACACTACTTTGTGTAAACACACTCAAAGCCAGCAGCTACAAATACAGCAGCTGCTGACTTTTAATATATGGACACTTACCTGTCCAGGGCACCCGCAATGTCGGCAGCCAAAGCCAATCTGCCGCTCGTGGAACGGCGGCTGCCGCCGCCATACTCGGTAAGGGAATCAGGAAGTGAAGCATGGAGGCTTCACTTCCCGGTTCCCTACTGCACGTGCGCGAGTTGCGCTGCACGTCTTCAGTGGTCCCCGCAGTGGTCTCCCAGAACACAGCAGGGGTACAGAGCAGCCGCCGAAGTGACGTAGATCACTGACGTGATCTATGCCAGGAAGTGGGCGCAAATACCTGTATTAGACAGGTATCAGCCCCCCCCCCCCTCCAAGGTGCCAAAAGGTGACACCGGAGGGGGGGGGGGGGTTCCAAAAGGTGGAAGTTCCATTTATGGGTGGAACTCCACTTTAACATTAAACATAATGAAAATATGCAAGTTCAAAATTATAACATTGTTGCAACAGCTACTGTATATAACTTCACCATTAAGGTGATTTAAAGTTCACTATGAACGTGCAATCAATTTAGTTCATAAAGCTAGTTGAACTGTGATCATATCCCTGGGGTCAAACAATTTCAATGCAATGTTTTCACTGTCTCATCCACCCATATGATGCTGGGGGTCAGGGGCGTCCCTAGGGGGGGGCCAGAGGGGGCCCTGACCCCCCCAACATCATGCTGTGCCCCACCATGTGCCCCCCCAAAAAAAAAAATATATATATTTTTTTTTATTTTTTTTTGCAATTTTTGTATTTTGCTCTCCGAGAGGGAGAGCGTCCCCAGTCAGCTCTGCGGGGGATTCCTCCCCCTCCCTCTGCTCGCCATCACTGCATAATGCGAGCGCTCACACAACCAGATATTCTAGCCTGGACCGTGTTTAAGTGTGTGCACTGCAGACTGCAGTACACTGTAATCACTGAACTACATTATCTCCATCCCTTCTCTCCCCCCCCCCCCATCTGTCTCCCTCCCCTCTCCTGTTCTTTCAAAACATTCACAATTTACTTTCACTTTCAGTTAGGCAGATAATATACGATGCAATTTTCTTTCCTGCATCCACAGATTGCAGGAAAGAAACTTGCATGATTCCCCCATCAACAGACAGTGGTGACAGGGGAATATCCCTCCTGCCCAGCAATTATATTCTCCCGACAAACAGTGATTATCACTAGTGACTATACAGCAACCACTAGTGATAATTATAAGAGAATCTGCTCATTAATAATACAAATCAAAGCCAGTTTCTGCTGATCCAGCTGAGATTTAAACTGTCTATGGCTGGTCTTAGCTCTTAGGCAGCCCATACATTGATTAGCACTGTGGAGTGTCGGCTTCCTGGCGGGATTGGGCATGTGGGATTTCAAACACACCCGAGCCCATCTCTATTGGTTGTAGACAGTTGAGCTCCCTGCAGGTTGCTTAGCAGAAGTGGACCCTTCTCTGACATGCTGATCGGGATGCAATCCAGGTGATGCTCTTAGTCAAATCCTAGTCATAAATATCAGAGATTTTATTGATCAAAGCCCACACTTTACAGGCATAGAGCCCACATGGCTGCTGATCATACGGTTGATTATATTTATGTGGTTGTACTCTTGATGCTAATAAATACTGTGTTTATTAGATCTGACTGGGAGCATCACCTGGATCACATGCCGATCAGCATGTCAACAGAGAAAGTTATACAGCATTACTGCTGCTAGGTGACCAGCTGGGGGCTCGGCTCTCTATAACCAATAGTGCCAGCCTTCCCCTGCATGCACCCATAATGTCACCAGCACTAGGTCCTAATAGACTGCCGCCGCTGCCAAGGAGACAGACGCCAGACCAGCTCTGTAAATAGCAGGGACAGGACAGCTGGGGATCCCCACTGTGGCAGAACACCAGGGCCCGGTGGCAAGACAATCTTTGCAACAATGATAGTTCTCCCACTGCTTTGGACCCTTATGTTTTCTTGTTGTGCTGGTGACATATATCTCTTGTTTTCTGCCACCCTGGG
This sequence comes from Rana temporaria, assembly GCF_905171775.1. NCBI lineage: Eukaryota > Metazoa > Chordata > Amphibia > Anura > Ranidae > Rana > Rana temporaria. The sequence goes on from NC_053490.1 coordinate 401,156,084, forward strand.
GGGCCCCAGTATAGTAGGAAGGGAGCTCACTGCAGAACATATGAAAGGGCCCATAGTGGGATCGTAGTAAAGGGCCCCAGGATATATATATATATATATATATATATAATTGCATTTTATAGTTGGCCCCCCTACTTTTGTCCCTGTCCCCCCATGTGCCCCCCCTAAATATGAAAGCTGGAGACGCCACTGCTGGGGGTTTAGAAAAATATCCCCCAGCATCTATTTAATCTATTTAATTCTTACCAGACAATGGCTGGATGGCAGACCTATAACAGTGAATCCGTCGGTGGTTTCAGACCTCTTCCTGGGATACTGGACACAGGAACAGCTGCTGGCAGGAGGGCCGGGTCATCCACTAAATGAGCTCATTCACATGGGAAAGAAAAAACAAATGGCCCATAGCGTAATCCTGTTTCAAGTAAACTGTTGTCGTATAGCCACGCGCTGGCGTGTTTCGTCATCTGTGACATCATCTGTGTGTAATGCAGATGACGAAACACGTCAGTGCGTTGCTATACGACAGCCCTGAATAGTGTGAACAATCCATTGAGAAACATATTGAATGTTTTAAAACCATGCCGACTGTATAGGATATACCGTTATCTGCTAAATTCTGTTATCTACATTGCCATTACAACGGAGCGGGACGTTCCTCCGTCGCCACCCGTTGTGATGGCAACAATCCAAACTAACGGCGCTACGAGCGAATGCCCGAGGTCGAGAGGTGCATGCTGGTTACCCAGCATGCACCGCTATCGGGAAAACAAGGAAGACGCCTGAACTGGGCTTCACATGCCCACAACTATCATGGAAACGGCCACAATATCGCTGAGAAGATATCAGGTAAGTGTTTTCACTGATTCATGTAATTTATTAATATGTGTTAAAGAATATTTAACCACTTGCCGCCCGCCAATGACATATTGACGTCGGCAAAGTGGTTGTAGAATCCTGACTGGACGTCATATGACGTCCTCGGGATTCTGAGCCGCTGCGCGCCCCCGTGGGGGTGCGCATCGCGGCGATCGTTGTTGCAGGGTTTCAGTCTGACACCCCGCAACACCGATCAAGGTAAAGAGTCTCTCACGGAGACTCTTTACCACGTGATCAGCCGTGTCCAATCATGGCTGATCACGATGTAAATAGGAAAAGCCGGCAATCAGCTTTTCCTCACTCGCGTCTGTCAGACGCGAGTAGAGGAGAGCCGATCGGCTGCTCCTGTGACGGGGGGGGGGTTGTGCTGATCGATTATCAGCACAGCCCCCCCCCCCTTCCCGAGGATGCCCACACTGGACCACCAGGGATGCCCACTGGACAACCAGGGATGGCCATATAGACCACCAGGGATACCAAAAAAAAAAAGGATGCCACCCTAGACCACCAGGGATGAGGAGGACACAAAAAATGGATGCCAATCAGTGCCGCAATGGATGCCAATCAGTGCCCACAATGGGCATCACTGATTGGCAGGCATTGTTTGGTACTGATTGGCATCCATTAGTACAACACATACAATAGTGCCCATCTATGCCCATCCGTGCCACCTATCAGTGCCCATCCATGCCGCCTATCAGTGCCCATCCATGCTGCCTATCAGTGCCCATCCATGCCGCCTATCCATGCCCGTCCGTGCCGCCTAGCCGTGCCGCCCATCTGTGCCACCTATCCGTGCCCATCCGTGCCGCCTATCCAAGCCCATCCATGCCGCCTATCCGTGCCGCCTATCAGTGCCCATCCGTGCCGCATCAGTGCCGCATATTAGTGCCCATCAATGCCACCACATCAGTGCCACCTCATCGGTGCCCATCAGTGCTGCCTTATCAGTGCCCATCAGTGAAGGAGAAAACGTACTTATTTACAATGTTTTATAACAGAAACGGTCATTTTTTTTGCAGAAAATAAATATCCCAGAGGTGATCAAATACCACCAAAAGAAAGCTCTATTTGTGGGTACAAAATTATAAAAATTTAGTATGGGTACAGTGTAGCATGACCGCGCAATTGTCATTCAAAGTGCAACAGGGCTGAAAGCTAAAAATTGGTCTGGGCGAGAAGGTGTTTAAGTGCCCTGTATGGAAGTGGTTAATGTAATTGATTATAGATCGCCAACAAAAAAAAATATGCCCGGACCCCGCTTTAAATCTATACGGGGATATTTTTCTAATCCCCAGCATCATGCAGGGATGAGACAGTGAAAACACTGCTTTGAAATTGTTTGACCCCAGGGATATGATCACAGTTCAACTAGCTTTATGAACTAAATCGATTGCACGTTTATAGTGAACTTTAAATCACCTTAATGGTGAAGTTATAACATCGTTGAAACAGCTATATCATTTTGAACTTATTTCATATTTTGCACCAGAAAAAAAGCCCATAACGGTGACAATGGCCTGGTGGGCACTTAGTTGTATACAATAGAAGCTATTGAAGTGTCATTCAATGAGTAGGAGCACAGACCGTGTCAGTCACAATAGTGCCACTATCTAGTCACGGTGCAGAGTATTGCCATGGTGATCACATGACTTGTAGGCCGCCAGCACACAGCAGGTTAAACACGCAGGAGGCTCTCTCTCCGTGCTGGGCGGGAACGCGCACGCTGTACTCACGCATTGCGAACTGCTGGAGGGTTGGGAGCCAAACCAGGTGCAGTTTTCCGCCATAGTGCTCCGGTCTCGTCATTACACGGCACTGCCCTCCTACGAGATAACTCCCACTCTCTTACGATACCGACGCGGCTTTTTACTAACCAGGCGGGTGACCGAGGAAGTCCCGGTGCGCACGCGCAGAATCATCATGAGCCCATGTGGCAGGATCTGTGACACGTGTTTTCCTTAGTGCGAAATTAAATCCTGTGTACTAGTAGGCATGCCGCATTGGTGCTGTAGGCGTCCCAGTGATCAGGTGCAATTGTCATTTAATTTCTAACGTCAAAGAATTAAATTAACCACGTGCCTACTGGATACTTTAAAGCGGTAGTTCACCCCCCCCGACACGATTTTACCATCGAGACAGGCATTGTAGCGCGAGCTATAGTATGCCTGCCCGATTTTTTTAACCCCGTACTCACCTTGTAATCGGACATCGTAGATTTCGGCTCCCGCGGGGAATGGGCGTGCCTATGGAGAGGGAGGATGATTGACGGCCGGCCCTGGCATGTCACTCTCCCCGAAGACAGCCGGAGTAGGTCTCGGCTCTTCACGGCGCCTGCGCACAGGCTATGCGCACGCGTCGTGAAGAGCCAAGCCTATTTCGGCTATTTCCGGAGAAGCGCGACGCGCCAGAGCCGGCCGTCAATCATTCTCCGTCTCCATAGGCACGCCCATTCCCCGGTATCTTCGATCTACGCGTACAAGGTGAGTACGGGGGTAAAAAATTCGGGACAGGCATACTGTAGCTCGCGCTACAATGCCTGATTTTATGGTAAAAGAAAAAAAAAATTTTTTTTTCCGTCGATAGGGTGAACCCCCGCTTTAAGGCTGCTTTCACACTGAGGCGCTTTGCAGGCGCTATTGTGCTAAAAATCGCGCCCTGAAAGAGCCTCTCCTTTCTATCCAGAGGGCTTTCACACTGGAGCATTGCGGACACTAAAAAAAGTCCTGCCAGCTGCATCTTTGAGGAGCGGTAAAAATAACGCTCCTATAGCATCCCTGCCCATTGAAAACAGGGTCGCGCCCCTTTTTCGGCCACTAGCGGGGGGTTAAAACCGGAACACCAGTGGCCGAAAATCGTGCCAAACACAACTGTAAAACGCTGCTAAAAATAGCCTCCGTGTGAAAGTAGCCTAACCTTGCATGCCAAGGGCAATTTTCAGTGCTGTCACACTGAATTACAATTGTGCAATCATGCAACACTATCCATTTGAAATATTTATTTTTTTGAGATACAGCTTTCATTTGGTGGTATTTAAAGTGATTGTAAAGCTTTTTTTTTTTTTTAAATAACAATCACTTTAAATACCACCAAATGAAAGCTGTATCTCAAAAAATAAATATTTCATATGGATAGTAGCCCCGATCCTCCTTTTCTGGGGGCCCCTCTTCTCAAGTACCCCCACGGAGAGCTGCTTTCCAAGGGGTTCCCCAGTCCAGCTGCTGCGCCCATTGACATAGACAGCAGGACTCACTTGTCACTGGATTTGATTGACAGCAGCGGGAGCCATTCTATCAATCTATCCAATGAGGAGAGGACCCAAGATAGCGGCTGGAGCTGCTGGGCTCTTTGCTGGAACGATCGGGTTCAGGTAAGAAAACGGGGGGCAACTGCAGCACAAAAGGTTTTTAACTTTATTGCGTAGAATGCATTAAAGCGGATTTCTACCCATTTAAAAGTCAGCGACTACAAAAAGTGTAGCTGCTGACTTTTAATAATCGGACACTAACCTGTCCCACGGTCCAGCAATGCGGGTGCAGGAAGCCTGGCTCCTCTCCGCCAGCATTCTAATTGTGGCATAGGCAGCTTTTTGGTAAAGGTGAACTTTATCTTTAAGCTGGCCACACATGGTGTGATCTCCTTTGGATTATCCTGTAACTAGTTCTCAAATAGGCTGTATATACAGTAGGTAGGCCCTTAATATTAAAAGCAACATTTACAGCTGGTAAAAGAAGTACTGAACACGTCACCATGACATGACATTTTCACCACGTCAGTAACAACCCATGCAATCCATACATTCAAAGAAACTAAAATAAATAGGTTCAGAAATTAAGTTATGTGTAATAAAATGGCACATGGAAACAATATTAAACACACTAACTAAAATGTATTTAATACTTGGTACAAAATTCTTTGTTGGTAATGACAGCTTCAAGAGGCCTCCTGTATGGAGAAACTAGTCATATGCATTGCTCAGGTGTGAATTTGACCCATTCTTCCACACAGTATTCTTCATATCTTGAAGGTTCCCTGGGCCTCTTCTATGAACTCCGATCTTTAGTTCTCTCCATTAATTTTCTATTGGATTCAAGTCAGGTGAATGGCTGGGCCATTCTAGCAGCTTAAGGCCCCTTTCACATGTGCGGACCGTATGTCCGCATTTTCATCCATCCGTTTGCGGATGAAAACGGGACATACATTGGTCCCTATGTGATTGCGGGTGTCAGCGGATGAACATCCGCTGACACCCGTAATCACCCGCCTCCGCAAAGATCCGATTTTGCGGACGGAAGAAAATCAAATTTTTTCTTCCGTCATCGGATGAACACGGACACACGGTCCGTGTTCATCCGATTCCCCCCCCCCCCCCCATAGGGGAGAGCGGAGAAAAGACAGGGCGGTCCCCGCTGACATCCGTAATCACCCGCCTCCGCAAAGATCCGATTTTGCGGACGGAAGAAAATCAAATTTTTTCTTCCGTCATCGGATGAACACGGACACACGGTCCGTGTTCATCCGATCCCCCCATAGGGGAGAGCGGAGAAAAGACAGGGCGGTCCCCGCTGACACCCGTAATCACCTGCCTCGGCAAAGAACCGATTTTGCAGATGGAAGAAAATCCTATTTTTTTCTTCCGTGATTGGATCGGATGAGCACGGACACACGGTCCGTGTTCATCCGATCCCCCCATAGGGGAGAGCGGAGAAAAGAAAGGGCGGTCCCTGCACAGTGTGCGGGGACCGCCCTGTCAGCCGACGGCTCAGTGGGGATTTTACGGAGAATCCCCGCTGAGCTGACGGACACACGGAGGCGGATCATTACTGATCCGCCCCGTGTGAAAGGGCCCTTACTTTCTTTCTTTGAAACAGACTGAGAGTTTCCTTGGCTTTGTGTTTGGGATCATTGTCTTGCTGAAATGTCTACCCTCGTTTCATCTTCATCATCCTGGTACTGTAGCTGGCAGCAGATTTTTATCAATAATGTCTTGGTACATTTTTCCATTCATCCTTCCTTCAATGACCTGAAGTTTTCCAGTACAGTATGCTGAAAAATAACCCCACACCATGATGTTCCCATCCCTAACCTAACTGTTGGTAGGGTATTTTTGAGGTAATGTGCAGTGTCATTTGACCTCCAAACATGGTGTGTATTATGGCATTCAAAGAGTTTAATTTTGTTCTCATCTGACCAAACTACCATATATTCTGCCAGTATTTCACAGGCTTGTCTAAATGTTGTGCAGCAAACTTAACCACTTAAGGACCGGACCAATATGCTGCTAAATGACCCAAGGGGTTTTTACAATTCGGCACTGTGTCGCTTTAACAGACAATTGCGCGGTCGTGCGACGTGGCTCCCAAACAAAATTCACGTCCTTTTTTTCCCACAAATAGAGCTTTCTTTTGATTGGTATTTGATCGCCTCTGCAATTTTTATTTTTTGCGCTATATACAAAAATAGAGCGACATTTTTGAAAAAAAATCAATATTTTTTACTTTTTGTTATAAGAAAAATCAAATAAACTAAATTTTAGTCAAACATTTAGGCCAAAATTTATTCAGCCACATGTCTTTAGTAAAAAAAAATCGCAATAAAAAAAAATCGCTACCTAGCGGGAACAGCGACACCAATACAGCGATCAGAAAAATGATCGCTTAGTGACACTGGCAATAGGGAGTGAAAGGGTTAACTAGGGCGGTGATCAAGGGGTTAAAACTTTATTAGGGGGGGTATGGGGGCTACCCTGAACCTAACACTAACTGCCTGTCACACTGACACTAAATGCAGTGATCAGTACATATATGATCACTGCATTCAGTGACACTGTGACAGGGGGGGGGGTGATCGCAAGGGGTTAATGTGCCTGTGTGTCCTGGTGTCAGTGTAGTGTTGTGCAGACTCACTGTGTGATGTCTTCTCTCCTCAGCGGCGGTTGAAAATACCGCCGAGAGGAGAGATCACATCACTTCCCTTTTCCTGTGTTTACACAGGCAGAGGAAGTGACACACGGGGGAGCGCGCAGATTGGCTGGGAGCGATCCGGAGGGGGCGGACAAAAACAAACAGCCGCCCCCTCATCCCGGATCGCTCGGACAGCCACGGGGACCGCCGCAGGTACCGGGGGGGGGGGTCCCGATCGGACCCACGTCTAGGCAGGGACGTACAGGTACGCCAATGTGCCTGTACGTGCCATTCTGCCGACGTAAATGTACATGCGGCGGTCCTTAAGTGGTTAAAACAAACTTCAACATGTTTTTTCTTTAGAAATGGAGTCTTGTGTGGTGAGCCTGCATTACTATTTAAAACAATTGTACCTGCTAATTTCAGGTCTTTCTGAAGCTCTCCACAAGTGGTCCTTGGCACTTGGACAACTCTTCTGATAATTATTTTCACTCCTCTGTCAGAAATCTTGCAAGGAGGAGTACCTGGTCATGGCCAGTTTATGTGGAAATTATGTTTTTTGCTCTTCCGGATTATACCCAACAGTTCTTACTGGATCATACAGAAGTTTAAAAATCCTTCTGTAGCCAATACCACCAGTATGTTTTACAATAAGGCCCCATACTCACGACCAAACATGTCTGCTGAAACTGGCCCGCAGGCCAGTTTCAGCAGACATGTTTGGTCGTGTGTGGGCGCGAGCGGGCCGAATTCCAGCAAACATTTGCCCGCCGGGCCTTTTCCCAGCAGACAAATATTCCTGGACTTGTTTTAAAACAGCCCGCTGGAATTCAGCCCGCTCGGACATGTACGGTCGTCAGTACAGACCTACCGTACATGTCCAGGCGCCCGCCGTCCCTCGCATGCGTCGAATGACTTCGACGCATGCGTGGAAGCATTTTAAAGGCGGGCCGCCCACGTCGCCGCGTCATTGTCGCGGCGACACCGCGTCATCGACGCGGCGACACCGCGGACACGCCCCGCGTATTGTTTACGCGCGGACTTCTGTACGATGGTGTGTACAACCATCGTACAGAAGCCCTCTGGCAGACATGTATGGTGAAAACGGTCCGACGGACCGCTTTCACCATACATGTTTGTCCGTGTGTACCCGGCCTAAGATTGTGAAGGTCTTGAGAGAGCTCTTTAATTTTACCCATCGTGAGATGTTTCTTGTGTGACGCCCTGGTAATGAGGCTCGGTTCACACCAGTGCAACGTGGAAACCCTGCGAATCCAGTGCGGATTCCCGCATCGCACCTGAATCACTGCCCTATATGAACCACTGGTAGTGTCAATACAAAGTTATTGACACCCCTAGATTGGTTTGCAGATTGCAGTGTGAACTGTGAATTCGGACAGGAATGTGATCGCATGGGTGTGAACACCCATGCAAATCCGATTCTGGTGCGGACAAAAAAAAGGGTCCTGCATGAGTTTGTATTGAATGCAATGCGAATTCAGCCATACAGTTTGTATGGCTGAATTTGCATCGCATGTGATCTGCACAGCAATGCGGTGTGAATCGCATGCAATGTCTGGCATCTCAGCAGTGTAAACCGGCCCTGAGATACCTTTTCATAGGCCATACGTTGAGACTGAACTGGCTGATATTAATATGCTCTGTTTTATAGTCAGTAGCAACTAATGATGGGATTTAAATAAAGAAAAGAAACAAGATATCTTATTTCAGATGCACCAAGGGTCCTGGTTACATACCAGTTACCGAAAATACATAAGAATCTGCTTAGACCCCCAGGTAGACCTATAGTCAGTTGAGTAGATTCACTGTTCACTAGACGGGAATATTTGGATTACTTTTTGCAACCGCTTACCCAAAAATGCCAAGCTTTTTTAAAAGACAGCAAGGATTTGATTGAATTGATCAAACCCATGACTGTAAATGGTGATCACATTCTGGCAAGTGTTGATGTGAATTCCCTTTATACCAACATTCAGCAGCATCATGCTCTAAAAGCTGTTGAGTGGGCATTGGGAAGCACCAATATTAAACAGAAACAGAAGAATTTTTAAATTGGTAATTAAAAACAACCGTGTGCAGTCTCCAGAGCATTTTTCTCATCGTGAAAAATGGGCATTAAAAATTTAGAACACTCTAATTTTTGTTGTCGTTTTACACGTCGTGAAAAACAGTCGTGTGTAGGGTTTAACGATGGGGAAAAAACGTGCATGCTCAGAAGCAACTTATGAGACGGGAGCACTCGTTCTGGTAAAACTAGCGTTTGTAATGGAGATAAGACATCCGTCACGCTGTAACAGAATAAAAAGCACAAAGACTGAAAAGAGCGAATCGTCTCTCACCAAACTTTTACTAACACGAAACTAGCAAAAGCAGCCCAAAGGGTGGCGCCATCCGAATGGAACTTCCCCTTAATAGTGCCATCGTACGTCACCGTGCTTTGCTCGAGCATTTTTTTTTTTCACGATTGTGTGTATGCAAGGCAGGCTTGACAAGAATCACGTCGAGAAAAACTTTGTTTTTTCCATGACATTAAAAACGGTGTATGCGGCATTAGGCTCAAACTTGCACATAATGTTATCAATCCCCCTAAAAAATGATTCACTTTTTTGGATCAAACTGTTTTTTTTTAGTTGTGGCAAATGTGTGATGTGTAAGAACTCTAGAAAAGCAAAAGGAAAACCACACGCTTTAGTTCTCCATGCACTTTTAGGCTCCATGCACACTGGGCTTAAAAAAAAACATCTGTTCTCTTTGGAGTAAAAAACTTCCATATAGAGCATTTTTTGTACAAAGTTTAGGAGAGGTTTTTTTTTTTAAGAAAGGGGTGCATCGGTCCTGGAGGTACTGCAATACCAGGTCGATGCGTGGAGTGGACAGAGCAAGCTCTTCTTCCATCTCCCTGTTCTAAAAATCCATTTAATATATGGTCCCCAGATAGGGGACGTATCAGATATTAAACTGATAAGAACAGATACTACACTTGATCTTAGCCAAAAGGCCGAGAAGCGATCAAGTTTAGGAGAGTTTTAATTTTTTTTCTGCCAGTGAGCTCCAATCAGAAACGCAAATGAGAAGTTTTTTTTTTTTATGCCTCTAAACGTTGTTCCCAAAATATGCCTCTTAACGTCCTAATGTACATGGACATATAGGATAACATTGAGTTGCTTCTACAGGCATAACAAAAAACTCCTGTAGAAGCAATGTTTTTATGCCAGTGTGCATGGAGCCTTAAATTAAGAAATTCATCACATGTGGGACAACACACGTCGCATATCTCTTGTCCTGCCCTTGTCTCCAATACGGGAGGACCACAAGACAATTGGGGGTAAGACTTAAAGGGGTTGTAAAGACAAAAATATTTTCCTCCTAAATTAAAGTCTGACAGTAGCTGATAAAGTAAAAAGTAATGTTTTGCATTATAACTAGTTTGATACCTGTTGAAATCGAGCTGTTTTATTCACCTCCGTCACTCCTGATTAATTATTCTCACTGACTTCCTGGTTTGCGGTGCACATTCATTCTTGCTACATCACAGCCTAATGGGAACTACAGTTCCCATTAGGCTTAGCCTCCATGCCTGTGAGGGATAAGAAATCATCCTCACGCTGGGCTGTAGTCATAGGGAGGGGGTGAGCACATTCTGCTTTCCACCATGCAAAACAGCTCAGATGCTGGTGGAAAGCAAGAAGAGGAGTGACAGGAAATGGCATTTTCAAACCTGGATTACTGTATTTTGGAGGTCAAAAGGGAAAACGAGGTAAGTGATATTTAAATGCTCTAGCTTACAGCAATCAATTGATCTAATAAAAAACGAACCTTTAGTGTTCCTTTAAGGAACACATTAATAGAATTAAAAAGGGCTACAAAAATCATGGTTTCTCAAACCATTTTAGATTGTTCCATAACAGGGATCCTAGGGGTATTACATTCTGTGGGATAGACAGGGTGGAAGAACATTGGAGAGGTTTTAATCTCAAGAGAGCTATCTCACAGAATGAAACCTAATGGGTCCATAGGGTCCGTACTCTAAGTCCTCATGGCCTCAACATTGAATTGGATTTCATTGGTAATACCACATGGTTTTAATTGTATTTCTTTTCATTCTTATTTCACTTATTTTTAATAAAAAATAATATTTTATTCCATTTTATTTTTGTATTTATTTATTTTTTGCTTTTGTTTTTATTTTATTTGTATCTTCTAATTTTATTGTTATTCTAATTTAAATTTTATTTCTATTTTCATTTTATTTTCTATTTTATTTTTGCCAAATATGGTATTTTCCTTGCAATTTTATGTCAGAAAATTCCTATCCAATTGCTTACACATCTATATTTTTTTATGTTATTGTCCTTTATATGCCAAACTGTTTTGTTTGTGTTTGTTGTGCTATTGTTCTTAAAGTTTTGTATCTGGCAACAGGAAATGATGTAAGAGGAGGAAAATGGTGTGTTTACACACTGATCGTAATTGGTCACTTTTATCCTCCCCATAGGGACGAGTTTCCTTCCCTTGGGTATAAATAGATTCACACAGAACCAGAAGTGATGTCCTTTGATGATGCCCTGGAGGAGGGGCAAAACGCATCGATGTAACTTCCGGTTTGCGGCAATCCAATGATGCAATTACCACCTCTGTGTAATGCGCACCACCCAGTGGCGATTGTGAATGTTTTCTGAAGCCTGTTTTTTGCCAGAAATCCTGTAAGTGGCGCTTGATAAATTTATGCCCCCAGTGGACTTTCACTATGAGTCTTTTCTCTCTTTTTTTCCATTGGTGGAGTCTGGTACTTCCTTCTGCTATAAAGCATTTTCTTTGGAGTCTATATGAGGAACCATTCGACATATACCCAGATCTCTTGATCAATGCTTTAAATGACCCAGACTGCGAAGCTGAGGATCCATTGTCTCTGGTGAGTGGGGTCTCCAAAGGGGGAACATTATATTTTTTCTGCGGAAGCATTGGAGTATAAACTGTTTCACTGATCACTATGGAAACTGTGGAGCTGGAGTTTTTCCACTGATTATCAAGGCACTGTGGTATTTTAAATTGTTACATTGTCATTTTATTTTTCATTTTGTTTTTTTGTCATCAATATTTTGATGTATTGTGCACCCAGCACTAGGATATTCATTATTTAGCTTAGGCTGCTAATTACTGATAGATTTCAGCTGGTGTCTTGGCTTTCCATGCCTTTTTTGCACCTCCCTTTCTTCCTGCGTTCAATACTTTTTCCCTGTGTCATTCTATTTTATTACACATAACTTCATTTTTTAACTTATTTGTTTTGGTTTCCTTGTATGTATGAATTGCATGGGTTGTTACCGGCATGTGGTGAAAATTTCAATAGCACCTGTATTTACCTAGAAAAATGGTGACGTGTTAAATACTTATTTTACTCACTGTATACTGTATATAAAAACACACATTATACCCATAAAATAACTGAGTGGTTCAAACATATCAGGGAGGAATCGTTTTTTTTTAACCTTCCTTTGCTAGGGCCAGCTCTCTCAAGCGTTCAAAACAGGTCCATTATCCCGTCAATGTAGTGACACCACTTTCTTACGTTCCCTCTAACCCAATGCGTTTTGCAGGAATTCCATCAGGAAAAGAGAGCTACATTACAACTGTATAGTCACTGACAGTGAAACAGTCCATTAGGGTTCGTTCACACTAGACAGCACAGCAGATCAAGCCATTTTTCAGCTGCAATGTATTGAAACACATGGAGACTTCAGGAGAGCTCTGGTGTGGTGTGAGAAAATACAGCCATGCTACATTTTTCTGCTTCTTGTAATGTGAACAGAGCACATCGAATTTTTTTTTTTGTGAGCTATAATGGAGACTTGTGTTTTTCAAGATCACAAAACACACGGGTAAGAGAGCCCCTTATGTGTATAGCACCAATTCATAAAGGGATAGGCAACACTCCCATCTATAAAAATGTAAACTTCTATCCAATAACAATTATTGAGGCTGTCCAGGGCAAAGTAGCTCATTTTCATCCATCAAAATATTCAAAAGAAAGGCTGAAAAGAATCCAGAGGTGAGACCAGATGACAGACCTGAGGTAACTTCTGAAACCACCCAGTGACAAAGGGGGATTTGAATCTATAGGTGAACTGTTACACGCATTGGCCAGCTGTTTTCCCAGCAAAAGATCTGTCACCAATCCAGCACTCAGCTGACTGAAGATCTGCCCAGCAACTGAGGTAAATCTTCTTGGCAACAGCAGAAGGAACCATCAAAGCCAGGATAGTCTTTAAAACTAATTGAACCCTGGGAAAACATTTTCTTTGGTCCCCCCCAATGCAATTTTGCTTTCCACCTCAACATCACAAAAAACAAACAATGCCAAGTAAGCGTTGGGGTGCAGTCATGCCATGTACACACGATCGGTTCATCCGATGAAAACGGTCTGATGGATTTTTTTCATCAGATATCCGATGAAGCCGAGTTTCATCAGTCTTGCCTACACACCATCAGTTAAAAAACCGATCGTGTCAGAACACGGTGATGTAAAACACAACGACGTGCTGAGAAAAATGAAGTTCAATGCTCCCGAGCATGCGTTGACTTGATTCTGAGCATGCGTTGTTTTTTAACTGATGGATTTCCCCACAGACAATCGTTTTTTTCTATCGTTTTTTTAACCATCAGATCATTTTAAAACAAGTTCTAAGTTTTTCCACCGGAAAAAAAACGATGGGGCCCACACACGATCGGTTCGTCTGATGAAACCGGTCCATCAGACCTTTTTCATCAGACGAACCGATCGTGTGTATGCGGCATAACCGTTGGCATGCTTTAAAGCAGTCAATCAGACCTGCAGGCAGAATTAGAACAGTAGGGTAGCTAGTAGGTAGTTCTTAATAGCTCAGTCTATAGCAGTGGTAGGAAGTAGCTTTCTCGCCAGACACAGCAATAGTGATCCCTCCCATCAGGAGTCCGCTCACCCTGGGTTGCCCATGGCGACTCTGGTAGGCAGCACAGCAGGTCATTATCCTCAGTGCCCCACTAAAAGCAGTTCTTGCTCAGTCAATCTGAATGTCTCACATACTCATAATTACTCCAAATTACTCACAGTACCCCTAGTTACTTCAGATTACTCACAAAGATCCCTAATTACTTGCAATATTCCAAGATACTCCAACATTACTCACAATACTTCAAGTTACTATTAATTACTCACGGCACTCCAAATTACTCCAGTTAACTTGCAGTACTCCAAGTTACTCCAGACCACTCACAATGCCCCAAGATACTCTAAAAACACACACAGTACTCCAAAATCTTTAACAGTACTCCAGTTTACTCACAATGGCCCAAGTTACTCCCTATTCTCACAATACTCCTAAAAAAAATTGGGGAAGAATAGGGTTAAACCATAAAGGGGCATTTGGAGAAATTCGCACCCTTTGAATAACAGTTGCATCTAAGACCAGCCCCCCAGGCTTGAATAGTATTAAGCATAAGAATGGTCACCTGATAAAGTGCCCTACGTCCCCTAAATAAAAGTGCCTTAAGAGCTTCTGTAGAACCTACCACTGCTGCTTCCGGCCGAGTGGAGGAATTATATAAATCTGGGCATAGCCACCATACGGACGTAACCAGCTGAGTGGCTAAAAACTATTTGTATAGATGCGAAAAAGCTAATCCTCCCTGTTCACAAGGGCGCATCAAGGTATTTAATTTGTACCTAGGGTGTTTCGTCCCCCATAAAAAAAGATGAAAACAGCTGATTTAATCTTGTCAAAAAGGATACAGGGAGCCATTGTGGGGAATGTCTAAATAAATACATACATTTTGGTATAATTTTCATTTTTAAAAGATTAATGCGTCCCAATAAGGATAATGGTAGAGACTTACATGCTTTCAATTTTGACCCAATGTCTCCCAGAATCGGAGTCAGATTCAAAGACAACTTTATTGTTAATTGATTGCAAGCTGCTATAAGTTTGGGAATTTTGTCAGATTTTTTTTAATCTAATTTAAAGTGGATGTAAACCCACACACCCAATTTTTTAATTACTTCCATAGTGCTGATCTATAAGGATATACATAGTTATTCAGGTTGAAAAAAGACACAAGTCCATCCAGTTCAACCACAAAAAAATACAACGTACCATGACGGCGATTCGCCCAGGGGAGCCAATCTGCCACAGTATAACTGAGCTTTGGGAGGGAAGAAGCCTCTACCCCTGGGTCCAGGTTTTCTGGAAGAACAGCAGGCTGAGGGTTCAGGTGTGTGTATGCCTGTTATAATCAAGGGCATAGCAGTAGTTCCGGGCTTCACCCAACCCTAGGAGTCTGCGAGGCTGCAAGGGAACAGCCAAAGCTGTGCATGTTGGCACATTGTAGGTGCCGGTGTAGTCTGTGGCAGAGCAGACCGAAACCTTAAAGCGGAGTTCCACCCAAAAGGGGAAGTACCGCTTTGAGGCCTCCTTCCCCAGCCCTGTTTGTGAAATCACACTTTCTGAGCGGGTACCTGATTTTAACAGGTACCCGGCTACCAATTATACTCCAACCACCTAGGCGATCAGAAGAGTAAGTTCTCCTCCTCCCCTACTCGCAGTCTTCTGGGATACATGACAACATAAGTTGCACTGGCAGACTGCATTTCTCAGGAGTGGAACAATAGTAATTGAAACAGGTTTATTGTCCATCCGACTGTTCCCCAAGGCAACATCTAGTCACCAGATTGGGTAATCCCTGCAGAAATAAGAACGTTACCTGACCCATGTCTATCAGTAGCTTTAAGCATGTCTGGGCAGGCTACAGAGTTGATCTTACAATCTGAAATGTCTATACACTGTTCAGTGCAAAGCATTTAGTAGATGATAGAACTTGATGGACCTGACTGAAATTGGTTAAACAACATTCTTTTTGCCGCTGAACAATAAAACCACATACTAGAAAAACAGATAAGGAGGCATTGATGCTAGGGGATGTATTCCTTAGCTACTGTCTGGGTTGGTCCTCTGTTCATGGTAACCTTGGAATCCATTCTCTGCTGCATAGCTGGCCTATCAGGTTCTCCAAGTCTGCCTACACATTTGAGTTGATCTGCCATTCATTGAAAACAATCCTCTGTTGTTTCTGAGCTACTTAAGCTACAATCTCATGAGAAACTGCTACACTAGCTGAATACCGTCTTTTGTATATTGTATTCATAAAATACAGTACAGCATAAGGAAATCTCTCTGACCGTAAGATGGTTATGGACGAAAATTCAAAAAGAACATAGAATCTTCAATAAAGGTAGCAAGTGAAACAATATATTGACGTTAAATATATTTTTGAGTAGCATGTATAAGCCTAGGTTCCACACCCGCAATCCCCTGCCAAAACACATTGCTCTTAAAAACGCACAGGGATGCCATTCATTCTTAATGGCACACCAATGCATTTAAAATGCAGCACGTTTATGGGTGTGGGAACCACATGGGAAAAAGATAACAGGAGTGGCTACGGGACAACTCTGTGAATGTCCTTGTGTGACCCAGCCAGAGCCCAGATTTTAACCTGATTGAACATCTCTGGAGAGATCTGAAAATGGTTGTGCACTGACACTCCTCATCCAACCTGATGGAGCTTGAGAGGTCCTGCAAAGAAGAATGGGAGAAACTGCCCAACAAATAGGTGTACCAAGCTTGTAGCATCATACTCAAAAAGACTTTGAGGCTGCCAAAGGTGCTTTAATAAAGTATTTAGCAAAGTCTATAATTACTTACTTATTTTAAACGAAATTTGCAAAGATTTCAAACAAACTTCTTACACATTGTCATTATGGGGTATTGTTTGTAGAATTTTGAGGAAAATAATGAATTTAATTCCTTTTGGAATAAGGCTGTAACATGAAAAAATGTGGAAAAAAGTGAAGCGCTGTGAATACTTTTCAGATGCACTGTATCCAAAATGAAAAAAATAAAGTTTTGCCTTTAGTTACACTTTAAGGTTTGTGTCAGTGGCAGAACTACCAGTGTTGCAAAGGCTAGGCTTCGACTGGGCCCTGGTGTTCTGCCACTGCGGGGGCCCAAATCTCCTCCTTCCAGTCGCTTAAATTGGTAGGAAAGGCGCCTAGCGCCATAACACCCCTGCGCTGAGGAAAAGCAGACAACCCCCCCTCCGCCTGTGCGGAGTGCAGCCGATCACTTATTGGCTGGCTCATGCATGCTCAGTTCTGGAACCAGCCGATTAGTAATTGGCTGGGATTAGCTTGGCTCAGCTCAGACAGGTTGGCGGTGGCGGTTCGCTGCTGATGTTGGGGCTTCTGGAACTGGCCAATTGGTTAAAAGCTGAGCTCAGCACTGGTTCGGTCTTGGCTGGTTCGTCAGGAACTGAAATTTGCCCACCATCATTCAGAGCTCTTCAGAGTGCTCCAGCTGAAACTATGCTCATCCAAGCCTAGTCTCTCCCCTGTGGCCCCTGCGGTCTGGGCCGGGCTTGGGCCGCTGGTCAGGTGCACGTTGATGTCATGTCACTTGGTGCCTTTCCTGCACACTGGGTGCGGGGGAAGGGGAGGACCAAAAGACTAAGCCTGCAGGCATTACAGGAGGTCAGCATGTGACAACTCCAAGCCACACAGTCTGTGGGGCAGTCAGTCACTCTGGGGGTGGTCACTGATGTAAGGGGGGACACTGTTAAACGCCCAGTTAATGTATTCTCTCTGCAGACTCTGGTGTAAAGGGGAAATTTATATAAGGGGGTCGGTGGTCACTAGAGCTCCTGCCCCCTACATCAGAGTTCCCAGCATCCCCCTTAAATCAAAGCTCCCAGAATTACCCATTACATTAGAGTCAGCAAAATTCATTCTTACAATGCAAGGGGAAATGTTGCAGACTTTGAGGTTAGGAGGAACGCTGATGTAAGGGGGTGTTTGAAGACCAGAGAACCTCTTACATCAGAGTTCCCACTTACATCACAGTCCACGGTGCTTCCCTTTAAATTAGGGCCCGCAGAGTTCTGTGAAGTAAGGTGGAACTCTGTGGATTCGCATGTAAGGGGAAACTCTGTAAATTGCCCCAAGATCAGTGGGAAGGACTCCGGGCCTGGAGGGAAGGGCCCCTGGCTCAGGTCAGAGGGGCCCTTCATGGTTTCTTGCACTGGGGCCTTGAAGGTTCTAGTTATGCCTCTGGTTTGTGTATTTATCCATTCATACAGTAGGTTGTGGGCTCCCATGCAAAATCCATGCTATTTTTGTGTCTGTAATATGATTTATATAAATGTATCATGTTTTTCTGAATTAGGAAGGATTTGTGATACTGCATACATTATTGTACTGAACAGAACTCATCTGCAAAATAAAATAGATGCAATTCTTATAATAATATGAAAATGTCCTACTTATTCTGGCTTCGGTTGCCCACATTTGCCACATGTATTTCCATACAATTTATAACTAAGTAATTTAGTTCCTTTGCAACTCTACAAGAGCATTTTTACGTAATCTGTTTCAGTTGCATTCTGTAATTTGTATTCATGATTTTTTTCCGTAAACTGGATTAGGAATTTAAAGCGGTCTGGCGGTAAAAAAAATATATATATAAAAGTCAGCAGCTACAAACACTGTAGCTGTTGACTTTTAATAAGCACACTTACCTGTCCAGGTTGCCCGTGATGTCAGCCGCCAGAGGCCGATCAGTCCCTCGGACCGGGTCCCGGCGCAGCCATCCTCACTGCCCTCCTTGCGGCTTCACTGCCCGTTTCCTACTGCGCAGTCGCACGGCTTTTTGTGAATGGGCACACTGTCCTGTCCTGAAGGCAGCGCGCCTCCATTTCCCAGGAGCCAATGCGAGGCAGATTAGGACGATCTGCCTAATAACAGCCTTTTCTGGTAAGTATGCTATTTTTTTATGGTGGACCTCCACTTTAAGTGCTTGTGGTATATGCCATGAGAGTGTGCATTTTAAAGTCTTCAGACAAAAACTGTAGTAAGGGGAAATCCCAGATAGAACATTTATTACCGTACAACACATTGCACCTCAGCACAGACTATTACATCAGTGGGACAAAAATGTATACCATTGCATTGTATTTTTGGTCTACTGATGTGAAGGCTTGGCAACCTGTGTTCACCATGATACACTCATACTCAGCAGATTCTTTATACTTTCACCTGGTAAACCGTTAAGCATTGTTACAGGGTGGCAATGCTGCTTCTGTAGTTTCTAACTGCAGAAGCAGTGTTGTCACTGATGGAGAAATTGATTTTTCAATTATTGTGGCACACTGATGTATTGGGATGCCTCCAAAACCTGGTTAAGGGGCCATATAAGGATGGTTTTACCTTAACTGACCTAATGCTATAGGAATGTCATTGTAAACTGATCATATGTCTAAGCCCACCAATGTCCTTTCAGAAAATGTACAGTGGGGCAAAAAAGTATTTAGTCAGCCACCAATTGTGTAAGTTCTCCCACTTAAAAAGATGAGAGAGGCTTGTAATTGTCCTTATAGGTATACCTCAACTATGAGAGACAAAATGTGGAAACAAATTCAGACAATCACATTGTCTGATTTGGAAAGAATTTATTTGCAAATTATGGTGGAAAATAAGTATTTGGTCATTATCAAAAGTTAATCTCAATACTTTGTTATATATACTTTGTTGGCAATGACAGAGGTCAAAGGTTTTCTGTAAGTCTTCTTGTTGTCACACACTGTTGCTGGTATGTTGGCCCATTCGTCCATGCAGATCTTCTCTAGAGCAGTGATGTTTTGGGGCTGTCGCTGGGCAACACGGACTTTCAACTCCCTCCAAAGGTTTTCTATGGGGTTGAGATTTGGAGACTGGCTAGGCCACTCCAGGACCTTGAAATGCTTCTTACGAAGCCACTCCTTCGTTGCCTGGGTGGTAATTTTGTGATCATTGTCATGCTGAAAGACCCAGTCACGTTTCATCTTCAATGCCCTTGCTAATGGGAGGAGGTTTGCACTCAAAATCTCACAATACATGGCTTCATTCATTCTTTCATGTACACGGATCAGTCGTCCTGTTTCCTTTGCAGAAAAACAGCCCCAAAGCATGATGTTGCCACCCCCATGCTTCACAGTAGGTATGGTGTTCTTTGGTTGTAACTCAGCATTCTCTCTCCTCCAAACACGACGAGTTGTGTTTCTACCGACCAGTTCTACTTCGGTTTCATCTGACCATATGACATTCTCCCAATCCTCTTCTGGATCATCCAAATGCTCTCTAGCAAACCTCATACGGGCCCGGACATGTACTGGCTTAAGCAGGGGGACACGTCTGGCAATGCAGGATCTGAGTCCCTGGTGGCGTAGTGTGTTACTGATGGTAGCCTTTGTTACATTGGTCCCAGCTCTCTGCAGGTAATTCACTAGGTCCCCCCGTGTGGTTCTGGGATTTTTGCTCACCGGTCTTGTGATCATTTTGACCCCACGGGTTAAGATCTTGCGTGGATCCCCAGATCAAGGGAGATTATCAGTGGTCTTGTATGTCTTCCATTTTCTAATTATTGCTCCCACAGTTGATTTCGTCACACCAAGCTGCTTGCCTATTGCAGATTCAGTCTTCCCAGCTTGTTGTAGGTCTACAATTTTGTTTCTGGTGTCCTTCGACAGCTCTTTGGTCTTTACCATAGTGGAATTTGGAGTGTGACTGTTTGAGGTTGTGGACAGGTGTCTTTTATACTGATAACAAGTTCAAACATGTGCCATTAATACAGGTAATGAGTGGAGGACAGATGAGCCTCCTAAAGAAAAAGATACAGGTCTGAGAGAGACAGAAATTTTGCTTGTTTGTAGGTGACCAAATACTTATTTTCCACCATAATTTGCAAATAAATTCTTTCCAAATCAGACAATGTGATTGTCTTGATTTGTTTCCACATTTTGTCTCTCATAGTTGAGGTATACCTATGATGACAATTACAGGCCTCTCTCATCTTTTTAAGTGTGAGAACTTGCACAATTGGTGGCTGACTAAATACTTTTTTGCCCCACTGTATGTTATCTTCCTTTAAAGATTAGATCACTTTCCAGTTACCATTGATTTTTACTTACCCACTAGTCCTGTATATGCCAAAGCCAAAATTGGAATAAACTTTTCCTCTAACAGAACTGCGAAAAGCATGTCAGTCCTTATCATCTGCCAAGCTGTTGGAAAGGGGTGGAGACCCTTGGAAAAACATCTATATTCTAACTGCAGTCACTTTATGGCCCCTTTCACATTGGGCCGTGTTTTCGGAATTTTTTGGGGGCGTTTTGGTGTTAAAAAAAAGTCTGTAAAGTGTGAAAGCACTCGGGTTTTCACATTGGGATTGCAGATGCAGCTTCTTTCAGGCGCTTTACAGGCCCTTTTTTTAACGCTAAAGCGCCTGAAAAACGCCCCAGTGTGAAAGGGGTCTATATATTCTTTTGATATTATTATATTTGTATTTCTGTCACTCTATGGCCTCGTACACACGACTGTTTTCCTCGACAGAATCCATCAAGAAACTTGGTGGCAGAGTTTTTTTGCCGAGGAAAACGGTCGTGTGTATGCTTTTCATCAAAAAACTGTCGAGGATCTCGACGAGGAAAAAAGAGAACAAGTTCTCTTTTTCCTCGACGGGAGTCTCAATTTCCTCGTTGTGTTCCTCGTCGGGCTGGTTTTCGGCGAGAAACACGTTCGTGTGTATGCTTAGAAACCCGCGCATGCTCAGAATAAAGTATGAGACGGGAGCGCACCTTCGGTAAAAGTAGCGTTTGTAATGGAGATAGCACATTTGTCACGCTGTAACAGACTGAAAAGTGCAAATCGTCTCTTACCAAACTTTTACTTAACACGCAGTAACATGAGATTAGCAAAAGCAGCCCCAAGGGTTGTGCCAGTGGAATCAAACTTCCCCTTTATAGTGTCGTTGTATGTGTTGTACGTCACCACGTTTGAGAACAAGGAGATTTGGTCTTGACAGTGTGTACGCAAAGAAAGCTTGTCAAGTTTCTCGACAAGCCTAACAAGGAACTCGTCGAGGAAAACGATGTCTTTTCCGACGAGTTCCTCGGTCAAGTGTATGAGGCCTATCTGTCAATACTTAATAATTAAATGTGATATATTTGCAGTTGTTTGTGTGATCTCTCTATGCACATCTCGAAAAACCCCAAAAATTTAAGCTATCACGTAAATAAAACAGTCAGCCTGTGCTGCCTGCTAGTACAAACAACCTGCTGATATACCGATACACACAGATTACAGCAAGCCTGCATACATTTTTTTTCAAAATATTTTTTTTTATAAATATATCTCAATTGTTAAGTTCTTCTTTAAGGGAATCCTTCATGTTCATGGCACGTGGATCACTCTATCTAATGCCGCGTACAGACGGTCGTTTTTTGTGATGAAAAAAAAAACGACGTTTTAAATCATGAAATAAAACAACGTTTTTGAAACTTCATTTTCAAAAACAACGTTGCCTACACACCATCGTTTTTTCAAAATGCTCTAGCAAAGCGCGGTTACGTTCAGCACTCTTTTCCATTGAAACTAGCTTCATAACTTGCTTCTGAGCATGCGCGGGTTTAAAAACGTTGTTTTAAATGTCGTTTTGCCCACACACTATCATTTTAATTAACAAAAAATGACGTTTTGAAAAACTACACAAAAAATTCGAGCATGTTCGAATTTTTTTTTTTGTCGTTTTTCAGAAGACATAAAACGACGTTTTCCCCACACACGGTCATTTTAAATGACGTTTTCAAAAACGTTGTTTTTTTTTTCATCACAAAAAACGACCGTCTGTACGCGGCAATAGTTTACTCACATGGACAACTAGTTTTTGGTTTATGAAGAAAAAAGAAAAACAAACAAAAAAAGAAAAGGAACTATCCTACCTGGTTTTGTTTGATTTGCACAAATTAACCAGTTGCTGACGGCCGTACGACTTTGTACGGCCTCAGCGCGGCTCTGAATTTCTAACAGGCCGTGTTTTTACGGCCTCCCCTTTGCTCGTTCCCCGCGCGCGCTCACGAGCGCGCAGCGGGGAACTACTGTCATCGCCGCGTCCCCTGGATACAGCCGCACACAGATCGCGGTAAATAGCCAATCACAGCGGCTATTTACAGCGCGATCTGGACAGCCAATGACGGATGATCTCATATGTAAACATATGAGATCATCTCTCATTGCCGTCTCTCTCTCCACACACAGACGCCGCGTGTGTGGAGAGAGAGTGAGTTAAAACATGTTGCTACAGTGAAAGTATTATAAAAAGTTAAAAAAAGTGCCCATCAGCGCCCAATCAGTGCCCAATCAGTGCCCACCTGTACCCACCTGGTGCCCACCTGTGCCACAGTACAGCCCGTGCCACAGTACTGCCCGTGCCACAGTACCGCCCGTGCCACAGTACCGCCCGTGCCACAGTACCGCCCGTACCACCTGTGCCCGCCTGTGCCATCAGTACCGCCTGTGCCATCAGTACCGCCCGTGCCACAGTACCGCCCGTGCCACAGTACCGCCCGTGCCACCGTACCACCTGTGCCACAGTACCACCTGTGCCCGCCTGTGCCATCAGTACCGCCCGTGCCATCAGTACCGCCCGTGCCATCAGTACCGCCCGTGCCATCAGTACCGCCCGTGCCACAGTACCACCTGTGCCCGCCTGTGCCATCAGTACCACCTGTGCCATCAGTACCGCCTGTGCCATCAGTACCACCTGTGCCATCAGTACCGCCTGTGTCATCAGTACCGCCTGTGCCCACCTGTGATCAGGGCCCATCTGCAACACCTCAGTGCCCATCTGTGCCGCCTCAGCGCACATCTGTGCCGCCTCATCTGTGCAATCAGTACACATCTGTGCCGCCTCATCCGTGCACATCTGTGCAATCAGTACACATCTGTGCTGCCTCATCAGTGTACATCTGTTCCACCACCTCAGTCCCCATCTCTGCCACCTCAGTCCCCATCTCTGCCACCTCAGTCCCCATCTCTGCCCATCTGTGCCACCTCAGTGTACATCTGTGCCACACACACCGCCAGCAATGTCAAAACGTCGCTATTCCTTACAGGAGGCATTTCAGATTATTTCTGCACCTGATGAGAGCAATGTGGAGCTCCCTGTTTCTGATTCCCAATCGGATTCGGACGTAGACTATGAGCCAGTCTACACCAGTGGAACAGCGACAGGCTCAGAGGGGGAAGATGGTCAGCCCGCCAAAAGAAGGCGCTCTGGTGAGGAGGCAGTGGCATCCACCAGCACCGACATGCCATCCACCAGCACCGACATGCCATCAACCAATACTGAAGTGCCATCCACCAGTACCGTCGTGCCATCCACCTCTACCGAATTGCCATCCACCAGCACCGCAGTACCCCAGCAACAAAGGCCAAGGACCCATGCCAGCCTTCCCTATGCCCTTCAGTACCCCCTGTGGCTTCCTCCAAATTCCGGAGAAGCCAACATTCCCCCTTTCACTGCCCAGCCAGGAGTCCAGGTAAACACGGACAATTTTTCCCCAATTTAATTTTTCGATTTATTTTTCCCTGAGGAACTGCTTTCTAGCATTGTGGCCCAGTGCAACTTGTATGCCCAACAATTTATCATCAAGAACCCCACATCGTCCTATGCCCGTCCCTTCCAGTGGAGAGACCTTACAGTGGATGAGTTCAGGATTTTTTTAGGCCTCACTTTTTGCATGGGACTCAACCCAAAAAATGAAAAACATTCCTTTTGGTCAAAACGCCCCATTTACCACATGCCAATTTTCTCCACAACAATGCCCAGATCCCGATATTTTATAATCATGAGGTTCCTCCACTTCAATGATAATACACAGTGCCTTCCCCGAAATGACCCCAATTTTGACAGGCTTTTCAAAATTCGCCCCTTATTAGATTATTTTTCGCAATTATTCCCCCAAATATATACCCCGGAACAAAACGTATGTGTCGACGAGTCCCTAGTAAAATTTTGTGGCCGACTTAAAATCAAACAATTTATACCCAGCAAAAGGGCCCGCTATGGGGTGAAGGTCTACAAACTTTGCGAACGAGCCACAGGGTACCTTTATTCCTTTTTGGTGTACCAAGGGAAGGACACCCAGCTGAATCCCCCCGATTGCCCAGACTACTTGGGATCAAGTGGGAAAGTTGTCTGGCAACTCATCAACCCCCTCCTTGATAAAGGATACCACCTGTACGTGGACAACTTCTATACGTCTCTTCCTCTGTTCCACAACCTGCACCGAAAGAAGACGCCAGCATGTGGCACCGCCAGAAAGAACCGGAAAGGCTTTCCGCAAAGCCTTGTGAATACAAAGCTGAAGAAAGGGGAATCGGCGAGTCTGCGCAACAAGGAGGTTCTGGCAGTGAAGTGGAGGGACAGAAGAGACGTATATATGTTGTTCTCCATCCACAACGATTCTTTTGTTGAAACCCGCAGAAGGCGTGGCACCACCATCCAAAAACCCACCTGCATTCAGGACTACAATTTGTTCATGGGGGGAGTCGACTTAAACGACCAAATGTTGGAACCATACCTTGCCACAAGACGCACGTACCATTGGTACAAAAAGGTAGCAATTTATTTTTTTCATTTGGCCGTCTACAACTCCCATATTGTTTACCGCAAATCAACCCAAAACCCCCTACCCTTCCTTGGCTACCTGGAGGAAATTACCACTTCCCTGATATTCCCGAACGACCTGCCCCAAAACATCCGATCAGATGTTCTAAGTCGGCTCTCCGAACGGCACTTCCCGGATAAGATCCCTCCCACAGCATCAGGCCGACGAGCTCAAAAAAAATGTAAAGTGTGTACCAGTGGAGGAGTCAGACGGGACACAGTTTATTATTGTGCAGAGTGTCCTTCCAAACCCGGCCTCTGTATAACTGACTGTTTCAAACGTTACCATACTAAACTAAAGTATTAGTTTAGTATGGTAAACGTAATCCTCCGTTCCTGCCTTCTCACCCCTTATGCCACTGCCTGCTTTTGTAACTGACCCCGGCTTGTTATTGGACCACCCTTCTGCCTAATGATTTTGTAATACCGCTGCCTGATTTGGAATTGACCCTGGACTGTTTTTTGACCATTCTTCTGCCCAACGATTTTGTAATACCTCTGCCCGATTTGGAATTGACCCTGGACTGTTTTTCGACCATTCTTCTGCCTAACGATTCTATACTGCCTCTGCCTGATCTGGAACTGACCTCGGACTGTTTGACCATGCCTTTTGCCTGCCTCTTGGACTGATCTTGTACCCTGCTACTGGACTAGTGGGATTCAACACAGGGGTCTCACATATGTGAGGGGCGCCAGAAAAGTTTTTCTGGATGAAGAAAACTTTTTTGTTTTCTCATGCTAGATTAGGGTCTGGTTGCCCGGAGGCTTCAAAGAGATTTGGGTGGGAGAAGCCTCTACCCCTGTCCCCATTCTGTCCTGAACGAGGCCCTCCTTCTGCCTGCTGCCTGTAGGACCTATGCCATCATGCCTCTGCCTGTTGCATGAACTGACCACCTGCAGTATCCCTGCCTGGACGTTGCTGACCAAGTCCCTGCCTGCTGCCTGGACCAGTGCTATCTGCTGTGTAGAACTGCACTACTATTACCAAGGTAATCTTTTGTTTACGCTTTGCTCAGCATAATGTATTTTGGGGTGTAATTCTTGGTATGTGCATGCTATGTGTCTCTGGAACACCTGACGGTGTTCCTTGCATGTTGGATCTCTATATGTGGTCAGGCTGTGTAGAAGTCTCACACATGGGGTATCGTTTTACTCAGGAGGAATAGCGGAATGTATTTTGGGGTGTCATTTTTGCTATGTACATGCTATGTGTTGGAAATATCTTATCAATGGACAACTTTGTGTAAAAAAAATGCGTTTTCATTTTTTTTCCACATATTCCAAAAACTTCTGGAAAAAAATGAACCGTTCAAAAGACTCATTATGCCTCATAGATTATACGTTGGGGTGTTAGCTTTCCAAAATGGGGTCATTTTGTGGGTAATTCCATTGTCCTGGTGTTCCAGGGCCTTCAAACGTGTAATAGGTTGTCAACTAGTTAGATGTGCAATTTATGCTCCTAAAACCCCTGATGGCGCTCCCTGCATGTTGGGCATCTGTATGTGGCCAGGCAGTGAAAAAGTCTCACACATGGGGTATCGTTTTACTCAGGAGGAGTAGCAGAATGTATTTTGGGGTGTCATTTTTGCTATGTACATGCTATGTGTTGGAAATATCTTATCAATGGACAACTTTGTGTAAAAAAAAATGCGTTTTCATTTTTTTTCCACATATTCCAAAAACTTCTGGAAAAAAATGAACCGTTGAAAAGACTCATTATGCCTCATAGATTATACGTTAGGGTGTTAGCTTTCCAAAATGGGGTCATTTTGTGGGTAATTCCATTGTCCTGGTGTTCCAGGGCCTTCTAAATTGTAATAGGTTGTCAACTAGTTAGATGTGCAATGTATGCTCCTAAAACCCCTGATGGCGCTCCCTGCAGGTTGGGCATCGTTATGTGGCCAGGCAGTGGAAAAGTCTCACACATGGGGTATCGTTTTACTCAGGAAGAGTAGCAGAATGTATTTTGGGGTGTCATTTGTGGTATGCATATGCCATGTGAGAGAAATAAGCTATTACAATGACACTTTTGAGAAATTTTTTAAATAAAAAATAAAAATCTTAATTTTGCAAAGTGTTTTGGGAAAAAATGACAACTTCAAATAACTCACCATGCCTCTTACTAAATACCTTGGGATGTCTACTTTCCAAAAAGGGGTTATTTGGGGGGAATTTGTACTTTCCTGGCTTGTTAGGGTCTCAAGAAATGAGATAGGCCTTCAAAACATCAGGTGTGATCAGATGTGATAATTTATTATGATTTGCACTATAGCTTGTAGACTCTAAAACTTTCACACAGACCAAATAATTTCCAAAAAAATTGGGTTATTTTTATCAAAGACATGTAGCAGTATAAATTGTGTCCAAAATTTATGAAGAAAAATTAATATTTTGCAAAATTTTATCACAGAAACTAAGAAAAAAACATTTTTTTTCTAAATTTTTGGTCTTTTTTCATTAATAGCGCAAAAAATAAAAAACCCAGAGGTGATCAAATACCACCAAAAGAAAGCTCTATTTGTGGGGAAAAAAAGGACAAAAAAATCATTTGGGTGCAGTGTTGCATGACTGAGTAATTGTCATTCAAAGTGTGAGAGCCCTGAAAGCTGAAAATTGGTCTGGTCAGGAGAGTGTTTAAGTGCCCAGTATGGAAGTGGTTAAACTAACAATTTATAGTCAGAGAGATGTCTATATACCTTTAAATATAACAATACCATTTCCCACTTTAACTAGCTTAGGTGATTCAAAGTTATTCAGTAACATAAGTCAATAAACTGTTCTTGTTCCATACTTCCTTATATAAGACTCTTAAAAAGATTAGACAGTCAGGCCATATCATTTATATCATGATGTAATATTTGCTTCCAATGTGTGCAGTTGGTCACGGCTCACTTTAGTAAAGGGCCTCATGGATGAGTCTTGTTTGCAATAGCTGATGAACTACTAGTATGTTTACAAGCTGTATTTTTATTAAAAGGAACTCCAGCTATAGGAACTGTCCAAACTTTACACAGACACGTAAGTACATGAGCAAATAAAAATAGGCCCTTTTTCACACAGGCTTTTCGATTAGGTCCACCTGTCAGTTTTTCAGGCGGACCTGATTGGAGCCTCCATTCACTCCTATGGAGTGGCGGATATCGGCGGTGACATGTCTGCTGCTATCCGATCCTGTCTGTGAAATCCAGACGGATGGTGACCCTATTTTCCAGTATGGAATAATGGCAACAACTGCGCTAAGTTAAAAGATTAATAATGTCTGGATTAATAAGCAGCGACTATTCTGTGAACAACAGTGAACAAAATTGGAAAATATATATAGTTGCGCTAAACCAAAAGAAAAAATATATTTTGTGCTATCAGATAAACACATAGCCCAAAGTTGAACCGTGTGTGTCTGATGTTGATAAATATAGGTGTCGAAGACAACACAAATCTATAGGTATATACACTCAAATATAATAACAAAGTACACCAAACATTTAAGTGCATTCACCACATTAGGCAGATATAACACTGATCAACATAGTGAATATGTAAACAAAGATTCCAGTCCATCTGGTGGATGGGTGAGATAAGGTGTACAAAAATTAAAAATTGAAAAATTAATATAAGGGATAAATGAAGATAAAGTCCCAGTGAATGTAGAAAGTCCTTAGTTGAACAGCTGGTATACACCCATGCACACTCCAAAGATTAATGAAGCCTTGTGATCCCAAGAGCTACTGTGAATCCGCCACCTTTAGTCAAAGAATCTGCTTACCAGAGCCAAAGGTCCTCATGGACCAAGTACAGCATATAAAACTGGCAGGGAACTGGTTAATACTGTGTCCGGATTGGGGAAAGATCAAAGACGCTCCACATGAATCACTTGGTCACTCAATGGCATGGATCATATAAGGAAAGAAGGGCCTCACATAGCATAAAACCAGAGGATACTTTATTGTAGATAAAATTTAAAATCAAACACTCACATTTCGGTAGATATATTGAGCATTGAGCCTGTAGCACCGGCCGGACGCTAACAGGCAAGCCACTCAAGTAGAGATACTGCGATAGAAGGGGATGACGTCAGCACGCCGCTCGCTCTGCCCGACGAGTGGCGGATTCAAGGTGGCGGATTCACAGTAGCTCTTGGGATCACGAGGCTTCATTAATCTTTGGAGTGTGCACCGGTGTATACCAGCTGTTCAACTAAGGACTTTCTACATTCACTGGGACTTTATCTTCATTTATCCCTTATATTAATTTTTCAATTTTTTATTTTTGTACACCTTATCTCACCCATCCACCAGATGGACTGGAATCTTTGTTTACATATTCACTATGTTGATCAGTGCTATATCTGCCTAATGTGGTGAATGCACTTAAATGTTTGGTGTACTTTGTTATTATATTTGAGTGTATATACCTATAGATTTGTGTTGTTGTCCACACCTATATTTATCAACACCAGACACACACGGTTCAACTTTGGGCTATGTGTTTATCTGATCTGCGTTTTCACTGATAGCACAAAATATATTTTTTCTTTTGGTTTAGCGCAACTATATATATTTTCCGACCCTATTTTCCAGCCATCTGGGGGATCGGATGGGATCGCACGAAAACCGACAGGTGGCCTGTTTTCATCCAATCTTCATAAAAGTATTCATACCCCTGGAAATTTTCCAAATTTTGTCATGTTACAAACGAAAACGTACATTTATTTTGTTGGAATTTTATGTGATAGACCAACACAAAGTGGCACAAACTTGTGAAGTGGATGGAAAATGATAAATGGTTTTCAATTAAAAAAAAATATATCTGAAAAGTGTGGCGTGCATTTGTATTCAGCCCCCTTTGTAGAACCACCTTTCAGTGTAATTACAACTGCAAGTCTTTTTGGTCTCTAGAGAGTGACATTTTTGCCCATTCTTCTTTGCAAAATGGCAAAAAGTTCTGTCAGATTGCCTGGAGAGAATCCGTAAACAGCAATTTTCAAGTCTCGCCACAGTTTTTCAATTACTTTTAGGTCTGGACCTTGACTGGGCCATTCTAACACAATATGCTTTGATCTAAACCATTCCATTGTAGCTCTGGCTGTATGTTTGGGGTTGTTGTCCTGCTGGAAGGTGAACCTTGGTGTTGAGTTATTCACTTAACGGCAGGGCCGGACTGGGGATAAAAACCAGCCCTGGGAAAAAATTCATACCAGCCCCACAGCATTATTATACCAGCGTAACAGCATAGCGTCATTATTTTCTTGTTCATGAAAGGGAAAAACCATACATTTTAAAGCACATTTGAAGAGTGTATTATATATACAGTAGATAAGACAGATATGAAATCACATAGGGCTTTATATATATATATATATATATATATATATATATATACATATATATATATAAAAGCAAATTCCAGTTAAAAGTGGTAAAAATGGTCAATCATCAAGGGGGACCCCAGGAACTCAGAATGTGGGGGGGACCACCTTCCGCAGAAAGAATACACTAAGGTAAAGGGGGTGGGTTACTGATATAGGGGGAAAACCTTTATATCAGTGCCCCCTTACATTATCGTATTTACTTCCCCCTTACATCAGTGACCCCTTTCAGACTGGCCTAGCGGTGCTGTCACTGACCTCCTCTCAGGTGCACCGTGCAGGGCTCAGTCAATCGGCTCTAGCTCGGTGGCTCTGGTTTTGTCCTATAGTCTGTGCCCATCAAATGCAGCCTCACTGTGTCCATCATTGTAGCCTCACTGTGCCCATCATTGCAGCCTCACTGTGCCCACCATTGTAGCCTCACTGTGCCCACCATTTCAGCTTCACTGTGCAAACCATTGCAGCCTCGCTGTGCCCATCATTGCAGCTGTGCCCATCATTGCAGCCTCACTGTGCCAATCAAATGCAGCTTTACTGTGTCCATGAATGTAGTCTTGCTGTGCCCACAAATGCAGCCTCACTGTGCCCATAATTGCAGCCCCTCCTATGCCCCATGTCCCAGTATGCAGTCCCTGTCTGTGGGAAGGTGTGTTGTTGATGCTTGGTACGGTGCCTTCCATGCCAGCAGGATATCCATGATCTTCATCAGCAGGCAGGGTCTGTTCTCGTTTTGGATGGGGACAGTGCTCCTTCCAGAGGATCTGTTTGCTGTGAGATGGAGTGGTCCCTGGCCACCTGCACCTTCAGCCGTCCTCATTTCCTGCCCCCAGTCAGCCTGTCCTCTGGTCCTGGGAAAGTGAGAGCACTGGGTGGGAGCTGGAGAGAAGGGAGAGCGGAGAGCACTGCCGGGGTTGGAGAGCACATGGGTAGGGGCAAAGAGCAGGGGGGAGTGGAGATCACACAGGTGGGGAGCACTTTATTTTCCTCAGTCTAGGCCAATACGTATTCTTCTACATCATTTTGGTAAATTTTGGTAAAATTTCTGGTTTGCGCAAAAGTTATAGCACCTACAAAATATGGGACAGAATTTTTTTTTTTATTATTATTATTTTTACTAGTAATGGCGGCGATCTGCGATTTTTATTGGGACTGCGACATTATGGCGGACACATCAGACACTTTTGACACCATTCACATTTATACTGCGATCAATGCTATAAATATGCACTAATTACTGTATAAATGTGACTGGCGGGGAAGGGGTTAACACTAGGGGGCGAGGAAGGGGTTAAATGTGTACCCTGCATAGTGTTTCTAACTGTGGGGGAAGGGGACTGACTGGGGGAGGTGACCGATCTGTGTCCCTATGTACAAGGGACACAGCATTGGTCTCCTCTCTCCCTGACAGGACGTGGATCTGTCTGTGTAACCGGCGATCGCGGGTGCATGGCGGACATCGCGGCTGCCAGGCACGCGCATTGGCATCTCAGTGATGCGGCTCGGCCCCCAGTGGCTGGAGGCCGTATATAGATCCACACTGCGGCCGTACAAAGTCGTACGGCCGGCAGCAAGTGGTTAAGCATATATTTGTTTTTTTATTGGGTTATGTCTTTCTGATATACCTTAAAATGCATGATTAGCCTGTATACTATTGCATAAAACTCAATAAAGTTTGTTAAAGAAAAAATTAAAAAGATTGCCCTATTTGGCTTCATCCAACTTCCTATCAACTCTGACCAGCTTCCCTGTCCCCACAACATGATGTTGCCACCACCATGTTTCACGGTGGGGATGGTGTGTTCCGGGCAATGTGCAGTGTTAGTTTTCCGCCACACATAGCGTTTTTCATTTAGGCCAAAAAGTTTAATTTTGGTCTCATCTGACCAGAGCATCTTCTTCCACATGTTTACTGTCCCCCACCTGGCTTCTCACAAATTGCAAACAGGACTTCTTATAGGTTTCTTTCAACAATGTCTTTCTTCTTGCCACTCTTCCATAAAGTTCAGATTTGTGGAGTGCACAACCAATAGTTGTCCTGTGGACAGATTCTCCCACCTGAGCTGTGGGTCTCTGTAGATCTTCGAGAGATACCATGGGCCTCTTGGCTGCTTCTCTGATTAATTCTCTCCTTGGCCTGTCAGTTTAGGTGGACAGCCATGTTTTGGCTGTCCACCTTTTAGGTTTACAGTTGTGCCATACTCTTGATAGGGAAAATGGAATAGCCATGTATTTTTTCCCAATCACTCAAGAACCTCACGATGAATCTCACGGTGAACAGTCATCATGTCAGAGGTCTGCTAGTATCCCATGGTGTATAGTTTACTGAGCTAGGAGAAATTGCACAGCCTCCTTTTAGACCTATACAATTGTGTACTAAGCTTTTTTTTAGTTCATGCAAATATACACTGTTAGTTGCCTTTTAAGAAATAGTAGACAGAATAGGGATTGTCATTATGGGTAATTATAAAGAAAAAATAAAGTTACCAGTTACAAACACTGTAGCTGCTGACTTTTAATAAACATGCACTTACCAGTCCAAGGATCCAGCGATATCACCTGTTCCTGAAATAATCTTTCACCCAAGGCAGAACAGACCTAGCTGATGCTTGTCAGTATGACATCATTTAATTAATTAGAAGCGCACACATGTCCGTTCTCTACATTACCTGCACTGTTTGGGAAATTCTATGTATGCAGTGTGTACCTCCTATAGGATTTAAACAAATGCTATTGGATATTAACATCATTATTTGTTGCTCTGTTGCTAAGCTGTATTAAACCAAAAATATAAAATTATAAAATATGAAATACAGCTTAGCAACAGAGCAACAAATAATGATGTTAATATCCAATAGCATTTGTTTAAATCCTATAGGAGGCACACACTGACAAGCAGGTAATGTAGAGAACAGACATGTGTGAGCTTCTAATTGCAGTATACCAATCATTAGATGTGGTGGCTATATTAGTTTTCTTTTCTTATGCCTCGTACACACGACCAGTTTTCCTGGCAGGAAAACTGCCATGAGAGCTTTTGGCCAGGAATCCCGGCCGTGTGTATGCTCCATCGCAGTTTTCCCGACAGGAAAACCGCCGGGAATCCCGACGGGAAAAAAGAGAACATGTTCTTTTCTTTCCACCGGGATTCCCGGCGGTTTTTAAGCCGGCAGTTTCCCTGTGGGGGAAAACCTGAGGTGGAGAATACACACGGCTGGGTTTCCCGACCAGAGCTCTCATTGCAGTTTTCCTGTCGGGAAACCCGGCCGTGTATAGGGGGAAAAAGCTACCGAGCCGGTTCTCGGGAAAACCAATCTTGTGTACGAGGCATTAGGCTTTGTTCCCTCTGTTTTCACTTGATCTTGCCAGTAACACCCCTCCTGTATTAGAGATACATTACTCTGTATGAATGTGCACAGGGGGTACATTTGGACAGCTGCATTGTCAGTTTGGGGGGAGTGTCAAATTTACTGGTAGATTTAAATACAGTAACAATTTGAAACCAAACTCCACCTAACTCTTTATAAGCAGTTACAGCAAACCATTTTATTTTTCCTTTTGGTATAAAGATTCTCAGCCTGTTCTTTTGAAAACAGAATTATTGGCTAAATCACCAGATAAAAATAAAAGAAAGAAAGCGTAAAAAAGAAAATGAATGCTGCCATCACATCTACGAATTGGTAAACTGCAATATAATAAATGTTTGCTTTTACGCTTTGTAACCATGTACTGTATGTGTCATATTCCAAGGTAGTGTGGTTTGATATTCACAAGAAAAATTGATTATGGAAAGATGGTTAATTATTTAGTTTTGTTATCATCTTCAAGTCAACATCCTGTGTTTCGTCTTTGATACGAAATGTAACAACTTCTTCTATCTGCACCAGGTCAGTCTGTGAACTTTCTGTTCAAATGTAGACTTCAAAAGACTTCATGTCACAGAGTAACTGTGTCACATCTTCCCAAGAGACGACGTGCCTGTGTTCTCAAAATCATAAAGAAAAGGCTATATTACTACTTGCTTCATAGCTCCAACAAATAACATCACAGGCAAATTCATGATGTTAACGTATACTATTCACCCAACAAATTTTCCATTACATTGACTGCACAATGAAGACTCTATACAATAAAACCTTGGTTTAAGAGTAACTTGGTTTGAGAGCGTTTTGCAAGAGAAACAACATTTTTTAATAACTTTTGACTTCATATACAAGCGATGTCTTGATATAAGAGTAGCGTCATGTCGCAACTGAGTATAAAAGAGAAGAGAGGCGCCTTTAAGTGTAGTAATATGGTTACATTTAATGAAGGTACAACATTTATTAACATATTGCTACACTTAGAGACGCCTCTCTTCTCTTTTATACTCTGTAGCTCCTGCTGGATTTTGCTTCTAATCCCCTTGTGGAGGCTTCCATTTGTGAATGGACATTTTATGGTTACACAACCTGGTCACATTACTATAATCTTTTTATATGGACTATAAACTGAAGGACCTATGAATAAATGGTTGTGGAACTAATCGTTTTGAGTTTTTCATTATTTCTTATGGGGAAATTTGCTTCGATATACAAGTACTTTGAATTACAAGCAAGTATCTGGAGCGAATTATTCTCGCAATCCAAAGTTTTACTGTATACTGAATATACTTTTCAAAGGCAAACTAATGTTGTGATTGTAAATGCTCTAAAAAAAACAAAAAATCAAACAGGTTTAAACTTACTTGCACATGGCAATTTAATTTCACAAGGCGGGCCAAACCTCCTCAGCTTTCTGAGAAAGTGGCTGTACCGGAATGACCCGTGACACCCAGAGACTTTTGAAGGATGGGGGGTACTCCTGTGCCAGCGTCACTAATGACTCTTGGGTCTAGGGTCACCCTGTGCCCCTTTTTGCATAGGGTGACTGAGAAATGATAATTATAAATTACATGAGATGGGACATTACTGTTAATTCATGTATTGCAGGAGATCTGGACATATTACAGGTGATTTCATTCTGACCCCCAACCGGTCAATAAGAGTGTCTACCTCAATGCTTAACCTAGGCTGTTGAGATGCTAACTAAGTACTTCTGCTCCTAAGACCTTTCATTGTGTGAAGATGCTATTGATGATAGATATGTGTTGTGAGTTAGCAGTCTAAAGGTCAGATGTCTCCTTTCAGGGGTAGAGAATTAGCATGTCTATTACGTTTAGTAAAGGAATGTGTATTATGCAGGTGAACCCCTCTAATGCGGAGACGGGACGTCTGGGGGATGATTAACTCAACTGAATTTCATTGTCTAAAAGAATGTGATTGAAGCCCCATTGTGTGATGTGTGGGTGGAGAGTTCTTTGTCCCTGTGATTAACTGAAACATGGTGTACTGTATAAAAAAGCATTAAAAGTGTTCATACATTTTGAAACCAGTACCAGAGCTGTGTGAGTCTCGGTTATTCTGGGGAATGGAATGGATCGTGTCTGTTGTATGGTTGGAGTGTCAGATAAGCTATCGTGGTTGATGGAATGGGAATATCGTAAACGGTGGTGACCGTTACAGTGGCTTTCTATGGGGGCACTCATGTAGGTTCACTACTGAGTCTCGCTGCCTGCATCTATTGACACAAACAGTTAGACTCAGCACCGCCCCCCCCCCCCCCCGCTCCCTGGTCACTAGCTTTGGTTGACAGCAGTGAGATCCAATGGCTCCCAGTGCCTCAGCAAAGCCTTTCTAGACCAGGACGTGAGGGGAGAGAAGAGCTGCAGACGGGCACAGTGTTGGATCGAATGAGGGCTCAGGTAAGTAAAAGAGGGGTATACTGATGCCAAAACATTTTTTACCTTAATGCAAGAAATGCATTAAGATAAAAAATGTTTAGACTTTATAAGCACTTTAATGCATAGCTTCCAACTGTCCCTGATTTCGAGGGACTGTTCCTAATTTGGTGCACAGTCCCTCTGTCCCTCAATCCTCCTCATTTGTCCCTCAGTCCTCCTCATTTGACCCTCATTTTGATCTGATCTATATATTGTATATAAAATGCACTATTTATCCATGAAAACGTGTTTCCCAGTGCTAAACCTTTCATACAATTTCTAAATTGCTGCATTTGTAAATTCCTAAAGCCAATATAAAGGAATAGTAGTGGTAAAAAGAACTTGTGGGTTTAAACAATCATTTTTTTAATATATACAATTCTTTTTTAAGGGGGGGCGTGGCAGAGTATGTGTCTTATGCCTACATACTTTTGTAATGGGTGTCCCTCATTCCCATTTCAGAAATTTGGGAGGTATGTTAATGTCCAAAATTGTCAGCTTAACATTAAACTAAAAGGTCCATTACAGTGTATAAACTTACATTACTAGTAAGTACAGATACCACAGTGTGCAAACATACAACAAGTAAAGTGCAAGAGCCTTGTGGTGTCTGTATTTAAAAGTGCCTCTGACTGTATGTGAATCGGTTTCTTTGTGTGTAGCAAGGAACCTTCTCTCCAATTGCAGCGTGTTTTCAATGAGCACAAAGTCTTATTCTAGTTCTTATTAAAGTACTTACCTTAAGCAAAATGGTGCTTTGTCCACATAGGGAAAAAGCCCCTGAGAAACACACCCCTTTCACTTTATTCAGTTGAGAGAAAATAAAAAGTCCTGCTATAGAGGAGAATGTGACTTACCCCTTCCCTTTTAGGTGACAGTATCAATGGTTGCTGATTAGTACATTGGGACAGGGAGTCCTTAGTCCTGTGTAAGCTTCAACTAAGAGAAGTAACTCCACAGGACTGTTTTTTATTGCTCCTGGAAACTGAATAGAGTGGCAGGAAAGGATAGGTGAATATATGTACTGCCGGAATTTGCGTTTATTCAACCACTTGCTGACCGCGCACTGTAGCTTTAGGCTCGGTTCACACTTGAACTGACTGCGGATCACACAGGAACGCTGTGCGTCCCCATTCTCTAGTTCAGGGACGAATCAGGGCCAAATCTTTGCCCAAATTCAGCCCTGAAACTGAGCTAAAGACACAGCATTCTTTTTTCGTTCATTGTGCAAAAAATGAAAATATTTGATGCTATGCTTGCCATGTGCAGAGCCCTGAGCAGCTGAATGCTCGGCATTTGCTTTTATTGCCCGTTGGCCACTCATTTGAACAAGCCTTTAGGGTGCCTCATACCTTTATGTAAAATGTATGTGTTTTAACACATTCAAATTACCATTTTACAGGCGGTTTTATGCGTTTTACCCGATTAGTACCTAAAGCCTCGTATACACGGGCAAGAATCTCGTCAGGAAAAAAACGTAGTTTTTCCCGACGTGATTCTTGGCAAGAATCTCTTGCCGCCCGAGTGTACAGACAGACCTTTCAAAAGAACCGCGGTTCTCTTGAAAGGCAAGTACGCGGTAAACGTCATTGTGTACGATGAGCATGCGCTCGTCAAATTCAATGCCATCGCCGCCATCTTGCTGCACCCTACCTATGCCTAGGAAGCTACCGTGCATGCGTCAAAGTCATTTCGAGCATGCGCGGGTTTCGGCGGCGGCCAAGTAAGTATACACACTCTCGGGTTTCTCGCCAGGAAGACTGCTGAGAATCTCACAACGAGAAAATAGAGAACATGTTCTCTATTTTTCTCGTTTAGATTCTGGGCAGTTTTCTTGCCGAGAAACCTGAAAGCCTCGTACACACGCTCGGTATTCTCGGCAAGAAAGCTCTGCCAGCAGTTTTCCTGCTGGTTCTTGCCGAGTAAACCGAGCGTGTGTGTACGAGCTTTACTCATCATACATTTTTCATGCAGTTTAACCACTTCCCACGGGCACTTCCCGCAATGCCCGCGGCATCGCTTGGGACCAGGTGCACGTGCCCGGTGGCTGCGATGTCCACCGGGCACCCACGATTGCCAGCGATCACGGCAGGACCGTGGATCTGTGTGTGTAAACACACAGATCCAGGTCCTATCAGAGGTGAGGAGACCGATGTGTGTTCCCAGTACAGAGGAACACAGATCGGTCTCCTCCCCTTGTGAGTCCCGCCCCTCTACAGTTAAATCACTCAGTAGGGAACATATTTAACCCCTTCAGCGCCCCCTAGTGTTAACCCTTTCCCTGCCAGTCACATTTACACAGTAATCAGTGCAGTTTTTATAGCAGTAATCGCTGTATAAATGTGAATGGTCCCAAAAATGTGTCAAAAGTGTCCGATAGGTCCGTCACAATGTCACGGTCACAATAAAAATCGCAGATCGCCGCCATTACTAGTAAAAAAAAAGAAAATGCAATACAACTATCCCCTATTTTGTAGACGCTTTTGCGCAAACCAATCAATATACGCTTATTGTGATTTTTTTTTTAACCAAAAAATATGTAGAAGAATACATACAAAAAACACCAAATGAAAGCTCTATTTGTGGGAAAACAAATATGTCAATTTTGTTTGGGTGCAACGTCGCACAACTGCGCAGTTGTCAGTTAAAACAACGCAGTGCTGAATCGCAAAAAGTGATCTGGTCAGGAAGGGGGTACATCTTTCTGGGGCTGAAGTGGATAAATGAGCATTAAAATGCAAAGTGAGTTCTGAAACTTGGAGTACTACTCTATGCAAATACAGACCTAAAATGTTGCACTCATGCCCACCACTTCCAGCACCTCACTGTTGGTCACTGAGGCCACCCATCACAGTTATTACCCAATAGTCAGGCAAAGGAAGTGGCTCCTGAAGTTGCCATTTGTATACCAGAGGCTCAGATATCTTACAACTTTAAAATAACTGTGGAAGCTATAAAAAAATATATACAGGCACCTCTAAGGCCTCGTACAGACGAGGGAACATGTCCGCGGACTGTTTTCATCGGACATGTCCGCTCGGAGATTTCGGTCTGATGGCTGTACACACCATCAAACCGAAATCCCCGCGGACAGAGAACGCGGTGATGTAGACGACACCGACGTTCTCTGTCGCGCGAGTTCAATGCTTCCACGCATGCTTTGAATCAATTTGACGCATGCACGGGATTTCGGTCCGCTGGTTAGACATACTAACCAGCGGACATGTCCGACGGACAGCTCTCCAGCGGACAAGTTTCTTAGCATGCTAAGAAACTTTAGTCCGCTGGAAATCTGTCCGCTAGCCTGTACACACGATCGTATCTGTCCTCTGAAACTGGTCCGCAGACCAGTTTCAGCGGACATGTCCGGTCGTGTGTACGAGGCCCAAGGCCGCGTACACACGGTCGTTCCAAACCGATGAGAATGGTCCGACGGGCCATTTCCATCGGTTCACCGCTGAAGTGGCCTGATGGTCTGATGTGTGTACACACCATCGTTCCAAAAACCGATCGGGTCAGAACGCGGTGACGTCAAACACACGACGTGCTGAATAAAATGAAGTTGAATGCTTCCAAGCATGCGTCGACTTGATTCTGAGAATGCGCAGGTTTTGAACCGATGCTTTCTGTACTAACCATCGGTTTGGACCGATCGGGCAGCGGGCCATCGGTTCAATTTTAAAGCATGTTTTAAAATTTTGGACCGAAGGACAACAGACCGATGGGCTATACACACAGTCGGTTTGGACCGATGAAACTGAACCTCGGTCCATTCTCATCGGTTTTGTCCGACCGTGTGTACGCGGCCTAAGTGGTTGCATTTTCTCCCTGCTAGCAGATTTTTTTGCTTCTTGTAAGAACACATTTCATTTTGATAGCATGGTACAAGATCAATTTGTTTGATGTAACCTCTATTACTACGTTTATTGCTTGCTTTATAGTTCTATGACTACTGCATGATAGTGCACTATATTGAAGAAACAATGGTAAACGTGTAAACACAGTACAGACATTCAGTATAATGGTTTTAGAATAGTTGTTAACTGAAAAAGCTGTAAAGAATTAAACTTTTGAACCGAATAACAACATACCAAAGTTGGGTGGTTGGGGGTGGGAAGAGGGTTGCATTTAGGGTGGAAGTGGAGGCATGGAAGGGACCTAGAGGGGAAGTTAGGACTGGTGTAAAGACACTTTCAGGTAAGCTTTTGAGGGCTGGTCTGCAGATTCCAACAAGAATCAGACTTATTTATCACTATACATGGCCTTGACTTTGTGAATCACAGTACTCTACCAGGAACTACAGATAAAGTTTTTCCAGTGTGGGGGAAAATAACATTTGAACTGGGCTGAACACCTAATATGGTCCTATACAGGGCAAACCCTAAACTCAGAGAAGCGGGTGTTCACTTACTGCCTTACCAGATCAAGAAGAATACTGTACTTTTGGAATGGTAGCAAAAAGGTGGTGGTTGGTACACACCCTAGACATGTCCAATGGTATAGTTGTAATCAGTATTTCCACACAGAGCATGGAGTAGCCAGATTCTATACGTTTTATAAATCCTTCACAAACATACATGAAAAAGGAGGCTTTCTTTGGCTGGTTACCATACATTGGTAATGTGTCAAAATGCTTGCATGTTTATAAGCTGCCATTTTCAGGCGTTTTTCAGGCGCTATCAACATTCTCGATACTGTGGATAATTTTTTTGTCTTCAATCAAGACTTCCATAATGCTGCTTGTACAGTAGCTGTACAGTAGCCATCTGGATTGCGTAATTCTTTGCGCTGCCTTGGAGGACATATCAACACCTTGCTGAACAAAATATTGCAGGGCCTGTCTGTAATGTGATCCTTGGACACTGGTCTCTGTGGCACTCCCATGACAT
Source organism: Rana temporaria (assembly GCF_905171775.1). Classification (NCBI taxonomy): domain Eukaryota; kingdom Metazoa; phylum Chordata; class Amphibia; order Anura; family Ranidae; genus Rana; species Rana temporaria. Next base: position 401,197,504 of record NC_053490.1, read on the forward strand.
TTACTGCACTAGTGTGTTAGTCACAGAGCACTTTACTGATCCAGAGCCAAAACACCTTTTATGCACTTACCACTTGCCAGTAGTTTTCTGACTCTGTTGTCTTATTTTGACAGTTGGTATTCCAGGATATCCTAATCTCTGTTTATCCTCTTTGAGGAGTTGCATTTACTACCCTTCCTATTTACTGGCCTTTTAACAGCTATCCCTTTGAGATTACCATTCTATAAAGGTAATTTTGGATCTCCTTGCAATCAGGGGTTGAAGGTTCCGTACTGCAGCCTGCGTTCTTCATTGCAATGTTTTTGTTTTCTGGCTGTTATTGGTTGGTTTCTTTTTCTGAACATACATTGTCTATCAGCTTCCTTTCCCTGAAGTCAAGGGTTTGGTATACAAGGTTTGCACTTGTTCCTTAGATCAACATTTATGGCGGTCAACAAGAAAATGTGGCCTAGTTATATTGCCTGTAGGGAGATATTGTTTTCCATGCTTTTTCCTTATCTCGTACGAGGCTTAAGTTTCTTTTGTCTTGGTTTTCCCCCTTCGAGATTCTCTGTCTTGTTCTAGAATACCCAGTAATTCTTGGTGTTGTTGCTTGGTCTTGGATTTTTCCTTGATTTTAGTCTTCTACTCTAACCTTAAGATTTTGTGTCCATTGAAGTGGCTTTGCCCACCTCTCAGTTGGATTGCTTTTGAACATCCCAAATGTTAAAATTTGCTACTATTCTATGTCCCTCAATGGATGATAAAGAAAATAAGTTCTACTTACTTACCATACATTATTTTTTTGCGGTCCATTGATGAACACTGGTCTTGCCCCTTTTTTGGTCTAGTACAGGGGTCTCCGAACTATGGCCCTCCAGTTGTTCATGAACTACAATTCCCGTCATGTCTGTCAATGTCAGAGTTTTACAATGCCTCATGGGACGTGTAGTTTCACAACAGTTGGAAGGCTGTAGTTTGGACATCCCTGCACTGATACATGATAGTTAGCAGCAGGGTTGGCTTAAACATGAATTTGGTATATAGATATGGTATATTTTTACATAGTTACTTTAGTCCAGCTTGGACTACATGTAACTATGTATATACCATACCTGGCCATACCATGTCCCTGGATGCTGGAAATCACTGAAGTACATCCTGCTAGTCCAGTGATCTGCGGCGCCACCATGTCAAATCATAGAACACTTTGCAGTCATTCAAAAATAGCAAAGCATTCTCTGAATTGCACCTGTGCTGAATGGCCGAACTTCAGTGTTCACAATGCTTCAGGCCGGCCGCACTGCACGTGACCTGGGAGCAAGTGGAGATTATTGGAGTGGTGGTGTCTACTTCAGTGATTTCCAGCTTCTAGGGGCATCAGCCAGGTATGGTATATATGTAGTTACATTGTTACTAATCTGAAACAATGTCATTTTTTTTAAATATACTATATCTGGAATTCCTCTAATTTGTGTTTTGCCAGTGTCCAAACCTCCTGAAGGCAGTCGCATAACCAAAATGTCATGATTTACTACCTGTGCCCCTCAACAGACTTCAAGACAAAGATTTTTAGTAAGTATAGAAATCTTGTTTTTTAATAAATACTTAGGGCCAGATTCACAGAAGAAATAAGCCGGAGTATCTACTGATACTCCAGCGTATTTTCAAATTTGCCGCGTCGTATCTTTAGTTTGAATCCTCAAACCAAGATACGACGGCTTTTGGCTTAGATCCGACAGGCGTACGGCTTTGTACGCCTTCGGATCGTAGGTGTAATACTTTGGCGCCCGCTGGGTGGAGTTCACGTTGTTTTCCGCGTCGGGTATGCTAATTAGCTGTTTACGGCGATTCACGAAGGTACGCGCGGCCGTCGCATTCTCTTACGTCGTCGCTAGTCGGCTTTTCCCGGCGTATAGTTAAAGCTGCTATTTCTTGGTCTATCTTTAGACTTGCCATGTTAAAGTATGGCCGCCGTTCCTGTGTCAAATTTTAATTATTTTTTTTTGCGTAATTTGTCTGTGAATAGGAAAAGACGTAACTCACGTCGACGTTCAAAAAATCACGTCGGTGCGACGTCATTTTGCGCAAAGCATGGCGGGAAATTTCAAAACGGAGCAAGCGCAGTACGTTCGGCGCAGGAACGCGCCTAATTTAAATGATCCACGCCCCATTTGAATTAGGCGGGCTTGCACCGGAGGGATTTACGATACGCCGCCGCAAGTTTACAGGCAAGTGCTTTGTGAATCAAGCACTTGCCCATAAAACTTGTGGCGGTGTAATGTAAATGCAATACGTTATGCCGCCGGAATTGTACCTGAATCTGGCCCAAAGCTGCATTAAATGGTGCATTCATATCTTCCTTGAGTCCAAGCCTAGTTTTATACAATCTCTTATCACCAGATTTATATTTTTTGCACAATTTGTGCAGGAGCAAAATATAATTCTGTACTGTGCAACTTCACTCTAATACTTCATAATGCGTAAACAAAGCTGCAGAGAATTCAGAAACACAGTGGTCATGGAACCATAGGTCTAGGCTGCATTCCTTCAAGCTCAAACTGGATGGGTGATATCATTCTTTAACTGTATCACAGTCTGAACACTGGTGCTTTCTACAACGCTGATTAGATATTTCCATTTTAATAATTACATTTTCTCCACTAATACATAAATGCAAATTGCTTTTTCCCTCCTTCTTAGTAATGACTAGAAAACTCTCAGCCACCACATAGAAACATTATATTTTACATTCAATGCACACGCCGCATGGCTAAATGAGTCAAATAGTGCTTGTATACTGAAAGCTTGATGCTTTTTTGCAAAACAGATTATGATGGTACAGCAAGATTAAGCTTATCATACATGTAAATTACAGATGTCAAAAAAGTCCTATTTTTAAAGTGGCACATCATTTTTTTGTTTTTTGGCAAAAAATTCTTGAGAAGAATTAGTCAGGTTTCCAAACAAATCTCTGCAATAGATGAGTTAGCATACTCACTTCTCCAGCGATACAGTTACTTCTGGGAATATCATATACCTGTGTTCCCTAATGTGTGCTGTGGTTCCATCCTCTGAGCCCTACATCCCTACAGGACACAGCAGTACCATAGGTGTTGAAAGATGGCACCACAGCACAAGATTTGGGACTCATGTAGAGCAGCTGGATGGAAAATACAATGGCATGATGACTGCAACTACATCTACAAATTTACTGCAAATTGTATGGGGTAATGTTTCTGTTGTTCTCGCACAATGCCTGCATGGTGAACAGTTGTGTGGGCAAACTTGACCAAATCGCTAAGATTTGCCATATAAATATATGACCAGATATTACAGATTTGAAAGTTCATATTCCTTACTGACCTTCCAAATCATTGGAGACAATAGGTATGCTTCCATAATGACTTAATACTTGTTCAGGTAATTGAGCTGTTTGCTACCAGGTAAACTGGAATAAATAGCCCAATCCCCTAGTTTACAGGCCGCTTAAACTCTAAATAGAAGCAGCCATGATTTAGCTTATGCAAGAATCTCAGTATTCAGTCTTCTTTTTTGTATTTTTTTTAGTAGGCGACAGAACAGCCAAAAACAATTACAATATATAGAGCAGGATACAAAACATGTACAGCACTAGATATGTCAAACATGGTAAATTTGTAACTGGTAGTCTACAGTAAAGTCATAATATGAAATGGATTATGGTAGGCTTATGGATTGCTCTGGCGATATGTTAAACAAAGTTACCTGTGGTGTGAACCTACAAAAAGCGCTATCCAAAAAGTAGTTTTTATTGTTGTAAGAACCAAATAAGATGAGACCAGGAAAAAAAAAAGAGGGGAGGGGGAGAAGAGGGAAGGAATGAGGAGCGAACAGGATAAGTGTCTCCTACTCTTGTAATGTGAAAAATATACTACAGCGCTAATTAAATAATCAATTCCACGTGCACCTAAATAAAAAAACAAATAATATAGCTGCTATCTTGAGTGATACCAAATCCAAACAGTGAAACATATAAAATATAGATGCGCTAATATTAACTTAAAAGGTGATAAAACGTACAAAGAAAACTAATCAGGGAGAACACTCCATAAACTGTGAATTACTAATATGTCCTTAATTAGTGCACAGTGATTAGAAGGATTCCATGCAGGGAAAAAATCACTCTCTTCAATCTGAATGCTAATCCAGCCCTCCACCGCTGTGATCAGATGATACAGGCACTCACAGACAGGGATTGCATGAAAGAAAAAAGAGAAAAAACCTCATTGCGCAATATTCGATGACAGATCAAAAAATGTAATCAGAGCATTGACATATGCACTCACGAATCCCCGCTTTCAGTAAAGCATGAAAACGCCACTCAGTATGTTGTTTCCTCAGCTCGATCCGATGCACTCGGATTCGATCGCAGGCTCCTCCCTACGCGTTACGTCACAGGCACGCGACTTACTCATGGGTTCCTGATGAACCCATGAGTGTTCTCCCTGATTAGTTTTCTTTGTACGTTTTATCACCTTTTAAGTTAATATTAGCGCATCTATATTTTATATGTCTCCTACTCTTGCTTCCTAGAGTCTAGAGGAAATTTAAGATTTATAGGCAAAAAATAAAAAAGATATAGACCGTTGCTCTTGTTAAAATTGCTTCCTTACATCTCTCTCATGCAGTCAAGTAGAAAGGTAATATAACTTTCTGTGGGGGGACGTCAATGCAGCATAAGCGATTGAAAGCCCTTTTCTCAGGGGAGTTGGATCTCTACAAGAGCATCAAAGGTTGAGGGTGTTGAAGGTAACTCTCTTCTGGGTTGCATGGCAAGAAGAACATGCCTGATCTTGAATGCTTGCCAATCCAGCAATGGAGGTCTATCGTGGATTGGATAGCCTGGGTGGTTTTCCAAGTGCCCTCATCTCTAAAGTTAATCAGCCGAAAAATTTTGGAATGCAGGAAAGGTCAGAATCTAGGGTCTTGACATCCAGGGGGGCAAGTGAGGTTACAGATTACTGGTACCATAGGGGAATTGTTTAGGGTGCGTAGAATCACCAGTTTTAAATGGCACATAAATCTCCAATTGTTTTACCGATTAATGATTGATCTCTAATGTCACGTATACACAATAGTTTTTCATGACGAGAAAAATTCAGGTTTTTAAAATGATCATTAAAAACGATCGTGTGTAGGCTCCAGAGCATTTTTCTTGTGAAAAAAGTGAAAAATGTCCATAAAAAATTTAGAACATGCTCTAAATTTTCTCGTCTTTCACGTAGTCGTTTTTCACGTCGTGAAAAGCCGTCGCGTGTAGGCTTTAACGACGGGAAAAAATGTGCATGCTCAGAAGCAAGTTATGAGACGAGAGCACTCGTTCTGGTAAAACTAGCGTTTGTAATGGAGATAGCACATTCGTCACGCTGTAACAGACTGACAAGCACGAAGACTGAAAAGCGCGAATCGTCTCTCACCAAACTTTTACTTACACAAAATCAGCAAAAGCAGCCCAAAGGGTGGCGCCATCTGAATGGAACTTCCCCTTTATAATGCCATCGTACGTGTTGTACGTCACCGCACTTTGCTCGAGCATTTTTTTTTTCACGATCGTGTGAAAGACAGGCTTGACAAGATTCACGTTGAGAAAAACTTTGTTTTTTCTAGGACATTAAAAATGGTCGTATGTACGTGGCTTAAGAGACTGTGAAAGGGGTCCCGGTAGCCAGGGAAAGCCCGGGGTGGAAAAGATTACATTGATGGCTCTAGAACCACCCAAAATAATAGCTTGCTGTGTTTTCACTAGTCCAAGACACTAGCTAAGTGGACCACTTGGTGATAGTGAAATTAGTCGGGAAAAACCCTCATATACTAGGGGCACAGCCCGTCCTTAGAAATTTGGGGAATTCCCTTGTGGAATAACAATCGGAAGGATTTGCAGCAGATATAGCAAATGGGGTAGTGCATTCATTTTTAGAATGTGGTTCCTTCCAAACCATAGGCGTGCCCACATAGGGTGTAAGGTGTGCCTGGGCACACCCTAATCACCCTATACTATGCAGATTCCCCCTGTTGCCTGGCTGCAGAGAAAGGGACTGGGGAATCTCTGTCCTCAGTCCCTTTCTCTGTCTCAAAAGTTAGACATCAGGGGTCTGTTAAGACCACTGATATTTCACCAAAGCCCCCAAACAGGGCTCCTAAAAAACAAAACAAAAAAAAACTAATATTAAAAAAAAAAAAAAAAAATTGTAAAAAAAATAATAATAATAATACAAATAAAGATAAACTACTGACACCGATCTCTGCCCTGCTGAGAAAGCCCTACTGACTTGCCCACTGCCATATATGGTATATTACACACGCATGTGTGTTTGAGCTTTGGTGTGCACACCCTAATGCAATAGGCTGCGCACACCTATGTTCCAAACCATGAATGTGAAATCAGTATTCAGTCTTAAAGTGGAGGTTCACCCGGAAATGTAAATTTTAACATTAGATTCATGCTCATTTTGTCTAGGGGAATCGGCTATTTTTTTCAAAAACGAAGCAGTATTTACCGTTTTAGAGAGCGATCTTCTCCGCCGCTTCCGGGTATGGGCTGCGGGACTGGGCGTTCCTATTTGATTGACAGTCTTCCGACGGTCGCATCTATCGCGTCACGATTATCCGAAAGTAGCCGAACGTCGGTGCGCAGGCGCCGTATTGAGCCGCACCGACGTTCGGCTTCCTTCGGCTAGTCGTGACGCGATGTATGCGACCGTCGGAAGCCTGTCGGAAGACTGTCAATCAAATAGGAACGCCCAGTCCCGAAGACCATACCCGGAAGCGGCAGAGAAGATCGCTCTCTAAAACGGTAAGTACTGCTTCGTTTTTAAAAAAAACTAGCCGATTCCCCTTGACAAAATGAGCATGAATCTAATGTTAAAAAAACATTTTTTGGGTGAACTCCCGCTTTAAAGGGAACCTGTGCTTTTCCTTTGTTCACATTATGGGAAATAAAAAAGATTCAAAAGCAATGTGATTTTTTTTAAATAGATCATATGGTAGTGGGTCATGCTGCTAAAATAATTATTTGTAGAAGTCATGCAATTGCTAAAGAGTCAAATCCTCAACGCCATCATGATTTTACACATGTGACTATGTAACTATTCATTGTCAATGTATGCTTACTCATTCATTGGTTGTGCATGTATAGGAAAAATAAACGTATCTAGTCATTAGTAGGTGTAGTGAATGGCTAGGGTGTAGAGTTCAACATTTATCTAGGCTTGCTTAGATACTTTTAGCAGGTGGTTTTCTTCATAAATCACATATCTAAATGGCAAACAAGCAATAAAGTCACAGTCATCTGTGCATCAGCTGTCTAATCCTTTTGAGGTATGAATAATATCTAAAATGAAAATGGTTTTGCTGCATGTAGCAACCATTCAGACTATAATTACAATTTTGCTAATGCAATAAAATGAAAATAAACTTTTGATTAGTTGCTATAGGTTACCCACTTACCTTTCAGAGTTTTTTTTTTCTTAAAGAGGCAGAATGAAATAATGCTTTTGATTATGGCATGCGTTACATAATAACAACAGTGCAGTGTAAAGAGCTAATGCTGAACCCATAGCATCCAAGTAGGAAGCAGCTTTCATTATCTGACCACTGTAAGCTTTTAAAATCTCACTGGCATGATTGCCAAGACACAGCACATCGAACCTCATTATTTGCATATTAGCTTGTTTTAGTAGCTAGGAAGGGGAACTAGGAGAGTTTGTTGTTTGAGGAAGAAATGGACTTTCTAGGCACCAATAGTTGACACAGAATATATTTTTATTAATGCAATCCCAAATAGGTGGGTGATTGAATCAACATTACAGTACATATTCATAGAAATACATTAAAAAACACAAATTATTACAAAATATTTGTGTAATAAAGGGACAAATCAAGAAAGATTATTATTAAAACCAATACTGGTCCACTGGAGACATCAACATAAGTTGATGGCTAGCGTGAATATTAATAGATGTCTTTGCATGAGCTCTACATGTTTCGCAGTTGAATGCTTCTTCAGGAGCTATAGATTTTCTAGAAGGAAAAAATAGACTATTATTGGTTTACAAGTTAAAATATCGCTAAGCATTTGTAAATAACCATAAGTCATATCATATGTGCACTAAGGCACCATAACAATAGAGGTGCACCAATGACCAGAGTTGCCGCAGCGTCACCGATAGGACAGCACAATGAGGGACCACAAAACGGAAGATGTAGGGACACACCAAAAAAGAGGTTGTAACATCAAAGGAAGGGGAACTAACCAACAGTTGTACTTGAAATTATTTATTCAGCTCTCAGTATTTTTGGCAAGTAACTTCTCATTGGTAAATATTTTGTGAACCAAAATAATCTTTTCTATCACTGGCATTTTTGTTTTATTGTTGCCATACTGATCTTCCAAATTCATGATTTTTTTTATATAGCAACAAGCAAAATGGAGTTATGGAGGATGGTGGGATTTTTGGAAGTCCTTTTGAACTTTGAATGTCTTTACCAAGCATTTGCTATGTGGCTATGTAGCACTCTCACATTTAATATATTTTATTCATGCATTGTGTATTCTGAATTTCCCTTCAAATAGCTAGAAAATGGTAAACGTAACAGAACCCACTGTCACTGAGTGTTTTGGAGGGGGCTGTGGGCTGGCCTCTTAACCACAGACTATAGCCCAGCAAAGAACAAGAGATTTGGGGACAAAATGGCGTTGGGATAATGTAATGATGTCTCTATAAAAGTTAAATTTCCTCTCCCCCAACCTTCATCTCTTGTTATTGTGTTTAATTATGTTAAGTCAAGGCACATAGACAAAAGGTGTGGAGACACATCCCAGCGGGGAATGTGTAAGGAGGGGCTGCCTGCTTATCATAATCCCTTTGTGTGTTTCAACTGTAGTTTCTGTTAAAATGTAAAGTGTTGAGATTCCATTGGTTCTTCATTGTCCCCTACCCCCTCTATGACAAGGCTAAGGGGAGTGTCCCTAACTGTGTTTAAAGGTGCATGTTTTTTACATAATAAACAGTTTATGCTCTGCACCTGAACACCTGTGTGGTTAGTCTCGTGATTCGGGGAATAAGGGCTGATTGTGGCGAGTCTGCCGGCCATCGGTGTTTTTGGAGAACAATCCAATAATTAAAAATGACCTGAATCCAGACTAAACCTTTAAGTACAAAAACACTTATAAATTGATTTGTCTTAGAGATGGGATCCGCTCATTGGACAAAATAGATACTAGAAAAACAGGGGGGGGGGGGGACCAATAGTGGGCCCAAACGATAATCTAAGAGCGAATGAACCACAAATAATCATCAGTGAATGATCAAGGCTTTATTAATGAGTATACAAAAATACAAAAAAGATACCCCTAAAAATATATGCATAGCAAATTATCTAGAGGGGAATGTTCCTCCAGGATATCTATATCAACATGAATAACACTGTAAAAAGTACAATATTGTATTAAAAGAAAGTGGGGAGTTGAATGGACCACTACATCTAGTTAATTAAAGTAAACCCCTATTTATCCAATATGTTGTGACCATAAGAGGAAGCTGTGGCTTTGGAACTAAGGTAAGTAACTAAGGTAAGTATGCAGCAGTGGAGGGCTTATAGATTCATCCTTATAAGTGAAGACATATCAAACAATTTTGTTATATTTGAAATAGTTTTTTGTTCTGAACATTTAAAAAAAAAAAAAAAGAGCACTGTGGCACAGACGTGACTGGCATCTTTTGGCCTGAGCAGTAAACACAACCAACTGGACTTTATATGTTAGTGACAGTTTCCAGTGGGCTAAAGAAAGTGTGTTGGTGTTGGTTACCATTGTAAACGTTGGGTGTCTTAAAGAACATGGTTTATTGTAACACATCTTTTCACAAGCATATACTAAAAATGGGGGATCGGAAGGTATGAAATGTACATGAAGAATTACTGTATGAGATGACTGCAGGTCAGTGGTGGCTGGTGCTCAAAATTTTTGGGGGGGTGCAACCAAACTAAAAATTTCAGAAAAAGAAAACAGCAATTTCAGCCACTGTGCCCATCAATTGCAGCCACTGTGGCTATCAAATGCTGCCACTGTTCCCATAAAATGCAGCCAATGTGCCCGTCAAATGCAGCCACTGTGCCCGTCAAATGCAGCCACTGTGCCCATCAGATTCCGCTACTGTGACCCCCCATGGGGCAGCAGGTGACGGTGGCTAGCGGTGTCCTCTATGCGTCTCCTCCCGTCCTCTCCTTTCATCAGGTGTCCAACCACAGAGCCTGTCATTTTAGCCAATCAGGTGATTGATAACAGACCCGAGCACCTGATTGGCAGAGAGGCAGTTCAGTGTTAGGAAAGCAAATATTCATTCACTTCTCTAACACACGTGGGTGGACTGCGAGCGCCAAGCATGGCACCTTTTTTGACACCCATTAGAGCCTATGGCTCTAATCAGGTGCTTCAAGGACACCCCCTGCCACTGTAATTCAGGAAAAGGGTCCGGGCGCCTGAATAGGGGGTGGTAGCAGCTATGCTATGCATTAATCTATCCATTGTGCATAGAGGGGGTGCCTGCAGAGAGGGGGCGACACCCGTGCACCCTTATATGCATAATAATATATGATTTAGCTTGATTAAAACAGTACCTTTTCAACAGCAGCGGATTCTCATTCTCCCTCCTAACTGTGTGAGAAAAACATGGGATTATGTGTAAACTTTATACCCATAAATCTATGTTTTTTCCTTGCAGTTAAGAGGGCTGGGCTGGAAGAGAGCATTTGTCTTTTAGACGTGTAGCGCTACACCCTCAGGAGCCGCTGATTGATTTGGGATCGGCGTATTAAGTTACCTCTATGTAGTGTCTAGGGGTGAAGGTAGTGAGCAGAGCAGTAATCAAATGTCCAATCTGTAGTTGAAGATTCTGAATGCTTTATTTTCCTGGCCCAACATGACCAACATCAACTTGAGGTAGACAGATTGATGAAAATAGAACAACTTTGCAGTATCAGGCTTTGGATAAGGAAAGCAGTCCTGCCTTCTGTAATTGTATCAGTACGTCGCCACTCCAGCCAGAGTGGGTAAAGTGCCCCCGGACAGACCTCTGCCACAGGCCTGGCAGCCAGAGTGCCACTTAAGGTTGCTGGGAGGAACAAGTCTCTGCCACAGACTTGGCTCTGATTAAATGTTGAGGCCTCTGCCACAGGCCTAGTGCAAGGTTAAGTTGAATGGTAGAGCGAATCCTCCCAGTAAATCACGTTAGGGTCACCGGTTGACAGTGTGAGTGTACCTGTCAATGTCCGGTCACCAGATCCCCGATGGTTTGTTCAAGCCCTTTTGGATAACCTGCCTCCGGGTTCTCCTCAAGCCGATCCCCCACCGAACAGCATACAGCCTGGGATCTTCTCAATAGAAGTGGGGACCCAGTAAGTCACTGGGGCTCCTTGATAGCATCAGTTGCTCCAGGCCAGGAGGGCCCAGAGTCAGGAACTCTGCGTAGCACGCGACCCCAGGCCATGAAGGCCATAGTGGTGGGGCCCGTGACGTGCACACACCCTAAAAGTGGGTGCCGCACCCGGAACCAGGAACCCACGAAGAACCCAGAACAACAGAAATACCCCTCCCAGCATGCCCCGCAAGGGAAAACTCCTCCAATTGGCTGCTGGGAAGAAGCGGCTCCGCCTGGACCCCTCTGGCACCACCTGCCGCCCAGAGATGGAACCGCATCCCTGGAACGCAGACTGACCCACAGAACAATCCAGACTTGGTGACAGCCAAACTTGACAAAATCAAGAATGAGAGCAACATAACTCTCTCATTCCCCCACTAAATTTAACATAGCGTCCATTCTGAAAGTAAAGGGGCGCTACAGACACATGCCCCCTTCTATGACACTGCAGGGAGAGGAGAGCCTCCACTGCAGCATTTTTATTCGACAGATTGGGTCAATGGCGCTTTACCATTAGTCCAAGGCTGCAAGCTGTTTATTGAGCTCAGTGCCTCTGAGGCCCCGTACACACGACCGAGTTTCTCGGCAGAATTCAGCCAGAAACTCGATCGGAGCTGGATTCTACCGAGAAACTCGGCCGTGTGTACACTTTTGTTCACACGTGTTCTCTATTTCCTCGTTGTTCAATGAGGAAAGTCGGCCCGCCGAGATCCTCGGCGGCTTCAACACTGAACTCGACGAGGAACTCGATGTGTTTGGCACGTCGAGTTCCTCGGACGTGTGTACGGGGCCTCACAAGAAGTGAGGAGAGGAACTGTGAGCTCAACCTCTCAGTCTGCTGCAAACAGAGTGTATTTAAACTGCCCGCTCTGTAAACAGCTTCTGACAGGCTGCACTAGGAGCCCTGTATCTCTGGAACCATAGATGATAGGAGCCCCAGTTGATCCAGAGGAAGAAAAAAAGAGAAAAAAAAAAAACAATGAAGCATGATCCAATTTGCTTCAGCGGCCTCCAAATGTTGTGTCTCTGTGACCCCAGGTCGCTGAGCCAAGACCCTCAAAGCTTGATTGTTGTTTTTTTTTTGTTATTTGTTTGTTTTAGATTTTTTTTATGTTCATGGCTCTGCCTCACCTGCCTCATCTGACTGCACGTCCCTGCTGTACACACAGGCCGAAAGTTGGCCAGTTCCAGCCATTTTTGAACGATTTTCAGCCCGTGTGTACCCAGCAAAACAGTGAAGGAGAAAATTGAGAATCTTTTATTTCAAGCAGTCATTTTGTTTTATAACTGCCTTGTTTGTAAGGCAGCCCATACATGAATTCATCTATTGTTCTACATAAATCCACACAGTCAATGTGTATGAGAGAATCCTTCCCGCTGAGCTATTGTATTCTGACAGGGAAATGTCTGACATGTCTGGAAATGTCTGACAGCGCGGTTGTACAGAAGTCGATCGGTAGATTGACTTCTGTACAACCACAGTGCCCATACATAAATTTAAATTCGACTGGTCCCTGCTCTGACCCCTGAGCTGTTTGACCAGCTTAATTCTTGATTATGTGAATTGCATAGAAAGTGACTTCATACAGGGAGAACTGTGAACTGAGCAAAACATGATAACTATATGAAAATGACCTGAGGACATCCGTGCAAACCTCAAATAACAGAATGCTAATCTTAAAACATTCCATGGCCTAAACCAGGGGTCTCCAAACTGCGGCCCGGGGGCCAGATGCGGCCCTTTGCTTGCCTTTATCCGGCCCTTGGGGCACTCTTCTTCTCACCGACACTAACAATGGGGCAATATTTCTCCCACTGACACAAATGATGGGGCACTATTTATTCTACTGACACAAATGATGGGGCACCTTATTCTTTCACTGACACCAATGATGGGGTACTATTTCTTTCACTGACACAAAGGATAAGGCACTATTTTTTCCTTTGACATTGACACCAGTGATGGGACACTATTAATCCCACCAACACCAATGATGGGCCACTATTCCTCCCACTGATACCAATGATGGGCCACTATTCCTCCCACTGATACCAATGATGGGCCACTATTCCTCCCACTGATACCAATGATGGGGCACTATTCCTCCCACTGATACCAATGATGGGCCACTATTCCTCCCACTGATACCAGTGATGGGACACTATTCCTCCCACTGATACCAATGATGGGCCACTATTCCTCCCACTGATACCAATGATGGGGCACTATTACTAAAGATGGGGCATTGTTTACCCCCCAACAGATGCCAGGACATTTTCCACTCCCACTGGCCACATTCCGGCCCCCCTAAAGTCAGAAGAACAGTAAACTGGCCAGTTGTTTAGAAAGTTTGGAGACCCCTGGCCTAAACAGGGAAGTTGGCCAGAGTTTTTTTTTTTTCTTCATTCAGCCAACAGGCTGCATGGAAATAAAAATAAAAAATCTTCCATCCACACAAACAAAGTCAATCCCCCTGCCAAGATATTGTATTCTGGCAGCAGAATACAAAAGTGTTTTCAACTTAGTTGAACCAGCTGAATTTCAATACGTTTCGATGGCCAGCTTTAGACCCCTTTCACACTAGGGCGCTGCAGGTGTTAGCGGTAAAGCGTAGCTAGTTTGTTATAGCAGCGCTTTTGGGGCACTTTTAACTCCTGCTAACGACCAAATAAATAAAGGTTTGCGGCACTGCCGAATCGCTTTGCAGGCGCATTAATTTCAATGGGTAGAAGCGTTGGAGGCGCGGTGTATACTGTAAACTGCTCCCCCACCTCTCCAAAGATGCTGCTTGCAGGACTTTTTTTCCTGTCCTGCAAGCACACCGCCCTAGTGTGAGAGCACTTGGGCTTTCACACTGAGATGGCTTGAGAAATGCTTTTCAGATGCTATTTTTAGCGACTAAAATGCCTGAAAAGCGCCCCAGTGTGAAAGGGGTCTTAGTAAGCTTCCCATCTCCACCCATTTGCTATTGTGTGCGCAGTTGACTGCATTAGGCTGCATTCACACCTAAGCGTAGCGTTTTGCCGCGATTTTGCAGCGTTTTTTGCGGTGTTTTTTACCGCGATTTTGGACAGGTCTAGGGTCACCAATGTTGAAAGCAGAAAAACGGCCAAATCCGCCCAAAAAAAAGTCCCAGAACTTGTTTGAGCTTCAGGCGTTTTTGAACTTCTGGCGTTTTGTAGTGGAGATGTGAACCATCTCCATAGAGAATAATAGATTTTTTCCCCTCCAGCATTTTGTAGCTTCAGGCTTCAAGCTACAAAACGCTCAGGTGTGAATAGGGTCTTAGGGTGTGCACACCAAAGCTCAAACACACATGCCTTTTTCTGCAGCCTCAGCTCCCCTGGACAGTAAATGAATGGGGAGTGCTCTGTGCTAAGCAGCTTCCTGTTCATTCACAAATCGATGCATAGTAAACACAGTTTACTTTGCTTCAGATATGATTAAACACAGTGAGTGAGTAAGACCCCTTTCACACTGGGGCGTTTTTCGGGCGTTTTTTAGGCGCTTTGGCGTTTAAAAAAAGCCTGTAAAGCGCCTGAAAGAAGCCTCATCTGCAATCCCAATGTGAAAGCCCAAGTGCTTTCAGAGGCCTTTCACACTGCCAGCGCCCGAAAAACGCTGGTAAAGCGCTGCTAAGACCCCTTTCACACTGAGGCGCTTTTCAGGCGCTTTGGCGTTAAAAAAAGCTTCCTCAATGGGAAGGGGGCTTTAGGAGCGGTGTATTAACCGCTCCTAAAGCGCTGCAAAGAAGCTGCATGCAGGACTTTTTTTGACGCCCTGCCAGCTCAGCGCCTCAGTGTGAAAGCACTCAGGCTTTCACATTGGGATTGCAGATGCAGCTTCTTTCAGGCGCTTTTTTTAAAGCTAAGACCACTTTCACACTGGGGTGTTTTTCAGGCGCTTTAGTGTGAAAGCACTCAAGCTTTCACATTGGGATTGCAGATGCAGCTTCTTTCAGGCGTTTTACAGGCGCTTTTTTTAACGCTAAAGCGCTTGAAAAATGCCCCAGTGTGAAAGGGCCCTAAGTGTGTTCATTTAGAAAAGGAAGGGGCTGGTAAATCACATATTGATTAACCCCTTCTCCCCCACTCTTCATCCTGAAACATCCCCCACAGCAGCCGGGGGAGAGGAAAGGAGGGAAGCCAGCAGCATTGGGGGGGGGGGGGGGGCAGTAAGGGGAATCGGAGTGATTAGGGTGTGCACACGCCTATGTTCATTTTACATTTTTCTCCAATATTTTTTTTTATTTTGTTTGGTTTGTAAGTCTGTATGAAATTATGCGGGTCTTGTTCTTTATCTTCAATACAAATTCTTTGCCCAGACTGTGTAGGTTTGTGGATTCACACGCAGAGGCAGTGTCAGTGATGTCACAGTAAACATTATTAATAAATAGTGGAAGGCTTTCAATTGCATTTGTATGTCGCCCACAGCGCTGACCCACCCTGTTTAGGTATTGTACTTTAGATTACTCACATTTTCCTCTCCCTGCTGCCACTCCTGAATATAGTATGTGCTTTGTACTGTAAGATCCTGCCCAGAGTTAGTCTTGGATAATGTCCCGTATAAAAATAGAGTACAGTTGGCCATAGATGGCTTGTTTTTTTTTTTTTTTTTTTTTTTTTAAACCCGCTGGCTGAATAAAAACAAAAGTATTCCCCGTCCACACAAGTGAGGTGAATCAAGGAATCTCCCGCACTGAGACACTAGGGTTGATTTATTAACCACTTAAGGACCGGACCAATATGCTGCTAAATGACCCAAGGGGTTTTTACAATTCGGCACTGCGTCGCTTTAACAGACAATTGCGCGGTCGTGCGACGTGGCTCCCAAACAAAATTGGCGTCCTTTTTTCCCCACAAATAGAGCTTTCTTTTGGTGGTATTTGATCACCTCTGCGGTTTTTATTTTTTGCGCTATAAACAAAAATAAAGCGACAATTTTGAATTTTTTTTAAATGACAATTTTTTTTTTTTTTTTGCATTTAAGTCTAATTATGAGATCTGAGGTCTTTTTGACCCCAGATCTCATATTTAAGAGGACCTGTCATGCTTTTTGTATTACAAGGGATGTTTACATTCCTTGTAATAGGAATAAAAGTGATACATTTTTTTTTTATTATTTCAGTGTAAAAAATTATAAAATCAATAATAATAAATAAGAAAACAAAAAAAAAATATTTTAAAGCCCCCCGTCCCGACCAGCTTGCATGCAGAAGCGAACGCATACGCGAGTAGCGCCCGCATATGAAAACGGTGTTCAAACCACACAAGTGAGGTATCGCTGCGATTGTTAGAGCGAGAGCAATAATTCTAGCCCTAGACCTACTCTGTAGCTCAAAAAATGCAACCTATAGAATTTTTTAAACGTCGCCTATCGAGATTTTTATGGGTAAAAGTTTGACGCCATGCCACGAGTGGGTGCAATTTTTAAGCGTGACATGTTGGGTATCATTTTACTCGGCGTAACATTATCTTTCACAATATATAAAAAAATTGGGCCAAATTTATTGATGTCTTATTTTTTAATTCAAAAAAGTGAATTTTTTCCAAAAAAAGTGCGCTTGTAAGACCGCTGCGCAAATACGGTGTGACAAAAAGTATTGCAATGACCGCCATTTTATTCTCTAGGGTGTTAGAAAATATATATATATACATTTTGGGTGTTTTAAGTAATTTTCAAGCAAAAAAAACTGTTTTAGTCTTGTAAATGCCGAATCTGAAAAACACCTTCGGTCTGGAAGTGGTTAAGAGAGTTGCTAACCGGTTGGGGTCCACAATGAAATATAATGATTCAAACTTTGAAGTTTTTTTATTTTGAATAGCATAATGAAGATTTTAACCGCCTGGGGCCTGCGCTATAGCCGAATGACGGCTACAGCGCGGACCTGAAAATCCAAGTGGATGTTAATTGACGTCCGCCCTTTTTGGCGTTCCCGGCGCGAGCTCCCGAGCGCGCAGCGGGGAAACTCTGTGTTGGCCGTGTCCCTTGGACACAACCAATCACAGATCGCGGCGAACGGCCAATCAGAGTGGCCGTTTGCTATGCGATCTGTGCGGCCAATGAGAGATGATCTCTCATTGCCGGCTCACACAGAGACAGCGTCCTGTCTCTGGAGAGGAGACCGATCTGTGTCTCTTGTACATAGGGACACAGATCGGTCACCTCCCCCCACCTACAGTTAGAACACTATATAGGGAACATATTTAACCCCTTCCTCACCCCCTAGTGTTAACCCCTTCAATGCCAGTCACATTTATACAGTAATTAGTGCATATTTATAGCACTGGTCGCAGTAAAAATGTGAATGGCGCCAAAAATGTGTGTCCGATATAATGTCGCCATCCCAATAAAAATCGCAGATCGCCACCATTACTAGTAAAAAAAAATAAAAATAAAAATAAAACAATTCTGTCCCCTATTTTGTAGGCGCTATAACTTTTGCGCAAACCAGTCGCTTATTGCGTTTTTTTTTGTTTTTTTTTACCAAAAATATGTAGATTACGTATCGGCCTAAACTGAGATTTTTTTTTTTTTTTTTTAATTGGGCTATTTATTATAGCAACAAGTAAAAAATATTGTATTTTTTTTCAAAATTGTCGCTCTTTTTTGTTTATAACGCAAAAAATAAAAACCGCACAGGCGATCAAATACCACTGAAAGAAAGCTCTACTTGTAGGAAAAAAAGGACATAAATTTTGTTTGGGAACCACGTCGCACAACCGCGCAATTGTCAGTTAAAGCGACGCAGTGCCGGAAGCTGAAATTTCACCTGGGTAGGAGGGGGGTATATGTGCCCAGTAAGCAAGTGGTTAAACAACAATCAGGATCATCATTTTTCGCTGGACCAATCCCTGTTGGATGTTTACCCACTGTTTAATCTCAATCACAAAAAAGAGAGAAACATACAGGCAGAGCAGATCAGGCCAGGCGTGTAAAAGTGGCCTAAGGCTGCTTTCACACTGATGTGATGCAGTTTACCTGCACCGCAGGTATAGCACAGTTCCACCTTTCCTGCGGGTCAGCTGCTCTTTGACGTAGATTTCTATCATATCTTGCAAGTGTGGTGCACTTTCTGAAAGCGCACTAAAAACTCCTGCATGCATATAAATCACACAAAACCCACAGGATATAATAGAAGTCTATTGCCGCGTACACACGATCGGACATTCCGACAACAAAACCGGGGATTTTGTTCCGACGGAATGTTGGCTCAAACTTGTCTTGCATACACATGGTCATTCCGAACGTCAAGAGCGCGGTCACGTACATCACTACTCCGAGCTGAGAAAAATGTATTCAAATTGGTCCATGGATTGGAGCAGAGAGGGGTCCATAAATGGGGGTACAGCACACACAGGGACAGGAGAGAAACGTGGGTGGAGGCATGGACACTCACTGTGTGTTCTATGAACAATGAGATCGGATCCGCAGGACTGTTTTGGTAAATTATTTTCTTCCAGAAGCGCATTTGTGAGGTCAGGACTCAACCAGTCAAGTTCCTCCACCCCAACCTCACTCATCCATGTCTTTATGAACCTTGCTTTGTGCACTGGAATCATGTTGGACGCGCATTTGTGAGGTCAGGCGCTGATGTGGACGAGAAGGCCTGGCTCACAGTCTCGGCTCAAATTCATTCCAAAGGTGTTCTATCAGGTTGAGGTCAGGACTCTGTGCAGGCCAGTCAAGTTCCTCCACCCCAAACGTGCTTATCTATGTCTTTATGGACCTTGACTGGAGGGGGGATCTTGGTGTGTTTTTTTTTCAGGTGTTGGGCTTGGCCTCCTAGTTCCAGTGAAGGCGTCAGCATGCCAAGACATTTTGGAGGATTTCATGCTCTCAAATTTGTGGAAACAGTTTGGGGATGGCCCCTTCCTGTTCCAACATGACTGCAGTTCACAAAGCAAAGTCCATAAAGACATGGATGAGTGAGGTTGGGGTGGAGGAACTTGACTGGCCTGCACAGAGTCCTGACCTCAACCCAATAGAACACCTTTGGGATGAATTTGCATGGAGACTGTGAGCCAGGCCTTCTAGTCCACATTACTGTCTGACCTTACCGATGTTCTTCCTTAACCACTTCCATACAGGGCACTTACGCAGCTTCCCGCCCAAGCCAATTTTCAGCTTTCAGCACTGTCGCACTTTGAATGGCAATTGCGCGGTCATGCTACACTGTACCCAAACAAAATTGGCGTCCTTTTTCCCCACAAATAGAGCTTTCTTTTGGTGGTATTTGATCACCTCTGCGATTTTTTTTTTGCGCAACAACTAAAAAAAGACTGAAAATTTGGAAAAATAATTAAGTTTTTATTTTTTTCTGTAAATTTTTTTGTAAATAAGTTTTCTCTTTCAATTACGGGCACTGATATGGCAGCACTAATGGGCACCGATGAGATGGCACTGATGGACATCGATGAGGTAGTACTGACGAGCACAGATGAGGTGGCACTGATTGGCGGCGCTGGTATGCGACACTGATGGGCACACATAGGCGGCACTGATGGGCACACATAGGCGGCACTGATGGGCACACATAGGCGGCACTGATGGGCACTCATGGGCGGCACTAATGGGTGGCACTGATGGATACTTATGGGTGGCACAGATGGGCACTGATAGATGGGCACTGGGCATGGATGGGCACTGTGGGGTGGCACTGATGGACACTGTGGGGTGGCACTGATGGACACTGGGGTGGCACTGATGGACACTGTGGGGCAGCACTGATTTTGCCAGGTTGACAGTCAGTGCCCATTTGTGGGCACTGATTGGCATCTTTTTTCTTTTTTTGAATGCTTTTTTTTTTTGTTTTAGACTTCTTTTTTTTTTTTTGCAGGCTTTTTTTTTTTTTTTTGTCCACCCTGGTGGTCCAGGGTGGGCATCCCTGGTGGTCCAGTGTGGCGATCCGAGGGGGGGCTGCGCTGATAAACAATCAGCGCGAACCCCCCCTGTGTCAGGAGAGCCGCCGATCAGCTCTCCTACACTCGCGTCTGTCAGACGCGAGTGAGGAAGAGCCATCAACGGCTCTTCCTGTTTACATCGTGATCAGCCGTGATTGGACACGGCTGATCACGTGGTAAAGAGTCTCCGCCGGAGGCTCTTTACCGAGATCGGAGATGCAGGGTGTCAGACTGACAGCCCGCATCACCGATCGCCGCGATGCGCGCCCCCACGGGCGCGCGCGGCATGAAATCCTGCAGGACGTTCTGGAACGTCCTGTCAGGATTTCAGAACCACTTCCCGACTACCTGAACCAACCACTTACCCATATCTATGTCCTAGTCTCCCCCCTTTCCATAAATAAAAACTCCACACATATTATCCTTGAATGGACGTAGGGGTCGGCCACAGCTTTATTTGTTAAAACATAAACAACATCTGTTTAACCTTAATACCATCTTATGGTAAATTACCAAGGGGGGGGGAAGCAACCAGCCAGCCGCCGGCCTAAACCGACGGGCATAAAAGCCTTCCCCCTTTTCCTTTATTATTATTACCGCCAGCTGTGACTTAACAATAAATATCTCACTTAGACACGATAACAAGGCCTGTAAAACCAAAGCCGGAAAACGTAAACCGTACGGGATAACCACCGTCATAACACCACCGTAACATTTGTTACTCGCACATTTCCATATTATTTTTTTTTTTTTAACAATATATATCCTTTTATTTCCTTTGTTTTTTTTTTTTTTTTTTTTTTTAAACCACCTAAGCTGTTGGATAAAACGGGAAAAAACCAGGGGAGGGAGGGCGGGAATCTCACTTGCTGGGGGCTGCTGCAGGCAAGAGGAAGAAGGTGGGAGGGAAATCCCCCCTTAAAGCCTTGGTCACATGCTCCCCAAAACCCACCCCCTCGTTCTTGTTTAATTGGTCCTGTCTGCCTTGTAAAACCCACCCTCACAGAGGGAGGGAGGGAGGAAGGGGGGGAACTAAAGGGGAGAGACATTTAACCCTTTCCTGGACTGTCCCATTACCTCAGGCAGTCCGTGGCACCTAGCCCTACTTGGGCCGGTGCCCACCAGACTACCTGAACCAACCACTTACCCATATCTATGTCCTAGTCTCCCCCCTTTCCATAAATAAAAACTCCACACATATTATCCTTGAATGGACGTAGGGGTCGGCCACAGCTTTATTTGTTAAAACATAAACAACATCTGTTTAACCTTAATACCATCTTATGGTAAATTACCAAGGGGGGGGGGAAGCAACCAGCCAGCCGCCGGCCTAAACCGACGGGCATAAAAGCCTTCCCCCTTTTCCTTTATTATTATTACCGCCACAGGAGGAGCACAGCCCCTCAAACTGGGCTCCGACCCCCACCCAAAATATAAAGGGCCTGTTCTATGCCGTCCTGAAGACCAGACAAAAAGATATCGAGCCCGATATCGTTAAGATGGACTCCATCCTGACCCATGAGCCCCCTGTTGTCCCCTTCCAGCTGCCTGTGCCTCACCACTACCCCTGATCTGGCCCTGACGTACCGGGACATGCGTGCGTTAATTGTCCTACGAGCCCTCTCAATTGCTGCCGCATCCCTATCCTCCTGCCAGGTGACCCGAGGGATAATTTCAGACCAGACCAACATCATTTCTGAAAAAAGAAAAACCATCCGTTCCAAATCCATTCTCATCAGGGTAATGATTTCCGGAACCCGCAGGGAGCGAATGTCGTTCCCCCCTGCATGGATAACCAACACCACCGGCGTCCGAGACACGCCGCCAATTTGAATTGCTTCCATCAGTATCCGCGACCAGGGGAGACCCCCAATACCTCTCCAATGAACCTGCACCGGAAATCCCAGGGACCTGCCGCCCGGCCGACAAATGGCCCTCTGCGTGGCCCGATGGATATAAGAATGGCCCAGAATGTGCACCACCGGCGCACCAGGACCTGAAAAAGGGGAAAAAACATTATAACAACAATTCCGGGCGAACATAGCCTGCATAGCACCCCGACTTCCACCTACCAATTCTTTGAATGTCACCCATCCCAATCCGGCCCTTGCCGCTTCCGTAGCCGCGCCGATTCTGAACGAATGTGTGCCAAAATCGCTCGCTGAAAACCCCGCAGCCACAAGGCAGCGTTTGAAAACCGCACTGAACTGGTGCCGCGTAAAGGGGGGGGGGCCCCAGAAGCATGCACCAAGAAAATTTTTCCCAACAGGACTCACCTTCAGGAACTCCGTTACCATGGCAACTGGACAGAGCGTCCCCCCCACCGCCCCAAGGCGTAGCCAAGAACCTTTCCCAAGCTGGTCTGTTTTGGACTTTCTCCCCGGACTTGTACCACCCCGTTAGACAGTAGGACGTCATCCCTAAAAAGGCCCCGGGACCAGTAGCCGAGGACGCCACCAGTTCGCTTACCCGTAACGCTCCGAAAAAAGCCAAGCAAAACGCCGTAGAAAAAGGAGCCCCTCGTAAGGAGAGGAACATACCGTAAACGTTGCCCCGACAAGAGAATTCAGCAAGGCAAAGGAAATTGGACGCCTACCGTCCCTTTTCCCGTGCACCTTCCGCCAACCCTTTAAAGCTTGCAAGACACTGAAATGTTTTGTGCAATCCTGTCAACCGCGAAGCTTTAGGTGAAATTTTTTTTTTTTTTTATCCTTGAACCAACTCCCCCCATGCGGTGTTGAGCCACCGCAGCGGAACATCCAGAAAGCTCCAAACACAAGAGACAATCCACCGTACCTGAAAACGGAACCTCCCACAGGAAGCCACGTCCCTGTCACCCGCCACCCCCGACCAGGCATTCCATGCCTTACCATGATTGGACCAGGTAGCCGGAGTCACCGAAGCAGCAATGAGGGGCATCAAATTCCCGACACCAGGGTCCACAGGGATCTCGGGCAAGGCAGACCGTCCTGATCCGCCCCCGGGCAAACATTCCGAAACTCCTGGAAACGAAAACGAGACAGTAAGTCAGCGATAACGTTATCTACACCGGGAACATGACGAGACCTGAACCAGATATTATATTCCAGACACCTGAGTACCAGGTGACGGAGCAGGGCCAAAACCGGCAGCGAAGAGGAAGACAGACCATTGATGCAATGCACTACACTGCTATTGTCGGTCCAGAAGCAGACCTTCTTGTCCCTGAGCTGCTCCCCCCAAAGTTCAACCGCCACCACGATGGGAAAAAGCTCAAGGAGAGTCAGGTTGCGACATAAACCCTGCTCCTGCCACTCTAAAGGCCACGACTCTGCGCTCCAACTTGACCCGAGAATAGCGCCGTACCCAACCGAACCAGCCGCATCGGTGAAAAGAGACAATTCCTGATTGCCTACTTCGTCCGACAGGAAGCACGTGCACCCGTTGTATGTGCCCAAAAAACGCCGCCACACTGACAGGTCCACTCTTAGTGAAGAAGTCAGTCGTATGCGATGCTCCGGCCTCTTGGCACCCCTGGTGGCCAGAGACAGCCGACGCGAAAAAACCCGACCCATTGGCATGATACGGCATGCAAAGACGAGGAGGCCCAACAGCGACTGCAATTGGCGCAGAGTAACTTTTTCAACCGTGCAAAACCCGTTAATCAAACCCAATAGCTTCTCGAGCTTGTCCGCCGGTAACCTAAAGACCATCTCAAGGGAATCAATTTCAATGCCCAGAAAAGACAGCCTGGTGGCTGGGCCCTCCGTTTTTTCAGCGGAAAGCGGAACCCCAAACCGGCTCATCAAAGCACAGAAAGAGTCAAGTAGAAAACGACACTGAGAGGATTCGGCCGGGGCAACTATCAGGAAGTCATGCAGATAGTGAATGATGGATCTACAACCCGTTGCACATCGCACCACCCATTCCAAAAATGAACTGAACATTTCGAAGTAGTGGCACGATATGGAACAGCCCACAGGCAAACAAGTGTCATAATAGAAGAGGCCATCCACGCAGCAACCCAGAAGGTGGTAACAATCCGGGTGCACCGGCAGCAACCTGAAAGCAGATTCAATGTCAGTTTTAGCCATCAGGGCACCTATGCCAGCCCGTCGGACCAACAATACAGCCTTATCAAAGGAGACATAGGAAACAGACGCCTCCTCTTTAGAGATGCCGTCGTTAACCGATGAACCCCTGGGATAAGATAAATGGTGGATTAACCGAAACTTACCGCTCTCCTTCTTGGGTACCACTCCCAAGGGAGAAACCCTCAGATTAGGAAAGGGCGGGGATAAAAATGGACCCTCAATGCGACCCAAATTGACCTCCTTACTAACCTTGTCCCGCAGAGCATCCGGGTAAAGAGTAGCCGATATCAAATTGCCAGACAGTTGGTGTGAATCTGAGGGAATGAAGGGGATAAGAAAACCATACAAAAAAACGATGCGCAACAATTCTGCCTCGGATCTATTGGGGTAACGGTCTAGCCAGGGGAGCATCTCTTCCACGCTCACCGGCGTCTTTCCCTTCAACAGGCCCTGCAACCCTTTGCGCCGGTTTTGCTCCGCGGGGGCAGCGAACTGCTCCGTGGGCACCACCGCAAGAGGAACACTCGTGCTTAAACTTGCACAAGCCGTAGAACTTGCAATGACCCTCATTAAAGAGCCAGCATGTTCCGGGTCTCTTTGTGGCCGCTGCGCCCTGCTGGTTTGCTGAGGAGGCAGCGGCCCCGCCAAGAAAGGGAGTCTGTCTCTGCACCATCATAAGCATCCGTCGCTTTGCAGCCCCATCCCACCTCGGGTTGTAACGCCAAGCGCCTTCTGAACTCTTCGTCATATTTCCACCAGGCGCTGCCGCCATGTGACTTGTAGGCATTGTATACTGAGTCCAAATAAACGAAGAGCTCCGAACAGCGTTCGGGGTGTTTTTCCCCCATAATACCCCCCAGCACAGCGAAAGCCTGCAGCCAGTTACCTATCGTCCTGGCCACCCGGGGTCTACGCTCGAATGACTTGTCAGTATATGGCTTGCGCTCCCTATCAATGGTGTGCTGATCAGCTGAAACCAAAGACCATATATCTATGTACTTATTCTCCCATATCTTTTGTTTGATGTCTTCACTAACGTGCGCCCCTAGCGGGCTAATCCCACAGAAAAAGGCCTCCTTGTGCACACCGGCCCTTGGCGGAGATGGGGGCCGTTTACCCGAAGGAGGCGAAACCACCCCCTGGGAGCCGGGCTCCAGCTGCGTCAATAAAGCCCTTAAAGCCGGTACCAAAGCATGCGCCCCACCCCCGGTCCCCCAGATCCCTGCGAAGTCAAACTCACCGTTAACTGCCGAAGATGGAGGAGGAGGAGGGACCACTGGAGGTATGGCAGCTGACACCACCGAAGAATCGGATGCGGGACCGGGCGGAAGGAAAGCCGGAACTGAAGAGGGAGCCACCAAAACCGTGGTGGCCACGGGAGCCACAGAGGATGCTGGCACGCCGGACGGCTGGTCCGCGTGAGAAGGCCGCCTGGAGCGCCTCGATGAACCCTGTCTAGACCTAAGCCTGCCCTCGCGGTCCCTCGATCGGCTCCTGGAGGAACCACCAGATGAGGATGGTGACCCCCACCGGGAGGATCTGGATCTCCGGCAGTACCCGCTGTGACGCCTGGGGGATCTGTGGCGACGGCTTCTGCTGTACCGGCCGTGCCGCCCAGAGCTGCGCGACGAGGATCTGGAGTGTGACCGCATCTCCCGTCTACGGGACCGATCGCTCCTGTGACTCGCAGAACGGGGGGGGGGGGGGGGGGGGGGTGTTCAGCCGAGGAGAGGGAGGCACTGTCCGGATCTGGGCCTGCAGCTGAAGGTGCCTGAGGGGGGGTTGTGAGCACATGGCCAGGATGGGACAGCACATCCACTGCTAAATCAGTGGAGGGAAGAGCTGCAGTGGAGGGGACAACTGCAGCAGCAGGGGTGGAGGGGGGGTCAGCAACTAAGCCAGCCTCCTCGCTACTCGAGGAGCTGGAACCACTCACCACAGCATTGCCCATGATGGAAAACAGGGAGGGGGACAGGCACACACTTTGTGCAGGCACCCGAGGATCAGAAGAGGAAGGGGGTGGGGCTACGGCGCCGCCGCTCGCAGGCCACGCCCCCTCGGGCGGAGGCCACGCCCCCTCCACACGTTTTTCCCAAATCAGGTACAGCGGTGCCTCTGCGCCGCTGTAAAGCCTTGGGGGGACTGGGACTCAGCCTCACAGGCGGTCGGGTGGCCCTGCGAGGAGCCCGCCGACCCCTTACCTGATCATCCGCAGTCGGGCACGGCGAGGGGGACGGTCCAGGCATCCCCAGGTCGGTGGTGATGCGAGCCAGGAAGCCTCCATCGGACCGCACCCGCTCCCGGATCAAACCCAGCAGATCTTCAGCCATGACACAGCCAAGGAAGGTAGGTAATCTCACTTGCTGGGGGCTGCTGCAGGTAAGAGGAAGAAGGTGGGAGGGAAATCCCCCCTTAAAGCCTTGGTCACATGCTCCCCAAAACCCACCCCCTCGTTCTTGTTTAATTGGTCCTGTCTGCCTTGTAAAACCCACCCTCACAGAGGGAGGGAGGGAGGAAGGGGGGGAACTAAAGGGGAGAGACATTTAACCCTTTCCTGGACTGTCCCATTACCTCAGGCAGTCCGTGGCACCTAGCCCTACTTGGGCCGGTGCCCACCAGGACGTAAATCAGCTATAGACCGGGCGGGAAGTGGTTAAGAATGGTCAAACTTTCCCATAGACACACTCCTAAACTTTGTGGACAGCCTTCACAGAAGAGTTGAAGCTGTTATAGCTGCAAAGGTGAGCCAACTCAATATTGAACCCTACGGGCTAAGACTGGGATCCGTTAAAGTTCATGTGCATGTAAAGGCAGACGTCCCAATACTTTTGGTAATATAGTGTATGTATGATCTACCAACTCCCTGTTCCGTAGATGCAAATATGCACATTCACCTGATGTAAATGTGCATGTCTGCGCTCATTGTGTGGTTGACCACCACCAGGTGCCTGTAGGAACCTTTATTGCATCTACGCAGAACAGCCAGGTCAGTGGACGACTTATGTGCATCACACTGACATCTCGGTCCATAAGAAAAAATTACATAAAAATCATCTATTTTGTTTTTTATTTTGGACAAAATATGGAAGTTCACTGAGATCCTTTGTAGAATAAAAAACTGCCATCGCCATGCCTTGATAGCTGTATGCAAACAGTACAAATGAGTCTGTGCAGCGATAAATCTTCCTGTTCTCAGCAGTGAAGGAACAGTCCTTCATCATGACAGGCAGGAAGCTGTGTCAGTGATGTTCTGTCTGCTGGCAGCAATATGGGAATACAGCAAAGCACAGGAGACTTGTCACTGCGCTGTAACAGTAGAGTCCTGCCATTCCCGCTTCCAAGGAAAGAAAATGTGGAAGGTAATGGTAAGAATGAAGAATGCCGAGTTTTTTTCGTTTTTATTAATAATCTAATAGACAGGCAGCTTAACGCTTTTTTATTTAACCACATTACACACTAACTAGATTTACAATGATTGAGTAATTGGCCCAGATTCTCGTCCAGCGGCATAATTTTGTGCGGGCGTAACGTATCCGCTTTACGTTACGCCTCCGCAACTTAGACGGGCAAGTGCTGTATTCTCAAAGCACTTGCTCCGTAGCTAGCGGCGGCGCAGCGTAAATCGGCCGGCGTAAGCCCGCCTAATTCAAATTTGGATCAGGGGGGCGTGTTTTATTTAAAACTACTGTGACCCGAAGTGATTGAGGTTTTTGCGGAACGGCGCATGCGCCGTCCGTGGAATTTCTCAGTGTGCATTGCTCCAAAGTACGCCGCAAGGACGTCATTGGTTTCAACGTGAACGTAAATGACGTCCAGCCCCATTCACGGATGACTTACGCAAACGACGTAACTTTTTTAAATTTCAAGGCGGGAACGACGGCCATACTTAACATTGGTACGCCGCACTTATGCCTCATATAGCAGGGGCAACTATATGCCGGGAAAAGCCTAACGTAAACGTCGTAACTTTACTGCGTCGTCTGCGCGTATGTTCGGGAATTCGCGTATCTAGCTAATTTGTATACTCAACGCAGAATTCGACGGAAGCGCCACCTAGCGGTCAAAAAAAAATGCAGTTAAGATCCGACGGCGTAAGAGACTTACGCCTGTCGGATCTAATGGATATCTATGCGTAACTGATTCTAAGAATCAGGCGCATAGATACTAAGGCTCGGATTAGGACTTACAACGGCGTACATGGCGCTGCGCCGTCGTAAGTCCTTTCAGAATCTGGGCCTTAGTATGTATTTACACTTACTCTGCTGCCAGACCCAGCTACCTTACCAACCACTCAGTGGGCTAGATTCATGTACGAGATACGACGGCGTATCTCCAGATACGCCGTTGTATCTCTGAGTTGCGGCGTCGTATCTATGCGCCTGATTCAGAGAATCAGTTACGCATAGATTTCCCTAAGATCCGACTGGCCGTAAGTGTCTTACACCGTCGTCTCTTAGGCTGCATATTTACGCTGGCCGCTAGGTGGCGCTTACGTATATTTACACAAGAAATATGCAAATTAGGTAGTTACGCCGATTCAGAAACGTACGTCCGCCCGGCGCTATTTTTTACGTCGTTTACGTTAGGCTTTTTCCGGTGTAAAGTTACCCCTGCTATATGAGGCGTATCCTATGTTAAGTATGGACGTCGTTCCCGGACGTAATTTACGTTCAAGTCGAAAGCAATGACGATTTGCGGCGGAATTTCGAGCATGCGCACTGGGATTATTTCACGAACGGCGCATGCGCCGTTTGTAAAAAACGTAAAATACGCGGGGTCACCATTCATTTAAATTTAAACACGCCCACATCATCCCCATTTGAATTAGGCGTCCTCACGCCGGCCCACATACGTTACGCCGCCATAACTTAGGGCGCAAGTTCTTTCTGAATACGGAACTTGCGCCCTAATTTACGGAGATACGTTACACCCGCACAACATTACGCAGGGCTATCTGAATCTAGCCCAGTGTTTGCTACCCCTCTCTGCCAATCCCTTCACTCACTTCTGATTGTCAGGTAAATTCAATTCAAAATACTAACATCACCTAAAACATCCTCTCTGCTCCTCCCAAGACCTTCTGTTCTCTTGTCTCCTCCTTCCATGCTCGCATCCAGGACTTCTCCAATGCCTCTCACATCCTCTGGAACTCCCTACCCCAATCTGTCCGCCTATCTCCTACTCTGGCCACCTTTAGGTGATCCCTGAAAACTCACCTTTCAGGGAAGCCTATCCCACCTCCACCTTTTTACAACTGAACTTTAAATTCTTACATCAGCTCATACCTCAGGCTGGGTTCACACTAATGCAAATTGGATGCGGATTTTCCACATCCAATTTGCATGACAGGAGACTGTAACCAGCTCTCAATGGAGCTGGTTCACACAGCTCCAGGGCGGCCAACGGAGGGCACTGGAAAAGGGCAAATTCAGACAAAAATTCTGACCTGATTGGCACCTGAAACGGTGTACAGGGACGCACCGGACTCCTGCTGCGAGCCGCGGCAACAGCTACTGTGAACTCAGCCTCACAGTTATTACCTTTTGTATGACTTGCCCCACCCTATTAGATTGTAAGCTCTTATGAGCAGGGCCATCTTAACCCTCTGGTATTTTATTGTATTGTAACTGTATTATATTGTAAAGCACTTCACAAACTGTTGGCAGTATATAAATCCTAAATAATAATAAGGTAGGCATAAAATCTTAAATGGCTGATAGTGTTAAGCCTCGTACACATGATCCGAAGGGTGTTGGCCAGGAACTCTTCTTCCATACAAATGGTACACATTGTCGGCCAACAAACACGAACGTAGTTACGTACTACAGGGTTTTTCAGCTCTTTAGGGCCACCCTTTAAGCACCTTCTGCTAATGTTGTGTTTGGTGAGCATTGCTTCCGAGCATGCGTGTTTGTACTTTGGACTTTTGTCCGACAGACTTGTGTACACACGTTTGGAAAATCCGACAACAGACCATTGTCCACGGAAAAGGTACCATGCCCTGATGCCAGAGTTCAAGCAAGCAAAACAATGCATGTAATATACTTGTAACTTGACTGGCCTAAACAGGCCCTAAAATGGGCACGTTCATTACTAATATCAGCAATGTACCCTGTAAAGAATTGTGGAAAATGTTGTGAGTAAATAAATAACAAAATATGCTTTAAAATATAAAATTAAGATGGGCTAACTCAACATCACAAGAATGAAAATGTAATAACTAAAATTGCAGTGTCACTGAATCCACATCATAAAAAAACTCTCAATATAGTGTATTACATGCTGTTCATACTCACTCAGTCACTTGGAGATTCATTTCCTGTATTCTGCAAAAAACCTGGTTGATCCTGCGGCTCTCTATCTCCACCTTCTGTCAATGTCTCCAATTCAGCTGGAGATTTTGCAGCTGTGGTGGCAACTCTGCACATGGTCAGTTTTCAGCAAGTTTTTATGCTGAGCGTTTCCTCCCTATCACATCTGAGCAGCCCACGTGACTATGTGGGTGTATACACAGTGGTAAATGTCAGCCCGCTCCCTCCTTCCCCCTCCATGTCCACTAACCAACTAACTAAACACAATGGGGGGTGTATATGACATGTAGATTAATGGAGGATTCACCTCCCTCTTATTCTAAGGCCCCGTACTTACGACCAAACATGTCTGCTGAAACTGGTCCGCGGACCAGTTTCAGCAGACATGTTTGGCCGTGTGTAGGCCCGAGCGAACCATTTTCGGGCGGATCGAACAGGTTTCCAGCGGACAACTGTTTCCTGGACTTGCTTTAAAACAGTCCGCTGGAAACCTGTCCCCCCGACATGTACGGTCGTCTGTACAGACCTACCGTACATGTCCTGCCGCCCGCCATCCCTCGCATGCGTCGAATGACTTCGACGCATGCGTGGAAGCCTTTTAAAGGCAGGCCGCCCACGTCGCCGCGTCATTGTCGTGACGACACCGCGGACACGCCCCGCGTATTGTTTACGCGCGGACCTCTGTTCGATGGTGTGTACGGCCATCGAACAGAAGTCCCCGGGCAGTCCCCGGGCAGACATGTCCGATGGAAACGGTCTGCAGACCATTTTCATCGGACATGTCTGGCCGTGAGTACAAGGCCTAAGACACAGGTTGGAGGGGCATGACACAGCCTGTGACTGGCAAAAATCTGCTCACGACATGTTATTGCCAAAAAACAATAAAGATTTGATTTCAAATATATACTGTACATTTGTATAACAATTTAAAACAGCTTATTGATATTCCATATTTATTTTTACTGTATTCCAATGGCTTTTTTTTTTTAAAACATGTGACCAGGACTAGAAACTCCACCTGCTTGTGTTTCCCTGCAGACAGGCTGGGGAAAATCTGGGTCATGTGACAGCTGTATATCTATTAGAAAAAAGGCACTTAGATGTTTTTTTTGTATTGAAATAATTACAGTTCCATCATCCACATCCAGAAATAGAAGGGACAATGTAAACTAAACAGTATGTGTTTAGGATCACTTGAAAAAGAATTTGTGGTACAACAAATTTTCTAAAAGAAAAAGTTTGCTTCCCCATGATGGAAATTTACTGGTGCCTTTTTTACTACTAATACTAAATATAATTTTATCAGTGCATACAGATGAAACAACCATTGATCTGTGTTCTATATATGGCTACATAATTAATGTAAACTTCCAAAGTGGAATTAATGTCTGCTGCAGGCAGGGCCGGATTTGCTCTCCCTGCCGCCCCAAGGCCAGGTTCCACAATGCACCCCCTCCCCGCCAACCGAACTCCCCCCCCCCAAATTAACAGAGAATGTGCGGCACGGTTAGTTCAAATATGTTTTGTTTGTTTTTTTACTTTTCATCACTTTTTTTTTTTTTTTTTTTGTAGCTTGTCGCTTACTTTTTTTAATTTTTGTATCATTTTCTTATTATTTTTCTTATTCTTTACTTTTTTATTTTATTAATTTAATTATTATTTCTTATTATTTATTTATTTTTTATCAATTTTTTTTCACTTAACTTTTTTGCTATCACACAGGAGAAAACAATTTCCAATTGGAGGTGACATGTTCTCTTTATTGACCCTGTCACCTCCAAAACAGGAGTCCTAGCACTGTGCTAGAACTCCTGTCACAGCTGAGATGGGAAGAGCACAGCTCTCCCCTCTCACTGTGTACATCGGCAGCAGGGACAGGTAACAGACTCGGTGGCCCGGGGGAGGACAGAGTCCCGAAGACAGAGCCAGCAGAGAGAGGTATGTGGGGTGGGGGGGAGAGGGGAGGACGGACGGGAGCACATATTTTACAAGTGATTTTGGCGACATCGCCGCAATCACTTGTTAACGAGCGAGCGGATTCCCCCATAACTTACCGCCCTTAACTGTATGTTCCGTGCGTCGGGGGACTCCATGCCACTGCCGCCCCTTGGAGCCCTGCCGCCCCAAGGCCTGGCCTCAGTGGCCTTGTGGGAAATCCGGGCCTGCCAGCAGGACCCCCAGGGCTTTTGCCAAGCATACAGAGCACATTATGGCACACCTACCATAACTGCAGTCATATAATGGCTGCAGTTTTCCTGATTGCTTCATCCCTGCCGCTGACATCTTTGCCTAATTAGCTTCTGGGTACGGCATCCTCAGCCATCCTGACTGGCCAGCATTGGAAGACCTACCTTCTGTGCACGAACATGAAAAATAATTTATCCTGGTACCCAAAGCATTACAACAATGTACAGTGCATATGCGGGGCTCAGCATATATTTGAGGGAAGATTACTAGCAGGTAAGGCAGAAGTTTATTTGCTAGCATTTTATTTTTAAGGGCTTGATTACACAAGAGTTGGACTTCTCAAGAACAATCAATGGTGGATCACTCTTCAGAGGGTGTTTGACAGGCTACTTAGAGGTGTCATTTCGCCTCCCCACTGCCTGTTTAAACCCCCCAAAAACGTACACCTTTGCAGCTTACAGAATAGCAGTTGGGGGGGGTGGTGAAATGCAGCTTAACCGTGTGTTTTTATTACCCCCAACCTCAAGTGCAAACAGGGCTTAAAATACACTTTCACTTTAAGGCATTTTTCAGATGCGTTTAGACCCATTTATGTGCATTAAGCATTTGGCCCTTTATTAATTTCATTGGCTAGAATAATACATTTATTCTGCCCATTGAACTGAACCCTCAAGCTGTAAATGCACCTAGCGTTTAGTCGTGTTTACATGCGTTTAAGTGCGTCAAGGGGTTTTCTCCTTTCCTAAATACAAATTTGGTGCATTCAGATTTCTGCCCCTAAACACCCCTGCCTCTAAGCTCCTCTAAAAGCCTATAGGGGAGTTTTACTAAAACTGGTGCAGCTGTGCATAGTAACCAATCAGCTTCTAACTTCAGCTATTTCAGTTAGGCTACTTTCACATTGGGGCAGGGGTGCGTTAGCAGTAAAGCACCGATAGTTTTAGCGGCTTTTTGGCCGATAGCGGGGCGCTTTTAACCCCCGCTAGTGGCCAAACAAAGAGTTAAAAGCGCCTGTGCTGCAAATTTATTTAAATGGGCAAGGCGTTTTGGGAGCGGTGTATACAGCCCAAAGATGCTGCTTGCAGGACTTTTTTTTACCATCCTACAAGTGCACCGCCCCAGTGTAAAAGCACCCAAGCTTTCACATTGGGGAGGCATGTGAGGCGCATTTCAGGTGCTTTACAAGCGTTATTTTTAACTGAAAAGCGCCCCAGTGTGAAAGGGGTCTTAAAGGGGTTGTAAAGGTTTGTTTTTTATTTTCTAAATAGGTTCCTTTAACCACTTGAGCCCCGCGCTATTGACAAAAGACGTCAACAGCGCGGTTCTCAGGTGCCAAGTAGACGTCTTTGGACGTCATTTGAAATGCATTACCCGCGCGCGCCACTGGGGGGCACGCGGCGGGTAACCACTGTGCCGCCGCATCGATGGGGACCCGATGCGTGTACCTGGTGGCCGCGATGTCCGCCGGGTACACGCGATCGTCGGGAACACAGCCGGTAACAGCAGGGACGTGGAGCTCTGTGTGTAAACACAGAGCTCCACGTGCTGTCAGGGGAGAGGAGACCGATCTGTGTCTCTTGTACATAGAGACACAGCATCGGTCACCTCCCCCAGTCACCCCCCTCCCCCCACACAGTTAGAACACACCCAGGCTACACAGTTAACCCCTTCCTCACCCCCTAGTGTTAACCCCTTCCCTGCCAGTCACATTTATACAGTAATTAGTGCATTTTTATAGCCCTGATCGCTGTATAAATGTGAATGGTCCCAAATTTGTGTCGAAAGTGTCCGATACGTCCGTCGCAATATTGCAGTCCCAATAAAAATCGCAGCTCGCCGCCATTACTAGTAAAAAAAAAATAATGAAAAAAAATCATAATTCTGTTCCCCATTTTGTAGGCGCTATAACTTTTGCGCAAACCAGTCGCTTATTGCGTTTTTTTTTTTTTTTTTTTTTTTACAAAAATACGTCGAAAAATACGTATCGGCCTTAACTGAGAAAAAAAATAGTTTTTTTTTTTTTTAAATGGGAGATTTATTATGGCAACAAGTCGCAACAATTGTCGCTCTTTTTTTGTTTATAGCGCAAAAAATAAAAACCGCAGAGGTGATCAAATACCACCAAAATAAAGCTCTATTTGTGGGGAAAAAAGGACGTCAATTTTGTTTGGGAGCCACGTCGCACGACCGCGCAAATGTCAGTTAAAGCGACGCAGTGCCGGAAGCTGAAATTTTGCCTGGGAACGAAGGGGGTTTATGTGCCCAGTAAGCAAGTGGTTAAGCTAGTGTATTATTGGTTCACTTACCTTTTACTTTGATTTCCCTTCTAAATGTTTTTTTTTCTTTGTCTGAATTTCTCACTTCCTGTTTCTCCTCCGTAAACTTCACACCATCAACCAAGCGGTGTTTAGTCAGCCACAACAGCTTACTGAACAGCTTACTAAAGAGGAACAGGAAGTGAGAAATTCAGACAAAGAAAACAAAGAAAAAAAACATTTAGAAGGGAAATCAAAGGAAAAGGTAAGTGACCCAACAATGCACTAGCTTAAGGGAACCTATTTAGAAAATAAAAAAACAAACCTTTACAACCCCTTTAAGCTTTGACAATAAAACCTGGAAGCCGATTGGTTACTATGCACAGCTGCACCCGATTCTGTGCATACCAGCTTTAGTAAATAAAATAAAAAACAGCATTTTTGTTTGCAAATGATTGAATGATGGATGTCTGCATGTTTACTAAGCTCTGGAGCAAGTGTGCAAAATTGTGCCTTTAGTAAATCAACCCTTGGTCTGCGGGTCAGTGTCTGTGAAAGTACTGGATCAGCATTAGCCCAGGCATTTTGCATTTTAGGAAAAGTGGGTGCCTCCATATTCCCCAGTACAGAATTCTCGTGAGGGTTAAAACCTGCTCCAGCAAAGCCTGACAGCGCACCAGATGCAATAAAACAACCAATTCACACCTGCCAGCCATCTTTTCAGTGTGCTATGGCCTAGAATATATTAAGGTCTTACTGACAGAGATAGATATATAACTCATGTGAAGTACCTGCCACTTCCCTAACCATTTTCATCATTGGTTACAAATGTATTTTCCATTACAGAAGTTCACCTTGCTTCCTACTAATAAAAACAGGCTGTACACCAGGATACAGGCCATGATTCATAAGCACAAATCAAATGCAGCTGCACAGATAAGTAGGGGATTTTCTTAATTTGATATTCATTTATAAACACCAATAATACAATTTTCTTGAAGTGAACATATTTTAAATTTTTGGTACATAAAATATGTTTTTTGTTTGTTTTGTTTTTAACTCAGTCTTCTCTTGTACACTTGCAGGCATTTGGTAGGCGCTACAGTTGCCTTATGATGGCCTTTTTTCCCCCTCATTTTAAAATTGTATTTGCCAACTTTACATTGCGGCACCGCATCTGTGAGCCAAGCACTTGTCTCCCAGCTGCACAGCGGCCTTATTAAAGTCAATGGGCAAGTTTGGCAGGCAGTGCTGCCTGTCAAACTTTTGAGCCTGAGTTAAAAATGCCGCGGCCGAGAAGCGACGCTTTGTGGCCATGACATGTGGCTCTCACTAGGGACAGTTTTTTTTTTTACTTCAAAACTTCAAAAACAGGTTTTTCTGGTGTCTATCCATGTGTATTGATGTTTATTAATTGCTATACTTTTAGCCAGGATCTCCTCCCTGTTCTAATGAAAAAGTATATAAAGCTTGTAGCTTGCGTTTGTTTTGATAGAGGAACTGCGTGGAGACCGTGTGCATATACTACGGTTTAGGCCACTTTTAGGAGTGTTTGACATTTTTTTTCTGCCTCTAAACACCCCTTAATGTTGGCCTATCTGTCCATGGACACAGGCATTTTCTGGCCACTAGATGAACCCGACCAATAATTCTGTAATTTTTGGGGAAATACACACAAATATTTTTTGCTAAAACTGGTTTTGTGGGTACTGATAGCTTACCAACCACTTAGTTATGTACAGTGGGGAAAAGAGGAGGGGTATACATGTTAGTTCACCTTTTCATTTTTTCCAAAAAAGTGAACTTAACCCTTTAAAGCAAGACTTTGTGGGGAAAAAAAATGTGAGCCTCTTCTGCAATAAAGGCTTCCTGTTTGCTATTGTAGCCCTGTTATGGGGGGGGGTCCTATGAAGTTGCCCTCTCCACACAGGCTATGGCGCTAACCTGCAGGCAACCAAATGAGCCAGAGCTAAAGGAAGAGTAGACTATGAATTGCCAGTGCCTCTACCTAGAACAGGGTTCCACGTAAGTAGAGATGATCCCTTTCTCTTGAGTGCCCAGTCCTATTGCGTTTTTTGTGCTAATGTTCTTTCAGCAAAAGAAATGTCGCCACACACCAACATGTTCAACAATTGCTTGAATAAAAGCAGCCTCAGCCCAGCTCTGTCCAGTCCAGGCCATGCCTCTGACGCGTGTCGTCCTGCCCACGGGGCATAGTCAGAGAGACCTTCTTGACTAAGCCCCATTGGTGGGGCGAAACATTCCAGGAGCTTGGCCTGGATAGAACTGGGCTGAGGATTTTCCTTTATTCAAATGACTGATGGGCATGTTGGTGTGTGGTGTTCAGCACATTTATTTTGCTGGATTTAGTGCATTGAGCTTAGGCAGGCTCTCCTCAGCCAGCACCCACAATGTGAGCCACCGGATGGGAATGAAGGAGCCTGGAGCGGCACCTCCAGTTTTCTAAAGCTGGTTCACTGTTAATGTGCGTTGCTGTAGAGCAGCCCAATTATTTTGATCTGACTGTCAATGCACCACAAGGCATGAAAAAAAGTACACCTGCACAATTTTTCCCAACACAATGCACCACAATGTTCAACGTGTTCCCAAGTGTTTGTTGAGGTGTGCTATAAAGCAGGTGTGTTGCATGTGTGAATTGGGGTGCATGCAAAACTGTTGAATAAATCTGATAAATTGAATACCAATGTTTTAAAATGGCTATGTTGTACTGTTTAACCAGTATGGAAGTCAATATTACTTGTCCTGTGACAATGAAAGGCTGCAAACAAAGTATTGGTAAATATTCACAGATAAAAACATATCCCATGCGATACCTTTATAATTCATCTATATATCTGATATCTATTCTCAGGAATAATTCACACCCACACTCCATGTATCTAATGAAAACTTTGGCAGCTATGCAACAAAATACTAGTACACAAACATTAGTTTACCTCAGGTAACCTGTAATCAGGGCTAGCCTGTGTGCCTAATTTTTATCTCATTGTGTCATACAGGGACAGTGTACCGATGTAGATGCATTCAGTCACTTCTACCACACAAAGAATGCCAATGTTCAGGTACAGCCAGTGAACTATAGTGGATTCAAATGTAGATAGTGTTACAATCAGGTAGTACCAGGCACTTTCCGTGTAACCTTTAACATTGGTTAGGCCTCTGTCACACTGCCCCTGTCTTACTTGGTTTTGCATATGTTTAGAGGGCATTTCTAAATGCATGTAATAATGTTTCAAATGTGCCATTCACACTGTGCATTTACCTCAGTTCAGGTGTGGTCAGTTTAGTGGCATTTAGAGAAAATAGATATTTTCCGCCTTTGGAATCTGGTTAGAGACTCCAAACACGGCTAAATGTGTAAGTTCACCTATTCACAAAAAAACAAACAAAAAGGCGAACCAACACCATACACACAACCCTCCCCCCGGGTCCCCACTGCACTTACTTCTGTGTATATTTAGCTTTTCACTGCCCATGCAGCCAGAGCAGGGGTTTCTGGATATTTGAAAACTGCGGTCTTCTTCCCCTTCTTTTCTTAGGGTTGCCGGGACAGATCAGAGCAGTTCTAATTGGCCAAAGCAGTCTTGTGCAATCAGAATTGCTCTGCTTTGGCCTAGAAAGAGTAAGGTGGCTTTCAAACTCCAGGACCCCTGCACAGGCTGCATGGGCAGTAAAAGCTAATCGTCCATAGGACTGCTGTTAGAAATCACAGGGCCCCATACAGCCTACCTGGCAGGGGCCCCCAATATATCAAAACAGTATTTTTACAAAAAATATATATACTAAAATCATTATTAGCAGACAAAATTTGTGCAATTTAAAAAAATTATTTATTACACTGTTCATTTTTTTGTACAATTTATTTATTTACAGGACAGCTCCCAGTGCCACGGGGGGGGGGGCAGCACAGTGACAGTGGGGAACACTGGAGGGGGGGGGATCAGAAGTAAGCAGAACATGGAGGGGGGTTGGTACGGGGGTAGCAATTGCAGGAACGATGCCCTGTGTCTGTGTCTCTCCCTGCAGCAGCTGAAAGCCTGCGGGAGAGAAACTGGCTTTTAGCTTCTGCAGAGCGCCGCACAGAGCACACTGTTTGCCCAGGCCCCCTACAGGAGGACTGGTGGTCCCCCCTATCAGCGGCCCTGCATAGGACCATAGGGTTGATTGAAGCATGGACCGGAGGAGGTGGGAGGGTTACAGTATTAGTTATTCATACAGCGCTCAGCCCCATAGAGTGTGAAAAGTAATTTGCTTAATTTTCTCTCCTAGAGCTGAGCAGCCCAAAGCTGAAAATTGGCCTGGCAAGGAAGGCAGCGAAAGTGCCTTGTATTGAAGTGGTTAAAACAGCTAAACAAAGGAGTGCTAGTGTGGATGAAGCCTAAGCATGGCTTACTATTTACATATTACAAAGGTAAATGCAATGCAGTTAAAGTATAACTAAAGGCAAAAAAATGTATTTTGTTTTTGGATGGAGTGGAGATAGATTAGAATACCTGTCAGTTTTTATTGCTACCTGATCTCCCATTAGGGAGATTTACCCTCTCTATATGTCCTGTTTACGATTATCATTAAAAGTAAAGGTAAAAGAAAATCCCAAATTTGGGGTTGTCCTAAGAAAAGTAAGAGAGGGGAAATCTTCCTATGGAGACACTAGTTCTGGTGAACTGGGGGGGACACAATTATTTTCATTTGCAGGAATTTCCTCTCACTTCTGGTTTTAGCTATGGGACAGGAAGTGAAGGTAAATTTCCTCAATTGGACACATATGGCAAAAAAACAAACAAAAAACAAACCTGACATGGGTTATAACCCTTCCTTACACTATCTAAAATGAAAACATTTTTTGCCTGATATTCTACTTTAATTATAAAGCTGTATAATAGAGAATGCTTTGTAAGGGCAGATAATGTAGTTCTCTCCAGTCTGCATTTTCTTAGACTGTTCTATTTGCAGATCTTCAGCAGATGCTACCTTGCTGAGTATGCAAGTCAGAAACAAGTCCTCAATTTCTCCAGACTGTTTATTATTTTCAAGTCAACAGTAATGGGCTTATGTAATAAGGCAAATGTCAGATCAGCACTATCTATCAGCGCATCATCTGACCAATAAGATATAATGTTGAAAGTATCAAAAGCATGTGATGACTGTAAGCTCTGTTGCCATGCCACAGATCAGCAAGCACTTTTCCTGCCTGTGTGACAGGACCACATAATGCACAGCAAAAGAAGTTTGTGCAAGTGCGAGAAAGTGTAAGATGCTGCCAGTATATAGTAATTATGGGCACCTAGTGCTGTAGGAAGGCAGGAGCCTCAGACTTCACAGTTATAAAGAGGTTTTCATATGTGGGAATGTACCTGTTATAAGACGAAAAGTAGGTGGCTCTGCATTTTCCATATCCGTGGTTACCTAACTGAATCAATCTGAGGGCATAGGGTGATGTAAAGTGCATGTAAAAGCACCCAACACTTCTTTAGTTGGCCAAATATGCAAATGTGGCTCCATGTATATACAGGACTTTTCAGGACTGACTCTAGTTTAGATTGTCCAAGCATACGCACTCCTCTATCAGCACGGTTGCTGATCCAAGACCATCTTACCATATCCCCCTAATTAAAGTCCATATCAACGCCATTAGCCCACAGCACCTCTCACACAGGGCCCTGTTACTTGCCGTGGGTCAGATTAGGGCTCTGGAAATCTAATAGAACATCTGGGGCCCATGATAACACAGGAGTTTGGGTCACCTTTCCTGTGTTCAATGAGGAGCTTCGCTCCCACTGACAGGAGGGTGACTTCTTTTCCCTAATCACTACTTGCTCCTGAGCTGATCAGGTTAGCACTATTCACATTTACTCTTCTCTCCAGGTGTTGGCTGTGCACACTAATTTCCAGTTCCAATCTTTTTCAGTACATCGTACAGAGGACCCTAGTTGCATAACCGAGACCCAGATAGTGGATAACATTCCAAGAAAGAGAAATACTTCTCATGCCCAGCGAGGTAAGGAATGAGCCAATGATGCCCACTGCTGTCTCAGCCAATGAGGAGGGAGACAGCCGACAGCCGGGGCTCTCGTGCACATCGCTGGATCGAGATGGGGCTTGGGTAAGTATTAGGGGGGCTGAGGGGGGCTGCTTTAGAACCACTTTAAACGCTTAAGATAGTTTTATGATATTGTGTTGTATTAACCACTTCCTTTCTACCCATAGTCATATGACGTCCACAGGAGGGATCTCCCATACTGGATGGGCGTCACTCGGGAGCCGATGCACGTACCCGGTGGCCGCGATGTCTGCCGGGCACCCGCGATTGCCTGTAACAGACCAAGGATGTGGATCTGATGGTGTGTTACCAGTACAGAGGAACACCGATAAGTCTCCTCCCCTTGTTGGTCCTCTCCCTTTACAGTTAGAATCACTGCCTAGGTAACACATTTAACCCCTTGATAGCCCCTTAGTGTTAACCCCTTTCCTACCAGTGACATTTACACAGTAATCAGTGCATTATCATAGCACTGATCGCTGTATAAATGTGAATGCTCCCAAAATAGTGTCAAAGGTGTCCGATATGTCAGTAGCAATATCACAGTCACGATAAAAATTGCAGATTGCCGCCATTATTAGTAAAAAAAATAATAATAAAAATGCCATAAATCTATCCCCTATTTTGCAGGCACTATAACTTTTGAGCAAACCAATAAATATACGCTTATTGCAATTTTTTTTACCAAAAATTTGTAGAAGAAAACATATTGGCCTAAACTGAGGGAACATTTTGTTTAAACAACAAAAAAATATTGGGATATTTATTATAGAAAAAAGTAAAAAAACTTATTATTTTCAAACTTATCTTTTGTTTATAGCACAATAAATAAAAACCCCAGAGGTGATCAAATACCACCAAAAGAAAGCTTGTGGGGAAAATTATAAAAATTAATTTGGGTACAGTGTAGCATGACTGCGCAATTGTCATTCAAAGTGTGACAGCGCTGAAAACTGAAAATTGGCCTGGGCAAGAAGGGGGTGAAAATGCCCTGAATTGAAGTGGTTAATGCACTCATGCTAATGTGTATCGCATTATGGCAGCACATTCATTTTGAATGGATTGTCAAAAAAAAAACTGTAATGCAGCTTGTGAGACACTTAGGCTGGGTTTACACTAGCTCCGACCATGGCTCACAGCAGGGGTCCGGTGCGTGTCTGTTCATCGTTTCAGGTGCAAATCAGGTCCATATTTTTGGCTGAATTCGCACCTGGAACGGACCAGAAGACGCACAGGACCCTTCTGAGGTGTGT
Organism: Rana temporaria; assembly: GCF_905171775.1. Lineage (NCBI taxonomy): Eukaryota > Metazoa > Chordata > Amphibia > Anura > Ranidae > Rana > Rana temporaria. The sequence continues at coordinate 401,239,986 of NC_053490.1, forward strand.
AAACTGGCTCCAATGAGAGCCAACCACACTTTCCTATCATGCAAATTGGATGTGGGGAAACTCGCATCCAATTCGTATCAGTGTGAACCCAGCCTCACACCATGTTTTTTTAATACTGTGCACAATAACATGCAGAGTGATCACATCCATGCTATGAAAAAATGAAGAGCTCCATTTTAACTCTTTTAGCCAGAAATGCCTCTTCTTTGCATCTGTCTAGTCCTGTTAACTGAGAAGAGAAGCACTACCCTGGAGCCAGTCTCCATCTATCATATGACCATGCAGTGGGAGTGCCCTTATTATTCAGAGAGCTACCTTTATTGCCATGAGGGCAAAGCATACTATGAAGCTAGAGAAGTTAATACCTTAACCGATTGCCGACCGCCGCACGACTTTATACGTCGGCAGAAAGGCATGGCTGCGCAAATGGACGTATATATATGTCCCCTTTAAATTGCTGCCGTGTGGTCGGACTCGATGTCCGCCGGTGTCCCGCAATTGTGTCAAAAAGTTGAAGAATGGGGAGATGTTGTTGTGTTTACACTATCTCCCCGTTCTGCCTAGTGACATGTCACTGATAGAAATGTTCCCTCTTATCGGGAACAGCGATCAGTGATGTGTCATGGCAAGCCACGCCCCCAACAGTTAGATGCACTCCCTAGGTCACACTTAACCCACACAGCGCCCCCTACACTGCCAGTGTAATTTTTACAGTAATCAGTGCCTTTTTATAGCACTGATCGCTGTAAAAATGACAATGGTCCCAAAATGGTGTCAAAAGTGTTTGATGTATCCGCCATAATGTCGCAGTCACGAAATAATGCCATTACTAGTAAAAAAAAATATATATTAATAAAAATGACATACAACTACCCTTTATTTTGTAGACGCTATAACATTTGCGCAAACCAATGAATAAACGCTTATTGCCAATTTTTTACCAAAAATATGTAGAAGAATACTTATCGACCTAAACTGAGGAAAAACTTTTTTTTTTAATATATTTTTTGGGGATATTTATTATAGCAAAAACTAAAAATATAGCATTTTTTTCAAAATTGACGCTCTATTTTTGTTAATGGCGCAAAAAATGAAAACCACAGAGGTGATCAAATACAACCAAAAGAAAGCTCTATTTGTGGGAAAAAAAGGCAACAAATTTTGTTTGGGAGCCACGTCGCACGACCACGCAATTGTCAGTTAAAGCGACGCAGTGCTAAATCGAAAAGTGGCCCGGTCTTTGGCCAGCCAAATGGTCCGGGGCTTAAGTGGTTAAAGAAGTGATGGGCACACAGTAACAGGTAGTAACATGCATCTGTTGAGTCTACTCCTAGGTAGGACTGCATTGAATTTCTTAAAATACCTGTGAGGGTTACTTCTAAGCCTTCACACAGAAGTGAAAAGCCATAATCTTCACAATAGCAATCATGTGTTGACTTTGACTTCGGCTGTCAGCAGTCTTCAGCATACCTCCCAACTTTTTTGAATCTGTCTCAATTATAAGAGAGGGCCACAAATAAGAGCTACCTAAATCTGATGCATGTGCCTGATCTTCTTCTGCAACTCTTGCTTGAATTGGACGCAGGGCATTTTAAATGGGCCACACTGCCAGAAAAGTGTTTACTGAACACCCACCAGTGTGTATTAGCACAGAACTGCTTACACTAGCAGACACAAAATGCAGACGCAACGTGTCCTGCAGGAACCTCTGAGAGCAGAACGGAAGCTGGCTGACAGGGGATGACAGCTGGCAAAGTGAGCAATTGATTGAAAATAGAAAAATCACGAATGAATAATGACACAGATTAGTAAATGCAGTCTAAAACAGTTGTTATATTTTAAATATCACCTATTTATTTAGAAATACATAGCCCCAAAATGGCTGATGACAGTCTCCTGATTAATGTGTTATAAGGGAAATACTTAAAAAAATAAAGAATAATGATGAAAGAACCACATATGATGCGAAGCCACAGAAGAGACGTTATGGGTGGATGAACCGTGAGCAAGTCTCGCTGTCCTTTTTGGTGGAGTCTGAAGTGGAAAACAATTTAAAAATAAGGGAAATACTTGTGCGCTACTATGTTCTAATTTTTAAGCAAAAATAAACCATCAGCCTCTAGTAAATATAGTGAAAATAAATTCAGAAATATTATATATATATATATATATATATATATATATATATATATATATATATATATATATATATATAGTACATGTATAGTGACTGTGAATTAGCTGCAAACACTTAGTAGTGTATTTAAAAAACACTGCGTAATAAATGTAAAAGAAAAAGATGGGAATGGTGTGTTTAATCAATAATGTGCCATTAAGTAATATACTCAAAGAATGAATATGATGAGTATCCAAACATACAAATAAATAAATGTAAATAAAGAAAAAACAGATAAAACATCTATCCAAACATCGACTGTTAAATTTATTAATTGGCCGCTCACCTCCAACAATGACCCAAGGGTCAAGGCTCATCAGACAGTTAGATAAGGAATCCCGCTGATGGATCTGTAAAGGCATCCAGGTTCCAGGCGAAGACGAAGAACTACGTCCAAAACTTGGCATCAAAACATCTTGGGTAATTCCATATATAGAGGAAACAGCTCGCTCCAAGGAATGGCACTTCTTGTATAAATAGTGCTCAAAGGAAACAAAGAACAGCCATAGTGCAATATTGCCAAATGAAAAGTAAATTTATTTAGTAAAAAAAAAAAGCTTACATCAAGTAAGGATAAAAACCGCAGTAAAAAGCAATGGGAGTAGTGACACACAGGCCTCCTCACCATACTTCCATTAAAAAAAAACAGAACTGACATCACAAGGCTTCATCCAACACGTTGCGTCACTGGTCATGTGACTTCCTCAGGGATTTTGATCCCTTGTGTCATTGTTGGAGGTGAGCGCCCAATTCATACATTTAACAGTCGATGTTTGGATAGATGTTTTTTATCTGTTTTTTCAAGTTATCCCTATGAGATTTTTTCCTTTATATGAACTAACTCCTACCACTGGGCTTTAGTTGGACTTTATTAACATTTATTTATTTATATGTTTGGATACTCCTCATATTCATTCTTTGAGTATATTACTTTATGGCACATTATTAAATAAGCGCACCATTCCCATCTTTTTCTTTTACAGTCTCCTGATTAAACTGTTTAGCTGGATTGGGTGAGAGTCTAATGATGACAATGAGATAGAAACTCCTGACCAAGGCAGAGAAAATCAGATGAGCTTTAATATCTTGTCCACATATTACAGCGTTTTAGAACACCTAAAAACCAACATCACCGCGCTGCAACCACATGCATTTGCAGCACAGTCCTATTCAGTTTAACCCACATTTGATGGGTGGTACTGCCTGCCAAGCTTGACACCTTAATGAAAAGGATTGCAGCATATGCGCAACCCCATCCGCTGCCTTTGCAGATTAATTGGGAGCGATTGGGGGCAGTAAAAACATGGCTGTTATGGGTTTTTACTACTCCCAACCACAAGTGTAAAGGGGGGCTTAAAGATGAACTTCACCTTACTCAACTACCCCAACAAAAAGAAAACCTTATGCCACGTACACACGATCGGTTCATCCGATCAAAACGTACCGATGGATTTTTTCATCAGATATCCGATGAAGCTGACCTTCATCAGTCTTGCCTACACACCATCAGTTAAAAATCCGTTTGTGTCAGAACGCGGTGACGTAAAACACTACGACGTGTTGAGAAAAATGAAGTTCAATGCTTCCGAGCATGCGTCGACTTGATTCTGAGCATGCGTGGATTTTTAACCGATGGACTTGCCCACAGACGATTGTTTTTTTCTATCGTTTTTTTTAACCATCAGATAATTTTAAAACAGGTTCTAAGTTTTTTCACCGATGGGAAAAAAAACAATGGGGCCCACACACGATCGGTTCGTCCGATGAAAACGGTCCATCAGACCATTTTCATTAGATGAACCAATCGTGTGTACAGGGCATGGGAGCCCAAAGTACAAAGAGTAAATATATATATATATATATATATATATATATATATATATATATATATATATATATATATATATATAACATAAATATGCACAAATAGTTTATTGGCTTTGGATAGCTGTGGTGGTTATTATAGGGTAACCTGTTAATTAAAAAAAAAAAAATCTAAATTACACCACCAGCCCAGAATCAGCAGGTTCAGTAGCAGTTTATGTTATCCAATGCAGCTGCTAATCAACTTGGATTAGCCTTAAATAGATAAGTATTGTAGTCAGATACAGCAGCAACTCTATAGCTAGCTACAAATCGTCTAGGAAATAAGCTGAGAGCATATTTGTAGCTTCTGCAAATCTATGCTACGAGGTTGCTAGTGTGACGTGGCCATTAGTACTACACTTAATCTTTCTACCTACTCAGTAGTGTGAGATTAACCGTTTTTTGACAATGTTTTATGCACCAAAACTGAAATCAATCTAGATAAATGCAAAAAGAAGTTAGACCAGAGCTGTATGAACATTAAAGAGGAGCTTCAGTCTCCCCCCAACAAAAAAATTACGTAAGCACAGCTACAAATACTGTAGCTATTGACTTTTAATATAAGGACACTTACCTGTCCAGGGGTCCAGCGCTGCCCTCTCCAGAGCCTGTTCTTCACTGGGCTTTGGGCCCTAGTTCTGGCATCTCAACTAGGGTTGCACCGATACAACTTTTTTAGGACCAAGCACAAGTACCGATACGAATACTTTTTTTTTTAATGTCATGTGACAGTGGCACTAAAATGCAGCACTGATGGGCGCTGATGACGCATGGACTGTGTCAGTAGTCTCTTATTTGAAGATAAGGGAAAGGTGGGAGGCGGATGCGGGGGAGTTGAATGGTGAAAAATGGGAGGAAATCTTTCAGGCAGTAAGCAAGTGCTCGCTGAATGTTTCACAAAGGCTCACCCAGTTATATATTCTGTTGCAAACTTATTATACCCCACACAGGCTCCATAAGATGAATCCGCAGCTTGACCCTACCTGTACCAGGTGTAAGAGAGACCATGGAGATCTAATCCATATGCTGTGGAGATGCCCAAAGCTCCACACGTTTTGGGCGGGAGTTGTGAGTACCGTTAACTCAGCTTTTGGCGTGGCTCTTCCACAGGACCTGAGGGCATGTCTCTTGGGGGCTCTGGAGGAGTACGAATGGGAGGAGGCGGACAGAGAAGCGATACACAGGGTCCTGTTCCAAGCAAGGAAGCTTATTATGGTTCACTGGAAGGCTGAGGCTCCTCCGACCCTGGCTGACTGAATTACTAATATTGGGACAGTGTTGAGGATGGAGAAGGTGATATATCAACACAGGGGTAATGCCCACAAGTTCGAGAAGTTGTGGGCAAAGTGGTTGGATGTACCGGGTCTGGCCCCGGTGGACCTGGTGATGGATAGGCTATTGGGCATCAATGTGGGGTGAAGCGGGGGATTGTGATAACTGCCGGGAGGGTGATGTTTGTAATGTTTGGGGGGGGGGGGGGGTCGTCTACCTCCAGATTATAGATGCTTTGTGTGTATTGGTTATTTTTCTCTTTTTACATATCTGTCCCCGCAGTGTAGAGGGGACTTTGTATGCCTTGTACCTCTGCAAACTAAATAAAATTTTGTTGGATTTAAAAAAAAGTAGTCTCTTATTTTTATCTTTTACAATTTATTTTAATAATTTATATTTCTATTGTTTTGTTTTTTACAATGCTTTATTTGGGGGGGGGGGGGGGGTTGGTGAGATATCAGGGGTCTAAACAGACCACTGACATCTCCCCTTTGAGACAGAGATTGCCCAGTCCCTTTCTCTTCATCCCCAACTGCACTGAAGTTGAATGTACAGGAGACAAAGGTCCCTGTTCATTCATAAACTGAAGCATTGTAAACACAGTTTACGATGGTCAGTTATGAATGGATAGAGTCAGAAGAGCGATCGAAAGGAGCACACAGAGGGGGACGGGAGGAGCACGGAGGAGGACACAGAAGGGGACCAGAGGAGGACATAGGGGACAGTCAGGAATGATCAGTGCAGGGATTTACAAGCACCGATCTCCCTGTATAGATTTAAATAAAGCAGTTGAAAGCTGCGGAAGTGAGGAGGAGAAGCGGCTCTCAGCTTCTTTATTAAAATCTATACAGGGAGATCGGTGCTTGTAACTTCCCCCACCACCGCACTGATCATCACTGTCTGCCCAGGTATCGGATCAAGCATCGGAGCATTTGCATGAGTACAAGTATTTGTGCAAAAGCTTGGTATTGGCACTGATACAGTACTAGTATCAGTGCAACTCTAATCTCAACTAAAGTAAACATGCACGCTGTGCATTTGCAAGTCGTGCTGCACTTTGTGAATGGTTTCAGTTCTTTGGGACTTGTCCCTCACTCTCTCTGGCTCACAAATCAGTCTAGGCAGGGATGTTTTTTTGTAATTTATTGCAGAAACTTGTAACTCAAAAGGACAGCGGGGTATGGGATACTCCAAAACGCTTGAGCATAAAGTTGCAGAGGACACTTCTTTAGGTACCCTCAAAACAGTCTTTCGTTCTCAGCTCTGGACTAGGAGAGTATTAGGCACAGAATTAGCAGAGGCACCTCTCCACTAGGTAGTAGCAACAGTCTTTAAAATTCTCCTGGTCTACAGCAGGGAGTGAGAGCATAGGTAGGACATTAAAGTAGACTGGAACAGTCTAAGCTTCCTGCAGCTGATGGCCACAAGATAGATTTGGGCATATTAGGAGTAGACTGAGGCAGTCTGGGTTCTTGCAGCTGAAGACCACAAGATAGAATAGCACACTAGGCACACTGGAGCACTTTTTAAAATCTATAACCGAGGACCATAGATAAACTGTAGCTTCGGGGATTGGGCTGGGCTCTATTTGCCAATCCCAGTAGAAGCAAGGCCATGGGCTCAATCCAGGGTAGGGAGTAGTCCATCAGCCAGTCAAGAACATTTCAGGGCTTAGCAGCCCCCCTTCCTCCGTGGAAAGAATGCATCTCTCTGGGCTTCCGCTATTTACCTGCCTCCCACCATCAGGGCACGCCTTTCCAGGGATTGGCCGGAGCAAGGTAAGAGCTCAGCCTGGGTATTTGAATTTCCCGACCCTGAGCTCTGGAAGGTTCTCAACAGGTCCAGGGGGGAATCAATCAAATGTGGAGCCATAACAGACCAAAACAGCAGATCACAGTTCCTCTGGCTACAGAGCAAGCTGTGCATAATTTACGTAGCATTCTTAGCTAGGAGCGTGCTACAGTACATTGTAGGGATTTTAACAAACTTTGTTGCAGATTAATACCATTTGTTATTCTGAAAAAATAGCTGTGTGTTTGTGAGTGACGTTTTCATTAGTGATCAGCTGCTGCACTTGCAATATTCTAATGAGGAAAGTGGCAGGGTTGGCATCTCTTAAGATGTGAGGGGGGATGCACAAAATCTGACTTGTATCAAAATTACAATTTTGGGGAGCATTCAATACATCAGATTAAAAATTAAAGATAACTTTTACAAACATTCAATTACAATATGACTTGTTTAGTAATTTATATGTTATATTATTATATATTTTTTCCACGGAAGTGGAGTTACCCTTTCCACTGCTATATTTACCACTTGTTTGCAATCACCTAATTTACAGCACAATGAAAGCAACATGCTGCCGATTGGATGATTGTCACAAAGTAGTTAAATTCCTCAATAGTAGACAGAATGAATCATCCATGTAGCCCTAGGTTTACTCACTAGCTACTGAATGATTAAAAACCTCCTGTGTAATTTAGACTTTAGTGGGAAGAAAAATTAGGCTGTTTAAAGTGCAGGATCCGACCTATACAGTATTAACTGGATTTCAATGCACTGTCACAAAACTGGTTGCTATGGCAGATCTGCGCTGCTGTTTGCATTACCTTACAGAAATTCATCTATAGGTGTGTAGTTTTGTTTAATAAGTCATATTCAATACACAAGCTAACTAACATCCCTCCCTTCCACTGCAGCCTTTAAACTTGAACTTAGTAATTTCACAATCAAGCTTGCTGCAATGTCCAGTTAAAAGCCCATTAGACAATATTGTTTCCTAACAAAGGATTATAGATTTACTTGATTATGATGAGTCTAAGAAATGTCTGCATTTAAGATTCAAGTCCAAGAATACTTCCCTGACAAGGTACTTTTATCCCTTATAACTAAGAAGTAGATGCCAGCGCCTATTAGTGCTACTTTAACCAATTGTCGACCAGCCGCTGTCATACTGCGGCAGGTCAGCTCGATCCCCCAAATTGCCGTAGCTGTATGTCAGTCCCTTTAACAGCTATGGCACGGCGGGGGAGCTGATGCGCGTGGCGAGCTGTCATAATGTCCGCCAGCCACCCACGATCGCTCCACAGAGAGCCGGAATGGGGATCTATCAATGTAAACAAACAGATCTCCGTTCTGTCAGGGCAGTACAGAGTGATCATCTGTTTCTTGTGACCAGGAACATTGATCTCTCTCTACTCCGTCAGCCCACTCCCCCAATAGTTAGAAAGAACCTCCTTAGGGAACATTTAACCCCTTGATCGCCCCCTAGTGTTAACCCCTTCCCTGCCAGTGTCATTTATACAGTAACCAGTGCATTTTTATAGCACTGATCACTGTATAAATGTCACTGGTCCCAACAAAAGTGTCCGATCTGTCTGCCACAATGTCGCAGTCCCGCTAAAAAATCGCTGATCACCGGCATTACTAGTAAAACATTTTTTTTTGAAAAATGCAATAAATATAATCCCATATTTTGTAGACGCTATAACTTTTGTGCAAATCAATCAATATACGCTTATTGCAATTTTTTTTACCAAAAATATGTAGAAGAATACATATTTTTGGGGATATTTATTAGAGCACAAAGTTAAAAATATATATTTTTTTCAATTTTTTAAATTGTCATTTTCTTGTTTATAGTGCAAAAAATAAAAACTGCAGAGGTGATCAAATACCACCAAAAGAAAGCTCTATTTGAAAAAAAGGACGAAAATTTGTTTGGGTACAGTACAGCGTACTGTTGGGAGAACTTGGGTAAATGTCCACTCACTACCTTTCCTAGTGATAATTATCATGTCATGGGTGTGAACCTACCGGATGATGGTGTCGGGCCCAGATACAGTCCCCCCCCCCTCTTTATTTTCCCTTTCTTTTTTTTTCCTTTTTACCTCCTCTTCTTCATATATATATATATATATGGCAAGCATTGACCATCCATCCTGAAAAAGTTAGTTGACCTGCTTGGTAGCAGCTCTATACTTTAATCTCCTTGTGGGTTACAGCTTAAGCTCCATGTCAAGAAGGTCAACATTCACATTGGTTTACTCCAGGGCTAGACTTTACTATATTTCAGCTTCATGTGTACATATATTCTCACTTTTATGATTTCTATGGATGGGAGTCTCAGCTAATAGTTGCATACTTTTGCTATATTGCATTAGTTGAGCTATATGGAGCTGTTATTATTGTTCCATGTTTAGGCCTCATAACGGGTGATGGCCTATGTTGAGGTTAATTCAAATTCACAGAGGTCCGACCAGAAACATTTTCTTCCAGCAAAAGTCTGAACTGCCCCCTCTCTTCTTTCAGCCCTATATTACAATCCTTTACATCAGTGTCCCCAGCCCCCCCCCCACACATCACATTCCCCCACTTCACATCAGTTTCCCCTTCACAGTAGTGTTCTCAGGGCTCCCTGTACATCACCACCCATTCACTCGATTTTAACACCAGTCCTCAACCCCCCTTCAAATCATCACCCCCCCACAGTCCTCTGCCCCCTTCACATCCCTCCCTCACAGTACTGTCTTCTGCCCCTATACATCTCCCCACCAGCAGAACTGTACCTCCTTCACATCCCCCCTACAACACTGCCCCCTTTACATCTCCCCCACAGCACTGCCCCCCTCTCTTCATCACAAACCCCCCTCCCCCAACAGTAGTTTGTTCTCCCCTCTTCAAACACTCACCCCACAGCACTGCCCCCCTTCACACCTCCCCCCAAAGCACTGTCCCCCTCTCACATCACAACCCCCCCCCCCACACACACACACACCATAGTATGCTCTGCCCTCCTCTAATAAACCCCCTCCCTTACAGCATTGTCCCCCTTTACATTTACCCCCCCCCCCATACACACACACACACACACACACAGCTAGAGTAGTGTCCTATGCCTCCCTTCAATCTCCTACTTTGGACAGAGCAGAGAGCGAGACACAAAATATTTCTGAACCAAGGGTGGGAGGCACAGCATTGAAAGGAGTGTGGGAGGTTAACTTTTCGTATTAACTAGCAGATGATTGGCTGCTAGGACCGCCCTGCAGCTAATCATCTGCTGGGTAACTTAAAAAGTTAACCCATAACAGCTCCTGCTCTCGCACTCCATTCAATGCTGTGCCTCCCACACTCAATCCAGAAATGTTCTCTCTCCTGCTTCCCGTTCTGCCGTTATAATAACAGTGATGGAGAATGGGGAAAAGAAGCGGCTGCTAAATGGTGTGACTGCGGGTCCGGATGGAACAGTGGCTTGGTCCTGTTCTGGATCCTAATGCTCTGTCTACTGGCTGCAATATGCAATATGCAGTATTACATATTTATCACAAAAAAATTGAAAAAAAAAATTGACCTCCTGAACATATTAAAGAAAATATATATAAAACACTATAGATGAGGCTCCTAACCACAGTCTTCTTGGATTATACTTTAATAAATCGTGCGGTCTATTAATTCCTACCGATGTTAATAGATACAATCAAATGCGCACATTCCAAAAAATATGATTTGTAGTTAATAACAACAATATAGGTTAAAGAGGAACTGCAGTCTGCTCACATAATTTGTAATAAAAAGATATTTGCCATTCTTGAGCTTCCCTCCAACCACTTTGCATATTATTTAATATATACTGTGATTCCGTACTTGCTAAATATGCTGCAGAAATCTCCCTCCACTGAGTCTGGCTGCAATCATTTTAACTGTGGGCAGCTGAAGCTGTTGTCGGTTCACTTCCTGGATTTACATAGCAGGCAAAAAGAACACCTCCAGCTCTGCAGCTCTCATTGGCCTTCTTATGACTCACCCCCCCCCCCCCCCCCTTCCTGGAAAACTCTTACTAGAGTGAGTGAACTGTGCATGATATCATAAGCCTAGGCTTTTTACCAGACAAGAAACAGGAAGTGGGCTGTATAAGGTATTTACTGGCAGAAAAAAAAATGTTTTACTATCCAATGTTAAAACAACAAGGGCAGAAGATTTAATAGATAGAAAGATGAAAAAATTACTGAAGGTCTGCTTTAAAATATAATGATGACTGTGGTAGTTTGTTACATATTAGGATCCTAGTTTTATAATATTATGTATCCTACTAGCAATTTTCAGCATCACTAATGAAAATCTGGTTCTTAGTATGGAAACATGAGTCATCAGTATCTATCCTTCCTAGTCCGGTTGCGGTGCAACTCATTAGTCAATGTTTCTACTCAGTAATGTGGCTTAACAGGTAGTTCCAGTACTGCATATTGTAACAATAATTGCTTTCTAATGTCTAGCATCACCTACTCAGCAACCACAAACTATGGGTCACTGCAGATAAATGTGAAAAGCTTATCGTTTAACTTTTATGATCAAAGGCAAGTAGTCGGTACAAATTAACTTGTTACTCTAAATTCTACTTGGAATAAATGATGACCTTTTATAATAATGAAAAGAGTGCGAATTTACAGAAACTGACAGAAAGCATAAGGCCATCCTCCACTGCAGCTTATTGGGTGTTGCTTTTATTTCTGTAACCTACTTTAGAAATATGTAATTACTTAATTGGTTGTTGTGATTAACAGTTCTTTAAAACATTTTGTTGCTAGTTTATACCGTGTGTACAGGGCTTCAGGTTCCAATCTCTCCACCATGGCCAAGACCAAAGAGGTGTCCAAGGATGTCAGGGACAAGATTGTAGACAAGGCTGGAATGGGCTACAAGACCATTGCCAAGCATCCTGATGAGAGGGTGACAACAGCAAATGGAAGAAACACAAAATAACGGTCAATCTCCCTTGGTCTGGGGCTCCATGCAAGATCTCACCTCGTAGAGGTGGTGAAAATGGCGAGGAATCATCCCAGAACTACACGGGAGAATCGTATTAATGATCTCAAGGCAGCTGGGAAATAGTCACCAAGAAAACAAATGGTAACACACTACGTTGTGAAGGACTGAAATCCTGCAAGGTCCCCCTGCTCAAGAAAGCACATGTACAAGCCCGTCTGAAGTTTGCTAATGAACATCTGAATGATTCAGAGGAGAACTGGGTGAAAGTGTTGTGGTCAGATGAGACCAAAATCAAGCTCTTTGGCATCAACTCAACTGCCTATGACCCCAAGAACACCATCAAACATGGAGGTGGAATCATTATGCTTTGGGGGTGTTTTTCTGCTAAGGGGTCAGGACAACTTCACTGCATCGAAAGAACATTGGACGGAACCATGTACTGTCAGATCTTGAGGGAGAACCTCCTTCCCTCAGCCAGGGCATTGAAATGGGTCGTTGATTGGTATTCTAGCATGACAATGACCCAAAACACATAGCCAAGGCAACAGAGAAGTGGCTCAAGAAGAAGTACATTAGGTCCTGGAGTGGCCTAGCCAGTCTCCAGACCTTAATCCCATAGAAAATATGTGGAATGTGGAGGGAGCTGAAGGTTCGAGTTAAACGTCAGCCTCGAAACCTTGGAGAGGATCCTGAGATGTGTGCAAACCTGGTGGCCAACTACAAGAAATGTCTGACCTCTGTGATTGCCAACAAGGGTTTGTGTCAACAAGTACTAAGTCATGTTTTGCGAAGGGTTCAAATATTTATTTCACTTATCAAGATGCAAATCAATTTATATATATTTTTTAAATGCATTTTCTGGAGTTATTTGTTGTCATTCTGTCTCTCACTGTTAAAATAAACCTACCATTAAAATTATAGACTGATCATTTCTTTGTCAGTGGGCAAACGTACAAAATCAGCAAGGGATCAAATACTTTTTCACTCACTGTATCTAGCACTGTGTATCAAAACAAATTATTATTATTTTGTTTAAATAAATGACTGGTTCTTACATATTTCTTGTCCTTTGTTGCCTCTCAGGCCTCGTACACACGACAGAGATTCTCGGCAGAATTCGCCGAGAAACTCGGTCAAAACCCGGATTCTGCCGAGAATCTCTGTCGTCTGTACAGTTTTGGCTCGATGGAGCCGCCGAGGAGCTCGACGAGAAAATAGAGAACATGTTCTCTATTTTCTCGTTGGCCGCGTTGTTCTATAGGAGAAGGCGGCCCGCCGAGCTCTTCGGCGGCTTCATCCCAAAACGAGACGAGGAACTCGACGTGCCAAGCACGTCGAGTTTCTCTGTCGTGTGTACGAGGCCTCAGTGCTGCTGATCTTCTGCAGACTTGTTGCAGTCACTTCCTATCTTCATGCATGCATTCCAGTTATGGGCCACTTGTAGTCTTTATTGGAAATCTTTATGATGGGGTGAAATTGCCGATGCACAATTGGTCGACAAAGACACCCTATTACAGGACAAGCCTGAACAGGGATATTCAAGACAGGATTATCAGGTATTATTTTAATAAAAAATAAAAAAATCTTTTAAGATGTGTGTATTTTTTTGAACCTGATAAATAAACATGCTAAAAATTAGTCGCCGATGTCCCGCGATCAGGTCACAGAGCTGAACAACGGGGAGATGTCAGTGTAAACACAACATCTCCCCATTCTTCCTAGTTACATGTCACTGATCGTCTGTTCCCTCTCATCAGGAACAGCGATCAGTGATGTGTCACTCGTAGCCACGCCCCCTAACAGTTAGAATCACTCCCTAGGACACACTTAACCCCTTCAGCGCCCCCTACAGGTTAACCCCTTCACTGTCAGCGTCATTTTTACAGTAATCAGTGTTTTTTTTATAGCACTGATCGCTGTAAAAATGACAATGGTCCCAAAATGGTGTCCGATATAATGTCATAGTTACGATAAAAATCGCTGATCACCGCCATTACTAGTAAAAAAAAATATTCTGAAAAATGCCATAGAACTAACCCCTATTTTGTAGATGCTATATTGTAGATGCTTTTGCGCAAACCAATCAATAAACGGTTATTGTAATATTTTTTTACCAAAAATATGTAGAAGAATACGTATCGGCTAAACTGAGGAAAAAATATGTATGTTTTTGGGGATATTTATTATAGCAAAAAGTTAAATATATTGCATTTCTTTTCAAAATTGACGTTATATTTTTGCTTATAGCGCAAAAAATAAAAACCACAGAGGTGATCAAATACCACCAAAAGAAAGCTCTATTTGTGGTGCTTCTGAGTAGGGATGAGCCGAACACTCCCCTGTTCGGTTCGCACCAGAACTTGCGAACACACCAAACGTTCGTGTGAACTTTAGAACCCTATTAAAGTCTATGGGACTTGAACGTTTGAAATCTAAAGTGCTAATTTTAAAGGCTAATATGCAAGTTATTGTAATAAAAAGTGTTTGGAGACCTGGGTCCTGTCCCAGGAAACATGTATCAATGCAAAAAAAAGTTTTAAAAACAGACGTTTTTTCAGGAGCAGTGAATTTAATAATGCCAAAAGTAAAACAATAAAAGTAAAATATTCCTTTAAATTTCACCCTTCAGGTCTGGTGTGGATTTTAAGGGGAACTCCACCCTAAATTAAAAAAAAAATGGCGTGGAGTTCCCCCAAAAATCCACACCAGACCCCTTATCCGAGCACGTTAACCTGGCCGGCCGCAGAAAAGAGGGGGGGAACAGAGTGCGGGCCTCATCCCCACAACCCTTGCCCGGTGGTTGTGGGGGTCTGCGGGTGGGGGGCTTATCAGAATCTGGAAGACCCCTTTAACAAAGGGGACCCCCAGATCCTGGCCCTCCTCTGTGAATTGGTAATGGGGTACATTGTACCCCTACCATTTCACGAAAGAAGTGTAAATAGTTGGAAAAAACACACACACACACACAACGTAGAAAAAAGTCCTTTATTAATAATAAAAAAAAAATCCAGTGGTGGTAATCCACTCGGTCCCGGCTTCCTGCTCCAATGTTGTCTGTATCCAGCGACGGGTGATCTCCTCTCCGGTCCAGCGATGAGAAGATCATCCGGCATCGAGAGCTCCAGAGCACAGCATCGGAGGCCGCCTCTCACCGCCGGACACAGCCCAGCGGAATGACGCAGCTGGAGCTTTGACATTTCTTATATAGGGGAGGCGGGCCACCCGTCACGTGACCCTGCACCCTCTGCTACGTCACTGGGGAAGCCCAGTCTTCCCCCTTGTGTCAGAGGGGGCAGGGTCACGTGACGGGTGGCCCCGCCTCCCCATATAAGAAATGTCAAAGCTCCAGCTGCGTCATTCTGCTAGGCTGTGTCCGGCGGAGAGAGGCGGCCTTTCGATGCTGTGCTCTGGATGCCGGATGATCTTCTCATCGCTGGACCGGAGAGGAGATCACCCGTCGCTGGATACAGACAACATTGGAGCAGGAAGCCGGGACCGAGTGGATTACCACCGCTGGATTTTTTTTCTTTTTTTTATTATTATTAAAGGACTTTTTTCTACGGTGTGTGTGTGTGTGTTTTTTCCAACTATTTACACTTCCTTCGTGAAATGGTAGGGGTACAATGTACCCCATTACCAATTCACATAGGGGGGGGGCCCGTGATCTGGGGGTCCCCTTTGTTAAAAGGGGTCTTCCAGGTTCTAAAAAGCCCCCCGCCCGCAGACCCCCACAACCACTGGGCAAGGGTTGTGGGGATGAGGCCCTTGTCCCCATCAACATGGGGACATCCTCCCCATGTTGAGGGCATGTGGCCTGGTACGGTTCAGGAGAGGGGGGGCCGCACTCTGTCCCCCCTCTTTTCTGCGGCCGGCCAGGCTAACGTGCTCGGATAAGGGGTCTGGTGTGGATTTTTGGGGGAACTCCACGCCATTTTTTTTTTACATTTGGGGTAGAGTTCCCCTTAAAATCCACACCAGACCTGGTCTGGAATGGATATTTGGGGGGAACCCCACGTCATTTTTTTTAAATTGACAGCGGGGTTCCCCTTAATATCCATTCCAGAACTGAAGGGCCTGGTAATTGAATTTGGGGGGACCCCACGCTTTTTTTTTTTTTTTATGAATGAATTCTCTCTGAATTGCCAGAGCCGACAATTCATTATAGTCAGTTTTTTTCTTTCAGAAATGACACTTTGTGCAGGGACAGTTCTAAGTACGGGAAACATGCGCTATTTCACATGCTAACTTTACACCCCCCAGGTACAAAATTTAAAGGAATATTTCACTTTTAGCATTATTAAATTCACTGCTCCTGAAAAAACTGCCGTTTTTAAAACTTTTTTTTGCATTGATACATGTCCCCTGGGACAGGACGCAGGTCCCCAAACACTTTTTCGGACAATAACTTGCATATTAGCCTTTAAAATTAGCACTTTAGATTTCTCCCATAGACTTAAACAGGGTGTTCCGCGGCTTTTCGAATTTGCAGCAAACATCCCAAATTGTTTGTTGTTCGCCTAACAGGCGAACAGGCAATGTTCGAGTTGAACATGAGTTTGACTCGAACTCGAAGCTCATCCCTACTTCTGAGCACCACAAACCAAAAATGTAATTCAATTTTAATATTTGAAGCAAACTCCCCCATCCATCCATGTCTTGGATGTCATGGCCATCTTCCCGGAATCCTCCTTCCCTTAGCTCAGGCATGCAGACAGAAGGGTGTGCTTAGCTGAGAAAACCCCTCTCCTCTTGTGAAGGCTCCTGGAATGTATGACATCATTTACCTAGGCCTGGAAACAAGGAAGTCACTGAAGAATTGTTAATAAGAAACCTTTCAAAACAAGTAAATATGATAAATATTCTTATCTTTTTACTAATGCTGGCAACATCAAGATTAAAGGAACACAGGGGAACACATTTCTGGCACCTCCAGCACAGAATGTATGTAATGGCAAGGGGTACTAGAGTGTGCTGGAGGGTCTACTGATGCTGGCCGCTAGGGAGATCTATGGTTGCTGGGGAATCTATTGTTGTGGGGAGGTCTAGTGTTCCTGTGGAGGTTTATCATTGCTATTGTTGCTGGCTTCTGGGAGATCTATTTCTGCTAGTGGGGATCTGTTGTTGCTGGGGTGGGGGTCTTTTTTGTGGCAGCTCTATTGTTGCTGTGCAGATCTATAGTTGCTGGGGGGTCTATTATTGATGGCTGCAGGGGATCTATTGTATTGTTTTTCTTGTAATTGGTGTTAAATTCCATACAAATTACTTGATTCTGTATTCTCTAAAAGGGGCAGTACTGGGAGGTGAGTAGGAGGTGGAACCAAGGAACGGTGCTCAGAGGTAGTTAGGGGGTATATACTTGGCTGGCCGACAATGGCATTTTTGTTTGCCAGTATCGGATTCCTCCAACTGCACTCCTGTGATCCATAGATCCAAAAGTTTTGGCTTTACTTCTCCTTTTAAGTGGTTGTAAAAGTTGAAGCTTTTTTACCTTCATGCATAAAATGCATGAAGTAAAAAAAAATAAAAAACGTCAGTATGCATCTCCCCCCTGCAGCCCCCGCTAATACTTACCCGAGCCCGATCTCCATCTAGCCATTACAAGAGAATTCCTTAATGGATTTTATTTATTTTCATATTATTGAGAATGCAAAATAGGGATTGGGACACCCAACACCATCAAACCCAGCACCCCCCCCCCCCCCCCCCCCCATCGGTCGAATCACGGATGGCACCAACCCCAGTCAGTCAGCCGGGTCACGGTGTGCTAAAAATGAAAAAATAAAACACCATCCCCATTGGAATCTATGCATGTAGATCAGGGGGCCGGACGCATGGCTAAGGGGGGGGGGGGGGGGGGCGGCGGCATCCCGTGCGCTCC
This sequence comes from Rana temporaria, assembly GCF_905171775.1. Classification (NCBI taxonomy): domain Eukaryota; kingdom Metazoa; phylum Chordata; class Amphibia; order Anura; family Ranidae; genus Rana; species Rana temporaria. The sequence continues at coordinate 401,257,946 of NC_053490.1, forward strand.
TAATGGATGGGCCACCACTGGATTGGGATTAAGAATATAGAAGGTAACTCAGCATTGCACACCTCACCCACAATGGTGTATTACTTTTGGAGGGCTGACACCTAAAATTGTGTGTAATATATATATATATATATATATATATATATATATATATATATATATATATATATATACACACACACACTATATTTTTTATTATTTATTTTTTTAAATTGTTTTTAATAAAAATATATATATATATATATAAAATAATATTTATTATGTTTTTATATATTAATTTTCTAGGGTTTTTTTGTGTGTATTTTCATATGACATCTAATGTTTGAAGACAAGCAGCAGGTCTGTATGCCAGATCTAGTTATCTGTGCTAATGGAAGGTGTCAGGTCCTACCTTTTCTCATGGCAATGAGTGCAGAGCCATTAATGTCAGCAAGATTTTGGTCAATTTTTATGGATAGTAACCTGCACTGACTGCTACTGTTATATTGGCATTAGATGAATATGATATATATGTGAACATTTTGGCTATACTATATACTGTACCATGATATATAATATGAATACACACAAATATTTATAATGTTGTGATATGATCTAAAAAGTGTCTGACCATACACTTACATTAAAACACATAGTGTGATTTATTAAAATAGAATATGAAACAACATAAAAAAAGGCTTCATTTCACTATTTGTTATTTTGCATATGACATGGAACCATTCCACATTATACCTAAATTTGGAAATGCATCATATAGTTCCAAATTATTAACAATCGCTAACAGTCCATAAGTCATTGGCTGGACAGCCTCAGGTGCCCGCTTGTATTTTTCTATGTTACACCAATGCAAGACAATGAGAAACACCTGCTCTGGGTGACACAAAAGAAACATGTAGCCAAGGACGTGCCAAAATGACAGCTGTGCTGCCTTGTCGCCCATCCGCTGACCCAGCAGAATCAAATACAAGCATATCTAGTACAGTGCAAAATAAGTCTTACATATTGTACATATTATTTTAGTTACAAAAGTAGTGCAAAATCATGAAAGGCTGATGCAATCTGCTCTAGAATTGCTTCCGCTGCACCCCACCCCTCTGCCCTTCACACATCATCCAACCCTTTTAGTAGCTGAGCAGAATTTCCTGTATTTCTGCTGCCGAGAGTAACAAGAATTTTGCTAATAAGTCCTATGTAGCCTTGCTACTATTTAGCACAAGTATGGGGGGACTAACCAAGATTGGCACACAAAGAAAAACACACCAGCTTCTATATGTACACTCATTTAGCGTTTATGCGCCAAATAAATATGTGTTCTCTATACACATCCATCTTTCCTCTCGCTCCTCGCTGTCTGCCCCTTCTTGCTACCAGTCCTAATGGTGTATATTGTAGAATGATTTTTCCCTTAGAACATTGGTGCAAGTGCTTGATTATCTTGGCACACGCTATCGGGCAATGTTATAGTGATTTTGCGTCGCTGGCGTAATGGCATTGTTCTTTTAATGCCAATATTTACACACAAAAAATAAACACATTTCCCTTTGTTAGTCCCCCCTTGTGCATTAATAAAAGAATCTGTACATGCATGAATGCTAAGTGCCATCAATAAGCGTATTTAAAGGAATTTAAAAAATAAAAATGTCAAATTTCTAACTAGGTCAATAGAATTGGGTGATGAAAGGGTTACCCAGGGCAGTGCTAGAATGATTTAGTCACTGCAGCTTAAAATATTTATGAGAGGTGTAGTACAGGAAATATCCCCAGTCATTTCATGGTTATGGCCAACAACCCCTGATACTAGTAAAGAATAAATTAGACCATTAAAGTAAATATGATCCCTGACTCCCTCCTTCCATGTTAATGGTACACACTCACCCTCTTCAGCCAAAATAACAAGATAAAAAAAAAATGTTAAACAATAAACCAGACCCATCAAATATTGAAAACATAATTAATGTCATAAGCCACTATTGTCAATGTCCCCAGCTCCCAAATCCAATTTCCTCTTTATATCTGTTGGTGAGGACATTGGCTTTCCTGGTGAGTTTACTGAGCACTGTGTGAAGTCCAGTGAGATGATAATGGAACTGCTTTTCCAAATCCTCCTCTCCATCCGCATCCTCCAGCCGGCTGATATCCATAGAGCTCAATTTGTCCTTTTTGCGCTCGTCTCCCTGCAGGATGCCCCATTCAATGTCATTCCTGATGGATTTCAGCAAAATGTAGTAGCCGTGCATGTCTCTCCTTGAAAAGTAGTTGGCAGCCCCATTGCTGACTCCATCCTTCTCCTCCATTTCTAGGGGTAAGTCTCTGAGCAGGCTAGGCACCATGACGGTTTGGTCCATGTTGCTCACCGCCCCGATGAACCGATTCATGGCATTAAACAAGGAGTGCTTCTGGTTGTACGTGTCGGATATTTGCATCATTTTTGCAGCCCGGTGATTAAATCCTGAGCAGGTGAAAGCAAAAGCACCAGAAACAATCTGCTTCCCGGGGTGTCACAATCCGCTTTTCTTGGAGATGGCGATTAGCGCCGCAAGACGTACAAGCCAGGTAAGCTGCTCTATCTCCCAGTGTCAGCTCATCGGCCGTGCTCCTGGTTCTGGCGGTGCGATTGGACAGAGATTCTCACTGATCTTTCATAAAGCTTTTCTCTGGTTTCTTATAATAAGCATCGGTTGCATCCAGTCCTCTTTACTTTATCATGTAAATGACTTAAGATCTGAATCAGTGTGACAGTAGCCACTCCTTTTTTCTCTTCCACATGCACCAAGCAACCGGCTTCTTTTCAGTCTCAAGCACAGTATATATACCCTGGAAGAAAAGGTGTAGCTGAAAGTGCCACCCCCTTGCAGTATAGCAGGATAAAGCCGGTTCACATATCTGAATGACCGAGAGTAACACAGGCTTTAGCTTTGCCTAACATGGATGGAAACTCCTCCCAATTTCTCCTCTCCTCACATCCAGGCAGGTCCCAGCTGCCCAGTAAGAAGATCAGGCTTGTTGCCTGGTAAACCCCCCTGCTCCTTGCATCATGCACAGTTACTGGCAGGCACCTTACAAAAGCTGAAATCAGTCAGCAAGGAAAAAAAAAAAATGTGCTTGAAATGTGGAATGACTGTTCGCGGATATGTATGAGCTAAACATATCTCTATGTACAGCACATGCATGTGGGTGGTGTTAGCTATCTGCTGTATGCGACTGGCCCTCCTGGCACGTTACCAAGTTTAATATTACTTGCAAGGCTCTACCAAAGGCAAATATTACAGCAGACAAAAAAGCTAATAATTCACTATCACTGTTTACAGGGAAGTTATATTCAAACACGAAATGGACGCAGATTTCTGAGAGTATTACACCAGAAACGTAATGCAAACATGTACTCTGCCATGCTATGAACTAGCTGCATGCACACACAGCCGTGATCAGCAGCATAGCCAAATGAATATTATTAATAATAATATTTTTTTTTATTACCGATAAAAAAAAATTGAGGCATAAACTAAATAGAAATGTAGCTGGTTCAGCAGGGACTGGCCACATTTCAATCCATCTGTGGCCGTTCTCACTTGACAGAAGTTGATCCAATAACTGACTTCTGTAGAACGGGTATGTTGGAAATGTTTTCTCCATCGGTGAGTTGTGTAATAAAAAAAATAAAAAAATCACTGCTGCTTTATCACGCATGCGCAGATGCAATTTTTTAAGTCCAGAAAAATCATAGACCCAAGCGACAGATTTTGCATTCTTCAGTTTTAGTAAATCAACCTCTTAGTGCTTTGGATTGAGACAAGTACACAGTACAGAAGGATATGCTTTGTTCATGTTTCATGTCTAATGTGGCATACACATGACCGTTTTTCATGCCATGGAAAAAAACAACAATCTCAACGTGATTCCTCTCAAGCCTGCCTTGCATACACACGATCGTGATAAAAAATGCTTGAGCAAAGCGCGGTGACGTACAACATGTACGACGGCACTATAAAGGGATAGTTCCATTCGAATGGCGCCACCCTTTGGGCTTGATTATGCAAATTTCCCTTCTCATAACTTCTGAGCATGCGCGTTTTTTCCCCCCGTCGTTAAAGCCTACACATGACCCTTTTTCACAACGTCAAAAACGTCAAGAAAAATAGAGCAGGTTCTAAATTTTTAATGCCTATTTTTCTCGTCAAGAAAAATGCTCTGGAGCCTACACACGATCGTTTTTAAAGCGGATGTGCCACTAAAAAAATATATTAAAAGCCAGCAGCTACAAATACTGCAGCTGCTGACTTTTAATATAAGGACACTTACCTGTCCTGGAGTCCAGCGCCGATCGCAGCAGATGACGAGCCGATCGCTCGTCACCCTGCTGCTCCCCCCTCCATCCACGGTGAGGGAACCAGGAAGTGAAGCGCTCCGGCTTCACTGCCCGGTTCCTTACGGCGCATGCGCGAGTCGCGCTGCGCCCGCCGATTGGCTCCCGCTGTGTGCTGGGAGCCGAGTGTTCCCAGCATACAACGGGGGACGGACGGGAAGCAAGGGAAAAACCCGTCTTTTTCCCGCATCGTAGGGCCGGAAGTGGGTGCAGATACCTGTCTGTAGACAGGTATCTGCACCCCCCTCCCCCCTGAAAGGTGTCAAATGTGACACCGGAGGGGGGGAGGGTGCCGATCAGCGGGACTCCACTTTAGAGTGGAGATCCGCTTTAATGACCAATTTAAAAAATTGCATTTTTCTCGTCATGAAAAACGGTCGTGTGTAAGCAGCATTAGGTTGACAATCACTTTAAGACCCCTTTCACACGTGGTCGTTTTGCAGGCGCTATTGCACTAAAAATAGCGCCTGCAAACTGACCTGAAACAGCTTCTGCTGTGTCAGTGTGAAAGCCCCGAGGGCTTCCACACTGGAGCGGTGCGCTAGCAGAACGGTAAAAAAAGACCTACTAGCCGCATCTTTGGAGCGTGTATACCGCTCCTTCATCACTCCTGCCCATTGAAATCAATGGGGCACTGCGGCTATACCACCGGCAAAGCGCCTCTGCAGAGGCGCTATGCTGGGGTTAACCCTTTCTCGGCCGCTAGCAGGGGGTAGAACTACCCCGCTAGCGGCCGAATAGCGCTGCAAAATTGGCGGTAAAGCACCGTTAAAAATACCGCCGATGCCACCCCCGCCCCAGAGTAAAAGGGGCCTAACACAATTGGTTTTCTATTGCTTCAAGCCCTAGTTCACATTGATGCGATTTGAAAGGTCAAATCTGTGGCAATCGCAGCATCCGAATCGGTGCACCGATTGCCAAAAGTAGGTCCTGTACTACTTTTGGCGATTTCCATTGACATCTGTGCAGAAACCCGCACAGATGTCTCTGAAATCGCCCCCGAAGTCGGACTGACATGCGGAAATGAAATTGTGCGAGTTCAGCTGAACTCGCACAATTTCATTCCTGCAGTCAGTGTAAACCTAGGCTAAGGGCTCATTTACACTACAGTCACCGTGTTCAGTTCCACATACTTGCATTTGTATTGTGTCTGTAGTGCATTTTTTAGGCATTATTTATGTTTTTCTTTTTTTCCTGAGTTGCTTTACATGCATTTGTGGAGTGTTCATGTGTGTTTTCATTTGTTCCAGTGCATTTCAATGCAAAAAAATAAATAAAAACTGCATTCATATGCGTTCGTACTGCATTTAAAGATGTGTTTGACCTCATCTGGTCCCGAGCCCTGGAGCTTATAAGATTTTAGCAATTCGAATTTCAAAATTATTTTCTTTCGAAAATCTTATCGAGGAATTTTCATTCGTATTTCGCACCATTAGTGGGCTGTAGCAACAGCCGATTTTCATGCGGCCATTGAATTTTAATAATCGAACATGTTGTAAATTTTTAGAAAAAACAAACTATTTTCTAATCAATGATGGGGGAATCGTGCGAGTAATGTAATAAAAAAATAAATAAGCATGTGCAAGAAAAGAAAATTATTTTCTGTAGTAACAGGAGGTGAAATTGAAGGCTTGGTTGGTCGAATTTTTAAATCAACGGTGGCAACATCAGATCACATAACACAAAAAAAAATGGATCCTGCTGGGACGCACACGGCGTGTGGGGGATGACGTCACTTCCGTGGACCAGAATGCAACGCGTTTCGGTGTATGCACTGCGACCTACTGAGGATCACAGCGCGTGCCTTTTTCAAGCTAGTCTAGATTGGACTAGCTTGAAAAAGGTGCGCGCTGTGATCCTTAGTAGGTCGCAGTGCATACACCGAAACGCGTTGCATTCTGGTCCATGGAAGTGACGTCATCCCCCACACGCCGTGTGCGTCCCAGCAGGATCCATTGTTTGCGCTCCAGCCCTCTCTCTGGTGCCGCAGAGACTTTCCCAGGAAACCGCTTGTCGGCGAACCGGGCACACGCTCTCCCACTAGCAGCATAAGCACAGCGAATGGACTCCACAGCCACATGCCTGCATACTACTACTTCCATGTGAGTGCTTTGATGTTACTTTCATATTAAAGTCTGCAGTTTTTTCTAAGTGGCGCCTGTTTTTTTCTGTTTCAAGCTTTGGAGTCTGGCTTCGGCTCCCCACGCAAGGCTGCCCAGAATAAAAGGGCTGCTCTCTCACTTCAGAGATATATCGCTCAAAGGACTTTTTAAAAGGAAAGATATTTATACTTCTGTCAGCGTGCACCAGTATTGTAAATATTGTCAATATAAAGTTAATGACAATCACAAATCGGTTCACAAAAGGCAGTGAACTGTGGAATCAGATCACATGGGTCTGAACACTCATGTGATCTGATTCCAATGCGCACAAAATAGAAAAAAGGGTACTGCACCATTCTGGTGCAAAATCAATGCGATTTCACCCATACAAACTGTATGGCTGAATTTGCACAAACATTGCATGTGATGTGCACAGGAATGTGGTGCAAATCACATGCAATGTCTGCAATCGCATGAGTGTGAACCCAGCCTCAATATAAGTACACTTACCTGTTTAGGGAATCTTCAATCGGCTTTGCATGCAAGTGCTGGCATCTGTAGTAAGGGAAACAGGAAGTGAAGCCTTGCAGCTTCACAGCCTGTTTCCTACTGCGCATGTGCAAGTCCACTGCGCCTTATGAATGGTCCCATAGTCTTCTGGGACCTGTGATAGGTCCCAGTAGACTGCAGGGGAAGGAAGTGGGAGCAGGTACCTGTCAAAACCGGGTACCCGCTCCCTTCCAAAAAGTGCCAAATGAGGCAGTGGAGGGACAGGAGGATGCAAACAAGCAGAGCTTCTCCTTTTGGGTGGAGCTCCGCTTTTATACAATAATAAATGTCATTAATTTTTATAAAAAATTATATTATGAGTTTGGAAATTCTAGAGTAAGGCTCAAAGTGATTGTAAAGTCTTGTCGTCGTCGTCGCCCCCCCCCCCCCCTCCCCCCATAAAAATAACATACGTGTTATACTTACCTGCTATGTTTCAGTGGATTTGCACAAAGCAGCCCAGATCCTCCTCTTCTGTGATTCTAGCCCCTCCCCTTCTGTTCAGTGTCCCCGCAGCAAGCAGCTTTGCTAAGGGGGCACCCAAGCCGAGTCACAGCTCCTTGTGTCCATTCAAACACATTTCCCTGACCCACCCCTCACTGGCTAGCTAACTTTGATTGACAACACGACAGCTAATGACGCTGTTGCATCTCAGCCAATCAGGAGGGAGAATCTCAGATGGCTGAGACACTTGTGGACATCACTGCACAGAGAGGAACCTCAGGTAAGAGGGCTGTTGCACACAGAAGACTTTTTATCTTAATGCATTTAAGATAAAAAAAAAAATCTGCCTTTACAACCCCTTTAAATAATGCATTAAAATGTAACTAAACCCATTAGGCCCCTTTCACACAGGGCAGATCCACTCAGCGGACTCCGCTAGCTCAGCGTAGAACAGGTCCGTCTCCGCTCACTGTGCAGGGACGGACCTGTCAGAGCCCCGCTCTCCGATATGAGAAAATCAGATGAAAACGGACAGCATGTTCATTTTCATCCGATGGACGAATGACAAAAGTATCACCATCCGTCTGTTTTGAGCGTATCTTGACGGATCGGATGGCAGGCGGGAGTCAGCAGACACATCTCCACCTGCCCATACAAGTCAATGGGTGGCCCGCTCAGATCTGCCTTAACCACTAAAGGACCGCCGCCTGTAGATATACGTCCACAGAATGGCACGGCTGGGCAGATGGACGTACCGGCACGTCCTGTACATCTACCCAGCCGTGGGCCGCGGGCGCGCGCCCACGACCCGGTCCGAAGCTCCGGGACCGCGGGTCCCGCGATCGGTCCCCGGAGCTGAAGAACAGGGAGAGCCTCGTGTAAACACGGCTTCCCCGTGCTTCACTGTGGCGGCTGCATCGATCGTGTCATCCCCTTTATAGGGAGACAAAAAGTAAAAAATATTGCATTTTTTTCAAAATTGTGGCTCTATTTTTGTTTATAGCGCAAAAAATAAAAACCGCAGAGGTGATCAAATACCACCAAAAGAAAGCTCTATTTGTGGGGAAAAAAGGACGCCAATTTTGTTTGGGAGCCATGTCGCACAACCGCGCAATTGTCTGTTAAAGCGACGCAGTGCCGAATCGCAAAACCTGGCTTGGGCATTTAGCTGCCTAAGGGCTCTTTCACACGGAGCGGATCCGTATTGATCTGCTCCGTTAGCCCGTTTGGCTCAGCGGGGATTCCTCCGTTAATCCCCGCTGAGCTGTCGGCAGACCCCGCACACACAGTGCAGAGACCGCCCTGTCTCTCCTCCGCTCTCCCCTATGGGGAATCGGATGAATACGGATCGTGTGTCCGTATTCATTCGATCAGTTCCGCCGGACGGAAGAAAAATAGGGTTTTCTTCCGTCCGCAAAAGCGGATCTTTGCGGAGGCGGATGGTTGCGGACGTTAGCGGATGCATCATCCGCTAACGTCTGCAATCCCATAGGGATGCATTACAAGTCCGTAAACGGACTTGTAATAAACGGACCGTTTGTCCGTACGTCTGAAAGGGGCCTAAAGGTCCGGGGCTTAACCGGTTAAAAAATGGACAGGCAGATCTTTGCAGACCCAATCGTGTGAAGGGGGCCTTAGACTTTAGTAGACTAAAACAACTCAGATGACTAAAACGACATTTTAGTCAAAAAACTACAAATAAAATTAAAAAAAATGACCACTGGTTAGATGTAGGTCTTCTTTAGGGGCTCATTTGTGTGCCGTTACCACTATTACCCCTAACGCAGACGTGTTCCATGCAGACGTACACCAGCAAGCATGCAAACTAGTACAAGGGAACTGATTTCCGAGGAAAATTATAAAAAAAAACACTCATTTTGCCCAGGGGGAGCAGACTGTGCTTTAACTCTATGGTGACAGAGAATTACAATTTTCTGGCTCTAACACCACTGATGAAATGAATGATTGGAGTGTGGTGGTCGTTTAGTCAGACAAGGAAGGTGCAGTGTGATTAGCGGGGAACAATTAAACCCTTTAGTTTTTCCCTTGGCGGAAGCAGCTGTTATCTGGAGTCGCATTGAAGCTCGCTCTTGCCTATTCAATGAACTCGCTGAACCCGCAGTGTGGAGCATAAGGAGAGCCCGCGCAGCACACGAAGCGTTCCTCCCTCCTATCAATGCTCCTTCACGACTTCCGCACGCTCTGCTCACTACATAGGCTATTAATAGGCACGCCGGTATCACCCCACAGCCATACCTCCGACGCCAACCAATAGCAGGCGAATTCGTCACTCATCTCCAACGCGCTGCCAGCCAGTAAGATTATTTGCATACCCCGCCTAGCGTTTCGGCGGTGGCCAATAGAAGGGCGCCTTTTCCTCTGGCGGGCTCGGCGTCCTTGGCAACAGCGGAGGAGGCGGTGGGAGGTCACGTGGGTGACGGACCTGTCTGGAACGCTGAGGCGATAATTGATTTTAGAATCCCCCGGGTCGCGTTCTTTATGTTGTGCGACGTTCCCGCCTCCCCCTCCTCCTGTCTCCAGCCCAGGCAACTGATTTGTAATACACAATCCGCAGTGGAGACGCTGCTGTGACAGCGGATTTGTTTGAAAGATAGCATCTAGCGCTTTGATATTGACGTTATTTTTGCAGCGGCTCTAGACTCTTTACAGGCTCGGATACGATAGGAAGAAGCCTAACGTATCTCTGTATGGTGAATAGAGGGCTATGTGAGCATCTAAGGACAGGAAATGGCCACAAGGCTCCGATCGCATCTACCGTATCGGAAATACGCATGTCACGCATAGGGCTGCCCTTTGTACGTTTATGGCGCAAAAGAAGTTCATACACCTTTTTTGGGCAATGACCTTCGCATGATTTTGACACACGCCTTTTGCCATGATTTGTGCCTTTACGGCAAAATTGCACTGCATTTGGGGTGCCATAGAGACTGAATAGTACCCAAAAGCACATTTTGTCATCGCAGACAGAATTGCGCCAATTCTGCCCACAATCCCAAATTACTAGGTGTGAATGGACCCATTCAAACTGTAATGGAGGCTATACGACCACTTTATTAGGTTCAATCGCTTGGTAGCACAAATTGCTATTTAGCCAATCACATGGCAGCAACTCAATGCATTTAGGCACCTGGACGTGATGAAAACGACTTGCTGAAGTTCAAACCGAGCATCAGAATGGGGGAGAAAGAAGATTTAAAGGGGTTTTAACGTTTTTTTTTTTTTAACTACGTAAGGGCTGGAAGATTTACCCCCTTAAAGGAGAAGTCCAGCCTGCGCTTTTTAGGCTGGGCTTCTCCTATGGGTCACAAGAGTGCAATTCGTTTTGCACTTCTGTGAGCCGTTTTAGCGGAGAGCGGACTGAAGTCTTCTCTCCGCTGACGTCACTGCCATAAATCGAGGCAACGCTTCATCCCGAATTCCATCTGGAATCTGGATCTGCCAGGTGCCTTGATTGATGGCAGTCTCAGTGATTCGCTGAGACAGACTCTCCCCGCCCCTCCACAGCTCATCACTCCAATGAGCGCGGAGAAGTAGAGCATCGCTGTGCTCAGGGAAGAGTGAGAACCGAGCCATCGGCGGTGTTCGGTGGCTCTGTTCTCAGTACAGAGACGCCGGGGGACAGATGCAGCATCAGTCTGAATCCACCAAAGTAAGTAGGACTAGCAAAAAAAAAAAAAATTCTGTTTTAATGACCAGGCCATTTTTTGCAATACGGCACTGTGTCGTTTTAACTGACAATTGCCTGGTCGTGCAACAACGTACCAAAACAGAATTTATGTCCTTTTTTTCCAGCACAAATAGAGCTTTCTTTTTGTGGTATTTAATCACCTCTGCGGTTTTTATTTTTTGCGTTATAAACAAAAAAACACACAATTTTCCCAGTCATCTTCCAGGACGGCACACCTGAGATGATGGGTCCCACCTGACAGGAAACACAATCAACAACAGAGTTAAAAAGGCCTCTCCCTTTCCTCTGTCCCTCAGTTATTGATTGCGTTTCCCACAGGGTGGCAGCGAAACAGTTTATTTTTTTTCTAATTTGAAGACTGAGGTCTCCCCCCTGGGATGTCAGACCTAACACGAAATCAGCTAAAGCAGCCCAAAGAGTGGCGCCATGCGCATGGAACTTCCCCTTTATAGTGCCGTCGTACGTGTTGTACGTCACCGCGCTTTGCTAGAGCATTTTTTTTTTCGCGATCGTGTGTAGGCAAGGCCACAAATAGGGTCAGTAGTCAGTGGATCGCACCATCTGCTGCGCCTACTACGCAGACTTATCCCATTTATTCCTAAAGAAGACATAGCAGTCGTGGTGGGAACAATTGTTAACTCCAGACTTGACTATGCAAATTCCCTGTACCTCGGACTCCCAAAGTACCCGAAAAAACCTGATCATTAAGATCGGGTTGAAAAAAACATTGTTTTTTCTAGACCCTTAAAAACGTCATTTTTTACAACTCAAAAAACGGTCGTGTGTACGCGGCATTAGTGTTGCCTCACGTAGAGTCTGGAGGAATTGAAAGCCTTTCAACGCCTCTCATTGAAGTCTATGGTAATGCTACCCAAGCTCACTGGCAGGCGCTTGCCGCGCGTTTGTGGTGCAGTTAAAGCACATTAAAAACATTTTTTAACCACTTCCCGCCCGGTCAATAGCAAACCTAGGTGGTGGAAATTGTAGAGAGGTGGGGATGGAGGAGCTGATTACCCCCACCAGAAAGAAGGAACTTGCCTCTACATGCTGAGAAAAAATATGTTGCAGAACCCTGGAATTAGCTTAATGGATAGAGGAAATGAGTCATCTCATGCCTCTTCAAGGGAGTGAGTAAAAAACGTATATAGCGCTGCACATGCGAACTGAATTGCCTCTGGGCGCTTGTTTGACCACTTCTCCTTTGACCTCAAAAGAGATGGGTTTTGATCTTTCTCCTAAAGGCCAAGTGGTTCTCCTCCAACCGAATGGTTGGTAAAGTGTTCCAATGTCGAGGGCCTTGGACAGCAAGTCTTCTTTCTCCTTTGGACTTGTATCTGGTTTTGGGGATTTGGAGTAGATTTTGGTTGCAGGATCGCAGAACGCGATTGGGGTTGTAAGCTTTTATTTTTTCGCACAGATATTTGGGGGCATTTCCCAGAATACACTTATGCGTCAGACAGAGTGCTTTGAAAGTGATTCTGTCTTTCACTGGCAGCCAGTGAAGGCTTTTCAGTGAGGGTGAGACCCACGTTTTTTTCCCAGTCACAAGTCGCGCGCCCGTATTCTGAACAACCTGCAAGCGAGTGATTTGGTACTTTGGGAGTCCGAGGTACAGGGAATTTGCATAGTCAAGTCTGGAGTTAACAATTGTTCCCACCACGACTGCTATGTCTTCTTTAGGAATAAATGGGATAAGTCTGCGTAGTAGGCGCAGCAGATTGTGCGATCCGCTGACTACTGACCCTATTTGTGCATCCATTGTCATGTAGGTGTCGAAGATGACTCCGAGACTTTTGACTTTGGTGCTAGGGGTGATGATTTTTCCCAGAATGGGCGGAAGGTGTCCGGGTTGTTGCAAGTTGATTCTTTCGATTGGCGTGAAACAGGAGAGGTTCTGTTTTCGAACCGTTGAGTTTAAGATAACTTTGTCATCCAGTTCTCTATCAAAGAGAGGCATTTCTCTAGACCAAGATGATGATCCTTTTTGTTGCAGATGCGAAAGTACAATTGTGTGTCATCCGCATAAGAGTGGTAGAGCAGCTTTTGGCTGCTGATGATTTCAAAAATAGGGGGAAGATAGATATTAAACAGCACTGGCGACAGAGGGGATCCTTGGGGGACTCCGCATGATACCGTGCGTTTTTCAGAGGTGAACGGTCCCAGGATAAGTCACATTCTGCGACTCTGGCTACTTCAGCTAGCCGAGTCAGTAAAAGTTTGTGGTCTACCGTGTCAAAAGCTGCACTAAGGTCCAACAGTACTAGAAGACAAGATTCTCCTTCGTCTGCTGCCTCGAGAGCATCATCCCATATTTTGAGCAATGCTGTTTTCGTCCTGTGCCCTGGACGGAAACCTGATTGATAAGGATCAAGCAAATTTTGGGTGTCTAAATGCTGTTGCAGCTGTTGTACCACTACTTTTTCCATTACCTTGGAGCAACCTGGATTTTTCATGCCACAGTTATCAACCAGCTTCCAGTATCCGCTCTCCTGAATTCAGGGAGTATGGTGACCCTGGTACAAGATACTCTGGTTAGTGAGGTGGAATCTGTGAAATAGACCAATCATTTCATCTGCATCTATGGTGATATAGGGACCTACCCACTGGTGCCAGTGTCTATTACCACCATTTGTGGAACTGCTGAACACAAGGTTGGACTGGTAAGAAATCTACTAACCCTGTTATAGTGGGACTTAACTTTCCCAGATTCTGGCAAATGTGGGAAACTATGGTGAAGAATGGGTTTGGCCAGATGGATAGAGTATAATGAATGACCAGCTGTCCCAGCCCAAAAGGTCACCAGTACTGGGGAGCAGGGTCCTGAAACTGAGCTTCCCACTGGGGGGAGGGGGGTGTTTCTTGGTCAAGCTTTGGAAGTACACTGAGGAGAAAAACCTCTAGACTTCCTTTTAATTATCAGGATGTGTCCCAGGGGGTTTTAGACATGGCACACATTCCAGACCACACTCTGGCCCAGACAAGGGAACAGATAGTAGCTCTAAGGCTACTCTATGAATGTACCTAGTTGATTGGTTAATCAACTTGGATACAACCACTATGACAGGTTTTACCTGCGATTATTACTAGTGGCTACTATAGCTGCCAGCAATAATCACTGTCTACTCCCGGTGGGAGTGGCTTCCCCCGCCGGGAGAAGACAATGGCCTGGCAGGAGGGATTTCGGTATCAACACTGTCTGTGTTGATGGTAAAATCAAGAGTTTTTTTTCTCCTGCAACCCGTGGTAAGAAATTTGCTCTGTGTATGGCTGGCCTAAATGGTTTTCCTAAAGAGCTGGGTGCAAACATGAGATGGCCTCATTACCATAGTTTGAGAAGACATCGTTGAGCAACTTTTGGTACTCCAGCTGTAAAGACCGAAGGTACTCGATTCGGCCCGTAATGATGTTTTTGAGAGGAATACCTGTTAAATGAGAAAATCAAGACACCTTTAACTGACTAGGTCTACTGGCCAGGGGTGAAAGCTGAGGTACAGAAATACTGTAAATCTTGCCCCACCTGTCAGTTAACCACTTCTGGGGTGGCACTTCTGCAGCCAGTTGGTCCATAACTACATGGTTTAATAGGCTAGGGCCCTATGCTGGACACTCATGTTCCTCCCCATCTAACTCATAAAATCATGTAGTTATGGATCTGGCTTTGCACATCTGATCTCAATAATTTGGAGGGGCGTCCACATACATACCCTAATGCAAAATTTGGCATTTGGAAAAATGCTTTCACACGCATGTAACCATGCACAGTGTATTCTGTAATGCATGTCTATGGGAACGATTATGAAACATTTGTGGCCTCTGGGCACCACAAATACAATAATATTTTACTCTGTACGACCATGCATCCTAATATACGGCTGTTTGCAAGAGCCATGTTTTTTTCTTTTTTTTTTTTTCTTTTACAAATTTTCCCATGAAAGTAATAACTTCTGGTAAATTCAATTTTTGAAAGTGATAGACGGCTTGTTTCCTGAAAATGTCAGGAAATGTATCATTTATTACCATGCAACATCAATTGAAAAAGGCAAGACTGATGTCTTTAACATAGAGTAGGCTGAGTTGGAAACCCCAGAACATAGAGTAAGGTATTCTAACCCTGCCTGGCACATTAGGTCATTAATCAAGACAGCATTTTATAGGCACTTTTCAATATATTTCTGGTCTGCACAGTTTTTTTTTTTTAGACGGAATGGAGGTGGATTTTTTTTATGTGAGGGGATGTTTATTGGGATGTTAGAAGTGTTCAGTACTTCACCTTGTGTTCGCTGTATAAACTCAACGTCCCTGGGGAGGTATTACCTTGATGAATTCACCTTTATGGGTTTAGCGGCTGCTGCTCAGAACTGAGAGGCGGCGAGCTTGCTGAGAAACTACAGCGTTATGTGTTTTTGCTAGCCATAGATCGAGAAAACGGTGGAAATTCAGTTAATGACATACGGCATGTGTCAGGGACAAAGAATTGGGGTAGATTTACCAGGATTTCTGGGATATTTCACAATGCTCTGGTTCTCTAGCGAGCAGTGAAAGAATGAAAGGCGCTCTGTAGGATTTAGGTTCTTTTCATTTTTTTTATGCTTCCTCATTTCCATCCGGACCATTGTCGATATAGATACATCAGTATACTGTATTGACAAACTGCAATAGCTGCCTGGGTGATTGGATATCAGAGGGGAATCGTGCTTGTCCAGTTAGTCTAAAATGGTCGCTAACCCCGTTGGAGTCCTTTGCTTTATCAGCATTTTGTGTTTAAATGTGCTTGTTTTTCAGTTTAATCCTCAACAAAGGGTTATCTTCTTGCAAAACGTCTTTTCTGCTGTCATGGAGTAAGAAACTTGGTATGCCTTTAAGCTATGTCTTTGTAATGAAACTTGTGTTACATTCGATGAATTTGGATTGCCAAGCCAACAAAACAGCATGACTGAAAAAATGATATATATATATAAGAGTGAGTGGGAAGCCAATCATTCTAGGTACCACAGGAACACCCTCAATCAGTAGTGGAATCGGCGTTGATTTTTAGTGGAAAACGAATATTCATTACCATAATAAATGATGAAATATAAATACACAGAGGGAGTGATTTACTAAAACTGGAGCACTTAGAATCTGGTGCAGTGGTGCATGGTGGCTAATTAGCTTCTAACTTTAGCTTATATAGAGAAAAATCCCAGCCACCGCACACCATACAAGCCCAGCGTGTAATAAGTGATGGCAACCTCAGCCTAACTCCATCCAGGCCATGCCACCAACCTGTTTCGCCCCACCCATGTGGCTTTGCCATAGATACCAGAGCGGAGACCCTAAAGTTGGTCTACCTTCATCTTGTTTAATTAAGCTTTGACAAAAAAAACTGGAAGCACGTTCCTGTTTTAGTAAATCCCCCCATCCCAAGTATTTTTAAACTGGTGGCTGCAATGTTCACACTCTGACTATTTATAAAACTGTGAATGTGACATTTATCGTATACTGACTGCAAGTGAATCTTCCTAATGACAGTGGAGTTGCAAAATTTGGTGCAGCTCTGCACAGAAACAAATCGGCTCCTATTTTTATTTTTTTTGTCAAAGCTTGAGGCTGGGTTCACACTACTACACTACTTTCATCCTACTTTGCTCTGCTACATTGGTCCTACATTTATCCTACATTGGTCCTACATCCATCCTACTTTCATGAACAGGATACTACTTTGGTCCGACTTCAATGATATTCAATGGGCCTGAAGTAGGATCAATGTAGGACCAAAAGTAGTACAGGGAGCATTTTCAAAGTCGGACCGACTTGTGTAGGACGCTACAAGACGCTCTCATAGGGAAACATTGAACACAGAGAAAAGTAGGATGAAAGTAGTGTAGTAGTGTGAACCCAGCCTCAAGCAGAGTTTCACCCAAAAGTGTAAGTTCCGCTTTAACCACTTGCTTACTGGGCACATATACCCCCCTCCTGCCCAGGTGAAATTTCAGCTTTCGGCACTGCATCGCTTTAACTAACAATTGCGCGGTCGTGCGACGTGGCTCCCAAACAAAATTGACGTCCTTTTTTCCCCACAAGTAGAGCTTTCATTTGGTGGTATTTGATCGCCTGTGCGGTTTTTATTTTTTGCGCTATAAACAAAAAAGTGAGACAATTTTGAAAAAAATACAATATTTTTTACTTCTTGCTATAATAAATATCCCAATTTAAAAAAAAAAAAACATTTTTTTTTCTCAGTTTAGGCCGATACGTATTCTTCTACATATTTTTGGTAAAAAAAAAAAAAAATCGCAATAAGCGACTGGTTTGCGCAAAAGTTATAGCGCTTACAAAATAGGGGACAGAATTATTTTTTTTTAATTATTTTTTTTTACTAGAAATGGCGGCGATCTGCGATTTTTAATGGGACTGCGACGTTATGGCGGACACATCGGACACTTTTGACACATTTTTGGCGCCATTCACATTTATACTGCGATCAGTGCTATAAATATGCACTAATTACAGTATAAATGTGACTGGCATTGAAGGGGTTAACACTAGGGGGTGAGGAAGGAGTTAAATGTATCCCTGCTTAGTGTTCTAACTGTAGGTGGAGGGGGGGGGTGACTGGGGGGGGGTGACCGATCTGTGTCTCTATGTACAAGAGACACAGATCCGTCTCCTCTCCAGAGACAGCACCGCTGTCTCTGTGTAAAACGGCAATGAGAGATGATCTCATATGTTTACATATGAGATCCTCTCTCATTGGCCGCACAGATCGCCTCGCGAACGGCCACTCTGATTGGCCGTTCGCGGCGATCTGTAATTGGCTGTGTCCGAGGGACACGGCCAACACAGATTTTCCCCGCAGCGCGCTCTGGAGCGCGCGCGGGGACCGCCCTAAGGGGCGGACGTCAATTGACGGCTGTTTGGAGATTGGGATCCGCACTGTAGCCGTCAATTGACGGCAGGCGGATCCCAAGTGGTTAAGGACTCCTCACCCCCTTACATGACACATTTGTGGGGGGAGTGGTTACCTAGCTCCCACGTCCGCTCGGATCACCTAAGTGACTCAAGCAGAGGTTCTCCTCTCCCCCTCCCTCCCAGCAATCTTTTGGGAAATGTCTCAGAAGATTGCCCATCCATTAAAAGCGGTGCAGCATGACTCGCACATCTGCAAGCTTTCACAGCCGGGTGCCCACACTTGCAATGCCGGCACTGGGGAGAGTCGAGAAAGAGAACATAGGATTCGGTAGGATTCCACCTCGCTGGATCGTGGGACAGGTGAGTGTGTGTTTACTAAAAGTCAGCAGCTACACTTTTTGTAGCTGCTGACTTTTAACCACTTCCTTACTGGGCACATATACCCCTTCCTGACCAGGTGAAATTTCAGCTTCCGGCACTGCGTTGCTTTAACTGACAATTGCGCGGTCATGCGACCTGGCTCCCAAACAAAATTGACGTCCTTTTTCCCCCACAAATAGAGCTTTCTTTTGGTGGTATTTGATCACCTCTGCGGTTTTTATTTTTTGCGCTATAAACAAAAATAGAGCGACAATTTTGAAAAAAAAACAATATTTTTTACTTGTTACTATAATAAATTGCCCAATTTTTTAAAAAAAACATTTTTTTTCTCAGTCTAGGCGATACGTATTATTCTACATATTTTTGTTAAAAAAAAAAAAAAAATCGCAAGAAGCGTCTGGTTTGCGCAAAAGTTATTGCGCTTACAAAATAGGGGACAGAATTAATATTTTTTATTATTTTTTTTTACTACTAATGGCGGCAATCAGCATTTTTTTTCGTGACTGCGACATTATGGCGGAGACATCGGACACTTTTGACACATTTTTGGCGCCATTCACATTTATACAGCGATCAGTGCAATAAATATGCACTAATTACTGTATAAATGTGACTGGCATTGAAGGGGTTAACACTAGGGGGTGAGGAAGGGGTTAATGTGTACCCTGAATTGTGTTACTAACTGTGGGGGAAGGGGGGTGACTGGGGGAGGTGACCGATGCTGTGTCCCTATGTACAAGGGACACAGATCGGTCTCCTCTCTCCCCTGACAGGACGTGGAGCTCTGTGTTTACACACAGAGCTCCACGTCTTGTCCCTGTAGCCGCCGATCGCGAGTCCCTGGCGGACATCGCGGCCGCCAGGCACTCGCACCGGCATCTCAGCGATGCGGCGAGAGCGCGCGCGCCCGCGCCGCTGGCTGCGCGCGCAGGCCGTAAAAACACGGCCAGTCAGAGATGTAGAGCTACCCTGCGGCCGTACAAAGTCGTACGGCCGTCGGGAAGTGGTTAATAAACACAAAAACAACTGAAACTCTGCTTTAACTGAACAAGCTGAAGTTAGAAGCTGGCTACCATGCAGAGCTGCACCAGATTTAGCATACTCCAGTTCTAGTAAATCAATCCCATTTAAATAATTCACCGCTAGTGAATGTTTTGGTAAAAGTTACATGCAGTGCTTTAGAAATATGCCCCTCTGATGAAAAATGAAAAAAAATAAAAAAGAAAAGAATGAGACGCAAAAATTTACAATGTTATGTAAAAAACGTGGTTTGCTTCTCTTCAATTGATGGGTCTGTTGACTGTTTTTGATTCAAAGTATGTTTTGACCCCAATTAGTTATGTGATGTTGATGTTATTGTATGGATTGCAGGTCTTGTTATCCAGAAGGCTACAGAAATATTTAACCTGCTTTTTCCTTCAGATTGCTTTCTAGGACTGCTTTAATGTTTTTGCCTAATACTGGTCCTACTTTAATTTAGATATTTTTAACAGGTCTGTGGCGGCGGGCAGTCGAATGGTTCTGGTTGTTGTTTTTGGGCTTCGCCCTTTCAACCCCCAAGTAGCAAATATTTCTGTCTATTTTTCCTTTTAGGAATAGGTCAGAAAGATTTTGCTACATCCAATATTTTTTTTCCTTCATTCCTCTTGAAAGAGGATCATTGATACTTTGTTATATTTCGATTGTTTCAATTTCCCCTCTACTTGATTTACTCGATACATATTCTTTTAATTGAATATAATAAACAAGAAATTCTTCTAGTTTATCCTTCCTAGTCACCCCTTGACTGTTTCTCCCCCCTCAGGCTTTTGTAGCTAATCCTCTTCATAGTGCTTGTCATGTCTTCTTCCACTGGCAATATTATTGTATCAAAAAGGAAAATCAAATTTTATTCCATCAATACAAAAGGCCTCAATATACCAGAGAAAAGATCAAAACTCTTACTAATGCTGAAAAGATCTAACTCTGATATAATATTCCTGCAGGAAACGCACTTTAGAACAGATAATATTCCTACTTTTACAGATAAGAAATTTGCACATATTTTTCACGCCACTAACCCGGATTCCAAGAATAGAGGAGTCTCTATACTAATTTCAAAACACTGCCCCTTCCATGTATTGGATACGAAGTTTGACAAAGAAGGTAGATACTTATTTGTGAAAGGCTCACTTTTTGATAAGACTTTCACGCTAATAAACATCTATGCCCCCAATAGACTCCACGCCTCTTTTTATAAAGCGATGGTGGAGTCCCTTGAGGCATTCGCTAGTGGTACGGTGATAATGGGAGGTGATTTCAACCTGGCCCTAAATCCAGTTATTGATACATCATCTGGATCTTCCAAAACCCCATATCGAACACTAAATATAGTTAAGGGATTATTGCATTGCTTTTCCTTACACGACTCCTGGAGAACATTAAATCCGTCTTCAAGAGATTTCACATATTACTCACCCCCACATAATACTTACTCCAGGTTGGATTATTTTTTTATTTCCCAAGGGGATCTAGAACTACTAGATGATGCTTCCATTGATCCTATGATCCTTTCGGATCACAATCCCATTTCTATGAGTATAACAATTGGGGACAAGCCCTCTCTGGGAAAATCTTGGAGATTAGACAATTCGCTACTCAGCGACGCGAACACGGTCCTGAAGATAAAATCTTTACATTCTAATTATTTTAAAGAGAATTCAACAAATGATGTGAACCCTCCGACAATATGGCTTGCTCATAAGTGTGTGGTCAGAGGAGAACTGATCTCCATAATGGCAAAACGCAATAAGGATAGAAGGGAACTCATAAAGAATCTCACAAATAGGATAGAGGCTTTGGAAAAAACCCATAAACAATCTCTCGATTCAGTTGTATTCACCGAATTATTCAACACTAGAAAAGATTTGCTTGAAATATTAGATAGGAAAATTAAACGCAACAAAATTTATTCGCAGAAGTTCTTCTACGAATACGGCAATAAAACAGGTAGATTACTGGCCAATACCTTAAATGCTTCAAGCAAAAAATTTGACAATATCCACTCTATTGTCGACTCGAAAGGCAACAAATTTACACGCTCATCTGACATTGCTAAACAATTTCAGTTATATTATTCTAATTTATACAACTTAGGATCCGCAGGCTCGATTATAAACCCGCAATTGAGGAAAAAAATGCTTACTGACTTCCTCGACTCATATTGCCCTAAATCAATTAATCCAGAGGCAGCAAGGGACTTAGATAAACCATTAGAAATCTCAGAGGCCCTTACAGCTCTTAACCAACTTAATATGGGTAAGAGCCCAGGTCCAGACGGTTTCACAGTCAATTACTATAAAATTTTCAAGGACTCTCTACTCCCCCACTTTATATCTACTTTTAACTCTCCCCCTGCTCAATGGACGTCGTCTAGAGACCTTCTCGAGGCTCACATAGTGATGATACCCAAACCTAACAAAGATAAGAACCTAGTAACCAACTATAGGCCTATCTCTCTCCTGAATGTGGATATCAAGTTGTATGCCAAAATTCTAGCGAACCGTCTCTTACCCCTTCTAAACAACCTGATATCATTAGACCAAGTAGGCTTTACACCAGGAAGAGAAGCCAGGGACAACACCATCAAGGCCCTGTGCATTCAGAATTGGCTTAGTGAAACGAAATCTCCCGGATTCCTACTTTCCCTCGACGCGGAGAAAGCTTTCGACAGAATTGCTTGGGATTACATGCATGCTGCATTGGAATCTTTAGGCCTCCAAGAGCGCATGTTGCAATTCATAAACCTTCTTTACTCATCCCCAACAGCTAAAATCAAAGTCAACGGTTGCCTGTCGGAAGCTTTCTCCGTGGCGAATGGAACACGCCAGGGATGCCCATTGTCACCAATAATTTTCATTCTAATAATGGAACCCCTCCTTTGCAGAATACGTGCAAACCAAGATATAGTGGGTATCAACATAGGAAACAAACAATACAAATTGGCAGCATTTGCCGACGATGTGCTACTGTTTCTGACCAACCCCTTAATCACGATCCCTAATCTACTTAATGATTTTTCTATGTTTAATGATATTTCCAATCTGAAAATTAATTTTGCCAAGTCCAGAGCTCTCAATATCTCACTACCCACTGCCACGGTGGAACTATGTAAGCTGAACTTCCCCTTTACATGGGAGGACGAAAATCTTTCTTATCTAGGAATCAAATTGACTCCCAATATTAAGGACTTGTATGCCAAAAACTTTGTACCTTTATTAAATACAATTCGATCCGACATGTTAAGGTGGGATAAGAACATGTTCTCATGGTTCGGTAGAGCAAACGTAATTAAAATGAACATTCTCCCTAGGTTCTTATACCTCTTCCAGACCCTTCCCATAACCATCCCGGGTCCATTTTTTGAATCTTTTAGGAAAATTAGCATGAAATTTATCTGGGGTGGTAAACAACCGAGAATTAAATGGGACAAATTAGTGACACCAAAGCTTATGGGTGGAATAGGAGTCCCAGACCTACGCAAGTACTATTGGGCTTGCCACCTATCCAGGATAGTTGATTGGCATGTACACGCTCTTTCTAAAGACTGGATAGAATTAGAGGAGAAGTCTGTACCTGCGAATGTACCTATCAAACACCTGCCATGGACTATTGTCAGAAAAATCCCGAACAGTACTAAGGCACATCCGGTGACGGGTTCGTCACTAAAGATCTTCAGACACTTATGCAAGACGTTAGATTTATCATCTGTATACGGACCGATCACTCCAATTACCCATAATCTTGAGCTATCTCTTCCAGACTATAATAGTACTCAGCTAGGCAACTCTACAGCGGTAACGCTTAGGGCATCAGACTTCTTTTCGCACCAAAATCCACTTACATATGATATATTCGGATCCAACAATCCTGAATGCAATTTGTCTAATTGTAGCTTTAACAAGGTCATTAGATTTCTCCAGAAAATCAATCCTATGGGAGGGTGGTGTAGAAATAAGACGTTGTTTGAATCTGTATGCCTCAGGGGTTCCCCCCAGAAACACTTGATTTCCTTGATGTACACTCTTCTCAACTCGAATTTTGATATCCAAAAGGACAGTGCCAGTATATTTTGGGAAAGGGAATTAAGTATATCTGTAACCAATGAAGAGTGGGCTACCATTTTCAAGAGAATACATAAGGGCACGCTAAATGTATTAACTCAAGAAAATGGATACAAGATTTACTCAAGGTGGTATAAAACTCCTTCAACCATCCATAAATACAACCCTGATACTTCACCCATGTGTTGGAGGTGTGGAATTGAACAAGGTACTTTGTTACACGTTTGGTGGAATTGCACCGCTTTGTCTAAATTTTGGTCGGAAGTCCACAGGCTGATAACACACATAACTTCCTTCTCTCCAGACTTCACTCCGGGACAATATTTGTTACACCATTCTACTCTCTCCCATTCAACCTACAAAAACACCATAGTCATACACCTTGTTAACGCGGCGAGACTATGTATACCCATAAAATGGAAACAATCCTCCCCGCCGACTATTTCAGATTGGTTCCGCAGGATCAATCATATTGCCAACATGGAAGAACTAATACACCTATCAAATGAATCCTCCAAGGACTATCATGATATGTGGTCATGCTGGAAGCATTTTACGAGTACTACAGAATATCATATGCTGATGACACCCTGAATTTGTGTCACATCCTCTTATTTATTGGTCTTTTCACAGTGGTAAGGAGACTATTAATCTTTATCCACCTAGTCTACTAAACCCAGGCAAGCTCTGCTACATCTATCAAAGCCTGAACTTTTATATTACATTCCCTCCCTTTGTGGACTTTAGTTCCCCCCCCCCTTTTTTCTCTCCCCTTCCTCACCCCTCCATTACTTTTATTTATAGAGGTGATTAACTTTGCATGTTATGATTTATTCCATGCATTTATGTTGTTTATTATTTAATAAGTTTCTTATGACATCGCAATATGTGTAATGCCTTCATGAAGATGTTTGTACCTATATAAATATGAAAACTTAATAAACATATTTAACAAAAAAAAAAAAAAGAAATATGCCCCTCTTTGATCTGACCCTTTATATTGCATTGTTTGACAAATGACTCTTTACCCATTAAATAATTAAAAGTACATTATGCAATTGCTGTGTCCGTCCATGGACGAAAGAGAAAATAGGATTTTTGTACTCACTGTAAAATCCTTTTCTCTGAAGTCCATGGACAGACACAGCAACCATCCCTCCTTTTATGTTTGTACTGCTTTTTGGCGAACTGAGCGCTGAGTGCAGGGTTATGACCAGAGGGACCGCCCCCTGGGCAGGGCTGTTCAGCTTTTCTAAAGTTACATGTTTTGAAATATCTAACATGTCTGCCTAGTCCTCTCCTAATAGATGGAACATAACCCACAAGTCAAGATTATAAGGAGCTGTGTCTGCCTAGTCCTCTCCTAATAGACGGAACATAACCCACAAGTCAAGATTATAAGGAGCTGTGTCCGTCCATGGACTTCAGAGAAAAGGATTTTACGGTGAGTACAAAAATCCTATTATCTTCTTACATACGATGATGTGCTATATCATGTCAATGTATGCTTTAAATGTCTTGGACATGTATTGTATTATCTTGTAATATAAGGAATATGATAGCACTGCTGCAAATTAAGTGGTGAATGATAATAACACAAAATAGTGATAAACAATATCATAAAAACCATGAACTACTGATTGCAAATATCAAAGTCCAAAATGCAATACAAATGAAATACTGAGCATGTAATGAAATAAAATAATAATGTTATTGTTGGAAAATCTTATGCCAAAAAAATGCTATTCTAACTTCACTGGTAAGATACGTGCTTCATAAATAAAACGACACTTCACCAGGTGCAATGGAAGCTCACCTCCTTTATAGACCCTAATGGGGTCAAACACGCTCAAAATTTAAAATGATTCTCTTCAGCAGACCAGCTCCACTTTGATCACAAATGCCTTCTATAAAGACATTGCAAAGGTCAAACACACTCAGCACTCTGTATATTTGAAGTGACTTTTTATTCTTCTGTTGACTTTCTCCATTTAATGGCTTCACATTTTTGGTTCTACAGACTTTAACCACGCCCACCTGTCAAATTCTAGTGGTGCCAACTGCCTCTCTCCATGCTACCACCACTGGAAAATACCGCAACCATCCTGATTACAGTGTCATGGACACACCACCTTGAGCATATCCCCATCCATCATAGCATAGAGCAGCAGCCCTGAAAAAGGGGGAGTCTTTGTTCCCCCAAAACACGACTATTCACCTTAATTTTACTTCTGATTGGATACTGGGCGCTCCTTTTACCCCCCCTTTACAAGTTTATGTGGAAACAACCTTAAGGCCATACCCAGAGGTAGCAGCCCAAGCCCTTAAAAGGGGCCCACCGCTACCTTTCTGCCAAGTTGGGCCTGACTCACAGAGAGTGAACTTCCCTAATATGCCCCCACCACCTCTCACCCTCAGACCCTCAACTGAGCAAGTCAGTCCAGCGCGGTCTTCTACCTCTAAGAACTAGTAAGTTTATAGTCGCTTTTGCTTGTCTATCTTTCCTGTACCAATCATCCGTCTCTCTGTTTGTGGATCTGTCTGTATTCAACACTTGCCACAAGTCATCCTGGCTAAAAAAATATTCTAGTTTAAACTTCCACAGCTGTTAATTGTCCATTGTTCAGCTTTGTTTTTGCAAACTTCACATCTGAATCGCTTGCCACTTTTCAGCGACTTGTATACAGTACTCACAGACTTGCAATATCCTCTCCAGTGCCTGGATCCCATAACCTGTTAGCGGGGTATTGATATATTGCGCTGGAAGCTTCTTGTATACAGCAATACGCTTTACTATCAGAACATGTCTTACAGCATGAGAAACAGGAACCTAAACACAAACAAGTACACACAGAGGAAAAACAGTACTTCCACCTATTACATCATATCATAGATATACACTATAATACTGCAGCGCCACCTGCTGGCATAGACAGATAGAATGCATATGCATAGTTCACAGTATATAAAGCTTCTATGCTGTTGTTCTTCCAAAATGAAATAGGGCACCAGCTAGTAGACTGAGAAGGGGCTAAGCACACCCAGCTGAACCTGTTGCTGGGTGTAGTCCTCTGAGTACAGCGGGAGTCTGGGAACTGTGGAGCAGGAAAATGCTAGAGCTTCAACCTGACTGATGTTCCTAATTTAAAATATAAAAGAGATGGAGCAGAAATCCATATATAATGATTGTATGGTGCAAGGCTGAGTAAGATAAGAGGGAATAGGGGTGAAAAATGTTGAAATAACATTTCTATAAATGGCCCACTAACTGGATAGTCCAATGCAAAATAGTCACTCTTATAAATGGCTGCAGCTCCTCAGAGAAATGGTTGGATCCTCTGTGCTCATGTACTGAATAAGAGGAAAGGAGGGGGCGACCTAAAGTAAGTTTATATGGAAGTTTAAAGCTGAACTTCAGGAACCACTTGTTTTATATGTTTAGACATGGTAGCATTTCCTTACCTCTGCAGTGTATTTTTCTTTTAGTATTTTAAACACAAATAAATAAAATTGATATTTCCAAGAACCTTTTGGCTAGCATGTTTTCATACTACGTCTACTATAATTTTGCATCAACCAAGACATCTGTAATTGACACCAGCACTTTTGTTTCCGCCGCATTCCCATAAAAAAAAAACACAGCTACTGATGACACTGTGACACTGCAGCCATGACAATGAATGCAAGTCATCATGAGGTGTCATTACGCTCTTGTTCACACTGAACGTGGGTTTGAAATCGAGCCAAAGCTCTCATGGCCGTGTGTAGGGGGGGAAAAGCTGCCGAGCAGATTCTCTGTTTTCCCCTTGGTTTTCCCGGCAGACATTTTACTGCCAGGGAAAACCAATCATGTGTACAAGGCATAAGCCGCAGCAATGTGAACCTAGGATAAATCAACATTCAATAAAGATATTGGACAAAAATTAGCCCACTTTTGTGTGTCCTGATCAGGTTTGGGTAGCATTACTATGTTAGTTTGCAGCATGCTGGAGGTTAAGGCTACCACCATCACTGAGACTATTAAACTTAGTGATAAGGGGCATCACCACTACATCCGGTAATTTCTTATAAAAAAGAGCTGTGAAGCCACCAGGGCCCGGGGGTTTTTGTGAATCTTTAGTTCTTTGATAGCTTGGCATACCTCTAGTTCTGAGATCGGTGCCACCAGGGTATCACGCTGCACTTGCGTTAAGGCAGAAATGGAAGATTCAGCCAGAAAGATGTTAATATCTAGGGCAGATTGGGTGCTTGGACACAGGCTGGAGAGGTGTTACACAGCCTATGAAAGGCAGAAATCTACCCACACCATGTTATTGCCAAAAAATAATAAACATTTGATTTTAAATATATATTTGTATGACGATTTAAAACAGTAGATTCATAATATTTATTTAAATTTAACATGTATTACAAAGGCTGTTTTTTTTTTTTTTTTTTAACATGTGGCCAGCAGAAGAGGACTAGAAGCTCCTCCTGCCACAATGTAAATTTGACATTGTTTAGTATCACTTTAACCACTTGCTGCCTGCCCACTGTCAAATGACGGAGGGACAGTGCGGCTCTCGTTGTGGGTGGACATCATACGATGGCGCACCCGAAAGACTGCTGCCCCGTGTTGCTAGGACACGACGCATCCCCGTTCTCTGTAAAGTGCCGCTAACGCGGCTCTTTAACCATGTGATCGGCTGGTCACATGTAAGTACAGGAAGTGCCAGAAGTCATCACCTCACACTGACAGAGTGTGCTGTGAGGAGAGCCGATCAGCGGCATCTCCTCGCAGGGGAGAACAGGGCAAGTAATCGGGGCACTGATTATCAGTGCCCTGATTACAGTAAAGCTCCAGAAGTGCCACCAATCAATGCCAATGAGTACCCATCAGTGAAACAAATCAGTGCCCATTACTGGTGCCAGTCAATGCTGCCTTTTAGTGCCCATCAGTGCCTGCTCATCAATGCTGCCCATCAATTCCCATCAGTGTCCTTCAGTGCTGCCAATAAGTGCCCATCAGTGTCGCCTGTCCGTGTTGCCTATCAGTACCCACCAGTGCTGCCTATCAGTGCCCATCAGTGCCACCTATTGGTGCCTATCAGTGCTCATCAGTGCCACATATCCGTGCCACCTATCAGTGCCCAACAGTGATGCATATTAGTGCCTCCTTATCAGTGCCACCTGATCAGTGCCTATAATTGCCTCATCATCAGTGCCAATCAGTGCAGCCTATCAGTGCTGCCTCCACAGCGCACATCAGTGAAGGAGAAAAATTACTTATTTACAAAAACTAAGAAAAAAATATTTTTCTTTTTTTAGTAAAAAAATTAAAACCTGGCAGTGATTAAATACCACCAAAAGAAAGATCAGTTTGTATGAAGAAAATTATTAAAAATTCATTTGGGTACAGTGCTGCATGACCTCGCAATTGTCATTCAAAGTATGACAGCAATGAAAGCTGAAAAATGGCCTGGGAAGGAAGGAGGTGAAAGTGCCCTGTATTGAGGTGGTTAAAAAAAAAATTATCTCCAGGAAGAGAACCAAATTCTCGATAGATGAAGACCTGTAGGTGCATGCCTCTCTTAGGCCCCTTTCACACGGACGGATAGAATGGTGCTTTTAGCTGCGGATTTTCTAGTTTTCTACTGCAGCTAAAAGCACACAATGCTTTCCTATGGCCCCGTTCACACACAGCGTTTAGCTGCGATTTCGTTCCGTGCGGTTTGGTGCGAATAGAAAAAATTGAATTTAATGCGTCCAGGTGTGATTTAGCGCAGCTATATGCACATAACCGCAGGTAATCGCAGTCTTTAGTGTCAACTGCGGATAACAGCGTGATTCAAGGAAAAAAAAAATAAAAATGTAAAGGGTTGCTATAGAAATGACTACCGCAGCTAAACGCGGCCGCATTTAACCGCACGTAAATGCATGTAATCGCAATGTACAAATTTAGCTAATCGCAGTGCCTGGAGCTTTGAATTTCACAGAACATTGACATGCTTTTAACTGCGGCAAAACAGCCGTCCGTGTGAAAGGAGCCTAACCAGATTTCTTTTTATCTGCGGAGTCGGTTTGTCATTTGTGGACAGTACTGTTTTGTCATACTGGGCATCCTTGCAGGTATGTAAAGTGGCATATGCCCAGAAGGCATTAGGTGCTTTTTTGAATAAAATGATGCTTTGCAGAGGAAAGCTGATGCGATTAATATAGAGATTATTGCAAAACTTTGCTGCTTGTTTTAGGTTTGTGTTTTTTACAAAGTAAGCACTGGCATGAGGATATTACTCCCCCATTTGTTTACCTGTCAGTGTAGAAGCAACCGTTATGGTGCTGTCAAACATAACCTATATTTGCATTTATTGCCTCATTAACAGAAATGGAGAAAGGTTCTGCTTTGCAAGTGAACATGTCTTTCACATTGCCTATCATTTATCTAGAAGATTATGGGGTTATATTAAATGTCAGTGTACAAAGTACAGCTTCTGCTGACTTCTCCACACCCACCCTGATTGCTGAGAAGAGGATGGGGAGCAACCCTCAGATTGTATTCAAATTATGTCCAGCTTGACTCACACACTCAGGGCCGCCATCAGGAATTATGGGGCCCGTTACACAGCTTCAGGCATGGGCCCCCTGGAGCAGAGAACCGGGGGGGGGGGGGGGTGCTGCCGCCGCCTGAAATTGAGAAGCAGGGGGGGCTGCCGCGAATTGAGAAGTGAAGAAATAAAGAAAAATATATATAAAAAAAGGGGGGTAGCCATTTTTTAAAAAGGGCAACCCTTCTTTTTAAAAAGGGGCCCTGGGGACCTCTGGGCCCTTTAATAAAAAAAACAATATATATAAATGTAGGTATATATATATAAAAAGAAATTACAAAAAAAGGGGGGTTGCCATATGGGGCCCTGGGGGTTGCCATCCGGCCTCCTGGGGACCTCCGGGCCCCTTACAGGTGTACTGCCTGTACCCCCCTGATGGCGGCCCGGCACACACTACACCTGTGTCGTCAAAGTCCTGTATTTATGAGTGGATCATTTACTTGTTTATTGTGGACAGTTGGGATAATTTAGTATTTTGGGGATTTTCAATTATTTTTAAATAAAGTAATAATGCTTAGGGCAGGTCATTACATAAGATTTCTTTCTTCTTTACCTAATTTTTCTAATTGGTAGCAAGGAGAAGATATCCAATTGTATTAGATTTAGATGTTTTAGATCAGCGGTCGCCAACCAGTGGTCCCCAGGGGTTCTGCCTGCAAATCAACATTGTGGTGGATATATATCCAACCATCCAATGTTGTTTCCAGTGTTGGTCTCAATGCGTGCTGACAGTCAATACTGTCAGCACACATTGATTCCCGATGCCTCTTATGCAGTTCCGGCTACTGTGAACTCAGAGGGAGGTTCTGGGAGTAGTGCAAAGTGTGGGAGGTGAAGAAGGAGGGGTATTTCAATGACAGCACAGATCACAGACTGTAAGAGGGAGCAAGAGTACATGGCTGAATAATTAGATGAGATCCAATGATGAGTGTGTAAAACAGCAGTGTGATGCGGAGTGTGTAGGGTGAGGTCAGAGAGCCAGAGCATTGTGTGTATAAGGCAGTAGTGTGATCCAGGGGGAGGGGAGCAGAGAATAGGAGCATTGTGTGTATATAAGGCATGTAATTCATATCAGTGGTTCGCGGGGTTCACAATTGTGAGTTTAGTGGTCCGTGAGGTTCGAAAGGTTGGCGACCACTGTTTTAGATAACATTAGCACTTGAACATTTTTATGTATTATGTACTCAGGACACTGTAGTGGTACACATATAGTTCTGAGAATGGACCCTAAAGGATAAGAAGGCCAACCTGGATTGCTGCTAGGGTAGTATAATGCTGAGAATTTGAGGAGAGCACCCCTGTGGCCACATCCGTCACCATCGTTTTTTTCTTTTCATACCTTTATGAATTGAACACCAGAATCTGCTATGCAGGACTCATGAGCTAGTAGGTATCTCTTTATTCTGTTCATTGAATTTTGAACTTTGAATTCATGTTTGTCCATGTGTGGGCTTATTGACAGATATTATATCAACCGTTATAGCTGGCTCCTCTGAATATCCAGAGCTTCTGATACATCAACGGATGTGATTTTCTAAAATTCTGTGGGTAAAATTATTCCATACGAACCTCTCTACGCAAGGTATTAGTTGTTTGTGTGCCGCATTTGTTGCTCTGATATGATGATGATCTATTTTTAATATGTGTGTTACTATGTTATGAAATCTTATCTATTTGTTTTATCCTAGATAGTGAGACCTGTTTTTCTCTTTCCAACAATCCCTGAATGTGTCCTGATAAAGCTAGACAGTGAAACGCGTTGACGCATAGGGGCTCACTTTTCATCATGTATTTTATATATATGCTTTTTAAATTCTTTCTAGTGTATTTTTTTTTTTTACCATGTGTCGCAATAAATAAACATTGTAATTAATTTTGTATACTATCCACTGTTCATTGTGCCTTCAAAGTCCGACCTGTGGGCTATTTTTCTTTTTCTTTTTTTATACTAAAGGTAGTATAATGCTGTTGTCTCTTTGCAAAGTTAGTCTGTTTTGGAAGCTTTACTTTTAATGGGGAATGGAAGCTGGTACAAAATGGCCAACATGCTGAATCAGTTTGGCTCCTAAATGGTAGGGCATGGTAAAGAGAGCAAGACCTCTTTCACATTGAGGCGTGGAGCCGCGGTGACGGTATAGCCGCGCTATTTGTAGCGCCGATATACCGTCGTATTTACCGCGATTTTCGGGCGCTAGCGGTGAGGTTTTAACCCCCGCTTGTGGCCGAAAGCGGGCGGTATTACCGCGGTTTCCCATTGATTTCAATGGGAAGGCGCGGTATAGGAGCGGTGAACACACCACTCCTATACCGCAGTAAAGATGCGGCTAGCAGGACTTTTGGAGTGCTCCTGCTAGGGCACCGCTTCAGTGTGAAAGCCTTCGGGCTTTCACATTGAGCACTACAGGGCATGATTTTTCATGCGGTAAAGCAGCGCTATTTTTAGCGCTGTACCGCATGAAAAATGCCTCAATGTGAAAGGGGCCTAAAAGAATGCAAGTGCAACAGAAATGCTTAAGTTCCTGCCAAATCAAATATTGACAATGCAGACCATAGCAAGATGAGATGTGTGCAGAAAAATTGAAATACAATATACTAGGCAATGTCTTCATTGTGGTCAGTAGTATTTTTGTAGGTCAGAGAATGACAGTATACAGATCATGGCTGTGCTAAAGCTGACTACGTAAGCCGCCAACGACACACTGATCACTTTGCTTTCCAGCCTTTAGGTCTGCAGTTTTAATGAAAATGTTACCTAATAGATCTTTGTGCTTTTAGAGGCAATCCTAGAAGACTTTTATAAACATGAGATATTCATCAGGGTTTATCACAGTTATTAGGATTATCTTGACAGTGAGAATAATACATGTTACATCACAAAATGCTTACCATTAAATTACATTCATTTTGTACTATCATTTTATTCAGCAATAAATGGAGAAAACTAATACAAGGCATTGGAATTGTACTATAGAAAACTTATCTGTGGCACAGTGTAATTGCCCTTGTAATTCTTATCCATGTGACATGCAAGACCAAATATGTATTTTCAGATGATTTATTTAGTTAATAATGTATTGCTGGGAGTTAATACTTTTGGTAAGTAGCAATTTACCATTGTGGATTTACAAAATAATAGCATAATTTAATGGTATGAATCAGGAGAACACCACTGTTATAAAGCAGTCAGGCACAGGTTTATGCAGGAATAAGTCTTCCTGATAATGGAAGAACAAATGACATTAGTTTTTAAAGATTAACTCCTTGAAACAAGTAAAACGAACTGCTAATGCTATGTACAAAATAGCAGCATTACACTAAATTCAATTAGTCTACTTCACAAAACTCAGTTTCATTGCAGGCTGCATCAGTAGGGTGACCACATTTCCAAACTACCATTCAGGGACACCCTCCTTCCCAAAAATCAGCTTGTGCTGTAACGAATCACAGCACAGTGATTGGACGCAAGAGGCGGGATTTATGATTTCTCCAATCACAAGCAGGGCGCGGGGGTCGTGCTCCTCCAGACATTCCCAGTCAGGATAAGTACTGTCAGTGAGTAAAGTGGTGATGTGGCGGCCTTTTTTGGGGCCATCAGATCGGCCCAGGGAATGGTTGTGTCAATTTAATTCCGGGACACTGTATTGTCCTGGAATAAAGGTACCCGGGACAGACCTGCAAAATTATGGTTGTATCTGTGTAGCAGATGATGCAAGCCTGAAAAGAAAGGTCACACACCACTAATATCATCCACAAGAAACTTTATTGGAGACTGCGAAGACAGAACATGGTTTTGCCTCTTTGCAGATGTACGGAAACGTACAGGATTTGGCGTAGGAGTTCTGATCCTCATCTCTGCTGCCAACCACTGGGACAAGGTGGGGGCGGAGACAAGGGGAGTGCTGCAGCTGCAGGAGAGGTCCGAGCACCAGAGATTAAACACATGTGGTCTGCTGCATGTATATTTTTACATAATATTGCTATGATCTCATGCATCTAAACTTAGCAGAGCTCTCAAAGTGCCTTTGTGAGTTTGCATGTGTAACTTTTCTCCAACACAAATGCACTTCCGAGCATACAATGCTTTCAATTGATTTCAGTGAAGTAGGCTTTAGGGCATTCATTTGTTTCTGAAATCTCAGGGGAATATGTAATTAGAAAAACATTTATAGAAAGACATATTCTTTGCACTTCCAGGAATTAGAAGTTTTTGGTCTTCTTAATTGTGTAATTGTAAACTCAGCAATAGGAAAGTGTTAAAACAGAATCCCCTATAAAAAAAATGTGAGATGCTATTCATGTAGGCTTCACTTTTGTTAAATGGCAATCACCCTCAGTTCACCTTCAACTTATGCACTCATCGTTCACAGATCTGCATTTCCAAAGTAGTGATTCTGTGGTGCTTCCTGCTCCGTGAAATCTGCCCATATTATATATTGACATTTTTGTCTAAATTCCCAGGAGCCAGTGGGGTTTCATAGCAGTATGTGTAAGTCAGAAGTACTTTAGAACCAGGACTTTGAAACTGTCAAAGAACTGAATACAATTAAAGTATATGCAAAACTACTTTTTTTTAACATTTGACTGTAGAAGGGAAGTGAGGTGAAATGAGAGGAGATCTCTCCAAATGTTGCTCCCTTTGTTAGATTTACTCTTAAAGTGACATTAAAGGCTCCTTTTTTTTAAATGTGATAAAGGGTGAAAACTCAGCGCTAAGTGCAGTGGCGGCCCGTCCATAAAGGGCGCCCGGGCGCCGCCCCCCCTCCCCCAGTCAGTAAAAAAAAAGAAAAATCTAAAAAAAAAAAAAAATTTTTTTTATTTAAACATGTCCCTTTAAGGAATTTTTTTTTCAAAAAAAGGTCCTTAGCTGCACTGTGTCCGAGCGCCGGGCACGGGCACGGGATTGCAGACGAGGCGCTACATTGGCACAAAAAAACGCCTTTGTGGCGTTCTCCATCGTGCCACTTGCTTCCGGCGCGATGGACTGTACTGTTATTATGGCTGGGCGGGTTCACACTTTCTGTGTGCACCCGCCCGTCTCTGTGCTGCTAGTCCCGACGTCACAGGAAGAACAGGAAGTGACGTTGGGACTCTCGAGCTCAGTGCGCCTGGTGGAACAGGTAAGCTGAGCTATGCCATCCATGCCTGCAGCAGTATTATTAATACGGCGGCATCAGCGGCTCATTTCCCCACCCGTAAACGGACCCCCCCCCCCGCTTATTCATAGTTTAATATGTATCATCGGGCAAAAATAGCGGCCGTCACGGCACTCCATCTCCCCCCCCTTATTCAAATGTTTTTTATTTATTTATTTATTTAATTGCTGGAAATAGCGGTAAAATTTGGCACTGTGCTATGAAGGGATACTGCTTTTTCAAGGGGGGTACTGTAATGTAAAGGATGGCTGTCATGTAAAGGGGCAACTTGATATGTAAAGGGTGTGGGGGATGCATTGAAAAGAGTGGCACTGTGTAAAGGGGTGGACTGTGGGTACTGTGATGTATATGGAGGGAGTGTGATGCAAATCAGGACTGTAATGTAAAGGAAGGTGCTATAATGTAATTTAAAGGGGTGGGTGTGATGTAAAAGGGGGTGCTGTGATGTAAAGAAAGCTGTAATTTAGAATGAGGGCTGTAATGTTAACAGGGGGACTGCAATATAAAGGGGCTGCCATGTAAAAGGGGGCAGTGTTGTATATTATGGTTGTATTGTAAAGGTGTACCACAATGTAAAGAGGAGCCCTGTGATGTATATGGAGTAACTGTGATGCGAATGGGGGACTGTTGCGTAAAGGGAGGGCTCTGTGATGTAAAGGGAGCTATCGCAGTGGCGGCCCGTCCATAAGCGGGTGTGACTTATGAGAAGTGGGAGGGACCAAATGTGGAGGGGCGGGGTCTTGCACCCCCCCATCCTAAAACTTCACCAGCCGCCACTGGCTAAGTGAATAAATATATACAGTAGTAGTAAATAAAATAAGCTGCTCCCCTCAAAGAGTGACCGCTCCTAGTGATTTGGTTAAAAGATAGGGGGCGCTAATAATAAAAATAACAATGAAAATCATAGGACTGCACTCCTGAAGTCACTAATCCTTATCAAATAAACAAATGTGCACAAAACATTATCAAACAACATATGATTAAAAAATATTGTGAAATATCAATTAGTGCAAATAATATTCAGTCCTAATCTTAAGCACACAAAAAAATATTATGAGAATAAATCAAAGTCCATAAAACACCAAACGTCCATTCCATGCTTGCTGTGATATACTGATAAAGAAGTGATCCTTCACCAAACTTGAATAAACACCCAAAGTGACTGGATAATTAATCTGCTTACCAGGGCACATTGACTCCTTTACTCAAAAAGAGAGTCAATGAGAGCTTATGCAGGATAATTCCTGCTCACATAGGATGAAATGGAGATATTAGGCGACTTCCTCCTTAAAGTCTCGGCCGGATATGAAATAACAATGGAAACATCCATAGCGTAATTTCGTTTTTTTTAAAAATGAGCAAAGATAAAACATAGCCAAATGGCTACTCACATTTAAAAGTGTCTATCCCGGCACTGGGGCTGCTGGCTCAAATCAGTAGTCTGGGGATCTGCTGTGCTCCCACCACCTCCCACTGCACTCTGTCTGTGGCGTGTGTTCCACCTCACAGGAACCAACAAACAGCAGGGCCGGAAATGACGTACGTAGCGTGACCAGGTACCGCCTCCACGTACGTTTTGTAATAACGTCCTCAGGAAGCGTTTTTCCTGAGGACGTTATTACGAAATGTACGTTGAGGCGGTACCTGGTCACGCTACGTACGTCATTTCCGGCCCTGCTGCTAGTGACAGGACGGTGATCTACTGCTCCCTATGATCGGGAGCAGTGGTCTCTGTTGTGTCACTGGTAGCCCAGCCCCCCCACAGTTAGAATCACTCCCTAGGACACACTTAACCCCTTCATCGCCCCCTAGTGTTTAACCCCTTCCCTGCCAGTGTCATTTACACAGTAATCATTTTTATAACACTGATCGCTGTTTTAAATGACAATGGTCCCAAAATAGTGTCAAAAGTGTCCGATGTGTCTGCCATAATGTCGCAGTCCAGATAAAAATCGCAGATCGCCGCCATTACTAATAAAAAAATAATAATTCAAAAAAATTGCTATTTTGTAGACGCTATAACTTTTGCGGTTATTGCGATTTTCTTTTTACCAAAAATATGTAGAAGAATACTTATTGGTCTAAACTGAGGAAACAATTTTTTTTTAATATATTTTTGGGGGATATTAATTATAGCAAAAAGTAAAAAATATTGTCGCTCTTTTTTTGTTTATAGCGCAAAAAAATAAAACCACAGAGATGATCAAATACCACCAAAGGAAAGCTCTATTTGTGGGGAAAAAAAGGACAACGATTTTGTTTGGGTGTTACGTCGCACGACCACGCACTTGTGAGTTAAAGTGACGCAGTGCCGAAATGCAAAAAATGGCCCGGTCATTGGGCAGCCAAATCTTCCGGGGCTGAAGTGGTTAAAGTAAAAGTAACCTTTAGGCTTTTGAATCACTTTAATTCCAAGGACTGCTCAAAATTCATATTTTCCTTCATTTTCACTCAACGTGACAATGGTCATTGGGAAGACTCTCCCCAGCGGTGCCACCAGCCATATTAAAACAATAAAAATGTTGGTTTTTAATTCACTTTAACATGCTTGTCTCCTATGTACTCCAGATTTGCAGTTTTCCGGGGATTCTCCTTTAAAGTTTTCACCTGTTCAAATGAGGCTGAACCAATCTTCTTGAAAGTGGAGCCTATCAATTAAACAAGAAACAATTTTCAAGAATATTCATCAGGCCTTATGAATATCAGTCATGATGCATTTCTGTGCAATAATTAATTCCAAGTAAATTTACTGGCATCATTTTTATGAATCTGGCTTATTAAATAAAATGGCTTCCCCTAAGGCAGCATGCCACTTGTTTCTAATGAATTTATGGGCATTATTTGTTCATGGATTACTCCACAGAAGAGAAGGTAGTGGCAGAATGATAAAATACTGGAACACTGCTTTAATAATAAAATCTGAAACCTAAATCAAAATTTAAGCAATGATAAAAAATAACACAATTCAATGATTTTGAATTTGCACTAGAAATAAGGCATTTATACAGCCTCCTTTACACTTATGTGTTGCAGTACCATGCATTACCATAATGAGGGGAACTCTGTGCCGTACGTTAAGCATGATTGGATTTTCCGACAACAAATGAGTGATGGCAGGGTTTTGTCGGAAAATCCCACCGTTTGTATGCTCCATCGGAAAATTGTCGGAATTTCCAACAACAAATGTTTTATAGCATGCTTTAAAATTTTCCGACAACACATGTGTCTTGTCGGGATTATTCGATCGTGTGTACAAAAGTACAAACGCATGTTCTGAACCAATGCTAACCATAAGACAACATTAGCAGACGTTGCCGGAAGGGTGGCGCTAAAGACTTGGCCGAAAAAGTTCTGCCGTCTGTATGCATACCAAGTTCATGTCCTTCGCACAAATTCCACGGATTTGTCTGAGGCCTCGTACACACGACAGAGTTTCTCGGCAGAATTCGGCGAGAAACTCGGTCAGAGCCGGATTCTGCCGAGAAACTCTGTCGTGTGTACACTTTCGGCCCGATGGAGCCGCCGAGGAACTCGTCGAGAAAATAGAGAACATGTTCTCTATTTTCTCGTTGTTCTATGGGAGCTCTCGGCTGAACTGGCCGAGGAACTCGATGTGTTTGGCACGTCGAGTTCCTCGGCCGTGTGCACGAGGCCTGATAGAAATCCGATCATGTGTACGAGGCTTTACAGTGCATTGATTTAGAATAACACCCCAATGTACAGTGCATTAGGTGCCAATGGACCTTTGCTGCTGTGCATTGTATTGTACGTACCGTGCAATGCATTACAGAATGATAAAAAAAATTCTATAGCTGTGGGAACTAAATGCAGGGGTCAAAACAAATAACATACCCCAGTAAAAAACAATGTTATTCCTTCATAAGAAAAAAAAGGTTTGCAACAATTAAGTGATAGACATCAACTAGTATCTATATAAGTAATCCCCAAGTTCTTTGCCACTATGTATCTTGTATTAGGTAGCACTGATTTTGGATGTGATGCCACATGGGAGAAAGAGACGAATGACACATTGTGAAAGCTGATGTTGTCTATTTCATCTTGGTATCATTAAATCTTGTTTTGTCTCATTTATTTGATCATTCAATCATTATTTTCATCTGCATTTCCACTGATCATCCAATCTCCAGAATTCCTGTCTCCGCTGTGACCCATGTCATCCTCGATCACATCATCTCTTAGCTTACTGATTGTATCCCCATTCTTTCATATCCTCTTCTCATTAACTTCATTCAGTGCGATGGAATTTCTCTGTACCAGAGACCCAAATGTATTGAAAAATACTAGAGAAGGAAGATGATTTTTATGCTACATATTTTACAGTTTGTGAAAGTTTATGATGTATCGAACTTGGCTTCAGTTATCTCCTAAATAAAAATTTGAATAGAATTTCCAAAAAGCCATGCATTTTCTAAAGCCAGCGGTAGTTTTTTCTTAGGGGCGAATGATTGGTTTGCTAATAATATGACACATATTTGCCAGTCAAGTGGTTTGCTGACATTCATCACAATTATAAAACACATTCACTGCTTGCTCAAGCTTCAGATTTGGTTCACATTTGGAGTTCCCATTCTTCAATGAGAAATCCAGCTCTTGGTAACATTATTATAAAAATGGGAAATGATATAGTCACTGGATGTGAACCTCTCTATGACATTTGCCGTTGTCTCTTTTAGAGAACCTGACAAGCGTGCCTCCACTCCTTTACATGTGCTCACCTACTGCATACTCACTGATATTGAACAGTTTGAAATTAGGGATATTAAAGTCTAAAGCCTCGTACGTACACACGACCGTTTTCCTCGGCAAATCCATCAAGAAAAATGCTGGCAGAGCATTTTTGCCCAGAAAACGGTCGTGTGTAAGTTTTTCGTCGAGAAAACTGTCGTGGATCTCAAGGAGAAAAAAAGAGAACATGCTCTCTTTTTTCTCATCGGGAGACTCAATTTCCTCGTCGTGTTTCTCGTTGGGCTGGTTTACGATGAGAAACACGCTCGTGTGTATGCTTAGAAACCCGCGCATGCTCAGAATAAAGTATGAGACGGGAGCGCACCTTCGGTAAAAGTAGTGTTCGTAATGGAGATAGCACATTCGTCACGCTGTAACAGACTGAAAAGCGCGAATAGTCACTCACCAAACTTTTACTAACACGCAGTACCATGAGATTAGCAAAAGCAGCCCCAAGGGTGGCGCCAGTGGAATGGAACTTCCCCTTTATAGTGCCGTTGTACGTCACCGTGTTTGAGAAAAACGAGATTTTGTCTTGACAGTGTGTATGCAAAGAAAGCTTGACAAGATTCTCGACAAGCCTGACAAGAACCTCGTCGAGGAAAACAACGTTTCTTTTACGATGAAATTCACGATCGTGTGTACAAGGCCTGACTAAAGGCAAAACTTTTTCTTTCATTTTCGACGGATTGGAGAGAAATTAATACACCTGTCAGTTGTTATTGCTGTCTGTGCCCCCATTAGAGACATTCATTATCTCTATTTGTTCTGTTTACCATTAGCATTGAAAGTGAAAGTAAAAGAAAATCACAAATTTTGGATTGTCCCCAGAAAGGTACTAGACGGGAAACCTTCCAATGGGGACACCAGAGGGATTTCCTCTCACTTCCTGTTTTGGCTGTGGGACAGGAAGTGGAGGTAAATTTTT
This sequence comes from Rana temporaria, assembly GCF_905171775.1. Taxonomy (NCBI): domain Eukaryota; kingdom Metazoa; phylum Chordata; class Amphibia; order Anura; family Ranidae; genus Rana; species Rana temporaria. The sequence goes on from NC_053490.1 coordinate 401,298,898, forward strand.
CCAATGGGGCACAGATGGCAAAAAAATAACCAACAGGGGTTATAACCCTCCCTTATGCTATCCCAAATGAAAAATAACGCTTTGTCTATAGTTCCATTTTAAGCCAATTGTCCTCATTTGTGTTTACCTACATCTTACCCCAGCTCCGGCTACTGCACAAATAAAAATTAGAAAGGCTGATGACAGAAAACTCACAAGATGCACATGAAAAGCATTGACCTGTCCAGGCTGTGGACAGGTCAATGCCTTCAAGGTAAGGTTTTTCTGCACAATTTGTTGCGTTTAGGCTATCTTGTGAGGCAGCCGATGTGGCTGGGCAATTTTTACTTTTGTGCTACAGTTTCCACTAAACACCACCTTAATCATAACCCCTTTCTTTTGATCTGTCTAACACTTTACTGTCATTTTTTAAAATGCTATAGAAGCTTATTAGAAATAAGGAGGTGGCTCTGTCTTCTGTTAGGGCAGTCAAGTATGCGTAAGATTCAACGTCGCATCACAGAATTAGCCCTATTAGCAAAAGATCTAAAGCATTTTTCAAAATAATTGCCTGTGGTTTTACTTGCTATACTTGATTCTTTGCTTTCCCCAAAGCAAATAATTAATTGCTGTAGTAGGTATTGATAGGGCAAAGGTTGATCTCTACGCTACTATACTGGCCCAATATCACAGCAGGTATGGTCTTGAAACAAGCATGGTGCCCAATAATGATCATGTCCTAGCAGTTCAGATACTTATGAGACATGCCTAGAATCCAGTTCGAAAATTATAATTAACTGTTCATGTACAGTTATTGTACACAGTCCCAAATTTGTACAAGAAGTGATTAGGTCACTAACACGAACTTCCAGAAGATGAATTTCATATTAATTGTTCACCTACGTATGTGACCATACAGTAACAATACCCAGATAATTCAGATGACATTGTGTAAGAGAAATACTTTGCAGGCAAAAAAGCTTCTGTACAAGTGACATTCATGCCATTTGGACTCGAACTTAGCACAGTCTTTAAGCTTTGCCTTTGTGACAAGGATTACCAAATCTTTAAGGTCACTTCTGTGATGCTCTTTTACACTTTGTGCCATCAGAAGAAGAGAACATTGCTGGTGCACTCTTTAGATAAGACTGAGGCTTGTATCCCCTTCTTTATCTTAATTCTTCGGATCTTTTCTCATTCCCTCCTGAAAATGCAAGGTGTAAGACTGGCTAAGTTGCAATTGTTTTTAAGAACACATTACTGGGCTCACAAAGTGTATATGAATTATACTCCTAGAAGCTAATAATGTTATCCTTTGTGTCCATGCACACAAGTTTATGCTAGGAGCATTTTTCAAGTTTCGGCATTTAGGAGCATAAAAAAACGCTTCTAAATACTACTAAAATGCTCCTAACAGCTTTTTTTGAGCATTTATTTTCTTCATGTACTGTAAAAATGCTAATAAAACGCTAACACTCCTAAATGCCCCTAAAAGCTACTAAAACTCTATTACAAGCTGGTACAAAAAATGCTATTAGCAGCATTTTTCATCTAGCGTTGTTTTCTAGTGTTTTTTTGAGCTTATAAAAACTGCTAGTGTGCATGGAGCCTGAGTGTTTTTAATTGATGTGGACCTTATTTATTTCGGACCTCTACACAAGTCTGATCAATTGGTAGTCAACAAAAAAAATGTGGCCAAAATAGCAACCACCTACAACAAGTAGGTTAGTCATGTAATGAACTAGGAATTAGACTTATGTGTGACTGGTAAATTTAATTTAAAAGGCATTCCTGTGATCCACCCTTTTCCCACCCAAATATATATTTTATAATTCACTAATTTGTGGTGATTATTGCCACTATCTGCTATATTCAGTCATCCACATTTATCTGTTTGCAGAAATAGGAATGTATTAAAAAAATCTGCAACAGTGAGAGACAGAGTAATAAAAATCTGGGGCTCCATACAAGATCTCACCTTGTGGAGTTTCAATGATCATGAGAACAATGAGGAATCAGCCCTGAATTACATGGGAGAATCTTGTCAATGATCTCAAGGCAGCTGGGACCATAGTCACCAAGAAAACAATTGGTAACACACTACACCGTTAATGACTGAAATCCTGTGCCAGCAAGGTCCCCTATCTCAAGAAAGCACATTTACAGGCCCGTCAAAAGTTTGCTCATGAACATCTGAATGATTCAGAGGAGAACTGGATGAAAGTGTTGTGGTCAGATGACACCAAAATCAAGCTCTTTGGCATCAACCCCCAAGAACACTATCCCCACCATCAAACATTTAGGTGGAAACATTATGCTTTGGGGGGGGGGGGGGTTCTGCTCAAGGGACATGACAACTTCACAGCATCAAAGGGAAGATGGATGGGGCCGTGTATAGTCAAATCTTCCCTCAGCCAGGGCATTGGAAATGGGTCATGGATGGGTATTCCAGGATGACAATGACCAAAAACATACGGCCAAGGTAACAAAGTAGTGGCTCGAGAAGAAGCACATTAATGTCCTGGAGTGTCCTAGCCCATCTTCAGACATTAATTCCATAGAAAACATGTGGAGGAAGCTGAAAGTTCGAGTTACCAAACGTCACCCTCAAAACCTTAATAACTTGGAGAGGATCTGCTAAGAGGAGTGGACAAAATCCCTCCTGAGATGTGTGCAAACCTGGTAGCCAACTACAAGAAACGTTTTTATTGAACCGGCCAATTTTGCCGGACATTCGGTTTGTGTACACTAGGCTTTACTTTGAACTCAGACAGGGCCGAGGACTCGCTCTCCCTTCATGTGGCAGTTATGGGTGTCTACCCAGGGAATCACCAAGCACCATAGCTATCCCATGGAAAAAAGAGGGAGAGGCAGTGACATCTGCCTCCCTCCTGCCCATATAGCACTTGGGGCCTGAGTAGCCAATTTCCAGACTCCAGTGCTGTAACTTGGAGATTGGGTATAAAATGCCAAGTGTGCAATCAGGGGAGGGCTGGCAGGGGGGGCAGGGTGGAAATCTCCCCCCGGGCTGGTGACACTATGCACAGCCACCGGCCACCACTACCAAATGCTGTTTTTGCAGAGCAGGAATATGCCTGCTGGAGCTCTGTTAACACAGGTCACGGCCCCCGCTCACCTCCCACTGTGCAGCCGTGCCTGTGTCAGCTCTGAGGTAGATGGCTGCAGAGCTGAGCTATGTCTCGTCTCACACATAGCTCAGCCTCAGCGCACACCAGCGCTGACATCCCCTTCTCTCTCTGCACAGACACGAGGAAAGATAGAACTCATCTGCTCCTTCTCCTTCTGAGTCTGCCCTGCCCACACTCCCTGGGCATGTGTGGGCACTGGACAGGAAGTTTGAACCCAAAAAAGCATCAGACAGCCTGCCTGCGCCTCCATCCTGGAAAGCTCACCCTCTCTAGTCTCTCCTGCCTCCCAGTGTATAAAAAGGGGTGCTCTGTGGACTTTGTTAAAGGGGAGGGGGCAGGCTTTGGTGAGCAGAGACCCTCTGTACACAATAGTCCACAGCATGCACCCTTAAATTAAGTTTCCCAGAACACCCCTTACATCAGATCTGATGTATATGGGGTCTGTGCAGACTCTGATGTAAGGGGAGGCCTCTGCGCAGACTCTTGTGATCATGAAAAATCTTAGACTGTTTTCCACGATCCATCACTTTTCCACGCTCTATGGGCCATTTGCCTGGACTTGCCCCCCAGGCCTAAGGCTGCCAGCCCTCCCCTGTGTGCAATTGTCAACCTTACTAGGTGCTGTTGACAACTGCTTCGTGACTTTTCCCCCCCGGGCCCTGGGATGTTACAGAGTGCTGTATTCCCTATTCTGATGATAAAGAAGCATGGGGGCAAGAAAAGGTAAGTACATTCAGAAAAAGAAGTAGTGCAGAAAGTTACATGCTGCTGGAGAGGTGGGGTGGTGAGCAGTGGTGTAAAGGAAAAATAAATCTCGCGCCAAATGAATTACACTAAATTATATACTTGATAAATCAAGTGACTAACTGAGTGAAGCTGCTCCCAAATAAAATCAGGTGACTGACTTGCATATATTGTATAGTGAGGTGAGGGGCGCTATATCAAAATAGTGGATGCGTGTCACAATGTGCGTTTGAGTAGTACACGGTGTAACTGTGTACCCAAATCTATGTGAAAAACCAAACAGATTATAGTCTAAACTCTATAAGTACAATAGTGCCAAATGCCGTGGAAAATAAATAAAATATAAAAAAAAAAAAAAAAATTTAAAAGAATGTCCAGCAAATAAATAGTTAAGTGCAAAATGGATCCAGTGTTGTATCAAGTCCAGGTGCAAAATGCAAATAATCCAATCCCAAATCGCAGGGAAAAGTGCAAATGCTAAAGTGCTTGTGAATCTTCAAAATAGCCAAAGTGCGAGAAAGAAGTGATCCGCCTTCACCTATAGGTCACCAGAATAATAATGGATGGCTCCTTACCACACGGTGTTGACCAGATTACTTAAAATATGGTCAATCAGGCTTGTTTTAAATGAGGATCAGCAGGGTCTCATTGGATTCCAATGTCAGCGATTGCAGCAAATGGTGTACCAAGAAAGGAGAAGAGATACCACCATAGTGTAAAACCATTTAATATACAAAAGTTAAAATTACAATGCCAAATGGCCTCTTACTGTTGCTGGTGCCCGTTCCCGGCACTGAGGCTGTAGGTGGTGGGGATAGTAAGACAAGATAAGAGATGGCCAGGGAATCACCAAGCACCATAGCTATCCCATGGAAAAAAGAGGGAGAGGCAGTGACATCTGCCTCCCTCCTGCCCATATAGCACTTGGGGCCTGAGTAGCCAATTTCCAGACTCCAGTGCTGTAACTTGGAGATTGGGTATAAAATGCCAAGTGTGCAATCAGGGGAGGGCTGGCAGGGGGGGCAGGGTGGAAATCTCCCCCCGGGCTGGTGACACTATGCACAGCCACCGGCCACCACTACCAAATGCTGTTTTTGCAGAGCAGGAATATGCCTGCTGGAGCTCTGTTAACACAGGTCACGGCCCCCGCTCACCTCCCACTGTGCAGCCGTGCCTGTGTCAGCTCTGAGGTAGATGGCTGCAGAGCTGAGCTATGTCTCGTCTCACACATAGCTCAGCCTCAGCGCACACCAGCGCTGACATCCCCTTCTCTCTCTGCACAGACACGAGGAAAGATAGAACTCATCTGCTCCTTCTCCTTCTGAGTCTGCCCTGCCCACACTCCCTGGGCATGTGTGGGCACTGGACAGGAAGTTTGAACCCAAAAAAGCATCAGACAGCCTGCCTGCGCCTCCATCCTGGAAAGCTCACCCTCTCTAGTCTCTCCTGCCTCCCAGTGTATAAAAAGGGGTGCTCTGTGGACTTTGTTAAAGGGGAGGGGGCAGGCTTTGGTGAGCAGAGACCCTCTGTACACAATAGTCCACAGCATGCACCCTTAAATTAAGTTTCCCAGAACACCCCTTACATCAGATCTGATGTATATGGGGTCTGTGCAGACTCTGATGTAAGGGGAGGCCTCTGCGCAGACTCTTGTGATCATGAAAAATCTTAGACTGTTTTCCACGATCCATCACTTTTCCACGCTCTATGGGCCATTTGCCTGGACTTGCCCCCCAGGCCTAAGGCTGCCAGCCCTCCCCTGTGTGCAATTGTCAACCTTACTAGGTGCTGTTGACAACTGCTTCGTGACTTTTTCCCCCCGGGCCCTGGGATGTTACAGAGTGCTGTATTCCCTATTCTGATGATAAAGAAGCATGGGGGCAAGAAAAGGTAAGTACATTCAGAAAAAGAAGTAGTGCAGAAAGTTACATGCTGCTGGAGAGGTGGGGTGGTGAGCAGTGGTGTAAAGGAAAAATAAATCTCGCGCCAAATGAATTACACTAAATTATATACTTGATAAATCAAGTGACTAACTGAGTGAAGCTGCTCCCAAATAAAATCAGGTGACTGACTTGCATATATTGTATAGTGAGGTGAGGGGCGCTATATCAAAATAGTGGATGCGTGTCACAATGTGCGTTTGAGTAGTACACGGTGTAACTGTGTACCCAAATCTATGTGAAAAACCAAACAGATTATAGTCTAAACTCTATAAGTACAATAGTGCCAAATGCCGTGGAAAATAAATAAAATATAAAAAAAAAAAAAAAAAATTTAAAAGAATGTCCAGCAAATAAATAGTTAAGTGCAAAATGGATCCAGTGTTGTATCAAGTCCAGGTGCAAAATGCAAATAATCCAATCCCAAATCGCAGGGAAAAGTGCAAATGCTAAAGTGCTTGTGAATCTTCAAAATAGCCAAAGTGCGAGAAAGAAGTGATCCGCCTTCACCTATAGGTCACCAGAATAATAATGGATGGCTCCTTACCACACGGTGTTGACCATATTACTTAAAATATGGTCAATCAGGCTTGTTTTAAATGAGGATCAGCAGGGTCTCATTGGATTCCAATGTCAGCGATTGCAGCAAATGGTGTACCAAGAAAGGAGAAGAGATACCACCATAGTGTAAAACCATTTAATATACAAAAGTTAAAATTACAATGCCAAATGGCCTCTTACTGTTGCTGGTGCCCGTTCCCGGCACTGAGGCTGTAGGTGGTGGGGATAGTAAGACAAGATAAGAGATGGCCGCGTCCTGGTCCACTAGCGTGCGTTCCACCGCTAGTTGTCCATCAACCAGTGAGACCGGAAGTGCGTGGCTATGCGTGCGCGCTCGGATATCGCCTCGACGTCAGGAAGACGGTTTAACTGAAACCTGACGTCGAGGCGGTATCCGAGCGCGCACGCATAGCCACGCACTTCCGGTCTCACTGGTTGATGGACAACTAGCGGTGGAACGCACGCTAGTGGACCAGGACGCGGCCATCTCTTATCTTGTCTTACTATCCCCACCACCTACAGCCTCAGTGCCGGGAACGGGCACCAGCAACAGTAAGAGGCCATTTGGCATTGTAATTTTAACTTTTGTATATTAAATGGTTTTACACTATGGTGGTATCTCTTCTCCTTTCTTGGTACACCATTTGCTGCAATCGCTGACATTGGAATCCAATGAGACCCTGCTGATCCTCATTTAAAACAAGCCTGATTGACCATATTTTAAGTAATCTGGTCAACACCGTGTGGTAAGGAGCCATCCATTATTATTCTGGTGACCTATAGGTGAAGGCGGATCACTTCTTTCTCGCACTTTGGCTATTTTGAAGATTCACAAGTCCTTTAGCATTTGCACTTTTCCCTGCGATTTGGGATTGGATTATTTGCATTTTGCACCTGGACTTGATACAACACTGGATCCATTTTGCACTTAACTATTTATTTGCTGGACATTCTTTTAAAAATTTTTTTTTTTTTTTTTTTTTATATTTTATTTATTTTCCACGGCATTTGGCACTATTGTACTTATAGAGTTTAGACTATAATCTGTTTGGTTTTTCACATAGATTTGGGTACACAGTTACACTGTGTACTACTCAAACGCACATTGTGACACGCATCCACTATTTTGATATAGCGCCCCTCACCTCACTATACAAGGTGAGCAGTGGTGGCCCGTCCATTAGGGGAGCATGGGTGCCCCCCTATCCATGGATCTGGCACTCTACATACAAGACCGCGTATGCATGGATTTCAAAGGGGGGGTTGTTTTGAAGCACGAGATTAGGGCCAGAGGCTTTAATAGGCTTCAAAAAAGGGTGGGCTTTGGGTGCAGAGCACTGTGCTCCGAGTCCACCCAGTTGTGTGACGATAGTAAATTAATATTCGCTATTTTCACAATAAATCTCCTTCCCGCCAATCAGGAAGCGTCACTTGAGACCCATTTTGCGATTGGCCAAAATGTCAGGCGATCATATTGGACACCTAGAAGAAGGAGGAGGAGAGATGACATGCACGGCAGAAGCCGTGGAAGAAAGGACACCAGAGCTGCTGCTCCCAGCCTGTCGCCAGCCACCTGCTGCGTTGAGGACACCGCAGCCGCTGCCCGCAATCCACTGCCCACCACCTAGATGTGGTAAGTGCCGTACCGACCGGCAGATGGGGGGTGGGTTTAGTTCTGCCGGCCGCCCGGTAGGGGTGGTTATTTGCACCCCTCCCCCCCCCAAAAAAACACTGGCCGCCACTTGGGATGAGTATCTTCACCCTGCTAACAAAAATGTAAAACTTATCTGTCCCAGGATCCAGCGGCATCCTTAAATGACCCGACTTTTTGCTGGGCTTCAGGTCTCCGGTGCCGGAATTCTAACTGGGGACAGCCAATTGTGACTCATTGCAGCTTTACAGCTGGCTTCCCACTGCGCTTGCATGAGCTGTGCTGCCCCCATGAATGGCCCAGCAGTCTACTGGGACCTGTGATGTGTCCCAAGAGGCTGCGGGGAGAGGAGGTGTGTGTCTTGGGGGTGGCCAACATCTAGGCACCAATGCAGTCGAAGCAGAAGTGGAAGTGGGTACATGTCAAAATCAGGTACCACCGCCAAAAAAAGATCCATGGAGATATGGATAGTTGGGTGAATTTGCTTTGAATATTAAAAAAGTATTAAATAGCGTTTCAAGTTTACGGTGCTCAGAGTTCTGCTTTAATATTGGATAAAGCTAAAGTGAATACATTTGGAATGTTTAATTAGACATGAAAAGCTCACATGATTGCACTATTCTGCATGTAAGTGTATTAGTCAGGGCTCTTTATGCTCGTGGTATTATTGTGTGGTCTTTCGGAAAGTTAAGATTGGATTGTATGATTTGCTGTATGTGATCACATTGTATGGAAGATTGTATAATAAAATAATTGCATAGTAAAAAAAATGCAGGTTATGTTGGTATCGTAAGTGTTAAATTTGAATATTTTTAGTTTCCAGTCACATCGATATTTCTTTATATTGTAAGGTTTGCAAAATTTGAAAGATCTCTACATACATCGGTGCCTTTAGAAACACACAGATACACATGCCTTCCTTTATCCAATATACAATTCTTTATTATAATCTAATGTTTCCTGGTTTAGGGAGAGAAGCAATACTTACAATATAATGTATGAATGGTTTTGTTTGGCTTCAAATGCCCATGAACCTCAAGCCGATTCTCTTGAATGTCACCGCTCATAGAGTTTCATGAGTGTCTATAAATAGCACAATCTAATCTGGATTTCAGACTTCCTAATAAAAATACACAACAAATACATTGCCATGGCTCTCTTTTGCCATCTAGTGACAATGTGTAAGATAACAGAAGAAAATCTTGCGCACCGTATTCTGACGATACGTTCGTTCTCAGTGCCGCGACCACACCGCTCTTATTTTTCATGGTGAAGCTCACAGCGCTGAGAACTGAAGTGCATAAAAATGAACAATAACTAAAGCACCTCCCTAACACTAAACCATACCTTATCTAAACACATTAAAGAAGACTCCACTTTGGATTTTTTTTTAATTACATAATTGCAGCATATGCCACTTTGTAGTATAATGGATATGAAAATTAAAACTATGCCTCAGCCGAACAGCTAAATTAACTGATTAAATGCCTATGAGAACTGATTACCTGCCAAAAGGATTTGTATTTCTGACCCTCCAATTTGGAGATTTACAAAGATTTATCACACATCACAGTTCTGCCTGGCAGTGGAGAGGACCTTATCTTTTTGCAATTTAAGGCCCCTTTTACACCAGTGGACCGATCAGGTTCGCCTGTCCGTTTTTCAGGCGGACCCGATCGGACCACCCATTGTGCTCTATGGGGCAGCGGATATCAGCGGACATGTGTCCTCTGTCACCCGCTGGCATCTGATCTGACTGTCCCATGAGACTCCAAGACCCCTGACACTTTGTCTGGACAGTGCTGATTGGCCCTGTGCTGAGCACATGTACTCTTCCAAGAAGAAAAAAAACTTTCTAGCAATACACACCCAACTGGGCCAGTGCAGCCTGACTCCATAGACCAGGGATCCTTAAACTATGGCCCTCCAGCTGTTGCGGAGCTACACATCCCATGAGGCATTGTAAAACTCTGACATTCACAGACATAACTAGGCATGATGGGAATTGTAGTTCCTGAACACCTAGAGGGTCATAGTTTGAAGACCTCTGCCATAGACTCTGTGTTATCAGGAAATGATTAGGGGTCAGTGGAAGAAAGGGAGGATCTGTGCATACAGGACCAAGCAGCCTTTTTACGCAATGCAGAGGATTAACCCCTTAAGTTCCACAGTCAGTATAACAAGCATGCTTTACTGCATATACACTGATTTTACTGTTGAGGGTTTAGTACCACTTCAAATAATTTTTTTTTTGCCTTTTGTATCACTTTAAATAGACTACCTTTCAAGCCGTTACGTTTACACCTGAAGGCCCATTCAGATCTGTGCATTAAGGTAACGTAAACCATGTGTTTTACCGTAGGTTCCTGCATTGTAAATAATTTAAACAAAAAACTGTGAACCTTTACAATCACTTTAATCCTGTGATCCACATCAAAGAAGGAACATTTGAAAAGGTAAAATCTAATTGCATTTGATATTTCATTTGTTGTGTCAGAGAACTTTTTTCAAGTCTGTAATTGGTCAGTTGTTTATTTGTTTGGCCAGTGTGACACGTAAAAGGAAGCTGCCAGGATATAAATGGGAGTTATTGCTAATTTGATTTTGAAGGCTCTCCAAGCTCTAGTGCTATCACGTTTATCCTTCTGTTGCTACTTTGTGAGTCCCAGACTTGCAATAGGCATGTGCACATTTATAGCCAGATTCAGAGACGCTGATACGCAGTCGTAACTCTGAATCTAAGCCGTCGTACATTTAAGTGTATTCTCAAATTGAGATACACTTAAATGTAGCTAAGATACGACAGCCTGCGCCGGCGTATCTTAGCTGTCTAGTTCCGCCGGCCGCTAGGGGCGTGAACGCTGATTTACGCCCAGAATGCGTAAATCAGCGAGATACGCCTTTTCACGAACGTACGCTTGCCCGTCGCAGTAAAGATACGCCGTTTACGTAAGGCGTTTTCTGGCGTAAAGTTAGTCGAACAAAAAGCTGGCCTAGCCAATGTTAAGTATGGACGTCGTTCCCGTGTCGAATTTTGAAATCTTTACGTCATTTGCGTAAGTCATCCGTGAATGGAGCTGGACGTAATTTAAGTTCACGTCGAAACCAATACGTCCTTGCGGCGTTCTTTGGAGCAATGCACACTGGGATATGTCCACGGACGGCGCATGCGCCGTTCGTTAAAAACGTCAATCATGTCGGATCATGAGTCATTAACATAAAACACGCCCCCCTGTTCCTCATTTGAATTAGGCGCGCTTGCGCCAGCCCATTTACGCTACGCCGGCGTAACTTAGGAGGCAAGTGCTTTGTGAATACAGCACTTGCCTCTCTGACTTACGGCGGCGTAGCGTATATGTGATACGCTATGCCGCCTCAAAGTTAAGCCAGTCTTTTTGAATCTGGCTATGTGTGTTGGGACATCTGATATGTGTATGCATGTTTCAGAGTCAGTGCCTCACAAAGTAGCAAAGCAAAGATAGAGATGAAAACCATGAAACATGCATTTTTTTACAGGTTCCCTTTAAACCAAGCACCCTACACCAAATCCCAACACTGACGCTCTGTACACACGATCGGTCAATCGGATGAGAACGGTCTGATGGATTTTTCCATCAGTTAACTGATGAAGCTGACTGTTGGTCAGTCGTGCCTACACACCATCAGTTAAAAAACCGATCGTGTCAGAACGCGGTGACGTAAAACCCAACGACGTGCTGAAAAAAATTAAGTTCAATGCTTCCAAGCATGCGTCGACTTTATTCTGAGCATGTGTGGATTTTTAACCGATGGACGTGCCTACAAACGATAGTTTTTTTGGGTTAGGTATCCATCGGTTAATTTTAAAACAAGTTTCAAATTTTTTAACCGATGGATAAATAACCGATGGGGCCCACACACGATCGGTTTGGTCTGATGAAAACGGTCCATCAGACCGTTCTCATCGGATTGCCTGATCGTGTGTACGCGGCATAACCCTCTTCTGTTGCATTTATATCGCCCAGGATGCTCTGTTCTGACAGCAGCATTGAGATCCTGGCACCAGAAGAACTTGATCCATTATTCCTATTACTTGATGTGTACTTTATTTTCCCCTTCATTTAATTTAATTTACACTAAATGGTATTTCATTCAATTGCAGATTATAAAATAAGCTATTTTAGCAGCAGTGGAGCCCTATGTGACGGTATTGGTATGATATCCCCGTCAACGTTCCCTTCTTCCCATAACGACAATCACCCCAATATTCCACGAGGAGGGATATCCCTGGAGTCGCCCAGAAAGCCACACATGAGACAAGCTTACTGCTGGAACCAAGACACTTTATTGACACAAAAACTCAGCTTATGTGTGGTTACAGCCTGTTAGGAACGCCCCCCTCACACAGTGGGGTTTCCCATACAGATTATAGGAGACAAGTCGGAGCCGACCATGCAGACATGTTTCTTTAGATAAAGACATCAGCGGAGTTAATTACTAGGTGTAACAGCCTGACCACAATGAAGCAATCAGAATAATTAACATGAGCCCCTTATCTAATCATTGTAAACAGTAAGGCCGGTCTCCTTCCCACACACAATAAATCAATTACCATTTGAACTAGGGAGCTGGCTGAGGAAGGGTCATTAACATGTCAATAGCTTGTGACACATGAACCAAGCAGGGAGATTTACACTGACATCCTTCACAATGGCCCCCCTTTTTCTCCCTGCTCCGGCAAACCCGGTTGGACCTTCCCTGGTCCAGTAGGGTTGACGGGTTCAGAGCTTTTAGTCCGAGGTTAACTCCGTTTGGCGTGACTGACCTCCATTGGTAACTGCTTCCGACTCAGGTATGCTACCGGGTCGTCAGATCACACGCCGGTCAGTCCCCAAGTCTTTGTGCGATCTGCAAAGTCACCAGAAGTCAGTGTGAAGACAGCGAATGGGTCTGTGCGCCGCCGTCTAGGTGTCCCGCTATGGGAGGGGGCAGGTTATGGCTCTGAAGTGACAATCACAGGAGATTCATAAAAAGAAAAAGTTATATTTGTTGAAATGCTGTAGCACTGGTGCTCAGAGTCCGGGGGGGGGGGGGGAGAGGGGACTCAGAGCCCCATAAGGTCAGCCACCCCCTGCTCCCTCCGCAGCCGCCGGTTCTCCTCTTTGAGCTTCTCCAGCTCCATCTCCAGTTCATGGAGCCTGGGGGGGTCAGCCCGCTGTGACCTCAGGTGGTTGTTCTCCTCCTCCATGCGGCTTATGCACTCCTCCAGCTCTATGTACTCACGGATCAGATCCTGCTTGCTCATGTCCTGCAGGCTCTCCACGTGGTCCTTCATCATCAGGAACTGGGTGGTGGTGTAAGGGGCCACCGGTGGGCCCTTGGCGAACATCTCGGCCCGCATCTGGGGCGCCCGCTGCGATTCCATCTCCTCCAGTCGCTTCTTCTCCTCCCAGGTCCGCTGGTTATATGACTTCCAGGACCTCTTCTTCTTGGAGGGTAGCTGGCGGTGCCTCTTTCTGCCCAGCTCCCTCCAAGGCCCCTCCGGCTCATGGCGGTCGCCCATGACCAGCTGACAATGGTGTTCCCTGTTGTCCGTAATAACAGATTGTACCATGAGGGCTTCGTAAGGGGTGCCCAATGGTTCTTCCGGACCCAGCTCCTGGAGATCCCAAGCCGAGTCTACACAATGGGCTGCTGCTGGTGGGCGGTACCCAGGTTGAGACCAATTTGACCTGGTGTTGTCGTTCATGGGGCAATTCTGCTTGAAGTGACCCAACTGTTTGCACCGGAAGCAGCGTTGTTCGTTGTCCTCCTGGCGTGGGTAGCGAGGGCTAGATGTCATCGGTCTGTTAGGCGGTTGGTATCTAGCGGCTGGTGGGTGTGAGGGCGCCGTTGGTTGTGGAGGTTGTACCCGTGGTGTGACCTGGTTTGTCTTGCGAGTATCCGCATATTCATCCGCCAACTTCGCGGCCTCTGGTAGAGTCATGGGCCTGCGATCTCTCACCCAATCTTTGACATCCGTCTGGATGTGATTGTAAAATTGCTCCAGGAGCATTAGTTGCAAAATGTCCTCTGCGGTGGTGGCCTGGCTGCTGTTAACCCAGTTAGAGGCCGACAGGGACAGCTGGCATGCCCATTCTGCGTAAGAGTCTTTCGTGGTTTTGCGTGAGTCCCTGAACTTCTGTCGGTGGGACTCTGGGGTTACTGCATAACGAGCCAGGAGCGCTTCTTTAACCCGGGCGTAGCTATGGATATCCTGATCTGGCACGGTCCGGAAAGCATCAGAAGCTTTGCCTGACAGTTTGCCTGACAATATTGCAACCCACTCTCTTCTAGCAATTCGGTGCAGGTTACATTGTCGCTCAAAGTCTGCCAGGTAGTTATCAATTTCACAGTCCTTTTCATCAAAAGCTTTAAAAGCGCTAAACGGAATCTTCCTTGCGTCTGCTGTGCTGTACTCACTGTTCGTAGAAGGTGCGGCTGCTTGTTGGACTGCTGCCAGTTTTAACTGTAGCTCTGCGTCCCTTATTTGTTTATCCTTCTGTAGTTCTGCGTCCCTTATTTGTTTAGCCTCCTGTAGTTCTGCGTCCCTTATTTGTTTATCCTTCTGTAGTTCTGCGTCCCTTATTTGTTTAGCCTCCTCCGCTAACAGGTCCATCACTTTCAGAACCACATCCGGCGTTGGGTTCGGGCCGAACCACGCTAGCTTCTCTCTCATTAGCTTGTTGGCTGGCGATTCCTCCTCCTGAATCACTGGTGTCTCCATCTCTTGTACTGCTGGCGTTGCTGCAATCCCGTCCTCCTGGTCTAGCTCCATTAATTCTGCTATGATGACCCGCTTGGTTTTGTTGCTAGCGATCCTTCCACGAACTTCCAGTAGTTCTTCCAGTGTCTGCTTGGAATCCGGGTGTGAAGGGGAATAGAAGGGAAAAATCCCGCTGCTACCAACCAATTGTGACGGTATTGGTATGATATCCCCGTCAACGTTCCCTTCTTCCCATAACGACAATCACCCCAATATTCCACGAGGAGGGATATCCCTGGAGTCGCCCAGAAAGCCACACATGAGACAAGCTTACTGCTGGAACCAAGACACTTTATTGACACAAAAACTCAGCTTATGTGTGGTTACAGCCTGTTAGGAACGCCCCCCTCACACAGTGGGGTTTCCCATACAGATTATAGGAGACAAGTCGGAGCCGACCATGCAGACATGTTTCTTTAGATAAAGACATCAGCGGAGTTAATTACTAGGTGTAACAGCCTGACCACAATGAAGCAATCAGAATAATTAACATGAGCCCCTTATCTAATCATTGTAAACAGTAAGGCCGGTCTCCTTCCCACACACAATAAATCAATTACCATTTGAACTAGGGAGCTGGCTGAGGAAGGGTCATTAACATGTCAATAGCTTGTGACACATGAACCAAGCAGGGAGATTTACACTGACATCCTTCACACCCTATATTTTGCATGGTGCAGTTAGGATTTTCCCAATCAATCTGAACATAACATTCTTTCACCCTAAAGTAGAACACAAGGTAAATCTTTTTTCATGCCATCTGTGTACCATTGGGGATACTTCCCTTCACATCCTGTCCCATGGCCAAAACAGGAAATCCCTCAAAAGTAAGGGAATCTGTGGATGCCACCAAGGTCACCAGAATTAGTGTCTGTCAAAATTGAGATTTTCTTTCACTTTCGGTGATAACGGTGATACTAGTGCGCACATCCGTGTGATGGATTGTCTTCACACGCACAGGATGCACAGGTGTGACTAAATAGATAGAGCTATGGGTGCCAATTTGACTGCTGTGCAGGTGCTAGTGCACGTCCCTGGCTGCCAAAGCAACTGTTAACAAGACCAGTACTTACAATTACACTGGAAAAAATAATGCTAAAGGTCCAGTTTGCTTCTAGTCTATTCACATTATTGTCAATCAAACCCTGATGAACCCGGGGGCCCCTGAAACACACTGAATACTTTTTTGGATTGTCCCCCCTGACTTTTATCTAAATTTAGTTTTATCATGACCTCTTAGCAGAGGTGTGGTTCAATTAAAATTTTTGTTACATCAAAGTAGCAAGTGACAGTCACAGACATGAGTGCCCTAATGGAAAGTTGTCCTGTCTCCATTGGACAAAGGTCTCTTCACCATTCAAGATGAAAAGCTAAGTACAAAGATCAAATCCATATAATAAAGCTGTTTTACCTGCCAAAGCAATTGTATTACTGTACTCCAGTTCTCCCCCACACAGTACAGGTAGGTGGATGTCCTCACTTACAGTTAAAGAGGAATTACACTGCACCACAAAGCAAAATCGCTATTTAATTCATTTTTAATATTCAAAGCAAACTGCCACTTTGTGTATGCCCGCCACTTTGTGTATGTTTTATCTTGCTCAGAAATCACTTTAAAAAACACCCCTTAGCATTCCTGGCCATAGCCATCCTGAGTAAGGGCAGATGAGGGTGTACTTAGCTGAGAAAATCCCTCCTCCCCTCCTGATAATAAACATGTTATACGTACCTGCTATGTGCAGTGGATTTGCACAGAGCAGTCACAATCCTCCTCCTGTCGGGTGCCTTTTCTGTGCTCCTGTCCCCTCCCTTCTTTTGAGTGCCCCCACAGCAAGCAGCCTGCAATGGGGGCCACCTGAGCTGAGTCATAGCTCCCTGTGTACATTCAGACATGGAGCCATGGCCTGGCCTGCCCCTTCTTATTCCTGATTGGCTAGCTAACTTTGATTGACAGGAGCTGGAGCCAATGGCGCCCCTG
The DNA here is from genome assembly GCF_905171775.1 of Rana temporaria. Taxonomy (NCBI): domain Eukaryota; kingdom Metazoa; phylum Chordata; class Amphibia; order Anura; family Ranidae; genus Rana; species Rana temporaria. The sequence continues at coordinate 401,315,684 of NC_053490.1, forward strand.
CTGTGTCTGAGCGAAGCAGGAGGGAGAGTCTCAGATTGCCGAGACACTCGTGGACATCGCTGGACAGAGATGGGGCTCAGGTAAGTATTAGGGAGGCCAGGGGGGGGCTACTGCACAGAGAGGGCTTTTGATCTTAATGCATGTAATGCATTAAGATCAAAAAACCTTCTGACTTTACAACCTCTTTAAGGAAAACAGCAGTATCATCTTTTCCCTCCAGTTTTGTGACTGGACAGGGAAAGAGCAACAGAAGACTGATGAGGTCATTCTTGTGCTCTCTCTCCCCCTATCAGCAGGTTCCTTGTTAGCACACTGGCATGCAGCACACCTGATAAGTTCCCCATCCTGTTCCTCCCTTTCTGGGAAAAGAGTACAAGAAGCTGATACAAAGTCAAACTTAGGTACTTGCATTATTTGCATTTAAAAATACATTTAAAGTGGAACTCCACCCAAAAGGGGAAGCTCCACTTGCTCGCTTCCTCCCGCCATCCACTGCCACATTTGGCACTTTTTTGAGGGGGGGGGGGGGGGTTGGCGGCTACCTGCTCCCACTTCCAGGTAAGATCGCTGTGGTGATCTATAAGCATTTCCGGCCCCTCCTCCTTTCCTCTGCTGCCTTCTGGGCCACACACAGGTCCCAGAAGATGGCGGGACCATTCAGGAAGCGCAGCGTGACTCACGCATGCACAATAGGAAATTGAAGGCTTCACTGCCGGTTTTCCTTACTTACAATGCCGGTGCCGAAGCCAATTGACGGATTGGCTCCTGGTGCCGACATCACTGGATCCCTGGACAGGTAAGTGTCCTTATATTAAAATCAGCAGAAGCAGTTTTTTTGACCAAACTGGAGTTCCTCTTTAATGAATACCTAGCTGCATTCATTTGTGTCATTTGGTATATGGAGTTCAGCTTGTACACAAAATACGGTACTCGCCTACTGCCCATAGCCAGCCTGTGACCGCCCAGCGTTTTTCTTCGCTCCAGCTGTAGTGGTCTGTGTGAGGGAAATGCATGCATAATTCACAAATTGTCTGATCTCTTGCTTTTTGCTTGCGCTACGGACGCCTATTATTCTCTGCAGTCGGAGAGCAGACGGGAGATAAACACTGCCTGGCCACTGTGCTTAGTCTGCATCTAAAGTCTGCATTATAATTTGCAGCTGTGATTGGGAAAGTGAAGGCAGGCAAGAAACCTAATTTCTATTACGGCGATCCTTTAAGTGCAGGTTGGATGTTTTAATAGAAATTGTCTATAACTAAGCAACTATAATTAGTAGAATTCATTGGTGGATTGATTGATCAAGTGATTAACTGTCATTGTTAGCTGCCTCACTGAGGCTGCGGTTAGGCAGACGGACAGCATGTTCCCATTCAGCCGGAATCGTAATTTCCATTGCAATCACCATCCTGTAAATATTTGCAAATATATTGTACTCAGAATGTCTTGTACCTGCTGAGATCTGCCCTCACTTTGCAAAAAAGAAAATCTATAAACCATAATAATTTATTATCATACTGTATATGAGTCTACAAAGTAATCACAATTGCACTTCCTTCCTCTCTCCTCTCGCAGCTGCTAGCAAGCCTACCACTCCCCCTCTGTATATTAAATGTATATAGCAGCGCATACAACACCTCCTGCGCACTTCTCCTAATAGTCGTAAAAGGGCTCAATCACCAGACGGTGTTGACCAAGTATGCCTTTACTGATCAAAAAGCGCTCAGATGTTTCCTTTCCCATTCAGGATCCATCCAGGCATGTAATCTGGGGCTGTAGTGTTGTTCCACCCAACTCTGACCTCCCCCAGCCATTTTTCGCATCTCCCTTACTGACTAACATGCACTTGTAAATCCCGCACCTTGCCCCCGTGACTTCCATTGTCTCAGATTCCCATGTATCACATGTGCACTCCCAAGTAAACAAAGGGAAACAGGGAAGACTAGGAGGCAATTTCCTAGATAATCTTATGCCGCGTACACATGATCGGTTCGTCTGATGAAAATGGTCTGATGGACTGTTTTCATCAGACGAACCGATCGTGTGTGGGCCCCATCAGTTTTTTTCCCATGCGTGAAAAAACGTAGAACCTGTTTTAAAATTATCTGATGGTTAAAAAACCGATAGAAAAAAACGATCGTCTGGGGAAATCCATTGGTTAAAAATCAACGCATGCTCAGAATCAAGTCGACGCATGCTTGGAAGCATTGAACTTCATTTTTCTCAGCACGTTGTTGTGTTTTACGTCACCGCGTTCTGACACGATCAGTTTTTTAACTGATGGTGTGTAGGCAAGACTGATGAAAGTCAGCTTCATCGGATATCTGATGAAAAAATCCATCAGACCGTTTTCATCGGATGAACCGATCGTGTGTACAGGGCATAACTTTTAGTAAAAAGATTCTTTGGAACATTTCCATAAAAAACACGGGGGTTTAATTAGTAGAGCATGTTGAATTTGCATAGTAAATTTTCACTTAGTAAATGTGGTTAGAATTCACTTTGCAAAGAATACCCAAACACAAGCAAGGAAAATTTAATAAATAAAAAAAAGGTATATTTCTTGCACAAAATTGGGTGATGAAAGTCAGCACAGCTCCACCTCATTTATTAAGCTAAGGTAAAATTTGTTTCATTGTTCACAATTCCCTTTGCTGGGTTATCAGTCTATTTCCCTAGTAAATAAACCCAAGTATATATATACCTACTGTAAATTACAACTATTGCGCAATACATTTTGTGATCTCTTGAAGAAATGTGAAAACGATGATAATTATCAAGCTTCAAGAATTGTAGGTATGTTGGTAAAGGAGATGCTAGGGATGGTGATCAGAGCTGGCTGGAATAACACATTAAGACAATAGAGTTGTGTGAACGGTTGAGGCCGAGCAAAATTTCGGCCCGAACATCGCCTGTTCGTCCATTCGGCGAACACCCGAATATTCACCCTCCAAACGCCCCACAAGGTACTGCGCGCTTCACAGTGCACTTTAGGGCCATAATTGGATAAAGCAATGCAACTGACTGCTGGTCAGGTGCAAGGCTTTACCAATTAGGGCACAGATCACTGTCAGAGCCCTGATTGGACAAAATTCTGATGACTTTGCCCAATCATGGCTCAGTGCTCATAGTCCCATCCCTTACTATAAAAGGTTCCTTCCCACAGGAAACTTTTGCAGTGCGTTGGAGTAGCGATAGATAGAGCGGGGCTCAGTTTGCTACTAGCGAGTTATTGTGTTATTGTGACTCTGAGTGTAGAGTCTTAGTGTAGTGTTAGTATAGTGTATCAGTATAGTGTAGTGTGTTAGGCCCCATACACACGATAGAATCCATCCGCTGAAAAATCCCAGCGAATGGGTTTCAGCGGATAGATTCTATGGTGTGTACAATCCAGCGGATCTGTTTCCGCGGATTTTTCTCCCATGCGATGGATTTCCAGCAGATAAATATTTGAAGACATGTCTTCAAATCTATCCGCTGGAATCCATCCCAACGGATTGATCCGCTGGTCTGTACAGACTCACCGGATCAATCCGTCCAAAGGGATCCCCCGCATGCATCGTAATGATTCGACGCATGCGTGGAATTCCTTATATGACTGCGTCGTGCACGTCGCCGCGTCATCATCGCGGCGACGGCGCGACACATCATCGCCAGAGGATTTCGGCGCGGATTTCAATTCGATGGTGAGTACACTCCATCGCATCAAAATCTGCGCAAATCCTCGAGAGGATTTATCCGTGGAAACGGTCCGCTGGACCTTATCCGCGGATAAATCCTCCCGTGTGTACGGGGCCTAAGTGTAGTGCAGTGTTTAACACAGCATAACATAACATTTAGTGCTGTATACCTCTTATCTTTATTTTTGTTGTTGGTTGCTTCGTGTTTTTTTATGTTGTTTTGTTTGTTTTTTTGTCTTTTGTTGTCCCCTGCCGGCCCTGTTTTTTCTTTTTATTTGTCAGACGCAGTTTTTCTGACTGCGACGCTAGTGTTTCCCCATTTGTATTTTTTTTCCCATAGTTTTAACATTTCTGTCAGCGTGAGTCCTCAATTTAAAGTGCACCAAATACTAAGTTTCATTCAATAAAGTGCATTCAGTCACACATTTCCCAGTTTCAATTACATTTGGGTAATATGCCAAGCCCCCCCATCATGCCTGGGAGGCCAACAAGGAGAAGCAGAGGCCTATAGTGCAGACCCCCACTCCCCCCCACAGACACCCCTACAGTGCAGACCCCCACAGACACCCGTACAGTGCAGACCCCGCACAGTACAGACCCATATTCAATACCTTAGTCAGATAAGCGCGGGACATGCACAAAACTGATCAGGTGACCGGTCCCCTCCCCCTGTGTAGAAAGGAGGAGGGGGAGGCGGCTTTACTCTGCTTGGCGAAGACAGCCAAGACTAAACAGAGCTGCGGCGTGGGCATGGGAGAAGGGGGGTGTCCTTCGGCTCACACCCCCCTCCCCCTCCTTGCAAAGCCACTACAGGCTCCCCGCTTACACCCGCCCGCAACGGTGCAACTCACACTTGGTTCTCTCTAGCCGCGGAGGGGGGGGGGGGACGCCTGCGCTGCTCGAGTCCTGCAAAGGGAACGGCGTCCTTGCTGTAAAAAAAGTGCACGTACGCCGTTCCCACGCGTTACCGCAGGACTCGAGCCCTGGTGATAATGCAAGATATGTCAGCTTCACCCTCTCCTCCTCTAGGTCGTGCAGCGCTTATTAAACAGGTACCCATGGTTGCAAGAGCTTCTAATGCAGGTCAGAAGAGTCTGTAGCCATTTCAGGCGGTCATACACAGCCAGTGTTTGATTGGCTGAAATTCAGCGGGAATTTCGCCTGCCCGTAAACCGCTTGATTTGTGACATGCCTAGGCTCAGGTGAGCTTTGCTTTTTTTCCGCACGCCAATAAGGTAGATTGGAACAATGTAGCGCTAATACCTGTGTAAAGATATGGAAAGAACCCACATCTAAAGATAACAAACCAAATCTATATCCAGTGGCGGCTGGTGCTCAAAATTTTTGGGGGGGCGGAACGAAAAAAAAAAAATTGCAGCCTCACTGTCCCCATCACATGCAGCCACTGTGCCATCAAACGCAGCCACTGTGCCATGCCACCAAATGCAGCCACTGTGCCATCAATTGTCACCACTGTGCCATGCCATCAAACAGCAACTGTGCCATCAATTGTCACCACTGTGCCATGCCATCAAACGCAGCCACTGTGCCATCAATTGTCACCACTGTGCCATGCCATCAAACGCAACCACTGTGCCATCAATTGTCACCACTGTGCCATGCCATCAAACGCAGCCACTGTGCCATCAATTGTCACCACTGTGCCATGCAACACAGCAACTGTGCCATCAATTGTTACCACTGTGCCATGCCATCAAACGCAGTCACTGTGCCATCAATTGTCACCACTGTGCCATGCCATCAAACGCAGCCACTGTGCCCCTCAACTGTTGCCACTGTGCCAATTGTCACCACTGTGCCCTTTAATTGTCACCACTGTGCCCCATGATGCCACTGTGCCCATTGTCACCTCTGTGCCTTTTGTCACCACTGTGCCCCATGATGCCACTGTGCCAATTGTCACCTCTGTGCCCTTTGTCACCACTGTGCCCCATGATGTCACTGTGCCCCTTTCCCTGTAAAAAGCACTTACCTGAGGATTCCATGTGCTCCCTCGATGTCTTCTGCCGCTGTGGTGAAGCTTCAGCCAATCAGGTTCCTGATAACCAGAATCCGGGAACCTGATTGGCTGAAACGGCCATTTGTCTTATACAATGAGCGCAGATTGCCTGCGCTCAGAGTATAGACAGCTGAGAGCCGGAGAAAAGCCTATCAGAGCCGCTGGCTTTGATAGGCAGTTCCCCTCAGCCAACCAGCTGCCGCTATTCGGGTAACCGGCGTCCCGCATCCGGTTATCTGAATAGACCAGGCAGCGCTGGCAACCAACAATAACATACATTTGTGCATTTATGCACGAATGTGTGTTATTTGCGAGAGGGGGTGGCGCTGCAGCGCCCTCTATAGACGGCCGCCAGAACTGCGGCTAAAATGTCAAAATGACATTTTAGCCGAATAAAAGTTCTTAAATGGCCCGTTTTTTTTAATTTTTTTTTGTTTTTTTGTGACTGTGAAACAATGAATTGAGAAAGTGCATAAAGTGACTGGAATCCAAACGAATGGAAATAAGGGTGACTTCACCACAGGAAAGTGCATGAAGTGACTAGAGTACAAATAAATGTGGATAAAGATGGCTTCACCATAAGGAGATCTTGAAGATGGAACAACAACAGCTTGACAGAAGTGCCACCACCAATGGTCTTACCAAATATAAATAACTAGGGAAGGTATATACCACCCAAGTCACCAAAGGCTTGTATCGATCACCCTGATCTAAACATCTGGTCCTGGACCCAAACGGCTAATCGACTTGATGATCCCAAATCACAGTGTTAATGATAACTTCATAGAGGCTCAGTAACCACATGCCATGCAAGAAATATTGTAAAGAACTCACAAAGCCTGATACTTATTAAAAGTAGGACAAAACTCACATGTTAAATGCTCATCATAGGCTTGTCAAATGTTATGGTACCAAAAGCGATGTTACGGATGGGTCCAACTGACGCGTTTCGACTAGACCACAGACACTATTTCTAGTTGAAACGCGTCGGAAGGGCACATCCTCAACATCGCTTTTGGTACCATAACATTTGACAAGCCTACGATGAGCGTTTAACATGTGAGTTAAATGAAAGTTTTATACAGCAAGGCCAAATCTTGCTTTCATCAAGGGTACCTCTATAGGGTTATGGTGTGAAAGCACCCCCAACACCCAAAGCCCAATTTTTCCGCATCTGTTACTTCAATCCAAAGTCTGCAAAAATGACATCAGACTTTGGCATGAGAGTACTATAATTTGGCTTATTCACATAAGGCTTGCTCACTGTGGTGCACAACTTTGTTATTTCCATCCAAAGTCTGCCAAAGAGACACCAGAATTTATCCAAAAATCGACAATCGTGTGCACTAAATTATGGCCTCATCATACAGACTGGTTTACAAAATAAAGAAATCTTGCAGGAAAAATAAATGTAAATGTCATTTTTTTTCTTCATAAATTTCAGTTTTGCTGCAGCGGGTTCTATACATGGTACATATGCACCACTTTACAGGCAGACTTAATTTTTATTGCTTCACTTTAACCACTTCCTTACTGGGCACGTATACCCCTTCCTGACCAGGTGAAATTTCAGCTTCTGGCACTGCGTCGCTTTAACTGACAATTGCGCGGTCGTGCGACGTGGCTCCCAAACAAAATTGGCGTCCTTTTTCCCCCACAAATGGAGCTTTCTTTTGGTGGTATTTGATCATCTCTGCGGTTTTTATTTTTTGCGCTATAAACAAAAATAGAGCGACAATATTTTTTACTTATTACTATAATAAATAGCCCATTTGTTTTTAAAAAAAAAAACATTTTTTTTCTCAGTTTAGGCCGATACGTATTCTTCTACATATTTTTGGTAAAAAAAAAAAAATCGCAATAAGCGACTGGTTTGCGCAAAAGTTATAGCGCTTACAAAATAGGGGACAGAATTATTATTATTTTTTATAATTATTTTTTTTTACTAGTACTGGCGGCGATCTGCGATTTTTATTGGGACTGCGACGTTATGGCGGACACATCGGACACTTTTGACACATTTTTGGCGCCATTCACATTTATACTGCGATCAGTACTATAAAAATGCACCGATTACTGTATAAATGTGACTGGCAGTGAAGGGGTTAACACTAGGGGGCATGGAAGGGGTTAAATGTATTCCCTGGGTGTGTTCTAACTGTGGGGGAAGGGGGGTGACTGGGGGAGGTGACCGATGCTGTGTCCCTATGTACAAGGGACACAGATCGGTCTCCTCTCTCCCCTGACAGGACATGGGTCTCTGTGTTTACACACAGAGATCCATGTCCTTGTCCCTGTAACCGCCGATTGCGAGTGTCTGGCGGACATCGCAGCCGCCAGGCACGCGCATCGGTATCTCAGGAATGCGGCAGGCGCGCGCGCCGCCGGTGGCGCTCGCGCGCCCTCTGGTGGCCTGGAAGAGCGGAGGACTCATATATGCGTCCTGTTAGAGATTTAGAACCACCCTGCGGCCGCACATATTCGTACGGCCGTCGGGAAGTGGTTAAGCATCATTAAAATCACTGCTCCTTTAATAACAATCTTTTTCTTATTTATTTTTTGCATTGGTACATGTCCCCCAGGGCAGTACTCGGGCCCCTATACCCTTTTTTTGGCCAATGACTTGCATATACGATTTCAAAATGGGGACTTTTGATTTTTTAAATGCGGGTCACATAGACTTCAATGGGATTTGCTATTCAGGTTTGCGATGTTCGAGACTTCTAATGGGAACCGAACTGGGGGGGGGGGGGGTGTTTAGCCCATCTCTACGAGACAATATACCCATATGCATCCAGGGTGCTGAAGAAGCTATCTGGCCCTTATTTGAGCAGTGCTTGAATACTTGGTCAACCCTGACTGGTAAGTCTGCTTGCAGACGTGCAAAGGTGTTCTACATGGTGAAAGCCAGCAGCTGTGGCTGTCAGAAAACCCAAACAGCACCTGTATCTAAAAGGAGGCAGGTGATGTTCAGTTGAGATATTTCTGCCTGGCTTCTTTTGACCAGCTGGTGGTGTCAACAGGGCCACACATGGAGGCACATTTTGCACGATTCTGCTGAAATTAAATTTGTGTATGGCTAGCTTCCACACTTCCAAAGGGCTAACAGCAAAAATTATTGTTGCTTACTGCAACCAATCAGCTTCCAGCTGCAATTTCCACAAGGACTTTGATTTGTTTCTATGGTTGAAAAGAAACTTGCATAGATCAGTCCCTCAGGCCTCGTACACACGACCGAGTTTCTCGGCAAAAACCATCAAGAAACTTGCTGGGAGATATTTTTTTGCCGAGGAAACCGGTGGTGTGTACATTTTCGTCAAGGAAACTGTCGAGAAACTCGACGAGCCAAAAAGAGAGCAAGTTCTCTATTTCCTCGACAGGAGTCTCAAATTGGCTTGTCGAGTTCCTCGACGGGCTGGTTTCCGACGAGAAACTCGAGCGTGTGTATGCTAAGAAACCCGCGCTTGCTCAGAATAAAGTATGAGACGGGAGTTAAAGTAGCATTTGTAATGGAGATAACACATTTTTCAAGCTGTAACAGACTGAAAAGTGCAAATCGTCTCTTACTAAACTTGCATTTAACACGCAAACACATGAAATGAGCAAAAGCAGCCCCAAGAGTTGTGCCAGTGGAATTGAACTTCCCCTGCCATTGTATGTGTTGTAGGTCACCGCGTTTGAGAACGAGGAGATTTTGTCTTGACAGTGTGTACGCAAAGCAAGCTTGTCGAGTTCCTCGACAAGCCTAACTAGGAACTCGACTAGAGGAAAACGATGTGTTTCGCTCGTCGAGTTTCTCGGTCGTGTGTACGAGGCCTGAGGCCAGGTTCACACCTATGCGAATTGAGTGCGGTTTAAACCGCATCTAATTCGCAGGACATTTCAAAATACATTGTTTTCAATGAGGCTGGTTCACATATGTGCGATGCATCCGCACTGCGTATTGCCTCCAAACCGCATGCGGTTTTTATGTCTTGCGGTGCGAATTCAGTCCCATTATCTTCTATGGGTACGCATCTAATTCGCACATGTGTTCAGTTCTCTGCAGGAGTTTCTCTCATTCAGCTCAATACAATTCTCCCCCACTCTCCTCTCACCCGGAAGTTCTCCCAGGTCTCCAAATTCGCACCTGATCTGCAGCTAAACCGCAGTTGATCTGCAGAACACCCTCTAGAGAAATCTGCAACGACAACGCAGCTCAAAAAAGCAACGCACTAGTGTGATTCCGGCCTGAGAGTTTTAAAATCCCTGCCTGCATGCCTGTATATGTAAAATAGCTATTTATGTAGGCTTATTCGAAAAGACATTGCATGGAGCAATAAAAATATAAAAAATGGTCTTCCTGTAAAAAGAAATCTCTGAAAAAATGCCTTTACAGCAGAATCACTATGCATTCTTTTTGCAGATTTAAAAAAAACAAGATTGAAAATTACTTTTGAAATTGCATTTAAAATCCAAACTCTAGATTTCTAGCCCCCAGCTCCCTCCCCCTATTACATATAATGTTTTATCTGCTGTAGCCTTTCAGGCAGTTTGGTGAAATCACAGATTGTTTCTTGTCTTGCTTGGTAATATTAAAGGCAATTCTTCCTCCTTGACTAAGCAATGTTTGTGTAATGGCAGTTGAGCAGCAATCAGTCCAGTAGTACTGTGAGTCAAGGCTATATGATGAAGCACCCCTCAAGGGTGTGTACATGACAGCCTGACCTCACAGGAAGTGGGTTGAATGATGCTAGCCATCATTCAACCTGGAAGACTAGTGACATCTAGTGGTGAAAATGAACTTCTGTAGCAAGCTTCTCCGGAATAATAGTACAAAGAAGCATATTTAAAAAAAAGAAAATCCTGCAGTTTAGCTTGAAGATTATATGTTAGTGTTTGTATTTGACTGTTTAAATATTAGAGTAAGGGCCCATCATACCTTCTGTGTAAAGAAAAAAACACATCTCTGATGCACAAGCACTGTGGCGTACCACAGAACATATTAACCACTTCAATGCTGTGCATGTTTACCCCCTTCCTGCCCTGGCCAATTTTCATCTTTCAGCGCTGTTACACTTTAAATAACAATTGCTTCGTCATACAACACTGCAGTGGCGGCTGGTGCTCAACATTTTTGGGGGTGCGCAAGCCTCACTGTGCCCATCAAATGCAACCACTGTGCAATCAATTGTCACCACTGTGCCATGCCATCAAACGCAGCCACTGTGCCATGCCATCAAACGCAGCCACTGTGGCATCAATTGTCACCACTGTACCATGCCATCAAACGCAGCCACTGTACCATCAATTGTCACCACTGTGCCATGCCATCAAACGCAGCCACTGTGCCATCAATTGTCACCACTGTGCCATGCCATCAAACGTAGCCACTGTGCCATCAATTGTCACCACTGTGCCATGCCATCAAACGCAGCCACTGTGCCATCAATTATCACCACTGTGCCATGCCATCAAATGCAGTCACTATGCCATCAATTCGCACCACTGTGCCATGCCTTCAAACGCAGCCACTGTGCCATGCCATCAAACGCAGTCACTGTGCCATGCCATCAAATACAGCCACTGTGCCATGCCATCAAACGCAACCACTGTGCCATCAATTGTCGCCACTGTGCCAATTGTCACCACTGTGCCCTTTAATTGTCGCCACTGTGCCCATTGTTGCCACTGTGCATGTCACTGTGCCCTTTAATTGTCACCACTGTGCCCTTTGTCACCACTGTGCCCATTGTTGCCACTGTGCATGTCACTGTGCCCTTTAATTGATGCCACTGTGCCCTTTGTCACCACTGTGCCCTTTGTCACCACTGTACCCATTGATGCCACTGTGCCCTTTGTCGCCTCTGTGCCCATTGTCACCGCTGTGCCCTGTAAAATGCACTTACCTTTCTGCTTCCACGTTCCTCGATGTCCTCTCCCGCCCTCGATGATGCTTCAGCCAATCAGGTTACCGATAACCAGAATCGGTGAACCTGATTGGCTGAGATGGCTGTCAGTCTTATCCAAGGGACGCAGCCCCTGTGCGTTCCGAGGATAAGACACTCGGGAGTCGAGGGGCTGTACTCGCTGGCTCTGATAGGCACTTCCGCACAGCCAACCAGCTGCCGTTATTCAGGTATCTGGCGCCCTATGTCCGGCTATCTGAATAGACCAGCGGCAGCTGGCCACAATAACATACATTCTTGCAATGCATGAATGTATATTATTTGCGAGAGCCAGAGGGGGCGGCGCTGCAGAACGACATTCTAAATGTCTTAAAGGGCCCGTTGTTTTTTTTTGTTTGTTTTTTTATGACTAAAGGAGGAGGGGGGGGGGGCGCCCGGGCGCCCCCTATGGACGGGCTGCCACTGCAACACTGTTTGATGATCACTGGGTTTTTTATTTTTATATATGTATATATATATATATATATATATATATATATATTCCATAGTTTGTGGAGTTTCATCAATTTTCAGATACTATATATATATATATATATGAAAATTGATCAGTCCTGACACGCTATCTAATTTTTTCTGTCCTGGCATTTTTGAGGCCCGAAAATGCCAGGACAGTACAAATACCCGCAAGTGACCCCTTTTTGGAAAGTAGACAGTCAAAGGTATTTAGTAATAGACATGGCGAGTACCATTTTTTAAAAATTGTATACAACTTGTGTGGCAGTGATCAGGGACACTGGTGACAATATGTAAAAAAAACATTTTTTATATATATATTTTATTACATTTTCTTTTCTTTTATTTACATGTTTTTTTCTAACACACTGTGCCCAGAGCAGTACAGTGTTACCATAGTAACACTGTACTACTCTGGGGAAGTGATCATGTTTTTTTTTTTTTTCACACAGTATGATTGCATATACCAATTAATTTCATTGGTATAAGCAACCATTTTACTGAATGAAACTAGTTAGTGTCCTTTGTTGTGATTAGCTGTGATAGGTCAAAGCTAATCACATTGTATAGATGGGCTGTGGTCTGTACCATGTGTTCACTGTGACCAATTACAACCATCAACACAATTGTATAAAATTGATAGCATGAAAGGAAGCTATCCATTGTTTACAACTGTCATGTGATTTGCTGTGATTGGTCACAGTGACCACACAACACAGGCAGCGGTCCAGTGCAGTGATCAGTCATCGGCTGTGTCCAGTGGACGCAGGCGGTGACAGATCGGGCCGCTACGCGGCCCTGCAGCCATGCAAGAGATGCATCCTGGAAGGATGTCATATGACACCCTCCAAGAACAACAGTGCTCCTGCCCGTCATTTTACTATAAGCCGGGTGGGAAGATGTTAATGCACTACCATGTTGTGGTACACTGCGCTGAAAAAATGGTGCTTTTGTTACATGCCATTTGCTAATACACCCCAATAGATCACCTAGTTGTTAATAAAGTTCTTAAGGTTAATGGCTCATTTAGGCCTAGGGGGACTTGTTAAAGTAGATTTACTTACCAAAAAACTCTGTTCCTCTGCACTGCTAGAATAGTTCCCAAATTGCATTCTTCCCTTTGCTCCAGTGGTCTAAGGTCTTGATGTCAACAAGAACCCATTTCATGGCCCAAAGACCTCATTTGGAAAAGATGATGCAGAGAGACAGTCCACTGCCAGAGCTTGGGGAGCACCACATGCTGTGGAGCTGAAGATCAGGTAAGTAAAAGCACTTTTACGCTCCCTGAGAGCAATTAACCATTGCAGCCGCAGCCCCACTGCAAATGATTATTTTCAAGGACTTCCCCAAAGTTAAGTTTTAACAAAGGGTTCCTTAGTAGAGCAGACCCATATTTAAAACCCACCAACATTTCGATACACAAAAACGAAAGTCCACACCCGAACTTTCTGATGCACTGGATAAAACTGCGACGACCCTTTCCTCCTTGTCCATGTTTGGCTTGGTGAAGTACTTGTCACTGCGGTGATTCATCAGCAAATCAACTTGCAGACTCCATTTCTTTACTTATTCAGCTGTAACCCCTTTCTGAGGTAAGTGAAGTTGCACTTTAATGTTTTAAAATCACATACTTGACAACACTCCAGCATTTCCCATTACTGTTCTGGATTTTAGAGGTCAATCAGGCAAGGCTTTCCACACTTTTCTTCTTCCAGACTGTATAGAAGTCTAAAAGCTTTATAATTTTCAGCGTACAAAAATAGCTGCTTTTTGCCTAGCACATTAAAGTTTATCCACACGCCGGACGCAATTGGTGTGAAATATATTTGTAAGAAATCAGTTCACAGTGAATTAGCAACCTATCTAAGGCATGAGGTACTTTGTCATGCTTCAGTGATGCCTTTAATTCCTAGCAACGTATGCAGCAGATTGACGACTAATCCCAAAGAATTCCTGAACTTCCGCTACAATTTTTTAATGACACATTCTCTTTGGGTTACATGTTCTCTGGGTTTCGTAATCCTCAATTGATCTCATAAACTTTAGACCTCAACACCCCCATTTAAATACCTGTCCATTCCACTCTTTCCTTCCTTTTTAGCTGTCTTGCAGCTGAACTGAAAAGGCTAAATACACAGATGAAGAGACCTTGTCAAGTGATTTGTATTTTTGTCCTTTTAGTTATGAGATTTGCAAAGCCCTGCAAGTGAAAAACACTACTTTCAGTTCAGAAATACAGTGGTAGCCTTGCTCTAACTTCTGCTTTCTGATAGGACAGTAAAAAGGCAGCAGAAAACTGACAAGGTCATCCCTCTGCTAGTTTTGCTCTCTCCTCCTCGTTGTGCACATCTTACTGGCTCTCTGTTCCCCCCCTCCCACTTCTGTGTGCTGCTATATAGGGAACTGCAAGAGGATGATACCAAGTCAAACTAAGCATCTTACAATAGTAGAATTAGCAATATTTTCTCTTTTTTTTTCAGTGTAAAAATGAATAAAATAAATAAAAATAAATAGGAAAACAAAAACATTTTTTTTTTTAAAGCGCCCTGTCCCGACGAGCTTGTGCGCAGAAGCAAACGCATATGTGAGTAGCGCCCGCATATGAAAACGGTATTCAAACCACACAAGTGTATCACCGCGATCGTTAGAGTGATGCCGCGTACACACGGTCGTTTTTTGTCTTGTAAAAAAAAGTCGTTTTTTTCTCATGAAAAAAAACGAAGTTTTTCAAACTTCATTTTAAAAAACAACGTTGCCTACACACCATCGTTTTTTCAAAATGCTCTAGCAAAGCGCAGTTACGTTCAGCACGTACGACGGCACTCTGTTCCATTCAAGCTGGTGTCATAACTTGCTTCTGAGCATGCGCGGGTTTAAAAACGTTGTTTTACCCACACACTTAAAATGACATATAGTGAAATCATAAAATATCATTTAAAATGACACAAAAAACGACGTTTTGAAAAACGACATAAAAATTGAAGCATGTTCGAATTTTTTTTTGTCGTTTTTCAGAAGACATAAAACGACGTTTTCCCCACACACGGTCATTTTAAATGACGTTTTTAAAAATGTTTATTTCATCACAAAAAACGAGCAATAATTCTAGCCCTAGACCTCCTCTGTAGCTCAAAAGATGCAACCTATAGAATTTTTTAAACGTCGACCTATGGAGATTTTTAAGAGTAAAAGTTTGACGCCATTCCACGAGCAGGCGCATTTTTGAAGTGTGACATGTTGGGTATCATTTTACCCGGCGTAACATTATCTTTCACAAAATATAAAAAAATTGGGCTAACTTTACTGTTGTCTTCTTTTTTTATTAAAAAAAGTGAATTTTTTTCAAAAAAAGTGCGCTTGTAAGACCGCTGCGCAAATACGGTGTGACACAAAGTATTGCAATGACCGCCATTTTATTCTCTAGGGTGTTAGAAAAAAAATATATAATGTTTGGGGGTTTTAAGTAATTTTCTAGCAAAAAAAACTTGTAAACGCCAAATCTGAAAAACAGCCAAGGTCCTTAAGTGGTTAAACGTCAAACAGTGTGGATCATTTGTTTTTCATGTACACAATTTGATGTGATTCATCGCATTTTTTGGAGTCCATAATGCATACCCGACCCTTCTTCCCGTTTTTTCCATTGGTGGGAGTTCCTGTTTGAGGTCATTCCCTCAGTGCCTGTTTGACCCACAAGCTATACGGTACAAGTGCCCATCAAATCTGGCAAGCGTAAATACTTTACTATTTTTACTGTATTTTCAAGATTCATTATTCTGAACTCTAATGGACTTCCCATAGATTCATATGTTATTCACTTGCTCACCTAACGCCTCACTTTTGTCTTTTTTTTAAAAAAATTTGCACTGTATGTCTAGTGACGTGTTGGCTGCTTATTTTGTACTCTATGCAAAAAATGTTTCTTTTTTCAATATGTACAGTGCCTTAAAAAACTATTCATATCCCCTGAAATTTTCCACATTTTGTCATGTTACAACCAACCACATAATTGTGAAGTGGAAGGAAATTTTTTTTTTTTTTTAATTTCACAAATAAATATCTGAAAAGTGTGGAGTGCATTTGTATTCAGCCCCCCTGAATCAATACTTTGTAGAACCACCCTTCGCTGCCATTACAAGTCTTTTTGGGGATGTTTCTACCAGCTTTGCACATCTAGAGAGTAACATATGTGCCCATTCTTCTTTGCAAAATAGGTCAAGCTCTGTCAGATTGGATGGAGAGCATCTGTGAACGCCAATTTTCAAGTCTTGATACAGATTCTCAATTGGATTTAGGTCTGGACTTTGACTGGGCCATTCTAATACATGAATATGCTTTGATGTAAACCATTCCATTGTAGGTCTGGCTGTATGTTTAGGGTCATTGTCCTGCTGGAAGGTGAACCTCCACCCCAGTCTGAAGTCTTTTGCCGACTCTGATGCCCTGTACACACGATCGGTTCATCCGATGAAAACGGTCTGATGGATTTTTTTCATCAGATATCCGATGAAGCTAACTTTCATCAGTCTTGCCTACACACCATCAGTCAAAAAAACGATCGTGTCAGAACGTGGTGACGTAAAACACAACGACGTGCTAAGAAAAATAAAGTTGTGTCGACTTGATTCTGAGCATGTGTTGATTTTTAACTGATGGATTTCCCCACAGACGATTGTTTTTTTCTATCGTTTTTTTAACCATCAGATAATTTATAAAACAGGTTCTACGTTTTATACAGCACATGTGGGCCTCCTGACCCCCTTGTTGGCACAGCTGTATACCACGTGTTTAACAGATGGCAGTCTCCCTGCATCCATGTACAATGCCCACTTGACGCTGATATACAAACCTCCCAAGGACCCCACCTCCTGTGCTTCGTACCGACCCATTGCACTTCTAAATACAGACTTTAAAATACGGACTAAACTTCTTGCCCTTCGGTTATATCCCATGTTGCCCACGGTGATAGATTCGGACCAGACGGGTTTCATGCCCCGGAGGTCAACGGATGTGAACCTCAGGAGGCTTTTCACTAATATACACACTCAACACATTAATGAAGGAACGAGGACTGTGGCCTCGTTAGACGTTGAAAAGGCTTTCAACATGGTGGAGTGGCCCATTTTATGGAAAACTTTGCGTAGGATGGGATTCCCTTTACTTTTTATCAAGTGGCTCCAGGTGATATACAAGACCCCCACTTCCTCGGTGCGCCTGGGTGGTGGACTATCTGTCCCCTTTAGGCTCTTCAGGGGAACTAGATAGGGTTGCCCTCTTTCTCCGGCCCTATTTGCCCTTGCCATTGAACCGGTGGCGGAGGCTCTCCGCACCTCACCGCATATTAAAGGTCTCCGGGTGGGCTTGCTGGAGGAGAGGGTGGCCCTGTACGCGGACGACATGTTACTTTTCCTTAATGACACGGGCCCCTTGCTGCGGGGTGCACTGACTGTTCTTGACACATTTGCTTCGGTCACTGGACTCAAGGTGAATTGGTCCAAGTCCCTGCTCTTCCCGATTGACCAGGCGGCCAGATCTACCTCCCCGCCTGATAGCCCCCTCTGCTGGGTCAGTTCTTTTTAATATCTCGGTGTACACGTCTCTGCCTCGGCCTCTGATTTTATTTTGCTTATTCTGTCCCCAGTACTGCTAGAAGCCCAATCCAAGCTTAAGGCATGGAGCAATCTCCCTCTGTCTGTTTGGGGAAGGGTGAATCTTATTAAGATGAAGATTGTCCCTAAGCTTATTTACCTCCCCGCAGTGGGTGCCCAAGTCCTTTTTCGTAAGTTGAACCAAATTTTCTCCTCTTTCATTTGGGGCCCCTTCCCGCCCAGGTACAGACTAGCAACATTAATGAGGCCATGGACGCAGGGTGGCATGGCATTCCCGGACTGCTATAAGTACTACCTGGCCACCCAGTTGGTGACTGCGGCTTGGTGGTTGCGGCCGGATGGGACGAATGCATCCACTGCCCTGGAGGCTTCGGTGGTTGGCTCGTTGGAGGCCCTCCAGCTTTTGCTGTTCCCGGGGGCCCCCGCGCGCCGTACCCCCTGACCCCCTCCATGCTTACCACCCTGCAGGCGTGGCGAACTGGTCTAGCCATTGAGAAGTGCGAACCCTCTGAAGTTTCCCCTAATGCCCCGATCTGGATAAATCCTAGCTTAACCCACTTCTATAAACTTTTAGATCCCTTTGCGTGGTCGAAGTATGGCGTTAAACTAGTCTTGCACATCGTCTCACAAAATACGTTGATACCCTTCACTGAGCTCTTTTCCACATTTAACTTACCCCTCCATTATCTTTTTAGATACCACCAATTGTCACATGCTTTCACAGCACAGTTCCCGCTGTCATCCTGCATCGTGGCCCAGTCGGAGTTGGAGAGAACACTTAGATTTAACTGTGATGTAAAACCCACCTCGCATTTGTACTCGTACCTGCTCTTTGTGTCTCTCCCTTCCCTTGACGGGCTGCGATCCAGATGGCAGGGTGACATTCCTACATTGGACGCTGACGACTGGGATGATGTCTGGGATCTCCCTTTTCGCACACTGGTCTCTACTTGAGACAGGTTGGTGCAATATAAGATTGTTCACAGAGCATACTTCACCCCACACAGGCTTCACAAGATGAACCCCACACATTCCCTGGAGTGTTGGAGGTGCGGCGCCTCCCCTGGTGACTTCTCCCACATCTTCTGGCGGTGCCCTGCGGTGAAACAATACTGGGAGGCGGTGCTGGAAATTACTAATAAAATTGCTGTTGTTCAGTTGCCATTGGTAATGGAGGTATGTCTCCTGGGTATAATTGAGAACATTGTTCCGACCTCCGCAAAACGCACTTTGATCAGTCGACAAATACGACAAAGTTTGGCGTGCCTGGCAGAGTCTGAGACTGCTGGCTGAATAGCATGATTGGAGTAATTGTCTTGTGACCTGACCCCTGTGAGTGGTCTCGGCTGAGCCGATTTATGGGCTCACTGGGGCTACTCCTAGAATGAGATCGGATACACCCTCACCCCCATTCCTGTATACTTGTTAACATGTACGCGCTGCAGCAATCTACTGTACCAGATATTTCCCTGTGTGTACTGTACGCGATTGAGCTATATGTGCTTTGTTTTGTTTTCTTTTGTACTATGTGAAATATTCCAATAAAAACAATTTAAAAAATAAATAAAGAATTCATATACTTTTTTGGTTGTAACATGACAAAATGGGGACAATTCCAAGGGGTATAAATACTTTTATAAGGCACTGTATATGCTCCTGATATATTGAAACCAGTTCACAGAGGAACTCATGGGGGCTGTCTCCTAAACTTCAAAGGGAATAGACATGCATGCTTGGGCAATCTGAGCATTCATATTTATGTAGGAGTTCTCTGAAAAAAATCTTTGAATATTTGGATTGTGTCTGTGTTGGCAGGTTGCCCCCTAATAGCTGCTGGGGAAACCACAGATCATTAACACCCTCAGAATTTTACACTAAATTCACGTGTGTTATGATCACTCTATGGCCAAAACCCATACCTTTGCACAACCCCCCCCCACAACAAACACACAGAAGGACTGTGTCATCTGTCCTGCCAGTAACTCTTGTTCTTGCACTGACTACCAAGTAATTATGAGAAAAGTAGTTCAGAACACTGACTTGACTCCACCAGCTTATCATGACACAGTACATGGTATCATTACATTTTCCAGCCTGAAGGCAAGGAGGGAAGCCACCGTACTTCATGTCGCAAGATCTTGCACACTGTGGTTCAGGCTCAGTTCCTAGGAGGGTTTTGTTCCACAGAGGCCGCTACAATAAGGACCCTGCCACTAGTGAGGGGCATGAGGTACCGAGCCACCCCTCATTCACAGAACCTCTGTCTACATCCACCACTGCTTCCACTTCCAAGCTGGCTTCTTCTCCTTCTTAGGCCTCGTACACACGATAGTATAGCCAGAGGACAGCGGTCTGAAGGACCATTTTCATCAGTCCAAACTGATCGTGTGTAGGCCCCATAGGTTATTTAACCTTCGGTCAAAAAAAAATGAGAACTTTCTTTAAAATTTAACCGAAAGGTCAAAACCGATCGTTAGTATGCAAAAGCATTGGTTAAAAACCCGCGCATGCTCAGAATCAAGTCGGAAGTTGGAAGCATTGAACTTCGTTTTTTGCAGAACGTAGTTGTGTTTTACGTCACTACCTTCTGACACGATCATTTTTTTAACTGATGGTGTGTAGGCGTGACGGACCATCAGTCAGCTTCATCGGTTAACCGATAACAACGGTCTCATCAGATGGACTGATCGTGTGTACGACGCTTTAATGTTGTTGTCTTCATAACCACAAGAGTTAACTCTGTTGTATACACTTCACCCTATAACCCAGAGAGTCAATAAAGGTAAATATTCTCTATTTCCAGCTCTTCTGATACACTATGAATACACTCGGTAATTACTCTCTCTGTTCCACTTTCCAGTAAGACAATTTTTCTTCAACAAGAACTGTTTTTACTAAATAGAGCAATAAATCCATGTTGAGGTAGTACAATTCAGGTGACATTCTTACATAGCGCAACATGTTACATTATGGCTATGACTAACTGGTACTAACAATTAGGCCAATATTTGCCCAGAGATGATTGCTTGGTACACAGACTTCTTACATTCTATGTATTCCCATACTGCCCTAAATGTAAGCACTGCTCAGTGTACTGTCCAGCTCTGTCCAGCCACAGCAGCTGTCAGCCTCTCAGTGTGCATAGGGTAAGGTGACCAGATTTTTAAAATGATACTCTGGGACATATTTTTTGTTTACTAGTAATGACAGCAATCAGCACTCTCTGCCCGCCGCCACCCGCCTCACAGCCTTCTAAAGTCTTGCTCTTCTGGCCCCGGCTACTACTGGGTGGGAGGAAGATCACTCCACCAGGGAAGGCAAGGAGATAGGCAGATGGCTGGACAGGTTTTTAGCCAAGGCAGAAGAACATGCGAGCGGAGATAGATGGGCACCCGAAACTGAAGAAATATTCCCTCCACTCCGACCAGCACATGATCATCAGAAAGGGGCACAGATAATAGGAAAAATACACCCCCCCCCCCTATGCTAGTGTAGCGCTGACATTCTTGTATATTGATGTGTGTTTGCATACTTTAATACAACGTCTATGGACATTGCTATGTTTAAGTATTTGGAGCCATCTAGTGACCAAATACTGGTAATGCAGAGAGATGTTTTGTTTAGTATTTTGGTTGCCTTGGAGACGAGGAGAGACCCAAATACTGGTAATGCAGAGAGATGTTTGGTGGAGGGTTTTGGTTGCCTTGGAGACAAGGGGAGACAGGAGTGTAAACAAAAAGCCTTCTGGAGGCTGATGCCTAGCTGCTGGGGAGCAAAGGCTGAGCTCGGAGAGCTAGAGGACAGTGGCCGGATTGCAGAGACCGAGAGACACTCATCCGAGCATCAGAGAACCGGATCCATCCAGCGGAGCTGACGGAGAAGCGAGTTGCAGTCACAGGACCCTGAACAAAAGTTACTACCCGGAGCTCCGATCCAGTGGGTGAGCGGGTCACGACCCACAGTTTGCTAAGTTTACACGCAGTTAGACTAATATACAGGCCACATTGGGATTTATAGTTCCACAGAGGAACTTAAACTGAGAAGGCTTGAGTCCTATCTAATTTGACGTTTCAAGCGATTTTAAAATAGTTGTTGCAGTTACACCAGGAGCATTTTCACTTCAATTTGACTCATCAAAACTGTGGATTACAAATCACTTTAGCTAGCGAAGAAAAGAAGATCCAAGACTAAGTACTTTAAGTGAGATCTCACGCATAGCTAATAATGTAGGGGGAGCTCCCAGGTATAAAATATTTATGTATACTGTTTTCAAATAGTTTATGTTTAAATCAATTGTGCTGTCGTCTTACATTGGGATGACAGCACAATTACTGTAATCACTTCTTTGCATATTTCACAGTAAAATATATCTCTGGTTAAGTATCCAGTTGTTGTGGCGTACTGTTTTTCTCACTCCAAGTGCAGTCAGTGGATCCTGGGGTTATAATACAGGTATTTTGTATTGTCTTACATTGTATTGTATTGCATTGCATCACAGCTGTGCCAAGGGGATTGAGCCAAGTTAGTGGGGTTTATTGGTAGAGTGCAGGCCCAAATTAAACCAGCAGCTCCTTCAGGGGTCAGTGCTACACGTGGGGGCTCGTCCGGGATTCCTGTCACTCTACAAGCAAGCCCGCCCCTTCACGCTATCATGGACCCCATCAAAGTAGTCCAATGGTGCGAAGCAGAAGGGACACGCTCAGAAGAAAGCGTGGTCATTGAACTTCCATGGAGCGACTGGTGAAAGAAACAAATTAAAGAGGTGGTACAAGCATTGTCCCCGGACAGAAAGGCTTACGTGGTCGCAGTGAAACCCGATCCTGGGACCGACTGCACCTATGCACTGATAGAGTGGGAACGGGATGTCCCTGAAAACTTCCACGGTGCCAGTATAAAATTGTCCGAAAAGACAGAGTTCCACCTGACACACCCCAGCAAACATGAAGGGCGCTCTCCCAGTCAAAAGCAGTTAGAACCTTTAGACAGGAAAGCAGAGGCTGCTGTTAAATCACTGGCAGAACGACAGCTGGCTGATCTGAAGCGACAGTACTGTAACATACAGGAGAGGTTTCAGGAGACCTCCAGTATGATAGCTGAACGCATTAATGGGTTACGTGTCGTTTTGGAGGACCAGAAAGATGGCCAGATAACGCCCAACACTGGGAAGGTACTGAAGAAACGCACCCAGGGCCGCTTGCAGGAAGTAACCATCCGGAAGGATTTCCACATTGACGGCCAGATAGGAGAAAGAGGGCAGAAGGACAAACTGTCCTACACCAGCCTCCTACACCAAATAGAGTTGGGGCTACAGAAAGGATATCTGGAATCGGAAATTAGAGAGGCTGTAATCCATGCCATCAGCCCAGGTTCAAGTGTTAGGGGCATGTTGGAGAGGAAGAGTGGATTGACCTTGAACCAGCTAAAAAGGATACTGAAAAGCTATTATGAGGAGGAAGATGCCACTGAGCTGTTTCATCGACTGATAAATATGACACAGGATAGTAGAGAGACTCCTCAGAACTTCCTATTTCGGGCCATTGAGCTCAAGGACCGCCTGCTGTTCACATCAAAGGAAGAAGGAAATGGAGAGCATTTTGGAGCCGAGCTAGTTAAGAGGAAATTTAGGAGATCTGTGACTACGGGATTGAGGAGTGACTATATCAAGCTACAACTGAAGCAGTATTTGGAAGATCCCTCAACTCCGGATGAGGTCCTCATTGAGAAAGTGAATGAAGCGGATAAAATGGAGATTGAGAGGGACCAAAAACAGGGGAAACTTCAACCTCCTAGCACCACAAGTGCTAAAATACAGCAGATAGGTGTCCCCTCAGACACTCAGGAACTTAATGTATTGGCAACAAGCGTTGAACAGGGATCATGGCTTTCACCTATTCACCACCTACCCGTAGGTCAGACTGAACTGGAGAAGCTGTTCCAGACCCAGAAAGAAATACTGGAGATGATGACCATGTTGATGACTCGTCTGGTGAAACCCCAGACAGAAGAAGTCCTGCCACTCAAGGCTCCAGAGACTCCTACCATTAACCATCCTATGAAACAAACACAGAGAGTCTGCTTCAAATGTGGAGGAGTAGGACATCTCAGGCGAGTGTGCCCAAGCCCAGTAACTGAAACAAAATCCAAACAACTGGGGGAAAAACTTCAGAGGGCCCCAGTGAAGGAGTCAACTGGGCGCCCGGTTGCAATAGCGAACTCCACACCGACTCATATACCCCTGACCACTGAGGTCACCAACAAGCCAGGATGGAAAAGAGAGAGACCCCCAAAACCAAAGGCGAAGGTACAAGCCACCAGGCAGGTCAAAGGTACTGCAATCAGTGGATTTCCCCCCAAGCTAGTGGGACCCTCCCCAATTGTTCCCATCCAAGTAGAGGGGATTTATACGAAAGCCCTGCTGGACACTGGAGCCCAAGTAACCTTGCTCTACAGGGATTTCTATGACAGACATCTCAAGCACCTGCCATTACAGAAATTGGAGGAACTAGAGATATGGGGATTAGGCACCCAGAACTTCCCATATGATGGTTACCTGCCGGTCAGACTCACCTTCGACCCAAGTACAGCAGGAGAGGCTGAGACTTTCGACACCTTGGCCATAGTGTGCCCTCGTCCCCCAGGGGCTGACAAAAATTCCCTCATCATTGGGACGAACACTGACTTGGTGAGGAGGCTACTTGCACCGCTTGTGCTGCAGAAGGGGACCCTCCCCACTAAAATACATCCAATGTTGGCCCAGACATACCGAGACCTTAGACAGGAGGAAGAGGCTCCTGAAGAGGGAGTGGGAAAAATCTGGCTCCTGGATAGGGAAAAGAGGTTAGTCCAGCCAGGTGAAGTAGTCTGCTTGAGAGCCTCTGTCAAGTTAAGCTGGAAAAAACCAGGTCCTTTCATTGTCCTTGAAAATACAAGCCAGGAAGAAAAAAAGGGGTTAGAACTTATCCCTGAAGTATTGCCCACCAGGGCATTGAAGAGGACTCACGGCAAAGTTCCAGTCAGTGTCCGCAACACAGCAGCTGTGCCAGTGAGGGTGCCAGCCAGACTACTGTTAGGACAGGTCAGCCCAGCAACTCCAGTCACAGCATGTGGTTCGACGGAAGGACCAGCAGCAGAAATCCCTGTAGAAGAATTCTGCCCAAAGAATACGCCTCTTACTCCTGCATGGAGAGAAAGAGCTAAAGCCCAACTTCTGAGATGGAGGGCAGCTTTCTCAAAAAGTGAATTTGATGTGGGTTTGGCAAAGAGTGCCACCCACCGAATTCGACTGGAGGAAGACAAGCCGTTTCGTGAAAGGGTTAGGCGAATCCCATTGGGAGATCTGGAAGATTTGAGGGAACAACTGGCTGAACTCAAGAGTACTGGCATTATCCGGGAGTCCAGGAGTCCTTATGCCTCCCCAATAGTGGTGGTAAGGAAGAAGAATGGGTCCCTACGCCTATGTATCGATTACAGGACCTTGAACCGGAGGACCATTCCTGACCAGTACACCACACCTCGGATAGAGGATGCTCTGCAGAGCCTGTCGGGAGCAAAGTGGTTCAGTGTGCTAGACTTAAAGAGTGGGTATTATCAGATCCCCATGTGCCCTGAAGACAAAGAGAAGACCGCTTTTATCACCCCAGTCGGATTCTTTGAGTTCAACCGGATGCCGCAAGGCCTGTCTGGGGCCCCAGCAACGTTCCAGAGGTTGATGGAAAAAACAGTGGGTGACATGAACCTACTTGAAGTACTAGTTTACCTGGATGACGTCATAGTATTTGGAAGAACGTTGGAAGAGCACGAAGAACGCCTGGAGAAGGTCCTGAAGAGACTTCATGATGAAGGTCTGAAGCTCTCTATGGAAAAATGCCAGTTCTACCAGCCCTCCGTGAATTACCTGGGACACATTGTGTCTGAAGAGGGAGTGGCAACCGATCCCAAGAAGTTAGAAGCGGTCACTTCTTGGCCAAGGCCCACCAACGTGACTGAACTCAGGTCATTCTTAGGCTTCTGTTCGTACTACAGAAGATTCGTGGAGGGGTTCGCTAAAATAGCCCACCCACTCACTGAGCTCCTGAAGAAACAGGAAGAAGTTAGTGTAAGCCCAGATCAGTCAAGGAAGCCAAAAGAAGGGCCCAGAAGGAAGAAAGAGTCCATCCAGGACCAGTGGACTCCAGGATGTGAGGAAGCCTTCAGACAATTGAAGTGGAGCCTTACCACTGCTCCAGTTTTGGCCTATGCAGACCCTGCCAAACCATACGAGTTGCATGTGGATGCCAGCCGTGACGGACTGGGAGGAGTGCTCTATCAAGAGCATGAAGGGCATCTGCAGCCAATCGCCTATGTGAGCAGAAGTTTGATTCCTGCCGAAAGAAACTATCCGACTCACAAGCTTGAATTTCTGGCTCTGAAGTGGGCAGTGGTAGACAAGTTGAAGGATTACCTTTACGGGGCTGATTTCGTGGTAAAGACGGACAACAACCCCCTCACATACCTGCTCACCACTGCAAAGCTGGACGCCACCGGTCACAGGTGGCTAGCTGCTCTCTCGGCATTTACCTTCAGCCTGAAGTACAGACCAGGGGTTGGTAATCGAGATGCGGATGCTCTATCAAGAAGGCCTCATGACCCCCGAAATCCATCAGAAGACTGGACTCAACTTACTCCAGAGGGGGTAAGAGCCCTTTGTGAAGGGACAAGTCTACACGGGAGAGGTGGGGCCAGAGCTGAAGAAGTGGGAGTATCCTCAGCGGGAGTACCCAGGTGCTATTGCAACGTCTCCCAGGTTGTACAAGAGGATCTCCCCAAGCTATCCAGAAAGGATCTCAGGAGAGATCAGGAGGAAGATCCACTGTGTGGGCTGGTGCTGAAGGCATTGGAAAATCAACAGTCTGATGTGCTGCAGAAGAGCCCCAAGAAGGAAGCCCGGCTGATACTGAAAGAATGGGATCGGTTGCAGTTGCAACAAGGGGTGGTCTACCGAAGGGGCCCCTCTGATGATCCAGAAGCAAAGTGGCAGCTGCTCCTGCCGGAAAAGCACAGAGAGAGGGTACTGATTGCTTTACACGATCATCATGGTCATTTGGGAGCCGAGAGGACTTTCCAACTAGTAAGGGACAGGTTCTACTGGCCTCACATGAGGAAAGAAGTGGAGAGTTACTGTCATTCCTGCCTCAGGTGTATACAACGAAAGACATTGCCCCAGAGGGCTGCCCCAATGGGCCATTTGGAGAGCCAGGGACCAATGGACCTGGTCTGCATAGACTTTCTTTGTTTGGAATCCGATCTGAGTGGGCAGGGGGACATCTTGGTGGTAACAGATCACTTTACCCGTTATGCCCAAGCATTTCCTACTAGAGACCAGCAAGCAACCACAGTAGCAAAGACTCTCGTGGAAAAGTTCTTCGTCCATTATGGCTTACCTCAACGGATACATTCGGACCAAGGAAGGGACTTTGAGAGCAAATTAATAAAAAGACTGTTGGATCTACTAGGCATACAAAAGTCCAGGACTACTCCTTATCACCCACAAGGGGACCCTCAACCGGAAAGGTTCAACAGGACTCTCCTGAATATGTTGGGGACGTTGACTGCAGAACAGAAACCCCATTGGAGTAAACACATTACTGCACTGGTTCATGCCTACAACAGTACCAAAAGTGACGCCACTGGGTATTCACCTTACAGATTGATGTTCGGCCGTGAAGCCCGATTACCAGTGGACCTGGCTTTTGGTTCCTCCTTGGATCACACATCAGAGACCTCCCATAGAGGGTATGTGGACAGGCTGCGGAGGAGCCTGAAGATAGCTTACGAGCAGGCTCAAGCCACCTCGAACTCCAGAGTCAACAGGAACAAGAGAAACTTTGACCTGAAAGTAAGAGTTCAGGATCTTCAACCAGGTGACCGGGTTTTGCTGAGGAATCTAGGCATCCCAGGCAAGCATAAGTTGGCTGATCGTTGGAGATCACAGCCTTATGTTGTGTGTAGGAAGCTTCCAGGGCTCCCAGTGTATGAAATCAAGCCAGAAGGAAACACTGGGCCAATAAAAACCTGGCATCGGAATCACCTTTTACCTCTCACTGAGGCAGTCAGGATAAGCACAGAGGAGGAATTCCCATCCACATCCACCGATGTGTGTAGGCCAATAACCAGATCTCAGCTTGCACCCTCTACAGATGAAGATGAGGAAGTGGAGATGAGTTGGCTGTGGCCTCCGGAAACTTCAGAAACAGATGCTGATATCTCTTCAGAAGTAGAGGAGGATAATAACGGAACTCTCAGGGCAGAGGCCCCAGAATTTGTGCCGGCAACTCATCTTGCAGAAGAGCCGAGTACTCTTATTTACTCTCCATTTTTAGTCACTGAGAGGAGGGATGACGACATTTGTCAAAAAGGAATGGATACCCCGAAAGTGCAAAGAGCAAAGAGAGACATTCGCCCACCACGCAGACTGACTTATGATACATTGGGCGAATGCTCTGAAGCATCTCAGTTTGTCAGCAAAAGAAACCTTGAACTGTCTGGTCCCTCTACTTTTGATTCAGTAAGGGACAACCCCACCTCACCCCTTGGCACATCTGTACCAGACACAGTAGTATCATCTGTGAGTGCACAGGATAGCTCCCCATCATATGACAATTGGTGGGAAGCTCCTCTGTCTGTATTGTATAACCGTATAGAGGCTAAAATGCAGAATAGAGTTAGCAATTTGAACCTCTTTGGAGGACCAAAGAGATAAAGTAGGGGGAGTGTGTAGCGCTGACATTCTTGTATATTGATGTGTGTTTGCATACTTTAATACAACGTCTATGGACATTGCTATGTTTAAGTATTTGGAGCCATCTAGTGACCAAATACTGGTAATGCAGAGAGATGTTTTGTTTAGTATTTTGGTTGCCTTGGAGACGAGGAGAGACCCAAATACTGGTAATGCAGAGAGATGTTTGGTGGAGGGTTTTGGTTGCCTTGGAGACAAGGGGAGACAGGAGTGTAAACAAAAAGCCTTCTGGAGGCTGATGCCTAGCTGCTGGGGAGCAAAGGCTGAGCTCGGAGAGCTAGAGGACAGTGGCCGGATTGCAGAGACCGAGAGACACTCATCCGAGCATCAGAGAACCGGATCCATCCAGCGGAGCTGACGGAGAAGCGAGTTGCAGTCACAGGACCCTGAACAAAAGTTACTACCCGGAGCTCCGATCCAGTGGGTGAGCGGGTCACGACCCACAGTTTGCTAAGTTTACACGCAGTTAGACTAATATACAGGCCACATTGGGATTTATAGTTCCACAGAGGAACTTAAACTGAGAAGGCTTGAGTCCTATCTAATTTGACGTTTCAAGCGATTTTAAAATAGTTGTTGCAGTTACACCAGGAGCATTTTCACTTCAATTTGACTCATCAAAACTGTGGATTACAAATCACTTTAGCTAGCGAAGAAAAGAAGATCCAAGACTAAGTACTTTAAGTGAGATCTCACGCATAGCTAATAATGTAGGGGGAGCTCCCAGGTATAAAATATTTATGTATACTGTTTTCAAATAGTTTATGTTTAAATCAATTGTGCTGTCGTCTTACATTGGGATGACAGCACAATTACTGTAATCACTTCTTTGCATATTTCACAGTAAAATATATCTCTGGTTAAGTATCCAGTTGTTGTGGCGTACTGTTTTTCTCACTCCAAGTGCAGTCAGTGGATCCTGGGGTTATAATACAGGTATTTTGTATTGTCTTACATTGTATTGTATTGCATTGCATCACAGCTGTGCCAAGGGGATTGAGCCAAGTTAGTGGGGTTTATTGGTAGAGTGCAGGCCCAAATTAAACCAGCAGCTCCTTCAGGGGTCAGTGCTACACTAGTATGTGTAATTCTAATTTTTTTGTTTTAATTCTGCACTGACTGTCTTTGAAATTTCCCCAGCCCCTGTTCAAATCCAATCCAGGGACAAAACCGGGGACAGACTTGGTCAGTGTCCTCAATCAGGGCACTGTCCCCTGAAACTGGGGATGTCTGGTCACCCTAGCATAGGGCCTTACATCCTGGCCCCTTATTATGCGTCCTCTAATGGGAAACATTGGCATATCCACAGGTTTGCTTTATATCAGGGAATAATAAACAGCTGCTATTAGTAGACAAAATAACAATTTGTGTAATGGTTATAGAAAATTTGAATAGTAACTAGTACTCTAAATTCGTTTGTCTAAAAAATATAAAATAACTGTACAAATAGGACATTTTATTGTTAAAATAAAGACGATTTAATGTTAATTGAGTATCTTTCTATACTCCATTCTCTTCAGCTCTTCAGACAGCAGGATGGTTTCTTTTCTGTTTTGCATGCAAGCAGCGAGACACAACAATTTTCCAATGCAATTGAGACAGGAAGAAACAGACCATTTTAAATGCATTCCCGTACATTCAGCTGCGCTACGACGAAACGGACGGAAGAGGCTTTTCACTTGTAATGTCAGCATGTGCGATCTGCTGAGGGAAATTAGACAAGCTCCCACTTAGACAGCAAGGGCACTGCTAGGGATTGTGGGTAATGATTAAAAGCATCTCAGCTGGACTGAGCTAACAGCTGCTCCTTTTCCGCCTCCAATTCCCAGCTGGGAGACCAATCACCTGAGGGCCCACACTTTTTTTTTTTTCCTACAGCTAATTCCTCCTCATTAATTAAATTATTAAATGGCTTTAGTATCTTTGTTTAATGCCTTTGCTTGCAGGTGCATATATAAATTCTCATTCAGCTATGTGCCAACAGCGGAACATAATACTGTCTGTGAAATTAACTGGGAGTAAGGGTTTGCATTACTCCTGCCCAGAGCACTTGAGCAATTTAATAATTAAAGATAAAACTTGGATAGCCGGCCCGGCAGTTAAGCAGATATTGCTCCCTCTGCGAGAGTCTGGGTCCTGTAGATTAAGTTACAGCCCTTCGTATGAGCAGTAAAGGCAATTATTAGCTACCGCAAAAGAACAAAACTTTGCATTGACTATTTTATAGCTGGTGCAATTCGAATTGGCATAGCACTCTTTTGCTTCCTCAAGTATGAGTGCCTCTATATGCATCACAAACAAGAGGATCCTGATCTTATAAAAAAAAAATTTAATGACCTTCTGGAAACTTCAAAAGAAAGTCCTAGCATTCCTTTTGGCATGAGAGCTATATTCTCTTCCACTCTAATATGCAAGTTTATACATATTTGCTAAATGGAAGGCCATACCTATAGTCACGCCAGACAATGGGATTGTTATGCATCCAATGCTATAGGCCAATGGTCATCAACTCTGTCTCAGGGCCCACTAACTGGCGAGGTTTGCAAGATAACGGAAATACATCAAATGTGATATAATTTGCTGCTCAGTGATTTCAGTAGTCTAGTCTGCATCTCCCCAATGTAATGCATAAAATCTGGCCAGTTAGGGGGCCCCGAGGACATGGTTGATGACCACTGCTATAGGCTACCCAATATAATTTTACAACATAATTGTTTCTTCAAGCAGCATTTTTATTTAGAAAATCTTTTGGTTAAAGTAGAACTTTACTTGCCTCATGTTCTTTCTGGCTACAAGCGAGACAATTTGTCTACCCTCACTCCAGATTACCATCCTTACAACCTACTGTTGCTTCTAAAGGTACACGCAGTAAGTTTTCTTTTCGTTCAACCCAGAGGTCTGAATGAAAAAATACTAAGGAGTTTACTAACTATGCAGTGTGAACACAGCGATCTCCCCACTGTGCTATTGTGTTCTGACAGGGGTGTGTAGCACTACCCCTGGAGGAGCTGCTGGTTTGTTTTGGGTGGCACGTTACCTCTTGGCTCTTCCGCCGTCCTAGGGGTATATAGTGCATATAGCAGTAGTAATGGAATGTTCACGACAGGTGTCTTTTTCTGTGCTCTTTATTACCCAGCCGGGTAAAAACAGTAAACTTGTGGTGAAAGGTAGAGTTGAAAGGAGAAGGAGAACAGCAGATTCAGGCTTAGCAATAGGCAAACAGTCCTGCTCCCACGTGTAACACTTCTTGCGCCACTCCTGCTTGAGTGGACTTAGTGTACCTGGACAGGCCTCTCTCACTGACCTGGCAGCCAGAGTATCACTCAAACATTTAGACAGACCCTCCTGGAATGAACTTGAACCTTTAGGGAAAAGTCTCTGCCACAGACCCTCCTGGAATGGACTCAGGGAGAAACCTCTGCCACAGGCCCTCCCCGTGATTGTGATTACGGAGATGATCCTCCTCAATAGAATTACGACTGGATCTCCTTCAGATTATTTTCAGGTACCGACTGACAGATGACCAGCCTCTCAGTGTCCGGCTACCTTGGCCCCCGGTGGTTTGTCGAGACCCTATTGGATCGCCAGCCTCTCATTGGCTCTCCTCAGATGGACTCCCCACCGAACAGCTATCTCGCTTGGGATCTTCAGGATTGGGAACCCAGTCGACTACTGGGCTCCCTGCCACAGCTCAAATGTTCCGGACCAACATGGTCCCAAAACCAGGAACACCGCATGGCACGCGCACCCCGGCCTGGAAGGCCATTAAGCCGGAGCGCCGTGATGCAGTCACCCTAAAGGTGGGTGCCACATTTGAAGAAGAACCAAGACCAATGGCATCTGTCCCATAAATACCCTCCCCCAGCATGCGAGGAAACTCCCTCCTGATTGGCTGCTAGGGAAGAGCACCCAAACCTCGACTCCACTGCTGCCACCTATTGTCCTGGGGTGGGAACAACACGCCAGAAGCAATAGAATGAGCCCACAGCAAAGCCAAGCTGAGACAGAGACCTAAATTTAAGCACACTAACTGGGTCAGAGTCAGTTAACACTCTGATCCCCCTCTAAATTTAACTAGCACCGGTACTTTGAAGTAACCAGGCGCTACAGGGGGACCAACCCTCCGCCAGAACACACCTATCAGAGCAGCCATTAGCTGATTGAATGCTAATAGGCTGCTGATTTTCCAGCATGTTAATTCAACAGAAGCCGGATGGGCTGCTGTACACACTGGGCGTATGTTGGCCGGTTTCTGTTGAACCTACTGATATCAGCTGATATTCAGCCCGTGTGTGCCAGCATTTTGGCTCAAACAAAACCAACGGACCACGTACTGTAAAAAACATAATCTTACTGGTTTAATCCAATGTCCGCTTACGGATTTCAAAATGCTGTGCTCTCTCTTGGAACCACTTATACATACATTATCTACAATGTAGAAAATACTTCAACAAGGACATTTTAATTAAACACTCTGTTATACAACAGCTTGGAGCAAAGAGTTGGATTGTGAGACTACCCCAAAAAAATGTCATAAATCCTTTTTTTTTTGTGCAAGGAAAATATTATAAAGTTCTCACAAGATGGTACAGTGACCCGGTCTCTATAGATTTTATTTTTTCTTCTGTCTCGGAAAATTGTTTGAGGTACAACTTTACCAGGGATACCTATATCCATGCATGGAAGGAGTATGATGAGATCCGCTCTTTCTGGCAAGCAACCTTTGATATATGTAATAATGACATATATGGTGAATCCCCATCTCCATTTCTTTTTTTTTAAATCAGAACGTCGTTTAATGAGCATGAAAGTCAAATGGTTACAAAGAATGCAATAATCGGTGCAACATGCACCACAAGCAAGGATACATTTCAATGTCAAATATGCAGACATGACAGACATAGTAAAGGCAGAGTAAGTAACACATGAATATGCACTACAACATGCGGGGATGGGACGTGTTAGATGTGAGGACCGCGGCCCAATAAAGCCCAAAAGGTGCAAAAAAGGGGGGGCGCTAATCTGTGGAAACAGCGCATGTGGAGGCCTCTCCCAACCATCTATCCCAGATCTTGTTATATTTACCGGGGCAACCCCTGTGGACATAAAGAAGCTTTTTAAAGGGTAGGGTGTCATTAACAGCTTTAGTCCACTGTTGCAGGGTAGGGGGAGAGCCCCTAAGCCATGTTTTCGCTATCTGAAGCCGAGCAAGGAACAACGTCTCTTGTAGAAATATATTAAGGTACTTTTCGGCCTCAGACAGCGAAAACAGTCCAAACAAGCATTGTCTTGGGCTAAGAGAGAGGGGGGAGCCCATGCGGTCGTGAAGAAATCGGACCACCTGGATCCAGTAGTCCTGCACGCAAGGGGCATTCCCAGATGAGATGATAGAAGGTAGGATCATGGGAGTCACAGCCCGGGCAGTTAGGGTTGCCGTCCGGCCTAAACTTTAAAATGCGACGGGGCGTTAGGTATGACCGATGCAGGATGTATAACTGGGTGAGGCGGTCGGAAATCTTGGGGGAGACTAATCTGCAATTAACGAGGACTTCGTCCCAATCCTCCGACGACAGCACCCCCAAGTCAGGTTCCCAACGAGTTTTCGCCTGCTGGAGAGTGACAGCCGCCGAGGGAGCCAGGAGGTATGAGTAGAATTGAGAAGTCAGTTTCTTAGGGTCCGAACCCAGGACGATGTCAACAGGGAGTGGGGTCTCGAGAAGTGGGATGGTAGTACCAAATTGTGTGGTAAGTGCGTGGCGAAGCTGGAGGTAGCGGAAAAACATGTGATTTGCTAGGGCATGGGTATCTTTAAGGGATTGGAAGGACCTGACCGAACCGTGTGCAACGACTTGTGTAAGATAAATAATTCCGCTCCTAACCCAGATGCCATGGTCAGGGACCATGGCCAATTCAGGCAGTTGGGGATTATCCCAAAGGGGTGTGTGAGAGTGGGGGGACGGAGCCTTGCCAACCGACATGGCAATCTGCCAAATTTTGCGATGGTGGAAGAGCAGCTGATTCCTGTCGTCCGATCGCCTAGAGTTGCGGGGTGCACAATACGTGAGCTGGAAAGGGTGCGAGACCGGGCCATGGGCCTTGGAGCACACCATGGCCAGATATCGCCTCCCATCAGAATGGTGGATGTGATAGAAGTGGGAGAGCTGGGATGCGACATAGTACAGGAACAGGTCTGGAACCGAAGCGCCCCCTTGACTGGAGGGGCACTTCAGGACCCGCCACGGCAGTTTATGCCGAGATGGGCCCCAGATGAATGAGTTAAGAATGGACTCCATGGCCTTAAAAATACGGGGGGGGATATATAGCGGAGCATGCCAAAAGGCATAGAGCAGCTTCGGGAGGAGGATCATTTTTACTAGGCTTACCCGGCCCATCACCCCAAGAGGGAGACGGGACCACGTTTGAGTTTTGGACTTCAGCGTCTGGAAAAGTGGCTCAATGTTGAGACGTATGTAATCTAAGGGGGATCTAGTGACATGAACGCCCAGGTATTTAACAACATCCGACCGCAGCAGTGGAAGGGCCGCCTGTGTCGCAGTAGGGGGGCCTAGATCTAGGGGGAGGATATGGGACTTAGTCCAGTTTATCTGTAGGCCCGAAAATTCCCCGAACTGGGTTATAACCTGAAGGGCCATTTGGAGTGAGGGGCCTGCATCTGATAGGTAAAGGAGCATGTCATCAGCGTAGAGGCTGAGTAGTTCGGTAACCTGTCCGCATCGCAGCCCGTTAATCCCCGGATGACTACGTAGGGCTATACTCAGGGGTTCCACTGCAAGGGCATAGAGCATGGGTGAGACGGGGCAGCCCTGGCGAGTACCGCGAGAGAGAGGAAAAGGAGAGGAGGTCCTACCATTGACCCTGATACGCGCCGTGGGTGCCTGATATAGGAGTTGGAGCCATTTTACAAAGCGGGGGCCGAAACCGAATCTGCCAAGGCTTTCCCAAAGGTATGGCCATTCCACTGAATCGAAAGCCTTGGCAGCGTCGAGGCTAACTATCACTCTGGAGCCCACCTCTACGTGTTGAGCCTGAAGGTTCATGTAGAGCCTGCGGAGGTTGAAGGCCGTGTTTTTGTTGGGCATGAACCCAGTCTGGTCGGGGTGTATCAGGCTGGAGATAATTTTGTTAAGGCGCAGGGCAAGGATTTTAGCAAGGATCTTCACATCTAGCTGGAGGAGTGAAATGGGGCGGTAAGACTCGGGGAGCATGGGGTCCTTGCCTGGTTTCGGTATAAGGACAATAATAGCTTCACTCATGGAGGAGGGAAGTGTTCCCGTGTCAAAGGCGTGATTGTATAGCTCGCAAAGCTTGGGGACAAGAGAGTCCTGGAAGGACTTGTAGAATTCGAGGGGAAGCCCGTCGGAGCCCGGGGTTTTAGAAGTGGGGAGGCTCGCGATGGCCGTCTCCACACAGACGGTGGTAATGGGAGCCTCAAGCATAGAGACTTGACTTTGGGATAGGGTAGGGAAGGTGACACTCTGTAGAAGGGCGGTAAGCTCCTCCCTGGAGTGTTGTGTATTGGAGGTATAGAGCTTCGAGTAAAAGGACCTAAACTCCTCCGCTACCTGATCAGGGTCCGAGAGTATCGCCCCGGATTCCGCGCGGAGGGCCACAACCACGGGGGGCTTGTGATCTAGATGAGCCATATAGGCAAGGAGCCGACCAGCCCGTTCCCCATGCTCGTATGTGCGCTGTTTGTTAAAGAAGATGCCCCGGCGTGCCCTCTCAAGGTGCAATTGGTCCATCAGTCTGGACTGCAGACGGAGCTGGGAAGTGGTAGTGTCTGACGGATCAGCCAGGAAGGCCCGCTCGAGGGATCTAAGTTGTGTCTCGGCCTGGTGAATTAGCTGTTTAGAAGAGGCTTTGTGTCTGTTGATGCGGGAGGATAGGAACATGCGAGCATGAAATTTGAACGCCTCCCACACAGGTCCCGCCGAGGCTGAACCGACGTTTGTGTTAAAAAAGCGGACCCATTCCGCCCCAATAGATTCCAGCTCCGGGAGAGTACTCAACCAAAATGGATTGAGGCGCCAGATCTGGGTCGTGGGGGGTGTTGGGAGCCTCAGCTTGACCCAGTATGGGGAGTGGTCGGAAAGTGTCCTGGTGTCAAAGCCTACATCAAGGAGATATGGGAGGAGGGAGGGGGTTACAAGTATAAGGTCAATACGTGACATAACGGCGCGGGAGGGGGTGAAGCAGGAAAATCCTAGTTGGGTGGGGTGCTTGTGCCGCCAGGTGTCAGTCAGAGCAAACTCAGCCAGGAACCTACCAAACCTAGTGATGCACGGCACAGGGCCCCTAGGGGCATTCTGGCCCAATCTGTCCAAGGATGGAGAGATGACCATATTGAAGTCGCCCGCCCATATGGCAGGCACCGATGGGTAGAGAGTCATGAAAGCCACCCCCCGCTGAAGCACCTCGAACTGAAAAGGGGGGGAACATAGAAGGCCAGGAGCAGTACCTCTAGGCCGCCGATAGTGGCATGTAAAAATAAATAGCGACCCTGGGGGTCCGATTGCAACGTGTGTAGCTGAAATTGCTGGGATCTCGCTACCAGCACCGCCACACCTCGAGAATTAGAGGTGTGGGGGGCCTGGTATACCCACCCCACCCAGGCTTTCTTGAGGCACAACTGTTTTTGACCTGCAAGATGCGTCTCCACGAGAATAGAAACATCAGCATGTTGGGATTTCAGGTGGGAGAGGACTGCCGAACGTTTAGTCCGGTCCCCCAAACCACGAACGTTCCAGGTCACCACCTTTAGGGACGCCATGGGAAGGTGTAATAGCATAGGGGGGATCCGCATCCCCCCGAAGTCGGGGGGGCGGGAAGACCACGTAGAGTGACCTGGGGGCAATAGGTGGGGGCCGCGCGTCCCCCGAGGGCCCAAATTGAACCCAGCACGAGGAAGCGCGACGCCCACCCCACATGTGGAAACATATCAGAAAGTTCAATAAGGTCTGCATAATACTCCGACATTGCTAAAATAAAACGAAAAAGAACCAACAAGCAAAAAACAAAATTACTAGCACTATAGTAAACGCACTGAACATAGCCTGCAAAAACACTGGACCGACATAGCAGGTATAACACCCCACCACCCACCAAAAGTCTGGGGACGGGGGCCGGCCAGGGAAACAGTAGCTTAGTAATGGTTGCCTAGGGTGATGGAAGTACCCAGAGGACAGGGCAACCAATGAGGTCAGGGGGGCGACCAAACTGTAGAGCACACACTGGTGCAAGAGTGGGGTATCTGTTCAGGTGGGATACCGGTGCGGGTGGGCCACTCGTGGCTAGTGACAGGGGGAGAAATGACCGGGGGAAGCAGAGGAAAGAAAAAAAAGGGGGGGGAGGGGGGGATCATGACAGGGTATGCAAGGATGGAAGGGAGATGGGGGGCCTCGGACGGGAGCATAGTCAACTCACTGTTTAGGAAGTCCATACAGCCAAGGCAACGTTGTCCAGGAGAAACAGAGCGGTTTACCGCGCGGGACAGGTGACAAACTGGGATGAGAGGCGAGGGATCAGTTACGGGACGAGCCGGCTCCATCGCGGCGCTCCAGCCAGGAGAGGATTGCTTGAGGGTCTTCGAAAAATTGAGCCTTACCATCGCACACAACACGGAGCCGCGCTGGGAAGAGCATTGCGTATGGTAGGTGATGCACGCGCAGCAGCCGCTTTGCCTCTGTGAATCGCGCCCTCCTCTTCTGAACTTCTGACGAAAAATCCGGATACACGGCCACCGTTACATTGCCAAGGGGGATATTCCCCTTCTCACGGGTAAGTCGGAGGACAGCGTCACGATCGCGGTAGTTCAGCAGCTTGGCGATGAAGGTCCTCGGGGGGGCCCCCTCCGGAGGGGGTTTTGCAGCAAGGCGATGGGCGCGCTCAACAACGAAAGTGGAGGAGAAGGCCTCCCTGCCAAAAGTTTTAACAAGCAGGTTTTCCAGGTAAGTAGGGGGGTCCGCTCCTTCCGAGCGTTCGGGAAGACCCACAAAACGTAGATTACATCTGCGAAGGCGATTCTCCATATCGTCCTGCTTAGAGAGCACCGCCTGGAGTTGGTGCTGCAAATTTTCCACCGTGACCTGGAGCGGGTGTAGGCCATCTTCCACGTGGTCCAGCCTGCGCTCTGTCTCCGACACCCGGTCCCGCAGCTTGTGCATGTCATGCCGAATGTGGGAGATGTCCACTTTAACTTCCTCGATCCTGGTTGTAAGGGACGTTTGGCAGGCAGCAATAGCCTCCAAAACCCGTGCGGTGTCGCCAGATGGACGGTCCTCACTCTCAGGGAGCATGGCGGCGCCATCTTCCTCCACCTGGTCCCGATCACCATGACGGCTCTTATCGAGTTTTGCCAGGGCCCCAGACCTCTTAGGGGGCGACATGTCGCTGTCAAATACTAGCGGCATAGGTGGGTGAGCTTGTTGCTAGTTTTCAGGGTAGATTCCCCCAGGATGGATGTAGATAGGATCAGCCACGAGCGGAGCTCTCACCCAGCACGTCCTACTCCATGCAGCTCCAGACCACGCCCCCCCCCCATCTCCATTTCTTAAAATTGTTCTATTGTCTATCCTCCCCAGCTCCTTTGCCTGTCAAAAATCACACATTTAGAGAATTTTTTTCTCTGCTGGTAGACATCTAATCCTGTTTTATTAGAGGCTCCAGAAACTAAAGAGATTCCTATAATGGATAATATAATGAACAATATGAGAATGGAGGAATTACTGGCTTTTGATATAGGTACTAATGTAATATTTTTTTTAACTATGGATGATATGGATTCTTTATTCCCAGTCTGATGCCATAAAAAATAAGTTGTGTTTTCGGGGAAACTATTCTGCATTATGTCTGCAACTGACTTTAGGTTATACTGGACAGCATTCTTTCATTTTTTCCTTTCATGCCTTCATTGTAGTTCCCAGACCAGGTTCACTCTTGGCATTATTTCTTATCGGTTATCATCATAAAGTTCCCTATGACTTGGGACTGCATTATTTGTCTTCAGAGTTAATGCTTTGACACATCCTTTATGACCGTACTGGTACTACGGTAAGATTTTGTTCATGTTTTTTTCCAATGTTATCAAAAATCATAATGCATCTGAAAGTGTTCAATGTACTGCTTTCTCTTTCAAAAATGCCAGCCTTAAAGTTAATTTGTAGGCAAAACTTTTTGTCATTTTGATAGCGTAAGAGAGGGTTATTGGTTCATTTTTAGCCATCTGTGCCCCTTTGGTGAGACCCATCCACGGCAGTATACATATGATTGTAGCCCCGCCTACTACCACCCACAGGACCAGTGCATAGCTATAAAAAGTTAATACCCACACAACAGCCCATTCCCTGTATATCGCTGAGAATGAACTGGGTGGGTTCAGTATGCTGCCATGGATAGACAACAGGAAAAGCAAATGACAATAAGTACAATACAATATTCTGTTTTCCTGGTGCCTCCATGGCAGCATACATATAATAGATAAATAACTATCTATCAGGGTGGGAAGCTTCAGCAAATTATATCATAAGAAAATGAGTAAGCTGCTGGCTTTCTGCCAAACAACAAGTGTAGTGAGGACTACTAATGCTGTCAGTAGTGCTGAAAGAATGCGCCATAATAGAACCAGATTGGCTCTCCTGCTTGTCATGTTGGCTGACATCTCTGCATAAGTTGCCCTCTCTAATGCTGTTGACCTGGACTGTCTCAAAGAGAACCTGTCCCTGGAAGGATATGCAGTCTTCTTCTGACTGAGGAAATGCTGTAACAAGTTTCTTACCTAGAGCCAGCTCTGGTTTCTTACCTGGTGTAATCGGCGCCTGGAGCCGTAATGCAGTCCACGCTGGAGCACAGCGCGGTGACCGCGCGATGACGTCATCGCCCGGTGCTGCGTGCATTCCAGTCTGGAACGCGGAAGTGCCGAATGCAATTAGCTGCATTCGGCACACATGCTGTTCTACTATAAACAGAGCAGCGTGTATGGTACACGCCGTTCTATTATTGTCAGCCGTAGCTTGGTCATGCTACAATCCTACTGCCAGCGCTCTCCACGCTACAGATCAACCTTACCAGGAATTGTTTTAAATTATTATCATTTTTTTTGTACTCACTGTTTAGCATTGTGATAGCTGTAGCTTACTGGTTTCTGCTTGTGGGTGTACCAAAAAATGTGCAAGTACCACCAATACATACTGTAGAAACATAGAAAAGTGATGGCATTGGGTCTGCTTTTTTTGTTTTATATATATATATATATATATATATATATATATATATATATATATATATACACACACACACACACACACACACATGTTTGTATTTTTTTTTTCATTACGTTTTTTTGTCTGAGTAACTAAAGATTTATATAGGCAATCGGGACCTCCTTCCTCCTGCTGATGATCTCTCTAGTGATACATCCTAGAAATCTTTTCGCTTTTCCCACTACCTGGTCACAATTTTTGCTGATTTTGCAATCATCTGAAATAAGTACCCCCAAATCATTTTCCTCTGTAGTACTGGCTAACACTTTACCTCCACTGTTCTTATTCCGTAGGTGCATTATTTTACATTTAGAAACATTGACCTGCAATTTCCACTCTGGGTATTATCAGTAGTTGTCAGAGACATATCAGGGATGTAGAACTTGGTGTGTGTGTTCCCATTCATTTTGAGGGGCACCCCAATACATATACATTAACAAAAAAAATGCATAACAAAGCAAAGTTGTAAATGCTTATGTCATTATGTCATACTGGGTTGGGTTGGCTCTCTCCCGCAAATCGCCGTCTCTGTACATCGGTCCTTTAAACAGCTATAGCAGGCGCACCCGCTGCACAGCGGGGGGAAACCAATGCGCGTGCCTGACGAATCGCGATTACCGCCAGCCACATGTGATCGCGGGCACGAGAGCCAGGACGGGGATTTGTATGTGTAAACACACAAATCTCCGTTCTGTCAGGAGAGGAGAGACAGATAATTTTCTCCTACAAAGTAGAAACAGTGATGGGTCTCCTCTAAGGACGAGCTCTGGTGTGTCCGCAAAGCCCACGCGCAGAGCCCGCCAGGAAGTCGGCACTGCGCTGCGCTAATCACAGGCAGGAAGACATTGTCCTGATGTGCGGCTGCAGAGATCGGGAAATGTCTCCCTGTCTGTGATTAGCGCAGCGCAGTGCCGACTTCCTGGCGGGCTCTGCATGTGGGCTTTGCGAACATGCCGGAGCTCATCCTTAGTCACCTCCTCTAGTCAGTACCATCCCCCCACAGTAAGAAACACACCTAGGGAACACATTTAACCCCTTGATTGCCCCCTAGTGTTAACTCTTTCCCTACCAGTGACATTTACAAAGTAATCAGTACATTTTTATAACACTGATCGCTGTATAAATGTCAATGACCCCAAAATGTGTCAAAAGTCTTGGATCTGTCGTTGCAATGTTGCAGTACCGCTAAAAATCGCTGATCACCACTATTACTTGTAAAAAAAAAATAATAATAAAAATCCCATAAATCTATTCCCTATTTTGTAGACGCTATAACTTTTGCGCAAACCAATCAATATACGTTTATTGCGATTTTTTTTTTTTACACCAAAAATATGTAGAAGAATACATATCGTCCTAAACTGATGAAGACATTTTTTTTTTTTTAAATTGGGCATATTTATTTTAGCAAAAAGTATAAAATATTGTTTTTTTTTTTTTCAAAATTGTTGTCCTTTTTTGTTTATAGAGCAAAAAATAAAAAACGCAGAGGTGATCAAATTCTACCAAAAGAAAGCTCTATTTCTGGGAAAAAAGAACGTCAATTTTGTTTGGGTACAGCGTCACAGGACCGCACAATTGTCAATTAAATTGACGCAGTGCCGTTTCACAAAAAAAAAGCCTGGTCATTAAGGGGGCAAATCCTCCCAGGGCTGAAGTGGTTAAATACCAATTTAAGGTGATGAGTGCAATTTTATAGCGAAAAATCAACATCGCCTCCCTACCCCTCCTTCAGAAATAGAATGTAACAAGCAGACTGGGAACACAATACCTGAGCTGCACATAACTCGCCAGGGTTTTGATCCTGCCGGAAACTGGTTGACCTTTCCTGAGGCCATAGCTTTTAAAATAGTTAAAGTTTCCCTCTACTTTCAAATGTCAAATAACATAAATGGAAATTTACTTAGACAAAATGCATTCATAAACAAATTAAAACCATTTCTGATGGAGAATTAAAAGGGTACAATTAAACAATTGCTACTGCATGAAATTACTGTTAAAAGGTTCCAAATCCCGAACTTGTATTTTTGATCGAAAATCAAGTAAGGAAGACATTTATTCTGAATGGTCGCTTTTAAATGCTTTTAAAAAGCTGTTATAGTACAATTCCTTCCACTTCAAAAAGCCATTCACTGGCACTTGTTTGCAGGGGAGTCTAATTTATAGGTTTTGTGTGTGTTTGCATTTAGGTACGGTGCTTGATTTAGTTGTAACTGTTAATAGCGATGTTCTCTTGCAGCGTTTATT
The DNA here is from genome assembly GCF_905171775.1 of Rana temporaria. Lineage (NCBI taxonomy): Eukaryota > Metazoa > Chordata > Amphibia > Anura > Ranidae > Rana > Rana temporaria. The sequence goes on from NC_053490.1 coordinate 401,358,690, forward strand.
AGGTAAAAAAATCGAGGAGCTTGAAAAAGACATGCCTATCGTGACATTAGGTTAGGTTGTAAATGTAATGGGGGAATTTATACATTAAACAGTGCTAATAAAACGGCTGAGAAAATTGCCCTGGAGGCTCCTATAGGCAATGATTTGCTTGATTATTAACTTGTTAATTTTTTGCCTTATCACTACACAAGAAGCAGACACCATAAATGAATGCCAAAGCTACCCAACATGGCTCAATTTATGCCATTTCCATCCATAATTCTAGCTGTGGGTGGCCCTCGTGGCATTACTCAGCCTGACAAAATTAAATTACAAAATAGGAGTCGGGTGAAAAATTGCCACCTGAAAAGTGATTGAATCCAATCAGATTCAGCCATTTTTGGTGCTCAGGCAGCCATGGGGGCTGTAGCTGCTTGAATATAATAGCCATGCAGATGTCACAATTTGTGCTGTTTACCATTGACGGGGGGAAAAGCTAGTGATTTCTCCCATTCAACCTGTGAACCGAACAAAAGTTATCCTTATGCCGCGTACACACGACATTTTTCATGACGAGAAAAATGCAATTTTTTAAATTGGTCATGAAAAACGAACGTGTGTAGGCAGGGCCGGTGCAAGGATTTTTGCCAACTCAGGCGAAGGTGCATTTTGACGCCCTCCCCCCGGAACGCACACGCGCACACACACACTATACATTATATATGTATATATATCAGACCCCCTCCACTAACTACAGATCCCCCCTCTCGCAGTATGGATCCCCCTCACTAAGAACAGACCCCCATCCTAAGTACAGACCACCCTCCGTCAGTATAGACCCCACACTAAGTACAAACCACCCTCCATTAGTATAGACCCCCCTCCCTCAGTATAGACACCCCATCAGTGTAGAATCCCCCCTCTTAGTGCAGACACCCCCCTTTAGTGCAGACACCCCCACTAGTATAGAATCCCCCTTAGTGCAGACCCCCACAGTATAGACACCCCCCATAGTGCAGACTTCCCCATCAATATAGACACCCCCATCATTATCGATACCCCCATCAGTACAGACCCCTCCCTCCAATACCCCCATGGCAGCTGACAGGGCGTATCACGGGGCATCAGCACACAGGGGGGTGCGGACAGCAGGGGGACAATTACAGAGGAGAGGGTGCAGATACAGAGGAGGGGAGGTAATTACAGAGATGGGGGGCAAATACAGAGGAGGGGAGGAAGAAAAAATACAGAGGAGGGGGGCGGAATACAGAGGAGGAGGGGGGAATAATACAGAGGAGGAGGGGGGAATAATACAGAGGAGGAGGAGGAAGGGGGAGAAATACAGAGGAGGAGGAGGAAGGGGGAGAAATACAGAGGAGGAGGAGGAAGGGGGAGAAATACAGAGGAGGAGGAGGAAGGGGGAGAAATACAGAGGAGGAGGAGGGGGGGGGAAATACAGAGGAGGAGAAGGAGGGGGAAGAAATACAGAGGAGGAGAAGGAGGGGGAAGAAATACAGAGGAGGAGAAGGAGGGGGAAGAAATACAGAGGAGGAGAAGGAGGGGGAAGAAATACAGAGGAGGAGAAGGAGGGGGGAGAAATACAGAGGAGAAGGAGGAGAGGGGAGAAATACAGAGGAGGAGGAGGAGGGGGAAATAATACAGAGGAGGAGAAGGAGGGGGAAGAAATACAGAGGAGGAGAAGGAGGGGGGAGAAATACAGAGGAGAAGGAGGAGAGGGGAGAAATACAGAGGAGGAGGAGGAGGGGGAAGAAATACAGAGGAGGAGAAGGAGGGGGAAGAAATACAGAGGAGGAGAAGGAGGGGGAAGAAATACAGAGGAGGAGAAGGAGGGGGGAGAAATACAGAGGAGAAGGAGGAGAGGGGAGAAATACAGAGGAGGAGGAGGGAGAAATACAGAGGAGGAGGAGGGGGGAGAAATACAGAGGAGGAGGAGGGGGGAGAAATACAGAGGAGGGGGGAGAAATACAGAGGAGGAGGAGGGGGAAGAGGGGGGGAGAAATACAGAGGAGGAGGAGGAGGGGGGAGAAATATAGAGGAGGAGGAGGGGGGAGAAATACAGAGGAGGAGGAGGGGGGAGAAATACAGAGGAGGAGGAGGGGGGAGAAATACAGAGGAGGAGGAGGGGGGAGAAATACAGAGGAGGAGGAGGAGGGGGGATAAATACAGAGGAGGAGGGAGAAATACAGAGGAGGGGGAAGAGGGGGGAGAAATACAGAGGAGGAGGAGGAGGGAGAAATACAGAGGAGGAGGAGGAGGGAGAAATACAGAGGAGGAGGAGGAGGAGGAGGAGGAGGGGGAGAAATACAGAGGAGGAGGAGGAGGGGGGAGAAATACAGAGGAGGAGGAGGGGGGAGAAATACAGAGGAGGAGGAGGGGGGAGAAATACAGAGGAGGAGGAGGGAGAAATACAGAGGAGGGGAGGGAGAAATACAGAGGAGGGGGAGAAATAGAGGAGGGGGAGAAATACAGAGGAGGAGGAGGAGGGGGGAGAAATACAGAGGAGGAGGAGGGGGGAAAAATACAGAGGAGGAGAAGGAAGGGAGAGAAATACAGAGGAGGAGGAGGGGGGGGAAATACAGAGGAGGAGGAGGAGGGGGGAGAAATACAGAGGAGGAGGGGGGAGAAATACAGAGGAGGAGAAGGAAGGGAGAGAAATACAGAGGAGGAGGAGGAGGGGGGAGAAATACAGAGGAGGAGGAGGAGGGGGGAGAAATACAGAGGAGGAGGAGGGGGGAGAAATACAGAGGAGGAGAAGGAGGGGGGAGAAATACAGAGGCGGGGGAGAAATACAGAGGCGGGGGGAGAAATACAGAGAAGGGGGGAGTAATACAGAGGAGGAGGAGGGGGGGGAAATACAGAGGCGGGGGGAGAAATACAGAGGAGGGGGGAGTAATACAGAGGAGGAGGAGGGGGGAGAAATACAGAGGCGGGGGGAGAAATACAGAGAAGGGGGGAGTAATACAGAGGAGGAGGAGGGGGGGGGAAATACAGAGGCGGGGGGAGAAATACAGAGGAGGGGGGAGTAATACAGAGGAGGAGGAGGGGGGAGAAATACAGAGGCGGGGGGAGAAATACAGAGGAGGGGGGAGTAATACAGAGGAGGAGGAGGGGGGAGTAATACAGAGGAGGAGGAGGGGGGAGAAATACAGAGGAGGAGGGGGGAGAAATACAGAGGCGGGGGAATACAGAGTCCAAACATAAGGGAGAGAGAGAGGTGACAGGCAGCTGCTGGTGTGGAAGTTTTTAATAAAAGAAATGTTTAAATACGATCCACTCACTCTTCATGAAGTCGGCTGTGCCATTCTCCCCTCTGATCCACGCTGCTGTTATCATTGAATCACTGGAGGAAACAGAGCGCGGGAAACTCATGTGAACTGTCAGCCTCTGATGATGGAGGCGTGGTTAAGCCTCCAGAATGCCCTGATTGGTCACAGCATCCCAGGCTGACAGCACATTGCAGTTTCCCCGCGGCTTTGTATCCTTGGCTTCCTCCAGCGATTCTATGAAAAAGCAGCGTGGATCAGAGGGGAGAATGGGACAGCCAACTTCACAGACTGACATGCCTACTACAGCTCTGACGTGAAGAGTGAGTGGATCGTATTTAAACATTTATTTTTATTAAAAACGTCCACACCAGCAGCTGCCTGTCACTTCTCTCTCTCCCCCTTTTGATTGCTCTGTAATTGCTTCCCCCGCCCGCCGCTCCGATCCCCCCTGCTGTCCGGGACTCCCTCTGTGCTGGGGCATAAAAGGAGGGTGACTATGCTGGTCAATTTGCCGCCCTGGGCAGCGCTAGCACTGTAAGGCAAGTGCCCAAGTTGCCTTGCGCTAGCGCCGGCCCTGTGTGTAGGCTCCGGAGCATTTTTCTCAACGCGAACGTAGTTTTTCACATCGTCGTTTTTCTTGTTGTGAAAAACAGTCGTGTGTAGGCTTTAACGACAGGAAAAAAAAACGTGCATGCTCAGAGGCAAGTTATGAGAAGGGAAATTTGCATAATCAGCCCAAAGGGTGGCACCATACAAATGGAACTTCCCCTTTATATTGCCGTTGTACGTGTTGTACGTCACCGCGCTTCGTTAGAGCATTTTTTATCACGATCGTGTGTATGCAAGGCAGGCTTGAGAGGAATCACATTGAGAAAAACTTTTTTTTTTTCATGACATGAAAAATGGTCGTGTGTACGCGGCATTAGTGTTCTCATACTACAAGCTCAGTCTTTGTGACATAGTCCTAATGTTTAGAACGAGAACACTTGGGCCTGGAAACACTATGGCTTAGCTGAACTAGGACCTACATGGTACATGTCATATAATAAGACAGATTCAGCCCACTATATTAGTTATAAAAAGGGATGAGCCTGATATTCGAGTCGAACATAAGTTCGACTCGAACACCGGGTGTTCGCCTGTTCGCCGAATAGCGAACAATTTGGGGTGTTCGCGGCAAATTCGAAAGCCGCAGAACACCCTTTAAAAGTCTATGGGAGAAATCAAAAGTGCAAATTTTAAAGGTAATATGCAAGTTATTGTCATAAAAAGTGTTTGGGGACCTGGGACCTGCCCAGGGGACATGCATCAATGCAAAAAAAAGTTTTAAAAACTGTTGTTTTTCCGGGAGCAGTGATTTTAATAATGCTTAAAGTGAAACATTAAAAGTGAAATATTCCTTTAAATGGATTTTAAGGGGAACCCCCGCTCTACAATTAAAAAAATAATGGCGTGGGGTTCCCCCCCAAAAAATCCAAACCAGACGCTTATCTAAACATGCAACCTGGCAGGCCGCAGGAAAAGAGGGGGGCGAGAGAGCCCCCCCCCTCCTGAACCGTACCAGGCCACATTCCCTCAACATGGGGAGGATGTCCCCATGTTGATGGGGACAAGGGCCTCATCCCCACAACCCTTGCCCGGTGTTTGTGGGGGTCTATGGGCAGGAAGGGGGAGAAATACAGAGGAGGAGGGGGGGGGGGAGAAATACAGAGGAGGAGGAGGGGGGGGGAAATACAGAGGAGGAGAAGGAGGGGGAAGAAATACAGAGGAGGAGAAGGAGGGGGAAGAAATACAGAGGAGGAGAAGGAGGGGGGAGAAATACAGAGGAGAAGGAGGAGAGGGGAGAAATACAGAGGAGGAGGAGGAGGGGGAAATAATACAGAGGAGGAGAAGGAGGGGGAAGAAATACAGAGGAGGAGAAGGAGGGGGGAGAAATACAGAGGAGAAGGAGGAGAGGGGAGAAATACAGAGGAGGAGGAGGAGGGGGAAGAAATACAGAGGAGGAGAAGGAGGGGGAAGAAATACAGAGGAGGAGAAGGAGGGGGAAGAAATACAGAGGAGGAGAAGGAGGGGGGAGAAATACAGAGGAGAAGGAGGAGAGGGGAGAAATACAGAGGAGGAGGAGGGAGAAATACAGAGGAGGAGGAGGGGGGAGAAATACAGAGGAGGAGGAGGGGGGAGAAATACAGAGGAGGGGGGAGAAATACAGAGGAGGAGGAGGGAGAAATACAGAGGAGGGGGAAGAGGGGGGGAGAAATACAGAGGAGGAGGAGGAGGGGGGAGAAATATAGAGGAGGAGGAGGGGGGAGAAATACAGAGGAGGAGGAGGGGGGAGAAATACAGAGGAGGAGGAGGGGGGAGAAATACAGAGGAGGAGGAGGGGGGAGAAATACAGAGGAGGAGGAGGAGGGGGGAGAAATACAGAGGAGGAGGGAGAAATACAGAGGAGGGGGAAGAGGGGGGAGAAATACAGAGGAGGAGGAGGAGGGAGAAATACAGAGGAGGAGAGGGGAGAAATACAGAGGAGGAGGAGGAGGGAGAAATACAGAGGAGGAGGAGGAGGAGGGGGAGAAATACAGAGGAGGAGGAGGAGGGGGGAGAAATACAGAGGAGGAGGAGGGGGGAGAAATACAGAGGAGGAGGAGGGGGGAGAAATACAGAGGAGGAGGAGGGAGAAATACAGAGGAGGGGAGGGAGAAATACAGAGGAGGGGGAGAAATAGAGGAGGGGGAGAAATACAGAGGAGGAGGAGGAGGGGGGAGAAATACAGAGGAGGAGGAGGGGGGAAAAATACAGAGGAGGAGAAGGAAGGGAGAGAAATACAGAGGAGGAGGAGGGGGGGGAAATACAGAGGAGGAGGAGGAGGGGGGAGAAATACAGAGGAGGAGGGGGAGAAATACAGAGGAGGAGAAGGAAGGGAGAGAAATACAGAGGAGGAGGAGGAGGGGGGAGAAATACAGAGGAGGAGGAGGAGGGGGGAGAAATACAGAGGAGGAGGAGGGGGGAGAAATACAGAGGAGGAGAAGGAGGGGGGAGAAATACAGAGGCGGGGGAGAAATACAGAGGCGGGGGGAGAAATACAGAGAAGGGGGGAGTAATACAGAGGAGGAGGAGGGGGGGGAAATACAGAGGCGGGGGGAGAAATACAGAGGAGGGGGGAGTAATACAGAGGAGGAGGAGGGGGGAGAAATACAGAGGCGGGGGGAGAAATACAGAGAAGGGGGGAGTAATACAGAGGAGGAGGAGGGGGGGGGAAATACAGAGGCGGGGGGAGAAATACAGAGGAGGGGGGAGTAATACAGAGGAGGAGGAGGGGGGAGAAATACAGAGGCGGGGGGAGAAATACAGAGGAGGGGGGAGTAATACAGAGGAGGAGGAGGGGGGAGTAATACAGAGGAGGAGGAGGGGGGAGAAATACAGAGGAGGAGGGGGGAGAAATACAGAGGCGGGGGAATACAGAGTCCAAACATAAGGGAGAGAGAGAGGTGACAGGCAGCTGCTGGTGTGGAAGTTTTTAATAAAAGAAATGTTTAAATACGATCCACTCACTCTTCATGAAGTCGGCTGTGCCATTCTCCCCTCTGATCCACGCTGCTGTTATCATTGAATCACTGGAGGAAACAGAGCGCGGGAAACTCATGTGAACTGTCAGCCTCTGATGATGGAGGCGTGGTTAAGCCTCCAGAATGCCCTGATTGGTCACAGCATCCCAGGCTGACAGCACATTGCAGTTTCCCCGCGGCTTTGTATCCTTGGCTTCCTCCAGCGATTCTATGAAAAAGCAGCGTGGATCAGAGGGGAGAATGGGACAGCCAACTTCACAGACTGACATGCCTACTACAGCTCTGACGTGAAGAGTGAGTGGATCGTATTTAAACATTTATTTTTATTAAAAACGTCCACACCAGCAGCTGCCTGTCACTTCTCTCTCTCCCCCTTTTGATTGCTCTGTAATTGCTTCCCCCGCCCGCCGCTCCGATCCCCCCTGCTGTCCGGGACTCCCTCTGTGCTGGGGCATAAAAGGAGGGTGACTATGCTGGTCAATTTGCCGCCCTGGGCAGCGCTAGCACTGTAAGGCAAGTGCCCAAGTTGCCTTGCGCTAGCGCCGGCCCTGTGTGTAGGCTCCGGAGCATTTTTCTCAACGCGAACGTAGTTTTTCACATCGTCGTTTTTCTTGTTGTGAAAAACAGTCGTGTGTAGGCTTTAACGACAGGAAAAAAAAACGTGCATGCTCAGAGGCAAGTTATGAGAAGGGAAATTTGCATAATCAGCCCAAAGGGTGGCACCATACAAATGGAACTTCCCCTTTATATTGCCGTTGTACGTGTTGTACGTCACCGCGCTTCGTTAGAGCATTTTTTATCACGATCGTGTGTATGCAAGGCAGGCTTGAGAGGAATCACATTGAGAAAAACTTTTTTTTTTTCATGACATGAAAAATGGTCGTGTGTACGCGGCATTAGTGTTCTCATACTACAAGCTCAGTCTTTGTGACATAGTCCTAATGTTTAGAACGAGAACACTTGGGCCTGGAAACACTATGGCTTAGCTGAACTAGGACCTACATGGTACATGTCATATAATAAGACAGATTCAGCCCACTATATTAGTTATAAAAAGGGATGAGCCTGATATTCGAGTCGAACATAAGTTCGACTCGAACACCGGGTGTTCGCCTGTTCGCCGAATAGCGAACAATTTGGGGTGTTCGCGGCAAATTCGAAAGCCGCAGAACACCCTTTAAAAGTCTATGGGAGAAATCAAAAGTGCAAATTTTAAAGGTAATATGCAAGTTATTGTCATAAAAAGTGTTTGGGGACCTGGGACCTGCCCAGGGGACATGCATCAATGCAAAAAAAAGTTTTAAAAACTGTTGTTTTTCCGGGAGCAGTGATTTTAATAATGCTTAAAGTGAAACATTAAAAGTGAAATATTCCTTTAAATGGATTTTAAGGGGAACCCCCGCTCTACAATTAAAAAAATAATGGCGTGGGGTTCCCCCCCAAAAAATCCAAACCAGACGCTTATCTAAACATGCAACCTGGCAGGCCGCAGGAAAAGAGGGGGGCGAGAGAGCCCCCCCCTTCCTGAACCGTACCAGGCCACATTCCCTCAACATGGGGAGGATGTCCCCATGTTGATGGGGACAAGGGCCTCATCCCCACAACCCTTGCCCGGTGTTTGTGGGGGTCTATGGGCAGGGAGGGGGCTTATCGGAATCTGGAAGCCCTTGTCCCCATCAATATGGGGACATCCTCCCCATGTTGAGGGCATGTGGCCTGGTACGGTTCAAGAGGGGGGCACTCTTTCGCCCCGCCTCTTTTCCTGCGGCCTGCCATGTTGCTTGCTCGGGTAAGGGTCTGGTATAGATTTTTGGGGGGAACCCCACACCATTTTTTTTATTTTGGTGAGAGGTTCCCCTTAAAATCCATACCAGACCTAAAGGGTCTGTAGAAAAGGTATTTATACTGTTTTTTTTTCTTTTTAGGGCTAGATAGGTTAGTGTTAGAATGTTGGTGGTTATAGATGCAGGGATTTTAGTTTTTGCATGGACTTCCACTTTAAAGTTTTTGTATGATATATGAGAGTTTATCTACACCTCTGGTAGCTTGGTGTGCTCCTGTACCCTTTCCACATATTAGATGACATTTAAAATAAGCACCAGTGGACAGACTTGGACATTTACAAAATTATCTTTTTGTGATCATGCTGAAAGTGAAAAATGTAATGGAATAGTGCTGCAGATCTGATACTTTCTTTTTGTTGCATCATAGTGACATCAAGTGGCAAGACTGGATATTGCATGAAGGTACAATATCAGACTTCATTGTGTCTGTAAGTAACATTCATCTAAAGTATTTTTTTTTACATTTGAATAGTGCGGTGAGGGGTTAAAACCCCATCTTGTTTTTTTTTTTAATGCTCTGTGTCCCCACTAAGGCTGCATTCACACCTGAGCGTAGGTCGTTCGGACGTTTTTTCCGGCGTTTTGTCGCGCGTATTCATGCTTATTTGCGCTTTTGAATACAGCGTCGTCCGACGTTTTTGTACTTCGACGTTTTTTATTTTAGCCAATAGGAAAAATGATCATCTTTTAATCACTTGTTGCTATGTTGGTAGATTTTTTTTATCTTCTGCCTTGGTGTTCTATTGATTAAAGCGACAAAACGCCCGTAGCAAACGCTCGTTGTCGCGCTAGTCGCTTGAATCGAGCGTTTCCATTACTTTCTATGGGAAATGGAAACGCTCAAAAACGCCCAAACCGCCCGATTCGCGCAACAAAAAAGGGTCAGGAACTTGTTTGAGCTTCAGGCGTTCGGCGTCAGGCGTTTTGGAGTGGAGATGTGAACCATCTCCATAGAGAATAATGTTTTTTTTTTCACCTCTAGCATTTTTGAGCGTCGCGCTTCAGGCGACAAAATGCTCAGGTGTGAATGCAGCCTAAAGAGATTTATTCTCTCTGTCCTGGATGGCACTATCACTGGGACTAACAATGTAAAATAATGAGTTGTCACCAGAACAGGGAAGAAATATTCCAGTGGGGACACTTGTCTCACAACTGTTTGCAACCACAAACTGTAAGGATACAGCGGTTGCAAAGCGTGCTGGATGCGAGCCCCAGGGGGTGCACAGAGGGCGTGGTTCTGAGGCAGGGGCGGACTGACAACTCATGGGGCCCAGAGGTGTATTTAGGTTTTGTGCTGCCCTAGGCCTGACTAAACTCATGCGCCCCCTAATTTAAATATGACCCACCCCTTCCTGTTTAAGACATGCCCTATCATCTGTAAACCACACCCCTTCCACTTTAGGCTCCACCTTTTCCTGTTAGAGCTCCGCCTCTTACTCTCTGTACATTAGCACACTCACGCACCATTCACTCCATACTTACATCAATCAATCCAGTTGGCTCCTGTCTAAATTGTTGCCCTTACCATGTGTATGTATGTATGAATGCTAGTTAGGGACTTTAGATTGTAAGCTCCTTGAGGGCAGGGACTGATGTGCGCCTCTGGTATGACATGCACCCAGTCTGGCCAATCACCGACCGTTTAATGCGGGCGTCAGTCGCTCCCTCCCCCTGGCCAAGTATGCCCCATGTATGTTGCTAGCGCAAGTGCCACGCTACAGGATGCCGCGCCAGGGGCTAAATTTATGAGGGAGACAGAAGGCAGCCGATTAAATAAAAGGACGGATCAGGGGTCTTTTTTTTTCGTGCGGGGGCAGCTTTGGTGCCCGTGCCCCCCCCCCGCAAAGTGCCGCCCTAGGCCTAGGCCTTGTCGGCCTAGGCCAAGATACATCCCTGATGGGGCCCCCGGGCAATAGAAGATTATGGGGCCCCCGGGCTTACAGATGGCCACCAAGCCAGGAGGCATTACAGAGGCGGGGCAGCTAAAATCTCAGGATTTTCACATCAAAAGCATGTCGGTTTTGGACATATCAGGGACAGATGTAAAAAAAAAAAAAAAACACAGATTTTTACATACTGTCCCTGGTTTTAATGAGCCTGGCAACCCTGATGGGGCCCCTTAGTGGCATGGGGCCCTCGGGCACTGCCCGAATGCCTCAATGGTCAGTCCGCCCCTGTTCTGAGGGGACATCCATGGCCGCCCTCTCAGAACGAGAGAGACGTGTTGTAGCTGTCTTTTGGCTATAGTGTGGGTCTGAAGTGTTTAAAGCAGAACTAAACCCTCCTATCCTTTTCAGCCAAGGAAGCTGCCATCTTACTTCTGTTTGATCTAAAACTGCCATGATGCTACACATGTGGTTAGTTATGACATCAGTCATTTGATGCTTTGACAGTTTGCTTGATAGCACAACCAATGTCTCAGTTAGAATGTCGGGAATGAAACAATTTTTTGAAACCATTAAATTGATGAGTTTAGTTCTGTTTTAACTGTTTCCCAAAACAGTTTAATTCAAGACATCCCATGAATGATAACTGTCGCAGACACCTTGTGCTTTCAGCTGAACTGTCAAGTCATCAAATGGCTGGTGTTATGACTGAGGCCTGGTTCACACTTATGCAAGTTGCAGTTTGTATATTCCAGGTGCATTTTGTATTTTTCAATACATATTTTTGATCCATTGAAGTCTATGGAACCAAAAACCAAAAAAAAGTCCCTGGCCCTTTATATAAAATACACAAATGTGAAATACATCCACAGGAAACCATGTTAAATGGACTGTAGTATGTTTCTGCAAAACCGAAAATGCACAAAAAAATGCATAGGTGTGAACTAGGCTTTATTACATGTGCAGCACCATGGCAACTTCATATCAAACAGAGGCTATTAGCTAGATTCACAAAGAGTTAAGCCGGCGTATCAGTAGATACGCCGTCGTATCTCTGAATCTAAGCCGTCGTACATTTAAGTGTATTCTCAAATTTAGATACACTTAAATGTAGCTAAGATACGACTGCCTGCGCCGTCGTATCTTAGATGTCTAGTTCCGGCGGCCGCTAGGGGCGTGAACGCTGATTTACGCCTAGAATGCGTAAATCAGCGAGATACGCCTATTCACGAACGTACGCTTGCCCGTCGCAGTAAAGATACGCCGTTTACGTAAGGCGTTTTCAGGCGTAAAGTTAGTCGAACAAATAGCTGGCCTAGCCAATGTTAAGTTTGGACATCGTTCTCGCGTCAAATTTTGAAAATTTTACGTTGTTTGTGTAAGTCGTCCGTGAATGGGGCTGGACGTAATTTCCGTTCACGTCGAAACCAATACGTCCTTGCAGCGTACTTTGGAGCAATGCACACTGGGATATGTCCACGGACGGCCCATGCACCGTTCGTTAAAAACGTCAATCACGTCGGGTCATGGTTTATTTACATAAAACACGCCCACCTCTTCACAATTTTAATTTGGCACGCTTACGCCGGCCCATTTACGCTACGCCGCCGTAACTTAGGAGGCAAGTGCTTTGTGAATACAGCACTTGCCTCTCTGACTTACAGCGGCGTAGCGTAAATACGATGCACTACGCCGGCTGAAACATACGCCGCCCTACGTGAATCCAGCTATATGATGCCATTTTCCTTGGGTGTACAGGATACAAGGGTTTAGTTCCGTTTTAAGAGTAAAGCTCACCGCACATTACTGCCTGATTCTATGATCTCCTTCAGATTGATCTGCCAACAACTATGTAGTGCAAGGACCTACCTGATTGAATACCAACTAACTGGATGGTTTAGGTAGGTCGGAGTCCTCATATTTCACAGATTTGGTAAATCCAAAATAACGAACGCGAAAACCTTTGTGGATCGCCGTAAAAGCTCATTTGCATACCCGACACTGGAAAATGACGCAAACTCCACCCAGCGGCGGCCGAAGTATTGCATCCTAAGATCCGACCGTGTAAGTCAATTACACCTGTCGGATCTTAGGGCTATCTATGCGTAACTGATTCTATGAATCAGTCGCATAGATACTCTAAGGCCCCATACACACGGGAGGATTTATCCGCGGATACGGTCCAGCGGACCGTTTCCGCGGATAAATCCTCTCGAGGATTTCAGCAGATTTTAATGCGATGGAGTGTACTCACCATCGCATTGAAATCCGCGCCGAAATCCTCTGGCGATGACGTGTCGCGCCGTCGCCGCGATTATGACGCGGCGACGCTGTCATATAAGGAATTCCACGCATGCGTCGAATCATTACGGCGCATGCGGGGGATCCCTGCGGACGGATGGATCCGGTGAGTCTGTACAGACCAGCGGATCCATCCGTTGGGATGGACTCCAGCAGATGGATATGTTCTGCATGTCAGCAAATATTCGATCTGCTGGAATCCATCCCAGGGGAGATATATCCGCGGAAAAAGATCCGCTGGCGTGTACACACCATAGGATCTATCCGCTGAAACCCATTTGCTGGGATTTATCTGCGGATGGATTCTATGGTGTGTACGGGGCCTGAGGCCCCGTACACACGACCAAACATGTATGCTGAAACTGGTCCGCGGACCAGTTTCAGCATACATGTTTGGTCGTGTGTAGGCGCGAGCGGGCCGAATTCCAGCAAACATTTGCCCGCCAGGCCTTTTCCCAGCAGACAAATATTCCTGGACGTGTTTTAAAACCGTCCGCTGGAATCCTGCCCGCTCGGACATGTACGGTCGTCAGTACAGACCTACCGTACATGTCCGAGCGCCCGCCATCCCTCGCATGCGTCGAATGACTTTGCATGCGTGGAAGCCTTTAAATGGCAGGCCCGCCCACGTCGCCGCATCATCACCGCGTCATTGTCGCGGCGACAACGCGGACACGCCCCGCGTATTGTTTACGCGCGGACTTCTGTACGATGGTTAATACTGCCATCGTACAGAAGCCCTCTGGCAGACATGTACGGTGAAAACGGTCTGACGGACCGGTTTCATCGTACATGTTTGCTCGTTAGTACCCGGCCTGAGAGTTACGACGGCGTATCAGGAGATACACCGTCGTATCTCTTCTGTGAATCTGGCCCTATAAGTTTTGCGCAAACCAATCAATATACGCTTCTTGCGATTTATTTTACCAATAATATGTAGAAGATTACGTATTGGCCTAAACTGAGGAAAATGTATTTATTTTTTCTCCTGGAGGGGAGAATTCCTCCCTCCACCTTGTTTGCGTGGCTCAACGAAAGAAGAACAAAAGAACATCTTCAGAATAGTGCATGTAATCAGCCTGTAGATTCTCACAAAATAGCTACGAAAGGCTGTAGCTGCAAACAAATGTCTGTCCTTAACTTTGTCTCGAGTTTACATCCTGATTGGATACAGTACTTTCCCCAGACACAGCAAGATGAAATGGTCACGCCATGGTTTGTTTGTACGAAAAAATCAGAGAGAGTCGAATGCGTGGGCTAGTAGTGCATTCAGACTGCCAGCCAATGCTGTCAACTAATAAAATAATCTGTTCCGGTCCAGCAGTGCCTCATCAACAGTCCGTGCGGTGACAGTAAGGACACTAGGCAATATATTTGCTTTGTTAAAGGGTCACTCCACCCAAAGCTATTTCCTTTTTAATAAAATGGAAATTTTCAACCTCACATAATGCTGCACTGGGAATGGGGAGTTCCAGCCTTTTTTATGTTTATTAAAAGTCAGCAGCTACAAAAAGTGTAGCTGCTGTCTTTTAATAAACATTTACCTGTTCCACTGTCCAGCGCCGCGCCGCCTGGAGCTTCACTCCTCTCCCCCCCCCCTCTGCGCCTGCGCCTCCATTCTAACTGTGGGCACCTGGCCGTGACAGCTTTCGGCTTCATGGCTGGGCACTCACTGCGCATGCACGAGTGGCGCTGCGCTCCCTGAGTGGACAGGCAATTGCCTGGGACCTGTCACGTGTACCAGGTGATCGCATACAGGGAGGGGCCGCCAACAGGAAGTCCCACTCCTACTGAAGCCCCCACTCCCCCCCCCCCCAAAAAAAAATGACATGCCAAATGTGCCATGTAAGGGGGCAAGGAGTGGTTTAAAGGGGGCAAGGAGTGGTTTAAGCGGAAGTTCCACTTTTGGGTGGAACTCCGCTTTAAGCTCTGGGGGCATTAAAGTGGATGTAAACCCAATTCATGAAATTTGAGCTGGGCACATATATATATGCAGTATTTTGTTATCTCTCTTCAAAGAGCCAAGTCCAGTAAGCTCTCTCCTGACCCGTTCCTCTGTTATCAACCTGATAACTCCTGACAAATTCTCGGACACATCAGATAAGGGTGTGTTCCTTTCCTCCAATCAGCAATTTTAGCTATCTTGGCTGTATGCCCAGACATCACACTGTGTTAAACAGTAAGAGAAGACCTCCTAATACAATCTGAACTTTCTAAACAGTATATAAATATGAAGACAGCAGATATGGATGTAAAACCTATGTAGAGTGATTTGGTTCATCCCTGTGTATCATCTGAGGCTGTTCACTTCACTGGGTGTATGAAGGGTTTACATCCACTTTAAAGTCAACTGCACCATTGACTAAGACTACATATACACTGGAAATTAAAGGGGTTGTAAAGTTTTTTTTTTATTTTTTCCCTAAATTGCTTCCTTTACTTTAGTGTAGTCCTCCTTCACGTACCCCATCCTTCGATTTTGCTTTTAAATGTCCTTATTTCTTCTGGGAAATCCTCACTTCCTGTTCTTCTTTCTGTAACTCCACACAGTAATGCAAAGCTTTCTCCCTGGTGTGGAGTGTCGTGCTTGCCCCCTCCCTTGGACTACAGGAGAGTTAGGACACCCACTAACACACAGCTCCTTTCTCCATCTGCAATGTAGAGAGCATCCTGACTCTCCTGTAGTCCAAAGGAGGGGGCGAGCATGACACTCCACACCAGGGAGAAAGCCTTGCATTACTGTGTGGAGTTACAGACAGAAGAACAGGAAGTGAGGATTTCTCAGAAGAAATAAGGACATTTAAAAGCAAAATCGAAGGATGAGGTAAGTGAAGGAGGACTGCACTAAGGCAAAGGAAGCTATTTAGGGAAAAAAAATTGTACCTTCACAACCCCTTTAAGCTCATGTGCATCAAGTCCTGGCGTTTTGAGCGTCCAGGAGGCACAAGTGCATTGTTCAGTGCTGCTGTCTGCAGCCTGTCAAAAGAGGCTAAAATGGACTGCAACTGGATGCAGCATATCGGCATTCCAGGCATATGTCCCTGACCACTACAGTACAGTGCCCATCCATGTCCAGCCACAGTATATTTCAGGCTTTCATAGAATTTTGACAGGCTGCAGGCAGCAGAGCTGTTTGCTGCACCTGTGCTTCCTAAGTGCAAGAAAACTCCAGAATTGTACACTCAGGGGTTAAACGTTTAGTGTCCATGTGACCTTAGTAAAGTGTTTTGGCACAAGGACAGTATCTATAACCAGAATGAATTAATCCACTACATTTAAAATTCAAAACAGGTTGAAGTGATTCTAAGGTGACAGATGTAAGCTAATACCTCCCAACCTGCCAATAATCTACAGGGGTCTTTTTCTTTTCTTTTTTTTCATGGAAATTTTAATTGAGCACCATGACGTTCAGCTGGTGACCTTCTCTTCTCACTTCTCAAAATATCCTCACCTGTATGGCATTAGGAGTCAAAGGGGCCAACACAAATCAGTGTTGCCAACTGTCCATATTTTTACGGAAACTCCGTAAAAACGGGCACTTTTTTCCCCGTCTGTAAACGTCCGTAGTTGCGGGAATGTGCCAGGAAAAATAGCCGAGATCGGTTCGGCTTGGAACTGCACATGCGCAGTTCCGGAGCTTGCCGAGCATATGCTGTATTTGGCCGGCAGGGGTGGATTTCACAAAGGCTGTGCCCTGCGGCACCGATGAGTGATGTATAAAAACATCCCGCCAGGCGCTCGCATGCCAGAATTTTAAATCTGTAACTAACCAGGAGGTCGGAGGAGCACAGCACTGGAGCAGGAGTCAGGGCTCGGAGGCTGAGTAGCACGCAGTGGCGGTGGAATGGAGGAGCCTGCTGCATCCAGGCAATACAAAGTTTACAGGAGAGTCAGGGACGGACAGAGTGACAGACAGCCCAGCCGACAGTGACATCAGGTGATAGTGGCAGAGGGGGATCTGATGGAGGCAGGGGGTGATGGTGGCACCGCAGAGGGGGACGATGGAGGCAGGGGGTTAATGGAGATTGGGGGCAGGGGGTGATTGGAGGCAGGGGGTGATGGTGGCTGTGGTGGCACCGCAGAGATGGATGGAGACAGGGGGATATTGGAGGCAGGGGGTGTTAGTGGCAGGAGGTGATTGGAGGCAGGGGGTGTTGGTGGCAACGCAGAGGGGGATGGTGGCACCGCAGAGGGTGGGGGATGGAGACAGGGGTTGTTGGTGGCACTGCGGTGGGGGATGAAGGCAGGGGACGATGGAAGCAGGGGGTGATTGGAGGCAGGGGGCCTGGAGGAGATTGAAGGCAGGCGGTGATTGGAGGCAGGGGGTGATTGGAGGCAGGGGGAGATTGGAGGCAGGGTGTTATTGGAGCAGGGGGTGATTGGAGGCAGGGGGTGTTGGTGGCACTGCAGAGGGGAAGGGTGGAACCGCAGAGGGTGGGGGATAGAGACAGGGGTTGTTGGTGGCACCGCAGAGGGGGATGGAGGCAGGGGACGATGGAGGCAGGGGGTGATTGGAGGCAAAGGGCCTTATTATATCGAAAATAACAAAAATATGTTTTTTTACCTTAATATCTACCTTAAATCACATTGCTATTTGCCTAGCGTACTTGTAAAGTAACGCAGTGCCTTATCGCAAAATAGGGCCTGGTTAGAAAGGGGGGTTACATTTTCCGGAAATCAAGTGGTTAAGGGGAAGTGGTGGGGGGTGCTAAAAATGCAGCTCCACAACATGTTTCCCCCAAAACAGAACACAAGCGCAAACTAGGCCTAATGGTAAGTTTACAGTATTTCTTTATTTTGTTGCATGGAAGAGAAAATACATTTAAAATATGCAGTCTTGGGATATAAAGACATAATTTTTTTTTCTGCTGCATAGACTGTTGCATGTTGATTACATTTACATGTAAATTATGTGATTATTGCATAGCAATGTCTTGTGAGGTATGTCCCTTTATGTTATATAACAATTTGCAATTGCTTGTAATGTCATCCTCAATATAATAAACTCAGTAATAACTCTCTTTATTTGTGTTCAGTTCTATTAATATACAAAGTAGCGTGATCTATAAACATTTATGAATGTTGTAGTGGTTGATTAAAAATGGAATTATAGAAATTCATGCATTATTTCAACTAAATATACAGTGATATTTTGGACACATTCGTTTTGGAATTGGAAAGTGAGCATATTGAAGGAGTTTCTAATACAATAATGTAAAACCAGGGCTGGGACAAGGGGTGGGTAGGAGGAGCGGCTGCCCTGGGCGCAATTGTTTTTTGCTTGGATGTGGGAACCCTGACCCTGAGGGAAGGGGGGGGGCGCAGTTTGGCATCTTTGCCCTGGGCGCTGGCCTTGTGCCATCACTGTGTACAACATAAGAGCCCATTTCATGCGGTTGATCCTGAAAAGGCCCTGGCTGGGGTTTACAGCTGCAAGTCCATCTAGCTTGCTGTCTGGTAAGCGTGTATTCCCTATGGTGTGAGCACTTTTGGTGGTGGATTTTTTCGCTGATGTCACTCATTTATGCAACAATCTGTTGGTAGATCTCCACTCAATTTGTTGCTTAATTTTTTATTCACCATTGGACATTGATTTCTTATTCACCATTGGACATTGATTTCTTATTCACCATTGGACATTCATTGATGATTTATATTTATTGTATCACTCAGTTTAATCCATAATTTTGGTATATTTTATTTTTCACTGATCAATTAATTAACCATTTCTGTATAATCTCTCGGCACTTCACACCCTCACTGGGTGTTGGTCTTATTTATTCCTGTTATATTATCCATCATGATTATTCATCTAGAGGTTTTTATTTAGGGGGGCTAGCGCAACTATATTCCTTTGTTATTGTCACTAGTGTGTATTTTCACTTTTAGTTGCTGCTTACTTTAGGTGTGTTTTTTATTTTATTTAGCGCTGTATTTTTCTTTTCCACAGTTTTTCAGGTGGACCTTATAAGAAGGTCCATGCATTCCTATGGACAGGTGGGTGTAAACAGACTTGTGTCTGATAAAAAAAAAAAATGGAGTGGAATCCAACCTCTTCTGTTTTGATGGATTGGATCATAGCATACTAGCTCATTATTAATTACTTACCTTAGATCGAAGCCCCCACAGCGGTCCTCGGACACGTCCTCCATCGCCATCATGATACCCAGGGTGAACGGCACGATCGCCGCGCATGCGCATATTTCCGGCACTTTCCGGCAGGCTCCCATTCAAGAGCCACCACGCTTAGGGCGCATGCGCGCCGTAGCTTTTGGCACCCGCTTTTCTGCAAATATCTCCTTAACCATGTAGATTAAGGAGATATTACAAGCACCTTAATGTAGGCTTACCCGTAGTTGCAAGTACTAGCAGAGGGTATACAACCGCTTTAAGGCAGCCTATTGGGCCTTTGAGCTGCTGATGTAGCACAACAGATGTAAAAATGTGCATGACCTTTTTTCAAAACCCATCACACTACAGTGCATGAAATGTGCATTTTGGTGCTCTGTTGTGCATCATGCACAGTACTCTATTGCACTGTAGTGTGTGTTGGTATGCCCCGCAGTGCACTGCACATAGAACAGGTGCATTACCATGCATTGTTGCAACCTGTGTCAACATGTGTGTTTTAGTGTGTGTTGCCACAACACATAAGTGTGAATGGGCCCTCGTCATTTAAAAAAAAAATAATTGCCGCGTACACACGACCGTTTTTCGGGTTGTAAAAAATTACGTTTTTTTTATGTCATTAAAAAAGATCGTGTTTGGGCTCCAGAGCATTTTTAACAATGTAAAAAATGGGCATTAAAAATTTAGAACATGCTCTAAATTTTCATGTCGTTTTTAACGTTGTCGTTTTTAACGTCGTAAAAAATGGTTGTGTGTGGGCTTTAACAACGTGAAAAAAACACCCATGCTCAGAAGCAAGTTATGAGCCAGGAGCGCTCATTCTGGTAAAACTAGCGTTCGTAATGGAGTAAGCACATTCATCACGCTGTAACAGACTGAAAAGCGTGAATCGTCTTTTACTAACACAAAATCAGCAAAAGCAGCCCAAAGGGTGGCGCCATCCGAATGGAACTTCCCCTTTATAGTGCCATCGTACGTGTTGTACGTCACCGTGCTTTGCTAGAGCATTTTTTTTTTACGATTGTGTGTAGGCAAGGCAAGTTTTAACGATCGGGTTGAAAAATTTTTTTTTTTTTTCTAGACCATTAAAAATCTCATTTTTTACAACCCGAAAAACGGTCGTGTGTATGCGGCATCACTTTCATCAAAAGAAAACATGTTCCATATTCAAATAGAACCACAGAGAATAGAGCACACATACAAAAAAAGACTTTCAAATCTTACAAGGCTACTTAAAAACACCTGATCTTAATAAGTAAATATAGGGATTTAGTCACATCATATGGCCATACCATGCTAAATTTAGCCCACCACTGCGTCAAAGTACCCCATTTTCAGTGGGTCGTACACTATTCATAGAATAAAAGATTAATCCAATTTCGCTTAACACGACACTGTTTACATTGATGATTGCTGTGATTGGTCATCACAACAGTCACATGTTACAGTGCCATCTAGCTTGGTTCAGTACACAGTGGGGCAGATCCACGTAGCGCGGCGCATTCCTCCGTCCGGCGTAGCGTATCTCTGATACGCTACGCCTCCATAACTTACAGGTTTTTTTTTGTATCCTGAAAGAATTTCCGCCGTAAGTTATGGCGGCGTAGCGTAACTTAGGCGGCGTAAGGGCGCGCAATTCAAATGGATGTGATGGGGGCGTGTTTTATGTAAATACGTCTTGACCCGACGTAAACAACGTTTTTTTCCAACTGCGCATGCGCCGTCCGTGGGGGTATGCTCGAAATTAAACCAGAACAAGCCAATGCTTACGACGGTGACATCATTCTACGCAAAGCCCTATTCGCGAACGACTTACGCAAACGACGTAATATTTAAAAAATTTGACGCGGGAACGACGGCCATACTTAACATAGGATACGCCTCATATAGCAGGGGTAACTATACGCCGAAAAAAGCCTTACGGAAACGACGTGAAAAAATGCGCCGGCCGGACGTACGTTCGTGGATCGCCGTATCTAGCTAATTTGCATACTCATTGCGGAATTCAAGGGAAACGCCACCTAGCGGCCAGCGTAAATATGCACCTACGATCAGACGGCGTACTAAGGCCCCATACTCACGACCAAACATGTCTGCTGAAACTGGCCCGCAGGCCAGTTTCAGCAGACATGTTTGGTCGTGTGTGGGCGCGAGCGGGCCGAATTCCAGCAAACATTTGCCCACCGGGCCTTTTCCCAGCAGACAAATATTCCTGGACTTGTTTTAAAACAGTCCGCTGGAATTCTGCCCGCTCGGACATGTACGGTCGTCAGTACAGACCTACCGTACATGTCCAGGCGCCCGCCGTCCCTCGCATGCGTCGAATGACTTCGACGCATGCGTGGAAGCATTTTAAAGGCGGGCCGCCCACGTCGCCGCGTCATTGTCGCGGCGACACCGCGTCATCGACGCGGCGACACCGCGGACACGCCCCGCGTATTGTTTACGCGCGGACTTCTGTACGATGGTGTGTACAACCATCGTACAGAAGCCCTCTGGCAGACATGTATGGTGAAAACGGTCCGACGGACCGCTTTCACCATACATGTTTGGTCGTGAGTACCCGGCCTAAGACGTACGCCTGTCGGATCGAGCCCACATTCAGTCGTATCTTGTTTTGTGGATACAAAACACAGATACGACAGGGCATTTTAAAAATTACGCCACGTATCCATAGATACGCCGGTGTAATTCGTTTGTGGATCTGGCCCAGTGTCTGTAAACAGCCAGCAAGGTGAAGCCGCTGCCAGAGGCTGATTTCTGCTCTGGCATTTATAAAGATTTCCTCTGCTTTGCTGTATGGGAGTAGGTAAATGGTTAAACTATACATCTGGATACACTTAAAGCTGCTTATCTCTTTGAATCTACTGATTATGCACCTTCCTCTGAAAGTAAACTCTGATTAGACTCTATAATGTGCTTCGTTTAAGCCTAGATTGTGACAGGTTTATTTAAATGCTGGCTTCTGTGGTTCCATTATAGAGGTTGGTTGTGCTGGCTGTTTACTTGAGCGCTGTTCCACTCCATATTTTTTTTTTTTTTTATGTACCATAGTATGTGATGCTTTCTAATTCTAGCAGTCCATTTACAGTCTAGAAAGTCTCCCTGCATGTCTGCCAGACAATATCAATGTCAGACTCTTGCTTTGATTCCCACCTCATTTCAGGAGCTGAATGCATAGGGGTAGATCCACATACAAATACATCGGCCCAGCGTATGTGAGATACGCTACGCCGCTGTAACTTACTTTTTGCTGGTTCGAATCCCCAAAGAATTTGCGTAGTGTATCTCAAGCGGCGTAACGGCGCGGAATTCAAATCAGCGATTAGGGGGCGTGTTTCATTTAAATGAAGCGCGTCTCCGCGCCGAATGAACTGCGCATGCGCCGTCCCTAAATTTCCCGCCGTTCTTTGCGCTAAATGACGTCGCAAAGTTTTTAACATAGACGTGACTTACGTACATTCCGATTCACGGACGACTTACGCAAAAAAATTAAACTTAAAATTCAAATTAAACGCGGGAACGACGGCCATACTTAACATGGCAAATCTAACTATACGCAACGAAATACCAGCTTTAACTATACGCCGGAAAACACGACTACAGACGCCGTAAAAAAATGCACCCGCCACTCGTACGTTCGTGGATCGTCGGAAATAGCTAATTTGCATACCCAATGCGGAAAACGACGTGAATGCCACCCAGCGGACGCCGAAGTATTGCATCTTAGATCCGAAGGCGTACGAAGATGTACATCTGTCGGATCTAACCCAGAAGCCGTTGTATCTTGTTTTGAGAATTCAAAACAACGATACGACGCGGGAAATTTGAAAGTACGCCGGCGTATCAGTAGATACACCGGCGTACTCGCTCTGTGGATCTACCCCTTAGTCTCAGTAGATAGGAAGTTTTGATGGTTTTTTTTTGCCTCACACCTGTGTTACGTGTCTGCATTGAGCCAGGATATAATGGGCCAATATGGCAATATATATATTGTATTTTGATAACCATTTTTCTGAATCACAGGGATAATAAAAACAATAACTGCGTAATAAACCTTATACAATATTGTTTGATATCAAAGACTATATATCTGCTGTATTTCCTTATGTAGCACTACCTCTAGAGGAGCCTCTTAATTGTTTGCCGATTTCTCTGCATTCCAGAAGATGACACACCTCGCTCAGCCAGCATCTACTGATACACCTTGAGGTATTTCAAAGAATTTTAGGCTAAGCTTAGCCTTATGCCGCGTACACACGACCGTTTTTCATGTCATGGAAAAAAACAAAGGCCCAGATTCAGAAAGAATTGCGCTCTATTTGCGGAGGCGCAGGGCAACGATTTTGCCCTGCGCCCCCGCAAATATTTTGCGCTGAATGGCATTTAAATTAGGCGCGCTCCCGCGCCGAGCGTAGAGCGCATGCTCCGTCGGGAAACTTTCCCGACGTGCATTGCGGCAAATGACGTCGCAAGGACGTCATTTGCTTCAAAGTGAACGTGAATGGCGTCCAGCGCCATTCACGATTCACTTACGCAAACGACGTAAAATTCAAACGTCGCGACGCGGGAACGCCGGGTATAGTTTAGCATTGGCTGCCCCTGCTATTAGAAGGGGCAGCCTTACGCTAAACACGCCGTACGGAAACGACGTAACTTGTGTACGCAGGGGGCGCGCAACATTGTGAATCGGCATAAGTATGCAATTTGCATACTATACGCTGACCACAATGGGAACGCCCCCTAACGGTCATCGCAAGAATGCAGCCTAAAATCTGCGTGGCATAAGAGCCTTATGCCACGCAGATTTTAGGCTGCAGTCGGCGTAACGAGTTCTCTGAATCAGGAGAACTCGTTACGCCGGCGCAAGTCAGCAATTGCGCTGCGTAACTATGGTTACACAGGCACAATTGCTTACTGAATCTGGGCCAAAGTTTTTCCTCAATGGGATTCCTCTTAAGTCTGCCTTGCATAAACACGATCGTGATAAAAAATGCTTGAGCAAAGCGCGGTGACGTACAACACGTACAACGGCACTATAAAGGGGAAGTTCCATTCGAATGGCGCCACCCTTTGGGCTTGATTATGCAAATTTCCCTTCTCATAACTTGCCTCTGAGCATGCAAATTTTTTTCTCTGTCAGTAAAGCCTACACACAACCATTTTTCATGAAGAGAAAAACGACGACGTGAAAAACGTTGAGAAAAAATAGAGCAGGGTCTAAATTCGAAAAAAATGCTCTGGAGTGTACACACAATCGTTTTTAATGACCAATTTAAAAAATGCAATTTTTCTCGTCATGAAAAACGGCCGTGTGTACGCGGCATTAGCAAAATAATTTTCTTTCAAAAATCGTATCTAAGAATTTTTGTTAGTAATTTGCACCATTAGTGGGCTGCAGCTGCATTTTCGTGCGGCCATTAAATTTTAATGATCAAACATGTTGGAAATTTGTAACAAAACAAAGGATTTACTAATCAATGATGGGAGAATCGTGCGAGAAATGTAATCGAAAAAGAAATGCGCATGTGCAAGAAAAGAAAATTCCCGGAAATACAAGAAGATTCCCAGATACAAAAATTATTTTCTGTAGCAACATGAAGTAAAATTGAAGGTTTGGTTGGTTGAATGTCTAAATCAATGGTGGTACCATCGGGTCACATAACGCACGCATTTTATGATTTTCAAAAGAATATTCTTTTGAAAATTCGACCATGTATGGCAAGCCTAAAAGAAGAAAGGATTAGCAAGTGTACTTAGAGAAACAGTCAATAAGACAATAACATTACTCTGGTTGAACACCCACAATAGTCTGACTTACAGTAATTACCAGAACTGAATTAACCGGTTCCCGATCAGCTCACGTAGATCGACTGTAGCACAATGGCTCTCCTGGGCGAAATCCCATATATATATATATATATATATATATATATATATATATATATATATATATATATATATATATATATATATATATATATATATATATATATATATATATATATATATATATATATATATATATATATATATATACAGGTTTCCCTTTAGGAGCCACCAGAGCCCATTGCACGGCGGGGGGACCCGATGCACGTGGCTGGAACTCGCGATCGCTGCCGGCCACGCGTGATCGTGTGCACGACCACCAGCATGGGGATTTGTGTATGTAAACAAATCCCTGTGCTGTCCGAGGAGAGGAGACATGTCGTGTATTCCTACTAAGTAGGAACAACGATCTGTCTCATCTCCTAGTCAGTCCTATTCCCTCACAGTTAGAACACACCGAGGGAACATACAGATAACCCCTTGATCGCCCCCTAGTGTTACCCCCAAACAAAATATTACAGCGCACACATGCAAAAAATGTAATTTAACTCCTGCAAGGCTTTTTAAAACACCTGAATGTAACTATATGGTGTGACCAAATCCCCATATTTTTTGAAAATGTTTAAGTGTTTTTTTAATAGCCTTGCAGGAGTGAAATATCATTTTTTGCATGTGTGCGTGGAATATTTTGTTCTGTTTTATGGTCTTTTGGCTGCACCATCTTTGATGCATCTTTTAGGGTGTACCCCCCAAATCTTTGTTTGTGTAGTGTTAACCCCTTCCCTGCCAGTGACATTTACACAGTAATCAGTGCATATTTTTAGCACTAATCGCTGTAAAAATTTCAATGGTTCCAAAAATTTGTCAAAAGTGTCCGATCTGTCCGCCGCAATGTCGCAGTACTGCTAAAAATTGCAGATCGCCGCCATTACTAGTAAAAAAAACATAATAATAAAAATGGCATAAAAATTTCATAAATCTTTCCCGTACTTTGTAGATGCTATAACTTTTGCACAAACCAATCAATATATGCTTATTGCAATTTGTTTTACCAAAAATATGTAGAAGAATTTTAATTGGCCTAAACTGATGAAGAAATTCGTTTTTAAAAACATTTTTGGGGATATTTATTATAGCAAAATGTAAAAAATATAGGGCCAGATTCTGAAAGAATTACGTTGCTCCACGGCAGCGTAACATATCTGATTTACGTTACACCGCCGCAGGTTTACAGCGCAAGTGCCTGATTCACAAAGCTCTTACCTGTAAACTTGCGGCGGTGTAACGTAATTCCGCTCGGCGCAAGCCCGCCTAATTCAAATGGGGCGGGCACCATTTAAATTAGGTGCGTTCCCGCGCCGAACGTTCTGCGCATGCTCCGTCGGGAAAATTACCCGACGTGCATTGCGCTAAATGACGTCGCACGGACGTCATTTGTTTAGACGTTAACGTAAATGGCGTCCAGCGCCATTCACGGACGACTTACGCAAACGACGTGATTTTTGAAATTTTGACGCGGGAACGACGGCCATACTTAACATGGCTTAGAACAACTAGGGCTCAGCCCTAACTTTTTGTATCTCGACGGAAACAACCTAAAGTTAGAGTGACGGGTAACGCGGACGTTCGTGGATCGCCGTAACTAGTCATTTGCATATTCTACGCCGACCGCAATGGCCTCGCGACCTAGCGGCCGGCATAGAATTGCATCCTTAAAATCCGACAGTGTAAGTCAATTACACCTGTCGGATCTTAGGGCTAGCTATGCGTAACTGATTCTATGAATCAGCCGCATAGTTAGGATGGGCGGATCACAGAGATAAGACGGCGTATCAGGAGATACGCCGTCGTATCTCTTTTGTGAATCTGGCCCATAGTTCTCACAGACGGAAAAAATTATCTGACAGTTTTATCCGTCTGTGAGCCCGCACTCGGCTGAGAGTGCTGCTACATGTGAGTGTACAACTATTGTTTTTAAATAAATGCTGTTTTGTTGCTACTGAGAGCATTAGATCTCTCTTCCGTTATATTTTTTATACATCACATTGCTGCTACATATGGATGTTCCATTGTCATCTTGGAGTTGTCAAGCGACCACCTGATCGTTCCCATTGAGACCTGAGATTGATTATCATGCTTTGTGACCTCTTGAAGGTCGAATATTTGAGGTGAGAGGCCATCCTTACTTCTTGGTGGAGGATTTCTCTTCTTTTGGTCACCTGTTTTGAACCCGCACCACTGAATGAAATTTATATGGATTTCTTCTCTACACTTTCACTTATGAACTTTTTTGTGTTTTGTAATTTTTAAATGTTTGCGCTGCACTGTTTCACTTTATTTACTGTTTTTGGGAAGTTTATCTGAATTTATCCTGAGTGCTGGCTAGCAATTGTTATTTACGTTTATTTTTTATTTTTCCAGCGCTGAATACTTTCCTTTTGTGTATTGCAAAAAATAGAAACCACAGAGGTGATTAAATACCACTAAACAAAAGCTCTATGTGTGGGGAAAATAGGACGCTAATTTCTTTTGGGTACAGCGTCACACGACTACGCAATTGTCAGTTAAAGCGACACATGCAAACATGCAAAACGGAATATTAAAAAACGCAAATCTTTTGTTTCCAATGTTACCCATGTAGAGTATCCGATAAAGCAGTTGATCACCTGTGCAACAGAGGGCGTAGTCTATATGCTCGAGTGCGACTGCGGGTTACAGTACATTGGGCGCACCTCACGTGAATTACACGTGAGAGTGGGTGAGCATGTGAGCAACATTAAGCGTGGCATTAAGACCCACAGCGTATCCAGACACTTTAGAGACCATCATCAGAGGGACCCCAAATGTCTTAAATTCTGGGGTATAGAGAAAGTCACCAGACATTGGAGAGGAGGTCATTATATTCGGCAATTGAGTAAACGAGAATCGTTCTGGATATACAAGATGAAGGTTTCCGTGCCGTTGGGATTGAACGTTGAGTTCGATCTTAACTGCTTTATATCTAATCGTTGAGAATTTTTTTTGGGGATTGTGTTATAGTGGTATGTTATGTTTTTATTTTAGTATCCGAATTTTATTTGGGTGCTACTATATAATTTTTATTGCATATTCTACAATTCTATATTCTACTTGCTATTTTAGCTTGAACTGCTCCTATATCACTAATGTTGATGCAGTTATATATTGTGAACTTGTAATGTAAGATTTTTGGTCTTAGGTGAGGTAGATGCGGATGACGTCTGTAATTTTATAATTTTTATAATTTTTATACAAGCCATTGGGCTGTTTTTAACCTGATTGCCAGAATGAATATTGTCCTTTAGGATTTAAGTATCCTCAGTCTTGTGTCTATACACAAGATGGCGCTATTCTTAGGCTATTATTTTTTAAATATATGGTTTTGATTTTTACCTTTGCCTGGCGTGTTGCTTTGCAAACACTAGATGGCGCTAGTTAATTGGCTCCTTTGGTGCTGCTATGGCAACCGTAGTGTATATATAGTGCTGTGGGACGTCTGCGTTGATCCCCGCCCCACGCTGATGAAGTCCCGCCCACATTGAGGACGTAACGCGTACGAGGGGGAGGAGCTACGACGACGTCACCCACGTTGGCCTCACTGAGACCATCACACGCTGTTTACACTGAACCGGGCCTCCGAGCTGCGGTACAAGCCGTTATCCTTGCACTCGGTTCAGAGTGCACTACAATGTGAGTGGTTTTTTACTATTTGTGTTTCGATTATTAAACCTTTTAAGCAGTGAACACTTAGAGTGTGTCCTTTTACTTTCTCGGTCCATTGATTGATCCATGGGAGTATTTGTATATTGCTTGCTGGTTCCATCTGGTGGACGTTTTTGGAGTTGAGCCCTGAAAGCTGCTTGCCACTTTGGAGGATATGATTATTGCTTTTTGACCTAGCCACAGGTCGAATCGCTGAGGTGAGAGGCCATCCATTAGCCTTGGTGGAGGATTACCCTGTCCTATGGGTCACAGATCTGATGAAGATTTCTGCACTTTATATCACCATTGTATTTTTGGAGCACCTTTATCACTTTGCACTCTATGGACTTTATGTTTTTTGATTATTTATACATTTTAGATTTATTTGCGCTGCACTATTTATTTATTTAAAGCGACACAGTGCCAAATTGTAAAATGTGCTCTTGTCAGGAAGGGGGTAAAATCTTCCAGGGGGGAAGTGGTAGTATGTAAAGACAGTCATAACTTGCTATACCAGTCCTATTTATATGCCACTGGAAAATAAAAAGTTGGCAGATTAAGTTGGGGCCCTCAAAGACAGTGCAACGGTTCCCAGCAGAAAACAGATTAACTTTAACTTGTATGATGTTAGTCTCTTACCAGTTCCAGGGTGACTTCTTCTGGTATGTGCTATGATTCAGTAAAAGTCATGTTCAAGTCATACAGAGATAGATGTTGCCAATGATCTCCCTCTTTTAATCCTGCTGAGACAGTCCCTCTTTTCCTTCTGTGGTATGGTGGGAGTTCTCTCTATTACAATCTGATCTCACCAGGCATCCAACTAATACCCTCCCAGGAAGAAAGTTTTCAGTCTCTTTGATTCTCTGAGTTCTGACCTTATTGTGGTCAGCTATGGCAGGGATTCGTTCAGGTCAGTCAGTGATCACATGATAACCAGTTACCAACATGGATACTCACGCTTATAAACTGTTCATGCATGTTTTACCTAGAACGTTGCATGATTTATGGACATTTCACTGATTATTTATATTTATTTTTATTCTTTTATATCACTCATTCACTTACTATCCAGCGCTACCCCTTTTTTGTTTATATTCTAGTTGTGCCCCATATCAGGGTTATTGTGTCTAGCTGCAGGACATCTATTACAGATTTGTTTTTCACTTTGCTTTTGTAATAATTATTGTACATCTAGCGCAAATTAGTTTTTATTACTAAATTGATTTTAATGGCTGTCTTTTCCTACACTAAAGATATCCTCATGGTCATTGGGACAGGAGATGAAGAAATCTCCTCAATAGGGTTACAGGCAAGGGTTCTCCCCATGCTAACCAAAACTGCAAAAAAAAATGTTTGGCTGGTGTTATTGGTATATTTTGTTTAAAAACAGTGGCCCAGATTCAAGAAGCACTTGCGCCCGCGCAACCATAGTTGCGCGGCGCAAGTGCTTACTTGCTCCGGTGTAACGAGTGCTCCTGATTCAGGAACCTCGTTACACCGACTGCAGCCTAGGATGTGACAGACATAAGCCTCCTTATGCCTTCACATCCCAGGCTGCATTCTTGCGTTGGCCGCTAGGGGGCGCGGCCTTTGTGATCGGCGTATAGTATGCAAATTGCATACTACCACCGATTCACAAAAGTTGCGCGGGCCCTGCGTACGCAAGGTACGGAGTTTCCGTACGGCGCCTTTAGCATAAGGCTGCTCCTGCTAATAGCAGGCGCAGCCAATGCTAAAGTATAGCTGCGCCTCCCGCCCGTGAAATTTAAATTTCACGTCGTTTACGTAAGTGAACCGTGAATGGCGCTGGACGCCATTCACGTTCACTTAGAAGCAAATGACGTCCTTGCGACGTCATTTGCCGCAATGCACGTCGGGAAAGTTTCCCGACGGAGCATGCGATGTTCGCTCGGCGCGGGATCGCGCCTAATTTAAATGATTCCCGCCCCCGGCGGGATCATTTACATTAGGCAGCCTTGCGCCCGGCTGTTTAGCATATTGCCCGCGCAATTTACGGAGCAACTGCTCCGTGAATCGCTGGCAAAGCGCAATATTTGCGTGGGCGCAGAGAAAAAAATTTGCTCTTTGCCCACGCAAATATTGCGCGATTCTACCTGAATCTGGGCCAGGATGTGTAATAATCTTTTTTGCACAAAAATAATAATAATTTAAGTCATGCTCAGCACATATCCATAGCTCATGAATTCAGTGCTGCTCATTTACTAATTACATAACAACAAATCTAGTGCTTGTGTTTATTAGTCTACTTGGTGCTTCGGTACTCAACCAATGAAAGATAATTGTGCGCTGATTGCTACAGGTAACTATGGTAAATAATCTCTCAAGTGTTTAGAAGCATGAACATTATTTGAAAATGTGCACATCTCTGTATTATGCATTAAGGCCAGTGTGTGCAGTACCGCAATCATTCATTTGAATGATTCTTTAATGCACATAAGTTGTAATAACAAACACACTGTGCTTCGTTATGCATTGCTTTGCCGAAAACGAGTATAGGTGCGTTATTCCATACATCGTGGCTCAATCAAGCAATCAAGTTAACACAATCTATTTTGTTATGATGGAATAGACTTGAAAATAAAATGTTATATATATATATAATATATATATATATATATATAATGTATGTATGTATATGTGTGTATATATATATATGTGGATATAGAAAAAGGATCATCCCCCTCTTCTTTGCATAACTGCATAAGTTCAGTTAAATTTAGACCATTTGTTGCACCCCACACTTTTCAGATATTTATTTGTAAATTATGTTGAATTTTGTGTTGGTCTATCACATAAAATCCCAATAAAATACAGTTAAGTTTTTGGTTGTTACATGGCAAAATGTGGAAGATCTCAAGGGTTATGAATATTTTTGCAAGACACTGTATATACAGTACATACAGACACACACACACACACACACACACACTCTTATGACAGAGCTAGTACAGTGAAAGAGAAGTATGGTAGCACTTCATTAATGGCAGAACTGGTCAGAGGGAGATATTTCCCATCTTCCTCCTGACAAAGAGTGGTAATGCTAATGCACTTGGGGGTGATTAGGGTGTACACACATATGGCCCCAGGGTTTTCCCATTGTTTGCCTGTAGGTGGCGTTACCACCACAGGCCAATGTTGGAACACAGGCAGGCCAGAGTGTACTGGGTGTTTTTCCCCGGGAACAGCCCAGTGGGAGTGGTCTCCCCGCTGGGCATGCTGGGGAAGGATACTTAAGGGGTAGACGCCATTTTCTCGGGGCTCTTTCCCTAATGGCCCTCCTGGCTCGAGGTATGTGATGGTCCATTTTCAGCCCCTGGACCACGTTCGCCCAAGGCTGCAATTACACCAGGTATGGCTCAGTAGTCTTGACTTAGGCCTGCACTTTGAAGATGATCCTGTGCTGTCTGTCCTGTGGGAAGAAGCCACTCAATGGAGGAAACCAGGGGAGGACCTGTCCTGGGAATGACCAAGCGGAAGGCTGGTATCTCGGGAGAGGCCTCGTAACTTTATTGGAGGATGCACCGTGTTCTATGATGCCTTGCAGTGTTGCTGGGTCGGCTTAAAAGCTCTAAACTGTACGGCTGAAAATCCGGGTACTAAATCCTGTGGCAGAGGTTTCTGGGAACAGTTTATTTCTACTTTCAAAGAAAGATTTGTGGCAGAGACAGTATTCTTTTCTTTTTGTCCGTGCTTCATCCCAGCTGCTAGGCCAGTGAGAGGGGCCTATCCGGGTGAGCAATACCCACTCTGAGGAAAGTGAGTGTGACTTTTGAAACGTAGAAATTCCCCAGTGATCTGCATTGTGTGCCTGAAGCTTCCCCCGACCCTCCATCCCATCTACAAGTTTGTGTGAAATAAAACCTGACAGAAAAGGGATTTACAACTTGTGTGGACATTGAAGTTTCTTAGACTCTCATCTCATCCCCTAGACAACGAAGAGCGAGGTAACGTGCAAGGCCCAAATTTAAACCAGCAGCTCCTACGGGGGTAGTGCTACACTTGTACCTATTAAATCTTTAATTAATTTGTAGAGTTATTCAGTATACAACGTATTTTGCAGTCAATACTGTAGGAGTTTGAAAAATGATGATATATTTTCTTAAACTTGTAAATGGAATCTTGATAAACAATACAGTTCTCGGTGCAAGATGTTCTTTCACTGGCTCTACCAAGTCTAATTTATGTTACAATAATGAATTTTTCCCCTTGAAAATTACACTGCCGTCCTCTTATGAATCTTCCGCTATGTAGCACATTTATTTTGTCACCTAGTGCTATCTTGCCTTGATTTAAATGACCTTGTGTGATTGCAGGTCTTTTTATACCATTAATCTCAGACAAAATTGCTTGCCTGAGCCTTCTACACCTGGATAAAATGTATTTGCAAAACAGGATATATGCTTAGCATGGGTTAAATACACAAATTCATTTTTAAGAAAGAAACCTCATAAATGCATAAATGTCAGATGGCTTAAGAGCAGGCTTGTACAAGGCCTTTTCATGGCTGGAGTTCTTTTATCGGAAAATTGCAGCAAGCAAATTTCCAACTTGAGATGAGTAGAGCTCAAAAGTATTATCTATCCATGATTTTCCTACTTCACTTCTGTGATTTGATCCGTCAGATTATTATCTACCAGTGAGCCAGAATTCAATATGGACATAGTTTTTTTCAAAACTATAGACAATGGAGAAAATACGTATTTGATCCCCTGCAGATTTTGTAAGTTTGTCCACTTAAAAATAAATTAAGGGTCTATAATTTTTATCATAGATGCATTTTAAATGATAGAGACAGAATAGCAACCAAAAATCCAGAAAAAAACACATAAAACAAATGCTATTAAATTAAGTTGCCGTTCAGTGAGTAAAATAAGTATTTGGTCCCGAAGCAAAACATGACTTAGTACTTGGTGGAGAAATCCTTGTTGGCAAGCACAGAGGTAAGACGTTTCTTGTAGTTGGTGACCAGGTTTGCACACATCTCAGGAGGGATTTTGGTCCATTCTCCTTTACAGATCTATAAACCCTAATGCCGCATACACACACTCGTTTTTTGTCTTGTAAAAAAACGTTGTTTTTTCTCATGAAAAAAAACACAGTTTTTCTAACTTCATTTTAAAAAAACGATGTTGCCTACACACTATCGTTTTTTCAAAATGCTCTAGCAAAGCGTGGTTACGTACAACACGTACGACGGCACTCTGTTCCATTCAAGCTCGCGTCATAACTTTCTTCTGAGCATGCGCGGGTTTACAAACGTTGTTTTAAACATTGTTTTAGCCCCCACACGGTCGTTTTTATGACACAAAAAAAGACATTTTGAAAAACGACATAAAAAATTGAGGCATGTTCGATTTTTTTTTTTTTTGTCGTTTTTTAGAAGACAAAAAACGACGTTTTGCCCACACACGATCATTTTAAATGACGTTTTTTAAAAATGTCATTTTTTTACATCACAAAAAACGACCGTGTGTACGTGGCATTAAGGTTTCTTGGCTGTCTCTTGGCAACTCGAAGTTTCAGCTCTCTCCAAAAATTTTCTATAGGATTAAAGTCTGAAGACTGACTAGGCCACTCCATGACCTTAATGTCTTTCTTCTTGAGTGACTCCTTTGTTGCCTTGGCGGTATGTTTTGGGTCATTGTCATGCTGGAATACCCATCTGTGACAGACCTATCTGCGACAGAGGCTTTTGGAGAGGACTGAATGCGACCCTTTTGCCTTCCGATTATGGGCCAGGGCCTCAAAACAGGAAGGCGGATGGGTTATCCCGGCAGACAGACCTGGAACCTTAAGACTACTTTTCCAACATCCTCGAGTTGACCCGTTCGGGGTCCCACTGTGGCTGTTGGACTGTTTCCCAGGTGGGAGTATTGTCATGGACTTTGGAATGCTGAAGCGTATCTCCTTGAAATCTGTTACACAGTGGGGGGTCTTCTGCCCTGTCTTAAGGCTAACCCCCCCTCCAGACGTCTCCATGGTCTGGCTGTTTATGTACATTGATTGCCCCCTGGGGCTCCTGTCTCATTACACATAGCAGTCCTCCTATTCAAGCTATCGGACCAATCCCTGCTGACCCTGTTTCAAGTCCTAATTTGTATGGCTAAGAGGACCTAATTGAGAACTACAATGTACTTTACAATTGACCGATAGGAAAGCGGTTGTTGGGGGCGGGGTGTTCGAACTGCTGTATAAAAGTGTGTTGTGTGCATCCAAATAAAGAGTTTCCTGTTTGAACTTACATACAGCCTGCCTGGTGTTTGTTCTGATGGATTTCGAACGGCACATAGCTGTAGTTCGAAATCCCGGAGCCTTGGATGACCGAACCATCAGACGTTGCGATCTGCAATCTGATCCAATAGTAACAGAGGAGTGTCGGGAGAGCGGAACCGAGCGAGCAAGGGTCTAGTTACACCATCCATTACCCATCTTCAGTGTTCTGACTGAAGTAAGAAGGTTCTGTGATGCATTGTGTGTTCTGACACCTTTCTATTGAAACCAGCATTAACTGTTTCAGTATCTCTTTTATTGGCTCATGCTACACGGGTCAGCCTTTGCTCCGCACGTGCATCAACAAGCCTTGGCCACCAATGACCCTGTCTATGGTTTGCCGGCTTTCCTTCCTTGGACCACTGTTGGTAGGTCCTGGCCACTGCAGAAAGAGAACATCCACAAGAGCTGCAGTTTTGGAGTTGCTCTGAGCCAGTCGTCTAGCCAGTTCATTTTGACCCTTGTCAGGCCGCGTACACACGGTCGGACAAAACCGATGAGAATGGACCGAGGTTCAGTTTCATCGGTCCAAACCGACCGTGTGTACGGCCCATCGGTCTTTTGTCCTTCAGACTAAAATTTTAAAACTTGCTTTAATATCGAACCGATGGACCGCTGACCGATCGGTCCAAACCGATGGTTAGTACTGGCCAGTGAGGGTTTGTTGTTGTTGCTGAATGCGGGGTGGAGTGTTGAGTTGAGGATCGTGAGGCTTGGGAAGGGACGCCGGGGCTGGGGAAGAAAGGAGAGGAAGCTGATTAGAGGGATCTTCACCAGCCTTTAGTCTTATCCAGAAGACACCCTGTTTGATATGGGAGGACCTGTACAGCAGGAGGCCTGAACAGCAGTCTTAGTCAAAAAGGGACAGTGTGAGTACCTCTACCTATCACCCACAGAGCAAACTAAGGGAGAAGGCAGCCAGATGCAATATTCTTGTGAGAATTTTTAGGCCCCGTACTCACGACCAAACATGTCTGCTGAAACTGGTCCGCAGACCAGTTTCAGCAGACATGTTTGGCCGTGTGTTGGCCCGAGCGGACCATTTTGGGACGGATCGGACAGGTTTCCAGCGGACAACTGTTTCCCGGACTTGTTTTAAAACAGTCCGCTGGAAACCTGTCCGCCCGGACATGTACGGTTGTCTGTACAGACCTACCGTACATGTCCTGCCGCCCGCATCCCTCGCATGCGTCGAATGACTTCGACGCATGCGTGGAAGCATTTTTAAGGCGGCCCGCCCACGTCGCCGCGTCATTGTCGCGGCGACACCGCGTCATCGATGCGGCGACACCGCGGACACGCCCCGCGTAATGTTTACGCGCGGGCTTCTGTTCGATGGTGTGTATAGCCATCGAACAGAAGTCCCCGGGCAGTCCCCGGCCAGACATGTCCGATGGAAACGGTCTGCAGACCGTTTTCATCGGACATGTCCTGCCGTGAGTACTCGGCCTTAGAGATTTTACGAGATTTTTTGATCCCTTTGGCACCCAAGATGCCAATTATTTATTTATTACATCCCAAAGGTACATAAAGACCCTGTGAATCCCCCTGGTCGCCCAATAGTAAGCGGCATAGATTCCCTTACCTCCAGAGTGGGAAAATATGTAGATCATTTTTTGCAACCGGCCGTAACCAAAACCCCAGCCTTCCTGAGGGACTCAATGCAAATGATCAAGGAGATAACCGGTTTAAAATAGAGGAGGACGTCTTGCTCGTCACAGCAGACGTCTCCTCCTTATATACCATCATCCCCCATCATCGGGGGTATTTGGCAGCAGAATATTTTTTGAAGAAAGATTTTTCCTTAAGACCTGCCACATTGGAATTTGTGATGAAGCTGCTGCGTTTTGCCATGGAACACAATTATTTCTACTATGGGGGATCTTTTTACTTGCAATGCACCGGCGTAGCCATGGGGGCCAAATTTACCCCCAGCCTCGCTGGGCTGTTCATGGCCTTATGGGAACATGATTGTCTGTTTTCCCTTGAGGATGCCCACCTCTTATTTTGGCATCGTTATATTGACAACGCCTTCTTTTTATGGAAGGGTGATACACTCTCTTTGATGGAATTTATGACCAACCTAATTATCAACAACTGGGGGATAAAATTCACATACGAGTCCAGCTTGGTGTCTGGTAATTTCCTTGACTTGGTGATCTTCAAAGAGCAGAACTCCCTTCTTACCAGGGCCTACTTTAAAAATACTGACCGCAATTGCTACATCCCACGGGATAGTGGCCACCACCCCAATTGGCTGAAGGCTATACCTAAAGGTCAATTTCAGAGGATCAGGAGAAATTGTTTAAAAATTTAGGATTTTCAGTCGAAGGTCCAAATACTGACACAACGGTTTGAACATAAGGGATATGTAACAGATATCCTGGAAGAAGATATCAAGAAAGTTGCCTCTATGGACAGAGAGAATATGCTGGTCCCAAAGGTTAGGAACACTGAAGGGAATAAGGATATGTTCGAATGGGCCTTCCTTACCACCTTTTCTTCCCATCATTGGTGGGTCAGAAAAGTGATGACCAAGCACTGGTCGGTGCTAAAATGTGATAGGGTTATGGGACTCAAAATACCTGATAGCCCCAAGGTCCTCTTTAGAAGGAACAAAAATCTCAAAGACCTAGCACCTAGCATGGTTGATCCCCCTCCTAAAATTGGCATGTTCGGCAACATGAAGGGATTTTATCCATGCAAAAGGTGCAGTGTATGTTCTTCCAGCAAAACCATTAAAACATCTGTGCTCAAATCTCATGTAACATCCAGGACCTATTCCATATCTGAATTCATTACGTGTGACACTGTGGGGGTCATCTACCTTTTGGGGTGCCCTTGCGGGCTCCAATACATTGGGCGCACCTCCAGGGCCCTTAAAATAAGAATAGGTGAACATCTCTCCCGCATACGGAGTGGATGTCCAGAACATAGTGTGTCATTGCATTTTTCTCAACATCACCACCAAGACCCCTCTATGCTTCAAGTAGTGGGTATTGAGAAATACACCCCCCATTGGAGATGGAGTGATATGGTACGTCATATTTCACGCAGGGAGACCCGCTGGATATATGACATGCGGTGCTACACCCCCCTAGGTTTCAACATCGAATGGGACGTTAACTGTTACATAGATAACAGCTGAATCCCACTAGTCAACATTATCTCCACTCGTCAGTTCCCCCTCGGGTGTTTTGAGTTTTTACCAAATCATAGATTTACCATTCTGGCTCCATTCTTTATTTCATCCCCATTGGCTCTCCTATATTATCATGCGGAGTGCATCCGATGGGAAGAAGTGCCATGACATAGGGTGGGTGCTATGTGGGCGCCTTAGGGTACTCATATTTACCGGGCTTGCATCTTCTATATCCCCATGACCATCTCAGATAGGCCCTTTAGAGTTTTTTTAACAAAATGTTTTTATAAAAATATTTTTTAATTTTTTATGAATTTTATGATTATGAATTTGTTTTCATTATTGTATATATGTATTTGTTATACATATTTTTCCTATATGTATCCTCAGCTGAGCTGTGTTTTTGGCCATGTAGTGGCTGAGCCGCGCCCCAGCAGAGGTTAATATGTTGGCTTCTTGAGCACATTTGGGCACTTCCGCAATGAGGAGTTTCCGGTGTCACTCACCTGCCTATGTGTATAAAGCAGAGCGAGGTGTGTGACGTCCGATACTGCGCCTCCTTTCCCCGTAGAAGCCCGTTTGGATGAAACGCCAAGTCGGGTGGAGCCTAGCATCGCTGACGTCACCACGCTCACCAGTTGATCGGTCTGAAACGAAGCTGGGAAGGATTTACACACGCTGCTTTTGTTTTGATTCAGAGGACTTACCATATGCAGTGTGGATTTATTTTAAGTGATTGTCAGTACATCAATCTACTGAATAAACATTTTTAAAAGTAACCTCTGCACTATGAAGTCCTCCCTTCCATCTTAATTTCATATACCGTCTGAGCACACGGATTTCGGTTGCCAAACCTGGAGCAGAAAGTGGGGATTCCTGAACCTGGTTCTTGAGTGTCCGTGAGAGGGAAGCACCTGAACAGCTAACGGGACCCCGCGACTGATATCTACAGTGAGTGCCTGACTGACCCCTTGCGGGTCCATCCATCTGGTAAGCTGCCATCTTTTTCCTGTGTGGGATTGAAGTTGTTTGCCTGCTGATTCATCTGTAGCAGCAAGAGCCCTGGGATGAGCCAAACTTCTAAGAATAGATGTTTTCCAGATAGGATTTATTCACATATGGAATCCTGCATGGGACAATATTATTATATATGTTTTTTCACTTCATTCATATTTTCACAATATTGAACTTTTCCACATTCATTCCATCCATTATTGATTTATAAGTAGCACACTTTTTTCCCTTTTTTTCAGATGCAATATTCAGCCAGCTTTCAAAGGGACAGTGTCACAGCTTAAATAAAACCCTTGATCTCAGACACTTTCAAGGAAGTCAGGTGGGGTGGTATTTTGTAAGAAAGGGGACACGGAGCTCCTGCAAACAGTTGGGATATTGGCTACTAATCCTGTAAGGACTGAAACTATTCTGGAACGAATACAGTCTGGTATCCATTTCTTTTCTACAAGCAGTATATAGAGAAGTTTTTCCTCCCATCTATTGAATTGAGTTTTGGGCATCCGATAACCCCTTATCCCTATCCAAGTTTATATTCCCTCAATAAAACATAAAAAAAAACCAAGGGTTTATTGACCCTGAGTGCGATATGGAAAATGGAAAATGGGTGTTGCCTGGCTGTGCAGAAGTATACCCAAAACCCAGTGGCCCTTTAGGGAGTAGCACAACACAATAGGCCATATATAAAAGTATCTGTATTGGGTATAACATAGCAGCCAATTCACTTTTTAATTTATCATCCCCATGTTAGAAAATTAAAGTGGGCTGCTAGTTACCATGCTTTTTACTGTACCCACATTGATAAATATAGCCAGTGCTCTCTTTTGTGGTAGATTTAATAACCATGCCATGATGTGATTCCATATTTCAGCCTACAGGTCTATACTCATACCTTAGGTATGAATGGGTGGCATATCTTTAAGCTTCTAACCTCATTCCACTCAATATCAGCCAGGATCACAGAGGAACTAGATACTTAAAATTCCCTACAGATCGAGCTTCAGGCCTACCCATCTCTGGCACTCAAAGCAAAATCTACAAGGCAATCTGGATGGTATTCAGGGGCTCAGGAAGGTGGATGTAAACATGTGTTCCTGCCTTGCCCCGGTTTTGTCTTAAAGGGGTTGTAAAGGTAATTTAGGATTCTGAAGTGATGCTGTCCCACCACCTTCAATGGTATATGACCATCAACTAAAACTAAAGACATTTTTCATATTGTTGTTAAAAATAACAGTCTATACAGCAAACAACTCAGTGTAGCTTAGAAATCAGCCTAAGACAAATACATATGTAAAACAAACAAGTTACTCAAATTAATTCTGCATGGGTTAATCTGTTTTTAAAAAGCCATTAAAATTGGCATGCACTCAGACTGTCAGCTTCACATGCATAAGTGTACATACATGGCTGAAATCCCACATGGCCTTGCAAGAATTTCTTTACGTCTTCTTTTGAATTTATAACTTCTGTTTCTATTTTGTAATTGTTAATGTGCTTTTGCAAAGGATTGGTTTACCCAAAATCTATTTTATTTATGGGTGGATGCTTATGGTTTGCATCACCCCAATGGTTCATATATGTCTAGTTATTAAAGGGGTTGTAAAGGTTTTTTTTCCCCCTAAATAGCTTCTTTTACCTTAGTGCAGTCCTCCTTCACTTACCTCATCCTTCCATTTTGCTTTTAAATGTCCTTATTTTTTATTCTGAGAAATCCTCACTTCCTGTTCTTCTGTCTGTAACTCCACACAGTAATGCAAGGCTTTCTCCCTGGTGTGGAGAAAGCCTCTTGAGGGGGCGAGCAGGAGTGCCAGGACGCCCACTAACGCACAGCTCCTTTCTCTATCTGCAAAGTAGAGAGTGTCCTGACTTGCCTGCTCGCCCCCTCCTCCCCTCAAGAGGCTTTCTCCACACCAGGAAGAAAGTGTTGCATTACTGTGTGGAGTTACAGACAGAAGAACAGGAAGTGAGGATTTCTCAGAAGAAATAAGGACATTTAAAAGCAAAATCGAAGGATGAGGTAAGTGAAGGAGGACTGCATTAAGGTAAAGGAAGCTATTTAGGGATTTTTTTTTCCCTTTACAACCACTTTAATGTGGCTCTGTAAGATAAAGAAGTAATCCATAGACTATAAACATTCTGGCTTTTCCATATGTGATATTTCTTTCATGGAGAGCCCTGAATGTCTGAATATGGCCATTTTTAAAATAATACTAAACAAAGTTCTACTTTAATAAAGAAACATGAAAAATATGTTCACTTTTTTTAAATACTGGCTTTTCAAGGTGGTCCTGAGCCTTTCTGAAGATCAGAAAGCTCAATTTTTGCAATGCTCAATGTAATAAAGTCCTAACCAGAAGAACCTTTGGGACACATTTTTCAGTGTAGCAAAAAAAAAACAATTCCACCAACCAATTCAATCTGATTCGAAGGGGAAAATTTGCATTTTTATAAAGAAAGCTTTGACAAACAGCAATAGTGCAGCATATCATTAAAAGCAGGTAAAAGCTTTACAATATTCTAGAAGCAGCAGGTTACTGATTACACTGCTGATAAGGTTCCCAGCTATGAAATGCAAAATGACCGCAGGAGTCTTGAAGCAATAGGAAACTTCTATAGTACATAATTGCATTTACTTGTTTTATTTTACATTACGAAAAAAGCTTTCAGAGGGCTGAGGCACGTTTTGGGATTGGGACAATGCAACGTGGGGAAGATCTCGTGAACTTAAATGGGTTGTAAAGGTAAGTTTGTTTTTGTCCTAAATAGCTTCCTTTCCCCTAGTGCAATACTCCTTCACTTACCTCATCCTTCAATTTTGCTTTTAAATGTGCTTATTTCGTCTGAGAAATCCTCACTTCCTGTTCTTCTGTCTGCAACTCCACGCAGTAATGCAAGACTTTCTCCCTGGTGTGGAGTGTCGTGCTCGCCCACTCCCTTGGACTACAGGAGAGTCAGGACGCCCACTAACACACAGCTCCTTTCTCTATCTGCAACGTAGAGAGCGTCCTGACTCTTCTGTAGTCCAAGGTGAAGGAGGACTGCACTAAGGTAAAGGAAGCTATTTAGGGGAAAAAATTGTACCTTTACAACCCCTTTAATAACTAGACATATATGAACCATTGGGGTGATGCAAACCATAAGTATCCACCTATGAATAAAATACATTTTTGGTAAACCAATCCTTTGCAAAAAGCATGTTACCAATTATAAAATAGAAAAATACATTATAAATTCAAAAGAAGATGTAAAGAAATTCTTGCAAGGACATGTGGGATTTCAGCCATGTATGTACACTTATGCATGTGAAGCTGAGTCTGAGTGCATGTAAATTTTAATGGCTTAATTAATTTGGGTAACTTGTTTGTTTTACATATGTATTTATCTTAGGCTGATTTCTAAGCTACACTGAGTTGTTTGCTGTATAGACTGTTATTTTTAACAACAATATGAAAAATGTCTTTAGTTTTAGTTGCTGGTCATATGCTGGGACTACTTTTGAAGGTGGTGGGACAGCATCACTTCAGAATTGCTGCAATTATTTAAACATGTGATTCAAAGCACCTGCATCCTCCTAAGACATTTTAAGTTACATTAACAAAAGCTTTAAAAAAAGTAAAAATAACAATTTATATATATAAAGTAGTGTTGCTCACGAATATTCGTATTGCGAATATTCGGCTCGAATATGGCATATTCGAGTATTCACGAATATCTCGAATTTCGCGGCCAATATTCGCTATTCCGAATATAAAAAAAAATTGCGAAATTTCGCTAATGCGAATTTATTGCGAAAATTTTGCAATTTTTTTTTTTTTTTCTGATTGGCTCTGATGCAAAAGAAGGGCGGAGAAAGTATTCTCGAATATTCGGAAATCGAATATTCGGAATATTTTATCAAAAAAAAAATGTTGTGAAATATTTTGACAACTGTGGTAGGAGAACTCTGATTGGCTCTGATGCAAAAGAAGGGCGGAGAAAGTATTCGCGAATATTCTGAAATCGAATATTGGTGATATTTTATCGAAATGTCGCTAATGCGAATGCGAAATTGATTGCGAGATTTTGACAACTCTGATTGGCTCTGATGCAAAAAAAGGGTGGAGAAAGTATTCGCGAATATTCGATTTCCGAATATTCGCAAATACTTTCTCCACCCTTCTTTTGCAT
Organism: Rana temporaria; assembly: GCF_905171775.1. Classification (NCBI taxonomy): domain Eukaryota; kingdom Metazoa; phylum Chordata; class Amphibia; order Anura; family Ranidae; genus Rana; species Rana temporaria. Next base: position 401,401,842 of record NC_053490.1, read on the forward strand.
CAGAGCCAATCAGAGTTCTCCTACCACAGTTGTCAAAATATTTCACAACATTTTTTTTTTTTGATAAAATATTCCGAATATTCGATTTCCGAAAATTCGAGAATACTTTCTCCGCCCTTCTTTTGCATCAGAGCCAATCAGAAAAAAAAAAAAAAAAAATTTGCAAAATGTTCGCAATAAATTCGCATTCGCAAAATTTCGCAATTTTTTTTTTTTTAAATATCACGAATATTCGATTTTAGTGAATATTTCACGAATATTCGGCTATATATTCGTGATATATCGCGAAATCGAATATGGCGTATTCCGCTCAACACTAATATAAAGGAGGAGGCTTTCCAGCTATATACATACAATCTACAATATCAATAGACACATAATTACAAACACAATTCAAAATTCATAATATAACATGATTTATAAAATAATCCCATAAGGATTATTAACAGAAAAAAACGTAAAAAAGGAGAATGTAGATGTAGGTATGACCTCCTGTGTTCTATATATCAATCGGAAAAGATCATAGCTCAAAAAGTAGAAGGAAACTGGGGCACCAAAACAGCACCCTGTGACCAGAATAAAAAGAAATGAAACCGTGTCCACGCCAGAAACCCCCACATCTGAGTATGCCACCCAAAATGGGACTGGAACAGTGTTAAGGGACTACCCAACAAGGATCTAAATACATAGAAAAACAGGGGGAAGGAGTAGACAAATGGTAAATGAATTATAAAAACATAAGTTGATGCACCAAGAAATGGACGCTCAATATAATCGGCCAAAAATGTGATTGTAAACATACCTATCACTCAAGGGTTTATGGAATGGATCTTTTAATGCAGGATTTCATCTATGAAGATGTACCAAGCATCATAGAGATGTAAAGTACCTTGTGGGTGTCATGAATGCAGCAATTCCTTCTTTTCTACAGAAAGATACCAGGAGCATAGAAGAAATGTATGCTTTTATATGGTGGCCATAGGAAAAGGGGGTGTGGTGGATGATGTCACCCTAGGGTCTGCCCTAACTTCAGCTCCACGATTGGCCCCCCTGAGCTGGTGTCTTGCCAAAAAAGTTCCCCTGGCGTATAAGGACCCCCTTGTACTGCGCAGGCGTCAACTGAGCCTCTGAAAATAGCCGAATATGTAGAGCTGGGAGTCAGCTCTAGATGGCGCCTGCACACACCAATTTGTACTGCCAAGGCAGTGGTGCAAAACTACTGACATCCAGGCTCATTCCTTAACATCCCCGTAGACATGGAGAATGTTAAAAGAAGAGCCAGGAGGCCGAGCGAGCGAAGCAAGGACGTAAGGCCGACTGGCCACTTGCAACAAGGTCCACGTCGCCCTGGACCTGCTGCAAAAACTAGTTACATCGACATTGCAAAAGCACCCACCCGTCATTGCAAAGGCGCCATCTAGAGCTGACTCTCAGCTCTACGTTTGGCTATTTTCGAAACTCAGTTCACGCCTGCACAGTACAGGGGGGTCCTTATGCGCCAGGGGGAACTTATTCGGCATGAACACCGATGGCACACGTGTCACGTTGCTGACACAGGTGTACCTAATGATGATGATGCTGGGTCACGGCGCCTCCTACAAACCACGCCATCGCAAGAGACTAACGCAGGTGACATCATCACGAGCAGACGCCGGACCCGATCACTTGATGACATGGTGCGCCCATTGACACACAGAGCAGGAGGCACATGGAAACATATCACGCACCAGAGCCCAAACAAACCACCGCTCCCCGCTCCGTATGGCCTGGGTGCGCCAGCTGGGAGAGCAAGACAACAAAAAACAGGGGGAAGGGACTCGGATGTGCTGTGGAAGGACATAAACAGGGTTGTGAAGGTTACAAGACAGCCATCAGGACTAGGAACAAATGTGACTGAAATACATAGACATATGCTGTTATAAAAAAGCCAGGATCCCCACAATAGATGCCTAAAACAAAAAGAGAGAGAGGGGGGGGGGGGGACACGAAGAGGGGAGAGAGAAAACAAAAGTGAAGAAAAAAAAGAAGGGGCATAAAATACAGATTTATCATGAAATGACAATTGACACATAAAAACAGTATAAGAACCCAGCAATACAGTATTGGAAATGCACATTATCTTAGACCTGATATTTAAGTGCTAGGTAACAACATTATTTAATAAACTTGCGACCCAATAACATATATAGTAACAGCAGTATAATGCAGACAGGTATTATAAAAAATATAAAAAGGGCTGGCAGATTAATGGATGGGTCAGAACTGATTGCCTAAGGAAACTAGTCATTTTCTGGACCCCCGAGAAAAAGGGCTTGTAAGATATCGTCTCATATCGGGTAACGGTTCTTTGACTGAGAACCTGAGCTTACTCCTCAATGGCTATTTGCGCTCCCATGTTCTAAGTATCCCTAGTTATATACGGTACACTATTCATCTTCTTTAAAACATGGATGGTCTACAGGTCCTAGTTGGTGCAATCCTTGCAGCCATCGATGTTGAATCTCTATATTGCTCCATTCCAAATGATAAGGGTTTGGCGTGCATTCAACGAGTTTTATCGGAGAAAAGTCGCTGTGAACGTAAATTCAATGATTTTATCATTGACGCTCTTGATTTTGGTTTACATCACAACTATTTAACTTTCAATGGTTCCCACTTCCTCCAGGTACAGGGCGTAGAAATGGGGACTTGCTGTGCCCCATCCTGTGCCAATCTGTACCTAGGGGAATGGAAACGTATGATCAATACTTCAGATGATTTGGCTCCATTCCTTTATCACGTGGTCCTTTTTTTTTTGTACATCAACGACATTTTTTATGGTTTCGAGTGGCTCCGATGAGTTGCTACATACGTTTGTGCAGTGCTTATACACCAATTTTGAATTATGATTGTAATTATGTGTCTATTGGTATTGTAGATTGTATGTATATATCTGGAAAGCCTCAGCCAATTTTCCCTGAAGAAGACTTCTATCTCATTTGTTGAAATGCGTTGGTTTCTTCTGTTCTTCCGACAGTTGATTTGGGCTTTTTCCAAGTCCTTCTGTCCTTCATGTTTGTTTTTTCCTCTCAATCATGTGTTTCAATTTTATACATTTTCTGATATGTCATCTATTGGTTGTAATAAATTTGTAATTTTATAAAATCCCTCACTCCCTGAGCGTTTTTGGTCCATTAGTCCCACTCCTTTGAGGAATTTAGTTTTTTACATGTTGTATTGGGGATGCGGACCTGAACTAGCTCTTTCCAATTAGTTGGCAATAACCTTTGTTTCTTCAGAGTTGTCACATGAAAAGATATAATAAAATATTTACAAAAATGTGAGGGGTGTACTCACATAGTGGGATACTGTATATTGCAAATTATATTTAATACAAATTCTTTGCAAGATGTTTTTTTAATAAGAACAGGTATTTATGTGTGATAGAGAAGGATGGTTATTATTAATATAATTATTATTATACAAGATTTATATAGCGCCAACCGTTTGCACAGTGCTTTACAAGAGCGTAACGTATCTCAGATAAGTTCCGTATTCAGAAAGAACTTGCGCCCTATGTTACGGCGGCGTAGCGTATGTGGTCCGGCGTAAGCCCGCCTAATTCAAATGTGGATGATGTGGGCGTGTTTTAATTAAATGTAGTGTGACCCCACGTATTTGATGTTTTTTACGAACGACGCATGCGCCGTTCGTGAAAGAATCCCAGTGCTCATGCTCGAAATTAACCCGCAAAAAGCCAATGCTTTTGACGTGAACGTAAATTACGCACAGCCCCATTCACGGATGACTTATGCAAACGACGTAAAATTTAAAAAAATTTGACGCGGGAACCACGTCCATACTTAACATAGGATACGCCTCATAAAGCAGGGGTATTGGGCGCTGGGATGTGGGGGCTCCTTGCTTAGCTGGGTCCAAGACTCCGGGATTTGATGGAGGACGAGTAAGAGATTTGGGGAGGGGCAGGCCCTCCTCGATGGATTAGTGTTACTATTTGGGAAATGGTACCTTGTTTTTAAGTTGCTCTGTTGCATCTTTGCACTGTACTGATAAATACGATACTTGTGGAACATGTTTAACGTAAGCTGCACTTCTGTTTGTGTATACATGTTTTTTTCTTTTCTTATTATTTAATAAATACAGATTATACAACAAATAAATAAAGCAGGGGTAACTATACGCCGGAAAAAGCCTAACGTAAACGACATAAAAAAATGCGCTGGGGAAATGTATGTTTCTGAATCGGCGTATCTACCTAATTTGCATATTCGACGCGTAAATATACGGAAGCGCCACCTAGCGGCCAGCCTAAAATTGCAAATAAGATACGACGGCGTAAGAGACTTACGCCGGTCGGATCTTAGTCAAATCTATGCGTAACTGATTCTATGAATCAGGCGCATAGATACGACGCCGCACACTCAGAGATACGACGGCATATCTGAAAATACGCCGTCGTATCTCCTACATGAATCTACCCCTTTGTCTTTTTTAAATCATTCAGCTATGTACATGTTGTATAGACCTGAATGGCAGTAGATCAGATTACATTTTTCAAAGTAGCAGTAAATAAGCTAAATCAACATTTTTCAACCAGGGTGCTTTCAGATTTTTTTAGGGGTGCCTTGGCAAAATGCCTGAAATTTACCAAAAATAGTATACAAGCCAATGGGTGGATGAAGCCTGCCTTTTAGTTACACAAAGCCGCATGATTTCATTGTGCACCATTACAACCTTCAACAGGGCCGGATTCCAGACAAGGCCAACAAGGCCAGGCCTCGGGGCGGCAGTGGGTGCAGGGGCGGCACTGCGGCTGAGAGGAGAGGACACTTTTACTTTCATATCGGGAGTTCCCCCCTGTCATGCAGATGGTGAGAGGAGGAAAAAACAGAGGAAAGAGGAGGTGAGATAGTTCTTGGCAGCAGCAACCCCCCTCCCGGTTCTCAATGTAATTTTGTCATTTTCGGCAGCAGCGCCCCCCAATGCTCAATGTCATTTTTGGCAGCAACACCCCCCGCTTCTCAGTGTCCTGAGGCATTGAAGAACCTGGCCTTGGGGCGGCGAAGGGAGTAAATCCGGGCCTGACCTTCAAGCCGCCAGCATCCTAACTATCAATGACGTCATCGGTTGATAAGGAGGATGTTGGGCACCTGCACAGCATCCTTGTTTGTTTCTCCCCTGTTCCTCTCTGTCAGCACTTGGGTCACATTAGCTAAGTGAGGCAGAGAAACTGAGAGAGAAAAGAAACATTGGAATTCTAGTCAGTACCAGTGTGCAAAGGTATGTTTGCTTTAGAACAAGGGTCTCCAGACCAGATGTGGCCCTTTGCTTGCCTTTATCCTTGGAGCACTATTGTTTCCACCGATACGAGACACTAGTCCTTCCACTGACACAAAAGCTGGTGCACTATTCCTAAATCTGACATCAATGATGGGGCATTATTCCTCTAACTACTCCCACTGACCACCAAGCCTATGGCACTGTTTATTCCCACCAATGCCAGGGCATTGTCTACTCCTGCTGGCCAAAGTTCCTGCTTTCCCTAATATTTGAAGGGCAGTAAACTGGCCCTTTGTTTTCGAAAGTTTGGAGACCCCTGCATTAGAAAAATAAATCATCTATAATATTGGGTGTTCTACATGTGTGGATGTTGCTGCATTATGTAAAATGATTAGTTTAGTTTTTTTACATTTTAGAATGGGGTGCCTTGAGATTGTGCAGAATTTTAAAGGGTGTCTTGACATGAAACAGGTTCAAACAGTGAGCTAGTAATAATAAATAATAATACCGTATTTATCGGCGTATACCGCGCACTTTTTTGCCCTGAAAATCAGGGCAAAATCGTGGGTGCGCGGTATACGCCGATACCCGCTTTCCCGCGCCGAGTTTGAATACTGCGCCGACATATACCGAGCGCAGTACACTCGGGTATAGTCGGGCAGTCTCGGCTCCTTCCGCGCTCACGTCCTGGACGTACAGGACGTCAGCGCGAGAGTTGCCGAGCCTGCCCGACAATACACGAGTGTACTGCGCTCTGTATATGTCGGCGCAGTATTCAAACTCGGCGCGGGAAACGAGCGGGGAGGACGCGAGGATGCCGCAGAAGGACGCCGGACCCGACGAAGAGGCCACCCGAAGCGGCAGACGGACGCCGGACCCGACGAAGAGGACACCCGAAGCCGCAGAAGGACGCCGGACCCGACGAAGAGAACACCCGAAGCTGCAGACGGACGCCGGACCCGACGAGGCCGCCGATGGACGCCGCGCAAGACACCAAAACTGTGTCCACAGGATTCGGGGCAACATTAGGGGTGCACAGTATACGCTGGAGCGCGTTATACCGTGATAAATATGGTAATAATAGAAGTGTGCCACCTACTGGCTGTACTTGCAGACTGCAGTTAAACAAATCTTCCTTTTTATGAGAAACTAAGTAAAAACTTTTAAAAAGGCGTGGTTGTGGTAATAGTATACTTGAAAACTTTGAAACAGTTTGACACAGTTCCTCATAGACAGCTAAAGTGCAAGATAAGGTGTACAGGTGGCATAAAAAATTCAATCAGTCTGTAAATGGACAGAAAATTGGCTTAATCACTTCCTATTTGAAGCAATGTTTTCATTTTTACACACATTACAATTTGCATATTTTACTTGAAAATTACTTAAATCCCATAGAACATTATATATTTTCTGAACTCAGAGGCCCCCCCGTGAAATATAAATATGGTAGTTAAATTTTTTTGTGTCGTATTACATTTGTGCAGCTGTTTATCAAATCTTATTTGAAGGAAAAATGTAATAAAAATTTATTTTAGTGCACACAAATGCAATTTAATTCCTATTTTTTTTCCAAAGTAAAATATGCACAGGATGATGGCGGAGCTTTCGATTTAAATATTATTTTTTTTATAGTATATTTCACATTTTAACACATTTATGTATTTGTACTCTATTGCTATCACAAGGGGGCTAACAGATCATTTGATAACACAGAACAGGTGACATGTTCTTTTTATGGAGACAAAAGTAGTCTATTAGACCCCTAGGGCCAGATTCAGAAAGACTTACGCTGGCGTATCTACAGATACGCAGCGTAAGTGTACAGATGCGCCGTCGTATCTATGCGCCTTATTCTCAATACTAGATACGCCTGAATTCTGGCATAATACGACCGACGTAAGTCTCCTAAGCCGTCGTATCTTGGGTGCATATTTACGCTGGCCGCTAGGGGCGCTTCCATTGATTTACGCGTCGAATATGTAAATGACCTAGATACGCCGATTTACGAACGTACTTGCGCCCGTCGCTGTAATCTACGCCGTTTACGTAAGGCATTTTTCCAGCATAAAGATAAACCACCAAATAACTAGTCTAAGTCATGTTAGGGTATGGACGTCGGAACTGCCGTCGGATTTTACGTCGTTCACGTAAGTCGTACGTGAATGGGGCTGGGCGTAGGTTACATTCACGTCGTTGCCATTGAGCCGTCATATCTTAGGGCGTAAATTCGACGTTATTCTGAGCATGCGCCGTTCGTTCGGGAATTCATTTACATGGGGTCACGGCTAATTTTAATACAACATGCCCACTACCTTCATAATTTGAATTAGGCGGGCTTACGCCAGCCCATTTACACTACGCCGCCGTAACTTAGGGAGCAAGTGCTTTGTGAAAACTGTACTTCCCTGTCTATGTTACGTCGGCGTAGCGCATATGAGCTGTGCTACGCCGGCACAAAGATACACTGATGTACCTGAATCTGGCTACTAATGTGTTTCCTGCCCTCTGCTCCAGGGATTAAGCACAGGATTATGCTTGATCCACTGTTTATCCAGCTTATTAGCTGGGGTTTTTGACACTGAAAATACTCAGAGCGAAGTGCTTCCAGGTACACACTCAGCAGAGGAGATCAGGAAGCGGATGTTAATGATTCATACTTTGACTTGTTTAATGTTATATAATGCTGTACAGGTTCAGTGTTGGGACTAGTGATAAACCGAACACTCCGGGTTTACGATTTGGGGTAAGTTTGCAAACTTAATGAAAGTTCAGTTGCCGAATCGTAATACTGTGTGCCTGTCAGAAACCATGAATCAGACCGAGACAGAAGTACAGTTAAATCACACTTGTTTTCTAGGGTCGATTAATATATAGATCACTTCCTTCAGGGGATAGTAACAAAAAAATCTATAGACTCCAAAAAATGTAATGAAGATAGTTTACTAGGAACAGTGGATGTCAATGTATTGTATACTAGTATTATACTAGTATTAACCAGGGGGGTGCAGTACAGGCAGCGAAATAGGCTTTACATTGGAAAACAGACCTAAAAAAAAAAAACATTAGAGCCATTAGGCCCTGTACACACGATCAGTCCAAACTGATGAAAACGAACTGAAGTTAAGTTTCATCAGTCCAAACCTACCGTGTGTATGGCCCATCAGACTTTTGTCCTTCAGTCCAAAGTTTTAGAACTTGCTTTAAAATCGGACTGATGGATGCCTGACCGATCGGTCGAAACCGATGGTTAGTACGCAAAAGCATTGGTTCAAAACCCGCTCATGCTCAGAATCTAGTTGACGCATGCTTGGAAGCATTGAACTTCGTTTTTTTCAGCACGTCGTTGTGTTTTACGTCACCGCGTTGGACTCGGTCGGATTTTGAACTGATGGTGTGTAGGAACATCAGACCATCAGACCATCAGACTTCAGCCTTCAGTCCGTTTTCATCGGATGGACTGATCGTGTGTACAGGGCCTTAGAGTTTGCCAAGGCTAACAATTATTTTTGGTATGGTACACAGTACTAACAACAGTGTAAGGAAGATACATTGTTACATAGATACATAGTAGGTGAGGTTGAAAAAAAAGACACAAGTCCATCAAGTCCAACCTATGTGTGTGATTATATGTCAGTAATACACAATGCTCCCAGTGTAGCAAAATATGGTCATGGCAAAATGGGAAGAGGAAGAAATTTACCACAAATGGCCAGAGATGCAGTGCCGGCCCAAGACATTGTGCTGCCTGGGACCAAGAATGAAATGCTGCCCCCCCCCCCCCCCGAAAAAAAATCACGCCAACCAAAAGGCCCCCACATTCATTATTTTATATCATGATAACTAAAGGGGACCCGTCATGGCTCTATACATGTATATAGGAGTATAAAGAGGACCTGTCATGGCTCTATACATGTATATAGAGGACCTGTCATTACTCTTTACATGTAAAGGAATATCAAGAGGACCTGTCATGGCTCTATAAATGTATATAGGACTATAAAGAGTACTTGACATGGCTCTATACATGTATAAAGGAGTATAACGAGGGCCTGTCATGGCTCTATAGATGTATATAGAGGACCTGTCATGGCTCTATACATGTATATAGAGGACCTGTCGAGACTCTTTACATGTAAAGGAATATAAAGAGGACCTGCCATGGCTCTATAAATGTATATAGGCGTATAAAGAGGACCTGTCATGGCTCTATACATGTATAAAGGAGTATAACGAGGACCTGTCATGGCTCTATAGATGTATAAAGAGGACCTGTCATGGCTCTATACATGTATAAAGGAGTATAACGAGGACCTGTCATGGCTCTATAGATGTATAAAGAGGACCTGTCATGGCTCTATACATGCATATAGGCGTATAAAAAGGACCTGCCATGGCTCTATACAAGTATCCAGGAGTATAAAGCGACCTGTTAATTTGCTGGCGGCCACAATGTCTCAATGCGCAAACTAATAAATGTACGCTAATTGTGTTTTTTTTGGTACCAAAAATATGTAGAAGAATACATATTGGCCTAAACTGAAGAAAATAGTTTATTTTTCAAAATTTTGGGGATATTTATTATAGCAAAAAGTAAAAAAAATATATATATTTATAGCACAAAAAATTAAAACCGCAGAGATGATCAAATATCACCAAAAGAAAGCTCTATTTGTGGGAAAAAAAGGACATTAATTTTATTTCGGTAGCGGAGCTGGCGGAACGGGCTGGCGGGCATCAGTATGCTGCCCCCCTAAAAGTGCTGCCTGGTACCCATGGTACCACCCGGTCCCATCATAGGGCCGGCCCTGCAGAGATGGCGCTCTGCAAGTGCTACATAGATGATATTATAATTGTATGGGAGGGCTCACGATAAAATTTGGAAGAATTTTTACAAGAATTAAATGATAGATACAATTTTAGGTTTACTGGTGAATATAGTAACAAACAGATTAACTTTCTTCATCTCACCTTTTTTAAGCTTAATGGGAAGATTGGTACAAAAAAATAATTCTAAAGAAATAGATTGGAAAAGTTTTATCCCCACAACCAGTTGCCACCACCGTAGGTGGATATACAGTATCTCACCAAAGTAAGTACACCCCTCACATTTTTGTAAATATTTTATTATATCTTTTCATGTGACAACACTGAAGAAATTACACTTTGCTACAATGTAAAGTAGTGAGTGTACAGCTTGTTTAACAGTGTAAATTTGCTGTCCCCTCAAAATAACTCAACACACCGCCATTAATGTCTTAAAGGGTCACTAAAGGAAAAACATTTTTTAGCTGAAATGACTGTTTACAGGGCATAGAGACATAATAGTTAACTGATTCCTTTTAAAAATGATTAAAAATAGATAAAAAAAACAATCATATAATGTGCCTGCAGTGTAGTTTCGTTTTTGCTGTTGTTTGCTGGTTCTCTGATGTACAGAGAACCACTAGAGGGCAGTCAGCCAATAGAGAGCAGTGATACTTTGTCTAAAACTCCTCAGCACCAATCCAGTTTCGTTTTACACACACCTCCTTGATTAGTGACCACCGTGAGAAATCTCCCAGTACTGTGGTTATCAGGAAACAGGCAACCAGGAAGTGTCCAAAACAGAGAGAGATTTACAGCAACATGAAAGCAAAAACGAACAATGAGAACATGAAACCAGGACTGCAGCAAGGTAAAGGAAGCTATTTAGCTGAAAAAAAAAATTCCTTTAGTGACCCTTTAACCGCTGGTAACAAAAGTGAGTACACCCCAAAGTGAAAATGTCCAAATTGGGCCCAAAGTGTCAATATTTTGTGTGCACTGCCTTAACCTTCTTGGGCATGGAGTTCACCAGAGCTTCACAGGTTGCCACTGGAGTCCTCTTCCACTCCTCCATGACAACATCACAGCTGGTAGATGTTATAGAACTTGTGCTCCTCCACCTTCTGTTTGAGGATGCCCCACAGATGCTCAATAGGGTTTAGGTCTAAAGACATGCTTGGCGTGAGCTGCGGTGGCTCAACGCGATTGGCACTGCGCTGACAAGCCATTCACCTCTGCAGCTAGGGGTTCGGATTCTGGTCTCGGCTACATGTGAATTGAGTTTGGTGGTCTCAGCCCGGCTCCCGGTGGGTGTGCTATGCGAGGTAAGCCTGCGCTTAGTACGCCCACTCCCCTCCCACAAAAACCACCACACTTACACGCACTCGAAATTGGGTTAACATGCACGCACTTTGACCACGCTGTCTCTAAAAAGAGAGGCAAAGGACTAACGGGGCTGGTTGAGCGGGCTAGATCCTCTCACTCCCTTATAGGGAGTCCCTCTGCCCTGTTGGGCTTCAAAGCGGAGCAGGTAGGGCCGGCTGTGTGGGAGGACCCCCTCACACACCCACCATTGCCACCCGGGGCATGGAGAAAGGTGTCAGATTGCCTCTGGGGGAGGCCTGCCTACTCCCAACTACTGCAGTCCGGCTCCTCTCTCGAGTACACGCACAAAATACACTTTAAAAATAAATAAATAAATAAAATAAAGACATGCTTGGCCAGTCCATCACCTTTACCCTCAGCTTCTTTATCAAGGAAGTGGTCATCTTGGAGGTGTGTTTGGGGTCATTATGTTGGAATACTGCCCTGCGGCCCAGTCTCTGAAGGGAGCGGATCATGCTCGGCTTCAGTATGTCACAGTACATGTTGGCATTCATGGTTCCCTCAATGAAATGTAGCTCCCCAGTGCTGGCAGCACTCATGCAGCCCCAGACCATGACACTTCCACCACCATGCTTGATTGTAGGAAAAACACACTTGTCTTTGTACTCCTCACTAGTGTTGCTCACGAATATTCGCATTGCGAATATTCGACTCGAATATAGCATATTCGAGAAATCGCACTATATTTCGAATTTCGCAGTGAATATTCGCAATTCCGAATATTCGCATTTTTTCAATTTGATTTTTAAAACAGATCACATCCTATCGACGTCTAAAAGCATTGCTGGTATGATTAGAGACCCTGGGCCGAGTAGCTAAGCTGAGGCGATCCTTTTATGTTGCCAAATTGAAAAAAAAAAATTGCGATTTTTCGCTATTGCGAATGCGAAAATGATTGCGAATTTTCGATAACTGTGGTAGGAGAACTCTGATTGTCTCTGATGCAAAAGGGGGGGCTTTGTGTATGTGTATGTTATGAATATTTGTATGTTTGATATTATTATTTTTTGTAAGAAGGAAAAAATTGCGCATACCTTAAAAAAGGGGAGAATACAGCAGCAACTCAAAAATGTTATACAACATAAATTAATACAAGACAGAAAATGGAGTCGCTCTACAAGAATAAAAAATATGTCTAGTGACAAGACATGTGGGCAAATTATAAAATAAGCAAGCGCAAATAACTTGTGAAATACACAGTGAAACAAATATATAAAGAAATATAGTCCCAATAATAGAAAAATAATCTTTCATAAAAATGTCTTTGATATGTGAAGTGAAAAAAAGTCCAAAGCATGCAGCATGAACGTGTTCAATCTTCAAGGTGTTTGATTGACAAATGGCTGTGACAGATGGATAGAGTAAAGAATCACCACCAATGCAAAACACTTTTTATTTTGTATTGTAAAATATCACGAATATTCTGAGCCAATCAGAGTGCTCCTTCTGCATTTGCCGAATATTCGCAATTATTTTGTATTGTAAAATATCAAGAATATTCTGAGCCAATCAGAGTGCTCCTTCCGCATTTGCCGAATATTCGCAATTATTTTGTATTGTAAAATATCACGAATATTCTGAGCCAATCAGAGTGCTCCTACAGCATTTGTCGAAATTGCGCAATAAATATCGCATTCGCATGTTGCGATATTTCGATAAAATATCACGAATATTCTGAGCCAATCAGAGTGCTCCTACAGCATTTGTCGAAATTGCGCAATAAATATCGCATTCGCATGTTGCGATATTTCGATAAAATATCACGAATATTCTGAGCCAATCAGAGTGCTCCTACCGCAGTTATCAAAAAATCGCAATTATTTTCGCATTCGCAATAGCGAAAAATCGCAATCATTTAATTTCGATAAAATATCACGAATATTCGAATTTAGCGAATATATCTCGAATATTCGAATATATATTCGAGATATATCGCGAAATCGAATATGGCATATTCTGCTCAACACTACTCCTCACCTGGTTGCTGCCCCACACGCTTGACACCATCTGAACCAAATAAGTTTATCTTGGTCTCAGTTCCAGTAATCCATGTACTTAGTCTGCTTGCCTTCAGTTTGTTTGTGGCCTTTCTTGCGAATCATCTTTAGAAGAGGCTTCCTTCTGAGACGACAGCCATGCATCAATTTTTATGCAGTGTGCGACATATGGTCTGAGCACTGACAGGCTGACCCCTCACCCCCATTCAACCTCTGCAGCAATACTGGCAGCACTCATACATCTATTTCCCAAAGACAACCTTGGGATATGACGCTGAGCATGTGCACTCAACTTCTTTGGTCGACCATGGCGAGACCTGTTCCGAGTGGAACCTGTCCTGTTAAACCAGTGTATGGTCTTGCCACCGTGCTACAGCTCAGTTTCAGGTTCTTAACATCTTTATTATAACCTAAGCCATCTTGATATAGAGCAGCAATTCTTGTTTTCAGATCCTCAGAGAGTTCTTTGCCATAAGGTGCCATGTTGAACTTCCAGTGACCACTATGAGAGAGCGAGAGCGATAACACCAGATTTAACATTCCTGCTCCCCATTCACACCTGAGACCTTGTAACACTAACGAGTCACATGACACAGGGGAGGAAAAATGGATAATTGAGCCCAATTTGTACATTTTCACTTAGGGGTGTACTCACTTTTGTTGCAAGCGGTTTAGATATTAATGGATGTGTGTTTGAGTTATTTTGAGGGGACAGTAAATCAACACGGTTATACAAGCTGTACACTCACTACTTTACATTGTAGCAAAGTGTAGTTTCTTCAGTGTTGTCACATGAAAAGATAAAAATGTGAGGGTGTACTCACTTTTGTGAGATACTGTACAATACCCCTAGTAGTGAGTTTACCAGAATTAGGAGGAATTGTCTACTACTTCGCTCAGACTGACAAACTGATTGAAAGATTTTTAGGGTTATACTAGATCTTTCTTGATCAGTGAAAGAGATCATATATAAAAAACAAAGAGCCAAGAGTTACTGTTATAAAGATATAAAGATGTTAAAAACATAGAACAAAGTAATATAAGGTGCAGTTTTATTACAGATTTTAATGTGCAATCTAAAAAGATGGAAAGCATTATTAAATACTGGCCAGTTTTGTTGAAGGATGAAACTTTAAATAAATTACTTCCAACCTAAGGTTTATTTATATAAAAAAACAAATCTGTACGAAGCAAGATTGTTAAAAAGATACTGGACCCGTCCAACAGGTAAAACAACATAGTGTCTCCCGACATTTTGAACTAAAACACAATAAGGACCCCAGGTTGCTCACTTTTTATGGGATATAAAGTCATGGGACACTGGAGAGGGATGGGTAAGGTCAAGGAGGTGTGAAAATACAGTTGCGATTGGTAAGGTGGGTGAGTCTGGCAGCAGCATTAATGATGAATTGAAGGGGGGGGGGGGGTGTAGAATATGTATATGTAAGCCAATGAGGAGGGAAGCAGTAGTCGAGACGAGAGATGAGTAGGGAGTGAATTAAGAGCTTTGTTGTGTCATTGGTTAGAAAGGAGGATATTTTGGAGATGTTGTGGAGGTTGAGGCAGTGATTGGACAGTGATTGGACGTGGGGCCTAAAGAAGAGTCCTGAGTCCAGGATTACACATAAGCATTTAGTTGTGCCATCAATTTTGACAGAGAGATCAGGGGAAGAGGCATGTGGGGGAGGAAAAATGATAAGTTTTGTTTTGGATAAATTAAGGTTGAGGAAGTGGTGCGACTTCCAGACTGATATATCCGATAGTAAATTAGTGATACATGAGGAGACTTAAGAAGTCAGCTGAGGGGTAGAGAAATAGATTTGAGTGTCGTCAGCATAGAGATGGTATTGGACCCAGGTAGGAGGTGTAGATTGAAAATAGGAGAGGTCCAAGAACAGAACCTTGGGGGTCCCGAACAGAGAAAGAATGAGGAGAGGAGTAGGTAGAATTGTAAGTAGGAAAAGGACCAGCAAAGAGTACAGTCTAGGAGACCAAAGGCGTGGAGTTTTTTGAGGAGGAGGGGGTGGTCAACCGTATCAAAGGCAGCAGAGAGGTCCATGAGTAGGAGTACAGAATAGTGTCCATTGGTTTTGGCCATTAGTAGATCGTTTGTTAGTTTGGTGCAGGACAGGAGTGCGATTTTATCATAGAGGTGGTCAGTAGCAGAGTAGAGAAGAGAAGGGTTGAGATGGCATAGGTTTCTACGGGTAACCATTAGGTGGTTGAAGGGAGAGACTGAAACTAATAAGGTAGTGATCAGAGAGCGAGTAAGGGTAGTTGGAGAGGTTGCACAGAGTGCATAGGTGGGAGAAAACAAGGTCAAGGGTAATGCCTTCAGAGTGAGGTGAAGTGTATTCATTGCTTCAGATCAAAGGAGGAGGTTAGACTGAGAAGTTTGGAAGTCCCAGAGAATGATAGTGGGGTTTTTAGAAGAGAGAAAGTAGGGTAGCCAGGCAGAGAAGTCAGCAATAAAGGTTGATACCGGTCCTGGGGACCGGTAGATCACAAATAAAGGCAGTGTGCCTGAAATGAGGAGAGTGACAGAGAGAGAGGTGAAGTACCTGAAAGGTGCTATGTGGGGCTAAAAGGATTCCAACACCCCCTCGTTTGCATCCACTGGGTCTGGGGCAGTGGGTCCAAAGAAGACCACCATGGGATAAGGCAGCAGAAGACGCAGCGTTAGATTCATGAAGCCAGGTTTCGGTAATAGCGAGTAGATTAAATGAGTTAGCGATAGAGATCATATGAGAGGTGAGTTTGTTACAGAGCGGGCATTCCAAAGGGCGCAAGAGAAAGGGAGTCTGGTCTTGGGAAGAAGAGAAATGGGAACTAGATTGTGTGCATTGTGGCTGCAGCCAGAAGGTGTAGGGCAGGCATGTCCAAAGTCCAGCCCGCTAGCCAATCGCAGCCCGCGTTCCGGTTTCAGACGGCCCGCCTGGTCATTTTGACATGTATGTCTTTTGTGGCCCCCAACAAATCCCTGAGCACCGTGGACCACAAAATAAATACATACTGGCTGCCTTGGAGGAGGCGGGACGAGTGCCGTTCATACAGGAGTATTTCCTATTTACACGGCGACAGGAAGTTTAGTCTCCTGCGCTGCCAGGAGGTGGGACTTTCGATTAAAGAGGCAGCCAATAAAACAGGAAATTCTCCTGTATATCTGTCAGCGCTCGTCCTGCCCCCTCCCTGTCTCCTCCAAGGCTGCAGATGTCCATGAATCAGGCTGCAATGGTGAGTCTGCATTTATTGCAAGGGGGTGCTGCATTCAGAGCAAGGGGGTATTGTATTCAGGGCAAGGGGGGTATTGAATTTAGGGCAAGGGGGTGTTGCATTCAGGGCAAGGAGGGTGTTGCATTCAGGGCAAGGGGGTGTTGCATTCAGGGCAAGGGGGTGTTGAATGACGAAACTAGTAGGGCGGAGCTAGGGCGTTGATGTCATTGCCATTGCCTGTATCGTGCTTGCAGTCGGAGGCGATAGGCATACATTGTAACAAAGCGTCTGTTCCCTAGTGTCGGATCACACTTGAAAAATGTTAGTGATCTTAAAAGTCTTTTTTAATAAATTTGCATTTTAAACAGTTATACGCTTTGGAGATCTTTCTTCCTCTTCCCTAAAATCCTCTGTCTAACTCGAGAGAGGAATTGACAAGATTGCACATCAGGAGTAGCAGCGTCGTGAGTTTGTCTGCCTGACATACAACACAGAGCGCATCTGCTGGTTTATAATTTGACCAACCATTGTTTCTGGCGAGTTAGTTTTGGACAAATGGTGTAGGAGCACACCGGGTGTTTTCCTACATGATTAGGATATCCATTTCTGATCACCTTTTTTGGGGGATTGCAAAACAGACTTTAAATATTTGGAATGCATACGACTTTTTGATATACTCTATGTAGTTTATTATTGAACATACATTTTTGTACAAAGCACTTTTTTATTCACAGTGTTGACACATAGTTTTTTTTTTCCTTTTGCACTTTTCTAATAGCATTTGCACTTTTTTTGAATGTTTCACAGTATAAGTTGCTTTTTATATAATAGTATGAATAAAATTTTGAGACTCCATTGTTGATCATCACATAAAATTGATTGATTCAGTATATTTCACATTGAGGGACTAGGTTATAAAGTAGTGTGTCTAATATCACAAGATTGCAGGATTACAGATCTGCGCAGCTTGCTTCTCTTTTCTTGTATTAGGATTTTTTTTGCCTTTCTCTGGATCACCTATAGGGTTCCGTAAATCTAGGTTTTCAATTTATTGGTTCAACCATATGTGGAGGTTTAACCTTTGCTTATGGAAAGACTTCTTTAAAGTAGCACAGACTCACTCGGGATCTAGTGCTTGTCCGTTCAGTTGATTGTTAAAAAAAAAAAAAGCCGAATGCATTTCAAATGCACAAGATATAACTGGCTATTAACATTTATAAAGTAATAAACACCAGAGATATTGATCCAGGAAATATCAGCCTTAGGGGACCAGTAAGAAATGTATACATTTTAAAGCAAATTAGACCTTGCTTTATAAGGGTTCTACACAGATCAGGTGTGTGTTTAAAGGGGCTGTAAAGGTTAATTTTTTATTTTCTAAATGGGTTACTTTAAGCTAGTGCTAATTTATTTTTCTTTGTTTTCTTTGTCTGAATTTCTCACTTCCTGTTCCTCCTTAGTAAGGTGTTCAGTAAGCTGTTCTAAATTACTTTCCACCGCTCGGATGATGGTGGAAAGCTTACTGAGGAGAAACAGGAAGTGAGAAATTAAAACAAAGAAAAAAAACATTTAGAAGGAAAATCGAAGGGAAAGATAAGTGCACCAACAATGCACTAGCTTAAAGGAACCAATTTAGAAAATAAAAGACAAACCTTTATAACCCCTTTAAGGTTCTGTATAAGGAGGCTTTAAATTACCGTATATACTCGAGTATAAGCCGAGTTTTTCAGCACATTTTTGTGCTGAAAATGCCCCCTTGGCTTATACTCGAGTCTCTCCCGGCGCTGTACCCATCTGCAGCCTAATCCCCCAGCGCTGTAATACATCTTCAGTCTTGTATCTCCCAGCGCGGTGCCCATCTTCAGTCTTATTATCCCCCAGGGCTGTGCCCATCTTTAATCTTATTAACGGCAATCAAGGTACCGTATGTAACGGTATGGCCCGTGGGACCCAAAGGCTCTTGAAGGATGTGGGGTACTCCTGTGTCAGCTTCACCAATGACTCTTGCGTCTAGGGTCATCCTATGTCCACTAGGGGCATAGGATGACTGAGAACTGATATCATGGATTACATGAGATGGGACAGTAATGATAATTCATGTATTGCAGGATATCTTGAAATATTACAGGTGGTTAATTCTGAACCCAACAGGTCAATAATAGTGTGAGTCATTCAATGTGGGAAAACATACTGTTAAGATGTTAATTGATGTTAATCACCTCCAGCTACCTGGCTGTAGTGATGAAAGCTTGCTGTGATTGCATTCTATTGTGTTAATTAAGCCTGGCTCCTAAGATATTTCATGGTGCTATGCTAACTAACCCTGTTTTGTGTGAAAGTTCTATTGATGCTAATGTATTGTGAGCTAGCACCCTCTAAAGGTCAGACTTCTGACTTATGTTTACTAAAGGAATGTGTATTGAATAGAAGGTGAAAAGAGCCGGAGTCATGACGTCTGCCATGTCAGCTATAGTAATTAACTCATGTCGATTCTGTGCCATAAAGTCTGTCTAAGATGTGGATTGAGGGGACTCGTTAGCACCCATTGTATGATGTTGTGGGTAGAGTGTGTCATTGTCCCTTTGATTACTGCAGCATGCTTTGTGGTTGCTAACTGTATAAAAACCTGAGTTTTACCATTAAAAGATCATTCGTTTGGAACCAGAGAACAGAGCTGTGTGTGTCTCGTTCTTCTGGGGGAAATCCAATGGGTCCTGTCTGCTGGATTGTGGAGTGTCGGAAGCTGTCTTGGGTTGGTGGAATGGAATATCGTAACGGCGTTAACCCCTGACCGTTACACCGTACTTGAGGCACAGTGAGGCATGGACACAGTGAGACAAAGTGAGGCATGCACATGGACACAGTGAGGCAAAATGAGGCATGCAGATGGACACCCTAGGCTTATACTCGAGTCAATACGTTTTCCCATTTTTTTGTGGTAAAATTAGGTGCCTCAGTTTATATTAAAGTCGACTCATACTCGAGTATATACGGTAATTTATTCACTTGATGCATTTATGCTGTTTTTCAACTGAAATAACTATGTAACTATGAAAAGCATTGCTTTCTGTGGCTTAGGATGCATTCTTAATCTCTCTACCTCTTTTCTGTCAAGCCTGGAGTAATGTGCACCAGTATCACAATCTCACAGCAGTTAGAAACTCTAATGCCCCGTACACACGATCAAATTTCCCATCGGAAAAAAAACTCCGACGTTTTTTTCCGACGGAATTCCGCTCAAGCTGTCTTGCATACACACGGACACACCAAATTCCGACCGGCGAAAACGCGGTGACGTACAACACTACGAGGAGCCTAGAATAATGAAGTCCAATGCTTCCGAGCATGCGTTGAGTTGTTTCCGCGCATGCATGTTTTTTTCTGTCGGAATTCCATACAGACGAACGGAATTTCCGATAGAAATTTTTTCCGCCGGGAAAAAAGAGAACATGTTCTCTAAGTCCGTCGGAATTTCCGACGGAAAAAGTCCAATGGGGCATACACACGGTCAAAATATCCGATGAAACAATTCCGTCTGACTTTTTCCATCGGAAATTCCGACCGTGTGTACGCGGCCTAATAAGTATTTAAGTGTTCAATATCAACCAAGGAAACTATTGGGAAACTGCTATTTGAACTTGAAAATAGCCAAGATGAGCTAAAACGCAGACCATTAATAAATCTGTAGTGAAGGCTTTGTCCGCAGGAAATCGGATTGTGTGTATGAGACTTAAGGCTCCAGTTCCACTTGTGCAAAAGTCATACCCCATGATTGCCAATGAGTACCATTCATATCTGTGCGAATTCAAGTCACAGCGACTTCAAAGTAGTCCCTGCACTACTTTGGTCTGACTTTGAGACTTGAGGTCCATAGACTTTAAGAATACATTGCTTCAAGTCGCATCAAAAGCATTCCAAAATATCTTGGTAAAATTGCGTGACTTTCAGCACGCAATAGTAGAAACCTAGGGTAATAGCTGTTAAAGAGGTCTACATGCATTTTCAAACTAAACACTGGTTTTAAAAAGGAAAACATACAGAGAATCCCTTTAAATTTGCATGCCTCAAACTCAGTCTCCTGCAGAGACCACCAATGAAGATGCACATTCATAGGGTTTCTTGGCATATCACCTTTACCATGATGAGGATGTAGGTCATGGGTCTACAAACTACGGCCCTCCAGTTGTTCAGGAACTACAATTCCCATCATGTCTAGTCATGTCTGTGAATGTCAGTGCATTACAAGGCCTCATGGGATGTGTAGATCTACAACAGCTGGAGGGCCGTAGTTTTGAGGATCCCTGAGTCTGCTTCTCACCCTCTCTCTCTCCCTGATTGGATAAGAGAAATTATTTTAGGATGACAAGCTTCTAAAAGTGGTCCAGCTACAAATTAGGAGCAAAATAACAGTTAATTTGTATCACTGGATTGTATGTACATATAAGGCCCTGTGAGTCTTGAAGATTAATTTGTGGTTGACAAGTTCTGTCAATGATAGAGTATGTACCTGTAGATATCTTACAAAGAGCCTTATGTCTTCCATTGACAAACATAAAATACACATGGGGCCAGATCCACGAAGCGCGGCGCTTCTCTCCGTCCGGCGTAGTATATCTCAGATACACTACGCCGGCGTAACTTACATTTTTTTTGTATCCTCCGTAAGTTATGGTGGCGTAGTGTAACTTAGGCGGCGTAAGAGCGCGCAATTCAAATGTATGTGATGGGGGCGTGTTTTATGTTAATACGTCGTGACCCGACATAAATGACGTTTTTTTTTAACGGCGCATGCGCCGTCCGTTGGGGTATCCCAGTGCGCATCTAGCCAATTTGCATACTCGAAGTGGAATTCAACGGAAACGCCACCTAGCAGCCAGCGTAAATATGCACCTACGATCCGACTGCGTACTAAGACGTACGCCTGTCTGATCGATCCCTCATTCAGTCGTATCTTGTTTTGTGAATACAAAACAAAGATACGACGGGGGAACTTTGAAATTACGCGGCGTATCAATAGATACGCCGGCGTAATTCGTTTGTGGATCTGGCCCATGATTTTTATTGCAAGGGAGGTAGCATTGATTGAATTCCTGTATATATTTATCATTGATGTTTTAAAGATATGGCTGAACATTTTTGAGATTTAGGATAGTACTAAGGTCCAGAACTAGAATACAGTTGGGAATATCCACTATATATGTTATGTGGTGCAGTGACATTGCAAAATGCAGGAGAGAGAGATCCTGGACAGCTCAATTGACATGGTGCAGTCCTCTGCAATACGTTTATTGACATCTCAGCTAACGCTATTTAATTGGCTTTTTTTGTTTCAAACGGTTTTCCCTATTTGTCTTAATGGGCAATTAAGATTTAGCTTCTCAAATCAGTATTGCAAACACTGAGCCGTGGCTGTAGTTGGCGTGGACTGAAGATGATGACCACGTGTGATGAATGTCTTATTCCTACAAACTTTACCTGTATCCAAGTCCTCTATCTGCATTTTAGATTAAATTTTCTTATGCCCTTCTTCATATATATCTGAACAAAAAATGATTACCTGAAATGCAGTTACCTTAATAGCAAACTGTTTTCATTGTTTTGGGCACTAAACTGCATATTAGCTATCCAAGAGGCTTGGCAAAGGAAAACAGTCCTTCAAAACGCGTAGCCATACCCGCTGCATGCAACGTCATCCAGGAGATCCCCTGCAGCACACTTTGTCTGTGTAGAGAGCTCTGGTCTGTCCTTCAGCTGCAGCTATTCCTACCTCTGACAGCACTGCTATCCGACTACAGAGAGGTGCCCATACTGGGAGTGTTGAGTACATGCCTTCTCTATTTCTCTTTCGTTCATAGACGGACACAGCATCCTTTGACCTTAGGGTTATGCTTCTTCCTACCAGGAGATTTAGGCAGAATTCTACAGCACTTAAGGTGTTAAAAACTTTCCTTCATGCCGCTCCTCCCAGGGGGCGTGGCTCCCCCAGGCATAACCCCCACTCTGCTTTAGCAGCCTCAGTTTGTTTCTGCCTAACCGTCAGGAGAGTCAGGCTCTCTCTGGAGTCCTGGACTCTGGAGTTTTTTCTTGCAAATTTTTTTGCATTTTGCGAGTTTTTTCCTCGCTTTTTTATTTTATTTTTATTTTTGAATCCTGCGATTCTTCTATCAACAGCCGACTGGGTGACAGGCTGGGTCCTCGACCCTTGTAGTCCCCCCAGGTTCGGCCTTCGAGCGTGTGCCGGCCCTCAGCTCCGCTTTGGGACGTCCACGACAGGCCCCATTGCTCCAGGGGCGGCCGGGGAACTTCGGTTCTAGGGCACACATATGACCGGTCTCTATGGCCTTGTCACAGTGTGTCTGGCTGACAGCCATGCCGTTCGCGGACGTTGGTTCTGTCTGGGATACCTCCAGCCAGGTAGTCGCAGGACAGGTAAGTAGTGGCCCCTTACTCAGGTAAGTGGTCTGGCTGGAATGTTTTCCCTTGGGAGGTCGACTGAGGGTTTTCCCCTGCTTTCCTCTCTCCCTTATTCCTCTCCCTCCTTTCCCCTTTGGGTGACGGCTGTGCAGGGGGTTTTTTCCCTGGGGCTCATATTATTATTTTTTTTTTTTTTTTTTTTTTCACTCGGGTATGGCTGGGGCTGTTCTGTGTCACTGCAGGGGACTGTGGTGGACATTCTGGGCATTTTTGTGTGTGCTGTGTGCTGTTTTGGTGTACTGTCATTTTTGGGTACACTGTCTTTTTAAAACTGCGCAACGGCGGCCATTTTGCCGGAGCCGCGCTTGTATTATTCGGCGGCCATTTTCTTGTGGCCGGCGCCATTTTCAGCACTAGTTCGGCCTCTAGTGGCCGTTTCGGCGGGGAAAAAAGACCGCGAATCATCTGAGGGGACAGACGCAGCGCTGCAGCTTCTCCTCAGCACACACTTGCCTTCACAGACCGCGCTGTACCAGGGGGTGGTGAGTCTCAGGGGGCCCCATACTGTGCTCTAGCGGCCGGGAGGTGACCTGTGGGGGACTTTTTTCCTGCCCTTGGCAGTAGGGGTGAAATGGCAACGGCAATATGGAGCCTGAATCAGGCCCCTCATTTCTTACAATGCCGGAATTAACCCTTAAGCGCCCCTCCCCCTGCCACATCTGTTGAATCGGTGTCGGCTGTCCTGGAGTCTTTTCTCACCAGGTTTGAAGCAGCCAGTGCTCGGTTGGGGGGTAAAAAAGCGCCCCCCCCCGGAGGCTGTTTCTGGGGATATCTCTGACGCAGAATCTGATGCTTCTGGTTCTGTCATGTCAGAGGATGCGGGCTTAACCCACATGGACAGCGAGGATGACTCTGCTGCGGAGTCTGCTGATAAGGAATTTGTTGGAGCTCTTATTACTGCGGTGCGTGAGGCTCTTCATTTAGAGGATTTGGCGGAGACACCAGCGGTGTCAGTCCTTTTGGATTCCGCAAACCACCGCGTACCGCTAAGGTATTCCCCTGTGTTCCTTATTTAGACAATATGTTGTATAAGGAATGGGATACACCGCAAAAGGCTTTTACGGTTCCTAAAAGCTTTGCTACCGTTACCCCCTGGAGGAGGACTTTTTTAAAAAAGTGGGTCACTCCTCCGTCGGTGGACCCTCCTGTGTCCAGACTGAGTAAGGCTACTACGTTGCCTGTGGAGGGGGCTCCTGCTTTCAAGGACCCCGCTAATAGGAGAGTGGAGGCCGTGGCCCGCTCCCTGTTCTCGGTGGTGGGTTCGGTGGTAAGGCCGGCTCTGGCCGGAGCCCTGGTAGCTCAGACGCTGACTGAAAGGGCGAAGCTCCTGCTGCAGGACCTGGAGGTCCAGGGGGCTTCCGAGTCCTCTAGGGACCTGGCTGAACAGTTGATTCAGGGTCAGAAGTTTCTCTGCGAGGCGGATATGGATTAGATTCCTTTGCTTTCCAGGGCTTCTGTCTACGCAGTGGTTCTGCGCCGCCTTGTATGGCTGAAGTGCTGGTCGGCTGACCAGTACTCAAAAAAGGCCTTGGTAGATTTGCCCTTTAAGGGCGGACGGCTTTTGGGGGCATCCCTGGATGACATCATTAAGGATGCCACTGGAGGTAAGAGCACCTTGCACCCTCAGTCGGGGAAGGGTAGGGAACCTCGCCGCAAGCAAGGTCCTACTTTTACTACCCCCTAAACGGTTTTTTTCGTGCGCCAGCGCGGCTGGAAAAGGTCCGCAAGGTGCAAAAGCCCTTGCTGCCGGGCGTAAGCGCCCCTGGTTCAAAAAACCGAACAAGCCTGCGGACAAGCCTGCTTCCGCATGAAGGTCTGCCCCCGCCCGGGTCTCGGGTGGGGGGACGGCTTCACGACTTCGTGGATCGGTGGAATTCTCTTCTATCCGACCGTTGGGTTTGCGAGGTGGTCGCCTCGGGGTACAAGATAGAGTTCATTTCTTGTCCCCCAAACAGATTTTTTTTTTTCCATCCAACCTCCAGCTTCCTCCGGATCGTCGGCTAGCCCTGTCCGGGGCTGTCCAGGATCTTCTGGACAGGGGGGTGGTTGTGCCGGTCCCCTCGCTGGAACGGTTTCGGGGGTTCTACTCCAATCTGTTCGTGGTCCCCAAGAAGGGAGGGGTTCGCCCTATCCTGGACCTAAAGGCCCTCAACTCCTTTGTCAAGGTGCAGCGATTCAGGATGGAGTCGGTCCGTTCTATCATGGCGTCCCTCCACCAGGGGGACTTCATGGCGTCCTTAGACATCATGGACGCATACCTGCATGTTCCCGTTTGCACAAGCCACCAAAGGTATCTGCGCTTTGCGATCGGGGAGGACCACTATCAATTCGTGGCCCTCCCGTTCGGGCTGGCGTCGGCACCACGGGTGTTCACCAAGGTGCTCGCCCCGATCCTGGCCTTGCTACGGCAGCGAGGGATCGCTATCGTGGGATACCTGGACGACCTTCTCCTGAGAGCTTCTTCAGGCTCAGAGTTAGAGGAGGACGTGTCCATCACGTGTCGGACTCTGCAGGAGTTCGGCTGGTTTCTGAATCTCAGAAAATCAGTGTTGGTTCCGTCCCAGAGGCTGGAACCCCTGGGGCTGGTTTTGGATTCGGGGGAGACAAAAGTGTTCCTCCCATCGCAAAACCTGCTGACCCTGCAATCTGCAGTGAGACAGTTGTTGACCCAGAAGTGGTCATCTCTTCGCTTCTGCATGCGGGTTCTGGGTCTGATGGTGGCCTCCTTCGAGGCAGTTCTGTATGCCCAATCCACACCAGGGTACTACAGAAGGAGATTCTGTCACGATGGGACAGGGTCCCATCTTCTCTGGATCACCAGATTCGGTTGAGCCATCTGGCCAAGTCTTCCCTGGCATGGTGGCTGACGTCTCCGGTGCTTCGGTCCGGGAAGTCTTTTCTTCCGTGCCGCTGGACAGTGGTCACGACGGATGCCAGCCTCTTCGGCTGGGGGGGCACCCAGTCAGCCCAGGGGCGCTGGACTCGGGAGGAGTCCCGCCTGCCGATCAATATCCTGGAGCTCCGAGCAATCAAGCTGTGCCTTGTCAGGTGGTCGCTGGAGCTACAGGGCCGTCCTGTCAGGATCCAGTCCGACAACGCCACGGCCGTGGCGTACATCAATCATCAGGGCGGCACAAGGAGCTCGGCCGCGGCGACGGAGGTCGCTCACATACTTCGGTGGGCCGAAAGGTCCGTTCCGGCCCTGTCGGCGGTATACATTCCGGGAGTTCTGAATTGGCAAGCCGACTCCCTAAGTCGCATGACTCTGGATCAAGGGGAGTGGTCTCTCCACCCGGAGGTGTTTCAGATCCTGTGCCAAAAATGGGGCACTCCAGACGTGGACCTTCTGGCGTCCCGTCTCAATCGGAAGGTACCACGGTTTGTGGCTAGGTCAAGGGACCCGTGGGCAGACGCGTCAGACGCGTTAGTGGCTCCCTGGGTCAATATCACCTGATTTACGCCTTCCCTCCTCTAAGGCTCCTACCCCGCCTGCTGCGCAGGGTGGAAGCCGAAGGTATTCCAACGATCCTGATCGCCCCGGATTGGCCGCGTCGCTCTTGGTACGCGGACCTGGTACGTCTGGTGACAGACGCCCCCTGGCGTCTGCCTCTGAGGGAAGATCTCCTGTCTCAGGGCCCGATCTTCCATCCTGCTTTACGGTCACTGGCTTTAACGGCGTGGCTGTTGAGAACCAGGTACTGAAGGACCGGGGCCTGTCGGGCCCGGTAATCTCTACCATGCTGCGTGCACGGAAGTCCACTTCTCGAAAAATTTACCATCGTACATGGAAAGCATACATCTCTATGTGTGAGGAGATGAAGTGGCACCCCCGTACTTACGTGGTGTCCCGGATCCTGCTGTTCCTACAGCGGGGAGTGGACCAGGCTCTTGCCTTGAGCACGATCAAGAGTCAGATTTCTGCTCAGGCTGTTTATTTTCAGCGTCCCTTGGCAGCGAATTCTTTGGTTCGCACGTTTGTGCAGGGGGTCCGGCATGTGGCCCCCCCGGTGCGCCCTCCGCTACCTTCTTGGGACTTGAACTTGGTCCTCTCGGCGCTTCAGCGTGCCCCCTTTGAGGACATTCGGGAGATCCCCTTGCTGACTTTGTCGCAGAAGGTGGTCTTTCTGGTAGCTATTACCTCTATCAGACGAGTGTCTGAACTGGCGGCCTTGTATTGCAAGGCCCCCTACTTGGTCATCCATCAGGATAAGGCGGTGCTGCGCCCGCAGCCCTCTTTTCTTCCGAAGGTCGTTTCGGCCTTTCACATTAACGAGGACATTGTTGTTCCATCATTATGTCCTCAGCCGAAGAACCCGAAGGAGGCCTCTTTACATTCTCTGGATGTGGTTCGGGCCCTTCGAGTTTACTTGTCGGCGACAGCTCCGTTCCGGAAGTCGGACTCGCTGTTCGTGTCTGTGTCCGGTCCCAGTAAGGGCCTGGCAGTCTCGTCGGCCACCATTTCCAGGTGGATCCGACAGGTTGTGCTTCAGGCCTTCGCCCTGAAGGGGCGGGCGCCTCCCTTTCGGGTCATGGCGCATTCGACCAGGGCGATCGGGGCCTCCTGGGCTTCCGACACCAAGCCTCTGTGTTACAGGTGTGTAAGGCAGCGACCTGGTCGTCGTTCCACACTTTTTCAAAGTTTTATAAGGTGGATGTGAGTGCATCTTCTGATGCCTCCTTCGGCCGCAGGGTGTTACAGGCGGCAGTTTAAGGTTGGAGTTCCTCCGTTGAGTAACTCCGATTTTGTTTGGGGTGTAACCTGTTTTTGCTGTGTTATTTTCCCACCCCTCGAATTTTTTTGACACTGCTTGGGGACGTCCCTAAGGTCAAAGGATGCTGTGTCCGTCTATGAACGAAAGAGAAAAAAGGATTTTTGTACTCACCGTAAAATCCATTTCTCTGAGTTCATAGACGGACACAGCACCCACCCCTCCTTTGTTTGTACTGCTTGTTACGAACTGAGGCTGCTAAAGCAGAGTGGGGGTTATGCCTGGGGGAGCCACGCCCCCTGGGAGGAGCGGCATGAAGGAAAGTTTTTAACACCTTAAGTGCTGTAGAATTCTGCCTAAATCTCCTGGTAGGAAGAAGCATAACCCTAAGGTCAAAGGATGCTGTGTCCGTCTATGAACTCAGAGAAATGGATTTTACGGTGAGTACAAAAATCCTTTTTTTATTTTGTGAGTGGCCAATTGCATTTGATTTTGACATTAAAGCTTTTAGCTCTACTGCACTTAGTGTGCGCTCTTCTTGGTTGTTTGTATTTCCTTCTGAAAACGCCTCACTGTTTGTCTGCTACTTTCAAAATCACTGACCTGGAACAAGGAGGCCTATCAGAAAAGTCAGAAGTCCGTACCTGCATAGTTGTGGCAGTTCAAAAACTAGAAAAAGATAAAAATATCATTTAAGAAGTTTTATTTTGTTTTTGTGCAATTTTATTTTGTTGAAAAGAAAAAGTATATGCTTTAAGGCTCAGATTCACAAAGACTTATGACGGCGTATCTCCAGATACGCCGTCGTAAGTCCGAATGGCCGCCGTCGTATCTATGCGCCTGATTCATAGAATCAGTTACGCATAGATTTGGCCAAGATACGAGCGGCGTAAGTCTCCTACGCCGTCGTATCTTGGGTTGCAATAATTACGCTGACCGCTAGGTGGCGCTTCCTTGATTTCCGCATTGAATATGTAAATGAGCAAGATACGCCGATTCACGAACGTACGTACGCCCGTCACAATTAGTTACGCCGTTTATGTAAGACATACGCCGGCGTAAAGATAAAGCTGGTCTCTAGGTGGCACAGCCCATGCAATGTATGGATGTCGGAACAAGCGTATCTTTTTACGTCGTTTGTGTAAGTCGTACGCGAATAGGGCTATGCGTAAGTTACGTTCACGTCACAGGCATTGAGCCGACGTATCTTTGGGCGTAAATACGACGCGATACTGAGCATGCGCGCGCGCATGTGCTGTTCGTTCGGCCATGTATCTACATGGGGTCAAACCTCATTTAAATACAACACGCCCCCTACCAGCCTACCTTGAATTACGCGCGCTTACGCCGGCCAATTTACGCTACGCCGCCTTAAATTAGGACGCAAGTGCTTTGTGAATACAGCACTTGCCTCTCTAAGTTGCGGCGGCGTAGCGTAAATACGATACACTACGCCCGCGCAACATAGAACAGCCGTACGTGAATCTAGGCCTAAGAGTTCAGTAGTAGGCTTTCTATATTTAGAAGTTGTCATCAGGTATTATGAGGCTTCAGAGGTACCACAGTTTATATGGACAGCATCTACTCATGTTGCTCAATTAATGGGCATCCTCCATCATACATAATGATAGTTTCCTCTGGGCTTAGTGGTGCCAGACTGCCTGTAGTAACTAAATGGGCAGACAACAGGAATAGTCATGTATGCAGAAATGGATTTGCTAAAGCCATTCCCCGCAAGGTACAAATCTGCTTAATCTACTCTTCATTGTGCTCTACATTGGTCAGCCACTGTATGATGAAATGATGCAAGAGGAACTTGGTAGTTGGAGCACCCAGCTTGGAACCAATGTATTTTAAGCATGATCAGTGGCGTACACATTAAAACGCTATATTACGCATTGATGATCTCCTCTATCGTGTACATATTAAAACTCTACATTACTCATTAATGAGGCCAGACGTCACTTAATATATTAGGGCCCCTTTCCAATTGTAAATAATAAAAGCATTAATATATAAATTAAAACAAGTTATATATACTTGTCTCAGCTTCTAGTGATGGTGATTTTACCATCCATCCAGTGAGATTCTGGGGAATGCTGACTATTATCTGAAAATACTAAATGCCCATCTCATTATGCTGATTAAAATAACTTCAGCAGTGCCAGGGCCCATATTTTTGGTGTTAGATCTCAGTGAACCTTACATATTTGTACTTTTAAATTATATGTGATGTTAATTACAGAAAATATTATTATCCCACTGAAAACAATGTTCTAATGCTCTAGTATAATTTAAAATCATTTTTTTTGTAAAACTTGAATTCCTGGTAATGTGACTGCTTTCTCCCACTCCTCTCCTTGCCTAGACACAGCAGACAGAAGCATGCTTGGTAATTTTATTTTGGTTACGTTTTTATTTTGTACATTAATGGGGAGACTGGGGTAGCAGAGGCTTCAAGGTGTCCTTTGCAGTCTATGCCCGAGTCACCAACCTGGAGACTGGGGAAGAGACTGCAAAAGATGCTTGGCAGATTCTGCCATTGTCACAGATCTAAGAAGACCTTTATATCCATGAAAATCCCACTTGGGCTGTAACCAGGGGTACTGGGATGATTGATACCCCTTTCCAATTCCTGACAGAAACAGTTTCCATTTTCCAGGATCAAAAACACAGAAATATGGACCAGAGTATGTCAATGGCCTCCAAGAAAATATTTTACAGTAAGTACAAACATCTTATTTTATTTAGGGCCGGTTCACACCACAAAAACGCACTCCAGATCCATTCCGGATGCATTTCTGCATACATGTTTTTAATGCATCTTTGATGTGTTTCCTGATGCATTCCAGGTGTTTTTTTTTTCATCCCCCCCCCCCACTGTAATAGGGTCCAGTGCATTTTAATGCATTTCAGTGCATTTGTGATGCATTTTACTGCGTTCCAGTATAGTCCAGTGCAGGAAAAATGCAGCATGTTCTACTTCTTTTTTTCTGGAACTGAAAAGCCCTGGAACTGACTTCACTGGTGTGAACTATGCCATTGGAAACCATGGGCCAAATCCTCAAAAGGGATACGCAGGCGGAACTGCTGTTCAGCCTGCGTATCCCTGTGCCTATCTTTGGAACTGATCCACAGAATCAGTTTTCCAAAGATAGGCAGAAGATCCGACATCTGTAAGAGACTTACACTGTCGGATCTTAGGATGCAGTACCGCATCCGCTGCTGGGGGCATTTCGAGTCGAAATGCCGCTTTGCGTATGCAAATGAGGACTTACGGAGATCCACAAAGCTTTTCAGCTTTGTGTTTTCTGCGTAAGTTTACGTTTGCATACGTAAAATTAGTTCTGCTTTTACAAAGTGTAAACTAGTAACACCTTGTAAAAACAGATCTTTTTTTCGATCGCCGCGTTTTTTTTTAAATTTTGAATTTTTTTTCCCGGCGCGTAACTTTTTTTTTACCTGACGCAACTTTATTGTCCCATCGCAATCCACAAAGCCCGACGTAACGTAATTTCGCGCGCTGCCCGTCGGGAAAATGACGTCACGAGCATGCGCAGTACGGCCGGCGCGGGAGCGCGCCTCATTTAAATTGTCATCGCCCCTTGCAGAAGAGGACCGCCTTGCGCCGGAGACATTTAAGTTACACGGCCTGAAATTTCTAGGTAAGTGCTTTGTGGATCGGGCACTTAGGTAGAAATTTTAAGTCAGTGTAACTTAAATGGGAAAAGTTAAGTTAGGCAGGAAATTTGAGGATTTGGCCCTATATAACCTACTTTCCATGCGTTTTTGATGCAGAACAAAAACACACAGGACTGCATGTAGTGTGAACTGGCCCTAATGTCCATTAACCACTTAAGGACCGCCTTCTGCAGATATACGTCGGCAGAAAGGCACGGCTGGGCACAAGCACGTACCTGTACGTCCTATTTAAGTGCCCCGCCGTGGGTTGGTCCGAAGCTCCGCGGCCGCGGGACCCGATCGCCACTGGAGTCCCGCGATCGGTCCCTGGAGCTGAAGAACGGGGAGAGCTGTGTGTAAAACACAGCTTCCCCGTTCTTCACGGTGGCGCTGTCATTGATCGTGTGTTTCCTGATATAGAGAAACACGATCAATGACGTCACACGTCCAGCCCCGCCCCCCTACAGTTAGAAACACAGGCATTCAGATATGGTCAGGACATCCAAAAGCAGTACAACTAAGGAGTGGGTAACAACCAGTGACAAGGGGGAGTTGGGCCTGTTTACAACTCAGAACTACCAAGAGAAACAACTCCGAAGCCTCGTACACACGACCGGTTTTCCTGCCAGGAAAACTGCCAGGAGAGCTTTTGGCCGGGAAAACCGGGCGTGTGTATGCTTCCTTGCAGTTTTCCCAACAGGAAAACTGCCGGGAATCCCGGTGGGAAAATAGAAAACCTGCTCTCTATTTTCCTGCTGGGATTCCCAGAGGTTTTAAACCCTGCAATTTTTCTTATGGGGAAGCACTGCGAGGGAGCATACACACGGCCGGGGTTCCCGGCCAAAGCTCTCCCCGCAGTTTTCCCAACGGGAAACCCAGTGCTGTACACAGGGAAAGTTACAGAGCAGGTTCTCGGTTTTCCCGTCGGGATTCCCGGTGGACTTTATACCGCGGGGAATCCCGGTCGTGTGTACAGGGCTTTAGTCTGACTGACTGCAAGACAGGAGAGACTGAAAACTTCCAAGGGGATACATGAGAAGGTGGATAGGAGTTCTGGAACCCTGAGATGTTATTTTTATATTATCATTGTCATCTATTACTATGGCAATAATGTAAATGTAGAGAATATGAATATTGGACTGGCAGCTTCTACACCCCCAAAGGACTTCCATGATCACACCCCCGGGTAGTGGAAGGGACACCAAAAAAAGTAGGTTGGAGAAAACCTATCGCCGTAACAGAAAGTGCCTCTGGGATCTGACAGAAGAACTCTTCAGAACCTGTATAACCCTAAGCACAGAACATGGTTCTAAGGATCTTCTGATTGACACCACTCCAGTGAAGCATCCAAAGTTTTGGATCGAGGAACACAAAATGTAGCTGCACTGCTAAGCACATTAATCTGATTAAGGGTAGAACAAGGGAAAGTATCTGGTGAACCTGTCTCACAAGGCTGTGGAGCAATCCGGTCCCACAAAATTCTCCAAATGTGCTGTATCACCAACAGGAGGCACCTGCAGCAGGAACCAAGGGTGGGCCACCCCTAAAACAGCCTAGGGTGGATGCGAAGGGCAGTAAAAAATTGTTTAGCTTTATCAAGCAGATCTGAAGAAACCAGTAAAAACCAAAGCATGCTGGGTAGAGAAGGGGTTATACAAGGAAGCCAGCTTACAACTATTTTTTGTTTGTTACTATACTCCGTGAAAATTCAATTTGGCAAGTCTCTACGTCTTTATCAAATTAACCCCACTGATCCATAAGGCACGTAGTAAATACATAATGACAAAAATACTGCCAACAAAGAGTGATATTCAACCTCATACTAAAGAAAATCCAATATCTGTCGTAGTTCAGTTTATTAATATGTATATCACAAATGCTCACAATATCAAAGCATTTTATTCTCAGCATGCTAGATGGAGACATTATAAAAAAATCAGTTTTAATTTATTTCTGTTTTAAAATGTTTGAACATTTTTCGACTTCTCTTCTTCCCTAATCTTCAGTCCTGTTCTGAATATAACATTTGGTTGGTGCACTTCCAAAGCATCATGGGGGAAAAAAGAAAGCAGGGAACATTAGCAAGGAGGAGAGGAAAGAAATAGGCATGACAGCACGAATAAGTTTAGTTGTACACTAAAGATAATTTAAAAAAAGCATCATTATACTGCCTTCACAGTAAGCAACAACAGCTTAGTAACAGTGAAACACGTTCTTGGAATCTGAAGCAAAAAAATTCACTAGACAAAGATCATAAGCATTAGGCATACAGCACAGAGTTAGGATCCAGACTGCGGCCCTCGTAGGGGCCCCTAGAATCCTATTCAAAGCACAACATATCTCAACATTACTCTTCAAGTATTATCATATCACAGATTTATTCTTCTTATTGTTTTATCTGTATGTGGTGTACGGCAAAATAAAAAAAATAAGTATGCCTTGTAAATAAATATATATATATAAAAGATTAGATACGCTATATTTGATTTCCATGTACTGATTTATATAAATGTGAAACATTTAATAAACCATTGGTAAGGACTTTGTTGTCCCTTTGTATCAGCCACTGCATGCACAGCCAGGTCGAGGCAGTTAATGGATTATCATAGGAACTTTACAACTACAGTATGACTAAAGAACACACATAGTAGCGTGCCATCATACGAAAAGCCTTCCCCAGGAGGAAGTTTGCAGTTAGACACTACAGAGGCTACTCTTCATGGCACAGCTGTACTGGAACAGATGGTTACACTACAAAATGGGAACACAGAGTGGTTGGTGGATGTGTTGTGTGCTCTAACATTCTGTAAAATCCTTCATAATTCTCTCAGCTCCTGATGTAGAAACTGCTGGCCCCTAGAGAAAAAAATAAAATAAAACATTAGGTATGCAAGTACAGTGTGCTAGAATGTTTACAATGAAACCAGCCCATGCTGTCTATTCTCACAAAGGCAATACTTGTTGTAAGGATTATTTTACCAATGGCATATGGCATCCCAACCACCTGAATAGCAGAAGTTATATATTAAAAAAAAAATTTAAAAAAAATATATATCTGAAGCCAACAATTGTTTATTTGGGATAGAGTAGGGAGTGTCTAAAATCCCTTTGGGCTTTTTTTGTGTGTCATACTAGAGGAAATTTAGGAAGGAAGGAGGAAATATCCACTGAATCAATTGTCCCAACTGGAAAATGTTCCCCTCACCTCCTATTCTGGTAAACATTGTATAAAATTTGGAATTTTCCTCTGTTGGGGAAAAAAAAAGCATTGTCGCTTTAGAGGCACTTTAACACAGAATTTATAACCTTATAAACAGAAAGCAACACCGGAAAAGCTGGATGTAAATAATAAAGGCATTGTAACGCATTCAAGCAAAAGGGGAGTTTGCATACTGAGTGCCATATACATACTGGCCCAGATTCAAGAAGCTATTGCGCCTGCGCAACCATAGGTTGCGCGGCGCAATAGCTGTTTTGCTCCCGCGTAGCGAATGCCCCTGATTCAGGAACATCGCTACGCGGACTGCAGCCTAGGATATGACAGACATAAGCCTCCTTATGCCTTCATATCTCAGGCTGCATTCTTGCGTTGGCCGCTAGGGGGCGCGGCCATTGTGATCGGCGTATAGTATGCAAATTGCATACTACCACCGATTCACAAAAGTTGCGCGGGCCCTGCGCACGCAAGTTACGGAGTTTCCGTACGGCGACTTTAGCGTAAGGCTGCTCCTTCTCATAGTAGGAGCAGCCAATGCTAAAGTATAGCCGCCCTTCCCGCTCGTGAAATTTAAATTTCACGTTGTTTACGTAAGTGATTCGTGAATGGCGCTGGACGCCATTCACGTTCACTTAGAAGCAAATGACGTCCTTGCGACGTCATTTGCCGCAATGCACGTCGGGAAAGTTTCCCCGACGGAGCATGCGATGTTCGCTCGGCGCGGGAGCGCGCCTAATTTAAATGATTCCCGCCCCCGGCGGGATCATTTACATTAGGCGCCCTTACGCAGGGCTAATTAGCATAGCGCCCGCGCAATTTACGGAGCTACTGCTCCGTGAATCGCGGGCAAATCGAAATATTTGCGTGGGCGCAGAGCAAAAATCGTTGCCCTTTGCCCACGCAAATATTGCGCGGATCTACCTGAATCTGTGCCACTGACTCCCTGGGTAGGCCAGTATCTGCCTGGAGTCTGACTTGTAATTTCATGCATTTTCTCCTGGTTCCCTAGTTTCCTCCCACAATTCAAACAGCAACTGGCACTTTTTTTTTTATAATTTAGTTGCCAACATTAAAGTTGTTTGTTTATGGATGGAATTAGGCAACATTCTTATGTCTGCATGTCCACTGATGCGTGAAAGTCGAATAGGGAAGGATCGATTGAAGGGGAAGGATTGCTTTTTTTGCTCTCAGAACAAGCTGGTGCCTGCAGCTGTCCTGCTCCCCTCTACATAAGCAGATAACACATTTGTGTCCTATGCAGATAGGCTTGCCACCTGTCCAGGATTCACTCGGACAGTCCAGGTTTTGAATCATGTGTCCGGGTTTCAGTCCACCTGAAACCCGGAAACATTCAGGTTGTGGCTCTGAAAAGGGCTTGACATTAGGGTGAGGGGGCACTATGTGTGCCACATTACTATTCTTTTTGGAGTGCCCAAAGTTGTCCCTGGTCTGTTACAATCCTAAAGTGTATACTAACATTTTTTTTTCACCGTGCACCACTAAAGTGCTCAGGTTTGGCTCGAAGAAAAAGTGGCAATCCTAAATGCAGTCTTAAATGTTTATAGAATGACTGTTCATAAGAACAATCTTCAGTGGCTAGATCATGCATGCACAGCTGGCAGTTGTCTTATATCTTCCAATTGCCCCCCCCCCTGACCTTTTTAGGAATAAAGTTGTATCTGGACCTTTTAGCAGAGGTGTGGCTCTTCAATTTAATTTTTTGTTACATTGCCCTACAAGCTAAGGAGACCATAGCCACCTGTCCAGAAACCAGATCACCTACATTAATATCTTATGCCCTGTACACACGACCAGGTTTTCCTACGGGAAAACTGCGAGGAGAGCTTTTGGCCAGGATTCCCCGCCATGTGTATGCTTCCTAGCAGTTCTTCTGATGGGAAAACTGCCAAACCCGCCAGACAAAAAAAAAAAAAAAATAATCAGCTTGCCTAGTACACACGACCAGGATTCCCGATGGGAAAAGGTCCGTCGGAAAACCCGATAACCTGCTCTCTGTTTTTCCCCCGTACAGACGATTGGTTTTCCCATCGGGAAAACTCCCATGAGAGCTTTTCCTCTGGAATCCCTTCCGTGTTTATGCTCAATCGGAGTTTTTCCCCCACAGTAAAACTGCCAAAAATGTCCAGTTTCTGGTACACACACCTGGGTTTTCTGACGGGAATCCAGGCGGGAAAAAAAAGAAAGCTGGTTCTCTTTTATTTTGTTCGGTGGGTTTGGCAGTTTTCCCTTTGGAAAAACTGCGAGGGAGCATACAAACGGCCGGGATTCCCGGCCAAAAGCTCTCCTCGTAGTTTTCCCATCGGAAAACCCGGTCGTGTGTACAGAGCATTTCTCTTTTTTCCCACCGGGATTCCCGTCAAACTTTTTACCGTCAGAAAACCCGACCATGTGTAGCAGAACCCAGCCATTTTTGTCAGTTTTCCTGTGGGGAAAAAGCATTAACATGGTCGGAATTCCCAAGGAAAAGCTCCCATCTGAGTTTTCCCCGACGGGAAAACCAATCGTCTGTACGGGGGAAAAAGTAGAGAGCAGGTTCTCGGTTTTCCCCTTGGGATTTTCGACTGACCTTTTCCCGTCAGGAATCCCGGTCGTGTGTACTAGGCATTAAGATAGGAAGTTAACCCATCTCTGGTAACTGGTTTGTGATCCCTCAGACCTGTAAAAGTTGTAGGTTAAGAACATTTAAATTCCATCAAGATAGAAAAAAAGTGAAGAGAAACAGAGCCGATTCAGGAAAGAAGGCTGCAGGTAACAACAACAATGCCTTCCCTGAGGTGTAATTATTTATTTTTTACAGTTACGTTTAATTAACAACCTATATTACAATGTGGTAGCTTTGTAATGTCTGTATTGTTGGCACAGGCTGAAATTCTCCTTTAATTGTCTGATCAGCCTCATACAATTGGAGAAGAGAAGCCATTAATACGTGATTTGTATGAGTTGTATGTGCAAGCATCTCACACGCCAATAAGCAGAGAGATGTTATTACCAGCTGAAATTGATTAGCCTGAAATCACAGCATTCGCTTCAGCAATTTAAAAGCAAATGTGATTTGGAGCTTGTAAGTGAAGGTGGAAGCAAGAGGCGCCTTGATAAAAGCACAAATCCAAATTTACCGTGTTACACCATCTCGTACTGATTTGCAGTGATGAACCGGGAAAGACAGCATGCCAGCAACATTCCAATCAGCTGGAGGGAAGAAGCATAATACATACATTAGGCACCTAATCTCAATAAATATCATCAATTTTCTCTATCATCTATAAATCTGGTGCTTTCTTTAGAATATTATCATGTAATGTTTGTAATAATTTATCACAGCTATTTGATATAAATAACTTGGATAACTAAGTGATCAAATGTGTTTTTATAGCATCTTTATAAGAATTTATGGCAATCATAAGAGCCCAGAGACCTCATAAAAGGCATTATAGTGAAGGCAAAGAAAGAAACCAGTTAAGACATTTCCAGGTCACTGGAGTTTGCTCTGGAAACCATATTATAGTTTGTGTCTGAGTTTGCTTACTTAAAACAGATAGTTTGGCTATGGGTGGAGGTTGCATGAATGGCTGAATCACCCACCATTGTTTACCTACTTTCTATTACAAAGATAAAGTAAGACAATGATATTATGTGTTATGGGGTGGAGGCAAACTGAAGAAACATTATGGTAATGTAGCCCACATATATGGAATAATAACTAGAATCCTAGTATTGGGTGGATGTATGCTCTGGTTCCTCTCATTTTCTAAAATCACCTACGACAGTCGGCTATAAATGGACTATGCAGTTTACAAAACGGTTAATCTGGGAACATAATCATATTTTCATTGCAGAAATATATTCCATGTTTGTAATAATAAAACATATCCACGCAATGGTGTATAAATAGGTGTACTTTGCTCAAATGTGCAACATGTAATGTGAACCCCTGGGTAGCTGCTGCCTTAATGGTGCGTATATTGTACCATGTGCATGTAAATAAAGAAAAAACAAGAGAAAAGAAAAAAGGCTACCCTTACCATACCAACCTTCTGATTTCAATATGAATTCAACATACAAAATAAATAAAACATCACATGGAAGTCCTAAAGTGCAGAAAGTGATGAAATGCGTAGAAGCGGGAATTATGGCTACGCTGCTTCCGCCTACTGGAACACTTACCCAGAGGAATGCATGCCGGCTCCTATGCAGATTGGAGCAGCGGCATTCCCAGACCACATATTAGTAGATCATTCAGAGTCCTGGGGTGGGCGCTGAAAATTGTGATAGTAACTGTTTTAACCAAATTCGACTATTAAAAGATTACCCTATGAGATCTCTTTCCTGGTTTTCTCCCTGGATAATGGGAACAAGTGTGAGAATTGAAGATTCATCTTGAGTAACAGGGCTGTGTTTTAAAGCTCCCACTGACTATCCTTCGGCATAAGCCTAGGGGGTCAATAACTGAGTGAGTTTGCACTCCACTGGGGGCACAAGTGGACACTTATAAAGGGACTGGAATAAATTGATATTGCACAGAATACGCATTACAGCTCTAAAGAGGCATTGCATAAAGCTTTTTAAGCACTTTTCTGCACACCAGCACTTTGGACTGTTTTTAATATTGAGTACTGTATATATTGGCACTTTATTTCTGTACTTTAGCACTTCCATTTGATGTTTTATGTATTATCTTGTATGTTGAGATTACAACTGCATCACTTTATTCCAAAAAAGGCAAGTCTTAAAAAAATGTATAAACATCAAAACATCTAACCAGTCCTAAACTTATTAAACAGAATTTAAGGAATGTGGGTACATTCCCACTGGGTTATGTTGCTGCTTACATGAGAAAGGACACTAGCAAGCAAAGCTGTAAAACAGTCAAGTATAACTCCTATTTCCACCATGCTTTAGTTTTGTGGAAAATAAATATTACGAGTGGATTATAAGAACAGAGGGGTGGGATCTGTATCTTATAATGAACCCCCAAGGAAACAATAAATCAAAAATCATGTTTTCCTAATTATTCATTAAGGAACACTAGCTAGATTTAACTATACGATGCTGGGACTTCCAAAAGCATTCCAACTGATGAATGGGCAACACAACAAACTAAAACGCTAACAGGCCCGCAAGTAAACAAGAAACACAGAGGGCCCAGTAAGGCTTACAGAGCCACCTTAAGAACCTTACAAGCCAAGATGACATTAGATGAGGCCTACATATCCATCTGGTAAAACCGAATGAAGGAGTGAACAGAGGACCAGGAGGCAGCATTGCAATTCCAAAGCTGGCCATAGGTGGATCAAAATTAGTCTGGTTCAGGAAGGCCCAGCTTAATTTCGGTCTATCTATGGCTGTTCCTTTTCGAGAGGATTTGACCTAGTCCTCAACTCTTCTTGAATGGGAATGTTGGAAATATTGTGTATTCTGAGAGCGGAGGAGTCCCTGCTGTCAGAATACAGTAGCACCTCGAATGTGTGGATTGGGGAATCCATTTGGAATGTCTTGGAGCAGGACAGGGATGGGATAAAACAATGTCCTGGGTAAAGTGAAAGAACAAACCACCTTGGGAAGAAAGGAGGTCTGAGGTCTCAAGAAAGTTCCCCCCCCCCCCCCCATCAGGCATTTCCTGGGTTGAGAACTTCCTGCCTTGCACCATGTTTCTAGGTGCAGAAGGTTGATTCTGAGAGAAGTTGATTCCTAACTTTGAGAAGTGTAGGGGATAACAGAATCAGGTACGCCCATGTTTTTTGGGACCTAGGCTTCAACAGCCAGGCAATAACAGCCAATAATCAAGAAGCAGGGTGGTAAACCGGTGCTAGGAACAGATGATCCAGGCAACATAGGAAAGTCCACAGGGAGTCTGCCAAGGGTCTGATGAGGTCCAAGTACCACATCTGCTTGGGCCAGCTCAGTGCAATAAGCATCACCAGAATGCCCTCCACCTCTCTTC
Source organism: Rana temporaria (assembly GCF_905171775.1). Classification (NCBI taxonomy): domain Eukaryota; kingdom Metazoa; phylum Chordata; class Amphibia; order Anura; family Ranidae; genus Rana; species Rana temporaria. The sequence continues at coordinate 401,442,564 of NC_053490.1, forward strand.
TGAGGACAAGGAAGAACTTAAAGGAGGAAAGGTATAGATCAGGTTGAACGGATCCCACGGATTCACTAGAGTATCTTTGAGTCGTGAGACTGATTCGTCCCTGATAGTTTTGCAAATAAACAATAAATTACAGGGAGCACTTATGACACTATATTCATAGTGTATTATTGATTTTCTAAAAAGAGCACAGCAAAAATCAGTTTTCTATAAAACTTCCTTTGTGTGAAGGTTGGTACACAGCTGTATGCACAGAACAGGCAGGGGGTGGGGAAGAGAGGTGAATGAGTCACCCTTCTTGTTTGGCTGTGCGTATAAATTTAAGCTTGAGCTTTTGAATTCTGTAAACAGCAGGCTTTTTTTTCAGGGGCATAGGTAAGACTATTGTGAAAAATGTGAAAATGTGCATTCAGCCACACCTGCTGACTGGAAATAGAAAAACAAACAAACAACATTATTTTTTTATTTTGCAATTTATTCAATTTAAAAAGAATAAATTTGTAAAAACAAAAAGCATGCTAAGAAATCTATCTGCTGGAAACCTGTCCGTCGGACTTATCCGGTCGTCTGTACAGACTCACCGGATAAGTCCGACCGATCCCCATCCCTCGCATGCGTCAAAGTGATTCGACGCATGTGTGGAAGTATTTACCTTCCAGGGTCGCGCACGTCGCCGCGTATGTTTTTGATCTGATGGTGTGTACAGCCATCAGATCAAAATCCGGAGCAGAAATGTCCGATGGAAACGTTCCGGCGGACCGTTTTCATCGGATATCCGCTCGTCTGTACAAGGCCTAAGAAATTGTGGCCCATGCTGTTTATAGCCTTCAGGTAATTTTTAAACTGTGAGTCAACACTGCCTACTATGTTGGTAGGAGAGATATGACAATAGAAGCTCATATAGATCTGATCTATAAATAACCATCTCAGAAGTCTATTGAACATCTGTTAAACAATTACAGAAGAGGACAATGTTCGTCTTCCACCCTGGTGATGGATAATGTGGACACCAGAGATCGCAGATTCCGTCCCCCAGCTGTACAAGGATCAATATTGAATGCATGACCAAACACATTTCCTACTTCGAGTCAATATTTCTCTTGATTTCCTTAACGCCTGCAGGGTAATCACACAGCTAGCACGGCAAGGAGGTACAAAACTAGTAGCCAAGTACTATGGTGGGTGGAGTGCACCAGATTTACCATTAATCCACACCAGCAGGTAATTTATTTTCTACCTTTATGTTATAAATTGGGTTTTTATTATAGCCCACAAAAATCACCTCTTTAACCCTCCTTCCGGACTTAGGGAAGTGGAAAGTCTAATTGCCTTCTAAAGGAAAAAAAAAGACAAAAATACCTTTCCAGCAGTTACTGAACTCAGTTTACTCTGTCAGAACAAAGTACTGCCTAACAATTTGATTTGTATCTCGGAAGCTAAAAACCCTGGGCTTGCTCTGTCACATCTATCCTTGTATATATTCAGCAGGAAATATTTTAGGATGTCTCTATGCAAGAAAAGAAAGAGAATTATTATAATTGCTGTATTCTGAGTGTATTGCATTGTGATAAAGAATGTTACACGTGATGGTGCACTGGGGTGCAATTTATTTTAAACAGCACCTCAACGCACCTGGATGACAATGTACTATGAACAGGGCCGTCTTAATAGCATCACGGGCCCCTGGGCAAAGTAATGCGCTGGTCTGATGGACTTTCGTGTCCGATCGTGTGTATGCCCCATCAGAGTTTTTTTCATCGGAAATTCCGATGAATTCCATTGGAGTTTACATATAGAACATGTTCTATTTTTCTTCCAATGTGATTTGGCCAGGCAAAGGCCCAATTGTGTGTCCCTCGGGTGATGCAGAAAGATGAAACAAATCCTCCTACATAAGTTGTAACTGTATCTGCAGTTTTCTCTTCTCTACAGCTCTAAGGATTTATAAAGTTTGCCTGAGAATTCAGAAAAAAAGGGGGCGGAGAGAGCTTAAGTCACACTCAGCGAGTAGAGCTCTGACAGTTGATTGGAGGGAAGGGACATACCCCCTTCACATAGGAACAAAGCTGAGAGTGTCAATCTGCTGAAGTTTCCTCCACTGTGACCTTTTTTCTCTTGGCGTCAGGAAAACGTGTCAGAAGTGATTCATGCTGGTGGCAGAGGCACAAAGCAGCAGACATAAGTGACACTTGCCTCGTACACACAGGCAGACTTTCCGAGAAAAAAAGTCTGACTGGCTTTTTTCTCGGAAAGTCAGGCAGTGTGTAGCCTCCATCTGACTTTTTTTGTCCGAAGTCCGACGGACATTAGATAGAGGACCTGTTCTCTTTCTTTCCTTCGGACTTCCGGCAGACTCACGGCAGACTTTTGCATGGTCAAAAGTCCGACTGTGTGTACAAGGCATAAGCAATCTTAATTAGGACAAGTACACACTATAGAAGGATATGTGAGTGGGTTGTGTTTCCGCGCCAAGAAAATAAAGTATATAGCAATTATTCACAATGTGAATGAATAAACCTACTTAAAGTGACAAGCTGCTCCTCTGAGTCAAAATATTAAAATTAATATAGTGCAATAGGATAAAAAGTGTGATAGAGGGCGCTGGTGAAATAAATACCTAACCGTTGGGACACCCTCACTGGTCGGGACCCAAGGTAGGGGTGATACAATAAATTATATAGAATTAAACCACTCTGGTGAACAAGGAAACTCAACACATACTAAATAGTACCTAGATAGCAGAGTGAGTACATATAAAGCAAGCGAAATAAATTGATATGAAAACAAAATAGTTATCTCAGACACTCATAGGAAGTGAAATCACATTGGTGTGAAAGGATAGTAAGGTGTCTCAAAAGTAGCACCACACAAAAAACGCAGTCCATATGAAGTTGCCTTCGCAGGGTAATTCAATACAATAAAACTATCCCCTTTTTTGTAAACGCTATAAATTTTGCGCAAACCAATCAATAAACGCTTATTGCATTTTTTTGTTACCAAAAATAGGTAGAAGAATACGTATCGGCCTAAACTGAGGAAAAAAAAATAATGTTTTATATATTTTTGGGGGAAATTTATTATAGAAAAAAGTAAAAAATATTGATTTTTTTTCAAAATTGTCGCTCTATTTTTGTTTTTAGCGCAAAAAATTAAAACCGCAGAGGTGATCAAATACCACCAAAAGAAAGCTCCATTTGTGGGAAAAAAAGGACGCCAATTTTGCACGACCGCACAATTGTCAGTTAAAGCGACGCAGTGTCGAATTGCAAAAACTGGCCGGGTCCTTTAGCTGCCTAAAGGTCCGGGTCTTAAGTGGTTAATGTAAAGTGTGTTCACAGAATTGCAGAGATTGTACATTCTAACAGATTCAGTATAAAGATGTACAAGTCTGGGTTCTTAATATAGTCTTAAAACAAGAGGGGAGTACAAAAGTCAATGCATTTGTTTTCTGCTGAAAGTAATTCAGCTCCTGCCTTGGGCACAGACACCAATGTGAGTGCCGGACAAGATGACTATAAGACAATATTAAGTTATATGCTGTACACTTTAGTCTTCCAGTATAAAGAAGATAAAACACAGGTGATTCCTGACAAAGTGCAAGCAGGGGGAAGACCTAATTATCCTGACACAGCTGCACATTCAACCAGGTCCCTTTGTACCCCAGTTCCTTATCTATGACTGATGTGCACACCATCAAGTCGCATAGCCTTGTTGCATCCTGATGGCCTTTTGCATTCATATATGGGTTTTAAATGGCAAATTAACCAAGTCATTACATTTAAGTGGTAACACAAATTCAATTGTCTCTTACTGTACTCATTTCCACAAATAAACATTCAACTACCTGCAAAATATTTAAATTGCAAAGAAGAAAAGTGGCTTCCAGGACAAGTCTATACCTGTGAGAATGCAATTCCAAAAGCCACCCCAGCAATGATTCCCATGTTAGTTTCCATGAAGTCAGTGACGAGTTCATAGCAGCCCTGTAAAGATAAAAAACAAAAAGGTATTTATATTCAAATGGACATTGGCATGATCTGAGCAACATGAGGAAAAAAATACGTTTCCAAAAGTTGGGATATAATCCAAGAAAATCTGTCAGGGAAGATACAGTATACGTAGACCCTTATTGTTGGTCTTCTACAATTGCTACTATAGGTGCTTGGCTGTCAATGAGCTGGAACACGTATGCAGCTATCCAAGTCAGAATTCCTGATCTGCATACTGGTTTCAAGTGAGTAGCTGAAGGTGTTCAAGTCACTGGACACCAATGACAGCCAAGAAACTTGCATTTTTCAGCAACGGCAATCTATATGTCCCTTAGAGTCGGTTCACACTGCAGCGGCACGACTTCGGGGGCGACTCTGCAAGTTGTCCTGAGGACGACTTCAGAGGCGATTTGCAAAACGACTTCTGTATAGAAGTCAATGCAGGTCGCCCCGAGCCGCCCCCGAAGTCGTACAGGAACCTTTTTCTAAGTCGGAGCGACTTGCGTCGCTCCTATTAGAACGGTTCCATTGCATTCAATTGGACCCGACTCGTCAGGCGGCTGAGCCGCCTGACGTGTCGCCCCAGTGTGAACTTGGGTCTTTGGGAGGAGGTAGGTTAAAGAAGGGGTGAGGATGGGCTTTAAAAGGTGGATCTAAATACAGAAGTTGTTTTTACCCATTTCCTGCATTAGTGAAAAAACTTCCACTGTCTGTACCTCCCCCACCTAAAAACACTTACCTGATGCCACTCTCTATCCAGCACTGTCCCTGCCGGCAGCCCCGCTCTGCTTTCTTCCTGCATTCATGGACTTTACTGAAAACAGCATGAGCCATTGGCTCCTACTGCTGTCAATCAAATCCTGTGAGTAGGGAGTGGGCAGGGCCAAGCCACGCTGTGTGTGTCTATGAATGCACACAGCTTGACTTGGGAGCACACCCACACAAGTATCACCATAGCAACTGGGCACTCTGATTAGAGGAAATGTAGACAGTGCCAGCAGGTTACGCCAGAAGAGGAGGTCCGGGGTTGCTCTGAACAATATACTTACCTGCCCTATGCAAGGGCAGAGGTGGCTCTTTAATTAGGCAAATTAGGGGGTCACCTAAGACCTTGCGCTCACAGGGGCCTCGCGGCCGCCTAATTTGCCTGGCGGACGAAGGGGAGAACTCAGCATCAGGATGAATGATGGCAATGCCTGCGGATGTGCGGGACCAATCACCTCATGCAAGGACTGTAATACTTTTTCCCATTATGGCCGTGAGTGGGGCCTCATGTCTAAGTTTTGCCTAAGGCCTCACAAAGCCTAGAGCCGCCTCTGTGCAAGGGTAACGTTCGTTATTTTAATTAAAAATAAAAATACAATCAGTTTAAAGCCGCAGAACAGTCTTTATTAAAATACTAAACATATATTGTTAGGCACGAGTTAGGAAAATGACTGATTATCTAATAACAGTAGTTACAAGTGCTGTAATACAATGAGTAAGACAGTTTTATTACAAACCTTATGGAAACATTATCGGCTATAAGACAAGTTACAAGCCTACCAGGATAATTTTCACACTCTGTCTCTCACTGTTAATTATTCATTATATCTTACTGCATTGCACACCATAACAAATCAGAAGAATTAATTAGGCTCCAGAACTGTTCAACGCTATTCTGGTGTACTGTTAATACCATAAGAATAAATCTGTTCAAACTTTTTCTCTAAATTATTCCAGCAATTACTCACATTTCGTCTATGTTCACTGGTACAAACAAATTAGTAGCTTTAACTCAAATGTCTACTTTCAGGCCTTGTACTCACGACCGGATCTGTGCGCTGGAAACTGTCTGCCCGACAGTTTCCGGCGTACAAGGCTGATTTGTGTTTTGTTCCGCTGGCGTGTACACACCAGCGGACCAAATTCCCGTCGTACCGGAACGCGTGCACGTAAACTACGTACGACGTCACTATAAAGGGGAAGACCAAAGTTAATGGCGCCGCCCTCTGTTCCTCTTTTGCTAGTTACGGGTTTGCTCGTGTTAGTGAAGGTTTGGTTAGAGCTGATTCGCGCTTCTCGGTCTCCAGGCTTTGACAGCGTGTATTCACGGGTTCAGTGCGTGTGCTTGCGGTAACGTAGTTGTCATTCGGCTATAGGCAAGCAGGTTGTTTCTGCTTTAGCAGTTGCATCCTGTGCGCTCGTATCTGTTTGTCACGCGTTTGTCGCAGGTAGTGCTGGATTTGCGAGTGCTTTCTGTTTCAGTGTGTTCTTGACTGACCAGCCGGCCGGTTTGAAGCCATGATGGAGCAGCAGCGTCAATTTTCGCGAGTTGGTGCTGTTTATGGGATGGCTGCTGGATATGTTCATTTGTCCAGTACTTTGGCCAGAAACAGGGGGCGGAGGCGTTTCTGGACCAAGAATTGGTTGCGCCAGCGTGACCAGTTCTCACATATGCCTCTGCTTAGGGAACTCCAGGAGAATAATCCTAATGACTTTAGGAATTTTCTCCGCATGACGGACCCCGTATTCAACCGTCTGCTGGATCTTCTGTCCCCCTATATCACGAGGCAGGACACTGTGATGCGCCAAGCCATCACGGCCGAGCAGAGGCTTATTGCCACGTTGCGGTACCTGGCGACTGGGAGGAGCCTGCAGGACCTCAAGTTCTCGACAGGCATCTCTCCGCAGGCGCTTGGGGTCATCATACCGGACACGTGTGCTGCCATCATCAAAGTTATGCATGAGGAGTATATTAAGGTAAGTTTCCTGGCTCTAATAATGTGGCCAACTAACTTTATTTTTATTTTCCCAGATATGCTGTGTGTTTAACTAACGTTACCTTTTCTCCCTATGCATGTTGATATCAGCTTTACATGTTTTATTCTTGGCCTACCTGCATATTTGTCCCTTACCCAATATTAACCTGTCCAGCATGCTATCCTAGGGACAAACCCACCTTGCCATTTTTTCAAACAGGACTTTTTGGTTTTTGTGTCCCCCCCCCCCCCCCTTCAAACTTTTATTGTCCCCATCAGAGGGCTGTGGAGTCTCTTAATGAAGTGGCCCTATATATTTCATTTCCCAAATTCTCCATGCACATTTTTCTAATGCAATTTTAATACTGTGAACTGTCACAAGGATGCTTGTAGGATGTTTTTGTTACAAAGTACTAAATCTCTTTTTTTGTTTGTCCCCACAGCTACCCTCCACACCACAGGAATGGCAGTCTGTGGCTTCCCAATTTGCCCAGCGGTGTGATTTTCCAAACTGCGGTGGAGCAATAGATGGGAAACACGTCCGCATTGTGCCCCCACCCCGCTCGGGGTCCTACTATTATAATTACAAGGGTTATCATAGTATTGTGTTGATGGCGGTGGTGTCGGCACAGTATGAGTTTCTATATGTGGACGTGGGGAAGAACGGCCGGATGTCTGATGGGGGAGTGTTCGCACGGACTGATTTCTATGATCGTCTCCAAGCTGGTGGTCTGGCATTGCCACCAGATGAAGATAATGTGGAAGGACTTCCGTTTGTGTTCCTAGCGGACGAGGCTTTCGGGCTTGGTCCTCACCTCATGCGGCCTTTTCCCCAGAGGACCCTCACCTCAGAGAGGAGTGTGTTTAATTTTCGGTTGGCCAGGGCTCGGAGGGTAGTCGAGAATGCCTTTGGGATACTCACCAACCGGTTCCGCCTGTTCAGGACATCGATACATCTGGCGGAATATAAATTGGACACCGTTGTATTTGCCTGCTGCATTTTGCACAACTTTTTACGCAGGCACTCCCAGACGTACCTACCCGACATCGGTTCTGAGGCAAGACTACCCTCAGATCCCCTTCCCGGGCTGGACACTGGTCGCGCTGGCTTGGCCCCCCAATCAGCTCGTGAGGTACGCGACAAATATGTTGAGTACTTCATGGGTCGGGGGGCCATTGCTATGCCAGATCATATTTCTTTCTAATTCGGCCCCCAAAGAAAGGAATATTCTCTCAAATAATAAATAATTAGACCATTGGACTTTATACAGTTGTTTGTCATTAATGCTTTTTCTCTTTTTCTCTGTCTTCCTGGTTCTCTAACTAACTTCTTCAATTGTAATGCATAATTGATTTCTCCACTTTTAGTAACTAACCACATTTTGCACAGTATTCACTCATCTACAAACAGGGTATTGAGTCTAGAAATAATAAGCAACTCCATTTGTAAATTTTGAGGTCAAGTATTTTAATTTTTGCTTGTTCATGACCCCAAAAATTATTTTATATTTTTTTCATTACTCCCTGCTTTTGTACTTAGGAGTCAAAAAAATTTTTTTTTTTTTTTTTTTTTTTTTCAGGTAATTCAACCAAAAATATTATGCAGATTATACATTTATTAACAAGTTCACTTTTTTTTTTATCAAATATAGTTAGATTTATTGTTTACATATATATATATATATATATAGATTATATTTGGTGGGGTGTTTAGCGCCTTAATTTTTTTTTTGGGCATATTTTTTATGCACAAAAAACAATAATTTTTTTAACATTTTTTTTGTTTTTGGTGTGTTTTTCTAAAACTAAATTTTTAGGTGAGAATTTGGAGTCAAATCTCTACTTCACTAAATTCAGTGATTAGAGAGATTTATAATTCTATATATATATATTTTAAATTTTTTACCGTTGTTTATTCTTTATGGTCTAAACTTTATAGTATCCCAAAATGTTCAACATGGTCAAAAAGTAACAAAATCCTATTCCAAAAATATAAAAACTCACAACAGCAGTCAGTCATGGTGTGCTTTCACACTGGAACACGCCAAAATTGGAAGATACACACATTCAGTGCAAACTCGCCAAATGTCATTGGTTCAACAGACAAATGGCCACATGTGCTATCTGACATCATGGGTGATCAATGTCTGTGTTTTGTGGGAGCAAACCCTTCCTCTCAACTACTTGAGGATGGAGGAGGGGGTTGGACCCACAAAGCACAGACATTAGATATTCTGTGATGGCAGATAGCACATGTTGGCACACTGTGTGTGTATCTTCAAATTTTGGCGTATTCATTATTCAAACTGTAAAAATGTTTGTGGGGGCGGGGGATGGGCGGGGGGTGTTTCAGTCTTTGACACGGCCCATCATGTCAATAATGTTCTTAAAATTAGATTCGATGACCATCATTCTTTGCCGCATATTGTCCATTTCCGTGCTGCATTCCAAAAGCACATTTGTTACATTCTGTTCCATGAGAAACATCCTTTCACGCATATTGTGCATTTCAGTGCTGCACTCCATTACCTGCTGAATAATTATAGCAGCACTTGCACGTGAAAATATTGGCACACCATCCTCCTCCCCTAAAACCAACAAAAAAAAAGGCATTTACAACATTATTTTTCGATGAGGCCTATCTACATATGTTTTTTTGAATCAAGCTAGGGTGACACTGACCTGATGGGCTTCTCCTTTCCACCTCTTCGACATCTTCTATCACTCCTCCTTCTTCCACCACCTCCCCATCATCTTCAATCACTCCTCCTTCTTCCACCACTTCCCCATCATCTTGGACTCCTCCTTCATCCATCAATCCACCTTCTTTCAATTCGCCAAATTGTTCTTCCGCCACTTGCCCTTCATCTGCTATGACTTCTAAGTCCAAAATTACTTCTTCCTCCTCTCTTCCTTCCTCCTTTCTTCCTTCCTCCTCTCCTTCCACATCCTCTTCTCCTTCCACATCCTCTTCTCCTTCCACATCCTCTTCTCCTTCCACATCCTCTTCTCCTTCCACATCCTCTTCTCCTTCCACATCCTCCTCCTCCTCCACATGTTGAGATGGCAGATTTTGGCCTTGTCTGGCCCTCTCTGCCTCCTCCAAATGCTGGCGACTTCTTTCCCCTGAAATAAAACAAAAAAAATGTAGACTCATCAGCACACAGATATTGGAGAGCATAAATCGCACACATTGCTTAGAAGATGCTTTCATTTAGTTACTTTTATCTTTCACCAAACCTACATTTAGCAATTACTTCTATATGGCAAGCTCTGATCCTGCCCCTTTTTAGCAAAGTGACACACATGGATGTCCCCCCTAAACTGTATTTCTGGGAGACCCTACCAAAACCCATTTTTTATTTGTGGAGACACAGGTGCTCTGCATTGCAGATGTGAAAACATCTGCTTTAGTACCACTGTTTTTAGAATGTATCCTGTTTGCCTTTCCCATTCTCATACTTTTTTTTTCTAGAACTAGCTTTTACACAATGTTTACAAACAAAGTTTTTGGCCAGTGAGCCATGTCCAGGTGTGTTGTTCCTGGAATAACCGAGCCTTTCTGATAAACTATGTGATGTTACGTTGTTTACTAAGAACACTGTTTGTAAATATGTAGTTATTTATGTCCTAAAAAATAAATGACAACATGTCTTTAAAATTACAAGCAGGCCAAGGAGGCAGATGGTGAAATATACATGGCAACACATTATTGCAGACAATCACCCCCCCCCCCCCAACCCCAATATATATTTACTTACTTTTACGCAGAATTTTAAGTATTTTCTTCATCTGATGTGGCTCCCTCAATTTTAAGTCTGACCATCGTTTCCTCAGCTGTTCCTTGGACCTGGTGATCCCAAACATCCTCTGCATTCTCCTCGCCACCTTGTCCATAATATGTGCCTTTCGGCGGTTAGGGGTCTTGTATGGCCCTAATTCACCATCATAGTCCTTCTTTCGCATGATGTAAACTAACTCCACCATTTCCTGGAACCGCATATTAGTGGCTTTATATCTTCTTTTCCTTGATCGGGACGTCCCTGCCTCTGTCCCTTCACTTGTGGCATGAGAGCATCGTGCCCGCTCGTGTGACATCGCCATCTTTCCTTTCCCACAGAGATTATGGGCGTGGAAAAGATGAATTCTTACGCCATGGGCGGAGAAGAGGGCGGCGTTTAATACATACGCGGAGTGTAGAGAATGCAAACAACGTGTTTACGTCGGTTACGCGGAGAATCTTCGAGCGCATCCAGAACATACACAGTTAACGCCATATTTCCTAAACTCATTGATTAGGGGCCTCGCAAAGGTGACGAGGGCGGGGTTTCATAAATACGCGGAGTGTTTAAAAGGTTTACGCCGTGATTACGCATCTTACGCGGTAATTAGGCGAGCGTGAGAAACGAGGAGCGAGAGACAGGAAGGTAAGGAAATTAAAAATGTGATCAGCAGAGGCCTTGAAAATGTAGACACATGGGATGGGGGTTTGGGCTGTTGGTTGCACCCTTTTTAAGCTATTCTGTCTATGGGGTACCACAATGTTATTTTGGTATCCAAATGCTTTTGGACACCTCACAAAATAGAGATGTGAACAATGCTGTACCTCATTGACAAGTTTTTGAATGGTGTATTCAGATCAGGCAAAGTATTGTTCAAGTGTTGGTTGTACAGAGGTCATTAGGAAGTGTCTTTTATGTCATCCATTGTCAGGGGCATGAGATTTACACATGAAAGAGTGCCTAGATGAAAACTGTCATTTGTAAGCATTGTTTAATTTTATATATTTAAAATATTTACTGCAATGTGAACAATGGCTCTGCATCTAGCAAATCAATGTTTGGTACAAGCAATGCGGCCGAGCTGCCAATCATTGTTTAAACAAGAGAGACTGTGTTTGTAATTAGATATAGGTAATAAATTTGAAGACACATATTAGATCAAGGTCAACGCTGATCCTTTGGAATATTTATTTTTCTGTGGTTTATGTTTTTGTAATCTAGACTCAAAAAGAAATATAATTTGGGAAAAATTACAATGGACCTCCTACAAAGCAAGGAATCTATAGAGGCCTTACTTCAAAAATACCAGGACACGCCCATCCTGTGGAATTCAAAGCACTCTTTATATTGCAATAAAGAGGTACGAGCGGCAGCACTAGAAGAGCTAGCAAATTATATGCAAACTTGGGTGCCAGGATGCACTGCCAACATGGTGAAGGATAAACTTGCCAACCTCAGAAGCACATACAGGAGAGCATACAAAGCTAATAAAAGCCAAAAATCGGGAGCAGCAGCAAGACAAGCAAAGGAACCCAAACTGTGGTATTATAAACAGATGGCTTTTTTGCGGGACGAAATGGAAGGCAGGAAAACGATGTCCAGTCTTTCTTCCAACCTTTCCTCCATGCTACCTTCCAGCGGACATTCCCCAGATGACCACAGCCCTGCAGAGTCGGAGGAAGAGGGCCTGGCTGACAGAGATGCAGATCTGCCACCCTTCGATGAGGAGGTATAGTAGTTTCCTCTATATTTATGGCGTAAATAATTCTTGGTGGATTAATGATTAGATATTGTAAAAAAAAAACCAAGCTGGGAAAAAGCAAACAAAAAGGTGTACAGACAAATAGGTGTCAGGGATGACAACTGCAGGGGTCAGAAGTAGAGTGTATTCAAGTAATAATGAACAGAAAATACTAAACGAAAAACATGAAAATGAGTGTGGTTTTATTTAGCGAAATTGTAAAAAAATTCCTTTTTTTTCCACACAGGAAGAAGAGATCAGCCAGGAGGTGGCAGATCCTCAGGTGTCTGTCAGCCAGGAGGAGGCCGGGGTCAGTGGCAGACAGGAGGAGGCCGGGGTCAGTGGCAGCCAGGAGGAGGCTGGGCCCAGTGGCCTGCAGCAGGTCCACCCGGCCAGGAGAACCACCACCAGCCAGTCTTCTCCCCCCCAGGTGAGGCCATCAGGCCGAAGGAGGCAGTTGAGGCCTGTGGAGGAGGCAAGCCTCCGCATGATCCAGGAGGCAAGCGCCATCATGAGGGCCCCCCTCAACCCCACAGAGGCCTTCAGTGCCTCATTGGCCCATGATTTAAATGAAGGGGAGGAGGACCAGAGAAGACTGGCAAAGGCCCTGATGAACCAGGTCCTTTGGTGGATGCAGAGGGGCCTGCTGACCCCAGACACTGGGCTATGTGATCCAGCCCGGCTTGCGGAACACCATCCTCCTGCTGCCACATCAACCCCACCTGCAAGACCCCGTGTTCGATCCGCTGGAAGGCTGCCTGGAGGGAAGGCTGGAAAGAGGAGGAAACGTTGATTTTCTGCCTTCCATTTCCTTCCACATAAAGGACATCTTGTTTGTACTACCACAGTTTGGGTTCCTTTGTTTGTGTGCTGCTGCTTCATATTTTTGTGTTTGGCTCCTGAGGCTTGGAAGTTTATCCTTCACCATGTTGGAAATGCAAGTTTGCATATAGTTTGCTATCTATTCTAGTGCTGCCGTTCTTTTTATTTTTTGTGATGACATTTGCCTGAATAAAAGGCCTTTTGCTTTCATTTGAAAACATGCCTATTGTTTGATATACTGTGGGGATTATTAGGCAGCAAACCTTTAATAAATATACAATGGGTAATTTACAAAGGACACACTCCTTGGGGGGGGGGGGGGACATTTGGTGTGCCAACATGGTTTAATATTCTCTAATGAAACACCAAAAAAAAAAATTAATTTAAAAAAACATGTAAAAAAAAAATTGTTTAAATGGTGACATAACTAGAAACAAAAAAAAAATAAAAAAAATGCACATTCCTTTACAAAAATGACTACTCTAAATTATGGAGGACCACCAACCAAAACACACGTCTGGCATAGAAAACATTATTAAAGGATTACATCACAAGCAAGAAATGTGACATTTCAGTATGGGACAACTCTATTGAAATTGCATCAGCAAGAGAACGGGGTTATTCTAGCAAGAGAAGAATTAAGAAAACGAGGCTTTAAAATGTGGTTTAGTGCGCCTTTTTAAGACATTGTTCTCTTGCTAGAATAAAAGGTTTCTAATGACGAATGTGCCATATCCCAAAGAAACGCGAGTTTTACCTGAACGAGCGCTCCCGTCTCCTCATTTGGACTGAGCATGCGCGGGGTTTTTGTACGCTGCTTTTGTGTACAGACGACCGAACATGTCTGACGGACACGATTCCAGCAGACTGTTTTAAAGCAAGACCAGGAAACAGTTGTTCGTTGGAAAACGGTCTGGCCGACGATTGTTTGCTGGAATTCTGTACGTTACTGCCTACACACGAACGAACATGTCCGCTGAAACTGGTCCGCGGACCAGTTTCAGCAGACATGTTTGGTCGTGAGTACGAGGCCTCAGAGATCAACATGGCAACTCTCCCTGTACAAATGCATGTACAATCAATCTGTTATTACACATTCACAATGTTATTAGCCCATTTCCTGTGCTGGATTAATGTTTTTCATCGATTTAAAAAAGAAAAATACTGCATCTGGTCATCAGATAGCTCTAGGTAGCATACAAGATTTGTAGCTTACGCCTATGTATCTGAACGATCCGTGAAGAACTGGACACATTTACTTTCTTGAATTCTGTGAGTATTCACTATGGTCTGTGAGTAGGCACTGCGGTCACATATTTCAGAGATTGCCTTCTGAACTACAGAGGTGCTAAGAGGGGGAGTTTCAGGAGGCAGGGTCAATACAGGAATCACTCAGGCAGCAGGGTACCATGGGATATGTAGTCCTTAGAAATTGAAAGTAAACAGCAGGGAAGAAGCTGAAGAGCAAGCAGGGAATTCAGGAAGTTGTGGAAAGAGATGGCCAACGGACAGGCAGCACTCAAAAGGAGCTTATATTGATAGACAAAGACCAAGACCATGTCCTAGCTCCTTTCAGCCCTCCTAATACTTACCTGAGCCCCATCTAGATCCAGTGATGTTGCAGGAGTGTCTTGCCTGCTCGGGACTCCCCTCCTCATTGCCTAAGACAGCAGAGTGGCGCCATTGGCTCCCATTGCTGTCGATCAAAGTCAATCAGCCAATGAGGAGAAGGGGGTGGGGCCGGGCTGCAGCTCAGTGCCCGAATGGACACAGGGAGCTGTGGCTTGGTTTGGGTGCCCCCATAGCAAGCTGCTTGCTGTGGGGGCACTTAACAGGAGGGAGGGACCAGGAGCACCAAAGAGGGACCCGAGAAGAGGAGGATTTTGGCTGCTCTGTGCAAAACCACTACACAGAGCAGGCAAGTATAACATGTTGGTTATTTTTAACTAAAATAAAAACGAGACAATAAAATCACTTTATGCTGCCCAATGCAGAAGAAGCTGTGCATGCATATTGTGTTCAGGTCTTAGCTTTTCTGATCCCTATCCTGCATATCGCCCCTATTGCCATGGCTCTGGTTAACCCCAGAATAATCCTTTGCTACCCTTCCCAGCTGAAGCAGTACAAATAAATATATTTCCTGGGACCCTGTGGATAGAGCTGTAGTATTGGTTTCAAGCTTCTTCAGACCAATTGTATTTTGATGGTCATATATGTTTTAGTAAGAATCCTCTTGGTCTATCCTTGGTGGATCTTTTTCCCTTGGTTGTCTGGTTGACAATATATTCACACTTTTGCATACACTTATTGATTGTAGTGGCACCTTTGAGTTTGAAATGTTATGCACTTTGTTTTACAAGTGATTGGACACCAGTATAACAAGTCACAAGGTGTATTGTGTATTCTTTTACATATATATGTTCTACTATGTGGAATACTAAGGGAAGGATGTGGAAGTGTTTCACTGTGATATTTGATTGGTCTTCTACCTAATTAACACACAGAAGACCTTCTGTCTCCAAAGATTTTCAACTATGTGTATATGTTTGTGTGTGTGTGTGTGTGTGTGTGTATATGTGTAATATATATACATATATATATAAATAATACACACATACATTACACACACACATATACATACATACACCAGCTTTACCTAAGTAAATATGATCCTTGGTCTGACCTTGACAAAAAAATCTTGCACCTTATCCAACAGTTTTTGCATTGACCACTGAATAATACAATAATGCCCACCAATGATCATTTGAACTTATACACATGCACACAACACTTATTTTAAAGGAAAATATACCAAATGTCCCACAGCACTTACCCTTTGATAGACCTTCTGTGGAGCGATAGTCATGTTGCGCATATCTGATGGATTACAGTCACTCATGTTGGCGCAGCAGCTGGGCGGGATTCCATGTTCAGGAAAATAAATACTGCTGGTCCAGTTGGTATAACTCTGAACACCACAACAACTCAACTGTGAGAGAAAAAGAAAAAAAGTAAATGCAAGTTAATATTTTATGTATTGTTATAGAATGAGTAAAAATACTAGAGACCTAAAACATACAAAGATCAACATTGTGCTAATGAAAAAAGACGATTCAGTATAGGAATAACTTATACCTACTATGTGTTAAATTGTTTTACCGTATGTACATACATGTATCCAGTATTCATACGATTGTACATATTGCATACATACATTAGTGGCCTGTTCACTCAAACGTGCATTCAAATGCATGAAAGTGCTCGAGAAGTGGATGTGCATTGTTATGTGCGTTGACGTGCATTTTAACGCGCGTTGACACGTATTTTTATGCTTGTTAAATTGCTATGGGTCCTTATAAGGAACAAAATAATAAAAAGCCTATTCCCCTCAATAGATTTGCATTGTGTTGATGTGCATTTACTTGCATTGTGTTGCATAAAATGCATACAGTGCCTTGAAAAAGTATTCATACCCCCTTGACCCCTTGATGTTACAACCAAAAAGATGCATGTATTTTATTGGGATTTTATGTGATAGACCGACACAAAAAGTGGCACATAATTGTGAAGTGGAAGGAAAAAGATCTATAGTTTTTAATAATAATAAAAACATTATATATGAAAAGTGTGGCGTGCATTTTGTATTCAGCCCCCTTTACTCTGATAACTAACTAAAATCTAGTGGAAGCAAGTGCTTTCAGAAGTCACTTAATAAACTGAGTACATCTGTGTGTAATTTAATCTTAGTATAAATACAGCTGTTCTTTGAAGTCCTCAGAGGTGTGTTAGAGAACCTTAGGGTCCTTTCACACGTGGCGGATCCGTGTGCGGGCTCAGCTTTGCTCAGCGGGGTTCGCTCCATCGCTTCCATCAGTAAAGATGACTGTGTAAGAAAGTGACCCTGTTTGCAAATTCTGGTTTTGTTGAAGTTTTTAGCTTCGTCTACGGCAATGACGGTGAACCTTAGCACCCCAGATGTTTTGGAACTACATTTCCCATGATGCTCATGCACTCTGCAGTGTAGTTGAGCATCATGGGAAATGTAGTTCCAAAACATCTGGGGAGACAAGGTTCGCCATCACTGGCCTAGGGCATTCAGTTGTTCTGAATGAAAACAACAAACTTTGGAGTGATGTCACTCTTTTGCCAAAGAAATGTAGGACTCTAAAGTCAAAAGAAAAGGCCAAGTTTTTTTGGAATAATACCTAAATGGTGTTGAAAGAAAACGGGTGAGGAAAGTTGTGGATAGGCATTCTAATTGCAGGAAAATGCACTTCCTCACAAGGCATAAAGGGGCAGATCCTCGTACAATTGCATGGGCGCAGCGTATGTGAGATACGCTACGCCGCTGTAACTTACTTTTTTAATCTTTGAATCCACAAAGAATTTACGCCGTAAGTTACGGCGGCGTAGTGTATCTCTCGTGGCGTAGCAGCGCGTAATTCAAATCGGCGAGTAGGGGGGCGTGTTTCATTTAAATGAAGCGCGTCCCCGCGCCGAACGAACTGCGCAAGCGCCGTCCCTAAATTTCCCGCCGTGCATTGCGCTAAATGACGTCACAAGGACATCATTGTTTTGACGTGGACGTAAATTACGTCCAGCCCCACTCACGGACGACTTACGCAAACAAAATAAAATATTTTCAAATTCGACTCGGGAACGACGGCCATACTTAACATTGCGTACGCCAACAAATAGCAGCTTTAACTATACGCCCAAAAAAGCCGAACGGAAACGACGTAAAAGAATGCGACGGCCGCTCGTATGTTCGTGGATTGTCGGAAATAGCTAATTTGCATACTCGACGCGGAATACGACGGGAACGCCACCCAGCGAAGAATTGCATCTAAGATCCGAGGCATACGAAGACGTACGCCTGTCGGATCTAACCCAGATGCCGTCGTATCTTGTTTTGAGGATTCAAAACAAAGATACGACGCGGGAAATTTGAAAGTACGCCGGCGTATCACTAGATACGCCAGCGTACTCTCTTTGTGGATCTGCCCCCTAGGTGTTTTGAAGAATTTGGGCTTTCAGTGCATTGGCCATCCACCCTACTCACCAGATTTCCCTCCATCTGACAGTTTTTTCTGTATCCAAACCTTAAGAATTTGTAATGCCGCGTACACACGACCGGTTTCCATGACGAGAAAAATGCAGTTTTTTAAATTCATCATTAAAAACGGGCATTAAAAATTTAGAACATGCTCTAATTTTTCTCGTAGTTTTTCACGTCGCATTTTTTCTCGTTGTGAAAAACGGTCGTGTGTAGGCTTTAACGACGGGGGAAAAAAAACGTGCATGTTCAGAAGCAAGTTATGTGAAGGAAAATTTGCATAATCAGTCCAAGGGGTGGCGCCATTCGGATGGAACTTCCCCTTTTATAGTGCCGTTGTACGTGTTGTACGTCACCGCGCTTTAAAGTGTGTATGCAAGGCAGGCTTGACAAGAATCACGTCGAAAAAAAATGTGTTTTTTTCAATGACATGAAAAACGGTCGTGTGTACACGGCATAAGGGTGAACACTTTGGAAATATTTAAGAGCAGAGTAGTATTAATCTGGTGACTAGGTATGTTATTTTTTTTTTACTGGAAGATTTCAAGAAACTTGAGAAACTATGTGCCAAGTGTGTTAAACTTTGGGGTGCATACGTGGAATAGCATGTAAGTTTCATGGCTCAAGGTTATTCACTTGGTTGGGCCTAGAACCTTTCAGCTCCCCATCCTATACCATAGTAAGTATAGATTTTATTAACCTGCCTGGCGGCATTCCCGAGTCTGACTCGGGGTTAGATTTTCCTGCTGCGAGCGGAAACCCCGAGTCAGACTCGGGCTTGCCTCGCTGCAGCAGCAGACGAAGTTACTTACCTTGTCCCTGGATCCAGCGATGCCACCGCGCTGTGTGAGCGAGCGGGACCTCGCTCGATTCACACAGCGTCCTCCTGTGCCGCCGATCTCCGTTCGTTACGACGCACGGGGACGGAGAACGGCGCCAAATTCAAAAATGTAAACAAACACTTTACATACAGTATACTGTAATCTTATAGATTACAGTACTGTATGTAAAAAATACACACCCCCCTTGTCCCTAGTGGTCTGTCCAGTGTCCTACATGTACTTTTATATAATAAAAACTGTTCTTTCTCCCTGCAAACTGTAGATTGTCCATAGCAACCAAAAGTGTCCCTTTATGTCAAAAATAGTTTTAGATCAGCTAAAAAACAGCGATAATAAATTATAATCACTTGCAGAATTGTGCGATAGCAATTTGTGGGGAAATTCGTCATAAAAAAAAAAAAAAAATAATGACAGCGACAATTCTGCAACTGAGCAAATTTCAGTGATTTTGATTTTATTACATTATTGAATAATTTTTATTATAATTATATTATTATTTGTTATAATTATTTATAATTATTTATTATATTATAATTTATAATTTTGTTTTAAAAAAAATGTCATACCCGGGATGCCTACTAGTCTCTTGTTTGGTCAAATTTAAGTGAGTTATTTCTAAAAATTACAGACCTACAAAACGCCAAATTTCCTTGCAAATAATGGTACCGCTTTCAGCATGTTTTTTCTGAAAGAATCATAACGCCAGGGAGGTTAAAGGGGTTGTAAAGGAATTTTTTTTTTTCATAATAAGCATCCTTTACCTGCAGACATTCCTCTTTTCACTTCCTCATTGTACGTTTTTGCTCAGAAGTTACTCTATTTCTCCATTTCTTCTGTTCTGTTCACTTCCTGCTTGTCTGATTGTTACTCACCACCGTGAAGGGAGGCTTTACTGCGGTGGTCAGTGACGTGCTCGCTCCCTCCTGGGAACTACATCTGTGCGGCAGGACGCTCTTTACGTGTGAGGCCTCGTACACGCGACCGAGTTCCTCGGCAAAAACCAGCAAGAAACTTGCTGGGAGATATTTTTTTGCCGAGGAAACCGGTCGTGTGTACACTTTCGTCGAGGAAACTGTCGAGAACCTCGACGAGCCAAAAAGAGAGCATGTTCTCTATTTCCTTGACCGGAATGGAGAAAATTGGCTTGTCGAGTCTCGACGGCTTCACAAGGAACTCGACGAGCAAAACAACGTGTTTCGCCCGTCGAGTTTCTCGGTCGTGTGGTACAAGGCCTTAGAGACTTCAAGGAGGTGTGAATTACTGGGCGTGCCTCATTGCATACTGGGAAATGTAGTTCTTACATGAACGAGTGCCGCAAACCAGGAAGTGAATGAGAGAACAGAAACTAGAACGCCGGAGGTGATATAGATGAAGGAATTTAATAGGTATTTACTAGTTTTTTTAACAGAATCATTATACTATTCTGTCTATCTACCTTGCAGACATTAATTTTATGCAAAAAAAAAAAATTCCTTTACAACTCCTTTAAAGCGGGGGTTCACCCTTAGAGGGCACTTTTCCCCCTTAGATTCCTGCTCGTTTTTACTAGGGGAATCGGCTATTTATTTTAAAATATGTGCAGTACTTACCCGTTTACGAGATGCATCTTCTCCGTCGCTTCCGGGTATGGGCTTCGGGAATGGGCGTTCCTTCTTGATTGACAGGCTTCCGAGAGGCTTCCGACGGTCGCATCCATCGCGTCACGATTTTCCGAAAGAAGCCGAACGTCGGTGCGCAGGCGCAGTATAGAGCCGCACCGACGTTCGGCTTCTTTCGGCTACGAGTGACGCGATGGATGCGACCGTCGGAAGCCTCTCGGAAGGCTGTCAATCAAGAAGGAACGCCCGCTCCCGAAGACCCATACCCGGAAGCGACGGAAGAAGATGCAGCTCGAAAACGGGTAAGTACTGCTCATATTTTAATACAAATAGCCGATTCCCCTAGACCGAGCAGGAAGCTAAGGGGAGAAATTTTTTTTTTTTACAAATGGGTGAACTCCCGCTTTAATGACATATTATTTTGTTTGATTTTATGGTACATTTAATTGCAGTAAATTATGTCCCAAGAGTAGTATTACTTTTTTTTTGCACTAGATTGGGTGTGTCAACGGTAAAGCTGTATACAGTGGTTGTCCAACTGTAAATATATTTTCTGTTTTTGGCAAAACATGCTTGCGCTATAGATCATTTTGTGTACTTCAAGTAATGTGTTGGTATACTAAAAAATGTGCTGGGTTTTACAAGACACAGCAAGTGCTCTTGTTTTCATCCTTCATGGTAAACATTTGGGAGAGACATCTCTAGTAGTTTATCTCTGTTCTACAGTATACAAGTATGCTACTCAGAAAATTCCTTTTACAGGCCTCATCGTTGCCTTTCTGTTGTTCGCTTTGTGTATAACAAACAAACAGGTGTTAAGAATGTGGTCATGGATTTAGTCATTATGGCCTTTACATACAAGTCTGTAATTTACATGCTGCAGTCCAAGGCCGATCATTTGGGACTGGGTAGTTATTAGTAAGTACCAACATTCTTATGTTTGTGGCAAGTTTTCAATTTTGCCCTAAGAGCTGTACTTCCTCGAAAACTCCCTGTGTTTATAATAAATTTATCCAGAGGTTAATTACTTATGCTCAGGATTACTGGTAGCATGTGGATCATGTGACAAAAGCAATGGGATAACCTTTTACCAGCATAAGGCCCCTTTCACACTGGGGCGGGAGGCGCGGTGGCGGTATAGTGCCGCTAAAAATAGCGGCGCTATACCGTCGGATTTGCCGCGGGATTCAGCCGCTAGCGGTGCGGTATTAACCCCCGATACCATCTTTTAAACCGACAATTGTGCTTTTGTGTGACGTTGTACACAAATAAAATAGATGTTTGTTTTTTTTCCCACACAAATAGAGCTTTCTTTTGGTGGTATTTGATCACCTCTGCGGGTTTTATTTTTTGTGCTATAAACAAAAGAAAAGACTGGACAATTTTGAAAAAAACTTTACTTTCTGCTATAATACATATGCAAAAAAAATAAAAATATATGAATTTCTTCATCAATTTAGGCCAATTTGTCTTCTGTTACACAATTTTGGTAGAAAAAATCCCAATAAGTGTATATTGATTGGTTTGCGCAAAAGTTATAGGGCCAGATTCTTAAACAAGATACGACGGCGTATCTCCAGATACGCCGTCGTATCTCTGAGTTGCGCGGTCGTATCTATGCGCCTGATTCTTAGAATCAGTTACGCATAGATTTCCCGTAGATCCGACTGGCGTAACTGTGTTACACCGTTGTATCGTAAATGCATATTTACGCTGGCCGCTAGGTGGCGCTTCCGCGTTGAGTATGCAAATTAGCTAGATACGCAAATTCACGAACGTACGCCCCCCCGACGCAGTACATTTACGCCGTTTACGTTAGGCTTTTCCCGGGGTATAGTTACCCCTGCTATATGGTGGCGTAAGTGCGGCGTACCAATGTTAAGTATGGCCGTCGTTCCCGCGACAAAATTTGAACATTTTACATTGTTTGCGTAACTCGTCCGTGAATGGGGCTGGACGTAATTTACGTTCACGTCAAAACCAATACGTCCTTGCGGCGTATATGAGGGGAAACGCAAACGTCAATCACGTCAGGTCACACAACATTTACATAAAACACGCCCACCTGTTCCAAATTTGAATTAGGCGGGCTTACGCCGGCCGATTTACGCTACGCCGCCGCAACTTACGGAGCAAGTGCTTTGAGAATACAGCACTTGCCCGTCTAAGTTGCGGAGGCGTAACGTAAATCAGATACGTTACGCCCGCACAAAGATACGCTATCGTACGTGAATCTGGCCCATAGTGTCTACAAACTATGGGATAGATTTATGGACTTTATTTTTTTTAGGGATTTTACTAGTAATGGCGGTGATCAGCCATTTTTAGCGGGACTGCGACATTACAGCGGACAAATCTGACCCAAAGTGACACTTTTTGGGGACCGGCAACACCAATACAGTGATCAGTGCTAAAAAAACGCACTGATTAATGTATAAATGACACTGGCAGGGAAGGAGTTGACATCAGGGCAATCGAATGGTTAAATGTGTTTCCTCAGTGTGTCTTTTTACTGTGTGGGTGCCAATGATTTTGTCCAGTCCATTTTTAGAGTTAGAATGGATCCAGAGGAGAGTGTTTTTTAGAATCAGCCTCATCAGCTAACAAGCCCTAAAGGGACAAGTGCATATGACTTATTGTTTATCCGTCTAAATAGGAGGTGAGCTTTTAGTGGTGGCAGGGTGTGTGACACATTGTGTGTTCACTTAATGTAAGAATTGGGTAATCAGACACTTTAAGAGCACGATACGTGGACTTTATTTATTTCAGGTATATTTACATACATACTAGGGCCAATTTAGACAGGATCCAATTAATCTACCAGCAAGTCTTTGGAGTGTAGGAGGAAACCCACGCAGACACAGGGAGAGCATGCAAACTCCAGGCAGGTAGTGCCATGGTTGGGATTCGAATCAGTGACCCTTTTGCTGCTAGGCAAAAGTGCTAACCACTACACCACTGTACTTCCCTGTCTTTCACTATTTGTTCCTATAGCGGCACTGCACATGGACTTTTCTTGTGCATTCATTTATTATTCATAATTCATAGCTCCCAACTGATTTCGAGGGACGGAACAAAGTCCCTCTTCTTCCTCATTCTGGTCTGATCTATATAGTTGGAAATAAAATGCACTTTTTATCTTTCAAATAGCGTTTCCCAGTGCTAAAACTTTCATCCAATTTCTAAAGTGTTGTATTTGTAAATTCCAAAAGCAAGTATAAAGGAATAGTAGTGGTAAAAGCTAGAGCTAGAGGATATAATTAATGTATGTATAAAGCTTTACCCTAGCCAAGAAATATTTAACTGAAAGAGCCAGAGCCACACAAAGTTAGCCACTTACACTTTTCTGAACATCATCAACTGCACGACTCCTTTCATCATTGCCGTTGTAATTCTGGATAGCTTCAGTGTATGTCCTGAGGAAAGTATCCTTGATCTAAACGAAAACACAAAAATTAAGAAATAACGTTATAAAGGTTTCTATGTGGAATTACAATATTCTAAATTTTAAACCTCTGTTATTGATCTGTTTTAGACTAAATCGATTCCATGCAATTCGCCTCTCTCAAGTGTGGATATACATGGACATAGCAGATTACACAAACCATCCTGGGAAGTCTTGAGCGGCTAAAACTTAATTCTCATACATGCTGGCGCTGTCAAGCCTGTACATACAGTGAACAAGAGAAAAAATTGTGTATATACACACACACACACACACCTGCGCTACGGTATGACCAGTGCTTAGTGTTAGGCCTTGTACACACGGTCGGTCAAAAGCGATGGAAACGGACTGAAGGTCCGTTTCATCGGTCCAGACCGATGGTGTGTGGGCCCCATCGGTCCGTTATCCTTCGGTCGAAAAATTTAGAACTTGCTTTAAAAATCAACCGATAGACGCCTACTCGATCGGCAAAACAGAAGGTTAGTATGCAAAAGCATTGGTTAAAAGCCCGCGCATGCTCAGAATCAAGTTGACGCACGCTTGAAAGCATTGAACTTCATTTTTCTCAGCACGTCGTTGTGTTTTACGTCACCGCGTTGGACTTGATCGGTTTTTTAACTGATGGTGTGTAGGCACATCAGACCATCAGTCAGCTTCATCGGTTAACCGATGAGAACGGTCCTTCGGACCGTTCTCATCGGATGGACTGATCGTGTGTACAGGGCTTGACTCATGTGTATGTGTGACTGCCGCTGTTCCTTTAGCCACCTATATCGGACATTGAAATTGTATGCCAATCATTTATATACAGAGCTGTGTAATGATTGACTGTCAAGCCTGTGTTTATATGCATTTAGAGTACATTTCTAAAAGCATATACATGTATGTAAATGATTTTGCAATGTTGCCATTCATACATTTACTTGTGTTTAGGTGTGGTCAGTTTAGCCATGTTTAGAGAAAATAGAATTCTTTGCGTCCATAATCCAATTATACACTTAAAATGTGGCTAAATGCATGGAATAATGCGACTAAACTCGCCCAAACACAGCTAAACCTGCCTTATAGCAAGAACATTTGAACACAAGCATCTGGGAAGCATAAAAGTTGTTCCTACTTCCCAAATGACTTCTCCTGCATTTAGAAAAGCTAAAAGGCATGAATGCGCCAGCATGAATGAGGCCAAAGACTGGCCATATATGTCCCAATAAAGGCAAGCAACAGCCTTTGCATGAATACGCAGATCTAACTGATGAAAGCATTTGTAATTACAGAGAACTACACAGTCATTTTCTTTTCTGTAGACAATGGAGACCTTAAGCGTTCACTGCACATCCGCAATCAGTCAGCCAAATCGAGATGAGGATTTTGGCATGTAAGACCTTCGAGGATGGGCAGATACCATACAAAACCCTATTTCTCCCATAACTTCAAATTAATTACACAGTAGAAACGTCCGTGCAGAGAATTTTAATGCTGCAAATTCACAAGACTCTTTAGTTGTAGTCTAATGCCGCGTACACAACATCGTTTTTCCTTTAGTTCAAAAACCCGTAGTTTTTCACAACATGATTCCTCTCCAGCCTGACTTGCATACACACGTTCATGCAAAAAAACGTCCGACCAAAGCGCGGTGACGTACAACACTTACAAAAGGACTATAAAGGGGAAGTTCCTTTCAAATGGTGCCACCCTTTGGGCTGCTTTTGCTGATCCTCATGTTAGTAAAAGTTTGGTGTTGCGCTTTTGAGTCTTTGTGCTTTTCAGTCCGTTACATCGTGACGAATGTGCCATCTCCATTCTGAAAGCTAGTTTTACCAGAATGAGCTCTCCTGTCTCATACTTGATTCTGAGCATGCACGTTTTTTTTTCCCCTCGGAAAAGCATGCACGCGACCGTTTTTCACAACGAGAAAAAGACTGATGTGAAACACGACGAGAAAAACGAGAGCTGGTTTCAATTTTTTTGCATTGTGAAAAACGGTCGTGTGTACGATGCATAACTCTAGTCACTAACTTTTTTTAATGTTACATACAGTGGGAACATTTTGTCAACATATATTGTCTGTGTCCCTGTTTGGAAGATTTGATGGGTGTCAGGCAGAGGGGGAAGTGGGGGGGGGAAATCTACCTACTTCCTGTCTGTATAAAATAGATATTACACAGGACAGGAAATGAGGGTAAAACCAACAAGGAAACTGTAAAGCCCCCATACACACTATCAGTTTTCCTGCTGGTTTTCTCTTCAGGTTTACCAAAACCATGTAGTACAAGGACCTGCCTGATTGCATTCAAATTGAAACGCTTAAGGTTTGACCTCATATTAGATGGTTTTGGTAAACCTGAAGAGAAAACCATCAGGAAAACTGATAATGTGTATGGGGCTTAAGAAGGATTTAGGAACTCTAGCAGGATTTTATTGCTGCTTTGTTTTTCTTCTCCAAGATGGACGTCAAACAGAATAGGAGTAAGTGCAGATTTCCTTGGCGAAGACAAAGCCTACATTTTAAACCTAAGGCGTTTTCACCCTGAACTCCCAACTATATCCAAAACTAAAAAAAGCTATTTTGGCTGCAGTTCAAAGCCTGTTCCTCTAAACGCCTGAATGCATCAATTTTATTCTTTAGGACTAATAAAAACAAAACAAAAAAAAAACTTTAAGATTATTTTTTGCATCATGTGCCTTGCCTCATACTTGACGAGTTAGCATACTATAGCCATAAAAAAAAAAAAAAAAAAAAAAAAAAACGTAAGCTGTCAATCAGATGTGCTGCCTTCTACCAATGATCTCATTAGTGTAAGACTAAGGAACAGGATCAGACATTGCTCCATTCATAAAGAAACCTCTTGACTTTGTCATTTGAGGACACTAAATTAGAAGTCATTGCAATTATAGGTCTGTGACTTGCCTTCTGCAGGAAAAAAATCAAAGCTTTCATAAATTACCAGTTTAAGTCATACAAGGTTCAAAAGGAAATTTGTTGTAAGAGAAAAAGGGTCATCTGTCTTTGAAAAGTGCAATAGCAGTGAACGAGACAGACACAAAATGAAAAATGTATTTTCAGTCATGTCGAATGACCACTGCTTACTTGCCAAATAGGCTTTTGATTTCCTGCACAGCAAGTGTTTGATGCTTCCATACAAGATAGCTACGTTCATATAAACCCTTTTTCAGAGCCTATAAAAATGTCTGCATAAAGTCGTACCCGCTTCTTCCTAAGAAGAAATAGACTTAAAGGCTACATTTTGAAAATAAATAAATAAATTGTAAAATGTATGATTTGTTTTCCAAGGAGCCTGCAGAGCATTGCGTTCATGATCAGTAGATCGTGGGTGCAATGCCAGGATCCTGCAGACTCTCAGGACAGCCGATTGTCTGTACCTCTGATAGCGGCAGGCAGTTGCTGGAGAGCAGGGAGATCAATGAAATACAAGAGCGCTCACCAGTGCCCATGCAGTTCATTGAGAACTATAAGCTGTCAGCTTCAATAGCTGACGGTACTTGTAGTCAATTCATGTACAGAAAACTGAATAAATGATGCAGCTTTGTGGGCAGAGCCCTGAACGGCTGCGCTGGTTTCAGATTGTGACAGTGGATGCAGGGAGAAGAGCCCTCATCTGCTCTCTCAGGGAGGGGGGGATTGGGGTAGAAGGTGCAGCAGATGCGGTAACATGTTACATGTACCACCCCAAAAACGGGTGGAACATGTATCATGGTCCAAAGGTGAACTACTCCTGTAAAGCGGAACTAAACCCTCCTATTCTTTACAGTCAAGGAAGCTGCCATCTTAGGCTTTGTTTGATCTGCAGTTGCCATGGTGCTGCACACATTTAATCAGTTTTTTTTTTTAAAGTGTATTTTGTGCGTGTACTCGAGAGAGGAGCCGGACTGCAGGAGTTGGGAGTAGGCAGGCCTCCCCCAGAGGCAATCTGCCACCTTTCTCTATGCCCCGGGTGGCAATGGTGGGTGTGTGAGGGGGTCCACCCACACAGCCCGCCCTACCTGCTCCGCTTTGAAGCCCAATGGGGCAGAGGGACTCCCTATAAGGGAGTGAGAGGATCTAGCCCACTCAACCAGCCCCGTTAGTCCTTCGCCTCTCTTTTTAGAGACCGCGTGGTCAAAGTGCGTGCATGTTAACCCAATTTCGAGTGCGTGTAAGTGTGGTGGTTTTTGTGGGAGGGGGGGGGTGGGCGTACTAAGCGCAGGCTTACCTCGCATAGCACACCCACCGGGAGCCGGGCTGAGACCACCAAACTCAATTCACATGTAGCCGAGACCGGGATCCGAACCCCTAGCTGCAGAGGTGAATGGCTTATCAGCGCAGTGCCAATCGCGTTGAGCCACCGCAGCTCCCTTTTTATTTAATCAGTTTTAAATGCCAGGCATTTGATGGCTTAACAGCTGCTTAAAAGCATGCCCAACTGTGATAGTCAACATTCATGACACGTCTTGAATGTATCTGTTTTAAGAAACAAATGGATTGGTTTAGTTCCACTTTAAATCAACTCTGGGAATAGGGGGAAAACTGCTGTAGGTATGAAATGTAGGTATCTAGATGTACCTGTCCATAGATGCACAAGGCTCCCAAACCTTTAATTTACAGACCAAGCTGGGCTCTTCTGATAGGCAAGCCTCTGACACTTTTGGGTAGTTTTAGAGATCCTTGCCCCCACAGATGTTTTCTTGGCCCATCACCATGAGGGGCAGCCTCACTGGTTAATAGGAACATGCAGGAAGTAGGAAGACTCAGGCCAGCTCTGGCACTATAGGTAACTGTCAAAGCTTTGCCAGTCAGAGTGGCCTGAAATTTTGGCCACGACAGGAAGGTTTAAAATGGATGCTTTTAGCAATATGTAGGCACTTTCAGATTTTCCCCAAATGATTGCTATTGGTTTCTTTGAGGCTATCCTTACTGAGAACCAGCAGCTGCAGCACTCCATTTCCTTTATTGCTTTTATTAGGAAGATCATATAGTGCAGAGGTCATCAACCCTGTCCTCAGGGCCCACTAACAGGCCAGGTTTGCAAAATAACTGAAATACATCACAGGTGATCTCATTTTCTGCTCAGTGATTACAGTATTCTGTCTGCATCTGCCCAAGGTAATACATAAGACCTGGCCTGTTAGTGGACCCTGAGGACAGGGTTGATGACCACTGATCTAGTGGGCAGTCATGCCGCCATCTATCGTCAGCTTTTGTTGAAAAGCGACATACAAATCCTTTTGCTTACAGTGACAGTAACCATGCATTTAACTTAGAATGCATATATATAAGAACTGTGGAAAGCCTAGGGTGAGTATATATCAAGATAATTTGTTCAGCTTAACACATTCATTACCTCGATACCCTGCAGCACACTAAGCTAGTGAGAGCTTTTAAGATTACCGCTATCGCCATGTTTGCAGTTTTTTTTTCTGTACATGTGCTAGCAGTTTCCCCACATAATAGAGTTAGAGGATTTAGAAGTCATCGAAGAGTTTTGGGCTTTGCATGCTGGGAAAAGATTGACCACTGAAAAATAAAGTTAAATTTCACAGGTAACTAAAAATACTTCAGCCACAAGATAAAGCTGAAATAAAATGGCGAACCTTAAAAAATATAGTTAATACAAAGTGGTTGATTTACTAAAGGGGAAGCTGTTCAATTTGCAAAGTGAATATTGGCAAAAGAGGTAAAGCTGCATTCACTTTGAATAGCCAGGCACGTGCATGAAAAATATTAATAATTTAAAAAAAGTATATGACATGATTGGGTGTTCAAAGTGAGCACATTCTTCTTATATACCTCACATTTGTCACCAATGAGTGTTTTCCCTGTTGCCAGACTCTTAATTCAACAAATATTTTCCTACAAAATATGCGCTTTTAATGTATCTTATGCATTATAACTGTAAAAACCTCTCTTGTTTAGACATCGAAGACTGCTGCAGGGTTCGGCCATCTTGGATAGGATGTCAGCCCCAACAGATTCAGAGCTGCCCCTTATGTGACACTATAATAATATTCCCCTTCCTTGCTCCCCAGGAGCTACATAAAAAGTTATGTACATAGATGAAGGTAGGGGTAGAGGAGCTGTGCCAGCACATCAAGTAAGTAGACACTTCCAGAAAAAGAGAGAGCTAGAAATGTGAAATTAGGGAGGGGGCTGTGCAAAGGAACTGACTAGTGAAACTTTTGTAGCAAGTCATTTGTGGAAAAGAAATACACTGCAAGAAATATTTTTTTTCTGTGCTTTTACCTCATTCACAAAGTAAATTCAGCCCGGTTTGCTTTGCCAGTATAATGAGCAGAGCAGGTCAGTATCAGGGTAAGAGCAGGAAAAAAATGGGATTTGGCTGATAGGGTTTTAAAGCGCCACCTACAGGAGTAGAACACTACGCAGAAAATAACTTGGAACCACCTATGGGAAGTCCTCTGTGGTTAAACTCCTCCCTTGGCTATAGAAAGCCAGTTAATTATAAAGCAATGTGAAAAGTAAAATGTTCAACAAGCAAACATGCCAACACCCAGAACTAAAGAAAAAGCGTGTTGCGCTGTTAAATCTGTAACCAAATTACAAATGTATGTGTGCCTTAATAAAAAGTGCATATAAAATTATAATAATAAACATGCAATTTCATAATAGCATAAACATGTCCACACTATCCTAAGAATTCTAAATTTGTTATACTCACCAGATTATTAATTAACTTTCATGCTGCATGAATTTGTAGGATAGTGTGGACATGCTTATGCCATTTTAAAATTGCATGTTTATTATTATTATTATAATTTTTATGCACTTTTTATTAAGACACACAGAGACATTTATAATTTGGTAACAGGTTTGACAGTGCAACACGCTTTTTCTTTATTTCTGGCTTATTGTTGATGTGAACAATATTGGGAGTGCTGCCGTCTAAAAACTCATACTTATTTATAATTAACTTTCACCAAGTGCAATTTTTTTTCCTAAATACCAGAACTACCCGGAAAATCTGCAAGAATTAAAAACAGAAACAGAAAACTTTACAGCCAATCTAGCATCTGAAGATGCCAACACAGCAACCCTGTAGATATTAGTAAAGGTATACCCAGACATCAAGTCACCACCATACAAATCCGAGACGCAGTTGCCTGATGTCGAAACGCCCAGAAGGCATTAATCAACCTGGTAGTTACCAGGAAGGCGACTTTCTGAGACAGCGTGAGCAAGGCAATATCCGAATACTCTCCAAAGAGGGTTTCTGGAGAACCAAATTCAAGTCACACGGTGGCAATGCCCTAGATAAAAGTGCAAATCAAGACGTGTGTGCCCAAGAGATGCTGGAAAAGGATAGCAAGGGCAGAGACTTGACCCTTAATGATACTCAAGGCAAGCTGTTGGTCAACGCCCCCATTGTAAAAAGGCTGAAATCCAAGCCAAGAAGGAACATGGGTGAACCCCCAGAGCCTCTCACCAAGTGATATAAGCCTTCCAGTTACAATGGTATATCTTTCGAGAAGTAAATTTATGCGCCTTTAACATTGCAGGGATCATAGAACCCGACAACCCCTCAGAACCTGGCTCCTAAAAGCCATTCTGTCAAAGCCAGTAAAGCAGGGTGGAAGACTGGACCCTGGGGCAGAAGGTACCCCCAAAGAGGCAGCCGCCAAGGAGCGTCTGTGACCTGCTGTACCACGTCAGCATACCACAAATGACCGGAACCCCTTTGGCCTCTAACCTGTGGGGCAGGTGGGGGAGCAGTGTGAGAGGAAGAAGAATATAAAATGAGGCGATACCAAGTTCACAGCACAACCAGCACATCCACCATGGGACCCCTTGCCATCAACCTTGGAACCTTCCCTTTTGAGACATGACATATCTGGTGTTCCCTAGAGAAAGGTAGAGCTGCTGGAACACATCCAGGTGCAGGGATCGCTCTCCCTGCTCCAGCATCTGATGGCTTGAGATAATCCGCTAGCCAAGATATGATGCTGGGAATGGGCGCAGTAGAGAGCCAGAATGAACCATTCCGTCCACCAGGGAGTGTAAGATACCTCCAGTGGCATTGCCGCACTACTCGTACCCCCTTGGTGATTGAAATAAGCCACATTGGATGTGTTGTCCGAATGGATCTTAGCCAGAAGCCCCTGGAGACGATCTATCCAGAACTCCAGGGATAACTGGATTGGCCAGATCTCCAAGACACAGATAGACAGTTGAACCCACCCTGGAGACCTACGACGTGAACTTAACCCGAGCCCAAGACTCCTCCCCAGCAAGACTGACTGCATCCATCGTAAATACAGTCCAACTAAGGAGATGAGGGGCTTCCCATCCTGTGGGGATAGAGACCAGAGCCTCAAGTCCTGACAAATCTGATTGCCTAGGGAGACAGGAGATCTGTCCCAGTTTAATAAAGAAACACCCGCATGAAGCGCTACACCATAAGGACGGTAAACCACAGTGTGGTCAGTGGTTAAAGAAGTTTCACTAAAACACAATCCGTGCAGCTGTCAACCACTAAGGAGACATGGGCAAAAAGCAAAAGAACAAAAACATACAGCGCACAAGGGTTAAGTGAATGTCACTTTATAGTCTGTAATGTGTGGAAAAACATATATGCATGAAAAATTGAAAAGTTGAAAAAAAATTTGAAAATTTTTTAAAAAAATGGAAGTAGCCACTAATAGCACACAGGAAAAAAGCACATTAAATTTTTTTAAAAATACTAATAACAATAGTCCGCATAACATAAGCAGCAGTTCACGTGGAGATGGTAGAGTGAAAACACATACACTTCGGGGGAGATGTTTAGGAGTGAATCCAAGTAGTGTGCATACACTTGTATGCAGAGGTAATGCAATACCTCAACAAAAGCAGCCGCTTCTACGTCTCAATGCAGGGAGATGGAATCCGTTGGTGGGATGATGACAGCCACACTGGGAGCAGATGTAGAAGTTATATCCATGCAGAGATGGATACTGCCGTTTAAAGACCACTAGCTCAGGGGCTGATGGAAAGGAAACCTTCCTCGCAAACAGAGATCTCCAGCGGCAGGGGAAGTCCTGGAGGGGAGCCACCAAGCCGGTTCAGTGACGCAGCCGCGTCACACGGGAGCGAGGAAAGGGGGATGGTAGCCTGATGGAGTCACACAGAAAGCAGGAGGTGTCCGGACACCTTCGATCCAGCGTCAGGTGACTCAAAGCACCAATCAGTGTGGGCAGAAAACGAGCAGTAGAGATGCTGGCGCTAGTGTCACTGAGAGGATTTCCCGAGTGTCGGCACTACACATCAGCTGCAGTGTGCTTGCTGCAAACATATAGGGGCATCAAAGATTGTACTGGTGAGCCGTGACTGACATGTTTCGCGTGCCAAGACGCTTTATCAAAGTTTTTCCTGTGTGCTATTAGTGGCTACTTCCATTTTTTTAAAAAATTTTCAAATTTTTTTTCAACTTTTCAATTTTTCATGCATATATGTTTTTCCACACATTACAGACTATAAAGTGACATTCACTTAACCCTTGTGCGCTGTATGTTTTTGTTCTTTTGTCCCAGTTTAATAGAATTTCCTTCTGCAGAGTCCTCATATAGAACTACGCATATGGGACTTCCTCAAGATGGACACCATCAGACCAAGAGCCTACATGCAAGATTGCAGGACGGATCACTTGCAAGACAAGAGCAGTCGGACTAATAGTCAGAGCAGTCCAATAGTTTCCAGAGTTTGTCCAGCAGGAGAAACACTATGGCCAGCAAGTTGTCTGGGTAACCAATCACGACAACCGGCACAAAGGTGTATCAGGCTTTGAGGTCTAGGATCAGGTAAAACCCTTTGGGCCAGATCCACGTAGACCGGGCGCAACTTAACTTTCCCGATTTAAGTTACACCGCCGCAATTTTTCCAAGTTAGTGCCCGATCCACAAAGCATTTACCTGGAAATTTGCAGCAGTGTAACTTAAATCCGTCCGGCGCAAGACGGGCCCAATCGAATGGGGCGAGTCCCATTTAAATTAGGCGCGCTCCCGCGCCGGACGTACTGCGCATGCTTCGTCGGGTAAATTACCCGACGTGCAATGCGCTAACTGACGTCGCACCGACGTCATTTGCTTAGACGTTAACGTAAATGGCGTCCAGCGCCATTCACGGACGTCTTACGCAAACGACGTTGATGTTTAAATTTCGACGCGGGAACGACGGCCATACTTAACATGGCTTAGGAAAACTAGGGCTCAGCCCTAGTTTTATGCGGCGTAACCCGACGGAAACTACGTAGATTTAGATCGACGAACCGTTCGGGACGTTCGGGGATCGCCGTAAGTCTTCATTTGCATATTCTACGCCGGCCACAATGGCCTCGCCACCTAGCGGCCGTCCTAGAATTGCATCCTTAAGATCCGACAGTGTAATTTAATTACACCTGTCGGATCTTAGGGCTAGCTATGCGTAACTGATTCTATGAATCAGTCGCATACAGTAGTTAGAAACAGAGATACGACGGCGTATCAGTAGATACGCAGTCGTATCTCGTTTGTGGATCTGGCCCTTTCTTTTTGGGGACCAAGAACAAATTGGAGTAAAATCCCTGGAACCACTCTGGCTTGGGTATGGGAACAATCATGCCCGGAAGAAGCAGGTCTTGCACCGCCCTATGCAGGGTCCAAGGGCGTGAAGGTGAAAAGTGAACATTGGATGGAAAAAAGGTGGAAGGGAATGAAATTCTATCTTGTAGACAGACACCAGATCGCGGACCAGTTGAGGGAGGTCCATTGGTCTGAGCACCAGTGAAGGCCCTCCCACCCCAGAGACAGATGGGGCAAAGCTTCATGCTGAGGTGGACTTATCTGTGGGTTTGGAAGATTTGCGGGGCTAGGAATGCTTGGTACCACCCAAACCTTGAAAGGTTTGAGCCTTATCTGGAAAATCCTCCTATAAGCTGAGAAAGGCCAGGTCTTCCAGCATGGTTTCTTCCCCTTTTTAGGCCATAGGAGGAGGATACTCTCACCTCCCATCATGTTCCTAATCATGTTCTCCAAGGTAGCCTTAAAAATGTATTTGCCTTGGAAAGGCAGGTCCGCCAGGGTCTTTTTTTACTAGTCAGCGAACCAACATTTGAACCAAAGCATCCCCAGGAGCACCACAGAGACGAAGAGCTGGGAGAGAAGTGGAGCAGCATCAAGGGATTTACCACACATGCGTTTCAAACCGTGGACCAACTGGTCCACCAGTTCCACTTACACCTGGGACATCTGGCTAAAAGCCATACCTGCTTACAAAATCTAGGTCCATTTAGTCAGTGTCTGAGACACTGCCAACACAGGGTGCAGCACTGATCTGGCAATGGTAATCATGCCACTAAACCCACCTTGCCATCCGCAGGATCCTTAAAGTAGGGGGGATTCCTCCACCGGAGTCATAGTGGCCTTGTATAGCCTAGAAATGGGCAGATCCACCACAGGAGGAGAGGTTTACTTCTACAGAAGGGCCTTCTCAAACGTGTGCCTTGAAGTATTTAGGAAGCACAAAATTATAATTTGGACGCTCCCAAGCTTCAAAGGCAAATTTGTCAAAACATGCAGGGCAAGTACTTTAAACAGACCTAGCGTGCTTGTGTGTAGCAAAACGGGGACCATATCAGCCACCCCAGCAAAGTTCTCAATCTCAAGTCTGTCACACGGAAGTAATCAGTGCAGTGACTAAATCCTTTTCCTGCACAGAAACAGAGGACCCATCCTCACTAGACAAGGACAGTCACTCAGGTGATGTGCCATCAGGATTCACGGATGTGGAGCCCTTGGCGGCAGAGCCCAACTCAGACTCAAAGGTGTCCAAGGACACAGGCAACCATGGAGGGCATTTCTTGCCCGCTTTGTGACCAAACACCGCCTCCACCCGGTAGACAAATGACTCGAAGACTACTGTGTCTATGGTGACAGAAGGGCCCGAGGGACCAGCATCCTCCCCTGCAGGGTTCCCGAAAATCGGATGGACACACAAAAAAAATAAGGGGGGGATTACGTACCCCTAGACTGCATTGCACAGAGAGGGAAGCACCTTAGGGAGGACTTAGGGAGGACCACCTGGTAGATCACCAGAGCTTTGTAACCGCTACCTCTGTCCTGCTCCTATCCAAGGTAGATGTGTACTCAACGCAAACACCAGAGTCAAATCAAAATTGCTGCCTGCGGCTACAATAATATGGCCACTAAGCCAGTCCCCAGCTATCTCCCATATAATTCAATCGGAGAGGTCTGCTGCCATATGGCCGCTCCTCCAGACAACAAGAAAATTGCCGCTATGGCTCCAGGAAATTGGTCGCTGCCAAAAGGAAAGGACACATGATGGCAGCACAGCATCATCAAGACCCCAGGGGGCAGTCCCCAGTAACTACTTTTGACCAAATAATGAATGGGGCAGGACCCCCCACCCGGGGAAGATCCCAGGAGGTACCAGCATTGGCAGGTAGGAGAAGCCCAGATGGAAAGCCAAGAGGGAATTCCAGAGGCCGGGGAGGGGGAGAAACCCGCAATACAGGTCACCCTAGGTAGTACCTGCACTCCACACCACATCTGGAGGAGGGAAGGAAGTGGGCATCTACTTATCAAACCAGGGGAGCATGCAGGTAAGGCTTCTATGACAGACCCACCTTACCATTGAAGTGGCACAGACTGATGCCTCTTCATATATTTCCCTGCGAGACATTTAACTCGCTGACCGCCCAGGTCCAGAATTGGACAGTCACAGCCAACCCTGCGTGTATCTAGAAGTCTGCGTGCGCTCGATGGCCAGACTGGGGTGACCACTGGATCTAGATTATCCGGCCTGTCATCCAGCCCAGCTGTTGATTGAACATCTCGGCAGGAAGAATCCCATGCAAAAGTAAAAAAAAAAAGCTAAGAAACTACAGGTCCCAGCAAGGAGCTAGGTCCTTACTTCTGAAACACTAGGCAGAAATAACCATCTTCCCTATAGCAGAGAGGGTTTTTTTTCAGAGAGGATTGCCCATAGGAGGTGCTGAGCTAATTTCTGCTCAGCGTTCTACACCTGTAGGTGGCGCTATAAAAACCTCTTAATTAAGAGGGGAGAAGCTGGGTCCATCAATTAACGATATCAGCTGGGGATTTTAATGCCTCATTCAGACGGGAGCTGACCCCTGTAGTCCATGAAGAGTGCTTTGATTGATAGGTGTGAGAGTGAGTGGCCTTGACAGCAGAGAGCGTGTGTCCCAGGATACTCACCAACATGCCTGTCAACTTGTGACGAGTGGCTGCGTCTATGCAGCCGCTGCGTCCCATTAGACATGAACACAGCACCTGCCGCTGAAGCCACACAAATAAGGTGCTCATTCACAGACTACGGCAGTGATCACTAGCCTGAAGAAGACCTTAAAAAACCCTCTGCTGCTGCAGACATTATCCTTAAAGCGATTGTATGATCACCTTGTAAAATAACATTTTTGCATAGATAAAAAAATAAAAATACATTCTAAATACCTTTTTTTTTCTTTTTTTTTTTATAAGCGAGCACCTTCCCTCTGGAGAACAGGCTGAGTTCCCAGCATAGCTAGATAACTGACCATGCTGTGCTCTCCTGCCTGGTGTGGTAATTTAACAGGAAAGCAGAGGGACTAGCAGGAATGCCAGGAATTCCACACAAAGGATGCAATAAAGAGAACAGGACACTTGCTTACTAGTATATGGTACAGAAAGCATATATCAGGAATATGGAACATTGGGGTAACAAACACTTTAAGTTGATGGCAGTGAAAGAGTTTAAGAGAAATAACAGACCCTTTGGATTGCCTTCTGTTTAACAAAAATCAGGAAATATGTACCATGTATATTTCACTTTAATTTCATATAGAAAAGCAACCAAGACAGAACATGTATGTAAGAAAATGAAAAATACAGTTAAAATGATAAGGAATCCGACACTAGTTTTCTGAATCTGAGATTAGAATCACATTTTTATCTGCGCATACCCTGAGCCTGACCCACTCATTATGTTGGCAAAGCAACATGCCAGAATAGCCTGAATTTACTTTGTGTATAGGAAAACAAAAGGAAGCAAAGACTAAAAACAAATGCTTCCCAAGTGTATCGTGTTTTCCACTTCACATCATCAAGTGAAATTAGGCTCTTTGCATTCAGTACACATCTCAGCTGCTTCCAGCCAAGGCTTCTCATTAGAGACGACCAAAAAAGTTAATTAACAGGAGGTTCGTCAAAGCCAAGGAAAAATCTGATAAACCCGAATGTAGCACGAAGGCTGGCCGTACATTATACAATTTTCTGGTACAATTTTCCTTTAGATTTATCAAAACCATATAATATGAGGTCAAACCTAAACACTTTCAATTTGTATGAAATCAGGCAGCTCATTCTACTACAAAGCTGAAAGTAAATCTAAAGAAAATTGAATAAGAAAATTGTGTGGTGTATGGCCAGCTTAAATCCAAAGACAAATAATGTTATCCAGCAATGTAGAACCACGACAATTACAGGCCTGACAGTGTTGACCCACCACTACCACCTGCCGCTACTTTTGTTACAAATGACAGATTCCTGGTGCTGTGGGGAAGTAAACAAAGTATTAAAGATCCTGGGTGACATCATAGACCAAATATGATATTAGGATTCCCACCAGCTTGTTTACAAACAGAAGCCAGTGGGGGACCTAGCAGAGGTAGTGCTACCACTCGTATATGACTGACTTCCAGCTAGATTAAGTATGGCCAGATTGTTTGCCCATTTGCCAAAGTGCAAAGAGGCTGGGTTTGGGTCAAACCTGACCTAAACCCATAGTTCATACCTTATGGTATTCTCATATTCTCTATGACATATTCTTTAATACTATAGGAAAAACATTTACCATTTACAAAAGCTGTATGTTTCTGCAGCCTCACAACAGCACCAAGTTTTTTGGCAAGCGGGCTGTGGCAGGACACAAAAATGAATGCCATTTTTGCTCTGTTACAAAGTAAACTGGACACTAGTAAAGAAAATTATCTAATACCGCGTACACACGATTGGATATTCAGACATCAAAACAGTGGATTTTTTCCCCCGACGGATTGTTCGATCAAACTTGTCTTGCATACACACAGTCACACAAATGTTGTTGGAAATTCCAAACGTCAAGAACGCAGTTACGTACAACACTACGACGAGGCGAGAAAAATAAAGTTCAATGATTCTGAGCATGCGTCAAATTGATTCAGAGCATGCGTAGGATTTTTGTGCGTCGGAATTGGCTACAGATGATCGAAATTTCAGACAGGAACTTTTGTTGAGAACCAGCTCTCAAAAAATTGTTGTCTGAAATTCCGACAGCAAATGTCCGATGGAGCATACACACGGTCGGATTTTCCGACAACAAGCTCACATCGAACATTTGTTGTCGGAAATTCCAACCGTGTGTACGCGGCTTAAGACTGCTCAGCTTTAACTATCACTTTTCCCGGGCTTAACTGCTGAAAGAAGGGAGATAAATCAACAAACCAATACAACTGCAATCATTTACTGTGGTTTGTTGGTGCACTATGATATTCAAATGTGGGGTACGTTTGATCGTCACAAACAGGAAAAAGCCAATTTGCAGGCTGAATTTATTATTAATAAGGGAGAGTGCATCTAAAAATTGTTCTACACACTGACATACAAAAACAAATGAAAATGTCTTTTCCACTTACTTCATGCCGGAACACAAAGCCTGAGATTCCAGCAATCAGTTCAGCCAGGAACACCAGGGATAAAAACATTGCATACTGCAAGACACAGACAATAAAAATAAAAGGTCAGGACTCATAATTATACAGAACAGGTTGTATAGTTTGATGGTACGATTACAAACCTAGATATTTGCAAATTTTTGTCAATGGCTATACTGATGGGTGAATAGTTTAGAATGAGACAGGAATTAAAATAGATATAAACTCCAAATAGATGACATTTAGTATGCTAATGTACTGATTATTAAAACAGACATTTATTATAAAACACTTCCCCCTTTTTTTTATTTTTTTATTTTGCAGTAATGCCATTCTTCTTCAGCCCCTTTCAGCCACCCCCTATGTACATGTTCTTGTTCCAGCAGTGGCGGCATTGCTCTGGGCTGGCTTCCTGAAAATGGTGGACCATGCCTGCGTAGCACCATGTATGCATTAGGAAACTTGGAATTCAGTTGCTTAGCAATGAACCAACAGTAAACTTGTATTTTATATATTCTTTTTCTTTGGTCCAAACGCCAATTCTGCCATAGAAAAAAAACTGTTCACTTTACTACATTGGCTCCCATTCCATCATATATTTTCTCTGATGCCTTGTACACCCGTCGGGAAAACTGCCATGAGAGCTTTTGGCTGGGAAAACCGGCCGTGTGTATGCTCCATTGCAGTTTTCCCGACAGGAAAACTACCATAAAATAAAAAGAGAACCAGCTCTCTTTTTCCCGCCGGGATTCCCGGTGGTCTTTTTCCCGGCAGTTTTCCTATGTGAAAAACTGCGATGGAGCATACACACGGCCGGGATTCCCGACCAAAACTCCATCGCAGTTTTCCTGTCGGGAAAACCTCTCGTGTGTAGGGAGAAAAAAAACTTACCAAGCAGGTTCTGGGTTTTCCCCCTCGGGATTCCTGGCGGACTTTTACCGCCGGGAATCCCATACGTGTGTACTAGGCATGAGAGTTGTTTTCTTTAGACAGGAAGCATTATCTTTACATATCCGAGATCGTTCTTGTACAAGCTTGACCAATTTTGCGCATTTTTTTCAATGCTCCCACCTTGCAAAAGATTAGCATAGCAGTCAAAAATTTTGCATGTTGTCATATTTTAGGTAGCTGTAGAAAATCTTGTAGGAAATAAAATTTGGTTTTAATTATGGCAAAGTGAGAGTCATCTTTCTCTCAACGACAGTATACGCTCAATGGTATGAGTATTGCATCAACGAGGCCTGTGAGATTAATGAATATTTGTGTTTTGCATTTTCTTCATATAGCGAACTTTGATCTCTGTGTGGAGACTCTCTATGTCCCAAAAATTAACATCGCCACTTTAGTGCATTGAATTCATGTGCATGAGGACAGTTTCATCGATTATTGGAATGACATTTAGACCAAGAGGCCATGTGTCGGCAGCTTATATAAGAATATATCTGGACAGGGCACCATTAGGATATTGAGCAGATCACCCTTTTGTTCAGTGGGTGTTCTACTGCAGCAACAACAGATTTTTTGATTTTGGATAAGAAGCAGAAAACTGGGAAGTAGTGGGAAGTGATGTAATGCTATGTACTAGGGTTGTCCAGATACCGATACTAGTATCGGTATCGGGACCGATACCGAGTATTTGCGGGAGTACTCGTACTCGCGCAAATGCTCCCGATACCTAAATAGAATACTTTTTTTGTATTTATCAACATGTTCTATGAAAATTATTTGAGTTTTTTACTACTGCGTGACAAGCAAATAAAACATTTTTATTCATTTTTACTCATTTTTATGCTTTTATAATGTCTTGAGTTAGAGTTCTTCATAATTCTAAAGAAAATATCCTTAGTCTGTATTGTGGTTTGAAAACTGTCACATGACATTTAAAAAAAGTATCGGTATTCGGTATCGGCGAGTACATGAAAAAAAGTATCGGTACTTGTACTCGGTCCTAAAAAAGTGGTATCGGCACAACCCTACTATGTACTTAATTTTATTTGAGATAAACTAAAGTTTCGATTTAAGAATAGCTATAGCCTGCAGTGCTGATTGAGCGAACATTCAGAAAGAGGTGGATTGAAAAGGTACCGTACTTATATATAACTTACTGTATTGCACTAAGCTTATAATTGTTAATATATACATTCCCCCACCACATTCTTGTTAAGTTTTAAATTTCCTTTCCAATTTTATTTTTAGAGAAGCAATATGAGCTGCTTATTGTAGTATGAGATTTCAACAATGTCACACTGTGTGAAATGGATAGACATCTTCCTCCTGGGGTGTAGACTCCTGTCTTTCTTCTTTTGACAAGTTCGTACAGGAGCTTGGATTAATAGCTTTTGGTTTATAATAGAACCAAGAGAGAAAAAATATTCTTGTTTCTCTAAAACACATATAAAAACTTTGTCTAGGGCAGATTTAGAAGTTGGTGCTCTTAACAGTATGCCCTTAATTTCACATGATCGAATAAATGGCTATGGTAATATCTGATTATTCCCCATTGGTAATACTAATTTAAATAATAAATGGAGATGGGTTGCTTACTTGGAGACTAAGGGGCGATTTACCAAAGGTTATGAGGCTGTTCACTTTGCAAGGGAATTTTCACTTTGCTAAATGGATTTCTACTACATTCACTAAGTTAATGGAATTAATCTCCTAGCAAAGTATATTAAATCACATACAAGGAAACATATTTTTTGCTTATACATAATCAGATGATGAAAGTCACCCGAGCATTAACCTCATTCGTTACTCTAAAGCCGCGTACACATGATCGGTTTGTCCGATGAAAACAGACCGATGGACTGGTTTCATCAGACAAACCGATCGTGTGTGGGCCCCATCGGTCTTTTTTCCCCATCGGTGTTAAAAAATAGAACATGTTTAAAATGTTTCCTATGGATAAAAAACCTATAGAAAAATCTGATCATCTGTGTGGCACTCCATCGGATAAAAATCCACGCATTCGCAGAATCAAGTTGACGCATGTTCAAAAGCATTGAACTTCATTTTTTTCGGCTCGTAGGAGTGTTTTATGTCACCGCGTTTTGGCACGGTCAGATTCTTGACTGATGGTGTGTATGAAAATATAAAAAACAATTCCGCGCCAAAAAAAAATATTTATATATATTATTAAATAATAATTTGGGTGCCCATGTAAAGGTCCCAAACACACAATGTGTGCTAAGCTGCTCCCCTAGAAAGTGATTAAGTGTATGTGACTTCTATCTGATGCATGCTAAAAAGTGTACTGGGGGCGCTATGGAGTAATATGTAATTACACAACTTATCCTATAATATGCAACAAGTAAATTAATAAAAATGTGTCCTGTTGTACGTGATAAATCAATCAATAAATCAATAGTAAATAATAAAGTCCCATTGGTGCAAACAAAGATACAACATCAATGCTCAAATATCCTCTAGATATATTTCTTGCTGTGATACAAAAACCGTCTCCGGTCGTGCAAACTTAATTGATCTTCCACCACCTGGATAATTAGTACGACACCCAATGTGCACAAGTAGTGAATTGTGCTTACCAGACCTGGTTGACCTCTTTAATGAAAAAGACCGACGACGTACGTTTCGTATA
The DNA here is from genome assembly GCF_905171775.1 of Rana temporaria. Classification (NCBI taxonomy): domain Eukaryota; kingdom Metazoa; phylum Chordata; class Amphibia; order Anura; family Ranidae; genus Rana; species Rana temporaria. Next base: position 401,485,849 of record NC_053490.1, read on the forward strand.
GTTACGTTTTGAAACGTAACTATACGAAACGTACGTCGGCAGCGGAACCTGGTCACGTATACCATGTCCTACGTCACTTCCCGATCGTCTGGATAGTGTCAGCAGCTGGTGGAACGCACGCCGCCACAGAGTTGGGAGAGCCAGTGTTTTTTTTATCAAAGCTTGCAGCCCCAGTGCCGGGAGAAGGGCACTTTTTATGTGAGTAGCCAATTGGTTGGTGTTTTTATTCCATTTTAATAAAATAGCATTGCACTATGGAAGCTCTCTGTTTGAATTCCATGTTCTAAAATCTCAACATTCCGAGGGTGAGGTATCGTACATACTCAAGTCGATTTATATGTCTGCAGGCATTATCCTGTTCAAGCGCATTTGACCGTCTTTTTCATTAAAGAGGTCAACCAGGTCTGGTAAGCACAATTTACTACTTGTGCACATTGGGTGTCGTACTAATTATCCAGGTGGTGGAAGATCAATTAAGTTTGCAAGACTGATAAAAGTCAGCTTCATCGGATATCCGACGAAAAAATCCATCGGATTAGATTCCATCAGATCTACGATTGTGTGTACAGGGCTTATAAGGAAAATTCCCTTGCAAAGTAAACAGCCCATTTGCCTTTAGTAAATCAACCCTGAACCTTATTGGTTAAAAAGTCTTCTTCATTCTGATTTTAATGATTTTCTGGGATGGAATAATTCCTACGGCATCTCCACTAGTAGCCAGGGATGCTTTGAAAGCATATCCCAGAGGTCTACTTGTGAAACAAATATCAGCTGTCAAAGCAAACACTAAGTAATAGGACATTTCTTTTATAGAACAAGTGAATTTAACAGAAGAAAATATAATCCTGCTATTTCTTTAAAGAACCGGGTAGTGGCACAGATCTAAGGGAAAATATTGTGTTGAAGGCAGAACAGTTTTTATTGAAAGCAGCATTTGACAGGGAAATAAACTATGAGATGTATTAGCAACATACAGTACATAGGGGCAATAGAAAATTAAATGGGTATACCTTTGATATAGTAGATAGATGCATACTATGGTGATTCTTTTTCCCGGCAGTTTTCCCATGGGAAACACTGCAGTGGAGCATACACAGCGGGCGGGATTCCTGGCCAAAGCTCTCATGGCAGTTTTCCTGCCAGGAAAACTGGCCATGTGTAGGGGGTACAAGCTGCCAAGCAGGTTCTCGGCTTTCCCCTCTGTTTTCCCGGGTGTCTTTTTACCGCCGGGAAAACCGATCGTGTTTTTAGCTCTACCACATTCATTGAAATGGTCACCTCCTTTGAATATTTAGATGTGATCACTTCTACAAATTCTAAAATGTATACTTCCAGATGGCTCCATAATTATGGAGTGGAAGCAGGGTGCCAGGTGCAGGAATGAGCTCTGTTTTCCAGCACCTGTACTTTGGGAATAGTCATCTCTGCTAACAGTACAAGCAAATCCCCAGCCTGCTGGGAGGAAGCAATCTGGGGTTATACTTTCACTGCCATGGCCAGCAATAGAGGGGATTATGGGGGTTAACTTCCACTGCCACTGAATACCAATGCAGGTGGGGGTGTTAGTTTTACAGCCAGTAACTATCACTGCTGGAAAGATGGTGGTGGTGGTGGGGGAGTTATTATTGTGTTCACTGATAACAATGCTGGAAGTTTTAATTGTGTCCATTGACATAAATTGTTGGGTTTATTGCGTCCATTGACACCAATGCTGGGTCCTATTATTCAATCCACTGACATTAAATGCTGGTGCTTATTACTGTGGTCAATATGGTTAGAAATATTAAGGATCTCTTTGTTGCAACATCATGTTACTCAGTAACAACATGTTACTCAGAGAGTAACCAAGTTATTTATTGTTCATAGGATGTATAGAACGCCCCATTCACTTACTAAAGCAGGCCTTTAGGATAGTCCTAATTGCACTTTATGTTGACAGGTTCCAGGAGATTTGAATCGAAATCATCCGGAGACGCAATACGTTGGTAAAATATTGGAAAGATGTTGTTTAACATTACTGCTTTATTATATATATATTCAACGTAATATATGTGTATTTTTGGACATCTGGGGACAGATTCAGAGAAGAAGTACGCTGGAGTATCTGCTGATACTCCGGCGTACTTTCAAATTTGCCGCGTCGTATCTTTAGTTTGAATCCTCAAATCAAGATACGACGGCTTCTGGCTTCGATCCGACAGGCGTACGGCTTTGTACGCCTTCGAATCGTAGGTGTAATACTTTGGCGCCTGCTGGGTGGAGTTCGCATAGGTTTTCCGCGTCGGGTATGCTAATTAGTCGTTTACAGCGATTCATGAAGGTACGCGCGGCCGTCGCATTCTCTTACGTCGTCGCTAGTTGGCTTTTCCCGGTGTATAGTTAAAGCTGGTATTTCGTGGCCTATCTTTAGACTTGCCATGTTAAAGTATGGCCGTCGTTCCCGCTTCGAATTTAATTTTTTTTTGCGCAAGTCGTCCGTGAAAAGGAAAGGACGTAACTCATGTCGACGTTCAAAAAATGACGTCGGTGCGACGTCATTTTGCGCAAAGCACGGCGGGGAAATTTCAAAACGAAGCATGCGCAGTACGTTCGGCGTGGGAAAGCGCCTAATTTAAATGATACACGCCCCATTTGAATTAGGCGGGCTTGCGCCTGACGGATTTACGCTACGCCGCCGCAAGTTTACAGGCAAGTGCTTTGTGAATCAAGCACTTGCCCATAAAACTTGCGGCGGTGTAACGTAAATGCAATACGTTACGCCGCCGGAATTCTACGAGAATCTGGCCCCTGGAGCTTCCAAAAAATCAAGTTAATCAGAGCTGAGGGCTTAGTAGAACACCGATTCTTGCTGGAAAATTGATTACACAAAAGTTAATTTTGCCACATCCATCAACAGTGGAGAAATAGATATTGGCAGTCAATCTGAATTTGAAATCAGAACAGTTGACCTTTCATCATAGAGAAACTTTAAATATGTTTCAAAGGATTCGGGTAGAATGGACTCAGGTAAAAGGTTTTTACCAAATTGGTTAAAATATGAAATATGGTACAAGCTTGAGGATGTTGGGAAAATTGGGAATGGTGAGGAATGGTGTGTGAAATTTTGAAAGAATTTGGTATTTAGAAAACCCTTTTTTTAGAATCCTAGACTAAGAACTCTAGAAAGATACATCTTTACTCTTAGTAACCACATCCAGCACATTGATAATTCAGGTTTGGTCCTATGACTGTCTATAGGAAATAAATACTCCTTTATCCTTATGTTATTAATAAGGGGCTTAATATATTCACTAGAGGCCGTAAATTTTCGCTTTCTAATAAAATCTGTCCTACTCTTACAATACGTTTCACACTGGCAGTTGGTATTCTTCTATTCCTCAATCACCATCTCCAAGGAAACAGTCTTTAAAACAATATATGTCAATGGGATTGGTCTTGCTTTTAATATTTGCATTATTTTACTTAGTCATTGAGATCTGTTCAAAACATTTACTAAGTAAGCATGTATACTTTCTAATAGTAAAATACATTTAAAATGTCAGCATTTTCATCACAAATAAAAAAAAACAAAGGGATTCCAAAATTTGCATCGATAACTATTAAAGAGCTCAAAACAGCATATTCAAGCTGGATTAATGGCTTTGAGCTATTGTGTATAAAAAAAAACGATCTGAATGGCTCTGAAAAAAATGTTTTACCCCACCTGTTGGACCCCTTAATGTGATGGGCAACCTAAGTGATCAAATGTAAGGGGTTGGAGGTAAGTGGGGGAGAAGGTAGATATTGACAAATACTGACCAAAAGTCAGTATTTGCATATCAGTGCACCTTGGGTTTTGGTGTTCATGGGGCACTTGCCTTGAAAATTGCCATTTTAATTTTCCGATTCTGCTTTACAGAGGAGAAAGACAGTACAGCTACACTTTGAATATGACTTACAATAAACATTTATCTTTAGATTACACAGTAAGGGAGATATAGGTGGCGAGTGGTAACAGGTAAGACCGTAATAAACAGCAGGTACAACGTTTTCAGTGGCTTTGTTCTGTTCGAATGCTGGTCAGTTCTTAGTGGGCAAAGCTCCAACATTTCCTGGTAATGTCAGAGCCATACTGCTCCTTCTTGCCCCTATACTCAATAGCTAAGTCTTATGATGGGAGGCCTCACTAGCCAATAGAAAGCCCTGGGAAGCAGGTGAGCAAGCTTCAGCCCTACATGGCTATATGTTCAGCTGAAAATGGAAGGAGCATTTTGGTTTAGATGGAGACGTGGGAAAAAATAGCACAACAAGCTGCTATTGAACACCAATAGTAGAAAGTTATGGTTTTATCCTAAAGCATCTTGTTACTGTAATTCCTCCTTTACTCGAAAATGTTATCATTATTCTTCTATGGGCATACATAGTTACATATTAGGTGAGGTTGAAAAAAAATACACAAGTCCGACCGATGTGTGTGATCATAGGTCAGTATTACATCGTATACCCGTTGCTGTCATTCTGGTGCTTATCTAACAGTTTTTTTAAACTATCGATGCGCACCCCCCCCCCCCCCCGCTGAAACCACCGCCTGTGGAAGGGAATTCCACATCCTTGCCGCTCTTACAGTAATGAACCCTCTACACAGTTTAAGGTTAATAGAAAGTACATTTAAACTATTCACTGCCTAGTCTTCTGAAGAAAATACAAAACTGCCTATAGCCATCGGATGAAAGCCAGAGGTCCTACTACAGAAATGTTTAAAAATATATTTTGATATACCTAGGCTCAAGCATTTAGGTCATGTGTGCACATTTATGCAATGAGAAGATACTCCTGACATTATCTGTATGGAATTGCAATGGGTTTGGAAAATTCTACTCCAGGTTGGTTTGGGGTGGGGGGGGGGGGGATATCTACAGACCACACAGGCACCATAGACCTAAAAATTGTTTCCCGAGTCAACCATATTCAACTGAATTTAGCAAGGATTATTTTGGGTTCATCGGCACCTTAAAGTTGTGGGACTGAAAAGCCTGTCTAATAATCAGCAATGCAGGGATGTATCTCAGTCAGCTCTTTGCTGCAGCTCCCACACAATGTACCGACGACAAAGAGCAAAAATAAATTGCTCTATCTGAAAGAAAAACCGGGCTTACTTTGCTGGCAGACTATAAAAAGTTTCTCTTGGGAGCGTCATGGAAAAATATAATGTCAGTTTTAGAGATCTTTTGAGTAGGGCTTGAAATTTTGTACTAAGGGTGAGGGAAAACATAATGGTCATGGTATATAGAACTCCTTTACCATAATCGCAAGTGTAATGCAAATTTGGCAAGGTATGATAACTTGTCTGGCTGCAGAACGCCACTTAGATTCTAGTAAATCACTTAAGTGAGATTTAGCATCCTATCCAAGCTTGGATTAGCAAAAATCACTTACAAGCCATTAAAGGCTAAGGGCCAGATTCTCAAACGAGATACGATATCTCTGAGTTGCGCGGTCGTATCTATGCGCCTGATTCTTAGAATCAGTTACTTATAGATTTCTTGTAGATCTGACTGGCGCAACTGTTACACCGTCGTATCGTAACTGCATATTTACGCTGGCCGCTAGGTGGTGCTTCCGTCGAATTCCGCATTGAGTATGCAAATTAGCTAGATACGCGAATTCACGAACGTACGCCCGGCCGACGCAGTACATTTACGCCGTTTACGTTAGGCTTTTCCCGGCGTATAGTTACCCCTGCTATATGGTGGCGTAAATGCGGCATACCAATGTTAAGTATGGCCGTCGTTCCCACAACCAAATTTGACAATTTGACGTCGTTTGCGTAACTCATCCGTGAATGGGGCTGGACGTCTTTTACGTTCACGTCGAAACCAATGACGTCCTTGCGGCGTATTAGGAGCAATGCACACTGGGAGATTTCCACGGACGGCGCATGCGCCGTTCATGAAAAACGTCAATAACGTTGGGTCACACAACATTTACATAAAACACGCCCCCCTGTTCCAAATATGAATTAGGCGGGCTTACGCTGGCCGATTTACGCTTTGCCGCCACAACTTACGGAGCAAGTGCTTTGAGAATACAGCACTTGCCCGTCTAAGTTGTGGAGGCGCAACGTAAATCGGATACGTTACGCCGCCGCAAAGATACAAGAATCTGGCCCTAAGTTCTTAAAAAAAAAAAATGCACATTTTCTTGCAGGTAAAAAAAAATGTGCATTTATTATATTTTTTCTAGGGAACCTGCAGAGCATTGCACCTGTGACCAGCAGATTGTGGTTGCAATGTCCAGTTCCTTCAAACTCTCAGTATAGTTGTCTGCCTGTACCTTATTCCATCAGCTGTCAGCCGCAATGGCTGATGGTATTTTTAGGTATTTATGCACAGGAAACTGTGGATGAATGGGGTGGCCATGTGGGCAGAGCAGATCCCCCTGTGCACCATTACAGGGTGGGGAGGGTCAAAATCAGAATCAGAGGGCAAAAGTCTGTAGATACTGGAACATGTCCCACCCTAAAAATGTAACATGTTCCAAAAGGTGAACTTATCCTTTCAGGTTATGTCGAGAAAATGCAAGTCTAGGAATCTGCCAAGGACCCCACACCAGGTATCCTCATCACCCGGTCTTATAGTCCCTCTAGAGCACAGGTGTCAAACACAAGGCCCGCGGGCCAAATCTGGCCCTCCAGGCCATTTTCATGTGGCCCTCGCAACTCTCCTGCAGCTGCAGGAGAGCTCCAGCCCTCCTCTGGTTCTACTCCAGACCCTTACTTTCTGCTTTCAAGCAATGCATCCAGCTTCTTCCCAGCAGCAGCATAAGGAAAGTGGGGTGCACTGTGATGTAAGGGAGAACCATTAAATGTCAATTTTTCCAAACTACCTAAAAAAGTTTTTCCCTTCAAGATCCTCTCTTGCTACTAAGCAGCGGTGACAAACTATACCTTACAAAAGGAAATCAAGGCAGGTGGAACAGCTTGTATTCAGGATTACACATTCCTGAATAGTTTAACCTACTGTACTCCACAGAACCACCTTCCATCTGACCCTCAAACAAATTGTGTAATGCCCTGTACACACGATTGGTTCATCCAAAGAAAACGGTCTGATGGATTTTTTCATCAGATATCCGATGAAGCTGACTTTCATCAGTCTTGCCTACACACCATCAGTTAAAAAAACGATTGTGTCAGAACGCGGTGACGTAAAACACAACGACGTGCTGAGAAAAATTAAGTTCAATGCTTCCGAGCATGCGTCGACTTGATTCTGAGCATGCGTTGATTTTTAACCGATGGATTTCCCCACAGACCACCTTTTTTTCTATTGTTTTTTTTAACCATCAGATAACTTTAAAACAGGTTCTAAGTTTTTTCACCGATGGGAAAAAAACTGATGGGGCCCACACACGATCGGTTCGTCTGATGAAAACGGTCCATCAGACCATTTTCATCAGACGAACCGATCGTGTGTACGCGGCATAAGTTTTCTTACCGATGGGAAAAAAAATTATGGGGCCCACACACGATCGGTTCGTCTGATGAACACGGTCCGTTTTCATCAGACGAACCGATCGTGTGTACGCGGCATAAGAGCCATTGTCAATTTTTCCCTTTCATACTTTAAAGTATCTTTTGCATTTTTTTGGGGTAGAGTAAAGAATGGTTAAAATTTATCAGGAATTTATTGCTGTCTGTGTCCAACACTGGAATGATAACTATGTCCTGACAAGGGAATATCTCCAATAGATTACTCCTAAAACCAGAGTGAGACCCCATGGGGGCACAAGGAAATGAAAAGACCTTAACAAGCATTTCCAAAACAGAATGGCCAAAGACAAGAGATGTCCCTTAATAGTATTCAAAGCCAAATGTTGGTCCAGACTATACTAAAGGAAGGCCAAAATATATTCTGCATTGTTCTTTCTAGTGTGAAAGTTCATTGACTCACACCAAGCAAAGTAGGTCTTCCAAGTGTGATAGCAGGCTGTATGAGAAGTCGACTTCTTAGTCTTCAGAGGTTAGTTATGACTGAATCTGAAGGGTTCCTGTCCCTCGGGGCAGTGGCTTCAACAACTAGTGACTGAGAATCAGGGTGGACACTTGTGGATCGAGTTGAACTGATCTCAGGGTGTCACTAGGAGTGTCCACTGCCAAGACCCAAGGGTCTCTGGCAACAAACCTGTCCAGTTTGTTATTAAATCTGGGCAACAGCAGGTTCACATCTTTGTCCTCCAACTGTGGGAAAGGACTTAAACTCAGAATTGAGAGTCCAATCCCATGAATCCAGATGATGACTGGGAAAGCCTACATGCCAATTTTCCATGCATAGGATGTGAATGGAGGACAGGGCTAAAATTTGAAATTTTTGCTCAAGTGAGAACCAAGTCTGCTTCCCTTTTATAGAGGGTGTATACAAAGAGAAAATGATCTGGTGTTGCCCGTAACACATCTCCACCCCCAAATTAAATACAACAATGAAGAATAGAACCTGTGGGACTTTAAATGAGGTGAGCACAAAAAGGTCAATAAGAATATACGAAGTAAACATAGTTTATACATTTATTAAAAATGTATAATATTCATCGTATATGGATGCTCATCCCACTTAAAGTCCTATGGGACGCCATTCTTTGTTGTATTTTATAGCAGGTGGAACATGTAACATGTCCCCAAAGGTGAACCTATCCTTTAAGGGTTTTGCTAGGACAAGAAATTGCAGGACACACCACAGGAAGAGACCATCTTCTAAGAAAATCTCCCTTAATAGGATACTGTTGTGTGAAATGGTTTTGGAGAATTAAAAATTTTCACACAGTAAATCCAGTCTCCATACAGGTCAGGTTTTACCAGTGAGTCTACCGAAAGTCTTAGCCAGTTTTGTGAATTTAGTAAAGTCCTATCCTGGTCACTTTAGGGTAAGCAGACTGTGGCTACTCTAGCACTAAACAAGAGCGTTCAGAAACAGTAAGGCCGCGTACACACGATCAGTCCATCTGATGAGAATGGTCCGAAGAAGCTGACTGATGGTCTGATGTGCCTACACACCATAGGTTAAATAACCGATCGTGTCAGAACGCGGTGACGTAACACAACGGCGTGCTGAAAAAAATGAAGTTCAATGTTTCCAAGCATGCGTCGACTTGATTCTGAGCATGCGCAGGTTTTTATAGTTTTTATAGTTTTGCATACCAACGATCGGTTTTGACCTATCGGTTAGGAGTCCATCAGTTAAATTTTAAAGCAAGTTCTCATTTTTTTGACTGAAGGTTAACTGACCGATGGGGCCCACACACGATCGGTTTGGACCGATGAAAACGGTCCTTCAGTCCGTTGTCATTGGTTTTGACCGATCATGTGAACTTAGTGTAGCAAAGGCTCCTTTAGTTTGGGAGAAATATCTGTAGCAGGCTTTTTATCCTGAAACAAAACCAGGAAGGCAAAGGATACTACTCAACTGTCACCTCCTTCTCGGACACCATGTTGACTCAAGGAAGGAATGAATTGATTCAGGAGGGGAGATCGAAGGGAAATGGCTGTGACCCCTGCTATTTATGACCCCAAAGGGGCCATACATTCTTACCATGAAATCTAACATTGTGGCAAAAACTTCCTCTCTGGAAAGAAAAGAGAAAGCTGGAGTGCAGTCGTAGGTCTAGAAGAAGCCAAGAAGTCAGAGGAGCAACCACCAGAGGATGGTACTTGGACCTAGAAAAAAATGACTTGTAGGCCACAGACACCCAGGTATTGCAAGAATAGTCACTCATAATGTTCCCCTTAGAGAGAATCAGGAGATGTTGCCAGTCCAGGGTCTGCTCCTGCAACTCCCTTGAGAATGAGGCAGCACAGGAGCAGAAAATGATTGGGCCGCTCAAGCAGTAGCACCCATTTGTGCAGGTGCACTTGGTGCCACTTGTTGAATACACATGGGCACAATAGCATCGCACTAGGTGTGCTGGGAGAGCCCAAATGGTGCCAGACAGCTCGGTTTTCTCCACAACACCCAGAAGGTTAGATAGTGGTCCTCATTGCAACTCAAAGGGAATGTTTGGATAATGTTTGGATACCATGAGCTGACTGTTCTGTTCTGACTGTTCTACCCTGTGCTTTCCACTTCATTATGCAGGATAAAACAGGGAACCAAGACAGTAAGCTTCTCTCAGTACAGAGAAAAGGCCAATCGCCTCAGAATTGTATTTTATTATAAGGGGATATCCATGCCAGTTTGTCATAGATCTTAAATACATTTAATGGTTTCCTAAAATTATTACATTCAAGGCAAGCAGTGAATAACTATCACAGTTGGTTGTGCTCTTAACCGAACTGGCAAGCCAGTGTCATAACTGATCGCATGTGCAGCACCATAGCCACTGTAGAACCAAATTTGTTAGCGAAAAAAAAATTCATCCTGTTAGTTCTAATTTTCTAGTCATTGTGGTTGAAAATGAACATTGGTTTACCCCCTTAACACTTATACCGCGTACACACCATCACTTTATGTGATGAAAAAAAACGACATTTTCTGTGAAGTAAAAAATGACGTTTTTAAAACTTCAATTTTCAAAGACGAAGTTGCCTACACACCATCGTTTTATCACAATGTTCTAGCAAAGCGAGGTTACGTTCCACCACGTTTTTCCATTGAAGCTCGCTTCATAAGTAGCTTCCGGGCATGCGTGGGTGAAAAGACGTCGTTTTAAACGACGTTTTTTACTACACACGGTCAATTTCTGTGAAGTAAAAGTTGACGTTTTGAAAAACGACACATAAAATTGAAGCATGCTTCAATTTTTTTTGGTCGTTTTTTAGAAGACATAAAACGACGTTTTCCCCCACACACGGTCAATTAAAGTGACGTTTTTAAAAACGTCATTTTTTTTCATCACATAAAGTGATGGTGTGTACGCGGCATTAGGCCTCGTACACACGACCGGATCTATCCGCTGGGATTTATCCGCAGATCAGTTCCAGCGGATAGATCCGGTGGTGTGTACGTCCGAGCGGACATTTATCGGCGGAAAAAATTCCAGCCGACGGATTTCCAGCGGATAAAAATTTCTTAGCATGCTAAGAAATCTATCCGCTGGAATCCTGTCCAGCGGATTGATCCGGTGGTCTGTACAGACTCACCGGATCAATCCGTCCGCTCCTCTCCCTCGCATGCGTCGTAATGATTCGACGCATGCGTGGAAGTCTTTATCTTCCAGCGTCGCGCACATCGCTGCATCATCATCGCGGCGACGGCGCGACACGTCACCGCCGATGGATTCCGCGCGGATTTCGATCTGATGGTTAGTACAACCATCAGATCAAAATCCGCCAGAGGATTTATCCGCTGGAACGGTCCGGAGGACCGTTTCCAGCGGATAATCCTCTCGTGTGTACGGGGCCTCAGAGAATCAAACAAACGTTCTTAAAACTAAAATTTTTCAATGAAATTCAACTGGTGTATGACCAGCTTATTGTGGACACAGAGGTATTTAATATAGCAGCAGCCAGTGACTTTACCGACACTTGCGCACTCAATAGATGGCGTGCTGTCCATTGAGAGAGCCGTGACTCCCATGGGAGAGATATCAACACTGCCTGGCTATTCAAACAAAGCCCACAAACCCCAAAAAGGAAGACCGGGAGAAAATGGAAGCCCTGCCAGCGGCTTCATTCAAAAGGCAAGTCTTTTATAATGTGCTAGTATGTGCTTTCACATTATGCTATAGTTCTGCAGGGGACCTTTTTTTGTTTCGGTTTACTACCACTTTAAAAAGGAGGTGCAGGCGTTTCTTTTATGACATGGTGTGTTTTTGGCAACATAGATTGCAGTGGGAGCTTATGACAATGCATTTTTTGGTGGCTAGATGTCACCAATTTTACATTTATAAAAGGTTAGGTTCACATGTCTGCAATACAGAAAGGAGCGCAAAATTCTGCATGTTCCACAAATGCCAAAAAATGCACACCCCTTTTGCAGGCGTGCAGAGGTACAACACAACTTGCTAACGCATGCATTAAGTGCCAAGTATCAGACATTTTGGTGTTGCACAATTAAAAAAAAAAAAAAAATTCACTTCTTTTGTGCGACTTTTGCGAGTAGGGCAGCCCTCTGAAATGCATGGGCTGCCTTAAACATGATACGCAAAAACATACTCGCACTGTCACACCTGCATAGGTGTGAATAGAGCCTAACGCTGCAACTTCCCCTGTGAAGCATCTTTAATCTGGATTCAACTTTTTTTTTTTAAACAAAGAGTGACGTTTAAAACGCATTCAACTTTTTATGTTAGAGAAATCATTTTGTGTTTTTTTTTTTTTATTACTGTAGATTTAGATTTTTGATTATTCTGGATGTTTCCTTTTGAGCCGTTTGCTTCTTGCAGTATAACGTTTTAAGTTTTCTATCCCCTGTTCCCAGGGTTTCAATCTAGCAGGTGAATAAATACTTTTTATCACTGCGAAAACTTAAGTGACCCCCGCCCCTCCCGTGTCCCAGCATAAAAACAACATGCAGGACCGGTCAGATCTGTTTTGTTGTGATTCTTTATTGCGCCACAGCAGTTACTGTGGGGAATATGATATTATAAAGGAGCTCCATCAAAGAATGAGCCTTGTATTTTGTTGTGTCATGCAACACAAATAAAATTGAGGGTGAAACTAAAAGGCACATTTTTTTTTTTTTTTTTTACATTTGGATGGAGTGGAGAGGAATTTGAAAACAACCTGTCAGTTTTTATTGCGGTCTGTGCCCCTATTAGGGAGATTCACCCTCTATTTGTCCTGTATACCGTTATTCCCGAAAGTCTAAGTAAAAGAAAATACCGAATTTTGGGTTGACATGAGAACAGTAATAAAAGGGAAGATCATACAATGGGGATGCTAGTTCTAGTGACACATTGGGATTCCCTCACTTCTTGTTTTAGCCATCATACAGGAAGTCAAAGGAAATCTTCCCAATAGGACACAGATGGCAAAAAAAGACAGTGGGGTAGATTCAGGTAGCTTTGCGCAGTTTTTACGGAGGCGCAGGGCACCGTTTTTGCCCTGCGCCCCCGCAAATTATCTGCGCTACCCTTGATTCACGGAGCTCCGTAAATTGCGTGGGCGCTCCGGCAAAATGCCCGGCGTAAGCGCGCGCAATTTAAATGATCCCGTAGGGGGCAGGAATCATTTAAATTAGGCGCGTTCCCGCGCCGAACGTAGGGCGCATGCTCCGTCGGGAAACTTTCCTGACGTGCATTGCGGCAAATGACGTCGCAAGGACGTCATTTGCTTCAAAGTGAACGTGAATGGCGTCCAGCGCCATTCACGATTCACTTACGCAAAATTTAAACTTCGCGACGCGGGAACGACAGGTATACGCAACATTGGCTGGCCCTGCTATTAGAAGGAGCAGCCTTACGCGAAACCCGACGGACGGAAACTACGTAAACTGCGTACGCAGGGCTCACGTAACGTTGTGAATCGGCGTTAGTATGCAATTTGCATACTATACGCTGACCACAATGGGAACGCCCCCTAGCGGCCAACGTAAGAATGCAGCCTACGATATGACTGGCATAAGAGCCTTATGCTAGTCATATCTTAGGCGGCCGTCGGCGTAACGAGGTTCCTGAATCAGGAGCATTCGTAACGCCGGCGCAAGTAAGCAATTGCGCTGCGTAACTATGGTTACGCAGACGCAATTGCTTCTTGAATCTAGGCCAGGGATTATAACCCTCCCTTACTCTATCCAAAATGAAAAAAAAAAAAAAGTTTGCCTATAGTTGCACTTTAAAGCCATTTCACATGAAAGGATTGACATAGACGGCGTTCTTTTCTATCACACAGGATAGAAAAACACACTTTGGCCCCTTTCACACGGGCTTTCCGATCAGGTCCGCCTGCCAGTTTTTCAAGCGGATCTGATCGGACACTCCTCACTCCTATGGGGCAGCGGATGTCAGCTGTGACATATACACCGATTCCCGCTGCTATCTGATCTGTAAAATCCAGATGGATGGTGGTCCTATTTTCCATCTGTCTGGAGGGTCGGCACGGATGGGATCAGATGAAAACAGACAGGCGGTCCGTTTTCATCCGATCTCCCCATAGAGGAGAGCAGGGCTCTGACAGGTCCATCTCTGCATAGTGAGCTGAGACGGACCGGTCATCCATCCGCCAGCTCAGCATGAAACAGCGGATCGATCCCCGCTGAGTAAAACGGAATCCGCCGGGTGGACCACCCGCGTGAAAGGACTCTTTGGTGAAAGTCACATTCACCAAACATTCACTGCAGAAGTGCCTTCCTGGTTTATGGGATTTAAATTGGTGAATGTTGGTAAAATGGGTGATTCATTGCTTTAAAAAAAAGCAACCGATGTAGAGACATTTTGTGTAAACATCAAACAGCGCCACAAAAGTGCTACGTTCTAAATAAAATTACACTACAATTAAATTATTGTGCAAGTGTACTATAGTAAATTAAATTAATTATCTGCAGCTGCCGAACACTCTTAGTGCATCACTTCTCCATAAAAAATATTAATTTTTATAAATAGTGCAGCGCTACTAATTAAATACTTCTCAACACAATAAAAAAATATAAACATTACATTTCCATAAATCAACATAGAATAAAAAGTTCATAAAGTGTTTATGAACTTCTGTAGTTTCTTGATTGCTGTGTACAAATACTCCATCTACGATACGTTACGCCGCCGCTCTTCTATGTGAATCTGGCCCATAGTGCTCTACATTTCAATCATTTATTCAACGTCCCCCTTAAAATATTGCACTTAAAAGATAAAAAAAAAAAAAGAAGGTAAAAATCACTCATCACAATATTACAAGACGTCCACTCACTCACCACTCTGATGGAATGATGTCACAGGCTCGGCTCCTCCCATCTACACGCGTCTTGCCTATGGTTTGGCTTTCTCAATAGAGGGGAGGAGCCAAGCCCGTGAGGTCATGCCATCTGAGTGGTGAGCGAGTGGACGTCTTGTATTTTTGTGATGAGCAATTTTAATTTTTTTAATCTTGTAATTGTAAAAATCTTGTAAAAGTGCAATATTTTAAGGGGGACGTTGAATAAATGATTGAAATGTAGAGCACTATGTTTCTTGCATTTGTATTTGCATGAACACGAACCATATCTCGAGGGGATATGTCCCTGTTTAAGAGTTGTCTAAACAGGATGGAGCAGGAGAACTGATAACGGAGCGGAGAAAAAGGTGGGAGCTTTCCTTCAGAGCTTATTTGGCTCATTATAGAGGTGAGCAGGCATAACAGCTGGTGGAGGTGGGCACAGTTTTGTATACCCAAGAAGTGTGGTAGAAGCACAGCGGTGGAGTATTTGTACACAGCAATCAAGAAACTACAGAAGTTGATAAACACTTTATGAACTTTGTATTCTATGTTGATTTATGGAAATGCAATGTTTATATTTTTTCACTGTGTTGAGAAGTATTTAATTAGTAGCGCCGCGCTATTTATACAAATTGATGTAGAGGCATATTTATAAATATTTTTTTATCTTCAGCATGTGAGCATTAACATTTTTTTTTTTTTTGTCTATGCTACTTGGTGACGCGTCTATAAGGCAACTTAAAGCGGGGGTTCACTCTAAAAAAAACATTTTTTTTTCTAGCATGCCATCAAGCATACTAGCGCGATCTACAGTACACCTTTCTTTTCTTTTTTGGCGCCATACTCACTGTTAACTGCCGTAATGAAGTTTCAGACTATCCCGCGGGGAATGGGCGTTCCTATGCACAGGGAAGATGATTGACGGTCGGCTATGGTGCGTCACGCTCCCCGAAGATAGCCGAAATAGGCGCCTGCGCAGTCAGCTCCGATGTCTGTGCGCAGGCGCCGTATAGCGCCGTGAAGAGGCAAGTCCTATTTCGGCTATCTTCGGGGAGCGCGACGCGCCATAGCCGGTCGTCAATCATCTTCCCTGTGCATAGGAACGCCCATTCCCCGCGGGGAGTCTGAAACTTCACTACGGCAGTAAACTAAGTACGGCGCCAAAAAATAAAAGAAAGGTGTACTGTAGATCACGCTAGTATGCTTGATGGCATGCTAGAAATTTGTTTTTAGGGTGAAACACCGCTTTAAGAACTACAATTTTCGCTTTTATGCCTATAGTCTACGTTAACATAATTAAAAAATAAACAGGGAAACTTTTCAAGCCTACTAATAAGATTATTTACAAAAAAACTAATCTCTTAACATGTAGATTTAGAAAACTGTTGAAAAAAAAAAAGTTTCTATCACACACACACACACACATTTTTTATTTAATTAGAGAAATATGTGAATCTATGGTACAATTTTAGTGGGTTGCTTTTGGGGAAAACAACATTGATAAATAGACCTCTGAATTAATAATAACAGGGGCAGATTTGGACAGCAGACTTGTCAGTCCGGGGGAGGGGGCTGTTAGAAGTACTAGCAGATTGAAGCTGAACTCTAAAGCCCCGTACACACGATCGGAATTTCAGATTGACTTTTTCCATCGGAAATTCCCACCGTGTGTATGCCACATCAAACTTTTTATAGAGGAATTCCATCTGAGTTTAGATAGAGAATTTAAAGCGGGAGTTCACCCAAAAAAAAAAAA
Organism: Rana temporaria; assembly: GCF_905171775.1. Lineage (NCBI taxonomy): Eukaryota > Metazoa > Chordata > Amphibia > Anura > Ranidae > Rana > Rana temporaria. The sequence goes on from NC_053490.1 coordinate 401,502,426, forward strand.
AAAAAAGTTAACATTACATTCAGCCGAGTTGTCAGAATGACAATCGGCAGTTTTTTTTTATTTTATTCCTGTACATACCGTATTTTCACCGCCGCTTCCGGGTATGTCTTCTGCGGGACTGGGCGTTCCTAACTGATTAACAGGCTTCCGACCGTCGCATACAGCGCGTCACAAGTTGCCGAAAGAAGCTGGACTGCGAGTCGGCTCTATACGGCGCCTGTGCACCGATGTTCGGCTTCTTTCGGCAACTCGTGACGCGCAGTATGCGACGGTCGGAAGCCTGTCAATCAATTAGGAACACACAGTCCCGCAGAAGACATACCCGGAAGCGGCAGTGAAAATACGGCTGAATGTAATGTTAAATTTTTTTTTTTTGGGTGAACCCCCGCTTTAACTCCGATGTTAGTTTGGCTGGGCAAAAGCCCGATCGTGTGTACGGGGCATAACATTTTATGAACAGTTATAGCAAAGGTTTTTTTTCTCCTTTTGTGCTAAAGTTTTACATAAACAAAAAAAGCTAATCATTCTACCACCCCTGCCAGTGTTAAATGGTCTATTTCATCTCTAACTTCAATAGAGCTTTTCTGTTGAAAACAGTCTTAGGCCTGATTCACACCTATGCAGTTTTAGTGCTTTTTGCATTTTGCAGATTTGCACTACAGAAGGTGTTCCATAGGAAACCATGTTAAATGGACTATATTGCAAATCTGGAAAATGCAAAAAGCACTAAAAATGCATAGGTGTGAATCCAGCCAAAGGCCTCGTACACACGACCGAGTTTCTCGGCAAAAACCATCAAGAAACTTGCTGGGAGATATTTTTTTGCCGAGGAAACCGGTCGGGTGTAGATTTTCGTCGAGGAAACCGTCGAGAAACTCGACGAGCCAAAAAGAGAGCATGTTCTCTATTTCCTTGACGGGAATGGAGAAAATTGGCTTGTCGAGTTTCGACGGCTTCACAAGGAACTCGACGAGCAAAACGATGTGTTTCGCCCGTCAAGTTTCTCAGTTGTGTGTACGAGGCCTTAGGCTGGATTCCACCTATGCATTTTTAGTGTTTTTTTCATTTTGGAGATTTGCACTACAGAACGTGTAGTGCAGTGCCGCGTATAGACACTCCCCCTTGCTCGGGATTGGACGGGTGATCTGTCCAATCCCCAGCAAGGGAGGGTGTCTATACGCGTCGCGGCGGGAAACACTACAGCTATTCAAATGAAAGCTGTAATGTTCCCCGCCTGTATTAACTAAGCGGCGGCGCGGCAGCATCTAGGTATGGGGGACATGGCTGCTTATATGGGGGGGAGATGGCTGCTTATATGGGGGACATGGCTGCATATATGGGGGGGACATGGCTGCATATATGGGGGGGGACATGGCTGCATATATGGGGGATATGGGGGACATGGCTGCATATATGGGGGGACATGGCTGCATATATGGGGGACATGGCTGCATATGCATATGGGGGGACATGGCTGCATATGGGGGGGACATGACTGCATATGGGGGGACATGGCTGCATATGGGGGGGACATGGCTGCATATGGGGGGGACATGGCTGCATATGGGGGGGACATGGCTGCATATGGGGGGGACATGGCTGCATCTGTGGGGGGACATGGCTGCATCTGTGGGGGGACATGGCTGCATCTGTGGGGGGACATGGCTGCATTTGTGGGGGGACATGGCTGCATTTGGGGACACATTTAAAAAAAAGTATCGTATTCGGTATCGGCGAGTACTTGAAAAAAGTATCGGTACTTGTACTTGGTCCTAAAAAAGTGGTATCGGGAAAACCCTTCTTCCAATGCCTCTTTTGGTCAGCACAACTCAAACAGAGAGAGAGAAGGCCGGTAGAGTTGTTTAGGTTTAGTTCCATTGCACAGTGCTGCCAAACTATTATAGGGAACTTGCTATTAGGAGGGACGATCACAGAGTTGGCCATCAAAGATGCTTCTGCTCCTTCACTGTCCAATTAATAGGCTAGAGGATGGACAGTAACAAAAAAAGATGGAATTTCAGGAGGGGAGGGGTGAATGGTTATGCAACTATAAAAGTAAGCTCAGTTGAGGAAAATAAAGCCAGTGGCTTTAATTTGTACATACTGTCCACTGTGTAGAGATCCATATGTTTGAAAAATGCAAGCTTCCCAACTGCGCTGCATGGCTAAGTGTCTCTGTACTATCGGTCAGAATACCTTTTTGAGTTTTGGCCAAGGTTGGGGTGTGTTTTTCTAAAAACTGCAATGCAAGCTGGATTAGCCAATAACCATACATGTATACTTGACTGGCCCATACATCTGAATGTGGTGGAGAGATACAAAGGCATGGGTATATTACAGGCTCCAGTTATATAGTATGACATTATTTCTAGAATTAGAATTATAGTATTAATAAGTAATTTTCAAATGTGATATAGGTGCACTTTTACGCTATGAAAAAAAAAAGTGAGTTTACTGTGAGTACAAAAGATTTGGAGTAGATTCTTACCAGTTTCAGCATCCATGGGCTACCACGACAAGTGGCAAAGCATCCAAAAAGTCCGAAGACAATGATTGTAGTTCCAGTTCCGATAAGTACATAGGGAGCATTGGTGGAGTTCTCGGCAATGAGAGATATATATGTTCCTAATGTGAGTTTTCCCCACACTCCGACAGCTAGAAGAATAACTCCAGTAATCTGTAATATATTAAAATAGAAGCATTGGTTAGAGGTGAACTATAAAGATTACTAGATAAACTGAAATCAAATTTCAAGCATACATTCTAAAAGCGGAACTAAACCCATCAATTTACCAGTTTCAAAAACAGTTCTATTCCTGGCACATGTCGGGAACGTAACGGTAACATTGGTTGTGCTCTCAACTAACCAAACTGTCAAACTACTAAATGTCTGGACTGGTGTCATAACTGATCACATGGGCAGCATCATGGCAGCTGAAGATCAAAACAGAGGCCAAGATGGCAGCTGCCTTGGCTGAAAACGATTTAGTTCCGCTTAAAATACGATTACCATAAGAAACTGGGGTGAAATGATGGACATTACCTATCCCCAACTAGCAGCATCTGTCTGGTGTTATTTTTACCATCTCCCAGGTCTTGTCTTACAAACCAATTACAATATAATTCAATGCCTTGATCTCATATCTCTGAAACAACACTGTTAATATTCCCTCTTTCACATAATGCACAACCATGGCCCTTCAACATGACCCATTCTATACAGAGTGGGCTGTTCCATAAAGTGTTTGCAACACTTTCCTGGAGGTCTTGGCCCATTACCAAGTCCTGCAGCCAATTTACAGAAGCCTTGTAACAGTTCCAACACGTTATTTGCATCATTTTTACAATGCTTCCCTATGGGTGCCACACATTTAAAATTAAATACTGCAGAGTTTATGAAGGTAAATTAAAATAAAAAAACCCTCTTATTTGGCATACAGTCAGGCCAGAATGCTTGGGGGTGGGGAGGGGGCTGTTATGGGTTAACTTTATCATTTTGTTTTGTATTTGCTTCTTCAATGGTTGCTAGGATGCAGGCTGCCAGAGTTCTAGCAACCACTGATGCAGGGCTAAACTTGGAGCCTGATGGGGATGCTGAGAGATAAGTTCCCGATCATGACTTTCTTGTGATTGGCAGTGGGCAGATTCCATAGCATTAGGCAGTCCAATAGTGTCTATAGAATCTGCCGACTGCCATTCGCTGTCAATAACAAGGTAGGGGGACCTGAGGGTGAACTAGTCTCTCAGATTTCTGAGAGTCTCAATGGCGACTGACTACTGCGAGAAATTCATGTACCCGTTCCCGACAGGTACATAAGTATCACAAGCACTGACATGCACCAACATTGTGGTTCAGAGCCATGACAGAATCCTAAAAAAGTATCTACCACACTCTACACACTTTTAATAAAATTCTAATAAGAACGTTCTGGGTTTTGCTTTAAGTTTCTAAATTAAAGCAGAGTTCCAGCCTAGGTAAAACATTTTTTAAAGTCAGCGGCTACAAATACTGTAGCTGCTGACTTAGGACACTTACTTGTCCAGGGAGCCTGCGACGTCGGCACCCGAAGACAACCCATCCATCGGCTCCAGGTGCAGGCGCCGGCATCCTTACTAAGGGAAACAGATTCTCGCGGTGCTTTCTGAATGGTGCCGTCATCTTCTGGGACACTCAGGTGTCCCTCCTTCCCCAGAAGGTGACTGGGGAAGGAGGAGGGCACAAGAAAACCTGTGGAAGTGACGTACGTCGCAGCGGCGCCGTGGGATGGTAGTCCCGAAATATACAAAAAAGTATGATAAAAATAAAAAATAAATTATCCAAAAGCCAAGGGGAGGAGTGCTTCTGTTTTCATAGGAGTTCAATTTTTGCCTGGAACTCCGCTTTAAATTGCCTGCTTATTATGGCTCATTCACATGGGCAGCCTCTTACCACCCACCTAAACTTAAATGCAGGACTATAGCCATGTAGCAACTGTGACAATATTTAAAAGACATTTCTCACTTGGCAGGTGGTACCTCCACCAAATGGGACCAATTCAAGTGAATGGAGCCACATCACAGCCATATGCAATGCACATGGTGCAGCACAATGGCTCGACATTTTAAAGGTTAAAGCAGGTGACCAGAGGCAACATATCTCCTCCTGCATGCCTGTCAAATGACCTCTGAAAAGAAGTCTATCGCAGATTGCTTTTCAGAGTGGTGGCAGAATAGCCAGACATACTGTATGAACGAGCACGTAAACCCATTATGAGGATTCAGATCACCTGGCAGTTAAACTTCTTGAAAAAAATAATTGACAGAAAATTAAATCACATGACAGTTAAATAGCTTATTGGGGAGCTTCAGGAGAAGACATTGTATCTTATTGACTGAATCACATTAAAAATGGTCTATTAGTTCTCCTACACGGTTTGCACAATTCAGTTATTACAATCAGATAAAGATCCTGCTTTATGAAGATTTATAGTGAAATTGATCAGACCTAAAGTGCTGAACCCTGAAAGATGGGGATGGGGTTCAATTTAAACCAGGCCTCAAGACAGCCTAGGCCTAGAATCCAAGGGGGTTTCAAAACGTTCAGTTAAAAAAACGCACAGAAACTCCAGCTGTGCAGCTATCTAAACGTTTTAGGCCCCATTAATCCTACAAGTGCTATTTCTGTTATAATAAAAAAGACATTACGTTTTAAGGCATATTTATGTAATAGTTTTTTTAAAACCACTAAAAGATTAGGAATACAATGTACAGATATCAAAATATCCAAGTAATAAAGTACTAGTCATTCAACAGTGGTGTATAATAAACAGTTTTCTATATCACCCAATTTTAGGTAATACCAGTCTACTGTTTATCTATTAAAATAATGTGATAAAAAAAAATGCATGTTCCCAAATACACTGCATCTGTGCACCACAAACCAAAAGCACAAAATGTAAATCACTTTTAATATTCAAAGCAAACTCCTCCATCCATGTCTCAACGTTTTTTTTTTTTGCTGAGAAATCGACTTGAACCCCCCCCCCCCTTCCCCCTAGCATGTCTGGCCACGGCCATCTTGAGAAGGGGAAATTATTCATTTCGTATTTACTTCCTAGAAGCCATCTGTCCTTAGCTCAAGCATGCATGAGAGTGTGACATAATTAAATATGGTATACTTTCCTATATAATCCTCATGCTGCTAGCATTAGTAAATAAAGTGGTTGTAAACCCTTACAATCCACTTTTCACTACAGGTAACCCTATAATAAGGCCAACCTGTAGCTATCCTGGATATCTTCTAAACCTGCATGGTTTAGGAGCTATCCCCTGTATCCGCACATGTGCACTGAAGCAATGGCTGGTTCGTGCTGTTGCTTCAGCTAGTGTGCCGTTACCGGCGGCTCCCACACGCATGCTGCTCAGGCCAATCACAGCACCCTTCCGTGCTCCCTGGAGTGCAGGGCTGTGGAAGGGGCGGGAGCTGCTGGTCACGATCTTTTCCTCAGCCAGGATCGGCTCTGACGTCAGCCAACAGCGGTTGCAGCTGTCAATCACCGCCAGAGAGCCAAGAAAAAGAAAGAGGGGATGGGGTCGAGCAACAGCTCTGTGTGTGAATATACACACAGAGCCGTGGTTTGGGAGCGAACCTGCTTGGGTGCCAGCCACAGCAAGATTCTTACTCTAGGGGCACTCAGCAGAAGGGAAGGGTCAGGAGCGCCGGCGAGAGACCCGAGAAGAGGTGTATCGAAGCTTCTCTGTGCAAAACCATTACACAGAGCAGGCAAGTATGACAGGTTTGTAATTTAACCACTTCCCGTCCGGCCTATAGCAAAAATGATGGCTGGGCGGATGTTCAGTTATCCTGACTGGACGTCACATGACATCTTTCAGGACGACTGCTGTTGCGCACCCGATCAGTGGTGGGGCGTGTCAGTCTGACACTCTGCTACACCAATCTCGCTAAAGAGCCTCTTCTGGCAGGGGGGGTCTGCGCTGATTATCAGCGCAGCCGCCCCCCCCCCCCCTACGGATGCCCACACTGGACCACTAGGAATGGCACACAAGGGGTGGATGACCAGGTATGCCACCCATGGCCACCAGGGATGAGTCAGTGCCCAAAATATGCCAGTGCGCACCATTGGTGCCAATCAGTGCCCGTTAGCAATGCCTGCCAGATGTCTCCCAATCAGTGATGCTCATCAGTGCCACCCATCATTGTCCAGTGTCCATCAGTGCCCACCTATCAGTGCCACCCTAAGTACCCAGTGCCGCCCATCAATGCTGTATACCAGTGCCACCTATCAGTGCCGCCTATCCGTGCCACCTCATCAGTGCCCGTTAGTGACGCCTTGTCAGTGCTGGAGAAAACGTACTTATTTCGAAAATTTTATAACAGAAACAAAGAAAACCTTTTTTTTCTGTCTTTTTATTTGTTGCGCAAAAAATAAAAACCCCAGCAGTTATCAAATACCACCAAAAGTAAGCTCTATTTGTGGGAACAAAATTATAAAAAAAAATTTGGGCACAGTGTAGCATGACCGCGCAATTGTCATTCACAGTGCGACAGCGCTGAAAGCTAAAAATTGGCTTGGGCAGGAAGTTTTGTCAACATGTTTCCTGAGAAGCTTTAATTTAGTATACAATTTTGGAACAGTGAATTGCACATACGACTACGAAATTAAAATATGCCAACAAACCTGGTGACCTTCTATACATGAACTAATTAAAAAGCTAAATATTGTGTTCTGGAAAATAACTTTAGAGCTTGCCAACATTTAATCTAATAATAATAATAGTAATAATAATATCTGGAAATGGCTCTTTTCACTGCATCATAAACACAGACCTAATGGCGCATATAGAAACATTGCTGGCCCATTAAACAATAGTTACCAGCCCTACTAATGTTGGAATGACGTTTATGGTTTATGTTTATGTAAGCACACTTCGTACAGTCACATGGCTCACGTGCTGCGTGTGGGGGGAGGGGGGAGGGGGAGAATAACACACCAGACGATACATGCAGGTTTAGGAAAAAAAAAAAAAAAAAAAACGCTGCTTCAGATTTTCACTGTGACCTTTCTGCAAGCCAGATATATAAAGAATACTAAAACAGATGAACATATTCTTTGCTCTGCACACACACACACACACACACACACACACACAACACTGATTAACCACTTAAGGACCGGAAGGGATTTGCCCCCTTAAAGGGTCACTAAAGGAAAAAAAATGTCTTTAAAATAACAAACATGTTATACTTACCTCCACTGTGCAGTTCGTTTTGCACAGAGTGGCCCGATCCACGTCTTCTGGGGTCCCTCGGTGGCTGTCTCTGGTCCTCCCCGCAAGAACTCATCACCTTCATGCGAGAGCTCACATGGTGAGGAGTCCTTGCAGGCGCGCTCCCGTGATACAGCGAGCGGCCATAGCCGCTCACTGCATCACTCGGCCCCGCCCCTCGGGGCGGCGCGCCGCGTCACTGGATGTGATTGACAGCAGCGCCAGCCAAAGTGCAACCCTTAGCTCAATGCCTTTAGTTCATACCCAATGACAGTCAGTATAAAATGCACAGAACAGCAGTGCTGTGATAACAGTACTGGCGTGCCCTTGGCGATATTTATGGAAAGCCATTTTTTTGAAAACGGAGGTTGGTGTAGTTAACATTTACCTCCTCTTACGCCTTCCAGTTACATTTCTTTGAGTTCTCCTTTAACTGTTACAGAGTCACCTGATTATGTACCGTCTAAAGAAAAAAAAAATATTACAGTGTCAACTGCTGTAACAATGGTTTTTAATCTCTGCTGAATAAGCAAAAATAAGGCAACACCCCTGTACTGTTTTGGGATCTCATACATCAGCCGTCACTAAATGGCGGCCCGCGGTCTGAGTCCGGACCGAGTGCCGCTTCTGCCCGGACCGCCAGTATAATCATTAATGTCCGCAGCTGTTTGTTTGCTGGGACTGAGAGTTTCCCCCAGTGACGCTACGTGTGTGCGTGCGTGCGCCGGCTCCCCGCTCCTCACCTCAGGTCTGAGATGAAAAGCTTGCATAGCCGCAAGTAGGGGCGTGACATCACGTGTGCGACCCGCCCCCCTGCTGCTTGCGATTCCCGGTGTTCTGACGAGACAATTGGTCCTGACTCTTCTTGCTAGTAGGGGCGTGACGTCACGGGTGCGACCCGCCCCCTGCTACTCGCGGTTCCCGGGTCCTGTCTCCTTATCTTGCAGCTTCTGCCCCTTCTGTTGTGCCCTCAGCCAAGGTATGTGGGCCACATGTTAGCTGGTATTTACTGCTGGGCATATTTTTTTTATGTTAAGGGGCGCTCTGATGGACAATTTTTTTTTTTTTAAAGGGGCACTCTGATGGACAAATTTTATTTTAAGGGGCACACTGAAGGGTATATTTTTAATGTGCACACTGATAGGCATATTTTGTTAAGGGGCACACCGATGGACACATTTTGTTGTGCCCATTAGAGTGTCCCTTAACATAAAATGTGCCCACCAGTGTGCACATTAAAAATATACCCATTAGCATGCCCCTTAAAATAAAATGTGCCCATCAGAGTGCCCCTTAAAATAACAGGTGCCCATCAGCGTGACCCTTATTTTATGTTAAGGGTCACGCTGATGGGCATATTTTATGAGCAACACTGATGGGCACATTTTGAATTAAGGGGCACGTTTTGTTGTGCCCATCAGAGTGCTCCTAATATAAAATGTGTCCATCAGGGTGCCCCTTAACATAAAATGTGCCCATTAGCGTTTCCCTTAACATAAAATGTGCCTATCAGGGTGACCCTTATTTTATGTTAAGGGGGACTCTGATGGGGCATCTGATGTAAGGAGGCATTCTGACGGGAATGCCTGATGTAAATTAGCACCGTGATGGGGATCCCTGATGTAAAGGGGCACTGTGATGGGGACACCTGATGTAAAGGGGCACTGTGATGGGGACCCCTGATGTAAAGGGGCACTGTGATGGGGACCCCTGATGTAATGGGGCACTGTGATGGGGACGCCTGATGTAAAGGGGCACTGTGATGGGGACCCCTGATGTAAAGGGGCACTGTGATGGGGACGCCTGATGTAAAGGGGCACTGTGATGGGGATGCCTGATGTAAAGGGGCACTGTGATGGGGACGCCTGATGTAATGGGGCACCGTGATGGGGACGCCTGATGTAATGGGGCACCGTGATGGGGACGCCTGATGTAAAGGGGCACTGTGATGGGGACGCCTGATGTAAAGGGGCACTGTGATGGGGACGCCTGATGTAATGGGGCACCGTGATGGGGACGCCTGATGTAATGGGGCACCGTGATGGGGACAAATGGGGACTTGAGATTCGGACCTCGACCCAAAAAATTTTTTAGTGACCGGACCTCCTTGAATTTTAATTCAAGACCCCTGTCATACATCATCCTCCGTACAGTAAATGTGCACGTCAAGAGAAAACGAGTGCTTGATGAGGATCTGAAAACAGCCTTCACATATAGACTAGATATTCACTATGTGAATATGATCCTATTACTGACGAAAGAAAGAAAGAAAGAAAGAAAGAAAGAAAGAAAGAAAGAAAGAAAGAAAGAAAGAAAGAAAGAAAGAAAGAAAGAAAGAAAGAAAGAAAGAAAGAAAGAAAGAAAGAAAAGAAAAGAAAAGAAAGAAAAAGAAAGAAAGAGAGAAAGGAGTGGAACCCCGTTTTTATCACGTAGCCAAACTGAGGTGTTTTTGGAAGGGGGATTCAATCTAGGTGATGCAACCTGAGAGGGGCATACTGGGGTCTTCCACTCTATCATGTCTATGAAGAACAGAGGCTCTGTGTCGATAAAAGGTCTGGAACAATGCAGATTTAGTCAGAGTTTTCTCTTTAGGGTGACAGAAAAAGATATAGCCAAGAGGCTGGGCTTTAAAGACCCGGTGTCCAGAGATACTCCTTTCTTTTTATCTGGACACCGGTCACTCTTTTCTTTTTTATCCAAGTCTACATGCTGAAATTACCAAAAGGTTGCACAGAAAAGGCAGCAGTCCAATCCCCACCACCATCCATCACTGTACAATAGCCATCGGAAGGCATTGGTTCCTTTTTGCCCACATGAATACCCACCCAGGACCAGTGACCAATCAGTCCAGTGCAGCCTCCAACACAAGCTAGACATAATAAAAGAACACTTGCCTGTCTAGGGATCCAGAGCTGTGCTCACCCAAGTCGTATTTTTTTTGCTGCTCTTTGCATGTTATCTGTAAGGCCCCATTCACACCTAGGCGTTTTTACGCCTGAAGCGCACTGCTCACAAACGCCAGAGGGGAGAATTAACATTATTCCCTATGGTGACTGTTCACACCTGAACGCCTGAACGCCTGTCGCGCGAAGCTCAAACAAGTCCCGGACCTTTTTTTGTCGCGCGTATCGTGCGGTTTGGGCGTATTTGAGCATTTTTTTTCCCCATAGAAAGTAATGGGAAACGCGCGAATTGAGCGTATCGCGCGACAACGGGCGTTTGCTACGGGCGTTTCGTCGCTTTAATAAATAGAACTTGTCGCCCATGCAGAAGATTAAAAAAATCTACCAACATAGCAACAAGTGATGAAAAGATGATCATTTTTCCTATTGGCTAAAATAAAAAACGCCGAAGTACAAAAACGTCGCACGACGCTGTATGCAAACGCGCAACAAAACGCCAGAAAAAAACGCCCAAAAAAACGACCGAACGACCGACGCTCAGGTGTGAATGCAGCCTAAGACTCTTTGTGGCTTCACAGCCAGCTCCCCACTGCACATGTGCGCTTTGTGAATGGTCCTGCAGCCTTCTGGGACCTACGACATGTCCCAGAAGGTTACTGGTGGGGGAACTTCCCTGAGGAATTGCCTAGGAGATACAATCTGAAGTGGGAGTGTGTTCCTGTCAAAACCTGCCCCCTCCCCCAAAAAAAGGTTCCAAATGAAGAAGAGGAGGGGGGGGGAAGAGGGCATAAAGCGGAACTTCCCCTTCAAGGCGAAGTTCAGCTTTAAGTATTGTTACATTCTGCGAAGTATGCCTTGCGTGGAAAATTTCTGCTTTGTTACCTTCTTTGATGGGATACTAAAAGTGACGTCATGTCATCCTGACCCAACCAATCAAGAGGCAGTAGACTAAACCCGAATAAAGACCGGAAGATAATGGAGGTGCCGGCAAATGAGGATAGTGTTGACATTGCAGTGCTTCAGAAGATTACTTTGTTTTCCAATGTTTTTATGTAGAGAATTTAAATTCAAGAACAGAGATACATAAATAAATGTAACAGGACTGCATTGCAGTCATGAACAATATCAAGGGTAAAGCGCATCCGAGTGAGGATCCATACCACAACAAGTTTGGACATAAAAGGCATCTATCAGCAAATTACTGTAAGAAAAAATAAAAGGCAAAGATTGCCCAATTACATCGTACAACTTAATGTTGTGATATCCTGATATCAAACATTCCGTCCACAGCATATCCACCCCTCTAAAAAGGAGGAGAGGAATAAAATACAGTGAAACATCACAGAGCTCCGTTTACCAGAGCTTGAAGCACTTTAAAAGGAGTTGTAAAGGAAAAAAAAAAAAATTGCCAAAAATTTATGTCTGCCAGGTAGACAGACAGAATAGTGTAATGATTCTGTTAAAAAAAAACAAGTAAATACCTATTAAATTCCTTCATCTATATCACCTCCGGCGTTCTAGTTTCTGTTCTCTCATTCACTTCCTGGTTTGCGGCGCTCGTTCATGTAAGAACTACATTTCCTAGTATGCATTGCGGCACGCCCAGTAATTCACACCTCCTTGAAGTCTCTAAGGCCCTGTACACACGATCGGACAAAACCGATGAAAACAGACTGAAGTTCAGTTTCATCGGTCCAAACCGTGTGTGGGCCCCATCGGTCTGTTATCCTTCGGTCTAAAAATTTAGAACTTGCTTTAAAATTTAACCAATGGACGCCTAACCGATCGGTCAAAACCGACAGTTAGTACACAAAAGCATCAGTTCAAAAACCTGCGCATGCTCAGAATCAAGTCGACGCATGCTTGGAAGCATTGAACTTAATTTTTCTCAGCACGTCGTGTTTTACGTCACCGCGTTGGACTTGATCGTTTTTTTAACTGATGGTGTGTAGGCACATCAGACCATCAGTCAGCTTCATCGGTTAACCTTCGGACCGTTCTCATCGGATGGACCGACCCTGTGTACGCGGCCTAACACGTAGAGAGCGTCCTGCCGCACAGATGTAGTTCCCAGGAGGGAGCGAGCACGTTACTGACCACCGCAGTAAAGCCTCCCTTCACGGTGGTGAGTAACAATCAGACAAGCAGGAAGTGAACAGAACGGAGAAGAAATAGAGCAACTTCTGAGCAAAAACGAACAATGAGGAAGTGAAAAGAGGGATGTCTGCAGGTAAAGGATGCTTATTATGAAAAAAAAATAAAAAATTCCTTTACAACCCCTTTAACATTGCATTTGTATCGAATCGGACAAAAAAGTATAGTGATCCAAGAGACTGCACCCATTGCAGCACTATTAGAAATGTAGGGAGATGGAAAAAGAAAGAAAAAGAAAGTGAGACAAGAAAGGGGAAGGGAGAAGAAAAGAGAACTTCAGTTGCACTTAGAGGGCCAGATTCACAAAAGAGATACAACGGCGTATCTCCTGATACGCCGTCATATCTCTGTTTTAGGGCCGTTCTAACTATGCGACTGATTCATAGAATCAGTTACGCATAGCTAGCCCTAAGATCCGACAGGTGTAATTGAATTACACCGTCGGATCCTAGGATGCAATACTTCGGCCGCCGCTGGGGGGAGTTTGCGTCGTAAACCAGCGTCGGGTATGCAAATTAGCAGTTACGGCGATCCACAAAGGTTTTTCCCCTCGTTACGTCGTCGCAAGTTTTAGATTCCCGTCGCAAAGATAGGGCTGCTATTAACATGGTGTAAAATTACTCCACCATGTTAAAGTATGCCTGTCTTTCCCACGTCGCTTTTGAATTTTTTTGTTTTCCCAGCGTAAGTACGTTACGCATGTCGCGATTCTCAACACGTCGGCGCGTCGTAATTTCACGCAAAGCACGTCGGGAAACTTGCGACCGGAGCATGCGCAGTACGTCCGGCGCGGGAGTGCGCCTAATTTAAATGGTACCCGCCCCATTTGAATTGGGCCGCCTTGCGCCAGACGTGTTTACGATACACCACCGCAAGTTTCCAGGTAAGTGCTTTGTGGATCGGGCACCAACACTGAAAACTTGCGGCGGTGTAACGTAAACGGGTTACGTTACGCTGCGCCCCAGGTACGAGAATCTGGCCCTAACAGAGGAAATGTTTTCCTTTTAACGGTTGATAACTTATATGGATCACTCAGCTACCGATTTAGCTCTATGCGGGCCGCATGGTGCTGGCTCCTAGGTTTTTAAAGCTTGACTAGTTATGGGTCCAGGCCTGCCATAAACATTTTTTGATGCAACACATCTCATTGGTGAAAGCATATGTCTAACCATAACTTTATTTATTAGTTTTGGATAGACTGGGTAAGGGTTAGAAGCCTTGTCTGGTTTTTATGCTATCTGGAGCATGTTCAAAGACTTTTGCCCTCAATTCATGTCCTGTTGACATTGTTTTATCATACTGCTATAGGGAACTCTCAAACAGCAACATACACAGAAAAAATAAAAAGTAGTAGAAGGCCAGAACCCTGGCCATATTTTGTTTTTGTATGTGTCCATGTTGCCAGCTGAACATAAGGGTAAATCTCTCTAACAGAGCCTTGGATTGGGGTAAAAACCTGATGGGCTCTAATCCTTTCACACCATCCAATTTTTTTTTCTAAAGTCAAGCGTTTAACCACTTCAATACAGGGCACTTTCCCCCCTTCTTGCCCAGGACAATTTTCAGCTTTCAGTGCTCTCACATTTTGAATGACAATTGTGCGGTCATGCAACACTGTACCCAAACTAAATTTTTATAATTTTCTTCTCACAAATAGAGCTTTCTTTTGGTGGTATTTGATCACCACTGGGGTTTTTATTTTTTGCTAAACAAACTAAAAAAAGACCAACATTTTGTAAAAAAAAAAAAAAGTTTGTTTCAACATTATAACTTTTTGTTGTTTTCTCCTTCACTGATTGGCACTGATGAGGCTGCACTGACGGGCACTGATAAGGTGGCACTAATATGTAGAATTGATGGGCACCAATAGGTGGCACTGATATGCAGCACTGATTGGCACTAATAAGGTACTGATTGGCATCTGATATGGGCACTGACAGGTGTTACTAATGGGCACTGACTGGCAGCTGATGGGCACCTCTTATGAGGGCTGAGCTGATAATTAATGCACTGATTATCAGCTCAGAGCCCCCCTCTGACAGGAGAGCCGGTGAACAGAGGAAAGATGCTTACCGACACTTCCTGGTTACACGCCGTGATCAGCTGTGATTGGTCACAGCTGATCACATGGCAAAGAGCCTCCGTCAGAGGCACTTTACCTAGATCGGAGTTGCGGTGTGCGAGAGTGACCGCGGACACACGATCGCGGCTTACCCTGCTGGACGTCATATGATGCCCAGTCAGGATAAAGAAACTACCGCCCTGCCGTCATTCTGCTATAGGCTGGACGGGAAGTGGTTAAAATGCATGTCAAGACATACGTACACAATGCCAGCATATACAAGCTACGTATAACACAGCATTAAGCCTAGTACACAGGGGCCAAATGTCTGGTGGCATCGGCCAGTTTAAAAGAAACGGGCTGACATTCGGCCCGTGTGTACTGGAGGGGCATGACCGAGAAAGGTCTCCCGGTCAGCGCTCTCAGCCAATGGAATGTTTTAACGGAGCTCCCCCATGTCAGAACACAAAAGAACTATAGGGAAGATTGTTGTAGTAATGTCGGATCATTAATACAGCGGCTCCTCTGGGCGGTCAGTTTTTTTTTTTTTTTTTTCATTCAGCCCTGTGTATGGGGTTGTAGTTTGCCTCTTTGATAGCATTCTAATTCTATCAGCTCATCTGCCACAGGCAGCCATTATCTTTTCTACCACTTTCCCCCTCCCTTTCAAAATGTAAACCCCACAAGCAGGCCCTCCTAATCTTGTATAGAATGGACTGTACTGTCTCCAGGGGTCAAGTCCTGAGGAAAAAAGTGCAGGAACTCCGTTCCCACGCGTTCCCGCAGGACTTGAGCCCTGACTGTCTCCCTTTATTTTGTAAAGCGCTGTGCAAACTGTTGCCGCTATAAAAATCCTGTATAATAATTGATAATAATTCTAAGAGAGGCTTATAATCAGCACAACAAATGCAGGCCAGGCATGCCTGCAGAAAAAATTGAATAACTTTATGACAGAAATCAAGAATTAATGTGCGGTCACGGGGACATCTCCAAAACACAAGAGGGAAAATATGCAATGGATTGAATAACAGACAGATAAACTATGTAGACACATCTCGTTTTAACCACAGTTGTATTGTGGTCTACAAATTGGCATTTTCAGTAGGAAATTCAGCCGTCCACGAAGGCTGGTTATTACCGCCTTGAATATTCTAGGCCATGTTTCAAACTACTGTATGGTAGAAAAGAATGTAGATCTAAAACACACATAAAATTAGTGGAAAAGAAAAAATTACAGCGCAGCGGTTTTCATTCCGACTTTATGAAATTACAATGAAAGCATATTACTGGATTTTACATTCGGTCTTCTTATATAACACATTTTCCCTCTGGGGTTCTACTTTACAAGTTTTCTAAAGACTGTCATAAAAAGGAGAGCTACACAAACGTTGAAGAATTTCCTTTTAAGCAACCAGTTAGTAATTGGACCACATCATTAGTGAAATATTCTGGTTCCAAGGACGCAAGTCTTTCTTGTGAATGGGAAGCTCATAGGTGAAACCGTTGGTCAGGCTCTTTGAAATAGTCAGTGCGGTACTTATGAGATGGTAATGGACTTATAACTGAAAGAGACCATTTTGAGCATTAAACATGGAAAGTAAAAGTCCATACTGAATGTTAATGTTAAAGCGATAATTAGAAAAGGATAGATAAAAAATGTTATGTTATACTTGCCTGCTCTGCGCAACAAAGACGCACAGAACGGTCCCTTACCTCCCCTTCTGGCAGTCCCTGCCGGAGCTATCCATTCCTCCCTCCTCCAAGTGCCTCATTAACAAACCAGATGCTACGTAGGCACCTGTTCACATGCGTTACTGAGCCGGGCTGTGTGCGTTCATAGACACACACAGTACCAGTAAGCCACACCCTGTTCCCTACTCACAAGAGTCTGACTGACAGCAGGAGGAGCCTATGGCCTCGCTATCTCCTGTGAGACCAGGAAGTCAGAGGAGCAGTGCTGCAGCCATGACAGAGATTGATGGGTGACAGGGTTATGCAGTAAGGTAAAAAAAAAATGGTTTGACTTTAGAACCACTTTAAAGCTGAACTTTAGATAAAATACTAAGTTAAAACAGTTGAAATATGAAGGTTCTTCAAAAAATATCTGCACTTACATAAGTGGTCCAATAGGGTGAACTTGTTGTTGAGTTATTCACTTTAAAGGGGTTTTAAAGCCTTGCGTTTTTTCACCTTAATGCATCCTATGCATTAAGGTGAAAAAACTTCTGACACTGTCCAGCCCCCCAGTTTTACTCACCTAAACCCTTTTCGTTCCCTTGGCGGAGACACGCTCTTCCGCTCTGCCCATTGCCTCATCTCTTGATTGGCTCCTGCTGCTATCAATCAAATCCAATGACGTGGGCGCCAGGGCTGAGTCCCGCTTTCTGTGTGAATACACGCAGAAGCAGGACTCGGGAGCACGCCCACACGGGTTTCCACCAAGGAGAACGCTTCTCTAACGTGGACACCTGTTGCGAGGAGGAGCTACCAAAGCCACGGGGGACCCCAGAAGTGGACGATCGGGGCCACTGTGTAAAAGGAACTACACAGCGGAGGCAAGTATGACATGTTTGTTATTTTTTTTAAACAAAGGTTTACAAACCCTTTAGACCCGGTTCACACTGGGGCGACACGACAGGCGGCTAATGGAACCGTTCTAATAGGAGCGACGCAAGTCCGACTTAGAAAAAGGTTCCTGTACGACTTCAGGGGCAGCTCGGGGCGACCTGCATTGACTTCTATACAGAAGTCGTTGTGCAAATCGCCTCTGAAGTCGTCCTCAGGACGACTTGCAGAGTCGCCCCCGAAGTCGTGCCGCTGCTGTGTGAACCGACTCTAAAAGGTAATCAAAGAGAACAAGGGGGCACCATTTATGTCTGGAGACAAAAGAGATTTAATCTCCAAATATGGAAAGGTTTCTTCACAGTAAAAGCTGGGACAATGTGGAATAGACTCCATCCAGAGCTGGTTCTGGCCAGCTCAGTAGTTTGCTTTAAAAAAGGCCTGGATTCTTTCCTGGGTGTACATAATATAACTGGGTGCTAACATTTATAGGTAAAGTTGATGCAGGGAAAATCTGATTGCCTTTCGGAGGATCAGGCAATCCTTTAATGTCATTAAAAACGATTGTGTGTGGGCTCCAGAGCATTTTTCTCGACGTGAAAAATGGGCAATGAAAATTTAGAACATCTCTAAATTTTCACGTAGTTTTTCACATTGTCGTTTTTCACGTTGTGAAAAATGATCGTGTGTAGGGTTTAATGACGTGAAAAACAATTTGCGCATGCTCAGAAGCAAGTTATGAGACGGGAGCACTCGTTCTGGTAAAACTAGCGTTTGTAATGGAGATAGCACATTCGTCACACTGTTACAGACTGAAAAGCACGAAGACTGAAAAGCGCGAATCGTCTCTCGCCAAACTTTTACTAACAAAAAAATCGGCAAAAGCAGCCCAAAGGGTGGCGCCATCTGAATGGAACTTCCCCTTTAAAGTGCCGTCGTACGTGTGCTTTGCTCCAGCATTTTTTTCCACGATCGTGTGTAGGCAAGGCAGGCTTGAAAAGAATTGCATCGAGAAAAACTTAGTTTTATCTAGGACAAGTAAAACGGCCGTGTGTACGCGGCATCAGACACAACCAATTACTACTCTTCCTGCCCTCACTGTTTCCGATGAAAAATATAAAAAAAGTGCAGAAACGTTTTAAAGGATCTATTTTACCTCCAATAATATGTTTTCTATCCACCCTGTCCTGAGATTTTCACAGCCCAATCAGGCCATGCAGTCAGCCTGGTGATTTGTCTTTTTTGCTGCAGATGAGCAACACAGCTAGCTGATCTCGCTGCCCCCAGCCTGTAACTGGACAGTAAAGGAGTAGCAACACGCGATCGGAATTTCCATTGGGATAAACTCAGACGGAATTCCGCTCAAGCCGTCTTGCATACACACTGTCACAGCAAATTCCGACCGTCAAGAACACGGTGATGTACAACACTACGAAGAGCCGAGAAAAATTAAGTTCAATACTTCCGAGCATGCGTCGACTTGATTCTGAGCATGTGTGTTTTTTTCTCTGTCGGAGTTCCATACAGACGAACGGACATGTTCTCTTTCCAAGTCCGTTGGAATTTCCGAAGGAAAAACTCAGATGGGGCGCGCACACACAGTCGGAATATCCAATGAAAAAATTCCGTCTGACTTTTTTCATCGGAAATTCCGATCGTGTGTATGCGGCATTAGAGGTCATCTCTTTGCTCTCTTTTGTCGTCAGCACTTTTCTGCCTGAAGCTTGTCAATCAGAACTTGGCCACACCAAGTCATGCTCACTGCTTTCTAGATTGGTCAATCAGCCTCTGTTGCTTAATCCCACCCACTGTGAGCTGCAGTGTTTGGGAGGGGGAGCGCATGCGTCTGAGAGGGGGAGACACAAATTCAGGAGGATTTTGCTCATTAGCAAAGGGTGTGTTTTTTCTCTTTGGTTTATGAAGCTTGTGCATCGCATAGTAAATCTATTTGGTGGTTTTACACAGTTAGGCCTCGTACACACGACCGAGTTTCTCGGCAAAAACCAGCAAGAAACTTGCTGGGATTTTTCTTTTTGCCGAGAAAACCGATCGGGTGTACATTTTTCGACGAGGAAACTGTCAAGGATCCCGTCGAGCCAAAAAGAGAGCAGGTCTTCTTTTTCCCTCGACGGGAATGGAGAAACTTGCCTTGTCGAGTTCCTCAACAGCCTCACAAGGAACTCGACGAGCAAAACGATGTGTTTCGCCCGTCGAGTTCCTCGGCCGTGTGTACGAGGCTTCAGACAGGAGCCTTTAGTTCTACTTTAACTTCACTGGCTTTTAAAATATGCAAAAAGAGCCATTCCAAATTCATAGTACATCCTCTGGATGGTTCATGAATTTCCCATCTTCACAGGCAGTATAATCTGCTAACATGACAAACATGTGCTTTCCGAGTCACTTAAGTTTATCAGCTAGGTCCCTACTGGCTGAAGGCCAAACCAAGAGCTGATATATATATGTTTATTTAGGAAGTATGCTTTTCCACTTATCACAACACACTTCTTGTGCAGCAAGATATGTCCAGATAACTGGAATGGGGACAAAGATGCGTGAGAAGCAAAGCCTGTCAAAAATAAAAAAAATTACTATAAAAAAAAAAAAAGATGAAAAATTTAAGTTGCCATTGAATTTTGTCTGTACTAAAAAAGCTTGGCTGTTGCCCTAAAGGTCAATCAATTTTATGTCATTTTTAAAGCCTAAAGAATTTTTTTTTGTGAACCGGTTACTGTAATGGAGGTTTATGCAATTTATAGGGGTAAAATTGTTTAACCACTTTCGAACTACATCGGCTGTTTGAAGAGGGATATCTCCAATAAGGTCAGCAGCTAGCTGCCATCACCTAGGTATCCTCGTCTACAGCCGACGGTCCGTTTTCCGATAATGGTGGTCTCTGTGGCGGATTCAACGCAAGATCACTGTTATAGGCGGCGGGAAAGGGCCCCCTCCCTTTGCTCTCCCGTGCCCTCCGCCTCTTACTGGAGCCGGTGGCAGCGGCGGAGGCGATCGGGTTCTTCTGGTGGCTGGGTATGGAGACGAGTGAGGGGAAGATGGTCCCCCACCCGTCTCCATACCATAGCAGGGGCGAAAGCGACGTCAAAACGTCACTTCTGCCCATAGCTCTTAAATGGGCCATTTTTTAATGATTTTTTTCAAATGACAATTTTTTTTTATTATTATTATTATTGCATTTTAGTGTAAATATGAGATCTGAGGTCTTTTTGACACCAGATCGCATATTTAAGGACCAATCGCGGCGATAACTCATGTGTGGTTTGAACATGGTTTTCATATGCAGGCGCTGCTCACGTATGTGTTCGCTTCTGCACACGAGCTCGGCGGGACAGGGCGCGTTTAAAATTTTTTTTTTACATTTTGTTTTAAAATAAAAAATTGTCACTTTTATTCCCATTACAAGGCATGTAAACATCCCTTGTAGCTTTTTTCTATTACAAGGGATGTTTACATGCCTTGTAATAGGAATAAAAGTGACAATTTTTTATTTTAAAACAACAGTGTAAAAAAAAAAAAATATATTAAAAAACGCGCCCTGTCCCGCCGAGCTCGTGTGCAGAAGCGAACACATAAGTGAGCAGCGCCCGCATATGAAAACCATGTTCAAACCACACATGAGTTATCGCCGCGATTGGTCCTGGACCTCCTCTGTAACTCAAAACATGCAACCTGTAGAATTTTTTTAATTTATGGAGATTTTTAAGGGTAAAAGTTTGGCGCCATTCCGCGAGCAGGTACAATTTTGAAGTGTGACATGCTGGGTATCAATTTACTCAGGGTAACATTATCTTTCACAATATATATTTTTTCCCCAAAAAAGTACACTTGTAAGATAGCTGTGCAAATACGGTGTGACATAAAGTAACAACCACCATTTTTTTCACTAGGACGTTATAAAAAAAAAAAAAATGTATAAGGTTTGGGGGTTCCAAGTAATTTTCTAGCAAAAAAACTGTTTTTAACTTGTAAACAACAAAAGTGGTTAAAACACGTGTACAAAAATGCAAGAAAGGCCATGGCAGCGAAAGGATTAAAAAGAATATGAACAATAAATTACCCTTGTTAGTGGGGAATACTTTGATCAAAAAAGGATTCTTTGCCCAGAAAGGTTATGCTATAACAAGTAATTTTCCCAACATGCTTTGAAACGCATATGATAAAAGCTGCCATAATGGTTTTGAGCGTTACAAGCAACCAAAGTAGCAATGGGAAAGGAGTGAATGTTAGGATCGTTTCTGGAGGCGTCCTAATGTGCCGAACCTTTCAAGGATAATCTTCTAAGTGACATGGGCGTTCAATTCTGAAGAACAGCATCAGTAAACAGGAAAAGAACACTGCCTCAAGAAACCAGTAATCAAATAGATTTTAATATTAGGTATCTTTAAACAAATTATATGATTCAGGTAGAATCTTTTTTTTTTTTTTGCTTACTGGTTTATACATTATTCAGATCTAGATAGACACAAAAGGAAAGATGTTTTGATTCACAAACAGTGGATTGTGCCAAGCAAGCAAACTTGTTTAGTGGTAAATGCCATCTATTGCAGAGCTATTGATGAAATAAATTAATAGCATATTTATCACATATTACTTAATGTGTGTTCGGGGATAAAGTCCCCTTTTTAACAAGAATAGTGGAGAAAGAAGGTTTTTGGGCATTAAATTGGCCCTGTCCACAGTTAAGCATTCAGGCACCTGTAGCTCAACGTCTGAATTTTGAAAAAGATACCCGAGCTACTTTTGAAACAGAATTGGGTGTTCGGATCAAAAAAAGATGCAAAATTTATTTAAAGCGGGGGTTCAGCGGGAAATAGTTTTTTTTTTTTTTAATGTCCATATACTGCATTAAACACAATTAATCTTGTACCCACTTCTCTGGTCTTAGTAGGCATCCGCTGTGTGATTTGGCGATCAATTAAAGGGGTTGTAAAAGGTAAAAGTTTTTTTACCTTAATGCATCCTATGCATTAAGGTAAAAAAAACATCTGACAGCACCGCCCTCCCCCCCCCCCCCGAGGCCCCATCTTACTTACCTCACCCCTCGAAAATCCCGGGCGCGTGCTTGTCATCCTGTTCGGTTCCCAGCCTGGCCGTTGATTGGCTAGGCTGGGCGGATTGATAGCAGCGCAGCCATTGGCTGGCGCTGCTGTCAATCACAGCAGATGAAGCGGCGCGCCGGGGGGCGGGGCCGAGTGATACAGTGGGTGCCTATGGCCAATCCTTCCCTATGGCCACCGCTTTCCACCATGCAAGCTCGCTCGCTCGCATGAAGGTAGAAAGCTTTTGCGAGGAGGAGCCAAGACAGCCGCCGAGGGACCCCAGAAGACAGGATTCGGGGCCACTCTGTGCAAAACGAGCTGCACAGTGGAGATAAGTATAACATGTTTGTTATTTAAAAAAATAAAATAAAAAATGTCTGCCTTTAGTGTTCCTTTAATATTTATAAAAATTCTAGCAGTGCAGTTCCATCTTGCTTGTGGGCAGTGTGAAGCCCACAAGCAAATGCTTCCGGGAATCGCTCTATCCCGCGCATGTGCAGTGTTGACCGTGAGCAGCGCCGTCAACACTTCTCAGTTGCCATCACAACGGCAGCGTCCTTACAAGTGCACGTCCCGTTGTGACGGTATACCTTCTGAATGGTCTCCTGGGCAGTGTGACGCTGTGCTCCCAGGAGACATTGCTAACTAGTCCCAGCAAACACTGGGGCGCTGGGAGATAAACCGACACGCCCACTCCCGTGGGAGGTTAACCAGGAAGTGCCTGCTTCAGACACCAGAACAACGGTATGGCAATAATATAAAAATGTATGGATAGCAAACTGTTAGCATAGACACTGAGCCGGTCTGATTAAGGAATACTTTAAAATTAGGGTGAACCTCCACTTTAAGAAATATTCCTTCTTTCACTTGACAAAAACCGCCTGTCAGCACAGAGAAAGAAAAAAGTACAGCCTGGAGTTTTACCAAAGCACGCCAGACTTGTAAAGCCTCACAAAAGCGTATTGTAAATGTAAAGAATTCCACATTGGATTGTAGTTAATAGCACTATTCGAATTGAATGAGTAGTATTTACGTAATATATTATACAGTGGAATCTCAGATTACGAGCGGAGAATGCTTGTAATCAAAAGCACTCGCATATCAAAGCGAGTTTCCCCATAGAAGTCAATGGAAACAAAGATAATTTGTTCCGCATTGACTTCTATGGCATGCAATACTGCATGTGGCCAGAGGTGGGGGAGAGCCTCGGAAACACTCGGGACAGCTCGGCTGATCTTGGAAACCCTTGTTAAGGTTCGAAAACACTCGGGAACCGAGCTTTACGAACAGCTCCGAACCGTTCCGAGTGTCACCGGTGCCCCCGCACCTCTGGCCAAATGCGGTACTGCACACCCCATTAGCTTGAATTCTGCTTGTTTTGCGAGACAACAATTTTCCTTCCATAAAATGTCTATTGGTCAGTGGACTTCAGACTAAAAAGTGCCAATTACTAAATTACTGCAGCCAAAATAAAATTGTATTTATTTAATACTTATACCTACATGGATTTACTAGATATTCTGGACTGATAATAAATTCATTGTTATCACAGAACATTGGATATGGATTCAATGTATTAGGCAGTCTTTCTGCTGAACCCGATTTTTAGCTTCAGAAAAATAATTTTTTTTTACAAACTCAGCATTACTTTGATAGTAAATCTTTTGGTCAACTACCTGTACAGCTTTAAACATGTGATAGATTTACTGTACAGCCGACAAATCTGCAGTAACTACGTGATGCTATCATGTCAATATGGACCAAAATCTCTGAAGGTTTCCAACATCTTGTTGAATCAAGGCAGTTCTGAAGGCAAAAGGGGGTCCAATCCGGTACTAGCATGGTGTACCTAATAAAGTGGCCGGTGAGTGTAAATTCATCACTGTAACTGCAGTAAAAGTATCTGTCTTTTTTAGCAGTTTAAGTCTTCCATATTTATAAAGGAGAGACATGTTCGAAACAAATTATGCATTTTGCATTCAAAGGTGTTTTTTCTGTACTGCATAATTTGTTTTCCGGACAGAATGTACAACATGAATACAAAGAGTAAAATTAAAGATTCTTCTTGATTATTAAGAGGCAAACCGAGCAAGCACGTATAAAAAAAGGAATATATGCAGACATATTCAAGTCCATGATCCTCTGCTTCTTTTAGGTTAAACTACTGAACTGTTGGACTATGAATCTCCATAAGGTCAGTGTTTGTAAAAAAAGGGTCAGACACTTTAATGAAGAACGCAGGTGTTAATCCTGTAAATTGTGGGCCAAGTGGAAAATGAAGGGTGCTTTGAATTTTAAAAGTGATTTTATGTTACCTGATTTGGCAATAGCTAATCCTTCATTATTTTCCTTTTTTTTTTTTTTTAAATGACCTAGCTATCACGTTTGTTAACATGAAAAAAAGAAAAAGAAAAAAGTAATTGGATGAGAACCTTTTTAAATTTACCACCTGTACTGTGCAAGACTGTCTTAACACAGCACATATTATACATACTGTATATATTTAGTACAGTATAAAAAGATATTTCTAAAACCTGGAAATAAAAAGGATTTAGAATTTTGCAATTTGATTTACACAGTTTACTTAACATGTTGTACAAAATAGTTTTATAGTTTAAATAAAATAAACCAACATGTTCACATGGGTATACTTGGGTGTACGCTCGTGCAAGGACCATGTATCCACATGCAACCAGTCCGAATCATTTCAAATTTGGAAGAAAAAAAATGGCATTTCAATTTGGGTGCAACAGCTGCATTGACACAGCTACTGTTCCCAATCTGATATCTACGCAGGTGCCTGTCCCCGAACACATATCCATCTGAGTTCCCGCATGCCTGTCAAATTTGGAGCAGTGGCTGTGTCCATACAATTGCTGCAGCCATATTTAAATGAATGTGACTGTCTGCACAGGGGAAACAAGGAACACCTCTGCATCCCCATGTGGGAAAACATGGCCCTTGCACGGGCATACACTTATGTACACAGTGTGAACAAGGCCTTATTCTGGTTACATGAATAACCACAGAGTCAATACTTAGAACCTTCTTTAGCTGCAATGATAGTTTGTTTTTGGCTTAAAATGGTTGTAAAAATTTTTTTTTTAAATAACCAATGTCATACTTGCCTCCACTGTGCATTTCGGCCCCGTCCCTCGGCGGCCACGTCAATGGATATGATTGACAGCAGCAAGAGCCAATGGCTGCGCTGCTATCAATCTATTCAATGAAGAGCCGATCAGACATGGGGAGAACACGGGATTGCACCCTTGGAAATTCGGGGCTCAGGTAAGTAAAAACAGGGGCTTGGAGGGGGGCGGTGACTGCAATGTGTTTTTTTACCTTAATGCATAGTATGCATTAAGGTGGTAAAATACAAAGGTTTACAACCTCTTTAAGTCACCATCAGCTTTGCACATGTGAAATCTGTAATTGTTGCTTTCTTATCCTTGCAAAATTGTTATATGGAAACTGTTGAAGAACAGCGAGTCCAACAATCCTCTAGCTGGGTGTTTAGGGTCATTTCCTGCTAGAAAAGAAATCACTCCACCGACCAGTCATAAGTCTCTTGCAAACTAAACAGGTTTTAGAACTCCTGTATTAGGCTACATGTACATCCATCTTGGTCCCAATCCTGGCCAGTTTCCCAGGCCGAGTTTCTCGGCAAAAACCAGCAAGAAGCTTGCTGTTTTTTTTTTTTTTGCCGAGGAAACCGGTCGTGTGTACACTTTTCAATGAGGAAACCGCCGAGGATCTCGTCGGGCCAAAAGGAGAACATGTTCTCTATTTCCTTGACGGCAATGGGAAAATTTGGCTCGCCGAGATCCTTGGCGGCTTCACAAGGAACTTGACGAGCAAAACGATGTGTTTTGCCCGTCGAGTTTCTCGGCCGTGTGTACGAGGCCTTAAAAAGCATCCCCACAAAAGACACTTCACTGTGAGGATGGTGTTGTTATTTAGACGATGAGCATTGTTGGCTTTCTGCCACACACAAAACACACAGGCTAAATAAGTAACATTTTAGCCTCATAAGGCCAGAGAAATAGGAATTTTAAATTACGTATTTATCTTGTTAGTCAAGTTGCAAAAAAAAAAAAAAATGTTTTAAAAAAAAGAAACCCAAGGTTGATCCAGAAGAAGGCAAAATAATTTTATATATTTATTTTAAATGGCCCAATTTGCCCTAACAAGGAAAAAATGTCTTCCTAGTGCCAAAAGCAATCGCATAAATCCTCAGATCAAAATTCAACACCCTACAATGTTATTTCATATAAGGAGTATACAATTAGTAGCTGTTAATATTATTTAAAAAAGTAATACAATTAGTAGCCATTAATATTCCATTTTTTACAGCTCTGTAAAATAATCCTTTCCATATGCTTAGGTTAAGCTTTCTCTGGTCACAAACAGTACCATAGTGCCATTTGGGGTGACCTTAAAATGCTCTTTACTAATTGATTTGCTCATCATTTTATCCCTTTCAGTTATAAACATCCTGTTTGTGAAATGATAACCAAAAATGTACTTTATATTCAAGGTATAATCCTAGTAATATTTAGCTAGAGGTAGGATTATATATAGTTATCTCTTGAATCCAAGAGATTGATTTACTAAAGGCTAATAAAATGTTCACTTTGCAAGTGCAGTTGCACTCTGCAAGGGAAATTGCTCAAGAGCTTGGCAAATGAGGGGAAGGTCTGCTGACTTCCATCATCTGATCATGTGCAAGCATGTGATTGGGTATTCTTTGCAAAGTGAAGATTCCCCTTATTTACGAAGCTCTGAAGAAAATTTCCTGGTAGAATGCAACTGCACTTGCCTTTAGTAAAATCAACCCCGATGTATCTTGCTTACTTTAGAAGATGCGGTTATTAAGGTAGCCAGCACTCTCCTTTTCTTCCCTACACTCCAACAGTGAACTGTGCCTCTGCATCTCCACATTCAGTGCAGGGCTATGGGCCCTTTTTTGTTTGTTTTGCCCAGAGCTCAGCTTTAACAAACCCTCAAAATAAAATAAATGTCTTCCGTACACTATATTTTAAACATATAGGTCTGTAGTTACTGGATGAGAACCCTAAGCTACTTCTCCTGGGGATCACAGGAGTGCAGTTAGTTCTGTATTCCTTTGACCCATTTTCAGCCAATAGCAGGCTAAAGCCCGCTGTTGGCTGACGTCACAGAACCGGTCCAGGCTCTGAAAAGATCCTGACCATATGGTCAGGCTCCGCCCAGATGCCTGGACCAGCAGCTGGCTCAGCCTCTCAGTGAGCCACAGAGAGCTAAAGCCAGCTTATCCTGCCCCTCCACAGCTCAGCGCTCCAGTGAGCACTGGAGTGGCAGAGCAGAGTGCTGGTGATTGACAGTCACAGGCTCCCTGCTCACAGAAGAATGAGAACCAGGCTAATAGTGGTCTTTGATAGCTTGGTTCTCAGCCTTTAGCCTCGTACACACGACCAAGGAACTCGACGGGCGAAACACATTGTTTTCATCGTCGAGTTCCTTGTTAGGCTGTCGAGGAACTCGACAGGGCAAGTTTCTCCATTCCCGTCGAGGAAATAGAGAACTTGCTGTCTTTTTGGCTCGTCGAGTTTCGACAGTTTCCTCGACAAAAATATACACACGACCGGTTTCCTCTGCAAAAAAATATCTCCCAGCAAGTTTCTTGATGGATTCTGCCGAGGAAACCGGTCGTGTGTACGAGGCCTTAGGAGGAGGCTGGAGACAGATGCAGCATACTTCTCTTGTAAAGAAAACAGTATAAAAAGGAGCAGCAACTTGCATTCACCCTACTTGGTGATGAGCTTGAAGAAAAAATACATAAGTGTACAAAAGTGAAAGACAAAAAACGGTGGCACCCAATCCCCTTAGAGCCTACGAAATGACTATATATATACACACACACACACACACACACACACATAACAATGCACCAAACATGCAGTAGCTTTAGTCTTTTAAAAAATGTTAAGGCCTGAAATAAAAAACTGCTTTCTCTGGAGTGCAAATCTTCCCCTCGTTTAGGTTTTCATTAATATCACAAAATGTTAAAAATGTAAAACTGCTATGATAAATATTGAAATTGTTCAAAGATACCAACGGTCGTTGAAATGGATGTCCTATGCTTCATTAACCAGTAACGCCAACATATTTGTTTGCCATGAGAGATGAATTGAAAGAATGAATGCGTTTATTCTTTTCTCTTCTTCTCAACCATCAGTAATGTCCTCCTGCATTTTTTTTAATGCCCAACTCTGACTACCATTTATTGTACCCCGCTCTAATGGTATTAGAGTAATAACACGCTCCATTTAGGGATATTTGTGGTTGGTTGGTTTTGTAAGGATAGATTCCCTATAGACACTTCCAACCCAAGATATAAAAATCCCAACTGCCCCATACCACACACATAGAAGTGAGTACTAAACTTTTCATAAATGTATTAAACTTTTTCATAGGCTTTGCATTGACATTGAACCAAAAAAAAAAAAAAAATATGGAATATGGTATCCACTTCCCAGACAGGGTTTTGCAAGGTGCATAAATGATACATTTTTAACATTTATGTTGTAAAAACTTGAACATCCAGTTATGTTACAATGTATTGTGAATAAATATCATTATGAAAAATACATCTTATATACATTTTCAGATTTTTCTCTTCAAAACGATTCCCCAAAGCCCGATTACACCTCTGTAATGTATTTTGGTATGTTTAGTAGACCAATAACCGCAAATAGCTCATTAAATTACCTAAACATATATAGTATCATTTTGTCATTGTTTAATCTCTGCAAGTCCCACTTTACAGAAACAGGTTTTACATAAAGCCCAACTTTTGATAAATAACCCAATTTCTTTCCAGTATTTTATAAAGTACTGAATCAATGAATTTAATCTAGTCGCTAAAATGCTAAATCCATACTTTATGTCTGAAATTGTAAAAGGTATTGATTTTTTGGAAATAAAAAAGAAAAAGAAAAAGAAAATGGGCTGAGATAAACTCAGAGAAAAAAAAATGAAGTAAAAAACAAATAATCCAACCATATATATGCACAAAAATGCTCCATTTTCTGCAGGGCAACATCACAGTCGTGGTAACCATGGCTCAGAAATAATAGAATAAAGTGCCACTGCTACAATATTCCCTTATACTGGGCCATATAAACTGCACATGATGCTTACTGTGGTTAGATGAGAAATAAAAAAAAAATTCTCAAAATATACTGAATATGTTAAAATGGATGGGCGCTGTTGTCCACTGGGGTCAGTTGTTTATTGTATTGTTTAGTCAGCAGTCTACAATGGGAATATCTGTTAACTGTGAAATTTGCACTTCCCACAGCCTTTCGTAAAAACACTTCATGAGGGTGACCATAGACCAAGGAGACCTTAAAACAACATTTCGATTACTAACATTAAACGGTGTCCATGTACTAAATGGATCCCAAAAAGAAGATGTGCTTATGGTTTTGGCTGTAAAACTGGTTCATGGTCCTTTCACCCTCTGTATAAAAGGAGTACCAATACAACTCCTTGTGTATGCCATCATTTTCCTTCCACACAATGTCTATTGGTCAGTGGACTTCAGACTTAAAGTGCCAATTACCGGTAATTACTAAATTACTACAGCCAAAATAAATTGTATTTAATACTTATACCTACCGGTACATGCATTTACAAGATATTCGGGACTGATAATAAATTCATTGTTATCACAGATCATTGGATATGGATTCAATTTATTAGGCTGTCTTTCTGCTGAACCCAATTTATAGCTTCAGAGAAATAATTTCTTTCGACAAACTCAGCATTACTTTGATAGTAAATCTTTTGGTCAACTACCTGTACAGATTTAAACATTAAATCCTAGATTCACGTAGGGCGGCGTAAGTGTGGGCGGGCGTAGCGCATCGTATTTACGCTACGCCGCCACAACTTTTTACAAAGCACTTGTGCCCTAAGTTACGGCGGCGTAGCGTAAATGTGCCGGCGTAAGCGCACCTAATTCAAATTGTGACGAGGTGGGCGTGAACCAGCAAGAAAACTGCTGGCAGAGCTTTCTTTCCGAGTATACAGAGCGCGTGTACGAGGCTTTCAGGTTCCTCGTCAAGAAAACTGCCTAAAATCTCAACGAGTTCTTTATTTTCTCATCGTGATTCTCGGCAGAGTTTTCCTGCCATGAAACCCGAGAGTGTGTATACTTACCTGTCGCCGTGGAAACCTGCGCATGCTCGAAATTACTTTGACTCATGCGCAGTAGCTTCCTAGGCATAGGTAGGGTGTGCAGCAAGATGGCGGCAACGCCATCAAATGTGATGAGAGAATGCTCGTTGTGCGCAATGACGTCACCGCGTTCTTGCCTTTCAAAAGAACCGCAGTTCTTTTGAAAGGAGTGTCTGTACACTCGTGCAGCATTAGATTCCTGCCAAGAATCTCGTCAGGAAAAACAAAAGATTCTGGCCTGTGTGTACAGGGCTTCAGGCTAAATTCAAATCTATCCATGCATATGTTAATGTGTGTTGACACAGGTGGTTAACACGCATTGTACATGCATTTTAGGGCTCATCCTATTCATTTTTTTAATGGGCCCCCAAGTACACATTAACACTAAGCAATGCATCTGACCCTACAATGTGCCAAAAAAGCATACATGTGAATACGTATGGGCTATGTTGTGATGCAGTGTCAAACATGGCTCTATGTATGATGGTATTAAATTTTTCCTATTAAGTGTTTAACTTTTCACAGAAGAATTAAGTCCAGATCTGTCTGTCATCTATTTACATGGATCCAGACTGAATCACAATGTATGTCTATAGTTTGGGTGGACTATGTCCATTTACCTCTGAGTTAGTTGATGTCCAAAGAAAAAAAAAATACTGAAAAAAGGTTTGCGTCCTTTTTCATTTTGGCAGACTTAAAGGTATACAATTGGATGTCGTCCATTTACATCTGTTTAATTTGCAACTGTTTTTAAGAAAATAAACATTTCTATTACATTTGTTACCAATGCATTTAACAATAACTTAAAAAAAACACAGACTTGTAAATAGCGGATGCAAAAAAACAGATGTAAGCTAGACTAGGGTACTTATACTGATGTTTTGAACATCAGTATTCCTGGCCGTACATGAGTAAAATTTATTTTAGCTCCCAGAATGGAATTCTAACCTCCTAAAATTCTTGACCATAGGAGGTTTGTGTGGGTGGTTGGCATGTCTGCTCGGTTGGTCCATTTTTTTTTTTTTTTTTATGTTTGCCCACCCCTCATTGAGGTACTGATTTGGGACATCACCATGTTCAATGATGAAAGAACTGTGTCTGTCAATGGGGTTTTTTGTTACCCACTGTACAATCCATTTATCCGAGTTCATTGATGGACACAGCACCCACCTCTCGAGTTTTTTTCTATCTTCCTACACGGTTTTGTGACTTATTTACAGGCATACCCCGGTTTTAAGTACACAATTGGGTTTATTTACTAAAGCTGGAAAGCAAAAAATCAGGCTCACTTCTGCATAAAAACCAATGAGCTTCCAGGTTTTATTACCAGTCTTAATTGAACAAGCTGGGGATAGAAGCTCATTGGTTTCTATGCAGAAGTGAGCCTGATTTTGCACTTTCCAGCTTTAGTAAATAAACCCAATTGTGTACTTAAAACCGGGGTATGCCTGTACTTGCCTATAGCAGAGAGGGGGTTAATACCAGCTAGATCTGCCCATAGGCAGTGCGGTGTTCTTTTCTGTCTAGTGTCCTACTCCAGCAGGTATCGCTATAAACCCAGGCAGACATACCAACCACCCATACAAACCCCCTATAGTCAAGAATAGAAGAGCTATGTCTGTCAATGAACTCGGAGAAAGAGATTTTACAGAGAGCTATGGGTGTAAAAAAACAACTGGCAATGCAGATTTCCTTTAGGTTGCATTTACAGAAGAAAAAAAAAAAACCTGTATGCCTACAGGAGGAGGCAGTTTGCAAGAGGCATCGGTATTCAGCAGCTTTTACTTAGCACAAAAAGTAACTGAACTGATGACACCCATGTGAAAGGACCCCAAGATAGCCTAAAGTCCTGTGACATACACACCCATTGAAACTTTAGATACCATCTATAGTAAGAATTGATTCTAAAAATACAGGTATGTGCATTTAGTTACAGTGTCTTTATAAGGACACTTCTGCTTAAATGGCAGCTCCTCAAGATGGCTTTGAGCATTGTTCAGTTAAAGGCACCTGGCAAACCAAATTCCAAGATAGGATATAACAATGTATGCTATATACAGTACTGTAAGCTCTGAGGCTAGGTTCACATGGTTGCGGTTTTCAGGAGCATTTTGCGGTTTTATGCAAGTAGCTTTCAAGCGTTACGTTTTTCTTTAAAAACTTGAAAAGCTGGTCGTTAAGGAGTGGGTCAGTAAGCCGACCTCCAACCCCCCCCCCCCCGCTGACAATGCAGCTGACAAATAACGACTGGCAATGCAGATTTCTTGTTTTTGTAAAAAAAAAAGAAAGAAAAAGAATTGAGGCAAAAAACAGGGGGGGGGGGGGGGACAGTGTTGGGTTCCCCCCACAATCTATACCCGGCCATTTGGGTCGAATATGGATTTTTGGGTCTTCTCAAGTACCCATACCGGACCCTTATCCGAGCATGCAGCCCCACAGGTCAGAAAAGGGAGGGGACAAGCGAGAGCCGCCCTTCCTGAACCATACCAGTCGCATGCCCTCAACACGAAGAGTTTCTTTGGGGCAGGGGGGCCAAAGAACCTTGTCCCCATGTTGATTTGGACAATGGCCTCTTCCCAGAATCTGGAAGCCCCCTTTTAGAACCCCCCTGCCCCAAAACACTGCTCATCCCCTGCCTTACCCAACCTACTAGGCTACATGCTCGGATAAGAGTCTGGTATGGATTTGAGGGGGGGAATCCCATGCCTTTTTTTTTAAATTGACGTGGGGTTCCCCCTAAAATCTGTACCATCCGTACCAGACCAAAAGGCTTCCAGGCACGCTCCTTAGCAATCAGCTATACACACTGTGTTGGTGCGGCTTAAATTAAGTCTATTACACACAAAATGAAAACAAAGTCCCTGACTCCTAGAGTCCCTGACTCTTTCCAGAAAATGCATCGCCACAAAACGCACAGATGTGAACTACATCCATTAGAAAGCATGTTAAATGGACTGTTGTGTGTTTCTGTTAAACTGTATCTTTACAGATTAGCTAAACTCACCTGGTCCTCGCTGATACCCAGCAATTAAATCCTAGAGGCAACTATCATATTTAAAGCAGAACTAAACCCTCCCATTGTTTTTAGCCAAGGAAGATGCCATCCTGGCCTCTGTTTTTCCTTCAGCTGCCATGATGCTGCACCAGCCATTTGATAGTTTGGCAGTTGAGAGCATAACCAATGTGACAGTTATATTCCTGGCACGTGTCGAGAATGTAATGGTTTTTTGAAACTGTTAAATTGATGGGTTTAGTCCTGCTTTAAAGGGACTCAACCCATGCGCTCAATCTCAATGTGAGCAGTGGCCAACTTCACAGCCTGTCTCTTCTCTGAATTATTTTCACACAAGAAGCTAGCATGTTCAATGCAGTAAACCAACCTAGCCTTCCTCTCAGACACTTATTACCTCATGACCTCGCACTGATGGCAAGCCCATATACCAAATGCTTTGGAGTTTGAATAATGCTGGCTCTGGAGGAACCAATGTGACCGCCTTGCAATATTCCTCCAGGAAAGTGGAAAGCCAGCAGCCACTTGGCCTGCATACGATATACGAGGTGACAGTCAGATGTGTGTCAGGTAGATCATGACTAAAATAATAATTTAATAATGAATACAGTGGATGGGTGGTATCAGAAGTGTAATTTAATCTTCCTTGATTTCCAGGCCTAAAGTATTACAGCCGAAACAATGAGTATTTTTTTTATGGTTTATATTTACTTTACAGTATTGTGTTTGTATACAGGCCTGGAGTCATGCTTTAATAGTACAGCTTTGCATGATTCATGTTTAGTGAACCATGCCTTGACTTAACATGGATATGAAATGACATCATTATGAGAATATTGTGTGTGGTCACAATGCTGATTAAACTTTAATGAATAGGATTCTCTATATCATTTCCTGTGTAAAAGCAGGACTCAAAATGGGGGTCACAGAAATCCTTACAAAAGAACAAAAATAAAAGTGTGGAGGCTTGAGACTCTTCATCCCAGAGTTGTCAGAGGTGGCAGTGTCAAGCCTTGTGGGCTAATGAGAGATTAAACATGAGACATATACTGTATCACTAGATCCCGAAATACGGGTTGATAGGATTTAGTAAAATGGAAGACCCGCAAATATATATGTGTTTATCAACGGTCTTAAAGAACAAATGAAGGCTCCTGTATGAAATCTAAAAACATACACTATATTGCCAAAAGGTCAACACTCTGTGCAGGCCAGTCAAGTTCCTTCACCCCCAACTCACTCATCCATGTCTTGATGGAGCTTGCTGTGTGCACTGGTGCGCAGTCATGTTGGAACAGGTGGAGGCCATCCCCAAACTGTTCCCACAAAGTTGGGAGCACGAAATGGTCCAAAATGTCTTAGCATGATGAGGTCTTAAAGAGTTCCCTTCACTGGAACTAAGGGGCCAAGCCCAATCCCTAAATAACAACCTCACACCACAATCCCCTCTCCGCCAAAATGATTTGGACCAGTGCACAAAGCAAGGTCCATAAAGACATGGATGAGCGAGTTTGGCGTGGGAGGAAATTGTCCCAGCAGTCAAAATGCAGCTTACCAGTTTTTAGATATGGTTGATTTGGATCAGCTGTCTGACACCTTCAGGAACCCTTACCTTAGGTCAGGGATATGCAATTAGCGGACCTCCAGCTGTTGCAGAACTACAAGTCCCATGAGGCATAGCAAGACTCTGACAGTCACAAGCATGACACCCAGAGGCCGAGGCATGCTGGGACTTGTAGTTTTGCAACAGCTGGAGGTCCGCTAATTGCTTATCCCTGCCTTAGGTCCTCGAGGCTCATATGCAGATATTGTTAATCATCTCGACATGTGCACTGTCATTCTATGTACTTGTTTTTAACTTTACCACTTTGTGGTTCATGTTTGTATGTATTTCTGTGATTTTTTTGTGTAATTTTTTCTAATTTTTGTATTAAAATACATATATTTTTATATATTTTTTTGATTTCATCTATTGCCCATAAAAATCCCAACTCTTTGAGGTAATTTTCTTTTTCGACTTACCAGGGATGGTGGCAATTTACATGCCTGATTGTCGGGAGTATACCTTTTTCTAGCCTTTTCAATCTACCCTGTAAAAGAAAAGATGCCAATACTTACCTATTCTGAAGTTGCTCTGGTCTGATCACATGATCAGTACCCAGTGCCAGATTCAGTGTAGAAGAGGGACAACCGACAGTGTAAGCCCCATAGTAAGCCTATGGGTGACTTCAATGAACAGGCTCTGCTGTGGTTGACAGCAATCTTTCGTCTACACTGAAGGTGGCGCTGGAGAGATCATGTGACTACACCGGAGCAACTTCTGAATAGTTTAGTATGCACATCTTCCTTTTACAGAGTGGATAGAATAGGCTTAGAACGGGGGTGGGAGTAGATTTAGGCTTTGTTAGGCTTCAACTTCCACTTTTAATTAAACCTGCTATGTCATGTACCTGCTTCTGACCTTTATATTCCTGTTACCGTAATATAAATATAACGCTTTGTTAAGAATTTAACCCTGAGTCAATCCTAAACAAATGTGAGGATTTTCGCAACGTCTGTTGAAGTTTCCTACATTCTTTGCCTAGAGATTCAGGGTTGGGTCAGAGCAGTGAAGCTGCTGAAATTTTTAAAACTTAGTACCCTGTAGAGATTTTACATTAAAACTTGCCCAATCACATAGCTGTATGAAATGCCACATAATCGCATCCTTTTTAATGTGAAGAATCTATCCAGTTTATCCCATAAAGTAAACTTTTATGAACTCCAAGTAAACTTAAGAGTTTTTGAATGTTTTCCGCAGCCAACTCATTTATTCAGTATGCATTTTTCTTATGCTCCTATTTAAGCTGGTGCCATGACTACTGCCCCAATTTCAGGGTGGCTCCTTGCTCTTGCACTATGGAGCCACCCCTGCATGCAAGGCCTAGATAGCTGTACCTCTCTACATGCATCAACAGAAACACAGAATCCTGTTGCCTAAGATGGAAAGACACTCTCCTGCTTTTCACTTCTCCCCCCTTCTCCCAACTAAAAGTCTGACTGGAGACTGCAATATCCACACTTTCCTGTGAAGGCTGGAAGTTCAGGGAAGCGGCATTGGTGGAGCAGGTGCAAGAGAAGTGCAAGAGAAGTGTTGGGCAAGTATTTTAACAAATCACTTATTGGGGACATTTTTTTATTTTGTTGTGCTCAATGTGTTAGACTAAAAACATCCATCTTGGACCAATGTAAGTGTGTATGTGCCATACCTGTGATCTCCCCATAAAAGCTGGAAATCTCTGTAGTAGGCACTGCTACTACAGTGATTGCTGCTAGCTTCAGGGTTCATGTATGGCCCAAGTATAGTGCAGCACTTCCCAGTACACATTATGTGGCATACATTTTTTTTATAAAACAATGTCCATACAGGTCTCTCAAACTTTTCAAAAATAGTGTTATTCTGTTTTTCATCACCACGTGTTTGCATTAGCTTCAAGGTTTCAATTCAAAATGTTCTCTCATTGGACTAAGTGAAGAATATGATGCCACTACCCCATCTCTCCATCTCATTCACTAGTAGAATGCTTTGCATTCACTGATAAAATAATGTCCAATGCCCTGTACACACGATCGGTTCGTCTAATGAAAACGGACTGATTTCATCGGACGAACCGATCGTGTGTGGGCTCCATCAGTTTCCCCCCCCCCCCATCGGTGAAAAATATAAAAAAAAAAACGATCGTCTGTGGGGAAATCCATCGGTCAAAAATCCACGCATGCTCAGAATCATGTCGACGCATGCTTGGAAGCATTGAACTTCATTTTTCTCAACACATCGTTGCGTTTTACGTCACCGCGTTGGACACGATCGGATTTTTACCCGATGGTGTGTAGGCAAGACTAATGAAAGTCAGCTTCATCGGATATCTGATGAAAAAATCCATCGGTTCGTTTTCATCAGACTAAAGCGTTCTCTGAATGGCTCCTGTGCTGAGCAGGCGACCATCTGTATTCACAATGTAGCAGTGCAGCCACTCGGCACTGGACCTGGAAGATAAGGGAAACCGCTGTAGTAGCGGTGCCTACTACAGCGATTTCCAGCTTCCACGGGGATCCCACCAGGTTTGGAACATTCAAGCTGGATGTAACTATGCAAAAATATCTATATCTAGAAATCATCTTTACCTTTACCAAACGTACAGTTATTCTTTAGCTTTAGGGGTTCATCAAGAAAAGAAGGATGCCATTTGCAGGAACTGGGGGATTACTATTTTGGGGATTTCTCATGAAAAACATGTCAGCTGCAGTTTAAATAAATGTTTGATGACTGCAAATAAAAATGGAAAGGTAATTTTATAACCATGGCTTTGTGGCAATTATAAATGTAATATAAAATTATCTGAAAAAACATGGTAAAAGCTGGTATACATGGGCCGAACCTCCTCATTTTTATTTATTATTTTATTTTTAGTTCCGCCCGTTAAAGAAAACATACAGTGTGTACCAGGCATCAAGTTTAATTTATGCCCATTGCAATGCTTACTATGTCCTTCCTCCTTGTTGAATTTTGGGTCGCAGTAGCAAGCATCTGCCAAGCTTTCATGACAGCTAGATATGAAGAAGGCACAATTATCAGTTAGTTAAGAAGTGAGCAGCAAGGAATGTTGAGAAGTCTCTCTAAAACCATTCAGAGAACAGGCCAGAACTTGCATAGGAGATCAAACGCCAACACCCTGCTCGAATCTGCTCTCACATAGTGAAAACACCTACTCGATACAAATCTCAGCCGCATACCAACACATGAACACTGATACATGATGTGAATGAGAAAAATGATATGCATGGAGGTTTAGTGACCACGTGTGATAAAAATATACAGTATGCTTTCCATAAACACTTCCTCGGTGACCTTGTGCTTTTAATAACCATAAACATAGTAACGCTCATCGGTTGAAAGTGGTTTATAACCTACACAGTATTGTAATCGATCTTAAAAAGTGTCTTGTTTAAAGAGATTAGAAAGCCCACCACCCTGGTGGCAGAAGTATACATGAAATGAGTCTGAAGGAGGTTATGTACCAGTAGAGGAGAGTGCGTTAGCCGTTTTAATGTAGAACTGTTAATTAAATCAATGGTGTTACACTATAAAAGTCTGTTTTGTGTTTTCATCCCTCCAGAGAATCTTTTGGGGAACCACTGGTGAGTGCTTATAACCAACGCCACAAGCTGTGCATGCCACAATAATAACCAAAAACCAACGCCACATAAGGTATTGGTTCCATTGATCCAGGCGGAGGAGAATCCTTTGGGTGGCCAATGGAGAGGTCACAGTATCTACTCTGTTGGAGATGGTGTTCATTAAAAGCATTGTTACATTCCCCCTCAAAGTGTTTATGACCTACTCATAAGTGTGGGGTCCAGTTATTGTCCAACTATCAGAATGAAGGTGTACTTTATTGATTATTTGCACTGGGGATATTTGTATCTTTATCTTTTCTTATTTTATTATACCGTATATACTCGAGTATAA
Organism: Rana temporaria; assembly: GCF_905171775.1. Classification (NCBI taxonomy): domain Eukaryota; kingdom Metazoa; phylum Chordata; class Amphibia; order Anura; family Ranidae; genus Rana; species Rana temporaria. The sequence goes on from NC_053490.1 coordinate 401,541,670, forward strand.
GTCGTGTTTTTCAGCACATTTTTTTGTGCTGAAAATGCCCCCTTTGGCTTATACTCGAGTCTGTGTCTGCATACCTGTTGAGAGCCGTGTCATGCAGAGACGGCGGCCATCCAGTGTACAAAAGTCGCGCCTCCTCCTCGTCCGTGATAGGGGAACATTCAGTAAGTCAGTGTTCAGTGTTCCGCCTATCACAGGTGTCCTCTCATCCTCTTCCCATGGATTAGAAAGAGAGGATGTCTGTGATAGGTGGAACACTGACTTGCTGCTGGAAAACCGAGTATTCTGCCTATCACGGGCGAGAAGGAGGAGGCGGCGCAGCTTTTGTACACTGGATGGCCCCCGTCTGAAGGCAATGCATGACACGGCTCCCAACAGGTATGGCAGTTGTTTCTATGCAGCATCGATAACCTCCTCCACCTGATGTAATCTGGAGCCCTTGGGCTCAGAGCTGCAGATATTTCCATAAAATATTTTAATATAGGCAGATCATTCTCGTTGCTTGATTGATATCATCAGTGCTTTATATACGTTGCCAAAGCAATGACTTGAGCATGCAATGTGCAATGCTTTGCAAGTGTGGTGATCAGAAAAATATCATCTGTGTAGTTTGTTAAATGAGAAGGATGGTGAATACACTATGCACAGTGAAGCTGGAAATGGGCATTGTTGACCCTCTTTTCCGATTACTTTCGCTGCTGCATTCTCACCCTAGACTTATACTCGAGTCAATACGTTTTCCCATTTTTTTGTGGCAAAATTAGGTGCCTCGGCTTATATTCGAGTATATACGGTACTTTATGCATCTTTTCATTTCAATTTTGGACACTTCATAAAATTTTCTGTATCGACACTTGTTGCACAATTTATATGTATATACATATTGTAGCTGTATAATTTTCATATGCATTTGATACTATTAAAGTTTGGGAATACTAGATTAGACTTCTAAAAATTGTATTCAAAAAGGTTATGAGATTTTATAATACCAAATTGATCATTATCTATGATATGTTTTTAGTGTTCGCCCAATAAGTCAAGTGATTTAATGATTTATATTCATTATTGCGATTTCACAAGGGCTGCAATATCTGTACAGATATATTATGTATGGACAGGGCAACTAAAAAAAGCAGTACAGCCAGCCCACCTGTACTGGGCTTGTGCCCCATGAGTTCAAAAGGGGGGCCCAGGCACCTGCCAAGCAGGAGTGTCGGCTGCACCGGTTTCCCGATTGGCCAAAATGTCAGGCGATTCTTTTGAACGCCTAGTGCCTGGAGGAGGAGAGCGAGGAGACACCGCGAAAAATGCTCCAGGAGAGGACAGCCCGTACCGGAGCAGCTTTCCCTGAGTCCGCCATGCTCTCACTGCCCACATCCAGGGTAAGAACAGCAGATGGTGGTGGGCTGTGTTAGTGCTGCAGGGGGGTAATGCCACTCCACCGGTGGCCCGGGGTTGGGGTTGTTTGCCACCTTCCCCCTAAAAAAAAAAAAAAAAGCCCCACCAGCCGCCACTGCTTTTAAAATCATTTTGAAAGCAGCCAGTCAAAACTAGAAGGGAATAAATGTCAGTTGTAAAATTAGGTAGCAGAGCAGTTGTACGGAATACAAGTGGCAGAAGCACTTTGTTCGTTTTGCCCTTTGTGACGGCTCTGTTAAATGATGTAATACATTTTTTTATTAGAGGTAAAATGGAATGACCTTCTACCATTTAGACTCTATAAAGGATTCTGTATATCACTGCAAGCTTTTATACTTTAGACTACTGTGAAGGGAAGCGGTAAAAGATGTTTCCATTGGATGGCTGCTCACTCTTGTGTTCTAGAAAGATAAAGTGTTAAAAAAAAAAATCTAATAACGCCCAGTAGCTCACTTCCACCCTTTTAATAGATTTTACCTTCTAACGGACATATGGTTTTCATTCAAAATTACATTCATAAAAGTTACATATAGATGTTCCCCGGCAACGTCGCTGGACAAAATAAATAAAACAAACAAACAGGTCTTATAAAGCATGGGTATAGGTCCATGACACTTTTCAAACATTACTAGAAGCTGGATTATTTATTTATTTTTTTATTATGAAATTGCCTATGATTTATTCATGTAAAATACCTAAGAAATGTACTAAACATATATCCAGATATGTACACTCTTGAACTCCAGGAAAAAAAAAGTGTAATATATATATATATATATATATATATATATATATATATATATATATATATATATTTTTATATTTTGACAGTTGAGTTGTAAAAAATATAATACCTCTAATGAATGTTCAGATCTTCAGGCTTAGCCATGCACTCAATTTAACTGACACAGTGGGGGTTATTGACTAAAACGGCATGGTGTAAAATCTGCTGCAACTCTGTAGAGAAACCAATCAGCTTCCGGGTTTTATTGCCAAAGCTTAATTTACCAAGATGAAGTTAGAATATGATTGCCCATCATGCACAGCTGCACCAGATTCTGAGTGCACCAGCTCTAGTAGATCCCCCCCCCCCCCCCCATTTTATTAGAATTTTTTTTTAAAAAAATTGTTTATGATCAACTTTAAATAAAAACTATTTTCGGACAACCAGTTTCTTTGCTCTTACAGTGGAACTTCACTCTCAATCAACATGGAATATTTGAAATCCTTATGCTGCTAGCATTAATAAAATTGATAAAATACTTTGAATGTTAAAATTAACTAAATTAAGTTGTTGGTTTGTGGTGTTTGGATACAGTGAATTTCCGCTTTAATAGCTCCATTTAAAAAGTACTTATTGTTGCCCCTTGAGGGGACGAGGCTTGTTGAAACATGGATATGGAATGCCCACTTTAGAGGAGGAGTTTGGATGGACTACGACTGTCCCATACGTTTTTTTTTTTTTAAAGGATCCTGGTGAATATAAAAAAAAAAAAAAAAAACCACACACACACACCCCAGCAGTTACCACCCTAGTAGATAATTAGCTAGATTCAGGTAGAGTTAGGTCGGCGTATCAGTAGATACGCCGACCTAACTCAGAATCTGCGCCGACCTAAGTTTAAGTGTATTCTCAAACAGAGATACACGTCGTCCTATCTTAGGGTGCAATATTTAGGCTGGCTGCTAGGTGGCGCTTCCATTGCGGTCGGCGTAGAATATGTAAATCACTAGATACGCCTATTCACGAACGTACGCCCGGCCGACGCAGTACAGATACGCAGTTTACGTAACGCTTTATCAGGCCTAAAGTTATTCCAACAAATAGTTGGAATAGTAATGTTAAAGTATGGCCGCCATTCCCGCTTTGAAATTCAAAAATTTTACGTCGTTTGGGCAAGTCGTCCGTGAATAGAGATTTACGTCATTTACGTCCACGTCAAAATCAATAGGCCCGTGCGGCGTATGTTGCCGCAATGCACACTGGGAAATGTAGGCGGACGGCGCATGCACCGTTAAAAAAAAACTTCAATCACGTCAGGTCAAACAAAATTATAATAAAACATGCCCCCTCAGCCTTTTTCGAATTAGACGCACTTGCGCCCGCCGCATTTACGCTACGCCACCTTAAGTTAGGAGGCAAGTACTTTGAGAATACAGTACTTGCCTCTCTGACTTAAGGCGGCGTAGCGTAAATACGATACGCTACGCCGCCTTAAAGTTGCGGCGCTCTCTGTGAATCTACCTAAATATCTTTGCTGATAAAGCAGGAATGGGTGGGTGGAGCAGTAATAAACTCTCATCAGCAAATATTTTTTCACTTTGAATGATAATTGTGCCGTCATGTAACACTCTACCCAAATTAAGTTTTTTTAATTTTCTTCACACAAGTAGAGCTTTATTTTGCTCTATTTTTGTTTTTAATAAAAAGGACTGAAAGAAAAGAAAAGAAAAAAAACTGGCATTACTAATGAGCACTAAATTGATGGACACTAATCAGGGGACTGATGATTAGTGCCCCGAATACATGTCCGTGTGTTCCCTGCGAGGAGATGCCGCTGATCAGCTCTCCTTGCCACACACTCTGTCAGTGTGAGGTGATGAAAGCAATCACCAGCACTTCCGAGTTTACATGTGACCTGCTGTGATTGGACACAGCCGATCACATGGTTAAAGAGCCGCATTCGTTAAATTGCATAGATATGCCATTGACATTCAATTAATTTATTTGCTATTTAAATACCTTAATATTTATATATTTAGTAGAACATCTGGTCTATCTCTCCCACGGGAGTTGACTTATATCCTGTATTCCCCAGGCACCGCACTCTATCATGGGAGCCAAGCGGCATCTTTCCCAAGATTCAGTGTGGAACGACACCTAGCGAAATCTCCTGTGATTTAGAAAAAAGGAAGTGACATGCGACACCGGTCACGTGATGAGGGCGTTGAATGCTGGGAAATAAGCATTCACCGCATACAGGAAATAGGTGCTTGTGGGCTTCCAGTGCCCACCAGCAAAATGGAAACGTCCTGCAGCAATTTTTATAAATGATCCTTGAGAACGATAACGGACTGCAGAGGTTTTAGAAAAACGAAAAAGTGAGTAACGATTTGTAATGGGGTAATTAATTCAATGGTGAAAAAAAATAATAAACAAATCGCTGCGGGATCTCCGCTTTAAGCAGGGGGGCAGAGAGTTGAAGTTACTCCCTAAGGAGCTCAGCGAGTTCGGATTGGAGGGGACCCCCTTACACACAGCACCCGGGGACAAATCTGAGGATGTCAATCACAGGCTTGTAGCTCCCCCGCCCATCATTTTTTAGCCACATGATATCAGGAAAACTAGTCAGAAGTGAATTGCATCAGACAGAAAGCTAACCAAGTGCTCTTGATTGAGACTATTACACACTAAAGAAGGATATACTTTGGTCATTTTACATGTCAGAGGTTTACAATTACTATAAGAATAACACTCACTAGACTTATTATGCAAACAGATATCTATTCATATAGGAACAAAAAAATATATATATTTCATAAGCTGATGCCCTTTATTCCTCCATTACCAGCAAAGATATTACCTACTAGAGTGCTTTTTAATAGCCAGCAATACCCTTTACAATAGTGGACCATGCCTGCATAATGTGTATTAAAATGGTCACTTGTAATCTCCATCGAAAGCCAATAAAATGACACAGGAGCACAACTTTAGTGTTTTCACCTTATAACCGGAAGTAACTAAACAGAGACCAGGTATTATTTCAATGAAAGCTGCAGATTAATTTTTTTTTATTTCATTTTTAAAAAGTAATTTTTACAGTTTAAAGCTTATATGAGATTTTAATAGTCAAGTTTGTATATACTTTAATTCTTTAATATTATGTATTTTTTTTACAACACTTTAAAAATATTCCATTGGCTTAATGTGGTGTGACTAAATAGTAAAAACAACCCCCCAAGCAGCAATCAGCTTATACTTAGATAATTGGCTTTTTACAATTACCCCAGTGATTTTTATAAAGATTTTTTTCGGAAAAGCTTTTCGAGCCATTAGTCTATGACAGTGAATGATATTATAATATAGCAGCAATCTATGCAGACAGTTAGGTCTCTCTCTGTTAATAGCTGACAATTAAAATGGCTTATTCTAAGATTTTTCTCTAAGAACCTTGGAGCTAGCAGAACATATATCTGTATTCTGACAAAGCTAAGGCTACTGCACAAATGTAAAATAAAAATGAATCTAGCTGGAAGTACAACAAAGTACACTTAATTATAAGACCACTAAAACCTAAGTGGACATTGCTCTAGGAATGAAGAAACCAAGAACTACTAATAACATACTAATAAATATCTACGCTGCCATTTCAAAGCCAGTTATAGGAAACAAAGAGGTCATCAAGGTAAGAGGGCTTAATGACTTATGCACAATCAGTAAAATGGTTCTTAAATGCCAGCGCCATAAAAAAAAAAAAAAAAAACACATTCAGGACATATCCATTAGCTAATATACAGTATGTGGGCAGGTTTGAACAAGTACACAGAACATACAGGCCCAGATTCAGAAAGGACTTACGACGGCGCAGCGCCATGTACGCCGTCGTAAGTCCTAATCCGAGCCGTCGTATCTATGCGCCTGATTCTTAGAATCAGTTACACATAGATATCCATTAGATCCGACAGGCGCAAGTCTCTTACGCCGTCGGATCTTAACTGCATTTTTTTTTTACGGCTAGGTGGCGCTTCCGTCGAATTCCGCGTCGAGTATGCAAATTAGCTAGATGAGCAAATTCCTGAACGAAAAGGCCGACGCAGTACAGATACAATGTTTACGTTAGGCTTTTCCCGGCGTAAAGTTGCCCCTGCTATATGAGGCGCAGCCAATGTTAAGTATGGCCGTCGTTCCCGCGACGAAATTTGGAATTTTTACGTCGTTTGCGTAAGTCGTCCGTGAATGGGGCTGGACGTCATTTCACGTCGAAACCAATGACGTCCTTGCGGCGTACTTTGGAGCAATGCACACTGGGAAATTCCACGGACGGCGCATGTGTTGTTCCGCAAAAACGTCAATCACGTTGGGTCACAGTAGTTTTACATAAAACACGCCCCCCTGATCAAAATTTGAATTAGGCGGGCTTACGCCGGCCGATTTACGCTGCGCCGCCGCAACTTACAGAGCAAGTGCTTTGAGAATACAGCGTAATGTAAAGCGGATACGTTACGCCCGCACAAAATTACGCCGCTGGACGAGAATCTGGGCCACAGTCTTCTATTGACCCCAACAACCGAGGTCACAGAACTACTACAGGCTTTTTAAAGCAAGGCAAAGAAAAAAGTAGAAAGATTTGTAAAAAAATGTACCAACCCAAATTTAAGTTGAATCAAAAAAGGGCTGGAGACTCGGATGCTCTTCAATCAAAGTCCTTTATTTAGTTACATGGGTACACGCTACTTTGACGCATTTTGGCTAAGAAGCCTTCATCAAAGCTTAGCCGAAACGCGTCAGCTTAGCGTCTACCCATGTAACTAAATAAAGGACTTTTATTCAAGAGCATCCGAGTCACCAGCCCTTTTTTGATTCAAGCATTGCATTTTGGGGCCTGAACGTCCTGGCTAGAGCACCGGTCCACAGTTCATGGATCATCATATTGGCAGTGGAGCTGTGGTATCATTTGGCTTCTCAAATTTAAGTTGCACCTGTGCACAGACTATGGACATTAAAGAGTAACTCCATTTTAGAAAAAAATTACTGTATTTATCGGCATATAACACGCACAGGCATATAACACGCCCCTTCATTTTAAGAGGGAAGTTTCAGGATTTTAAAGAAAAATTTAAATAAAGAACTTTGAAGCAAAATAAGGGCCAGTGCCCATCAATGCAGCTTGATCAATGCCCATCTGCAACTTCACAATTGCCCATTAATGCAGCTTGATCAATGCCCATGCGTAGCCTCACAATTGCCCATCAATGCAGCTTGATCAATGCCCATCTGCAGCTTCACAATTGCCCATTAATGCAGCTTGATCAATGCCCATCCGTAGCCTCACAATTGCCCATTAATGCAGCTTGATCAATGCCCATCTGTAGCCTCACAATTGCCCATAAATGCAGCCTGATCAATGCCCATCTGTAGCCTCCCAATTGCCCATCAATGCAGCTTGATCAATGACCATCTGTAGCCTCACGATTGCCCATTAATGCAGCTTGATTAATGCCCATCTGCAGCCTCCCCATTGCCATGAATGCAGCCTGATCGAAAACCCATCTCAGGGAGGGGGCGGGATGAGCGCCATCAGATTGCATACAGCGAGAATTTCCTGTTTACTTGGCGGCCTCTTTAATACAAAGTCCCACCTCCTGGACCCGCTTCTATGATAGACAGAACACTGGTCCAATGCCGGCCCAGGAGACGGGACTTCCTATTACGGAGCCTGCTGAGTAAACTGGAGCTTCTCGCTGTATGTAATCTGACGGCTCTCGTCCCACCCCGTTCTCTCTGAGGCAGCCCAAATTGCAGTATCGGCGTATAACACGCACACACTATTTGCAACCGATTTGCAGGGTGAAAAAGTGAATGTTATAGGCCAATAAATACAATATATGCTTTGTGGGTGACCCCGTCAGTACTCTCCCGCCCATCATCTTTCGAATGAAATAACAAAGCCGGGTCCAAAATTGTTGGTCGAACTGTTTGGGTATTGTGACAGCTGCCGGTGGCGGCTGTTAGAATACAATAGCCTGTACTACAGATTCTTCCATCCACTGTGGATGGTGGGATCTGTTTGATTTTTCTCTCAGTGTATGGGCAGCTTAAGTTACTTGTATTTATATTATTTTCATGCTAGGTGCATGTATGCCATGTGATACAAAAGGTCCAGTTAAAAACAGACTTCTTTATAAATGCAGAGCAGGTCTAATAACACAGCAAAATTCAAATGATCATCAAGGGACAGGAAACAAGAACCAATAATTAAAATGTCATGTTTTCCATAAGCAATAAATTACTCAGCTTTCCCCGCCATACAGATTTATTTCTGTACAAGACTGGCGCCTATGTGGAACTAGAATTTTGCAGACTTCCATACCACAATTATTTTTAAAAAGGTGCAAATGTTACCATGTGGCTTTGAATGGTAATATTTACAATGATAGCCATAGTCTGAGATACACCGAGCTACAGAACTACTGTAAAACCAAAAGTAAAATTAGAAAGGGGATTTTTGCTCCAAAATATTTTACAGGATATTTCGCATAAATCAGTTGCAAGGATTGTAACTTCTGTGGAGATGCTGATTGAGGGCCCATTCCAAATTAAATAATAAATGTTATACTTACCTGCTCTGTGAAATAGTATTGCACAGAGCAGCCCTGAGCCTCTTCTGGGGTGCCCCATTGGCGCGCTCAAGCTCCTCTCCTTCTCTGTGTACCCCCATAGCAAGCTGCTTGCTATAGGGGCACTCCTGCGGATTCCCTCTCTAACTGGGCTGTGTGCGTCCATAGACACACACACACACACACACACACGTGTCTTGGCCCCTCCCCCAGCTCTTACCTCACAGTATTTGATTGACAGCTGCAGGAGCCACAAGCTCCCGCTGTTGCTTCTGTGTCCATTAAGGATAGGAACACTGTGGGGGACATGGCTGCATTCTGTGTCCAGTAAGGATAGGAGCAATACAACTAGGATATTTTTTACCTTTACCTTTCACACTGAGGAGTTTTTCAGGCGTTTAAAAATAGCGCCTAAATATCGCCTGAAAAACTCCTGCCCTGCAGTCTCAGTGTGAAAGACCGAGAGCACCTTCAGCCCCAGTGTGAAAGGGGCCTTAAAGTAAAACATGTTTTGGCTTTAAAACCACTTTGAATGATACATACATTTACTTTAAAGTCCTTGCAATGGACAAGGGGGCACTCTTTGTGCCGGGAAGAAAAAAAGGTTTAACCTTCATATACAGAAGAATTCTTCATGGTAAGAGCCATGAAAATGTGGAATCGGAAGCTAGTTCTAGCCCAGCGTTTATTATTTGAAAAAAAATAAAAATACGTTTGTTGCCTATCTAATGCCACGTTTCCACTGTGCCACAATTATCTTCTTCTCACCCACAACCATGTTCAGCCCCACCTACTTTCCTAATCTCCCAGTTGTTCAGGATCACACTGGGCCACTTCTATCCCCGTCTATGATTAAAGCTAAATCCCAGCCTTACCTTCAGTCTTGCACAGTTTTAGATCTCCCCCCCCCCCCCTCCCATTCTGAAATGGATTACGGAGGGCCATATTCTGGTAGAAAGTAGGCGGGCGGCGCGTAAGCCATTTACACTCCGCCGCCCCAACCTACAGGAGCAAGTGCTGTATTCCCCAAACACTTGCTCCGTAGTTTGGGGCGGCGTAGTGTAATTGACCCGGCGTATCCCCGCGTATATCCAAGGGGGCGGCTTGTATTTAAATTAAGCGCGCCCCCGATTCGAACGAACTGCGCATGCGCCGGGCTTAAAATAGCCCAGTGCGCATGCTCCAGTTCTCGGTGTAAAACGTCAATGACGCCGACATGTGAGTCATTGACATAAAGTCGTATTCGCGGACGACTTCGTAAAACGACGTACCTGACGGGAAAACACGACGCGGACCCGACGCCATACTTAACATGGTGTACGTGGGACTGGCGTAAGGTTACCCCTCATATAGCAGGGGTAACCTTACGCCTTAGCGACGGTTACGCAACATGATTTTGTTTGTGAATCGGCGTATTAGGCTCATTTGCATAAACAAATGAGACCTGAACGTAAACGCCACCTAGCGGCCGGCGGAGTAATTACATTTAAGATCCGTCGTATCTTAAGCGTATCTATGCGAAAATGATTCTAAAGGCTCATACACACGGTAGGACATCCAACAAAATTTCCCTTGGATTTTTGTCCTAATTGATTTGTCCTGCCACACCCATAGCATACACACAGTCAGACTTTTCTGCAAACTTTTCTAAAAGTTTCCTAACATCACGTGTTTTTTTTTGCTCTTTTCTGCTCTTTACCGCCACCCTTTGGTTAACTTCTGCTATTGTTTGTTGCTTTTAACATTGGTTTTGAGCATTCGTATTTGCACTTTGTCCAAAAGTTGGTTGGATTGCTGTACACACAGTCACACAAAGCACCATCTGACTTTTGTTGCCGAAAAGTTGGTCCGTTCGCAGACCCAACTTTTTGTTGGATGAAACCAGAAAAAGTTGGTCTGATGGAGCGTACACACGGTCGGACAAATTTGAAAAGTTGCAGATTTTGAAGTTGGTTGGCCAAAAGTTCTACCGTGTGTACAGGGCTTAAGAATCACTTGCATAGATACGCGGCCCAAAAAAGAGAGATACGATGGAGTATCCTGAGATACTCCATCGTAACTATACTCAGAATATGGCCCCCAGATTTCACTGCACAAGGGGAGCTTCTCATGCTGTGCATTAGAAACTAAAAACAAGTTAGAGTCTGATAGGTTTCCTTGTTGCAGGGCACCTAGTATCCCTGGCCCTAATGTTCCTGGCCCACCCCTTTAATTAACTGGATTTCAGTTTTTTTAATCATGAAGGCTCAGGATCATAAGTGAGCGTTACCTAGGGCAGTTAACATCTGCTTAGGAAAAACCCATTCTTCCAGACCAACCTCCACCTTTCCAGGGATTTTGATATTTGTAGAACTCCTCCAGAAGAGCTTTCAAGTGCCATTTTTTATTAGTGCACTAAAACTCACATTATTTATTTGCCATGTGTTGCACTACTCGGCAATATACACCAGTTGGAAGGTGCATTGGGGTGCCATTCTGAATGCACGCTTAACGTACATTGCTGCGATAAAAAACATTCCTGCACAGAAATACCTAGAATAAGACTGGGAAGGACAGCACAAGTACAGGCTAGATCTGGGAAGTACTGCAGACTCAGGGGGAGACCCACCAGATCGGAATTGCTCTATATTTTTCTGATAAAAGCTAAAATTAGGATGTCAATGTTTGGGGCAAAACAAATTAGGATGTCAAACAAGATTTTTGTGTAAAAATTGGTCTTCCATCATGAATGTGGACATTTACTAGAGCATGGGGAAAAACATGCAGCCCCATTAGGAAATAAATCATGATCTCCAACACTGCCAGACGTGATAACCATCCTGGCACCAGGTGAGAACTATTCAAGTGCGGGATACAGGAACATTTTGCAGTGGGTTAGCATTTATAATACAGTTTTGATATATTTTAGGCGATTGTAACTCTTGACATCGGTCTATACCCTTAATTCACCAATGACAACGTAGTGAAAATATAGATGTAGCACTACCCCCGAAGGAGCTGCTGGTTTACATTTGGGCCTGCCATTACCTTACTGTTCCATACGCTTGTTTCAGGGGTTCTCCTTGAAGAGAGTTATCCACAAGAATGTCTGCACCAAACACGAAGTCTCTTTCAAGGTTTTTATTGAACAAAGTTCTCCAACAGAGGGGTAGAGGGATGGGGAAAGACTCAGGTACCTTTGCGTTGCGGATCACGGGTACAACTTAGATCCAGAGGATTAACTAAGCTCCACACTGGGATTTCAGCAACCACCAGATAGGTCTACTCTCACCGGCCTAGCAGCTGGCGCGAAGCTCGTCAAAGTCTGTGCCACAGACTTGATAAGTGTTTCCAGGCCGTCCCACGATTTTCTGCCACAAGATCGTGTAACCACTCGCACACTTCGTATAGTTCCAATGAAGTACACAACTCACGGTGCCAAGAATCATTCAGCCAGGCCGGCAGCACAGTGAGGTAAATTTGCCAGGACATGTCCTTCAATTGAATTCCACTGGTTCAGCTTCATTCCATAGGTAAGGTAGCGAAGGACCATCCCTGCATCAGTAAGGCCCAGAAACTCCTGGGCCTACTCTCATTTGCGAGGCCTCGGATCAGCCGGTCCCGAGGCTATGAAAAAGCTTGTACATCCCTGAGGCCAGGAGGGCCATCAGGTCAGGATCGGAGGACGAACCCCGCCAAAACAGCTTCTGTCCCATTAAGTACCCCTCCCCAGAATGCACAGCGTGTTGACCACACCCCCTGAGTTGCTTCTGGGGAAGAGATACCCAATGCATCCAGCCTGCTGCCTTTCTAATCTTGACCTGCAGTAACAGCGACACCCACCGTCAAGGGGAAAATTGTGCAACCCAGCTGAACTGAAGCAGAACCAACAACTTAGCATAATCCTTCTGAGCTAAACTACAGCTCAGACAACTAAAATGTAACACATAGCGCCTACTCAATGGGAGCATGGCGCTACATAGATAATAGACGAGGTGAATGGACAAGTGAAAAACAAGATGAATGCTGGTCCTGCTAAACCTTTCAATAGTGTGAAAACACTTGAATATTTTTCTTCAGGAGAAAGCGAACAAAGAGAGACATTTACAATGAAGCATAACATATATAACTAGATATTGAGCACAAGAGTGCCACCAGCTCTGGCCGTAAGCCAATGTTTTATATCCCGCCAACAAGGACAAAAATAATAAAGCCAGGTTTTGAGAGACCTTGCCACAGGACGTGAGCCAAGAAGACAATAAAATAGACTGGGAACACAGAGAAGTCCTTGCATTGATTTTACTGACAGCTGAAACTGTAATGAAACAATAACATTATACAAACATGCCCTGCTGTCCAATGTTTCAGAAATATTGTACAATCGATGTCTGAATATGAGCATATGTTAAAGTGACACTTAGGCTGCATTCACACCTGAGCGTCGGTCGTTTTTTCCGGTGTTTTTTTCCGGCGTTTTGGTCGCGCGTATTCATGCTTATTTGCGCGTTTGCATACAGCGTCGTCCGACGTTTTTGTATTTCGACATTTTTTATTTTAGCCAATAGGAAAAATGATCATCTTTTCATCACTTGTTGCTATGTTGGTAGATTTGTTTAATTTTCTGCCTGGGTGAAATGTTCTATTGATTAAAGCGACGAAACGCCCGTAGCAAACGCTCGTTGTTGCGCTAGTCGATTGAATCAAGCGTTTCCATTACTTTCTATGGGAAATGGAAACGCTCAAAAACGATCAAACCGCCCCATACGCGCGACAAAAAAGGGTCCGGAACTTGTTTGAGCTTCAGTCGTTCGGCGTCAGGCGTATTGGCATGGAGATGTGAACCATCTCCATAGGGAACAATGTATTTTTTCCCCTCTAGCGTATTTGAGCGTCGCGCTTCAGATGACAAAACGCTCAGGTGTGAATGCAGCCTGAATGATATCCTTATTCTCCTAAAAATAATCCATACACATCCACTACTACTGAAATTAAATTCACATTGATTATATTAAACCTAAAATACGTTTATACATAATGCTTCTGCTACTAATTTTTTTTAAATAAAGTTTGTAAATACTCAATTTACGTGGTCACATAATCTTGTCCTGCTCAATCCCATCTGCAGGGAAAGGTCTGGATGAGGAGCATCTAACAATCCTATGACATAACTACATATGTCACATAAAGAAGCCTGAAATAGCTTCCTGTGTCTGCCGAGCACTGATTGGTGCTGTAGCAGTCACATGACAAATTACGATTACCTTTTATTTTATTTGTATTTAAAACCTTTAACTAAAAAAAAAAAAGAAACAACTGTGTGGATTATAAAGCATTAGGCTTTAATTTGTTAATGTATTTAATTCTGCTTGTACTATTAAAGTGGTTCTAAAAGCAGAAGGTTTTTACCTTCATGCATTCCAGGGATGGACTGGCCATTGGGACTACAGGGAGTTTCCCGGTGGGCCGATGGCTCAGTGGGCCGGCTTCAGTGACAGCAGACCGCCGCCCCCCTCCGCTCCTTTGTCTCTCCCTTCCCGCAGCGCTCACCTCCTCTCCCTCCCCGCAGCGCTCAACTGGGGGGAGCAGAGAAGCAGGGGGGACAACAGAGGAGCATGGGGGAGGGGACAGACAGCTGACTCAACAGCTATGGCCTGGGAGTTTCTCACTTCTGCCTAATCTTGTACCATAAGGGGGGGCACCGAACTGATTCTTTCCCCCGGGTGAATTAATGTCTAGCTTCCCCATTGGTACTGCCTATGAGAGTACCAGTACCAGCCGTTCTACTCTAATAAAGTAGGAAGGGTAGTGAAGGGGGAAAAAGGGGGCTTGGGTGGCCGGGGGGGGGGGGGGGGGTGTGGGAGTTGTCCGGCCACCATGGGAGAGACCTGTCAAAGTGGGCCAGTCTGGATGAAGTCCAGGGCCAAATTTTTGTCCCAGTCCAGCCCTGATGCATTCTATGCATAAAAGGTAAAAATCCTTCTGGATGCAGCTCCCCAAGCACCCCCTTATATTTACCCAAGCCCATTCCTAATCCAGCGATGTACATGAGAGAAGCAACTCTCCCGAGTCTCTCTCTCTCTCTACTCATTGGCTCACACAGCAGCAGAAGCCATTGGCTCTCGCTGCTTTCATTCATAGCCAGTGAGCCAACGAGGAGAGAGTTGGGGATGCACTCTGCGTGTAAATGGACGATGCTCATTTACAGGGGCACGGTGGGAGGCAAGACCACCAGTAGGGGATCCAAAAGAATGAGGATCGGGTCTGCTCTGTGGAAAACCTTTGCACAAAGCCAGCAAATATAACATATTTGTCCATTCTCGATCCCCTTGATTGCTTCCCCGATATGGTGCTTAGCCATGCTCTTATCCTAGATGAAGTATGAATAAAAAATACATGCATCAACATTTTAGGAAGTAGTAGGGAAAAATTCTTGTTGCTAGTTTTTCAAATCGTTTTTGCTATCAATTATTCAACATGACAATAGAATCTGAAAACAAGGCTATTAATAGTCGGTTCACACTAGGGCGACACGACTTCCAGCGCGACTTTCAGAGACGACTCCGACACGACTTGAACATGAACCACAGGGCGATCTGGGGCGATTTACAACACGACTTGAAGTCGTCTCCAGGACAGGAGACTTTCCAGTGGCCAATAAAACAACAATCAGCTCTAGGGGAGTGAGGGGAGGGAGAGGTTTGCCTGAGAAATGTATGTTATCTTCCTGGAAAGTCGCTTCAGTTAAGACAGTGATCAGACTTGGAGGCGACTTCCATTGAAATCAATGGGTAAAAATCGCCTACAAGTCGGATTGAACCTTTTCTGAAGGCCTTGAGTCGTGTGTATTAAAACCGCTCCCATTCACTTCCGTTGTTTTTCTCTACAGCGCGACTTGGGACGACTTGAGGCAACATGAAGTCGGATCGCAAGTCGCCCCAGTGTGAACCGGCTCTTAAACAGACAGGTGTTCAGCACAATAGCCAAATAGGAAAAACAAACATCAAACTATTCTTTGAACATTGAAGGATTTTGTTTTATGTTAGCTATGGCTTTAGTGAGTTTTCCCCTAACCTTAATCTGGATGATCAGCTCTGTGATCTGGCAGAACTTGAGCTCAGGTCATATGAGGCAAAGCTTAAAAAACGGCTCATGCTATAGGCATTATTTGTATACATATGTACTATAGTCAAACTAAACTGTCAAGAGGTCTTTTAACCACTTTAACCCCTGGACCATTTGTCAGCTTAAAGACCGGAGGTCTTTTTACAATTTGGCACTGCGTTGCTTTAACTGACAATTGCACGGTCGTGCAACGTGGATCCCAAACAAAATCGGCGTTATTTTTCCCCCACAAATAAATAGAGCTTTCTTTTGGTGGGATTTGATCATATTTTGCGCTATAAACAAAAATAGAGCGACAATTAAAAAAAAAAAAAAAAAAGCAATATTTTTTACTTTTTGGTATAATAAATATCCCCAAAAAAAGATATTAAAAAAAAAACATTTTTTTCCTAAGTTTAGGACGATACGTACTCTTCTACATATTTTTGGTAAAAAAAATAATATTACAATAAACGTTTATTGATCGGTTTGTGCAAAAGTTATAGCGTTTACAAAATAGGGACAGCACAGTGGTGTAGCGAGTAGCACTTTCGCCTAGCAGCAAAAGGGTCGCTGGTTCGAGTTTGCATGTTCTCCCTGTGCCCGCGTGGGTTTCCTCCGGGTACTCCGGTTTCCTCCCACACTCCAAAGACATGCTGGTAGGTAAATTGGATCTTGTCCAAATTGGCCCAGTATATATATATGTATGTTTATCTGTGTGTATGACTGTGTCCCAAGCGTGTCGAGATCCTACGGGGTAAAATGACCGCACCAGCCAAGCAGACAGTGGCTGGAAAAAGTGCCTAGAGGTGATTCAGTTTGCATGTGTAGCGCTATACAAGTCATTCATTCATTCATTCATTCAGGGGATAGTTTTATTGCATTTTTATTAATATTTTTTTTTACTAGTAATGGCGACGATCAGCAATTTTTATCGTGACTGCGACATTATGGCGGACACATCAGACACTTTTGACACATTTTTGGGACCATTGTCATTTTTACAGCGATCAGTGCTATAAAAATGCACCAATTACAGTGAAAATGACACTGGCAGTGAAGGGGTTAACCACTAGGTGGTGCTGCAGAGGTTAAGTGTTCCCTAGGAAGTGATTCTTACTGCTTTTAGAACCACATTAATAGTACAAGCAGATTGAAATACATTAACAAATAAAATAAAATAAAAAGGTAATCGTAATTTTTATCATGACTGCGACATTATGGCGGACACATCGGACACTTTTGACACATTTTTGGGACCATTGTCATTTTTACAGCGATCAGTGATATAAAAATGCACAGATTACAGTGAAAATGACACTGGCAGTGAAGGGGTTAACCACTAGGTGGCGCTGCAGAGGTTAAGTGTTCCCTAGGAAGTGATTCTTACTGTTAGGGGGCGTGGCTACACGTGACACGTCACTGATGACCGTTCCCATGAACGGTCATCAGTGACAGTGTCACAAGGCAGAATAGGGGTATGCTTTGTTTACAAAAGGCATTCCCCTGTTCTGCTCTTGCCGACCGCAATCGCGGGCCTCCCAGGTACATGAAGTTGCTGTACGCCAATCTGCCTGCCCGTGCCATCCTGTCAACGTAAATAGGCTGTCGGCAAGTGGTTGTCAAAGGTACACTTCCTGCAACCGCAACCAAATATGTCGCTTTTACGTTTTTTTTTTTAGAGAAATACTTTCCATACAGCATATGCATCTAAGACATGTCATTCTGGAGTTCCTCATCTGTCACTTTTTAGCATTGAAGGCTTGGATAAAAAAATAACAAATAAAAAATCTAAATCTTTGTTCTAGAAACTAAAAGACAAAACTATACATGATGCGGTCTACTGCTGGCAAAAGCATCTCAGGTAAGCTCCACATCAATAGTGTGTAGGAAAATGGAATTGAAAAGAGCAGCGTGGATTCACTTTCTTGCTGATGCTTTCTTTGAACCAGAGCCAGTAATTATTGCAAAGACATAAAACAAATAAATCAAGTTTTTTTTCAACTGAGGAAAGGCTGTCATCTCATATAGTAAGAAGTTTCTCTACTTGAGAAAAATACTATAAAAAAAAAAAAGGGGGGGGGGGAGGGATTTCACAGGTAAAGAACAGGAGATGAACCAATAAAGCCTATATATTATAAGACTGGCCATACACTAATATTTTTTAACCTGCTGGGTTTCTAGAGAAGAGCTGATATCAAGACTTTTTGGATAATTTCATGCTCCCAACTTTGTGGGAACAGTTTGGGGATGGCCCCCTTCTTGTTCCAACATGATTGCACACCAGTGCACAAAGCAAGGTCCATAAAGTCATGGATGAGCGAGTTTAGGGTGGAGGAACTTGACTGGCGCGTGAAGTGCATGTGAAGTGTGCGAAACGCGTCTACCCAGCAATCTGATTCCTGTAGTTTTTGGGATGTCCAGATAAAAAGGATTTTGATCTACAGTGGTGTGCGGCTATTTCTTCCAATTTCATTGTGTGCGCAGGCGAGCACACTCCTGGATCATTAGGCTTCCTGGTCTCACCTGGAGTGACGGGTGTGTCTTTTTCAATGGCATGCACAGAGCCCTGACCTCAACCCGACACAACACCTTTGGGCTGAATTAGAGCAGAGACTGCGAGCCAGGCCTTCTTGTCCAACATCAGCACCTGACCTCACAAATTAGCTTCTGAAAGAATGGTTAAATCAGGAATCTTCAAACTACGGCCCTCCAGCTGTTGCGGAACTACACATCCCATGAGGCATTGTAAAACTCTGACATTCACAGACATGACTAGGCATGATGGGAATTGTAGTTCCTGAACAACTGGAGGGCCGTAGTTTGAAGACCCATGGGTTAAACTATCCCATAGACACACTCCTAAACCTTGTGGACAGCCTTCTCAGAAGAGTTGAAGCTGTTATAGCTGCAAAGGGCGGGCCAACTCAATATTGAACCCTACGGACTAAGACTGGGATGCTATTAAAATTGAATGTCCGTGTAAAGGCAGGCATCCAATACTTTGATTAGTGAGGGTAGGGGGCGCTAATAAACTAGATTAGAAATATAACTGGATGTGAATATATCATACATAGATATTGATAATACGTATATTAAACAATAATGTGCACAAATAATGTCAATCCAGATAAAAAATAAGTCCATGCATAGTTCAGTTGTGTGAAATAATACAAAAAAATGTGCCATAGAGAAAGTTTCAATGAAGAATCTTGATAATTAAGTTGCGTGATGAAATAACCGTTCAAAGTAAAGCCTTCTCCAAAAAACACAGGTAATCCACCCGACGTGACAAGTAATAAGATGGCTCCTTACCAAAACTATATGACCCTTTAATTAAAAAGAAGTCATTAGCGCTTTGTTTACACAAAGCGCTAATGTTTACACAAAGCGCTAATTTATCTTCCTAGAAAAAGTCCAATACTTTGGGCAATATAGTGTAGATAGGAAATTGATAAAAGTGGAGGTAGGAGATCAGTAACTGTCAGAGGCAAATAAAAAAGGATAAAAAAAAAAAAAAAAAAAAGGGTCAAAAACAAATAGTCATTTATGCAAAAAAAAAAAAATGTCCCTTGCTTATGACACACAGAAGGTCGTCTTAAAATTAAAATATATTTTCAATCTGCTTTATCAGCATCCCTTCTTGGTGTCTTTTGCATATGCCTTAACATTTCTGGGAGCGTGAATCAGCAAGGTGTCATGTTAAAGATGAATGCATTCTCTCAAAGTCTGCAGAGTGATGAGAATATGAATAATGCTCACCTGACATGAAGGGATGCGAGGCGTATTCCATCACAAAGAGCTGTGATTTATTACAGTGCAACGAAACTAGTCATAAGAGATTCTTTTAAAAACATAAATGTGAACATTGGTCAAATAAAAGTACTGTATTTTCCGGCGTATAAGACGACCCGGCGTATAAGACGACCCCCTAATTTTCCAGGAAAAATTTTGATTTTGGGATATACTCACTGTATAAGACTACCCCCTTCTTACTAGTCTTTCTGGAAGCTGAGGGGGAGCCAGAACCGCTGACAGAAACAGGCTTTTTCAAATCTCACTGTGCCATTACATTACATGCCCAGACTGTGCCACTGTGCCATTACATGCCCCCACATTGCCACTGTGCCATTACATGCCCCCACATTGCCACTGTGCCATTACATGCCCCCACATTGCCACTGTGCCATTACATGCCCCCACATTGCCATTGTGCCATTACATGCCCCCACATTGCCACTGTGCCATTACATGCCCCCACATTGCCACTGTGCCATTACATGCCATCACTTGCCCCCACTGTGCCTGAACTTGTTCCCCCCCCAGTGCAATAACACTCACTTTTTTTCCCCAGCGCTGACAGTCTAACATGCTGCGATCGCGAGCGTGTATTGATTTCAAAGCCGCGCCTTCACTGCAGAGTGTTCTGTGATAGGATGAACAAAAATCTTCCCAGCAGCGCCTCTGTTATGTTTTCCGCCTATCACGGACGTCTTCTCATCTCGTCCGAGGATGAGAAGGCATCTGTGATAGGAGGAACAAAGAACAGAGGCGCTGCTGGGAAGATTTTTGTTCCTCCTATCACAGAACACTCTGCAGTGAAGGCGCGGCTTTGAAATCAATACACGCTCGCGATTGCAGCATGTTAGACTGTCAGCGCTGGGGAAAAAAAGTGAGTACTGAGACTGTACCCGGCGTATAAGACGACCCCCGACTTTGGATGCATTTTTTTGCATCCAGAAAGTCGTCTTATACGCCGGAAAATACGGTATATTACTCACAAAAAAAAATCCCACAAAAGCCATTATCTTGTTTACAATGTTTACTTGTAGTGAACCTGTATTGAATTATAATGCTACAATATGGTACCAGGTTGGTAAAGGTGGCCTGTACTGGGAGAAACATGGATGCTGTAAGCCTTCTGAAAATACAACTTTGTTCCCAGCTTCAGCAAGAAGTCGACAACCCACAATGACTATGCAGCAGTTGCATAAATGTACTGAGCCAGTTACTTAGAAACTAAAGATGGCCGTACTTGGCTTAGGCCTCGTACACACGACCGAGTTTCTCGGCAAAAACCAGCAAGAAACTTGCTGGGAGATATTTTTTTTGCAGAGGAAACCGGTCGTGTGTACATTTTCGACGAGGAAACTGTCGAGAAACTCGACGAGCCAAAAAGAGCATGTTCTCTAGTTCCTTGACGGGAAAAAATTGGCTTGTCGAGTTTCGACAGCCTAACAAGGAACTCGACGAGGAAAACGATGTGTTTCGCCCGTCGAGTTCCTCTGTCGTGTGTACAAGGCTTTCGTTTTTCACTTAGCCAGCCGGCTGAATGAAGAAAATACTGAACCGATTCCCTCATCCCCAAAATTGAGGTGGATGGGGGAATCCTCCCCTCTGCACCATTGTATTGCGATAGTGGGTCTCCTTCACTATCAGAATACACTGATCAGTGCTGCATTCGATTGGCTGCATGCGCTGATCGAAGCAACATTTTCCAACAAGCAGCCTGTTCATGTGTAGTTGATCCTTAAGGCCCGTACACGCGGTCAGATTATCCAATGGAAATTGTGTGATGTCAGGCTGTTGTCGGAAAATCCGACCGTACAGTATGTATACTCCAGCGAATAATGTTGGATTTTCCGCCAACAAATGTTGGATAGCATGCTTTAAAATTTTCCGACAACAAAATGTGTGTACAGAAGTCCGTTGGAAAAAAAAAATCCAAAGTGGAAACATGCATGCTCAGAAGCAATGCTAACCATAACACAACATTAGCAGAAGTTGCCCAAAGGGTGGCGCTAAACAGCTGAAAAAACATGTTGTTTCATGTTTGTTGGCTGACAATTATTTGCAGTTTGTATGCAAGACAAGTTCATGGCCAACGCCCTTCAGACAAAAGTCCTACGCTTTGTCCGCAGAAAATCCGATCATGTGTACCAGGCTTTAGATTGACTTCTCATAATTAGGAATGGCCATAGATAGATCGAAATTTGGTCGGTTCCTGCTGAACTTCGATCCATCTATAGCTCTGTTCTAAAGGAACAGATAAGTGAACATTTCCTATAAATAGAGAAGGGTACATTACGTAGTTATCAGTGGCAATACTTAGATCTATAAAGTACACCTTATGAGAAGGTCAAGCATCACATTAATAAGAACATCCATCATATAGCATGTGCAAGGTATGAACCGGAACATATCAAGGCCTAATAGGGCCATACTTCTGATAATAAAGGTATTGGTACCCCCATCTTTAAAAAAGTGCCCCAAAGGCACCAATAAAATAATCAATACCCACTAGAATAGAGTCAGGTCAAAAGAAAAAGGAAGGAGAGGTCACACTCAGTCCACAGGGCAGATTTAAAGTGGTTGTAAACCCCCAATTTTAACTTTTAACCATAGGTAAGCCTAGAATAAGGCTTACCTATAGGTAGTGGATAGATCTCCTAAACATGTGCCTTTTAGGAGATACTTACCTTGTAGTGAGCCAATGATGTAATCACCTCACACGCTGTGAAGAAATGGACCTCCATGCAGTTTCTTCACTCGCAAGTGCCGTGACTGACGACTCCCACGCTCGAGTGACGTCATGCGGCTCCAGCCAGTCACAGAGCTGGAGTCCATGGCCCCCAGAAAGACCACCAGCTGGGACAGCGCAGGCTTCGTTTGCAGGTAAGTGCCACATAACGGGCTAGTATGCGATGCATACTACCCCATTATGCTTTTACTTTGCAGGGGAACAAAGAAGTAAAACCCATCAAGGTTTACCTCCTCTTCAATCCAGGAGTTCCCGTACTGTAAGGTTTAAATGCTTATTTACACCTAGTGGACCAGTAAAGCAGTTTTTCTTACCTGATCCTCTGCTTCCAAGGGCTGCTCCAAGCTTAAGCCTTGCCCATGCAGCCTTTTCTCCCCTATGCTCTGAGGGTCAGACACCCCTGATGTCATTAACTACTAGCCGACCAGCCACCGTCATTATACGGCGGCAGGTCGGCTCTTCTGGGCGAGAGCCCGTAGCTATACGTCCGCTCCTCGAGCGGCCACTAGCGCCCCCCGCGTGCCCCCGACTCCCGTGCGTGTGCCCGGCGGGCGCGATCTCCGCCGGGCACACGCGATCGCTCGTTACAGAGCGGGGACCGGGAGCTGTGTGTGTAAACACACAGCTCTCGGTCCTGTCAGCAGGGGAAATGCTGATCTTTGGTTCATACAATGTATGAACAGAGGATCAGTGTTTCCCCTAGTGAGGCCACCCCCCCCCCCACAGTAAGAACACACCCAGGCATACTTAACCCCTTCCCCTTCACTGCCAGTGGCATTTTTATAGTAATCCAATGCATTTTTATAGCACTGATCGCTATAAAAATGCCAATGGTCCCAAAAATGTGTCAAAAGTGTCCGAAGTGTCCGCCATAATGTCGCAGTACCGAAAAAAAAAAATCGCTGATCGCCGCCATTACTAGTAAAAAAAATATATTAATAAAAATGCCATAAAAATACCCCCTATGTAAACGCTATACCTTTTGCGCAAACCAATCAATAAACGCTTATTGCGATTTTTTTTAACGAAAAATAGGTAGAAGAATACGTATCGGCCTAAATTGAGGGAAAAAAATGTTTTTTTATATATTTTTGGGGGATATTTATTACAGCAAAAAGTAAAAAATATTAATTTTTTTCAAAATTGTCCCTCTATTTTTGTTTATAGCGCAAAAAATAAAAACCGCAGAGGTGATAAAATACCACCAAAAGAAAGCTCTATTTGTGGGGAAAAAAGGACGCCAATTTTGTTTTTGGAGCCACGTCGCACGACCGCGCAATTGTCAGTTAAAGCGGCGCAGTCCCGAATCGCAAAAAGTGCTCTGGTCTTTGACCAGCAATATGGTCCGGGGGTTAAGTGGTTAAAGACCATTGTAGTCCTGTGCTGGACATGTGGGGCCAGATTCAGAAAAGATACGACGGCGTATCTCCTGATACGCCATTGTATCCGAGTGCGGTCGGTCGTATCTATGCGCCTGATTCAGAGAATCAGTTACGCATAGATATCCCTAAGATCCGACAGGTGTAAGTGTCTTACACCGTCGTATCTTAGGCTGCATTTTCAAGCTGGCCGCTAGGTGGCGCTTCCGTATGTTTACGCGAGGAATATGCTAGTTGGGTAGATACGGCGATTCAGAAACGTACGTTCGGCTGGCGCATTTTTTTGCAGACGTTTACGTTAGGCTTTTTTCGGCGTATAGTTACCCCTGCTATATGAGGCGTAGCTAATGTTAAGTATGGCCGTCATTCCCGCAGCGAGTTTTGAATTTTTTACGTCGTTTGCGTAAGTCGTTCGCGAATAGGTTCACGTCGAAAGCATGACGATTTGCCAACTTCATTTGGAGCATGCGCACTGGGATACGTCCACGGACGGCGCATGCGCCGTTCGTTAAAAACTTCAAAAACGTGGGGTCACTACTATTTTACATAGTACATGCCCCCAACCAGCCTATTTTGAATTGGGCGGGCTTACGCCGGCCCAGTTACACTGCGCCGCCGTATGTTTCAGCGCAAGTTCTATGTGAATACACAACTTGCTGCTCAAACTTACGGCGGCGTAGTGTATCTGAGATACGCTACGCCCGCCTAAAGATAGGCAAAGCTCTCTGAATCTAGCCCCCTTGACACTAAAAAATTTCCACTGCCAGAGCATAAGGGAAAGCAAAGGATCTGGTAATTAAAATGCTGTTCCCACCCTCTAGACAGCCCTGGTACAAGGGAGCATACGCATGGATAAGAGCAAACCCCCTCCCAATCCCTCTATCTAACTACTGGTATGAAAAAAGAAAAACCTCTCCAAATGGCCGTTTTACTCACCTGAAGCCACAGTCAAGTGACAATCCTTCTATCGCCTTCTGTTTACTTCTCCTGGGATTATTTCATTAGGATACCACATCACTACCTGTGTTATATGGGCAGCTTCTATTGCTGGAGGCGATACTTATAGCGGCCAGGTCCTTTCTCACACGAGGGTGGCGAGGGGACCCGTGCCCAAGAAGCTGATGAGAAGGAAAAACTGCCTGGTCCCCGGGCAGGAAATAAGTACATGAATTAATAATATATATATATATATATATATATATATATATATATATATATATATATATATATATATATATATATATATATATATATATATATATATAATCTATCATTTTTTTTTATTATTATTTATTTATGGATATTTTATTTTTATTTGTTTTAAATGCAGCTATCAATCTCTTGTTTTCACCTGTAAAATAGAACCAAGACTGGGAGAGGGGGGCAGCACAAGAAGCCATTTGGGTGTGCTACATGAACATGTGCTGACAAAGTACTTGCCGACAGGGAGAGTAGAGAGACAACCTCATTAGCCTGCTGCTTTCCCTTCATGGTCAGTTCATAAGCTAGAGGTGGGGAGGTGAACTAGCTGTATTGGTCTGCAGTACACAAATGTTAGATCACCAACTTGACTGGGTTGTGTAAATCTGAAGAATGTATACAGAGAAATACAAATATTTGACAGGTAAAGTAAAATTCTGTGCATTTAGTTGCTTGCCTGGCGCTTGGATTTCATCTTATAAAAAAAAAAAAAAAAGAAAATAAGAAGAGTGCATTGCCTTTATCTTCTGCATTTTTTTTTTTTTTTTTTTTTTTAAGGTCTGTTACATTTTACAAAGAATAATGGACACCATGTAAATAGAGACATGTATCATTTGCCGCTTAGAAAATGACAGTAAGCACTTGACTGGCTTCTATAAACACTTCTGCCTGACAAATTACTTAATTAAAAATGTATGTGCCATCAACATTTACGTCTGGCAAACACAACTGCGGCATTTGTAACTTTATTTTGCCATAAGAAAAAGTCTAATGCCGCCTACATACAATCGTTTTTCGGCATTAAAAAAAACGTTGTTTTTAAAAAATGTCATTTAAAATGATCGTGTGTGGGCTTCATATCATTTTTCGGGTTCTGAAAAATGAAAAAAAAAATGTTTTCGAATATGCTGCATTTTTTAAACAACGTTTTAAACAATGTCGTTTTTCGGGTTGTAAAAAATGATTGTGTGTGGGCTAAAACGACATTAAAAGCCCGCGCATGCTCAGAAGCAAGTTATGAGACGGGAGAGCTCGTTCTGGTAAAACTACCATTCATAATGGAGTAAGCACATTCATCACGCTGTAACAGACAGAAAAGCGCAAATCGTCTTTTACTAACACGGGATCAGCTAAAGCAGCCCCAAGGGTGGCGTCATCCGCATGGAACTTCCCCTTTATAGTGCCGTCGTACGTGTTGTACGTCACGCGCTTTGCTAGAGCATTTTTTAAAAACAATGGTGTGTGGGCAATGTCGTTTTAATGATGAAGCTGGAAAAACTTTTTTTTTTCTACATGCCGAAAAACATTTTTTTTTTTAAATACCGAAAAATGATCGTGTGTACGCGGCATGAGAGATGCTAAAGGCTGTCTTTTTTTTACACATCACAAAAATGATATATGGTCCAATGACTTTTGTGTATACACACACACACACACACACACACACTTAACTTGCACGTGTGGCCTTTTGTGTGTAAATGGTTTACCTTTACGGGTACTAAAAACCAAATCTAATGGGGAGGCTCCATTTCGAAAGGGCCCAATCCATAATGCTAAACTACACTCACTTGTACATTTCATATTTAGCAATCCGTTCCTTTGCCGTAGTTTACAGAAACTGCTGCCAAATATGAACTAGTCAGAGTCTACACAACTCATGGATGTATATTCAGTAAACAAAAACTTGCCTTCAGTCTGTCCTGAAGCCCAGCTATTTCCCCATCGGGCACTGCCATCTTGCCTCTGAGGCCTCGTACACACGACCGAGTTTCTCGGCAAAAACCAGCAAGAACCTTGCTGGGAGATATTTTTTTGCTGAGGAAAACGGTCGTGTGTACCTTTTCGTCTAGGAAACTGTCGAGAACCTCGACGAGCCAAAAAGAGAGCAAGTTCTCTATTTTCTCGACGGGGATCTGATTTGGCTCGTCAAGGATCTTGGCAGGCTGGTTTTCAACGAGAAACTCGGACGTCTGTATGCTAAGAAACCCGCGCTTACTCAGATTAAAGTATGAGACGGGAGTAAAAGTAGCATTTGTAATGGAGATAACACATTTTTAAAGCTATAACAGACTGAAAAGTGCAAATCGTCTCTTACCAAACTTTTATTTAACACGCAAACACATGAAATTAGTAAAACCAGCCCCAAGAGTTTAGCCAGTGGAATCAAACTTCCCCTGCCGTTGTATGTGTTGTATGTCACCGCGTTTGAGAATGAGGAGATTTTGGCTTGACTGTGTGTACGCAAAGCAAGCTTGTCGAGTTCCTCGACAAGCCTAACAAGGAACTCGATGAGGAACTTGATGTGTTTCGCCCGTCGAGTTTCTCGGTCGTGTGTACGAGGCCTCACACAGCTTAGAGAATACTGTTCAGTAGCACTTATCAAGAGACAGGGATTGGATTCTTTTTTTTTTTTTTTTTTTTTTTTAAATCAAGAAAAAGGTTTATTGATGCAAAAAATAGTAAAACAATACTTTAGGATACATACACAGACAGTATCATTACATTCAGGGTGAACATTTGCCAAATTAAGAGAGAGGCAGGTAAAAGTCGTGCAATCATAATTACAAGAGCTAAATCAAACATGAGAGGAGCTTACCCCCCCTAGACAGCGGCCAAGAAAAGCCAGATTCTACCTGTACTTTGGATATAACCTTATTCAATTTGCGTTCAGGCCGTCTATCCTATGTTGCCCTACCCTCTAATTGCAGTAATTATTTAACCTACCCCGCCATAATGCAAGCAATAACATTTACATTCGTAACAAACACATTGATTCTTAAACCACCTCCTGGTTCTGAATCCCTCTCCCCACACTCTGCTTCAAGGATCAAAAAACTATTTGAACATTATTCATCCCACTCTTTGCCAGCCCATCTCGACTCATATCCTATCTATTTATCCCTGCAATAGCCTTTCCATAATCAATTGCGTGGGTCCCAGGCCTGGTACGTCCAGCCAGGGTTGCCATAATGAGTAGAATTTCTTAAGAGCATTTCTGTGTTGGTATGTGACTTTTTCCCTTATCAGTAGATTATTTACCAGCTTTACCCATTGACCCTCTGTAGGCACTCGGGGAGTGATCCAATATCTGGCGATGGCCTTGCGAGCCACATACAGTAGTCTAAGTACGGCTGTATGGCCACCGGGAGACAGCGAAGGTACCTCGAGGCCACCCAGCAGACACACCACCGGGTCATGAGGCAACGGAAAGCCATACGCCTGGGATATGGTATCAATAACATATTTCCAGTATCGGAAGAGTTTTGGACACTTCCACATCATGTGTAATAAATCTCCCTCCTGCACATTACATTTTGGGCATATTGGGGAATCCCGTATACCCCATTTATGTAGACGAGTGGGTGTTCTATATACTCTATGGAGGAGAAATAGATGAGAAAGTCTGTGTTGCGCCGATACCGAGACCAGGGGGGCGGATGTCAAACACAGCTCCCATGTATCCCCATCGATGGGACCTAGGTCCGATACCCACCCTTTCCTACATGGTAATGCCGATGCATCATGTGTTACATTAAGCAGTCTGGAGTATATAAGGGAAATCATGCCCTTCTTGTCCACATTAAAAAGCACATCTTTATGAAGGGGGTGCCTTATTAGCAAGATTGGAGAGAGCCTGACTTCCCTCTGGGCTGCATGTCTCAGCTGTAAGTATTTATAGAACTGAGTTCTGTGCAGACCATACTCTTCCTGCAGATTAACAAACGATTTGAGGGTTGGGCCACTAAACAATTGTGTGATATAGTGTATACCTGCATTTACCCAGGTCCTGAAGCCTTCTAATTTAAAAAGTTCCCTGTAGTAGGAATTTTTCCAAATGGGAGTAAAGGGGCATACCCCCCTGACATTGAGACTGGAACGAACGTATTTCCACAGCGTATTAAGCAGCACCACCGTAGGTAAGGTCTGATCCAGGTGTGTGAGTCCTGCTTCCAAGTAAGACACCGCTGGTATCATTGGCCCCGACGGGAGTAATATGGCTCGTATTGGGTCTCCGAGGTCTACCTCCCCCCAGTTTCCTAGATGCTGTATTTGCGATGCTATAAAGTAGCAGCGGGCATGAGGGACAGCTAAACCACCCTGATCCTTGGCTAGTTGTAATGTGGCAAGTTTTATACGTGCCACCTTACCACCCCAAACTAAATCTCTGAACTGGGCATCTATCTGAGCAAACCACCTGTGGGGAATCCAAATCGGGGTATTGTGGAAAACATACAGAAGCTGGGGGGCCCACACCATTTTAATGAGGTTCGCTCTGCCTGTAACTGATAGTGGAAGTTTTTTCCAGGACGCACATTTCTGTCTGAATTTTTGTAGCAATGGTGCCAGATTCAGAGAGAGATATTGGGAGGGATCTGGCGTGACCAGAATTCCCAAGTACTTAAACTCATTCACTACCACAATATCCCTAGCGCAGTCAGGCAGGTTGTCTGTTAGGGGGTCTAGAGGCATAAAGTACTGATTTATTCCAGTTAATGCTGAATCCTGATAGTTCGCCAAAGCCTGCGATCAAGGACATCGCATTCCCCAGCGACTTTTGAGTATCACCCAAATACAGCAGTGTATCGTCTGCAAATAAAGAAATGACATCCCGCCCTGCACCTCGGATGAAACCTGTAATGTCGGGTGAAGCTCTCATATGTATTGCCAAGGGCTCTAGGGCTAAGGCAAACAGCAGGGGTGACAGGGGGCACCCCTGCCGCGTGCCCCGGAAGAGCCTGAAAGAGTCAGAGACCTCCCCATTAATTCTCATTCTTGCAGTCGGGGCGCTATACAGTAGTTGAACCCATTTTAGGAAGGATGGTCCCACCCCAAATCTATGCAGAGTCTCCCAAAGATAAGGCCATTCAACACTATCAAATGCCTTGGCCGCATCTAGAGAGAATATAGCTCTATTAGGGATTGGATTCTTTAGTTAGCATAGCGCAGTTAAAGACAAAGGTTAACAAGGTCCAAAATAAGGTTTAATTAAAATAAAGTCAAATTGGTGCAAATAAAATATTTACAGAAGAAGGGTGTTACAAGCAATACAGACACAATAAAAACAGAGAAGTAATAATAAAAAAAAAAAATAGGAAGAATGTTAAAAGCGGGCAAAAGTATTGAGGCCCGCTTTCTTGGGACTGGAGCCACCTTCACGTCGCGACACTTTTATTTGGTAGGGTCACCCCGGATTCCATGGGGGGAAGGTATTATGGTTCAGAAATCTCAGTTATGATGGTTGTTTAAATACGAGTTAAACCAATAAAGTGTCGCGGCCATTTCTGCCAAATAAAATGGTGTGGTTTTCTTGTGTCGTGTATGAGGATTAAGGTTGTGGGCGGGTGTGGTCTACAGTCCAATACAGTGTTCTTGGGTTTAGCAAAGTTCAGTCAAAGAGCAAGATGTCATTGGTTCTCAAACTTGACAGATGTTCTTTGTTGATGGTACCCGAGAACTGTCCAAATGTGGATGAATTCCACTTTTCTTAACATCAAGGGGGGTGTTGACAAAGACTATCCGACCAATCATCTGGTTTGAAGGGGTGGTTTCTGGGATCTCACCACATTTATGACCAGGTCCCAAATACAGTTTTATAGATGTATACATATATCTGTGAATATCTACAGTTTACTAACCAGTAGATTATTATCCAGCGTAGAAGAAAAAAAAAAAAAAAAAAGGAGGAGAAAACCAGGAGGGTATCAAGAGCAGCTGAAGTAATGCCTCCCAAGCCACACTCGTCCAACAGATACTGTATTCATATTTGCCACATCTTATGGAGCTCTGATAAAATGTTCACTTCTGTTCCTTCATAGGATCAGATTAAATACCGTTATCCAAAACCTGGTTACTTTAAGGCATTGTACCATGGTACAGAGATATAAAATAAAAGATTGATTGACATACGGCCTTTCACAGAGTCTCTAGTTTTGCAAGGACTTTCAAAGAATGTCAAAGATAGTGGATAAATAGTTCAACTTTAACCCTAAAGGTAAAATGAAATTTGTTTATATCGAAACAATTCTGAAGAAGGTCATTTTAATCCAGTTTTAGAATAACCCAGCGTGTAATTTCCAGATAAAAAGATTTGCAACAAGCCTTTATTTTCCCACAAATGGAAAACAAATGTGGGAGTGGTCCTGGGTATACGTGGGATTATTGAATTCAATGTTTTTTATTGAAGTTTTACAAGAACAAAAACCAAATTTAAGAGTACAAATAAACAGGTCATGTCATACAATAAGACACATTACCAGTAGACATTTGAATAGTGGCATACGAGTTATCAGAATGCCAGATCTAATTGAACAGAATAAGTAATTTTGCACATTAAGCGCAGCATAAGAGGTATTGTCTCCCCAGCCACCCCCGGACAGCCCATCTGGGATCAAACTGTGCCGAAAGGGAAAGGAGACACCCCCCCACCTGTATAGTTCCCTGATTGTGATTCCAGTAATTTTACGTTAGTGCGAAATCGTCACCAAGTAGATGTCATACACTCGTATACTTATGTTGTATTAGTACAAAAGCATAACTTATGTCATCCTGACGTTTGAGGCTTGTATGAGGTTTGATTAATTAGTTACATCTTGTTATAAACGTAGAACAAAATGCAACAAGAGAATAGCATCACATTGATGACAGATGAGAACCTCAGAGAAAAAAAAAAAAGAAGAAAAGTCTAAATTCTCGAACACTTGATTAGGATTCAGTCACAATATTGTTACTATTGGCCCCCATCTTTGCTGCTTCTTGTATACCATTCAACCCATTGATTCCACCTGGAGAACATAGTTTGGTAGGTACCTTGCGCTGATGCAAACATTAGCTCATAGGTGGCATG
This sequence comes from Rana temporaria, assembly GCF_905171775.1. Lineage (NCBI taxonomy): Eukaryota > Metazoa > Chordata > Amphibia > Anura > Ranidae > Rana > Rana temporaria. The sequence goes on from NC_053490.1 coordinate 401,573,468, forward strand.
GGTATTAGACGTCTATCATTTCTGTGAGACGAGGCGGTCCTGAGTCTTTCCAGTGCGGCATTATAGACAGTCTAGCACTGAGTAACAGATGTATAACTATGACTCTTGAATTTGCCGGGGACAGACTATTCCCAAAGGACAGAATCGCCATTCCAGCAGATAGTGTAATGTAAGGAAAGGGGGAAGACAGTTTAAGCCCCCCTTGCTTCATGGGATTGCGGCAGCGTGGTTTTTTATTTTACTTTAAAATTAAAAATAGAGGGAAGGGTTCCCATTGGATTAGGAACAGCTAGTGATGGGGGAAGCTGTATCTGGGAAGTTCAGGGTTTTGATTGGTTCAGGCTTATTATTGGGCAACCTCCTCAGGACTAAAAAAAATGTGGGAAGCGTCACAATTGGTCCTTGGCTGCCCGAGATGGTCAGGTGACCTCTGTATCTGGGCAGCTAAGGGGGTTTTCTGTGAGGGATTTGGAGAAAAAAAAAAAAAAGGGGGATTCAGAGCCCTAAAGGCCTCAGTAGCATCAGCTGTGGTGTTCCCTCCCACCCTCCCTTTGTCGCAGGCTTTTAACTTTATTATGTGGCTGGTGTCACCTGTAAAGGGGGACTGTTTTCTTTGTATACAAGTTAAACAAAGTTATGTTGGTGTTCAGTGGGTAGTTTCCCTTTATTTTATGATACAGCTTGAGCCGTAGTGGCTGAGCCGTTTACGTGTTTTATTAAAGTTTAACTTATTGTTAATTATTTATTAAATCCAATAATAAAGGCCATACAAAACCCTGTGATCTGTGTGATTAGGTTGGATAATTTATACCAAAAAGGCATTAATCACTGGGCATGTCCACATTATATGGTACAATGTTCCTATACCTCCGCAGTTTCTCCAACAGAGTGGGGAAGCCTGAGGACAAAATTTGGAAATCCGATAGGGTGTCAGATATCAGAGCAGCAATATTTTATCGCTAAGTTCCCACAAATTGGCACTCTTAGTCGCCGTATACGTAGTGTGTAATGCTTTCTGCCATTGCTCTGTGGTATAAGACACACCAATGTCTTGTTCCCAACGTGAGATTATTTAGTATGGGAGACAGAGGCACATGAGGCAAGCAAAGTTTCTTCCCCTCTATTTGTCTGTCCCTTATGACGAGCGAGTATGACAAGGTAGGACATAAAATAGGAGGATGCAACCTCAATAGGGAATAGATTACAAGGCCCATTGGAATTCAAAATTAGTTTGAAGTAATGCAACCATAGATACAATTATAGAACAGTGTTTAAAGCTACAGATTTATTCTTGTTTACTGATGGTCTGGATATCCCCAAAAATAATTTTAGACATTTACCGCAAGTAAATTAGATATAGAGGTGTACAGAAATGTACATTAACACATCATTTGCGCTTGTATTGTCTGCAATAAATGCCCTTAATATTAGGGTTAGAACGTATAGCGATAGCCAAATCTATAGAGGCAGACCTATGCCCAGGTATTAGAATTTAAAAGATGGAATTGGGTTTTAAAATACAGTTCCCTCCAACCTGTAGGGTGAACACTTAATGAAAAGATAACTCAAGTAAAGCCCAATTCCTCTGTCTGGAAAAGGGGGTTGCAAAAGACTTGATGCATGTATGCAAACGAGGCTGACTTCAGGAAGGTTCACCTAATGCCAATTCTGCATTACATTGCATTTAGCTCTGATATCAAAGAGGTCACAGCTCCAGTATTGATACGTGGCCACTTCTGCAGATGTATTATTTAAATCTGACTATTTTTAGCCAATGTTTCACACAATAATATAATATATATATATATATATATATATATATATATATATATATATATATATATACACACACACACACACACACACACACACACACACACACACACACACACACACATACACAGTACAGACCAAAAGTTTGGACACACCTTCTCATTCTCAAAGAGTTTTCTTTATTTTCATGACTATGAAAATTGTAGATTCACACTGAAGGCATCAAAACTATGAATTAACACATGTGGAATTATACATAACAAAAAAGTGTGAAACAACTGAAAATATATTTCATATTCTAGGTTCTTCAAAGTAGCCACCTTTTGCTTTGATTACTGCTTGGCACACTCTTGGCATTCTCTTGATGAGCTTCAAGACATAGTCACCTCACGCAGCACCCCATCACTCTCCTTCTTGGTAAAATAGCCCTTACACAGCCTGGAGGTGTGTTTGGGGTCATTGTCCTGTTGAAAAATAAATGATGGTCCAACTAAACGCAAACCGGATGGAATAGCATGCCGCTGCAAGATGCTGTGGTAGCCATGCTGGTTCAGTATGCCTTCAATTTTGAATAAATCCCCAACAGTGTCACCAGCAAAGTATCCCCACACATCACACCTCCTCCTCCATGCTTCACGGTGGGAACCAGGCATGTAGAGTCCATCCGTTCACCTTTTCTGCGTCGCACAAAAAAACGGGGGTTGGAACCAAAGATCTCAAGTTTGGACTCATCAGACCAAAGCACAGATTTCCACTGGTCTAATGTCCATTCCTTGTGTTCTTTAGCCCAAACAAGTCTCTTCTGCTTGTTGCCTTTCTTTAGCAGTGGTTTCCTAGCAGATATTCTACCATGAAGGCCTGATTCACACAGTCTCCTCTTACCAGTTCTAGAGATGTGTCTGCTGCAAAAGGTGGCTACTTTGAAGAACCTAGAATATGAAATATATTTTCAGTTGTTTCACACTTTTTTGTTATGTATAATTCCACATAGTTTTGATGCCTTCAGTGTGAATCTACAATTTTCATAGTCATGAAAATAAAGAAAACTCTTTGAATGAGAAGGTGTGTCCAAACTTTTGGTCTGTACACACACACACACACACACACACACACACACACATACATATATATATATATATATATATATATATATATATATATATATATATATATATATATATAACATACATATACAGTACAGACCAAAATTTTTGAGACAAAAATCCCCATGACTCCTTGGAGGTTATTTACCAAGACTGGAGAGTGCAAAATTTGGTGCATCTCTGCATAGAAACCAATCAGCTTCTAGGTTTTATTGCCAAATCTTATTTGAACAAGGTGAAGTTAGAAGCCGATGGGCTACCATGCACAGCTGCAGCAGATTCTGAGTGCACCACTTTTAGTAAATCTTCCCTCTTATGACAAAGGTAGTAAAAAAGAAACATATATCATACCTTCAAGTACAAAAGTTGCAGAGGTCCAGTCATAAACAACCACTTTAAATTTACAATATGTCAGTAGCCGACGTGCGGGTTCTGCTTATGTGTACAACTTGCAAATAGTAAATACAATTAAACATTAGTCAAAAAAATATTTCCATTTTTTTTTTTTACATACTAGCAAACCACAGTCAATTCTAGCCATGCACAGAGACACTGTAGCCTGTAAGCAATATTTTTAGACAGTCTATTCTGCAAAGCCAGATAAATGGGGCCCATGTTGGCCATTCATCGTTCCCAGGCACCTGTTTTCAGCTAGACTGCTGAGTGCAGCTTTCCACACAGGGATCAATAAAGAGGCACTTTGCTGCATGTCTTCCTCTGGTTTCTTCAAGGAAGCAATAATTCTTCTAGGCTACAACAGCTTCATATATTTATATACACACACACACACAGTATGTTGTAAGAATTTTGACCAATTCAAAGCCTGGGCTACATTAGCCAGATTATGTCAATATAAAGCCCAACTCAGGCAGAATTCCCCTCCCCCCCATGCAGTGGAGCTGCTTGTTTTGCCTAGGGGTGAGCAGAAAGCTTACACTCACGCAATCTTTTGATCCTCCAAAAAACGACACTCCCCCACGGTCCAGCAGTTGACTGTTCCTGGTCTATGAAGCCTGCTCTGGGCGTGATGACGTCAGGAACAGTCTACTATTCAAAACCACTGCAGCAGGGGGGTGTTGGACTGGTCGTGTGCCGAGAGGATCAGAGGAGTAGGCAAATATATTTCTGCTCTCCTCTTCCCTAGAAAAACATCAGTTAACCCGTGCAGTTGGGCTTTAATTTCTTTTTTTCCCCCTTTATTCTCAGTACAGCCCATTCTCTCCTCCCCCCATTCTCGCCTAGGCAAAAATGACATGTCCATTTCTTGGGGTAAGAGCACATTCTGACATCACGTGGTGGAGGATCTTTTTTGAATTGGTATCATACAAGCACGCCAGTGTGATGTTGGTTCATCATATTTTACACTCAACCTATATTGCTGAATTGGACCCATTAGATCACAAATTAGACTTTGACTTTTAGGGAGTTATAGTTTGCCTTTAAATAGTCAGTTGGTGGCATAATACTTTCTGGTCCCTACTGGGAATCCAACTGCTAGGAGGGAATTTTTCCTGTTTCTGCAGTGATATGGGTCTGCCTATGAGACTCACAAAATCAGTTTTTCTTTGCGTACCTATGTAAAAATGAAATTACTTTCAGCACTTTCATAAAGCCCTGCCAATAGGAGACTATGTTGTTCTGTTTTTTTTGTGTGTGTACTACTGATGGATGTAAAAACAAGTTTTAAGATTCCAATGCCACCCTTCACACTTGATTTTAGTGGAAGCCTTTTGGTTTCTTTTGGCCCATCTTGCCATAGACTGGTTATAAAAGGCCAAGGTGAAGCATCGTAAATATCTGGATTAGCTCAAGGATCTAAAATATTAAAGTCTAACCCTAGCCAAAACTTGCTTTTAGGATCTAAAGGATGTGGGGATGTAGAAACTTGGTCAGTTAGATTTTACTTCCCATTTGTGTTCCTGCGGGAAGAGTTCTCCTTACTTGCTGTATCAACGATACCCATCAACAGGAGAAGTGAGGGGAAATTTTACCAACTGAGATGAGGACAGCAAAAAAAAAACAAACACGACTGTACATTTGTTCTACACACCTCTTATGCCTTGTACACGCGATCAGAATATCTGATGGAAAAAGCCCAACAGACTTTTTCCATCGGAAAATTCCGACCGTGCTTATGCTCATCTGAGTTTTTCCATCGAATATTCAAAGGAATTTCATCTGAGTTTACATAGAGAACATGTTCTTTTTTCCTCCAATGGAATTTATTCAGAATTTATTCTGAATTATTGCGAGTTTGGTCGGGCTAAAGTCCGATTGTGTGTACGGGGCATTACCCACCCTCTTACCTTTTCTGAACTTACCTGCACTCACAACCCCTAGCTTTGATGTGTCCTGCAACACAGCACTATTTATTTCTCACCAGAAACCCTCTACAGTAGGGTGACCAGACATCCCCGGTTTCAGGGGACAGTCCCCAGATTGAGGACACTGTCCCCAGACAAAGTCTGTCCCAGTTTTGTCCCCGGATTGGATTTGAGCAGGGGCTGGGACAATTTCAAAGACAGTCAGTGCTGAATTAAAAAAAAATAATAAGAATTACACCCCCCCCCCCCCTGCTCTGCCGCGCCTAGTAGCTTAGGGGTGTATTTTTTTCTGTTATCTGTGCCCCTTTCTGATGATCATGTGCTGGTCAGAATGGAGTGAATATTTCTTCAGTTTCGGGTGCATGCCCATTCATCCCTGCTCGCATGTTCTTCTGCCTTGGCTCACGTCCCGTCCAGCCGCCTGCCTGTTTATTTCCTTGCCTTCCCTGGTGAAGTGATCTTCCTCCGCACCCCACCCAGTAGTAGCCGGGGCCCAGAGAGTAAGACTTGACAGGCTGTGAGAGGGGTGGTGGCGACGGGCAGAGAGTCGCTGATTGCCGCCATTACTAGTAAAAAAAAAAAATATGTCCCCTGATTTAATTTTAAAAATCTGGTCACCTTACTCTACAGTGCTGACTGTGCCAGTGCACTAAGCCCTCAAAGAGTTGTATTGGGCTGTACGCAGATCTAGCATATAGGATAGCCCCACACAAGAGTTATTTACATGGACATGTGCAAGAGCACCGAATAAGCATTTAGTTTGGGATCACATAAAAAAAAAAAAAAAAAAAAACACAAAGACACATTCCCTCCCCAACCCACAAACTCCCTTGCCGTGTCACAAATGTCAGCAATAAGGCAGTACAGCCACCCCAACTGCTTTTTGAAGTGATGGGGCCAGGGCCCAGAAGAGGAGGTCCAGCTGTACTGCCTTAGTGGCCCCGACAGCACATTGTTGGCCCCTCCCACCAGCAACGGTCTGCCTGCATTATGTAGAGAGGCACAAAGACTTAGTGATGATGTCATTGGGTCTAAATAAGGTATGCAAGGAAAAAATATATATTTTTATTTCATTACAGGTTGGTGGGGAAGGGGGGCAGGAAAGAGAACATCCTATAAAAATTTACTTCAGCTTTAAATTCAGACAGAAGAAAGTCAAGACAGAAAGGGAAAGCCAGCACTATGGGCAAAACAGCAGTTCTGCATGCACATTTGTTAACAAAGACCATGCTAAAAGGAAGAGTGCAAAGCAAAAAAAAGGGGTAACCTCATCACTCTGCTGCTGCTCATTTGTTGTGCCATCATAGCATGGGAGGGAAAGTGGGAGCAGACTAAATTTATTTGACTTTAGTAGCGATAAATCAGGTCACCAACCTAACTGTTCTTAAAGATCCACTGGCAAAGAATACCATATATAATGTACTTAGTGGTTTGCCTTTAAATTTACCTTTATAGTATGTTAATACTGCTGGCAAATGACATATACCCAAGGTCAATTATGCATTTATTAGCCTCTTCAGCTATATACAGCTTTTCATTGCATACATGTATCTGTCAAATATCAAACTTTGCTCCGACTCAAGTAGACTGACAATTTTACTTTTAGTACACCTAATATTTATACTCAGCATGATGTGGTTTCTGCTTTAACCACAGGCTGTGCTTTAAAGAAGTTGTGCTTAAATCAACATGAATCTGCCTAAAGAAAACACTTACACCACCCCCCCCCCCCCCCCCCCGCCTTTTCTTTTTTAAAGTGTCTTTCTAAAATGGGGTTATATGCACAAATGGACTTTATAAAGCAATTTACATCAACTTGGATGCAGGGGAGGATTTTGTCAATAGTTGTTGCTAGAATCCTGTGGACAGCTTGCTTTATACACACATAATGCTTTAAAAAGCTTTCACTCCAAACATAAAATGTCCTATTTCACAGTTCACTAATCTGGAGAAAAACGGCATCTGTATGCTTCTGTTGCAGAGAAAATCTAAAATGACTGTCCAAGCCCATTGATAAGGAAAGGAGTGCAAAAAAAACGTAAAAAAAATATATATATATTATATATACACACACACACATACATATACACACATATACACACACACACCCAGATTCACAGACATCAGCGCATATTTATACGCCGACGCAGCGCAGAGAGGCAAGCACCGAATTCACAAAGCACTTGCCACCAAATCTGCACTGTGTTTCTTAGGCGTAAGTCGTCGTAAGTGGAAGTGGGCGTGAGCCATGCAAATGAGGCGTGACCCCATGCAAATGATGGCCCGAGCGCAATAAAGCTACGAATAACAAACGGCGCATGCGCCGTCCCTTGGACGCATCCCAGTGCGCATGCTCAGAATCACGTCGGAACTACTCCCTAAGATACGCCTGATCAATGCCTACGACGTGAACGTAACCTACGTCTAGTCATATTCACGTACAACGTAAACAACAAAAGATACGACGTCTCGTGTTCCCTGGTCTATACCTTTGCATGGGATGCGCCTCATATATGGGCAATAACTTTACTCAAACCGCGTATATTATGCACCGGGCGCAAGTACGTTCGTAATTCAGGGCACATTTGTACTTATGTCGGCGTATCTTCAGATACGTTGGCGCAAGTGCTTTGTGAATCCGGGCCATATATATATATATATATATATATATATATATATATATATATATATATATATATACATACATATACACATACACACACACACATACACACATATATATATATATAAAAATAATATATTATATTCAAAAGGATAAAATTGGCTACTGCTGTAAAAACTGCAATTTGGCATTAAAATTGTATTTACGCAGTTAAAATTCTGCACAACTCCTGTACTTTCCATAACTTTACCACCTATTCTGAGAAATCAGGTTGATTTAGATTCCTAGATGCCATTGGTCTATGGCACAGGGGCAAGCAGATAGAACCACCGTGAGCACAGAGGAGCCAGTAAACCATTGAAAGTATCCGATTTTGAGAATTTTTAAAAGTCGTAGTGTCTCTTCAATGCAGCAGACAACGCACATATATCAGCGGTTTTTAGCGATGGCGTTTTTGTCAATTTACACCGAGAACACTTTCAGCTCTACGATGTCAAAAACGCTGCCAAACAAGCATTTTTCAGTGTAAGTCTAGGTTCACATTGGAGCGATTTGTCATGCAATTTGAGAGATCAAATCGCATGACAAGTCGATGCCTATTAAAAGGCAAAGGCACTGTTCCAATCGGCGCGACAACAATTTTGCAGCTCCGCACCTTTTTCAAAAGTAGTTCCTGCACTACAAACAAAATGGCTGCATAAAAGGATAAATACTCCAACTTGTTTAGGTTTCTTTTAACCTCCCTGGCGGTATGATTCTTTTAGAAAAAAGGTGCTGAAAGCGGTACCATTATTTGCAAGGAAATTTGGCATTTTAGTAATTTTGGTAATTTTTAGAAATAACTCACTTAAATCTGTCCAAACAAGATTCTAATAGGCATCCCGGGTATGACATTTTTTTTAAAAAACAAAATTATAAATTATAATATAATAAATAATTATAAATAATTATAACAAATAATAATGTAATTATAATAAAAATTATTCAATAATGTAATCAAATCAAAATCACTGAAATTTGCTCAGTTGCAGAATTGTTGCTGTCATTTTTTTTTTCTTTTTTATGACGAATTTCCCCACAAATCGCTATCGCACAATTCTGCAAGTGATTATAATTTATTATCGCTGTTTTTTAGCTGCTCTAAAACTATTTTTGACATAAAGGGACACTTTTGGTCTAATCTACAATTTACAATTTCTCAAATCTACAATTTGCAGGCAGAAAGAACAGTTTTTATTATATAAAAGTACATGTAGGGCACTGGGCAGACCACTAGGGACATGTGGGGTGTGTATTTTTTACATACAGTACTGTAATCTATAAGATTACAGTATACTGTATGTAATGTGTTTGTTTACGTTTTTGAATTTGGCGCCGTTCTCCGCTCCCGTGCGTCGTAACGTCGCAGGGAACGGAGATCGGCGGCACAGGAGGATGCTGTGTGAATCGAGCGAGGTCCCGCTCGCTCACACAGTGCGGTGGCATCGCTGGATCCAGGGACAAGGTAAGAAAACACTCCCTGTGCATCCAGCGAGGCAAGCCCGAGTCTGACTCGGGGTTACCGCTCGCAGCATGAAAATCTAACCCCGAGTCAGACTCGGGAATACCGCCAGGCAGGTTAAGAATTGCCTTTTACGGCCCTGCATTCTATTAGATACGGTTTTTCATTGCATCTATTCCCTTTTAATAAAACAAATGGCTTACTTAAACGGACCATCTAAGAGCTTGAAATCAATATGCAAAGAATCAATGCAATTCCATTTTGCTGGTGAGATTTCATTTGATACATTATTGAAGAGCGAGACATTCCTCAGCTTCGCAAAACACGATTCTGCCATTCAGACAGCTGGCAAGCACTAAGTGCTGACCTACATACAAATTGCAACGCACACGGAGGGACAATACAAAATTCACTCAGAATTCAACATATGAAGGCAGAATGCGTTCAGACCTTCACATCCGGTTCTCAGCTCTGAATAAATACAACATAGTGAGTTAGAGAGGACCAGTCACCTCCAAAAAAAAATAAGTAATAAAAGGGACCCTGCCAAGATAGAAATAAAGCCGTGGTCACCATTGACCTGTTTTTTGAAGGTGCAAGTTCCAGGGTTGTCATGCGCTACTGCTTCACTCCATAGAGAGTAACTGTCAAGATACAGCCACTGAAGATGTCATTCCCAACCTGACTTGGTATTAGCAGCTTGTCAGGTTGAGAATGACATTCCACATTAATATTTATGTTACCATGATTTAGTGTTTGCTGTAAATTGCCTCTAGCATTGCTCCCGTTTCTTCTTGCTGGAGGCTGCCATTTTGTTGAAGCCCAGAGCAGTCACTTATTTATTTGAAACTCTCCCCTCTCCGTGGTCTCTAAAACTATAGGTACATTTCTTCAATTAAAATATGTATATTTTTAGCTATGACTGTATGTGGCAAGTTAGAAGAAGGCTGATAGAAGCTTTACAGTGCTCAAGTTTACAGATGGACAAAAAAAGGAGAGAATTTTAGAGAGATAAGATAAGACATGGTCTTTGTAAGTCTAACTCTTTTGTGTCCCCCCTGCAGAAGAGTTTGCCCTGTCAGCTCTCCCGCTTTACTTTTCTCTCTCCCTAAGCACAGTCTGTTTAAGATTTACTGTTGCTGATGGGGGAAGAAAGCAACAGGAATTAAAGCCATCAGCCTCTAATGGTTGAGTTTTTTGGTAAAAAGCTGAGAATAGAGGAACTGAGCATGTGCAGTGCAGAGTGCATTGGTAACTGAGTATAAACAGTATAAGCACTTATTTTTAATATTTTACATAGTTATACCTGCAAAAGGGGACAGCCACAAGTAATCCATCAGGACTTACTTTTCTGACTATAGTTCCACTTTAAGGCCTCATTTACATGGAGCATACTACTGCATATACCTGTGCGAGGGCTGCGCTTACCCACACCGGGATGCACAGGTGTTCTATGCAGGCATTCCTGCTGATGTCAACTAGGATGTAGCACATGTGCACCCCCATGTTGATAAACATGGCCCCGAACGGGCGTAGCGAACGAGGCCTAAAACTGGGAGAGAAATGGCAGCATTGGCACTCCGCCAGCTGGGGGTTGGGAGAGGACACCATCGTTTTCCCTAATCACACCTGAGCAGAGCGATTTTCAGGTTATTTTTATTTGAGAGTTTTGCATGTATATACAAGCATTTTAAAGTCTTTTATATGTGTATTCAAGCTTAAGGTGTTTGTTTTTAGCCAACAGAAAGCACTAGGGGGAGGAGATTAGGAGTGGAGAGCTGCTGTTTGGATGGAAAAAACACGCAACTCTAATCCGCCTAAAAGGTAGCTTATGTAATTTTTTGAGCAACAGGCAACATGACGCTCAGATTTGAATAGGGGCCACTAAAATAAAAGGGATTTGGATGGTTAAAGTGTGAATAAGGCTTTTGTAACAGAGAAACTGGTGGGCTTCCTCATTTTAAAGCAGAACAAAATCTTCTTATTGTTTTAAGCCAAGGCAGCTGACATCTTGGTCTCCGGTTGATCTTCAACTGCCATGATGCTACACATGTGATCATTTAAGACACCAGCCATTTGATGGTCTTAGGCCCCTTTCACACGATCGATCTGCCTGACCATTTTTCAGGCGGATCCAAGTGGGCCACCCATCTGACTCGCCTGCCATCTGATCTGAGAAGATCTGTGCAAAACAGACGGATGGCAATAAGTTTGCCCTCTGTCCAGCATATTGGATGAAAAAGGACAGGCTGTCTGTTTTCATCCGATCTCGCCATAGAGGACAGCAGAGCTCTGACAGGTCCCTCCCCACTCAGTGAGCAGAGATGGACCTGTCATCCGCCGACTCAGCGGAGATCAACGGAGCAATCCCAGCTGAGCTAGCGAAGTCCATCAAAAACAGATTAGCTCCATGTGAAAGGGGCCTTAAGCTCTGTACACACGATCGGTTTGTCCAATGAAAACAGACCGATGGACTGTTTTCATCGGACAAACCAAACGTGTGTGGGCTCCATCGGTTTGTTTTCCATCGGTGAAAAAAAAATAGAACATGTTTTAAATTTTTCCTATGGATAAAAAAAAACGAAAAAAAAAATGATTGTCTGTGTGGAAGTCCATTGGTCAAAAATCCATGCATGCTCGGAAGCATTGAACTTCATTTTTCTCAGCACGTCATAGAGTTTTACATCACCGCGTTTTGGCACGGTCGGATTTTTGACTGATTTTTTACTGATTAGATTTCATCACATATCCGATCGTGTGTACGAGGCTTTACAGTTTGATTGAGAACACAACCAATGTGACAGCTATTATCCTGGCACATGCCAGGAATGTAACTGTTTTTTGAAAATGGTTAAATCAATGGGTTTAGTTCCGCGAGACTGGATGGACATTAATACAAATCCTATGTCAGGTGCATAAATGTGTTTAACCTGATTACTTAGCTGTTTGCCGGGAGTTCAGCTTTAAGTAAAGTATATGAATAAATATAAGGAAATGGAAGGAAAAAATCATACTGCTCAGTGCATAATGAGACAAGGCTAATCTCCGCTTTACCAAACGAGGACACACAGAGACATTTTGCTTTGGAGCTTGAAAAGCACAGGAGGAGGAGAGGCTGCAGGTGCGAATGCTGCGTTCTGTTATCACTGATAATTGCTGTATGAAAACCACTCATGCAGAGTTTTCTTACTCCCTCAGACATCTATTGTACCGGGTATATGAGTGTAGAGGTGTGTATATAGGATAATTACAATTTTACGGCAAAAGAAGAAAACTTGTGTAACTGTATCCCAGACGGCATTAATTGTTATACGGGCTCCATCATAATCAGCTCACAGCATCCTACCAATAGAAGATTCTGGGGAAAAATAGCATGATTGCTATCAAAGACATTTAGGTTGTTCTAGGATGGCTACAACAGAGAACACCCACTCTCAGAATAGAACGTTTCCCACCTTAGAAGCCATCTCTTACCCTACTTCCATTAAGCAGCTGGAAGTATCGCTAACACATACAATTTCAGAGCGCTGTCAGCGGTACAGACATACTGGGAGAGGAATCAAAGAGTATTATGGAAACACCAATCTTTCAAATCAGCATTTCAATGGAACTGTATGGCACATGCACATTAAAGTAATCCTTTCAAACTCACATACCAATGACTCCTACTCATTAGGACTTTATCTATACTTGCCTTCATAGTTTTGGGAGTACAACAGAAGGTAATGGAAAACATAAAAAAGGTAAGACCTAAGTTATTGTATGTCACAATAGCAGCAGCAAATCTATGCGTCTTCATTTACAAATAAAACTGCAATGCAGTCACTGCCATCTTAGAGGAGAATACAGCCAAATCTTGTTTGGCTGTACTTCTCCTGTGGATCACAGGTTTGCAGTTCGTTATACACTCCTGTGTCCCGTTTTCAGCAGACAGCATGCTGCTGGGCTGTGGAAGGGGCGCGAGTGGCCGGCTCAGACTCTTAGTGGCTCGCCGAAAGGCTGAGCTGGGTGCCGGTCCAGGTATGTGGGTGGATCCCGACCGTATGGTTGCGATCTTTCCCTGAGTCTGGAACGGCAACCGGCTCAGTGAGCCGCTAAGAGCCTGAGCCGGCCACTCCCGCCCCCTCCACAGCCCAGCGCCTCAGTTCGTGCGAGAGGCAGAGCAGAGGGCAGGTGACGGATAATCACCAGCTCTCTGCTCAGGGAGCTCTGAGAACTGAGCTGGCGGGAGGACAGTTCTGATGCTGCATCCACCTAGGAAAGTAAAAAAATAAATAAAAATTCACGTACTTCCCTTTTATAGTGGCTGTAAACCTCATGAAATATCAACAAAGCATATCCCTCTATAGTGTATTTCAATCCAGAGCACCAAGTGTCATTTCTCTCTAAGGTTTTGTTCCTTTGTTATCTGCACGAGTCACTTCTGACAAGTTTTCCAGACGCCAAGAGAAAAAAGGTGATGGGCAGGGAGCTCCAGCTGATGGACAGTCTCGGCTCTGTTCCTGTGTGAAGGAAGGTGCGTCCCTTTCCTCCAAAATACCAAAGATGATCTTATTATTAGATTATCGCAAAAATGCAGACAAAATGTGTAAGTGCCGGTTCACACTACTGCGACTTGGGATCAGACTTCTGTCGCGCGACATGAGAAATTAAAGTGAATGAAAGCCATCTTAATGTACACTACTGAAGTCGCTCCGACTTCAGAAAAGGTTCCTGTACTACTTCAAGGCATTTTCTAGGTGACTTGTACCCATTGATTTCAATGGAAGTCGCCTCCAAAGTCGGATCAGTGTCTTAACTGAAGCAACTTTACAGGAAGAGAAAATTGTTTTTTCAGGCATACCCCTCCCTCCCACAGAGCTGATTATTGTTTGATTGGCCACTGGCAAAGTTGCCCGACCTGGAGGCGCCTCGGAGTTGCCTCGCAAAGTTGTGCTGACTTTTATGTCGCTGTAGTGTGAACCGGCACTTTGAGTACTATTCTTCTATTGTTTATGAAAATCTGTATAGAAAAAAAAATAAAAAAATAAAACTGTGGCAGGTATAAGCTGAGGATACCTAGGAGATACCCATCTGCAGAAGCCCTCTAAAGCCTGCAGTTATAGATGAACACCGGGCAAAATTTGACAGGCATAGCTCTAGTATTGCCTGATAGAGCAAAAGCTTGCCAGTCCCTTTCTATACAATTCTGATGGCCAGGGAGACATTTCATGATCATAATGAGCCAATAGGAATGTAATGGGCAGCAGGAGGTAGCAGAAAGCTCTGACAATACATAGAAGTGCAAGACAGTTTGGCCATAACTAAAGGCATTCGCCGACAGATGACCTCCTCTTCTAAAATTGCTGGTTCCCTGGCTGTAATGCTGGTCTAATATCTTCAGTACTAATTAGACCAGTTGTAGATATAAATCATTTTTGTGTTGTGTAGCCCACGTCAACCATAAATCAAAAAAAATGTCCACACCACCAGTAGTTGCATTGGATCCATTACAGTACTAGCCCAGAGAAAAATAAAATGTTTTTAGCAACCTGGTCACGCTGGCATGCTCTGTCCCTATGGTGCGCTTTTCTTTACAAATACGGGTCGTTCATAATGCTCCCCTGTTAAAACGTTAAAAGTCACAGCAAACGTCTAAACAGAGCATTCCTAATGCCATGCTAGAAGGCACCAAGAGCGAAATGGAAAAAGTGATGTAGCTCAAGTCCCAAGATATTTGGTCACTAGGTATATGACCTAACAGGATCTTGTAATGTATCCATGTCCTAGATTCCGTTCTTAGCACAAAATGATTCCCGATGTCAACAATTCTGTGCAGAAAGCTGCTAAGAAAAGCCTCCAAAATGTGTCCAAGAAAAAAGAATTTGGGTAAAATTTAGGGCTGCCCATGCATTATACAATTTTCCTTTATATTTACTAAAACCTTATAACAGGAGGTCAAACCTAAACACTTTAAATTTGTATGCAATCAGGCAGGTTCTTGCACTACAAAGTTGAAGGTAAAGCTAAAGGAAATTGAATAAGAAAATTTTTATAATGTATGGCCAGCTTTAGACATTCCTTAAAACAGATCTAAATTTCACACTGTGCAGGAATAAACAGGGCACATGTTCCAAAATTCAATTTTAGAGCGCATTTACATCTTGGCGCTTTGAATCGCGGGCACATTTGCTGCGATTTCAAAGTGTCGTTGTGTGAATGACAAATAGCAGAAAGCACATCTGAGATGCCATTCGTTGGAATAGCACCTAAAATCACAGTGCTGTTCTGCTGCGATCGTTGCGCAATCAATCATGCTGCAATCGCAGCCACTCGTATCGCATGAAGCTTGTCGCCCAAAAAAGTTCAGGAACTACTTTTGGGGCGACATGCCTCATGCGATGCGGGTTGCTGCGATTGCAGTGCGATTTATCACGCGACAATCGTGGCAGAACCACACCGCGATTTTAGGTGGCATTCAAATGAATGACATCTTAAAGCAGTTGTAAACCCCCCCAAAACAACCTGCAAGACAAAGGCATAATGAGCTAGTATGACTAGCAAACTAGCTCATTATGCATTTACTTACCATAGATTGAAGGGCATCGCCGATCCGGCGCTGCGATTGTCCGCAGCGGCGATGACGTCACTCTGCTCATGTGCGCGGGAGCCATCAAAGCCGGCATTATTCATTCAGAAAACAGTCTTCCTTAGTGCGCCTGCGACGTTGTCTACGGCGCACATGCAACGTAGACAATGGTGCATTCTTTTTGGCAAATATCTCCTAAACCAGCCCTCAAAATTTGTGTGGGGCGGGCTGCCTGGGAACAGTGGTGGCGAGCAAGGAGAGGAGCCGCCGCCGCCGACTGGTTGTTCAAAGCGTGGGGAACATGACAGCTTTCAATTCAATAGCTGTGTTCCCCGTGGCGAGCCGCCATATACAGCCCCTTCCCCTTGTCCGGGCACTTTGATAGACAGATCACCCATCCCAGGATTGGACGGGTGATCTGTCTATCAAAGTTTCCCGGACAAGGGGGAGGGGCTGTATATGGCGGCTCGCGGCGGGCAACACAGCTATTGAATTGAAAGCGGTCACGTTCCCCCCGCTTTGAACAACCAGGCTGCAATGGCGGCGGCTCCGGCTCCTCTTCTCCTCTCACTCAGCACAGGTAGGCTGCTATGGGGACACTGGCTGCTATGGGGACACTGGCTGCTATGGGGACATGTGGCTGCACTGGGGACACGTCCCGCATTGGTAGACATGGGCAGGCTGCATTTTTGGGCACGGATAAAGTTGTTGTTAATATTTATTTTTATAACTTCATTGAGATAATTTATGAGGGCGTGTCTGAAGGCGGGACATGGTAGGGGTTGGGTGGGGCAACTGGTGGCGAGTACTCCTTGAGGCCTGGCTAGTAGCTCAGGACTTGAAATTTTGAGCCCTGTCCTAAACCATCTCCTATATTGCAAACATCTACAGGTAAGCCTTAGACTAGGCTTACCTGTAGGTAAAAGTTGTAATGGAGGGTTTACTTCCATTTTAAATTTCAGTTTTAAAAATGGAATGGGTTGTTTTTACAAGGTAATCATTTACAAACCATGCAAATATTAGACAGCATGTGACGGGCTCTTTCAGAGTAACATGGGAAACTTGCGTTTTGGCAGAGAATATACGAGATGCACTACTCGCCTTTAAATAACAGCGGCCCACACAAAGCTTTATCATCTTGCTTTATGGATTGTACTTTGTTTTATGGTTA
Source organism: Rana temporaria (assembly GCF_905171775.1). Lineage (NCBI taxonomy): Eukaryota > Metazoa > Chordata > Amphibia > Anura > Ranidae > Rana > Rana temporaria. Next base: position 401,590,531 of record NC_053490.1, read on the forward strand.
GGAGTTTCCGAATGTGATCAGTTCCGCTACGGTAATACAAATGAGTGTTTCGCATCTGCTAGACTACATTAAAGGCGCAATACATCATTCGCCAATACAAAAGAACAAAATTATCAAAATGCAGGATGCAGCAAAATTAAGAATAATGTTTATATCACAGAATATAAATGCTCCATAAAAGGAGGTATTCATGCCACCGATTTAAGCCAGAAGAATGACATTATACGCAATTTTCAATTTTATTTGAAAGAAGAAGAGTATGTTTAAAATGCTATTCCTTTTTGCTTCTGATCTTTTTTTTTTTAACTAGTCTATTTTTTACTGAAAGCTTGTTGGAATACTATCAATTGCTATATCCAGAGCGGTTTTAAAGAATATACGGAATATAATTGTTGGCGTAATTGGTGGTGTGATACATGACATCTAGGCATTGACTGTATCGTGAATGGAAACTTACAGTTGTGTGAAAAAATATTTGCCCCTTCCTGTTTTTTTTTTTTGCATATTTCTTACACTTAAAGATTCAGCTGAAACAAACTTTAATATTACACAAAGATAACCCGAGTAAACCCAAGGTGCAGTTTTTTTCATTTTCATTTCATTTATTTAGGCCTTGTACCCACGACCGAGTTTCTCTGCAAAAACCAGCAAGAAACTTGCTGGGAGATATTTTTTTGCCGAGGAAACCGGTCGTGTGTACATTTTCATCGAGGAAACGGTCGAGAAACTCGACGAGCCAAAAAGAAAGCATGTTCTCTATTTCCTTGACGGGAATGGAGAAAATTGGCTTGTCGAGTTTCGACGGCTTCACAAGGAACTCGACGATGTGTTTCGCCCGTTGAGTTTCTCGGTCGTGTGTACGAGACCTAAGGGAACAAAAGCTGTTCAAGCCTGCCTGGCCCTATGTGAAAAAAGTAATTACCCCCTACTCCCTAATGAACTGTGATTAACCACAATTTTTTGGAAAGCTGAGGTAAAATTCCACTGCCACACCCAGGCCTGTTGAATCAAGAAAAATCACATAAATAGAAGCGGTCTGACAAAGTGAAGCACGCTAACAGATCACAAAAAGCCACACATGCAACAATGTAAAAAAAATAATTCAAGAACAGATTAGAAACAAAGTAATGTACATGTATCAGTCTAGGAAGGGTTTCAAAGCCATTTCTCAGGCCTCGTACACACGACCGAGGAACTCGACGTAAATGAAACATCGTTTTCCTTGACGAGTTCTTTGTTAGGCTTGTCGAGAAAGTTGACAAGCTTTCTTTGCGTACACACTGTCAAGACCAAATCTCCTTGTTCTCAGAAGCGGTGACGTAGAACACATACAACGGCAGGGGAAGTTCGATTCCACTGGCACAACCCTTGGGGCTGCTTTTGCTAATCTCATGTTACTGCGTGTTAAGTAAAAGTTTGGTAAGAGACAATTTGCACTTTTCAGACAGTTACAGTGTGACAAATGTGCTATCTCCATTACAAACGCTACTTTTACCGAAGGTGCGCTCCCATCTCATACTTTATTCTGAGAATGCGCAGGTTTCTTAGCATACACACGAACATGTTTCTCGTCGAAAACCAGCCCGACGAGGAAATTGAGACTCCTGTCGAGGAAAAAAAGAGAACTTGTTCTCTTTTTTCCTCATCGAGTTCCACAACAGTTTCCTCGATGAAAAACATACACACGACCGGTTTCCTCGGCAAAAAAGCTCTGCCACCAAGTTTCTTGATGGATTCTGTCGAGGAAAACGGTCATGTATACGAGGCCGAACGCTTTAAAACTCCAATGAACCACAGAGCCATTATCCACAAATGGAGATAACATGGAACAGTGGTGAACCTTCCCGGGAGTGGCTGGTCTACAAAAATGACTCCAGAGCATGACGACGACTCATCCAGGAGGTCATAAAAGAACCCTGAACAAAATCTAAAGAGCTGCAGGCCTCACTTGATTCAGGTAAGATCAGTGTCCATCATTCAACAATAAGAAAGAGATTGGGCAAAAATGGCATCCATGGGAGAGTTCCAAGGCCAAAGCCACTGCTGACCAAAAACAACAAAGGCTCATCTCACATTTACCAAAAAACATCTTGATTATCCAAGACTTTTCGGCAAATATTCTGTGGACTGATGAGACAAATATTCAACTTTTTGGAAGGTGTGCCTCCCTTTACATCTGGCATAAAACGAATACAGAATTTCATAACAAAAACATCATACCAACAGTCAGGCATGATGGTGGTAGTGTGATGGTCTGGGGCTGCTTTGCAACTTCAGGACCTAGACGACTTACCATAATTGATGGAACCATGAATTCTGAGCTCTACCAGAAAATCCAAAAGGAGAATGTCCAGCCATCAGTTTGTGATCTCAAGCTCAAGTGCTTGCAGCAGGACAATGATCCTAAACACAATAGCAAGTCCACCTCCAAGTGGTTCAAACAAAGCAAACATTTAGGTTTTGTAATGGCCTATTTAAAGCCCAGACTTAAATCCAATTCAGAGGCTGTATCACCTTACTGCATTTTGTAATTACTGGTTATCTTTGTGTAATAACAACATTTGTTTGATGATCCGAGTCATTTAAGTATATATATATATATATATATATATATATATATATATATATATATATATATACACATACACATATACACACACATACATACACACACACACATACATACATACATACATACACACACTTTTTTCCACCCAGATCTGTCTAATGTGCAGACAATCAAACAATTCAAGGATCCAGACAACCATGCCTTATAAACTGTAAAACGTTCTTCATGAATATATCTAGGCCAATTGAAATACTACATTTTCAGATTGTCAGGCTTGCTAATTGATTTATTTGCCTCTAGCTAGAACACCCCTCAGGCTTTCTACGATATATCCCTGCTGTTTAGATGACTGTGTGGTCATAAGGACAGGAAATCTCTACATACAGTACAGAATTAAAAATGTTACCGTTTCTGAACCTTTCCCACTCTTGCCAGTACCAAAACACTGGGGTTATTCGGCCCCTAGTCACAGAAAGGGCCCGATAGGTCCAGTTTTTCAGGCAGACCCGATTGGAAAAAAAAAGGTAATAAAAAAAGTGCGGTTTGTTTTTCCTTTAAAGTCCAGGTTAAAAATGAAAGGTAAAAATAGTGCACTGTGTGTCGATTGTCTTACACCTCAGTCTTGATTCCAAACCATCCTGCAGTGTAATGGATCAAAGTGTCATGTTTACCCCTAGCGTAGGTGGTCAGGCTCAGCTGACTTCTGTGTCCTTTCCTATAGCAGCCCCCTTTCCCTTACGTATTCAGTTGCCCTGAGATCATATACACAATACTATAGTGCCTGGCTACCATGCCAGGAGGGTAAGTGTGACATCATCATAAGCCAGAGACTGCAGGCTTGGCTGGCTTAAATCAAGCTTGGTCTCCACCCAGAGACTGACTACATCAAACACCTTTCAGGTGGACAGGAAGACAAGGAGAATGTATCACAGCCAAAACCAGGATGCTTGAATGAGACCAGCAGCTGCTGTGGAACAGGAATGTTACACACTCCTGACGAAAAGTCAGTGTTTCCTCTATTAACCAACCTAATTTCCTGTCCTGGGGAACCTCACTTTTTTTCCTGCTCGTTAGCTGCTCAAGCACCGGTCCTAAATCAACCCTGTGGGTTCCTCTGCCTCTGAGGATTAGAAGAGGGATCCTTGGCACTGGAAGTGTTACCAACCAGGAAATGTCCAGTTTAAGCAGGCAGCGATGTGGACACCCGAAGAGCACCAACAGGAAGTAAACAGGAGAAAGAAGGATTGTCACATCACAAAGTGACAAGTAAAATGAACATGTCAGGCTTTACAACTCTCTGCCCCCCCCCCCCATCTCATTCTGAAGTATTCTAGATTTGTGTTTAATCTGCAAGCATTGACTAGATTGCTGCTAGTTTTTCTAAATACAAATAGACGACTACATAGCTATAGAAATAAAAAAAAAAAAAAAATAAAAAGGCAGGAAGATCACTTCCAAAAGATCCTAATGTAAGGTGCATACTGACAACCAATTACTCTGGGTGTGGTTTAGGAAAGCATCCAGATGACATACTAATCTTCCCAGCTTCAGAAACTGGGACAACATTAATTCTACGTTACATAAATAGCTCAACCACTAGAAGTCATACAAATGTTTTGTTTGGATTTGAGATTTTCTTTAAGTGCTGGCTCATGCTGGTGTGATTTCAGATATATGACATGAGTCACACAGAATTGCATGACAAGGGAAATCACATTATTTTCAATGGCGCCCATTTACGTCAATGCACTGTGCAGTTCGATTTGGTAAAAAGTTCCTGTGCTACTTGGTGCAATTTCAGTGCAATTTGGCTATATAAAATATGCCAACATTGCATCAAAGTCTTTCTACATAAAATCACACAAAAAAAAAAAAAAACACACACACGAGCATCAAAATTGCCAAGGCGTTATTGTGAACGGAGCCTTAAGCTGAACTTTGGGGCAAGCAAGTATTGTCTAAATATAAGATACATGTGTATTCTAAATTAACTTTTGGTGTGCTTTGTATATTTCTTCCATATTTCTGCAGCAATCCAGTGTGAAACTTTACCCCTGTGTATGAGCTTCAGACCGGTCACTGCTGCTCTGTCCTCTTGTGCAGGGTGATCGGTCCTGAAAGCCGATCACCCAACATTCGCTATTGAAACACTGACCCTCCTCCTGGCCAATCAGGAAGCGGGTCTGAGACCGTTTGCTGCCCCCCCCCCTCCAAAAAAAATAAATAAATAAATAAATAATAACTTTTTTTTAAATCAAGATTTTTTTACATATTTATAGCATATATAGTTATTTTATATACAGTATTGTATAATAAATAAAAAAGAAATCCAAAAGGAACACATAACATTTAGGAAAATAGAAGCAGGTGTTATCAAATACATCAGACAAAATGCGATACGAAACAGGACACTTGTAAACAGGAAGCTGTATGACACCTGTCAAAAGGTCAGGCAGCTGCCACTAAGGCTAATAAAATCCTAGGAGGTGTAAACGGAAAAAAAAAAATGAAACGAAAAGTAAAGCTTTATAAAAAGGAACGTAGTTCTGACTCCACATATATTACATGTATTACAGGTTTTGACACCCCTGTAGAGGAGCAAAGGAGCAATACAGGGGCGCTAACAATACGGAAGCAGATAAAAATAAAGTATGGGTCAATAACTCTGATGGGTTTTTATGGCTGTCGGGTGTCTCTTCTCCGTTTTCTCTTGGTGATCACTGGCACCAGGATAGGATGTAATGAGAAATTCAAAATCGTACAACTTTCCCCTTGGTCTTAGGTCGCTAAAACATGTTATGGAGCACAGACAGTGCAAACTCCAGCCCCACCCGACCCCCCCCCCAAAAAAAAAAAAAAACCCACACACACACACTTCAGGTGTTTTATTCATTCTGTATTCTATGAAAATATAAGCTATGCAGGGAGAAATTACGTATTACCCATTTCTGCCAGTAAAGTCCCTTTTGGTTCTGTAGTGATAGAAGGCTCTGTAATGGTGATTGAAGTATCTGGCGAGCGAAAATATGGATTTTTTGGGGTTGGGTTACTTGTTGGAAATGTTGTGTTGTACGATCGAATTTTTTTTTTTTTAATAAAAAATGATGTGATTTAAAAAAAAAAAATCCCTTTAAAACAAGATTTGCCTAATGGCCCATACACACGATCTGAATATCGGGCGAAAACGATCGTCCGAGGAAGAATCATACGATTTTCGGATCATGTGTACACTACTTTCAAGAGCCGATCACGACAGTTCATCCGATTATTATTCGATCGGACAAGCACGAAAATATTCCTCGTACGATGCCAGATCGTACGATTTTCGTTTAGTCAGTATAGTTGTTGTCCGAAAATATAATACATTACATCACTTCCGATATTATTTTCTGTCGTACGAGAATTTGTGACTTTAGTAACCTAATCAATTTCTACTTGCGACTATTAAGCGGAAAAAGTCTATCTGTCGTACGATATTCGGATCATGTGTACGGGCCATAATTCAGGACAGCCTGAATAGGAGTATTGATGTAATATTGTCAGATCTTTGTGCCGACATCGCCATACTTGGGGCCATATAGTGAAAGGGTCAAATGTATCAATCTATGGCAGGGGTGCCCAACCATTTGAAGAGCGAGGGCCACCTAAGTGACATGGTAACCGATCGCGGGTGGATGGCAGCCCACTCTACTCTATATAGCCCACTCTAATTTTTATTTATTTTTTTGCTGATAGAATTGGAGGTCCATTTACATCTGCTACTCCTTAGGAGGTGAATGGAGGGTCCAATTGGGTCGGCCTGACCGTGTCAAAGGGGCCTATGGCTCAGTGCAGGTAACCTGCAGGTGCACTGCTCTGCACCTGTGGATCAGTTTGAAAGCAGCCCAGTAACCACTGCAGAACAGATATGCCCATACCTGTATATACACTGATTTTAGAAATAATACTCCATTCTATTCCTTCCCAGAGCAGGAGGTCGTGGGCCACATCAGAGGGCTCCGCGGGCCACTGGTTGGGCACCCCTGATCTATGGGTTTCTTAGCAAAGCAACAAAGTGCAATGTCCCACAGTATTCAATCCTTTAGTTTTTGTTTCAGGAAAAAGAATTTGAATTGTTTGGATTCCCAGACATCCGTACTGACAGTTGCTCTTCCTTACTGAAGAAGTCTATCAGCCATCTTGAGTGTATTTCCCTTTGGTTTCAATAACATTTAGGCCTGGTTCACACCTATGCATTTTAGCATGTTTTCAATTTTGCAGAAACCCATTTAACATGGTTTCCTATGGATGTAGTTCACATCTGTGCATTTTATGGAAAGGGCCAGGGACTTTCTCTGGTTTTTGGTTCCATAGACTTCAATAGATGAAAAACGTGTATTGAAAAAATGCAAAATGCACCTGCAATATGCATAGGTGTGAATCAGGCCTAAGGAAAGACAGTCTAAGTTAAAAGCATACCCGCTGCCCTTATGTAGATATTTTTTTCTCTGTACATAGTATAATTATATAATTATCTATTGCAGTTGTGTCCACGCCTATTCAGTGAGAAACTGAAGCGACTGCTCGGTTAAAAACAGTCACATGTTGTGGTGTGGTCTTCTATTTCTAAATATTACACCAGGCATTTCGTAACAGTAATTAAGACGCATGATTTAGGTGCTCCTCGCCTGATGAGTTCAACCCTCGTGTATCCTATCAAATCCTTGTGATAATCTCTTTTATATGCCCTGACAGTTGCTCACACGGATTATCTGTTGAATAAGATAGTAAATCTCCACACAAGGGATGCACAATCCTTCAACAAAAGGGCTACGGCCTGACACTATGTGAATTTCATGGACAAAGCATTAAGTGGACAGGCTTCAGAATGTGAATCGTTGGTTAGAAAGCACTTCAATTTAAAGGGGTTGTAAAAGGTACAATTGTTTTCCTAAATAGCTTCCTTTACCTTAGTGCAGTCCTCCTTCACTTACCTCATCCTTCGATTTTGCTTTGAAATGTCCTTATTTCTTCTGAGAAATCCTCACTTCCTGTCACGCTCGCCCCCTCCTTTGGGCTACTGGAGAGTCAGGACGCTCTCTACATTGCGGATAGAGCGAGGAGCTGTGTGTTAGTGGGCGTCCTGACTCTCCTGTAGTTCAGGGGAGGGGTCGAGCACGACACTCCACACCAGGGAGAAAGCCTTGCATTACTGTGTGGAGTTACAGACAGAGAAACCGGAAGTGAGGATTTCTCAGAAGAAATAAGGACATTTAAAAGCAAAATCGAAGGATGAGGTAAGTGAAGGAGGACTGCGCCAAGGTAATGGAAGCCATTTAGGCAAAAAAAAAAAAATAATAATTGTACCTTTACAACGCCCTTTAAATGGTATATTTAAATCTTTCGTATATATGTTTTTTTTGGGAGTCAATGCAAGACATAAGGGGCACCTTATAGAAGAATCATTAAGCAGCTATGGACAGCATTGCCACATGGACTCCCAATGCAGAAACAAGGCAAAAAGGCCATGTTTCTTCGTGGCAGTTCACATTAGCACCGCAGAGGTATGCCTTACATTTTTTTTTAATAAATGTGAGTCCCAGTCATTTATTAGCTTCCAGTTATTTCAATCATGGAGGCTTAACATCATGTGGGTGTTGTCTTCGGCAGTCTGTGTGTAAATACCATCTGTCTAAAAATGCTCACTGCGCCAAAGTGAGACCCACCCACATAGATGCTTTGATATTTGCACAACTCCTCCCAGGATCCAGCCTACTGCCATCACCAGGGCTGAGGGCTCTTTAGAGAAGGGATGAGCTCAGGTGGGTTTGAACACAAATTTGAACCCGCCTGAGCTATCCCACCAGGAAGCTGTCAAAGCCGACAGCCCATCATAGGTGGCAAAGACACCGGACAGCCTCCATATTTCCTGCCAAAAATATGCACACTCCTATATGTGCAGCTGCAAAGCAGGGCATACCTTTCGCCACCTTTGACAGCTTCCTGGTGGAATAGCCCAGGAAGGTTCGGACTCATGCCCAAATGCACCCAAGCTTTTCCTGACTTCAGAGGAGTACTGAGGCAGGAATGATTTCAGGAAGAACCCTGCTGGGTCCTTCCACTGAAATAAAGTTTCCGCTCCAGATAGATATGTTATATCAGTCAATGTCCTCTCAGAAAATCCCAGGTGCCGGCAATGCACAAGGCAAAAATATAGAGAATATATGGACAGCCGCACTCCAGAAAAAAAAAAACCTTACGGTTGTCTTTAGTAGTAAAACATGTTAAAAACACTACAAATCATAGCAAAATAAGGGATAGATGCAGCCGACGCGTTTCGCACCTTCCACTGGCCATGATATGTCTGCATTGCACTGAAAAGCACAGAAACCCTGTAATGACATATTTTGTGTCTAAAATAAGGAATGTAATAGAAATGGATTATTTTTTTCGTAAATTCCATTAGCATGTCGATGAGGGGGTATGATGTGATGATCCAGGGAAGGCAAAAACACAAGCAGATTATATATTTCAGCTTTAAATAGCCAATGTTTTCTGAATGAAAACTAGACACAAATTTGTCAATAGTCTTTCAGTCTGATGTGGTAAAAAAAAAAAAAAAGGCCTATTCGACCTCAGCTTATGTGATGTTGGTCAGCCAAAGACTTATGTGATTAAATGCAGAAAATATTGAGCCCTGCATCAGCTGCCAAGTCACTTTGTGCAGCTTGTTTGGTTGGAGTAAAATCTGCTGACAACAGACATCAGATTCAAGACAATTAGCCGTGATTTACTAAGCTGCAACCAGGGGTCAAGTCCTGGGGGGAAAAGTGTGGGAACTCCCACCCAAGATCCACTCCCCTACCAAAAAAAAAAAAAAAAAAAAAAAAAAAAAAAAAAAAGATACGCTCATATGCATAATTACTAAACCGCATGTTCTTTCCAAATCCTGCGTTAACTCACGGCAGACCTCTGCAATGTCTCCTGGGAACAATGACAAAAGCTCCCAGGAGACATCGAGGAAGTGACGGAATACCCGCACACTACCCGATGAATCCATATACAGGAAGCAGCCAGTAACATAAAGGATTACTAAGGTTCGCCTGCCCCTGACAGTGACTCGAGCTGGTCATCGCCGCTTAGGAAAGGATTGGCTCGGCTGCTCTAGTCCTGCAAAGGGAACTGCGTTCCTGCTGTGAAAAAAGTGCAGGAACTCCGTTCCCACGCATTCCTGCAGGACTTGAGCCCTGGCTGCAACGCACAATGGCCATAGGAGCGTATCTGGAACTAGGACTGTTCAATGTGTATAACAGCACCAACATCCTAAATACAAGTAAATTATTGTAAATTATTGTACTTCATTTGGTAGGTAAAGCAAGATATCCCCACTAACTACGGTTCCTGAAAAACGGTCTTAACTCTCTGCATCAAAAGGCCAGCAGGAGGGCCAATAGAGTAGAGTGGGCTTTGTCTGTGTCTGCTCTGCATATGCAGAATGGACACGGACCTGTTATCCGCCCACTCCACTCATTGTGGCCCGCGACCGGTTACCAAGTTGCTTAAGTGGCCCTCGCTCTTCAAAAATTGATAGTTAAACAGTCATAATGTTACTGTAATACTGAACAGGTAAGCTTATCTCGAATACTCACGGAAGATACTACTGGCCAGTGACCTTCTTGATCCAGCAGTTGGCTTTCATGCACAGATTCACACATGAAATCTCTAATTTGAGTCCATTGAAGTTTCTCATCTTAAAGCGGAGGTCCATCCAAAAATACTGAAGCTGACGACTTTTAAAAAAATGGACACTTACCTGTCCAGCTCGCCCGTGATGTCGGCAGCCGAGGAATCGCTCGTCTCTCGGCTGCCCCCGCCGCCATCCTCGGTAAGGGAATCGGGAAATTAAGCGTTGCCCTCACAGGTCCCTGCTCTCTCCTGGGACCAGTGTGTTTCCCAGGAGACAGCTGGGGGGGGGGGGGGTGGTTGGTAAGTGGCGCGATTCCCACAGGAGTCTATGCCCGGAAGTCTAAAGCCTCGTACACACGATTGGAATTGCCGATGGAAAAAGTCGTGTGTATGGCCATCTGAGTTTTTTTATCGGATATTCTGAGGAATTCCATTGGAGTTTTCCTCCAATGGAATGCCTTCGGAATTCCGATGCAAGTTTGATTGGGCTAAAGCCTGATCGTGTGTACAGGGCATAAGACAGGTTTCTGCACCCCCTCTCCCCTGAAAGGTGGCAATTGTGACACCGGAGGGGGGGGAGGGTTCCGAAAAGCGGAAGTTCCATTTTTAGGTGGAACTCTGCTTCAAAGTAAAACTAAAAAGGCTAAAAACTTTAGTTTTTGATAGAGTGGAGAGGGATTAAAACACCCGCTAGTATTTATTGCTGTCCGTGTCCCCATTAGGGAGAGTCACCCTCTCACCTATTGTCCTGTCTACTATTATCATTGAAAGTAAAAGTAAAAACACACACACACACACACACACACATTTTGAGTTGTCCCCAGAAAAGTAACAGAGGGGAAATCTTCCAATGAGGGCACTAGTTCTTAATTTGGAGGAATTTCCTCAGTTTTGGCTATGAGACAGGAAGTACAATGTAAATCTTCCCAATGGGAAAAAAGAGGGCAAAAATAAACCCTACTCTATCCAAAATTGAATAAAAAAAAAAAGTTTTGCCTGTAGTTCTACTTTAACTGAAGCCTTGATGAAGAGGGAGTGTTTTTTTCTGACCCCATGTGGCCGTTTTTTAATCTAAATTAATAAATTCAATTAATCTGGACTCTTATCCTTAGGTCTGATGCTCCTTTCACTAGGGTAAGAATTCTTCAGGATTGCTCTCATTAGAGGAGCACCCCCAAATGTACATCCGTGCGGGACTGATGCACGGACCTGAACAAAGTCGGTCTACATTCTGATTAAGGCATTAGTCCCGCACTGATGGATCTGTCCTCATTATTCTAGAATGTGTTTATTTTAGCTGTCTTACATACTTGGAAATCATTTTGCACAGATATGGGCTTTAAACATAGCAGATAACCAGCAAATACAATGACTGAAAAACTGCTTGTGTGTCATTTCCCTTAAAAAGTATTTTATTTCTAACAAAAGCTGGAAGAATAAGGTCAATAAAACTCATTCTAGCCCAAAAAAAAAAAAAAAAAAAAAAAAAGTAATTTTCTCAGCATACTGTGAAGACTAGGAAAAAACCCTTTATCAGCTAGTCCTGTAAAATATACTGTATGCTTGACTGCATGGAATTTACATAGCACAGATTCATGTTACATTTCATCCTAGTGCAAAGAGCAGGTATGCAAATAAATCAGAATCAGCAGCTTTGCAAAATGTGTATTTTATGTGGCCTGGAAACAGTATTCATAAAGGCTAAAAAAAAAAAAAAAAAAAAAAAAATCTTCTCTCCCCCCCCCCCCCCCCCCCCCAATACACTTATCTTCCATCTGAGTGCATTACAGGGTGAACACATATAGGTAGATTCAGAGAGATGTGCTTAACTTTGCGGCGGCGTAGCTTAGCCTGTTTAGGCTACGCCGCCGTAAGTTAGCGAGGCAAGTACATGATTCACAATGTACTTGCCTGCTAAGTTACGGCGGCGTAGCCTAAAGCGGGCGGGCGTAAGGGCGCCTAATTTAAATGTGTGAAAGGGGGCGTGTTTTATGTTAATGGGGCTTGACCTTAAGTTTTTGACGTTTTTATTTTAACTGTGCATGCGCCGGGCGCCTACATTTCCCAGTGTGCATTGCGGCTAAGTACGCCGCACGGGCCTATTGATTTCGACGTGGACGTAAACGACGTAAATCCCGATTCACGGACGACTTACGCAAACGACGTAAAAAATTAGAATTTCAACGCGGGAACGGAGGCCATACTTAACATTACTATTCCAACTAGGGCCTAGCTCTAACTTTACGCGGCCTATCTCTAAAGTAAACGGCGTAAAAGTACTGCGTCGGCCGGGCGTACATTCGTGAATTGGCGTATCTACAAATTTACATATTCTACGCTGACCGCAATGGAAGCGCCACCTAGCGGCCAGCAAAAATATTGCAACCTAAGATAGGGCGGCGCAAGCCGTCGTATCTTAGATATGTTTAAGTGTATCTCTGATTGAGAATACACTTAAACATAAGTCGGCGTAGATTCTGAGTTAGGTCGGCTTATTTACTGATAACCTGGCCTAACTCTTTCTGAATCTACCTATTTGTATACTTATGTCAGCAGTGATAGTTAATCAACATCAGATTTCCACTGCCAACCCCAAACTTAATTTTAACCACTTCCCTACCACCTCATTGTGAAATGACGGCGGCAGGGACCCCTTCTCGATCCGGGTGGACGTCATATGACGTCCTGCGTTCCCGGCGATCTAGGGCGCGCGCGCCCGCGGCAACGCTCGTGACCCGGCGCGGGTGCCCGGCGGCCGCGATTGCCGCCGGGTGCCCGCGATTGTCGGTAATCACGGCAGGAGTGTGGACCTGTGTGTGTAAACACACAGATCCACCTCCTGTCAGCGGTGAGGAGACCAATGTGTATTCCCAGTACAGAGGAACACACATCGGTCTCCTCCCCTTGAGAGTCCCCTCCCCCTTACAGTTATAACACATCTTAGGACACATATTAACCCCTTCCTTGCCCCCTAGTGGTTAACCCCTTCGCTGCCAGTCACATTTACACAGTAATCAATGCATATTTATAGCATTAATCGCTGTATAAATGTGAATGGTCCCAAAAAACGTGTCAAAAGTGTCCGATGTGTTCGCCGCAATGTCACGGTGACAGTAAAAAAAAAAAACGCAAATCGCCGCCAATACTAGTAAAAAAATTCATAAAATAAAAATGCCATAAATCTATCACCTATTTTGTAGACGCTATAACTTTTGCGCAAACCAATCAATATATGATTATTGCGATTTTTTTTTACCAAAAATATGTAGAAGAATACGTATCGGCCTAAACTGAGGAAAAAAAATGTTTTTTTTTTTAAAAAATTGTGATATTTATTAAATAAAAAAGTTAAAAATATTGTGTTTTTTTTTTAAATTGTCGCTCTTCTTTTGTTTATAGCGCAAAAAATAAAAACCGCAGAGATGATCAAATACCACCAAAAGAAAGCTCTATTTGTGGGAACAAAATGATAAAAAAATTGTTTGGGTACAACGACCGCGCAATTGTCATTCAAAGTGCGACAGTGCTGAAAGCTGAAAATTGGCTTGGGCAGGAAGGTGCGTAAGTGCCCGGTATGGAAGCGGTTAATAAATGCATTTTTGTCGTAAAAAAAAAAAAAAAAATTATATATATATATATATATATATATATATATATATATATATATATATATATATAAAAATAAAATAAAAAGGGGGGCGGGACATCAATTGCTGACATTGGAGCTTTCAATAAAGAAAATAATCTTTACGATGGACGTAAATCTACAATGCATGTGTCCATTATCTGGTGTGAATGCGGCTATCAAATTAGGCTTCTGCTTTATCATTTAGTATTCCTGTCACTGCTGTTAGTGAGCTATGGGTAATGACCAAAAGAATGAGATCCCAAGAGAAAGTAGAAAATGAGGAATCTGGAGGAGCAAAAGTGCCTAGAAGCAGAGCCAAATGGTCCTTTTATAATGTACCAGATGAGATGGTTTGGGTGTCTGATACAGATGTTTCTTGGAAGTCTATTGCAGAAAAAAAAGGCACATCCAACTGGAAGGAAGCCCCAGGACAGATCCAGACCACATTGGTGGGATTAAATTTCTCTAGTCTGTAAATGTCTTGGAATTCTTCTAGGGATACCTCGTAAATTGCTGAAGTCTCCTTTACAGGGGGAGAATATAGGAAGGGTCATAGTTCATTTGTTTATGACGGTGTAGGATGACATCTATATATTCCTACTTACAGGGTCACATCTCTAGAACAATCATGGACAGATCAGGAGTGCAGACACGTGAGACATGTGAGACACATGAACCTCCGATTTACTCTACAACAGAGGCCCATTAAAAGTAGTTAAGCACGCCCTGGAACCTGCACCTCTATAACCAAAGTCAAAAATTACATCTCCCATATTTCCGTCCTGTCAGGTTGTTGTATCTTCTGAAGAAAAACTGAAATCTCACCAAAAGTGTGCTTTTATGTGTTACTGCTATATAATAGTTTGGCAAGTTATAGAAGAGGACTCCAGAGATTATATATATTTATATACACCCACACCACACACCCACCAGTGTAAACATATTGCAGAATACTTTTTTGTAGTCGTAGACATCTGCTACACTCCTTAGTATGGGCGTTCCTCCATCAAACCCATATACTACAATAATCAGGTACTAGCATATGAGTTGTGCCTGTTATGGCTCTTTTAGGAAATCAAGGAAGCGAGTAATAAATAGGTATGGATGCATCTGGTGTAAGTCTTTTCCATATTAGTGTTGCAGATCTGGAATTTTAGGTTGCTTATGCGTTTTTATTATTATTAACATAAAAAAAAAAAAGAGAAGAAAACAGGAAAAGAATGATAATGCTACAGTGCAAAAAATAGGCTCCATAGCGACAAACCAATAATCAAAAAAGTATAAAGTATCATTCTGGAGGAAACCCGAAACTGCCATAAAGAAAAAAAATAAAGAAAAAGAAACGAAGGGGCAATCTTATGATACAAATGACTGAAACAAGACTAGGAGCTCACAGGGGTGGGGTGGATGGATAACTGCAATGGGGAGACTACATAAAAAAAAAAAAATTCTAAATAAAATACAAAACACAAAAACGGGTGTCCTAAATTGTTGAGAACATCCCAGGTAGTGTCCATAAGGCGAATAGCAACCGCCCACTCCAAGACAAGCTTAAGAAGGGAACCCCAGGCAAGAACTAAAGAGAAGCGGCTCAATGGGCAAGCCCATTCTGCAATTTGTCAGAAGCGGAATAATGCATCTAAATATACCACAAAATGGTAAACTTATCCAGAGTCAGACTCTCTGGTCTGCATCTCCTCCATTAGCTTGGAGTCATTCAATATCAACCCAGCAGGATAGGGGAGGTGCGGGCGTGGACTTCCAGAGTCTAGAGATGAGCGGTCTACTGGCAGAAAGAAAAAACGTAAAACACACAAGTTTTGGGACTTCAGATCATATATATTTATAAATGCACATTACCAACTTGTGACAAAAGGAAATATTCTTGTTTGGAGGAGAACAAGGGATGGGGGGGCGGGGTCTCATCTTTTCTTGGTTGCTGCCAGACCAAATATCCACAGAAGAAGGCAAAGCAACAAAGACCTGAAAGATTTCTGTTTATTTCTGCACCTTAAAAACTGCTGAAGCCATAAAACAGGATTTTAAAAAAAGATAAATCCTCTTCCCTTGTTTTCCTTCGCTCACAAAAGCAAGCTTTTATTTCTCCAGAACTGCAGTGGTAATGTTTTTAAGGTGACATTTTTGATATATGCATTGCTTCTTGGAGTGCTTTTATAGTGTTATTAAAAGTACCTCCCCATTTCAATTTTCAGCCAGCAATGATTCTCTACAACTGACAAAAATTTCAACTGTTGCTTCTTTGTAACCATGGAAACACATGTAGCATTCCGCAAACTGCACGTCCCTTGAAACGCGTAAGCCATTTGGATCCTAGGTGATAGCGCCCCAAGACCAGGAGCACGTGGAGTGGATGAACTGATTGACACAGAATTTCAAGGTTGCACAATCATGTTGAAGAAAGAAAGAAAGAAAGAAAGAAAGAAAGAAAGAAAGAAAGAAAGAAAGAAAGAAAAAGAAGAGGGAAGAGGGAAGAAAGAAGAGGGAAAAAAAGGAAGAGGGAAAAAAGGAAGAGGGAAAAAAAGGAAGAGGGAAAAAAGAAGGAGGGAAAAAAAGAAGAGGGAAGAGGGAAGAAAGAAGAAACACACCTTTACAACCCCTTAAGTACAAAGCGTGCACACGCTGTGCATTGCACAAGAAGGATCCCTCCTTAAAGATCAGGAGGGTCCAGAAAGGTATTTTTTCCATGGATCCCAAGTCTTCTCAAAATAGGTTAGCTTATCCCATGAACCATGTCAATCTGACCTTTAAAAAGGTCAAAAGGGAATCGTGGGGGATTTCCAGGATCGTGCAATAGAAATCCTTGCTGCAGTGAATACAAATGTGATTAAGTCTCTCAGGTGTCCCAGTATACCCTCCACCAGAAGGACCTCCCCAGAAGGACCTGTTGTGGGTTCTTGGTTAGATTCACTTGGGTGAGGGAATAGATGAAGTTATATGTGCGGATCCAAAACCGCCTCACTTTCCTGCCTGCCCACCAGGTATGGAGGACTGTTCCCTCCTGACCACAGCCGCAAAAGCAACCGGAGGAGGCCCCCGGGACAGAGGATGCCAAACAGGCTGGTACTAGACACCACCATAGGGAAAACTTTATAATTTCACACTAGCCTATTTTAAAGCTCACAGCAGTTGCAGCGAGAGGTTTTTTTTCTGCCCCACAAGAAAATAGTGTTAATCCTACCCCTGCACTTCTGCCCTTATCTGTGACTTCTATCTACAGCACTGGTACCAGTGCACCGACTACGTTAACAGCTCTCCTGCTGCCTGTCCTGGACTTAGTCACACTTTGTTAGGATCAGTTACACCAGGGGTGGCCAACCAGTGGCCCGGGGGCCATATGTGGCCCGCGGAGCCCTCTGATGTGGCCCGCGACCTCCTGCTCTGGAATAGCGGGTTGGCAAGACGAAATCGCAGCTTGCCGATCTGCCATACCACAGCATCAGTGTTGTGAATGCAGCTGGTGGTAGAGGAAGAAAGCAGGTCCGGACCAGAGCCCCATAAGCTGACGTTTCCTCTACAGCGCCGGCTTTGCCACAGAAGGAGTCTATGGCAAAGTTCAGCTAACCCGCAGGATAGACACAGGTGCACTATGCTGCACACGTGGTGTGGGTAAACCATCAGTTGAAAGCAGTCTTAGGCCCTTTTCACATCATCAGCCCAACCAAATGGGACCCTCATTTCACCTTTACAGAGTAACAGATGTCCATTTACACTCGCCTACCTCCAATCCAAAAAACAGATGGGAATTTGTTCCCTTCCATCTTGGCAGATCGGAGGGGCCATAGAGTAGCTGTGACCTGTCATCTGCCCGCTCCGCTCATTGTGGCCCACTTGGTTACCAAGTTGCTTAAATGGTCCTTGCTATTCAAAAGGTTGGGCACCCCTGAGTTACACCATTGTCCCAATTAACATTGCCAGGGGTTACAGAGAGAGGTAGCTGAGGGGCCCCATCAAAGGTTTGCTATGGTGCCCCATGTCTGTAGTTACACCCCTGCTTAATGTAGAAGCCCAACACAAAGTAAGCCCTAACACTAATAATACCTACTCGGCAAGCTTATTACATCCTGCCCCAAGCGTTCTTGTGCCATATCACGCAGAGCTGAGATTCCACCAGCAGAATAAACAAATTCATACAAAATTATAGTATTTTGTTCAATCCCCCTTGATTTAGCACCATGCTTCTTTGGCAAGATTGGAAAGGAGAACAAAAAAAGGACTACAGCATGCAAAACCTTAAAATCTGATTTTACCCCAAATACGGTTTCCCGCTTGTTTAAATTAAACAAGTTCTAAAAGTTTTATTTAAAAGACATCAGTTAAATTGCTTAGACGTAGCATTTTAGTGGTTAATGATCTTTTGTTAATTAAAATCATGTTAGGCAGTTCTTTCTGGAAATGAAAAACAAGTCAAGCAGTAGCTTTTATTAAAACAATGATTTGTTTTCTAAAGAGAAAATTGCATTCTCTTCGCTATAGCTACAGGCTAAAAAAAAATATCTGAAGGCCTTCCAATTACCTACAACAAGCTGTCATGATGAAAATACTGATCATCGTTTGTGGTTGTGTGAAGGACAAAGCAAATGGATAAAAAGAACAAATTTGATGTAAACATCCCATTATTTTCTGCTAAATACATTATATGCAGGCCAACTAAATGAGAAACAACCATTAATATTCTGTTCTGTATCTTAAACATTTCTGGAGGGAACAGTTTTAATGCGGAACTAAACCCTACTATTCTTTACAGCCAAGGAAGCTGCCATCTTAGCTCGTTCTGTTTGATCTACAGCTGTCATGGTGCTGCACGTGTGATCAGTTTTTACACCAGCCATTTGATAGCTTGGGGGAAAAAAAAAAAAAAAAAAGAAGTCTTGTCAGCCCTGCACAGGCAACCTTTGTGATCTAGAGAATGCCTTCCTTGTCCAGTCAACAGTTCTGACCAAGCTGCTGGGGCTTAAAGGGGTTGTAAAGGTTTGTTTATTTTCTAAATAGGTTCCTTTAAGCTAGTGCATTGTTAGTTCCCTTACCTTTTCCTTCGATTTTCCTTCTAAAATGTTTCCCCCCCCCCCCTTTGTCTGAATTTCTCACTTCCTGTTCCTTCTCAGTAAGCTTGCCCCCATCAGATGATGGGGGCAAGCTTACTGAGGAGAAACAGGAAGTGAGAAATTCAGACAAAGAAAAAAAACATTTAGAAGGGAAATCAAAAGGAAAAGGTTAGTGAACCAACAATGCACTAGCTTAAAGTGGATGTAAACCCGTTTTTTTTTTAATGTACAGTATAAGATTTCCTATTATCCGTGCCCAGTCTTGCCACACAGAGTTAATCCAGCTCTGAGCAATCCTCTTTTATTGTTCAGTGAAATAAAACGGAATTACAGAGAAAAACCTTAGTCTGTTCCACCCCCTTGCTGTGAGTGACGGGTTATTTACATATCTCATGCACTAGCCTGGAGACATGCATTATTTTTAATTCCCACCCCCACTCCTTTCTAAAGTCATGTGGTTACTTTTCTGGATTTTGACTGGATGTTAGTGATCATAGCAGAATTTAGTGTAAGGAATACATAGGAAAAAATGCATGTTGACAAGGGGAGTGTAGAGGAGGGCACGGAGTCTGACATCACGACTCCACCCACCGAGCTCCAGACAACAGACCCACCCACAGAATCTGCAGTTTCTCAGTTCTTATAACAGACAAAGAGGGGAGACATTTGACAGGTAAGTATACAAGCAGGAGGCATCTATATCCTTATAGAAAAGCACTATGGCAGTAGTTTAGAAAGGATGGGAGTGGGTTTACATCCACTTTAAAAGGAACCTATTTAGAAAATAAAAAACAAACCTTTACAACCCCTTTAAGGTCCTGACTTTTCTATAGGCCATCAAATTGCACAGTATTGGTAAATATACAATCTGACCGGGACATATTTAAATAGTTTAACAAAATAGCACCAATACTACCATAGAGCTGCTGCCACAAAATTAAGTTAGTGGAGTGCATTAGCGCTGAAAAATGTGCTGCAGAATTTGTGGCCAGGAAAATTGGCTCTATTCATTCAAGGATCAATGTAGTTAAATGTTTAATGGTCTGTTGGTAATGTTATATACCAAGTGCAGCATTTTAAAAACCTTACTCAGATACAGCTACACCATTTACTTTCTAATGTGTATCCCATTCCATTTTTTCTACGAAGTGTAAAAGTGAAGGAAAACTATGAGTATAGAAGCGGTTGCAGAGTATAATTTTTTTTTATATATATAGGATGTCTTAGGGATTTTCCCTTGCTTCCTGTTTTGGTGACAATCAACACAAGTGAGGGAAAAAAACAAAACAAACAAACAAACAAAACAAAAAAAAACACACACACACAAACACACATCACTCTAGCAAAGACACATTATAAATAAAACACTTTTTGTCCCTTTTCACAAGACGTACCAATCGGGTCCATCTGTCAGTTTTTCAGGCAGACCCAATCGCACCATTCATTGCTCTCTATGGAGCGGCGGATGTCAGCGGACATGTGACCGCCGACCTTTGATCAGATCCCATCCACTAAAAACAGACGGATAGAAATCTGTTCCCCCATCCATCAGGGGGGATCGGACTGAATGACAGTCGGATGAAAAGAGACAGCCTGTCCGTACAGCCCCATAGACAACAACGGGCTGTGTCTGGGTTTGCCCTGTATCAGCGGACAGATCCCCTGATGAGTGGGCAGATCTGCTGCCGACGTCCCCCTCATGTAAAAAAGGGGCCTTTATTAGTTGAGTAGGGGGAAAGCTAGAACATCAGTTACCTTTTTATTGTTGTCCATCTACCTAATGGAGATGTAATCATTACTTCCTGTCACAGTGACAAATTTTGAATCAAAAAGGGCTGGCAACTGACGTGTTTCGGCTAAGTAGCCTTCATCAAAGCATGCATGAAACGTGTCAGTATTTAGCCTATACCCATGTAACCAATAAAGGACTTTTATTCAAGAACAGATGAGTTGCCAGCCCTTTTTGATTCAAGTATTGTATTTGTGGGGCCTGAATGTCCTGGCTAGAGCACCAGATCACAGTTCGTGGACTTCTATATTGGTAGGGGAGCTGGGGTAACATTTTGTTTGTCATATTGACAATATTGTCTTTATGGCAAGTTGCAGAGGAAAATCTCCCCAATGGCACACAAAGACAATAAAAAAATGTTACTGGGATTCCAAAGATCTCGTACATTATTAAAAAAAATGAGTCTTTGACCTGGACCAAAACTTTAATAATGATATGACATGGGGGTGTCTGATGATATCCATTCTGAGCTTATATAGATTCCACATAAGCTAACCTTATGTCAACTGTAATAAGCTAGCCTAACAATTTTTAGCCAAGCATTGAAAAGTTTTTTTTTTTTTTTTATATAATATAATATTATATATATATATATATATATATATATATATATATATATATATATATATTTTTTTTAAGTTTTTGCACCAAAAATTGCCATCTATCATTGTCTTAAGCCTATTCTCGCTGGCTGTTCTTTTATATGGAGGTCAACTTTATTAGATGCCACCACATATGCCAGACAGGGCTGTGCTATGTGACAGAGCTGCTTAAAGAGGAGTTCCACCCAAATTTGGAACTTCCTCTTAACCCACTCCTCTCCCCATTACATGCCACATTTGGCATGCAATTTTTGGGGGGGGGGGGGGGGGAGTGGGGGCTTCAGCAAGAGTGGGACTTCCTGTCCCACTTCCTCCTTCCTGTAGGCGACTAAGCTTAATCGCCTTTAGGAAGGGGCTGCTGTAGGCGATCGCCTAGGACACCTCACAGGTCCTAGGCGATCTCCTGACCAACTACACGGCGCGGCGCCGGGCCGGCGCGGCGCTGGAGCAGGTAAGTGTCTGTTTATTAAAAGCCAGCAGCTACACTTTTTGTTGCTGCTGACTTTTAATAAACATACAAATGGCTGGAACTCCCCTTTAAAGGCCCCAAGACATGAGAATACCAGACAAAAAAAAAAAAAGCATGCAGAACCATCCGGCTGATAATCAGTACACAGCTTTCGAGAACCGATCACGACAGTTCATGCGAAAATATCCGAAGGGACCATCGCAATTTTTTCTCGTAGGACAACAGAACAAATGATTTTTGTGCAAATAGTAGTATAGCATTTGTGCAAACAAAACAAAAATAAATAAATAGTGCAATCAAGACCACACAAGCCTGGAAACGAAAGAATACGTTACATCACTACCAAAGTTTTATCGTGCCCTACGAGAATCTTCAGAACTAGTAACCTATTGGTTTTCGATACGAGACTAGCATGCAAAAAAAGGGACGATCATTCGTTCGATGTTCTTATCATGTGTACTAGGCTTAAAAGCGGAACTGAAGTTTCACTGTAAACCGCGAGCAGGCAGGCTTATAATCGCAGAATTGACATACAAGGGCTCGTCTGCAATAAGATGCCCATTGCTGCCTTCTTCAGTGCTGTAAACTGAGCTGAACATGCGCAGCTCAACTTACAGCGCTGGGGCGGTCTGTGTGTGTCAGACTGGTCTCTGTATGACAGAATGACGTCATCGCGCACTGATCAATAAAGAGGGCCGAAGACTGACACACAGTAGAAGATGCCAGTGCCAGCGAGGGACCGTTGGAAAGGCGAGCAAGAACCCCTTTAGTACCACTTATAATATCAGGACTGAAATACAAATCCTTTGTAAAGTAAAACAGCTCCCATGTACGTTTCTCATCTGTGTATTTATCTCTTGCCTTGAGTTCAGCTTAATTGATAAAAGTAAATAATCTTTAAACACCCTATTTTTTTTTTTCCAGGGCAATGCTTCCTTTATGCTAAACCAAAAATTGCCCAATCAGCTGAACGGGATCAGGTCCATGACAAAGGAGAGTTGAAGATATCATCATCTCAGTCCCCGTGACGTATTGTGGTTTGTACCATTAGGAAAACCACAGAGATGACGCAAAAACAAGCAGCATTTCATGCGAAAAGCCACAACATACTGTAGATATGATATAACCGTGCACTCCGAGACCTTCACTGAATCCACTCGTGGTATATACAAATCAGAAAAATGCCACTTACCAATCATTAGATGTGGTGGCTGCATTTATTTTTATATTTTTAGGCCATTTTCACCTGGTGATCTGGCCAGTAGTACACCTCCTGTATTAGAAAGCCTGCCCTCTGGATAAATGAGCACTGGGGGCACCTTTTGGACAGCAACAAACTATCAATTTTGAATCATTGGAAGTCCCCTCCTTCACCTCCCACTCTTTGCAGTACTCCTGGCGTCTCCCACAGGAGCCAGAACTACAGAAGGAGGCATCAGTATTGACTGTCAGCGCACATTGAAAACACTAAAAAACTAATTGGACTGTACACATCCGCCACAATGTTGATTCGCGTCACAACACCTGGGACCCAGGGGCGGACTGACCATTGAGGCTCTCGGGCACTGCCCGAGGGCCCCATGCAACTAGGGGGCCCCCATCAGGGTTGCCAGGCTCAATAAAACCAGGGACAGAATGTAAAAATCTGTGTTTTTTTTTACATCTGTCCCTAAAATGACCGAAACCGACATGCTTTTGATGTGAAAATCCAGAGATTATAGCTGCCCTGCCTCTGCACTGCCTCCTGGCGTGGTGGCCATCTGTAAGCCCAGGGGCCCCCATAATCTTCTATTGCCCGGGGGCCCCATGAGTTGTCAGTCCGCCCCTGCTGGGACCACCAACATTTTCTCGTGGACCGTGGACCACTTGTTGGCAACTGCTGCGCGAAGGTCATCGAGTCATGAAGACTGATAAAAGCTCCAAAGCACTGCATGATGCCACTGAGGAAAGTCAACCAATGGAACATAGGGGGAAGGTTGTCTGCCAGCGAGTGAAGGATCAGGTAGGGAAGTGTGCTTTTACTACCTCCTAGAGAGTTGGGCTCAGTACCCATTCAGGTCAGAAACCACCATTAAAAAAATAATAATAGTAAAAAAAATTGACAGTCTGATTATTTTTCCTTATTCTCTGCTTGTCACTGGATAACATCTGATCTTGAATATGTCCTGTAGCATTACACACACAAAAAAAAAAAAAAAAAAAAAAAAAAAAAAAGCAATTGCCCCCTTTGCCAAATTTTTGCCAGATTTCATTAAATCTCATCAGATCTTACCAATTAGACATGGGGTGTCCCTTAAAGGCACTGGTGACGTAGCCTTCCCAGGGAGCATTTGTTAGGCGATGGCTACATTACCGGGAGTACTGGGAAGGGAAATTAAAGGGGTCGTAAAGGTACAGTTTTTTTTCCCCCTAAATAGCTTCCTTTACCTTAGTGCAGTCCTCCTTCACTTACCTCATCCTTCCATTTTGCTTTTAAATGTCCTTATTTCTTCTGAGAAATCCTCACTTCCTGTTCTTCTGTCTGTAACTCCACACAGTAATGTGAGGCTCTCTCTCTGGTGTGGAGTGTCGCGCTCGCCCCCTCCCTTGGACTACAGGAGAGTCAGGACGCTCTCGACGTTGCGGATAGAGAAAGGAGCTGTGTGTGTCTCTTGTAGTCCAGGGGAGGGGTCGAGCATGATACTCCACACCAGGGAGAAAGCCTTGCATTACTGTGGAGTTACAGACAGAAGAACAGGAAGTGAGGATTTCTCAGAAGAAATAAGGACATTTAAAAGCAAAATCGAAGGATGAGGTAAGTGAAGGAGGACTGCACTAAGGTAAATAAAGCCATTTAGGAAAAAAAAAAATATATATATATATATATATATATATATATATATATATATATATATATATATATATATATATATATATATATATTAAATTGTACCTTTACAACCCCTTTAAGGATAATGTAAGTAAATAAATAAACAAATCTATATATATATATAGACTTAAAAGGTTTTATTTTTGGAGGGAAAAATCTATTTTAGAAGATTCATGGAATACGTTCAGCAAATTACATCTGCATTGATTTTACAAAGGTGGTACAAGCAATTAAAAGCATAGAACAAAAAAAGGAAACACACACACACACACACACATAAATATATGTAGCCGTGTAAAGTTAACCTGGAATTTGTGAGCTATTGATATAGGATGAATTGACATTACGTTTCTAGGACCACGGAGAACGAAGAATATAGTGCATACCATAATGAAAAGAAAAGAGTCATATCCAACTATAATCTTTGACACACTTCACCACTTCCTGTTTGTGTGAAGAGCTTCCCAATTTAGTTCCTGAGGTTTGACACAGAATATTGGCACGGTAGGCTTAGATCTCCACAGAGACGGTTGGGAATAGGCACCACGCCAAGAAACACTTGACAACGATCATATCAATGTGACCTGAATGTACAGCACGATACCTGAGCCTGGAATCTGCTGACTATACCGCACAATTTGCTGAAATCAGTACTGCCAAATTTTTATTCTATTAACGGTTTTATGCATCTCGCACTCAAGCACTTGTGGACATATTGCATTTAAAATTAAGTGGAAAATCCAATAGAAGTCTTGCACTGAAAAAAAAAGTATAGATGCGGTAGACCACTGAGGGATAGGGCTCCGTTTAATTTCATTTACTGTTTTAAATATCCCATAATATGCACTTCTGCCCCTAAAAGTGGTTGTAAACCTCAGACATGAAATATGAACAAAGCATATCCCTCTATAGTGTGTATTTGCCTCAATCCAGAGAACCACGTGTAATTTCTGTCTGCTGCTTCTTTCATTTGCTATCAGCATGAATCAATTCTAATGAGTTTTCCTGACACCAAGAGAAAAAAGGTGACAGGGGAGAGATCTCCAGCTGATTGACAGCCTCCGTTCTGTTCCTGTGGGCTGTGTGTGTGTGTGTGTGTGTGGGGGGGGGGGTGTCCCTTCCCACCCATCAGCTCTCAGAGCTCTGCAACTTCAGTTCTCCACCCCCCCCCTGCTTTTCAGAGCTGAGAGATCCTGTGTAAATTCTGCACTTTAAATGGATGTAGAGGAAAAAAAATAGCTGTAGATAGACATATAAAACAAATTCCCCTGCATAAGTTGTATCTCTATGTATCACCTCAGGCCAGTCACTTCATTGGGTATATGTAGGGGTTTACAACCACTTTTAACCTTTGCTGTCAGTCCTTGAAATAGGAAGGCCTCCTGCCTATGCGGTCACTATGACTGGAGCCTAGTAATTAAACCCACATTATTAAAACGGTCATTGCATGGTGTAAAAAATGCTGTTCATACTCGGTCACTGAGGGATTCGCTTTCTGTAGTCTGAAGAAAAAAAAACCCTGTCTGATCCCACTGTTTACTGTCCCTCCCTCCTTGTCCATGTCCCTGTTGCAGCCGGAAATTGTGTAGACCAGCTGTTGCCACATCTACTGAGCATGCTCCAGTTTCAGTTCCCTTCTAAGCTGTTAATTTCCTTTTTTTTTCTTATCTGTGCAGCCTTTGTAACTATAGAGTCACACATGTGGGTGTATACACAGTGGTAAATGACAGCCCAATCCTTCCCTCTTGCATGCCCACTAAACAGCGAAACACTATGGCAGAAGGAAATTACATGTTGATTGATGAAGGCTTCACCTCCCTGTAATTCTAAGCACATACAAACAATAGACAAGTCGAAGTAGCGTGAAACAGGTTGTGATTGGTAGAACCTCCTTCTAGATAGCCCACGCCATGTTTTTACACAAAATAAATATTTAAGTTAAAAAAAAAGGGAAATGTGAGAGTTACTGGCGACTTGTTTTTAAAAATGGACCAGAACTCAAAAAGTGGAGCTTTGGGATTTTATAGGGAGCTGCAGCTCTAATACTGTGAAGAAATCCTATTGTTTATCCTCCCTTTCCTCTACTCTTCTCCAAGAATAAAAGGTGTTCTGTGAATAAGAGCTGCATCCCTTGTCCATTCACAGAACACCTTGTATTGAAAGAACAAGGGGAGAGGAGCAGACGCATAAATGACAAGATCCTTCCACAGCTCTCAGACGTAGTGCCAAATGTACTTTGCGACATGAAAGTAACTGTTATTTTTAGGCTACACAGGAACAACCAGGGTGTAGGATATAAAGCAGATCGTGCAGCACTAAAGATAGACATGTGATGAACATGCACAAAATTAGTCCAAAAACCCAAGTAAATTCATAGAAGTGCAATTCCATAAAAATGTCCATGGGGAATCTGTGCAATACCATATAAAGTCCCCCAAACCATGAAAGTAATGAAAGTATGATAAGCTTAATAAGAGTGGTCCATTGCGCTTTGTTTACAATAACCAATATATCCTTGCCTGTCACTGGATAATATGCACTATAGAGAGCAAAGCCCTCTGAATGTAACTCCCCCACGGGGATGATCACGAGTCATCAGACATGAAACAGAAGGGTAATCGACATAGCATGATATTGTATAAACAATTTATTGATAAAATAAGAGTAACACTCACAGCTTAAAAACAAGTGTATTGTTACGAGTGAACGTTCGTCCAGAGAGCAAGGTTGCTGACCACAATCATGACATGACGTCAGCATGTACGCGTGCGCAACTCCTCCCTACGCATTTCATCATACATGACGTCATCACGGGCATCACTGCCCACCATGTGCAGTGATGCCCCTGATGACGTCATGTATGATGAAACGCGTAGGGAGGAGTTGCGTGCGCACTGAATATACCTCATTACAGTTATTCTGTTGCACAAAATCAGTTCGGTCTGGTTTTCCACTTTAAAATGTTGCTTGTTACAGCCAGTTCTTTCCAAATGCTGTACAGGAACAATTTTGGCCTGGGTGTTTAACTCCGATGCATGAGATTCTGGAATTTAGTTGCAGGTAAAAGGTGCGCCATCCAGCGGCCTATCAAATTTCATGACAGGCTGCTGCAGCAGCTGCGTGGGGCTGGACACTAAAACTAATGGTACTTATGTTTGGCGCAGTATTGGCCCAGAGCATAGGTGTGCGCAGCCTACTGCATTAGGGTGTGCACCCCAAAGCTCCAACACATATGTTTTTGACATATTTACCGGCCTCTTCCCCGCTCTCTATCCTGAAACAATGGGAAAAAGGGGGACAAAGGGAGCACATGGGGAACCCGGGCAACAGAAGGAAGAGGAACAGGGAAAAGAGGAGTGGCATATATTAGTAGCGATCCCCTATATTTTCCGCCTGTGGAAAAGAAAGAGGAGGAGAAGCCTACTTTCAGCTGCTGCAGGAGGTAAAAAAAAAAAAAAAAAAAAAAAAAAAGGAGAACGGTTCCACTAAATTCCACCCCCGCCGCCTCTTCTGTCCAGGTTCTGAGGATCGGCACGGAAGGATTGTGGTTTACCTGTCACCTGCCCACCATTGACCGGTTGCCATCCCCGGGACTAGGGGGTGCCCAGGCACACCCCTTGTGCACGCCTTTGGCCCAGAGACAAATGCACAGAACTTCTGGGCAATTATCCCTAAGCACATACTAACCCAAGTATTCATATGGCTAGGTGCAGTGTGCAGCCACAGCAGCTGTCAGCTTCGTAGAGTTTGACAGGTTGCCAGCAGCGGAGCTGGATAAGGCACCTGTGCTCTCCGTCTACAGCCTAGCACGAGAGCCCCATGCACCGGGTATAAACATGCATAGTGCATGGGGCCTTACCCTTTATTTACAGACTGGCCATCACTGGATGGACAGATGGATGAATAGCAAATTAGCATCTAAATGGAAGTGTGTGTGTGTGTGTGTGTGTGTGTGTGTGTGTGTGTGTGTGTGTGTGTGTGTGTGTGTGTGTGTGTGTGTGTGTGTGTGTGTGTGTGTGTGTGTGTGTGTGTGTGTATATATATATATATATATATATATATATATATATATATATATATATATATATATATATATATATATATATATATATATATATATATATATATATATATATATATATATATTATTTTCTTAAAAGTAGAAAATATTTTTACATTGTCCATACTTACATAATGGCTAAGAGAGCATCAGTGCTCTTACATTTAATCCATTACCTTACAGCTCACCCACTGAAAACATTGGCCCAGATTCAGGTAGAATGGAGCAATATTTGCGTGGGCAAAGAGCAAAGATTTTTCTCTGCGCCCGCGCAAATATTTCCATTTGCCCAGCGATTCACGGAGCAGTAGCTCCGTAAATTGCGCGGGCGCTATGCTAATTAGCCCTGCGTAAGGGCGCCTAATGTAAATGATCCCGCCGGGGGCGGGAATCATTTAAATTAGGCGCGCTCCCGCGCCGAGCTAACAGCGCATGCTCCGTCGGGAAACTTTCCCGACGTGCATTGCGGCAAATGACGTCGCAAGGACGTCATTTGCTTCTAAGTGAACGTGAATGGCGTCCAGCGCCATTCACGGTTCACTTACGTAAACGACGTGAAATTTAAATTTCACGGGCGGGAGGCGCAGCTATACTTTAGCATTGGCTGCGCCTGCTATTAGCAGGAGCAGCCTTATGCTAAAGGCGCCGTACGGAAACTCCGTACCTTGCGTACGCAGGGCCCGCGCAACTTTTGTGAATCGGTGGTAGTATGCAATTTGCATACTACACGCCGATCACAAAGGCCACGCCCCCTAGCGGCCAACGCAAGAATGCAGCCTGGGATGTGAAGGCATAAGGAGGCTTATGTTTGTCACATCCTAGGCTGCATTCGGTGTAACGAGGTTCCTGAATCAGGAGCACTCGTTACACCGGAGCAAGTAAGCACTTGCGCCGCGCAACTATGGTTGCGCGGGCGCAAGTGCTTCTTGAATCTGGGCCATTATATATACTGCCTACGCAAACCTTCCTAAGCATTATCTGCTCTGACTCCTCTCATAAGATTTGCTATTATTGCAATTTTTATTTATTTATTTTTTTAATATATAAAAACACATTAAAATCAATTAAAAAAAAATGATTGAAAAACAAAACAAACAAACAAAAAAACACAAATGAAGGGTTATTATTGTAATACAATCTAGGCATTAGTACGATCCTAGGTATCTGGACTGAAGCCAACCCGTTATCAGCACCAGAAAACAAATGTAAACATACGGAGACGAATACTATTTTTAAACCCATCAGAACACTTGAATAAGCCATCATAGGGAAAAAATAAAATAAAAAAATAAAAATAAAAAAAACACAAATACCCATTTGTCTTCTAGATCACCATATATTTCTAATAAAAAATGAAATCCTGTCTGGCTCTAGCAGTGGTTATCTCCCTGCGTTTTAGAAGACACATCAACAGCCATCATATTGGAAATGACAAGACTGGACAAAATCGTGGGAGTTGTGGGTAGGGTGGAATCTCCCTGTGGCATTTTGCTAGGAATACTGCATTACAAGCATTAAATACACAGCCAACCTTTGCAGCAGTTTATTATCTCTGCCCATAGACTTCCCTTCTCCTAGAATAAACCTGGGTCCTTAGCAACACTGGATCCAGACAACGTCTCTCTGTGTGATCAGAGCCGCTGATCCCATTAATGAAAGCTTCTATGAACTGACTGATCGGAGACAGGGTGTGGAGGGAAGGGTTAATCGCTCCTTGCAATGTATAAGGAAGGTAGTACACACATACAAATATATATATATATATATATATATATATATATATATATATATATATATATATATATATATATATATATATATATTTATTTATTACAAACACAGCTATGCCATCAATGAAAGCTTCCATTGACTGATCAGGGATAAGCAGTGCAGAGATGCAAACAGAAGGGTTAATCAGTGAATGCAATATATAAGGGGGAAGCTTATGTCTACATACACAGAAATTAAATCTTCTATGAACTGATCACAGACAGCAGGAAGGGTTAATGGAAGGGGTGGCTAAAGTCTAAATACAGTACAATGATCCTATTAATGAAGGCTTCGATGAGCTGATCAGGGGCAGGGAAGCAGAAGGAAGGGTTAATCTGTAATTTCAAGGTAGAAGGGGAGTGGTTTGTTTCTTCTTTCAATTATCTCATTAATGAAAGCTTCCATAAACTAATCAGAGTAGTGTGTGCAGGGCGCAGACTGAAGGGTTAATCGGTCCTTGCAATATACAAGGGGATACTTTGTTTCGACATACAATGACTATAATAGCAAGTAGATGTGATCAGGAACATTAAATGCAGGGGGTCAGTGATCATTACAATGTATAGGAGGATCTTCTACAAACAATGACTATAATAGCAGGTAGATGTAATTGGGGGCATTGTATGCAGGGGTCAGTGATCATTACAATGCATAGGTGGATCTTTTACATACAATGACTATAATAACAGGTAGATTTAATTGGGGACATTATATGCAGGGGTCAGTGATCATTACAGTGCATAGGGGGATCTTCTACATACAATGACTATAATAACAGGTAGATGTAATTGGGGACATTGTATGCAGGGTTCAGTGATCATTTGTAATGTATAGGGGGATCTTTTACATATTATAACTATAATAGCAGGTAGATGTAATTGGGGACATTATATGCAGGGGTCAGTGATCATTGCAATGTATAGGGGGAAATCGGAGTGCTTCCAACTACAATGGCTATAATTGCAGGTAGACATCATCAGGGACAGGGTGTGCAGGGATGCGGAAGGGTTAAATCGGTCCTTGCAATATATAAGGGAATAGACTGTTTCTACATACAATTACTATAATAGCAGCTACTGTAGATGTGATCAGGGACAGGGTGTGCAGGGGTCAGCGATCATTGCATTTGCTGGGGGGGAGCTTACTTCTACACACAATGATCCCAATTATGAAGCTTCCATGAACTGACAGGGTGTGCAGGGTTCAGTGGTCATTGCAATGTATAAGGGGGAAGTAGGGGATGTCTCCATACAATGATCCCAATGATGAAGCTTCCATGACCTGATAGGGGACATTGTATGCAGGTTTCAGCGATCATTGCAATGTATAGGGAGATCTTCTACATATAATGATTATAATATTGTGTCGACGTGTTGGGGGACAGTGCGTGCAGGGAAGCTGAAGAAAGGGTTAATCAGTCCTTGCAATAAATGGAGGAAGGTAGGTTATGTTTTCATACAGTGATTATATGAAGCCTCTGATGTGCAAGGTTCAATAATCACTGCAATGTATAGGGGGATCTTCTACATATAATAAGAGGTAGACCTGATCAGGGATGTGTCTGCAGGGAAGCTGAAGAAAGGGTTAACCAGTCCTTACAATGTATAAGGGAGGTAGGTGATATCTCCATACAATGATTCTATAAATGAAGCTTTCATGAACTGATGTGCAATGTTCAGTGATCATTGCAATGTATAGGGGGCTATCTGGGCGGTTCTACATACAATGACTAGAATAACAGGTAGATATGATTGGGGATGGTGTGTGCAGGGAAGCAGAAGGATTAATTGGTACTTGCAACGTATAAGGGGGAAGTAGGGGATGTCTCCATACAATGATCCCACTAATGAAGCTTCCATGAACAGATGGGTACAGGGTGTGCTGGGTTCAGTGATCATTCCAATGTATAGGGAGATCTTCCACATATATTGACTATAATAACAGGTAGATCTGATTGGGGATGGTGTTTGCAGGGAAACTGAAGAAAGGGGTTAATCGTTCTCTACAATATATAAAGGGAGGTAGGTTATGTCACCATACCATGATCCTATTAATGACGCTTTCATAAACGGATGTGCAGGGTTTAGTGATCATTGCAATGCATGGGGGGGGGGGGGGGGGGGGGGGGGGTTCCTATAATGACAGGTATATGTGATCAGGGATGCAGAGGAAAGGGTTAATCGCTCATTGTACTCTATTAGGAAGCAAGCTTATTTTCACAATGATCCCATTAATGAGGATTTCATGATCAGCTTGGGGACAGGGTGTGCAGGGTACGGTGATGTATGGGGAGGGGGGGTGTCATCTACAGGCAATGACAGGTAGATGTGATCAGGGTCAGTGTGTGTGCAGAGGGAAGGGTTAATCTCTCCTGGCAATTGATTAAGAAGACAGGTCATGTATATACAGTGATGAATATTCTATGATGTCATGGGGGACAGTCAGATTAACCCTTCCTCTGCACATCCCATCATAGAATATTCATTATTGGGATACATGACCTGGATTGCCAGGAGAGATTAACCCTTCCCTCTGCACATCCCATCATAGAATTGGGATCGTTTTATACATGACCTGGATTGCCAGGAGAGATTAACCCTTCCCTCTGCACATCCTGTCCCCATCACATCATAGAAGCCTCATCATTGGGATCATTGTGACCGGTCTTCCTGATAGGTGTGCAGAGGAAGAGTTAGTCTCTCCTGGCAATCTATTAAGAAGACAGGTCGTGTATACAATGATCCCAGTGATGAATATCATGTGATGGGGGACAGTCAGGGTGTGCAGAGGAAGGGTTAATCTATTGGGAAGACAGGTAATGTATGCAATGATCCCAATAATGATCATGTGATGGGGACAGTCAGGGTGCGCAGAGGAAGGGTTAATCTATTGGGAAGACAGGTCATGTATACAATGAATGAGCCCAATAATGATCATATGATGTGATGGGGGACAGTCAGGGTGTGCAGAGGAACATTAATCTATTGGGAAGACAGGTAATGTATGCAATGCATGAGCCCAATAATGATCATGTGATGGGGACAGTCAGGGTGTGCAGAGGAAGGGTTGATCTATTGGGAAGACAGGTCGTGTATACAATGATCCCAATGATGAATATCATGTGATGGGGACAGTCAGGGTGTACAGGGCTGGGTGACGATTGCCATGTATAGGGGGTGACACATAGCCGAGTGCCCCCATACAATGACTCTGCTGTCAGGTAGACGTGATCGGCCAGCCAATGATCTGAGTGCGCACACTGCCAGGCACTGATTTGGTGGAATGGTGCCCGGGCTCTCATGTGTCCCATCATGTCCCCGGACTGTCACAACAAGCCGCTGTCATTTTGCGCAGTAAACACGATGAGAGCAATGCAGAAGGAGTGGAGGGAAAGGGGAGGGATGAAGAGCCCAGAACATAGAGGTGATTAATGGGATGTATGGAGATCTGACCCCCCCAATCCGGTGCCCCATCCCCGGGGACACTCATCGTCACCCCCAGCCCGGAGTCACTCACCCAGAAGACGAAGGAGTAGATAATCAGAAGGGTTTTCAGACACGTTATAACTGGCTTGGTCTCCATTCTCCTTGATGCCATGCTACTGAGATCCGGTAGCCGGGTGTTACTGTTGCTGCTCACGGCCCCTCCTGCTTGCAGTTTATCCCCAATCCGCAAGAGGAGAGACAAGCAATGGAATCACCTCCCCAGTAAGATGTGTTATATGAAGGGCGGCATCCCCGGCATCCCTCTACCTGAGCCCGGGCCTGGCCCCGCCCTCCTGTCACTGAGCTGTCACTGGGCTCCGCCCATTACTGCTCCCACCGCCGCCTGATCGCATTACAGCCCCACTCAACTTCCAGTGATCGCCAACTACAGATCATTCTCCAATCACATACACGCTTTTCTATGACGCCTTTACTCCTACAGTTTAAAGCTGGATAAACACTATACAATTTTCTTTCTTTACCAAAAGCCATCAAACCTAAACACTTTCAATAAATATAGCAAAACATAAATATTTAACACATTTGTTAAATAACGCATTTTTTTTAGTGAATTGACTACTTTTGAGATAAATCCTGCATGAGTTATTTTAATTACACAGACCTCCCTACAGTACAGACCCCCCTACATTACAGAACCCCTCTACAACACAGACCCCCCCTACATTACAGACCCCCTCCCTACAGTACAGACCCCCTCCCTACAATACAGACCCCCCTACATTACAGAACCCCCTACAATACAGAACCCCCCTTACATTACAAACCCCCCTACATTACTGACCCCTTTACAATACAGAACCCCCCTTTATTTCAGACCCCCCTACATTACAGAACCCCCCTACAATACAGACCCCCCTACATTTCAGAAAGGAAATCACCGCTCCAGGTGGGTCAGCTATGCAATCACAGGCTAACTCAGGATACTGAGGGTGCTGGCAGTGCACTAGGCAAGCATAGGAATTGAAGAGAAAATGGATAGCCGCACTCCAATAACCGTTGAGGTTGTCTTTATTAAACGAACAGCAGATACATCACAGGGTTACAACAATGGGAACAAGGGAACAGCCGACGCGTTTCGCACTGGATTAGTGCTTATTCATGGATAATGAATGTTCGTTTAATAAAGACAACCTCATTGGAGTGCGGCTATCCATTTTCTCTTCAATTCCCCCTACATTGCAAACAAACTCATCAAATGCAGCCACTGCACCCATCAATTGCAGCCACTGTGCCATCAAACGCAGCCACTGCGCCCATCAATTGCAGCCACTGTGTCCATCAGTTGCAGCCTCACTGTGCCTATCAAACGCAGCCACTGTGCCCATCAATTCCAGCCACTATGCCCATCAATTGCAGCCACTGTGCCATGCCATCAATTGTAGCCACTGTGCCATGCCATCAAGTGTAGCCACTGTGCCATCAATTGTTGCCACTGTGCCATGCCATCAATTGTCGCCACTGTGCCATCAATTGTCGCCACTGTGCCATGCCATCAAATGCAGCCACTGTGCCATGCCATCAAACGCAGCCTCTGTGCCATCATTTATCGCCGCTGTGCCCATCAATTGTCTCCACTGTGCCATGCCATCAAATGCAGCCACTGTGCCATCAATTGTCATCACTGTGCCCATTAATTGTCACCACTGTGCCATGCCATCAAACGCAGCCGCTGTGCCATCAATTGTCACCACTGTGCCATCAATTGTCACCACTGTGCCATCAATTGTCGCCACTGTGCCATCGATTGTCGCCACTGTGAAGTGAGCTTTGAAAATGCTGAGCTGAGCGATACTACATCGGGGAGAGAAAGAACATGTGAGGGGCAGTGGGGGGGTGGGCGCAAACAAACTCATCAAACGCAGCCACTGCACCCATCAATTGCAGCCACTGTGCCATCAATTGCAGCCGATGCGCCCATCAATTGCAGCCACTGTGTCCATCAAATGATGTCACTGTTCCCATCAAACGCAGCCACTGTGCCCATCAATTGCAGCCACTATGCCCATCAATTGCAGCCTTACTGTGCCCATTAATTGCAGCTTAACATGTGACCAGCAGCAGAGGATTAGAAGCTCCTCCTGCTTATGTTTCCTTGCAGACAGACTGGCAAAGAGTTGGGTCATGTGACAGCTATATATTGATGAGGAAAAATGAACTTGGATGTTTTTTGTTTTTTTAATTAAAATAATTACAGTGCCATCATCCACATACAGAAATAGTTTGTGTTTAGTGTCACTTTAACCACTTGCCGACCGGCTCCTATAGATATACGGCAGCTTCTTTAAGAGCCATGTGCCCTGCTGCACGGCGGGGGGACCATCCACGTTTGTGGGCAAGGGTACTTTGTGTATGTAAACACACAAATCCTCATTCTGACAGGAGAGAAGAGACAGATATAGAAGAGACAGATCTGCTGTTCGTAGTAATTACGAACAGTGATATGTCTCCTCCCCCAGTCATTCCCATCCCCCACAGTTAGAAACACCTCCCAGGGAACACATTAAACCCCTTGATCGCCAAAAAAATGCCATAAATCTATCCCGTATTTTGTAGACGCTATAACTTTTGTGCAAACCAACCAATACAGTATATGCTTATTGTGATTTTTTTTTTTTAACAAAAATATGTAGAAGAATATATATTGGCCTAAAATGAGGAAGAAATTTATTATACAAATATATAGAGAGCAGTGCAGCGCAAAACCAATATTGTGTAAAATGAAATAAATGAATAAAGTCCAAAAAGATTAGGAATCAAACAGCCAAAATCTTAGGAATCTTCACCAGGTGATGAAAAGCACGCCAAACCAAAAGTGATCCCTCCACCAGTAAGGATGGGTACTCTCACCTCCGCACATGGATCACTGTATTACCAGATGGTCGAATAAGCAGGTTTGTC
The DNA here is from genome assembly GCF_905171775.1 of Rana temporaria. Lineage (NCBI taxonomy): Eukaryota > Metazoa > Chordata > Amphibia > Anura > Ranidae > Rana > Rana temporaria. The sequence continues at coordinate 401,627,419 of NC_053490.1, forward strand.
AACAAATGAGACCAGGAAGCAAGATGGTATTCAATCCTCATATGTTGGTCATGCACAAGGACCCAGACATGTAAGAAGGAATAAGAGATCTAAGAGCTTTCCGCTGGACTCAGGGTTTTTATTAAAATAATTAAAAACACAGGCTACCCACATTTAGCCGGTGTACAAAAGGCATTGAAACCATAAACAGGGCATCGAATCTTTAGGCTCTCAGGACGGCATTGAGCGACGCAAAACTTCAGGCTCCTATCCCCCGGACGCGTTGCGTTGATACAACTTCCTCAGCAGGGCGGACTATAATATGCTATAATATTTATTATAGCAAAATATATATATATATATATATATATATATATATATATATATATATATATATATATATATATATATATATATATATATATAAATATATGTATATATATTTTTTAAATTGACACTCTTTTTTGGTTTATAGCGCAAAAAATAAAAACCGCCGAGGTGATCAAATACCACCAAAAGAAAGCTCTATTTGTGGGAAAAAAGGTTTGAACCAGGGCTAAAATCAACTTACTAAAAAATACACACATTGGTTATTTATCACCTTGTGTAAGCAGTAGGTTTTACAATGAGGGGAACTCTGCAAATTAAAAGTATACAATGTATCCATGTCAAAACTTTCTACCCTGAGCTCAGGAATAAAATTATATTGTAACATTTCAGATGGGAATAAAGCATGCTAGAATGTTTTTACAGTTTCACAATATTTTGGCGTGCCTTCAACAATCTTCCTCTGATGCAGTGTTGGCATGTAAAAAAAAAAAAAAAAAACAATAAAAAATAAAAATGTAAAACCCCTCCCACTAATTTTAAGTGCTTAATATAGCAAAACATAAATATTTAACACATTTGTTAAATAACGCATGTTTTTTTAGTGAATTGACTACTTTTGAGATAAATACTGCATGAGTTATTTTAACTGAGAAATTCATGCAGTATTTATCTCTCGGAAAATTGACCCCATTGTTATTTTGGCATTACTAAAACGGCGGCTGCATACGCAAAGTGATAAAAAAACAAACGTGTGTGTGTGTGGTTTTAGTGAATTAACTTGAATGATTTGTCTTTTTTTTTTCGGTATATACCTTGCATATAATATTTTACTTTGATGATTGGCTCTTTTATTATCTGATGTGATATTTCCAAAGCAATGAGTCACGTGAACTTCATTTCGCAGAATCCTGTAGACCCCTTTTACACTGGGGCGTTTTTCAGGCGCTTTTGGGCTAAAAATAGCGCCTGAAAAATGGCTCCCCTGCAGTGTCAGTGTGAAAGCCTGAGTGCTTTCACACTGAGGCGATGTGCTGGCAGGACGTTAAAAAATGTCCTGCAAACAGCATCTTTGGAGTGGTAAAGGAGCGGTGTGTACACCGCTCCTCCACCGCTCTTGCCCATTGAAATGAATGGGCAACGCGGCCAAATCGCCGGCAAAGCATCGCTGCAGTAGTGCTTTGTGGGTGGTATTAACCCTTTTTCTGTCTCTAGCGGAGGTCAAAAGCGCCCTGCTAGCGGCCGAATACCTCCGCAAAAATGATGGTAAAGCGCCTTTTAGCGGCGCTTTACTGCTGACACCGCCCATGCCCCAGTGTGAAAGCAGCCTTTACCCCATTGTTATAGCTGGGAACTTCCCAGAACTGACCCAGCTTCAGTTGCCGAATCAATACTGGAATGGTTACCAATCATAGGTAGCTGAGGCACTGGTTGTATTTTTCATGTTTTTGTATGCATGTTGCATATATGTGTATGCAGTATGCCTGTATGTTGTATGCATGTGAATGCAGTGTGTATGTGTGTGGGTAGGTGGTACTGCTGTGCTATGTATAAGAGGGTGGTAAAAGAATCACAGAGGATGTTGTTCACTGGGCTCCTAAACTGTACATTACCCACTCCTTACCCCCACATTCTTTACATTACACACCTTACCTCTGCAGGCATCATCCCGGTATAACCCCTTTAAGCCGAGGCCGCATATGTGTGTATGGTCGGCGCTAAGGGGTCAATCTATCTTGTGTGAGGCAGACACATATTTATCTTTCTGTTATGCTGTAAGATGTATTAATCAGCTTTTATAAAAGTGGTGATGGTACACAGTGACATTCCATAGATTCTATACAGAAAACTATGGCTGTGAACAAATGGGAAGGTGATCAGATACATATTCGGTGACAGCTCCGCTAGGATAGGCAAAGAGACATTTATGTGATCAGGCAGAAGATGACTTGTGACTGATGAGTGGTGGCAAGAGGGAGCTGGTGCCAGGCAGTACAGGACAGCTAACTGTCTCTGTTTTCATTTAGTTGGGTGTCTGCTGAAATGCAAGGAGAAGTGGACCGGGTGACAGGACTTGCTGATGTTCTCCTTGCTGGCAGGGTTACTCAGCAAGCACTCTATCTCTTGAGGCACGTGCAATGTAAACAAGTGCCATAGCAATGTTCTGCATCGTGCTAGAATTGCCTGCTGTCAGTGCTAAAGCTTACTGGACCACTGTCACTCAGCATGCTGTGCTTAGAGTTGCCACTTTTGTTTAAGCCAAACCCGAAAACTTAAGCAGAGCACAGTAAATGTTTTTTGTTTATACACTATAGGATTGTAACAGACCGGGGACACCTTGGGGTACTCCAAAGAGAATAGTAATGCGGCACCCATAGTGCCCCCTCACTGAGGTGCCCACGTGTCCCGGATTGCCCGGGACTGTCCCGCAATTAACATGTCTGTTCTGGGTCCCGGGCACCTTCATTCCAGGACAATACAGTGTCCCGGAATGAAATAGAGAACACAGCCACCCCCTACTAACTAGTAAATAAATTTCCGGAACTGGTTGCTAGGGCCGGCGCTGCCTGGCATCTTGCAACCAGTGACCATTTACTCTCAGACAGTGAGACCGGGAGCGAGGCCTGCGCCTAGTGCAGCACTGTTGTCCCCACCCAGATCGGCACCTCCTCCTTCTCCGGCAGGCAGCAGGGACTGGTGTGATCTTCACTCTCCAGATAGTGACTCCACTCCTTTCCTTTAATGCACGTGACTCATGCAGAGAGAGTGACAGCAGCACTGCATCTGGTGGCAGGCTATGGGTGGCAAGCGGCGCTGCATCTGGTGGCAGGGTCACTGATAGTGGGGGGGACCACCAGTCCTCCTGTAGAGGGCCCCGGGCGCACAGAGGGGCCTGAACAGCAGGGGGAATCAGTGCGGTTGGGGCAGAGGGGCAATTACAGAAGAATGCCCTGTGTGGCTCACTGCAGCATCTGGAAGCCAGTTTCTCCCAATCCTACAGATTTTTTAGCTGTTGCAGGGAGAGACACAGACACGGACATCGTTTCTTTAATTGCTTGCCCGACACCGATCCCCTCCCTTTTCCGCTGCTTCTGACCACCCACATGTGCCCCCTGTCACTGTGATGACAATTAAAAAAGGGTTAATTCACACAGGTTCTCCGTTATGTTTGTGTCCACTAATAATGATTTTAGTGTATTTTGTGTGAAAATATGATCTTAATATATTTGGGGGAGGGACCCTGCCAGGTAGGCTGTACAAAGCCCCGAGATTTCTAACAGCTGCCCTGTCTGGTGGAAAGTGGCACATTCACCTGACAAATAACCCGCTGCCAAATTCCCCATCAACCCAGAGACTACATCCCCCCCCCTCATCTTTTTTTTTTTGGGGGGGGGGTGAGAGAGGGGGTGTGTCCCTGAATGGCAGTTTGGAAATGTGGTCACATTACCCCTCACCCTCCTGTCAAACCTTGTTCCGAGCCACATTCCTGTCTGGTGAGCTTCTTGTTGAGCAACAAGGCTTCAAATTGTAACATCTCACAAACAAGGCCTTCCGAATTCTCTAGTCATGAATTGTATCGTAACTGTATCGTCTCCCTTTATGTTGTAAAGCGCTGCACAAACTGTTGGAGCTATAAAAAAGCCTGTATAATAAAAGTAATAATAATAACATTCGTCCCTAGGGAGGTTTGTCCATGATCACATTAACTTCTAGTCCCTGGGTGGAATGTTTCCTTGGACACTTTAAACCATTTAGGCCTTGGGTGAGATGTTTTTTTTTTTCTTGGCAGGCCTTCTACGTAGGGGAATACTTGATGCAAGGAGGAACAGATGTGTAAGTCTTAAACAATGTTGGTTTTTATCTGTGCTTTCTACCGGTCTATGTTTGTTAAAGACGAGGGACATTTGTTTTTCTCATGTCGAGCTGAAAAATGCAAGGTCAGGTCACAAAGATTGGAAGCCGCTCTTCTCCATCATGCAAGCAAAGGGCAAGTCTGTCACAAACCACTACATGTCATGTTTCCTAGGGACGGTCTTCCCCATACTTGTATGAACATGAGGATGAGCTGATTCAAATCTCAATTTTTTTTTTTTTTTTGCTTTAGCTCTACTTCTGAAAACCAACAACAAAAATGGTTGAACTTTTTCAGTAGTGGTGTACTGGCGACGCTCACCGGTCATTTCAGAATAAAAAGTGGAAGCATTTTCATAGTTACAGGATTTTTTTTTTTAGCTAAATAGCTTCCTTTACCTTACTGCAGTACAGGTTTCATGTCCTCATTGTTTGTTTTTGCTTTGAAGTTGCTGTAATTCTGCTGTGATCTCCACACTTCCTGGTTGCCTGTTTCCTTATAACCATCATACTGGGAGATTTTCACGGTGGTCTAAGCTGTCATTACTGTGTGTCTAAAACTCCTCAGAACCAATCAGATTCATTTTAAAAACAAAACACTGCCCTGGATTTGTTTGTTTTTGTTCTGTGAGTCTTCCCGACTCACCTCTCACCCAGAACTTCATGTATGTACCTTTAAAACCGAAAGTGAACCTAGAGGCACATTATATGATAGATTCATTTAGATTAAATTCAATTTTTAATCATTTTTAAAAGGAATCAGTTAACTTTTATGTCTCTATACCCAATAAACAGTCATTTCAGCAAAAAAAAAAATTCCTTTAGTGACCCTTTAAAGTCATCGATTTAACAGTTTCAAAAAACGGTTATATTCCTGGGATGCCCGGAAGGCTAACTGTGACATTAGCTTGTTCTGTCAACCAAACTGTCAAGTTGTCCAATGGCTGGTGACATAACTGATCACATGTGCAGCATCATGGCAGGTAAAGATCAAACAGAGGCCAAGATGGCAGCTTTCTTGACTGAAAAGGATAGGAGGGTTTACTTCCACTTTAAGATTTGAAGAATAGCACAATTTCTGGTGAACCTTTCTGTTCTTCTTTCTCTAAACCATGTAGCTTAAGCAGCTAAAATGTGCAAATGCTGACTGTTGTCAAAAATTGACAGCTAAGCTCTTGTCTACCCCTCCAGCCAATTTCTTTGGCTGATATTGCTAATTCTTATTGTATTTTTGTTGTGTAAAGAATTAAACTCTATTAGAAATGCATTAGGAAATGTATAAAGGGTGGTGTAGACACCCTTTAGAATTCTGTTGGGGCAAAGCACAGGAAGTTTTGGTGCTTGCGTCTTTGCTTTGATTTTTTCTGTGTTCCCACACTGCACACTCTTTCCCCAGTGTACTCCCTTCTACCCACACTCTCTGCCCACTGCGCCCATTACACTGACATATGGCCAGGGATTTTTTTTTACCAGGGGTGGACAGAGTCTGATGGGGAAATGAAAGACCAGTTCCATTCTACATTGGGTCCGCTTTACCTTTGACTGACAGCACATGACAGTGGGCAGATCCGTGGCCGCTATTTCACCTACTGCAGTGCACTGTCACTCAGAAGTGAAGTGAACCTGATGAAAAACTAGTTTCCTAGTTCCCCATCAGGCTCCGTCTATCCAGTGACAATACATTTCCAAATTATGGGCATTGCCCATGTCACTTCTGAGTCTGACTGTTTATGTCGACACCATAGAATTCCGGGACATTCCACACCCCCAGCACACAGGAGGTGATTGACAGCCTCAGCTGTGCATGTTGCCTAATAAAACTGTAGAGGTGGGTATGTCCAATACCTCCACTCAAGTCTCAGAATATACTCAGCTCCCTGCTCTTTGCTGTGCATTGTGTCACGTCAGATTAGTTTTGCTAACCATCCATAATTTTACAGACAGTCTGTAAAAAACAAATTTAACCCCCCCCCCCTTTCTGTCTGTAAATGTCTGTAGACGGGACAAACTGTCTGTTAAAAAATGGAGGTTGGCTTCCCCTGTAGTCTCCAGGGCAGTTTACACTCTGAAATCTTGCCTGCTACCCGCCACTTTCAAAATTATTGGTTGCTAGGACTGATGTAACTCCTCCTATTATAGCTTGCTCTGACCCACTGTAAGTGGGGTACTCTAGTGTAAGGCCCCTTTCACACTGGGGCGGTGGGTGCAACGGGGATAAAGCGCCGATATTTTTAGTTACCGTCAATTTTGCGACGCTATTCAGCCACTAGCGAGACGCTTTTAACCCTCGCTAGCGACCAAGAAAGGGTTAAAACCACCTGAAAAGCGCCCCTGCAGCAGCGATTTGCCGGCGGTTCGGCCACACTGCCCATTGATTACAATGGGCAGGGGCACTTTAGGATATATCCTTTGTCCTGAGGTTTATATATGTATGTGAGGCTGTCAGTTGTGTTATAGTAATTAGAAGTAATTTTTTTTTGGAGGGGGGGGTGTACAAGGACTATGGTATATGTGTGCAGTAAACATAGTGAACATAGCGACTAGGCACAGATTTAATGATCCCCTTTTGAAAGAGAAGTATGTTTTTTTTTTCATACTTGCCTCGTGGATGCAGCATCAGACTGATGCTGCAGCTGTCCTCCGGCGTCTCTGCACTGAGAACCGAGCCACCAAACATCGCTGATGGCGGTGGCTCAGGTCACAGGAGTGCAAAACTTATTGCACTCCTGTGACCCAGAGGAGAAGCCCAACCTAAAAAGCTCAGGCTGGACTTCTCCTTTAAGCCCCTTTACTTTTCGGCCACAACAAATCTGACCATGCATATAATTTGCCGTGGTGTGCTACGCAAGCGGCGGAACCTATTTTTCTGTTTTGTCCAAGGGGGCCCCAGGCCATTCATAATTCTTGTTGTGCTCACATTTTGTCACTCTGGTTTGAGTTTTTAATTGTAAAGCCAAGCTGTTTTCAGCCGTGTGCTTTTCCAGATTCTTTCTTGGCAGGTTGGGGTACCATTAACAATGGCACAGCACTTTTCATGGAACATGTGCAAAATTGTGTAATTGTCCAGGCATTCATATCCTACACTAGTGTGAACACCGGCTAAATTAGTGTAGCATCCTGCTTCTGTTGAGTAGGTGGCGCTATTTGTAAATTTAAGTTATCTAAACTGTAGTTTGGCTCGGAATAATTATGTAAAGTTATTGGTTTCTGTTCCAGTTCAGCTGCATTGCACATTTTCCACTTGGGCTGTGTGGGTGTTAGGGGTTGCCACCTTTCCAGGATTCACCCAGACAGGTCGGGTGTGGAATCATGCGTCCAGGTTTCAGACTGCCTGAAACCCGGACACATTATTTAGACTGGACTATGACTTCCCAGCAGGGTTGCTGGCTGCAGTTGTCTAAGCTGAGCTGAGAGCGTCTGTTGCTCTTTCACAGTGCCTAAAGCCAACATTTACTAACCCCCCCCCCCCCCCCCAAACACACACACAGACAGGAGAGAAGAAAGGGCTTAATCTGCACCCCCCCCCCCACATCTTCTCTCTGCTGCCTCTGAGTAAGTACAATAAGGCAAATCAGGGTTCTCAGAGCACCCCTTACATCAAAGTTCCCCTTTTACACCAGAGGCCACAGTGTTTCTCCTTATATCAGAGTCCTCTCCGTACATCATAGATCTCAGTGTTCCCCCTTAAATCAGGGTTCCCAGAGCATCCCTTATGTTAGAGGCCCCAGAGTTCTCCCTTGCAGCAGAGTCTTAGGCAGCGTATACACGACATGATAGCCAGAGGAGAACGGTCTGAAGGACCGTTTTCATCAGTCCGAACCGATCGTGTGTAGGCCTCATAGGTTATTTAACCTTCGGTCAAAAAAATGAGAACTTGCTTTAAAATCGAACCAATGGACGCCAAACCGATAGGTCAAAACCGATTGTTAGTATGGAAAACCATCGGTTAAAAACCCGCGCATGCTCACAATCAAGTCGGCGCATGCTTGGAAGCATTGAACTTCGTTTTTTTCAGCATGTCGTTGTGTTTTACGTCACCGCGTTCTGACACGATCGGTTATTTAACCTATGGTGTGTAGGCACGACGGACCATCAGTCAGCTTCATCGGTTAACTTAAAGGGGAGTTCCAGCCATTTGTATGTTTATTAAAAGTCAGCAGCAACAAAAAGTGTAGCTGCTGGCTTTTAATAAACAGGCACTTACCTGCTCCAGCGCTCCAGCGACGCGCCGGCCGGGGCTCCGCTCCTCTCCCCCCCTCCCCGGCCGGCGTCTTAATTTTCAGTGTGGGCACCCGGCCGTGACAGCTTTCGGCTTCACGGCCGGGCACCCACTGCGCATGCGCGAGCGCGAGCGGCACTGCGCATGCGCGAGCGGCGCGGCCCGGCGCCGCGCCGTGTAATTGGCCATGAGATCGCCTAGGACCTGTGACGTTTCCTAGGCGATCGCCTACAGCAGCCACTTCCTGAAGGCGATTAAGCTTAGTCGCCTACAGGAAGGAGGAAGTGGGACAGGAAGTCCCACTCGTGCTGAAGCCCCCACTCCCCCCCCAAAAAAATTACATGCCAAATGTGGCATGTAAGGGGGAGAGGAGTGGGTTAAGAGGAAGTTCCAAATTTGGGTGGAACTCCTCTTTAAGACAACTGACCTTCAGACCGTTTTCATCGGATGGACTGATCGCGTGTACGAGGCTTTAGAGTCCCCCCTTACAGTGAAAGGGAACTCTGAGTTCAGATGTAAAGGGGGACTCTTGTTATTAACTACATATGATTAGAAATGCTATTTAACAGCAAACATATGTATAGTTTATACTATAAAAATAAAAAAATAGCTGTGCGCGCTAAAGTGTTCGGGTTTGACTTGAAGAAAAGGTGGCAACCCTAGTGGGTGTATTGAGTATTCTTTTCCCAGAAGCAGCCTAGTGGGGCGTGGTCCCTGTGCATTCTGGGAGGGGGTACTTAAAGTGGTTGTAAACCCTCGGAGACAACATTAGCTTAAAAAGTAGCCCATAACACAAGCAGCTGATCGCTGCCTGTGAAAGTTTACTCACCACTCTCATTAGCTTTAAAATCATCTTTTTATTTCTGATGACGTCACCGCGCTTGCACACTATTGTGCCTCAAAACCGGCAGCTAAAGTTTGCCGAATTTCATTGTAATGGTTTCCGCTATTGTCACTATGCAAACTTCCCCTCTGTCCGACACAGAGGGGAAGTCTCGCATTGTTGTGTTCCTTCTCCCCTTCCTGATACTCCCCCGTGTGACTGAACAAGACATCACAAGGGGGAGTGACATAAGACAGCAGCCGCAGACACAGTGTACACAAACATAGTAGCTGGCTCATCTGTTCGGCGCATGTGCGAGGTTTCGACCAGAGACACAGTAAGGGCGGAAGTGATGACAGAAGATGAATTCAGAAACAGGAGAAAGAATGGCGCTGTTAGTACCCGGAAGTGGAGGAAAGGAATTCTGTTTAAAAAAAGGTATTTGCGGGACTCGTTTTTGTAATTGATCAATGTAGTATGCATAGCGCTGCCAATGTGTAACCAAACAATCAAAAAGCAGAAAAAATCGGGGAGGGTTTACTTCCTCTTTAAGGGACAGACACCGTTTTGGTGGGGGGTTTCCGATCTTGACCTGATGGCCCTCCTGGCCTCAGGGATGTGTTAGCAGTTCTTCAGCCTTGTGGCCTTTTGTCCCGAGGCTACGTTTACTGAGAGTAGGCCCAGGAGTTTCTGGGGCCTACTGGTCCAGGGGTGGTCCTGTGCTGTCTTGCCTGCGGGAAGAAGCCGAACAATTGGGGACTCAATTGGGGGACGCATTCTGGCCAATCTACCTCACAGTGCTGCCGGCTGGCTGAAAGATCCTGGTACTGTGTAGCTGTGTCTTTGGAACTTTTCAAAGTGTGTGTGTGTGTGTGTGTGTGGTTACATGGTCCTGTGGCAGAGGACTGTGCAATGACTTGACTGCACTCATCAAGTCTGTGGCAGAGACTTTTGAACGAGCGTCGCATCAGCTGCAAGGTCAGTGAGAGAAGCCTATCCGGTGGTTGCTAAATCCAGTGTGGAAACAGTTTGTCCTCTGGATCCAAGAACGTACCCGTGATCCGCAAAGCAAGGTACCTGAATCTCCCCTACCCCTCCATCCCTCTAGCTAAGTTTGTTTACTAAAACCTTGGAAGAAAAGAGACTAATAGGTAGATTCAGGTACAATGGAATAAAGTTACGGTGGCGTAGCTTAGCGTGTTTAGGGTACGCCGCCGTAAGTTAGCTAGGCAAGTAATGATTCTCAATGTACTTGCCTGCTAATATACAGCGGCGTAGCCTAAAGCGGGCGGGCGTAAGAGCGCCAAATTCAAATCTGTGTTAGGGGGGCGTGTTTAATGATAATAAGGCTTGACCTTACGTTTTTTACATTTTTTTTGTTACTGCGCATGTGCCGGGCGCTTACATTTCCCAGTGTGCATTGCGGCTAAGTACGCCGCACGGGCCTATTGATTTCGACGTGGACGTAAACGACGTAAATCCCGATTCGCAGACGACTTACGCAGACGACGTAAAAATTTCGAATTTCGCGGCGGGAACGGCGGCCATACTTAACATTACTATTCCACTAGGGCCTAGCTCTAACTTTACGCGGCCTATCTCTTACGCAAAAGGCGTAAAAGTACTGCATCGGCCGGGCGTACGTTCGTGAATCGGCATATCCCCTCATTTACATATTCTACTCCAACCGCAATGGAAGCGCCACCTAGCGGCCATCCAAAATATTGCAATCTAAGATAGGACGGCGCAAGCCGTCGTATCTTAGATATGTTTAAGCGTATCTCTGTTTGAGCATACGCTTAAACATAAGTCGGCGTAGATTCTGAGTTAGGTCGACTTATCTACTGATAAGTCGGCCAAATTCTACCTGAATCTACCGAATATGAGCCAGTTCACACAGGGGGGACTCGTCAGGCGACTCAGCTGCCTGACAAGTCGGGCTCCGCTCTGTTCAATGGAACCGTTCTAATGGGAGTGACTCAAGTCGCTCCGGCTTAGAAAAAGGTTCTTGCACGACTTTGGGGGCGGCTTGCATTGACTTCAATACAGAAGTAATTTTGCAAGTTTCCTCTGAAGTCTTGAGATCGCCTTGCCGAGTTTCCCCCAAAGTCGTGCCGCCCCTGTGTGAATCGGGTCTAAGTGTTGGTGCAGACATTTGTGAATAACTCTTCAAGGAGGACCCCAAGACGAACGTGGTGAATGGTGAGGTAACGGCAGGCCCAAAACTATCCAGCAGCTCCTACAGCGGTAGTGCTACATTAGCATACGAATAACAGTGGATGTAACAATGATTTTACTTTTATATGTTTGGAATTAGATATACTTTAACTTGGGCTGATTGTAAAAAATTATTATGCTGGCATTTCAGTAGAAACAAGGTAACTGAACGGCAATTAGGATGTGTGCACATCTAAAGGGATTCCAGGGATGCCCTTGTTGCTTTATGATAGCTGCCTATCAGACACACAAGTCCCAGCCTCATATGCAGATAAGGCTTAAGGTGACAGCCAATCATTTGCCTGCTGGGTGAGATGGTTGGTATGCTCCTTAGTTGTGCGGGAGACGCTCAGGCATGTTGCTGTCCAACCTCTTTTGCAGCAAGCTGTGATTTTGCTTTTGGTTAAACCACTTAGCAGAAATGTTCTAAGCATTTTAGAAGCTGCGCTTTTCCAAAAGAACCTGATGTGTCTTCGATGAGCTGCATCTGCTCAGCACAGTAATGAAAGGACATCGCTCTCCCTCATCACACAAGCCTGGGAAGAGCATCAGCTCATTAACTACTTATCGCTGATGTTTAGGTTGATCGCTTTTTTCCAACATTTGTCTTGATTTTACTGCAACACAATGGGGGAGATTTACCAAAATTGGTGCATTCCAAATCTGGTGCAGCTGTACATGGTAGCCAATCAGCTTGTCTTTGGGCAGCGAAATGGTCCGGGGCTAAAGTGTTTAATTAACCACTTCCGCCCTGAAATGATTTACCCACTTCCTGAGCAGGCAATTTTTTCTGATATACGGCACTCCGTCACTTTAACTGCGCAGTCGTATCATGTTGTACCCAAACGTAATTGATGTCCCCCCCCCCCCCCCCACAAGAGGTATTTGATTGCCTATGCGGTTTTTATTTTTTGTACTATAAACAAAAAAAGAGCAACAATTTTGAAAAAAAAAAACGCAATGGGGTAGATTCAGATAGATCAGCGGATCTTTAGATCCACGTAATCTATCTTATTTACGATCCGCCAGCGCAAGTTTTTGAGGCAAGTGCTGTATTCAGAATACACTTGCCTCTAAAGTTGCGCCGGCGGATCATAAATCCCTTGGCGGAATTCAAATTCTGCGGCTAGGGGGAGTTTACTATAAAAATCAGGCGCGTCCCCGTGCCGATCGTACTGCGCATGCGCCGCCGGCTAAATTTCCCAGCGTGCATTGCTCCAAATGACGTCGCTAGGACGTCATTGGCTTCGACATGTACGTAAATTACGTCCATCCGTATTCGCGAACGACTTACGCAAACAACGTAAAAAATTCAAAACTTGGCGCGGGAATAACGGCCATACTTAACATAGGATTTGCCGCATATAGCAGGGGTAACTACCTGCCGGAAAAAGCCGAACGCAAACGTTGTAAAAAAAAACCGACGGGCGGGCGTTCGTTTCTGAATCGGCGGATCTGCTCATTTGCATATTCGTCGCGTATACAAATGGAAGCGCCACCTAGCAGCCAGCGGGAGATTGCAGCCTAAGACCCGACGGTGTAAGTCACTTACACCTGTCGGATCTTAGGGAGATCTATGCGGAAACTGATTCTATGAATCAGCCGCATAGATCCGACCGTCGGATCTCAGAGATACGACGGCGTATCAGGAGATACGCCGTCGTATCTCTATCTGAATCTGCCCCAATATCTTTTACTTTTTGCTATAATAAATATCCCCCCAAAAATGTAAAAAAAATAATAATTCTTCCTCAGTTTAGGCCAATATGTATTCTGCTACATATTTTTGGTTAAAAAAAAAAACAATTAGCGTATATTGGTGTGTGCAAAAGTCATCATGTCTACAAAATAGGGGATAGATTTATGGCATTTTTATTATAATTTTGTTTTTTTACTAGTAATGGCGGTGATCTGTGATTTTTAGTGGGACTACGACATTGCGGCGGACAGATCGGACGCGTTACACACTTTTTTGGGACCAGCAACATTTATACTGCACTGATTTACTGTATAAATGACACTGGCAGGGAAGGGGTTAACACTAGTCATGATCAAGGGGTTAAATGTGTTCCCTTGGAGGTGTTTCTAACAGTATGGGGGCTGGACTGACTGGAGCAGGGAGAGATCGCTGTTCCTAATCACTAGGAACAGACGATCTCACTCTACTCCCCTAACAGAATAGAAATCTGTTTGTTTACAGTGGCAGACCCCCTTTCTGCATCTCTCTGGAGCGAGCGCGGATGGCGACGGACATCGAGTCTACCGGACCCTGCTGGTTGGCTCCCCCACTAGCAAATGGGGGCATGCATGGGCTGTCCACAGATCGATGTGTATGCGTCTGACGCACAATGACTGTGATTCACGCTGCCGAGCCAACCTGCTGCAGTACAACTGCGGCGGCTGGTCAGCAAGAGGTTAAAGTGATACTAAAGTCTTGTTTTTATTATTTAATAATAACAAACATGTAATACTTACCCGCTCTGTACAGTAGTTTTACACAGAGCACCTGATACTCTGCTCAGGTCCCCCTCCGGTGCTTCTGGCCCCTCCCTCCTGCTGAGTGCCCCCACAGCAAGCACATTGCTTTGGGGGCACCTGAGCAGAGCCACTGCTCTGTGTGTCCATTTAGACACAAAGCTGCGGCTCAGCCCTGCCCCCTCTCTCTCCTCATTCGCTCACTGACTTTGATTAACAGCAGCGAGAACCACTGGTGCCCACTGTGTGTCTCAGCCAATCAGGAGGAGTCCTGGACAGCTGAGTCTCTCACACAACATCGCTGGATCTAGATGGGACTCAGGCAAGTATAAGGGGGCTGAGGGTGGCTGCTGCACACTGAAGGTTTTTTATCTTAATGCATAGACCACTTGACCACTTGACCACTGGGCACTTAAACCCCATTTCTAACCAGACCAATTTTCAGCTTTCAGTGCTCTAACGTTTTGAATGACAATTACTCAGTGATGCAACACTGTACCCATATGAATTTTTTGTCCTTTTTTTCACACAAATAGAGCTTTGTGTTGGTGTTTTTTTTACTGCTGAGTTTTAATTTTTTGCGCTAAAAAGACTGCAAATTCTGTAAAAAAAAAATTGCATTTTTCTTCGTTTTTGTTATAACCTTTTACAAATTAGTAATTTTTCTTCATAAATTTTGGCCAAAATTTATACTGCTGCATATCTTTGGTAAAAATAACCCAAATCTGTGTATATTATTTGGTCTTTGTAGAAAGTTATAGTCCACAAGCTATGGTGCCAATCTCTGAAAATTGATCACACCTGAAGTACTGACGGTCTATCTAATTTCTTGAGACTCTAACATGCCAGGTCAGTACAAATACAGTAAAAATCACCCCTTTTTGGAAAGTAGACATTCCAAGGTATTTAGAAAGAGGCATGGTGAGTTTTTTAACTACTTGCCAACCGCCCACCGTCGTTATACGTCCTCACTTTAAAGATGAATATCTCGGTAACGGCAGCAGCTGCTGCCACAATCGAGATATTCATCTCTTCTGTGGGCGGCCGTGTAAGCGATAATGGCGATCTCCGCGGCGGATTCGCCGCAAGATCGCCGTTATCGGTGGCGGGAGAGGGCCCCCCCCCTCCCGCCGCTCTCCCGCGCCCTCCGCCGCTTACCGTAGCCGTCGGTAGCGGCGGAGGGGATCGCGACCGTTCGCTAGCTGAGCGGGGACGAGACTGAAGGAAAAATCTCCTTCGCCCGTCCCCATAGCTCTGCTGGGCGGAAGTGACATCAAAACGTCAGTCCCGCCCAGCCTCTTAAAGAAACATTTTTTTTTTTGTCATTTGAAAAAATGACATTTCCAAATTTTTTCTTTTTTTTTGCATTTAAGCCTAAATATGAGATCTGAGGTCTTTTTGACCCCAGATCTCATATTTAAGAGGACCTGTCATGCTTTTTTCTATTACAAGGGATGTTTACATTCCTTGTAATAGGAATAAAAGTGATAATTTTTTTTTTTTTTCAGTGTTAAAAATTGTAAAATAAATAAAAATAAATGCGAAAACCATTAGTAGAAGCGAACGTATACGCGAGTAGCGCCCGCATATGAAAACGGTATTCAAACCACACAAGTGAGGTATCGCCGCGATCGTTAGAGCGAGAGCAATAATTTTAGCCTTAGGCCTACTCTGTAACTCAAAAAATGCAACCTGTAGAATTTTTTAAACGTCGCCTATCAAGATTTTTAAGGGTAAAAGTTTGACGCCATGCCACGAGCGGGCGCAATTTTTAAGCGTGACATGTTGGGTATCATTTTACTCGGCGTAACATTATCTTTCACAATATATAACAAAATTGGGCCAAATTTATTGTTGTCTTATTTTTTAATTTAAAAAAGTGAATTTTTTCCAAAAAAAGTGTGCTTGTAAGACCGCTGCGCAAATACGGTGTGACAAAAAGTATTGCAATGACTGCCATTTTATTCTCTAGGGAGTTAGAAAAAAATATATATAATGTTTGGGGGTTTTAGGTAATTTTCTAGCAAAAAAAAATGATTTTGTCTCGTAAACACCGACTCTGAAAAACAGGCCCGGGGCTAAAGTGGTTAAAGTTGTAATTTTTCCCCACAATTCTTTGCAAAATCAAGATTTTTTTCCCCACAAAATTGTTGTATTAGCAGGTTATTTCAAAACACATTCTGCTATTCCTCCCGAGTATGGCGATACCACATGTGTGAGACTTTTACACAGCGTGGCCACATACAGAGGCCCAACATGCAGGCAGCACCAGCAGGCGTTCTGGAGCATAAATTACTCGTCTAATTTCCTGACTACCTCTTACACTTTTGTTCTCAGTCTCTTTTTGTTATTTTTTACAAAAATACACAGATATACAATTCATTACATGACATTGTGCTAATGCTTATTATCCTATATGTCTATTAGGGTCCATAATTATAATATAGGGTTTATCTCTATTCTTATCTTTCTTTTCCCTATTCTTTTCCAGGAGTTCTGCAGTTTTCACATTCATACTTCTCCTCTCATACAGAAAAAAAAAACATAATCCCTCTTTCCTTACCCCCCATTCTCCCCCCCCCCCCCACCCCATGGGACTATATTTCGCTCATCTTTATAGATATTCTATTATTTTCTTTGAGGACCTTAATTCTTCCCATCGTTGCCGTATTTCTGGCATTTGATTTTTTTTATATACCCTTCCTCCCTTATTTGTTTTTCCATATATTGGATTTAATTCATTTCACATATCCATTCAATTATGGTCAGACTTTTTGTATTTCTCCATTTGCGAGACATTTTTATTCTGGCTGCAGTTGTCATGTGATGAAGAATTAGAAAGAAGGGATCCGCGCTTAGGAATAAATAATATTAAGCTGCTGCCTCCCTGACGGGCCTCAAAGAGACCTGGAAATAGCAAAAAGTTGGATTAAGGGATGGTGGCGCTGCTTATGCTTATTGTTAAGTGTCCACAAGATGTCCTATGTGTTGTAAAATATTTGTAGGGGAGCTTCAGTTACTAGGAGAGACCAATGGGGATGGGTCTCCTAAGCCTACACGCTATTGTATCCAAGCGTCCAGGTGCTACCCCCTATTATTGCTTGTAATCAACACTGGTGACCCAATAGTCTGTTGGTTCTTCCAGTGAGAATAATATGTATCCAGAGGGTGAGAGGACAGCCAATAAATTAAATTTCTGATCTGATGATGTCCTGTGTACTTTATCTAATTCAGATAATTGCATCAAAATATATTGCAAAATAACTAAGGTGATTCCAATGTGTAACCCCAAAGTGATAATGTGTGCAGTGGGTGTACAAATCCAAATGATGGATACAAGATTCTGTAAGATCCAAAATTTATATAATAAAAAGAAAAAATAATTTGAATTATAAAGGAATAATTGAGTGTCTCCCAGGACACTGTGCAAGTGAGTGATAATTCAGGGTCTAAACCCCTTCAAATTGACAAAAAAGATTAGTGTTATTCAAAAAATATAAATAAATACAAGTTGGTGGTGCATAGTCCAGGACACTGTGCAGGCCAGGAGGGAGCCGTGTGCTACGGGCCTCTGTGTAGATCAGCTCTGGCCAAAAACGTGTTGAAAGATAAGTGTTAAGAAAAAATAAATAAAAAGAAACAACAGAGATGATTATAACCAACAACGGGCCTTGCCAGGTTATGAGCCAAAATATGTGCAAAGCAACAATTAATTGATATAAATGTGTGCCATCCCTGAGTAGGGCTCTAAGAAAAAAATTGTGCTATTAAATAAAGAAGATCCCAATAGGAGTGAAAAAAACAGCATAAATGAACAAATGATCATATAGGAAATAAAATGGAACGTCCGGGCTAGAACATATAATTAATAAAAATAGACTGGAAACCCTCACTGGGTGTAAACAAATAATTGCTACAAGTTCTCTTGGTTAGCCAGGGTCTCAGGGACCAATCAAAAGTTCAATATGGAAACAATGTATCACTGGTGGCAGAGTGCATATAAAAGGAAAAACAAAATAGTGACTTCATGTGATTTTCTTCTTGATGGATTTTAACGTGACTTTTGTGCTCCCCCTGGTGGGTCCCCACTCACCAGATGTTGGCACCCCTAGGGGCAAAAAGCAATGGTGGTGGTACCTCGATATATGTTGTTGCGCTGGCTTGTGTTTCTAAACAGCAGGAAATATCTTTCTCACCTCTCCAGAGGGGGGAGGGAAGGAAATCCAATCAGCTTCCAGGTGTCCAGAGAGTAGCAATCAAAAAAGAAAAAAAGGAATCCACATAGTGTGACACTGTGTTTGCAAGAGAAAAGACCGACCGTCTTTATTTAAAAATATATTTATATATATATCTGCTGTTATAGGTTGTTAGACAATCCAACCATCAGTCCCAAACACTCATGGGATGGATATATATATTAACAAGGTATAGCTTAAAATTCGTTTCCAGGAAACAATTAACAAAAATAAAAATAAAAATAAAAAAAGGACCGTTTAAAGAACAAAAATACAAAATTTAGATAAAATAAAATTGAGCCACAAAGGCACAATTAGCCCTGTTATCCGTTTGTGCTCACGAGCTGGTTAGCGAGGCCTGTGTCTCACGATACCGCCGTGCAGACAGCAAAAGGCGTTCGTGGCTTTCCGTTCAGGCAGATCGCGGCTCGGAGGACAACGCTACAGTCAGCTGGGAGGGCGTGCGTGCGTACGTGTGTGCTTGCGTCTGGGTCACCTGACGCGTTTCGTCGTATGACGTTCTCAAAGGCGATTCCTATGCACCACCAACTTGTATTTATTTATATTTTTTGAATAACACTAATCTTTTTTGTCAATTTGAAGGGGTTTAGACCCTGAATTATCACTCACTTGCACAGTGTCCTGGGAGACACTCAATTATTCCTTTATAATTCAAATTATTTTTTCTTTTTATTATATCAATTTTGGATCTTACAGAATCTTGTATCCATCATTTGGATTTGTACACCCACTGCACACATTATCACTTTGGGGTTACACATTGGAATCACCTTAGTTATTTTGCAATATATTTTGATGCAATTATCTGAATTAGATAAAGTACACAGGACATCATCAGATCAGAAATTTAATTTATTGGCTGTCCTCTCACCCTCTGGATACATATTATTCTCACTGGAAGAACCAACAGACTATTGGGTCACCAGTGTTGATTACAAGCAATAATAGGGGGTAGCACCTGGACGCTTGGATACAATAGCGTGTAGGCTTAGGAGACCCATCCCCATTGGTCTCTCCTAGTAACTGAAACTCCCCTACAAATATTTTACAACACATAGGACATCTTGTGGACACTTAACAATAAGCATAAGCAGCGCCACCATCCCTTAATCCAACTTTATGTGATGAAGAATATTGTGGGTTTTTTTTCAAAATTGTCGCTCTTTTTGTGTTTATAGCGCAAAAAAATTTTAAAACGCAGAGATGATCAAATACCATCAAAAGAAAGCTCTATTTGTGGGAAAAAAAGGACATAAATTTTGTTTGGGAGCCACGTCACACGACGGCGCAATTGTCAGTTAAAGCGCCCCTGTGTGAAAGCTGAAATTTCCCCTGGGCAGGAAGGGGGTATATGTGCCCAGTAAGCAAGTGGTTAAAGCCCAACTCTAGGCTAAAGTTTTTTTCAATCTGACCCCGACACTACCTTTCCTTCTCAGGCCAGTGCCACCCAACCCAGAACACTGTGAGTGCAGGATGTAATGAATGGTCCCACCATTTGAGCAAGGTTCCATGCTAACAGGGAGGCACTGATGCAATTACTAAAAGGGAAGGGGAAAAAGCTCACGTGTTAAAGACCCAAACAACGTGTATAAAAGATGCTAGCACGATACCCAGTTTTTACACTGATGTAACCACATCAGAACCTCCTCCCATCTCTAGGGGGTCTGTTGGACTGCTGCATTGGGACTCACACAGTGGTCCAGCTGCTACCCAATATTTGTAGAGCAGCAGGAGACTCAGGATTTATAAGTGAGCATGTGCATACCGATTATTTTCAGAACTATTTATTTTAGGAAGGGTACAATTGGGTTTTAAAGCAGAACTTGCACTCCTGCTTTTCCTTTTTAGACCCACCTCCCCTACTTAAACCATTGCACAAACAGAAAAAAATTGTGGGGGGAGCGATGTACGTACCTTTTCCCGAGCATCTGTAATGCAGGAGGGACTTCACCATTCTTCCAATGAGATCTCAGGGAGTGCTGAGTACCCACGATTTTGGGAGGTGACACTTCAGAATAGGGGAAGGAGCATCTTCTCATGAGATTTGGACTACGTTGCACAGGATCTCCCAAAAAAGATGGTGATGTCACCCTCGTCCAAGCACCAAGGGCCTTTTGTGCAGCGTCTTGAGATGTAGGAGGGGGCCCTCACCAAATAAAAGGACCATACTATTTTACTGCAAGGTTCACGTAGACCACAGGTGTCAAACACAAGGCCCGTGGGCCGAATCCGGCCCTCCGGGCCATTTGATGTGGCCCTTGCACCTCTTCTGCAGCTGCCGGAGAGCTTCAGCCCTCCTCTGGTCCTCCTCCAGATTTTCTGCTTTCAAGCAATGCATCCGGCTTCTTCCCAGGAACAGCATAAGGTAAGGGGGGTGCACTGTGATGTAAGGGAGAGTGGGGGACTCAACTTCTGATGGTGGGGTGGCTCTTGACATCTAATCTTATAGATACAACCGGCCCTTTAGAGGGCAATCATGATGTGGCCCACAATGAAATTGAGTTTGACACCCTTGACGTAGACAGTAGACAGAACTTAATAAAAAAACGCAGCCTTTATTTTATGAAAGGGACATAAAATGAAGGTCATGGATTCCAGATAACAGTGGAATCCAATCTTCGTTTTATAATGCCCTTTAGATAGAAGTGGTGTGTGTGTATCCTGAAGTTGTTTTTCTATCCCAAAGCATACATTCCATTCTATAGTCTAGCTGACCTAAACAGAAGCCTAGGGGTTCATTTACACCATGTCTTTTGAGCTGCACTGATCCTCATTTACCACTTCATCTCTGGAAGATTTTACCTCTTAATGACCAGGTAATTTTTCGCTATTTGGCACTGCACTACTTTCCCTGGCTATTGCGCAGTCATGCAACCATGTACCCAAACTTTATATATTTTTTTGCACACAAACAGAGCTTTCTTTTGCTGGTATTTGATCACCACTGTGTTTTTATTTTTTGCAATATAAACAAAAAAATTACAGAAAATAATGAAAAAGAAAACAATATTTTTTACTTTCTGGTATAATATAAACCAAACACAGTGCTGCGCTACCAGTGAATAATCAAATTACATATTATACATCAATTAATAAACAAATTAATAAAACATTCTACAGTGATAATAAGTCCATAATTACAAGTCCATGTGAAATCCCAAACAATCAAGAAAACAATAAAAAATATATATCCACAATAATCAGAAAATTGATCCGTCATCATGTAATAGTTACCGACCTACTTCACTCCTAAACATAGATCTCAAGCTTTTTGCGAAGATCCTGGCCACTAGAGTGGCCCATCATTTACAGGAGATAATTCTCTTAGACCAGGTGGGATTTTATTCCTGCAAGAGAAGCTAGAGACAACACTACTAAGGTCCTTAACTTAATTCATATTGCCTCTGTGACTCGAACACCCTGTATCTTCCTTAGCACAGATGCTGAGAAGGCATTTGATCGGGTTAACTGGATATTTAAGTCCTCAGTATTGGAGCATATTGGTCTGGATGCCAATATGCTTCAATGGATTACTTAAATTTACTCCACACCAACGGCCCAAGGCTAACAGCATTCTTTCTGATCCATTCTCCATCAAGAAGGGCACGAGGCATGGGTGTCCAGTTTCCCCCTTCCCTTCTCTTTGCCCTATCCTTAGAACCCTTTCTGTGCACAATTCGCTCAAACCCTGATATCACTGGCCTAACCATCGATGAGTCCCAATACAAGATATCAGCATATGCTCATGATCTACTTTTCTCCCTAACTAACTCTGTGGTGTCCCTACCTAATTTTCCTAGAGAATTCTAAATATATGGGGAACTTTCCAATTTAAAAATCCACTTTGATAAGTCAACGGCGATGAGTGTCCAAGTGGCCCACACCCTTTTATCATGTTTAATATCCAAGTTTAAATTTAAATGGTCAGATTGTGCTCTCAAATACCTAGGTACTTATATCCCCTGTGACCTCACTTCCACCCCTACTGACCAGTGTATTGCTGGAGAGCTGGCACAAAGACATGCACTCCTGGTTCGGCAGGTGTAACCTCCTCAAAATGTGTATACTCCCCAAGTTTCTCTTTTTTTTTTCAAGCCCTAACAATAAAGATACCATCACAATTTTTCAAACAAACAAACTCTTTGTGAAGTTAATTTGGGCGCATTCAAACCCCCGCCTGCCCAGACGCTACCTTACGCTGCCTAAACACTTTGGAGGCCTTTCCCTTCCAGATTTTAAGAACTACTACCTATCCATACACCTTGGAAGAGTCATTGACTAGAGCCGACATTATAAGTCTAAACTTTAGACACAGGTGGAACAGTCCCATACCCCGTATGGTTGAAAGGAGCTGTGTGGTGTTATGATTGTCTGCCTAAATCCCACCCCCTGATTGGCACCATTATCCGCATGTGCACCAAGAGTATCTTTACAACTTCCCTCCCACCAAGGAATCCCCACTGTTCCCTGTATAAGGTAATACAGCATTCCCCCCTGGACTTGGTAGATCTGAATTCAAGGTACTCACTCAAGCGGGTCTCGACCGCGCATCCCATTTTCTGGGCGGAGACCATTGACCCTCTATTTAGTCTTTCAACTGACCTGACACGCACCTTAACGGTAACCCAAAAACAAAATATTCTTAGATTTTCCCTAAAGTCATCAATTTGTACAAAAATACAAGAATCTAATTATAAAATCCTGACAAGGTGGTACTACACACCCCAGTTATTGCATAAATGCTATCCTAACACTACTGACAGCTGTTGGAAATTCCAGGCAGATAGAGGAACGCTCATACATATTTTTGGGGATTGCCCAATGCTAACTCACTTCTGGACAACCATACAAACTATTACCCAAAAATTCACAGACCATCGGATTCCTGATAACCCAGCCTTCTCTTTACTTCATGTTGCCTAAATACCAGCGAAACAATAAAACAAATCTATAGTACGGCATTTACTTAACGCAGCCAAATCCTGTATTCCTCTATGGCGACAATTGATGGGCACAGTGGCGACAGTTGATGGCACAGTGGCGACAATTGATGGCACAGTGGCGACAATTGATGGCACAGTGGCTGCATTTGATGGCATGGCACAGTGGCTGCGTTTGATGGCACAGTGGCTGCGTTTGGCATGGCACAGTGGTGGCAATTGATGGGCACAGTGGCGACAATTGATGGCACAGTGGTGACAATTGATGGCACAGGGCCAAAAATGGTTGGCACAGTGGCTGCGTTTGATGGCGTGGCACAGTGGTGACAATTAATGGGCACAGTGGCGACAATTGATGGCACAGTGGCTGCGTTTGATGGCATGGCACAGTGGCTGCATTTGATGGCATGACACAGTGGTGACAATTGATGGTACAGTGGCGACAACTAATGGCATGGCACAGTGGAGACAATTGATGGCACAGTGGTGACAGTTGATGGCATGGCACAGTGGCGACAATTGATGGCACAGTGGCTGCGTTTGATGGCACAGTGGCTGCGTTTGATGGCACAGTGGCTGCATTTGATGGCACAGTGGCTGCGTTTGATGGGCACAGTGGCTGCGTTTGATGGACACAGTGGCTGCATTTGATGGGCACAGTGGCTGCAATTGATGAGCACAGTAGCTGCGTTTGATGGGAACAGTGAGGCTGCAATTGTTTTTTTTTTTTTTGTTTGCGCCCCCCCAAAAATTTTCGAGCACCAGCCGCCACTGATATATATATATATATATATATATATATATATATATATATATATATATATATATATATATATATATATATATATATATATATATATATATATATATATATATATATATATATATATATATATATATATATATACACATACACACACTATTACCAAAAGTCTGCCTTTACACGCACATAAACTTTAATGGCATCCCAATCTTAGTCCGTAGAGTTCAATGATGAGTTGGCCCTCCCTTTGCAGCTACACATCTTCTTATTTGGCTGTCCACAAGGTTTAGGAGTGTGTCTATGGGAATGTTTGACCATTCTTCCAGAAGCGCATTTGTGAGGTCAGGCACTGATGCAGGCCAGTCAAGTTCCTTTCCTCCCTAAACTCGCTCACCCATATCTTTATGGACTTTGCTTAGTGCACTGGTCCAAATCATTTGGGGGGGGGGGGGGGGGGTTTGTGGTGTGGGGTTGTTGCACTTGAGGTTAATCTGTATGGCAAATATTTATAGGAGGGGTTTCCACCATTCCTGCGAAGTTTAATTTCATACAGTATGTCTTATTTTCTGATGGGCACTGATTGGCAGCACTGATGGGCACTGATTGAAAGCACCAATTGGCAGCACTGATTGGCACTGATTTGCAGCACTGATAGGTGCTACTAATATGCACCACTGATTGACAGCACTGATTGGTAACACTGATTGGCAGCACTGATTGGCACTGCTTGGTGGCACTAAAATGCAGCAATAAATAAGTGGAGGTGTGTACTGCTTAACAATGTCACTGTGCTGCACTGTATGTCAGCGTGTCGCAATGTGCTGCGGTGCATAGAGTTGAATGAAGCATCATTTTATGACACCTCAATAACTCCTTGTCCACACAGAAGTTAACCCGCTCTTGAGTCTTGTAACGTATTATTTCTGTCACTTTTCTGCACTCGGATAGCCGCGGCGCCGTGTATAGCCACCCATACCAGTGAACGGCTGCATGCAACTGGCTGCTTGTAAATGCAGATGTGGCATGATGTATTTCCCCCAATGCACCACTTTTACAAGCAGCTGCTACAAGATTCTAGAGCATGTAGACATGTGTGTGCATGGGACCTAAAGTTAAAAAAAGTAAACAGCGTTGCTGCTTGTAACAAAGCATAAAACGACTCCTGCCGAATGCACACCAGCACACACCTGTTTTTGCTTGTGGGCTGAGGTGAACAAGACGTAAACGGAACGTCAGTCATTTTTTTAACTTTCCATCTATTAAATCTTCTGGCCTTGTTTTAACTTTGGATAGCAAAACATTTTTTTTCTGCCACTAAATACCCACTTCCTGTTTCTTGACTGGACAGGAAGTGAACAGGCAGCAGCTACAGCTGCCCACAGTTAAAATGGATGCAGCCAGACTGAGTGGAGGGAGAGTTCTGCAGCATATTTGGCAAGTACAGAATCGCAGTATATATAAAATAATATGCAAAGTGGTTGGAGGGAAGCTTCATAATGGCAAAGTTGTTTTTATTTCAAATTATGTGAGCAGACGGAAGTTCTTCTTTAAGTATGTAAGCATTTCACCCATACAACACATCTGCACTTCATAAAAACAAATTATTAGTTAGTATAATTGATTTTGGGTGTTTCTTGCAGGCGTATTTTTACTGATCTGGGACGATTTCATGCACAACAGCAGGGACATGCTTATTATTTTCTCCCACACAGTTTCTGAACCGCTAGCATCTGAAGGGTAATTGAAACACACCAAGGTACTTAGTAAACATTGACTGTTATAAAAGGGTAGCTTAGTTTAATTACACAGCCAAACAATGCGCTACAAGATTCATAGCCCTCAACACAAAATCATTTTTCTTTTCAACCTCAATAACTCCGTATGAATCCCCCTCCTCTGCATGTGAAATGTTAAAACCATGATATTAAGATTGCTGTCGGCAAAGAAGATGAGCGCCTGACTGTCATAATTTGTAGATCGTATTTCCTGTTTAACTAATTTTGACCACATCGGCTTTCAATATCAGATTGCTATTTATCTCTCCCGCTGTACTAACGCTTCCATAATATACAACACTAATTTGGCAGCCAAAGCACAATACTTGCTTTACTGTTTGCATCCTTTATTGCGCTCATCATTTAGCACAGTGGTTCTCAACGTTTCTAGTGCCCGTGACCCCTTGATAAAGTTGTGGGGACCCCTAACAGTAACATTTTGTAGCTTGGGTTGTCAGCATCCAAGGCAAGTATATTGCACCCCTAACCCATGGACATTTAGCGCTCCCCGAGTCCATCCCACTCGTACAGTATTAAAACCCCTTATGATACTGTAGCGCTACCCCCTCAGGAGCCGCTGATTGATTTGGGATTGGCGTATTAAGTTTCCTCTATGTGATGTCTAGGGGTGAAGGTAGTGAGTAGAGCAGTAATTAAATGTCCAGTCTGCAGGTGAAGTTTTCTGAATGCTTTATTTCTTGGTCCAACACGACCAACACATCAACTCGAGGTAGACAGGAAAGGCTAATGAAATAAAGGAACCTTGCAGTATCAGACTTTGGATAAAGAAGAGCAATCCTGCTATTCTGTAGTTGTATCAATGCGTCGCCACTCCAGCCAGAGTGAGTGAAGTGCCTCCGGACAGACCCCTGCCACAGGCCTGGCAGCCGGAGTGCCACTTAAAGTTGCTGGGAGGAACAAGTCTCTGCCACAGACTTGGCTCTAATTGAATGTTGAGGCCTCTGCCACAGGCCTAGTGCAAGATTTAAGGTGAACAGCAGAGCGAGTGTAGCATTTTTCTTTTAAAATCTATTTATATGGGGTGACTCTTTCCAGGTTTTCTTCTCCCTTTTTTTCCTTTTTTTCCTTTTTTTTTTTTGCTAGTTCATCTCGCTTGTACACATGAATTTTATATTATTTTATAAATATATATATATATATATATATATATATATTTTTTTTTTATAGAATATTTTTTCATATATAATCTTATTTGCCAATGACATTACAGCCAATAGAGTTTACAGTTTTTTTTTGTTTTTTTTTTAAAGTTACACTCCTGTTTTTCATAAAGCAATGTTATACCGTATATATATCACAACAGCTGAATCTGTGTCTGTATTGCATGTTCAAAGCTTAACCACTTGCCACCCACCATATAGCAAAATGACATCAGCAAAGTGCTTCTGTAATCCTGACCGGATGTCATATGACGTCCGCAGGATAACAAGCTTGTGTGCGCCCCCGGGGGCGTGCATCGCAAGGATCGGTGGTGCGGTGTGTCTGTCTGACACACCGCAACTCTGATCTAGGTAAAGAGTCTCTGATAAAGACTCTTTACCACGTGATCAGCCATGTTCAATCATGGCTGATCATGATGTAAACAGAGACATTGATCTGCTCTCCTCTACTAGTGTCTGACAGACGCGAGTAGAGGAAAGCCGATCGGCTGCTCTCCTGACAGGGGGGGTCTGTGCTGATAGTTTATCAGCGCAGCCCCCCTCGGATGCCCACCCAGGACCACCAGGATGCTCCCCAGGACTACCAGGATGACCACCACACTAGACCACCAGGTATGCCCCCCTAGACCACCAGGGAATGCCAATCTGTGCCCAGGCAGCTGCCAATCAATGTCCAGGCAGCTGCCAATCAGTGCCCACCCACAATGCCTACCACTGCCAGTGCCACCAAGGATGCCTATCAGTGCCATCTACCAGTGCCACATATCAGTGCCACGTATCAGTGCCCAACAGTGCCCAGCAGTGCCGCCTATCAGTGCCCATCCGTGTCACCCATAAGGACCCATTAGTGCAGCCTATCAATGCATATCAGTGCCACCCATCAGTGCCGCCTATCAGTGCCCATCAGTGCCACCTATCAGTGCCCATCATCAGTGCCACCTATATGGTGCCACCTCATCTGTGTCGCCTTATCAGTACCCATTAGTTAAGGAGAAAACATACTTATTTACAACATTTTATAACAGGAACAAACACAAAACTTTTTTGACAAACGGTCTGCATGTGTGTAGGGGCCCTTAGTGTAATTTCTGTCTTTTAAAATTTCAGGAAAAATACCAGGGTAATTTTGCATCACTGAGACCAACACTTTTCACCACTGTGCAGTGTTTTCGCTAAATTGCTGAAATAGGGGACTAAGACCCCTTTCACACTGGGGCAGTTTTCAGGCGCTTTAGCACTGGAAATAGCCTCTGCTAAGCGCCTGAAAACCGCCTACCATTCATTCCAGTGTGACTGTTCACACTCAGGCAGTATGCTTCCAAAAAGCCCTGCAAGCAGCATCTTTGGAGTGGGGTGGGAGCGTTGTATTTAGAGCCTGAAAAGCACTGCAAAACTGGAGTTTTTAACCCCTTTTTTGGGGGTTAAAAAATGGCCAGGTAGCGGCCTGTGTTTTCAGTGTGAAAGCAGTCTTACAGGCAGTGTTAATTTAGTTGACAAAAATATCACTAAAACAATTCAGATGACTAAATTACAACTAAAACTAAAGTGGCATTTTAATCAAAAGACTATGACAAAACCAAAATCGAAATTTAAAACCAAGATTAACACTGTAGTACCACATAAGAAGAATAAGAAGGGGATATCTACTAAGCTGCTGAAAGAAAAGGGGAAAAAGGCTTTTCTTATTTTGTTTTCTTAATATTTAATGTCGTAAATATATTCAGGTAATATGTGTAATGGCATTATTACAGCGAATAGAGATTACAGTTTAAAGTTGCATTTCTGTAAAACGCAATATTTTTGTTTGTTTATGAAACTTTGCTTTATTTATAAAGACGTTATATATCACAATGGCTAAAATCTGTGTCTGTAGTGCATGGTCAAACCTTCATACCATAAATCATAACATGTAGTTAGATTTTTACTCCAGGAGTATATAATGAGTTTGTCAATTCTAGAGAAATGCTTAAATAACGCATTAGGATTTTAACTAAACCCATTCGATTTTCGATTATTAAAATGTACTGGAGGTTTTTGTCTACTAAAATATGACTAAAATTTAAATAATTCAGATGACTAAAATATGACAAACGAAAAATTGCACTTAAGTCAAAAGACTGAGATACAACTAAAACTAAAATGGCTTTTTCGCCAAAAGACTATGGCCCAGATTCACAAAGGAGATACGACCGAGTTTCTCGGCAGAATTCAGCCAGAAACTCGGTCGGAGCTGGATTCTGCCGAGAAACTCGGTCGTGTGTACACTTTTCAGCGAGGAAGCCGACGAGGAACTCGTCGGACCGAAAAGAGAACATGTTCTCTATTTCCTCGTTGTTCAATGAGGAAAGTCGGCCCGCCGAGATCCTCGGCGGCTTCCACACTGAACTCCACGAGGAACTCGATGTGTTTGGCACGTTCAGTTCCTCGGACGTGTGTACGGGGCCTCAGAGTATCTATGCGACTGATTCATAGAATCAGTTACGCATAGATAGCCCTTAGATCCGACAGGTGTAATTGTTTTACACTGTCGGATCTTAGGATGCAGTACCGCGGCCGCCGCTGGGGGGAGTTTGCGTCGTAAACCAGCGGCAGGCAGGTATGGTATGGTATGGTTTTTTTCGCGTTCGCTACGTCGCTGCTAGTCTAGTTTCCCGTCGCAAATTTAGTCGTCGTTTTGGGTGCCCTAACTTTACACAGCAAACGTATTGCTGTATAAAGTATGGCCGTCGTTCCCGCGTCGAAATTTAAAAATTCACGTCGTTTGCGTAAGACGTCCGG
This sequence comes from Rana temporaria, assembly GCF_905171775.1. Classification (NCBI taxonomy): domain Eukaryota; kingdom Metazoa; phylum Chordata; class Amphibia; order Anura; family Ranidae; genus Rana; species Rana temporaria. The sequence goes on from NC_053490.1 coordinate 401,657,004, forward strand.
GAATACGGAAGTACGCCGTTCGAAAAAATGACATCAGTTCGCGCAAATCACGGCGGGAATTTCAGAACGGAGCATGCACAGTAGGTCCGGCGCGGGAGCGCGCCTAATTTAAATGGCACACGCCCCTTTCAATTACGCGGGCTTACGCCGGAGGCCGCCAGCGTAGGTTTTTATTGCAAGTGCTTTGTGAATCATGCACTTGCGATGAAAACCTGCGGCGGTGTAACGTATGTACGATACGTTACGCCGCCGCACTTCTACGTGAATCTGGCCCTATGACTAAAACTAAATTGAAATTTGATGTCAAAATGAACACTGCTTAAAGGTTTCTGAAAAACAAGTCTCCGGAATTATTAATTTGATATTAACACTTGTATCCACTGTGCAGTGTTTTTGACAAACTGCTAAAGTGACAGATTTACTTTACATTTATATATTATTTGGCACCAAGCTCACATCTACTGTACTTTTGTTTTGGCTCTGGACAAAAATGTTTGTTCAGTTATGTAATAGAATTTGAGATCCACACTAGTCACCACAGATACCTGCCAAATTTCTAAGGCCCGTACACACGAGAGGATCGATCCGCTCCGGATCGGTTTCAGCGGATAGATCCGCTGGTGTGTACGATCCAGCGGATATTTATCCGTGGATATATTTCGGGCCGAAATAGCATGCTAAGAAATCTATCCGCTGGAATGGGCTCCAGCGGATCGATCCGGTGGTCTGTACAGACTCACCGGATCGATCCGTCCGAACCCATCCCTCGCATGCGTCGTAATGATTCGACGCATGCGTGGAATTCCTTATATGACAGCGTCGCGCACGTCGCCGCGTCATCATCGCGGCGACGGCGCGACACGTCATCGCGATGGGAATTCGGCGCAGATTTCGATCCGATGGTGTGTACACTCCATCGGATCAAAATCCTCAGAGGATTTATCTGCGGAAACGGTCCGGAGGACCTTATCCGCGGATAAATCCTATCGTGTGTACTAGGCATAAGAGAATCTGCAACTTTTAAATTTTTGCAGTTATGGTGACACTTTTGTTTAAACTACGTGCTGTTTCGCTTTCAGAAAAAAGAGCTTTGTCTCAATATATTCAGAAATAGCTGCCTCATTGTTACATTTTCTTTCTCCATGTCACTACACAGGACCACACTTGCTGGTTCCTCTGCTACTCAGTGGTGTATTTAGGTTTTGTGATGTCCTAGGCCTGACTAAACTTGTGCAACCCCTAATTTAAATATACCCACCCCTTCCTGTTTAAGACCCACCCTGTCATATGCAAACCACACCCCTTCATCTTTAGGCTCCACCTTTTCCTCTTAGAGCTCCACCTCTTTATCTCTGTACATTAAAAGAGGGTACCAAGTGCAGCCTCACCAGTTCTCTCTCTGCTCTCCTGTCTGTGTGGATGGGTAACTGTGAGCACACGCTCTGCTCCATATCAGCAACCCCAGCAGTGAATGGGCTGACTCAGGAGGAGGCAGGGGGGCTTTATTCATACGGGGGCAGCATTTTTGACGCTCCCCTCAGTGCTGGCCTGGGTCTTGTTGGCCTAGGCCAAAATACAGCATTGCTGCAACTGCTGTTCCACTCACTGGTTGGATGCGTTACAACATCACCCAAACTTTTCCCCTTGGCCATGACAATCTTAGACACGTCTGGTTTGTATGGTGTGGTAATATCCATCCCTCGGTTGTACAAGCACTGTTCAAGCTACCGCATATAGGGTTACTGGAGCAGGGGAGTAAGAGTCAACATTAGTCACATACAGTATCTGCTACTTTTAGTACAGTTTTAAGGAATTTGGCAATTTTTACCAATAAAAAAGGAGGCAAGAGATTTGTGGAATAATTAATTTTAAAGTAGCCCTAGACAATTTTATCCTGCAGTATGAGGCCAGTCAGTTGTGATTGATATAGCACAAAGGCCATACATTTTACAATTTTCTTGTACAATTTTCCTTTTGATTTATTAAAAACCATATAATATAAATATGTGAAAAGGATAATGCGCTAAATCAACTGATTAAATAAGGTGTCAACACATCAAAGTTACTGGAGAAAAAAGAGAAAATGATACAAAGAATAGAGTTCCAAATTCTATGTATATCGTCCCTAGTTGCTGTGATCCTGAAAGCAACTCAGAGGCACTTTGCCAGACCACACACACACAGTGTGTGAGAGATATAATCAGCTTGATGATGTAGTGATCAGACCTGTCAGGTCAAAATGCTTTTCACCAGGTATTCACATGTTCATATATGCAAAGAAAGGGAGAAAAAAGAGACCAATAGTGTGATACTGTAAATGAAACACCAACGTCTCACAACACTCAGAACATCACTCACGAATCCCCGATATTAAATAGGCTTCAGCGTGTGTGCATGTAAACTGCTCAGCTTGTCAGGCTCCTCATCCGGCACCTCCGTGCGTCCCGTCACTCAAGCTCCTCCCCCACGCGTATCGTCACTAGACACGTGACTTAATCATGGGTCAATGTGTGACTGAGGCTTACTAAGGCTATAAATAGCCTATCACACACTCGCAACGGCGCGAACGGACCAATGGGGAGGCACCAATGACTACATCATTGCAGATACACCACAACATTTCAGCCAATTGTGGTTGAGTGACGGGACGCACGGAGGTGCCGGATGAGGAGCCTGACAAGCTGAGCAGTTTACATGCACACACGCTGAAGCCTATTTAATATCGGGGATTCGTGAGTGATGTTCTGAGTGTTGTGAGACGTTGGTGTTTCATTTACAGTATCACACTATTGGTCTCTTTTTTCTCCCTTTCTTTGCATATATGAACATGTGAATACCTGGTGAAAAGCATTTTGACCTGACAGGTCTGATCACTACATCATCAAGCTGATTATATCTCTCACACACTGTGTGTGTGTGGTCTGGCAAAGTGCCTCTGAGTTGCTTTCAGGATCACAGCAACTAGGGACGATATACATAGAATTTGGAACTCTATTCTTTGTATCATTTTCTCTTTTTTCTCCAGTAACTTTGATGTGTTGACACCTTATTTAATCAGTTGATTTAGCGCATTATCCTTTTCACATATTTTGCCTGGTTTAGTTCACCGTTTTTAATTGCTGCTTTATCATTTATTCATTGATTAAGTAATATAATTATTTTCACTATAGTAGCGCTGTAGACCTTTCACATATATAATATAAATACTTTAAATTTGTATGCAATCAGCCAGGCCCTTGCACTACATAGTTAAAGGGGAGTTCCAGGCGTTTTTAATGTTTATTAAAAGTCAGCAAATACAAAAAGTGTAGCTGCTGGCTTTTAATAAACATGCACTCACCTGCTCCACTTTCCAGCGACGCGCCGGCCGGAGCTCCGCTCCTCTCCCCCCCCTCTCTCCGGCCAGCGTCCTCATTATTAGTGTGGGCACCTGGCCGTGACAGCTTTTGGCTTAATGGCCGGGCACTCACTGCGCATGCATGGGCGGCGCTGCTCCCTGTGATTGGTCAGGCGATCGCCTGGGACCTGTCACGTGTCACGTGTCCCAGGGAGGGGCCGCCAAAAGACGACATGACATATCGCCTTAGCGGTCCCTGGGCGTAAGGAGGAAGTGAGACAGGATGTCCCACTCCTCCTGAAGCCCCCACCCCCCAAAAAAAAAACGTTACATGACAAATGTGGCATGTAAGGGGGCAAGGAGTGGATTAAGCGGAATTTCCACTTTTGGGTGGAACTCCGCTTTAAGCTAAAGGGAAATTGAACAAGACAATTGTATAATTTATTTCCAGCTTTACAGCAGACATTCTGTAGCTGATCTTTTTCCAATCCAGCAAATAAAGTGGCGCTTTCAGCCTGGTGTAAGTCAATAGAGCCACAAGCCCAGGAATAGAGAAAATCAAAATGTACTTTAATGTAAATTTAAAACCCATGACATGCAGGAGTACCCAGACTAATAAATCACTAAGCTAGTGGAGAGGAGAAACACAAAATCTGAGAAGCTGAAGGATGACACATGATTCCTTTTCCAACAGTAGGTTGCACCACCCAGGAGCCTCAGGACAGTGGGAGAAGTGGGTGGATTACGGCAGTCATGTGTCCTGGAATCGGATGTGATGTCTTACACCTGGGGGGAAAAAACACCCAAAGGTCGGATGGTGAGGGCAAACTGGAAGTCTTGGAGAGCACTCAAACCAAAGGAGAGAATCCGGTCACCATGATAACATATTTTGGGGGCCTACCCCTACCTCAGCTCTTTTTCCAATGTCCACTTTATCATTCATTGCACAGTATCACTTTGGAACACTACACATATTTCTAGACTCCAATACCTCATGGCACTGTTTTTGATTGTTGTAAGTAACAAACAAACAATCAAAAGCAGGAATGGGCAGATTAAGCCTAATAAACTTATGGTAGGATCCTGTGAAACTCGAAAAATCGAGTGTGACGAGGTGCTGTGCCATGTGTGGAAGTGCTCTGTTGCTTCTAATTCGAGCTAATGATTTGTCAGAATAACCTGTGCTAATAAAGTCTTGTTAGATAGCCACACTTTATATTTTATATATATATTGTAATATTGGGGGTGTTTAGCTCAAGTGGGATAAGCGATTTTAAGCGATTCACGCCAGTCCGGAACTATGTTTAAGGGCTTGTTGGCCCACTTTTATTGAAAAGGCAAAAAATAAACAAAATCCAAACATAGGTTTCCCACGCAGGGGGTTTTCACTGTCCACACAGAACTGTACCTTCAGCCTCCTGGCTTATACGTGCCAAAGAAAATACCAAGCCATCTGGCTCTTGTCAGCAGTAGCACAACTGCTCAGGCTCCAGCATGGAGCTCTCCTGACTCCTGTCAGCAACCTTAGACTCAGGTCTCTGGGGTTTCACAGTGCAGCCTGCACTCTCCAGCTTCTCTAGCCACTTCACAGTGCACACCTGCACTCTCAGGGTTCTCCCTTGCAAGCCTGGACTCCTGGGGAGGGTGGAGCCCAGAATGCTGGTCCTGAGTCTCCTATCAGGCCCACACACACCTGCACAATCAGTGTGCTGATCAGCTCTAAAGCCTGAACCCAGGACTGGGGATTTTATTAACAATTGAGGAAACTTGAATGCCAGTTTCCTCTGTAAACTGCAAGCTCCCTGGAGCCCCTCAACCAGTCCAGTTGAAAACTCTGGGTTACCACACCCCTGGGGTACCACACTACTACAATATACATACAGTAAGTTCAAATTAAGTCTGTTCCTTTATCAGAGACAGGGCCATAGATTTATCAGCAACAAGTCCCAAGTTTGGCTGAACTAGACGCCCCATTCTTCTACCTGTACATGATAATGGCATCACGTCTGAGGGGGGCGGGGTTACCCGCAAACGTAACAGGGTGGCCCCGCCCTCAGCTATATAAAAGATGTCACAGCGGTAGATGCGTCACTCGGCGGGCACCGCCCATAGAGGCAGAGCTTTTGCAGCGTTTTTTTTCCCCTTATTCCTGAACTCGAGAATGGATTTACATCGCTGGAATTTTTTGTTTTTTTAATATAGGACTTGTCCCAAGCTGGCTCTTGTCGTTTTTTTAAAATGTTGACAGTTTTTTGGGTGAAATGGTACAATACCCCGTTACCATTTCACATAGGAGGGGCCCATTGTTAAAGCAGATAAGCAGACCCCCCACAACCACCGGGCAAGGGTTGTGGGGATGAGGCTCTTGTCCCCATCAACATGGAGACAAGGTGCATTGGGGGTCACAGACCCACCATGTGGCCTTGTACTGTTCAGGAGGGGGGCGCGCTCTCGTTTCCACTTGCAAAATTTGAGTAGGCGAGGGGAAAATTTGATGGCTGATCTAGGATAGCTTCTAACTTATTCCTCGCTACATTGATGCAATTGCCCTTTGCTATGTTATGCTGGCTCTCCTAATTCTGGCAAATGTATAACTTATATCTTTTTATAAAAGTTTACCATTTTTGTCAGTATTAAAAAGAAGGCTGTAAGCATAGTTTATTTTATCTAGTACACAGGTCATAAAACCTTTATACAGCTGTGATGTGTATGCAGCAGGAAAGGGCTATAACGGATGAACTCAAAAGAAAGGTTGAGATTTTTATCTGATTCATCATTGTTCTCCATTGTTGGTGATGACATATGACATGGAAAACATAGCTTAGCATCTAAAGCTTTCAACACTGCTACCTTCCGGTTAATAGAACCTTTAGATTATAATTTTAAACCTAGAAAACACATAAGTGTGATTTATTGGTTTACCCTTATAATTAATCTCTTGTGTTATATGTGCCGCCATCTCCTAAAAGAGGATGACGATAATGTTGAAACAAGTACTTAAAGCAGAACTAAGCTATATCTGAGCACCACAAACTGAAAACATTATTTCATTTATTTGTAATATTCAGAGCAAACTCTCCCATCCATATATATATATATATATATATATATATATATATATATATATATATATATATACACACACACCAGTGGTGGTGCGTCCATAAAGAGCAGGAGCGCCGCCCCCTCTCTCTTCTGCACTGCCACTGAATACAATAAACAGATTCATGCATTGCATGAATCCATGTATTGTTGCTGCCACCCACTATTCAGATGGCCGGCCCCCTGGTGACAACCGGCCATCTGAATAACGGCAGCTGGTTGGCTTTGGAAGTGCCTATCAGAGCCAGCGGCTCTGATAGGCTTTCCGATTACAGCCTGAGGGCTTTAATCGGCTTCCAAATAGTTAACCAGTGGATGCACGGGGGGTGCTTTCCCTGGCTAACACTGACAGTCGTCTCAGCCAATCAGGTTCACCGGTTCTGGTTACCGGTAACCTGATTGGCTGAAGCGTCATCGAGGGCGGGAGAAGACATTGAGAGACCGTGGAAAGAGGATGGCTGACCCCAGAAAGGTAAGTGCCGGGCGGGGTGGGGCAATCTGGCAGCATTTTACAGGGCACAGTGGCGACAATTGATGGGCACAGTGGCTACAATTGATGTGGGCACAGTGGCGACAATTGATGGGCACAGTGGCGACAATTGATGGCACAGTGGTAACAATTGATGGCACAGTGGCTGCGTTTGATGGCATGGCACAGTGGCTGCATTTGATGGCACAGTGGCTGCGTTTGGCATGGCACAGTGGCGACAATTGATGGCACAGTGGCGACAATTGATGGCACAGTGGCGACAATTGATGGCACAGTGGTGACAATTGATGGCACAGTGGCAACAATTGATGGCACAGTGACTGCGTTTGATGGTATGGCACAGTGGTGACAATTAATGGGCACATTGGCGACAATTTATGGCACAGTGGCTGCATTTGATGGCATGGCACAGTGGTGACAATTGATGGGCACAGTGGCGATAAATGATGGCACAGTGGCTGCGTTTGATGGCATGGCACAGTGGCGATAATTGATGGCACAGTGGCAACAATTGATGGCATGGCACAGTGGCGACAATTGATGGCATGGCACAGTGGTGACAATTGATGGCATGGCACAGTGGCTGCATTTGATGGCACAGTGGCTGCATTTGATGGGCACAGTGGCTGCCTTTGATGGGCACAGTGGCCGCCTTTGATGGGCACAGTGAGGCTGCAATTGTTTTTTTGTTTTATTTTTTCGTTTGTTTGCGCCCCCCAAAAATTTTGAGCACCAGCCGCCACTGATACACAACGACACACAAAATAGCTGCTAAATCTAAAAGATAAAACTGTAGTGTGAGTAATAAAAAAGCCGTGTGTGTGAATGAGGTCTTGGGGCTCATTCGCATTTGTGCTGTGGCCTGTACAGTGTGAATCTGTTTTTTTATGGGGTTGGAGCTGTATGTACACAGTCACAGGTCCTAATTTTCAAGTGTGTGGATGCAGGTGTACGGTCTCGAACAAGGACCGTGTGCATTTGGCGCTCCTCACCCACATCTGTACACCTGTCAAATTAGGACCTGTGTTCATACAGCTTCTGCATCCTCATTGAGTGGCAGGTGGCTTCAGCTGCACATTCATACTGTATTGGCCAGAGAACCCGTGTGAACGAGCCCTTTATTTTTTAATTATTATTTATTTATTTATTTTTTCAAACTGTTTTATTTTATTTTGACTATTTATTTTTTTACAACGTTCTTGTAAGGGGCTTTTATGAAATATCAGGGGTTTACACAGACTCCTGATGTCTCACTTTTGAGATTGAGAAAGGGGCCAAGAATATGAATTCCTTAATCCTTTCTCTGCAGCCTCAGCTGCACTGGACAGTGAATGAACAGAAGGGTCTGTACAGAGACTCCTGTTCATTCACCAATGGAAGCCTATTAAACACAGTTTCTAATTTCTTGAGGCACAAAAAGACCAGGACAGTACAAATACCCCCAAATGACCCCTTTTTGGAAAGTAGACAGGCTGAGGTCAGTAGTAAGAGGCAGGAGATGTTTTTTGAAGTTGTAACTTTTTGTCCAAATTTTTGGGGAAAATTAAGAAAAAAAATACCGTCACTGCTATATGCAAATATTTTTACTGAATGACAATGAGGGTTATTTACTAAAGGCAAATCCACTTTGCACTACCAGTGCAAACTACACTTTAAATTGCACTGAAAGTGCAGTCGCTGTAGATCCGAGAGGAATATGCAAGGAAAAAAAAAAAAAAGCATTTTAGCTTGCACGTGATTGAATGGTAAAATCAGCAGAGCTTCCCCTCATTTCAGATCTACCCCTCAGAATTATAGCAACTGCACTTCCAAGTTCACTTTCAGTGCACTTGTAGTGCAAAGTGGAGTTGCCTATTGTTGTGATTAGCTGTGATTGGTCACAGCTAATCACATGGTACAAATGGATTGTTGGTACCATGTGATCACTGTCACCAATCACAGCTAGCAACACAATGGTAAACCATGAATGGCATGAAAGGAAACAATGGCATTCATTATTTACAACTGTCATGTGGTCTGCTGTGATTGGTCACAGAAATCACATGACACTGGCAGGGGGTCGGTATAGTGATCAGTCATCCACTGTGTCCAGTGGATATAGCGGGTGACAGATTACAATGTGGTGCGGCCTGGACGTCCTCCCAGAACAATAAGGTTCCCAATCCGTCTTTTATTTTACAATGAAGCATGTGGGCAGCAGTTAATGTGATATTTTTAACTACTTCCTGACCCGCGTATTGTAAATGTACGTCCTCTTTTTAAACATGGATATCTCAGTAACGGCAGCAGCTGCTGCCACAACTGAGATATCCATGTTTTCAGCGGGCGGCCGTGTAAACGATAACGGCGGTCTCCGCTGCGGATTCGCCGCGAGATCGCCATTATCGGTGGCGGGAGAGGGGCCCCCCCCTCCCGCCGCTTTTCCGCGCCCTCCGCCGCTTACCGGAGCCGTCGGTAGCGGCGGAGGAGATCCGATGCTGCCGCCTGGAGAGTGAGGACTTGAGTGAGGGGAAGATGGCCCCCACCCGTCCTCATAGCTCTGCTGGGCGGAAGTGACGTCAAAACGTCAGTCCCGCCCAGCCTCTTAAAGAGACAATTTTTTTTTGTCATTTTTTTAAATGACAAATTTTCCTTTTTTTTTTTTTTTTTTTTTGCATTTAAGCCTAAATATGAGATCTGAGGTCTTTTTGACCCCAGATCTCATATTTAAGAGGACCTGTCATGCTTTTTTCTATTACAGTCCTGACGAGCTCACGCGCAGAAGCGAACGCATACGCGAGTAGCGCCCGCATATGAAAACGGTGTTCAAATCACACAAGTGAGGTATCGCCGCGATCGTTAGAGCGAGAGCAATAATTATAGCCCTAGAGCTACTCTGTAGCTCAAAAAATGCAACTTATAGAATTTTTTAAATGTCGCCTATCTAGATTTTTAAGGGTAAAAGTTTGACGCCATGCCACGAGCGGGCGCAATTTTAAAGCGTGACATGTTGGGTATCATTTTACTCGGCGTAACATTATCTTTCACAATTTATAAAAAAATTGGGCCAAATTTATTGTTGTCTTATTTTTTAATTCAAAAAAGTGAATTTTTTCCAAAAAAAGTGCGCTTGTAAGACTGCTGCGCAAATACGGTGTGACAAAAAGTATTGCGATGACCGCCATTTTATTCTCTAGGGTGTTAGAAAAAAAATATATAATGTTTGGGGGTTTTAAGTAATTTTCTAGCAGAAAAAACTGTTTTAGTCTTGCAAACACCAAATCTGAAAAACACCTAAGGTCTTTAAGTGGTTAAGACAAATTTTTTTTTTTTTTGATTTATAAATTTTCCAAAGAATTGTGGGGAAAAAAAATGAAAAACTTAAAAAATCTCACCATGCCTCTTACTAAATACCTCGGACTGCCTACTTTCCAAAAAATTGGTCATTTTGGGGTTATTTGTACTGTCTTGGCATGTTAGGTCCTCAAGAAATGACATGTCAGTACACTAGGTGTGATCAATTTTTAATGATTGGTACCATAGCTTGTAGTCTATATAACTTTCACACAGACCAAAAAATATGCACTGATTTTGGTTATTTTTACCAAAGAAATGTAGCAGTATAAATTCTGGTCAAAATGTATGAAGAAAAATTACTTATTTGCAAAAAAACAGCAACTAAGAAAAAAAAAGCATTTTTGTAATCAAACTTTTTGTTTATAGCACAAAACAAAAAATACAGTGGTGATTAAATACCACCAAGGAAAGCCCCATTTGTCTCAAAAAAATTATTACAATCTCATATAGGTACAGTAAATATCACTCAAATGTGCAACAGCACTGAAAGGTGAAAATTGGCCTGAACAGGAAGGGGGTGGAAGTGCCGGTATTGAGGTTGTTAATGAAGTTTGTCAGAGTATCTCAACCAAGTCCTGATAAACTGGCTAAAATTTGCTTTGTGTATGGCCCTGTTGACCATTTTCTGCCTGTTATCCTTTGCAAAATCGAAGGAGCCAGGCAGAAAATTGTCAGCAAAACAGGGGCTGCATCCAATCGCTTCTGGCTGTGGGATTCGTCCTTCCATGCTGTATAGCGTGTATGGAAGAAACCTCTCAAGCCCCGTACACACGGCCAAACTCGCATCGGAATTCCAACGGAATTCCATGGGAGTTAAAGAGAACATGTTCTCTATCTAAACTCTGATGGAATTCATCGGAATTACTCCGATTGGGCATTCACATGGTCGGAATTTTTGATGGAAAAAGTCTGTCTGACTTTATCCATTGGAAATTCCGATCGTGTGTACGGGGCTTTCGATTTTTTCGGTCAACCTGCAGTACATTGTCAGCTTTAGGCTGACAACTTTGAATAGCCATGTCACTCTCCTGACTATATTGTATTGAGGAGGGAGTTTGAATTGGAAAAGTGGCTAAACTTAATTGGAAATCTTTTGGAAGTAAAACATCTTGTTTGATTGTAGTTCTTTTGAACTTCAAGGGATAAAGTGTGCACCAAAAACTTCCAACAACAATTACTCTCTTCGTCACATTCAATATCTAGATAATGTCATATTTAATTAATAGAAAGAAATGTATGTATTTTTCTAAGATGGAATGCATCTAGAGCCACAGCCTCAGTTCATTTTCAGGTCTGCATTACTGGGCAGCAGGATAAGCTATATCTGTAGTGATATGGTACACAAGCAAACAACCCACCAGTGAATTGCTGAGTAGGAGGATTTACAAATAATGTCTGGTTGCAAGAGATGGCTCGTCAGCTGTTATGATAGATGGCAGAGTAAGACTGATGGCAAAACAAAACAACATTTTTCATCCCAAAGAAAAATAAAAACACCGTGTCAGCAATGTCACTTTTCACCACCTTCTGCCATTTATCAATTTGTCCGTTATGTTACCATTTTGGGATTCATCAAACTGTATAGAAAAACATGCAGTGCTATGGACCTACCCTTACGAAAACAGTAATATTTATTTATTAATGTTATTAAGATAATATATCCAGGTCCCTGGAGCATAAAAATTGGAAGTAAGAAAACTGATTTTTCTGAATCAAAATTTTACCCAAATTTTATGGGGGGAAAAAAAAGCATAGTTTTCTTGTACCAAACGGTGTCCAATTTGAATATCAAATAGAAACCCATCCTATATAGAAGGGAAGTAGAGTGTAATTTTCAGTGTACCTCCAAGAATAATCCAAATATAATATAAATTTTCCAAAGAATTGTGGAAAAAAAATTACTACAAAAATCTCACCATGCCTCTTACTAAATACCTTGGACTACCTACTTTCCAAAAATGGGTCATTTGGGGGTTATTTGTACTGTCTTGGCAGGTTAGGAATGACTCAAGAAATGATACAGGCCATCAGCACACTAGGTGTGATACATTTTTAATGATTGGTACCATAGCTTGTAGTTTCTATAACTTTCAAACAGACCAACAAATATGCACTGATTTTAGTTATTTTTACCAAAGAATTGTAGCAGTATAATATCTGGTCAAAATGTATGAAGAAAACATACTTATTTGCAAATTTTTAGTATACAGTATATTTTTAGTGTATATAAAAACATGCAGTGCCAGGGACCTACCCTTATGAAAGCAGTAATATTCAATAATAATGTTATTAAAGTGATTGTTATTGTAATTTTTTTTTACTTTTACCTACAGGTAAGCCTATAATAAGGCTTACCTGTAGGTAAAAAAAAAATCTCCCCTCGCAATATTCCCCTCGCAATGAGCCGCTGACTGTAGCGGCGCATGCGCACAGGGGATTCTCGGCTGAAAGCCCGGCAGACGCCGGACCTTGCCGAAAAAAATCTCCCACGCGCATGCATGGGAGTGACGACATCGCGGCTCCAGCCACTCACAGTGCTGGAGCCGGGATAACCCGGAAGACATGCCAAGGCAACATGTCATCTCCCTTGGCGTGGATCAGGTGAGTTACCGATGCCTCGTTCTAAGGTAAGTATTTCATAATGAGCTAGTCCGAAAATCCGAATTAATTAAGGTCGAATCTGTCATTGAAGGCTTATGGTGTCTGTCGAATGTTCTATGAAGATTCGACGGAGCACCAAAACTGTACGACGTTGCAATTGTACATTTCCAGTCGAATGTCCCGCCTACAAGCTATAGAAGAATTCTAATGTTGTATGAAACTAGTAATAATTATATTTATAAATTATTATTACTAGTCAACCAACATTAGAATTCTTCTATAGCCTATGAGCGGAGCATTTGACCGGAAATGTACAGTTGCGGCATCGTACAGTTTAGCTGCTTGTCGAATCTTCTTAGAACTTTCGACAGACACCATAAGCCTTCAATGACAGATTTGACGTTTGTATGTTTTTCGCTGCTTCATCGAATCTTCGTCGTTCATGTTGAATGGTCAACCCCAACACTGTCTCTATAATGTCGAATCTTGGACTAATAGAGTTAGGTTAGGCACATTCGACCGCAGATTCAATAGACACAGATCGCTATTGTTAGCGTTATGTCGAATCTCCTATCTATATCGAACTGTTGTAGCAACTAAAATGAAAATAAAGCATTTTTTTATGTTGGATCTTTTGGATTTCAGATTATGCGCGTTTGTTTTCATTTGTTAAAATGATAACAAATACCCGAAATTCGGACGAAAATGCATTTGGACTAAAACGAATGCACATGTCTAGTCGATATACGTTCTCCCTTCTTTTACTCCCTTTAGCCCAGGGTCACACTGATGCGGGTTAGAAATAATGCTGAACACGCATTATTTTAAACCAGCAATGCAGTCCAACTTCGGGGGGCAATTTGACAGACATCTGTGCGGGTCTATTCAAATTGCCCCTAAAGTTCCCAAAATTAGTACAGGAACTGACTACTTTTGGGAATTGATTTGGACGGGGCTATTGCCAGCAATAGCCACCAATTTGGCATGCGATTTGACATGTCAAATCGCATAGCATATCGGCCCAGTGTGAACGTAGGCTTAGCCCTTCTTCTTTTTTCCCTAGTTTTCCTTCTGATTTCCCTTTTGTTTTTTTTCTTTTTGACCAAATTTTTTTTTTGGGGGGGGGGATTTTGATTAAACAAAGATTATTATTTATTTGGTTGTTTTGTGGTTTATTTTAATTTTTTTTCATTTGATTATGCATAATGCTCTTTAATAACTACTTGCAGATATACAATTTCACTTTCAGACTGGATTATGTGAATAGGCCCATATCTCAGCATTTATCCCGAGGAAGCAATCAGTTATGGCGAAACACAAAGATTTTGAGAACTGCTGAAATGTATGAGATTGTGAACTGCAGTAATTTATGTTACATGGAGTCCGGTTCATAATTAGTTTTAGTGACATATACTGTTTTTATTGTACAGTATATACACAATAAATAATGGTTTTCTAATGTTTGCATCATGTCTATAGGATGGTACCTCATAGAGTTTGTCATTATTAAATAGTTTTTGGCATACCACCACACAGGTATTTGAGATAATATGTTTAACATTTTAAAGTGGTTCTAAAGCCTAAACATGTTTTACCCTAATGTTTTCTGTGCATTAGGTAAAAAATATGTATGTAGCAGTATGCCCCCCCCCCCAATATACTTACCTGAGTCCTCACTCGATCCAGCTCTTTGCCCATCTGTAGCGGCTCCCCCCATTCTCACAGACTTTGCTCAGACTGCTGAAAGCCATTGGCTCCTGCTGCTGTCAGTCAAATTCTGTGATGAGGGAGCAGGGGGCAGGCCGAGCCAGGCTGTCTGTGTCTATAGATGCAGGCAGTGCAGCTCGGGATTGAGCCTGCAGTTGTGCCACAATAGGAAGCGGCACAAGAAGAGGAGGAGCCAGGAGCACCGGCAGAGGATCTGAGAAGAGGAGGATAACAGCAAGTAAGTATAAACCTGCGTGTTAGTTTTTCTCCTTGTAGAAGTACAGCCTAAAACTTACTAACTCTACATGTACTGGCAGCCACATTCTAAGACTAATCTATCTAACCCTGTAAAGCAAAAATCGCTATACATATGTTTTCTGCAGCCGCTCTGGTCAGCTCCCATGCTGAGCTGTCAGCGGCGGCTTTTCTTTGTAGGCGTGTGCATAAGAGGCAGCCGACAATGCGTGATGTCACTTCCCAGCCATTGTTGGCTGTCTCTTCCACACAGCATCCGCCGCCGGAGACCTGACCAGATCGGCTGCAGAGAAGGTACTGTATAGCAGTTTTAACTTTTACAGGGTTAGCTAGAATAGTCTTAGATTGTGGCTGCCAGTGGACTTAGAGTTAGTTTTAGGCTGAACTTCTACTTTAAATTAGAGTTTACAATCACTTTAAGTTATTTGTGACCTTTGGTGAGCTACTTTATCTTTTCCCATTCTTCTCTCTGTCTGCTCAACCTGCCGACAGCTAATCAACTGAAAGTGTAATATGCATATCCAGTCTAAAAGCCTTGTAAGAACACAGTTGACATGTTCTTAGTGCCTTGGTGCTATAGATATTCTCTCATTACTCTTCAGTGCCATTATTAACTACAGCATATTGTTGGCTGCTCAGACTCTGCTATAATGGTCTCATTATCACCATTCATGACAGAGAGTACACTTTCTAATTGCCAGTGTTCGCTACTAGTTCTCAGTAATTTTTCTCACTTCTTCAGAACCATGGAGAGACGGTAAGAGACAAATAAGATAACATATGAGAAATGTGTTTGTTGTACTAGGTAATTTCAGTTTGAGAGTCTGTTAATACACGATAAAGTATTAAATATACACTTTAAAGTATAAAGTATGAGTTAAAGTATATGAAAAGCCATTTTGTTTTATTTTCGATGAAGTAAGGATGTTTCCCCCCCCAATGGGGATATTTCCCTTAACTCCTGTAGACACAAACAGGAAGTGAGAGGAAATGTCTCCAAGATGACAGAAATACTAAGGCCTCGTACCCACGGTTCGATTGTTGTACGACCGAGCATCTGATTTTTGTCAAAAGCACGTGTGCAGGATTTTGTCTAGCATACTACCGGTAGCTATCCGCAAATTGTCGTTTGACAAACACAAACGTAGTGAGGTACTATGAGAGTATAAAGAGGAAAGTCATTTGTCAAGCGCCGCCCTTTGGACCCCTTCTGCTAATGTCGTGTTAGTAGAAGTTTGGAGAGCGTTGATTTGCGATTTTCAGATCATACAAAACAAATGTCTTTTAAAATATGTTTGGCATAACTACATGCAAAGCAGCTTCATTATTATCCCATTAAAGAAGAAGAGAATGTGCGCTGCATTTCGACATTTCATCAATTGTCACGTCACAAATGTTAATTCTAGATTACAAACAGTAGTTTACAAGACCAAACTCTTCCCAGTCGTTCCTTGATTCCGAGAATGCGTGTTTGTACTTTCGACTTTTGTGTGATGACTTCTGTACTGATCCTCTGAAAATCAGATGTTGATTTCACATCCGATCAAAAATTTTATAGCCTGCACATCCAGCTTTTGTCTGACGAAAAAGTCAAAGAGGCTGTCGAAAGCACCGTACTAACGATCCGAAAACCCGCAGACAACTCGTCTTAGGAATTTTCCCTTCTGATTTTCATATCATGTGTAAGAGGCCTAATGCAGCATACACACGGTCACAAATTCCGGGGCAGCGGTGGGGATAGGGATGACATCAGTAGCAGTGGTTGGGTTAGGGTTGACATCAGTGGCAGTGGAGGGGATAGGGATGACATCAGGGGCAGTGGTGGGGATAGGGATGACATTGGTGGCAGTGGAGAGTATAGGGATACTATCAGGGACCATGGTGGGGATAGGGATGACATCAGTGGCAGTGAGATAGGGATGACATCAGTGGCGGGAAAGGGATGACATCAAGGGCAGTGGTGGGATAGAGATGACATCAGTCCACTTCCACCACCAATGATGTCATCCCTATCCCCCATCACCACTGCCTGATGGGGGGATGGGATCAGTGAGAAGCAGCGGTTGTGGTGGGGAGGGATGGAATCAGTGACACACTGGCACTTACCTGCTCTCGGTGTCAGTCGATTCCCCTCCCTTCTCTTTGCTCAATGTGGTTCTGCCTGCGTGCCTCCAGTGATGTTTCTCCTGACATGGGGTCTCCACTAGGGTGACCACATTTCCAAACTGCCATTCAGGGACACACCCCCCCCCCCCTTCCTAAAAAAAAAAGATAATTGTTACATGTTTTTTTGTGACCCCCATAGATTTCACTGGTTCATCCTGGGACCTGTAGTTCTCCACTGGTTGGGGGGGGGGGGGGTCACATCTTCAGCTCTGAGGGGGTCATGGTGGGACCACACAGTCATTCTTTGAATTAACGTGACATGTTTAGACGCACAGTGCTTCAAGCCTAGCGAGGAATCAGGAAAACCGGCTTTATTTTGGAGTGATCTGCGGTGCCGTGAGTGGTGAGATTTCATCTTGCTGATCGGGGGTCCGCCGTGACCACTCTTTACCAGTTGAGGATTTTAAGGAAAAGTTATTTGATGTGATGCATTGCTGGAATTTTCATTTTGTTTGTGAGTGCAACCTTTGAAGTTTAAGTGTGGTGTGTTATTAAAACTATTTTTATGGTATCACACTATTGTGCACCTCCTTTTCTTTTTCTAACCGTATATGTGGAGTTATTTGGATCACTATACCGGGAATATATCCTTACCAACTGAAAAGATCAAGATTTAAAGCTTGTTTGCCAAAACACGCGAGTGTGAGGCATATTGGTCTGGTGAGTGTCCATTTTGATGGGTGAAGGAATCACTGAACACTTTCTGGTGTGGTGGAAGTCTTTGAAGATCACAGGATCCCTCATTATATGAACTCTCTTGATTATATATATTTTTACATATATATCTTTTTGCACATTGTGTGCTCTTTTTCACGTTTTTTAGTGTCACCGGTTCATTTGTTTTTTAATTTATTTTCATTTATGATCATGAATTTTGTCACAATTATCACTAATATTTATTCACCTTAATATTTATTATATGATTTGAGATATTGTTTGTGCTTAGAGTAATATATACATAATTATTTAGCGCTGTTAATTTTGTGGACACTCCTGAGAGAGTGTAGCCACTTTATTTATTTTTGTCACTATTTCTCGTTTAAACAGCAGCTAGGTTTAACCACACTATCCTTTTCCTAACAGCGCAACGGTGGGTGGTTAGGAGGGCGCCAATATCTAGATCACCTACTTTTCAGATCCTATTTAATGTCTAGTGCTTAGGCAGACACCGGAGCCGCTGCCCGATCCTCGCACGGCGGTCGTACCATGCTGGAGGACACCACAGCCCGCCACCTAGATATGGTAAGTGTCACCCCTCCAGTCATCCGGGGGGGGGGGGTGGTTGTTTGCCACCCCCCAGAAGAAGAGCCTACCAGCTGCCACTGCTCCTGAGACTTGCCCTCTTTGGGGCTGTTTTCTTCTAGTGTTCTTTTCAACATATTTTAGAGATCTTAATACAGATTGTACTTTGATCGGTTTTTGCTTTTTCTGAATGTAATCTACAATTAATAATTCTTCTAACACTGTGTGAAAAATTCTATTTTCACATTTAGTAAAACTTTAATAAAAAATATTAAAAATATCCCCATTGTTGTCAAGGGGTGACTGCTGATTTGGTGTTAGAATTCCATTGTCAGCCAGGGCTGATTGGTTATTAGATTCTCAAATTTCATTGATGTCCACGGCTATAAAATGATGTATCTGGAAGAGCAGAGCTGATTCACTGATGCAGGTTTTGGGGAACAACCTTTGCTTTCTACTACAGAGAGTACCATTTAGGATTTTTTTTTTCACAAACCCAAACTTAACCTTATTCAAATTACTTTTTGCTCTAAACATTCAGGTATGACTTTCCAAATTTGTTATCTTTTATTCAAAGTATATATATATATATATATATATATATATATATATATATATATATATATATATATATATATATATATATATATATATATATTTTGACCTAATCACACCCATGTGTGCCCAATTCACAAAGGCAATGCACCCTCCTTGAAGCCCAGAGCATGTACAGAATATAAATATTTTGCATGGCTGAATTCCCCAAAAAACTATTTTTCAGCATCTGCAGCACAGGCTTCAAGGTAGGCTGAATCCACCAGTTGGAAAGGCAGGAGTGGTGCAGCCAGTAATTTTGCCAAGCTGGCATTGAGCCACTGGGCATAGAAGTGGCTGGCGGCATTCTTCTAGTTGTTTTCCAGCAGCTGAGGTAGAGAAACTTGGTTACTGAATACAACAGCTGGAGATGGCAGGCTGGGGTTGGCATAATGAGAGAAAGCTTACACTTGCCCCTATTCTGCGTGGCAGCATGCTGACCCTCTTCCTCGCTGGAAAAGCAATATGGTAAGCCTCTGAAACCCCATGAGATACTTTCATCCTAATCGCTTAAGGCTCCAGATGAGCAATCTTGTTTAGGGGGAGTAGAGGTGGAAAGGGAGGAGCTGGAAGGAGAAAGTAGAGTGAAGCCTTTTTCCTGTTGAGAGCTAGCATTCAAGTGCTGCTCCCTATGAACTGCATGGTGTGGAGTGCAAATGACCAATAGTATTGCCATGCTTTATAGGCTATAATTGTAGATCAGCAGTGGTTCGGTCTCTGGAGGCACTGCAGGCACTGCCATTTCGCGGGCTAAAATATAGGCGAGACCTAACCCCGTCAATGATAACAACAGTAAAAGCATGGAAAGTCGGTATGGCAAGGGAGAGTAATTTAAAAACAGATCTATCCCCAAATACTCCATTATGGAGAAATCCTGAACTTACACATTTAGCATCTATTCAGGATCCTAGAGCATGGACAAAATTTAAAGTAAAAAAATTATCACAAGTAATATATGAGGGAAGTTGGTACATGCTCTGTCAGCCCAGTTCCCCGAAGGTATCCCACAGTTAATAGAAACAGGTTTAGAACAAATGGTGGGAAATAAAAGGGAAAAGGATAATCTCAACTATATATACTTATCTAGTAAAGACAGAACCATCAGATATGAATAAATTATGTGAGTGCTGGTTAAAAGATGTGCCAAAATTATCAGTAGAAAATTGGGGGGATATATATAAAATTAAATTTCAGATTTTAGTCTCACTTCGAGACAAATTAATTCAATTTAAAAAAACACATAGGAGTTATTATACACTGTATAAATTGTTCAAAATATTCCCATTAAATTCTCAAAACTGTTGGAGATGTGCAGGCACCCCAGGAAACTTTATCCATATATTTTGGTCCTGTTCGAATATAATGTTATTTTGGAGAGAGTTCTTGAGAGTAATTGATAAAGTGACATCAGTTTAGCTTGACCTAGAGGCAGAGGTCTGCCTACTGAGACTAGTAGAGGAAAACATGGCCCCTATGGAAAGAATATCACAGGGGGGCCTGTTGCTCTTCTATACAAGAAAGGCAATAGTGTTAAATTGGAAGAGGGTGGAAGCTCCCTCTTTGGCGCAATGGAAACATTTGGTAAATAGAAACTTGTATAAGAAGACATATTGTAATAGAGGAAACCGGGAGAAATGTGGAAAAGTTTGGGCAAACTGGATAGAGAACGTGACGACGGCTTCAGGGTAGGGGGTACGGAAGTGGGACGGAACTACACCAAAGGAAGAAAGGGTTAAGAAAGAGGTTAAATGTATAAAATGTATAAATGCAATGTATGTAATTGTAATGAAATGATTTGTATGATTTTTTAGAAATTTGGCGTAAGCTGAAAAATGTAAAATGTGAAAGATATACATGGATATAAGAATAGAGAAAATTTAATAGAGATTTATAAAAAAATATAATTGTAGATCAGCACAGTACTATCTACAGAAAATGTGCAGAGGTTAGCTCTGGGGAGCAGACTGGGGTACATCAGTACCCTGCACCCTTCATGCTATGGCATCTGATGGAATAGGACAGCTGTTCCCTTCACTCCTCTGACACACACCCCTGGATGCTATCCTGCCTTACTGATGTTGTGCTTCTCCCTCACTTTCCTCCTTTGGTATACCTGCCACCCACATATGGTTGGAAACCTCATCGTCAGCCCCCTTATTATCATTGGTGCCAACTCGGCAGTATGATAAAGCTGCAAGAACATCTGTGTCAATTGGTTCTCCCTGTCTGTTGTCACTTCTCTCTATGGTCCCATTGCTTTCCTCCCAAATCTGAGATACAATTCATTGCTGTGCATCGATTTGAAGCAAGTAGTTGATACTGTGCTTAGATAACTCGGCCAACTCCTCGGTGCCAGATGGCGGGGCAACAGCGGTGTAATTGTGAATCAAGGGGCAAAAAAGGAAACTTGGGGCCAGATTCACAGAAGAAGTACGCCGGCGTATCTTCCGATACACCGGCGTACTTTCAAATTTGCCGCGTCGTATCTTTAGTTTGAATCCTCAAACCAAGATACGACGGCTTCGATCCGACAGGCGTACGGCTTCCTACGCCTTCGGACCGTAGGTGCAATACTTCGGCGCCCGCTGGGTGAAGTTTGCGTCGTTTTCCGCGCCGGGTATGCTAATTAGCTTTTTCCAGCGATCCACGAAGGTACGCGCGGCCGTCGCATTCTCTTACGTCGTCGCTAGTCGGCTTTTCCCGGCGTATAGTTAAAGCTGCTATTTCGTTGCGTATAGATAGACCTGCCATGTTAAAGTATGGCCGTCGTTCCCGCGTCGAATTTTGAATTTTTTTTTCGTAAGTCGTCCGTGCATAGGAAAGGACGTAACTCACGTCTACATTCAAAAAATTACGTCATTTCGCGCAAAGCACGGCGGGAAATTTCAAAACAGAGCATGCGCAGTACGTTCGGCGCGGGAACGCTCCTAATTTAAATGATCCACGCCCCCTACTCGGATCATTTGAATGAGGCGGGCTTGCACCGGAGGGATTTACGCTACGCCGCCGCAACTTTACAGGCAAGTGGTTTGTGAATCAAGCACTTGCCCGTAAAACTTGCGGTGATGTAACGTAAATGTGATACGTTACGCCACCGCAGATGTACCTGAATCTGGCACTTGACGTTTTAGAGAGGAAAACAAAACTGTATTGCTGTGTGTAGGCAGATGTAGGCTGTAGTATTTCCCCCAACCTAAAGGTTGCACTGTGCCATTTCATCAGGCTCTCAGGGGCCTTTTGAGGAATGATTGTCTCCTGCTGTGAGCTCCAGGCAGCCATCTTAGGGAGGATGGCAATTCTATTGAATACCTACGTTCCATGAGATAGGGACAGAGCCCCCATTTAATAGTGAGAGAATAGAAGCATTATGGAGTGATAGTTGGTGAGGAGGGATAGTGTAGGTTTTCCCTACAGGGTGTCTCCTCTGCCAACTTGCTGGAACAGTCAACCACTTGAAACCAGATATATGTAGGTACTTAGTATTGCCACTGCCCCTGTCCTTTTTAAATGTGTATCTTCCAAAGATTACTTCTACAACATATATACAGTGTTCAGATAACTCTGTGTAGTGAATCCTTTCAATATTCCAGTACACTCATTAGGTCCCACCTATAAGTGCTGCTTAAAACAACACTACTATATAAATGCTTTTGGCAGACAGCATCAAACATGTCATTTTTTATTTTGCATATAGCTCGATTTTAAATCATTTTCTATAAGACCCAGCTCTATAGTCTGTACATAGTAGTTGTCTGTTATGTCTGGAAGCTCAAATAATGAAAATTGTTTGCTAATTGGCAGCTATATTGCATTGGAATGTCAGAATTCCAAGCAGTGCTAGGTGATTGTTTATTGACTGTTAGTATTCTGTCCAGGGGTGATTTCTGATTGAGTCTTAGAAATCTATTAGAATTCCATTGATGTCCAGGGGTGATTGCTGATTGGCTGTTAGATTGCTGTCCAGGGTTGACTGCTGCTTGGCTGTTTGAACTAAATTGCTGTCCTGGGTGATTCCAAGAAAATTTACTTTTTTTAGCCATAATTCCCTGAGAGTTGAAATATGGCTGCAATCTAAGGTACATATCCCTGATTCGGTTGTACAGTGATATTATTTTTTATTATAATTAGGTATATTTTACCAATATGACCCAACTCCATGTAACTCCACCTTTGTATTACCTATTCATCCCTTTTTCTGTACTCCTATCTTTTCTGGAAATTATACTAATATTAACCTAGGACTCAGTACAGGGGACTTTTAATAAGTCAAACCCTATCCTGCTTAAAACTATTATACCTTATCTGTGTAAATACTCTGTATTAAAGAACAATAAAGAAGAATTGAATATAGGCAGAGAACTTGAGTTGTAACTTATAAATTAAAAATTACATTAAACAAGAATTTGATTTGTTGCTGTGGAATACAACTTCAATTGTGTGATATTTTTATTTATCAGCCTATAGCATCTTATGATACTAAATTTAAGTGTATGTGTAGAGCACAAACTTTTTGTTGTTGTTGTCGTTTGTTATGATTAGAGTAGGGAAAGATTAGAATTGGACTGCCAATGGGCCAATCACCCATCAATCACAGCCATGCTGGGGCATGGAAGAATTTGAAATTATTTACAGAGCCTTGGGGCCAGATTCTCAAAAGAGATACGACGGCGCATCTCCAGTTACGCCGTCGTATCTCTGAGTCTGGGCGGTCGTATCTATATAATATAGATTTCTATTAGATCCGACCGGCGTAAGTCTGTTACGCCGTCGGATCTTAACTGCATATTTACGCTGGCCGCTAGGGGCGCGTACGCTGATTTACGCCTAGAAATATGTAAATCAGCTAGATACGTGAATTCACGAACGTACGTCCGGCCGACGCAGTACAGATACGCCGTTTACGTTAGGCTTTTCCCGGCGTAAAGTTACCCCTACTATATGGTGGCGTACATGCGGCGCACCAATGTTAAGTATGGACGTTGTTCCCGCGTAAAATTTTGAATATTTTACGTCGTTTGCGTAAGTCGTCCGTGAATGGGGCTGGACGTCATTTACGTTCACGTCGAAACCAATACGTCCTTGCGGCGTACTTTAGAGCAATGCACACTGGGATATTCCACGGACGGCAAATGCGCCGTTCGTGAAAAATGTCAATCACGTCGGGTCACAAGTTATTTACATAAAACACGCCCCCCGTTCCAAATTTGAATTAGGCGGGCTTACCCCGGCCTATTTACGCTACGCCGCTGCAACTTGCGGAGCAAGTGCTTTGAGAATACAGCACTTGCCCGTCTAAGTTGCGTAATGTAAATAGGATACGTTACGCCCCCACAACAATACGCCGATCTACGAGAATCTGGCCCTAGGTCTTCTAAATGTTGAGGGCCACTAGTTAATGCAGTATGTACAAGGTTCTTTTGTTTCAACAGTGAAAAAAAACACTTTATTTTGTTTTATGTCCTCAAAACCACATATTTTATTTTTTTATTTAATCAAGCTTTTCATAAATTTCTTGAAAATATGCCTATGCAGTGTGTATCTTATTCCTTCTATTTTAATGTGAAAAACATATTTTTTTTGCATTTTTGGGTGCCAACGAGTGATTGTATAAATATTACACATGCTGTGTGGTATATTCTATTGCAGTCTGACAAATGAAAACATTTAAAGGAGTTGTAAATAAAACATTTTTTTTTGCTGAAATGACTGTTTACAGGGTATAGAGACATAATAGTTAACTGATTCCTTTTAAAAAACGATTAAAACTAGATAAAAATCAATCATATAATGTACCTGTAGTTTCTAGTTTAGTTTTTGCATGTTTCCTGCTTCTCTGCTGTACAGAGCCACAGAGCCAATACAGGGCAGTGATGGTTTGGAAAACAAAACTGATTGGTGCTGAGGGGTTTTAGACACACAGTAATCACACCTCCTTGATTAGTAACCACAGAGAGAAAGCTCCCAGTACTGTGGTTATCAGGAAACAGACAACCAGGAAGTGTGGAGATCAGAGAAGAATTACAGCAATTTGAGAGCAAAAACGAACAATGAGGACATGAAAACAGCACTGCATTAAGGTAAAGAAAGCTATTAAGATAAAATAATTTCCTTTACAAACCCTTTAATTTATTTTTGTTCCCTCAATGCTACAGTAAATGATGAGATGGTTTAGGCAAAGTGGGCTACAAGAAATTGTACAAATGCTGCATATGTTGTATGTATCATATTGTTTTTATTTTAATCAGAAAAATATAAACTTACATTTTTTTTGTCCTACAAAGCTATTTAGGGCTGTGGTTTCAGCGACTACGGATGCTGTAGTAGCATATTAGTTCTGATAAACTCATCTGATTAAAGCTAAATGGGGATGTTGTTTAAATAATAAGGCCTACAATTAATTGTTGATGAACTAAGTAAGATGTCTTAAAGCGGAGTTGCACCCTAAAGTGGAACTTCCGCTCATTGGATTCTTCCCCCCCTCCGATGCCACAAATGGCACCTTTCAGGGGGGTGGGGGGACAGGATACCTGTCAAAGACAGGTATCCTTCCCCACTCACGGGAGTCCGGCCACGGCCGTGACGTCACCATGGGGCTCCCCCCCCTGGCCACCGGGCTAATAGGAGAGAGGAGCGGGCCTCGCGCGTGCAGTAGGGTTCCCGGCGTGAAGCCAAAAGGCTACACTGCCGGGTTCCTTTACCCGCAATGGCGACGGCAGCCATTTGCCCTGAACACCCCTTTAAGCATATTTGTTCTGTTTTAATGAGAAAATAAAAACTTTACTTTTTTCTTGATCTCCAAACCTGAATGGGGATGTGGTTTAACCAATAAAGCCTACTGGAAATGTCAGTGTTCAAAATATTCCTTAATTTTTATAGTGTAAAACATATCACTTTACAGTATATATTTGGCCTGAATAGCTGCATGTGTTGTGTCAGTTTTAAAATGTGTCCCACTCCCACTGTTGAAATGCTGTTTTCTTGTTTCTGTGAAATATATAGTATACATTTAAATATCGATTTGAGGCTGGAAAGAGGCATGCTGTGTGTCCCTTTGAAATGTGTCCCACATCAAGTTCTTCAGTACTGACAGACTGGATCCTGTGCAATATTTCTGGCCTTTGTCTCAAAAAGAATACACTCTAAATTATATTTACTGATCATTTTTTCCCCCCCCCCCCCCCCCAGTTCCCTTCTTTTATTTTTCTATTTCTTCTTCTATTTTTTCTGGGGATCAATTGCCATGACTGCTTTTCTATATTAGGCCTCTTCTCCACTTTTTCCCACCAGCCTGGAATGTCGATCTCTGGTATGTTCAGCCTATTACAGAAGTTCACCATATCTTTAGGGAACCTCAAAGTAGCTGACCGTCCATCTTTCCTTCCGACTAGGCAGGCTGGGAAACCCCAAAAATACTGAATATCCTGCAACTTTAGTTGATCCAATAGAGGTTTTAGTAATCTTTTCCTATTCAGTGTCTCGGCTTGGATTTTAAACATAAGCAGATCTGTTCTTTATCTTGGAAATTGTAAAATCGTACAATTACATCTCTCGGCACCGCGCTCGCCAACCCTACTGGTTTTCTAAACCTGTGGATTCTTTCAAGTTTTATTTTGTCTGTTGCCGGTTTACCCAGCATCTGTCCAATTACTTTGTCCATTTTTTCCTGTAGATCTTCCACTTGTTGATCCAGTAATCCTCGAATCCTCAGGTTTTTCCTCCTATTGCGATTTTCCTGGTTTTCGAGCCGATATTTCATATACCTCTGCTCTTTCTGTATCTCTTTCAGTTATTTTACCTCTACTGCTTGAGAGTCCAATTTCTCTTCTGTTTCTTCGACTCTCCTCACTATATGATTCATATCTTCATGTATTAGTGCCATTTCTCCTTTAAGAGATGTTTCCATTCTATAGATTACTGTTTCCATTCTTGCAAACAGCTTTGCTATTTCCCCTTTGGTCAGGAGTTGATCTTCTGCTATTCCGTTTTCTTCCTCTTACTCCTCTTCCTCCTCCGTTGCTTGGGGGAATTGTCTTCTCTATATTTTCTGATTGTCTTCTCAGCCTTGTTTTCTGCAGATTCTCAGCGACCTTTTTTTTGTCGCCGCCATTTTTCCGGGGCTATCTTTAGCAATATCTTGTGTCATGTATTTTTTAATAGAGCCCAGGCTCGCACTCATTTTTGGGGGGTTTGCTATCACCCCCCCCTTACTGGCCTTCCCCTCATCCTTGTTTCTTTGTGGGAGAGAGAAAAAAAATGGAACCACAACTCAACCACAAAAAGGCCCCCAAAGGGGTAGAATAATAATGTTTCTTTGCTGTCCAAAGCAAGAATTTAATGAAACTTTGTTTTTTCTTTATGAGCGAGTCTCTCCCTTATAGCAGAGCGCAGGTATCAATTTTTCTCTCTTATTTACTTTTTCTAAGCTAAAGGTTCAAATATAGAAAATATTGGGGCCGACCCTGATCTAAAAGGTAGATCTAGAGCAGACCTGGGCAAACTACGGCCCGCGGGCCGTATACGGCCCGGCGGACCTTTTAATCCGGCCCCCGGGCAGTGTTGCCAATAGGGTTGTCCCGATACCGATACCAGTATCGGTATCGGGACTGATACCGAGTATTAGCGGGAGTACTCGTACTCCCGCTAATACCCCCGATACTAAAATAGAATACTAAAACACCCCCCCCCGCCGCCGCCGCCACGTTAATCACCGTGGCGGGGAACATTACAGACAGCGTTCGTTTGAACAGCTGTTTTCCCCGCCGCGCATAGACACTCCCCCTTGGACGGATCTGTCCAATCGCGAGCAAGGGGGAGTCACATAGACACTCCCCCTTGCTCGCGATTGGACAGATCCATCCAAGGGGGAGTGTCTATGCGCAGCGGGGAAAACAGCTGTTCAAACGAACGCTGTCTGTAATGTTCCCCGCCGCGGTGATAACAGTAGGTACGGGGGACAATGGCTGCTATATATATATTTTATATATTTTTTATATATATATATATATATATATATATAATTATTATTATTATTAAAGGGCCCGGAGGCCACCAGGGCCCCAGACGGCAACCCCTCCTTTTTTTATTTCTTTTTTATAAAAAAATGTTTTTTTATATATTTTTTATTTATATATATATATATATATATATATATATATATATATATATATATATATATATATATATATATATATATATATATATATATACATATATATATATAATATTATTATTATTAAAGGGCCCAGAGCTCTCCTGGGCCCCCGGATGGCAACCCCCCCTATTTTTTTTATACATTTGTTTTTTATTAAAGGGCTCAGAGGTCCCCAGGGGGCCCCATGTGTTTTATTTTTTTTTGTAAATGTTTATTTTTTTATTTTTGTTTATATTTTAAAATTTTTTATTAAAAGGCCCAGAGGTCCCCAGGGCCCCGGATGGCAACCTCCCTTTTTTTATGTATTTTTTATAAATGTTTATTTTTTTTGTATTTTTTTTATTAAAGGGCCCAGAGGTTTCTTTTTTCTTTTTATTAAAAGGCCCAGAGGTCCCCAGGGCCCCGGATGGCTACCCCCATTTTTATATATATATATATATATATATATTTCTTTTTTTCTTCTTTTTTTTTTAAATTGCAAAGGCCCCCCTCCCCCCGCTTCTTAATTTCAGGCGGCAGCCCCCCCCCCCCCCTGGTTCTCTGCTCCAGGGGGCCCATGCCTTAAGCTGTATAAGGGGACCCAAAATTCCTGATGGCGGCCCTGCGCATACCTCCCAACACGCACGGATTCTGCGGGACTATCCAGCACAGACAGCTTCTTCCCGCAGCATGGAAGGCAGGAGGAACCGAAGCGGTGTGTGGAGGATTGTGGCTGCTGAAGGGAAGAAAGCCGACAGCCGGGCTAATGACAGTCTGTGAGTCTGTGGCCCCCGCTGTCGGCACAGTTGAGAGGCACTCCCCCCCGCTTAACAACTGCAAAACCCCCCCCCAGGAGGAACCGGAGTGGTGTGTGGATGTCTGCTGACACATTCCGTGCACAGGTGAGAGGCACCCCCCGCTCAACAACTTTAATGCGCACCCCCCCCCTCGCTCAACATCTTCGATCCCCCCCCAATTCTCGGCTCCTTCAACACTCAAGCCCAGGGGCCCCCACCACCCTAAGTCCTGCCCTGGATAGGGGTGATCCCTGGGGGACACCGCAAGACAAGCTGCGTGAGTCAGACATGAAAGGTCCTAGTCTCACTGTCTGAGAACGATTTTCCAGAAATTATGAAAACCATGGTAGATCTGAGTCTGCTACTCCAGCTACCTCTGTAAGGTGGGTTAACAGCAGTTTGTGATCTACTGTGTCAAAGGCAGCACTAAGGTCCAGCAGTATCAGGAGACAAGATTCTCCATCGTCTGCTGCTTCGAGAGCGTCATCCCTTATTTTAAGTGCTGTTTCCATACCATGTCCTGGACGGAAACCCAATTGTAGCGGGTCCAGCAGTTTGTGGGTGTCTAAATGGTGTTGTAGTTGTTGTACTACTACTTTTTCCATAACCTTGGAGAAGATATTGAGGGAGGTTATGGGACGCCGATTGTTTGGGTCTTTTGGGTCAAGGTTTTTTTTTTTTTAGAAGGGGTTTAATTATGCCTTGTTTTAAGGAGGTCAACACAAAGCCCTCTTTGAACGATTGGTTTATAAGGTGAGTGATCGCCGGTGCCAAGATATTGGCACATTCTTTCACCAGTTTTGTGGGAATGATGCCATTGGGAGATGTACTATCTCGGAGACTTCCGATGATATTTTTTGTGGTATCGATGGAAATTGGCTCTAGTGGAAATGTTATAGATTTAAAAGCGTTTGTATTTTC
The DNA here is from genome assembly GCF_905171775.1 of Rana temporaria. NCBI lineage: Eukaryota > Metazoa > Chordata > Amphibia > Anura > Ranidae > Rana > Rana temporaria. The sequence goes on from NC_053490.1 coordinate 401,686,682, forward strand.
TTTTTGAATATTTTCGATTTTATTAATGAAAAAATCCAATAATTCATTGCAAAACGTGTTTAGTTTTTTGGAGCTTCTAGGCAGGCTGGGTTCATATTCTGAGCGATTATGTTGAAGAGCTCTCGCGGACGATTCCCGGCTTTTGCGAATATATTTAAAAAATTATCTTTTTTTGCTTTGAAGATTTCCTTGTGATAGTTTTTAGTAATTAATGTATAATTTGCGTGGTTTTCCTCTGTAGAGTTTCTTCTCCAGGCGCTTTCCACTCTCCTGCGTTCTTGCTTCAATGACATAAGAGTGTCATTGAACCAGCTGGAGTTATTTTTACGGATAAGCTCTCTGCGTTTCGGGGCGATTATTTCTGCGGTCTGCAGTAAAACTTTATTAATAGAGTTAAGGGTTTCTTCTGCTGATTGAGTTTGCTTTAATGCTGTCATTTTATTTAATAATGTAGTTTTGAAGGGTTCCGAGTGTAGTTTCTTCAGGGATCTGGTCCAATATGTCCTTTCCTGGTTTGCAGGTTTTTTTGAGATGGTGTTGGTGGTTATTGTGAATTTAATCGCATGATGATCTGTCCAGGGTAGTGGTCTATTTTCTGAAATATTGACGTCCATATCATGTTTGAAGATCAGGTCAAGGATGTGACCTGAGGCATGCGTGGGCGTGCATATCAGTTGCTGCAGACCAAGTCCTTCTAGTTGGTCAATGCAAGCGCTGGCTATGGGGTCCTGTGCAGAGTTGGCCCAGAGGTTGAAATCCCAGAGTAGCACGAGATGTTTGGCTTTTAGAGTGTAAGTAGCGATACCTTCTGTCAGCGATGCAGGAAGGTGCATCTTTGGGCCTGGTGGTCTGTAGCATAATAGTATGTGGATGTCAGGGACCTGTTACCCGAACACAACGTGCGCGCATGCGCATGCATGCTGCTCAACCAAATAGGCAACAGCCGCCATCTAGACCTATGCGTCGACGCGCGGCATATGCGCCAATGGCGCGTGCGTGCACGACGGGTGCGTGTGCACTCGGAGCGCCTGCATGCACGTTAACGCAGCTTGGCGCCATTACCCCTTTAAAAGGCTGGTGGCTGCACCAATACAGTGCTGTCTGATCTGCAGCTCTGTACTAGTGTCCTGAATCTCTGTCTATCTGTTACCAGTACCGACCTGGCTTGCCTGACTACCCGAACCTCTCCGATCCTTGACCCCTGGCTTGTTTGACCTCGCTCACCTGCTCTGCCCACCTGTTGCCAGACCATTTGCCTGAACCTTGACTACGCTTAGTCCTGCGCATCAGCTCCCTGCTTTCCTGGTTGACCCGGCTTGTCTGACTCCGCTACTGCCTGTTGATTATACTTACCCAGCTTGCCTCACCAGCCCCTGCTGCCGTTGTTCCGGTGTCGTCAGTTCCTGAACCGCTGATCCACCACTTCTGCTTCAACTGTCCGCAGTTCAGCCTCCCTGAAGGATCATCATCCAGTGCCTGACCACCGATACTAACCGGCACTCCGACCTCACTGCACACTTGAGCTTGCTGTTCCCACCTCAGCGACTCTCGAGCCAGGGCTGTAAGAGAGGCCTTCTCCTGCAAACTAGGCTCTGAATACGTTTGTACATAACAGTATCAGACAGCCATGACAGAGCCTGCAGGCGAAGTCCCAGCCTTGGAAGAAATCTGCAAACACCTGGCAGCCCTTGCACAAGTGGTAAAGAGTCTACAGGGAGGCTACATGAGGCCTGAGGGTTAAGATTAAAACCTGTCCGCCTCCGGAGACGCAGCCCCTACACCCGCTGCCAGGCCTGCACTGACTGCCACCGCCCCCTCAGTGGTGATGCTTTCGCCTGAACCAAGAGTCCCGGTGCCAGAGAGATTTGCGAGAGACCGAACAAAGTTCCGGGCCTTCCGTAATGCCTGCCAGTTATATTTTGCCTTGCAACCCCGGACCTTTTCCTTGGAGGCCACAAAGGTGGGATTCGTGATCTCTTTACTCCAGGGGGAACCACAGACCTGGGCTCATCGTCTGTTGGAGGAGAATAATGACCAGACTCAAACCTTGCTGGCCTTCTTTGAAGCCATGGCTCAGCTTTACGATGACCCCCAACGAGTTGCCACCGCTGAGTCCGCCCTGCTTGCACTCCAGCAAAGTCGCAGAGCGGCCGAGGACTATGTTACAGACTTTCGACGCTGGAGTGCAGACACTCAGTAGAACAACGCAGCCTTACGACATCAGTTCCACTTGGGACTCTCTGAGGCTCTTAAAGACGAGCTAGCCCGAGTTGGAGTGCCAGAAACCCTGGAAGACTTAATTACCACGGCCATCCAGATGGACCGCAAGCTACGCAAACGCCGGGCGGAGTGTTCCTCTCAACAAAGTCGCCCAGTATGGATGACCATGGCCGTGTCCCGCTTCCTGCCGCCCACCTGCCCTAATCCTGCTAGTACCACTCTGGACACCTGAACCGATGCAACTTGGACTAATGCGACCAACCTTGCCACCCGAAGAACGGGCACGCCGCCGCGAGCTAAACCTGTGCCTCTATTTGGGTGAAGCAGGCCACTACCTGCGCAACTGTCCCGCTAAGATGCGTAAGTGTCATTCTTATGCTCCTGTTAATCTGTCAGCCCTTTCTGCCAACACCACCCACCTTGCTCTCCCTCTCTCGTTGCAGCTCCAGGAAATAACGGTTCCAGTCAACGCCATTATTGACTCTGGTGCATGTAGCTGCTTCATCGATGCCACCTTCGCTGACCTACACCACGTTCCTCTGCAAGAGAAAGATCACAGACTTTACGTTTTTCTGGCTGATGGCTCCCGTATAAAATCTGGACAAGTGACTCAAGAGACTCTTTCTCTGCCCACCACAATCATCTCCAAACATAAGGATCTGCTAACCCTGGATGTTATCTCCTCTCCCCTGTTTCCCGTGATCCTGGGAATACCCTGGCTCCAGGCCCACTACTCCCAGATTAACTGGGTATCTGGAGAGGTGTTGTTCCCGTCTTCCTACTGCCAGAAGTATTGTCTCTCCGGACCCTCCAGTCCATCCACTACTCTGTTATGCATGGACTCTGACCCCAACCTGCTTCAATCTGTTCCAGAACCCTATAATGAATTTATCGATATGTTCAGTATACGGGGAGGCGACTCCCTTCCGCCTCACCACCCCTATGACTGCCCGATCGAGCTCCTTCCTGGGGCTGAGATTTCTTTTGGGCGCATCTTCCCATTATCGGAAAAAGAACAAGAGGCGTTGAAAATCTACATCAACGAAAATCTGAACAAGGGGTTTATCCGTCCCTATACCTCTCCAGCGGGCGCTGGGATATTCTTTATCACCAAGACAGACCAAACCCTTCGCCCATGTGTAGATTACCGTGAGCTGAACAACTTAACGGTCAAGCACCGTTACCCGCTACCTCTGATACCTGAACTCTTTCAAAAGTTAAGGTCTGCCATCATTTTTACCAAGTTGGATCTAAGGGGGCCTACAATCTGGTCTGCATCCGAGATGGGGATGAATGGAAAACATTAACTACCAATACACCTGATTTCACACCTGCTCAATACCTATTACACCACACATCCTTGCCTATTTCAACTTATAAAAAATCTCTAATAATGTATCTCATCAATGCAGCTAAACTATGTGTTCCTGTTCATCGGAAAAATACTTCACCTCCTAGTATCTCTGAATGGCTTAAAGTACAGAAAATTTATGAAATGGAGGATTTAATACATCAGGCAAATGACTCCCCATCTGAATTCCACATAATCTGGGCTAATTGGATCCACTTTACTAACTCCTCAGAGTTTTACTCCCTAATTTCTTCTGTTCCTTGACTTGACCTGGGGATACTTTTAAGTTATACTCTAGTGATTATTATGATTTTATTCCTAATATCTACTGAGCATTTATACTTTTTACTGCCATATATCCCTTGTATTCCCCATCTATTATTTTATTTAAGGTACTGTTTGACCTTGATAACATCGTCTTGTTTATACCACTTGACTTTGTTTATGTATATGTACATGTTGAGTACTGTAATTGTTTAAAAAGATTAGAATATGCATTTACTGGACAGATTGGAACAACTACACATATATGGTGGAACTGTCCAAGGATAAAGGAATAATGGCAGAAAATTCAGGAATATGTGGAAGTAATAACTGGAGAAAAGATATCTAATAGCATACAAGCTTGTGTGTTCCACGAATCAAAAGAACCAAACATAACATATAGGAAAACATTAATCCCACCATTAATAAATGCCGCAAAAGGATTGATACCAAAAAATTGGCTAAGTACAAAAAAAAAAGGATATAAAAGAATGGTTTGAAAGAGTGGAAAACTATAACAAAATGGAATATCTATGTAGCTGTGACGCGGGCCAACTCAATAAACATAATAAAAAATGGAGACAGTGGAAAGACTTTAAATCATCGGAGGAATATCTGGGGAAAATAATAGAGGAATAGAGAGGAAGGATCAAACCATTAGGGGACAGGGGAGGGAGGGGGTGGGGGGTGGGTATGGTTTATAATTAATCTTGATATGTAAACTAATAGTAATATAAAGAGGGAGGAAATAAAAAAATAAAAAATAGAAAAGTGAATGAAGTAAAAGATACATTTATAAAACAATATACAGGAAACCACAAATGATGCGAAACTGAAGAAGAGACAATATTTATGAATAAATGAAATTATGAGCAAGTCTCTTGCTGTGGTTGAGTCTGACGTGGATTTAAAAAAAAAAGAATATGCATTTACTTTTCATAATATACTTGAAAAGATAATACTTTATACAAATGAAATGTATATTGTGATGTATATTTTTATATCTACATTGTTTTCCTTTTCCCTTTTCTTTGTCTGTACTATAAATTATTAATAAAAACATTGAAACTAAAAAATTAAGAAACAGCTAACTATATAGAGAAAATACAAACAAGTACATGGGAAATAAGATATAAAACATCAGAGATAGCTAAAAAAAAATCAAGAATTCTATGGGAAGCTCTACTCAATCAATATAAATGACACTAAAGAAGAGGTAAAACAAAAAGGCGAGAAAATAAAAACGTATCCAAATGAGATTGATTTAAATAAAATCCCAGAAGACAAACTTAAAAACCTCGAAACCCCCATATCAGAAGAAGAAATATCAAAAATTATACAAGATCTGCCAAATGGGAAAAGTCCCGGTCCCGATGGTATGACAATACTGTATTATAAAAAAATTCTCTGACATACTAACCCAGAAACTGTGCTCCTATTTTAATGGGATTGGAGTGGGAGATGAGGAAAGAAGCTCTAGAAGCACAGTAACTATAATCCCTAAAGACGGTAAAGACAATACATTATGCTCTAGCTACAGACCAATTTCTCTAAGAACCATCTTGGCTATAGAGAAAATTAAAGAAAGCGGAGCCCCAGGTCTACTCCTGTCAATTGACGCTGAAAAAGCCTTTGACAGGGTAGACTGGGGCTTCATGCACAATACACTGGAGGCCATAGATTTGGGGCCCAGAATGATCTGCTGGATAAAATCATTATATAATAGACCAACAGCAAGAATCAAAGTAAATGGGACAGTCTCAGAACCATTTGAAATTAAAAATGGCACCCGACAGGGATGTCCTTTATCACCGTTGTTGTTCACCCTTGCGCTGGAACCCCTGTTAAGGGGGATAAGGCGAAATGTTGACATTAAGGGGATCCAAATTGGAGGGGAAGAGCATAAACTCGCTGCTTATGCGGATGATATTTTATTCTTTGTAACAAACCCTAGGACAGTGATGGCGAACCTTGGCACCCCAGATGTTTTGGAACTACATTTCCCATGATGCTCCACTACACTGCAGCGTGCATGAGCATCATGGGAAATGTAGTTCCAAAACATCTGGGGTGCCAAGGTTCGCCATCACTGCCCTAGGATAACTCTACCCAACTTAATAAAAACTATTAAAGAGTTCGGTAAGATGTCCAATTTTAAGATAAACCCAGCTAAGTCGGAGATACTGAGTATAAATATTCCCAAAGCAGAAAGGAGGGTTCTCCAGGAAGATTTCCCATTTTGCTGGAAAAAAAATGAATTGAAATATCTGGGAATTAGGTTGGCAACTACTATTGAGACATTATATAAAGTTAATTTCATTACATTGTTAAATGAGAGTGAAGTAGAACTTAATAAAATCGCATTGGGGCAATTATCTTGGAGTGGCAGGATAAATATCTTTTTTTTTTTTCACAGTAAAAAGGATAAATATCTTTTAAAATGGTAATATTACCCAAAATAGTATACAAAATGCAAATGCTCCCAACTCCATTACCACATGTATACTTTAAAAAGTTACAATCAATGGGCCAGATCCACAAAAACCTGGCGTAACTTAAAAAATCCCATTTAAGTTACACTGCCTTAAAATTTCTACCTAAGTGCCCGATCCACAAAGCACTTATCTAGAAATTTCAGGCCGTGTAACTAAAATTCCGCCGGCGCAAGGCGTTCCTATTCAAATGGGGCGAGTCCCATTTAAATGAGGCGCGCTCCCGCGCCGGCCGTACTGCGCATGCGCGAAGTTACATTACGCCGAGTTTTGAGGATCGCGGCGGCTTAAAAAAGTTGCGTCGGGAAAAAAAAAAAAAAATGACAGCGTCGCTCGGCATGCATTCCTGAGGGAGAACTCCATGCCAATTTTCAAAGAAAAAACCGGCATGGGTTCACCCCCCAGGAGCATACCAGGCCCTTAGGTCTGGTATGGGTTGTAAGGAGACCCCCCTACGCTGAAAAATCGACGTAGGGGTCCCCCTACAATCCATACCAGACCCGTATCCAAAGCACCCTACCCGGCCGGTCAGGAAAGGAGTGGGGACGAGCGAGCGTCCCCCCCTCCTGAGCCGTGCCAGGCCGCATGCCCTCAACATGGGGGGGTTGGGTGCTCTGGGGCAGGGGGGCGCACTGCGGGCCCCCCCACCTCAGAGCACCCTGTCCCCATGTTGATGAGGACAGGACCTCTTCCCGACAACCCTTGCCGTTGGTTGTCGGGGTCTGCGGGCGGGGTGCTTATCGGAATCTGGGAGTCCCCTCAAATAAGGGGGCCCCCAGATACTGGCCCCCCACCCTAAGTGAATGGATATGGGGTACATCGTACCCCTATCCATTCACCTGTAGGCAAAAAGTTAAAGTTAGTAAACACACAACACAAGGGTTTTTAAAATAATTTATTATTCTGCTCCGGATGCCCCCCCTGTCTTCTTTATTAGCTCTATTAGCAGGGGGGGCTTCTTCTTCCACTCTCCGGGGGTCTGCTCCGCTCTCCGGGGGGGGCTTCTTCCATCTTCTCCCCTCTTCCGCTCTTGACTCGGCGAACCCCGGTTCTTCTGCAGATGTCCGGTGCCTTCTTCTTCAGCGCTGGCTGCCTGCTATCTTTGTGTGTTAGCTCAATTTCAAACAGGCAGCCGGCGCGGTCTTCTGTGACGTCAGGGTCTTCTGTTCTTCTCCCCTCTTCCGATGTTGCCTCGTCGCCTGTTGTCGCTGTAATGATGGAAGCGCGCCTTGCATCCCATTTATATAGGCATCACCGTCCCATCATGCTCCGGCAGGTACCCACGTGCACCCACCACGTGGGTAGCTACCGGAGCATGATGGGACGGTGATGCCTATATAAATGGGATGCAAGGCGCGCTTCCATCATTACAGCGACAACAGGCGACGAGGCAACATCGGAAGAGGGGAGAAGAACAGAAGACCCTGACGTCACAGAAGACCGCGCCGGCTGCCTGTTTGAAATTGAGCTAACACACAAAGATAGCAGGCAGCCAGCGCTGAAGAAGAAGGCACCGGACATCTGCAGAAGAACCGGGGTTCGCCGAGTCAAGAGCGGAAGAGGGGAGAAGATGGAAGAAGCCCCCCCCGGAGAGCGGAGAAGACCCCCGGAGAGTGGAAGAAGAAGCCCCCCTGCTAATAGAGCTAATAAAGAAGACAGGGGGGGCATCCGGAGCAGAATAATAAATTATTTTAAAAACCCTTGTGTTGTGTGTTTACTAACTTTAACTTTTTGCCTACAGGTGAATGGATAGGGGTACGATGTACCCCATATCCATTCACTTAGGGTGGGGGGCCGGTATCTGGGGGCCCCCTTATTTGAGGGGACTCCCAGATTCCGATAAGCACCCCGCCCGCAGACCCCGACAACCAACGGCAAGGGTTGTCGGGAAGAGGTCCTGTCCTCATCAACATGGGGACAGGGTGCTCTGAGGTGGGGGGGCCCGCAGTGCGCCCCCCTGCCCCAGAGCACCCAACCCCCCCAATGTTGAGGGCATGCGGCCTGGCACGGCTCAGGAGGGGGGGGGACACTCGCTCGTCCCCACTCCTTTCCTGACCGGCCGGGTAGCGTGCTTTGGATACGGGTCTGGTATGGATTGTAGGGGGACCCCCTACGTCGATTTTTCGGCGTAGGGGGGTCTCCTTACAACCCATACCACACCTAAGGGCCTGGTATGCTCCTGGGGGGGAACCCATGCCGGTTTTGTTTTTACAAATTGCCGTGGAGTTCTCCCTCGGGAATGCATACCAAATGCCGTCGCTGGAATGGGCTTTTACATGGTGTGACTAGTTTACACTTTGTAACACCAGCCCTAGTTTTACACTTGAAAAATAAAACTTACGGCGAAAAAACGAAGCTGGAAAGCTTTGTGGATCGCCTTAAGTGCTAATTTGCATACTAGAAACGGCATTTCGACTCAAAATGCCCCCAGCGGCGGATGCGGTACTGCATCCTAAGATTCGGCAGTGTAATTCAATTACACATGCCGGATCTTCTGCCTAACTTTGGAAAACTGCTTCTGTGGATCAGTTCCAAAGTTAGGACAAGGGATACGATGGAGTAACAGCAGTTACTCCGCCATATCTCTTTTGAGGATCTGGCCCAATGTTCCTAAAATTTATTTGGAGAGGGAAGAAACCACGTTATAAGTTGTTATTATTATTGACAAAGGATAAAGCACAAGGGGGGTTAGGGGCACCTGCCACCTGATATAAGAAACTATCATCAAGCGATTGTAATATCGCGAATAATAGAATGGGTTAAAAATAACACTGAAAAAAGGTGGTTAAATATGGAAATTACAATTAGTAAAGCATCACTGGGGAAATTAATCTGGATTCCGGCACAATACAGAGAATTGAGCACAGATACACATGGTATTACTAGGCACGCATTCAAAATATGGGACAAGATACATAAGAAGGAAAACTGGGATTACAATTCACCTCATATACCACTAACTGAAACAAAATATTTCACACCAGGAGTAGAAAAAGAGTTTGGAAAATGCATTATACAAGAAAATACACAATTAAAAGACGTAATGGAGCAAAATAAACTGTTAACTTTTCAGGAATTAAAAAACAAAAAGGAAGTGATTCTGATCGATGGATGGCGGTATGCGCAATTAAAATTTTTTTTCGAAAGATTACCCCAACTTATTCGATCAGTAGAAAATCTACGGCCCCTTGAGAAATTATGTGAGGGAAAGGCAGGGGAGGGGATAATTTCTAAGATATATAAGATATTAAATGAGTTAAAAAAGCTTGGCATACCTCCATACATCAAGAAGTGGGAGGAGGAATTGGGCCCATATGGTGACGATTTCGAGATTAAACAACTAATAAAGAGGGTGCATGTTATGTCGGTAAATTGTAATATAATGGAATTGAATTATAAATGCCTCGTTCGTTGGTATCTTACCCCGGATAAGGTGCATAAATGCCCAGGGGCAACATCTAAGTTATGCTGGAGGGGCTGCAAGGAAATTGGAACTATGGCCCATATATGGTGGACATGTCCCAAAATTAGAAAATACTGGGGGGAGATAAGACAAATAATTTGAGAAATAATAAACACTGAAGTCCCAGATGACCCGTGGGTATGTCTGTTACATGGGTTTCGAACGCCAACTAAATACTAAAAAGTAGGTGAACTAAAGCGCTGGCCAACCGTGAAAATTAATGTGTAACCAGTGAACAAATATAAACAAAATGCTGCTCAAATCTAAAATGTGCTAACAACAAATAAAGCTATGAATAAAGGGTGATGAGCGCAAACTGAAAATCTAACAGTGAATAACAAGACAGTCCATAGGGACTGATAACAATCTATTTATAAACTAAACCAATGGGCTGTGCATTAAAGTGAAAACACACCCAAATAAAGAACTAAATTCAATAATAGAGTCCAAAATTTAAGTGAATAAAAGTGCTATGTCAATGATGGACAAGTCTTCTGTCCTTGGAGCATCAATGTGAAGAATCTGGATACACTTCGCTAAGCCTGGGCTCACAGAGCGCTTACCTCCAGTCACTGGGTAATGTGCATCAACGAAATCCTCCAAGGTCTGGGGCAGGATCCAAACAGTGGGTAACTCGTATTCCGCAGAATCCTCCAAGTGCTGAGGTGGAGTCCAGGAACGTTCTCTGTGTCTAATGCCAGTACAGGTCCAGGCAAAAGCGAAGTCAACTCAGCAGCCACACCATATATCAGGAGCAAATATGGAAATAAAAAGCTCTCATAGTGAAGTATGTAAGCACTTTTGGGTTTAATAAAGGTAAAAATGTGCTCACATCAAGAAAAACAGGTAAAAAATGCCAAACAGCGGTACTTCCAGTGGACGGTCGGGGTATCGCGTCACTTCCGGTCACGTCACTTCCGTGGGTGTTTTTTCACTTTAATGCACAGCCCATTGATTTCGTTTATAAATAGATTGTTATCAGTCCCTATGGACTGTCTTGTTATTCACTGTTAGATTTTCAGTTTGCGCTCATCACCCTTTATTCATGCCAACTAAATACTATTTGAAAACATTACTCCCACAGCTCCTGAATGCTGCAAAGAGTCAAATACCCATATACTGGCAAGAACATGGAATACCTGAGGTTTAGTGAGGGAGATGAAAGGGAGGACTTTGATGAAAAGTGGAAGGAATGGACAGGGTATAAGCATACAATGGGATACGCAGAAGTGATGGGAGTATAATATAATATTGTATGATGTTGTGCAGTATTGTATGGTATTGTGCGGTAATTTACTTTCCGAATAATATGATATGGTACAGGGTAATATAATACATCTGAAACAATTCAGGTAGAAGGGAGAGGAGGAGAAAAGTAGATAATAAAGAGGGAATTTGGAAGTTGGAGATACATTAGAAGGGAGAGGTCGGGGAGGGGGATTTGGGATATTTTATATGATATATCTATATTAATAATTATCTTTTTTGATACGTTATGTACTAAGCAATAATGATTAGTTTATATGGAAAACTAAAAATAATAAAGATAATAAATAAATAAATAAATATTTACTGATAAAACCTGCCTCGTCTCTCTCCCTCTTCTATTGGGGCCTAGTAAAACCAATATTTCTGGTTCTTGTCTATAAACATAATGCACCATAATTGTTATTTCTTGATAAAGACTGCCTCATCTTTCCCTCCTCCACTTCAGCCTAGTAGAATGGCTTACATGATGTGTAGTGTGTCTGTGCAATAGTTCAAGTTCTTACCCTACACTGTTATTTTTGTTTTGACAATAAAAAGGGCTTGTCCCTTTCTCTTACATTGCGGTTAAGTAAAAATGCTTACATGATGTGCAATCAGTCTGTACAATACTTCTGGCTGCTGTCTCAAAAATTATACACTCAATTCTTATTTCTATAAAATAATGTCTAAATGCAAAACTCTTTTTCCCCAAATAACTGTAGCTGTACCCCCATAGGGGCTGCTGAAATATTGGATTGTCTGTCACCCTGCCTAGCCCGACATTCACCTTTCAAACATTCAGAGACATAGAACAGTCCATATGCTTTGTTTTGTTTTATTGAGGGGATTGGATGGGGTAAGGGAAATATGGGATGCCGAGTATAATTGGTAGCGCTTGCTTGGGACAAATATATACAGTCCAGTATATACACTCCATTTCTCAGGTCTTTCAGGTCTTTTTCCTCCTGTACATCGCTTCCTCTCTAATGTTCCAAGTACAGCTAGCACAAAGTGGTTAGGCCTGAAACTGGCTCAGTCAGGCCTTAGCAATTGCCTTTTGCAGGCAGGGACTGCGGGCCCCTATAGTGTAGCAAAAATATAAAGTCTCTGGTGCTGGCTGTTCTACATGCGGCTACTGAGCCCAGTAAGCCATCTTCAGGCCCTGCCTGCCCTCCTGGCTTCAGCTGTCTCTCTCCACGGCCCCTTTCACCACGGCCCTCACTTCTTGTTCTGCACCCATCTCAGACTGCAAGCTCCCAGTCCTCTCAGGCTTGCCTTCCCAGCCTCACCTACCAGCCCTCCTGGCTGTGACCAGTTGTCCTCCCTGGAGTCTCTTAGCAGTGTTCTCTCCCGCTGTCCTCTCCTTGCTCTCTCATGTGCCTCTTTCCCAGGATTTCTTCTCTCCTCCTGGCTGCACCTGAGCCCAGGCCCAAGGTCACCCCCCCCCAGACTGGGAAGCTCTCTGTAGGCCCTGACAGCCTCCACACTCTCTCACTCCAGCTCTTCCACCTGACCACTTCTCAGCTGGGCTGACCCTGGGTATTTAAGGAGGTCTGTCCCCTGCCAATCCTAGTTGGGGATTGGTCAGGGCTACTCAGAATATCCCAGACAGCTCCACCTCTCCTCTCCTCCTCTCTTTCCATAATCTTCTGGAAAGAAGAGGCATGTCTTGGTGAAACTGCATGTGAGTCACCCCCAACCACAGAATGAAAACAAACAGGCCTAGAAATCGTCCAGACCTGCCTACATTTTACCTAATCTCTCTAGCACACTACTTGAGGGTGCTACATAACATACATGTTATACTTACTTGCTCTCTGCAGAGGTTTTGCACAGAGCAGCCTAGATCCTCCTCTTCTCAGATCCCTCTTCGACGCACCTGGTTCCTCCCTCCTGTTGCATTCCCCCTCAGTAAGAAGCTTGCTATGGAGGGAACCAGAGCCGGACCACAGCTCTATGTATCCATCCAGACATGGAGCTGCAGTCCGGCCCCCTCTCTCGTTTCTCATTGGTTCACTGACTGATTGACAGCAGCAGGAGCCAATGGCACTTCGCTGCGGTCTCAGCCAGTAAGGAGAGAGAGAGTCCCAGACAGCCGAGTCTCTCGTGCTTATCGCTGGATCTGAGGGAGCGTAGGTGAGTATTAGGGGGGGCTGAGGGGGGCTGCTGCACACAGAATGCATTAAGATAAAAAAACTTTTGCCTTTACAACAACTTTAGGTTTCCCCTTTACATTACAGCCCATTCAAGTTGCTTACTCTTTAGTCACTGTTCTATAGGTTTGCCTTTTGTTTCTGAAATATGGCACTGTCATTTTTATTTCATCATAAAAGCTGTATTGTCTCTGGATATATGGGATTATGGTATTAAAGTGTTTTTGTGGTCACGTTTGAAATTTTTATAAACTTTTTAGATGATGCATTTTTTTTTCAGATTTGTATACCTTTTGATGACTTTTAGATCTGTTGTCTGCTACTGTGGCATATGTGTTACAATAAGCAAGCTAAATTTGTATTTAACCACACCCCGTAAAGTCCCTCCTACTATGAGCCCAGTTTAGCTGCACCTACCATTTTTCACGGCATGCTATGCTCAGGATGCCCAAGCATGTCCAATGTCTGACACAATTCTAGGAACATCCCTGTCCTCATTTCTGTACATCACACAAGGAATGAAGAGGGTTACTACCTTTGTAAAAAAAACAAAAAAAACATGGAATCTTACTCTTTTAAATATATGTTCTGTAGCTAATAAAAGCAAGCATATACACTGTATCCTAATTGTGCCTGGAAATTAACTAGAATTTGTTTAAAGTCAGATACATTTTGATGGTTCCCAAAGATCAAAGCCATTCAATTTTCTAGATCAAAAACTGATCATTACTTGTCTAAAATTGCAGTGTAAGTTTTTCTTTGTTCACAGTCTGACTATCATGGAAAAGCTTTTCAGTTATTTTTTCCCTTTCAAATGCCTGAGCAGAGACCCGTGTGAGAGAGAACGCAGGAACAAAGGTTTTTGGACAATCACATGCAAATTAGCTCATGTGGTTTTAAAGAGAAACCATCTCAGCAAAAGAGGGTGTTGCTAGGCAACAAGGACCTCTGTAGAATCAGTGAGTACTATAGGTGTTTTGATGTACTAGGGCTGAATGAAAATACATTACCATGGAAATCGGGTGTAAACAACCACTTTACAAGAAATTCAATTTGGTTGCTGTTTCAAGACTTTGTACAATATTAACTGGTGTGGTCAATTAAAGGAACCGAAGAGTCCTCAACATGACACAAAAGGCAAAAAAAAAAACACTCTGACATTCCCCACTGTATCCAGCCTGTACTTATATTGTTAAATGCTATGGCCCGAATTCTCGTACCTCGGCGCATAGTTATGCCGGTGTAGCATATCGAATATACGCTACGCCGACGTAGCGCAGAGCGGCGAGCACAGTATTCACAAAGCACTTGCTCCCAATGTTGCGCCAGCGTAACGTAAATTCTTTGGCGTAAGCCGGCCTAATTCAAAGTAGGTGAAAGTGGGCGTGACCCATTTAAATGAAGCGTGACCCCATGCAAATGTTGGGTCGAACGAACGGCGCATGCGATGTCCCGTGGAAGCATCCCAGTGCGCATGCTCAGAATCACGTCGGAAATACTCCCTAATATACGTAACCTACACCCAGCCCTATTCACGTACTACTATGTAAACTACGGTACGTAAAATACGACGGCTGTTCCCTGCTCCATACCTTAACATGACTTACACCTGCTTTATGAGGCTTAACTTTACGCCGGACGTACGACTTTCATAAACCGCGTATAAGAATGCGCCAGGCACAAGTACGTTCGTGAATCGGCGTATCTCACTCATTTGCATATTTGCAATGAGGCGGCCAGCGTAAATATGCGCCCAAGATACGCCGGCATAGGAAAGTTACGTCGGTCTGAGGAAGCCTATTTTCAGGCGTATCTAGTTCTATGGGCACGGCGCATAGATACGACGGCGCACATTTACACTTACGTGGCGTATCTGTAGATACGTCGGCGTAAGTGCTACGTGAATCCGGGCCCATGTATTTAAAGCCATTTTTTTTTCAATTTGGATAGAATAAAAAAAGTTTTTTTTTGTGCCATTGAGAGATTGTATTTCATTTCCTTTTGCAGAGACACAGCAGGAAGTGGGAGGAGAAGTAAGGGAAGATACCCTCTTGTCACCAGAACAAGGTTTTCCCACTGGAGGATTTCCCCTAACTTGCTGTTTGTCTGACAACTCAAACATTTTGGCTTTTCCATCACTTTATGTACTGATGACACAGACAGCAATAAAAACTCATAGGCAAAAATGGACTGCACACCAAAATGAGAACCTCACCGTTTACCCTTTACAAGATCTTAACAAAAATATTTCTTACCTTTTGAATTTGTGTGGTGTCTCCCAGAATCTGAAAATAAAGGTGAATATGTGGAAGGCATGATATGACATATTTGAAGCAATAAAAGCCCAACTGAGTTTCTGACTGTGTCCGCAATTTATCCAAAACGAAAAATATTTTGGCTTAATATACAGTTTAACAATGTATTTTGGAGCAAAGACAGAACACTGCAGCCCAATTACTTGACCCATTAAAGTAATATTGCTCGGTTTATGATTGCAAGGATGCAAATTTTGTACACTTTTCTCAGCCAGGGTGCAGTAGACACAGAGATTACTCAATCAGCAATTACCCTACTGCACTCTGAAAAAAAAATTGTAATAAATAAAATAATCAGTGGCGGGTGGTGCTCAAAATGATTGGGGGGCGCAAACAAACTGAAACCCCCGCCCCCATCAATTGCAGCCACTGTTCCCTTCAATTGCCGCCACTGTGCCATCAAACGCAGCAACTGTGCCCATCAAACACAGCCACCGTGCCATCAAACGCAGCCACTGTGCCCATCAAGCACAGTCACTGTGCCATCAAACGCAGTCACTGTACCCATCAATTGCCGCCAGTGTGCCCATCAATTGCCACTACTGTGCTCATCAATTGCTGTCAGTGTGCCCATCAATTGCTGACACTGTGCCCATAAATTGCTGCCAGTGTGCCCATCAATTGCCACTACTGTGCCCCATCAAATGCCAGTGTGGCCATCAAATGTCGCCAGTGTGCCCCATCAATTGCCGCTACAGTGCTCCATCAAATGCTGCCAATATGCATCGCTCGGCACGTACCTGTCTCGCAGCGGGTCAACGGCGGTGTCCTGCACACTCCTCAATGTCTTCTTTAATCCTCTCTATCAGGCATCCAATCACAGCACCTGACGTTTCAGCCAATCAGGTGACAGGTAACAGACCCAAGCTAACACAACACTGAGTGAACAGTGAGCATCCAGCATGGCGCCCGCTGTTCACCTTTTTGGCTTTTGGCTCTAATCAGGTGCTTCCAAAAAACACCCCTGCCACTGTAATTCAGGTGCCCGCCCTCCGAAAAGGGGCCGGACACCTGAATAGGGGGTGTCAGCGGCGACCATAGATAGATTCATGCAATGTATGAATCTTTCTATGATGATATAGTGTATGATAGTGACAAAAACTAGTTTGGAAGGAGACACTCTGCCCACATCCCTATTTAAAGTGCAAAATTGGATGGAATCCTCTTATGGGAAGTTAAAAGGCAGAGAGTCTGATTAAACCATTAATTATATCAAAAATAATATTTATTAGAATAAAGTTAAAATTGATGCATAATTAAATGAAAAATGGATGTAAATTTGTACAACACATATAGCATGGAGCAACAAAATGGTTACAATAATGCAAGAAACAAAACCACTTGATTTCGTCCTGATATATGGAACAGGACAAGAAGGTGCCCGACGCGTTTCAAGGTGAAAAACCTCTTCATCAGGGTATAGTGGTAAATTGCATGTGTAGTCTAAAAGTTTAACAGAAAACTGAAGTAAATATAAACAGTTGCATTACAAGAATCATGTGAATACATTTGTATGTGCAAGAAATTATTCAGTGAACACAATATTAAAACAAATGATCACATGCTAACCATACAGTATGTTGCTTGAGAAGTTTATCATACCATTCATTGGAAAGACAGAAGTGAATGTTCGCTATCCCTAACCAGAGAGACCGACGACCTCATATACCAAAACGCACTGAGGCATATAAAGGCCAAACTTGATCTAAGAAAAAAATGTATTAATTTGTATTTTCATGCCTTTAGTCTGCCATAATACTTGGAAAGACATTCTTTTGGCAAACTTTCTGGGATTCACTATAGAATCTGATATTGTGCAATACAGGCAATGTACACAAGATGATGATTCATTGTAATATAATATATTTTTTTAATTACATTTTTCCTTTTTCCTTTCCTTCATTTAATTATGAATCAATTTGAACTTTATTCTAATAAATATTATTTTTGATATAATTAATGGTTTAATCAGACTCTCTGCCTTTTAAAGTCCCATAAGAGGATTCCATCCAATTTTGCTATCTATGATGACAGAGCAGTGCCAGGAGAGAGGGGGTGGCGCCCTTGCGCCCTTTATGGACGCACCACCACTGAACTGTACTGTCTCCCTTTCATTTGGATAGCAAAAAGTTGTGGCACTATATAAATCCTGTTTAAAAATCAGAATAATCATAGGGGTTAATTTACTAAAGCTCTGCATAGAAACCAATCCGCTTCCAGTTTTTTTTGTCAAAGCTTAAGTTAGAAGCTGATTGGCTACCATACACAGCACTCTTTTGCACTCTTCAATTTTAGTAACTCAACCCCAGAGCCAATCCGCCCTATACGCGCTTTACGCAAGCGGTGTGCTTTACTGGCAAGGCAAGTGATGTATTAACACATCCCACCAGGCGCACCAGAATTTAAAAACAACAATTCACCAGGAGCAGAGGACTGGAGCAGGACTCAGAGGCTGAGCAGAACGCGCCACGCGGTGGCGGAATTATGGAGGAGCCCTGCACCCAGGCAATATAAAGTCCAGGGGGGCGTCGAGGATGGAGTGACAAACAGCCCAGCCGACGGACGGAGACAGCAGGTGATGGTGGCAGGCTGCAGAGGGGGATGGAGGCAGGGGGTAATGGTGGCACTGCAGAGAGTGTTGGTGGCACCGCAGAGGGTGTTGGTGGCAGAGAGGGATGGATTCAGAGGGTGTTGGTGGCAGGGGGTGATGGTGGCAGAGGGGGTGATGGAGGCAGGGGTTGTTGGTGGCAGAGGGGGATGGACAGAGGCAGGGGGTGTTGGTGGCAGAGGGGGATGGTGCCAGAGGAGGATGGAGGCAGGGGGTGTTGGTGGCAGAAAAGGATGGAGGCAGGGGGTGTTGGTGGCAGAAAGGGATGGAGGCAGAGGGTGTTGGTGGCAGAGGAGGATGGAGGCGGGGAGGCTGGAGGCAGGGGGTGTTGGTGGCAGAGGAGGATGGAGGCAGGGGGTGTTGGTGGCAGAGGGGGATAGAGGCAGGGGGTGTTGATGGCAGAGGGGGAGGGAGGCAGGGGGCGTTTTATGGCAAAATAGGATGGTGGCAGGGGGTGTTGGTGGCAGAGGGCGATGGTGGGGAGAGGGGGATGGTGACAAAGGAGGATGGAGGCAGAGGGGGATGGTGGCAGAGGAGGATGGAGGCAGGGGGTGTTGGTGGCAGAGGGGGATGGAGGCAGGGGGTGTTGGTGGCAGAGGAGGATGGAGGCAGGGGGTGTTGGTGGCAGAGGAGGATGGAGGCAGGGGGTGTTGGTGGCAGAGGGGGATGGAGGCAGGGGGTGTTGGTGGCAGAGGGGGATGGAGGTAAGGGGTGTTGATGACAGAGGGATATGGAGGCAGGGGGTGTTGGTGGCAGAGGGAGATGATGGCAGGGGGTGTTGGTGGCAGAGGGGGATGGTGGCAGAGGGGAATGGTGGCAAAGGAGGATGGAGGCAGAGGGGGATGGTGGCAGAGGAGGATGGAGGCAGGGGGTGTTGGTGGCAGAGGGGGATGGTGGCAGAGGAGGATGGAGGCAGGGGGTGTTGGTGGCAGAGGGGAATGGAGGCAGGGGGTGTTGGTGACAGAGGGGGATGGTGGCAGAGGAGGATGGAGGCAGGGTGTCTTGGTGGCAGTGGGGGATGGAGGCAGGGGGTGTTGGTGGCAGAGGGGGACGAAGGCAGGGGGTGTTGATGGCAGAGGGGGATAGAGGCAGGGGGTGTTGGTGGCAGAGGGGGATGGAGGCAGGGGGTGTTGATGGCATAGGGGGATGGAGGCAGGGGTTGTTGATGGCAGAGGGGGATGGAGGCAGGGGGTGTTGGTGGCAGGGGGCAATGGAGGCAGGGGGTGATGGTGGCACCACAGAGTGGGGTGAAGGCAGGGGGTGTTGGTGGCAGGGGGTGAGTGGACAAAATAATTTGCCCTAATTATATAGAAAATATCAAAAATAACAAAAAAAATTTTTTTTACCGTAATATCTACCTTAAATCACATTGCTATTTACCTAGCGTACTTGTTTGTAGCCTAGATACTGAAATTTGCACCTAAAAATGTAATTTTGTAACTTTTCTGAAATACCTGTAAAAACCTGGCTACGGGTCAGGTAGAGGGCCCCCTTAGCAGAATTTTGTTTAGGGCCCCAGGGAGGTCAGGATTGCCACTGATCAACCCCATAGAGACATACCACTTCAGTCCAGACTTCATCCACTCCAAATCTTTTCCAGTTGTGATGAAACATGTTGGTGGTTTCTGCTAACCCTAAATAATTTTTTCTGCACACATATCAGTGGTATGGTGTTTTATTCTGCTGTATTATTGCTAATACATTTTGTCTCCCAACTCTGTGATCAGTTTATATTTGTCCGCTTTTGGAATTAGAAATGCAGACTGATCAGTAGCAGATGTTGATACTTCTTGACATAAAATTATGAATTTTTCATGTTTCCTGATGGCAGGTTTTTTATTGAGCCACATTGTTACCTTTTATTTTCTTGTGTTTTATGGATTTGTTGGCTCTCCTCCAGGTCCTCTTGCATTCTAGTTAATTAATTATTTGAGCTACATTGCTTGCCTAATGGAGATACATATTTCACCTGCTGAAGCATTCTCCAGCTATACTTGAATAAAGAAAACAGCCAATAAAAAAAGAACCTATTAAAGATGTGACAAGAGCAATAAAAGATACATTCTCTAGGGAATTGTTCTTCACTTTCTCTGGTTTTGTCGGATGAAAAGCCACAAGAACTGAAATTCTAAATTAAAGGTATTGTAAACGTACAGCTGTTTTTAAAATTCAATTGAGATAAGATAAAATATGCTGAAAAATGTAGATATGCAGTTCCGTTCTTTTCTTAAGAGCAGCTGTGTCGTTTTTCATTTGAGAAAAATTCATGGCTTCCAAAGACATTCTGTTAAAATAAAGTATTTTATTTTTGTCATTGCCACAGATATAAACACTCCTACAACCTTTGGAATAACATTACGTGGGTGGAGACACCTAAGCGCAAACCCCATGTCTGTGAAATAATATCTTAGTGATTTTCAAAGCTGAACTCCAGACGGATAAAAGAGAATGCAGCTATGCATTAGTTAAAACATGAATTAAATGTATTTTTAAATACAAATATTGTACATCTCAGGCTCGGATCTCTGCTGGTATGGTCTCCCGCTGGCAGGCACATATCTAGACTGAGGTGCTTTTTCTCTAACTCCCTTGGTACTAAAAGGAAGAACTTTTCTGGGCAGTTAAAGTGTTTGTATACCCTCATGGCATACTTGCACCTATAGGTAAGCCTACATTTAGGCCCCGTACACACGGTCGGACAAAACCGATGAGAATGGACCGAGGTTAAGTTTCATCTGTCCAAACCAACCGTGTGTATAGCCCATCGGTCTGTTTTCCTTCGGTCCAAAATTTTAAAACATGCTTCAAAACCAAACCGATGGACCGCTGCCCGATCGGTCCAAACTGATGGTTAGTACAGAAAAGCATTGGTTCAAAACCCACGCATGCTCAGAATCAAGTCGACGCATGCTTGGAAGCATTGAACTTCGTTTTATTCAGCACGTCGTGTGTTTTACGTCACCGCGTTCTGACCCGATCGGTTTTTGGAACGATGGTGTGTACGCACATCAGACCATCAGGCCACTTCAGCGGTGAACCGATTAAAACGGTCCGTCGGACCATTCTCATCGGTTTGGAACGACCGTGTGTACGGGCCTAAGGCTTACCGGTAGGTGCTTGCAATATCTCCTTAACCTAAATGGTTAAGGAGATATTTGAAGAAAAGCAGGCGCCGATGTCTATGGCACATGCACGCCGTAGACAACGGCGCAGGTGCACTAAGCGCGGCGGCTCTTGAATAGGAGTCTGCTGGTAGATGCCGGAAATGCGTGCATGTGCCGGGATCGTGCCGTTCCGTGCGCATGCGCAGGAGTGACGTCATCACCGCTCTGGCCAGTCACAGCACTGGAGTGGCGATACCCGGAAGTCCCTCCGGGTATCATGGCGGCGACAGAGGACGTGTCTGAGGACCGCTGCGGGGGCTTCGATCCAAGGTAAGTAATTGATAATGAGCTAGTATGCTAGTCATACTAGCTAATTTTTTTGTTTTTTTCAGGTGTAAACAACCGCTTTAAATAAAGATCAACTCTGCACTCCTCCTACTGCACAGTGCCTATTGGGATCTGTAGTGTGAGGCCGCGTACACACGGTCGGTCCATCCGATGAGAACGGTCCGTATGTCCGTATTTCATCCATCCGTTTTCAGATGAAATATGGACATACGTGTATCCCAATGGGATAACGGGTGTCATTGGATGAACATCCGCTGACACCCGATCTCATCAGTGTCTGCTATGCTCCGATTCTGCAGACGGAGGAAAATCCTATTTTTTCATCCATCTGCGGATCAGATCGGATGAACACAGACAGACGGTCCATGTTCATCCGATCCCCCCATAGAGGAGAGCGGAGATCTGACAGTGTGCAGGGACCACCCTGTCATCTGCCGATCAGCGGAAATCAATGGAGCGATCCCCGCTGAGCAAGTGGATGAGAAAGGTACGGATGCTCACGGGATCCGTACATGTGAAAGGGCCCTAAGGCAAATGATCTGCGAGCAGATGAGAGGCCCTCCACTGTCAGAACTGGCATGCAGGCAGTGAGACCAGAACCTAATGGCACACAGCTTCTTTGTAAGGCCTGGCTACTGTGAGGCGCATCTCCCCAATTGCTACCAGAATACTGCGATTCCAGTGTGTCCTTGAGCCTGGGATCCTTCCAGATTTTTGCTCTGAGCTATCTGGAAGTTCAGTGACAGAGATGCTGCTCATGAGGATATGCACAAGAAGCGGTTTGTGTTCTGAACTGTTTTACTGAAGTAGTGATTATCAACTAGACTCTCTGTTACTATGGAGTCTTATAGAGACTATGCTTTGCAGCCATGATTGGACCACAGATACATTGCTGTGAAGAGTCCATATATGTGCAGTTAATCTGTTTTGTTCTATTCTGCAGTCTATGCATGCTTTTTGCCATCCCTACATTGTTTTGCATTATTGATACCAAGTTTGCACTTATTTAGTAAACTGCAAGTTACAGTTACTTGCTGTTGATTGATTTAGCCTAATACACAAACCTATACCCAAACTAACGCTATATTGTATATTTACATATTCCCAGCAAGCAGTAAAAGCGCTTTTAAAACAAGCCCCTCTATAGCTATAGGCAGTTTGGAGAAATTCATTTTTAATGTCCACAACAGAAGCATTGAAATCTTATTTTTTTTCCCTTACAAACAGCAGATTTTTCTAAGAACTTGTTCACTTGGGAGGCAACCCTTGCAACCACACGGAAAGGCAATTCACTGTGGCGATAGAGCAGTGGCTGCCAAGCATTTAGGAGATGTATCCATACCCCTTGAAATTTTCCACATTTTGTCATGTTACAACCAAATACGTAAATGTGTTTTATTTTGATTTTATGTAAATAGACCAACACAAAGTGGCACTAAATTGTAAAGTGGAAGGAAAATGATAAATGGTTTTCCAAATTTTTACAAATAAATATCTGAAAAATGTGGCGTGCATTTGTATTCAGCCCCACTAAGTCAATACTTTGTAGAACCACCTTTCACTGCAGTTACAGCTGCAAGTCTTTTTGGGGGTATGTCTCTTCCAGCTTTGCACAACTAGAGAGTGACATGTTTGCCAATTCTTCTTTGCAAAATAGCTCAAGCTCTGTCAGATTGGATGGAGAGCGTCTGTAAACATCAACTTTCAAGTCTTGCCACAGATTCTCAATTGGATTTAGGTCTGGACTTTGACTGGACCATTCTAACATATGAATATATATTTTATTCTAAACCATTCCATTGTAGCTCTCGCTGAAAGTTTAGGGCCATTATCCTGCTGAAAGGTGAACCTCCACCCCAGTCTCAAGTATTTTGCAGACTCTAAGGCCTCATACACACGGACGGACTGTCCGATGAAAACGGTCTGCCGGACCGTTTTCATCGGACATGTCCGCTGCCAGATTTCTGTCTGATGGTTGTACACATCATCAAACAGAAATCCGCGCGGACACGATACGCTGTGATGTGGCCGCGACAATGACGTGCCGACGTGCGCCGCCCTGTAAGGTCAATGCTTCCACGCATGCGTCGAATCACTTCGACGCATGCGAGGGCTTTCGGCCGAGCGGACATGTCCGGTGAGTCTGTACAGATGACCGAACATGTCCGACGGACAGGCTCCCAGCATGCTAAGAAACATTTGTTCGCTGGAAACCTGTCCGATCCGCCCGAAAAATTGTCCGGTCGGACGTACAGACGACCGAACATGTCCGCTGAAACTGGTCCGCAGACCAGTTTCAGCGGACATGTTCGGTCGTGTGTACGGGGCCTAACAGGTTTTCATCTAAGATTGCCTTGTATTTGGCTCCTTTATTCTTCCTATCAACATTGAAGCGCTTCCTTGTCCCTGCTGAAGAAAAACATACCCACAACATGATGCTGTCACCATCATGTTTCATGGTGGGAATGGTGTGTTCAGAGTGATTTGCAGTGTTAGTTTTTTCCACGTTTGCTGTGTCCTCCAAATGGCTTCTCGCAAACTGCAAATGGGACTTCTTATGGCTTTCTTTCAACAATGGCTTTCCTCTTGCCACGCCTCAATTTCCGGTGGGAAAAAATCTATCAGAAATTCTGTTCGTCTGTATAGAATTCTGATGGAGAAAAAAACATGCATGCTCTGAAACAATTTGATGCATGCTCAGAAGCATTGAACTTAATTTTTCAAGGCTTGTCGTAGTATTGTAGGTCACTGTGTTTTTTAACGGTCGGAATTTGGTGTGCCTGTGTGTATGCTAGACAGCTTGAGTGAAATTCTATCGGAAAAACCCGTTGGAGTTTATTCCGGCGGAAAAAACGGCCGTGTGTACGCAGCATAAAAATTGTCCTGTGGACAGATTTTCCTACCTGAACTGTGGATCTCTGCAGCTCCTCCAGAGTTACCATGGGCCCCTTGGCTGCTTCTCTGATTAATACTCTCCTTGCCCGGCCTGTCAGTTTAGGTGAACGACCATGTCTTGGTAGGTTTGCAGTTGTTCCATACTCTTTCCATTTTCGGATGATGGCTTAAACATTGCTTGGGATATATTTTTTATAATGTAACCCTGCTTTAAAACTTCTCCACAACTTTATCCCTGACCTGTCTGGTGTGTTTCTTGGCCTTTATGATGCTGTTTGTTCACTAAGGTTCTCTAACAAACCTATGAGGGTTTCACAGAACAGCTGTATTTATGCTGAGATTAAATTACACACAGGTGGACTCTATTTACTAACCACTTCAGCCCTGGAAGATTTTACCCCCTTCCTGACCAGAGCACTTTTTACAATTTGGCACTGCGCCGCTTTAACTGACAATTGCGCAGTCATGCAATGCTGTAATCAAAAAAAGTTTGCATCCTTTTCTTCCCACAAATAGAGATTTATTTTGGTGATATTTGATCACCTTAGCAGTTTTTATTTTTTGCTCTATAAACAAAAATATAGCAACAATTTTGAGAAAAAAAAATCTTTTTTACTTTTGGCTATAATAAATATCTCCAATTAAAAAATAAATAAAAAATTCTTCAGTTAAGGCCAATATATATTCTTCTACATAATTTTGGTAAAAAAAAAAAAAATCACAATAAGCGTTTTATTGATAGGTTTTGCGTAAAAGTTATAGCGTCTACAAAACAAAGGATAGATTTATGGCATTTTTATTATTTAATTTTTTTACTAGTAATGGCGGCGATCAGCGATTTTAAGTGGTACTGTAACATTGCGACGGACAGATTGGACACTTTTGACACATTTTTGGGACCATTGACATTTATACAGCGATCAGTGCTTTGTATATGCACTAATTACTGTGTAAATGTCACTGGTAGGGCGTTAACATTAGGGGAGATCAAGGAGTTAAATGTGTGTTCTCTAGATGTGTTCTAACTGTATGGGGATGGGACTGACTGGGGGAGGAGACATATCGTTGTTCTTACTTAGTAGGAACAAACAATATGTCTTCCCTCCTCTGACAGAACAGAGATTTGTGTGTTTACACACACAAATCCCTGTGCTGGCTCTTGTGCATGCAAACGGGTCCCCCGCCATGCAGCGGGCGCGCCCTCTGGGGGCTCTTAAAGGGAAGGACGTACCCATACAGTGCTGCAACTGCAAGCCAAGTGCTTGAATGCTACATAGAATACTGTATATAGGCAAAGCAACACGGCTACGGCATGTGTATGGCCAAAGTCTGTATGTTCTTTAAGATGGACGAGCGTGTTTACTGCAACAAACTGAAAGTTAAAAGTCTTTGATGTCATTTCTTGAGGATTTTTTAAATTGAATTACTACATAGTACAAACCAGAGAGGTCAGGGATTGTTTTTTTCAAAGCTCTTTCACTGCTTGCTAAGAATATGTAACTATTGTAATGTCCATAGTCCAGACACAGGAGTACTTAAAACTTAAAATTGAGCCGTTATTTTGATTAAAGTAACCAGGTTAACAATACTAGTGTGCAGGTAAGGTTCTTGTTAGTACAGTTATGGCCCGTACACACGATCCGAATATCATACGACAGATCGTACGACTTTTTTCGCTTAATAGTCGACAGTAGAAATTGAATAGGTTATTAACCACTTAAGGACCTGCTCATGTACATATACGTCGGTACTTTAAAGATGGATATCTCGGTAACGGCAGCAGCTGCTGCCACAACCGAGATATCCATCTTTTCTCCGAGTGGTCCTGTAAACGATAACGGTGGTCTCCGCAGTGGATTCGCCGCAAGATTTTATTTTTTTGCATTTAAGTCTAAATATGGGATCTGAGGTCTTTTTGAACCCAGATCTCATATTTAAGAGGACCTGTCATGCTTTTTTCTATTACATTCCTTGTAATAGGAATAAAAGTGACCCATTTTTTTTTTTTGTAAAAATGTATAAAATAAATAAAAATAAATAAGAAAATCAAAAAAACTTTTTTTTATAACGCCCCTTCCCGACGAGCTCGCGCACAGAATTGAGTAGTGCCCACATATGAAAACGGTGTTCAAACCACACAAGTGAGGTATCACCGCGATCGTTAGAGCGAGGGCAATAATTCTAGCCCTAGACTTCCTCTGTAACTCAAAAGATGCAACCTATAGAATTTTTTAAACGTCACCTATGGAGATTTTTAAGGTTAAAAGTTTGACGCCATTCCACGAGCGGGCGCAATTTTGAAGCATAACATGTTGGGTATCATTTTACTCAGCAGTATCTTTCACAATATAAAATTGGGCTAACTTTACTGTCGTCTTATTTTTTTATTCAAAAAAGTGATTTTTTTACAAAAAAAGTGCGCTTGTAAGACCACTGCGCAAATACGGTGTGACAAAAAGTATTGCAATGACCGCCATTTTATTTTCTAGGGTGTTAGAAAATATATATATTGGCCCGGATTCAGGTAGATTTGCCCCTTATTTGCGGAGGCTCATGGCAGTGTTTTTGCCCTGCGCCCCCGCAAATTTACTGCGCTACCCGCGATTCACGGAGCAGTGGCTCCGTAAATTGCGTGTTCGCTGTGTAAACTTGCCCTGCGTAAGGGCGCCTAATGTAAATGATCCCGTAGGGGGCGGGAATCATTTAAATTAGGCGCGCTCCCGCGCCGAGCGTAGAGCGCATGCTCCGTCGGGAAACTTTCCCGACGTGCATTGCAGCAAATGACGTCGCAAGGACGTCATTTGCTTCAAAGTGAACGTGAATGGCGTCCAGCGCCATTCACGAATCACTTACGCAAATTACGTAAAATTCGAACGTCGCGACGCGGGAACGACAGGTATACTTTAGCATTGGCTGCCCCTGCTATTAGAAGGGGCAGCCTTACGCTAAACACGCCGTACGGAAACAACGTAAATTGCGTACGCAGGGCTCGCGCAACATTGTGAATCGGTGTTAGTATGCAATTTGCATACTATACACTGAGCACAATGGGAGCGCCCCCTAGCGGTCATCGCTAGAATGCAGCCTAAGATTTGCGTGGCATAAGAGCCTTATGCCACGCAGATTTTAGGCTGCAGTCGGCGTTACGATGTTCCTGAATCAGGAGCATTCGTAACGCCGGGTCAAGTAAGCAATTGCGCTGTGTAACCTATGGTTACACAGGCGCAATTGCTACTTGAATCTGGGCCAATGTTTGGGGGTTTTAAGTAATTTTCTAGCAAAAAAAACTATTTTAATCTTGTGAACACCAAATCTGAAAAACAGCCAAGGTCCTTAAGTGGTTAAAGTCACGAAAATTCTCGTACGGTAGAAAAAAAAAAATCGGAAGTGATGTCATGTGTTGTAATGTATTTGTATTGTATTTTCGGACGACAACTACACTGACTAAACGAAAATCCTACGATCTGGCATTGCATGAGGAAAATGTTCGCCCTTGTCTGATCAAATAATATCGGATGAACTGTCGTGATCAGCTCTCGAAAATAGTGTACACACGATCCAAAAATCGTATGATTCTTCCTCGGACAATCGTTTTCGTTCCGATATTCGGATCGTGTATACGGGCCATTAATCTGCAAATCCTGAGCTAAATTCTGCACACATAATATTCAATGGGCCTCGTCTACCCCCTGTAAAAGCCCTGCCAACCCCGGAGCACAGAAATCAGTCATTTTGCAGTCAAGACCTTTTGTAGCCTAGGACAAGAGATCAGAATCAAACCTATATTAAAAAGTTCAGACAGAATTTGAAATTGTGAACCTAATTGGTGGTTGTGGTGAAAATAATACCATTTACTATGCAAATACTATGCTTTTAGACATGATTTTATTGCCTAACTATAAGCTTTTATATCCAGTAATATGGAAATACTTCAGTATAGTTTCTGTAATTACTCTGTAAAGTACTGTACTATACATCCTAAGGGTTTATTGGTGTAGAGTTTATTATAATATACTTTTATGAAATTTAATCTTGTTCATACAGTGAATATAACAGGTCCAGTATAAACTGCATGTATAATACTTTCTTATATTGTCAAATATCCATTTGAAAATAATTAGAATAGTTTATTTAAAAAAGATAAAAGGTTTAATAATTAAAGCTCAGCAGAAGGTTAAGTGGATTTTTTTTTATGTCACAATGTAGAGTATAAGATTTCAGTCTTGCCACACAGAGTTAATCCAGCTCTGAGCAATCCTCTTTTATTGTTCAGTGAAAATTAACAGACTTCCAGATAAAACCCTGTCTAAATACAAAGTCCTTTCCTCTCTCCTTGCTTTGAGTGACAGGTTATTAACATATCTAGCTTGGACATGTTTATCATATGTTATGTTATGTTTATCATAATATGAGGTGATCCACAGGTCATTGTATATTACCAGGATGTGTTATGTGGGGGAGGGGCGTATTTCTCACTTTTTATACTGTGGATCACCTCATATTATGATAAACATAACATATGATAAACATGTCCAAGCTAGATATGTAAATAACCTGTCTCTCAGACGCGACTCCGACACGACTTGAACATGAACCACAGGGCGATCTGGGGTGATTTACAACACAACTTGAAGTCGTCCCCAGGACAGGAGACTTTCCAGTGGCCAATAAAACAACAATCAGCTCTGGGAGAGGGAGGGGGGCAGGAGAGGTTTGCCTGAGAAATGTATGTTATCTTCCTGGAAAGTCGCTTCAGTTAAGACAGTGATCCGACTTCTGAGGCGACTTCCATTGAAATCAATGGGTACAAATCGCCTACAAGTCGAATTGAAGTAGTACAGGAACCTTTTCTGAAGTCGGATCGCCTTGAGTCGTGTGTATTAACACCGCTCCCATTCACTTCCATTGTTTTTCTCTAAAGCGCGACTTGGGACGACTTGAGGCGACATGAAGTCGGATCGCAAGTCGCCCCAGTGTGAACCGGCTCTAAAGGACTATTAGCTAGATTCAGTAAGAGTTAGGTCGGCGTATCAGTAGATACGCCGACCTAACTCAGAATCTGCGCCGACCTATGTTTAAGTGTATTCTCAAACAGAGATACGCTTAAACATATCTAAGATACGACGGCTTGCGCCGTCCTATCTTAGGTTGCAATATTTAGGCTGGCCGCTAGGTGGTGCTTCCATTGCGGTCGGTGTAGAATATGTAAATCAGTAGATACGCCTATTCACGAACGTACTCCCGGCCGCCACAGTACATTTTCGCTGTTTCCGTAACGCATTATCAGGCCTAAAGTTATTCCATCTAATAGATGGAATAGTAATGTTAAAGTATGGCCGCCGTTCCCGCTTCGAAATTCGAAAATTTTATGTCATTTGCGTAAGTCGTCCGTGAATAGGGATTTACGATGTTTACGTCCACGTCGAAATCAATAGGCCCGTGCGGCGGACTTAGCCACAATGCACACTGGGAAATGTAAGCGCCCGGCGCATGCGCAGTTGAAAAAAAAACGTCAAAACACGCCACCCTCAGACAAATTTGAATTAGGTGCCCTTACGCCCGCCCGCTTTAGGCCACGCCGCCGTAACTTAGCAGGCAAGTACTTTGAGAATCAAGTACTTGCCTCGCTAACTTACGGCGGCGTAGCCTAAACACGCT
Organism: Rana temporaria; assembly: GCF_905171775.1. Classification (NCBI taxonomy): domain Eukaryota; kingdom Metazoa; phylum Chordata; class Amphibia; order Anura; family Ranidae; genus Rana; species Rana temporaria. The sequence continues at coordinate 401,716,801 of NC_053490.1, forward strand.
AAGCTGCGCCACCGCAAAGTTGCGGAAATCTTCTTTGAATCTAGCCATTTGTATTTAAACAGGGTTTTATCTGGAAGTCTGTTAATTTTCACTGAACAATAAAAGAGGATTGCTCAGAGCTGGATTAACTCTGTGTGGCAAGACTGGGCACAGATGATAGGAAATCTTATACTCTACATTGTGACATCAAAAAATAAATAAAACATTTGGGTTTACATCCACTTTAAAGGGTAAAAGGGAAAAAAAACAAAGAAAATACAATTGCTACACAAGCCATGTTGTGATTGAATGTTCTTGAAAATGACCTTTGCTCTTCAGTCTGTAGCTTTGTAATTTTCTGTTAAATTCAATGCATTATGGCAACCTTTTGGCCATCTGTACACATTATGGGGCAGATCCACGTAGCGCGGCGCATATATCCGACGGGCGTAGCGTATCTAAAATACACTACGCCGCCGTAACTTTTTTTTTTTAATCCTCAAAGAATTTGCGCTGTAAGTTACGGAGGCGTAGTGTATCTTTGGCGGCGTAAGGGTGCGGAATTCAAATGGATGTGATGGGGGCATGTTTTATGTAAATACGTTGTGACCCAGCGTAAACAACGTTTTTTTTGAACGGCGCATGCACCGTCCGTGGGGGTATCCCAGTGCGCATGCTCGAAATTAAACCGGAACAGGCCAATGCTTACGACGGTGACGTCATTCTATGCAAATCCCTATTCACGAACGACTTACGCAAACAACGTAAAAAATTCAAAATTCGACGCGGGAACGACGGCCATACTTAACATTGAGTACGCCTCATAATAGCAGCTTTAACTATACGCCGGAAAAAGCCGAACGCAAACGACGTAAAAAAATGCGCCAGCCGGACGTACGTTCATGGATCGCCGTAACTAGCTAATTTGCATACTCAACGCGGAATTCGACGGAAACGCCACCTAGCGGACGGCAGAAAAATGCATCTTCGATCCGACGGCGTACTAAGACGTACGCCTGTCGGATCGATCCGAGATGCAGTCGTATCTTGTTTTGTAGATACAAAACAAAGATACGACGCGGGAAATTTAAAATTACGCGGCGTATCAATATATACGCCGGCGTAATTCTTTTGTGGATCTGCCCCTTTCTGTACAGGACATCCCCAGAAATGTATTTTCCTGTGTGTATAATTGGCTCACTGATTTTCCCAGAAATCTGCATTAAGATACAAGTCACATTTTAGGCATCCTCTGCAACACAAATGTATTACTTCTAAAGGGATGCAGATACTGCAAAGTTCCTCATTAGAGCCCTGCAAGTGCATGAGCTGATTAATCAACAAGTCATTTCAAATTCACTTTGCATAAACAAACAGCGATTTCTTCAGAGCAGAAACGTATAGGAATCTGCAACAAACTTTGCACATTTTTTTGATAAAGTAAATAGATTCACCGCTGCACCAATATCACAATGTTAAATAATAAATATAACGTAAACAATCATCAAAAACATAATAATTAGTGTCTCAGTGTAAAAATGTATAGTCCATATACACATGCGACTCCATTCCCAATCAAAATTGTGACGGTCCAAAGTTCATGAATCTTCTAGTTATTATTATTATACAGGATTTATATAGCGCCAACAGTTTGGGCAGCGCTTTACCACAAGAAGGCAGAGAGTATAGTTACAATACAATTTAATACAAAAGGAACCAGAGGGCCTTGCTCGTTAGAACTTAGAATCTAAGCGATTACATCTTCTTTATGTGAACACCACACCTTGTGAGATATACTCCACCACCACCACCAGCTCTCCTCATAATTTTAACCTACTGCATGTTTGGTCAAAATTGTGCCTATCCCTTTAAGGGGAAAAAAAGGAACCACTGTCTTACCTCGTAGATGTCATCAGTTCCCAGAGGGATATATTCCAGAGATTTATTACCCAAGACATAATTAAAAAGGTCATAGTGTTTTCCATAAAAACACTTTTTTATTGAAAACAAGATAAAAAGATAGACTCACATGGACATGTGTACTTTCCTGGTGCACAGCAGTAACTTAAGCATGCGGTAAGTGAATAATGCCCCCCGGCGATGACACAATGGAGGCTGCAGCTTGTTTTCCGAGTGTTTCTGAGTGTCTTTGGTGCCCCCCCACCTCTGGCCACACGCGGTACTGCATACCATATTAGTCACTGTGGAACAAATGATCTGAGTTTCCAATGACTTCTATGGGGAAACTTGCTTTGATATACGAGTGCTTTGGATTACAAGCATTCTTCTGGAACAAATTATGCTCGTAATCCAAGATTCAACTGTATTTTGGAAAGGGTCAGGGACTTTTTTTCCTTCAGCAGGTTGCATTTTTGATTTCATAGTCTTCAATAGAAATGCAGTGGAAACACATCAAAAATGTATGTGGAAAAAAACACAACCTGCATAGGTGTTAACCAGGCCTTAGAGCTGAAGAACATTTAAATGTCATGGGATAGCTCTCTCTGATACTTTCTTTCATTGACTGTCACATTACCCTCCACGCACGTCACTGGCTCTACCGGATCCCTCTGATGAAGCCGTCCTGGTAGCGTAACACGTAAGGGGACGGAGCCAGTGGTGTGAGCGAACTGTCACGTTACAGTCAATGAAAGTAAGTATCTAAGAGAGCTATCCCATGGTATTAAATGTTATTCGCCCTTAAGGGGACAGCGTCATAGTATTACAAAGCACCTTTGATATATGTACACAAGCTGCACCCTCCATTGTGTCATCGCCTGGGGCATTATTCACCTACTATGTACAGTACCTTGCAAAAGTATTCACCCCTTTGCATCGTTTGTGTTTTGTTGCCTCACAACCTGTAACTAACATGGATTATTTGAGGATTTGTATTATTTAATTTACAGAACATGCCCACAACTTTGAAGATTTTTTTTTTTTATTGTGAAGCAAACAATAGGTCAAAATAACAGGAAAAGTCAATGTGCATAACTATTTACCCCCCTAAAGTGAATACTTTGTAGAGCCACCTTTTGTGGCTATCACAGCTTCAAGTCGCTTTGGATAAGGCCCCATACACACGATAGAATCCATCCGCAGATAAATCCCAGCAAATGGGTTTCTGCGGATAGATCCTATGGTGTGTACACGCCAGCGGATCCGTTTCCGCGGAGAAATCTCCTCTGGGATGGATTCCAGCAGATCGGATATTTGCTGACATGCACAACAAATCCATCTGCTGGAATCCATTCCAACGGATGGATCCGCTCGTCTGTACAGACTTACCGGATCCATCCGTCCAAAGGGATTCCCCGCACGCGTCGTAATGATTTGACGCATGCGTGGAATTCCTTATATGACAGCGTCGCGCCGTCGCCGCATCATAATAGCGGCGACGGCGCGACACGTCATCGCCAGAGGATTTCAGCACGGATTTCAATGCGATGGTGTGTACACGCCATCGCATAGAAATCTTCTGAAATCCTCGAGAGGATTTATCCGCAGATACGGTCCGCTGGACCGTATCTGCGGATAAATCCTCTCGTGTGTATGGGGCCTAAGTCTCTATGAGCTTGCCACATCTTACCACTGGGATTTTTGCTCATTCCTCCTTGCAAAACTGCTCCAGCTCCTTCAAGTTTGATGGTTTGCACTTGTGAACACCAATCTAAGTCTGACCATAGATTTTCTATTGGATTGAGGTCTGGGCTTTGACTAAGCCATTCCAACACATTTACATGTTTCCCTTTAAACCACTCAAGTGTTGCTTTAGCAGTGTGTTTGGGGTCATTGTCCTGCTGGAAGGTGAACCTCTGTCCTAGCCTCAAATCACACACAGACTGGTACAGGTTTTGCTCAAGAATATCCCTGTATTTAGCACCATCCATCTTTCCCTCAAACCTGACCAGTTTCCCAGTCCCGACTGATGAAAAACAATGGTGTTCTTTGGGTGATGTGATGTGTTGGGTTTGTGCCAGATATAGAGTTTTCTTTGATGGCCAAAAAGTAAAATTTTAGTCTCATCAGCCCAGAGCACCTTCCTCCATACATTTTAGGAGTCTCCCACATGCCTTTTTGCAAACTCAAAACGCGCCATTTAGTTTTTTGATAAAAGTAATGGCTTTCTTCTGGCTACTCTGCCATAAAGCCCAACTCTATGGAGCGTACGGCTTATTGTCGTCCTATGTACAGATACTTCAGTCTCTGCTGTGGAACTCTGCAGCTCCTCCAGGGTTACCTTAGGTCTCTGTGCTGCCTCTTTGATTAATGCCGTCCCTGCCCCATCCATGAGTTTTGGTGTGCGGCCGTCTCTTGGCAGGTTTGCTGTTGTGCCATTTTCTTTCCATTTGGTTATGATAGATTTGATGGTGCTCCTAGGGATCATGAAAGATTTTGATATTTTTTATAACCTAACCCTGACTTCTCAACAACATTGTCCCTTACTTGTTAGGAGAGTTCCTTGGTCTTCATGGCAGTGTTTGGTTAGTGGTGCCTCTTGCTTAGGTGTTACAGCCTCTGGGGCCTTTAAAAAAGGTGTGTATATGTAATGACAGATCATGTGACATTTAGATTGCACACAGGTGGACATCATTTTACTAATTATGTGACTTCTGAAGGTAATTGGTTGCACCACAGCTTTTTATGGGCTTCATAGCAAAGGGGGTGAATACATACGCACATGCCAATTATAATTTTTTTGTTTCTGAAAAATAGTTTTATGTACTGTATATATACTCGAGTATAAGCCGACCCGAGTATAAGCCGAGGTACCTAATTTTACCCCAAAAAACTGGGAAAACGTGTTGACTCGAGTATAAGTCTAGGGTCAGAATGCAGCAGCTACTGTAAGCGCAAAAGAGGGTCAACAACACCCATTTGCATGCCTCACTGTGCCCAACCTCACTGTGCCCATTGCAACCTCATTGTGCCCATTGCAACCTCACTGTGCCCATTGCAACCTCACTGTGCCCATTGCAACCTGTGCCCAATCTTACTGTGCCCATTGCAGCCTCCCTGTACCCGAGTCAGTGTACCTGAAATTCTTGACAGGCTGCAGGCGTCCATTCATTGTTTTAAGAAGAAAAAACCCGACATTCTCAGACTTGTATAAGTTTGAAGGTCACCACATCCCTATTGATACTGAAAAAACAAGAATGACCCCCTAAGGGTGGGTCTTCGAAAGTGACCACAAACCAAATAGTTACTATCCACCTAGTTTCTCTTTGCAAGAGAGTCCTATTCCAATCTCCCCCTCTGTTGTTAGGATGTATCCTATCTAGAATGAAAAATTTGACTCTAGGGATTTTACCATTATGGGTGTCTCTAATATGAAGCCCCAGGGGAGATCGGGATCAGATTTTTTCATACACGTAATGTGTCTAATGCATCTTCCTCTTTCTGGAAGGTGATCTCGTGAGTGCAATTTCTACGCAATCGCAGATACTGACCAAACGGAATCGATTTGTCAAGTGGTGTGGGGTGGGCACTAGTTGCATGCAATATGGGAGGATCTGTTGGTTTTTTTAACCTGACCTTGCTCGTTGCTGGATGGGACCCCTCTAGGAGGCCTGTTGCTGGTCTGGAATCGCACTGGGGGGCATATTTATGTGCTCTGCTTCCAAATTACAACTTGAGCCACGCATTTTTTCCAGACACTTGGAATACTAACTAATCCATTTATTTGGAAAATTGTAAACAACTGCGCTAAGGTGACAAATAGATAAAGAATAGCCAACGGCTACTAATTGAAGCAGCAACTAACCTGCAAACAAACAGTGAATAACATAGAAAAAACAAAATATAGATGCGCTAAATAACAAGTTAATAACGTGAAAGCTACCAATAAAGGAGCATCAAACATGTGCATATGTTGAACCTTTTGAAGGATAACGTATTAGTGAACCATACATATATTGAAATCTGCAAAAAAGTGTGCATAGGTAATGAATAAATAACATATTATTAAAGTTCATGTGAATAAAAGTTCATCCAAGATGTGGTTCAGAAACACCTGTGTGAGATCCAATAGCTAGATTCTGTGAGGAAGTCTATAGCCAAACAAAGAAGATCCACCACCATGAGTAGGTATACTGCTTACCAGAAGCATTGGTCCAATAGGACCTGACACAGCATATGAGTAAATTCCAGTGAACCACTGTCAACGGTCGCTCGTGATGTATCAGACCTCAGAAAGACTCCACAACTCTCATATCCATTTAGCGTTGTAACATGTAAGGAAACGAATGCCTCTCATAGTGTAAAATCAGCGATGTTTATTGAACACAAAATATAGTAAAACTTGCATTTCCATATGATAAGATCAGCCTTAAGCCTGTTGCGCCAGCCGGACGCAAACAGGCAAACCCGTCCTGTGTAGAGATTCAGCAGATGGGGGGTGGTGATATCAGCACGCCGCTCGTTCCGCCCTACGCGTTTTGTGATAGGTCACGTCATCTCGGGGCACGGGCGGCGTGCCGCGTCATCCCCCCATATAGGAAGACAAATTAAACCAAGCCTCGTTCCAGAAATGTGTCCGCCTGAGCACTCCCTCCCGAGACTCAAGCCTCGTTTTGGCAGTAAAGGCGACCTGCTATCCCATCCATCTAGAGCTTGTCAAGCAACACTGGAAAGGAGTTCAGGACGAACGCGCGAGCCCAAATGAATCTGATGCGTCTAGGGGACACCGAACATATTGGATAACATTATTCCATTAAATTAATAACTCTGAATATTTTCCAAAAAACCTGCATTTGTATAAATAAAATGGATAACATTGTTTCATTAAATTAATAACTCTGAATATTATCCAAAAACCTGCATTTGCATAATTAAATGGTAAATCACTCATGATTAAATAGAAATATAAAATACAAAAAATACATCGATATACGATCTGAACTCATTCTAGGTCAATGCGTGCACGCATATGCCCATATGAGACCAACATGCCCCATCTGACTACATTGTTGGTCACATGTTGGTTATTAAATATTAAACATTAAAAATTAAAATAAAAAAAACAGCACCCACACCCCATCATGGGTGCAGGGTTGATATTAAAATTAAAAAGAGCAATGCAATGTATGTATCAAACATACTAAAATTTGGCCAGATGGATCATCCCAAGAGGAAAGTAAAAAGAGGAAAGATAGGGGAGGGGAGGGAAACCACTCCCAACTATGGGGTGCTAGGTAAGGTAACCTACAGAGGGCCTACAACCCACAACGGGACGTTGGCCTGCAATAGGAATAAAGGGGATCCTGCATCTATAGGTAATCCCAAACCATCACGGGGCACTCACCCCTCAAACAACTTTACTAAATAGACCCATGAATTGAAAATACGCCTAGTGGGTGGTTGTTGGCCAACAAACCCCAACATCCATTAAGAATTGTTTATAAAGACATTGATGTCTGTGTCAACATTGAGTCCATGAGGAAGATACGTCCTCAAGCGGTGGACCCATGACATCTCATGTTTGGATATTTCTCTAACGAGTAAGCTACCCCTCCAATGGGGTTTGTATTTATCAATGCCTACAAACAAAGTACCAACGGGGTTCCTACCATGTGCTTGGTCATAATGTCTAGACACCGAATGGTTGGGAAACCCCTTCCTGATATTGGCTATATGTTCGTTCAGCCTAATACGTAATTCCCTTTTTGTCCTGCCAACATACTGAAGTCCACAGGGACATTGGATGAGGTATATTACCCCTTTGGATGAACAAGTTATGAAGGGTTCCACCTCATGGGTCTTGCCAGTGCTGGTAGAACTAAATTGAGTGATCTTCCGATCTTTACATTTATTCAGAGTGCAGACTTGGCATTTCTTACACCTATGGTACCCAGTCAAGTTTTGCAAAACGGTCCTATTCTCACGAGGAGGGTCTTGGACACTTGGTGCAACCTGACTAGATAGTGTTGGGGCTCTGTTTTTCTTTTTTCCCCATATGTTCTTTGGAGCTTTTTTCGGAATAGTTCCGTTGTGCCTTCATCCCCTCAAGGGGCTCTATCACCATCTCCTCCAACCGTTGGATTTGGGGTGGACACCTTGGGAGATCTTGTTTTGGTACCATGTTCCAGATATCGTTTATCTATGGTCCTTCATTGAAGATCCTTGGTTTCCAATCATCCAGTCCGTGGTTCCTACTGCACAGTCTTCAGTGAAGCCGAGCTGATTTGCCCTGAGATTCTACATGTCTACATGATCTGCTGTCGCTGACAGGTAGATCTATTGGTTCCGGGAAGCGCATTCACATCTATATTTAGTTGGAAGGAATGACTGTTTGCCTATGAGGATCTACGTGGTCACACGTTTGTTTTCTTCACCATTCATCCACAAGTCATATTAATGGACATATTATTATTATTTTTTGTTTTCTCTTTTGTTTGTGGATTTATCTACACATTTATTCACTTAATATTGGTTGTTGTCACTATTATTACTGGTTCAGTACAGTGATTACACATTTACTTAGTGAGACATTATTGTCTCTCTTGCACCATTAGCGCTACATTTTTCTTCACATCACTAGATAATCTTTGACACATTGTTGTGTAGCAGCTGGTTCCTTAGTTCATTTATTTAATTTTAGATAAGCGCAATATTTTCCCTTTTCCCAGATCCTATTGGATGACTAGGAGGAGGAGGTGGGAGTTGCACGCCATTATCCACAGGAGGAGGAAGGAAGAAAGCTGCGCCTGAATGGTTAAGTGTACTGTTCTCAGAACCACTTTAGAAGGGGTGATCCTGGGCACAGTTCACTAGTGGTCTGGTACAGTTTGCTTCACTGTCAGCACAAACCATCCCTGAGCACAGAAGCAGGGCTCATTGTGGCTTAGTTGACAGAGGGGATGATAAAAGTATGTCTGCCGGGGAACACTTGCTTATAACCCAGTTTGACTGCAGACCAGGAGGAGAATGGGGAGGGGGGGCAATTGAACTTGGGCATGGTTTAGTTAAATGTGAATGCACCCTTAGGAAACCAAACTGTAATGCCCTGTACACACGGTCGGAATTTCCATTGGGATAAACTCCAACGTATTTTTCTGACGGAATTCAATTCAAGCTGTCTTGCATACACCAAATTCCGACCGTCCAAAATGCGGTGACGTACAACACTACGACGAGCCGAGAATAATTAAGTTCAATGCTTCTGAGCATACGTCGACTTGATTCTGAGCATGCGTGTTTTTTTCTCCGTCGGTGTTCCATACAGACGAACGGAATTTCTGATAGAAATTTTTTTCATGTTCTCTTTCATGTTCATGTTCTCTTTCCAAGTCCGTCGGAATTTCCGATGGAAAAACTCCGATGGGGCACACACACGGTCGGAATATCCGATGAAAAAAATCCGTCTGACTGAATTAGGTCTGTGTGCATTTTAATGTTTTTCTTTCATACTTTTTCAGTATTTTTTTAACATATTTTTACGTATTTTTAAGTTTTGGGCATGCATAGAGCTTCAGTCTTTTTTAGTTTTGTGCCAAACATTTAGCTTGCATGTTTATTATGATCTTAAAATATTTATATGTGTAACTACCAATGTACAAATATGCTTATCTGAAATACATGAATATAAATAGGATTATACGGTAATTTATCTTAAAAAGACTTCCCAGGTTTACTTCCTTATGTTCTGTTCCTTGGGGCACCAGCATTCATCCTTTATGTATGGTGAAATTTCATCGATCTGTAGTGACACTTGGGAATATCTTTTCAAGTTAACCCTTTATGCAGAAAACTAGTGTCAAAGAGAATTCACATGAGAGCATTTAACCAGTCAGTCCTCTTTAGATGAAGCTATGTTCTTGATTACAGAAGAATAGATTGCAGGTAGGAATACAGAAATGTATTCTGGAAACTATAGAAAAAGAGCCAGTAATTGTGTAATGGTGGATATTGTACAAATTTAATAAAGTTTTTTTTTTTTTTTAAGATGAAAATAGCTCTGTACTATTCTCATAGCAGGCACATTGAGTAACAGCCCGAACACACGATCCGAAAATCGGATGCAAAAATAACAATTTTGATGCGATCGTACAATAATCGAATCGTTAGTACAGAGCTTTTGAGAGCCAATAAAGACAGTTTATCCGATGGGACAAGCACGAAAAATGTTCTCGTATGATACCAGATTGCACGATTTTCATTTAATCAGTACAGTTGTCGTCCGAAAACACAATACAAATACACTACAACACACGACATCACTTTTGATTTTTTTATTCTGTCATATGAGAGTTTTCGTACCATTAGTAAACGCTTCCTTTTTCATATGTGACAAACATGCAAAAATTGAGAAAAAAAAACTGATTTTTGGATCATGTGTATGGGGCATAACACTGGCAATTTATACAGCAGTCATTATAATAAGTTGTCTTCTCATCATCTTTTTAACCGTATAGTTTTTTTTCCTGTTTGGTAGACAAGAAAATTACCATAGGCGTGCGCAGGGGGTGAGCCGGGTGTGCCTGGACACATCCCAATCCAGGGGCAGCTCCAGGGGGCTGCTTGGGTTCACCCCCATCTCTGCGACCATCTTTGTTGCCGGGTCGGCAAGGTCTGCCTTTGACTTTCTACCCAGGCTTCAGTGTTTCTCTAGTGCCCCGCACACAGCATACAGTACTAAAGCTTGAAGCCAGTGGGGGCTCCCTGCTGGATCTCCCCAGGCTGAAAAGCTGAGGGGGTGCCCGAACTCTCCTTCATACACACTCACAGGTGGCTTCTCTGGCTGATCGACCAGCTAAAACTGGGGAGGAGTCAAAGCAGAGATGGCAGCATGGGGGTCTTCCACTTCCAGCCATGTAGTAAGTGGCTCATGAGGAGAGGTTTACCTTTATCACTGCAGGAATTCCCTCCATGCGCCATCTGTGTTGCTTCTACATTGCAGACAAAGAATAGGAAAACTGCTCCCGTTTTTTTTTTTCATTTATATTGCAAAAAAACTCAGTGGTGATTAAATACCACTAAAAGAAAGCTCTATGTGTGTGAAAAATGTAATTTGAGTACAGTGTTGCATGACCATGCAATTTCCAGTTAAAGTAGCACAGTGCTGAATTGCCAAAAAATTATAATGTATAATGCAGATATTTATAAAAGTGTGTGTAATATATATATATATATATATATATATATATATATATACACACATACATACATACATACACACACACACATACATACATATACATACACATTTGTGTTTGAAATTAGGGATGCACACCCTAATGCGATAGGCTGCGCACACTTATGCAAAGTACAATGGTAGTTAACATTTGTGGCGTATAGTTTTTGGGGTACAAAACAGGATATGCAAACACAGTAATAACAGATCATTTCACAGTACATGACAGTTAGACCTAAAACAGTTGTACAAGTAGCACTAGATCTTTAACAGAGTTGTCATTGCACTAGGGAGGGGGATGTTATACAAGACCACAATTAGTGGGTAAGAGGAAATCAAGAGAGCCTCACATGTGGGACAATAAACCAAAATAACAAATAAGTACCTAGACTCTAGTCTGCTAATCTATTCTACATGAGTAGACAGTACACCCCTAAGAAAATGGACTTATAGACCAGCATCAAAATATCAGAGCATTGGGTACCTAGCTTCTACCCAAGCAGCCCAAAGGGGACTTTCGGCCCATATATTGTACCAGAGTTTAAACAAGGGTAGGGCTGAATTTATCAGGGACCGCCACTAAGAAACTGTAGGAGTTTCTGGTCGTTTCCATTTAGAGAAAATAGCCTTTCTCACATAGACAGCAGCATAGAATACAAACATTTTTTATTTTGAATAGTAGTAACTATCATGCCACAGATCCCTAGGAGGAGCACCAACAGAGGATCCACTGCCATAGTCAGGCCCCCCACTGCGTTAGTATGTTTATAAAAAAGATTAAAAAAAAAATTGTGTTTGGATAGAGCTAGGTGTTAGGTGCTGTAAAGCATTTGTGTTACACTGCTATCTTACGTTTGTTTTACTGCTTTAAAACTACAGGTTTCCTTCATGTTTCAACTTTAAAATAAACCTCTCAGCATTACAAACTTTAAAAATATAAAATTGCCAGCTAAGAGCATACAAGTCAATGCGTTTGATATTAATATATATAGTGCTAGGGTGTAACTTTGCAGGATTTACACAATCACCTTTATTTAATGTCACAACACTACCAGAATCTTTTCCATGTCTCCCTGACATGACACAGTACACGCCACCTGTGCAAAAAGACACATGTGTCTCTTTTTGCACAGAACCATTGCATTGGTTCATCATTTAGGCCTTATTCACACCTATGCATTTTTAGTGCTTTTTGCATTTTGCAGATTTGCACTAGAGTCCATTTAACATTGTTTCCTATGGAACACGATTGGTAGTGCAAATCGGCAGAATGCAAAAAGCACTAAAAATGCATAGGTGTGAATCAGGCCAAAGGGAACAGTTAGCAGCAATAAGACCTAATGCATGGCAGCGATAACATTTTATGTGTTCTGTACCCAGTCCTCTAAATAGCCTCAGGGACCTATTTGGCCAGTCTTCAGGTCCTGAGCCCATAGTCTCATTATCTGTAGCCACAGTCTTGTAGTTTTTCCCCCGGAGCCCTTGAACCCTGAACAATCTTACTGGATCCTCTGGGCGTTTTTTCACCGCTAGAGACATTGAGCTGGGGCACGGATGGGTTCAATAAGTTCTCAGCAGCCGTATATCTCTCCACCAGGTCCACCAGCTGGTTTGCAGATTTAGGGTCCCCATGGCTGACCCACTTCCTCAAAGTGGCAGGGAATGCTCGCAAATAACGGTCCTTGTCTACACGCTCCATAATCTTTGGGCCTGTCAAAGTCTCTGGCTGCAGCCACTTCTTGGTGAGGTATATCAAGTTATACATCTAGGAGCGGGGTGGCTTTTCAATACTGTATGCCCAACGATGCACTGCAATGGTGATGCCCAGGCTTCCAAGGATCTCAGCCTTTAGTGTCTCATACTCCTGGGTGGCATCTGGTTCCAGGTCAAAATAGGCCTTTTAGGGTTATCCTGTCAGAAAGGGCGATAGCAGTCCTGCTCATTGCTCTTTTTGCCATCCTTCCCGAACAGCGAATCTTTCAAAGGTTGCAAGATAAGCTTCCACATCATCTGCAGGAAATATCTGGTACGCACTATTCTTTGTTCCACTGACAAAAAAACCTGTGGGCCCCTTCTTTAATTCCACCAGGGCCTCTGCAAACTGGCGATTCACCTCTTGCTGCGCTGTAGTGGCCCTTGCGACCTGGCGGCTGGTTTCCCCTTGCTGGCAGTAAGTTTCCTGTTGGGTTGTAGTGGCATGCAGCAAGGCTTTTAGCATATCCTCCATCTTTCCACTTGTTCATGAAGATGCCTGCCCAAATCCACCATATGCCAGGGGTCAGCTCAATGGGGATCACCTTAGCTGGAAAAAAAGGCAGTCCAAACAGCAGGTTTTCTTAAAAATCTGCCTTGTAGCCAGTTTTATTTTAAAAGGTTGCATGAAAATTAAACAAACAAAACAGAAAATAAATTCTTGCCATCCATGCACTAACTAAACATTGAGGTTCCTAACTCAGATGTGAAGGGCTTCTCCCAGTCACCCACAAAACAAAGATAGTCCAAACCTTTTTCTTTCTCTCACAAAGCACACTTCACATAAACAGTTCTCTCAGGTTTTGGCTTCCTGAGTCCCAGGCCAATAGCACTCCTTTGGTCCAGTCTTGCTTTATTTATACCACCTTCTGGTGGACACAAGCGGACCATAAAATCTGGTCCAGAACCAACCCTGCTAAGGTGGCTGGTAAAACCTGGACCGTATTTCCCCTTGCAAATTAAAGGGTCACTAAAGGAAAAAAAATGTTTTGCTGAAATTGCTGTTTACAGGGTATAGAGACATAATAGTTAACTGATTCCTTTTAAAAATGATTAAAAATAGATAAAAAACAATCATATAATGTACCTACAGTTTAGTTCCGTTTTTGCTGTTGTTTCCTGGTTCTCTGATGTACAGAGCCAGAGGGCCAATAGATGGCAGTGAAGGTTTTGCAAAACGAAACTGGATTGGTGCTGAGGGGTTTTAGACACACCTCCTTGATTAGTCACCACAGTGAGAAATCTCCCAGTACTGTGGTGATCAGGAAACAGACAACCAGGAAGTGTCCAGAACAGAGAGGAATTACAACAAAGCAAAAACAAACAATGAGGACATGAAACCAGGACTGCAGTAAGGTAAAGGAAGCTATTTGAAAAAAAAAATCCTTTAGTGACCCTTTAATGCATACGAGGTGAAACATAACGTCAATCACCTCACCTTTCATAATCTCACAATATATATATATTGCTTTAAATTTAAAATGAGGGTTAGGGGCAACTTGCAGCCATTTTTCAACTATCATCAAAATTCTATTTATGCTTTTAATATGCTTTTAATTGGATAATTAGCAGAATGTGGATTAATATACAACAAATTTTCAACAGTCATATCATGCTGACTAAACATTTCCTTTTGCACAGATTCGTCGATCCCTTCTAAAAACAATTCATTAAAAAACTGGAAACACATTTCTAGAATGATGTTTAGATCATTTCAAGGAACATGTAGCTACTAAAAATTTGCATTTGCCATTCAGATCAGTTATAAACAGTGAGAGTGTTTTTGTGCTATTAAATATGACTTACACCAGAACGACTTTCCAATATTTGTCTCCTATTTTCACAGTCATGGTCTGAATTCTTATGAGTTCTCTCACTGCATGTATAAATGCCACAGCCCAGAGAAAATTATCCACAAGCCAGGAACAGAAAGCTCTCCAGGAGGTGATAATGAGTTGGAAGCAGTTCTAAAGTTTCTTAATAGTTTTGTAGTCAGCAAGAGAACTTCAAAGCTAACTGTCATTTTTCTGCAGATATTATTCAACTTCGGCTATTTGTACGCCAATATAACAAGCACAGTAAAATAACTAACAAAATAAATTCATTTAATATTAAAGTGCAACTAAACCTTCCTATTCTTTATAGACAAACAGCTAGATTCAGGATGGCGAGCGCATAGTTGCGGGGGCGTAGCGTATGGCATTTACACTACGCCGCCGTAAGTTAGCGAGGCAAGTACATGATTCACAAAGTTATGGCGGCGTAGCGTAAATCGGGCGGGCGTAAGGGCGGCTAAATCAAATTCGGCTTAGGGGGCGTGTTTTATGTTAATGGAGATTGACCTGACGTGATTGACGTATTTTACGAACGGCGCATGCGCCGTCCCCCTACACATTTCCCAGTGTTCATTGCGGCAAAGTACGCTGCACGGTCCTATTGATTTCGACGTGGACGTAAATGACGAAAAACCCTATTCACGGACGACTTACGCAAACAACGTAAAATTTTCACATTTCGACGCGGGAACGGCGGCCATACTTAACATTACTATTCCAGCTATTTGATGGAATAACTTTAGGCCTGATAATGCGTTACGTAAACGGCGTATTTGTACTGCTCCGGCCGGGCGTACGTTCGTGAATAGGCGTATCTAGTGATTTACATATTCTGCGCCTACCGCAATGGAAGCGCCACCTAGCGGTCAGCCTAAAAATTACACTTTAGGATACGAGGGTGAAAGACACTTACGCCACTCGTATCTGAGCCTAATTTAAGCGTTTCTGGTTACCAGAATACGCTTAAATTAGCGCAGACGCAAATTCAGACTTAGGCTGGCGTATCTACTGATACGCCAGCCTAAGTCTCTCTGAATCTAGCTAAAAGAAACTGCCATCTCAGTCTCTGCTTAATCAGCAGTGCATAAGTGATCAGTTATGACACCAGCCATTTAATGGCTTGACGGTTTGGTTGAGAGTGTAAGGCCTCGTACACCCGATAGGTTAGCCAGAGGACAGCGGTCTGAAGGACCGTTTTCATCGGTCAAAACCGATCGTGTGTGGGCCCCATAGGTTATATAACCATAGGTTAAAAAAAGTAAACTTGCTTTAAAATTAACCTATGGATTCCTAACCGATAGGTCAAAACCGATCGTTAGTAGGCACGACCATCGTTTAAAAATCCATGCATGCTCAGAAACAAGTTGACGCATGCTTGGAAGCATTGAACTTCGTTTTTTACAGCACGTTGTTGTGTTTTACGTTACTGCATTCTGACAAGATCGGTTATTTAACCTATGGTGTGTAGGCGTGATGGACCATCACCATAGACCGTTGTCCTCTGGTTAACCTATCGTGTGTACGAGGCTTTACAGGTATCATTCACAGCATGTCTTGAATGTAACTGTTTCAGGAAATCGTTAAATCAATGGGTTTAGTTCTGCAATAACAATATATTGATTATAATTTATATATACAGTGCCTTGCAAAAGTATTCATACCTCTTGAAATGTTCCACATTTTGTCCTTTTATAACCAAAAATGTAAATGTATTTTATTGGTATTTTATGTGACAAAGTGTCTCTTCTAAAGATGATGCACAAGAAAGCCTCCAAACAGTTTGCTGAAGACAAACATGCTAAGGACATGGATTACTGGAACCATGTCCTGTGGTCCAATGAGACCAAGATAAACTTATTTGGTTCAGATGGTGTCAAGCGTGTGTCGCTGCAACCAGGTGAGGAGTACAAAGACAAGTGTTTCTTGCTTACAGTCAAGCATGGTGGTGGGAGTGTCATAGTCTGGGGCTGCATTAGTGCTGCTGGCACTGGGAAGCTACAGTTCATTGAGGGAACCATGAATGTCAACATGCACTGTAACATACTGAAGCAGCGAATGATCCCCTTCAGAGACTGGGTCACAGGACAGAAATCAGACATGATAATGACCCCAAACACACCTCCAAGATGACCACTGCCTTGCTAAAGAAGCAGGGTAAAGGTAATGACCAAGCATGTCTCCACACCTAAACCCTATTGAGCACATGTGAGGCATCCTCAAATGGAAGGTCGAGGAGTGCAAGGTCTTTAACATCCACCAGCTCCGTGATGTCGTCATGGAGGAGTGGAAGAAAACTCTAGTGGCAACCTGTGAAGCTCTGGTGAACTCCATGCCCAAGGGGGTTCAGACAGTGCTGGAAAATAATGGTGGCCACACAAAATATTGTCACTTTGGGCCCAATTTGGACATTTTCACTTAGGGTGTACTCACTTTTGTTGCCAGCAGTGTAGACATTAATGGCTGTGTGTTGAGTTATTTTGAGGGGTCAGCAAATTTACACTGTTATACAAGCTGTGAAACTCACTACTTCACATTGTAGCAAAGTGTAATTTCTTCAGTGTTGTCACATGAAAAGATATACATATGTAGCACTACCCCCGAAGGAGTTGCTGGTTTGTTTTGGGTCTACGCTCTGGCTATTAACCCCAAAAACTGTCTCGAACCCTCCCTTGGCACAACTGGTATCAGTGGGGATTGTGGACCCCAATAACGGTTGGGGAACGCAATACCTTATCACACCACAGTAAATTATGTAAACAAATGGTTACCTTGAGTTGTATTGATCCCGTAGGATGACAGAGGGACTGCACACAGATTCAGCATAGCTATGACTAAGCACTAGTCTCAGTGCGAAATGCGTCAGCAGTCAGGTTTTATTTTATTTTGCTGTGACTTGTAGTGCTGTCCTTCTTTTAATAAAAGGCTACAATTTGTTCAGAGTGCGGCTGTCCAGAGACAATCTTTGTTCCTGCTTTTATAAGTGCATTGCCTGCACCTGAGTTGTCTGCAACGGAGGATATTCATCTGGGTTCCCACCTGGAGCGGCTATTCCCTTTCCCCAATGCAACTCTTTACTTAATAAGATAAAAGCAAATGAAACAAAAGGTAAAACAATAGTGGACTTCTTGCAGGGCCCTGCAAGAGTCAGAATTAGTGGTAACAGATAAAGACAAATTAAATTATAGTAACTATGCGGACCTGGGTAACTACACAGCAAAGGAATTCCCTCAGTAAGATATCCACACTGAAGCACCTCCTTGCCATGTCTCACCCAGCTCTCACTGACAACAGTGCTGTACAGTCTAATGGAACCAATTCTAATGGAACCAATTACCAAGTTAAAGAGTATATAAATAGATATCAACAGTTTACTATACCTATCAGGCAGTCTTTAGATAATATACCTCACTAATATGGTTTGGTGGGCCAGACCAAACCTCAATACAAATGATCTCAACAGTTTGTGCACTTCCGCGTTGGCATGCGTTGGCGCGCAAAGGGCAATTTGTATTCCGAAAAGGGAACAAGTAAACTGGTGGAAGATGCCCGAACAGTCAAATCACAGTGGCAAGTGTAAACGACCCACCCTCCTGCAATACAGTCAATGTGTTTGGGCAGGTGCCCGTCTCACCCAACCAGATCAGGCCTTGTCCTTCCGGAACACTCCGTCTGCGAGCTCCAGTCCACAGTCCTTCAGGATGACAGTCTCTGGTTCTCCCACAGGTCACCGCTGCACAGGGACACCGTCCGATCACTCCGTCAGGGATTCTTCCTCTGTCTCTCGATGGTGATCTGGATAGGCCTCAAGGCTTTGACCTAGATTTCCGGAGAGACACCTCAAACAGACGTCCTCCTGGGTTGAAGAGGCGGTCCCGAGGGAGTGCGTCAAACACGTCCTCCTCCTTAAATTACCTCCCCCAGCAGGCTGTGCGGAGTGCAAAGCATCCTGGAATTGCACAGTTGCTCTCTGGGTTGTGTAGTCTATAGAATAACCAGGGCAATTGAGTCTCTTTCTCCCTGTACTCAGTTTCCCCACATTCCTTGCTGTACCAGTGCAAAACTAAATAGAATGTGGCTATCCAACATTTGGCCAGCGTAGGGAGCCGAGTTCCTTCCATATCTGCAAAGGCAGTCCTTGAATCACATATAAAGTGATGCCTTGCTACACATAAATGTGAGCGGTGTACTCACTTTTGTGAGATACTGTAAAGCCAAAACCTTTTTTTTGTTTTGGATAAGATAGAGATAAAGTAGGAAATGGTTAAAACTATCACCTTTGTCTGTGTCCCATTAAGGAGAGTTTTTTTAATTAAACGAAAGTGAAAAGTAGTAGCCCCAGTTGGAAGATTTTTCAGGAGACAATGGTAACATTTTGGATTAACGTTCTGTCCATGTGAAAATAGTCATCAGAAAAAAATTGGGGGATACAGGCAGCAATAAAACAAGATAGAGATTTGAACACTCCCACGCTCTTTCAAAAAGTAGGAAAATGTTTTAGTTTTAGATAGGGTTGTCCCGATACCACTTTTTTAGGACTGAGTACGAGTACCGATACTTTTTTTCAAGTAGTCGCCGATACCGAATACCGATACTTATTTTTTTTAATGTGTCCCCAAATGCAGCCATGTCCCCCCATATGCAGCAATGTCCCCCCATATGCAGCAATGTCCCCCCATATGCAGCAATGTCCCCCGTATGCAGCAATGTCCCCCGTATGCAGCAATGTCCCCCGTATCCAGTAATGTCTCCCCATATGCAGCCATGTCCTGTCCCCCTTCATAGTAACTGATGTAATAAGTGTATGAAGATTATGAACTGTGAGTCACAGTTCATAATCTTCATACACATATCACATCAGTAAGTAACTATGACCCGTGGTGGCAGACAGTACATTCCCCCCCCCCCCCCCCCCTCGCCATGCTGCATATTAAAAAAAATCTGAATGGCAGCCAGTCATCACTGATCAAGATCATAATCTTAGGCATCTGACTACAGTTTGATCCGATGTATTAGTCAAATGTTAGTCTTACTTGCTGCCTGGCAATGGTGCGGTGGTGGTGGCACTGACTCGTTGTATCGCCGTTCTTCGTTCCTCCTCGGCGGCGCTGGCTCCGCCTCCTCTTCTAGCTTGAACGGCCTCTCTCCTCGGGCTCGGCTCCTCCCATGCTCCTCCTCCCATCCCCTCCCGCATACAGCCGTGACCCCTGAGATACGTCACGCTGCTGGGAGGGGAGCAGGCCGCTCTAAACATAGGAGGAGAAGTGGCAGACGCAAAGTGATGGACGCCGGTTATTGGCTGACGGCGCCGCCGACGCCGGATACGTGCAGCCAGGTAAATGAACACTATTCCAGACACCCAGTCCATCGCTGGCTCCCGTTCACCGCCCCCTCTATGCACCGCTCACCTACAAGCACCGCTTGATGTTAAAAAAAAAAGTAGTACTAGCGCAAATACTGGTATCGGTCCCGATAGGTATCGGGACAACCCTAGTTTTAGACATACATTATGGATTTGTAGATGCTGGCAAGTAAAATAACATTGTTACATAGTATATAGGGTTGGGAAAAGACACATGTCCATCCAGTCCAAACTATGTGTATGTGTTCTGTCTCCAGCAGGGAAATTCATTAAAGTGGATGTAAACCCTCCATACACCCAGTGAACAGCCTCAGATGATACACTGAGAGGAAACAAATCTCCCTACATACATATTTGCTTTCTTCACATTTATATACTGTTTAGAAAGTTCAGATTGTGTCTGGGCATACAGCCAAGATAGCTAAAATTGCTGATTGGAGGAAAGGCACACACCCCCTCTCAACATAGGCAAAGACTCTCAGGAGGTGTTTAGTAACAGGGCCAGCTGCCTGCTAATCTATTTATACCAACCTGCCCCGACAGAAATTTCAGGCTGCTTTTATCTGATGTGTCCGAAAATGTGTCAGGAGTTATCAGACTCGGTCAGGAGAGAGCTGTGGAACTTAGCTCTTTGAAGAGAGATAACAAAACAGTTCAGATATATGTGCCCAGCTCAAATTTCATGAATTGGGTTTACATCCACTTTAACTTGTCCTGCCTGTAATATTACGTTTGGCCACTAGATGGAACCAGGAATAAATTTACCGTTTTCAGAAACTGAAGACTGTTCAGCTATAATAAAAGCTCCCACCATCCTTCATTCTAAGAAGAGGAAACAGGTGGATCTTGGGAGTTCAGATTCCATTTTAAGAACTGTGGGAGAGAGGAAACCAGCTATCACATCTGCAGCACATATTGCAAACTGAACTTACATCCCCTACACATAGCATCGCTGGTGAGCATGGTCTCATTGCCATCTGCAGCCCTATTTCATTGTGTTTTTTTAAGATGCATACATTCATTGTATGTATTTCTCATCTGTTTTTCCCAATAATTTCACCCCACCCTGTTTTGTTCACAAAGCTTCACGATTACATTCAGTCTGGCTTATTGCAGAATAGACGGGTTTAGCTGAATGTTGAGTTACACATAGGAAAACATGTAGTGAGGAGAGAACATTATGTGTGTGTCTATTTGTGTCAATTTGAGTCTTCTACAAATATACATACTCCTGTATATTATGCCCATTCACACCTGCCAAAATGCTAAAACAAGCCAGTGGTGATATCCGCTGTGTACAGTTCCTTACAATGTAAGGGCCCTTTCACACGTATGGACAGTATGTCCGTATTTCATCCATCCGTTTTTGGGTGAAATACAGGTATACATGCATCCCTATGGGATGAATATCTGCTGACACCCGATCTCATCGGTCCCCGCTATGGTCCGACTCGGCAGACGGAGGAAAATCCTATTTTTCCACCCGTCTGCGGATCGGATCGGGTGAACACGGACAGACAGTCCGTGTTCATCCGATCCCCCCATACAGAAGAGTGGACATTGTTGAAGGGACCGCCCTGTCATCTGCCGGCTCAGCTGGGATCAATGGAGCGATCCCCGCTGAGTAAGCGGATAAGAAAGGTACGGATCCTCACGGGATCCGTACGTGTGAAAGGGCCCTTAGACATTTCATGTATGCCTATGCACCGCAACAGTGCAGTGACTAGTGGTTAATAGGTGGATTCAGAGAGTGTTAGGCCGGCGTATCAGTAGATACACCGACCTAACTCGAAATCTGCACCATCCTAAGTTTAAGTGTATTCTCAAACTGAGATACACTTAAACCTATCTAAGATACGACAGCCTGCGCCGTCGTATCTTAGGGTGCAATATTTAGGCTGGCCGCTAGGTGGCGCTTCCATTGAGTTTGGCGTAACATATTAATAACTAGATACGCCTATTCACGGACGTACGTGCGCCCGTCGCAGTAAAGATACGCCGTTTCCGTAAGAGATACGCCGCCTAAAGATAAAGATGCCTCCTAGGTGGCGTAGCCAATGTTAAGTATGGCCGTCGTTCCTGCATCGAAATTTGAAAATTTTACGTCTTTTGCGTAAGTCGTCCGTGAATATGGCTGGATGTAATTTACGTCCACGTCGAAACCAATACGTCCTTGCGGCGTACTTTGCCGCAATGCACACTGGGATATGTACACGGACGGCGCATGCGCCGTTCGTAAAAAACGTCAATCAAGGTCGGGTCACAGTTAATATGCATAAAACACGCCCCCCACATCCTCATTTGAATTAGGCGCGCTTACGCCGGCCTATTCACGCTACGCTGCCGTAACTTAGAAGGCAAGTACTTTGTGAATACAGTACTTGCCTCTCTGACCTACGGCGGCGTAGTGTAAATACGCTACGCTACGCCACCGTAAAGATGCGCGCCCCTACCTGAATCCAGCTATAAGTCTTCATTTTTACGCAAGCTATGCAAACCACCTTAAGGCAGCATTGTAGTGTAAGCAGGGCACATAGAAAACAATTGTTATTTGGCTCTGGCAGTGAGCATAATGATAAATTAAAGCCCAACTGAACATTGAGGATTACCCTTTTACGAGCAAAGGTTATTATTTGCCTAGGTCAAATTTTGCAGTGTTTGGGTTATTGAATTCACCAACATTGAAAAACACAATGACTATTTATATGTATATATCTATTTTTGTAATAATGTAATACTGTATCTTTTGAATGTATCTTTGTGATACTGTATCTGACAGCTACACTGTTCCCTGCTACTTTTATGTGTGTGGTAACATTTACTGTGAACTGTGGTTGAAGCATGGAGAGAACTGAGGAGTATCTGGCTTGTTGGACATCCTATTCCAAAGTCCTGAACAGTGATAATGGATTTGGCCCCTATTTGCAGCTACAAACAGCCTCCATAGTTCTGGAAAGACTTTTCAGAAAAATATTGTGTGTCTGTTGGAATTTGTACCATTCATTCAAAAGACCTTTTGAGGCCATGAATTGAAGAAGGACAAGACAACCTGTCTTACAATAGGCATTCTGAATCATGCAAATGGTGTTCAATAGCAATCTGTGTCGGTCACTCGACTTCCTTGACACCAAATTCCTGTAAGCCTTTTGATTAAGGATCTGGCATTGTGCAAAGACAGTGGTACAGTGGGTGTCAGGGACTAGGGATGAGCTTCGAGTTCGAGTCAAACTCATTTTCGACTCGAACATTGCCTGTTTGGCTGTTCGGCGAACAGCGAACAATTTGGGGTGTTCGCGGCAAATTCGAAAAGCAGCGGAACACCCTGTTAAAGTCTATGGGAGAAATCTAAAGTGCTAATTTTAAAGGATAATATGCAAGTTATTGTCCTAAAAAGTGTTTGGGGACCTGGGTCCTGCCCCAGGGGACATGTATCAATGCAAAAAAAAGTTTTAAAAACTGAAGTTTTTTCGGGAGCAGTGATTTTAATAATGCTTAAAGTGAAACAATAAAAGTGAAATATTCCTTTAAATTTCATCCCTAGGGGGTGTAAAGTATGCCTGTGAAGCAGTGCATGTTTCCCGTGCTTTGAACTGTCTCTGCACAAAGTGTCATTTCTGAAGGCCCTTGTCCCCATCAAAATGGGTACATGGTGCTTTGAGGGGTCATGGACCCCCAAAGCATCTTCCCAATGTTGAGGGCATGTGGCCTGGAACAGTTCAAGAGGGGGGGCCGCTCTCTCGTCCCCCCTCTTTTCCTGCGGCCGGCCAGGTTGCGTGCTCGGATAAGGGGTCTGATGTGGATTTTTGGGGGAACTCCACTCCATTTTTTTTTATTTGGGGTGGAGTAACCCTTAAAATCCACACCAGACCTGAAGGGTCTGGAATGGATATTTGGGGGAAACCATCAATTGACCGCGGGGTTCCCCTTAATATCCATTCCAGACCTGAAGGGCTTGGTAATTGAATTTGGGGGGACCCCCACGCTTTTTTTTTTTTATGAATGACTTTTCTCTGAATTGCCGGGAGCCGACAATTCATTGTAGACATGAGTGATTTTAAATGACTTTTTTTCCTTCAGAAATGACACTTTGTGCAGAGACAGTTCTAAGCACCGGAAACATCAGCTGCTTCACAGGCATACTAAACACGCCCTCTAGCTACGAAATTTATAGGAATATTTCACTTTTATTGTTTCACTTTAAGCATTATTAAAATCACTGCTCCCGAAAAAACTTCAGTTTTTAAACCTTTTTTTTGCATTGATACATGTCCCCTGGGGCAGGACCCAGGTCCCAAAACACTTTTTAGGACAATAACTTGCATATTAGCCTTTAAAATTAGCACTTTAGATTTTAAACGTTCGAGTCCCATAGACTTTAACAGGGTTCTAAAGTTCACACAAACTTTTGGTCTGTTCGCATGGTTCTGGTGTGAACCGAATGGGGTGGTGTTCGACTAATCCGTACCAGGGAGTAAGTGAACCCTCCCCGCCACTAGGGAGAGGTGTTTCTTAGGTAAAGGCTCTACCACTGACTGGTGATACAGGTTGGCCAGATGTAAAGTGCTGAGTTTCCAGAAGCATGCCAAAACTCCAGAACGGCAGCAGAAAACTGCAGGAATGAAGAGACTGTGGGTAGCAATAGTAAATGATATTGCAACATGGTAACAAAATAAAGAGACAGAATGTGTGGTCAGACAAAGGGTCAAAAAGTAGACAAAACAGATGTAAGCTTGATGTGGTAGCCAAGCAATCAAAGTTCAACTCAGGGTTTATAAGTATTATAACTAATCAAAGAATACCCATATTGAGGCAATGGGCTTGAGAAATTGTTTACATAGCCTTATACAGGTGCGAAGGACCTACCCACTTCCTGCAGTCTAGTGAGAATGCAGTGTGATGAGTCTCCAGCAGATGACAGCAAAACAGAATTAAGGACAAACAAACCATGCTAGAGAGAGGTATCCTCAGGGTGGCCCATAATCAGGATTTATGATCAACTTGGGTTTTAATAGTGAGAAACACACAATGTTCTAAAATTTGGCTAAATCATTTGTGGCTATTAACTAATAGGCCTAGTACACACGATAGGATTTATCCGCGGATACGGTCCTCCGGACCGTTTCCGCGGATAAATCCTCTGAGGATTTTGATCCGATGGAGTGTACACACCATCGGATCGAAATGCGCGCCGAATTCCCATGGCGATGACGTGTCGCGCTGTCGCCGTGATGATGACGCGGCGACGTGCGCGACGCTGTCATATAAGTAATTCCACGCATGCATCGAATCATTACGACGCATGCGAGGGATGGGTTCGGACGGATCGATCCGGTGAGTCTGTACAGACCACCGGATCGATCCGCTGGAGCCAATTCCAGCCGATAGATTTCTTAGCATGCTAAGAAATTTTTATCCGCTGGAAATCGGTCGGCCCGAAATATATCCGCTGGATCGTACACACCAGCGGATCTATCCGCTGAAACCGATCCGCGGATCAATTTCAGCGGATCGATCCTCTCGTGTGTACGGGGCCATATACCACCCCTAATAATTGTTTACATTGCTGGCCAGTCTAAAACTGATGTCAGGTTTACCATACCTATGCCTATTTGGAACATTAAAAGGATTGGCATTTATAAGGAGGAAGAAACAAGTTCTTCTCCAAATATAGGGATTTTTAATGTGAGGTATGTTGCTCTTAGTATCAAAGGTAGGCGCACAAAACACAAAGGTTTTTTGACGGTATCAAAAATTGTTTAATTATATATATATAACATTTCATAAAATTATTCACATAATGAAATATACATGATCGAGACCACAATATCATGAATCATTAACAAGAAAAGAAATGAAAGGAAAATAGATGCGGATTTGCCAACTAGTTTCGCACTGATGTGCTTCGTCAGGGCTTGCAAAATATTCCTGTTTCTTTATTACATGTAGTGGTCTGTGTATGACATAAAGATATACGTCATTAGTACAGGTACAATATAGCAATTTACGTCATTCAATTTTGTAAGTAAATATATAAGTAACATATAAGTAAAAAAGAAATATATTGCTCTTACCACTTCCGTTAAAAAGCTCAAAACCAAGCAGGAAAAAGCTGCCTAAGTATCGACAAGGGAGAAACCAATGCGGTCAGGAGGTAGACTGAAACACTTCTAATCAGTGGAAGCCAGATCCACTTGATTTCGACAGGTGCGGACAATGAGATGTTTTTGGGGAGCTCGCCACGAGCAAAAAGGAAGAAATTGAGGTAGAAATGTAGATGTCTGTATATTATATCTATATCACTCCTAAAGAAAGGGAGGAGAGCACAGAGTAGTATAATATCACTACAGTGGAATAATTTCCAACTGTTATATGAATATATAACAATTGTAGCGAATTTATTAAATAAATAAATAGGCCACATTGAGTGCTGTCATTCTAGTAATGTATTTACTCATTTCTGTACATGCACTAAGGATCATCAAATACACTGAATAAGTATATTACCTCGATGGCGGTGAGGTTTAGATTAGCACTGCCAGTGAGGTCCAATGGAGATCCTAAATGGTTCCAATTCAGTTCTATAAATAAACAGGTATGTGTATGTATATGTAAATAAATAAATAAATCAATAAATAAATGAATGAAATCGGTGCATACGGCTAATTAGCCCCAATAAAGCACCCATCCATTAATAGGTAAGTGAAAAGGGAATTACCTTAAAAGAGCCAGCAAAAGGTAAAAGGTAAGAATATGCAAAATGGTAGCATATACTAGTGTCCTAGGCGAGTATGTTACCTCAGTGGCAATCCTATATGCTTCCACTTCAGTTCTATAAGTAAACAAATAGAAATAAATAAATAGAGCAGGTGCATATGGCTAGTTAGCCCAGATAAAGCACTAATCACTTAATGAGAGAACCAAGGAGGAATTACCTTAGATAGACCGAGGCAGGATAAATGTAGGCAGAGCAGTGATATATGCTGGCGTCCTGCATGTGGTGTTCTGTCCTCCCTCAAGCCGTTCAGGTCAGCGTCTGACATGTGTATCGTCAGCGCCGACCTAAATGGTAACATCTCTACCGGAAGTGAAAAGGGTCATCGCTGACCCCTGGCATCACTTCCGGTCCACGTGTCCCAGCACAGTTGCGCGCGCAAGTAATGCGCTCCAGCGTGCTGACGCAAGCTGGAACGCATGGAGGAGACATATCCTGTCATTATCCAGCCAGCCAAGTAAGAAAAATTGACTGGCTTTGCGCGCGCATCCCATCTGATGACAATGATGGGAACGGGAGGCGCCAGAAGAACCGCGCCCCCTGTGTTGGGACCCGTGATTGGCCACACCAATGCTGTGCAGAGTCAGCCATCCCTTCGCATCAGAAAACCCTTGTAACATGTAACGGCTCAGAGCTCCAAAACGGAAATGAATAATTTTTGTAAACAATAAAAGAAAAGTTCAAAATTAAACATATACTTTACTGTAGAAAAGTATATTGAGATATACTAATAGTTTCTCCCAATTAAACATAAGTAAAGGTTCTTTTATACATTGCCTTAGATGGAGAAGGATTAGCAAAAGAGGCATCCATAGATGGTAAGTATTTTTCAAAAACTTTGATGCTATACAGCTATTCAACCAAGAGACGAAACAAAACAAAACCATTGGGCCCCATACTCACGACCAAACATGTCTGCTGAAACTGGTCCGCAGGCCAGTTTCAGCAGACATGTTTGGTCGTGTGTGGGCGCGAGCGGGCCGAATTCCAGCAAACATTTGCCCGCCGGGCTTTTTCCCAGCAGACAAATATTCCTGGACTTGTTTTAAAACAGTCCGCTGGAATTCTGCCCGCTCGGACATGTACGGTCGTCAGTACAGACCTACCGTACATGTCCAGGCGCCCGCCGTCCCTCGCATGCGTCGAATGACTTCGACGCATGCGTGGAAGCATTTTAAAGGCGGGCCGCCCACGTCGCCGCGTCATTGTCGCGGCGACACCGCGTCATCGACGCGGCGACACCGCGGACACGCCCCGCGTATTGTTTACGCGCGGACTTCTGTACGATGGTGTGTACAACCATCGTACAGAAGCCCTCTGGCAGACATGTATGGTGAAAACGGTCCGACGGACCGCTTTCACCATACATGTTTGGTCGTGAGTACCCGGCCTAAGGCTTTTAGAGAAGAGGGTCACATAATTACTGAGGAATAATTCACTGAGTATATACATAACCAGTATATACTTAAACCTTAAATTAACCCATATTAGATCAGTCACTATGTGCAGGGTATATGGACATCATCTCTGTGACTCAAACCAGTCATAAATAAATATATACAGAGCAACAGATATAATTATAACTCAAATATATGTATATATATTGATAGGGTCAGTCGTTACGCCCCTTCATAAAAAAGGTTTGAATGACAGAGACGTGTTAAGCCCTGGTGGATAGGTGGCTCGTTGGTCAAAAATCCAGCGGGCCTCGCGTTGGAGGATTTTTTTGTCAAAATCACCACCTCTTTCTGGAAAGGGGATGACCTCCAACGCAAAAAAAGAAATAAAGGATGGGTCATAGCTGTGATGTAACCCTACATGTTTGCAGATTGGGGTATAGAGCAATCCTGCATCTAAGTAGTAAAGATGGTCCTTAATTCTTTTAGCAAATGGTCTTTTCGTTTTGCCTATATAAAACGCGCCGCAACGACATTTTACAAGGTATACAATACCTATAGTAGTACAGTTGGTGTGCTTCTTAGATTTGAGGAAACCTCCTCTAGAGAGAAGACAGCCGTCCCCTTCCTCAATCCATGGGCAGAAGTCACACTGTCCACATTTATAGGTACCCGGTATCTCAAGCTCCTGCAAGGTAGGAGCGTCAGGTACCAGGTGACTATGTGTAAGGCCATCTTTGATGGACCTACACTTTCTATAAACAATTTCAGGTCTTTGGGATATATATTTTGAAATTATAGGGTCCTCGGCGAGGAAATGCCAATTATTATTGACCAGTTGGCGGAAAATGTTTTGATCTGAACTAAAGGTGGTTATAAGTTTGGTTGTGGGTTTAGACTCTTTTCCCTTCTGCTTGAACAGTAATGTATCTCTTGTATTGATTTTTGATTTTACATATGCTTGTTTAAGAACTTTTTTGCTGTATCCTCTCAATAAGAGGCGTGAATAGAGGGCAGATGCCTCTTGTTCAAAATCCTCCTCTTTTGCACAGTTGCTTTGCACCAAAGATCTTGGGTGAGAGCTAGAATAATGTAAAATGGTGTTCCCTGCTGTTTCTTTTCTATACAGGTTACTGTATAGAGCAGTGTTTCTCAACTCCAGTCCTCAAGGCGCCCCAACAGGTCATGTTTTCAGTCTTTCCATTATTTTGCACAGGTGATTTGATCCGTTTCATTGCCTTAGTAATTACCACAGTCGTTTCATCTGAGGGAAATCCTAAAAACATGACCTGTTGGGGCGCCTTGAGGACTGGAGTTGAGAAACACTGGTATAGAGTACCATCTTCATTCAAAGAGAGTCTTAAATCAAGGAAGGGGATACTTTTGGTATCCGACTGGATGGTAAATTTTAAATTATAATCATTAACAGATAAATATTGCATAAATTTGGCTAGTAGATCGGCGCCACCGGTCCAAATGACCAAAACGTCGTCGATATACCTCCTTTATGAAATTGTATATATATATAATTAAACTATTTTTGATACTGTCAAAAAACCTTTGTGTTTTGTGCGCCTACCTTTGATACTAAGAGCAACATACCTCACATTAAAAATCCCTATATTTGGAGAAGAACTTGTTTCTTCCTCCTTATAAATGCCAATCCTTTTAATCTACCCTTCTGATGGGATTGTGAGTGACTGTTGCTCAATAGGAAGTCATTCATTCACCTATATATCCTTTCTTTGTTTCTCATCTTGGGTGTAAAACCCGCTACAAGGTGATGAATGACCTCCAGTACTAAGGTGACAACAAAACTATTGATTTATTATTTGAGTAATACTTTAATTGTTTATGAAACTCTCAAAGACATTTTAGGTTCAACTTTGTCTGGTTGCACAACTCTGTATTTATCAGCGCATAGGTATTGAAGGAAGAGGTCTCTTCTCTTTCTTTTTCCCGCCCTTCCTTATAATGTCACAGTTTTCCGGCCCAGACTGGGAAAAATTTCTGGATTCTATTCAGAATTCTTATACCTCCCAAGCAAAAACGGAAGTCGGTCTTGATGTCTTCTGCCTTAAACTTAAAAAACTCATGGAAAAGAAATCCAATTTAGGTTGGCACATTCGATTCTTTGACCGATATCTGAAAGAAAAAGTCAATCCCCAGGGACTTAGAGTACAAATCTTCCCCACGTTTGAAATGACTGAATCAGCATTAAAAGACAAATGGGAGGAAAACCTGAATACATGTTCTGCTAATATGATGATAATGCTGAGGGATAAACATACCATTGATCTTGGAGAACTAGATAGGGAAATTGAGAACCTAGGCAGTTCGGGTAATCATTTAACCTCTAGTACTGAATACCAGAAGAAAGAGTCAGAGTTGTTACAACATCTAGAAAAATATAATAAGAACGTAATTTTGAGGAAGGATCAAAAATTCTATAAGGACCAGTTAGCCTTTGCAGGAGGTTATACATATAAATGGCAACATAACTTTAATCAGAAGGGAAAGAAAATGTTTAGACGTAATAATCAACTGCATATAAATCTGATTCAGATGTATCACTTTCATCTTCTTCCATTTCTTCACAGAGAACTACCTCTAAAACCCCTCGAGGACCAGCAGGAAGAGGACGCGCACCGAAACGTGGTAACGGTGGTGGGCTTAATGCACAAGGGGGGACACTTAAAAAACGAATGGTCTCTCCTCAGGTACTCACTGACCAATCTAAAACTAATCAAGAATTGGGAATGGACACAAGCGGTGATCTGGTGGTGGGTAACACCCCTCTGGTAATGTTTTCTCTTGATAAGGAAACTACTAGTCTAAAAGAACAGGGAGCTATTCCCAAAACAAACAACAGATCAACTAACCCAGGTAGTATCCCTTTAGGACCTTATCTAATCCCATCGACACCACTACCCACAATGAAAATGGGAAAAATGGACCCTTTCGTAGTCAAACAGATACAGTTGACTCAGGACTAGACATAGTAAACCTTTCGCCATACACTCTTTCCCCCGTTGAGATAGAGGTGCTGAAATTGGGACTTAGCTTCTGTCCCTCACAAAAAGTGGAAAAATTTACCTTAGTTAAAGACCTACATTTATTTGCAAGAAACCTTACATATAAATTTATGTTTGACACCGACAGGGGACGTGTAGCCTGTAGGGAAGAAGAACTGTATAAAGATTTCAAAGTACAGGATTTCAGGGCTTTAAAAATCTTGATCCAATTGTTGGATGAAAATGAGGGCTCTGAAGATCTGATTAATCTCTCTGATGAAGTAGAACTAGAAATGGAACCCATCTCAGAACCATGTAAATTTAAAACAAAATCACAAAAATTTCCTAATTTACAAACTTCCCCAGCAGTGTGGGCTTTTCTGAAACAAACGAGGAAGCAAATTGAAAACCTTGTGGTCCCCAGAATCTCTGATAATAATTTATCAAAGAAACAACAAGAGGCACTTACCCAGCTCACTAGCAATAGTGAGTTGGTTATAAAACCCTCTGATAAGGGTGGAAACGTGGTAGTAATGACAAAAACTCAGTACATCAGAATGTGTGACAAAATCTTATGTAACAGTGATTGGTATAAAATAATATCTGAGGATGATGTTCCAAAAGCCAGATCTAACTATGTTTCGCTGATCTCACGGGCATTCCAACAGGGTCTAATCGATCAAGACCTGAGGGAATATCTGGAGATTAAGTGGCCCATAACTCCCACGTTTTATTCGCTGCCTAAAATACATAAGGACATCAGAGATCCACCTGGCCGTCCCATTATTTCCGGTATAGGTAGTCACACGGTACCGGCAAGCAAGTATGTAGACATGCAATTGAGACCTCATGTAATGGGATTACCATCGTATCTAAAAGATACATTGGAACTCCTAAAAATAGTTGAAGGTATGAGTGTACCCCCAGGATCAATTTTGGCAGCAATAGACGTGGAGGCCCTTTATTCCAGTATCTCTCATGCAAAAGGGATCCAGGTCATCTCTCACTTTCTGCGTGAACAAGACCATAATAATTGGAAACTCTGCAACTTTGTCACTGCTTTACTCGAGCACATTCTGACCAATAATGTGTTTGTTTTTAATGGCTCCACCTACCTCCAGGTACAGGGTGTGGCGATGGGGACTTCGTGTGCCCCATCGTATGCCACCCTGTACCTGGGGGGGTGGGAAAGAGCCATCTTTTCTGATGACTCCGCTGTGATATACCTCCGCCACATTTTATTGTGGCGGAGGTATATCGACGACGTTTTGGTCATTTGGACCGGCGCCGATCTACTAGCCAAATTTATGCAATATATATCTGTTAATGATTATAATTTAAAATTTACCATCCAGTCGGATACCAAAAGTATCCCCTTCCTTAATTTAAGACTCTCTTTGAATGAAGATGGTACTCTATACAGTAACCTGTATAGAAAAGAAACAGCAGGGAACACCATTTTACATTATTCTAGCTCTCACCCAAGATCTTTGGTGCGAAGCATCCCCTATAGTCAGTACCTAAGACTTCGGCGCAACTGTGCAAAAGAGGAGGATTTTGAACAAGAGGCATCTGCCCTCTATTCACGCCTCTTATTGAGAGGATACAGCAAAAAAGTTCTTAAACAAGCATATGTTAAATCAAAAATCAATACAAGAGATACATTACTGTTCAAGCAGAAGGGAAAAGAGTCTAAACCCACAACCAAACTTATAACCACCTTTAGTTCAGATCAAAACATTTTCCGCCAACTGGTCAATAATAATTGGCATTTCCTCGCCGAGGACCCTATAATTTCAAAATATATATCCCAAAGACCTGAAATTGTTTATAGAAAGTGTAGGTCCATCAAAGATGGCCTTACACATAGTCACCTGGTACCTGACGCTCCTACCTTGCAGGAGCTTGAGATACCGGGTACCTATAAATGTGGACAGTGTGACTTCTGCCCATGGATTGAGGAAGGGGACGGCTGTCTTCTCCCTAGAGGAGGTTTCCTCAAATCTAAGAAGCACGCCAACTGTACTACTATAGGTATTGTATACCTTGTAAAATGTCATTGCGGCGCGTTTTATATAGGCAAAACGAAAAGACCATTTGCTAAAAGAATTAAGGACCATCTTTACTACTTAGATGCAGGATTGCTCTATACCCCAATCTGCAAACATGTAGGGTTACATCACAGCTATGACCCATCCTTTATTTCTTTTTTTGCGTTGGAGGTCATCCCCTTTCCAGAAAGAGGTGGTGATTTTGACAAAAAAATCCTCCAACGCGAGGCCCGCTGGATTTTTGACCAACGAGCCACCTATCCACCAGGGCTTAACACATCTCTGTCATTCAAACCTTTTTTATGAAGGGGCGTAACGACTGACCCTATCAATATATATACATATATTTGAGTTATAATTATATCTGTTGCTCTGTATATATTTATGTATGACTGGTTTGAGTCACAGAGATGATGTCCATATACCCTGCACATAGTGACTGATCTAATATGGGTTAATTTAAGGTTTAAGTATATACTGGTTATGTATATACTCAGTGAATTATTCCTCAGTAATTATGTGACCCTCTTCTCTAAAAGCCTTATGGTTTTGTTTTGTTTCGTCTCTTGGTTGAATAGCTGTATAGCATCAAAGTTTTTGAAAAATACTTACCATCTATGGATGCCTCTTTTGCTAATCCTTCTCCATCTAAGGCAATGTATAAAAGAACTTTTACTTATGTTTAATTGGGAGAAACTATTAGTATATCTCAATATACTTTTCTACAGTAAAGTATATGTTTAATTTTGAACTTTTCTTTTATTGTTTACAAAAATTATTCATTTCCGTTTTGGAGCTCTGAGCCGTTACATGTTACAAGGGTTTTCTGATGCGAAGGGATGGCTGACTCTGCACAGCATTGGTGTGGCCAATCACGGGTCCCAACACAGGGGGCGCGGTTCTTCTGGCGCCTCCCGTTCCCATCATTGTCATCAGATGGGATGCGCGCGCAAAGCCAGTCAATTTTTCTTACTTGGCTGGCTGGATGATGACAGGATATGTCTCCTCCATGCGTTCCAGCTTGCGTCAGCACGCTGGAGCGCATTACTTGTGCGCGCAACTGTGCTGGGACGCGTGGACCGGAAGTGATGCCAGGGGTCAGCGATGACCCTTTTCACTTCCGGTAGAGATGTTACCATTTAGGTCGGGGCTGACGATACACATGTCAGACGCTGACCTGAACGGCTTGAGGGAGGACAGAACACCACATGCAGGACGCCAGCATATATCACTGCTCTGCCTACATTTATCCTGCCTCGGTCTATCTAAGGTAATTCCTCCTTGGTTCTCTCATTAAGTGATTAGTGCTTTATCTGGGCTAACTAGCCATATGCACCTGCTCTATTTATTTATTTCTATTTGTTTACTTATAGAACTGAAGTGGAAGCATATAGGATTGCTATTGGACCTTGTTGGCAGTATTACTTTTAACCTCATTACCACTGAGGTAACATACTCGCCTAGGACACTAGTATATGCTACCATTTTGCATATTCTTACCTTTTACCTTTTGCTGGCTCTTTTAAGGTAATTCCCTTTTCACTTACCTATTAATGGATGGGTGCTTTATTGGGGCTAATTAGCCGTATGCACCGATTTCATTCATTTATTTATTGATTTATTTACATATACATACACATACCTGTTTATTTATAGAACTGAATTGGAACCATTTAGGATCTCCATTGGACCTCACTGGCAGTGCTAATCTAAACCTCACCGTCATCGAGGTAATATACTTATTCAGTGTATTTGATGATCCTTAGTGCATGTACAGAAATGAGTAAATACATTACTAGAATGACAGCACTCAGTGTGGCCTATTTATTTATTTAATAAATTTGCTACAATTGTTATATATTCATATAACAGTTGGAAATTATTCCACTGTAGTGATATTATACTACTCTGTGCTCTCCTCCCTTTCTTTAGGAGTGATATAGATATAATATACAGACATCTACATTTCTACCTCAATTTCTTCCTTTTTGCTCGTGGCGAGCTCCCCAAAAACATCTCATTGTCCGCACCTGTCGAAATCAAGTGGATCTGGCTTCCACTGATTAGAAGTGTTTCAGTCTACCTCCTGACCGCATTGGTTTCTCCCTTGTCGATACTTAGGCAGCTTTTTCCTGCTTGGTTTTGAGCTTTTTAACGGAAGTGGTAAGCGCAATATATTTCTTTTTTACTTATATGTTACTTATATATTTACTTACAAAATTGAATGACGTAAATTGCTATATTGTACCTGTACTAATGACGTATATCTTTATGTCATACACAGACCACTACATGTAATAAAGAAACAGGAATATTTTGCAAGCCCTGACGAAGCACATCAGTGCGAAACTAGTTGGCAAATCCGCATCTATTTTCCTTTAATTTCTTTTCTTGTTAATGATTCATGATATTGTGGTCTCGATCATGTATATTTCATTATGTGAATAATTTTATGAAATGTTATATATATATATATAATTAAACAATTTTTGATACCGTCAAAAAACCTTTGTGTTTTGTGCGCCTACCTTTGATACTAAGAGCAACATACCTCACATTAAAAATCCCTATATTTGGAGAAGAACTTGTTTCTTCCTCCTTATAAATGCCAATCCTTTTAATCTACCCTTCTGATGGGATTGTGAGTGACTGTTGCTCAATAGGAAGTCATTCATTCACCTATATATCATTTCTTTGCCTATTTGGAACAGTTGCCCAATAGATGAGAAATGCATACAAGCCCTGGCTGGAACTAAGCTGACCTCGAACTAAGAATGAAAGCTCAGAAAGTAGCCCTTGCTTTTCAAAGCCTGCTTACATAATTGTTTATATTCACAAGAAGGGGCAAGATTGGAGCAGGAAGTTACTTTACAGACCTTAACATGACACCCCTTACCCTCAATTTTATTTTCCATGTTTTTATTGAAAATTTCAAATAAAAAGTACAATAAATTCGTTTTTATCGTTGCATTTCAGAAAATGCAATAAGCAGCTGCAGGGACTGCTATGTCCAAAGTTACAACCTTGAACATTTCTACATATGGCGGATACGATGAATGCCCTTAATCAGTGAATGAGACCTGACTGTTACATTTTTCTCCTAAATTAATCTGCCATCCACATTAATTCACTCAACTATTGATCTGCTCAACAAGCTGAATTTGCGCACTCAGTCAAATCTTAGTTTGAACAAATTATCCCTTAATCAATTACTGAGTTCTAATGAGAGAGTGGTTCATCATCCTAAGAAGGTATGAAATGTGTACAAATAACTTCCACTAATATATTTTACTTAATGTTGAACTTTTAAAATGAATCATCTATATATGGGTGAATGAAAATTTGGAGTTATTAAAGTGAGCTTATACCTTAAATTGTAAATGTGCCTGTGTAAAAGATTCATTAGCACAATTTCTGTGACTAAGCAAATGAGCAAAGAATGCAGTTTATTATACTGTATAATTTCTGATTGGAAGAAGCATAGCAATACCACACTTGTGTGAGAGCCTAGGCACACTCTGTTCTTGTAGCCAGTGGAGTATTTAGGTTTTGTGCTGCCTTAGGCTTGACTAAATTCGTGCAACCCCTAATTTAAATATGACCTACCCCTTCCTGTCAAGGTCACACCCCTTCCTGTTTAAGACCTGCGATTAAATTTTCCAGTGGGGACACTAGTTCTGAGGGCCTTGAGGGGGGGGGTGTGTTCCCTTAATCTGCAGAGATTTCCTCTCACTTCCTGTTTGGCTATGTGGCAGGAAATAAAGAGAAATGAACGGATGGCAAAAAAATTAACAGGGGCCAAATAGAAAAGGGGAAAATGAGAGTGGACAAATTTGGGACTGTACCGCCCAGGAAAGTGGGTCTCTTGTATCATGAGGATGTCAAGTCCGAGCGCTTTGTAACTATTAAAGATCTTTCGCCTTTTGACGGGGGAGTTCAGGCCCTGAACATTATGTGTGGCTATTTTGAGGGAGCTCTGTACGTGATCAGCCATGGGGATCCGAAAAGTCACTGTGTCTGTCTCCACCTCCACTCACCCTTAGATGTCTTCCGCTCTCCCAAACCTGCCAGCTGTCAGGATGGACATCAGGCATGCTCCCTTCCCTTTCTTTTTCTCTTCCCCCCACTTCTCTTTCTCTTTCCTACCTCTTATCCTTTTAAGATAGTTGTTTGACTTACGGGTAATGTTTTATATTCGTTTTTTTATAAAAAACTATTTGGCAACACTATAGGCCTAATTGAATTCGTAAGTACAAGCTAGAAGTGCAGTGAAGTCAAATTCGAACCCACTAATTTTCTTACGCATGCTTTTATTGGAGGGGTGGATTGGGGGGGGGGGGCCTGGCCGGGGCACAGAATGATCCCATTAGGGGTGCCCAGGACAGGTAGGACTCCCC
Source organism: Rana temporaria (assembly GCF_905171775.1). Classification (NCBI taxonomy): domain Eukaryota; kingdom Metazoa; phylum Chordata; class Amphibia; order Anura; family Ranidae; genus Rana; species Rana temporaria. The sequence goes on from NC_053490.1 coordinate 401,754,488, forward strand.
TGAGCGAGTGACTACTATATTCATTTTTTTCCCCTCCCCTTGCCCTGTTAGCAAGCTCGTATATTTCCTTTAATCAGCCTACAATCGGGCAATATGAAGTCGGTTGAGGCCTTGTTGCTGACATTTTGCCTTATTTGTTGAATGTTTTGATGTTGTAGACACGGCCTTTGGTCATACTGTAATTGTATTCTATATTTGGAAAAATAAAAATCTATTGAAAGTAAAAATTAACAGGGGCTATAACCATCCCTTACTCTATCCAAAATGTTGCCTATAGTTCTACTTTAAGCACAAATTTCTGCTAAATTTATGGAGGACTAAGAGGATATAACCATGCCAGTGGTGCAGCAGAAAACATATAGCACAATGATGAAGGTATGTGGTCCAGACAGTAAGCAAATGAAGGATTGGGGGCAAGAACAAATAAAACCATCTGTTTATTTTTCTCATCAGCAATCAACAGAAATAAAATTAAGATTCCCTATTATGTAAACTGACATAAGCAAATGATTGCAGGACAGTCCTACTATCTAACTGACAGGTATAGGTGAACACGTCAGTGTCCCTTGTGTATGCGCCATCCCTATCATACCAGCAGCCGTGCGGCCGCTTTATGGGGGCACCAGACCGATTTGTCTTGCGGCCCAGTCCACCTCATAAGACTGGCGCTGCACTAAAAGTGTAGCGCCAGCAGGCAGGGACTCTTTTCATGCTAGGCCAAGATACAACATTACGAACCTGTTAGGAGTTTGATAGGTATACCATCCCCCTTCCTGCTTCTAAATAATGGATTACACTGATGGTGTCATCAGGGCAATGGTCCCAGCAACTGGAAGAGCTGTTCCACAGAAACATTGTGAAATGTTTCTGTGGAAGTGAGTTTAGGCAAGGAAGCAGCTACAGAATGCTTACTGTAATTGGTATATCATTGTAATTGGTATATCATTAAAAAAGGACTGAACACTGTTTGAAGGAATTAGTTGCCAGAGTCTAGGTCTACTTTTACAAAACTAACCAATTCGATACTTAATTTTATTCTTTATATTGTGCCAGGAAATATAACTGGAAACATACCCTATTTAAATAACAATATATACTTTAACCCTTTCTTTTAAAACATTTTTTAACAGGAGGCCTTCTGTAATAAACCGTATGCAAAGTAGACGATACTGTGCCAAATCACCAACTAGTGAACTGGAGATTCCTGGGAGCCTCTGTCAATCGGGACGGGATAGCAGGTGCTGGTATCATTATTTGGGAGATTTGTTCCCCTGTTTAATGCGTCTCCTATTTCTTCCATCATATGGAGTACACGGTGACGCTTGGATGGATGTCACTGAAATAGCATTGATGCAAATATAGGCATATGCATCTCTACAATATTAGACACTTTGCTCCCGATTGTGTGATTAGGCTCCCAGCATTATAATTAGAGAACAGGTGGGATCAGTGGCGGTTCGTCCATAGAGGGCGCTGGAGCGCTGCCCCCTCTGGCTCTCACTGCCACTGAGTCTAATAACATAGATTCATGCATTGCACGAATCTATGTTATTGTCGCCGCTGCCGCTGTTCTATTCAGATGGCCGGACATGAGCGCCGACCATCTGAATAACGGCAGCTGGTTGGCTGTACGGAAGTGCCTATCAGAGCCAGCGGCTCTGATAGGCTTTCCGAGTACAGCCCTCAGGTCCCCGGAAGCTTATCCTCGGAACGCACGGGGGGTGCGTTCCTTGGCTAAGACTGACAGGCGTCTCAGCCAATCAGGTTGGCCAGTTCTGGCTACCGGTAACCTGATTGAAAAAGACATCGAGGGTCAAGGACGTGGATTGCTGACTCCAGTAAAGGTAAGTGCCGGGCGGGGGGGGGGGGAGGGGAATTTTACAGGGCACAGTGACATCAATGGGCACAGTGGCGACAATAGGCACAGTGGGGACAATGGGGACAATTGGCACAGCGGCATGAATGGGCACAGTGGCGACAATTAAAGGGCACAGTCACATCAATGGGCACAGTGGCGACAATAGGCACAGCGGGGACAAATGGCACATCGGCATGAATGGGCACAGTGGTCACAATTAAAGGGCACAGTGACATCAATGGGCACAGTGGCGACAATTAAAGGGCACAGTGGTGACAATTGGCACAGTGGCGACAATTGATGGCACAGTGGCTGTGTTTGATGGCATGGCACAGTGGCTGCATTTGATGGCATGGCACAGTGGTGACAATTGATGGCACAGTGGCTGCGTTTGATGGCATGGCACAGTGGCTGCGTTTAGGCATGGCACAGTGGTGCGAATTGACAGGACAGTGGCTGCGTTTGATGGCATGGCATAGTGACTGCATTTGATGGCATGGAACAGTGGTGACAATTCATGGCACAGTGGCTGCGTTTGATGGCATGGCATAGTGACTGCATTTGATGGCATGGCACAGTGGTGCGAATTGATGGCACAGTGGCTGCGTTTGATGGCATGGAACAGTGGTGACAATTGATGGCACAGTGGCTGCGTTTGATGGCATGGCACAGTGGTGACAATTGATGGGCATTTGATGGGCACAGTGAGGCTGCAATTTTTTTTCCGTTTGCGCCCCCCCAAAAATTTTGAGCACCAGCCGCCACTGGGTGGGATTGAGGTCATATTTGAGACTATTTTCTAGACATTGATGTATACCTCTTCCTACTGGAGACCTGGCTAATATTTGGACGTTTTGTCTGTGGGGATGCACTGCATTGTAGGATTTCATTATCCCTTTCCCTGAGCCAATTCCAGCAAGTTTTTACACTCAGCCCAAGAGCTGATCGATTGTAGATCTTCCATACTTAATAAACAAGTCCTTTACGTTCTTTCCTGAAGAAGCCATCATGGCAAAACATGTAGACAAATATGAACGTGATAAAAATGTGTATGTGATTACAGTTATTCATTGTCAATAGTAGGTTGTCTGTATATAGCTATGGCTATGACCGTACTGTATCCACCAGTTTTATGATATTGTTTTTCTAATAAATAAATATTTTTGCATATTTTTTATTTCAATTTTGAGTGATTTCTTATATATACTGATTTCTGCTCACCTTCCTGACCAACTAGTGAAGTGATGTAACCCAGAGTATTAATGTATAACTCCAATTTTGTGATCCCATTTAATATTATATTGCAAACAATGAGATCTTTCTATACAGTAGCTAAGATTTCTTGCTTTTGTGCTTTCAAAGCCTTCTAAATGATTACGTATCCAATGTTCTTAATGTTCATATTTTTCTTGTTGTCATAGAAGAAAACTCAACAGCATACATAATTAGTGTATGTTCCATGTTCTGATCACCAAGAGATGCTTTTGAGGACAGGCTGCTACAATTATTTGATATTGCAATTATTTAGAAGGAAAAATAATATATTTTAAGAAGTGCCTGCACTAAAGGGTCCTTTCAGTATGTAAATGATCTTTTCATTGAAACAGAACAAGGTATCCTGGCAACAAAAATAAAATTAAAAATCGAGTTCAATTTAACCAAACCAGTCTTGCTGTGCCAAATGATTGTTTAAAGCGAAGCATCATCTGCATGTCTAATTAATCATTTGTTTATTGCCACCCATGTAGCCAGAATCAGCTACGTTGATAAGTAACCTGAATCTGGGCCTCACACTGCCCTTGGGTCTCCCTACAGTTTATAAAAAAAAATAAGTTTTTTACAGAACACCCCATCATTCTCCTAGTCATCAGGCATAAATATACAGAGTATGGGAAGGGTAACACAGCTTTTTTATGTTCGGAAGAATCTCGTTAATGTTAAATAAAATGGATGTGGAAAAACGAAATAAAAACTATTTTCAAATAAAAATTTTAATTGATGTGTGCTTTTTGATGGCAGTCTAATTATCATTACAGTACCCTTTTGTACGAAATTCCGAGAATATATAATGTACTTTTTTCTGTATGTGCTGTGGCTTTACATTGTATATATTATTGTGTATGTTATTTCTTTTGAAAGTTCATTGTTTTTTACAACTTTGCAATTTTTCATTGATTGATTGCTGAGAACCAATCAGGAGTGCTGAATGTAAATGTTGACAAGGAACAGGTGGGTAGGAGGAGAGAACAGAGCGAGCAGAGAGATGCTCTCATTAGCTTGTTGCTGCCCTTTTATTGCCCCATCACAGACTGAGAAGATTACACTATTAGGTGGATTCAGAAAGTAGATACGTATCAGTAGATACGCCGGCCTAAGTCTGATTTTGCGCCGGCGCTAATTTAAGCGTATTCTGGAAACCAGATACGCTTAAATTAGGCTCAGATACGAGCGGCGTAAGTGTCTTACACCGTCGTATCCTAAAGTGTAATTTTTAGGCTGACCACTAGGTGGCGCTTCCATTGCGGTCGGCGTACAATATGTAAATCACTAGATACACCTATACACGAACGTACGCCCGGCCGACGCAGTACAGATACGCCGTTTACGTAACGCATTATCAGGCCTAAAGTTATTCCATCAAATAGCTGGAATAGTAATGTTAAGTATGGCCGTCGTTCCCGTGTCAAAATTCGAAAATTTTACGTTGTTTGCGTAAGTCGTCCGTGAATAGGGATTTACGTCATTTACATCCACGTCGAAATCAATAGGACCGTGCGGTGTAATTTGCCGCAATGCACACTGGGATATGTAGGTGGACGGCGCATGCGCCGTTCGTAAAATACGTCAATCACGTAAGATCACCCCCCATTACCATAAAACACGCCCCCTCAGCTAAATTTGAATTAGGCGCCCTTACGCCCGCCCGATTTACGCTACGCCGCCGTAACTTAGCAGGCAAGTACTTTGTGAATCATGTACTTGCCTCGCTAACTTACGGCGGCGTAGTGTAAACACGATACACTACGCCTCCGCAAAGTTAGGGCGGTGTATGTGAATCCACCTATATGTATTTCTGAGAGTGACACTAAACAATGGGCCAGATTCACAGAAGAGATACGACGGCGTAGCTCCTGATACTTTAAGATGTGCACCAGTACAAATAAAAAACAACACCCAGTTCAGTGCAGTGATAGGAAAATCTGATGTAATCACAGACACACTCCTGCTTCACAGATGAGGGATCTCCTCCACACAGACACCGCTCATGAAAAAAGAAAGGAGAGGAGACAACTCATTGCACAGATGGTAAGGCACCAAAGAAACAAAAGATATTCCTCTAGAAATAGCACACTCACGATACCGCCGTTCAAACAAAGCATAGATATCCAGTGCACCAATCCTCCATAGAGCCGCTCAGCTGATGTTGTATCTACTCATTCGGATCCACTGTCCGTCCCGCTCGTAGCTCCTCCCCCACGCGTTACGTCAATGGTCACTTGACTTAATCATGGGTCACTCCCCGTCCGCTCTCAGCTGCTGGTATTTATAGTCAGTGAGGCTAACAGGTAGAGACGGGAGCTCATTGCTGGCGTACAAAGGATTAAACATGCACTGTACAAAATATCTAGTGCATGTTAGCAATTTTAATACATAAGAACAATATAAAAACTTGTTTGTTTAAAACTTAAAAACTTTACCGGTTTAGCATTTATTTAAACAAACACTAGGGATATGCATCAAAGGCATAGCAGCCTCTAGTGGCTAAAGACGATATTACAGCTTGTATTGCAAAACCTTATTAAGCAATATCAATTAGACATAGACATAATCGCATCATTCATATACAATTATAAATATGCAATTACAAATATACAATTAAAAATCCCAAATATATTACAGTTTAAAAAACCAATAGGTATTCTAAAATTAATTCTAAAATTTTAAATTGCAGAGAGGAAAAATATGTATGTGTAAAACCAGATTAATTTAAGGCATTATCACAAAATTATTCAAATACTTAATTAGTTATCAGAGATGAAACAATTGAGGTCGAATTCTATATTTAACCCATTGGGCGATAAAGACCTAATTTCGTGTATCCATCTTGATTCTGATTGACTTAGGGTCCGTACCATATGGCTACCTCTCCAGTGGGGGTTGTATTTAGCAATTGCCCAAAATTTGAGATCTTTGGGATTCATATTATGGCACGAAGCAAAATGGCGCGACACATTATGATTCGGAAAGCCCTTTTCAATATTTTGAACGTGTTCCCTGAGCCTCTTCCATAGAGGTCTTTTTGTGCGGCCAATGTACTGCAGAGAACACGAACATTGTAGAGCATAGACGACTCCCTCCGTCCTACATGTTATTAAGTCTTTTATTTGATATTCCTTTTGTGTAACATTAGACGTGAAACTGGAACATTTTTGACCATTAAAATTGGTCTTCTTGCAGGCAAAACACCTTTTACAAGGGAAAAAACCTTTTCCCTGAAAGAAGGTTAGGGTATTTGATTTGGTGGGGGGATCGGGTACATTTTTTGCCACCAAATCCCTCAAAGAGGGAGCACGTCTATAGATTACCCTTGGCATACTTGGAAGTATACATTGCAGCTGTTGATCGGCTTGCAATATAGACCAATGCCGTTTGAAGATCGATTCCAGTTGTCTATGTTGGACATTATAATTCAAAATAACTGGTATATTGTCGTCCATGGTTTTGTTTATAATCTTATCTTCAATTAATGTCTCTCTCGGTATATCCAACACGTTTTTTATTTGCATCTGTATGAAGCTACTATCATATCCTTTTTTGGTGAATTTCTCGCCAATCCAGTTGGCTTGTTCCAAATAGGTTTGGGGATCGGTACAATTCCTGCGGATTCTTACTAACTGACCTTTCGGTATGTTGATGAGCCATGGATCATGATGGCAGCTATCTACCGGAATATAACTGTTCCGTTCTACCGGTTTGAAAAAGGTTTTCGTAATAATCTTTTGAGCTTCAAGTGTAATTTCTAAATCCAGAAATTGTATCTTTTTATCATTAATAGTATAAGTAAGTACAATATTTTTCTGATTAAGATTCAGTTTCTCAAAGAATTGGACTAATGATTCCGCATCTCCCTTCCATATGAGAATACAATCGTCAATGAATCTTTTATATAGAACCAATTGATCTGGCAAGTTCTGATAAATGGCAACTTCCTCCCACTCGGCCATAAAAACATTGGCAACACTAGGTGCGTATTTAGCTCCCATGCCAATGCCATTTAATTGCCGGTAATACTTTTGTCTATACCAAAAATAGTTATGTTGTAGGCCGAATGCCAAACATCTCAACACAAATCTATTCTGTTTGGACACAAGTGACCCAAATTTATTTAAAGCCCATTTGGATGCCTGAATTGCTTCTATATGATTTATAACAGTGTAGAGCGAGGACACATCAGCGGTTGCTAGTAGATAGTTCTCCGATGTTTCAACTTTTACAGTGTCCAAAATCTGAATCAAATGTTTGGTGTCCCTTAAGTAAGCCCTAGTTTGTGGGACCAAAGGTTGAATGAACTTGTCTACATACTGTCCTAATCTTGCATTTATGGACTGGATACCATTAATGATGGGTCTCCCTGGAGGTCTTAAAGGGTCCTTATGAATCTTCGGAATTGTATATATAATAGGAACCCTACAATTATCAGGGACTAAATACTTGAATTCTCTTTTATGAAGTACTCCTTTATCCCTTCCTCTTTGTACCAAATCAATTAGTTCTTCCTTGTATTCATTCGTAGGATTTCCTCTCAATTTGATGTATGTACTAGAATCTTGCAGTTGATTTTCCAATTCTTCATAATAGTATTCTTTTGAAAGTACCACTATAGCTCCTCCTTTATCCGCAGGTCTAATTATGACCTGTTTATTTTCCTCTAATTCTTTTATTCCTTTATGTATACTTGTGGAATCAGGGACTTTTTTTACTTTCAATTTGTCCAGGTCTCTGAGTACCAATTTATTAAAAACTTCAACATGTTCATTATTGTGGACTTGGGGATTAAATAATGATTTATTCCTCAGTTGACTATGTTGAACTCTCCCCAGAAGATTTTGGTCCTGTACTCCTTTAATAGGTTGGTTCATCATATATTTTTTGATATTTAGCTTCCTGGTATACTTCTGTATATCTACATAGACATCAAATTTGCTTAGGTTGCGTTTTGGTGCAAACTTAAGCCCTTTATCCAGAGTTAAAAGTTCCGTACGTGTTAGTTCAATCCCACTAATATTGTAAATGCCCTCCCCTACTGGACTTTTCTTCTTTTGGATCTTGTGTCCGCCTCTGCATCCTCTCTTTCGTTGGGGCTTCGCATATGTGTCATTTGATCGTACCGTGGAGGAGTTCTCTCGCTCCGACGATACTCTAAAAAAGAACGTGAATCATTTTCCTCTCTGTAGTTACCCAGTGGTTCATATTTATTATGCGTGGGTATGGGACTTCTTCTATTATCATACTGATAATAGTCCCTGGGAGTTGAGCTCCCATAATTATATTGTTGGGATGGTGGTCTAGATTGCTGTTGGGGATAATTGTCCCTAGGATCCCTGCAGTCATGTGTATAGTACTGGTGATCATGTTGGTAACCGTACTGTTGTCCCCCTTGGTGATCTTGTCGATTTTGCGGAGGTTTAGACTGTTTCTGATTATTCTTATTTTTCCAAGCCGGTTTTCTCGGAGATTTAGATCTTGGTTTTTGATTGTTCTTATTCCCCCACCAGGGTTTTGGGGTTCTCGGTTCATTATGATCATTTCTTGTTGATCTTGGTGGATTATTGGAACCATAACCGTTAGGATTGTCCCTATACAATCTACCATCCTCACCTCCATTACTACCAGTAGGGGAGGGCATTTACAATATTAGTGGGATTGAACTAACACGTACGGAACTTTTAACTCTGGATAAAGGGCTTAAGTTTGCACCAAAACGCAACCTAAGCAAATTTGATGTCTATGTAGATATACAGAAGTATACCAGGAAGCTAAATATCAAAAAATATATGATGAACCAACCTATTAAAGGAGTACAGGACCAAAATCTTCTGGGGAGAGTTCAACATAGTCAACTGAGGAATAAATCATTATTTAATCCCCAAGTCCACAATAATGAACATGTTGAAGTTTTTAATAAATTGGTACTCAGAGACCTGGACAAATTGAAAGTAAAAAAAGTCCCTGATTCCACAAGTATACATAAAGGAATAAAAGAATTAGAGGAAAATAAACAGGTCATAATTAGACCTGCGGATAAAGGAGGAGCTATAGTGGTACTTTCAAAAGAATACTATTATGAAGAATTGGAAAATCAACTGCAAGATTCTAGTACATACATCAAATTGAGAGGAAATCCTACGAATGAATACAAGGAAGAACTAATTGATTTGGTACAAAGAGGAAGGGATAAAGGAGTACTTCATAAAAGAGAATTCAAGTATTTAGTCCCTGATAATTGTAGGGTTCCTATTATATATACAATTCCGAAGATTCATAAGGACCCTTTAAGACCTCCAGGGAGACCCATCATTAATGGTATCCAGTCCATAAATGCAAGATTAGGACAGTATGTAGACAAGTTCATTCAACCTTTGGTCCCACAAACTAGGGCTTACTTAAGGGACACCAAACATTTGATTCAGATTTTGGACACTGTAAAAGTTGAAACATCGGAGAACTATCTACTAGCAACCGCTGATGTGTCCTCGCTCTACACTGTTATAAATCATATAGAAGCAATTCAGGCATCCAAATGGGCTTTAAATAAATTTGGGTCACTTGTGTCCAAACAGAATAGATTTGTGTTGAGATGTTTGGCATTCGGCCTACAACATAACTATTTTTGGTATAGACAAAAGTATTACCGGCAATTAAATGGCATTGGCATGGGAGCTAAATACGCACCTAGTGTTGCCAATGTTTTTATGGCCGAGTGGGAGGAAGTTGCCATTTATCAGAACTTGCCAGATCAATTGGTTCTATATAAAAGATTCATTGACGATTGTATTCTCATATGGAAGGGAGATGCGGAATCATTAGTCCAATTCTTTGAGAAACTGAATCTTAATCAGAAAAATATTGTACTTACTTATACTATTAATGATAAAAAGATACAATTTCTGGATTTAGAAATTACACTTGAAGCTCAAAAGATTATTACGAAAACCTTTTTCAAACCGGTAGAACGGAACAGTTATATTCCGGTAGATAGCTGCCATCATGATCCATGGCTCATCAACATACCGAAAGGTCAGTTAGTAAGAATCCGCAGGAATTGTACCGATCCCCAGACCTATTTGGAACAAGCCAACTGGATTGGCGAGAAATTCACCAAAAAAGGATATGACAGTAGCTTCATACAGATGCAAATAAAAAACGTGTTGGATATACCGAGAGAGACATTAATTGAAGATAAGATTATAAACAAAACCATGGACGACAATATACCAATTATTTTGAATTATAATGTCCAACATAGACAACTGGAATCGATCTTCAAACGGCATTGGTCTATATTGCAAGCCGATCAACAGCTGCAATGTATACTTCCAAGTATGCCAAGGGTAATCTATAGACGTGCTCCCTCTTTGAGGGATTTGGTGGCAAAAAATGTACCCGATCCCCCCACCAAATCAAATACCCTAACCTTCTTTCAGGGAAAAGGTTTTTTCCCTTGTAAAAGGTGTTTTGCCTGCAAGAAGACCAATTTTAATGGTCAAAAATTTTCCAGTTTCACGTCTAATGTTACACAAAAGGAATATCAAATAAAAGACTTAATAACATGTAGGACGGAGGGAGTCGTCTATGCTCTACAATGTTCGTGTTCTCTGCAGTACATTGGCCGCACAAAAAGACCTCTATGGAAGAGGCTCAGGGAACACGTTCAAAATATTGAAAAGGGCTTTCCGAATCATAATGTGTCGCGCCATTTTGCTTCGTGCCATAATATGAATCCCAAAGATCTCAAATTTTGGGCAATTGCTAAATACAACCCCCACTGGAGAGGTAGCCATATGGTACGGACCCTAAGTCAATCAGAATCAAGATGGATACACGAAATGAGGTCTTTATCGCCCAATGGGTTAAATATAGAATTCAACCTCAATTGTTTCATCTCTGATAACTAATTAAGTATTTGAATAATTTTGTGATAATGCCTTAAATTAATCTGGTTTTACACAATATACAATTGTATATGAATGATGCGATTATGTCTATGTCTAATTGATATTGCTTAATAAGGTTTTGCAATACAAGCTGTAATATCGTCTTTAGCCACTAGAGGCTGCTATGCCTTTGATGCATATCCCTAGTGTTTGTTTAAATAAATGCTAAACCGGTAAAGTTTTTAAGTTTTAAACAAACAAGTTTTTATATTGTTCTTATGTATTAAAATTGCTAACATGCACTAGATATTTTGTACAGTGCATGTTTAATCCTTTGTACGCCAGCAATGATGGAGATGTGTAATCACTCCCTCGCTCCCGTCTCTACCTGTTAGCCTCACTGACTATAAATACCAGCAGCTGAGAGCGGACGGGGAGTGACCCATGATTAAGTCAAGTGACCATTGACGTAACGCGTGGGGGAGGAGCTACGAGCGGGACGGACAGTGGATCCGAATGAGTAGATACAACATCAGCTGAGCGGCTCTATGGAGGATTGGTGCACTGGATATCTATGCTTTGTTTGAACGGCGGTATCGTGAGTGTGCTATTTCTAGAGGAATATCTTTTGTTTCTTTGGTGCCTTACCATCTGTGCAATGAGTTGTCTCCTCTCCTTTCTTTTTTCATGAGCGGTGTCTGTGTGGAGGAGATCCCTCATCTGTGAAGCAGGAGTGTGTCTGTGATTACATCGGATTTTCCTATCACTGCACTGAACTGGGTGTTGTTTTTTATTTGAAACACTGGTGCACATCTTAAAGCACAATTGGACATATTTTGTGGATTTGTTCCTATATTGTTTTATTTTACTCAAAGCTTGAATCACTGTTTAGCACGGTTGGCATCATTATTTAAGTTAGTAATTAGCGCAATATTTCCATATACACATTTTTCTACTTTGTTTGACCCACTACAAAATATTTTTGCAGCTTTTTATTATTTGGTGATTTATTAATGGTATATTTTTGATTATTTAATTTAGCGCTGTAGTTATTTTTACTTATCTCCTGATACGCCGTCGTATCTCTGTGATCCGCCCGTCCTAACTTTGCGACTGATTCATAGAATCAGTTACGCATAGATAGCCATAAGATCCGACAGGTGTAATTGACTTACACCGTCGGATCTTAGGATGCAATTCTAGGCCGGCCGCTAGGTGGCGATTCCATTGCGGTCGGCGTAGAATATGCGAATGACTAGTTACGGCGATCCACGAAGATCCGCGCATTCGTCGCAATCCCGTACGTCGTCGCTAGTCGTTTTTACCCGTCGCAAAGTTACACCTGCTTTAACTTGGCTTATCTTTAGATCAGCCATGTTAAAGTATGGCCGTCGTTCCCGCGTCGAATTTCGATTTTTTTTTGTTTGGCGTAAGACGTCCGGGAATATGAAATGCCGTAACGCACGTCGCATTTCAAAAAAACGTTGGGGCGCCGTAATTTCGCGCAATTCACGTCGGGAAATTTCCTAACGGAGCATGCACAGAACGTTCGGCGCGGGAACGCGCCTAATTTAAATGGTGCCCGCCCCATTTGAATTAGGCGGGCTTGCGCCAAGCGCATTTACATTACACCGCTGCAAGTTTACAGGTAAGAGCTTTCTGAAACGGGCACTTACGCTGTAAACCTGCGGCGGTGTAACGAAAATGGGATACGTTACGCCGCCGTGGAGTAACGTAATTGTCTCTGAATCTGGCCAATGTTCTTAAAATCAAAAAATAGTCCATACACGTCCACTACCTAAAATGTAATTCCAGTAAAATTCTAACTAAGGCCAAATCTACTACCACCCACACTCACAAGATTATTCTACATACTTGGTAAAAGAAAACATATGTATACTTACCTATTAAAAAAAAAAGAAAACAGCAGGGTACGCCAGACTAAGAGTAGCGGTTAACTAAACAGGAATTTATTAAATATATAGCCAAATGGCTACATAGATAAAAGATAGACAGGCATCTAGTAAATGGTGGTGTCTAGAGTTTACGTAGGTGCCCCGGGCGAAAACCACAATGAATCGCCACTCCCAAGCCAAGTATGTCCAAGCCAGGTGAGAGAGTCTCAGCTGATCGGTCTCATAACCAGCATGGAATGCACTGGGTGTCGGCCGGATGTGATGTTCACAAACAAGCCTGACTGGTTGTAAAGGCTCAAGGTTTTTTACCCTCAAACCTCTGTACAGGAGTCAGGTGGAAGATGGAGATGCAGTGCTGAGGAGGCTGTCGGTGGCCCTTGAGGCAAACCGCCTAGTCTGGGAGGGGGGGGGGGGGGGTCTGTCTCAGGCCAGGTCTCAGGTGCTGGCCTGGAAGGATCCTACCACAGAAGAAGTTCAAAGGAGGCTTTCCTGAGAGGCAGCGGGAGCAAGGAGAGGACAGTGTGAGTACTACAGCATGGCGAAAGGACTTACAAGGGGAGAGACTGCCACATGTAGCAGGTCTCTCTTGAGGGCAGTGGTCTGCTTAAGACTTTTAGAGCCTTGCCCTGGGAGTGTCAGTCAGGTAGACTGATGAAGAGGCAGCCGGATGGACTAGCATTATCGTGCAGTAGTACAGCTGGGTCCTGTGTCTACAGGGGAGTTGGAGGTACTCCAGGATGCAGTTCACAACACATTGTGCTACTTTTTAGAGACACTAAGAGTTGCTAGCCTGTAAGGGGAGGTTTCTAATCTAACGGAATTAAAAAGAGAAGGCTCCTTTAAGTGCAGCAGCATTAAACTTTTGCCAAAGAGTTAATAACACTTGCTAAAGGTGGATGTTTGGAAACTCATCATTGTATAAAAGAGTGCAGCTGAAGGTATTGTCCTGGGGTGATCATGTCTGTAATGGATGTTGTGGATTCGGAACTGTCCAGCAGAGGGAAACTGCATAATCAGGAACCAGGAGAGATGGCTATGTTGGAGTAAACCAGCATAAGATGCTGGACTCGTGGGTGATGTCACAGGCTGGAAATTATGTCAGTAATGGGGGGCGCATTTCAGAGCATCTGATAGGCTCCTTCTTTATACCAATTGTAAGGGGTTAGCTCGGTAGCGGGGTGTGTGACCCCCTGGATGGGTTCACTACACACAGAATTTATGCAGAAAGGCAGTCGAAGACGGTTGAAAACAAAGATTTTGGTTTATTCTTCTATCTTGCTGGAAACAAGTGCAAGCATCCAAACAGCATAAACAAAATCAAACATAAAATAAACCCTGGCCACTTGGGGCGTCTATCTGCACCACACAGGAACCTATCTATGGAGTCTGGCACAGCCTAGTGCTGGGCAGACACTGTTGGTCATACAGCAGAAAAACAATAGTCTTTTGATTTTTATCACACAGAAAAATCAATCACCTCCTCACCTCCTCAGAAGACTTTCAGTACACTGCTCTCCTTCCTCACAAAGCCTCAGGATGCAGCAAATAAGTGGTAATCCTCTGGATTACTTATAGAGGCCTTAATTGCCTCATTCTGAACAGCTGAAGTTTTCCAACGCCCTTGGACCTTTTCTGGCTACTTTTGCAGCCAACGCCTAATAACAATTGGTGTATTGTCTAAACAAGGCAGCAATGTATGCCCCGTCTGTGACAACACCCACAGATTTACCTGACTTCCTGTCACACAATGGCTATACACAACATCCATTTTTGACATGATTACCCCAGGACTATACCTTCAGCTGGACTCTTTTATACAATGATGAGTTTCCAAACCTCTACCTCTAGTAAGTGTTTTTTACCCTTTGGCAAATTAAAAGTTTAATGCTGTTGCACTTAAAGGTGGCTTCTCTTTTTTTATCCTGTTTCTTCAGAGTTGTTGCTTTCCTCTTGAAGTGCTGCCTCAGTGACCTTACAGACATACATCAGCCAGAGCTATATTAAAATGATTGTAAGCCTTGGTTTTTTTAAAATGTAAAATAACAAACATGTCATACTTACCTCAACTGTGCAGCTCGTTTTGCACAGAGTGGCCCCAATTATCCACTTATGGGGTCCCTCAGCTGCTCTCTTTGCTCTTCCATGCATCAGATAACCCCCTAGAAGAAGCGCTCTCCTGGGGGGTTACCTTGCGGGCACGCTCCTGAGTTTAGCATTTGACGTCCATGGACACAAATGCCATCCTTGGCCCCTGCCCCCTGGCGCCCACACCATTGGATTTGATTGACAGCAGCGGGAGCCAATGGCTGCACTGCTATCAATCTATCCAGTCAAGAGCCGGAAGCCCGTGCAAAGAGGGACAGCGGGTCTCTGCCAAGGGAAATACGGGGCTCAGGTAAGTAAAACGGGGGGGGACTGGAGGGCCGATCACTACCAGAAGTTTTTCCACCTTAATGCATATGACACATTTAGGTGAAAAAACATGAGGGTTTACAACCCCTTTAACCCTTTGAGGATATTTTCTCTGGTCAGATACGGCTATCCAGAAGCACCCTTATTTTCTTATCCTTCTAATCCAGGGATATTCAATTAGTGGACCTCCAGCTGTTGCAGAACTACAAGTCCCATGAGGCATAGCAAGACTCTGACAGCCACAAGCATGACACCTAGAGGCAGAGGCATGATGGGATTTGTAGTTTTGCAACATCTGGAGGTCCGCTAATTGCATATCCCTGTTCTAATCTAACAGAAACTATTAGCCTGTACAGAGAAATCAAGTGGAGCTGTACAGAAGAATCAATCAGAGTTGTATATATCGAGGAAGTTGTCCCTGGTTTTGTCACTTTCAAGTTGGGCATTCCATAATTACTATCCCCATCCAAGTTATTACCTCCTAATTAAAAACAAAGTTCAAGGACTGTTCACTGTGTCTGGATGAAAGCGCAAAATGTTGTGTGCCTGGTTGTGCAGCAGTGGGGAACTCTGTAGCCTGCAACCCCAACGGGAGTAGTGCTACATGTCTGCAGGAAACCCAAGGGCCATAGAGGAAGTGCCAAAGGACCACATGCAGCCCCTGAGTCGCAGGTTGGGCACCAGGGCTGTAGCTGCTCTGAAGGTCCTAAACCTGGCTGCATAGAAGTACAATATTTTTGCAGGTAAAATAGCTCCCATATATTTAATTTAGCTCTGCAATTTTCTATTTGCCTGGAGTTCAACTTTAAATGCTGTACACAGCCTTCATTTGGAATGAAATATCATTAACATAGCACTGTCTGCATGAAAACGTACAGTTCAAGATGGAACCCTACAGCAGCAATGCATTCTGAAAATTACTGATTACTCCTGACTCATTTAAAGAAAAAAGATGCTCAATAGCACATCGAGGTTACCAATTTTATTCAGTGCTGTTGACTCATACTGCATCTCTGAGGAGGTTCTCAAAGGAAACCTATATTGAAAAAAATATGTTGGATCCTATTTCTCTGCCTTAGAAAATGATTGTTTCCTAGTTGTTATGCTGATACCATGGATATAATACTTTCCAAGTGACTGACACAGAGGGCACAGATCAAGAGACCTGACTTTATTATTTTTTATTGTTGACTTGAATTGTGCATGTACTGTATGCCGCAAACGTCTGTGGTGCTTAATCTTCAGGCTAGATTAAAGTGTATCTGTACTAAAAAAAAAAGATATTGCAGCTTACCGTGTTTTATATGTGATGGATTCATTTGTTTTCTATCTCAGGATTCCTTTTCCCTTAACCCAGAATTCCTGGAAATTACATAATTTCTGTCTGTGAGTGGCTATGCTCACCTTCCCACTGTATCTATAGAGGGAGCTTTGTTTTGTACTCAGACTGGACTTTAACCAATTTTGGACCACCCACTGTACATATAAGGTTGTGCGAAACAATGTACTGGTTACGCTGTGCGTGCCCGTGGGTAGGGTGCGCGTGCTCGCCCCCACGATCCCTATGGCGATAGAATTTGTTTCAGAACCGATCAGTCTACATGCCTGGGCCAATTATTTCTGGCCTGGGCCTGCTGATCGGTTCTGGCGAATGACAGACTGTCCTCTGCCTGTGTAATGTAAACACAGGCAGAGGAAGTGATGTCATCTCCTCTCAGGAGCCCTTTTCGGTTCCAGCGAGCAAGGAGAAGACATCTACAGTGAGTACACCAAGCATTACACTGACACCGGTACACATAGGCACACTTTTAACCACCTGATCACCCCCCCCAGTTAACCCTTTCACTCCCAGTCACAGTGTCACCAAGTGCAGTTTCCAGATTTTTCACTGATCACTGCATTGGTGTCACTTGTGACACTAAACAGCGTTAGGGCAGTTAGTGGCAGTTAGTAGTAGGCTCAAGTAGGTTTAGGGCACACCCATATATTACCCCAAAGATTTAACCCCTTGATCACCCCCCAGTTAATCCTTTCACCCCCTGTTACAGTGTCACTAGTATAATGTACAGATCTACAGTATTTTCATATCGCTGTATTAGTGTCACATGTAATGCTACTTAGCCAGTTAGCTAGTCTGTGTCACTGTTAGTTTTGTACCAGGCATATTTTTCCTAATAAAGGTTTAACCCCTTAATCACCCCCCAGTTAACCCTTTCACTCCCTGTCACTGTGTCATTCGTATAGTGTACAAATCTCTTTTCTGATCACTGTATTAGTGTCACAGGGCATGGCATGTGTAAGCAATTTATAACTTCAGTGACAGCTATGGGCTAGATTCAGAAAGGAGTTACGTCGGCGTATCTCCATCTCCAGATACGCCGTCGTAACTCTGAATGAGGGCCGTCGCATCTCGGCGCCTGATTCATAGAATCAGATACGCCTCAATGTTGCCTAGATACGAGCAGCGTAAGTCTCCTACGTCGTTGTATCTTAGGGTGCATATTTACGCTGGCCACTAGGGGCGCTTCCGTAGATTTCTGCGTAGAATATGCAAATGAGATAGATACGCCGATTCAGAAACGTACGTGCGCCCGGCGCATTGATTTACGTCGCTTTCGTTAGGCTTTTTCCGGCGTAAAGTTACCCCTGCTATATGAGGCATAGTCAATGTTAAGTATGGACGTCGGGGCCAGCGTCGAATTTTGCGTTGTTTATGTCGTTTGCGTAAGTCGTACGCGAATAGGACTGTGCGTAACTTACGTTCACGTCTAAAGCAATGACTATTTGCGGCGTCATTTGGAGCATGTGCACTGCGATACTTTCACGGACAGCGCATGCGCCGTTCGTTAGTATCATCAATTACGTGGGGTCACAATTAATTAGCATACAACAGCCCGCTACCAGCCTATTTTGAATTAGGCGGGCTTACATCGGTCCATATACGCTACGCCGTAGCGGGCGCAAGTTCTTTCTGAATATGGGACTTGCCTCTCAAAGTTACGGCGGCGTAGCGTATATGAGATACGCTACGCCCGCATAAAGATAGGCATTTGTTTCTGAATCTAGCCCTTTGTGGGGTTTTTTTTGTCAATGGTCAATCACTTGTGACAACAAATAAAATATTCAATGTGCTCAACGTGCCTCTCAGGAAATTTCTTGGGGTGTCTACTTTCCAAAAAGGGGTAATTTAGGGGGTGGGGTTGTACTGCCCTGCCATTTTAGAACCTCAAGAAATTAGATAGGCAGTAATATAAACTAAAAGCTGCGTAAATTCCAGAAAATGTACCATAGTTTGTAGACGCTATGGGCCAGATTCACAGAACAAATACGCCGAAGTATCTACTGATACTCCGGCGTATTTTCAAATTTGCCGCGTCGTATCTTAATTTGTGATTCACAAACAAGATACGACGGCTTTTTGCTAAGATCCAACAGGCTTACGGCTTCGTACGCCTTCGGATCTTAGGCTGCAATACTTCGGCCGCCGCTGGGTGGAGTTCGCGTTGTTTTCCTGCGTCGGGTATGCAAATTAGCTTTTACGGCGATCCACAAAGCTACTCGTGTGCATAACGTTGTTTTTTCCCGTCGCAAAGTTAAGCAATCTTTTTCATTGCTTAACTTTACACCAGCCATGTTAAAGTATGGCCGTCGTTCCCGCTTCGAATTTTACATTTTTTCGGGGTAAGTATGGCGTGAGTACGTTACGCAATGTCGCCATTCACAAACACGTCGGGGCGCCGTAATTTCACGCAAAGCACGTCGGGAAAATTGCAAACGGAGCATGTGCAGAACGTTCGGCGCGGGAGCGGGCCTAATTTAAATGGTACATGCCCCATTTGAATTAGGCGGGCTTGCGCCGGACGTCTTTACGATACACCGCCGCAAGTTCACAGGTAAGTGGTTTGTGAATCAGGCACTTACGCTGAAAACTTGCGGCGGTGTAACGTAAACGGGATGCGTTAAGCCGCGGTGCAGGTACCTGAATCTGGCCCTATAACTTTTGCGTAAACCAATAAATATACACTTATTGAATTTTTTATTTTTTTACCCAAGACATGTGGCTGAATAAATTTTGGCCTAAATGTATGACTAAAATTGTGTGTATTGGATTTTTTTAACAACAAAAAGTCAAAAATATCATTTTTTTTTCAAAATTTTTGTTTATATCGCAAACATTTTTAATTCCAGAGGTGATCAAATACCACCAAAAGAAAGCTCTATTTGTGGGGAAAAAAAGGACACAGGAAATTTTGTTTGATTACAGCAATGCCAAATTGCAAAAAGTGCTCTGGTCATTTGGGGGTAAAACCTTCCGGGGCCTAAGTGGTTAAACACGTTTCCTTTGTTCATTTGCTTTTGTTTAATCTCGCAGGATGTTACAAGGAGACTGCTGTTCTGGCAAAATCAACAGATATTTTTTGTACTTTAATATTCAGTCACCACATCTAAGGACTGGTAACTTGGTAAGGAAGCTGCACAACACAATTTTGATTCTATATTTTAAAGCTACATTTACAATTAACCATTGAGATTAGAAATATCTTGTCCTGTGATTTTCAAAATTCCTAAAGTCCAAATATTGCCCATGGAATTCTTGCACATCGGGGAGTTATAGAACAATATGCCATTGTTTTGCTGTATTGGTGCAGAAAACAGCAGACACCACTGTTCACAGCTTGGATGAATAAGAAATCTTTCAGTATTTTATTTTTTTCAAGTAATTTGCAGCAGAATATCTGTTTGTATGTTAAAGCAAACATTGAGTAAAATTACAAAATTAATTAAAATAAGAAATTGTTTTTAGATAAAATTAAATTAAATTAAATACAATTGCGACAATATATTGCTAATAGGTTACAGCTTGCCTATAGTCCCTGCTAATCATATCCCCTTTATATTTTCTAAATAATTAAATCATTTAGCCTACATATGTACATGTTTAGTGTGTTTGAACACTGTACACATGTGACAAACTGCATAAACTGTGCATGTGTATATACGGAATATTAAGACACATTAATGTTTAATCATCTGTTGGTGCTTCTCCCATAAGTGCACAGTGAGAATACATTTGAAGCCACAAACACAAATAAACACCAAGTGATCTACTAATTATTAAACCTATAGGGAATATGTTAGTAGAAAAACAAAAAATTTTTTTTTTTCAGATTAGTATTCTAATACATGTTAAAGCGGGGGTTCCGGCCATAATATTTTTTTGCAAGCTAAAATGAATCACATTAAATAGTCCCTGAAACATATTAATAGCTCCCCAATAGTTCCAGAAATCATTGCAAACACTTGCCTTATATCCTCCAGCTCATGTTGTGGCCGTATCCATGTGTGGGCATGTGAAGCCCAGTTCCTTTTTTTTCCTGGTTTTCAGCGAGAGGTGCATGCTGGGCTATTTCTAGGCACAGTAATGCCCAGAGACTTCTGGGAAATTAGTGTCATAATTTCCCAGGAGACAATGGGGTCTTAGGACAGGAAGTTGGACCACCTAGAACCAGGAACTAGGCAGATTACGAATACTGCCTAGTAACAGCCAGATAGAAGTGAGTAAAAAAAAAAAAAATCATGGCATGGCATGCCATGAATGCAACCGTTTTGGGAAACCATTAACTAGTTACCGACCGCCCACCGTCGTTATACGTCGGCAATTTAAAGATGGATATCTCGGTAACGGCAGCAGCTGCTGCCACAACCAAGATATTTATCTCTTCAGTGGGCGGTCCTGTCAACGATAAAGGCGGTCTCCGCGGCGGATTCGCCGCGAGATCGCCGTTATCGGTGGCGGGAGAGGGGCCCCCCCTCCCGCCGCTCTCCCGCTCCTTCCGCCGCTTACCGTAGCCGTCGGTAGCGGCCAGCGTCTTAAAGAAACTTTTTTTTTTTTTTTTCAATTTCTTTATTTTCAAAATAAATTTTCCTCTTCATTTATACAAAACATGGAAAATAGCAATCGTCTTTAACAAATGTAAGTAAATGTAAGTAAATAAATCCAAATACATTCAAAAGAACGTATCACAATACAATCTCTCTATTCGTTCCTCTCCGAGGAGAGGAAGAAAAGAAAGAGAGAAAGGGAAAAAGAGAAAATGACAGCTTAAATTTTATTTTTTTTGCATTTAAGCCTAAATATGAGATGTGAGGTCTTTTTGAACCCAGATCTCATATTTAAGAGGACCTGTTTACATTCCTTGTAATAGGAATAAAAGTGATAATTTTTTTTTTATTTCAGTGTTAAAAATTGTAAAATAAATAAAATAAATAAAAATAAATACGAAAACAAACAAAACATTTTTTTAAAGCGCCCCGTCCCGACGAGCTCGCGCGCAGAAGTGAACGCATACACGAGTAGCGCCCGCATATGAAAACGGTGTTCAAACCACACAAGTGAGGTATCACCTCATAGGTGGAATAATTTTAGGCCACCTAAGGCCTTACGGAAACTACATACTTCGACTGCGGCGGGCTCGCGTACGTTCGGGAATCGGCGTACAAGCTCATTTACATATTCTACGCCGGCCGCTATGGAAGCGCCATCTAGCGGCCAGCTGAAAAATTGCAAGCTAAGATAGAACGGCGCAAGCCGTCCTATCTTAGCTTTGTTTAAGCGTATCTCTGTTTGAGCATACGCTTAAACTAACGCCGGCGTAGATTCAGAGTTAGGCCGGCTTATCTACTGATAAGCCGGCCTAACTCTTTCTGAATCTACCTAATAGTGTTTAGTTCCACTTTAACTGAACAAAGTCTGTACAGTAGTCATATTCTAGAAGCTTGTTGAACAAAGTGGCCGAACATCTCCCTCTTTTATCAGGGCACCAGCTGAAGAGGGTAAATAAGAGGGAGGAGATGATGGACAGCCGCACTCCAATAAAGTGTAAAAAATGGTGCCTTTTATTCCAGTAAAACAAAAACTACAACAGCAAAAAAAACGCAAGCAGTGGGTTAACAGAGCTGACGCGTTTCACAACGATAACTGATGCTTACTCATGAGTAAGCATCGGTTATCGATGTGAAACGCGTCAGCTCTGTTACCCCACTGCTTGCGTTTTTTTTTTTTTGCTGTTGTAGTTTTCGTTTTACTGGAATAAAAGGCACCATTTTTTACACTTTATTGGAGTGCGGCTGTCCATCATCTCCTCCCTCTTATTTATGCGTTGTGCATTGCCTGCACCCATTGGGTTTTGAACCATACTCACCGCTGAAGTGCATTTGTCTAGAGCGGCGGTTTTCTTTCTCTACAGCTGAAGAGGGTGATGCAGTTAGATGTGGACAGAAACCTCCACAACAGGCTGTACACAGGTATGGCTGAAGAAGTCTTTGGCAGAGCAAACCATGCATGAGAGCAACTCCACATTACCCACCAATGGGGCTGGGGCTTAGGTCAATGTGGGGTGGTGTTGTGTCTTTCTGTGCTCTAGGCACATCTCTGATGTAGGTGGGACCTGTGCCTGGTTGCATTTAGCTAGCCTAGTCACCACTGCTCTATCAGGGATAGTCCCACTGGCCACAGGAAGAAGGGAGGAACTGCAATACATATCCCCTGGGAAAGTCCAGGGAAGACCAGGGACTGATTGGAGCCCAGGAGATTGTAGGAGCCTATGGGATCTTGGATAAAGGAATCAAATTCTAACTATACTTAAACCTGTTCCCACCCTCATTCTATACCTAATCTACTGTACCTGCCCTGTAAATGAAAGATGTATATACTTACCTATGCTGAGAGCATTCTGGACTGGTCACATGATCAGCTCCCAGCGCTGGCTTCATTGTAGCAGAGGAACAAAGCCAAAATGAATGCTGTGAAGAAAATAGACTTTATTCTGTATTTTCTCACAGGTTCGGTTTTCTTTTAAGAACCCCTGGACCGATCTGGGTGAAATTTTGATATGTTGGTCCCCCAGATCAGGGGATATGTAATTGTAGTGATACCTTGTGTGGAAAGGGGTGTTCAAACTTTTGGGAAAATTGTGTGCTCTCTGCCTGGAGATAATCGGTTTATTCC
The DNA here is from genome assembly GCF_905171775.1 of Rana temporaria. Taxonomy (NCBI): domain Eukaryota; kingdom Metazoa; phylum Chordata; class Amphibia; order Anura; family Ranidae; genus Rana; species Rana temporaria. The sequence goes on from NC_053490.1 coordinate 401,777,837, forward strand.
TTAACTGATCTCAATATCTCCCAGGCAGAGAGAGGGCGGGTGTATTATAAAAGCTTGCTGTGGTAATGTTGTCTGCTACTGTCATGTAAATGAACCTTAGTCTGGCTCTCAAGACACTGTATTGTGTGAATTTCTATTGATGATAAATGTGTATTGGAGGCTCGTTAGTACCCATTGTATGCTGTTGTGGGTGGAGTGTGTCATTGTCCATCTGATTACTGCAAGTATTCTTTTTGGTGTATATAAGAGCCTGCCTTCTTAATAAAGATGTTCTATGCCTGGTACACCCTTCATGAAGTCTTGGCTCATGTTTGGGGGAATATTCTAACCATTGGGAAAAATCATCCTGGAAACTGCATTCATCTCCACTATCCCTCTACCTCCTATGGTAGAAATAATCACTTATGCTCGGCGATTGAGGGACGGAAAGAAGGCCGCAGTACCATAACCACTGCAGGTCTTAACAGATGCCTCATAGTAAGCCTATGGGTGACATCACTGCCTAGGCTCTGCAGTCATTGTCAGCAATGTCTCTTCTTCACTGAAGCTGGCCGCTGGAGGGCTAAGTGCCCTCAGCATAGGTAAGTATAGGCATCTTTGGGGGGGGGGGGCATGATGTAAGTCTGACAGCACGCTTGGTGCTACAGCTCAGATACTCTTTTTTCCACAGAGCTCTTTACCGCCTTCTTGCATCGGGAGCCATGCCTGCATCCTCCGGTGAGTCAATTTGGGAGACTCTGATGCCAAAGCTCTGTACAGCACAGGCCCTGGTGAACATGCCATGCCCATCCTCTTCGATGGCCATCTTGGCCACGCATTCTCCATCTGCAGCCCGGAAAAGGGAATGGAGGGGGACATTCTGGCTGTGTTAACTGCATGTAAGGAGAGGCTGACTGCCAAAATGAACTTTTTGGCCAAGGACATAAGTTTAATCTGACACGATTTAGATCAATTTCACTCCTGTGTATCTGAGGCAGAGGACCATATTTCAGCAGTGAAGGACGCTGTGTGGTTTGAACCCAGGGACTACATGCCCTTCAGCTTCAGGTCAAGGTGCTACAGGCTACAGGTCGCAAGACTTCACTTCCTGTTTCCCTTAGTAAGAATGGGCGGGTCAGCTTCAGGTGCCGACATCGCAGGCTTCCTGGACAGGTAAGTGTCTGTATAATAAAAGTCAACAGCTACAGTATTTGTAGCTGCTTACTTTATTTATTTTTTCACCCAGGCTGGAACTCCTCTTTAATGAAAACTTAACCTTTATTGTGATGATAAAAGGTATGTAAATTACCATAACAGGTATACTTATAGGGTGAGGCCAATGCCAATATAAATAAACCAATGTTCTATCTCTATGTGGTAATGTTAACATCTTCCAAGTTTAATTGGTAAAACTTCTCTTGCTATATACTGTGCATATGGACAATATGAGGGTTATAATCTCCTCTTACATTTAATATAAAGGCTCCAGGCGGTTAAGAGGATATATAAATTCAAGGTCTACTCACCAACATCCAATTAGCCTACCAGCATGTCTTTGGAATGTGGGATATTAATGAATTAATTTAAATATGTGAAAGGGGTCTAACTGACAATTGTCGTGCGACGTTGTACCCAAACAAAATTGATGTCCTTTTTTCCTCACAAATAGATATCTCTTTTGGTTGTATTTGATCACCTCTGCGGTTTTTATTTTTTACTTTCTGCTAAAATACATATCCCCAAAAAAATATAAAAAACAAATGTATTCATAAGTTTAAGTCAATATGTATTCTTCTACATATTTTTGGTAACAAAAAAATGCAATAGGCATATAGTGATTGGTTTGTGCAAAAGGTATTGCGTCTACAAACTATGGGATAGATTAAGGACTTTTATTTTTTTAATAAATAGGACTGCGACATTCTGGCGTACAAGTCTGACCCCAAATGACACTTTTTGGGGACCAGTGGCATTATTACATTGATCAGTGCTATAAAAATGCACTGATCAATGTATAAATTACACTAGAAGAGGTTATCACTAGGGGGTGATTAAGGGGTTAAATGTGTTCCCTCAGCGTGTTCTAACTATAGGAGGATGGGCTGCCTGGGACATGACAGAGAAAGCTGTTCCCGATCACTGGGAACAGCAGATCTCTGAAACTTTCCCTGTCAGAAAGGGAATCCGCCTTGTTTACAATAGCAGATCCTCATTCTGCCTCTGTACACAGCTATCGTGGGTGTCCGGCGGACATCAAGTCCCACAATCGCACATGCACGGACCAACGTACAGGTATGTCGGTTCCCGCAGGAGACCCGACCTGCCGCCGTGTAAGCATGTGGTTAAAATATGTGAAGCGTTTTTTTTAAGCAGTGGTAAGACTAAAGTGATGTCATACTACTGCTTTTTAAATATGCCCCTTATGTAAGTTTAATAGTTTTTAGTCATATTCCCATACAATGTAGAAGAAATTCCATAATAAGTATTTTGTCATTATTCATTTCCCTTATTATAGAAAGTGCAATGCTTATTTATACAACAGGCTTTTGACTACAGGCTAGAGCATCATTTATTTCACCTACGGTACTTTTCCTATCAGAAACATGTTATACAATAATGGTAAATAATATATTACAATACATACTTGTTACTTGTTGAGTCAATAATCTTTCTGCTCCCAGTAAAATTGCAAAAGATTTTTTACAAAAATATGTTTTATCCATGAGTTGGAAAGAATTACATATATAGATCTAAAATACAGTAAATATAAAAAAAAAAATGTGACCGGCAGTGTACCAGGAAACACAATAAAGACAGTATAAATATTTAAACCTGTTATGTGACTGAAATATATTTACATTATTAATTTTAACAAACTTTATTGCAGATTCCTACCTTTTGTTGCTCTGAAGAAATTGCTGTTTGTTTGTCTGTGTCCATGTGGAAAGTGAATCTAATGGGAGTTATTTTTATGATTATCAATCAGCTTCTGCACTTGTATGGTTCTAATGAAGAAAGTTGCAGGGTCTGCATCCCTTTTGGTGTGAGTTCCCTTTGGGAGTATTTCACAGAGGATGCCCAAAGTCCAAATTTTTATCTTAGTGCAGACTTCTGACAAAATCAGTGAGCCAATCACACAAGCATGACATTATTTTTCACATTCAATTACAATATGACTTGTGTCTCAATTGTATATGTTATAATTATACATTATATTATTATTACGGCTTACCTGTAGGTGCAAGAAATATCTCCTTAACCTACATGGTTCAGGAGATATTTGCAGAAATTACTGCACCGATGTCTACGGCGCATGCACACCGTAGACAATGGCGCAGGCGCACTGAGCGTGCCGGTTTTATCAATGGGATAATGCCAGAAACCCGCGAGGAGTGACGTCATCGCCGCTCCGGCCAGTCACAGTGCCGGAGCAGCGATACAAGGAAGACGCTCCGAGGGGACATGGCGGAGGGGAATGAGGAGCGCTTCGGGGGCTTCAATCTCTATGCATACTAGCTCATTATGCCTTTTTCTTGCAGTTTTATTTTACAGGATTTTTTTTGTTTTACTTCCTCTTTAATCTAGGCTTACCTGTAGGTGTAACTTGTCCCTGAGGGTTTACAACCACTTTAAAGCTATTGGCAGACTACAACATATATATTATTTTTGCTTTTGCATTAGGGCTGAATGCTTTGACCTGCTGTTACTGGGGAAATGGTGTTGGCATTGCACTAAAATATTACATAATAAGAATAATGTTGCTTAATGGAAGGTTTAAAGGGAGTAGTATAAGGCATGCACAGTGGGGGACACTGGGTGGATACCAGTGGGGACCTCTGGAGTAGAATAAGAAGGGATAGCATGGCATAGGTCAGAAGTATAGGTGCAATATTTTAGCCAGTGGGGTATAGAGTTGCAGCAGATGTTTGAGCCTGGAGTGGAGGGCAAAGGAGAAGCCCACATGAATCCATGCTATTTAGAGGTCATGGTGACTTAAAGCGGAGGTCTGCCGAAAAAAATAAATATATTAAAAGCCAGCAGCTACAAATACTGCAGCTGCTGACTTTTAATACATGGACACTTACTTGTCCAGGGGGCGCCCGCGATGTCGGCATCCAGGGCGCCTGCATCTTCGGTAAGGTAATCAGTATGTGAAGCCTTGCGGCTTCATTTCCTGGTTCCCTACTGCGCATTCGCGAGTCGCGCCGCACTTTCCCACTGGTCGCTGCTGTCTTCTGGGATCTGTGTGTCTCCCAGAAGACGGGGGGCGTAGTAGGCGCCGGAAGTGGCGTAAGTCACCAAGGTGATCTATGCCCAGAAGTGGGAGCAAATACTTGTATTAGACAGGTATTTGCTCCCTCCTCCCCACTGAAAGGTGCCAAATGTGGCACGGGAGGGGGGGAGGATTTCAAAAAGCGGAAGTTCCATTTTTGGGTGGAACTCCACTTTAAGCATTCTCACAAATGAGTGGCGAGTTCCATGGCTATTCCTGGCATTTTGCTGATATTAGTGTATTTTAGCATTGGATGGCTTTTCCATAATCTCCACAGCTACTCTGCTTTATGTGGCTGCTAGTCAGCTGAGTGAAAGTGTATTTCATTTGTCCTGAACTGGAGGAAAATGTGGGAAATGGTAATACTTGCTGGTAGTGGGTAGGACATTGTGCAATTTAGCATTGGTTTTAAAGTTGGAGAAAGGAAAACGTCTGCAGTAATGCTTTAAGTACATTTCAAAGACACTTATCTTACATATTTTCATGAGTAATTGTTGCATGATTCTGAATCAAATTGCACTGTAGCATGCTTTAGCTCAAATTGCTCTGTACATATCTAAGGAGACATACAGAAAAAAATACATTTATCTTTTTAACTTATTACTGTACTTTTTTGTCTTGTAGGCCTGTTACAACCAAAAGTGTGCTTGCTTAGCTGGCTATAATACATACTTCTTGCAGTATGAAATGTGTTCTCTATTAAATAGCTGCCATCACTTTCGATTTTGCCAGAGGCTATGGCAATATGTCTATTGTGCTGTTACAAATAGGTTTCATTTCTCTTGCTCTCTCTGTCTTTTTCTCTCTGTCTGTATCTCTTTCTTTTTCCCCATATATTGTATTCTAGCTGCTACAACTGTTGGATAATCTGCAACATGGCTTCAGTCAGCCTGGTGGCTATAGTCTTGCCTTCCTCCAGAACTTCCAACCTTGAGAAGAGGTAATAAACAAGAATGTGTGAATGTGTTAAAGCAGGGGTCTCCAAACGTTCTAAACAAAGAGCCAGTTTACTCTCCTTCAGGCTTTAGGAGGGCTGGACTGTGGCCATCAAGAGTACAACATGTCTTAGCATCAATGAGAGTAAACAACTCCTCATCATTGGGGTCATTGGGAGGAATTGTGTGCCATCACTGGTGTCACTGGGAGGAATTGTGCCCCATCACTAGTGTCACTGGGAGTAATTGTGCTCCATCACTGGTGTCACTGTGCCCCATCAGTAGTGTAACTGGGAGGAATTGTGCCCCATCACTGATGTTACTGGGAGGAATTGTGCCCTATCACTGGTGTCACTGGGAGGAATTATGCTCCATCACTGGTGTCACTGTGCCCCATCAGTAGTGTAACTGGGAGGAATTGTGCCCCATCACTGATGTTACTGGGAGGAATTGTGCCCTGTCACTGGGGGGAATTGTGCCCTATCACTGGTGTCACTGGGAGGAATTGTGCTCCATCACTGGTGTCACTGGGAGGAATTGTGCCCCATCACTGGTGTCACTGGGAGGAATTGTGCTCAATCACTGGTGTCACTGGGAGGAATTGTTCTTCATCACTGGTGTTATTGGGCCCCATTGAAGGTGTAACTGGGAGGAATTGTGCCCCATCACTGGTGTTATTGGTCCCCATTGAAGGTGTTATGTGTAAAAATTGTGCCCCATCGTTGTCAGTGTCATTGGGAGGAATTGTGCCCTTCATTGGTGTCAGTGAATAAAATAGTGCCCCAAGGGCCAGATAAAAGCAAGCAAAGGGCCAAGTCCGGCCCCCGGGCCACAGTTTGGAGACCACTGTGTTAAAAGTATAGTTTTTTTGTGAGAAGTCTGGGAAGCTGTTTTTGAAAGTAATATCGGTGTTGGCAAATAAAGTGATGGTACAAAAAAGTACATGTAAACAATGGCAGGATTCTGATAATTCTGAGGCCCCATACTCACGAGCAAACATGTCTGCTGAAACTGGCCCGCAGGCCAGTTTCAGCAGACATGTTTGGTCGTGTGTGGGCGCGAGCGGGCCGAATTCCAGCAAACATTTGCCCGCCGGGCCTTTTCCCAGCAGACAAATATTCCTGGACTTGTTTTAAAACAGTCCGCTGGAATTCTGCCCGCTCGGACATGTACGGTCGTCAGTACAGACCTACCGTACATGTCCAGGCGCCCGCCGTCCCTCGCATGCGTCGAATGACTTCGACGCATGCGTGGAAGCATTTTAAAGGCGGGCCGCCCACGTCGCCGCGTCATTGTCGCGGCGACACCGCGTCATCGACGCGGCGACACCGCGGACACGCCCCGCGTATTGTTTACGCGCGGACTTCTGTACGATGGTGTGTACAACCATCGTACAGAAGCCCTCTGGCAGACATGTATGGTGGAAACGGTCCGACGGACCGCTTTCACCATACATGTTTGGTCGTGAGTACCCGGCCTGAGATAAGGGAGGAAAAAATCTGCAGTGGGTCCGTTAACCTGTGGATTAAGTTACCCTGTTTGTATAGCAGGACTAACAGAAGACAGTTGAGAACGAAATTAATGGCATGCAACATGTAGCATGGGCAATGTCAAAAGGAATGTCAGTGTTGGCAGTGTAGCACCCTCTAGTGTGTGCTAGTTGGCAGTGTAGGTTCTCATGGGTCCAACAGATCCTTAGCCTCTTCTTCTTGATTTTTTTTTCCTGTGTAGAATGAATACCCTAAAATGGCTTATTTTAATTCAATGGGTAACTGTACTTTAGTTTATGTACCTGTCATAATAGTAAAGAAAATCTTTATTATTTCCCAATATGCCCCTGGCCTTCAAGTTAAAACAGAACTGAACCTATCAATTAAAAGAACAACTGAAGGGTTAATACTCACCCGTGAAAGTGTCCCTCAATGGTGCCAGCATTTTATTCTGTTTTTATCCTGTGTGCCGGTCTTCGGATCTCTTTATTAGCCAGCATGATATAACATCACATTGCATGTCTCTTCTGCAATAAAAGCCTGCCTGCTCCTTGTTTGCTACAGCAGAACTCTTTAATGTTTTCCCAAAACAGTTACATTCAAGGCATGCTATGAATGAAAACTGTCACATTTGTTTGTGCCCTCAATTGTCCTTTTAAAAACCATCAAATGGATGGTGTCATAACTGATCACACGTTCAGCACCATGGCAACTGCAGATCAAACAGAAGCTAAGATGGCAGCTTTCTTGGCTGTAAAGGACAAGTATTATGTTCTTTTTAACAATGCTCCTTATTCAATATGTGTTGGCAAACCAATCAATATTTTTTCAGTGCATGCTTGATGTACTTTTGCTGTTATGGCATATTGGAATATCTGTCAACATAAATAGAAAAACAGATGTATTATTATCATGCACACTACTGTTACAATAGAAATTTAGACCATCTGCGAAAATGTTACAGAACAGATAATCTGTTGGTTTTACATACAGTAATTGAGTGCAAGTAATAAAAAAATTTCCTTTAGTACAGCCCTCAAAATTTCCACTCGCCTACTAGCATTTGGCGAGTGGATTTAATCTGGGGGCGAGTGATGACAGGGCTGCATGACCAATCTCCCTCCAATCTGTGCCTACACTTAGAGTCCCGATGAGATTGGCGGCCGAAGAGGAAAGGTGCATGCTCGGGAAAAGTAGTCTGGTGAGCCGCGCACAGGCAGAGCAGTACACAGGTGCTCTCCTTACAATTCTCATTAAGCCATGGGACCTAACAGTATGACCTCTCTGAGCCTGCCCCCCTCCCCCGGGCCCCGACCAATGTAGCTGGAGAGCAGAAAGTAATGAGTGAGGTGGAGGATTGCAAAAATGACCACTCTGGTGCAGCGCTCACTGAAAGTTGCCTTGACATGAGAGCGGCAGCCTTCTAGTTTGTGCCGTTTTCTTCTCCTTGTGCTCTATGTAAGTGTCCAACAGTTTAGCCTGAGCACTGTGAACAGACTGGTCTCAATGTGTGCTGTGTGCTGTCAGTGTGCGCTGTGCTATGGTGTCAATGGCTGTGCAGTTGTGTGGATCTCAGCACTGGATTGTACTCCCTCCCGCTGTGCTGCAGCTCCTCTCCTCTCTGCCAGCCTGAATAAAAGGGGGAAGTGGGGACATGCAAGCATGGAGCCACACACACAGGCTCCTGATGAATGGGAGAGAGAGAGAGGATGGATGGGAGTTGCAGAGGAGACAGCAAGAGAATGGGGAAGAGACTCAGTTCTAGTGCCCTGTCCCTCTGGTCTGCCCCCAGAGCCCTGTCCCTCTGGTCTGCCCCCAGAGCCCTGTCCCTCTGGTCTGCCCCCAGTGCCCTGTCCCATTTTGTTAACGTTGTTGTTGTTGGTAATATTTAATTTTGTAACTTGATTCTGCATAAAACATTGTCATTCCATGAGATAATCTACGAGGGCGTGTTTACGGGTGCAATTAGGCGCAGGGCAGTGTATGAATTAGGTGGGGTAACTGGGGGCGAGTAACTCTTGAGGCCTCTCTAGTAGCTCAGGACTTGAAATTTTGAGCCCTGCTTTAGTATATTACACCATATGGAAAATTATATACTGTATACAGACCTTATAGCCTGAGCAGATATGAATAATGACACCCCATTATATAGGTTTAGTTACATTGATGCTATCAAGAAAGGAAGAAAAAAAAGTACACTCTTGGTCTTGGAATCAACAGGGTTTCTGTTTTACATGTAGACTATTCACCATCCAATACAGTTTATCAGTCAAGAACCTATAGTGCTTTTAAAAGCACTTTATAGTTCTCATTGCTGACATTCAATGTCAACGAGACATTCCTCTGCTTTATTTTTAGAGAGAAAGGCAAACCAAATTTTTGGTAACAGGGGGGCGTGGCCAAGCCGACAGAGAAGATGGACGTGTAGCTCCACAGCTCCTGTCACCTCAGACAAGCACACTGGCTTGAGCGACAGGAACCGCAACTTTTCGGAGCAGAGGACACCTCACCCACCTGGGACACCCTCCCTGCTTGTGCCCACGGAAAACCGGACCAAAGGGACGCAGCCCGAGACCGCCGCGGACGTATTTCCCGGACCGGGGGAGACGCCCTGGGAAAGACCGCGGCTTCGGCCTAGTTGTGGAGCGGCGGCCATATTGGTCGCGGGGACGGCGCTCAGCGGCTACAACGGAGCTCCTTCTCTCCTCACCGCCCCACTTCCTTCCGGTCCGGAGACCGAGTGGCCTGGGGACACTGGAACTGCCCACCGCTCCCTGCATTAGCTGCCTGAGGGACCGTGAAACCAGCCTGGACACTGGGTCGGCGGCCATCTTGGGCCTCCCAGCAGCAGCCACCGGCGGAGATATCGGCTCCCCCTCACCCCAAAACACCTCACCACCTTCTGGACTGGGGATTGAACGGCCTTATAACGCCACGGAGGTACAACACAGCGGGCATTACTCTACTTGAGGGGTTGTGAAGGGGGTTTGAACTGATTCTCGGCGGCCATCTTGGTCCTCTCTGTGAGGGCTCCAAACGGTCATTTAGGCTCCCCCTGTGCTCCTTAACACCCCATCTCCTCACAGAATGGATATCAATAGACCTAGAGACAGTACTGCAGATCATTACAGCCAGTAATTAGCGGCCCCGGTGGTAACAATTCCAGTTTATGCCCTGTATCGGTAGCCATACTGGTCCTCTCAGAAGTTGCCCCCGGCTCCTATTCTTGCTCACTTAGATCCTTTAAACCTTGCAGGGAGATCTAGACGGCAAGGAGACGCTACAGTTATATGCCGCTCCTGGTTTGAACTGTGGAAAAAAAAAAAAAAACAATCCGCAAGGTATACCCAGAGCCTAAGCTTGACTACCACTTTGGCCCACCCAAAGATAATATAAATTGTCTCTGGCGAACTTGGCAGACTCATATACATTGCAGCAACACTCCCTCCCATAACCTACTGTAAGTAGAGACGACAGTATACAGTTTACAGATTGCCCAATAAGTTACCTGTCGGGTGTTGGATAGTATGGTGACGTCATCTCGCTCCTCCTCAGCCTCTCGCTCCCGGTCCCCCAGAGAAAATACCAGAGGGTCAGTGCCTAACAACATGGACCAGCCCCGTGCCCCCCGCGGGAACTCGGCACCCACCCGCAGGAGCTCTTCTCAGAGTACATCCCAGGTACCCTCACAAAACGCCGCAGACATTGTGCTAACGGCTCCGGAACCGGAGATACCCCCCCAACTGACAAGGGGAATGGCAGATACGGGGAGTGCTGTATTACCACAGCTTAGCATATTAGATTTAAGAGCAGTGGCCGCAGACATCAAGGACACTCTTGCTGCAGCAATAGCTGAACTACGCATAGATCTGCGCTCCCTTGCTGATAGGGTGTCTTCCACTGAACAGATAACAGAGGAACATGAAGTAACCCTCCAAAAATCTACCAGAAAGATAGATGACCATACCCTCCAACTGAGGGAAGTTAACCGGCAGCTGGAAGACCTAGACAACAGAGGCCGACGCCGAAATCTTCGTGTGAGGGGAGTGCCTGAGATAATTGAAGGCGACCAGATCCAAAAGGAGGTCACTATCCTATTCAACTCCATTTTGGGTAAACCCCCTCAAACCTTTATTGATTTTGAGAGAATACACCGGGCCCTGCGCCCAAGGGGTAGAGATACAGATCCCCCTAGGGACATAATATGCTGTTTAACAAATTTCAAATTAAAAGAAGAAATTCTGAACCGGGCCAGGGGACAGAGATTGCATTGCGGTGAAGCTCAGGTCCAGTTGTACCAAGATCTTTCAGGGATTACCCTGCAACACAGGCGTGATCTTAAACCATTGTTGGAAGCCTTGCGGTCAAGAGACATTAGGTACAAGTGGAAATTTCCCTTTTGTTTGTCAGCTACCAACCAAGGCCGCAATGCATCTTTAAGAGTACCAGAAGACCTGCCTAAATTTTGTGAAACTCTTGGTCTGCCACCGATCTCAGTGCCCGATTGGTATGCACCCTACCGCAGGTCCGTCGGGAGAAGAGGGAAGCCACCTGAGACGCCCATGGAAACTCAGGCTACCAGGTTCCGCAGGATGAGGTCACCCTCCAACTCGAGAATTCCGCAAAATTCCCCCGGAGCAAGAAGAGAGCAAGAGTACATCACCCCACCGGAGGCCAGAAGGGCCAGAAGAGACCATAATGAGTGAGCGGGTTGACACAGATACTCATATCTAACAGACCTCATACGTTTTATTGATCCCGGTTTGAGGGGTTATGTTTTCCCATTTTTCTGAGTTCATATTAGACGCCCGCATCCCCAGGCCAGGAAGCTGTATGGTCTCCACAACGGTCCCACCGCTGAAGGACGTGTTTCCATTTCCGGGTAACACCGCATCACTCAACTCTTGAGGGACACAGAGTCTGATGGCCATGGTAACTGACCCCGAGTACTGGGTTGGTCTAAAAACTTTTAGCTGATCACTATACTTGGATGCCTTGACACCCAGGAGTAATTATGGTGGTAGGTGGGGGATCTTGCTGAGCGGTTTGGTATCACACCTATGCTAATGTTAAACTCTCCAGATGGGTGGTTGCCAAACATTATAGTCTAATACTTAGATAGTGGGGATAATGTTAGTACTAAGAGTGAACAGATAGTAATTGTCTAATAGTTGAAAAGTTTTTCGATTTAACCTGTCTTGTTATACAGTATAAGTATAGATTCTTGAAGTGACAGAAATGGGAGATCCACACTGAGAGTCCTTATACTATCTACCTTTATCTAGTCCTCACGTTCCACATTTGGACAAATGGCGTTTTTGACATAAGAGGCGTCTTAATCAGGCACCCTGTCTTCTCTCAGTCTGAATCTACTCTGGGGTGTCACGGCTAAATTAGTCACATTTCATTTCCTCACTAAGAAACTTAGATATAGTGGTATAGATTTAACTTGATTTATAGCGTTTTGTTTTCCTGTGTTGGTTCTGGCCAACCCCACAACAGTGGTGTACTGGTACTTCTAGGGCTCTGTTAAGGCCCTGGGGGTCTGGTGCCCACTGTACCTTTCCGATTGTCCTCTGTAAATAGAAAGTGAGCGAAGTATACTTCATCACTTAATCGGTATTTAGTTATATCAAGCTTTGTTGCCTTGCGCCAACAGTGTTGTGCTTTGCCCCGTAAACCAATTCGGAGGTTTGTAATCTTTTTATAGCAACCTTTTTCCGAGCATACACCTCTTTCTTTCCGTATCGGGTAAAGCTCCCAACAGATATGACACAGGCAACATCCCCCTTACCCACCTCTCAGAGGAGGGGACCTTTAAACCACATTAAATTATACTCCTTAAATATCAGGGGACTGAATATCCCTGAGAAGCGTTCACGCTTACTTTTCGCGCTACACAAAGAAAAAGTACACATAGCCCTCATTCAAGAGACACATTTCCGTGCGGACGGAATCCCCAAACTGACTGACAAGAATTTCCCAGTAGTATTCCACGCCCCGAATATCGAGGCGAAATCTAAAGGAGTCTCTGTTTTAATTTCGAAACATTGTCCTTTTCAAGTCACGGATGTCCAGAGGGACCCACAGGGACGATATATATTTCTATGTGGTACCATACACAATGTAGTGTACACGATAGCTAATATATATGCTCCTAACACAAAACAAGTTTCCTTTTTTAGTTCAACCCTCTACCAATTAACATCATTCCAAAAGGGCTCCCTTGTTTTAGGCGGAGATTTTAATGTTCCTCTACAACCAGACCTTGACACTTCCAATGGTTCTACCTGTTTGAAATTTAGCGCTTTAAAAGCGATAAAGTCCGCCCTCTCCACTTTGACCTTACATGATACTTGGAGAACCCTTCATCCAAATGTGAAAGATTTCACCTACTTTTCACCACTTCACAAAAAGTACTCTCGAATAGACCACTTCTTTCTTACACAAAAGGACCTTACCTCCCTAGCTGACGCCACGATCGACCCAATGCTATTGTCAGACCATCACCCGATCACGATTCGGCTCTCGATCCCCACTAGTCGTCCTAGATCGTCCATCTGGAGACTAGACGACTCCATTTTGCTGGACAATATTAATACCACTGAAATCTCTACAGTCCTGTCGAATTATTTTTCTGAAAACATAACTGAAGACACCTCTGCACCATTAGTCTGGGCTGCCCATAAGTGTGTGGTTAGGGGACATTTTATTTCAATAATGGCCAAACGAGCCAAGTTGCGGAAAGCACGCATTCTTGAGTTGTCAGATAAAGTTAAGGCCCTGGAACAAACACATAAACAAACGTTAGCTACCCAAACACATGAGGATTTACTGAAAGCCCGTGAAGAACTCCTAGGGGAAATCAAGAAAGGGCTTGCCCGCAAACACACACTCACCAGTAAGCTTTTCTATGAATATGGGAATAAGTCAGGTAAACTTTTGGCAACGGCCTTGCAAAAAAAAAAGGCATCCCACACCATCAATAATGTTACTGCCACGTCTGGGGAGTCTATTGTTACCAACAATGGAATCGCAGACCAATTTGTAAAATACCTTTCGGGGCTATACAATCTGCAAAAACCATGTCAACCAGATACTGCCCCTGACAGGAAGACCTTAATAGAAGAATTCTTGTCAGAATTCTGCCCATCGTATTCTACCCCTGAGGACATTGCAGACCTGGGCTCCCCAATCACCACTGAGGAAGCTACTTTAGCATTAAGTCAACTTAAACCGGGGAAAAGTCCTGGTCCTGACGGCTTGCCAGTTAGCTACTACAAAACCTTTTCTGACACTTTAATCCCCAACTTCCTCTCAACCTTTAACACTCTTCCGGATTCTCCTTCACGCACTAAAGATTTTTTAGAGGCCCACATATCGCTGATTCCCAAACCCGGCAAAGATGCCACGCTGGTTTCCAACTATAGGCCAATATCGTTACTAAATGTAGACATTAAATTATATGCCAAAATAATCTCCAACCGTGTTCTCCCATTGCTCCCCAAACTTATCACAACCGATCAAGTTGGGTTTGTCCCTGGCAGGGAAGCAAGGGACAATACCATTAAAGCCCTCAACATACATCATTGGCTGTCCTCCTCAAAAACAAGTGGCTTTTTTCTGTCACTGGATGCTGAGAAGGCGTTCGATAGAGTGGCCTGGGATTATATGCTGGCAGTTTTAACTAAATTGGGCTTACCACCACGCCTCACCCAAATGATCCAATTGCTTTACTCTGTTCCCACTGCCCGGGTTAGGGTTAATGGCCACCTATCGAACGCCTTCTCCATAGCCAATGGAACTCGTCAGGGTTGCCCCCTATCCCCCCTTATTTTCATCCTCACGATGGAACCCTTTCTCAGAAAGCTTCGGGCGAATGAAGCCATTAAGGGCTTCGAGATCCGGGTAAGGCAGTACAAGACAGCGGCTTACGCGGATGATGTTCTGCTGTTCCTATCGGATCCGATAACCACAATCCCCAACCTTTTGAAAGACTTCAAACTGTTTAAGACCCTGTCTAATTTACAAATTAATTTTGACAAATCGCTAGCCCTAAATATCTCTTTACCATCTTCAGTAGTCAACTTATGTAAACAAAACTTCCCTTTTAGGTGGGAACCTGATTACGTTACTTACCTGGGTATTAAGATCCCTAAAGACCTGAGTAAGTTGTTTGCTCTAAATTTCCTACCGGTTCTTTCAAAGATTAAGTCTGACCTATCAGACTGGAACAACGGCAGATTTTCATGGTTTGGTAGATCAGCTATCCTCAAGATGAACATCCTCCCGAGGGTCTTATACCTTCTTCAGGCGGTCCCGATCACAATCCCACAGACCTTTTTTGCAACATTTAAAAAACATTGTAGAACATTCCTATGGGCGGGCCAAGCCCCCAGACTGAGCTGGTCCAAACTGATCCAACCAAAACACAGGGGAGGCTTGGGAATACCTGACCTAGCCCTATATCACAAGGCCTGTTTACTCACAAGGTTGGTAGACTGGCATCTACACTGTTGTAACAAGGACTGGATTGCCCTGGAGAACGCATTCATCCCCTTTCCAATTACCCATTTATCATGGATAGAATACCATTCGATACCTATAGAATGTCTGAACCACCCTTTAATAGGCCCGACGCTTAAAAATTTCAAGATAATATGTCGATCACTTAAAATAACTCCCTCCCCGGGCCCGTTGACTCCTTTATCCCATAATCCGGATTTCATACCAAACATATCCTACAAACATCCAGTATTGGATCCCAATTCTCAGGCTATTCGAGCTCATCAATTTTTCCACAATGGTATCTTATTAACCTATCCGGAACTAACTAAATCTCTCCCTCAGGTGAACATGTCCGTATTCAAATATCTCCAGATTAAGCACTTTTTAGGCCCTACCCAGACACATCGGAAATGGTGCAGAGATCTCTCCTCCCTAGAACAAATATGTACAGCGGGTGAACCAAAGCGCCATCTGATATCCACATTGCACACACTACTGACGCCGGAGCTTGCTCCATCGTCAAATACTCGTTCAGCCTGGGATAGGGATCTTTCCATATCCTTATCTGACGATGATTGGGACCAGATCTGGGACCACACACATAAGGGTTCGATTAATGTCTCAGCACAAGAAAATCGATACAAGCTCTGTACTAGGTGGTACCGAACACCAGAGAAACTTCATAAAATCTTTCCGGCAGTTTCATCATCTTGTTGGAGGTGTGATGAAGCAGAAGGATCACTTTTACATATCTGGTGGGAATGCCCTCATTTAGCCCGATTTTGGAAAGAGGTGCATGAACGTATTGTACAAATAACAACAATGCCAATTAACCTTGATCCAGCACAGTTCTTACTACACCACACGCCCATTCCTAGAATGCAATATCGGAAATCACTTACTCTCCACCTTGTGAATGCAGCCACCCAATGTATCCCCAGGTGGTGGAAATCTAAAACGGTTCCAACAGTTGAGGATTGGCATGCTCGTGTTGACAGGGTGGAGGAAATGGAGCGCCTAATCCATCAAGCCAAAGATACGCACGAGAATTACAGACAAACATGGTCAAGCTGGGCACGGTATAGAGATCCCCCTACATAAGCAATACCCGGTACCTAGAGAATTTCTAACATAACATCAGGGGGTATACTCACCAAGAAACCTAACAATTAGATAATTTTGACCCCCCCTTCTCTCATACAGGGTCATATACTTCCTTAAAGATATAGAATCCGATTGACCTCAGTTAGCGGGGAAATGTGGGACTAAAGCCATTTGTGGTATGCCAAATATTCGCTGTTGCCTCTCTTGCCTTTTTTTTTTTTTTTTTCTCACTTTTGGGAGTTAAACCTATTCCGCTCCGACCTCCACCCGTCCTCTCTCTGTGCTGCCCACAGAAAGTCCCCGTTAAGGGGTGGGTAGGGCAGAGGGGGGCCCCTGACGCAGATGTCTGGTGGAGGGTTACGGAGCCCGCATTCCTCTGCTAGGGTGGGACTTGAGGGTTGCTCCGTGACGCTTGAGCTCTCGTCCTGATTCACTCATTTATAGTTAACGATGTTGTTGTAATGTCGCATAGGAAAGTATATGTTCGTGTAGGATAATTTGTTAATATAAGATTCTGTCAAGAAAATATTTGTAACATGTCTGAAGTATTTATGGCCTGGATTACGCTGTACTGTTGAAAATATTCAATAAAATGTTTATTCAAAAAAAAAAAAAAAAAAATTTTTGGTAACAAACTTTTCCGCATTTGCTGTCCATGCATTCAGATACTCTCCTTAGGATGGAAAGGCGAAGTATGGGTTGGATGCCATTTGTACAAAGATATTATTGTGGATCACTGATCTAAATATTTAGCTGAATGTAAGTACTTAACGCAGCAAATTACTGCCTGCTATAGTCTCACATTTTATATTTCTTTCTAAGGATAAACACTTCTGGCCTGAGAGTGAGGCCTTGTACAGACGAGCAGACATGTCCGATGAAAATGGTCCACGGAGCTGGGAGGTTTTGGTCTGATGTGTGGTCTCAATTCGACGCATGCGTGGGATTTCGGGCCAGCGGACATGTCCAATGAGTCGTACTAACCATCGGATATGTCCGACGGACAGGCTTCCAGCGGACAAGTTTTTTAGCATGCTAAGAAACTTTTGTCCGCTGAAAACCTGTTTGCTAGGCCGGGAAACTGTCCGGTAGGCCCTACACACGGTCGGACATGTCCGCGGAAACAGGTCCGACGGACCAGTTTCAGCGGACATGTTCGGTCGTGTGTACAAGGCCTAAAACGCAACCAACTGGTCTTTTCATGGTACAGAAAGTTTCCAAAGACCGCACAAAGTGTGCCATGGTGTTGTAGTGGTTAGTGGCCATGGTGATAGATGGGGGTTTATTGTAACACACCTGAAAATGAGGGACTTGCAATAAATGAGATATGAGCAAGGAAGATGACTTCTGCTCTTTAAAAGTGACATGGACTCAACTACATAACATACTAAATAAAATACCAAGCTATCATGGCCGATAACCCTTTTCTTTTGGCTTCCTTTAACAAATAAGCACAACACATTTCACGCTTTCGCATTCTTTGAAGCTCTCCGAACTCTGTCACTAGAGATCGGCCAAACACCCCCCTGTTCATTTCACACCAGAACTCCCGATCAGAGAAAAAGTTCTGACCCGAACAACAGAACCCTTTGAAAGTCTTTTGGACCCAAACTTAAAAAATCAAAAGACTCCATTTTGAAGGCTTATATGCAAGTAATTGGCCATAAAAAGGGTATATAAATGGGGGTCCGGGTAGTGCCCTGGGGGACATGAATCAATGCAAAAATGTTATTAAAAGAAGATTGTTTTTACAGGAGCAGTGATTTTAATGATGCTTAAAGTACAACAAGAAAAATGAATAATCCATTTAAATATAGTGCCTGGGGGGGTCCCATAGTCTGCCTGCAAAGTGGCGCATCTGTACAAGCCAGCAATAGAAAAAAAAAAAAAAATGCATGCTTTTAAGGGGAACCCCACGCCAAAATTAAAAACAAAAACGACATGGGGTTCCCCCAAAATCCATACCAGACCCTTATTTGAGCATGCAGTAGGGAAGGTCAGGAAGGGAGGTGGGATGAGCGAGCACCCCCCTTCCTGAACCATACCAGGCCACATGCCCTTAACATGGCTCTGGCCCCCTCACCCCAAAGCTCCTTGTCCCCATGTTGATGGGGACAAGGGCCTCACCCCCACAACCCTGGGCTGTGGTTTTGGGGTTTGAGGCTTATCGGAATCTGGAAGCCTCCTTTAGACCCCTTTCACACTGGGGCGGTTTGCAGGCGCTATTGAGCTAAAAATAGCGCCTGCAAACCGACCTGAAACAGTGGCTGCTGTTTCTCCAGTGTGAAAGCCAGAGGGCTTTCACACTGAAGCGGTGTGCTAGCAGGATGGAAAAAAAGTCCTGCTAGCCGCACCTTTGGAGCGGTGAAGGATTGGTGTGTTTACCGCTCCTCCACTGCTCCTGCCAATTGAAAGCAATGGGACACCAGTCGACTTGACTCTGAGCATGCGCGGGTTTTTAACCAATGCTTTTGCATACTAACCATTGGTTTTGACCTATCGGTTAGGCATCCATCTGTTCAATTTTAAAGCAATTTCTAAAATTTTTGACCGAACGATAACTGACCGATGGGGCCCACACACCATCGGTTTGGACCGATGAAACGGTCCTTCAGTCCATTTCCATCGGTTTTGACCGACCGTGTGTACGCGGCCTAAGAGGTCAGTCAACAGAAACAGACCTTCACAAGACTCTAGCCCAATTTTTGTTGAGTTACAGAGATACATCCAGCTATAGAGGCAACTTAGATTGGTAAATTACAGAGAGACACACAAGAGAATGCAGGAAATTAGTGCAGTAATGAAAGTTAGTCTTGTCATAGATGGGCAGATATGGGAGATATCTACCTATCCTCTCTAAAGTGCCAAGAAGAAACCCTTTTCAAAACTAACAGGAGTTCATATGCAGCAAGGCTGATCAAGACCACTTGGCTTCATACCTCTGTAAGGAAATTAAGACATATGGGCACTCCAATTATACAGTATACAGCAAGTGAAAGTGGTCTGAAGTCCTCATACATCATTGAACAATAAATTGGGTTTGAGTTGCCTATAAAAAAAAAAGAATTAGCTGTTATTTTTATAATCCAGATTGTAAACATTTTATGAACTTATTTCTATACTAGTAGGTAGATTCAGAAAGAGTTAGGCCGGCTTATCTACAGATAAGCCGACCTAACTCTGAATCTGCACCGACCTATGTTTAAGTGTATTCTCTAACAGAGATACACTTAAACATATCTAGGATACGACGGGTTGCGCCGTCCAATCTTAGATTGCAATGTTTCTGATGGCCGCTAGGTGGCGCTTCCATTGCGGCCGGCGTAGAATATGTAAATGAGCTTGTACGCCGATTCATGAACGTACGCGCGGCCGCCGCAGTCGAATTACGTAGTTTCCGTAACGCCTTAGGCGGCCTAAAGTTATTCCACCTATGAAGTGGAATAACAATGTTAAAGTATGGCCGCCGTTCCCGCCGCAAGGTTCGAATTTTTAACCTCGTTTGCGTAAGTCGTCCGCGAATCAGGAATCAGGAATCAGGAGCCCGTACGGCGTACTTAGCCGCAATGCGCACTGGGAAATGTAGACGCCCGGCGCATGCGCAGTAGCAAAGAACGTCAAAAAAACGTGAGGTCAAGCCTCATTTCCATACAACACGCCCCCCTTCAACCAATTTGAATTAGGGGCCCTTACGCTCGCTCGTTTTAGGCTACGCCGCCGTATATTAGCAGGTAAGTAGATTGAGAATCACTACCAGCCTAGCTAATTTACGGCGGTGTAGCCTAAAAAGGCTAGGCTACGCCGCCCTAAAGTTAATACAATGTACCTGAATCTACCTATATATATTGAGTTTTCTTCAAATTGTGACTCGCCCAACAGGCGCTATCATGTAACAAAAATATATATATATATATATATGTAAAATTGCTGATCCTAGATTCCTAGCAATACATTTTAAAACTTGCACATACAAACTGATAGGTGGATTTTAATTGCCCTTCAATTTTCCTTTTGCACACTATTTTGCAACTATTATGCTATCATACATTTTTTTTTTTGTCAATGGGGTTTATTCCCGCCAATATATTGAATTACAGCATGCTTTCTCAACCTTTTTATCTTTGAAGAACCCTTGAAATAACATTTATGTCCCAGGAAACCCCTGAAATATATTTCAGTTCTACAGCTCAGTGTATTTTAGCATAATCAGTGTGTTGCTATAAAAACAAATAAAGGCCTTCTGATGACCAATGCTGGAAGGGATATGCTAATGGTGTACAGAGGACATATAATGGGTTCTGGTTTCCTGTGTTCCTGGCTGCTCATCACTAGAAGACTGACCCTCCAAAGAAGTTACTGCCTTTACTGTCAAGTACCCCAGCATAGTCAGCCCCCTGCACACACATCTGCCTGTGCTGCAAAATCTTTGCTGCCTCCAACAGGCCGGGCCGACACATCACGCCTCCCAGGGCCGCTGATAGGCCAGTACAACTGGCCCTGTTGTACCGGGCCGGGCCAGCAGGGGGGCCCGGCAACCTGATCAGATAAATAATTTAATGTAAAAAAAAAAGAAAATCCTCCAGCCATGTCCCTTAACTTTGGACATTCGGGAACCCAACCACCACGACCCCCATACCCCCCCCCCCCCTGTCCCCCATTTAGATTTAATTTTTGTGGTTTTTGATCGCTAATTGCAGTATTAGGTGGCGGCAGGGAAGGGACTATTTTATGTATTTTGGGCGTGGAAGATTTAGGGAAGAAGTAACATGAAACGGCAGCCATCAGGGAAGAAGTGACTCCTTGGGCCCAGGCAGCTATAAAATTACACATGTGTGTGCTTGAGGGGTGGGGGGGGTGGGGGGTTCAAGATCTCCTAAAACTACTGCAGCAGCAGCATGTATACATTATGGCATGATTGGCATCGGCATGGGTGGCTCTGTCTGCCCAGAGACAGTGCCACCCATGCAATTCCGCCAATGCCGTAATGTGCTGCAGACAGTGCCACCCATGACGCTATGCCATAACGCATGCGCTGCCTGCAGAGACAGTGCCTACCCATGCTGCCAATGGCATCATGCCATTGGCGGCATGGGTGGCAGTGTCTGCAGCACAATATGGCATTGGCGGCATGGGTGGCACTGTCAGCAGGTAGCACATGCATTATGGCATTAACGTCATGGATGGCACTGTCTGCAGCACAATATGGCATTGGCGGCATGGGTGACACTGTCTGCAGCACAATATAGCATTGGTGGAATGGGTGGCACTATCTGCAGCACAATATGACATTGGCGGCATGGGTGGCACTGTCTGCAGGTAGCACATGTGTTATGGGCCATAACGCATGTGCTGCCTGCAGAAACAGTGCCACCCATGCCGCCAATGCCACAATGTGCTGCAGACAGTGCCACCCATGATGCTAATGCCATAAAGCATATGCTGCCTGCAGAGACAGTGCCACCCATGCTGCCAATGGCATTATGCCATTGGCAGCATGGTTGGCACTGTCAGCAGGTAGCACATGCGTTATGGCATTGGGTCATAGGTGTCACTGTCTGCAGCACATTACGGCATTGGCGGCATGGGTGAAACTATTTGCAGGTAGCACATGCATTATGGCCCATAACGCATGTGCTGCCTGCAGAGACAGTGCCATCCATGGCGCCAATGCTTTAATGAGCTGCAGACAGTGCAACACATGCCGCCAATGCCATAATGTGCTACAGACAGTGCCACCCATGTGGCCAATGCCATAATGTGCTAAAGAAAGTGCCCCCCATGCTGCTAATGACATTATGCCATTGGCGTCATGGGTGGCACTGTCTGCAACACAATATGGCATTGGCGGCATGGCATGGGTGGCACTGTCTGCAGTACATTATGGCATTGGCGGCATGGGTGGCACAGTCTCTGCAGTACACTATGGCATTGGCATGTCCCGCTGTAAAGTCGCTGGGCCAGGGGGCGGGGCCAGGGGTGGAGCTGAAGGAAGGACCACTGGCGGGGTGACCAGGGGTGGAGCTGAAGGGGGCCCCATCAGGTAGGCTGTACAGGGCCCTATGATTTCTACCAGCGGCCCTGACTCCTCCTGGTCACTTCTCCCCCCGCTTCTCTGCCACCTCTAGTAGTGGGGGAACCCCTGGGGGCTTTTTGTGGAGCCCCAGATAGGAAACTTCACATAGTGGTGTGTTGGGTATAAGTCCTTCATGCTGCATTTTATGCGTTTATCTGCAATTTGCTCTTCAAGTCAATTAAAAGGGACCCCTAGAAATGCATCATAACACAATTGAAAATGCACATCATCTTGGATGCAGTCTGGCATTGAAAAGCCTTTACATAACAAGCTCTCACACAGCTCTGGTCAATACAGTCATTGCTTACCACTAAGCTCAGCTGTGCTAACATCACTAAAGACACCTGTTCAATATTTGACATGCAAATAATGGTAAATTTAATTTTCAATGTGACTAACCAGGTCACCAGCAGTCATGTTTACTGTGTGCAGTAACAGCTGCACAGAGGTAAATAGAGATAGGCATTTCACACCAGGCTACATCATAAATTGGAGGAATAATTGCATTTTCCTGCATCACAGCGTGACATTTTTTTTTTTATCTACAGGTGTAATAGTTAGAATTAAAAGCTGTAGCTAAATCAAGACAGAACATAAGCTTTGAAAATCATGTAGTTACCACCCCTTCTTAAAATATTAGACTTTAAAAAATATTAATTCAATTTACTGTTATGTATACAAGGCATTTAACTGCCATTTTGTATAAATGTATTCACTTTCACTTGTTTGGAACAACTATACCAGTGAAAATGACATAAATTGTACCGTAATTATAATTGTAATTATATGATAACAGGCTAAAGATTTGGGGGTAGATCCACGTACAACGGCGCATTAATCCGCCGGGCGTAGCGTATCTAAGATACACTACGCCGCCGTAACTTATCTTTTTTTTTTTTAATCCTCAAAGAATTTGCGCCGTAAGTTACGGCGGCGTATTGTATCTTTGGCGGCGTAATGGCGTGGCATTCAAATCTCTGTGATGGGGGCGTGTTTTATGTAAATACGTTGTGACCCGACGTAAACAATGTTTTTTTTTTTAACTGCGCATGCGCCGTCCGTGGGGGTATCCCAGTGCACATGCTCGAAATGAAACCGGAACAAGCCAATGTTTACGACGAGTGATGTCATTCTACGCAAATCCCTATTCGCAAACGACTTACGCAAACAACGTAAAAAATTCAAAATGCAAGGCGGGAACGACGGCCATACTTAACATTGAGTACACCTCATAATAGCAGGTTTAACTATACGCCGAAAAAAAGCCGAACGCAAACAACGTAAAAAAATGCGCCGGCCGGACGTACGTTCGTGGATCGCCGTAACTAGCTAATTTGCATACTCGATGCGGAATTCGACGGAAACGCCACCTAGCGGCTGCCGAAAAATTGCACCTAAGATCCGACGGCGTACGAAGACGTACGCCTGTCGGATCCATCCGAGATGCCGTCGTATCTTGTTTTGTAGATACAAAACAAAGATACGACGTGCAAAATTTGAAATTACGCGGCTAATCTAGAGATACGCCGGCGTAATTCTTCTGTGGATCTGCCCCTTGGTATTCTCTCCATATAGCTGTATGTTTTTGTTTTTTTAAAGTCTTTTGTGCATTGTGTGCCTTTGTTGCCACTCACAGGCTATCATCATCATTTTTAACACTGCATTTAGCTACACACTTCCAAATTCTTCTCCTTAGACCTGATTCACACCTATGCATTTTTAGTGCTTTTTGCATTTTGCAGATTTGCACCACAGAACGTGTTCCATAGGAAACCATGTTAAATGGACAAATCGGCAAAATCTGCAAATCTGCAAAATGCAAAAAGCACTAACCTTAGGCCTGGTTCACACCTATTCAGGTTGCACTTTGCATATTCCAGGTGCACTTTGCGTTTTTCATAGGTGTGAACCAGGCCTTAGGGCTCAGAGCGTGTACCTTCCTACTAATAGGGGCACTGCTGACAAGTTGCAGAAGTGTACCGTATTTTCCGGCGTATAAGACAACCTTTTGTATGTAAAAAAATGCCTCAAAACTCGGGGGTCGTCTTATACGCCGATACCTGTCTGTCAGACTGCGGGCATCCATTATTCAAAAGCCGCGCCTCCTCCTCAGGCTGTTCCGTGATAGGCGGAACACTCATTTTCCCAGCAGAGCCTCTGTTCAGTGTTCCGCTTATCACGGATGCCTTCTCATCCTCGGCCTCGGACGAGAGGACATCCGTGATAGGCGGAACACTAAACAGAGGCTCTGCTGGGAAAATTAGTGTTCCGCCTATCACGGAACAGCCTGAGGAGGAGGCGCGGCTTTTGAATAATGGACACCCGCAGCCTGACAAACTCTGCCAACAGGATAAGGTAGGGAGATTGTCGAGGCAGGCAATGGCACAGTGAGGTCGGCAATGGCACAGTGAGGTCGGCAATGGCACAGTGAGGCAGGCAATGGCACAGTGAGGTCGGCAATGGCACAGTGAGGTCGGCAATGGCACAGTGAGGTCGGCAATGGCACAGTGAGGTCGGCAATGGCACAGTGAGGTCGGCAATGGCACAGTGAGGTCGGCAATGGCACAGTGAGGCAGGCAATGGCACAGTGAGGCATGTATAATTGGCACAATGAGGCATGTATAATGGCACAATGAGGTAGGCAATGGCACAGGGAGGCATGTCATTTAATGGCACAGTGAGGCAAGTAATGTAATGGCACAGTCAGGCATGTAATGTAATGGCACAGTGAGACATGTAATGTAATGCAATGGCACAGTGAGATTTGTAAAAAGCTAAAAAAAGCCTGTTTCTGTCAGCGGTTGTTCTATCAGCGGATGTTCCGGCTACCCCTCAGCTTCCAGACAGTCTAGTAGGAAAGGGGTCGTCTTATACGGCGAGTATATCTCAAAACCAAAAAAAATCATGGAAAAATAGGGGGTCGTCTTATACACCCAGTCGTCTTATACACCGGCAAATACGGTAGATAGATTGGTACTGGAGGGGAAGGAAAGCATCTGTTAGACTCCAGAGAGCAGGGGGGCACAATGGGACACATACAGTATATAAATATTCAAACATTCATATGTAAATAAGACAATGTTATTAGTTTTTGGTAGTTATGAATTAATTAGTGGTTACCATTTTTTGGCTTAATACAGTATATTTGGTACTGATTAGACACACACTTGGAGTCTAGTCTTTATAAGCCTTAAGCCTAGTATACAGGGACCAAATGGCGGGCCGCATTGACCGGCCCACATACAGCCCGTGTTTACTGAAGGTGGTCCAACAGAAGCCGGAACTGTCGAAGAGGCATGACCTAAAAAACAACTACGCCGCCGTAACTTTGAGAGGCGAGTATGGTATTTTCAAAGATTTTGCCGCCGAAGTTACGGCTGCGTAGCGTATTAGGGCCGGCGTAAGCCCGCCTAATTCAAATCCTGAAGCTGTGGGCGTGTTTTATGTATATTAACTGTGACCCCGCGTAAATTACGTTTCGATCGAACGGCACATTCACCGTCCGTGGACGTATCCCAGTGCGCATGCTCCAAATGACGTTGGCAAATCGTCATGCTTTCGACGTGAACGTAAATTACGGCCAGCCCCATTCACGGACGAGTTACGCAAAGGACGTAAAATTTGAAAAATTTGACACGGTTCCGACGTCCATATTTAACATTGGCTGCGCCATGTTTTTGGTGGTTTATCTTTACGCCTGAAAACCCCTTACGTAAACGGCGTATGTTTACTGCGACGGCCGGGCGTACATTCGTGAATAGGCGTATCTAGCTGATTTACATATTCTAGGCGTAAACGCGTACACGCCCCTAGCGGCCAGCGTAAATATGCAGTTAAGATACAACAGCGTAAGAGACTTACGCCGGCCGTATCTTAGCAACATTTAAGCGTATCTCAGTTTGAGCATACGCTTAAAGTTGCGACGGCGTGGATTCGGACTTACGACTGCGTATCTACTGATACGCCCATCGTAAGTCTTTAAGAATCTGGCCCTATATCTTTAATTGCTGTGACCACTCCCTTTTTCTTTTTTTATTGTTACAAAAATATGTGGAAACTTGTGGTGTGAAAAATTAGGTGCTCCATCCACTGAAAAGTGTGATTCTTGTATGCACACTAATTCACTTGTATTTTATTGCATCCTTCCATAGAGCAATTCTCTTGTATGGGCTATTAATGCCTTTGGTATTAAGTGACATGAGTTTAATACTCATATCTTTTGTGGCAATTGATGCAAATTAATTGAAAATTATTCATTAATTGAAAAGAACATTACCTCATCGATGCTGTTGTTGTTATTACCTTCTGTAACCATTAGAAGTTGGTGTAGAACCTTGTAATTCATAAAAAAAGTAACACCTTACTAGTTATCCGAGGATAGGGGGAGAAACAGAGATACCCAGACATAGGGCTCCCTGTACCTAGAGTTCCTGGGTATAAGTGTGGATTGTCTCTATTCCCTATCATAGTTCATTCAGCTTAATTGGTTTTATAAGTCATTCAAAGGGATTCTTGGAGAGGGAGGTTGATGTTTTTCCGTGCTTAGTTTGCCATTGTTGAGGTACTTTACCAGGTAGAGATTTTTCTGGCATATTATATTCCCCGTTTGGAAGTAATCCCCATAGACGTAGGGTCTTCAGGCCCTCCTCCATGTTGTGGATAGAGAATGAAGTGCCTTCACGTTCGATTAGTATTTTTGTGGGGAATCCCCATATATACTGTATCTTGTGGTTACTTAAGGTATTGAATTTTGATTTTTGCGTGCTAAAATCATTGCTTGTGAAAGGTCAGAGTATAGTACAATTCCTGCGTAAGGGTCGGGGAGAGGAGAGTTGTGCCTTGCATATTGCATTAACTGACCTTTCACTTGAAAAAAGTGTATTTTGGCAATTACATCTCTGGGTAATCTTTCTGGCAAATATGAGGGCTTAGGCAATCTGTGTGCTCGATCAATTGCTAATTCCTGTTGAGGGACAGTAGGTAGAAGTGCGGTTATCATTTATTTTAAGAATTTCTTCAGATCTGAAGGTTTTACATTTCAGGAATGCCCCGGAACTTAACGTTGTTCCTTCTAGCCCTATCTTCCAGGTCTGCGACCTTCAATTTAAGATTTTTTTTTAACTCCTCATCAACTTCAAAATGGGCCTCAACCAGAACATTGTGTGCATCAGTGAAGTCACACATTTTGTTTTCATATAGTCCACTCTGTCACCAATTTTCACTATGTCTTTTTTTGACTGATGCATAAAGTTAATCATGTCTTGTTGCAGCGCTCCCCTTAAAGACATTAATATTTCTTTAATGGTTGAGTCTGAAACATTTTGCCCTGTGGTAGGAATAGCATACAATTTTGCATCATAAGGATTTTCATGCAGTGTAATGTCATAACCATGAGAAGCTTCACTCACATTTCCCTCAGGATTGTCAAGCTTTCTTTTGTGTTTAGATGGGCAGTTAATGTCATTGTGGGAATCTTCATTTTCAACTGGAAAGCAGTTCTGCTTGTGCAGTTTTGCTACCCTCAGCTTGTATATCTTCACTACTTGCGTCGTACTGTGAGGAGAAACCGGCGCCATCTTTTTTCCCCTGTGTCCCATGCAAATGCCGGTATTCGCTCAATTTGCGGGTGAATCTCGTTTCTTTTTTTCCCCCATCGTGACAGTCGAATCACCTCCACCTCCAAGTCTGTCTTATGTATCTAGGGCTGCATTAAATGGCTTCTAGCCACTTTAGGGAGTCTGTCTCGGAGCCGGTTTACAATGCGACCATCTTCCCTCAGCGCTAGCCACACCCCCTCATGAAAAAGTGTTTTTTTTCCAGTACTTTCCAGTACTTTTGACTGATATAATTGTTGTTTTGGATTTTCCCTTTGTATACTGTATATTTTTTTGGTGTTTGTGGTACTGCGTTAGTGAATATGTTTGTCACCATATAAGCACATACAGTATTTTTTTCTTTTTTTTTGGTTTTATGTATAATATATAAATAATTATAGAGTAGCGCTGCACTTACATAAAATATATATAGTACATACTGAATTTTTGTGTGTAAAGCACATGATGGCGTGTATAAATATTCAAGGAAGGAAAAACACCACAAAAGTTTAATAACTCAATATTCTGCCCTGTCTTTTTTTATTATTTCACATGCACAGTGCCAGATAGCTAGGTCTGTGCTAGCACAGATAAGATAGTCTGACTCTCAATACAATGCCCCAGTTCCAGCACCACACCACAGTTCCTGCCATTAGAAGCTCTGTTCCATGCTGGTTGGACAACAGTTGAGGATCTCCCCATGACCACAGATCTTGTCTTCAGATCTCTGACACACAAAGATAGATGTTGCCTCATCCTCAAGGGCCCCTGCAACTTGACTTTGCTGCAACATTCATCAGAGGTATCTATTTTAATAACTATATATACCTGGGTACATGTGCATAATTACACCAGGATTCCTATTGTGAACTTTGCTGATAATACCTGTTTGTACTTTACTTGTGCTTTAATTTATTTCTTCTTATAAAATCTTGCATTATTTATATAGTGGTGTGCTACCATATGGTTATGGTTAATGCAGGGGCGGACTGACAGCTCATGGGGCTCCCGGGCAATAGGAGATTATGGGGCCCCCCGCAAAAAGAGATTATGGGGCCCCCAGGCAAAAGATTATGGGGCCACACAGTATACACACACAGTATACACACATAGACACACAATATACACACACAGTATACATACACACAGAATACACATACACACACTGAAAAGTTACTGGAGAGGCAGGGCAGCTATTGGGATTTTTTTTAAAAAACATGGGGCCCTCTGGCAGTGCCTGAGTGTCCGAATGGTCAGTCCGCCCCTGGGTTAATGTTTTATGTTGGTTGCAGTAGTTCTGCTCCCAATTACTTTGTTTAAATTACTGATTCATTTTCTAGAAAAGTTATCCTCTCTATTCACAGAGGCCCTGTCCTGGGTGGAGGAAGGCACTGTAAACTTGATTATCAAACCCACTTTTCCATTTAGC
This sequence comes from Rana temporaria, assembly GCF_905171775.1. Lineage (NCBI taxonomy): Eukaryota > Metazoa > Chordata > Amphibia > Anura > Ranidae > Rana > Rana temporaria. Next base: position 401,807,222 of record NC_053490.1, read on the forward strand.
GAAGGTCCTGGCTCTCTTATTTACAAACAGGTTTAGTGCAATATCTTGCTTAGGTAAACCATAAACCTCCAAAAGAGGGCTTCACACACATATGCAGGGAACTGAAAAAATTAAGTGGACTAGGAGGTTTTTCAGGTAACACATCCACTTTAATGACCTCATGGCTAACAACAAATCTCCTAAAAAAATGGAGGGTAGGGTAAAATTCACAAATGCCTGGAAGTTATCAAGCATACCAGGCCAGTCTTTTTGATCACTGAACACAAACATAGTTTAAAATGGATGATATAGTGATTCAAAAAGGATTTAGAACAAAGGCGACTTTAACAATGTCTATTATATAACCTCGATTTGAAACTAAATGTATTTTAAATTTTCCAGACACAATTGATGTTTAGGGCAACCACAATAATTCAGTTATTTCACCATTTCTGATAACTGTGCCACTTAGAAAAAACTTATACCCACAAACTCATGTAAAATGATTCCTATCTATTGATTTAAGCAGTATGGGGGGGGGTGGAGGTTGGAGCAGTGCAACAGTTGATTGCCATCAGTTAGTTTAACATAAAGATTGCTATCCAGTGATTCATTACCTAGAGGTCTGAGTGCCAAGAAAGGCAATCAGTTCAGCACTGTAGGGCAATCTGAATCTCAAATCATGCATTTTTATTTCAAGAAGCTGTGCGAAGACTTGATAGATTAAATGTCAAATTCTCAAATTCCAAACAGATCATCAATAAATCTGTAACAGTTAATATGTGCAACTTAGAAAAATATATATACTGCATACATATATTTACGTTCCTTTTTACCTGTTTACCAAGTGTTTATCCAAAAGCTGAGCTCTGGGCACATTAAGCCTCAACTAATTGCTGTTAGCCTAAGCTAAAGCCCCCTATTACTCCCTATAAACATGGTCACATGCAAGTTTCAAGTCTTCTATCGCGAGGAGTGGACTTCTTCGGATGTCCACTTTATTGCCTGGGGGATGTGGACACTTCCTATTGGTTGTCCAGCAGTGGCTTCTGTCATGCTCCAAAAGACTGTGGTTGAGGGTTTATCGAAGGAGTAAGAAACGAAACAAGGAGACACTAGCACTAGAGACACATCACACTGATAGTAATGTTCTCTGTGCTCTTTTTTAACAACATTTTTGTTTTATCTACACATATGAAAATGAAAAGAAGGTTTCCTCTTTGTTTCAATAATCAGCGTACGAAGGTACCAACCATGGTGACCATGGTGACTCTCGGGGGATCTCATGGGGAAGGACAAAGACTTAAGAACACCTTCAGCTGGACTGGTGTGTCTACTCTCAGAGAATCTTGCCCCTATCTTGGATTGATGCAATTTGGAAGCCCTAATGGCTACAGGAGACCCAACTCTAAAGCCTTGTACACACGGGCCAGAATCTTGTCAGGAATAAAATTTTGTTTTTCCTGACGAGATTCTTGGCAAGAATCTCTTGCCGCCCAAGTGTACAGACTCTCCTTTCAAAAGAACTGCGGTTTTCTTGAAATTCAAGAACGCGATGACAACATCGCGTACGACGAGCATGCGCTCGTTACATTCGATGCCGTCGCCACCATCTTGCTGCACCCTACCTATACCTAGAAGGCTACCGCGCATGTGTCAAAGTCATTTTGAGCATGCGCGACTTCACTGCCCGGTTCCCTACGGCGCATGCACGAGTTGCGCTGCGCCGCGCTCACTGGTTCCCGCTGTGTTTTGGGAGCCATGTGTTTCTCAGAACACAACGGGGGGAGGACGGGATCTGACGTACTGCCTGCAGTCTACCCGCAGACTGTGTGGCCGGAAGTGGGTGCAAATACCTGTCTCAGACAGGTATCTGCACGCCCCTCCCCCTGAAAGGTGTCAAATATGACACCGGAGGGGGGGAGGGTTCGGATGAGTAGAAGTTCCACTTTAGGGTGGAGCTCCGCTTTAACACACACATATATAAATAAATTAACACTGTATATATACATATATGTATATATATATATACACAGTGCCTTGCGAAAGTATTCGGCCCCCTTGAACTTTGCGACCTTTTGCCACATTTCAGGCTTCAAACATAAAGATATAAAACTGTAATTGTTTTTGAAGAATCAACAACAAGTGGGACACAATCATGAAGTGGAACGAAATTTATTGGATATTTCAAACTTTTTTAACAAATAAAAAACTGAAAAATAGGGCGTGCAAAATTATTCAGCCCCTTTAATTTCAGTGCAGCAAACACTCTCCAGAAGTTCAGTGAGGATCTCTGAATGATCCAATGCTGACCTAAATGACTAATGATGATAAATAGAATCCACCTGTGTGTAATCAAGTCTCCGTATTAATGCACCTGCACTGTGATAGTCTCAGAGGTCCGTTTAAAGCGCAGAGAGCATCATGAAGAACAAGGAACACACCAGGCAGGACCGAGATACTATTGTGGAGAAGTTTAAAGCCAGATTTGGATACAAACAGATTTCCCAAGCTTTAAACATCCCAAGGAGCACTGTGCAAGCGATAATATTGAAATGGAAGGAGTATCAGACCACTGCAAATCTACGAAGACCTGGCCGTCCCTCTAAACTTTCAGCGCATACAAGGAAAAGACTGATCAGAGATGCAGCCAAGAGGCCCATGATCACTCTGGATGAACTGCAGAGATCTACAGCTGAGGTGGGAGACTCTGCCCATAGGACAACAATGCAGTCGTATACTGCACAAATCTGGCCTTTATGGAAGAGTGGCAAGAAGAAAGCCATTTCTTAAAGATATCCATAAAAAGTGTTGTTTAAAGTTTGCCACAAGCCACCTGGGAGACACACCAAACATGTGGAAGAAGGTGCTCTGGTCAGATGAAACCAAAATCGAACTTTTTGGCAACAATGCAAAACTTTAAGTTTGGTGTAAAAGCAACACAGCTCATCACCCTGAACACACCATCCCCACTGTCAAACATGGTGGTGGCAGCATCATGGTTTGGGCCTGCTTTTCTTCAGCAGGGACAGGGAAGATGGTTAAAATTGATGAGAAGATGAATGGAGCCAAATACAGGACCATTCTGGAAGAAAACCTGATGGAGTCTGCAAAAGACCTGAGGACGGAGATTTGTCTTCCAAAAAGACAATGATCCAAAACATAAAGCAAAATCTACAATGGAATGGTTCACAAATAAACATATCCAGGTGTTAGAATGGCCAAGTCAAAGTCCAGACCTGAATCCAATCGAGAATCTGTGGAAAGAACTGAAAACTGCTGTTCACAAACGCTCTCCATCCAACCTCACTGAGCTCGAGCTGTTTTGCAAGGAGGAATGGGCAAAAATTTCAGTCTCTCGATGTGCAAAACTGACAGAGACATACCCCAAGCGACTTACAGCTGTAATCGCAGAAAAAGGTGGTGCTACAAAGTATTAACTTAAGGGGGCTGAATAATTTTGCACGCCCAATTTTTCAGTTTTTTATTTGTTAAAAAAGTTTGAAATATCTAATAAATTTCGTTCCACTTCATGATTGTGTCCCACTTGTTGTTGATTCTTCCAAAAAAAATTACAGTTTTATATCTTTATGTTTGAAGCCTGAAATATGGCAAAAGGTCGCAAAGTTCAAGGGGGGCGAATACTTTCGTAAGGCACTGTATATATATATATATATATATTAGGTATAGGTTAGGACAGGCAGCAGATAGCGAAAACCAGTTCAGAAAAACCAAAGCATTTCAGGTAAAAAAATATTCACTCTTTATACCCTTACACATCAGAGGTATGCATAAACATAGCTTTGCCTCATTTTTCAAAGTTCCCACTAGATGGCACTGAAGAACAGTATGCATGGGCCACATACATGGGCAACAGAGGTGGCCCCAAAGCGAAAGAATGCTTTTATGAGGTAAGAAAAAGCATTCAGTCCTTTACACATAATAAACAAGTGTTCCCCCTGCAATGGTATCGGTTACTGAATCATTATATCAATATACTGTAGTTATTCTTTATTTACAGCATATCCAAATTTTCCATTTCCATTACTACTAACTTTACAGAGGCATTTATAGTATTAGAATTGGCAGTGTGGATAGGTGGAAAGTATTTTGTAAAAATATTTTTTTTATTTAAGAGCAGTGCTTAGCAGACTTAGCTGCTTGACCAACCATTGTTAAGGGCAGATCTTCAACAGGGAAATGCCAAGACAAAGAGGATAATTGCAGCTTTCTGCTAATCACCATCCTTATTTTAGAGCTGAACATATAGTTATATTAAAGCAAGTGGTCTAATAGAGATAAGTTAATAGAGAGTATGAATCTGGGGAAACAGGAAAGTCAGTTCAGTATTTCTCACAAGGCACTAACATATATTTTTCATTGATTTAAAATGGAAAATACCGTATTTGGCCACTAGACGGTGCTAAGTAACACAAACATTTCTTGTGATACTTATCATCCAGTGGGCAATGCAGTGTTTTTAGTTTTTCAGTTTCTCAGTCCTAAACTAATTTAATAAAACTGCACAGAAAATAGTCTAACAACATTCAGGGGCAGATCCACAGAGCAAGTACGCCGGCGTATCTACTGATACGCCGGCGTACTTTCAAATTTCCTGCGTCGTATCTTTAGTTTAGTCGAATCCTCAAACCAAGACACGACGGCATCTTAGATGCAATACTTCGGCGCCCGCTGGGTGGAGTTCGCGTTGTTTTCCGCGTCGGGTATGCAAATTAGCGATTTACGACGATCCACGAATGTACGCGCGGCCGCCGCATTTTCTAACGTCGTCTGTAGTCGGCTTTTTCCGGCGTGTAGTTAAAGCTGGTATTTTGCGGCGTATAGATAGACTTGCCATGTTAAGTATGGCCGTCGTTCCCACATCGAAATTTGAATTTTTTTTTGCGTAAGTCGTCCGTAAATAGGAATGGACGTAACTCACATCAAAAAATGACGTAGTTGCGACGTCATTTCGCGCAAAGCACGGCGGGAAATTTCTGGACGACGCATGCGCAGTTCGGCGCGGGGAAGCGCTTCATTTAAATGAAACCCGCCCCCTGATCGCCGATTTGAATTCCGCCGCCAGAAATACACTACGCCATCGTAACTTACGGCATGAAATCGTTGAGGATTCGAAATTCCGCCAGGTAAGGTACGGCGGCGTAGCGTATCTCTAATACGCTGCGCGGATCCAATTCTCTCTGGATCTGGCCCTCAGTTTTTTGCCCCATTTGCACAGAACAAGTGCATATGCACTTTCTGTTTCTCCTGGTGACCTTTGTCACTGGGACAGAAAATGTTGAAAAATCTAAAATGTAACAGTTTTCAACAGAATAGAGGGGACATCTTTTAAAGGGGTCAAATATTAAAAGGACAATTACTGTAATGCCGCATACACATGATCGGAAATTCCAACAAGAAAACTGTGGATTTTTTTTCAGATGGAATTTTGGCTCAAACTTGTGTTGCATACACACAGTCACACAAATGTTGTCCAAAATTCTGACTGTCAAAAGCGCGGTCACGTACAACACTACAACGAGCCGAGAAAAATAAGGTTCAATGATTCTGAGCATGTTTCGAATTGATTCAGAGCATGCGTGTTTTTTTTTGCGTCGGAATTGCATACAGACGATCTGAATTTCCGACAAGAACTTTTCCCGCCAAAAAATTTGAGAACCAGCTCTCAAATTTTTGCTGTCAGAAATTCCGACAGAAAAAGTCCGATGGGGCCTACACACGGTCAGAATTTTCGACCAAAAGCTAACATCAAATTTTCGACCAAAAGTTAACATCAAACTCCTGTAGGAAATTCTGATTGTGTGTACGCGGCATTAGAGGGGATTTCCTCCCACTTTTGTAGAGATTTATTTTCACTTTGTGTTACTGTATATCTCTGGGCGAGGAAGTGAAGGGAACTAAAACATGCAACTGACTCTCTAGCACAAGAGGGGTGGCAGCAGCTCAAAAGTTGCTAAGATCTCTAAGCAGTCTGTAGTCAGAAAATGTCCAGGGACAGTTGGTTACCCACTTCTAACTTCCAAGCAACACCTTTCTCCAGTGACACCAGACTAGAAGTTCAGCAGACAGCCTCTCAGCCAGCTCTTTGTAGTTTCAGCATCCAGGCCCTCAGGTCGCCCACCTGAGGTCTCACGAACAGCAATCACATGCAGGGCTGTCTTTTCCATTGGGCACGCTGGGCAGTTGCCCGGGGGCCCCACGGCTGCCCAGTGACCCCAGTAAAAAATGGTGGAGAGCGGCGGGTCAGAACTGTAGAACTGTATCGTGTCTACAGTCTCTGAGGGAGAGTCTGGAGAGGAGTCAAGAGTGGGAGCGTCGCCAGGATGGGGGTCATGGGAGAAGTCAGACACGAGGAGACTGTAGGATAAAACCAGAGCAGCCAAGCTGGAGCCATCTGACTGAGCCTTGCATGGTGCACCTTAGAGGAGGTCAGTGATAGCACCGCCAGGCCAGTCTAAGGGGCAGGTGGTTGCTGATGTAAGGGGGGAGTGAATACAAAAATATTAGTGACCCCCCCCCCCTTTACTGTAGTGTATTTACTCTACGGAAGGTGGTCTCTGGTCACCAGAGTGCCCCACACATCAGAGTTCCTGGTGTTCCCCTTTACATCAGAGTCTGCAGCATTCCCCCTTACAGTGCAAGGGGGAAATCAGTCTTAGGACCCTGATGTAAGTGGGAACTCTGATGTAAAGAGAAAGCAGTGGACTCTGATATAAGGTGGTCTCTGGTCACCAGAGCCCCCCTCCACATCAGAGTTCCCCCTTACATCATGATCTGCAGCGTTCCCCTTTACATAAGAGTTCCCTTTCACTGTAAGGGGGAATCCTGCAGACTCTGATGTAAGAGGAAACAGGCTGGGTTATAGTAACCTAACCTTCAATGTCAATGAAGACATTTGTAAAACTGTAATTTTAGGTACTTTTTTGCAGTGCCGGTAAAAAAATGTGGTTCTGCCAGTAAATTTCATAATTTTTGTCAGTAAATTCTCGTGCGTGATTGTGTAGACAGGGCCCCAGTGCACTGTATTGCCCGGGGGCCTATAATGCTCTTAAGATGGCACTGATCACATGGCAGCGGTGCCCTGGAGTGCAGCAGCCTTTTCAGGCTGGACTGATCCTTTGCAGAAAAAGACCCAGAAGTCCAGTCTCTCAGAGTATTTATGCAATTTCCCAGCAGCCTTCAGGGCCATGCTCCCTGGGATTGGCCAGTGCTGAATAAATATTCATAGAGCAATCTGCATAACTTCACTCCTATATTCCAGAGAATTCTCACAGCTGACTGACCATTTGCTGGATAAGTAAAGGTCTTGTTTTTTCTGGTAAGCGTTTCTGGTAAGTTTCTGCTTTCTCCATGGGTGGATTTAAAGTGGATTCCCACACTAGGTTCTGCGCTACTATGGAACTGTTGGAAGAATTTGTTGCACATTCTTTTCTTTGCACTTGCACTTCTTTGCTTTCTGGATCATTTTGGGGACTTTTAATATTCTGTGCACCTTTTGTGTTCACTAATATATTTATGGTTTTATATGCTATTTGTGGTCAATATTTGTAATATAGTGCTGCACTTTTTTTATTTTACACATGTCCATTGAGGCTTAGTATTGCAGGCTTTATTTGTGCTAGCAGCTTTATTTAGGATTTTTACCTAAGGGCAGAATTTTTTATATTTTTTATGCATGTAGCACTCTGATCTTTAGGCAGCGTTACTCCTTAATTTACCTGCCAGGTGTAGTTACCTTGGCTCATTGTTAGGGATCAATTGATTTTATCCTAAGTCTAGAATTGCTGCACTTCTCTCTTCTGCTGCTAAGTGGCCGGGTACCTGGTGGCATTAGATAAAACAAGGGCAAAGCAAGGACAGATTATATGGGGAATCTCAGCCAATGGGCAGGGGTTTTCTTGAATCCCTTAGGCCGCGTACACACGATCAGTCCATCCGATGAGAACGGTCCGAAGGACCGTTTTCATCGGTTAACCGATGAAGCTGACTGATGGTCTGATGTGCCTACACACCATCGGTTAAAAAAACTATCGTGTCAGATAGTAAAACACACGACGTGCTGAAAAAAACAAAGTTCAATGCTTCCAAGCATGCGTCGACTTGAGTTCTCATTTTTTTGACCGAAGGATAACTGACCGATAGGGCCTACACACGATCGGTTTGGACCGATGAAACGGTCCTTCAGTCCGTTTTCATCGGTTTTGACCATTCGTGTGTACACGGCCTTAGTCTGCTGGGAAAACCTATATATCAGGTGATCAGTGTTCTGTTCCACCTGGGCGGCTGTCTGGGCGTACGTGTGTTTTATTGCCTGGGCTGCTAGACCAGAGTTTGAGCCTATCCCAGACACAGTTGGCTGCTAGGCTGTCTGAGGGCATAACCAGAAGCAAGAGAGCAGCGCAGGGTTGGGATTGCAAATTGCAGTCCAGCCAAAAGTGACGGTTCTGTCGGCTAGAGAACCTGTCCTGGTCGGAGATAGAGGGGAAGCTGTCGCCACTAAGGGACCATCCACCTCATTACCAGGAACCATAGTGAGTAGCTGAAGAACGTACTAGAGCAGTATTGTCACCAACCGGGGACGGTGAAGAATCAGGAAACTTCAGCCCGGGTCAAGCCAGGAACCCATCCAGCAGAGGTGACACTTGCAAAGCAGCCTTGTGTGTCAAGCCAGGGACCGAGCAGGCAAGTGGGGTGAAGCTTGAGAAGTATCTGGAGTGACAAGCTAGGGACCCAGCAGAGAATCAGGGGTGATACTTGAGGAAGATACTACCGTGAAGAATGGAGGAGCTCAAGGTATTCAGTGGCAGTGATTTGGCTAGTCTAGTGAGAGAGACCGGGAGTGGGTTGAAGAACTACAAGAAGTGATTGTAGTGGAAGTGAAGGAACTGTTACACTTTGTGTTAGAGACTGTTGCCATATGAGACAGCATTCTTACACATGCAGATGTGGTGTCTTGCTGGATGTCTTTCCATGCATGGCTGTCCTGTAGAAGTCTCTGAGTCTGCCAATTAACATTGCAACTGCCTAAGGGTGTCCTGGCCCTAACCCTCTCTCCCAAAGTCCTGCTCAACAGAAATAAAATCTCTTTGCATTCAAGAAGTGCCTGGCGCCCATTAATCTACCTTACATTACACCCACTATGCTTTGCAACCCATCACATACAGAGGGATGTCAGCTATCTCTGGCCCTGGAGGTTCTCATTAGACTGAAGCAGGCCTGGGACCTTGCTACATGCAGTTTGGTATTTTTATGATAAAGTGCCACATTAAAAAATGCAAAATTCTTTTAAGTACCATGCCTGGGGGATCCCTTAACCTGCTTATGAAATGGTGTTTCTGTACAATGTCTACAGCCAACTGCAGGAAAACTGACATTTACAAAGAAAAAGGGTGTTTAATGCCAGTAAGTGACAGGAAGAGGGGAACATAATTGGCACAGAAAAGGGAGCGGAAAGCCTTCCATAGTGAAGTACTGTTTATTAGATAAAAAGTATGAAAGCGCCACCCGTCGTGCACTCCTAGTCAGTTTGTTACAAATACATTTATATTTTTTTTTTTGCAGTGTGTTTTTTTTAGCATTTCAGAGGGTGTAAACCAGGGGTTGACAAATTTGCTTGGAATCTAGGAGCCAGCTAAAAAAGTTAGAAGCCAGAAAACGCGCCCTGTCCCGACGAGCTTGCGCGCAGAATTCAAACAAATACGTGAGCAGCGCCCGCATATGTAAACGGTGTTCAAACCACACATGTGAGGTATCCCTGCGATTGGTAGAGTCCACTGTAACTCAAAACATGCAATCTGTAGAATTTTTTAAACGTCACCTATGGAGATTTTAAAGGGTAAAAGTTTGTCACCATTCCACGAGCGGACGTAATTTTGAAGCGTGACATGTTGGGTATCAATTTACTCAGCGTAACATTATCTTTTATAATATTAAAAAAAATTGGGTTAACTTTACTGTTGTCTTATTTTTTAATTAAAAAAAGTGTAATTTTTTCCCAAAAAAGTGCGCTTGTAAAACCGCTGCGCAAATATGGCGTGACAAAGTATTGTAACGATCGCCATTTTATTCTCTAGGGTGTTAGGATAAAAAATATATATAATGTTTGGGGGTTCTAGTTAGAGGGAAGAAGATGGCAGTGAAAATAGTGAAAAATAGTGAAAAATTTAATTAGAATTGCTGTATAAGTTGTAATGCTTAACTTGTAATACCAATGGCCACCACCAGATGGCGCCAGCTTACACATCTGGTGGTAATAACTTGTAATACCAACGGCTCACCACCAGATGGCGCCAGCTCACCAAAAAAAATATATCTTTTTTTTTTGCCCCCCCTTCCAAGCCAAGTCGCCAGGACCCTATTTCTAGTAGCCATGGCGACCTGGCGACCGGGATTTGTCGAGCCCTGGTGTAAACATTTAGTAGAAAGAATTATTCCCTCTCATGCTTTTGGCAGACAGTAGCACCCGCTGAATGCAACCTATTGAACTCAAGTGATTGCAAGAGGTGGTGTGGGCTTTTAGGGGTTAAAACAGACAGTGAACAGGTGACATAATGCCTCTTCACCGCCTGTCAAATGCCCTCTAAAACATGATCCACCACAGATCATTCCTTAGAGCAGGGGTAGGCAACCTCGGCTCTCCAGCTGTGGTGAAACTACAAATCCCATCATGCCTCTGCCTCTAGGAGTCATGCCTGTGATTGTCAGGGCCTTGCAATGTCTCATGGGACTTGTCGTTTCAAAACAGCTGGAGGACCGAGGTTGCCTACCCCTGCCTTAGAGGGATAAAGCTAACTAACCCCTAGAACCACACAAGACCCCTTAGTTAAGTGTACCCCACAGGGCACCCACCCTCACAGCTCCCCTGCCACCTTCATATCATTGCCCAATCAGTCCTCCTGACACCTCCTACACAGGGACACTTTTACTTTCATGTGACCCCACTAACACATGGCCTGTTTCTCTTTCCAGTGACACCACTGATGCAGAACATTTTTCTTTCCAGTAACACCATAGAAACACATGAATGACAGCCACTGTTTATTATTTTTCATGTGATTGCTGCGATTGGTCACAACAATCACATGGTACCAGGGCCAATCACATCTGTGATCGGCTGTGTCCAGTGGACATAATGGTCATCACGCTACTACATGATCCTAAGGATGTGCATAAGTGCCACAAGTGGGAGGATGTACCGGTGCGTCCTCCCAGAATGAAGCTTGTCCCACCCAGCCACATCTGTGCATTGGGCTGGAGAGAGGAGAGAAGAGAGAAAAGATAGATGTCACCTCCAGGGCGGCGGCACCCCCACCTCCTCGCCTTCTCAGTTTGTGGCTGGGCTGGAGAGAAGAGGAGAAAATATGACACTTTACTTTCACTCCGAATCACAGGCAGTGTTAACAAATCTCCAACCACAGCAGGTTTGCTCAGACTGTTATTGGCCAGGACAGGGACAGTGGTCAGCTGGTCGACAGAGCACATGGACACATTCAAAAATAAAAGGAGGGGAGGATGGGAAAGGGAAGGACAACTAAAGGCACAAAAAAGGAGGGAAAAATGAAAGAAAAAAAGAAAAAGAGAAAGGGGAACAAGGGGGGAGGGAGAAGGGAGGGATAAAAAAGAGGGGAGAAAGCAAGAAGAATGAATGGGAGAAAGGAAGAGAAGGACAAGATACACTAGGGAAAAGCACTCACATGAGCCACATCCGTATATAGTATAAACAAAAAAAAAAAACACAATCACCGAAGTGAGCGATAGTCGGACTTTGAGGCAAGACGAAGTATGTCTAAAATATATTATTTATTACAAAAATAGAAGAAATATATATTTTTTACAGCACAGATACAAATTCAATAAAAAAACATATAAATAATTGATTAATTATGAACAAATCCTTTGAAGTCGCCTACGCGTTTCGCCGTTGGGCTTCCTCAGGACGAGACAAGAAGGATTTTTTGCAGTATACAAATATTGTTTTCACAATCTAATACATCATGGTGGACGTGTCCATCCAAACTATTTCAGGCATTCCTTGGGTAGATGGCAAAAATCGATTTCATTTATTATCGATTGTATCAGAATAACTGATGATCATCTACGATAGTCCTAATTAATTACACTTATGATGGTAGACCCATGATGTCGAAGATTATATAATAAAATGGTATATGTGCTGCATCAATATACCATTTTATTATATAATCTTGGACATCATGGGTCTACCATCATAGGTGTAATTAATTAGGACTATCGTAGATGATCATCAGTTATTCTGATACAATCGATAATAAATTAAATAGATTTTTGGCATCTACCCAAGGAATGCCTGAAATAGTTTGGATGGACACGTCCACCATGATGTATTAGATTGTGAAAACAATATTTGTATACTGCAAAAAATCCTTCTTGTCTCGTCCTGAGGAAGCCCAACGGAGAAACGCGTAGGCGACTTCAAAGGATTTGTTCATAATTAATCAATTATTTATATGTTTTTTTATTGAATTTCTATCTGTGGTGTAAAAATATATATTTATTTTATTTTTGTAATAAATAATATATTTTAGACATACTTCCGTCTTGCCTCAAATTCCGACTATCGCTTACTTCGGTGATTGTGTTTTTTCTTGTTTCTAGCACATGGACACAGACACCAGTAACAGATTGTAGAGTGCAGCATGGAGGGTAAGTCATAAAAATGTAATATGTGCTGCTGACTGTGCCCCCTGTGCTGCATGCAGATTTTAGTGGGACTTTAATCTCCTTCTTGGATGGGGCACCCTTAGGCTGACTAGCTGCTTATAATTGATTTGCATTGTGAAAACGGATGACTGTGGTTGCAAATGAGTTACATTTTTGAGAGCCCGCTGCCCGCCTCTACACTAAGTAACTCTCATCCCCATCCACAGTCATCCTCATCCATCTTCACAATGCAACTCAATCATCTTCATCCCCACCCAGCATCTACTCCATCCCTCCAGTCTCCACTCAGGCCGAGCACCATCCATTCCTCCAGTCTCCACAACTCACACATCCCCACCCATGCCGAGCACCATCCATCCCTCCAGTCTCCAAAACTCACACATCCCCACCCACACCGAGCACCATCCATTCCTCCAGTCTCCACAACTCACACATCCCCACCCACGCCGAGCACCATCCATTCCTCCAGTCTCCACAACTCACACATCCCCACCCACGCCAAGCACCATCCATTCCTTCAGTCTCCACAACTCACACATCCCCACCCACGCCGAACACCATCCATTCCTCCAGTCTCCACAACTCACACATCCCTACCCACGCCGAGCACCATCCATCCATCCAGTCTGCACAACGCACACATCCCCATCCACGCCGAGCACCATCCATCCCTCTGGTCTCCACAACGCATCCCCACCCAGGCCAAGCACCATCCATCCCTCCAGTCTCCACAACGCACACATGCCCACCCACGCTGAGCACCATCCATCCCTCCAGTCTCCACAACGCACACATCCCCACCCACGCCGAGCACCATCCATCCCTCCGGTCTCCACAACGCATCCACACCCAGGCCGAGCACCATCCATCCCTCCGGTCTCCACAACGCATCCCCACCCAGGCCGAGCACCATCCATCCCTCCGGTCTCCACAACGCATCCCCACCCAGGCCAAGCACCATCCATCCCTCCAGTCTCCACAACACACACATTCCCATGCATGCCGAGCACCATCAATCCCTCCGGTCTCCACAACGCATCCCCACCCAGGCCAAGCACCATCCATCCCTCCAGTGTCCACAACGCACGCATCCCCACCCACACCGAGCACCATCCATCCCTCCGGTCTACACAACGCATCCCCACACAGGCCAAACACCATCCATAATAGTGTGTTTATGTTTTATGCCTGTTAAATTCAATTTTCAAGAGAATAAAGGTATTGTGCTTTAGTCAGTCAAGAGTTGTTATATTGATTGATTCATGTATCACGGAGACAGTAAGGGATAAGGCAGGGTTGTAATGCCTTACTGTTAAATATTGAAAGCACTGATGACTTTTAATCCACTTTTCATATATTAAGGTGTAAGAGTGTTCAAATAAAAGTGGGTGCACCGAAGAACTCGGTGGGATGACCAGTGGGCCGATTCAAGGGACGACCAGTGGGTGGGCCATGGGGAATGTTGGGGGTCGGACCCCAGGGGGCCCAGGCCTAAAGCTGTGTAAGGGGCCCTAAAATTTCTGATGGCTGCCCTGCCTGCTTATGACAGGGTGGAAACAAGGGTAAGTACAAAATTCATATTTTGTTATATACAGTATATCTGTCTGGAGTTCAGCTTTAACTCAGTATTGTTCATAAACCAAGGCCCAGAATGCTATTGTTTTGTATCAGAGACATAGAACTTCAGGTTGTGCAGAGCTAATTGTGTCTCAAGATCAATGAATTTAAATTTGTCACTGAGGGCTTACTAATTACCTCCTATGTGTAGCAGAATCCAGCGCTACAAATCAATGTGCAATGTACATAGTGTGTGGATTGTTATAGGCCCAAAACAAAATAAAATATGTGTAAAGGCTTAAAAACTAGTCTATAAGAGAAAACAGATCCACAATAGGTAATTTAATATCTAATAATCTCATGAAATAAGTAATGACACAACTAGAAGCATCAAATTATAAACAGCAAAACAACTTTCAGAATGTTTAATATATAAACTAATATATATATAATTCTCCAAGTCTGAAATTTGTGGGAATAACTATACAGAAGAGTACAATGGGTGCCAATTGGCTGCATGTTTGAAGGAATTATTCATTTGTTTTTGGTGCTTTTGCCATTCTTGTGTATCAGATAACTTTTCCATAGCAATCGGCATTTTGCAGGCATTTTCTGTGAATTAGAATGTAGGCCTTAGTAGCTGAGGCGAGTAATCAGTCAGCAGAGACACCATCACGCCCTAAGGAGAACAAGACAAAACACTGTTATGGAGGAGAAAAAAATGGCAAGTAATCTATTGGATAATTAAGGTCATTGATTGAGATGTGTGTCTAGACTGAGGGCTGGTTCACAACACAATTTCTGTGAACTGGATGCATTTCTGCATGCACGTTTTTAAAGGAATTTCGGGTGTTTCTGATACAGTGTGTTTCTCCCCCCCCTTTTTTTTCTTCATCTCATATGCGTTCAGGTGCATTTTATATGTGTTTTATCATGTTCCTAATACGTTCCATACAGAAAAAAATGCAACATGTTCTACTTTGTATTGCACTTCTGTGAACTAGGGCAATTGCAAGCCATGTTAAACATTATCCTTGCTTTTTTGTGATGCATAATAAAAACATACTGGACTGCATCTGATGTGAACCAGCCCTCAAGGTTATATTCAGGTAGCTTGATCTTTTGTATTACTGGTCGAACTGGGCAGGTTATCTGGGTCTTTGTAGCTAGGTCATGTAGGGAACAATGGAAGTAGTTCTACAGTGACCCCATACAAGGGCTACAGGCAGGGCCGCTGATAGAAATCATGGGGCCCCATACAGCCTACCTGACGGGGCCCCCTACAGCTCCGCCCCTGGTCCCTCTTTCAGCCCCTGGCCCTGCCCCTGACCCCTCCCCAGACACTGCCTTGAAACAAAGTGCAGGTTTGTCTACAAGTGATAATTGTTTTTCTCATCCATGCCGCCAATGCCATAATTGTGCTGCAGATAGTGCCAGCCATGACACTAATGCCAAATGCATGTTTTGCCTGCAGAGACAGTGCCACCCATGCTGCCTATGGCATTATGCCATTGGCGGCATGGTTGGCACTGTCTGCAGCACAAAATGGCATTAGCGGCATGGGTGGCACTGTCTCTGCAGCACATTACGGCACTGGCGGCATGGGTGGCACTGTCTGCAGCACAATATGCCACTGGCGGCATTGGGTGGCACTGTCTGCAGCACAATATGGCATTGGCGGCATGGGTGGCACTGTCTGCAGCACAATATGGCATTGGCGGCATGGGTGGCACTGTCTGCAGCACATTACGGCATTGGTGGCATGAGTGGCACTGTCGCTGCAGGCAGCACATGTGTTATGGGAAGTAACGCATGTGCTACCTGCAGACAGTGCCACCCATGCCTCCATACTATGCAGGTGGTGTTGGGGGGTTTGGTCTGGATAATGTTCGGTCAGGTTTTTTTTTTTTTCTTAATTATTTCTCTGTTGAGATTGTCCGGGCCCCCCTGCTGGCCGGGCCCAGTACAACAGGGCCAGTTGTACTGGCCTATCAGCGGCCCTGGCTACAGGGGCAGGTACTATGATTTTATATTCTGCCTTGTTTGTTCTAAGTCCAAGCAGATACTGATCCTCTGGAAGAATGGAAAAGTAGCTTCCACTAAAGGCCCATACACACAATCGGATTTTCCGACAACAATGGTCCGACGGACGTGTCTGTATGCTCCATCGGACATTTGTTATCGGAATTTCTGACAACAAATGTTGGCTGTGCATGCTCTAAAACTTTCTGACAACAAATGCGTTACGTCTGATCATCCGATTGTGTGTACACGAGTCCATCGGACTAAAATCCAAAAGTACAAACACGCATGCTCAGAACCAATGCTAAACATCAGACAACAATAGCAGAAGTTGCCCAAAGGGTGGCGGTAAACATCTGAAAAAACACGTGATTTGGTGAATGTTGGCTGAAAATGTTCTGCCGTGTGTATGCATATCAAGTTTGCGGCCAACGCCCCCTTCGGACAAAAATCCACGAAAAAATTAAGATGGAAGTCCGATCGTGTGTATGAGGCTTTACACTTACTGATTATTGGCAGATCTTAAGGCCTATACACACGATCTGACTTTTCGACAACAATGGTCCGACGGACTTGTTTTATAGGTCAATTCGACCGTCTGTATACTCCATCAAACAATTGTTGTTGGTTTTTCAACAGACAAATGTTCGCTGTGCATGCTCTCAGACTTTGACAACAAATGTCCGATGGAGGATAATCTGATCGTGTGTACACAAGTCCATCGGACTAAAGTCCAAAGTAGAAACACGCATGCTCCAAACCAATGCTAAACATCAGACAACAATAGCAGAAGTTGCCCAAAGGGTGGCGGTAAAGAACTGAAAAACCACGTGATTTGGTGAATGTTGGCTGAAAAAGTTCTGCCGTGTGTATGCATATCAATGCCCCTTTGGACAAAAATCCATGGAAGAGTCAGATGGAAGTCAGATCGTGTGTATGAGGCTTTAAACCGGTTAAAACTTATTTGATATATGAGCAACTTTAATTCAGATATACTGAATTTTACTTGCTAATACTGCTAATAATTTTGTACACTTTGTGACACAAGTCTGTGGCTACATGAAATGCAGAAGAGCTGAGTGATGTCGCTCTTTAGAATTCAAGGAAATTCTGACTGTCAAGGCTGTAGCTGGGCATGTAGATCTTCCAAATCCTCCAACACGACCTAAGCTTGCACATCATTCTACTCTTGGTCAACTCTCTGTTATTGCCCCCTGATAGAAGGGAAATCTTCCAATGAGCCCACTAGTTCTGGTGACCTGGGGGTCCAGAAGGGATTCCCTTAATTTGCAGAGATTTTCCCTTACTTCCTGTCTTGGCTATCAGGAAGTGAAGGGAAATCTCCCCGATGGGAACAGATGGCAAAAAAAGATAAAAAATAAACTGACAGGTGTTATGACCCTCCCTATCCAAAATTTGGAAAAAGTTTTGCCAATAGTTCTACTTTACGAACAGTAGGCATGTGGCTATGGTGGCAAAAAGACAAAGAGGCTGCTTTTCCCTGTATAATTGTTGACCGCACATTTTCTGTATTATCAGTCATCTTTTTTTATAGTCATCTCATATAAAACTAGTACCACATTCTCTACCAGAAAAACAAGCAAATGTCCTGTTTTAAAGCAGCGATTCTAAAGCTGGGTACAAACTATGGGCCAGATTCACAGCCGAGATACGACGGACTATCTCAGATACTCCGTCGTATCTCTCAGAGTATCTATGCGACTGATTCATAGAATCAGTTACGCATAGATAGCCCTTAGATCCGACAGGTGTAATGGACTTACACTGTCGGATCTTAGGATGCAATACCGCGGCTGCCGCTGGGTGGAGTTCGTGTCGTATTCCAGCGTCGGGTATGCAAATGAGTATTTACGGCGATCCACGACAGTTTTTCGTGTTCGCTACGTCGTCGCCAGTCTAGTTTCCCGTCGCAATTTTAGTCGTCGTTTGACCTGCCCTAACTTTACACAGCACACGTATCTGCTGTATAAAGTATGGCCGTCGTTCCCGCGTCGAAATTTCTACCTATTTTTTTTGCGTAAGACGTCCGGGAATACGAAAGTACGCTACGCACGTCGCCGTTCGAAAAATGACGTCACTTCGCGCAAAGCACGGCGGGAATTCCAAAACAGAGCATGCGCAGTAGGTCCGGCGTGGGAGCGCACCTAATTTAAATGGCACACACCCCTTTGAATTACGCGGGCTTACGCGGGAGGCCGCCGGCGTAAGTTTTCACGCAAGTGCTTGGTGAATCAGGCACTTGTGATGAAAACTTGCGGCGGTGTAACGTATCTACGATACGTTACGCCGCCGCAGTTCTATGTGAATCTGGCCCTATATGTCTTTTTTTTTTCCTCCAACCAAGTGGGCTGAACAAAAAAAAAAAACACAGATCACCGTACTAATGGATCCAATGTTAGTGCAGCGGTCTCCCTACTGAGCTGTTGTGCTCTCACAGGGGGACTGCCCCCGCGCTCGCCAGAACACATGGCCACAGCCATTGGCTGTGAGTGCGGATGGCTGCCACACCGACCATTTTCAGACGATTTTCAGCCAGTGTGCACCCAGCCTAACCTTGAGGTAACAATGAAGGTGTCAAAAATTGCACGCCTCCAGGCTACTGTGATAAAACAAAGGTCCTGTACATATATGCACGGCACCAAAAGCAGTAATTTCCTGTCTGCAATACCTGATAATAATCTTTTTTTTGGGTTTTGTAGAAGAGTTTTGAATGTATTAAAAATGTATTGCTTTAGTATGCAAAATTAATGATGAGGCAACAGCATGATCTGGAACTGGCTAGTCCCTTTGAGACCAACTAGCTAGTCCCAGATGTATCTGCTGGTTACAAATCATTTAGCTTGTGTAGTACAGTACCATTAAAAACCACACAAACAGTGCTGGCACAGCACATTGCAAGCAACCTGTACATTTTCTAAAATAAGTGATGGCAGATAAGTGAATAATACATTTGGAATCTGAAAGGATTATTAAAGATTTTATCCAGACAAAAAATGTTTTCAATTTAGTAGTGTGGAGTGGAAAAGTGTTAGATCCTCTGTCTGGTATTAACTGATGTCTGTGTCGGCATTGCATGGATTTACAGTCACCTCTTGAGCAGTTGACAAGTTTAACCCCGATTAGGAACCACATTTATTTATTATAGTGGGTAAGGGTTAGACGCTCTGTCAGGTTTTTATTGCACTGTGTCTTCCTGCTCTTACTCATTTTTTGTTCCAGTGACAATGGAATATCATCTGTGGAGAAATATTCCCCAAGGAGGGCACAGACATCAGAATTGCCTTGACAGAGATTCTGACTCTTACTTTGAAAAGTATAAAATAGTATAAAATAATTTTCAGTAGATTTCAGCTTTAAAGTTGAATTATGGAAGTATGGTATTTTTTTCATAGTTACACTGGTTCAGCTTGGACCAATGAAGCTATAAATATTCCATAGACTAGGTCATTGTGGAAGTGGAAAATTGCTTTTACGGCCTGCTGCCACTACAGTGATCCTCAATGACCTCCAAATCCCATGCCCAATTCACAGAATGCCTTGTAATTTAAATATTGCTTCACTGTGTGTGGCAATAACCAATATGCAATAAAAGCCAGCTGGATTTGGTGTCTGCCTATTAACCACTTAAGACCCGGCCAAAATGCAGGTAAAGAACCAGGCCCCTTTTTGCGATTCGGCACTGCATCGTTTTAACTGACAATTGCGCGGTCGTGCGACGTGGCTCCCAAACAAAATTGGCATCCTTTTTTTCCCACAAATAGACCTTTCTTTTGGTGGTATTTGATCACCTCTGCAGTTTTTATTTTTTGCGCTATTAAAAAAAATAGAGCGACAATTTTGAAAAAAATGCAATATTTGTAACTTTTTGTTATAATAAATATCCCCCAAAAATATATAAAAAAAAAAAATTTCCTCAGTTTAGGCCGATACGTATTTTTCTACCTATTTTTGGTAAAAAAAAATCGCAATAAGCGTTTATCGATTGGTTTGCGCAAAATTTATAGCATTTACAAAATAGGGGATAGTTTTATTGCATTTTTATTATTTTTTTTTTTACTACTAATGGCGGCGATCAGCGATTTTTTTCATGACTGCTACATTATGGCGGACACATCGGACAATTTTGACACATTTTTGGGACCATTGTCATTTTCACAGCAAAAAATGCTATAAAAATGCATTGTTTACTGTGAAAATGACAATTGTAGTTTGGGAGTTAACCACTAGGGGGCGCTGAAGGGGTTAAGTGTGACCTTATATGTGTTTCTAACTGTAGGGGGGGCGAGGCTGGACATGTGACATCATTGATCGCCTTTCCCTATATCAGGGAACAGACGATCAATGACAGCGCCACAACGAAGAACAGGGAAGGTGTGTTTACACACACCTCTCCCCGTTCTTCAGCTCCGGGGACCGATCACGGGTCCCACGACTGGGCATTTAACAATCACGTACAGGTACGTGATTGTGCCCAGCCATGCCTTTCTGCCGATGTATATCGGCGTTAGGCGGTCCTTAAGTGGTTAAACCCAAAGAAACACTAAGAATTCAGCCAGAAACTCGATCGGAGCCGCATTCTGCCGAGAAATCCGGTGGTGTGTACACTTTTGGCCGAGGAAGCCGACGAGGATCTCGTCGGGCCAAATAGAGAACATGTTCTCTATTTCCTCGTTAGTCAATGAGGAAACTTGGCTCGCCGAGATCCTCGGCGGCTTCACAAGGAACTCGACGAGCAAAACTATGTGTTTTGCCCGTCGAGTTCCTCGGACGTGTGTACGGGGCCTAACAAGTCTACCATGAGTTGCTACAAATAGTTGTAGTCCAGTACAGTACTGTGTATGATATATTAGAAGAGGTGCAATATTGCAAACAATATCAGAGTAAATCTATATAGACATTTTCCAGCTGTAGTCATTCCACTCTGACCAATGTCAGAAAAAGTAAAGTACCCTATATACTCAAGTATAAACCGACCCGAATATAAGCCGGGCACATAATTTTACCACAAAAAAATGGGACAACGTATTGACTCAAGTATAAGCCTAGGGTTGGAAATGCAGCAGCTACTGGTAAACAATGCCCATTTGCAGCCTCACTGTGCCTAGCTGCAACCTCACTGTGCCCATCTGCAGTCTCACTGTGCCCATCTGCAGCCTCACTGTGCATATCTGCAGCCACACTGGGCCCATTTGCAGCCTCACTGTACCCATCTGCAGTCTCACTGTGCCCATCTGCAGCCTCACTGTGCCCATCTGCAGCCACACTGTGCCCATTTGTAGCCTCATGTACACTTGAATACAGTCTCCCACTGTGTCATGCAGTCTTAACTGCTTGGCGGCCGTCCAATGTAACAAAGCCCCGCCTCCTCCTCGTCTGTGATAGACAGAACACTGATTCAGTTTCCCAGCATTGTATCAATCAATCAATCATTGTTCAATGTTTTGTCAATCACGGACGAGGAGGAGGCGGGGCTTTGTTACAGTGGGTGGCCGCCAAACAATTAAGATTGCATAACGCAGCGGGAGACCATCACTTGAGTATCAGCCAAGGGGGGCTTTTCAACATAAAACATTTGCTGAAAAATTCGGCTTATACTCGAGTATATACGGTATCTCCTATCAGGACTCCAATCCAACCTATCTTTTTTAATAATGGCCCAGTGAAAAATTAACCCTTACCCCTTTTCACTCAAGCCCAGTCCTCCCCTGAACAGATCTTTAAAAAAAATGTTTTAATTAGGTGCTTTTACTGACTGCCTATTTTAAGGTCTTATTCTACAGCTCCTGGCGCTATAATATATACTTTGTTTGAAATGGATCAGAGCTGCCGCAAAGAACCATGGTTAAAGTGGTTCTAAACGCTTACATATACCCACTGAAATGACAAGCCTTAAGTGATACACAGAAATGAACAGATCCTCCTACATACTGTAATTTGTACCTGTTTATATGCAGCCCTCTCTTCTCTATAGCCTCCTAAAACACACAGATCAAAAGCTACTTTGCAGCCCCAGCAGATGAGGATCTGACATCACACAGCATAGAGCAGGGAGCAAAGTGTAATCTGAGACCTGAGTGGAGGGAAAACACACCCCCTACAGTCTCATAGAAAAACATGCATAGCTGAGGCTGTCAATCATCTGCGGTGTGCTGGAAGTGGGCGAGGCCATATCCCAGGATTCTATTGTTTTCGGCATAGACCGCCAGAAGTGAGTCATGTAGATAGCAGAGGAACAAAGCAGACAGAAATCACACAAGGTTCTATGGATTGAGGCACTATAGAGGGATGTTCATTTTTCATTTTAGAGGTTTACAACCAATTTATAGTGGAGATATCAGTTTGCAAAATATAAAGGAAAGAAAATCAAAGTGTGACATTTACTAGAGAAACAAACATCTACTTCTTGTTACAGTTGTCATCATATGTACAGTACATACAACCATTAAGTTGGAATAAGTGCACATTTTATGTAAAATAAGCTAGTGCTAGAGCAGGATGGCCTAGTGCATGGGTGCTCAACCTGTGGCTCTCCAGCTGTTTCAGAACTACAATTCCCATGAGGCATTGCAAGCTACTGACTGTTACAAGCATGACTCCCAAAGGCAGAGGCATGATGGGACTTGAAGTTCTGCCTGCAACAGCTGGAGAGCCACAGGTTGAGCACCCATGGCCTAGTGTAAAAAAAATCTTATTGATCCTACCATGATAGTCCACTTCCTGTTTTCTGCTTCTTGGAAAACCAATGATTTGGGACAGTAGAAAACCTCATCATCGACTTCTTCAGGCTTTCTAGGCAAACAGTGAAGAAATATCCAGTTGGGAGCAGCTAATTTTGCAGTCTATGGAAAGAAAAGCAAGAGGAAAATATGGACTGTATAAGAAAGAAAATCAGCTGCAAAATATTATCTTTGATATATTATACCACAGATTTGTTTGGAATCGATGCCTTTTAACATAGTACTATATCTTTTAGTATTGCAATAATGAATTGGATGCTCTGTATAGAGCTATTCCTGTCAATTCATTCTGTGCAACTGAGGCTGCAGAGATGGCGATTGAGGGTCCCCAGGCTTGGAGGAAAGGGCCCTGTCATGGTTTATTGCACCGGGGCCCTAAAGGTTCTAGTTACCCAGTGGGCTTGTCAAAGATTGATTTCCTGTCTCAAAACAGGAGAAGCATGCAGTGGTTTGCTGGCCCAGACTGTTGTAACAAGAAGAGACACACACACACACAGCTCTCTTGCTTGTCAGAATGGAGAAAAGGGCTGAGCTCCAGCCGGGTATCAGTTTTATTAGCCTCATGTAATCACAGGGCATACAATTGATTGGTTCACATTAAACAGACACACCCACTAATCCTCCCACGGACCCAGAGTGCATTTTTATAGCACTGATCGCTGTATAAATGTGAATGGTCCCAAAATTGTGTCAAAAGTGTCCGATACGTCCGTTGCAATATCGCAGCCCTGACAAAAAAATCGCAAATCGCCGCCATTACTAGTAAAAAAAAAAAAAAAACCCATAAATCTATCCCCCATTTCGTAGGCACTATAACTTTTGTGCAAACCAGTCGCTTATTGCGATTTTTTTTTTTTTTTACAAAAATACGTCGAAAAACACATATCGGCCTTAACTGAGGGAAATTTTTTTTTTTTTTTTTTTAAATTGGGATATTTATTATTAGGGTTGTCCCGATACCACTTTTTTAGGACCAAGTACAAGTACCGATACTTTTTTTCAAGTACTCGCCGATACCGAATACCGATAATTTTTTTTAAATGTGTCCCCAAATGCAGCCATGTCCCCCCACAAATGCAGCCATGTCCCCCACATATGCAGCCATGTCCCCCCCATATATGCAGCCATGTCCCCCCCATATCCAGCCATGTCCCCCCCATATCCAGCCATGCCCCCCCATATGCAGCCATGTCCCCCCCATATGCAGCCATGTCCCCCCCATATGCAGCCATGTCCCCCCCATATGCAGCCATGTCCCCCCATATGCAGCCATGTCCCCCCATATGCAGCCATGTCCCCATATCCAGCCATGTCCCCCCCATATATGCAGCCATGTCCCCCTTACCTACATGCTGCCGTGCCGCGCCGCGCCGCCGCTTGGTTAATACGGGCGGGGAACATTACAGTTTTCATTTGAATAGCTGTAGTCTTTCGCGCCGCGCTGCGTATAGACACTCCCCCTTGCTCGGGATTGGACAGTTCACCCGAGCAAGGGGGAGTGTCTATACGTGGCGCGGCGGGAAACACTACAGCTATTCAAATGAAAGCTGTAATGTTCCCCGCCCGTATTACCCAGGCGGCAGCGGGGATGCGGCGTAGCGTCGGCGGCGGCGGTGTCGGTGGTGGGGGGGGTGGGCAAGTATTCTATTTAGGCATCGGGGGTGTGATACATTTGCCTATATGTCTCAGTTTACTGCTCCCTGCTAGCCAGGTTATTGATGTGCTAATGTCCCCTCACTATTTCTAAAGGTTAATTGATCTATTGTGTTGTGTGAAGGAGAGCTGGGTTTAAGTGGCTTGTGTTAATTATTCTGATTGCTTCATTGTGGTAATTATCTCTCTATATGCGGGGTCGAGGGGTCTGGTTGATGTATTCAGTACAGCTAGTGCTCAGCGTCATTGATGTCATTGTCTAAAGAAAATGTGTTTCAGCATCGGCCCCGTCGTGTCTACCTACTCATCTGTATGGAAGCCCCAGTGTGAGGGGGGCGGAGATTTGTCATTGTAACAGTTTGGAAATGACATATAAGCTGTGTGTTATAACATTAAAGTCTGTGTTGTTCAAGCAGTAAGCTGGTCTCATGTGTGGCTTTCTGGGCGATTCCAGGGATATCCCTCCTCGTGGAATATTGGGGTGATTTTCGTTATGGGAAGAAGGGAACGTTGACGGGGATATCATACCGATACCGTCACAATTGGTGGCAGCAGTGGGATTTTTCCCTTCTATTCCCCTTCACACCCGGATTCCAAGCAGACACTGGAAGAACTACTGGAAGTTCGTGGAAGGATTGCTAGCAACAAAACCAAGCGGGTCATCATAGCAGAATCAATGGAGATAGACCAGGAGGACGGGATTGCAGCAACGCCAGCAGTACAAGAGATGGAGACACCAGTGATTCAGGAGGAGGAATCGCCAGCCAACAAGCTAATGAGAGAGAAGCTAGCGTGGTTCGGCCCGAACCCAACGCCAGATGTGGTACTGAAAGTGATGGACCTGTTAGCGAAGGAGGCTAAAGAAATAAGAGACGCGGAGCTACAGAAGGCTAAACAAATAAGGGACGCAGAACTACAGAAGGATAAACAAATAAGGGACGCAGAACTACAGAAGGCTAAACAAATAAGAGACGCAGAACTACAGAAGGCTAAACAAATAAGGGACGCAGAACTACAGAAGGATAAACAAATAAGGGACGCAGAACTACAGTTAAAACTGGCAGCAGTCCAACAAGCAGCCGCACATTCTCCAAACAGTGAGTACAGCACAGCAGACGCAAGGAAAATTCCGTTTAGCGCTTTTAAAGCTTTTGATGAAAAGGACTGTGAGATTGATAACTTCCTGGCGGATTTTGAGCGACAATGTAACCTGCACCGAATAGCTAGAGGAGACTGGGTTGCAATATTGTCAGGCAAACTGTCAGGCAAAGCTTCTGATGCTTTCCGGACCGTGCCAGATCAGGATATTCATAGCTACGCCCGGGTTAAAGAAGTGCTCCTGGCTCGTTATGCAGTAACCCCAGAGTCCCACCGACAGAAGTTCAGGGACTCACGCAAAACCACGAAAGACTCTTATGCGGAATGGGCATGCCAATTGTCCCGGTCGGCCTCTAACTGGGCTAACAGCAGCCAGGCCACCACCGCAGAGGACATTTTGCAACTAATGCTCCTGGAGCAATTTTACAATCACATCCAGACGGACGTCAAAGATTGGGTGAGAGATCGCAGGCCCATGACTCTACCAGAGGCCGCGAAGTTGGCGGATGAATATGCAGATACTCGCAAGACGAACCAGGTCACATCACAGGAACAACCTCCACCACAAACGGTGCCCTCACACCCACCAACCGCTAGATACCAACCTCCTAACAGACCGGTGACATCTAGCCCTCGCTATCATCGCCAGGAGGGCAACGAACAACGCTGCTTCCGGTGCAAACAGCTGGGTCACTTCAAGCAGAATTGCCCCATGAATGACAACACCAGGTCAAATTGGTCTCAACCTGGGTACCGCCCACCAGCAGCAGCCCATTGTGTAGACTCGGCTTGGGATCCAAAGGAGCTGGGTCAGGAAGAACCATTGGGCACCCCTTACGAAGCCCTCATGGTACAATCTGTTATTACGGACAACAGGGAACACCATTGTCAGCTGGTCATGGGCGACAGCCCTGAGCCAGAGGGGCCCTGGAGGGAGCTGGGCAGAAAGAGGCACCGCCGGCCACCCTTCAAGAAGAAGAGGTCCTGGAAGCCGTATAACAAGCTGACCTGGGAGGAGAAGAAGCGACTGGAGGAGAGGGAGTCGCAGCGGGCGTCCCAGATGCGTGCCGAGATGTTCGCCGGGGGCCCACCGGTGGCCCCTTGCACCACCACCCAGTTCCTGATGATGAAGGACCACGTGGAGAGCCTGCAGGACATGAGCAAGCAGGAGCTGATCCGTGAGTACATAGAGCTGGAGGAGTGCATAAGCCGCATGGAGGAGGAGAACAACCACCTGAGGTCACAGCAGCATGAACTGGAGATGGAGCTGGAGAAGCTCCAAGAGGAGAACCGGCGGCTGCGGAGGGAGCAGGGGGTGGCTGACCTTATGGGGCTCTGATTCCCCTCCCCCCCCCCCCCGGACTCTGAGCACCAGTGCTACAGCATTTCAACAAATATAACTTTTTCTTTTTATGAATCTCCTGGGATTGTCACTTCAGAGCCATAACCTGCCCCCTCCCATAGCGGGACACCTAGACGGCGGCGCACAGACCCATTCGCTGTCTTCACACTGACTTCTGGTGACTTTGCAGATCGCACAAAGACTTGGGGACTGACCGGCGTGTGATCTGACGACCCGGTGACATACCTGAGTCTGAAGCAGTTGCCAAGGGAGGTCAGTCATGCCAAACGGAGTTAACCTCTGACTAATAGCTCTGAACCCGTCAACCCTACTGGACCAGGGAAGGTCCAACCGGGTTTGCCGGAGCAGGGAGCAAAAGGGGGGCCATTGTGATACATTTGCCTATATGTCTCAGTTTACTGCTCCCTGCTAGCCAGGTTATTGATGTGCTAATGTCCCCTCACTATTTCTAAAGGTTAATTGATCTATTGTGTTGTGTGAAGGAGAGCTGGGTTTAAGTGGCTTGTGTTAATTATTCTGATTGCTTCATTGTGGTAATTATCTCTCTATATGCGGGGTCGAGGGGTCTGGTTGATGTATTCAGTACAGCTAGTGCTCAGCGTCATTGATGTCATTGTCTAAAGAAAATGTGTTTCAGCAATGGCCCCGTCGTGTCTACCTACTCATCTGTATGGAAGCCCCAGTGTGAGGGGGGCGGAGATTTGTCATTGTAACAGTTTGGAAATGACATATAAGCTGTGTGTTATAACATTAAAGTCTGTGTTGTTCAAGCAGTAAGCTGGTCTCATGTGTGGCTTTCTGGGCGATTCCAGGGATATCCCTCCTCGTGGAATATTGGGGTGATTTTCGTTATGGGAAGAAGGGAACGTTGACGGGGATATCATACCGATACCGTCACAGGGGGTATTTGCGGGAGTACAAGTACTCCCGCAAATACTCGGAATCGGTCCCGATACCGATACTAGTATCGGTATCGGGACAACCCTATTTATTATAGCAACAAGTAAAAAAATATATATATTTTTGTAAATTGTCGCTCTTTTTTTGTTTATAGTGCAAAAAATAAAAACTGCAGAGGTGATCAAATACCACCAAAATAAAGCTCTATTTGTGGGGAAAAAAGGACGCCAATTTTGTTCGGGAGCCACGTCGCACGACCGCGCAATTGTCAGTTAAAGCGACGCAGTGCCGGAAGCTGAAATTTCGCCTGGGAACGAAGGGGGTTTATGTGCCCAGTAAGCAAGTGGTTAAGGAAAATAAACATTAGTTGTGATACATATATTTCACACATGCATATAATTAATATAAAAAACAATATAACTTCATAAAAAAAAAGGTATAAAAAAGAAACTAAGATAATATAAAAAGGATAAGACATTTCTGTGGTTCTAATAACTAAAATTAAACTTAACTCAAAAATAGGCATATTATTATAATCTATCACAGGCTGAACGAAAAAAACAAAAACTGAAGAGTTAGGGAGGAGCCGCTGTACTAACTATCCAGCCATTGGCTGGGAGCGCTGATCGGATGATTTTTCAGTCATGCCCCTTAGAAATAAGCCTGGACATTCAGCCAGTCTCTGTCAGACCGATTGCTAAAAACACGCGCCGAATATCGGCTAATTTATATTGAGTCGGCCGACACCACCCCCCCCCCCCCCCAGGTTGACACAGAGGCTCACTCCTTGACAATCACTAAGGGAAACAGCTAATATTTGCTTTGCACAATCAACACTGCAAAGGCTAATCATTATTTAAGTTACTTTCTTCCTGGAGAGAATGCACCGTTGACCAGAATTAATTAACAAGAAAGGGGAAATTGTCTTGGCAAATATTTAATCCTGGCTGTGAGCAAAAAATCCACTCCATAAACATATGCGTCAGGGAAACACAGCAAATATATCTTTATACAATACAATCTGATCACTCATACATTCTCATTACAATATCCAGATGAAGATTATCTTTCACTTTATATCACTTCACATTGGTATTCTCTTCATAGACTACCGTCTTCTTGGTTATGTTTGTACTTGTTGCTCACTCACTGCCCTAGGTAAATATACGTTATTTGTTGTGTTACTTGGCTCTCCCCCAGTCACTCACCCTGGTGTCATTTTCACTTTTGTCACCACACATTGGTGTTCTCCTTATGGAATACCGTTCCTTTGGATATGATCACTATTGTCTCTTACTTTATAGCTGTTGCTTGGCACTCTATTGATACCCTATTATTATTTATTATGTCCACAGGAACCTTATGGGTTGCCACCTAATATATACCCCAACTATGGTTGCCGATTGGGGGTTTCCTTTCTATCAAATGTCCAGCCACCAGCGTCCTTTGCCATGTTGCTACCGCAGTACCACCACCTCAGCTCCCCCCGGGGATCATGCTTTCCACAGTGCTCCTAGATGCCAACATTATTGGTTATAATCTATCTAATAGCTAATCTACCCATAGGTAAGAGGATTGGGACTCTACTCTATGTCCCTTCCTTGGATTATATATGTACTAAATTACCATTTAGCGCATTTTATTTTATTATATTTACAGATATACCCAGGCCATACTTGCTCCTGATGAGTGGAAGTTTATCCACGAAACGCGTTGAGCTTTATATTGATGTTCTGTCACAATAACTATATCACACCATATGTGGTTTACCCCTGAGGCCCCGTACACACTTCCGAGGAACTCGACGGGCAAAACTCATCGTTTTGCTCGTCGAGTTTCTTGTGAAGCCGCCGAGGATCTCGGCGAGCCAACTTTCCTCATTGAACAACAAGGAAATAGAGAACATGTTCTCTATTTGGCTTGACGAGTTCCTCGCTGGCTTCCTCGGACGAAAGTGTACACACGACCGGGTTTCTCGGCAGAATACAGCTCCGATCGAGTTTCTGGCTGAATTCTGTCGAGAAACTCGGTCGTGTGTACCGGGCCTGAGAATTATGAATCAATGAATTTTTATCCTGACAACCAATATCATGTTTATCATGTTTTTAGACAATTATGTCTTTATGTATTTCTATTTTGTACTATATACAATAATTTGGATACAGTCAGGGCTTTTTTTTCAGCGGGGATGCGGGGGAACGGAGTTCCGGCACCTTCTGAACTCACTATATGTAATGGCAAGGGATGCTGGGGTGTGCTGCAGGGTATTGATGCTCACTGCTGTGGATATATTTTTGCAGGGGGGTCTATTGTTGCTGGTGGGGGACATATTGTTTCTAGAGGCGTCTTATGTTGCTGGGGAGGTCAGTTGTTGCTGAAAGAGATCTACTCTTGGGGGAGGGTCTATTGTTGATGGCAGCCAGAGAGTCTATTAATGCTGGCTGTACGGAGATCTGTTGATGCTGCCGTGAGTCTATTGTTGCTGGCGGGGACATTTTGTTGTGGGTGGTCCATTGTTGTTAGGGGGATCTTTTGTTGCTGGCTACAGGGGATCTATTTTATTGCTTTTCTTGATATCATTACCAAATTCCATATAAATTACTTAGCACCACAAAATGATACTTGGTTCTATATTGTCTAAAAGGGGCGGTACTGGGAGGTAGGTAGGGGGCGGAGAAATGGGGTGACTCGGAAAGGGGGAGTTCCTGCACCTATTGTCTGAGAAAAAAAGCCCTGGATACAGCGATGCATATTATGTTATACCATAGGTACATTTACGTTTCATGTTATTTATTATATGATTTACCAATCATGCCTGTTACTATTTGTACAGTATCTATTGTTATAAATGTTCATTGCTCGGTATGCTCTGGTGTATCCAATAAATATTATTTTAATTCACTAAATTGATTCATTATATTCCAGTGTTGTGTTTCATTTTAAAGTCCCACAATTCCTATTTCCCCGCCCTTCCTCATTTCTCCCTCCCTTGCCCCTTTGTTCCCTTCCCCACTGATGCTTCCCTTCTTCCTACAATTAAGTGGGCTAGAGACTATTAGTTAGATTCACATACATGGCCGCAACTTTAACGGCGGCGTAGCTTAAGGCATTTTAACTACGCTGCCGTAAGTTAGCGAGGCAAGTACATGATTCACAATGTACTTGCCTGCTAAGTTATGGCGGCGTAGCCTAAAGCGGGCGGGCGTAATGGCGCCTAATTTAAATTTAGCTGAGGGGGGCGTGTTTTATGTTAATGGGGCTTGACCTGACGTTTTTGATGTTTTTTTTTAACTGCGCATGCGCCGTGCGCCAACATTTCCCAGTGTGCATTGCGGCTACGTCCACCGCACGGGCCTATTGATTTCGACGTGGACGTAAACTACGTAAATCCCTATTCACGGACGACTTACGCAAACAACGTAAAATTTCCAAATTTCGACGCGGGAACAGCGGCCATACTTAACATTACTATTCCATGTATTGGATGGAATAACTTTAGGCGGCCTATCTCTTACGTAAACGGCGTAAATGTACTGCGGCGGCCGGGCGTACGTTCGTGAATAGGCGTATCTACTGATTTGCATATTCTACGCCGAACGCAATGGAAGCGCCACCTAGCGGCCAGCAGAAATATTGCAACCTAAGATAGGACGGCGCAAGCCGTCGTATCTTAGATATGTTTAAGCATATCTCTGTTTGAGAATACACTTAAACATAAGTCGGCGCAGATTCTGAGTTAGGTCGGTGTATCTACTGATACGCCGACCTAACTCTTACTGAATCTGGCTATATGGCTTAACTTACTAACCGCTGTCTCATTTATAGTCCCAGGGCTACATTGCTATATTAGTTTTACACACGTCCTTTCCTTTTCCCTCCACATTTTCCTTCCCCTCTCCTTTTATATACAGATGAAGATGAGCAGGGCATAGACTCATTGCTAAATCATATTCGAATGTGGATCGCGTATCGCTCTTCTAGTGCATGTGCCCACATGCATTCCTGTTGATTGACAACTTTTACACAAGCCTGTGAGAATTCCAATAATTTAAATACCTGACAGTAAAAATCCCCTTTAAAAATCCATGACATCGTTCTTGCTAAAAATATAGCTTTCTTACTAAATTGACCTTTCCAGAGTCATAAATAATTCTGAAACTATCTTTTTTGCATAGCAGAGGATATATTCTAAATGCAATGCATGCTTTTTTTTTTTTTAGAAGACAATCTTCAGCGATAACACACTTCACTTATTCTTTTCCTCTGGAATATACCGTCTTTCACACCTAATTAAGGCATTCACATCCGATTAGGACATTCACACTTGTGCACTGTGGTAATTTACATGAATGACTAATATTGAAACATCTGGTAACACATCTGCTGCATGTGTAGTGTGTTGTTATTCAATGTGGTGTGCTGCATAGCAAATAAAGGGTCAGGTGTATTTTTTGTCCATTGCTGTGTGTTGGCAGCCCATTCATATTGGATGGTCTAACGCAGGGGTCTGCAAACTGCGGCCCGAGGGCCAGATGTGGCCCTTTGATAGGCTTTATCCGGCCCTTGGGGCACTATTTATCCCACTGATACCAACAATGGGACACTGAATCTTACACTGATACCAATGATGGGATACTATTCCTCCTACTAATGGGGGGGAAACTCCTCCTCCTATTGACCACCAAACCTGAGGCCATATTTATTCTCACTGATGCTGGGCCCGTGACATTTCCTGTCCCTGCTGGCCACATTCCAGCCCTCCTAAAGTCTGAAGGACAATGAAGTGGCCCTTTGTTTGAAAAGTTTGGAGACCCCTGGTCTAACGCAATGCATGTTAATTAGCAATGCTAACTATATGATGCCCCAGGCCCCTTACTGACTGCTCCAAGCTATTGTGCATTGGGGAGGATTTACTAAAACCGGAGCACTCATAATCTGGTGCATCTGTGAACGGTAGCCAATCAGCTTCTAATTTTAGCTTGTTCTATTGAGCTTTGACAATAAAACCTGGAAGCTGATTGGTTTCTATGCAGAGATGCACCAGATTTTCCATTCTCCAGTTTTAGTAAATCTTCCCCATTGGCAAATAACATATATCTTTTTCTCATATATTTATGAATCTCAAATACTACTCTCTAAATTGAACAACTTTACCAGTTTTACTAAATGGCCCCATCTTTACAGATTTATCCCAAAGCCCTCTACAGAGATAATGACTTTATAGCCCTGATGGCTGCCATGGACACAGCATCCCAGATAAACAGTTGGCAATTACAAATACATGATCAGTCAGGGAGTGATTCAACCTAACAGCAAAGTAGTTGCGCTGTTAAACTGGTCACAGGAGAGAAAGTGGGCTGATCGACAGAAAAACACTTGATTTCCCCATCCACGTTAACAGAATGGATGGACAATTTTTCAACAGTGAATTCAGCTAACTTCTTTGTGCCCGGCTCCTTTCGTTTCTCAATCAATGTTTGTAGAGCTGGGGGGTGTCCGCAGGGCCAATTCTAAATGAATTATAAATTAAGAATTAATTCTTAATTTTGAATTAGGAAATTGTTTGTCCTGCAACCCTTTTTCTCTGTTACTGTATGTATAGCAAGCAGCATATAGCTTTATCTGACTGCTAAGGTTAAAAGTGGTTAAACGGTGTTCTACTGACAAGGTCGTTTACTTTTTTTCCCAAAATACCAATATCATTCATCATGTACCTTCATTGTGATCTGATAACCTTTGAAATCTAGCAGACGTTTCTTCTTTTCCTCTTCTTGGCCCATGCTCACCCACGTGTCTGTAACCAACACATTGGCTCCGTTGGCAGCTTCCAGGGGATCATTTGTCATGAGAAGCTTGGTGCCACACTAGAAGATAAAAAGTTCATCCAGCTTTCTTTATATTGGTACTCTTTAACATTATGTTACACACCTCTTTGGAACATTAACTGTGAAAGCCTTGGTGTATGCAACCCTACATACTTAAAGTACACTCTAAAGTGAGTATGTTTTCCCTAAATGTGTTGATGTATTTATCCAATACCCCTAAAGTAAACCAGTCGCTTTGCCTTTTGGGATAAGTAAAACCTAATAGCCTACCTCTAGTTTGCCAGCCTAAACCCAAATATGAGAGAGCATCAGCCCCCCCCTTTCTCTCACTATGTATACTTGCCAAAAGTAATGGATTGCCAGTCAGGGAAATCAGACCATTGTCCCGGTCTGAGCCTGTCCCGGGCAGAATCCCAAAAATCCTCCTCTGTCATGGACAGCCGTGCTAGTAGTGAGGTCGGAGCTCGGGTGCAGGTGATGATGCTGGGCAGTGTGCCAAGAGACAGAGAATCAGAACCATTGATTGGCGGTGTATCCCTCTCCCTACCTCCTCCCCCAGCAGCTTAGATCAGACAACACCCAGATGGCCGAGCCTGCAAGGCTTGCAATGTCTGATTGGTTGGGACACAGAGAGGGGGTGTGGCCGGCCCCTGAGATCGTGCCCAGCCCACTTTCTGAAGGGAAACAGATCGAGGGAGCTTTCCTGCAGGACCGCCCCTATTCTGCTCGGCTTATCTCTGGCTTAATGAAGAGAGTGCAGCGCAGTGGGGAACAGAGAGAGACACGCGAGGCAGGTACTAATGCCTGCTGCCAGAAAAGCTACAGTGGTGAGACCTATAGAAGGCTGTCTGCTGACTGTCCTGCGCAGCAACTTTTGTGTGCCTTTCCCCCCACTGTCCTGTCCCAGTGTCTTCCCTCCCAGCAGCCTGGAAGAGCCCAACTTTGCTCATAACCCCCCTCCACCAACCCTATTTACCCCCTCTTCTTCATTCCCCGAACTCTGCTTACCCCCTTTTTTCCATATTCACCCCAACTCTGCTCACCCCCCTTCTCCATATCCACTTCAACTCTATCAAGTCATACTGATCGGCAGCTTTTAACTAGCACAACTTTAAAGCCAAACCTAGTGTGAACCGGGCTCGTTCATGCATGCAGCATGGTTAGCCATAGACATGTGCAGACTGGAATATTTCGTTTCGTTTTTCGTTTTCGTTTGGAAAATAAATTTATTTAGTTACTCCCAAAAATCGTTTTGATTTATTTTGTTTTTCGTTGGGGAATAGCTTTCGTCCGAAAATACAATAATACTTGGTTTCTGTCGAATGGTCAAAAGAATATTCGCCGGAACGTCGAATCTTTTTGGTTGCTGTCGAATGGCCAATTGAATATTTGACGGAACGTCGAATCTTTACATCGAATCGTACATTTCCGTTCGAATATTCCGCCTACAAGAATTCTAATGTTGTATGACTAGTAATAATGTCGAATCTATTCTCTATAATGTCGAATCTATTTTCTCATAAATCGAAATCTATTCTCTGTAATGTCGAATCTATTATTTCTATAGTGTCGAATCTTTTCTCTATAATGTCGAATCTTTTCTGTATGATGTCGAATCTTATCCCTATAATGTGGAATCTCTCTATATCGAATTTTTACTGCAACGAAAACGAAAATAAAGCATTTTTTATGTCGGATCTTTCGGTTTTCGTTTCTTGCACTTTCGTTATCGTTTGTTAAAACGATAACGAAAAAAAAAGATTTTCAGATGAAAATGCATTCTAACGAAAACGAATGCACATGTCTAGTTAGCCAGGAAAGGGGGTAGAGGTTGTGCAGGCTTACACCTGAAACATACCAGGTCAATTTCCCTGCAGAGGAAAAACAATGTAGGATTCCTCCTACAATCCATATCATACCCTTAAACTAGGTATGGGTCTAGTATGGATTTTGAAAGGAGACCCCCTTCGAGTCCATACAAGACCTTTATTCTAGATAGGGATCTGATATAGCTTTTTGGGAAGGGCCTCGGGAAAACAAAACAAATAAATGTCACGGAGTCTCCCCCAAAATACATACCCGACCCTTATTTAGGCATGCAGCCTGGATGGCCAGAAAAAAGAGGAGGGCAATGATTGTGCAGTCATCCCTTCCTGAACAATAGCAGGCTACGTACCCTCAACATTGGCAGGGTGCCTGACAAGACATATTGTCCACATGTTGATGGGGACAAGGGCCTTCTCTCCTCATTCCTTGCACTATTTAATGTGGGGGTCTGCAGGTAGGACTTATCAGAAACGGGTAGCCCTTTTTTGAATAAGGGGCCCCCATATATCTATATCTCGTTACTCATTCACAAAAAAAACAACAAAGTAAATAAACACACAGGCATTGTAGAAAAAGTATTTTATTTTAAAGAAAAGTGCAAAAACACATGGGCCCAGATTCACAGAGACTTACGCCGACGTATCAGTAGATACGCCGTCGTAAGTCTGAAAATGCGCCGTCGTATCTATGCGCTCATTCTTAAAATGAGCTATGCTTGAATGTTGCCAAGATACGACCGACGAAAGTCTCCTACGCCGTCGTATCTTGGGTGCATATTTACGCTGGCCGCTAGGGGCGCTTCCGTTGATTCACGAACGTACGTACGCCCGTCGCAGCAAGCTACGCCATTTACGTAAGACATATGCCGGCGTAAAGATAAAACACCTCTATAGGTGGCACAGCCCATGCAAGGTATAGACGTCGGAACTGCCGTCGGCTTTTACGTCGTTGCAATTGAGCCGTCGTATCGTAGGGAGTATTTGCGACGTTATTCTGAGCATGCGCGCGCATGCGCCGTACCAACGGCCCTTCATTTACATGGGGTCACGGATAATTTACATGTAGTACGCCCACTACCTGCCTAATTTGAATTAGGTGGGCTTACGCTGGCCCATTTTCGCTACGCCGACGTAACTTTGGGAGCAAGTGCTTTGTGAATAAAGCTCTTCCTCCCAGAGTTACGTCGGCGTAGCGCATATGAGATGCGATACGCCGGAACAAAGAAACGCCGCTCTACCTAAATCCGGCTAACGGTCCACAATGTAAATGCATTGTCAATCACGTCACCTATAGATATCACAAAGAACAATGCTCCGATGACCAGCAAACACAAACATAATGACCCTTGCTAGTGATCCTCTCCTGCTGGACTCTTCCCAAAAATGACAGCTCCCTGGCTGGTAGTTGAATGTCAACAAACCAACTGGGGGCTGCAAGATGATGTTATTGACTAATTAGGGTCATGACCATATATGACCGGGATGCTTGGAATGTAGTAATACAGCCAATAAATGAATGACCGGCTGCAGCAACTGGAGGGTGGCTGGGTTGACGAATTGGCCAAACCAGACCACTAAGTTCATCCCTTCTGCTAACTGTGAATAGCTCGGGTTTGGGTAGAACAGATGGCCGTCCCCAAATCTGAAGTTCATCCCTGATGGGTATTGATCAAGTATAGTTATTTGTTGTATTATTTTCTAAAATATTTAACTCCTCTTCCAGGTTTAATCAGGAAGAAGGGATCTAGAACAGCTCTGAATTCCCCTAGTGTTACATGTACAAATACATTGAAGATAAGAACTGAAGAGTAGAAGAAAGATCAGAAACCTGAAGGGCAGGCTGCTCGTCATTTATTAATACTGAAGAGCGGCAGAACACAATGTAGTATTCTTCTGGGCTGAAATTGCTGTATTCATTTTTTTTTTTTACTGCACTGACTGTGTGGAATTGACACTTGTACAAAATTGGTCAGACAGGCATATTTATGTATTCATCAGGCAATATATATGTGCATTGGATTAAGGCAATGTTACTTAGTAGAAACAATATATAAAAGGGCCTGTTAGATAAGATTACAAACAAGGGGATCCCACCACAAGACCATAGCAATAGGACAAA
The DNA here is from genome assembly GCF_905171775.1 of Rana temporaria. Lineage (NCBI taxonomy): Eukaryota > Metazoa > Chordata > Amphibia > Anura > Ranidae > Rana > Rana temporaria. The sequence goes on from NC_053490.1 coordinate 401,845,042, forward strand.
CAATGTAAAGTATTATCTGAATGCTTGATACCTTGATATTCTAGGAAGACAAGGTACCACCTGTTTAAAGGGGAAGGTGTCTTTTTCAGGTCACTTGATATTTAGGCTAACAAATGATGATGTTATATAGATTATTAAAGTGGATTTACATTAATGAGGTGAACTATAAATAGATAGATAGATAGATAGATAGATAGATAGATAGATAGATAGATAGATAGATAGATAGATAGATAGATAGATAGATAGATAGATAGATATAAATAAATTAGTTTACTCCAAAAATCCAATCAAGCTCAGTGTTTTTTAAGTAAACATATTAATTTCCATATCCTGCACTTCAACAATACTAAATCACCCCAAATAAGGATATGCCCCAACCATAGACTGTCACACGTGGATGGATACCTGCAGTTCAATAACCCTTTGGAAACTGAAAACTGTGGGAACTAAAAGCTAACTCCACTCCCTGCTTAACCCCCCTGGCGGTATTCCCGAGTCTGACTCTGGGTTAAATTTCTGTGCTGCGATCGGTAACCCTGAGTCAGACTCGGGCTCGCCTCGCTGAATCCACAACTAGAAAACAGCGATAATAAATTATAATCACTTGCAGAATTGTGCGATAGCGATTTGTGGGGTAATTCGTCATAAATAAGTTAGTAATGACAGCGACAATTCTGCAACTGAGCAAATTTCAGTGATTTTGAGTTGATTACATTATTGAATAATTTTTATTATAATTATATTATTATTTGTTATAATTATTTATAATTATTTATTATATTATAAGTTATAATTTTGTTTTTAAAAAAATGTCATACCCGGTATGCCTACTAGACTCTTGTTTGGACAGATTTGAGTGAGTTATTCCTAAGAATTACAGGCCTACAGTATAAAACGCCAAATTTCCTTGCAAATAATGGTACCGCTTTCAGCACCTTTTTTTCTGAAATAATCATACCGCCAGGGAGGTTAAGAGATCTAACTGGGCCAGTTGTGCTACCCATCCAATATTGGATTCTCCCTACATTTCTCAGGGATATAATCTACCATGGAGATTATGGAGGTTTTTATCAAGGAAGTGTATGTCTGAACTAGCTGATTTCCATATAGTGGAGAAATCAGTATATTGGTAGAATTAGGGTAAGTTCACCTTTGCAGAAAATCTGTAAGGTGAACTTACACTGGACCCCCTCCCCATCCCCCCCAGTCCCGCTGAAGTCCCACGATCACCTGCTCTGACACATCGGATAGCCGCTTTGCCAGTCTGGTTATTTGAAATTCCGCGGCTTTCTCTCCTCTTCTCCAGCCCTGACAGGATGGGCTATGTGGGTTCTGATTGGTCGGTGCCACCCATGTGACAGCGCCACATATATGTACCTTTACGAGGTACGTTTAGGAGATTAAGCTGAGGGGTTTTCTAATCCCAGGACCGGTAAAGCAGCTATCTGATGTGTCAGGGCAGGTGATCGGCCAGGGGGGTGGGCAGGGGGTCCACTGTAAATTCACCTTACAGATTTTTCTGTAAAGGTTAACTTACCCTTTAATGAGACCAAAATAATTTCTTCAAGACTGGAACTAACAGGCGTATGGCACAGCATAAGACAGTACAATCAAAACTCTATGACCACTGGCTCAAATAAACTATAATATATACAGAGCATAAAAAAATTAAACTATAACACCACCCAAACTTTAGAGAGGGGAAGGGCTCAAACCTCAGTAAAATATTTTTGTAGATTGTTCTCCCCCAACTCAGGAGAATAAACTTCACATTCTGTCCTGGGATCACATTTGATCATGAGATGTGGCGAGGGGGAATCTTTCGCATATGGAAAAAAACACAACATTAAAGGGGTTGTAAAGGTTTGTTTTGTATTTTCTAAATAGGTTCCTTTAAGCTAGTGCATTGTTGGTTCACTTACTTTTTCCTTCGATTTCCCTTCTAAATTTTTTTTTTCTTTGTCTGAATTTCTCACTTCCTGTTTCTCCTCAGTAAGCTTGCCCACATCACCTGAGCCGTTCTGGCTGGGGGTTAGTCAGCGTGCTCACCCCCTCCCTTGGGACTACATGCCTGCGGGGAGATGCAGCATCTTCCCGCATGGATGTAGTCACAAGGGAGGGAGCGTCCTTGAAACTTAATTGTCTTTACTCTTTAGAATAGTGGGGAAGCGTTACAATCACAGGGCCAGATTCATCAATAGATACGCCGGCGGATCTCCTGATCCGCCGTCGTATCTGTGAGACCCGACGGTCGGATCTGTGAGATCCCACGGTCGGATCTATACGACTGATTCATAAGAATCAGTTCCGCATAGATCTCCCTTAGATCCGACTGGTGTAAGTGACTTACACCAGTCAAATCTTAGGCTGTAATCTCCCGCCGGCCGCTAGGTGTCGTCGCTATTTTTTACCCGTCGCATATGCAAATGAGGAAAACCGCCGATTCACGTCCGTACGCCTGCCCGTCGCTCGTTTTCTACGTCGTTTGCGTTCGGCTTTTTCCGGCGGATAGCTACCCCTGCTTCTATGAGGGGTAGCTAATGTTAAGTATGGCCGACGTTCCCGCGCCGAGTTTTACATTTTTACGTCGTTTGCGTAACGCGATCGGGAATACCGATGGCCGCAATCGACGTACCCGCCGCAAACAATGACGTCCTAGCGACGTCATTTGGAGCATGCGCACTGGGCTTTTTCGTGGCGGCGCATGCGCAGTTAAATCGGCGCGGGAACGCGCCTGATTTAAATTGTACACTCCCCCTAGCCGCGGAATTTGCATTCCGCCGGGGGGAGTTACGATCCAACAGTGCAGTTTGCGAGGTAAGTGCTTTATGAATCATGCACTTGCCTCACTAAATTGCACTGGCGGATCGTAAACCAGGTAGATCTAGCGGATCTAAAGATCCGCTGATCTACATGAATCCGGCCCACGGTCTTATTTTTTATTGTTGTCTGTGTCTCCTCAATGGAAAATTTCCCTTCACTTCTTATCCTTTAGACAGGTAGTCATCTGATGTGATGGGAAAACCAAAAAGAAATACATACAGTAATAACTTGATAGACGTTTTAACCCTATCCAAAATTAGGAAGAGGTTTTAGCACAGGGTTTATCCTAGCACAATGCTAAATAAAATGTATCAGCAAAAATAACATGGCTTAGATTTTCTTTCATTGCTTGAGGCACAAACATGACAATATATCATTTTATGGTTCACTTATTTACCTCTTTAGAAAACTGTTTAGCTGCCTCTGTTAATGAAGAGTTTGGTTCATATCCCTAGAAAAGAAAAAAACAGGGCTTATTAGTAGTGTTTTTATATTCCAGAGGAATTTTCCAGAAGTAAAGAAAGTGCAGTGTCCCTCAAATTACAGATCAAGGGGCAGATCCACAGAGATCTGCACCCGCGCAGCGTATCAGAGATACGCTACGCCGCCGTAACTTACCCGGCTTTAGTTCAAATCCATAAAGATTTTGCGCTGTAAGTTACGGCGGCGTAGCCTATCTCTGGCGGCGTAACGGCGCGTAATTCAAATCGGCGATTAGGGGGCGTGTTTTATTTAAATGAAGCGCGTCCCCGCGCCGAATGAACTGCGCATGCGCCGTCCCTAAATTTCCCGCCGTGCATTGTGCTAAATGACGTCGCAAGGACGTCATTTTTTTTAACATTTTTTTTCACGGACGACTTACGCAAAAAAAATAAATTCAAAATAAACGCGGGAACGACGACCATACTTAACATGGCAGGTCTAACTATACGCGACAAAATACCAGCTTTAACTATACGCCGGAAAAAGCCGACTAGAGACGCCGGAAAAAAATGCGACGGCCGCTCGTACGTTCGTGGATAGTCGGAAATAGCTAATTTGCATACTCGACGCGGAAAACAACGTGAACGCCACCCAGCGGACGCCGAAGAATTGCATCTTAGATCCAAAGGCGTACGAAGACGTACACCTGTCGGATCTAACCCAGATGCCGTCGTATCTTGTTTTGAGGATTCAAAACAACGATACGACGCGGGTAATTTGAAAGTACGCCGGCATATCAGTAGATACGCCGGCGTACTCGCTCTGTGGATCTGCCCCATACTGTGTGAATAGATAAATCTTTTACAGTACTGCAGTGTGTAATGAATAAGCATGCCAATGAAAACATTTTAAAGCCATTTTACACTTACATTTTTTTTTGTTCTAACTAGCTAATAGTGTAGTTATAATCCGTTTGTTGGTTGTTTGCCTTATCTTGCAACGGTTGGCTACCATGTCATGGCTGAATGATGCCAACATATCCATGTATTCATTCACCAAGCTTGTCCCTGTTCACCAGAGGGACAGACAACTCCTTCCAGGAAAATCAGCATCAACTGCATGCCTAGCCATTTCCACTTTTCTAGCTGTACAGGTTTTTTTATTTATTTGTATTAAATCCATGGAAAATGCTTTAGGACAACAAATATTTTATAAGACTGCCATCTTATATCCTTGGGAACCATAGTGGTGTGGTAAGACTGCTCTGAGCCTCCATTCACACTGTCATACATGGACTGCCCTAAGCATGAAAAACATGGCAAAGAAGCTCACATATAATTTTTGGGCCCTATTTACACTATGACACACAATGTCAGATGTCGTGCATATGCACTTGTAGCGTTCACCCCAAATCTAGGGGGCGTTATTTCAAATTTAAGGGAAGTCTGGACCTATATTTGGGCCCAGACCTGTTTGATTAACACAAATTTGCCTCTGTTCTGGCTGTGGTACTACTTGGTAGTTTCCCTTGTTGCCTGCAGGTGGTATTGCCATCTTCACCTTATAATGGAACGCAGGTGTACCATGGTGTGTTGGGTGTCCCTTCTCGGCAGCGGTGCAGTGGAAGTGGTGACCCCGCTGTGCATTTTCGTCGAGGAACTGTCGAGAAACTCGACGAGCCAAAAAGATAGCAAGTTCTCTATTTCCTCAACGGGAATGGAGAAACTTGCCTTGTCGAGTTCCTCGACAGCCTAACAAGGAAAACGATGTGTTTCGCCCGTCGAGTTCCTCAGTCGTGTGTACGAGGCTTATGACCTGTAGTTTTCCAAGATGCCCTTAGGAGGCGACCTGCTGACAAAAGTTTATTTTCTGTCCTTGCTAAAGAATTTCTTAGCTTAAAAGAAAACAAATGCAGCCCCACCTAAGTGTTGTGAGCTGTAATATATTACATTTTTGTACTTGGGTTTAGTTATTTAAGACATTTAACAAGAAATAAAAATAAAACATCAAGAAAACAGGACATGCAGCAAATCACTGATTGGATACAGCAAGATGTTTTGGCCAAGTCTCTCTGTGTCCAGATGTAATACTAAATTAATTGGAATTTTGAAAAAATATTGCCAGTGTTCAGGATGAGAGCTCCCCACTCTCAGATCACTTATGCTATAGACAGAGCCCTAGCACAGTTCCAGCCAAGGTATAGTTTTCATTTTGGACAGAAAGGGTAAGGGACATTTTTAGAACTTGATATGGTTTTTGTTGCTTTTTCTGTAGCCATAGGGGAGATTTTCCTTTACTGCCTTTCCCGTGACAATTCACTTCACGCTTGGTTACCTGGAAGTTGCAATCCAAACCAGAAAATATAAGTTGGCTGTCGTTGGGCTTTAACGCAAATACTGTTGATATTCCAGTTACTTAGCAATGGATGCATGACAATAAATTGTAATTTGATTTCCACATTGTTTCTGTCTGCTATTTACTGTGATCATGCTTGATTTATGACAGATTTACACAGAGAGAAAACTTTTAACTAAATGTATCTTGGCTCTAGGATAAACCATAGTCTTGGAGCTATGGGGCATGTAAATTACACTTCTGTATTGTTAAAATGTCACTATGGAACATAAAAAATAAATAAAATAAAAAAAACACATTGACAGAAAATATGTTTTGTCACCCCAGTCATTTTCACTTCACAGTATAGTATAAATTAAGTCTGTGAAATAATATAAATAGTGCAATAGCAACGATCAGGCGTATTATATAAATATATACAATTATATAATAATGTACATCTAAAAAAAGTGTGAGGATTTTTTAGAGCAGCCTTTCTCAATCTTGTTACCATGGTGGGATCCTTGAAATAATTTTCTGGTATCTGGGAAGCTTTGCTATTTACTATATCTACAGGTCACAGTACATTGGTGTGATGGTTTGTGGTAAGAATGACCCATACATTTGTAGACACTGAAAAGAATCCCTCTCTTACAAATAGCTGAAAATATCATCGGTGTCGGTAGTTGCTTATCTGAGAGTTAGAAATTGCTTAGGGAATGCTTAGTAACCTCTAGAGCAGGGGTGTCAAACTAAATTTCAACACGAGCTGCATCAGCAGTTTGGTTGCCCTCAAAGGGCCGGTTGTATCTGGGGTGCACTATGTACAAAGTGAAGGGTTTAGGAGTGCATTACATACAGAGTGAAAGTTTCAGGGGTGCCCTATACACAGAGTGTAGCCTCCAGGGGTGCGACATGTACAGAGTGCAGGGTTCAGGGGTATGCTACCTACAGAGTGCAGAGTTCAGAGGTGTGCTGTGTACAGAATGCAGGGTATAGGGTTGGGCTATGCATAGTGTGCAAGTCCAACCCCCCCCCCCCCCCCAAAGCTTCCTCACATCGCTACTCCCTCCTATCTGGCTCTAGTACCTCCCTGTGTAGGCGGCTCTGCCTCACCTCGCAGGGAGATTGTCCTCTCAGATTCTGGAGATCTGTCTCTGCTGTTAGTGCATTCAGGGATATGTTAGAGCCGCTGAGAGCAAAGCTGTCCCTTGTTAAACACAGAAGGTTTATGGGTTTACAAGTGACATCAGGGAGCAGGAGTGGAGGGTGAGAGCCGGAGGTGGCAGAATGGAGTTCTGCCACATTTTGGCTGAAAAACAAAGTGCAAGGGCCACATGATAAGAGCGGGGGGGAGGGGGGGGATTCGGCCCTCGGGCCTTGTGTTTGACAAATGTTCTCTAGAGCAACCGTGGTTGAGAAAGGTTGGTGTTCCTAAAACCAGAAAAGTGTAATATTTACTACTCCTAGGTGGGTCAACGGTGGGTCCCTATTCTGACACAAACTATGAGGCATTGTTCCTTCCACTGACCCTAATGGTGGGGCACTATTCTTTGCACTGACCCTAATGGTGGGCTATAAATGTTCCCCTTCATATAAACAACTGGGCATTCATTCTTCCACTAATACCAATGATGGGCCTCCATTCTAACTGACTATAGGCGCTACTTTATTTTACTTCCACTAACCTCCAAGCCTGAGATATTGTCTACTCCCATTCCCACTTGGCATTTTCCACACTCACTGGCTACAGTCCAAGTCCCTTTAAGTCTGAAGAACAAGAAACTCCCCTATTTTTTACCCTAATATATTACCCTGGTGTTGTGCTCGACGTTACAGAAAACCACTGTCAGTTGCTGAAAATATTCCTTCTAATAACATATGCTAAGAGACGCACAAGGAACAGAGACAGCAAAAAAAACGCAGCAAACCTAAAAACCTTGACTTTCCGTACTCAAGTTTAAAGTTAAGTATCCATATTACAGACGTTTTGCTATATTGGTATACATCCTCTCTTCCTTAAATTTGATTCAAAATAGTACAACTGTTAGTATATACTGTACAAGATGCAAGCAGCTGACCACTTATAGTACAAGGCACTGAAAGACATGTGTCATTACCTTTGGTGTTGCAATATGTAGGTGCATTCCAAATTTTGCAGCACTCATCATAATAGAGTGCAGGACATTGTTTCCATCACCAATCCAGGATATGGTCAGTCCTTTCAAATGGCCATAGTGTTCCTGGTTAGAAAATGAAAAATGTGAGCAGAAGGGGTAACAATAAAACTCCTATAATAGTACAATCAATCATGCAGGGCAAATTTCCATCATTGGAGGCCATAAGCTAACACGTTTTGGCTCCCTAAGTAACTCTCATTTTCTAGTGTCACTTCATTTACAAAGAACATTTCCTGGTCCTGGTCATAAAATATTGCGATAACATGCAAATAAGCCTATATGAGATTTCTATTCCCGCTAATAAATAGGGAAAAATCATGTTCTCTGTTGACTTTGGGGGTCATACTTGCTGTGCCTAATATTAAATCCTGCCCTTATAATATACAGTATATCAGGGGCCCAGTACCCCCATTTTTATTTCCGTCTTAACACCCCTGTTTTTTTTCCGTCTGACCCCCCCCTTTAGCAACTCGCGGCAGGGGCCCGATCAATTCCCCTGCTTTTTTTTTTCTGTCTGACTTTAGCAACTCGCGGCAGGAGAGAGAAGAGAAGACTTGAGTTGACTTTGTTCTGTTCATCAGTACCACCCGTCCCGCTTATCATCTCGTGGCAGGAGAGAGAAAAGAAGAGATGACACTTTCGTTACCACAACAACCCCCCTGTGTGCTTATCATCTTGCGGCAGGAGAGAGGAGGGCCCTCCCCCTCGGTTCTCTGCTCCAGGGGGGCCCTGCCTAAAGCTGTGTAGTGGGGGCCCCAAAATTTGTGATGGCTGCCCTGATTGCATGAGACCTCTGGAAAAACAGGTCTAAAAAACAATGGGCTAGACTCAGCAAGAATTTATGTTGGCGTATCTATTGATACGCCGCGTAAATTAAAAGCTGCACCGGCGTATCTTCTTTCTGTATTCAGAACGCAAGATATGCCGAAATTAGGCTAAGATCCGACTGGCGTAAGTCTCTTACGCCGTCGTATCTTAGGTGCATATATACGCTGGCCGCTAGGTGGCGCTTCCGTCGATTTCAGCGTAGAATATGCAAATGAGCTGGATACGCCGATTCAGAAACGTACGTGCGCCCGGCGGATATTTTTACGTCGTTTGCGTAAGGCTTTTTCCAGCGTAACGTTACTCCTGCTATATGAGGCATAGCCAATGTTAAGTATGGACGTTGGGACAGCGTCAAATTTTGCATCGTTTACGTCGTTTGCGGAAGTCGTTCGCGAATAGGGCTTTGCGTAAATTACGTTCACGTCAAAAGCATTGACTATTTGCGACGTGATTAGAAGCATGCGCACTGGGATACGTTCACGGACGGCGCATGCGCCGTTCGTTAGAGTTGTCATTTACGTGGGGTCATGTTTTATTTACATAAAACACGCCCACCTCTTCTCAATTTGAATTTGGCGCGCTTACGCCGACAGATTTACGCTATACCGCCGTAACTTAGGGCGCAGGTTCTTTGTGAATCCAACCCCAGCCTCACTAAGTTACGGCGGCGTAGCGTATCTGAAACTTACTACGGGCGTTCTGAATCTAGCCCAATTTGTTTATGGCTTTCAATACCAACGCTGTTTGAATCTCCAAACATAGCGTAATAGAGTGCATTTCCAGGAAGATTCAATCTATTACAAAAATTTGCAAAATATAATTGACTTTTTATATTGTCAGAAATTATATTGATGAGTTATTGGTACACTTATAGTGAATATTATCTGTACTGTGTTTCTATTGCATTCCTTGTGTTGCAAATATCAATAAAACACAGTTTAAAACAAACAAACCAAAAAAGTACATTTCCAGGCAACAAGTGAAATACATTTTTTGAAAGAATAACATGAACTAGAAAAGCTGGAGGTTGTCATGTTGACCTTCTTCTGAAAATATAGAAATCATGCCAATTCGGTGTCTTTAGTACAGTACTTTAACTCATTGACCCAGAATAGATGAGTTTTAATAATGTCAATCTTCCTAAGCTGTTAGGCCCAGGCCATTACACACCTCTGTATGTTTTAATAGAGTGGTTTGAAAAAAACTCTGCAATTGTTGCATATTCGATCGCTGCCTGTCTCAAAGTCCAATTGCAAGTGCTTACATAGTCACATGCAAGAAATAATGCTAGTTATATTATGATGATCCATTTTATATTTTATTTATTATAAATTAGGTTTTTATAGTATTATTTTGAATTCATTTTGCAGCATTCATTTGTAGGTGTGCAGATGCAATTTATAAAAACATGCAAATATATTATTTTTATACTGAATAATTTGTGTTTATTAATGTTATTTTATTGAACAGTACACTTGGTATATTCCTAACTGTTGTCCTGCAAGGACTAATGTTCATCGTCTGAGAGTGTTTGAATTATAATGTTGAGCAAAAACTGTTCTCATCTATTTTTTAAGTATTTACTCATAGGGGTGTATTTATAAAAAAAAATCATCCAGTAAAAGTGCATGTACATTTGCTCTGTGTGAATATAGTTCAGAAAAAACAACTGTAATTTGTGTTGATCGAATGTTTTAATTCACTTAAAGTGGAGGTTCACCCAAAAACTAAATTTTTAACATTAGATTCATGCTCATTTTGTCAAGGGGAATCGGGTGTTTTTTTTTCAAATCAAAGCAGTACTTACCTTTTTAGATAGATCTTCTCCGCCGCTTCCGGGTATGGGCTGCGGGACTGGGCGTTCCTATTTGATTGACAGGCTTCCGATGGTCGCATACATCGCGTCACTATTTTCCGAAAGTAGGCGAACGTCGGTGCGCAGGCGCCGTATAGAGCCGCACCGACGTTCGGCTTCTTTCGGCTACTCGTGACGTGATGTATGCGACCATCAGAAGCCTGTCAATCAAATAGGAATGCCCAGTCCCGAAGACCATACCCGGAAGCGGCGGAGAAGATCTATCTCTAAAACGGTAAGTACTGCTTCGATTTAAAAAAAAACACCCGATTCCCCTTGACAAAATGAGCCTCAATCTAATGTTAAAAATTGTTTTTCGGGTGAACTCCCGCTTTAACATGGGAAATTCAGCATTTGACCACTAGATAGCACTAACTATCATAGGAAATAATGAGACATCTACAGAACTTAGCAGTCACCCTGTTCTTTAGATCTTCTAGGGAAACAAAGGGGGGGGGGGGCAGAAGGGGTCTCCGTTTTCTGGGTTGCCCGATAACCATTATCATTCTGAGAAAACAGTAGCACCTGGGAAGTATGGAGATATGCATATTGATGTTCATCCCACAGTCGTGGATACCCTAAATCCTCCTATCCTTTCCAGCCAAAGAAGCTGCCATCTTAGCCTCTGTTTGATCTGCAGTTGTCATGGTGCTACACATGCTGTCAATTATGGTGGTTTGACAGTTAGATTGAGAGCACAAGTAACTGTGGCAGCATTCACGGCATGCCTTGAATGTAAAGCCTCGTACACACGACCGAGAAACTCGACGGGCGAAACACATCGTTTTGCTCGTCGAGTTCCTTGTTAGGCTGTCGAGGACCTCGGCGAGCCAAATTTCCCCATTCCCATCGAGGAAAAAGAAGACATGCTCTCTTTTTGGCTCGACGAGATCCTCAACAGTTTCCTCGTAGAAAAGTGTACACAGTTCCTTGCTGGTTTTTGCTGCGAAACTCGGTCGTGTGTACGAGGCCTAACAGTTTCTGAGAAACAATTAAGTTGATAGGTTTGGTTCCACTTTCAAAGTATTTTTGTAGGCTGCTATTATTGTATCAACAGATCATACCTAAAGAATGCAGGCAGTGAGCATCTGCAGTGGATAACTTTTCTGGGGCACTTAAGAGATGGTTGCAGGGGTTCAGGAGGTGATACTGCCACCTCCTAAATGCCTGTTCTTCTTTTTTATTGCAATTATTAATTACCAGGCAGCAATCCTGTGCTAACCATTTGGCACACGTTTGGAGCATGGCCCTATGGACTTTCATGGGTGCATTATGCCACCAACTGCCAAACGTGATTTGCCGAGTTACATATTTTCCACACTGTGAAGCATCGCAGCTGCAGCAATGTGTATGGACCTGAATGGCCATCGTGTTATTTGTACAGGGAGAGGTAAAAACATGAATCCACCATCTATTTTTACTGACCCCTTGCCATAGTGTGTGCCACTGCTCTCTACATACATCAGTGGTCATGGGCAGTGTTTAGATATGGAGATGAGGACACTTGACTTTTGACCAAAAAATTCATCTGAATATCAGTAACAAGAAGAGCATTTAAATCTGAATTCCAGGCATTAGTAAAAAGCAAAGTCACACTATGAGTTAAGCCCAATGAGGTGCATGATATCTCCTAGGCTTATGTCTGTTTTTTACATCTGAGGCCCCGTACACACGACCGAGTTTCTCGGCAGAATTCAGCCAGAAACTCGATCGGAGCCGCATTCTGCCGAGAAACCCGGCCGTGTGTACACTTTCGGCCGAGGAGACCGACGAGGATCTCGTCGGGCCAAATAGAGAACATGTTCTCTATTTCCTTGTTAGTCTACGGGGAAACTTGGCTCGCCAAGATTCTCGGCGGCTTCACAAGGAACTTGACGAGCAAAACGTGTGTACGGGGCCTGACAGTTTCATTGCACTCCTACTGATTCTCCAGGTCTAGAAATCTTAAACTTTAGAGTCGGTGCAGCTGCTATGCCTGCCCTACCCTTCTTTCTGCCTAATCACAGAAGCCTTTGTATTATGTGAACTCATTCACAAAATACAAAGGCTTCCCCTGAATGGGCAGCAGAGGGGTGGGGAGGGGTGGGCATAGCTGCTCTGTGTGCCTCTCTCTCCTCTCTCACAGCCCCTAATGTCAGTGTGTGTTCTGAAAGAGGCATACAGTAAGCCTGTCAGTTATAAACAATAGAGATTAGGAGATGGCATGCAACTCCTTGGACTTAACTCATAGTGTGCTTGCATTTTTTACAAACTGTCTGAATTTTTGGAATACAACTTTAAAACAGCTTATTGCATAGATTATGAAGACAGAGCCCTAATAGAAATCTAATTTAATGAATGCAGGACCCTTCCTAATTTATACAACACATAGATTACATACAGCACAAATGAACATTGCTATTTCTAATAGGAACAAGGGTGCGGGAATTGATGTGCTTGGAGAGGATATTAGTCACAGTATAGAATTGCTTAGCAACGAAGAGCTGCAACCTAACTCCCACTGAGAGAAAGTCTGATTTTAATGCAGACCACACCATATGCACTGACTCTGCTAAGGAATTCCCAGAATTGTGTGCTTTGTGTTTGACAGAGCGGTTTTAAAGGAATAAGGATGGAAATACATGTTCTGTCATGGCTACTCACCTGGATTGTGAGATAATCTGCCAAGATCTGAATAGGATGATAGTCATCAGACAGTCCATTCACAATAGGAATTGATGCCTTTTCAGCCAAAACCTCTAAGTCAGATTGGTGATAAACTCGAGCTAGAACAGCATCAGTCATGCCAGACAGTACCCTAACAGAAAGATAAGACAAAAAATGTGGTGCCAAGTTAAGTAATAATGCTTTGTATGCCAACATGAAAGGATATACTACAGATTATATCCTGCAGCAAAGGCATGCGCACAGGGTGTGCCGGATGTGCCTGAGCACACCATAATGTGCATTATAGCATTACCGCTCTGTTTGCTGGCAGGAAGATGGAAAAGCCCTACTTCTTTTTTACTGTGCCGGCAGAGAGATCAATGTGTCAGGGTCATGAATATGTAGAAACACACACACACACACACGTGTGTTTGATATTTAGGGTGCACACCCTAATGTAATAGGGTGTATACACCTATGTCCTGCAGTTTCCAATTTGTAACTTACCATTAACATATTTTTTCCTGGAATGGGTTAAACTCCCTCAGGGGAGGGGTCAGGAGTGGGTAATGTACAGAGCAAAGGGGTCAGGTGAAGGTAACGTGCATAATGCAGGGGTCAAAAGTATATAATGTTTTTTTCACCACCACTCCCTTGTGCATAGAACAACACTACATATTGTGACAGGAAGTCAGGTAAATCTGTGGGTGTTGTCACTGATGGGACATACATTTCTGCCTTGTTTAGACGATACACAGATTGTTATCGGGCGTCGGCTACAAACGTAGCCAGAGGAAGGCTAAAGGCCGTTGAAAAACTTTAGCTGTTCAGAATGAAGCAATCAAGGCCTTTATAAGTAGCCAGAGTAGCCAGAGGGTTACCACTTGGTTGCTGCATCAGGCTGTGTGAGTAGGAGAGCAGTGCCAGAAAGTCTCCTGATGAGGTGAGGAGACCATTGACTTTTTCCTGTGTTATAAATATCAAAAGACTACTGTTTGTGCTGTATGTCCAGCATTGTCTGCCCAGCGCTAGGCTGAGCCAGACTACTTAGATAGGTTCCTGTGTGGAAGGTAGACGCCCAGAGTGGCTAGGATTTATTTTATGTTTTATTTTGTTTATGCTGTTTGGATGCTTGCAATTATTTTCCAGCAAGATGGAAAAATAAACCAAAAACTTTATTTTTCAACTGTCTTCGACTGCCAGTCTGTATAAAATCAGTGTGTGGTGAACCCAAGCAAGGGGTCACACACCCCGCTACCGAGCTAACCCCTCACATATGGTGGAGAATGCGGGCAATTAAAGTAAACCCAAAATGGAGGAGATACTGAAACAGCTGGCTTTAGCAAATGCAAATCAACAACAGGCAAATGCAGCTCAACAACAGGCAAATGCAGCTCAACAACGGACGAATGCAGGTTTGCAGCGGAGCATTGCAGCTCAACAACAGAGCCTTGCAGCTCAACAACAGGCTCACCAAGAGAGCATTGCAGCTTAACAACAGAGCCTTGCAGCTCAACAACAGGCTCAACAACAGAGCCTTGCAGCTCAACAACAAGTTCACCAAGAAAGAATTGCAGGCTTGGAACAGAGACACCAGCAGCAAATGGAGGCCATCGTGAAACAACTTCAGAGACAGCAGACCGAGGCTGGGAGTCAGGCCAGTAACATACCGACTTTTCGGGTAAGACACTTATTGCCAAAGATGACTGCAGATGAGGACCCTGAGATGTTTCTGACCACGTTTGAGAGAGAAGCGGAAAGAGAGAGTTGGCCTAAAGACCAGTGGGCTGGACTAGTGGCCCCCCTATTATCTGGAGAAGCCCAAAAGGCATATTTTGATTTGGAGCTTGCAGACGCAAAAAACTATGATAGTTTAAAAGAGGAAATATTAGCACGTTTCGGTGTAACCCTGGATGTCCGTGCTCAGTGGGTCCACAATTGGAGTTATCAGCAGAGGAAGCCACCGCGGTCGCAGATGTATGACCTCATCCATTTGGCTAGGAAATGGCTGCAGCCAGAAACTCTGTCTGGACCAAAAATTTGGGAGCGAGTAGTCATGGACAAATTTCTTAGGTCTCTTCCTAACGCCCTGCAGAAATGGGTGAACCATGGTGGTCCGGAAACTGCAGACAAACTTGTAGACCTGGTTGAAAGGTATCTAACAACGGAGAACTTGTCCTCTTCCACCAGAGACGCACAGACTTTTCACCCCAAGACCAGACCGTCCCCACCTATAGGTAACACTGCATCAAGGGATGGGGGTGGAGAGAGGTACCAAGGAGCAACTAGAGGAATTATCGGGACTACTGCTAATGTCTGGCGAGAACGGCCTGGAAGACCCATCCCACCGGAGAGGACCAGAAGGTTGATCTGTTACCGTTGCCATGAAGAGGGACATGTAGCAGCAGTTTGCCCAGCGGGTGATGAACCCATGCAATGTGAATTTCTGACCGAGAGACGACAGTCCCTTTTTGCAACCACATGCACTGCAGTAAAGGGAAATGAGAAACCGTTATAAAGAATGTGCTTAGATGGTAAATATGTTGTGGTATTGTTGGATTCAGGTAGCCTGGTCACCTTAGTGAAAAGTGACCTAGTGGTGGCAAAAACCTTACATCCGAGGAAAATGGCTGTAGTTTGTGTACATGGGGACACTCGAGAATATCCGGTGACTACCGTTTCCTTTGAAACCTCCCTCGGTAACTTGTGTCACCGGGTGGGTTTAGTTCCCAAACTGCCACATGACGCCATTGTGGGAAGGGATTTCCCAAAATTCTGGGAACTCTGGGACTGCCCAGATTCCCCAGTAGGTGGTTCTTCTGAGGCTGAACCATCTACTCCAGAAACCTCTAACTTTGAGGATTCTCCTGAGTTTCCATTCTCAGTATTAGCAGGGGAAACACCAGTCCCTAGGGAGGAGCCTGCTACCTCAGAAGAGGAACAGCGGCCGATAGGGTTTGATGACCTCAAGGTGCACAGAGAAAATTTTGTCACTGAGCAATTGAGGGACCCCACCTTGCTAAGAGCCCGGGAGAATGTAGTAAAGATAGATGGGGAGCTAGTTAACCCTGACGAGAGGGTTGCCCTCTCTTACTTCATTATTGAAAGGGATCTGTTATATCGAGTGTCACAGAGGATAGAGGACAATATTGAGCAACTGGTAGTGCCTAAACCGTACCGCAGGATGGTTTTGGAACTGGCCCATGGGCACATTCTTGGGGGACATTTGGGAGCGGAAAAAACACGGGAGAGGATCACCCAGAGGTTTTATTGGCCTGGGATCACTAAAGAAGTGGAGTTATACTGCTCTTCCTGTCCAGCGTGTCAGATTACTGCACCCATGCCACATTTCCGCAGTCTGTTGGTACCCCTGCCCATTATCGAGGTCCCTTTTGAGAGGATCGGCATGGACCTGGTTGGCCCCTTACTGAAATCCACTAGAGGGCACCAGCACATCTTGGTAATAATGGACTATGCCACCCGGTACCCAGAAGCGATTCCTCTCCAAAACACCTCTGCTTAAAACAATTGCCAAAGAGTTATTTCAGGTTTTTAGCCATGTGGGTCTGCCTAAGGAAGTCCTAACTGACCAGGGCACCCCGTTTACAAAGTTCTTTGGTCACCCTAGACATAAACTCCTGAAAGTGACCCAACTACATACATCAGTATATCACCCTCAGACAGACGGGTTAGTGGAAAGGTTTAATAAAACCTTAAAACAAATGTTGAGGAGGGTGGTGGACAAAGACGGAAAGAATTGGGATTATCTGCTCCCTTATCTGATGTTTGCAATAAGAGAGGTTCCCCAGTCGTCCACAGGGTTCTCTCCGTTTGAACTACTGTATGGGAGGCACCCTCTGGGCCTATTTGACATTGCCAGGGAAACATGGGAGAGTGAGAGTTCACCCCATCGAAGTGTGATTGAACATATGGCCCAAATGCAAGACAGAATTGCCCAAGTGATGCCGATTGTGAAGGAACATATAGCCCAAGCCCAATTGGCTCAACAAAGGATTTACAATCGTGGGGCCCAGGTCCGTTCTTTTGCACCTGGTGATAGGGTGTTGGTGTTGGTCCCCACGGTCAAAAGTAAATTCCTAGCCAAATGGCAGGGTCCATATGAAGTGTTGGAAAAAGTGGGAGTGTTGAATTATAAAATTAGCCAACCGGGAAGACGAAAACCTGAGCAGCTCTATCACGTAAACTTGCTGAAACCATGGAAGGATAGAGAGTCCTTGGTCGCTGAGACTACCCGAGTTTCTGCTCCATTTGACCGGGCTGTCCCTGAAGTTGGGATAGCGGAGACTCTATCCAAAACTCAGAAACAGGAGGTTAAAGAATTTGTGCTCCGTAATAAGGAGAAGTTTTCAGACCTGCCAGGTTGGGTCTCCGGAGTTGAACATGACATTATCACCACCCCAGGGGATAAGGTCAAGTTGAAGCCCTATAGAATTCCAGAAGCCCGGCAAGAGGCAATTCGCCAGGAAGTAAAACAAATGCTTGAGCTGGGGGTGATAGAAGAGTCAAATAGTGATTGGTCAAGTCCCATTGTCTTAGTGCCCAAACCAGATGAAAGTTGGCGATTTTGTAATGATTTTCGCCGCCTTAATCAAATCACTAAGTTTGACACCTATCCCATGCCCCACATAGATGAACTGATTGATCGCCTAGGCACTGCTCGGTACATGACAACCTTAGACCTTACAAATTCCTCTCTCGGAGTCGGCCAGGGAAAAAACAGCATTTGTAACTCCAGACGGATCTTTCCAATATCGGAGAATGCCTTTTGGGTTACAAAATGCTCCCGCCACATTCCAACGCATCATGGATAAGACCCTTCGGCCTCATCGAGCCTATGCTGCTGCATACCTCGATGACGTTGTCGTCCACAGTGAGGATTGTGAATCACACTTGCCAAAAGTTCAGGCTGTGTTGGATTCCATCTGGAAATCCGGGTTTACAGCTAATCCAAAAAAATGTACCCTTGGGCTAGAAGAGGCAAAGTTTCTGGGGTATACTATTGGAAGAGGTCTAATTAAGCCCCAAATAAACAAATTTGAGGCTATTCAGGATTGGCCAAGTCCCACCAACAAGAAACAGGTTCGTGCATTTTTGGGGGATCGCGGGCTACTATCGCCGCTTTATCCCCCATTTTGCCTCACAGGCTGTTCCCCTGACCAATTTGACCAAAGGGAAGGAGTCTGTAATGACCAAATGGACTCCCGAAGCAGAAACAGCTTTTCAGGCTTTAAAGCAGGCCTTATGTAGTCAGCCAGTTTTAAATTCGCCTGATTTTTCACGGGACTTTGTGGTTTGGACAGATGCGTCAAATGTGGGTTTAGGACCTGTACTGTCCTAGGTTATCAACGGGGACGAACACCCTGTTATGTACCTCAGCCGAAAGTTGAAGGCCACCATTGAGAAAGAATGTTTGGCGGTGAAATGGGATTTGGATTCTCTCCGGTACTACCTCGTGGGTAGACAGTTTGAGCTGGTGACGGATCATGCCCCGTTGAAGTGGATGGCACAGAACAAAGAGACCAATAGGATAATAAATAGGTGGTTCCTGACCCTCCAAGAATTTTAGTTTTGTGGTAACACATCGCCCCGGTGCTAAAATGGGGAATGCAGATGGGTTGTCCCGAGTGCATGCCTGCCTGGCAACCTGTGTCCCAACCCTAGGGTTGAAACAAGAGGAGGGGTATGTGACAGGAAGTCAGGTAAATCTGTGGGTGTTGTCACTGATGGGACATACATTTCTGCCTTTAGACGATACACAGATTGTTATCGGGCGTCAGCTACAAACGTAGCCAGAGGAAGGCTAAAGGCTGTTGAAAAACTTCAGCTGTTCAGAATGAAGCAATCAAGGCCTTTATAAGTAGCCAGAGGGTTACCACTTGGTTGCTGCATCACTCCTAAGGCTGTGTGAGTAGGAGAGCAGTGCCAGAAAGTCTCCTGATGAGGTGAGGAGACCAATGACTTTTTCCTGTGTTATAAATATCAAAAGACTACTGTTTGTGCTGTATGTCCAGCATTGTCTGCCCAGCGCTAGGCTGAGCCAGATTCCTTAGATAGGTTCCTGTGTGGAAGGTAGACGCCCAGAGTGGCTAGGATTTATTTTATGTTTGATTTTGTTTATGCTGTTTGGATGCTTGCAATTATTTTCCAGCAAGATGGAAAAATAAACCAAAAACTTTATTTTTCAACTGTCTTCGACTGCCAGTCTGTATAAAATCAGTGTGTGGTGAACCCAAGCAAGGGGTCACACACCCCGCTACAGAGCTGACCCCTCACAATATATACACACTGTAAGCAAAACACACTGTATAAACATACTGTATATACACTGTATACACATGTGCTGTCCAGCCACAGGCAGTAAAGAAACATGGCTTGTGGTAGCATTGGGACTCAAGGCATTAAGCAAGAGATACAGGGCCAGGTGCCTAACCCTGTGCCACAGATGCTCTGGAAAGGGGGGTTCAGACAGTGGCCTTTCATGGAGCATCACGAAACTACCATTAAAGCTGAATTGCAGGCAGATTCCATTTCAAGCTGTTTAGTCCTAGGGCAAGAATTATTGCTCTCGCTCTACCAATTGCGGCGATACCTCACATGTGTGGTTTGAATACCGTTTACATATGCGGGCACTGCTCACGTATGTGTTCGCTTCTGCGCGCAAGCTCGTCGGGACGGGGTGCGTTTTCTGGCTCCTAACTTTTTTAGCTGGCTCCTAGATTCCAAGCAAATTTGTCAAACCCTGATCAAGAATATGAAATGTTGGGGTAACAAATGCTTTAGGCCAGCCATACATGGATCAAAATTTGTTTGGTTCAGCAGGCTGGTTGTCCACAAATCCAAAATAGCTTGAATAGTTTATTGTGAATAACATGCAGCCTATAAATGAATAATTTGTTATTGCTACAGTTGGTAAATTAATTAAACATTAAATCATGTATGGTAGAGCTGCTTTGAGTATTTTATTGTTCTGGCATTATTTTAATTACAAGAAGTGCCCAGTGGATACAACTCTGGCAATGTAGATTGGGTTAATAGAAAAATGCATTTCTTTCACACAAACAGACGAATCTACAGGGAACATAAAACATGAAAGAGACCTTGCTGTGTCCTTCAGGCTTTCATTGACTCCCAAATGAATATCCTGCGTGGTTAGAAAAGAAGGATGTCCTCCCAATAAAGCAAATCCTGTAAGTACAAAATATTACATAAGAAGCAACAGAACAAAAGACAAAAGTTCATTGTTGAAGACTTTCTATACACAGATGAAATTTCATCAAGGTAATTGTTTAGGTTAAAAGAGTCATGTGTCTATGAAGATGAACCTTCAAAAACAACACATATAATCTTGTTAAAGCTGAAATATACATTTGTGTACTGTCAGTCTTTATTTTATTAATACATCTCTGCCAGACAGCACAATCAGGAGGGTGACACCACATTGTTAGAGTTTAAGAAGCATTTTAATATTTTTTTTTTCAGATGCCTCCATCCACACAAACAAGGTGGGTAGCAGTGTTGCCAACCGTCAGTATTTTTACAGTAAAAAATGGGCATTTTTCTCCAGCCAGTAAATGTCAGTAAGAGGAAAGTCGCCAGTAAAAAAATAAGTCTGTGACGCTCGACTTGGAACTGCACATGTGCATTTCGGTTCTGGAGCTGGCTGAGACCATCTGAGTGCCTACTACAGTGTGTTCAGGCGGTGCCAACAGGGGAGGAGCCTGGCAGAGGTGCCGCCTGAGCATGTTGTGTGATGTCATGGTGCAAGGGAGTGGAGCCGAGTGTGCGGGTCTGCGGGACGGGAGCAGGACTGTCAGTGCTGTTTGGATTGGAGTGGACTGAAGGGATCACCTGGCATGAAGAGAGACTGTCACTGTCAGGGCCGATCTTAGGCAGGGTGCACAGGGTGCTTTGCACCCAGGCGCCTGAGGAGGCGGGGGTGCCGAAGTAGCAGAGTTCTCCCCTCCCTCCTTCTCTCCTTGTTTGTGTCCATCTAGAACTAGTGTTCTGAGCATAGGTGTGTGTCCGTCCAGAACTGATGTGTCTCTGACCATCTCCTGTACTATGTCTGTAGTCTCTGACCATCTCCTTTACTATGTCTGCAGTCTCTGATCATCTCCTGTACTGTGCCTGCAGTCTCTGATCATCTCCTGTATCATGTCTGCAGTCTCAGACCGTCCCCTGTACTATCTCTGCAGTCTCTGACTATCTCCTGTATCATGTCTGTAGTATGTCTGGGGACTCTTTCTAACAGACTCTCTAACAGAAGCCCTCTCTGTGTCCATCAGAGAGGCCCCCCTCCAGGTCCCAATAAAGTACTCTGCTTCTCTTCCTGTATTTTGTTTATTGATAACAGATCATGTAAGGATCCCAGGGTAATGAAGACTTTGTGGGGGAGCATCTCTGTGGTTGAGTCATTGCTATATAAACATTTGTAAAGGGGAGGAGTTAGTAAAATGACCACGCCAATTTGGGGGCACCAGAAATATTTCTGCACCCAGGCGCCTGTGACCCGAGGATCGGCCCTGGTCACTGTGACTGGTCACTGGTCGCTTTGTCTCAATGAGATGTCATCATCATCTGCTGCACACTGCTGTCAGTGTCACTGTGAGGCCCCGTACACACGAGAGGATCGATCCGCTGAAATTGATCCGCGGATCGGTTTCAGCGGATAGATCCGCTGGTGTGTACGATCCAGCGGATATTTATCCGCGGATATATTTCGGGCCGACCGATTTCCAGCGGATAAAAATTTCTTAGCATGCTAAGACATCTATCCGCTGGAATCGGCTCCAGCGGATCGATCCGGTGGTCTGTACAGACTCACCGGATCGATTCGTCTGAACCCATCCCTCGCATGCGTCGTAATTATTCGACGCATGCGTGGATATCCTTATATGACAGCGTCACGCACGTCGCCGCGTCATCATCGCGGCGACGGCGCGACACGTCACCGCGGACGGAATTTCGCGGGGATTTTGATCTCCTGGTTAGTACAACCAGGAGATGAAAATCCGCCAGAGGATTTATCCGCGGATACGGTCCGGAGGACCGTTTCCGTGGATAAATCCGCTCGTGTGTACCCGGCATGAGAGTCAGTTTCACGTGTGTGCCACCTATTCTAATTTCTTGTCCTTCTGAGTCCTGTCCCTGAGCTACTTACATACTATATCGAAAATAAAATAAGAAATATGTTTTTTGCCTCAATAGCTACCTTAAATAACATTTCTAATTGTATATTGTACTTGTTTGTAGCGTAAATACTATAATTTGCACTTAAAAATTAAAATGTTTTAACTTTTGGAAACGCCAGTAAAAACTTGGTTGTAATGTAAAAGGAAAAGAAGGGTGCACGACCTAGTGCATTACCAATGGCTAGGTTTAATTAAAATTGTATAAAAGATCATGAATACTCACAAAACAAGCATAAACATCACTCCATCAAAGGGATAGATGCCTCCGGAAGGTCTCCTACTGGAACCAAACAGCCGGAGAGTCCAGACGACATAGATTACAGCTACGGCTTACGCGTTGCGAGGGCGGACCCTCTTCCTCAGAGCCAAAAAGTAATAGTATTATTACTATTACCTTTTTGCTCTGAGGAAGAGGGTCGCCCTCGCAATGCGTAAGCCGTAGCTGTAATCTATGCCGTCTGGACTCTCCGGCTGTTTGGTTCCAGTACGAGATCTTCCAGAGGCATCTATCCCTTTGATGGAGTGATGTTTATGCTTGTTTTTTACTTGTTTTGTGAGTATTCATGATCTTTTAAATATTTTAATTAAACCTAGCCCAGGGCTCAAAATTTCCTGAGCTACTAGCCAGGCCTCAAGGCATACTCGCCACCAGTTGCCCCGCCCAACCCCTACCATGTCCCTCCCCCTAATCCCGCCCCTAGACACGCCCTCATAAATCTCATGAAATTACACTTAAATGTTTTATGTAGAATTAAGTTATAAAAATAAATATTAACAACAACTTTATCCGTGCCCAAAAATGCAGCCTGCCCATGTCTACCAATGCAGCAAAATGTCCCCATTTTCCAGCCAGAGTCCCCCCACAATTATAGCCAGAGTCCCCCCCCCCACATATTGCAGCCAGAGTCCCCCCCCACATATTGCAGCCAGAGTCCCCCCCACACATATTGCAGCCAGAGTCCCCCCCCACACATATTGCAGCCAGAGTCCCCCCCCCACACATATTGCAGCCAGAGTCCCCCCCCACACATATTGCAGCCAGAGTCCCCCCCCACACATATTGCAGCCAGAGTCCCCCCCCACACATATTGCAGCCAGAGTCCCCCCCCACACATATTGCAGCCAGAGTCCCCCCCCACACATATTTCAGCCAGAGTCCCCCCCCACACATATTGCAGCCAGAGTCCCCCCCCACACATATTGCAGCCAGAGTCCCCCCCCCCACACATATTGCAGCCAGAGTCCCCCCCCCACACATATTGCAGCCAGAGTCCCCCCCCACACATATTGCAGCCAGAGTCCCCCCCCACATATTGCAGCCAGAGTCGTCCCCCGCATCCTACCTGTGCTGGGTAGGAAAGGAGCCGCCGCCGAATGGTTCAAACCCGCTGCACGCGTCATATACAGCCCATCCCCTCTTGTCCGGGAAACTTTGATAGACAGATCACCCATCCAATCCTGGGATGGGTGATATGTCTATCAAAGTGCCCGGATAAGGGGGAGGGGCTGTATATGACGCGTGCAGCGGGGAACACAGCTTTTGAATTGAAAGCTGTAATGTTCCCAGCGGTTTGAACGCCGCAGCGGCTCTGCTCTCCTTGCTCACTCCCAAGGGCGTAAATAGAAATCACAGGGCCCCATAGCAAAATGTTGTATGGGGCCCCCCAGAGCCGCCCTAGTGTCAATGCAGCGTGACCTGTGCCCCATGCAGCGTGACCTGTGCCCCATGCACCGTGACCTGTGCCCCATGCAGCGTGACCTGTGCCCCATGCACCGTGACCTGTGCCCCATGCAGCGAACGTGCTCGAACGTTCGAATTCAAAAAAGTGCTCATTTTAAAGCCCAATATTCAAGTTATTGTTGGAAAACGTCTTTGAGAACCCGGGTCTTGCCCCAGGGAACATGTATCAATGGAAAAAAACGTTTTAAAAACTGTAGTTTTTTCTTGAGCAGCGATTTTAATGATGCTTAAAGTGAAAAAAAAAAAAATCCTTTAAATATGGTACCTGCTGGGTGTCTATAGTAGTGGCACGTGTTTAGAAATGTCCCTTCACAACATGAGATTACTATATATATACATACACACAGCATATGTATGTTTTATGTACTACTTTTTTAATGAATAAACTGCAATATTTATTGTGAAGCGCCAGTTTATGAGTTGAGGACACATCTAACATTCACATGCATTAAACAAATAAATATAGCACAGATGTAACAACAAAATAATTTAATCTGTATGCTATACTAACAATAAAACACACCACACTGTGTGATAATGGTTCCCTCGCAGGGAATTTCTAAAACAAGTTGCAACAACTGGGACTCCTTCTGCACTATATTTCTATTCAGGCTCCAATGTGTGGGACCCCTGCTGCCCCAATGCGTATGCACACATGTGTTAATCTGTGCAGAAGAGTAAGTTTGGGATTGCTGAGTATGCCGGCTTGTGGCCCCTCTCCTCAGGCTGCCTGCCCTGGGCCACTCACTCCTCAGTGCCCATCAAATGCAGCCTGATTAGTGCCCATCAATGCAGCCTTGCCAGTGCCCATCAAATGCAGCATGATCAGTGCTCATTATTGCAGCCTTACCAGTGCCCATACAATTCAGCGTGATCAGTGCCCATCAAATGCAGCCTGATCAGTGCCCAGTAATGCAGCCTTATCGCCTTACCAGTGCCCATCAAATGCAGCTTGATCAGTGCCCATCAATGCAGCCTTGCCAGTGCTCATCAAATGCAGCTTGATCAGTGCCCATCAATACAGCCTTGCCAGTGCCCATCAAATGCAACCTTACCAGTGTCCATCAAATGCAGCCCGATCAGTGCCCATGAAATGCAACCTGATCAGCGCCCATGAAATGCAGCCTTGCCAGTGTCCATCAAATGCAGCCTAATCAGTGTGCAGCAATGCAGCCTGATCTGTGTCTAGCAATGAAGCCTGGCATGTGTCTGAATCTGGGATTTGAATATCCCAGCGCCATCCCGTCCTCCCCTCCCTCAGTCCAGCTCCTCCTCCTCCAGTGGCCGCTGTAACAAAGTCCCGGCTCCTATAATTTACATCACATTGATTCAATTTGCCAATGAATCAGTGTTCACCCATCACTAGAGCTGGGACTTTGTAACAGCGGCCGCTGGAGGAGGAGGAATAGGAGGACCAAGGTAGGGGAGGTCGGTGCACCTTGACAATGAGAACGGCATTCCTGCTGTGGAAAAAGTAAAGGAACGTTGTTCCCATGCGTTCCCGCAGGACTTGAGCCCTGGGTGTTCACACCCATGTGATTCAATTCCTGTCCGAATTTGCAGATCGCACTGCGATATGCGAACTGATTTGGGGGTGCCATTAAGTTTTAATTGGCACTCCCAGCAGTTCATATGGGGCAGTGTAAACTGCCGACAGGAGACATGCGATGTGGGAACTGCTCTGCATTTGCGATTCCTGTGCGGGCTGCGACTCCAGAAATGGTGGAGGGTCCTTTTGACCTTTTCTTTGTATTTAAGGAGGCACAGCAGCCCACACAGTATAAATGGGCTGCCATGCCCACACAAAATACACCTTGCAGAGCCACATCAGTGTGAACTAAAGGAAAAAATCCCCCCCTCTACTGCTTAAGAACCCCCACAAGCAAAACTCCCCACTGAAAAACACCACCCTCCCTCATATATCCCCACAATATTAACCCCCCTGTCTCTGATCACACCTCAAGGCAAAAATATCTCCCTCATATCTAATGCTAAATAATATCTCCCTTCATTTAACAAACTTCCCACCCAGAACCAAATCCCTGCCAACCACCCCCTGTAAACTTCTCTACAAGAAACTTACAGGGGGGAGGGGGGTCCTTCTCCAAAAGCAAACCCACCCCCTTTCCTTAACCTCCCCACTAAAATAAACTGCTCCAGGCAGGAATTCTCACCCCCTCCTTCCTCCACATAGAAAGCCATGCTTCTCCACCTACCTGACCTCATCTTCAGAAATCGGCACGGCACAGAGGCAGGAAATGAAATCTTCTGCATCCCCGGTCTCCCTTCGGCTGTGTCAGAGCTTTGAAGTCTCTAGGAGATCCTTCGGAAGTGTGCTCTCATTGGCAGAGCGTGCCTGGAGCAGTGTGTGTGTGTAAGCAGCCACAGCTGCTAACGGGAACAACGTTCCTGCCGGGCCCCCCTGATCCTCACTCGGCTGCGGGCCCCATAGCGCCCGCGTGGGTCGCTATGGTGGTAGTTCCGCCACTGCTCACTCCCCCCTGCTCCTCGCCAGCCCTCAAAATTTACTCGCAAAATGCGAGCAGGCGAGTTAAATTTTGAGGGCTGACCTAGCCATTGGTAATGCACTAGGTTGGTGCGCCCTTCTTTTCCATTTAAATTTTAGTCTCAAGCAAGGTCCCTGGTCATTCCCTATTCCAATGGAAGACTCTGGTTGTTCACTAAGTGATCAAGCTCCCAAGCGCAGGAGACTGTCTGTGTTTTTGTGAAAAAACTGTGTCAGTAAATTTCGAGTGTTGAGTCAGTAAATTTAAGTCTGGTAGGTTGGCAACACTGGTGGATAGAGAAATGCCCCCTCCTCCACCCCTCACCGAACAGCTACAGATTGAGAAAGATTTTCCAGCATGTCCCTTCAACCAAAGTCAATCAAACAATAAACTTCTGTCAAGCTGAGTGTGCTATGTACTAATCACAATTCAGACAGGCCCTGCTGAACCAGACACATTTTGGTCAGTGTATGGCCAGCTTTGGCCGCAACAATTTGATAAGTTAATAAATGTACGCACTCTTCTCCCCTCTCCCTTGTCAGTTTTTGCTTTTATTGAAAACTGGGATTTTTTAGCAAAATCCATCGGAGTTAAGGCAAAGTTTTGTTTCGGCCATTAGGGGTGCATTTGCTTCAAATGAAACTTGAGGCTGGAAAAGCTCCTTTCAATTATACAGGATGTCGGGGCTGGACTCACCACTTTGTAAAAGAACAAAGGACCAGAGTCACAAAAGAGATACGACGGCGTATCTCCTGATACGCCGTCGTATCTCTGTGATCCGCCCGTCGTATCTATGCGGCTGATTCATAGAATCAGTTACGCATAGATAGCCCTAAGATCCGACAGGTGTAATTGACTTACACCGTCGGATCTTAGGATGCAATTCTAGGCCGGCCGCTAGGTGGCGATTCCATTGCGGTCGGCGTAGAATTTGCAAATGACTAGTTACGCCGATTCATGAACGTCCGCTTTGCCCGTCGATCTAAATTGACGTTGTTTCCGTAGAGATGCGTCGCGTAAAACTAAGCATGCCCTCTTGGTGGTGTAACCCATGTTAAGTATGGCCGTCGTTCTCGCGTCAAAATTTAAAATTTCACGTCGTTTGCGTAAGTCGTCCGTGAATGTCGCTGGACGCCATTTACGTTAACGTCGAAACCAATGACGTCCTTGCAATGCACGTCAGGTAATTTGACGGACGGAGCATGCACAGTACGTTCGGCGCGGGTACGCGCCTAATTTAAATGGTGCCCGCCCCATTTGAATTAGGCGGGCTTGCGCCGAGCGGATTTACGTTACACCGCCGCAAGTTTACAGGTAAGAGCTTTGTGAATCAGTCACTTACGCTGTAAACCTGCGGCGGTGCAACGTAAATGGGATACGTTACGCCGCCGCAGCGTAACGTATTTTTACCTGAATCTGGCCCAAAGACTTCTTGTTATGCAAAGCGAAGGTTTATTTACCACATGTGGGAGAACGATAAATGCAGACTATCGTTCTGAAATTCTATGGCAGCTGTACACTGTTTATTTGTACTGATTACATCCCAAAGACATGAACTTATATTATGTAACATGTTTCAGTGCCTATGAGATGTACATACTTAACATATTTTTTTTCGTTAAGTTCAAAGCCCCTTTTGCCTTCCAGCTGAATACCACATACAGTGGGTAAAAAAAGTATTGAAAACGTCACCATTTTTCTCAGTAAATATATTTCTTAAGCCCCGTACACACGATCGGAATTTCCGATGGAAAAAGTCAAATAGACTTTTTCCATCGGAAATTCCAACCGTGTGTATGCCCCATCGGAGTAATTCCATTGGAAATTCCAATGAATTCCATCGGAGTTTAGATAGAGAACATGTTGGGCCAGATTCACGTAACGCGGCGTATTTTTAGGCAGGCGTAGCGTATCGCGTACCTAATTTGCATATTCCTCACGTAAATCTACGTAAGCGCCACCTAGCGGCCAGCGTAAATATGCAACTAAGATACGACAGCGTAAGAGGCTTACGCCAGTCAGATCTTAGCCAAATTCCAAGGTATCTTGTTTTCTGAATACAGAAAAAAGATACGCCGGAGCATCCTAGAAGTTACGCGGTGTATCAATAGATGCGCCAACGTAACTTCTTCGTGTATCCGGGCCGTTCTCTTTTACTCTGATGGACAAAGATCCGATCGTGTGTACGGGGCTTAAAGGTGCAATTGACATGAAATTTTCACCACATGTCGGTAACAACCCATGCACTCCATACATACAAAGAAACCAAAACAAATTAGTTCAGAAATTATGTTATGTGTAATAAAATGGAATAACACAGGGGAAAAGTATTGAACACACTAACTGAAATGTATTTAATACAATA
Organism: Rana temporaria; assembly: GCF_905171775.1. Classification (NCBI taxonomy): domain Eukaryota; kingdom Metazoa; phylum Chordata; class Amphibia; order Anura; family Ranidae; genus Rana; species Rana temporaria. The sequence goes on from NC_053490.1 coordinate 401,873,959, forward strand.
AATAATATTTCGTACAAAATTCTTTGTTGGTAATGACAGCTTCAAGATGCCTCCTGTATGGAGAAACTAGTCGCATGGATTGTTCAGGTGTGATTTTGGCCATTTTCCCACACAAACAGTCTTCCGTTTTTGAAGGTTCTGTCGGCCTCTTCTATGAACTTTAGTTCTTTCCATAGATTTTCTATTGGATTCAAGTCAGGTGATTGGCTGGGCAGTTCTAGCAGCTTTTTCTTCTTTCTTTGAAACCAATTGAGAGTTTCCTTGGCTTTGTGTTTGGGATTATTGTCTTGCTGAAATGTCCACCCTTTTTTCATCTTCATCATCCTGGTAGATGGCAGCAACTTTTTTTATCAAGAATGTCTTGGTACATTTTTCCATTCCCTTCAATGATATGAAGTTTGCCATATGCTGAAAAACAGCCCCACACCATGATGTTCCCATTTCCAAACTTTACTGTTGGTAGGGTGTTTTTGGGGTGATATGCAGTGCCATTTGACCTCCAAGCATGGTATGTAATATGGCATCCAAAGAGTTTAATTTAGGTCTCATTTGACCAGACTATATTCTCCCAGTATTTCACAGACTTGTCTAAATGTTGTGCAGCAAACTTTAAAAGAGCTTCAACATGTTTTTTCTTCAGCAATGGAGTCTTGCGTGGTGCACATGTATACAGGCCATGGTGATTGACTGCATTACTTATTGTTTTATTTGAAACAATTGTACCTGCTAATTTCAGGTGTTTCTGAAGCTCACCACAAGTGGTCCCTGGCTCTTGGACAACTCTTCTTATTCACTTCTTTGGCAACAATCTTGTGAGGAGTACATGGTCGTGGACGGTTTATGGTAAAATTATGTTCTTTCCACTTCTGGATTATGGCCCCAACAGTGCTCACTGGAACATTCAGAAGTTTAGAAATCCATCTGTAACCAATGCCATCAGTATGTTTTCCAACAATAACGTTGCAAAGGTCTTGAGAAAGCACTTTGCTTTTACCCATCATAAGATGTTTCTTGTGTGACACCTTGGTAATGAGACACCTTTTTATAGGCCATCAGTTGAGACTGAACCAGCTGATCTTAATTTGCACTGAAAAGGGGCAGGATTGCTTTCTAATTACTTAGATATTTTAGCTGGTTTCTTGGCTTTTCATTTCTTTTTGCACCTTTCTTCATGTGTTCAATACTTTTTCCCTGTGCCATTCCATTTTATTACACATAACTTAATTTCTGAACTGAAATTTGTTTTGGCTTTATTGTATGTATGTATGTATGTATTGCATGGGTTGTTACTGACATGTGGTGAAAATGTCATGTTAATAACACCTTTAGAAATATATTTGCTTAGAAAAATGGTGATGTGTTCAATACCTATTTTACCCGTTCTATAACAACTGTCATGATTGACCGGTAGATATAGACTAACATGACCAGCTGAAGGCCAGATTAGGCATATGTTCTGATTAACCAGTAGATATGTACTAACATATGACCAGATAATGACATTACAAGAACATAAAATGAAGGTCATCTATCTCAACTGTATAGCAGGTGTCCATGAAAAGATAAAAAGGACGTGACAGTCTTCAAGTTAGATAATGTGGTCTTTAGCAAAATGGCAGTTATAGTTTACACCTCTCTTATGTTGAGGACAAAAGCCTTGCAAATGTCCATCAATTTTCAAAAAAATCCACATCAAGGGTTTGTTCTGTTGCCAAGAAACAGTGGGCTACATTCACATAGATTAGCGGATCTTTAGATCCTCGTAATCTATGTGATTTACGATCCGCCGGTGCAATTTAGCGAGGCCAGTGCAGTATTCACAAAGCACTTACCTCGAAAATTGCACCGTCGGATTGTAACTGCCCCGGCGGAATTCAAATTCCACGGCTAGGGGGAGTGTACAATTTAAATCAGGCGCGTTCCCGCGCCGATTTAACTGCGCATGCGCCGCCGGTGAAATTACCCAGTGCGCATGCTCCAAATGACGTCGCTAGGACGTCATTGTTTTCGGCGGCAACGTCAATTGCGGCCATCCGTATTCCAGACCGACTTACGCAAACTACGTAAAAATCTGAAACTCGGTGCGGGAACGACGGCCATACTTAACATTAGCTACCCCTCATATAGCAGGGGTAACTATCCGCCGGAAAAAGCCGAACGCAAACGACGTAAAAAAAGCGACGGGCGGGCGTTCGGTCTTGAATCGGCGGTTCTCCTCATTTGCATATCCGACGCGTAAAAAACAGCGACGACACCTAGCGGCCGGCGGTAGATTGCAGCCTAAGATCCGACTGGTGTAAGTCACTTACACCAGTCGGATCTAAGGGAGATCTATGCGGAACTGATTCTTATGAATCAGTCGCATAGATCCGACCGTCGGATCTCTTTGTGAATCTGGCCCAGTAACCCCAAGCCTAAAGGTAGCCATAGTTAACCCCTTCCTTACCGGGCCATTATAAAATGACGCCGGAAGGAACCCTCCCTCCCTCTGGGTGAACGTCATATGACATCTTTTCTTCCCGGCAATTTGGGGCGCGTGCGCCCGCAACACGGCTCGTGACCCGGTGCGCGTGCCCGACAGCCGCGATGTTTGCCTCCCCTTGTGGGTCCCCCTACAGTAAGGCCCCATACTCACGAGCAAACATGTCTGCTGAAACTGGCCCGCAGGCCAGTTTCAGCAGACATGTTTGGTCGTGTGTGGGCGCGAGCGGGCCGAATTCCAGCAAACATTTGCCCGCCGGGCCTTTTCCCAGCAGACAAATATTCCTGGACTTGTTTTAAAACAGCCCGCTGGAATTCAGCCCGCTCGGACATGTACGGTCGTCAGTACAGACCTACCGTACATGTCCAGGCGCCCGCCGTCCCTCGCATGCGTCGAATGACTTCGACGCATGCGTGGAAGCATTTTAAAGGCGGGCCGCCCACGTCGCCGCGTCATTGTCGCGGCGACACCGCGTCATCGACGCGGCGACACCGCGGACACGCCCCGCGTATTGTTTACGCGCGGACTTCTGTACGATGGTGTGTACAACCATCGTACAGAAGCCCTCTGGCAGACATGTATGGTGAAAACGGTCCGACGGACCGCTTTCACCATACATGTTTGTCCGTGTGTACCTGGCCTAAGAATCACTCCCAGGGAACATATTAACCCTTTCAGCGTCCCCTAGTGTTAACCCCTTCCCTGCCAGTCACATTTACACAGTAATAAGGGCAGTTTTATAGCACTAATCGATGTATAAATGTGAATGGTCCCAAAAATGTGTCAAAAGTGTCCGATATTTCCACGCAATGTCACGGTCACAATAAAAATCGCAGATCACCGCCATTACTAGTAAAAAAAAAAATATAAATAAAAATGCCATAAATCTATCCCCCATTTTGGAAATGCTGTTACGTTTTGTGCAAACCAATCAATAAACGCTTATTGCAATTTTGTTTACCAAAAATATGTAGAAGAATACGGTCTAAACTGAGGACATTTTTTTTTTTAATTGTCGCTCTTCTTTTGTTTATAGCGCAAAAAATAAAAACCGCAGGGGTGATCAAATGCCATCAAACTACAGCTCTATTTGTGGGGGGAAACAAACATACAGATTTCATTTGGGTACAGTGTTGCATGACCGCGCAATTGTCATTCAAAGTGCAACAGCGCTGAAAGCTAAAAATTGGCTTACACAGTCCAAGTCCAGCTAGCAGAAACTATGTGAGACAGGCTGGGTTTCCCCACTGAATATTCAGATGAAGTGCAAAGAGAGGTGTAGACAGATCTTGGTCAGCAGAGAGAAACAGGCATTTATGCCAACAGATCTGGCTGCATGAAGATGTTGTTCAAAGTCTAATTTTCCTAGGCATTTAGGGGCAGATCCTCAAAGAAATTACGCCGGCGTATCTCTTGATACGCTGCGTAATTTAAAATTTTGCGCGTCGTATCTTTGTTTTGGTATCCGCAAAACAAGATACGACGGCATCTCGGCTAGACGGCTAGATCCGACAGGCGTACGTCTTAGTACGCCGTCGGATCTAAGCTGCAATTTTTCAGCGGCCGGTAGGTGGCGTTCCCGTCGATTTTCGTAAGCATTGGCTGGTTCCGTTTTATTTCGAGCATGCGCACTGGGATACCCCCACGGACGGCGCATGCACAGTTAAAAAAAAAAACGTTGTTTACGTCGGGTCACAACGTATTTACATAAAACACGCCCCCATTACATCCATTTGAATTCCGCGCCCTTACGCCGCCAGAGATACACTACTCCGCCGTAACTTACGGCGCAAATTCTTTCAGGATTAGAAAAAAAAAGATAAGTTACGGCGGCGTAGCGTATCTTAGATACGCTGCGCCCGGCGCAAAGGTACGAGGATCTGCCCCTTAATCTAAACCATATCAATTACCAGAGGACTTTCCCTTTGTGTCTTTTAAGTTGGAGGTAGGCTCAGTAACTTAGATTAAGTTATTTTTGGTTCTGTCTGCCACTCTGGGTGCCTACAGGAAAGGGAAGTAACAAAAATTGGAAAAGCTATTTTAATTACTTGATATAACCACTTGTCAGGCCTAGAATTGTAGGTGTCTGAGTGACAGGGAGTTACAGGTGGAAGAGGTTGATTAAATCAGATTCTTTGTCTGACCTTTGAATGCCTTCATGACAGGTCAATTCACATCTATGCATTACCACAATGCAAGGCTATGCACATACAGTACCTCAGTGCAGTGTCTTCTGTTGTCTTGCCATTCATTTTAAAAGGCACTTAAAAACTTAAAGGGGGGTTCCACCAGCATTTTTTTTAAGTCAGCAGCTACAAACACTGTAGCTGTTGACTTTTAATAAGGACACTTACCTGTCCTACTCACCCGCAATGTCAGCCCCCGAGGCCGATCCCTCGATCCCAGCAGCTCCCGACGCCGTCATCCTCAGTAAGGGAAACAGTTTCCTACTGCGCATGCGCGAGCCGCACGGCTCTTTGTGAATGGGCCGACTGCTCTCTGGGATGCACACTTCTCCCAGAAGGCAGCGAGCCCTATTCACCAGAAGACACCGCGACTAGGGCAAAGGAAGAAGACCCACCGCAGACGAGGAAGAGGCAGATTACGGACTTCCGCATAGTAACCGCTATTTCTGGTAAGTATATATAAAAAAAAAAAACATTTTGTTTTTACATTTTTGGTAAAAAAAGAATTCAGGGTGGAACTGCAATTTAATACCAAAAACAACAATGCACTAATTCTGCAGCCCACCTCAATGCATATAGCATGTATTAGCACTGTAATCTGCAGCAAATCCCCCACAAAAACATTTGTCTTATGCCACGTGCACACGGACATTCCGACGATAAAACCGTATAAACCCAATAGAAGGATGTCAATTTTGTTTGGGTACAACGTTGCACGTTGTCAGTTAACGTTAACGCAATTGTCAGTTAAAGCGACGCAGTGCCGAATCGCAAAAAATGCTCTGGTCATTGAGCAGCCAATTGAACCACTGAAGTGGTTAAAGAATGCTTGCAGTCAGACCCAGGCTACTTCTAGGTCCCAGCATTGTAGCTCCTGAAATCTTGTAAAAAAGCAACCCAGTCTAGCTGCCCCAGGGGCAATAGTTCTCCCTGAAGTTGGGAACTCGAGTTCCTGGGAAAAAGACAAGCTCTCCAGGGCTTCAGACTATTTATCAACTGCCCAGCCACCACTTGGGCGCACCTTACCAGGGATTGGCTAGGCCCTGATCAATATTCAGGCTTGTTTTTTTAATTCTCCCAATCTAAGCTCTGGAAGCTTTTTCTAGAGGCAGGGGGAAGCAATCAAACCCCCAGCCTGTGAAACCCTGAACAGACCAAACCAAATAATCTCTGCTCCCTTGATTACAGAAGTAGCCCAAAAAACGAAGTTTACCTGGTAACCTAACTAGGAGGGTTCTACAGTAGTAAAGATAGCATTTGAGATAGATAATCCGAAGAAAGATTATATCAGAATGGATCAATCCCAGAAATCAAAGGATAGAAGTTATGGAAATATTTTATGATCTCTGAATATTACACTATATTATGTGTGCAACATTTGTAATAAAATAAATCCACATAATAACGTTTACATGTCATTTAGGTTTGATGTGTGGAATAGTGGAGTGCATCACATCTGCAGTAAAGCTCATACATAATTCAATTGGAAGCTAAATAACATGCATCTTTTTGGATCGTAACAGGAAACGCACAAAGACACAGGGTTTGGGAAAACGGGGACAGATTGCAAACTGCATTGAATTCAGTACCCCCAAGACTGCACATCCACAATACTGACCAAAAATTCACAATATAATATATAATTAAATAACATAAGGTTGGCATATTGCCTGAATAATACAGATGTTCTAAAATACAGCTATTACGCACATGCTAGGAGGCTATACTGAGCAATGGCATATGTTGCTGTAAAAAATACAAATGCTTTAAGCCACTGGCTAAAGACAATTGAGACATCTGCGTTATAAATAAAGTAACAACTCTTACCAGTTTCTGTAGAAAGTCTAGTTCTGGTACTTCTCTTTTCAAATATCATAGCAAGAGATTTTCCTTGTAGCAGCGGCAGATACTGGAAATAAAAGGTACATCGGCAGTTTAGCTGTCCTGGAGTTAGAAAAGATGACATGTTGCAAATATATAGTATACCTAGAGTATAAATATACAATAATAAGCTTATTACTTGTAAATACATATTCTTTATTGTTTATTAAGTCCACGGACACATGGGGAAAAATCTGCTGCTTGCATAACATATTATTTACTTGTCAAGGTCACATTTCTATTTACCTCAGGGGCAGTGTTGCCAACCTACCAGATTGAAAGTTACTGACACAACACCCAAAACTTACTGGCACTGACAAGATTTTACTGGCAGTTCCAAAAGTTCCAAAATTACAGTTTTAAGTGCAAATTAGTGTATTTAGGCTACAAACAAATACAATATGCAATTAGCAATGTGATTTAAGGTGGAGTAGCTCAGGGAATGGCCTCAGGAGAGCAAGAAATTAGAATAGGTAGCACACACACATAAAATTTACTCTCACAGTGACATTGACATCAGTGTGTAGCAGCACAGATGATGATGATGACACCTCACCGACATGACATGTCCCCTCTGTTGTAATATGTTGGCCGATTTATGTGGGATGTTATATATATATATATATATATATATATATACAGTTGTGTTCAAAATTATTCAACCCCCCAATGCTGTAAAGGGTTTTAGGGAATTTAGTGTACATTTGTAATTGTATTCAGAATGAAAACCTACAAGGACTTCTTAAAGAACCATATGCAACTAAAATGACATCAAATGGTTTTGTAATACAGTAGTAAATGTTTATTTTGTGAATTCTTCATTTACACTCTGAAGAACAGAGGTTCATTGAAGTGTTTTCAATCAGGTATTGAAAACACCTGTGGATGTCAGGGAGCAGCAATAAAGCCTAATAAGCACCAATCAGGCAGCTTTAAAATGACTGTGATACTCAGCTCCTTCTAGACATTTACTGGTGTGGTTACAAACATGGTGAAGTCAAGAGAATGGTCGGGGAAGACAATAGAAGAGGTGATTACTCTTCACAGGAAGGGCAATGGCTATAAGAAGATTGCAAAGATGTTAAACATACCAAGAGACACCATAGGAAGCATCATTCGCAAATTCAAGGCAAAGAGTACTGTTGAAACGCTACCTGGTCGTGGCAGAAAGAAGATGCTGACTTCGACTGCTGTGCGCTACCTGAAGCAGAGAGTGGAGAAAAGTCCCCTTGTGACTGCTAAGGAACTGAGAAAAGATTTGTCAGATGTGGGTACTGAAGTTTCTGCTCAGACAATACGGCGCACACTGCGTAATGAAGGCCTCCATGCCAGAACTCCCAGGCGCACCCCCTTGCTGTCTCCAAAGAATAAGAAGAGTCGACTGCAGTATGCAAAAATCATGTGGACAAACCACAGAAGTTTTGGGATTGTGTTCTGTGGACTGATGAAACAAAATTAGAAGTGTTTGGGCCCATGGATCAACGCTATGTTTGGAAGAGGAAGAACAAGGCCTATGATGAAAAGAACACCTTGCCTATTGTGAAGCATGGCGGGGGGTCAATCATGCTTTGGGGCTGTTTTGCTTCTGCAGGTACAGGGAAGCTTCAGCGTGTGCAAGGTACCATGAATTCTCTTCAGTACCAGGAGATAGTGGATAACAATGTGATGCTGTCCGTCACAAACCTGAGGCTTGGGAGACGTTGGACCTTTCAACAGGACAATGATCCCAAGCATACCTCCAAGTCCACTAGAGCATGGTTGCAGATTAAAGGCTGGAACATTTTGGAGTGGCCATCGCAGTCACCAGACTTAAATTCCGACTGAGAACCTCTGGTGGGACTTAAAGAAAGCAGTTGCAGTGTGCAAGCCTAAGAATGTGACTGAACTGGAGGCTTTTGCCCATGACGAATGGGTGAAGATAACCGTAGATCGCTGCAAGACACTTGTGTCAAGCTATGCTTCAAGTTTAAAAGCTGTTATAACTGTAAAAGGATGTTGTACTAAGTACTAAGATTGAATGTCAATTGGGGGTTGAATAAAACTGATAATGATGTGAGCACAGAAAATACATTTGTGGTTATTTTATTATAAATGTTATGTTATATTTGTGTGACCTACACGTGCCTCTTTGATTTAATTGTAAGCAGGATGACTGAATGATCAAAATCAATGTCAAACTGGGCAAAGCAATCAATTTCAGTGGGGGTTGAATAATTTTGAATACAACTGTATACATATAAGTCCAAAATTGACCAGGCCAGATTTCAAACCTGTAATTACATGTTACACATCAAAAGACACTTGTCGATTGTCAATAGGCAAAGAGACAGGATGAATCTGTTTTACACATCAAACCATTACTCAGGCCAAATGTAATCTAATTACTTATTAGAGGGAGCTTATTGGTATGCAAGGATGTATACTAATTAGCTCCCTAATACTAATTAGTGACTCCGGTTGGGGTCATTACCTGCCACTCTGAAAGACAGGATGTAGATCAAAGATGGCCAATCAAATTGCTCAGCTATTCAGTGGATAGAGGATATAAACTTGGAGGTGAGCCTTGTCACTCAGATAATATACTCCCTATGTATTCTCTGTATGAATATATGTTGGTCTGGAAGTGATCAGAATATATATTCTCTATGTATTCTCTGAGAAATATGGCACAGGTCTTAGATGAGACTTTGAATTACTCTGTTGGATTTTGTATCATCTGTGGAATTTGGACTTTGTTCGTTATTGGAAGTTAATTAAAATGCGTTCTCTGGAGAGCCTGTGTGTTGCTGCGGAACAACAAATTTATAGTCATCATACTAACATCTAAGATATTCATTATCTAACCAGACTCCACTATTGAACATTTATATCACTACACCCTCCTAAGTAACAGTGACAGTCTCTCTCCAAGCCAAGTGGTCCGTCCCTTCAGTCCACTTCAGTCTAAACAGCACTGATGGCCCTGGTCCCAGTCTGCCTTGCTCCCATACCGCAGACCCGCACATGAGGCTCTGGCGGCTTTGCTTGGCTCCATTGCACCATGACATCACACGACATTCTCAGGCACAGCCTCCGCCAGAGCTGCCCGATCACATGGTAGCAAGCACTCAGATGGTCCCAGCCGACTTCGGACCAAGCCAAGCGTCACAGCAATATTTTTTACTGGCAGCCTTTTCTTTTACTGGCATTTACTGGCAGGATAAAATTGCCTGTTTTTTATTGGCTGCCAGTAAAAATACTGTCAGTTGGCAACACTGCTCAGGGGTTCTCTGAGTGTTGCAAGTGCTCAGAAAATTAACTTGTGACACCAAGTTGTGGAGGAGCTCCTTCCAACAAGACAGGCTACAAAGTCCACAGGCTTCCTTCTTTAGGTTCCACCTACAGTCACATCATAGGGACACTATCAATAAGTTATCCAGGCAGAGCCTATGAGTGGAAGATATAGCACCTACTTATAGGTCTTCCATGAACAGGACAGACACCAGGCACACCGCCCCTCATTTACAGACAGAGACCACTTTATTGCTGATTGCCCTCCTCACCCTCAGCACAGAACAGGGTCTAGTTATGTTTGCTTGAAAGAAACTTTAAGCTTTACTCCAGAAGATATTAAACATTACAGTCTTTCCATTGAATAAAAAATTCTCCATCACGGAGGTTAAACCAGGCTCATCCAACAAAGTAAATATTTTCCATCTTTCTGGGTGACTCAGGAGCTCACTTAGTCTCTCTTATAGAGGTTACTTCTAAACCATTTTGCTCAGATAACTCTAGCTTCCAATTGGAGGACATTTTTCCCCAAAGGTTTGATAGCCCATTTCAACCAGAACCTGTACCAGCTCACTTCTTGGGCCAATCTATCCTTCCTTAACTCAACCCACCTGATTATTTATATTCTAAGCTGTCATAGGTCCCACCCCTCTTCTTCTTGGAAAGAACCACCACATACCTGCCTTGGGTCCATCATTTTGGACACGTCTCCTGGCCATAGACCTGCTCACAACATCCCCAACCACAGGCCCACATAGAAATAAAGGAATGTCCACTCACAGATACATTTTCACCACTTTACTGCAATAATTTCTTCTTTAATAAAAACATTGACATGCTGGCTGACCTTTAGTGCAGAATATTAACAGCAATCACATTATCATGCAGCAGTCTTATCATAGCAGAGCACAATTACACAATTTAATCCATCTTCCCTCAATAGTATGATAGTCCTTGAAATCAAGGCCATCGTACACCATTAGAGGAGACATGGTCCTTCCATCAGCATACTACTACTCTCACAATGTCCACTCTCTAGTCCTGCCCAGCCAGGCACACTCCCTAATGTTATCTGCTCCAACACACATTTGAGGACTCTTGCACAGACCCCAAAGCCAAACACACCAAGCTACAGAACCTGCAGAATAAGGCCAGGGATAGACAAGGTGACTTCAGCTAGTCCCCACATCTTCTGTACCACTTGCTTTACAGCAGCTACAACTCACGTGTACATCTTGACACACCCAAGTTATCCTTCTCCCATACCCTACTCTCACTGGGCCCCATCCACAACTTGCCTATAAAGAGCTACTAACTCCACCCACAACATTACTACAGAAGGGGTTCCTCTAAAAGTGAAGCTAATACTTGAATGCTGGATGTCAAGACTTTGTACACATAGGCCTTTTGAATCACTCCTCAACAGACAATATTTTTACCACCTACATTCTCAACATTGAGGCACACTGTCTTCTACATTGGTTTTAACTAAAAGACAACATTTGGAATGATTTTCTGTGAACACCAAACAATGCATATATACATCTATGTCTTCTAAACTACACCCCTGAAGAAAAACTAGTTTACTTTGAAACGTGTTGGTTGAAAGACGACATCTGTTTCTGTGCTTGAAGATTGGTGTTTTCACACAGAGTTGTATACATTTTAATTTATGTTTTTTACTTTACTGTTTAGAAAAATATTTTCTACTATTAAATATAACATTGTGTATACATTTTTCTAGATCAATGTCTTTAAAGTCCGCTTAGGGGAATTAATTTATTTTATGTAATTTACATTGGATGTGGCATTAGATCTAGCACAACACACCCACCGACCTCCATCTTTTTGCTTAATATAACTTGGTACTAACATTTATAGGTAAAGTTGATCCAGGAAAAATGCGATTGCCTCTCGTGGAATCAGGAAGGAATATTTTTTCCCTGCTGTAGCAAATTTGAGCATGCTCTGGTGGGGTTTTTCGCCTTACTCTGGATCAACTGTGGGTATAGAAATGGGTATATTGGATTGTACGATATATTTTATTTTATTTACTTTATGGTTGAACTAGATGGACTTGTGTCAACCTAACTATGTAACTATGTAACCTCTTTCCATCAATGGACTCAGAGAAAAATATTTTACGGTAAGTACAAAAATTTTATAATTTCTTTATTCTTTATTGTCTATTTATGGACACAGAAACAATAGAAAAATTCAATAACTGAAAAGTAGAGGGCAGAACCTGTGTCACGCACTAGGACACAATCAACCCAGGAGGAAGGGATGGAGGGAGGGAGAGACTGTACCTATAACTATAAGAACTATAGGCCTTTAAAAAGGGAAAAAGAACAAAACAGTTCACCGACATAGAGGTGAAAACTGAAACCTGGAGAAGCAGGAGAATTAGACCAAGTAGCAAAGTGTTCAAAGGAGAAAGGCTTGCGCCTAACGTACCTTCTCTCTTTGACTTCAGGAAAACTTGGACATACAAGACATGTTTAGATGGAAAATAAATTTAATGATTTTCTAAGGCTCAGTAGACAATCCTAACCCTACACTTTAGGCAGAGGAAGATCCATATCAAGGTAATGAAAATTATATTTACCACTTGCCGACCAGCCACCGTTATACGGCGGCAGGTCGGCGCGATCCTGCGAATCACCATAGGTGTACATCGGCACCCGATGTGTGTGGCCGGCGGTTGCCATTACCACTGGCCCCCCACGATCGTGGGCATGAGAACCAGAATGGGGATGTGTGGGTGTAAACCCACACATCCCTGTTCTGACAGGAGAGGAGAAACAGATCGTCTGTTCCTACTAATCAGGAACAACCATTTGTCTCCTCCCCCAGTGAGTCACATCCCAATACAGTTAGAAACACTAAAAAAAAAACCTTGATCGCCACCTAGTGTTAACCCCTTCCCTACAGTAACATTTATACAGTATTCAGTGGCTATTTTTAGCTCTGATTGCTGAATAAATGTCAACGGTCCAAAAAAAGTGTCAAAAGTGTCCGATCTGTCCGCTGCAATGTTGTAGACCCGCTAAAAATTGCTGATCGCTCCATTACTAGTAAAAAAAAAAATAATAATAAAAATTACATAAATCTTTCCCCTATTTTACAGATGCTATAACTTCTGCGCAAAGCAATCAATATACGCTTATTGCAAATTTGTTACCAAAAATATGTAGAAGAATATATATCGGCTTAAACTGATAAAGAGATTCGGGGTTTTTTTTCGTTTTTTTTATATGTATTATAGCAAAAAAATAAATATTTATTTTTTTAAAAAATGAAGACCACAGAGGTGATCAAATACCACCAAAAGAAAGCTCTATTTGTGGGGGAAAAAAGGACAATTTTGTTTGGGGTCAATGTCATATGATCGTGCAATTGTCAGTTAAAGCGACACAGTGACGTATCGCAAAAAATGTCTTGGTCCTTAAGTGCAGGGGCGTCGGGAGGGCGGGGCTTGGCGGGCTGGAGCCCCGAATGGGATCCCGAAAAGCCCCGAGTCTCGGCCATTTACTTTAATATTACTAGCCCCGAATCTGCAAATCAGCGCGGCAGGTCTCTCCTTTACACTATCGCATCGAATCACTCCCCCTTCCTCCCCCTCCCCTACCTTAGTCACACAAGCCTGAAAGCACTGCAGGTCCGTGCAGGGGAGGGGGGCTGCCTGTCTTCCCTGTCATCCAATCAGGCAGGGCTGTCCCTCCACGTTCTCCAATGCCTCCCGAGTAAGCTGGAGTTGGTGGGCAGAGATGGGGGTGTGGCTGCCTCCTCTACTCCTCCCAAAGGCTTGTTCATTGGCTGATCCTGGAGGAGAAGGAGGAGAGCACACAGGAGCCACGAGTGTTTGTATCTGCAGCTACACAGTCCTGACCCTGCTGCCATCAAGTTCTCAATGATTCCTCACCTTCCAGCTTGTACAGATAAGTTGATCACGAGGTGAGGAGTTGCTGCCTTCACAGTCACACAGACTGTGTGTGAAGTGAGGTACTGTCGGTAGTATGGAAATCAGGTGACACTGGAAGCACCACTACATCTGTTTACCTGTGTACTATCATAGCACATGAAAAACTGTGTAACACTCTGGTCATGATTTACTAGCCTCACTTTCCTAGGATCTCCCACAACTGGCATTCATGTTTTTTAGCACTCTTTGATCCCCGGTGGATCATTATCACCACACTACAGTGGGTCAATCACTTTGAATTATTATTCAGCAATATACTGGATTAATACCCATTCTGGGTTAAACTATTGACCCCACTCTCCTATTCCTGTTCTAATGCCACTGCTGAAAGTATGATGGTTAAAGTGTGCGCATGTGGCTCTGAGCTTATCTGAGTGTCTCTTTAGTTCTGTGACATTGTTGTCCCAATTTTATTGGTGCTCTGAAGGGTTGCTGGTGATTGGGCCGGGAGACTGGACAATATGCTTAAAATACAGTAACATTTTCATATTTTTTTGCTATACCGCAGTTGGTTCTTTTGTAACATCCCTCTGATTGGTCGTTCTTGACCCTCTGTCTGTTTTTGTGTTATATGGTTACCATTGGTAAAGGACACTACCCTGTTGGTGAGTCAGTATGCTGTCATTGTGGAATACATATTATTTGTTTTTATGTGATTGAGTCCTGGTAAGGTGCCTGAACAAGTTGAGCATCCTTTGTTATCGTTTGTTAGGCGGGTGTCTAATTTACCTAGTGGTAACGCCGGTGATCTGACGATATGGTTCCGGCTATCGAGATGGTTTCTGTAAGGACTGCGCAGGGCGCAATCCTTGCCGACAGAAATCTCCGAACCTCGGCTGGCATACAGGGCGATGTGGAATTTGAGGTAAGTGGCCAGTCGGCCTCACATCCTCGCTTCGCTTGGACGGCTCGCTCCGCTTGCTTGGCCTCCTGGCTCTTTTTTTAACATCCTCCAATCCATGGGGATGTTAAGGAATGAGTCTGGATGCCGGCCGAGGTTCGGAGATTTCCGTCGGCAAGGATTGCGCCTTAAGGTTCCCCTATCGAGATGGCTCCTATAACGACAAGTCACAGGCCCTGCGTGCCCCATGAACATCAAGGCTACATTCACATTGGCGATTAGGGCTGGTTTGAATAGTAGCAGCAGGTATCTGAGATTCCCATTGTGATTGTTAGCAGGCCCTCTTCACTTTAATGTGGCCACTGGTTACCTGTGGTGATTGCTGCTGGATGCACTTTGTGTTTTTTCCAACAGCAATCCCTGCAATTAATCACTGGCTATGCAGAGAGTCACCAATAGCTGTGGCAACTGACCAATTGCCATTATAGTGAAGGGGGCTAGCTGCTGAAAGCTACAGCAAGAACTGTTGGTACAATTTGCACCAACCCTAAACACTGGTGTGAAAGTAGCCTAAATAGTCCTGTTCCTTCCCCCTGCCCCCAGCTAAGCAGAAAGGAAGTCCAGGAAGGTTTTAGTTGTAATTGCTGGAGACCATATGGTTACTCAACAGTGTCTGAAGTAAACATTAATAGTGCTGTTCCTATCCCTAGTTCCCTGCTGAATTTACAGAAAATACTGTAATGGCTAAACGGACTTATGGCTCAGTTACACTTGTGGTGCCCTCTGAAGAGCAATCGGCACTCTGATTGCTTTTCAGAAGGCATTTGACAGGCAGTGAGGTGTTATATATTACATCCTCATTATAGTCAATTAAATGGGTTGCGTAAAGGGAGCCGTAGCATAGTACGTGACATTTCTACTCGCAACAGTGCCCCAGGTCTTTTACAATCCTGTAGTGTATACTACAACATTTTTTTTTTTGCCATGCGACACTAAAGTGTTCGGGTTTGGCTTGAAGAAAAGGTGGCAACCCTAATGTCAGTCCCCTCTACATTAATGCATATACATTGTGTTATATAATTTTATCTTTGGTGTATATTGGTCTCCGTATAGAAACAATCTTAGTTCTGTCTAGTGCAAAAAATGAGGGAGTGAGGTAACAGCAGGGGATGTCATGGTAATAATCTGCAGAAGGATTCAGGCCTTTACAGGCCTTGCTTGTTTTGGTTAGCACTGGAATCAGATTGCATGGGTGTTCACACCTATGCGTTTCAATTCCTTTTTTATACACTCATTTTATACCTATGTGTCACTACAGTGATAGCTTCTTTGTATACATTTCACATAACCTCCTATACATGAGTCATGCAATCTGTACACCCACCCCCTTCCCATGTTATTTGAGTATAGGGGTGCATAGAAAATGCATGGAGTGCGCTTCGAGTATAATGGAGCTGGGATGTGTAATGGAGCTGGGATGTGTAATGGAGCTGGGATGTGTAATGGAGCTGGGTCCTGTAATGGAGCTGGGTCCTGTAATGGAGCTGGGTCCTGTAATGGAGCTGGGTCCTGTAATGGAGCTGGGTCCTGTAATGGAGCTGGGTCCTGTAATGGAGCTGGGTTCTGTAATGGAGCTGGGATGTGTAATGGAGCTGTGTCCTGTAATGGAGCTGGGATGTGTAATGGAGCTGGGATGTGTAATGGAGCTGGGATGTGTAATGGAGCTGGGTTCTGTAATGGAGCTGGGATGTGTAATGGAGCTGGGTCCTGTAATGGAGCTGGGTCCTGTAATGGAGCTGGGTCCTGTAATGGAGCTGGGTTCTGTAATGGAGCTGGGATGTGTAATGGAGCTGGGATGTATGATGGGCAGCACCGGTAGGCCAGGCAGAAAGCAGCAAGTTGGCTTACCTCCCTTCACACAACGCCACCTCCCTGCGAAAAACACCCGCAAAATGACCACCCCTTATCCCCCTGCGGTGCCACCACCGACCTTCGGGCTGAAGCCCCTGGTCTTTTTGGCACCTAGCAACGCCCCTGCTTAAGTGGTTTATAATAAGGCTGCAATACTATGTTCAGAGAGCGGACTGGATAAAAGGATCATGGGGGAAGGTCCTGCCTCTTGTACCAAGTGCAAAACTCCAGTAACTTACTTACCTTGGAAAAAGGTAGACGGACCTTATATAGAGAACCTGTTCTCTATCTTTTTGTCAGACTTCCGACGGACTCACGGCAGACTTTTGCATGGTCAAAAGTCCGACCGTGTGTACAAGGCATTAGGTGCATTCACTGTTCAGGAATTCAGGGAGTTGTAGGTGCTGTGTGAATGCAATAGCCAGAAATGGAGATTTCCCCCTCAACGCTGTTTAGCCTGGCCACACACACATACATACTGTATGTGTATATATATATATATATATATATATATATATATATATATATATATATATATATATATATATATATATAATCAAAAGTATTGGGACACCTGCCTTTACACGCACATGAAATTTAATGGCATCCTAGTCCGTAGGGTTCAGTTTTTGAGTCGGTTCACCCTTTGCAGCTATAACAGCTCCAAGTCTTATGGGAAGGCTGTCCATAAGGTTTAGGAGTGTGTCTATGGGAATGTTTGACCATTCTTCCATCTGTGAGGTCAGGCATTGATGTGGACGAGAAGGCTTGGCTTGCGGTCTCCACTCTAATTCATCCCAAAGGTGTTCTATCAGGTTGAGGTCAGGACTTTGCTTTGCGCACAGGTGCGCAGTCATGTTGGAACAAGAAAGGGTCATCCCCAAACTGTTTTCACAAAGTTGGGAGCATGAAATTGTCCAAAATGTTTTGGTAAGCTGATGCCTTAAGAGTTCCCATCACCGGAAGGACAAGCTCAACCCCTGAAAGACAACCCCACACCATAATCTCCCTTCCACCAAAGGATTTGGACCAGTGACAAAGCAAGGTCCATCAAGACATAGATGAGCGAGTTTGGGAGAAACTCAGGAAAACCACCTGAGAGAGGTGCATGTGGAAATCGGAGAGGGATCTGTATGGTTTAGTTAGTATAAAAAATATATATAGTTGCGCTAAAACCTTACATAACGTTAATAAATTATGTGACTATTAGCAGTGGATAATCCTGGCAGATCTACTTACTCTATGGTGGTGGATTGCACTTTGGCTGCCAATCACTCAGCGGAACAGTCGGTTGTCACTTGGATACCTTCACGGGTGGACTTTATTGTTTTAACATATGAACTATTTTTGCACTTTATGATATGTGGTCACTTTATTGATGGTGCACTTGGAATATTATTCATGCACTTTATGATTCACTTCTTCTATGGATTGATTTTCAGATGATCAGTATGTTTTTGGAATTGTGTTATTCCATATTTAATTTTTTTTGGGGGGATTTGGACAGTGGAGATTCGCCAGGATTATCCACTGCTAATAGTCACATAATTTATTAACGTTATTTAAGGTTTAGCGCAACTATATATATTTTTTATCGTTTATTCAATGATTTATGTTTTCAGGTTAGTTGCTGCATATAACCAGAGCTTCAGGGATTTCTTTTTTGCAAATATTTGTTTTCCAATCTCCTAGCGCAGTTTCTTTTCTTTTTTTTCTTATAGTTTAGTTAGTACCTGGATGGTAAGGATTTTATTTTTGAGTTTTGTTATGTTTATTTCTATTTCAACCCTTTAAAAAGGGTTGAGGCTTTTTCGACGGGGAAGTTGGTTCCTCATTTGTGCTAACTCTGTGTAGCTAGCTGTGCAGTTGTGCGCCTAGAGTTTAGCTTAACTGGTCTTTATTAAAATGAAAAATATTTTTTGGACAGGGTTATAGCACTTTATTAACCACTTCCTGTCCACCCTATAGCCGAATGACGGCTACAGCGCGGACTCTAGACGTCCTCCCCTTCGCACGCTCCTCAGGGCGCGCACGCTGTGATCATCCGACTCACTGAGACTCGGGTGATCACAGATCCGAGTTAGGGGCCGGGCCTGGCCCCATACCACGTGATCAGCTTTCAGCCAATGACAGCTGATCACGTGGTATAAAAAACAAATCTCGGTAACCGTTTTTTTTCTCCTCCAAAAAGCGTGAGGAGAGAAAAGAGCCAATCACCAGCTTAGGTTGCAAGGGACATCGGTTCCGAACAGGAAGGAGGCACATCTGCCTCTATGTGCCAATCTAAGCCCCCTGCCAGTACCACCTGCCAATGCCACCTCCAGTGTCCACAGTGCCCACCAGTGCCACCTATCAATGCCCACAAGTGCCCACCTATCAATGCCCACCACCATTGTGGCCAATCAGTGCCACCTAGCAGTGCTGCCTATCAGTACCCATTATTGCCACCCATAAGAGCCCATTCTTGCCACCCATTAGTGCCCATTATTGCCACCCATCAGTGCCCATCACTGCCCATCACTGCCAGCCATCAGTGCCACCTATCAATGCCACCTATTAGTGCCAGTTCTCAGGGCCCATCAGTGCCACCTAGGGTTGCCACCTCATCCCTTTAAAACAGAACACATATGAATTCCACAGGTTCTGAGGCTAATTTAATTTAGATAAGGCTCCACTTGAGTTCAATTACCACCTTAATCAGCCACAGAACCTGTGTAATTCATACGTGTTCTGTTTTAAAGGGATGAGGTGGCAACCCTAGTGCCACCTATCAATGCCCTTTAATGCCACCCACCAGTGCCACCTATCAGTGCCCACCAGTGCAGCCTTATTGGTGCCCATCAGTGCAGCCCATCAGTGCCCATCAGTGCAGCCTCATGAGCGTACATCAATGAAGGAGAAAAATTACCTGTTTGCAAAATCTTATAACAAAATTAAAAAAATATATATATATATTTTTTAAATTCAGTCTTTTTATTTATTTTTAACCAAAAATAAAAACCGCAGAGGTGATCAAATACCACCAAAAGAAATCTCTATTTGTGTGAAAAAAATAATAAAAACGTAATTTGGGTATAGTGTTGTATGACTGCGCAATTGCTGAAAGCTGAAAATTGGTCTGGGCAGGAGGGGGGTTTAAGTGCCCAGTAAGCAAGTGATTAAAGTTTGCTGCATTCTATAAGAATTTCGCCAACTCAGGTGATAAGTAACACAGCTTGACACTGTTCATTCATTCTTTTTAGACACCTGTCACTGTGAACAATATCAAAATTCACTACTATTGCGAATGAAAGTCATTGTATATACACAAAAATTTCTAGCTGGCATATGCTTTTAGCCGCAAGGGAGCGATCTCAGTTCTGTTTTGCTCTGTATGCATATGATGACAACCACTGTTGATAAAAAGGGGTTAGCAGAGGTTCTCTTGAGTTTTGCAATATTTTATCATGAGGAGTGTACTAGGTGTTAACCTGCATGGTGTTGATGCCCACACACACATGATGTTTTCCCGATAATACTGACACAGAAATTCATATAATATCTTGATCCTTCACTCTGTCAAGGAGTTAATTTACTTAAAAGCTATTCACAACATGAACAGAAATCTGAAGGGGAATACTGGACAGCAAGCACTGAAATCTCTATGACAGACTTAATTAGTGAAAACAGATTGTGGTACTCCCAGCTGTAAAAACCAGAGACATGCAGTCAAATGTCAAATTGACTATATTATTTTACACTTATTAGATTTCATCATGACAAAATATGATTTTGGCATCTGTAATGGAAACCATGCACAGGTTCAGACAAAGTAGTCCTAATCTTGAAATGTTTCATAGAAAATGTATTAATGCTTTTTTTGGTAACAGTACCATGGCTTAGGGGTAACATAGCACATTCTACTGTAATCCTCACCTCTCCCTTTTCTTTTATCCTGTATTTCAAATCAGCTGCAACCCAAAGAAGATACTTGATTTCTTCAGCACTGTAATTTTTAAGGGTTAATAGATCACGTCCTTTCAACTGTGAATGAGTTTGGGAAAATCTGTAATAAAAAAATATATTTATTGCACACAAACTGTAGAGCTTATATGGTTTTACTTCATTTTCTGACATGTTCATGTCTTAAGACTTAGTACTGGCTTTGAAATTCAGACAGCAAACACAGGAAACTAGTGTGCAGCTAAGGCCTTGGATCCTAAAATATGCTATACAGGACTTTTTTTCAGGGGGAACTTGGTGGAACTCAGTTTCACCACCTCTGGCTCAGACCCATTCTGTGCCTGCTCACCACAATCAGGCCCGGTACACACGACCGAGTTTCTCGGCAGAATTCAGCCAGAAACTCGATCGGAGCCGTATTCTGCGGAGAAACCCGGCCGTGTGTACACTTTCGGCCGAGGAAACCGACGAGGATCTCGTCGGGCCAAATAGAGAACATGTTCTCTATTTCCTCGTTCCTCCATGGGAAAAGTTGGCCCGCCGAGATCCTCGGCGGCTTCACAAGAAACTTGACGAGCAAAACGATGTGTTTTGCTCGTCGAGTTTCTCGGCCGTGTGTACGGGGCCTGACTTGTAAACACAGAAGTCTGGTTTCTGTGTTTACAAGTGACAGCTCTGCACTCTGTAATAAAATCCTGGTATTTAATGCCCCTTTAAGACCCTCCTAATGTTTTCGTGAAATTTGACTGAACACATCCACTATTTGATGTGATTTGGAGAGTGTGTGTAGGGGAGGGGTTTTGTGGGGCCATGGAGGAGTTGTAAAGGATTTGTAAAGGAAAACATTTTGTTTTGCTGAAATGACTGTTTACAGGGTATAGAGACATAGGGCCATATTCCCGTAGATTTCAGGCGGGCGTCGTGTAAGCCATTTACACTCCGCTGCCCCAACCTACAGGAGCAAGTGCTGTATTCCCCAAACACTTGCTCCGTAGTTTGGGGCGGCGTAGTGTAATTGGCCCGGCGTATCCCCGCGTAACTCCAAGGGGGCGGCTTGTATTTAAATTAAGCACGCCCCCGTTTCGAGCGAACTGCGCATGCGCCGGGCTAAAAATAGCCCAGTGCGCATGCTCCAGTTCTCGGCGGAAAAACGTCAATGACGCCGACGTGTGCGTCATTGACGTAAAGTCGTATTCAAGAACGACTTAGTAAAACGACGTACCCGACGGGAAAAGACGACGCGGACCCGACGCCATACTTAACATGGCATACGTGGGACTGGCGTAAGGTTACCCCTCATATAGCAGGGGTAACCTTACGCTTACGCAAACGACGTTAGCGACGGTTACACGACGCGATTTCGTTCTGGAATTGGCGTATCAGGCTCATTTGCATAAACAAATGAGACCTGAACGTAAACGCCACCTAGCGGCCGGCGGCGAATTACATTTAGGATCCGACAGTGTAAGTGACTTACACTAGTCGAATCCTAGCCTAAATCCAGCGTATCTTGTTTTGTGAATACAAAATAATGATACGCCGGCGGGAAATTCGATCAGTAGATACACCGGCGTAACTTGTTTAAGAATATGGCCCATAATAGTTAACTGATTCCTTTTAAAAATGATTAAAAATAGATAAAAGTCAATCATATAATGTACCTACAGTTTCAGTTTCGTTTTTTGCATGCCGTTTCATGCTTCTGTGATGAACAGAGACACAGAGCCAATAGAGGGCAGTGATGGTTTGGAAAACCAAACTGATTGGTGTTGAGGGGTTTTAGACACACAGTAATCACACCTCCTTGATTAGTGACCACAGAGAGAAAGCTCCCATGACTTTTTTCATCAGGAAACAGACTGTTCAGAACAGAGAATGATTACAGCAACATTAGAGCAAAAAAGAACAATGAGGACATGAAACCAGGACTGCAGTAAGGTAAAGGAAGCTTTTTAGCTAAAAAAAAAAATCCTTTAGTGACCCTTTAAGTTCCAGCACCTATTGTTTAAGAAACAAATCCCTGATGCTATACCATCCTTAGAAAAATTTGATATTGCACACAAGAGAGTGGCTATATGTTCAAGGACAGGGAGATGTCCTAATGCTCAATGTTCTTTGTGAGGCATCAACCTATCCATGCTCAATCCTACTTCCAGAATGCCCCAAGACTATGCCCTAGGGTTCAATACATTGCATCATGTCTAGATGCTATAATTGTACTGTGACGGACTCCAGACACCCTGTTGGGTATTTCCCCCAAGAAGCTGCTTCCCAACTCCTGGAACACGAGACCAATGGATCTGGCTATAGAAGCCCCAAGGACCAGACAACACCAGTCTTGGAGTACACCAGAAAAGAAACAGCTTTATTTTTAGAAAAACATTGAATTTATCCAGCAAACCATCAGATAAGGGCTACTCAAATTATTTCAGACAAAGGTCACCTTACACAGTAGAGCTAGTCCTATTATCATAAAAATTACCTCCTAAGGGTCGATTCACACCTATACATGTTGCTTTTTTACTGCGATTTTACAGCAATTTGCGTTTTGTTTTTTGTTTTTTTAGCCAGCAATTTTTATTTTTTTACATTTCCTTTAACAACCAGCTATAAACAAGTTAAAAAAAAAAAAAAACGCAAAACCAAATCACGGTAAAAACGCGGTACTTGCGTTTTGGATGCGGGTCAATTGAATTCTATTACATGCAAAACGCTGCTTTTTGCAGGAAAAAAAGTCCCTGACCCTATCCAAAAACGCAGAGGCACAAAAAAGCATTGATGTGAATATGTTCCATAGGAAACCATGTTAAAAAATCTCCCTGCATTTCTGCAAAATGCATCAAAAAAAGCATTAGTGTGAATGGAGCCTTAGGCCCCATACACACGGTCGGACAAAAACAATGAGAATGGACCGAGGTTCAGTTTCATCGGTCCAAACCGACCGTGTGTATAGCCCATCGGTCTGTTTTCCTTTGGTCCAAAATTTAAACATTTTAAATCATGGACCAAGATGGACCGCTGCCCGATCGGTCCAAACCGATGGTTAGTACAGAAAAGCAACGGTTCAAAACCCGCGCATGCTCAGAATCAAGTCGACACATGCTTGGAAGCATTAAACTTCGTTTCATTTTTATTCAGCACGTCGTGTGTTTGACGTCACCGCGTTCTTACCCGATCGGTTTTTGGAAGGATGGTGTGTACACACATCAGGCCACTTCAGCGGTGAACCGATGAAAACGGTCCGTCGGTCCATTCTCAACGGTTTGGAACGACCGTGTGTACAAGGCCTTAGACAGTCCAGTTCCCCCATAGGACTAACTTGCAAAAGAAGCCACAAGCAATTAGTGACCTGACCAGCCCTGTCTGGATAACTTAAGAACACATTATAACACAGAGTTCTCCGGGAACCTAAGTTCGGGTACCATGCCATGCAATATGGCGACAACATGAATGACTATATACATGTAATAGGGGCACAAGCAGTACTCTTTATACTGAATTAAACAATATGAAATATATATATACTATATATATATATATATATATATATATACACAGGGCTCAAAATTTCAAGTCCTGAGCTACTAGCCAGGCCTCAAGAGTTACTCGTCACTAATTGCCCCACCTAATTCATACACTGCCCTGCGCCTAATTGCCCCCGTAAACACGCCCTCATAGATTATCTCATGGAATGACAATGTTTTATGCAGAATCGAGTTACAAAATTAAATATTACCAACAACAACTTTAACAAAATGGGACAGGGCACTGGGGGCAGACCAGAGGGACAGGGCACTGGGGGCAGACCAGAGGGACAGGGCACTAGAACTGGGTCTCTTCCCCATTCTCTTGCTGTCTCCTCTGCAACTCCCATCCATCCTCTCTCTCTCTCCCATTCATCAGGAGCCTGTGTGTGCGGCTCCATGCTTGCATGTCCCCACTTCCCCCTTTTATTCAGGCTGGCAGAGAGGAGAGGAGCTGCAGCACAGCGGGAGGGAGTACAATCCAGCGCTGAGATCCACACAACTGCACTGCCATTGACACCATAGCACAGCGCACACTGACAGCGCACAGCACACATTGAGACCAGTCTGCTCACAGTGCTCAGGCTAAACTGTTGGACACCTACATAGAGCACAAGGAGAAGAAAACTGCACAAACTAGAAGGCTGCCGCTCTCATGTCAGGGCAACTTTCAGTGAGCGCTGCACCGGAGTGGTAATTTTGGCAATCCTCCACCTCACTCATTACTTTCTGCTCTCCAGCTACATTGGTCGGGGCCCGGGGGAGGGTGGCAGGCTCAGAGAGGTCATACTGTTGGGTCCCATGGCTTAATGAGAATTGTAAGTAGAGCACTTGTGTACTGCTCTGCCTGTGCGCGACTCACCAGACTACTTTTCCCGAGCATGCACCTTTCCTCTTCGGCCGCCAATCTCATCGGGACTCTAAGTGTAGGCACAGATTGGTCATGCAGCCCTATCATCACTTGCCCCCATCTTAAATCCACTCGCCAAATGCTAGTAGGTGAGTGGAAATTTTGAGGGCTGTATGTATGTATATATATATATATATATATATATATATATATATATATATATATATATATATATATTATATTTTAATCTTGGCTCCCACTAGACTAGGTAAAAAAATGTATATATCATATTTGTTTTAAGTGCAGTAAAGACCATATTGAGAATATTCTGTTGCAAAGAATTAAATGGTCAAATTGGATGACTCTTTTTTTTTTCAGGTACAGAAGTTTGCTCACCTCTAGTGATGGTGATAGAGCACCTTCTATTATTTCACCATGGTTTGTTACCACCACAGCAAAGCATCCAAAACCTCCAAAACTGGACCAAGCTGGAAGTTTTTTTTATAGATCTTTTGTATGTATTATGGCAATACCACAACAACATCAGTACCTTAGAAGAGGCAGACGGATGGATGACAATAAGAAAAGAACAAAGCATCCTGAACTTTCAAACTGGACCAAGCTGGAATGTTTTAATTGAAGAATGTGGAGAATTAAAAAATGATGTTTTATAAAAAAAATTGTTTGATTTATACATATTCTCTTTCTTTCTTTGCTATCATGGGGATAAAAAAAAAAGCCTTTCTTTTTAGTCCGTTAAATATGAAATATTGCATATTAAAAAAATGTAGTCAGCTTTTGAAAAGTGTTGAACCTTTTGAACATAAGGGGGATTTAACAAGATATTATTAAATTTCTTAGCTGCGCTAAAAGAAGACAGTTGTTAACAGAACTCAGTGAATCATCATAGATGTGACATCTATTATCAGCCAGCTTAGTCAGAGATTTTAAACAGACAAAGGGAGCTGCAAAGCAAGCTTCTTTTGCTAGTGCTTTAGTGATTTGTAAAACATTAATTTTATGTAGATTAATTCAAAGGTGGCATACATTTCAGTTTTCCAACACAGCACATACAGTAGTAGCTTGCATTGCAGTGTGTGTGTGTAATTCAGCCCCCATGCACATACAGGCCAACTGTGTTAAACCCAGAAGTTATCTGGTAAGTAAAAACATTTACTGTATATGCTCCTGCATTTAGATGTTTTTAGGTTTGGATGTGTAAATCCAGGCTAATCAGCCCTGAGATGCAAAAATATGTATTTGTACAAATGTAGCTAAAAATCTAGGTGGGCATTCAGTCATAGAAAACCATCTACCTGCTTCCAGATGCTTTAGAAATAAGGTTTAATTGTACTCAGACACCTGTATTTAAATTCCGCTGTGCATGGAGCCTTAGGCCGCATACACACGATCGGTTAAACTGATGAGAACGGTCTGATGGACTGTTTTCATCAGTCCAAACCGATCGTGTGTGGGCCCCATCGGTTATTTATCCATAGGTTAAAAAAAAGCAATCTTGTTTTAAATTTAACCAATGGATACCTAACCGATAGAAAAAAAATTATCGTTTGTAGGCACGTCCATCGGTTAAAAATCCACGCATGCTCAGAATCAAGTCGACGCATGCTTGGAAGCATTGAACTTCGTTTTTTCAGCATGTCGTAGTGTTTTACATCACCGCGTTCTGACACGATCGATTTTTAACCGATGGTGTGAAGGCACGACTGACCATCAGTCAGCTTCATCGGTTAACCGATGAAAACGGTCCATCATCGTATGTACAGGGCTTAATATGTTGTTTTTCCTGGCCATAAATATTATAACTCAGTGCCTAAAAATTACTACTTAGGCTGTTTTATAGAATAGAAAAAAAGAAAATAGGATAGAATGGAATACAATAAAACAGAATCGAATGATTAAGCACAACTGTACTGTGTGAAACACATCTACAAGACTGTGTATTGGTGTCTTCTGATGTCATCTTGGTGATTAATAAACGGCAATTGGACTTTCATCGATGTGCAGCCATTTCTTCTTTACTTCATAAATATAATAACTCGGTGCCTAAAAATTCCAGGTTTGTCCCTAAATTTGACTCGAGACATGTGTGATTTGTTTAGTTACGAATTATTTACAATAGTAAAATAAAAAATAGGATGGAATAGAACGGATACAATAAAAAAGAAAATAATATATAATAAAATAAAGAAATAAAATTGAACAGAATATAAAATAAAATAATAGAATAAAATATAAAATAGACCATCGGGAAGAGAGGCATCATAGAGGAGTGGAGCAGTTGAGGATAAACGGAGATAGGTAGCTAAGTTGGTCTTTGATTGGTAAGGTTTTGGTGAAGAAAGGTGACCATTTGAGCTGTAGGCAGGATGGCATGCCGCTGGTGGACAAGTTGGCGTCAAGTTTTTCCTTGTGCAGTAGGCTTGTGAGGTCTTGTTTGACATCTGAGAATGTGGGTGGGTTGGGAGAGGACCACTTTTTGAGGATAGTACATGTGGTCAACATAAAGCATGTTGACAACCAAGCTTTGTTGTGGTGCCTGATAGCCAGTTGAGCTTTCAAATTACTTGCGGAAACAGTTTCTATTTTTCCAGAGAGCAAAGAGAAAATGCCTTTTGTCAGGGAGTGGCCTGTGACCGCTGCGGCTAGGCTTTCAACTTGGTCCCAGAAGAAGGCGATGTGGGAATAGAGCCAGAGTTTGTGGAGCAAAGTTGGCCTGTCTTGCCCACAGAGGGGCACTGACATTTGAGTGGTTGTTGTGGTGAGGACAGGCGTGGTATGTAAGCCTGGTGCATTATTTGAAACTGTTGTTCGCACCAAAATTTGTTGAAAACAAGAGCATAAGTGGATTTATACCCGGCCAGGATGCAGTTCACAGCCTTCGGGGAGTTTAGTTCTTTATTCAAGGATCCTGCCGAGGTGGATTGTAGAAGTTTGCCAAGGCATATATTTAAAGGCTTGTACATATCCAATATTTTGAATTGTTGCTTTTCCAATAAGGTGTCCAAAATAGTAGGATGAAATGAAGTTTGTTTGGACATAGGCTTGATATTGCGAACTGCTTGGGTAATATACAGGAAATGATGATGCGGTAGATTGAAGAAGGATAATATTTGAGGAATTGGTATGGCAGAGCCTGTGGTCGGGTCAGAGTTGTATAAAATTCAGAAGGTTCTGGGAAACCCACACAATGTGCAGTTTAGTGCTCAGGAAAGATGGGTAAAATTACCCTTTTTATTGGGCTGCCAAAGTCATGTGACCGTCTCTTCTCCAATAGCAGAGTTTTCTTCTCTGCTGCAGACAGAGGTAATATTGAGTAAGACAACCCTCCCTTAATAAATGAGCACCATAATGAAAATGAAATTAAACATCTCTTTCTACACTGTTCATTTGGCTGGGGATTATATGAAAGGATTATATAAAAGCAAACTCCATAGTTCAACATTGCTATATATAACATGTATAAATAATTTTTTTCATGTTTGTATTAAAAGAGGGCAGCACCGTGGCTGAGTAGTTAGCACTTCCACCTAGCGGCACTGGGGTTGTCCGTTCGACAATACCAATCCCAATCCCAACCACAATACTACCTGCCTGGAGTTTGCATGTTCACTTCCAAGGTTTTCTCCAGGTACTCCGATTTCCTCCCATACTCCAAAGACATGCTGGTAGGTTGATTGTCCCCTGTCTAAATTGTCCCTAGTATATATTGTAAATGAATGAGAGTTAGGGACCTTAGATTGTAAGCTCTTTAAGGGCAGAGACTGATGTGAATGCACAATATATATATATATATATAAGTATCTATATTAAATTAATAAAAGATGTGTGCATCCACTGAGAATGTTTGCATTTTTAGACTGCTGTGCAAAAAACTCTGTTGGGTAAAAACTGACCTGTGTGCTGTCCTTACATGAAAAAGAAAATAATAAAATGTTAAATAAATGGACATTATACACTGAAAACCTTTAGGGAGCAGGTTATGTATGCTGCTGTTGCTATCTGCCTGAGATGAAGACTGTACTTTCATTATTGACATAGTGAGTGTCCGGGCGACACAAGCGCATCGGGATCGTGCCGCTGCACGGGCACGTGCAATCCCCCTCCTTCTGAGGGAAGTTCCCGAATGTCCACTCAGAAGAAGAAAGCACCCACCCGGCAGTATATGTGCAGTTGGCCAGGTGGGAAGTGGTTAAAGCACTACTAACTCCAAAACTTCCAATGAGGCAGTCTTCCAGACTTATTTTATTACTCTACAATTCTCTGCCAAACCAACAGACTCTGCTTATCTGCTTGAGTGAAAGAAGCTGTCATTCATACCCAAAGTAGGTAGCTGCAGAAACAAAGAGGGCGTTAAAGAGGCACTTTATGTAAAAACACAGGATCATTTACCTACAAAGATTATCAGCACTTGTCATCTAAGCATATGTAACCACTTAAGACCCGGACCAATATGCAGGTAAAGGACCAGGCCCCTTTTTGCGATTCTGCACTGCGTCGCTTTAACTAACAATTGCGCGAACATGCGACGTGGCTCCGAAACAAAATTGGTGTCCTTTTTTCCCCACAAATAGAGCTTTCTTCTGGTGGTATTTGATTACCTCTGCGGTTTTTTTTTTGCGCTATAATCAAAACTAGAGCGACAATTTTGAAATAAATTCGAAATTTTTTACTTTTTGCTATAAAATAGCCCCCAAAAATATATAAAAAAAAGTTTTTTTTTCCTCAGTTTAGGCCGATACGTATTCTTCTACATATTTTTGGTAAATTTTTATTTCCCACCCCCACTCCTATTCTGAAGTCATGTGGTTACTTTTCTGGATTTTAGTGACCATAGCAGAATTTAGTGTAAGGAATACATAGGAAAAAATGCATGTTGACAAGGGGAGTGTAGAGGAGGGCGGGAGTCTACTGACATCACGACTCCACCCGCAGAGCTCCAGACAACAGACCCACCCACAGAATCTGCAGTTTTTCAGTTCTTATAACAGACAGAGGGGAAACATTTGACAGGTAAGGATACTGTACATGCAGGAGGCATCTATATCCTTATAGATCAGCACTATGGCAGTAGTTTAGAAAGGATGAGAGTGGGTTTACATCCACTTTAAGGTAGACTTAAAGTATGCTTCAAAAATAAAACTTGGTCTTCTGCAGCGGTAGCCCATCTGTTTCAAGGTTTGATGTGTTGTGTGTTCAGAGATAGTATTCTGCATACCTTGTTTGTAACGAGTGGTTATTTGAGTTACTTTTGCCTTTCTGTCATCTCGAACCCTTCTCTGCCCTTTCTCCTCTGACATCAACAAGGCATTTTCATCCACACAACTGCAGATCACTGGATATTTTCTCTTTTTCGGACCATTCTCTGTAAACCCTAGAGATGGGTGTGTGTGAAAATCCCAGTAGATCGGCAGTTTTTGAAATTCTCTGACCAGTCGTCTGGCACCAACAAACATGCCATGTTCAAAGTCACCTAAATCCCTGTTTTTTTCCCATTCTGATGCTCGATTTGAATTCAGCAAGTCGTCTTCGCCACGTTTAGATGCCTAAGTGCATTGAGTTGCTGCCATGTGATTGGCTGATTAGCATTTTTTGTTACCAAGCAATTGAATAGGTGTACCTAATAAAGCAGCCGGTGAGTGATGACACACTGCATAGTGAAAGGTTTACTCCACCCTTTTTCACTCCTACCTATGTAACCAAGGTGCCTAATACCTACCAGTAATTTTTATGTGTCATCAGTACCATGGGCCATATTCCCATAGAAGTTACGATGGAGTATCTCAGGATACTCCATCGTATCTCCCTTTTTTGGCCCGTGTATCTATGCGACTGATTCTTAGAATCATTTTCGCATAGATACACTTAAGATCCGCCATCTGTAAGTCACTTACACTGGCGGATCTTTAATGTAATGACGCCGGCCGCCGCTAGATGGCATTTACTTGAAGGACTCGTTTGCGTATGCAAATGATCCTTCTATGCCGATTCCCGAACGAGTTCGCGTCGCGTAACCGTCGCTAACGTCGTTTGCGTAAGCGGAAATTTAGTCCTGCTATTATGAGGAGTAAATTTCCGCAAGTCCCACGTAGGCCATGTTACAGATGGCGTCGGGTCCAAGTCGTGTTTTTTCGTCGGGTACGTCATTTCCGTAAGTCGTTCTTGAATACGACTTTACGTCAATGACGCACACGTCGGCGTCATTGACGTTTTCCGCCAAGAACTGGAGCATGCGCACTGGGCTTTTTGAAGCCGGCGCATGCTCAGTTCATTAGAATCGGGGGCATGCTTAATTTGAATACAAGCCGCCCCCTTGGAGATCCGCCAGGCTACGCCGGGGCATTTACACTCCGCTGTCCCAACTTATGGAGCAAGTGTTTGGGGAATACAACACTTGCTCCTGTAAGTTGGGACAGCGGAGTGCAAGTGCCTTAAGCGCAGCCCGCGGATTTTTAGAGAGAATATGGGCCCCAGTCCACAGGTGACCTGAATGTAGGACTTATCCTTTGAAAGTAGCCACACGTCCCCTTGCAGTAGTTGGCTATCCGGTGAACTCAGGCAAATACCAAAATAGTTGGTCTATCTGAGTTGCACCAGTGCTTGGCTTCAATAAATATTTTAATGTAATGTGCCTGCTCTCTAGAACTATAAATGACGTTGTTCAGTACATGCTATTTCCCTGTTACACACAGCATATTTGACATACATGTGGGTTATATTTTAAGTTCCACCGGTGCGTTTTGTATTCAGCCCAGCACTGTGAATACTGGGCCAGATCCACAAAAACCCGGCGCAACGTAACTTTTTCAATTTAAGTTGCACGGCCGGAAAATTTCTACCTAAGTGCCCGATCCACAAAGCACTTACCTAGAAATTTTCGGCTGTGTAACTTAAATCCGGCCGGCGCAAGGCGTTCCTATTCAAATGGGGCGAGTCCCATTTAAATTAGGCACGCTCCCGCGCTGGCCGTACTGCACATGCTCACGACGTCATTTTCCCGACGTGCTTTGCGCGGTTTTACGTTGCGCTGGGTTTTGAGAATCGCGACGGGCGTCAAAAAAAAATACGAGTTGCGGCGGAAAAAAAAAAAATTGGAAAAAAAGACGGCGACGCGGGATAGAAGGGTCTACTTTTACAAGGCCTAAACAGTTTAGGCCTTGTAAAAGCAGCCCTAATTTTACGATTGCAAACTAATACTTACGGAGAAAAAACGAAGCGTAAAAGCTTTGTGGATCTCCGTAAGTGCTAATTTGCATACCCGAAGCGGCAATTCGACTCGAAATGCCCCCAGCGGCGGATGCGGTACTGCATCCTAAGATCCGACAGTGTAAGTCCCTTGATTCTGTGGATCAGTTCCAAAGATAGAAACAGGGATACGACGGCGTATCAGTAGATACGCCGTCGTATCCCTTTTGTGGATCTGGCCCACTGATCTTAAAAATGAAGTACACTTTACATGCCCCAATAAAAACAAATAGCACAAATTCTTTGGAAATGTTGGAGTACTGTATACTAAAGGTTTTTAGGTCTGTGTCCCTTTTTAAATTTTAGGCATAATCAGAACATGACAAGGGACCGTTGTTTCATTAGAACCTTTCTGTTTTGAACAGATTAGGGTTAAAAACCCTGTAATTTTTTTATTTTTTTTAGTTCCTTTTGTACAGTTGTGATAGAAACAAAAATAGAGAGGAAATCTTCCAACAGGGATACTAATTCAAGTTAAAGGAGTTGTAAAGGTAAATGTTTTTTCACCTTAATGCATTCTATGCATTAAGGTGAAAAAACACCCGAGTATTAGTGGCCCCCCAGCCCCACCGATTACTTACCAAACGCCTCGAAAGTCCCGTGCCGTGAACGAGCAGGCTTATCGTCCGTCTTCCCAGGTCATTCATCAGTTGATTGAAAGCAGCGCAGCCACTGGCTTGCGCTGCTGTCAATCACATCCAATGGCGCGGCGCGCCCGGGGGCGGGGCCGAGTGATACAGTGAGCGGCTATGGCCACCAGCTGTATCACGGTAACGCGCTCGCAAGCACTCAACACCATGCAAGCTCGCTCACATGAAGGTGTTGACTCCTTGCAGGGGGGGGAGCCGAGACAGTCACCGAGGGACCCCAGAAGACCAGGTTTGGGGCCACTCTGTGCAAAACGAGCTGCACAATGGAGGTTTAGTATAACATGTTTGTTATTTAAAAAAAAAAAAAATTCTTTAGTGATCCTTTAAAGCCGCGTACACACGATCAGTCCATCCGTCCATCCGATGAGAACAGTCTGATGGACCGTTTTCATCAGTTAAAAAAACGATCGTGTCAGAACGCGGTGACGTAAAACACAATGACGTGCTGAAAAAAAACGAAGTTCAATGCTTCCAAGCATGCGTCGACTTGATTCTGAGCATGCTTGGATTTTTAACCGATGGTTGTGCCTACTAACGATCGGTTTTGACCTATCGGTTAGGAATCCATCGGTTAAATTTAAAGCAAGTTGGCTTTTTTTTTAACCGATGGTTAACCTCCCTGGCGGTATCCCCGATCGTGACTCGGGGTTGTTTTTCAATGCTACTATCGGTATCCCCGAGTCACGCTCGGGGTAGCTGTGCAGAGTGTGCAGCGGCGTGGCTTACCTGCTTGCTGAATCCACAGACAAGTTACTTACCTTGTCCCTGGATCCAGCGATGCATCCCCGCTGTGTGAGCGAGCGGGTCCTCGCTCGATTCACAGTGTCCCCGTGTGCCGCCGATCTCCGTTCTCTGCGACGTTACGACGCACGGGGGCGGAGAACGGCGCCAAATTCAAAAAAGTAAACAAACACTTTACATACAGTATACTGTAATCTTATAGATTACAGTACTGTATGTAAAAAATACACACCCCCCTTGTCCCTAGTGGTCTGCCCAGTGCCCTACATGTTCTTTTGTATAATAAAAACTGTTCTTTCTGCCTGAAAGCTGTAGATTGTCCAAAAGTGTCCTTTTATGTCAAAAATGGTTTTAGATCGGCTAGAAAACAGCGATAATAAATTATAATCACTTGCAGAATTGTGCGATAGCGATTTGTGGGGAAATTCATCATAAAAAAATAAAAGTAATGACAGCGACAATTCTGCAACTGAGCAAATTTCTGTGATTTTGAGTTATTACATTATTGAATAATTTTTATTATAATTATATTATTATTTGTTATAATTATCTATAATTATTTATTATATTATAATTTATAATTTTGTTTTTAAAAAAAAATCATACCCGGGATGCCTACTACACTCTTGTTTGGTCAGATTTAAATGAGTTATTCCTAAGAATTGCAGGTCTACAGTATAAAACGCCAAATTTCCTTGCAAAATAATTGTACCACTTTTGGTACGTAATTCCAGATGGAATCATACCGCCAGGGAGGTTAAATAACCTATGGGGCCCACACACGATCGGTTTTGACCGATGAAAACGGTCCATCAGACCGATGTCCTCTGTTGAACCTATCGTGTGTACGAGGCCTAAAGCTTTCCATAGAGGATTTGCCCTTTGGAGAAAATTGTTCTTACTACATGTTGTGCGTTTAGGATAGAAAGCAAGGGAAAGCATCCTCAACAGATTAGGGTCAGGCATTTTGACCATTTCCCACACTATCCAACAATAAAAAATAAAAGTTTTGCCTTTAGGTACTTTTTACCTCTTTCAAGTAATTGAGCAGCGCGTATTCTAGTCATTTTGCAGACTGAAAAAAGTGTCTACTAATTCAGACATGTATCTGCACAGTTAAATGTTTTGCAATGCTGGCTGGCCTTAAAGGTCAGTCCAGAGACAATATGCTTATGTCACCTGCATCGCCTACTCTCTTCATTTCCACATGACCTTAACATTAAGGATAAGTCAACAGATGGGCAGGAAAAATCAGGTTATGAAATTTCCCCCCCAAAAAAAGGAGCAAAAGGCAATTCATAAGCAAATCATTGAATTTATTTTTCGACCATAAAACTATGTGTATTGAAAAGCTTCTTAGTTTTAGCTTTTCATTTGCTGTAACTTGTTAAAAACAAATAAAGTAACAGGAACAAAGCAGATGAAAGTAGTAAGTACTAAAATAATATAATTGCAAAAAAAAAGGGGTCTGGATTAGGCAGTGATATGCAGTAATAACTGAGCCAAAGGCCATTCATTGAATATTTGACGATCCGGGGAAATTAATGTGTGTTATTAAAACTCCTATGTGCATAACATTCTGAATTGCAGCATCAAAAGGGCAACACTTTGGGTGGCCTTTTTTTAATGTGCTTTTCTATATACCACAATTAAAATAAATAAACAGATCCTACAGATGAAATATTAAGCGGACCATAGATGGTTGGAATCCCTGCTGAACTGGCTGAGATGCAATCCCTCTATGGGCAGGCTTATTGTACCCATCGATCAACTTGGGTACAACTAGCATGTCGGGTTTCTAGCATGCGATTATTGCCAGTGGCTTTAGCCGCTAGCAACAATCACTATGTTCTCCCGACAGGCACAGCTCCCCATTCCCCATTCCCCACTGGGAGAACACAATAGCTCTGCGGAAGCAATTCCCCCATCAACACTGACTGAAATATGGAATTGTGCTTTATGAAGGACCAAGTCCTGGTATTTATTGCGATAAACTGTGCTTATTGAAAGACCAAATCCCAGTACACGTCACAATGAACTGTGTTTACTGAAATACCAAATCTCAGTATACATCGTGATGAACTGTGTCTATTGAAATACCTAATCCAAGCATACATTGTGGTGAACTGTGCTTATTAAGAGACCTAGGCCTAGTACACCATAGCTTCAAACTGTCCCTGATTTGGAACAAAATCCCTCTGTCCCTCTTTCCTCCTCTTTTGTCCCTCATTTTGTTCTGATCCATATAGTTGTATATAAAATGCACTATTTATCTTATCTTTCAAAAAGTGTTTCCCAGTGCTAAACCTTTCATCCAATTTCTAAATTGCTGCATTTGTAAAAGTCAAAAGCCAATATAAAGAAATAATAGTTTTGAAAAAAACTTGTGGGTTTAACTAATCTTTTTGTGTACAATTCTCCTTTAAGGGGGTGTGGCAAGGGGGTGTTTCCTATGCCTACATACTTATTAAAAGACCTAGGCCTAGTATACTACAAGGTGAACCGTGCTTATTAAAAAGACCTAGGCAAAGTATACATCACAGTGAACTCAGCTTACTGAAAAAATCTGTCCCAATATATTTTGAAGGTAATCAGCGCTTAGTAAAAGACCCAGCCAATTAATTGTGATTACTGAAAGACCCAGTTCCAGTATATATCACAATAAAGTGAGCTTATAAAAAGATCCCGTACCAGTTTACAGCACCTCATCAATATTTCTGCTCCAAAATAAAAACAAAAGTAGAGACTGATGTCAGAACTCCTGATCTGAATACTTGTTTCAGGAGAGTAAAGTGGAGGTTCCCCCTAAAAAAAATTCTAACAATAGATTGAGAAGACTGATTACACTGCGGGTATGCTGTTTTTTTTTTCTCTTTCGTACATACCTCGTTATCGCTGTTTCGTCCCTCAGCTTCCAGGTATGATTCTTGCCGGACCTAGTTGATTGACGTTCCTCCGACCGGCGCATACTGCGCGTCACGACTTTCCGACAGAAGCCGAACGTCATTGCGCAGGCGCCGTATAGAGTCGGCTCTATACGGCGCCTGCGCAGCGACGTTCAGCTTCTTTCGGAAAGTCGTGAGGTCAAGTATGCATCGGTCGGAGGAACGTCAATCAACTAGGACCGTCCAGCCCCACAAGAATCATACCCGGAAGCCGAGGGAAGAAACGTCGATATCGAGGTATGTACGGAAAAAAAATAAAAACCAGCATACCCGCAGTGTAATCAGTCTTCTCAATGTATTGTTAGAATTTTTTTTTAGGGGGAACCTCCACTTTAAGACATTGAGGAGAATATATAGTAAAACTGGAGCAGACAGAAACTGGAGTAGCTTTGCACAGCAACCAATCAGCTCCTATCCTCAGCTTGTTCAGTTAAACTTTGAAAATTAAAAATAGCTGATTGGTTTCCACACCTATCTGCTCTAGATTCTAGTTGCTCCAGTTTTTATAAATACCCAGTGGCGGCCACTCCATTAGGGGCGCAGGAGCGTCACCCCCCCCCCCCCAATCTAAGTGCCCGGCCCTAATCTACATGCAGGGCCCCTGACACATGGATTTCAATGTTTTTTTTAAGCACATAAATAAAGCCTGAGTGACTTAAAAAAAGGTGGGTTTGGGTGCAGAGCACTGCGCCCCAAGCCCACCCAATTGGCTGAGAGGAGAAGCGATTATATTGGCCGGCCGGGAGCAGGAGCAGGGGGGAAGCTACTGAGGAGGAGAAACAGGGGGAAGCCGTCAAAGCTGCCTGCGACCTGGATGGGGTAAGTGCGGGGCCTTTTGAGGACAGATGGACAAACAACTGGGGGGGGGGTTGTTGAACGGGCAAGCGTCCGAGCGACTGGGGGGTCAGGTGGTTTGTTTGCTGCCCCCCCAAAAAAAAATATGGAGCACCCCCAAAAAAATATGGAGCACCAGCTGCCACTGTAAATACCCCTCACAGACTCAGCAAGACAGCCAGGCAGCATTTTTAGAAACAGGTCAGTAATGATAGAAAAACTATATATATATATAAATAGAAAGATTAGAAATACAACTCACCCAAACTGACGAACAATGCACTTATTACCATATCTCCATGAAGCATTAATGATAGTTCTCATATGATGTAGCATTTTTAGCTGCTTGCAGATTTTCCCACTAGGAAGAACACGTTTGTAGATTATTGTAGAGGTTTTGCAGTTCTATCCAGAATCACTCAAAGCTTAGCTCTTCACATGTGTATGAACAATTATAGTGATTTCCCAATTGATCAAAGTGCCAGCTCTGTACCAGACAAGGTACTGCACAGTCAGTTGTGTTGTGTAATATTTACCTTATCTGTGGAAATACAGATTGCTGTTAAAGCTAACTGATACATTTTTGTCTTATAAAAATAACAGAACTCCTTTTTAAATCATAACGCTTAATTTCCATGGACGTTTTTGGACGTTTTTACAGCCACTTTTCTGAGTGTTTTTTTGCAGCTTAAAAACGGCTCTCCATGTTAGTCCATGTATGGCCTCATGCCCACCATGACGTTTTTGAGCTGTAGATGGCTGAGCCGTTTTTAAGCTGCAGAAAAAAAACAGGACCAGTGCGTTCTGAAGCTCCAGCGTTAGAGCTGTAAAAACGGCAGATGTTAAAAAACGCTCAAAAACGCGCAAAAACGCTCAAAAACGCGTAAAAAAGGCTAAAACAAGTGGCTGTAAAAACGTCCATGGTAATGAAGCCTAAACATCAACTGTCCATTGGGATTGTAGGGAGGCAATGTCACAATGATAGTGTCTTTTAAAAGTAAATCTGTATTTCAGTTAAATTTTTCCAAACGGAAAGCTCTGCTAAGAGCAGATACCACTGGATGTCTGGTATTATTTGTACTGGCCACGAAAAAACTGCATTAGAATCCCATTTTGATTTAATTTCAGTCAAATTCTGAAATTCTCTGGCTTCAAAATAAAACAAATCTCTACCTTGTATAATCTGCCTCATCTCTACCACTTGTATTGTGACCTAATCAATCTGCTTACATATTGCCCAGCCACTGAATGATATTTGTGGCTATTGTCTCTCAAATAATACATTTTAATGTTTATTGTAAGATAAAAATTCCCTGGTATCTTTCTATTTGCTTTTTCTATTAGGTTGTTCTATTCATTTCTATTAGGTTGTTTGCATACGGTCTGGATATATGTAAATTTCTAACAAACACATACCTAAATTAGATCATCTGAAAATTTTGGAATAATGTGAGATACAGGGAGGGAACGGTACATAAAACTTCTTTTTTTTAAAAATTAATTCAATCGTATTGGGGTGGTGATTCTATATTTAAGCCAAGTAAATGTACAAGTTAAAAAATCAATTACACATCCACAATATGTGTTGCTTATATATGGTGCCAGAATATGGTGTTTGTTGTGATTTCTATAAAGTTTACACTGTTCAATAACACTATATACATCTTCCATGTAATTTAAAGGATTGTTTTTATCAAAGTCTCATTAACCACTTGACCACCGGAAGGTTTTTCCACCTTCATGACCAGGGCATATTTTGCTACTCGGCACTGTGCTACTTTAACTGGCAATCAGGTGGTCATGCAACACTGTACGCAAATTACATTTATATCATATATTGGGTGCATCAGAAACTCATAAACTCTGTAACAGTTGCACCCTTTTAGCGTAGCACCTGTCAGCAGCCCCTTTAAGCCGTTGGAAGGATGTTCTTCTTGTAGCAAGGTCTCTGGCCTTGTCCAGTCTAATGAGAACTTTCCTAGCCATAGATAGCTGACATCCTTCTGTATGTGGTGGGTTGTGAGGCATAGTGGGTGCAAGGTGGACAAAGTTATTGGGTGCCAGACACTTCTTGGATGTAAAAGAGGTTTTTTTCTCTCTTAAAAGTCTTTTTTTATATTTTTGGGGTAAAGAGAGTTGGGGCAAGGACACCCTTAAGTAGTTGAAGATTCAATTGGCAGACTCCAAGACTTCAAAAGGAGGACAGCCGTGCAGGGAAAGGCCCCAGCAAAACGCCACATCTGAACATGCAGGAATGCTGTCTCCTATGGCAACAGTCTTTAACAGTTCCTAATTCAAACATAACAGTTCCTTCAGCTTCACAACAACTGCTTCTTGTAGTTATTCAACCCTGAGCTCCCAGTCTCTCACTAGACCCTCTGATTCACTGACTCTGAATCCCTTGCGCTCCTCCAATATTTATGGTGGTATCTCCGTGAAGAGTCACCCAAGCTTCCCCGCTGGGTCCCTAACTTGGCAGTGGCACTCCAGATACTTCTCAAGCTTCACCCCTGCTGACCGGCTCGGTCCCTGGCTTGATTTACAAAGCTGCTCTGCAAGCGTCACCTTCACCGTGCTGGTTCGGTAAAAATGCTGCTCTGGTACTTGCTTCAGTTACTCACTGGGGTCCCTGGTAATAAGGTGGTTGGTCCCTTTTTGTCAACAGCTTCTCTTCTACCTCCAACCACTGACAAGTTCTTTAACCGGCAGAACCGTCACTTCTAGTTGGACTGCAAGCTGCAATCCCAACCCTGCGCTGCTCTCTTACTTCTGGATAGGCCCTCACACAGCCTAGCAGCCAGATGCCCTGGGTGAGTTCCAATCTGCGGCCTAGCAGCCCGGGGCACATGACACACATCCACCCAGACAGCCGTCCAGGTGGCACAGGACATGGATCACCTGACTCCACCCAAATATATAGGTTCTCCCAGCAGACCAAGGGATTCAAGACAACCCTTGCCCATTGGCTGAGATACCCCATATACCCATAACCTGACCTTGGGTTTTCCTTCTTATATCTAGTACCACCAAGTACCCGGCCACCTAGTGGTAGAAAAGAAAAGTGCAACAAAGCTAAACTTAGATCTCTATCAATCAACCAGGATAGCTACTCCTGGCAAGTAAATTTGTGAGGAGCTCCCTGCCTAAACTACAGGGTGCTACATTCTGCTGAAGAGTGTTGCTCTCCCTGACCTTGAAGAACAGCACAGAAGGAGGGAAGCCATAATGAAGGACTGTATTTGGCTGCTGCTGCAACCTAGAACTCTGTTTGACTCTTGCTGCAGCCTAGGGAAAGCCCATCCCCCTTTGCAACATGGCATCATGAAAACTTTTGATTGGCCAGCAGGGTTGGGAGGAACTGTATTAGCCACCATATTAGCCCCACCCACCCACAGCCTAACACAACACAGTTTGTATGGGACTACGTGGAGAGTGGGGTGCCTGGATCAGTGCGTATGCCTAAACTATAATTAATTTAGCTTCGGAACTTGTGTTCAGGCAGTCCCCAAGTTACAAACATACGACTCATACTTACAAACGGAGGGAGACAACAGGAAGTGAGAAGAAATATACCCCTAGGTGAGGTGAAACTTTCTGACCAGGGGAAAAGAGAGCAAAACAAATCTTACAGGGGTGTTAACTCTTTCTTATGCTATCCAAAAAACGAATCAAAGTTATTTTTTTTAGCTGGAGTTTTATTTAAAAAAATGTACGTATTCCGACTTACTTACAAATTTAACTTAAAGCGGTAGTTCACCCTCTCGTACTTGATTTTACCATCGAGACAGGCATTGTAGTGCGAGCTACAGTATGCCTGTCCCGATTTTTTTAACCCCGTACTCACCTCGTAGTCGTCCATCGTAGATTTCGGCTCCCGCGGGGAATGGGCGTGCCTATGGAGAGGGAGGATGATTGACGGCCGGCCCTGGCACGTCACTCTCCCCGAAGACAGCCGGAGTAGGTCTCGGCTCTTCACGGCGCCTGCGCACAGGCTATGCGCACGCGTCGTGAAGACCAAGCCTATTTCGGCTATTTCCGGAGAAGCGTGACGCGCCAGAGCCGGCCGTCAATCATCCTCCGTCTCCAGAGGCACGCCCATTCCCCGGTATCTTCGATGGACGACTACAAGGTGAGTATGGGGGGAAAAAATTCGGGACAGGCATACTGTAGCTCGCGCTACAATGCCTGATTTAAAGGTAAAAGAAAAAAAATTATTTTTTTTCCCGTCGATAGGGTGAACCCCCGCTTTAAGAACAAACCTACAGAACCTTGTTTGTAACCCAGGGACTTATGGGGCTTAAGTACTGGTAGGCTAGCCATAGATTATGCAATTTTCTTTATTTTAATCACAGGTTGAAGGAAAGATAATTGCTTGATTCTGCCATCAACACAGTCAGTAATGAGGTAGGAATCCGCTGTGCTATTGTGTTCTGACAGTGGGAGGTTTTCCACCAAAATACAATGAATACTGCTGCAAGCAATAGCTGCCGGCAGTGATTGTATGAAATAAAAACCCCAACAGTCTGGTTGTACTGAAATCCATCAACAGACCAATTTCAGTACAACCAGCCTACCCTCAGATGGATCAAAATTTGAATCTGTCTAAGGCCGGCTTTATTGCATATGCCCCAAGGTACTTAATGAGCCAAGTTCAAGTACTGAAGCTGCTGTTCCTGGAGAGCTGCCTGGAAACTGCTGTTCCAATGTACTGTTGTCCCTGATCCAGAGAGAAAGGGCCATATGATGCTTTTATTGGATCTTGGCTGCAGAGGGCTGTTCTTGTAATTTGGGAATTGATTTCACTTTCAGTGATAACAGTAAGCATAATAAATAGAGAGGGTAAATCTCCCTAATGGGGGCACAGTCATAAAAACCTGACAAGTGTTCTAATCCCTATCACTATAAAAGTTTTGATTGTAGTTATACTTTAAATTAACTAAATAAATGGACGTGTATTCT
Organism: Rana temporaria; assembly: GCF_905171775.1. Taxonomy (NCBI): domain Eukaryota; kingdom Metazoa; phylum Chordata; class Amphibia; order Anura; family Ranidae; genus Rana; species Rana temporaria. The sequence continues at coordinate 401,916,223 of NC_053490.1, forward strand.
GTAAATACATTTATATTTTACAAATTCCTACTGAGTTTCCATTGGAGGTCATACAGTGTTTCTCTTGATTCCAGCTACTATGTTTCTAATTTCCTTCACTCAGTCCCTGAAGAGACTGCTTACGTGATATGTCATTCTTGTTCTCCACATAAATAATGTATATAGGTTGATTTTCAGAGATAACACTATCTGTTACTTGAACCTACGTGGCTGTAAATATTCCCTGCCCTGTGCTAATCAAACACTATCTTTCCTATTTCAGAACTTCAGGAAAAACTGTGACAGATAAATAAAAAACATATTGATCAAAGTCATTGGTAGACAATTCCTACTGCTGTCTAAAAGTAAGAAAAGACAAAAAGCTGACTGGTAGTTGCTTAAAAATGAAATATAATATTTACTGATTCAATTATATAACATATCTGTCTGTCATATAGTATACTGTATGTTGGAAGTGGTCACAGTGTATAAAAGCTCATAGATATTACCGTATTTATCGGCGTATACCACGCACTTTTTTGCCCTGAAAATCAGGGCAAAATCGTGGGTGTGCGATATACGCCGATACCCGCTTCCCGCGCTGTGTTTAAACCACTGCGCCGGCATATACTGAGCGCAGTACACTAGGGGATAGTCGGGCAGGCTCAGCTCCTCTCGCGGTCACGTCCTGTGCGTCCTATACGTCCTTTACGCGAGGACGCGATGGAGGACGGGCAAGACACCGACGAGGGGCATCCAAACTGTAAGTATTTCTTTTTTTCAGGAATTTTCCTTCAAGTTCGGGGGTGCGCACTATACGCCGGGGCGTGTTATAGCAAGATAAATATGGTAAATACAAATTTCGGGAAGGAACAATTTGAGATGAAGAAAAAGTCATAGATCAGATGTTATTTTCTAAATAATACTTTTGTTTTGTTTTTTGGTTAGGAGTTAAAAATATACTGGGAGGGAACTCCTGCTGCCATGGAGTACATCAGGAAAGAAAAATTAAGGTAAGTATTTGTTAAGAAATTTTCAGTTTCCTGACAGACTCTGTGGCAGCATACGTGTGGGAAATAACTCGCTGTACACACCTGGCTGGGCAGATTGCAGAACAAATTAAGATTTAACCACTTGCCGCCCGCCAATGACATATTGACGGCGGCAAAGTGGTTGTAGAATCCTGACTGGACGTCATATGACGTCCTCAGGATTCTGAGCCGCTGCGCGCCCCCGGGGGTGCGCATCGCGGCGATCGTTGTTGCAGGGTGTCAGTCTGACACCCCGCAACACGATCAAGGTAAAGAGTCTCTCACGGAGGCGCTTTACCACGTGGTCAGCCGTGTCCAACCATGGCTGATCACGATGTAAACAGGAAGAGCCGTTGATGGCTCTTCCTCACTCGCGTCTGACAGACGCGAGTAGAGGAGAGCCGATCGGCGGCTCTCCTGACAGGGGGGGTTCGCGCTGACTGTTTATCAGCGCAGCCCCCCCTCGGATCGCCACACTGGACCACCAGGAAAGCCCACCCTGGACCACCAGGGAAGGGCAAAAAAAAAGTCTATCTGAAAAAAAAAAAAGCATTAAAAAAAAAATGCCAATCAGTGCCCACAAATGGGCACTGACTGGCACCATGGGTTAATCAGTGCCGCCCCACAGTGTCCATCAGTGCCACCCCACAGTGTCCATCAGTGCCACCCCACAGTGTCCATCAGTGCCACCCCACAGTGCCCATCCATGCCCAGTGCCCACCTATCAGTGCCCATCTGTGCCACCCATAAGTATCCATCAGTGCCACCCATAAGTGCCGCCCATGAGTGCCCAGTGCCGCCCATGAGTGCCCATCAGTGCCGCCCATGAGTGCCCACCAGTGCCGCCTATGTGTGCCCATCAGTGCCGCCTATGTGTGCCCATCAGTGCCGCCTATGTGTGCCCATCAGTGCCACCTATGTGTGCCCATCAGTGCCACCTTATCTGTGCCCGTCAGTACTACCTCATCCATGTCCATCAGTGCCATCTCATCGGTGCCCAGGGGGAGTGTAATGGCGCTTGCAACAGGATCTAATTAAAACTAAATATCAATAACGATTTCCATAATGTGAATAAGTGGTCAGAAAATGTGCTCCACTGGTTCCTGTGTAAAATGTGTTCCACTCTGAATAAAATCATATACCCACCCAACATTAACTGAGTAATGTGGAGAGTAGTAAGAGTGGATAAATCATGATAAAAAAGACAAATGTGCCAGTGACCCGCACAATATTAATAGCGAGTGATCTGGAATCGTTCAGATAAAATTAACAAGCAATAGCTATCTTCATAAACATATAACATATATAGTGCAAATATGCAAATGAGCTCAAACCAATCCAAAGTGCATAGTGTAATAAATGAATAATATCCATAAAAGTGAAAAAAACATCAAAAAGTGGAAGAAATAAAATTCCAATCCATGCATAAAAGTGAAAAAAATTTCAATCCAAAAATGACTGCAGTGAAAAATGTCCCATATAATTCACCAAGGAATAAAAAAAAAAAAAAAAAAAATATATCAAGAAATGTCAATATAAAAAAAATGATATATATTTATATATATTTATATATAAGAAACGTGTCCAGTGCAATAATAACATGAAGATGAAAAACAATCCAATCCAATAGTCAAGAACGCAATATCAAGCAAAGAATGAATGAATATAAAGTGCATCTGTGCTTCACTTCTATTAAGATTCCATGATGAGTGCTTCAGTGCAAAGTAAAAAACGTGCTTCCAAAATGACAGACTCCAAACCTTTCCACAGTGCAGTAGTGAAGATGGAAATAATTAATACAAGCCCCTTACCTTGAAGCGGCTTGTATGTAAGCCTTATAACATGTAAATGAAGGATGTCCCACAGCCAGCCTGCCGTTCTTACACTGCATAAACAGAGACCTGATCCCAGCAATGGCACTCAAAAAGAACACAAGGAGGCTTCCATAGCGTAAGACCATTCACAATTTAATGAGTAAAAACAGTTAAAACACTTACAGACAGAGCTGTATAAACAGCGTGTAGTACGATCGGGTCTCCGCTTTGCGGCCGCGAGCAGATCAAGTCACCAGCAATCCTCCTCTTCCTCACGCGTATCGTAAGGATCACACGTTACTTAATCATAGGATCATAGGTGCCCATCAGTGCCGCCATATCAGTGCCCGTAATTGAAAGAGAAAACTTACTTATTTACAAAAAAATTAAAACGTAATTTTTTTTCAAAATTTTCAGTCTTTTTTTAGTTGTTGCGCAAAAAAAAATTCGCAGAGGTGATCAAATACCACCAAAAGAAAGCTCTATTTGTGGGGAAAAAAGGACGCCAATTTTGTTTGGGTACAGTGTAGCATGACCGCGCAATTGCCATTCAAAGTGCGACAGTGCTGAAAGCTGAAAATTGGCTTGGGCGGGAAGGTGCATAAGTGCCCTGTATGGAAGTGGTTAATTAACACCGTCAACTGATAGTACTTGAAAGCTAAAATTAACAAAACATAATGCAGCTGGTTCAAACAATAATGGGACATAAATGTGTTGATCAAAGACCAAGAGGCAGCTTTGCAGATCACTTCGGGGGCAACATGCCGCGAGGCTTCCCAAGATGTTGAGACACTTATGGTTGAATGCGCTGTCACCGCCTCCGGAGGTGCCAAGCCCTTGGCTTTATAGGCCCATTGGATAGACAGGACAATCCAAGCAGCGATGGATCTGATAGAGACACGCAGCCCCTTGTTCTTCCCTTGGAAGAAGACAAAGAGATACTCGGACTGTCGAAACGGAGCAATGGGCTTCAGGTATTGTCTCAAGGTGTACCCTACATAGAGGGGATTCACCTCCAAGCTTTTGGCTGAGCTAAAGGTGGGAAGCACAATTTCCTGATTATGGAAGATTGAGGTAACTTTGGGGTTATCCGCCAGCATCAGAATTAGCACCACTCTGGGAAAAAGGTTAGGAAAGGCTTATTTGAACCCAAGGTAGGAGGACAGCCATCTGGGTCTTTTGGAGGAGGACAAAAAAGGAACACAGCGATTTGGCTCAGAGCAAAGATGATTGGGAGTAGGGTCCTATAGGGTAGGAGTGGAAATGGGGCTAAACCCACACATTTGCTGCCATGGAGTCTGTCAGGAAATTAGAATATTACTGTACATAAGACCAATAAAAAAAAGTATTTTTAATTCAGAAATGCAGTACAGTATGCACTCAATACTTGCTCAGGGCTCCTTTTGCACAATTTACTGCAGCAATGCGGTGTGGCATGGAGGTGATCAGCCTGGTGCACTGCTGAGGTGTTATGGAAGCCCAGATTGCTTTGATAGCATCCTTCAGCTCATCTGCATTGTTGGGTCTGGTGTCTCTCATCTTCCTCTTGACAATAATCCACAGATTCTCTATGGGGTTTAGGTCAGGTGAGTCAAGCACAGTGATACCATGATCAGTAAACCAGGTATTGATACTTTTGGCAGTGTGGGCAGGTGCCAAGTAGACATGTGCAATTTGTTTGGTTCCTAATTCATTTTTCGTTGTAATTCGATAAATTCATTAATTCGGAAATATTAAAAAAAAAAATATCGGAAATTAGAAAATCCTAAAATGCAAAAATAAGAATGAAAATAATACAATTCAAAAGAACAAATATCCGAAAATAAGAATGAAATAATTAGAAAACCTGAAAATTTGAAAATCCGAAATAATATCTAACTAATAATAATAATAACTATTACTAACTATTAAATTACAGGTATTGGAATTCCCTTTCCGTTTTTTCCTTTCAAATTTGTCTGTTAGTGAACGTAATATGAATTTATCCAAAGTTACGAATTATCCAAAATAATGACTGCCGCATCTAAACGAATGGAACATAACAAATTAATAATAAATAATAATAATAATAATAATAAAAACTTTTCATTATTATTAATATTTATTATTATTTTGTTACGTTCCATTCGTAACTTTGAATAAATTTGCATTTGTTGCGTTCATAAACAGCCAAATTTGAAAGGAAATTCCAATACCTATAATTTAATAGTTAGTTATTATTAGTTAGTTATTATTTTGGATTTTTGAATTTTCTGATTTTTGAATTTTAGAATTTTCAAATGTCAGAATTTTCTAAATTTCTGAATTTCTGAATTTCCTATTTTCCAATTTTTTTAATTTTCGAATTAACATAATAAACATAATGAATTAAAATTTTATGAAGTTTCAGAATTTTTTCGAAATAACGAATTTCAATCATAACGAATCACCCCAAAAAAATAAATAAAAATAAAAAGAATGAAATGAAAACTAACACATTTTTTGGCAGTGCACGTGTCTAGTGCAAGTCCTGAAATCAGCATCTCCATAAAGCTGGTCAGCAGAGGGAAGCAGGAAGTGCTCTAGAATTTCCTGGTGGAGGACTTTGGACTTGATAAAACACAGTAGACCAAAACTAGCAGATGACATGTCTCCCCAAATCATCACGGACTGCCGAAAATTTTGCATTTTAATTGGAAATCAAGGTCCCAGAGTCTGGAGGAAGAGTATAGAGGCACAGAATCCATGTTGCATGAGGTCCAATATGAAGTTTCCACAGTCAGTAATGATTTGGGGAGCCATGTCATCTGCTGGTGTTGGTCAACTGTGTTTTATCAAGTCCAAAGTCAGCACAGCCCTCTACCAGGAAATTATAAAGCACTTCATGCTTCCCTCTGCTGACCAGCTTTATGAAAATGATGATTTAATTTTCCAGCAGGACTGATAAAAGTACCAATACCTGGTTTACTGATCATTGTATCACTGTGCTTGATTAGCCAACAAGCTTGCATACCTGGGGTATTGTCAAGAGGAAGATGAGAGACAGCAGACCCAACAATTCAAATGAGCTGAAGGCTACTATCAGAAAAACTTGGGCTTCCATAACACCTCAGTAGTGCCACAGGCTGATTGTCTCAATGCCACGCCACATTAATGCAGTAATTTATGCAAAAGGAGCCCCGACCAAGTATTGAGTGCATACTATACTGTATATGGACATACTTTTCAGTAAGCCAACATTTCTGTATTAAAAACTGTATGATCAATGTGTGCCCACTGCTGCTCAACAGAAGTCGCTCTAACAATCCCATGCCCTTGAAAAATCCACTTGTAGTCATTCAGGGCCATCTAAATGGTGCATTGCTGAGCTTGGCCTTGGATCAGGCAGCAGGGCAGGTCTGGGTGCACACCTGTGCAGTGATATCATGGCACACATCAAGTATGACTTTTATTCACATGCCCCACTGGCTGCCCGATCTAAGGCCAACCACAGCACTTCACTATTCCGCTGGCTCTACAACTCACTTGCGCAGTTCAGAGACTGCAACACGTGGATTTTTTTAAAAAGCCTTTTACCGCCAGCTGCCTACAACCAAGCACTAAGGTGTATGTAAGGGGACACTGGTGGAAGGTTACACTGGGAGCTCTGCCATAGGGTGGCACACTGGTTCTTCTGCCGTAAGGTGGGACTCTGGGAGCTCTGCCGCAGGGTGGGACTCTGGGGGCTCTGCCGTAAGTTTGCACACTGGTCGCTCTGTCGTAAGGTGGAACTCTTGGGGCTCTTCCGTAAGTTGGCACACTGGGGGCTCTGCCGTAGGGTGGCACACTGGGGTGCTCTGCCGTAGGAGGGCACACTGGGGGCTCCGCTGTAGGTGGCACACTGGGGGCTCTGCTGTAGGGTGGCACATTGGGGGCTCTGCCGTAGGATGGCACACTGGGGGCTCTACGATAAGGTGTTACTCTGGGGGCTCTGCCATAAGGTGGCACACTGGGGGCTCTGCAGTAAAGTGGCACACTGGGGGCTCTGCTGTAGGGTGGCACACTGGGGGCCCTGCCATAGGGTGGCACACTGGGGGCTCTGCTGTAGGGTGGCACACTGGGGGCTCTGCCATAGGGGGGGCACTCCGTAGACTGTGATGTATAGGGAAAATGTTGGGACTTTGATGTAAGGGAGGACTCTGATGTGAGCATGGCGCTCATCCTGACTGCTGTAATGTATATGTTGTTTTGTTTGTTACTTACTCCTGACTCCTTCCTGTACTCTATACTTTATACTGTACATAGACCTGACCAAGGTGTTCATTGTCTCAACAGTTGCTTGTTTGTTTTAATTAAGTTCTTCTGTAAGGTTGCCTCAGTAAGCCAAAAATATCCTTTTTTGTGTGCATAAAAAAACATATATAATGGGAACATTTATTTTTAACTGAGATTTATTTGTCTCTGTGAGATTATCAGTTTGCGACACAGTATCTAGAATGTTATGGGTACAAGGACTGTGATATGTTTCCAATAAATGCAGATTCTGTTCAATCCTCCTTTAAGACTCTCCCACTGGCCATGCCCATTGTTCGCCATGGTGCACTATGCATCCCGAAAGGTCATCATCTCCCTGGTAGGGGTCCCAGTGCAGTATTTTGCCCAGGAGCCCATGATGCTGTTAAGGTGTCACTGCTCATAAGAGGCTCCTGGTGAATTTACTGGGTCACCAGCTCTAAGTCTCTTGCCACTCTGCATGTCGCCAAGCTTGGTGCCCCTCCCCTCCACATGGGTATGCCCACATTCATGTTGCGGCAAAAAGATGGCTGCCACGTGACAGCCATCTGTAAGCCTGGGGGCCCCATAATCTCCTATTGCCCAGGGACCCAATGAGTTGTCATTCCGCCACCCAATGAGTTGTCAGTCATACCCATTCCTGTATTGTTGGTGTTATTGGATAACATCTTGTCAAAATCTTATTGTTGCATTCATGTAAATAAGAGGACAGCATTATTTTAAAAATGAGAGCGAACACTTTATCCCAGTCTTCAAGAGACAAATTTTTACCTAGCTCTCACTCCCAGTCTCGGACATAGAAGGGGCGGTCGGGAAATGCATGCAATAATAATGTGCCATACGTTTTAGATAAAGCATGGGGGCATTTTGAGTCAGAAAGGCACAACTCCTTAAACCACGTTAAGTCCCTGAAGAGACTTGACCTATTTAGCTCTTTATAAAAATTACGTAGTTTAAAATATTGGAGCCACTCACCTGCCTTCGGGCAAGAGTGGGAACTGAGCTCACCCAAGGTTTTCAAGAATCTATTGGTGAATAAGTGCCAGATAGACGAAGGGTATGGTATGAATGAATGAGTAACTTGTACAGCGCTACAAACGCGAACTAAATCACCTCAAGGCGGTAGTTGCCAGCAAAAGGAAACTTTTGTCTGACATACCCGCTGGAAACCCTGGGTTGTCCAATATTGGAATTAGTGGCCCTGGGTGTGAAATACTTACAGTAGTAAATGATATATAAGAAGAGAGGTAGAGGTGGTGCTGCCTACTGGTAGTGTGTAGTGTATCAGGACAATGACCCTAAGCATACAGCCAAAGCTACAATGAAATGGTTTAGATCAAAGCATATTCATGTGTTAGAATAGCGCAGTCAAAGTCCAGACCTAAATCCAATTGAGAATCTGTTGCAAGACTTGAAAATTGCTGTTAACAGATGCTCTCTATCCATCCTGGCAGAGTTTGAGCTAGTTTGCAAAGAAGAATGGGCAGCCAAAGGTAGCTCTACAAAGTATTGACTCCGGGGGGCTGAATACAAATGCCTGCCACATTTTTCACATATTTATTTGTAAAAAAAACTTGGAAAACCATTTATTATTTTCCTTCTGCTTCACAATTATATGTCACTTTGTGTAGATCTATCGCATAAAATCCCAATAAAATACATTTAGGTTTTAGGCTACTTTCACACTGCAGCACCCGGCCTTTAGCACTAAAGCGCCGCTCGTTTTTGCAGTGCTTTAGCAGAGCTTTTCAGCAGCTAGCAGGGCACTTTTAACCACTTCTTCGGCCACTAGCAGTGAGGGGGTTAAAAGCTCCCCGCTAGCTGCCGAAAAGCGCTTTAGTGGTAACAGCCGGGAGCTGCCTGTGTTGCGGTGCTTCCGAAGCGATTTTCAGGCTGCCCATTTTTTTCAATGGACAGGGTGTTTGGGAAGCGCTATGTACATCGCTCCCAAACCACCCCAAAGATGCTGCTTGCATGACTTTTCCTAACGTCCCACAAGTGCACCATCCCAGTGTTAAAATTCACACTGAAATGAATGGGAGGCCATATTCAGGTGTTATTTAGAGGCTATTTCTACCGCTAAAACGTCTGAAGTAATGCCTCAGCTGTAACATGACAAAATGTGAAAAATTTCAAGGGGTATGAATACTTTTTCAAGGCACTGTATATATTATTCATTTTCAAATTCAAAACGGAACAGTTACTTCAGTAGCAGGATTGCTTCCAAATATGTCCTGAATATCTGTGAGGGAATATTAGCCCCTAGCTATTGCAGAGCATCAGAGCACCTCTAAGGTCATAGCTCCCAACTGTTGCTGACATGGAGACAAGGTGCTTTGGAACAAGGTGCTTCAAAGCATCCACTCCTCCATGTTGAGGACATGTGGCCTGGTATAGTTAAAATCACTGCTCCTGAAAAAAAAAAAAAATAATGATTGATACGTGTCCCCCAGGGCAATACTTGGCCGGACCCCCATACCCCCCCCCCCTCTTTATGGCCAATTACTTGCATATAAGCCTTCAAAATGGGCACTTTTGCTTTTTCCTGTTCGACTCCCATAGACTTCAATGGGGTTTTCCGTTCGGGTTAGAACATTTCCCCTGTTTGGGAGTTCTGGTGCGACTTGAACGGGGGGGGGGGCGGGGGTGTTGGGGCTTGTGTTCGGCTCATCTCTACTAACCATGATTACTTGCAACAATCATAGCAACAGTATTGAAAATTGCCAAAATATTATGTTTTTGTGCAGTATTTTTCACACTGCCTATAGGTATCTCTATAGATAAATGCCAGTGTACATATGGTTTAGGAATTAAATGGACAAATTGTGGTTTAGCTGATTCCGTGTTAGTAAAAGACAATTCACGCTTTTCTGTCTGTTACAGCGTGATCAATGTGCTTACTCCATTACAAATGCTAGTTTTACCAGAACGAGCGCTCCCATCTCATAACTTGCTTCTGAGCATGCGCGGGTTTAAAACGTAGTTTTTGCCCACACCCGATCATTTTTTACAACCCGAAAAACGACTTTTTTAAAAACGACGTTAAAAAATGCAGCATGTTCGAATTTTTATTATGTCGTTTTTCAGAAGCCGAAAAACGATGTGAAGCCCACACACGAGGTGCCAAATTCAGATACAATTGTGTATCTTTAGGCGGGCGTAGCGTATCTCCTATACGCTACGCTGCCGTAACTTTGAGAGGCGAGTATGGTATTCAGAAAGATTATGCGCCCGAAATTATGGCGGCGTAGCGTATAGGGGCCGGCGTAAGCACGCCTAATTCAAATATGGAAGATGTGGGCGTGTTTCATGTAAATGAAGTGTGACCCCCACGTAAATGGCATTTCTAACGAACGGCGTCGTCCGTGAACGTATCCCAGTGCGCATGATCCTAATTACGCCGCAAATAGTCAATGCTTTCGACGTGAACGTAACTTACGCAAAGCCCTATTCGCGTACGACTTACGCAAACTACTTAAACGACGCAAAATTCGACGCTGGCCCGATGTCCATACTTAACATTGGCTACGCCTCATATAGCAGGGGTAACTTTACGCCGGAAAAAGCCTTATGAAAACGACGTAAAAAAATGCACCGGGCGGACGTACGTTTCTGAATCGGCGTATCTACCTAATTTACATATTCTATGCGTAATTCTCCAGAAGCGCCACCTAGCGGCCAGCGTATATATGCAACTAGGATACGACGGCGTAAGAGAATTACGTCAGTCGTATCTTAGCCTAATTTCGTTGTATCTTGCTTTCTGAATACAGAAAGAAGATACGCCGGTGCATCCTAGAATTTACGTGGCGTATCAATTACGCCGACATAAACTCTTTCTGAATCCGGGCTGATCATTATAAATGACGTTTTTAAAAACATCGTTTTTTTTCATGCCTAAAAATGATCGTGTGTACGCGGCATAAGGACTGATAAATTGCCACATTTGTCATTGCCAGTTATAGACCTAGAATACATGCTGTACCCAGCATTAAGGCAGTCAGAGTCATAAGAGGTGCATATTCTAATAAGCACTGCAGAGCATGTCATAAAATTGTAAGCTTGACTCACTTCAACGGAAAGGGAAGAATAATAATTGGGACAGGTTTTCTAACCTACCAAGCCATACGGTCCTCTGTTTAGCCATAGGTTGCCAAGCTCATGGGTCCCCATATGCCTCGTACACACGACCGTTTTTCCCGGCAGGAAAACTGCCATGAGAGCTTTTGCCCGGGAATCCCGGCCGTGTGTATGCTCCATCGCAGTTTTCCCAAAAAGGAAACCTGACGGGAATTCCCGGCGTTTTTTAAGTCTACATTTTGCCAGCTTAAAACACTGCGGTGGAGCATACACACAGCCGGGTTTCCCGACCAAAGCTCTCATGGCAGTTTTCCTGCCGGGAAACCCGGCCGTGTGTAGGGGGAAAAAGCTACCGAGCAGGTTCTCTGTTTTCCTAGCGGACTTTTTACCGCCAGGAAAACCGATCGTGTGTACTAGGCATAAAAGATATGAGGTCCATGACATCAATGTCTTAAAGAAAATGTCTTAAGGAAAACATCACCCAATCAAGCCAAAACAAAGTGGTTGGCTTATCTAATATATCCGGGCACTCTTATGCCCCATACACATGATAGGATTTTCCGATCATGTGTAGCCCCGTCTGAGTTTTTTCATCGGAAATTCCAATGAATTCCATCGGACTTTAGATATAGAACATGTTCTATATTTTTCCAATGGAATTCCAATGTCATTTGGCCAGGGAAAAGCCAGCATTAGACCATTCCCTAATTAAAAATTAGACAGGTATGTTACAAGAGGTCATTTTGGTAAGATCTATATTCTTAAACATCCTCTCACAAAAGTAAAACCTAGAGGACTCCCTTCTAAGTCAATTATATTTCTTTCATCCGACAAATTGTAAGTTGGTTTATTAATTCAGGAAGAGAAACCCCCTGTTTGCAATGGAAGAATATTTTACCTTTTATTCAACAATCCTTGGACTGCATTATAACTAAAAGCATTTTTTTCTTAGCATAACCATTCATTGTTCAGAATATTTTGACCTTGTGACAGTGTTGCCAACCTACCAGATTGAAATTTACTGGCACGACACCCGAAATTTACTGGCGCAGCCAAGTTTTTACTGGCATTTCACAAAAGTTACTAAATTACATTTTTAGGTACAAATTTCAGTATTTAGGCTACAAACAAGTACTCTAGGTAAATAGCAATGCGATTTAAGGTTTTTCGATATAATAAGGGCAAATTATTTAGTCACATCACCCCCTGCCTCCATCCCCCTCTGCCTCCAACACCCCCTGCCTCCATCCCCCTCTGCCTCCAACACCCCCGCCTCCATCCCCCTCTGCCTCCAACACCCCATGCCTTCACCCCATGGGCGTCCGTTGAACTTTTTTCAGGGAGGGGCATCATTTTAAGGTCATCCATGCTCGGTCCCTTGGGGGCTTTAGCATGGTGTCTGTGGACACGCTGGGGCCGCCACTCTTAAGGGACTACATTTCCCATGATGCCCCCAGTCCCCAGAATCTTCTGATTGGCCCTCTGCTGTGGCCACTCATTGCGAGGAAAACAGGAAGCAAGGCGGCGGCACGGCGAATCCAATTAGAGCCGCTCTCTCTCTCTCTTCTAGCTTCAGCTGCAGAGAGGGGGAGGGGGGCGATCAGGGGAGATATACAGTACAGCCAGCCCGCGGCTCTCCTCTCCCTGTCACAGCGCAGCTGCTCCATTTACCAGAGAACTCGGCAGCGGAGCTGTGACAGGGAGAGGAGAGCTGCGGGCTGGCTGTACTGTATATCTCCCCCGATCGCCCCCTCCCCCTCTCTGTCAGCTGGAGCTATAAGAGAGAGAGCGGCTCTAATTGGATTCACTGTGCCGCCGCCTTGCTTCCTGCCTACTGTTTTTCTCCCCGAGGATCATGGCACTGGTTTCTAGGGGGGGCAAGCGCCCTCCCTTGCCCTATTGAGCAGTTGCCCATGCTTCACCCCCCTCTGCGGTGCCACAATCTCCCCCTGCCTCCAGTCTCCCTCTGCCTCCAATCTCCCCCTGCCTCCATCCCCCTCTGCGGTGCCACCAACAACCCCTGTTTCCATCCCCCACCCTCTGCGGTGCCACCAACACCCACTGCCTCCAATCACCCCCTGCCACTAACACTCCCTGCCTCCAATCTTCCCCTGCCTCCATCCCCCACTGCAGTGCCACCGCAGCTACCATCACCCCCTGTCTCCAATCTCCATGTGCAGTTCCAAGCCAAACCGATCTCAGCTATTTTTACTGGCACATTCCCGCAACCATGGACATTTACGAACGGGGGAAAAAAGTGCCCGTTTTTACGAACTGTCCGTAAAAATACGGACGATTGGCAACACTGCCTTGTGATATGCATAATTTAGAAACTTTGCTTAAAATGGTATGTTAATTTATGCAGGAGCAGCCCTGGACAAAACTGCTTTGAGCCACAGAGCCATCTCTTACTACAATTTTTTTGACAGAACTAGCCATGGCCCATGAGTGATTTAAAATACTGCCAATGGCAGTATAGAACAGTCGTCAGTGTAAATATGCAAACTATCAGCTTCACAATGCAGAAAGCCTTGAAAGAAAGTGTATTTGCTTTGGCTGAACGATAGTAAATGGTCCTTGGCTAACCAGTAACCAGTTGCCTGACTTGGAGTCAGTAACATTGGACTTTCTAGTGACAGTGCCCATTCTCTAGTAATAACAGAGCAAACATTGATCAGCTTGATAACATGTTTCAACAGCTACAGGTGCCCGTGAAGTTTATAATGCTCATACATAAAGAAAATGCTTCTAGCTTCACCTTACAGCAGAAAAAATAGATATTACTGGAATGCATAGGAGTGAGTATCACTCAGAATAGGGGGAAGGGGTATTCACTAATGATTAGTAAGGCCCTCACAGGCTCCTCAATGTTTACTGATGTTTGCCAAGATCCCTACAGACATCTCACAGAACATGGCCTTGGGAAGACCCATTGACCTGGAGGAATGAAAATGTTGTTCTTATTGCATACTCTATTGCCCTCTGAGTCTAAATCTTCCTATATTTATGTCAACCTCCCATTCGTGTGTATGTAAACCATAACAAATTGGATTCATATCAAAGTTCCATTCCATTTAAAGGGGTTGTAAAGAAAAAAAATGTTTTCCCTAAATAGCTTCCTTTACCTTAGTGCAGTCCTCCTTCACTTACCTCATTTTGCTTTTAAATGTCCTTATTTCTTCTGAGAAATCCTCACTTCCTGTTCTTCTGTCTGTAACTACACACCGTAATGCGAGGCTTTCTTCCTGGTGTGGAGAAAGCCTCTTGAGGGGGGAGGGGGCGAGCAGGAGCGTCAGGACGCCCACTAACACACAGCTCCTTTCTCTATCTGCAAAGTAGAGATTGTCCTGACTTGCCTGCTCGCCCCCTCCCCCCCCAAGAGGCTTTCTCCACACCAGGGAGAAAGCCTTGCATTACTGTGTGGAATTACAGACAGAAAAACAGGAAGTGAGGATTTCTCAGAACAAATAAGGACATTTAAAAGCAAAGCAAAGGATGAGGTCAGTGAAGGAGGACTGCACTAAGGTAAAGAAAGCTATTTAGGGGGGAAAAAAATCCTTTACAACCCCTTTAAGTCCATCAAACTGACATAGACTTGAAAAAAAAATTCTAGTTTACTAAATATTTGTTTTAGTAACTTACCCAGATTTAACAGTCCATTTTCTACCTATGTGCAGTACCATCTAGATAGCATCATGGGCCCCTGGGCAAACAAATCCACTGTTGCCCCAACTAGGGAGGGATGGTGACCTGCAGCTCACTATGCGCGACACAGCATAAAGACAAAGGCCCAGATTCACAAAGGAGATACGACGGCGTATCTCCAGATACGCCGTCGTATCTCGGAGTTGTGCTGTCGTATCTATGCGCCTGATTCTTAGAGTCAGTTACGCATAGATTTCTATTAGATCCGAAAGGCGTAAGTCTCTTACGCCGTCGGATCGTAACTGCATATTTACGCTGGCCGCTAGGGGCGTGTACGCTGATTTACGCTTAGAAATATGTAAATCAGCTAGATACGCAAATTAACGAACGTACGCCCGGCCGACGCAGTACAGATACGCCATTTACGTTAGGCTTTTCCCGGCGTAAAGTTACCCCTGCTATATGAGGCGTATATGCGGCGTACCAATGTTAAGTATGGCCGTCGTTCCCGCGACGAAATTTGAAAATTTTACGTCGTTTGCGCAAGTCGTCCGTGAATGGGGCTGGACGTAATTTACGTTCACGTCGAAACCAATACGTCCTTGCTGCGTATTTGGAGCAATGCACACTGGGATATGTCCACGGACGGCGCATGCGCCGTTCGTGAAAAACGTCAATCACGTCGGGTCATGGTTATTTTACATAACACACGCCCCCCTGTTCCAAATTTGAATTAAGCGGGCTTACGCCGGCCGATTTAGGCTACGCCGCTGCAACTTACGGAGCAAGTGCTTTGAGAATACAGCACTTGCCCGTCTAAATTGCGGAGGCGTAACGTAAATCGGATACGTTACGCCCACGCAAAGATACGCCGTTGTACGAGAATCTGGCCCAATGTGGCTAAATGATGCTACATATTGGGTGTGGCTTTTAGGTCTGATAAGAAACAACAAACACAACCAGGAAACTATCCCAAAATAAATTCACACACTGCCCCTTGTATACACTGACCCTGTTTTCCACATTTTTTATTTTTTTTTATTGTTTTACATTTCTTCTTCTATTTTTTTACAATTTTGTTTTACTTTTTTTTTCACAACACTGTTGGAGCGGGTCTTTGGTGAGATATCAGGGGTCTAAACATACCCAGTTCGGTACCAATGATTATGGAAAGTAATGGGCCGATAAGTATGATATATTTACCACCCCCAGCTCCTTTGTCCGCTCCCTATCTGAAAAATCCCCAGTGCCCCACAGCAGCTGGAAGGAGCAGAGGGAAGCCAGCAGTAGGGAGAACACATTGCATGGCAGGTAGACGGCAGGGGGCACACAGTGGGGGCCCGGGCAGCAAGGGGAATTGCCTGTGAACAAAGTGGGTGATCAGTGCAGTGGTTTGGGGGATTACTAGAACTGATTTTTTTGTGTGACTCTCCCTGCAGCAGCTGAAAGCTGTCAGGGGGAGGAGGGAATGCTGTCTTTCAGCTGCTGCAGGGAGAGGCACACAGAAGATACGTTCCAGTAGTTTCCTCCACTTGCCACACTGATCACCCGCTCTCTCCACATGCAATTGCTCCTGCTGGGAAGGGGGGACCTAAAGGGGCCCCTATGCATCTGGGTCCCCTGAGAAGTTCTCATGTGTTAGGATGGCCCTGCCTATGTGTTTCTTTGGGTTGTAGCTTAAAATGTTTCATGTAGTTTTTTATCTCTGGTTTTCAGAAAAAAACACACTTCATGGTTTTCAGTGGTTTTGCATGAAAAACTAAGTCAAGTTAGAGGCTTAACACATGAAAACCAGAAGCACTGAAAATCTGCAACTGTAGCTTTGAAACTAGGTAAGAATCAGATATTATGGAGAATCGTAAATAAAACGCTGTCCAGTATACTTCTGGATACCAGCAATGGTACTGATGGTATAGATTCCTAACAATATTGGTGTTGTTATTTTGCCTGTTGTCTCAATCCTAGTGCATTACAGCTTTTGAAAAAATTGTATACTTCTGGATAAACATAAATTATTCTATAGGTCTGTATACCCAACATTCTGTATCTTCAAAGTTAGGCACTGGGTGGGATCAGTGCCGGCCCAAGACATTGTGCTGCCTGGTACCAAGAATGAAATGCTGCCCCCCCCCCCCCAAAAAAAAAATCACGCCCACCAAAATGCCCCACATCCACTATTTTATATCATGATAACTAAAGAGGACCTACCATGTCTCTATACATGTATAGGAGTATAAAGAGGACCTTTCATGGCTTTATACATGTAAAGGAGTATAAAGAGGGCCTGCCATGGCTCTATACATGTATAGGAGTATAAAGACGACTTGTCATGGCTTTATACATGTAAAGGAGTATAAAGAGGACCTGTCATGGTTGTTTACATGTAAGAAGGAGTATAAAGAGGACCTGTCATGGCTCTATACATGTATATAGGAGTATAAAAGGACCTGTCATCGCTCTATACCTGTATATAGGGGTATAAAAAGAGGACTTGTCGTGGCTCAATACATGTATGTAGGAATATAGGGCCAAATCCACAAAGAAATTGCGGATCTTAGTTTTAGGCAGAAAAGTTACACTGGCGCAATTTTAGTATTTTAGGTAGCGATCCACAGAGCACTTACCTCTAAAATTGCGCCAGTGTAGCTGATCTCCTTGCATCTTAAGCGATCCCTAATTAAAATGGGCGATTCCCATTTAAATTAGGGCGCGCTCCCGCGCCGGACGGACTGCGCATGCGTGTGACGTCATTTTTCCCGACGTGCATCGCGTATACGTAGTTTACGTCGTGCTTTGTGGATAGCGACGGGTTCGTAAAGTTGCGACGGGAAAAAAAAAGTTACGCGTGCGTATCTCTTTTGTGGATTTGGCCCATAAAGAGGACCTGTCATTGCTCTATAAAAAGGACTTGTTATGGCTCTATTCATGTATAGGAGTATAAAGAGAACCTGTCATGGCATTATACGTGTATGTAGGCGTATAAAGAGGACCTGTCATGGCTCTATACATATATATAGAAGTATAAAGAGGACCTGTCATGGCTCTATACATGTATGCAGGAGTATAAAAGGACCTGTGCATGGCCGTGGCCACAATGTCAGCTGGACACCCGCGATCGCTCCAGAGAGCCAGAACAGGGATCTGTCATGTAAACAGACAGTTCCCCATTCTGACAGGGGAGGAGAGACAGATCTGCTGTTCCTAGGGATTAGTAACAGAGATCTATCTCCTTCTCCAGTCAGTCCCATTCCCCCAGTTAGAAACATCTCCCAGGGAACACATTTAACCCCTTTCCTGCCAGTGACATTTACACAGTAATCAGTGCATTTTATAGCACAGATCGCTGTATAAATGTCACTGGTCCCAAAAAAGTGTCAAAGGTGTCCGATCTGTCCACCGCAATGTCACAGTCTCGCTAAAAATCGCAGATCACTGCTATTACTAGTAAAAAAATAAATAAAAATGCCATAAATCCATCCATTTTGTAGACGCTATAACTTTTGCGCAAACTAAGCAATATACACTTATTGGGCCAGATCCACAAAAACCTGACGTAACTTAAAAAATCCAATTTAAGTTACACTGGCTTAAAGTTTCTACCTAAGTGCCTGATCCACAAAGCACTTATCTAGAAATTTCAGGCTGTGTAACTAAAATTCCGCCGGCGCAAGGCGTTCCTATTCAAATGGGGCGAGTCCCATTTAAATGAGGCGCGCTCCCGCGGCGGCCGTACTGCGCATGCGCGTCGGCCGTACTGCGCATGCGCGAAGTTACGTTACGCCGAGTTTTGAGGATCGCGACGGCTTAAAGTTGCGTCGGGGAAAAAAAAAATGACAGCGGCATGCATTCCTGAGGGAGAACTCCATGCCAATTTTCAAAGAAAAAACCGGCATGGGTTCCCCCCCCAGGAGCATACCAGGTCCTTAGGTCTGGCATGGGTTGTAAGGAGACCCCCCCACGCCGAAAAATTGACGTAGGGGGTCCCCCTACAATCCATACCAGACCCGTATCCAAAGCACGGTACCCGGCCGGCCAGGAAGGGAGTGGGGACGAGCGAGCGCCCCCCCCCTCCTGAGCCGTGCCAGGCCGCGTGCCCTCAACATGGGGGGGTTGGGTGCTCTGGGGCAGGGGGGCGCACTGCGGGCCCCCCCACCCCAGAGCACCCTGTCCCCATGTTGATGAGGACAGGACCTCTTCCCGACAACCCTTGCCATTGGTTGTCGGGGTCTGCGGGCGGAGGCTTATCGGAATCTGGGAGTCCCCTTTAATAAGGGGGCCCCCAGATACCGGCCCCCCACCCTAAGTGAATGGATATGGGGTACATCGTACCCCTATCCATTCACCTGGAGGCAAAAAGTAAAAGTTAATAAACACACAACACAAGGCTTTTTAAAATAGTTTATTATTCTGCTCCGGACGCCCCCCCTGTCTTCGTTATTAGCTCAATTACCAGGGGGGGCTTCTTCTTCCGCTCTCCGGGGGTCTTCTTCCACTCTCCGGGGGTCTTCCGCTCTCCGGGGGGGCTTCTCCGGACTCCGGGGGGGCTTCTCCGGACTCCGGGGGGCTTCTTCCATCTTCTCCCCTCTTCCGCTCTTGACTCGGCGAACCCCGGTTCTTCTGCAGCTCTCCGGTGCCTTCTTCTTCAGCGCTGGCTGCCTGCTATGTTTGTGTGTTAGCTCGATTTCAAACAGGCAGCCGGCGCGGTCTTCTGTGACGTCAGGGTCTTCTGGTCTTCTGTTCTTCCGATGTTGTCTCGTCGCCTGTTGTCGCTGCAATGATAGAAGCGCGCCTTGCATCCCATTTATATAGGCATCACCGTCCCATCATGCTCCGGCAGGTACCCACGTGGTGGGTGCACGTGGGTAGGCACCCACCACGTGGGTACCTACCGGAGCATGATGGGACGGTGATGCCTATATAAATGTGATGCAAGGCGCGCTTCCATCATTACAGCGACAACAGGCGACGAGGCAACATCGGAAGAAAGGAAGAGAAGACCCTGACGCCACAGAAGACCGCGCCGGCTGCCTGTTTGAAATCGAGCTAACACACAAACATAGCAGGCAGCCAGCGCTGAAGAAGAAGGCACCGGAGAGCTGCAGAAGAACCGGGGTTCGCCGAGTCAAGAGCGGAAGAGGGGAGAAGATGGAAGAAGCCCCCCGGAGTCCGGAGAAGCCCCCCCGGAGTCCGGAGAAGCCCCCCCGGAGAGCGGAAGACCCCCGGAGAGTGGAAGAAGACCCCCGGAGAGCAGAAGAAGAAGCCCCCCCTGGTAATTGAGCTAATAACGAAGACAGGGGGGGCGTCCGGAGCAGAATAATAAACTATTTTAAAAAGCCTTGTGTTGTGTGTTTATTAACTTTTACTTTTTGCCTCCAGGTGAATGGATAGGGGTACGATGTACCCCATATCCATTCACTTAGGGTGGGGGGCCGGTATCTGGGGGCCCCCTTATTAAAGGGGACTCCCAGATTCCGATAAGCCCCCGCCCGCATACCCCGACAACCAATGGCAAGGGTTGTCGGGAAGAGGTCCTGTCCTCATCAACATGGGGACAGGGTGCTCTGGGGTGGGGGGGCCCGCAGTGCGCCCCCCTGCCCCAGAGCACCCAACCCCCCCATGTTGAGGGCATGCGGCCTGGCACGGCTCAGGAGGGGGGGGGGCGCTCGCTCGTCCCCACTCCCTTCCTGGCTGGCCGGGTAGCGTGCTTTGGATACGGGTCTGGTATGGATTGTAGGGGACCCCCTACGTCGATTTTTCGGTGTAGGGGGGGTCCCCTTACAACCCATACCAGACCTAAGGGCCTGGTATGCTCCTGGGGGGGAACCCATGCCGGTTTTGTTTTTTACAAATTGACGTGGAGTTCTCCCTCGGGAAAGCATACCAAATGCCGTCGCTGGAATGGGCCTTTACAAGGTGTGACTAACTTTACACTTTGTAAAACGAGCCCTAATTTTACACTTGCAAAATAACACTTACGGCGCAAAAAAGAAGCTAGAAAGCTTTGTGGATCGCCTTAAGTGCTAATTTGCATACTAGCAACGGCATTTCGACTCGAAATGCCCCCAGCGGCGGATGCGGTACTGCATCCTAAAATTAGGCAGTGTAAATCAATTACACATGCCGGATCTTCTGTGTAACTTTGGAAAAAGCCTTTTGAGGATCGTTTCCAAAGTTACACACAGACTGAACAGCACTTAAGTCGGAGTATCTCTTTTGAGGATCTGGCCCAATGTGTTGTTTTTTTTTTACCAAACATATGTAGAAGAATACATATCGACCTAAACTGATAAAGAAATGTATATATATATATTTGTTTATGTTAATTATAGCAAAAAGTAAAAAAAAATCTATATAATTTTTTTTAAATTGTCGCTATTTTTTATAGCACAAAGAATTAAACCGCAGAAGTGATCAAATACCACCAAAAGAAAGCTCTAAAATTTTGTTTAGGTACAATGTAAACAAGGTAAACTAGCATTGGGACTTTAAATGAGGCATATGAAAAACATACGCCTCCATCCCTGTTGGATACAAAAAAGAGGGGAGATTTGGGGACTTTAGATGAGATGCGTTTTTAAGCAAACAGTAAGTATAAATAAAGTTGTAAACGTTTTTAATCAGGCTCACACTTACCACCCAAACAGCAAGCCAAATTCAACTGTCTAACTGTGTACGTTAAAAACAGAGGATTGGTTGCACGCATTTGCAAGTACATGATTAAGCTGCAGAGCCATCGCCAAGGCTCTCTGCGTTCTGCAGTCCTAACTAAACGTTTAAAGTCTCCTCAATAGAGGCATATAAATACTGATGGGTAGATGGAGGACAGGTGACTAGGGTTGTGTCCCCGCCTCCACCTATGCTTGGTATGGTAGTAAGGAGCACTGGAAAAAAAACACATAAATGTATAAGGGTATAAAACGCATCTCCATCCCTGTATGGTATAAAGAAAACTAGCATTGGGACTTTAAATGAGGCATATGAAAAACATATGCCTCCATCCCTGTTGGATACAAAAAAGAGGGGAGATTTTTGGACTTTAGATGAGATGCGTTTTTAAGCAAACAGTAAGTATAAATAAAGTTGTAAACGTTTTTAATCAGGCTCACACTTACCACCCAAACAGCAAGCCAAATTCAACTGTCTAACTGTGTACGTTAAAAACAGCGGATTTGTTGCATGCATTTGCAAGTACATGATTAAGCTGAAGAGCCATCGCCAAGGCTCTCTGCGTTCTGCAGTAATAACTAAACTTTGAAATTCTCCTCAATAGAGGCATATAAATACTGATGGTAGATGGAGGACAGGTGACTATGGGGTGTGTCCCCGCCTCCACCTATGCTTGGTATGGTAGTAAGCATAGGTGGAGGCGGGGACACACCCCTAGTACACAGTTAGACAGTTGAATTTGGATTGCTGTTTGGGTGGTAAGTGTGAGCCTGATTAAAGACTTTTACAACTTTATTTATACTTACTGTTTGCTTAAAAACGCATCTCATCTAAAGTCCCAAAATCTCCCCTCTTTTTTGTATCCAACAGGGATGGAGGCGTATGTTTTTCATATGCCTCATTTAAAGTCCCAATGCTAGTTTTCTTTATACCATACAGGGATGGAGATGCGTTTTATACCCTTATACATTTATGCGTTTTTTTTCCAGTGCTCCTTACTACCATACCAAGCATAGGTGGAGGCGGGGACACACCCCTAGTCACCTGTCCTCCATCTACCCATCAGTATTTATATGCCTCTATTGAGGAGACTTTAAAAGTTTAGTTAGGACTGCAGAACGCAGAGAGCCTTGGCGATGGCTCTGCAGCTTAATCATGTACTTGCAAATGCGTGCAACCAATCCTCTGTTTTTAACGTACACAGTTAGACAGTTGAATTTGGCTTGCTGTTTGGGTGGTAAGTGTGAGCCTGATTAAAAACGTTTACAACTTTATTTATACTTACTGTTTGCTTAAAAACGCATCTCATCTAAAGTCCCAAAATCTCCCCTCTTTTTTGTATCCAACAGGGATGGAGGCGTATGTTTTTCATATGCCTCATTTAAAGTCCCAAGGCTAGTTTTCTTTAAGAAGCAAAACAGAAGCAAAATAAATGTCTTTTTAAATACAACAGTGGAAATGGGCCTTAAGGCTTTTTCCCTTACATTCTCAGAAATAAGTGAGAGAGGTATCCCATTAAAGTGCTGATTTAAATTAACTGAACGCTAGATTTTGTAAATTAGTTTTCTTGCTAACAACTTGTGTTTGAAAAATACTGAAACTATCTAAAACAAGGGTGTTATAGCAGGACACCGTGGCCCAGATTCACAGAGATCGGCGTATCTCTGTGCGGGCGTAACGTATCTCATTTACGTTACGCTGCCGCAAGTTTTTCAGGCAAGTGCTTTATTCACAAAGCACTTGCGTGTAAAGTTGCGGCGGCGTAACGTAAATCACCCGGCGGAATTCAAATTCGGCGGGTAGGGGGCGTGTATCATTTAAATGATGCGCGTCCCCGTGCCGAACAAACTGCGCATGCGCCATCCCTAAAATATCCCAGCGTGCATTCCTCTAAATGACGTCGCAAGGACGTCATTTAATTTGACGTGGACGTAAATTACATCCAGCACCATTCACGGACGACTTACGCAAACAACGTAATTTTTTTTAATTTTGGACGCGGGAACGACGGCCATACTTAACATTGACTGCGCCTCATAGACCCAGGGGCAACTTTACGCCGGGAAAAGCCTAACGTAAACGTCGTAACTTTACTGCGTCGGCCGCGCGTACGTTCGGGAATTTGCGTATCTAGCTAATTTGCATACTCGATGGGGAAATCGACGGAAGCGCCACCTAGCGGGCAAAAAAAAAAATTGCAGTTAAGATCCGACGGCGTAAGAGACTTACGCCTGTCGGATCTACTGAATATCTATGCGTAACTGATTCTATGAATCAGTCGCATAGATACGACGGCGCTAGGCAGAGATACGACAGCGTATCTGGAGATGCGCCGTTGTATCTCTTTTGTGAATCTGGGCCCATATTTTTTTATCACACGGTTGATTTGTGCCCGTAGGAATACAGATAACCGTCATTTTAAAATCTTCATTAGGCTGGCTTTACATCTTTCCTTACCACATCATGAATGCATTAGTATATTTGAATGGCACCCTAGTGCATTAAAGCAATGCAACTAAAGTTCCAGCACGCTACAACACATGGTAAAACACTACCATGACTTGTGGTGCCCTACATTGCTAAAAAAAAAAGGGTCAGATGTGGCTTCCTGTGTGCTAGGATGCTTGACAGCCCATTTAAAGTAATTAGGCTGCCTTAACGCAAAGCATGTTAATTCACAATGTAACAAATTTCAAAGTTGCAGGTCCACCAGCCAGTGCAAATAAGTTTAGCAGGATGTACACATTGCTAATTTTATATGACAGGGGGGGGTTTCAAGAAACCCTATACTCCGTAAAGGCAGCAGATCACAAAAGTCAGCACATAATCTGTGCAATATAGGTATTTATCCATACATAGATAAGTGAAAGAATATATATTTTTAAGGCATTATAGGTTCAGATCATTAAACTTCATCAGTCATTACTTACTACAATTACAGTAAGTGCCAAAGACAGCTGAAAATGATAGTCACATGGTAAAAATAATAAAACATAATTGCAATAACATGTATTACTGCTTAGTTTATCGAGCCTCGTGTAATAGCAGAGGAAATTTGGTTTTACTATTTGGTGTGAATGTATTCTTTATGTCTTGTCGAGATATTATGATATTTATAACAAAATATCTGGGCACTGCAGTAACAACATTTCTTGTTTAATAACACGTTCCTCAAGATTTGTGGTCCAATTTGTGAATTAAGCTTTCCTTTATATCTTTTGGTGTCTACAAGTATGGTATTACGTCCAAGACATTTAATGCTGTGATTCATGCAGTACACAATGGCAGGCATAATAATGTTGCTTTGCGTTTCCTTACTGCACCACTTCATATTTAACTGAGGCCAAGCTGTCCTCCTAAATAAAAAAAAGTGGAGTTTCTACTTTAGTGTTATGTAACATCGCAGTAAATCACCGCCTCTCACTGAATCATGAGAGAGCTGCAGTTGGCTGTGTTCTGTTATTCCTTACACTGATGCCAACTTTTCTTTCTTTTCTATTAAAAATGTATAAATGTCTTTTTACTGTATGATGCAATGAGCCTTCTCTAGCTCATTCCTGCTACGAGTGACTTAATACATTTCATTGTTGCGCAGTTCCTTAAAATCTGTATCATATTTTTAGAATGGACATTAAAGGCAAAAAGCCCCCAGCTGACTGGTTTGACCTTAGAGCTCGCCAGTTCAGTCAGTGTGTGCATGCAATACAAAACAGGGGTCATCTGACCATTTAACGTCACTATGCCTGGAAAATGATTTTACCAAGTAATTGATTCCAGCCTGAATGGATGTGTACAACTGTTGTATCAGTCTCGTAAATGATTACTCGCCCCACCTTACCCCCAGGCTATCTAGAAAGCAATGTTTCCGCTGTATTAATGTAGTTGTTTAATCTGTAATTTACACTTGACCCGCATTATATATTTTTACACATAAGGCTGGGAAAGTGTCTTTAACCCAAATGTTTTGATTTACATTATTTAGCAAACCATACAGTACTTTAGTGGGTCCCATAGGCGTGCGCACAGGGTGTGCCAGATGTGCCCAAATCACCCTTTACAGCACAGATTCCCCCTACTCCCTGGCTCCCCCTTCCCCCTGCAGTGCTACCAGCTTCCCTCCTCTCCCGCCAGCTGTTGCTGCAAGGATGTTTTAGGATGAGTGGAGGAAGGGGCCGGTAAATATGGAATTGACCATCCCCTTCCCTTTCTGAATGAACATCGTGAGTGATCAGTAGTGTGTGCTTGTACTTTGGGGTGCACACCCTAATGCAATATGCTGCGCACACCTATGGTGGGTCCTTATAATATGTATGCTGCTAAACCATAGCTTTGTGGTTTATGCAGGTTGTCCTCAAAATGAATATATGTTAGGGGCACTGAAAAGTTAAAGACATGGCATAGTTTGTCATACCTGGGTTGAGAGGCACAATATGAACCAGGGCCCTTGAGCTTCAATCTCAGTCTCCGACCTAAAGTGACACTGATGTTGCCCAAAAAATGTAACCACTTGAGGAACTTAGACATAAGAGATATTGCCTAAAAACTTCAATGCATCCCTAACTCATGCCCCTCTCCACTTACTGCAAATATGGGCAATTTTCTGTTTTCAAAACAACAGCCGGAAATTTCTATATATTACATTGCAAAATCGCCTGTCAAAATGCAGCCAGATAGACACTCTGTAAAATGATACTTGTGTATAGCCTAATAAATACAATACTGTACATTTTTTAATTGTATGTTTTATTATATTTACTATTATATGTATATGTAGATCAAAGTTTTGACATTTAATCTACATATGACATGAGTTATAATCTATTTGGACAAAATCTACCTTTGCAATGGTTACTGGGTTAAAAGTTAATTGGGAATAGTGGGAGCTGAAGAGGCTGCATTACTTACTTTTTTAACAGGTAAAAAGGCTTATTGAATATTGCACTTGACAATAGATATGAAAGCTACAGTCAGTAATAATATAATCAGTACCACATAGTCTTTAAACAAATAAGGGCTCATGCACACAGGATGTTTTTACAGCTGCTGTTAGGGGCATTTGACACTTTTTTCAACTGCCTCTAAAAGCCCCTCCATGTTAGCTGCAAAAAAACACATCTAAACGAGTTTGATGTTTTTAGGCGTTTTTAAATGATAGAGTTTTTAATAAAAAAATGCCCAAAAACGCAAACGCGGGAAAATGTGGGAACACGATGCTAAACGGGCGTTTTTTAGCTGCTGTAGCACTGGCGTTTTTAAAACGTCTAATATGAATAAGCCCGAAAGGATACAATTCTATTATTGAGTGCAATCTTACAAGTAAGGCAAGCTATACACGGTGAAAATTTCTTTCCTGCAACCACAGGTTGGTAGGTAGGAGTAGGAAGGGGAGGGACACAATTAAGACTCACCAGCTTAAAATGGGAGTCAGAGTATGGTATGCCTACACTAATTCTAGCACACACTAAAAGGTGCTACACTTACTGTATATAAGAGGTGTGTTATTGGCTAGATCACCAGGGGGTGCAGAAGCGTAAGAAAAACAGACACAGTCACCACATCTAATGATTGGTAAGCTGCAATATATTATATTTTTGGCTTTGGGTTTAATACCACTTTAAAGATAAATGTTAGGCAAACATTTAAATACAAATATAAAATACACATAAGGAAGCTATTTAACACATCAACGGATTTATATTTCTGTCTATCCACTCTATATGCACAGTCCTGTCACACAGCATAGCCAGGTGTATACCCCTCATGCTGTGATGGAATATAGTGATGTCTCCCTTCTACTTTCAGCCTTCTGACTGGACAGTGAAAAGACAGCAGTATGAGACTGAAATGAATGCTTCTAGTAGCATTATTCAATGCCTGACTGTCTACCAGTCATGCTCGCCCCTTTCTCAGTGCTACTGTATCTGGAAATGCAAGAGTCTGCTATCAAACCTGTTAGAGTCAGTTCACACAGGGGCAACACGACTCTGGCTGCGACTTTGCGAGGTGACCTGAACACTACCTGAGCATGCACCACAGCGCGATTTGGGGCGACTTACTTTAAGTCGCCTCCAGGACAGGCGACTTTCCAGTGGCCAATCAAACAGCAATCAGCTCTGTGGGAGGGAGGGTGGAGGGAAGGGTTTGCCTGAGAAAACAATTTTCTCTTCCTGTATTGTTGCTTCAGTTAAGACACGATCCGACTTTGGAGGCGACTTCCATTGAAATCAATGGGTACAAGTCGCCTAGAAGTCGGATTGAAGTAGTACAGTAACCTTTTCTGAAGTCGGAGTGACTTCAGTAGTGTACATTAACCACTTAAGGACCGCCTAACGCTGATATACGTCGGCAGAATGGTACAGCTGGGCACAGGTACGTCGCCTTTAAGAGCAGAGTCGTGGGTTGCTAGCGCACGGTTGCGACCCGGTCCGAAGGTCCGTGACCGCGCCCGCGGCACCCGCGGACCAGAACACCGCCGGCGTCCCGCGATCGTGTCACAGGAGCTGAAGAACGGGGAGAGGTGTGTGTGAACACACCTTCCCCTTCTTCTATGTGGCAGTGTCACTGATCATCTGTTCTCTGATATAGAGAACGACGATCAGTGACGTCACACCTACAGCCACGCCCCCTACAGTAAGAATCACTCCCTTAGGGCACACTTAACCCCTTAGCGCCCCCTAGTGGTTAACCCCTTCACTGCCATTGTCATTTTCACAGTAATCAGTGCATTTTTGTAGCACTGATTTGTCGCTGTGAAAATGACAATGGTCCCACAAATGTGTCAAAAGTGTCCGATGTGTCCGCCATAATGTTGCAGTCATGAAAGAAATCGCTGATCGCCGCCATTAAAAATGCCATAAAACTATCCCCTATTTTGTAAACGCTATAACTTTTGCGCAAACCAATCAATAAACGGGGATATTTATTATAGCAAAAATTAAAAAATATTGCATTTTTTTTAAAATTGTCGCTCTATTTTTGTTTATAAAGCAAAAAATAAATACCACCAAAAGAAAGCTCTATTTGTGGGGAAAAAAAGGACGCCAATTTAGTTTGGGAGCCATGTCGCATGACCGCGCAATTGTCAGTTAAAGCGACGCAGTGCCGAATCGCAAAAACTGGCCAGGTCCTTTACCTGCATAATGGTCCCGGTCTAAAGTTGTTAAGATGGCTCAATTCACTTCCATTGATTTTCTCAACAGCAGGACTTGGGGCAAGTTCAAGTCAGATCCCAAGTCGCCCCTGTGTGAACCGGCTCTTACTTACACTTGTTACATTTAAAAAATAAATGTAATGAATTATAAATGAATACATAGATGCATTTATTTGTGCCTTTTATATCTGCCTGGAGTTCAGCTTTAAGCTGTGAGCTAATACGTGACATACAGACCTGTAACCAAGGAAACAATAAAAAAGCGAGCTAGCTGCAAAACAAAATAATAAGATGTTTTAATAAAAAAGTGTGATACTTAGTATTATGAGTCAAGAAATGAAAATGAGAGGATGCAAGGTGTAAAGGAGTGGGCTTTAAGCATTTTCAATAAAAATAATATAAAAAAAATAGGTGCAAAGCTTGCCCAAATTAACTAAAACGTTATTCACTGTTAGAAACAAATTTATTCGAAAGGCCAGCTTCAAGAGGTTGTAACTCTAAAAAATATATATATATATATATATATATATATATATATATATATATATATATATATATATATATATTACATATCCCAAAAAATCATTGGTTTAGGCCGATATATATTCTTCTATATATATATATAAAAAAATCACAATAATAATGGCATATAGTACAGCCTCACAGATCATGAACACTGTAGATGAGATGAGTGGTGTGCCGATCAGATTGCTCCTGTCACATGTCACCATGCTCATGTCACACCATCACGGCAGCTTACAATCAATGTCTCCTGTCTGGATGGATATGCTCCCTGTGCAGAGCTCACCTGGTAACAGAACACAGGACTTGGTTGAACAGGGGCTTGTGGCACTCACAGCAACCCCCCCCCCCCCCCGCGTGGCTGTCGGTACTGTGAAGACAACCCCCCTGTAGGTGTGGCCCTTCCCTTACCGGGCAGTGGCGTCCTTTCTTCCTGTATCTCCACAAGAGTGCAGGCAGCAGCGGCGGTGGGGGTGTCCATTCCTCCAGCGCATGTCTCCTCTGCATGTCTCCTCTTCCTAAGCGCTGGGCATCCAATAGGACCGCCCAGCGCTTTGGCCAATCGGGAAACAGGTCTTACTGACCTCCCTCCTGATTAGCGGGAGGGGGCACTGTAGTGTGAAAATAGTGAAAATGTATTCGCTATGGTCACACAATTGGGTGGGATCAGGGCGCATTCTCTGCGCCCCGAGCCCACCCTATTTTGAAGCCTCTGGCTCTAATCAGGTGCTTAAAAATAAACATCCCCTCCCACCCTGCCATAGGAGTCCATGCATCCTGAAATAGGCTGGGCGCATTGGATTGGGAGGGCGGCAGCAGGGACGGGGGCGGCTCCTGTGCACCCACAATGCATGGGCCGCCACTGATGTGTAGAGTTTGACATTATCTGCAATAATTTTTACTTCATGCAGTGTGAAGTCTGGTATTTCCACAGCTAGCACAGTCCCACAAAGTTCAAGCCTATGAATTGCATGCTGAATAGAAACCCAACATGGGTTTGGTTGCAAAATTCTATTACCTTGAGGTAATCAACAGTTGCAATGGACTCAGTGGATGCATCTGAGAAAATCTAAGACCCGGATTCGGAAAGAATCACGTAAGTTTGGGCGGGCGTAGCGTATCTCATACACACTACGCCGCTGTAACTTAGAGAGGCAGGTACCGTATTCAGAAACAATTTGCGACCTAAGTTACGGCGGCGTAGCGTATATGGGCCGGCGTAAGCCCGCGTAATTCAAAGTAGGTTGGCAGTGGGCGTGTTTTATTAAAATAAACCGTGACCCCATGCAAATGAGGGGCCGAACGAACGGCACATGCACCGTCTGTGGACGTATCCCAGTGCGCATGTGCAGAATCACGTCGCAAATACTCAATGCTTTCAATCTGAATGTAAACTACGCCCAGCCCCAAGCACCATTCACGTACGAATTACGCAAACGACGTAAACCACGTAAAATTTGACGCTGTTCCGACGTCCATACTTAACATTGGCTGCGCCTCATATAGCAGGGGTAACTTTACGCCGGTCATACGCCTTACGTAAACAACGTATATTGATACGCCGGGCGCAAGTACGTTCGTGAATCAGCGTATCTTACTCATTTGCATATTTTTAATGGGAATGCCAAATGCGTCCAGCGTAACTATGCGCCCACGATACGCCGGCATAGGCAAGTTACAACGGACGGCTGAAGCCATGTTTCCAGCAAACAGTTCTCGTCGCCACTCTTGCCAGAGTGGGTATTGCTCACCCGGATAGGTCCCTCTTACTGGCCCAGCAGCCGGGATGGCGCACGGAATAAAGTACAGTCTCTGCCACAGAGCTTCCTTTGTAGGTGAGATTTTTTGGTCCAGAATCCTCTGCCACAGGATTCAGCACCCGGATCTCTTTAACTTTGCTTTACTAGAACTCTTATGTCGTGTACACACGGTCGTTTTTTGTGAAACAATATTTTTTAAAACGACATTTTTTTTTATGTCGTTTTTCAAAACGTCGTTTTTTGTGTCATAAAAAATGACCATGTGTAGGCTAAAACGATGTTTAAAACAACGTTTTTAAACCCGTGCATGCTCAGAAGCAAGTTATGACGCAAGCTTGAATGGAACAGAGTGACGCCGTACGTGCTGAACGTAACCGCGCTTTGCTAGAGCATTTTGAAAAAACGATGGTGTGTAGGCAACGTTGTTTTTTAAAATGAAGTTTGAAAAACATTGTTTTTTTTCATGCTCAAAAACAAGTTTTTTTTTCATCACAAAAAAACGTGTGTACAGGGCATCAGATCCGACAGGCAACACTGTCAGGCCTCTCGGTGTAAGGTGCATCCTTTGAAGGCCTTTGATGAAGTTTCCAGGCCTTCTCCCAAGGTACCAGCCTCTTGCATGGTCCTTACCATAATAGGTCCTCCCCTGGTCTCCTTCATCAAGTGTCTTCCTCCCGCGGGATGGACAGCAAAGGATCACCTCTTCAGTACAGGCCCCAGACAGACAACTGGGCCCAGCAAACGAAGCCGCAGCCCCAGGCCAATTAAAGTAGTAGGATCCCAAATTTTCTGGTGGCGTTATCGGAACATGTTTTCCATTGATGGCACCTCCACAATTTTGGGAATTCCACACATCCTGGAATTCATTGGCACTGTCTTGCCATTCCTCAGAATTGATGGGAAACTGGGGTAAAATATAGAAAATATTATTGATATTCAGTGATAACTCAGTTTTTTTCCCTAGGAAACTCAAAACCCTGAGACACAGCAGCCAGGTGTACCAGGTGTGACTAAACGTAGAAGGAAAAAAAGAAATCGAATGATTACAATACAGCTAGTTTTTTGAGAAATGCTTCAGCTGTCATAAGACAACAAGAAGGTGAATGTGATGCTGCTGGTACCCTTATTGCACACAATCTGCGCAGGCTGTCTATTCAACGTGACATATTTTAATCTTTATTCCATAAACTGCATGCCATTGGACTAAGGCTAGGTTCACAATTATGCAAATGGGATGTGGGTTTCTCCGCATCCGATTCGCATGGCAGGAGAGTGTGACCGGCTCTCAATGGAGCCAGTTTACACACCTCTGGGGCAGCCACGCTCTGCACTTAAAAAGGGTCCTGTGCATATTTGGCTCTGAATCAGGTGCAAATTCAGACCTGATTCGCACCTGAATCGGTGTACAGGGATGCATCGCATAAACCTGTTGTTAACCCCAGCCGCAGCAAGTGTGAACCCAGCCTAAGAGAACAACTAACACTAAGCATGGATATTGTAAGGTACTATGGATGTATATCTTATCCTTCAGTACCACCTGCTCATAACTGGAAGATGAACATGCCCCCACCCCAAAAAAAAGCACCTACAAACTGGCCAATAAATATATTCAACAATGAGCCCTATAAAAGTTACAAGATTCACAATACACAAAGGGGTAGATCCACATAGCGCGGCGCATATTCCCATCGGGCATAGCGTATCTAAGATACACTACGCCGCCGTAACTTTTTTTTTTTTTTTAAATCCTCAAAGAATGCGCACTGTAAGTTACGGTGGCGTAGTGTATCTTTGGCGGCGTAAGGGCGCGCGTAATGGGGGCGTGTTTTATGCAAATACGTTGTGACCCGACATAAACAACGTTTTTTTTTAACGGCGCATGCGCCGTCCGTGGGGGTATCCCAGTGCGCATGCTCGAAATAAACCGGAACAAGCCAATGCTTACGACAGTGACGTCATTCTACGCAAATCCCTAACGACTTACGCAAACGACGTAAATAATTCAAATTTCGACGCGGGAACGACGGCCATACTTAACATTGAGTACGCCACCATGTAGCAGCTTTAACTATATGCCGGAAAAAGCCGAACGCAAACAATGTAAAAAAATGCGCCATCCGGACGTATGTTCCTGGATCGCCGTAACTAGCTAATTTGCATACTCGACGCGGAATTCGACGGAAACGCCGGCGGAAAAATGCACCTAAGATCCGACGGCGTACTAAGACGTACGCCTGTTGGATCGATCCCTGATGCAGTCGTATCTTGTTTTGTAGATACAAAACAAAGATACGACGCGGGAACTTTAAAATTACGCGGTGTATCAATAGTTCGCCGGCGTAATTCGTTTGTGGATCTGCCCCAAAGTCTGTAGTGCACTATATTTTTGAATGGTTTGAAACATTTTTGTTAATTTGCACCATGTTTTCAAGTAAAACAGTTTTTTGTTTAATAAAGAAAGTGTTAATTTTTTTACGTATTTCTGTTATTGTTTTTCTTTTCTGTTATGCATTATGCATTTCCTCTATGCTTTAGGTCCCTTTCACACATGCGGACGGTACGTCCGCTTTTTCATCCATCCGTTTACGGATGAAAAAAGGACATACATTGATCCCTATGAGATAGTGGGTGTCAGTGGATAAACATCCGCTGACACCCGATCTCAACAGTCTCCGCAATCCTCCGATTCTGCAGACGGAGGAAAATCCTATTTTTCCATTTGTCTGCAGAGCTTATCGGGTGAACACGGACCGTGTTCCGATCCCCCCATCCAATCCCCCCCATAGGGGAGAGCGTAGATCTGACAGGTCGGTCCCTACACAGTGTGCAGGGACTGTCCTGTCATCAACCGGCTCAGCGGAGATCAGCGGAGCGATCCCCGCTGAGCAAGCTGAGGTTAACCGGGCGGATCATCGCGGATCCGTCCCGTGTGAAAGGGTCCTTACGTTGTAAATATAAGGAAATACACTCTATCGATAAAAATTAATAACACTTCCTTACAAGGAATATGAAACAATTTGATAAATAGTAACATGCAGCCTATTTTCTTACCTTTTTACACTCCCTTTTACTATGCACACTGTGAAGGACTTTTTGCCTATATGCTTCAGTTTAATTCTCCCTGCTAGTTTAATGCTGTGTGTGTTAGAGGTAAAAGGTGATTTCATGTGTGACTCATTCCTCTGCCTAACAGACTGTTGAAATGTTAATGTCCCATCCCCAGCCAGCTCTCTATTTTAAAGGGTAATTGATCTATTGTGTGTGTGTGAAGAAGACCTGTGTTTACCCTTAAGAAATGTGTCTACAGGGTCGGCTCCAAAGTGTCTGCCTATAATCTGTATGGGAGCCCCCAGTGTGTGAGGGGGGGCGGAGATTGTCATTGTAACAGTTTGTAACTACATATAAGCTAGGTGTTGTACCATTAAAGTGTCTCTTGTTCCAGCAGTAAGCTTTGGCTCATGTGTGGCTTATTGGGCGATCCCAGGAATTGTCATGAATTACCTCGGCCACCAGAGGGCGCTAGCGGCGCATCGGTACGCGCAATGCGCGCGCAATCGCGGCATCGCGCTCGTGCACGCGCGCACCGGCGGTAACGGCGCACGGGAGCGCGCATCGGCGGTAACGGCGCGCGGGCACGTGCAGGCGTCCATTTGGCGCCAAAACAAACCTACTTAAAGTGTCCTGGGAGCCTGGCCCCTTGCTGTCCGGTCTGCAGCGTTTCCTGAGACCACCTGTACCTGTACCTGTACCAACTACTCCTGCTTGATCCAGATCCTGATACCCGGCTTGTCTTCGTTGTTCCTGTCTTCCGCCTGCCCTGACCTTGGCTTGCTCTGACCATCCTTCTGCCTGATCCCTGGTACTCCGCTGACCGCCTGTTGCCGACCCGGCTAGTCGACCTCTCTGTTACCTGGGCCTCTCCTGTTACCAGTCCGGCTGCTCCTGCTTCTCCGGTCTTCTGGGACCCTGTTCAGTCTTCTGGGACCTGCTGCGGCCAGACTCTCTGAATACCTTCGTTTCCGGCTTACCTGCTGTTCCAGTGTTCCTGCATCCAGGCTGCTACTTACCGGCCTGCACCTGCCTTTCAGAGACTTCCTCGGACTCCGCAGAAGCTCCATCCGGCCCCTGCACCAGAGTCATCCCTGGCGCTTGTGCGACTCTGCATTCCCGCTCCCCCTGTCTACTCTACCAGGGGTCCGGGATCAGAGGAGCAACAGCAGCCACTTCCTGCACGTCGGGCTCACCCTTAAGGTACGTGACAGTACCGGACAGCCATGTCCGAGCCCGCGCAGGGAGTGGATCCGATGCAGGAACTCTGCCGCCATTTGGAAGGACTAACCCAGGCCGTCCGAACCCTGCAAGAAGGTTATACACGTCTGGAAAATCGGGTCCAAGCCTTGTCCACTCCTGCCACAGCCTCTGCGACTTCAGGGGCATCCGCTTCGCCATCAGTAATAATGCTGCCACCTGAACCTAAAGTTCCCATGCCCGAGAGGTTTGCAGGAGAACGTAACAAATTCCGAGCCTTCCGCAACGCTTGCGAATTATACTTCGCTCTCCAACCCCGGACTTTCTCTCTGGAAGCTACTAAGGTGGGCTTCGTCGTTTCGCTACTGTCTGGCGAACCGCAAACCTGGGCTCATCGCCTCATGGAGATCAAGGATGAATCACTTGACAACTTAACCGCCTTTTTCCAGGCTATGTCTCTGCTTTATGAGGACCCGCATCAGACCGCCACTGCAGAAGCTGCATTACATGCTCTACAACAGGGTCGCAGACCCGCAGAAGACTATGTGTCCGAATTCCGCAAATGGTGTTCTGACACAACCTGGAATGACTCGGCTCTCTGCTACCAGTTTCGCCTTGGCCTGTCCGAACCGCTAAAGGATGAGCTGGCCCGGGTAGGAGTTCCTGGGACCCTGGATGCTTTAATCAACTTGACCATCCAGATCGATCGGCGCCTGAGGGAGCGCAGGACTGAAAGGACCACTGCCCCATCCCGTCCGGTCTGGATGATGCCACGGGTACCTTCCACGTTCAATCCACCTCCACCTGCGCCCACAGCCTCTTCTATCCCTGATAATTCAGAGCCTATGCAGCTAGGCCTCCTTCGCCCTTCACTTACGCCGGAGGAACGACAACGCCGTAGGGCCAACAACCTGTGCCTGTATTGCGGGGAGTCCGGACACTACGTGAGGACCTGTCCTGCCAAGCTGCGTAAGTGTCAATCCTTGTCGTCTGTATCCCTACCTGTCCGTCCAAGCAATTCCACTCATCTGGCTATCCTTGTTTTATTCCAGCTTCCAGGAAGAACTATACAAACCAGCGCCATTATTGATTCAGGAGCCTGTAGCTGCTTTTTGGATCAATCATTTGCCTTCAGATATCAGATTCCCCTCCGCCCCAGGTCTACTGGACTCTCTGTGTACTTAGCAGACGGCTCGGTGTTAAAATCTGGTCCCGTCACCCAGGAGACCCAGCCTCTTGCCACCACCATTGCCGATAACCACCACGAACTCTTATGCTTGGATGTGATCAACTCCCCCCTGTTCCCTGTCATACTGGGAGTACCATTGCTCCAAGTCCACAACCCCCAGATTGACTGGGCCACTGGTAAAATTGACTTCAACTCTCCATTCTGCCGACAGCATTGTCTGCAACTACCGTCTCCACCCCTGCCATTACTCTGTTCGGACTCTGACATTGAGACTCGTCAATCCGTCCCAGAAATTTATCATGACTATCTGGATGTTTTCAGCAAAAAGGGGGCCGAGACCCTCCCACCTCACAGGGCCTATGACTGCCCCATCGAACTCCTTCCTGGTGCCGAAGTCCCCTTCGGAAGGATCTTCCCCTTAACCGGACTTGAACTTGAGACCCTGAAAACCTATATCGATGACAGCTTGAGGAGGGGGTTCATCCGTGCCTCCACGTCACCCGCGGGTGCAGGCATCTTTTTTGTTGAAAAGAAAGACCATTCCCTTCGCCCCTGTGTGGACTACCGGGAACTCAACAAAATAACTATTAAAAACAGATACCCTCTTCCCTTGGTACCCGAACTATTTCAGCG
Source organism: Rana temporaria (assembly GCF_905171775.1). Lineage (NCBI taxonomy): Eukaryota > Metazoa > Chordata > Amphibia > Anura > Ranidae > Rana > Rana temporaria. The sequence continues at coordinate 401,953,191 of NC_053490.1, forward strand.
TCTGGGGTCCGCGGTCATTTTTACTAAATTGGACCTCCGAGGGGCCTACAACCTTGTCCGCATACGCAAAGGGGATGAGTGGAAGACCGCCTTCCGTACCCGTTTCGGGCACTTTGAATATCTAGTCATGCCCTTTGGGCTCTGTAATGCTCCGGCAACATTCCAACACTTTGTCAATGACATTTTTAGAGATTATCTGGACCTCTTTGTGATCGTCTATCTGGATGATATCCTAATCTTCTCCCCTTCCCTAGAGAAACACCGGGTACATGTGAGGAAGGTGCTTGAACGTCTCCGTATCCACGGACTGTACGCAAAACCCAGCAAATGCGAGTTCGAGCGCCCCAGTATACAGTTTCTGGGACTTATCATCTCTGTAAGGGGCGTTGAGATGGATCCTCAGAAAGTTTCCGCAATACTTGACTGGCCAGCTCCGACTGACAGAAAGAGTGTTCAGCGATTCGTCGGGTTTTGCGAATTTTTATAGGAAGTTCATCAAAGCCTTTTCCAACATCATTTCTCCTATAACGGACTTGACTAAACTGTCTGCTCGGTTTCGCTGGACACCAGAGGCCCAAACAGCCTTCGAAACCCTGAAAGGCTTGTTCACCTCGGCATCCATTCTGAGACATCCCGACACAAGCCTACCCTACATTCTTGAAGTGGATGCATCTGAAACCGCGGTTGGAGCAGTCCTCTCTCAGAGGCAGGGTCCCAAGGCACTGCTATATCCCGTCGCATACTTTTCCCGTAAACTATCTGAAGCAGAAAAAAATTACGATGTTGGAGACCGAGAGCTGTTGGCGATAAAAGCCGCCTTGGAGGAGTGGCGGTATCTCCTGGAAGGCGCAGCGCACCCGATTTTGATTTTTACAGATCACAAAAACCTGGAGTACCTAAAGGTAGCCAAGAGACTTAGACCACGCCAGGCCAGGTGGGCACTTTTTTTTACGAGATTTTCATTCCACATCACGTACAGGCCAGGGTCGAAAAATGTCAAGCCGGATGCTCTTTCCCGCATGTACGCCAGTTCGGAGCCTCCCAATCCTCCGGATACTATTCTGTCATCAGGGAACTTTTTGCTACTACAAAGAGACTTGGTACCCCAGATAAGGCAGGCATCCGCTGGCATTTCTTCTCCACCTGATCCGGAGCTACAATCCAGGGATGGTCTGCTATGGTACCGGGATAAGATCTTCGTACCCGAGGGGCTGCGAGTTAATGTTCTGGGCTCCTGCCATGACCACAAGCTGGCTGGGCACTTTGGGATACAAAAGACCGCTGAACTTCTGCAACGCACCTTTTGGTGGCCCCAACTCCTGAAGGACTGCAAAGATTATGTGGAATCGTGCACTACGTGCATTCGAAACAAAGGTAGTAAACTCAGAGCCTGGGGGCTCCTTAAACCATTACCCGTACCGGAAAGACCTTGGAGAAGGATCTCCATGGACTTCATCGTGGAACTTCCCCCATCAGAGGGCTTCACCACTATCTTTGTGGTAGTGGACAGGCTGTCTAAGATGGCACACTTTGTCCCCTTAAAGGGCACACCCTCGGCTCCAGAGACGGCTAAAGTCTTCATCAGAGAAATTGTCAGACTCCACGGCGTTCCTGCGGATATTGTGTCCGATCGTGGAGTACAGTTCACCTCTAGGTTTTGGAGGGCACTTTGCAGTAGTCTCGAGATCGGCCTATCGTTTTCCTCAGCATACCACCCACAGTCAAATGGGCAGACGGAGAGAACGAATCAGACCCTTGAACAGTATCTCCGCTGCTTCTCGTCCTTTTCGCAAGAAGACTGGGTTTCTCTGCTGCCCTTGGCGGAGTTCGCCTATAATAATTCTATCCATTCGGCCACCAAACAGTCTCCTTTTTTTGCCAACTATGGGTTCCACCCACTGTTCCTCTCCAATTCTGTTCCAGAAAGTACGGTACCCGCCGTTCAAGACACCTTGGATTTCTTTAACTCAAATAACAGGATCCTGCAGGAAACAATGACCCAAACACAGGAACGTAATAAGGAAATCTTTGACAGGAGAAGAAGGGGGGAACTCAACCTAGTACCCGGAACTAAAGTTTACTTGTCCACTTTGAACTTAAGGCTCGCATGCCCTATGAAGAAACTGGGTCCTAAATTTGTGGGTCCCTTTGCTGTCAAGAGAAGGATAAACGAGGTGGCCTACGAACTTGACTTACCAGAGTCCTTTCGAATCCACCCTGTGTTTCATGTGGCCCTGCTCAAACCGGACGTCCCCAGCTCCTTCCCTGGACGGGATACCGATCCCCCAGAACCAGTATTAGTCGACGGTGAGGAGGAATTTGAGGTGGAATCTATCCTGGATTGCAGGAAAAGACGCAACCAAATTCAGTTCCTCGTTAAATGGAAGGGGTATGGGCCAGAGGAAAATTCATGGGAACCGGAGGACAACATACACGCCGAAAGACTAATTCAGTTGTTTAAAGACTCTCACCCGCTGAAGATGACTCAGTTGGGCATCCGGAGGCTGCCCCTTGGGGGGGGGGCAATGTCATGAATTACCTCGGCCACCAGAGGGCGCTAGCGGCGCATCGGTACGCGCAATGCGCGCGCAATCGCGGCATCGCGCTCGTGCACGCGCTCACCGGCGGTAACGGCGCACGGGAGCGCGCATCGGCGGTAACGGCGCGCGGGCACGTGCAGGCGTCCATTTGGCGCCAAAACAAACCTACTTAAAGTGTCCTGGGAGCCTGGCCCCTTGCTGTCCGGTCTGCAGCGTTTCCTGAGACCACCTGTACCTGTACCTGTACCAACTACTCCTGCTTGATCCAGATCCTGATACCCGGCTTGTCTTCGTTGTTCCTGTCTTCCGCCTGCCCTGACCTTGGCTTGCTCTGACCATCCTTCTGCCTGATCCCTGGTACTCCGCTGACCGCCTGTTGCCGACCCGGCTAGTCGACCTCTCTGTTACCTGGGCCTCTCCTGTTACCAGTCCGGCTGCTCCTGCTTCTCCGGTCTTCTGGGACCCTGTTCAGTCTTCTGGGACCTGCTGCGGCCAGACTCTCCGAATACCTTCCTTTCCGGCTTACCTGCTGTTCCAGTGTTCCTGCATCCAGGCTGCTACTTACCGGCCTGCACCTGCCTTTCAGAGACTTCCTCGGACTCCGCAGAAGCTCCATCCGGCCCCTGCACCAGCGTCATCCCTGACGCTTGTGCGACTCTGCATTCCCGCTCCCCCTGTCTACTCTACCAGGGGTCCGGGATCAGAGGAGCAACAGCAGCCACTTCCTGCACGTCGGGCTCACCCTTAAGGTACGTGACAGGAATATTCCTCCTCGTGGAATATTGGGTGATTTTCTTTATGGGAAGAAGGGAATGTTTGACGGGGATATCTTCCACTACCGTCACACACACGTTTCAGAAATATTTGGTTCAACTGACTGTGCGGAAATTCCTGTTGAGAACTTCAGGTCTTCAAAAGATCAGCTTGCTGCTAAAAGCCATAGTGGTGCAATACGCCTCTCCCCTGCTCTGATTGCTTTGCGCATGCAAGAATCTTGCTTGGTTATATATGGCTCCACAAGACTTATTAGCATCTCAAATGACTGCTGTGTCATCCACAAATAATTTTGGAAATTTTCTGGATTATTCTCCTTGAAGTTAGACAGCAGACTGACATGTGAGAATTCTGCAGTCTTTTGCCTAAACTCTGCTATTCCTTCTTTTTCTCCTCTTCTTCTGCTCACATACTACAAATCCCAGCATGTTTTATGCTTATATAGTATATATAGTTATGCCCTACCTTTCCTTAAACTTTTTATAGGCAGATTTGTAGTTCCACCCCTAAAAGAAAGGGACTAATTTCTGACATTTATAGCTTAATAGTTGGCACTATAACTCAAGTCCCTTTCTTATAAACACAAATGGGAAGAGGATTAAACTTTACAATGTACTCCACAAGATTGGGATACAATGATAGACAATCTTTGAGCCTGTACACAATCCCCCACTGTTAGGGAGATGGCAATCAAGCTTTTAACCAGATGGTATTATACCTCGGTTCATATCCATGCGACTGTATCTTCCCTAACTCCTCACTGTTATGCTTTTAAGCTGCCCAGCCCGAGGGACATTGTTTCAAATGTTTTGGTCCTGTCAAGTGTGGCATAGGATAGCTACCAAGATTTTGGATAGCCTGCTCCAATTACCTTCTTTCTATGTGTTTGCTTTTTAACTCTATGCCACACACCAAGAGGAACGCCTTATTCACTGTTTGTGTTGCAACGATTTGGGCAATTGCCCTTTAATAGAAATCCATGGTGTGACTGGAGTAAATTTTGGCCGCAGGGTGACCAAGAAAATAATGAACACTGATATATGATTGGATAACTTCAAATGGGACAGTAATATTCATTAACAATATCTCTCAAGAAATATGAAGATTTTATCCCCATGTACACTGTGAGGTCTATAACCAGGAAGTATAAAGCCTCGTACACACGATCGGTCCATCCGATGAGAACGGTCTGAAGGACCGTTTTCATAGGTTAACTGATGAAGCTGACTGATGGTCAGTCGTGCCTACACACCATCGGTTAAAAAAACGTTTGTGTCAGAACGCCGTGACGTAAAACACAACGACGTGCTGAAAAAAATGAAGTTCAATGCTTCCAAGCATGCGTCCACTTGATTCTGAGCATGCGTGGATTTTTAACCGATGGTTGTGCCTACTAACGATTGTTTTTTAACTATCGGTTAGGAATCCATAGGTTAAATTTAAAACAAGTTGGCTTTTTTTTAACCAATGGATAAATAAACGATTGCGCCCACACACGATCGGTTTGGACCGATGAAAACAGTCCATCAGACCGTTCTCATCGGTTTAACCGATCGTGTGTACGCGGCCTAACTCCTAATATGGGCATTCCAGGAAGTTGTGTTTATCTTGTCTGAGGCAGTTTTCCATTCACCTATTATTAAAGGGGTTGTAAAGGTAAAAAAAAAAAAAAATCCCCTAAATAGTTTCTTTATAGTCCTCCTTCACTTACCTCATCCTTCCATTTTGCTTTTAAATGTCCTTATTTCTTCTGAGAAATCCTCACTTCCTGTTCTTCTGTCTGTAACTCCACACAGTAATGCAAGGCTTTCTCCCTGGTGTGGAGTGTCGTGCTCGACCCCTCCCCACTAACACACAGCTCCTTTCTCTATCTGCAACGTAGGGACCGTCCTGACTCTCCTGCTTGCCCCCTCAAGGGAGGGGGCGAGCACGACACTCCACACCAGGGAGAAAGCCTTACATTACTGTGTGGAGTTACAGACAGAAGAACAGGAAGTGAGGATTTCTCAGAAGAAATAAGGACATTTAAACGCAAAATTAGGAGTCGATGGCTCTTCCTCACTCGTGTCTGACAGACGCGAGTACAGGAGAGCCGATCGCCAGCTCTCCTGACAGGGGGGGTTTGCGCTGATTGTTTATCAGCGCAGCCCCCCCTTGGATGCCCACACTGGACCACCAGGAAAGCCCACACTGGACCACCAGGGAAGGGCAAAAAAAAATAAGGGGCAATAGAAAAAAAAAAGTCAGTAAAAAAAGGGCAGTAAAAAAAAAGAGATGCCAATCAGTGCCCACAAATGGGCACTGACTGGCAACATGGTTCCAACAATGCCACCCCTTAGTGTCCATCAGTGCCACCCCACAGTGTCCATCAGTGCCACCCCTCAGTGCCCATCCATGCCCAGTGCCCACCTATCAGTGCCCATCTGTGCCACCCATCAGTGCCACCAATCTGTGCCGCCCATGAGTGCCCATCTGTGCCGCCTATAAGTGCCCATCAGTGCCGCCCATGAGTGCCCATCAGTGCCGCCTATGAGTGCCCATCAGTGCCGCCTATGAGTACTCATCAGTTCCGCCTATGAGTGCCCATCAGTGCCGCATACCAGCGCTGCCTATCAGTGCCACCTCATCGGTGCCCATCAGTACTACCTTATCGGTGTCCATCAGTGCCACCTCATCAGTGCCCATCAGTGCCGCCATATCAGTGCCCGTAATTAAAAGAGATACCTTACTTATTTACAAAAAAATTAACAGAAAAAATAAAAAACCTAATTTTTTTCAAAATTTTCAGTCTTTTTTTAGTTGTTGCGCAAAAAAAAATCGCAGAGGTGATCAAATACCACCAAAAGAAAGCTCTATTTGTGGGAAAAAAAGGACGCCAATTTTGTTTGGGTACAGTGTAGCATGACCGCGCAATTGTCATTCAAAGTGCGACAGCGCTGAAAGTTGAAAATTGGCTTGGGCGGGAAGGTGCGTAAGTGCCCGGTATGGAAGTGGTTAATTACCACCTTAGTCAGCCATAGAACCTGTGTCATTCATATGTGTTCGGTTTTAAAGGGATGAGGTGGCAACCCTAGCTTAAAGGGGTTGTAAAGGTACAATTTTTTTCCAATTAATGTGAGGCTTTCTCCCTGGTGTGGAGTGTCGTGCTCGCCCCCTCCCTTGGACTACAGGAGAGTCAGGACGCCGACTAACACACAGCTCCTTCCTCTATCTGCAACGTAGAGAGCGTCCTGACTCCAAGGGAGGGGGCGAGCAGGACACTTCACACCAGGGAGAAAGCCTCACATTACTGTGTGGAGTTACAGACATAACAGGAAGTGAGGATTTCTCAGAAGAAATAAGGACATTTAAAAGCAAAATCGAAGGATGAGGTAAGTGAAGGAGGACTGCACGAATGTAATGGAAGCTAGGAAAAATAAATTGTACCTTTACAACCACTTTAAAGCGGAAGTTCCACTTTTGGGTGGGACTCCGCTTTAATATGTGTTCAGTTTTAAAAGGATGAGGTGGCAACTCTAGTCAGCGGATACGTGTCAGCTGACACCCGCAGCTCCATAGAGGACAATGCAGTGTCCTGAAAAACTAACCGGTGGACTTGATTGGACAGCCCGTGTGAAAGGGCCCTATTGGGAACACAGACATCAATAAAAAGCCGACAGGCGTTGAAAGTTCAAACCCCTCTACACTCTTTCCAAAACTGTAACAAAAATGCTGCCTTTATATAAATATAAAACGACCCATGACTTTCTGCTGCAAATAAGAGGTTCCCCCCCCTTGAGCAATGTCCCTGCCAATGAGGCCAATCATTCCTAGCAATGTCAATGTTTGGTCTGTTGAACGAAGTTCTGTCCTCCAACCACACAGTGGCAGTGTCGGACCGCAGGACAGGATGACGGCTCCCGCCCCCGTTGCTATAGACTTACAGTTTGTTTACTTCCGCTCTCGGATTCCTGGCGGAGAAAACGGTTGTGGACGGGTAATGGCTGAATGAGAGGACTGGAGGGGGGAGCAGCTGAGCTCCAGGCACCGGGATCCCGGGCATGGCCGCCGAGGAAGAGGAGAATCTAGTGCCTGGTAAGTTCAGGCAGCAGCATCATCATCATCTCACCATGCATTCATCTCATGGGACACTCGCTGGCTGTATCTGCATCGTACTGTATGCCAGTCATCAGTCTGATGTGATATGATATACATCTTCCTGATAGTGGATTATGACAAGCACTGATGCGATCCATGGCCTCTCTGTATGGGAGGCAGTGACATGGTCTATGGAGGCTTTGTATTTTGTTATTGTCACTGACATGTTCTATCACCCAGGAGAATGGGATAGTCACAGATAACTCAACACTCACCGCCATTGTCTGCAGTACTTATGTATTACAGTAAGTGATATGATTTACCAGCCAGGGATGAGCGCAGACACGTCCAGACTAGGATCTGAATCCACGCGTGTGTGCCCACCAGGAGGCTGTCATCTGTATGGGTAGGGCAGCAAAAAATATAAACACCGGACAACTAAGGATGAGCTCTGGCGTGTTCGCATGCTACACGTGCAGAGCCCGCCAGGAAGTGTGCACGGCGCTGCGCTAATCACAGCCAGGGAGACATTTCCCGATCTCTGCAGCCGAGCATCGGGACAATGTCTCCCTGGCTGTGATTAGCGCAGCGCCGTGCACACTTCCTGGCGGAATCTGCATGTGTAGCATGCGAACACGCCAGAGCTCATCCTTACGGACAACAAACGGTTACAAAAGTTTTGCTTCCTGAGAAAATGCTGAACTCAAATATCATTTCGGAATAACTGTCACGTAGGAATCTTGAGAATTATAAAATGTAATCTTCAACAAATATACAAATTTTAATTGGATAATGTTTCCGACATGCAGCACATGATTGGTCCTTGCAGGTGGGCTCACACACATGGATTTGAATCCTTCATCCGAACATGGCTGAGCTCATCACGAGTGCCGACCTGTATTCCCCTTTGCTTCCAGGCCATGTTTTATTTTTTAGTGCTGTAATAGTTAGAGTGACAATTACTCAGTCATCCAGCACTGTACCCAAATTAATTGTGAGTGTATACAAAAAAAAATTATACACACACAGGGAGTGCAGAATTATTAGGCAAGTTGTATTTTTGAGGATTAATTTTATTATTGAACAACAACCATGTTCTCAATGAACCCAAAAAACTCATTAATATCAAAGCTGAATATTTTTGGAAGTAGTTTTTAGTTTGTTTTTAGTTTTAGCTATTTTAGAGGGATATCTGTGTGTGCAGGTGACTATTACTGTGCATAATTATTAGGCAACTTAACAAAAAAAATATATATACCCATTTCAATTATTTATTTTTACCAGTGAAACCAATATAACATCTCAACATTCACAAATATACATTTCTGACATTCAAAAACAAAACAAAAACAAATCAGTGACCAATATAGCCACCTTTCTTTGCAAGGACACTCAAAAGCCTGCCATCCATGGATTCTGTCAGTGTTTTGATCTGTTCACCATCAATATTGCGTGCAGCAGCAACCACAGCCTCACAGACACTGTTCAGAGAGGTGTACTGTTTTCCCTCCTTGTAAATCTCACATTTGATGATGGACCACAGGTTCTCAATGGGGTTCAGATCAGGTGAACAAGGAGGCCATGTCATTAGTTTTTCTTCTTTTATACCCTTTCTTGCCAGCCACGCTGTGGAGTACTTGGACGCGTGTGATGGAGCATTGTCCTGCATGAAAATCATGTTTTTCTTGAAGGATGCAGACTTCTTCCTGTACCACTGCTTGAAGAAGGTGTCTTCCAGAAACTGGCAGTAGGACTGGGAGTTGAGCTTGACTCCATCCTCAACCCGAAAAGGCCCCACAAGCTCATCTTTGATGATACCAGCCCAAACCAGTACTCCACCTCCACCTTGCTGGCGTCTGAGTCGGACTGGAGCTCTCTGCCCTTTACCAATCCAGCCACATGGCCCATCCATCTGGCCCATCAAGACTCACTCTCATTTCATCAGTCCATAAAACCTTAGAAAAATCAGTCTTGAGATATTTCTTGGCCCAGTCTTGACGTTTCAGCTTGTGATTGATTGTTCGATGATCACGCTTCAGAAGCTTTGCAATTTTAAGATTGCTGCATCCCTCTGCAAGATATCTCACTATTTGTGACTTTTCTGAGCCTGTCAAGTCCTTCTTTTGACCCATTTTGCCAAAGGAAAGGAAGTTGACTAATAATTATGCACACCTGATATAGGGTGTTGATGTCATTAGACCACACACCTTCTCATTACAGAGATGTACATTACCTAATATGCTTAATTGGTAGTAGGCTTTCGAGCCTATACAGCTTGGAGTAAGACAACATGCATAAAGAGGATGATGTGGTCAAAATACTCATTTGCCTAATAATTCTGCACTCCATATATATATATATATATATATATATATATATATTATATATATATATATATATATATATATGTGTGTGTGTGTGTGTGTGTGTGTGTGTGTATATATATATATATATATGTATATATATGTATTTATTTATTTTTAGACAGAACTTTCTTTTAATGGTATTTAACCGCTTGCCCCACCCAGCCGTATATGTACATTGGTCAAGTGTCATTCTGGAAGGACATACAGGTACGTCCTCCTAGAAGCGTGTCTCGTGCACAATAGCGCGTTGGAGCTGTGTTGGACCCAGCGGATAACCAATCGGTGTACTGGACCGCTGTGCTGTGCCGTGCCTTGGTACACTTTGATCACATATCCAGTAGTAAACTGGCTCTCATTTATGATGCCATTGCTTACTTCTGTGATTGGTCACAGTGATCACATTGTACAGGGTAATCACAGCTATCACAGTATTAAACAATGACATTATGCATGGATGTAATTACACAATGATTGCTTATACAGTGATCATTACTGTAATAAGCATTCAGAGTGTAAAAAATAAATAAAAAAAATCCAATCAATTTGGGGTGTAATTGTAAGTATGTCCATGCTGTGTTTGAGAAATAACTTGTTAAAATTAAAACTTTGTGAAAAAAAAAAAATTATTTTTAATTTTCCAAAATAACTTGCAGGGGTGACTTATCAGAATCTTGAAGCCCCCCGCCTGGTAAGTGGGTATAGGGTACATGGTACTGTAATGGCACTGCCTACTGGGCACACGGAAAGCTGTCTGTGGTGGCCATGTTGTTCAGATCCCTGGGTCCCCCATGCCATTTTTGTAGAATAGGGACACGTAGCAGTGAATTTCTTTCTATAATTCCAGGAGTGCACATCCATAGCCTAGTGTTACTAAACCCATAACCGTAAAATCTGTCTGTATACGCAGAATAGCATGCTTGTTATACTCACTGTGGAACCTAAGGGGTTAGTCCTCTGCATTGTGTAAAAAAGCTGTTTGATCTTGGATCCTCACTTTTTTTTTCAGTGTCCCCAATTAATCTCCTGATAGAACAGAGGGTAGGGGAAAGGCTGCACATGCTCAGTTTGGTGTGTATTGCTAGAGAGTGTTTTTTTTTTCTTGGGAGAGTGCATGTGATCAACACAGGGCCAATCGGCACTGTCCAGACAGAGTGTCAGGAGTCCTGCATCCTCATAGGATAGCCAGAGCAGTATGAAAACTCCTCCTACAAGCTTTAACCAGACACTGATAGAAGTCACAGGACTGATCTAACTGCTGATGAGAAAAGGTATTTAGCAGTTAATATTTACTAAAACCAGGGTTTGACAAATTTTCTTGGAATCTAGGAGCCAGCTAAAAAAGTTAGGAGCCAGAAAACACACCCCGTCCTGCCAAGCTCGCGTGTAGAAGCGAACACATACCTGAGTAGCGCCCGCATATGTAAACGGTATTCAAACCACACATGTGAGGTATCGCCGTGTTCCTTAGAGCGAGAGCAATAATTCTAGCCCTAGACCTCCTCTGTAACTCAAAACATGCAAACTGTAGAATTTTGTAAACGTCGCCTATGGAGACTTTAAAGGGAAACATTTATTTAGCCATTCCACGAGCGGACGCAATTTTGAAGCGTGACATGTTGGGTATCAATTTACTCGGCGTAACATTATCTTTCACAATAGAAAAAAAAATTGGGCTAACTTTACTGTTGTCTTATTTTCTCTAGTCGTCTTCCAGGACAGCCTCTTGAGACCTTGGGCTCCTCCCTCCGGGACAGGAAACACGTACACCCTTTTCTTTAAAGGGCAGTCCTCCAGGTCTCCTCCTCAGTTATTTGTGTTTCCTGCCAGAAGGGAAGGAGCACGTCAAGGGACTAAGAAAATGCTGAACTTCCCTCTCTGCCTTGGTACCCCTCTGTTCCTGGTCGGAAGAGGAGGTCACCAAGTTCCTGCTGCTGTCCTTACGCTCGGGGAGAGCGGGGACCCTTGGGGCTTAAAATCCTCCCCCCTATCCCCAGTACCTGGCCTCAGTAGCGTGGATTTCCACAGCAGGGGACTCAGCATGGCGGCGGTGAGTGACGCTGGCTTAGCCATGCCGCCCGGCACTTACTTCCTCTTCCGGAGCGGCGCTGAGGGGCGGGGCGGATTCGTTCCTCGGGCGGAAGTGCGTCAGAGGAACGAGTCATCAAGGGGCGCCGACGGATGTGGTCCCGTCCGTCAACAGGCGCAGCAGAGGAACGAAGGCTCCGGAGCGGCGTGTTTCACGGCAGCAGCGCTGTTTACAACACAGGGACTGATGGATGAAGCAAGGGCTACAGACTCCGGGTCCACCGTCTCCGGCATCTCCCAGGTAAGGGGGCGAGGCCGTTCTGCCTTACTCTGGGGGATTAGGTCTGGAAACAGACCACTATCACTTCTCCCTCCCTGGGTGGGGAACTTGGTGGAGGGACTCCCCCGCACTTATTTTCTGACCTATCTCACAGTGGTGTGTGGTCATAGGGGCTGTTTTCTGACGATTATGCTTGGCTATGTGTTTGCTTGCAGGTCAAAGCTCAGGACAAGACAGCAGTCCAGGCCCCAAAAAGAAAGTGCGCTGTGTGTGGGGAGAAGTTAGGCTCTAGCTGGAAAAAGCCTCTATGTGCTGAGTGCATCGCCAGTTTAGTTAAAGACGACTCCACTGCGGAATGTCATAAAGTTTTGACATCTGTCAGGGACGAATTGGCATCCACCTTCAGCTCCTTTAGGGGGATGATGGATAGGGTGCAAATGCCATCCCCAATTTATAAAGCCTCTAGTGCACCATCCTTGGTGGCCACTCCCGGAGTGTTTGAGCAGGAGGAAGAGGAGGCTGGTGGGTCCACACAGTCCCAAGCCTCTTCCCAGATGGACTCAGCATCGGGCTCAGAGGTAGAGGAAGATTCCTCCAGGGGGACAAGATACAAGTTATCTCTAGAGGACGTAGGAGAATTGCTTAATGCTATCTACGAAACCTTAGAGATTCGAGAGGAACCGGTCCAGCTATCAAAGCACGACCAGTTATACCAAGGGTGCAGTGCTCAAAAGACCAAGGTCTTCCCTGTCCACAAGTCGCTAATAGAAGCTATCTTGCAGGAGTGGGAGCAGCCTGAAAAAAGGCCCTTTTTTGCGGGGAATTTAAAAAGGAGATTCCCTTTTGAGGATAATGCATCACAGCCCTGGAACAAAAACCCCAAGCTTGATGCACCCCTAGCCAAGGTCTCTAAAAGAACCGACCTGGCCTTTGACGACCTTGGATGTCTTAAGGATCCCATGGACAAAAGGGGTGAAATACTACTCAAAAGAGCATGGGATGCCTCCACCATTGCACTAAAACCTGCTCTGGCAGCTACGTGCGTGGCTAGAAATCTAGAATGTTGGCTCAATCAGCTTCAAGCCCACATTACAGCGGGTACTTCTAGGCAACAGATTCTGAAATCTTTCCCGTTGCTTATGAAAGCTGTAGGCTTTCTAGCTGATGCTTCTTCTGAATCAGTGAAGCTGGCAGCTAGATCAGCTGCCCTGGTTAATGCGGCCAGAAGGTCAGTCTGGTTAAAGACGTGGACCGGAGATGCAGCGTCAAAACTAAAACTCTGCGGCTTGCCTTTTTCGGGGGACCATTTGTTTGGTCCAGGCCTCCAAGAGGCTCTGGAAAGGACGCAGGATAAAAAGAAAGCTTTTCCCGAGAGAAAGAAAAAAGATGGGAATAGAAAGTTTTTTCGAGGGTTCAAGCAGAACCAAAAAGACGATAACCGTCCTAAAAAACACTGGGCTAACCAGAAAGGACGAGGTCGAGGGGGTATCTTGTTCAACCCTCCTCAGGCTACCCCCAAAACCCAGTGACATTCAGGTCCCCGTGGGAGGAAGACTGGGGGAGTTCCTCCTGCAATGGACAAAGTCTACAGTCAGTCCGTTTGTTTTGGATATAATAAAAAACGGTTACAGACTAGAATTCCTGTCCCCTCCCCCTCCATTACTTCTAATCACCCAACTACCAAAAGATCGGGAGAAAGCGGAAGCCTTGAGCCTCCTCATAGGAGACTTATTAGACCAGAGAGTCTTGGTGGAGGTTCCCCTAGCGGAAAAGGGTCTAGGAGTGTATTCACACGTGTTTGTGGTGAAAAAACCCTCAGGAAAATACAGACTGATATTGAATTTGCGCCCCCTGAACAAGTTTGTCAGGTACAAGCGCTTCAGAATGGAGTCAATTTTTTCAGTGACCAATCTTATCTTTCCAAATTGCTTTATGGCCACGGTGGATCTGAGGGATGCATACCTGCATATCCCAATTCGCCCGGAAAGTCAGAAATTTCTGAGGTTGGCAGTGAAGATGGGGACGACAATCAAACACTTCCAGTTCAGGGCTCTCCCCTTTGGACTGTCGTCCTCCCCAAGAATCTTCACCAAAGTGCTGGCAGAAGCCTTGGCGCACCTGAGAACACGGAATATCACAGTAATTCCATACTTGGACGACCTCTTATTCTTAGCCCCATCAGGTCCCCAACTAGAGAGCGACCTAAGGGTGGCCCTGTCCTTCCTGAACTCCTTAGGGTGGTTGGTCAACAAGGACAAATCACAACTGGTACCTTCCCAAGAAGTCATGTATTTGGGATACAGAATTTCCTCGGTGGAAAGAAAGACCTTTCTCCCACTGGAAAAATTCCACAAATTGGAACAAGCAATTGCACAGCTTCAAACAAATTTAGAAGCCAGTATCAGGGAGGTGATGAGGGTCTTGGGACTCATGTCAGCATGTTTCCCAGCGGTGCCCTGGGCCCGGTTCCACCTACGCCCCCTACAGGGGCTTATGCTCAAACATTGGAATGGCAGGAAGGAAGGGTTGGACCTTCCAATGCCTATCCCAGACAGAATCAAAAGAGATCTGTGGTGGTGGCGGTCCAAAAAGAACCTAGTGGGAGGGCTCTCATGGCAACCCCCAACTGCCCTGGTGCTGACCACCGACGCCAGCGGAAAGGGTTGGGGAGCCCACTTAGAGGAGACTTGGACCCAGGGGCAATGGTCCTCTTCAGAAGTCCTAAAGTCATCAAACCAAAGGGAGCTGTTGGCCGTCCTAAGAGCCATACAGACTTTCGGGAGTCGCCTAGTAGGACAACACCTACAAGTAAGAACAGACAATGCGTCTACGGTAGCCTACCTAAACAAACAAGGGGGCACAAGAAGTCCAGCCCTTCAGGCCACGGCGACACAAATTCTAAGCTGGGCAGAGAAGAATTTGATATACCTTTCGGCAGTCCACTTGAAGGGATCTCTATACCTTTCGGCAGTCCACTTGAAGGGATCTCTAAACACCCTGGCCGACTTTCTCAGCAGACAGTCGATAAATCAGGACGAGTGGTGTCTGAACCAGGTTGTGTTCGAGCAAATAGTATCTCTCTGGGGATTACCAGAAGTGGACCTATTCGCTGCAGAAGGGAACAAGAAAGTTCCAGTGTTCTTCTCTATCCACCATCAGGACAGGTCGAAGGGTATAGATGCCTTCGCCCATCCCTGGCATTTCAACCTAGCATATGCCTTTCCCCCAGTGAGATTAATTCCCAGGGTAATTCAGAAGTTTATCAGGGAATGCACGGACCTAATTCTGGTCACGCCGTTTTGGCCGAAGCGGCCTTGG
The DNA here is from genome assembly GCF_905171775.1 of Rana temporaria. Classification (NCBI taxonomy): domain Eukaryota; kingdom Metazoa; phylum Chordata; class Amphibia; order Anura; family Ranidae; genus Rana; species Rana temporaria. Next base: position 401,968,571 of record NC_053490.1, read on the forward strand.
TTCACCAGCCTAAAGAAACTGGCTCTATATCCACCTTGGTCACTTCCGGAGAGAGAGGACCTACTGTCCATAGGTCCGGTTCTTCACCCTCGGATAAAGAGCATGAAATTAACTGTTTGGTTTCTGAGGAACAACTCTTAAAAGCCCGTGGTTTTTCAGATAGGGTAGTGAAAACCCTGCTGGAATGTCGCAAGCCAGTGACAAGGGCTATCTACTCCAAGATCTGGAAAAAGTTCAATTCCTGGAGGTTGGAGCAAGGGTCTTTCCAAACTAATATTCCAGCAGTGCTGGATTTTCTGCAAGCTGGGGTAGAACTGGGCTTATCCATAAGCACCCTCAAGGTACAGGCTGCGGCCTTAAGCATTTTTCTGGAGACTCCCCTTCAGCAAGATCGCTTTGTTAGGAACTTTTTCAAAAGCCTGGCAAGATCCAAGCCCGTTAGGGTTAAAGCATGTCCTACATGGGATCTCTCGCTGGTACTAAAAGCTCTTACCAACAAACCTTTTGAGCTGCTGGAGGAATCTTCTCTGAAGCATGTGACGTTGAAGACAGCATTCCTAGTCGCCATAACCTCGGCTAGGAGGGTTAGTGACCTTCAGGCCCTCTCTATTAGAGAGCCCTTCCTGAAGGTTTTAGATGATAGGGTCATTCTTAGGACGGACCCAAATTATTTGCCAAAAGTGGCATCGACATTCCACAGAACTCAGGATATTATCCTACCAACTCTGCATTCCTCGTCAGAGAGTGATGAGGGGGAATTGTCGTCCCTACTGGACGTTAAAAGAAATATTTTATTTTATTTAGAGGCCACTAAGCAGTTTAGACTTAGTGATTCCCTTTTTGTTAATTTTTCTGGTACCCGTAAAGGTTACGGGACGTCTAAATCATCTATAGCAAGATGGCTAAGGATGTTAATTACTGAGGCTTATCAGATAGGGGGTAAAGAACCACCAATTGTCAAAGCACACTCTACCCGGGCAGTTGCAGTTTCTTGGGCAGAGAGAGCCGGAGCTTCCCCGGAAGAGATCTGTAAGGCGGCAGCCTGGACATCCTATTCAACCTTTGCAAGGCATTATCGGTTGGACCTTATGTCAGATAAAGATCAGGCCTTCGGACGAAGGGTCCTACAGACAGTGGTCCCACCCTAAAAAAGAGTAAGTTTCTTGCTTATCATCTCAAGAGGCTGTCCTGGAAGACGACTAGAGAAAAACCGGAGTTAGGCTTACCGGTAACTCTGTTTCTAGGAGTCTTCCAGGACAGCCGGAGTTTTTCCCACCCGGTGTCAATCTAGGAACTGGTAGTGTGGTAATGATCTAACGATGTGTAGATTGTGTCTTTCAGAGTCTTCTGTTATTTCTCGGGCAAACTGAGGAGGAGACCTGGAGGACTGCCCTTTAAAGAAAAGGGTGTACGTGTTTCCTGTCCCGGAGGGAGGAGCCCAAGGTCTCAAGAGGCTGTCCTGGAAGACTCCTAGAAACAGAGTTACCGGTAAGCCTAACTCCGGTTTTTTTTGTCCCCAAAAAAGTGTGCTTGTAAGACCACTGCGCAAATACGGTGTGACAGAAAGTATTGCAACCACCGCCATTTTATTCTCTAGGTTGTTGGAATAAAAAAATCTATATAATGTTTGAGGGCTCTAATTAGAGGGAAGGAGATGGCCGTGAAAAACACATTAGAATTGCTGTTTTACTTGTAATGCCAACGGCCACCACAAGATAGCGCCAGATCACAGAAGGAAGCTTAGGCCTGCAAAAGGCCCCAAAGCCGCGGCCTCAATTACCGGCCGGTGCCACTTAGCGGCTGTCCTTCATTATGATTGACGTTGACCTAAATTTTTTGGATGTGATACAAGATGGATGTACACTCAGAATTTTTTTTTTTTATATATATATATAAAAGACTTGTCAAAAACTTTGTTGTGGGTTTATTTTACTTGATTTTCCTTGGTGAATGAGTAGGAGTAGTATGTACCCCCTACTAATTCACATGGGGGATCTGGGGGGCTTGCAGATTCGCGTAAGTACCCCCTGCACCCCCACAACCACAGAGCTAGGGTGGTGAGAAGAGGCTCTTGTCCTCATTAACATGGAGATAAGGGTCTTTGCTGGGAAGGGGGAGTTTCCCCACATGTTGAGGGCATGTGGCCTGGTATGGGCCAGATGAGGAGTGGGGCACACTAGTTCCCTCCTTTCCTGATCTGCCAGGCTGTTTCCCCATCTAAGGATCTGATATGGATTTTGGGGGGAGACCGCACACCAATTTTTTTATTTTTTATGGCCTGCGGGTCTCCCCCCAGCCACACCAGACCTCAAGTGGGGGTCAGCAACTTAACCAACCAATGACTAATTCCTGCAGCTGACAGCAGGGATGCGTCCCTAGTTTTTAGGACGCTAGCCGGTGCTGGCTCCTATCAACCAATGCAAAAACGTCCGTTGTTTACATCCATTTTGGTCCATTTCAACAGACCTGGACTTAGCCTTGTTCCATTTAAAAAAACTGACCCGAACAGATGCGTACACAGATGATCATCTGTAATATGCCCTGTGCTTGTAGAGTGACGTAATTAAAATTTGTGTCCTGTGTATGTCCCCTGTGCTTGTGCAGTGACCTTTAATGAAACTATGTGTCCTCTTTGCTAATGGGATGACCTGCAATGAAAAAGTGTGCTTTCTCAGGTCGTCTTCCAGGACGGCACCCTGAGAGATGACTGGCTCCACCTGACAGGAAACGCAATCAATCAAGAGGTTAAAAACCCCGCCCCTCCCTGTGCTCCTCAGGTTTTGATTGTGTTTTCCCACAGCAAAACGTTTGTTATTTTTCTTATAGACCGAAGGCCTGTGGCTGGATGTCCCCCCCTGGGAGCTGGGCCGCAGGCATTGGGTAGCCTCTGGGCCCAGTAGGATGATCTTGTCCCTCCTGGGGGGTATCCCCTTTTTTTTTCTCCCTCTTGAGTACTGAAGGACCCTGGATACAGTGGTGTACCCAGAACTTCAGGGGCCGTTGTTCCTTCTTTTCCCGCCTTCCTGTCTGGGTGTCCATTCCGGAGGCGGGCTGGCTTGTTCATCTGCTGGGAGGATCGCTCCTCTGATAGTTGCTTCACAGGCGCGGCTCGCTGGTGAACTCCGCTCGCGCGTCTATCTGACTGCACTACAGATTGTCTTGTGTTCCATATTATTTTACTGTGTGGCACAGCAGAAGATGCACAACAGGGGAGTTGGTGTATTTCTGTGTTCATATTGGTCTTATAACCGTATTTGGTGGTTCGTCAGAAATATGCAACAAAGAGGTTGAGTTTTTCTGTGTTATATTTTTAGGCCTACGGCCTCATCACCCAGAAAACGCCCAATCTCGTCTGATCTCGGAGGCTCAGGCCTGGTTAGTACCTGGATGGGAGACCGCCTGGGAATACCAGGTGCTGTAGGCTACCGTGTTCTGCTGTACATCCGTAAAACACCACAGTAAAGAGTCCCGTCCTTTCTGTTTTTTTTTTTATCAGTTATGACCTAGCTAGCTGCACTCCAGAAACACACAGCAGTTATGCTCTGCATGTGCCTTAATGTTTTTACATATTGGCTGCACATCTGTAGGCCAGACTGTGAATACTCTCTGTCTACATTGAAGTTCAGATTTGTTTTTTTTCCCATATTTGATAGGTTGGTTTATTTAGTTAGCCACACTCGGATACACATCATTATTGTCTATGCGTGTGTCCTTTCTGTCCAAATCTATTGTGCTGTGCCCACTATATATGACCTTTATTATTGGTGATATTAATAATGCATTTATCACCATCTTTGTATTTTGGCCCTTTTTTTTCCATGGAAGGACCAGGCGTTCTGGGCGCAGATGTCGCATGTCAGAAATCCTCAGCCCCTTACATTCAGGAATGACAGAGCCATTTCCTAGGATTAAAGCCCAGTAGGGTTAAAGCACTCTGGAGGAAGGCGATAAAGAATCACCTTGTTTAGTAGGAACTTGGGAAGTTCTAATTAAAGGAGTACTATGGCCTAAAGATGAAGTATAAAGAGGTTTTCCCAACCAAATAGGTTACGGCTTGGTGCATGGACTTAATTTCGCCCTTCTAGCAGAACTAGATGTACCAGTATGAGTGTTCTACTCCTGCTATGGACTTTAATTTCCTGAGTAGGCACTCAGGCCTAAGTAGAGCCACAGAGTGGGCATATCTTAAAAACTCAGGGTTCAAGCTTCTGTTGATCTATTGGGCTTCCCTTTAGTCTTGCTGATGCAACAAAATGAACAAAAAAGGGTTGTCTGTCAGGGGCCCTCTTTTTTTGCAGTTTTAATTCCATGAACAGTGTAGTAAGACAGACCCTCCTACTGTTCGATCTAGTCTCTTGTATTACAACACAGGTCTCCGATTAATCTTTTTAGTGGCTCTAAGTAACATCTACAGGCTCAACAGCCCGCGGTTGTTAGATGTGGGAGGCAGGCAACATTGCTAGCCTACACATGTTTCATGTTTTTATGATTTCATCTGGAATGGCCCACTAGTCCCGGCATCTGAAGCGAAGAAGGCAGGGACATTGGTGTAGTAGACCTGCAGATCAGCTGCATGATCCAGCTGAGATACCTTCATCAAACATATGGAGGTTAAAAGTTCACTGCTGAGCCGAGGTTCGCCAAGAGGTTCTTGAAGTGGTCCCGCCCTATGGTAGGCCTGAAGCTACTTGCTTCTCTCTCAGGGTGCCGTCCTGGAAGACGACTTGAGAAAGTACCAGTTACACTTACCGGTAGCTGGATTTCTGGGAAGTCTTACAGGACGGCAGGCCTACTTCCCACTGCTCTTGTTTTAAATATATTGGTTGTATTGGGTTGTTGTGGTATGTTTTCACTCCCGTGCACTGGTGTGGCTCTATACTTTGACACAAACTGAGGAGCACAGGGAGGGGCAGGGTTTTTAACCTCTTGATTGACTGTGTTTCCTGTCAGGTGGAGCCAGTCATCTCTCAGGGTGCCGTCCTGTAAGGCCTCGTACAGACGGATGGACTGTCCGCTAAAAAAGGTCCGCCGGACCGTTTTCAGCGGACATGTCCGCCCGGAGATTTCTGTCTGATGGTTGTACACACCATCGGACAGAAATCCGCGCATACACGATACGCAGTGATGTGGCCGCGGCGTCGGCGCGACGATTACGCGGCGACGTGCGCGGCCCTGGAAGGTCAATGCTTCCACGCATGCGTCAAATCACTTCGACGCATGCGAGGGATGGCGGCCGAGCGGACATGTACGGTGAGTCTGTACAGACGACCGAACATGTCCGACGGACAGGCTTCCAGCGGACATGTTTCTTAGCATGCTAAGAAATTTTTGTCCGCTGGAAAGCGGTCGGCTGGACAAATGTCCGCTGGAAACCTGTCCGGTCGGCCGTACACACGACCGAACATGTCTGCTGAAACTGGTCCGCGGACCAGTTTCAGCAGACATGTTCGGTCGTGTGTACGGGGCCTAAGACTTCCCAGAAATCCAGCTACCGGTAAGTGTAACTGGTACTTTATGCTTGCAGTGCTTATTGGGGTTACCTGTTACAAGAACATGTATTCTCTATGCTTGTAGGGTGACCTGCAACAAGAACGTGTCCTCTATGCCTTTCCCCTGTGCTTGTAGGGCAACCTGCAACAAGAACATGTATACTCTATGCCCATCCCCTGTACTTATGGGGTCACCTGTAGCAAGAATGTGTGTCCTCTGTGCTTATGGGATAACCTGGGCTCGACAAATCCCGGTCGCCATGGCGACCGGAAATAGGGTCCTGGCGACTTGGCTTGGAAGGGGGGGCAAAAAAAAAAAAAATTATTTATATATATATATATATATATATATATATATATATATATATATATATATATATATATATATATATGTATATATAAATATAAAAAATTTTTTGTGTGAGCTGGCGCTATCTGGTGGTGAGCCGTTGGTATTACAAGTTATTACCACCAGATGTGTAAGCTGGCACTATCTGGTGGTGGTCGTTGGTATTACAAGTTAAAGGGTCACTAAAGGAAAAAAAATTTTTTGCTGAAATTACTGTTTACAGGGTAGAGAGACATAAAAGTTAACTGATTCCGATTAAAAATAGATTAAATTCAATCATATAATGTGCCTCTAGTTTCACTTTCGGGTTTAAACTGGTTTCATGTTTTTGTGAAGTAAAGAGACACACAGAACAAAAACAAACAAATCCAGGGCAGTGTTTTGTTTTTAAAATGAATATGATTGGTTCTGAGGAGTTTTAGACACACAGTAATGACAGCTTAGAACACCGTGAAAAGCTACCAGTACCATGGTTATAAGGAGCCAGACAAGCAGGAAGTGTGGAGATCACAGCAGAATTACAGCAACTTCAAAGCAAAAACGAACAATAAGGACATGAAACCAGTACTGCAGTAAGGTAAAGGAAGCTATTTAGTTAAAAAAAAAAAATTGTTTAGTGATCCTTTAAGCGTTACAAGTTAAACAGCAATTCTAATGTAATTTTTCACTATTTTCACTGCCATTTTCTTCCCTCTAATTAGAACCCCCAAACATTATATATATTTTTTATCCTAACACCCTAGAGAATAAAATGGCGATCGCTGCAATACTTTCTGTCACGCCGTATTTGCGCAGCGGTTTTACAAGCGCACTTTTTTGGAAAAAAATTACACTTTTTTAAATAAAAAAATAAGACAACAGTAAAGTTATCCCCATTTTTTCTAATATTACGAAAGATAATGTTATGCCGAGTAAATTGATACCCAACATGTCACGCTTCAAAATTGCATCCGCTCGTGGAATGGCGACAAACTTTTACCCTTTAAAATCTCCATAGGCGTTGTTTAAAAAAATCTACAGGTTGCATGTTTTGAGTTACAGGGGAGGTCTAGGGCTAGAATTATTGCTTTCGCTCTACCAATCGCGGCGATACCTCACGTGTGGTTTTAACACCGTTTACATATGCGGGCGCTGCTCACGTATGTGTTCGCTTCTGCGCGCAAGCTCGTCGGGACGGGGCGCGTTTTCTGGCTCCTAACTTTTTTAGCTGGCTCCTAGATTCCAAGCAAATTTGTCAACCCCTGCTGTAATAAGAATGTGTCATATATGCATGTCTCCAGTGCTTATAGGGTTATCTGTAATGAGAACATGTGTCCTCCATACTTGCCCATTGTGCTTGAAGAGGGGGCCTGTAAAGGACACCTCAAAATAAGCAAAGAACGGGGTGCTGTGCTGAGTTTTTTTTGCCTGCATTTTTTAAAACCTTGGAGTCTGTTATTAATTTTGCAGATATAATCCCCTGACTAAATGTGACTGACGATGTTTCAGAACTCTTCAGGCATGATGAAAGCTATTTTTGTAGGGCGTCTTTCATGGGACAATCTTTCAATCCTGAAGCACGCATTACAATTTATTTATTGCATCTTAGAGAAACCTATAAATTTTGAACTGCTTCAGTGTGTCTGGAGTATTCATAATTCACTCCGCTAACATTTGCATGAATACATATATATGCTTAACTGAGTACAGAGGGTTATGCAAAGATGCAGGTGCAAGAATTTTTTTTTCTGGTGTACTCTCACCATGCTGTTCCTGATGCTGTCTGGTAAAAAAACAGAAGAAAAAATAGAGATGTGGAATACTTTCTCATAGGGGCTTTTCACACAGGCGGATCCATTTTTAGACATCCGCTTGCTCAGCGGGGATCACTAGTGCAGAAATGGACCTGTCGGATCTCCGCTTTCCTCTATGGGGGGAATCGGATAAAAACGGACCGCCTGTCCGTTTTTATCCGATCCGCCAGACGGATGGAAAGTAGGGCTTCCATCTGTCTGGATTTAGGGGGGAAGTTCGGATGTCAGCGGACATGTCACCGCTGACATTCGTTGCTCCATAGAGTAGGGATGTCCCGATACCACTTTTTTAAGACCGAGTACAAGTACCGATACTTTTTTTTTTCAAGTACTCGCCGAATACCGATACTTTTTTTTAATGTCATGTGACAATTTGAATAATGGGCACTGACGGATGGATGGCACTGACAGGGACCGCTGACAGATGGATGGCACTGACAGATGGATGGCACTGACAGGGACCGCTGACGGATGGATGGCACTGACAGGGACCGCTGACGGATGGATGGCACTGACAGGGACCGCTGACGGATGGATGGCACTGACAGGGACCGCTGACAGACGGATGGATGGCACTGACAGGAAGCACTGACGGATGGATGGCACTGACAGGGGGAACCTTCACTTTATTCTGCTGTAGCCAATGACAGATTGACTTGGCCTTATGTTTTGATTTATTGTCATGTTGGATTGTCCATGTATGTCCCATGTCCCGCTTCCTGGCTGATGAATGCAAATGTTCCTCCAGTATTTTTGATATCATACTGCATTCATCTTGCCATCAATTTTGACCTAATTTCCTGTGCCTTTGTAGCTCACACATCCTCAAAACATCAGCGATCCACCTCCGTGTTTCACAGTAGAAATGGTGTACCCTTCATCATAGGCCTTCTTGACTCCTCCTCTCCAAGTGTAGCGTTTATTGTTGTGGCCAAAAAGCTTAATTTTGGTCTCATCACTTTATTTGAGGCTAGGATACTTAAGTGGGATGCTTTGTGGCATTTGTGTAGTAATGGCTTTTTTCTGGGGACTCGACCATGCAGCCCATCTTTCTTCAAGTGCCTCCTTATTGTGCATTTTAAAACAGCCACACCACATGCAATTTAGAGAGTCCTGTATTTCACCTGAAGTTATTTGTGGGTTTTTCTTTGCACCCTGAACAATTTTCCTGGCAGTTGTGATTGAAATTTTAGTTGGTCTACCTGACCATGATTTGGTTTTAACAGAACCCTTCGATTTCCACTTCTTGATTAGAGTTTGAACACTGCTGATTGGCATTCTCAATTCCCCCAAAAATAATAAAAAAGGCAATGAGAATACCGAGCCGGCCGGCTCTCGTTTGCTGCCCATGAAACACGTAGGGAGGAGCGACGTGCTGACGTCACTGTGTTCACGCAGGTCCCGGAGTGACGGCCTGCAAACGAGAGCAATAAAGAGTTCCAGTTTGCATCTAAGCTAGTGTCGTTTAGTTCTTGGGTGCAATTCTCGGCTATAGTTCCTGGTTCCAAAGTGGAAGAAGCTGTATCTTGGTAGAGGCACCCGAATGGTGTACCAGGTGGTCCCTCACACCCTAATCATCAGCAGTGCTGCCATGTACAACAGGAGGGGATCTTGCTAAGCCCAGTACAGATTTTGATATTCATAAATTGGAAATTTACCTAGAAATTTCAGAGATCTCTGGCATCTGCTGAGTAGATGCGTTAAACCTGACTGTAGTTCTTCTAAGGCAACGAGGTGGAGATCTACCTGAACAATGAGAGAAGTCAAAGATCACTGGGCGCGGTGTCGCCTCCTCACATCTGATTCAAACCTCTAATTGCCACACTATCGTGTCTCAATAGCATGCATTGCAGGGCAGACATGGGTTTAAATCGGATGGGGAGGAGGCAACATAGTGCCTCCTCCCCACCTGCCAAGTACACGTGGACCACTTTTCAGAAGAGCAGCAGTGCCTGCTTCATAAATCCTTAGTTGCATTCCGCAGCGGCACCCTTAGGGCTCATTCACATCTAAAGTTGGGGGTTGGTAAAATCCTGTGGTTAAGTTTACCATCCCCAATCCCCTACCCCCTTTTAACTTCTGAGGAAGGAGCCAAAGGTGTACACATGCTGCAACAGGAACAAACCCCCTTGTTGCTTTTGGTGGGTACTACCACTTGCCATTTGAGACTTATTCAAGTAAATGGGACCACTCTGCAAGCGGCCATTGATGCTTCTGCGGGGTCCAAGGGGTTAAAGCAGGTGGTGAGAAAGCAACACAATGCTACCTGCTTTAACCCCTTTATTTGCTATACTGCACAAGGTTGTAGAGTGGCCTCATTCACTTGAATGAGTCCTGCTTTGCAGGTGCTACATCCACCAACCATGACAGGGCATATAACACTTTCTGCAACATGTGTACACCCCTGGCTACTGCAGCTAAAAGGGGGTGTGGTGGGAACGGAGCTGGTAAAAACATGTCTTAACTTAACTATGGGGTTTTACCCCCAAACTGCAAATGAACCCTATGCTGAGCCTAAGGCTGCTTTCACACTGAGGTGCTTTGGTTTACCTGCACCGCGGGTGCAGCGCAGTGCATCTGCGACTTTGCTGGGTTAGCTGCGCTTAGACATGGCTTGCTATTCTGCATTCAGGAGATTTGGCGCTCTTTCAGAAAGTGCACCAAACCTATACGATATAATAGAAGTCTATGGCTAATCTCAGCAAACCTGCAGGAAAGCTGCTGGTACCCTGAACTGCAATTCGTGGTGTGGGTAAACTGCAGCACATCGGTAAGAAAGGCAGCCCTATACTAGTGCCCAGTGTATTGCTTTACACTGACCTGAAGATCTCCTCTTTTCTCCTGCTGGCACCACTCTGGAGACTGGATAAGAGGCGGAGTACAGTTATGCCTTGTACACACGGTCAGACTTTTGACCGTGCAGAATTCCGACGGAAAGAAAGAGAACAGGTTCTCTATCTAAGGTCCGTTGGACTTTTTTTCTCGGAAAGTCCGGACGTGTGTACGAGCCATTAGTATCACTCTGCATGGGACAGGAAACAGCTCATGAGGCTCTTGCTACCTACTACAGCTCCAACTTTACAAGTAGTCCCTCTGCCTTGCAGTGTGATGTCCTGGAATAGCGGGTCAGCAAGCTCAGACCTTAATCTACTAGTCACCTGGCCGGAATCTACTAGTTGATCGCGATCTACAGGTTGCTGACCCCGGTTCTAAAACCAACCTGTTACTTTGCTCAATGTAAGAATTCAAGATATGTACAGCATACAGTGCATCTGAAAAGTATTCACAGCGCTTGAGTTTTTCCACATTTTATGTTAAAGCCTTATTCCAAAATGTATTTAATTATTTTCCTCAAAATTCAAACAATAGCCCATAATGACAACGTGAAAGAAGTTTGTTGGAAATCTTCGCAAATTTATTACAAATAAACGGAAAAAATCACATGTACATAAGTATTCACAGCCTTTGCCATGACACTCAAAACTGAGCTCGGGTGCATCCTGTTTCCACTGATCATCCTTGAGATCTTTCTACAACTTGATTGGAGTCCACTTGTGGTAAATTCAGTTGATTGGACATGATTTGGAAAGGTGCCTATACAAGGTCCCACAGTTAGCAGTGCATGTCAGAGAACAAACCAAGCATTGAAGGTCCCAATGTCCTCCATCCCCTGTATATGGAAGACATTTGGAACCACTAGGACTCTTCCTAGAGCTGTCTGCCCGGCCAAACTGAGCAATCGGGGGAGAAAAGTCTTAGTGAGGAAGGTGACCAAGAATCGGATGGCAGAGCTCCAGCATTTCTCTGTGGAGAGAGGAGAGCCTTCCAGAAGAACAACCATCTCTGCAGCACTCCACCAATCAGGCCTTTATGGTGAAGTGACCAGACGCAAGCCACTCCTCAGTAAAAGGTACAAGACAGCCCGCCTGGAGTTTGCCAAAAGGCACCTGAAGGACTTTCGAATCATGGAAAACAAATTTCTCTAGTCTGATGAAACAAAGATTGAACGCTTTAGCCTGAATGGCAAACATTATGTCTGGAGGAAACCCGGCACCACTCATCACCTTGCCAATACTATCCCTACAGAGAAGCATGGTAGGGGTCGACTGATTATTGGTGCTGCCGATATTCACTTTTTTTTTTTTTTTTTTTAACTTATCGATTATTGCTTCGAGGGGTTGTACCAGGATGATACCTGCAGCCGCAGGCATCACCCTGGTACTATTCTTTAAAGCAGACGGTCTGCTTTCTTGTAGTAACAACCGATGTGGCTCGGCTAGCCGCTAGGCTGTTATTACAAACAGCGAGAAAGAGACACACCGTTCTTTAAAGCGGACAGTCGGCTTTTTTGTAGTAACAACAGATGCTGTTTTTACAAGCAATGGGAAGGGACGTCCCATTTCCCCCCCCCCCCCCCCCCCCCGTGCCGCTCTGCCGGGAGCCCAGAGCGACCAGCTGGTACGTCTGCCGGCTGGCTGTAGAATCAACATTGTTCAGGTCTCGGATCTAGTAACCCAGAAGCGATGTTATGACATTACTTCCAGATTGCTTGCATCCTAAAGGCACCAGTTTTAAAAAATAGAAAGTATTTCAAAATGCTGATCTTCTTATAGACCCTAGATCCCTCCATAAAGAGTACCTGTCACTGTCTATTACTGTCAAGAGATGTTTACATTCCTTGTGACAGCAATAAATGCAAGTAAAATTTTTTTAAAAGGACAGTATAAATTTTAAAACTTAAATTCTAAAGAATATTGGCACCTGCTATCGGCCTGAAAAGCAGCAGAAAAATCGGTACCAGCCCTAAAAATAACTATATCGGTTGTCCTCTAAAGCATGGTGGGGGCAGCATTGTGCTGTTGGGAGGTTTTTCAGCAGCAGGAACTGGAAGACTAGTCAGGATCGAGGGGAAAAATAAATGCAGCAATGTTCAGAGACATCCTTGATGAAAACCTGCTCCAGATCGCTCTGGACCTCAGACTGTGGTGAAGGGTCATCTTCCAACAGGACAACGACCCTAAGCACACAGCCAAGATAACAAAGAAGTGGCCCAGCCAGAGCCCTGACTTGAACCCAATTGAACATCTCTGGAGAGATCTGAAAATGGCTGTGCACAATGCTACCCATCCAGCCTGATGGCGCTTGAGAGATTCTGCAAAGAATAATCAGAGAAACTGGCCAAAAATAGATGTGCCAAGCTTGTAGCATCATACTCCAAAAGACCTGAGGCTGTAATTGGTGCCAAAGGTGCGTCAACAAAGGATTGCGCGGGGGGGGCGTGACCGGAAGCCAGCCTGGAAGGAAGCATCCCCTGAGAGCTCCTCTCCAGCCCGCAGCAATTAGGCAACAAAACGGGGGTAATTCCTGCCATCCATGGGCGGATCGCGGACCACCAGGTCCACTAAGGCTCGGGGAACATCCCAACCCCCGCCAGGCTCATCCTCGACCCTGAAGCACTATTTTCGGCCATCCGACATGCCGCCGGGCGGAGGAGACAAGATGGCGCCGGACGCTGCCGCCTTCAGCACAGGGACGTCTCCCCCTCACTCACCTCACCATCCGGAGCCATCCCCGACCCGATCGAGGACATCCGATTCGCCGTCGAGCCCGGATGGCTCCCAGCAGCCGGTGAGTGGATCCCCGCATCCGCATCTCCCTGCCGCAGACCACGCGGCACAGGCCGCGGCTTTCTATGGCCCCCAGGACACTCAATGTACGGGGGCCTTCCCCCGCCTGCTCCGCTCTGCCCCAGACCCTGAGCTGCAAAGCGGGGACCAGCTCTCCTCACCCACATTTAATCGGGAGGATTTCCCGGCCCTGCAAGCCACCAGCACCTCCCAGGCCTCCATAGGCTCTCCACAGCAAGGCAGCTCCCCGGCCAGTGCTAGGCCGCAATCCACCTCTCCCGCAGCACAGGGGCTTATTCACCCGGCCATCCATCTCGGGGCCGGGGATAGGAGAGGGATCTCTCCCCCCTCATATGCCTCAATGGCAAGCACTTGTGCCCCATGGCACGGAGGGGCCCCCACTTCTATGGAGGTACAGGCTCGGGCCTGGTCCGCATCATGGGACGCATCTCAGCAACCCCCCCCGAGGCCAGAAAACATGGGGACTTAGGTCCCAGCCACCAGCCATCCCCCATCAACCCACTCCATCCCACGCATGACACCGGGGGACCCTCTCATTATCCCCCTCCGCCATGGCAGTCCTATATGCAGGCCTTTCCCACGAAAGACGACTTTAAACAGTTAATTGAAGACGTCAAGGCGACCTGCCGCGCTGAAATTCAAGTTCTCCATACGGGTCTCAAACACTTAGCTGACAGAGTGGAGATGGCAGAGGAGGAGATCCAAGAGACTAAAATGGCAGTGCACCGCACACAAATCCAGGCATCAGATCATCATCTTATGCTCAGAGACATGCAGCGGCACATCGAAGACCTGGACAACAGGGGGCGCCGCAACAATGTCCGCATACGCGGCCTCCCCGAAGCGGAGGGGGCCGAGGACCTGCAGCTCACCCTCCAGAAACTATTCAATGGCATTCTGGGCGAACCAGCAGACAAGACCATCGAGATGGATAGGGCTCATCGAGCCCTCAAGCCAAAGGGCCCTGCCTCCAAACCGCGGGACGTCATATGCCGTGTAAACTCCTACCCGCTGAAGGAAGCCATAATGCGCAAAGCCCGCCCCATTCGTAACCTAGTCTTCAACAATAATCCACTACAGCTCTACCCGGACCTTTCCTGGATTACCCTCCAGAAACGGCGTCTTCTTCAACCCCTGCTCCGCACCTTACAGGACAAAGACATAGTGTACCGATGGGGCTTTCCCTTTAGCCTCTCCGCCAGCCACCAGGGAACTTCTGCCACCTTACGCTACCCAGAGGACCTGGACACCTTCTGCAACACACTGGACATCCCTGTCCCCCAGCTGCCAGATTGGGACCTTGTGGCTACACCACCCCCACCACCGGTGGTCTGGCAGAAAGTCCCGCCGCTTAGGCGCCCCAGAGGCCGCGACCCTGGCCGCAACTCCCCCAGGCACAGGCCTACATGAGATGGTCATCCTGGCCACAAGAGCCGCCCTGAGCACTACATGAAGCTTTCAAGTTTTGTTTTTACCCATTGTTTACATTTTTTTGGTTTTACCCCCGGTTGCCCTAGCCTTACCCCTGAGCTACATATCGGGCCAGCCTCGGACGAGACCCCGTAGAGGCTACCCTTCTGATTACGGACCCCCCCATGGCTAATAGCCTGAAAGTTCCTTCTTCCCCAACCCCCACGGTGGAATTTATCCACACCACCCCCCTGCCCCCCCGACCCACATTTTTGGACTCTTTGGTCGGGAGGTCCTCAAGGAACTGTTGGGTCCCGGGGGCCCTCGGGCCACCTGGACCCCTATTGTTGAATAATGTTGTGTTCTTCCTCTGTTTATTTGCTTACACCTCTCCTTTTCTTTCCAGATCTCTCTCTCTCCTCTTTCGAGCAGGCAAGACCCGAAGGCACGCCTCGGTGGCTGCCGGCCCGGCGGCCCCTCCACCCACCCTCCCAGAACCAGACGTAGCGCACCTGACTCCAGCTAAGTATGACTCACGACCACACCACCCACAACATGGCTAAGTTGCTATCCCTGAACGTACACGGGCTCAACTCTAATAAGAAACGACATTTAGCACTAAGGGAATTCAGGCAGTCGGGGGCGGAGATCATAATGGTACAGGAGTCGCACTTCTCCAAGGGCGACTCCTTTACGTTCGCAGCTAGATATTTCCCCTTAATATACCAGGCCTTTAGTTCGCGCAAACGGGCAGGAGTTGCAATCCTGGTCAAACGGGGCACCCCCTTTACCTGCACCGACACCTACATTGATCCCCTGGGCCACTTTATCATCCTGAGGGGAACGTGGCATTCGAGAGACATAACCCTGTGTACCTTATACGCCCCCAACGCCCATCAGCACAGATTTTTGGGCCGGGTTCTCGCCCGCCTAGCCCGCTCCCCCCACGGTTTATTGGTGGTGGGAGGGGACTTCAACCTACCCCACTCAGCAACCTGGGATCGCCTGGTAGTGAACCCCCGGGCCTCTCAGACTAGGGCCCTGCGGGACTCCAAGCTCTTCCGCCAGCTTACGAGGAAACATGCTCTATTTGACGCATGGCGGGCGCTTCACCCAGGGGATCGCCAGTTTACCTTTTACTCATCCCCCCATCACACACACTCACGCATAGATTACTTTCTAGTTAATAATACCACGCTACGCGCTACTAGCTCCGCACAGATACTACCCATCTCCTGGTCTGACCACGCTCCCATTACGTTGACCCTCGACCTGACCGCTCCCAACCGCAGGCCTTGTAACTGGCGACTGAATGATTTCCTCCTGAAGCACATCCCCTCCAAAATGGAGATAGAAACTGCCCTACAATTGTATTTTAGCGAAAACGATACGCAGGACATATCCACCACCACACTGTGGGCCGCTCATAAAGCGGTAATCAGGGGACGCTGTATGGCCATCTCATCGGCCCTTAAGAGGAACGCTGAGTCAGCTAAAAAACAGGCGGAAGCGCAGCTTCAAGCCCTAGAATCCCGTCTCCAGACCTCACCCTCCCTGACGCTTCTTAAACGCATTACCCTACTGCGGTCGACACTCCGGGACCTCGCGCTGGGTCGAGTCGAGAAGGCCCTTGTCCGCCTCCGTCAGGTATACTATGATAAGGGCAATAAGGCGCAAGCTCTATTAGCAAGGAAGCTAGCCGATCGCTCCCTCGCTTCCACCCCGCACCAGGTCCAGGACAGATCGGGCAACACCATATCCCACCCGCAAAGTATTGCGGACGCATTCGCAGCATTTTACGCGGACCTGTACAACAGGCCTGAAATTCCCCATAACCCACCCACCCCCGACCTACTTGATAGGATGACACAATACCTGACACAGGCGGGCATCCCTCGGCTACAACCGGAGGACCTGATCCCCCTTAATGCTCCCATCACGGATGAGGAGCTAACCCGGGCCATTAAGGCCCTGCCCGCCCACAAGTCCCCAGGTCCAGACGGGTTTCCATACGAATATTATAAGACCTTTCTCCCCACACTTCTCCCACACATGACTAAACTCTTCAACGCCTTTCTACAACAGACCCCCATCCCGCAGGATATGCAGCGATCATTTATCACCCTCATTCCTAAACCTGACAAGGACCCTTCATTATGCGCAAGCTACAGGCCAATAGCCCTATTAAACTCAGACCTCAAAATATTTACGAAGGTCCTCTCCCTCCGTTTAAATGTAGTCTTGCCCTCCCTGGTCCATAAAGACCAGGTGGGCTTTGTCCCCCTCCGCCAAGCGGGGGACAATACGAGAAAGGTGATTGACCTAATTGACGTGGCGGGCAGGGAGGGCTCGGAATCTTTGCTCCTAAGCCTAGACGCAGAAAAGGCGTTCGACCGCCTTGGCTGGCCCTTCATGCTCGCCACGTTGAAACACATGGGGTTTAGGGGACCTTTTCTTCAGGCGGTCCGACACCTCTATACCAACCCGTTATCACAGGTAAAAACTCCCTTTGCCACTTCGTCCACCTTCCCTGTCACCAATGGAACCCGCCAAGGGTGCCCACTCTCCCCCCTGCTCTTCGCTCTGTGCGTCGAGCCCCTAGCAGCGACGATCCGCGGTAACCCGGACATTCGGGGTATTCCAGTAAGGGGGAGGGAATTTAAGATCTCCCTCTTTGCTGACGATATTATTCTAACATTGACGCGCCCCCGCATCTCCCTGCCCAATCTTCACGTTGAACTTGAACGATACGGGGCCCTCTCGGGATACAAAACCAACACCTCCAAGTCGATGGCCATGCCGATAAACATGCCCGAACCAGAGACCCTACACATGCAGTCAGTCTTCCCATATCACTGGGAGCGAACCTCCCTGAAATACCTGGGGGTCCATCTGACCCCGGACTTTGCATCCCTGTACCAGGCCAATTTCCCCCCCCTTTATAGCTCGATCAGGGCGCTGATCCATAAATGGAAGCCCCATCTGATATCCCTTCTGGGCCGGATAGCGGCCATAAAAATGGTGATCCTTCCAAAACTGCTGTATCTGTTCCAGACCCTTCCCATCCCAGTCCCATGCGCCCATTTGCGAGCCCTACAAGCAGACCTCCTCCGATATGTGTGGAACTACAAGCGCCACAGGATCCCACGTTCGGTCATGACGGCGGCGCGAACCGAGGGAGGCCTGGCCTTCCCAGACCTGGTGAAATACTACCAGGCCTCACAGCTACGAGCGGTGGCATCATGGTTTCCCCAGAAGTCCTACAATAGGTGGACGGAGGTGGAAAAGATTTGGCTGGCACCAATTCACCCCAATAACCTCCTCTGGAACGCGAACGCGTCAGTGGAGCCAGGACGTTTGCTAGGCTCCATGCGGCAGCTTCAAAGCATATGGAGGAGGCTAGCCCAAGGCTGCCGACTGAAATCTGATAGCTCCCTGCTGACTTCCTTTCTCTATAACCCTAAAGTACCGACAAGCCTCACCCACCCGATGTCATGGCCCTGGGCCTCGCGAAACCTATTTCATTTTGGCCATTTAGTAGATCCCAGGTCCCGCACCCTACACTCCTTCGCTGATCTTCAAGCCAAACATGACATTCCACGACAAGCTTTCTTCAGCTACCTACAGATCCGCCACTACGCCCACACAGTAGCCCCTCGGCTCCTCTTCTCGAAGCCAACCCCATTTGAGCGCATTATACTAGAGGGCACAGCTCGAAGGGGCCTTATATCAGACATATACCAAATCTTAAACGAACACTCCTTCCAACAAAACGGTAAACACGCCTATATGCTTCGATGGGAGAGGGAGCTTGGGGAGGTGCTCTCGGAGGAGGAGTGGGGAGCGGTTTGGAGACAGGCGGCCAAAAGCTCTATCTGTACCCTTTATAAGGAGAATGCATACAAAGTGCTGTTTTTTTGGTACCTGACCCCGGACGTTCTCCACAAGATCTACCCTTCCACCTCTGACCGGTGCTGGCGATGTAACCAAGCGAGGGGCACATTGTTTCACATATATTGGGCCTGCCCCTTGATTGTCCCGTTCTGGACTCAGACACGAGAGCTCCTGACCCGCCTCCTGGAGGTGCCCATACCCCTCTCCCCGAAGCTATTCCTTTTGGGCCTGTCCCAACCTCGCATAGCCAAACCTTATAAAAAGCTGTTAAGACACATTATCACGGCGGCAAAGTGCTTGATAGCACTAAACTGGAAGAAACCGATACCCCCAACCCAAGAGGCCCTCTACGTTAGGGTCAAGGATGTAGAACTCATGGAAAAAATGACGGCTAGGATCCGGGACAGACTAGAGGATCATGACCTTGTCTGGGAGAGGTGGCATGTGAGGGAGGACCCGCCGTGAGCCGACGACAGACCACCGAGGTATGCTACAACACCCACCCCTCTTGCCTGCTTCCCCCTCTCCTCTCTCCCTTTTTCTATCCTCTCCTTTTTCTTTTTCTCTCTTCCTTTTCTCTCCCTCTCCACTTGCCTCTCCCACTCACCCATCCCCCCCTTCCCGCCCCACCTCCTCTTTCCTTTCTCTCTTTTGTTTGAATCCTGTTATTTTATAAGCTACTGATAGTACAAATAACTATGAAACCACTGTGTAAGCACATTAAGCTGGAATTGTGTACCTCTTCTCTTCTCTTACACCAGATATGTTGCCATATTTTGTACTGCCCTTTTTTCAAAAATAAAAAACTGTTATTGAAAAAAAAACAAAGGATTGCGCATAGGCTGTGAATTCTTATTATGTACATGTGATTTATTAAATTTTATTTATTTTTAATAAATTTGCAGATTACAAACAAACCTCTTTCACGTTGTCATTATGGGGGTAAATAACTGTGTTGAAATGTAGAGCACTATGTAGTCTGCCTTTCTGATTACATGTGGTTCTCTGAGCAAAGAGATGTGTTAACAGAGCTGGATCCCAGGAGGGGAGGAAGGAGACCACAGCAAGGTATATCACAGGAGTGATTGTATACAGTGCCTATTGAACTCTTCTTTGAGGTGAGCAGGTCTTTCAGCCGGTGGGGGTGTACACTTATTGGTGGCATTAGTTAATTGGGGATTAAAGAGCACAACGGCGGATCGGATACATTTTATAAACTTTGTTTTGTGTTTGTTTTTTTTTTTTTTTTTTTGTAGATTTAGATTTTTATACAAAGGGCCAGATTCACATAGATCTGCGGCGGCGTAACGTATCACATTTACGTTACGCCGCCGCAAGTTTTATTGGTAAGTGCTTGATTCACAAAGCACTTGCCTGTAAAGTTGCGGCGGCGTAGCGTAAATCCCCCGGCGCAAGCCCGCATAATTCAAATCAGCCGGGTAGGGGGCGTAGAGCATTTAAATTAGGCGCGTTCCCGCGCCGAACCTAATGCGCATGCGCCGTCCCTAAAATTTCCCGACGTGCATTGCGCTAAATGACGTCGCAAGGACGTCATTGGTTTTGACCTGAACGGAATTGACGTCCAGCCCTATTCACAGACGAGTTACGCAAACTACGTTTAAATTTCAAAATTTCGACGCGGGTACGACGGCCATACTTAACATAGGATACGCCACCTAGGGGGCATGTTTATCTTTACGCGCGTATCTCTTACGGAAATGAGGTATCTTTACTGCGACGGGCAAGTGTACGTTTGTGAATCGGCGTAACTACTCATTAGCATATTCTACGCCGACCTCAATGGAAGCGCCACCTAGCGGCCAGTGTAAATATTGCACCCTAAGATACGACGGCGCAGGCCGTCGTATCTTAGGCATGTTTAAGTGTATCTCAGTTTGAGAATACATTTAGACATACGACTGGCTTAGATTCGGAGTTACGTCGTCGTATCTACTGATACGCCGGCGTAACTCTTTGTGAATCTGGCCCACAGGGTTTATACAAAGCACATAATTTCTAAGAACTCAGTGGTGCTGTACTATATGGGTTATTTTATGTATCAAGTCTACATCAGCAACTGAATATATTTGCACATTATCAACTCTAACACTGGATTTATTTTTATATACCGTATTATTTAGAAAGTTTATAGGTAGCACTGATTTGTATTGTATACACTCATTATGGGGCATTGTCTGTAGAATTTTGAGGAAAATAATAAATTTAATCCATTTTGGAATAAGGCTGTACCATAACAAAATGTGGAAAAGTGCTGTTAATACTTTCCGGATGCAGTGTACCGTATTTATCGGCGTATAACACGCACCCTAATTTTAAGAGGGAAGTTTCAGGAAAAAAACTTTCAATAGCCCCTTTTATATTCCAAAGCCCCCCTGCACATTACACAGACCAAAGCCCCCCCCCCTGCAGATTGCACAGATCCCGGCACGTTACACAGATCCCGGCACGTTACACAGATCCCGGCGCGTTACACAGATCCCGGCGCGTTACACAGATCCCGGCACGTTACACAGATCCCGGCGCGTTACACAGATCCCGGCGCGTTACACAGATCCCGGCGCGTTACACAGATCCCGGCACGTTACACACAGATCTCGGCACGTTACACACAGATCTCGGCACATTACACACAGATCTCGGCACATTACACACAGATCTCGGCACATTACACACAGATCTCGGCACATTACGTAGCCCCCCCCCATACACTACACAGCATTGTCTCCCTGCACAGTTCACAGCTCCTTTACATTACACATCCCCCTTGCACCCCCAGGAGACTGCCAGCGTACTGTAAAGTTTTAAGAAAAATGCACTGCCAGTCTCTTTTAATACATACAGTACTGTGTTAAAACACTGACAGTCCCTTCTCATTCATACTGTGTTTCCTCGGCTGGTCACATGATCGCTCTCCTCTCATGTGACCGTTCTCCTCCTCCAATCTGAAGCTACACTCGGAGGGGGAGGAGGAGCAAGAAGAGGAAGAAGGGACGATTCGATTCTTTCAATCTCTTTAGTTTGCCGGCGGGCTGTCCTAGGACCAGGAGAGGTAGGACGGCTGGCACGACACCCCAGCCCAATCCCCGCTCCCCCCCCCATTGGTAAAAAAAAATGACAATGGCGTATAACGCGCACCCCCGATTTCCCCCTGATTTTAGGGGGAAAAAAGTGCGCGTTATACCCCGATAAATACGGTATTTGCAATTTTGACACGCTTACCTGTCAGTGTTCCACTTCTTCAGCGACAGCTTACAATTCCAGTCTCTGCATCTTCTGATTCTGCCACCATCTCCATTGCCGCTCTTTCAGGTACTGCTGCCCTCCTCGTCGGTCATTCGATTGTCACTGACCGTGTAACAGCAGCACAAGTTACATCTTACCTGACACCCAACTCTGTTCCCAGCATGGCATAACTGAGTAATGCTCCATGCACACAGAAGCTGATAAACTGTAGTTTATTGGCGTTTTGGCTTTAAAAAAAAAAAAGCCCATAAACTGCACTCTGTTAGCCTATGTGTCCATGCACACATGGACGTGCTTTAGTGTTAATGAGCAGTGGAGTTCATGGGCTTTTTTCTGAACGCCAGAAATTTGCGTTCAAAGTGCAGTTTTTCGGCGGGAAAAAACGCTTAAAACACAAACCCCGAAAAACGCTGCTCACCAGCGCATTTTAGCTACACTGAAAAACGCTAATAAAAGCTGTTGCAAAAACGCTAAAAAACATTGAAAGGCTCCCTGCAAAGCTACTGGCGTTTTTTTATAGCTTTTTTTTTTTTAGCTTCCAGTGTGCATGGAGCCTAAGGGTGTACAGTGCATGCTCTTTGAAATGGATGTTGTAAAGTAAAAAATGGCAAGAAGCATGTGGAAATGTTTGTTTTATTTGAACAACAGAGGATTGATTTAAATCTCAGTGTCTAAAATCACTATTGAAAAAAAAACAAATAAAAGCAAATTTTTTCCTGCAAAAATATGTATGCATTTTTTTCCAGAGGAGCCTGCAGTGCAATGTCGGGGTCTTGCAGACACATCCTTTGTCTTTGTACCTCCATATGGGCTTTCAGTTACAAATCTGGAAGAAGCATGAACAAACTACAAGGGTGCTCATCAGCGCATATGCAGTTCATTGAAAACTGCAAGCTGTCTCCTGAGGTGGCAGATGGGATTGTAGTTTCTTCATTCACAGTTTTTGACAGCTCATGACATGGATATGTAGGTAAAACCAATTTTGAAATGTGACAGCGGGTGCAGGGAGGAGATCCTACGCTTGCTATCAGGGGTTGGTGTGGGGACAAGAGCTGAAGCATGTTGCATACTAAATGTGAGTTTAACCACTTCAATATCGGGCTTTAAAACCCACCTCGGTCCTTCCCGGGCCTATTCTGGCACTTCTTTCCTACATGTACAAATCATCATTCTTTTGCTAGAAAATTACTCAGAACCCCCAAACATTATATATGTTTTTTTAGCAGACACCCTAGGGAATAAAATGGCGGTCATTGCAACTTTTTATCTTGCACCGTATTTGCGCAATAATTTTTCAAACGTTTTTTTTTTGTAAAAAAATGGTTTAATAAATTAAAAAATAACAAAACAGTAACGTTAGCCCAATTTTTTGGTAAAATATGAAAGATGAGGTTACGCCGAGTAAATAGATACCTAACATGTCATGCTTTAAAATTGCGTACACTCATGGAATGGCGTCAAACTTTGTTACTTAAAAATCTCCATAGGCGACACGTTAACATTTTTACAGGTTACCAGTTTAGAGTTACAGAAAAGGTCTAGTGCTAGAATTGTTGCACACGCTCTAACGCACGCGGCGACACCTCACATGTGTGGTTTGAATGACGTTTACATACGTGGGCGGGACTTACTTGTGCGTACGCTTCTGAGCGTGAGCTACCGGGGACAGGAGCATTTTAATTTTTTTATTATTATTTATTTTTTATTTTACTTATTTATTTATTTTTTACTTTTTTTTTACAATGTAAACATCCCTTGTAATAGGAAATGTGTGTGATAGGTCTTCTTTAAGGAGAGATGCGGGGTCAATAAGACCCCACATCTCTCCTCCAGGCTGGAAAGAATGAGATCGTGAAAAAAAATTCACAGATCTCATTCAAACTAGCCGCAATTGCGGTTTGTTTACTTACGGGGACCCGGGCGTGACGTCATCACATCGCGCCCGGGCCTCCGACGGTCATAGAGCTGACTGGTGACCATCTGGTCACCAGTCATCTCTATGGCAAACATCCGGCGGACGGCGATCATCTCTCCGGGCCCCCGATGGCACGGGAGAGCCCCCGAAAAAAGCACCGGATGGCGGTGGGAGGGGGGGGGATGTCCCCTCCCGCCGCCTGTAAGAACGATCTAGCGGCGGAACCGCCGCTATGATCGTTCTTACGGTGCGCAGGATCTCCGCCGCGAAAAAATGATATCTCAATGATCCCTGCCCAGGACGTCATATGACATCCACCCAGAATAACAGGTCCCCGTTTTGAACGTCATATGACGGCGTGCTGGTATTAAGTGGTTAATGTGTAGCATGCTTCCAAAGTTTTACTTTTAGCCACAATAATTGCCCTGCGGCGGGGTGACACACGGAGGCATAATCGGGTAAATTTACGTTATTGTGCCTGCTCCAGGTTAAGAGCACGTAGTGCACCCCTCTGGTGGACACAGTGGATTACAGTTACTAGTAATTGGTAACCGGGTTTGATTGGGAAAAGCGATCACATGGTAACCATGAAAACAACCTGTCATGAATGGGTTTTCCATTCAGCTTGCTTACTGTTGTGATCTGTGATTGGCCCACAGTAATCACATGGTACCTGGCTACCTGTAGCATGTGACTAGCTGTAGCGAATCACAGATCACAACCAAGAGAAAGCTTTTCATGAATGAATGGTTAACCCATTCATGATAGCTAAAACTATTGCTTATGCAGTGATCTTCACTGTATAAGCAATAACAGTGTAAAGAAAAAAGTCCACATCTAATGTTTGGTAACTTGCAATATATGACATATATTTTGGGTTTAATACCGCATCTTTCAAAAACGAATATACAATTTTTGGGTAGACTGATCCTTACAAGTATACTTATGTAAATAAGAATCAAACCTATCTTTATAACCCTCTCTTTACGTTTGATAGATTCTGGTGCGATATTTACATTTGGAAAAAGTAAATTTGCGGAGAACTGTCCCAGCAAGTTTTGGTTAAAAAACAACAAGCCTGCAAACATATCATGTGGAGATGAACACTCCGTTTTGGTTACAGGTAAGCCTTAAAAGGAAGGAATTTTTTTTTTTTAGGAGATTAATTTTATGTGACCTCACTGGTAATCATTCTACAGTGTATATAAAAAGTATAAATAAAAGAGAACTCCGCGCTGGGACTCTGTAAACCAATAAGCTGCTCCCCCTCAAAGTGCAATGTGCTAACTTTGTGACATGTGGGTTGTATATGGGGGCGCTAGATAAATCTAAAAAAAATAATGCACCTATAGGATACAATAGGTGATTCAAATTCAGTAGTAAACAATAATAAAGTGCATACGACAACAGTGACTTGAATAGGATGCAAATTGTTCCAATATCCGCACCCTGACTTTAATAAGCAAGTGAAATTGTGTTGGCACTTTATTTCATTTGCTTATTGAAGTCGGGGTGCGGATATTGGAACCATTTGCATCCTATTCAAGTCACTGTTGTCGTATGCACTTTAATATTGTTTACTACTGAATTTGAATTGCCTATTGTATCCTATAGGTGCATTATTATTTTTAGATTTATCTAGCGCCCCCATATTTATATACAACCCACATATATAAAAAGTATACACGCCTGAGACAAAGCTACCGTATACACTCGAGTATAGACCAAGTTTTTCAGCCCCCCTTTTTTTTTTTTGGACTAAAAATAACCCACTTGGCTTATCCCTGAGTCTGTGACATGCATATTCAGATGGCGGCCGTGCAGTGTTAATAAGTCACGCTCCTCCTTGTCCTGTTCTGTGAGAGGCGGAACACTCAGTTTCCCAGCAGACACTGTGTTCAGTGTTTCGCCTATCACGGACGCCCTCTCGTCCATGATAGACGAGAGGATTAGAGGGCGTCCATGATAGGCGTCCATAAGTGAATGGGACGGTCGGTGAGTCAATAGCGGGTCAGAGGAGAAGCCGCTGTGATACAGATATGACTGTTGCTCTTTAAAAATTAAGATTTACATCAATATATTTTACTAGTTATTTAAATAAAATCCAGCCTGATGTTTAATTTGCAGTTGCAAAAATAATGGCAGGTAACTTTACAGTTTCTAAATACTTTTCAGCTTTCCTTTTGTGCATTAATGGGTTTTGTACATTATTTAACCTGACCTTATTTTTCATCAGAAAATGGCAAGCTGTATGTGTTTGGCAGTAACATGTATGGACAGCTGGGTATCGGCTCTGAAAATGTCATCAGCACACCAAGATGTGTCAAAGGTTTGTTCCAATCTTTGCCATATGTATTAGAAATTACAGGTGTTATTTTTTTCATTATTTTGTTTCTCACAAAATATATCAAACCTCCTTCTTCTTTTTTTTTTTTCTCTCCCTAATTTTGTCATTTTGGGATGCCCACTATTTTCTCTGTTCAGTTCTTCCAGCCTTAATGAAACTTCAGCAATACTTTTTCTGCCAAGAAGAACAGTCAGAAATTATTCTATTATTCATATAATACCATGTTGGCCAGTGATAAATGCTTAGCTAAAAAAGCAAATGTTTTGTTATAATGATAGCTTTTAATGGATAACTAAAAACATCTTTAAAAGCAAACTTTTAGATTTTATAAAGTCTTTGTGTGTAAATATGCCTGGCAAAGGCACTTTGGTACTGTAAAAGCTGGCTTTATATAGCATTTATTGTTTTTTGTTTTATTGGCCATGCCTTCATGTCCATGACTGCACATTCCATTTTTTGGATGGATGTCATAGGGGAAAATCTCACCTGTGGGGTCACAGACAAAAATCAATACCTATAGAAATTTTTAACTCTCATTTCAAACTACCGTATTTTCCGGCGTATAAGACGACACCCTAATTTTCCAGCCAAAATGTTGGTTTTGGGATATACTCACCATATAAGACTACCCCCTTTCATGCCTCGCCTCACGGTGCCACCATTACATGCCAGACTGTGCCCCATTACATGCCAGACTGTGCCCCATTACATGCCAGACTGTGCCCCATTACATGCCAGACTGTGCCCCATTACATGCCAGACTGTGCCCCATTACATGGCCAGACTGTGCCCCATTACATGGCCAGACTGTGCCCCATTACATGGCCAGACTGTGCCCCATTACATGGCCAGACTGTGCCCCATTACATGGCCAGACTGTGCCCCATTACATGACCAGACTGTGCCCCATTACATGACCAGACTGTGCCCTTACCTTATCCCATGCGAATCGCGGCCGTGTAACCTAACATCTTACCTTACCAGAATCGCGGCCGTACGATTTTTCAAAAGCCGCGCCTCCGACGTCTTCTGTTCCGTGATAGGCGGAACGTTCAGCTTCCCAGGAGGCACTGTGTTCAGTGTTCGCCTATCACGGAGGCCCTCTCGTCCGAGGATGAGAGGGCCTCCGTGATAGGCGGACACTGAACACAGTGCCTCCTGGGAAGCTGATTGTTTCCGCCTATCACGGAACAGAAGACGTCGGAGGCGCGGCTTTTGAAAAATCGTACGGCCGCGATTCTGGTAAGGTAAGATGTTAGGTTAGCGGCGTATAAGACGACCCCCGAATTTTAAGAAGATTTTAAGGGGTTAGAAAGTCGTCTTATACGGTATTTAAAACAAAAATAGCTGACGTTGGCAATTAGTTTATAGTAGATAATGGTAACAAACAGTTTGCACAGGGAAAAGTGATGATAATATCAGATGACTGCAAAAAAATGTCAGCATTTGTAGGAGGTAAAATACAGCATGCGATAACAATTGTGCAAGTGTTTAATTCAGTTTAATAATTTTGCTTTAAATACTGAATGTGGTATTTGTTTGATTTGGCAGTAATTATTGCGTTATTTGATGCAGTATTTACCGCATTAAGCTGTTTGGTAGGAAGCTGGCCGTCGTGTTCTAAACGGATGACTCCTCAGCCGAATGTAAAAAAAAAAAAATGTGGACAATAAAAGATAATGGGGTGGGGGAAAAAAAAGCAAGTAGCGCAGATCTATAATCCCATAATCTTGTAATTTGAACCCACTACAGCAGAAATACCTTCCATATGACCCCTTTTTTTGGAAAATGGACAGTCCAAGGTAGACCTGGGATTAGCACTTCATACTTAGGAATTTATTATCTGGGAGAGAATTGGGAATTCTCCATTGGAGGGGTGAACCAGTTGCCCAAAAAAATCAGATAAAGGCTTATCCAAGGTCTACATTAAAGCACTAAATGACCCCCTTAACTAAGGGGCCACATTAATTGTGGTGAGTGAATTGGTGCATCACACGTGATGGACCACAGGAGTGGATAATTAACAACTTGCCGACTGCCCCACATTTACTTTACTAAAGCGGAGGTTTACCCAAAAGTGAACCTCCACTTTTCGGAACCCACCCCCCCTTCGGTGTCACATTTGACACCTTTCAGGGGGGAGGGGGGGGCAGATACCTGTATAAAACAGGTATTTGCACCACTTCCGGGTATAGATTCTCGCGGGAGTCCGGACCCTCCGCGTCACACCCCCCCCCCCCCGTTGTGTTCTGGGAAACACTCAGCTCCCAGAACACAACAGGGACCAGTGGGAACTGCACAGCGCGACTCGCGCATTCGCAGTAGGGAACGGGCAGTGAAGCCGCAGCGCTTCACTTCCCGAGGATGGCGGATGTTTTTTTCCCCCCCTTAATGCATTCTCTGCATTAAGGTAAAAAACCTCCAGTGTGCTGCTCCCTCCAACCCACCCTTGTATTTGCCTTAGCCTGATCTCAATCCGGCAATATGCACAAGAGCAGAGGCTCTCTCGGCTCTCTTCCTCATTTGCTCAGATACAGCAATGGAAGCCATTGGCTCTTGCATCTGCCAGTCACAGCCAGTGAGGAGGGGGTGGAACCAAGCTGCATTCTGTGGCACTGCCGGCTTGGGAGTGAGCATGCACACATGCCCCCATAGCAAGCCACTCGGGGGGGGGGGGGGGGGAATCCCTGAGGAGAATCTGAGCTGCTCTGTGAAAAAGCATTACGCAGAGCAGGTAACGATAACATGTTTGTTATTTAAAAAAATAAATCTTAATGTGTACAATCACTAACTTTTTGATTCTCCCAGGCAGCAGAGTTTTTCCTGTCACCTCTCCTGTTCTTCTTTTCTCCTTCCCTAATCTGTAAGAAATCAACAGGAATGTCACAGACTGCTGAGGAAGGACTTCCTCAGCACAGTCTGACATTCCTGTTGCTTTCGCAACAGTAAAGCCTGGTACACACGCACCTGCTCTCTAATTTCCTCGTCGTGATTCTCGGCAGTGTTTTCCTGTCGGGAAACCAGAGCGTCTGTATACTTGCCTGTCGTCGTGAAAACCTGCGTATGCTCGAAATGACTTTAATGCATGCACGGTAGCTTCCAAGGGAAGTGTAGGATACAGCAAGATGGCGGCGACAGCATCGAATGTGACGAGCGCATGCTCGTCGTACGCGATGAAGTCACTGCGTTCTTGCCTTTCAAAAGAACGGCGGTTCTTTTGAATGGAGTGTCTGTACACTCGGGCGGTAAGTGATTCTTGCCAAGAATCTCGTCAGGAAAAACAACGTTTTTTTTTCCTGACGAGATTCTGGCCCGTGACCAGGGCTTAACTCTTAAAGCTGTCAGTTGATCGGCCTCCAGTGGCTCTGATTTTAGGCACAGTGCAGAGAATGGAGAATTGAGCATGTGCAGAGCAGGGTCAGACTCTGTATTACTGGATCTTAAACATTAAAGGCACTTATTTTTTATAATTTACATAGGCTGCTCCTTTTGCAGGTATAGCTATCAGAACTTAATTTTCTGACTAAAGTTCCACTTTAAGTATTTTTATGGGCAAAAATGCAGATTTTTGCATGTGTGCAAAAATTTAAAAAAAATTGCTAGTGTGGAAGTGGTTAAAATATTTTACAATTGCAGCTCAGTATATTTTTATATTTTTTATTTTGCTAATAAGGGCTAATGAATTATTTTCTGTTTGCAGCTTTAAGATCGGAAAAAGTAAAACTTACTGCTTGTGGGAGAAATCACACCTTGATCTGTACAGGTAATATTTGTGTTCTAATGCTTTTTTCTATGTGAATTTTTTTTTGTAATGTAAAGCACTTTAACCACTTGACACCCGCACGCCGTCATATGACGTCCAAAACGGGGACCTGTTATCCTGGGTGGACGTCATATGACGTGATGGGCTTTGCGGGGGGGATATCTCAATGATGCCTGCACCCGGAGGCATCATTGAGATATCATTTTTTAGCGGCGGCGATCCTGCGCACCGTAAGAACGATCATAGCGGCGGTTCCGCCGCTAGATCGTTCTTACAGGCGGCGGGAGGGGACATCCCCCCCCTCCCGCCGCCATCCGGTGCTTCTCCGGGCTCTCCCGTCCCACCGGGGGCCCGGAGAGATGATCGCCGTCCGCCGGATGTTTGCCATAGAGAAGACTGGTGACCATCTGGTCACCAGTCATCTCTATGACCGTCGGAGGCCCGGGCGCGATGTGATGACGTCACGCCCGGGTCCCCGTAAGTAAACAAACCGCAATTGCGGCTAGTTTGAATGAGATCTGTGAATTTTTTTTCACGATCTCATTCTTTCCAGCCTGCAGGAGAGATGTGGGGTCTTATTGACCCCGCATCTCTCCTTAAAAAGGACCTGTCACACACATTCCTATTACAAGGGATGTTTACATTCCTTGTAATAGGAATAAAAGCGATTGAAAAAAAAAAAAAGTGTAAAAAAAAAGTGTAAAAAATAAAGAAATAAGTAAAATAAAAAAAAAAAAATAATAATAAAAAAATTAAAATGCCCCTGTCCCCGGTAGCTCGCGCTCAGAAGCGTACGCACACGTAAGTCCCGCCCACGTATGTAAACGTCGTTCAAACCACACATGTGAGGTGTCGCCGCGTGCGTTAGAGCGTGTGCAACAATTCTAGCACTAGACCTCCTCTGTAACTCTAAACTGGCAACCTGTAAAAATTTTAAAGTGTCGCCTATGGAGATTTTAAAGTAACGAAGTTTGGCGCCATTCCATGAGTGTACGCAATTTTAAAGCGTGACATGTTAGGTATCTAGTTACTCGGCGTAACATCATCTTTCATATTTTACCAAAAAATTGGGCTAACGTTACTGTTTTGTTATTTTTTAATTTATGAAACCATTTTTTTTACAAAAAAAAGCAGTTTAAAAAATTATTGCGCAAATACGGTGCAAGATAAAAAGTTGCAATGACCGCCATTTTATTCCCTAGGGTGTCTGCTAAAAAAACATATATAATGTTTGGGGGTTCTGAGTAATTTTCTAGCAAAAGAATGATGATTTGTACATGTAGGAAAGAAGTGCCAGAATAGGCCCGGGAAGGAGGTGGGTTTTAAAGCCCGGTATTGAAGTGGTTAAACTCCCAATATCCGCACAATCCAATGGTGCATAATCATTTGAAAATGTATAAGGGTTTGTTAACCTGAGCAACAGTGAGACAGTAAAAGCAGTCATTCAAGTAGCTGTTTTAATATATGGCAGTTAAGCTGCCATATAGTAAATGTTTGGTCTTGGGCTTTAGATATAAAACGTGAAGTACGGTATATCTAAACTCTCGCCTTGTAAAATAAAAAATACTCTTTCGTACAAGTACATGGTACAGCATGAAAGGTGGTATGAATCCGTGCTACGGAACTGTGTTTAAAAAATATGTATGCTGCAAGAAGTAGATGCTGGAAG
The DNA here is from genome assembly GCF_905171775.1 of Rana temporaria. Classification (NCBI taxonomy): domain Eukaryota; kingdom Metazoa; phylum Chordata; class Amphibia; order Anura; family Ranidae; genus Rana; species Rana temporaria. The sequence continues at coordinate 402,000,112 of NC_053490.1, forward strand.
TATGAAATGGTGATCTGCAGTGGCTGCCCCTACATATGTACCCTACCTGGGTGGAGTATGAAATGGATAGAAGGATATTAGTAGGTGGTGGCGCCTTCTGGTGAAATGTGGTAAAAATAAAAATAAAAAATGTATATACTTGAAAAAAAATTAAGAATAGAGAATAAAAATGTGATTTAACTGCACTGCTGTGTGCGCACAACCAATGTTAATCATCAGAATATGCAGTGCAATAATGTGCAAATAAATTAACTGAAATAGATGTCCAATGATCTAAAAACGGTGATGTGATCAGTCATAAAAATAAATTCATTTACATACAGTGCTAATCCTCAAATACAGTGCATAAATAAATACATATAAGTTGGACCTGATATATAAACTCAAATGATCCAAAACGGTGTTATAATTAAATGTATAAATTCTTATTGCTAAAAACTGCTGGAGTAATAATTAATGATAACTAGAAAAGATACAATTTCTGGGGAAATTGTACAACGTGGTCTTGCCTCCACCAATACTCCTGACTGGAGACGGTGCCCCTGGAGATGTAAATGTGATCCAACAGTGTGTCGATCCAGTTCGGTCCATTGCCCCATCAAAAACTGCCCCATCAAAAACTACCCCATCAAAACTGCACCATCAAAACTGCACCATCATATTTGCCCCATCAAAAACTGGTTGCTATGGAGTGGTTGCTATGGAGTGGTTGCTATGTATGGTATGCAGAAGTTACGCAGAGCCAAAAAAACTGAGCCATATCACCTCACAGTGTATGGGAGGAGCTATAGAAAGCCCTCACAGATGTGTGTATGAAGGTTTTTACCTCAGCGTCTCCTAGGAAACCAATGTAAACATATGCAAACACACTCTAGCAGAGGAAAGTTCCCTCAGCCTTGTGTGGGAGGAGCCAACTCACCTCACAGGCGTCTCCTAGGAAACCAATTGTTTGGTTTGCAGGCTCTCTGTAAATTTTTTTTGAATACTTGTCCTTCAAATGAAGGTATTTACCTCACAGAAAACACCTCACAGAAAACACCTCACAACTGTGTGTATGAAGGTATTTACCTCACAGAAAACACCTCATAACTACCTCCACAACTGTGTGGGAGGAGCTATAGAATCCCCTTACAGCTGTGCGTGAGGAGTTTTAATTACCTCAGCGTCTCCTAGGAAACCAATGTAAACATAAGCACGCAGCCTCTAAGCAGAGACTCGGATCCTGGATTTTTTTCAAATACTTGTCCTATTCAAATGGTTGTATTTTAACAACTATAAATCGTACAGCGAATATCTTTATATTTTACGAATCACAAGACCCAGACCTACATTTTGATGTATAGTATGTCTCTGAAATAATAAAATTTAAGGCACAGTCGCAGTTTACAAATTCCCCAGCAGATTTTAGTTTTCTAAACTTTGCCCTCCATTGACTTCCATTGAAATAATGGATGGCGTAGGTTGCAAACAAATTATCATATTGTGAAAACTGTTTGATCAATCACTTAGCCGTGAACACGTGTGGTGGCAGCAGGGATAGCTGAACGTTTTGATATAAGATTTGTGTAGGTCGGCATGAAAATTAGGGAGTGGTCGCAGTTTACAAATCATGTGCTGATTTTTCAGTTTTTGACATTTCACACTCTAGCTCTCCCCATTCATTCCTATGGGAAAATTTCACCGCAAAAATATTTTGCGAAACGATTCGGCGAAACGTTCCACAATGTAATAGCCCACCGATCGGGAACAATCTGCACGATTCGATATATTACTCGTCTATTTAGTGTAAAAACTGTTGGAGGAATTTGGCGGGGCAAATTTGGCTATAAGAATAATAATATATATGTGAGAGAACAATAAGTGATCTTGCTATGCAAGACCACTTAATAATAGTCCATGCAAGAAAGTGCTGCGTGCTTCGTGCCAATTATAATAAGTTACTCTGGTGTTTCACTCAGTGCTCCCTTCCTCCGTGCTTTGGTGTGTCCCGCACTCACCAGATCCACACCCCCTCCTGGGGTAACAGGCATCCACAGTATATGCTCTGTGCAGCGCTTTGGCGATTCCTATTGTTCCCCTATGGTCCTTTCCAATGTCCACTCAGAAAGAAAAAAGGTCCCAATAGTGTGATACCGTATGAAACTCAAAATGTATTGATTAAAACAATAGGTACTCACATTCAGGTAAAATCAAACAGGCGTTGTATGAATGTTTGGAAGTGTTGTGAACGCCTGTTTGATTTTACCTGAATGTGAGTACCTAGTGTTTTTATCAATAAAAAGACCTCTGGAAAATGTACCCTTCTTCATGACCAAGCAATTTTTTGCAATACGGCACTGCGTTACTTTAAATGACAATTGCGCAGTCCTGCAGCGCTGTACATAAATTAAACTTATGTCATTTTTTTCCCCTACAAATAGTTTTCTTTTGGTGGTATTTGATCACCACTGGTTTTTTTTTTTGCTATAAACCAAAAGTTTTGACAATTAAAAAAAAAATGTATTTTTACTTTTCTGCTATAAAACATATTCAATAAAAATGTAATTTCTTTATAAATTTAGGCCAACATGCATTCTGCTACATATTTTTGGTAAAAAAAAATCCCAGTAAGCATATATTGATTGGTTTGCGCAAAAGTTATAGTGTCTACAAACTATGGGATATATACTGGAATTTTAATTTTATTTTATACTAGTAATGGCGGCGATCAGTGACTTAGTGGCACTGTGATATTGGGGCAGACAATCTGACATTTTTGACACTTTGTGGGAACCATTTAGGGCCCTTTCACACGGGGGGGATCAGTAATGATCCGATCTGTGTGTCCGCATTTGCTCAGCGGGGATCCTCCGTAAAATCCCCGCTGAGCTGGCAGCTGACAGGGCGGTCCCCGCACACTGTGCAGGGACCGCCCTGTCTTTCCTTCGCTCTCCCCTATGGGGGATCGGATAAACACGGACCGTATGTCCGTGTTCATCCGATCCGGCAGACAGAAGAAAAATAGGATTTTCTTCCGTCCGCAAATGCGGATCTTCGCGGAGGCGGACAATTACGGGTGTCAGCGGATGGTCATCCGCTGACACCCGTAATCGCATAGGGATCCATGTATGTCCCGTCTTCATCCGCAACGAACGGATGAAAATGCGGACATACGGTCCGTACGTGTGAAAGGGCCCTTACAGTGATCGGTGCTAAAAATATGCACTTTCACTGTACTAATGGCACCGTCTGGGAAGAGGTTAAAAATCTAGAGCAATCAAAAGGTTTCATGCCTAACCAGTGTTTCTTGTGTACTACAATACCTGTCCCGGAGAATGTGTTTCCAGCACGACGGCATCGCACTGATTCTCGGCGACATGGTGCCGACATCTCGCACTCGCTGGAATAGAAAAAGCACATTCCAGCAAGCGCGTCATAGAAGCAACGGGGATCCAACTTGGATTCCTGCCAATTCTAGCCGCGGCGTTTGGTATGAATCATGAGGGGGAACTACACGCCAAATTTTAAATAAAAAAACGGCATGGGTTCCCCTCAGGGGCATTCCAAGCCCTTAGGTCTGGTATGGATTGCAAGGAGAACCCCCTACGCCAAAAAAACGGCGTGCGGGTCCCCCCACAATCCATACCAGACCCATATCCAAGCACACCGCCCAGCCGGTAAGGAAAGGAAAGGAGGGGGGACGAGAGAGTGCCTCCCCTCCTGAGCCGTACCAGGCTGCATGCCCTCAACTTGGGGGGGGGGGTTGGGTGCTCTGGGGCAGGGGGCGCCCTGCAGCCCCCCCCACCCCAAAGTACCCTGTCCCCATGTTGAATAGGACAGGGCCTCTTCCCAACAACCCTGGCCGTTGGTTGTCGGGGTCTGCGGGCAGGGGGCTTATCGGAATCTGGGAGTCCCCGTGGGTCCCGGAGCATGATGGGACTGTGACGCCATAAGAGGCCTATATAAATCGGTGTGAGCCGCACACCCGGCATTACAGCGGGAAGAAACGTTGCGTCAACATCGGAAGAAAGGAAAAAGGCAGAAGACGGCAAAGAAGAGCGGGCTGCGCCGCCGCTAGTAATAGAGCTAAAAAGAAGATATCGGCAGCCAGCCCCTAACAAGGCACCGAAGAGCGAGCAGGAGAAGAACCGGGGAGCGCCGAGATGACAGCTGAGAGCAAAGAAGATGGAAGAAGACCCCCTCCCCCGGAGAGTGGAGAAGACCCCCCCCCCCCCCCTGGAGCTGACTAATAAATTAATAAATTATTTTAAAACCATGTGTTGTGTGTTTATTTTCTTTTACACTTTTCCTCCAGGTGAATGGGTAGGGGTACGATGTACCCCATATTCATTCACCTAGGGTGGGGGGCCAGTATCTGGGGGCCCCCTTATCAAAGGGGGCTCCCAGATTCCGATAAGCCCCCCGCCCGCAGACCCCGACAACCAACGGCCAGGGTCAGGTCACAGGAGCTGAAGAACGGGGAGAGGTGTGTGTGTGTAAACACACCTTCCCCGTTTTTCCCTGTGGCAGTGTCACTGATCGTCTGTTCCCTGTTATAGGGAACAACGATCAGTGACATCACACCTACAGTCACGCCCCCCCTACAGTAAGAATTACTCTTAGGGCACACTTAACCCCTTAGCGCCCCCTAGTGGTTAACCCCTTACTGCATTTTTATAGCACTTTTCACTGTGAAAATGACAATGGTCCCAAAAATGTGTCAAAAGTATCCGATTGGGGATATTTATTATAGCAATAAGTAAAAAATATTGCATTTTTTTTCAAAATTGTCGCTCTATTTTTGTTTGTATTGTTTGTATAGCGCAAAAAATAATCAAATGCCACCAAAAGAAAGCTCTATTTGTGGGGGACAAAAAGGACGCCAATTTTGTTTGGGAGCCACGTCGCACCACCGCGCAATTGCATTAAATCGACGCAGTGCGAAATCGCAAAAAGGGGCAAGGTCCTTAACCACTAGTCCACCGGGCCTATTTTAGCACTTCTCTCCTTCATGTAAAAATCACAATTTTTTTGCTAGAAAATTAATCAGAACCCCCAAACATATTATATATATATTTGCAGACACCCTAGGGAATAAAATGGCAGTCATTGCAACTTTTTTTTCTCGCACGGTATTTGAGCAATAATTTTTCAAACGCCTTTTTTTGGGGGAAAAAAAACAGTTTCATGAATTAAAAAATAACAAAACAGTAAAGTTAGCCTAATTATTTTTGTATAATATGAAAGATGATGTTCACGCTTTAAAATTGCGCACACTCATGGAATGTCGCCAAACTTCGGTATTTTTATTTTTATTTTTTGGTCACTTTTATTCTTATTACAAGGAATGTAAACATCCCTTGTAATAGGAATCCGTGTGACAGGTCCTCTTTATAGAGAGATGTGGGGTCAGTATGACCCCACATCTCTCCTCCAGGCTTACAAGCATGAAATCGGTGAAAAAATTATCACCGATCACATGCCGACAGTCGCGATTGTGGCTTTGTTTACTTCCGGGTAACGGGCGTGACGTCATAACCAGGGCTGTGGAGTTGGAGTCGAGGAGTCGGAGTCGGGGGAAATTTTGGGTACCTGGAGTCGGAGTCGGCAAACAATGCACCGACTCCGATTTCGACTCCTACTAAATTTAGATTGGAATAAAAAAAGAAAAAAAGCAAGTTTAAATGTCCCAATTCACAAAAAGTTATAATTAATGACTTCTCTACTGTAAGAATAAAGACCAATGCATGCAGTGCCTCACGTAACCGCAAAACGAACACGTTAAGTGACCGTGAAGAAGCATGCTTTTCATGTGCTTCACTATATGGCACGCAACGCACAATTAGGAGCTGCAATACTTATACTTTCCATAGTGTTGTGTTCTGCTTTTACAGGGAACGCATGTTAGAGAACCAGTAAGTGTCCAAATAAAAAAATTCCAACAGGAGTTTTATAAAGCACTAAAAGAAGTTGAAAAGTATGATCGCTCATCAAAACTTACTGTTGAAGAAGCCATCCTTGTTTATCCAGAGATCGTTGGTGATGTGGTCAGAATAGTTACTGCAATGCCACCCACCCAAGTCAGTGTCGAAAGATTATTTTCAGCCCTAAAAATAATAAAGTCTGACTTAAGAGCTTCTATGAAAGAGGATCTGGCAGAGGCAATTCTCTTCCTTAGAACTCTACATTGAATTGATTTGCATTTGCTAAGCCTATAACTACATTTCAAGATTAATATAAACCATTTCTAGGTTTTACAGATTTTGTTTTTGGTTCATTATAGATAAGCTTTGTTTTTGTTCTAAAACAACCAAATAATGTGGTTTGTATTTTTGAACTGGTAAAGATCCTGTTCCTGATGTTTATGCCTGCTGCTACTATCCAGCCACTTGATTGTTTTCATTGTGTTTGTCTTTTGCTTAAACTGTGCAATACAGTAGACTGTTGGCTTCCCAGCCAGTAGTCCTGTGGTAGGCTGCGTTTCTTTCCCTCAAGGAATGTATAAAATACATTTGCATATTAATACAGAGTCGGAGTCGGAAGTACATAAAACTGAGGAGTCGGAGTCGGATCATTTATCTACCGACTCCACAGCCCTGGTCATAACGTCGCGCCCGGGCCTCCGACGGTCATAGAGATGACTGGTGACCATCTGGTCACCAGTCATCTCTATGCTTTCCAGGCAGCGCCGACCGATTCGCTCTCCGGGCCCCCGATGGCACGGGAGAACCCGGGGGAAGCGATCTATAAGAACGATCAAGCAGCGGAACCGCCGATTTGATCGTTCTTATCATGCACTGAATCGGTGGCTGAAGACGGCGATATCTGAATGATGCCTGTAGCTGCAGGCATCATTCAGATATCACCGCACAAATTGGAGGACGCCAAATGACGTCCTCCCATGGACAAGTGGTTAACCTGCATAATGGTCCGGGTCTTAAGTGGTTAAGATTTCACTTTGATTGCAATATAATTGTAAATAGTTTTCTTTTTGTTTTAAAAACAAATGAAAACAACAATTTTAGTCAATGTTCACTTATTTTTAGTTGCTCAATGTCTCGTATTGCTTCTAAAGTTAAATGTTAAGTGTACGATTTTTTTCTTGTTGAGAAATAATTGGAAGTCCCGCTGCTTTGCCAAGTAATTGTGGGTTATGGTTCCGTCTTTGTTGTGTGACTTTTTGTTCATGGAGTTGTTAAAGCAGGAGACTATATATCGATATTGGCCAACAACTAATATCTAACAATTTGGCCTTTCTTGTGTTGTAAATATCCTGAAGCAGCTAGCTCATGTTCTTGTTAGCCAAACAAATACATCACAACAGGTGAGAAATTTGTCAGCGAAGTCTCGAGGTTGTCATGCTATGTGATGAGATGCAGAAGCCTGTGTGGTTCACTGACGGAGAGCTGTCTGCAGAAAATGAAAATGTGCGCCTGTGTGTTTTATCTTTTGTAGTACAAGGAAAGGTCTACTCCTCTGGATGGAACAGCGAAGGACAGCTGGGACTTGGTGACACGACGGAAAGGGCGAGCTTTCATGAAATCTCCTTCTTCAACTCTCAGTATAAAATCAAACAGCTGTCGGCTGGATCCAATACATCAGCTGCCTTAACTGGTAGGTGCCCCCTATTAACGCTTATTGCCTACTGCCACATCCAGTGATCTGAAAGGTTCAGAAATGTTTTTCTTGTCATCGTTTTACAGAGTAATATGTATGTGTGAATGGAAAAGACCGATGTTATGACAAGCTAGAAATTAGAAATGATATCCTCGGGATGTCTACTTTTCCGTTGTAGCCAAGTAGCAGAAAGGAAAGATCCTTTCTTAACCACTTCAATACCGGGCTTTTATACCTACCTCAATACCAGGCCTATTCTGGCACTTCTGTCCTACATTGTACAAATCATCATTCTTTTGCTAGAAAATTACTCAGAACCCCCAAACATTATATATGTTTTTTTTAGCAGACACCCTAGGGAATAAAATGACCGTCATTGCAACTTTTTATCTTGCACGGTATTTGCGCAATAATTTTTCAAACTCCTTTTTTTTTTTTTTGGGAAAAAAATGGGTTCATGAATTTAAAACAAAACAGTAAAGTTAGCCCAATTTTTTTTATAAAATATGAAAGATGATGTAACGCCAAGTAAATAGATACCTAACATGTCACTCTTTAAAATTGCGCACACTCATGGAATGGCGACAAACTTCGGTACTTAAAAATCTCCATAGGCGACGCTTTAATTTTTTTTACAGGTTGCCAGTTTAGAGTTACAGAGGAGGTCTAGTGCTAGAATTATTGCTGGCACTCTAACGCATGCGGCGATACCTCACATATGTGGTTTGAACGGCGTTTACATATGTGGACAGGACTTTTTTTTTATCACTTTTATTCCTATTACAAGGAATGTAAACATCCCTTTTAATAGGAATGGTGTGTGACAGGTCCTCTTTATGGAGAGATGCGGGGTCAATAAGACCCTGCATCTCTCCTCCAGGCTGGAAAGCATGAGATTGTGAAAAAATTTCACTGATCTCATGCTTACTAACCGCAATTGCGGCTTTGTTTACTTCCGGGTACCCGGGCGTGACATCATCACATCGCGCCCGGGCCTCCAATGGTCATCTCTATGCTTCCCAGCCAGCGACGATTCTTTCTCTGGCCCTCGATGGCACGGGAGAGCATGGAGAAGCACCGGATGGCGTGTTCTCTCCCGCCACCTATAAGAACAATCAAGCGGCAGAACTGAACAGAATGATATCTGAATGATGCCTCTAGCTGCAGGAATCATTCAGATATCCCCCCCACAAAGCCCAGGACGTCATATGACGTCCACCCAGGATGGGAGATCCCATCTGTGGACGTCATATTACAATGGGCGGGTATTGAAGTGGTTAAAGTGTAACTTTACTGTAGAGGGGAGCCGAGAACTGGTTTTGTGTCAATCCATTTTAATTGTCATGAAAGAGATTTAGAAACTACCATTGCTGACCTCTCTAAAAATGCTTTTCTGACTTCTCACTTGTGTAAGTTGGAGCTATTTTCTTGTCTAACCACCTGAAATCCAGTGCAATCTTTAAATTTTTCACACATGCATTATCTGCATTTTTGCTAGAAAATTACTTGGAGCCCCCAAACAATTATATATTTTCTGAAGAAAAGACCCTGTAGCATAAAATGGTGGCAGCTGCCATTTTTTATGTTGCACCATATTTTCAGAACGGTTTACAACCTGCATAATTTAAATTTAATAACTTACACATACACATACACACATACACATGTGGTTATGTGTATATATATATATATATATATATATATATATATATATATATATATATATATATATATATATATATAAATAAAATGTATTTACACACAGTGCCTTGAAGTATTCATACCCCTTGAAATTTTCCACATTTTGTCATGTTGCAACCAAAAATGTAAATTCACTTTATGTGGGTTTTTTTTAATTCAGCAGCTGCACTTTTTGTAGCTGCTGACTTTTAATAAAGTAAAAAAAGAAGTGTAACTCCGCTTTAAATACAATTGAAAATCTGTGGCCAGACTTGAAAATTGCTGTTCACATATGCTCTCCATTCAATCAGACAGAGCATGAGCTATTTTGCAAAGAATAATTGGCAAAAATGTCACTCTCTAAATGTGCAAAGCCGGTAGACACATCCCCAAAAAGACTTGCAGCTGTAATTTGAAGCGAAAGTTGGTTCTACAAAGTATTGACTCAGGGGGCCTGAATACAAATGCACACAACATTTTTCTGATATTCATTTGTAAAAAAAAAGTTAAAACCATTTATCATTTTCCTTGCACTTCACAATTATGTGCCACTTTGTGTTGGTCTAGCACAGGGGTGTCAAACTCAATTTCATCGTGGGCCGCATCAGCATTATGATTGTCCTCAAAAGGGCCGGTTGTATCTGTAAGATTAGATGTCCAACGCATCTCCTCCCCTTACATTAGATATGAAGAGCCACCCCACCATCAGAAGTTGAGCCCCCCACTCCCCTACATCACAGTGCACCCCCCTTTCTTTATGCTGCTGCTGGGATGAAGCTGGATGCATTGCTTGAAAGCAGAAAGTAAGGGTCTGAAGGAGGACCAGAGGAGGGCTGGAGCTCTCCTGCAGCTGCAGGAGAGGTGCGAGGGCCGCATAAAATGGCCTGGAGGGCCTGAATCGGCCCGCGGGCCTTGTGTTTGACACCTGTGGTCTAACACGTAAAATCCTAATAAAATAAATTTTAGTTTTTGGTCGTAACATGACAAAATTTTGAAAATTTCAAGGGGTATGAACACTTTTTTTTCAATGCACTGTATATCATTCTGGGGCAGGACAGGCCAGATGTTTTGATCTGATTGCTTTTATAGCGTGATAAGTAGTTGCCCTAGTATCAAAAATCATGTAGTAAAAGCTGCACAGTCAACCCACATCCAATATTTCAGTTTTTGGACACAGGTTCTTGTATTTCCATGGGACTTCATTGGTGAGATCTCTGTTTGAGTTCCTGGATCTCCACATTAGAACAGGGGATGCTGCATAGGTGAACAGGAACACTAAAACCTCCCAGGACAGAGACGCAGTGAAGAACTATGGTAGAAAGGTCTCGGTGTTGGAATATCCAGGGCTTAAACCATGGTCCTGATTTAGGAGTTTACCTGCAACTAAAAACAAACTTTTGGATGTGCTTTTCCTTTTTTAAATGTCACTACATACAGCAAACACTGCTAGTGGCTTAGGTTCTTTAGGAATTCTTTTTTTTTTTGTTTTTCAATTGTCAACTGACAAAACCCACAGGGACTTTTTTGGTACACGGAAGTATTTGATTATGGGTTGTACGCAATGCTATAGATGTTGTAGGTAGTAATTTATATGTATTTCCAACACCAAAATTGTTACTTTTTTAAGTCTATGCTTTTAAGATTTAGTCAGTCTTCTACATAAGAAAAACTGCTTATGGGGCTTTACCAAGTTGTATTAATGCTTATTATGTTATATGATTATTTTAAAGCGTAGCTCAGAGGAAGCCCCAGATATTAACATATTTATTTATAAATATTTATAGATATTTATTAACACAATGAATAAATTAATGGTATTGCAGTATTCACAAAATGTGTTCATTATTCAGAGACTTGTTTCCCTAGTTTTTCTTTCCCATGCATACGGTTTAGCTAGTAAGCTCTCATGAGCATGGGCCCTCCTAATCATCTTTTATTGGATATACCAGTACAGCAGAGATGAGTGTTGGCTTTAAAAGGAAGTGTATAATCGATCTGTTTGTATTTTCCTTCTTTTTTTTATTTTTTCCCGTTTTTAGGGCAAAAAAATATTTTTTGCCAAAAAAAAATCTGTTCCTTTTTATTATAATTATATAGACTCCCTTCACATTGTAAATAGTGGCTTGTTGGTCATTTCCTTTTTAAAAAGTTTGCTGTGTAAAGCACTTCTGGTAATTCCATAGTTCAGTAGTCGTAGATCTAACGGTTTTAGATATAGAGTAGGACAGAGTTCCTGATCTAGTTTTGGGGGTGTATTTATATATAATAAAAATAAATGCACAACTATTTGTCCTACAAAACTGCATGTACCTTGGTTGGGTATGATTGAGGACAAAAACAAATGTTATCGGGCTATTTTCTCACCAGGACGAATGTTATTTTTTATACGTAATAAAGTGAATCAGGAAAATACAGCATTATGGCTACTGTATGAAGCTGATGATCGTAGTAAAGAAGTATTTATCTCTTTTGATCGGCTCTATCTAGTTGCAGTAAGGAAGCACTTGTATGAAAATACAGACACGTTTGCAATGGACCTCAGATGCAAATTCTGGCAGAAAGCAGTCTATTTCGACGAAACCCCCCCCCCCCCCCCCCCCCCGATGCCCAGAATATGCAGAGTCTGGGGCATTTGCTGTGTTCAAGGCTGATATTTACATGTCATGAAAAGACCTGTACCTGTACCTGTAGTACATGTAGTACTCGTACATGTAGCTCACAGTTTTACTTTAAGCCCTGGTTCTCACCAATGCGGCTTTCGCACTACTTCAGCATGATTTTAAAGCCGCAGATCAGTGTGAGTTAGACCTGCTCTGTTGGAGCCCTCGCTCCTTTGCTGTAATGGAGAAATGTTTCGATGTATGGGGGTGCATGTTACCTCTCCATATAACAGTGAACATATGAGAGACCAGTCACCAGACCTGTGAACTGTCACGTGGGGAGGGGAGTGGTAACATTGGAGCTTACCCAGTAGATAAGCAGAGGTATAGTTTAGATGGGGTTGTCGCTCATTCTAAAAAGAAAGAAAAAAAGTATTAACAGAAGTTTGTCCTGTAGTGCCGGTTCACACCAGCGCAATGTCAGGCATAGCATGTGTTTTGCACCGCACTGCTGTGCAGATCACATGCGATGTCTGTGCGATGTGAATTTGCATCGCATTCGGACCAAAATTGCGCAGGACCGTTTTTCTGGTCCGCACCAGAATCGGATAGCATGGGCTTCTTCCCGCTCACTGAGCAGAGACGGAGCTGTCAGAATCTCGCTCTCCTCTATGGGGTGATGCAAGAAAACGGACAGCCTGTCCGTTGTCATCCGATCTGATCCGCTGGACAGATAGTGGGCGCATCACCATTCGTCTGCTTTCAGGTCATTTTTTCGCAATGGCCCAAGTTGGACGCACCTCCCTGCGTGTTTCGTCACTACAGACTTCTTCTGGGGCCCTGGTAGTGATACTGATCTGGAGTCTTATGAGTATCTGTAGGATCATATGTAAACCCATTTGACCTTTCTCTATCCAGAAGGTCATTCATTTGGGGTAAGCATACATTTGACCCTTTTTTTTTTTTTGCGGCAACGTCTTAATTCACTACACACTCATCCGCTTGAAGGAAGGATTTGGAAATTTTTACTTGGAAGACTGTTTTCTCACATGGATGTTTTCACATAAGGACTTCATTTATGATTTTACAATTCATGTTAAGTGGAAGGAGCCGTTTTGTGTGCTGGACAGGTTGTAGAGATCAGTAGGATCCAGGAATATGATTTTTTTTTTTTTTTTATCAGACATCATGTGCCACAGTGATGCCATTGGTTCCTAGTAAATTAATGCTATCCTCTGAATTTAGATTCAGCCAGCCAGTATTGCATCCACTGTGTTTTGTTGACAGATACTCATTTAAAGTGAATAGCATAATAGAAATTGACTAATACAATTTGCATCAGTATATAACATGTCTGGATGGGACTGCATTTGAAATTCAGACAGAGCCAAGGCTTATAAATGGAAAAGAGATCAAGTACTGTGTTATAAACAGGCAGTTGTAGGTTATTGCAAGCATTCATTATACATAGCCGCTGCTGTGTAAGACAGATCCAGTTCTTATTCCAGTCTCATGTGAAATGAACCTGCCTTTAGACCTTGCAGTAACATAAGACTATTCTTTACCAGTGTAGAGAATGATAAACTATAAATATGAAATTGAATATCAAAATTTGTTTTGCTTTTATTTCAGTGGATGGGAAGCTTTTTATGTGGGGTGAAAACTCAGAAGGTCAACTTGGCCTCGCTGATGAAAAAACAGTCTGCAGTCCTCACCAAGTGGATATTGGAAAGCCGATTTCTTATGTGTCCTGCGGCTATTACCACTCAGCATTCGTTACACGTAAGCAAAGCTCTAAGCGTTGTGGACCTGGATGAGAAACTGATATTTTGCACGTAATGACAATAGGGCAATTTTTGGTGTGGGCTCTTCTGTGCAGCATGGGTCACTTTTCATATCAAACATGCGATTTTTTTTTTTTTTTTATGCCGAGCAAAGTAAGTGGGTCGCTTTAAAGCAGTATTAAATATCAAACCCAAATTTATTAAATTTCAGCTTACCGATCATTCTATGCGGTGGCTGCATTAGTTTGCTTTTCTTTGGCTTTTTTTCCTGCTGTTTTTACCTGGTGATCTGGCCAGTAACACACCTGTATTAGTGTGAATTAGGGTTGGGGGTCAGGCGTGTTCCGATTGTACCCGCCAGGAAGCCGTCACTGCACACCACCAATTGTAGGCAGTGAGGCATTTCCTGGGGGTCAGGCATGTTCCGATTGTACCCGCCAGGAAGCCGTCACTGCACACCACCAATTGTAGGCAGTGAGGCATTTCCTGGCCCGCAGCTGCACATACACACGCTGCCTATGATTGGCAGTGTGTGCAGTAACTGCTTCCTGGTGGTGTACACATCTGAGCCCATCATTAGTGTGGATTAAAATGGACCTAAACGCAAAAAAAAATTTGTTTGGTGTTTTTTTTTTTTTTTTCTTTGCGATCTGTGTCCCATTGAGGAGATTTCCCTTCACTGCCTGTCCCAAAGCCAAAACAGGAAGTGAAAGGAAATCTTCAAAAAGTAACGAATTGAAGGTTGTCACCGGGGTCGCCAGAACTAGTATCTCCATGAGAAGATTTTGCCTTTTTATTTGTGTTTTGGGAATAACGCAAAATGTGGAATTTTCGTTCACTTTTTTATGATAATGGTTAACATGACAAACCGAGGGGGTAAATCTCCCCAATTGGGACACAAGACGGTAATGAAAACCTATCCAAAAATGTAAAAAAAAAAATGTTTCTCCTTCGTGATTCTTTAAATGTCACATATAAAGAAGCTTTAAAAAAGCAGGAATAATTTCTAGTTTTTGGTAGTTGAGCACTTTAATATTAGCAGGTTTTTATGATTTATTGATAGATGGATAGATAAGACTAGATTAGATTGGATATATGTACATGCATACAGGCAGTTTATGTAGGGATGAAGGCTGTGATGTGTAAAATACACACATGGTATGTTTTACATTTGATGTAATATGTTCATCCAAAGGTATCCTCTTCCAGTAAGAATGCATAGAAAATCACACTCCGGGACATACCGTATTTATCGCTGTATAACGCGCTCCCGCGTATACCGCGCACCCCTAAAAGTGCCCCCAATCCTGTGGAAAAAAAGTTTTTTTTTGTACTTGCAGTTTTGGTGTCTTGCGCGGTGTCCATCGGCGGCCTCGTCGGGTCCGGCGTCCTTCTGCGGCTTCGGGTGTCCTCTTCGTCGGGTCCGGCGTCCTCCACGCTCGTTTCCCGCGCCGAGTTTGAATACTGCGCCGACATATACAGAGCGCAGTACACTCGTGTATTGTCGGCAATGCTCGGCTACCCGCGCTGACGTCCAGGACGTCCAGGACGTGAGCGCGGAAGGAGCCGAGACTGCCCGAGTGTACTGCGCTCGGTATATGTCGGCGCAGTATTCAAACTCGGTGCGGGAAACAAGCGTGGAGGACGCCGCAGAAGGACGCCGGACCCGACGAAGAGGACACCCGAAGCCGCAGAAGGACGCCGGACCCGACGAGGCCGCCGATGGACGCCGCGCAAGACACCAAAACTGCAAGTACAAAAAAAAAATGTGGGAAAGCGGGTATCGGCGTATACCGCGCACCCACGATTTTGCCCTGATTTTCAGGGCAAAAAAGTGTGCGGTATACGCCGATAAATACGGTAAAATGTAATGCCTTATTTGCTTAAATGCACATTTTCAAATGGAACCCTCTACTGACAATGTCCTCAAACGTACATACATTTTCTTATCTTTTTTTTCATTGGGAATATGTTCTTTCACTTCCTGTGTGCAGCCAGAGTGGAAGATGGAGGTGGGTGTGTGTACACACGCACACCACACACATATGTATATACACACACACACACACACACGGGTATACACACACAAACCTATGTACACACACATTTTTTATATATAATATAATATATATATATATATATATATATAATATATATATATATATATATATATATACACGCGCACACGCACGCGCATTGCGGTTGGCAAGTGATTAAATTATGCATGCGTTATACAGTTCTGAAAATATGGTGCAACATAGAAAATTGCAGCTGCCACCATTTTATGCTACATGGTCTCTTCTTTCAGAAAAAAAAATATATTTGTTTGGGGGCTCTAAGAAATGTTTGACAATGCAGATAATACGTGTGTGAAAAATGTATGTTTATGTTCTCAACTGAGCAAACAGAGAGGACCATCATTCCTCTAAACCAGTGGATGTCAACTTATGAGCTAAAGGGGCCTCAAATGCGGTCCCTGACATCACCATAGGGCCACAAATAAAGTTTGATGTATGTAATGCTTGAGGGGTCCATTCCTCATAGAGGAAATGAAGGTCGGAGAGTGTGAACAGGATGCCTTTTTGGCTGGGGATAGGCTGCAGAAGACCATACGAAACTGGAAACCTGATACATGAGACTAGTAGAGATCAATGCTATTACTCTAATTAATGTTTCCACAGAGGGCAGAGGGCTGCACATCATATACCAAAGGGCTACATGCGACCCTCGGGCTGAAGGTTGGGCACCAGGACTCCAAATAGAATGGGTAGGCAGGGGGGATGAAAGGGGGTGGTCAATTATTCCCCTGAACACCGCAAGCAAAGAGGGGGATGAAAGGGTGGTAAAGGGGAGGGTGATGTCAGTCATTCTACTGCATAAAACAGGCATTGACCGGAGGGAGGGATTAGAGGTCAATAATATGTATGTATGTTTTGGCTTAAGTAAGCACTCTTTAAACAAAATATTTTCAAACATTACATTTCTTTAATAATGGGTAAATAAATAAAATATATTCAAAACCATTATAAAGTTCCTTGTACGCATTTAAGTACAGTTAAAATAGATGTAAGTGGTTATTACATTGTTTTTTTTTGTTTGTTTTTTGCACTTTCCATAGAGGATGGAGAATTGTACACTTTTGGGGAACCTGAAAATGGGAAGCTTGGTCTGCTGCTGAGAAGCTCAACAAACATCGACAACCACAACATGTCCCTGAATATTTGGGAAGGTGAAGTTGGTTTCTTGTGGTGGAGGCACACCATTGCAGTCACAGGTTTGTAACTCAATTCATTATTTGATTTGATATCTACAGTGCCTTGAAAAAGTATTAATATCCATTGAAATTTTCCACATTTTGTCATGTTACAACCAAACAAGTAAAATGTATATTATTGGGATTGTATGTGATAGACCAAAACGAAAGTGGCGCATAATTGTGAAGTGGAAGGAAAATGATAAATGTTTTTCACATTTTTTTAAGAATAAATATGTGAAAAGTGAGGGGTGCATTTGTATTCGGGTCCCATTTCCTATGTTACCCCTAACTAAAATCTATTGCCTTCAGATGTCCCACCCCAGTTAGTAATAGAGTCCACCTAGTGTTGTAATTGATTTCAGTATAAAATAACAGCTGTTCTCGTGAAGCTCCCTCAGAGGTTTGTTAGTGAACCTTGGTGAAAAAACGGCATCATGAAGGCCAAGGAACACACCAGACAGGCCAGGGGTGAAGTTATGGAGAAGTTTAATGCAGGGTTAGGCTAGAAAAAATATCCCGAGCTTTAAACATCTCACGGAGCACTGTTCAATCCATCATCTGAAAATGGAAAGAGTGAGGCCCCGTACACACGACAGAGGAACTCGACGTGCTTGGCACGTCGAGTTCCTCGTCTCGTTTTGGGATGAAGCCGCCGAGGAGCTCGGCGGGCCGCCTTCTCCTATAGAACAACGCGGCCAACGAGAAAATAGAGAACATGTTCTCTATTTTCTCGTCGAGCTCCTCGGCGGCTCCATCGAGCCAAAACTGTACAGACGACAGAGATTCTCGGCAGAATCCGGGTTTTGACCGAGTTTCTCGGCGAATTCTGCCGAGAATCTCTGTCGTGTGTACGAGGCCTAAGGCACAACTTCAAACCTACCAAGACATGGCCATCCACCTAAACTGACTGGACGGGCAAGGAGAGCATTAATCAGAGAAGGGGCCCATGGTAACTCTGGAGGAGTTGCAGAGATCCACAGCTCAGGTGGGGAGAATCTGTCCACAGGATAAACTATTAGTTGTGCACTCCACAAATCTGGCCTTTATAGAAGAGTGGCAAAGAAGAAAGCTATTGTTGAAAGAAAGCCATAAGAAGTTCTGTTTTGCAGTTTAAGAGAAGCCATGTCGGGGACACGGTAAACATGTAGAAGAAGTGTGCTCTGGGCAGCTGAGACAAAAAATTTTACTTTTTTTGCCTAAAGGAAAATGCTATGTGTGGTGAAAAACTAACACTGCAAATCACCTTGAACACACCATCCCCCACCGTGAAACATGATTGTGCAGTATCATGTTGTAGGATGCTTTTATTTAGCAGGGACAGGGAAGCTGTCAGAGTTGATGGGAAAGATGATGGAACCAAATACAGTGCAATCTTAGAAGAAAACCTGTTAGTCTGCAAAAGACCTGAGACGGAGGTTCACCTTGCAGCAGGACAAAGACCCTAAACACACAGGCCCGGATTCAGGTAGAACCGCGTATCTTTGTGCGGGTGTAACGTATCCTATTTACGTTACGCCTCCGCAACTTTGAAAGGCAAGTGCCGTATTCTCAAGCCAAAGTTGCGGCGGTGTAGCGTAAATAGGCCGGTGTAAGCCCGCCTAATTCAAATGTGGTAGATGTGGGCCCACGTAAATGACGCTTTTTATGAACGGCGCATGCGCCGTCCGTGAAAGTATCCCAGTGCGCATGCTCCAAATTAACCCGCAAGAAGCCAATGCTTTAGACGTGAACGTAAATGACGCCCAGCCCTATTCGCGAACGACTTACGCAAACGGCGTAAAATGTTAAAAATTTTACGCGGGAATGACGTCCATACTTAACATTGGTACACCTCATGTACGCCTCATATGGCAGGGGTAACTTTACGCCGGGAAAAGCCTAACGTAAACGGCGTATCTGTACTGCGTCGGCCGGGCGTATGTTCGTGAATTCGCGTATCTAGCTGATTTACATATTTCTAGGAGCAAATCAGCGTACACGCCCCTAGCGGCCAGCGTAAATATATAGTTAAGATACGACGGCGTAAGAGACTTACGCCGGTCGGATCTAATACAAATCTATGCGTAACTGATTCTAAGAATCAGGCGCATAGATACGACGGCTCGGACTCAGAGTTACGACGGCGTATCTGGAGATACGCCGGCGTAACTCGTACGAGAATCCGGGCCACAATGTAAAGGTTTAGATCAAGGCATAGTAAGGTGTTAGAATGGCCCAATCAAAGTTTTTAGCTCTAAATCCAATTGACAATCTGTGGCAAGACTTGAAAATTGCTGTTCACAGACACTCTCCATCCGACAGAGTTTGAGCTATTTTGCAAAGAAAAATGGGCAAAAATGTCACTCTCTCTAGATGTGCAAAGCTGGTGGAGACTAATCCTTTGCCCTATGCCTATGTTATCCCTGCAGCTGAACTTACCTGTCAAGGGGCCACAGGGTTGACATTCTCTGGGGTCATGAAGTGAAGTCACTGCGGTCACAGTGGTCATAAGCTGACACAATTCTGAGGGTGCTCTGGGGCCACAAGGTCACACAGGATGTTCAGGAGTCATGGGGTGACACAAAATGCTCAAGGTGTTTACCGATGTTACAAGAGTGCACAGAGATGCTTCAGTTTTGGCCTAGCCGTAGCGATGAATTGCTTGATCCCCAGGCCGTGCATGACTTTATGATTTAAAGCTGGTGCCAGTCAGGAGAGCTCTCTCCTGACTGGCTGCAGCACTTGTGCTCCAGGTTAAACCCAGAAGTACTAATGGCTGCTTGCTGGGGAGATCACATGCTGACACAGAGGAAAGATGAGATAAAAATGAATGGGGTAGTGGCTCTACCTTAAATAAACTCAACAGTAAATAAGTGTGTGTATAAACAGAGACTAGGTACCAAACACCAAGACTCACACCTGTGAGAGGTGTATGTGTATATAAAGGGAAGCTGGCCTCCCAATTGTGAGGGTCAGCTGTAACCAGTGTGTGAATACTAATGGGTGTCAAAAACACCTAATAATATATGCAAATCTACAGTAGGTGCAATTTGGGCCAGTAATATAAAGTATAGGGACACTACTAAGTGTCTAAATTGGCCCATATAAAGAATGCAAAATAGAATGTGCAAAAATAAATATAAATGCCGTAAACGATAAACCACCTATTAAAATAGGTCAATATAAAAAAACCTTAGCATAGGTACCATGAGTGAGAAAAACTGATTTAACCAAAAATTATAAAAATGAGACCGGCACCCCAAAGTACAGAGAAAGTGCAGCCGTGGTAAGATAAACCTGATCTTAGCCTCCCGCTAATTAGTTCATATACCATAAAGGGCAAATTGATTGATATAATGTCCAGGATCAGGTACAAAAAGTCCACCAGAACCAGGTCACATGCATTCCACGATACCAAAGTTGTTTACACTTGTGCAGGAGATATTCAATAACACCTCAAGTGATCGTAGTGCCACACAGAGAAAGACAGATGCCTAGGGAGAATTCCCTCATGATGTCCCCACTCACCAGATTGCGGAGCCCCCTACAGTGGGCAGACGGCGTGTCAGATAGGATCCACAGCAGGACTGCTTGGTATCCTGAGCTCTCTCCCCATCTGCCTACAAATTATCTTATCTGCATCTCTGCAGCTGGGACTGATGTAGGAAGATCCTCAAAAAAATTAAATCACAAAAGGGCTCCCATGGTGTAGTAAAAAATAGTTTGAAGTGGTCTTTATTAAAACAAAACAAAAATGCCCAACAATGCCGCAACAAAAGCGGCATTGGCAGTTTAAAAATAGTGGGATAATTGGCAGCAGTAATTCCACACATGTAGTATCCCGGGCAACAGTGGTAGCGGCGTGTGCACGTCTGCAAAAAATGCAAAAAAAATGTGCGGCGTGCCACAGCCTGCAAAAAAATATGAACTTATCCTTTTAATAGCTATGTTACTAAAATAATTTCCAATGATGCCAGTGGGAAGTTTACAGACAAAAAAAATCATAGAACAGAGCTGGAATCTTAAAGGAGAAGTATGGGAATTGAGTTTTCACATATTTATCCCTTACCTCGGTGGATGGAGCATCAGACGTCTGTGCACTGAGAACCCGAGCCACGAACATCGCCGATGGCTCGGTTCTCGCAGATCCCAGAGTGGAAAGAGGCTGACTGTCAGTCAGCCTCTTTCCTCTCTGCTTCTCCAAGCTCATTGGGGCGCTGAGCCGTGGAGGGGCGGGGAGAGGCTGTCTCAGCGGCTCGCTGAGACTTCCATCAATCAGAGCAGCTGGCAGATCCTGACTTGGGAAGTCGTGATGGCGCGCTGCCCCGACTGATGGCAGTGACGTCAGCAGAGAGCGGACTTCAGACCGCTCTCCGCTGAAAAACGAATTGCACTCCTGTGACAAGAGGAGAAGCCAGCCGAAAAAGCCCAGGCTGGACTTCTCCTTTAAGTGGAATTATTATCTGTAATGTAAAGCTATATAGCAAGAGTGTATGTCACCAGATGTCCACATGGGGGAGCTTTCAATCTTTTTCAAGTTTGATTTTTTTATTTCCACTTCTGTAGCAAAGGATGGAATGGAACTGGGGGGGGGGGGGCTTTGAAATGGAGAGAAATGCTACTTCATTCGTCTGTTATAATGAACTTCAGTGTAGGAAAGAAGTAGTGTAACATATTAGAAAACTATAAATATACATATATTTTTAACAAATCGCAAACTTCAAATGCTATAGAACAAAAAAGTTCTAACCTCTTTGATGCCATGAATAAAAAAGGGATACCGCATAAAGCACATGTTCTCTTGCTACAGAGACTTTTGTAGATGTGTTCTGTTATTGCAGATAGCCACGATCTGTTTTTAATCCGACCCGGTAAATTTAGTGTGAGAGATTTGAAATACAGCACTACGTGGCAGAAAGCGAGTCCACATATATATTCTCAGCCAACGTGGCTGCTCCCATAGACATATTCACAAACTTTACACAGAAACGAGATTTAATATACTAACAAGTTACTTATATTTATATTATGCTGATCTCTCATATTCACATTTATACTAGTATACCAAGAAGAATGCAGTTCCCCTTTTTAATCATTTGAAAACTGTTTACATGTACTATTTTTTTTTTTCCAGCTGGTTATTTTTACATCTGCTCCTTGACTTTCAATGTATTCATCCTTGGTAATACTTGTTTAACCCTTTCGCAGCCAGAGCCGTTTTTTGCGTTTTTTGCACACATGTTTACAAAATCATTTTAGACCTGAAGATTTCACATATACCCACAAATATATATTTTCTGAAAGCAGACACCCTAGAGAATAAAATAGTGGTAGTTGCAATTTTTTATGTCACACGATATTACCACAAATTTCAGTAAAAAGCACACTAACGTGAATTTTAGGGTGAACAAACAGAATGAATTACCCAAATCTTTGGTAAAATATAAAATACGAGGTTGCACCAAGTAAATGGATACACAACATGCCAAACCTTAAAGCGGATGTGCCACGGGAATATAATATTAAAAGCCAGCAGCTACAAATACTGCAGCTGCTGACTTTTAATATTAGGACACTTACCTGTCCTGGAGTCCCAGCGCCGGATCGTAGCAGAGCACGAGCGATCGCTCGTCTCTCTGCTGCTCCCCCCTCCATCCACGCTCAGGGAACCAGGAAGTGAAGCGCTGCGGCTTCACTGCCCGGTTCCCTACGGCTCATGCGCGAGTTGCGCCGCGCCAGCCGATGGCTCCCGCTGTGTGCTGGGAGCCGAGTGTTCCAGCACACAACGGGCGACAGACGGGATGTGACGGAATGCCTGTCTTTTGCCCGTAGCGTCTGGCCGGAAGTGGGTGCAAATACCTGTCTTTAGACAGGTATCTGCACCCCCCTCCCCCTGAAAGGTGTCAAATGTGACACCGGAGGGGGGGAGGGTTCGATCAGGGGACTCCACTTTAGGGAGGAGAACCGCTTTAAATGAATGTGCGCTTGTGAAATGGCAACAAACATTAATACCCTAAATGTTCTATAAGCGATGCTTCAAAGACTCCCCTATAGGTTCCCAGTTTAGTATATTACGGAGGCAGTCTGGTGTTAGAATTATTGCTCTCCGGCGTGTGCGACCATATGTAACGTGTTTACCTTTGTGCACGTGTGTGTATATATGGGGGTGGGGCCTCAAAAAATGTTGGGGTGAGATTTCATGTGCTTGCTGTAACTTTTATTTTTTCGCAAAAAATAAATAACATTTTTCCTTTTTACTTTTTTTTTTTTTCATCACATAGGGACAAACATGTTGTGATGTGATGATTTGATTGACAAGCTCTCTTTATTGAGCGATACATGGTCTAAAACAGCATGTCTCCCCTGTACTCCACTGTGAATGTTTTGCAAAGCAGATCGCATTGCAATGCATGCTTTCCCGGCAAAGCGAGTCGGGGACACCGAGAGCTTGACTTCAGAGATAAAGAAGGGGAGGAATGAGGCAATGTGTCTGCTCTTCTCCTTCCCCTCTACCTGCCGGCACCTGCCATGGAGATCCTGGCCCGCCGATGGGCAAGTGGAGCCTGGTAAGCATGGCGGGGCGCGACGGACCGGAGGGGGTGAGGCAGCGGTACTGGTGGTGTGTGAGAGCAATTCGTGCGGAGAGCAATCAGGGTGTGAGGAGACATGAGCGTCGACTGAGAGCCAAACGAGGAGGATCAGGGCTGATGTATTCAAAACTATTGCACAGAGCAGTTATGTATAACATGTTTGTTATTTTAATGGGGGAAAAAAATGTATAGTGTCCACCTTAAACAAGCAGTGTAGTAGGTACTGTGCATGTGCTTGAGAGCTTTTTATTTATTTAATTTTTTAAATCTTTGCATTAGAGGAAAGGGGTATCCGTGTATTAAAGCCAAAGAGATGGCCTATACCTAATAATAAATGCCAATATTACATGACAATGTAATTTTAAATGCCAATTGTACCTTTGTTTTAGAAATCAATATTGCAATGATCCTAGCACATGTATTAAATCGGCATTATAAATGCTATACCTTTTTTCTCTTATCGTCCAAGGACGGACACAGCTCCTTACATCTTGACAAATGGGTTATGTTCCCTGTTTACAGGAGAGGACTAGCAGAAAACATGTTAGATAATTAAATACATGTTACATTAACAGAGTTGAACAGCCCCACCCAGGGGGCGGTCCCTCCAGACATAACCCTCCTCACTGCAGCATGCAGCCTCAGTTTCTTCTGCCTAGCAAAGGAGTAGGACGTATGGCGCCCTTTGGGCCCAGCGCCCTGAGGAAAAGATTTTATTTTATTTTGTCTTTTTGACCTCTATCAACTGTCGGCTGAGAGACAGGCTGGATTTTATAGATTAATATAAATGAAAAAGCTGTGCTAAGCAATAATAGGTTAAAATCAATAAAGGCAGAGGCAGCAATGAAATGGGATAAACACAAGTAACATAATATAAATAAATTGCGCCAAATGAAAAAAGGACAGCAGGCAAATGCCAGTACTGAATACAACAGAAAGTATTTGATAGTCCCTAAATGGTCAGAGATTGGAGACACACAAAAAAGTTCCAAATGGGTAGGTGGATTACATCAAACCCACAAGCAGATCGTAACAGCACCACCGTGACAGAGACTTCTTGTGAAAAAAAAAACACCACCAAACGGAAAGCCGCTTACCAGAGCAACCAGATTGAAAAGCATGTAGGTATATAAACTCCATCCGCGGATTAGGACACCAGATTGTCAGGCTCCAATAGGCAGATTTCCACAAATAAGTTCACTTGCTCAAAAATATAGGTCCTGCAGTTCTGAGGCTGGTCAGGCGGTAGACAGTGGCTGGTAGCAGGATCCTTGGACAGTCCGATGTCAGGGCAGGAAGCAAGTGCAGTCTAGTTACCAATCCGAGGTCCAATCCAATCAGCAATTCAGTAATCCAAGTGCGGGCAAAGATCAGCAACAAGGGACTCCAAGATACTAGCAGGGAGCCAGGGGGGGGGGCTAACAGTATCACAGGCATAGATACACAAGCAGAGGTATAAATTGTATATTTATACCTTTTTAATTTCTGTGTATTGCCGCCAGTTTTTTAGTGGAGTTTCAGTTTCTATTGAAAATCCAGTGGCGGCCATTTTGTTGTAGCCACGCCATGATACAACATATTATGGCGGTCGGCCATTTTCCTGTGGCCGCGTCAGGCTCCATATGCTGTGCTTGTCGGCCATCTTGCCTGGGTCCTCGGCCTCTAGTGTTGATTCTAGGGGTGCAACGGATAAAAAAAATCACGGGTCGGATCGATTCTCGCATCAGGAGTCACGGATCGGATCATTTTCGATCAGCAAAAAAAAAAAAATAAGCCAAATCTTGTTACACCCACCTGATCACTATCATACCCTGGCGTCGCCCCCCTCCACTCTGGTGTACAGACATGCTCCCCAGGTGATGGTGTAGCTCCTACCTGCAGGTGCAGAGCTCACCGATGCTGTCTCCACATGTCTGCAGGGCAGTTCCGGGTCTGTAGTGAGCGCGCTGAGGCGGGGAGGCGTGTCACGCTGTGCTCTGACAAGCACATGGGGTGGAGCAAGATGGCCGGAGCTAGGCCTAAGCCGGGGACGTTCCTACGGCCGAGGCTTCGGAGTGCTCCGCGGAACGCGTGGTGTGCCGATACGAACGGGGTGACCCGTTCGGATCACGGATCGGTGACGATCCCTTGCATCCCTAGCTGATTCCTATGGCGCGCAGCGCAGTTATCCTCACACAGCACCCCGCGGCTACCAGCTTACCCCACGATTTTCTCCTCATGCACAAAGCGGTGTGTGGGACACCGGCAGCGGCGCTGAGCAGTCTCCTCTGGTGTGGTGAGTCCCCTGGGTAACACCCCCCCCCCCCGGTCAGCACAGCAGAAGTGGTGTTTTTTTTCTGTTCAGTCTGAACTGGGCCCTGGGAGTTTTTTTACATGTAATACACATTATGTAAATGTTCTTAAGCTATGGAGTCAGTATCTGGGTCCTTCCCCAACCTGCTGGTGATGGCAGCAGCACCTGGGATTCCCACAGAGGCTTTATTATTGGTCCTGGACACTTTTGTGCCAGGGTGGGGGCGGACTGTGAACGGGCGGGGGTTAAGAGTGCCCCGTTATCCCCTGGGAAACGCTCTGTTATGGAGCCGCGGACCGAGTGGGTGCAGGGTAAGGCATTATGGTTGCGCTTCTCACTGCTGTACAGGACTCTATTCAGCTGGATAGTGCAGCTGGATTTCCGCCGAGGGCTTGGTCTTTTTTGGTTCACAATTCAGACCGTTCTGTGTAGGTTTTTTCTTCTGTGCCCTTCTTTGATAAATTCTTAGATGCAGAATGAGAAAAGCCACCGAGGGCTTTTATAGTCCCTCACCGCCTGGCAGTTCAATGCCCCTTTGAGGAGAGCCCTTTCAAGAGGTGGGCTTCTTCTCCGGTGGTGGACCCTCCGGGTGTCATGTATAGGTGACCATTCTCCCTATTGCGGGAGGCCCTGCTTGTATGGTTCTGACTGATGGCAGAACCAAAGTATTGACCCTTTCCATGTTTACCATGCTGGGGTCTGACTTGCGCCCTATTGTGGCTGCTACTCTGGGGTCTCGGTCACTCACGGAGGGAGCATTTTGCACCAGACAGTGGAGGAGCGCCGACTTTCCTCCAAGGTTATTATGCTAGCGGACCAGCTAGTCCAGGGCCTCATATAGGTCTGTTTCAGAATGGTTTTATGCACACGGTGGTGTAGTGGTTAACTCCATTACTTGGCAGCAAGTAAGTCATTGGTTCAAATCGGACACTGACACCAATCTGCCTGGAGCTTTGTGGGTTTCCTCCAAGGGCATGTGTGCATACACCTACATAACATTCATACACACTACGTGTGGGTATTATTTATGGGCAACCCTCCCAGGCCGTCAAAGGCCCAGCTGGGGGTCTAATCCGTCCCTGGGTGCGTAAGCCGATCACGCCGGAACCCAAATCCTGCCACTGTATGTATGTATCCTTCTCTCCCTGTCTCTAGGTGGGGGGGCAGCTTGCAGGTTCACAATTCGGTGAAACCTCCCTGTCAGCCTGTGGCCCTCCCTGGTGATCTGGCTTCAGCACCATGGGTTTCCTTTTAGGAGCTTGCACTTATCCTAACCTTGTTGGGACAGCGAGGCTTTGCCTCGTTGGCTACTTGGACGACTTTTTTCTGAGAGTGGCTTCTGTCTCAGACCTAGTGGATGTGTTATTCCCATTCAGACCCTCCGAAGATTCGGGTGGGTGTAAAACATATGGGCCAGAAGGTGTAGCTCAGTGGCAGCAAGCCCGCCTTCCATGTGGTGACCCAGGGTTCAAACCTGGGCATGCTAGGTTTCCGACTCAGCGTTGGGGTATCTAGGGTTGATCCGGACTCCTCGGTGGTGAAGGTCCTTCTTCCCCTGGAGAAATTACAGACGCTTCAGTCTGCGGGGAAGGTATTGGCATCACACAATCGGTCTTCTCTCCGGGCTGGTCCGGGGCCTGTGGGTAGCCTCCTTCGAGGCGGTACTGTATGCCCAGGTCCACACTCGGGTTTTCCGGGGGAAATAATGTCCAGGTGGTAAAAATCGCTTGTCTCTGAAATCATTCGATTTTGGTGCACCACCTAGTCAGAGTCTCTCTGAGTTGGTGACGGAGATCCCTGACTCTTCGGTCTGGGAAGTTGTTCCTTTCTTCCAGTGGTCGTTGTTTACGACGGATGCCATCCTCAAGGGTTCTGGGGGGTCCAGTCGGCTCTGAGTCGCTGGACTTGCGTGGATCTGCAGCCACACCTCCCTGTATGTGCCCGCTCTTATCTGGTCTCGGTAGCTACCCAGGGTCGGGCCTGGCTAGTGCCTGGGTGGGAGTCCGCCTGGAACTACCAGGTGCTGTGGAACTTGTCTACCGTTCATTGTCCTACTATTTTAGGAGATCAGGCTATGCTTCTCCTCGTGGACGAGGAGGTTGCAAGGTCGTCCAATCTGGTTTCAGCCGGACAACGCCATACCAGCAGGCGGACTACTGGAGTCGCCAAATGCTGGACCAGGGCCAATGGTCTTTGTGCTTGGTGTTGCGGCTCCCTTGCAGGTAGGTGAGCCACACAAGGCATGGATCTCCTGGCCACTCGTCTCCACCGCAAGGGTGTCAAGATTAGTGGCCAGGTCTAGTGATCTGGTACAGACGCGTCAGTCACGCTGCTGGCCCTGTGGGGTCTGTATCGGCAATTTTTTTTGCCATTCCGCCATTGTAGTTGCTTCCTCTGCTGCTCCACAGAGTGGAGGCTTAGGAGATCCTGATGATTCTAATTGCTGCAGCTTGGCTTCAGGGTCCTTGGTACGCCAATCTCGGGGCGCCTGGTAGCGGAGGTACTCTGGCGGTTGCCAGGGCGGGAGGTCCCTCTGTCTCGAGGTCCCATACTTCCTCCTGTTGTACAGTCACTGACTTGCTCAACATGCTATTGGAAGCCAGACTTTAAGAGGACCGGGGTCTGTCCGACACGGTTATCTCAACAATGCTGAGGGCATGGTAGTCTTCTTCCGGAGAATCTACCGTTGCGCCTGGCAGGCTTACATCTCTTGGTGCGAAGACATGGAGTTACGTCCACAGACGTACTCGGTGTCCAGGGTCCTACTGTTTTTACAGCTTGGAGTGGATATAAAAATTGCTTAAAGCACCGTTTTGGGGGGCAGATTTCAGCCTTGGCTGTGTTCTTTCAGTGGCCTTTTTGCGGCCCGTTCCCTGGTGGGTCCCTTTTTTTGTGCAGGGGGTTTGCCATATACTTTCCCCTCTTGGCCCATCTCTCCCCCCATGAGTATTGACTCTGGTGCTCTCGGTTCTTCTGGAACCTTCCTTTTGGAAACGTCAGGGAGATTTTCTCTTGACACTATCTCAGAAGGTGGCCCCTTTAGTGGCCTTCACCTCTGTTAGAGGGGTTTCTGAGTTGGCGGTCTTGTCTTGCCTTGATCCTCCATAAGGATTAAATGATGGTGCACCCGCAAACTTTGCTTCTTTAGAAGGTGGTTTCGGCCTTTCGCCGGAAAAAAAAGGACATTGTTGTTCCATCCTTCTGTCCTCGGCCGGCGCATCCTACTGAGGTTGCCTTTCATACTTTCCGTGTGGTACGTGCTTCGCGGGTGTACCACCCTGCTACGGGTCCGTTTCGGAGATCTGACTCTTTTGTGTCGGTGTCTGGTCCACAAAAGGGCCTGGCGGTCTCGTCGACCACCATTTCTCGGATCAGGTAAGCTGTCATACAGGCCTATGCTCTTAAGGGACGGGCCCCTCTTTCCGGTCACGCCACTTTTGACCAGGGCAATTGGTGCTTCCTGTTTTTTTTTGTTTTTTTTCAACATCATGCGTCGGTCTCAAAGGTGTGCGAGGCGGCGACTTGGTCGCCCGTTCATGCCTTTTCCAGAATTTACATGGTTGCTGTGAGTGCATCTTCTGATGCTTCTTTTGGCCGCTAGTTTTTGCAGGCGGCTGTTTACAGTTGCACCTCCTCCGTTGAGGAGCTCTGCTTGTTTTGGGGTGAAGTTAAAATTGGTTTTACTGATGTATTTCCCACCCTTCGTTTTGACACTGCTTGGGGATGTCCCACTTGTCAAGATTTAAGGAGCTGTGTCTGTCCATGGACGATAAGAGAAAATAGGATTTTTTGTACTCACAGTAAAATCCTTTTTTCTGAGTCCATGGAAGGACACAGCACCCACCCCTCCTTTTTAGGTTTGTACTGCTTGTTACGAACTGAGGCTGCATGCTGCAATGAGGAGGGTTATGTCTGGAGGGACCGCCCCCTGGGCGGGGCTGTTCAACTCTGTTAATGTAACATGTATTTAATTATCTAACATGTTACTGCCTAGTCCTCTCCTGTAAACAGAGAACATAACCCACTTGTCAAGATTTAAGGAGCTATGTTTTCGTCCATGAACTCAGAGAAAAGGATTTTACGGTGAGTACAAAAAAATCCTATTTTTCCACACAAACTGACTCTTTGACTCAGTGTACCTACAAAATGGTGACCACTTATATCATTACTAACTGACCATCCAGGCTTCTGTGGAGGAACAAGTATACTGATGTGGAGATTTAGCAGCATTTGCATGCTCATCATGGAGCTCCGTGGGAGCCTGGATGGTCAGTTAGTGGTGATGTAAACGTCCACTATTTTGGTTTATGTTTAGCAACAGATTAAAATTGGGCAATGTCAAAATCTTAAAAAGATAACTCCACCTTTTAGATCATGTTGTATGTCGCATTTATATTTAGGGTGTAACATGGTGCCAAACGGACCCTCCTCTGTCCATAAACACCCCTCTGAAGTGTGTGGGTTTCTTCTCCTCCACTGCAGCTGTCACATCTGTGAATGAATACACCTACAAGTCCTGTCTTCCACGCATTAAAATAACTTGTAGCTCTAGTGCAGGGGTCTCTAAACTATGGCCCTCCAGTTGTTCAGGAACTACAATTCCCATCATGCCTAGTCGGGTCTGTGAATGTCAGTTTTACAATGGCTCATGGGACGTGTAGTTCCGCAACAGCTGGAGGGCTGTAGTTGGAGATCCCTGCATAGAAAAAATGCAATAATTACCACAGTCATAGTCCATTGACACTTTCTCCAGATCTCTATCTGAAAGTCTTGTAACTCAGTACAGATATGGATCAGAAGGAAGAGTCTTTAGGAGCCTGGCATTGCAATGCACCAGCAGTTGCAACCCTGTGTGGGCTCATTTGCGAAAAGAAAAATTAATGTAATTTTTTTTTTCCTGCAAATTATTATTCTTTGCAAAAGGTGCATTTGTCCTTTACGTTTATATGGAAATTAGTTATTGCATTTATATTGCCGATTTAATCTGTGTGCTAGGCTCAATACAAAGTTGATTTTTAAAACAAATCCGTAGCTGTCTTTTAAATCAAGTCGCTGCTAATCGTTAATTATCCATTAAGCTGAAATACCTTTTAGTTTGTCTGTACTGTTCGATGGAATGTATTTTGTATAATGTGTTTGTATTGTTGTAAACGGTTCAAATTGTAACCTTTCTTATTAGTATAGTGTATCTTGGCCCCATCTCATCCTTCCAAGCAATAAAGTGTACACCGCCTTGCACTTGGACTCCCCAAATTTGTTTGTTTTTGTGCGTTAACTAGGAGGTGTGACAAACCATTTGGCTTTATTATAGCCACATCATGTATGTGAAATTTGGAATCGTGGAGAATGTATGGCAAAATAAAGTCACATGAATGTAATAATAAAAATAAACAATAAAAAATATATCAAAAATGAATAGAAAGCTAGCATGTAATATCTGAATTATCGGCAGTGTTTAAAAATGTAACCACTGGTGTATGCGCGTGTGTGTGTGTGTGTGTGTGTGTATGTATACACAATTTTATATATTATATATATATATATATATATATATATATATATATATATATATATATATATATATATATATATATATATACATATATACACTAGAGGTCGACCGATATGGGTTTTTCTCTGGCCGATACCGATGCCGATATTTCAAAATCGGGGCGGCCGATATTTTAGGCCGATTTTTGCGGCCGATATTTTAGGCCGATTTTTTTTTTTTTCTTTCCCATTATTTTAGAAAATCTAGGTTGGGAGGAGGTTATTGTTTAGGGTGGAAAGGTGGAGTGCAGCCTATCAGTGCCCACCAATGCAGCTCACCAGTGTAGCCTATCAGTGTCCATCAGTGCCACCTC
Source organism: Rana temporaria (assembly GCF_905171775.1). Classification (NCBI taxonomy): domain Eukaryota; kingdom Metazoa; phylum Chordata; class Amphibia; order Anura; family Ranidae; genus Rana; species Rana temporaria. The sequence goes on from NC_053490.1 coordinate 402,031,754, forward strand.
ATTAGTGTCCACCAGTTCAGCTGTCAGTGCAACCTCATCAGTGCCTACAGTTCAGCCCATTAGTGTCCATCAGTACCACCTCATTAGTGCCCACCAGTGCAGCCATCAGTTGCCACCTCATAATTATTAACCTTTTGCCGACCGCGCCATAGCAGAAATACTGCTACAGCGCGGTCGAGTTATTGTGACAGGACGTCCCTGGGACGTCCTCGTGCACTTCCGCGTTTGCGCGTCCCCTGGGCGCGCGCGAGGAAGTGTCCCGTGCTCGCCGGTCTAGAAGAACCCGGCGCATCACGGATCACAGTAAATTGCCGCGAATCGCGGCTGTTTACCACGTGATCGCTCCGTCAAATGACGGAGCGATCACTTGTAAACAAACCGGCGTCATTTGATGACGCCGGTTCCTCCCTCCTCCTCTCTGTAACCGTTCGGTACAGTGCGAGAGGAGGAGGGGGGGGAGCGCGGGGTGTCAGCAGTGCTGTGGCCTGGATCTGTGACAACTGCAGTCACAGATCCAGCCATCCCTCCCCAGCTCGCAATACTCTGCAATACCCCCCCATACTCTGCCATACCCCCCCATACTCTGCCATACCCCCCCATACTCTGCCATACCCCCCCCATACTCTGCCATACCCCCCCATACTCTGCCATACCCCCCCCATACTCTGCCATCCCCCGCCATACCCCCCCATACTCTGCCATACCCCCGCCATACCCCGCCATACTCTGCATACCCCCGCCATACCCGCCATACCCCCCCATACTCTGCATACCCCCGCCATACCCCCCCATACTCTGCATACCCCCCGCCATACCCCCCCATACTCTGCATACCCCCGCCATACCCCCCCCCATACTCTGCATACCCCCGCCATACCCCCCCATACTCTGCATACCCCCCCCATACTCTGCATACCCCCCCCTCCCCCCCCATAACCCCGCCATACCCCCATACCCCGCCATACCCCGCCATACCCCCCATACCCCCCATACCCCGCCATACCCCCATACTCCGCCATACCCCCCCCATACTCTGCATACCCCCCATACTCTGCAAAACCCCCATACTCTGCAAAACCCCCATACTCTGCAATACCCTGCGCGATACTCTGCAATACCCAAATACTCTGCAATACTCCGCAATACCCCCAATACTCATCAATACTCCCCAATACCCCCCAATACTCTGCAATACCCAAATACTCCGCAATACCCCAATTACTCCGCATATATAATGTTTTGGGGTTCTATGTAGTTTTATAGCAAATAAATTGTGATATTTCCATGTAGGAGAGAAATGTCAGAATTGGCCTGGGTGCTTCCAGAACGCTGATGGCGCTCCCTGCATGTGGGCCTCTCTATGTGGCCACCGCCCCCGTGTAAAAGTTGCACACATGGGGTATCGCCATACTCGGGAGGAATAGCAGGAATGTGTTTTGGGGTGTCATTCGTGGTATGCATATGCTGTGTGTGAGAAATAACCTGCGAATATGACAGAAACAAGTTTGTTTGTTTTTTTTTTACAGAATTTTCGGGTCGTTTTTCTTTATAGCGCAAAAAATAAAAAACCCAGAGGGGGTGATCTAATACCACCAAAAGAAAGCTCTATTTGTGTGAAAAAAAGGACAAAAATTTCAAATGGGTACAATGTTTTGTATGACGGAGTAATTGTCATTCAAATTGTGAGAGCACCGAAAGCTGAAAATTGGTCTGGTCAGGAAGGGGTTTAAGTGCCCAGTGGTCAAGAGGTTAAAAAAGAAAAAAAATACAATCTTAGTCATTTTAAGGAGGGGGGTACAGAGAGGGGGTTGTGGAGGAGGGAGGTACAGAGAGGTGGTTGTGGAGGAGGGAGGTACAGAGAGGTGGTTGTGGCAGAGGGAGGTACAGAGGTGGCTGTAAAGCTACCTCTCTGTACCCCCTCCCTCTACAGCCACCTCTCTGTACCCGCCTCCTCCACAGCCATGTGTTGTGGAGAGGGATGGGTGGGGATGCATTGTGCCCCTTAACTTAAAATAAGGTCACGCCTGATGGGCACATTTTATGTTAAGGGGCACTCTGATGGCACACAAAACGGCTCCTTTACATAAAATTTGCCCATCAGAGTGCCCCTTAACATGCAATATGCCCATCAGCGAACACATTAAAAATTACCCATCAGCGTGCCCCTTAACATAAAAGTTTTGTTGTGCCCATCAGAGTGCCCCCTTGACATAAATTTGCCATCACAGTGTCCCTTAATAACATAAAATGTGCCCATGAGACATTTTATTGTTATTAAGGGACACTCTGATGGGCAAATTTTATGTTAAGGGGCACTCTGATGGGTATATTTTTAATGTGTATGCTGATGGGCATATTTTATGTTAAGGGGCAATCTGATGGGCACAACAAAATGTGTCCATCAGTGTGCCTCTTAAAACAATATGCTCATCAGTGCGCACATTAAAAATATACCCATCAGCGTGCCCCTTAAAATAAAATGCGCCCATCAGAGTGCCCCTTAACATAAAAAAGTGCCCATCAGCGTGACCTCGCCCAGCAGTGTTAGTGTTGACAAAAAATAAATGCCCATAGTGATCTACATCAATGAACGAATATGCCACATACTAGCTCGAATGCAGGGGATGGCTGCAAAATAAGAAGCCGGGAAGGAGTAGCAGGGGGCGGGCGCGCACTGGGCGTCACGCCTTACTCGCAACGGAGAGCCAGTAGAAGACCCGGGAACCAGGAGCAGCAAGGGGGTGGGGCACGCAAGGGTGACGTGAGAGACAGGCGTGGCCCCCTACTCGCAATGTGGGCACGGAGTGGACCGCGAGCTGCGGGGGAAGGACCGTGACGTCACGCCCCTACTCGCCGCCGTACGTAGACTTCCAGGACCTGCGGTGAGTAGCAGAGGCCAATGCGGATGGAGGATTCATGGCGGGGGCACTGGTGACTGGTCAGTACATGACTGGAAGGCAAGGGACCTCAAGGCCTGGATATATGTAGCGGTGAAGTACGGACGATTTTTTTCACGATAATCGGCCGATGCCGATTTCACAAAAACGGCCCAAATATCGGCCGACCGATATATCGGTCGACCTCTAATATATACATACACACCCACACACACACACACACACTCTGCATGTGTATAATATTAATATTTTTTTTTTCTTTTGTGACTAGCTCTATTGATGGTTTTCTTTTCCCTTTTTTTAGACACAGAAGTCTATACATTTGGTCTTGGTCAGTTTGGACAACTAGGGCATGGCACTTTTATTTTTGAAACGCCTACACCCAAAGTAGTGGAGGCTTTGAAGCCACATAGAGTTCGATTTGTTGCTTGCGGGGAAAACCACACTGCAGTAATTACAGGTGGGTAAGCCATAATATGGGTTTCACAATACAAAACTGCTTTGTGATGCAGATACTGTTCTTGTGCTGTATTATATAACTCTAGCTATCACTTGGTGTTACATTTTGTGTTTCTGTGCCCAAATAAGGTAGTAATTTGTTAAAAAGGTAATTGCTATGCAGTCAAGCAATATTCTATAAACCCCCACTCTATTTGACTCTGGTGCCTCAGCACAATTTGTACAATACAGGGACATTAACCTTGTACTGTATGCTGAGGAGGCAGATGTGCGACTGGAGCCAGTTGCAGCTTACAGAGCAGCCTATTGGGGAACAGTCACAGCGCCTTAGGGAACCTGTTGGAGTGAGGAATAAGGTAAGGACCCCCAAACATTACAAGCACTTGTTTGGGGGGGCTGCAAGGGTGTATTTTTTTAATACTTGGACTGTAAAATACAGACGGGATTTTTCTTCATACTATAAGTTTATCCCTTCTTTAAGTGGTTCTAAGGGCTTGAGTTTTTTTATTTTATCTTAATGCATTCTCTGCATCTAAAAAAAACTTTGTATGACATGTGCTTCCGAGATGCTTCAGTGATGCTTTTTTGAAGCTTTAATGAAACTTGGCAAATGCCTGGTGTGCATCGATTTTATATTTTGTTTTAAAGGATCCCAGTAACCTGGCTCATTAGTACCCCCTCTAAGCAGATCTCCAGCTCATTAGTACCCTCGTTCAGCAGATCCCCCCCGCTCATCCTCTGGTTTGTTGATCCTTCTCGCTCTCCTGTCACTGCTCACTTCTTGCTATATTGCTCCCACTCTATTTACTATGTGTGACATCTGCTAGTTTATCCTGCTCTGGATAACGCCGGCTTCTGTTCCCTGATGCAGACCTTTACATGTCTGCTGCGAAGTTACACCTCCTTTATGGGGCTTAACTTTACGCCGAACGTACAACTTACGCGCACCTCTCGTAGCCTGCACTGAATAAGCACTGAAGCCAGTGCGAAACGTCGGTATTCTCCTGTTCCTATTGCTGTGATCTGTTGTGTTCTTGCTGTTGATTTGAATAAAGACAACCCGTTTGGTTTGGAGTGCGGCTGTCCATCCCTCATCTTTATACCAATATTTGCCTTAGTGCATTGCCTGCACCCTTGGAGTCCTATATTTGTGAAACGACCCTACAATAGACCTACCTTGAGCGGTGATCTTCTCTCTCTCTCTCGTAGCCTGCATCGGGCGGGCGCAGGTTCCTGAATCACCGTATTTCTTTCTCGTACATCACGGGACACAGAGCGGCATATTCATTACTATGTGGGTTATATGGAGTACCTTCAGGTGATGGACACTGGCAATCTCAAACAGGAAGTGCCCCTCCCTATATAACCCCCTCCCATAGGAGGAGTACCTCAGTTTTTTCGCCAGTGTCTTAGGTGTTGGTCATGGTTTAGCTTACCTCCACATCCTTGGGATTAGGTGGGCTAACCGGTTCTGTCCAAAGGCCTCAGTGCTAAAGTGGTCAGCAACCGGACCCCAAACCATTGGGGTGTAGCCCATAATGCTTTCTGTTCAGAGAGCTGGACCCTGGGCCCAGAACTTAGAAACCTTTGGGGGCCTAATGTTTCTGTTGCCAGGGTGCTATATGGGCCCAGGACAGTGGCTCCTTCATAGGAACCCAGGGCCTGAAGGTCTAGACGCCACCCACGGAGATGGGGGAAGATTGGACCTCTTGCTGTGCAAAAGTCCTGCGGCATGGAGCAGGTAAGTATTGGGGGAGCTTGCGGAACTTGGTTCTTAGCAGGTTCCCTACAGGGGGTGCACAGGGGGACAGGCCTGGGTATGCTCTGCATTGGCAAGGAATCACTATGTCTATGATAGAGACAGGATGATTCAATCTTTTTTCCCCAGTAATATGTGACCTCCCTGGTAAGTGTTGTTTAGCTGGGCTGCTGGCGCTAGGTGTGGGATCTCTGTAAGAGGGGAGTCTTTTCCCATGCTAAAAGGAGGTCTGTGACCTACCTAAAGGGCTTACCTGCCTGGGTGCCTGCGCTGCTCCGTCCTCCTCCATGTGTGATGGCCCCCGCCGACGGGCGCGCGCGCGCGCAAGATATAAACGATTTTCGCGCCGTTTCCGTGGTGGGGGCGCGTCCCGGTGGGCGGCGAATCACAAATAAAGGAAGGGGAGGTCCTTCCATTAGCTGCCAAGAGCTCAGTGTCATCCTGAGCTAGAGGAGAGGAGGACACAGAGCGGAGCACGCCGAGGACACCCGGTGGCGAAAGGAAGAATTGCAGTTTTTTCTAAAGACTGTCAAACCTACAGATAGGTTTTCTTTTCCTTTTTTTCAGCAGATGGCTATTGGCAATACTTAGTGGGAGACAGAGTGGTTTCTTTTCCTCTTCAAAAAAAAAAAAAAAGAAAAAGAAGGGAAAGAACTGCTGATCTCCCTTCTCAGTTTGGGCGTTAGTCTCTATCGCTCCCAAACCGACAGATCCCCTTAGCTACGTCTGTGGCTGGGTGATAGCAGGTGTACCTCGGTATTATACCATGCCTTCTGGGTCAGAGGGTACAAGGGGTGGGGATTCCCCCGCAAAATCCGAGGGCTCAGACACGGCTATGCCGCTGCTCTCCCCACAGGACATATCAGGGCACGCCTTGATGGGACCTGGGGGATCTGGTGCTGGGGCTGATCCAGGTCAGTCCAACCCCGGCTTTGTCACTGAGAGAGTTCTTGCTGTTTCTTTAGGTGAACTAGAGAAAAGAATGGCAAAAAGGATAGCTAAAGCTATATCGGGTAGAAAGCGGACTAGGTCTCCGTCACCCGAGCAAGAACCCTCAGACACAGAAATCCTTTCCCTAGGGGAATTGGATAGACTTGACGCTTTGGACCAGGGTGGTTCAGAGATCGAGGATCTGGATACTGAGGGGTCTGGTTCAGCCTCCCAAGGGGAAAGTTTGTGGGTTCAGGCCTTAACGGACATGGTCCATGAGGCATTTAAGTTACCCATACCAGAACCTCAAGTATCGGCGATTTCAGCTTTAGGCTCTTTAAGAACGCCTCAAAGCAACACAGTTTTCCCGATCCATCCTCTACTCGAGGAGGTCATGTTTCAGGATTGGATTAAGCCAGATAGAGTCTTTTTACCACCTAAAAAATTCTCTGTTTTATATCCTATGGAGGAGAAATTCTCCAAAAGATGGGCGCCCCCGGCGGTGGACGCAGCCATCTCCTATGTGAACAAATCTTTAACTTGTCCGGTGGAAAACGTACAGGTGTTTAAGGATCCGGTTGATAAACGCTTGGAAACATTACTGAAAGCCTCCTTTACTTCAGCAGGGGCGATAGTTCAGCCCGCTGTGCTGCTATTGGAATTACCCAAGCATTATCAGATAAGACTAAGCAAATGCTTAAACTTATCCCTGCCCAGCAGGCAGAGGAATTTTCGGATATACCGAGGGCTATACGCTTTACGGTGGATGCTATCAAAGACTCCATCCAGCAGGCATCACGTTTATCCTTATTTCTAATCCATATGAGAAGGCTCTTATGGTTGAAGAGTTGGGAGGCTGAGCCCCCATGCAAAAAGCTCCTGGTAGGGTTTCCCTTCCATGGAGGACGACTCTTCGGAGAAGATCTGGATAGATATATTCAGACTATATCAAGCGGCAAAAGCACTCTCTAGCCAGTCAAGAAGAAAGCCAGAGGGCCCGCGTTTAAGCGCCAGCCCTCCCCGGGACAGGGGCCCTCTAATACCAGACAGTATCGACGGCCTCCTGCAAGATCAGGCTTTAACAATAAGCCACAAGGCCAAGCCACTGGGGGCAAGAAGCAGTGGTACCGCAAGCCTGCGAAGCCAGCCCCCAAGTCGGCCTTATGAAGGGGCGCCCCCACCCACGATGGTGGGGGGAAGGCTACGTCTCTTTGCAGAAGTTTGGGAGGCCAGCATTCCCGACTGCTGGGTACGGTCTTCCGTGGCCACGGGCTACAAACTAGAATTTTCAGAATTCCCTCCTCCTCATTACCAGGAGTCAAGAGTACCAGGCGACCCGGTGAAGGGAGCCGCGTTGATGGCGGCCTTGAATCATCTGCTGTGCCAGAAGGTGATAGTAGAAGTACCAGTCCAGGAACAGGGCTTGGGGTTCTACTCCAACCTGTTTATCATCCCAAAGCCCAACGGCGATGTCAGGCCAATTTTGGACTTAAAGGGAGTAAATGCGTACCTAAAGGTCCGCTCATTCCGGATGGAAACTATTCGGTCAGCTGTCGCCGTGCTCCAGAAGGACGACTTCATGGCGTCCATAGACATAAAGGATGCTTACCTTCATGTGCCAATTTTTCAGCCACATCAGGTATTTCTACGCTTCTCGGTGGCTCAGCGTCATTTCCAATTTGTGGCGCTCCCCTTCGGGTTGGCTACGGCCCCCCGGGTATTCACAAAGGTCCTAGCCCCAATCCTAGCCAATCTAAGGACCCAAGGGGTCATGGTCCTAGCTTACCTGGACGACCTCTTGGTCGTAGACCACTCGTTTCCTGGCCTGGAACGAGCAGTCGCCCTCACGGTTCAGTACCTCGAGAGGTTCGGCTGGGTCCTAAATCGAGACAAATCAGCATTTCGGCCCACAAGGCAGCTGGAATATCTCGGCATGAGATTGGATACAGAACAGAAGGTGTTCCTACCTCTATTAAAGGTCAAGGCCATCAAAGAGCTAATACAAATAGTTCTGAGCAAGAGAAAGCCAACTGTTCGCCTATGTATGCGGCTACTAGGCAAGATGGTGGCCACCTTCGAGGCGGTACCGTATGCTCAGAGCCACACTCGCATCCTGCAGGCAACCATCCTGTCAGCATGGAGCAAGAGGCCTCAGGCCTTGGAGATTCCTTTGCCACTCTCACCAAGAGTCCGGCAAAGTCTATCTTGGTGGTTAAACCCTCAGAATCTCCTGAAGGGAAAGACGTTCAGTCCTGTGACCTGGAAGATAGTAACCACAGACGCCAGCCTGATCGGCTGGGGAGCAATTTTGGAGGGTTGCACTCGCCAGGGCACTTAGGCAGCGGCAGAGAAGCAGTTGCCCATCAATATCTTGGAGCTCAGAGCTGCCCGACTAGCCCTCAGGGCTTGGACGTCCAAACTGCAGGGGTTCCCGGTGAGAATACAATCGGACAATGCCACGGCGGTGGCATACATAAATCACCAAGGGGGAACCAAGAGTCAAGCCGCTCAGAAGGAAGTGAGCTTGATTTTCTTGTGGGCAGAAGCCCATGTGCCCTGCATATCGGCTATATTCATTCCCGGAGTGGACAACCTACAGGCGGACTTCTTAAGTCGCCAGACTCTATTGCCGGGGGAGTGGTCTCTGCATCCACAGGTCTTTCAGACACTCTGCCAGAGGTGGGGAGTGCCGGACGTGGATATCATGGCATCGAGACTAAACAAGAAGCTAGACAGGTTCATGTCCCGCACAAGGGATCCCAGAGCCTGCGGAACCGATGCGTTAGTTTGCCCTTGGCATCAGTTCAAACTTCTTTATGCATTTCCCCCGCTCCAGTTACTACCCCGCCTGCTGCGCAGGATCAGGGTGGAGCACATACCAGTCATCCTGGTAGCTCCAGCATGGCCCAGAAGGGCATGGTATTCACTAATCCTGAAGATGGTAGTGGGAGACCCTTGGACTCTTCCTCTACGGCCAGACCTGCTATCGCAAGGTCCGATCCTCCACCCTGCCTTACGGCATCTAAATTTGACGGCCTGGAAGCTGAATCCCTGATTCTCAGGGGTAGAGGTCTGTCTCAGAAAGTAATCTCTACCCTAATCAGAGCCAGGAAACCGGTCTCTAGGGTGATTTATTACAGGGTCTGGAAGGCCTATGTAGGCTGGTGTGAGTCCAAGCGATGGCTTTCTCGCAAATTTACCATCGATAGAGTATTAAGTTTTCTCCAGCTAGGAGTGGATAAAGGACTGGCATTAAGCACAATCAAAGGACAGATTTCAGCTTTGTCAGTGTGGTTTCAGCGGCCGCTGGCCACCCACTCGCTAGTTAAGACCTTCCTTCAAGGGGTCTTACGTATTAATCCTCCAGTTAAATCCCCGCTTTGTCCGTGGGATTTAAATCTTGTTCTGTCAAGTTTACAGAAACAACCTTTGAGCCGTTGGCTGAAATTCCTTTGGTTTTACTAACAAGGAAGTTAGTATTTTTGGTCGCCATAGTTTCCGCCAGAAGAGTATCGGAACTGGCAGCCTTATCCTGTAAGGAACCATATCTTATTTTACATAAGGACAAGGTCGTTCTCCGCCCTCATCCTTCCTTCCTACCGAAGGTTATATCCAGTTTCATCTAAACCAGGATTTGGTATTACCATCCTTCTTCCCTAAACCTACTTCCAGAAAGGAAGGGTTGCTGCATACCTTGGATATTGTCAGGGCCATGAAGGCCTATCTTAAGCTACAGAGAAGATCCGGAAAACAGATGTGTTGTTCATTTTACCGGATGGGCCCAAGAAGGGGCAGGCAGCTGCAAAATCCACCATCTCGAGATGGATTAAACAGTTAATCTCTCAGGCCTACGGCTTGAAGGGGTTGCCTCCTCCGTTATCATTAAAGGCTCATTCTACTAGGGCCATGGCGCCTCCTGGGCAGCACACCACCAGATCTCTATGGCTCAAGTTTGCAAGGCGGCAACCTGGTCTTCTGTCCACACGTTTACAAAATTCTACCAGTTGGACGTAAGAAGGAATACTGATACAGCCTTTGGGCAGGCAGTGCTGCAGGCTGCAGTTTGAGACCCTCGGATTCCGGGGGCTCCCTTTTGAGTTAAATTTAAAATTATTTTTTCTCAACTAAGTTGGATTTATTATGATTTAAGTATATCTCTAAATTAAATCCTTTTGTCTTGGGAAGATGTTCTCCCTCCCCTCATTGTAAGCATTGCTTTGGGACATCCCACATAGTAATGAATATGCCGCTCTGTGTCCCGTGATGTACGAGAAAGAAAAAGGGATTTTTAATACAGCTTACCTGTAAAATCCTTTTCTTGGAGTACATCACGGGACACAGAGCTCCCACCCCTCTTATGGGGACCATTTTGGGAGGCATACTGCTTGCTACAAAACTGAGGTACTCCTCCTATGGGAGGGGGTTATATAGGGAGGGGCACTTCCTGTTTGAGATTGCCAGTGTCCATCACCTGAAGGTGCTCCATATAACCCACATAGTAATGAATATGCCGCTCTGTGTCCCGTGATGTACTCCAAGAAAAGGATTTTACAGGTAAGCTGTATTAAAAATCCCTTTTTTCCTCATTTGCATATTTGAATGGCTAATCAATGGCAGCGCCACCATGCGGCCAGCGTAAATGTGGGCCCACCCTACGCCGGCGTAGGCAAGTTACGTCGGTGGGATTAAGCCTGTTTTTAGGCGTATCTTAGTTTGTGGGCACGGCACACAGATACAACGGCGCATATTTGCCCTTACGCTGCGTATCTGGAGATACGTCGGCGCAAGTGCTTTGTGAATCCGGGCCAGAGTGTTTTGAAAAAGCGTGTCCAATGCCTCATTTTGAAACAAGTGTAAACAAGCCCTTAAAGCGGAGTTCCGCTGATTTTTTTTTTTTTTTTTTAGAGTCAGCAGCTACAAATAGTGCAGCTGCTGACTTTTAATATAAGGACACTTACCTGTCCAGGGCGCCCGGGATGTCTGCTCCCCAAAATCCATACCAGGCCTTTATCCGAGCAATGCAGTCTGGCAGGTCAGGAAAGGGGATGGGGACAAATAAACGCCCCTACTGAACCATACCAGGCCGCATACTCTCAACATGGCACCTTGTCCCCATGTTGATGAAGGCATCTTCCCAACCACCCTGGCCGTTGGTTATCGGAATCTGGAGCCCCCCTTTAACAAGTGGTGTATATACCCTGGCTATTAAAAATACAGTTAAAACTTGCAAAGGCTATGTTAACATAATGCGTGGAAAATGCTTGATCATCACAGTTACTTGGTCTGCTGATTTTCTCCTCATATTTCATATTTATATATCTTTTTTCTGTTTCAGATAAGGGCCTTCTTTATACTTTTGGTGATGGACGATATGGCAAGCTTGGATTAGGAGAAGAGAATTTCACTAATCAGTTTTCACCTACATTGTGTAGGAATTTTCTGAAGTTCACCGTCCAGTCGGTATAAACAAAACCTTTATGCTTCACTTCTTTTTTTTGTTTTGTGGGCTAAGTGTTCATTCGTGTTTAATTAGCATTAAGCTAAACCATAAAATATAGTGGATTGCATCTGAAGCAGATGGTTAACATGGTAATAAAATCATTCTAGCTAGTAGTGGTAAGAATGCACATTGCCTAATTCTATTTTCTATTATCATAAAATGCAGTCCTTTTTTTTTTTTTTTTTTTAGTAGCTGATGAGTGATCGCCTAGCTTTAGAATATTATGAAATGGAGCTCTGTGTTATTTTTCTTTGTCAAATTTATTTTAAATCTGTTTAAAATTCAATAGTCCAAATTTGCTAAGCAAAGGGCCAATGTAGTGTCCTTCAGGCTTTAGGGGGCTGGGACTGTGGCTAATGGGTGTGGAAAATTCCCTGGCATCAATGCCTCATCATTGGTTTTAATTGGAGAAATGGTGCCCTATTGATGGTGTCAGTTGGTGAAATTGAGCCCCCAGGCCGCAGTTTGGAAACCACTGGTTTAGATAGTGGTTAGATTTTGCATTTATCTTTTCACATACTGTATTCTGATTGGCAGTTTGTTCTAAGTTTTTACTAGTAATCATTAAATGTAAATTTATATATAAGCCAGTGGACTAAAATAAATATTTAGTAACCCAAATAAGTATCATGGGCCAGATCCACGTAGCGCGTCGTAATTTTAGGCAGGCGTAGTGTATCGTAGTTACGCTACGCCGCCGCTACTTTGAGAGGCAAGTGCTGTATTCACAAAGCACTTTCCTCTAAAGTTACGGCGGCGTAGCATAAATCTCCCGGCGTAAGGGCACGGAATTCAAATGATGAACAGGGGGCGTGTTTTATGTAAAATAAGCTTGACCCCACGTAAATGACACTTTTTTCGTACGGCGCATGCACAGTATCACGTCGAATTTTCAAATTAAGTTACGCCCGCTCAATGCCTAGACGACGTGAACGTAATTTATGCAAAGCCCTATTCGCGAACGTTTTACGCAAACGACATACACAACGGAAAATTCAACGCTGGCCCGACGTCCATACTTAACATTGCGTACGCCTCATGGAGCAGGGGTAACGTTACACCGAAAAAAGAAAAACTTGCGTAAACGACGTAAAAAAATGTGGCGGACGTACGTTTGTGGATTGGCGTATCTAGCTAATTCGCATACTCGATGCGGAAATCAACGGAAGCGCCACCTAGCGGCCAGCGTAAATATGCACCTTAGATCCGACGGCGTACTAAGACGTACGTCAGTCGGATCTAGCCCAGCTTCAGGCGTATCTTGTTTTGTGGATACAAAACAAAGATACGCCAGAGCATCCTAGAAGTTACGAGGCATATCAATAGATACACCAACGTAACTTCTTTGTGGATCCGGGCCCAGATGTTCACAATTTCGATCAGTTACAGAAACTATTTGGATGCACTCTAGGATTTACCGCCTATTCTTATTGTGTTCTCTAATTACAGTATTTGGGGTAGATTGTATGAAAAATAATATTTGTGGAGGCTAGTGGGACGGTCATGTCTGACTAGAGCTTGGTGGATATCAGCACAATTTTGAACTTGGTGGATATCAGCACAAACTGTCTATTTGCGGATGATATCCTCTTATTTCTTTCATCACCCCAAGTATCTGGCCCAGGGCCGATCCTAGGGTCACAGGCGCCTGGGTGCAGAAATATGGGGCCCAGATGATGCAAACTATTGCGAAACGCATCGGGACTCTGCTGCTGCCATGCGCCACCTTTTATTGATGCCCTTTGTTTTCAACAGAACTGTAAGTGTTTTTAACCGTTAATAAATTTCATCAGTATTACGGTATTACACTATGAGACTTAGTTTTCTTTTATGTACTTTGGATACGGTTTGACCTCTTGGGAGTCACTATCAAGACGCTGTCAACCCCCTCCGCTCTGGTTTAAAGTGATGTGTTCAAGCCATCGTTTTCTTTGTGTATCCGGATCCGATTGATGTGGTTCCATCAACTCATTTAACAGCTTATATTGACCCTTTAGGCGTACGCTTAATAGGGTTCAATATCTTTGGGCCCAGCCTGAGGAAGAGACTCGAAAGTTTCGAACGTGTGCACCTCCCGCACCCGGAAGTGACGTCATCTGCAGTCCGCAGTGGATACCTGACCTCAGCCTGTAGGTTCCGAGAGCGTCTCTGTTCCTGCCGCCGCTGCTGCACAGAGAGTGACATCCCCATGCTGCCTGCACCAGGACATCGAACGGTCCCCGGGATACATATGCGGATGATCTCTATATTTCTGCCTGTACCTACTGATGTTTGTAAGTAGGCCTTTTATACATTTTTGAACATTTTACTCCTATTAAACAAGCTTGCTACGCTTAGAAGGCGCTGCATTTTGTCTTTTCTTAATCCCAGTGTGAGAGCCCGGGTGCTTTCACACTGGAGTGGTGCGCTTGCGGGACGTCCAAAAATTTCCTGCAAGTAGCTTCTTTGAGGCACTTTCGTGTGTGTATACACATCGGCGCCCCCACCTCTGCAGGCGCCTGGGTGAAAGCACCCTGCGCACCCTGCCTAGGATCAGCCCTGATCTGGCCTAAATCTCGTCCCCATACTCAGTAAATTCGCAGAATTTACTGGTCCTATCCATAAATCCTAAAAAATAAAAACCGCAGAGGTGATCAATTACCACCAAAAGAAAGCTCTATTTGTGGGGAAAAAAGGACGCCACTTTTGTTTGGGAGCCACGTCGCACGACCGCGCAATTGTCAGTTAAAGCGACGCAGTGCCGAATCGCAAAAAGGGGCCTGGTCCTTTAGCTGCATTTTGGTCCAGGTCTTAAGTGGTTAATTATCCCCCAATTCTGAAACCGTTATCAAATCTGATGAAATCATGGTCCCATTTCCCGCTATCGTGGTTTGGAAGATTAAACGCTGTCAAAATGACATTATTACCAAAACTTATATATTTATTTAGAGTCTTGCCAATTTCCATTCCAGCTTATTATCTGCGAATAATACAAAGAAAATCACGGTCATTTATATAGGGATTCTTTAAACCACGAATACAAATGCATACACTCTATCTCCCCAAAATTAGCGGCGGTTTAGGATGCCCTAATTTTGCCTATTACTATAGAGCAGCACACATAGCTAGTCTTACTAAATACCAGGCATACCAAGAAACCCTGTTATGGGTGTCTATAGAAGCCATTGAGTGTGATCCTTTCCCAATATCTAACTTTTATTATGGATGTCACCAAAGACCGTAAAAAAAACTAAGAAACCCTATAACTAAACATTTCAAGATAGATTCAAGACAAATAATTGGGATAGATTCAAGACAAATAATTCACTTCCATCCCTACACAACCCTTTACTGTCATTTTATAAAAAACCCAGCTTTCTATCCTGCATGGATATCCCCTAAATGCTTTAAAGAATGGGCATCCAGGGGTGTCTTTATATATGTACAAATTTGTGCATGCCTCGTCACTTATCACCTTCCTATCCCTATGTGAAAAATATGGTCTTCCGCAATCAGAGTTGTTTAGATATTTACAAATTAAAAACTTTTTTACACCGCTATTGAAAACTACAACTTCACTGACACAACTGTCCAGTTTCGAAGACGTATGTCAACAAGACCCCCATGCCAGAGGTGCAATATCGACTATATATTTGCATATACTGATCCTTTCCTGTAGAGATAAATCATCTTATGTTGGGAAGTGGGAGGAGGACTTGGAACGTACACTACAGATTTCAGAATGGAACCAAATATGGTCAACAACTAAAACGGCTTCCCCCAACATAATAGCGAGTGCAGCCAACTACAAGGTACTGACTAGGTGGCACCTGTTACCAGCCAGGGTAGCCGAATATGTGCAGAACTATCCGCCACAAGATTTTCGAGGGTGTACAGATTTGGGCACATATCTTCATATTTGGTGGTTATGTCCTAAAGCACAAACATTTTGGAAAGGTATATTTAAAATTGTAACCAAATTACTAGAGAAAACAATCCTTCCCAATCCTGCAATGGCACTACTCAACTTAAAACCTAGACTCTATTTTACATACTCAATTCAAATAACTGGTGCAACTATTCACAGCAGCCAAACAGACACTAGCAAAATCTTGGAAATCACCTAAATTGGTCTAACATGAAGCTATAGCTAAGATGAATTATACCATGACCCAAGCCAAGATGGCTGCTATTGAATTGGATAAGTTTGAGAGGATGTGGCAGCCCTGGATTGCATATATTATGCCAACATTGGACAATAGAGTACTACTGCCATGGTAGCTGAATCAGTGTGTTATATATGCCATTGTTCAACATCTCTTGGATTGGAGCGGTGGCTCTTGGCTTGACCACATGGACCCCCCTTATGGTTCCAGTACTCTCCTTTTTTTTTTTTTTTTTTTTCTCCATTCCATTTGCTTATTGTTATCGTTATTGTGACGAGATCCTTTCTCGCCCGGTTCTGCTCTCCCGACACTCCTCTGCTACCAGTGAGTCAGCTTGCAGATTGCAGCGTCTGATGGTCCAGTCATCCAAGGTTCCGGGGTCCGAACTACAGCTATGTGCCATTCAGACCCATTAAGAACAAACACCAGGCAGGCTGTATGTAAGTTCCAACAGGACTCTTTATTTCAAGTACACAGCACACTTTTATACAGAATTTTGGAACATCCCACTCCCAACAACCGCTTTCCTATTGGTCAATTGTAAAGTATATCCAGTCTTCACTCAAGTCCTCCTTGACCATGCAAATGAGGACTTGAAATTGTCAACAGGGATTGGTCCAATAGCTTGGATAGAAAGACTTGTGTATTGAGACAGAAGCCCCAGGGGGTAATCAATGTACACAATAACCCGGTCTACTTAATTACTACCTCTGAGAGGTTACATTGCTTTAGACAATAGAATGCTAATTCAATACAGCTGACAGGAGGCTTCTGACCTTTAGAACAATAAACACATACATCTTCACACATACATTCTAGATTCAATTAACCTTCAATCCATAGTTTTTTAGCCAGACGGAGTGTCTCCGACACCCGCTCTTAGCCTGCAGAGCACAATAAAAGGTATTTCTCTAGCTGGTTCCACTTAGCATTTCAATAGCCGGTGTCCTTGCATTGAATGTCCCTCTCCTGTGTAACAGATGTCCAGTAGAAACACTTTAATATCTTAAGATCCATGACATTACTTCCCCTGGGAAACAGTCCAACAGCCGCAGTGGGACCCAAACGGGTCAACTCGAGGATGTTGGAAAAGTAGTCTTAAGGTTCCAGGACTGTCCGCTGGGATGACCCATCTGCCTTCCTGTTTTGAGGTCCTGGCCCATAATCGGATGGCAAGAGGCTCACATTCAGTCCTCTCCAAAAGCCCCTGTCCCGGCTAGGTCTGTCACACATCTCCCCCTTTGGCAGGAGACTAACACTGGGAGAGACCCCAATTCCGGTACCCACCCAGTACCCCAGATAACTTGTCCCAAACAGAGCATTACTCACCCAGCCAATCTCTGCCTCTCTCAGAGAACACGCCTGCCGCTGGGGAGAGGCCTGGACTGGCCCTGCTCCCTGGAGTCCTTTCAGCCGCTGGAGAGAAGACAGGGTGGCTGGGCTCAGTTCATCATGCCGTTGGGAATCTGGGCCAACTGGCCACCATTCCTGGGGTATACCAGTGGAGACTGCAGTCCCATCCACTGATGCTAGGTAAAAATCCCCCGGTGCTTGCAAAGCAAAGCCGACATCCTCCTGTCTCAGTGCCGCACCATGTTCTGGGGTTGTGTCCATGGAGATCGGAGTCCCATCCACTACCACAGGAACCCCCTCTCCTGTTAGTTGAGAGCAGAGGCCTGGGGCACCCTGCTCTGTTGCCAGCTCTTCCGCTGGGTTGCTGTGAGTGGAGACCACAGTCCCATCCACCGATATCCGCTCAAGCTGTAGTGGGGTGCAGCCGCCAGTAGCATCCTGTCCTTCTGCCAGTGATTCAGCTGGGAGTACGAGCTTTACCACCTCAGCTTGTTGCTGGGGAGGGGGGCCAACCGCCCCGACTCCCTGGAACTCCACAGTTGGTCCCAGTGCTGGGCAGCGATGGCTAGCATTCTGCCCTGTTGCCAGCACTTCTGCTGGGGGTGCATAATCCATAACATCCTCTGAACAGTCCATACACTCTGTAATCTGTGGCTGGGGAGTGATTGCCATCTTCTCACCCTGAGCCTCCGGAACTGCCACAGGGGTGGGGCAGAGGTCTTGATCCCTCTGTCCGGTGACCAGCGCTTCAGCTGGGGAAGTTCCTTGTAACTCCACAAATACTGTACTTGGTGCTGGGCAGAGCACAGTGAAGTTTGGCCCTGATACCAGCTCTTCTGTTGGAGGCTCCCCAGGTTGTTCTTCCTCAGCAGAAAAGTCTATCCAATCCCCTGTCTCTACAACTGGTGTCTGGGGATAGAGGTTCACCATCTCCTGTCCATGGAACCCAGAAGATGCTATGGGTACTGAGCAGAGGTTAGCAGAGCTCGGCCCTGCGGTCAGCACTTCAGCTTTGGGAATGGCAAGCTCCCGATTTTCCACTGCTGATTCATCAGCCAGGATTTCATCACTGTCAGCTGATATTTC
Source organism: Rana temporaria (assembly GCF_905171775.1). Lineage (NCBI taxonomy): Eukaryota > Metazoa > Chordata > Amphibia > Anura > Ranidae > Rana > Rana temporaria. Next base: position 402,049,883 of record NC_053490.1, read on the forward strand.
CTCATAGTCCCAGGTAAAGGGAATCTCACCCTGCTGCTGAGCGGAGTCTAGCAGCTGTTTGTAGGCGATTTCCAGTTCCCATTCCTGAGCGGCCAGGAATTCCAAATCTTCCTGTAACCAGTGCACTTCCGGGACATTCAGTCTTCGCTCTCTGTGCTCCATTATTTCCTCCCAACGCCACTCCCGATCGCTCCCAAAGTTGGGATCCCTGGACATCCTCCAATACAACAATCCCAGGCCATCATAGTCAAAGCCTTCCGTGGGGCTGTCATCCGCTGACCAGGGGCACTCTTGGACTACATACCACCGGAGGGCTCTGTAGCTCTCGTCCAACCGCATCTCTTCCCGGATCAGCCTGCTTAACTCTGCTGTCCACTCCTGCTTTGGTTGTTCCCCCAATAACAGCATCCGTACTTCATACTGTGACCAGTACCTTACATGGATGGAGGGGAGAGCTTTTCCCTGGTGTCGCTGCTCGCGGGCTAGCGCTTCTTTCCAGAGTTCGCAGCGGATCGAATCAGACCATCCAAGCAGGACCTCCTCTGATACTGGTCCTCTGCGCTGTATCTGCTTCTCTCGCAACCTCCTTCTGAATTCCTCTTCCATGGTTACTGATATCTGTACCTCTCCTCTTCTTTCATTTGGTGCTGCTTCTTTAGGCGTTGTCACCGATCGCCGTATTTCTGCAATTCTCAGCTCCTGTTGCCGCTCTCGTTCTCTCTGTTGTCGCTCTCGTTCTCTCTCATCCTGCCGCTGGAGGTCTCTAATGGTATTCTGTATGGCGGTCTCTGATGGGTTTGCACCATATAATGCCAACCGCTGTTGAACTCGCTGCTGGAACAAGTCTTCAACTGACCAGGGTCCTGCATCACCATCCCTCTGATCCATCTCGGCTAGCGCAATGATCAGGGTGGCCTTGTTCTTCCCACCGGTCCCTCCACGGCTCTCAAGCAAGTCTTTTAGCATGGTTCTCCTCCAGGCTGCATAGCTGGTCATTCATGGTGGTGGTTTGGAGTTGTCCCAGTAACTGGAGAGCAAATCCCACCGCTGCCAACCAATGTGACGAGATCCTTTCTCGCCCGGTTCTGCTCTCCCGACACTCCTCTGCTACCAGTGAGTCAGCTTGCAGATTGCAGCGTCTGATGGTCCAGACATCCAAGGTTCCGGGGTCCGAACTACAGCTATGTGCCATTCAGACCCATTAAGAACAAACACCAGGCAGGCTGTATGTAAGTTCCAACAGGACTCTTTATTTCAAGTACACAGCACACTTTTATACAGAATTTTGGAACATCCCACTCCCAACAACCGCTTTCCTATTGGTCAATTGTAAAGTATATCCAGTCTTCACTCAAGTCCTCCTTGACCATGCAAATGAGGACTTGAAATTGTCAACAGGGATTGGTCCAATAGCTTGGATAGAAAGACTTGTGTATTGAGACAGAAGCCCCAGGGGGTAATCAATGTACACAATAACCCGGTCTACTTAATTACTACCTCTGAGAGGTTACATTGCTTTAGACAATAGAATGCTAATTCAATACAGCTGACAGGAGGCTTCTGACCTTTAGAACAATAAACACATACATCTTCACACATACATTCTAGATTCAATTAACCTTCAATCCATAGTTTTTTAGCCAGACGGAGTGTCTCCGACACCCGCTCTTAGCCTGCAGAGCACAATAAAAGGTATTTCTCTAGCTGGTTCCACTTAGCATTTCAATAGCCGGTGTCCTTGCATTGAATGTCCCTCTCCTGTGTAACAGATGTCCAGTAGAAACACTTTAATATCTTAAGATCCATGACAGTTATTTAATTATTTTTTCTCTGTTATTTGCTATTTTACTATTATGATTTTGAAGCTCCCTTTGTATTGTTAATAACTCTTTGCTTCGCAGAGGACAATATATATGTCAATGGTTACTAATAACTACATAAAACCTCTAAACTTAATAATCTTAATGTCATTAGTGACTAAATAGTATACCATACTTTGTCCACAAATATTTACTTTGTATATTTACATATTGGAATAAGAATATTTGAGCTTCTCTATTTTCGATGTATGTAATTTGTATTACACCTTTGTACTCAATAAAATATTTTTGACAAGGAAAAATATTTGTAAAGGAAGCTTATACTAAGCAAAATCTGTAGATGATCATTGCTAGCCTCTGCTTCTAAAAATGCTGCTAGCCTGGCTGTTATACTGTTTCAGTAGCATCAGTACTTTTGACTCACTGGGCTGGATTCAGATAGAATGGTCTATCTATCCGCCCGGCGTAACGTATCTCAGATACGTTACGCCGCCGTAATTTAGGGCGCAAGTTCTGTGTTCAGAAACAACTTGCGCCCTTAGTTACGGCGGCGTAACGTATCTGTGTCGGCGTAGGCCCGCCTAATTCAAATGTGAATGATGTGGGCGTGTTTTATGTATATTAACTGTGACCCCTCGTATTTGAAGTTTTTTAAGAACGGCGCATGCGCTGTTCGTGAAAAAATCCCAGTGCGCATGCTCGAAATTCTGCCGCAAATCTTCACTGCTTTCGACGTGAACGTAAATTACGTCCAGCCCTATACGCAAATGACGTAACATTTTCAAAACTCGACGCGGGAACGACAACCATACTTGACATAGGATACGCCTCATATAGCAGGGGTAACTATACGCCGAAAAAAGCCTAACGTAAACGACATAAAAAAATGCACCGGCCGGACGTACGTTTCTGAATCGGCGTATCTAGCTAATTTGCATATTCCTCGCGTAAATCTATGGAAGCGCCACCTAGCGGCCAGCGTAAATATGCAGCCTAAGATACGACGGTGTAAAACACTTACGCCGGTCGGATCTTAGGGATATCTATGCGTAACTGATTCTATGAATCAGGCGCATAGATACGACCGGCCGGACTCAGAGATACGACGGCGTATCTGGAGATACGCCGGCGTATCTTTTCTCTGAATCTACCCCTGTGACTTTTAAGAAGTATGAAGTATTTTTCTCTGTGTGAACTTACACTTCAAATGAGTGCACATATTTAAATTTGGAACCCTCCGTTGTCATGGGATTTGTCACAAATAATATTTCAGAAGCTAATGACATAGCCATACACCAGCGTGGAAATGTCCATCACTGTAACAATCTGCTCAAATTGTGTAGCAAGGAAATTCACTAAAGATTTGTGTCTGACATTTGTTTTTACCAAAATGTTTTATGATTTGTCATGTTGCCTTTTTGCTTTGAGCAGATAGAACAACATTAAATATAAAGCATTCCCTGGATTGTGCTTTTGGTACTAATCCAGAGATGAAGTCCATGCTGTAGATCCATCTGTGCACATAATTACCCAATCTGTCTCTCAGGGGTATGCAGTCTTGTACTGAGTCATAGTTCATATGTTAGGATACATTTTTAAGATCTCTGTAAACAGACTAGGGTTATGTAGGACGCATTGTCTCTATAACCCTTTCCTGTTTATTATCGGTGGACAGTCATTCTTCTTTTATACACCTGATAACTCTGGGTGTACGTATAAGACAAAATTGTGCCGTCTTGTATGCCTTCACATTCACTGGCAAGAGTTTACTGAATAGAGATCCTGCTTGGATTATGTATTATGTTTTGTTAATTCAATCTGCATCACATTCTTGCATTTCTGCTTATACTGTGTGTGTGTGTGTGTGTGCGCGTGCCCTTGTAGTATGTCTACATTCTTTTGAATAGTCGAGATCCAATTGATCTTAAAGGGGTTGTAAAGCTTTGTGTTTTTTCACCTTAATGCATCCTATGCATTTTTTTTGGTTAACTCCCAAACTGCAATTGTCATTTTAAATGCATTTTTTGCTGTGAAAATGACAATGGTCCCAAAAATGTGTCAAAATTGTCCGATGTGTCGGCCATAATGTCGCAGTCACGAAAAAATCACTGATCGCCGCCATTAGTAGTAAAAAATTAATAAAAATGCAATAAAACTATCCCCTATTTTTTAAACGCAATACATTTTGCGCAAACCAATCGATAAACGCTTATTGCGATTTTTTTTTTTTATACCAAAAATAGGTAGAAGAATACGCATCGGCCTAAACTGAGGGAAACAAATAAACATTTTTGGGGGATATTTATTATAGCAAAAAGTCAAAAATATTGAATTTTTTTCAAAATTGTCGCTCTATTTTTGTTTATAGCGCAAAAAATAAAAACCGCAGAGGTGATCAAATACCACCAAAAGAAAGCTCTATTTGTGGGGAAAAAGGGACGCCAATTTTGTTTGGGAGCCACTTCGCACGACCACGCAATTGTCAGTTAAAGCGACGCAGTGCCGAATCTCAAAAACTGTCCGGGTCCTTTACCTGCCTAAAGGTCCGGGTCTTAAGTGATTAAAGTGTATTTTAACCGTAACATCCACCATTGTATCCATTAGGGCCGTTGCTGATTTTTATTCATGCAACTGTAATTTTCAAGTCTCATTGTACTTGTAGCTGAAAAGAACCTAATCCTGATTAGAAATGAGCTTTGGGTCGATAGTGAGTACCCAATCCCAGCCTGTTTGTGGCTCAATAAACTCCTAAACTGGGAAGTTTGTCCACCTGAATCCACGGCTGCTAGAATGTTAACAATGTAGCTGGGTATTCTGGGCAGCCTTATGACCAAATGTAGTCATTAGCATATTTAGTCAATTATGTCACTCGGGATCCCCAACTGCTGAAAATCTTTGTTCAGATTATTCTGACAGGTTGCAAAAAATGCTACTCAAATGACTGAATATTTTAAGTAATAATTAATCTCTTCTCCTTCTGCACTTCGGAAGCTCACGCTGGTTTCCTAATACCAGACAATTTTGGCTTCTAGTCTTAGTAATAAAGTAAAGCTTTTGGAAGGTCTAAGCAGAAATGGCATTTGGAGTTACGAAGGCTTGCCAGATGGCTGTTGGTGATCTGTTTTCTAGGGAGCGGCGATGTTACCCTTCCTTGCATTGTATATTCATTTTTAATATAGTTACTTATTTATTTAGGCATAGTAATTTACATATTTCAGCAGATTTAGATTCTCTATACGCATTCAGTATGCCCATGTCCAGAAAGAATTGAATTAAAAGAATTAAAGCTGCATTTAACATTATTCTTTTTTTTTTTTTTTTTTTTTTTTTGTTTACAAACTTTATTTGGTACAAAATGGTGGTACAAAAAGCAAAATGGCATACAAAAAAAGAGTACACATAAGAAAATGTCCAGGAGTCAAAAAATAGACAATAGTAAACTATACAAATCTTATGTAACATTAATAAAACATTGTTCTAAAGAGTAGAGAATTAAGATGAGGGTCAAAAAGTAGATATAAAACCATAAGTGTTATTAGGATAAACAGATCAGCAAAAGGAATTATGCGATTTAGATGGGATTAAAGAAAGTAGCAGAATGTTCAAACCATGGGTCCCATTTGTTATTATATATATGGATCGAATTTTGAACAATGTGATAGATTTTTTCCATAAGGTTTATATTGTTAATTCTCGTTTTCAATTGATCTAATGGAACTGTGGGGGATTTCCAGTGAAAAGCAAACGGCCAGTGGATCGCAACACAGATTGTGTGGATTAGTCTCATGTGCTGTATGGGGAGGCCTATAATAGGGGAGAACAGAAGACAGTTCTGAACTGTCAGTTTGACATTGTAGTTTGAAATCTTAGAGGCAAATTTCTCAAGTTGTTTCCATATATATGTGATTCTATCACAGTCCCAGAAAGTGTGTGAGAATGAACCAATGGAGTTGCAGTTTCTGAAGCATAGTTGTGAAACGGTAGGAAATATTACATGTAGTTTAACTGGGGTATAGTACCATCTGGTGAATAGTTTCAGTGCAGTTTCCTTAATAGCAATTGATCTAGTGCATTTATGAAGGTTGTTGATATATTCTTCCCAGTCATCTGGGGAATAAGAGAAGGATTTCTCCTGTTCCCATTTAACATTATTCTAAACACCGACAGACATGGTGAAAAAAAAGATTCTTTGTCAACTGCGAGTCCAAATGATTTATTTTGGTAGAGGATAGACTTTTCTTTAACTATGCCTCCCATGTAGCTAAAATTTGAAGCTGGGTACACACGCATTGGAATTAAGGTGGTTCAGCAGGGTCTGGTCGGATTTCGTTCTGTGTGTAGCCCTCTCGGCAAAAGCCAATTGTTAGACCAGCTTCTATCGTACTGTCCTGCTGGAAGACAAGCATTAGATCAGTCGCTGCAGTGCTGACCAGTATATACTGACAAGAGGGAGACTACCCACTATCAGAAAGTAATAGCACAGTGGGGGAGATCCCTGCATCCAAATTATTTTTGTGTAGATGCAGGAATCTGTGAGTTTGTTTTTTTGTTCATCTAACTGGTTGAATGAAAAAAATTCAGTGTGTACAGAGCCTAAAGTGATTGGAGAGGACATGGCATGTGGATTAGTGCAAGGCCAGCTTATATATGTTAACCACATAGACTGGATGGGGTTAAGTGCTGTGTTTTTTTTTTTTTCTTTTCAAGGCTGTAAACCCTTACTTATACCCAGTGAAATAACTAGCCTCAGGTGATGCAGAGATGAAGCGAAACAAATCCTTCTACATAAGTTGTAACTGTCTATCTGCAGTCCTCTCTTCTCTGCACGCTTCTTCAGAGCTCAGTGAGGAGAGCTCTGTGAGCTGATTGGAGGAAAGAGACCGCACACAGGAACAGAGCTGAGGTTGTCAATCAGCTGGAGCTCTCTCCCCTGTCACCATTTTTCTCTTGGTGTCTGAAAAACGTTTTAGAAGTGGTTCATGCAAATAGCAGAGGAACGAAGCAGCAGACAAAAATGACAATTGGGGGGGGGGGGGTTTATTTACAAAAGGAAAATCCACTTTGCACTACAAGTGCAAACTACAAGTGTGTGCAGTAGCTGTAAATCTGAGGGGTAGATCTGAAATGAGGGGAAGCTCTGCTGATTTTATTATCCAACCATGTGCAAGCTAAAATGCTGTTTTTTATTTTCATTGCATGTCCCCCTCGGATCTACAGCGACTGCACTTCCAAGTGCACTTTGCACTTGTAGTGCAAAGTGGATTTGCCTTTAGTAAATAACCCCCATGGTGTTCTTAACCACTTACGACCCGGACCATTATGCAGGTTAAGGACTTTGCCCCTTTTTTGCGATTCGGCTCTGCGTCGCTTTAACTGACAATTGCGCTGTCATGCGACGTGGCTCCCAAACAAAATTGGCATCCTTTTTTTCCCACAAATAGAGCTTTCTTTTGGTGTTATTTAATAACCTCTGCGGTTTTTATTTTTTGCGCTATAAACAAAAATAGAGCGACGATTTTGAAAAAAATGCAATATTTTTTACTTTTTGCTATAATAATTATCCCCAAAAATATATAAAAAAATGTTTTCCCTCAGTTTAGGCCGATACGTATTCTTCTACATATTTTTGGTAAAAAAATCGCAATAAGCGTTTATCGATTGGTTTGCGCAAAATTTATAGCGTTTACAAAATAGAGGATAGTTTTATTGCATTTTTATTAATACATTTTTTTTTTTTTTTTTTTACTACTAATGGCGGTGATCAGTGTTTTTTTCAGTGACCTTTAGACATTATGACGGACACATCGGACAATTTTGACACATTATTGGGACCATTGTCAGTTTCACAGCAAAAAGTGCTATAAAAATGCATTGTTTACTTTGAAAATGACAATTGCAGTTTAGGAGTTAACCACTAGGGGGCACGGTAGGGGTTAAGTGTGACCTCCATATGTGTTTCTAAGGCTGGGTTCACACTACGATTTTCCCGTCCGTCAGCCGCATACGATTTATATGAAAAAACGTATGCGGCTGAAACGGACGTAAACGTATGGAACCGCGCATATGTGCGTTTTCCATTGACTTTAATGTTAAAAAAAAAAACGTATGCGTGGTTGAACACGGTTTTGCGTACTGTTAAAAAACGTTTTGCCAGCAAATCGTACGCACCCGGATGCATCTGAGTGCATACGATTTGCAATGCATTGTCTATGTATGCCTTTTCCCGTACGGGCCCATACGTTTTCAATACTGAAATCGTATGCGGCTGACGGACGGGAAAATCGTAGTGTGAACCCAGCCTTACAGTAGGGGGCGGGGCTGGACGTGTGACATCATTGATCGTCTTTCCCTGAAACAGGGAACAGATGATGAGTGTCACTGCCACATTGAAGAACAGGGAAGGTGTGTTTACACACACCTCTTCCCGTTCTTCAGCTCCGGTGACCGATCGCAGGACACCGGCGGCGATCGGGTCCTGCGAGAGCGGTCATGGAGCTTGGGACCGGGTCGCAAGCGCGCCGGCGCGCTCGCGACCCCACGGCTGGGCTTAAAGAGACACGTACTGGTACGTGATTGTGCCCAGCCGTGCCATTCTGCCGGCGTATATCGGCGTGAAGGGGTCCTTAAGTGGTTAAATGAGACAAGTGCACACTATAGCGGGATATGCTTTGTTCATATTTCATGTCTGTGGTTTACAACCACTTTAAGATTGGCAGTTGAGGAATGTGAATTGTTGCACATGACATCCAATTTTGGCACATCGCATGTCAAAGAAACTATTATGTTGCAGCTATAGTTATGCTTATTTTGCACATGTAGAAGGGTCATAAACTAATTTTCTGTACCATTGTGAAACTTGTGATCTTTCCCACACTGGTCACATTTTTCCTTGTCTTTCATCTGTACTATATGGACTATTTGAAAACAATTTTTTTTTAAATGGATTAAAAAGGTATACAAAACAGAAAAAAGGTAAAAATTCACAATATCTCCCAATCAAGTCCAGAATTTTACAAAGCTTCCCCGACCAGGATAAACTAAGCAGGTGGTTGATCCAACTCCGCTTTCAAAGAATACAGCAGGGAACATAACAATCAGAACATCACATGGCAATTGCAGTATTTCTCAGGAGAAATAAGTAATGAACTATTATTTGATGTGTTCAAAAAACAGGTTTATATGCTCCAAACATTTGGTTCACCAACCATAGTTTAATTGGCCCTTGTAACTATGCAGCACTCCGACAATAAGTCAAAAGGATCTCATGGATTTATGCCTTTCATATTTTGTGTCTACAGATCTATGATATCTTTTGGAAAACTGTAATTAAAAAAAGAAGGCCAAGTTGTAGATAAATGTACATTCACACAAAAGTAGTGGTTTAAAAGGTTAGTCCACAAAAAAAAAATTATATTAGTGGGATCTCAGAACTTGAGTTCCTAGGTCTGTACAAATTTCCTGGCTATTATGAAGGGTTCTCATTTTCATGCCTGGATTTTTTTTTTTTTTTATAGTATAGAGCAGTGGTTCTCAACTCCAATCCTCAAGGTGCCCCAACAGGTTATGTTTTCAGGCTTTCCATTATTTTGCACAGGTGATTTGATCACTTTTACTGCCTTGGTAATTACCACAGCTGTTTCATCTGAGGGAAATCCTTAAAACATGAACTGTTGGGGCGCATTCAGGACTGGAGTTGAGAAACACTGGTATAGAGAATGTAAGCAGAAGTGTTGAAACATGCAAATTCAGCAGAAATGGGCAAAGCTCACAGATGGACAGAAGTAGAGCAAAGAATTACCGTATTTATCGGCGTATACCGCGCACTATTTTGCCCTGAAAATCAGGGCAAAATCATGGGTGCGCGATATACGCCGATACCCGCTTTCCCGCGCCGAGTTTGAATACTGCGCCGACATATACCGAGCGCAGTACACTCGTGTATAGTCGGGCAGTCTCGGCTACACTCGCGCTCACGTCCTGTACGTCCAGGACGTCAGCACGAGCATTGCCGTCTATACGCGAGTGTACTGCGCTCGGTATATGCCAGCGCAGTATTCAAACTCGGCGCGGGAAACGAGCAAGGAGGACGCCGCAGAAGGACGTCGGACCCGACGAAGAGGACACCCGAAGCCGCAGACGGACGCCGGACCCGACGAGGCCGCCGATGGACGCCGTGCAAGACACCAAACTGTAAGTACAAAAATCTTTTTTTCACAGGAATTTCTGGGCAAATTTAGGGGTGCGTCGGGAATAAAAATATTGAGTCCGGCACGTCACGCCTGTAACTAAATATCCGTTTTTGGAAGACTAACCTTTTAAGGTTACGCTAAAGTGGTCAAGACGGTTGCATGATAAGGCTTTTGGTGCAGTATTGTACCTGCTTGGGAAGTAAATGCGTTCCCATTGGCCAGTGGCACAGTCTTGATTTTCTTTTTAACTTTGCTGATAAAGCGAAAATGAATAGAGTTAAAGTGGTTGTAAAGGCAGAAGGTTTTCTTTTATCTTAATGCATTCAAATTAAAAACCTGTGTGCAGAAGCCCCCCTAATATTTACACAGCAGTAGCGCCATTGGCTCCCGCTGTTGTCAATCAAAGTCAGTTAGCCAATGAGGAGAGAAGTGGGGTGGGACCGGACCATGGCTCTGTGTCTGAATGGACACACAGAGCTGTGGCTTGGCTCGGGTGCCCCCATAGTACGCTGCTTGCTGTGAGGGCAGTCAACAGGAGGGAGGGACCAGGAGCACCGAAGAGGGACCTGAGAAGAGGAGAATCCAGGCTGCTCTGTCCAAATCCATTACGCAGGGCAGGTAAGTAAAACATGTTTGTTTTATAGTTAAAGAAAAAAAATGAGGGCATGCATGTAGGTGGAAGGGGTTGTTGTCTGAAAACCTGTTTGTTCACTGCCAGACAGTAAGATGTATTTTTATTTGGCGGTCTATAAAGATATAAACACCAATGAAAAATTGTGCATACTTCTACAGCCTTATTGCAAAGATTTGATGAACTAAAGTTCTTTTTTTGCCCACCTATTGTTCAAAGGGACACATGGATAAAGGGAGTTTAACCAGAAGGCTACAGAAGTATACATTTATTTTATTAAAGTACCAAAATAAAATTAAGTTAATGGATGTGTTTAAAATGATTTGAACATGGTAGCCCATGGGAGAGGTAAAGAAAATAGACGTGTAATGTGTTTTAGTAATTTTTTGTAAACGTTAAATGAATTAATGAAGAAAAATTTGCTTTCTTGCTGGGCAATGCTGTTTTCATTCCCACATAGAACATTAGCTACATGGAGTTTGCACGTTCTTCATTTGTTTGTGCGGGCATCCTTCTAGTGTTTTGATTTCTTTCCAAGCAACCTACTAGTATTTTTTAATTGGGTATCACATAAATCGGTCCTAATGTTTTTATGATTGTTATAGAGACATTAGACTGTAAACTTCTTTAGGGCATAGTCTGATGTGAATGGTTTAGTGTTCTCCATAAAGCATTAAGGATCAGGTCTACACTCTATAAATGAGCAGAATGTATAAATTACCATTATTGTTTTAAACCCTATTGTGTTTTCCTTTGCAGGTGGCATGTGGTGGTTGTCATATGCTTGTCTTTGCTATACCCAGGCCTAAAGAATCTGAAATTGTCATTGTTGATGATCTAAAAGAAAATTATTTAATGGTAAATGGAGATACTAACAGATCTACAACATTGCAGAGATCTCCCTCTGCACGTGTTAGACGAAGAGAAAAGGTATGTTATCATTCAAGTGATTTTATATTTCTTACATACACTATATAGCCACCATTTTATGGATACCTGACCTTCACTTCTTCAGTATTAGGCCGCGTACATACGGTCGGACAAAACCGATGAGAATGGACCGAGGTTCAGTTTCATCGGTCCAAACCGACCGTGTGTATAGCCCATCAGTCTGTTGTCCTTCGGTCCAAAATTTTAAAACGTGCTTCAAAATCGAACCAATGGCCCGCTGCCCGATCGGTCCAAACCGATGGTTAGTACAGAAAAGCATTAGTTCAAAACCTGTGCATTCTCAGAATCAAGTCGACGCATGCTTGGAAGCATTGAACTTCGTTTTATTCAGCACGTCGTGTGTTTGACGTCACCGCGTTCTGACCCGATCGGTTTTTGGAACGATGGTGTGTACGCACTTCAGACCATCAGGCCACTTCAGCGGTGAACCGATGGAAATGGCCCGTCGGACCATTCTCATCGGTTTGGAACGACTGTGTGTACGCGGCCTTACACTATATGGTACTGTTTGTGGACACCTGTGATGGAGGTGTGGGTGGAACATGGCGCACACAGAGATCAGGAGGGGTTTAAGACCATTGGCTGAAGGGGTTCTATATTAGGATGTTCAGCAAGCAATTGCATTTCAAATGGATAAGTCTACAGGACAGCAATTACAGGCACAGCATGGGACAGGTAGCAAGGTGATAGGGGTGTAATATGGCACAGCTAAAAATAAGTCCAGAATCACAATGAATAGGGATCTGTAGTACAGCAAAGGTTAATCCACCTGGGTCAAAAGGCAAGGAAATAAGTCCAGGGGGCACATGACAGCAATCTGAGGTGCAGCAAGGGTTAATCCAGTGAGGTAGCAATATGGTATAACAAGGGGCGCATAACAACATTTAGGGCACAGTAGGGGGAAAGAGTAACCAGGTATAGCAAGGATTAAGTCCAGAGTCACAGGGTTGCAATCCCAGTTTAGCAATCCAGGGAACAGCAAAGGGGCAAACAGAAGAAACAGAGGCAGCTGAATGGAACATTAAACAGCAAGTCCAAGGTCAATGAGATGCAAGAAACACACTAAAGGCATCTGCCACAACCGCACTTGATGGAAATCCAGACAGAATGATCTGTATATTGTAGTCTTGCATGGTCCTTCTGGAGGTAGATTGCTGGGTCTTGGAAGAGGTGGAGGTTTAGGGGTACTTTGCCGCAGTGTCTGCTACACTAGGTATCAGGCAGCACACTATACGGGGGGGGGGGGGGGTATAGCTTTGCGTCCACAGAGGTACATACAGCAAAAGGTCCACAGAGAAGGAGAAAGGAGCGTTTTAAGCCTCGTACACACGATAGGTTAACCAGAGGACAACGGTCTGAATGACCGTTGTCATAGGTTAACCGATGAAGCTGACTGATGGTCCGTCACGCCTACACACCATAGGTTAAATTACCGATCGTGTCAGAACGCGGTGACGTAAAACGCGACGACGTGCTGAAAAAAAAGAAGTTCAATGCTTCCAAGCATGCGTCGACTTGATTCTGAGCATGCGTGGATTTTTAACCGATGGTTGTGCGTACTAACGATCGGTTTTGACCTATCGGTTAGCAATCCATCGGTTAAATTTTAAAGCAAGTTGGCTTTTTTTTAACCGGAGTTTAAATAACCTATGGGGCCCACACACGATCGGTTTTGACCGATGAAAACGGTCCATCAGACCATTGTCCTCTGGTTAACCTATCATGTGTACGAGGCCTTCGTGTTCAGATAGCAACTTGCAGCTATAAAGAACTAAAGGTTCCAGTCACAGCATACACAGGTGCTGAACTATATACCCCCGCAGTTCTAATCTCCTGCTCGCTAGTAACTTGTACCTTGAGTTTAGTAGAGACCTTATCCAAAATTGCCAGGGCTGGTACAGAATATTGATATAGGATACAAAATAATCCTGTTTGCTGCTGAGAGGAACCTCATCCGGGAACCTCATCTGTAGTCACCCCCCATGTGAGCACAGGAATTAATTGAATTACGCAGATCGGCTGACTAAATTACAGACTGCCCTTGAATTTGTTTTTATGTCACAAATGTTTTTACAAGTTGTCAATTTCACACAAATCTAGTATTTTAAATCTACATCACAGCACTCCTCTAAATTATTGGGTTTGGGTATTTCTAGTGAAGGATACTGCTAAGGCTACAGCATACAAGACTTTTCAGACAACTGAGGTCTTCCAACCGTACAAATTGGGGAATGACCATTTCTGTACCAGCACAACTGTGCCCAAATCAAGGTCCGTGTGGTGTGAAAGAATTTGAGCCTGCACAGAACTCTGACTTCCACCTTACTTGTATACCTTTGGGATGCATTGGAATGTCAATTATGAGGCAACCCTTGTCAACCCTGACTTCACAAATGCTGTTTGGGCTAAATGGGCTAAAATTTCCACAGACAGACCCCAAAACCTTGTAAAAATGACTCCCAGAGAAATGGATATTCTTGCAGGGTAGGGGATGGGGAGAACGCCACAGTAATGCCCCCTATTTGGAATGCGATGTCCAACAAGCTCATAACCTTTTCCGTGGATGCCAATGAAAGCACACCTCTTGGAACTTAACATTGCCCACTGGATTGTACAGTAGATTGCCTGACTTTAAAATTTCACATTGTGGAAAACATAAATTAATTTAGACGCATGCTTGGAGTGTTCAGTTAAATATATCTGTTTTGAATGGGTTTTGCAATAAACTAAAGCTACAGGGAATTTTCTCATATTTCAGCTTGTGAGTTGTGGTTTAATGACTTTTAGATTATACTAAAGCTTGTGAAATGCAATCTCTTCCTCTAGGTGAATTGACTTTTGAATATTTTTATAACCCATTAGAACACCTGCTAATTACTCTCACTTGCACAAGGTGAAAGAAGAAAAAGATCTAGAAGTAATTTTTTTGCCTGATATGTCAATGATTTGAACATCCCTTATGATAACCTGTAGGAGTGATAAATGGTCAGAGTTATTCCATTTGTCATTACTTTCAGAAAAGCAGTGGCAAGCAAAGCAAGGTTGTCTTCAGCATAATAATGTAGACAACTGTTGTTCATCACAATGTTGTCATGTTATAGCTAAACTCCAGATATAAAGGACACATGTAGCTCTGAATTCATGAATATATCATTAAAATAGGATTTTTATAACAGCTTATCTGTAAAAATCATTTTCTTGAAGGTACATCACGGGACACTGAGCACCAGTAATTACTACATGGGTTATGGACCACCTCCAGGTGATGGACACTAGCATAATCAAGACCGGAAGTCCCCCTCTATATAACCCCTTTTTTGGAGGGAATTCTGCACTAGCGATGACCTTATAACTTTTTAAAATATACAACACCAATTCCAAAAAAGGTGGGATGCTGTGTAACATCTACATGACAACAGTATGCAGTGATTTGCAGATCTCATAAATCTATTTGTTTTATTGACAATGGAGAATAGAAAACGCTAAAATATTTAAACTGAGAAAATATAAAATTTTAAGACATAATAAGGTAATTTTGAAATTGAAGGCAGCAACACATCTCAAAAAAGTTGAAACTAAAATCTGGCAAAGTAAGTGTACTAACAGGTAAGAGTTGAAAGAACATTTTGCAATGAATTTGATTTATTGACAATATGTCAGTAACATGATTGGGTATAAAAAGAGCATCTTAGAAAGTCAGTGTCTCGGAAGACATTGGCAGAGGTTCATCAAGCTGTGAAAAGCTGCATCTAAAAATGTTTGAACCATTTCAGAATAATGTTCCTCAATGTAAAAAGACTTTAAATATATTATCATCTACAATACATAATATCATCAAAAGATTTAGAGAATCTGGAGAAATCTCTAAGCACAAGGTCGAAACGCAGTATTGGGTTCCTGTGATCTTTGGGCCCTCAGACAGCACTGCATTAAAAACAGGCATGATTCTGTGATGGACATCACTGCATGGGCTCAGGAATACTTAAAGCGGATGTGCCACGGGAAAAATATATTAGAAGCCAGCAGCTACAAATACTGCAGCTGCTGACTTTTAATATAAGGACACTTACCTGTCCTGGAGTCCAGCGGTGATCGCAGCAGATGACGAGCCGATCGCTCGTCACCCTGCTGCTCCCCCCTCCATCCTCGGTGAGGGAACCAGGAAGTGAAGCGCTCCGGCTTCACTGCCCGGTTCCCTACGGCGCATGCGCGAGTCGCGCTGCGCCCGCCGATTGGCTCCCGCTGTGTGCTCGGAGCCGAGTGTTCCCAGCATACAACGGGGGGACGGACGGGAAGGAAGGAAAAAACCCGTCCTTTGCCCGTATCGTAGGGCCGGAAGTGGGTGCAGATACCTGTCTGTAGACAGGTATCTGCACCCCCCTCCCCCCTGAAAGGTGTCAAATGTGACACCGGAGGGGGGGAGGGTTCCGATCAGCGGGACTCCACTTTAGAGTGGAGATCCGCTTTAAAAAAATCACACAGTTCATCCTGTCATCCAAAAATGTAAGGTAAAGCTCTATCATGTTAAGAAGAAGCCCTGCCATCTTCTCTGGGCCAAAGCTCATTGAAAATGGTCTGTTGCAAAGTGTCACATTTTGATTTGTATGACTGCAGGACAGTTTTCCGTTTTGCAACAGACAATTTTAAATGAGCTTTGGATCAGAGAAGACTGTGACGTTTCTGGATCATATTTTACGTTTTTGCAATTTTGGAAACGCTGTGGAACATTATTTCTGAAATTTGTTCAACAATTTTTAGACGCAGCTTTTCACGGATTGGTGAAACTCCTTCATTCTGACACTCT
Organism: Rana temporaria; assembly: GCF_905171775.1. Taxonomy (NCBI): domain Eukaryota; kingdom Metazoa; phylum Chordata; class Amphibia; order Anura; family Ranidae; genus Rana; species Rana temporaria. The sequence continues at coordinate 402,066,278 of NC_053490.1, forward strand.
TAAGCTCCTTTTTTTGTACCCAATCATGTTATTGACCTGTTGCTTGCCAATTAACCTAATTTGTTGCAAAATGATCTTCCAGCTCTTCCTTTGTACCACTTACTTTGTCTGCTTTTTGTTGTCCCGTCCCAATTTTTCTTTTTTTGAGCCCTGGTTCACACTGGGCTGCGGGAGTGAAGCCGTGCGAGTTCAGCTGAACTCACACGATTTCACTCCCGCTGGCAGTCCCGATTTCGGCCGCGATTTAAGAGACATCTGTGCAGGTTTTTGCACAGATGTCTATGTAAATCGCGGCCCTAAATCGCAAAAAGTAGTACAGGAACTACTTTTTGAAATCGGTGCAGCGCAAATGCCGCCGATTTGAGATGCGATTTCACAAGTGAAATCGCATCTCAAATCAAAGCAAATCGCACCCAGTGTGAACCTGGGCTGAAACCTATTGCTGCCATCAATTTCAGAATTATTATTTTTTTTTTCTTACAATTGTACATTTTCTTCATTTTTAAACATTTGATATTTTTTTATATTTTCTATTGTGTATAAAATATGGGTTTATAAAATTTGCAAATCATTGCATTCTGCTTTTATATAGACTTTACAAAGCATCCCAACGTTTGTGGAATTGAGGTTGTAAATCCAGTTAAGCCAGGAGTGTCCAAACTTTTTTCAAAGAGGGCCAGATTTGATTAAGTGAACATGCGTGAAGGGCCGACTATTTTGCCTGACATTCTTTGAACCATTAAAATTCTGCCTGAGTGTGTTCGTCTGAGCACTAATACACGGCCCAACAAGAATTCTCTTGCCTTTGTGGCTGTGTGTGGTGAAGAGATGAGCTTGGGCGTGTTATTTGGATCTACTGTATATATTTTATTTGTGGCCCCAACGAATCCCAGAGCGCTGCTTAGGACTAAGGATGAGCTTGGGCGTGTTATTTGGATATACCGTATTTATCGGTGTATAACACTCACAGCCTCACCATTGCCATGTATGCAGCCTCACCATTGACATGAATGCAGCCTTACAATTGCCATGAATGCAGCCTTACCATTGCAACCAATGCAGCCTCACATGTGCCATAAATGCAGCCTCACATGTGCCATAAATGCAGCCTTACCATTGCCATCAGTGCAGCCTGAACGATGCCCATCTGCAGCCTCGGAGGGCAGAGGGAGGGGGCGGGTCGAGTGCCAACAGATTACAAACAGGAGAATGCCTTGTTTATCCTGTGGCCTCTTTAATAGACAGAACAGTCGTCCAATGGCATCCCAGCAGACGGGACTTACAATACAGATGCTGCTGAGTAAACAGGAGATTCTCTTCATGTAATCAGACAGCGCTCGTCCTGCCCCCTCCCTGTCCCCTCCAAGGCTGCGCCAATAAATACAGTATATATCTTTTGTGGCCCTGGGGGCCATAAACAATATATACATCCAAATCCCCAGGGGGGCCATATTAAATCAACAGGGGGGCCGCATTTGGCCCCCGGGCCTGACTTTGGACATGCCTGAGTTAAGCAATAATCTGATAGAGCTACTTATTATGTTGCACATCTTTGTGCTCCTAAACCTTTATGTCTCTACCTATAACAATGTAAATGTATGCTTTTTCTTTTTATTTAAGAAACAAACACCCGATCAGATCCGTGATCTGACTCGTACATTACCACCGTTAAAAGGCAATTTACTGGAATCTTTCTTGCCTGTTTCGAGCAAAACTGTTCCACCAGGTCTTTTTAAAGTAAGACAAGCCAGTACTGAATCAAGTGCCAACAACTCATCAGCAGTGTCAAAGTCTGGTAAGCCTTTTGTATAATCTTCAGTTTAAATAGCTTCTATTGTTCCTTCCAAAACTCTTGTTTAGAACCCTTTAACACTGGGGCAGTTTTCAGGAGTTTTAGCGCTAGAAATAGCGCCTATAAAGCGCCTGAAATCTGCTTTCCCTGCCACCCCAGTGTGAAAGCCTGAGTGCTTTCACACTGGGGCGGTGCGCTTGCAGGACGTTAGAAAAAGTCCTGTAAGCAGCAACCTTGGGGCGGTTTAAGAGCAGTGTATACACTCAGGGGTTTGTTAGAGAACTTTAGTGAACAAGACATGGCCATCCACCTAAACTGACAAGGAGAGCATTAATCAGATAAGCAGCCAAGAGGACCCGCAGAGATCCCCACAGCTCAGGTGGGAGAATTTGTCCACAGGACATCTATTAGTCGTGCACTCCACAAATCTGGCCTTTATGTAAGAGTGGCAAGAAGAAAGCCATTGTTGTAAGAAAACCATAAAAAGTCCCATTTTCAGTTTGCGAGAAGCCATGTGGGGGACACAGCAAACGTGGAAGAAAGTGCTCTGGTCAGATGAGACCAAAATTTAACTTTTTGGCCTAAAAGCAAATTGCTATGTGTGGCAGAAAACTAACACATAATATCACCCTGAACACACCATCCACACCGTGAAACGTGGTGGCAGCATCATGTTGTGCAGAAGCTTTTCTTCAGCAGGCACCGGAAAGTTGGTCAGAGTTGATAGGAAGATGGATGGAGCCAAATACAGGAAAATTTTAGAAGAAAACCTGTTAGTCTGCAAAAGACTTGAGAATAAGGCAGAGGTTCAGCTTTCAGCAGAACAGCGACCCTAAACATACAGCCAGAGCTACAATGGAATGGTTTAGATCAGGGGTAGGCAACCGTTGAGAGATGGAGATTTACTTGAACAGTACTGATAAAGTCAAAGGAAAAAAAGACCGTAAGCCGACCTCCTTTTTTCTTTTTTTTTATAAAATATTTTTACTCGGAACTAAAATAAGTATTACAAGAGGGTGCAGGGTTTATGGAGTGCGCTATGCAGAGAATGCAGTGATCATGAGTGCGTTGCGCTCAGAATGCTGTGATCATGAGTGCGTTGCGCTCAGAATGCTGTGATCATGAGTGCGTTGCGCTTAAAATGCAGCTATCCATGAGTGCGTTGCGCTTAGAATGCCGCTATCCATGAGTGCGTTGCGCTTAGAATGCAGCTATCCATGAGTGCGTTGCGCTCAGAATGCAGTTACCCATGAGTGCGTTGCGCTCAGAATGCAGTTACCCATGAGTGCGTTGCGCTCAGAATGCAGTTACCCATGAGTGCGTTGCGCTCAGAATGCAGTTACCCATGAGTGCGTTGCGCTCAGAATGCAGTTACCCATGAGTGCGTTGCGCTCAGAATGCAGTTACCCATGAGTGCGTTGCGCTCAGAATGCAGTTACCCATGAGTGCGTTGCGCTCAGAATGCAGTTACCCATGAGTGCGTTGCGCTCAGAATGCAGTTACCCATGAGTGCGTTGCGCTCAGAATGCAGTTACCCATGAGTGCGTTGCGCTCAGAATGCAGTTACCCATGAGTGCGTTGCGCTCAGAATTCAGTTACCCATGAGTGCGTTGCGCTCAGAATGCAGTTACCCATGAGTGCGTTGCGCTCAGAATGCAGTTACCCATGAGTGCGTTGCGCTCAGAATGCAGTTACCCATGAGTGCGTTGCGCTCAGAATGCAGTTACCCATGAGTGCGTTGCGCTCAGAATGCAGTTACCCATGAGTGCGTTGCGCTCAGAATGCAGTTACCCATGAGTGCGTTGCGCTCAGAATGCAGTTACCCATGAGTGCGTTGCGCTCAGAATGCAGTTATCCATGAGTGCGTTGCGCTCAGAATGCAGTTATCCATGAGTGCGTTGCGCTCAGAATGCAGTTATCCATGAGTGCGTTGCGCTCAGAATGCAGGGATCATGAGTGCATTGCACTCATAATCCAGGGTTAAGGAGTGTATTACACTTAGAATGTAGGGTTAAGTAGTGCAATATGCTCAGAATGTAGGGTTAAGGAGTGCGTTATACGCTCAGAATGCAGGGATCAGGATGGCGTTATACACACAGAATGCAGGAGTGCGTTGCGCTCAGAATGGAGGGTTCAGGGAGCGTGGGGGGTAATGTGAAGGGTGGTAGAGGACGGGTGACCCTGCCCTTTCACACCCCCCCCCCCAACACACGCACACACATACTTGTCCTCTGCCCCCCTTCCCTCCTATAGCAGTGTCTTACCTTTTTCCACAGTGGAGACCGGGAAACAGCACAATTATGGAGTATGGGAGCTGGCAGAGTACATTTTCATATTAGCAAGCTGGTAATTGGTTTCTTAGGACCACCCTGTGTCCTAGCATCCAATCAGCAGCGGTTTAACTTAAAAATTAATTTGTCTGGCTCCTCCCTCTGTCCTGAGCTGTGCTTCCTCCCGGTCTCTGCTGTTCACTGATGACAGAGGAGGAGGAGGCTGGGGGCCGGAGGGAGAGAGAGGGACAGGTACATAGAAGCCACGACAGAGCGAAAGAGGTGGGAGGGAGAGAGAGACCTGGATGGGATGGCACGGCTGAGCCGGCTGGGAGGAAAGGCAAGGACCGGCACTTAGAAGGCGGGGTCGGCGGCACAGGAACCTGTTCGCCGTCCACCTGTCACCTGCAGACGGTCAACAGGTAGACCACGATCGACGGGTTGCCGACCCCGATTTAGATCAAAGCATCTTCATGCGTTAGAATGGCCCAGTCAAAGTCCAGACCTAAATCCAAATGAGAATCTGACAGAGCATTCTTCTTTGTAAAGGAGTTCAAAGGCAAAAATGTCACTCTAGATGTGCAATGCTGGTAGAGACACACCCAAAAATACTTGGAGCTGTAATTGCAGCGAAATATGGTTCTACAAAGTATTAACTCAGGGGGGCTGAATACAAATGCAAAAAAATTGAAAACCATTTATCATTTTCCTTCCACTTCACAATTATGTGCCATTTTGTGTTTTTGGTTGTAACCTAACAAAGTGTGGAAAATTTCAAGGGGTATGAATTATTTTTCATAGCACTGATATGTCTAGCATATTAATATGTATGTATTCTCTAGCATCTCCTGAAGAAGCGATTTATCGTGTTGGGGTTATTTTTCTACATCCCACAGACGCAGAACCTTCATTTACTGAGGATCAGTATACATTTCCCACATTCCCACTTTTTTATAGATAGAAATTATTTTAGTTTTTCTTAAATGGTATTAATAGACCTAATATAAATATTGGGTTCTGGTATGATAGAGGTAAAATACATAGGATGAGATCCAAGCCCTGTTTATGACATCTGTGGATTTAGATTTGTTTTAACGTTTTATTTTAGACTTGTGATTCTATTCCTAAGTGTGTAGTGCCAAAAAAAGTCAAATTTTTTATTATGATTTCTACATTATAATTGGGGATATTGTACAATTTATACCAAATGACACCTTTGTGAAGCTATTTCAGGTCCCTTTTAATCAAAAACAAATGTTTTCTCTTGTTTTTTCTTTTTTGCAGAGGGAAATAGTCATAAGGACTTGGTGAAAGGTTTTTCTGCAGATGACTCTGATAATGTGAGCCAGCAAAGTTTTGGGGGTACAACAGATATTTTGAACATGGTACGTAGGCTAAAAATGACTTTGCAATCGGGGTAAAACTAAACTAAATTGCATAGATAAAAGGCTTCTCCTTATGTATATCAATCATCATGTTTTTTGTTTTGTTTTTATTATATCAACTGTCGAGGGTGAGTCAATAATTATTTTCACTTTTTATATAATAATCTTTAGGTAAGCTGAACACATTTCTGTGTGCGCATGTCGAGAGATGGTTCCTTCTGTCAGTTTTCTTTGCTGCTGGTTCACAGGCCACTCCACTCTCTATTTGCACCAAAGATGAACAGCAAACTGTAATCCATTTATAAAAAAAAAATTGTGGTTTGAAGATGTACCAGGAAGGTATGGGGGCAGTGTTTTTACCATGGCAAAGTGTAAACAAATGGACTGAGAAGTTCAAAAACAGTCGGACAAGTGTAGGCACACAGAAGGAGTGGGATGCACATCCACTACTGATGACAACATTGAGCAAGTCTATGCCATGATTCTGACAAACCGACGAGAGACTATCGAAGTGGCAGATTATAAGCAAATTAATCATGGGTCTGCATATATTCATAACAGGGTGTAATTTCTTAAAGCCCGTGCAAGATGGGTCACAAAACTACTCGCCGAAGAGCACAAGTGCAGTTGTCTGGCCATCTGTCAATGCTTACCGAATTGCTATGCTAATGAAGATAACATTTTTTGGGGTTTGTTTTTTTTGTTTTTTTTAAACAATCACTGGAGAGGAAATGTGGATCCATCACTTTGATGTTTAAATTTATTTTATTGTTTTTCCCATAAAAACTTTTACATACTTTGCAGAATCATCAGCGATTCATATCTTCAAAAATACAGCACATTCTCAAATACACATAAATACATTCACAAACACGTACACTAATACATGTATCGGTACATAGAAGGATCAAACCTCCAAACATGCACCTAAAAATCGATCTATCTACACCACAGCACGTGCTTTTTATTCTATGAGGCTTCTAAGAAGCAAAGGGAGTGAAAAATAAGAGGTTCCAAGCAACCCCGCCTCCCCCCTGAGAAAAAAAGGAAATAAGAGAAGGAAAAACCATGTCCGAGCACGCGTACCCGCACGTGGTTACCCGTGGTTACCCCTCTTCATGTGTATACCTTTATCCCATCTCTATACCCGTGTTTATTTATCTCTACACGGATCCATCACTTTGTACCAGAATGCAAACACCAGTATGGAATCGAAGCACCCATAATCATCAGTCAAGAAGAAATTATAAATTCAGCTCTTCACAGGAAAAGTGAAGCTCACAGGTTTTTGGAACTCAAAGGGTCAATAAATGGAACGTTATTTGGAGAAGGGTTCAGCAGTAAACCATGCATATCGCAGTAAAATGCTGTGTGACAAGCTGAAGCCTGCAATTCGAACCAAACACCAAGGCCTATTGTCAAAGGTATTGGAGCAATCCTGTATATGGTCCAGATCAAGTAAACTGTCACAAGACTGAAGTCATGCTTATTAGCACCCCCCATCAATTAGGTAAAGCCAGTCCTTATAGCTTATCTATAGATGGCACTGTACTTGAGCTTCAGTCTAAATTGAAAAATCTAGGGGTGATATGTAATGGTAGTTTAACCACTTCAGCCCCAGACCATTTCACAAAGACAAGAGCACTTTTTGCGATTCGGCACTGTGTGGCTTTAACTGACAATTGAGCGGTCGTGCGATGTGGCTTCCAAACAAAATTTAATTTTTTTTTTCCACAAATAGAGCAATTTTTTTGGTGGTATTTGATCACCTCTGTGTTTTTTTTGGGTTTTTTTTGCGCTATAAACCAAAATAGAGCGTCCGTTTTGAAAAAAATATATATATATTTTGTACTTTTTGCTATAATAAATGTCCCCAATTTATTAAAAAAAAAAACTATTTTTTTCCCACAGTTTAGGCCGATACATATTCTTGTACATATTTTTGGTAAAAAAATTGCAATAAGCGTATATTGATTGCTTTGTGCAAATGTTATAGCGTCTACAAAATAGGGGGTCGTGTTATGTCATTTTTATTATTATTATTATTTTTTACTTGTTATGGCGGCGATCTGCGATTTAGTTTTTTTCGTGACTGTGACATTGTGGCAGGCACATCGGACACTTTTGACTCTATTTTGGGACTATTCACTTTTATACAGCAATTGGTGCTATAAAAATGCACTGATTACTGTATAAATGTGACTGGCAGTGAAGGGGTTAACCACTAGGGGGGGTGGGAAGGGGTTAAGTGTGTCCTAGGGAGTGATTCTAACTGTTAGGGGGCGTTGTTTACTGTGACACATTACTGATCGCTGCTACCGATGAGAGGCAGAACAGGGAGATGCCTTGTTTACAAAGGCATCCTCTTGCTCTGCCGTTCCGTGACCCGATAGCAGGACCCAGGCGGACATGAAGTCCGCGGGTCCCGTTGCTTTGCCTGCCCATGCCATTCTGCCGACTTATATCTACGTGAGGCAGTAGAAATATTTGAGGAATATTGCTTGGCTATCGTACACTGTAGCTTAAAAGCTGATCCATACACTTGTGTTCTCCTGACTTGACTATTGCAATGCTCTACTCGCTGGTGTACCTAAATCCACTTTAAATCGACTTCAATATGTTCAAAATTCTGCATCCAGAATCCTGACTAGGTCTGGTACAAGTGACCTATCCTGAATTCATTGCACTGGCTACCATCAGGTTTCGCATAGACTCCAACATCCTCTTGCTCACCTACAAGGCTCTTCATGGCTTGGCACCCTATTATCTCTCTCTCTCAATGGGAGGACAGAACCTTCGCCTGCTATTCTCCAAAACTCTGGAGTTCACTTCTTAAGAACATCAGAGAGTTGTGTTCTCTAAACTCATTCAAATTAAATCAATTTTTTTTTTCTTTGGACAAGCTTTTGGGTTTTACTACCTCTTTATTTCCCTGCAAAGGTAAAGCATAATGGGCTACTATGCATCGCTTGGTGTCACTTGCCCGAAACTGAAGCCTGTGATGTCACCACTGTCCCCACTAGCAGCGAGCATCCATCTTCACCCCTCTTCCTTCCGCGGCCGCGAACTCCGGCTCTGTGACTGGCCAGAGTCGTGTGATGTCACTCCTGCGCATGCACTCGGGAGCCGCCAGTCACGGCATGATCACTGTTTCTAAAGTGTGCCATGCGTCGTAGACATCGGCACGCATCTCTATTGTAAATATCTTCTAAACGGTGTAGGTTTAGGAGATATTTTCAGCATCTACAGGTAAGCCTTAATCTAGGCTTACCTGTAGGTAAAAGTGGTTGTACCTTTTTTCCCTTTGTTATGTTATCCTGTGCATTTCTTGTGTTTTCCTTGTAAAGCGCTTTGAGAAGCCACCTTTAAAGGTGCTATATAAAGTTTATTTTTTATCTAGCTCCCTCAGATTACCATCTGTTTGGTCCACTTAAAGGGTCACTAAAGGAAAAAAATTTTTTGCTGAAATGACTGTTTACAGGGTATAGAGACATAATAGTTAACTGATTCCTTTTAAAAATGATTAAAAATAGATAAAAAACAATCATATAATGTACCTACAGTTTAGTTTAGTTTTTGCTGTTGTTTCCTGCTTCTCTGATGTACAGAGCCAGAGAGCCAATAGAGAGCAGTGAAGGTTTTGCAAAATGAAACTGGATTGGTGCTGAGGAGTTTTAGACAAACCTCCTTGATTAGACACCACAGTGAGAAATCTCCCAGTACTGTGGTGATCAGGAAACAGACAACCAGGAAGTGTCCAGAACAGAGAGGAATTACAGCAACATTAAAGCAAAAACGAACAATGAGGACATGAAACCAGGACTGCAGTAAGGTAAAGGAAGCTAGTTAGCTAAAATTTCCTTTAGTGACCCTTTAAAGATGTTTTAAGAGGTTATCGATTTGCCACAGACAAACATGTGTAAGAAGAGGTGCAAACATGGCTAAGGAACAAACCGAAAACTTTTTTTCTGAGCGTGTATGCAAGTTTGTAAAACACCATAAAAAGCTAATTGAAAAGCAAGGGAACTATGTTGTAGCTGTAGTGTTCTTCTTAAAAAAATAAAAAATATAGTATAGAGAACTGGATAATTATTGACTCACCATCGTAGCTTGTGTAATTAAGAGTGGTGCATTACACATCAGAAAAAAAATGTCTGTAAATTCAGATTATTTAAAGTAGGGTTTTTTTTTTTTTTTATTATTATTTAATATTCTTTCTCATCTAAACCTTCACTCTTTTACATATTTGGGTTTATTTCCTTAATATATCAATATATTACACCTTTGGTATTACTGCTCCTCCTTGTGAGTAGTATTTAATAGGTTATGCAAAAAAAAAAAAGTAACTGAATAATTATATTATGTTGTATATGGAGCCACTAAATAAAGGACATGTATTTTTTGCTAATCCATTGAGGAATTGCATTTATATCTTTAAAATTAATTTGAAGACCAAAAACTGCTAGGTTGCCTCTTGATTATATTGTATATTATTCCATCACAAGTTTATATTTGTCGCTTAGCAGTGCTTTATCCAACAGCATGCTAATTAATTTTTTTATGTCTGTGTTGTAGACCCATGTCATAAGCACAACAACTGGTGTCAGTACTTTTTCTCCAGTTCAGAAAAGAAAGGTAGGTGATATTCTCCCAGATATTATATGCCTGTAGGGTTTTAAAATAAATATTGTAATAATAATGGCGTCTACCATTTTGTGTTTAGCATTTGCTAAAGTTAATGTAACAATTTTGTGCCTCTCCCTTAGAAATCTCATTGAATCCTTGGCATTACTTGCAGATTTTTGTTCCTAGAATTTGTTAGGTTTCTGTTTTTACTTTCCTATCTACACTGTACAGATAAACAGAAGGAATTTACACTGGTTCCTAGGTAGATTTCATAAATATTGTTTTTCTTCAAAGGTGATGTGCCTTATTGGTTAAATTAACTTTATATTTTTAAAAAAAGTTTTACATTTTAGGCTTATGTTTTTAAGCATTTACAAGAAACATGGCCATCGTCACAACAAACATGTGCAATCTGAGAATTGCAATAGAAATTCTTGCATCACACTCAAGTTGATACAGTTCCATGACAACTGTAAGCATATATTATGACATTGTTAAAAATGCCTGGACTTCTTCAATTTCCCCAGTTTTAAGATTATTTTGTTTCATTCTTTGTATATGTGAATGCTTTGTCAATTTTCTGCTTGCTTTTTTTTTGTTCTTCTTTTTCTTTGTCTTATTCTTTTCTTGTGTGTTGCTTGCTGTTGCATTTTGTTTCATCATTTTTTACTCTTTCCATTCTTTCTTCATTGTTTTGCCTCTCTGGTGGAGTAGAAGAACATTAAAAATGTGGAACTGAAAGCTGATGGTAAGGTCAAGACAAAAGAGAGTAGCAGATCTCTTTCATCGTTGCCTCTTCAGAGCAAGTCAATTAGTTCCAACAGCAAGAAATCTGAAATTACTGGCGCAGAGGCACATACACACACCATGAAAAGGGGTATTCAGGAAAAATTTAGAAAAGCCTCAGAAGCTGGCAAATCAAAGTATTTTGCCAGTCAAGAGCAATTCAGTTCATTGGAAAAAGATAGTACAGAGATGGAAACTAGTGTCAGCCATTCTAAAACCCAAAGTAGAACTAAGAAGCAAAAATCAAAGACTAGTACAGCAGATAGAACAAAGAGTAAGGCTGATGCCACATCATTTGTACCTGGTGAATCAGATAGCATAGCAAAATCCAAAAACAATAAGCATTATGATAAGACCCCCAGAATCATCCGTGTCCAAAGCCATGAGAGTATTAGTGGACAGCAAATGATCAGTGGTAGAAATGGGTACAAATTCACTAGTAAAGCTGGAAATATGTCATCCTCTTCTTCCAGCTCAGACAATTTGACAGATCAGACATTTAGACAGGGTGTTTCTTTAATAAAGGATATTTCAAGCCAACTTGGTAAGAATGAAGCACAACTAAATGGTAAAAAGTCTAGGGGTGACAGAGTAGAGTGTTTTAAGAAAGACGAACATAGTGGTGGTAGTACTGAGAATTCAAATGAACATGGAATACCTACATATAATCGCAAGAAAAAAGAAGGTAAAATACTTATTGTTAAACAAAAGGAAAGTCTAGAAGATTCAGTCTTGCAAAATGGCAATATGGCAGAATCAAGCAAGAAGGAAGAAGACGGTGAAAGTAAAGAAAGCTGTCTGACTGAAAATGATGATGTGGAAGGAGAAGAGGAACCAGAAGATGGGGAAAAAGAAACTATGAACAAAGGGGAAAAAAAAGTAGAAGCCACGGATGAAGTAGAGGAGGAAGAAGATGAAAAAGCAGAAGTGGAACAAGATGAAGACACAGAGGAGGGGGAAGATGATAAAGAAGAAGCAGAGGAGGGGGAAAATTCAGAAGTGGAAAAGGAGGAAGAAAAAGATGATGAAGCAGCAGAAGAGGAGGAGGAAGCAGAAGGAGAAAATGAGGAGGCGGAGAATGCAGAAGAAGCGGAAGAAGGAGAAAATGAGGAGGAGGAGGATGAGGAAGGAGAAAATGAGGAGGAGGATGAGAGGGAAAATGAGGAGGCGGAAGAAGGAGAAAATGAGGATGAGGAGGAGGCTGAAGAAGGAGAAGATGAGGAGGAGGCGGAAGAAGGAGAAGATGAGGAGGAAGCGGAAGAAGGAAAAGATGAGGAGGAAGCGGAAGGAGAAGATGAGGAGGAAGGAGAAGATGAGGAGGAAGCGGAAGAAGGAGAAGATGAGGAGGAAGCGGAAGAAGGAGAAGATGAGGAGGAAGCAGAAGAAGGAGAAGATGAGGAGGAAGCAGAAGAAGGAGAAGATGAGGAGGAAGCGGATGAAGGAGAAGATGAGGAGGAAGAAGCAGAAGAGGAGGAAGAAGCAGAAGAGGAGGAAGAAGATGAGGAGGAGGAGGAGGAAGAAGAAGATGACGAGGAAGAAGAGGAGGAAGAAGATGAGGAGGAGGAGGAAGAGGAGGAGGAAGAGGGTGAAGAAGATGACGAGGAGGAGGAGGAAGAAGATGAAGAAGACGAGGAGGACGAGGAGGAAGAAGACGAGGAGGAAGAAAATGGCGAAGAGGAGGAGGAGGACAATGTAAAGAAAGACAAAGACAAAAAAACAGAAAAGGGAAAAATGGAGATGGAAAAGAAGGCCAATGAGAAAAAGATTCAATCCAGTAAAACTACAAAACAACCCGATAAGCAAAAAAAGAATGTTAAAAATATTAAGAAACATGAGCTTGAGGAATATGAATCTACAAAATCTGAAAAGACCGCAAAATTGAAGAATCTGGACCCCTCAACCCAGTTTTGGGACAATATTTTACCACAATATTTGACATTAAAATAATGTTGACAGTTGTTTTAATATGTGGTAAGCTTCATTTTAAATTGCTTAAAATTAGTAAATATAAACCTACTGGCTATAGTTGTATGATAGGGTAGACATAAGTTTGAACTCCTGTACAGCATTGATTTTTGATACAGTTTGAATAGCATTATTATATATTTATAATATATATATGATTTTGATATCCTCTTAATATATTGTAATGTTAAAATCCACAATTTCCTGACCTGTTTGTTTCAGGCGGATACTGTTGGATGTAATATTTTTCTATTACTTGCCCAGCCGAGCACAGAAATCTACATGTTTGGGTTTTACAGCCCCATCCAGCTTCATCAATATGTTTTTCTTTAGGGCCAACAAGTGATCGTACTCGTACTGTACTGGTTTTTAAGCAGAATAACTAGAGAATGGAGTAGGGCGAAATGGATTGTTTACCATAAAGCAAAACCTTGAATGCAATCTGTGGTGGAGGCCAGCCAGGAAACCCAAATGGAGATGTTGAAGTGTTAATTATTCTAAGGTGATATCTTCACCAAACTGACTTGGTTTAGATGGACAATCTACTTTGTGTGAAGTATATGACACATAGGAGAAAATGTATATTATATACCTCAGTGCTAGACCTAGAAGTCTGCTATAAGCAGGTGACAGGCAGGACAGTAGTTCAAGAAGAGCACAAAAAATACCAGGCGATAGTAAAAGTGACCTGTTTCTACCAATGTTCTTTTGTAGTACGCGTTCTCTACTTTTTACTGGTAATCTTTCTGATTAAATTTTTTTTTAATTTTGTATTCTTTTTACTCCACCCCTCATGCACATAGAACTTAACTCGGCTTATACAGGCATTCAATGTTTGTTTTTTAATATGCCTGTAAAAGCACCTCTATGTTAGCCCATGTAGACATACGTGTTTACATGCGTATTTAAAGAGGAAAACACACAGGCAAAAAAAAAAGTACATCAAAGGCGCAAAAAACATGTGTGTATATGCACAAAATTATATTGCAATGCCCAGAATAAATTAATATTGTGGTCAGTAGAATGCATGTATGCTCAAATGCCATATGTACATTAACATGCATACATATTGTAACATTGGAGTATTTATTTCTGTAAAATTCAGGTAGAAAAAAAAATGCTACTTATTTTTGTAAGCTCATGTGCATGAGGCCTTAAACCAGTGGTTCTCAACCTGTCTATTCCCGTGACCCCTTGATAAAATTTCCAAAGTTGTGGGGACCCCTAACGGTAAAATTATTTTCCCATCGTGGGTTTTTGGCACCCAAGGCAAGACAAGTAATTTGCGCCCCCTAACCCACGGACATTTAGCGCTCCCTGAGTTCCTTCCACTCATACAATATTAAAACCCCTTATAGTACATTTTAGGATGTACCACTCTTTCTCTTTGTTCTCCTTTCTTTCACTTTTATGTCTCTCTATCCTAATTTCTTGTTTGTTATCCCCATCCCTCTCTAGACGTCTTTCTTGTTCTTTCTCTTATTCTTTCTCTCCCTTTTTCTTTGTTCCTCCCCCTCTTTTGCTCTCCCTTCCATATATTCCCTATTTTTATTCATTCTCTTACTCCCTGGTGGGGATTATGGGATCAGTGGCAATGCTGGCGGGGAGTTGGGATCAGTGGCAGTGCTGGTGGGGAGTTGGGATCAGTGGTAGTGCTGGTGGGGAGTTGGGATCAGTGGCAGTGCTGCTGGGGAGTTGGGAGCAGCCAACTTAGGTGCTCTTGATTAAGGTCATCTGTTGATCTGAGAACTGTAGTGGGGACTTTTAAAGGCAACTCTAATCACAGGTAGTGTTACTCACTGTGTCTCCGACTTTGTGGTTTCTCGTAGCAGTGACACCTATGCTGAAATAAGCAGATAGGGTCTCTTCCAGCCCTCCCACTTCACATTCCTCACCAGTCAGCTGACCTCTAGTCTCTGCCTCCTAGCTATGCCGTGAACTGAATGGGTGGCTGTGAAGAGGCTGAGTGGGAGGCCGCAGGCTTCAGAAACAGCCCAGGTTTTGGGGACCCCTGGCAAATCCTCATTTGACCCCCAAGGGGGTCCCGACCCCCAGGTTGAGAACCACTGCCTTAAACAGACCCATGTGTCAAAAACAAGTTTAATGCTGTTAGGCAATATCTTACATTTAAAAAAAGAAATGTAAAAAAATCTATGAGTTCTTGCTTATATGCAGTGTGTCAAGGAAGACTGCTGTGATGTTTGAGACATAGTAAATATCTGTAAGTACTTTATTTGCACATCACTTTAAAGTGGAATTCCAGCTTACACCTAACTAGCCTTTAACCCCTTGACTTGGTAGCACATATAAGCGGCATCCCAGAAGTTAGCTTTAATCCTGGGTGCCACATATATGTGTTCCTCTGTGCTGGAAGTGCGCTCTCAGAACTGAGCCCAAGCTCTTTGTGACAGCTCTTGGTCTCAAGTAACAATCGAGAACTGGCTCTTGATCACATGATCGCTGTGATAATCTGTGAATTAAAAGCTACCACAGTGATCATTTTGTAGTATGTAGAGAGGAGAAACAACAGACTTCTCTGAGGAGGAAAAGATGCAGTGTATCACTCTTATGTGGTATTGCCACGATCGTCAGGAGTAGGGAACTTATTTTGCAGGTATTTCTGGGTTTGGGTCATGGTAATGGCATGAAAATTTATGACTAAAATAAAAAAATTCTTGTTTTGGCAAGTTTTCCTTTTTATAATGAAACGAAATCCGGGGATATCCATTACCATTTACCACCAAATGAAAGTCCAATCTGTCCTGAAAAAACCCAAGTTATAATCGACCTAGGTACACTAAGTAGTTGCAATGATAGTGGCAGTAGTGGCAGTGATGCCGCGTACACACGACCATTTTTTATGATGAGAATTTTTTTTAATTGGTCATTAAAAATGACTGTGTGTAGGCTCCAGAGCATTTTTCTTGACGTGAAAAATGGGCATTAAAAATTTAGAACATGCTCTAAATTTTCTCGTCGTTTTTTCATGTCGTCGTTTTTTTCGTCGTGAAAAGCAGACGTGTGTAGGCTTGAACAACGGCAAAAAATGCGCATGCTCAGAAGCAAGTTATGAGACGGGAGCACTCGTTCTGGTAAAACTAGCGTTTGTAATCGGGATAGCACATTCGTCACGCTGTAACGAATCGTCTCTCACCAAACTTTTACTAATACGAACTTGGCAAAAGCAGCCCAAAGGGTGGCGCTATTCCGAATGGAACTTCCCCTTTATAGTGCCGTTGTACGTCACTGCGCTTTGCTCAAGCATTTTTTTTCACGATAATGTGTATGCAAGGCAGGCTTGAGAGGAATCACGTCGAGAAAAACGTTGTTTTTTCCATGACATTAAAAACGGTCGTGTTTCTATGCAGCATTATAGTAATGTGTAAAATAGGGTCTGGGTATTCAGGTATGACATGAAGGGGTTAAACTGTCCCCTCCCCCCTTCTAACACCTATGCTAACTAACCTGTGTAAGAAAGATAGATAGAGATAGATAGATACAGTTGTATTCAAAATTATTCAACCCCCACTGAAATTGATTGTTTTGGCCAGTTTGACATTGATTTTGATCATTCAGTCATCCTGCTTACAATTAAATCAAAGAGGCACGTGTAGGTCAGACAAATATAACATAACATTTATAATTAAATGACCAAAAATTTCTTTTCTGTGCTCACATCATTATCATTTTTATTCAACCCCCAAGTGACCTTCAATCTTAGTACTTAGTACAACATCCTTTTACAGTTATAACAGCTTTTAAACGTGAAGCATAGCTTGACACAAGTGTCTTGCAGCAATCTACGGGTATCTTCGCCCATTTGTCATGGGCAAAAGCCTCCAGTTCAGTCACATTCTTAGGCTTGCGCACTGCAACTGCTTTCTTTAAGCTCCACCAGAGGTTCTCAATCGGATTTAAGTCTGGTGACTGCGATGGCCACTCCAAAATGTTCCAGCCTTTAATCTGCAACCATGCTCTAGTGGACTTGGAGTTATGCTTGGGATCATTGTCCTGTTGAAAGGTCCAACGTCTTCCAAGCCTCAGGTTTGTGACGGACTGCATCACATTGTCATCCAATATCTCCTGGTACTGAAGAGAATTCATTGTACCTTGCACACGCTGAAGCTTCCCTGTACCTGCAGAAGCAAAACGGCCCCAAAGCACGATTGACCCCCCACCATGCTTCACAGTAGGCAAGGTGTTCTTTTCATCATAGGCCTTGTTCTTCCTCCTCCAAACATAGCGTTGATCCATGGGCCCAAACAGTTCTAATTTTGTTTCATCAGTCCACAGAACACAATCCCAAAACTTCTGTGGTTTGTCCACATGACTTTTGGCATACTGCAGTCGACTCTTCTTATTCTTTGGACACAGCAAGGGGGTTGCGCCTGGGAGTTCTGGCATGGAGGCCTTCATTACGCAGTGTGCGCCGTATTGTCTGAGCAGAAACTTCAGTACCCACATCTGACAAATCTTTTCTCAGTTCCTCAGCAGTCACACGGGGACTTTTCTCCACTCTACGCTTCAGGTAGCGCACAGCAGTCGAAGTCAGCATCTTCTTTCTGCCACGACCAGGTAGCGTTTCAACAGTGCCCATTGCCTTGAATTTGTGAATGATGCTTCCTATTGTGTCTCTTGGTATGTTTAACATCTTTGCAATCTTCTTATAGCCATTGCTCTTCCTGTGAAGAGTAACCATCTCTTCTCTTGTCTTCCTGGACCATTCTCTTGACTTCACCATGTTTGTAACCACACCAGTAAATGTCTAGAAGGAGCCGAGTATCACAGTCATTTTAAAGCTGCCTAATTGGTGCTTATTAGGCTTTATTGCTGCTCCCTGACATCCACAGGTGTTTTCAATACCTGATTGAAAACACTTCAATGAACCTCTGTTCTTCAGAGTGGAAGTCTTTAAGGGGTTGAATAATTGTGTAAATGAAGAATTCACAAAATAAACATTTACTACTGTATTACAAAACCAATTGATGTAATTTTAGTTGCATATGGTTATTTAAGAAGTCCTTGTAGGATTTCATTCTGAATACAATTACAAATGTACACTAAATTCCCTAAAACCCTTTACAGCATTGGGGGGTTGAATAATTTTGAACAAAACTGTAGATAGATAGATAGATAGATAGATAGATAGATAGATAGATAGATAGATAGATAGATAGATAGATAGATAGATAGATAGACATGTCAATTTTCAGTCCACCTGGACGCTGACAATGGATAGGTCACTTAAGCCTATGGGAGACCTCACTGCTCCAGACTTTACTATCCATCAGAACACTCTCTCCTCTCCCCTGCAGCCACCACTGATTGACACGGGGGGGAGATCACATGACCGGACCAGAGCAGGCTAAAAATATAGAAGTATAAATGCATCTTTCTTACACATGTTAGTTGGCATAGGCATTAGAAGGAGGGAGGGACAGTTTTTTTTAAAGTTGGTTGGGTGTAAGCTGGAATTTTTTAATCTGTTGTCAATTCTCTGAAACAATACAAGAAACCCTATTACTTGGGAGTATTTGTACACCTATTGCCAGAGACTGTATTAGAAACACTTCTACTGTTCAAGTTAAAAGATAAGCAAATTCTGACCGTATTATACTTAATATTAGTATCAGGGCTCAAAATTTCAAATCCTGAGCTACTCGCCAGACCTCAAGGGTTACTCGCCGCCAGTTGCCGCGCACAACCCCTGCCCTGCCCCGCCCCTAATCACGCCCTCATACATTATCTCATAAAATGGTTTATGCAGAAGTAAGTTATAAAAATAAATATTAACAACAACTTTATCCATGATCAAAACTGCAGCCTGTCGATGTCCACCAATACAGCCTGTGTCCGCTAGTGCAGACTTGTGTCCCCAAATGCAGCCTTGTGTCCCCAATGGCCTAACTGTGTTGGGAAAGAGAGAGCCACCGCTGCCACCATCTTGTTGATCAGTGCACGGGGAACATAACCGCTTTCATTTCAATAGCTGCCTGTGTGTCCCCCGCTGTGTGCCGACATATACAGCCCCTCCCCCTTGTCCGGGCACTTTGATAGACAGATCACCCATCCAATCCTGGGATGGGTGATCTGTCTGCCAAAGTGCCCAGGCAAGGGGGAGGGGCTATATATGACGCGCGGCGCTGATCAACCAGACTGCGGCGGCTCTCCTCTCCTCTCTCTTCCCCCCCATGATCCACCCCCCCCGCTCCCAGGCAGCCCACACTTGCCAGCCCTCAAAATCCGCTCGCAAAATGTGAGCAGCCGAGTGGAATTTTTGAGGGCTGTTAGTATAGTAAAATCTGAATACTGTAGTTCTTTTCTTCAAATATGGGTTATTTAGTAGACGGTGCCTCATGCAGAATATAGAGAGAGACCTCTATTTGACCCTGACATCTATGTATCTGTATGTGCTGTACTTTTTCTGGGCCTCTAATTTACTGTACTGGGTTAAGCCAGCCATAGATGGATCAAATCTCAGCCAGTTCCGCAGGGACCACCCAAGATTTGATCCATCCATAGGCAGGCTGATTGTACCCAAGTCCATCCATTGATCGACTTGGGTACAACCAACATGTCAGCTTTTTACCATGCGATTGTTAGCGTCTATAGCCACTAGCAGTAATCACTGGGTTCTCCCTGCAGGAACGGCTTCTCCCACACCCCCTCTTCCCCCAACTGCGTTGATGGGGGAATCTAGTGTTTTTTGTTTTTTCAGGTCAGGTTAATTTTTGCTTTATTGAGTGGTTTGGAAGTAAGACAAGAGAACACAAACACCTTTTTAGACACTTTTCCACTTTAATAAGGTAGTTAACCTTTGGTTAGCACCCACTGATTAATAAGAAAGCTTACAAGGCAGAGGAAGTGGCAGGCAAACTTGACAGTAAAAGAAATTGAGATTTACATGTAATTTGACCTGTTTGTATTTAGAAATTTACTGATTGTTTTGATTTTTGTTTTTCACTAAAGGAGAGATTTGCTTGTTCATATTTTAGTTTTGATTTATTCAGGTATGTGATGGGCTTACTTCAGGTTAAGTCATATTCTGTTAAAGATTTGCACTTTAGCAGAATTGGGTACTATGTATTAAAAACATTCAGTGAATCGGATTTAGTATGTCAAATTAAAGTAAAAAAAAAAAGAGGGAAAATTGAACAGAATTACTTTGCAGTGGGCCAAACCCCCCAAAATGTTAAATGCTGCAACGTACAACGTTTAACCATAATAATGGTGCCAGAAAACACTTTCTAAATTACTTCTCTGCAATATTGTAAAAGGAAGTGTAGGCTTAATAGGCCATTGAACAGTTAAGTCTAATGCCGCGTACACACGATCGGAAATTCCGACAGCAAAAGTTCTTGTTGGAAATTCCAATCGTCAGTATGCAATTCTGACGCACAAAAATCCTATGCATGCTCGGAATTTGTGTTGTACGTCACTGCGTTCTTGACGTTCGGAATTTCCGACAACATTTGTGTGACCGTGTGTATGCAAGACAAGTTTGAGCCAAAATTCTGTCGGAAAAAAAATCCACGGTTTTGTTGTCGGAATTTCCGATCGCGCGTACGCGGCATTACTCACAAAAATCCCTTAAACTGACCTAGGGCTTTAAAGGAATATGCAGCCCACGTAAAACGAGGCTGACATGCCTGAACGAAACTATGGAAACCATATTTTTTTCAGATGGTGCTATATATATTCTTGCCTTTTTTCTTTTCCATTATCTAACACTTCAATCTATGTGTTTTTGCCTTGCTATTTCTTCTTTATATGTATGTTTCATTTTTGTTTTGTTTGTATTGTTCATTGTAAGAGTTAAATGAACTGTCCGAATGTATTTATGCAAATAAATTAATATATTAATATTCTGAAAGAAATTATTTTGAGCTTTAAAATGACAAAGCATTGAATAAAAACCTAAAAGACTAGCTTATTTGTATAGTTTTTTTTTTTTTTTAATTCAATATTAAAGTGATTGTAAATGATCACCTTGTAAAAACAATCCATTCAGTCAAAAATTTAAATGAAACACAATACATTTGTGTGTAGATATAAAAAAAAAAAACATTATTAATACATGTAAAATTGGCTCCTACTTCTGTCAATCGGACACTGTGGTCTAGTGTCAACGTTAAAACTCTGCTATTTTTTACCGCCGACGCTATGGGTGGATTTGCGGCGCATTCCGGCCGCTAGCGGCCGAGAAAGGGTTAAAACCGCCCGCAGTGTGCTGCTGAAGCAGCACATTGCGGGCGGTATAGCCTTTCTGTCCTATTCATTTTAATGGGCAGCAGCGGTGGAGGAGCGGTATACACACCGCTCCAAAGATTCGGCTAGCAGGACTTGTTTTACTGTCCTGCTAGCGCAACACTCCAGTGTGAAAGCCCTCGGCTTTCACACTGGAATGAATTCGACAGCTGTTTTAGGGCGTATTGCAGCCGTTTTTCTAACGCTATAGCGCCTGCAATACGCTCCAGTGTGAAAGGGGTCTTAGAGTTCCTGCTATCATAGGTACCAGTAAACGATGTTTCCCTTTCACTGAAACTGGTTATTATTGTGAAAAGTCAAAGCAGAATGTCTTTGAGAAGATGATTTGCAGCAGTAGTGCCAAACTAGCACTAAACTATTCATTTACCAATCGGGAGCCTGCAGAGAAAAATGGAAATTGTTGCTTGGTACTCGAGCTACAAAATGTCTTTAACTACATTTAACAACCCCATCATTCATTTCTTTTAAATTTCTGCTAAATTGACTACAAGTTCTTGAGGGTTGTCTGATTAAATATTAAAATATAAATGAAAGGCTTAAACACAGGTTCTTTATGTTTTACCTTAGTGCTGTTAAAGGAAAGCTGTACCTTTTTAGCAAACAAGCCATAGCACTCCGATCATGCACTAAATAAATGATACTGTAGAACCAGGTCATGGCAGTGTGAAAAGAGAATCCCTGCATCCAAAGTCTGTTATGATATATATGAAGCCTAATGGAGCCCATCAAGAAAGAAATGTGCATGTTAACATTTCTAATTTATTTTTGAAAGCGCTAGTATTGGGGTTTATTATCTTTTCTTCACTACTTGGCAAAACACTGATCTACGACAGGAAGGTGTAGGGACATCAGATATGACCATGTCTATTAAAGGGAGAGAATTACGTGGTGGAACAAAAGAACAGCCCTGTAGAATATGGTTTCAAAAACAAGCCGACTATTGAGATGAGTAGCTGAGCTGAATTGGGAATAAGGGTTAGAGCTCCTTTACCAAAAAACTGCAGATAAGGCTCATCTGTAGATAAAAACAAACTATGCAACTCTTACTTAAGGGGAATAATACCCTTGCTATATGTAGATCATTCAGATCTGAAGCCTAACTGGAATGCTCCCAGGACATTGCTAAGTGAAGCCGAGAGGTATTAGTTGCACACATTTGCAAATATTGCAAATCTATGTGGAAGCTATAGTGCCTAGGCCAAGGCTCCTCTGTATACTGCGGTCCTAATGATATATTTTTAAGAGTCTCCAAGTTGGAGCATATATAGCAGTGGATAAATTGATAAGTTTACCTGGAGGATGCCCACTCCTCCTTAAAGGCACAAGGGACCCATTGGACACCTTGCAAGAGCACAATGGCAGCTGAAGGCATCCAATGTGTCCCCACGCCAAATCCAGCAAACAAGCTATACAAAAATATGGTAACCATCCCAATTTATAACTAGCCTTTGCCTTAAGGTGCACATAGAAGGGGGCAATGCACATCACAAGCAGTGCCTACACCAAGGCTGCTCTGTATACTGCAGTCCTAACTCTATATTTTGAGAGTCTCCAATTTAGAGCATATATAGTAGTGGATAAATTAAGGGCAGGTTTAGCTGGAGGGAGCCCACTCCTCAAAGGCACAGGGATACATGTAAATGGCCTATAGCAAGGGCATTATTCAACTTTAAAGCTGCAGTCTGTTTATTTTTATAAACACCCTTTACCTGCATAGACAGTTTTTGGTAAAAGTGAACTAACCCTTTAATCTGATTCTACTCCGTATCTTATACAGTTATCTGCCAAACAGAAGAACCCGTACCAATAGATTTAATCTTCTAAGATCATGCTGCAGTTTTGCTTCTTGTAGATATTTATGCATACAAGTTAATTGTAAATCTCGGCCACACTGATCAGAATTCAGATGTAGAGATGGATTATGCATTGCATAGTGTTTTTAATAGCCAGACCAGAGAACACAGGTGATTCTGATTCAAATATTGGTCTGCCTATAGTGAATTTATTACCTAAATGCTTTTATTTAATCGCCTTAATTTTGACTATTTTTGATGTTTAACACAAATTCACACACTTATTAGTATCTGTACCAAAAATCGGTGGATTTATATATCTAAATGCATTGTTGGACACTGGAATGGTATAATGTTTGATTTGTATACCTTTTGTCCTGCTGTGAGAAATAAGTATCTGATCTCTTAAAAATGTAAAGCTACAATAATATGTTTGTCTATTTTGGCATTGTATGTTCTTGATGACTATGTTTCTGCATTATTTTGGGTTATTTTCTTTATGCCTCAACACAAGCTCCTGTAAGTATCATCTTGGTTGGGTTTTATAGTTTTTGGGTAACGCTGAGATCTAACCAGTATTTTGTATGGAAATAGCTAGCTTTAAAAAAAATAAGATAATAAATATATACAGTACAAGTTGATGTTATAATAAAAATCCCTGTAGAGTACCCCCACCCCCTATCTATTGTGTCCCCACACAAACATGTTATGCGGCACAGCCCTGCTTTCTAGTACTAATCAGTGGTCAGATGCAACTACAAATGCCATAACCTGAATTGGAGAGGGGTCTTGGCTCTACAACTTATTTCTGTAGTACTTGTAATCCTGCCTGCATACTAATGAACAGGCACGGTGGACAGCCAGGCAAGACTGTGCTTCATCTGAGGTCTAGGTAGGAGCGTAAAAAAAAGGAGGTAAGGGACCTCAAATCACTCCCCTGGGATTTGGTTTTAAAACATGAACTTGTACTTTAAGCTTTTTCTCTAGTCGTCTTCCAGGACGGCACCCTGAGAGATGACTGGCTTCTCCTAACAGGAAACACAATCAAAAAGAGGTTAAAAACCCCGCCCCTTCCCGTGCTCCTCAGTTCTTGATTGTGTTTCCCCACAGCGAAACGTTTATTTTTTTCTGACCTAAGGCCTGGGGCTGGTGGTCCCCCCCCCTGGGAACTGAACCGCAGGCACTGGGTAGCCTTTGGGTTTAGCGAAGATTTCCATTCCTAGGGGGTCCCTTCTTGCTCAGGGGGGCCTCACTATGTGGGTTGAAGAACCCCCCTGAGTGCTGGAGTCTCCTGGGGATAGGTGGCTATTCTGGAGCTCCAGGGGCTGATCCACTCTCTCTCTCTCTCTCTGAGCTTTCCCCTTACCTTGGAGGTCTGTGGGTCAGGCTCTCTCCGGTGGTGGGGGCCTTCTGTGCGGTCTGGGGCTGCGACTGGGTCGTCCTGGATTCCCTGGAGGTGAATGCATTGGCGTTCATTGCCGTTTTCGAATTTGGCGCCTCTCAGAGCCGGCGGCGCAGGGCAATGACGTCACACGCGCGTGTCACTTCCGGGTCGGCTCAGCAAAGATGGCGCGCTGCAGCTCCAACACGCCAGTCTCGGCTTCCCACTGCACCGGAGACACACGAAAGGGCAGCAGCAGCCGAGAGAGAGCGGCGCCTTCATCCTCACGCGATGGAGCGAGAGGTCCGGTCGTCTACGGCCCCGGCTGCGGAGGAGACCACAGGGGGTGAGTCTTCCTGGATACAGGTATGGTGGGCTGGGACCCAGTAGTTGTTCCCTAGTATTTACATACATGCCTGTGTATCCTTTTCCTTTCTTGGAGAGGATTTTGTTGCCCAGGGGGGTGCTAGTCGTTCAGCTAAGGACACTAGTCGCTCCAAAAAAAAGAATGTGGCTATTGTAGTTGCAAGTTACCTTCAGATTATTCCAAACCTTTTTTTGCTAAATGTATTGTTAAATTAGCAGGGAAGGAGACCTCTGAAATTCTGAAAGGATTTCTTGAGGTCCAGTCAAAGATGCTCTCTACTCTCAAAGAATTTCATGTGTTTTTTAAAGAGCAGAGAGCCTGAAACCCCCATCGCAGGGCCCTCTTCTCAAGAAAGTTCCTCTTCACAGATTTTTAGAGTCCGCCAGGAATCCCTTGGTTCCTTAGTATCTGACTCTGAAGATTCAGAGATTCCCCCTCAGGAGGAAGGTTCTGTTGGTCAAGCGGAGGAAGAAAATGAGGATACTAGGGCAGGCAGATATGTCTTTGCTGCCGATGACATGGAAGGTCTCCTTGAGGCAGTGTACGCCTCCGAGGAGATTCCACAGCCTGCGGAAGAAATTTCCACACAGGATAGGTTATACCAAGGCCTGTCTAAACCTCAGGCCAAAGCTATTTCGGTACACCAGTCCCTTAAGGATATCATCCTCAGGGAGTGGGCAGAACCAGAGAAAAAGCTTTTAAGATACAAGACCTGGAAACGACGTTGCCCCTTTGAGGAGGAGGAATCTAAATTTTTTTAAATGCCTAGATTAGATGCTCCCCTCGCGCAAGTTTCCAAACAGTCGGACCTCTCCTTTGAGGACACAGGCAACTTGAAGGATCCTATGGATCGGCGGGCAGAGACCTCCTTGCGTAGGGCCTGGGAAGCTAATGCGGCTGCCTTGAGCCCCGCCTTAGCTTCGGCCTGTATTGCTAGGAATGCTAATTCTTGGATCTCCAAGTTGATGGAACATGTGTCCCAGGGTTCAGACTCTAAGGAGATTCTAGAATCCCTTCAGCTCATAGGGAGCGCAGTAGCTTATTTAGCAGACACCTCAGTAGAGACGGTACGTTCTACCGCAAAGACTGGAGCCCTCCTCAACTCTGCCAGAAGAGCAGTGTGGGTCAAGATGTGGAATGGGGACCTTGCGTCTAATAACCGCCTTTGTGGTCTTCCCTTCGAGGGCTCCCTTCTCTTCGGTACAGGCCTGGATCAGGCCCTGATTAGGTCCTCAGAAAAAGGGGTGCGTTTTCCTACTAAGCCTAGACAAAACAAGAAAACGTTTTTTCGAGGCCCCCAGGGGGGGTTTGGAGGTAAGAACCGTTCCTCGGAGAAAAAGCCCCCTTACAACAGACGTTGGGGTGCTGGGAAGGAAAAACAAAAAGGAGGTATCCTTTTTTCCAATCCCAAACCCAGCGATAAGGACTCCAAATGACGGGAAGGTCGGGGGAAGACTCTCCCAGTTCCTTCCCAGGTGGGAGAGTATTACTCAAAGTCCCCATATTCTCCAGATCGTAAGGGAGGGGTACAAACTAGAGTTCCGTCAGCTTCCCCCTCCAAACTTTATTTTGACTCGCTTACCCAAGGACCCTCTCAAGTCAGCAGGCCTTGTGCAAAATGTCGCAGAACTGGCACAACAGGGGGTCATAGTTCCAGTCCCTGTGTACCAGAGAGGGTTGGGAGTGTACTCCCACATCTTTGTGGTCCCCAAGCCTTCAGGCAAATTTCGATTGATTATCAATCTGAAACCCCTGAATACCTCCCTCCTCCACAAGAGGTTTCGAATTGAGAGTATTTACAGCCTCAGGAGGCTCCTACTAAAAGAGGTATTCATGGTCACCATCGATTTAAGAGACGCGTACCTCCATGTCCCAATCTTCTTGGGTCATCAGAGGTTCCTCAGGTTTGTGATCGCCTCCGCCCAGGGAGTACAGCATTGGCAATTTTCTGCCCTTCCTTTCGGACTGGCCTCCAGTCCAAGGGTCTTTACCAAGGTCCTGGCGGAGGCGATCGCTTTCCTGCACCTACAAGGGATAGCGATAGTTCCCTATCTCGACGACTTGATACTATACAATCAAAGTCGAGATCTCCTTCTTTCGGATCTGGCCACTGTGATGACTACCCTCGAGTCCTTGGGTTGGATCATCAACGAGGAGAAATCCTCACTCCTTCCAGAGCAGAAAAAACTCTATCTAGGGTTTCTGATAGATTCCTTGGAGAGGAAGCTCTTTTTACCCAACGACAAGATCCGGGGTCTCATGTCAGTGGTCAGATCAACGTTAGAAGGAGCAGAGTCCTCCTTCAGGGACATCATGAGAGTTCTAGGCCTAATGACTTCCTGTATTCCAGCAGTCCCGTGGGCTCAGCTCCACTCCAGACCCCTCCAATTTTTCCTTCTTTCCTCCTGGGACGGAAGAAGGGAATCCCTAGAGCTCAGCGTCAGTCTCCCAGAACCAGTGAAGCTCTCACTGGGCTGGTGGCTCATCCCACAGAACCTACAGCAAGGTCTGTCGTGGGGCCAGACCAATCCGGTCAGGATCACCACGGACGCCAGCTCATGGGGGTGGGGCGCACATCTGGACGATCTCCGTGCCCAGGGTACCTGGGGACAACGACAGAAGGGGGCCTCTTCAAATTACCGCAAGCTATTAGCGGTCGGAGAGGCTCTGAAGGCATTCGAGGACAGAGTTTTGGACCAAGAGGTCCAAATCGTTTCCAACAATGCGACCGCGGTGGCCTTCCTCAACCATCAGGGGGGCACCAGATCTCGCACCCTTCTAGACTTGTCCCTAGAGATCCTGGGCTGGGCCGAGCAGAGAGTGTTCTCGCTCTCGGCGGTACACCTGAAAGGGACCCTCAATCTGGAGGCAGACTATTTAAGTCGCCATCCCATTCTCCAGGGGGAATGGGAACTAAATGCAGAGATTTTCAGTCTAATATGCCAGCACTTTGGCAGCCCAGAGATAGATCTCTTCGCCCGCAGGGCAAACCGGAAGGTGAAGAGGTTCTTCTCTCTCTCCCGAGAAAGCGGCTCGGAGGGGGTGGATGCATTGGCACAGATATGGAGGTTTCAGCTAGCCTATGCCTTCCCTCCTTTGAGCCTGATTCCGAGAGTCCTGCAGAAGATAAATCTAGCAGTAGGGAAGTTCATTCTCGTCACACCCTGGTGGCCCAAAAGGGCCTGGTTTCCCGCTCTAGAGCGAGGGTCAGTGTCGCCTCCCCTGCTTCTCCCTGTCCGGGCGGACCTTCTTCGTCAGGGTCCGATTCATCACCCAGAGCCCAACTTCTTCAAGCTGACGGCCTGGTGCTTGAGAGGCGGAGCCTGAGGGAGAAGGGCTGCTCCGAGAGAGTTATCGACACACTTCTAGCCAGTAGGAAGATAGTCACCAGGCGTATATATGCTAAGACCTGGGGTATCTTCTCTCGCTGGTGCTCAGAGAGACAGGTTTCCCAGCAGGAGACCTCGGTCATCTTGGAGTTTCTCCAAGATGGAGTAGACAAGGGGTTAGCCACAAGAACACTAAGGGTTCAGGTAGCAGCCTTGTCATATTTTTTGGATAGACGTTTATCCCTGGACCCCCTGGTTAAGAGGTTTCTTATAGCCAGAGACAGGTTGTCCCCAGTTCAGATCTCTAGGGTTCCACCCTGGGATCTTTCGTTAGTGTTAAACCAACTTACCAAGGCTCCGTTTGAGCCAATTGACACTATCCCCATCAGGTTACTCACCTTTAAATTCGCCTTCCTCTTGGCAATCACGACGACCAAGAGGATAGGTGATATGCAGGCGCTCTCCATTAAGGAGCCATTTTTTCGCTTATTTGAGGACAGGGTCGTTCTAAGTCAGGACCCCCTTTACCTTCCTAAAGTAGTGACAAAGTTTCATAGGTCACAGGAGGTAATCCTCCCTTCTTTTTGTTCAAATCCCCAGAATGAAAGAGAAGCTTCCTTTCATTGTCTGGATGTTAGACGATGTCTATTAGCTTACTTAGAAAGAGTTACAGTCTTTAGACGTTCTACTCATCTATTAATTTGTTTTTCGGGTCAGAAAAGAGGCCTTCAAGCGTCCAGAGCCTCTATTTCAAGATGGATTAGGCAGACAATTTCCTTAGCTTATGTACAAGCCGGTAAGGTAGCTCCTAATGTTAAAGCACACTCCACACGATCACTAGCAACCTCCTGGGCAGAAAGGGCCGGAGCTTCGGTGGAGCAGATTTGCAGAGCAGCGACGTGGTCAAGTCAGAACACGTTCCTGAAACATTATAGAGTTGACCTACTGTCACCTCAGGACTTGGTTTTCGGGAGAAAGGTCCTGCAAGCAGTGGTCCCGCCCTAAGGTAGGCCTGAAGCTACTTGCTTCTCTCTCAGGGTGCCGTCCTGGAAGACGACTAGAGAAATGACCAGTTACACTTACCGGTAGCTGTATTTCTGGTAAGTCTTACAGGACGGCAGGCCTACTTCCCACCCTTGTGATACATTATTGGTTTGTATTATATTTTTTGTGGTGTTTTTTCCGTGCACTGGTGGGTTCATACTTTATCTCAAACTGAGGAGCACGGGAAGGGGCGGGGTTTTTAACCTCTTTTTGATTGTGTTTCCTGTCAGGAGAAGCCAGTCATCTCTCAGGGTGCCGTCCTGTAAGACTTACCAGAAATACAGCTACCGGTAAGTGTAACTGGTCATTTTTCATAAAACGTGCAATACCATATAAAAAACAATGTGACAAAACTCTAAACTATAACTGATTGAACTTTTCAGAACCCATTTGCTGGGCACTATAAGGGTTCCATCTTGCCAAATACACTGAAAAATGCTGTGTTAACCCACATTGTATTACCATGCATATTCAGTTGCATATTCAGATGTATTCTGATGCTTTTTTGAAGGCAAGACGCAGGGGAACAGGCCTTGCAGTGTAGTTGAAAAAAGTTCTATTGCAAACACTTTTTTTGGTCCTTTTCATTTTGCCTGCATTGGGAAAAATAAATAATTCTGTGCAATTCTAAAGCTCTCAATGCACTAGTACATTTTGTAATGAATGTTCGCACAGACATTTGTATATAAATTCTTAGCGGAGTCGATGACAAATGTCATTCCGAAGTATTTAAAAATTTGTCTTGCACTTAACATTAGAATTTGGAATGAATGCAACTTCCTAAACAACCGTCAATTTGGCCCCACTGATTAGAGAATTAAACAAACTTTCTTCTAAAATTAAATATTTCAAATACAATTTTACTAGTGTAATGCCAACTTAACCATTTTAAGACTGAATATTTAGAGTCCAGCATTAGCCCAGTTGTGACTTGACTTGTAAAATTTGTTTTTAAGTGAGCTCCAGTATATGGCTTAACATGGATTTGTGCATTACATTGTAAAATAGGAGTATAAACATGAGTCTGAGGAAGATGAAGATGAGGAGGAGGAAGAGGAAGAAGAGGCATTTGATGAGGAGGAAGCTGAAGAAGATGATGATGAGGAAGAGGTTGAAAAGAATGAGAAGGATAATACAATTAAAGAAAATAATGACTCTGTATCAAATAAGAGCAGAACAGAGTCACCAGTGAAGATGCCAGAGGAGGTAAATTATAAACCATTCTAATAATATAATACAAATTAAGACTAAATAGCACGGTTGTTCATTAAACACATTAACAGGTTAAAAACAGATAAATGCACAAATGAAATGTGCACAAGGGAGTTTTTTTTACGTTCATTGGAGAGGTCTTTTCATGCGGTTTAAAGAGCAACACTGAAAGTATACAAATTCTTAAAATTGGTTGTAAACCCTTTCATATACCAGTAAAGTGACTGGCCTCAGAGGATCCACAAAGATGAAACTAATCCACCCACATATGGTTTACGTGTTTATCTGCAGTCTTCTCTTGTCTAGATATGGTTCTGAAAATCCTTCTGCATCGGTCAGTAGCACGGAGGAGGGGGCAGGGAGCTGCGGTTAGAGCTCTTGTACAGTGCATGAGAGCTAATTGGAGGAAAGGGATACACCCACTTCACAAGCGATGAAGGAACAATGCAGAGCTGTGTTGTGAACAGACAAGCTGTGTGCTGAGCTCTCCTCCCCGTCACTATTTTATCTTATGTTTTGGGAAAACTTGTCAGAAGTGACCCATGCTCATAAGGGGAACGAACCACCATTGCGAAACAACAGTTAGAGCTTTGGAGAGAGACAAGTGAACACTACAGGTATGTGTGCTTTGTTCAGATTCCATAACTAAACTAACAACCACTTTACAAAACATGTTTGGGGATATCTAAAGCTGCACATAGTTATAAAACTGTGCAGTTTCCCTTGCAGTTCAAACTAAACCTGGCTGTCTTGACCCAGAAAGGTAGGACAGCCAGCATGCAGCTCCCCTTTCGGAAACCATACCAGGTCACATGCCTTTCAGCAGGGAGGGGGTATGACACCCTCAACATTGGCAACATTTTTAGGTTATGTGGAAAGTTCCTCTTTAAGGTAGCTTTCTCACAAAATTAAAGAGCCTGGGAACAGGGGAATATGTAGAAGCCTGTAGAGAACCAGTCACAATACAGTCTCAAATTATTCTAATTGTACATCTATAGCATATTAAAAAAAATGCATTTGCCAAATATTTTTTTTTTTTCTAAATAACATAACCTCTTATTTGCTTACAATCATCTTAACGTAGGGCACTTTTTGTGTATATTATGAAAAGCTCGGAGATGGTGTGAGAGGGCTACAGCTGTTTGATTTTAGGAGACCTCTGACACTAGGCTCTGAAGTCTAAGTCAGAAAAAGTAAGGCAGCCCATAGATGACCCATATACAAAAACTTACAGCACCACTCAAAGCACTAAGAAGCTTCCCCCTGTAGTCCAAAGCACAGATCAGATGCAAACAAGCTCACCCAAGCTAACTTAAACAGATCAGAAGACAGAAGGTAGAAACGCCTGAACTCCTCCTGGCTATGCTCCTCTGACATGTTTCAATCAACCTACAGGGCTTAATTATTGTCAGAGGCGCATAGCCAGAAGGAGTTCAGGCTGAATACAGCTACAATGTAGGGTCTGGGTTCCGGTGTGCAGCATTTCTACCTTTTGTCTTCCAATCTGTTTCAGCCTAGAGATGAGCCATTATTTTTAGTTCAACCAGTAGGTTAAACAAGAAAAAAAAATGACAGTTTCCCCAGCCACACACTCAGCTGTGCTATTGTGATCCGACAGCTTGAGAGACTTGTCCACCATCAGAATACAGCAGCCAGCGGCACTCAATCTGGTAAAATACGACAGGGTGGTTATACAGAAGTCGATTGGTACCGTACACACGGATGGATTTTCAGCTGGAAAAAAATCTGATGGTTTTTATGAAGGAACTCCGCGCTCCGCTCAAGCTTGGCTTGCATACACACCAAATTCCGACCGTCAAGAACGCAGTGACATACAACACTACGATGAGTCGAGAAAAATTAAGTTCAGTGCTTCCAAGCATGTGTCTAATTATTTCCGAGCATGCGTGGGTCTTTTTCCCGTCGGAATTCCATACAGATGAACGGATTTTCCAATAGAAATTTTTTCCGTCTGAAAAATTGAGAACCTGCTCTCTAACTTAGTCCGTTGGAAATTCCGATGGGGCATACACACGGTCGGAATATCCGATGAAAAGCTCCCATCAGACTTTTTCTATTGGAAATTCCGACCGTGTGTACGTGTCATAAGACTGAATAATCAGATTCTCGCACAAGCCAAATTCTGCCTGGTAGTTTTATCAACTCTTTGTTTTAGATCAGATGGATCAACCTAGGCATCTTGTATTTTACTACTATATTATGTCTCATGTTTCTCAAAGGGTAAAAATAATGGCATATAAAGGATTATCGGCCCTTGTGAGACTAGCAAACTATGTAGAGCAGGGGTGTCAAACTCCATTTCATTGTGGGCCACATCAGCATTATGATTGTTCTCAAAAGGGCCAGTTGTATCTGTAAGATTAGATGTCCAGCGCATCCCCTCCTGTTTACATTAGATGTCAAGAGCCACCCCACCATCAGAAGTTGAGTCCCCCGCTCTCCCTTACATCACAGTGCACCCCCCTTTCCTTATGCTGCTGCTGGGAAGAAGCTGGATGCATTGCTTGAAAGTAGGGGTCTGGAGGAGAGGTGTGAGGGCCACATGAAATAGCCTGGAGGACCAGTTTCAGCCCGCGAGCCTTGTGTTTGACAACTGTGTTGTAGAGTGTCTTTATGAAACTAAAATTGTAACAGCAGAAAAGTAAGTAATGTGGTTTCCACATTTTGATCACTGAGTTATACTGTACTGTACAATACCTTTTTTCACATGCAGATGACAGAAGGGGGTTTTTAATATGATTATTACCCTGACAGTGTTTAAAATATTGTTCATCATGTAATGATGGCCATTGTCCTTATGTAATTGTGTGTATACATAGAGTATCTATATAAAGGCATTCCTAAGTCAATCCAAAAGCTGACCAGAATTCCAGCCCCTTGCAGATGAGGTTCATTAGACTGAAGCAGTACTGTCCATGGGTAGGTAGTTCAATAGCTATATCATTGTTTCAAACATCTAATAAATGGAAGTGTTATATAGACGTCCAGAATTATTTTTTCTCCTTTTCAAAAGTTTTTTGCATATATTTCCAAGTGAGCATTCAGGAATCGCAGCATTTTAAAAAAATCTGCTGGCTTATGGAAAGTTAGGTGCAACCAAGGTGTATACCACCTCATGGACATATCGGTTTTAATTACCATTTACATTTGTACTGAGCTAGAGTAAAAATGTTAATGGTAAAAGCTTGCTGTAGCCAGCATACGGTATAATTAGGAGAACTACAGTTCCTGGCCACCCCCTTTAATGCCTGTGTTACTGTGTCCTATAGTAAAGTGATAGCTTTTGTGCTTCACATGCTGGCCAGAACTACCAACCTTGTACCGATGAAGACCATTCGAATTAAACAGTGCTACTCATAGGCAAGTGTGTTTTGGTTCAGCAAAGTCCATGTGGTCTCATGCTTGTTTTAAATACTTAAAGAGAAGGGCACTCTCTTACAGGCCTGCTTAACCCAAAAAGTATTTTTTTTAGGGGGGGGGGTGTAAACTTACAATGTAGTTTTGCTCTAAATCTTCCCATTGGTCTCCGAGACGATGCTATTTAAGAGTTTTAGACTTTTTTTAAAAGTACAATGTTTTTAACTGGTATATACTCATCTCTTTTTAAACAATAGCCAGTATATATTTAGTTGTCCAACTGCAAAATCATGGTTAATCTAAGCTTTTTGTTATCAGGTCACTAAAATTACTGAGCAGACTGTTTCCAGCAACAAAACAGCCAGTGGTACGTATAATTTTTCACACTCTGCATGATGCACTCAAAAATGATGTTTTCAATGGAGGAAATGGGTATCTTAACTATTAAATATACATAATTTAAACCAGTGTTTCTCAACCTTTTTTTCAGTCAAGGCGCCCTTTACAATTATGCCCAATCTCAAGGCACCCCATTCTAAAATTTAAAAAAACCCGCAACTAATAGATTTACAAAATGAAGCAACATCCAGAACATGTAGGAAATCCAGCATTAGTGGTGATTTATTCTTCCAAAGCAAATACATCGTTACACACTGGTATTGATTAGTATACCAGTGTTTCTCTTGTCCCTCAGCTTCTCTCCCTCACTCAACTAATGTGCCCCCAGTGCTGACAGAGAAGGGCAGGGGAGGGTAAATGGATGCTGTGCAGGTGCCCTGATGTTCTCCTTATCAGCTGACATCATTGGATGTTAGGATGCCGGTGGATGGAAGGTTGTAATGGTACACAATTAAAACCTATATATAAAACTTATATATATATATATATATATATATATATATATATATATATATATATATATATATATATATATATATATATATACACACACACAGTGGCAAGGCGGCTCTCTCTGCAAAGTCACGTACCTGTACATGATTTTGCACTCTAGTGTCTGGGGAGTGCAGGCGTGCTGCCAGGGACCCGCTCCCGCTGTGATTGGACATCGCGTCCGCCGGTACCTGCCAATCTCGAGAGAGAGAGAACCGCGGCCTTTCTTTGTAAACAAGGCAGATCCACCATTCTGTGTGAAGGGAAGGTTGTGATCCTGCGTTTCTGCTAAACGGGAACACGGATCTCTGCCTTTCCACAGTACAAGCGCGCACACACACACAGCAAGCACTCCCTAGAAACAAATGTAACCCTTTTGATCGCTCCAGTTGTTAATCCCTTCCCTGCCAGTGTCATTAGTACAGTGACCATGCATTTTTTTTAACACTGATTACTGTATTCGTGTCCGATTTGTCTGCTGCACTATCGCTATCGGTGAAAAAACTTAGAACCTGTTTTAAAATTATCTGATGGTTAAAAAAACGATCGTCTGTGGGGAAATCCATCGGTTAAATGTGTAAAAAATGTGTACAGAACGCCCCCCCCCCCCCCCCCAGAAACATCATTTACTGCTTGCGTGATTGGCTCACTGATTTTCCTAGAAGTCTGCCCTAAGATAAGTCAGATTTCAGGCATCCCTTGCAACAAAAGTGTAGTTTTTGGTGAGACACTCCCAATAGGAAATCACATCTAAAAGGATGCAGACCCAGGAGCTTTCCTTATGAGTGCTTTGCAGGTGGTGCTGCAGCTGATTGATAATTATGAAACCCCTCCCGTTAGACACATTTTTCCATAAGTGAACCACAAGCACGGTAACTTGTCAATGGGTGGACCTGTGAATTTTCACACATGTGGGCCCTTTTGTCCTTTTACCCACTCTTTACTGCAATATAACTGAAAAAAGCTATGATCGTTGTGTATTACTTCTACATGGTTTGTGTAATTGGGGTCGTGTCCAGAGGTGTCCTTTGCTTACATATTTTGTTATGAAAGTTATCTCTTTCTCCTGTGTGAAAGTTGGGAGGTATGTGGACACCAGCAATTTTACCTATTCCCAAGTGCAAAGCACAAACTGGACCACAAGTAAATGAAGCGTATATCATTCTTTTGTGATATATATAAGCATGCATCCTATTTATTCCAAGTTTGGCAGCATTTTCCCTCTTTCGTCTTTCAGGACAGCCACAATGAGAGACATAGGCTCCTCCCTTCCTCTGGAAACACTGCGCCAGCCCATAAATTCTTACTTCCCCTGCCGGACTTCAGTTGTTAGTGTTTCCTCCGAAGGGGAGACACTGTGCTTGGAACCAGGCCGGTCAGTCAGGGGACTGAGGCCACTTATAGACCTAGAAAGAAGCACGGGCTTCTAGGGATACTATAGACGCGGTACTTACCCACCATCTGGAGCCACCCCATCCTTGTCGAGTGCCGCAGCAGGCTAAGGGGGTCCCCTATCGAGTCCACAGGGAGGCATCCTAACTCTCCCTGCTTTCTACAGGCCACATTTTTTGGAACCAGCGGGCTGGACGGCGGGTGACATCATTTCCGGCGGAGGGCGGATGTTTCCCATTTGACCCGCGACTTCCGGTTCCGGGTTGCGGAGCTGATAGGGGACCAGGCAAACGCTGGAGAGAGTCGGGAACGCGCACAGGCAGCGTGAGACTTCGTAGCAGCAACCACCTGCGGTTATGTCGGAAGCGGGCGCTCAATCGACACCCAGTGACACTACCTCCAGCCTTCCTAAGGTAAGAGTACCCTGGGGTGGGTTCCTCTCTACCTAGGAATGCCCCTCTATACATGGTTTCTGTCTATGGGGGGGCAATCCCCCAGGGTGGTCAGGGGGGGAGGCTCTGATTCCTGCAGGATAGAGGGTCAGTGCACTCCCGGGGTTGTATCTGTCTGCCCATTTTTCAGATTTTTTTTCTGCCCTTTTTTGTGCATGTTTTTCAGAAAGCTACTCTAAAGTCAGTCGTCCCATACCTCCAGAAGGAAGTGTGCCTCCTGTAGGGATATTCTAGGGGAGTCATGGGCAAAAGTCCTTTGCAGGGACTGTATAGACACCCTAGTTAGAGAGAGGGATTCAGAGCAGGAGTCAGGACTAGCTGCTTCCGTAAAGGAACTCTCGTCCACCTTTTTATGCTTTTAAAACTATTTTTGAAAGATTTCAACTCCCTTCTAATCCCGTCTCTCAGGATACAACCCCTCCGCTGGCTCAGGGCTCTGCACCTGCCGAACCTGCCACTACTCAGAGGGCAGAGAAGGCTTCAGGTCCTTCCGGCGTTGAACAGGCACGTCCTGATAGTGATACCTCTGATTCTCAAGGCTCAGAGGAGGAGGGCCAGGATGGGGAATCCGGCAAGCCCTCCAGATATAAGTTGTCCCTGGATGAGGTAGAGGACCTCTTG
This sequence comes from Rana temporaria, assembly GCF_905171775.1. Lineage (NCBI taxonomy): Eukaryota > Metazoa > Chordata > Amphibia > Anura > Ranidae > Rana > Rana temporaria. Next base: position 402,103,230 of record NC_053490.1, read on the forward strand.
AGGGCAATTTATACGACCCTCGGTATCCAGACCGACAAAAAGACCTTAACCCTCCATGACCAAATGTATCGGGGTCTGGGGGAACAAGAGAAAAGAGTCTTTCCAGTACATGAGGTATTGGTTAACCCAGATAAAAAGGAATGGGAGGATCCTGAGAGGAAACCCTTCTTTTACAGGTCCCTTAAAGGAAGGTTTCCTTTTTCAGAGGACCCGGCGTCTATTTGGAATAAGACCCCCAAATTAGACGCAGCCTTCTCCCAGGTCTCCAGAAACACGGACCTAGCGTTCGAGGACATGGGGGTCTTAGCTGATGTGATGGATAAGAGGATAGACTCCCTTCTTAAAAAGACATGGGACTCTACAATGGGTAATTTAAAGTCAGAGATGGCTGTTACAGTTGTGGACCACAACTTCGAGCACTGGCTCAACAAGATCCAGGAGCACATTGAGGCCGGTACGGCTAAGGGTACTATCTTGTCCTTCTTTCCCACAATCCTGCGAGGTATCACTTATATAGCTGACGCCTCAGCGACCCTGGCTATCTCTGCCAGAAGAGTCCTCTGGCTCAAAACTTGACCGGGTGGAAGTGCCTCTAAGGCCAAGTTATGCGGGATACCCCTGACTGGTGACCTACTCTTTGGTCCAGGTCTAGAAACCGTTCTAGACCGCACGGCGGATAGGAAGAAATCCTTTCCTCTCAAACGAAAGGCCCCGTTAGTCAAAGAAGGGGTTTTGTCCGCAAAGACAGAGGGGGCACCCAAGCCTGAGGGGCAGAAGAAGTCTTGGACCCTGAAAGTCAGGGGCAGAGGAGGGGCTTTTTTTCGCCCTCCTGAGCAGCCCAGCAAAAAACAATGACTCTCCAGTCAGGGTGGGAGGAAGACTGGGGACCTTCCCCCCCCACAATGGGAGGCAATTTTTCCAAACCAGTTCATCCTGGGGGTCATAAGAAGGGGGTATCAACCTAGAGTTTTCAAGTCCCCCCCCCCCCCCAAGAGATACCTGTTTACACAGTTACCCAAGTGCAGAAAAAAGTCTGACACCTTGCTTGGGGCCCTAAGGGATCTGGAAGACCAGAGCGTGGTCCGCAGAGTTCCAGACGCAGAAAAGATGAAGGGATTCTATTCACACATTTTTGTTGTGAAGAAGACTTGCGTGAAATTCCGACTAATTCAGAATTTGAAACCCCTGAACAGGTCAATTACCTACAAGCGGTTCCGCATGGAGTCGATATTCACAGTCAGGGCCCTTCCCCACAACTGCTTCATGGTTTCTCTGGACCTCAGGGATGCGTACCTACACGTCCTGATCGCAGAAAACTCTGAGTTTCCTGCGGGTAGCGGTAGACCTAGATGAAACAATTGTACACCTGCAGTTCCAGGCTCTGCTATTCGGGCTATCCTTATCTCCCCGCATCTTTACCAAGGTCTTGGCAGAACCTGTGGCGTTTCTGCTCCTCCAGGGAGTGTCCATCATAGCGTACCTGGGCGACCTGCTCCTGTTCGCAGCATCCCCAGAACAGCTTTCCAAAGATCTGGATCTAACGGCCCTAAGGTGGCTACTGAACTTGGAGAAATCCAGTCTCATCCCCTCACAGCGTATCACATACCTGGGATTCTGGTTGGACTCAACACTCTTAAAAGTGTTTCTCCCAACAGAGAAGGTCTTAGAGTTAGACAAAGCGGTGACCCTCCTACAATGCAACTAGCAGGTCCCGATAAGATCTCTGTCAACACTAGGTCTGCTGACATCCACCCTCCCAGCAGTCCAATTGGCAGGACTGCACTTTCGCCCCCTGCAGGCCTTCGTCCTAAGGGTGTGGGACCACAGTCTAGAGGCTCTAGACACCTTGGTTCAGGTACCAGATCAAGTAAAAAGATCCCTCTGGTGGTGGAGGAAGGTTACAAACCTGTCGCAGGGTCGGCTGGGGCTTATCCCAGTGTCTCAGGTAATAACCACAGACACAAGTGGCAAGGGCTGGGGGGCTTACCTGGGGTCCCTTCCAGTTCAGGGCTCGAAAAGATTGTCCAATTGGAAGGAACTAAGGGCAGTGGGGCTGGCCCTCAAATTTTTCCAAGAGGAACCCTGGGGACACCACACTCAGGTGAGGTCGGACAATTCCTCGACCGTAGCCTACCTAAACAAGCAAGGCGGCACGAGCAACAGACATCCTGGGCTGCGCCGAGATTAACACTCTCTCACTCTCAGCAGTCTTTCTGAGAGGCAAGAATAATGTGTTGGCAGACTTTCTCAGTTGGAAGCAACTGAGAGAGAGAGCGAGTGGGTCCTCAATCAGGAGGTCTTCAGTGTCTTGGTCAAGAGATGGAGACCTCCGGAGGTGGACCTCTTTGCGTCAAAAGAAAATGCAAAGGCACTCTCTCTCTTTTTTCTCTCTAAACAGAGGAGAGGGAGCACTGGGGGTGTTGCGCATTCCCACCACCGGTATTATTGCCCGCAGTGCTGAGGAAGTTTCAGTTGGAAAGCACTTCCCTGATCTTAGTGGCACCACATTGGCCCAAGAGGGCTTGGTTCTCAGTGCTCAAGCAGCTGGCTGTAGAACCTCCCCTTCTTCTACCGCCCCAAGAGGATCTCCTCTCGCAGGGCCCAGTTCTCTGCCCTCAGGTACACAAGTGGAGACTAGCGGTCTGGCTACTGAGGAGGGCATCCTAAGATCCAAGGGGTTTTCAGAGAGGTTAATTGCCACCCTCCTTAATAGCAGGAAGAAGGAGACTCGTCAGATCTACCAGAAGGTTTTGCTTTAATAAGTGGTGCATAGGACACTCCTGTTCGGTGCAGAGCCCCACAGCCATTCTAGAATTCCTGCAGTGTGGCGCAGATAGGGGTCTTTCCGTAAGTACCCTCAAAGGACAGATCTCAGCACTTAGTGCATACCTAGAAAAACCCTTGGCCTCTAACCCCTGAGTAGTCAGGTTTTTCAGGGCTCTCTCTAGGCAGAGACCAGCTCAGGGCCCACCATTCCCCAGCTGGGACCTGTCCTTAGTTTTGCAGACTCTCACGGGTCCCCCCTTTGAACCTTTAGACAAGTGTTTTCTAAAGGAACTGACCTTAAAGGCAGTATTTTTGGTTGCAGTGACTACTGCTAGGAGGGTCGGGGAGATGGAGGCCTTATCTGTTAGACCCCCCCTTGTGTGTTGTTTTTCCAGATCGGATAATTTTTAAGACCGATCCACCATTTTTACCCAAGGTTACTTCGAAATTCCACAGAAGTTAGGAAGTAGTTTTACCTTCCTTTTGTCCCAACCCCACAGGTGAGGGGGAGTTGAGGTTTCATACTTTGGATGTCAGGAGATGCATCCTGCACTCTAGAGCTGAAAAGGAATTTAGTAAGTCAGACTTGTTATTTGTTTTGTTTTCTGGGGCCAGAAAGGGTTCCAAAGAGTCTCGACGCACTATTGCCAGATGGCTCAGAGCAACCATTGGACAGGCATATACCCTAGCTGGTAAGGAGATCCCTAAAGGTATAAAGGCACACTCTACCAGAGCTTTGGCAGCTTCTCAGGCGGAAAAGGCTGGAGCTACGCCAGAACAGATATGTAGGGCAGCGACATGGTCAAACTACTCCACTTTTGTGAAACATTACAAAGTGGATATGGTGTCGGCAGGCGAGCAGGGCCTTTGGTCGAAAGGTTTTGCAAGCTGTAGTCCCACCCTAGTTGGTAAGTGCTCGCTTATCCTCTCATTGTGGCTATCCTGAAAGACGAAAGGGGAAAATTAGAGTTACTTACCGGTAACGTCTTTTCCAGTAGTCTTTCAGGACAGCCCTAGTTACCCTCCTGAGATTTGGGGTTCTTGCTTAAGACCAGAACGCAGCATGGTAATGAGTTTTGATGGTATGTTACTAATGTGTTCTTGTGTCTCCCCAGCTGGCCGGAGGTGATCTTGTAAAAACTGAAGTCTGGCAGGGGAAGTAAGAATTTATGGGCTGACGCAGTGTTTCCAGAGGAAGGGGAGGAGACCATGTGTCTCATTGTGGCTGTCCTGAAAGACTACTGGTAACTCAAATTTTTATGTGTTCTTAGAATTGCCAGTCCATATTCAGTCTATAAGCAAATTGTAATCTTATCTATGAGCAGAAATGTTATTTTTACCTATAAATATAATTCACCTGCAGAACTGGAAAATCCACAAGGTGTTAATGAAGTTCATTCTTCAGAAAAAGATGTAACCAAATCAACATTGTTTGAGAAGACAAGACGGGTAAGTCACATATACAGTACTGAGTTAATATTATGCACCTGCAGTGCACTTTAGTGCAAGAAGATAGGCAACGCCCTTGCAGTTTTTCTGAGATGGGCAGGGTTTAGATAGGAAGGTTTCAAAATAGAAAATAAAGGCAAAACATTTTGTGTATAGACATAAAAAAATATATAAACACTTTTTTGTTTTTAAATAAGTGATCACATAATGTCTGTTTTCAGCTGCCTAAGAGCTGGGGGGATGGAGAAACAGCAGCACACTGAGCTTCCCAGTGAATGGCTGTGCGGGGGTGGGGTGTCAGGACAAGTCTGATCATTGGAGAAGAGCACACCGAGTTCCCAACATGGCTAGAGAACTGACCACAGTGTGTTCCCCTACTTGGTGTGGTCATTTTTTAATAGGAAAGCAGAGAGACTGTTAGGAAAAACAGGGATTTCACACAAAGGAAGGCAATACATAGAAAACGGAAAACATTTTCATGTAAATGTTACAGCAGGCACATATTAGGAATATAAAATGTTACAATTACATTTTAAGGGTAAGGGTAAGGGTCTGTGTTAAAGGCCTTTGGGCTTCTGTTAATGGCTTCAATCTGACATCAATTTGAGACACTTCTGAGATTATTTAGAAATGACTGAGGGCTTGTTCTGACCAGAACAAAACACGCATTCAAATGCAATGGGTGTGTGATCTGCTGCAGGTGTCCATATAATACTAATAACACCCCACATTTAGATTGTGAACGGTGTGCGTTTCCCTGCCCCAGGACGCATGGTACTATGGTACCATGTGATCCGGCTCAGTGTGTCCTTGAAAGGTGGTGCATGCATGAAAACGCACTGCACTACACAGTCATAAATGAACACGGACCGCGTTCCTGTGTTATTAAGGTGTAATCCGGCCCTAAAAGGTGCATATGACCTGCGGGGTGACCTTTGTGACCTGCATTTGGCCTGCTTTATTAGGATTTTTGTTTACCTTAGACTTGTATAGGAATGAAAAACTTGTTTGAAGCAAGCAAAAGCCCATTGACATGTGCCCTCTGTGTTTTAAAATGGTGTTTTTAACCACTTCAGCCCCGGACCATTTAGCTGGTCAATGACCGAGCCACTTTTTGCGATACGGCACTGCGACGCTTTAACTGACAATTGCGCGGATGTGCGACGTTGCTCCACAAACAAAATTGGCATCCTTTTTTTCCCACAAATAGAGCTTTCTCTTAGTGGTATTTGATCACCTCTGCGGTTTTTATTTTTTGTGCGATAAACAAAAATAGAGTGACAATTTTGAAAAATATATATATTTTTTTACTTTTTGCTATAATAAATATCCCCCAAAAATATATATATATAAAAAAAGCATTTTTTTCCTCAGTTTAGGCCGATACGTATTCTTCTACATATTTTTCGTAAAAAAATAAATCACAATAAGCGTTTATTGATTGGTTTGCGCAAAGGTTATAACGTCTACAAAATAGGGGATAATTGTATGGCATTTTTATTAATATTATTTTTTTTTTACTAGTAATGGCGGCGATCTGTGATTTTTATCAGTACTGCGACCATATGGCGGACACATTGGACACTCGGCGATCTAGGCTCAACGGACACTCTTCTCTGCCTGAAAAAATGAGCGACACTTTTGAAATAAAATTCAATTGTTTGCACTCTGCACTCCCCAATTATTTTTTTTTTTTTTTAAAAAGCATTTTTTTTTTTCAGTTTAGGCCGAGATGTGTTCTTCTACATATTTTTGGTAATAAAAATTGCACTAGGCGTATATTGATTGGTTTACGTAAAAGTTATAGCGTCTACAAAATAGGGGATAGATTTATAGCATATTTATTTATTTTTACTAGTAATGGCGGCGATCTGCGATTTTTATTGGGACTGCGACATTATGGCGGACACATCGGACACTTTTGACACATTTTTGGGACCATTGCCATTTATACAATGATCAGTGCTATACAAATGCACTGATTATTGTAAAAATGTCACTGGCACGGAAGGGGTTAACACTAATGGGTGATCAAGGGGTTAATTGTGTTCCCTAATGTGTGTTCTAACTGAAGGGACTGACCTAGAGGAAATTACAGATCGTGGTTCTAGCAGTTGGGAACTCACGATCTGCATTTCCTCACTGAACAGAACAGGCATGTGCGTCCATGTTCTGCCTTTCGTGCCCGGAGATCGCAACCGCTGGACGCTAGCATCATCACCCCCGCGATGCAGCGGGCGTGCCTGCTAGCCCACTTAAAGCGACCAACGTACAGCTACGATGGTTCGTGGAGCCAGCCTGCCGCAGTATAACTGCATCGGCTGGTCCGTAAGCGGTTAAATGGAATCTACAACGTATATAACAATATACATGTGAATGTAACCAGCTAAATAATGTAATAATTCACGTCAACAATATGTTGGCACTTTAACTAATTTCTATTTTGAGTACTTTGCAATTTTATAAATATATACAGCATATGTATATGAAAGTGCAACTTTTGATATGCAATATAAGAGTGCCGTTATTCACATGAATTTACATTGATTACTAAATATGTTTTTTTATCCTTTCCTATTAGAATATTACATACCACAAAATCATTAGAATTCTTCACTTTATATGTGTTATAGTCATTGTTACTGAGAACTCTAGTTTTTAAATTATTTATTGTTGTATACAGTGGCTTTCATTTGTCATATAAGGTTTATGAAGTAATATGCTTACTTTTTTTACTCTTTTTCAGTTATCACTATTTAAAAGACGATCTACAACAAGTCAGAAGTCCCTGCAAGGAAATGGAGGCATAGCTAATTCTTCAAAAGAAAATGGTCCTGAGAAGACCAAGCAAGCAGAAAAAACAAATGGCAGCAAAGATGAAAATCAGAACACTAAGCAGGAAGAAGCTAAAGTTACTGAGCCGCCTCTTCAGGAAAACCCAGAAAATATCCAGAGCCTGCAAGACAAAAAATCAAAATCTGCCACCTGTGTACTCTTATGAAGGCTACATATCTGCTTGTGTGTTCTGGCAAGAAATTTTAATCTTCAGGCTCCTCCGTTCATGCTGTACAGTAGAATAACAGCTGACTTACAACCATATTTCCTAAACAGTACAAGTCAGTGTTGGCCCATCTTTCAGGAAGAGCACCTTTTCTATGTGGTTAGGACCTAATCATTAATTGCAGGCCAATAAAGTTCATGGTTCCTGTCAAACTGATGTCTTGGGGGAACATTCGTTTTTGTATCGCACAAAGTAATGGTAAATAGTGAGTGGTGTAAAGACCCCATTTATTGTCCCTTGTTTGAAGAGGGGAGTGAGTTTCTTGCTTTACTACAGGAAGAAATAGCCTCTTTATTAAAAACATTTAGTAACTCAGGAACTATAGGATGTAAGTGAAAATTTTGTAAAGCAGATTACAACAGATTGCTACAATCCAGCTTATTTTCCACAAGTAATAATAGTATTAATGACAATTTTGATATATATTTATTTTTTTTCATTAAAATGATCTTCGCAAATGTTAATCATCTTGACTGGATGCATTAATAAATAGAATTTCCTACCTTTCATGGGGAATATGATCTAATTAGTGCTAAACAGGGGAGCTAAAGCCTAGACATGTGGTCACGATTTCTGCTAAAGCGATTAGTAAATCTGATCTTTGATATTGCCCTTTAGAAATGATCACTAGGCATGGTCCACAGGTCTTCAAACTTGTGGCTAACACTGAAGGGAATCGGAATTAGCCTTTTCTCAAAGAAACTACATTTTGGCCTTCCTGATACTGTCGTGTGTCCGTCCCAGCAAGACTGTTGACATAGTTAATGTTGGCATGCAAGTAATGTTCCCTTTTAAGCCAAACTTTGATACTGAAGTTTTCAGCAGTACAGGTTTTTTTGGTACTCGCTCATTATAATTGATACTTTAGATGTTTTTCTCACATCACACTGTACAGGGTTTGTGCCCAAAATTAATGGGACTGACCTGCACACAGTGTGGAATAGGTACTACTGAGCTTCAGATTCTGAAGGTCTTGGATTCCCAGCTTCACCAAAAGAATCTCTATGCACATCACTTATGCAGACATGAAGTCTGCTTTCCTAACCAGACCCTGTATAAAAATAATAGCTTCAAGGGATCTGACTTTCTTTATTTATTTATTTTTTAAATGATTTCTGTAATTATTGTGTCTCCTTGAATTGCTCTTTTGGGGCAAAAACTTACTATTACCAAGTATACCTTGTATGGGTGCTTTCTGATCAGTGGTGGCTCGTCCATAAGGGGCGCCGCCCCCCTAATCCATGCACCTGGTCCCTTATTTACATGCAGGGCGCTGAGCGAATGGATTCCCACTGTTTTTTTTTTTTTTTCTTTTTGGAAGCATCTGATTAGTGCCAGAGGCTTCAAAAAAGGGTGTGCTCGGGGCTCAGAGCACTGTGCCCTGAGCTCACCCAGTTGTGTGACAATAGAAAATTAATATTTGCTATTGTCTTCCTGATTCTCCTCCCGGCCAATCAGGTAGTGGGTCCTGAGACCCCATTGGCAGAGAAGAGAAGCAATCGTATTGGTCGCCGAGGAGGAGGAGACGCATAATGAAGTGCTGCTCACGACCTAGATGGGGTAAATGTGGGGCTGACGAACGAGTGAAGGGGTGGGGTGTCTGAGGTGCAACTGACCCGGGGAGGCTGTGGCGGTTTGGTTTGCTTGCTGCTGCCCTGCCCCCCCCTCCCCAAGAAATGGAGCACCAGCCACCACTGTTTCTGATTCTGGAAAAATGTGCCCAATTCTACAGACCTGAAGGTTTACAATGGGAATACCACTACTATCTATCCTTTTCACAACTTGACTAGACCACAACATGTTCTGTTTGCAGTGGAAGGTTTTTTTTGCATGCACTTTACTGCAGTCAGCAATGCTGTTACATTATTTTATAGTTATCATGTTTTTCCTAAACTGAGCCTTTTACTGCATAACATGTTTTTAATCAATCTTTAAGAAAGAAAAATGTTTCTAGTGCTTATGTTTTTGTGGCTTTGTATCATTTCAAAATTTTCCTTGTATCCGTGTATCCTATACATATATTGTGCAACTTTCTTTGGGGACTCTCATTTTGCATATTGTAGAGCAGCTATATTTATCATTTTGTATATTGTATGCATGATGTGAGCACTGAATTCTTTTACAATGTTATTAGAATGTGTGAATGAAAATTATATTTAATTCCTGTGGCCTTTCATTGCTCAGTGTTGTAAAACAAATAAATATATATTTTTTTAAATATCTTGGTTTTAAAAAAAAATCCTATACCTGTACCTTTGTATACTGTCTACATTCCATTGTGATTTAAATAATATATTGTAATATTTAATAAAATGGCATGAATATTGTGTGGCATATTTTAAGGTAAAATTACAGTATTACAACACATGCAAAGATTATTTTTTTTTTAATTATGCTTCCAGTGTCATACTAACGCAACATTTTGGCCATTGTTTCAAAGAACAATGTTGGGTAAGGAAACCATTCCAATGCCCTCATGCATAGAGGGGATCCCTGCCTTTAAGGACCCTACTGATAGGAGGTCCGAAGCTGTGAAGCGTTCCATGTTCACCATGCTGGGGTCTGCGTTGCGGCCTATTTTGGCTGCAACTTTGGTGTCTCAGATGCTTACTGAATGGGCAAAGATTTTGCACCAGACAGTGGAGGAGCATCAGCTCCCCCCTGAGTGCGTAAGGCTGGCTGACCAATTGGTACAGGGCCTTGTGTATGTCTGTGATGCCACTCTGGATGCGGCCCCCTTAATGACCTGTTGGGGCGCCTTGAGGACTGGAGTTGAGAAACACTGCTTTAAGGGGAAGGAGCTACGCCGTAAGCCGAGGCCCTCCTATTCCGCGCAGAAGCGGTATTTTCGTCAGTCAGTGTCATCTGGCAGATCCTCCCAGACTGACAAAGCTCCAGCTGGGGGACAGAAGCATCTCTGGGTGCTACCGCATGAAGTTTTGCCCCTGCCCGACTCAAGGGTGGGGGGACAGGTTTGCAGCTCGGTGGACCTCCCTGCTCTCTGACAAGTGGGTCTGCGAGGTGGTCACTTTGGGGTACAAGATCGAGTTTCTTTCTTGTCCACCAAACAGATTCTTTGCCTCAAATCTTCCGGCTCGTCGGTCTGCTTTAATGGGAACAGTGCAGGACTTGCTCAAGTGCAGTGTAATTTTACCTGTGCCACTGGAGGAAAGGTTTCAGGGCTTCTATTCGAATCTGTTTGTAGTCCCAAAGAAGGACGGTTTAGTCCAATCTTGGACCTCAAAGCCATCAATGCCTTTATGAGGGTGCGAAAGTTCTGGATGGAATCAATTCGTTCGGTGGTTGCTGCGCTCCATCCAGGGGCCTTTCTGCCGTCCCTGGACATCAAGGATGCATACTTGCATGTCCCCATCTGCACCAGACATGAGCGGTTTTTGCGGTCGGCGAAGAACATTATCAATTTGTGGCTCTTCCCTTTGGCCTAGCCAAAAGAGTTTTCACCAAGGTGCTTGCCTCGATTCTGGCTTTGCTGAGACAGCGAGGCATTGCTGTTGTGGGCTACTTAGACAATCTTCTTCTGAGAGCTGCTTCTGGCTCAGAATTAGAGGGGGATGTGTCTATAGCCAGTCAGACCCTCCAGGAATTTGGGTGCTGAACATTCAGAAGTCGGTGTCTGGAGTACCTAGGTTTGATCCTGGACTCCTCGGAGGCGAAGGTCTTCCTTGCTTTGGAGAAGTTACAGACACTCCAGTCGGCGGTGAAATTGCTAGCATCCCGCAAATGGTCGTCTCTCCGTTTTTTGCATGCAAGTTCTGGGCCTCATGGTAGCCTCCTTCGAAGCAGTACTGTATGCCCAATTCCACACTCAAGTCTTGCAGAAGGAGATCCTGTCCAAATGAAACAGATCTCCATTGTCTCTGGATCGTCAGGTCCAGGTAAGTCACCTGGTCAGGGCTTCCCTGAGTTGGTGGCTGAGATCCCCGGCTCTTCAGTCTGGGAAGTCGTTCCTTCCTTTCCATTGGACTGTGATCACAACAGACGCCAGCCTCACAGGTTGGGGGGGGTGGAGTATGGGGGGTCCAGTTGGCCCAGGGTCGCTGGACTCAAGACGAATCCCGCCTTCTGATCAATGTACTAGATCTTCGAGCGATCAGGCTGTGCCTCTCCTCGTGGTCGCAGAGGCTACAAGGACGTCCGATCAGGATCCAGTCGGACGATGCCACAGTGGTGGCTTATGTCAACCATCAGGGGGGAACAAGGAGCTTGGCTGCGGCATTGGAGGTCGCTCACATCCTAAGGTGGGCCGAAAGAAGCGTGCCGGCTCTGTCAGCCATTTACATTCCGGGTGTAGAAAACTGGCAGGCAGACTATAGGAGTCGCCAGATGCTGGAATGGTCGTTACATCCAGAGGTGTTTCAGCTCCTTTGCCAGAGGTGGGGCACACCGAACGTGGATCTCCTGGCCTCTCGACTCAATCGCAAGGTGTCAAGGTTCGTGGCCAGGTCCAGAGATTTCTGGGCAGATGCGTTGATGGCCCCATGGGGTTGATATCGGGTTAATTTATGCCTTTTCCCCACTGAAGTTGCTTCCTCGTCTGCTCCGCAGAGGGGATCACAGTGATTACTCATCGCTCCAGATTGGCCCCAGTGTCCCTGGTATGTGGACCTTGTGCACCTGGTGGCGGATGCACCCTGGCTTTACAGTCGCTGGCTTTAACGGCATGGCTATTGAAAGCCAGGTGCTAAGAGACCGAGGTCTGTCGGATTCGGTCATTTTCACCATGCTGAGGGCACAGAAGTCATCTTCGCGGGAGATCAACCATCGCACTTGGAAGGCTTACATCTCTATGTGTGAAGAGATGGAGTGGTGTCCAAGAACGTATTCGGTTTCCAGGGTCCTGCTGTTTTTGCAGCGTAGAGTGGATCAGAGACTTGCCTTTAAGCACCATTAAGGTTCAGATTTCGGCCTTGGCTGTTTTCTTTCAACGCCCCTTGGCGACCCCTTCTCTAGTGGGTACGTTTGTGCAGGGGGTTCGACATGCGATTCCCCCAATTAGACCACCGCTTCCTTCATGGGATCTGAATCTGGTGCTCTCAGTTCTCCAGGAACATCCCTTTGAGAACATCAGAGAAATTCCTCTCTTGACTCTGTCTCAGAAGGTGGCCTTTCTAGTGGCCATTACATTTGTCAGATGTGTTTCTAAACTGGTGGCCTTGTCTTGCAAGTCACCATACTTGGTCCTTCATAAGGATAAGGCGGTGCTATGCCCGCAACCTTCTTTTCTTTCGAAGGTAGTTTCAGCTTTTCACTCGAATTAGGTCATTGTTCTTCCTTCCTTGTGTCCTCGACCGTCGCATCCCAAAGAGGTTTTGCTCCATACTTTGGACATGGTACGTGCTCTACGGGTGTACCTGTCTGCTACGGCTCCGTTCCGGTCAGACTTACTGTTTGTGGTGGTGTCTGGTCCGCAGAAGGGCCTGGTGGTCTCGTCGGCCACCATTTCTAGATGTATCAGGCAGACCGTCGTCCAGGCCTATGCCCTTAAGGGGCGGGCGCCTCCCTTTCCTGTCACAGCGCATTCGACCAGGGCTATTGGTGCCTCCTGGGCTTTCCGACATCAAGCGTCTGTCTCACAAGTGTGTAAGGCGGTGACTTGGTCGTCCGTTCACACCTTTTCCAAATTTTACAAGGTTGATGTCAGTGCATCTTCAGCTGCTTTCTTTGGCCGCAAGGTTTTGCAGGCGCCTGTTTAAAGTTGCAACTCCTCCGTTGAGGAGCTCTGCTTGTTTGGGGTGAAGTTAGGTCTTCTTTTCATTACTGTCCCCACCCCTCGTTTTTTCTGACACTGCTTGCGGCGATTGCGGCTAGTAAGCATAAGATCAGAGATTTATTTTTTTCCCTAACCTCATGCTTTCCAGCCAGGAGGAGAGATTTGGGGTCTTATTGACCTCGTATCTCTCCATAAAGAGTACCTGTCACACACCATTCCTATTACAAGGGATATTTACATTCCTTGTAATAGGAAAAAAATGATAAAAAAAATAAAAAAAAAAGTGTAAAAAAGATTATTTAAAACGCCCCCCTGTCCCTGGTAGCTCGTGCTCAGAAGCGAACGCACACGTAAGTCCTGCCCACATATGTAAACGCCGTTCAAACCACATATGTGAGGTATCGCCGCGTGCATAAGAGCGTGTGCAACAATTCTAGCACTAGACCTCCTCTCTAACTCTAAACTGGTAATCTGTAAAAAAAAATTCAAAGCGTCGCCTATGGAAATTTTTAAGTACCGAAGTTTTGGCGCCATTCCATGAGTGTGAAATTTTAAAGAGTGAAAGGTATCCATTTACTCGGTGTAACATCATCTTTCATATTTTACAAAAAAATTTAGCTAACTTTACTGTTTTGTTATCTTTTAATTCATTAAACCATTTATTCCCTAGGTGTCTGCTAAAAAAAAAAAAAAAAACATATATATAATGTTTGGGGGTTCTGAGTAATTTTCAAAAGAATGATGATTTGTACATGTAGGAGAGAAGTGCCAGCTATTGAGGTGGTATAAAAGCCCTGTATTGAAGTGGTTAAAGGTCAATATGCAAGTTATTGTCATAAAAAGTGTTTGGGGAGCCGGGTCCTGCCCCAGGTAACATGTATCAATGCAAAAAAAAGTTTTAAAAACGGCTTTAATTTTAATAATATTAATTTAAAAAATGCTTAAAGTGAAACAATAAAAATGAAATGTTCCTTTAAATGTTGTACCTGGGGGCTGTCTATAGTATGCCTGTAATGAATCGCATGATTCCCGTGTTTAGAAAAGTCTCTGCACAAAATGGAAAAAAAAAATTGCGTGGGGTTCCCCCCAAAAATCCATACCATACCCTTATCCGAGCATGCAACCTGGCAGGCTGAAAGAAAAGAGGTGGGGGACGAGAGAGCGCTAACCCCCCCCCCCCCCCCCCGAACCATATCAGGCCACATGCCCTTATCATGGGGACAAGGTCCTCATCCCCACAACCCTTGCACAATGGTTGTGGGGATCTGCGGGTGGGGGGCTTATCAGAATCTGGAAGCCCCTTTAACAAAGGGGGACTCCAGATCCTGCCCCCCCCTATGTGAATTGGTAAGGGGTACATTGTACCCCTACCATTTCACAAACAAAAAGTGAAAATTTTAAAAACGACAGGAGACTCAACAGCATTCTGGTAGTTAATTTAGAACTACAAGGTCCCCGATTGCTGGCAAAGCGGGGTGATCAGGAGGGTGCAGGGACCAGTTCATATGTTACATGTAGTGTAAGGGGTTAATACTGTGCTATAAAAGGAAAAGACCAAAAAAGAAAATTAAAACAGCAGCAACAAAAACCATCAAACATCTCTATGGTGTACAAAGTGGTAAAAAAATATAAGTTGCGCTTATAGTAAACTAGGAACATTAAGGTGATTACTAAAATTGATTTAGTGAAAAAAAACACATATAGTAAAATACATTGAGTCCATATAAACTTAGAAAGAGAGCACTAATGGGAGGAAAAAACAAAGCCCAATGAGTAGACACAGTCCAGGATTCACCAAGGAAGAAAAAGGAGGGGGAAAGAGAGATAGATGTATGAGAGTCCCAGATTGGAAATCGGGGACTCTCATAAGTGTTCCCTTACCAGATACTGGTGACCTCCTTAATAGCAAGGTCATATGCGCCAGCAGATACAGCCCTCTGCAGGGACAGATGGATCTCCTCAACCGCCGAAATCACCGCACTGGGCTCCAACCTCCATGGCAATCAGCAGGTGGAAATCCTATCTAGAAATGTCACTCCTAGGCCGACAGGCCAGAAGCGCTCAGTGCCGTCATAGCTCTAGAAGGAGATATGTTACATGTAACACCCTGAATATAGGTGTAACGTTTTTTAAAAGGTGCTTATCCTTGAATAGGGCTGAGAAATGTCTGCGTCGTCCTCTCAATTGCCTAATAAGGATTTTCTGGAATGCAGCTAAAAGTTTAACTGTATAAGATGAAGTCCAAATGTAGCCATGTTCTTAAAGGAGGGGTTACTGCTGCTAAAAAAAAAAAAGCAAAAAAAAAAACACAATGTCATGGCTTGCTATGAATTTCAAACAACATAGCTGCTCTGTCTCACACCAGTTTTTGGGGTGCCCAGTTCACATTTACATCACATTGCCTTCTATTGTAAATACACAGCACAGGTTTATTGACCACTTGCGGTCCTTAGGCTGTGTATGTGTGTGTATATATATATATATATATGGCCTCAGGATTAATTGGTTACAAGGATTATGGTATCAGATTTTTCAGTCGGCAGTCGGCTTTCGGTAAAAGTTATTCAAGAAGCTCCACAACCACCTAATCCCTTTTACAGGGCTCAGAATGGCCTCCCGCCACCTCCCACTGTCTTTTCAGGGCTCTCTTGTTCTGCCAGGGACTGCTGCAAGCAGTTGGGTCAGCTGCAGACAGATAAAGGAGGAACATGCCTTTCTCCCTCTCCTCTGTGACAAATGAAGCTAGAAGCGATGAGGAGTTCATCATCACTTCCAGTTTTGATGCTCTTTCCCTGGGAAAGCAGCCAATCAAATCAATCTGTGTTTAATTGACTGCTTTGGAGGGCAATTTCTCATTAAAAAGTACCCCTCATTGCCCAAGCGATCACAAGGGATGTTGTTTTTCATCCCTTGTGATAGCAATAAAGTTGAATAAATAAAAAAAAAAATTTAAAGTGTATGTTACCTGAAATATGTATTTTTGTGTGTGTTCACATATGTATATTTTATAAATGATAGTCTCCATAATTTTTATGTACTTTATCCAACTGAAGTACCTGGTTGATCCAGCCAGTCCCCTTTCTTCTTTGTTCCAAACTGATCACACAAACGCCCATCTGTATTATTGTGGTCCGTTTTCATCCTTTGGCTGGCCATTTAGAGATAAAGGACACTATGCAGACACACAGTATGCCTGTATTGGGTAGTTTGTTCCACCCCCTGATGGAGAAAATGTATTTCTCCTTTAATTGTGACTCACTAATATATAAGAAAAAAAGGGGGCCATATAAGGATATAATTATGGCTTTACCTTAACTGACTTCATACCAAAGGAATGTCATTGTTAACTGACCAGGATGGCGGAGCCCACCTTCTTCTTTAAACATTTAAGCCCCAGACCATTTTTTTTTTTAATCAAGAAAAGGTTTATTGAAGCAGAAAAATAAAATAATCAAACAGCACTGTAGGATGCATACAAAAAATAACGTACATATGTTCACAACTGGGTGAAAGCCCATCCAGATAAAACATTTTAGGATATGCAATAACATTAGTCAATACATTATTGAACTTACATGGAATTAGCACCCTTGAGGATACCAACCGTATGTAGTGAAGGCCAGCGCATCTATGCACTGGATTCCAAACTCTATCCCATCACCCCAACTATTCCGAGATACCTGAGTTCCTCCACATGTATCTCTTCGTGCCTCACGGCAAAGGCACACAGCGGTACTGTTTTATTTGCAATTAACCTGTCACCTCGTGAAAGACAACCTTTAGTGATCCCTACCATGCCACAACCTGTCACAAGAAACATATTCGGATAACTCAATGCCTGTCTTGGCGCCAGCCTATCCCCACCAAGCCTTCCATAGTCCCCTTACCCTTGCAGTAGTCTCTCCATGATCAATTGGGTGGGGCCCAATCCCGGTACATCTAGCCAGGGTTGCCACAGTGAGTAAAACTTCTTAAGGGACTTTCTATGTTGGTAAGTGATCTTTTCTCTTATTAATAGGCTATTTACCATCTTTACCCATTGTCCCTCTGATGGCACTCTGGGGGTGATCCAAAATCTAGCAATGGCCTTTCGTGCCACATAAAGCAGCCTCAGTATGGCTGTATGACCGTTAGGAGAAAGTGATGGTACCTCAAGGGCACCTAGTAGGCAGATCACTGGGTCATGAGACAACGAAAAGCGATATGCCTGAGATATAGTGGTAATGACATAATTCCAGTATCGGAATAATTTCGGACATTTCCATAACATGTGTAGTAAATCTCCCTCCTGCACATTACATTTGGGACAGATTGGGGAGTCTCGTACTCCCCATTTATAGAGTCGGGCGGGGGTTCTGTACACTCTATGGAGGAGGTACAAATGCGAGAGTCTATGTTGCGCTGACACCGAGACCAAAGGAGCGGAGGTTATGCACAGCTCCCATGTATCCCCGTCAATGGGGCCTAGATCAGTTACCCACCCTTTCTTACATGGCAATTCGGACGCGTCGTGGGTGACACTCAGCAGCCTAGAATAGACTTGTGAAATCATGCCCTTTTTATCCTTATTAAAAAGCACATCACTATGGAGGGGGTGCCTCACTATACTTATAGGGGAAAGTCTGGCTTCCTTCTGGGCTGCATGCCGTAGTTGGAGATACTTATAGAATTGTGCTCTGCCCAACCCAAACTCCTCCTGTAGATTTGTAAAGGACTTGAGGATCGGACCATCAAACAGTTGTGTAATGTATTGGATCCCTGCATTGGCCCAAAGCCTGAAGCCCTCAAGTTTAAGGAGCTCTCTGAAGTAGGAGTTTTTCCAAATGGGGGTGAAAGGGCATACCCCCCTGACAACAAGACTGGATCGGACATATTTCCAGAGCGTATTAAGCAGCACCACCGTGGGTAAAGTCTGGTCTAGATGCGTGAACCCTGCTTCCAGGTGGGACACCGCAGGGAGCATTGACCCCTGAGGGAGCAGTGGTGCACGCACCGGATCCCTGTGGTCTATCTCTCCCCAATTTCCCAAATGTTGAATTTGTGAAGCTATAAAGTAATAACGGGCATGAGGGACAGCCAGACCACCCTGGTCCTTGGCAAGTTGTAGTGTACTAAGTTTTATGCGCGCTATCTTACCACCCCATATCAGATCCCTAAACTGAGCGTCAATCTGAGAAAACCATCTATGTGGAATCCAGGTCGGGGCGTTATGAAAAATATATAGGAGTTGGGGGGCCCACACCATTTTAACAAGATTTGCTCTGCCTGTGACCGATAGAGGGAGTTTTTTTCCAGGACGCACACTTCTGTCTGAATTTATGTAACAGTGGCGTCAGATTCTTGGATAAGTATTGGGCAGGGTCGGGAGTGATTTGAATACCTAGATATTTAAATTCATTTACCACCACTACATCCCTGGCACAGTCCGGGAGACTGTTTGTCATGGGATCCAGTGGCATAAGTACCGATTTGTTCCAATTAATGCTGAAGCCTGACAGATCCCCGAAGTCTGCGATCAAAGACATCGCATTACTCAAAGACTCCCGTGTGTCACCTAAATATAATAACGTGTCGTCTGCAAATAAAGAGATAACATCCCGCCCTGTTCCCCTGACAAAGCCTGTAATGTCTGATGAAGCTCTCATGTGAATCGCCAGGGGCTCTAGTGCTAGGGCAAACAGCAGGGGTGACAGCGGGCACCCCTGCCGTGTGCCCCTAAAAAGTCGAAACGATTCAGATACCTCCCCGTTAACTCTCATCCTTGCTGTTGGAGCGCTATACAACAATTGTACCCATTTCAGAAAAGAGGGTCCAACCCCAAACCGCTGCAGTGTCTCCCAACAGGGCCGGCGCTACCAATAGGCGGGTCAGGCGGCTGCCTAGAGCGCCAGGGTAGCGGGAGCGGCAAAATCCGGATCCCCAGCCACTTGCTGGGGGATTCAGATTATTTAAATACCTCAAGGACCCGCATTTTTTTTAAATGCATGCCTTATGGCGCATTGGCGCCAGCCGCCAGGCTAGGGGGCGGTTGCGCCTGTGACATCCCGGACGGACCGCTCTATCCCCAGCCTGCAGTGTAGCGGCGACAGTGAGGAGATGTGGGGAGAGAGCCGGCCGGAAGTGCCGCGTGATCGGTGGAGGAGGACGAGATGGAAGCCCTGCATGCACTAACTACAGAGGGCTTGCCGCGATATCCGCTCCCCCCCCTTCTCCTGGGCACCCGGGATCTAGTGTGCAAGGACAGGCGCAGCACAACTCTCCTGGAGACCGGAGTAAAGTAGTCCCCCACCTCTGGCTCAGGTATAGTGGCAACACTACAGGCAGCACTCCGTCACAAAAAATAAAATATTGACTGCTTTTAAGTTAATAGCACATTGCACTGTGTACAGAGGGGGTACTGATATGTGTGTGGGGGGAACACAGACATGCAAGGGGGTACTGATATGTGCATGGGGGTACTGATATGTGTGTGGGGGGGGGGGACAGACTTGCAGGGGGTACTGATATGTGCAGGGGGGGACAGATATGTGTGTGTGGGGGGGGGGGGACAGACTTGCAGGGGGTACTGATATGTGCATGGGGGTACTGATATGTGTGTGGGGGGGGGCAGGGCAGACGTGCATGGGGGTACTGATATGTGTGTGGGGGGGGGGGGGACGGACGTGCAGGGGGGTAATGATGTGTGTGGGGGGACAGACAGACGTGCAGGGGGGTAATGGTATGTGTGTGGGGGGGGGGGACAGACGTGCAAGGGGGTACTGATATGTGCAGGGGGGGGACAGATATGTGTGGGGGGGCAGACTTGCAGGGGGTACTGATGTGTGTGTGTGGGGGACGTGCATGGGGGTAATGATGTGTGTGCGGGAACAGACAGACGTGCAGGGGGGTAATGGTATGTGTGTGGGGGGGGACAGATGTGTAGGGGGGTAATGATGTGTGTGGGGGGACAGAGAGACGTGCAGGGGGGTAATGGTATGTGTGTGGGGGGGGACAGACGTGCAAGGGGGTACTGATATGTGCAGGGGGGGACAGATATGTGTGTGGGGGGGGACAGACTTGCAGGGGGTACTGATGTGTGTGTGTGTGGGGGGGGGATGTGCAGGGGGGAAATGATGTGTGTGCGGGAACAGACAGACGTGCAGGGGGGTAATGGTATGTGCAGGGGGGGGGTAATGGTATGTGTGTGTGTGGACAGACGTGCAGGGGGGTACTGATATGTGTGTGTGGGGGTGGGGGAGACGTGCAGGGGGGTACTTATTTGTGTGAGTGTGGGGGGGGAGACGTGCAGGGGGGTACTGATATGTGTGGGGTGGGGGACAGACGTGCAGGGGGGTATTGATGTGTGTGGGGGGGGGGGAAAGACGTGCAGGGGGGTACTGATATGTGTGTGGGGAAAAGACGTGCAGGGGGGTACTGATGTGTGTGTGGGGAAAAGACGTGCAGGGGGGTACTGATATGTGTGTGGGGAAAAGACGTGCAGGGGGGTACTGATGTGTGTGTGGGGAAAAGACGTGCAGGGGGGTACTGATGTGTGTGTGGGGAAAAGACGTGCAGGGGGGTACTGATGTGTGTGTGGGGAAAAGACGTGCAGGGGGGGTACTGATATGTGTGTGGGGGAAAGAAGTACAGGGGGGGTACTGATATGTGTGTGGGGGAAAGACGTGCAGGGGGGTACTGATATGTGTGTGTGGAAAAGACGTGCAGGGGGGTACTGATGTGTGTGTGGGGAAAAGACGTGCAGGGGGGTACTGATGTGTGTGTGGGGAAAAGACGTGCAGGGGGGTACTGATATGTGTGTGGGGAAAAGACGTGCAGGGGGGTACTGATATGTGTGTGGGGAAAAGACGTGCAGGGGGGTACTGATGTGTGTGTGTGTGTGTGTGGGGGTGGGAGAGACGTGCAGGGGGGTACTTATTTGTGTGTGTGTGGGGGGGGGGGGGACGTGCAAGGGGGTACTGATATGTGTGGGGTGGGGGACAGACGTGCAGGGGGCACTGATATGTGCGTGTGGGACGGATGGACAGATATGTGTATGGGGGGGGGACAGGTGTGCAGGGGGGTACAGAGGGGAACAGATGTGTGTGGGGGGAACAGATGTGCAGGGGGTACAGAGGGGGAACAGATATGTGTGTGTGCAGGGGGGTACAGAGGGGGTGTTAGGGCCCTTTCACACTGGTGCATTTTCGCGGTAAAAATAGCGCTATTAAAACGCTCCCCATGCCCCTCTCCATTGAAATGAATTAAAAATGCGGTAAAAACGCTGTAAAATTGCTGTGTTTTACTGCAATTTTATGCTCCGTTTTTACAGCGGTTTTTAATTCATTTCAATGGAGAGGGGCATGGGGAGCGTTTTAATAGCGCTATTTTTACCGCGAAAACGCACCAGTGTGAAAGGGCTCTAACGGTTCAAGTCCACCTTTGTAAAAAAATAAAAATAAATCCAGATCTTTTTGAAGATACAAAAATGTGCATTTATTATTGTTTCTAGTAAGAACCTGTAAAGCATTGTCAGCGTATCTGTCTGCTTGTACAGACAGGCAGTTACACAGTGGACTGTGGACCACGACTGGCGTGAGGAAGTGAGCTAGTGCCATCCACTATTTGTTTTCGTGCCAGGTCCAGAGGCACATGTGCAAGCCTGTGGACCACGGCTGAAGAAATGGGTGCCGCAACATTTTTAGTGAGGGGCAGAGCGTGCGTGCTTGGGGGGGGCGCAAAATTAGGTTTCGCCTAGGGTGTCAAAACTCCTTGCACCAGCCCTGTCTCCCAAAGATATGGCCATTCGACGCTATCGAATGCTTTGGCTGCATCGAGAGAGAATATAGCCCTATTGCCTGGATTGTCTACTGGGGCCTGAATATTTAGGAACAGCCTACGTAGATTTTGTGCCGTGGATCTCGTGGGAATGAAGCCTGACTGATCCCTATGTACCACCTTGTGAATGCATTTGGACAGTCTAGTGGCTAGGACCCTAGCCAGAAGTTTAACATCAAATGTCAGGAGGGAAATGGGTCTGTATGAGTCTGGGGAGAGAGGATCCTTCCCAGGCTTCAACAGTACTATAATCAGGGCCTCGTTCATAGATGGGGGCAGCGCTCCAGTTTCGAAGGCCGTGTTGTATATTTTTAAAAGGATGGGGATGATCTGTTCTGAATACCTGCAATAAACCTCAGAGGGAAGGCCATCAGCTCCTGGCGCACGGCCATTGTGTGCCTGTGCCAGTGCCTCCAGGAGTTCCTCTTCGGTAAGGGGTGCATTAAGCATGGTAACCTCTGACATGGGAAATGTCGGTAGCCGATATTTATCCAAGAATGAGTGTATTTGTTCAGTAGTGGGATTAACCTTAGACGAGTAAACACTTTGGAAGAATTCCTTAAAGCATCCTAAAATGGATTGCGTGGAATGACACATCACTCCCCCCGCACCAGCAACCGCCGCAATGTGGGAGTGGGGTTGCTGCGACCTAGCTAGAATCGCCAGCATATGGCCTGTGTTTTCCCCCTCTTCAAAATGCTTCTGTTGCAGAAAGAACCTCTTGTTTTCAGCTTTTTGAAAAGAGAGATCCTTAAGCATGGTCTGTGAGGCTAACCATTTCCGCTTTGCGTTATCGTTAGAGGGATCTGCCACATAGTCTGCCTCAGAACGGCTCGCTTCGTCTAACACTCGTGTCTCCCACTCCTTAGTGTCGGTTTTGATATGGTTGATGATTCTAATAAATTGACCACGCATATATGCTTTAGCCGCATCCCACACAACCTGGATTTCAGCCGTTCCTAAATTATCCTTAAAAAAATCCGTTAAGAGCTGTGGCATTGGATCATGCTCCGGGATAAGGGACAACCAAAACGGATTGAGTTTCCATAGGCTCCTACCCCTCTGTTCACCCAGGCCTAGATCAACCGTGAATGGAGAGTGATCAGAGGTGTGTCTCGGGTGATATTCAGAGTCTTTCACCATAGGGAGCAAGAGGACATTGCCGAAACCCATATCTATCCTAGACAGTCCCCCCACTGAAGCTGACCTGCAGGAATATACTTTGGCATCAGAGTTACGGATCCTCCAGACATCAGTCAAACCCAACTCCCCCATTAACCGAGAAAAAGGTGTGGGGCCCCTCCTCTCAGGCCCCCCTGTTCCTATATTAAGCTTCAGTTTGTCTTTCTCATACTCCATCAGATTATTAAAGTCACCAAGGACCAGAACTGGGATACCAGGAAGACAAGACATGAAGTCAGCTAACAATTTCAATACAGTAGATGAGAACGGTGGAGGAATATACACTCCAGCCAACACACATTTAACCCCATACAAAGAACAATATATGAAGACATATCTACCCTCAGGGTCTATTTTAGTAGTCATATTTGAGTATTGGGTGCTTCGACGGATCAGGACACTCACTCCCCTCGAGTAGACCGTATGAGTGGAGTATTATTGGTGGCAAAACTGCCCGGCCGCTAGCCTTGGAGTGGAACCCGAGGGGAAGCGAGTCTCCTGTAGGCACACCACCTCAGCACCCAGTCTCTTAATAGTGCGCAGCACCTCCAGCCGTTTAACAGAGCCATTTAGACCTCTTACATTCCAGGAGAGACATCTAGTCATATTAGACATTGCATTAAGTTCATATTAGTGACAGGAGAATATCCTCGTATCAGACCTAAGAAGATATCACTGCTATCAAACGTAGCTATCAAACCAACAGTACGGAGCATAGTAAAGTCAGGCCTTAGATACAATGCGACAGAAAGCACATAGGTAGGGCAACAGTGCAGCAGCATGTGTGAGAAGAACGGATATAGGTAAAAGCCTTGATTAGGCCTATCCCCCAAAAATAGGACTGGGAGGCACGACGACAAAGGGGACTTGGAACAGAAAAAGTTTCGGAGCAGGCATGGTGGCACACGAGAGACATGGTTGTAAGCCAATAACAACACAGGTGTATATTGGGAATTTCTGGTAAAGTTCAGGTGACAGTTCATGGTGGGACTCCTTATCATTGAAAACAATTGTAGCATGGCCAACATGGCCTGAATAACCACAGGTTGTGATACTGAACAGGGCTCAACATAGCCCTTCTGGGGGCAACAGTGGAAGCGCACCATAGTGTCTTTAAAAAGCTTCTCAACAGCCAACTATTAGCCCGTAGCAACCAAAGCGAACAATAACCGCCTAGCGGTGGACAATGCGGAAGATACAGCCTGAAACCCCGGTTGCCGGGGCAATTCCTTCACTCAGTCTGCGGGACGTCTGCCCCTAGATTCCCGGATCGATTGTTCCTCTCGATCTAGCCATTGTGTGGCAGCAGAAGGGGAATCGAAAAACTGTACAGAGCCAAATACTTCCACTCGCAGCCTGGCGGGGTACAACATAGCATATTTAAGCTCCAGGTTTCTCAGACGGTGCTTAACATCCAGGAATTTGCCCCTTTTCTTTTGCAGTTCAGCTGAGAAGTCTGGGAATAGGGAGATTTTCGTGTTGTCCACTTTTAGGGCTGATGGATTAATTCTTGCATTATGCAGGATAGCGTCTCTGTCCCGGTAATGTAGGAGTTTAAACAAAAAAGGTCTCGGTGGTGCACCGGGCGGTAGGGGTCTGGATGGCACTCTGTGGGCACGTTCGACCGAGAACATGGGGGAGAAAACTTCTCTCCCAAATGCAGTAACCAGCCATTTCTCAATAAATTCGACGGGGTTCTTCCCCTCCATTTTTTCAGGGAGGCCTATGGCCCTAATATTATTTCTCCTCATCCTGTTCTCTAATTCTTCCAATCTAGAAGAATGCTGGTCAATCAGGTGGTTATTATAGGAGAGATCCCTCTGCATGGGCCCCAGGTCATCCTCAATGGTGCTCACCCTCTCTTCCAATGCTGAGGTTCTTTCCCTCATCTTTTGGGCGTCCAGTCTGAGAAAAGAGATCTCAGACTTCATTCCCTTAACTTCTGTGGTAAGGGCAGTTATGAACATGTTGTAATATTAATATTGATATATAGGTGTAGATTATATATATATATATGTATATATATATATATATATATATGTATGGGTTGGTGTCATATTATTGTGTTATAGATCTAACATATACAGGCCGGATTTCGAACCTGTAACCTGTAATTCAAGGAAGAGTCTCAAACCACTACTCAATCAGTTGAATTAGATTAAATGATAAGTCTAGTTTACACATCAGGCCTGTGATTACATGTTGCAAGTCAAAAGAGGTTTGTCTATTGTCAAAAAAAGACAGAGACAGGATGGAGCCGTTTTTACATATCGAAGCATTATTCAGATCACATGCAATCTAATTACTTATTAGAGGGGGGCTTATTAGTATGCAAGGATGCATACTAATTAGTGACTTCGGCTGAAGTCACATCCTGTCTTTTAAGAGTGGCAGGTAAATATGTCCTGCTGTCTTTTAATTAAGAGACAACCAATCAAATTGGTCAGCTATTCAAAAGAAACAATATATAATGTTGGGAATTTCTGGCTACCAGTTAGAGAATATACCCCCACGTATTCTCTGCATGAACATGTGAAGGCACAAGGCTAGTCTTGTCTTGTCACTCTATGATGAACATTACTCTGTTGGATTCTTGTATCGTCTGTGGACTTTGTATGTTATTGGAAGATCCATTAAATGCGTTCTCTGGAGAACCTTGTGTGAGTTGCTGCGGAACAACCTAATTTACTCTCTGACTTCAGTACATTGGATCTTATGGTTCTGTGTTGGACACTATACTAGATTACTACAGGACATATTGCATGAGGTCACTGCTGCAAATATGTCCCGCAGAGTAGGTTCCCCCTCTGTTGTAGGGCTCACCGGGGATTGGGGCCTAGTAGACTCAGGGTTAGGAGTACTCACTGTGGCCCACACGAGTCCCGCTTGCACCGGGTCTTCTAGCGGTACGGTGTCATCCGCTTCGGATCCACCACCCGGAGAGCCCTCCGGTGTACTGGAGGAGGCCACCGGATCCTTTGGCAGGGACTTGGAGAACAGTTTTTCCGCCGCCTCACGTTGCTTCTCCTTGGCTGTGCGGCCTGCATATGCGCCATTTTGAAACATGTGCTCCGCCGGTCTGTTCACAAGCTGCTTCTTGCTGAGCGTCATCGCGGGACCGGAACGCCGAGAAAGGTATGCCCGTGCTCACGGGATAACGAGGGACACGATGGTGTGCTTTTGACCGGTGTATGGTTTCTTCCTCAGGATGATAGCTAGGATGCACGGCGGAGCTCACTTCAGTCGCGTCCGGCTACATCCGCTGCCTGGCCAGGCCCCCCCAAGCCCCAGACCATTTGGCTGGCCACAGACCAGGCCACTTTTTGCGATTCGGCACTGTGTCGCTTTAACTGACACTTGCACGATCGTTTGACGTGGCTCCCAAACAAAATCAACGTCCTTTTTTTCCCCACAAATAGAGCTTTCTTTTGGTGGTATTTGATCACCTCTGCAGTGTTTATTTTTTGCGCTATAAGCAAAAATAGATTGCAATATTTTTTACTTTTTTCTATAGTAAATATCCCCAAAAAAATATTAAAAAATTATTTTTTTCCTTAGTTTAGGCCGATACGTATTCTTCTACATATTTTTGGTAAAAAAAATCACAATAAGCATTTATTGATTGGTTTGCACAAAAGTTATAGCGTCTACAAAATAGGGGATAGTTTTATGGCATTTTTATTAATATATATTTTTTTTACTAGTAATGGCGGCGATCATTGATATTTATCGTGACTGCGACATTATGGCAGACACATCAGACAGACACCATTGTAATTTTTACAGCGATCAGTGCTATAGAAATGCACGTGTGGCGGTCCTTATGCGGCTAAAAGGTGATATTACTGTCCAAACATTTACGATTGGTCATTTACTCACATACTAGGTCTGTATATAACACATCCAGCTTGGAAGGGTGAGCCTAACCCCCCCCCCCCCCCGAGCTGCATTATGTATGCGTCTGGTTTGATCATCGCGTCACACCAAAAAAACGGGGTACTCTGGCGAAAAAGGCATTCATAGTTAGGTATTCTTATTATATTGGTTTTCTGTCATTACTTAACCACTTCAGCCCCGGAAAGGTTTTACCCCTTTAACGACCAGAGCATTTTTTGCAATTTGGCACTAAGCTGCTTTAACTGGTAATTGTGTAGTCATGTAATGCTGTACCCAAACAACATTTTATGTCCCCCCTCCCCCACACACACAAATAGTTTTCTTTTGGTGGTATTTGATGACCACTGGGATTTTTACTTTTTGTGATATAAATGAAAAAAAGACAGAATAAAAAAAATATATATATTTTCTACTTTTTGTTATATTTTCTACTGGTGATCTCTATGGTCCGCTGGTGGAACCAGTGGCTGCATTCTCGGGTTCCACCTGTGGGACAGAAGAGCCCCAGAAAACCATAGAAGGTGGGGACGTCCCCTTCCTCTGCCTGAAAAAACAGTCTAGCAGCTAATTGGCCTCTAGGATTGCTTTTACAACAAAAGCTGGCTGCCGGTTGAAACAACGATACCAAGATGATGACTAAACCTGCAGGCAATGCATTGGTATAACCACTCAAAGTCCAGCAACATACCAGTACGTTGCTGGTCCTTGTTGGGCATATATTGTAATGTTCTTTTTTTTCATGCAGCTGAATGAAAAAAGAGAACCTAACAGATTCTTCCATTCACATCAGTCGATGTGGATGAAGAAATCTCTGCCAAGAAAAGTGAAAAAAATATATATATGCCAAAGCATAGGGGCGATCCACCCTCTGTCCACCCCAGCCCCTTTGCTTCAGCATATATGCTCTTTTTTTTTTTTTTTTTACTGCGGTGGTAAAATCACCTCCTACAGAGCTGCAGTCACTGATTTACGTCTTGTGAGAGCAAACTATGTTGCTTTTAAAATAAGAAAATCAGTGCTGCAGCTGAATTTAGTACCTGCAAAGCAAACAACGGTTAACAATAAAACATTAGCTCAATAAAACAACTATTTTTCTTATTGCAATCTGTGGCAAAAAGAATAAAATATATATGGGGAAGCATCGGGGCGATCCGTCCTTTTAACTGCGGTAGTGAAATCACCTCCTACAGCGCTGTAATCACTGATTTATGTATTGTGAGAGCAAACCCTGTTGCTGTCAAAATAAACAAATCAGTGCTGCAGCTGAATGGCATACCTGCAAAGCAAACAATGGTTAACCACTTCCATACCAGGCACTTACGCACCTTCCTGCCCAAGCCAATTTTCAGCTTTCAGCACTGTCGCAGTTTGAATGACAATTGCGCTGTCATGCTACACTGTACCCAAATGATATCATTTTGTTCCCACAAATAGAGCTTTCTTTTGGTGGTTTTTGATCACCTCTGCAATTTTTATTTCTTGCGCAACAACTAAAAAAAGACCGACATTTTTGAAAAAGTTTTTATTTTTTTCTGTTAATTTTTTTGTAAATAAGTAAGTTTTCTTCTTCAATTATGGGAACTGATATGGCAGCACTGATGGGCACCGATGAGGTGGCACTGATGGGCACAGATAAGCGTCACTGATAGGCAGCGCTGGTATGCCGCACTGATGGGCACTCATAGGCGGCACTGATGGGCACTCATAGGCAGCACTGGGCACTCTTTGGCGGCACTGATGGGCACTTATGGGTGGCACAGATGGGCACTGATAGGTGGGCACTGGGCATAGATGGGCACTAAGAGGTGGCACTGATGGACACTGGGTGGCACTGATGGACACTGAGGGGTGGCACTGATGGCATTGCTGGGCATCATTTTAGCCCAGAAAGAGAAAACAACAAAAGCAGGCGCCACTTAGTAAACTGTTAAACTTTAATGTAAAACTGACATAAAAGCACTCACATTGAAGTGTTGAAAGACAGGCATAAGGATGAAGTCCTGTGACTCGTCTGGCCCAGCCGAGGTGTGTGTCTGTCCCTTCTATCACTTTACAGCGCTGGTGCTGTGTGGAGATACAACGCTGCTGATCAAACAGTGGAGTGTTGTGTTTGATCAGCACCGTTGTATCTCCACACAGCACCAGCGCTGTAAAGTGATAGAAGGGACAGACACACACCTCGGCTGGGCCAGACGAGTCACAGGACTTCATCCTTATGCCTGTCTTTCAACACTTCTATGTGAGTGCTTTTATGTCAGTTTTACATTAAAGTTTAACAGTTTACTAAGTGGCTCCTGCTTTTGTTGTTTTCTCTTTCCATGTTTTTGGAGCATTGCTTCAGCTCCCACCGCAAGGCTGCCTGGACCTATAGACTGTTACTCACACTAAAGCTTCATAAGCTTATAGGACTTGTACTTTGGACATTTTATCTATTAAGTTTTCTGCATGCACTATCATTGTAACCATTTGTATCATTTTAGCCCAGCCCATGTTGCCAGTCAGTGCCCATTAGTGGGCACTGATTGGCATCGATTGTGGTGTTTTTTATTGTTATTTTTTTTGCACTGGGGGGCACTGGGGTTTTTTAGCACATGGGGGCACTCCCTGGTGGTCCAGTGTTGGCATCCGAGGGGGGGCTGCGCTGATAAACAATCAGCGCGAACCCCCCCTGTCAGGAGAGCTGCCGATCGGCTCTCCTCTACTCGCGTTTGTCAGACACGAGTGAGGAAGAGACGATCAACGGCTCTTCCTGTTTACATCGTGATCAGCCGTGGTTGGACACGGCTTATCACGTGGTAAAGAGCCTCCGCCGGAGGCTCTTTACCGAGATCGGAGATGCAGGGTGTCAGACTGACACCCCGCATCACCGATCGCCGCGCGCCCCCACGAAATCCTGCAGGACGTCAATAGACGTCCAGTCAGGATTTTACAACCACTTCCCAGACGTCAATATGCTATTGACCGGGCGGGAAGTGGTTAACAATAAAACACAATAACAGTACAGTAGAATGGCATACCTACAAAGCAAACAATGGTTAACAATAAAACACAATAACAATAAAAAAGTACAGTAGAATGGCATACCTGCAAGTAAACAATAGTTAATAGACATGTGCAATTTGTTTAATTCCAAATTAGTTTTTCGACTAAATTAGTTAATTCGTAAATATTTGAATTAACGAAAACCCATTTAAATAATTTTTCTGAACATCTAACATCTTTCGAGACACTGTGTGAATATGTGCCCTATACTGTGCTGTGCTGTACCCTACACGCAGGGCTCAAAATTTCAAGTCCTGAGCCACTAGCCAGGCCTTAAGAGTTACTCGCCACCAGTTGCCCCACCCAACCCCTACCCTGCCACGCCCCTAAACACATCCTCGGAAATTATCTCATGAAATTACACTGTTAAATGTTTTATGCAGAATTAAGTTCCAGAAATAAATATTAACAACAGCTTTAACAATTTTAACATAAAGCATATCAGTACCCATCAGTGCAGCTTATCAGTGCCCTTCAATAGAGCCTATCATTGCCCATCAATGCAGCATATCAATGGCCATCTGTTTAGTCTATTAGTAGCCATCAGTGCAGCCTCAACAGTGCCGCTTATCATTGCCCATCAGTGCAGAGTATCGGTGCCCATCTGTGCAGCATATCAGTACCCATCAATGCAGCCTATCCTTGCCCATAAGTGCAGTCTCATCAGTGCCCAGCAATGCATCAGGGAGGAATCAGGAGGATCTGCCGGCCGGATAACACAGAGCGGGGATACCCCGATGAGACGCGGCTTTTATATAAATATACGGGTGCTGTCAAACAAAGTCCCGTCTCCTAGACTGGCTACTCTAATAGACAGCACACTGGTTCAATGCCGATCCAGGAGGTGGGACTTTGTTTGACAGCCGCCAGCTACTCATATACAAGCCGCATCTCAATGGGAGATCCCGGCTCTGTGTCATCCGACTGCCCTATTTGTCGAACAGTTTCCTGGCCCCCCTCCGTGCCACTCTGATGGTCCCACCATTTCTTCCAGAAGCGATCAGCCAGGAAAATGTCACAGTCCGCCCCTGCTCCACACTTGCCCTCCACTAATTTCAACTTGCCAAATGCGAGCAGGTGAGTGGAAATTTTGAGGGCTGCTATACAAATAATCCACAAGTGTGTGGTAGTGACGGAAACAGTCCCTGATTTAGAGACCAGGTTGGACAGGAGGGACAAAAATAAAAAGTGTCACGCCTATGTCCGCGTTTTCCACAGACGACACTTCTTTGGAGTGTTCTTTGGGTAGGGGCACCAGGGAGGACATCCAGAAAATGCCTCTCATGCAGCCGGCTCACTGCATCTGGTTTGGGAAATTGGGCCACAGCACTTTCTGGATACAAAAGGGCTGTGATGATCTCTTCCTGGAATTTTTGGAAGGCTCCACTTCTTCCTGACACTTTGTATAGTACATAAGCATTGAACAGAGCCAATTGGAATATGTATACAGATACTGTACTTTTTTGTACCAGCGTCTGGCTTTACGAGCAATTAAGTACAGCCCCACCATCTGGTCGTTGAACTCCACTCCTCCCATTTTATTGTTGTATTCGTGGACACAGAGGGGTTTCTCAAGAACACCAGTCGCCATTGCAGTTTGGACAGTCGTATCTGCGTGAATGGAAGGCCGTGTACAGACGACCAAACATGTACGATGAAAGCGGTCCGCCGGACCGTTTTCACCGTACATGTCTGGCCGGGGATTTCTGTACGATGGCTGTACTAACCGCGGACCAGTTTCAGCAGACATGTTTGGTCGTGTGTATGGGGCCGATGACAGAATGAAAACATTCCATTTCCCTTCCACGTCACTGCATGCAATTCATTGAACCTCAAGCAACCTCACTCCCCCTGTCTAAGTCGGGTATTTGCAAGCCAGTGGGGGAGGCCCTGGTGGTTAGATCGCACAATGCCACATGCGCCAATTCCAAATTCAAAGAGGTGTCTAAAAAGTGTCATGCTTGTATAAAAATTGTCCACATATAAATGGTACTCCTTTCAAAATAAGGGTGACACCAAGTCCCAAACAATCTTGCCCCTGCTCCCTATGTAGTCTGGGCAGTCTGGTGGCTCCACACTGCTATCTTTTCCCTCGTAAACCAGGAAATGACATGTATAGCCTGTTGCCCTGTCCTAGAGCTTATACATTTTGACCCCATATCTGGCATGCTTGCTGGTGAGAAACAATTTGAAAAGAAGGCGGCCAGAAAATATAATCCGGGGCTCCTGATCAGTTCTGCAACCAATTTGATCACCATCAGGTGTGCACGCGCAAGCCCCCTACCCGCAGGCGATGTACAGATACATTGTTTTACACAGCCGGGCCGCCCTGCCACAGTAAATGTGCGGTGGGCGGTCCCAAACTGGTTAATTAAATGTTATATCTACAAGTGTTTGTGTGATCTCTCCCTGCACCTCTTACAAACCCCCCAAAAAACATAAATTATCACGTAACCATGATAAAACATTTGGTACCAGAAGTGGGATATTCGATTTGTGTGAACTAGAGATACAAATAATAGAACGTGTAATGGCAGGATTGTGCTAGATTGTTTGTGCTGTTTTTAAAGGATAAGTTCATCGTTTCACAAAAAATAA
Source organism: Rana temporaria (assembly GCF_905171775.1). Lineage (NCBI taxonomy): Eukaryota > Metazoa > Chordata > Amphibia > Anura > Ranidae > Rana > Rana temporaria. Next base: position 402,135,770 of record NC_053490.1, read on the forward strand.
TAAATGCAAATTTTTTTTCAGATATAAAAATATGCATTTATTTTTATGTTTTTGCAGGAGCCCAAAAAAGCATAGCACCAGTGATCAACAGATCGCTGGTGCCATGCAGGTCTCCAGCAAATCTGTCACTGTATTGGCTTTCTCATACCTCATACAAGGAAGCTGATACATGCTGACTTGAAGAATGAATGAACTAACACGATGCTTACAGCCCCGGGGTAATTCATGGAAAACTACAAGCCAACAGTCGCAAAGGCTGGTGGACCTTGTAGTTTTCCATTCACAGAGAGCTGTGAATGTATGATGCGCCCAGGTGGGTGGAACAACATTTATTGACAGTTTTTTTATGATGTCGGTTATTGACACTTTAAAAAATTACTTAAAGCCAACGTCCAGCTTTCTATCTATCCCAGCTGGTCCAAATTAACTATTACCTTCACTAACAGATGCACCTGTTGAGAGTGCTGTATACCTTGTATGATGCTACATGCAGTATACAGAACCATGTTCTAGCAAGCAGTTAGGCTTCTAGGTAGGTGCCTACTTGTTGTAAATACTTGACTATGTTCTACCTCATTTTTGTTATCACTGTTTTACTAATTAAATCTGTTCATTGTGTATTTTGCTGCCCGGGTGTTAGGAAGGGTTTAAGGTTGTCAGGTCCCAGGTATTCATATCCCTGCATCCTTGTGGTGGGCTATAAATTCAAGGGGAGGCAACCTTGCAGGTTCCTTAGATGGAGAATTGCAAGGAGGAGTGCTGTAGCATGTAGAAATGTTCTTGCTATTGGAATCCCCCTAGTGGGTATTCAGTTGGGGTAACAAACAGAATTAGATTAAAGCGGGAGTTCACCCTAAAAAAAACATTTAACATTAGATCGAGGCTCATTTTGTCAAGGGGAATCGGGTAGTTTTTTTAAAATCGAAGCAGTACTTACCATTTTAGAGATAGATCTTCTCCGCCGCTTCCGGGTATGTTCTTCGGGACTGGGCGTTCCTATTTGATTGACAGGCTTCCGGCGGTCGCATACATCGCGTCACGAGTAGCCGAAAGAAGCTGAACGTCGGTGCAGCTCTATACGGCGCCTGCGCACCGACGTTCGGCTACTTTCGGAAAATCGTGACGCGATGTATGCGACCGTCGGAAGCCTGTCGGAAGCCTGTCAATCAAATAGGAACGCCCAGTCCCGCAGCCCATACCCGGAAACGGCGGAGAAGATCGCTCTCTAAAACGGTAAGTACAGCTTCGATTTAAAAAAAACTACCCGATTCCCCTTGACAAAATGAGCCTCAATCTAATGTTAAAAATTAAGTTTTCGGGTGAACCTCCACTTTAATCTTAGTTGGATTTTATTCTATTGACTTTACACTTTTCTGAAAGGTATGATGCTGGGCAGCCTGAAGCCTCAAGAGCAAGGTATGGGAGGAGAATGTGGAAGACTGTTATGTACAAACATGTGTTTGAAAAGGTTCTAGTAAAAGTTATGAAGTTCCAAATATGGTACCTGGTCTGAAGTTACTTATAAAGAGGTTCATGTATGGCATATCTAATAACAGTACAAAAAACAACTGTCACTGCCCCTACCTATGACTGGTCTTTACAGCAAGGAGCATTGGAAGGGCAGACACATGTCAACAAACACACAGAATAACCAAGCTCAACTCACCAACCAGTCAGTAACCAACCAAATTCATCTGTCTAACAGTGCGTTAATAACAGGGGTTTAGTTGCATGCATTTGCAAATACATGCGTAAGCTGCAGGCCCCGTCAAGGCTCCCTGTGTACTGCAGTCCTAACTCTAAAATTTAAAGTCTCCTCAATGAAAGCACATGTATGCTGATGGATAGATGAAGGGCAGATGACTGGAGGGAGCCCAACCCTCCTTAAAGGAGCAGGGGGACACTAAACACCCAGCATATAGAAGCAAAGGTGCCAGTGCGTTGCCTGGAAGGGCAGACGCATGTCAACAAACACACAGAATAACCAAGCTCAACTCACCAACCAAACAGCAACCAACCGAATTCACCTGTCTAACAGTGCGTTAAAATATTTGCGAATATAAATGCGTATAACAGGCCTTAGAATGGGGATGAAGATGAGTCAGTGAAGATACATTACAGAGGTCTAACGTGCAGTGGAACTAAAGTAGAAGAGGCTATATTGTGGTTGCTAGTGACAATAAGAGTAATGTTGGGTGCTTAATCAACCAGCCAGCAGGGGAATCGTCAGTGAAAATGCATAGGTTGACACTTGACAGAAGGCCCTGGCAGTATGTAGGCTCTCCAGATACGCTGTCGTAACTCCGAATGCGGGCCATCGCATCTCGGCGCCTGATTCATAGAATCAGATACGCCTCAATGTTGCCTAGATACGAGCGGCGTAAGTCTCCTACACCGTCGTATCTTAGGGTGCATATTTACGCTGGCCGCTAGGTGGCGCTTCCATTGATTTCCGCGTAGAATATGCAAATGAGCTAGATACGCCAATTCAGAAAAGTATGTGCGCCGGCACATACTTTTCTGAATTTACGTCGTTTACGTAAGGCTTTTTCCGGCGTAAAGTTACCCCTGCTATATGAGGCGTAGCCAATGTTAAGTATGGACGTCGGGACAGCGTAGAATTTTGCGTCGTTTACGTCGTTTGCGTAAGTCGTATGCGAATAGGGCTGTGCGTAAGTTACGTTCACGTCGAAAGCATTGACAATTTGTGGCGTGATTTCGAGCATGCGCACTGGGATACTTTCACGGACGGCGCATGCGCCGTTCGTTAAAAGCGTCAATTACGTGGGGTCACGATTAATTAGCATACAACACGCCCCCTACCAGCCTATTTTGAATTAGGCGGGCTTACGCCGGCCCATATACGCTACGCCGCCGTAACTTCGGGCGCAAATTCTTTCAGAATACGGGACTCGCCTCTTTAAGATAGGCGATTTTTACTGAGTCTAGCCCAATGTTTTTTAATATGCAATAATTCAGATTTATACAGCAACTCGGGTTTATGCTAAGTGCAGAAATGTTTGTATTTTCTTTCTGAGCGACCTATTTGCCCTTTGTAAATCAACCCCAATGTGTCAATATACACTATAGCCTCGCTCCCTTATGATTTTTTTTTAAATGCTGCAGTCAACTAGTGCTTTAACCACTTAAGGACCCCTTCACGCCGATATACGTTGGCAGAAGGGCACGGCTGGGCACAAGCACGTACCTGTACGTCCTCTTTAAGAGCCCAGCCGCGGGGTCATGAGTGCGCCTCCGGCGCGCTTACGACCCGGTCCGAAGCTCCGTGACTGCGCCCGCGGGACCCGCGGACCCGATTGCCGCCGGTGTCCCACGATCGGTCACAGGAGCTGAAGAACGGGGAGAGGTGTGTGTAAACACACCTTCCCCGTTCTTTTCATTGTGGCAATGTCAGTGATCGTCTGTTCCCTGATATAGGGAAAGACGATCACTGACATCACACGTACAAAAAAAACATATGAGGTCACACTTTACCCCTTCAGCGCCCCCTAGTGGTTAACTCCTAAACTGCAATTGTCATTTTCACAGTAATCAGTGTATTTTTATAGTACTTTTTATTATAGCAAAAAATGAAATATATTGAATTTTTTTCAAAATTGTCGCTCTATATTTGTTTAAAGCGCAAAAAATAAAAACCACAGAGGTGATAAAATACCACCAAAAGAAAGCTCTATTTGTGGGAAAAAAAGGACGCCAATTTTGTTTGGGAGCCACGTTGCACGACCGCGCAATTGTCAGTTAAATCAACGCTGTGCCGAATCGCAAAAAGGGGCAAGGTCCTTAACCTGCATAATGGTCCGGGTCTTAAGTGGTTAACATTTACGGAGAAAGTTTAATGAATGCAATTCATGCAGTATGTCAAGACTTGATTTATCTATTTACAGGTATGTCTTCTGCGCTTAGACGCTTCCCTGACGGGTCAGTATTTGGCGCGTTACAAATCCAATAAATCAATCAATCAAGACAGCAAACTTCTGTCCTCATCAGAAGCAAAAAGTTCCTACAAGTTACCTGTATAACATATAAGATAACACATCCAGATAACTCACCGTAGAATACTGTATATCCTGCTTGAGCATTAGAAAACAAATATATGGTTTGCATTCTATGAATGAACAGCAATAATTTACTTTCCTCAATTTGCTTATACCAACATTGCACACAGATGAGCTCAGTGTATGACTGCCAGCAGTTCCAACATTAACTCAAATTGCTTGCCAACTCATACTTCTTGCCTTGAATGCTAAGTCGGGATTCCTAAGAGTTCGGTCACATTAGTGTGCTTATAAAGGCAAGGTCAAGTAGGCACTTTGTGCACTGCCTTTTCAGGTAGTATTCAGGGGCATAAGGATTAAGTTGATCTTGGGTCTCCTCCACCCATAGCCCAGTTGCATTTACAGTAATGCATATGCAATAAATACCATAGATCCTTGAATTGCATTTTTTTTTTTAACATCAAACATGCACAAGTTCAAATATAAGTTTTATTTTGTTTTTTAAATAGAAACATACAGATTAGGAATTGAGCATGGCCGACCCTTCATCAGAGAAGATAAAGATGTTCCAGAGCCTCCACGCTTGAGAGTGTTTCTCCTGTTTATTTTGGGCAGTGAGGACCAAATCCTCTAACCGTTTGATGTCCTCCACCCTGCGCATCCACATGCCCACGGACGGGGGCAAACTTTTATTCCATCTAAGGGGGATGCAGGATTTAGCTGCGTTCAGTAAATGTCATATGATCAAATTTTTGTAGCTCTGTGCCGGGATCGAGGTTTCATGAGGTATAAAAAAGGCAGGGTCGTTGCTGATTACGTGGTCGGTAAGTTTCTGGGTGACCATTCTAACTGTTGACCAAAATCAATCGAGGACAGGACCAGAAGATATGAAGAAACGTTCCCACCTCAGTCTGACATCTCCAACATAGGTTTGTGGAAGTAGGGAAGTATCTATGTAATACCTGAGGTGTGTAGTACCACCTGGTCAAGATCTTGTAATTAAGTTCCTGGATTTTTGTACATATCGATGTTTTCAAGGAAAATCTGATTGTTGTCTGTTTTTGAGTGTCAGTGAATGAGCGCTGCAGATCAGTTTCCCATTTCTGCAGAAAGGGCAAGTCAGGTTGTGTCGAGGGGGAGTTGAGCAGCGCATACATTTTAGATAGTACTTGAGGCAATGTCCCCTCATCCCTGCAGTACTCTTCAAAGGTTGTTAGTTCTCGCTGATAGTGTGCTGGGTTCGCTATTGAATGTAGAAAGTGATGTAGACGAATCGCCTTCCAAAACAGAAGTTGGAAGTGCCCAGTGTCGCAAGTCAGGGCTCGAACAGAAGGCCAATGATTGCCCTCTACGAAATGAGAAGCCTGGTCCCTCCCCGCCGATGCCAGTGTCCCGTATTCTGCCGCTTCCAGTCCCGGGGAGAACACTGGGTTCTCCAAAATTGGGTATAGTGGGGATTCACCTGAGGAGGGGTGGGTTGAGAGTAAGGTTGTCGCCCCTACCCAAAGGTTAGTGCCAATGACTGGGTGGGAAGTCAGGTCTGGGGGTAGTCGGTCAAAGCACCAGGTGGCTCCCCCCAACGACACCTATGTCTGGGCTTGTTCTAGATGGACCCAGAGTTTAGACTTACTATGTCGATTCCAGTCTACAATTCTGCCAAGGTGTACTGCCTTGTAATAATTACGTAGATCCGGGAGGGCCAGCCCTCTAAGATGTTTTGGCTACATCAGAAGACTTTTGCGTAGTCTGGGTTTGGAGTTAGCCCATATAAAGTTAATTAAAAGGGAATTCACCTGCTTAAAGTATAGGGGTGAAATCCTGATCGGCAGTGCCTGGATCAAGTGCAAGAATTTAGGGAGGATTGACATGTTGATAAGGTTACGCCTACCAAACCAGGAGTGCAGTCCCCTGGTCCATTCCTGCAACAGCATACGAACCTTGGTCAATAAGGGTGGAAAGTTGAGATCGAAAGTGCGCCTCAAATCGCCCGGGATCAAAGTTCCCAGGTACTTGAGGGAGCAGTCCGACCATTTAAATTTAAACTGGGATTTCAATGAGCTCAATCTAGTGGGAGGAATATTAACCCCCATTGCTGCCGATTTATCAAAGTTAATTTTCAGGTTGGAGAGATTCTCGTATCTATCAAACTCCCAAAGTAGGTTCGGCAGGGACACCACCGGGTTGGTCAAGGAGAACAATAGATCATCCGCATACGCCGAGATTTTAAATTGCGCATCTCTCACAGTGACCCCTGTAATGTCGGGGTGTGCGTGTACCGTGCACAGGAAGGGCTCTAAAGCCAAGGAAAAGAGTAGGGTGAGAGTGGGCACCCCTGTCTGGTTCCGTTCGTAATAGGGAAAGTCTCTGATAATATTCCATTGGCTTTGACCTGGGCCATGGGTATGGAATAGATGCTAGAAATCCAGTGGAGCATTTTAGGCCCCAAGCCTATTCGTTTAAGGACAGAGAACATAAAGGTCCAGTTGACCCGGTCAAATGCATTCTCAGCATCTGTGCTAAGGAAGACGCAGGGTATCTTTTATATGGCCGCTCTATGGATTAGGGTGAGAACCTTAGTGGTATTATCCCTAGCCTCTCGGATAGGGATGAAGCCCACCTGGTCTAAGTGAACAATATCCGGCATGAATTAGGTCAGCCTGTTGGCTAGGATTTTAGTAAATAGCTTAAGGTCAGTGTTCAATAGGGAGATGGGCCTGTAGCTGCCGCACGCTGTCAGGTCCTTACCTTCTTTATGGATAAGAGAGATATGCACTGGGGTCACCTAGGTCCGCTCTCAACGTCGTTGGTAATTGAAGCAGCTGTGAGGCGTCAATGTAGGCTTCTATCGTCATGTCATTGGGGGTCCTAGTTGGGAGGTTATACAGAAAGGAGTAGTAAGTCCTAAACTCCTGTGCTATGTGAGTTGGCATAGTTCTCTTTTGTCCCGAGGGTGCTGTTATGTGAAGTATGAACTGTGGTTCCAGACCGCTTTAGCGAGTAGTCTCCCACATTTGTTTACAGATTCATATGTAAGTTTCCGGCAGAATTGTAGCGCCGCGTTAGCTCTATAATGGAGTAAGTCTACTGTTTGTCTTCTAAGTGAAAGCAGCTCAGCTTCCAGGGAGGGCACAGGCATTCGTTTGTGTTTGGATTCCACAGTGCAAATCTTATCTAGAAGCCGCAACAGTTGCTGTTCCCGCTCTCTTTTAATACGTGCGCCATGTTTGATCAGTATCCCTCTGATTACTGATTTATGCCCTTCCCACAGAATACCCGGGTCGCAGTTGTCTGTGTCGTTAGTCCTAAAATAGTGGTGTAATTCATTTGTGACCTCTGTCATGACTTCCGGCATCTGTAGTAAACTTTCGTTCAGGCGCCAGAACCTTGTTCTGGACGTCGGGGTCGCTGAAAGATCGTAGCGCCTGGTAATAGGCGCATGGTCCGACCACGTGATGTTGCCTTTTGTCGAGTCGGGTACCGCCTCCAGCTGGCAAAAAAGTACAAAAAAGTAGTCAATCCTCGAGTACACTTTGTGTGGTGACAAGTTGAAGGTGTAATCCCTCTCTCCAGACTGACGGAGCCTCCGAAAGTCGCCTAGCTGGGTGTTTTGTAAGTCCCGGGAAATGCGTTTATATATTTCTAAACGTACAGAGGAATGACCCGACGAAGTGTCGACCGAGGGGGACAGAGGAATGTTAAAGTCGCCTCCCACAATCAACTGTCCCTCCTTAAATTCCATCAGGAGGTCTAGTGTGTCATGTAGGAAGGTGGCTTGTCGGTCGTTGGGCGCATAAATAGTGGCCAGTGTCACCTTTGTGTCCCTTATCATCCCCTTTATGAACATATAGTGACCCATGACATCTGTCATGGTATCGCCGCATGTCCATGGCACTTCTCCTGATATGAGTATGAATACTCCCTTGGTCTTAGCTAGTGTCTTGTTAGTGGCATGATACACATAGGGGAAAAAGCGGCCTCCCAGGCATAGAGGCCCCCCGGTTCTGAAGTGTGTCTCCTGGATGAATGCTACGTCGGCCCTAACTCTTTTGAGATCATTTAGGAGCATACGGCGCTTTTCGGGCACATTTAGTCCCTTCACGTTCAGCGAGAATATAAGAAGGTTGTCCATCCTCCCTGGGTCAAAAGAAGAGAGTCAGTAAAAAGAGGGAGAGAAGGGGAAGGAGAGAGAAACAAAAAGGGGGTGTACAGGGGAAGGAATGGAAAACAGAGAGAGGAGGAACAAATAGGGAAAGAGGGTAGAGGAAAAAAAAGGGGGGTATATCAAAGAGACAAAACAACAAAAAAACTCCTAAAGAGTGGACAGTATAAACCGTCCATCTTACTAAGAAATGCGAGCGATATTCGTTCGCAAAAAAGAAAGCACGCCCCGGTTCGCACCAGGGGTGGTGCTTCGGCCTAGTGGGGAGGAGGTTAGAGAGGACCAAGGGGAGCTACCCCAGTCCAGCACAGCCCCCCAGCCCGCCAACATAAAATAACCTTGTATTCCTGAGAGGGTAAACCCGGGGAAGAAAAACATTAGTATATAAAACAAAGAAAACATAAAACCGACCAACAGTGCATTTATAACATTAAGCCAATTTAGTCATGCTAATCACCCCTATCCCTCCTTCCTGGATTTTCTCAGTCCAAAGAGATCATTGCGTGAGACCGCCTTCTAGATTCGATCCACGGTCGGTCCAGTCAAAACAGAGGGGTCAGACAAAAGGGTGTCGGCGCTTCTTCTTCCTCACCGCGTTCCCTCCCCCGGGATCCGGGGGTTTTGGCAGTCCAATCCGGAACCACAAGGGTCTAGGTGCCAGGGTAAAGTCGTCCACCGCAGCCCCATAACGGAAGTGGGGGCGAGCGGGGATCCACCTTGGGAGCTAGTCCAGCCACCAGGGGGGTAGAAATAAACAATCCGGAGGGGGGGGCAAACGAACCGACAACGACCAAAAGAGGGGGGAACAAGGGAAGCCAGGGGAGGGGGAGAAGAAAAAAATGGCGAGAGCAGAACAAACAAACAAAAAAAAACACCTCATAGCCTGCCGAGGTCAGGTTTCCCTTGACTCCGCGGGAGTGTATCGCGATCTGCGGCCTGGGCGACCTGCCTCTCTGTCGTCCCGACGGTCCAGAACGGGGAGCCGAGTGTTGTAGTAACTGTAGCCAGTCAGGGACATCGAAGGGATCCAGAAAGGCAAAGAGGTCAGGGAGATCGGAGGAGGTTTGCAGGGTAAAGAACTGTTGTGATTTCTTGAAAGTCACATAGATGGGGAATCCCCACCTGTACTTAATTCCAGATTGCCGGGCCACTTCCAGCACAGGCTTCAGCATGGCTCGACGCTGCAAGGTTGCTTTGGAAAGGTCGGGGAGGATTTGAAGGGTGGCGCCATCAAAGTCCACATCACCCTTCTCCCATGTCTCCCGTAGTACCAACTCCTTCTGTGATTGATGGATGCAGCATAAACGTCCCTTGGCCTGTCTGGATCTGTTGAGCGGGGGCCCAGAGCTCTGTGAATCCTGTCGAAGGGCAGGTTGGCTGGAAAATCCTCCCCCAGCAGTTCCTGAAATATGCCTAGCACAGTTCCCGCCATGTCCTCCGTTTCAGTGGCCTCCGGCATACCTCTCAGTCGCAGGTTATTCCTCCTACTACGGTCCTCCATTTTCTCTAGCTGAAGTTGTTGTGTGAGGACCGCAGCTGCCTGGGTTGATTACTGAGCCTCCAACGCGGTTATACATCTCTCCAGGGCAGTCACTGAGGTTTCTCCTGCTCCCATTCGCTCTGTCAGCGTCTCCACCTCCTTTCTCACCACCGTGATCTCCTTGCGGTGGGCTGCCTCTAGCCTTCCGGCCAGCGGCTCGAAGTCGGCCCTCGTAGGCAGGGCCCGGAGTAACGCCCGCAGTTCAGCGTTGGCTCATAAGGTAAGCAGGGTAAGATGTGGATGTTGTGGTTCCTGGGACTCCGAAGAGAAGACCGCCGGGGGGTTGAACTCCATGTCAGGGGTGAGGGAAGATGTCGGGGGGAGAGGAATCCTGTGGCTGCAGTGTATTAAGAGAGCTGTGCCTCATGGCATCCGCCATCTTGGTGTCCGGTGAGGCTCTGCAGTTGTTCTGAAATAATCTGCGTATTTCGTCGCTTGGATGTGGTTTAGGAGGGGTTTTTCTCTTGTTCTTCCCTCTCCGCTTCTCAGCGGAGTACATACCGGGGAATACCGGTCGATATCACTTAAATATAGCTGAGAAAGGCCGGGCCGGACAGGGAGCTCTTCAAGTATGCGACTCTACTCAGTCATGTCCAGACCACGCCCCCAAACATGCACATATCTTACCTGGCCGGAAAAGAAGCTGTAAGTTAAAAGTAAGCAGGAAAAATTGTAGACGGCCTCAGTCATTCACCTTTCTTCCTATCTGACGAGCTGGCGGTGTGCGGTGTCTCTCTGGTTCCATTTTCTCTATCACTTTCTGGATAAAGCACTTGACAGCCACCACCCATTTAAGTACTGTGAGAGACCGGGCCTGTTCATTTTCATAACACCTTGAGCTGGACTATAAGCTTTTACAATATAACACTTCAGTTTCTAAAAAAATGCTGCTTAATTAAAGCACCTGTGTGACCTGTCAATGCATATTCCAATATATATTTATATACTATATTATTTTGTTTTTGCTTGGTCATTCCTGGAAAGTCATAGCAGAACTTAACTCCCAAAAGGTAGTTTAATTTAGACCCAACCCCCCCCCAAGCAGAATAAAAAATAATAATCTCTGCTTATCGGTTTCTTTAAAAAAATTTCCTTTGGCCTTGCTCGGTAGGCCAGTATGACATGTCCCTGGTCTTGCAGCCTCCTGGGATACTTGCATTCATAGGCGTTCGCACAGGGTGTGCCAGGTGTCCCAGGCACACCCTAATCACCCTTCACAGCACAGATTTCCCTTACTTCCCTGGCTCCCTCCTTCCCCCTGCAGTGCTAACAGCTTCCCTCCTCTCCCGCCGGCTGTTGCTGCAAGGATGTTTTAGGATGAGTGGATGAAGGGGCCGGTAAATATGTAATTAACCATCCCCTTCCTGAATGAACATCGTGAGTGATCAGTTCTGTGTGTTTGAGCTTTGGGGTGCACACCCTAATGCAATAGACTGCGCATACCTATGCTAGGCAGGTTCACATATCAGCAGTGCATTCACACTCCGCATTGCCCAAAAAAAACTTGTGTGATTTCTAGGCAGTGGGGTTCGTCTCAGGTGCGAATTCAGGCCCATTATCTTCTATGGGGCACGCATCTGATTCGCAGATGTGTTCCGTTGTGAACAGGATAAAATCCTGACCTCATCCTGATGTAAACCTGGCCTGATACTGATGCAATTCTGACCTGATCCTGATCAAAAACTGACGTGAAACACTGATTTTTCTCTTCGCAGGGAAAATGAAGATGGTATTCGCACCGGAAACCAAGCTTAAGCAGAATAGGCTGTTCATTTTGCAAGAGAATTTTCACTTTTCAAGAGAGTCTTCCCTTAGATTAGTGAATATAATGAAATTAATTTTGCAAAGAATATCTAATCACATGCAAAGAAAATAAAAAATAAAATGTGGATGATGTGGGCGTGTTTTATATAAATTTAGTGTGACCCCACGTATTTGAAGTTTTTTATGAACGGCGCATGCGCCGTTCATGAAAGAATCCCAGTGCGCATGCTCGAAATTACGCCGCAACTCGTCAATGCTTTAGACGTGAACGTAACTTACGTACAGCCCTATTCGCGAACGACTTACACAAACTACGTAAAATTTTCAAAATTCGAAGCGGGAACGACGTCCATACTTAACATAGGATACGTCTCATATAGCAGGGGTAACTTTACGCCGGAAAAAGCCTAATGTAAACGACGTAAAAAAATGTGCCGGGCGGACGTACGTTTCTGAATCGGCGTAACTACCTAATTTGCATATTCCTCACGGAAATATACGGAAGCGCCACCTTGCGGCCAGCGTAAATATGCAGCCTAAGATACGTAAGACACTTACGCCGGTTTGATCTTAGGGAAATCTATGCGTAACTGATTCTATGAATCAGTCGCATTGATACGACCCCGCAACTCAGAGTTACGACGGCGCATCCGGAGATACGCCGTCGTAACTCCGTTGTGAATCTGGCCCATGGTATTTTACTGTAGCTCTGGGGTCTTTAAAAAATAAAGCAGGGGGAAATGTGCATGTATAGCAGAGGTATACAGCATATATATTTTTTTTTGCCTTGACATGAGCATTAATAGGTATAGTCACTGGGGCAGATCCACAAAAATCTGCCCCGGCGCAGCGTATCTGAGATACGCTACGCCGCCATAACTTACTTTTTTTGGTTTGAATCCTGAAAGAATTTGCGCCGTAAGTTACGGCGGCGTAGTGTATCTCTCGTGGCGTAACGGCGCCTAATTCAAATGGGAGTGTTTCATTTAAATGAAGCGTGTCCCCGCGCCGAACAAACTGCGCATGCGATGTCCCTAAATTTCCCACCGTGCATTGCGCTAAATGACGTCGCAAGGACGTCATTGTTTTGACGAGGACGTAAATTACGTCCATCCCGATTCACCGACGACTTCCGCAAACGAAAAAAAAAAAAAAATTATACGCGGGAACGACGGCCATACTTAACATTGCGTACGCCACCAAATAGCAGGTTTAACTATACGCCGGAAAAAGCCGACTAGAGACAACGTAAAAGAATGCGACGGCCGCTCATACGTTCGTGGATCGTCGGAAATAGCTCATTTGCATACTCGAAGCGGATTACGACGGGAACGCCACCCAGCGGACGCCGAAGAATTGCATCTTAGATCCGAAGGCGTACAAAGACGTACGCCTGTCGGATCTAACCCAGATGCCGTCGTATCTTGTTTTGAGGATTCGAAACAAAGATACAACGCAGGAAATTTGAAAGTACGCCGGCGTATTAGTAGATACGCCGGCGTACTCTCTTTGTGGATCTGCCCCACTGTTTATAAAATAGGCTTATGGTGCTGTTTTTATCTGCTACCTTTTTTCTTCTTAGCTGTATCACCTTTCCTAATTCTTGCTCCATTATTTTGTATACTTCTCTATTTTACATTTAAAATCCCAATAGAATCTTCTTAAACTTAAATATTTTAGAAACGAAATATATAGAAACAACTATAGTAGTACCGTATGTGTTTTTTTCATTTAAGTTGTAGATGTGTTATTAGTATGTGTTACTTCCGTGGGAACAGTTCCTGTCCTATGTAATTACAGAGCTGTTAGAAGATCATACTTCCTTGCTTCATGTGCCACATCATGAGTTTTGTGTTTCTTCCTCTGTTAGTTTTTTTTTTTTTTTTTCAAGTTATATACTTGGTTTCACTTGTGTGTTGGAATTTTTTAGGTCTTCTATATCAATATCACTTTATGGAAGTTTGTTCTTGTGTTCTAAATCTTATGTGACAGAATGATGATTTTACATGGTTTATTTCATTTGGATTTCCACTTTTTATGGGTTCATTTATTTTACAGAGAGTAAAGGTCTAATTTATTCCACAATTGACAAAAAAAATAAAAAATAGTTTATTACTGTTCTACCACATTGATTATTTTTGATTGATAACTAGTTATTATTTTTTCTCACTGTTGAGAACTTGAAGCGGAGTTCCGGCGAAATTATTATTATTATATTTTTTTAAGTCAAATACTGAAGCTGCTGACTGCTGTGGAGTCAGGAGACAGGAAGTGTGTTACTGGCCGCATCACCAGGAAAAAAATCATGCTACGCTACAACATATTACATGTAGAACAGTAGAAACTGGGTAGAGGGTAGTGTCAGGCCCCGTACACACGGTCGGACCGAAACGATGAGAATGAACCGAAGTTCAGTTTCATCGGACCAAGCCGACCGTGTGTATAGGCTATCGGTCTGTTTTCCTTCGGTCCAAAATTTTAAAACATGCTTCAAAACCGAACCGATGGACCGCTGCCCGATCGGACCAAACCGATGGTTAGTACAGAAAAGCATCGGTTCAAACATGCGCATGCTCAGAATCAAGTCGACGCATGCTTGGAAGCATTGAACTTCGTTTTATTCAGCACGTCGTGTGTTTGACGTCACCGCGTTCTGACCTGATCGGATTTTGGACTGACGGTGTGTACGCACATCAGACCATCAGGCCACTTCAGCGGTGAACGGATGAAAGCGGTCCGACGGACCAGTCACATCGGTTTGGTCCGACCGTGTGTACAAGGCCTTAGATGCACTAGCAGATTTAAATAGACTAAATCTAATTAAAAAAACAGCAAACACTTTTTAAAGCGGAGTTCCGCTGAAAAAATTTAAATTAAAAGTCAGCAGCTACAAATACTGCAGCTTTTAATATTAGGACACTTACCTGTCCAGGGTACCTGCAATATCCTCACCCGAAGCCAACCCATCCCTCGGCTCCGGGTGCAGGCACCGGCATCTCTATAAGGCTGCATTCACACCTGAGCGTAGCTTGTTTGGTCGTTTTTTCGGGCGTTTTTTCTGCGTTTTTTTTGCGCGTATTCATGCGTATTTGCGCGTTTGCATACAGCGTCTTCCGACGTTTTTGTACTTCCACGTTTTTTATTTTAGCCAATTGGATAAATTATCATCTTTTCATCACTTGTTGCTATGTTGGTAGATTTTATTTATCTTCTGCCTGGGGGAAATGTTCTATTGATTAAAGCAACAAAATGCCCGTAGCAAACGCTCGTTGTCGCGCTAGTCGCTTGAATTGAGCGTTTCTATTACTTTCTATGGGAAATACAAACGCTCAAAAACGCCCAAACCGCCAGATTTGCGCGACAAAAAAGGATGCGGAACTTGTTTGAGCTTCAGGCGTTCGGCGTCAGGCGTTTTGGAGTGGAGATGTGAACCATCTCCATTGAGAATAATGTATTTTTTCCCCTCTAGCGTTTTGGAGCGTCGCGCTTCAGGCGACAAAACGCTCAGGTGTGAATGCAGCCTAAGGGAATCAGGAAGCGGCTTCACAGCCTGGTTACCTACTGCGCATGCGCAAGTCGGTTCCCTGGAGTCTTTATTTGGGACATAAGCACAAGCACAAGCGATCCACCACTGTAGGGTGAGTTGGGTCCACATTGGAGGGAAAGAGTATTTATTTCTCTCCCCAGCCCAAAGGTGAAGGCACTCCCGGGTGACGTTTCCAAACAGCATACCACTCCTGTTTATATAGACCATTTGAAGTTTTATCATCATATTGCATTGATCTGTGACGTTCAATCTGGACACTTATTGATGAATTCACAATGACGGGTGTCACAGAATTTTTTGGGACTTCATTTTATTTTATTTTAGCGATTATTTGATTCAATTCCTTTATCGCAGTGGGATTGTTATGTCATCTCACATTTAATTTATATATATTTTCTGGTCACTCACATTTTACACTTGTATATGTGTTTTTCATTACCTATATGACTCTTAGGGGGTTATCCTCAAAAGGGATACGCCGGCGTATCTACTGATACGCCGTCATATCCCTGTTTCTATCTATGGAACTGATCCACAGAATCAGTTTACCATAGATAGGCAGAAGATCCGACATGTGTAATTGAATTACACTGTCGGATCTTAAGGATGCAATTCTAGGCCGGCCGCTAGGTGGCGAGGCCATTGCGGCCAGCCTAGAATATGCAAATGAACACTTACGGCGATCCACGAACGTTCCGACGGGCCCGTCGCGCTGATACTACGTTGTTTACGTCGAGTTACGCCGTGTAAAAATAGAGCTAAGTCCTATTTGACTAAGCCCTATTAAGTATGGCCATCGTTCCCGCGTCAACATTTTTTAAACTCTACATCGTTTGCGTAAGACGTCCGTGAATGGCGCTGGACGCCATTTACGTTAACGTCTAAGCAAATGACGTCGGAGCGACGTCTGTTAGCGCAATGCACGTCGGGTAAGTTACCCGACGGAGCATGCGCAGTACGTCCAGCGCGGGAGCGCGCCTAATTTAAATGGGACTCGCCCCATTAGATTCGGCACGCCTTGCGCCGGACACATTTAAGTTACACCGCCGCAAATTTTAAGGTAAGTGCTTTGTGGATCGGGCACTTAGGTAGAAATTTTGCGGCGGTGTAACTTAAATCGGAAGATTTAAGTTACGCAGGATATTTGTGGATCTGGCCCTTTTTTTTTTACGTATTCCAGTTATATATACAGTGCACATACACCTTATGGTTGCATGATATTGTTTCCATTGATTTGCACATATCACATATAGGTTTCTACATCCTATATATATATATACAGTATATTAGCATTTTATATACTATAGAGCAGGGTTATCCCATCTCTTTTAACACTTAGCGCTACACTTTATTATTCCATCACACTATATATATATATATATATATATATATATATATATATATATATATATATATATATATATATATATATATATATATATAAATGTGTTTTGTTTGTTGTAAAAAAAAAAATTTTATTTTGCTAGAATTGCGAAAAACCTTTTAAATCACATTTTGCACGCAGTAGGTATTTGGTTTATGCAAGGTTGAGGTCTACGAACTACATATTAAAGGTGTAAATAAAATTAATGAAAACTGTTTCCCATTAAAAAAATAATAATCTAGCAATGTACAAATTAGGGATATACTGTAGAAAGCATTTAGTTTTTTCATCTGGCTTGTTTCCAATCTAAACATCCTTGGAAGACTATGTTAGTCCAGCAGCCTGGAGGAAATAACCCTTGTCAATGCAACCATTAATAAAATCAGACCATAGCAAACAGGCCAAATGGGTTAAAAAGCTTACATTCCAAAACCAGGTTCATCTACAGTTATTTCTAAACAGAAAGGGCGTCTTTTAATTAAAATGTCTGCTTTTCTACAAAGAGAAGAAAAAAAAGTGGAATTAAAAAACAACTTCTGCAAAGCAATCATATAGTAGAGTTGTGTAGGGAATCGGCTGCGTCCAATAAGGGATTGCAGCGCTCTCCCCCCCTTTTTCCTGGCAGAGATTCAGTTCTTCAAGGGAAAAAAAAAAAAAAAACTTGCGGTATCTTGCTTCTAGCCTGAAGCTTTAAGACTGTGTAGAATTCTTTCCTCTCTCGTTCTCTATGCTTCCTCTGCCACTTAATCTGTTTCTGAAGAAGGAGTTGTTTTTATGGTCATGGGGGCCTTACGTTGCATGCTGTGGTTGTTCACCTTGAATTTCTACCTGGTGTGTGCCTATGAAGGTAGGGTTACCTGGATATATTTCTTATTCAATCAAATGCATTGTGTTAGGGGAGGTTTACAAAAGAAGAATTTTATTGAAAAGTTGCTCCAACTGCCCAGGACACTTCACTTCTTCCGAAGGTTTAGTTGGTGAACTTTAAGACTTCTTCTGCTTTTTGAAACTTGATTTAATTTGAATTTACTTAAAGACTTTTGCTATAGTTGTGAGTATTTTGATGTGTGATTGCTCTAAGCTTTGCTTATGTGGTCAGCTCAATCCTTGAGCACACTGCTTTCTCATTTAAGTTTTACTAACAGTTTACTTTAGAGTAGGTTTACTTTGCAGTCTGTCAGTTTGATCTGTGAGGGAATGTCATGGTGAGGCATGTTTTAGGTAGCACTTACTTCACAGTCGTTTGTGGATATCTGGCAACGTAACACTGTGCTGTCAGTTACTGCTATGGAACTACATGTCTCAGCTGGTCCCGTCGGACATAGAGAGGTAAACGTACTGTACAGGGATATGCACTTTAATAACATTTAAATGGATAGAGGTATATTTATGTGAGAAAAAGTAAAAAATATTTAAATTATTACAAAATAAATATATTTGTCATAGGTTTCTGCTATCTCTTGGCCTCTTAAATAGCTTGCACTATTGGTAAAGCAGTACAGAGAGCCATGACAGTGTCCAAAGAGCGGAAACTCATGGGTTCCAATATAAAGATTATCTCTAATGTGCACTTATTGCCTAGACATGTGGTTGTTACTTTGTGCCTCCTTATCGATCTTTAAACTGTCTTACCGAAAAAGCTTAATTTTAACATAGGTGCTATTACATTTCCAGATCTGATAATGCCACTCATCTTTCATGGTCTAAAAGGTCTGATAATACCACCCAGCCTCTGATAAAGTTACTTAACTTAGTTCCATGGGCATTTCTTAATACAAATACCTTGTAGAACTATTTGTTCACCCATCCATCTATACATCCATGTAATTTCTAAAAGGTCCGAAAATACAACCCGGCTTCAGATAAAGTTACTTAACTTAGTTCCATGGGCATTTCTTGATACAAATACTCTGTAGAACTATCTGTCCATCCATTCATCTATACATCCACATCATTTCTAAAAGGTCAGATAATACCACCCAGCTTCTAATAAAGTTACTTAACTTACTTCCATGAGCATTTCTGAATACAAATACTCTCTGTAAAGCTGTCTGTCCATCCATTCATCCACATAATTTCTAAAAGGTCTGATAATACCACCCAGCGTCTGAATAAAGTTACTTAACTTACTTCCATGGGCATTTCTTAATACAAATACTTAGTAGAACTACCGTATCTATCCACCCATCCATCTAAACATCCACATCATTTCTAAAAGGTCTGATAATACCACCCAGCTTCTCATAAAGTTACTTAACTTAGTTCCATGGGCATTACTTAATACAAATACTCTGTGGATCTGTCAGTCCATCAATCCATCTACTGTATATAATATGCAAAAGATCTGATAATGCAACTCAGCTTTTGATAAAGTTACTCAACATCCATGGGCATTTTTTAAATACAAATACTCTATGGATCTATCTATCCATCCATCCATTCATTCACATCATTTCCAAAAGATCTGATAATGCCACTCAACTTTCATGGGCAATACAAATACTCTGTTGATCTCTCTGTCCATCCATTCATCCATTCATTAGTCCAACCATCCACACAATTTCAAAAACATCTGATAATGCCACTCAACTTCTCATTATGTTACTCAACTTTCATGGCTATTTCCTAATACAAATACTCTGTTGATCTCTCTGTCTATCCATCCATTCATCAGTCTATCCATCCACACAATGTCCAAAAGATCTGATAATGCCACTCAACTTTTCATAATGTTACTCAACTGCCATGGCTATTTCTTAATACAAATAGGGCCAGATCCACAAAGATCTGCCTATCTTTAGGCAGGCATAGCGTATCTAAGATACACTACGCCGCTGTAACTTACAGCGTAGTTTCCGTATCCTGAAAGAATTTGCGCCGTAAGTTATGGCGGTGTAGTGTAACTGTGTCGGCGTAAGGGCGCGCAATTCAAATGGATAAGATGTGGGCGTGTTTTATGTTAATTCTACTTGACCCCACGTAAATTACGTTTTTTTTTAACGGCGCATGCGCCATCCGTGGGGGTATCCCAGTGAGCATGCTCAAAATCACGTCGCAAATAGTCAATGCTTTCGACGTGAACGTAATTTACGCAAAGCCCTATTCGCAAACGTTTTACGCAAACAAAGTAAACGACGGAAAATTCGACGCTGGCCCGACGTCCATACTTAACATTGCGTACGCCTCATAGACCCAGGGGTAACGTTACGGCGAAAAAAGCCTTACGGAAACAACGTAAAAAAATGCGCTGGGCGGACGTACGTTTGAGGATTGGCGTATCTAGCTAATTTGCATACTCTACGCGGAAATCAACGGAAGCGCCACCTAGCGGCCAGCGTAAATATGCACCTTAGATCCGGCGGCGTACTAAGACGTACATAAGTCGGATCGAGCCCACATTCAGTCGTATCTTGTTTTGTGGATACAAAACAAAGATACGACGGGGCATCTTAGAACTTACGCAGTGTATCAATAGATACGCCAGCGTAAGTTCTTTGTGGATCTAGGCCATTCTGTGTGAATCTATCTGTTCATACATTTATATCATTTCCAAAAGATCTAATAATGCCACTCAACTTCTGCTGTTACTTTATTATTATTTTGGAAGTACAGCTGCCTTTTACAATGCAAGTACGTCATTCTTTCTAGCTTATCGATATTTAAAAAAAAAATAGAGACATTAACCCCCAGGCATGGTAACACAAACTCTACCTAGGACAGTTATGCTAAAATTGAACCTGTGGGGTAGGTCTGCCTGTCTGTGTACATGCATATAAACACCCAAATACTATATGTGTGTGCATACAGTAAATTGAACACATATGTTTTATGGCTGTGTACCAGAAAGATTTGACTTAAGTATACATTATATGTCGTTGTTTGCTTCCACGGATGTAAACATGGCAGTGTTTGTACTAAGAAAATTTGTACAATCCATGTAAAGACCATAAATATCAGCAATCAAATTATATGAGATAGCATTACTAAGGCTTATGTTTCCCAGGCCCCTGTCCTTCTGACTCCTAACCTTTTGATGATATATGTATCTGTTCAGACAAAGTGATGTCTTCTCCAGAACTGTGATTCACTGCTAGACTTTTCTGGCAAGGAATACATTGTGATGGTGTGATTCATTTCAGTCTACAGATGTTCATTAGACAAGTGCTGAGTGGGTAAGGTATTCCTCTAAAACTGTTCTGGAATCCTAATATATTAGAGGTACCAATTGTACTGCAGTACAGCTATACCTGCATATAAAAAACTGAACTAATCATCAGGCAGGCAAAGTATCATTTTCAGATTTGACTGGTGTATACCCTTAAATGGACCTTTGATGATCAAATTATAGATTCTGCTTTTGATGTTTCTTTTTTAAAAGGTGCAAGGTCCTAGTTGTCATCTGGATTCTGTTTTTAGTACATTGTGAGCAGGGCTGGATTTGTCAATAGAAGCGATTCAGTTCGCATGCGCCGCGCTTTATAAGTTTTTCATTCATTTTCATTCATTCAGAGGCATGATGGGAATTGTAGTTTTGCAACATCTGGAGGTCCGCTAATTGCATATACCTGGCCTAGAGCACTGTGGTAACTGTGGTGGCATATAGCCCACTGAAAGGTGTCCATTCATCTACTCCTCCATAGAATCACAGTTCCTCCATAATTCCTGCCATCTTCTGATGCTGTTTGTTACAATCTGTGGATATCAAGAGAAAGGAATTTAAAATCATATTCAAACTATGAACCAACATAGTTTAGCCTCAACATCACGACCACCTGAACCTCTCTACTTTCATTGAAATATTTGGCCTCAGTGACCAGTAGTTAGGTTTGGCTGGGGACAAGCTCAACTTTTACAGGAAACGTAAGGGTTTTCATTATAACGTCAGATGTCTAAATTTTTGGATCTGATTATCATTTGAAGGGCTCTTTCACACGGGAGGCCCGTTCAGGTCCGCCTGCCAGTTTTTTAGGCGGACCTGAACGGGCGCTCCGTGCTTCTCTATGGAGCCGTGGATGTCAGCGGTGACATGCCCGCTGACATCTGACCCGCTCCGATCCGCCAAAGTGTGACGGAGGAAAAACCTACTTTTCCATCTGTCTGGCGGATCGAATCGGGTGAACACGGACAGACGGTCCGTGTTCATCCGATCCCCAAACAGGGGAGAGCGGAGAAAAGACAGGGCGGTCCCTGCACAGTGTGTGGGGACCGCCCTGTCATCCGCCGGCTCAGCGGGGATCAACGGAGCGATCCCCGCTGAGCAAGCGGAGGTTCACGGGGTGGATCATTACTGATCCGCCCTGTGTGAAAGGGGCCTAACACATGGTTATACTGTTTACCTAATGCAATGCTTGTGGTAGATTTACTTTAAATAAACACTGGAGAGTGCAAAATCTCATTCATCAGTGCATGGTAGCCAATCAGCCTCTAACATCAGCTTGTTCAATTAATCTTTGACAAAAAAAAAAAATGGTTTCTATGCAGAGCTCCAGCAGATTGTATACTCTCCAGTTTTAGAAAATCAATTGCAGCATTTTACTATCAAGTTCAATATATTAATTTTACACCTGGGTCCACACAACAGATTTTTTTGTGGTATCAAGCTATAAATATTTTTGCTCAAAAATGTTGTAACGTGTGCTCAAATTTAAAAGTAAAAAAGTGGGGTTATGGCCTCAATTAAGAAAGTGTAATAAGGATAATAACGTACCATCATCCGGGTATTGATGAACAAGTAAAGGGGGAGGGTGGGAATGAGGGAATAGTTGCTGAGGCTAACCCAAAACAAACCCGCCCAAATAATGTGTGGACTATGTCGGTACTGATGAGGCAAAGTAAACAATAATAGATAAAAAAGGGATATATTTATTAAAATTTAAATATTGCATTAAAATAATGTACATCAAAAGATTGGTAAGATTCTCGACTAGTTTCGCGGGGTATCCGCTTCTTCAGGAGAACCAATCTAAGGGACAATAATGCAATGAGAAAGGTAAAATACATATAATACAGTTCAGCAATAAGTTAAATAATACATAACAATGAAAAATGTACCCAATGTGTAATGAAGCAGTCACGGAGCTGGGTCTACCCAGGTGATTGTCCCCCCGCGGCGGAAATGGGGGATGGTGCGTTGATCTCTAAATAGGTAGCATACACAAATGTTAAAGGGGCCCAGTATGTGCTTCGTTACACATTGGGTACATTTTTCATTGTTATGTATTATTTAACTTATTGCTGAACTGTATTATATGTATTTTACCTTTCTCATTGCATTATTGTCCCTTAGATTGGTTCTCCTGAAGAAGCGGATACCCCGCAAAACTAGTCGAGAATCGTACCAATCTTTTGATGTACATTATTTTAATGCAATATTTTAATTTTAATGAATATATCCCTTTTTGATCTATTATTGTTTACTTTGACTCATCAGTACCGACATAGTCCACACATCATTTGGGCGGGTTTGTTTTTGGGTTAGCCTGAGAAACTATTGCCTCATTCCCACCCTTCCCCTTTACTTACTCAAATTTAAAGCTTTAAAGTAAAGTGCTGCCTATGAGTAGACTTTACAAGATCCTGATGCCTTTACTGCCTAGAAAAGTTACATCTTTTCCCCTCTTTGTTTTGGTTTCACGTTATTAATGTGGCTTGACTTTCTCTGAGGCTAATCCTGTCTTAATGGTTGGTAAAGGCAATGTCAAAGAACAGGGGGTGGCAGTGGGTGAAGCTTTGCCACCAAATCCAAGAAAGTCAGACCCCAGTAACAAAGTGAAACTTGATCAGGAAAGGCTTTTCTGGCTAATTAATGTAATCACATGTAGGCAGGTGCTGTCTGAATTCTCCGCTGCAGATGACACTCAACCACAGTGGCAGTTCAGAGGAAGAGGAAATCAGGAGGAACAAGGTTCTTCTATGGTTTCTTGGGTGACTGGGGCAGCCCATATGAATCTGGTGGCCATCTTGGGTCATGCAGAGTCTATTTAGACCCTGGCTCTGCTGTTTGGCGTGCTTTTAGTATGTAGATAGAGTAGGGACAGGTCACCTGTCTGTCAGGGACAGTATTAGCTGCAGGGCGGGGTTCCAGACAGATTGGCCAGGTTGCATTCCACCCTCGGCTAAAACCTGCTTTCCACCAGGCTTGTTGTAAACAGTTTTGCCTCTACTTCAATACAAGTTCTCTCGATTGTACCTGGACTGAGTGTGTATTATTGCCACTGCATCACACTGCAGCCACCCACAATCAGATACCTTGTGGTGTCAGCTCCTAAGCAAGATTTTAAATATGAATTCCAGGTATGGCTATTTTCTATGTAATTACATTGATTCAGCTTTGACCAGGGCCGCATTTCAACCCTCCAGACAGATGCTGTCAGCTCGGCTGAGACCTGCTTAACTACACGCTGTTGTCATTCATAAGTGTTCCTGGTTGGGCTTACTTCCGCTGGGCCTGTTGTGAACTGTCTTGCCTCTACTTCAGTGGCGCTGTTGATCACATTTTCTTTGGGGGGGGGGGCAAACAAACTGAAAAAAAAACTTTAATTGCAGCCACTGTACCCATTAAACGCAGCCACTGTGCCCATTAAACGCAGCCAATGTGCCCATCAAGCGCAGCCAGTTTGCCCCCAAATGCAGCCAGTTTGCCCCCCCAATTGCGGCCAGTTTGTGCCCCCAAATGCAGCCAGTTTGTGCCCCCAAATGCAGCCAGTTTGTCCCCCAGCCCGACACTTACCTTCCTCAGGTCAGCTCCGTCCTCTCCATGCTCCCTCCGCTCCCTAAATGTCTTCTTCCACCCTCGATGTCGCTTCAGCCAATCAGGTGACCGGTAGCCAGACCCGGTGCACCTGATTGGCTGAGAGGTGGGTCAGTGTTAGGGAATCGATTCCTCAACACAGCACTGTTGAACCAGGGAACGTACAGCTTGTGCGCCCTCTGGTTAACCATTTGGAAGCCGATTAGTGCCCAAGGCTCTAATTGGGAAGCCTATTACTGTAGAGCCTCTCACTCTAATCAGGCACTTCCAAAACCCACCCACCGCTGTTATTCAGATGGCTGGTGCTCAACAGGGGGCCAGACACCTGAACAGTGGGCGGCAGCAGCGACAATACATAGATTCATGCAATGCATGAATCTATGTATTGTTGATTGATGGGTGCAGGAGAGAGGGGGCGGCACTCCTGCTCCCACTATGGACACACCGCCACTGCTCTACTTTAATACAAGTTCTCTCGATTGCACCTGGACTTAGTGTGTATTATTGCCGCTGCTTCACATTGCACAGGTATGGACATTTTTTATGTAGTTATGTATGGTCCAGCTTCGACCATTGTAACTATTCCTATACCATACCTGGCCAATGCCCATGGAAGCTGCAAATCACAGAAGTAGACACCACTACTCCAGTGATCTCCACTTCCTGGTCCCACTCTGAGCAGCCGCCCTGCTGCATTGTGAACACAGGAAGTCAGCCACTAGGCATGGACGCCATTTAAGAATGCTTTGCAGTTTCTGAATAAATGCAAAGCGGTCTCTGGTTGCACGAGGTGGAGCAGTAATGTCAAGGCCAAATGTGGCCCAAGCTGGACCAATGTAAGTAAGTCTAAAATATCCATACCTAGAATTCTTCTTTGAATCGTAAAAGTGGAAAGTTAAGTCAGTATTACTTTAAGTTGGATTATACATTATAACATTACAGTATACAAATGTTGCCTGATGTGCTTTTTATGCCACAGCTTTTTTCTTAATCAGGCCATGGTTGCCTACTACATACCAGCAGAATTCCTGGACCTACAATGTTGGACGCAGTACCTGTTGTAAAAAATTTGCAGTTTCCATGTGATATTAATAAACGTGAAAAGGCTTGTGATGACCAGTACTGTAGGAGAGAGAGAGAGAATTGTTTGAAGCCCCATAAATGGTGTGCTATTCACATAAAGAAAGTAACTTTACAGGTGTAGTGTATTATAAATTAAAAACTGCCATTTCTGATTATTCTATGTTCATAGAGTACAGTGTACAATATACTGTACATTTTGTACAATTTATAGTTGATGCTTTGGTGGGTCCTTCTTAATTCAGTCTGATACTAAATACAATAAATTTTGATTGTGATGTAAGAATTATGAAATAAATATCCCCCGTCGAAATGTCGAGAGGCAGCGAATGTACTTGTGTGGTTATCACTACTGACCATTTTGCATAAACAATGAGCGCTTTAAGTCAACTGAGCTCTTGTCTTTTATGCACAGCGATTGTGCCAAGAATGGTTTCAATTTTATTTTGGAGCATGTTGCATATTAACACAGCTTTACTATTGTATTTTAGTCTAAACTTCAATTTGGCAGTCCATTTTACCTTGGAAGACTTCTTTTGGCAAGGTTATTATTTATTAAAGAGTTTCCAGAATTGTAAAAGTACAAAAAAAGAAGAATCATTAAATATATTTGTATTGATTTTATCGTAAAGGTTCTTCCTTCTTTGGGAAATGTCTGCTTTGAATCTGATGTGATATCTCTGTAATGATGGTTTCTGTGGTGGTGAGATCTTTGCACAAGTGCAGTGCAATTATGAGGAGGATGCCACTCTCCCTGTTAAATTTTCTTTATATTATGCAGCAGGCAGAGGTTGAATTTACTAAGGTGGGTGGTAACATTTGGTCATTGGGGTATCCAAGATTTAACATATGGAAACCCAGCTATTTAAAGCGGGGGTTCACCCTTAGAGGGCACTTTTCCCCCTTAGATTCCTGCTCGTTTTTACTAGGGGAATCGGCTATTTATTTTAAAATATGTGCAGTACTTACCCGCTTACGAGATGCATCCTCTCCGTCGCTTCCGGGTATGGGCTTCGGGAATGGGCGTTCCTTCTTGAGTGACAGTCTTCCGAGAGGCTTCCGACGGTCGCATCCATCGCGTCACGATTTTCCGAAAGAAGCCGAACGTCGGTGCGCAGGCGCAGTATAGAGCCGCACCGACGTTCGGCTTCTTTCGGCTACGAGTGACGCAACGGATGCGACCGTCGGAAGCCTCTCGGAAGGCTGTCACTCAAGAAGGAACGCCCGCTCCCGAAGACCCATACCCGGAAGCGACGGAAGAAGATGCAGCTCGAAAACGGGTAAGTACAGCTCATATTTTAATACAAATAGCCGATTCCCCTAGACCGAACGAGCAGGAAGCTAAGGGGATAAAAAAATTTTTTTTACAAATGGGTGAACTCCCGCTTTAATCAGTAAACCAATCTTTACTTTTTTTTTGTACTTTATATGTTTATTTGTTTTTTTCTTTTCTTTACATAAAACAGCATATGGAAAGGCACAGGGCAAATACTCTGCCAAAAACAAACATGAATACAATCCTCTTGACAAAAAAAAATACATACATATTCGCTCTGGACCCTCCCATAAACTCCCTCACTAAATCTTCCCACTCTAACCCTTTTCTTAGTCATCACTCTCTCTCACAGAGAGACAAGTGATGCATCTGCCCTTTCCCAGCTCCCCCCCCCCCCCCCAAAAAACGAGAGAAAAAAAAAAAGAAGAGAAAAAAAATAAAAAAAAATAAAAGAGGGGGAGAGAGGAGGGGAACCCCATCCTCTCCCTCCCTTAAACCACAATTCATAACAGGAAAGTCGGTTTATCCTTCATATTATATTTTACATTATAATTCCCTGCGCGTATCCGATTCTTCATTTATCAGGTTCAGTCATTAATCTTTTCCCCTCATCTGAATTTTTAAACAAATTCCAGCTCTTCCACGTTTCTTTGTATAGTTTATTTTTACCCTTAGCTGAGAGAACTAGGTCTTCCATAGCTTCTATATCTCTAACTCTATTTATCCACTCTAAAACTGTTGGTGACGTAGTATCCCTCCACCGTAAGGGTATACCTGCTTTAGCTGCATTCACCAAATGACACAGTACTGAGTTCCGATAAGTCTGAACTGGGATCTCAGATAGGTGAAGTAGTAAAAAAGCTGGATCATTGGGTATTTTTAACTCAGAATTTTTTTGCAAGATTCTCATAATTGACAACCAATAAACTCTTATTTTTTTACAAAACCAAAATATATGAATCAATGTCCCGCTTTCTTCTCCACATCTCCAACATCTGTCAGAATTTTCATTGCAGAATTTTTTGAGTCGTACTGGAGTATGGTACCACTGCATCAAGATTTTATAGTTTAATTCTTGAATTCGTGTACAGATTGAAGAGTTTAGAGTCAAAAAGATAATCTGTTTACGTTGTAATGCAGAGAAGGTCCTATCTAGGTCCTTCTCCCATTTGTTAAGGCCTGGTATCTCCTGATCCTCCCTAAATTTATTTAATAGTCCATACATTTTAGAGATCCCTCGGGCTAGTGGTTCTAAATCATTACAGTACGACTCAAAGATTGTTAACTGACAATGAAAATGACTTCCCGGGCCTAATGATCTAAAAAAATGACTTAATTGCAACGCCTGCCAGATATTGACTTCAAAAGGACCTCCTATTTGTATTAATGTTTTAATCGATGGCCAGTTTTCTGATATAATAAAATGTGAGGCCTGATATACTCCTTTCTCTATTAATAACCGGAAAGATCCTCTTTCATTACCCGGACTAAAACTTGGGTTCCCCAATATGGGAAACAAAGGTGATCGCACTGTGGAAAAGTTCCCGTTTTGACATATACGTGCAATCTTTACTTAAAGCAAACCTCCAGCCAAAAATAACAAGATCAAAGTGAATAGCCCATTTAATAATAATAATAAATAAAAAAAAGCTTTTTTTGATATATTCACCTTCAATACAAAGATGTCCCCCGCAGTATCTTTTTCTGCCATTAGATGCGGTGTCAATATTGGCAGCAAATTTTGATTTAGTTTTAGCCCTATTTTAGTCATCTGCAATTGTTTTCATTTTAGTCATTAAATGTACCTCCAATAAATTTTAGTCCTAAAGACTAAAATCATTTCCCTGCTCCCAATATTGCTTTTATCTAATTGTGATCACTTTAACCACTTGCCGCCCGCCAATGACAGATTGACGGCGGCAAAGTGGTTGTAGAATCCTGACCGGACGTCATATGACGTCCTCAGGATTCTGAGCCGCTGCGCGCCCCCGGGGGCGCGCATCACGGCGATCGTTGTTGCGGGGTGTCAGTCTGACACCCCGCAACACCGATCTCGGTAAAGAGTCTCTCACGGAGACTCTTTACCACGTGATCAGCTGTGTCGAATCACGGCTGATCACGATGTAAACAGGAAGAGCCGTTGACGGCTCTTCCTCACTCGCGTCTGACAGACGCGAGTAGAGGTGAGCCGAACGGCTGCTCTCCTGACAGGGGGGGTTCGCGCTGATTGTTTATCAGCGTAGCCCCCCCTCGGATCGCCACATGGACCACCAGGGAAGCCCACCCTGGACCACCAGGGAAGGGC
Organism: Rana temporaria; assembly: GCF_905171775.1. Classification (NCBI taxonomy): domain Eukaryota; kingdom Metazoa; phylum Chordata; class Amphibia; order Anura; family Ranidae; genus Rana; species Rana temporaria. Next base: position 402,164,591 of record NC_053490.1, read on the forward strand.
AGATAAAAAAAAAAAGGCTAAAAAAAAAAAAAAAAAAAAGGCAAAAAAAAAGGGGCAGATCAAAGGCAAAAAAAAAAAAAAAAAGGTTGTAAAAAAAAAAGCATTAAAAAAAAAATGATGCCAATCAGTGCCCACAAATGGGCACTGACTGGCAACATAGGTTAATCAGTGCCGCCCCAGTGTCCATCAGTGCCACCCTACAGTGTCCATCAGTGCCACCCCACAGTGCCCATCCATGCCCAGTGCCCACCTATCAGTGCCCATCTGTGCCACCCATAAGTAGCCATCAGTGCCACCCATAAGTGCCGCCCATGAGTGCCCATCTGTGCCGCCTATGAGTGCCCAGTGCCGCCTGTGTGCCCATCAGTGCCGCCTATGTGTGCCCATCATTGCCGCCTATGTGTGCCCATCAGTGCCGCATACAAGCGCCGCCAATCAGTGCCACCTCATCTGTGCCCATCAGTACTACCTCATTGATGTCCATCAGTGCCATCTCATCGGTGCCCATCAGTGCCGCCATATCAGTGCCCGTAATTGAAAGAGAAAACTTACTTATTTACAAAAAAATTTACAGAAAAAAATAAAAACGTATTTTTTTTCAAAATTTTCAGTCTTTTTTTAGTTGTTGCGCAAAAAAAAATAATCGCAGAGGTGATCAAATACCACCAAAAGAAAGCTCTATTTGTGGGAAAAAAAGCACGCCAATTTTGTTTGGGTACAGTGTAGCATGACCGCGCAATTGCCATTCAAAGTGCGACAGTGCTGAAAGCTGATTGGCTTGGGCGGGAAGGTGTATACGTGCCCTGTATGGAAGTGGTTAAATTTTGTATGTTGGTTTTTTATCAAATGGTGACCTGCACCATTGGGAGCACTCCCTCTCTTTCATGTTCTTGGACATGAGTTTTTTTGGTTCCATTTGGTCATCGTCACCCCAGTTGGGGTTACCACTTTCCAAGCTTACTGAATATCTTTGGATTACCTCTGGATTTCGTGGGTCGTTTGGTCCGTCCACAGGATCAGGTGATCTATGTTTGATTGATGAACAGCTGTGTTTGTTGGTTCCATTTGCAGCCACTTCCGTCCAGATTCCATCTAGAAGCTACCCAAGCCTTCCTGGATCCTTTGGCATTTCTGGCCTTCCAGACGGTTGGGAGTATCCATGCCTGATTGATCCGTTGTCGCTGACAGTCGGGTCCAACAGTTCCACTTAGTCTGGTGGTCTACATAATACAAGCCACTTCCTCTAAGCCTATGCTGTCCTGGACTCATCCCAGTCTGTGACTGTCAAATGAGCTTATCTCTCTGTCACTTAGGGCCAGATTCACAGTGAGAGTACGCCGGTGTATCTCCTGATACGCCGGCGTACTTTCAAATTTGCCGCGTCGTATCTTTAGTTTGAATCCTCAAACCAAGACACGACGGCTTCTGGCTTCGATCCGACAGGCGTACGGCTTCGTACGCCTTCGGATCGTAGGTGCAATACTTTGGCGCCCGCTGGGTGGAGTTCGCGTTGTTTTCCGCGTCGGGTATGCAAATTAGCGTTTTCCGGCGATCCACGAAGGTACACGCGGCCGTTGCATTCTCTTACGTCGTCGCTAGTCGGCTTTTCCCGGCGTATAGTTAAAGCTGCTATTTTGCGGCATATAGATAGACTTGCCATGTTAAGTATGGCCGTCGTTCCCACGTCGAAATTTCAATTTTTTTTTTCTTTTGCGTAAGTCGTCCGTGAATAGGAAAGGGTGTAGCTCATGTCTAAGTTCAATAAATTACGTTGTTGCGACGTCATTTAGTGCAAAGCACGGCGGGAATTTTTGAACCGGAGCATCAGTTCAATCGGCGCGGGGCCCCCCTTTATTTAAATGAATCACGCCCCCTACCCGCCGATTTGAATTCTTGGTGTTAAATCATCACATGGTACCAGAAGTCGGGTCAGAAGAGTCATGGTAGCAAACAACAACACAGAACATTCCATCCCTGGATTTAGAATCGGGGGATATATCTGAAAACTGGTCACAACTGTGAGAGGGAATAGTCCCGAAGTTCAGCGGCCCCTTCGGGGATGCGCTACAGACATTATTTCATTTATTCAATATTTTAGCTGAAGGCGTCAAAAATGTCACACATAAAGAACATGGTAAACTGGACACTATGGGCCAGACTGTCAGCACATAGGTCAAGTAATTTATGGAGAGCAGCTTTTTTGGAAAATAGTCATATTCCGCAAAGACGTAAAGTAGAATATTTCAGAACTTGTATCACATTAATTGACACATAAGATAATTTAAATGGAAAATAACTTTTTAAGGCTCTGAAATCCATGGCACAGCATATTTAAAGTTTTCGGAATTTAGCATGATATCATCAGAGGGATTGCATAGTTCCATTAGTGGTTCCCAAAAGAAAAATTCTCAATAAAACAACTTGGGATATACTTTTTAAGTTATTTACAGTATTTTTATAAGCTGTTAAAGAGAAGCAAAGGACAGTTCCTTCCATATCAGCCAAAATGTAAGCGCCGAGACAAAATTCAAGCCGCAAGTCTGTATGCTCAAGCCCAGCATCACAACCACTTTACCACATTTTATTTGGATCTGTACCCTGTTTTCAACACTGAATAATAAATTCCATTACTTCCAAGTGAGAACATCATTGCTAAAATCACACATGAATAGCACAGAGGATATTGCTCACCTACCTTTCATTCATGTGTATGAGTTTGATCCTGAATTCTGTCCTGTGTGCTGCTATCATCACTACTTATTGTCTGCTATTAGTTGGCCCATCCAAAAAAGCCTCCTGCGCTTGCATGTACATGCTATAGGCACTGTGGCCCAGATTCACATAGAATCGCGGCGGCGTAACGTATCGTAGATCTGTTACACCGCCGCAAGTTTTCATCGCAAGTGCCTGATTCACAAAGCACTTGCGAGAAAACTTCCGCCGGCGGCCTCCGGCGTAAGCCCGCGTAATTCAAAGGGGCGTGTGCCATTTAAATTAGGCGTGCTCCCGCGCCGGACCTACTGCGCATGCTCCCTTTTGAATTTCCCGCCGTGCTTTGCGCGAAGTGACGTCATTTTTTCGAACGGCGACGTGCGTAGCGTACTTCCGTATTCCCGGACATCTTACGCAAGAAGGAAAAATTTTCAAATTTCGACGCGGGAACGACGGCCATACTTTATACAGCACATACGTGTGCTGTGTAAAGTTAGGGCACCAAAAACGACGACTAACTTTGCGACGGGAAACTAGACTAGCAGCGACGTAGCGAACACGAAAAACCGTCGTGGATCGCCGTAACTCCTAATTTGCATACCCGACGCTGGTTTACGCAAACTCCCCCCAGCGGCTGCCGCGGTATTGCATCCTAAGATCCGACAGTGTAAAATAATTACACCTGTCGGATCTTAGGGCTAACTATGCGTAACTGATTCTATGAATCAGTCGCATAGTTAAAAAGACCCTAAAACAGAGATACGACGGCGTATCAGGAGATACGCCGTCGTATCTCTTTAGTGAATCTGGGCCTGTATTCCTTATTCCAATCTTGACTCAAATGGAAATGCCCCTCTTTGCTGTCCTCTTAAGCTTTGGGTAGTCTGAACAAGCTGCAACCAGGCCCGGACTGGCCATAGGGCAAATGCCCGGTGGGCTGCGGCCACCCGCTCCGTGACATGCTGCTGATCAAGCCGCACAGCGGGAGTTAAGCGACGACCGCGGCCTGGACAGGGTTAACACAGGCCGCGGCTGCCGCTCGCCTACCGCTATGCGGCCATACCTGTCATCTCTGGCGGAACTAGCGGCTGCATGGGCTGGGCTGTGTGTCTCTCTCACACACAGCTCAGCCTCAGAGCCGCTCTGATAGTTCCGCTCTCCACTCCTCCTCGTCCAGCCATGAGCGTCCGCACAGGTGGGGAGAGCTGCAGGCTGCAGTCCGGAATGTTTCCCCCGCTGGCCCCCCTTCTCATGTTGGCAGCATGGTAAGAGAAGTCTTTACAGCCCGTTCTTCTCCCCTCCCCATTGGCCACAGCGGAGACCAATCACAGAAAAATAGAGGGCATCATGGGAAATAGTCCCAGAGATAGGTGGCCCAGTTGTTATCAGTGGGGAGCAGACTACATTCCCCAGCATGCACTCTGTTGGGGGAAAGAGAAAACCAGGAAATAGGCTGAGCAGGCTGCAGCTACTACAGGAGACATAGAAAAAGAAAGAGGACTGTGCTGGGGGAACTAATAGCCCCAGCATCACCAGAGAGTGCCACACTTTACCCTCACCACCAGAGAGCGCCAAGCTGTACCTGCACCACCAGATAGCGACATGCTGTACCCGCACCACCAGATAGCAACACACTGTACCCGCACAACACCAGAGAGCGCAACGCTGTGCCCGCACAACACCAGAGAGCGCCACGCTGTACCCGCACAACACCAGAGAGCGCCACGATGTGCCCGCGCCACCAGAGAGCCACGCTGTGCCCGCGCCACCAGAGAGCCACGCTGTGCCCGCGCCACCAGAGAGAGCCACGCTGTGCCCGCGCCACCAGAGAGAGCCACACTGTATTGACGCAACCAGAGAGAGCCACGCTGTACCTGCGCCACCAGAAAGAGCCACGCTGTACCCGCGCCACCAGAGAGCCACACTGTACCCTTTACCCTCACCACCAGAAAGCGTCAAGCTGTACCTGCACCACCAGAGAGCACCACGCTGTACCCGCACCACCATATAGCGACAAGCTGTACCTGCACCACCAGATAGCGACATGCTGTACCCGCACAACACCAGAGAGCGCCACGCTGTGCCCGCGCCACCAGAGAGAGCCACGCTGTGCCCGCGCCACCAGAGAGAGCCACGCTGTGCCCACGCCACCAGAGAGAGCCACACTGTATTGACGCAACCAGAGAGAGCCACGCTGTACCTGCGCCACCAGAAAGAGCCACGCTGTACCCGCGCCACCAGAGAGCCACGCTGTACCCTTTACCCTCACCACCAGAGAGCGTCAAGCTGTACCTGCACCACCAAAGAGCACCACGCTGTACCCGCACCACCAGATAGCGACACGCTGTACCCACACAACACTAGAGAGCGCCACGCTGTACCCGCACAACACCAGAGAGCGCCACGCTGTGCCCGCGCCACCAGAGAGCCACGCTGTGCCCGCGCCACCAGAGAAATCCACACTGCCCGCGCCAACAGAGAGAGCCACGCTGTACCCGCGCCAACAGAGAGAGCCACGCTGTACATGCGCCACCAGAAAGAGCCACGCTGTACCTGCGCCACCAGAAAGAGCCACGCTGTACCCGTGCCACCAGAGAGCCATGCTTTACCCGCACCACCAGAGAGAGCCACGCTGTACCCGCACCACCAAAGAGAGAGCAACAATGTACCCTCACCACCAGAGAGAGCCATGCTGTACCCGCACAACACCAGAGAGCGCCACGCTGTGCCCGCGCCACCAGAGAGCCACGCTGTGCCCGCGCCACCAGAGAGAGCCACGCTGTGCCTGCGCCACCAGAGAGAGCCACGCTGTGCCCGCGCCACCAGAGAGAGCCACGCTGTGCCCGCGCCACCAGAGAGAGAGCAACAATGTACCCTCACCACCAGAGAGAGCCATGCTGTACACGCACCACCAGAGAGAGAGAGCCATGCTGTACCCGCACCACCAGAGAGAGAGCCACGCTGTACCCGCACCACCAGAGAGAGAGCCACGCTGTACCCGCACCACCAGAGAGAGCGCCATGCTGTCCAGCACCACCAGAGAGAGAGTAGGTCAGTGTCAAGGGGCAGTGTGGGGACAATAGGAGACAAAGAGTACTAGCATTGTATGGCCAAAATAGGACTGGGACACTGTGATAAAAATGGGACTGCACTGTAAAGGAGCAATGTAATCATAGCAGGGCCCCTTTGCAGTGCAGTCCCCTTTATATCACTGTGTCCCTGCCCATTACAGTGTGGAGAACCGTCACCAGCCACCCCCATGAATGTCGACAAACCCCCCCCAGTGACCGGGCTGCTCAGTCTAAAAATGCCCGGGCCTATTTTTTGTCCCAGTCCGGGCCTGGCTGCAACCATAAATAAACAGATGGCACACCAGCCAAGTGCATTATCCCTAACCACTTCAGCTCCGGAATATTTTACCCCCTTTATGACCAGGCCGTTTTTTGCTATTTAGGGCTTTCACACTGGAGAAATAGCAGCCGCTGTTTAGGGTTGGTTTGCAGGCGATATATTTAGCACAATAGCGCCTGCAAACCGCCCCAGTGTGAAAGGGGCCTAAGGGTCTATTAACCACTAGCCGACCAGCCGCCGCAGTTATACGGCAGCAGGTCGGCTCGGCTGCGCAAAATCACGTAGGTATACGTCATTTCGCATTCCAGCCATTAGGGGCGCACCCCCTGCTCACCCTTGGTGCCGATGCGCGTGCCCGGCGGGCGCGATCACCGCCGGGCACCCGCGATCGCTCGTTAAAGAGCAAGAACCGGGAGCTGTATGTGTAAACACACAGCTCCCGGTCCTGTCAGGGGGAGAAATTACTGTTCGTCTGTTCATACAATGTATGAACAGAGATCTGTCATTTCCCCTAGTCAGTTCCACCCCTCTTCAGTTAGAACACACCTAGGGAACATAATTAACCCCTTTCTCGCCCCCTAGTGTTAACCCCTTCCCTGCCAGTGGCATTTTTACAGTAATAAATGCATTTTTATAGCACTGATCGCTATAAAATGCCAATGGTCCCAAAAATGTGTCAAAAGTGTCCGAAGTATCCGCCATAAGGTGTGCATGGGCACATAGGCTAACATAGAGGTGTGTTTAATGGGTGAAGAAAAAAACCCCCCACCAAAATCGTGTAAAGTAGGCATTTTTGAAGCCCTGTGTGTATGAGGCCATAAAAAAAGATTGCTACTTTTCACTAATAAACAAAACCTTTAAACAGTGTTCATTTTCTACAAATGTGTCTATTATACAAGGTTTTACTCTGCTTATTAGGTATTCATTAGCTACCAAACGATCCATGTGGCTTCCTTTACATCACCGAGAATGTTACAATTAAAATCTGAAACAAACAGCTAAGCATAGCAGTAGCAGTCTGCCAAAAAGCTTTATTTATTTTGGCTACAGAACGAAAACCTCTGGCTGTAGCTTTTGGCTGGAGGTTATGTGTACTTTATGCTTAAAGGGAAACTTAAAATTACTCTTTTATGATTAACACTAGGAAGATAACACATTATAAGCATATAAACATACAATATACTAGTACTTTGCAGACTTTAAAACGGCATGATATAAGTTTCAGTAAAGAAGAATGTTCAGGGATAACAACAGAGGGTTTTACTTGATTTTGTAGCAAAATGCATTTTTCTATATACGGTAATGAATTTTGTCTTATTTGCATCGGGAGGGCAGCAATAGCTACATAAAATCTGTATATGTTTGTTTATTCCACGTGTTTAGGTTCCTCAAACAGTAACAAAGCCATACTGTAGAGGTAATTGGCCTTCAGGGACCGATTGCAGTTAGTGTGTGTAACTGTTGTAGGAATACTAAACTGCAGGTTCCGCATGGGTGGGGACTGAAGTCAATGGCTCACTGATCTGTAGAATACATTAGCACCATATAATGAAATAAAGATAAGCAAAGCAAACATTGTTGTATAATGTACTGGTGCTTTGCAAATGCTGTGTTAGCATTAGCAGGGGTAAGCAACCTGGGGCCCTCCACCATAGTGCTCTATTAATAAAGGAGGTGGACCTTTCATTTATCTGCCCATCCTCTGGTGTTTCTGGAAGGAACCAGAAGATTTTGGGGAAGGTTAGAGTTCTGAAAGTTTCATCTAAGACAGCTGTCACGGGGGCAAGGGACACATGTCATTGAATGTAAATACTATCCTTAATGCTTTCATTTTTTTTATCAACGTCAGCTTTAAAAGAGACGTTTGGGATTATATAAAAACAAACAATTATACTCACCTACGTGGATACAGAATTGATCCAATGCTGCATCTGATCCCCACAGCGCTGATAGTGAGAACTGAGCAAGCAAGCCAAACACAGCTGATTGCTCAGCTCTCCCCCTTTGTTCTGAGCAAAGAGCTGTGACTATCAGTCACCGACTCTCTGCTCTCCCCTCCAGCGCTCACTGGGCTGTGGGAAAGGGCAAGAATGGTTGGCTCAGGCTCTCAGCACTTCACTGAGAGGCTGTGCCAGCTGCCGATCAAGGATTCTGGGAAGATCCTGATCTTTCCCCAGCCAGGACAGGGTTCTGCGACATCAGCTTTAGCCAGCTGTTGACTGAAAATGGTCACAGAAGTGCAGAACGAGCTGCACTCCTGTAAACCATAGGAGAAGTATGTTACTTCTGCTTTAGATAATTTGGTTATGCACAGGATAAGATTCTGGCATACATTTACATATGTCAAAGGGTACTTGAGGAAAACTAATACACAACAGGGGTTACTTAGTAAATAGTTAAGTGTACACGGCTCAGTAAATCTGACTGATCTGGACAGTTTGAAGACCCTGTAGGTGGACACAAAACCATACTGTGTATATCCAACTGACACAGCATTACATATTTGAACAATTTCTTTTATCCTTTCTTGGCAGCACTCTCATTTTGTAGAACATGTGCAGCGCTCTGATTATTTCATTTGGCTCTGTTCCCCTTACATAGCAATCATATTCCTTTCATGAAGGGACCTGTGAGTACTGAATAATCTATTAGGCAAATTATCCAGCATGAACCTTTGTAGACATGCATTATATATATAAATCTTTCTAATTAAAATGACTGGAGGGATTTTTTTTTTGGTCCATTTTACTGAGCTGCTGTATAATTAAACGTCAACATATTCCATTCAGTTTACACACTGTGTGGCAGTTTTTGATAAAGATTTTAGGCACCTATAATTATGTTATTAAACATTTTGGTTGTATGTTATAATGTGGTAATTAAAATAAAGAGATACCATATCTAATAATTAAATGCTTCACCAGAAATGTATGTAGTGGGCTTGTGGGAAAACATTAAGGTAAGTCAACCAAAAATAAAATTAACATATCATTGCTAGATGGGGACCATTTGGTTCTCATGGGGTAGATTCAGACAACAATTACGCCGGCGTATCCATAGATACGCCGCGTAATTGCTAAGCTGCGCCGGCGTATCTACTTTCTGTATTCAGAAAGCTAGATACGCCGAAATTAGCCTAAGATACGACTGGCATAAGTCTCTTACGCCGTCGTATCTTAGGGTGCATTCTCACAATGGCCGCTAGGTGGCGCTCTCGTAGTTTTCAGCGTAGAGTATGCAAATTACCTACTTACGCCGATTCACAAACGTACGTGCGCCCGGCGTTCGTTTTTTACGTCGTTTGCGTTAAGGCTTTTTCGGCGTAACGTTGCTCCTGCTATTAGGAGGCGCAGCCAATGTTAAGTATGGACGTCGTTCCTGCTTCGAAAATTGAATTTTTTACGTCGTTTGCGTAAGTCGTTCGCGAATAGGGCTGGACGTAATTTACGTTCACGTCGAAACCAATACGTCGTTACGCCGTACTTGGAAGCAATGCACACTGGGATATGTACACGGACGGCGCATACGTCAGGTCATCCTAAATTTACATAAAACACGCCCCCCTTCCACATTTGAATTACGCGCGCTTACGCCGGCCCCATTTACGCTACGCCGCCGCGACTTATGGAGCAAGTGCTTTGTGAATACTGCACTTGCTCCTGTAAGTTGCGGAGGCGTAGCGTAAATACACTACGCTGCACCACCGTAACTTATAGCGCAGCTACCTGAATCTACCCCCTTGTCTTTTAGACCAATGTTTCTCAACTCCAGTCCTCAAGTCCCCTCAACAGGTCATGTTTTTAGGCTTCCCATTATTTTGCACAGGTGATTTGATCAGTTTCACTGCCATAGTAATTACCACAGCCGGAAATCCTAAAAACATGACGTGTTGGGGCTACTTGAGAACTGGAGGTGAGAAACATTGTTTTAGACAACCGGGAAACTAGATCTTTACAACGCTGTATCCTGGCCTAGGGCAGCACTTTGCAGGGGGGGCAGCACAGAAAGAGTCCCCGCCGGCTTCTGCCACACCGTTAGTGTTACGCAAGCTGCTTCCAATTTTGACTGTCCTATCAGTCTGGACCACAAACCTTCCTCACTGTGCTATATGTTTTCTACTGCACCATTGGCATGGTTATATCGTCTCAGTCCTCTCCATAAAATGATCAGAAATTTGTGCTTGAAGTAGAACTATAGGCAACACTTTTTTATAGTCAAACAGGAAGTGAGATTTAAGTGAAATTAAGGGAATCCATTTCCCCCCCCCCAGGCCCTAAGAAATAATCTCCCTACTCGAACAATTTAGGGCTCGTCTTAAACAGAAAGGAGCGTGGCCTTGACAGGAAGGGGTGGGTCATATTTAAATTAGGGGGTGCACGAGTTTAGTCAGGCCTAGGGCAGCGCAAAACCTAAATACACCACTGGATCTTTACACTCATTCCACCAGGTCCATAATGTTCTTCACTTGTCCAGTTCACATGGTTGCACTGATTCTTTCTGGGAGTTCTAACAACGAACAGCAGAAGCTGTAAGTAGAAACTGTCGGATTTGTATACAAATCAATGGTCAGCGCCTCTGCTGTTCGCATATACCGTCTCATCTGAGCAGTTACATATAAATAGAACCTCTAACCAACAATGGCCATGGTCAGTGTTTCTGCTGAGTTTTAGACGTACACAAACTATTAGTATTAGTACAAAGTATTTGTATACTGCAATAGCAAAAATAATTTCTTACAAATACGCACCCTGTGGATAAAATTCTCCCACCCCTTCATGTGTGTAGCATGTTGTAGGCATCATGGAAATAGAGCTCTGGAAATTCAATTTTATCTTGGGATTCTAAAACCAAATTTTAGATCCACTGGGCATGAAATATGTGGCTGTTTCCCAAATATCCTCCAGGTCGAGTGCTACATGTTTTGCATCTCTGTGCTGCTGATCTGCAGCCGTTTTTAGCTTATATACATGCACATGCTCCAGGGTCTGCAGTGCATCATTACTGAGCACTGGCTCCCTGATAGTGATAACAATTACGTAGGCCTGCTCAATTAATTTTTGCACAGTTACAACTTGGAGACAATTGTCATCCTATATCAGAAAGGTCCATGGTCAGGCACTGACCATGGACCTTCAAGACAGGATCACCAGGTATAATTTTAACGAAAGATTTAAAGAGACAAATAACTACAACTGAATGACATTTTGGAAGAACTCTACTTGGAAATGGCAAAATAATAATTAGCCCAGGAACTTTAATAATAAAAGAATCCAGTTCAATCTTGAGCTGTCTCCCTCAATGCTTCCTTTCTGCCATGAGATGCTAACACATGGAATGACGGCTAAGGTCATACCACTAATTTCTTTGATCCCAGACTGCCAATGGCCTGTGCTTGGGGTGGAATCACTATGGCAGGCTAGTCAAAACTGCTACACTAAATGGTGCTTCCATATCCTTATGTGGGGGTGGAGTTTTTAGAGAGTTTTACAATGTTAAAGCACATATGAGATTCTAGAGATTATGTTTAGATATACTTAAAAAACATTTTTTGGGGGAGTAGCACCATACATATTAATTGCAGACGGCTGCTTCTGCTTAAAGTCCTCTCTACTATACCTCCTCACAGCTGCCGATACTGCCCTGCGCAGCTTTCTTCCATGCTGTGAAAGTTAACTGAAACTGCTGCTACTAAAAAAGTTGCACTAATTGCCCAGCCCTTCTGCCTTCTCTGCCATTCACATAATTCACATTACAATACTCCTACAATGCAAGGCAATCTGTGAATGAACAGTGAAGTCCTGTCAGGCACGGACTGGCCATTGGGACTACCGGGAGTTTCCTGGTGGGCCGATGGCTCAGTGGGCCGGTCAGGTGCAGTCTTCTAGCCGCTCCTCTCTGACAGTGAGTAATCGCAATTTCACTCCTGTCAAGAGAAGCAGCAGCCGTCACTTGCTGGAGTGAGTATTAGCCTTTCTGCTCCCTCCCGCCCTATAGGGGGAGATAGACAGCCGGCAGACTTTCCTTCCTCTCTCCCCTTATCACTTGTCACTTATCACATGACTGGAGAGAGGAACAATACTGCCTTTCTGGAGAGCTGTGAATGAGTACATTTGGGAGGGGGAGGAGAGGGGGGCACTCTGATTCAAGGGGGGGGCACACTAATGGGGGACACCCTGGTGCAATGGGGGACACTCTGATGCAAGGGGTAAACTCTGATGAGGGACACTCTAATGCAATGGGTGACACTCTGATGCAAGGGGGGACACTCTGATGCAAGGGGGCACACTGATGCAAGGGGGGCAGTCTGATGTAAGGGGGAACACTCTGATGTAAGGGGGGACACTCTAATGCAAAGGGGGCTCTCTGGGGCAAGGGGGGCACACTTTGATGCAAGAGGGGGACACTCTGATGCAAGGGGGGCACTCTGATGTAAGGGGGACTCTCTGATGCAAGGGGGGACACTGAAGGGGAACACTAATGCAAGGGGGATCTCTGATGCAAGGGGGGGACACTCTGATGCAAGGGGGACTCTAATGGGGGACACTCTGATGCAAGAAAAACTCTGATGTGGGACACTCTGATGCAAGGGAGACTCTGATGGGGGATACTCTGATACAAGGGGGGCTCTGATGGGGGGACACTGATGTAAGGGGGACTCTGATGCAAGGGGGACACTTAAATTTAAAGTGGGCCGGTCTGGATGAAGTCCAGGGCCAAATTTCTGTCCCAGTCCAGCCCTGGACCTATACACATTTAGCCAGATTCAGAGAGAGTTACGCCGGCGTATCAGTAGATACGCCGACGTAACACGGAATCTGCGCCGTCGTAAGTTTAAGTGTATGCTGAAACTGAGATACACTTAAACCTATCTATCTAAGATACGACAGCCTGCGCCGTCGTATCTTAGGGTGCAATTTTTCCGCTGGCCGCTAGGTGGCGCTTCCGTTGAGTTTGGCGTAGAAAATGTAAATGCCTAGATACGCCGATTCACGAACGTATGTGCGCCCTTCGCAGTAAAGATACGCCGTTTGGGCGGAGCCAACGGCCGACATGTGAGCAGCGCTGGTCCGGAGCTCCGTGCAGGGCAGACGAATCCTGACCTAATCCTGGGCGACAGAGCAGCCAAACACCGCAGGCAGAGACATCCCCCGACTCCGGATCCTGTGCTGCCCATGCTGGGATGGTCAAATACGGCCGTGCACCGATGGCAACTCCGGAACAACGCCCGGTCCACTTTGCCTGGAAGTCCCAAGATGGCGGCCGCCATGAGGCAGTAGTACAGGGCCCCAGCGCGGAACGGCCTCCGGAGGACGAATGGCCCTCACTATCCGACAACCAGGTGAGCCAGCTACCTCCCAGAACTAAGGGGCCGAAGCGGGGCACAAAGCAGGCCGGATTACAGCCACGGGAGGGGGGGGATGAGGCTTCTGAAGCAGGAGGAGGGGAGCCCTCCCTGAAGCAGATTATGGAGGCCATATACACGTGCCAGACTACCCTCACTGACCACATTGATGGTATCAGGACTGAACTGTCGTTCCTTAAACATGACGTGCAAACCATCAGGGAGAGAGCTGGGGAAGCTGAGCAGAGAATTAGTGACCTGGAAGATGTGGTGCGCCCTTTGGAGAATAAACTGCAGAACGTTCACTGTGAGGTGGGGGCTCATACAGATAAGCTATGGGACATGGAAGACCGCCAAAGGAGGAATAACATACGTTTGGTAGGCTTCCCTGAGAAGGCAGAGGGCAAACAGCCTGAGGACTTCCTTGAGCTCTGGCTAAAAGATACCCTGGCTGACACTACTTTTTCCCGTCTGTTTGCTATAGAGAGGGCACACCGCATTCCGTCTAAACCCCCTCCACCAGGTGCCCACCCGCGTCCTATGATTGCACGTATCCTACACTTTAGAGATCGTGAAAATATTCTGAGGGCAGCTCGCACTGTAGGAGATCTCCAATTCAATGGGAACAGGATCTCTATTTATCCTGATTTCTCTGCTGCTACGCAGAAACAGAGAGCCAGTTTCCTGCATGTTAAAAAGAGACTGAGAGATATGCATATGGCCTACAGTATGATGTACCCTGCGAAGCTCAGAGTGGTCGACGAGGGCAAAGTGTTCTTCTTCAATTCCCCTACAGAGGCTTCAAGATGGTTGGACACCAGGGGGAGGCCCAGTCCAAGAAATGACCACTAACTATATTACATAGGCTGGGCTCTTAATTTGGGCCGTTTTGTTTCTGCCTGCGCTCTGTTTGATGCTGAGACGGGTGTGGTCAATCCCACTGTGACTGTATGGCTCTGACACCCCGATTTTCCTGAACCGAGCCCTGCCCGGATTCACCAGCACACTTTATATATTGGTTTTTGAGTGGTTTGGGGGTAATTTTTCCTCCCCCCTTTTTTCCAAAAATTTTTTTTTGCTTTGCTGGTTTTTTTTGCTATGGAACTTTGACTTACTGAGTCCGTGTCAACGGCTATGTTAACATAGACTCCCTGGAGGGAGTAGGTGGTTGGGGGGTGAAACTGATATAATCCCCTGACAATTTGTTTGCTAAAGTTATGGGATACAGGCACTCGGCAGGTTGGGGCTGTGTGCAGGGTGGGGGGAGGGGTTCTATTTCTCTCTGTGAACTTGGGTCGTGTGTCGTTGTCTCTCTCTTGTTAAATCTCCACAGGTTACTATGGTGGACCGCACCGGAGGGGCCCGGAGAAGCCCTGGGTATGCACCTGCGATCCGTTACTTTACGAGATGACGGGTAAGATAACTGTGTTGTCCTGGAATGTCCGGGGTATGAACTCAAGGATTAAGCGTTCCCTGGTCTTTGACTTCATAAAGAGGTATAAACCCCATATTATCATGCTACAGGAGACACATCTCCAAGGTTCTAAGGTATTGGCGTTGAAAAAAGCTAATGTGATGAGGGTAATACATGCTGAGTATTCTACTTACTCTAGGGGAGTGGCCATTCTAGTCACTAAGAAGGCGGCTGCACATATTTTACAGGTTAAGAGCGACCCAAAGGGAAGGTATGCTGTTCTTGTCTGTCAAATGTTCGGGATCTGCATGACGCTAGTGTGTGTATATGTCCCTCCCCCCTTTTCCTTCCAGGTACTTGAAGAAATCCTTACAGCTGCAATACAGGTGGCCCAGGGTCCACTATTACTGTTAGGAGATTTTAATGTGGTGTCAGATGGGTTACTCGATAGACATGGGAGTGTGACTGGTCCACGCCATACTCTTTCCACCTGGTTGGACAACTACGCCCTCACTGATGTGTGGCGGTGTCGCAACCCTGGGGTCGGGGAATACTCATGTCACTCGGGGACGCATAGGACACTATCCAGAATTGATATGGTACTGTCCTCTGTGGATGCGTTACCTCTGGTCTCAGGAGTTAGATACCTCCCCAGGGCTCTCTCAGATCACTCTCCCATGGAGGTCACGCTGACTTTAGGTGTACCTGCTGGGAGACGTTTGTGGCGTATGAAAACGCAGTGGTTGGAGGAGGAATATGTGAAGATCAAATGTAAGACAGCTATTGATCTGTATTGGAGGGAGAATAGCTCCGGCACCTCGGTACCGATTCAATGGGACGCTTTTAAAGCAACTTTGAGGGGGGTGTTTGCCAAGGAAACTAGGGACTTTGCAAGGGCCTTAAACTTAGATGTGAAGCAGGCTGAACAGGCTACTGTAACTGCAGAACGACAGTATATTCAGACCCCATCCCCGGATACCTATAGCTCATGGCAGGACTTAACAAGACAATATAAAATACTACTGACGGATCAGACTATGAAACTGCAACTGAAACAGGCTAGGTCCATTTTTGAGTTTGGGGATAAGGGCGGCCGTCTGCTGGCATTTTTGGCAAAACCCCTATATGCCCCTACATCGATATTGCAGATTAAGCGCCCGACTGGGGAATTAGTGAGCGACTCTCAAGATATCCTGTCCACGTTCCGAGACTTTTATAATACACTATACCAGTCCCAATCTAGCTCTACAGTTCAGGACGTCTCTTCCTATCTAGACGATATGACTCTCCCATCTCTGACGCAAGGTGAGAGTGCTGCTCTTGACCAACCCATAACATCAGAAGAGGTGGCGGGGGCCATTGCTTCTTTTAAACCGGGAAAGTCGCCAGGCTTGGATGGCCTCCCGGCCGAATGGTATCAGTTGTATAAGGAGAGCTTAATCCCTCGCCTCCAAGCGGTGTTTAGCGACGCAGAAAGGGAGGGCATATTACCAGAGTCGATGCGTGAAGCACTGATTGTGGTAATACCGAAGCCGGGTAAGGACCCACTGGAGTGCGAGTCCTATCGGCCGATTTCTCTGATCAACACCGACGTTAAGGTGTTGGCAAAGATCTTGGCGGGTAGGCTACAGTCGGTAATACTGAAACTAATCCACTCAGACCAAACCGGCTTTATACCGGGGAGGTGCACTCAGATGAATCTGAGGAGGTTATATGTCAATTTGCAAGTGTCCCATGCTAACTCTGGTCGGAGGGTGGTGGCATCACTGGACACAAAAAAGGCATTCGACTCTGTGGAGTGGACCTACCTTTTTCCCCTACTTCTAAAACTGGGCCTGGGACCGAGATTTGTGAACTGGGTCAGGTTGCTCTATGTGGAGCCAAAGGCTAGTGTCAGGGTCAATGGCCTCGTTTCGGACTCGTTTCCGATCAGGCGGGGAACTAGACAGGGTTGCCCCGTCACCACTTTTATTCGCACTCGCCATAGAACCCCTGGCGACTAGGCTCAGGGATCGGGCAGACATTGCAGGGCTGCTGGTCGGGGACCTGGAGGAACGCGTGTCACTATACGCGGACGATATGCTCCTATACTTGGGCGATCCCGAGGACTCCCTGACAACCGCGTTTTCCTTGATCCGAGAGTTCGGTGATTTCTCTGGATTCCGGATCAATTGGTCTAAGTCGGCGCTCTTTCCTCTGGATCCACAGCCAGATTTAGCTCTACCTGCTCAGTTCCCCCTACAGGTGACAGACCGATTTAAGTACTTAGGAATAACCGTAGAATTACCTATAAATAAATTTTCGAAGACAAACTTATGGCCAATCATACGAGACTTCGAGGACAGGGTGAAAAAATGGAGGGACCTCCCGCTTACAATGCTGGGGAGAGCCAACCTGTTTAAAATGATCTTCCTCCCAAAATTTCTGTACATTCTTTCTAACGCCCCGGTGGGCATCCCCAGGAAGACCTTTAGATACATCGACTCCCTGCTGACCTCCTTTTTGTGGGGTGGTGGGGCAGTCCGGGTGGCACTGGCTGTGCTGCAGTTGCCGGTGGGGAGAGGAGGTCTGGCGATTCCTAATCTCCGTCTGTACTACCTGGCATCGCAGCTGGTTCATGCCCACTGGCGTATGTTCCCCCAGCTGAACAATGCCGCTGTAGCGGTGGAGGCAGCTGTGGCAACCTCATATGAGACATTGCTGAACTTTTTTCATAGAGGGGAGGTCCCGACAACAGATGGTAATCCTTAGATCAGCCAAAGCGGTGCTTGAGATATGTAGGAGACACACTTTGGACACCCCCCTGCACATGTCCCCTAATGCTCCGCTGTGGTTTAATCCCAGATTAACCGACATCTCTCTGCTGGAAGATGGACATAGGTGGGCCAAATTTGGCCTGGTTTACTTACATCAACTATTTGACAAAGGGGAGTTGAAACAGTTTACGCACCTGAAAAGGGAATTGGGGGTACCCGAAACTTGGAGATTTCAGTACACAAGATTGAGACATGCAACTCAGGCGCAGCTTGGCACCGGGGTAGTGGTGTTAGAAAACACTAAGTTAGAAGCATTACTGTTGAATCCTGAACATACCAAGTTAGTCTCTACCTACTATACTATGCTCATGAGTAAGACAAGACCGAGAGAGGAAAAGACGAGACTTAAGTGGACTATGATAATACCAGAACTGACAGAACCCCAGTGGGAGGAAGTCCTAGTGTCATATCTCCCTACTGTGATCTCGGCAAGGGACAAACTGATACAGCTGCGATACCTGCATCAAATGTATTACACACCACACAGATTATATAGAATGGGCAGAAGAGAGAACCCTGTTTGTCATAAGTGCTTGGTGGCAGAGGGCACCTTTATACATATGGTGTGGGACTGTAATAGGATTCGACCGTTCTGGTCGCAGGTTACGCAATTTATCGCAGACACTTTTGATCTCCCGAACATATGCAGCCCACTCTTGTGTCTCTTAGGTATTATAGAGGATGATATCATGAGTAACAATATGCGAATCTTCCTGAGACTGCTCTTCTACTATGCCAGGAAGCTCATTGTCTTGAACTGGATAAAGAGGGATTTCCTCACTATATCTGCCTGGAAGGGGTTAATCAATGCTAATATTACAATGTACAAAATGACCTATGAAGCGAGGGGAAGCAAGAAAAAATTTCATAAAGTGTGGGGTAGTTGGGTAGACTCCAGGGACACTAACTCTGGAGAGGTGTAAGGGAATATGTTTTCTTGTCCTCTATATACAATGTATGAGACGTACTGTGCAGCTCTGGTGCGGGCGGATCTGGGGAGATGGGGAGGCAACGACACACGACACTTGGGAGAGAGGGTTTTCTTTTTTTATGTTTGTTTATATGCCCTAAGTTTGGTGGTTTTTATTACTTTACTTTCTGATGGGCATGGTGATCTGAACTTAAGATGTATGATATAATCTAGCTACAATGTTCTTTTTGTTCAGGAGCCCGAAGTTTGAATAACTAGTTCTTTGTTTACAATAAAAAAGGCTATATGCACTTTAGAAGAATCCATGTTAGGATTACTCCCTACTACTGTTATGGACATTGAAATGCATGACGGGGGAAACCTTGTTCCTTTAACCTTTTTCCGCCAAATTTTCTACTTTTGACTGTCCTACATAAGTATTTGTCATTTATATGCAATGCTATTTCCTGTAACTGTGTATATGGCTAATAATAAAAACCTTTTAAAAAAAAAAAAAGATACGCCGTTTACGTAAGTCGTCCGTGAATGGGGCTGGACGTTATTTACGTTCACGTCTAAACCAATACGTCCTTGCGGCGTACTTTGGGGCAATGCTCACTGGGATATGTACACGGACGGCGTATGCGCCGTTCGTAAAAAACGTCAATCACGTCGGGTCACCAAACATTTACATAAAACACGCCCCCCCATCCTCATTTGAATTAGGCGCGCTTACGCCGGCCCCATTTACGCTACGCCGCCGTAAGTTAGGAGGCAAGTGCTTTGTGAATACAGTACTTGCCTCTCTGACTTAAGGCGGCGTAGCGTAAATACGATACTCTACGCCGCCTTAAAGATGCAGCGCCCTACCTGAATCTAGCTAATTGTTTCCTTTTCCAACTCTATATACTCTAAATAAACCAAGAGCCCTTTGGTAAAATCAATTGGCCAGAAGTGAAGATCTAGTGATCCTCTCGCCCGTTTGCTGGCACACTGTTGACCAAGAGATTCCAAGCCTGCCCACCACGGCAAGGTAGACTCTTCTAGGGCAGGACCTACACTAACTACACTAAGCTACCCTACTGGATGCTAGTCATCCTTTTTCTAATGTTGGATGTATGTTTGTAGTAGGCCTCATCCTATAATCTGTGTGTGCGATCTACTCTCTCCTAATTTGGTTGTCTGTCTGTGTGCATCTATCTAAAGCATGGAGCGGTCAGTTTATGTACATCTGGACGTCGTCTGTTAGTGTAGGTCAGTGCATGCCAGTCATTGTATGTTGACCAGTGTCAACATCCTGTTTTTACCTGGGCATGTAGCCCAACTTATCTGCAAGGCACCCCATTTTCTCTGGACCCTCTTGGTGGTAGACAAGTGCATATAGGTGGGGCCAGGGGGTAGTACCATTACGCTGGGCGTGGGGGAGTGTGGACAAATGAAACTTGGGGAGAAGTTCCACTGGCCACACTCACCCTATACTTAGGGTGGTAGCGTCCCCTCTTGGTGGTAGATGAGTGCATATAGGTGGGGCCAGGGGGTAGTACCATTACGCTGGGCGTGGGGGAGTGTGGACAGATGAAACTTGGGGGGAAGTTCCACTGACCACACTCACCCTATACTCAGGGTGGTAGCATCCCCTCTTGGTGGTAGATGAGTGCATATAGGTGGGGCCAGGGGGTAGTACCATTACGCTGGGTGTGGGGGAGTGTGAACAGATAAAACTTGGGGGGAAGTTCCACTGGCCACACTCACCCTATACTCAGGGTGGTAGCGTCCCCTCTTGGTGGTAGATGAGTGCATATAGGTGAGGGCAGGTGGTATTACCAGTATACTGGACGTGGGGGAGTGAGGGCAGAGGAAACTTGGGGGGAAGTTCCACTGGCCACACTCACCCCATACCCAGGGTGGTAGCGTCCCCTCTTGGTGGTAGATGAGTGGGTGTATTGGGTTGTGAGGCAGTTGATCCAGAGGAAGGCGAAAAACCCCAGCAAAGCATGATCAATGTGCTCCAGCTGGGGAAAAAATTCCTTCCTGATCCCCCGAGAGGCAATCGAATATTTCCTGGATCAGCCCTGTGTGTGGGGGAGGGCGGGCAATTGGAGCCCAACCCTCAGTGGTAAGTGAGTGGAGATGTGGGTGTCGGTGTGTGGAGAGTGGGGGAGGAGGGATTATCCCCCACCCAGAGCCCTAGAGGGAGGAGACATTGTCCAGACTACAGGTGGGTCACGACTTGTCTGTGTAATCTGCTGCCTCTGCTCAGGCTCTAAGGGAACTACAACTCCCAGCAATCTCTGTCCGCATGGGGAACAGCATGCACTGTGTAAGTAGTGGGGGTTCAGCTCTCAGCCTGGAATAAGATGCTGTGGGACTACATATCCCAGCATGATTTTTTTCTATGGAGATATTACAGGTCCCAGTGATCTCTACATATCCCTGAACGGCCCACCCTTCTGGAGCCTGAGCGGCCCACCCTTCTGGAACCTGAACGGCCCACCCTTCTGGAGCCTGAACGGCCCACCCTTCTGGAGCCTGAACGACCCACCCTTCTGGAGCCTGAACGACCCACCCTTCTGGAGCCTGAACGACCCACCCTTCTGGAGCCTGAAAGACCCACCCTTCTGGAGCCTGAAAGACCCACCCTTCTGGAGCCTGAAAGACCCACCCTTCTGGAGCCTGAAAGGCCCACCCTTCTGGAGCCTGAACGGCCCACCCTTCTGGAGCCTGAAAGACCCACCCTTCTGGAGCCTGAAAGATCCACCCTTCTGGAGCCGGAATGGCCCACTCTTCTGGAGCCGGAAAGGCCCACCCTTCTGGAGCCAGAACGGCCCACTCTTCTGGAGCCGGAACAGCCCACTCTTCTGGAGCCTGAACGGCCCGCTCTTCTGGAGCCTGAACGGCCAGCTCTCCTGGAGCCTGAATGGCCCACTCTCTTGGAGCCTGAATGGTCCACCCTGCTGGAGCCTGAATGGCCCACTCTTCTGCAGCCTGAACGTCCCACTCTGCAGGAGCCTGAAAGACCCACCCTTCTGGAGCCTGAAGGGCCCACCCTTCTGGAGCCTGAACGGCCCACTCTGCTGGAGCCTGAACAGGCCACTCTGCTGGAGCCTGAATGGCCCACCCTGCTGGAGCCTGAACGGCTCACCCTGCTGGAGCCTGAACGGCTCACCCTTCTGGAGCCTGAGCGGCCCACCCTTCTGGAGTCTGAGCGGCCCACCCTTCTGGAGCCTGATCGGCCCACCCTTCTGGAGCCTGAACGTGGGCGACACCCTCTTCTGGAGTCTGAACGTGGGCGACACCCTCTTCTGGTGTCTGAACATGGGTGACACCCTCTTCTGGGGTCCGAACGTGGGCGACGCCCTCTCCCAAAGTCTGAACGTGGACGGTGCCCCCTTCCGGAGTCTGAGCGTGGGCGACGCCCTCTTCCGGAGTCTGAGCGTGGGCGACGCCCTCTTCCGGAGTCCGAGCGTGGGCGACGCCCTCTTCCGGAGTCTGAACGTGGGCGACATCCTCTTCCGGAGTCTGAACGTGGGCGACACCCTCTTCTGGAGTCTGAACGTGGACGACACACTCTTCTGGAGTCTGAACGTGGGCGACACACTCTTCTGGAACCTGAGTGTTGGCGACACACTCTTCTGGAACCTGAGTGTTGGCGACACACTCTTCTGGAACCTGAGTGTTGGCGACACACTCTTCTGGAACCTGAGTGTTGGCGGCACACTCTTCTGGAACCTGAGTGTTGGCGACACACTCTTCTGCAACCTGAGTGTTGGCGACACACTCTTCTGGAGTCTGAACGTGGGAGACACCCTC
The DNA here is from genome assembly GCF_905171775.1 of Rana temporaria. Lineage (NCBI taxonomy): Eukaryota > Metazoa > Chordata > Amphibia > Anura > Ranidae > Rana > Rana temporaria. Next base: position 402,186,946 of record NC_053490.1, read on the forward strand.
TTCTGGAGTCTGAACGTGGGCGTCACCCTCTTCTGGAGTCTGAACGTGGGCGACACCCTCTTCTGGAGTCTGAACGTGGGCGACACCCTCTTCTGGAGTCTGAACGTGGGAGACACCCTCTTCTGGAGTCTGAACGTGGGAGACACCCTCTTCTGGAGTCTGAACGTGGGAGACACCCTCTTCTGGAGTCTGAACGTGGGAGACACCCTCTTCTGGAGTCTGAACGTGGGCGACACCCTCTTCTGGAGTCTGAACGTGGGCGACACCCTCTTCTGGAGTCTGAACATGGGAGACACCCTCTTCTGGAGTCTGAACGTGGGAGACACCCTCTTCTGGAGTCTGAACGTGGGAGACACCCTCTTCTGGAGTCTGAACGTGGGAGACACCCTCTTCTGGAGTCTGAACGTGGGAGACGCACTCCTCTGGAGTCTGAACAATTTCTTCCAACTTGTTGGCAATCTTCACTCCCAAAAAAGCTGCACCCCTCCCATTTAAGTGCAGTCCATCCCTGCTATAGAGCCGGTAATTGACCACAAAGTCAGCCCAGTTCTCCATGAAGCCAAACTCCTCTTCTCTGCACCAGTTCTTCAGCCACTTGTTAAGCTCTCTAAGCTCCTGCTGCCTTTCTGGTGTGGCTTGAGGTACAGGCAGTATTTCTGAAAATACTGCCTTGGAGGTCCTTTTTTTCAACAAAGTCCCTATGTCCCTGAAATCATTTTGTAGGATGCTCCATCTTCCTCTAACTTTGTCATGGGTACCAATATGTACCATAACAGCTGGGTCCTCCCCAGCCCCACGCAACAATCTTTCCATCCGATCTGCAATGTCCCGAACCCGAGCGCCTGGTAAACAACATACTGTTCGGAGGTGACGGTCTTTGTGACAGATTGCCCTCTCTGTCCCTCTAATCATTGAATCCCCTACCACCAGTATCTGCTTATCCCTTCTTGTAACCTTGCCCCCATCTTTACCGGAGGAGATGTTCCCATGGTTCACCTGGCATTTTGGTGGAGTCTCAATGTCTGGTACAGTCCCAATGTGCACATTACACTCTACTTGAGCTGGCACATTAGCATCACACTCTGCTGGAGTCTCAAAGTTAGCGTCACACTCTTCTGGAGACTGGACGTGGGAGACACACTCTTCTGGAGACTGAATGTGGGCGACACACTCTTCTGGAGTCTGAATGTGGGCGACACACTGTTCTGGAGTCTGAACGTGAATGACACCCTCTTCTGAAGTCTGAACGTGGGCGACACACTCTTCTGGAACCTGAGTGTTGGCGACACACTCTTCTGGAACCTGAGTGTTGGCGACACACTCTTCTGGAACCTGAGTGTTGGCGACACACTCTTCTGGAACCTGAGTGTTGGCGGCACACTCTTCTGGAACCTGAGTGTTGGCGACACACTCTTCTGGAACCTGAGTGTTGGCGACACACTCTTCTGGAACCTGAGTGTTGGCGACACACTCTTCTGGAACCTGAATGTGGGCGACACACTCTTCTGGAGTCTGAATGTGGGCGACACACTCTTCTGGAGTCTGAATGTGGGCGACACACTCTTCTGGAGTCTGAATGTGGGCGACACACTCTTCTGGAGTCTGAATGTGGGCGACACACTCTTCTGGAGTCTGAATGTGGGCGACACACTCTTCTGGAGTCTGAATGTGGGCGACACACTCTTCTGGAGTCTGAATGTGGGCGACACACTCTTCTGGAGTCTGAATGTGGGCGACACACTCTTCTGGAGTCTGAACGTGGGCGACACACTCTTCTGGAGTCTGAACGTGGGCAACACACTCTTCTGAAATCTGAACGTGGACGACACACTCTTCTGGAGTCTGAACGTGGGCGACACACTCTTCTGGAACCTGAGTGTTGGCGACACACTCTTCTGGAACCTGAGTGTTGGCGACACACTCTTCTCTAACCTGAGTGTTGGCGACACACTCTTCTGGAACCTGAGTGTTGGCGACACACTCTTCTGGAACCTGAATGTGGGCGACGCACTCTTCTGGAACCTGAATGTGGGCGACACACTCTTCTGGAGTCTGAATGTGGGCGACACACTCTTCTGGAGTCTGAATGTGGGCGACACACTCTTCTGGAGTCTGAATGTGGGCGACACACTCTTCTGGAGTCTGAATGTGGGCGACACACTCTTCTGGACTCTGAACGTGGGCGACACACTCTTCTGGAGTCTGAACGTGGGCGACACACTCTTCCGGAGTCTGAGCGTGGGCGACACACTCTTCTGGAGTCTGAACGTGGGCGACACACTCTTCTGCAGTCTGAACGTCCCTTTCAATACTACTCACTGTGGCAGGGCTGCCGTGTGAGCGGGGTCTGCAGTAAATCTCGCCTTCATCTGCAATAAAGAAAGAGAAATTGGATTTAGCATCTATACCTACTATTTATATATTTTTCTTTATACAATATCAAATTATGAAGAAAAAAGTTCAAAACTCCACTGCCAGGGACAAATGGTAAACCCGACATGACAGTGACACAGGAAAAACTGTTGTTGGCCTTTGTATAAAAATGCTGGTTGCCTGGCAGTTATGCTGACCCACTAAAATTCCATGATTGGAAGCCAACAATAAGTATTTTTAGCAGTATAATAAAACAGCATCTACAAAACATAGGTAATTGCTGTGGGCACATTGTGTGGGCGGGTAAGCAATTACACAGTGCTGGGGTGGGGTGTCAGTTCATTCTATCAACTGAATATCTATCACACCAACTGTATACTACCCAGTATTAAAGCGGAGCTCCACCCTAAAGTGGAACTCCCGCTGATGGGAACCCTCCCCCCCTCCGGTGTCACATTTGACACCTTTCAGGGGGAGGGGGGTGCAGATACCTGTCCAGGTATTTGCACCCGTTTCCGGCCACACAGTCTCGGGAAGACTGCGGGCATGACGTCACCTCCCCCCCCCCATTGTGTTCTGGGAACACTCGGCTCCCAGTACACAGCGGGAGCCAATCGGCAGGCGTAGCGCGACTCGCACATGCGCCGTAGGGAACCGGGCAGTGAAGCCGGAGCGCTTCACTTCCTGGTTTCCTTACCGAGGATGGCGGGGGGGCAGCAGAGTGACGAGCGATCGCTCGTCCTCTGCTGCAGACGGTGCTGGACTCCAGGACAGGTAAGTGTCCTAATATTAAAAGTCAGCAGCTGCAGTATTTGTAGCTGCTGGCTTTTAATATTTGTTTTTCAGCGGACATCCGCTTTAATATCACAGCTTATGGACTCTCTCTGTTTTTGCATATTTATTGTTTGCACATTGCTACTCACTGGGTGTGTAATATATATGTGTATTGTTTGTTATTGCATTACAGTACCTAGCGCCACTATTTACTTTTAACCTATGTTTGGTAGATGCTGTTTCCAGGTAAGTGTCTTTATATTAAAAGTTAGCAGCTATAGCATTTGTAGCTGGGGGGGAGACTGGAGCGCCTCTTCAAAGTGCACCTTGCAAAACCTTGGGATCAGTGGACATGCTTCCTACAAGTGTGTTTTTTTGTTTTTCTTTAGCCATGACAACTTCAGCTCCCTTATACAGGTTCAATTAAAGTGCTTGTAAAGGCAGAGGGATTTTATCTTGCTGCGTTTCTAAAAAATAAAACTTCTATATGCAGCTCCCCCTCAGCCCCCCCCCTTTTGCTCCTCACTGGCTCAGTAAAAAAAAAAAAAAAAAATGCTTAAAAACACCAACCCTGTAAAAAAACGCTATTGCAAAAACGTTGAAAAACTCAACTGCAAAGCTACTGGCGTTTATATAACGTTATTATAACTTCAAGTGTGCATGAGGCAGCTTGTTTTTTTTCTTTCTCAGCATTGCACAGAGCAGGTAAAAAATAAAAGAACAAGCATTACCATCAATGTAATGTATGGCATTGGTTTAATGATCTGCGCAGGGCCGCTATCAGGAATTATGGGGCCCCTTACACAGCTTCATGCATGGGCCCCCTGGAGCTGCTGCTTCACATTGAGAAGCGGGGGGGCCGCGAATTGAAAAAATTGAGAAGCGGGGGGGCATGAATTGAAAAGCAGGGGGGGTGCCACGAATTGGGGAGGTTTCCCTGGGGACCTCTGGGCCCCTTACAAAAATAAATATATATACTGTGTATATATATAAAAAAAAAAGGGGGGTAGCCATCCGGGGCCCTGGGGACCTCTGGGCCCTTTAACCACTTCCAGACCTTAGGTGTTTTTCAGATTTGGTGTTTGCAAGACTTAGGGTCCTTTCACACGAGCGGACCATTCGTCCGTTCATTACAAGTCCGTTAACGGACTTGTTATGAATCCCTATGGGATCGCGTCCGTTAGCGGATGGAGCATCCGCTAGCATCCGCGTCCGTCGGGATCCGCTTTTGCGAACGGAAGAAACCCTATTTTCCTTCCGTTCGGCGGAATGGATCGGATGCAGACGGACAGACGGTCCGTCTGCATCCGATCCCCCATAGGGAAGAGCGGAGCAGAGACAGGGCGGTCTCTGCACTGTGTGCGGGGACCGCCCTATCCGCCGACAGCTCAGCGGGGATACCCGCTGAGCTTTGACCGACACACGGAGCGGACCCAGAAACGGTCCGCTCCGTGTGAAAGAGCCCTAAAACAGTTTTTTCTGCTAGAAATTTACTTAAAACCCCCAAACATTATATATATTTTTTTCTAACACCCTAGAGAATAAAATAGTGGTCATTGCAATACTTTTGTCACACCGTATTTGCGCAGCGGTCTTACAAGCGCACTTTTTTTGGAAAAAATTCACTTTTTTGAATTAAAAAATACGACAACAATAAATTTGGCCCAATTTTTTTATATATTGTGAAAGATAATGTTACGCCGAGTAAAATGATACCCAACATGTCACGCTTAAAAATTGCGCCCGCTCGTGGCATGGCATCAAACTATTACCCTTAAAAATCTCGATAGGCGACGTTTAAAAAATTCTATAGGTTGCATTTTTTGAGCTACAGAGTAGGTCTAGGGCTAGAATTATTGCTCTCGCTCTAACGATCGCGGCGATACCTCACTTGTGTGATTTGAACACCGTTTTCATATGCGGGCGCTACTCGCGTATGCGTTCGCTTCTGCGCGCGAGCTCGTCGGGACGGGGCGCTTTAAAAAACTTTTTTTTGTTTTCTTAGTTTTTTTTTTATTACTTTTTACACTGAAAAAAAAAATTTGATCACTTTTATTCCTATTATAAGGAATGTAAACATCCCTTGTAATAGAAAATAGCATGACAGGTCCTCTTAAATATGAGATCTGGGGTCAAAAAGACCTCAGATCTCATAATTAAACTAAAATGCAAGAAAAAAAGATTTTTTTTTTATCAAATGACAAAAAAAAAAATGTTTCTTTAAGAGGCTGGGCGGGACTGACGTTTTGACGTCACTTCCGCCCAGCAGAGCTATGGGGACGGGTGAAGGAGATTTTTCCTTCAGTCTCGTCCCCAGTCAGGCCCCTCTCCCGCCACCGATAACGGCGATCTCGCGGCGAATCCGCCGCGAAGACCGCCGTTATCGTGTACAGGACCGCGCACACTAAAGATGGATACCTCTGTTGTGGCAGCAGCTGCTGCCGTTACCGAGATATCCATCTTTAAAAAGAGGACGTACATTGTCGTGCGCAGGTCTGGAAGTGGTTAATAAAAAGAATTATATAAATTATATTAAAAAAAATGATAAAAAAAATAAGGGAGACCTTTGGGCCCTTTAATAAAAAATAAAAAAATATATAAATATATATATAAAAAAAGGGGGTTGCCATCCGGGCCCCTTACAGCCTGTACCCCCCGGATGACGGCCCTGGATCTGCGTCTTGTAGAATGACTCCTATTGTAAATGGAAATACATTCTCTGCTTACAATGGCTTGCTACATGTGCAGCTTAAAAACAGTTTCTGTGGAAATGTTTTTACAATTTTGGCAACTATGTCTTATGTGGGTAACAAGGGGTTAAACATATATGTGGGGTTCTTTTCTTTCCATATTGTAAATCCTCTGCCATCTTGCTGGGTGGCATTGAGGTCATCAGTCCAGCCTGTAAAAAGTGGCATGCATGATTTGTTTAAAAAAAAAAAAGTCAGTTAGAAGGCGACAGTTGGAAAAAGAAGGGGGGGGGGTGGGGGGACTTGGCTCAGGGTAAACAGATCTAAAAATAGCTACTTGCGTCTCTTGATTTAAAAAATCCTCATAATGGCGTTTACCAGTAATGTCTATGGCCATTCCTATATACAAATGTACATATGGGGGGGGGGGGTGATTGACATCAATGGGGGGAAAACAAATCCAATGAAAGTGTTTTGTATTTATCAATATCTATAAAACTTACCAGCGCCGCGTTCTTTGTGATGGCGTGTTCCATCGGCTTTACTGCCGACATCAAAACATCCGACAACGGATCTGAAGCAGCGACGTAGAAATCGCCGTGCCCTCCGCATTTTGGTGGGCTTCTTGCTTGTAGGATCTACAAGCTGTTGTTGGTTGATAGCTCCTTCCATAGCGGGGCTTCCTGTGGTTGGTTTCTCAATGTTATTATTTTGAGAAACAATCTGTTTACTTTTAAATAGTTTCATTATGAAGATATAATAAAACACGCTTTAAGTCTGAGAAATCGCAATAAAACTGAATCGAATAAATCCGAATCCAATCAAACAGCGAGAGAACACTGGACAGAGAGAAGAACACGTCTTCACTGTACAGCAAACAACTCAGCTACTGATTCCTCCGCTCCGCTCAGCCTTATATTGGGTCCACATGCTATGACATCACAAAGGGCTTTTTTTCACTCTTTCACTGGCAGTTATTTTTTTTTGCTGAGTCATCATGAGATTTAAAAACAACAACTCATGATGACTTAGCAAAAAAAATAACTGACGATTTTTCTTAAAGGAGCCTCGTCCTTTTTTTTGTGAGCTTTGTGAATTCAGCCTGTAGGCTCAGTATACAGATGTAATAGGGATATGCCTCCTGTAATAACATGTTTTTCTTGAAGTGACGGTTATTGTGAACGAGATTTAACCTTTTCACTACCAAACTATATTGTTCATTGGTTTTGACCCTTTAACCACTTCCCTCCCACCGGCCGTCATATGACATTGATTTGAGTGGGGGATATCTGAATGATGGGTGCAGCTACAGGCACCATTCAGATGTCATCTTTTTCAGCCGGCGATTCCCTTCACCATAAAAATGATCATATCGGCTTTTGAGCCGCTTGATCGTTCTTACGGGTGGTGAGAGGGGATGTCCCCCCTCCTCCCGCTGCCCTCTGATGCTTCTACCGACTCACCCCTGCCATCGATGAGTTGGAGAACGGATCCCCCGGCTCCAGATGTTTACCATAGTGATTTCTGGTGCACCAGATGGTCGCCGGAGTCTCTATGATTGCTCAGAGGCCGGGCGCAATGGTATGACGTCACGGCCGGCCTCTGCATTCAAACAAATGGCGCAGTTTTTTTAATTATTTTTATTTTAGGCTTCTCAGCCTAGAGGTGAGATGTGGGGTCTTATTGACCTCATATGTCACTGTAAAGAGGACCTGTCATGCCAAATTCCTATTACAAGGGATGTTTAATTTCCTTGTAATAGGAAAAAAAGTGATAAATGTTATTTTTTAAAGTGTCAAACTAAAATAATAAAAGTAAAATTAACAATAAAAATAAAAATAATTTTTTTTAGGCGCCACTGTCCCTGTGTGCTTGCAGAAGCAAACGCATACGTAAGTCCCGCCCACATATGAAAACGGTGTTTAAATCACACATGTGAGGTATTGCCGCGAACGTTGGAGCGAGAGCAATAATTCCAGCACTAGACCTCCTCTGTTATCTGTAACTCAAAACATGTAACCAGTAAAAAAAAATTGAAGCATTGGCATTTTTGTGACATGGTAAGTAATGTTTGGGGGTAAAAAAATTATGGGAAATGTCAGAATTGGCCTGGGTGGCAAGTGGTTAACTGTCAAACCAATGAACCCCCTCCCCCCTACACACACAAAGAATTTTTTCCCATTTCTCACCCATATGTTCAATTATACATAAAGGAAAACGTTCTTATTGTTAGTGTTGGATGGAGTGGAGAGAGATTGGAACCCCTGTCGGGTTTTTATTGCTGTCTACTCATCCTTTAGGGAGAGTAGCTTTCTGTTTTTCATGTTTACCATTTCCACCAAAAGTGAAAGAAAATTCCAGATTTTTGGTTGTCACCGGAAGAGGAAATAGAGGGAAAATCTTCCAATGGGGACACTAGTTCTGGTGACACCCAGGTATTATGGCACTTTAAGGGATTTTTCTCACTTCCTTTTTGGCTATGGGAAAAGAAGTGAAGGGTCCCCCCAATGGAGACACAGATGGCAAAGAAAACCTGACAGAGGTTATAGCCCTCCCTTACTCTATTGTAAATGAAAAAAGCTAGTGTGCGGAGGATGGTGGGGAATCAGTCTAAAAGAGGGTGCAGCATATTACACATGGGGCTATGGGGGAGGCATGCCGTTTCTGCAGACCCAAGCAACTGCCACTGCCAGAGGGGGGGGGGGGTAGGGGTGAGCGCTCAGATAGTAATTTTGAGGGTAATTTTAACCCTTTCACTGTTGGACTGTTCATTTTTGCACATTGCTGATTTCTGCTCTCCAAGCACGCCATAGTTGATGAAGGCCCCAGTCACACCTCTGACATTCACCTGGATGGCAAACACCCATTTTTTTTTGCCCAACAAGCATAGAGCAAATTTATGTCCTTTTTTCCCCCCACATATAGAGTTTTCTTTTTGTGGTATTTGATCACCTCTGCAGTTTTTATTTTTTGCGCTATAAACAAAAAAATTGTAAATTTAGGAAAAAACACAAATAGCCAGATTCAGGTAGGGGAGCGTATCTTTAAGGCGGCGTAGCGGATCAACGGCGCAGGCCGTCATATCCTAGATAGGTTTAAGTGTATCTCAGTTTGAGAATACACTTAAACTTACGACGGCGCAGATTCCGAGTTACGTCGGCGTATCTACTGATACGCCGGCGTAACTCTTTATGAATCTGGCCAAAAATGTTGAACTTTTTGCTATAAAACAATATCCCAAAAAAATTTCTTCATCAGCTTAGGCCGATAATGTATTTTTCTACATATTTTTGGTAAAAAAAAAAAAAAATTCAATAAGTGTATATTGATTTTTGCGCAAAAGTTATAGGGGGAGATTCAGATAGAGATACGACGGCGTATCTCCTGATACGCCGTCGTATCTCTGAGATACGACTGTTGGATCTATGCGACTGATTCATAAGAATCAGTTACGCATAGATCTCCCTTAGATCCGACAGGTGTAAGTGACTTACACCGTCGGATCTTAGGCTGCAATCTCCCGCCGGCCACTAGGTGGCGCTTCCATTTGCGCCCAGAGGCGATTCAGTTAGCATGTGCCGCGCTATATAAGTTTTTCATTCATTCATTCATTCATTTGTATACGCGACGAATATGCAAATGAGCAGATCCGCCGATTCAGAAACGAACGCCCGCCCGTCGTTTTTTTTTACGTCGTTTGCGTTCGCCTTTTTCCGGCGGATAGTTACCCCTGCTATATGCGGCGTATCAAATGTTAAGTATGGCCGTCGTTCCCGCGCCGAGTTTTGAATTTTTACGTCGTTTGCGAGTCGCGAATAGTCGGTCGCGAATACGGATGGACGTAATTTACGTTCACGCCGAAACCAATGACGTCCTAGCGACGTCATTGGGAGCAATGCACGCCGGGAAAATTCGCGGACGGCGCATGCGCAGTTGAAACGGCGTGGGGACACTCCCCCTAGCCGCGGAATTTGAATTCCACCGGGGGATTTACGATCCGCCGGCGCAAGTTTCGAGGTAAGTGCTTTCTGAATACTGCACTAGCATCTCAAATTTGCGCCGGCGGATCGTAAATCAGATAGATTACGCGGATCTAAAGATCCGCTAATCTATCTGAATCTAGCCCATAGTGTCTACAAAATAGGGGATAGTTTTATGGCATTTTTATTAATAATTTTTTTTTTTTTTTTTACTAGTAATGGCGGCGATCAGCGTTTATTTATTTTTTTATTGTGACTGCGACATTATGGCGGACACATCGGACACTTTTGACACTATTTTGGGACCATTGTCATTTATACAGCTATCAGTGCTCTAAAATGCAATGATTACTGTGTAAATGACACTGGCAAGGAAGGGCTTAAGTGTGTCCTGGGGAGTGATTCTAACTGTGTGGGGGATGGGCTACCAGTGACACAACACTGATCACTGCTCCCGATCACAGGGAGCAGTGGATCACTGTCCTGTTACTAGGCAGAACAGTCAAAGGGGGCTCTCTGGTACAAGTGGGGACACTGATGCAAGGGGGACACTCTAATGTAAGGGGGGCACTCTGATGCAAGGGGGAACACTCTGATGTAAGGGGGGACACTCTGATGCAAAGGGGGCTCTCTGGTACAAGGGGGGACACTGATGCAAGGGGGGGACACTCTGATGCAAGGGGGACACTCTGATGCAAGGGGAACACTCTGATGTAAGGGGGGACACTCTAATGCAAAGGGGACACTGTGATGCAAGGGGGGACACTGTGATGCAAGGGGGCACTCTGATGTAAGGGGGACTCCCTGATGCAAGGGGGGACACTGAAGGGGAACACTAATGCAAGGGGGGACACTCTGATGCAAGGGGGACTCTGATGGGGGACACTCTGATGCAAGAAAAACTCTGATGGGGGACACTCTGATGCAAGGGAGACTCTGATGGGGGATACTCTGATACAAGGGGGGCTCTGATGCAAGGGGGGCTCTGATGGGGGACGCTGATGTAAGGGGGACTCTGATGCAAGGGGGACACTTAAAATTAAAGTGGGCCGGTCTGGATGAAGTCCAGGGACAAATTTCTGTCCCAGTCCAGCCCTGAGTCCTGTCATTCTATTGCCCCACTGCTCATTCACGTAATACATTGTGGGAATGTTGTATTATGAGTTCTGTGAATGGCAGAGAGGGCAGAAGGGATGGGCAATTGGTGCAACTTTTTTGGTGGCAGCAGCTTCAGTTAACTTTCACAGCCTGGAAGTAGGGATGAGCCGAACATCGGTTCGCACCAGAACCTTTGAATGGACAGACCGTTCACGCAAACATTTAAAACCCCATTGACGGCTATGGGACTTGAACGTTCGAATTCAAAAGTGCTCATTTTAAAGCCTAATATGCAAGTTATTGTCATAAAACGTCTTTGAGAACCCGGGTCTTGCCCCAGAGAACATGTATCAATGGAAAAAAAGTTTTATAAACTGTCGTTTTTTCTGGAGCAGTGATTTTAATGATGCTTAAAGTGAAAAAAAAAATGAAAAATTCCTTTAAATATCGTACCTGCTGTTTGTCTATAGTATGCCTGTGAAGTGGCACGTCTTTAGAACTGCCCCTGCACAAAATGAGATTACTATAAGAAAAAAGTAATTTAAAACTGCTTGTGGCTTTAATGTAATGTCTGGTCCCTGCAATATGGATGAAAATCATTGAGAAAAATAGCACAGACACAGACAGTACACACACAACGTAGCTTTAGGTGCACACAGACAGTACACCACGTGAAAGTACTTGCAGCAATATCCTCTGCCTGTAGTATTAATATGAGCAAATCCCTGACTCTAGGAATAAACATGAGAAACACCAGCTTTACGTTAGGTGCACAATGTGCAGAGGACACGGACAGTACACACACCACGTAGCTTTAGGTGCACACTGCAGAGGACACAGGCAGTACACACACCACATAGCTTTAGGTGCACACTGCAGAGGACACAGGCAGTACACACACCACGTAGCTTTAGGTGCACACTACAGAGGACACAGGCAGTACACACCACTTAGCTATAGGTGCACACTGCAGAGGACACGGACAGTACACACACCACGTAGCTTTAGGTGCACACTGCAGAGTACACAGGCAGTACACCACGTGAGAATACTGCAGCTAGCACAATCACCTGCCTGCCTGTCAGTAAATTAGGAAGAGCAGATCTAGCTAAACTATACAGTGTATAAATATATATACAACACCTGGGATGCATATATATCCTCTACATACTGTAACTTTAACTGACTAGCCTGCTTGCCTGCCTGCTCTATCTACCTACTAAAAATGACACTCTCTGTCTCTCTCTGTCTTCTCTCTCCTAACCACTGCAACACACTTCACAAGGCCGACCTGCAGGCGGCCTTTTATAGTGTGGGGCATGTACTAAACCCCCTGAGCCATGATTGGCCAAAGCCTCTCTGGCTTTGGCCAATTATGGCTCTCCGTTTTTTGCAAGCTGTGATTGGCCAAGCATGCGGGTCATAGTGCATGCTTGGCCAATCATCAGCCAGCAATGCACTGCGATGCCGCAGTAATTTATAGGCCGTGAAACGCCACTCGAATTTGGCGCGAACGGCCCAAAACGTTCGTAATTCGACGAACGATCGAACATACGATGTTCGAGTCGAACGTGAGTTCGACTCGAATACGAAGCTCATTCCTACCTGGAAGGCAGGGCAGTATCTGGTGACTCTGAAGGGTCACAGCAGGGAAGATTATAGACATAAGCCTGCATGTAATGGGATGCATGCCATTACACATAACCAATATGTATTGTGCTGTATGGGTGGCCACAAAATATATGCTAAAATTCACCTTTAAAGTGAAACTGAACTCAAAAAGTGAATATTGCAATATTAAAAGGAACATCTAGAAATGTTAATTGTGCCTAAGCAGTTTGCTGAAAATGTACCTTTTTGTCTGGAATTCCTCCAATAGCCCTGCACTTCCTTATATATGAGAGTGTCTAGGCTCATGAGATTTGCAGTGTCACCACTGTGCTGCTTACTGCTCTCTTTCTGGAGTCTCTGCCATGAGGAAGCAAAGCCCTGCCTCTACCAAGATAGCGGCCTCACATGGTGACACAGAAAACAAGACATGGTGGGGAAAATACCAGCTGCATGGAGACCACAGGCAATACTGGCGAATACTCCTTTTTTTTTAAACCTACATTTTTGGCGCAGTTTCCAGAGTTTATTTTTTCTTTAGGTGACATAATATTTTCATTATATTTTTTTTTACAAATTTAAGAACCTTAGCGAACATTTACATGTCAGTAACATAAGCATATGTAATATATAACAGAAAGGTATAGGTATACATGCACATACCTCATGCAGGAATTAGAAAAGAGGAACAGTCAAACGTAGAATAGTTAACTACGATTTTTCACAAAAATTCATAAATATTTCACTTGAACAGTGCACCTGATTCTGTGGACATGTATGTGACTACTCCATAGTGCAGTAATCTTGTAGAACTATTGGAGATCTTTCATTCAAAATTAAACTTGAGAGATCTGTCATCCTAAATGTACTTAGTTTATTTGTGTGTTGGAAGTGCAATGGCCTGCCTGCAGCGTGATGATTGTAAATTGGCTTAGGAAAGAATTTGGAGGGAAACTTTATGACTGTTCCAATAATATAACTAAATCCTACTAGGCTGTATAATGTTGTTACATTTTAAGATGAGAAATGTTAGTGTAAGGCACTTGCCAACAAGTCCTCCAGCAATGCAAGATGTAATTAATCCTGAACTGTTCTTAGATGTTACTTAAGGTAACCATTTCTTTGTATGCACCCTATTAAGTAATCCTCTGGTTTCTGAACCTGAGGTATTATTTATGGAGTCAGTTTTGTATGCTACAGACTTAAAATGCCCAGCTCTATAGCAGAAGTATTTTAAATCAAATGTATAAACTTTTCAAGTATTTTTTAAATATACATGTTAATTATTTTTTAGATGGTCATATAAAAGATATCAGCCCACTGACCCTACAGGACAAAACTAGGGAATACCGTGCTGCTCTGACTGACCAGACCACAAAACTTAGACTTGCACAGAGGAGGCACATCTTTGAGTTTGGGGACAAGAATAGCAGACTTCTGGCATATTTAGCAAGACCGGATTACGTCCCTGTATATATAAAAAGTGTTTATGATAGGCACAGATCTGAGGTGTGTGACTCAGCTGACATCATGCAAATCTTTGCTCAATTTAATAGGGAGCTTTATGTGTCGTGTGTAGGGATGAGCCGAACACCCCCCCATTCGGTTCGCACCAGAAGCTTCGAACGGACCTAGCTGTATTTAGCTCAGACTGATTGTATAGTTTTTCCCAATGCTAAGGTTGGCTTGTGATTTCTCATTGTCGCCAGTAGATGTCACTTGTATAACTGGTCATAGTATGAAATTTCACAAACAAACTTAAGTTATACATATTTAGATTTTCTTTATCTGCTCCAGTAGGAGGTTACGGCAACTGGTGCATGCTGGGGGATGGTATAAATATTTGGGACAGACCATTTACTGACTCTCTTCCCCTGGGCTGAGGTCTAGGGAAGTGCTGTTGGATGGACTTCTGCTGTTAGGCCCAATAGCCTTTTTTAAGGCTGGATTCACACCTATGCATTTTTAGTGCGATTTGCATTTTGCAGATGTGCACTACAGTCCATTTAACAGAACTAGTTCTGTAGTGAAAATCAGCAAAATGCAAAAAAACACTCAAAATGCATAGGTGTGAATCCAACCTTAGGGCCTAATGTGTGCTGAAGTGGTCCTGAAGCTGTCCTGCCTGGTCTGGAGGAAGCTGTGCCAAGGAGGAAACCCAGGGGAGGCCCCTTGCTAGAGAGTGCCAGGAAGAAGGCTGTAATAGAAAGAGTCACCGCAAAATATGCCCATAGGTAGTTTACCACCCGATGTGGTTGTTCAAAGGATAGGCAGAGTTGTCTGCTTTAGTAAAACATCCAATTACTTAATTTCAACAAATAAACTGCTTTTGTGACTTTACGTTGCCACTTCCTCAGTTCAAAGTGATACAATTTGTGTCTAGTATCAGCTGTTAGTGAGATCCACTTGGGGATTTTTTTTTTTTGGCCACTTGGTGGAATGTAGAGCTTGTGTCATCTAGGCAGATCACATGGCTCATTAGGAAAAAGGCTGAAATTTGTGAATGTGCTTACAGTGTTGCTGGGTCGGATTAAAGGTTCTTTGAAGCTGGACATAAATCTGGATCTGGAGAGTCTGTAAGTCAGGGGTGCCCAACCAGTGGCCCGGGGGCCACATGTGGCCGGCAGAGCCCTCTGATGTGGCCCGCGACCTCCTTCTCTGGGATGGAGATGGAATAAAATAGAATAGAATACTGTTATTAAAGGTAAGTTTATTACTAAAATCACAGTGTATATATGGGCATATCAGTTCTGCAGTGGTTACTTGGCTGCTTTCAAACTGATACATGGGTGCAGAGAAGTACACCCGCGGGTTACCTGCACTGAGCCATAGACTTCTATTACCTGCAAGTTTGGTGTGCTGAGAGTAGAATGGGCTCTATAGAACCCATCCACCCGCTTCACTCATTGTGGCCCACGACCGGTTACCAAGTTGCTTAAGTGGCCCTTGCTCTTCAAAAGGTTGGGCACCCCTGATGTAAGTGATCTGTTATGGTATCTGGGACTTCTAACTCTCACCTCCTTAACTGTTCTCCAATATAACCTAAAAAAGACGAAAGTGACTTGCGCCCAGTATCCTTTCTCCGTCCCCACATTTTAGCCATTGACCTTGGGTGAAATGCTAGCCTGCTCCTGGTCTCTGGAGGTGCTATCCTGCCTTTGGGATGTCAGAGGAATGCTACATTTCATTATTTCAGAATGAGTATCTGGTCAAAATGTTCAAATGACAAAACATGCTTTATTATTAAAAACACAACATTAAAATTTAATTTAATACTCATAAAAAACAGAACTCACAGAGAATAACAGATTAATGTAAGATCTAACAAGCAGTTCCCTCTGATTCCTTCTGTATTGAATTGTATTGTAACTGTACTGTCTGTCCTCATGCTGTAAAGAGATGCACAAACTGTTGGCGCTATATAAATCCTGTATAATATTAATTACATACCTATTTTACAGGTTACATCAGTGGTTGAAGAGAACAGCCAGTCAGAAGCTGAATCTACAAAGAGGGAAAAAGATAGGGGAGGACGAATTAATCTTAAAGCGGGAGTTCACCATAAAAAAATGTTTTAACATTAGATTCATGCTCATTTTGTCAAGGGGAATCGGGTAGTTTTTTTTAAAAACGAAGCAGTACTTACCGTTTTAGAGAGCGATCTTCTCCGCCGCTTCCGGGTATGGTCTTCGGGACTGAGCGTTCCTTCTTTATTGACAGTCTTCCGACAGGCTTCCGACGGTCGCATCTATCGCGTCACGAGTAGCCGAAAGAAGCCGAACGTCGGTGCGGCTCTATACGGCGCCTGCACACGATGTTCGGCTACTTTAGGAAAATCGTGACGCGATAGATGTGACCGTCGGAAGCCTGTCGGAAGACTGTCAATCAAATAGGAACGCCCAGTCCCGCAGCCCATACCCGGAAGCGGCAGCGAATATGTATCTCTAAAACGGTAAGTACGGCTTCAATTTTAAAAATACTACCCGATTCCCCTTGACAAAATGAGCATGAATCTAATGTTAAAAATTTTCATTTCCGGGTGAACCTCCACTTTAATGCTTTTTATAGAAAGAATTTTCACAAGGATGATGGCCAAAAAACACAACAAGCACAGACCAGGAAAAAATGGGAATTGTAGGAGTACAGTGGTAATAAAAAGTTTACAAAGAAGAGTAAAGATGTCTCTGAAACCCCTTGATTGTACAAAGGAATCAGTATAGATCTGATAATTGCCCATTTTGCATAAGAGCACTTTGCGCTGCTAAAATACATTCTTTCATACACCAGCTGATGACTATTTTTGGCACATTAAAGGGAACCTTTCATAGAGGCCACCATCACTGACCTTTCCTTCTGGCAATGCTAACTGTCTGGCTGTTGACTTGATCCAGATGCTTCCGTGTTTTGAGTCACTGACCTGCAACAAAGCTGGCCATACATTGATAGAATTTCTGCCAATTCAAAGGAATCAGTCAAAAATCTAACAGCAGGTGTTCTGTCGAATAGTGCCCGGGACGAACGGCGCCATACGTCATAGCACAACAGTGCTTGACAGGAGATACCATTTCACAGGCACAATTGAAACCTATAAAAACAGCGGGGGGGCAGACCGTAGTTCTCAGATTGTGCCTCGCTGTTGCGGGGTGGCTTTACAGTATACTAATGGACCGGTTTTGTCTGTGTTGCAGGGCGGGTTTGCTGTGTTGAACGGACAGTTTTGCCTGTGTGAAAGGGCGGGTTGCAACATAGGCAAAACAAGCAGAGCCGGATTCCTGACAAGGCCACCGAGGCTAGGCCTTGGGGCAGCAGTGAGTGCAGGGGCGGCGCCGCAGCAACAGGGGGGGGTTAAAAAATCCTATCGTCTCAGCCGGTCTGTATTGAGATAAGCATCCACTCTTTGTCTTGTCACATATGGCTACCCATTACAGTTTGCTCCGGAATTGACGTTCCGCTGAAAAATTTTGCACTGCGTATGCGCGAAGCCGCCATATGCGTTCCAACACTTTTACGACAAAACAGCACACTAAAACTGTGATGGGTAACCTAATGTGACGAATCACAGCCATCTTGCTACAATCTGCACTCCTCCAACCTAAGGATACAGTGAGAAGGGGACAAGCGAACATCTTTGTACACCGAAATTTTACATTTTACACTTATTTATTACAGTAAACTGAGGTTCTATAGTGAAATTCAGTACTGAGAACTCCGTCTGACTGTTTACATGTTGAATTTTAAAAGCAGCGGCAAGCCTGCTGATCTCACAGGTTTGCTAATCTGACAGAAGTCCGCTGCTTTTAAAATTCAACATGTAAACAGTCAGACAGAGTTCTGTATTTCACTATAGAATTTGGCGGGGGGGGGGATTTTTAATGTAATTAATATATATTTTTGTTTACCTCATTTCTATCACATGGGGGGTGCTCAGAAGCTCCCTATGTGATGGTGTGTGTGTGTGGCCGCATTGAAGGACCCGGCCTTGGGGCGGCAAAGGGAGTAAATCCGGGCCTGAAAACAAGCCCTTCAACACAGCCACATGCCGCCCTCCAGCAGCAGCGATGCACAATCTGAGAACTATGGTCCCCCCCCTTGCTGTTTGTAAAGGTTTAAATTGTGCCTGTGAAATGGTATCTCCCATCAACAGATACCTCCTATTATGTGCGCATTCTCTATGCTTAACGTCAGCCCAGCTAATCGGCAAATCAGCTGTTGCGCTGTTCCGTACGGCACATGCGCAGTACATCCTGGGCACTTCTCGATAGCGGCCACTTCTCGACAGAACACTGGCTCAACAAAAGTCACTTACTAGATTGACTTTCGTCAATGGAACCAGGTTGAAAATTGGTGGTTGTAAAAAATTTGCAGCCAGTCAGCTGCAGACACTGTTCTGGCATTCTGACAGCTGGCATTAAGGCAGTCAAAGTACAATAGCTAAGCTGGGGAAATTGGTCCATTGGTAGAATAACCCTTTCACGACTACGCCTACTTCTGACATTTGTTTCTTACAAGTTATTTTTTGATAGAAAATTTCTTAGAACCCCCAAACATTACATATATTTTTTTAGCCGAGAATCTGAAAAATAAAATGGCGATTGTTGCAATATTTGATGCCAAACAGTATTAGTGCTGCGTCCTTTCAAACACATTTTTTGGGGGAAAAGACACTTTCATGAATAGAAAAAAAAAACTAAACAATACAATTAACCCAATTTTTTTGTATAATGTGAAAGATGATGTTACGCCGAGTAAATAGATACCAAACATGTCACACTTTAAAATTGCGCACACTTGTGGAATGGCGACAAACTACGGTACCTAAAAATCTCCATAGGCAACGCTTTAAAAAAAATTACCGGTTACCAGGTTAGAGTTACAGAGGAGGTCTAGTGCTAGAATTATTTCTCTCACTCTGACAATCGTGGCGCTACACCACATGTGTGATTTAAAACACTGGTTACATATGAGAGCGCGACTTGCGTATGCGTTTTCTTTGCTGCGGGACAGGGGTGCTTTAAATAATTTTTTCTTTTTTTTTTTACATAGTGTTAAAAAAAAATGTGATCTCTTTTATTGCTGTCACAAGGAATGTAAACATCCCTTGTGACAGTAATAGGTGGTGACAGGTACTCTTTATGGAGGGATCGGAGGTCTAAAAGACCTCCGATCCCTCCTTTGCACTTATTCAGTATTCAGATCGCCAAAAACTGCAATACAGTAGCTGGCTTCTAGATTGATACCTCTCCTTCCCCAGTGGATATCCCCAAACCAAATGGGTATCATTCCCAGTATAGTGGCAAGGGATAACTAATCAAGGAGACTGTCTCTTATAGTATATGAACATAAACAATCCCAATCCACCCTTCTCCTCTCCACAGACATGAAAGAAGCATTCAATAGGGTGGACTGGGATTATTTTATGACTACATCGCAATTTTTTTGGTTCTGGACCTAAGATGATGCACAGAATAGCAGCACTATACAAGGGCCTACAGCTCAAATTCAGATAAATGGCACCTTAAGTACATTTTTCTTTAGAACTACCGTATTTATCGCGGTATAACGCGCTCCCGCGTATACCGCGCA
This sequence comes from Rana temporaria, assembly GCF_905171775.1. Taxonomy (NCBI): domain Eukaryota; kingdom Metazoa; phylum Chordata; class Amphibia; order Anura; family Ranidae; genus Rana; species Rana temporaria. Next base: position 402,206,552 of record NC_053490.1, read on the forward strand.
CCCCTAAAGTTGCCCCGAATCCTGTGGAAAAAAAGTTTTTTTTGTACTTACAGTTTTGGTGTCTTGCGCGGCGTCCATCGGCGGCCTCGTCGGGTCCGGCGTCCGTCTGCGGCTTCGGGTGTCCTCTTCGTCGGGTCTGGCGTCCTTCTGCGGCTTCGGGTGTCCTCTTCGTCGGGTCCGGCATCCGTCTGCGGCTTCGGGTGTCCTCTTCGTCGGGTCCAGCGTCCTCGCGTCCTCCCCGCTCGTTTCCCGCGCCGCGTTTGAATACTGCGCCGACATATACCGAGCGCAGTACACTCGTGTATCGTCGGGCAGGCTCGGCAACTCTCGCGCTGACGTCCTGTACGCTCAGGACGTCAGCGCGAGAGGTGCCGAGACTGCCCGAAGATACACGAGTGTACTGCGCTCGGTATATGCCGGCGCAGTATTCAAACTCGTGGCGGGAAAGCGGGTATCGGCGTATACCGCGCACCCTAAATACGGTATTCACCTCCACTATTTAACACCACCCTATTTAGGGAGTTATCTAATTTCGAAATTATTCTCACCAAGTTTAGGATTTTGAGCATTTGAATACCCACTTCTGAAGTTGCATGCCTTAAAGGGTTTGTAAAGGAAATGTTTTTGTTATCTTAATAGCTTCCCTTACCTTAATGCAGTGCTGTTTTCATGTCCTCATTGTTAGTTTTTGCTCTCAAGTTGCTGTAATTCTTCTCTGATCTGCACACTTCCTGGTTGTCTGTTTCCTGATAACCACAGTACTGGGAGCTTTCTCTCTGTGGTCACTAATCAAGGAGGTGTGATTACTGTGTTTCTAAAACCCCTCAGCACCAATCAGTTTCGTTTTCTAAACCATCACTGCCCTGTATTGGCTCTGTGGCTCTGTGGCAGAAGCAGGAAACATGCAAAAACAAAACTAGAAACTACAGGTACATTATATGATTGATTTTTATCTATGTTTAATCGTTTTTAAAAGGAATCAGTTAACTATTATGTATCTATACCTTGTAAACAGTAATTTCAGCAAACATTTTTTTTTTTTATTTACAACTCCTTTAAACCACTTTTTCCTTTTTCATGGAAATCACATTGTCTGAAATACATGGGGGTCACTATAACTCCCCGACTGACAGGCCTTTTTTTTAACCACTTCAGCCCTGGAAGGATTTACCCCCTTAATGACCATTCCATTTTTTGCGATACTGCACTGCAGTGTCACGCGGTCGCGTGACACTGTACCCAAATAAAATTGATGTCCTTTTTTTTACCACAAATAGAGCTTTCTTTTGGTGGTATTGATCACCTGCAGCTTTTATTTTTTGTGCTATAAACAAAAAAAAGCAGTCAAATTTGAATAAAAAACAATATTTTTTACTTTCTACTATAAAAAATATCCAATAATTTTTTTAAAAAAATCTTCTTCATCAAGCCAATTCACCAAGGCCAATATGTATTCTGCCACATATTTTTGGTAAAAAAAATCCCAATTATCGTATATTAATTTGTTTCTATGGGATGGGTGCAACGTGTTCACTGCACACAGGCCCTGAGGGGTGGGGGGCACTGTGCTGACACACACTGCACCCATGAATGCCCCAGGGCGCCAAGATGGGAGAGCGGTAACATGGTGGTATGTCATATAATTTTGCATATAGACAAGGTGTTTTAATTATCATAAAATAATGAATGTGGAGGCTTTTGGAAAGACGTGATTTTATTTATTTTTTTCATTCTTGGACCCAGTCAGCACAATGTCTTCGGTCAGCCCTGATCCTTGGTAATATTAATTATGAGGGGATTGTAGATTAGGTGGTACAGGGTGGATACAGTGTCCCTATCATGATGTCCAGATATGTGATATGGTCCTTGGCAAGTGGGAAACCATGGATTTCTGTATGGGCTGACATTAATTTTATCCCATGCTAAGGTTAATTATATTAAGCTGATCTCATTTTTTATGTATGTAAAAAATAGAAGACTATACATTCCTCTAAAGTATGGTGGTTCTTGATCCCCTGGAAGAACTATTTATGTATCTTGGGATAAGAAGAGGTGCATAGGCTTGGTTCAGCTGTACTAAACACCAGATATGTCATGACCAAAGCCAGGTACTTGTGAAAACAAGGAACAAATTGAACACCAGCATGTGAATGGATTGTGTACTAATACTTTTTTCTTAATTTTGTCCAAAGGATTGAGTCAAAACATGAACCAACAAATTTTGAGGGGCTTTAAATCTTTTATGCATTCAAAAAGAAATCCAAATATGTAGCCTAAAACTGCTATTTTAAGGAAAGTCGCTATATGCAGCTATAAATATTGTGTAACCATAGGCACTGTCGCAAGTGTCTAAAAAAACAGTCCAGTAGCAGGAATTTGCTGTGTCAGCCAGTGGTCAGCAGCGTCAGCCAAATGGTCAGTTATTGTTCTCTGGTATACCACTCATGTCTCTACATCACTGGACATATCAGCCATGCCTTGAGATTAAAGCCCTGTACACACAATTGGAATTTCTGATGGAAAAAGTCTGACTGACTTTTTCCATCGGAAATTCCAACCGTGTGTATGCCCCATCGGAAATTCCGATGAATTCCATCGGAGTTTAGAACATGTTCTGTCGCAATTCCGATGTGATTTTGGTCGGACAAAGGTCTGATTGTGTGTACGGGGCTTAAGTCTAATTAATATGCATGTTTAGCCAAAATATATAGTGGGGCAGATATGTGAGATACGCTACGCCGATGTAACTTACTTTTTTAATCTTTGAATCCACAAAGAATTTGCGCCGTAAGTTACGGCGGCGTAGTGTATCTCTCGCGGCGTTCAAAACAAAGATACGACGTGGGAAATTTGAAAGTACGCCGGCGTATCACTAGATACGACGGCGTACTCTCTTTGTGGATCTGCCCCATAGTGTCTGCACATAGGGAACCCCTGTTAGGTGTTTATCGCTGTCTTTGTCCACTCTGGAGAATCACCCTCTCTAAGGCCTTGTACACACAATAGGTTAACCAGAGGACAACGGTCTGAAGGACCGTTTTCATCGGTCAAAACCGATCATGTGGGGGCCCCATAGGTTATTTAAACTTCGGTTAAAAAAAAGCCAACTTGCTTTAAAATGTAACCGATGGATTGCTAACCGATAGGTCAAAACCGATCGTTAGTACGCACAACCATCGGTTAAAAATCCACGCATGCTCAGAATCAAGTCGATGCATGCTTGGAAGCATTGAACTTAGTTTTTTTCAGCACGTCGTTGTGTTTTATGTCACAGCGTTCTGACACGATCGTTTTTGTAACTGATGGTGTGTAGGCACGACGGACCATCAGTCAGCTGCATAGGTTAACATAGGACAACGGTCCTTCAGACCGTTGTCCTCTGGTTAACCTATCGTGTGTATGAGGCTTAAGTGTCCTGATGACCATGGTCACCCAGACAGAAAGTGATGGAATATTATAGCTGTCACCAAAACAGGAAGTGAGGGTAAATCTTCAAGTTGAGACTGTTCTAGTAACAACTGTCTGAGGCCCCGTATACACGGTCGGACAAAACCGATGAGAATGGACCGAGGTTCAGTTTCATCGGTCCAAACCGACCGTGTGTATAGCCCATCGGTCTGTTTTCCTTTGGTCCAAAATTTTAAAACATGCTTCAAAACCGAACCGATGGACCGCTGCCCGATCGGTCCAAACTGATGGTTAGTATAGAAAAGCATCGGTTCAAAACCCGCGCATGCTCAGAATCAAGTCGACGCATGCTTGGAAGCATTGAACTTCGTTTTATTCAGCGCGTCGTGTGTTTGACGTCACCGCGTTCTGACCCGATCGGTTTTTGGAACGATGGTGTGTACGCACATCAGACCATCAGGCCACATGAGCGGTGAACCGATGAAAACGGTCCGTCGGATCATTCTCATCGGTTTGGAACGACCGTGTGTACAAGGCCTAAGAGGGGAAGTTCCCTTCACATTGTAGAAATGTACTCTCACTTCCTATTACGACTCCTGGACTGGAAGTGAAGGGACATATCTCAAGCAAGACAGACGATTCAACCCTATTCCTACTTTAACATGGTGAATGGAGTCAAAGTGTGTTTATTTCAGTTGTCCAGCCATGGGGAAAAAAAACATTTTTTTTTAATTCATCTTGCACAAGATTGGATATTCCAAGTGAACACAGCTTTATCTTAATTCCTAAGCGTAATTAATATTTACCTAGCTTCTACTGAACAGGGTCTTCGCTCTTGCAAAATAATCCTTTGTTTGGGACAAGTACAGCGTTATAACGCAACAGCCAACCAGAACTTGTCTATTATTTTCCAAAGTATGGGTCTTTGCCATGTAATTTGCATTCTTAAATTGGGACTTCAGTCATTTTTTCATCTTTTCATCTATTAAATCTTCTGCGCTTGTTGTTTTAAGTTTGGATAGTAAGAATTTTTTTTTCTGCCAGTAAATGCCTTATACAGCCCACTCCCTGTTTCTTTTCTGGTCATTTGTCTAGGCGTATGACATCATGCATATCTCTCTCTCTAACTCTCGTGAGAGCTTGTCAGGCAGGGAGGGAGGATGAGTCATACGATGGCCAATGAGAGCTGCAGAGCTGGAGGTGTGCCTCTGTGTAAATCCAGGAAGTGAACAGGCAGCAGCTTCAGCTGCCCACAGTTAAAATGGTTGCAGCCAGACTTAGTGGAGGGAGATTTCTACAGCATATTTGGCAAGTGCAAAATCACAGTATATATAAAATAATATGCAAAGGGGTTGGAGGGAAGTTTCAGAATGGCAAAGATATTTTTATTTACAAATGATGTGAGCAGACTGCAGAACCTATTTAAATACATAACTCCGCACAAGTAAAAAGTTTATTTGAATATAAAATGCTTTGAGTGTAATGTTTGTGGTTATTTCCTAGCTCCAGCAACTCAATAAAAGTTACCAAATTTAAAATTAAAGTTTCTAGTGCACATGTCTTGAATAATTATGTCTCTTCAAATTAGAGAACACATGGAAGTATTTAATTGATTCCAGTAAACATTATGATCTCTAAAAAAAATGCTTGCACTGGACTATGTAGATATATAATTACAGTTCAAATCACTGCACATCCTAATTAATTTGTTCCGCATTGCTAAAACAGAACAATTCTATGCTCATTCTTTAGTGGAGACAACAAAAAGTTACATGATTTCCCTTAAGATGGTAAAAGCAATAAAAGTTACACTACAAAATGGGATGTGAAAACTATTAGTATCCTCAATGAATAAACAGGTTTTATGGTTCATACAATAAAGAACATATTGCATGAATAAAGAGAATAAAGAGATTAATAAAGATAATAATTCAATACTAATAATAATAAGCAAATAAAAAATAATAATAAAGAGAATATTGCGTGTTTATGTGTGTGTACGTATGCGTGTATGTGTGTAAAACAGGATGGGTAACTGACCAAATGATTAGACATGGAGTAAATGTAACTTGCAGTTTACTAAACAGGTACTCTGTTACAAATAATAAAGCAACATAGATTCAGGATGGCAAAGAAAATATATGCAAAAGCAGTTACGTCCCCTTTGGGGGTAAAGCCCCCAAGGGGTGTACCTGAGCAGTTAATTAAAGGCAAAATTAGGCTTGCCATGAATGGCTAAAAGCATGTTTTTATTGTAACAAAAAGTATAAAAAAAGGAGCTGATATAGGATCCAAAATACTCCAATACGTAACACAGTATATAAAAAACAGTGTCCCATCACCCAGTACACAAATAAAAATGACAATGTCAGTGTACTAAGTCCGGACCTGTTTATCTACACCAAGTATACATATCGGTGTAGGAACCACCGCATAATAAACAATGATAGCAACAATTGATGGCAATTATGCTGAGGTGTATAAGTCACATAAGCCCAAGGACTTAACACTAAAATCCCAGTGAAGCCATTCACAGGACATTGTAAATAAGTGATGCGGCCAAGCGGGCGGAACCCAGCTCGGCCACGTTTTTTTAACATTGTGACGGCTAGCGGGGGGGGGGGCAAGACCCCCTCTAGCTGTCAGATCAGGGATCGGGAGGTGTGGACTGTGGAGGCAGGTCTGTTCTAAATGTGGGTGTAACATGTAACATGTTACGAAAGGTAAACTTATCCTTTAAACTACTTATTTGAGTATGGCTATGGTATCATACACTGAGATTTCTAACAATAATAATAAAGACTCCAACACACTAAATATATAATGGGATTATAACTTCCCTTTCAATCTTCCTCAAATAATATGGCATTTCATCTCAGGCAAATGCATTTGAATGGACAAGCTTCTTAATACTTACATTTCTTTTAGTCTTTTCTTATAATGTTCTAAAACTTTTAAGTTATATATGATGACTCTCTTCAAACGTGTATTTCTTTTTAGACAGTTTCTTATAGGTTGACTTTGTATTAACAAGATTCATACACAATGGGGGTTATATACTAAAGGCAAATCCAAGTGCACTTGGAATTGCACTAAAATTGCACTTGGAAGTGCAGTCGTTGTAACTCTGAGGGGGAGATCTGAAATGAGGGGAAGCTCTGCTTATTTTATCATCCAATCCTGTGTTAGCTAAAATGCTGTTTTTTATTTTCCTTGCATGTCCCCCTCGGATCTACAGCGACTACACTTCCAAGTGCACTTTGCAAAAGGCAAAGTGGATTTGCCTTTCCTAAATAACCCCCAATGTCCTTTAATATTTGGAACAATAGAGAGATACTGAAATGTACAAAGATGTTGATCTTAGTTCAGCTGTGAACACAGAAATTTAATAACTAGTATAGAAAGGTGTGCGCAGGGGGTGTGCGAAGTGTGCCTGGGCACACCCTAATCACTACGTGCTGTGCAGATTCCCCCTACTGCCCAAGCTTCCCTGCCCGGAAGTGCAGCTGGCTTCCATCCTCTGCCCCCAGCTGCTCCGGGGGATGTTTCAGGATGGAGAGTGGGGGAAGAGGGTAGTAAGTACCATATTTATCAGCGTATAATGCCCCGTACACACCATCACTTTATGTGATGAAAAAAAACGACATTTTTAAAAACGTCACTTTAATTGACCGTGTGTGGGGGAAAACGTTGTTTTATGTCTTGTAAAAAACGACCAAAAAAAATTGAAGCATGCTTCAATTTTATGTGTCGTTTTTCCAAACGTCGTTTTTTACTTCACAGAAATTGACCGTGTGTAGCAAAAAACGTTGTTTAAAAAGACGTTTTTACACCCGCGCATGCCCAGAAGCTAGTTATGAAGCGAGCTTCAATGGAAAAACGTGGTGAACGTAACCTCGCTTTGCTAGAACATTGTGAGAAAAACGATGGTGTGTAGGCAACTTCGTCTTTAAAAATTGAAGTTTCAAAAAGGTCATTTTTTACTTCACAGAAAATGTCGTTTTTTTTTATCACATAAAGTGATGGTGTGTATGCGGCATTACACACACAGGTGTATAACACGCACCCTAACTTTAAGAGGGAAGTTTCAGGAAAAAAACTTTGCACAGCCCCTGCGTATAACACACAGGCACAGTTTACCCTCTATTTTCAGAGTAAAAAAGTGAGTGTAATACGCCAATAAATACAGTATGTCATTTATCGGCGCCTCCCTTTTCTAAATGAACACACTTACTCGCTATGTTTATTCATAACTGAAGAATACAAAACTGTGCTTACTATGCTTTAGTTTGTGAATGAGCAGGAAGCCACTCAGCACAGAGCACTTCTCATTCATTTACTGCCCGTGCAGTTGAGGCTGCAGAGAAAGGCATGTTGTCTTTGAGCTTTGGGGTGCACACCCTAATGCAATAGGCTGCGCACACCTATGCTAGTATAATTTTCTCTCCAACTTATTACGTTTCCACATTGCTAAAACAATGAAATCTCAGCTAGACTAGAGGACTTGTGTACCACAGATTCATTTTGTTTTGTAGGCAACTTTCCCACTGTCCTTGCTTCCATTTGTACTGTACACACTTTGTTTGCAAAACCAACTACCTCAGTTGGGGAAAAGATCTCTAAGATCTCTAAGACCTAAAAGTAACCCTGAATCTTTGGGACTTATTTGGTTTTAAAACTCCCATGAGACAAACTGGGGAAACAATAAAAATTGGAAGAAGTATGTTTTTTACGAAACGGGCGTAGGGCGCGCTGTCGTCACCCAAGAAACTCCTAACGTTCCCCCAGTGGACGGGTGCCTGAGAGTTTTGTGTACCGGCCGGCACATTTGATTCAAGGCAAATTTTAAACTGCATAACTGTGAGTGCATTTTTAACTTTTTAAATACATTTTTACACATTTAATGCACTATGTGGAGCTGTCACTGTTTCTTACATGGTGGGCATTGATACTGCTGAAATTCCTTGGAGAATGAGATCCATCAGGATTGCATATCTGAAACTGCGAGATTGGGACCTATTATATGCTGTTTTTGATCCCCTGTCATAAGGGATCGTGGGAATTCGGTAAAAGGCCAATCTAAAAGTCTGGTGGAGGAGATGTCACTTTTTTCTTTTGGACACGTTTACAACTATCTGTAATGTGGCACACATGCACAGGTGTTTGACATACTACCTGCTATCTAATGGACTTTCTACTGTTAATATTTTGGACTGTCTATTAATTCATTCAGAGCCAAAACTCATATTCAGTTGATGTTTTTCTTGATCTAAGTGTTTTCTGGTTTTGTTTGGGACTTTTGTTTATTTGTCTTGTAAATCACTATCACTACGATTGTTGAGGGATTTTGAGGTGGCTGCCTGTTGCACCCTAGTGGCTATTACAGGTCACTTTTTGACATAGCAGCCAGCCATTCACTTATATTACTATAGATCACCCACTTGCATACGTTTGCGTTTGGCAAGAAGGGTGGTTGAGGTAGCGCGATTTAAATTTTTCTTATGTTTATCTCTTGTATTTATTGTTTATATGGTAATCGCAGCACCTGGAGGGATCACACTGTGACTACGTTGCAGGTTTTCTTTTCTCTTCTTTCCGAATTTTTTTTGCGCAGTTTCTTTCCATTTTTCCGGATGTCAAATTGAGCAGTGTTTTGTGTTGAATGTATAACCATACATGCACGCATTTGAGAAAAGCATCCACCCATTTGAGAAAAGCACTGCCCATCATAAAGCACTGGCCATCCCTTTGGGAAAAGCATCTGCCCCTAGCTGCAGAGAGCGGCGTGTATAACAAGCCCCGAGCATCAGGAGTGAGCGCCGTGTTCATTACTCATGCTCCGTCTACAGCTGATGAACAGTTGTTCAGGCTGTTCAGGCTCGGAGATTTCCGTGGCCTCCGACTGCGCAAGCACTGTGCCTGCACAGTCCAGGCCGGACCCTATCCAATACAGGAACCATATTGTTAGAACACCGGCACAGTGAAAGAGAAGTACAAAATCACTAATCTGTTATGGCAGAGCTGATCAGACTCTAGATCTTTCCCATCTTCCTCCTGGCAAACAAAGCAATAATGCTAATGCACATAGGATGATTAGGCACACATCCGGCACACCCAGTGCACACACCTATGAATCCTTTTATAATGCATTAGAGTGGCTGACCAGATAAGTGGCAGAGTGGAAAAGATGTAAGAGCGGTTATGTGTACATTCCATTTAAATACTATGCATTAAACAATGTGCCATTTATTCTACTTTAATTCCTCACTGGCACATCCAGTTGCATGCATTACTGGACTGGAGATACCCAGCTAGTGTAGCTATCTTTTCAGTAGAAAGTCATGATTCTGCTGAAGATGAAGGCAATCTCCAACAGATTTCTTCATACTGAACAACCAGAGTCTATTGTTGCATGTGTCTGAATTACTATTCTTTACAAATCTCGTCACTAATCACTATCCTCTTATTTCCTTCTGCATTTGATGTGATCCAGACACTGTAATTGTGTGGTTTGTGTAGTCTGAATATAAAAGGATGAACGTGACAGAGCAACAGTCTTATTTTGAATATACTCGGATATATCAAATTTTTATTTTTATGCAAATTGACACTGATTGTTGTTTCAGGTCTGTTTGTTTCCAGCTGAATCCAAATGATTTTCTTTCCTTCTGTCAGATATTGCAGAGTGAAGTTGCTGGAGTGTTGAATCTTGGTTTACATTGTTTTTTTCAGATTTAGGATTTATCATTTCCAATACTATGGGCTTATTTAGAAAGTTTAAAAAGCAAAGTGCAGTTACCTATGGCAATCAATCAAAATGTATCTTTTAGTTAATCCATAATCTGGTTGCCACGGGTAATTTTTGCTTGCTCTTTGCATAAGGCATATTGAATAAGATATACATTAGAATTAATTACAGTGATTCTCAAAATGCCTAATGTTATGTTTATTATTTAGATGTAATATATTTCATTAAATATTCACATTAACAAATTGGGATAAACAATCTGTAATTGTAAGAATTTCCCAGGAATAAAAAAAATATATAACTTTTATTGTATGTTTATTGTCAAGCTTTTACTCTAATTATTAATTAGCATTTAACTGATGAAATAATATGGTCTTGTATATGTTATTTATTTTAACTAAGTTCATGTAGAGTCTGATGCTGCTAAACTTAAATGTTTTGTCTGCCAAAAACAGAAAATATTTTTTTTGGCAGCTATTAAAAAGTTAAACCACCCAACTTGTTCTAAACATCTCAAGAACTCCAATGATGAGATATTTGTGATTAAGAGCCAGATCCACAGCCGCCGAGCGCAACTTAACTTTTCAGAGTTAAGTTACACTGCCGCAAATCTCCCAAGTTAGGTGCCGATCCACAAAGCACTTACCTGGAAATTTTCGGCTGTGTAACTTAACTCCGTCCGGCGCAAGGCGTTCCTAATACAAATGGGCGATTCCCATTTAAATTAGGCGCGCTCCCGCGCCGGACGTACTGCGCATGCTCTGTCGGGTAAATTACCCGACGTGCATTGTGCTAACAGATGTCGCTCCGACGTCATTTGCTTAGACGGTAATGTAAATGGCGTCCAGCGCCATTCATGGACGTCTTACGCAAACGACGTAGAGTTTGAATTTTCGACGCGGGAACAACGTCCATACCTAATAGGGCTTAGTCAAATAGGACTCAGCCCTATTTTTACATGGCGTAACTCGACGTAAACGACGTAGAATTAGCGCGACGGGCCCGTCGGAACGTTCATGTGTGGAGTGTTCATTTGCATATTCTAGGCTGGCCGCAATGGCCTCGCCACCTAGCGGGCAGCCTAGAATTGCATCCTTAAGATCCGACAGTGTAATTCAATTACACATGTCGGATCTTCTGTCTATCTCTTGGAAACTGATTCTGTGGATCAGTTCCAAAGATAGAAACAGGGATATGACGGCGTATCTCTTTTGTGGATTACCCCCTAAGTTCTTGGATCTACACATGTGTTGAAAGAAGTCCCATGGGCCCCAATCTCTCTACTGGGTTTTTATATGTTATTTTATATACTGGGGAATGTAGCAGAAAGAATCAGATACTTTGGTATGAATATCTCCTGCTGTTGCAAGCAATGTTGCAAGACGATAGATGGCCAGATCTGTTTTCAGATCTGTTTTTGAAGAAGGTTACAGGTACTGTATAATGGAAATATACCATGGTAGGCAAAAGCTCACAGTTCTTCAAGGTGGGTTGTAACATAGTCAGAACATGCGGTATGGAAAGTATTCATATGGAATTTCAAAGAGATAATCAAGCCAATTCTAAGTGATTTGAACTCTTATTTGTCTTGATCACAAACTAGCATGATCAAGGCTTGCCTTTGTAGTCCTAAGAGTTGAGTGAACCTGTACCCAGAACATTTACATTTGTCAGGAACCATAAACCAGACTGGGACAGAAAATGCAGTTAAAATCACACCCTTAATGAAATGGCAAAAATAACACAGTTCAGAAATGTAGTCAAAAACAAAAGCCAGGGTTTGGATGCCAGAGCTGGTAATCAGACGAGCCGAGGCCAGGAAGCCATAAGTCAGTGTAGTAAGAAGCAAAAACAGGAACAGGTATTGGAAGAGAAGTCAGTCAGGCCAAGTCACACACAGGAACACACTGGAGGTCATAGACCACGCAAGGGCATGGAGAAAATGAGCAAAGCTGTTTATATTGCCAAAAGGGGTTGTCTGTAGGCTGGACAATTGAGGCAGGTAATGGTAACCAGGTGAGTCACTGTGGAATCAAAGTGTGGCTGTTAATTAACTGATAGCTGAGCAGCCTCTGTGCACTGAAAGAAAAGAGCTGCTCGTAAATAGCAGGAGCCTAGCCCTGACAAGATTAAAACATTGACATTTGTTATAAGCAGTAAAAGGGTGTTAAAAAAAGTTATTACTCATCTCTCTAGCTTCTTTTAATGTAAAGTTATTTATTCTCAAAGTGCACAACAAAAGCTCTGAGTTTCGGTTGGTTTCTAAGGACCCTACTCTACATTCCCTCCTGGAGATTTAGTGCTCTAGTCTCAAGACAGGTACAGCATCCAGTCTCACTGCCTGAGGTCTGTCAACGTCTATATCAGGCGGCAGTTGGATGGGCTAAATGCTTTACTAAGTGACACTCACATTTAGTGCCCTTTTGTGTTCAGGGGCGAATGCCTGGAACACAGAAGACCTGCATAATGGTCATTTGTCCTTGAATGCATGGGTACTACGCCCAAGTACCTCTAGGTACAGCATTCAGCCTTTTCAGACGCAGCCTGCTGTAGGTTTTGAAAGACTTCAGGCAGTGTGGCCTGGGCACTGCCCATCGAATGCTCAAGGGGCCTAACAGATTAGAAACATGTGCTATTTGTTTACATTAGAGGACTATATGACTGGTAGGTTGCCAAGATGTGCTCTCCGCAGAAAAAGGCTAAGATTCCAGTTCCTGTGTTAACTTAAATGGATTTTTCCTCAATGTTTATTGATACAGGGATGAATGAGAACTTGTTTTAAATGCTTTCACTGCTCAGAATATTTAAATGATTTAGTGTGCATGGGGTGACCACAAGTTCACATTATGCTAGATAAAGCAATTTATCATAAATCGCCTCCAGTCTATCTCTTTGTTATCCACGAGTTGACTGCCCCATATTGTACAATTGTGGACTAATATTGAAAGGATTTACTTTAGTGGCAGGATGTTTCCCATTCATGAATACTATCATTAGCCCATAAACTACTACTGTTCTACATTTGTGTTTAGTCATGGGTCAGAAACAATGGCCTGTGTACTTGGGATCTATAAAGCTATTATGATTGTCACTAAACAGTGAAGAAGATATTGTTAACAATAAAGAGGTATTGCATAATTGCTGACGCTGTTATGTTTCTGTGCTTTTTAAGGGTTCATGTAAAATGCTAATGATTGTTGGTTACGGGTGAAGCTGCAAAACCCTAAAAGATTTGGCTCTAATGGAAATACTTTAATGAATTAAGAATTCACATTAACCGGTTTTATATTAGAGCACTTACTATAATGCTGAAATAATAAATAATAAATAATGCTAAACGCACTATACTAAACTATAACATGGTGCAATATCACACTGGCTGTGTGAGTACTGCAGTAGGTGCCAAAAGTCTGGAATTTACTTTTCAACCCCCATTTTTCTTGGTTGGATAATACTTACTAACCAAAGTTTACCCAGTTCAGCCCTTATTCTGCCCAGTATATGTTTGGTTGGGTTTAAATATGCAATCCACCAATGTAGCACCCAACCATATCTGTCGTGGTTAAAGGGTAAACTAAAAAAACAAAAATTAAGTATATCTTAGGTGATGTTTGAATCCCAAGCAATTTAAAGGCATAATCTCTATTGCGTAGAGCTACAGGCAAAATTTTTTTTTTTTTTCATTTTGGATAGTGTAAAAGGGGGGGTTTTACTCCTGTCAGTTTATTTTTTTTCTGGCCATCTCTGTCCCATTGTGGAGATTTCCCTTCACTTTTCTGTCCCAAAGCCACAGCAGAAAGTAAGAGGAAGTCCCTTCAAAGTGAATGAATCCCTGGTAATAGCTAAGTCAACAGAGAAAGTGATCCCATTGGGAAATTTCCGGAAGAAAATCCTATTTTTCCATCAGTCTGCAGATCGAATTGGGTGAACGCGGACAGACGGTCCGTGTTGATCGGATCCCCCCATGGGGGAGAGCGGAGATCTGACAGGGCAGTCCCTGAACAGTGTGCAGGGACCGCCTTGTCATCTGCCGGCTCAGCGGGGATCAACAGAGAGATCCCCGCTGAGCAAGCGGGTGTTAACGGTACGGATCCTCACGGGATCCGTACGTGGGAAAGGGCCCTTACTGTGCAGGTATATACAGGAATCACAAGATTACATTGACGTCTTTTTTACCTGCCTGGAGTTCAGCTATAAAGATGGTCTTAAGTCTGTTTAAAATAAATTAAAAGTCAGCAGCTACAAATACAGGTACCCAGTTTTGTCCTCTACTGGGCTGGTTCTTCACTGGTCTTCTGTTCCCCAGAACTGCCATGTTTACTGTGGGAAGCATCCCAGTAAGCTCCCCGCTGCGTATGTGTGAGTCGCATAAGGTTGCAGGCGGAGGAGGAGGGGTGGGGTGAACTTGCATTCAAATTGTCTATCAAATTTAGGTACCCACTCCCTGAAAAATACATTTAAAAAGTGGGAGAGGAGGAGATAAAGCGAAACATTCCTTTTCAGGTGAAGTTCCGCTTTAAAGAATAAACTAAAAATGTTGCTTGAAATAACCTTTAATGCACTGGCTTAATTTCTAAGAACACTGCTTATTTTAATAATTTCACCGCTGCTTCAACATTTTTTTTTTCTCTGCCATATTTTTTTATTTCCTTTCTTTTAGGATCGGGGGGGTATTCACCACTGGAAGATGATGAGGATGTATATGCATACTCTAGATACCGCTACAGAGGTGAATGCTTTGCTTAATCTGCATGCTTTGATTGGCTGTCATTAAACTACTAGCTTACTAAGACCTGCTGGAATTCTGCAGCATACTTAGAACCATCACTGTTTTATTTATGATGTTATCTTTTTTCAGGTTGTTCTTTCCTACTTCATTTCATATTTATGTCATATTTTAAATGTATATTTTTTAATTGTCTTTTGGGCACTTCCATACACAGGGTAATTTGGCTTACACCCCTGTACCTTACATATACCAGTAGTAAACTCTTACATTTTAAGTAATGCATTTACAGCCTCCAGTTTACATCTTGTTCTTCACATTTAGATGCTATATACAACATTTATGAACATTTTCCCTCTGTGTTGTGGCTCCACATTTTTCCCTCTAGCAGCAGGGCACCCACATAGGGTTCCCAGATTTCCAGACTTCTCTTTTCCAGGAAATAACAATTTTGCATTGAAATGTAGGCTTACTATGGTTCTTGAGTCCACAATTAAGGACACTTTCAGCCAGATTCAGAAAGAGTTAAGCCGGCGTATCAGTAGGCCTGCACCGTCGTATCTTAGCTGTCTATTTCGGCCGGCCGCTAGGGGCGTGAACGCTGATTTACACCTAGAATGCGTAAATCAGCGAGATACGCCTATTCATGAACGTACGCTTGCCCGTCGCAGTAAAGATACGCCGTTTACATAAGGCGTTTTCAGGCGTAAAGTTATTCCAACAAAAAGCTGGCCTAGCCAATGTTAAGTATGGACGTCGGTCCCGCGTCGAATTTTGAAAATGTTATGTTGTTTGCGTAAGTCGTCCGTGTATGGGGCTGGGCATAATTTACGTTCACGTCAAAACCAATAGGTCTTTGCGGCGTAATTTGGAGCATGCGCACTGGGATATGTCCACGGACGGCGCGGTGTGTACAGCCATCAGACCGAAATCTCCGAGCGGACATGTCCGATGAAAACGGTCCGCGGACCGTTTTCATCGGACATGTCCCCTCGTCTGTATGGGGCCTAAGGCCGGCCGGTCGTATCTATGCGACTGATTCATAGAATCAGTTACGCATAGATATCCCTAAGATCCGACAGGTGTAAGTGACTTACATCGTCGGATCTTAGGCTGCAATTCCAGGCCAGCCGCTAGGTGGCGCTTCCGTGTCTTTTATGCGACGAATATGCAAATGAGGATTTCCGCCGATTCAGAAACGAACGCCCGCCGCTTTTTTTTTACGTCGCTTGCGTTCGGTTTTTTCCCCTGCTATGTGAGGGGTATCCTATGTTAAGTATGGCTGTCGTTCCCGCGCCGAGTTTTGAATTTTTACGTCGTTTGCATAAGTCGATTCAGAATACGGCTGGATGCAAGTTACGCTCACGCCGAAACCAATGACGTCCTAGCGACGTCATTTGGAGCAATGCACGCTGGGAAAAATGGTGGACGGCGCATGCACTGTTGGATCGGCGTGGGGACGCGCCTGATTTATATTGTAGACGCCCCCTAGCCGCGGAATTTGAATTCCACCGGGAGATTTATGATACGCCGCCGCAAGTTTTGAGGTAAGTGCTTTCTGACATAAGCACTCGCCTCAAAAACTTGCGGTGGCGGATCGTAAATCAGATAGGTTACGCGGATCTAAAGATCCGCTAACCTATCTGAATCCGGCCCAGAGTGTTCAATGCCTTTTCAGCTGCTAATACATTTCAGACAAGATTGCTCTGTACTAGAACGGATAGCGTGCTGTACTTTTAACAATCATTTCTGTTATCATTATGCTGTGTTCTGCTATTTTCATATTTTTAAAAGAAGAGAATCACAAAAAAAATGTTCCACACATATAACAAATGTATTCCCAGTCGGCATTGAGTTGAAGAAATGCACATAATAACAAGTAATCCCACAAGATTAGACTCTATCAGAGTCTCTAGGAAGTACAGCTGCAAAGTAAACAAGATGAAATCTTTTTAGTGGCAGTTACAATAAAGAAGTTTAAAAAAAAAGACTAAAAAATACATTATTTTCTGTATTTTTTAAATGTAACTTATAATTACAGTAGATATTGAAAGGTGCGCTAATAAAACCAAACTCTCCTAAATAAAACCTAATTAAAAAGAGGAGTTTTTTTTATTTGTTGCCTTTTATCCTAACTGTTGTACATGTCCAGAGCATAAAATTAATGTCCAGGCACCATAACTTGAAGCCCTAGTGCAGGGGTCTCAAACTCAAATTACCTGAGGGCCACAAGACAAGTTTTCATATGCCATGGGGGGCCGCATGCAAACTATCAAACTTCAAAAACAACAGTACTGGTGTCAGCGAGCACAGTGGCGTTGCTAGGGGGGTGCGGGGGGTGCGGGCCGCACCGGGTGACACCCACTAG
Organism: Rana temporaria; assembly: GCF_905171775.1. Classification (NCBI taxonomy): domain Eukaryota; kingdom Metazoa; phylum Chordata; class Amphibia; order Anura; family Ranidae; genus Rana; species Rana temporaria. The sequence goes on from NC_053490.1 coordinate 402,223,802, forward strand.
AGGGGTGACACCATCCCGATTTAAAAAAAAAAAAAAAAAAAAATTTTTTTTTTTTTTTTTTTTTTTTTTAGCTGACATGACCAGAGGTGCAGGTGGCTGTGTAATGTAAAAGGGGTGCAGTGATGCAGGGTGTTGTGTAATGTAAAAGGGTCCAGAGGTGCAGGGGGCTATGAGATGTAAAGGGGGCCAGTGATGCAGGGTGCTGTGTAATGTAAAGGGGTCCAGAGGTGCAGGGTGCTGTGTAATGTAAAGGGGTGCAGAGGGCTGTGTAGTGTAAAAGGGTCCAGAGGTGCAGGGGGCTATGTGATGTAAAGGGGTGCAGAGGTGCAGGCGGCTGTGTAATGTAAAAGGGGTGCAGTGATGCAGGGTGCTGTGTAATGTAAAATGGTCCAGAGGTGCAGGGTGCTGTGTAATGTAAAGGGGTGCAGAGGGCTGTGTAGTGTAAAAGGGTCCAAAGGTGCAGGGGGCTATGTGATGTAAAGGGGTGCAGAGGTGCAGGCGGCTGTGTAATGTAAAGGGGTCCAGTGGTGCAGGGGGCTGTGTAATGTAAAGTGGTCCAGAGGTGCAGTTGTGGAGAGGGGTACACAGTAGTAACAAAAAGATATTGAAGGATGCAGAGGTACGCCCCTGGCCTATAGGCTCCTGAGAATTCTGAATTCCGGTTCTGGAGAAAGAGAGGTGGGGGGAGGGGACAAAGAAAAATGGAGAGAAAGAAGAAGGGATAGAACGAACAAGAAAGATGGATAGGGAGAGAGAGAAAAGGGGAAGAAAGGAGAACAGAGAGAAAACAGTAGGGTAAAAAATATTTGAATTTTTTTATTGGGGGGGGGGGGGGGGGGGTGACACCATATTTTACCGCACCAGGTGACACCAACCCTAGTGACGCCACTGAGCGAGCACATTATTAACCCCCCAGCACTGGTGTCAGCGAGCGCATTATTACCACCAGCACTGGTGTAAGTCAGGGTTTGACAAATTTGCTTGGAATCTAGGAGCCAGCTAAAAAAGTTAGGAGCCAGAAAACGCACCCCGTCCCGACGAGCTTGCGCGCAGAAGCGAACACATACGTGAGCAGCGCCCGCATATGTAAACGGTGTTCAAACCACACATGTGAGGTATCGCCGCGATTGGTAGAGTGAGAGCAATAATTCTAGCTCCTCTGTAACTTAAAACATGCAACATGTAGATTTTTTTAAACGTCGCCTATGAAGATTTTAAAGGGTAAAAAAGTTTGTCGGCATTCCACAAGCGGACACAATTTTGAAGCGTGACATGTTGGGTATGAATTTACTCGGCGTAACATTATCTTTCATAATATTAAAAAAAATGGGGATAACTTTACTGTTGTCTTATTTTTTAATTAAAAAAAGTGTAATTTTGTCCCAAAAAAGTGCGCTTGTAAGACCGCTGCGCAAATACGGCGTAACAGAAAGTATTGCAATGATCGCTATTTTATTCTCTAGGGTGTTAGGATAAAAAATATATATAATGTTTGGGGGTTCTAATTAGAGGGAAGAATATGGCAGTGAAAATAGTGTAAAATGACATTAGAATTGCTGTTTAACTTGTAATGCTTAACTTGTAATACCAACGGCCACCACCAGATGGCGCCAGCTCACATCTGGTGGTAATAACTTGTAATACCAACGGCTCACCACCAGATGGCACCAGCTCAAAAAAAAAAAAAAAAAAAAAAAAATGTTTTTTATTTTATTTTTTTGCTCCCCTCACTTCCACCCTGCCTGAGGGCCATTTATAACTGGTCCGCGGGCCGCAAATGGCCCGCGGGCCGGTACTTTGAGACCACTGCCCTAGTGCAACCAAAACTTTTTATTTTGGTTCAACACAAAGTGGCACATAATTGTGAAGTGGAAGGAAAACGATAAATGGTTTTAAACATTTTTTACAAATAAATATCTGAAAAGTGTGGTGTGCATTTGTATTCGGCCCCCAAAACCCTAACTAAAATCTAATGGAACCAATTACCTTCGGAAGTCACCTAATTAGTAAATATTGTCCACCTGAGTGTAATTTAACCCCAGTATAAATACAGCTGTTCTGTGAAGCCCCCAGAGGTGTGTTAGGGAACCTTAGTGAACTAACAGCATCATGAAGGCCAAGGAACACACCAGACAGGTCAGGGATTAAGGTTGTGGAGAATTTTAGAGCAGGGTTAGGTTATAAAAAAATATCCCAAGCTTTGAACATCTCATGGAGCACTGTTCAATCCATCATCTGAAAATGGAAAGAGTATGGCACAACTGCAAACCTAACAAGGCATGGTCATCCACCTAAACTGACAAGGAGAGCATCAGAGAAGCAACCAAGAGGCCCATGGTAACTCTGGAGGAGCTGCAGAGATCCACAGCTCAGGTGGAAGAATCTGTCCACAGGACAACTATTAGTCGTGCACACCCCAAATCTGGCCTTTATGGAAGAGTGGCAAGAAGATAGCCATAAGAAAGCCAGTTTGCAGTTTGCGAGAAGCCATGTGGGGGACACAGCAAACATGGGGAAGAAGATGCTCTGGTCAGATGAGAACAAAATAGTTTTTTTTGGCCTAAGCAAAACGCTATGTGTGATGGAAAACTAACCTTGCACATCACCCTGAACACACCATTCCCACCGTGAAACATGGTGGTGGCAGCAGCATGTTGTGGGGATGCTTTTATTCAGCGGGGATGGCGAAGCTGGTCAGAGTTCATGGGAAGATGGATGAAGCCAAATACAGGGAAATCGTAGTAGAAAACCATGTTGTAGTCTGCAAAAGACTTGAGACTGGGGTGGAGGTTAAGCAAAATGCTATGTGTGATGGAAAACTAACCCTGCACATCACCCTGAACACACCATCCCCACCGTGAAACATGGTGGTGGAAGCAGCAGCATGTTGTGGGGGTGCTTTTCTTCAGCAGGGACGGCGAAGCTGTTCAGAGTTGATGGGAAGATGAATGAAGCCAAATACAGGGCAATCTTATTAGAAAACCTTTTAGAGTCTGCAAAAGACTTGAGACTGGGGTGGAGGTTCACCTTCCAGCAGGACAACGACCCTCAACATACAGCCAGAGCCACAATGGAATGGTCTAGATTGGGGGTCAGCAACCTACCAGTAGATCACGGAAAGGTGACTGGTAGATCGTGGCCTGGGCTTGCTGACCCACCATCCCAGAGCATCAGAGTGCAATGCAGAGGGACTGTAAAGTTGGAGCTGTAGCAGGGAGCAAGAGCCTCATAAGCCGATGTCTCCTCTGTAGTGCTGTTTCCTGTCTCATGCGTAGTAATACCAACTGTACTCCGCCTCTTATCCCAGCGAGCGGTCTCCAGAGTGGTGCCAGCAGCAGATAAGAAGAGATCCTCAGGTCAGTGTGAAGCAATACACTGGGCATAATAGTATAGGGCTGCTTTCACACTGATGTGCTGCGGTTTACCCACACAGCAGATGCAGTAAAGTGTACCTGAAGCTTTCCTAAAAAATAACTTGGTAAAACAGATTGAGAAACATATTTCATACCAATGCAACATTCATTTAGGAAATTAAAAAAATATGAAATATAATGTATTCCTAATATCTGAAAAAAACACTTTCTCTCTTTATATAGAGAATATATATATATATATATATATATATATATATATATATATATATATATATATATATATATATATATATATATATATATAATCAATCAATCAATCAAGGTATTCGCTGCTAAATTTAACAGTCCAGGAGCAAAGTGAAAAAAAGCATCAATCTTTAAAACACATGATAAAAAAGCTGGGGATTTCTATGAAAAAAAAAAAAAACATATTAATAAATACACGATAGTAGTAAGCTACTATATAAATCATAGATAGACCCACAGTTTCTTTAAAAACATAGCCTAATAGATTTATTACATTAATTTGTGTATGTAATGGCAACATCTATCAGATAGACTGTATGGCTTGTGTCTCCTGTGCAATCACAATTAAGAGCAAACATTTAAGAGATAAAAATACTGAATATTGTTAAAATAATATCTACTTCCTAATAAATGTACTGTGTTAAATGTTATCAGATCATGTCCTCCAATATCATTCCTCATTAAATTATAACGTCATGCAAACCAGATGTGCTGCAGCTGATTTCTTGTTTGTGTGCAAGGCTTGGATACATTTGTCAAACATAAAAGAGATCCTTTGATCAGCAGGCCATCCCTAATGATCACAGTTAGCCTAGCAGTCCTATGAATATAGGTTACAGGTGTTCAGAATTTTCCACTACAGTCAGCATTGTTTTATAGCAATACATATATGTGTTCAGACCTTTCAGGAAGGCTAAAAAAATCATACTGCAAAAACGTATGGCCTTTAGAACAGATCAAATTTATCTGGCAGTGTCGGGTTCAATTATGTTGGATGTTGACCTTAACTTAGTTTAGTAAACCAGTGGCGGTGCGTCCATAGAGGGCGCAGGAGCGCCACCCCCTCTCTCTCCTGCACCGCCACCGTATACAATACATAGATTCATGCATTGCACGAATCTATGTATTGTTGCTGCCGCCCACTATTAAGATGGCCGGCCCCCTGGTGAGCGCCGGCCATCTGAATAACGGCAGCTGGTTGGTTTTGGAAGTGCCTATCAAAGCCAGCGGCCTCCAAATAGTTAACCAGGGGATGCACGGGGGGTGCGTTCCCTGGCTAACACTGACAGACGTCTCAGACAATCAGGTTCACTGGTTCTGGCTACTGGTAACCTGATTGGCTGAAGCGTCATTGAGGGCGGGAGAAGACATCGAGGGACTGTGGAAGGAGGATGGCTGAAAGGAAAGGTAAGTGCCGGGCATGGGGGCAATCTGGCAGCATTTTACAGGGCACAGTGGTGACAGTTGATGAGTACAGTGGCGACAGTTGATGGGCACAGTGGCGACAATTGATGGGCACAGAGGTGACAATTGGTGGGCACAGTGGTGACAATTGATGGGCACAGTGGCGACAATTGATGGCACAGTGGTAACAATTGATGACACAGTGGCTGCGTTTGATGGCATGGCACAGTGGCTCTGTTTGGCATGTCACAGTGGTGACAATTGATGGGCACAGTGGCGACAATTGATGGCACAGTGGTAACAATTGATGGCACAGTGGCTGCATTTGATGACATGGCACAGTGGCTGCGTTTAATGGCACAGTGGCTGCATTTGGCATGGCACAGTGGTGACAATTGATGGGCACAGTGGCAATAATTGATGGCACAGTGGCGACAATTGACGGCATGGCACAGTGACGACAATTGATGGCACAGTGGCGACAATTGATGGCATGGCACAGTGGCTGCGTTTGATGGGCACAGTGACTGTGTTTGATGGGCACAATGGCTGCGTTTGATGGGCACAGTAGCTGCGTTTGATGGGCACAGTGGCTACAATTGTTTTTTTTTCCGTTTGTTTGCGCCCCCCCAAAAAACTTTGAGCACCAGCCACCACTGATGATTTCTATAACTAGTGGCAATTGGTAGATTACTACATTAGCTTATGCAGTGTTACCCCCGTAGTAGCCGCTGATTAGGATGGGGCCTCTGATCTTTGCCTCAACCCCTCTAAAACACTAGGGTGAGTGTACAAACATAAAATATCACAGGAAATCACTGAGAGTAATGCTTAGTATCCAGTAGGGATGAGCTTCGTATTCGAGTCAAACTCACGTTCGACTCAAACATCGTATGTTCGATCGTTCGTCGAAATACGAACAAAACGGGTTGTTCGCGCCAAATGCCAATTATGGCTCAGGGGGTTTAGTACACGCCCCACACTATAAAAGGCCGCTTGCAGGGCGGCCTTGTGTAGTGTGTTGCGGCAGTTAACAGGGACAGAGAGAGACAGAGAGAGTGTCATTTTTTGCAGGTAGATAGAGCAGGCAGGAAGGCAGGTAGGCTAGTCAGTTAATGTTACAGTGTGTAGAGGATATGTATACATCCCAGGTGTTGTACATATATTTATACACTGTATAGTTTAGCTAGATCAGTTCTTTCTAATTTACTGGCAGGCAGGTGATTGTGCTATTTAAAGACGTTATCACAGGCATACTATAGACACCCAGCAGGTACAATATTTAAAGGAACTGATGCAGGAGCAGTGATTTTAATGATGCTTAAATAAAAAAAAATATATATGAAAAATTCCTTTAAATATTGTACCTGCTGGGTGTCTATAGTATGCCTGTGAAAACGTCTTTGAGAACACGGGTCTTGCCCGAGGGAACATGTATCAATGGAAATTTTTTTTTAAAAACGGTCGTCTTTCCAGGGGCGTACCTAGGGCACAGAGGTGTCAATCACTTAGGTGTGAGCAGATCCCACAATTTTGGACAGATCGTGTCACGGTCAGGGAAGTGGAGAGCTGGACTGGAGCTGCTATGAGGGAGACATCAGAGTGAGATGGGGAGACACTGTCAATACAAGGCATGGCCCATACTTTGCATTGTCTGCCGTCCTCAGGGACAGATCCAGAGATCGCACTTTATAACGATCTCTGGATTGGATCTGTCCCTGGGGACAGCAGACAATGGCATCATTGGCATTGATGTTTTGATTCGGGTTTTGGAACTGACCTGCTGACAAGGCGTGTTGCCTGCTGGACCGCAGACGGGATCTGATGGCCACAGGGAAGGACTGCACTGCACTGTGGGGGTGTCTGCACTGTAGGGGGGTCTGTACTGTATAGGGGTCGGTTTAACATGCAGGGGGTCCAGAACTGTTAGGGGGGATGCCTGTGTAACATACCGGCGTCCAGAGCTGTGGGGGTGTGTGTAATGTAAAGGGGTGCAGGGTGCTGTGTAATGTAGTGTAATGTAATGGAGCATGATATTGTCCAAAATGTCTTGATATGCATACACCTTAAGAGTTCCCTTCACTGGAACCGAGGGGCCAAGCTTAACCCCTGAAAAACAACTCCACTCCATAATCTACCAAATGATTCGGACCAGTGCACAAAGCAAGCTCCCTAAAGGCATGGATGAGCAAGTTTGGGGTGCAGGAATTTGACTGGCCTGCACAGAGTCCTGACCTCAACCTGATAGAACACCTTTGGGATAAAGCGGAGACTGCTAGCCAGGCCTTCTTGTCCAACATCAAATCCGGACCTCACAAATGCGCTTTTGGAAGAATGGTCAAACATTCCTATAGACACACTCCTAAACCTTGTGGACAGCCTTCCCAGAACAGTTGAAGCTGCGATAGCTGCAAAGGGTGAGCCAACTTAACATTAAATCCTACCGACTAAGACTGGGGTGCAACTAAAGCTCATGTGCGTGTAAAGGCAGGAGTCCCAATACTTTTGACGATATAGTGTATGTTGCAGTGACTTGAGGCAATATCAAAGAGAGCCTGTCATCATGACATCATAATAGCAAAGGAGTAAATGAAACAGCCAGTAAATTGGACCAGCCTTTATGGCTTCATAAAGATTTGGCAATGACCTTATTTTGCAGCAAAGAGGACCTGTCAAAATGACATCATGCAGGTTTTGCAATGACTGAAGTCTTCAATAAAAAAGCATGGCCTCATATGTGTAGCAGTAATTCATGTTTAATCTGCAAGTAAAGATAGATTGAATAGTACATTCATATTGCTAATGAGCACACTTTTTATTCACACAAACATTTTTTGTTTTAATTTTCTGAAAACAGTCACATATTGCTGATTTATGTTGTTTAAATGCTTTCTAATTTGTATTCAACTATATTAATGTTTATTAGTGTTTACGTGTCTGTGTGACTTTACATAGCATTTGAATGATATTTTCTCAGATTCCCCATGGTGCTCTCCCATCAAGGTTAAAAACGGACATGCCACCTGTTCTAGCCCTTCCCGCTCCTATTATAAAACTGTGAAAGGGACTCGGTGCAACATCTACTGTCAGAAAGGCTATGAACTAAGTGGAGCATCTGAAGTTGTCTGCCAGGCAGATAAACGCTGGTCTGGCAAGTACGTATGTAAACGTAAGTATCCTGTTTCCACTTTTCGTTCTGTACTTTTGACCTCTTCTTTACACATCAAGTTTTATTTTTACTATTCATTTATTTCTATGGATTTAATTTTTAGCTTTTAGCTGAGAACAAAAAATAATTCAGTTCTTTAGTTTGTCCATTCTAAATGCACGCATAGACATTAGATGAACAAAGAACAATATATCTCATTTTGAGTACAGTGTTTTATATGTGAATTAGTCTAGCAGTGTTTTTAACTGTTCTCGGGAAAAACTGATCTATAACAAGGTTACAAAAGATGTTTTTGTGTTTAGCATTACTATGCAATAGCTTATTGTAAAAGAAAAAAAAAATCAATCTATAGTTGTTGCTGTATGTATTTTCATTAGTTATTTTTCACAGGACTAAAAATAACACACATTATAAAAATATTTTCCTTTTTTCAGTAACTATGACATTTTATATATGAATTTTATGTAGTATTTTATCCAGTCAGTAGGTGGAGCTCTAGGTTTCTGGTTAACATGTTTTACAGCAGGGGTAGGCAACCTTTGAGAGGCAGAGATCTATCTGAACAACATGAAAAAGATCAAAGATCACCAGGGTTCGGCTACCTTATTTCTTGAATGAAATTAACTAGCATGGCCTAACTAAATAGTAAGGAATGGTGTGTGAACAGTGTCTGTAGGGCAGAGGATGGTGTGTGGACAGTGCCTGTAGGGCAGAGGATGGTGTGTGAACAGTGTCTGTAGGGCAGAGGATGGTGTGTGGACAGTGTATGTAGGGCAGAGGATGGTGTGTGAACAGTGTCTGTAGGGCAGAGGATGGTGTGTGGACAGTGTATGTAGGGCAGAGGATGGTGTGTGGACAGTGTATGTAGGGCAGAGGATGGTGTGTGGACAGTGCCTGTAGGGCAGAGGATGGTGTGTGGACAGTGTATGTAGGGCAGAGGATGGTGTGTGGACAGTGTCTGTAGGGCAGAGGATGGTGTGTGGACAGTGTCTGTAGGGCAGAGGGTAGTGTGGGCAGTGTCTGTAGGGCAGAGGGTGGTGTAGTGTCTGTAGGGCAAATGATGGTGTGTGGACAGTGCCTGTAGGGCAGAGGATGGTGCGTGGACAGTGTCTGTAGGGCAGAGGATGGTGTGTGGACAGTGTCTGTAGGGCAGAGGGTGGTGTGTGGACAGTGTCTGTAGGGCAGAGGGTGGTGTGTGGACAGTGTCTGTAGGGCAGAGGGTGGTGTGTGGACAGTGTCTGTAGACCAGAAGTTGGTGTGTGTAGGGCAGAGGTTGGTGTCAGTAGGACAGTGGTTGGTGTCAGTATGTTGTAAGGGTAGGGGTTGTGGGGTAGTAGTCAGGTTGTAGGGGTAGAGAGTGATGAGAACAACTCTTCTTGCAAGAAGCTATCCCACCTGTCACATGTTCACGCTAGGATAGACTGCTAGAGAAACCTTCATTACCCATGGTATCCACTTTTGTCCTCACACTGTATTACTCTTGTACCGTTGTCTTAATACCAAGTAGAAGCCCTCCCTGCATACCAGGAATTTAGCCCGTATGCATCCAGTGAGGCCTTTTAGTGTGTTCGGGAGGCACAGGTGCAGAGTCCAGCCCCACTGCCTGCAGCCTGTCAAAGTCTATGGCAGGCTTGAAATACGATGTGGCTGTAACTTTACCATGTGGTGCATTTATGGCCCTATGCATTCAGGGATATGTACCGGGAATACAGAATATCTGAGTTCCAGCCATGTATCCCTGAATGCGTAGGACGCTAAATGTGAGTACCACTTGGTACAGCATCCAGCCACAGCATATGTCAGCCTGCCATAGACTTCTATAGACTGCAGGTAGCAGGCTGAACGTTGTACCTGTGACTCCTGAGCGCACTAAATGCTAGGATTGGACGCACACTGGCTAAATGCCTAATGTTCAAGGGGGGTGGCTAAGCAGGCACAGTTGATAGATGCAAGCAAAGGCATTAGTTAACCCTTTAAATGCAATACATTTAATTTAAGCCTAACTCCAGCCAACATATTTATCCTTTATATAGCAGCGGAGGGTTGGAGCTCTTGCTTAGTTTTATTGGTGTTTATGATACTATTGGGCAGCTTGAGTAGTGAGAAGGCTTCCTTACAGAGCATGATGTAATGGGAAATGCCTCCAACAGGGACAAAGGTAATGACATGAAAGGGTTAGAGCTTCTGACAACATGTTTTATTGCTGTCTGTGCTTTCCTGTCCTGGTGGCTTCTGCACTCCATATTGCTTGAACAGACGGCACAGGGACAGAAAGAGAGAGAAAATATAACAAACCTCAGAATTGTTTTATTCTTTTCTATGCTATCCACAACTAAAGAGAAACAGTGTCTAGAGTTATGCTCTATTTACAGTAAAATGTACTATTTGCATACTACAGTTTCCCAGGGTCTGGGGCTCGCTTGGTGCTCAGGATGCTGTTCTGGTTAAGACAATATTAATGGCCTCCCATTAAAAATAAAAATACCTGTTGAGCATGCCACTGAAGTCCACTTATTGCAGCTTCCTGTGATCATGGGTTAACAATGCTGCACTGCTTCTGAACGCAAAGCAGAGTTGCCACTCTTATGTAGGCTGTGCCTGCTTGCACTACAGTGGGATTTAAAAAAGGTTGCAGGAGATGTGGCTATCAGCAATTGTCACTGCTGATTCAAAAGCCTGTAGCTTGTCTAATAGCACCTGGCCACATCTAATGCTTTTGTTGCTGAGAACCTCTCACTGTGAGCTGCAGTGCGTGGGAGTGGGAATTGTTTAAGACACAAATGTTAATGTTAAAGTGGTTGTCAAAGCAGTCTGTTCTCTTTACACAATCTTCTCTGTTGGCTAATGATAGGTGTCCCTGTGTATGTGCTTTATAAATAAAATGCCATTCTATAACTTATTTCAGAGCGCCTCTCAGCGCTCACATGACCGGCCGCCTCTCCCCTCTCTCAATCTGACAGATACAGGGGGGAGGACAGAGGAGATACAGGAGAGCTGCAGATGATGGTGGCATGTAAACTGACCATGGTGTCAGGGCTCAGCAGCTGTGATAAACTGTGGTCGGCGCACCCCCTTGCTGTCTCCAAAGAATAAGAAGAGTCGACTGCAGTATGCAAAAATCATATGGACAAACCAAAGAAGTTTTGGGATTGTGTTCTGTGGACTGATGAAACAAAATTACAAGTGTTTGGGCCCATGGATCAACGCTATGTTTGGAGGAGGAAGAACAAGGCCTATGATGAAAAGAACACCTTGCCTACTGTGAAGCATAGCGGGGGGTCAATCATGCTTTCGGGCTGTTTTGCTTCTGCAGGTACAGGGAAGCTTCAGCGTGTGCAAGGTACCATGAATTCTCTTCAGTACCAGGAGATAGTGGATAACAATGTGATGCAGTCCGTCACAAACCTGAGGCTTGGGAGACGTTGGACCTTTCAACAGGACAATGATCCCAAGCATACCTCCAAGTCCACTAGAGCATGGTTGCAGATTAAAGGCTGGAACATTTTGGAGTGGCCATCGCAGTCACCAGACTTAAATCCGATTGAGAACCTCTGGTGGGACTTAAAGAAAGCAGTTGCAGTGCGCAAGCCTAAGAATGTGACTGAACTGGAGGCTTTTGCCCATGACGAATGGGCGAAGATACCCGTAGATCGCTGCAAGACACTTGTGTCAAGCTATGCTTCAAGTTTAAAAGCTGTTATAACTGTAAAAGGATGTTGTACTAAGTACTAAGATTGAATGTCAATTGGGGGTTGAATAAAACTGATAATGATGTGAGCACAGAAAAGACATTTGTGGTTATTTCATTATAATTGTTATGTTATATTTGTCTGACCTACACGTGCATCTTTGATTTAATTGTAAGCAGGATGACAGGATGATCAAAATCAATGTCAAACTGGGCAAAACAATCAATTTCAGTGGGGGTTGAATAATTTTGAATACAACTGTATGTTAAGACACAAATGAAGGACAACTTGGCTCACTAATGCCTCATTTCCACTGAGCGTAACGGTTCGGGTCGGTACAGTTTGGAACAGTTAAAATGGTCCGGTCTATTCTGGTGAGCATTTCCACTGCAAATCAGACCGTCAGGGGCAATACAGGGTTTAGAAAAAATGCCTAGCGTGTCCACCAATCAGTGGAATGTATTGTAGCTCCGCCCTAACCAAACCATTCCATTTTCTATGGCCCCACATCTGAAGCAGGACCCAGAATGGTGCAGTACGGTTCGGTTTTATGGCACACTTTCATAATGGAAACACCCAAAATAGCGTACCGTACCGAACCGATCCGCTCAGTGGAAACGAGGCACAAGAGAAAGTAAAGGAAGTTTATTTGTATACTTTATGAGGTTTGTACATCACATAGTAAGTGGATTCTGTAAATGTTTAGACTGCTATACAGGAGTCTTCAGTCGTATGTTAATGATCTATGAATTAATACTGCATCTCGAGCGCATGTGCTCAAAGCCTTAAAGTGGTATTAAACCCAAAAACAAAAAAATATTTTATTGCCGCTTACAAATTCTTAGATGTAGTGGTTGCATTAAGTTGTTCTTTTTTAAAGCTTTTTTTCTTTATTTTAACCCGGGGATCAGGTCAGTAAGCCTGTTATTTTTCAACTTCCTTTGACAGACCAAGCTGTCCAGCAAAAGTGGCACTTGGAGGGTTGAGATAAACCATTTAACACTGCTTACATGGCCAGCTTCTATTCATAAAAAACCTTTATCCCAAACGGGGAAAAAAAGTATGTTAGCCAGAGTTCAGCTTCAATTTGTTAGTCAAGTTTATCTAAATCTACTAGTGCACACTCTCCGTCCCCAGATTGTCCTGAGGTGCCTGCATTGCTCCTTCATCCAGGGTGGAGACACTCTAAGACAGGAAGGGTGCAACTGGGGGGATCAGCAAATGAAAATACTGGGAAAAAAGACTAAAAAGTAAACAAATGCAGCCATTACATTTAATGTGGATGTAAACCCACTCTCATCCTAAACTACTGCCATAGTGGTTATCTATAAGGATATAGATGCCTCCTGCATGTATCCTTACCTGTCAAATGTCTCCCCTCTGTCTGTTATGAGACCTGAAAAACTACAGATTTTGTGGGTGGGTCTGTTCTCCGGAGCTTGGTGGGTGGAGTCATGATGTCAGTAGGCTCCCCGCCCACCTCTACACTCACCTTGTCAACATGTATTTTCTCCTGTGTATTTCTTACACTGAACTTCTGCTATGATCACTAACATCTGGTCAAAACCCAGAAAAGTCACCACGTGACTTCAGCATGCCCAATCATGCTGAGGTATGGAGCAGCCAATCCTGGGAGAGCTGGAGAAGAAAGGAGGGGGTGTGGGAAGTACACCAAATGCCTCTCAGGCTTGTGCATGAGATAAGGAAATCACCTGTCACTGACAGCAAGGGGGAAGAACTGACTCTTAGGCCTCGTACACACGACCGAGTTTATCGGCAAAAACCAGCAAGAAACTTGCTGGGAGATTTTTTTTTGCCGAGGAAAGTCGTGTGTACATTTTCGTCGAGGAAACTGTCCAGAAACTCGACGAGCCAAAAAGAGGGCATGTTCTCTATTTCCTTGATGGGAATAGAGAAAATTGGCTTGTCGAGTTCCTCGACAGCCTAACAAGGAACTCGACGAGGAAAACGATGTGTTTCGCCCGTCGAGTTTCTCTGTTGTGTGTACGAGGCTTAATTTCTCTGTGTCAGTTTTATCTCACTGAAAAAAGATAAGAGGACTGCTCAGAGCTGGATTAACTCTTTGTAGCAAGACTGGGCACAGATGACATGAAATCCCATACTGCACAAGGTACAAGCCTTAATTTAAAAAAATTAAAACATTTGGGCTTACATCCACTTTAAGGGCTGGTATGCTACAAGAAATTATATTTTCGCCTTTGGGTTTAATACTGCTTTAGGGCCATTTTGTTTACTAAAAAGCATATATGACATGCATTTTTTATGTTTATGTTTAGAAAAAAGATGTCAACCTCTCACGATGCCTGTAAATGGAGGGTTTAAGTGTACAGATGGGGCATACTTTAACTCCAGATGTGAATATTATTGCTCACCTGGCTACCAGCTAAAAGGAGACAGAGTTGTAACCTGCATGGACAGCAAAAACTGGAGTGGGAGAGCAGCAACTTGTGTAGGTAAGTTACTAAATATCATTTCCACAATGATCAATACAGAAGCACAGTAAGGGTATGAAAGAACAATCCAGAAAAATATGCTATATGTAAATGTGTGCCCACATAGATATCATAATGTCTTAAGAATATCATTTTTTTTTAAACGACTATAAGCCCCTTTGAACACTGTTTCTACAACATGAGCTGTCTGCCACACAGCAAGAAAGCAAATCTGGGCTGATCTGGAAAATAGAATCTGGATAATTAACAACTTCCCGCCCAGCCCCGGCATCACTGTATTATGGTCTGTAGGCCTGGGGCGCAGAAAAAAAACAGCGATCATGTGACCCCCATTGGTCGGTCATTTTTTTTTAAGGTACCTACAAAAGTCACATTTAAATGACACCAGTAATGTATGAAGCATTATCACCACAACTGTATGTATGTTTTTATAATGCACAAACATCACATTAGCCTGAATTACTCATTACAGAAAAGAGCAAGGGGGCCGTTTTCTTTTTTCTTTTTGCAGAGCATTGAAAGTTCACCAAAGCCTCCAAGGTAAAATGTTATGAAGTATCCGTTAATGTGCAGGTATAGTCAAGTCGCGTGTTGAAAGGCAGATAATTTACAGGACGTGGTAGACAGCATATTTTCGATATTGTACTGTATTAGTCAGAGCCCCCCGAGGTCATATGCGGAGAGATTTATGATCTTCCACCAAATTGTCTGTTCAAGTTTAACTGCTTCTTCCTCTTAAGTAAATTACAGGAAAAGGAAATCATTATCCGTTAAATGGTATATAGTTAGGGTTCTTTCAGTGCCCCGTACACACAAGCAGTTTTCCAGTCGAAAAAAAAAAAACGATGGTTTTCCTGACGGAATTCCTCTAATGCCTGCCTTGCATACACACCGTCACACAAAAATCCGCTGAACTTTAGACTGCCAAGAACGTGGTGACGTAAAAGACTATGAAAAATTAAGTTCTATGTTCCAGAGCATGCATCAAACATGCACGTTTTTTTTCCCATCGGAAAAGCATACAGACGAACGCTTTTCCAGATAGGATTTTTTCCTGACAGGAAAAAAGAGATCCTGCTCTCTTTTTTTTCCCCGTCAGGTTTTCCTGTGGGAAAAAGTCCAATGGAGCATACACACAGTCAGAATTCCCAGCCAAAAACTCTCAACACAGTTTTTCCGACGGGAAAAAATGGTCGCGTGTACGAGGCATGAGCTGTGGATATTGGCAGTATACTAGTGTAACGGAATGACCCGGGACAAACAGAGACTTTGGAAGGATGAGGGGTACTCCTGTGCCAGCGTCTCTAATAACTGTTATGTCTAGGGTCACCTTATGTCCGATAGGGCCATAGGGTAACTGAGAAATTATATCCTAAATTACAGGACAGGGGACATTACTGATGGCTCATATTGCAATTGGCGGCACACGGGGACACTGTGAATCGTGCGAGGTCCCGCTCGCTCACACAGCAGGGATGCATCGCAGGATCCAGGGACAAGGTAAGTAACTTGTCTGTGGATGCTGCGAAAGGTAAGCCGCGCCGCTGCACGCTCTGCACATCTACCCCAAGCGTGACTCGGGGATACCGATCCTAGCATAGGAAAACAACCCCGAGTCACGCCCGGGGATACCGCTAAGGGTTAAATCTGAGTTTTTGGTATGGTTTATCACCTATCACTACATTTGTTGTTCCTTGTAAAATTAGTTAAAGGGGTGCTCCGGGAAAAAAAAATTAAAAGCCAGCAGTTACACATACTGCAGCTGTTGGCTTTTAATAAATGGACACTTACCTGTTCTGGAGTCCCTTGATGTCGGAACCGCAGATGATGTTTCCATCAGCTGT
This sequence comes from Rana temporaria, assembly GCF_905171775.1. Lineage (NCBI taxonomy): Eukaryota > Metazoa > Chordata > Amphibia > Anura > Ranidae > Rana > Rana temporaria. The sequence continues at coordinate 402,239,783 of NC_053490.1, forward strand.
CGGATGCTGCCACCGCCATTGCGGGTAAGGGTACCCGGCAGTGTAGCCTTTCGGCTTTATTTACCGGGAACCCTACTGCGCATGCGCGAAGCCCCGCTCCTCTCTTCTATTGGTCCGGCGGTCCAGGGGAGGAAGAGAATGGAGCTCCGCGGTGACGTCACAGGGCGCTGGCCGCGGCCGGACTCCTGGAAGTGGGAAAGGATACCTGTCACAGATAGGTATCCTGTCCCCCCTCCCCCCGAAAGGTGCCAATTGTGGCACTGGAGGGGGGGGGGAATCAGATGAGCGGAAGTTACACTTTAGATGATCAACCCCTGCTTGCAGCTTGAACCCAATTGGGGTAGGCAGGATTTGATTATACAAGAATTATATCAACATCTGTTAACCCTTCCTTTTGTTGCAAATGGTTATTACGAACGTGTTAATCTTACCACTACGACCAATCTTTTATAGTCACAACTTATGTTCCCTCTCCACTCTATCCAAAACAACAAAAAAAAAGGTTTGCCTTTAGTTGTACTTTTAGTAAATCAGCCCTTTTGCAAACTAGAGTAACATTTACAGAATTTAGTACACAACACTCACTTTTGCATTGTTAAGGATTTGAAAATTATAGAGAATGAACAAATCTGCCCAGGTTCGGTTCAAGTAGTGTTCGTCAAATCCTGCTTAAAGGGGTTGTAAAGGTACAATTTTGTTTCCCCTAAATAGCTTCCTTTACCTTAGTGCAGTCCTCCTTCACTTACCTCATTCTTCGATTTTGCTTTTAAATGTCCTTATTTCTTCTGAGAAATCCTCACTTCCTGTTTTTCTGTCTGTAACTCCACACAGTAATGCAAGGCTTTCTCCCTGGTGTGGAGTGTTGTGCTCGCCCCCTCCCTTGGACTAATGGAGAGTCAGGACACCCACTAACACACAGCTCCTTTCTCTATCTGCAACGTAGAGAGCGTCCTGACTCTCCCGTAGTCCAAGGGAGGGGGCAAGCATGACACTTCACACCAGGGAGAAAGCCTCACATTACGGTGTGTAGTTACAGACAGAAGAACAGGAAGTGAGGATTTCTCAGAAGAAATAAGGACATTTAAAAGCAAAATCGAAGGATGAGGTAAGTGAAGGGGGACTGTACTGAGGTAAAGGAAGCTATTCAGGAAAAAAACGCGGGAACCCGATCAGGGCCGGATTTCAGACAAGGCCAACAAGGCCAGGCCTCGGGGTGGCAGTGGGTGCAGGGGTGGCACTGCAGCAGAGAGGACACTTTCACTTTCATTTCGGGAGTTCCCCCCTGTCATGTCACGGATGGTGCAGGAGCAATACCCCCCCCCCCTGGTTCTCAATGTCATTTTCGGCAGCAGCACCCCCCAATGATCAATGTCATTTTTGGCAAAACCCCCCCCCCCCCCCCTGATTCTCAATGTCATTTTCGGCAGCAGCCCCCCCCCCCTCTTCCCAGTGTGTGGCGGATAGTGTGCGGCGGGGGCGGCATTAAAGGACCCGGCCTTGGGGCGGCAAAGGGAGTAAATCCGGGCCTGAACCCGATGCGCGTGCCCTGCGGCCGCGTTGTCTGCCGGGCACCCACGATTTCCCAGTAACTGAGCAGGACCGTGGATCTCTGTGTGTGATGGAAGCTGTGAACAAGGGGTGCAGAGCAGAGTTATGACTAGAGTGGAGTGGAGGGGGCAGCTGAGGAGGGGTACACAGGTGGGCAGTGAATGAGTTGTGCAGAAGCAAGTGGTGGATGAAGGGTGCAAAGGCAAGTGGTTCAATGAAAATTTGAAGTGAAATAACTATATTTTGTTATTTATGATATATATATAGTATTTCATGATTTAAAAATAAAAATCCTTTTTTTTTTTCTTTTTGAGGATTTCTATAATTATAAAACTTTCAATCTTGTATAAGTCCAAACAAATGTTTATGAAATTTAAAGAGGCAACATTTTCCATTGTTGGTGAACCACATTGAATTTTGAATCATCAGTTCATAAAAAAAATAATAATAATTAGATGTTCCTCAGAGTAGACTTTTAATTTCCTAGTTGCTATGGGTTATTGTACTTTATCTGATTTATTGATTAATAATAACTAAATGCCTTATTTTTAGTTAAAAATAAGAGAACATAGCTTCTGGCTTGTATTACTAATGAAACACCACAAGATGGTAGTAAAACATTGTTATGTTCTGAAACAACTCCAGCTGCTCATCTTTGTTGTAAAATACATCTGTAAAAAATAAAGTTTTTCTATGTGATTCTTTCCCCTCTATTTATAGTTAAGATTGGGGCTATACTGTATTGCTGAATAATTTAGTGAAAAGCAAAAACAGTATTTTATTGTGAAAACTGATCCGCGATTATATTACTGAGCTTTATGCTGGGAAAGAATTCTGCACTGCAGAGGTGATGCTGATGGAGCTACTGCTGAGAGATGGTTTGTGTGTTTTTAATATAAAGATTCCAATGAAGATCATTTTGAACAATAATGCCCCATACACACGATCGGAATTTCCGATGGAAAAAGTCAAACTTTTTCCATTGGAAATTCCGACAGTGTGTATGCCCATTTGAGTTTTTCCATTGGATATTCAGAGGAATATGTTCTCTTTTAATCCGATAGAATTCAGTCGGAATTCCGATGTGAGTTTGGCCGTGCAAAAGCCCGATCATGTGTACGGGGCATTACACAGTTTACTTAAATGCAAGAGAAATTTGGTATAAACCAGATTCATTTCACAAGTGTAAGGTTGATTTCGATCTATTGAGAGATCTAACCCCTTGCTGGCAGTCACTTTGTTAGGCTAGAGATACTACGATTATTAGTGGTTTAACCATGCTACTAAAATTGCCAATGGTTCATTGGTGACATGACAACCATTAGCCATGTAAATCAAGGAAATCACACCTACACTATATTGTCAAAAGTATTGGGACACCTGTCTTAACATGAACTTTAATGGCATCCCAGACTCAAGCCTCGTACACACGACCGAGGAACTCGGCTGGCGAAACACAACGTTTTCCTCGTCGAGTTCCTTGTTAGGCTGTCGAGGAACTCAACAAGCCAATTTTCTCCATTCCCGTCAAGGAAATAGAGAACATGCTCTCTTTTTGGCTCGTCGAGTTTCTCGACAGTTTCCTCGACGAAAATGTACACACGACCGGTTTCCTCGGCAAAAAAATATCTCCCAGCAAGTTCCTTGCTGATTTTTGCCGAGAAACTCGGTCGCGTGTACGAGGCCTTAGTCGGTATTGTTTAATATTGAGTTGGCCCACCCTTTGCATCTATACCAGCTTCAACTCTTCTGGGAAGGCTGTCCAACAATTTTTAGGTGTATGTCCATGGGAGTGTTTGACCATTCTTCCAAAAGCGCATTTGTGTGGTCAGGCACTAATGTGGACAAGAAGGCCTGGCTCACAGTCTCTGCTAATTCATCCCAAAGGTGTTCTATCAGGTTGAGGTGCACTGTGCTTTGTGCACTGGTGCGCAGTCATGTTGGAAAAGGAAGGGGCCGTTCCCAAACTGTTCCCACAAAGTTGAGAGCTTGAAATTTATACAAAATGTCTTGGTATGCTGACGCCTTAAGTTTCCTTCACTGGAACTAAGGGGCCAAGCTCAGCCCCTGAAAAACAACCCCACACCATAATTCCCCCTTCACCAAATGATTTGGACCAGTGCACAATACTGTCCTGCTTGATACTACAGCATAACAAGTTGAGATCTGTTGCTATCATGCAGACAAAGGCTATGTCACAATGTAGTCCAGAGTATTATCAGGTGGTGTGTCTGCCAGGCTGCTGATAATGTAGCTGAATTACCCATAACATCAGCCAGTCAAGCTACCCAGCAGCCAATTTTTTTGTTTTTGAAAACGCTTTTTTTTAAAGTTTAACCACTTAACCCCCGGACCATATTGCTGCCCAAAGACCAGAGCACTTCTTGCGATTCGGCACTGCGTCGCTTTAACTGACAATTGCGCAGTCATGCGAAGTGGCTCCCAAACAAAATTGGCATCCTTTTTTCCCCACAAATAGAGCTTTCTTTTGGCGGTATTTGATCCCCTCTGCAGTTTTTAGTTTTTGCGCTATAAACAAAAATAGAGCGACAATTTTGAAAAAAAATTATATTTTTTACTTTTTGCTATAATAAATATCCCCCAAAAATATCTAAAAAACATTTTTTTTCCTCAGTTTAGGCCGATACGTATTCTTATACCTATTTTTCGTAAAAAAAAAATCGCAACAATCATTTATTGATTGGTTTACGCAAAAGTTATAGCGTTTACAAAATAGGGGGTATTTTTATGGCATTTTTATTAATATTTTTTTTTTACTAGTAATGGCGGCGATCAGCGTTTTCTTCGGTACTGCGACATTATGGAGGACACTTCGGACACTTTTGACACATTTTTGGGACCATTGTAATTTTTATAGCGATCAGTGCTGTAAAAATGCCACTGGCAGTGAAGGGGTTAACACTAGGGGGCGGGGAAGGGGTTAAGTATGTTCCCTGGGTGTGTTCTAACTGTAGGGGGGGTGGCCTCACTAGGGGAAATGACTGATCTTCTGTTCATACATTGTATGAACAGAAGATCAGCATTTCTCCCCCTGACAGGACCGGGAGCTGTGTGTTTACACACACAGCTCCCGGTCCCCGCTCTGTAATGAGCGATCGCGTGTGCCTGGCCCCCCCTAGTGGCCTGCGCGAGAGCCGACGTTATTTTACGTGCTCTCGCGCAGGGGAGCCGACTTGCCGCCGTAAAACGACGGTGGGTGGTCAACAAGCAGTTACCAAACAACATATCAAACCTTCTATACATGGGTGACCACCATCACCTATAGATAAAATTACCTCACATTAGAAACAGAGGGGAATTCGGAATTCATGTAAAGTCACACACACAAAAAAGAAGGCATGAGCATGGGTCAATTACAACAGCACCACATTGTTGTGAAAGACCTTAACAAGACTCCCACAGCAGTAAAAAGGGTTGTGGTCTCTGACATGAAACAGCATATCCTAAACACACATAGCCCAAACCTATAAAGTTTGCGTCTATTTATAAACTGTCACTCTAATGAAAGAAAACAAAAATGTCAAGATCTGAATGGAAATGTTCAAATCATTCCATGTGGAGCTCTGACAGAGTGAACACACCAGACTTCACTGAATTATTAAAGAAACCTAACATCAAACTTCAAATGGAAGAATTTGGCTGGAGTTGAGCTTTAAAATATACCACTTTGGAAATTATTAGGGGGATTAACAAAGTGAATTATGTTGTTTTTAGTGTAAATAACAGAGCATTATCTATGGGCAAAGTTGAAAATACCAAGTTCTATGTCTTGGTGTGCTAGCCACAGCATTTTAAGCTGTATGAGTCTTTCCATAAATGTCTACTGGAGTGGTGTAAATTCTAGTGAGGGGGAGCCGTTAGCATCAATAATGGAGCAAGAAGAGATGTGTATACACAGCCAGTGAGGTACAGGAGGCAGAGGGAACATTTAGGATGATGCCAGTGGAATCTGGCACACTATGATCACAATGCAAAAAATTTTCATTTTTATTAATTTGTTGCAGGAAGCACTAATTAGGTAGGCATATAGAAACTGGCACATTTTTCATCTTCACCTGTCTTTGCTGATCCCCCAACGTGTCAACATTTTCTTTCTAAGAAATGTAGTTATTTTGCTCTCATCAATTAACATGAAATGGCCCAATCATTAGAGAATTATAACATTTTAGGGAGTAAAATGTTATGCCTTGTACACACGATCGGAATTTCCGATGGAAAAAGTCAGATGGAATTTTTTTCATCAGATATTCTGACTGTGTGTGTGCCCTATCGGAGTTTTTTCATTGGAAATTCCGACGGACTTAGAAAGAGAACATGTTCTCTTTTTTTCCAATGAAAATTCAGTTCGTCTGTATGGAACTCCGATGGAGAAAAAACACGCATGCTCAGAATCAAGTTGAAGCATTGAACTTCATTTTTCTCGGCGTCGTAGTGTTGTACGTCAACACGTTTTGGACGGTCGGAATTTGGTGTGACAGTATGCAAGACAGCTTGAACGGAATTCCGTCAGAAAAATTTGTCGGAGTTTATGCCGACGGAAATTAGAATCGTGTGTACAGGGCAATACAGGTAGAAAGTTAGGTTGCCCCTTAAGGCTCGTACACACGATAGGTTAAACCGATAAAAAAGGTCTGAAGGACTGTTTTCATCAGTCCAAAACTATGGTGTGTAGGCCCCATAGGTTATTTAACCTTAGGTTAAAAAAATGGCAACTTGCTTTAATATTTAACCTATGGATGGTAACCGATAGGTCAAAACCGTTAGTATGCAAAACCATCGGTTAAAAACCCGTGCATGCTCAGAATCAAGTCGACGCATGCTTGGAAGCATTGAACTTATTTAACCGATGGTGTGTAGGCACGACGGACCATCAGTCAGCTTCATAGGTTAACCTAGGACAACTGTCCTTCAGACCGTTTTAATCGGATGGACTGATCGTGTGTACGAGGCTTAACACTTACTTTTCCATGGGTATTGATTCATTGCTTAGTGGTTATCCAGAGAGAGTCTTTTTGTACCCTTATGAATGTATCTCAAGATTTACATAATGCAGCATCAGCTAAACATTGGAATTACTAAATGACATTCTTTAAAAAAAATGATGTTGTGTGCAAGTAACCTATCAACCGTGAGCTTTTAACAGTTGGCTTTTGAGAGCAAATTTTTTATTAGTTGCAATTGAGAACTGCACATACTTGCTTCTTGCTTTGTGTAACTAAACAGGCCAATGTACAGTCATTATTCTTTAGCTTCCTGGATAATGATTTGATTTTCATTATTATGCATATCTTGTATTTCATGGCGTTTATGTTATGTCTTTTCAGATTTAGAGCCACCAAGGATTCAGTGTCCAAGTGTAAAGGAGAAAATAGCTGAGCCTAATAAACTGACTTCAAAAGTTTTCTGGGACACCCCCGAGGGTCGAGACACTGCAGATGGAATTTTAACAGAGTAAGCTTGTTGGGAAAAAAATGTCAATACTTTGTGACTGACACCATTGGAAAACAATATTCATAACACAAAGAACAACATTTAAAACCCCAAATAAGCAATAAATAAACTATAAAAGCAAAAATTACAAGTATATTCTGAACCTTCAGCTTGTAAAATAGTCCATTCAGTTTAAAATAGAAATGAAAGGTAACAGTGGGACCTTACTATCTGCCACACACAAGGGCTGTTACACTTCCCTCTGTCAACCTAGGATTCGACAACCATACACTGGGAGTTGTGATATAGTCACGGGACATCTACATGCCAAAAGACTGATGTCAACCTCTCCTCATCTGGATTCAGAAGTGGAATTGTTGTACACATTTTTATACCAGTATCATACTTAGCTACATGTTTTTATGACTGCTTTTGCTACCGTTTGGTATTACTCGCACCATTTTTACAGTTTATGTAGCTACATCAATTTTATCTCCAGTGCAATATTTATTTTGTTACCTACTTGAAGACTATAAAAGTTTTAATGCTATTCCCATAGAGCGCTGCCTTTGTGTGTTTTTTGTATCCTGCTATCCATTTTTACAGTGGTTGGTAGCTGCACTGGGAATCAGCCTGCAAGGAGGAGATCAGCTAAAAGTAGTTGGATCTGTATGTGCGTTATAATTAATCGAAATTAGTCAATTAATCGATTAAAAAAAATCGATTAATCAAACACAAAAATGTTGATCAATAACAGTCCTAATATAAATATATATAGCCATTATTAATGTCAATAATGCAAAACTGCTATATAAATCTCTACAAAATAACAACACTTTTGTAATAGCTAACTGTATTTTTGAGTCTACTGTAATCCTTTTTGGCTATGTTAAAGGTGTTAATACCAAGCAAAAAGGGTTATTACCTCTGTCAAGACTTTATTGCTCTTGTGCTCCCCGCTGAAGAGATTCACCTCTCCATCTGTACTGGTGACAATAGTCAGTGAAACAGAAAGTGAGTGCAAATCCAAAAACCCTCCTATGGGGACACCGATTTCCTTGAAAGTTGTCTAAGATAGGAATATGACAAAGTATATATAACGTGTTTAAATATTAAATTAAACCGTAAATTATATATAAACAGCGCTCATGTGTGTATGAGCCACACAGTGAATAAATAAACACAATATAATAATGTAAAAGTCCAAATGATTCAAACCCGTGATTGAAAGTGTTCATAGGCAAAATAAAAGTTCATGGAAAAGTAATAGGAGGTAAAACTTCTTTCTCTCTTTCAAGGTGTAAGGTCTTTAAAGTAAATTTATTCAAAAAATTCTTCCACCACACCCGATGTGAGATAAAGTGATTCCTTCACCAATAGAAATGGCCACTCACCAGAACGAACAGCCTAACACTCTCGTGCTTCGGCACAATAGCGTGTAATAATTGGTTCAAACCATAGGGCGAGCTTCCATTCTCAATCAAGTAGTGAATAAGATCCTCATAAATAATGAAGAAAGTATAACATAGTGTGATAACGTAAAACCAGTTTAATAACACACCACATAAAACTCTGCAAATTATGCACTCACACAATGCCAAAAAGGTAAAAACGTGAATAAACACAGCAGAAATCTCCTCAATATTGTGCAGCTGGCAAACTACGGTCACGGCGGACCAAGGAAAGAAAATCCAGGTAACTCACGGCACTCGATCCACACTTTAAGTTGATAGCCCCCAGAAAATGGCGTGAAGCAAAAAACGAACAGGCGCTGGTCACTAGCGCAGGAAAGACACTGCACTGGCCTCTCACGTTGGTAGGCGGTCAAGAGGTCAGATTATAGCCACGCCCCATTCACTTTAGAAATGTTTTCTCTCATTTCCCGTCTAGGAAGTGAAGTGAAATCTCTCCAGTGGAACACAGGCAACAAAACATATCCTGAAATTGTATTTATTTTGTATATTTTGTCTTCAAATTTACCAAAACCATATAACATAAGGTCAAATCTTATGCCTTGTACACACGACCAGTTTTCCCGTCTGGAAAACTGCCGTGACAGCTTTTTGCCGGGAAAACTGGCTGTGTGTATGCTCCATGGCAGTTTTCCCAACAGGAAAACCACTGGGATACCTGGTGGGAAAAATTGATTACACAGTCTTTTTCCTGGCAGTTTTCCTATGGGAAACACTGCGGTGGAGAATACACACGGCTGGGTTTCCCGGCCAAAGCTCTCATGGCAGTTTTCCTGCCAGAAAAACTGTCCGTGTGTAGGGGGAAAAAGCTGCCGAGCCGGTTCTATGCTTTCCCCTCGGGTTTCCCAGCGGTAAAAAGTCCGCCGGGATACCCGATCGTGTGTACGAGGCATTAGGAGTTTTTAATTTCTATGCATTTAGGCAGGCCCTTGCACTACATGGTTTTGGTAAATCTGAAGACAAAAATCTGCAGAAAATCCAATAGTGTGTATGGGGCTATGGTGCAGTTTCCCCATCAGTATGTATATCACAGTGAAGCACGGGGCAAATGAAAACGTCATACATGCAGAAAGTAACCTCTGCTCACAAATGGAAGAAACATGACTCAAGGCTTTACCCTTTAATGACTAAATGAAGCCAGTACATTTTTCTTGTAGACAGAAATTCTTTTAAGAGCAAGATAATACAATTACTACTTCCCTGCCTGCAGTTTTTCATTGCTCTTGTGTTGTACAGTACATTAATAGGACAGACAAGTTGATTATGCTGACTGTTTTTATTACAGCGTGATATTAAAAGGCCTGCCATCGGGGTCAGAATTCCCAGAAGGAGACCACAGAATCCAGTACACTGTGTATGATAGAGCAGAGAACAAGGCATCATGTAAATTTAATGTGCGAGTCAGAGGTATGTAAACATGGAAGTAGTATCTTTTTTGTAAGAAGACATACGTTAACGATTAAGTTGCAGTTATTTTGCCTATCACTTGTTTTACTGTATGAAAAACCATACCATACAATACATTTAGGACATTTAAATGCATTTGGTTGCACTTAACAGCTGTAATGTCATCAGTTCACTTAACAATTTTACAACCCAAATACCCTCAGGGTCTTGCAATATGGTATATAAATAGATGACAGACACATACACGGTGAGGTGCTTAAAGTTGTATAGAGATAGTAAACAATTATGTGGGGATACAAATATAAGTAAAATCATAAAATATAAATTTAAATGGTTTAGGGGCTTGCATAACTTAGACATAGGTGATAATAATGTAAAGTATGGTAGATGCGCTGTGGGGAAGGGAATGGGGAAGTGAGAAGGGATCATGGGTGAACTCAGCAGTGAAACAAAATACAAAATCTGATGATACTAAAATAAACAATACAGATGAATGTGAACAAACACCTATAATCCTGTGACAGTTTAGCAGTGAAAATACATAGTAAAATTGCTACTACATATACAAACACAAAAACTGGCATAAAATAAGTGAAAAAATATATATAAAAAAGGTGAAAAACTATCCACACAAGTGATAAAGTCCTGTCCATGAATAAAGATCAGATCTAAAAATCCAATAATTCCTCCATGGAACAGTGTCTAGATGAAACACCTCCACCAAAAAAATGCAACGTGCAGGAAAAGGAATCTTCAGTGATGACACCTCTGATGTGCTGGCAGCTCACCTCACGGCTGTTTGTCCAAAACTGCTAACAGAGATACTGATTGCAGCTAGATTGAGTGGGCTGATAAAAACACCTCTTCCTGACTATTAAGACAGCGCTCATTGGCCAGTGTGTGTCATGGAAAAGAGAAGATATATGCAATGCATATAGCGTGACACTGTGGGGGTACCTCAAACTGGTAAGAATTGGAGAAAATGCACTCACATGAATGAAAGGACAGCGGGCATAAATCCACGAGTGCCAAACTAGTATCCCCTCAGAGTGTCAGCTGTACAGGTGAGAGTGTGATCTGATCCTCATACGTCCAAATGGCAAGGCTCAATGTATCATGGGAGCATTAAGAAGAGCGAAAGAGAGACCATAGCATGACTCCATATAATGGATACATTTTATAAAAAACAGATAAAAAACTCACATTTTTTGTAGTGAAGTAGAGCAAAACATCCATGAGCGCCGAACTGGTATTAAAACTTCAGACTCTGTCTGTCTTTACATTATTATCACCCTTTCTGTTAGGATCAGATTCGCAGGTGCTGCTGCAGTTCTCCCCCCTAGTCCATCATACAGCTCCAGAGTTTTCTATTTCTATATTAGACATAGGTGATTTCTGTCCTCTATAACACATGGGTTGCTTTTTTTTAGCTGTGTTATATTCCAAGTTTTATATGTTTAGAAACATTTGATAGACGACCAATATTAATTTTTGCTTACTCCATAATTTGCTTACTTTTCTCCTAAGTCAGGCGCTGTACTAAGCTGAATGCCCCAGAGAATGGGTACATCAAGTGTTCTGGAGCTGGCGATAACTATGGTGCAACCTGTGACTATTTTTGCGTTGGTGGTTATGAACTCCAAGGGAGCCCAGCGCGTGTGTGCCAGTTCAATTCAGAGTGGACAGGGTCTGATCCAACATGTTCCTGTAAGTCTCTATCTATAAATATTTTTTTAATAATATTTCCAAGTTGTGCCATGATACTGTATTCATTTACTTATTAGGATAGGACCAGCATATACTAAAACCCTTTTACAGAATAACAACTAACTATTCCTATTTCTGATCAGTCTCTACCCCAGAGGAACCTCCAAGCTAATATCAATAATTCTGTTACAAATCACGACTCTGGGCAATCTGGATTTTTGAGAACTGATGAGCTGTTTCAGTTTATGTACTGAATCCTTGTATCCTATTATGCTGTTCATTAGGTGACCTCCACTAAAATGTATGTAATATAGTAAGGTTTTCTTTGATGCCATTATTATCATTCATTAGTTATGTTTTTCATGGCCCATCCAATCAAAATGCAATGCTTCAATTCTGGGTAGCCGTTTTCACGCTGAATCACATGTAGTAATCAAACACACATCACATTTTCAAGTTAAATCACATTTACATAAATTTCAGATAATTTAATAATGAGAAATCTTTATCAGAACTCATTTTGCCCAATTGTCAGGACCATTACAGGCCAAATGATGGTGTCACACTCCGAGATGGTTTCTTTTGCAATGCACAAAATAAAACAGACCCATTTTATGATAACACCATTACTGTGGCCTTGTGGGAACAACGGGAGGAATAAAATATTGCAATTTAATCTCTTAGTGAGGTAAAAAGCCCCAAACCAAGCAATCAATGTGAATAAGAACTCTTCTTTGGCTGAAATATATTTCTACTATTGAAATATGAATATTTGTCTTCAAAAAGATTATTAGGGCGCATTAATTTGTGTGACTGACTATCCATGTTAACTAGTTAAATACATTCACATCATTACCATTACCCTGATATCAGGAGCTTACAGGTTTAGCTTATTTTGGTCCTTTACACAATGACCAAAGCTGTAAAAAACAGAATCCCACAGCATTAAAAATAAATATCCGAGAAGACAATACTATAGAACCTGTCATGTCTTACTCTTCGGGCCCCGGCTACTACTGGATGGGGAGCGGAGGAAGATCACTCCGCCAGGGAAGGCAAGGAGATAGGCAGGTGGCTGGCCAGGATTTGAGCCAAGGCAGAAGAAAAAGCGAGAGGAGCTGAATGGGCATGCGCCCGAAACTGAAGAAATATTCCCTCCGCTCCGACCAGCACAATTATTTTAATTCTGCACTAATTGTCTTTGAAATTGCCCCTGCCACCTATTAAATCCAATCTGGGGACAAAACCAGGGACAGACTTGGTCCAAGGACAGTGTCCTCAATCAGGGGACTCTCCCTTGAAACTGGGGATGTCTGGTCACCCTACCATAGGATGCTTCTGTGTATTTTCCAGCTCTGTCCTGATCAACAAGCTCCTGTCCCCCCTTCCTGCTTTAGATGGGACTCAAGCTTCTAACTGGGGCTCCACTGCAGTGTTGCAGGCTTGGGTTTGCACAGACAGGCCTCAAAAATATTCTCCATGACATCAAGATCAGTGCTGTCCTGCATTCCAGTTAGCCCCCAGAGCGAGGCATAAGCCAAAAATCTCTCTCTAGCTAGCTGTGGCTGCTGCTCTGTACTAGTAGGGAAGATGGAGCCCGGACTGCACCCCTCTGATGGGCCTGTCCGGTACCCAGGACAGCCAGAGCTGGCAAGCAGGATACCTGCTTCTCACTCACTCTGGGATTCGATGAGAATGCATTGAAATTGCACTCCTGCCAGGCCATGGCCCCCATCTGCTCAAATGGCTAAGGTATAGCTGTCAGATCAGACAAGAAACCAGAGCCTGGCAGGAGGAAGTCTGAAGCCCAGTACTGGACCATGGCCTGGTGGTTGAAAATAACTGTTCTAGAGGAACCACTTTTATATGTGTGCTCTATTGTCAAATGTTAAACAGTTGATGTAATTTAATATTATTTGTAAATTGGCACTTACTCAGGAGCTCTTCTCATTGCTCTTTGCCTGATCATTCCAAACATTTGTCCTCAAACTTAGATTACAGCAATAATTGGAACATTGACCAACTTGGTACTTTTTACTAATTCATGGGCTGTTACATGTCCAAGTCTTGTCTTCTTGGGGACAAATTGCCTTTAGTAGGATTGATCCCTTGGTAATGATCATGCCATGACCCTACTATCCAGGCCAGACTTTTTAGAAAGTTCTGCCTGTGGCTAGGAATTGTCTAAGCTAGTTTCAGCTCTCGGGGCGGTTGTGTTCATTAAACGGATGACAAATTTTTATCTCTATACTGTTATTTGCCAGTAGAACTGCTCCTATCAACACAGGGTCCCAAAAGCATTGTTATGTGTGATATTTCTGCCATCTGTGATCGTTAGTTTAGTATCGCACTTAGTGGACAGATTAGCTTTACAGATAAGCACAGCCGGGAGTATTAACTAAAACTAAGTTACCTCACCTTTAAAAAAAAAAAAAAAGCTAGGTCATCTCTTTAGGTCTTATTATAATTTGACAATATAGGGCAACCTTTTATATAGACAGCACATTTATTATATTATTTGTTTAGTAAACAGTTGATATGTAGCCTTCATTAAAAAAAAAAAAAAAGATTTTCCTAGAGGTTATGTTCTTTAAATTGTGTTTTAGTTAATATTCCCTATCTCTTAAATGCAAATAACAGACACAATATGCAGCTTGTTAGTGTAACTGTGTAGGATATGTTATCTTATTATTCTCAATTTCCCCTAGGCTGTTGACAAGGGTAGGCATGCTTTATTCCCAAGTGGCTCATAGGATTAACTGTGAAGTGTGGCTATTGAATCAATCAACTTGTTCTCCTATATCACAATGCATTTCAGTAATATGCGCAGCTGCTGCTTGTTAATAATTGCAAAACAAAACAGCTTGAAGGGAGTAAAACAGAATTTACTATACCTTTGTAAACATGCCATATATTATCTGTGCTCTATATCCACTATAGCCCGTATATTTCTGTTTGTATGATCAGCTGACAGGGTTTCTAATTCCTATTAAATACTATATATATTTTAACACTACTAAACTGATGATAGCCAAAGCCTGAAAAACTCACAGCCTGAAGAGGTTCAGCAATATCTTGAGTATGCTATCCAGTTCTGGTCACCAGTTCTCAGGAAGGATATGCTAGAACTGTAGAGAGTCCAGAGAAGGGCAACAAAGCTAATAAGGGGACTGGAGCACCTCAATTATGAGACAAAACTATTAACATTATACTTATTTCCCCTAGATATACACATATCTAAATGGTGATTCTAGCCTAGGGAGAAAAGTATTCAGTCTCATGCCCCATACACACGATCAGGGTTCCCGGCGGTAAAAAGTCCGCTGGGAATCCCGGGGGGAAAAGCGGGAACTTTCCCTGTGTACACACCAGAGGTTTTCCCATCAGGAAAACTGCGGTGAGAGCTTTGGCCTGGAATCCCAGCCGTGTGTATGCTCCACCGCAGTGTTTCCCATAGGGTAACTGCCGGGAAAAAGACCACCGGGAATCGTGGCAGGAAAAAAGAGAACATATTCTCATTTTTCCTGCCGCGATTCCCGGCGGTTTTCCTGTCGGGGAAAACTGCCATGGAGCATACACAAGGCCAGTTTTCCTGGCCAAAAGCTGTAATGGCAGTTTTCCCGATGGGAAAACTGGTCGTGTGTACGAGGCATCAGGTTGCTTAACAAGAGCGTGTACACTCAGTGAATCTGGATGAGAAGTAGTTTAAAGGGGTTGTAAAGGAAAACATTTTTCTCCCTAAATAGCTTCCTTTACCTTAGTGCAGTCCTCCTTCACTTACCTCATCCTTCCATTTTGCTTTTAAATATCCTTATTTTTTCTGAGAAATCCTCACTTCCTGTTCTTCTGTCTGTAACTACACTACTGGTGTGGAGAAAGCCTCTTGAGGGGGGAGGGGGCGAGCAGGCAAGTCAGGATGCTCTCTACTTTGCAGATAGAGAAAGGAGCTGTGTGTTAGTGGGTGTCCTGACACTCCTGCTCGACCCCTTCCCCCTCAAGAGGCTTTCTCCACACCAGACAGAAAGCCTTGCATTACGGTGTGTAGTTACAGACAGAAGAACAGGAAGTGAGGATTTCTCAGAAGAAATTAGGACATTTAAAAGCAAAATCGAAGGATGAGGTAAGTGAAGGAGGACTGCACTAAGGTAATGGAAGCTATTTAGGGAAAACATTTTTTACCTTTACAACCCCTTTAACCTTAAAATGTGTAGGGGGTCCTTTACTGTTAGAGTGGCAAGGATATGGAACTCCCTTCCACAAATGGTGGTGTCAGCTGGGACTGTCGATAATTTAACAAAAACCTTTAGATGGGCATCTTACAGATGGACAATATACAGGGATATGGGAAATGGTGGAGACTTAGACACAAACACAAATACACAAACACACACACACACTTACAGAACGCTGAACTGGATGGACTGGTGTCTTTATTCAACCTTACCAACAATGTAGCTATATTAAAAAGTAAAGGGCCCAACTCTGAAGCTTGGGGTACACCTCTAATAACCTTAGACTATCTTGAGTAAGAATCATTATTCACTACCCTGTTACCTTCTTTTTATTTTCCGTCTTCTTTTTTTTATTTCCTTTCCTCCCTGACACTTTCCCCAACCATATATCCCCAGCACCAGCTAAGCCAATGCACAAGCCTTACCCTTTACTGATCTGCGAGGTGAAACCTTCTATCACCGACACAAACTAAACCAAGAACATGAAAAAGTATATATAACGTGTTTAAACCAATAAACCAAAAATTATATATAAAACAGCGCTCAAGTGTGTGTGATCCACACTGTGATGAATAATAAATAATAATAATCCAAATATAAATGCAAATGAGTCAAAAGCCCGTGATAAAAGTGTTCATAGAAAAACATAAAGTTCATGGAAGAGCGAAAAGGAAAAACACTTCTTTCTCTCCTTCAAGGTGTAAAATCTTCAAAACATATTCAAAGAAATCTTCCACCACACCCGATGTGAAAAAATAGTGAATCCTCCACCAATAGAAATGGCCACTCACCGGAACTATATGCCTAGCACTCTCGTGTTTTGGCACAGTAGCTTTGTTATAGTTAGTTTACATCAGCAGGCGAGCTTCCGTTCCCAGACAGGTGGACAAGTAAGATCCTCATAAATGAAGAAAGTGTGACATAGTGTAAAACCGTAAAAGTAATTTAATCACAAACCACAAGCAAAATCTTCAAAAGATGCACTCACACAATGCCAAAATTAAAAAGCGTGATAAATACACAGCAAAGATTCCTCTGTATTGTGCGGCTGAAATGCAACGGTCTCGGCGGACCCAGAAAATAAAACCCAGGCAACTCACACCACTCGATCCCCACACTGTGTTGGAAGTGAAATTGAAGCTGGCGTGAACGAAAAACCGAACACCGGTCACTGGCGAACAAACACGCAACTGGCCTATCTTCTCACGTTAGCAATTGGTCACTGATCAGATGATAACCAAGCTTCCGACATGTTTCGTCGTAAAATTTGACTTATTCATGGAATGTGTGGTGTGAGTTGCCTGGGTTTTATTTTCTGGGTCCGCCGAGACCGTTGCATTTCAGCCGCACAATACAGAGGAATCTTTGCTGTGTATTTATCACGCTTTTTAATTTTGGCATTGTGTGAGTGCATCTTTTGAAGATTTTGCTTGTGGTTTGTGATTAAATTACTTTTACGGTTTTACACTATGTCACACTTTCTTCATTTATGAGGATCTTACTTGTCCACCTGTCTGGGAACGGAAGCTCGCCTGCTGATGTAAACTAACTATAACAAAGCTACTGTGCCAAAACACGAGAGTGCTAGGCATATAGTTCCGGTGAATGGCCATTTCTATTGGTGGAGGATTCACTATTTTTTCACATCGGGTGTGGTGGAAGATTTCTTTGAATATGTTTTGAAGATTTTACACCTTGAAGGAGAGAAAGAAGTGTTTTTCCTTTTCGCTCTTCCATGAACTTTATGTTTTTCTATGAACACTTTTATCACGGGCTTTTGACTCATTTGCAATTATATTTGGATTATTATTATTTATTATTCATCACAGTGTGGATCACACACACTTGAGCGCTGTTTTATATATAATTTTTGGTTTATTGGTTTAAACACGTTATATATACTTTTTCATATTGACACTTTAAAACAGCAGCTGTGATTTCTACTATTGTTGTTGTCCTGAGCGCAGAGGTGTGAATCAATAGGGCGCCATTGTTTGATCACATTTTTTTCTAAACCAAGAACATAATCGCTCACTATCCTCCACCCTCTATTTTTAATTTCTTACTATACCCGTTAAAAAAATACTATGCCTGAAACAACACATTTCTTTGTACCTACACAATGTTAGGATATTCTGTTTGTATGTTCATCATATTATTATTGTGCTCTTTGAAAAGAATTGTAAAACCTACAGTATGTAAAAAAAAAAAAATTAAAATAAAGTTTTGACTATGCATACTTTACCCAAACTTGTGTACATACTGTATGGGTATCATTAACAAATAAAAAGTATTTTGGGAGCTAGAATGATTATTATATCTGAACATCGACTGGTGTACTTAACAGGCCTGGTTTGAGGATGTTGGACATATAATTGGCTAAAAGTTTCCAAGCACATGGAAGCAAACAATTTTTTAAATGGTCATGGCCAGATGTGCCCATTTATATTGTGTACAGAAACCCCTAGCGCCGACTGAGCCTTGGGAAAACACAGCAACAAGTCATGAATATCCATCTTCAGTTGGGGACCAGCTACAAAGCTTTACATTACTCATATGATAATTTTCCAGTTCTATCATATACCATTTACCACAGTTGTTTTTACGATACATTTTCAATGGAATATGTCTCTAATTATTTTCTTTGCTATGTCTAACACAGTTATGAAAATCAATGTCATACTGAGAAATGCAGTTGAATTTCTCGATCAGTTTTATGAAAAACGAAGAATAGTGGTTTTATCCACACCAACAGCTGCAGATTTCTACTACAGATTACAAGTTGGAACACTTCAGGTATGAACATATAAATAAAATCATTTTTATATGTCAGATTGGAGCTAGAGGGTTGAAACATCTTTCAATATCTTTGACCTAAACTATAAAAAACAATTCAGTATAGAGGTATGGTATACCATAGGTTCTTGGCTTGTGTTATAAGTACCCTAGGGCAGTGGTTCTCAGCCTTTTTTAGTGATGTGACCCCTTCATAAAATTTCCCAAGTTGTGGGAACCCCTAAGGCCTCGTACACACGACAGAGAAACTCGACGTGCAAAGCCCGTCGAGTTCCTCGACGAGTTCCTTGTTGAACTTGTCGAGAAGCTCGGCAGGCTTGCTTTGCGTACACACGTAACATACCAAAATCTGGTCGTTCTCCGGCGCGATGACGCTCACGACGTATGACGCGACTATAAAGGGGAGGTTTGATTTTGTTGGCGCCACCCTTGGGGCTCCTTTTGCTGATTCCGTGTTTACGCGTGTTAGTAAAAGTTTGGTGAGTGACGATTCGTGCTTTTCAGTCTTTGTGCTTTCAGATTGATCTCTGCCGTTCAGTTTGTACTTGTGTGGGTCGTATCTAGGCAATCGAGACGTGCGGTCAGGTCGTATTGTTTTACATTGCGGTCCTGTCCCCGCGTTTTTCATTGTCAGGGTCGTTCTTCATAGGTCTTGCTGTTCTTCACTGCGGTCTGTTTAGTGCAATTCTGATTTGTCGTTCGTAACTAGCCTTGTAGCCATGTTGCAGGCACCTAGTCGTCGCCGACTTCGTGCTAAGCATCTTCTGTCTATAGGTCTGTTTGTTTATGACCTAGACAATGAGGAGTTCATGAACAGGAGGAGGACACGTTCATGGACCAAGAATTGGTTGCTCCGTAGGAACCAATTCTCTCACATGCCTTTGCTGCGGGAGCTTCAGGAAAATAATCCTGTTGATTACAGGAATTTCCTGAGGATGTCTGATCCCGTCTTTCAGCACCTGTTGGCTTTGGTGTCCCCCTATATTACCAGGCAGGACACCGTTATGCGGGAAGCCATCAGTGCTGAGCAGAGGCTAGTTGCCACCCTCCGTTATCTGGCAACTGGGAGAAGCCTTCAGGACTTAAAGTTCTCCACGGGCATCTCCCCCCAGGCTCTGGGCCTCATCATTCCTGACACCTGCTCTGCCATCATCCAGGTTCTGCAGGAGGAATATATGAGGGTAAGTTTTCTCCTTTAATATCACATTTTATGTCTATAATGTATGCTAATGTCTTGTAGTTATCTCCTCCTTCCCTAATTACCATGTCTGGAATATGCTGTGAATGTCCCCTTTGCCCCCATGCATGATGTAAACTTTGATGCCCCTTTTTTGGCCTACATGCATATTTTCCATCACTTACCTCCCCAGCATGCTATCCTGGGCCCCAACCTACCTAGTCTAGTCACTTCCCAATGTATTGTGTTATATCCATTGTAATGTCCCCCCCCTCCCCTCCAAAATGTGTTGTAAAGTCTATGTTCACCAATATTTATTTTTTTTTTATTTTAATTTTAGGACTCCCAAACTCATCTAGCCCTCCCCTCCAAAATGTGTTGTAAAGTCTATGTTCACCAATATTTATTTTTTTTTTATTTTAATTTTAGGACTCCCAAACTCATCTAGCCCTCCCCTCCAAAATGTGTTGTAAAGTCTATGTTCACCAATATTTAATTTTATTTTATTTTAATTTTAGGACTCCCAAACTCATCTAGCCCTCCCCTCCAAAATGTGTTGTAAAGTCTATGTTCACCAATATTTAATTTTATTTGATTTTAATTTTAGGACTCCCAAACTCATCTAGCCCTCCCCTCCAAAATGTGTTGTAAAGTCTATGTTCACCAATATTTAATTTTATTTGATTTTAATTTTAGGACTCCCAAACTCATCTAGCCCTCCCCTCCAAAATGTGTTGTAAAGTCTATGTTCACCAATAATCAAAATTAATTTTTTTTAGTACTCCCAAACTCATCTAGCCCTCCCCCAAACTTGGGCATTGGCCCATCAGAGGGGGTGTTTAATGTGTTAATTGGCTAAATATATTTAGATATAATATGCTAGTTCCCAGAAATGTTATAATGCTTATAATGTCTTTGTATAATCTGCTTGCAAGGTTATGTGGCTAATTATTTCTTTTTTTCTTCCCCAGCTTCCGTCCACACCACAGGAGTGGCAGTCTGTGGCTTTGGACTTCCAGACCCGATGGAACTTCCCCAACTGCGGGGGAGCCATCGACGGGAAGCACGTCCGCATCGTGCCTCCACCCCGTTCAGGATCCCAGTTCTTTAATTATAAGGGGTTCAACAGTATTGTGCTGATGGCGGTGGTGTCAGCACAGTATGAATTCCTTTTTGTGGATGTCGGGATGAATGGACGGGTATCGGATGGGGGAGCCTTCAGGCAGACGGAGTTCGCGCTTCGCCTTCAGGATGATGATCTGTCATTGCCACCGGATGACCAGAATGTAGAAGGCCTGCCATTTGTTTTCCTGGCTGATGAAGCGTTTGCCCTGGGACCCCATCTTATGAGGCCATTCCCTCAGCGCACCCTCACCCCAGAGAGGAGTGTCTTTAATTTCCGGCTGGGCCGAGCACGTAGAGTGGTTGAGAACGCTTTCGGCATCATGGCCAGCCGGTTCCGCCTTTTCCTCACCTCTCTCCACATGGCGGAATATAAGTGGAATACAATTATTTTTGCCTGCTGCATTCTCCACAATTTTTTAAGGAGACAATCTCCAAATTATATGGCCCTGGTTGGGCCCGAGGCACAACATTTGACCCCTGCAGAAACTTTGGCGGGCCTTGAAGCTGGCCACACAGGACTGCCCCCCCAGAGTGCCCGTGAAGTCCGGGACAAATACATGGACTATTTCATGGGTAGGGGGGCAATACCATCTCAATCAAATTTGCCCTAATTGTAGCTTTCTTAAAAATAAATCATAATTTTTTTTCTAAACTTGTTATGTCTTGCTTGTGTTGTTTGGAGTTCTTTACTAAGTGTAACTAAGTGTATTTTCATTATCAACTAGCAAACATTTCCCAGGTGACCCCCAAACCAAACACATTGAAAATTTTACGTATTTTAGGAAAAACACCACACACTTTTTTGATGTTCAAAAGCTCTTTATTTTCTAAATTTTTTTATTTTTATTTATTCATAAATACCCTACAAAATTTTTTGTTATATTTTCTCATACAATATACAATCATTTTTGTGGGTGATTTTTCTCATACAATATACAATCATTTTTGTGGGTGATTTTTCTCATACAATATACAATCATTTTTGTATTTTTGTGGGTGATTTTTCTCATACAATATACAATCATTTTTGTATTTTTGTGGGTGATTTTTCTCATACAATATACAATCATTTTTGTATTTTTGTGGGTGATTTTTCTCATACAATATACAATCATTTTTGTATTTTTGTGGGTGATTTTTCTCATACAATATACAATCATTTTTGTATTTTTGTGGGTGATTTTTCTCATACAATATACAATCATTTTTGTATTTTTGTGGGTGATTTTTCTCATACAATATACAATCATTTTTGTATTTTTGTGTGTGATTTTTCTCATACAATATACAATCATTTTTGTATTTTTGTGGGTGATTTTTCTCATACAATATACAATCATT
Organism: Rana temporaria; assembly: GCF_905171775.1. Lineage (NCBI taxonomy): Eukaryota > Metazoa > Chordata > Amphibia > Anura > Ranidae > Rana > Rana temporaria. Next base: position 402,262,039 of record NC_053490.1, read on the forward strand.
TTTGTGGGTGATTTTTCTCATACAATATACAATCATTTTTGTATTTTTGTGGGTGATTTTTCTCATACAATATACAATCATTTTTGTATTTTTGTGGGTGATTTTTCTCATACAATATACAATCATTTTTGTATTTTTGTGGGTGATTTTTCTCATACAATATACAATCATTTTTGTATTTTTGTGGGTGATTTTTCTCATACAATATACAATCATTTTTGTATTTTTGTGGGTGATTTTTCTCATACAATATACAATCATTTTTGTGGGTGATTTTTCTCATACAATATACAATCATTTTTGTATTTTTGTGGGTGATTTTTCTCATACAATATACAATCATTTTTGTATTTTTGTGGGTGATTTTTCTCATACAATATACAATCATTTTTGGATTTTTTTTGGTTTTTTTTTTATTAAATAAAGTAGAAAATCTGGTTTTATTATTTTTTTTTTTTTTTTTTTATTAAATAAAGTAGAAAATCTGGTTTTATTATTTTTTTGGTTTTTTTTTTATTAAATAAAGTAGAAAATCTGGTTTTATTATTTTTTTTTTTTTTTTTTATTAAATAAAGTAGAAAATCTGGTTTTATTATTTTTTTGTTTTTTTTTTATTAAATAAAGTAGAAAATCTGGTTTTATTATTTTTTTGGTTTTTTTTTTATTAAATAAAGTAGAAAATCTGGTTTTATTATTTTTTTGGTTTTTTTTTGATTAAATAAAGTAGAAAATCTGGTTTTATTATTTTTTTGGTTTTTTTTTAAATTAAATAAAGTAGAAAATCTGGTTTTATTTTTTTTTTGGTTTTTTTTTAATTAAATAAACATTAAAATCTGGTATATAAAATTTTTTTTTGTATTTTTTTAAGATTCAGAGTCTCCCCAAAACATCAAGTAAATTTTTTAATTTATTTTCCACCCTCCTTGTTCTTTCTTTAATTTGTCGGTTGGCCAGATGAATCTCCTCCACCTCTTCTCTGCAGGCCCAGATTTCAGATATAACCATCTGTTTTGTATGCCTGTCCAAGCCACCACCTGATCCTGAAATGTGGGACAAAACCATTTTTTAAAATTAGGCAGGCCTACATCTACATTACCTGAAGCTGGGTTAGTTATATGTTACTTTACCTGATGTGGTGGCAGGCTGCGCATCATCACCATCCCTCGGGGGTGTGGCTTGCTGGACTTCTTGCTCCCGTGTCGAAGCTTCATGACGCCCTACGAGAATGAAGAAAATGGAAACAGGTTTTTTCTAGCTTATAGGCCTGAAAGAGGAATATGATTCACTTTAGACAATTTCTGGGACTATTGATGTTTTGAAAAACCCCTCAGGGCAAAACACAGGATTGAAGGCATTCACAAAGATCCTGACAAATCTTGTAGCTTTGGTCTACTTTTAAACATGTAAGCCAACAAAGTATACACTGGATCACCTCAGCTCTGTGTGAAGCCCAAAATGGGTTATTAAAGGGGACAACAATTATGCAAATGAGTCCACATGTGTCACCGACTGCTGAGCAGACTCTCCTTTTACTGTATATTTAATTAATAAAAAAAGTTTGGTGGTTTTAATAGCACATCTACATTATTTTCACGATTGATCTCACCACAATTTTAAAAAAATGTCCTAATTTCTAGGATTTTAAACACAATATTTAGTCGTTCCGAATGGACGTCCAGTTTGACGACAAATTATTGTGCCTAAAAAAATATTACAGTACAACCTGAAATCAAAAACACATGGCGCGGAACAAATCTTACAAAATATATAACAAACTTACTTCTTCTAATCACTCTCCTGATCCTCTTCATTTGTTCCGGCTCCCGTTTTTTAAGGTCACACCACCTTTTCCGGATCTGCTCCTTGGACCTTTTCACCCCAAATTTCTGATGGAGACTCCTCCTCACCTTCTCCATTATTTGGGCCTTGACCTTATTAGGGTACTTATATGGCCCATGCCTCCCATCGTAGTCCTCTGCTTTGAGGATGAGGACCATCTCCACCATTTCCTCAAAGGTCATGTTGGAGGCCTTACACCTGATTCGCCGTGCTGCCATCTTCTCCAACATGTGCTTCCAACAAAAAAAAGATGGAAAAGGGGCGGGGAAAATACGATACCATGAACGTCAGGGGCGGGGAGACGTGCGTAAAGTCCCACATGCGCGTGTATAAAGGGCTACCACGTGAGTAAAAGGGGCGTTCACAGTTTGTGGAAGACGGCGGAGATAACGATCGGGTCAAAGACCGGTATGTAACTACATTTTACATGTTTTTCTTGATTGAATGATTTTGTGGCCTACATCTTAGGTTCAGAAATTACAACATAGCCAGTTTTTAATTTGAAGGTAATGGTCCGCTATAGTGCCGTCGTACGTAAACAACGCTTTGATTATGCATTTTGATCCAACTACTGTTGTGTGGGCAATCTCGGTTCTCATCAGGATGTCTTCTAAAAACAAGTCGGTTTAAACATGATGCAAATGGTCGCTTTTATGTCTTGACCAAACTATATCGGAGTGCTTTTATCTAACTAACGTTTCATACACAAATGAGGATGAGATCTGGCTTATTAGTTCGACACAACTGGTCATCTGTTTCCTAGGAACTGACCCAACATGATCTCTTGCCAATTCCACCTTGTCGTTTTTGCGACGGAAGATAAGGGGCGGGGGGGAAACATCAATTTTTTTTAAGCATGGGCGGATGTCGTGTGCGGAGTGTATATAAGGCTCGAACACATGTAGCGTCCATACGACCGGGTTGCGTAAGAAAGACGTTTGAACGACAAGCGTGTAGGTATGCTTCGAACTTGGGACAGCAGTGGCATATTCAGGAAAGACAGACATTTAAAGGAGCACTAAGCCAAAATTGTTTGGGGCAGAAATAACTAACTTTACATTATATCAGTATTGATTTCATGTCCTCATTGTCCCTTTTTGCTTTTAAGCAGCTGTAATCATTTGCATAAATCATCACTTCCTGGTTCTGCTCCCTCTCAAATTTATCAGGGGAGCTTGTCACTGTGGTCTAAGCTGTGTGTTTAAAAATCAACCAAAACAATGCTAATAATTTTTGAAATTAAAATATGCCCTGCTTTTATTTTTTTTTGGTTCTGTGTGTCTCTTTACTTCACAGAAACAATAACTAAATTTAAAACCAAAAGTGAAACTAGAGGCACATTATATGTATGCACTTGTATGTCTCTAGACACTGTAAACAGTAATTTCCTCAAAAAATATAGTTATCCATTAGTGACCCTTTAAGGGCTAGCTTGTGAGAAAGAGTAATTGACTTTCTAGATTGTGTAGTGACATTATTTTTTTATCCTTGGTTTTGGACAGGAAAAGATGAATCGCTTTAACCAACCCGACTTCTTGGAGATCTTTATTGATAGGTGGCAAGAACTTCCTGTTCTGTGGGCCACCAAAGACCCCATCTCTCGAAATAGAGAATTGCGCAAAACTGCACTGGAGAGCCTGCTCCCACTTGTGCGGAGACAGGTGGGGTTTGATGTGACAACTGACCAGTTGGAGGTCAAAATTGGGACCTTGAGAGGCACCTACAGGAAGGCACGCAACAAGGTCTTGGCTTCGATGAGGTCTGGAGCTGGAGCAGGGTGGGTATTTCAACCCAAGTTGTGGTACTACAGCAAACTGAGCTTCCTGGATGAACACCTGGAGGTTAGGGAGTCACTTTCTAGCCTTCGCCCCAGAAGCCACAGAAGCTCCAGCCTTCCCTCCAGCCAACCTGCTGCTCCCTCTGCAGAAGAACCCTCTCAGCAGCCTTCCATCCTGGATGAAGATCCAGATTTGCCCAGCTGGAGCCAGGTATATAGTACTTTCAATGTGCAAATATGTGGTGTTCAAATGTTGTTAAAGAGATGTAAATTAAGATATTAAAGGTAAAAAAAAATTAAATCTAAAAGTGTTATTCCTAAAATTTGTCAGTATTGGCCATGAATTTTTGTGGTGTGATTGACCATAAAACATGGGTCAGAATGATTGGCTTAGCTAAGTCGTGACCAAAAAAAATGCTACAGTCAGGAGCTTAAATAAATAAACCAAAAATTTTAAAAAATAGTAAAACTTTACTTTTTTTCCATACACAGGACGAGACCAGGCAGCAGGAGGATCAGGAAAATGCCAGGCAGGAGGAGGACAGGGTGAGTGGCTTGGAGGAGGCTGCAGGCCCAAGTATCTTGGACGTGTTGGCAGGCCCAAGTAGCAGTAACGTGGTGGCAGGCCCAAGTGGAGCGGATGAGGTGGCAGGCCCAAGTGGGTTGCACGAGGTTGCTGGGCCAAGCACGAGATGCCAGGTGTCTCCTCTTCATCTGCGTCCGAGAAGGCAGGTGAGGGATACAAGGGTGCGTGACGCCTCACTAGCCCTCATTCGGGATGCCCATGCAACCCTGCAACAGCCTCCCACTGCTCAGGAGGGATTTGTCACAGTGGTTTTGGCCAAAATGTCAGAAATGACATTAGACCAACGCCTCCTCTTTGAGGGCCTCCTCATCACCCTGGCAAATCAGGGGGTGAGGGGTCTTCTCACAGAGGACACTGTGATTTGCCGCCATCCCCATCCTCACACACCACATAACTCCCAAGCTCCCCCACCTTCTTCTTCTTCTCATGCTCCTTCTCAAGCTCCCCCACCTTCTTCTTCTTCTTCTTCTTTTTCTCATGCTCCTTCTCAAGCTCCCCCACCTTCTTCTTCTTCTCATGCTCCTTCTCAAGCTCCCCCACCTTCTTCTTCTTCTTCTCCTGCTCCTTCTCAAGCTCCCCCACCTTCTTCTTCTTCTTCTCCTGCTCCTTCTGAACATTCTTCTTCCTCTTCTTCTCCTGCTCCATCTGAACATTCTTCTTCCTCTTCTTCTCCTGCTCCATCTGAACATTCTGCTTCCTCTTCTTCTCCTGCTCCATCTGAACATTCTGCTTCCTCTTCTTCTTCTACTACTCCTCCTCCTTCTACTGCTCCTCCTCCTTCTACTCCTCCTCCTTCTACTGCTCCTCCTCCTTCTACTGCTCCTCCTCCTTCTACTGCTCCTCCTTCTACTGCTCCTCCTCCTTCTACTCCTCCTCCTTCTACTCCTCCTCCTTCTACTGCTCCTCCTCCTTCTACTGCTCCTCCTCCTTCTACTGCTCCTCCTTCTACTGCTCCTCCTCCTTCTACTCCTCCTCCTTCTACTCCTCCTCCTTCTACTGCTCCTCCTCCTTCTACTCCTCCTTCTACTGCTCCTCCTCCTTCTACTGCTCCTCCTTCTCCTCCACCTCCTCCTCCACCACCGTCGGCTACTCATCCTCCACCACCTTCGTCTACTCCTCCTCCTGGCATGAGTACTACCCCTGTGGCACCACCTCCAGCCAGGCATAAGAGGAAGGCTGCTGAGAAGGCTGCAGAGAAGGTGAAAGAGCAGGCTGCAGGGAAGCCACCAAGGAAGGCCTTGAAGAAATCAAGAAAGTGACTCCCTTACTTCCATGTGGTGTACCAGAGTTCAGGCTGCTGTAGTACCACAACCTGGTGACATCTGCCTGCCCTGCTCCAGTTTCTGACCTCGGGGAGTCCAAGACCTTGATGCGTGACTTCCTGAATGAACCTCTCAAGTCCCCATTTTGGCCTCCAACTGATCACCAGTCACATCAGGCCACACCTGGCTGTGCACAAATGGCAGCAAGCTCTCCAGTGCTGACTTTTGCATATCAAATTTTTTTTTATTACCAAAATAAATGGTACATTTTTTTTTTACAGTTCATACTTGTCCTTGTATTTTTTTACATTTCAATTTTGCAAGTGAGAAGGCAGGTTCTTATTTAGTAAAAATTGGATATAAGGTGTAATTTGAAAGGGACACATGAGATAAGACAAAGCAATAAGGTTTCTATGGGGGGAACTTGACATTACAAAAAATAAAAGGATTAGCATTTTCTAAAAATTTAAAATTAAGGTGATTAAAAGCAGGATTTAAAACACACGACCAAAATAAGGTGACAATAAAAAAAAAATAAAATATTGAGTCCAGTAAGAAAAAGGTTCCACCTAATTTTAAGGAACTCTGTGTGAATATCGTAAAAAAAAAATTAGTATATTGCAGTTTTGTGCCCTTAGGAAAAATTGTGTAAAGCGCTGCAAATAAACGATTAAATAATGTTGGAAGCGACACGAATGTGCTATCTCCAATCCAAACGCTAGTTTTACCTATGTTGGTCTCCAGTGTCAAGTTTTTGACAAGTTTCTTAGCATACACACGACCGAGTTTCTCGTTTAAAAAACAGCCCGATGAAGAACTCGTCGAGCCAAAATCCACTGCCATCGAGAAAATAGAGAACCTGCTCTCTATTTGCTCGACGAGTTCCTCGGCGGCTCCATCGGGCCAAAAATGTACACACGACCGAGTTTCTCGACAGAATCCGGCTCTTCACCGAGATTCTCGACGAATTCTGCCGAGAAACTCTGTCGTGTGTACGAGGCCTAACAGTAAAATTATTTTCGTAGCATGGGTTGTCGGCACCCAAAGCAAGACAAGTAATTTGTGCCCCTAACCCATGGACATTTAGTGCTCCCCGAGTCCCTTCTACTCGTACAATATTAAAACTCATTATGGTACATTTTAGGATGTACCACTCTTTCTCTTTGTTCTCCTTTTTTCCCTTTTATCTCTCTCTATCCTAATTTCTTGTTTTTCCCACCATCCCTCTCTCTAGCCGTCTTTCTTATTCTCTTAGGCCCTGTACACACAAGAGGATATCCGTTGGAAACGGTCCGCCGGACCGTTTCCAGCGGACATTTCTGCTCCCATTTTTGATCTGATGGGCGTACAGTGTGTACAACACCATCAGATCAAAATCCCTGCAGAAAACATCCGCGGTGACGTGGCCGCGCCGTCGCCGCGATGATGACGCGGCGACGTGCTCGACCCTGGAAGGTAAATACTTCCACGCATGCGTCGAATCACTTCGACGCATGCGAGGGATGGGGATCGGGCGGACTTATCCGGTGAGTCTGTACAGACGACCGGATAAGTCCGAAGGACAGGATTCCAGCGGATAGATTTCTTAGCATGCTAAGAAATTTTTATCCGTTGGAAATCCGTCGGCTGGATTTTTATCCGCTAGAAAATGTCTGCTCGGGCCTACACACGACCGGATCTGTCTGGAACTGATCCGCGGATAAATCCCGGCGGACATGTGATCCGGTCGTGTGTACGGGGCCTTATTCTTTCTCTCCCTTTTTCTTTGTTCCTTACCCTCTTTTCCTCTTTCTTCCATCTATTCTCTATTTTTATTCCTTCTATTACTCCTTGGTGGGGGGAATGGGATGAGCGGCAATGCTGGGTGGAGTTCTGGTCAGCCAACTTAGGTGCTCTTGATCAAGGTCATCTGCTGATCTGAGAACTGTAGTGGGGACTTTTAATGGCAACGCTAATCACAGGTAGTGTTGCTCACTGTGTCTCCAGCTCTGTGGTGTCTCGTGGCAGTGACACCTATGCTGAAATCAGGAGATAGGGTCTCCTCCAGCCCCTCCTACTTCACATTCCTCATCATTTAGCTGACCTCTAGTCTCTGCCCCCGTAGCCATGCCATAAACTGAATGGGCGGCTGCAAAGAGGCTGAGTGGACGGCCGTGGGCTCCAGGGACAGCCCTACTGGGCAGCCACAAGAAGGCTGAGAGAGTGATGCGGGATTCAGGAACAGCCCAGCATTGGGTGACCCCTGGAAAATTATAATTTGACCACCGAGGGGGTCCCAACCCCCAGGTTGAGAACCACTAGCCTAGGGGGTATTTTGGATGCTATATGTGGGTACTTCCAGTTGATTTCAGCATTAGCATTCAAGGAGGAATATTTTTAGTATGTGAAGTTTTCCAAAAGCAAACAGGTTGAAATTCTAGACAAAACATTTCTGCTTATCTATATCATTCTTGCAATAGTGTCCCCTGTCCCTAAGAGTAATATGTCCAATGCTTTTCTTTGAGTGTATCATACGTGTTATGTATGTGGTGATGTCCTGCTCAGAATTGCATCTCATGTTTCTGGACATTGTGCATGGAATGTATTCCTCACAATATATAATATTCTTAAGGAAAGAAAATTAAACATTGAGTAGAGACTACAAGTCCATTACACTTGACCATATGTTTAACCATCTGCTTTGTGATGTGTTTTTACTTTGCTTTTAGCAAGCCCAGTGTGGCTTGGACTTGCGGCATGTGACAGTCATTGAATTATTTGGTGTATATCCAACATACATTGGAAGAATAGGACGCATGCTACTTCCCCCAGCACTAGGACTACAACTCAGGTATTGTGATTTTACAAAATGCTTCTACGCATTAAGGGTTTATTTACAGGTCAGTAATTAAAGTGTCAGCCAAGGCACTGTTCAGTGACATGATACGATGGTTCTGCAAAAAGTTTCTGCACTAATTTTAACTCTGTTAAATATAAAAAAGTGTGGAAACTTTTTAAATATCCCTTGTAAATATTAGGAGGCTACATACTCAAAAACTCTCTTTAAAATCAGGGACTTGGAGCTTATTTGTAAAAGTTTAAAATGTGTATTTTGCAGAATATCTTGGAAAATATTAGCAGTTTTCATGATTATAATGCTGCTCTGGACGCTTTCCTAAAGAGGAACTGAACTATAAGAGCTGTGCCCAAAAAAAATCCAGCATAGGTAAAAGGACTAGTTACCAGTATTGCCTTTGGATTCCCTGCAGCTAATATTTCTCCATTAGTAACCTACTATGTCCTGTTCTGCCCTGTATATTTGTGTGAAGGTGGCAATCTTGATAGAGGCAGAGATTTTGCTTAACAAGGAGAACAGTGAGCAGCATCAGTAGTGATTTCTTCAAATTCTAATCCAAATGTTCTGAGGCTAGCAGTCAGATGTAGCAGTGCCTAAGATCTCATACTGTAGATATACAGCTATGAAGCTGTAGGCAAAGGAGTGTCTAAGTACTCTTACATACCAGGAGGTGTGATGCTATATTCTGTAATAATTTTAGATAAAAGGCAAGTTTCAGGTGCAGCTTAAGTCTAATTAACATTTATACATTTACCCCTTTAGCTAATTTGCGGATAGCTTTTCGTAAGCAGTTTAATACTTTTGCACAACACAATTATTTGTATATCTTCGTCCACCGTCATAAAATAAGGAATATTCCTCTTATTTTTTTTATTTATGCTGGAAAGAGCAATGTGAATACCTTCTGTTCTAAGAATGCTGTGCTATGCAGGGTTTTTTTTGTTTGTTTTTTTGGAGTGTTTTCTGATTCTTTCAGTCCCTTCCCACCATAAGAGGTATGATTATGCTTTATTTTACAAAACTAAATGTGGCAAGATCCTGAACTTGCATAAGTAAAGCATGCTCTTTATGCGGTGCATATTAGCTCATTATGCCTTGCAGGTTTAAAAAAATAATAATAAGCGGGTATACAACCGCTTTAACTGCTTGCCGACCAGTCGCCACAGTTATACGGCGGCAGATCGGCTCTGCTGGGCGAGATCACGTAGCTATACGTCATCTCGCCCAGCAGCCAATAGGGGGGCGCACGCACGCCGCCGGAGGCGCGCACCCCGCTCGCCCCTGACGCCGACGTGCGTGCCCTGCGGGCGCGATCACCACCGGGCACCCGCGATTGCTTGTTACAGAGCGAGAATCGGGAGCTGTGTGTGTAAACACACAGCTCCCGGTCCTGTCAGGGGGAGAAGAGCCTGATTGATCACTGTTCATACATTGTATGAACAAACAGTCATTTCCCCAAGTCAGTCCACCCCCCCCTTCAGTTAGAACACACCCAGGGAACATACTTCCTCGCCCCCTAGTGTTAACCCTTTCCCTGCCAGTGGCATTTTTATAGTAATCAATGCATTTTTATAGCACTGATCGCTATAAAAATGCCAATGTCCCAAAAATGTGATAAAAAATGTCCGAAGTGTCCGCCATAATGTCGCAGTACCGATAAAAATCGCTGATCGCCGCCATTACTAGTAAAAAAAATATATTAATAAAAATGCCAAAAAAAAAAAACCCTAATTTGGAAACGCTATAACTTTTGCGAAAACCAATCAATAAACGCTTATTATGATTTTTTTTAACAAAGTATATGTAGAAGAATACGTATCGGCCTAAACGTAGGAAAAAATTATTTTTTATATATATTTTTGGGGGATATTTATTATAGCAAAAAGTAAAAATATTCATTTTTTTCCAAATTGTCGCTCTACTTTTGTTTATAGCGCAAAAACTAAAAACTACAGAGGTAATCAAATACCACCAAAAGGAAGCTCTATTTGTGGGAAAAAAAGTACGCCAATTTTGTTTGGGAGCCACGTCGCATGACTGCGCAATTGTCAATTAAAGTGACGCAGTGCCGAATCGCAAAAAGTGGCCTGGTCTTTGACCAGCAATATGGTCCGGGGCTTAGGTGAATAAGAAAGGGAGAGGTGGAAGGTCTTTGATATCACTAGGGCCCGAAAGACACAAAAAAAATTATGTTGGAAACTAAAATTGTTCATGTCAACCAACCCAGTCCCATTTTTCAAATAATTTATAGTGCAATTAAATTTCAAAAAGTTACCATTAGATCTCAATGGATCTCTAGCCCCCGATCTTCTTTATGTTGTGTACTTCTTGACTCCTTTTTGCTAGTTGAAATTAATCAGTTTGTATTTATTTTGTTTCTCTTCTTCTACAGAATTGTTTTTCATGCCTTACTTACCCTCCCTGGCGGTATTCCCGAGTCTGGCTCGGGGGGGAAATTTCAGTACTAATAGCAGTAACCCTGAGCCAGACTCGGGATCGCATCACAGTATCCAGGCAGAGTTACTTACCTTGTCCCCTGGATCCTGCGATGTCTCCCCACTGTGTGAGCGAGCTGTCTCCTTTGCTCGTTTCACACAGTGCCTGAGTGCCGCCGAGCTCCGTTCCCTGCAACGTTACCACACGGAGATCGGCGCTAAATTAAAAAAAGTAAAAACACAGCACACATACAGTATACTGTAATCTTACAAATTACAGTACTGTATAAAATAATTACACACCCCTTTGTCCCTACTGGTCTGTCCAATGACCTGCATGCACTTTTATATTATACATTTTTTTCTGCCTGGAAACTGTAGATTGTCCATAGCAACCAAAAAGTGTCCCTTTATGTCAAAAGTGCTTTTAGACCAGCTAGAAAACAGCGATAATCAATTAGAATCACTTGCAGAATTGAGCGATAGTGATTTATGGGGAAATTCGTCATCAAACACTGAAAGTAATGACAGCGACAATTCTGCAACTGAGTAAATTTCAGAGTTTTTGATTTAATTACATTATTGAATAATTATTGTTATTATTATATTATTATTTGTTATAATTATTTATAGTTATTTATTATATTATAATTTATGATTTTGTGTTTTAAACTTTATCATACCCGGGAAGTCTACTAGACTTTTGTTTGGTCAGATTTAAGTGAGTTATTCCTAAGAATTACAGGCCTACAGTATAAAAAAAATTTCCATGCAAAACAATTGTACCGCTTTCAGCACCAAATCTGAAAGAATCATACCGCCAGGGAGGTTAACAAGTACATGTCTTCTGTTATGGAAGGACGGATTGATTTTCTACTTTCATGGAGAAATGTGCTATATATATAAATAGTATATTGCTAAATAATTCAGACAAATGCTAGTTGAATTAAAATAAGTTTTTGATACAAAGGGGCAGATTCACAAAGATCTGCCCCGGCGCAGCGTATCTGAGATACGCTACGCCACTGTAACTTACTTTTTTTTGTTTGAATCCTGAAAGAATTTGCGCCGTAAGTTACGGCGGCGTAATGTATCTCTCACGGCGTAATGGCACCTAATTCAAATCGGCGAGTAGGGGGGGCGTGTTTCATTTAAATGAAGCGCGTCCCCGCGCCGCACGAACTGCGCATGCGCCGTCCCTAAATTTCCCGCCGTGCATTGCGCTAAATGACGTCGCAAGGACGTCATTGTTTTGACGTGGACGGAAATTACGTCAAGCCCGATTCACGGACGACTTACGCAAACAAATTTTTTTTTTTAATTATACGCGGGAACGACGGCCATACTTAACATTGAGTACGCCACCAAACAGCAGCTTTAACTATATGCCAAAAAAAGCCGACTAGAGACGACGTTAAAGAATGCGACGGCTGCTCGTACGTTCGTGGATCGCCGGAAATAGCTAATTTGCATACTCGACGCGGAAAACTACGTGAACGCCACCCAGCGGACGCCAAAGAATTGCATCTTAGATCCGAAGCCGTACGAAGACGTACGCCTGTCGGATCTAACCCAGATGCCGTCGTATCTTGTTTTGAGGATTCAAAACAAAGATACGACACGGGAAATTTGAAAGTACGCCGGCGTACTCGCTTTGTGGATCTGCCCCATAATCTCTCATGATAAAAATAAATTATTTATGAAGTGTAAATTATTAGCATTTTAATATTTGATTCAAGCCAAATAAATATTGCTCAGTTACAAAAATATAGATGCATTTGATCACATAAAATACATGGAGCTTGTACAAGACTAAGCAGAGAATTGTCATAATAGTAGATCCATCCACTGTTCATACTATATTATCTTAACTATTTTTAAAAAAAGTAACAGATGGGAAAAGCGTGGGAGGCAGATGTGTAACACATGTGCAGAAGCCTTTAATCAGAAATCATTTCAACAGTGTGACTATTGTGGATAATTTTAGTTGGATACAAATAAGCAGAATGTCAGGTGATAGGAATACTTTGCAGTACCTTATAAATAAAACATTTGGTTAAGATAACATCAATAATCCATATACTATTTAAAGAGAACTTGTCTTTCGCATATAATATAATGTTTTTATATTTTTATATAGTTGCAGTTTATTTTTAAAGACTGAGCTGTACACATAAGCCCACCTTCAATTTAACCAATTTTGTATTAACCACTTCAGCCACGGAAGGATTTGACCCCTTAATGACCAGAGCATTTTTTCAATTTGTTACTGCGCTGCTTTGATTGGTAATTGCGCGGTCATGCAATGCTAAACCCAAACTGAATTTGCATCCTTTTTTTCTCATAAATAGAGCTTTCTTTTGGTGGTATTTGATCAACTCTTTATAAACGAAAAAAGACTGAAAATTAAAAAAAATTATGAAATGTACTACTTTTTGTTATAAAAAAATACAATAAACAAAATTTCAATCATACATTTAGGCCAAAATGCATACAGCCACATATGTCGGGTACAAAAAAAATTGAATAAGCATATATTTATTGGTTTGTGCAAAAGTTAGCTTTTAATTTATGACTGCCTATCCAATTTCTTAAGGTGCTATAATGGTAGGGCAGTACAACCCCCCCCCCCCCCAAATGACCCTATTTTGGAAAGTAGTCACCACAAGGAATTGCTGAGAGACATGTTGAGCACATTGAATATTACATTTTTTTGTCATAATGATTGAAAAATTACAAAAACTTTGTTTTACACAAAGTTGTCACTGAAATTATATATTTTTTACACATGCCATGGATATGTGTACACCCCAAAATGCATTCTGCTGCTTTTCCTGAGTACGGGGATACCACATGTGAGACTCTTTGGGAGCCTAGCCATGTGCAGGACCCCAAAAACCAATCACCGCCTTCAGGATTTCCAAGGGCGTAAACTTTTGATTTCAGTCCTCACTAACTATCACAGTTTCGGAGGCCATGAAATGCCAAGATAGCACAAAACCCCCCTTTTTCACAAAGTTGTCACAAAATTTTATATTGCTCAAACATGACATGGGTATATGTGAAATTACACCCCAAAATAAATTTTTCTGCTTCTCCTGTGTACAGGGATACCACATGTGTGGGACTTTTTGGGTCAGTCTAGCCGTGTACAGGACCCCGAAAATCAAGCACCACCTTCAGGCTTTCTAAGGGCGTGAGATTTTGATTTCACCCCTCACTACCTATCACAGTTTCGGAGGCCATGAAATGCCAAGATATCACACAAGTAGACACCCCAGGCTATTTGCTGAGTATTTTGCAGATCTCGCTTTTTGTGACAAAGTTTTGAAAATTGAAAAAAGAAAAAATATATATATTTTCCTTTTTTTTTATTCATTTTTCAAAACAAATGAGAGCTGCAAAAAAATTACCATGCCTCTTAGAAAGTACCTTGGGGTGTTTACTTTTCAAAATGGGGTCATTTGTGTGTGTGGGGGGGGGGGTGCCTATCTTGACATTTCAGGCCCTCTGCAACTGTCACCATTTTATTTCCTTAGAAAGCTTAATTCTAATTCCATATATACCCATGGTATGTTCGAGCAATATATAATTTAGTGAGAACTCTGTGCAAAAAAAAAAGGATTGTAATTTTCCCGAAAATTGTGACAAATATAAAATATTACATGCCTCTCAGCACATAGCTTGGGGTGTCTAATTTCGGAGGGGTTTTATGCTATCTTGGCATTTCATGTCCTCCGATACTATAATAGGTATTGAGGAAGTGAAATCACCATTTTACGCCCTTAGAAAGCCTCAATGCAGTGATTGGTTTTCGGGGTCCTTTACATGGCTAGACCCCCAAAAAGTCTCACACATGTGGTATCTCTGTACTCAGGAGAAGCAGCAGAATGTATTTTGTGGTGTAATTTCACATATTCCATGCTACGTGTGAGCAATATATCATTTGGTGACAACGTTGTGTAAAAAAACAAACAAAAACACTATTGTAATTTTCCTGAAATATGTGTCAAAATATAAAATATTCCATGGACTCAACATGCCTATCAGAAAATAGCTTGGGGTGTCTATTTTCCAAAAATTGGTCATTTAGGGGTTTTGAAGTGTCCTGGCATTTTATGCACAACATTAGAAGCTTATGCCACACATCACCCACTCGTCTAACCACTTGAAGACAAAGCCCTTTCTGACACTTTTTGTTTACATGAAAAAATATATAATTTTTTGCTAGAAAATTACTTTGAACAAACAAACATTATATATATTTTTAAGGCAAAGGTCCTTTAGATGATAATGGTGGGCGTTGCAATTTTTTTTTTGCACACAGTATTTGTGCAGCGATTTTTTAAACGCAATTTTTTTGGAAAATGTGTTTTAATGCACTAAAACACACTATATTGCCCAAATGTTTGGTAAAATATAAAAGATGATCTTATGCCGAGTACATAGATACCAAACACGACATGCTTTAAAATTGCGTACAACCGTGGCGAAAAACTACATACATTTTTTAAATTCTTTAAAAGCCTTTACAGGTTACCACTTTAGATTTACAGAGGAGGTCTACTGCTAGAATTACTGCCCTCGATCTGACATTCGCGGTGATACCTCGCATGCATGGTGCAATTGCTGTTTACATACAACACAAGACCGACGCTTGTGGTAACCTTTGCACGTGACCACGAGGGACAGGGGTGTTGTTTTTGTTTTTGTTTATTTTATTATTTATTTTGCTTTTTTATTTTATTTTTACACTGTTCCTTTAATTATTTTTTTTATAATTTTTATTGTTATCACAGGGAATGTAAATATCAGGTACTCTTTTTTGAAAAAATTGGGGTCTATTAGATCTAGATCTAGATCTCTCCTCTGTCCTCAAAGCATCTTACCACACCAAGATCAGTGTGATAAGATGCTTTCCCAATGGCGCTTATATCCGGCGAAACCAAAGTCATGAAATGGTCATAGGTTCTGGTTTCTTAGGCCATAGAGATAATTGGAGCCATTCTGGTCTCCGATCAGCTCTATGGTCAGCTGGCGGAACCACCGGCTGCATTCTCGGGTTGCCCAGTGGGACAGAAGAGCCTGAAAAAACCATGGAAGATGGCGGGGGACACATTCCTCCCACTGCTAGTAAAAACAGTCTAGAGGCTAATTAGCCGCTAGGATTTCTTTTACATGAAAGCCAACTTCCGTCTGAAAATAACAATACCAAGATGATACCTAAACCTGCAGGCATCATTCTGGTATAACCACTCAAAGTCCAGCAACATACCAGTACGTTGCTGGCCATTGTTGGGCATATATTGTAATGTTCTTTTTTTCATGCAGCCTGTGAGCTAAATGAAAAGAGATTGATCGGTGGTATGCCCATCATTAGAATACCGCCCTGCATCCATCCACTTCTAATGATGGGCATACATGCACCGTTTTTTTTTTAACAGTGATGGTGAAATCACCTCCTACAGCACTGGAGTCATTGATTTACGTATCGCGAGAGCAAACCCTGTTGCTGTTAGAATAAATAAATCCGTGCTGCAGCTAAATGGTGAAGGGGCTAACACAGGTGCTAGTCCCAGTGCATTAACTTCAGACCTCAGATCAGCACCCAGAAGATCAGCCCCATTGAATAAACGTCAGACCCTAGATCAGCCCCAGTGCATAAACATCAGACCCCATATCAGCCCCAGTGCATAAACTTTGGCCCCCAGACCAGCCCCAGTGCATACACTTCAGACCCCAGCTCAGTCCCAGTGCATAAACTTCAGACCCCAGATCAGCCCCAGTGCATAAACTTGATACACCAGATCAGGCCTATGCATACATTTCAGATCTCAGCTCAGCTCCAGTGCATACATTTCAGTTCCCAGATCAGCCCCAGTGCATACACTTGAGACCTTAGATCAGCCCAAATGCATGAAATTCAGAACCTCTGATCAGTCTCAATGCATAAATTTCAGACCACAGATCAACGCCATTACAATACCTTCAAACCCCAGATCAGCCCCAGTGCATAAACTACAGACCCAATATCAGCGCCAGCTCATTACCTTCAGATCCCAGATCAGCCTCAGTGCATAAACCTTAGACCCCAGATCAACCCCAGTGCAATACCTTCTAACCCCGGATCAGGCCCAGTGTATAAACTTCCGACCCCAGATTGGCCCCAGTACATACACTTCAGACCCCAGATCAACCCCAGTGCAAACACTTCAGACCCCAGATCAGCCCCAGTGCATACACTTCAGACCTCAGATCAGCCCAAACGCATGGACTTCAGAACCTCAGATCAGTCTCAATTCATAAACTTCAGACCTTAGATCAACCCCAGTGCAATACCTTCAAAACACAAATCAGCCCCAGTGCATAAACTTCAGACCCCATATCAGCCCCAGTGCATTAACTTCAGACCCCAGATCAGCCCCAGTGCATAAACTTTAGACCTCAGATCAGTCCCAATGCATACATTTTCAGACCTCAGATCAGCCCCATTGCATAAACTTCAGATCTCAGATCAGCCCCAATGCATACACTTTAGGACCCAGAAACACAGGATACTACTGTAGGTGTGCAAGTTTTGTTCTTTTACACTTCACACTGGTGTATTCAACTGGGACAATGTCAGTGACAACATCCAGTTATGTAGATCCAACATCAATCACACTGAGCAATGATCTACACCATGTTGATCCTCTCTTGCTGCACTTCTGATGCTAAATAACAGCTCCTTGGTTGGCTGCTGAATGTCAACAAACTGGCTAATGAAACTGGCTGATGTCATTAACCATACAGGTGAAACTCGAAAAATTAGAATATTGTGCAAAAGTTAATTTCTTTCACTAATGCAACTTAAAAGGTGAAACTAATATATGAGATAGACTCATTACATGCAAAGCAAGATAGTTCAAGCTGTGATTTGTCATAATTGTGATTATTATGGCTTACAGCTCATGAAAACCCCAAATCCACAATCTCAGAAAATTAGAATATTACATGCCATCAATAAAACAAGAATTGTACATAGAACAATGTCTGACCCCTGAAAAGTATAAGCATGCATATGTACTCAGTACTTGGTTTGGGCCCCTTTTGCAGCAATTACTGCCTCAATACGGCGTGGCATGAAAGCCACCAGCCTGTGGCACTGCTGAGGTGTTATGGAAGACCAGGATGCTTCAATAGCGACCTTCAGCTCTTCTGCATTGTTCAGTCTCATCTTTCTCTTGGCAATGCCCCATAGATTCTCTTTGGGGTTCAGGTCAGGTGAGTTTGCTGAACAATCATGCACAGTAATCCCAAAGTCATTGAACCAGGTTTTGGTGCTTTTGGCAGTGTGGGCAGGTGCCAAATCCTGCTGGAAAATGAAGTCAGCATCCCCATAGATAATCATATTCAATTCAGTGAATAGTGTAAACATAAATTAGAAAACAACAACACTTATGAATGAATAATGATGAAAAAGCAGTGAGTTCATAATGGGTTAACCGACTAATCCCATATGCAGCACTCAGGCCACTCAGCTGATGTCTCCTTCAGACTGCTTTTCATTAGACAAACGACCCTATGCAGCAATTCAGTCAGAAACACTCCGATCGGAATATGAAAAAGAAAAAAGAGAGAGGACAAGCCTCATAGCACAATACTGTGATGACTAGAGGGATGTACAAGATAATACATCGACGGTGTACCAACTCACACATCCGCCGATACACACAGGCTCAGAGTTAGGAAAAAAGCTGCCGCTCAGTGCGATGGTCTCCTCACAAGGATGTATTCCCGTCACATAGGCTCCTCCCCCACGCGTTACGCCACTCGTCACGTGGCTTAGTCATGGGTCTCCATGTGACTGTGAGAACAGCTGAGCTTTTAACAGAGCCGCTGCGTGTCAATTTCACAGGAAGTGAAACCAAGAAGGGAGCTGACATCAACATCATTGCTGGCAAACAACTCAGGCACTGTGCAAAACAGAACTTCAGACATGCCCATTTCATATACAATCATATACAGAACCAAAGTTTAATATAAAAAGATTAAAAAGGTATATGATACGGTTGCCCATATTAACTGTATGCCTAATTTGATTAGATCATATGGGCGAACATATACATCTAAAAACATGTTTAAAAACCATATTTTTACAAACATTTCATTTTAAAACCGAGAAAGAACCTATTAACAATATAGCCATTACTTTTGAATTTACATCGCCCTCTTCATGTAGCTCAAAGTACTGCATTAACATATAATGTATTGTTCAGATACATCTTGAAGGGGCAATAGCTATATGGTAACAATGGACCAATGTGAAATATAAAATATATATATATACACACCGCTGAAAACTAAAATATGTAAATGTAGCAAATATAATAATGATAAAACCATTCATATGATTGTATATATACAAAATCTACATGCTCATATATGGGCATAGAAAATATGTATTAAATATATAACCCATTCAAGATGTGATAGAAAAAACCATAAATAAAGAAAGAAAAGGGACTGGATCCATCATTTCATCTTTAGAATTTGATTTAAAAATTAAAAATTAAAAATCTGAAATAAAACAATTCAAATCAAATTCTACATTAAGCCCGTTGGGCACTAAGGAACCCATTTCAAATATCCACCTGGATTCACTTTTACTAAGTTCACGAACTTTGTGGCTACCTCTCCAATGAGGATTATACTTCTCAATAGCCCAGAATTTTAAATCCTTAGGGTTTTGATTGTGACACAATGCAAAATGACGTGAAACATTGTGGTCAGGATACCCCTTTTGAATGTTTTGAACGTGTTCTCTTATGCGTTTCCACATTGGTCTTTTAGTGCGTCCTATATACTGCAGTAAACAAGAACACTGCAATACATAGACCACACCCTCTGTGCGACATGTAATGAGATCCTTGATCTCGTATTCTTTTTGAGTTACATTCGACACAAACTTGGAACACTTTTGGCCATTAAGGTTCGTATTCTTGCAAGCGTAGCAACGCTTGCATGGAAAAAATCCTTTTGCCTGATAAAAGGTTAATTGGTTTTGTTTTGTTGGGGGGTCCGGAACATTTTTTGCTATTAGGTCCCTTAAAGTAGGAGCTCTCCTATATACTATCTTCGGGATGCTCGGCAGGATCCCTTGTAGTTGCCTATCGGCTTGTAGTATCGGCCAGTGCGTTCTAAATATCTTTTCCAACTTTTTGTGCTGGACACTATAATTTAAGATAATGGGTAGCTCCATTCCTAGCCCTTTATTTTTGATCTTATCTTGTATCAAGGATTCCCTCGGTGTATCATATACTTTTGTGATTTGGGTTTGTATAAAGTCTTCATCATACCCCTTATTCACAAATCGCTTACCCAGCATGTTGGCTTGTTCTACAAAGACATTCACATCAGAGCAATTTCTCCGGATTCTTATCATTTGCCCTTTGGGGATATTAATCAACCAAGGGTCATGATGACAGCTGTCTGTAGGTATATAGCTGTTTCTTTCTACCGGTTTGAAGTATGTTTTAGTAGTTATTTTTTGAAGTTCCACATTAATTTCCAAATCCAGAAATTTGATCGATTTGTCGCTAATTTCATACGTGAGTTTGATATTCTTCTGGTTCACGTTCAATTTATCCAGGAATTGTGTAAGGGTGGACTCATCGCCTTTCCAGATGATGATACAATCATCAATGTACCTTCTGTACAAAACTAGGTGATGCGGCATATTTGCATAGATAGCCGTCTCTTCCCATTCGGACATATATACATTTGCGACACTTGGTGCGTACTTGGCGCCCATCCCTATTCCATTTAATTGTCGGTAATAGTCTGACTTATACCAGAAATAATTATGCTGGAGGCCATAGGCCAAGCATCTCAAAACAAACCGTTTCTGTTTCGAAATTAAAGTACCATACTTATTTAGTGCCCATTTGGTTGCCCCAATTGCTTCTTCATGATTAATTATAGTGTAGAGTGATGCCACGTCAGCTGTGGCTAACAAATATTTCTCTTCTTCATTTATCACTATATTATCAAGAATTTGAATAAGGTGCTTCGTGTCTCTTAAATAAGCCCTTGTTTGAGGAACTAAAGGCTGGATGAACTTGTCCACATACTCTCCCAGTCGGGAATTTATAGACTGTATCCCATTTATAATGGGTCTACCCGGTGGTCTGGTGGGATCCTTGTGGATCTTTGGTATCGTGTATATGATCGGGACCCTACAAGTTTCTGGAATGAGGTATTTTTCTTCTTTTTTATTTAGAATACCTCTTTCTCTTCCTCGATAAATAAGTTCCCAAAGTTCTTCCTTATATTCCCTTGTAGGGTTTCCCCTGAGCTTGATGTATGTATTCACGTCACTGAGCTGATTCTCCAGTTCTTCATAATAGTATTTCCTTGATAGTACTACTATGGCTCCCCCTTTGTCTGCCGGCCTGATAATAATTTGTTTGTTCTCTTCAAGTTCTTTTATCCCCTTATGAATTGCTTTCGGATCCGGCATTTTTTTAATTTTCAATTTATCCAAATCTCTAAGGACCATTTTATTAAAAACCTCTATATGCTGGTTATTCTTTACTTGGGGATTGAATAGAGATTTATTTCTTAATTGACTGTGTGTCACTCTTCCCAACATATTTCTTCCATCAGTTGCAATTTTTTGGGGTTGGTTTAACATATATTTTTTAATATTCAACCTCCTAGTGAATTTTTTAATATCTACGTAGGCATCAAATTTACTAAGGTTTCTTTTGGGGGCGAACTTGAGACCTTTATCAAGAGTCATGATCTCTGTTTGCGTTAGTTCAACCCCACTGATGTTATATATTCCTTGACCTATTGAACCTTCCTTCGTTTTGGCCTTGTGTCCCCCTCTGCATCCCCTCTTTCGTTTGGGCTTCTGGAGTGGGCTCCTTGCTCGTACCGAGGGGGTGTCCTCTCGTTCCTGCGTTGATCTAAAAAAGAGCGACTATCCTGTTCCTCTCTATAATTTGCCAATGGCTCATAATAGTTATGCGTCGGTATCGGACTTCTTCTGGAATCTTGTTGATAATAGTCCCGATGGGGAGGACCGCCCGATGGATAGGCTTGATATTGTCCTCCTTGGTATTGATAATGCTGCGGTGGATGATGGTCTCTTGGATCCCTTCGATCCTGATTATGGTAATTATAGTCCTGATGGTATCCATATGTGTAATTCCCCTGATTACTGGATTGATTTTGTGGTGGGTTTGATGGTTTCTGATTAGATTTATTTTTCCAGCCGGGTTTTTTAGGGGATTTAGTACGAGGTTTTTGGTTATTTTTATTATTCCTCCACCAGGGTTTTGGTGTTCTAGGGCCATTTGGTTCCTCCCTAAAAGGTCTGGGTGGATCATTAGCATATTCTCGTTGGGATCTTGCATATTCATCACCCCCATGTCTCGGTCGTTCAGGTGTTCTATATCTGTATTCCCTTGGAGGGGATATAACCCGAACCTCTCTATCTGGTGAGGAAGAGACAGACCCCATTTTCCCATCTTTGAGATTAAGTTGCCACTTGAATATCTGATGGGATCGGTAGTCATTCGTGTCCCTCATATATTTCCTCTTTTTGCGTTGTTTGATTTCAGCATCCTTCTGTTCCAAGACTTTATTAAGTTGATTGGTTAGAGTGGTAAATGAAGGAGTATCTTTGTATCCTTCTAAGGAAGTTTTGCAATCTGCTATTAATTTGGTGATATGCGTGATTTTACGTTGTTTTCTTTTTATCTTTTTATTAGAAACTGCAAAACTTCCAGACCTTTCTCATTGAAAAATTTGAACCATTCTTCAATGGAGTCTTTATCCAATAGCCCATCATTAATGGGAACATCCCATCTAAGCCTTCTAGGTACTATTCCTTCCTTGACATATTGTTCATGAGTAGTCAGGTCCCACCACACACTGACTTTTTTCTCCATGAGATGACCAAATTTTCTAAAATTAGTATCTAGGTCACATGTTTCTGCAGAATTCTTGGTAGTAAAAACATCTTTAAGGTCAACTGTACGATTTTCCATATAGTTAAATATATCCATGGTTGCTGCTAGTAGTGATAAATTAGTAAGTGCAAAATATGAAAAGAGTGGTACTACTGCGCTACCAAATAAACTAATATAAAGGAAAAATAATCAACAGAAATAATTAAATAATAAAAGCTGCGTATCAAAAAGGTGAACAAAACCAATTAATGAATATGTAAAAAGTGAAGATAG
This sequence comes from Rana temporaria, assembly GCF_905171775.1. Lineage (NCBI taxonomy): Eukaryota > Metazoa > Chordata > Amphibia > Anura > Ranidae > Rana > Rana temporaria. The sequence continues at coordinate 402,285,007 of NC_053490.1, forward strand.
CGCTAATATCAACTAGTGCTGATTTAGTACAATATAGTGAGTGATAATCAATGTCTAATGAAAAGCAGTCTGAAGGAGACATCAGCTGAGTGGCCTGAGTGCTGCATATGGGATTAGTCGGTTAACCCATTATGAACTCACTGCTTTTTCATCATTATTCATTCATAAGTGTTGTTGTTTTCTAATTTATGTTTACACTATTCACTGAATTGAATATGATTATCACTCACTATATTGTACTAAATCAGCACTAGTTGATATTAGCGCTATCTTCACTTTTTACATATTCATTAATTGGTTTTGTTCACCTTTTTGATACGCAGCTTTTATTATTTAATTATTTCTGTTGATTATTTTTCCTTTATATTAGTTTATTTGGTAGCGCAGTAGTACCACTCTTTTCAGCATCCCCATAGAGCTCGTCTGCGGAAGGAAGCATGAAGTGCTCCAAAATCTCTGGTAGACGGCTGCGTTGACCCTGGACTTAAAGAGGGGGTTCACCCTATAAAAAAAAAAAATTCTAGCATTAAATTAAGTATAGTAGCGCGAGCTACAGTATGCCTTTATTTATTTTCTTAGCCCTGTACTCACTGTTTAATCCTATAGTGAAGATTCCGACTCCCCACAGGGAATGGGCGTTCCTATCCAGAGGGAAGATGATTGACGGCCGGCTCTGGCGCGTCACGCTTCTCCGGAAATAGCCGAAATAGGACTTGGCTCTTCACGGCGCCTGCGCATAGTCTGTGCGCAGGCGCCATATAGCGCCGTGAAGAGCCGAGACCTACTCTGGCTATCTTCGGGGAGCGTGACGTGCCATATCCGGCCGTCAATCATCTTCCCTCTGGATAGGAACGCCCATTCCCCGCGGGAGTCGGAATCTTCACTATAGGATTAAACAGTGAGTACGGGGCTAAAAGAATAAATAAAGGCATACTGTAGCTCACGCTACTATGCTTAATTTAATGCTAGAATGTTGGTAATGAGGGTGAACCACCGCTTTAATGAAGCACAGTGGACCAACACCAGCAGATGACATGGCTCCCCAAATCAACACAGACTGTGGAAACTTCACACTGGACTTCGAACATCTTACAGTGTGTACCTCTCCAATCTTTCTCCATACTCTGGGTCCTTGGTTTCCAAATGGGATGCAAAATTTGCCCATGTAAGACGCTTCTGACATTTGTTGTTCAGGAGTGGCTTGACAAGAGGAATACGACATTTGAAGCCATGTCCAGGATCCGTCTGTGTGGTGGCTCTTGATGCACCGACTCCAGCCTCAGGCCACTCCTTGTGAAAGTCCCCAACACTTTTGAATGGCCTTTTCCTGACAATTCTCTCCAGGCTGCGGTCATCCCTGCTGCTTGTGTACCTTTTTCTTCCACACTTTTACCATCCATATAACTTTCTATTAATGTGCTTTGATACAGCACTTTGGGAACATCCAACTTCTTTTGCAATTACCTTTTGAGGCTTTCCCTCCATAGTCAATGATGGTTTTCTGCACAACTGTCAGGTCAGCAGTCTTTCCCATGATTGTCATTCCTACTGAACCAGACTGAGAGACCATTTAAAGGAGTTGTAAAGAATTTTTTTTTCACCTTAATGCAATCTATGCATTAAGGTGAAAAAACATCTGATGATGCCGCTCCCCCCCCCCCCCGAGCCCCCATTTTACTTTCCTGACCCTTCGAAAGTCCTGCGCTCGGTCCCAAGATCCTTTTTGCCGCTCAGCCTGGCTGCTGATTGGCTAGAGCGGATGGATTGAGAGCAGCGCAGCCATTGGCTGGCGCTGCTGTCAATCGGATCCAGTGACACGGCGCGCCGAGGGGCGTGGCTGAGTGATACAGTGAGCGGCTATGGGCGCTCGCTGTATCACGGGAGCACGCCTGCAAGGACTCACCACCATGCGAGCTCTCTCGCATTACTGTGTTAAGTTCTTGCGGGGAGGACCAGAGACAGCCGCTGAGGGACCTGTCAGGTCACTTGTGGCCAGGTGACAAGTGCACCCCGTTGGGGTCAGGGATGCACCACAGGGTAGTGAACCCTATGGCCGACTGCCTCGATCAGAGAGGAAGCGTGAGCCCAAGATTCCCCAGGGCACAGAGTCTAAGACCCAGCTTTGTGTTCACCAGAGCCTCTGGTGGTGAGGATTGCCTTCGCTGCAGATGGATCCAGGTCGCAACCCCTGGGGTCCCCAAGGTCACGCTCCGCAGGAGGGGAAGCAGCAAGCAGGACAAGCGATAGTGATGGGTAAGCCGAGGTCAGGGCAACAGGCAGACAAGGGTAATTGAGGGACAGGCAAAATGTCAGGATCACAGGCAAACAGGAGAAGTCAGGGACGAGCCAAAAACGGTACACAGGAAGGTAATCGTAGCAAACTGCAGACATGAACTTAAGCTAACAACACGGTTGAACAGCAAAGCAGTGCAGTGGTTAATATAGGCTTCCTGGGATGGTCTAAGGTGGAGACATACAGGGAGGAAGGTGATAAAAGACAGCCAGAAAGAGGGTCAGGCCTCTAATGAACACATGGAAACAGGTAGGCTGCCAGACTTTATTGCATATCCATGACAGGACCCCAGAAGACGTGGATGGGGGCCACTCTGTGCAAAACGAACTGCACAGTGGAGGTAAGTATAACATGTTTGTTATTTTAAATATTTTTTTTTCCCTATAGTAACCCTTTAACCACTTGACCACTGGGCACGAAAACCCCCTTAATCACCAGACCAATTTTCAGCTTTCGGTGCTCTCACAATTTGAATGACAATTACTCAGTCATACAACATTGTACCCATCTGAAATTTTTGTCCTTTTTTTCACACAAATAGAGCTTTCTTTTGGTGGTATTTGATCACCTCTGCGGTTTTTATTTTTTGCGCTATAAAAGAAAAAAGACTGAAAATTCTGTAAAAATAAAAAAAAAATTCTAGTTTCTGTCATATTAGCAGGTTATTTCTCACACACATCATATGCATACTACAAATTACACCCCAAAACACATTCTGCTATTCCTCCCGAGTATGGCGATACCACATGTGTGAGACTTTTACACAGCGTGGCCACATACGGAGGCCCAACGTGCAGGGAGCACCATCAGGCGTTCTGGAGCACCCAGGCCAATTTTGACATTTCTCTCCTACATGTAAAAATCATCATTTATTTGCTAAAAAATTACATAGAACCCCAAAACATTATATATGTTTTTTTTTCAAATACCCTAGAGAATACAATGGCGGTTGTTGCAACTTTTTATCTTGCACGGTATTTTCGCAGCAATTTTTTGAACGCGTGTTTTTAAAAGAAAAACTGTTTTGTGCTTAAAAAAAAAAAACAGTAAAGTTAGCCCAATGTTTTTGCATAATATGAAAGATGAAGTTACGCCGAATAAATAGATACCCAACATGTCACCCTTCAAAATTGCACACGCTCGTGAAATTGCGCCAAACGTTGCTACTTAAAAATCCCCATAGGCGACGTATTGCAAGGTATTGGAGTATTGAGGGTATTGCGGAGTATTGGGGGGGTATTGCAGAGTATGGGGGGGTATTGCAGAGTATGGGGGGGTATTGCAGAATATGGGGTGGTATTGCAGAGTATGGGGTGGTATTGCAGAGTATGGGGGGGGGGTGGTATTGCAGAGTATGGGGGGGGTATTGCAGAGTATGGGGGGGGTATTGCAGAGTATGGGGGGGGTATTGCAGAGTATGGGGGGTATTGCAGAGTATGGGGGGGGTATTGCAGAGTATGGGGGGGGTATTGCAGAGTATGGGGGGGGGTATTGCAGAGTATGGGGTGGTATTGCAGAGTATGGGGGGGGGTATTGCAGAGTATGGGGGGGGGGGTATTGCAGAGTATGGGGGGGGGTATTGCAGAGTATGGGGGGGGTATTGCAGAGTATGGGGGGTATTGCAGAGTATTGCACTTTACTTTACTTTAGCGCTTATCATTTTTTTTTTATTGCAGAGTATTGCGCAGGGATGGCTGGATCTGTGACTGCAATTGTCACAGATCCAGCCCACAGTGCGGCGGCTGCTGCTGCCGCCCGATCCCCCCCCCCCCTCCCTCTCCTCTCACACTGTACCGAACGGTACAGAGAGGAGAGGGAGGAACCGGCGTCATTACATGACGCCGGTTTGTTTACAAGTGATCGCGCCGTCATTGGACGGCGCGATCACGTGGTAAGGAGCCGCTTCCATTGGCTCCTTACCGCGATCCGTGTTGCTGCGGGTCCCGTGGACCCAGCGAGCGCCGGTGATCGCGTGTGCGCGCCCGCTCGGGCGCGCAATTCTGACTCTCTGGGAGGACGTATATTGACGCCCTCCTAGAGTTAGGGAACCGCCTTGTAGCCGTATTTCGGCTATAGGGCGGTTACCAAGTAGTTAAAGGCTCAGGAACCCTTTGCAGGTGTTATGGCTTAATTAGCTGATTATAGTGGGACACTTTGAGCCTAGAATATTGCACCTTTTCACAATATTCAAATTTTCTGAGATTGTGGATTTGGGGTTTTAATGATCCATAAGCCATAATCATCACAATTATGACAAATCACAGCTGAACGATCTTGCTTTGCATGTAATGAGTCTATCTCATATATTAGTTTCACATTCTAATTTGCATTAGTGAAATACGTTTCACCTGTATATGATTTTGAAGCTCATCACTATTCTCCACCAGAGAATGTTTGGTGAAAGTCACATTTATTGCTTTATAAATTGACCTGAAAGATTTTCATGTCATATTCTGCACTCAGATCCTTCATATATTTTATATGTGTCATCTCTTTTCTGTAGATTCAATGAATAAAATTCCTGTGCTAATGTGTATACATATTATAAAGAATTAATCATAACATATAGTTCATATCATAGATACCGTATTTTTTGCACCATAAGACCGCACTCCCCCCCCAAAAAAATGGGGGGAAATGTCCCTGCGTCTTATGGAGCGAATATTGACCAGGCACTGCCCCCCCCCGCCGCTGCCACCACATCAGAATACCAGCGTTTGGCTTCTCTGTGAAGAAGAGAAGACAGAATGTGAGGCGCATCCTGGTAGGGGCATACCAAGGGGGAGCGGGGGAGGCGTTTTGCCCCTGGTGTCAAAACATGGGGGGTGTCAGTAGCATTGAACCCCCCCCCCGACGCTGTGGTCTGGTCCAGTCTGACTTCCTGCTCTTTCCCCCCAGAAGCTGCTCCTGTAAACTATGTCCCCAGTCCTCATTTCTAGCTGCTTCCTGGGTACATCTGAGGCTGAGAGCCAGCCAGAGGGGATTGTGGATTGTAATGGCAGTGTCCTCCGCTGCCTGAGGTGAGCTGTTGATAAGGGGGTGGGAGTTGTGAGCTGGCATGGCATACACTGCCCATCACCTGAGCTGTTGAGATAGAAGAGACCTAAGGGGTGTTTGTGTGTGTCCTACCACCCTGAGCTGATCTGGGAAGGAGGGGAGGTTGCTGTGTCTCATCCAACAAAAGAAGACATCCCAAAGGTACATAGAAAAAGAACCCAGGACAACCAAATAGTGTAAAACACTAATAAAATACTAATCCTTCACAAAGAAATATAAAGTGCTTATCACAAGAAAAACTCCGGTCCTGGGATACAATCCAAACATTTCCTAGTCAAAAAGAGTGTGGTGACTCAACAAGCGATGGCTCTTTCCTACGCGTTTCATCAAAACTGACGTCATCGGGTGTTGTGATTTATTCATCATAATATGTATACACATTAGTGTTGCAGTTTTTTTTAACGAATCTGTATATATAATTTGGGTCTAATTGGTATTACCAGCTGTTTTTTTTTGTAGATCCTTTTCCTCTTATTAATCAATTTTTTTGTAGATTGCTCCTACGGATCCCTGAAACCCGATATCAGATGGTGGTTTTGGATAAACATGGAGTAGACAAAGAACGCTACATCACGCCTATCAACAATTCCGATCTCTTCACACTCATTGATGGCTTCCCACTTCGAAAAGATGAGATGAAATTTCAAGCTGAAGTCGGCCACACATGCAACTGACACTTGCTGAACATTGAGTGAAGTCATGGTGCTGCATATAACATTTACCTGATGTACAGTTTTTCAAAAAATACATTTTTGTAATGTGGTTTCGCCTTAAATTACAAAGCTGCGGTCAGCGCTGAATTAAGCAGCCCTCAGGACATTGAGAAAAGTAGTAAGTCATTAATTACCACTCTTTGCTATTGCTTTCCTTAAAGTGTTTTTTAGCTGCTCTATTCATTTTAGGTACATGGATTTTTAATGTGCCTTCATTTCAGTAGCCATCTGCACAAATATAATATGGGTTATTACATGTAACCTTATTTAGCAAGAACATTTTTAACAAAATCGTGCCTTAATTTTATCACATCAAAATTCCTACATTAAAATGTATGTATCTTCTATTATATGATGTACATGAATCCTACCTATCCTTAATTACTGGCCAGTCTTGCAGCCTTGCCTATATAACAGATAAGTGATGCTACCTTATAATTGCTTTATGTACAGTTTCCGCAACAAAGACAAGCACGTTTTGTAACATTTTAATTACTTGTACAATTTGGGGAATTCTTGAGGATCCATTTTTATATAATATTAATAAAAAGCTTTTATTAATAAAATATTTTGTTGTATATTGTATTGTGAAAGATAATTATTTGATGTGCTTTATTAATGAATACAGTAATCGATTTAGTGTACCTCTTACACTCCTTGCTTTTGAAAGAGTTTTTTTTTGCAACAAATAGATGATTGTATTTGATTTACCATAAGTTATTTGTAATTAAAATTTTTACATACATCCAGTTCATTACCGTCTTTGTCATAATGTTATACAGCATATATTTGTGGTGCTGCTAAGGGCTACTTTTCAGAATTTTATTGAAAATTATTTTGAATGGAATATGGGAGCAGACACTGTAACCCCAGTTACAAACCCAGCAACCAGTGAAGTCCAACTTCCAATATGAAAATTGAGACTCACTAAGTTGCGATGTAAGCAACGATGTATCCTGACCTAGGCCAACAAGGCCCAGGCCTAGGGCAGCACTTTGCAGGGGGGGCAGCACAGAAAGAGTCAATGCCGGCTTGTGCTACACTGTAAGGCCTCGTACACACGATAGGATAGCCAGAGGACCACGGTCTGAAGGACTGTTTTCATCGGTCAAAACCGATCGTGTGTGGGCCCCATAGGTTATTTAACCTTTGGTTAAAAAAAAAAAGGAACTTGCTTTAAAATGTAACCGATGGACGCCTAACCAATAGGTCAAAACCGATCGTTAGTATGCAAAAGCATCAGTTAACAACCTGCGCATGCTCAGAATCAAGTCGACGCATGCTTGGAAGCATTGAACTTAGTTTTTTTAAGCACGTCGTTGTGTTTTACGTCACCGCGTTCTGACACAATGTTTTTTTTAACTGATGGTGTGTAGGCACGACGGACCATCAGTCAGCTTCATCGGTTAACCTATGACAACGGTCCTTCAGATCGTTCTCATCAGATGGACTGATCGTGTGTACGAGGCTTTAGTGTAACGCAAGCTGCTTCTAATTTTGACTGTCCTATCATTCTGGACCACAAACCTTCCTCACTGTGCTATATGTTTTCTGCTGTACCATTGGCATGGTTATATCTTCTTAGTCCTCTCCATAAAATTATCAGAAATTTGTGCTTGAAGTAGAACTATAGGCAACACTTTTTTATAGTCAAACAGGAAGTGAGATTTAAGTGAAATTAATGGAATCCATTGTCCCCCCCCCCCCCCCCCAGGCCCTAGGAAATAATCTCCCTACTCGAAAATTAGAAGTAGAACTATAGGCAACACTTTTTCTTTTAATTTTGGATAGAGGATAGAGTATTATAACCCCCTCAGTCAGTTTATTTTTTACCATCTCTGACCCATTGCAGAGATTTCCCTTCACTTCCTGCCCCATAGCCAAACAGGAAGTGAGAGGAAATATATGCAAATTAAAGGAATACAATTCTCCCCATCACCACAGGCCCTAAGAACTAGTGTCCCAATTGAAAATTTCAGGGTGGGTCTTAAACAGAAATAGGTGTGGCCTTTACAGGAAGGGTGGGTCATATTTAAATTAGGGGGTGCACGAGTTTAGTCAGGCCTAGGGCAGCACAAAACCTAAATACACTACTGGATGTAAGCATGAAACAGATGGCCCCCAGAGCTTGAATCTTATAAAACTAGCAGGCAATTGAGCTTCCGTACTTTTATCCTGACAGATTCTATATGTGTTGACTCAGTGTACCCGTATTTCAGTAGTAAAAGTTGTGGGCAGAATAAAGTCAGTTGAATGAATCAGTAGAATCTGTAGTTTCTTAGACCTGAAGAAACGGAGCTAAAGAAAAGTCAAGGCACTATCTCCAGCACAGGTGTAGATTTTCAAAACAGAGACTTATTTAAAGCAGTAATAAACCCAAAAGCAAACATTATATTGCAGCTTACCAATTCCTAAATGTGGTGGCTGCACTTGTTTCCTTCTTTATAGCTAGATTCAGGTAGGGGCGCGCAACGTTAGGCAGGCGTAGCGTATGGCATTTACACTACGCCGCCGTAAGTTAGATAGGCAAGTGCTGTATTCACAAAGTACTTGCCTCCTAAGTTACGGCGGCGTAGCGTAAATTGGCCGGAGTAAGCGCGCCTAATTCAAATGAGGATTTGGGGGGCGTGTTTTATGCATATTAACTGTGACCCGACGTGATTGACGTTTTTTACGAACGGCGCATGCGCCGTCCGTGTACATATCCCAGTGTGCATTGCGCCAAAGTACACCGCAAGGACGTATTGGTTTTGACGTGAACGTAAATTACGTCTAGCCCTATTCACGGACGACTTATGCAAACGACGTCAAATTTACAAATTTCGACGCGGGAACGACGGCCATACTTAACATTGACTAGGCCAGCTATTTGATGGAATAACTTTACGCCTGAAAACGCCTTACGTAAACGGCGTATCTTTACAAACAACTTCACAGGCAGCACCTTGGGGGATGAAGGTATCACAACAAGGAATGTGAGGTATCCTTCATTTAGCAAAACACAATCCTGTGCTGCGCTACAGCATATTTTGGAAATATTTGGGCTGCATAACATTCCTTTGGATCTTGTCCATATGATGGCGATGTTTCCCCCTGCATTATGGAAGCCGGGAGATGAGCTGAAAAAATGGGGACAGCTGTTTTTAAAAGTTGCTGTAGGGGCTCATGATATCTAACCAGAAAGCGGGTCAGAGAACTTATGCCCCTGCTCCCTCAAATAAAAAATAAAAAAAAATTACACTCACCTAGATGGATGCACGATCGATCCAATCCTGCATCTGACCCCTGCTGTCTCTACACCAAGAACTGAGCAATCAAAGACCGCTGATTGCTCAGTTCTTGGTCTTAACTTAGTCACTGCCTCTTTGCTCTGACCCTTCAGAGCTCACTGTAGCGCTGGGCTATGGAGGGGGTGGGAGGGGCCGGTTCAGCCTCTCAGCAGCTGAGAGGCTGAGCCAGCTGTCAGTCCAGGCATCTGGATGGATCCCAACATACATTTTTTGACAATGTTATAAAAGTGGTTGTAAAGCATTAATTTTCTTCTTTAAAATAACATGTTATACTTACCTGCTCTGTGCAGTGGTTTTGCAGAGAATAGCCCGGATCCTCCTCTTCTCGGGTTCCATGCTGGTGCTCCTGGCTCCTCCCTCCTGTCAGGTGCTCCCCACAGCAAGCAGCTTGCTATGGGAGCACCCGAGCCAAGCACTGCTCTGTGTGTCAATTCCCACACAGAACTGTGGTTTGGCACTGACCCCTCTGTCTCCTGGTTGGCTCACTGGTTGTGATTGACAGCAGCTAGAGTCAATGGCTCCTGCTGCTGCCAATTGTCAATTAGGAGGGTGAGTCCCCGGAGAGGCAAGGCTCTCGTGGACATCGCTAGATTGAGAGAATGGCTAAATTTGTTCTCCATGGTCCCACCACTATATGTCTCTTACTGTAGTCTGATGGACTAGGGACTATGGGATTTGTAGTGTGCATAGAGCATTGCATATGACAACATTTACCACGAACTGCTCATCCCAAACAAATTGAAGTGTTGGGTAAAATGAGAGGTTCAGAAGCTCACAGAGGGCATTACCAGTGTGCAAAAAAACACAGATTAAAAATGACTTAATGAAAGATAGATTACAGGCCTTTAAAGTGGTTATAAACCCTTAACAACCACTTTTTACTACAGTTAAGCCTATAAAAAGGCTTTTCTCTAGCTACCGTAAATATCTCCTAAACTTGCACAGTTTAGGAGATATCCCCTGTATTAGCATGTGCCGACATTGCCACATGCGCACTGAAGCAACGGCACGTGCCGTTACTGGTGGTTCCCGCACGCATGCGTGGGAGTGACGTCATCGAGGCTCCAGCCGATCACAGCGCCGGAGCCCTCGATACCCGGAAGTAACTTCAGGAGACATGTCGGCAAAAGTGGTGTTCCAGGACTGATGTGGGGGCTTTGATCTAAGGTAAGTATATCATAATGAGCTAGTATACTATGCTAAGCTATGCTAGTATGCGTGGATTTATGCCATTAATACCGACTTAAATGTGAGTTTTATGTGCTGTTTTAAATTAAATTTGATCGTTTTTACTGGATTATGCGATGTGTTTTGCTTCCCTATTGCTTTGATTGTTCCACTGCTGCATGAGCTGTATAGTGTTTCCAGCCTGACATCCCAGCCTGACATATATGGAAACTGCCTGACATGCATGGAAACTGGTGAGAGAGGAGAAGCAGGACACTGACGAGCTCGCTGCTCGTGGAGATAAGCCTCATATTTTATATTCCATGTGAGTGCATCTGAGTGTGTTATGTGCAAGACCCCCCCGGCTCTATCAATATTACACCATCCTGTTCTATGTTCCTTATATTTGCATGTACTGCCTTGGAATGTGAGAGCAATCTATACCATCAAGACCAGACCAAAGGGTTTTCCTATCAGGCTCTTTTTGCTTGAAGTAAGGTGAGCTGCTGGGACCACCAGAGGTGTGTGTGGAGATTTTTAAGGTGACGGCCTATCCTTTCTTCACCAGAGTTGGCTGTGGGGTCTCCCTTCGTTGAATATCTGTCCTCATTTTTTAACCATCAGACTTACCAGACTTTTGAAGACCTGGGGTTTCTTTCGTTTCTTGGACTTTTTTTTTTTTAGTTGCATATGTGTATCTTTTATATTAGTAGCTCCGTAAATTGCGTGGGCGCTCCGGCAAAATCCGCGGCGTAAGCGCGCGCAATTTAAATGATCCCGTAGGGGGCGGGAATCATTTAAATTAGGCGCGTTCCCGCGCCGAGCGTGGGGCGCATGCTCCGTCGGGAAACTTTCCCAACGTGCATTGCGGCAAATGACGTCGCAAGGACGTCATTTGCTTCAAAGTGAACGTTAATGGCGTCCAGCGCCATTCACGATTCACTTACGCAAACAACGTAAAATTTAAACCTTGCGACGCGGGAACGACGGGTATCCTTAGCATTGGCTGCCCCTGCTTTTAGCATGTGCAGCCTTACGCGAAACCCGATCTACGAGAATCTGGCCCTGTACAACTAAAAGCTGCAGTGGAGATCAAGGAGGGACGGTGCATATTCCAGCAAGGCTATGCTAACAGTTTAAAGTCCTAAACATGACTCATTTGCTGTGAATTAAAGTCTCCTACATCTGCGGGGCTCCAGCTACTACAACTAACTTTCCACCCCCTCATCACTTAAAGTGGTACATAGCTATGGTTATTAGTCACATACATTGGCAGCAAAACACACTGCTTTGCAAATTATCATCCTAAAAGGAAAAATATAGTGTTAGCGTGGTTAATATTTTACTGTTTAACGTTATTTTAGTTGTGACCTTCACATCCTTACATGCCTACTCTTCTATTTCTTTGCTATGTATTAAATATAGTGATTTTTATATTAGTCGCTATATTTTAGCTTAATCACTCAGCCTCCCTGCCTAAGTATTACCAAGGCAAAATATTAAACACATAAGAATTTATTTTTAGTAGGTATGAAACCCATAGATATGCATTGTGAGAAGGAGAGGTGTATGTAGTTAATATGGTTTCCCCATGTACATATAATAATGACACTAACACACTAATGCACAGCACTGGGACTATTTATACTGAGCTGATCATTTTTATAAGTTTCTCTACATAAATTAAAGTGGTTGTAGAGTTACACCTACAGGTAAGCCTAGATTAAGGCTTACCTGTAGGTGTTTGCAATATCTCCTAAACCTACACGGTTTAGGAGATGTTTGCCAAAAGGAATACACCGTTGTTTATGGCGCATGCGTGCCATAGACAACGGCGCAGGCGCACTGAGAATGCCGGAGTAACCTTCCGGAGAGATGTATGCGGGGGCTTTAATCTAAGGTAATTCATAATGAGCTAGTATGCATTTATTTTTTTATTTTATTTTTGGGTTTCCAACCACTTTAAAAACTCCTTTATATCCAGAATCACTGAGCAGAAAATGAACATGTTACCTAGGGCCCCATACACACTATTAGATTTTCTGCAAATTTTTGTCTTCAGATTTACCAAAACCATATAATATGAGCTCAAACCTTAAAGTGGATGTAAATCCTCCATACACTCAGTAAAGTGAACAGCCTCAGATGATACACATAGATTAACCAAATCTCCCTACATAGGTGTTATATGTATATCTGCTGTCTTCACATTTATATACTGTTTAGAAAGTTGAGATCGTGTTAGGAGATTTTCTCTTCCTGGTTAACACAGAGTGTGATGTCTGGGCATACAACCAAAATAGATAACATTGCTGATTGGAGGAAAGGCACACACCCCCTCTCATCATAGGCAGAGACTCTCAGAGCTGGTTTGTAATAGGAGCTGCTCTCTGCTAATCAAATTTAGCAACCTCCTCCTACAAAAGATTCAGGCTGCTTTTGTCTAAAAAGTCTAAAAATATGTCAGGAGTTTTCAGGCTGATAACAGAGGAACCGGTCAGAAGAGAGCTATAAGACTTAGCTCATTGAAAAGAGATAACAAAATACTGCAGATATATGTGCCCAGCTCAAATTTCATAAATCGGGTTTACATCCACTTTAACAGTTTAAATTGATATGCAATCAGGCAGGCCCTTGCACTACATGGTATTGGTAAATCTGAAGACAAAAATCTGCAGAAAATCTAATAGTGTGTATGGAGTCTAAAGGTGCACACAAATAGTCTGAGGCCCTGTACACATGACCGAGTTTCTCGGCAGAATTCAGCCAGAAACTCGATCGGAGCCGTATTCTGCCGAGAAACCCGGTCGTGTGTACACTTTTGGCCGAGGAAGCCGACGTGGATCTTGTCGGGCCAAATAGAGAACATGTTCTCTATTTCCTCGTTGTTCAATGGGAAATTTCGGCTCGCCGAGATCCTCGGTGGCTTCACAAGGAACTCGACGAGCAAAATGATGTGTTTTGCCCGTCGAGTTTCTCGGACGTGTGTACAGGGCCTCACTTTGCAAGGGAAATTGCATTTTGCAAGGGAATCTTCCTCAGAGCTTAGTGAGCATGGTGAAATTTCACGTTGCAAATAATACATAATCATGTTTTAATCGAAAAAAAAAAAAAACTTTTATTTTTTCTTGCACGATTAGATGATGATAAGTTAGCAGAGCTTTACCTCATTCACCAAGCTATGGGGAACTGGAGAAAGTGCAGAGAAGTACAACCAAACTGATAAGAGGCACGGGGGAGCTCAGCTTTGAGGAAAGATTAGAAGAACTGAATTTACTCTCTCTCTCTGAAGAGAAGGGGGGATATGATGGAATATGAACATGTATAAATACATAAGTGGTCCATATAGTGAACTTGGTGTTGTGTTATTCGCTTTAAGGTCATCACAGAGGACTAGGTGGCACACTTTGGGCCGGATTCAGAAAGAGATACGACGGATAGATAGTCCGGCCTGTCGTATCTATGCGACTGATTCAGAGAATCAGTTACGCATAGATATCCCTAAGATCCGCCAGGTGTAAGTGTCTTACACAGATCCGCCAGGTGTAAGTGTCTTACGCGAGGAATATGCAAATTAGGATTTACGCCGATTCAGAAATGAACGACCGCCCAGCGTTTTTTTTTTACGTCGTTTGCTTTCGGCTTTTTCCGGCGTATAGTTACCCCTGCTATATGAGGCGTAGCTAATGTTAAGTATGGCGGTCGTTCCCACGCCGAGTTTTGAAATTTTACATCGTTTGCATAAGTCGTTCGCGAATACGGCTGGACGTAATTTACGTTCACGTCGAAATCAGTGACGTCCTTGCGACGTCATTTAGAGCAATGCACACTGGGATATTTTACAGACGGCGCATGCGCCATTCAAACAAAACGTCAAATACGCGGGGTCAAGCCAAATTTTAATAAAACACGCCCCCTACATCCCCATTCGAATTACGCGGCCTTACGCCGCAACACATACGTTACGCCGCCGTAACTAAGGGTGCAAGTTCTTTCTGAATAAAGAACTCGCACCCAAAGTTAGAGCGGAGATACGTTATGCCGGCAGGACAGATACACTTAGGTATCTGAATCCGGCCCTTTATGTCTAGAGGAAACAAATACGCAAGGTTTCTTCACAGTAAGCGCTGTGAAAATGTGGAATAGACTCCCTCAAGAGCTGGTTATGGCCAGCTCAGTAGATTTTTTTAAGAAAGGCCTGGATTTTTTCCTAAATGTACATAATATGACTGGGTACTGATACATATAGGTAAAGTTGGTCCTGGAAATACCTGATGGCCTCTCGGGGGATCAGGAAGTACATTTTTCCCCTGCTGTAGCAAATTGGATCACGGTTTGCTGTTTTATTTTTGCCTTCCTCTGGATCATCTGTGGGTATAGGATTGGGTATTATGGGATTGCAGGATTTTTTTTTCTCTCTCCTTTTGGTTGAACTAGATGGACTTGTTTTGCAACCCAACTATGTAACTATATTCTCAGACAAATAACATAAAGATGGCATACACTGATTGAAACTATAAGCTGTTGCCACTCGACAGAGGTTGTTCATTAGATAGAAATCTGTCAAAGGGATATGTTGGAAAATTTGTCTCAATCACACTGATCAGTGCATTCTAACAGTGGTGGCAATGTTCACCTGCTGTCTGAATGAGAAAAACGTGTGTATGGCCAGCAATGTTTTGAATCCTTTGCATGACCCCTTTGTCAGGCATGTGACCACATGCCTGTTGAAGGGGTCCTGCGAGGCTCTGAAACGTTGCTGTTATAAACTAAGATGTGACTGTTGAATGAAGCTTAGGACCCATTTTGGAGATCCTTGTTATGCTGGTGACATATTTCTCGCTTTGGATCCAGAAGCTGCACCCACTACAGGCTGCTGGCTGAAATTTGCAGGGGGCGGAGACAAGACCAGTCACCCTGAATAAGGAGAGAGAACAGCAGTGATGGGTCCCATGGCATAACCCACTGTCGTTGTGTGTTTTGGAGGGGGCTGTGGGCTGACCTCCTACCCACAGACTTTGGCCCAGAAGAAACAGAGACTTGGGGACAAAATGGCATTGAGATAATGTAATGCTTTATCCCTTCTCCCCCACCCCCTCTTGTTGCTGTGTTTACTTGTGTTGGGTCATGGCACGTAGACAAAGGATGTGGAGACACATCCCAGAAGAGGATGTGTAAGGAGGGTCTGCCTGCTTATCTCAATCCCTTCATTTTTTTCATCTGTGTTGAGTTCTTATTGGTTCTTCCTTGTCCCCTACCCCCTCTATAACATGGCTAAGGGGAGTGTCCTTAACTGTGTTTAAAGGTGCATGTTTTGTATTTTACCACTTCCATACAGGGCACTTATACACCTTCCCACCCAGACCAATTTTTAACTTTCAGTGCTGTTGCACTTTAAATTACAATTGCGCAGTCATGCTACACTGTACCCAAACTAAATTTGTATCATTTTGTACCCACAAATAGAGCTTTCTTTTGGTGGTATTTGATCACCTCTGGGATTTTTATTTTCTGCACAAAAAAAAAAAAAACAATGACCGAAAATTTAGAAAATGTATTTTTTTTGTTTCCGTTATAAAACATTGTAAATAAGTAAGTTTTCTCCTTCACTAATGGTACTGCACTGATGGGCACCAATATGCGGCACTGATGGGCGGCACAGATAGGCGGCACGGATGGGCAGGGATAGGTGGCACAGATGGGCAGGGATAGGCGGCACGGATGGGCAGGGATAGGTGGCACGGATGGGCAGGGATAGGCGGCACGGATGGGCAGGGATAGGCGACACGTATGGGCACTGATAGGCGGCATTGATGGGCACTAACTAATGTGTTGTACTAATGGATGCCAATCAGTGCCAAACAATGCCTGCCAATCAGTGATGCCCATTGTGGGCACTGATTGGCATCCATTGTGGCACTGATTGGCATCCATTATGTGTCATCCCTGGTGGTCTAGGGTGGCATACCTTTGATTTAAATCCCTGGTGATCTAGTGGAATCCCTGATGGTCCAGTGGGCATCCCTGGTGGTCCAGTGGGCATCCTCAGGGGGGGCTGTGCTGATAATCGATCAGCACAAACCCCCCCCGGTCAGAGGAGCAGCCGATCGGCTCTCCTCTACTCGCGTCCGACAGATTACCGGCTTTTGCTGTTTACCACGTGATCAGCCGTGTCCAATCACGGCTGATCACAATGTAAAGTGTCTCCGTGAGAGACACTTTACCTAGATTGGTGTTGCAGGGTGTCAGACTGACACCCTGCAACAACGATCGCCGCGATGCGTGCCCCCGGGGGCGCGCAGCGGCTCAGAATCCTGAGGACGTCATATGACGTCCAGTCAGGATTCTACAACCACTTTGCCGCCGTCAATCTGTCATTGGCGGGCAGCAAGTGGTTAATAAACAGTTTATGCTCTGCATGTTTAACCCTCAACACCTGTGTGGTTTGCCTCGTGATTGGGGGGTTAAGGGCTGGTTATGGCGAGTCTGCCGGCTGCGGGTGTGTTTGGAGAACAGGAGACACATGTCTGGCGGAGGTGCCCAGGCGGGGTATCCGAGATCCGTCACAAGTCCTAATTACAGGAAACTCATGCACAAGGGTAAAATGTAGAAGTTGTATGATCCTGGATAATTGCACAGATTTGAAAGAAAAACACAAGGACACCAAGATGTAAGCATTTAACCAGCATATGTTTAGCCTGGATTTCTGCTGTAAGCATGTCTCTGCAATGTGGTACAGAGTAGGGGGACAATTGCATAACGTGGTTATATTATATTCTTTATCTTGAAGTAAAGAAGGCACACTGTATGTATATGTGACAATTGAGTTTTTAATTTTCCTTTATTTTTTTGTATCCTTACATTGTGTAAAATGAAGCACTCATACAAATTCTTAGTTTTGAAGATCCAGACTCATATGAATACTCTTAGATGCTTTGCAAATTAACATTTTTATTCATGTAAATGTTTGTATTTCAAATGTAGTTACAATTTCAACATTCTTTCTTGTGAAAGACTTGTGTCAAATTACAAGAAACCACAGTTCGAGGCCTGAGAGTAGTATGGCTATCCTGGCAGTCCGTGTAAATTAAAATATTAGTAGCCATTTCTAGAAATGTAAAATTCTGTACATCTGTAATATTAAAGGAGAATTACGGGGTATACAAAAAAATATATACATATTCACCTCCATTCTGTAGAATTCATGTGAAGCTGTGCCATGCCGGCACTAAAACTGAGAGCTGACAGATCACATGACTGTTAAACGCTTAGCTCTTGGTCTGCTCACAGTGGAGAGCGGTGACTGTCAGTTGCACATCCCACTCTGTTCTTTCTGCATTCCCTGGAGTGGAAACGCTGGGGGTGGGGTGGGCATAACTGGTTCTAGCTCTCAGCTGTGTGCTAAAAATCAGAGTCAGCTGTCATTCAGGTAGATTGGTAGATCCCAACAATATTGTTGGGGTTCTTCCCAACTTTTCCTGCTCTGTACCAACAGTTGATAGCCCCCTATCAGCTGGTCTGGGTCACAAGAGAACATGTGATTCACACAGGTAGATTGGTAGATCCCAACAATATTGTTGGGGTCCTTCCCAAACTTTTCCTGCTCTGTACCAACAGTTGATAGCCCCCTATCAGCTGGTCTGGGTCACAAGAGAACATGTGATACAAACGAGAAGTATAACTAAAAAAGGTTAGACATACTTCTCTTATAAAGCGGAGTTCCACCTGTGTTTTCGTTTATCAAAAGTCAGCAGCTACAAAAAGCATAGCTGCTGACTTTTAATAAACCGACACTTACCTGCCCCACGGTCCAGCAATGTGCGCAGCCTGGAAGCTCGCTCCTCTCCCCCTCCTCTGCACCGTCATCATAACTGTTGGCACTCGGACGTGACAGCTTACGGCTTCACGGCCAAGCGCACACTGCGCATGCTCGAGTCACGCTCTCCTATTGGCCAACCGATCTTCTGGGACCTGAATTGTGTCCCAGGAGATTTACTGCTTCATTTGAAAAGATTTCGGAAACAATTATAACTGAAAATATTTAAAAGACATCTGTTTTAAATAAAAGTAAACTTGCATGACAGATATATGACTCCTGACTTATAGGTACAAACTACATGGCTGTCTTTATTATCCTTGCCTCACTACTTAGTCACTGACCATGAACAAGTATGCAGGTTGAACAAGAAGACACTTCATTGGAAGCATGCTTGTTCTAGGTCGGTAACTTACTAAGTAGTGAAGGATGGATAGGGAAGACAGCCCTGTAGCTTGCATCTTTAGAAACAAGTCAGCATTGAGAGCTCTTATATTAGTAGTCTGATGCCTAGTACACACAATCGTTTTTCCCGTCGGGAAAACTGCCGTGTTCTCCTTTGGCCGGGAAAACCGGACGTGTGTATGCTCCTTAACAGTTTTCCCGACAGGAAAACTGCGGTTTAAAAAATGAGAACATGCTCTCTTTTTTCGCGAATCGCTGCGTTTTTTTCCCTGCAGTTTTCCTATGGGAAACATTGCGAGGGAGCATACACACGGCTTTCCCGACCAAAGTTCTCCTGGCAGTTTTCCTGTCGGGAAAACCGGCTGTGTGTACAAGGGAAAAGGGACCGAGCCGGTTCCGGGTTTTCCCCTTGGTTTTCCCGGCGGCCTTTTGACCATCAGGAAAACCGATCGTGTGTACTAGGCATAACAGATTCTCTTTAACCAAAGGTGACCTAATCCAGCTGAAGGATAATGCATACAGTTTGTTCTTTGTGTGAGCAGTCTAGAAACTTACAACAGTAGTATACACCCCACTTCATAAATGATTTAACAATGTGTATTATCTCAAAATGTATTAAAACATGGAAAACGTAATCTGGCGATTCATGGCTTAAATTTTGTCTGATTCAGCAAGACCCGGAAAAAATTCAGGGGCCACTCAGCACCACCCAGCTCAACAAACTTTGATTGAAAAATTGAAGGATCCAGGTGGAAAACTACCAATCCAATGCACTGTTCAGGTACTCAGACAGCCACAGGGGTCTGAACACAATAACAGGGAGAGGAGCCCATGGGGTGAATTAGAGAAATCTATGTGTGTATGACCAGCTTTAGTTACAGATGTGTAAATGTTATTGATAGATTTGGTTAAAGGAGTTGTAAAGGAAAACATTTTTTTGCTGAAATGACTTTTTACAGGGTATAGAGACATAATAGTTAACTGATTCCTTTTAAAAACGATTACAAATAGATAACAATCAATCATATAATGTACCTGTAGTTTCTAGTTTAGTTTTTGCATCTAGTTTCGTTTTTGCATGTTATTTCCTGCCTCTGTGCTATACAGAGCCATAGAGCAGTGATGGTTTGGAAAATGAAACTAGAATCTCCCAGGACTGTGGTCATCAGGAAACAGACAACCAGGAAGTGTCCAGAACAGAGAAGGATTACAGCAACATCAGAGCAAAAACAAACAATTAGGACATGAAACCAGGACTGCAGTAAGGTAAAGGAAGCTATTTAACAAAAAAAAAAAAAAAATCCTTTAGTGACCCTTTAATATAAGACAATTAATTTTTTTTTGATTTAGTGTCCATTTACAGTTACTTAACAATCTATTTTCACATACAGTATTATATACAATAAATATACTGTACAGTAAAATTATCAGGCACATCTTCATTGCAAAATATATATAATATATTTGTCTTCCTGAAACTTCTATAAATGCTTTTATACTTTGTAACATCGTCATAGAGAATTTCTACTATTTTATATGCAAAACCAAGAATATTACCTTCAAAATAAAGTTATATTTTACATTGTAACATGGACATTTACTAGTTTTTCAGATGCAACCATAAACTGGGAAGACGTAATAATAATAATAATAATAAAACAAAAAATCGTCATTGTGGTTTTGTATTACTGTATTTATTGGCCTATAACACTCACTTTTTTACCCTGAAAATAGAGGGTAAACTGTGCCTGCATGTTTTTTTTTCTGAAACTTCCCTCTTAAAGTTAGGGTGCGTGTTATACTCCTGTGCGTGTTATACGCCGATTAATACGGTAATTCATTCAGCAGGTATAAAAATACCCACTTAGAAAACTCTTCATTTATGGGGTAGTACTTTCATGTATATTCTCCCACTTTAAGGCTGCATGCCATATACACATTACAAGTTTTGAGGCTTGTGCCTTGTTGAAATGTATTTTATTTTATAACTCAATGGCAGAATGAAATGCATTTATATGGATTTAGAAAATAGAATAAGGCTGCATTCACATCTAGGCGGACAAAATCGCGGCGTTTTGTCCCGCGAATTGCGGCGACAAATAGCGGTGTTTTGTGGCGACAAATAGCAGCATTTTGTGGCGACAAAACGCCGCGATTGTCCGCCTAGATGTGCCCCTAGATTGTCCCCCTATGGAGATGGTTCCCATCTCCTATGCCGAACGCCGAAAGCCGCCTGAAAAAAAGGGACTTTTTTTCAGGCGGCAGGCGTTAGCCGTGGAGATGTGAACCATCTCCATAGAGGGCAATGTTAAATCATCCCTCTGGCGTGTCGGGGCGGCAGCGGGCGTCACACTACAGGCGACAAAACGCCTAGGTGTGAATGGGCTCTAACAAAGAAAGTTTGCTATGTAAAACCATGTCTAGTTCTGAACATTTTAGAATACTTGCAGGGCACATCCTCGCAGCACCCTATAACTGCTTTTCTTTCCGGTAAGGAGAAGATCTGTGACACTCAGCAACAGGACCATGATTCAGACTAGATGGGGCTGTAGTACAGGGACATGTTCAGGGACTATTAAACATAAGCCCTCACCTCCTGGTTCCATAGCAACATTGTGTGTTGCTATGGTTATAATTACAACTCTGGTGACAACCTGATAAAATGATACTGGGCGTCTTTAGTTTAATTTGTGTGTAGGAACCTTGGATTACTGTTGTGTTGTAACATATTCTAGCAGGGATGTAACTACAGTCATAGCAGACTTGGGTCCTGAAGGCAAGAGAAACATGACAAAAAGGTGGACCAAAAGGCAGCGCTACCTTTTCCCTCCCCTGTAGTGTAAAGCCTTGTACACACGACCGAGTTTCTCTGCAAAAACCAGCAAGAAACTTGCTGGGAGACATTTTTTTGCCGAGGAAACCGGTCGTGTGTACATTTTCGTCGAGGAAACTGTCGAGAAACTCGACAAGCCAAAAAGAGAGCAAGTTCTCCATTTCCTCGACGGGAATGGAGAAACTTGCCTTGTCGAGTTCCACGACAGCCTAACAAGGAACTCGACGAGGAAAACGATGTGTTTCGCCCGTCGAGTTACTCGGTCGTGTGTACGAGGCTTCAGGCTCACATAATGTATTACACTACATAATATATGAAAAATCTATGTATTTCAATATATATATGGACCCTGTATAAAATATTTACTGAATAAAATGTACCCTTAATTGTGCTTTGTCTGCTTAAAAACAAAGATATGAAAAGTCAGTGGAGAAGAAGTAAAGTTTAGTGGCAACAGTTACATAGAGATGGGTATAAATTCCCTTTTCTCCAAGGTGGGTTGGAGGGCCATATTATTACACGCAGAGCACCACATAACCCAAGGCCATCCTGGTATTTGGTGGAATTATGTTATAGTTACCTAAATCCTTTGATATGGGCATGTTCGCTGTCACATTGGGCATAATGATAAAGGCCAGTTATCTATACTGTCAACCTCCACCATTGGAAATGTAGACTACCTAAGAAGATTGCAATAATGCCCCGGCAGTATATTTCTTTTGGCACGATATACAGTACTTTAACATAAGTTCACAGTCTAAATTAAAGGATAGCTCCACTTTTGTGGGAAAACATTAGCAAAAAAAAAAAAACATAGCATATACAATTTCTACACAAGTCCACAAGTCATATTGTAATTGAAATTTATTAAAAATATCTTTCCTTTTCAATCTTTTCTGTAACAAAAAATTAAATTTTTCGTGATATACTCCCAAAAGGGAAATCACGTCTATAGGGATGCAGATGTTCCCAATTTTTTTCATTAGAGCCCTGCAAGTGCAGAAGCTGATCCCTAATGAAAAAGTCACTCCACATCACTTTGACATGGACACAGACAAACAAACAACTATTTCTTCAGATTAACAAAAAATAGGAAACTGCAACAAAGTTTGGTAAAATCCCAGCAGTGTACATAGATCACCCAGAGGGGAATGTTTTTTTTCCTCAACAAAAGTGGAGTTACTCTTTAAGTAAAGACATATGGCAAATAGCGGCACTGCTTCCTGAAGAAGGTGACAGTAGCATGGCTGAGCATTTTGGGTAGGAATGTAATAAGGCTTTGTGATGTCTTTTAATGTGCAAGGTAAAGATATTTATCATAATCTAAATATTTTGGCCCTGTTTTTTGTGCTATTTTTCTACACGCATATTTTATAAAAATAATTCAGACTTTTTCTTAACAGGCATAATTAAATACTAAAACAGATCAAACTAAGGTTTAACAGGCTTTGTAAGTTTACTTTGCAAAGTGTTATCAAATAAGAAATGGTGTATTTCATGTTATGAAAATACACGTCATTGGTATGTCCATAAGTTAGACATTATCAGTCCCATATACAAATGTGCAGGAGCATCCCTTTAATTACAGTTCTAAAGCTATGGCCAAAGTGCAGTCAGTCTATGAGAAGCAACAATAAAATGCCAAGCAATGGAATCCAGGTAAAATAGTCTACTATTAGTATCAGTAACTCTTGACATGTTTAGGACTTTTGCGTCGTCTTCTTATGTCTTGCCTTAGTGGACCTTAGCATTAGGGTTCCTTCAACGGATGTTCCAGGGCTGTCCATCATTTTCTGCCACAGATACTGTTCTTCACCTTGGGAGTCCATCCAGTCAACTTCATTGCCATAACTTATACCTGGAAGAAGGAAATCAAAGACAATGGCATGTATTACATTTTAAAGTTTTGTTCATATAAAACTTTAGGGGAATCTTAAAGCGGGAGTTCACCCGAAAAACAATTTTTAACATTAGATTGAGGCTCATTTTGTCAAGGGGAATCGGGTAGGTTTTTTTAAATCAAAGCAGTACTTACCGTTTTAGAGAGCGATCTTCTCCGCCGCTTCCGGGTATGGTCTTCGGGACTGGGCGTTCCTATTTTGATTGACAGGCTTTCGACGGTCGCATACATCGCGTCACGAGTAGCCGAAAGAAGCCGAACGTCGGTGCGGCTCTATACGGCGCCTGCGCACCGACGTTCGGCTACTTTCGGAAAATCGTGACGTGATGGATGCGAACGTCGGAAGCCTGTCAATCAAATAGGAACGCCCAGTCCCGCAGCTCATACCCGGAAGCGGCGGAGAAGATCGCTCTCTAAAACGGTAAGTACTGCTTCGATTTAAAAAAAACTACCCGATTCCCCTTGACAAAATGAGCTTCAATCTAATGTTAAAAATTACGTTTTTGGGTGAACCTCCACTTTAAAGTTCTCGTTCACGCAGGGTTTACTATACCATGTTCCGTTCATCCTTAAAGCGGTGGTTCACCCTATTAAAAAAAAAAAAAAAACATTTTTATTCTACCATTACATTCGGCATCGTAGCGCGAGCTACAGTATGCCGGTCTTACATTTTTTTATCCCCGTACTCACTGTGCTATGGCTCATTGAAGATTCTGGGGAATGGGCGTTCCTATGGTGAGAGAAGGTGATTGACGGCCGGCCCTGGCACGTCACGCTTCTCCGGAAATAGCCGAAATAGGCTTGGCTCTTCACAGCGCCTGCGCATAGCCTGTGCGCAGGCGCCGTGAAGAGCCGAGACCTACTCCGGCTGTCTTCGGGGAGCGTGACGTGCCAGATTTGGCCGTCAATCATCCTCCTTCTCCATAGGCACGCCCATTCCCCGCGGGAGTCGGAATCTTCAATGATCAATAGCACAGTGAGTACGGGGATAAAAAATGTAAGACCGGCATACTGTAGCTCGCGCTACGATGCCGAATGTAATGCTATAATGATGTTAAGGAGGGTGAACCACCGCTTTAAGCAGGCTGTCCCATTGCTGCCAAATGGGACACAGCATGCATGTGGGTTCGGGCCCAGAACTCACCCTATCAGCATTCGGGGACCTGCACCCACATAAATGTCATATTGGGACACATCAGCTGTGTCCGTGATGCCGCTATGTCCCAATTCAAAGCAAGGGGACTGGCTGAACAGGGATGCATGGAACACCTGTGCATCCCAGTGCAGGTAAACAGTGCATGGTATAGTATGCACTGTATGAATGAAGCCCTATAGGTAATAACACCAGAGATTGTTGATCTAGGCAATAACCGATCGCCTCCTGGGGGATCAGGGAGAATTTTTTACCCCTCTAAAGCAACCAGGACCATGTTTTATTGTTTGTGATTTGTCACGTTATCACTGTTTCAGCACAGTGATTACTAATTTGTTATTTATTTAGAGAAATGTTTGTCTCTTTGTCACTTTAGCGCTACATTTTTCCCCACTTTATTGCTTTTTTGCCTTCCTCCACAGATCAACTGGGGGTGAAGGATTATGTATATGCAGTTTTTCTTTTTATCATTTTTCAACTCCTAATTCAGTGAAATATAATAGAAGACATATACTAAGCAAGGTAAACAAGGCTATTAACACAACATGACAAACAAGTACAGATTGCGCAGCAGTAAAAAGGAACAACATACTGAACACTATTTGCTGCAAAACCACGTTCTGTCCATTCAGAATTGTTTAGGCACTCTTCATTGTGTTCCCAGGGTCTGCCTGTGCTACAAACCATTCTAATGTACCAGTGCTATGTCAATACAAGCTCAGGAAGATGCCAATTGGCAAAAACCATTGGGGTAGGTCCTATCAGCACTGATGTCAACTTTTGGTCCACAGGACATCCAGACTAACCAGGGAAAGCGCATACTGGCTCTTTATACAGCTATACAGAGTGGCTGCGGCTCCCAACAAGAGTTCATACTACTACTATGTGCCAAAATTATAGGGCACCGATAATTGTGAGTGTAATGTTTTTTTGTTTTTTTAGCTCAATAAAGTATTGGTTTTATAGTTTTATGCAATGTCTTGATATAAGAGTAGTGTCATGTCACAACTGAGTATAAAATAGAAGAGAGGCACCTCTAAATGTAGTAATATGGTTACAATTAATAAAGGTACAACATTTAGAAACTCACATGGTTGATGATTAAAACAGGCACATCTAAGTATGCAGGGATCTGGGGTAAAGCTGTCCACATAGACCATCGCCATTGATGTCCTCCCTTCCACGAGCGATTCAAGCCTCGTTTTCAGATCGCTCTACCGCAGGGAAGTCATCCTGGTCAGGATTGCAGACTGACAGCGGTGAGAGACAACGGTACGAGGGACGATCTATGTGGACAGCTTTACCCCGGATCCCTGCCTCCTTAGATGTGCCTCTTTAACCATGTGAGTTGCAAAATGTTGTACCTTCATTAACTGCTTGCCGACTAGCACACGACTATATACATCGACAGCATGGCACGCACAGGCAGAAGGACTTATATATGTATACGTCCCCTTTAAGAAGTCGGCATTGTAGGCGCGTGGATTCGATGTCCGCGGGCATACCCACGATCGTGTCACGGTGAGGAAGAAGGAGGAAATGCTTATGTAAACAAGCATTTCCCCAGTCTTCCTAGTGACAGGACAGTGTACACAGCTTACTGTAATCGGAAGCTGTGATCACTGTCGTGTCACAGTAAGCCCATCCCCCCTACAGTTAGAACACATCCCTAGGTACACTTTTTACAGTAATCAGTGCATTTTTATAGCACTGGTCGCTGTAAAAATGACAATGGTCCCAAAAATGTGTCAAAAATGTCCGCCAACATGTCTCAGTCATGATAAAAATCGCTGATCGCCGCCATTACTAGTAAAAAAAATTATTAAAAAAAATGCCATAAAACTATCCCCTATTTTGTAGACGCTATAACTTTTGTGCAAACCGATCAATGAACGCTTATTGCGATTTTTTTTACCAAAAATATGTAGAAGAATACGTATCGGCCTAAACTGAGGAAAGAAAATGTTTTTTTTTATAAATTTTTTGGGGATATTTATTATAGCAAAAAGTAAAAAATATAGATTTTTTTTTAAAATTGTCACTCTATTTTTGTTTATAGCACAAAAAATAAAAACCGCAGAGGTGATCAAATGCCACCAAAAGAAAGCTCTATTTGTGGGGAAAAAAGGACGCAAATTTTGTTTGGGAGCCACTTCGCACAACTGCGCAATTATCAGTTAAAGCGACGCAGTGCCGGAAGCTGAAATTTCACCTGGGCAGGAGGGGGGTATATGTGCCCAGTAAGCAAGTGGTTAATAATTAGAATATGCGGAGAGATATAGGAAATGCCACATGCATTGTCCGATTTTTTTTTTTTATATTTTTTTGATTTATTGTCCAGATATAGGCAGCTAATGCTGCCTAGGGTTCCATATCTCCATGCATTGTTCATCACTTAAAGGCATGATCAAAAGAAACATTGTGAATAAAGACATAGATAAAATGCTCTTAATTTCAATAATACATTCTCTTTAAGCGAAACAATTCTCCTGAAGTAATATTGTAGCTGTAATTAAAATGAGATTGTTGATTAGTTCATTTAATAAGATAGCATAATGAATATCAAAAACCATTTTGCAAAACGGCAGCGCTGGATATTAAAAAAAAAAAATGGACTGAAATGCAAAGCAATGAGCCCATTTGTTTTTGTTAGCGGAGGCTTCTCATGAGCTAATTACAATAATTACAATGGTATATATCTTCACAGACGAATGATTACAAAGTCTTCAGCTGAACCTCTATCATCCATGAAATTAACGTTAAAGGAGATTGCAATGGAGACTGAAGATGTCTGTATGGTGTGGTGCCCTTTTGTAGATAACAAGCCAGGAACTCCACTCAGAAGTCCAACTGAAGCTTTCGTTTTCTGACACTGCAAATTACGTTCAAAGACGAATGATCCATCATTAAAATATAAAATACCTATATACTGAGTTCTGCCCTCAAAATCTGTAAATTGAGGGCCAGATTCCCGTACATCCGCGTATCTTCGCTTTGGCGTAACGTATCTGATTTACGTTACGCCTCGGGAACATAGCAGGGCAAGTGCTGTATTCTCAAAGCACTTGCTCCGTAAGTTGCGGCGGCGTAGCGTAAATCGGCCGGCGTAAGCCCGCCTAATTCAAATTTGGAACAGGGGGGTGTGTTTTATGTAAATGTTGTGTGACCCGACGTGATTGACGTTTTTCCCGAACGTCCGTGGAATTTCCCAGTGTGCATTGCTCCAAAGTACGCCGCAAGGACGTCATTGGTTTCGACGTGAACGTAAATGACGTCCAGCCCCATTCACGGACGACTTACGCAAACGACGTAACTTTTTCAAATTTCGACGCGGGAACGATGGCCATACTTAACATTGGTACGCCGCACTTACGCCACCATATAGCAGGGGTAACTACAGTATACGCCGGGAAAAGCCTAACGTAAACGGCGTAAATGTACTGCGTCGGCCGGGCGTACGTTCGGGAATTCGTGTATCTAGCTCCACCTAGCGGCCAGCGTAAAAATGCATTTACGATACGACGGTGTAACACAGTTACGCCAGTCGGATCTAGGTGAAATCTATGCGTAACTGATTCTAAGAATCAGGCGCATAGATACGACCGCTTAACTTAGAGATACGACGGCGTATCTGGAGATACGCCGTCATATCTCGTTTCAGAATCTGGGCCAGAGTCTAAAGCCGGCCACAGATGGTTCGCATCTCGACCGGATCAGCAGGAAGGGACTAAGATTTGAACCTTGTATGGGGGCAGGCTGAATGTACACAAGCTGATCCGTCAATCAACAAACCATCCGGATTTTACATGTGATTAACGCTAGCGGCTATTATAGTCACTGTGTTCTCCTGGCGGGGACAGCCTCCCCTGACCCCCCACCCCTCACCCACCCTGCCAGGGAATCAAGTTTCTTTCCTGCAACTCGTGGCTGCAGGAAAGAAATTTGCTCCGTCTATGGCCGGCCTAAGGTAGATTACTAATGATAAAGATAGCAATACCCATAAATCTTAACTACTTGCCTACCGCCCACCGTCATATGACAGCGGGACGATGAGGCTTTCGTTCTGGGTAGACGTCATATGACATCTTCTCCTTCCCATGCCGCGCTCGCCGCGTCACTGGGGACCCAATGCGCGTGTCCGCTGGGCACCCGCGATTGCCTAGCAACTGAGCAGGACCGTGGATCTGTGTGTGTAAACACACAGATCCACATCCTGTCAGGGTGTGTCCCTTATACGTAGGGACACCGATTGGTCACCTCCCCCAGTCAGTCCCCTCCACCCAAAGTAAGAATCACTCCCTAGGGAACACATTTAACCCCTTGATCGCCCCCTAGTGTTAACCCTTTCCCTGCCAGTCACATTTACACAGTAATCAATGCATTTTTATAGCACTAATCACTGTATAAATGTGAATGGTCCCAAAAATGTGTCAAAAGTGTCCGATATGTCTGCCGAAATATCGCAGTTACGATAAAAATCGCAGATCGCCGCCATTACTAGTAAAAAAAAAAATGCTATACATCTATTCCCTATTTTGTAGACGCTATAACTTCTGCGCAAACCAATCAATATACGCTTACTGCAATTTTAAAAAAATAAAAAATAAGTAGAAGAATACGTATAAGCCTAAACTGAGGAAAAATGTGCTTAAAAAAAAATTGGATATTTATTATAGCAAAAAGTTAAAAATATTGTGTTTTTTTCAAACTTGTCCCTCTTCTTTTGTTTATAGCGCAAGAAATAAAAAAACACAGTGGTGATCAAATACCACCAAAAGAAAGCTCTATTTGTGGGGGAAAAAATTTCATATGGGTACAGTGTTGCATGACCGCGCAATTGTCATTCAAAATGTGATAGCGCTGAAAGCTGAAAAATGGCTTGGGCAGGAAGGGGGTGAAAGTGCTCGGTATTGAGGTGGTTAAAGATATGTAACAATGGTAAAAATGAGCTAATAGAATACTATAAATCCTCACTTCCTGTTCTTCTCTCTGTAACTCAACACAGTAATGCAAGGCTTTCTCCCTGGTGTGGAGTGCCGTGCTCGCCCCCTCCCTTGGACTACAGGAGAGTCAGGACACTCTCTACGTTGCAGATAGAGAAAGGAGCTGTGTATTAGTGGGCGTCCTGACTCTCCTGTAGTCCAAGGGAGGGGGCGGGCATGACACTCCACACCAGGGAGAAAGCCGTGCATTACTGTGTGGAGTTACAGACAGAAGAACAGGAAGTGAGGATTTCTCAGAAGAAAAAAGGACATTTAAAAGCAAAATCAAAGGTTCAGGTAAGTGAAGGAGGACTGCACTAAGGTAAAGGAAGCCATTTAGGGAAAGAAAATTTTACCTTTACAACCCCTTTAAGGAATGGACAACGATCTCCTCAATTACAAACCAGTTCCATCATATTATTTACTTGAAACTCAACAAAATAATAGATGTATGACTGTTTACTCACCACTGCCACAACTCAAGCTGACTCCACCCAGAAACACATTGCTTGTCAAGGATTCCTTATCCCAAACAATCAGCTCCAGGCAGATGTTCGGCAAGTCATTGGGCTCTAGACTTGTGAAGGAGAAAGTGTGGTTCCATTGAGGATTCACTGACTTTTTAATGACTGCAGTTTTGTGTTTTGTGGATTTGTTGTTATCGGGTAATAGGTATCTAGAAGATAAAAAATAAAATGTTAGTATAGAAAAATACTACCCACAATAAACCCCACATAATTTAAATATCAGGCATATACACTGTGGTGCAGCTCCACTGCAAGAGATGATTATTACCATTTAGATTGGAAGCTCCAACAAGCAGGGCGCTCTCATTCCTCTTGTACTGAATTGTATTGTAACTGTACTGTCTCCCTTCATTTTGTAAAGTGCTGCGCAAACTGTTGGGTGTTATATACAATAAATCCTTAAAGCGGAGTTCCAACCACAATTAGCATTTTTTAAATGTATGTCCTTTCATCCTGCGTTTTTATAATATAAATCTGGTCACTTACTATTTTACAATCCGCCGCCGATCCACATAGATATTCAAAAAAGATAGTTTATAAAACTATATCTTCACCGTTGCCATTTTGCTTGTGGGCATTGTGAAGGCTACAGGCATTTAGGGCCAGATCCACAGCCGCCGAGCGCAACTTAACTTTTCAGAGTTAAGTTACACTGCCGCAAATCTCCCAAGTTAGGTGCCGATAAACAAAGCACTTACCTGGAAATTTGCGGCGGTGTAACTTAACTCCGTCCGGCGCAAGGCGTTCCTAATACAAATGGGCGATTCCCATTTAAATTAGGCGCGCTCCCGCGCCGGACGTACTGCGCATGCTCCGTCGGGTAACTTACCCGACGTGCATTGCGCTAACTGACGTTGCTCCGACATAATTTGCTTAGACGTTAACGTAAATGGCGTCCAGCGCCATTCACGAACGTCTTACGCAAACGACGTAGAGTTGAAAATTTCGACGCGGGAACGACGGCCATACTTAATTGGGCTTAGTCAAATAGGACTCAGCCCTATTTTTACGGGGCGTAACTCGACGTAAACGACGTAGACTTAGCGCGACGGGCCCGTCGGAACGTTCGTGGATCGCCGTAAGTGTTTATTTGCATATTCTAAGCCAGCCGCAATGGCCTCGCCACCTAGCGGCCGGCCTAGAATTGCAGCCTTAAGATCCGACAGTGTAATTCAATTACACGTCGGATCTTCTGCCTATCTATGGTA
Organism: Rana temporaria; assembly: GCF_905171775.1. Taxonomy (NCBI): domain Eukaryota; kingdom Metazoa; phylum Chordata; class Amphibia; order Anura; family Ranidae; genus Rana; species Rana temporaria. The sequence continues at coordinate 402,316,351 of NC_053490.1, forward strand.
AACTGATTCTGTGGATCAGTTCCATAGATAGAAACAGGGATACGCCGGCGTATCCCTTTTGTGGATTACCCCCTTACTTCCTGGAAGTCTTGGATGGGGAGTGATAATTGGACAGCGCACTGCATCCTGGGAAATGATGACACACATTTCCCAGGAGCATTAGAGGGAGATGATGTCAGAATCCTAGGTGGTTTCAAAGGCAGATTTCGTGGGACCGCATAGCAACAGGCATTTCCAGATGAGTAAAAAAAAAAAAAAAATTTTTTTTTCTTTTTTAGTCGTAAGCTACAGTTTAAAGCAAAATTGTTTTTTTGATGGAACCTCCACTTTAATAATAATAATAAAATTAAAATATTTAAGCCTCTTTTCACACAGCCAGACCCGCCTATCAGTTCTCTATGGAGGGAGTAGCAGATGTACATTTTGCTGATTTTTAGATCAAGATGAATAGATACTGTGCTATTGATATTACCAGAGGTAAGGACAATCCATTACTGAAGTTAGTTTGTGATTTTACATACACTTATAATACTTAGGTACAGGGATATTTCACACCGTAGACTATAATAATTGCCCTGAACTACATACAAATAGCTCAGACACCCATATACACTATATTGGCAAAACTTTTGGGACACCTGCCTTTACACGCACATGAAATTGAATGGCATCCCAGTCCTAATCCATAGGGTTCAATATTGAGTTGGCTCTCCCTTTGCAGCTATAACAGCCTCCACTCTTCTGGGAAGGTTTAGGAGTGTGTCTATGGGAATGTTTGCCCATTCTTCCAGAAGTGCATTTGTGAGGTCAGACACTGATGTGGACAAGAAGGCCTGACTCATAGTAATTCATACCAAAGGTGTTCTATTGTGTTGAGGTCAGGACTCTGTGCAGCCCAGTAAAGTTCCTCCACCCCAAACTCGCTCATCCATGTCTTTATGGAGCTTGGCTTGTGCACTGGTCAAAATAATTGTATGGAGGGGGGGGGGTTATGGTGTTGGGTTGTTTTTCAGGGGTTGGGCTTGGCCTCTTAGTTCCAGTGCAGGGAACTCTTAAGGCATTAGCATACCAAGACATTTTGGACAATTTCATGCTCCCAACTTTGTGGGAACAGTTTGGGGATGGAGTGAGTTTAAGACTGGTGAAAGGTGCATATTCACCTTCAATCACTACTCCTGACTATTATCTTATTATCCAATTATAATTACCTCCATTGCTTTCACCCAAATATATATCTATGCATAGGGGGACAGAGTATATAAATAATTGACACAGCAAAGTTGCTTCATACACTGTTCCGCTTTATTCTGGTTCAGACAAAGTGTTAAGTATGGATGAAAGATGGGCGTTACTGATTACCTTCCACCAATAAGGGGTACGCATTATATATTTCCTTCAACCAATCACAATGCCACAATATTATAAACTCATTACATCTTCTGTATCTAAGCAAACTTATTATGTCACATTATATTATGCCACCCTGACAGATATAACTCCAGACTGTCCCATGACAACTAAAATCCCCTATATCTGGTTTTAATTTCAACACAAGTTCACTTCTTAAACAACAATATATATTTACTTTATCTGGAAAATTATACTTAAAGGCGCAGTTCGAGTTTTAGATTGCAAAACACAAGGCGGCTTTTTACATGACTCTTTCAACTGGGATGCAATTAAAGTTTGCAGGTGTCCCAATACTTTTGTCAATATAGTATGTGAACCCCTAAATAATAAACCTCTCTTACTATCTCTTTTCGTCTCTTACATATAGAATTAAAAGCATTATGTTATAGCTGTTCAAAAAGTAAATACTGAGATTACAAGCTCCAGTGCACTCTGCAGTGTTATCTCAAGCAGTGTTATCAACGCCCTTGAGGCCGCAGACGAAGGAGAATCTTGTCTCCTGGTTCTGTTGGACCTTAGTGCAGCCTTCGACACGGTAGACCACAAACTGTTACTGACTCGGCTGGCCGAGGTAGCCAGAGTCGCAGAAGGTGAGTTATCATGGTTCTCCTCCTTTTAAGAAAACCGATCACAAACAGTGAAATTGGGACCTTTCACTTCTGAAAAACGCACGGTGTCATGTGGAGTCCCTCAGGGATCCCCCCTGTCACCGGTGCTTTTCAATATCTATCTTCGCCCTCTCTTTGAAATCATTAGTAGCGAAAAACTACTATATCACTCATATGCAGACGACACGCAATTGTATTTTCGCATCTGCAACAAAAATGATCATCATCCCAGTTTAGAGAAATGTCTCTCTTCAATAGAAAACTGGATGACTAAGAGTTATCTCAAACTCAATAATTCCAAAACAGAACTGCTTCTGTTTCACGCCAGTCGGAAGAATCAACTAGCAACAACCTGGATACCGCTGCCCATTCTGGGCAAATTCAACACCCCTAGCTCCAAAGTCAAAAGTCTCGGTGTCATTTTCGACACCTACATGACAATGGATGCACAAATAGGGTCAGTAGTCAGCGGATCGCACAATCTGCTGCGCCTACTACCGGGACTTATTCCATTTATCCCCAAAGAAGACATAGCAGTCGTGGTGGGAACAATTGTGAACTCCAGACTAGACTATGCAAATGCCCTTTATCTCGGACTCCCAAAGTACCAGATCGCTCGTCTGCAGGTCGTTCAAAATACGGCCGCCAGACTGGTGACTGGGAAAAAAACATGGGAATCAATCTCACCTTCGCTGAGAATCCTTCACTGGTTGCCAGTAAAGAACAGGATTGCTTTTAAAGCTCTCTGTCTGACACATACGTGCATCCATTGAAAGGCTCTGCAATATCTTTGCGAAAAGATAAAAGGCCACAACGCCAATCGCGTCTTGCAATCCACCGACCAAAATCTGGTCCAGATACCAAAAGCCAGATACAAATCCAAGGGAGAAAGAAGGTTTGCGGTACAAGGTCCTAAACTATGGAACGCTTTACCAACCAGCATTCGGTTGGAAGAAAACCACCTAGCCTTCAGAAGACGGATTAAAACCCTGCTTGTTTGATGCTCTGGAAAGACAGCAACAACTAGCGCCCAGAGGCGAATCAGTTCGCATGCGCTGCGCTATATAAGTTTTTCATTCATTCATTCATCAACCCTGTCCAATTAACCTCTGTGAACTACAGAACACCTCTCTGCTATATTATATAGATGGGAGAGTAGGAGGTGTTCTGTAGTCATTCAGTGATATCACAGATCCTCCTTAGATACAGTACACTGGGTAAATAACTGTTACTGCCAGGATCACTAGGTGAAAAGAAATGGAAAAAAAGCCAAAATAAACAAAGCAATACAGCCACTACATCTAAAGACTGTTAAACTGTAATATAATATGTAATATGTAATATAATATGTTCTTGGGTTTAGATACATTTTAGCATAACTCTGCAGTTATAGTAAGGTTTTTATCGTGTATATGACACATTTAAAACATTACAAAAGTTGTGTGAGGCTTAAAAAAGGTGTTGTGTATTAGTCATCAAAAAAAAAAAAAGGAAATATTTTAGTATGAGGCTCCTTTATATTTAAAGCACATAGCTGCAGTATTTCAAAAACAAAATTAGAGGATGTTTTATATCAAAACTCTCACTGCAAAAACTCTTTAAACCTCAATGGAAACTGTTCATGCTCTAAAAAACCTCTTAAATCAGTGGTTCTCAACCTGGGGTTCGGGACCCCCTCGGGGGTCGAATGACGATTTGCCAGGGGTCACCAAATCCTGGGATGTTCCTGAAGCCCGCGCTCCTCCCCCAGCCAACAGGGCTGTTCCTGAAGCCCGCAGCCGCTCCTTGAGTTCACAGGATGGCTGGGGGGCAGAGACTAGAGATCAGCTGACTGGTGAGGAATGTGAAGTGGGAAAGGCTGGAGGAGACCCTATCTCCTGATTTCGGCAAAGGTGTCACTGCTACGAGACACCACAAAGCCAGAGATACAGTGAGTAACACTACCTGTGATTATAGTTGCCATTATAAGTCCCCACTACAATTCCCAGATCTGCAGATGACCTTGATCAAGAACACCTAAGTTGGCCGATCGGAACTCCCCCCAGCATTACCACTCTTTCCAACTCCTCCCAGCACTGCCACTGATCCCACCCCCCAACAGCACTGCCACTCATCCCAACTCCCTGCCAGCACTGCCACTCATCCCAACTTCCTGCCAGCACTGCCACTCATCCCAACTTCCTGCCAGCACTGCCACTCATCCCAACTTCCTGCCAGCACTGCCACTCATCCCATTCCCCCCACCAAGGAGTAAGAGAAGGAAAAAAAAATGGAGAATACATGGAAGGGAGAGGAAAAGAGAGGGTGGGACAAAGAAAAAGGAGAGAAAGAATAAGAGAACAAAAAAGATGACTAGAGAGGGGGGTTGGGAAAAAAATAAAAAATTAGGACAGCGAGAGAAAAAAGGGAAAGAAGGGATAACAACGAGAGAGTGGCACATCCTAAAATGCACCAGAAGGGGTTTTAATACTGTACAAGTGGAAGGGACTCAGGGAGCGCTAAATGTCCGTGGGTTAGGGGGCGCAAATTACATGTCTTGCCTTGGGTGCTGACAACCCACACTACGAAAATAATTTTACTGTTAGGGGTCCCCACAACTTGGGAAATTGTATCAAGGGCTCACGGCACTAGTAAGGTTGAGAACCACTGTCTTAAATGCATGTTGATGAGGTAATAGGAAATATGCAGAATCAATTTGATGCCAATTTCACATTATTATGAAACAATACATTACAGAAAACATTTAGCCTTACCCTTTGACAAATGTGTCTGAAGTGCCCCCGGATTTCACTGCAGTTAGATTTTTGGCTTCCTTTATTAGTACCTCTAGTATCCCTCCAGTTGGCATGGGAATTTTCTTTGACCTTCTAAAACTTTTCTTTCCTGTATAATAAAAAAAATTACAATAAACCATTTTGCTAGTTGTGTTTTTCCTATCCTTTGAAATAGAAACGTGAAAAACCGAGCAAGATACTTAGCAGCTGAAAAGTGGCTCCGAAAGCCAAGTAGGCTGAGCAATAAACTACTGATGGTTACTTTGGAGATATGACTTACCTACTGTCACTGGTTCCAGTGGAAGAGTGAGGTTCTTCTCAGGAGGAATGTAGTGTAGCCCAACTGTGATTTCTCCTTTATACTGCAGGGTTACATCAGATGTCAAGTCCATCTAAGAAGCAAGGTCAATGTTTCCATTATTTTGAACTGTATTACTGTATTTCCTTTCAACAATGCACAATACGAAATTTGTTCTAGGAGGGAAATTGAATTTTTTTTTCTTTGTTATAGATACAAACATATGATTATTTTTTAACAAATGGAATGAAGTTGTCAAAAGACAACTGTGCTTTATGCAGCTGCCATAGCTGGGGATGACAGAACCAATCAGCACTAGACATGTGCATTCGTTTTCGTCCGAATTTCAGGTATTTTCGTTATCGTTTTAACAAACAATAACGAAAACACAGAAAATGAAAACCGAAAGATCCGACATAAAAAATGCTTTATTTTCGTTGTGGTCGAATATACCTAACATTAACTCTATTAGTCCAATATTATTCTACATAAAGAGAAAAGATTTGACATAGAGAGAAAAGGTTCGACATAGAGAGACATGAAGATTCGACATAAAGAGACATGAAGAGTCAACATTTTTTTTTTTTTTTTTTTAAAGATTCTGTCGAATCTTCTTTTTTTTTCTAAGAACATTCGACAGACACCATAAGCCTTCACTGACAGATTCAACCTCGATTGTGCCTAACCTTAACTCTATTAGTCCAATATTATTCTACATAAAGAGAAAAGATTTGACATAGAGAGAAAAGATTCGACATTATAGAGACATGAAGAAGAGTCGACAGAGAGACATGAAGATTCGACATAGAGAGACATGAAGATTCGACATAGAGAGACATGAAAATTCGACATAGAGAGACATGAAGATTCGACATAGAGAGACATGAAAATTCGACATAGAGAGACATGAAGATTCGACATAGAGAGACATGAAGATTCGACATAGAGAGACATGAAGATTCGACATAGAGAGACATGAAGAGTCAAATTTTTTTTTAACCACTTAAGACCCGGACCTTTAGGCAGCTAAAGGACCCGGCCAGTTTTTGCGATTCAGCACTGCGTCGCTTTAACTGACAATTGCGCGGTCGTGCGACATGGCTTCCCAACAAAATATGCGTCCTTTTTTCCCCCACAAATAGAGCTTTCTTTTGATGGTATTTGATCACCTCTGCGGTTTTAATTTTTTGCGTTATAAACAAAAATAGAGCGGCAATTTTGAAAAAAAATCTATATTTTTAACTTTTTGCTATAATAATTATCCCCCAAAAATATATAAACATTATTTTTTTTCCCTCAGTTTAGGCCGATACATATTCTTCTACCTATTTTTGGTAAAAAACAAAAATCGCAAAAGGCGTTTATTGATTGGTTTGCGCAAAATTTATAGCGTTTACAAAAAAGGGGATCGTTTTATTGTATTTTTTTGATTATTTATTTTTTTACTACTAATGGCGGACACTCCGGACAATTTTGACACATTTTTGGGACCATTGTCATTTTCACAGCAAAAAATGCATTTAAAATGCATTGTTTACTGTGAAAATGACAGTTGCAGTTTGGGAGTTAACCACAAGAGGGCACTTATGGGGTTATACATGACCTCATTTGTGTTTCTAACTGTAGGGGGGTGTGGCTGTAGGTGTGATGTCATCGATTGTGGTTCCCTATAAAAGGGAACACACGATCGATGTCGGCACCACAGTGAAGAACGGGGAAGCTGTGTTTACACACAGCTCTCCCCGTTCTTCAGCTCCGGGGACCAAGTCCCACGGCCACGGAGCTTCGGACCGGGTCGCGTGCACGCGCCCGCGGCGCGTGACCCCGCGGCTGGGCTTAAAGAGCCATGTACATGTACGTGGATGTGCCCAGCCGTGCCACTCTGCCGACGTATATCGGCGTGAATGGGTCCTTAAGTGGTTAAAGATTCTGTCGAATCCTCTTTTTTTTTCTTCTTCTTCTTCTTAGAACATTCGACAGACACCATAAACCTTCAATGACAGATTCGACCTTAATTTGGATTTTCGGACAAATGCATTTTTTTTTACTGAAAAACAAAATAAATAAAAACAAATTTCGGAAGTAACTAAATAAATGTATTTTTCGGACGAAAACAAAATTACGAAACAAAATATTTCAGTGTGCACATGTCTAATCAGCACAGGGATTGGGTCCCTGTCAATGCTATAACTGTCAAACCTGTATTAAAAACTCTACCCTTCCATTTTTTCTGCCATCTTTGACTTTGTGCAAGGTGAAATGGTGATGGTGTAAAAGAACAGAGACTGTGGAACATATAGTGAATGTGACATTCACTAAACATTCACAGGTGATTAATTGTTTCAGGTAATTAAAAACACATGCGCCAGGAAGAATATTTGATGAGTGTCGCATTTCCTGATTTATAAATTCGCCTTTTCTGTCAGTCAATTTATGTAAACATTATACGCACCTTGTCTTGCAGTGTAAAAGTCTCATCTTCTTGGTTTTCAAAGTTACATCTGTCAAGAGGAATATTTACTTCTCCTAAAAAGCTGTTACGCCCAAACCGATCATTATGCCACACAGATAACTGCAGAGTTCTGGTTTCCAGTTGAGTATGACTGATTACGTACTGTAAAATATATATAAAAAAAGTACGTAAAATATATATAAAAAAAAAGTAAAGAGTGTAAGGTTAATAAAAAAAAGTACAGTGTACTAAGGTTCACAATTCTATAGTAGAAGTGATACAAGAATTTGGGTAAAATACAATCATAAGTGAATACGGTTTATGAATTTGATGTCTGTGATGAACCATTTCTCTTAGTAGGATCATTCAACAAAGGGGAACTCCCCATGAATACATTTGTATCATTTTATGGGGTAGATTGTAGAGATTGATACTCAGAATGACAAGACGGGGCTACAAACATCAAACATAAAAACATATTATGGCTTTTAAATTAAAATACTATCACAAGAATCTGATGTTGACTGCATCATTTTAGCAAGGAAGTCAACAGATGAGATTATCAACTTTTCAAACTCCAAAAAAGAAGATCCTATCACCTAACAGGTGAATGGGTGGGTTGACAGAAAACAGAAGCACCAGTTGCTGTGAGAAAATAATTGTCTGATATGGTCAAATTTAGGCAGAACGGACAACAATTTCTCAGCTATGGTTACTAGAAGGCACCCTTGGCCAGGGATGGACTGGCCATTGGGACTACAGGGAGTTTCCTGGTGGGCCGATGGCTCAGTGGGCCGGCTTCAGTGACAGCGGACCGCCGCCCCCTCTGCTCCTCTGTCTCTCCCTTCCCGCAGCGCTCATGAGGGGGGAACAAATAAGCAGGGGGAGGACCAGAGGAGCAGGGGGGACAACAGAGGAGCATGGGGGAGGAGACAGATAGCTGACTCAACAGCTATGGCCTGGAAGTTTCTCACTTCTGCCTAATCTTGTCCCATAAGTGGGGGCACCAAACTGATTCTTTGCCCGGGTGAAATAATGTCTAGCTTTCCCACTGGTACTGCCTATAAGAGTACCAGTACCAGCCGTTCTACTCTAATAAAGTAGAACAGCTAGTGGCTAGTTAAGGGGGCTTGGGTGGCCGGGGGGCGTGCGGGAGTTGTCCGGCCGCCATGGGAGAGACCTGTCAAAGTGGGCTAGTCTGGATGAAGTCCAGGGCCAAATTTTTGTCCCAGTCCAGCCCTGCCCTTGGCTCATCAATCTCAGGGGTAAGATCAATTGATTTGTTTAGAAACCCTTGTCTAATTGCTACTGTTCTGAAATTAACTGGTGCTGGAGGTGACTGTGTTCCTTCCATTTTACGTCTTTTATGCCAAAATTGCTTAAATCACCTCTTGTAACCTTTCTGTCTGAGGTCTGTGGCTGCGTTTAGCTCTTGTATTTGTTCACAACAACTGATTTATAAGCAGCGGTGTCAGGCAGCTTCTGGTAAATTTGCAAATGCAAAGTTTAACATCCATTAGCTGTAGTTAAGCTATATTAACTTGGATGACTTTGAAAATCAATGTTGGCTGTTACAGTTTAATGACTCGGCTCCTCTGAGAGACATTTGCTGTTTGTGTTTCTAAATTTCAATGAAGTCAAACTAATGTTTTTTATAGTCATAAAACGCAATCTCCATTTGTAACGCACTAGTAAATGTCACTGCTGGTACATACCGTATTTGCACCTGCAGATTTTTATGTTTTTACAAAATGTAACATAAATTGAAAACTCTAGGTGCATCTGAGATATTGTATTGAGAAGTTCCAGTTTATTCATCAACATAGACAACATTTCATGAAAGGATATGTTTTCCCAGAACACAATATTACAAGTACATTTTCTTCTGTTATTAGTGAATAAAAAACAATAAAATTCCACTGGCTGGATTAAACCACACAAAGAAGTCACATTTCAGGCAGAGCTGACTGTATATTTCTATAGCCAAATTAGAAAGAATTAAACATCTTTCACCAATACAGGTCAGAGTGAAGTCTTTACACACTGGTTGGCTATACACTGAAAGTTGTGGTCATGTATACCTGTATCAGCTATTTGAATATGATATTGATATTTGATATATGATATATGAACACAGTTGGACCCAACTACCCGTCCCTAGGTTTGCAATCTGATGAGTTAGCATGGTGTCCTTAGGGCTGCCCTCATTGGTTCTGGTATTGGCAGAGTTAAACAAGCTGTTTTGTTCACAGAACTGTAAGGACTAAATATCCCAGGAGGTAAGTAACTTTTTATTTGCTGCAACTATAGTGTCAGAGACCAAAAATCTTTCCACATTCAAAGTTATTTAGATGCATATGTAATATTCTAATGTATTTTTAAACAACAATTGAAGCTTTTGACAAAATGAGTATGGTTTATGCAGCCACATAATGTGCTGTTGGGATATTTCTGATTGCAAGCAGGTTTACCAAAAAAAAGTGACTGAATGTTAAACCCAGGACCAGATTTCTGCACAGGATAGTATGTTAAACCCAGGACCAGATTTCTGCACAGGATAGTATATGTTAAACCCAGGACCAGATTTCTGCACAGGATAGTATATGTTAAAACCAGGGCCATATTTCTGCACAGGATAGTAAATGTTAAAACCAGGGCCACATTTCTGCACAGGATACATAGCTTGTGGCCTAGGGTGAAAGTTTCACCAGGGACAACACCAAGCTAGATACAAAGCCAATAAAAGACCCAGGATTCTGCTCCTCTTGTAACCACTGCTAGCTTGCTGACCCACCCACCAGTGCCACTACCATGCCATCTGGGTACAGAGAGTTTGTCAGCTGTGGGCACATACACCTAAAATGGAATGGATAGAAGTATTATTCTGTTCACTTGTAAGCAAACCGAGGCAAAGCAGGCCAGCTGCACCGTTATGTCTTTCCTTTTGTCTGCCCCTTATCTCTGAATAAACATACCTAAACCACCACTCCTTACATCTTGCTTGTCCTTCTATTTCTAGTTAGTAAAGTCCAATTACGCTACAACACCCCCACCATTTAAAAATATGTCCAGAACACACTCCCTGGGGGTAAATCATCAAACTTCTCTGAGCTGAGAGAAGAATGAAGTGCCCATATCAATGTATCATAGAAGACTCCCCTAATGCCATCCCAGGAATAGAAGGAGGAGACCACCGAGACATCATATGACCTGACTGAAGACAACACTAAAACAGATACAGTATTTCCCCAAAGCCTGGGGGTTCTCTAGTGTTAATACCATATAAGAATGTTTAAGGCACAGTCCCTGTAAATGAACAGCACTCATACGTCTATTTCCCAAAGACAACCTCTGGATATGACGCTGAGCACATGCACTCAACTTCTTTGGTCGACCATGGCGAGGCCTGTTCTGAGTGGAACCTGTCCTGTTAAACAGCTGTATGGTCTTGGCCACCATGCTGCAGCTCAGTTTCAGCGTCTTGGCAATCTTCTTCTAGCCTAGGTCACCTTTATGTAGAGCAACAATGTTTTTCTCATATCCTCAGAGAGTTCTTTGCCATGAGCTGCCACGTTGAACTTTCAGTGACCAGTATGAGAGAGTGAGAGCGATAACACCAAATTTAACACACCTGCTCCTCACCCACACCTGAGACCATGCAACACTAACGAGTCACATGACACCGGGGAGGGGAAATGGCTAATTGGGCCCAACTTGGACATTTTCACTTAGGGGTGTACTCACTTTTGCTGCCAGTGGTTTAGACATTAATGGCTGTGTGTTGAGTTATTTTGAAGGGACAGCAAATTTACACTGTTATACAAGCTGTACACTCTCTACTTTACATTGTAACAAAGTGTAATTTCTTCAGTGTTGTCACATGAAAAGATATAATAAAATATTTACAAAAATGTGAGGTTGTACTCACTTTTGTGAGATACTGTAATATATATATATATATATATATATATATATATATATATATATATATCTTTTTATCTCTGCCTGTGGTGTGTGCATTTCAAGCTGAAAGGAACGATTTATGTACTACACAACATTATTAGTAGCCAGCACTGATCTTTGCTTAAGCATCACAGCATGTGCTTTATTTTTCAGCAACTACTTGAATTTTCCCGATAGTTGCTAGGTTACATATAAAATGCCAGTGATGGTTTGTGCACTGATGAAGTTGTATATAGAAATATTAAAAAGCTGTGCTAATGCTTTTCTAAATCTAGAGAAGGGAATGGAATCTGCAGCTGGGCAGTCAATTGAAAATGTAAATCTACAGCACTTTCTTCTATATTGTCCCATTTAATGGTCCAGGCTGAGAGAGCAATCTGAACCATTACTTGTGAGTGACAGGGATACAAATGAAAAGAGACTTTGCCAAAGTCATGTAAAAGCACTTCTGCCTAATAATACTAGTGTCTGAGAAACCTTTTGCTTGTGTGATGAGAGTCCAGTAAAATGAACAGGCAAAGGCATGTATGGGAGTTCTCCCAGGATTTGTGCATTATCTTACTATATTATCGTGCTGGTATACCGGTTGTGTTTTTAAAGGTTTTTGCTATTCTTTGAGGATTTTTGAAAATGTCAGCTAAGTAGGCAGTTTATTTTTTACCTCAAAAAAACATTTATTTTTTTTACGATTGGTAAAACAACTGTCTTTATTTGGACAGTACTGATTAAGAAGGTTCTAATATTCATATCGCAAAACATACTGCAATCTTAAAATAAGCTTGTCACTAAGCTTGAGCTATTTGTGCTGAGCAGATCATAAAAAAATTCACAATGATCAATCAAGAGAGATATAAAAACAGATTGCTATGCAGTGTGTGAATGTTGACTTTACAGTGGTTCCTGATCTCAGTTCTCAAGTATCTCAACAGGTCAAGATTAAAGGAAATTCCTAACACCCCCCCCCCCCCCCCCCAAAAAAAAAGAAAGCTGTAATAAATACCAAACCACTGACATTAATTTAAAGCACCTATCTATGCAAAGTTACGGAAATCCTGAAAACATGACATGTTAGGCCTTGTACACACGGTCGGACCAAACCGATGTGACTGGTCCGTCGGACCGTTTTCATCGGTTCACCTCTGAAGTGGCCGTACGGCCTGATATGTGTACACACCGCCAGTCCAAAATCGATCGTGTCAGAACGCGGTGACGTCAAACACACGACGTGCTGAATAAAACGAAGTTCAATGCTTCCAAGCATGCGTCGACTTGATTCTGAGCATGCACGGGTTTTGAACCGATGCTTTTCTGTACTAACCATGGGTTTGGTCCGATGGGGCAGCGGTCCATCGGTTCGGTTTTGAAGCATGTTTTAAAATTTTGGACCGGAGGAAAACAGACCGATGGCCTATACACACGGTCGGTTTGGTCCGATGAAAATGAACTTCGGTTCATTCTCATCGGTTTGGTCCGACCGTGTGTACAAGGCCTAAGGGGTACTTAAAGAGGAGGTCTGGGGAGAAAAAAATAATAATTAAAAGCCAGCAGCTACAAATACTGCAGCTGCTGGCTTTTAATAAATGGACACTTACCTGTCCTGCTTTCCCTCAATGTCGGCAGTAGGGGTCCCGGCATGAAGCCGAAAGGCTACACTGCCGCCGCCATTGCGGGTAAGGGAACCCGGCAGTGTAGCGTACAGTTTAGGGTGGAGCTCCGCTTTAAGGGTTAAGGTTGGAAACCACTGCTTTACAATGATAAGCAGTTTTACTGACCAATAAGGAGGCACAAAAGAAGGAAAAAAGCATAATCAAACTATGACATGGATAGGGAAAGTCAAAATTGACTTATATCTTACTGTCTATGCTTGTGGATGAAAACATAATTTTGATGCTGTCATGAGCTGGATCTCCTGCTGGTGAGACTGTGGTTCCCGGATCTGAAGGGTAGAGTCCAAGTGTTTCACAGTAGCCTTCAGATTCCTCTCTTCTAGGCTTCCACAGTGCCTAATGCCCCATACACACGGTCTGATGAGCTTGGTATACACGGTCTGATGACAAATGAGCTTGTTGTCGGAAAATCCGACCGTGTGTATGCTCCATTGTACATTTGCTGTCGGAATTTCCGACCACAAATGTTTGAGAGCTGGTTCTCAATCTTCCCAACAACAAAAGTTATTATTATTGTCTGTATGCAATTCCGATGCACAAAAATCCTACGCATGCTCGGAATCAATTTAACGCATGCTCGGAATCATTGAATTTCTTTTTTTTCTCGACTTGTTGTACGTGACCGCGTTCTTGATGTTCGGAATTTGCTACAACATTTGTGTGACCGTGTTTATGCAATACAAGTTTGAGGAAACAATCCGTCGGGAAAAAATCCATGGTTTTTATGTCGGAATGTCCCATCGTGTGTACGTGGCATAAGTGTTTTGCATTGTGTGCCAAACATCCTGGTTCTGTTTCTATACCTGTTACAATGATCCCCCTGCACCTGTCTCACCAGCTGTTCCTTGCACCACCCATCTGACCCTGTCTGATCTGATCTCTCCACTTGCTTGTATAAATGTCATAATTTGTTAGTGTGTTTTACTATTGTTTGTATATTGCTTGTGGTGTTAGATGGTTTGTATGTGTTATTAACAAATCTTATTATAACTGCACTTAGTTTGGGTCCAGATCCCTTTATACAGATACACAGATCTGGTTACCTCTACTTTTGCTAAATATCAGCAAATTGATATCCTAACAGGCATGCGGGTTTCACTGAAGGTAAACTCTGCTTTTTGTTCCTCACATGCTTAGTTTGAATTGTTAAGTTTGTGATCTCTTTCCTTTGAAGAATACCTAAATGCACAGCTTCAACACTATACAGATTGCTGCAACAGTGGAGGCTAGTGTAGTAGGCAAATATTGCAAAAAAGTCATTAGCAGACATTGCAAAATGTGGTGACAGGGGCTCTTTAACATCCAATGACCACTTAAAATAGAACTATAGGCAAAACGTTTATTTTATTTTTTTGGATAGATTAAGAAAGAGTTTTAACCTCCGTCAGATTTTTTTTTTTTTTTTGTCCGCCTATGTCCCATTGGGGAGATTTACTAAAACAGGAAGTGAGAGGAAAACCCTGCAAATTAAGGGAATCTACCAGGTCACTAGAACTAGTGTCCCCTTTGAAAGATTTTCCCTCTATTACTTTTCTGGGGACAACTCAAAATTCTTTTACTTTCCCTTTCAATGAAAATGGTAACCAAGACAAATGGAGAGGGTGAATCTCTCTAACAGGGACAGCAATATAAACCTAATGCGTGTTGTAATCCATCTCTACTACAAATTCACTCTATACTAAAGTCAGCGCTATGGTCATTGACAACAGGGTCATCCATTTCAGAATACTCTTGTAAGAACAATTCAACATGGTTTCTGATTCCTGGTTATGGGTTATAACATTAAATAAGACAGCTCATGGCTACAGCCCACTCTAAAGAATATTGTGTAAATATAGCCACATGGTGATCATTGTTTATAATGTATTGTATTATTTATAATGTTAGAGCAGTAAAACCGTTACTGTTCCGCCTCCTGCAGGATAATCAGTGTTGTTTGCCTGAAATATCAGATTTGACCACAAGGTGGTGCCAGTGGTAAATGTACTGTTTTGCAGAAACTAGAAGCTCTTTACCTTTAACAAAAGTTCCCATCATCAGACTCCATCTTAAAGACTGAAAGAAGGCATCACTGGTAAAAATCACTTATTGCCATCTACTGCCTAGCTTATTCATTGTATTTCTGTATACTTTATATACTGTAAAAAAAAAAACCTTGCGCCAAACAATAAACTTTTTTGCTTTTGGTGTAGGTCTACTAATCCAGACACATCATTGGAGTTATGGACTTTTAAAACACAATTTAAATGTTTTCTTCACTAATAATAAATATGTATATATATATATATATATATATATATATATATATATATATATATATATATATATATATATATATATATATATATATATATATATATATATATATATATATATATATATATATATACAGTACAGACCAAAAGTTTGGACACACCTTCTCATTCAAAGAGTTTTCTTTAGTTTCATGACTATGAAAATTGTAGATTCACACTGAAGGCATCAAAACTATGAATTAACACATGTGGAATTATACATAACAAAAAAGTGTGAAACAACTGGAAATATATTTCATATTCTAGGTTCTTCAAAGTAGCCACCTTTTGCAGCAGACACATCTCTAGAACTGTTAAGAGGAGACTGTGTGAATCAGGCCTTCGTGGTAGAATATCTGCTAGGAAACCACTGCTAAAGAAAGGCAACAAGCAGAAGAGACTTGTTTGGGCTAAAGAACACAAGGAATGGACATTAGACCAGTGGAAATCTGTGCTTTGGTCTGATGAGTCCAAACTTGAGATCTTTGGTTCCAACCCCTGTATCTTTGTGCGACGCAGAAAAGGTGAACGGATGGACTCTACATGCCTGGTTCCCACCGTGAAGCATGGAGGAGGAGGTGTGATGGTGTGGGGGTGCTTTGCTGGTGACACTGTTGGGGATTTATTCAAAATTTAAGGCATACTGAACCAGCATGGCTACCACAGCATCTTGCAGCGGCATGCTATTCCATCCGGTTTGCGTTTAGTTGGACCATTGTTTATTTTTCAACAGAACAATGACCCCAAACACACCTCCAGGCTGTGTAAGGGCTATTTGACCAAGAAGCAGAGTAATGGGGTGCTGCGCCAGGTGACTACCTCTTGAAGCTCATCAAGAGAATGCCAAGAGTGTGCCAAGCAGCAAAAGGTGGCTACTTTGAAGAACCTAGAATATGAAATATATTTTCAGTTGTTTCACACTTTTTTGTTATGTATAATTCCACATGTGATCATTCATAGTTTTGAAGCCTTCAGTGTGAATCTACAATTTTCATAGTCATGAAAATAAAGAAAACTCTTTGAATGAGAAGGTGTGTCCAAACTTTTGGTCTGTACTGTATATATATATATATATATATATATATATATATATATATATATATATATATATACAGCAGTGGCAGTGAGAAAATCTTTGTCTGCATCCATCTGTCCAATCTACTAGACATCCCATGTAGTTGTGCTGGCAAGGAGCACATAGAAGAGACAATAGTTCATACAGCCATCCTGATCAGAGCAGATTTTCTAGTACACCTCTAAACATAAGCTGGTTGAGGAAATTAAATTAGAAACTGCAGGCATAAAGAAAATAAGAACAAGATTGTACCTTTAGAACTTCATTGAACTCTGGATTAGTTGCATTAGTTTTAATTTTCGTCTTCCTCTTACTTTGCCGTGATTTGTCTGGAAGTAGATATGACTTAACATACCTGGAAAAGTGAAATGAAATAAACATAAATAAACTTAAATTTAAAAGGGTTAAATGGCGCTGCCCACTCTTGAGAGAGATGTGAAGGGGGGGGGGGGGTAAGGAAAGTGTGAAATCCCAGGAACAGATATATCTATGTCGGGTAGCCTGTGGTAGGGCTAGCTCATATATGGTATGAGCTCCCTATATTGGTAACCGTCAGGGATGTAGGTATTCCCTATGGCTTGGAGTACCCTGATTCTGACAGGCAGTAGGTCCAAAAATACCTATACCGTGGCCACTGACCTCCGTGAGGGCCTAGGTAGGGTAGATGAGGTTACGTGGGATATCTCTGTGTAATTGTATTCTACAGAAACGTGTACAAGGTTGTCAGGATCCTGTGCAGTCAAGTGAGTGACTAAATCTCATAAAAAACTCCTGTGCTCTGATGTACTGCTTGTAGGCAAAAACTTGTGTAGTGGTGTGTGGAGTGTGAGCCTCCTGTGCCCTGATGTACCCCAAGTGGGTAATAAAAATATAGGTGAATAAACTCAAAATTACCACAATATAAAAAAGTGTATATCTCAATGCAAATGACAAATAATATAAAATGCTGTTAAAAATACGTGAAAAAAATCGCAACAATGTCCTTATTGGGCACCAATAAAAGAGTGGTATGTGAGCCCAATACTCTCCAATAGTCCTATAGGTATTTCTTAACCTACTGCCTGTCAGAATCAGGGTTCTCCAAACCATAGGGAACATGTACATCCCTGACGGTTACCAATATAGGGAGCTCATACCATATATGAGCTAGCCCTACCACAGGATACAGGACATAGATATACCTCTTCACATCTCAAGAGTGGGTAGCTCCATTTAACCCTTCATTATTAAACATATAACACAGGCCTCTACTTTGGGACACTACAGGGAGGCAGCAGCCCTTACCCCCTACCTCAAAGCAGATTTTCATCATTATATTACATTTAGAAGAGTCAACTTTACAATTCAAATTCAAATCTCAACAAATATTAGCCTCCTCATGACGACCATACGCAAAAATGCGGGCTCAGCTCGAAGCAGTTGTACCGGGGTGATGCCCGCAGTTGCAGGCATCACCCAGTACTTCAGAGCCGGTGGTTGACTTTCTCCTAATAACCAATGTGACTAAGAAGCCGCTTGGTTGTTATCCCAAGCGGCGGGAAGGGACATCCCCCTCCCACCGCCTTCTGTAGCTCTTAAGCCCCACCAGGAGACCCAATCGAACAGCCGAAACATCCACTGGCTGGCCGGAAAACCGAACAAAGCTGGAATTGGATCTAGTAAGCTGTAAGCGATGTCATGACATCACTTCCGGTCTACAGAAGACTTAAAGGCACAGAATTTAAACAAAATTACAGTATTCAAAACAGCCAAACTTGGCGTTTTGAATGCTTTTAAGTGCAAAGGAGGGATTTGGGGTCTCATAGACCCCAGTTCCCTCCATAAAGAGTACCTGTCACTGCCTATTACTGTCACAAGGGATGTTTATATTCCTTCTGACAGCAATAAAAGGGACAGTGAAAAAATAAAATAAATAAGATAAAAATAAAATAAAATGTAAAGCCTTTTTCTGACATTTGTTGCTTACAAGTTAAAAACAGTATTTTTTGCTGGAAAATTACTTAGAGCCCCCAAAGATTATATTTATATTTCTTAGTAGAGACCCTAGAGAATAAAATGGCAGTCACTGCAATATTTTATGACACCAAGTATTTGCGCAGCGGTCTTTCAAACGCAATTTTTTGTATAATGTGAAAGATGAGGTTACGCCGTGTTAATAGATACCTCACACATCATGCTTTAAAATCGCGCATACTCGTGGAATGGCGACAAACTACGGTTTTAAAAAATCTCTACGGGCGAAACTTTAAACATTTCTACAGGTTACCAGTTTAGAGTTTGTAAGCAACAAGTGTCAGAAAAAGGCTTATGCCGCGTACACACGATCGATCAAACCGATGAGAATGGTCTGATGGACCGTTTTCATCGGACCAAACCGATTGTGTGTGGGCCCCATCGGTTATTTATCCATAGGTTAAAAAAAAGCAATCTTGTTTTAAATTTAACCGATGGATACCTAACCGATAGAACAAAACAGATCGTTTGTAGGCACGTCCATCGGTTAAAAATCCACGCATGCTCAGAATCAAGTTGACGCATGTTCGGAAGCATTGAACTTCGTTTTTTTCAGCACGTCGTTGTGTTTTACGTCACCACGTTCTGACACGATCGGTTTTTTAACTGATGGTGTGTAGGCACGACTGACCATCAGTAAGCTTCATCGGTTAACCGATGACAACGGTCCATCAGACGGTTCTCATCGGTTTGACCGATCGTGTGTATGCGCCATTAGGCATGAAGGGGTTACACTGTTGGCAAATGGTTCTTCCATTGCAATACACCATAGTAAAACATTATTCCTCACTCAATTATAGACAGCTAAAGCTATTTCTGCTTATTCTGCTTCTTGCTTTTGTATGGTCCCATTCATCTTTCATGGGTAGAACACAATGCCCTGCTCTTCTGCATAAACCAGTCTATTAGCTCAACTGTCATCTGGTTTTCTACTCAGCAAAATATTTGTTATTTACTGCATTTATAAAGCACAATCAACAGTCAAATTTGCAGAGTCAAGAAACATCCACTGACACTCACCAACATCCGTTTTTAATGGAAAAATTATGCTTACTGTAGCATTCAATGTATTTATAACCCAATCAAAGTCACAGACACTGCGCATACTGCAGGCATGTTTTGAAGTGGATGATTACATATTACAGCGAAAAGAAAAAGCTAGCAAAGGTTTTCATATTCTTTAAGATCATATTTTATGATTAGCAGTATAAAGTTTATAACAGTAGTATTGAATGTCAAATAGAGCACATACAGCATACAAAACAGGACAGTCTAGACCAGTGTTTCTCAACCTTTTTTCAGTTGGGGCGCCCTTGAAAAGTATTTTCAGTCTCGAGGCACCCCTGTCCAAAGCTTGGTTCACGGTCATGTGTGTCGCAGAACGCACGCAATAAAGCACTCGTTCCTAACACGCACACAAATGCTCTGCTCTTTAGGAGTGCCATTAATTCTTAATGGTACCCCAAACACTGGCAAACAAAGGTGTTTTTGGTTCGGCATAATTAAAAAAAAGGGTTGGGGTCTTCTTTCATTGCATTTCTGCAGGTAGGGCAGACCTTTGAAATAATGGGCTGCCCATTTGGTCGCACAGATGTGAACCAAAGGCTTGTTCACATGTGAGGTTGGAGGGTGGTAAATCCAGGTGGTTGAGCATTTTTTACCACCCCAAACTGCTCCCCCTTTAGCTGCACACATGTTGTGGCTGCAGCTGGAAGTATATACCCCCAGGTGAATGGGGCTGCACTTTAACCACCCCGCAACTGTGCATTGCATGCGATTGCGGTTTGGTGATGCTGCATTTACGGGGTTAAAACAGGTGGTTAGAAGGCAACATATAGCGTTTCGACTCATAAGTCATCATCTGGTCGAAACTAGTCGGGTGGGCCTATCTACGCACACCGCTCAAGTATATGTACTTCCTTTTGATACACGCATTTATGACCATCTAAATGTGAGTGTTCACTTTTTAGTTTTAATTAAAATACTACTCTTGCCAAACGGTATCATGATATGCAAAAAATGTTATTCTAATACGCATGGTACATGGATACCGGACCTCTGCTTTATATATGAATATACGATATACCCATTGATGCTCTGATTGACTGAGATTTCTGGTAAGCCTCCTCTCAACTCAGGTATCCTTTCCACACAGAGGGCTAGATTTCTTGTTGAAATTTTGGCACTTTTTGGACTATATATTTTTTCACTTTGGACTATTTTTTTGTTACTTATTTAATATTGTCACAAACATTTTCTCATTTTATGGACATTGTTCATTCACTAACAGAGGTGATATTATCACGATCAACTCCAGTGATCACATGCTTTATTCAAATGTTATACCCATAGGTGTTCATTTATGGTTTACAGCATAATTTTATATATACACCCGTTTACAAAAATAGCGCTACACTTTTTTTTTTATACAATCCCTCTCCTAGCACATGTTTTTTGGGAGACCCTAGACTTAAAACAGCTTATTTTTCCCTGGATAATGTTGAATGGAGGATAAAGAATAAATCAACTAAGCTATTGGACTTGTGTAATGGTGATACTTTTATCTCTTAATGCATTTCAGGAGTTAAAGGGAGCCCCTATCTTAGAACAACATGATTATTTTAAAATTTGATCCTTCTATGAAACCCGCTTTCCCAAACCTTCAAAATCTCCACTGACCATTTACGAACATATAGGGCCAGATTCATAAAAGAGATACGACGGCGTATCTCCTCATACGCCGTCGTATCTCTGAGATACGAAGGTCGTATCTATGCGCCTGATTCATAGAATCAGGTTACGCATAGATCTCCCCAAGATCCGACAGGTGTAAGTGACTTACACCGTCGGATCTTAGGCTGCAATTCTAGGCCGGCCGCTAGGTGGCGATTCCATTGCGGTCAGCGTAGAATATGGAAATGACTAGTTACACCGATTCACGAACGTACGCTTTGCCCGTTGCTGTAAATTTACGTTGGGAAATTTTAGGGACGGAGCATGCGTAGTACGTTTGGCGCGGTCCCCGCCCCATTTGAATTAGGCGGGCTTGCGCCGGGCGGATTTACGCTACGCCGCCGCAACTTTACAGGCAAGTGCTTTGTGAATCAAGCACTTGCCCGTAAAACTTGCGGCGGTGTAACGTAAATGTAATACGCCGCAGAGTAAGCCGATTCTACCTGAATCTGGCCCATATAATTTAAGTATACAAGAGGGAAAGGTCCTATATCAACTAGGTATAATGGGCCAGATTCAGGTACAATTGCGCCCGTGTAACGTAAGCCGTTTACGTTACACCG
Source organism: Rana temporaria (assembly GCF_905171775.1). NCBI lineage: Eukaryota > Metazoa > Chordata > Amphibia > Anura > Ranidae > Rana > Rana temporaria. Next base: position 402,338,201 of record NC_053490.1, read on the forward strand.
CCGCAAGTTTTCAGTTTTAGTGCCCGATTCACAAAGCACTTACCTGGAAACTTGCGGCGGTGTATCGTAAACACGTCCGGCGCAAGGCGGTCCAAATCGAATGGGCGGGTACAATTTAAATTAGGCGCGCTCCCGCGCCGCAGCCAATGGTGAATGCTCCGTTTAAAAATTCCCACCGTGCTTTGCGCGAACTGACGTCATTCATGCGATCAGCGACGTGCGTAGCGTACTTCCGTATTCCCGGACGTGTTACGCAAACGACGTGAAATTTAAAATTTCGACGCGGGAACGACGGCCATACTTTAGACAGCAATACGTTTGCTGTCTAAAGTTAAGGCACCCAAAACGACGACTAACTTTGCGACGGGAAACTAGACTAGCGGCGACGTAGCGAATGCGAAAAACCGTTGTGGATCGCCGTAACTCCTAATTTGCATATCCGACGCTGGTTTACGACGCAAACTCCCCCCAGCGGCGGCCACGGTACTGCATCCTAAGATCCGACAGTGTAAAACAATTACACCTGTCGGATCTTAGGGATATCTATGCGTAACTGATTCTATGAATCAGTCGCATAGATACTCTGAGAGATACTCCGTCGTATCTGAGATACTCCGTCGTATCTCCTTTGTGAATCTGGACCACTGATCTTAACACCTCTACTCCTTTTACGATAAATTACCATATCGAATGGAAAGCTGAAATAAACACACAGTTGACCATTACAGAATGGTCTTTTAGGGGGGTCAACCTACACTTACTAAATCACTGACAATTAATGTAATCTACCCAGAAGTCTCTCCAAACTGCTTTAGGGGTTGTCCAATTCCAGGGACATTCCTCCACATATTTTGGGAGTGTGAACAGTTATCACCTACATGGAAGGAAGTTTTTTCCCTTATCCATAGTCTTGCAGGTAAAAACATTGTTCTTACCCACCTTAACTGTTTGCTATTTCAAAGTGTTCCAGATATACACCCACCTCTTCTATCAATTAATCCACATGATATGTGTCGCCACACACTGGACAATTGTATACCATTGGAAATCTAGAGTTGTACCCTTTTCAAAAGTATTAGTGAGAATAGAAGATATTAAATCAGAGTTTCACCCAAAAATGAAACTTCCGCTTTTCGGAATCCTCCTCCCCTCCGGTGTCACATTTGGCACCTTTCAGGGGGGAGGAGGGAGCAGATACCTGTGTAATCCAGATATTTGCTGCCACTTCCAGGCATAGGTCCCCTCGGCGAGCTACACCACTTCGTCAATCCCGCTGTTTTCTGTGAGACACACAGGTCCCAGAAGACAGCAGGGACCAGTGGAATCGCGCAGTGTGTTTTGGCTTCACTTCCTTATCCCCTTACCGAAGATGGCGGCGCCTCCACCCGAGAGCCGAGGGACAGGTCGGCTTCGGGGGCTGACATCGCGGGCGCCCAGGACAGGTAAGTGTCCTAATATTAGGCAGTATTTCTAGCTGCTGACTTAAAAAAAAAAAATGCCGGAACTCCGCTTTAAGCTCATGGAGAATATTTTCCAAACAATCAATAATACCAAGAAAGGAAATGGTTTATTTAGAGGGCATCAATTAATGCATAGATTTCAAACAGATACCTCCATCCTCCATATGACTGTAACCTAATGTTTATTTTTATATAAAAAATGTCTTTGTTTCCATTTTTTTTTATTCTATTGTTGTTTTCCTTCTATAACAATGACACTTTGTTATTATGCCACATAAGATAGCCATCTGTTTATAAGAACACACATTTTCAGTGTATCCATAGTTGACTACTTCTCATATGTATGTTCTAGGGCTGTTACTGATTAACATTTTTGATTAATTGATTTTTTTAATTGTTTAAACGACTAATTTCGATTAATTATAACGCATATACATTTTTCGGAGGACCACCATATATAGTCCCCACTGTAATATTCACAGACATCTCCCCCACTGTTATATCCACAGACATCTCCCCCACTGTAATATCCACAGACATCTCCTCACTGTAATATCCACAGACATCTCCCCCACTGTAATATCCACAATTACCCTCACTGTAATATTCCCAGACATCTCCCCCACTGTAATATCCACAGACATCTCCCCCACTGTAATATCCAGACATCTCCCCCACTGTAATATCCACAGACATCTCCCCCACTGTAATATCCACAGACATCTCCCCCCACTGTAATATCCACAGACATCTCCCCACTGTAATATCCACAGACATCTCCCAACTGTAATATCCACAGACATCTCCCCACTGTAATATCCACAGACATCTCCCCCACTGTAATATCCACAGACATCTCCCCACTGTAATATCCACAGACATCTCCCCCACTGTAATATCCACAATCACCCCCCACTGTAATATCCACAATCTCCCCCACTGTAATATCCACAGACATTTCCCCTACTGTAATATCCACAGACATCTCCCCACTGTAATCCACAGACATCTCCCACTTTAATCCACAGACATCTCTCTACTGTAATATGGTCCACATCTCCCACACTGTATAGGAAGATTAGTGCTTGCTTAGTCTTACCAGAGAAGCTGGCCGAACACGAGCAGTTGAGGCGTGACGTCAGTGCGCCGCTCTAGGCTCACCTAGGCCATCGCTGGGTGGGCCAAGATAGCTGCCGCTGCGGGAGCTAGGCCAAAGCCGCGGCCTTTCCTATGGCCGAGGCAGCAGCGGAGCTCCGCAGATAACGTGGTTTGCCGACATGCATATGGTGACCAGTTCGGATCATGGATCATTTACGATCCGTTGCACCACTAGTACCGCTAATTTTAATCGATCAAAAAAATAAACGATTAATCAAGGATTTAATCTTTCATTTCCACAGCCCTAGTATGTTCCATTATTGTTGCTTCAAATATTTGTAAGAAAACCTGTTTTTCAATAAAATTGTATTCAATAAAAATATTTAAAATTGGACTACACTGCATCATATAAAAAGTAAAAAATGTTATGCTTACGGGTCTGTTCGATTCTTCTTCTCATCGGCAATTGCTAGATTTTTACAGCTCTTCACCAGAACATTCAAAGCACCAGTTTTATAGCTGTAACTAAGATTGAGTACAAGTTCTCCAGAGACTTTTGCATTATCATAGTCCCAACCTTCACTGTAGACACTTGTCATGCTATTAAGACTTGTCTGCAAAAAGAGAAGGGAGAAAAAAAAAATATTCCATGAAGTGATCCAGTACTTAAAGAAATCGGGCATGTTGTCTCCTAGCATCAAAAGTAAATATTAAACAGTAGTGACATGTTTTACCAGTTGTTAACTTATAGCACAATCATTTCTGAAAATAAATCACTAAAGTTGTTTGAGTTAGAAAAAATACCCATACATCGCTGACTGCTTCCGTCGTTAGGGTGCACGCATGTGCGCCCCCTCTGCTGTCACCTGCTGTAATTGTACACAGCGGGAGCCTGTTAGCAAGTCCTGACCAATGATTCACACCTGGACCTGCTGATCGGCTGTGTACAATCACATCCCAGAGCTTTGTGTTGACAATCAACACAGAGGTGGGGGCGTGGCCGGACTGGGCAAGAAGATGGACGCTTGAGTGCTGAGCTCCTGCCACCTCAGAGCAATCAGCCTCCATTAGCTGTGTTCCGACACCCCACCTGCAATTACCGTGATGGGAACATCATCGAGACACACCTCAACCTCTCGCTCCCGCTCCCCGAGGGCACCGGCGGACTCTCAGGGACAGAACATACCGGACATGTTCCGATCATCAAGGGGGAACATGGCGTCTTCCCGCCTCAACACTGCCCAGCACTCGGCGCCTACCTCTCAAAATGCTGCTTCAGAAATAATACTAACGGCGCCCCCGGTCTCCTCCTTCCCGACACCGGCAGACAACTCACGACCCGATGTCCCGTTGCCTCAACTGAACATCCTAGACCTCCGAGCCATAGCAACGGACATCAAGGACACTCTCTCGGCGGCCATCGCGGATTTGAGAATTGACATCCGCTCCCTCACAGACAGGGTGGCGGTGACTGAAAAAGCTCTAGAAGCCCACGACCAGGTGCTGACCAGAACCACCACCAAAGTCGATGATCACACCCTCCAGCTCCGGGACATCAACAGGCATTTGGAGGACCTGGACAACCGGGGACGCCGCCGGAACCTGAGAATACGCGGCCTGCCTGAGTCGGTGGAAGGGGACCAGGTTCAACGTGAAGTGACTGACATCTTCAATGGCATCCTGGGCAGACCCCCGCAAACCCCTATACCCATGGAAAGGATCCATCGCGCCCTACGCCCTAAGGGCAGAGACACAGACCCACCCAGGGACGTGGTGTGCTGCCTGGTGGACTACAGGCTTAAGGAGGACATCCTGCAGAGAGCTAGAAGCCAGAGGCTCCTACATGAGGGGATCCCGATCCAGCTATACCAGGACCTGTCGGGGATCACGCTCCAACACCGCCGGGACCTGCGTCCACTGCTGGACGCCCTTAGAGCGCAAGATACCCGCTACAAGTGGAAGTACCCCTTCTGCTTGTCGGCTACGCATCGCGGCAAAACAGCCCTGTTGAGAGTCCCAGAGGATCTCCCGCATTTTTGTGAGGCGATGGGCCTGCCTTTGATATCAGTACCTGACTGGTACGCCCCATATCGCAGGTCAGTGGGCAGATGGAGCAAACCATCGGAGGTCCCGATGGACACCCAAGCCACCCGATACCGCAGGCGCAGGTCCCCGTCAGACCAGAGGCACCCTCCCGGCTCCCAGGACCCCAGAGAATCCCGTGGCTCTCCAGCAGCTCCGGGTGCCCGGCGAGCAAGAAGAGACTGCTAAAGTCACACGCGCAGGTACAATGTACAGAACTGTGTCTAATCAATTAGCCCTGTTTTGACTGTTTTTACAACCGGACGGCCTAACTTCCAGGTTTTTACACTGGCTTTGTCAGCGTTGGTTTTGGACTGCCCAGTGGACGTAACCCCTCAGGAGCCCAACAGCGAAGGGCGGTCCCATTATAGAATTGAACTGCGACAGCCCTCTACTCTTCCCGCCTTCTAGCCAGCAAGACGACGTAGAGAACGTCGCGTCAAGCGTCACAGAGCTGCGCAAACTCCACCGCATACTACATTGCCCAAGATGCCGAGCGGGACCACGTCACAAGTGCGCTCCAGATACGCCCAAGCATTCCCCGACCTTGCAGCACTTCCGGTATCACCCGGAGGTCCGCCGAACGGTCACCGGAGTGACCGCCACACCCCAGCGACACCGTGACACTAGAGACTACTCCTCACATCGCAGCCACATGTCAGCACAGACGCTGCCGCCCCTAAACCGGGCGGGCGCTCCTCCACCCCTCGCACACCAGCCCGGAACTCCAGATGATCACCATTGGGACTCTCCCCCCCTCACCACGGCCCCCCGTACACATACACCACTTGGAGGGACCTTCTGCTCTTGGGAACTAGATCCACACCAGCAGACTTTAGAGCGCAGTGCAACATGTGGCAGAGAACCGTCTCGCACTGCCTTCCGGATCCCGGATACATCAGGACATCACGCGGTCAAACTCAGCAGGTCAGCAGCGACCTTGCCTCACTTACCAGGTCGCCACCCTGAAGCTTGGGGCGAGGCGGTAGTACCCCCCCCCCTAGTTCTGGACTCACCATAATAGGTAATACGCTGGGGGGGCTCGGAGTACTCCGGTATAAACTCATGCACTGGGAATTGGGGGGGGGGAGGGGAATATGCGGAATGTTGTGGCTAAATTGACCCCCCCAAAGGGCCCGATTGGGGGTGGACCGCACAGGGCACTCTATAACTCCCTAATCTGCTTACTGTTAGGAATGTCTCTACATGGCTGATAGAGTATGCTTGAGGGCGTCACTGAGGGGCAAGATGACTCTAAGAGCGCAGCGTAGGCGCCCCACACTGCTGCCGGCGGTCTCGCGTCAGGGAGCGGAATATCGGCCCTGCTAGCAACCGCACGTACCCCTGCGGCCGAAGGGTGAGCTCTGGATAGGGCCCGAAGGGCAGCCCCCGATAGGTGTGAAGGGCCCGGGAGGGTGGGCATAGCACGAGTGGGGGCTACTGGCCAATTATGACACAGGGATGAAACCACCTCCTGTCAAAAAAAAAAAAAAAAAAAAAAAAAAAAGGCGTAGGGCATAGACGGACGGGGCTTTGATCCCGCGCGTCCTCGACATACCTTCTGGGAGGGCTAGCACACCCCATAGAACAGACGGATTGGTTAACACACCTGCTCTGGGGTGGCATACAGTTACTCTCGCTTACTTTGGATAGTTATTGTTAGTGTTATATACTGCGAACCAGTTGCTCGGACCCCACCGATTGCCCAGGGCCGGGTCGACCCCCACACAGTGGTGGTCTGGTGTTCTGACACTCCGGCTGGAGTGGAGGAGCACGGTACACTCTGTACCTCACCGATTGGTTCTGTACAAAGTGGGTGACTGGACGTTGTCCTTTCCCCAATCGGTTACATTGCCTGTTAGGCCTGTAGGGCGCAGGCACCTATAGACCCCTCGACTCTTTCCCCCCCCCCCATTCCCCCCCCCCCCCTTTTTTTTTTTTTTTTTATCTCTTCACAGCTCTAAGCAATGCCGGGCACACATACTGACTCACTGCCGGACCAGGGTGGGCCACGGCCCCTGGAACACCTTAAACTGTACTCACTTAACGCTCGCGGACTCAACACCCCCGAAAAACGCTCCCGAATCCTAGATCTGCTTAGAAAAGAGAGACCGCAGATCGCTTTAATACAAGAGACCCATTTCAGGTCCGACAGCATCCCTAAATTACAGGACCGCAACTACCCAACAGCTTACCACGCCTCAAACGACGTTGCAAAGTCAAAAGGGGTCTCCATTCTACTATCCAGACAATGCCCCTTACAAGTTACAGAAGTTCAGCGGGACCCACTGGGTAGATTTCTTTTCATTAAGGGTACCATACACGACTTACCATACACAATCGCAAATATTTATGCTCCTAACTCACAACAGGTCTCCTTCTTCCGCTCGGTTTTTTATCAATTGACTGCCTTCCAATCTGGCACGCTAGTCGTTGGGGGCGACTTTAATGTACCTCTGACACCCGCGCTTGACACATCTAACGGCTCCTCCTGCCTGTCATACAGGGCGTTGCGAGCAATAAAAACACAACTGGCGACGCTCACATTGCACGACGCCTGGCGCACACTCCATCCGAATGTCAAGGATTTCACGTACTTTTCCTCTTTGCATAATAAGTACTCGCGTTTGGACTACTTTTTCATCTCACAGAACGATCTCACCTCCCTAGCGTCCACTACTATTGGGCCCATGCTGCTGTCGGATCATCACCCGATCGCAGTAACTCTGACGATCCCTTCCTACCGCACTAGATCGAGGATATGGAGACTGGATGACTCCCTGTTGCTCGACCCGGACAACTCCAGACAGGCCTCTGAAACCCTAGCACATTACTTCAGGGAAAATGGGGCGGGGGAAACATCACAAACCACGATCTGGGCGGCACACAAGTGCGTAATCCGGGGGGTTTTTATCGCACTGCTCGCCAAACGCAATAAGCTACGGAAAACACACATACTTGCACTAACTGACCGAATTGCGCGACTTGAAAGCGCCCACAAACGCACGTTGGCGACAAACACGTACACTGAACTGCTAGCGGCCAGGGAAGAACTCCTGGAGGAAATCCAGAAGTCTCTGAAACGTAGATACGCCCTGACTAATAAACTCTTCTACCAGTTCGGGAACAAGGCAGGGAAGCTCTTAGCGTCGGCCCTCCAGAAAAAAAGAGCAGCCCATAGAATACACGCTATATCATCCGCGTCAGGGACCACGGTCACGAACTCGGACGACATCGCGGCCCAATTCATGCAATACTTTTCTAAACTCTACAACCTACCCGCACAACCGACCCCTACCCTTGCAGCTACCCGTCGTACGCTTATTGACCAATTCCTAACGGAGTACGGACCCGTCATTGACCCACTGGACGACCAGTCACAACTGGACGCCCCCATTACGATGGAGGAAGCCCAGAGCGCCCTAAAACAAATGAAAGCTGGAAAAAGCCCAGGCCCAGACGGCCTACCGGTTTGTTACTACAAGACTTTTGCCGACGTACTTCTCCCACACTTTCTGACTGTATTTAACGACCTCCCGACCTCCACTCAGCACGCAAAAGACCTACTTAATGCACACATCTCCCTAATCCCCAAACCGGGCAAAGATGCCTCCATAGTATCGAGCTACCGGCCAATCTCGCTGCTCAATGTCGACGTGAAACTTTACGCCAAAATCCTAGCAAACCGCCTGCTCCCACTCCTCCCTACCATCATCTCTCTAGACCAGGTAGGTTTTGTCCCTGGAAGGGAAGCCAGGGACAACACCATAAAGGCACTTAATATACATCACTGGTTGAAGTCCTCCAGGGGGAGGGGATTCCTCCTCTCATTGGACGCGGAGAAGGCGTTTGACAGAGTGGCCTGGGACTACATGGAGGCAGTGCTTAGAAGACTGGGTCTCCCGCCTCGCCTTATCCAGATGATAATGGCACTGTACTCTGTACCGACGGCATGTGTCAGAGTGAATGGCCGGCTGTCAGACGCCTTCTCCCTCACAAATGGCACGCGACAAGGATGCCCATTATCCCCAATAATTTTTGTACTCACAATGGAACCACTGCTGCGCAGACTGCGGGATAACCCAACGATCAGGGGCATTGAGGTTGGCGGTAAATGTTGCAAAGTAGCGGCGTACGCAGATGATGTGCTCTTATTCCTGTCCGACCCTATCACGACCATCCCCAATCTGTTACTCGACTTCCAGAAATTCAAACTCCTCTCCAACCTCCAAATAAATTTCGACAAGTCTTTGGCTCTAAATGTGTCCCTCCCAGATTCATTGGTCTCACACTGCAAGCGATCCTTCCCATTTAGATGGGAGACACGTAGTATTACCTACCTGGGTATCAAAATACCTCCCGACTTAAAGGACCTTTTTGCCCTTAACTTCCTTCCTGCTCTACAGGCTATCAAGGAGGACTTGCAGTGTTGGACCAAGGGGCATATCTCGTGGTTTGGGAGAGCGGCGGTGCTTAAAATGAATGTCCTGCCTAGAATCTTGTACCTGCTGCAGGCCATACCAATTGCTCTGCCACAGTCGTTCCTTACTGCTGTCAAACAGTGCTGCAGGGTTTTCCTCTGGGCCGGCCGCCCCCCTCGATTAAGCTGGGAGAAATTGATAGTGCCAAAACTAAAAGGAGGGCTGGGACTACCTGACATTACCCTTTACCACAGGGCGTGCCAGTTGACGAGGGTGGTGGACTGGCACCTCCATGCCGGTAGCAAGGATTGGGTGGCAGTGGAGAATGAACTTTTATCATTTCCCATCGCCCATCTCCCATGGATTGAGGCACACTCAGTCCCTAAACCGTGCATGGAACACCCCCTAATAGGACCCACGCTCAGGAATTTTAGAACGGTATGCCGTAAATCTGGTCTGTCACCGGCACCCGGGCCGATGACTCCCCTGATTCTTAACCCAAACTTCCCTCCCAGCATTGCAGCTAGCGACCCCACGGCATCCCCCGACCCCACTCAGGCGCGCACCAGTCACTTCTTTCGAAATGGAATCCTGCTTTCCCAGACCGAAATGACCGCCGCGCTCCCGCAGTTGACTATACCATTCTTTAAATTTCTCCAAATAAGACATTTCCTGGGAGGTGCACGGACGCCCATGACATGGTCCCGGGACTTAGCCCCGATAGAACAGATATGTGCCACAAACCGGCCACAACGCCATTTAATCTCCACGCTATACTCCCTACTACTGTCAAAGGTGCCTACCACTGACCAATTCCAATCCTCATGGAACTCAGACCTATCCCTTGACTTGTCAGACGAAGACTGGGACCGCATTTGGGAATATACCCACAAGGGATCAGTCAATGTGTCGGCCCAGGAGAATAGATACAAACTATGCACGCGCTGGTACCGCACCCCGGAAAAATTACATAAAATCTTCCCTGCAGTTCCCGCAGCGTGCTGGCGGTGTGGTAAAGACACGGGCTCGCTCCTCCACATATGGTGGGAGTGCCCAGTGATAGTGCCGTTTTGGAAGGCGGTCCACGAGAGTATCATACAGATCACTACTTATTATTTAGAGTTTGCACCGGCACAATACCTATTGCACCACACAGTCATACCTCGGAAGCACTACCGTAAGTCCCTAACACTACACCTGGTCAATGCAGCCACACAATGTGTCCCCTTGAGATGGAAATCCACATCTGCCCCCACCCTTCAGGACTGGCACCTTCGGGTGCAGAAAATAGACGACATGGAACAACTCATCCATCGTGCCAAGGACACACATGACAAATACCGAGAAACATGGGCATGTTGGACGCACTATAGGGAATCCGGTACCTTGGTGGACCCACCACCCCCTGCAGACGCATCCACGAATCCGCCTTTGGGACAGTGAAGTCTCTGTCCCACAGCCAGATGGTCTCCTGTCGCCCGGTTTGAGGTTCCGGCCACTACCTCGCCTCTCTCCTTTTTTTTTTTTTTTTTTTTCTCTCTTCCCTCTCCTCCCCTATCTCGCTCCCCCCCCCCGCTTCCCTTACCCCCTGCCCACATCATTCACTGCTGGTGTCCTGCTTCGGGGGCCCGCTTGTTTTCAGGATATTATGGTATCGTTTCTATACTGTTCTTTTGTTCATTGTATGTATTCATGATTGACACAGTCTGACCTTACTTATCTGTACCTTTTCCTGTACATCACATGCTGGACTACTGGTTGCATCCAGTAAGAGCAATAGTTGTATATCTTGCTGAATCCTCAATAAAAATGTTTTTAACAAAAAAAAAAAAAAAACACAGAGCTCTGTACAGAGGGAAACCGAGAAACTTGACGGGCGAGACACATCTTTTTCCTCAACAAGTTCCTTGTTAGGCTTGTCGAGGAACTCAACAAGCTTGCTTTGCATACACACTGTCAAGTCAAAATCTCCTCGTTCTCAAACGCGGTGACGTACAACACATGCAATGGCAGGGGAAGTTCGATTCCACTGGCACAACCCTTGGGGCTGCTTTTGCTGATCTCATGTTACTGCGTGTTAAGTAAACGTTTGGTCGGAGACGATTTGCACTTTTCAGTCTGTTACAGCGTGAAAAATGTGTTATCTCCATTACAAATGTTACTTTTACTCCCGTTTCATATTTTATTCTGAGAATGCGAGGGTTTCTTAGCATACACACGCTCGAGTTTCTCGTCGAAAACCAGCCCGACGAGGAACACGACGAGGAAATTGAGACTCCCGTCGAGGAAAAAGAGAACTTGTTCTCTTTTTTTCTCGTCGAGTTCCTCGACAGTTTCCTTGATGAAAAACATACACACAACCGGTTTCCTCAGCAAAAAAGCTCTGCCATCAAGTTTCTTGATGGATTCTGTCGAGGAAACCGGTCGTGTGTACGAGGCCTGAGAGATCTATTAGTAAAAGCAGCACACTTTACACATTTTACACATTTAGGCACACATTAAACCCCTTGATCACCTAGTTAACCTTTCCCCAGCCAGTGTCATTAGTAGAGTGACAATATATATTCGATAGATAGATAGATAGATAGATAGATAGATAGATAGATAGATAGATAGATAGAGGTGTAACTAGAATCTTCAGGGCCCGGTGCAAGAAACCACAATGGGCCCCCCTGCTCCCCTTCCATCTGAGCCCCGAGCTTACTATTTTGGGAGGGTCTCCATGGACATCCTTCCAAAACCGCGCTTCCCGCATACCCCCTGGGGCATGCATCCAGCTGATCACAGTTGCCCTTTACCATGTGATCAGCTGATCACATGTAAACAGACTTGCCGGTTATCCGCAGCCCTTTCCTCCCACGCTATGTCTCTGTTAGGAAGGGACTGCAGCAGTGATCAAATACCACCAAAAGAAAGCGAAATTCGTATGAAAAAAAATGATAACAATTTTGTTTGGGTACAGTGTTGCATGACTGCGCAATTACCAATTAAAGTAGCGCAGTGCTTAATGGAACAAAATGGCCTGGTCATGAAGGTGGTAAAATCTTCTGGAGCTCAGGAACCATCTATGATAGCAATATGGAAACTGCCAAAGCTCTCGACTCAAAGGTACTGCTTTGCTGCCTAGCAAATTTGGACATTACAGGTCTCAGTGCCTTTTAAAACAAGTCAATTCTGTCAGCCTCCATTTTTTATCTTTAAAACAAGTCGGCTCAGCCGCCATACAGGGAGTGCAGAATTATTAGGCAAGTTGTATTTTTGAGGATTCATTTTATTATTGAACAACAACCATGTTCTCAATGAACCCAAAAAACTCATTAATATCAAAGCTGAATATTTTTGGAAGTAGTTTTTAGTTTGTTTTTAGTTTTAGCTATTTTAGGGGGATATCTGTGTGTGCAGGTGACTTTTACTGTGCATAATTATTAGGCAACTTAACAAAAAAAAATATATACCCATTTCAATTATTTATTTTTACCAGTGAAACCAATATAACATCTCAACATTCACAAATATACATTTCTGACATTCAAAAACAAAACAAAAACAAATCAGTGACCAATATAGCCACCTTTCTTTGCAAGGACACTCAAAAGCCTGCCATCCATGGATTCTGTCAGTGTTTTGATCTGTTCACCATCAACATTGCGTGCAGCAGCAACCACAGCCTCCCAGACACTGTTCAGAGAGGTGTACTGTTTTCCCTCCTTGTAAATCTCACATTTGATGATGGACCACAGGTTCTCAATGGGGTTCAGATCAGGTGAACAAGGAGGTCATGTCATTAGTTTTTCTTCTTTTATACCCTTTCTTGCCAGCCACGCTGTGGAGTACTTGGACGCGTGTGATGGAGCATTGTCCATCATGAAAATCATGGTTTTCTTGAAGGATGCAGACTTCTTCCTGTACCACTGCTTGAAGAATGTGTCTTCCAGAAACTGGCAGTAGGACTGGGAGTTGAGCTTGACTCCATCCTCAACCCGAAAAGGCCCCACAAGCTCATCTTTGATGATACCAGCCCAAACCAGTACTCCACCTCCACCTTGCTGGCGTCTGAGTCGGACTGGAGCTCTCTGCCCTTTACCAATCCAGCCACGGGCCCATCCATCTGGCCCATCAAGACTCACTCTCATTTCATCAGTCCATAAAACCTTAGAAAAATCAGTCTTGAGATATTTCTTGGCCCAGTCTTGACGTTTCAGCTTGTGTGTCTTGTTCAGTGGTGGCCGTCTTTCAGCCTTTCTTACCTTGGCCATGTCTCTGAGTATTGCACACCTTGTGCTTTTGGGCACTCCAGTGATGTTGCAGCTCTGAAATATGGCCAAACTGGTGGCAAGTGGCATCTTGGCAGCTGCACGCTTGACTTTTCTCAGTTCATGGGCAGTTATTTTGCGCCTTGGTTTTTCCACATGCTTCTTGCGACCCTGTTGACTATTTTGAATGAAACGCTTGATTGTTCGATGATCACGCTTCAGAAGCTTTGCAATTTTAAGAGTGCTGCATCCCTCTGCAAGATATCTCACTATTTTTGACTTTTCTGAGCCTGTCAAGTCCTTCTTTTGACCCATTTTGCCAAAGGAAAGGAAGTTGACTAATAATTATGCACACCTGATATAGGGTGTTGATGTCATTAGACCACACACCTTCTCATTACAGAGATGCACATCACCTAATATGCTTAATTGGTAGTAGGCTTTCGAGCCTGTACAGCTTGGAGTAAGACAACATGCATAAAGAGGATGATGTGGTCAAAATACTCATTTGCCTAATAATTCTGCACTCCCTGTATTTCTATTCTCACTGGTTACTTTATCACAAAAATCTAACAGCTATACTGAGCACAAGGAAGACAAGCTTCCAATAAATTGGCCTTCTGCTGAGTAATCCATCCCATTTGTATTTTTATAACAGCTTAAGCATTGCCTATTCTTTTTCAAGCAGAAGCTTGAAATCCATCCCTAATCTCCCAAGAGCTTAGCAATAGTCACAAGGTAACAAGCCTTTGAATTAGTTGCTATTGATTTCTTTTAGAAAGACTTTACAGCAGGTGAGCACGCTAATGTACCATCGAGATTTAATCGAGCTGTTAATCTAATCACATTTGTGAGGAGAATGCTATATGTTTAGTGTAAAAACTTCAGGACGAAAATAGAAAGTACAAAATGAAGGGCTTATCAACAATTGAAGATGTCACTGCCACTCCTCTGAATAGCGATTCACAGTGGAAGCGATATTTCGCCTCCCCCACCTGTTTTATCCTTTGAAAGGCTGCAAGTGCACCACAACCAAGTGCATTACACTTCAATAAGTCACAACAGGCAGTAGCACAACCCCTTATATATGACCTGTGTTATCATTTCTATCGCAGCACATGTTCCACCCCCTCCCAACTGTCCCTGATTTTGAGGGACTGACCCTCATTCCCTCTTTCCTCCTTATTTTGGTTTCAACTATACAGTTTTATAAAAAAAACGCACTACTTATCTATCCAAAAGTATTTTCCAGTGCTAAACCTTTCATCCAATTTCTAAATGGCTGAATAAGTAAATTTCAAAAGCCAGTATAAAGAATTAGTAGTGGTAAAAAAAGCACTTGTGGGTTTAACTAATCATTTTTTGGTATAATTTCCCTTTAAGAGGGCGTGGCACAGCAATTAACCACTTCCATACAGGGCTTTTATACACACATCCATACCAGGCCTATTTTGGCACTTCTCTCCTACATGTACAAATCATAATTTTTTTGCTAGAAAATTACGCAGAACCCCCAAACATTATATATGTTTTTTTTAGCAGACACCCTAGGGAATAAAACTACGGTCATTGAAACGTTTTATCTTGCACGGTATTTGCGCAATAATTTTTCAAACGCCTTTTTTTTGGAAAAAAATAGTTTCATGAATTAAAAAAATAACAAAACAGTAAAGTTAGCCCAATTTTTTTGTAAAATATGAAAGATGATGTTACACCGAGTAAATAGATACCTAACATGTCACGCTTTAAAATTGCGCACACTCATGGAATGGCGCCAAACTTCTGTACTTAAAAATCTCCATAGGCAACGCTTTGACATTTTTTACAGGTTACCAGTTTAGATTTACAGAGAAGGTCTAGTGCTAGAATTGTTGCTGGCACTCTAACGCACGCGGCGATACCTCACATATGTGGTTTAAACGGCGTTTACATATGTCGGCGGGACTTGCGTGTGCGTTCGCTTCTGCGCGCGAGCTACTGGGGACAGGGGTGTTAAAAAAATATGTTTTTTATTTCTTTTTTTACATATTTATTTATTTTTTTACACTTTTTTTTTATTTTTTATTATCACTTTTATTCCTATTACAAGGAATGTAAACATCCCTTGTATTAGGAATGTGTGTGACAGGTACTCTTTATGGAGAGATGCGGGGTCAATAAGACCCCACATCTCTCCTCCAGGCTGGAAAGCATGAAATCGGTGAAAAAAAAATCACCGATCTCATGATAACTGTTGCTTAGCAGCTGCAATTGCGGCTTTGTTTACTTACGGGGACCCGGGCGTGACGTCATCACATCGCGCCCGGGTCCTCCGACGGTCATAGAGATGACTGGTGACCATCTGGTCACCAGTCATCTCCATGCTTCCTGCCAGCGCCGGACGATTCGTTCTCCGGGCCCCCGATGGCACGGGAGAGCCCGGAGAAGCACCGGATGGCGGCGGGAGGGGGGCATGTCCCCTCCCGCCGCCTGTAAGAACGATCTAGCGGCGGAGCCGCCGCTATGATCGTTCTTACGTTGTGCAGAATCGCCGGCAGAAGAGAAGGATATCTGAATGATGCCTCTAGCTGCAGGCATCATTCAGATATCCACCCGCAAAGCCCAGGACGTCATATGACGTCCACCCGGATCGGTAGAGGTCCTTTGTGGACGTCATTTTACAATGGGCTGGTATTGATGTGGTTAAAGGGGTTGTAAAGGAAATTTTTTTTTCATAATAAGCATCCTTTACCTGCAGACATTCCTCTTTTCACTTCCTCATTGTTCGTTTTTGCTCAGAAGTTGCTCTATTTCTTCTCTGTTCTGTTCAATTCCCGCTTGTCTGATTTGAATGACCACCGTGAAGGGAGGCTTTACTGCGGTGGTCAGTAACGTGCTCACCCCCTCCTGGGAACTACATCTGTGTGGCAGGATGCTTTCTATATGTTAGGCCTCGTACACACAACCGAGAAACTCGACGGGCGAAACACATAGTTTTTCTCGTCGAGTTCCTTGTCAGGCTGTCGAGGAACTCGACAAGCCAATTTTCTCCATTCCCGTCAAGGAAATAGAGAACTTGCTCTCTTTTTGGCTCGTCGAGTTTCTAGACAGTTTCCTCGACGAAAATGTACACACGACCGGTTTCCTCGGCAAAAAAATATCTCCCAGCAAGTTTCTTGCTGGTTTTTGCAGAGAAACTCGGTCGTGTGTACGAGGCCTGAGAGACTTCAAGGAGGTGTGAATTACTGGGCGTGCCGCAATTCATACTGGGAAATGTAGTTCTTACATGAACAAGCGATGCAAACCAGGAAGTGAATGAGAGAACAGAAACTAGAACGCCGGAGGTGATATAGATGAAGGAATTTAATAGGTATTTACTCGTTTTTTAACAGAATCATTACACTATTCTGTCTGTCTACCTGGCAGACATTAATTTTAGGCAAAAAGGTGTTTTCCTTTACAACTCCTTTAAGACGGCACACATTGAAATGAATGTGTTTGACTTGTCATGTGACATTCTCTGTTGTAAGTCGCAGCAAGTCACAAAGTGTAAACCAGGGCTTAGGCCATTCAAAATAAGCATAATATTTAGTGATATAGCAATCAGTTGCAGAAAATGAATGCCAGCATGAAGTGTCCCAGACTGATTTTGTAGGAAAACTCAGCTTCCCTAGTGAATCTAATAAGACACGTCTTCCCTACACTGGCCACGTTGTAATTCTACTAAAACCTGTTGCAAACCACCAAATACTTGAAATGTCATTCTTTGCAAAACAGTTTACGTATAGAAGGTCCCAGTAAATCTACTCCCTGCTTGTCTGAGAAGCAGTGGTGGCTGTTGCTCATCATTTTGGGGGGTGCAAAAAAAATAAAAAAACAAAAATTGCAGCCACTGTGCCCATCAAATGCAGCTACTGTGCCAAACGTAGCTACTGTGCCATCAAAAGCAGCCACCATACCCATCAATTGCCGCCATTGTGCCCCATCAAATGCTGCCAGTGTGCACATAAATTGCCGCTACTGTGCCCATCAATTTCTGCTACTGTACCCCATCAGATGCTGCCAGTGTGCTTATCAATTGCTGCTACTGTGCCCCATCAGAGGCTTCCAGTGTGCCCATCAATTGCCGCTACTGTGCCCCATGAGATGCTGCCAGTGTGCCCATCAATTGCTGCTACTGTGCCCCATCAGATGCTGCTGCTGTGCCCATCAATTGCCACTACTGTGCAGGGCCGTCTTTTTGCATGGGCATGCTGGGCAGTTGCATGGCCCTGCCCCATCAGATGCTGCCTGCACTAACCTGTCTCGGAGTGGGTCAGCGGCGGTCTCCTGCATGTCCTCCATGTTTTCTTTCGCCCTCTCTCAGGCGTCCAATCACAGCACCTAACATTTCACCCAATCAGGTGACCGGTAACAGACCTGGCAACCTGATTGGCTGAGAGGCGGATTTAGTGTTAGCAAAGCAAATTCCTTTGCTAACACACAGCTGAGTGAACAGCGAACACCCAGCATGGCGCCCGCTGTTCAAATTTTTGGGCGCCTATTAGAACCTACGGCTCTAATCAGGCGCTTCCAAAAACACCCCCGCCACTGTAATTCAGGTGCCTGACGAAAAGGGTCCAGACACCTGAATAGGGAGTGTCAGCAGCGACCATAGATAGATTCATGCTATGCATGAAGTCCATTTCGCAGTCTTTTTGAGAACATACTGTATGTAAAAAAAAAGGTATGGCAATTACAAAAAAACAAAACAAGCAGCTGGTAAAACAGGCTGAAATCTCCTTACATACATCCAATAAATGAATAATAACACCATGTTATTTTGCTATATATATCTGCTACTAAGCAACGTAGTTTACAGGCACTTTCAAAGCTTCAAGACTGTTACATTTCTACCTTTTACCAATATTCTATAATATAGTGTGTTTGGGTTCTGAGTGCTCAGTGATTATGATTATAGCGCTGCACATAAAAACCATATATTATATTTATATAGAACTAACAATTTATGCAGTGCTTTACATACAGTGCTTTACACATGCAGAGGAAACAATGGGCCAGATGCACAAAAGAGATACGACGGCGTATCTCCTGATACGCCGTCGTATCTCTGTGTTCCGGCCGTCCTAACTATGCGACTGATTCATAGAATCAGTTACGCATAGCTAGCCCTAAGATCCGACAGGTGTAATTGAATTACACTGTCGCATCTTAAGGATGCAATTCTAGGCCGGCCGCTAGGTGGCGAGGTCATTGCGGTCGGCGTAGAATATGCAAATGAATAGGTACGGCGATCCCCGAACGTCCGCGCTGCCCGTCGATCTAACTTTACGTAGTTTCTGTCGAGTTACGCCACGTAAAATTAGGGCTGAGCCCTAGTTGTCCTAAGCCATGTTAAGTATGGCCGTCGTTCCCGCGTCGAAATTTAAAAAACTTCGTTTGCGCAAGTCGTCCGTGAATGGCGCTGGACGCCATTTACGTTCAAGTCTAAACAAATGACGTCCGTGCGACGTCATTTAGTGCAATGCACGTCGGGTAATTTACCCGACGGAGCATGCGCAGTACGTTCGGCGCGGGAACGTGCCTAATTTAAATGGTGCCCGCCCCATTTGAATTGGGCGGGCTTGCGCCGAGCACATTTACGTTACACCGCCGCAAGTTTACAGGTAAGAGTTCTGAGAATCAGGCACTTACGCTGTAAACCTGCGGCGGTGTAACGTAAATCACATACGTTACGCTGCCGTGGAGCAACGTAATTCTACGAGAATCTGGCCCAATATACCTACCAGCATCTTCTCGGACTGTGGTTGAAAACCCATGTAAACAAAGGGATAACATCCAAATTTTAATGCAGAGAGTGTCCTGGCTGAGATATGAACCAGGCACCCTAGTGCTGCAAGCCAGAGGTGCTAACCACTAAGGCATAGGTGGAAAGCAGTAGATAACTATTGGAAACCTCATCGTGTTTGATGGCAGACATACCTTGAACATTGGCCTCACTTTGAATTAGGGTTGCTACCTGTCTGGGATTCACCCTGACAGTTCGGGTTTGGAATCAGCCTGGGCGCATATTTACGCTGGCCGCAAGGGGCGCTTCCATTGATTTACGCGTTGAATATGTAAATGACCTAGATACGCCGATTCACGAACGTACTTGCGCCCGTCGCAGTAATATATGCCGTTTACGCAAGGCGTACATCCGGCGTAAAGTTATTCCACCATATAGGAGGCCCAACCCATGCAAAAGTATGGACGACATAACAGCCGTCGTATTTTACGTAATACTACGTGAATAGGGCTGGGCGTAGGTTACGTTCAGTGATTCGACGTATCTTAGGCGCTCGTTCCGACGTGAGCATGCGCACTGGGAAGCGTCCACGGGACGGCGCATGCGCCGTTCGTTCGGCCCTTAATTTTCATGGGGTCACGATTCATTTAAATGTATCACGCCCACTTCCTTCCTACTTTGAATTAGGCGGGCTTACGCTGCCCAATTTACGTTACGCCAGCGCATTGTTGGGAGCGAGTGCTTTGTGAATACTGCTCTTGCCTCTCTATGTTACGTCGGCGTAGCGCATATGAGATGCGCTACGCCGGTATAAAGATGCGCCATCTACGTGAATCTGGCCCATATTGTTTTTTTGCTGTGCTACTGTTTTTATAACAATTATTCTTTTTTAATCATGGCTAGTCTAAAAATAAATGTGACCGGCCACAGCCAGCACATGCATGCCTCCGTCCCTAAATATATACCGTATTTATCAGCGTATACCGCGCACTTTTTTGCCCTGAAAATCAGGGCAAAATCGTGGGTGCGCTTTCCCGCGCCAAGTTTGAATACTGCGCCGACATATACCGAGCGCAGTACACTCGGGTATAGTCGGGCAGTCTCGGCTCCTTCCGCGCTCACGTCCTGGACGTACAGGACGTCAGCGCGAGAGTTGCTGAGCCTGCCCGACAATACACGAGTGTACTGCACTCTGTATATGTCGGCGCAGTATTCAAACTCGGCGCGGGAAACGAGCGGGGAGGACGCGAGGACGCCGCAGAAGGACGCCGGACCCGACGAATAGGACACCCGAAGCCGCAGACGGATGTCGGATCCGACAAAGAGGACACCCGAAGCCGCAGACGGACGCTGGACCCGACGAAGAGGATACCCGAAGCCGCAGACGGACGCCGGACCCGTCGAGGCCGCCGCGCAAGACACCAAAACTGTAAGTACAAAAAAAAACTTTTTTTCCACAGGATTCGGGGCAACTTTAGGGGTGCGCGGCATACGCGGGAGCGTGTTATACCCCGATAAATACGGTATGTCAAAAGGAGAAAAAATTGGTGGGACTTTAATTGAGGCGTGTCTGCGTAGAGCCTACAAAAAGGGTGCCCTGATAAGCTCGTCATAACCATGGATTCTAACTCAATATACATGTTTTATTACAATGTTACACACTGAGGTGTATATTGGATGTATTATGTTATTATGAATTTGTTATGTTGATCATGTCTATGTGATTTTACATATATGCCTTTTTCTGATTATCAATGTTTCACATCTGTACTTACAAATGTCTCTTATCATCTAACTATGAATTAACATGTGTTTGATTAAAGCATATTGATATTAGAGTTAATGTTATAATCGTTATTATTTTTATGAGTATTATCATTATTATTATTATTACTATGAGTATTAACATTACCAGTGGTGAGGCATTAATGCCATCACTACAATTAGTCCCTAATCATTATAATCAAACGTTTTACATATATTGGTCTGGTGTGGGCGGTTGGCTCTGCATTGTTTTGCGAGGCCACCGCATTACACCATTTTATTATGGAAAGTACACCGTTTATCTCAATCATTATATGCACAGACACGCCTCAATTAAAGTCCCACCAATTTTTTCTCCTTTTGACATATATCCTTTTTCATCATATTCCTTTTGCTTTTATTGGCCCACTCATGCAACATTTAGCAATGTTTATTCTACAGACAGACTTGTTTTACTGTAGCTGTCATTCTGTATAGTACCCACCAGGGAACAATAAATGAAAAGCTACACATTAACAGTCCTGGATGCATTTACTTCCATTATTACATAAGATGAAAGCATGCTACACCTTGCTTGCTATCTGTCACATTGTAAAGTCCAGCCTAACACACTATTCACTGCAATCATGTGTGAGTACATGGAGCATTAAGCAGAGCTTAGGGAGTACTTCCCACTGGGCTGTAGTAATGGATTTTTTGTAGCATCTTTTACGACCATCAGCAATAAGCATTGTGTAGAAATCCATATATTACTTTCTGTATATAAAATATCTGTAAAATCACGTCTAAGACAGTATTGATTTCTTAAAGGGGAGGTTCACTCTAAAAACGACTTTCTCTTATTACACTGGCCCCCCACATTACAATACGATTATGCCTATTAGTTTTTTTTTGATGCTGTACATACCTTCGTACAGCCAATTCACCCGTGGCTTCCGGGTTGCAAGTCCCGCGGGCGCGGGCGTTCCTAACATGCTGGTGATTGACGTTTTGACAAAAAACGAGCTCCCCCCGTCGCGTAAGCCGCGTCACGATTGGCGAAAGGAGCCGAACGGCGATGCGCAGGCGCAGTATAGTGCCGACTCGCCGTTCGGCTCCTTTCGCCAATCGTGACGCGGCTTACGCGACGGGGGGAGCTCGTTTTTTGTCAAAACGTCAATCACCAGCATGTTAGGAACGCCCACTCCCGCGGGACTCGCAACCCGGAAGCCACGGATGAATTAGCTGTACGAAGGTATGTACAGCATCAAAAAAAAACTAATAGGCATAATCGTATTGTAATGTGGGGGGCCAGTGTAATAAGAGAAAGTCGTTTTTAGGGTGAACCTCCCCTTTAAACCCTTCTTACCATAACCTGTATGGATACACTGTCTCATCTTCAAAAATGTTGTATATTAGATAAGGTAAATAAATGTAAATAAATTAACGTAATTATAATAATTTCATTTAAATAAAGCACATATTTCTATAGACTTAATAAATACTAGTGTAGCGCCCTGCTCCCAAATGACTGGGCGCTATGCTAAATTTAGTGGGTGTCTGAGCCGTCAATATGGCTCAGGCCTCGTACACACGACCGAGTTTCTCGGCAAAAACCAGCAAGAAACTTGCTGGGAGATATTTTTTGCCGAGGAACATTTTGTGTGTACATTTTCGTCGAGGAAACTGTCGAGAAACTCGACGAGCCAAAAAGAGAGCAAGTTCTCCATTTCCTCGACGGGAATAGAGAAACTCGCCTTGTCAAATTCCTTGACAGCCTGACAAGGAACTCGACGAGGAAAACGATGTGTTTCGCCCGTCGAGTTCCTCGGTCGTGTGTACGAGGCTTCAGACTGTATGATTTGTTCTAAATTAGCCTCTGTCCTGGCTGTGCCTGATAGCATTTTCCCACTGTTGCCTGTAGGTGGCGATACCCCCACAGGCCAGTTTTGGAACAAGGGCAAGCCATTGGTTATTAAAGTGGAGTTTGCATCCCAAAATTATTTTTTCATTATTGTGCTCATTAGACCTAAAAAAGAAAAAAAGAAAAAAAAATGTTTTACTCATCTGGAAATGCCTGTTGCTATGCGGTCCCACGAAATCTGCCTTTGGAATCACCTAGGATTCTGACATCATCTCCCTCTAATGCTCCTGGGAAATGTGTGTCATCATTTCCCAGGATGCAGTGCGCTACCCAATTATCACTCCCCATCCAAGACTTCCAGGAAGTAAGTGCTTGTGGGCTTCACAATGCCCACAAGCAAAATGACAACGGTGTGGACATAGTTTTATAAACTATCGGGGGAAAAAACACAAAAGGATTACGCCGGCGTATCTGCTGATACGCCAGCGTAATTTTAAATTTCCTGCGTCGTATCTTTGTTTTGAATCCTCAAAACAAGATACGACGGCATCTGGGATCGATCCGACAGGCGTACGTCTTCGTACGCCGTCGGATCTAAGATGCAATTTTTCGGCAGCCGCTAGGTGCCGTTCCCGTCGTAATCCGCGTTGAGTATGCAAATGAGCTATTTACGGCGATCCACGAACGTACGCCGGCCCGTGTTTTTTTTTTCCGTCGTTTGCGTTCGGCTTTTTCCGGCGTATAGTTAAAGCTGCTATACTGAGGCGTACTCAATGTTAAGTATGGCCGTCCTTCCCGCGTACAATTTTGAATTTTTTACGTAGTTTGCGTAAGTCGTTCGAGAATAGGAATTTGCGTAGAATGACGTCACCGTCGTAAGCATTGGCGGCTTCCGGTTTAATTTCGAGCATGTGCACTGGGATACCCCCAGGGACGGCGCATGCGCAGTTAAAAAAAAAACGTTGTTTACGTCGGGTCACGACGTATTGACATAAAACACGCCCCCATCACTCCTATTTGAATTCCGCGCCCTTACGCCGCAACAGATACACTACGCCACCGTAACTTACGGGGGAGATTCGTTGAGGATTCGAAACAAAGCCAAGTAAGTTACAGCGGCGTAGTGTATCTTAGATACGCTACGCCCTGCGCAATAATGTGCCATTGTACGAGGATCTACCCCTATCTTTTTTAAATAACTATGCGGAGCGGCGGCGGATTGTAAAATAGTAAGTGACC
This sequence comes from Rana temporaria, assembly GCF_905171775.1. Classification (NCBI taxonomy): domain Eukaryota; kingdom Metazoa; phylum Chordata; class Amphibia; order Anura; family Ranidae; genus Rana; species Rana temporaria. The sequence goes on from NC_053490.1 coordinate 402,362,128, forward strand.
GGATTTATATTATAAAAACGCATGATGAAAGGACATACATTTAAAAAATACTAATTGTGGTTGGAACCCCGCTTTAAGTATCTTTCCTCGGGAGCAGCCCAGTGAGAGTGGTGCCCCGCTGTGCATGCCGGGAGGGGATACTTAAGGGGCAGATGCCATATTTTGGGGTCCTTCGCCTCGTGGCCCTCCTGGCACGAGGAATGTGTTGTGTGATTTCCAGCCCAGGGACCACGGTGGCCCGAGTCTGCAACTCTAATAGTAGGCCCAGTTATGCTGGCTGGGGCATACGAATCAAGAGGGATCCTAAGCTGTCCTTGAGTGAAGGAAGCTACACTTAATAAAGGAAACTGGGGGAGGACCTGCCCTGGAGGAGACTAAGCAGAAGGCTTATGTCTCGGGATAGGCCTGGTGACCTTATTAAGGAGGGATCCACAACTCAAGTTGTCTTACAGTTCGCCGGGTTGGCTTAAAGGCTCTTTAACTGTAAGGCTGGAAGTTTGGGAAATACATCCTGTGGCAGAGGATTCGGGACTATTTAAATTTGTTCTCAATCAGTCTGTGGCAGAGACTGTTGTCAAACTGGTTCGTGCATCATTCCGGCTGCTAGACCAGGAGAGAGGGGACTACTTGGGTGAGCAATACCCACTCAGAAGGGAGTGGTGAATGACTTTGGAGTTTAGGGGATTTTCCCCAGTGATCTGTATCGTGTACCTGAACCTTCCCTTCCCCTTCAACCTTCTACCTTCTTCAGTTTTTTCAGCAAAAATAATAAAACCTGACAGTTGGAGGTTTTACATCTTGTGTGGACATTGGAATTCTTTTAGACAACGAATGTTGAGGTAACGTGCAGGCCCAAAACTAACCAGCAGCTCCTACGGGAGTAGTGCTACACTAGTAAAGTAAATACAACAGACATCAATTGTATTGAATTCTCAGTGGTGGTCTCCACTGCTTACCGGAGCCGTTGATATCGGCGGAGACGATCAGGTCCTTTCCCCTCTGAGGCATAGAGTCGAGTGAGGGACAGATGGCCCCCACTTGGCTCCATACCACTGGATGATGGAAGCGGTTTCAAACGTCACTTCCGCCCAATGTTCGTAAAGTTGAAATTATTGCTATTGTTAATATGAGATCTGAGGTATTTTTGACCCCAGATCTCACATTAAAGAAGTCCTGTCATGCTTTTTTTTCTATTACAAATGATCCAATCCTATTTTATTTTTTAAAAGACAGTGTAAAAATTTTAAATTAAAAGTTAAATAAATGAAAAAAAAAAAAGAATAAATAATTTAAATCGCCACGTACCGCCGAGCTCACGCACAGAAGCGAACGCATACATAAGTGTTCAAGCCACACATGTGAAATGTAAGTAAAACAAAGATCAATTATATTGAATTCTCAGGGCCAGATTCTGAAAGGACTTACGACGGCGCAGCGCCATGTACGCCGTCGTAAGTCCTAATCTGACCCGTCGTATCTATGCGACTGATTCTTAGAATCAGTTACGCATAGATATCCATTAGATCCGACAGGCGCAAGTCTCTTACGTCGTCGGATCTAAACTGCAATTTTTTTTGCCCGCTAGGTGGCGCTTCCGTCGAATTCCGCGTTGAGTATGCAAATTAGCTAGATACGCGAATTCCCGAACGTACGCGCGGCCGACGCAGTAAAGTTACAACATTTACGTTAGGCTTTTCCCGGCGTAATGTTGCCCCTGATATATGGTGGCATAAGTGCGGCGCAACGTTAAGTATGGCCGTCGTTCCCGCGTTAAAATTTTAAAAAGTTACGTCATTTGCGTAATTCGTCCGTGAATGGGGCTGGACGTCATTTACGTTCACGTCGAAACCAATGACGTCCTTGGAGCAATGCACACTGGGATATTTTACGGACGGCGCATGCGCCGTTCGTTCGGCGCGGGGACGCGCTTGATTTAAATGATACACGCCCCCTACCCGCCGAATTTGAATTCCGCCGGGTGATTTACGCTACGCTGCCGTAACTTACAGAGCAAGTGCTTTGAGAGTACAGCACTTGCCCGTGTAAGTTGCGGCGGTGTAACGTAAATTGGATACGTTACGCCGATGCATAGATACGCCGAGATACAAGAATCTGGGCCTCAGTATACTGCCAAACCAATAGGCTTTGCCAGCTGTGCATAAAACTGTTTTGGAGCGTTTATTGTAAATTACACTACTCAATCTGGACACCCTGGATTTTCTTCCTTGGTCCTTTGTGGCCCCCTTGCTAAGCTGAGAATAAGTTTTGACACAGCAGACTTCTGGGACTCTAAACTGAATAGCGCAAAGCTTGGCATTAAAAGCAGCACTTCACTCAGAAATAAGATCAGTAATGAAGGAGCGCTTCAATGATCCGAAACTCACCGTTAAAATAGCTTTTATTCTGTCTTAATTAAAAGGCCCAGCAGGTATACAAACAAGTTAATGAATAAAGTGCTTTACTACGTATTACTCATAAAACAAACATCAATAAATAGCAGTCACATGAATGAAATCACCTGAAATAAGTAATTACAAGCCAATAATAGTCTATTTCACAAAATAGATTCTTAATATTAAACATTGTTTGGAGCTAAAAGCCACGAGTAAAAACAGAAAGTAGGAATAACAATGACAAAGAAAACTAAATATGCAATGTTTAAAAGTATATATGGATTTGTATAAGCCAATATTGGCTTAAAATTGGCTTAAATCAAAACAAAAACTGTAATATATTGCAGCTTACAGTACTAGCCCTTGGTTTGGCGGCTGCATTTGTTTTTTTTTGTTTTTTCAATCCTATTTAACTTTTTTTTTTACCTGGTTGCAATTAACACACTTTATGTCCCTGGGTGTCATTCCTCCACTGTATCTATAGAGAGAGCCATGATTGTCACCCTAATATGCTCTCCTGATATGGAATATAAACATGTCTGTATCTCTTCTTCTTTATTACATTTAGGGCAGGGCAATTGATCATTCAGGCCCCGTACACACGACCTAGTTTCTCGGCAGAATTCAGCCAGAAACTCGATCGGAGCCGTATTCTGCCGAGAAACCCGGTCATGTGTACACTTTCGGCCGAGGAAACCGACGAGGATCTCGTCGGGCCAAATAGAGAACATGTTCTCTATTTTCTTGTTAGTCAATGAGGAAACTTGGCTCGCCGAGATCCTCGGCGGCTTCACAAGGAACTCAACGAGCAAAACGATGTGTTTTGCTCGTCGAGTTTCTCGGACGTGTGTACGGGGCCTTACAGAAGATAGCTAGGAAGGAAGATATTCTTCTGTGCAGCTTATAGGTAGTGGAAAGGACAATGCATTTCTGGCTAGGATAACAGATATATTCTGTATTTGCCAAAACGTTCTTTTAGCTTGATTTTTTTTTTAAATAAAACTAAGTCAGCCACCGCATATAAGGGTTGTATGCTGCAGTATATTGAATTTTTTTGTTTTTGAGTTTAGTTATCCTTTAACTTGGCCATATATCCTAAACCATCATATCTATAAACCTTCTTTAAAGGCGAAGTTCACCTTTGTTCTCCTTTTCTTCTTCTAAATTTCAGCTCCCCTTTGTACCAATAAAAATACCTGCATACTGTACATGTCGTTAGTATGCTGGATGTAATGTTAGATAATTGTTTTAGGGTGAACCTCCACTTTAAATAGGTTCCTTTAAGCTAGTTCATTGTTGGTTCACTTGCCTTTTCCTTCGATTTCCCTTCTAAATGTTTATTTTCTTTGTCTGAATTTCTCACTTCCTGTTTCTCCTCAGTAAACTTCACACCATCATCCGAGCATTGTTTAGTCAGCCAGAACAGCTTACTGAACAGCTTACCGAGGAGGAACAGAAAGTGAGAAATTCAGAAAAAGAAAACAAACATTTAGAAGGGAAATCGAAGGAAAAGGTGAGTGAACCAACAATGAACTAGCTTAAAGGAACCTATTGAAATTGGAGGTTCACCCTAAAACAATTATCTAACATTAGATCCAGCATACCAACGACATGTACAGAATGCAGGTATTTTTATTTTTTCGCTGTACATACTGTTATATTGTTATTTTCCCCCCAGCTTCCGGGTTCCGATTCCCGCGGTACTGGGCGTTCCTATCCCTGGGTTAGATGATTGACGTCTGGTGAAAAACTTCCCATGGCGCACAAGGTGCGTCACCAGTTTTTCGTAAATAGCCGACCTGCGAGTCAGCTCTATATGGCGCCTGCGCAGTCAGCTCTAAACGGCGGGCGCAGGCGCCGTATAGCGCCGACTCGCAGGTCGGCTATTTACGGAAAACTGTACGGTGAAAAAAAGAAATACCTGCATACTGTACATTTTGTTAGTATGCTGGATGTAATGTTAGATAATTGTTTTAGGGTGAACCTCCACTTTAAAAAATAAAAAACAAACCTTTATAACCCCTTTAATGTACTTCTTTTGCAAAAATAAAACAGCTTTCCATTTTTTCTACACAGGCTTACCTTGTAGTCTTGATGGCTGCTCCATAACTTCTGCCTTACTTCCTGAACAGACCGGAAGGAGTTGACCAGCTGAGGGTAGATGATGCAAATGAGATTAGATGGTCAACTCCTTCCTGTGTCATGACCTAAAGTCTGTTCAGGAAGTAAGGCAGAAGTTATCGAGCAGCGTTTTGAAACATTCATAATGACAGTGAGTTAAGCGTGCGTAGAATAAATGGAAAGCCGTTTTATTTTCGCAAAATAAGTACATGAATGCTATATTTGTACATATGGAAGCTGGAATTTAGAAAAAAAAAAAAAGATGAACAAAGGTGAACTTATCCTTTAAGTCTTTTTTTTTTTAGCAGAGGCAGGAATTTAAACAGGGATTTATTTACTTTCCCCCATGACTGCATCACCTAACTGATTTCCACAACTGGTGTACATGGACGTGGCCATGCCATGTGTAAATGTTGTATCTATGTAAACATCGCTAGTGAAGTTTTCTTCAAAACCACTAGGGAATTAGTATGCACCGGGTACATTTAAATATTACATGAAATGATGAATCAAGATCCAATGTGGTTCACGATTAATGGAGCACTTTGGCTTTTTAAAGTGGTATTAAAACCAAGTAAAATGCATTACATTGCATCTTAACAATTCTTGGATGCGGTGGCTGCATTGGTTTTAAGCCTCGTACACACGACCGAGTTTCTCGGCAAAAACCAGCAAGAAACTTGCTGGGATTTTTTTTTTGCCGAGGAAACCGGTCGTGTGTACATTTTTTGACGAGGAAACTGTTGAGGATCCCGTCGAGCCAAAAAGAGAGCATGTCTTCTTTTTCCTCGATAGGAATGGATAAGCTTGCCTTGTCGAGTTCCTCGACAGCCTAACAAGGAAAACGATGTGTTTCGCACGTCGAGTTCCTCGGTTGTGTGTACGAGGCTTAACAGACAAAGCTGTCCAGAAAATGTGACAGAGTGTTTAGACAAACTGATTAACACTGACAGAAATGCTACAACAGTCAGTTTTTATTCATTTGTGTAAAACCTTTATCCGAAAAGGAAAAAAAAATGGTTTGCTAGAACTTCTTATAAAGTGATATCAGCTAAAATATGTTGGTCAAGTCCATCCAAGTCTGCTAGTTTAACACTACCCTCCCCCTAGACAAACAATCCTGCTGTCCAAAGGTGTTTGCTTTACTATTTCATTCAGAATGCAGACACCCTAAGGCCCCTTAAACACCAGTAGACCGATCGGATCCACCTGCAGATGTGTGCACTGATACCTGCCGGCATTCGATTTAGACCGCTATAAAACAGACAGATGGTGATATGTTCGCTATCCCTCCAGCATATCGGATGACAATCAGATGGAAACAGATATGAAGTCCATTTCCATCCAACCGCCCCATAAAGGAGAGCGGGTTGTGTCTGTCAGCTCTAAATAGCGGAGCGGACATGGACCTGTCATCCATCAGCTCAGCGGGGATCAGTGGGCAGATCCCCCGCTGAGCAGGTGGATCCACTTGGACGGATCCACACTGTCTGAAAGGGGCCTAAGGCAGAAAATGTGTTACAGGACAGATCACCAGGTGAAATAAAGGGATAAAACCCTAGAAAAAAAAAATGCAGCCACTACAGTAACGATTGGTAATATATTACATTTTTGTTTTGGGGTTTAATACTGCTTGATATTTCATCACCATCTATTTGGATTCATGGAACAGTAAGGCCTAGTACACACGAGAGGATCGATCCGCGGAAATCCTCTGGAGGATTTTGATCTCATGGTTGTACTAACCATGAGATCAAAATCCCCGCGGAATTCCCTCCGCGGTGACGTGTCGCGCCTTCGCCGCGATGATGACGCGGCGACGCTGTAATATAAGGACTTCCACGCATGCGAGGGATGGATTCGGACGGATTGATCCGGTGAGTCTGTACAGACCATCGGATCAATCCGCTGGACTGGATTCCAGCGGATCGATTTCTTAGCATGCTAAGAAATTTTGATCCGCTGGAAATCCATCGGGCCAAAAAATATCCGCGGATAAATATCCGCTGGGTTGTACACGCCAGGGGATCTATCCGCTGAAACCCGTCCGCGGATAAATTTCAGCGGATCGATCCTCTCGTGTGTACGGGGCCTAAGAGAGGCAAGTTTTAAAATGTCATTAAGTTAATGTGGATATGCGGAGATGAGTTTTATTGTATTTTATACTGTGTTTGGTAAACTTTCCCTTAAAGATCTTTGAGGCCGTCCCCTTTAAGCACTGCAGGTTTTAATCATTGCATATTTTATTTGTTGTTATTTTTACTTCTGCTTTTGTACACGGTTTTTGTTCAGTGTTGTGCTTTTCTTTTCCCACACATTGATACCTGGGTATCTGTTATGTAAAATAGAATGACTTGTGATTGCTCATACTTCAGGTAATATCATTCATGGTATTGCTGTTGTATTGTTTGTTTTCATAAATATTCCCACCCCTGATGAAGTGCTGTATGTAAAAAACAGGTTAGCATCTTTGCCTGCTGTTCTTTGTTCCTTGTCTTTCAATAAAGTTTGAATAAAAGGCACGCTATGAGATTCTACAAGGTAGGTACACGTCTTGCTCAGTAATCTCATGCCTGTGTGAAGCAATGCTTTTTAATAGTGTGAATTTTACCATTCTGTTTGGATTTTTGGACTGACGTACTGCAGTTGCTTCTCCCTGCTCCAGCAGTGCTCCGGGGTTTGTATGTTATCAGCATTCACTTGCACTTGGTTGTGATGACTGTGGATTGCTATATGTTATGTATTGATGCATCTAGAAGGTTTATCTCTTTACAGGGAGCCAAGCTGATTTGAAATACAGCTGCACATACTCTGATCCAAGGAAGAATAAACAGAAGGGAAAACAGTATTTGGCTTCATGGGCTATTACTACTTGTCTATGCTGTATTATTTTTGTAGGTAACTACAACAAATTAATTACAATAAATGGCCATTAAATGCAAAAATATTAGGATTTTTGACTTATCATTAGTGCTAAGCCAAACATAACTGGCTTTGGTTTGGGAAAGGTTCAGTGAATATTAATAAAGTTTCGGTGCCAAATCCGAACCCCATTAACCTCCCTGGCGGTATGATTCTTTCAGATTTTAAGTGCTGAAAGCGGTACCATTATTTTGCATAGAAATTTGGCGTTTTATATTGTAGGCCTGCAATTCTTAGGAATAACTCACTCAAATCTGTCCAAACAAGAGTCTAGTAGACATCCCGGGTATAATACAATTTGAAACACAAAATCATAAATTATAATATAATAAATTAATATAAATAATTATAACAAATAATAATAATAATAAAAATGATAACCTTCAGTGTTTGATGACGAATTTCCCCACAAATCACTATCACTCAATTCTGCAAGTGATTCTAATTTATGATCGCTGTTTTTTAGCTGGTCTAAAATCACTTTTGACATAAAGGGACACTTTTTGGTTGCTATGGACAATCTCCAGTTTCCAGGCAGAAAGAACAGTTTTTATTTTATAAAAGTGCATGAAAGGACACTGGGCAGACCACTAGGGACAAAGGGTGTGTGTATTTTTTTCATACAGTACTGTAATCTATATAAGATTACAGTATACTGTATGTATTGTGTTTATTTACTTTTTTGAATTTGGCGCCGATCTCCGCCCCCGTGCATCGTAATGTCGCAGGGAACGGCACTGTGAATCGAGCGAGGAGACACTGCTCGATCACACAGCGGGGTAGACATCGCAGGATCCAGGGGACAATGTAAGTAAACCCTGCCTGTTGACACTGCGAGGCGATCCAGAGAGGTTACCGCTTTTGGTTCTGAAATTCCACCCCGAGCCAGACTCAGGAATACCGCTGAGGGGGTTACAGCCAATGGAAACTGATGGTCAAAATTAGTAATGGCTATTTTCTAGGATAATGGGCAAGTATTTGCCTCTGGGGATCATCAATGCTGTATCCTAAGGCAGCACTTTGCAGGGGGGCAGCACGGAAAGAGTTCCCGCTGGCTTGTGCTACACTGTTAGTGTAGCGCCTGTCTTATGGGGCGGACTGGGCTGAGAGGCAAATTAGTCTAGCGCCCCCGCACTGCTCCTGGTAGATGGGCGGCCGGCATTCCGCAACTGTGGGGGGGGGGGGGGTTGCTGCTTCTAATTTTGACTGTCCTATCATTCTGGACCACAAACCTTCCTCACTGTGCTATGTTTTCTGCTGCACCAGTGCCATGGTTTTATCTTCTTAGTCCTCTCCTCAAAATTATCAGAAATTTGTGCTTAAAGTGGAATTATAGGCAACACTTTTTTTTCATTTTGGATAGAGTAAGGGAGGGTTATAGCCCCTGTCAGTTTATTTTTTTACCATCCCTGTCCCATTGCAGAGTTTACCCTTCACTTCCTGCCCCATAGCCAAACAGGAAGTGAGAGGAAATCTATGCAAATTAAGGGAATCCATTGCCCCCCAGAACTAGTGTCCCCACTCGAAAATGTCAGGGCGGGTCTTAAACAGAAATGGGTGTGGCCTTGACAGGAAGGGGTGGGTCATATTTAAATTAGGGGGTGCACGAGTTTAGTCAGGCCTACAACAGCACAAAACCTAAATACACTACTGGGGATCATTTACAATAGCAAAAGGACATTTTTAAAAACTCCAAATGGGCGGGAAACAGCGATTTTTAATAAAGCTTACAGTGAAACATTAAAAATGCTAAATTCCTTTTAAAAACATGCCTGGGGTGGCTGCAGCTCCTCTCAACTGATCTTAAAATACCTTTTCCTGAAATACATTGCGAGACACAGGATGAGTATTCAGGTACAATGGGTTATGCCGCTACCTTCAGGAGATAAAATGCTGGCAAAATAAAGCTGTAAGGACAGCCTGCTATAACCCCTCACACTCCCAGCATGCCTCAATTTTGCTAGCAAGCAATAGTTAGAGTAAATGATGAGAACAGAAAAAATGCATTAATGTAAAAAAATCCCATTTTCTTAATCATACATTTTGGGACAAAGAATGAGTATTTGGGTATAATGACACATCTAAAATCAGTCCAACTGAGAAGTGAGCAATACAGGAAAGTAGGGTTGTCCCGATACCACTTTTTTAGGACCGAGTACAAGTACCGATACTTTTTTTCAAGTAGTCGCCGATACCGAATACCGATACTTTTTTTTAATGTCATGTGACCGTTTTCAAACCACAATACAGACCAAAGATATTTTTTTTAAAATTATGAAGAACTGGTACATCATGGTGTGGGGCTGTTTTTTAGCATACGGTACTGGAAAACTACATATCATTGAAGGAGTGATCACTGTCAGTGCAGCTCATCGGTGCCAGTGCCCAAAAGTGCAGCTAGCCAGTGCCACCTATCAGTGCAGATCAGTGCCCATTAGTGCATCAGTGCAGGGAGGCAACTTATTAGTGCATCTCATCAGTGCCATTCAATCAATGCCAGTGCCACCTATCAGTGCCATCCAATGGTGCCATCCAATTTGTGTTCGATGTCACAAAAAAAAAAAAAAAAAAGTATTCTATTTTGGTATCGGGAGTATTTGCGCGAGTACGAGTACTAGCGCAAATACTCGGTATCGGTCCCGATACCGATACTGGTATCGGTATCTGGACAACCCTACAGGAAAGTCTAAAATGCCAATGTTTTTTTTTATTTTTTACAGAGGTTGCTCAAAAAAGCCTTTTGATAAATACATAATGCTGAAAAGCAACCAAAAAGCACTAACTGATCTAGTGGAATGTGAAACTTGCATTTATTTGCAAATGTGTGCAAACACAACCTTCTGTTTCTAACACAAACTGTTAGAGGGTATATGTGGTTGTTGCAGGCTGGCTGGTAAGTGTGCTGGGAAATCTTCTGTTTGTTTGTGATATGTATTGCTCTTCGATGTGCACCTTGCGGAAAAGGCCAGTTATAGGTGGAGGTAGTTGCCACTGTTTTGTACAGTTGGTTGCATTGGGTGCAAGGAAGCACCAGATACCTTCGCTGAAATTGTACTTTTGCTTGGCTTATGCTTGTTCATCCCTGTGCCTTTAAGGAGAGGTGGACTCCCTCCAGACATACCTGTCCTTAATCCATTATACAGTGGTACCTTGGATTACCAGCATCATTTGTTCTAGAAGAATGCTTGTAATCCAAAGCACTCATATATCAAAGCGAGTCTCCCCATAGGATATAATGACAACTCAGATAATCCATTCCAGTGGCACTGCTACTGTATGCAGTACTGCATGTAACCAGAGGTGGGGGGGGGGGGGCGCCGGAGACATTCGGAAACAAGCGGAGAGCACTCAAAGCCACTTGGATGCACTTGGAGAGGCTCGGAGACACTCGGGAACGAAGTCACCAGCACCCCCGTCCCTCTGGTTAAATGTGGTACTGCGCACCCCAGAAGCTTAAATCCTGCTCGTTTTGCGAGACAACGCTTGCAAACTGATTCAGGATTTAAAAAAATAATAGCTTGTATTGCGAAACGCTTGTAAACAGCGTTACTTGCAATCCGAGATATTACTGTATGTGCTCCTACTATGGAGGCTCTGAAAATTTAGAGTTAGGACCACATGACATACACAGAGGTTCCTTGGCTTGGGCATTGCGGCTTATGCATATATTTGCAAATGTGTGCAAACAAAAATCCTGTCAGGAAAACCGCCAAGAGAGCTTTTGGCCGGGAAAACCGGACGTGTGTATGCTTCCTCGCAGTTTTCCCGACAGGAAAACAGCCGGGAATCCCAGTGGGAAAATAGAGAACCTGCTCTCTATTTTCCCGTCGAGATTCCTGGAGTTTTTTTCCCGCCAGATTTACTAATACTTTCCTATGGGAAACACTGTGAGGCAGTGCCGATGGAGCATAGACACAGCAGGGATTCCCAGCCAAAGCTCTCATGGCAGTTTTCCTCCTGGGTTCTCGGCTTTCCCGGCTGATTTTTTACCACCGGGAAAACGGAGCACGTGCAATCTTCTGTTAGTTTGTAATGTATTGCCCTTCGATGTGCAGCTTGCTGAAAAGGCCAGTTATAGGTTGGGGTGGTTGACACATTTTTGTACAAATGAGGAAACTTGCCCTTGAGGACATAAGCTTGAATGATAAGCTGTTGAATCCAGAATCAACCTAATGATTGTGGAACGAGAAACAGGCTGTCCCTTAGGGGGACCTTCAGAAAGGACACTAGCAAAACATTGATTTATTCTGAGAGTGGGAGGGATTATACTGAGTTGTCCTTTTTTTTTTTTGCCAGTGTACTGAAGTCAATAGCATAACCCAATGTACCCGAGTACTCATTCTGTCTCCCTTAATGCATGATTAGCAAATCTTCTGTTTACTGCCTATGAAGTTTTTCCAGTTCAAGCTAGGGCTCTGTATGCTAAAATTCTTTAATATTGTTATGTCTGAGCAGAAGCTATTTATTTCTGTCTCTCTCGGTCAGAAATTGCAGATAACTGCATTATGTCTATTACATTCCGTACATCACAATCCAATCATTTCTTACAAGTCTAAAATGAAATAACTACCCTTTCACTGCCTGCCAGCTGCTGTATTCTAAATACCGTATTTTCCGGCATATAAGACGACTTTTTGGATGCAAAAAAATGCATCCAAAGTCGGGGGTCGTCTTATACGCCGGGTACGGTCTCCGTGCAGCTGCGATCGTTCATGATTTCAAAGCCGCGCCGTCTTCTCAGACTGTCCTGTGATAGGCGGAACACAAATCTTCCCAGCAGCGCCTCTGTTCTGTGTTCCGCCTATCACGGATGCCTTCTCATCCTCGGACGAGATGAGAAGGCATCCGTGATTGGCGGAACACAGAACAGAGGCGCTACTGGGAAAATTTGTGTTCCGCCAATCACAGGACATGCTGAGAAGACGGCGCGGCTTTGAAATCATGGACGCTCGCAGCAGACGGAGACTGTCACCGGCCTGCAAAACGTGAGTGATGGCACAGTGGGGGGGGGGGGGAAGTGGGGGCAAGTGATGGCACTGTGGGGGCAAGTGATGGCACTGTGTGGGCAAGTGATAGCACTGTGTGGGCAAGTAATGTGATGGCACTGTGGGGGCATGTAATGTGATGGCACTGTGGGGGCATGTAATGTGATGGCACAGTGGGGGCATGTAATGTGATGGCACTGTGGGGGCATGTAATGTGATGGCACTGTGGGGGCAAGTAATGGCACAGTGGGGGCATGTAATGGCACAGTGGGGGCATGTAATGGCACAGTGGGGGCATGTAATGACACAGTGGGGGCATGTAATAGCACAGTGGGGGCATGTAATGGCAAAGTGGGGGCATGTAATGGCAAAGTGGGGGCATGTAATGGCACAGTGGGGGCATGTAATGTAATGGCACAGTGGGGGCATGTAGTGGCACAGTGAGGCATGTATTGGCATAGTGAGGCTTGAAAAAAAGCCTGTTTCTGTCAGCGGTTGTTTCTGTCAGCGGTTGTTCTGGCTAACCCTCAGCTTCCAGAAAGATTAGTAGGAAGGGGGTAGTCTTATACGGCGAGTATATCCCAAAACCAAATTTTTTCCTGGAAAATTAGGGGGTCGTCTTATACGCCGGAAAATACGGTAAGTCACAGGGGTTTACCCTTGAGCTGTCAGCATCCTGGTTGCCTTTTAGTACACTTCTTACAAAAATACACCAACCTTTGATTTAATGTATTACTACTAGGGCAAATGTCTAATAAAGTCATCGTCTACTGTATGTTACATTTGGGATCAAGGAGGAGGGAAAGGAAAAAAGTAGGCATAGAAAAGGTTCATTAAGAAAAGACTCACAGTATCTGCATCAGCATCAGGGACACTTAAGTGGGTCCACTTCCTGTCAGAGACAGCTTGAGCATTCTATCCAGAAGAGAAAATGAGTAGAAAGTAGCAATAGTAAAAGAACAGTAGATAAAGCTAGAAATAGAAGCACATCAACAAAAACACAGTTTGAAGAAGTGTTATTTAAAGCAGGACCTTACCCTTGAACATACATTTTCTAGGTTTTTTATTGCAAAAGAGACTTACTACTATATCAAACCTGAAAATTAGAATGTGCTGCGCTAATAAGTGAATAAGAACCCTGTTAACCAAGGTATAATATGATTCAATGAACTGATAAAGTAATAATAGAAGGCAATGGCCTAAATATAAATAAATATGTAAGTGGGAATCAGAATAAATGACAAAACAGTGTATCTCTAACACATCACAGATAAACGGTGCAATCCAAAATTACAATGAAAGCAAAAATAACTGCAGCAGAAATGATTCTGATATAAGAGAGTCCATGTAGACAATCTCCAGTTGTAATAGTGATCAATCTTCCAACTCAATGGGAGATGGAATGAGGAGAGGTATAAAATCCTGATAATATGGAGGAAGATGTATGCAGATACTGAATCCTACGTATAAAAGATGGGTACTCTTACCGTGTAACGTGTACCCATAGACCTTATCAAGCTTGGGTCAAAGGAGCGAGGGTAAGGCCTCGTACACACGACAGAGTTTCTCGGCAGAATTCACCGAGAAACTCGGTCAAAACCCGGATTCTGCCGAGAATCCCTGTCGTCTGTACAGTTTTGGCTCGATGGAGCCGCCGAGGAACTCGACGAGAAAATAGAGAACATGCTCTCTATTTTCTCGTTGTCCGCGTTGTTCTATGGGAGAAGGCGGCCCGCCGAGCTCCTCGGCGGCTTCATCCCAAAACTCGACGAGGAACTCGACGTGCCAAGCACGTCGAGTTCCTCTGTCGTGTGTACGGGGCCTAAGAGTGATGATGGCACAAACTATTCAGATGGCCATCTCTGGTATTATCCAATCATTTCTCCCGTCTATTCACGGATGCACTACTACTCCAACCATAGTCGACCACACTATCAGACTCCCAGCAGCTCAGAGCGCAAAAGCGCAAAAAAGGAAGCAGTGTTATCCCTCCACGGATTAACAGCATACATGGAACAGAACAAAAAGAGGCAAAAGATTTGCGTAGTTTGGAATCTCTAAAAGTACTCTGTCCTCTCTTCCATCCTCTGTATGGCCAGTGTGCTCCATCCAGGGGTCAAGTCCTGGGGAAAAAAAAGTGTGGGAACTCCCACCCAAGATCCACTCCCCCACCAAAAAAAAAAAAATGATACGCTCATATGCATAATTACTAAACCGCATGTTTTTTTTTTTAGATCCACTGTACCTTAGTAATCCTTTGTTACCGGACGCTTCCTGAATATGGATTCATCGGGTAGTGTGTGGGTATTCCGTCACTTCCTCGATGCCGCAATGTCTCCTGAGAGCAAGTTCTTTCTAAATCCCACGATAACTTGCGTCAGACCTCCGCAATGTCTCCTGGAAACAATGACAAAAGCTCCCAGGAGACAATGCGGCATCGAGGAAGTGACAGAATACCCGCACACTACCCAATGAATCCATATACAGGAAGCGGCCAGTAACATAAAGGATTACTAAGGTTCGCCTGCCCCTGACTATGACTCGAGCTGGGCATTGCCGCTTAGTGAAGGATCGGCTCGGGCAGCTCGGCTGCTCTTGACTGCTCTAGTCCTGCAAGGGGAACTGAGTTCCTGCTGTGGAAAAAGTGTAGGAACTCCGTTCCCACGCTTTCCCACGGGACTTGAGCCCTGGCTCCACCTATCCACATTTTCACGTATCCTCTGCGATTTGGCACCTGTTCCTGTTCTGAGGAAAAAGGTTGCTTGTTCCACTGTGTCCTTGCAAGGATGGAAGAGAGGACAGAGTACTTTTAGACTACTGAGATTCCAAACTACGCAAATCTTTTGCCTCTTTTTGTTCTGTTCCATGTATGCTGTTAATCCCTGGAGGGATAACGCTACTTCCTGACCAATCGGGTCTCAGGACCCACTTCCTTATGGGCCGGAAGAAGAATCAGGAAGACAATAGCGAATATTAATTCTCTATTGTCAAACAACTGGGTGGGCTCAGGGTGCAGTGCTCTGCTCCCCGAGCCCACACTTTTTTTAAGTCAATTAGAGCTTCAAGCTCTAATCATGTGGTTAAAAAACAAACATTAAAACCATGCGTCCGGCAACCTGCATGTCGATTAGGGGCCAGGCGCATGGATTAGAGGGGTGGCGCCCCTTGTGGACAGGCCGCCACTGTCAGGGAATATGCTTGTCTGTGTTTCACATTGTATTGGCTAGTATGACTATAAATGCAAAATGAAGCAAGTGATATTGTGCAATAAAAAAATGTATTTGTCTTTAATTATCCATTTTTGCCACAAATCTAAAGTTTATCCTTAATGTGTAATCTATGTGGCACAGTTCTACTTCCAGATTTTGTATTTATCATAATACTTAAGATGTTTTTTAGGAATGGAAGGAACTTCATATCCCTCTTGTACTTTTTAGCACATGCTTCAGACCTTTAAATATAAATATAATTTAGCGCAATTTACTTCACAAATACACAAATCTAAACCCAACCTTTGAGGTTGCATTTTTATTGCAGCAAGACTTAATAAGAATATTGATATCATCTTGGCGCCGGTAACACACAAAACTTTTTCTAATTGCTTCAGACCTTGACTGCAGTTTTATGCAGTTCGTTGTTAACAGATTTCTATATCCAGTCATCTATTGTGATGAAGCATCAGACATAATCTGAGATAATAAAGCAGCAACACTTCCTAAATTACTACTTATAGCTGGATTCAGAAAGCCGGCCTTAACTTTGCGGCGTCTTAGTGTATCGTGTTTACACTACGCCGCCGTAAGTTAGCGAGGCAAGTACATGATTCACAAAGTACTTGCATGCTAAGTTACGGCGGCGTAGCGTAAATCGGGCCGTCGTAAGCGCGCCTAATTCAAATTCGGCCGAGGGGGCTTGTGTTATGTGTATGGGGGGTGACCTGACGTGATTGACGTATTTTACGAATGGTGCATGCGCCGTCTGTGTACATATCCCAGTGTGCATTGCGGCAAAGTACGCCGCACGGTCCTATTGGTTCCGACGTGGACGTAAATTACGTCCAGCCCTATTCACGGACGACTTACGCAAACAACGTAAAATTTTCACATTTCGACGCAGGAACGACGGCCATACTTAACATTACTATTCCAGCTATTTGATGGAATAACTTTAGGCCTGAAAATGCCTTACGCAAACGGCGTATCTTTACTGCGTCGGGCAAGCGTACGTTCATGAATCGGCGTAACTACTCATTTACATATTCTAGGCCGACCGGAAGCGCCACCTAGCGGTCAGCCTAAAAATTACACTTTAGGATACAACGGTGTAAGACACTTACGCCGCTCGTATCTGAGCCTAATTTAAGCGTATCTGGTTTCCAGAATACGCTTAAATTTGCGTCGGCGCAGATTCCGAGTTAGGTCGGCGTATCTACTGACTCTTTCTGAATCACCCCCTTAGTCTATGTCAAAAAGTATTTTTAAAAATAATTCATCTGTATTGCCATAAAAAGACTGAAGACTATAAACTTATTCTGAAAAAAAGGCGTACTTTGAAAATGGCCGCAAAGAGCGCCTTTGGTTTGGATTTCCAGCCTCCTCTGGGGTTAACATCCTTATTTAAGAAACTCAAATGGTCCACTGTTATTATTGCACCCACAATAGTAAGAGTATTTATCTGTCCATTTTGCTTTATTTTGTACCAGTGCTTAAAGTGGAACTTCACTCTTTCAATCAACATTGACTGTCAGCATTAGTAAATACTGTAGATAGGAAATGTTATCATATTTACTTGTTTTAAACTTTTTTTTTTACATTTCTTCCATTACTTCCTGGTTTCCAGTCCTAGGCAAAGGAGGTCATACATCCCAGGAGTGTTCAAGAGGGGAGGAGGAATTTTCTCAACTAAGCACACTCTCCTGCCTGCATGCCTGGGATAAGGGCAGATGGTTTCTAGGAAGTAAATGCTACACAAAGCATATGCCCTTATTCAAGATTGTTGTGGCTTGAAAGACTAGAGGGTGTTTTTCTTAGCAAAATAAAGCATGGAGACATGGATGGACGAGTGCGTTTAATGTTGAAAAATGAATTAATTCGCGTTTTTGGTTTTGGTGTTCAAATGCAGTGTAGTTCCCCTTTAATGCAGTTTAAAGGCAAAACTTTTCCTTTCATTTTGGATAGACTAAGGGAGGGTTATAATCTGGTCAGCGGTGGCCCATCCATTAGGGGCTCACGGGCACCGCCCCCCCATTCATGCGCCCAGTCCCCTAATCTACATGCAGGGCGCCAAACGCATGTATTCCGATGGGGGGGGGGGGTTGAAGCACTTGAGAGAGACAAAAACTCTAATGCCGTGTACACACGATTGTTTTTTCCAATAAAAAAAGTCCGATCATGTGTGGGCCCCATCTGACTTTTTTCCATCGGTGTAAAAAAATAGAACATGTTTTAATTTCTTCCTAAAGAAAAAAATACGATGGGAAATTCCAATCGTCTGTGTGGAATTCCATCTGAGAAAAATCCATGCATGCTCAGAATCAAGTCGACGCATGCTCGGAAGCATTTTTCTCGGGTCGTCGTAGTGTTGTATGTCACCGCATTTTGGATGGTTGGAATTTAGTCTGAAGCCTCGTACACACGACCGAGGAACTCGACGGGTGAAACACATTGTTTTCCTCGTCGAGTTCCTTGTTAGGCTGTCGAGGGACTCGACAAGGCAAGTTTCTCCATTCCCGTCGAGGAAAAAGAAGACATGCTCTCTTTTTGGCCAGTTTCCTCGTCGAAAAATGTACACACGACCGGTTTCCTCGGCAAAAAAAAAATCCCAGCAAGTTTCTTGCTGGTTTTTGCCGAGAAACTCGGTCGTGTGTACGAGGCCTGATAGTGTGTACCTCGGTTGTGTGTATGAGGCCTGATAGTGTTGTATGCAAGACTGATGAAAGTCAGCTTCATCGGAATTCAGACGAAAAATTCCATCGGATTTTATTTCACCGGAAATCCGAGCGTGTGTACGCGGCATAACAGGCTACAAAAAAGGGTGGGTTCGGGCGCAGTTGTGTGAGAATAGCGAATGAATATTTCTAGTAAAAAAATAATAATAATAAAAATGCCATAAATCTATCCCCTATTTCTTAGGTGCTATAACTTTTGCGCAAACCAATCAATAAACGCTTATTGCGATTTTTTTTACCAAAAATATGTAGAAGAATACGTATCGGCCTAAACTGAGGAAGAATTTGTTTTTTAAAAATTGGGATATTTATTATAGCAAAAAGTATTGTGTTTTTTTCATAATTGTCGGTCTTTTTGTGTTTGTAGCGCAAAAAATAAAAACCACAGAGGAGATCAAATACCACCAAAAGAAAGCTCTATTTGTGGGAAAAGAATGATCAAAATGTCATATGGGTACAGTGTTGCATGACCGTGCAATTGTCATTCAAAATGTTACAGTGCTGAAAGCTGAAAATTGGCCTGGGCAGGAAGGGGGTGAAAATGCCCTGTATTGAAGTGGTTAAAGCATATGTAAATGCAAAAGTTCTTTGGTTGTACTCACCATGGAATATGCACTAAGAGTATCTGTTTTGTGTGCATTAGTTGCAGGGAAATCCTCTTCGTGTTCATCTAAATATTCCTGCAGGAAAAAAAGATTCACATGAGTGTTTTGTGAAGTGTAAATATAGTTGTCAACAAATTTTTAAACCATTACATGCTGGCTGATGTCATAATAAAATAATAAGGCAAAAGAACACATTGAACAGGCACAGAGCATTGTGTTAGTAAAGGAAATATTAGCAAAATGTTTCATATTGCTGGATATTAATAGGCAGATTCACAAAGAGTTACGTCTGCGTATCAGTAGATACGCCGTCGTACCTCTGAATCTGCGCCGTCGTAAATTTAAGCGTATTCTGGAAACCAGATACGCTTAAATTAGGCTAAGATACGAGCGGCGTAAATCTCCTACGCCGTCGTATCTTAGGGTGCATATTTACGCTGGCCGCTAGGTGGCGCTTCCATAGTTTTCTGCGTCGAATATGCAAATGAGCAAGATACGCCGATTCACAAACGTACGTACGCCAGTCGCAATTAGTTACGCCGTTTACGTAAGACATACGCCGGCGTAAAGATAAAGCTGCTTTCTAGGTGGCGCAGCCCATGCAAAGTATGGACGTCGGAACAAGCGTATCTTTTTACGTCGTTTGCGTAAGTCGTATGCGAATAGGGCTGTGCGTAAGTTACGTTCACGTCGTAGGCAGTGTCCGACGTATCTTAGGCATTCTATCCGACGCATGCGCACTGGGATACGTCCACGGAATACAGCACTTGCCCCTCTAACTTGCGGCGGCGTAGCGTAAATATGATACGCTACGCCGGCTCAAACATACGCCGCCCTACGTGAATCTAGCTATAAGATCCTAGCGAAAGTGCTGACCATGCATTTAAATCAAGTTATTCTATCTTGAAAGCGGAGCTCCACCCTAAAGTGGAACTCCCGCTGTTCGGAACCCTCCCTCCCTCCGGTGTCACATTTGACACCTTTCAGGGGGGTGCAAAGACAGGTATTTGCACCCACTTCCGGCCACAGTCTGCGGGAAGACTGCGGGCAGGACGTCACCTCCCGTCCTCCCCCCATTGTGCTCTGGGAACACTCGGCTCCCAGAGCACAGCGGGAGCCAATCAGCAGGCGCAGCGCAACTCGCGCATGCGTCTTTGGGAACCGGGCAGTGAAGCCAGAGCACTTCACTTCCTGGTTCCCTCACCGAGGATGGCGGGGGGGCAGCAGAGTGACAAGCGATCGCTCGTCCTCTGCTGCAGACGGTGCTGGACTCCAGGACAGGTAAGTGTGCCGATATTAAAAGTCAGCAGCTGCAGTATTTGTAGCTGCTGACTTTTAATATTTTTTTTTTTTTCAGCGGACATCCGCTTTAATTCACCCTAACCAAATGGGTTATATATTTGGTAAAAATACCTCCTTCAGTACTAGATGTTTATTTATGAATTCAAAGACTCAACATGATTACGTTGGCACAAGGATCATTGTAACTTTGTATGCAGCCAAACCTTTTGATTCAGTGAAGTGGTGCTATGTTATTTTACCAAGTGGTTATAATTAGTATATCAAGCCCCGGTGTCAAGGATTTCGGCCAATGGCGGGGTCTCCAAGACCTTTCACCTATTTAGGGGAACACATTCTTTTTCTTCTTTGAACATCAAATAAAGTACCCACTTTTTTAATATAAAAAAGGTTTAATATTGTCATGCTTTAATAAACAAATAACATGATCCCATTGATAATTGAGGCGGAGGTCTTGAAGCCTGTATAAAGTGCCTTGAAAAAGTATCCATACACCTTACATTTTCCACATTTTGTCATGTTAATGTATTTTATTGTTTTTGTTTTTTGTGATAGACCAACACAAAGTGGCACATAATTGTGAAGTGAAAGGAAAATGATAAATGGTTTTCAATATTTTTACAAATAAATATCTGAAAAGTGTGGCGTGCATTTGTATTCAGCCCTCTTTACTCTGATACCCCTATCTAAACTCTAGTGGAACCTATTGCCTTCAGAAGTCACCTAATTAGTAAATAAAGCCCACTTGTGTGTAATTTAATCTCAGTATAAATGCAGCTGTTCTGTGAAGCCCTCAGAGATTTGTTAGAAAACCTTGGTGAACAAACAGCATCATAAAGGCCAAGGAACACACCAGACAATCAGTTATAAAGTTGTTGAAAAGTTTAAAGCAGGTTATAAAAAAATATATCCCAAGCTTTGAACATATCATGGAGCACAGTTCAATCCATCATCTGAAAATGGAAAGAGTATGGCACAACTCCAAACCTACCAAGATATGACCGTCCAACTAAACTGACAGGACAGGCAAGGAGAGCTTTAATTGGAGAAGAAGCCAAGAGGCCCATGATAACTATAAAAGAATGCAGAGATCTACAGCTCAGGTGGGAGAATCTGTCCACAGGACAACTATAATGCCGCATACACACGATAGGTTAAACCGATGAGAATGGTCTGATGGACCGCTTTCATCGGTCAAAACCGATCGTGTGTGGGCCCCATCGGTTATTTAACCATCGGTTAAAAAAAAGCAAACTTGCTTTAAATTTAACCGATGATTCCTAACCGATAGGTCAAAACCGGTCGTTAAAAGGGACAACCATCGGTTAAAAATCCACGCATGCTCAGAATCAAGTCGACGCATGCTTGGAAGCATTGAACTTCATTTTTTTTCAGCACGTCGTTGTGTTTTACATCACCGCGTTCTGACACGATCGTTTTTTTAACCGATGGTGTGTAGGCACGACGGACCATCAGCCAGCTTCATCGGTTAACCTATGACAGCGGTCCATCGGTCCGTTCTCAGCGGATGGACTGATCGTGTGTACGCGGCATTAGTCATGCACTCCACAAATCTGGACCTTTATGCAAGAGTGGAAGAAAGAAAGCCATAAGAAGTCCGTTTGCAGTTTGCGAGAAGCGATGTGGGGGACACAGCAAACACGTGCAAGAAGGTGCTCTGGTCAGATGAGACCAAAATTAAACTTTTTGGCCTAAAGGCAAGAATGCTATTTGTGGAGGAAAACTAACACTGCACATCACCCTCAACACACCATCCCCACATGAAACATGGTGGTGGCAGCATCATGTTGCGGGGATGCTTTTCTTCAGAAAGAGGAGGGAAGCTGGTCAGAGTTGACGGGGTGTAACGCCACTGGCGTTATCCTGTGTAAAACGAGCGCAGCCTTACCTGATTCCTACAGCTGCGCTCGTCTCCCTGTATTCGCCGGGTCACTTCCGGTGCGCCGCGGCTTGCGTTCCACGCTGGAACGCGGAAGCGCGCCGCAGCGTGCGCTGTCCATTCCCACGCTCAGCGGGCTATTTAAACCCACAGCAATGACGGCAGGGTGTTCCACTATTTTGTTGGACCCCTGCCGTCACCTGGGACCCGCTGACCAACCCTCTGAACCAGCTGCAGTCCAGAGAACGAATCCCTCCTCCAGCTCCCTGAGCAGCACCTCGCTCCAGGCTCCAAATCTCCAGGGATCTCTCATCCAGCTCCCTGAGCTGCACCTCCCTCCAGGCTTCAAGTCTCCAGGGATCTCTCATCCAGTCTGTCTGCTGACATCAGGAAGGATTCCTACCACCTTGTCCTCTTTGACATTCCAGAAGCAAAGCTACAGTTCCTACATCAGATGATCAATAGAACCGCAAGTATCAATATCTGAACTTAACAGTTTATTCAGGGTTTACTATACTGAACTCCTATGGAACTTTGCTTGTTAGTCTACCCTTATTCTGATCAGATGAGACTTGTTGCAATTACATACCCATAATCTGAAGTACTTACTATTGGAACACTATTTGATTCTCTCCAGAGACTGTATTCATATACTTTTTGTTTTATGTCATAATATTAGTTCCTAGCTGGCGCATATATTTTTGACAGACACTTTACTCTAAGAAATACACGCTTATGAATTAATAAGCATCTTAATTATGTTGGTTACTCCAGCTGAGGTTGTGATGAAATAAACCCTTAACTCTTTAAACCTACAAAAGAGTGACTAAGTGGTTGACACCTGAGAAACCTCCGCAGCTGAGATCCAATTAATTAATTAATTAAATCAAGTCAATACAGGAACGTCACACGGGGAGTGGATGGAGCCAAATACAGGGCAATCTTAGAAGAAAACCTGTTAAGCCGCGTACACACGGTCGTTTCAAACCGATGAGAATGGTCCGACGGACCATTTCCATCGGTTCACCGATAAAGTGGTCTGATGTGCGTACACACCATCGTTCCAGAAACCGATCGGGTCAGAACGCGGTGACGTCAAACACACGACGTGCTGAATAAAACAAAGTTCAATGCTTTCAAGCTTGTGTCGACTTGATTCTGAGCATGAGCGGGTTTTGAACCGATGCTTTCTGTACTAACCATCGGTTTGGACCGATCGGGCAGTGGACCATCGGTTCGATTTTGAAGCATGTTTTAAAATTTTGGACCGAAGGACAACAGACCGATGGGCTATACACACGGTCGGTTTGGACCGATGAAACTGAACCTCGGTCCATTCTCATCGGTTTTGTCTGACCGTGTGTACGCGGCCTCAGAGTTTCCAAAAGATCTGAGACTGGGGCAGAGGTTCACCTTCCAGCAGGACAACGCTGCAATAGAATAGTTTAGAATAGATCAAAGCATACTCATGTGTTAAAATGGCCCAAAGTCCAGACCCATATCCAATTCAGAATCTGTGGCAAGACTTGAAAATTGCTATTCACAGACGCTCTCCATCCAATCTGACAGATCTTGAGCTCTATTGAAAAGAAGAATGGGCAAAAATGTCACTCTCTGGCTGTGCAAAGCTCTTAGGCCCTGTACACACGACCGAGTTTCTCGGCAGAATTCAGCCAGAAACTCGATGGGAGCCGTATTCTGCCGAGGAAACCGGTCGTGTGTACACTTTTGGCCGAGGAAACCGACGAGGAACTTGTCGAGCCAAATAGAGAACATGTTCTCTATTTCCTCGTTAGTCAATGGGGAAACTTGGCTCGCCGAGATCCTCGGCGGCTTAACAAGGAACTCGACGAGCAAAACCATGTGTTTTGCCCGTTGAGTTTCTCGGTCGTGTGTACGGGGCCTTAGAGACGTCACAAACCCAAAAAGACTTGCAGCTGTAATTGCAGTGAAAGGTGGTTCTACAAAGTATTTACTTAGTGGGGGCTGAATACAAATGCACACCACACTTTTCACATATTTATTTGTAAAAAAAAATTGAAAACCATTTCCTTTTCACTTCACAATTATGTGCTACTTGGGTTGGTCTACCACATAAAATCCATTTACATTTTTGGTTGTAACATGACAAAATGTGGAAAATCTCAATGGGGTATGAATACTTTTTCAAGGCACTGTATGTAATCTGTCATCTCACCCAACAAATCACTGTGACATTTGTAGATGACGAGGCAACTTTCAAAATTTTTGTATTCATTAGTACTATTGTCTTTCAAATTCCAGTATGCAGAATATTTGACCTTGGTAAGCGAGGTAAAGAATACATGCCACAGGCAAAGGCTCAGTGAAATTAATAAAGGGCTTGTGTTTGTGGATGCTTTGCTTTGTAAAAAATTTTTTTTTCCAAAGTCAATTTTTATTGCCTACAAAAGACTGGGTGCAGAAAGAGAACAGGTCATGTGATATGTGATATGTAGACTTCAATACAGTGCAACGGTATAAGAAATCTAATTGACACAAGCATGTATACAATATATATGAACAGGATATTTACTACTTAATGACCTGGTAGATGAGATAGATAGCATGGCACGGACAGGCGTACATATATGTCCCCTTTAAGAGCGCGGAATTGTGGAGGAGCACGTGCACACTCGCCGCCAGCTCCGTGAGCCCGACCGCGGGTCCCACAGACACGATCACGGGTATCCCCGTGGCGATAGAGTCCGTGATCGTGTCCGCGGGACCCGTCTCACGGTAAGCAAGAACGGGGAGATGCTGATGTAAACAAGCATCTCGCCGCTCTACCTAGTGACAATGACAGTGATCACCGCTTCCTGTAATCGGAAGCGGTGATCACTGTCTTGTCACATGTAGCCCATCCCCCCTACAGTAAGAATCACTCACTAGGGCACACTTGACCCCTACAGCGCCACCTAGTGGTTAACCCCTTCACTGCCAGTGTCATTTTCACACTAATCAGTGCATTTTTATAGCACTGATCGCTGTAAAAATGACAATGGTCCCAAAAATGTGTCAAAAGTGTCCGATGTGTCCGCCATAATGTCCCGGTCACAATAAAAATCGCTGATTGCCACCATTACTAGTAAAAAAAAAAAAATATTAATAAAAATGCCATAAAACTATTCCCTATTTTGTAGATGCTATGGGCCAGATTCACGTACCTGGGCGCATCTTTGTGCGGGCGTAGCATATCCTATTTACGCTACGCCGCCGCAACTTAGACAGGCAAGTCCAGCATTCACAAAGCACTTGCTCCGTAAGTTGCGGCGGCGTAGCGTAAATTGGCCGGCGTAAGCCCCGACTAATTCAAAGTAGGCTGGTAGGGGGCGTGATGTATGGAAATGAATCGTAACCCCACGTAAATGACGCACCTAACGAACGGCGCATGCTCAGTATCACGTCAAAATTTCTCACTAAGTTACGACGGCTCAATGCTTAGTCGACGTGAACGTAACCTACGCCCATTCACGTACGACTTACGCAAGCGACGTAAAATACGACGCTGTTCCAACGTTTCCAACGTCCATACCTTAACATGACTTACCCCTGCTTTATGAGGGGTAAAGTTACGCCGGTCGTACGCTTTACGTAAACAGCGTATTTTAATACGCCGGGCGCAAGTATGTTCGTGAATCGGCGTATCTAGCTCATTTGCATATTCGACGTGGAAAAATATACAGAAACGCCCCTAGCGGCCAGCGTAAATATGCACCTAAGAGACTTACGTCAGTCGTATCTTGGACAAATTCTGGCGTATCTGATTCTTTGAATCAGGCGCCGAGATACGACGCCTCACATTCGGACTTACGACAGTGTATCTGGAGATACACCGTCGTAACTCCTGTGAATCTGTCCCATTGACTTTTGCGCAAACCGATCAATAAACTCTTATTGTTATTGATTTTTTTAAGCAAAAATATGTAAAAGAATACGTACCGGCCTAAATTAAGGAAAAACTTTTTTTTTTATATATATATTTTTTTGGGGATATTTATTATAGCAAAAAGTAAAAAATATTGCATTTTTTTCAAAATTGTCGCTCTATTTTTGTTTATAGCGCAGAAAATAAAAACCGCAGAGGTGATCAAATACCACCAAAAGAAAGCTCTATTTGTAGGAAAAAAAGGACATCAATTTTGTTTGGGAGCCACGTCGCACAACCGCGCAATGGTCAGTTAAAGCGGCGCAGTGCCGAATCGCAAAAAGAAGCCGGTCATTTGGCTGCATAATGGTCCGGGGCTTAAATGTTTAAATATAAATGATACAAAAATATAAAACATTTGTTTAAAAACATAGATATTGAACTCAGACCCATCACTGTTTCCTTTTAACACAAGACATCTGTTAAGTAATTCTAATGAACATGTACTGGATTTGAATTGTTTTTACTCTCCTCGAGTTATCCGAGGAAAACACTCATTAGAAGCGGTAGAAAAACATCATAGCTTTCCACTTCTTGGCTTGCGTTTGAACAAATTTTCTAGCACACTTTAACAGTGCATATCACAGCTTTGCCAACACTAGCAGGCTGTGGAGACTAATAAAGCAAAGCGGTATCCTGCAGCTCTCTTGATGTTAATCAATAGTGTGAACATTTGGCTCAGCTCTTAATGTAGTGTAGTGCGCTGACTCTTGTAATCGGCTATGCTTCATCAGATAGAAAAGGTGTAATAAGACTGATTTTTATGTGTGAGGACATGCACAGTATATTACCATAAGTACAGAGCCATACATACATAGATGGAATTAGTGAGGAAAGATTTTTGCCCGTTTTCCAAATGACATTCAATGACCATAATATCATCAACAAATGTGATCTAATTTTATGTTTGACAACAGAGCTGGGAAACATGGCAATAAATTCATCACGCCATCTCTAGGGCTGGACCAACATCAGCAAAGATGGACTGTGAATATTGGTTTTGTTCTTAAATTGCCTTCTGGGGGATTAGGAAGGAATTCATTATTCCCCCGTTGGAGCAAATTGGATCATACTTTATAAGGTTTCTTTGCCTTCCTTTGGATGAACTGTGGGTATAGGATTATGTATACAGAGGTTTTCTATTTATTTACTGTGTTTAGTTCAGGGGTCAAGTCCTGGGGAAAAAAGTGTGGGAACTCCCACCAAAGATCCACTTCCCCACCAAAAAAAAAAAAGAAGATACGCTCATATGCATAATAACTAAACCGCATGTTTTTTTTCCGATCCACTGTACCTTAGTAATCCTTTATGTTACTGGCCGCTTCCTGTATATTGACTCATCAGGTAGTGTGCGGGTATTCCGTCACTTCCTCTATGCCGCAATGTCTCCTGGGAGCTTTTGTCATTGTTCCCAGGAGACATTGCGGAGGTCGGCCGCGAGTTATTGCGGGATATAGAAAGAAGCAAGTTCTTTCTAAATCCCGCGATAACTCGTGGCAGACCTCCGAAATGTCTCCTGGGAACAATAACAAAAGCTCCCAGGAGAAATTGCGACATCGAGGAAGTGACGGAATACCCGCACACTACCTGATGAATCAATATACAAGAAGCGGCCAGTAACATAAAGGATTACTAAGGTTCGCCTGCCCCTGACAGTGACTCGAGCTGGGCATCGCCGCTTAGTGAAGGATTGGCTTGGGCGGCTCGGCTTCTCTCGTCCTGCAAAGGGAACTGCGTTCCTGCTGTGAAAAAAGTGCAGGAACTCCGTTCCCACACGTTCCTGCAGGACTTGAGCCCTGGTTTAGTTTTTTTTTTTTTTCTATTGGTTGAACTAGATGGACTTGTGTTTTTTGCCACTCTGGCTAATTATGTAAAATAAGCAACAGTTTTGAATGTCAGATATTTTCCAACTTTATTAAAGATGGTCGTCGTTTGTATGACAATTGGGATGTAACTACTCCACACAGGATTTATGACTCGCATTTATGGTAATCTGTACCTATGTTTTCACATAGACTTAGTGGAGCGCCGCTCTTCAACAAGCGCTAGATGCTGTTGCTCAAATGTTCCATGGACAAAGAGGGTGCTGGAGTGAGTTTGCTCATCCAGAAAGCTCTATGAGACTACAGCAGATCAATGCCACACACTGATCAGCTCCAAGGTATATGAAGTTAAAGTGGATGTTCATGCTCATCCTTTCTAAACTACTGCCATAGTGCTGATCTATAAGGATATAGATGCCTCCTGCATGTATTCTTACCTGTCAAATGTTTCCCCTCTGTCTGTTATGAGACCTGAAAAACTGCAGATTCTGTGGGTGGATCTGTTGTCTGGAGCTCTGTGGGTGGAGTCGTGATGTCAGTAGACTCCCCACCCACCTCTACACTCCCCTTGTCAACATGCATTTTTTCCTATGTATTCCTTACACTAAATTCTGCCAAGATCACTAACATACAAATACAAATGCGTGCAACTAAACCTCTGTTTTTAACCAATACTGTTAGACAGGTGAATTTGGGCTTGGTATATAGGGTGACCACATTTCCAAACTCCTGTTCAGGGACACCCTCCTTTCCCAAAAATCAGCTTGTGCTGTAACGAATCACAGCACAGTGATTGGACACAAGAGGCGGGATTTATGATTTCTCCAATCACAAGCAGGGGGTGGGGATTGTGCTCCTCCAGGCATTCCTGGCCAGGACAAGTACTGTCAGTGAGTAAAGCGGTGATGTGGCGGCCTTTTTTGGGGGCATCAGATTGGACCGGGGGTTGGCTGTGTCAGTTTCATTCCAGGACACTGTATTGTCCTGGAATGAAGGTGCCTGGGACAGACCTGCAAAATGCGGGACTGTCCCGGGCAATCCGGGACATGTGGTCACCCTATTGGCTTACCTTTGTACCGGTAATTACAATTACCGGTACTTGTATATTTTGTTAATTATTTGTACACGATTTATATTTTGCAAATACACATTTATTAAACTGTGAAACCATGACACTAATAAGACAGTCTACCACTGCTGTCATGCTTGTCATACGCAATATTTCAGATCTACTTGATTTAAGTAAAATACAAGTTTTAGTACCAAACATAATAAATAGAATACTAAATCATAAATAAAAAATATCTAAAAACCCTAAAATTCCCTTTTATGAATCTGGGATGTCCTATTAGATTTTTCAGTTTTTATTCCTTTTGGAACACGGTTTGAGAAATCAACCACATACCCCGGGATGTAAATGAGGTAATAAAAGCACACTTGTAACGCCAGAATTATGATGTTAGGAAATGGAAGCCAAGATGAACAACCTGCTCTTAATGGTAAATCTACAGCGGGCATGGAGGAGAAAGCCTCAAGGCCTACGATAAACAGAAATCACTGAAAGCTTGGAATACATTCCACATAAACACAAATAGACCATCTGTACTCATCCCATGCCATAGCGAATATCCAGTACATTTCCAAAGCATGACATTTCAGGATAATGAATAATAATGAATAAATGACACAGGCGGTCAGCTAACAGACATTAAAATAACAGCAAATATCTGTTCAACAACTAATATGTTTCAGTGGGTTGTACTGAGCAAGCCAAGATTTTTCATGGTTAGCCTATTTTGCAACTCACCAACTCTGTGTTCAAACCCCCAGGGACTGACATAGATTTACTTCTGATGCTTCCCGTGTCTTCTTTTCCCTCTGCATAATGTCCACTAAGATCCAGTTCTGATCGACTGCGATCTAAAAAATACATGTGATGTCTTTTATTAGTAAAAGTCAGTACTGTTTAACAGGGCTTCTACAGCAAAAAACAAAAAAACAAAAAAAAAACATTATTATTATTATTATAATACAGGATTTATACCAAACATAATAAATAGAATACTAAATCATAATTATTATTTTTATTATTATAATACAGGATTTATATAGCGCCAACAGTTTGCGCAGCACTTATACATAATTCCTATTTTATTTTTCTAAATTAGCACTGACACTATTAGCTAGATTCAGGTAGAGTTAGGTCGGCGTATCAGTAGATACGCCGACCTAACTCAGAATCTGCGCCGACCTAAGTTTAAGTGTATTCTCAAACAGAGATACACTTAAACCTAAGATACGACGGCTTGCGCCGTCCTATCTTAGGGTGCAATATTTAGGCTGGTCGCTAGGTGGCGCTTCAATTGCGGTCGGCGTAGAATATGTAAATCACTACATACGCCTATTCACGAACGTACGCCCGGCCGACGTAGTACAGATACGCCGTTTCCGTAAGAGATAGGCCGCCTAAAGTTAAAGATGCCCCCTAGGTGGCGTAGCCAATGTTAAAGTATAGCCGCCGTTCCCGCTTCGAAATTCGAAAATGTTACGTCGTTTGCGTAAGTCGTCCGTGAATAGTGATTTACGTCATTTACGTCTACATCAAAATCAATAGGACCGTACTTGGCCGCAATGCACACTGGGAAATGTAGGTGGACGGCGCATGCGCCGTTCCAAAAAAACTTCAATTACGTCAGGTCAAAGCATATTAACATAAAACACGCCCCCTCAGCCTATTTTGAATTAGGCGCGCTTGCGCCCGCCGCATTTGCTCTACGCCACAAGTTAGGAGGCAAGTACTTTGAGAATACAGTACTTGCCTCTCTGACTTAAGGTGGCGTAGCGTAAACACGATACGCTACGCCGCCTTAAAGTTGCGGCAAACTACGTGAATCTACCTATATTTAATCAACACATGTATCCACTGGCTCCCTGTCACAAACCTGGGCAATTTCAAGCATCTAATGTAAAAGTAAAAAACAAATTCAAAAGACGGGGATATCAGTTTTAAAGATAAAGGTAGCTAAAAAAAAAAACACAACCTTCCTATACTATCCTACAGTACATTCCTGTTAGGTGACTCAGCCGCCTGGTAAGTCACGCTCCGCTCTGTTCAATGGAATCGTTCTAATAGGAGCGACTCAAGTCGCTCCGACTTAGAAAATGGTTCTTGCAAGACTTTGGGGGCGACTTGCATTGACTTCAATACAGAAGTCATCTTGCAAGTTGCCTTTGAAGTCGTCTTAAGATCGCCTTGCCAAGTCACCCCCAAAGCCTGTGTGAACTGGGTCTTACTCTGCCCCCCATTCTCTCTAGTTGGGCAACCTCCCCTTTAAAACCTGTGTCAGTTTGACACCACCCATTAGCTTAATGGTCCATGATCTGATCACACTTAGCATCTTCTCTCCCTTGACAGTGATCAGACACTGACTTTTCTCTCATTCTCCCATCTATCATCATCAACTTCATCATCTCACACCCTGCCTCTCTTCCTCTTCCTGCATGATAAGTCCCTACTTTGGTGCTCTAAATCATTGTTCATCAACCATGTCCTCAGGACCCACTAACCGTCCAGGTTTTATGTATTACCTTGGGGAGATGAAGACTAGACTACTGCAATCACAATCACTGCAATCTAGAGCAGCAAATGATATCACCTGTGATGTATTTCAGTTATCTTGCAAACTTGGCCTGTTAGTGGGCCCTGAGGACAGGGTTGATGACCACTGATTTAGACCACTGCTCTAAATGTTTTATGGTAGCTCCTCTTTCCACTCCAAGCCCTTTTATCAGTTGCTTTCACCTTGCCTCCTCTATGCCCCTTTGGTCCATAACCAGCAACTATTCTACTTCTATTCTATTGCTACATATATTCCTTCTCCCCATGCATGTTCATCTGTCCTTCTGCCATCTATTGGTCCATGATTAGCTCCTGGTCTGCCTCATTTTCTTGCCATGATCAGCTTACATTCTTGATGCTCCCATGATCAATTTATTGAGATGACATTTCCAGAAAACGGCTCAAAACTATCCCTAACTAACTTTTTTTTATATAAAAACATTCCCTATACTTAGAGCTTAGGTTGTTGATAGCTGCAGATCAAATGAACTATGCAGCCCATCCCCATTGTGATTTTCTTCTTATATCTCTAATTTCATTGTTTATTCTATACATTTTTCCTTGTTTACTGGCCATGGTGCATTACTTTTTCTTTGCTCTTGTACCACATACTTCAGTAGTTTTCTCTCTGGCTACTCTGCAGATCGAACCAAAAGGCACACAGTATTAACACTGATACTGTATGTCTGAGAGCATAGGCTCTGTTTTTGGGAACATTTATTCCAGTAGTATCTGACATTTCAATGTGATTATGGAAAACCTATTTGTGTTCAGTTGTATCTGCAAGGGAGACAATGTAATGCGATGTGAGGTCTCTAGGTGTGGGATAGAAGTTACCTATCTCATACATACTATAAGATAACCATGTCTCTGATCACTGCATTTGTGTTCCATTTAAACATACTTGCTGCAATGGCAGACTGGACTTGTAGTTTATTCAGTTACATATCTCTTTGAATGAATTATATGGCTGTATGAGTAGAACCCCTCATGGCTGAGAAAATTTCAAAAGTGACAAATGAGAAAAACCTTGGCATGCTGTAATGGAGGGGGGGGGGGGTTGGGGGAGTCCCATTTGCCCCAAGTTATATGTTACACCCTAAATACAGGTGTAATGTAACAAGGTCCAAGAAGTGTGGTTAGCCATTAATTATTATATTTTTTTCAGGGCCGCCATCAGGGGGGTACAGGCAGTACACCTGTAAGGGGCCCGGAGGTCCCCAGGGGCCCGGATAGCAACCCCCCCTTTTTTTATAAAATGTTTATTTATTTTTTCTATTTCTTTTATTTTATTTATATATATATATATATATATATATATATATATATATATATTATTATTAAAGGGCCCAGAGGTCCCCAGGGCCCCGGATGGCAACCCCCCTTTTTTATAAAATGTTTATTTTTTATTTTTATTTCTTTATATATATATATATATATATATATATATATATATATATATATATATATATATATATATATATATATAATTTTTTTTTTTTTTTTTTTTTTTTTTTTTTTATTATTAAAGGGTTCAGAGGTCCCCATTTGGCAAACCCCCTTTATTTTATTTCTTTATAAATGTTTATTTTTTTTATTTTTGATTATATATATTTTTTTATTATTAAAGGGCCCAGAGGTCCCCAGGGCCCTGGATGGCAACCCCCCATTTTTTTTTTTTTTAAATGTTTATTTTATTTTTCTTTATATATTTTTTTATTTATTTTTTTATTAAAGGGCCCAGGGGTTTCTTTTATTTTTATTAAAGGGCCCAGAGGTCCCAGATGGCAACCCTCCTTTTTTTGTAATTTCTTTTTATAAAAAATAATAATAATTTGTATATATATATATATATATATATATTTATATATATTTTTTTATTATTAAAAGGGCCCAGAGGTCCCCAGGTCCCAGATGGCAACCCTCCTTTTTTTGTAATTTCTTTTTATAAAAAAAAATAATAATTTGTATATATATATATATATTTATATATATTTTTTTTTTATTAAAGGGCCCAGAGGTCCCCAGGGCCCCGGATGGCTACCCCCCTTTTTTATATATATTTGTCTTTATTTCCTCTTTTTTGTAAAGGGCCCCCCCCCCGCTCGCTTCTCAACTTTAGGCGGCAGCACCCCCCCCACCATGTGCAGGGCAAACAGGTAGGGATACAACTGTGCAGTGACCAAAGTATTTGAAACAGCTAGAAAAGAAAGGGGAAACATTCAGGACACTACAGCAAGAAACAACTGACAGGCCTACCGGATGCTACAGACACCCTAGACAAAGCTAGAGAAGGTGTTCCAGAACCCTTTCTTCTATGCCCTTTCGAAATGTCCTCAGGAATGCTAGAACTAGCTCTTATTCCACTTGCTATTGAACCCTGGAAGAAAAATGATATTGTTAAAAACTCCTTCATTCAATAGCATTTTAAAACAAGTTTTTCCTAATTTTACAAAAACTTAACATTGTAATGTAAAACTTGATATCAAGAACCATCCAGAAAAATTACAGGTTTATTTGACACCCCATCTTCTTCCCTGAACCCCCCACCCCCACTCCAGCTTCTTCACCTGCTGTAGCCCTCAGGGCCGTTTAAAGGAATTTGGGGGCCCCAAGCAAGAAGCGGGGGACAGGGTGTTGCTGAGTTTTAAGTAGAGAAGCGGGGGGGGGGGGGGGGGGGAACAGCCGAACACAGAGAGTTGATAAGCGGGGGGGGGGGGCCTAGGGGCATTTTTTTATCAATTTGATAAGTGTATATAAACCGGGAAGTACTTCTTCTGATAAGCCGCTGAATGTCGGGTAGTACTTCTTCTGATAAGCGTCCCTCCCCCATGTTCTTTTTACCCCCCCCCTTCCTACCGCACGCCACGATAGTTCAGTTTGTTGTTCCCGGCCGGACTAAAAGGAAGTGAGCACTGAGTGTGTGCACTTCCTGTCAGTCCGGCCAGAAACAGGACACTGAATCTCCTGTACCGCACGGTTACGGTACCCGGCCGGACTGCACGAGGAACTAGGAGGAGGAGCTCGGCCACGTTACAGGCTGCAGCACTTATTGGAAGCAGCTGCGCAGCGGCGCTGCAAGGGCCCGTCCTGCTGGGGCCCCTGGCCAGCTCGGGGCCCCAAGCAGTTGCTTGCTTTGCCTGTCTTGTTCCGACGGGCCTGGTAGCCCTGCCTAACTAGTCATATATTAGGCCTCGTACACACAATAGAATTTCCATTGGACAAAGCCGTGGAATTTTGTGCGAAGGGCATTGGCCGTGATCTTTATTGCATACAGACGGCAAAACTTTATCAGCCAACAAACACGAACGTATACTTGTGTACACACGATCGCATAATCGGACATCACACATTTTAAAACGTGCTATCCCATATTTGTTGTCGGAAATTCGACAACAATTGTCCGATGGAGCCTACAAACGGTCAGTTTATCCGACAACATCCGGCCACACAATTCCTGTCAAAAAGTCAGATTGTGTGCACGAGGCTTAAGATCTATGCAGGTCTGTGATGGAGCTTACACAGGGTTAATGGCCTTCTACCCATCATCACATTACACTATTCAGTTTTAGTAAATGGTCACTCAGATATGAATCACTGCATTATGTAAAGAAGGGGAGAAGATCACATCATCCATATTACTTGGGGGTTGTCTTATCAAGAGAATCTTTCAGACTACCCTGAATGGGGAAAGTGACAGGTTTACATTTAAAGGAACTTATTGGGAAATGAACGTGGTAACTGCCATTGCTGGGGCAAGTTATCGGACTGGTACCCTTATCTTTCCTTTACTACTTAGGCCCCTTTCACACTGGGGCAGGATGTGCGGTGGCGGTATAGCGCCGCTATTTTTAGCGGCGCTATACCGACAGAATTGCGGTGGTATTCGGCCGCTAGCGGTGTGGTATTAACCCTCGCTAGCGGCCTAAAAAAGGTTAATAGCGCCGGCAATGTGTCTCTGCAGAGGCACATTGCCGGCGGTATTACCGCGGTGTCCCATTGTTTTTAATAGGAAGGAGCGGTATACACACCGCTCCTCTCACGGCTCCAAAGATGCTGCTTGCAGGAGATTTTTTTTCTCCCGCCAGCGCATCGCCTCAGTATGAAAGCCCTCAGGCTTTCACATTGAGAATGCTGGGGCAGGAGTATTTCAGGCGTTATTTATGCGCTATTTTTAGCGCCAAAATGCCTGAAATACGCCTCAGCGTGAAAGGGGTCTTAGTGAGTGACTGTCCCAGCAAAAACTTGTATATTATATATAGCGGGTATATGCAATTAGCGGACCTCCAGCTGTTGCAGAACTACAAGTCCCATGAGGCATAGCAAGACTGACAGCCACAAGCATGACACGCAGAGGCAGAGGCATGATGGGATAGTTTTGCAACAGCTGGAGATCCGCCACTTGCATATTCCTGATATATAGTCACGACACATGTTCTGCAACAGTGAAGTATGACACCCCTGGATCTTATATTTTCAAAAGCCCAAATTTCTGCCTGACAAGTTCTATTTAACAAATAATATTATTTTGATACTATGTCAGCACCAATCGAGTAAAACGGAACCTCCCGAAAATGCAATACCAGAATGCTGGCTGTCAAGTGTACTCTGGTTAACCGAGAGGACGACATACATTTTACATAATAGTTTTATTATCAGTTTGCTTGTTTTTTCTAGAGCAACAAGCTGGCAAACTTCAAATGAAGACTGATTATGCTACAAACGAAGATAAATCAATTTCCTTTTTTTCTCCCTTGCTACTTGTTTGAAGGGCCTCCCCTTCCTCCTTTGGAGTACAAAATAATTCTGGCTGTAGCTACTGTGTAATTTTCGCTGAATGAAAAGTTGTGCTAGTTTGCAGCAATGTGCCAATATGGATTCATGAGGTCCAGTAGATTTTTATTAAAAACTTTGCACAGCTGGATTTTATAATAGGTTCCATACATGGGTATTTATCCCAGTTTGTGAGAGAAAGTATTTGTTGCTTTAACCACTTCCCGCCTGGACACTGCAGAGAAATGGCCGGGTTGGGACAAGCATTGATCTGGGGGAACATACCTGTACTGTACATCCTTCCAGGTCTGTGCCTTGTACGTGTGACCCTGGGAACCCCAGTAACATTCACTATTTCATTCTACTAGTTCAGGGGTGGCCAACCAGTGGCCCGGGGGCCACATGTGGCCCGCGGAGCCCTCTGATGTGGCCCGCGACCTCCTGCTCTGGACTGGTGGGTTGGCAAGCCCAGACCGCAGGTTGCCGACCTGCCATACCGCAGCATCAGTGTTGTGAATGAAGCTGGTGGTAGAGGAAGAACGCAGCTGCGGAGCAGAGCCCCATAAGCTGATGCGTCCTCTACAGCGCCGGCTTTTGCCACAAGCGAAGTCTATGGCAAAGTTCAGCTAACCCGTAGGATAGACACAGGTGAACTACGCTTCACCCGCGGTGTGGGTAAACCGCAGCACATCAGTGTGAACGCAGTCTTACGCCCTTTTCACACGATCAGCCCGACCAAATGGGACCCTCAATTCACCTCTATAGAGCGACGGATGTCCGTTTACGCCGCCTACCTCCGATCCAAACAGAAGGGAATTCGTCACCTTCCATCTGGGTGGATCAGAGGGCCTATAGAGTAGCCGTGACCTGTCATCCGCCCGCTCCGCTCATTGTGGCCCGCGACTGGTTACCAAGTTGCTTAAGTGGCCCTCGCTCTTCAAAAGGTTGGGCACCCCTGTACTAGTTCATCACATAGGAGAAAATACAAATACATTTGTTTACTATTGGCATGAAGAACACTCCTTCCTTTAGAGGCCCTTCAGACATATGTGTTAAAACATCTCAACAGACTCCAACGTTTTGAAGGTCCGAAATGACAGTGAAAAGTTTATTAATTTATTAACGTTTACTGGACATTCATTCTCTAACCTACAGTTATCCTCACATTTCTGGTAAAGCTATAATACTGTTCCTGCTCTGTACACACATATTATAATCAATGAACAGATTCATAAGCAGCAACTTACTATATGGCTGTAGTTTGAAGATATGCTTTTTTTACTTGGTGTTGGTGAACTTGCGTGCAGGACCACAGTTGTGTTGGTCTTACCGCCATTGCTCCGGCTTTGTGTTGAGTTAATACTGCCACCACCCAAGGAATGGACACTTCCACTAAAGAAAGAAAGCTTCATGGTAAATCAATCCAACCTTTGTCTATTGACCCTCATTTTGCTTCCCCTATCCTAAAGCCCAATAGAAGAAAACCAAAAAAATCTCCCTTGCAATGCAAGTGCTGCGCTGTTTAGTCTGGGGCAGGGGTCTCTAAACGTTTCCAACAAAAGGGCCAGTTTATTGTCCTTTAGGACCTTAGGGGGGCCGAAATGTGGCCAGCAGAGGCAGAAAATTTCACAGGCCCAGCATCAGTGAAGATAAATATGGCCTCAGGGTCGGTGGTCAATAAGAGTAGGAGGAGTAGTGCCCCTATTAGTAGGATGAATGGTATCCCATCATTGGTATTAGTGGAAGATATAGTGCCCCATTGATGGTGTCAGTGGGAGGAATAGTGCCCCAAGGGCCAGATTAAGGCTGGCAAAGGGCCACATATGGCCCTCGGGCCACAGTTTGGAGACCCCTGGTCTAGGGGACACTAAAAGGACATTTACTTACATGCTCCTTTGCTTCCTTGGCAGGCAGTGCTCCCCCCATGCTCTGATGGTGCACTGTCCCTCAACATCTTCACGTGAAGGAAAGAACAGGCTGATAGGACTTATCTAGCAGTACATAGAAGACTGCAATAGCAGAGGATTGAGAAGGTAAATCTGCTTTTTCAAATAATATGCAACACCCACCATTTTATTCACTAGGGCTGCTGCTGAAAAAAAATTATAATGTTTGGGGTTCTAAGTAGTTTTCTAGCAAAACAAATGTTTTTTAGCGGTAGAAGAATGTCAGGATTGGCAAGTGGCAAAAGCTATGTGTAAGAGAGGGTTAGGCTTCGAGCACCCCTGATCTTACTTCTTCCTAATGCTAAAACAGATGGCTGTATGTCTTTTAAAATACTGCAGAACTGGAAACATGCTTACATCACAGAAACTGGTGAACTACGCTTGGATTCAGGTCGAGAGTCAATTTTAACGCTTGCTTGACTAACTCCGTCACCATTGTCCCGGACACTTTGAAGGTAATCTGCCTGAGAAGCCTCTGGGAGACTGTGGATATCTATTTTGGACCTCCTGCAAAATCAAAATCAAGTTAAAACGGATTAATTGACAAAAGTAGCACATAATTAAATTTTATGGTATTTGTTTATAGAGCTCAAAAGTTAATCAATATAGTCAAATATATATATTTTTTTTTTCGAACAAAACACTGAACATAGTTCAAAAGCAGATTAGGTAAATCCATTAGAAAAATATTTTTGAACCCAAATGAGGATATATACAGTATCTCACAAAAGTGAGTACACCCCTCACATTTTTGTAAATATTTTATTATGACTTTTTATGTGACAACACTAAATAAATTACACGTTGCTACAATGTAAAGTAGAGAGTGTACAGCTTATATAACAGTGTAAATTTGCTACCCCCTCAAGATAACTCAACACACAGCGATTAATGTCTAAACTGCTGGCAACAAAAGTGAGTACACCCCTAAGTGAAAATGTCTAAATTGGTACCAATCAGCAATTTTCCTCCCCAGTGTCATGTGACTCATTAGTGTTACAAGGTCTCAGGTGTGAATGGGGAGCAGGTGTGTTAAATTTGGTGTTATTGCTCTCACTCTCTCATACTGGTCACTGGAAGTTCAACATGGCACCTCATGGCAAAGAACTCTCTGAGGATCTAAAAATAAGAATTGTTGCCCTGCATAAAAATGGCCTAGGCTATTAGAAGATTGCCAAGACCCTGAAACTGAGCTGCAGCACAGTGGCCAAGACCAGACAGCGGTTTAACAGGACAGGTTCCAATCAGAACAGGCCTTGCCATGGTCGACCAAAGAAGTTGAGTGCACGTGTTCAGAGCCATATACAGAGGTTGTCTTTGGAAGATGTCTGAGTGCTGCCAGCATTGCTCCAGAGGTCGAAGGGGTGGGGGGTCAGCCTGTCAGTGCTCAGACCATCAAATTGGTCTGCATGGCTGTTGTCCTAGAAGGAAGCCCCTTAAGCCCGCACACAGTTTGCTGAAGACAAGCAGACTAAGGACATGGATTACTAGAACCATGTCCTGTGGTCTGATGAGACCAAGATAAACGTATTTGGTTCAGATGGTATCAAACGTGTGTGGCGGCAACCAGGTGAGGAGTACAAAGACAAGTGTGTCTTGCCTACAGTCAAGCAAGGTGGTGGGAGTATCCTGGTCTGGGGCTGCATGAGTGCTGCCGGCACTGGGGAGCTACAGTTCATTGAGGGAACCATGAATGTCAACATGTACTGTGACATACCGAAGAAGAGCATGATCCCCTCCCATCGGAGACTGGGCCGCAGGCCAGAATTCCAACATAACGACCTCCAAGACGACCACTGCCTTGCTAAAGAAGTTGAGGGTAAAGGTCTGGTGAGTTCCATGCCCAAGAGGGTTAAGGCAGTGCTGGAAAATAATGGTGGTCACACAAAATATTGACACATGGGCCCAATTTAGACATTTTGACTCACTTTTGTTGCCAGTGGTTTAGACATTAATGGCTTGGTGTTATTTTGAGGGGACAGCAAATTTACATTTACTTCAGTGTTATATCAAACTATTTACAAAAATGTGAGGGGTGTACCCACTTTTGTGAGATACTGTGTATATATATATATATATATATATATATATATATATATATATATATATATATATTGTGACAGTGCTAGGCCCTGCCATGGGGTGGGTTTAGGAAAAATGGACACTGGGCTTGCATTAGGACAGAGTGTGGGGCTCCAGTGTGTATATTGCGTTTTAGGGCTCATTTACACTTGCTTAGGCTACAACACACATTAAGGGCTAGTTTACATTTGCTCCAAAACAAGGCTTCGGACACGCTTTCCCATGTTGCTTTAGTTGTGCTTCAAAGCGTCTTCAGAGCCTCCATATAAGTCTATGGCAAAGCTTGCTTGAAACCACACTGAAGCCTCATAAAAGCCCCACCAAAGGCTCATCAAAGCAGCATCGAAGCCCCACCAAAGCCTCATTGAAGCGCCACCGAAGCGTTTCTCGAGTTTCTCCATATACAACCATCATATTTCTGTTGTCTAATCAATACTAACTACTCTTACCCATTTCCTTATTTTTTCTTCTGTTGAAAGTTATTTATGATTTTAGTGTAATATGTTTGTTTGTTGAGTATATTGTTGCATAGTAAAATCTACTCAATTATTGTCCATACAGAATAATGTTTAGGAAATTAATCAATTTTCAAATCTCACTCATTAGGACGAGGCATCGATCGGGTACTTCTCAGGCTCTGGGTGTCATAATTGGAACGTAGGCTTTTGGTATCTTCACCTTTTCCAGATTTTTTGTCAGGGATGCTAAAAAATGCAATGTTCCATGTTACAGCATATATAATTAATATATATATATATATATATATATATAAATATATATATATATAAAACATAAAAAGGCTCTAAACATAAAACGTACTTTACAAGATTTTCTTCTGGTGAGTGAACTAGGCTTCCCTGTTTTCTGGTTCCTGTTAAAGAGGATGGCCCGGATTCACAAAGCACTTACGCCAACGTATATCGAGATACGCGGCGTAAGTGTAAATATGCGCCGTCGTTTCTATGCGCCGTGCCCACAAAACTAGATACGCCTGAAAATAGGCTTCATCCGACCGACGTAACTTTCTTACGCCGGAGTATCGTAGGCGCATATTTACGCTGGCGCTCCCATTGATTTTCGATTCAAATATGCAAATGAGTGAAATACGGCGATTCACGAACATAGTTGCGCCCGGCGCATAATATACGCAAGACTTGCAAAGTTATTCCCCATATAGGAGGCACAACTCATGCAAAGGTATGGACCAGGGAACACAGCCATCATATTTTACGTTGTTTACGTAGTTCCTGAATATGGCTAGGCGTAGGTTACGTTCAGGTCGTAGGCAGTGATTCGACATATATTAGACAGTTGTTTTGACGTGATTCTGAGCATGCGCAGTGGGATGCGTCCACGGGACGGCGCATGCGCCGTACATTATTTGTATCTTTATGACGCTCAATCCATCATTTACATGGGGTCACGCCTCATTTGCATGGCTCACGCCCACTTCCACTTACGTCGAATTACGACTAAGAAACCCAGCGTACATTTGGAGGCAAGTGCTTTGTGAATTCGGTGCTTGCCTCTCTGCGCTGCGTCGGCGTAGCGTATATTCGATACGCTACGCCGGCATAAATATGCGCCGATGTATGTGAATCCGGGCCGATGTCTTTAACTTGCAGTTTCGGAATGGATGTGTTTACTGCGCTGTGAGTAATTTGCCTTGCAGTGCAATATTGCAACTCTGTGGAATATTTCTCATTGCTGTGTCTCCTCTCACAGCTGGTGCCTGTGTGGTCCTGAAGCTTCGGCCAGGACACACAGCCCTTTGAGGACCCCTGACTGGCATGTGTTCTCAGAACCTCCCCTGCTTGCCACCCTATCTAGATCCCCTTGGCTGAAGCTGCTGTTGCCTGGTGAATCACCTGACCCTTGCTGTGCCACATTGCTGCCTACCCTGCTGTGCCCATATGACTGCTCTGTGTGTTGGACTTAAAGCGGGGGTTCACCCAAAAAACAAATTTTTAACATTAGATTGAGGCTAATTGTGGGAAGCACAATCGGGTGTTTTTTTTTAAATCACTGCAGTACATACCTTTTTAGAGATAGATGTTCTCCGCCGCTTCCGGGTATGGACTGCGGGACTGGGCGTTCCTATTTGATTGACAGGCTTCCGACTGTCGCATACAGCGCGTCACGAGTTGCCAAAAGTAGCCGAACGTCGGTGCGCAGGCGCCGCATAGAGCCGCACCGGCGTTCGGCTTCCCACAATTAGCCTCAATCTAATGTTAAAAAAAAAATTCCGGGTGAACCCCTGCTTTAACCTATGCTGTGGCCACATTGTCACCATTATTGTAGCAAAGCTCTTCACCAAATCTTTGGAATACTACACTGGATATACAACTCAACATTGTACCTGTAACTGTGCTCTCTAAATGAAGCCTATATATGATATGATTGTATATTGTTGTGGTATTAGTTGCTGACCTAATTTCGAAATTTTTTTTGATTTTATGTCATTCCACTTTTATGATATTCCATACTAAATAAATTTCTAGTTTTCTACATCTATTGGTACTGTGTGCCCTTAAAGCCCAACTTATTAGTCCTTTCCTCAATTCTCATTATTGTAGCAAAGTGTAATTTCTTTAGTGTTGTCACATGAAAAGATAAAATAAAATATTTACAAATATGTAAGGGGTGTACTCACTTTTGTGAGATACTGTATATATACAGTTGTACTCATAAGTTTACATACCCTGGCAAAATATATGATTTCTTGGCCATTTTTCAGAGTATATGAATTATAACACAAAAACATTTCTTTCATTCATGGTTAGTGTTTGGATGAAGCCATTTATTATCAATCAACTGCTTAGTCTTTTTAAATCATAATGACAACAGAGACTACCCAAATGACCCTGATCAAAAGTTTACATACCCTGGTGATTTTGGCCTGATAAAATGCACACAAGTTGACACAAAGGGGTTTGAATGGCTTCTAAAGGTAACCATCCTCACCTATGATCTGTTTGCTTGTAATTAGTGTATGTTTATAAAGGTCAATGAGTTTCTGGACTCCTGACAGACTCTTGCTTCTTTAATCCAGTGGGAAAAGGTAGTTGAACTGTATAAAACAGGAAAGGGATATAAAAAGATATCCAAGGAATTGAGAATGCCAATCAGCAGTATTCAAACTTTGATCAAGAAGTAGAAAATGATGGGTTCTGTTAAAACCAAACCACGGTCAGGTAGACCAACTAAAATGTCAGCCACAACTGCCAGGAAAATAGTTTGGGATGCTA
Source organism: Rana temporaria (assembly GCF_905171775.1). Lineage (NCBI taxonomy): Eukaryota > Metazoa > Chordata > Amphibia > Anura > Ranidae > Rana > Rana temporaria. The sequence continues at coordinate 402,405,737 of NC_053490.1, forward strand.
AGAAAAGCACACAAATAACTTCAGGTGAAATACAGGACCCTCGTAAAACATGTGGTGTTGCGGTTTCAAGATGTACAAAAAGGAGGCACTTGAAGAAAGATGGGCTGCATGGTCGAGTCGCCAGAAGAAAGCCATTACTACGCAAATGTCACAAAGTATCCCGCTTACAATATGCCAAACAGCACAGAGACAAGCCTCAAACCTTCTGGCACGAAGTCATTTGGAGTGATGAGACCAAAATGTTGCTTTTTGGCCACAACCATAAGGCCTGGTTCACACTGGTACGTTTTAAGATGTGATTTGAGATGTCAAATCTCATCTCGAATCGGCGGCATTTGCCGGCAATGGCACCGTCTTAATCGGTGCGACACCGCATCTGCGGTGCTGCACCGTTTTCAAAAAGTAGTTCCTGTACTACTTTTTGCGATTTCGGGCCGCAATTTACATTGACATCTGTGCAGAAACCTGCACAGATGTTTTTGAAATCGCGTCCGAAATCGGGACTGCCAGCGGGAGAGAAATCGTGCGAGTTCAGCTGAAAGGTTACACAAAGGACTATGATGAAAGGTACACCATTCCTACTGTGAAAAACGGAGGTGGATCACTGATGTTTTGGGGATGTGTGAGCTACAAAGGCACAGGTCAAAATTGATGGCAAGATTTTATTAAAAAATACTGGAAGCTGAGCATGGGACGTAGTTGGACATTCCAACATGACAATGATCCAATACACAAGGCAAAGTCGACCTGTCATTGGCTACAGAAGAATAAAGTGAAGGTTCTGGATGGGACATCTCAGTCTCCTGACCTCAATATCAGTGAGCCACTCTGGGGAGATCTCAAATGTGCAGTTGATGCAAGACAGACCAAGAATTTACAGCAGCTGGAGGCTTTTTGCCAGGAAGAATGGGCAGCTTTACCATCTGAGAAGATAAAGTACCACAAAAGACTTCAAGATGTCATTGATGTTAAAGGGGGCAATACACTGTATTAAGAAGTGGGGTATGTAAACTTTTGATCAGGGTAATTTGGGTAGTTTCTGTTGTCATTATGATTTAAAAAGAGTAAACACAGATTGATAATAAATGGTTCAGCCAAACACTAATCATGAGTGAAAGAAAAGTTTTTGTGTTATCTTTCATATTCTCTGAAAAATGGCCAAGAAAACATGAGTTCTGCCAGAGTATGTTAACTTATAAGCATAACTGTGAATATATATATATATATATATATATATATATATATATATATATATATATATATATATATATATATATATATATATAGTGACAGCTCTAGGCCTTGCCATGGGGTGAGTTTAGGAAAAAGGGACACTGAGCTTGCATTAGGACAGAGTGTAGGGCTCCAGAGTGTATATTGTGAGCGGTGTTTGTAATCCCGGATCGGGGCCTTGAGAGGGACTAAGCCTTCAATCCCGTGTCCAGGTCTTGCTGGAGACCTGCAGTCTGTGTCTAGGTGTACACACTCGTTATAAGCCAGGAGTTGGCTAATGCTCAGGGCCCTTGTGTGGAGATAGGTGTGTGCCCTTTTTTGGAGAAAAGGGTGTGCTCCAGCCAGTAGGGAGGAGAGATAGAACTCCATGTTGGAGAGATTCTCTACCCACAGGACTGAGAGAACTGAGACAACTAGCGAGTCCAGGGAACTGGAGGGAGTCTTTGAGAGATCCCACGGTATCTGGAGAGCCCCTATCTAGAGGCCAGAGTGGGCCTGTAGAGCAAGGTGCTGTAACTAAGATTAACCACTTCCCACCCAAGGACGTCATATGACGTCCTGGACTTTCAGTGGGGATATCTGAATGATGCCTGCAGCTACAGGCATCATTCAGATATCCATCTCTTCAGCCGGCGATCCTGGGCACCATAAGAACGATCATAGCGGCAGTTCCGCCGCTTGATCGTTCTTATAGGCGGCGGGAGGGGACATCCCCCCTCCCGCCGCCAACCGGGCTCTCCCTTGCCATCGGAGACCCGGAGAAACAATCCGCCGGCGTCGGATGGAAAGCATAGAGATGACTGGTGACCAGATGGTCACCAGTCATCTCTATGATCGTCGGAGGCCCGGGCGCGATGTTATGACGTCACGCCCGGGTACCGGAATGTAAACACAGCCGCAATCGCGGCTGAAAGCATTAGATCTGTGAATTTGTTTTCACAATCTAATGCTCTCCAGCCTGGAGGAGAGATGTGGGGTCTTATTGACCCCGCATCTCTCCATAAAGAGTACCTGTCACGAAGCATTCCTATTACAAGGGATGTTTACATTCCTGTAATAGGAATAAAAGTGATAAAAAAAAATGTAAAAAAAAGTGTAAAAATAAAATAAATTGAGTAAAATAAAAAATAAAATAATATTTTTTTTTTAAAAGCCCCAGTCCCCAGTAGCTCGCACCCAGAAGCGAACACACGCGTAAGTCCCGCCCACATATGTAAACGCCGTTCAAACCACACGTGAGGTATCGCGCATGCGTTAGAGCAACAATTCTAGCACTAGACCTCCTCTGTAACTCTAAATTTGTAACTTGTAAAAAAAAAAAATAAGCAACGCCTATGGAGATTTTTAAGTACTGAAGTTTGGCGCCATTCCATGAGTGTGCGCAATTTTAAAGCGTGACATGTTAGGTATCTATTTACTCGGCGTAACTTCATATTTCACAATATACAAAAAAATTGGGCTAACTTTACTGTTTTGTTATTTTTTAATTCATGAAACAGTTTTTCCCCCCAAAAAAAGGAGTTTTAAAAATTATTGCGCAAATACCGTGCAAAATAAAAAGTTGCAATGACCGGCATTTTTTTTCCCTAGGGTGTCTGCTAAAAAAACATATATAGTGTTTGGGGGTTCTGAGTAATTTTCTAGCAAAAAAAATGTGATTTTTGCATGTAGGAGAGAAGTGCCAAAATAGGCCCGATATAGAAGTGGTTAAGCAAGCCAGAGAGCTGGGTCTGGGGGGCCAGTGTCATCAGCAGTGGGGCTGCTGACAAGTCAAGCGAAGCAGATGGCTCTGCATTTTTCGGTTGACCGCTGTGCACTGCGTGGAAAACTCTGTGTGAACTTTTCTTTTAATTTTTATATATTTATATATGGGACACTTTTTTAAAATATATATATATATATATATTTTTTAGTTATAATACAGAAGACTATCTTTCTTAAGAAGCATCATATATTTTATAACTTACATTTGTCATATTACATAATGGACATTATTGACACTTTATTCAATCAAGGCCTGCTAATGCCTGTTATCTAATACAGGGGTCTCCAAACTTTTTACTTCGAGGGCCACATTCTATATTTTACACATATTCGCGGGCCGGAAAAAAAAAAAAAATTTATAAATAAATCCACAGTAGAAGAAGAATAGAATAGAATTTGACTTACTGCTGACAGCAAGATTGAATGGTGCTCCTCTATTCTTTGCTGGCACCTAAACGCTGGAGCATCATGCAGCGGGGCTAAACTTCCAGCGTGCATGAGGCTTTACATCCGTGTCACCATCATCTGTGTCACCATCAGTCTCTCCATTCATCTGTGTCACCATCATCTGTGTCCCCATCCATCTGTGTCCCCATCAGTCTCTCCATTCATCTGTGTCCTCATCTGTGTCCCCATTCATCTGTGTCCCCATCAGTCTCCCCATCCAACTGTGTCACCATCATCTGTGTCCCCATCAGTCTCCCCATTCATCTGTGTCCCCATCAGTCTCCCCACCCAACTGTGTCACCATCATCTGTGTCCCCATCAGTGTCCCCATCTGTGTCCCCATTCATCTGTGTCCCCATCAGTCTCCCCACCCAACTGTGTCACCATCATCTGTGTCCCCATCAGTGTCCCCATTCATCTGTGTCCCCATCAGTCTCCCCATCCAACTGTGTCACCATCATCTGTGTCCCCATCAGTCTCCCCATCCAACTGTGTCACCATCATCTGTGTCCCCATCAGTCTCCCCATTCATCTGTGTCCCCATCAGTCTCCCCATCCATCAGTCTCCCCATTCATCTGTGTCCCCATCAGTCTCCCATTCATCTGTGTCCCCATCAGTCTCCCCATTCATCTGTGTCCCCATCATTTTCCCCATCCATCTGTGTCCCCATCCATCTGTGTCCCCATCCATCTGTGTCCCCATTCATCTGTGTCCCCATCCACCTGTGTCCCCATCAGTTTCCCCATCCACCTGTGTCCCCATTCATCTGTGTCCCCATCAGTCTTTCCATTCATCTGTGTCCCCATACATCTGTGTCCCCATCAGTCTTCCCATTCATCTGTGTCCCCATTCATCTGTGTCCCCATCCACCTGTGTCCCCATCAGTTTCCCCATTCATCTGTGTCCCCATCAGTCTTCCCATTCATCTGTGTCCCCATCAGTCTTCCCATTCATCTGTGTCCCCATTTATCTGTGTCCCCATTTATCTGTGTCCCCATTCATATGTGTCCCCATCAGTCTTCCCATTCATCTGTGTCCCCATTCATCTGTGTCCCCATTCATCTGTGTCCCCATCAGTCTCCGCATTTATCTGTGTCCCCATTCATCTGTGTCCCCATCAGTCTTCCCATTCATCTGTGTCCCCATTCATCTGTGTCCCCATCCACCTGTGTCCCCATCAGTTTCCCCATTCATCTGTGTCCCCATCAGTCTTCCCATTCATCTGTGTCCCCATCAGTCTTCCCATTCATCTGTGTCCCCATTTATCTGTGTCCCCATTCATCTGTGTCCCCATTCATCTGTGTCCCCATTCATCTGTGTCCCCATTCATCTGTGTCCCCATCAGTCTCCGCATTCATCTGTGTCCCCATCATCTGTGTCCCCATCATCTGTGTCCCCATCATCTGTGTCCCCATTCATCTGTGTCCCCATCAGTCTCCGCATTCATCTGTGTCCCCATCATCTGTGTCCCCATCATCTGTGTCCCCATCATCTGTGTCCCCATTCATCTGTGTCCCCATTCATCTGTGTCCCCATTCATCTGTGTCCCCATTCATCTGTGTCCCCATTCATCTGTGTCCCCATCATCTGTGTCCCCATCCATCTGTGTCCCCATCCATCTGTGTCCCCATCATCTGTGTCCCCATTCATCTGTGTCCCCATCAGTCTCCCCATTCATCTGTGTCCCCATCAGTCTCCCCATTCATCTGTGTCCCCATCAGTCTCCCCATCCAACTGTGTCACCATCATCTGTGTCCCCATCAGTCTCCCCATTCATCTGTGTCCCCATCAGTCTCCCCATCCATCAGTCTCCCCATTCATCTGTGTCCCCATCAGTCTCCCCATTCATCTGTGTCCCCATCAGTCTCCCCATTCATCTGTGTCCCCATCATTTTCCCCATCCATCTGTGTCCCCATCCATCAGTTTCCCCATCCATCTGTGTCCCCATCCATCAGTTTCCCCATCCATCTGTGTCCCCATTCATCTGTGTCCCCATCCACCTGTGTCCCCATCAGTTTCCCCATCCACCTGTGTCCCCATTCATCTGTGTCCCCATCAGTCTTTCCATTCATCTGTGTCCCCATACATCTGTGTCCCCATCAGTCTTCCCATTCATCTGTGTCCCCATCCACCTGTGTCCCCATTCATCTGTGTCCCCATCAGTCTTCCCATTCATCTGTGTCCCCATCAGTCTTCCCATTCATCTGTGTCCCCATTTATCTGTGTCCCCATTTATCTGTGTCCCCATTCATCTGTGTCCCCATTCATATGTGTCCCCATTCATATGTGTCCCCATCAGTCTTCCCATTCATCTGTGTCCCCATTCATCTGTGTCCCCATTCATCTGTGTCCCCATCAGTCTCCGCATTCATCTGTGTCCCCATCATCTGTGTCCCCATTCATCTGTGTCCCCATTCATCTGTGTCCCCATCAGTCTTCCCATTCATATGTGTCCCCATTCATCTGTGTCCCCATCCACCTGTGTCCCCATCAGTTTCCCCATTCATCTGTGTCCCCATCAGTCTTCCCATTCATCTGTGTCCCCATCAGTCTTCCCATTCATCTGTGTCCCCATTTATCTGTGTCCCCATTCATCTGTGTCCCCATTCATCTGTGTCCCCATTCATCTGTGTCCCCATCAGTCTCCGCATTCATCTGTGTCCCCATCATCTGTGTCCCCATCATCTGTGTCCCCATCATCTGTGTCCCCATTCATCTGTGTCCCCATCATCTGTGTCCCCATCATCTGTGTCCCCATCCATCTGTGTCCCCATCCATCTGTGTCCCCATTCATCTGTGTCCCCATCAGTCTCCGCATTCATCTGTTTCCCCATCAGTATCCCCAAAAATTGGTGTCCCCATTAGAGCCCCCCCATCATTTATCCGAGTCTCCCTGCACATTTGTGTCCCCATCACAGCCCACCCCCGCCTGCATATTTGTGTCACCATTAGAGCCATCAGCCCCCCTCCTCACATGTTTGTGTCCCCATAAGAGCCACCAGCACCCCCACATTTGTGTCCCCATCAAACCCCACAGATATTTGTGTCCCCATCAGAGTCATCACCCCCCCCCCACATTTATGTCCCCATCTGAGTCATCACCCCCCCCCCCCATATTTATGTCCCATCAGTCATCAGCCCCCCCCCCCATTTATGTCCCCATCAGTCATCAGCCCCCCCCCCCACATGTATGTCCCCATCAGAGTCATCACCCCCCCCACATTTGTGTCCCCATCAGAGTCATCAGCCCCCCAACATTTGTGCCCCCATCAGTCTACAACCCCCCCTCCACGTGTGTCCCCAGCAGAGTCATCAGTCCCCCAAAATTTGTGTCCCCATCAGTATGAAAAACCCCCTCCACGTGTGTCCCCATCAGAGTCATCAGCCCCCAGATGTTTGTGCCCCATCAGCGCCATTCAACCCACCCCCACACAAGTGTATCAGCCCCCCTCCTTGCATGTGTCCAGCGCGTCTCCACTCTCCATCACTGGCTGTGCACTGCAGACCTGCTGCATCTCCCTGCTCCCGCCCCGCTGGTATTACACACTCGTTACTGGTTAACAGCGAGGCGGGAGGCGGGAGCAGGGAGGCGGCAACAGGTCTGCCCTAAACACCTCATTGGCTGCTGGGATGCCGTGGTCCCAGCCAGCAGCCAACACACACAGTGAGACGCCGGGAGGGATTGCGGGACCTGCGCTGCATATTGCCTGGGGCGAATATGCAGCGCAGGTTCCACAACTAACAGGGGAACTAAGGATTCACGCTGCGGGCCGGAATAAATGGCCTGGCGGGCCGGATGTGGCCCGCGGGCCGTAGTTTGGAGACCCCTGATCTAATACAACATTTTTTTTTCTGTGGATTTCTCCTGACTACTTAGGACAACAAATGTTCAATGGAAAATATTGACAGACAAACAAGATCACTATACTATTGACCTTTCAGAATGTGGGATCGATGTGATGCTTTTTAAGCTCTGGGCGTCAAGATTTGAATGAATGCTTATTGCATCCTCTCCACTTCTCATCTGTTTTCCTAGTCTTTTATCAAGACTGAAATAAAAGAAAATAATGTAAGTACAATTTTACATTTATTCTTATCCATTCAAAAGTACAAACATATTTTTAGATTTTATTTGCCATCGATTAGTTTTTATATGATATACTATTCATTAGGACAGGTATACCTATAGATAATAGCTATGAGTTACTTTACCAGTCTGCTATGAACAATTCTTGACATGACACAAACCAGAAGCATCTTGGGAGAATTATGTCATTAGTCTGTGCCAAGCAGGAGAAAGCATCTCTATACTCTCTCCTTCCTCAATGATTAATGTGTTATTGTAAAATTGTAACTCTGCACTCAACATGAAGAAAATTAGTCCGGTTTTACTTGCAGTTTCCATGTTTTTTTCTTACCCTAATGGCAATATCAAAATTATGCATTGAACATGTTTTACCGAAAAAGGTTGCAAGATATTTTATAAGCAGGACATATAAAGCTTCCACCTTCACATGACGTCATGGGTGTGCTTCCTCTTCCAATGGTAGGAGGTCCTGAATGCCTATTGTAAAAAACCCACCAAGAGAAAATCCTTGGAGGGGTTACTCGACAGAGTGCCAAACCCAACTATGGGGAGGTGCATTCAAAAATATTGTAACGCTGCAAACAAATACCACAAGAATAGAGCACCTCTAAGGCTACTGCTGCAGTTTACAGTAAACTGCAACACTAGCTATAGAGGTGCTCTATTCTTGTGGTGTTTGTTAGTAGGTCTTGAATGCTGCAGAGAATTCCACCACTTAAAGACGTGGCCTTGTCATCTGTAGCATCCACTTGTGAGTCCAAAGTGACTTGATGATGTGCCCCTAGGGGGTGTGTTTTTGACAGCTTAGGATCACTGCAATTAAGTTGAATTGTACAGGGCATTTTTCAACCCCGAAAAGGACCAGGAAGTGAGTATTGCCACAAGAGCTGATTTATTTAGGGCCCTTTCAGACGTGCGGACCGTATGTCCACTTTTTAATCCATCCGTTTGCGGATGAAAAAGGGACATACATTGACACCCATAATCACCCGCCTCCGCAAAGATCCGATTTTGCAGAAGGAAGAATGTCCTATTTTTTTTCCGTCTGCGGATCGGATCGGATGAACACGGACACACGGTCCGTGTTCATCCGATCCCCCCATAGGGGAGAGTGGAGAAAAGACAGGGCGGTCCCTGCACAGTGTCCGGGGACCGCCCTGTCAGCCGCCGGCTCAGCGGGGATATACGGAGCGATCCCCGCTGAGCTTACGGACACACGGGGCGGATCATTACTGATCCGCCCCGTGTGAAAGGGCCCTTAATGATACCAAGGGCTCGGCTACTAATTTTCTTTCTGTTTCAACTACTTTGTATTTAAACCAAGAGCCTGTTATAGACGAGTCCCACTATATTAATCTATGTGACCACAGTACTAGATAAGCTGTGTGTGGGTCAAATATACTGGTACAATTACATTGCTCATAACTGTCTCTCATTTCACGGGACTCTCCCTCTTTTGGAAACAATATATTCTGCCCCTAATTCCTCTTCAATTATAATACATTTTGTCTGGTGTAAAGACCTCTATAAATGAAAATGAACTTTTCAACAATTTCAAGTATTTTACTGCAACTACAATCATTCTTTGCCAACATACTTTTAGACTAAAAATCTATCTCACAAAGTAAGGACTTAGGAGGTCTGTGGAACTATTGCTATAAGTTTTAGGACTCATTTACACTTGCTTAGGCTTTAAACACACATTAAGGGCTAGTTTACATTTGCTTTAAAACAGGGCTTCAGACACGCTTTGTTAAAGCTCTCTGAGCGCTAGTCAAAGCTCCTGTTACTAAATAAAATGGTTAGCTTACAATCCTGTTTACACCTTGCTTTTGCTTCAAAAATTATACCCCATGTCGATTTAGTTGTGCTTCAAAGCGTCTTCAAAGCCTCTATAGAAGTCTATGGCAAAGCTCGCTTGAAGCTCCACTGAAGCCCCACCAAAGCCTCATCTAAGCCCCACCAAAGGCTCATCAAAGCCTGACCAAAGCCTCATCAAAGCCCCATCAATGCACCAAGCAAATGTAACATCTCAATTAACCGGCAGTTCTAGAGTTTCTCGTATACAACCATACTTTTTCTGTTGTCTAATCAATACTAAATACCCATTTCCTTATCTTTTCTTCTGTTGAAAGTTATTCATGATTTTAGTGAAATATGTTAGAGTATGTTGTTGCATAGTAAAATCTACTCAATTACTGTCCATACAGCATTCTTTTCAGTAAATTTATACATTTTCAAATCTCACCCATTAGGACGAGGCATCGATCGGGTACTTCTCAGGCTCTGGGCGTCATAATTGGAACGTAGGCTTTTGGTATCTTCACCTTTTCCAGATTTTTTGTCAGGGATGCTAAAAAATGCAATGTTCCATGTTACAGCATATACAATACACATATATATATATATATATATATATATATATATATATATATATATATATATATATATATATATATATATATATATATATATATAAACATAAAAGGGCCCTGTTAGCAAAAATCTGAAAATGCTAATTGATTTTGCAGTTTAGCACGTCATACACAGTGTATGCTACATGTATGACAGTTTACATGTTAAAACTTACTTTAAAAAAATTTCTTCTGGTGAGTGAATTAGGCTTCCCTGTTTTCTGGTTCCTGTTAAAGTGGATCTCTTTAACTTGCAGTTTCGTAATGGATGTGTTTACTGCACTGTGGATAATTTGCCTTGCGGTGCAATATTGCAACTCTATGGACTATTTCTCATTGCTGTGTCTCCTCTCACAGTGTGGTCCTAAAGCTTTGGCCAGGACACACAGACCTTTGAGACCCCATGACCGGCATGTGTTCTCGGAACCTCCCCCTGCCTGCCACCCTAGCTGGATCCCCTTGGCTGAAGCTGCTGTTGTCTAGTGATTTACCTGACTCTTGCTGTGCCACATTGCTGCCTACCCTGCTGCACCCAGATTACTGCCCTGTGCACTGAATTTACCCCTTGTGGTGCCTGGATTACTGTCCCATGTGATGCACTACGCCACATTGTTGCCTACCCTGCTGTGTCCAGATTACAGCCTGGTGTGCTGGATTTACCCATTGCTATGCCCAGATTACTGCCCTGTAACACTGGATTTAACCCTTATTGTGCCAGATTACCCCGATTTCCTGTTTGTGTTTCTACAGTCCTTGTGAACCTACCCTTGCATGACGCTATCAGCCCAGCCTCTCAACAAAGAAGCTGTAAGTGCTCCTGCTCTCTGTGTGTGTTCTGTTCCGCCTACACCTGGTTTTCTCCATATGAAATTTTTCTATACAATCTGCTATAATTTGGTACATACTGTATGATGTTGAATACATAGACAGGATAACAGATAGCCAATCATGTATATGATGATGATGACGAGTGATCTTCTGTTGTCAGCCACTTTTTAAGATTTGTTCTTATTTAGGTTTTGGAATACAATAACATTGATACCATTTTTGCATACATAATGTGTGATTTTAGGTGCCTAAAAAGTCCAAATATACAGTAAGTCCTATGTACAAATAGTATTTGTTAGACCTGATATTTGTAAAGCGTTTCGCAAGTGTCAGCTGGTTGTCTGTTGAATAGTAAGGTAATTTTCAATAGCATCAAATTACAAAATGGATGCAATTGCTGAAATCATATACGTTATACTAATTAAGGTGTCATTATCCAGACTATGAAAAAATCTCTTCACATGCTATAAAACAGAGAGTGTGCGTACTCACAAAGACACTAAAGCATTTGTTTTGTGTAAAGTGAAATATACCGTATTTATTGGCGTATAACGCACACCGGCGTATAACGCGCACCCCAATTTCAGAGGGAAGTTTCAGGAAAAAAATGTTTTTTCAATTTTGTGGTCAGTGTCCATCTGCAGCCTCAATGCAGCCTAGCCTGTGCCCAAATGCAGCCTAGCCTGTGCCCAAATGCAGCCTCACCTTCTCTCGTGGGAATCGCCGAGCCATCATCCGAGCCGAGCCATCATTTCCTGTTCATTTGGCAGCAGTCACACACACACAGTCCCGCCTCTGCCATCGGCATTGGACCAGCTTCTGTGATTGATAGAACACTGGTCCAATGCCGGTGGCGGAAGCGGGAATGTGTGTGTGACGTGTGCCGAATAAACAGGAGAGACGGCGCGTATATTCCGGCGGCGCTCGTCCCCCTCTGAGCCGAGGTACAGTATCGGCGTATAACGCGCACCCATGATTTTCCCCATATTTTCAGGGAAAAAAGTGCGCGTTATACGCCGATAAATACGGTACCTGCTTTATTCTGCCTTAAAGCTGTCACTTCCATCCTCTCTGTAACCCCACTGCAGGCTGAGATTACATAGACAAGCTGAGTTCCTCTTCCTCTATGTTCTCCTATCACTAAACACTATGGGAGTGGTTTAAAGTGATTGTAAAGGCAGAAGGTTTTTTAGCTTAATGTATTCTATGCATTAAGATAAAAAACCTTCTGTGTGCAGCAGCCCCCCTCAGTCCCCTTAATACTTACCCAAGGTACATCTAGATCCACCGATTCTGCACGAGAGACTCCCCTCCTCATTGGCTGAGACAGCAGCATGGCGCCATTGGCTCCTGCTGCTGTCAACCAAAGTCGGCGAGCCAATGAGGAGAGAAAGGGGGTGGGGCCGGGGCACGGCTCAAGTGCCCTCATAGCAATCTGCTTGTTGTGAGGGAACTCAACAGGAGGGAGGGGCCAGGAGCACCAAAGAGGGAACCAAGAAGAGGAGGATCCAGGCTGCTCTGTACAAAACCAATGCACAGAGCAGGTAAGTATGAAATGTTTGTTATTTTTAACGAGAAAAAAACAAGATTTTAGTATCACTTTAACAATTAACACTTCTCTTTTTAGTGTCACTTTAATGACAGGAGATCTCCAGTTTTCCTAGCAATCCTATTTAGGGGACACTTACCGTTTTGCATTGCCCTCTGTAGCTTGGGCAGTTTCAGAAGCGGCAGGCACTGGAGCATCTTCTTTTTTATCAGATTCTTCTACTACTCTAGTGGACGCTGTATGATGAACACATATAAAAAAAGAAAATAAATCAGTTTCAATTTATGACTAAGCATTGTTTGATAATCCTCTAGGCCGTGTGAAGCTGAAAGGTCAATGCTTTGGCAAATAATGTAATAACTCTGACAGCAATGCTTTCATAGTGGTAACTGCTACTGGTCATTTGATATTGAAAATTGTGAGTCACCAATCTGAACTCTTTAATCGGAAAAGACACCGGTGCATTCAGTGACAGCTTGCATTGTTATTCGCTGTCTGATATCTCATATGAGTCTAATTCATTTGGCATCTGAACAACAGCACGGAAAATGAAACCGCCAGTATTAAATTTATATTTGACTTAGGCCCTGATGATTTATTGCTGCAGACACACCAAGAGTAATCAGGTTTGGTTTAGAAGCCGAGTCTAGGCATTAGTGTGTCTCCAGATCTGGTCTATTGCTTGGCCTGAACTGTGTCAAGCCTAGAGACCATAGGGCCAGATCCTCAAAAGGGATACGCCGGCGTATCTACTGATACGCCGTCGTATCCCTGTTTCTATCTTTTGAACTGATCCACAGAATCAGTTTCCCAAAGATAGGCAGAAGATCCGGCATGTGTAAGGGACTTACACTGCCGGATCTTAGGATGCAGTACCACATCCGCCGCTGGGGGCATTTTGCGTCGAAATGCCGCCTCGGGTATGCAAATTAGCACTTACGGAGATCCACGAAGCTTTTCAGCTTCGTTTTTTCTCCGTAAGTTTTAGTTTGCAATCGTAAAATTAGGGCTGCTTTTACAAAGTGTAAACTGTTTACACCTTGTAAAAGCAGACCCTTCTGTCCAGCGACGCGTTTTTTTTTTTGTTTTACATTTTTTTTTTTTCGACGTATCTTTTTTCCACAAAGCTCGGCGTAACGTAATTTCGCGCTATGCACGTCGGGAAAATGACGTCACGAGCATGCGCAGTACGGCCGGCGCGGGAGCGCGCCTAATTTAAATGGGAATCGCCCCCATTTGAAGAGGAACGCCTTGCGCCGGCGGAATTTAAGTTACACACCCGAAAATTTCTAGGTAAGTGCTTTGTGGGTCGGGCACTTAGGTAGAAATTTTAAGGCAGTGTAACTTAAATGGGAATTTTGACGTTACGCCGGGTCTTTGTGGATCTGGCCCATAGTGTGCAAAAATGTACTGAGACTTCTAAATCGGCACAATAAGGCTTCATTTCCATGGACGTTTTTACAGCCACTTTTTTTAGCCTTTTTTACAGCTTAAAGCGGAGTTCCGGCCACAATTTCACTTTTTAAATATAAATACCCCTGTAATACACAAGCTTAATGTATTCTAGTAAAGTTGGCCTGTAAACTAAGGTCTGTTTTGTTAGGTTGTTACAGCATTTAGACACTTTATAAAATAGAAATTGACTGGGGCCATCTTAAGTGTGGGCATCATGAAGCCAGACTGTATGACTTCCTGGATTTCAGCCTTGCAGATCTCGCACATGCTCAGTGCTGCACAAGCAGTGTCAGATCAGGTTTCAGCACCTGTGCTGTCCAAGTCACATGATTCTTTGAGACTGGGGAGTGCACAGACTCCTGGAAAGTTACACCCACTACATTCCCAGGAGTCTGTGCGGTGTAGGTTAGGAAGCATTAAGCACCTAGGTGCAGGAAGTGGGAAGATTAACTATTCTGCCTAGCAACAACACTTTGAAGGCATCTAAAAAAATACGTCATTCCTACAGTCACACCCCCCTACAGTTGTAAACACACACTAGGTGAACACTAAATCCTACAGCGCCCCCTGTGGTTAACTCCCAAACTGCAACTGTAATTTTCACAATAAAGAATGCAATTTAAATGCATTTTTTGCTGTGAAAATGACAATGGTCCCAAAAATGTGTCAAAATTGTCCGAAGTGTCCGCCATAATGTCGCAGTCACGAAAAAAATCGCTGATCGCCGCCATTAGTAGTAAAAAAATTTTTTTTATAAAAATGCAATAAAACGATCCCCTATTTTGTAAACGCTATAAATTTTGCGCAAACCAACCGATAAACGCTTATTGCAATTTTTTCTACCAAAAATAGGTAGAAGAATACGTATCGGCCTAAACTGAGGAAATTTTATTTTTATATATGTTTTTGGGGGATATTTATTATAGCAAAAAGTAAAAAACATTGCATTTTTTTCAAAATTGTCACTATATTTTTGTTTATAGCGCAAAAAATAAAAACCGCACAGGTGATCAAATACCACCAAAAGAAAGCTCCATTTGTGGGGAAAAAAGGACGCCAATTTTGTTTGGGAGCCACGTCGCACGACCGCACAATTGTCTGTTAAAGTGACGCAGTGCCGAATTGTAAAAACCCCTTGGGTCATGTAGCAGCATATTGGTCCGGTCCTTAAGTGGTTAACGTCTGGTGTTTTTACAGCTCTAACGCTGGAGCTTCAGAACGCACTGGTCCTGTTTTTTTTTTGCAGCTTAAAAACGGCTCAGCCATCTACAGCTCAAAAACGTCATGGTGGGCATGAGGCCATAGACTAACATGGAGAGCCGTTTTTAAGCTACAAAAAACGCTCAGAAAAGTGGCTGTAAAAACGTCCAAAAAATTTCCATGGAAATGAAGCCTAAGCATAATGTGTAAATGGCAGGATTCCATAGCAACAATTACAAATGTTATGTTAGTTGGCATTGCTATGGTCAACTGATACTTAATTGGTTGCAATAGGTTCCCGTTCTTTGTGTATGTTGCCTTACTGAAGAAGCATAAAGGTTTACGTTGGCATTAGAAGCTGACAGTACTGCAAGCAGCGAGTAAACTGCGCAAAGCATAACAAAGCGATCAGCATACACAAAAAGCTCCCTTGTCCTAGGGCTCCCGCTTTGATCCTACAATACTTATATGTAGAAATACCTGGCGTTTTTCTCATAATAGATTTCCTGACCACATCGCATCCCAGCACAGTGGAATTTTTAAACCGCTTGGCTCGTTCTTCAAAAAACCAGTCCCCTGTTGCTATCCTTATCTGCCTGTAGATAAAGAAAAGATTAATCTGGCATAAAATGCTCACATTTCAGATTCATTCCACACTTGTTTTATTTAAACCTTTTTTTCATTCTGTTTTCAAAATGTTAAAACTTGTTAGCAAATGTAACCTTGTTTAACCACTTGACCACCGGGCCTATTCTGGCACTTCTCTCCATGTGAAAATCACAATTTTTTTGCTAGAAAATTAATCAGAACCCCCAAACATTATATATTTTTTTTTAGCAGAAATCCTAGGGAATAAACTGGCAGTCATTGCAATACTTTTTGTCACACCGTATTTGCGCAGCGGTCTTACAAGCGCACTTTTTTTGGATAAAAATCACTTTTTTGAATTAAAAAATTAGACAACAATACATTTTGCCCAATTTTTTTATATATTGTGAAAGATAATGTTACGCCGAGTAAAATGATACCCAACATGTCACGCTTAAAAATTGCGCCCGCTCGTGGCATGGCGTCAAACTTTTACCCTTAAAAATCTCGATAGGCGACGTTTAAAAAATTCTACAGGTTGCATTTTTTGAGTTGCAGAGTAGGTCTAGGGCTAGAATTATTGCTCTCGCTCTAACGATCGCGGCGATACCTCACTTGTGTGGTTTGAATACCGTTTTCATATGCGGGCGCTACTCGCGTATGCGTTTGCTTCTGCGTGCGAGCTCGTCGGGATAGGGCGCTTTAAAAAAATTTTTTTTTTGTTTTCTTATTTATTTTTATTTAGTTTTATAATTTTTTACAGTGAAATAAAAAAAAAAAAATTGATCACTTTTATTCCTATTACAAGGAATGTAAACATCCCTTGTAATAGAAAAAAGCATGACAGGTCCTCTTAAATATGAGATCTGGGGTCAAAAAGACCTCAGATCTCATATTTAGACTTAAATGCAAAAAAAAAAAATGTCATTTTTTCAAATGACAAAAAAAAAAATGTTTCTTTAAGAGGCTGGGCGGGACTGACGTTTTGACGTCACTTCCGCCCAGAAGAGCTATGAGGACGGGTGAAGGAGATTTCTCCTTCAGTCCCGTCCCCGCTCAGCTGCCGGACACATCCGATCCCCTCTGCCGCTACCGACGGCTCCGGAGGGCGCGGGAGAGCGGCGGGAGGGGGGGGGGGCCCCACACCCGCCACCGATAACGGCGATCTCGCGGCGAATCCGCCGCGGAGACCGCCGTTATCGTGTACACCACCGCCCCCTGAAAAGATGAATATCTCGGTTGTGGAAGCAGCTGCTGCCGTTACCGAGATATTCAACTTTAAAAACAGGACGTCTTTTTGACATGGGGCGGTGGTCAAGTGGTTAAAGCTTTTCAACAATTGTTTGATGTGTGGGAAAATACTTCCACGATTTTTTTTTTTTACATTAGGCCAAATGTATATTAAAGCGGAACGTTACCCATAACAGTTATGGTAGATAACAATACTGTTCTTAACAAAATAACATACATTCCACAGTAATAATAATGCTACAAAAACCAGTGTATGCTGTAAATTGCCTCCAACATTACTCCTGTTTCTTCTCACTGGAGGCTGCAACTTTATTAAAGGCCAGAGCAGTCACTTCCTTATTGGAGACCCTCCCCCTCCCCCTGGTCTCAAAAATATAAATGCCACTTTTTGTAATTAAAATATGTAAACTTCCAGCCTTGATGGTATGTCTGAGCTCAGAAGAGCTCAAAGAAGTTTTAGGCCGCGTACACACGATCGGTTAAACCGATGAGAACAGTCTGATGGACCGTTTTCATCGGTCCAAACCGATCGTGTGTGGGCGCCATTGGTTATTTAACCATCGGTTAAAAAAAAGCCAACTTGTTTTAAATTTAACCGATGGATTCCTAACCGATAGAAAACAACGATTGTTAATAGGCACGACCATCGTTTAAAAATCCACGCATGCTCAGACTAAATTAGGGGACGGGAGCGCTCGTTCTGGTAAAACTAGCGTTCGTTATGGAGATAGCACATTCATCACGCTGTAACAGACAGAAACGCGTGAAACGTCTTTTATTAACACAAAATCAGCTAAAGCAGCCCCAAGGGTGGCGCCATTGGATTTGAACTTCCCCTTTATAGTGCCGTTGTACGTGGTTTACGTGTCCGCATTCTGACACGATCGTTTTTTTAACCGATGGTGTGTAGGTGCGACTGACCATCAGTCAGCTTCATCGGTTAACCGATGGAAAAATCCATCAGACCGTTCTCATTGGATGGACCGATCGTGTGTACGCGGCCTTACAGTGCTGAAGTTCACAGGCTGCTGATGCAGAGGGGGGAAGGAGAATCAGAGAGATAAGACACTATCCTTGTAAATGTAATTTGGCCTCTAGTGGTTCTAATTTTAAGCACAGTGCCGAGAACAGAAAGAAACTGAACATGTGCAGAGCAGGGTGAAAAGGTGTATTACCGAATTTTGAATAGCATAGGCACTTATATTTAATGTCTTACAAAGCTATAACAGCAAAAAGGGCCAGCCTGAAGTGATCTAGCAGGACTTAATGGGCCAGATCCACAAAAACGGGCGTATATTTAGGCTTGCGTAGCGCATCTCATATGCGCTACGCCGCCGTAAATCAGAGTGGCTCGTAGGGTATCCACAAAGAACTTGCTCCCATTTATGGGCCGGGGTAACGTAAATCTGCCGGCGTAAGGCCGCGTAATTCAAAGTAGGCTTGGAGTGGGCGTGTTGTATGTTAATCTAGTATGACCCCACTTAATTTACGCTTTTTACGAACGGCGCATGCGCCGTCCGTGGACGTATCCCAGTGCGCATGCGCGAAATCACATCGCAAATAGTCAATGCTTTCGACATGAACGTAACTTCCGCAAAGCCCTATTCGCGAACGATTT
The DNA here is from genome assembly GCF_905171775.1 of Rana temporaria. NCBI lineage: Eukaryota > Metazoa > Chordata > Amphibia > Anura > Ranidae > Rana > Rana temporaria. The sequence continues at coordinate 402,424,173 of NC_053490.1, forward strand.
ACGCAAACGACGTAAACGAAGGAAAATTTGACGATGTCCCGACATCCATACTTAACATTGCGTAGGCCTCAGAGCCAGGGGTAACGTTACGCCGAAAAAGCCTTACGTAAACGACGTTAAACAATTGCGTGGGGCGGAGGTACGTTTGAGGATCGGCGTATCTAGCTAATTTGCATACTCTACGTGGAAATCAACTGAAGCGCCACCTAGCGGCCAGCGTAAATATGCACCTAAGATCCGACAGCGTACTAACATGTACGTCGGGAGGATCTAGACCACATTCAGGCGTATCTTGTTTTGTGGATACAAAACAAAGATACGACGACGCATCGTAGAACTTACGCAGCGTATCAATAGATAGGCCGACGTAACTTCTTTGTGGATCTGGCCCAATGTTCTGACTAAAGTTTCAACCACTGATCCCATGTCAAAGGAGTACCAATGCTGTAGATACCTTCGACTGTAACTAAAATGAGTTCTGCATTGCAGCAGGGCAACACAATTTTCAACTGTTATGGAGCCAGTAACAAACTATAGATCGGTGTTAAAGTGTTACTAAAACCAGGACCCTGCATTCACTATATCTGGTCTCCCATAGTACACAGAACATGGAAATGCAATCATTTTAGTAAATATAAACTACTTAATGCCTTTTTTCATCAGCAGTTAGAGCAGTCCTGTGACTTCTATCAGTATCTGGTTAAAGCTTGTAGGAGTAGTTTTCATACTGCTCTAGCTGTCCTATGAGGAGACAGGACCCCTGACCCTCTATCTGGACAGTGCTGATTAACCTTGTGCTAATCACATGCACTCTCCCTGTCAGGAGTGTCTAGCGCTTAATCTGCCTGTCTACTACTCCACTTCTGTCCACTTTTAGGCAATCCCTATAAACTCACCTATTCTGGGAAGCCTATCTGCTAACAACTTAGGCCCAGATTCTTAGAGGAGATACGACGGCGTATCTCCAGATACGCCGTCATATCTCTGCGTCCGGCCAGTCGTATCTATGCGCCCGATTCTTAGAATCAGTTACGCATAGATATCTGTTAGATCCGACAGGCGTAAGTCTCTTACGCCGTCGGATCGTAACTGCATATTTACGCTGACCGCTAGGGGCGTGTATGCTGATTTACGCATCGAAATATGTAAATCAGCAAGATATGCGAATTCCCGAACGTACGCACGGCCGACACAGTACATTTACGCCGTTTACGTTAGGCATTTCCCGGTGTATAGTTACCCCTGCTATATGGTGGCGTAAGTGCGGTGTATCAATGTTAAGTATGGCCGTCGTTCCCGCGTCGAAATTTGAAAATGTTTCGTCGTTTGTGTAACTCGTCCGTGAATGGGGCTGGTTGTAATTTACGTCAAAACCAATACGTCCTTTCGGCGTATTAGGAGCAACACACACTGGGAGATTTCCACGGACGGCGCATGCGCTGTTCGTGAAAAACGTCAATCACGTCGGGTCACAGAAGATTAACATAAAACACACCCCCCTGTTCCACATTTGAATTAGGCGGGCTTACGCCGGCCGATTTACGCTACGCCGCCGCTACTTACGAAGCAAGTGCTTTGAGAATACAGCACTTGCCCATCTAAGTTGCGGCGGCGTAACGTAAATCGGATACGTTACGCCGCCGCAAAGATACACCGCTGGGCGAGAATCTGGCCCACAATCTTTTATTTTTCCCCATCAGCTCATCCCTCACAGTTAATACCTTTTTGTTCCACTTGCCCCTTCCTATTAAATTGTAAGCTTTCAGGAGCAGGGTTCTTCTAACCCTGTGGTACACAATTGTTTTGTAACTGTACTGTCTCCCTTTATAAGGCCCCTTTCAGAGTGGGGCGGGTGCCGCGGTGGCGGTATAACACTGCTAAAAATAGCGGCGCTATACCGCCGGGATTGCCGCGGAAATCAGCCGCTAGCGGTGCAGTATTAACCCCCGCTAGCGGCCGATAAAGGGTTAATACCGCCCGCAATGCGCCTCTATAGAGGCGCATTGCGGGCGGTATTGCCGCGGTTTCCTGCTGACAGGCGATTTTTTTGTCTCCTGCCAGCGCATCGCCTCAGTGTGAAAGCCCTCGGGCTTTCACATTGAGTCTGCAGTGAAGGAGTTTTTCAGGCGGGAAAAACTCCTCAATGTGAAAGGGGCCTTATGCAAAAGTGCTGCACAAATTGCTGGCACTAAATACATTTTGTGTAATAATAATAATAATAGTCCTCTGCCCGAGACCAGTACTAAGTGGAAAGAAAAAAAACGTAAACAAACTATATATATATATATATATATATATATATATATATATATATATATATATATATATATATATATATATATATATATGTATATTGTAAGTATAGTTGCGGTATTATGTTTCTAATAAAGATTCAGCTTTGAAAAGAATTTGCTTGGTTAGGTGAAACCTTTATGGGATTGGTTATATTTTCTTTGTGACTCATGTACAGCCACAGGGATAGATGACAGTGACACATACAAGATTGGTACATTCAGGTCCACAATTACTCTCAGATGACCTGCCTGTCCCTTTCCATTTCAACTAATGGAACATTCAGGCAAGCACAAAACAGTGGAAAGTAAATAGTTTAATCTCCTTCCATTCTCTCGAAGGTTGAAACAAACAGTGAATGGAAATTTCAGTGCATAAATATTCAGCTGCTGTCAGGCTCGTTCAGTTTGACATGCAAAATGTGAAAGTTTGTTTGATGCTATCTGTGAGAAGTCTGAAACGTTCCTGAAAACAATTGTATGGTGCGCTTTATCAGCAGCCTACAAAACATGACAAAGCAAAATACACATTCATTTTGATTCCTAATTTCTGCTATTCCCGCTTCTATCCAGGGGTACAAAACGTCACTTAACCTGAAACACAAGTGGAGTTATATAACAGTGCCTTGTTTGTATTTGGTGTTCCGTATTGGGTGCTAGACGTACAGTTTGCACTGATATCCTGTAAGCTCCTTCCTGTTGTGAATTCCAGCTCATTATTTATCACTTCACTCTAAAATATAAAGGTATGGGGATTGACCATTGAGCAACACTAAAGTTTACTTTTGGTTGCTTAGGGACCTTTGTGGGAGTTTATGTATAGTACCTTGGATTCTATTTATGAGTGATGAGTGTAAAACTGATCGACAAAAAGCTCAATTCAATAGGCTTTACACAAGCCTAAGCACTCTATTTTCAAACCATGTGACGGTAATTTTTTACTTTTATTGAACTCAACTGAAAAATAATGTAATTTTATTGTTCTGAAAATAAGTATTCTTATTCTAGTGTGTCTGACAACTGAGCATATTGATTGCTTAGAACAGGGGTGGCCAACCAATGGCCGGGGCGTCACATGTGGCCAGCGGAGCCCTCTGATGTGGCCCGCGGAGCCCTCTGATGTGGCCCGCGACCTCCTGCTCTGGACTGGTGGGTTGGCAAGCCCAGATCGCAGGTTGCCGACCCGCCATACCGCAGCATCAGTGTTGTGAATAAAGCTGGTGGTAGAGGAAGAATGCAGCTGCGGAGCAGAGCCCCATAAGCTGATGCGTCCTCTACAGTGCCGGCTTTTGCCACAAGCGAAGTCTATGGCAAAGTTCAGCTAACCCATAGGATAGACACAGGTGCACTACGCTTCACCCGCGGTGTGGGTAAACCGCAGCACATCAGTGTGAAAGCAGTCTTACGCCCTTTTCACACGATCAACCCGACCAACTTGGACCCTTAATTCACCTCTCAGAGCGACAGATGTCTGTTTACGCCGCCTACCTCCTGGATAAACAGAAGGGAATTCGTCCCCTTCCATCTGGGTGGATCAGAGGGCCTATAGAGTAGCCGTGACCTGTCATCCGCCCGCTCTGCTCATTGTGGCCCGCGACTGGTTACCAAGTTGCTTAAGTGGCCCTCGCTCTTCAAAAGGTTGGGCACCCCTAGCTTAGAAGTTGCAATTTACGAACACTGAAATAATCCATGATGGAAAATAATGAGTTGAATATTCAGATAAAACTTGGAGTTTACAGATTAATGTCACATTTTAAGCTATGGGCATAAGTATGAGCTGGGTTATAATGCATAAAGGAAAGAAAATGCAGTCACTGGGATTGTGGAGTACATCGGCTGGTTCTTTAAATCTACAGGGGACAGTTTGGTAGTTTAGGCATCTAGTAAGGTTGCCCGGGAAGCTTTTATTAGGAGCTCCTCCAGAAAGAAAACAGCAGGTAGTAGACTTCAGAACCACTTGGAATATTCCCACACTAAGGAACCACTGTAATCTATAGCTAGGCAAATGGAAGTCTGCACTGCACTGATCTACTTATCATTCTCCTTCCTCCTAACCTTGTCACGGCTAAATATCCAAAAAATGATGTCCAACTTAAACGACAACTTCATTTTAGGGAAGTTGTCCTTAAAGTAATCCCTCTACCCCCCTAAGTGTAGCCAGTATAGTGAAATACTTAGCTTTTTCCCCATGCCTGAAATTCTGCTTTCATAGCCTTTGCAAGTATTACATCCAGGTCGGGTCCACTTCCTAGTGAGCATATGCACTTTGCTAATTCTTTTTTATGGAAGGTCTGTACTTTCGGCATCCTCCAGCTATCCAGCAGAGTATGGTCTATCCAAAGAAATGAATGGGGCCAATGAGAGCATGTGCACAAAAAAGAGTAAGGGACCTTTTACTTGAAAGGCTAAGCAGCATGAGATAGGGCAACACAGTAAAGTGGGAAAGGAGATAGGTATTTCCGTATTCCAGCCAGTGGTGGGACAAGGTATTTCAGTGCCCAGGGCGGGGATGCCAAAATGCGCCCCCCCCCCCCGCAGAGCAGGGGGTGGAGCTAGAAGCAGCATAAAAAAACATATGTAATGGTTGCGGAGTGCACCATTATTTCTATTTAAATTTGTGATTGGTCATCACAATGATCACAAAGTACACCGCTTTGCTTTGATGGGGTTCGCAGCCAATAATGAGTAACTTGGCTGCCCGAGGGTGATTTCTGAAGATTATAAATGATGCGCTAGAACGAACTAAACCTGATCTTGGTCTTGCTCAAAAACCTCTTTCGATGTATGGGCAGCTCTGATCATTGTATTCTGACAGTGGAGGAGTCCTGCTGTCAGAGTACTAAAGCAAAGAAGGGGGATTCCTCCATCCATCTTGTTTGAGTGAAGGCAGGAATCTGTTCAGCCTGCTGGAAAAAAATAGCGTGTACTAGTACTTGTACTCATGTAAATGCTTCGATACCTAAAAACAATATTTTGCAGTGTGATTTGAGCTCATACATAATGAATGGGTTCATATCATACTGCAAAGAATTGCATGTGATATGAACAGGAATACGGTGCGATTCCTGTCCGAATCCCATGCCTTGTCATAGTGACTTCAGCCTGGGTTCACACAGGAGTGGTGCAGGAAATCGCACTGCATTCCTGTTCAAATCACATGCGATTCTTTGCAGTATGATATGAACCCATTAATTTTGTATAGGCTCATATCTCGCCACAAAAGGTATCAGTTACTGGTATCAGTGAGTACTTGAGCACAAGTATTGGTACTCGTAATTGCCAGTGCAAAACAGGTATTGGCGCAGCCCCAGTGTGTACCCATCTTTAGACAATGTGTCCGGGTGTTTAATGGACTCAAAGACAAAGCTCCTAGGAAAAAACAAATCTGCAAAGATGAGAATAAAGATAACAGGGAAAACATGAAAACATTTGTCATTGTTATTACTCATGCACAAGAACACTATTCTGTAGGTGAGCATACACTATACAATCTGATTGTACAATCTCTACGCAATCTCTGTTAGATTTACCAAAATATTGTAATATATGGACAAACCTAAACAATTAATTTAACTAGTATCCAATCAGTCAGGCCTTTGTACTACATAGTTGGTGGTAGATCCAAAAGATATTGTACAATAAGATTGTATAGTGTATTGTAAGCTGGAGGCTGCCCATAAATGAATCCGTATATATATATTTTTAATCAGTCTATGTCCGATCACAGAAAACTGAGCAGATCCCCCCCATCCACACAACTAAGGTGGTGCAGACATGTGTGTCCTGTGCAGAGCTCTCTTTTATCAGCAAGGGGATGTACAGACATTGTGTGCATCCCTGTGCCAGCGTATCATTCACTTCTATTGGGACCTGCACCTGTATGTCATGTTAGGATAAGGTGGCTGTGTCCATGCAGCCTCATGTCCCAGTAGATAAGAATGGGGTACTGGCATGGGGATACACACAACACCTATGCAGTTAGTTTTGCACAGAGTGACCCTGATCGCCGTCAACGCCGCTCGCGGCTCCTTCTCGCATCGGAAAATCCCCTAGGAGAAGCACTCTCCCTGGGGGTTTACCAAGCGTGCGCGCTCCTGAGTCCAGCATTTGCGTGCATAAACAGAGTGCCAGACTCGGCCCCACACCCGGCGTCCGCATCATTGGATTTGATTGACAGCAGCAGGAGCCAATGGTTGCGCTGCTATCAATCTATCCAATGAAGAGCCGAGACCCCCGGCTAGAGAGCGTTTGCGTGTCTCCGGGACGGGAACAAACGGGCTCAGGTCAGTAAAACACGGGGCTGGGGGCTGGTCAGTGACAAAAGTTTTTTCACCTTAATGCATAGGATGCATTAAGGTGAAAAAAACATGAAGGTTTACAGCCCCTTTAACAGTGATATGAAGCATGAAAGTATGTTAGTTACCTGTTTGCTGAATAGTGAGTGGCAGCCCAGCAGCACAGAGACATCAGTCAGCTTGGCTGATCAGCTAGAGAGGAGGGGGTCCAAGGAAAAGGACACAGGAGGAGGGGGCACTACAAAGAGGAGGAATGGGCTCCAAGAGAGAGATAACATTTATGAGATTAGGGGGGCAGAGCTGGTGATGTCTCGGACATCGGGACATTGTGAAAGTGAAAGTAGGAGTGATAGAGATGAGTGGAGAGGGGGGAGAGAAGACGCTGTTTAGGAGAGGGAAAGCACTGATAGCCGATGCTCCACTCTATCACTCACATGTACTGGTATAGTGCACAGTGCAGACAGGGGGCGGGCGCTACGATCGAGCTTACATGCAGGGACAAAGCCGCTCTCTGTCTGCTGTGTTACATTCTGCAGCCTGTTCTGTGGTGGACATGATTGTACCAGGCAAACTGCGCCCTCCTCCTGCACTAAATCATTGCGCTCAGGGCAGCTGCCCGCCCCGCCCCTGCCTAGTACCGGCCCTGATTCCAGCTATTAGTGAAGTTGTACTTTAAAGCGTACCAATCACAGTTTACACAAACCTGTATGTGTCTGTATAACCAAAACACATTATTATTTAGTACAATGTGCAGAAGGCGGAGCCTAAATATCTAATGAGCAAATATGTTTGAATAACCTTGTTTGTAGATTTTTTAGTAATATATGTGAGCAAACATGCTTTGATTTTTTTCATTATTATGATCTCAGTTATGGTATATCCAAGTAAATAGTGTATGAAGAAAGATAAACTTGATATCACATGTGAGCTATATACCGTATATACTCGAGTATAAGCCGACCCGAATATAAGCTGAGGCACCCAATTTTACCACAAAAAACTGGGAAAACTTTTTGACTCAAGTATAAGCCTAGGGTGTCCATCTGCATGCCTCACTGTACCTCACTTTGCCTCACTGTGTCCATGTGCATGCCTCACTGAGTCCATGCCTCACTGTGCCCATACCTCACTGTGCCCATGCCTCACTGTACCCATGCCTCACCGTGTCCATGACTAGACTGACGTTTAACATGGGAGTCTACTGAAGGGGTGCCCGGCTTTTAAAAATCGGTGCTCCCCGGCCGTAGGTCCTCCGGACAACAAACTTTGCACACTTGTAGAGTGGGGCTACATGTGTGCCAAGTTTGGGGTCCAGGGGACCTACAGCCGGCCGGTACCAGGTCCCTAAAGTTCGGGAGATCAGGCGCAAAAAGGTGACTTGAGTATTAGCCGAGGGGGGCATTTTCAGCACAAAAAAATTTGCTGAAAAACTTGGCTTATACTTGAGTATATACGGTACAAGAATACGTGCTATCGGCATAAATTTATAGGATTTCAGAATAAAAGAAAATGCAGAACATTTACATAACAACTTGTTTATCCACCGAATATATGTTTTATGCTGTATCATTTTTATTTCTCGTTTCACTTACTCTATATGTAGATGATATACAGTACATATAGAAGTATATGTGACATAACGCTTATTCTACCAATGTATGAAACACAGAAATGTTTTCCTACGAATTACACTTACGCAATTTTGGCACACACATTACACCTCCAAACTCTGTCTTTTACCACAACGCGACATGCTTTGCACACACGGAACTGGCAGGCTTGGCATAAGTCTCCACGGTCAAAGATTATCCCCAGCTTCTTCTGACAGCGAACACAGATTTTGGCACTGTTCTGGCGCAACCTGCTGATTTTGCCACCCTTCTTTTTGATTTCCAGGAGTTCATTTTTCATTTTCCTTGAATAAAACAAAATGCATTTTAAAATGATTTCATTGTGCATATCAGATCAGATCTATAAATTAAATACTATGACGCAGTGAGAGTTGTAAAACATACATCACAAGCACAGACAATCTGGACTATATCTGTCCATGGATATTGGACATCAATAGAGTATGGTCTTAATACATGGTATGACATTCTTTCTTTAACACAAAATGCATATATACATGCAGAGATATATCCTACAGTGGGGATCGAAAGTTTGGGCACCCAAGGTAAAAATTTGTATTAATGTGCAAAACGAAGCCAAGGAAAGATGGAACAATCTCCAAAAGGCATCACATTACAGATTAGACATTCTTATATGTCAAAAAAAGTTAGATTTTATTTCCATCATTTACACTTTCAAAATTACAGAAAACAAAAAAATGGCGCCTGCAAAAGTTTGGGCACCTTGCAGAGTTAATATGTTGTTCTGACCCCTTTGGCAAGTATCACAGCTTGTAAACGCTTTTTGTAGCCAGCCAAGAGTCTTTCAATTCTTGTTTGAGGTATCTTTGCCCATTCTTCCTTACAAAAGTCAAAGTTCTTTGAGATTTCTGGGCTGTCTGTCATGCAATGCTCTTTTAAGGCCTATCCATAGATTTTCAATTATGTTGAGGTCAGGATATTGTGAAGGCCATGGCAAAACCTTCAGTTTACGCCTCTTGATGTAATCCCCTGTGGATTTTGAGGTGTGTTTAGGATCATTAGCCATTTGTAGAAGCCATCCTCTCTTTAACTTCAGCTTTTTCACAGATGGCATCAAGTTACTATCCAAAATTTGCTGAAATTTTATTGAATACATTTTTTCTTCTACTCGTGAAATGTTCCCTGTGCCACTGGCTGCAATACAACCCCAAAGCATGATTGATCCACCCCCATGCTTAACAGTTGGACAGAGGTTATTTTCATTAAATTTCATTAAATTCTGTGCTCATTCCGGCCAGAAAGTTATATTTTAACCTCATTGGTCCACAGAAATTGTTTCCAAAATGCATCAGGCTTGTCTATATGTTCATTTGCAAAGTTCAAACGCTGATTTTTGTGGTGAGGACGTAGAAGAGGTTTTCTTCTGATGACTCTTCCATGAAGACCACATTTGTACAAGTATCTCTTTATAGTGGAATAGTGTACCACAACTCCAGTGTCTGCCAGATCTTTCTGGAGGGATCGTGCAGTCAAACGTGGATTTTGAATTGCTTTTCTCACAATCCTGCGAGCTGTTCTGTCTGATATTTTTCTTGGTCTTCCAGATCTTGCTTTAACTTCCACTGTTCCTGATGACTGCCATTTCTTAATTACATTCCGAACAGAGGATATTGACATCTGAAAACGCTTTGCTATCTTCTTATAGCCTTCTCCAGCTTTGTGAGCGTAAACTATTTTTAGTTTCAGTTTTCTAGTCAACTGCTTAGAAGAACCCATGGTGCTGATTGTTGGGGCAAGGTCAGATGAGTCTGGGCATTTAAAACTTTTGAGAGTGACATCACCTAATCTTCCCAGACGATGATTGAGAACGATCCATGACACTGGCAGGTCTCAGCTTTGCAAAAGGGGCAGTGCATGCTATAAATTCTGCAGGGTGCCCAAACTTTTGCAGACGCCATTTTTTTGTTTTCTGTAATTTTGAAAAAGCAATGATGGAAATAAAATCTAAAATTTTTTGACATATAAGAATGTCTAATCTGTAATTTGATGCCTTTTGGATATTTTTCCATCTTTCCTTGGCTTCGTTATGCGCATTAATACACTTTTTTACCTGGGGTGTCCAAACTTTCGATCCCCACTGTATGTGCATACAGTGTATATAACTACTGAACAACCTCAGTACTGTCTAAAAAAAAATCATCCCTTCATATAATCTTTTTGTTTATGCACCTGAAAACACAATGCATTTTCCGATGCGTGGGGGTGCCATTAAGATTTAATGGCTGCGGGTGCGGGAATGCAATATACACCCTGTCCCGCACCTGAAACCACCTGCAACAACATGAACCTAAGCTAAACACTTCCAGCACTATACATATGCAGAAATGTAATAAATTATTTAAAACAATGTGCATATATGGACACAAAGATAATAAAAAACTTCAAGTGCATAAAATACTGTGAATAAATAATAGATACATTAACAGTTCATAATATAGTTCATAAAAAAAAAGTGCAAAATCAAAGTCTTTTACGTGAATAGGTGCCTTCAATCAGGAGGAAAACGACAACTGAAGATCAGAAAAGATTTCTCTTCCATAAACACATCTGTGCACCAAACCACCAGTGATACTCAAAGCTGCTTCTTATGAAGCTAGATCTCAAATTATAAGAGGTTTAGCAGCACTTATAAAGAAAAATCCAGAGCATGGATGGATGGATAGGAGTTGGACCACCGGTTCCACAGCCAGCCACCACCAGATCACATTTAGATATTCTATCAATCAAGCACACAACATATACAATGTGTGTAGGCTACAGAAATTGGACTATCCAACCAAATCTTACATAGTTTGTCAAACTTTTTCAGACATCTCCTGCTCAAATACGTTGCTTTATAGAATAGAATCACCTTATTCACAAGTCATTTGCAGTATGATAATGAGGGTGTTATTGGTTTGTTCCAATAAAGGGTCAGTGCCTTGTGTGCATAGAACAATAATAGGCTAATCAAAGTGTGCCGCTCCCTAGGGGGTGCCAAGTCCTCCACCAAGCCAAGCAGGCATGTTGCCACTGTCAAAGGCACAGGCACAGAGGTAATCTATCTCACATATCCCCCCCCCAGCCCCTCCTAATACTCACCTGAGCTCCATCACAATCCAGCGATATGAATGAGTGTCTCAAGCCTACGGGGATTCTCCCTTCTCATTGGCTGAAACAGCAGCCGGAGCCACTGGCTTCCGCTGTTGTCAATTCTAGCTAGTGAGCAGAACCAAGAATCAATATCCAATATCTAGAATAAGAATCAATAAGCAGCCAATATAGCCCAAGTGGGATCGGATACAAAAAGTTAAAAAAGACTGTCAGGAAAACCAGACACTGAATTTTAAGAAAGAACGTATAGGTATCCAGTAAGTCCATCAGCCTAAAAAAAATTAAATTCCCCCTAATGTGTCTAGGACATTTATCCCCGAGTCAGTGGGTATAGAAGATTCATGATATAGTTACTGGGTAACTGAAGAGTAATATTACTTGTGTCTCCCTGCTTCACAATAGAAATACAATAGTATAATGAATCTTGCTTATATGCCAGAAAAACAGCCCTCACTTCACTCACTTCTTACATATTTTGTTATGTTACAGCAGTGGTTTATCATCAAATTAGTGGGTCTGAGTGCAAGATCCCAAGTGGGCCCCCTGGTGGGGTAAAAAGATAGGGGTGTTTCACTCATGCAATTAGTTATAAGAAAGGTAAAACAGAGTCAATTTTCAAAACTTTGCGCTAAACACACACAAAAATACAGAAATTTAAAAAAAATAAAGTTTTAGTCTGTTACACAATGTTGTAAATAAGTAATTTTTCTCCTTCACTGATGTAGAGGAGGCTCCAGTGATGGGCACTGATGGCACCTGATTGGCGGCACTGTTGGGGCTACACTGATCATCAGGACACTGATAAGCAGTGGTCTGCTTATCAGTGCAGATGACCCATGTGGATTTTCCCATTATCACCTCTCCTGACAGCATGTGAGGAGAGGATTGACAATAACCTGCAAACCCTGTTTACACTGTGATCAGCTGTGATTGGACACAGCTGATCATGTGGTAAAGAGCCGCTGTGATTGGCTCTTTACCCTGCTCTGTGGTTACTGCCGATGAGGGGCTCATTCAGGAAGCACAAGCATGGGAACGGGAGGACATCAATAGACACCCTCCCAGCAAAGTGGGACTGTGCTGAAGTTATTATTTGGCTATAGCGCAGTTGTAAAGAGATTTTATTTAAAAAGTGCGGTTTACTACTTTAAAGGGGGAGAGAGAGAGAGAGAGAAATGTCTGTGTCAGACTTGGATCGGCTGCAGGTGGATAGGTCAGTGGTGTAGCTTGGGTTGTCAGTGCCCAGAGCAAAGCAAGTAATTTAAAACTACATCAGCTGTGGGGTTCAAAATGAACAAAATTGATTTAAAAATAAAAAGTAAAAAGTGAAAGCAAGTGAAAACAAACAATCTAAATGAGAGTGATAAAGTGACAGTGTAACCAGCTAAAATATGCGGCCCCTAGATAGGTGCTCTGTATGGATGTAATATAGTAAAAACAGCAATCTAGCCTGCTTACCAGTGGCGGCCCGTCCATAGGTAAGTGCTTTTTACAGGGGAAAGGGGCACAGTGACATCATGGGGCACAGTGGTAACAAAGGGCACAGAGCTGACAATTGGCACAGTGGCATCATGGGGCACAGTGGTGACAAAGGGCACAGAGGTGACAATTGGCACAGTGGCATCATGGGGCACAGTGGTGAGTGACAATGGGCACAGTGGCATCATGGGGCACAGTGGTGACAATGGGCACAGTGGCATCATGGGGCACAGTGGTGACAATTGGCACAGTGGCAACAATTGAGGGGCACAGTGGCTGCGTTTGATGGCATGGCACAGTGGTGACAATTGATGCAACAGTGGCTGCATTTGATTGCATGGCACAGTGACTGCGTTTGATGGCATGGCACAGTGGTGACAATTGATGGCACAGTGGCTGCGTTTGATGGCACAGTAGCTGCGTTTGATGGCATGGCACAGTGGTGACAATTGATGGCACAGTTGCTGTGTTGCATGGCACAGTGGTGACAATTGATGGCACAGTTGCTGTTTGATGGCATGGCACAGTGGTGACAATTGATGGCACAGTGACTGCATTTGATGGCATGGCACAGTGGTGACAATTGATGGCACACTTGCTGTGTTGCATGGCACAGTGGTGACAATTGATGGCACAGTGACTGCATTTGATGGCATGGCACAGTGGTGACAATTGATGGCACAGTTGCTGTGTTTGATGGCATGGCACAGTGGTGACAATTGATGGCACAGTGGCTGCATTTGGTGGCATGGCACAGTGGTGACAATTGATGGCACAGTTGCTGTGTTGCATGGCACAGTGGTGACAATTAATGGCACAGTGGCTGCGTTTGATGGCATGGCAGAGTGGTGACAATTGATGGCACAGTTGCTGTTTGATGGCATGGCACAGTGGTGACAATTGATGGCACAGTGACTGCATTTGATGGCATGGCACAGTGGTGACAATTGATGGCACAGTTGCTGTGTTGCATGGCACAGTGGTGACAATTGATGGCACAGTTGCTGTGTTTGATGGCATGGCACAGTGGTGACAATTGATGGCACAGTGGCTGCATTTGGTGGCATGGCACAGTGGCTGCGTTTGATGGCACAGTGGCTGCATGTGATGGGCACAGTGAGGCTGCAATTTTTTTTTTCCGTTTGCACCCCCCCCCCCAAAAAAAAAATTGAGCACCAGCCGCCACTGCTGCTTACCTTTATACAGAAAGACCGCAGAGTTTGCACATGTGTGGTAGTATGAGGAGCAAGCCTGGTTTGAAATAACATAACTACCTGTATAAATACCCCACCTGAGGTAATGAACAACTCCTGAGGCCGCCCATAGCAGTCAGCAGGGACCAATCCCGTGGCCCCAAGCTCGGTGGATGCCGAGATGGCGCGGCTTATCCACGTCAATCCCTGCATCGATCCCTGCCCTGCACACTAGGGGACGTTCGCTCCCCATTAGCTCTATATATCAGGACACACCTACTCCATCTCCACCTGGAGCATAATGTGATGGAGGTGGAAAAGGAGCCCTCCCGCTGCACTCAAGCCTGGGACCACGGGATTGGTCCCTGCCTGACTGCTATGGGTGGCCTCAGGAGTTGTTAATTACCTCCAGTGGGGTAGTTATGTTATTTCAAACCAGGCTTGCTCCTCATACTACCACACCAGGTGGAAACTCTGGGGTCTTTCTGTATAAAGGTAAGGACTGGAGGCCAGATTGCTATTTTTACTACATTACATCAATGCAGAGCACCTATCTAGAGACCACATAATATAGCTGGTTAGACTGTCACTCTTATTTAGACCCTTTGTTTTCACCTGCTTTCCTCCCCTTTTACAATTACCATATATTTTGAAATCACTTTTGTTTATGTTGAACCCCACAGCTGATACTACACTGCATTATTTCAAATTCACATATTGAAGACACTCCTCATTACACTCATAGAACTGCCCACAAATTCCAGCTAACTGTCATCATTAACTTAGACAGCCTGAATGCCATATATATTAGATTGTATTTATGTAGGGTACTTACCGTATTTAAAGACCATATTATATAGCTTTTTACACCACCACTTTATCACTTGCATTTTATTTGTTTTCACCTGTTTACACTATAACTATATTGATAAAAAAATAATTAAGGTGTTTTTTTTTCTTTTCTATAACATTCACATATTGAGGACACCCCCTAATATATTCCCATAATTGCTCACATTTTCAGCCAGCAACTATCATTTGCTACTTATTATTTTTTAAATTTCCTGTAGAGCTCTACTCGGGGGATGATTTTTTTCCCAGCAAAACTATACCTCACTGGATATTCCACCAGTACATCTCTGTATACTGTGGTCTAGTGGCAAGATGCATGAAGAATATTTAAATTGATATCTTCCGGAAAAAGGTATCATATTTAGATATATTTTTCTCTCTCCCCCTCCCCCGTTCTCAATCTCTCCTTGGGGATAGTAGATATTTTGTTTCTTTCCCTGACCCAATGATTATTATAAATAAATGTAATTGTTTTTTAATGTTCTGCAAATTATACTTATATTTACATTTTGTTCTTAAAATCTACTTTGTGATCAAGTACATTTAAGAGGTCCTGAAAAAGTGGTAATTTCCACGAAACGCGTTGACCATAGTTCCTCATCTTAAACAGCCATACATGTCTGTAGTGGATAATGTTTTGCTGTTATCAGTATACAAGCCATGGCAATGTGATACATGTTTTTGAATAAAGATTTTGTACACATTTTTTTCTTACATAAGTATACTTGTGTGATCACTGTAGGTATATTTAAAATCCTACTACCTACCTTTTGTTGCAATATATTTACTATAGGGATGATACCCTCCACTGGTAAATTTTTCTAGTGGATCACCTCCCCTATATATACCCAAACACACAAAGAAATTCTTTGCCAAGACAGGAGAAAAACTTCATACTAGTTACCAGATGGTACAGGTCAGGTGCCCTGCAGTTTTACATTGCATTTTCGCATCCTTTTCAGACATCTGTTGGCATTATCTTGACTCAAAGGGGACCATGACACACATCTAGTAGGAATGCCGCCCTATCAGAGAATTCTGGGCGAAGATTTTTGCCGTTTATTGTAAGATTATGGTAACGCACATCCCTAATACACTAAAAATAGGTTTGCTTCCAATTATTCCAGGTCCCCTCAAATCAGTCAAGAAGGATGTTCTTCATCACTTCCTTACCTGTGCCAGAGTAGTTATACTCCGATATTGGAGATCTACTATAATACCATCCTTGGAGGCCTCAGAACTGGATTCAGTTAAACATCTGTTATCGAAGGAATGTGACAGATCGGAACAATTTTTGACAACATGGGACTCTTGGTCCCATTATATATTTGATTTCCACCTGAATTCAAAGCTCTGATATCGGAGTAGAAACATCTTGCTGTGTTTGAGCCATGGTGGAGGAACATTCTGATTCCTCATCCCATAAAAAAATTCCCTTGCCAAATTACACTACTTATACTTCACTCTCTCTTTTGTCTATTTCAGTTATGGACTGGAAACAGCATAAATACCTAACTATACACCATAAATTGGTTATTTACTATTATCTCAAATTAGTATATTTGATCCTTAAAAGGCAAATCTAGTTTATTCCTTATACCAAACATGTGATATTTGTTTCCTCTCTATGAGAATATTGTTTATTTGCAAGGAATGTTTCCAATTGGAAATTCCAACACAAAAAGTCCAATGTGAGTTTTGGTTGGAAATTCCGACTGTATGTATGCTCCATCGCACTTTTGCTGTCGGAATTTCCGCCAACAAAAGATTGAGAGCAGATTCTCTATTTTTCCGACGGAACAAATTCCTATTAGAAAATCCGCTCATCTGTATGCAATTCCAACGCGCAAAAAAACACGCATGCTCAGAATCATGCAGAAGACTTGAACTACCTATTGAACTTCATTGATCTCGACTCGTAGTACGTCTTATACGTCACTGTGTTCTTGACAGTCAGAAATTCCAACAAGATTAGTGTGAACGTGTGTATGCAACACAAGTTTGAACCAACATTCCGTCAGAAACACTGTTTTCTTGTCGGAATTTCCGATCGTGTGTACCCGGCATAATACTGCATTGTAATGCGCTTACGTGTCCATACACTGAATATCTTCTTTACTACCCTTTCATGCACTGTACATTTATGCAAAATTCAATAATTTTAAACTAAACAAAAAAAAAGTAATATCAAATCTGCGTATATACCCTGTATCATAATTGAGTGATATGCTCTAGAGAAAGAACCATAGTATCAGAAACTCATATCTGGTGCTTACAATTTAGAACATGAAGGGATAATTGTGAAGATTTTTAGTTTAGAATATATTTTACATGCTGGAGTTTTTTTTTTTTCAGTAGACCAAGCTTTCCCAGTGTTCCTGACAAGTCATTACCAGTCAATTGGATTGACCAAACAGCTTTCCGAGCTATATATAGCTCGGTATCCCCTCTCAATAATCACCTGACCCTGCAACTAAGGAGCATAACACAATTGTTTGTCCTCATTGTGACTGCTATAGTTGAGAAAATCTAGGAACTCCATTGAGTACCTTTCACCTCCGGAGACACTGAGAGAATGAGATACAATATGGCTACCAGCCACAACTCAAAACGGAAATATCAAATTTGGGTAGACATGTGTGTTTACACCATTATCCAGCATTATGTCTGTCACAGTGTACTCCACTGAAGATTATTCTTAGGCCTCGTACACACGACCGAGTTTCTCGGCAAAAACCAGCAAGAACCTTGCTGGGAGATATTTTTTTGCCGAGGAAACCGGTCGTGTGTCCATTTTCGTCGAGGAAACTGTCGAGAACCTCGACGAGCCAAAAAGAGAGCAAGTTCTCTATTTTCTCGACGGGAGTCTGATTTGGCTCGTCGAGATCCTCTGGCTGGTTTTCAATGAGAAACTCGGACGTGTGTATTCTAAGAAACCCGCGCTTGCTCAGATTAAAGTATGAGACGGGAGTAAAAGTAGCATTTGTAATGGAGATAACACATTTTTAAAGCTGTAACAGACAGAAAAGTGCAAATCGTCTCTTTACAAACTTTTACTTAACACGCAAACACATGAAATTAGCAAAAGCAGCCCCAAGAGTTTAGCCAGTGGAATCGAACTTCCCCTGCCGTTGTATGTGTTGTATGTCACCGCGTTGAGAACGAGGAGATTTTGGCTTGACTGTGTGTACGCAAAGCAAGCTTGTCGAGTTCCTTGACAAGCCTAACAAGGAACTCGACGAGGAACTCGATGTGTTTCGCCCGTCGAGTTTCTCGGTCGTGTGTACGAGGCCTTAGCTTGCCAAGATCTATGGAGTTTTGTAATCTGGTTAGCCAGGCAAGAATAAACACCTGATATTAAGTGGTATAACTTGTTCATGGTTAATGCTTTAAATCGGTAAGTCATATTATATGAGAAAACAAGTATCATGTATTTTGCATTTTGAAGATCTTTACATGATAATGTACAAGGGAAAAGAAAAACCGGCAAAAATCTAATTTAAGTTAGTTTCTTTTCTAGGTCTGCTTATAAAGGCTAGACTAGACCCAATGCTGTCTACTAAAACAACATAGATACAGTAGTCATTAATCAATGACCTAGTAATTAACTAAGAATAATACTGTGTGTTCTAATCTTGAACATCAATGACTGTAAACATGTAACCAGTTTTTCGGCATTTCAAAGAAATACTAATGCACACAGAGAACGTCATGAATATTGGTTTGGGTTTAAAGTAAGCAGTTTAAAGTAAGCATTCAAACGTGACAGGTCTTAGTATGTCAATCTTTGATCATAACATATGATAAGTTTGGGACACCAGCTGTATGCCACATATTGCTGGCTAAAACACACAGGTACACAAAGTGATAGAGGCACCAACAACTTTGATATCATCTGCTGGGCTCTCTTAGGTACACATTCATAATTATGATAAGAAGAATCTCTCCCAATTAACCAAATACATTCAATATATGCATACATTTTGAGTATAGCTCCAGACATCATTTTTTAGAGAATAATAAATTGTACCATCGTCCAGAATTGATTAGAAAAAAGAGGGGGGACCGGGGAGTGTAGAGGTAGCGGCTGCTAGTACCGCAAACTCACACCAACTAACACCCAGACAAAATGTATGAATGGACTGTCTCGGTACTGATGAACACAAATCAATATGGTAAAAAATGTATTTAGTATATAAAAATACAAAGGCACATCTTCCCATACACTATATACAGTATGCCTAAAATCGGTATATAAATGTCCTGCTCTTTAGACCTTATGGACACTCTGAACTCTGGACATTTCTGAACGCCTTTTCTCCCGGCTAGAGAAATGCAGCATAAAATAGTGCCTAAAGCTGTATTTTGCAAATGTGTTTAGAGGCATCAAGCGTTTAGGCATTCATTCATTCCATTGGCCAGAATATAAATGTATTTTGGCCACTGAAACGAATGAATGCTCAAGCGCTAAATGCACCTAGTGTTTAGGCATTTTTAGGTGTGTCGGACATTTTTGTCTACCAAAATGCTCCTCTCCTGAATGTGAAATTATGTTTTTTTTTTCTTCTTCTAAACCCTCTTGCCTCAAAGGCGCTATAAACCCCTATGTGTACATGGACACATAGCCTAACATGTTTAGAGGCAGAAGGAAAACATCAGACTAACCTTAAAAGCGAAGTTTTTGACACCCAGTGTGCTAGGGGCCTAAGGGTATGACCAAAGTAGAAGAGAAAATAATATATTGGGTGTCTTTCTCCGAGGTCCCTTTAACATACCCTCTCTAGCAGTGCAGAGTGGGTAGCAGAACAGCAAATCACTTCAGCAGTGACTATGGTTGGTTTCCAACAAAATAAGTGAGACAAGCATGCGGTTGCTTATATTTGATGTACACATGCAGGTACAGGGAAGAGTCGAAAAGGGAAGGGCAGTCACAAAGTGGCCCTTTGGGTTTAGCAAAGGGCAGTGGCAGGACAAAACATTGTGGCCCCCGGGCAAAGATTCAAGAGTAAAGATAGTCTAACTTTTTAAAATCCACCTAGACTAAGATTTATTTACAGAATGTTGTAGTTTGAGGAGTGAAAATCCACTACAGTTGCTGAATGTTCCAACTTTAGACTTTCACAATGTTAAATTAATTTAATCCTACTGTAATGCAGGGAAAAGTGCTCCCTGCTTAGTTCCCACATACAAATGTCTTGTTAATGGCATTCAGTTGGTAGAATCAGCACCACTGGCAGTATGGACTGGGTAGGAAGGCTAAGGACCCTTTCACACGGAGCGGATCAGTAATGATCTGTACCGTGAACCTCCGCTTTCTCAGCGGGGATTGCTCTGTTGATCCCCGCTGAGCCGGCGGATGACAGGGCGGTCCCGGCACACTGTTTAGGGACCGACCTGTCTTTTCTCCACTCCCCCTTATGGGGAGATCAGATGAACACGGACCGTCTGTCCTATGAGTTTATTTTCGAAAAATTAAAATGTCAGCTCCTATCAGAGCCTCTGTACTAACGATCTGCTGTGCTAATGTGTCTTGACAAGTAATGCAGCAACCTATATTCTGGACACAAAGGAATTACAAAAATAATGAATCTAAAAGAAGCACAAAACATAGATCTCTGTACTGATCAATGCAAAAATATATGTGTGAAAAAATAAAGTTAACTTATATTAAACCATAATAAACAATGTGCATCAAATAAATGGTGAAATAACAGTTTTATGTCATATACTGTATATCCAGTCTCTTTTGGATACCACTGATGGACAGTTCCGTTTACGCTATCCCATCACTTACTGCACTGCATCTTATCCCATAGCTCAGCAAACTTTCACTGCATTCGAATAGCAATGCAAGGACAATACCCAGACACCAGGTTTAACATCTTCCACACTATCAAATTATTCATCTGCAGTACTTCATAATAACCAGACTAAAGGGCAATCAGATCAGGGTTCCACACTTGCAGAGAACTGGATGTAAATCAGGCTTTAAACAAAATCCTGCTCACAAAATGCAATTGCCGTGGAGACCAAAAAAGTACTCACAGACTGGTTTGTATCTGATCCCAAATCATCTAGCCAGCTTCATACAGTACCAAATTATGCTCTAAGCCAGCCTTTTTCAACCAGGGTGCCTTGGCAAAATGCCTAAAAAACTGATCAAAAACTGTATACAAGCCAGCAGGTGGATCAAGCCTGCCTTTTATTTACACAAAGCCACGGGTTTTCATTATGCACCATTACGACTTTCTAGACACTGGCATCCAAACAACCAATGACATCATCAGTTGATAAGGATGATGTACGTTGCCTCCACAGCATCCTTGTTTGACCCTCCTGTGTCCCTCTCCCTCAGCACTGGGGTCATATTAGAGAGAACTGAGGGAGAAGAGGAACACAGTAGGAATTAGTCAGTACAAGTGTGCAAAAGTGTATTTGCTTTGAATCAGTCATCTCTAACGTTGGGTGTCCTACGTGTGGATGTTGTTGCATTATGGAAAACTATTATGCCCTGTACACACGATCGGTTCATCAGATGAAAACGGTCTGATGTATTTTTTTATCAGATATCCGATGAAACTGACTTTCATCAGTCTTGCCTACACACCATCAGTTAACCACTTAACCCCCGGACCATATTGCTGGTCAAAGACCAGAGCACTTTTTGCGATTCGGCACTGCGTCGCTTTAACTGACAATTGCGCGGTCGTGCGACGTGACTCCCAAACAAAATTGGCGTTCTTTTTTTCCCACAAATATAGCTTTCTTTTGGTGGTATTTGATGACCTCTGCGGTTTTTGTTTTTTGCGCTATAAACAAAAATAGAGCGACAATTTAAAAAAAAATGAATATATTTTACTTTTTGCTGTAATAAATACCCCCCAAAAATATATAAAAAAAAAAAAAAATTTCCTCAGTTAAGGCCGCTACGTATTTTTCGCAAAAAAAAAAAAAAATCGCAATAAACGTTTATTGATTGGTTTGCGTAAAAGTTATAGCGTTTACAAAATAGGGGGTAGTTTTATGGAATTTTTATTCATATTTTTTTTTTACTAGTAATGGCGGCGATCAGCGATTTTTTTTCGGTACTGCGACATTATGGCGGACACTTCGGACACTTTTGACACATTTTTGGGACCATTGGCATTTTTATAGCGATCAGTGCTATAAAAATGCATTGGATTACTATAAAAATGCTGGCAGGGAAGGGGTTAACACTAGGGGTCAGGGAAGGGGTTAAGTATGTTCCCTGGGTGTGTTCTAACTGTAGGGGGGGTGGCCTCACTAGGGGAAATTACTGTTCGCTTTTCATACATTGTAACGAGCAATCGCGGGTGCCCGGCGGTGATCACGCCCGCCGGGCACGTGCACAGGAGTCAGGGACGAGCGGGGGGCCGATTAGAGAGCCGACGTATAGCTACGGGCTCTCGCGCAGGGGAGCCGACCTGCCGCCGTATAACTGCGGCGGTTGGTCGGCAAGTAGTTAAAAAACCGATCGTGTCAGAACGCGGTGACGTAAAACACAACGACCTGCTGAGAAAAATGAAGTTCAATGCTTCCAAGCATGCGTCGACTTGATTCTGAGCATGCATGGATTTTTACCCGATGGACGTGCCCACAGACAATCGTTTTTTTCTATAGTTTTTTAACCATCAGATAATTTTTTTCACCGATGGATAAAATACTGATGGGGCCCCCACACGATCGGTTCGTCTGATGAAAGCGGTCCATCAGACAAACCGATCGTGTGTACGCGGCATTAGAATAGTCCTTTACATTTTAGAATGGGGTGCCTCGAGACGGTTTATAATTTTAAAGGGTGCCTTGACTGAAAAAAGGTTCAAAAACACTACAGGCAAAATGCAAAACTACTAGAGAAGCGTTATTTAATGTAGAATTTTTTTTTAAAAGCCAGCAGCTACAAATACTGCAGCTGCTGACTTTTAATAGATGGACACTTACCTGCAATCACTCGTCTCTCGGCTGCCCCTGCCGCCATCCTCGGTGAGGGAATCAGGAAGTGAATAGTTGCGGCTTCTCTGCCCAGTTCCCTACTGCGCATGTGCGAGTCACGTAGCGCTTCGTTACTGGTCCACGCTGTCTCCTGGGTCCAGTGTGTTTCCCAGAAGACAGCGGGGGGTGACGCAAAAGGGTGTGACTCCTGCGGGAGCCTATTCCGGGAAGTGGGTACAAATACCTGTATTATACACCAGAGGGGGGGAGGGTTTCCGAAAAGCAGAGGTTCACTTTTTATGTGAACCTCCACTTTAAGCCCCGTGTGCATGGACCCTAATGCCTAGTACACACAATCAGAAAATTCGACAAAAAAAATACCACTTTCGAAGTGATTGGGCAATAATCTAATCGTTAGTAACCAGCTTTCGAGTGCCGATCATGACAGTTCATCCAAAACTCTCCAAAGGGACAAACACGAAAATTGTTCTAGTACGATACTGTGACGGTATTAGAATGATATCCCCGTCAAAGATTCCCTTCTTCCCATAAAAGAACATCCCATCCTGGAATCGCCATAATAAGCCACACATGAGTCAGTGCTTACTGCTGGAACAAGACAGACTTTAATGGTTTCTTCTCAGCTTTATATACAGTACCAGGCATTAAAGCAACAATGAGATCTCCACCCCCCCTAATCACACACTAAGGCTAATTACTACAACATTCTAGACAGGTCGGCACCGGCCTATAATTATCATGTCTAATCACTGCACATTCCTTAATTAATGGCATCAAACAAACCACCTTCACACACTGAGTTTCCTAGGCAGACGTTTCGTCTCCGCATGACACCTATTCACACCTCTGAGCATCAATAGGTTTTAGACAGTGTTATCACACCATTAAAGGCCTTTCAAAAGCTAGCCTTATTAACATATTAACAGTCTTCACAGAGAGATGAGTCACACATGAAATCACCTTCTAACACAGCATTAACCAAGCAGGGAGAATTTAAACTGAAGCATCCTTCACAATGGCCCCCCTTTTTCTCCCTGCTCCGGCAACCCGGTTGGACCTTCCCTGGTCCAGTAGGGTTGACGGGTTCAGAGCTTTTAGTCCGAGGTTAACTCCATTTGGCGTGACTGACCTCCCTTGGCAACTGCTTCCGCCGCGTTCTGTGTTCAGGCGGAGACTGACACTAAGCCGTAAATGGCTTTGATTCAGTCTCCGCATTGAAACCACGGAAGCGGCGTCATGACGTCACTTCCGGGTTTCTCGGCTGCCAATGGCGCCGGATTTAAAAAAGTACACAGTATTCAGAATCGCCGTTTTCGGCGATCTGAATACTTTGAAGTGCAAAGGAGGGCTCGGAGGTCTTTTAGACCCCGATCCCTCCATAAAGAGTACCTGTCACCACCTATTGCTGTCACAAGGGATGTTTACATTCCTTGTGACAGCAATAAAAGTGATCAAAATGTAAAAAAATAAAAAAACACAATTTAATATTATAATAAATAAATAAATAAATAAGAAAACAAAAAAAAATGTTTTAAAGGGTGAACCTCCTTAATCGCGCGATTAATCGTGAGTTAACTATGACATTAATGCGATTAATCGCGATTAGAAATTTTAATCGCTTGACAGCACTAATATATATATATATATCAAAGAGTAAGTTTGAGAAGCTCTAGGTGAAGTTTTATGAGCAGAGAAAACTATGTTTTAAGTTGTCTCTGGATTTGGTAAGTCTGGATCGGAGCTGGAAACTTGAATACTCCAAAACACATTGGGTGGGATGGAGTCTTCAGTCTTGTGTCCAGGTTTTCCAGAAATCCTGCAAGTTTTGTGTGTGTCCAGGTGCACACACTCTATATAAGGCAGATCTGAGCATAGCTCAGGGGAGGTGGAGTAGGAGTTGATGTTGGAGCAGTTGCTGCAGCCAGGAGGGAGGTGTGCTCCTGTTTAGGAACCAAGGCAAAATCCTTTAGACAGCACTCCATGTGGGAGAGGTTTCAGGTCAGTGGACTGAGAGAGTTGGGTTAGCTGAGAGAGTCTGGGAGACCATAGCTGAGACAACTGGGAAAAAGAGTCCTGGATGACCAGAGGAAACCGTGAGTCTTGGAGGAGTGGGAAAGCCTAGAGTGTCAGGAGAGCCCCTTCCTAGAGGCCAGGAGTGGGTCTGCGCAGCATGGTACTGCGACAAAGGCTGAGTAAACCTTGAGAGACAGGGGGCTTGGAATTTTTCATTTGTTGAATTTTGGCTGGGGAAGAACCCCTGTGTGGGCAACCCATGGTATATGAACTTTAACTTTGTTACTCTTAATAAAAGTGGGCTACCACACCCTAAAACTGACATTCCTGTTTGCTGTGTACTTACTGAAAAACACACTTACCACTGAGCTAGACCCCCCCCCCCCAAACTTCACAATCTATACAGTATCTCACAAGAGTGCACCCCTCACATTTTTGTAAATATTTTATTATATCTTTTCATGTGACAATACTGGAGAAATTACACTTTGCTACAATGTAAAGTAGTGAATGTACAGCTTGTATAACAGTGTAAATGTGCTGCCTCCTCAAAATAACTCAACATACAGCCATTAATGTCTAAACCGCTGGCAACAAAAGTGAGTACACCCCTAAGTGAAAATGTTCAAATTAGGCCCAATTTGCCATTTTCCCTTCCCAGTGTCATGTGACTCATTTGTGTTACAAGGTCTCAGGTGTGAATAGGGAGCAGTGTGTTAAATTTGGTATTATCGCTCTCAGTCTCTCAAACTGGTCACTGTAAGTTCAACGTGGCAAAGAACTCTCTGAGGATCTGAAAAAAAAATTGTTGCTCTACACAAAGATGGCCTAGGCTATAAGAAGATTGCCAAGACCCTCAAACTGAGCTGCAGCACGGTGGCCAAGACCATACAGAGGTTTAACAGGACAGGTTCCACTCGCCTCGCCGTGGTCGGTCAAAGAAATACTGCATGTATATATATATATATATATATATATATATATATATATATATATATATATATATATTTATATATATATATATATATATATATACATACACAGTGCTTTTTTTCTCAGACAATCGGTGCAGGAACTCCCCCTTTCCAGGTCACCCCTCTTCTCCGCCCCCTACCCACCTCCCAGTACCACCCCTTTTAGACAATCTAGAACCAAGTATATATTTGTGGTGCTAAGTAATTTGTATGGAATTTTGTAATGATATCAAGAAAAGCAGTAAAACAGATCCCCTGCAGCCAGCAAAAATAGATCCCCCTAACAACAATGGACCACCCACAACAACATTTCCCCCCCAGCAACAATAGACTCCCAGCAGCATCAACAGATCTCCGCACAGCCAGCATTAATAGACTCTCCCGGCTGTCATCAACAATAGACCTCTCCCCCAACAGTAGATCTCTTTCAACAACTGGCCCCCCAGCAATAATAGGTCCCCCACCAGCAACAATAGATCTCCTCAGCAACAATAGCCCCCCTTGCAAAAATAGATCCCCAGCAGTGAGCATCAATACCCTGCAGCACACCCCAGCACCCCTTGCTATTACATACAGTCAGTCCAGGAGGTGCCGGAACTGCATTCCCCCGCGTTCCCGCTGAAATAAAGCCCTGTGTATATATAATTTGTATATATTTATTGTTCATACCATGTACTGTGTATGAGAACGTGAAAGGCATAGCTAGGGGAAAATAATAAGTCAGTCAGCAGTGACAATAGTAGTTCAATAATGCAGTTTTAGGAGCACAGCAGAGCGTTGGAATGAAATGCAGCAAGTGGTGTGACCAGGACAATGACTAAACCACAGAGTAATAACAGCACAAAGCTACAAACAGCTCTGCACTAAGAAATATTTGATGACCTTTGTTGCAGATGTCAACGGCTAAGGTAATTTGGCTGTGGAGATCTGATGTGTAATATGATAACGAACAGGGGGAAGACAAACTTGCTGTACCAGGATAGAAGAATGACACTGTTGGCCGGTTGGCTGACTCACAAATGGACAATGAAGAATAGAAAAGTTCCTGGCTGCTTATGTCTCACTGCCCAACAACTGCACCTCCTGCTAATTAGTGGTGGTGTAGTCCTACAGCCAGAATAGTAAAAGGCCCCAGCCTTTGGGGCAGATCCACAGAGATCTGCACCCGCGCAGCGTATCAGAGATACGCTACGCCGCCGTACCTTACCTGGCTTTAGTTCAAATCCTGGAAGAATTTGCGGCGTAAGTCGGCGTAGTCTATCTCTGGTGGCGGAATTCAAATCGGCGATTAGGGGGCGTGTTTCATTTAAATGAAGCGCGTCCCCGCGCCGAATGAACTGCGAATGCGCCGTCCCTAAATTTCCCGCCGTGCATTGCGCTAAATGACGTCGCAAGAACGTCATTTTTGTTAACATAGACGTGAATTACGTCCATCCCGATTCACGGACGACTTGAAAAAATTCAAAATAAACGCGGGAACGACGGCCATACTTAACATGGCAAGTCTAACTATACGCCGCAAAACACCAGCTTTAACTATACGCCGGAAAAAGCCGTCTAGAGACAACGTAAGAGAATGCGACGGCCGCACGTACGTTCGTGGATCGTCGGAAATAGCTAATTTGCATACTCGACGCGGAAAACGACGAGAACTCCACCCAGCGGACGCCGAAGTATTGCATCTAAGATCCGAAGGCGTACGAAGCCATACGCCTGTCGGATCTAACCCAGATGCCGTCGTATCTTGGTTTGAGGATTCAAACCAAAGACACGACGCGAGAAATTTGAAAGTACGCCGGCGTATCAGTAGATACACCGGCGTACTCACTCTGTGGATCTGCCCCTTAGTCTCTAACAGGGGTCCTCAAACTTTCTAATCAAAGGGCCAGTTTACTGTTTTTCAGGCTTTAGGGGGGCCGGACTGTGGCTAGATAAGGCAAGCAAAGTGCCGCATCTGGCATCCGGTCCACAGTTTGGAGACCACTGTGCTATCACTTTTACATTTATGGGAATGCTGGAGGAGTATTTAAACTAGGATTGAGGGGGGAGGGTGAACTAGAATTACATCGGGTACACAGGTCAGCTAGGGGTCAGACATTAATGGAGAGTGGAATGGGGATAGATGGGGGGGAGGGTTATGGCAGGTGACAAGAAAGTTCCCATGTTGCAAACAGTCATTGGAAATAGTAGTGCCATTTGTACTACTATAAATTATATGAAAAACACTAGAGAAAAATGTAACAATACATTTAAGTGTTTGTTCACCAATGCCAGAAGTCTGCCAAGCAAAACAGGTGAGTTGGAAGCTCTGGCGCATGAGGAGAGCTATGATGTAATCGGTATTGCTGAAACTTGGCTTCAATCCTCACATGACTGGGCTATTAATATTCCTGGCTATGCTCTCTTTCGGAAAGACAGGGTAAAAAGGAAAGGTGGAGGGGTCTGTCTCTTAGTGAGAAGTGACCTCAAAGCAAGCGTGAAAGAGAACCTGGTTGATGGAGAGTGTGATGAGGCTGAAGCATTATGGGTGGAACTGCATACAGATGTGCGTAGTTCAAAATTAATCATTGGAGTTTGTTATAAACCACCCAATGTTAATGAGGAGGTGGAGACTCAGCTCCTTGCACAGATGGAAAGGGCTGCAAGGGCTGGGACGGTGATAATAATGGGGGATTTTAACTACCCAGAAATTGACTGGATTAATGGCACTTCTGGGACAGTTAAAGGACAAAAATGTAAAAACCTATTGCAGGACAATTTTATGGTGCAGTTTATTGAGGCCCCAACTAGGAATGATGCTCTGTTGGACCTGATAATCTCAAACCATGCAGAGCTTATTACTAATGTTCAGATAAAGGAACACCTGGGTAGCAGTGATAATAACATGATTTCATTTAATGTTAACTATAAGCAAGAAATACATACAGGAAATATTAAAACACTAAATTTTAAGAGAGCAAATTTTCCAAGGATGAGGGCTGCTCTCCAGGACTTGGACTGGGAGGGACTATTGGCACAGCTGAACACAGAACAGAAATGGGAATTTTTCAAAAAGACTGTGTGGAACCTCACTGCAAAGTATGTTCCCATGGGCAATAAGTTTAAAAGGCTAAAACTAAAACCCTTGTGGCTCACGGGCAAAGTTAAAAAAGCTATAAACAATAAGAAAGTAGCTTTTAAAAAATATAAAAATGAAGGAACACTAGTGTTGTTTAAATGTTACAAGGAATATAACAGGATATGTAAAAAGGAAATCAAGGATGCAAAAATTCAAAATGAACGACAGATTGTAAAAGATAGTAGGACAAACCCCAAAAAATTCTTTAAATATATTAATAGTAAAAAGGTGAAGTCTGAGCATGTAGGCCCCTTACAAAATAATCTAGAGTGGGTGACTGGGGACAAAGAGAAGGCAAATTTATTAAATGCTTTCTTCAGCTCTGTGTATACAATGGAGCATGGGGGAGCTCATGTCCAAAATGGGGGTGGGAGTGACACAGCCCCAAATCCACTATGGCTCAAAAGTGATATGGTCCAGAAATATTTAGACAGAATAAAGGTGGCTAAAGCACCTGGACCTGATGGCATCCACCCACGGATTCCTAGGTGAGTTGAGCTCTGTCATTTCAAAGCCACTGTATCTAATATTTAGGGACTCATTAATGACAGGAATAGTACCACTGGATTGGCGTAGAGCCAATGTGGTGCCTATATTTAAAAAGGGAACAAAGTCTTTACCAAGTAACTATAGACCTGTTAGTCTAACTTCTATAGTTGGGAAGATACTGGAACGTTTAATAAAAGACCACATGGATGAGTTCTTGCTGGAAAAAAACTATTTAAGCAGCAGACAACATGGATTCATGAAAGACAGAAGTTGTCAGACAAACCTGATTTCCTTTTATGAAGAGGTAAGTAAAACCCTGGACAGAGGCGTGGCTGTGGACGTGATATATTTGGATTTTGCAAAAGCGTTCGATACAGTTCCGCACACACGGCTCATGTGTAAGGTAAGGTCTACAGGATTGGATATATCAGTTTGTAAATGGATAGAAAACTGGCTGAAAGACAGAATTCAGAGAGTCGTGGTTAATGATTCTTACTCTGAATGGTCCAATGTTATCAGTGGTGTACCCCAAGGTTCAGTGCTGGGACCCTTACTTTTCAATATATTTATAAATGATATTGGGTCTGAGATCAAAAGTAACATTTCTGTCTTTGCAGATGACACCAAGCTATGCAGTGGAATAACGTCCTTGCAGGATGTCGCCAATTTACAAGCCGACCTCAATGCTCTGTCTAATTGGGCGACTGAGTGGCAGATGAGGTTTAATGTTGATAAATGTAAAGTTATGCACTTGGGGGCTAAGAATATGCATGCATCATACATACTAGGGGGAGTACAACTGGGGGGATCTGTAGTGGAGAAGGATCTGGGGGTTTTAATTGATCATAAGCTCAATAATGGCATGCAATGCCAAGCTGCGGTTTCCAAAGCGAGCAAAGTCCTTTCTTGTATTAAGAGAGGTATGGACTCCAGAGACAGAGATATAATTTTGCCCCTGTACAAATCATTAGTAAGACCTCATCTGGAATATGCAGTTCAGTTTTGGGCACCAGTTCTCAAAAAGGATATCGGAGAACTGGAGAAAGTGCAGAGAAGAGCAACCAAACTGATAAGAGGCATGGAGGAGCTCAGCTATGAGGAAAGATTAGAAGAACTAAATCTATTCACTCTTGAGAAGAGGAGAATTAGGGGGGATATGATCAACATGTACAAATATATAAGAGGTCCATACAGTGTACTTGGTGTTGAGTTATTCACTTTACGGTCAACACTGAGGACAAGGGGGCACTCTTTACGTCTAGAGGAAAAGAGATTTCACCTCCAAATACGGAAAGTTTTTTTCACAGTAAGAGCTGTGAAAATGTGGAACAGACTCCCTCCAGAGGTGGTTCTGGCCAGCTCAGTAGATTGCTTTAAGAAAGGCCTGGATACTTTCCTAAATGTACATAAAATAACTGAGTACTAAGATTTGTAGGTAAAGTTGATCCAGGGTAAATCTGATTGCCTCTCGGGGGATCAGGAGGGAATTTTTTCCCCTGCTGTAGCAAATTGGATCATGCTCTGCTGGGGTTTTTTGCCTTCCTCTGGATCAACTGTGGGTATGGAGTTGGGTGTATGGGATTGTATTGTGTTTTTTATTTTGTTTGTTTATTTTTTTGTGGTTGAACTGGATGTGTCTTTTTTAAACCTGACTAACTATGTAACTATGTAACTATGTAACAACTCAAAGGAAACAACTCGTAAAAAGGATGTGCTCTTTTTGTTGCTATATCATGTTAATCTTCTCTTTCATGTCTATTTCTGGTTCACATCATGACTTCAGCAATCAGTGTTGTCTGTTCATTCGTACTAGTAAAAGATCACTTAGTGCCGTGGGACTGTGTGAGTTATCTACAGCTGCTTATAAACATACACAGCCCTGGAAGCTAGATTACACAGCCCCGCAGTGAAAAAAATGTTTTTACTTGAATGAACAAGCAACACTGATTGTTTATTCACAAGAGTAAAAGAATGATCAGCTTATAGAGGAGACAGGGACTAGCTGTGCCTCCCAACATTTAGCAACTCACATGGATGATGATTAAAACAGGTACATCTAAGTATGCAGGCATCCGGGTTAAAGCAGTCCACATAGACCGTCCTCCTCACCGCCGGCAACCACCCCTGTCAGTCTGCAATCATTACCGGGAAGACTACCCTGCAGTAGAGCGATCTGAAAGTGAGGCTTGAAGCGCTCGTGGAGCGTAGCATGGAAGGGATGACATTGATGGTGGTGCAGAGGGTCTATGTGGACAACTTTACCCCAGATGCCTGCATACAGTACTTAGATATGCCTGTTTTAATCAACCATATGAGTTGCTAAATGTTGTACCTTCATTTATTGTAACCATATTGCTACATTTAGAGGCGCCTCTCTTCTATTTTATACTCAGTTGTGACATGACTCTACTTGTATATCAAGACATTGCTTGTATATCAGGTCAATGTATTTAAAAATGTTGCTTGTCTTGCAAAACGCTCTCAAACCAAGTTACTCTCAAACCAAGGTTTTACTGTAATGACTCAACTTGCACTGCTGAAGAATCGCATTAACCAGGAATGCAGTGCGATTCCTGTTTAAACTTGCATACAGTTCCCGCACCACATAGTGTGAACCGGCACTCAGAGCAGCAGATGAGGACATATTGTCAAGTTGAGGGGGGATATTTCGACAGTGGACTCACCAAATTTACATCCTCTAATTTAAGTTTTCACCTGCTGCAGCTGCACAAACACTCTTATCTAGCACCATGCTGTGTGTTTGCACATCAGGGGGTGAGGTTGCTAGCATTGGCACAGCAGGGAATGAGGGATTGGTCATTTTACAAGGGGTCTTCAGCAGCCTGGGGACCTGTGCTGTCCACTCTAAATCCTCCTGTGAGATATAGAGTGACAGTGCAGGATCGGCACATGCGCCCACAAAGGCAGCACAGTTTACCGTGCACCCAACCCGCTGCCGTGGAGACTGTGGAGGTGGAGCAGCTGACATTCAGCTTAGACTAGATTTTTGTCTATTAAGGCGAAAGTGCATTTTGCCACCCCCCACCCATCTAACGCACCATCCTCCCGAATGCACACCCCCACATTCCCCCACTCTGATAACTCCCACCCTCACATACGCCACCCTGATCACACCCCCCCACATACCCCAACCTGATCACACCCCCCACATACCCCCATTACGATCACACCCCCAACCTGATCACACCACCCACATACCCCCATTACGATAACACCCCCAACCTGATCACCCCCCACAAACCCCCAACCAGATCACACCCCCCACAAACCTCCAACCATATCACACCCCCACCTGATCACTCTCCCCCCACACACCCCCAATCTGATAACACCCCCCACATACTGCCACCCGGATCACACCCCTCCACATTACCCTAACCTGATCACCCCCCAACTACGATCACATCTCCCCAACCTGACCACATCCCCTACCACGATCAAACCCCCCAACTGATCACACTCCCCAAATACCCCATTCTTATCACACCCTACCACATACCCCCAACCTGTTCACCCCATCCACATAACCCCATTACAAACACATTCCCCACATACCCCCACCACGATCACAACTCCAACCTGATCACACCCCCTACATACCCCATTACGATCACACCTCCCAAATACCACCAACCTGATCACACCCCCAACCTGATCACACCCCCCACACACCCCCAACATGATCACACCCCTAATCTACGACTGGGGATTCCAGAAGAGGAACTTTGGGGCCGCTCTGTGCAATACTATTGCATAGAGCAAATAAGTATAACTTGTATATTATTTTAACCACTTGCCGCCCGCCAATGACACATTGACGTCAGCAAAGTGGTTGTAGAATCCTGACTGGACGTCATATGACGTCCTCAGGATTCTGAGCCGCTGCGCGCCCCCGGGGGCGCGCATCGCGGCGATCGTTGTTTCAGGGTGTCAGTCTGATACCCTGCAACACCGATCAAGGTAAAGAGTCTCTCACGGAGACTCTTTACCACGTGATCAGCCGTGTCCAATCATGGCTGATCACGATGTAAATAGGAAAAGCCGGTAATCGGCTTTTCCTCACTCGCGTCTGTCAGACACGAGTAGAGGAGAGCCGATCGGCTGCTCCTGTGACAGGGGGGGGTTGTGCTGATCGATTATCAGCACAGCCCCCCCCCCCCCGAGGATGCCCACTGGACCACCAGGGATGGCCATATAGACCACTAGGGATAAAAAAAAAAAAGGATGCCACCCTAGACCACCAGGGATGAGGAGGACACAAAAAATGGATGCCAATCAGTGCCGCAATGGATGCCAATCAGTGCCCACAATGGGCATCACTGATTGGCAGGCATTGTTTGGCACTGATTGGCATCCATTAGTACAACACATACAATAGTGCCCATCTATGCCCATCTGTGCCACCTATCAGTGCCCACCCATGCCACCTATCAGTGCCCATCCATGCCGCCTATCAGTGCCCGTCCGTGCCACCTATCCGTGCCCATCCGTGCCGCCTATCCGTGCCCAGCCGTGCCGCCTATCCGTGCCCAGCCGTGCCGCCTATCTGTGCCCATCTGTGCCACCTATCCGTGCCGCCTATCCAAGCCCATCTATGCCGCCTATCCGTGCCGCCTATCAGTGCCCATCCGTGCCGCCCATCAGTGCCGCATATTAGTGCCCATCAATGCCACCACATCAATGCCACCTCATCAGTGCCCATCAGTGCCGCCTTATCAGTGCCCGTCAGTGCAGTACCATCAGTGAAGGAGAAAACGTACTTATTTACAATGTTTTATAACAGAAACAAAAAAAATGTTTTTTTTTCTAAATTTCCGGTCATTTTTTTTTTTTTTTTTGCAGAAAATAAATATCCCAGAGGTGATCAAATACCACCAAAAGAAAGCTCTATTTGTGGGTACAAAATGATAAAAATTTAGTTTGGGTACAGTGTGGCATGACCGCGCAATTGTCATTCAAAGTGCAACAGCGCTGAAAGCTAAAAATTGGTCTGGGCGGGAAGGTGTATAAGTGCCCAGTATGGAAGTGGTTAAGAACTTTAAGAGCCTTTACAACCATTTCAATGTTGTCCTTTCATAAGATGGTGATAACAAACCCTTGTGCATTCATTTGGGTTTTTGTACAACATTAAGATTCCACTCTATCTAAAATATTTCATAACATTTCCATTTTGCCCAACCTATTTTATTCTATATTTTTTTATGTAACGTAGCATCAGTTACATTTGCAAATACGGACAAAAGTGTAGTAACCTATACAATAAGAGTAATTTATGCTAGTCTGTCACTTTCCAGTATATCATGTTTTTGTGACATACGGTTGCCATCTAATCAACTGTGTCATGGCAAAGTAATTGCCTCGTAATGTCACTAGAACTGATTTGTAAATCAGGCAGAAAATTGCTTCATTTGCATTTAATAGGTATGTTTCATGCTGCGCTCCAAGGTATTCAATGGCTTTGTGAAATGACAAAGT
Organism: Rana temporaria; assembly: GCF_905171775.1. Taxonomy (NCBI): domain Eukaryota; kingdom Metazoa; phylum Chordata; class Amphibia; order Anura; family Ranidae; genus Rana; species Rana temporaria. The sequence continues at coordinate 402,459,092 of NC_053490.1, forward strand.
ACACTGTCTGAAATAGGACAATTTCATCTGAAACTCTGCTACATAGAAAAAGATGTATGTGAGTGTCTGGCCAAACAATTACCAAAGAACAATGCTAAAGCATAAATGCTTCCAACCATACACCGGTGCAGCCAGTACCACCAGTTTATGAGCCAGGGCCCTGAAATCACATGTTACAGATCAAGAAGATTTATAGTACAAATGTGAATGAATATGAAACTTGCATGAGGACATTATTGAAAACAGTGGCGGCTGGTGCTCAAAAATTGTCGGTCCTCCATGGGTGAATTAATGCGGGGAATGCGCCCCCCCCCCCCCCCCCAAGAGACGAACGGCCTCCTTACCTCCTCACTCAGATCTCCCATCCCCTGTCTGAGCCGGGTCTTCTCCTCCGGCTGTGCTCTACACTCTCCTCCTCTTACTCCCTCCTTCTAGGCATCCAATAGGATCGCCCAGCATTTTGGCCAATTGGGAAACTGGTCTCATAACCCACTTTCTGATTGGCTGGGAGGAGGATTAGTGTGAGAAGAGCACCCAGTCACACAACTGGTTGCGCTTGAAACGCAGTGCTCTGCGCCCCGAGCCCACCCTTTTTAAAATCCCATTTAAACCCCCCCATTGGAATTCATGGTCCGACATCCCTGTATGTAGATCAGGTGGCCGGACGCATGGATGGGGGGAGCCTGTGCACCCTCAATGTATGGGCCACCACTGCTTGAAAACATTAGACAGCTGTGTACTTCCAATCTTTTGACAACGTGTTTGGGTAGGCCCTTTCCTGTTCCAGCAATACCGCTCTTCTGTGCATAAAACTCAAAAAAATATTGTTTGGCAAGCGTGTTGTGGAGGACCTTGGGTGGCCTGTACAAAACACTGACTTTGATCCTACCACTTGCCGACCACCTAACTGGGAAAATACATCACTACTTTGAGGTTAAATACAGAGGTTATGGCTGCAGCTACAGTATATGCCATAACCCCAGTGTATTTTTTTCCCTCAGACTCCGATCTTTCTCATAAAACAAATTCGCCCCTGGGTCACTCTTGGGCCCCATACACACGATAGAATCCATCCGCTGAAAAATCCCAGCGAATGGGTTTCAGCGGATAGATTCTATGGTGTGTACAATCCAGCGGATCTGTTTCCGTGGATTTTTCTCCCATGCGATGGATTTCCAGCAGGTAAATATTTGAAGACATGTCTTCAAATCTATCCGCTGGAATCCATCCCAACGGATTGATCCGCTGGTCTGTACAGACTCACCGGATCAATCCGTCCAAAGGGATCCCCCGCATGCGTCGTAATGATTCGACGCATGCGTGGAATTCCTTATATGACTGCGTCGCACACGTCGCCGCGTCATCATCGCGGCGACGGCGCGAAACGTCATTGCCAGAGGATTTCGGCGCGGATTTCGATTCGATGGTGAGTACACTCCATCGCATGAAAATCCACGCAAATCCTCGAGAGGATTTATCCGTGGAAACGGTCCGCTGGACCGTATCTGCGGATAAATCCTCCCGTGTGTACGGGGCCTTAGAAGCATCGGGAAGGGTTTCCCCCATCCCGCCACATTCCCGGTGGTTTTTGGGCTTACCTGGTGGATTGGGAAGCCCGAAAAACTATTCAACGCCGACGATGGCTGGGCATAGAGATAAGCAGAAGGAAAGATGGCCTCCGCTCATCTCTATGCCCTAGGAGGGATTGACGCCTTCTGAGGGGAAACATGTCTGACAGGAGCTAGCGGTGTGAAGTCCAGGTCTACGGTCCGTACTGCAGGCGGCCCGGCCAACATGACATTGTTTGCCTATATTCAAGCGATACACATTAGGTGCATATTAAACATATTGTTTTTTAATGATAATGTGTCTTCTCTAGTATATTTAACTCCGATCACCTGTGAATCGGGAGTGTGTGTTTACTCCAAGTCCCAATGAGGGGTCCGCAATAAGCAGTCTTTCCTACCAGGATATCCCATATGTGCATAAGGTTCCTTGGGGGATCAATGGGTCTGGTAAGTAGCCATCCATTATACTTATGACACGGTGGTGATGCACTAGCACTTTGAAATATTACGGCATGAAGGCACTATTGTATAAAGGAGATGGATGGATGGATGGACACTTTTGGTGTGCACGATACTCCTATTCATGGACTTTCTGTTATATCATTGGATTCATTTATATTGGATTTAATGCACTAGTCACTTTATATTGATTTAAAATGTTTGTTAAGACTTTTATATTGTTTGTATGTTATACAGATGAAACTCAAAAATTTAGAATATCGTGCAAAAGTTAATTTATTTCACTAGTGCAACTTAAAAGGTGAAACTAATGAGAGACTCATTACATGCAAAGCAAGATAGTTCAAGCTGTGATTTGTCATATTTGTGATGAATATGGCTTACAGCTCATGAAAAGCCCAAATCCACAATCTAAGAAAATTTGAATATTGCATGCAATCAATAAAACAAGGATTTTACAGTAAAGTAAGAAAAGTAAGAAAAGTATAAGCATGCATATGTACTCAGAACTTGGTTTTGGCCCCTTTTGCAGCAATTACTGCCTCAATGCGGTGTGGCATGGAAGCTATCAGCCTGTGGCACTGCTGAGGTGTTATGGAAGACCAGGATGCTAAAATAGTGGCCTTCATCTCTTCTGCATTTTTTGATCTCATGTCTCTCATCTTTCTCTTGGCAATGCCCCATAGATTCTCTATGGGGTTCCAGTCAGGTGAGTTTGCTGGCCAATCAAGCGCAGTAATCCCACGGTCATTGAACCAGGTTTTGGTGTTTTTGGCAGTGTGGGCAGGTGCCAAGTCCTGCTGGAAAATGAAGTCAGAATCCCCATAGAGCTTGTCTGCGGAAGGAAGCATGAAGTGCTCCAAAATCTCCTGGTAGATGGCTGTGTTGACCCTGGACTTAATGAAGCACAGTGGACCAACACCAGCAGATGACATGGCTCACCAAATAAACACAGACAGTGGAAACTTTACGCATCTTGAAGTGTGTGACTCTCCATTCTTCCGCCATACTCTGGGTCCTTGGTTTCCAAATGAGATTCAAAATTTGCTTTCATCAGAAAAGAGGACTTTGGACCACTGAGCAACAGACCAGGTGTGTTTTTCTTTAGCCCAGGTAAGATGCTTCTGACGTTTGTTGTTCAGGAGTGGCTTAACAAGAGGAATACGACATTTGAAGCCCATGTCCAGGATCCGTCTGTGTATGGTGGCTCTTAATCCAGCCTCAGTCCACTCATTGTGAAAGTCCCCAACACTTTTGAATGGCTTTTTCCTGACAATGCTCTCCAGGCTGCGGTCATCCCTGCTGCTTATGCACCTTTTTCTTCCACACTTTTCCCTTCCACAAAACTTTATATTAATGTGCTTTGATACAGCACTTTGGTAACATCAAACTTCTTTTCCAATTACCTTTTAAAGCATTCCCTCCTTATGGAGGGTGTCAATGATGGTTTTCTGTCAGGTCAGCAGACTTTCCCATGATTGTGATTCCTACTGAACTAGACTGAGAGACCATTTAAAGGCTCAGGAACCCTTTGCAGGTGTTATGGCTTAATTAGCTGATTAGAGTGGGACACTTTGAGCCTAGAATATTGCACCTTTTCACAATATTCAAATTTTCTGAGATTGTGGATTTGGGGTTTTCATGAGCTGTAAGCCATAATCATCACAATTATGACAAATGACGGCTTGAACTATCTTGCTTTGCATGTAATGAGTCTATCTCCTATATTAGTTTCACCTTACTTTTAAGTTGCATTAGTGAAATAAATTAACTTTTGCACAATATTCAAATTTTTCGAGTTTCACCTGTATATAATTATTTGTAGTGTCAAAATGTATTAATTTAGTCATAAACCCGAAATTGGATCGGTCATGGTTATTTTTGCTTACCCAGCAATGCTATACACTTTTACCAAAAATGTAAATATTGCAGAATATACAGCTACATAACTAAGCTCCCTTTAATGCTAAATAAACTACATTATTATTGTATCTTAAAAAAATCTGATTTAGAATAAAAAAAATCAGATCTGTTTTTTTTTTTTTTTTTAAATAATCATTTTTATCCACCCTGGGGATAATCTTTAAGGAAGGAGGTCAATGGCGTAGCAACAGGATATGAAGACTTTTGTCATTTCAGTGTTAGGCCTCGTACACACGACGGGACATGTCCGATGAAAACGGTCCGCGGACCGTTTTCATCGGACATGTCCGCTGGCCGATTTTGGTCTGATGGCTGTACACACCATCAGACCAAATTTTCCGCGGACAGCGAACGCGGTGACGTGGCCGCACCGTCGCCGCGGCGATGTGCGCGACCCTGGAAGGTCAATGCTTCCACCCATGCGTCGAATCATGTCCGGTGAGTCGTACAGACGACCGAACATGTTCGACGGAAAGGCTTCCAGCGGACATGTTTCTTAGCATGCTAAGAAACATTTGTCCGCTGGAAACCTGTCCGATCCGCCGAAAAATTGTCCGGTCGGCCGTACAGACGACCGAACATGTCCGCGGAAACTGGTCCGACGGACCAGTTTCAGCAGACATGTTCGGTCGTTTGTACGAGGCCTTAGACATAAGATTGAAGAGTGGTGTGGGGAAAAGCACCCATGTACAAAATATTGAACTGGGCTTGTACCACGTGATGGTAATACTCGCCATACTGCTTTCATGGTTGTAACGATGGTGGGCATGCACCTCTACATATAGTGGGACTGCCCCATAGTGTAAACTTTCTGTTCCATTGGCAATTTACTCAGTTTTAGTAACAGTATAATAGCGACCCTTGTCATGAAGATTGGTAGGCAATGTTCAAACGAGGCATTAAACACTTTTTGGAGAAACAACATACTACTTGTAAACCTCTATAGGTAGCCCATCATCTCCTGGGACTTTACAATTGGGAAACAAATAAATACATTTAGATAAGCTAAAAAGACTTGTAACAAAATATCTGCCTTGGGTTTCTGAGTTTGTACATTCCCTTTAATATCAGCTTTACTATGACAAAACGAAATTACTAAGATTTGAAATTGTTCTCTAACTGAGCATATGAATCTCAGAGAGAGCGAGAAATAAATGGAACATAAGGGCTGCAAGACTGAACATAAATTAAACACTCAACTTGCAATATGCTGAAATTATATTATTTCAGAAACATCTTTCACAATTTCTTTCCAGCAGTATGTCTATTTTTTGCGCTTGGTAACTTCAAAGTCTGTCTTCAACAGCATAATGAGTAGTGTCAGTTTTATCTGGATAGATTTTGTGAACAAATAATTTCAGTTTAGGTAACATAATTTGCCAGCAGATAACTGCTTTACCTACGAAAATTACTAGTTGCCCCATTTTAGTACCTTCCAGCAGCCTGTGACATTTTTATTTTCAGCGGGAGGCTGCACAGCTTCCACCAAGGTTATAATGAGACATTCCAAACTAGTCATTGCATAGCCAATGAAAATCCAGATAACATGGACTGGAATATTAAGGCTTTGCCTTTTTATTTTCTGTACTTCTCCCTCCTTATTATCCAGTCAGTCAAATATTTGTTTGGAGGTATGCCCTATATTATGATCTTTTTCTAGATATAACCTTCCTTCCTCTCCCGTCTTTGCTTGGTAGCCGTTACTAGATTGAGAACATTTCCAACTAAAAATGATAGCAATCCGGCTGGAATGGTAATGCGTTCTATGCATTAAGTTAAAAAAAAAATAGCACTATCAGTTCCCCTTATGCCCCGTACACACGATCGGAATTTCCGATGGCCTAAAATCTGATGGAATTTTTCGTCGGAATTACGTTCAAGCTGTCTTGTATACACACTGTCAGACCAAATTCCGACCGTCCAAAACGCGGTGACGTAAAACACTACGACGACCCAAGAAAAATGAATTTCAATGCGTCGACTTGATTCTGAGCATGCGTGGGTCTTTTCCCCCGTCGGAATTGCACATAGACGATAGGAATTTCCTATAGTTTTTTTTCCCATCGGAAAACATATTCTATTTCTAAATACCAACGGAAAAAAGTCAGACGGCCATCGGACTTTTTTTATCGGAAATTCCGATTGTGTGTACGCGGCATAAGTCTCTCTTAATACTTACCTGGCTCCACTTTCGATCCAGCTCTGTGCCCAAGAGCAGAATCACTGTTCTTTCACCTCACAGGCACAGAGGCAGCAGAGAGAGCTATTAACTTCTGCTGCAGTCAATAAAACCCTGTGAGGATGGAGCAGGGGCGGGGCCAAGCTGTGCTGGGTATGTCTATGGACACACCGAGCCTTGCTCCGGAGTGAGCCCATGTGTCTGCCCCCATAACAAGTGCTTGCAATGGGGGCAGACACAGAAGAGGGAGAGCTGAGAGTGCCGGTGGGGCACCCTAGAAGAGGAGGTTTGTGGTAGGCTATACCAATGCACAGGGCAGGTGAGAACAACATGTTTATTAAAATGTAAAAAGAATTGCCTTTTATAACGCTTTTCAACTATTAAACCAAATATAGAGATAAGGCAGGAAACTTCCTACTAGCACAGGGCTTGGAAAGCACTTTGAGTAGAACCCAGTGCGCAAAAGTCAGTTCCAGGCTAGCCCTACAACATCCAGCCCAACAGTATCCAGTTATGGCACTCCAAAGCCAGGCTACGGATAGGCATCTCTGGATAGCTGCCATCATAGAGACCAGCTCTAGCAGTGATACAGAGAACATTTTTGACTGAAGAGAAAAATTGTTGAAAAAAATAAAAAAATTCTAGCAACAAAATGGTTAGACTTTTCCGGCAGAGCTGAAGAAAATACCTCTATCCTCCCAGGACACTAGCAAATAACATAAGTCATGCCAGTTGTAGGAGGAGTAATCCAGTTCTGGCGTACATTTTTTATGTGTGGCAGTGTCCAATATTAATGTAGGCAGCATTATAACCCAACCCACCGGAGTTCCTGTTGCCTTCATTGAAAGAGAAAGATAAGAAATTACAATATCAGCAACTTTTGACCTGCACTGGTCATGCTATCTTCCAGTGTCTAAAAACAGAATCTCATATTTAGGCATGCAGGGGACGGTACCTGGGAATTCCTAGAACTATACAAATACGTAGGTAACTGTATATTGTTAGCAGAATGAAAGGCAATCCTTGCCAAACCCATAATATAATACAAAGTGGTAAAGTACAAACAGAAAACCAAGAGATCAAATATTTAACATTCAAGAGTGAAAAAGTTGAGGGTGGACAGCGCAGCACTGAGTCTGGAAGATAAGAAGAACTAGAAATAACCGTTCAAAAGGAATCCTGCAATGTGTTATGGAAGGGAATGCTGTTCCAATACCCAGGAAATAATATTGAGAATGAAAGTAATGTAAAGATAAAAAATTACAAAATGTATTATAACAATAACCAGGGGGCCCACTCAATCCTTATTCTCTTGGACCTGTCAGCCGCATTCGACACAGTAAATCACCAGATCTTGCTGACACGGCTTCAGGAGGTGGCGAGGGTGAGTGACCAGGCCTTGAAATGGTTTAAGTCATTTTTAGAGGAGAGGGAGTATAGGGTGAAACTGGGGGACTTCTACTCGGAGCCTATCAAGGTGACGTGTGGGGTCCCACAGGGGTCCCCGCTTTCCCCTCTTCTCTTTAACATCTATCTTCGCCCTCTGCTGGCGGTGATTGCAAGTCTGGGACTTCGATTTCAGTCCTATGCGGATGACACCCAGTTGTTCTCCAGAATCTCGACCAATGAGCCAGAGGTGGAGGCCAAGTTGGTAGCAGGTTTGGAGATCATAAAAAACTGGATGGCAGCTAACTACCTGCAGCTAAACCAGGCCAAAACCGAGGTTCTGAGATCAGGGAATATTCCTGAGGGACACTGGGTGTTATCATGGCCCGATGGGGCAGGGGTGTGCCCGCGGACGGCCGACACGGTGGGGACACTAGGGGTCCTAATTGACAGCGACTTGACGCTAATCCCCTATGTCGGTCAGGTTGTCAAGACCTGCCATTTTAAGATGCAGCTTCTTTACCGCATTTTGCCTTTTCTGTCAGATCTGGAGAGGATCTCGGTAGTGCGCGCTCTGGTCCTTCCACATCTGGACTATTGTAATGGTCTCCTGGCTGGACTGCCTCAAGCCCAGATTAGGAGACTTCAAAAAGTCCAGAATCAGGCGGTAAGGCTTGCATTAAATCTCAGAGGCCACTGCCTCACCGCGAGACATCAGGCTGCCCTGCATTGGCTGCCAGTTGGTCAGAGGGTGCGTTTTAAAATTCTAACACTTGTTTTTAAAGCGTTTCACAGGCTAGGACCCGCCTATCTATGTGAGAAATTGAATAGACATGTTACTGGCGGCTCCCTTAGATGGAGCTGCCAATTCCGTTTGGAACAGCCAAAGAGTCGGCTGAAAAAATGGGGGGGCAGGGCTTTTTCTGTCCTTGGCCCGAGAGAATGGAATCTACTTCCCCTAAGTCTTAGACAGAGTCCTGACCTACCCACATTCAGGAGGGATCTAAAAACCTATATGTGGGCAGAGGCAGATTGATAGGAAGAGTGAGGTTAGGGTCATTCTGGCGGAAAGCACTGCTAGATCTGTTGGGAATTGTGTGTTGTCTCTCTTTTGGTCTTATGTGATTTCTATGGTTTTGTACTGTATTGGTTTTATGGTGTTATATTGTTGTTTTATTATTTGATTTTAATTGTGGTACATATTTTATATTGTTACTATGTTAATTTATGCCTGTAACACTCGGTCCTGTTGTGAATTGTTAAGGTCCGGAAGCGTTTCGATACCTTCGGGTGATTCTACGCTATACAAGCAATAAGCAATAAACAATAAACAATAATATATAAAAACCTCAAAAGAAGAGACATGTTAACAACACCATTAAAAAAAAAAATCACAGTAATTTCTATACGATAAATACAAAAGGTGAGCCACATGCGTGTGAAATACAGCTGAACTAAGAGGACATAAATCCAACGCATTTCAACAAATTGTCTTCTTCAGGGGTTGATGTCCATTTGAGAAGAATATCTAAAAATAAATTATAATATCCTAAATGTAGTTTCTTTCTAGCTATCCTTCTCAATCATTATGCCCCTGAAGAAGACAATTTGTTTTAACGCGTTGAGGTCTTTATGTCCGCTTAGTTCAGCTGTAGTTCACACGCATGGGGCTCACCCCTACATATTTATCGTATTGAAATTACTGTGTGACTTTTTATTTTACGGTGTTGTTAACCACTTCACCTCCGGAGGATTTGGCTGCCAAATGACCAGGTCACTTTTTGCGATTCGGCACTGCGTCACTTTAACTGACAATTGTACCTTTTTTGCGCTATAAAAAGAAATAGAGCGACAATTTTGAAAAAAAAGCAATATTTTTGCTTATAATAAATATTCCCCAAAAATATCTAAAAAAATAATTTCCTCGATTTAGGCCGATTTGTGTTCTTCTACATATTTTTGGTAAAAAAAAAAATCGCAAGAAGCTTTTTTTGATTTGTTTGCTCAAAATTTATAGCGTCTACAAAATAGGGATAGTTTTTAATACTAATGAATTTTGTACTGGTAATGGCGGCGCTCAGCGATTTTTACAATAACTTTGACATATGGCGGACACATCGGTCACTTTTGACGCTATTTTGGGACCATTCACATTTATACAGCGATCTGTTCTATAAAAATTCACTGATTACTTTATAAATGTGACTCACAGGGAAGGGGTCAACCACTAGGGGGCAAGGAAGTGTAGGTGTGTCCTAGGGAGTGATTCTAACTGTGTGGGGGGCGGGGCTTACTGTGACACGACATGAGAGGGAGCAGACGATCAGTGTCCTGTCACAAGGCAGAACAGGGAGATGCCTTGTTTACACTGGTTTTTCCCCGTTCTGCAGCTCCGTGACACAATCGCGGGACACTGGCAGACATCGAGTCCACGGGGCCCGCAGGCACGGAGCTCGCGGCAGGGGAGCAAAATTCAAAGCATTGTATATATATATGTTGCTTTGCGCAGCCGTGCCATTCTGCCGACGTATATCTACATGGTGCTGTCGGCAAGCGGTTAAAATGTCTTTCCTCTTTTGAGTTTTTTTTTTCCAATCAATATTTATTGAGTTTCAAGAGAAGACATACAGCAGTAGGCATAGTTGCGGACGCAGCCGCTGTAACAACATTCAACAGAATACATAATTCTGCTATCGTATTCGTAAAGAGTAGTATGACACGCACAATGTTACTAGTGTCATACATCTGGTAATCCTGTAGCAAGGCATTGAACAGGTTGAGTGTAGCTATTAAACCAGTAAAAAGTAAACTAAAGTGAAATATGGAGAGGAGTGTCTTATTCCAAGGCCCATAGTGTAATATACAAATCAGACTTTTCGTAAAGGTTGTATTTGGGTCTAAGGTAAGACTTCCTTGGCTTCTTTGTAGGTTCTAAATTGAACGTATAGGGGAGGGGGTGCAGGGATGAAATAATAATAAAAAAAGGGGGGGTGGGAGTTAAGGTGGGGGTATGAGTATTAAAAGTGGCCTTTGAGGGCAAGGATGAGGGTAACAGTTCCCGTATTCTCTCTCTCGCTTTCTCGTAAGTGGAAAGCTATGTTAGGTTGCTTTTGTACCCATCTGTCGTGATGAAATGTGTCCAGCAGGACCAAGTGTCCAGGAATTTGGAGGGGGTATCTTTCGCTTGATGGACAAGTTCCTCCATTTCTGCTATTCTTGTGAGTCGTTAAAACCAGTCTGCAATGGTCGGGGGATCTGACGACCGCAATCAGGCTCGAATGCACTACCTGGCCGCATTCACTTAATGCATGGCTAAAGAGCGTAGTTATGTCTTTTTGAGGTTTTTATATGTTGTTATAATAAATTTAGATTTTTTTTTTTATCTTTACACTACTTTAATTCTCAATATTATTTCCTGGGTATCGTATAGTCCTAATTCCCTTCCATACCCCATTGTGGGGTTCATTTTGCATTGTGTTACAGGGATAGATACCCTCTTCCTTAACCTTTTCCGGGTCTAGGAACTTAGCTACATTCATTAGAAATAACCAGGGGCGTCGTTGGGGCGGGGCTTGGTGGGCTGGAGCCCCGAATGGTACCCCGAAAAGCCCTGAGTCTCGGCCGTTGAGTTTAACATTATTAGCCCCGAATCGGCGGGTCCCCTTAAAAACTGTCAACTGCAGTCATTTAGTCAAGCTCACTGTCTGTGCCGTGCGAGACGAGTGCGACGCGTCACACATCCATCGACATCACAGTCCCGCCCGCGATCCCAGGATTGGCCAGTGAGATGTCCATCATAGGCGCGCTGTGCTGTTATGATGGACATCACAGTGGACAAATCCGCAGCCGGGACGTGATGACGCGTCACGTCACGCATGGCCGGACCCATAGGCGCTGCCTGCAAGCTCAGAAGGCGGCAATTACAATGCTGCCCGCACCCCACATCCCAGCACGCCTCATCGCTGATCGTCTCTCCTTTCCTCTTCGGCTCCCGAACCTCCTCGAGTCCTGGCTGCATCTGTACCACGAGGTAGGTCACCCAGTGATTGTGTATGTAGGTCAGTGTAGTGAGGTCAGAGGTCAGTGTAGTGAGGTCAGAGGTCAGTGTAGTGAGGTCAGAGGTCAGTGTAGACAGGTCACCGGTCAGTGTAGTCAGGTCACAGGTCAGTGTAGACAGGTCACCGGTCAGTGTAGACAGGTCACCGGTCAGTGGAGTCTGGTCTCAGTGGTCAGTGGAGTCTGGTCACAGGTCAGTGTAGTGTGGTCAGTGTAGTCTGGTCTCAGTGGTCAGTGGAGTGTGGTCTCAGTGGTCAGTGGAGTCTGGTCTCAGTGGTCAGTGGAGTCTGGTCTCAGTGGTCAGTGGAGTCTGGTCTCAGTGGTCAGTGGAGTCTGGTCTCAGTGGTCAGTGGAGTCTGGTCTCAGTGGTCAGTGGAGTCTGGTCTCAGTGGTCAGTGGAGTCTGGTCAGTGGAGTCTGGTCAGTGGAGTCTGGTCTCAGTGGAGTCTGGTCTCAGTGGAGTCTGGTCTCAGTGGAGTCTGGTCTCAGTGGAGTCTGGTCTCAGCGGAGTCTGGTCTCAGCGGAGTCTGGTCTCAGTGGAGTCTGGTCTCAGTGGAGTCTGGTCTCAGTGGTCAGTGGAGTCTGGTCTCAGTGGTCAGTGTAGTCTGGTCAGTCTTTGCCACCTAGCAACGCCCCTGGAAATAACCATTCAATACAGAACGGTTTCTTTTACAAAAGTTTATTGATAGAAAAATCAACAGTCACAGCAGATCAGTACAACAATGTAATGGGTACATCAAATACATAATGAGAAGGAGAGTCGCAATAACGGGATACTGTATATGTGTTACAACAGCCGATGTTACGATAAGAGGATAAAAGGTACATACATCCAGAGACTAACTGCACAATTATCAGGTAACTTGCAAAACAAAAAACAAGGTAAAAAGTAAAATTATTTAGTGTAATTGTGCTTAATCACTCTGTTCCGAGTGTCCTGTGATTCCACAACCAACAGCACTGAAACGACTCCATAAATCAGGAGTCTCAGAGAGGACTACCCAGAAAAGTGCAATGAACAGGTGGACTATAAAGGATAGAAAAGGAGAGCTATCAAAGAGAGAAGAAACAGACAAGAAAGAAAAGGAGGGGGTAAAGAGTCTGTAAGAGAGAGGAAAAATAAGGGAGGGGGGAGGGAAGGGGGGGAGGGGAACATCCAGAGGTCCCTAAATTGAAAGAAGTTGAGTATTAAATCTAGAAGGTTGGTGACTCATTATCCAAGGTTGGCAGACCTTGAGAAATTTACTGTGGGTGTCAGAGGTGAGGGACGTTAGCTTTTCGTTTATCATAATATCGTTTATCATAATAGCGATTTTTGAATACAGAACGGTTTCAAACCAGTGATCAAAACTACCAAAAGATCCATTGGAAGGGTCCACAGATATGGCATGAAGCCACAAAATCTTTTGCTTCATTATTATTGAGATGGAAATGTGTACACAGCATGAGTCAGTGTATGGCAAAGATTGGAAACAACAAAAGCAACAGCTGCTTCGCTGACGCCCTGCGCTGTTGATGTACTGAGGATGATGATGAATGAGAAAGGGAAGTGCTAAGCAGCACCGTGGCTTAGGGGTTCACATTTCTGCCTTGCAGCCTTAGAGTTATTAGTCCAACTCCCAACCACCATTGTACCTGCATGGGTTTCCAGCCACACTTCAAAGACATTTTAGTAAGTTAAACTGGCCCAAGTATATGTATGCAAGGTTAGAGTGTAAAATCCTTGAGGGCCTGAACTAATGAGAATGTAAGTTGTCTAAATAGTTGCTGGTAATAAGTAAAATGGTAAAGGAGGCTCCATGCAGTACTCCATCAGTGAGATGTGTTAATACAGAACTCTTTTGCCGCGTGCACACGATCGTAAATTCCAACAAGAAAAGTTCAATGGGAGCTTTTGGTCGGAAATTCCGACCATGTGTAGGCTCCATAGAAATTTTTCTGTCGGAATTTCCGCCAAGAAAAAATTGAGAGCTGGTTCTCAAATTTTCTGTCAAGAAAACTTCTTGTCGTCTGTATGCAATTCCGACGCACCAAAAACCATGCATGCTCAGAATCAAGTCGACGCAGGTCAGGAAAGGAGTGAGGACGAGCAAACGAGTGCCCCCCCCTCCTGAGCCGGACAGGAAAAGAGTGGGGACGAGCAAGCGCACCCCCCCTCCTGAGCCGTACCAGGCAGCATGCCCTCAACATGGGGGGGGTTGGGTGCTCTGGGGCAGGGGGGCGCCCTGCGGCCCCCCACCCGGAGCATGATGGGACTGTGATGTCATAAAAGGCCTATATAAATCGGTGCGAGCCGCGCACACGGCATTACAGCGGGAGGAAGCGACGTGTCAACATCGAAGAAAAAGAGAAGAAGAAGAAGGCAGAAGACGACAGAAGCCGAAGACGTCGAAGAACCTGGAAGGGGGGCCACGGTAAAAGAGCTAAAGAAGAAAGCGCCCCCCCCCCCCCCCGGCGGAAGAGAACCAGACGGCAGTGAAGACCGACACCCCCCCCCCCCGTGCTGAAGACGTCGAAGAATGAAGGCCCCCCTCGTAAAAGAGCTAAAGAAGAGACAGGGGGCCCTGGAGCTGACTAATAAATTACTTTAAAAACCCAATATTCATTCACCTAGGGTGGGGGGCCGGTATCTGGGGGCCCCCTTATTAAAGGGGCTCCCAGATTCCGATAAGCCCCCCGCCCGCTGACCCGACAACCAACGGCCAGGGTTGTCGGGAAGAGGCCCTGTCCTTATCAACATGGGGACAGGGTGCTTTGGGGTGGGGGGGCCGCACGGGGTGGGGTCTGGTATGGATTGTAGGGGGACCCCCACGCCGTTTTTTCGGTGTATGGGGGGTTCTCCTTACAACCCATACCAGACCTAAGGGCCTGGTATGCCCCTGGGGGGAAACCCATGCCGGTTTTTAATTTAAAATTTGGCGTGGAGTTCCCCCTCATGATTCATACCAAACGCCGCGGCTAGAATTGGCGGGAATCCAAGTCGGATCCCCGTCGCTTCTATGACAGGTTTTTCCCCATCGCGGTAAGCCGGCTCGGCGCTGGCTCCCGTGACGGGGCTCGTAGGTGGTCAATCTCGCTGAGAAAGGGAGTGAGATTGACACAAAATCGCGGTCACCTACTGTATGTGGCATAAGCGGAGGTGCACACTGCTGCTCCTAAACTGACATTATTGGGGCTTTTGGCTTTTTTGCCAAAACTGGAGCACTCCGAATCTGGTGTAGCTGTGCTTAGTATACAATCAGCTTCTAACTTCAGCTTGTTCAATTAAGCTTTGACAAAGAAACCTGGGGGCAGATTCAGGTACCTTTGCGCAGTTTTTACGGAGGCGCAGGGCAACGTTTTTGCCCTGCGCCCCCACAAATTTTCTGCGCTACCCGCGATTCACGGAGCAGTTGCTCCGTAAATTGCGTGGGCGCTCCGCAAAATGCCCGGCGTAAGCGCACGCAATTTAAATTATCCCGTAGGGGGCGGGAATCATTTAAATTAGGCGCGTTCCTGCGCCGATTCTTAGAGCGCATGCTCCGTCTGGAAACTTTCCCGACGTGCATTGCGGCAAATGACGTCGCAAGGACGTCATTTGCTTTAAAGTGAACGTGAATGGCGTCCAGCGCCATTCACGATTCACTTACGCAAACTACGTAAAGTTCAAATTTCGCGACGCGGGAACGACGGGTATACGTAACTATGGCTGCCCCTGCTAATAGCAGGGGCAGCCTTACGCGAAAACCGCCGTACGCAAACGACGTAAACTGCGTACGCAGGGCTCGCGTAACGTTGTGAATCTGCGTTAGTATGCAATTTGCATACTATACGCTGAGCACAACGGGAACGCCACCTAGCGGCCATCGCAAGAATGCAGCCTAAGATATGCGGGCATAAGAGCCTTATGCCACGCATATCTTAGGCTGCAGTCGGCGTAACGAGGTTCCTGAATCAGGAGCATTTGTTACGCCGGCGCAAGTAAGCAATTGCGCTGCGTAACTATGGTTACGCAGGTGCAATTGCTCTCTGAATCCGGGCCCTGGAAGCTAACTGGTTTCTATGCAGAGATGCACCAGATTTTGCACTCTACAGTTTTTGTAAATCTCCCCCTCTATAGCCCCATACACACCATTAGATTATCTGCAGATTTTTTTCTTCAGATTTACCAAAACCATGTAGTACAAGGGCCTGCCTGATTGCATACAAATTGAAACTCTTAAGGTTTGACCTCCTATTATATGGTTTTGGTAAATCTGAAGACAAAAATCTGCAGATAATCTGATGGTGTGTATGGGGCTTATGAGTCCATCCACATAGGCTTTTTGATGATTTTAGGAGCAGCAGCATTTAGAGGCAAAGCTCCTTTTCAAGGAAACAGAGGAATAGCATCAGGAGAGGAGCTTTTGTGCATAAAAACGCCAAATGTTGCACTAGGGTGCTTGAGCGTTTATTCATCTCAATGGCCAGAGTAAGTTAAAATTGTGACCAATGAAATAAACACCATAACGCCTTAATGTGACTAAGCACACCTAAACGTTTTTTAATGCTTATTTTCTCCTGTCAGGAGAAACAGCGTTTACAATTAATCAGTTGGCATGAAGACTTGAGTACAGAGATCCCACTAATAGATTTCCTGAGAGATATAAGAAGCTGTCAGGTGGTTTAACCCTCCAGTATCTACCAAAGGCTGAAAAATCAATAATGAAATGCATGACTCTAGTTGAAAACCCAAGCAGCAATATACATGCAACAAATGTGCTCCTACATATTCTATTCTAAAAGGCACTACGGGCTGATTTTTCATAAATTCCATATAAACATGATTTTTCTTTCATGTCACATTGTAAGCATATCAGCACCTTAACCTACAGTATAAATCCATTTTTTTTTACAAATTCTAAAAAATATATAAATTTGTATATGTATTTGTGTTATATTCGACTTTTTAATTAATATCATGAATGAATATAAATTTATTGTGGGCCATTATCAGCACCTTTAGCTCAAAAAAAGCTCAAGAAAAAAACGCATCCCTTTAAATTCTATGTATGTCTTCAAACTGCTCGGCTGCGCTCCTGTTGTGGTGTTAAAAATCTTGCTTGTTGCATTTTTGGGCAGTTAAGTTTAAAAAACGCATCAAAAATGCGCCTCTCCGTTGAAATTAATTAACCTTTTCCGGACCAGCCGCCGCAGTTTTACTGCAGCAGGTTGGCGTCCCTTGGAAAAACGCCCTTACCTTACAACGCTTTGCGAGTGCCCGACGGGCGTGATGACCGTGTAAACACACAGATCCTGCTTCTCTGAGGGGAGACTGACTGTGCGTTTATACGAAGTATGAACACTGATCTGTCATCTCTCCTAGTCAGTCCCATCCCCCCCCCACAGTTAGAACACACACTAGGGTACACAGTTAACCCCTTGATCGCCCCCCTAGTGTTAACCCCTTTCCTGCCAGTGACATTTACATAGTAATCAGTGCATTTTTATAGCACTGATAGCTGTATAGATGTCACTGGTCGCAAAAATGTGTCAAAAGTGTCCGATCTGTCCGCTGCAATATCGCAGTCCCGATAAAAATCGTTGATTACCGCCATTACTAGTAAAAAATAATAATAATAAAAATGCGATAAATCTATCCCCTATTTTGTAGACGCTATAACTTTTGTGCAAACCAATCAATATGCACTTATTGCGATTTTTTTTTACCAAAAATATGTAGAAGAATACGTATCGGCCTAAACTGAGGAAGAAATTTGTTTAAAAAAAAAAAAATTGGATATTTATTACTGCAAAAGGTAAAAGATATTGGGGGTTATTTACTAAAGGCAAATCCACTTTGCACTCCAAGTGCACTTAAGAGTGCACTGAAAGTGCAGTCACTGTAGATCTGAGAGGGACATGCAAGGGCAATAAAAAACAGCATTTTAGTTTGCACATGATTGGATGAGAAAATCAGCAGAGCTTCCCCTCATTTCAGATCTTCCCCTCAGATCTACAGGGCCAGATCCACAGCCCCGCAGCGCAACATAACTTAACAGATTTAAGTTACACTGCCGCAAATTTCCTAAGTTAGGTATCGATCCACAACACACTTACCTGGAAATTTGCGGCGGTGTAACTCAAATCCGTCCGGCGCAAGGCGTTCCTAATCTAATGGGGCGAGTCCCATTTAAATTAGGCGCGCTCCCGCGCCGGACGTACTGCGCATGCTTGTGATGCAAATTTCCCGACGTGCTTTGCGCGACGTGACGTCATTTTTTGATCGGCGCGTAGCGTATTTCCGTATTCCCGTACGGCTTACGCAATCAACGTAAAATTTAAAAATTTGACGCGGGAAGGACGGCCATACTTTACACAGCAGTACGCCTGCTGTGTAAAAGTAGGGCTGCTTTACAAAAGTATAACTAAGCGACGGGAAACTAACGTAGCGGCGACGTAGCGAACACGAAAAAGCTTTGAGGATCGACGTAACTCCTCATTAGCATACCCGGCGCGTAATTTCGACGATGAATGCCCCCAGCGGCGGTCGCGGTACTGCATCCTAAGATCCGGCAGTGTAAAACTATTACACCTGCCGGATCTTCTGTCTATCTCTTGGAAACTGATTCTGTGGATCAGTTCCAAAGATAGAAACAGGGATACGCAGGCGGAACAGCAGATCCGCCTGCGTATCTCTTTTGAGGATCTGGCCCACAGTGACTACACTTCCAAGTGCACTTTCAGTGCATTTGTAGTACACTTGTAGTGCAAAGTGGATGTGCCTTTAGTAAATAACCCCCATTTGTGTTTTTTTCCAAATTGTCGCTCTTCTTTTGTGTATTACGCAAAAAATAAAAAATGCAGAGGTGATCAAATACCACCAAAAGAAAGCTCTATTTGTGGGGGAAAAAAGGACGTCAATCTTGTTTGGGTACACCGTCACACTACCGCGCAATTGTCAGTTAAATCAAAGCAGTGCAGAATCACAAAAATGGCCTGGTCATTGAGCAGCCAAATCTTCCGGGGCTGAAGTGATTAAAAACGCAGCAAGAACGCATCAATAACACACCTGTGTACCGTTTTTTATGTTTTTTTTGAGTTACATGATCTGTGAAAAACACACCATAAGCACAAATCGCAGCAAAATCACATCATAATCGCCTGTGTTTTCTGTGCCATTATCTGCACCTTTATTCATTATCGGTAAAATGACCAAAACACAATTTTTCAGCCGCCGAAATTTTGGTGCATCTCTAGAATTTACTTTTCCCAAATAAAAACCATGTACACTGTTAGAAATTTGTTTGTTCAAGAAAATATTTCCATCCTTCTTCTTTGAATTTTCTTGACACTGAAAATAAATGTCGATATGAACGCCATTAACGATTAGAAAATCAAACGAAATTTCTTAAAATGAACATTTTCTTGTGAAATTCTTCTAGTGTATAGCTATTTTAACTCACTGATATAACCTAAATCTGAAAAAGTGTTTTGTGTTGTGGCCAATATACACAATCGGTCTTACCGTACTCTTTTGTCCTCTACTTTCTTCAGGTTCTCATCTCTTTTCAGCACAGCCAATATCGCCTCTCGTTCTTGATCCAACAAATAAGAAAAATTGAGTATTTCCGTGTTCTTAGACATTGTTTATCTCTGGCAGATAAATGGAATGTTGATGTTGTTTTCTTGCCAAAGGTACTTGTGTAATTAACTTCATTCAGATAGAATGCAATGTATTTATTATCCAAAAAAAAAGAAAATCACAGGTAGTGCTTCCAAAATACAACAAATGCAATGAAGTATCCAGCTACAATTTGAACTGTTGCAGATCCACAAGAGCTACCGGTAGTCTGCAGTTTGTAGATGTTGGGCCATTGATGACGTGCAATCGTCATTGTAATTGAATCTGAAAAAAATTAATCAATAAAAAAAATTAATACAATGCATAAGTCACAAAGTCTCTTAAAGTGGAATTGAACTCAAAAAGTGAAGATTTGGTATGTTATAGGTAACGTCTAAAATGTTCATTGTGCTTAGGCAGTACCATGCTAATGTACCAGCTAATTGGAATTCCAGTTAAAAAAATATGTGCTTCCTGGTGTGTGAGGGTGCCAAGGCACTCCTGTATCTATAGCCGCTAAGCTGAATATCTAAACCAAGTGGTCTCCAAACGGTTGCCCGGGGGGGGGGGGCCAGAAATGGCCCTTTGCTTGCTTTTATCTGGCCCTTGGTGCACTATTTGATCCACGGATACCAACAATGGGGTATAATTACCCCCACTGAGACCAGACAGGGGAGGACAATTCCTCACAATGACACCAATAATGGGGCAATTCCTACCAATGACACCAACATTTGGGCCCCATGACACCAATAGTGGGGTAAAATGCCTCCCACTGACACCAAAGATGAGGTACAATGCCTTCCAATGACACCAAAAATGGGGTTTTATTTATTATTATTTATTTTAATTACAGCCTTTAGTCTGTTGGAATATGTCTCTAATAACCTTGCACATCTAGGGCCAGATTCAGAGAGAGAGAGTACGCCGGCTTCGTACGCCTTTGGATCGTAGATGCAATACTTCGGCGTCCGCTGGGTGGACTTTGCGTCGTTTTCCACGTCGGGTATGCAAATTAGCTTTTTCCGACGTACATGCGGCCGTCGCATTCTCTTACGTCGTCTCTAGTCGGCTTTTTCTGGCGTATAGTTAAAGCTGGTATTTTGCGGCGTATAGATAGACTTGCCATGTTAAGTATGGCCGTCGTTCCCGCGTCGAAATTTAAAATTTTTATTTTTTTTGCTTAAGTCGTCCGTGAATAGGGATGGACGTAACTCACGTCTAAGTTCAAAAAATGACGTTGCGCAAAGCACGGCGGGAAATTTCGATACCGAGCATGCGCAGTTCAATTGCCGCGGGGACGCGCTTCATTTAAATGAATCACGCCCCCTAACCGCCGATTTGAATTCCGCCGCCGCCGTAACTTTCGGCGCGAAATCGTTGAGGATTCGAAATTCCGTCAGGAAAGGTACGGCGGCGTAGCGTATCTCTAAAAGGCTGCGCCTATCTAATTCTCTGTGAATCTGCCCCCTAGACTTTACCAATTTTTGCCCACTCTTCTTTGCAGATCTGCTCAAGTTCAGTTGCATTTAATGGTGACCACTAGTGGACTGCAGTCTTCAAGTCATTCCATAGATTTTCAATGGGGTTTGAGTCTGGGCTCTGACTAGGCCATGCAAGGACATTCATCTTTTTCTCCTTCAACCACTGTATGATCATTTTTACTGTGTGCTTTGGGTCATTGTCATGTTGGAAGGTTAACCTTCTTCCCATTGACAACTTTCTAGCAGAGGGCAGCAGATTTTGACGTGTTTTGCCCCATTAATTATTCCTTCTATCCTGACAAGTTCTCCAGTCCCTGTTGTAAAGAAACACTCCATAACAGAATATTACCACCTCCATGCTTTACTTTAGAAATGGTGTTGAATTGAATGGTGAGCTGTATTGAATTTCTGCCAGACATATCTTTGGTTGAAGCCGAATAATAAAATTTTAGTCTTATCTGACCATAACACCCTTTTCCATTGTGCCATGTGTGCGTTTTTTAAACAATGACTTCTTTCTTGCTACCCTTCCATACAAGCCATATTTGTGGAGAATTGGTTGTCACATGCACACAATGACCACTCTTTGTCAAAAATTCCTACAACTGCTTCAGAGTTGCTGTAGGCCTCTTGGTAGCCTCTCTAACCAGTTTCCTCCTGGCTCTTTCATCCAGTTTGGCGCAACGTCCTGATCCAGGGAGGGTCTGTGCTGTACCAAATACCTTCCACTTCTTAATACTAGACTTTACTGTGCTTCTAGGCATTGATAAAGCCTTTGAATATGTTATTAATCCATGTTCTGATTTGTGCCTCTCCTTAACTTTATCCTGGAGAACTTTGGACAGTGCCTTGCCACTCGTGGTTGATTCCTTGTTTCAGCTGCACTGCCAGGGACTGAAATGCTCCAGGAAAGTTCTTTCATGCTGAGCTAATCCAAATGACCACAGTTGAAAGTCAAATGGCTGTGTGTGCCATTGATTTTTAGGAGCGGGGGTTATTCTTTTTCTAACTCAGCAGTTACGGTTGGTGTTTTTTTATTTTGGGCGGCAGCAAACAACCCCCCCCCCCCCCCCGTGGCACCTCAACCCCCACTGCTGTTTGTTGGTTCACCGGCACTTACCCAATTGCCAGGCATATCAGGGATCATTGGGCAGGGGGACAGGCATCCTGCAGCGTCTTCCGTGTCCTTCTGAGATCATGGCAGCTTCTGCCGTGCGTCTCCTCCCCTCCTCTTAGGCATCCAATCGAATAACAGCCTAACTTTTCAGCCAATCGGGAAACGGGTAACAGACCTGCGCTTCCCAATTGGCGGAGAGGCGATTCAGTGTTAGAAAAACATATATTAATTTGCTTTTCTAACACATCTGGGTGGACTCCGAGCACAATGCATCCAATTTCTTTAAAGACTATTAGAGCCTATGGCTCTAATCAGGTGCTTCAAAAAAAATGCCCCCAAAGCATGAATCTATGCATTATGTATATAGTGGGTATAGAAGGGGTGGTACCTGTGCACCCTTAATGCATGGGCCGCACCTGCAACTTAGTGATTCTCTTTTACAATTTTTTTTTACATGTTGCTGCTATATCTTTCACTTGGATGTTATAAGTTGTGTGAGCACTGTGTAAATACAACTGAATAAAAAAACAACTGCGTTTCTTCATTTCAGGCTGCAAAGCAAGAAAATTTGAATATTTTAAGGGGGTCATTATTTTCTATACCCACTGTACGTGTGCGGGACTATGTGTTTTAATTACATTTTTTTTTTTTTACACTTTGTTTTTCTTCTTTTTTTTCCCCAACTTTCTTGCCATCATAAGGGATGAACAACATCCCTTGTGATAGTATGGGCCATGACAGGCCCTCTTTATAGAGAGATCGGGGGTCTATTAGACCCTTGATCTCTCCTCTGCCCTTAAAACCATCCGATCAAGCCAAGATTGGTTTGATCAGATGCTGTTACAAGCTGGTAATAGAACCGGTAAGGTCGCCCCTGGTTTCATAGACCATAGAGAACTTCCAGGAAGGGAAATCAGGGAACTTCCTCCTTCAGCTCTGTGGTCAGTCGGAAAAACTGCTGGTTTCAGTTCCAGTAAAACAAGAGAGCCCAGGTAAGGCGGCGAAAGGTGGTGGGAAAGCAATCCAGCGGCTCTATAGCCGCTTCGATCACTTTTACATATATCAACGGCTGGACAAAAAAAATACCAGGCTCATGACTGCAGCTGCAGACATGACCCTGGTATAACCACTGATTTCCTAGGATGTACAGGTATGTCCTAAGAGCGGGAAGTGGTAAAAGTGTTGGGTATGGAACATTGATGGTACATGTCCTCCATTCTCAGCACTACTCTGTGGAGCTCAGCATCTGAGCAAACACTTTATATAGTCCACAAAATAGAAAACTTTTTGTCCATAATTCAAAGTTCTACCCTTCCTTCAGTGCCTGGCAGCTGTCATTAGAATGATATCATATCATGAAAAAGGACACACCTTTTATAGGGAATTATTCTTAAGTGACAGCTCACAGATGTTAAGAGATGAAATGCTAGTGAAGGTAATGGCCCAGATTCTCAAAAAAGCGCCTATCTTTAGGTGGGCGTAGCGTATCTCAGATACACTACGCCGCGGAAACTTAGAGCAGCAGGTCCCGTATTCAGAAACATCTTCCGCTCTAAGTTATGGCGCCGTAGTGTATCTGATACGGCGTAAGCCCGCCTAATTCAAACTAGGCTGGTAGGGGGCGTGTTTTATGTAAATGTTTTGTGACCCCCATGTAAATTACGCTTTTATCAAACAGCGCATGCAGTATCACGTCGAATTTTCAAATTAAATTACGCCCGCTCAATGCCTAGTCGACGTGAACGTAACTTACGTCCAGCCCCATTCACGGACGACTTAAGCAAACGACGTAAAACACGACGCTGTTCCGACGTTTCCGACGTCCATACATAACATGACTTACCCCTGCTTTATGAGGGGTAACTTTACGCTGGCGTATGTCTTACGTAAACGGCGTATCTTGATACGCCGGGCGCACGTACGTTCGTGAATCGGCGTATCTAGCTTATTAGCATATTCGACGCGGAAATCTATAGAAGCGCCACCTAGCGGCCAGCGTAAATATGCACCCTAAGATACGACGGTGTAAGAGACTTACGCCGCTCGTATCTTAGCCGAATTTATGCGTAACTGATTCTAAGAATCAGCCGCATAGATACGACGGCTCTCATTCGGCGCTACGCCGTCGTAAGTCATTTGAGAATCTGGGCCAATATGTACACAATGACCTCACACTGTGAACACTAGGATAACATAAGGGAAAATCTGAGATGACACTGGAAAATACTGACTCTTATTTTAGAAAGTAAATCCACCTATTAAAAAAATAAAATAAAATCAGGACATACAGGACAGAAGTCTTTTGTAAGATAATGATCTGACTGCCAAAAGCTTCTTTGTATGCTGACATTTACACCAATTTGCATTTGAACAAAAAATAAAATACAAATTTGTCTATGTAAAGGGAGTTTCTATCTTCATCCTATTAAGAACATACTTTTACAGAAATGTACTGCTTCTGATGCGCTATACAACAGCTAGCCAATGACAGGCTAACGTTAGAGCAAACACACTTCCTGTAAGATGTATGGTATGACTTACCGGTACATACCAATGAAACATTTAAAAAATATTTTCAACTTTGTATCGACATTTTGTATAAAAGATCAATAAACCAACTACAGAAATGTCAAGTATGTTTAGAAGGTGTGGGTGGTATGTATAGCAAACAAAATACTTGCAAGGAAGTATAAGTACTGAACACTTGATGGATAAAGAAGTGTGTGGTAAAAACTGGCATGGTTTAAAAGGATCAGCCACTTAAACACAAACACAGAGACTATAGATCGCATAAAAAAAAAACTAGGGCTTAGGTTGCACAGAACTGAATAGAAGTCAAATGAATTAGAACTTCGTCCCGCTCAAATTCATTCCTTAGTTTCTAGGTGGTGTGATCAAACAAGCCCCCCCAACTGTCTGACAAATAGAAAAGAGGGGCCAGATTCTCGTAGATCCGGCGTTTCTCTGCGGCGGTGTAACGTATGTCATTTACGTTATGCTGCCGCAAGTTTTACAGGCAAGTGCTTTATTCACAAAGCACTTGCCTGTAAAGTTGCGGCGGCGTAGCGTAAATCACCCGGCGCAAGCCCGCCTAATTCAAATTAGCCGGGTAGGGGGCGTGGAGCATTTAAATTAAGCGCGAACGTACTGCGCATGCGCCGTCCTGAAATTATCCCAGGATGCATTGCTCCAAATGACGTCGCAAGGACGTCATTGGTTTCGACGTGAACGTAAATGGCGTCCAGCCCCATTCACGGACGACTTACGCAAACAACGTAAATTTTTAAATTTTGACGCGGGAACGACAGCCTTTACTTAACATTGGTTGCCCCTCATATAGCAGGGGCAACTTTACGCCGCGCAAAACTAACGTAAACGTCGTAACTTCACTGCGTCGACCGCGCGCACGTTCGGGAATTCGCGTAACTAGCTAATTTGCATACTCAACGGGGAAAACGACGGAGGCGACACCTAGCGGCGAAAAAAAAAAATGCATTTAAGATCCGACAGCGTAAGAGCCTTACGCATGTCGGATCTAATGGATATCTATGTGTAACTGATTCTAAGAATCAGTCGCATAGATACGACGGCCCAGATTAGGACTTACGACGGCGTACATGGCGTTGCGCCGTCGTAAGCCCTTTGTGAATCTGGGCCGAGATGTTTTTTTGATTGACAGATCTGGTCTCAGGCAGCAGGGGTCGCTCTCGAAACCAGCACAGCCATTCAACCTGCAGTGCTGTGTGTCTATCAGTGGCTGCTTTTACACATACACAGTCCAGCTGCAGCACTTTTACTATATATTTCAGTTTATGAATGAGAGATCAGTGATGTCCGCCTGTGTTATTGACGACACAGATCCCTACATCTCCGATTGCTCATTCATAAAAAAGTGAAAACGCTACAGCGATGTGTGATCCATCGGTCCAGCTGTGTATCTGTAAAAGCAGCTGCTGATAAACACACAGACCCGCAGAGCTCAGCTGAGTGATCTTTCATTATTATGAATGAACGATCTGCTTGTACACTCATAATAGAGTTGTGGCTCTGTACAATGTATCTGCAGCTGCTTGTACACACAGGGCACTGGCAGATGCATTACACCAGGGCTCACAATTTAAAGTCCTGAGCTACTAGCCAGGTCTCAAGGGTTACTTGCCACCAGTTGCCCCACCATACCCCTACCCTGTCCTGCCCCTAATTCTGCCCCTAAACACGGCCTCATGAACTATCCCATGAAATTACACTTAAATGTTTTATGCAGAATTAAGTTACAAAAAAAAATATTAACAAAAACTTTATCAGTGCCCCCTCAGCACAACCTCAACTGTGCCCATCAATGCAGCCTCACCTGTGCCCACCATTGCAGCCACACTGTGCCCACCATTGCAGCCACACTGTGTCCTTCATTGCAGCCTTACTGTGGACACCATTGTAGACACACTTTACCCACCACTGCAGTCACACTGTGCCCACCATTGCAGCCTCACTGCGCCCACCATTAAAGCCTCACTGTACCCACTACAGCCACACTGTGTCTACCATTGCAGCCTCACTATGCCCGCCAGTGCAGCCTCACTATGCCCACCTGAATATCAGTGTTCATGTCCCTTTTACAGAAGTATATATATGTTTTACAGATTTACAGAAATAAGACACACTTTTGTTTGTATTGCACACCTATACATTTATTAAATGCCTACATTCATGACATTTCTGTAACTGTAAGGAAGGCTTTCTGAGTGCAGCAAAATTCCGAGTGTGAGAAGACCATAACTGAATGTGATGGAATTAAAGCAGTACCAGTGTATGGTAAAATCAATGGTCTCTGTGTGGCTCTCTTCTCCCTTCCTCAGTGTGAGGAAATGAGTGCCAATAACTGGCATCTGTTTACCCCTGAGATCAGCTGTGATTGGACACAGCTGATCATGTGGTAAAAAGCTGCTGATCGTCTCTTTACCTCAATCTGATCAGCAGTGTCGCGATCACGGGGCGCCGTCATATAAACTGGACGACCGCACTGTAGCCATCATTTGGCTATAGCGTAGTCGGCAAGTGGTTAAAGTTTGACTAAAGGAATTTTTTTCTAGGTTTTAAATATAAAGCAGAGAGGGATTTAGAACACCTGACTGATTTTCATTGCTTTGTAAAAAAAAAACATGCAGCACCACACCCTTTTGTTTCCTTTGTTGAGAGTGCACTGCTAACGGTGACACCATCAACAACAAATAGAAGAAAAGACCAGCACTCAACCAATCGACCTCAAGCTTTTAATAAGGTCATTTTGCAAGAGCAATATACAACATGAGGTGAAACCATAACGCACCCACATTTTGTGGCCACGGTGAATCCATTTCTCAAGCTGACCACATACTGTATGTATTATTTTAGGGGGAAAAAAAATCTGATAATTTTATTGCTTGTCACAGGGAATGTAAACATCCCAGCAGCCCTGTTTGAAGGAATTTGGGGGCCCCAAGCAAAATGGGGGGCCCCCCCAAGCACCCCCTCCTGCACCTGAAGCCTACATTAGCGCTACACAAATTTTTTACACCCATGTTCTTGCTCCCCCCCCCCCGTTCCTATGTTTTTCTATTCTCACCTCCCCTTCTTCCCTGTAGGCTCCCACTGTAGCATGGCTGAGCTCCTCTTCCTCCTGTCAGTCCGGTGTTCTATCATTATGGGTCCCCAGTCCCCTATCAGATAGTGCCCAGGCCAGGTACCGCGCGGTACAGGAGATTGTTTCCTGTGTTCCCAGCCGCACTGAAAGGAAGTGAGCACTCGGTGTGCACTTCCTGTCAGTCCGACAGGGAACAGGAAACTGAATCTCCTGTACCACGCGCGGTACCCGGCCGGACTGACAGGACTCCAGGAGGAAGGGAGAGGAGCTCGGCCACGCTACAGCCTGGGAAGGGGAAGTTTAAGGGGCCCAGGCCAGCTCGGGGCCCCAAGCAATTGTTTGTTTTGCCTGTCCTGTAGCGACAGGCCTGCATCCCAGTAATAGGCAGACAGGTACTCTTTATGGAGGGATCTGGGGTCTTTAAGACTGACTAAATACTTTTTTTGCCCCACTGTATCTAGTTAAAATGATTAAAACATTTGAAAGTGTACAATGCCTTTAATAAATATTAACCAAACAATTACAGAATTTTGACATTTCAATCCCAAATGGCATTGCCCAGGGTTTTAGAGGGCATGAGACTAATGGCCCATACACACGAGGGGACAAGCACGAAAAATGTTCCCGTATGATACCAGATCGTACGATTTTTGTTCCATCACTACAATTGTCATCCAAAAACACAATACCCTTTTTTACTTTCGATTTTTTTTTCTTTTCGTAACTTTATTAAACTCTCCATTTCTGACAGACGATCTGTCGTCCAATTTTCGGATCGTGTTTACGGGCCATAAGGCATTGCATGACAAATGTACATTAACACAAACAATGTTCTATCAAGTTTAACAATAACGTAATTGACTCAATTGTCTCTATTGTAACTGGACAGGAATGTCGTGGATGGCTTACTGGTTTTGCAACTTGTGACGTCTGATGAGTCATAAAGAAAGCGGCACCACTCATTCATTTCACCTAGTAAAGGAATCAACCAGCAGGGGAACATATAACGCAATTTATTTCATTAAATTGGTGGGATTTATTTAAAACTAAAACAAAAATCATTGAAAACCTTTATAATAAATTAAAAATAAATGTAAGGGACTTCTGTTTTATGTGCCCCTTGATGGATGATGGTCTTCATTGTAGAACAATAAACAGGGTTAATTTTGCAAAAAAAGTGTCACCATTGGGGTAGATTCAACAAGCAATTGCGTCTGCGTAACCATAGTTATGCAGCGCAATTGCTTAGTTGCGCCGGCGTATCGACTGCTCCTGATTCAGGAAGCTCGATACGCCGACTGCAGCCTAAGATATGACTAGCATAAGGCTCTTATGCCAGTCATATCGTAGGCTGCATTCTTACGATGGCCGCTAGGGGGCGTTACCCTAGTGGTCAGCGTATAGTATGCAAATTGCATACTAACGCCGATTCACAACCCTACGCGAGCCCTGCGTACGCAGATTACGTTGTTTCCGTTTGTCGGGTTCCGCGTAAGGCTGCTCCTACTATTAGCAGGGGCAGCCAATGCTACGTATACCCGTCGTTCCCGCGTCGCGAATTTAAAATTTAACGCCGTTTGCGTAAGTGAATCGTGAATGGCGCTGGACGCCATTTACGTTCACTTTGAAGCAAATGACGTCCTTGTGATAGTTTCCCGACAGAGCATGCGCACTACGTTCGGCGCGGGAACACGCCTAACTTAAATGATCCACGCCCCCTACGGGATCATTTAAATTACGCGCCCTTACGCTGGGCAGTTTTAAGGAGCGCCCGCGCAAATTACGTAGCTACTGCTTCATGAATGAAGCGTAGCGCAGATAATTTGCGTAGGCGCAGGGAAAAAACGGTACGCTGCGCCTCCGTAAGAAGTACGCAGCGGTACCTGAATCTACCCCATTGTCTATAATCTGAAGTGTGCAGTTCAAATCTGAAGGAATTTTACTGATATTCTAAAATCTGAAGAATGGGATTTTAGGAATTCCCAAGTAACACGTTTCCATTCATCAATCTGAATGACTTTTTTTTATTTAGGGTTTCACCCACACTTCCGGCATTTCCCTGCCTAGGCGATTATGTCACTAGGCGATTCACAAGGTCTCCTGGGATAGCGGCGTCATGTATCCCAGGAGTCCTTGCAAATTGCCTACTGACGAAATCTCGCGTTATCTACAGACAGGAAACCCTGGTTCAGATTGATACGATTTGACATGTCAATTCGCATGTCAAATCGGTGGCATTTTCCGGCAATGGCACCGTCAGACGCTGCAATGATTTCAAAGAGTAGTTTCTGTACTACTTTTTGCGATTTCGGGCCACGATTTACATTGACATCTGTGCAGAAACCCGCACAGATGTTTTTGAGATTGCGGCCGAAATCAGGATTGACAGGCGGGAGTGAAATCTTGCAAGTTCGGCTGAACTTGCACGGCTTCATTCCCGCAGCCCAGTGTGAACCTGGGCTAAATGACGCAAATGTGTCTGATTGACAGGTTACTATAGCTTGGGTTGGGAACTTACACCGACGCCGACATTACTATGGCAACCTGTCAGGAAGACGGAGAGCCATGCAGCGGCATTACTGCGCATTCCTGAAATCGCAAGGAAATTCTGAAAATGAAGACAGGAGTTCTTTAGATACCCACAGCTTAAACGGAACCTGCCTGCCTCCGAGATAAGTAGGTACAAAACTATTTTTAAAGAAAGTAAAATTGGCAACACATATGACATGTTGCAATTGTTAATGTACATGTTCGGACAAATGCAGAGCAATTTAAAAAGAAAAGTGTTTGGGGGGACTGGAAAACCGCTTTAAAGAGGAACTGCAGGGAAAAATCGTGGGTGCGCGATATACGCCGATACCCGCTTCCCGCGCCGTGTTTGAATGCCTGCGCCGACATATACCGAGCGCAGTACGCTCGGGTACATTCGGCCAGGCTCGGCTTCGTTCGTAGTCACGCTCTGTGACGTTTATGCGTGAGAAGCCGAGCCTGGCCGAAAATACCCGAGTGTATTGCACTCGGTATACGTCGGCGGAGGCTTCAAACTGAGCGCGGGAAGCGGGGATTCGACATGAAGACAGCGCGGGAGAAGCCGGGAGGACACCACCGAGGCCGCAGACGGACGACGGACCGGACGAGGCCGCCGATGGACGCCGGGCAAGACACCAAAACTGTAAGTAGTAAAATGTTTTTTTTACAGGATTTTAGGGTCAAAATTAGGGGTGCGCGCTATACGCCGGAGCGCGCAATACCCCGATAAATACGGTAATTTGTAATAAAAAAATGTTTGCCATTTTGAAACTTCCCTCCAACCTCTGACTATTTTTTTATATACAGTATCTCACAAAAGTGAGTACACCCCTCACATTTTTGTAAATATTTTATTATATCTTTTCATGTAACACACAACAAGTGAGTGTACAGCTTGGATAACAGTGTACATTTGCTGTCCCCTCAAAATAACTCAACTCACAGCCATTAATGTCTAAACCACTGTCAACAAAAGTGAGTACACCCCTAAGTGAAAATGTCCAAATTGGGCCCAATTAGCCAGTTTCCCTCCCCGGTGTCATGTGACTCGTTAGTGTTACAAGGTCTCAGGTGTGAATGGGGAGCAGGTGTGTTAAATTTGGTGTTATCGCCTTCAGTCTCTCATGCTGGTCACTGGAAGTTCAACATGGCACTTCATGGCAAAGAACTCTCTGAGGATCTGAAAAATTGTTGCTCTACATAAAGATGGCCCAAACTATAAGAAGATTGTCAAGACCCTAAAACTGAGCTGCGGCACGGTGGCCAAGACCATACAGCAGTTGAAAGCCCTGTACACACGATCAGTCCATCCGATGAGAACGGTCCGAAGGTTAACCGATGAAGGTGACTGATGGTCTGATGTGCCTACACACCATCAGTTAAAAAACCGATCGAGTCCAATGCGGTGACGTGAAACACAACGACGTGCTGAGAAAAATGAAGTTCAATGCTTCCAAGCATGCGTCGACTTGATTCTGAGCATGCACAGGCTTTTAACCGATGCTTTTGCATACTAAGCGTCGGTTTTGACCTATCGGTTAGGCGTCCATCGGTTCAATTTTAAAGCAAGTTCTAAAATTTTTGACCGAAGGATAACTGACCGATGGGGCCCACACAGGATCGGTTTGGACCGATGAAACGGACCTTCAGTCCGTTTCCATCGGTTTTGATCGACCGTGTGTACAAGGCCCAAAAGGACAGGTTCCACTCAGAACAGGCCTTGTTATGGTCGACCAAAGAAGTTGAGTGCATGTGCTCAGCATCATATCCAGAGGTTGTCCTTGTGAAATAGACATGTGATTGCTGCAGAGGTTGAAGGGGTGGGGGGTCAGCCTGTCAGTGCTCAGACCATACTCCGCAC
This sequence comes from Rana temporaria, assembly GCF_905171775.1. Lineage (NCBI taxonomy): Eukaryota > Metazoa > Chordata > Amphibia > Anura > Ranidae > Rana > Rana temporaria. Next base: position 402,490,855 of record NC_053490.1, read on the forward strand.
ACTGCATCAAATTGGTCAAAATTGGCAACCTGTGAAGCTCTGGTGAACTCTATGCCCAAGAGGGTTAAGGCAGTGCTGGAAATGTATGGTGGTCACACAAAATACTGACAGTTTGGGCCCAATTTGGACATTTTCACATAGGGGTGTACTCACTTTTGTTGCCATCAGTTTAGACATTAATGGCTTGTGTTGAGTTATTTGCGAGGGGAAAGCAAATTTACACTGTTATACAAGCTGTACACTCACTACTTTACATTGTAGCAAAGTGTAACTTCTTCAGTGTTGTCACATGAAAAGATAGAATAAAATATTTACAAAAATGTGAGGGATGTACTCACTCTTGTGAGATACTGTGATTCTGTACTTGCCAAATATTCTGCAGAAATCTACTTCCACTGAGTCTGGTTGCATCCATTTTAACTGTGGGCAGCTGAATCTGCTGCGTGTTCACTTCCTGGATTTACACAGAGGCACAGCTCCAGCTCTGCAGCTTTATTGGCCCTTTTATGACTCACCCCCCCTTTACTTCCTGGCAAACTCTCAGGAGAGTGGGAGAGAGCTGTGCATGATGTCATAAGCCTAGGCTTTTTACCACACAAGAAACAGGAAGTGGGCTGTATAACGTATTTACTGGCAGAAAAAAAATGTTTTACTATCCAATGTTAGGGCAGAAGATTTAATAGATGGAAAGATGAAAAAATTACTGAAGGTCTGCTTTATTTTTGCTTATTCATTAAATAAAAAAATGTCATAAGGTTATTAACATAGCAGGAGGCCCACAAGCTCGTGGCACTCTTGCTATGGATGTAATAAATCATATGTCTGGCATGCAGTCAGAGAAACCACAAACTTGTTAAAAGTAATTTAAAAATGGAAAAAATACGAAGTGGAATGATAAATTCAGAGGATTGTGGGGATGGACTGGGTAAATTACCAGAGAAGCAGATTCTGCAGCAATTATATTTTCTGAACATATGTCAAACGGTTCATTCATTTAACCCCCAGCATCCAATTAGACAAAACCTTTCATCTAAACCTTGCACTGGAACGATTTGGTTAGATTAACAGAAAGCGCAAGAAATGTGTTAACGCTGCTCATATAAAAGGTACAAAGTTTCGACTGTAAAAGACAATTCCAGACATTTTGTAGTACCGATGCAGTAGGGAAACAATAGAATCAGGTTCAGTGGCGGTGCGTCCATAAGGGCACCCGTGCGCCGTCCTTCTCTCTCCTGCCAACCTCTCTATGACCAATGGATAAAGTCATGCATAGCATGAATCTATCTATGGCCACTGCTACCACCCCCTATTCAGGCGCCTGGCCCCTTTTTGGGTGCCGGGCGCCTGAATTACAGCGACTGTTTTTTTTTTTTAAGCACCTGATTAGAGTCAAAAGCTCTAATAGGTGTCAAAAAAGGTAAACAGCAAGCGCCATGCAGTTCACCCAGCTGTGTTAGAAAAGTGAATGAATGAATATTCACTTTCCTAACACTGAACTGCCCCTCAGCCAATCAGGTGCTCGGGTCTATTAACCATTACCTGAATGACTGAAAAGACAGGCGCTGTGATTGGACACCGATCAGGCATCTAATCAAAGGAGAGGACGATAGGAGCGGGCGGGAGAAGACATCGCCGTCACGGAGGGCAACGTCTGCCCCACCGAGACAGGGTAAGTGCCAAGCAGACGGCAGGTGGAGGGCACAGTGGCAGCATTTGATGGTGCACAGTGGCTGCGTTTGATGGGAACAGTGGCTGCGTTTGATGGGAACAGTGGCTGCGTTTGATGGGAACAGTGGCTGCGTTTGATGGGAACAGTGGCTGCGTTTGATGGGAACAGTGGCTGCGTTTAATGGCACAGTGGCTGCGTTTGATGGGCACAGTGGCTGCGTTGGCTGGGAACAGTGGCTGCGTTTGATGGAACAGTGGCTGCGTTTGATGGCACAGTGACAGCGTTTGATGGCACAGTGACAGCGTTTGATGGGAACAGTGGCTGCGTTTGATGGGAACAGTGGCTGCATTTGATGCCACAGTGGCTGCGTTTGATGGCACAGTGGCTGCGTTTGATGGCACAGTGGCTGCGTTTGATGGCACAGTGGCTGCGTTTGATGGCACAGTGGCGGCGTTTGCTGGGCACAGTGGCGGCGTTTGCTGGGCACAGTGGCGGCGTTTGCTGGGCACAGTGGCGGCGTTTGCTGGGCACAGTGGCGGCGTTTGCTGGGCACAGTGGCGGCGTTTGCTGGGCACAGTGGCGGCGTTTGATGGGAACAGTGGTGGCGTTTGATGGCACCGTGGCTGCGTTTGATGGTAACAGTGGCTGTGTTTGATGGCACAGTGGCTGCGTTTGCTGGGCACAGTGGCTGTGTTTGCTGGGAACAGTGGTGGCATTTGATGGGCACAGTGGCTGCGTTTGATGGGAACAGTAGCTGCAATTAAGGCACAGTGGCTGTGTTTGATGGGCACAATGGCTGCGTTTAATGGGCACAGTGGCTGAGTTTGATGGGCACAGTGGCTGAGTTTGATGGGCACAGTGGCTGAGTTTGATGGGCACAGTGAGGCTGCAATTGATGTTTTTTTTTTCAGAATTTGCGCCCCCCCAAAAAAATTTGAGCACCGGCTTCCACTGGTCAGGTTTTCTTTATGCTTCTAATACCAGTTAAACCCGGTCATACAATATTATACAGAGTATCACCAGTACAGGAGGTGAAGGGAACTTGAATACAAGCAGCATGTCAGATTTTCATGCAATTATTTCCAGCGGCTACAGCCACTAGTGAAAATCCCTCTGTGTTCTCCCGGGCCCGGAAAGGCTCCCTGCTGCCCCCTTCTCCCCATCAGGAGAACCCAATAGCTCTGCGGCAATAATTCCCCTATCAACACTGACTATGTAGATGGGCAAATTAGGCGTTTTTCTTTCCTGTAACCCAAAGTTTCAGAAAATAAAATCGCTCCATCTATGGCCAGCTTCACTGTTAGCTGCTCACTCCCCATTCTGGTGCTGGATGGATTTGTTACAAAGCATCAGAAACCAGACAGAGGTCCTACCGTTGCACCAATACTTTAGGCCGATACTAAGCATTTGCACAAGTTCCTGTACACCTGTATTCACATGACATAGGAGCCTGCAGCCTTTTCAATAGAGCCAGTTCACACATGTATGGGCCGGCTGCAGCACGTTTTTAAAAAGAGTCCGGTATGATTTTGAGTACAGTTCAGGTACAATTTCCATTGTCACACAGTTTCATAATTTGCACCTGAATCGCACCTAAACTGCTGAACAAAGTCGCACCTGAGGGAGCTGAAATCCCATTGTAATAACCGAGGGGCACATATGTGAACCTGGTCTCGACTGGACAATGAAAATAGGCATCGGTAATTGTTATTGGTGAGTACTTGAGAAAAAGTATCGGGTACTCGTACTTGGGACACCAAGGTCCCGCTGCCAATCAGTGCCCATCCGCAATGCCTGCCAGTGCCATCAGTGATGCCTATCTGTGCCATTTATCAGTGCCGCATATCAGTGCCCATTAGTGCCACGTATCAGTGCCTAGCAGTGCCCAACAGTGCCGCCTATCAGTGCCACTCATAAGTACCCATCAGTGCAGCCATTCAGTGTCGCCTATCAGTGCCCACCTGTGCCACCCATGAGTGCCCATCAGTGCCGCATATCAATGCCCATCAGTGCTGCATATGAGTGCCACCTACCAGTGCCCATCAGTGCCACCTCGTTGGTGCCACCTCATCGGTGCCGCCTTATCAGTGTCCGTCAGTGCCGCCTTATCAGTGCCCATCAGTGAAGGAGAAAACGTATTATTTACAACAAAAGCCAAAATTATGTTATATACATTGTAAATATCTACTAAACCGTGCAGGTTTAGGAGATATTTCCAGCACCTACAGGGAAGCCTTAATATAGGCTTACCCGTAGGTAAAAGTGGTTGTATAGAGTTTACAATCTCTTTAAGCCTAGTACACACGGGTGGCGCCTGTGTGTATGGCAGCTTGTCCGACAAGAAGCTGGCTTCTGTCGAAGGGTCATAGCCAAAAAAGGTTACCAGCTCCCGTTCGGTGTTCTCAGACAAAGGCTGAGAGCGCTGACTGGAGTGTTGTGCATCCCCATGTCAGAACACCCCATGGCTGGTGGCTCAACCCCGCTGGGTTGAATGAAAAAAAAAAAAAAATAGTAGTGTGTACAAGGCTTTACCCTGTGCCCGACCTTACCAGGAAGACAGACAGCTATGATCAGTGTGTCTTCCCTGATCAGTCATCTACCCTGCATGACAATAATTTATTATTCATTTATTCACACAATCTTCCTTGTGGGACAATTTGCCCTGTGAGACAGCTTGCCATTTGCGGGGTTTTACCAAAGAAATGTAATAATACATTTTGGTCTAAATTTATGAATAGTGACTATTTCATGCATTTTAAGTTTAATTAAGGGAATACATTTTTATATATATATATATATATATATATATATATATATATATATATATATATACACACACACATACACACACACATATACATATATACACATATACATATATACACATATATACACTTACACACACACACACATAGGCCAAGATTCACCTAGGGAGCGCGTATTTGTGAGCGAGCGTAACGTATCCTATTTACGCTACGCCTCCGCAACTTTGACAGGCAAGTGCAGTATTCACAAAGCAAAGTTGCGGCGGCGTAGCGTAAATAGGCCGGCGTAAGCCCGCCTAATTCAAATATGGAACATGTGGGCGTGTTTTATGTTAATTTCTTGTGACCCCACGTAAATGACACTTTTTAGGAATGGCGCATGCGCCGTCCGTGAAAGTATCCCAGTGCGCATGCTCCAAATTAACCCGCAAAAAGCCAACGTGAACGTAAATGACGCACAGCCCTATTCGCGAACGACTTACGCAAACAATGTAATCGACGGAAAATTCGAAGCTGGCCCGACGTCCATACTTAACATTGGCTGCGCCTCATATAGCAGGGGTAACTTTACGCCGGAAAAAGCCTAACGTAAACGGCGTATCTGTACTGCGACGGCCGGGCGTACGTTTGTGAATTGCCGTATCTAGCTGATTTACATATTCTAGGCGTAAATCAGCGCACACGCCCCTAGCGGCCAGCGTAAATATGCAGTTAAGATACAACGGCGTAGGCGACTTATGCTGGTCGTATCTTAGCAAAATTCGGGCGTATCTGATTCTTTGAATCTGGCGCCAAGATACGACGCCTCAGACTCAGAGATACGACGTTGTATCTGGAGATACGCCGTCGTATCTCCTACGTGAATCTGGGCCACACAGTATATATTTATTTTTTTGTCTTTTTTCTCTATATAAAAAATAAAATAAAAAAATCCACTGGTTATCAAATACCACCAAACAAAATCTTAATCGGTTTCAAAAATATATAAAAGTTGGGTACACTGCTGCAAGACTGAGTAGATGACAGTCAAACTATCACAGCGCTAAAAACTGAAATGCAGCCTGGTAATAAAGGGAAATATACAGCCTGGTACGCAAGTGTTTAAAAACACTGGCCCAGATTCAGGTAGATCCGAGCAATATTTGCGTGGGCAAAGAGCAAATATTTTTCTCTGCGCTCACGCAAATATTGCATTTTGCCCACGATTCACGGAGCAGTTGCTACGTAAATTGCGCGGGCGATATGCTAAACAGCCGGGCGTAAGGCTGCCTAATGTAAATGATCCCGCCGGGGGCGGGAATCATTTAAATTAGGCGCGCTCTCGCGCCGAGCGAACAGCGCATGCTCCGTCGGGAAACTTTCCCGACGTGCATTGCGGCAAATGACGTCGCAAGGACGTCATTTGCTTCTAAGTGAACGTGAATGGCGTCCAGCGCCATTCACGGTTCACTTACGTAAACGACGTGAAATTTAAATTTCACGAGCGGGAAGCGCAGCTATACTTTAGCATTGGTTGCCCCTGCTATTAGCAGGAGCAGCCTTATGCTAAAGTCGCCGTACGGAAACTCCGAACCTTGCGTGCGCAGGGCCCGCGCAACTTTTGTGAATCGGTGGTAGTATGCAATTTGCATACTATACACAGATCACAATGGCCGCGCCACCTAGCGGCCAACGCAAGAATGCAGCCAAAGATATGAAGGCATAAGGAGGCTTATGCCTGTCATATCTTAGGCTGCAGTCGGTGTAACGAGGTTCCTGAATCAGGAGCACTCGTTACACCGGAGCAAGTAAGCACTTGCGCCGCGCAACCTATGGTTGCGCGGGCGCAAGTGCTTCTTGAATCTGGCCCACTGAATTAAGGTAAAACAGCCTGATGCTCATTACTGTAGGATACTGTGTTCATGCATTCCTGTTACATTACTCTGGGCCAACTATGTGATGCATAAAAACACGGGAACGTCAGGGAATTCAATTAAATTAACAAAGGTTAATGCAGTTAAATAGTAAATGGGAAGCAGGCAGACAATTCTTACCGCATTAAATGGGTCACATTAGACTATACTTGAATAGGTTTCATATACGTTACTTATTAGCCTGATGAATGCAGCCCTCTGCTTCTGCTTACTGATATGAAATTGTCCATTAAAACAATCAGAAACTATCAGCAGCCAACATATGGCTTCATCAGCTGCCAGCTTGTAATTACTCTCCATTGGTGACAAGGAAGCACCACAAATTCATTGCCGGCACTACCAGACCAACCCCTGGTTAGTTCCCCCCCCCTCAAAGACACACACTTCACATGAGCCCACCGGTCACCTTACCTTATGTGTCGTCACTATGTAGGAAGCTATGGAAAGAAAAGCTTGTTTCATGCTTCATCAAAGTTCGTTATTTGCACTGTGAAACAACACAGGGGTCCACACTGATCAATGAACGGAGAAACCAGACAAACCGGACTGTCTTGTCCTAGATACCTGGTGACAATATACACACCCAGCGGTTCAATGTTTGCCTGCCAGTGACACAGACAGACTGTAAACGCCCCGTGCTGCCTTTCCAGTGACACGCACTGAGCCAGGTAGAATGGAACAGGAAGTCTTACCTACTCTTTTCCTATACAACAGACCAGCATGCAATGCCCTCTGTGCGCACAGCTGACACTCAGGCCTCGTACACACGACCGAGTTTCTCGGCAAAAACCAGCAAGAAACTTGCTGGGAGATATTTTTTTGCCGAGGAAACCTGTCATGTCTACATTTTCGTTGAGGAAACTGTCGAGAAACGAGACGAGCCAAAAAGAGAGCATGTTCTCTATTTCCTTGACGGTAATGGAGAAACTGGCTTGTCGAGTTCCTCGACAGCCTGACAAGGAACTCCACGAGGAAAACTATGTGTTTCGCCCGTCGAGTTTCTCGGTCGTGTGTACGAGGCTTCAGAAACCAAAACAAGCAAATTGTCCCTTTTATTTGTGTAAAATATATATATCTACAAGATGCTGCTTTCTAAATTGTATTTTCTACTAATATAATAATAATGATATTAAAAATAACAATATAAAAAAAAAATGTCACAAGCGACAAGTACGCATTTTTCTGTATACAAATGAATGTCATGTCATGCAGACGGGTGCTTTTGGGCATACACAGTGGCTGCTCATAGTAATAAATGGCTGTTAGGGCTCATTTAAACTTGCGTATTAAAAAAAGGCGCAGCTAAACCACTTTTTTTAGCGCCCCCCCCCCCCCCCCTAATGGCAGCGGACGGAGGTGTTCGCGGAAAAGAAATGATCCAATGTCATGCTCGATGGGTAGCAAGCTCACAGAATGCAACCTATTCAGGTGAATGAGAAAGCGCAAATGCCCCACAACCGCGTGGGGCACATATTTGTGTGGCAGTTATGGGGTTAAAAAAGCCAGTGAGAAGGCATCACATTAAAGCGGAGGTTCACCCGTATATATGACTTTTTCCCCTTAGATGGATGCTCGTTTTGTCTAGGGGAATCGGCTAGATGTTTTAAAATATGAGCCGTACTTTAACCGTTTACGAGATGCATCTTCTCCGTCGCTTCCGGGTATGGGCTGCGGTACTGGGTGTTCCTATGTTGATTGACAGTCTTCCGAGAGGCTTCCGACGGTCGCATCCATCGCGTCACGATTTTCCGAAAGAAGCCGAACGTTGGTGCGTAGGCGCAGTATAGAGCCGCACCGACGTTCGGCTTCTTTTGGCTACTAGTGACGCGATGGATGCGACCGTCGGAAGCCTCTCGGAAGACTGTCAATCAAGAAGGAACGCCCGCTCCCGAAGACCCATACCCGGAAGTGACGGAGAAGATGCATCTCGAAAACTGTAAGTACGGCTCATATTTTAAAACAACTAGCCGATTCCCCTAGACAAAACGAGCAGGAATCTAAGGGGAAAAGATCAAAAAATAAATAAATGGGTGAACTCCCGCTTTAACTCTTCACTGCCTGTGAAATGGCTCTTTTGAACGCGGATGATTTTCAGAGGGACAACGATTTAGACTACAGGAGAGTCAGGACGCCCACTAACACACAGCTCCTTTCTCTATCTGCAATGTAGAGAGCGTTCTGACTCTCCTGTAGTCCAAGGGAGGGGGCGAGAACGACGTGCACAGAATTGCTGGCTGGAAATAATGATATCTGAATTATGCCTGTAGCTGCAGGCATCATTCAGATATCCCCCCTAAAATTCAAGGCCGTCATATGACGGCGTGCGGTATGGGAAGTGGCTTAAATTATTCAATACAATTTTTTTTTTTTTTTTTGTATGTTTGGAATTTTATTGAATCATTGTAATATGTAACTGATTATCATGTAATAAATATTATTATTTTGTGAGTTGCCTCATGTAAAGTCCCATGTATCCTCTTCTGTATTGTAACATCATTATTATTTATTTTCATGGTTGAGGACACAAGCAGAACCTTAAAAGCTTCAGCAAAATGGCAGCCTCCAGCAAGAAGAAACAGGAGCAATGCTCGAGGCAATTTACAGCACACACTACAGTAGGTGACCGCGATATGTGTCAATCTCGCTCCCTTTCTCAGCGAGATTGACCAACTACGAGCCCTGTCCTGGGAGCCAGCGCCGAGCGATGGGAAAAAGCCGTCATAGAAGCGACGGGGATCCGACTTGGATTCCCGCCAATTCTAGCCGCGACGTTTGGTATGAATCATGAGGGGGAACTCCACGCCAAATTTTAAATAAAAAAAACGGCATTGGTTCCCCCCCCAGGGGCATACCAGGCCCTTAGGTCTGACCGGCCAGGCGGCGTGCTTGGATACGGGTCTGGTATGGATTGTGGAGGAACCCCCACGTCGTTTTTTCGGCTTACAATCCACACCAGACCTAAGGGTCTGGTATACCCCTGGGGGGGGAACCCATGCTGGTTTTTTATTTAAAATTTGGCGTGGAGTTCCCCCTCATGATTCATACCAAACGCCGCGGCTAGAATTGGCAGGAATCCAAGATGGATCCCTGTCGCTTCTATGACGCGCTCGCTGGAATGTGCTTTTCCTATTCCAGCGAGTGCGAGATGTCGGCACCATGTCGCCGAGAATCAGCGCGATGCCGTCGTGCTGGAAACACATTCTCGGCGACAGGTACTGTAATTTTGGTCACATTAATTAATGTGGAATGTAAGTTCCTTGCTAAAGAACATATTTTTTTAGCAAGTTGTTATGGATAAAGTTCTGCTGTAAAGTAAACCTGACATAAATGAAATCTCTACTGCATGGTGAACATTTTGCGGTGCTCTGAAATGCAGGGCATTCTGGAATGCAGACACCACAATTCCTGGCTAATAACTCTGTCAGGTGACAGGTCAGTAAGCGTCAGATTCCAGGTGACATTTAACCCTTTAAATGTCTCAGAATTGGAAGCTTCCATATACAGTATCTATCCTGAAAGGCTAATTTTAACCGCTTCTCATCCACTACATCAGGGGTGTCCCAACTTTTTTCAAAGAGGGCCAGATTTGATGAAGTGAACATGCGTGACGGCCGACTATTTTGCCTGAGATTCTGTGAACCATTAACCACTTCCATACAGGGCACGTATACACCTTCCCGCCCAAGCCAATTTTCAGCTTTCAGCACTGTCGCAATTTGAATGGCAATTGCGCGGTCATGCTACACTGTACCCAAACAAAATTGGCGTCCTTTTTTACCCACAAATAGAGCTTTCTTTTGGTGGTATTTGATCACCTCTGCGATTTTTTTTTTTGCGCAACAACTAAAAAAAGACCGAAAATTTTGAAAAAAATTACGTTTTTATTTTTTTCTGTAATTTTTTTGTAAATAAGTACGTTTTCTCTTTCAATTACGGGCACTGATATGGTGGCACTGATGGGCACAGATGAGATGGCACTGATGGACATCGACAAGGTAGTACTGACGGGCACAGATGAGGTGGCACTGATTGGCGGCGCTGGTATGCGGCACTGATGGGCACACATAGGCGGCACTCATGGGCACACATGGGCGGCACTGATAGGCACTCATGGGCGGCACTGATGGGCACTCATGGGCGGCACAGATGGGCACTCATGGGCGGCACAGATGGGCACTCATGGGCGGCACAGATGGGCACTCATGGGCGGCACAGATGGGCACTCATGGGCGGCACAGATGGGCACTCATGGGCGGCACAGATGGGCACTGTGGGGTGGCACTGATGGACACTGTGGGGCGGCACTGATGGACACTGTGGGGCGGCACTGATGGACACTGTGGGGCGGCACTGATGGACACTGTGGGGCGTCACTGATTTACTTGTTGCCAGTCAGTGCCCATTTGTGGGCACTGATTGGCATCTTTTTTTTTGCATCTTTTTTTTTTCCAGACTTTTATTTTTTGGACTTTTTTTTCCCCCATTTTTTTTTGTTTTGCCCTTCCCTGGTGGGCATCCCTGGTGGTCCATGTGGCGATCCGAGGGGGGGTTGCGCGAACCCCCCCTGTCAGGAGAGCCGCCGATCGGCTCTCCTCTACTCGCGTCTGTCAGACGCGAGTGAGGAAGAGCCATCGACGGCTCTTCCTGTTTACATCGTGATCAGCCGTGGTTGGACACGGCTGATCACGTGGTAAAGAGTCTCCGTGAGAGACTCTTTACCGAGATCGGTGTTGCGGGGTGTCAGACTGACATTCATTTGCATATTCTACGCCGACCGCAATGGAATCGCCACCTAGCGGCCGGCCTAGAATTGCAGCCTAAGATCCGACAGTGTAAGTCGCTTACACCTGTCGGATTTTAGGTCTATCTATGCGTAACCTGATTCTATGAATCAGGCGCATAGATACGACAATCGTATCTCAGAGATACGACGGCGTATCAGGAGATACACCGTCGTATCTCTTTTATGAATCTGGCCCACCGTATTTATCGGCTTATAACACGCACCAAAGAACTGTGAATCAAAATAAGGGTCACTGCCCATCAATACAGCCTCACAAGTGCCATAAATGTAGCACCTCCGTTGCGGGACGAGCGCTGACAGACATACAGGAGGATTTCCTGCTTTATCGGTGGCCTCTTTAATCGAAAGTCCCGCCTCCTGTGATGGACAGAACAGTCGTCTGATGGCAGCGCAGGAGACAGGACTTCCTTTTACACAGGTCACCATGTAAACAGGAAGTACTCCTGTATGCACAGCGCTCGTCCCGCCTCCTCCAAGGCAGCCAGCATGTATTTCTTCTGTGGCCCCTGCCGCTCGGGGATTCGTTGGGGGCCACAGAAGACATACATGTCAAAATGACCAGGCGGGCCATCTGAAACCGAAACCGGGCCGGACTTTGGACATGCCTGCACTACATGGACACATACATCCTTGGATGGGAGCGATATTTTGGTCATCGCTGCAGCAATATTCGACATATCATTTTTGTTTTAGCAAATTCTGCCAGGTAAAAGTGATCAGAGCAGCTAAGCAGCCACTTTTTTACGTCTCTCCCACGAACAATCGCATACCCTTGGAAACGTGGCAGAAAAATAAGTTCCCGCCCCTTTTCTGTGACGTCAGAGACCAGAAGCGACGAGAATTTGGTCGCTTTCGGGTTTCTTCGTTTACTGGCCTGTGTCAGATTGGCTGCTTTGGAGGCCAGAGAAAAATTCTGGGGTGTACGTAATGGGGTCTAATGGACCCCAGATCTCTCCATAAAGAGAATGTTGTTCATTGAAATAGAGTAGATAGCAAAAAAGTAGAACACATTTTCTTTTTAAAAGGTACAATATTAAAAAAAAAAACTCAATAAAATAATGAAATACAAAAAAAAATTAAGCGCCCCGCCCCCCGTGCGCAAAGGAAAATGTGCATGCCAGTCCTGCGCGAATATTTAAATAGTGTTTATACCACACATGTGAGGTATCGCCGTAAGCATCAGAGTGAGAGCAATAACTCTAGTACCAGACATCCTGTGTAACTCTAAACTGGGGACCTCTTAAGGCTTTTAAAGCTGCACCTATGGAGATTTTTAGGTACCGTAGTTTGGTGCTGTTCCACGAGCTTACATGTTTGATATCTATTAACTCGGTGTAACATCATCTTTTATATTTTACCAAACAATTTGGTATTATATTTGGCTTTTGTGCATTAAAATTATTAACCACTTCCGGACCACCCGCCGTCATTATACGTTGGTACTTTGACGTTGAATACCATTTATTTCAGTAAACACAGAGCTAGATTCACGTAGCTCGGCGTATAGTTTTGCCGACGTAGCGCATCTCATATGCACTACGCCGACGTAAAATAGGGCGCCCAGACCATTATTCACAAAGGTCTGGCACCGTACGTTGCACCGGATGTGGAAGGTAGTGGGCGTGTTGTATTTAAAGTAGCCGTGACCCCATGTAAATTTTTTCATCAACGATCCGCGCATCCGCGCGCATGCCCAGAGTCACGTCGCATATACTCCCTAAGATACGTCGGCTCAATGCTTTCGACGTGAACGTAACCTACGCAGATCCCCATTCACGTACCACTTACGTAAACGACGTAAAATTTGACGGCTGTTCCGACGTCCATACTTTAACATTGGCTGCGCCTCATATAGCAGGGGTAAGGTTACGCCAGACGTAAGCCTTACGTAAACGGTGTAGCGGGCGCAAGTACGTTCGTGAATCGGCGTATCTAGGTTATTTACATATTCAATGTGTAAATCGACGGAAGCGCCCCTAGCGGCCAGCGTAAATATGCACCCTAGATACAACGGCGTAGTAACACTTACGTCGGTCGGAGGAAGCTAGAATTCAGGCGTATCTAGCTACCAGAATGGCACGCATAGATACGACGGCGCATCTTTCTACTTACGCGGCGTATCTATAGATACGCCGACGTAAAACTATGCTGAATCTAGCTCACAAACTGCTAAATACCTTTTCTCATCAGCAATTAGAGCAGTCTTGTGAATTCTATCAGCGTCTGAATAAAGCTTGTAGGAGAAGTTTTCATTCTCCCCTGATTGTCCTATGAGGCTGCAGGACCCCTGACTCTCTCTCTCTCTCTCTCTCTCTGGACAGTGCTTATTTGCCCTGTGCCGATCACAAACACCCTCCCAAGAAAATAACAACAACATAAGCAGCTTGCTCCCAAGGTCCTGTACTATCAGGAGATGGCTTGGGGACAGTGGAAGAAGGGGAGGATCAGCTAGGACATGATCAAACAGTATTTTTTATAAAATGCAGAGGATTAACCCATTAGGTTCCACAGTGAGTATAACAAGAATGCTTTACTGCATATAAAGACTGATTTTACTGTTTGTGGGTTTAGTAACACTTTAACGATCATATTGATCTATCTACTTTCTTACTATCAGATTTTCCAAAATGATTTTGATAAAATTGATCCATTTTGTTTTGATTTGATTGATATCACAGGATGTATCCTTGATAATTCAAAACTTCAGCTAATACTTTACAAGCAGATACTGCAAAAAAATAAATAAAAAATCCTTTGGGATAAAGGTTTTACATGAATACATAAAAGCTGATCATTGTAAGCACCTCTGTCAGTGGTAAATGGTTTGTCCACCTTTGATACATTTTTCAGGAGATCTTGTTCTGTTGAAAAACAACAGACTAACTAGTTGGAACACCAGGTGAAAATAAAGGCAAGAAAATCTTGGAATTAGTAAACTGCAATATAAAAAAAAAATCATGCTTTTGGGTTTAATGTTGCCATTTATTCTGTTTAATCCCACATTTTGAGTCACCAGAACAGGAATAACATGGAAATCGTCCAATAGGGACTCTAGTTCTGGAGACTTTTAGCCAGATTCAGAGAGGTTTACGCCGGCGTATCAGTAGATACTCTGAATCTGCGCCGTCGTAAATTTAAGCGTATTCTGGAAACCAGATACGCTTAAATTAGGCTAAGATACGAGCGGCGTAAGTCTCCTACGCCGTCGTATCTTAGGGTACATATTTACGCTGGCCGCTAGGTGGCGCTTCCGTTGTTTTCCGCGTCGAATATGAAAATGAGCAAGATACGCCAATTCACGAACGTACGTACGTACGTACGCCCGTCACAATTAGTTACGTCGTTTACGTAAGACATACGCCGGCATAAAGATAAAGCTGCTCTCTAGGTGGCGCAGCCCATGCAAAGTATGGACGTCGGATCAAGTGTATCTTTTTACATCGTTTGCGTAAGTCGTACGCGAATAGGGCTGTGCGTAAGTTACGTTCACGTCGTAGGCAGTGTTCGACGAATCTTAGGCATTCTATCCGACGCATGCACACTGGGATACGTCCACGGACGGCGCATGCGCCGTACGATCAAACGTCAATTACGTGGGGTCATGCCTTATTGACAAAAAACACGCCCACCTCTTCCCAATTTGAATTAGGCGCACTTACGCCGGCACATTTACGCTACGCCGCCGTAACTTAGGACGCAAGCGCTTTGTGAATACAGCACTTGCCTCTCTAACTTGCGGCGGCGTAACGTAAATGACCTGCGCTACGCCGGTACAAAGAACCGCCGCTCTACCTGAATCCAGCTATTTGGAGGGATTTTCTATCACTTCCTGTTTTGGTTTTGGGGCAAGAAGTGGAGGGATATCTACCCAATGGGGACACAGATGGCAAAAAAAAAAAAAACTGACACTTTGTTATAAATCCTCTCTTATGCCGCGTAGACACGGTCGTTTTTTGTGATGAAAAAAAACGACATTTTTAAAAACGTAATTTAAAATGACCGTGTGTGGGGAAAACGTAGTTTTATGTCTTCTGAAATAAAAAAATAAATTTGGACATGCTTCAATTTTTTATGTCGTTTTTCAAAACGTCGTTTTTTGTGTCATAAAAAATGATCGTGTGTGGGCTAAAACGACGTTTAAAACAACGTTTTTAAACCCGCGAATGCTCAGAAGCAAGTTATGACGCGAGCTTCAGAGTGCCGCCGTACGTGCTGAACGTAACCGCGCTTTGCTAGAGCATTTAGAAAAAACGATGGTGTGTAGGCAACGCCTTTTTTTAAAAAATGAAGTTTGAAAAATGTCGTTTTTTTTTCATGAGAAAAAACAACGTTTTTTTACAAGACAAAAAACGACCGTGTGTACGCGGCATTACTCTATTCAAGATGGAAAAAAAAAAGTTTTGCCTTTAGTTTTACTTTACTCTAGGTGTTTTTTCACCAGAGATTACTTCACAGTACTAGAAATTCAGTACAAATTGTTTTCCAGGTGTGGTGACCTGTTTAAGTGTTTAAAGTCCTAGGATAGAATATGTGTCACTGTGAAAGAGAATGACAAAACCTTGTGAAAAAATGCTGCAGGCAATAACCTGCTATGATTAGCTAAGAGAGACGGTAGCTTATCTTCTGCATACACAGATCGAGAATGTTTACCTAGGGTTCTGCATGATCACTAAGGTAATCCTTCTGTTCTTAAAGGGACCCATAGATATATTGAATTTCTTTCCTTCCACCACGAGTAGAAGGAAAGAAAATTGCTCAGGGTTTATCCTTCCTGGCCATCAGAACACAATGATTACTGCTAGTGTCTATAGCCGCCGACAGTAATCAAATGTAAAAAAAAAATACATCAGGCCTGTTGTACAAAAAATACATCAGGCTTGTTGTACCCAAGTTGATCGAAGGATCAACTTGGGTATAATCAGCCTGCCCATACATGGTTTAAATCTCGGTTGGTCCCTGCTGGCCGAATTCCGATTCATGTATGGCTGGCTTAAAGTGGTTTTAAAGACTCAAGTTTTTTTACCTTCATGCATTTTCTGCATGAAGGTAAGAAAACATCTGTGTGCACCTTCTGTACTCATCTGAGCCACAGCTCTGTGTGTTTTACGGATGCATAAACCCAGGCTTGGGAGTGAGCATGGACCAGTGCCCCCAGCAAGGCTGGTGCAAGGATTTTTGACACCCTAGGCAAAACCTAATTTTGCCGCCCCATTGGCTCTACCCCTGACTCCACCCCCTTTGCCCTACCCATGTGACAGGAGGCAGCGCTATACAGAAGCATCGGCTCTGCTTCCTCCTAGCAATGGCTCCAGTGCTGCGATGTGCCTCTAATTATACCACCCTTTGGACGGAGCAGCTGCCTGGGACTGAGTTAGTTACATGCTGCAGCCTGCAGAGCATGCAGATGCGGAGGGAAACCAGCTTCAAGGTGCTACTAGGCAGCAGTGCGCCCTAGGCGGCTGCCTAGTTTGCCGACCCTGGCCCCCAGAGCAAGCGGCTTGCTATTGGTGGCACTGGCTGAAGAGGAGGAGCCAGGAATGCTGGTGGAGAGCCCGAAAGGAGGAGGATCGGGGCTGTTCTGTGCAAATCTACTTCACAGAGCAGGTAAGTATAACATGTTTTTTTTTAACCTTTAACGTCACTGTAAGTGCACATCTGGGAAGGTTGTATTCATTGGCGAGGGGTACAACCCATCTACATCCATCTAAAATATCAGAACTCAAAGGTAAAATAATGAAAAAAAAATGTTTATGCGTAGGAAATGATTAGAACATCTGTCAGGTTCATATTGATGTCTGTGTTCCAGCTTAGAAGTTTTGCTCCCTCTATTTGTCCTAGTGACCATTACCGCCAGACAAAAAGTGATGGGAAAACTAAAGTTTTAGATGCAGGGTTTTCCCGAGTCCTGTATGTGTTTTTTGTGCCCGGGGCATTGGAAGGAAGAGAGTAGACGGCATTTATTGACAGGGGGCGGAACTTCATTCTCTCGTCGCTCACCCCCTGTTCTGTGGCTTAAATTTAAATATTTAAATGCCCCACAACAGGGAGTGAGCGAGTGAAGCTCCATCCCCAGTCAATAAGTTCCGGCTACTCTCCTTCTGACGCCCCGGGGCACAACAAACACATACAGGTCCCCTGCTGCCAACCAGACAAGAGGCGGAGCCCAGGCAGGAATACAAGTGGCCGTCAATAGAGATCAAGCTGCTGGCAACCCTCCACCGTGTGGCCCGGTCCCCAACAGGTCACGTGCCGACCTAGGGGTTGGGGGCCCCTGCTCTACTCTATTAAAATCTAAAAGGAGGTATAGCTTTATATATCTTTTGAACATACAAGCCAATCAAACAGAAAAATGTTTGTGATTAACATCATCTAGAGGACCAAGCCTACCCAGCGCACACTTTGTTTGGGTGCTAGCTATTAAACCCAGCTGTCACAGACTTTTTTTGGTCCCCACTGTCGACTGGTAACCAATCAAAGTGGCCTGCTATGACATAGTAATCACGTGCAAACTAAGGACTTAATTTAAAAAAATATATATTTTACCTTCCAGAGGCCACTGCAGACTTTAGATGACATCATGCTTCTGTTTAGTACAGTAATTGTCTGTAGCAATCATACTATTAAAAATTAAATATATACCATATTATTTATTTTGTGTTTATTAAAATGTTGAACCAAATAAAATTCATGTGTAACTAATAAAATGAGTTAACTTACAGTATATGCACCTTTTCCGCTGCTAAATTTGAATTTAGAACTCAGATTTTAATGGCTCTTGGTCATGAAAGGTTAAAAAACTAGCCCTCTTAAAACATTAAATTCTGTAAAAAGATGAGGCTCCGCAGTGTATTTGAGCATCATACAAAATGTAGTTCCAAAACATCTGGGGTGCCAAGGTTCGCCATCACTGCTCTATAGTGTGGTCTTGGTTTCACCAACCTGCTGTGGCTATTACAATGACCTCCCAATTTCTGTTTAAATGTCATTGTTACATAAAGAAGAAGAAAGAAATTGAGATTTCGTGACAGTCTGTTGCAGTAGGGTGCGAGTGTTATGATTGCTATTTTCTGTGTTTGGCCTTGAGCAGTAAACTGCTTCAACTGCCAAAATTATTTTCTATTGTATTGCATCTAAGGCCTAGAGCTCATATACCCTCACTTACTGATATACACACTTAAAGTGATTATAAAAGTTTATTTTTTTATTTATTTAAAATATCAAACATGGTTATACTCACCTGCTCTGTACAACGGTTTTGCACAGAGCAGCCACAATCCTCTTCTTTTTGGGTCCCCTGTCAACACCTCTGGTTCTTCCCCCCCCCTGTCACGTGCCTCCATAGCAAGCTAAAACATTGACACACAGAGTGTGGCTTGGCCCTGCTCCGTGCTCTCTGCTCCCTGGCTGTGATTGACAGCAGCAGGAGCCAATGTCTGTGCTGCTGGCTCTCAGTCCAGAGAGGAAAGAGTGAGCTGAGAGAGTTGGATCAAGATCAGGCTCAGGTAAGTATAAGGGGGGAGGGGGGGCTGAGGGGGGATCTGCATACAGAAGGTGTTTTGTCTTAATGCAGAGAATGCATTAAGGTACAAAACCTTCTGCCTTTAGAACCACTTTAAGTCAAATGTCCTATTTGCCTTTCCTCGGTATGAGCACCCTACCTGTACAACTAACCCCACCAAGTTACTAATTTGGCTAATTTTGGCTTTCTTCAGGGGAAACCTAGCAGAACGCCTGTCCTTCCCAACACAGACCTATGAACAAATAACTCTGTCATCAAGAACTCACTTGTAAAGCCTATAAGAAATATAAAGGGCCAAAAGGCTATCTGGCCAACTATTATAACGACAACTAAAGTATAAGCTTTAGCTGCAAGATTTCAATGCAAAGAGAAATGCCAATGTTTGTTAAAGTGGATGTAAACCCCTCCATACACCCAGTGAAGTGAACAGCCTCAGATGATACACAGAGATGAACCAAATCTCTCTACATAGGTTTTACATGTATATCTGCTGTCTTCACATTTATATACTGTTTAGAAAGTTCAGATCGTGTAAGAAAATGTTCTCTTCCTGTTCAACAGAGTGTGATGTCTGGGCATACAGCCAAGATAGCTAACAATGCTTATTGGATGAAAGGCACACACCCCCTCTCATTATAGGCAGAGACTCTCAAGCCCTGTTTGTCTGATGAAAACAGACCGATGGACCGTTTTCATCGGACAAACAGATCGTGTGTGGGCCCCATCAGTTTGTTTTCCATCGGTGAAAAAAAATAGAACACGTTTTAAAATGTTCCTATTAATAAAAAAACGATAGAAAAAAACGATCGTCTGTTTGGAAGTCCATTGGTCAAAAATCCATGCATGCTCAGAATCAAGTCGACGCATGCTCAGAAGCATTGAACTTCATTTTTCTCAGCACGTCGTAGTGTTTTACATCACTGCGTTGGACACGGTCGGATTTTTGACTGATGGTGTGTAGGCAAGACTGATGAAAGTCAGCTTCATCGGATATCCGACAAAAAAATCCATCGGATTAGATTCCATCAGTTATCCGATCGTGTGTACAGGGCTTCAGAGGTGTTTTGTAACAGAGCTATCTGCCTGCTAATCGTTTTATAGCAACCTCCCTGGACAGAGAGAATTTGTCAGGCTGGCTGATAACAGAGGAACGGTTCAGGAGACTTAGGAGACTACGGGACTTAGCTCATTGAAGAGAGATAACAAAACACTGCAGATATATGTGCCCAGCTCAAATTTCATGAATTGGGTTTACATTCACTTTAAGGGGGAAAAAACAACCCTTTCCTGCTCAGCTGAATATACATAGCAAGGATTCTATGAAATGTTACAGCAGATTCTTGCCTGCCTCTAAAGTGGAAGTAAAGTTTGCTATGCAGCTTTTACCTAGAGGCAAACTCAAAATAAAGCTTATCTGTAGGTAAAATAAATACCTCCTAAACGTGCATCTTTTAGGAGATATTTTAATGAGCAGCAGCCAGTGATGTCACCGGGGCATGCACACTGCTCTCTCAATGGACCGCATGCTGTCCATTGAGAGAGCTGTGCCACGGCTGTGACTCCCATGCACAAATGCGGCAGTGATGTCATTGCAGCTTACCCATTCAATAGCCAGAGCCTGCTAACTTGAAAGGAAGAGCAGGTGAAGATGAAAAACCGTCATCAGAGACACCGCGCCGCTGGAGGGCTTAGTTTTACAGGTAAGTCTTACACAATGTGCTAGCATGTGATGCGTATTAGCTCATTATGCCATTACATTGCAGGGGGCCTGGAATCTATCTATGGTCGCTGCTGACACCCCCTATTCAGGTGCCCAGCCCATTTTTGGTCACCGGGCACCTGAATTACAGCGGTGGTGGTGTTTTTTTGATGCACCTGATTAGAGCCATGGGCTCTAATAGGCGTCCAAAAAAAGTGAGAAGTGGGTACAACGCTGTGCATTCGCTTCTTACTCAGCTGTTCGGAAAGTGGATTCCTTCGCTTTTCTAACATTGCAGGCATCCAATCACAGCACAAGAAGAGAGGAGGAGCGGGCGGGAGAAGCAATCGGGGTGAAGATGGAGGACATGGACACCGCTCGCCGCCTGCCGCCGTCACCCACTGCCCACCCGAGACAAGGTAAGTGCCGGGCAGATAACGGGGGGCACAGTGGCAACACTTGGGGCACAGTGGCAACACTTGGGGCACAGTGGCAGCACATGGGACACAGTGGCAGCATTTGGGGCACAGTGGCAGCATTTGGGGCACAGTGGCAGCACATGAGTCACCGCCGGGTTATTTAGACATATATATCTTTTGTGGCCCCCGACGATCTCCCAGCGCAGGGGCCACAAAAGATGTATATGCCTTGTAACGGGACAGGGAGGAGGCAGGACGAGCGCCGCCGCCGTACACACACAGGAGTATTTCCTGGTTACGGGCGACCTCTGTAATAGGAAGTCCCACGCTGCCATTGGACGACTGTTCTGTCCATCAAAGGAGGCAGGACTTTCTATTAAAGAGGCCGCTGTGTAAACAGGAGATTCTCCAGTAATAAATTTTTGGCGCTTGTGAGTGCATTCCTGGCAAATATGGTGCTGCATTCCTGGCAAATATGGTGCTGCATTCCTGCCAATGGTGCTGCATTCCTGGCAAATCGTGCTGCATTCCTGGCAATGGCGAGTGCATTCCTAGCAATGGCGCTGCATACCTGGCAATGGTGGGTGCATTCCTGGCAATGGTGAGTGCATTCCTGGCAATGGTGGGTGGATAGCTGGCAATGGCGGGTGCATTCATGGCAATGGTGGGTGCATTCCTGGCAATGGTGAGGCTACATTCATGGCAATTGTGGGTCTTCAGATAGGTACTTGTGAGGCCGCAGATGGGCGCTGACCCTTATTTTGCTTCACAGTTCTTTATAAATGTATTTATTTTTTCCCTGAAACTTCGCTCTTAAAGTGAAGGCATGTGTTATATGCCAATAAATACGGTATATCCAAATAATACGCCCAAGCTCATCTCTTCACCACACACAGCCACAAAGGCAAGAGAATTCTTGTTGGGCAGTGTATTAGTGCTTAGAGGAACACACTTAGGCCTTGTACACTTGACCGAGAAACTCGACGGGCGAAACACATCGTTTTGTTCTTCGAGTTCCTTGTGAAGCCATCGAGAAACTCGACAAGCCAATTTTCTCCATTCCCGTCAAGGAAATAGAGAACATGCTTTCTTTTTGGCTCATCGAGTTTCTCGACAGTTTCCTCGATGAAAATGTACACACGACCGGTTTCCTCGGCAAAAAAATATCTCCCAGCAAGTTTCTTGCTGTTTTTGCCGAGAGACTCGGTCGTGTGTACGAGGCATAAGACCAAATTTTAATGGTTCAAAGAATGTCAGGCAAAATGGTCGGCCCTCAAGTTTGGACACCCCTGCCTTAAGGGAACACTTAAGGCATCAGCATACCAAAACATTTTGGACAATTTCATACACCCAACTTTGTAGGAACAGTTTGGACCCCCTGTTACAACATGACTGCACACCAGTGCACAAAGCAAGGTCTATAAAAACGTGGATTAAAGAGTTTGGGGTGGAGGAACTTGACTGGCCTGCACAGAGTCCTGACCTCAAGCTGGTAGATCACCTTTGGAATGAATTAGAGCAGATACTGCATGCCAGGCCTTCCTGTCACGTCAGTGCCTGACCTTACAAAATGCACTTCTGGAAAAATGGTCAAACATTCCCATAGACACAATCCTAAACCTTGTGGACAGCCTTCCCAGAAGAGTTAAAGCTGTTATAGCTGCAAAGTATGGGCCAACTCAATATTGAACCCTACCGACTAAGATTGGGATGCCATAAAAGTTCATGTGTGTGTAAAGTCCGGTGTTCCAATTCTTTTGGTAATATATTGTAATATAATGTAAAAATAATATATAAAATACAATGGCCTGGATTCAAGAAGCAATTGCGCCTGTGTAACCATAAGTTACACAGCGCAATTGCTTACTTGCCCCGGCGTAACGAATGCTCCTGATTCAGGAACCTCGTTACGCCGACTGCAGCCTAAGATATGCGCGGCATAAGGCTCTTATGCCCGCATATCTTAGGCTGCATTCTTGCGATGGCCGCTAGGTGGCGTTCCCGTTGTGCTCAGCGTATAGTATGCAAATTGCATACTAACGCCGATTCACAACGTTGCGCGAGCCCTGCGTACGTTTCCGTACGGCGGTTTTCGCGTAAGGCTGCCCCTGCTATTAGCAGGGGCAGCCAATGTTACGTATACCCGTCGTTCCCGCGTCGCGAAATTTGAAAGTTACGTAGTTTGCGTAAGTGAATCGTGAATGGCGCTGGACGCCATTCACGTTCACTTTGAAGCAAATGACGTCCTTGCGACGTAATTTGCCGCAATGCACGTCGGGAAAGTTTCCCAACGGAGCATGCGCTCTACGCTCGGCGCGGGAACGAGCCTAATTTAAATAATTCCCGCCCCCTACGGGATCATTTAAATTGCGCGCGCTTACGCCGGGCATTTTGCCGGCGCGCCCACGCAATTTACGGAGCTACTGCTCCGTGAATCAAGGGCAGCGCAGTAAATTTGCGGGGGTGCAAAGCAAAAACGTTGCCCTGCACCTCCGTAAAAAATGCGCAAATCTACTTGAATCCGGGCCAATGTATTTTTGTATTCCAAATGCAGATTAAGAATCTGATCTACGAAGCTTCCGTTATTGATAACAATCTAAAAGAGACGCATTACAATGAATCTGTATTTAAAGGTTGGAGATGTTCTGAGTCTACTTGGAGATCTTGAAGCTGATAATTAACCGTGATCGTAGATAACATTTCTGAAGTCTGTTTTCTGAGGGTGGTGCAGGTTTGTGTATAGGCTTTGTAAGCCGCTAAGCAGTAAATAGCAATGTTTAGCAGGTGACGTGACTCATACATGCTGTAATGTGGAAAGTAAGTGCAGAATGTTTCTTTGACATAATTGCGGCCACGTTGGTTCATCCAACTGTACAATGGATTAAAGAAAAGTCATAAAAGATAAAATATGGAAAATCCTCTATTTGCAGTCGAACTATTAATATTATTTAAAATATAGTAAGATATAGTATATATATATATATATATATATATATATATATATATATATATATATATATATATATATATGTGTGTGTGTTTTACAGATTTACAGAAATAAGCACGCACTTTTATTTTGTATTGCACATCTATACATTTATTAAATGCCTACATTCATGACATTTCTGTAACTGTAAGGAAGGCTTTCTGAGTGCAGCAAAATTCCGAGTGGGAGAAAACCATAACTGAATGTGATCCTGGAATTAAAGCAGTACCAGTGTATGGTAAAATCAACGGGGCCAGATTCAGAGAGAGATACGACGGTGTATCTCCTGATACGCCGTCGTATCTCTGACTTACACTGGTTGTATCTATGCGCCTGATTCATAGAATCAGTTACGCATAGACATGACTAAGATCCGACAGGTGTAACTCTGTTACACCGTCAGATCTTATCTGCAATTTAAAAATGGCGCGGGGGGCGTTCCCGCTGATTTACAATGAGAAATATGTAAATCAGCGAGATACACCAATTCACGAACATATACGCGGACCCGGCGCAGTGTTGTTACGACGTTTCCGTAGCGGCTTTCCCGGCGTATACTTACCCCTGCTTCTATGAGGCACAGCCAATGTAAAGTATAGCCGTCGTTCCCGCATCGATTTGGAATTTTTTTACGTCGTTTGCGCAAGTCGTTCTGGAATACGGATGGACGTCGTTTACGTAAGCGTCGAAACCACTGATGTCCTAGCGACATCAGTGGGAGCAATGCACGCCGGGAAAATTCACGGACTGCGCATGCTCATTTAAATCGGCGCGGGGACGAGCCTGATTTAAATAGTACACTCCCCCTAGCCGCGGAATTTGAATTCCGCCGGGGGATTTACGATCCGCCGCCGCAAGTTTGGAGGTAAGTGGTTTGTGAATTACCCACTTGCCTCTCAAACTTGCGGCAGCGTATTTTAAATCACGCGGATCTAAGTGAATCTAGCCCATGGTCTCTGTGTGTGCAACACATGTACGTGCATCAGAGCCTGATTGGCCGCTAGTGCTTCCCCTCCCTCTCCCAGTCTGAGTGTTGCTGTTCATGGGATGATAAGGGGCTGATGATATGGCAAATTCATTTATGGCTGGCTGTATGTAAAAATAAATAAGCTGTCTGAAGTTCAGCCTTTAAAGCAGAATTAAACTCAAACCTGCTGACTGGTAGGGTGTTTATGACAGAAGAGTCACTATTGGTCTGTTCTGTCATAAATGCTTCCACCTGCTTGCCAAGTGTAATGTACACTGAGCCACGCACACGCAACTCAGCGTACATTCAGGGCCAGATTTGCTCTCCCTGCCGCCCCAAGGCCAGGTTCCGCAATGCACCCCCTCCCCGACAACCGACCCCCCTCCCCCAAATTAACGGAGAATGGCAACCGCATGGTAGGGGTGGCACGGTTAGTTCAAATATTTTTTTGTTTCTTTTTTTCTTTTTTTTTATCACTTTCTTTATTTTTATTTATTTGTAGCTTGTCGTTTACTTTTATTCTTTTTGTATATGTATGCTTTAAGCATGGGCGTTACGCTAAAGTTAGTAGGAATGGGAGAGTTACTTTGCTCCCATTCGTGTTTGACTAAATTTGGGACTTCTGTCATCCCAGAAATGTCCACTGGGTCAGTCTGTGGTCAAGGGGGTGCAATACCACCCTTTGTCGGCAGTTGGCGCCAGAGGGGTTCTGGCAGAGCAAGTTTTCCCCAGCAGCCAATGGGAGGAGTTTTCCCTCGCGGGGCATGCTGGGGGAGAGTATATCTGTCACAGGGGTCATGTGTTAGAAAATCTTCACGGGGTCCCCGTTCCAGGTGCGGTATCCACCTTCAGGGTACGCGCATCCTTGGACCCCGCCAGCGCGGCCCACATGGCCAAAGCTGACAGCTGCAACGAACCTCATCCGGAGGAGAAAGGGGATCCCAGTGTTCCACTGGGTCCCATGACTTGCAGAGAGGATCCCCGTCTGGGATCGGGCATCCGGACCACTGACAGGTATGCTTGCTGTCATCCGGGGGGCCCATATAGGAAAAGTCAACTGGGAGGATTCGCTCTCTATATTCACCCAAGTCCTTTATTGAAACTGGCCTGTGGCAGAGGCCCTAGAGCCGGGTCTGTGAGAGAGACTCGTTCCTCCCAGCTAGTTCAGAGTGACGCTTTGGCTGTCAGGCCTATTGTGGGGGTCTGTCCAGGGGCACTTTACCCACTCCGAGCAGAGTGGCGACGAGATACTACAATTTGTACTATACAGAGCAGTATTGATTGCTCCATTCAATATCCAGGCCTGATACCGCAAGGTTCTCTTCTCTTTCCTTCATCAACCTTGACCTTCCTAATACGTGTTGATGTTGGCCATGTTTGGCCTGGATAATAAAGCATTGAAAACCCTTTTATTGGCTGTCTGAGCCTTCGCTCATTGCCACTGTACTCACAATTGCACCCCTAGACATCGCCAGGGTAACTTAGCAGGCCGATCCCAAAATCAACCAGCAGCTCCTTCGGGGGTGAGCGCTACACGTGGGGGCTCGTCCGGGATTCGGCCATTACCATTGGCAACCAGAGAGTGAGATTATTTATTGAAGAGCGAAGAGTGTCCGGTGTTGTGTACTTTGAACTGTCCGGCGCAGAGGGGGTTAACCTTGCCTCACTAAACTTGGGCGTGCGTGCGGCCTAGCACGCGCCTGCAGCGTGTCCGGACAAGTTTGTTTCAAGTGAGCGGAGCCACCCTCCCCTGTGTGCTACATGAAGAGAATTTAGTGCCAAATGGGGAGGAGAAACGCCCAATTTTGCGCCAAGGGGGCAGAGCCACTAATTTATTCGAACGGGACGGATCACTGCTAGAGAGATGTCCGAAACTTTGAAGGCCTCGGTTGCCCTAAGATGCCCTGTGACTACACCAGGGCTGCTCTGTGAGTCTGCAGAGCTCGGAGTGCCCGTGACGGATACAGGCATTCGGCTGTCCACGGCGGGACAGTTTGTCTTGTTGTCCTCTGAGGGGACAGAGATGTTGGGCCTCATGTGCCCCAGATGTGAAGAGCTGGCCGTCCGCCTCCTGCCCTTTGGCCGATGCCAGCGATGCCGGGCTCCGCTGTTTGTGACCATGCCAGTGGTCGGACCCCCGCGGGACTACCATGTGAATAGGTCCTCCGGAGCCGTCACCGCGGAGGTAGAGACCGCGTGGCCGGAGCCCATTGCTCCAGCTGAAGGAGGATCTGGAGTCCAGGAACTGAGCGACTTTGTGGCCCGCGCGGCCTGCTTACGGACTAGTTATGAAAAATTTCAAATTGTGATAGCGCTGAAAGCTGAAAAATGGCCTGGGCAGCAAGGGGGTGAAAGTGCCCTGTAGGTAAGTGGTTAATTGCCAAGTCAAAAATACAAAAAAAAGTAATGTACTTTTCATGTATTCACGTATTGTGGCATATATACGATATATAAATACATATATATTATTTTTTATTTATTAAGCACTAGCTTTTTGCTTTGGGGTTGTAAAAAGCACTACATCATTTTCAGCTGACTTTTAAGTATGGGATTCTTTTAAAACAGAAGAAATGTATATCTACCGTATATAGTATTTTCCATGGCCACATTTGAAACTATTGGGAGTCTTTAAATTATCATATCAATGATATATATTAATAAAGTCAAAAGGCTTGAAAACCTAGGCGTTGGGGCAATCAGTCAATGTATTTAGAAGAAGAAGGGAGGAATATATAAATACCTAATGACACGCAAGCAATTATTGCATTTGACAGCTACCGCCATATTATCTGCCTACAGAATCATATTGAAGCTGAATTGGAAAAATCTAACAGATTTACTAACTACCACTGAGTCTCCCCCGCTATGAGCACTGAAATATGCATGACTGACACATCCTTTAAATGTAAGTGCATTCCTCCAGCTACATGTGTTTCCTGCAAGCAAAACAGAATCACTGTTTTTTCAAGATACAGATAGAAAAAGGTCTGTTTGATTTGATTCGGTTTCTCCTTTACAATACATACAAACGTTATTTATTAACACATTTTCAACAAACCTGTCTAAAGTAGATCTGATAATAAATATAAACCCCCAAAAAAACTTTACCAATTCTTAGATGTGGTGGCTGCATTCGTTTTTACAATGTATATTTACCTGGTGCAGGGCCATCTGCCCAGGGGCACTGCCCAGGGGCCCCAGATACATGGGGGGCCCCACAATAATCTTGCATTTCATTATATTTGCCAACTGTCCCGGATTTGCTGGGACAGTCATGCTTTTTACTAAATTCTCCCGATATGGTCGTGTCCCAGGAAGCGTCCCAGAACTTATACTGTGCCCTCCTGAGCCCAGTATTGTGCCTTCCTATCTTAGGTTGCAATATTTTGGATGGCCGCTAGGTGGCGCCTTCCATTGCGGTCGGCGTAGAATATGTAAATTAGTAGATACGCCGATTCACGAACGTACGCCCGGCCGCCGCAGTACATTTACGCCATTTCCGTAAGCCATTATCAGGCCTAAAGTTATTCCATCTATTAGATGGAATAGCAATGTTAAAGTATGGCCACCGTTCCCGCTTTGAGATTCAAAATGTTTACGTTGTTTGCGTAAGTCGTCCGCGAATAGCGATTTACATAGTTTTTCGTCCACGTCGAAATCAATAGGCCCGTACGGCGTACTTAGCCGCAATGCACACTGGGAAATGTAGGCGCCCGGCGCATGTGCAGTTAAGAAAAAAAGCTTGAAAAACTTAAGGTCAAGCACAATTAACATACAACACGCCCCCCTTACACAAATTTGAATTCGGCGCCCTTACGCCCGCCCGCTTTAGGCTACGCCGCCGTAACATAGCAGGCAAGTACATCGTGAATCATGTACTTGCCTAGCTAACTTACGGCGGCGTAGCCTAAACACACTAAGCTACGCCGCAAGTTTAGGCATAGGTACTTGAATCTACCTATATATGTTTAATTCTATCAACTATTTATACTTTATTTCTTAAAAAGTAGGTGCGGAAATTGGGGCAGGCTGGTAGGGGCCCCAGAGGATTACTTTGCCCAGGGGCCCATGATGCTTTTAAGACAGCCCTGACCTGGTGATCCTGCCAGTAAGTCTGTTATTTCTTCAATTTTCTTTATCAGAGAAGATTGTCCAGCAAAAGCGGCAGTTAGAGGGTTGAACTAAACCATTTAAGACTGACAACGGTGCTTACAATGGTCAGCTTTTATTTATGTAAAACCTTTATCCCAAAAAGGAAAAAAGGTTGCTTTTTCTGTTTAACCACTTAAAGACCGCCCACCGCTTATATACTGCGGCAGGGCTGCTCTACTGCGTGAAAAAAAACGTACCTGTACGTGGTTCCATGCAATAGATAGTGTGGGCGTGCACGTGATAAGTGCGCACCCTAGTCCAATAACAATAATAATAAATGCAAATTATTACAAAGAGCAGCCCATAGTGAGACCAAGATCGTCTATGTGTAAAAAAAAAAATTAACAGATTAAATTTCAATACCGCATTAATAAACCACATATATTGTGTAAGCAGGGGTCAAAATTTCAAGTCTTGATCCACTAGCCAGGCCTCAAGGGTTACTCGCCACCAGTTTCCCTGCCCAACCCCTACCCCTAATTCTGCCACTAATCACGCCCTCATAAATTATCTCCTGAAATGACACTTAAATGTTTCATGCAGAATTAAGTTACAAAAATAAATATTAACTTTATCAGTTCCCCTCAGTACAGCCTCACCTGTGCCCACCATTGCAGCCTCACCATACCCCACATTGCAGCCTCACCGTGCCCCACATTGCAGCCTCACCGTGCCCCACATTGCAGCCTCACCATGCCCCACATTGCAGCCTCACCATGCCCCACATTGCAGCCTCACCGTGCCCCACATTGCAGCCTCACCGTGCCCCACATTGCAGCCTCACCGTGCCCCACATTGCAGCCTCACCATGCCCCACATTGCAGCCTCACCATGCTTCACATTGCAGCCTCACTGTGCCCCCCATTGCGGACTCATTGTGCCCCCACTGCGGACTCACTGTGCCCCCATTGGTGGCCAGATCATGACAGGAGAAAGAGGAGAGCTGCGGGATCACCGAGCGGTATAACCCACTGTCAATTAAAGCGGATGTTCCGCCCCAAAAAAATATTAAAAGCCAGCAGCTACAAATACTGCAGCTGCTGACTTTTAATATTAGGACACTTACCTGTCCTGGAGTCCAGCGGCGTCCGCAGCAGATGACGAGCGATCGCTCGTCACCCTGCTGCTCCCCCCTCCATCCACTCTGAGGGAACCAGGAAGTGAAGCACTGCGGCTTCACTGCCCGGTTCCCTACGGCGCATGCGCGAGTCGCGCCGCGCCCACCGATTGGCTCCCGCTGTGTGCTGGGAGCCGAGTGTTCCCAGCACACAACGGGGGGGCGATGGGATGTGACGCAATGCCCGTCTTTTGCCCGTGAATGCCGGGCCGGAAGTGGGTGCAAATACCTGTCTTTAGACAGGTATCTGCACCCCCCTCCCCCTGAAAGGTGTCAAATGTGACACCGGAGGGGGGAGGGTTCCGATCAGCGGGACTTCACTTTAGGGTGGAGAACCGCTTTAACACCTACACATTTCCCTTTAAATGGAAGAGCAGGTAATTAGCCACCCTTTACCTGACAACCTTTAATATTAAATGCGCCTCACCGCTTCATTGCATGATGTGGAGTGGGGGGGCGAGCACCGCCGGAGGCAGTGGTTGATCGGAAAACTGTTCTCCCAGAGATCGCCTATGGCAGAGAGCATTGAGGTAGAGGAGGACCGCGGTATCACCGAGTGGTATAGCCCGCTGTAATAGCATAACATTGAACTTTTCTCTGCTCTGCTCGTTCTCACACACAGCCCCGCCTCCTCCTAACCCTGCGTCTGTAATAGAATGTGGGTCCAATGCTGAGGTGCGTTCTGTCATACAGGCGCGGGGTTAGGAGGAGGCGGGGCTCGGTGATACCGCGGTCCTCCTCTACCTCAATGCTCTCTGCCATAGGCAATCACTGGGAGAACAGCTCCTGATCAACAACGGCCGCAGGCGGTGCTCGCCCCCCTCCCCCCCCCCTAAATCTCCACCAAAAAATATTCAATAAAGTTAGTGAAGTATTCCTGTTTCTGTGAAGAATAGAGTGCAGTCCTTCACCGATTAATGGGCAAACATCCTACTCACCAAACCGATATGACACCCATCACAGGTAGTCAAATGAGCATGGGGAATAAGAGAGATGTATCCTCCAATGTAAACGGCCCCCAAATGAAAGATCCGCCAATGAAGGTTAAACATATACAGTATCAAAGAGAGAACTCCTCATGATGTAAATTGCAACTATTTATTTCTAAAAAAAGTATACACTAATGCCTTGTACACACGATCGGAATTTCCGATGAAAAAAGTAAGACAGAATTTTTTCATCGGATATTCCGACCGTGTGTGGGCCCCATTGGACTTTTTTCGTCAGAGTTTACAAATAGAACAGGTTTTATTTTTTTCCGATGGAATAAATTCCTATTGGAAATTCCTATCATCTGTGTGGAACTCCGACGGAGAAAAAAAACCCACGCATGCTCAGAATCAAGTCTACGCATGTTCGGAAGCATTGAACTTAATATTTCACGGCTCTTTTCGTAGTCTTTTACGTCACCGCATTTTGGACAGTCGGAATTTGGTCTGACAGTGTGTATGCAAGACAGCTTGAAAGGAATTCCGACAGAAAATTCCATCAGATGTTATCCCATCGGAAATTCCGATCGTGTGTACAGGGCATTACAGTTTAGTAAACTTTCAAGAGCCCATGAAACTAGGCAGGCACGCTGATCCACCTGTGTTCCAAGAAGAATAGCAGAAGTGACGCGTCACACCTTAGACAAACTGATGTGTTTCGTCATCAACGTCTGGCGTCATCAGGGGTCATGTGATCATACCGTTATTATTTACAATGGGTGTAACCAGGGCCAAGGAGGGTGGGCAGAAGGAGCATCTGTCCTGGGTGCTGTCCTAATATGTTGTGAGGGGCGCACTCAGAGCTTCTGTGGTTCTCCTGCCTCACTGACAGAAAAGACTGTGATTCTCCCTCATTCGTTGCACTGTAACTCTGCCTTATCTCTCATTCTTAGTGTATTTATAAATCACCATCCTGCAACCTAGTCCCACTGTGTGCTTCCACACTGCACACACTTAACTGCCGCCCTAGCTGAGCTCTCCTAAGCAGCACAGTAGTAATCGCAAATAATCGATCTTTCAGCTGCAGCCGACAGCAACAAGAGCACCTCCAGCTGAAAGATGCATTCTCTGTGATCACTACTGCACTGCTTAGGACAGGGCTCTAAAATGCTCAACACCTCTGATGCTGAGACCACATACACACAGCAGTGCCATTGATGGCACTCCCATGCATCTTCTAATGGGCACACTTTCACAGGCTTCAGACTGCATGGTGCCGCAGCACCACTATTATCCCTATAGAGGAGGGGACACAGTTTGCCATTTTTGTCCTTGGCACTGGATGACCTTGTCACATGACTGGTTGTAAAAAATGTGACATGCATTACATACTACAGCCAGATTGATAAAGAAGATACGACGGCGTATCTCCTGATACGCCGTCGTATCTCTGAATCCGGCCGGTCGTATCTATGCGCCTGATTCATAGAATCAGGTTACACATAGATCTCCCTAAGATCCGACAGGTGTAAGTGACTTACACCGTCGGATCTTAGGCTGCAATTCTAGGCCGGCCGCTAGGTGGCGATTCCATTGCGGTCTGCGTAGAATATGTAAATGTGTAGTTACGCCGATTCACGAACGTACGCTTTGCCCGTCGCAGTAAATGTACGCCGTTTCCGTAGAGATACGCGGCGTACAGATAAAGCTGCCCCCTAGGTGGTCTAGCCAATGTTAAGTATGGCCGTCGTTCCCGCGTCGAAATTTGAAATTTAGCGTCGTTTGCGTAAGTCGTCCGTGAATGGCGCTGGACGCCATTTACGTTAACGTAGAAACCAATGACGTCCTTGCGACGTCATTAAGCGCAATGCACGTCGGGAAATTTTAGGGACGGCGCATGGGCAGTACGATCGGCGCGGGAACGCGCCCAATTTAAATGATACACGCCCCATTTGAATTAAGCGGGCTTGCGCCAGACGGATTTACGCTACGCCGCCGCAAGTTTACAGGCAAGTGCTTTGTGAATCAATCAACTTGCGGCGGTGTAACGTAAATGCGATACGTTACGACGCCGCAATTATACGTGAATCTGGCCCCACATGTCCAACCCATCAGAGCACAGAATTTCTTTGTATTCACACTTTATAATACTACCATACAAAAACAAATACTTTCTACCAAATTGTGTATTGTATGTGTTTAGTTACATATTGCATTTTTGTAGGTTCCAGCTAGGATATTAAAACCAGTCAGTTATGAAACATTATTAGGTCATAAAGAAGGGGGGTGGGCGGGTGTGAAGAGGACAACAACTGAGGAGCAGAAAGGAGAAGAGCATACCTTATTTGTAAATTTGCTTCCAACATCAGCCGTGTCCATGCAAATACTGCCTCTCAATTGACATCAATGGGGTTGGCTGCATGGGGATGCACAGGCCTGAAAAGATATAATAAAATATTTTCAAATATGTGAGGGGTGTACTCATTTTTGTGAGATACTGTATGTGTATATATATATATATATATATATATATATATACATACACACACACACACACACACACACACACATATATATATATATATATATATATATTATATACACACACACACATATATATATATATATATATATATTATATACACACACACACACACACACATATATATATATATATAACGTCAACACTTCAAAGCCGTTTTTTTTTTTTTTTCATTTTTTCAGTAGATGAAATAAACTGTATGCGACTGGTTGTTCCATAAAAACTGTATAAAATTGCTTGCTTGTATTTTCAAGTCTTCTCTAAAACATGACAGGCATAATCTATCAACTGCTCTAGGCAGTGATCCAGGTCATCTCTCCTCAGCTTGTATACATGATTGGTGAGACTATGGACTGCTAGGGTTTTCTGCTGATTTTCCTGTAAACTGGATATTTTTACTGATTATAAAATTGGAGACCAGGTTTGCATCACACTATCCCAAATAAATATTAGGGTGAAATATAACATTGTAATTAAAAGTAGATCTAAACCTAGGAATAATGCCTCACAGAACCTGCAACATGCTAAAAGGGCAGTGCAGTGGAGGTGCCTAACTGCGCGCCGGTCCCTATCTCTGCCTTACTGTGGCTATCCCCTAAAATGCGAATTTCTTCTGCCAGCCCCCTCATGATACACAGTCTGAAATTATGGGACTCGATACGGCAAACTTATGTCCCCATTCCTGCCGCTACTTCCCCTCTTGAATAACCCTATTGTAGCGGGGTCATCCTGTCAGAATCTAATGACAGGCCATCCCTGCTGGAACTTTATTCACGCTTGTAAATATGTTAGACATTGTTGTGAAAGTTATGCATTGTGGGACTACAAGTAGCCCGAGATATGGACTCCATTGACTCGTAGGAGAAACAGACTACACTTCCCACAATGCCCTGTGTTATTGGAACATGTGACAACTCTGCTCAGCCACTCAGAAGGATATGAGAGGTTATTTAAGGAAAGGGAGGGGCTGTTCTCTCCCTCTTGGGATCTGCATCTTCTCCTGGGCAGAGCTGCTGACAGCACAGCCGTGGGCCTGGATTCACCGAGAGACCAGCCATCCGGGAGGAAGCAAGACTCCAGATCCAGCTGTGTTCTCAGAGATTGGAGAGGCAGCCCAACGGACAGCTGAAACAGTGGAGAACCCTCATCCAGGATCCTTGTACTGTGGAGCAGTGATTTATCAACACACCTTCTGAGGAGAACTCAGGCAGATGCTCAGCTTGAAAATATCCTTTTAGACAGTTAACCCATTATCATCCCACAGGCCAGTAACACGTATAGGGCCTCCATCTGGAGTGTAGAGGCCTCTTTCACCGTTCATAGTTATTACACTGAAGTGACTGACGCTGGCTAGCGATCAGCTCACCAACGTTCAGGATACTTTGTTTAATCAATCTCACCTTATCATTTGCCACTCGTGGATTAAAATTTTAATGTGCACTATCCGGCCGCAACGTGACTTTGGTTGTTTGCAGGACTGCCCGCTAGGGGGCGCTCGCTAGCATAGACTGCCTACCTTAGGTTAAGTAACGGTACCGTTCTTCAGTGTAGACCCGTTTTACTTTATAAGTGTCTGATGATTTCCGCAAGGGCCCTTGCGAAATCATATTGTGTTGTAGCATAATAGTTATCCATTTAATGATCTAGACTTATGCTTGTTTCTCTTTGAGTTCATGTAAAGTAAACTCATTCTCTTGATCTAAATATACCACTGTGTGAAGTGCATTTCTTATCTGGAGGGACCATCCATGATTCAAGTAATACTATTATTACATTGTCATTGGATATTGTATACCTGTTATTGTGCTCCCCAGCCCAGCGGGGGTTGCAATACACCCTTCAGACTACTGGTGTGCCAAGGGGATAGAGCCAAGTTAGTGGGGTTTATTCGTAGAGTACAGGCCCAAATTAAACCAGCGGCTCCTTCGGGGGTAGCGCTACACTGTTTCCAGTTTCCACCTGGCTCGGAACAACCTCACATTTTTTTGTGGCGAACTAGCCACATACCTATTTATCGTTGTCAAACAAACAATAGCAATGGCCTGGAAAAAAAGTCTGTCTCATTTTCAGTGGTAAAGAATACCTTGACGACCCTTATGATCCATGAAAAAATGTCCTGCATTCTCCACGACTCCCATTCCAATTTTTTTGGGCACTTGGATGCACTGGGAAACCCTCAGAAAGGCTCGGAAACACTCGAGAACCGCACCTCTGGCCAAATGCAGTACTGCACACCGCAGATGCTTAAATTCTGCTTGTTTTGCTAAACAACACTCGCAAACCGAGTCAGGATTTAAAAAAAAAATCTTGCAAAACGCTCATTAACCGCATTACTCGCGATCCGTGGTTCCACTGTATGGGATTTTTTTCCCCCAATCATAGTTACCTAGGTGGATGTAGCATCAGTCCGATGCTGCATCTTGTCCCCCCTAACAATGAGAACTAATACCACCGATTGCTCGGTTCTCATGTTGCGCTGGGCTGTGGAGGGGATGGGAGGGGCTGGCTCAGTCTCTCAGCGGCTCGCTGAGAGGCTGAGACGATTGCCGGTCCATGCATGTGGGTGGATGTCAACATCATTGTTGCAATGTTGCCTCAGCATAGACAGGCTCTGTGACATCAGCTGACAACGGGCTTCAGCCTGCTGTCTGCTGAAAACGGCTCACATGAGTGCAGAACGAACTGTACTCTTGTGATCCATAGAAGAAGTGCAGCCAAGTACCACCGTGCTGGCAGTGTAAAAGTAGCCTTACAGTGGAGGTTCACCCTAAAAACAAGTATATACCATTCAATCCAGCATACTGCCGACATGTACAGTATGCTGGTTGTTTTTTTTTTTTTCGGTTTACATACAGTAGTATAGGTATTTCTTCCCCAGGCTTCCGGGTAGTGAATCCCGTGGGACTGGGCGTTCCTATTCGAGACTAAGTGATTGACGTATGACAAAAGCTTTCCCCCCGGCGCATAATGCGCGTCACCAGTTTCTGAAAGAAGCCGAACTGAGAGTCGGCGCTATACGGCGCCTGTGCACCGACGTTCGGCTTTTTTCGGAAACTGGTGACGCGCATTATGCGCCGGGGGAAAGCTCTTGTCATACGTCAATCACTTAGTCTCGAATAGGAGCGCCCAGTCCCGCGGGATTCACTACCCGGAAGCCGGGGGAAGAAATACCTATACTACGGTATGTAAACCGAAAAAAATTAAAAAACAGCATACTGTACATGTCGGCAGTATGCTGGATTGAATGGTATATACTTGTTTTTAGGGTGAACCTCCACTTTGAGTGCCCCTGCCCATTGAAATCAATGGGCAGCACCTCCAGCAAAGTGCTGCTGCAGCGATTTTAACCCTTTTTCAGCCGCTAGCGGGGTTGAAAGCGTCCCACTAGCAGCCGAATGGTGCCGCAAAAGCTACCATAAAGCGCCGCTAAAAATAGCTGGCGCTTTACCGCCGACGCCTCTGCGCTGGCAGTGTGAAAGTAGCCTTAATTCCTGCTAATCCCATCATAAAGATCCTTGTTTAAGGATTTTCTTTTATGTAGTGACAGATGTTTCTGTCTCCCAGTTGCTCTCCTGTGTTGTCATCCTATCACATGTGGAAACTGTAGGCGAATCATTTTAAATGAAGCTGAGAATCCTTATCAGGGAAAAACATCAGACAGTCACAGATGAGAAGTACATAAAGTTTGGGTTGGTTAAAAATGTATGAAGCTGGATGAAGAGTCCATCCTTGAAAGGCTCTTTTATATCAATTCAACGCAAGGTTGCTCTTTTATCTCGTTTTATTAAAGATCAGAGTAACAAAAACATCTGAAGAAACAAACGCAGAATCTGGGTTAGGAGGATCCATTAAAATTAAATTCTATTTGATTAAACTGAAGGAATTCTGTTTCATTATTCTTCTTGTGCTGTGCCTTTTATTGGCTTCTTATCTACCAGATGCAAGCTGATGTTGAACTAAAGTTACTGCAGAATCATTTTATAGAGGCGGGCTGGAGGGAAGAGATAGTGGATGGTGACAGTCACCTCCTGAAGTGATAATGCATTAGAACATCAGTGGTTCTGTCTGAACTGCGAAGTAATCAGAAGACAGCAGTGGCCTGGATTCAAGAAGCAATTGCGCCTGTGTAACCATAGGTTACACAGCGCAATTGCTTACTTGCCCCGGCGTAACGAATGCTCCTGATTCAGGAACCTCGTTACGCCGACTGCAGCCTAAGATATGCGCGGCATAAGGCTCTTATGCCCGCATATCTTAGGCTGCATTCTTGCGATGTGTAAAGAGAAGTGTAGCGCCAATATATCTCAACTCCACTTTGGTAAGAACCGAAAGGAGAGAGATAATATAAGATTGGAAATAATCCAAATGTGTACTTAACACCGTGAGGTGTAGTGACAATTATTTGTAATTGAGAATTTTATAAATCCTTCAAAAATAAATAAATAAACTTGTGAAGTGGGAATAGACACCTATAATGCAAAAATAGTCTGTGAGACAAGTATTCCTGTGTGAATATTAATGTGAACCTCAGAGGATCAACATACACCTGTTGCCAGTTAAGTCCTGTTAGGAACTCAGGAGAGAGATGATGGTACTCTCAAATAAACACACACTACAGCAATTAACCTGCAAAGGCAGGTGAGCTATAGGTTCAAAACAAGTTTTTTTGGAAAAACATCTTAAATCATATGGGATGATATTAAATTCGCATAAATTATATATAGTCCAATCCCCTGTTGGGAATAATACATATATATAGTCCTTTTTGATTGTATAAATATCCTCAGTAGCACGCTTCAATCAGACTTTTACGAGAGAAGAAATAACTGGGTACTCTTACCAGAACACGATGACCCACTCCTCATCTTACGATGGGTGGGTCTCCAAAGCTTGTACGGGCCGATTGCCCTCTCTGGTTACCCTTGCGATGTAATTTCTCTCAAGGCCTCTCCAGCCTTATGTAGTCTCCAGATAGTGGTTGGTGCAAGATTATACTCACAGACAAAAGGACGCAGATGTTCTCCAAAAAAAGTTAGGTGATGGAATCAGTGGTTGATCACAACAGAGTATGTGGAAAAAGCAAAAAAAGAGAGCTCCACATAGTGTAAAAAAGTTACAGTTTTAATGAAAAAACTTCAAACTTGTGTCACTGAAAAGAGTGAACACTCTGGATAAAATAACACTTTGAACAAAAGTTTTTTTCCAAACAAAGTTCAGCAATAAAAATCAAAATCAAAAGTCCAACAAAAAGTTATAAAATCCAAAAAACCATGCAGCAAACCAAAGAGCTTTCCAATCCAATAAACGGACAGAAAATATCCACAGATAATGCAGGTGATGGCGGTATGACCTGTGTACCCTACCGGTTTCGTCGCTATAAGGACTTCTACTGGGCGGTATACCGCCCAGTAGAAGTCCTTATAGCGACGAAACCGGTAGGGTACACAGGTCATACCGCCATCACCTGCATTATCTGTGGATATTTTCTGTCCGTTTATTGGATTGAAAAGCTTTTTGGTTTGCTGCATGGTCTTTTGGATTTTATAACTTTTTGTTGGACTTTTGATTTTGATTTTTATTGCTGAACTTTGTTTGGGAAAAAACTTTTGTTCAAAGTGTTATTTTATCCAGAGTGTTCACTCTTTTCAGTGACACAAGTTTGAAGTTTTTTCATTAAAACTGTAACTTTTTTACACTATGTGGAGCTCTCTTTTTTTGCTTTTTCCACATACTCTGTTGTGATCAACCACTGATTCCATCACCTAACTTTTTTTGGAGAACATCTGCGTCCTTTTGTCTGTGAGTATAATCTTGCACCAACCACTATCTGGAGACTACATAAGGCTGGAGAGGCCTTGAGAGAAATTACATCGCAAGGGTAACCAGAGAGGGCAATCGGCCCGTACAAGCTTTGGAGACCCACCCATCGTAAGATGAGGAGTGGGTCATCGTGTTCTGGTAAGAGTACCCAGTTATTTCTTCTCTCGTAAAAGTCTGATTGAAGCGTGCTACTGAGGATATTTATACAATCAAAAAGGACTATATATATGTATTATTCCCAACAGGGGATTGGACTATATATAATTTATGCGAATTTAATATCATCCCATATGATTTAAGATGTTTTTCCAAAAAAACTTGTTTTGAACCTATAGCTCACCTGCCTTTGCAGGTTAATTGCTGTAGTGTGTGTTTATTTGAGAGTACCATCATCTCTCTCCTGAGTTCCTAACAGGACTTAACTGGCAACAGGTGTATGTTGATCCTCTGAGGTTCACATTAATATTCACACAGGAATACTTGTCTCACAGACTATTTTTGCATTATAGGTGTCTATTCCCACTTCACAAGTTTATTTATTTATTTTTGAAGGATTTATAAAATTCTCAATTACAAATAATTGTCACTACACCTCACGGTGTTAAGTACACATTTGGATTATTTCCAATCTTATATTATCTCTCTCCTTTCGGTTCTTACCAAAGTGGAGTTGAGATATATTGGCGCTACACTTCTCTTTACACATTACCTTTACAAATATTTTTTGTGTGTTGGCCGCCCACCTTTTCACCTTTTTACAAGTTTGCGCAATATTTTCACACACACTGCATTCTTGCGATGGCCGCTAGGTGGCGTTCCCGTTGTGCTCAGCGTATAGTATGCAAATTGCATACTAACACCAATTCACAACGTTGCGCGAGCCCTGCATACGCAATTTACGTCGTTTCCGTACGACGTTTTTTGCGTAAGGCTGCCCCTGCTATTAGCAGGGGCAGCCAATGTTACGTATACCCGTCGTTCCCGCGTTGCGAAATTTTAAATTTACGTACTTTGCGTACGTGATTCGTGAATGGCGCTGGACGCCATTCACGCTCACTTTGAAGCAAATGTCGTCCTTGCGACGTCATTTGCCGCAATGCACGTCGGGAAAGTTTCCCGACGGATCATGCGCTCTACGATCGGCGCGGGAACGCGCCTAATTTAAATGATTCCCGCCCCCTACGGGATCATTTAAATTGCGCGCGCTTACGCCGGGCATTTTGCCGGCGCGTCCGCGCAATTTACTGAGCTACTGCTCCGTGAATCGAGGGCAGCGCAAAAAAATTGCGGGGGCGCAGGGCAAAAACGTTGCCCTGCGCCTCCGTAAAAAAAACGCAATTGTTACTGAATCCGGGCCAGTGTTATTAGGAAACTGGTGTATTACATCTTTTAGTACTGATGAGAATAATCAAAGCATTACTAGTAGTCTAGGAGCTAGGCAAACGAATAATTGGAAAATATTAAGCAGAAATATGGCACACAAATTTTACAGTATGGACATCAAATTGGCAAGGCGGAAAATCATTATAACGACTTCATCTAAATGTGCATATGCTTAAAGCGGAACTAAACCCTCCTATCGTATAAGAATCAGTTTGATCTTCAAATGCAATGATGCTGCACATGGGATCGGTTATGAAACCAAACATTTGATGGTTTGACAGTTTGGTTAAGAACCAATGTGGCAGTTACATTCCTGGCACGTGCCAGGAATGTAACTTTTTTGACACAGGATGGGTTTAGTTCCGCTTTAATATGTATGTGTTTTCAATGTACCTCACAACCCCTTTATGGTCACAACTTTACTGTAAGTACCAAATAATTGGATATGTAATAGCATTGAAGTCAATGAAAATGAAAATAATTTGTTCTGCATTGACTTTAATGGAATGCAGTACCAAATGTGGCCAGAGGTGGGGGGCGCCAGAGAGCACCAAAAAGGCTGAAAAGGCTGACTTTGGCTCGTTTCCTGCGCCCCGGACCCTCAGGGCAAATTAGGTACTGCAGGCCTATTTTCAGTTCTGCTCGGCTTCTGCGTCCCCGTACCTCAGGCCAAATGAGGTACTGCAGGCCTATTTTGTCTCTGCTCTGCTTCTGTGTCCCCGTACCTCAGGCCAAATTAGGTACTGCAGACCTATTTAGCTTGAATTCTGCTCGTCTTGCGAGTCAACACTCGCAAACCGAGTCAGAATCTTTTTTAAAAAGTTGCTCGGAAATCAAAATGTTCTCAAACCAACTTACTCTTAAACCGAGGTTCCACTGTACTATTTTATAAATAAATGGATACAAACATATCTAAATTGTGCTCACGTATGAATATACCAAACCGCATATCATTCTATTCCAATCAGCGGATCAACAACCCTTGGTGTTCCTCTTCTTGGTATAACTCAAAAGAAAATTTCAAATAATTGTGTAATGCTGTAAAGATTAACACTGCAACCATATAAATAAATTAAATCACGATTAAAATAAGAAAATTGAAATATCATTAACCACATAACCCCCGGACCATAGTGCTGCCCAAAGACCAGAGCACTTTTTGCGATTTGGGACTGCGTCGCTTTAACTGACAATTGCGCGGTCGTGCGACGTGGCTCCCAAACAAAATTGGCGTCCTTCTTTTCCCACAAATAGAGCTTTCTTTTGGTGGTATTTGATCACCTCTGCGGTTTTTATTTTTTGCGCTATAAACAAAAATAGAGCGACAATTTTGAAAAAAAATAATATTTTTGACTTTTTACTGTAATAAATATCCCCCAAAAATATATAAAACAACATTTTTTTCCTCAGTTTATGCAGATACGTATTCTTCTACATATTTTTCGTAAAAAAATCGCAATAAGCGTTTATTGATTGGTTTGCGCAAAAGTTATAGCGCTTACAAAATAGGGGGTATTTTTATGGCATTTTTATTAATATTTTTTTTTTTACTAGTAATGGCGGCGATCAGCGGGAGCTGTGTGTGTAAACAAGCAATCGCGGGTGCCCGCACGGGAGTCACGGACTTTAATGACGTTAATGTACGGGCTCTCGCCCAGGAGAGCCGACCTGCCGCCGTAGAATGACGGCGGCTGGTCGGCAAGTAGTTAAATGCATTTCCCTGGCAATTTTAACAATTGTGTAAGGGAAAACATTACTTTTTTAAGTGTAATGCAGTCTTTTTCCTAGTGTATCCTTATAGAATGTATTCAAAATATTCTAATTGCTTTCCCTTAAACACTGAACTGGCCATGGAGAACTTTGGGCCTGTTACCAATTCAACATGAGCCCCCTACTATAGTGGGAATGTCCTTATTAATACAAACAGGTGGACTTTCTTCTTCATTACAAACGCAAACCGTAATGGGTCAGTTTAAATTTTATTATGCATTTTAAACATACTAATAATGTTTTCTTTAGAAACTGAACTAGTAGGGGGGGTCCATGTATGCACTGAGCCAAGTCGTAGAGAACAATGCTTATGACTCTCTTAAAGCTGTTGTAAAGTTTAAATTATTTTATTTATTTTTTAAAATACTAAACATGTTCTATTTACATGCTCTGTGTAGTGGTATGTGTCAGAGCGGCACCAAACCTTCTCTTCTGGGGTCCCTCGCTAGCACTCTCAGTTCCTCCTCTTCTTATGGTGGCACACGTGCAGGTTCGCTCCCAAGCTGAACTGTGTGTGTCCTGCCCCCTCTTTCTTCTCACAGGATTTGATTGACAGCAACAGGAGCCAATGTTTCCCACTGCTGCCTCCGTGTACTGTGAGGAGAGAGAGAGGAGAGTGCCTACAGATGGGCACAGCGCTGGATTGAGTGAGGACACAGGGAAGAGTTTTTGAAGGGGTTGGGAGCATACAAATCCTGGGATATTTTTACCCTAATGCAGGGAATGCATTTAAATATAACTAAAGGCAAAACTTTTTATTTAGTTTTGGATAGAGTGCAGAGGCATAAGAATGCTTGTCAGTTTTTATTGCTGTTTGTGCCCCTGTTAAGGAGACTTATTCTCTCTATTTGTCCTGTTTACTATTATTATTGAAAGTCAAAGTAGAAGAAAATCCCAAATTTGGGGTTGTCTCCAGAAAAGTAACAGAGTGGAAATTTTCAAATGGGGGCACTAGTTCTGGTGACTTGGGGAATTCATTTAATTTGTAGGGATTTCCCCTTACTTCCTGTTTGGAAATGGGACAAAAAGTGAAAGGAAATCCACAATGGGACACAGATGGCAGAAAAAAAAAATCTGACAGGAGTTATACTATTCCCTTGCTTTATCCAAAATGAAAAAAAAGTTTTGCCCATAGTCCTACTTTAGGGTAAAAAAAATTGTTGATTTACTAAAGGAAAATAGTGTGTTACTTTGCAACTGAAGATGGCTTTTGGGGAATTTACTTCAGAACTTATTAAAAGTGGCAAAATGTCACTTTGGAAAGTGTAGCCTATCATGGACAAGAAAAACGGACAAGAAAAACAAACAAACATTTTTTTGGCTTGCAGAGCTTCACCTCACTCACTAAACTCTGGAAAATTCCCTTGCAAAGTGCAACTTTCCTTGGAAAGAGAACAGCTTGTTTCCTTTTAGTTAAACGGGACCTTCCCCCTCCCAAGGAAGTTCCCGCCTCTCCACCCCTCAGGAGAGATACAATTTGTTTCCCTTTTGTTTACGTCTTTTTTATTTTTTTCACTTGCTTTAGGCAATAGACGTGCCCAATGTGCTTCCCAGGATATATACATCACATACCCCAGGAGGCAGAACCTTTTATTGAAGAACGGGAGGAGGGGGTGGGCCCATCGTCACATCATCAAGAAGCCTGCACACTGAACCCAGAAGAGCCAGCGGGCCTCTTCATGACGTCAGCGAGAACATGGTGGT
The DNA here is from genome assembly GCF_905171775.1 of Rana temporaria. Lineage (NCBI taxonomy): Eukaryota > Metazoa > Chordata > Amphibia > Anura > Ranidae > Rana > Rana temporaria. Next base: position 402,535,013 of record NC_053490.1, read on the forward strand.
GCAGGACGGAGCTGTGGCCGGGCATGAGATGATCTCAGTGGGTCAATGCTGGATCCACTAGATGGGCGAGTATCTGAAATGTGCACATACCACCATCCGGTAAATGGGGCAAAAAAATGGGGAGATCGGCCGCAGTTCCTTTTTAATTAACCACATAGCCCATAATTGTGACAACACAGGCTGTCCCTATCTAAAATTCTATGGGAGATTTAGATGAGAGAACTGGGACACAAGCTTATTTACATTCTCACAGTTTTACTATTTATTCTTTAAAAGTGTGTCTTGGTGCCTCCTCTGTATTAATGGGTCTGTGAAAAAGCTTTCTTGGTGGAGTTCTTCGTTGGCGAAAAGGGAAAATTGTACACATGATATGAATCAGCCTTAACATTATTTCACTTTCCATCCCTACCACTCAAAATATACGGTAAGTGCAATTCTCTGGGCCTCTAGTAATTAGGCAAAGAAAGTCAGAAACAAGCCTTATTCCACAAGCATGGTGGTACCTTTATAATCTGTGCCATTAGCTGTTCCAAGTTCACTGCTCTCCTTTTTACAAGATGTTCAGTCTAAGGCTGGTCAAATAAGAAAAGAAATGTTGCGCTAGATATTAGTCAAATATGAATACTGGACAGATCATATGCTGATCAATAAGTTACATACAGTCTTATCAAACAGATAAAAGATCATAAAAAAAATATATATTTTTTTATCTGTTTTTTTTATCAGTTTTTTTTTTTTTTTTAAATCTGTTTGATAAGACTGTATGTAACTTCTTGATCAGCATATGATCTGTCCAGTTTTCATATTTGACTAATATCTAGCGCAACATTTTTTTCTTATTTGTCTATTGCTTTTTTTGCTGTAGTGCTATTTAGCAATTTTAGTTTTTCAGCTGATATTGTCATTTTTAGGACTAATTTATATCCAGAGGCACTTACGGTTTATATATTTAAGGCTGTCATACTCTAGCCAGAGGCTGAATGAGAGAAATCTATTGATTCCCCCCGATCACAGCCATCTACCTCCATCTCTCAATGCCAGCTATCGTACTCTGACAGCTGAAACCCGTTACTGTCAGACTACCCTAATAATGGCTGCAGCTGATTGGCTGTAGATACTGTTCAGCCAACAATTTTCCATCTATCTCTCTCAAAGGATGTTAAGAAAAGTGGCACCATTTTTATGGAGTGGCATGACCCCCACAGGCAGGATGGGCTACCCTGTGCATGTACAGATGCTCCTATGCAACACTTGGGGTGCCCCCCCCCCCCCATCTCCCTGGCTTTTTTTAAAAAAGACTTGTGGAGATACAGCTCCATGTTCGAGTTATACTGTTTACCACTGATTTTGTATTTTTCTATTATGAATGGCCCTGTTTTTGGCTTAATGTTGCTTTTTGCTCTACCCTGGATTTTCCTGGATTTTTGTTAACCTTAAAAAAAGCTTTAAATTCAGAACTAAAATATTGTACAAAATGTAAAGTGAGGTAATAATTGGGTGATTAACAAAAAAAATATTTGACTGTAGCTCAGCTGATTTAGCAAATGAACCCTATGATATACCGTATTTATCAGGGTATAACGCGCACTTTTTTCCCCTGAAAATCCGGGGAAAATCGTGGGTACGCGTTATACGCCGATCCCGCTTCCCTGTGGTGTCCTCCCCACTGTGTTTTTCAGCCGATCCCCGCGCTGTGTTTGAACCACTCCGCCGACATATATCGAGCGCAGTACACTTGGGTATACTCGGGCAGGCTCGTCTCCGCTCGCGTCCTGTACGTCCTTTACTCGAGAGGAGCCGAGCCTGCCCGAGTATACCTGAGTGTACTGCGCTCGGTATATGTCGGCGGAGTGGTTCAAACACAGCGCGGGAAGCGGGGATCGGCTGAAAAACACAGCGGTGAGGAGACCACGATGGCCGCAGAAGGACGCCAGACCGGACAAGGCCATGATGGACGCCGGGCAAAACACCGACGAGGGGCATCCAAAACTAAGTATTTTTTTTTTTTTCCAGGAATTTTCCTTCTAGGTTGGGGGTGCACGCTATACGCCGGGGCGTGTTATATGAAGATAAATACGGTACTTTCAAATAAGTCTTAGGCCTCGTACACACGATCAGTCCATCCGATGAGAACGGTCTGAAGGACCGTTGTCATCGGTTAACCGATGAAGCTGACTGATGGTCCATCACGCCTACACACCATAGGTTAAATAACCGATCGTGTCAGAACGCTGTGACGTAAAACACAACGACGTGCTGAAAAAAACGAAGTTCAATGCTTCCAAGCATGCGTCGACTTGATTCGGAGCATGCGTGGGTTTTTAACCGATGGTTTTGCATACTAACGGTCGGTTCTGACCTATCGGTTAGGCGTCCATCTGTTAAATTTTAAAGCAAGTTGGCTTTTTTTTGACCTAAGGTTAAATAACCTATGGGGCCCACACACGATCGGTTTTGACCGATGAAAACGGTCCATCAGACCGTTGTCCTCTGGCTAACCTATCGTGTGCACGAGGCCTTAGATTTACCAGTTTATAGAACCTATTAAAAAAATATAATGTTAGTCCAATAGCACACAAATCCTTATAAACAGGCTGAATATTATGGATTACGGTATATATTTGGTGACGTGAGCTACCATACTAAATTATCTCAAAGGCTCCATATCAGTATAATAAATGTCAGATAATCCATGTGGAATATTTACTGTTTATGCTTTCTGGTTTCATTTTGTCATACATCTGTAGAGCAAAAGCACCTGATGACCCTGGAGATTGCCGATAAAATTGTGAGAATGTTTCTATTTATTGGCTAACACATGAGAATGAAAATGAGACAGGCAGCAATAAGCAACTACGAATAAAGTGTAAAGACAACATCACGGTAAGAGCTTTTGGATAAGCTTAATGCACACTAACAGAAAAAAATGTGTTTATAGAAGCATTATTTAGAAAGGTCAGTGGAAACAAATTATTGCTTTTAACCCTCTAACTGCCATGCCTGCTGCACAGTTTGGTCCAGTAAAGGATGTTAAAAAAAAAATAGGATTTTTTGTACTCACCGTAAAAATCATTTTCTCTGTCGTCCATGGACGGACACAGCCTTCAAAGTTTTGGCATATGGGTTATGTTCCTGTTCATAGGAGAGGACTAGGAGTCCTCTCCTGTGAACAGGAACATAACCCACTTGTCAAGACTTGAGAAGGCTGTGTCCGTCCATGGACAATAAGAGAAAATAACAGACTTACTGGCCGGCTCACCAGGTAAAAATAAAGGAAAAAAGTCTAAAAAAGAAAACTTATACAATTCCTCACATTTAGGAATTAGTGAGCTAAAATGTATTACATTTTTGTTTTTGGGTTATTACTGCTTTAATCATACATTTCTTTAATTCTTAAATCTTTACATCCAACAAGAAGTAGATGACTGAAGTGAGTTTATGTAAATTTATGTGGAATTTCGATAAAAGAAAATTGATATTTTATTAGGTTATGAGCTGTTTGCATGAAAAAAATATTTTAATATTAAACTAAGAAGAAATTAAAGTAAACTTTGCATATATGTAATTTCCTTCTTTAATTTCTTTACAGTGAATCCTTATTGATGCTGTCAATGTTTCTCTGTATGCGCCCCAGTGGGGCCTATTAACCATATTCCACAAACTTGAAAAAGAGTATGTTACTCGTTCTTCTGATTCAGTAGAAATGAAAACTGTGTAGAGTCAAAAATAAAAAGGCAATTAAAGTATAATTATTAAAGCATCATTCTATAGAACAAGGATAGCTCTTTGATCTATCAGAAGTGCCCTCTTATTTAATGAAATAACTTTAAAATAAGTAGGGAAAGACACAAAAAGGGTCATAAAAGTAAACATTCTTAATGCAAAGGTTTAATAAGTTACAGATTTCTGTTTCTGAAATCATTTTTGTGAACTGGTTCTGGAGATGCTTGATATTTTCCTCTATCCATTTTCTCCAGTACTTGCGACTTACTCATTCACTACAGAAATTAGTTTCACATAAATTATATTATCTTTACAAAAATGTTTCAGGGATCTGCAATTTCCTTCAGCCAATCCAATAGTTAATATATTATTGACTAGGATAAAATAGATGTCACCAAACCCTCATACTAAAGACTGCTATGGCCCATTCAACTATCTTATGTTATATCTTTAAAGAGTCCACACACTAATCTGGGTTGAAAAATTGGCCATAGCAGCCATTGAGAGCCGGTTCACACAGGGGCAGCACGACTTGCCGAGTAACTCAGCAGGGCGACCTGCCCAGGACTTCAGATGCGACTTGCAAAATGACTTCTGTACTGAAGTCAATGCAAGTCGCCCTGAAGTCTTCCCAAAGTAGTACAGGAACCTTTTTCTAAGTCGGAGCGACTTGAGTCTTTGTTAATCTTTGAAGGCATCAAAAGCAAACTCAAATTTTGTATCTGCGGAAACAAGATCCCCAGCTGCAACACACAACAGCTAAGGAGTCAATCGCAACTCTCCACAGAGACCTCCATGTCCCGAATTCCCAGCTAACCCACAGTTAACTGGAGGCCAAATCAAAGATGGACCCTGCACTGGAATTCTTCAACGCCTCCAGAGACCCCCAACTGCCAGGCCACTTTGACCCTTGAATCATCCACAGATCAGGAAAAAAATATCAGGACGGGAGGGTGGGAGGTTCCTTCTCCTTCAGCCAATTCTATAATATAGTTAAACATGGTATACAAAAACCATCAAAGAAGACTGCCTCCAATAAGTGGGTGGAAAAAATCAGGCACACCAAAACTCAGCTGAGTCATCTGAGTTCTGGTATGACTCTACACGTTCTGTAGCAGGGTGCCATCTTGCCTGCTCCTTCCAGGGCCTTGCATTTATTGTTTTTCGGGCCTTTGTGTTCTGGAATATCATTGTGGATATTAGCAAAATCCCAGAGATACTGGAAACCAGTAGAGTGATGTTGTGATGCAAATGATTGGCTGAAATGTGCAGGGCACATTTCAACTAATCACAATAATACTCAAGAGAACAAAGGAAAGCAACAAACCTGGTATGAAAAACTGTATGCGAGGCCTTGCATCCCCCAAGAATTGCTTTTTAAATGATTGCAGTAATTGTGTTTGTTTAGCATCTTGGTTTCTAGCCATTAAATGCACATTGAGAGCTATTAGATGAAGACTAATTAACATTCACAATAACATTCAAGCTGTGTATTGATTTGAAACATGCAATTTGCTTTCTGACATCAAGCGTCTGTTTCCCAGGTGTGTAAGGCGGCGACCTGGTCGCCTGGTCACACTTTCACTAAACTTTACAAGTTGATGTGAGTGCATCTTCGGAGTTTTGCAGGCGGCTGTTTAGAGTTACAACTTCTCAGTTGAGGAGCTCGGTTTTGTTTTGGGGTGAAGTTTAATTTTATGCTGTTCCCACCCCTCATTTTGACACTGTTTTGGGACGTCCCACTTTGTCAAGACTAAGGCTGTGTCCGTCCATGAACGAAAGAGAAAATAAGATTTTATACGCACCATAAAATCTTTTTCTCTGAGTTAATGGACGGACACAGCACCCACCCCTCTTTTTTTAAGTTTGTACTGCTAGTTACGAACTGAGCTGCTCGGTGCAGGCTAAGGGGATATAGCCAGTAGGACCGCCCCCTGGGCGGGGCTGTTCATCTTTGAAGTTGTTAACACTTTCTGCCTAGTCACTCCTAAAGGAAGGCTAATACCCACGTTGTCAAGATTAAGACTGTGTCCGTTCATGAACTCAGAGAAAAAGATTTTACGGTGAGTATAAAGTCTTATTTTTTTTGGGTGGGAGGAGAGAGTAGGTACCTGCTTTTTACAGGTATGTGCTCCCACCCCTCTTTGCCCTTTGCCCTCCTCTCTCTTCACCTGCAGCTTTCTGGGACACTCTCAGTGGGGGCACCCAATGAACAGGAGGGGCCAAGAGCGCTGCTGGGGGACCTCAGAAAGGAGGATCGGGGCCGCTCTGTGCAAAACCCTTGCACAGAACCGGTAAGTATGACATGTTTGATATTTAAAAAGAAAAAAACTAATCTTTACAATCACTTAAAGCATTGAGGATACAACCTGGAGGCTGACTTGTTTCTTGGTGTTTGCGTTTTTTTAGCAAAACAATACTCCCACAGAAGTTTATGTCTCAAACCGCATTTTTCAGAGTTAGAGCGTTTTTTGCAGCTGAAAAACTCCTCTTCAAGCACACTAGTTCTGGGGATTTTTTTCCAGACAGATTCCAGGAAACAACAGTCCCAAATGTAACGCTTGCATAATTCAGGAAGTTTTAGAAAGAGAAACGGATCTCCAGCAAAATATTTACCCAGCCAGCAATAAAACAGTAGCCTCGATCTATACTCTTTAATTAAAACCCGTGGTATATCAGATAAAAAAGAAATACAAATAATTCTGTACTATACCATCTTGATAAAGCCCAAAACCAGGAAATCACGAGAACACGCTTCCCGCAGGCCCCCCTCGGGAAGAATTTGTGATCACTGTGTCCCTTGGATACAGCCAATCACAGATCGTGGTGAATGGCCAATTACAGAGGAAAGGACAGAAATCTGTGACAACAGTGAGTTTACTTTGCTACTCTTCAGTGCTTTACTGTGCCCATCAGTTTCACATAGTGGCCAGTGGCCACCAGTGTCAGACAGTGCCCATCAGTACTGCTTCATCACTGCTGCCTCATCAGTGCATTAACAGTGCTGCTCATCAGTGCCGCTTATCAGTGCTGCCTCATCAGTGGAACCTCATCAGCGCCAATCAGTGTAGCTGATCAGTGCCGGCTCACAAGTACTGCATATCCATGCACATTTATGCTGGTTATCAGTGCACATCAGTGCTGCCTTTTCAGTGGAACCTAAACCTACATCCATCAGTACCATCAGGTGTTCGAGGGCTTTCACACTGGAGTGGTGCATCAGGAAAAGTCCTGCCAGCAGCTTCTTTGAAGCGCATTAGCAGCAGTGAACTCGCTGCTGCTAATGAGCTCCTGCCCATTGAAATCAATGGGGCAGCGCTGCCATACCGCTGGCAATACGCCGCTGTAGCGGTGCATTGCGGATGGGTTTAACCCTTTCTCGGCCGAAGCAAGGTTAAAGGCGCCGCTATAGGCAGCAGCAGCGTGAAAGGGGTCTTAGTTCTACTTGGGGATGAGGAATAAGGTGTAATATCTAATAGCTAGATTCAGGTAGGGGCGTGCAACTATAAGGCGGCGTAGCCTAGCGTGTTTACACTACGCCGCCATAAGTCAGAGAGGCAAGTACTGTATTCTCAAAGTACTTGCCTCCTTACTTAGGGCGGCGTAGCGTAAATGCGGCGGGCGCAAGCGCGCCTAATTCAAATTTGGCTGAGGGGGCATGTTTTATGCTAATATGCTTTGACCCGACGTGAGTGACTTTTTTCTAAACTGCGCATGCGCCGGACGCCTACATTTCCCAGTGTGCATTGCGGCTACGTCCGCCGTACGGGCCTATTGATTTCGACGTGGACGTAAATGACGTAAATCCCTATTCACAGACGACTTACGCAAACAACGTAAAAATTTCGAATTTCGACGCGGGAACGGCGGCCATACTTAACATTACTATTCCATCTATTTGATGGAATAACTTTAGGCCTGTAATGCGTTACGTAAACGGCGTAAAAGTACTGCGTCGGCTAGGCGTACGTTAGTGAATCGGAGTATCAAGTAATTTGCATATTCTACGCCAACCACAATGAAAGCGCCACTTAGCGGCCAGCCTCAATATTGCAATCTAAGATAGGACGGCGCAAGCCGTCCTATCTTAGATATGTTTAAGCGTATCTCTGTTTGAGAATACACTTAAACATAAGTCGGCGTAGATTCTGAGTTAGGTCGGCTTATCTACTGATAAGCCGGCCTAACTCTTACTGAATCTACCTATAAGTTCTTGCTCCGGCAGGCTCCCTCCAGGCTGATAAGGCTATTTTATTGATTCACAGAATTTAGCTTTATATTTGAAATATAAAGTTACTCAAAACATACATATTACTGTAGTTCAGAAGGCGATAGAGTTAAAGTGGAGACAAATGTTTAATTTACCGTATCCTAAAGGAAAGCAAGTCTAAACGTCTCTGTGGGATGAAAAATGTAACAAGTGACATAGTGAAGATTAATTGAAATTGATTCTAGGTTCATAATATGAAATGGAATTTTCTCTGCATGTAGTCTTGAAGATGCATTGCCTTGTATGCTAGGTGCAATTTATTAAAGTCAATTTGAATAGATAGGGGTTTTATTAAAGTGATCCGGCAATGCATTGTCAACAAGAGGAAACACCACAGACGCCTTCTTACCCATATTAGCCAAAATCCTTTACTGTGGCTCTTTCCAATTTTTTTTTCACTGGGACCTGATGTAAATAACTCCAAAAAAACAATGGACAGTAAAAATTATTTAAACTTGAGATATAGATTCTTTCACAAAACGGTGGTGATGGTACAGGAAACTCATGTTCTGTGCGCATTTCTGCACCACATAAAAGAAAGTACATTTGTTTTAATATACAATTTATATATATATTTTTTTAATATACATTTTGTACAGGGGGACCCTTCTGCCAGGAGGGCTCAGAGAAATTTTGCCCTCTTATAAATCCAGCCCTGGTTCCCATAAAAGGAAGTGGAAGAAAATCTCCCCAACTGACCAACAATCTCTTTTCTATCTGAAACCCACAAAAAATAAAAAATAAATGCTATAGGTACAATTAGGGGGACTCTTTATAAAGGCTTTCAGCCAAGGTTCACACATTTTTCTACTTGAATTCAAATTACCTATTGTCAAATTCCTCCTTTCAGCATACTAATAATTGAATATTAAGATTTGTGGTTTTGATCAGAGATTTTGGCTGATAATGCTCTTGCTGCAAAATAATTTCAAACTTCAAATGATGTCTCAGTAAGTAAAAGAAAGTAAAGCACATATATGGTTAAAATGCAAATTGATATATTTGCTTCCATGTTGTATTTCAATTACCGTATTTCTAGCCTACTTGCCTACAGGGCACTTAGACCCCCTTCCTGCCCAGGCAATTTTTCAGCTTTCATCACTGTTGCACTTTGAACGACAATTGCGCGGTCATGCTACACTGTACCCAGATGAAATTTGTATAATGTTCTTCACATAAATAGAGCTTTCTTTTGGTGGTATTTAATCACTGCTGTGTTTTTTTTTTTTACAAAAAAAAAGACGAAATATTTTGAAAAAAAATGTTTTACTTAGTCTCTGTCAGTAAAGTTTGTAATGTAGTATTTTTTCTCCTTCACTGATGTGCGCTGATGAGGGGGAACTGATAGGCTGAACTGGTGGGCATTGATGAGGTGGCACTTATGGGCACTGATGAGGCGACACTTATGGGCACGGATGAGAAGGCACTAATATGCCGCACTTATGTGCACTGATAGGTGGCACTGATAGGCGACACTGATAGGCACTGTTAAGTGGCACTGATGGGCACTAATAGTTGGTACTGGTAGGCAGCACGGATAGGCTGTACTAATGGGCACTGATAGGCATTGATGCGTGACACTGATGGTCATTGATGGACAGCAGTGATGGCCATTGATGGGCATCACTGATATAGGCACTGATAGCCAGCACTGACTGGCATTACTAATGGGCACTGATTGGTGGCACTTGTGGGCAGTGGTGGGCACTAATTGCTGGCACTGGTGGGTACTGATTGGTGGCACTGTTGGGCACTGATGGGCACACACTCTGTCAGTGTGAGGCGAGGAGCGCCGATTACCGGAACCTCCATGTTTACATGTGACTGGTTGTGATTGGACACGGCTCTTTACAGGGATCGGGGTCGGGCCATGTTCTAGCAACACGACGCGGCAGTGATTGCTGCGATGCGTGCCCCCGTCATATGATGTCATCCCAGGATAAGAGCCGCACTGCCCCTCCATCATTTGATGGTGGGCAGGCGGCAACTGGTTAATCTAAATGATATTGAAGTTTGTAAACTTACTTTGTGAAAATTCCCACACCTTTACTTTCTGGAATTCTGTGACACGTATTCACTATGCCCTGTGAGTAGACACTGCTGTGTCACACATTTTACGGAGCCTGCCTTCTGAACTACAGAGGCACTTAGAGGAGGAGTTTCAGGTGGAGGAGTCCTTACAGGACTCACAACTTGAAGGCAGCAAAGTACTACCATGGGATATGTAGTCCTTGGTAATTGAAAGTAAACAGCAGGAGAAGCTGCAAAGCAGGCAGGGAATCCAGGAAGTTCATGGAAGATTTGGCCATCAGACAGGCAGGACTCAAAACATGAAAGGAGATTTGTCAAGTAAACTTATATTGAATTGTCAAATATAACTATTGTTTGTATTGCTATTACAACACTGATGTTATAGAATGAAAGTGTATGTTGCCTTAAAGTGGAATTCCAGTCATTGTGAGTTTATTAAAACTCAGCAGCTACAAAAAGTGTAGCTGCTGACTTTTAAGAAACACATACTTACCTGTCCCACTGTTCTAGCTGTGCACCAGCAGTTTTTTTCCCTTTCTCCTCCCTTGGTGGCATCTCTACTATGGGCACGCATCCCCAGAAGTCTTCTAGGACCTGTTCCTGTATCCCAGAAGAATTCGTAAGGGAGGGGGAAGGAGAACTTCCACTTCCGATTGCCTAAGACAACTGGAACGGAAGTGGCTGTGGGTACCTGTCAAAATCGGGTACCCCCCTCCTCCCTCAGTTTAAGCTCAGTTTCACCATCAGGAGCTGGGGAGGAGTCCTTAAAGCGGAAGTTTTACTTTTGGGTGAAACTCGCTTGAAGGACCCGCTCATATCAGATCACAGTACGGGAAACCCACGCTCTGTTTATGTTCTGCACACCACATTTAAAGTGATTGTAAAGGTTTATTTATTTTATTTTTTTAAATAACAAACATGTCACACTTACCTTCTGGGGTCCCTCGGCGGCTGTCTCAGCTCCTCCTGGCAATAGCTAACCCCCTCTGGGAAGCTCTCTCCCAGGGGGGTTAGCTTGCGTGCGTCATACCCTGTCATACACTCGGCGTCCATAGACACAGAGTGTATGACTCGGTTCCGCCCCCCGCCGGTCGTGTCATTGGATTTAATTGACAGCAGCGGGAGCCAATGGCTAAGCTGCTATCAATCTATCGAATCAACGCCAAGACTCCATAGAAAAGAGGACGCTGGGGGATGCACACAGCAGGTGAACGGACTCAGGTAAGTTTTCACCTTAAAGTGGAGTTTCATCCAAAAACTCAATTTTTAACATTAGATTGAGGCTTGTTTTGTGAAGGGGAATCGGATGTTTTTTTTAAATCGAAGCAGTACTTACCGTTTTAGAGATAGATCTTCTCCGCCGTTTCCAGGTATAGGCTGCGGGACTGGGCGTTCCTATTTGATTGACAGGCTTCCGACAGGCTTTCGACGGTCGCATACAGCGCGTCACGATTTTCCGAAAGTAGCCGAACGTCGGTGCGCAGGCGCCGTATAGAGCCGCACCGACGTTCGGCCTCTTTCGGCTACTCGTGACGCGATGTATGCGACCGTCGGAAGCCTGACGGAAGCCTGTCAATCAAATAGGAACGCCCAGTCCCGAAGACCATACCCGGAAGCGGCGGAGAAGATCTATCTCTAAAACGGTAAGTACTGCTTTGTTTTTAAAAAAAACACCCGATTCCCCTGTGTTAGCTTTATTAAATTTTTATTTCACACTTTTTCCTTGTTGGGGAGATTTTTTTCTACTTCCTGTTATGGAGACGCAACAGGAAGTGGGAGTAAAACTGATCACTGGAACACAAATTATACTAAGATTTCCCCTTCACCTTCTGATCTGGTCACAGCTAGTAATGCTTTCGCTTTATGTCCTAGGGTGACAGCCGAACTGAGCAGTGTTGTCACCCTAGGACAGGGAGTGTGTGTGTTGGATATACATAACACCTTCCTCTCTTCTCTATAACAGGGGGAGGTGCTTAGTGGTCCAAAGTAGGGCTGCAACTAACTTTTCATAATCGATTAGTTGGCCGATTATTGTTTCGATTAATCGGATAATCTTAAAAAAAAGTGTGGTGTACAATTTAGTTAATATGTAATTAAAAAAAAAAGGCAATTTATTCTTAAATATCCATATGCAGTGGTAAATATAATTAACCAACTACAGTAATTGTAATGCCTTCTATTACCTCCACTTTCTCTGGGTTCAGATGCTGATCTTCCCTGCACAGAGTCTTTAAAGTGATTTTTTTTTTTTTTAAACATACTTGTTATACTCACCTGCTCTGTGTAATGGTTTTGCACAGAGCAGCCCAGATCCTCCACTTCTGGGGTCCCTCACCGATGCTTCTGGCTCCTCCTGCCTTCAGAGTGCCTCAATAGCAAGCTGCAAAGTATAGTATAGAGCGCCCACTATGGCAAGGTAAAAATACTTCTGTCTTTAGAACCACCCACTTTCTGCCCAGGACTACATGTCCCATGAGGCATTGCTCCTCACACTTTCACATTCACAAATTCTCAGGCACTTAGTGACATGTATGGATGGTGTACTGAGCTGTATGTGTGCTGCACTGTATTTCCTGATATGTAAACAAATAATGCATACTATATGCAGGCAAACTAATCAACTGGCCGATTAATCGATTATGAAAATAGTTGACAACTATTTTCATAATCGATTAGTTTTCGATTAATCGATTAGTTGTTTCGGCCCTAGTCCAAAGAGACAGCAGGGAAGAGAGTACATGACATTTTAGCTGACACGATTTCGGGCTGGATAAACAGCTATTTTTTTGCCTAGGCGAACAGATATAATAAAATGCTTTTGAATGGTATATTTAACAGACCAAAAAAGGAGCAAATAAGAGGAATTTATTGTTAATGCTTACATACACATCATATATGACTTCACTTTGTTCTACATTGCCTCCTCGTAGCGTTTGTCAATTTAATATCATTTATTTGAATTAAGCTCCGTTTTCTCATATTTCATGCTCTGATTGCACAGTGCAGACAATTTCATTTTCAAGAGTTGAAAGGATTTGGGAGTCAGCTCATTTACTCATGCAGAAAGTAGTCTGCCAACGTAAAATAAAGGGTAATCGGAGGTCTTTTGCTGGGAAAAAAAGCAAAACCTAAAATGCTAAAGTCATTCTACTAGTGACCCATGTAACAGCACATCTATTCATGCAGTTTACGCAGCACGGGCCAGATTCACGAACGAGTTACGCTGGCGTATCTATTGATACGCAGCGTAATTTAAAAGTTGCGCCGTCGTATCTCTGCGCGGTATTCTGGGAACAAGATACGCCTGAAATATGGCTTCAGCCGACCGACATAAGTCTTAGTACGCCGTCGTATCTAGGGTGCATATTTACGCTGGCCTCTAGGGTCGCTTCCATAGATTTACGTGTCAAATATTTAAATGAGCTAGATACGCCGATTCACAAACGTACTTGTTCCCGCTACGCCGTTTACATAAGGCTTACGTCCGGCGTAAAGTTACCCCTGATATATGAGGCGTAGGTAATGCAAAGTATGGACGTCGGAACGAGCGTATCTTTTTACGTTGTTTACGTAAGTCGTATGTGAATGGGGCTGTGCGTAGGTTACGTTCACGTCACAAGCATTGAGCCGGCGTATATTATGGAGTAAATTCGACATGATACTGAGCATGCGCGCGCATGCGCTGTTCGTTAGGCGCGTCATTCACGTGGGGTCACAATTCATTTCCATACAACACGCCCCCTACCAGCCTACTTTGAATTACGCGGGCTTACGCCGGCACATTTACGCTAGGCCGTCGCAACTTACGGAGCAAGTGCTTTGTGAATACGGCACTTGCCTGTCTAAGTTGCGGCGGCGTAAATAGGATACGCTACGCCCAACTAAAGATACGCCCAGGTACGTGAATCTGGCCCCACGTGTCCTATATGTTGCTATGCCTTGAAAATTGATCAGGCTGGGTGGCTATATTGGGAGGATCATTCATTAACTTGAGCTGAATAACTATAACACAATAAAAAAAAAGGATATATAAATATATATAGAGATATATATATATATATATATATATATACACACACACACACACACACACACACATACATACATACATACATACATACACACACACACACACACACACACACATACATATACATACTTATACACACACACACACACACACACACACACTTGTGTTTATAAGTTTACATACCCTGGCAGAATTGATGATTTCTTGGCCATTTTTCAGAGAATATGAATGATAACACAAAAACATTTTTCACTCATGGTTAGTGTTTGGCTGAATCAACTGTGTTTACTCTTTTTAAATAATAAATGTTAACAGAAAGTACCCAAATTACCCTGATCAAAAGTTTACATACCCTGGAACGTTTGGCCTAGGTACAGACATAGAAGGTGGCACACACAGGTTAAAATGGCAATTAAAGGGTAATTTCCCACATTTGTGGCTTTTTAAACCACAATTAGTGTCTGTGTATAAATAGTCAATGAGTTTGTTAGCTCTCACCTGGATGCACTAAGCAGGCTAGACACTGAGCCACGAGGAGGTAGAAAAGAACAGTCAAAAGACTTGCGTAACAAGGTAATGAGACTTCACAAAGATGGAAAAGCATATAAAAAGATATCCAAAGCCTTGAATATGCCAGTCAATGCTGTTCAATCACTTAATAAGAAGTGGAAAATGTAGGGATCTCTTGATACCAAGCCAAGGTCAGGAAGATTGAGAAAGATTTCAGCCACAACTGCCACATAATCTGTTCGGGATTCAAAGAAAAACCCACAGGTAACCTCAGGAGAAATACAGGCTGCTCTGGAAAAAGATGGTGTGGTTGTTTTTATTGCATTAAGGTGAAATCCTTAAGGCTTTATAACCACTTTAACTCTAAACTGATAACCTGTAAAGGTTTAAAGCTTCACCTATGGAGAAGTTTTAGTACTTGCTTGGCATCTATTTACTTGAAGCCACCCAATCTTATATTTAACAAAATAATTGGGTATGATGTGTTTGTTTTCACTAAAATCCAGTTTAACCACTTAAGGACCCCTTCACGCCGATATACGTCAGCAGATGGCACGGCTGGGCACATCCACGTACATGTACGTGGCTCTTTAAGCCCAGCCATGGGGTCGCGGGCGCGCTCCTGCGACCCGGTCCGAAGCTGCGGGACCCGCAGACCTGATCGCCGCTGGAGTCCCGCGATCGGTCCCCGGAGCTGAAGAACGGGGTGAGCTGTGTATAAACACAGCTTCCCCGTTCTTCACTGTGGCGGCGTCATCGATCGTGTGATCCCTTTTATAGGGATACACAATCAATGACATCACACCTACAGCCACACCCCCCTACAGTTGTAAACACACATGAGGTCACACATAATCCCATCAGCGCCCCCTGTGGTAACTCCCAAACTGCAATTGTAATTTTCACAGTAAACAATGCATTTTAAATGCATTTATTGCTGTGAAAATGACAATGGTCCCAAAAATGTATCAAAATTGTCCGAAGTGTCCGCCATAATGTCGCAGTCATGAAAGAAATTGCTGATCGCCACCATTCGTAGTAAAAAAAAATAAAATAATAAAAATGCAATAAAACTATCCCCTATTTTGTAAACGCTATAAATTTTGCGCAAACCAACCGATAAACGCTTATTGCGATTTTTTTTAACAAAAATAGGTAGAAGAATATGTATCGGCCTAAACTGAGGAAAAAATATGTTTTTTTTATATATTTTTGGGGGATATTTATTATAGCAAAAAGTAAAAAATGTTGAATTTATTTCAAAATTGTCGCTCTATTTTTGTTTATAGCGCAAAAAAATAAAAACCGCAGAGGTGATCAAATACCACCAAAAGAAAGCTCTATTTGTGGGGAAATTAGGACGCCAATTTTGTTTGGGAGCCAAGTCGCACGACCGCGCAATTGTCTGTTAAAGCGACGCAGTGCCGAATTGCAAAAACTGGCCGGGTGGAAATAGTGTAGATAAATTCCGTGAGGCATGCATGTAATGTGGGCAGTGGGGGCTTTTTGTGGGCATATGTAGTTGTGGTTTTATGTGGGTGTGGCTTAAGGGTGGGTGGAACACAAGGGGGCGGGGACACAGGGGGCCCCAGAATCTCTTATTGCCCAGGGGCCCCATGAGTTTTCAGTCCACCCCTGCAAGAGAGAATAAATTCAGTTCCTCCTCATAGCT
Source organism: Rana temporaria (assembly GCF_905171775.1). NCBI lineage: Eukaryota > Metazoa > Chordata > Amphibia > Anura > Ranidae > Rana > Rana temporaria. The sequence goes on from NC_053490.1 coordinate 402,551,249, forward strand.
GAGCTCCTCCATGCCTCTGATCAGTGTTGTTGCTCTTCTCTGCACTTTCTCCAGTTCCCCGATATCCTTTTTAAGAACTGGTGCCCAAAACTGAACTGCATATTCCAGATGAGGTCTTACTAATGACTTGTACAGGGGCAAAATGATATCTCTCTCAATATATATATATATGATAGCTGTGGACTTGCATCTGTCATTATTCAGTATTCTAGGATATGGATGATGAAGAACTGGGCAATGAGGCACTGGATTCCCTGGCACCTTTGACAGTAATAAAGTTGAATACTGAAAAACCTACAGATGAATCAGTAATTTATTTTGGTATAGATATTATCATGGATAAAGCAATACAAAAATAAATCCATCTAAATTAAATGCAAATCTTGAGGACACTGGTAAGATTCTCTGACCAAAACAATATCATGCCTCAGGAAATTTCATATATTATAGTCTGTAAACCATAACATGTAATACTCTCCAAAGCCCATAGTATGAAATGTAGCAGTTCTAAAGAAGATTCGCTACGGTATTAATATTATATGAAATAAAATAAATATTACTTTTATTAATAAAAAAAAATATTTTGTTTGCAACATGTTAGTCAACATTATTTTGCAAAAGACATGGTTTCCTTATATAGTTCTGAAAGTATATATTTTATGTACAAGGATGCGCTATTTGTATGCAAAGTAAGTCTGGCCCCAAGTTTTTATTGCGGAGGCATCTGTTCATTCAGCTTTCCTGTTATCATCTCTGAGCGGTAATGCCCATCTGTTCTAAAAACAACCCAACGATGAAAGGAACATATACAAATATGTTAGCACTGACTAGAGGACCATTTATAAAGATTTGAAAAAAAAAAAAAAAATCTGTGCCCTGAGATTCCAACATGGCAAATGTAAGAAAGTTAGTAACCCCAGTCCCGTTGAGTCACCAGTAGGGCAGGTGTACCTGAATCACGTTGGCAGAATGGCACGGCTGTGCACAATCACGTACCCGTACGTGATTGTTAAATGCCCAGCCGTGGGTCACGGGCGTGTCCGAAGCTCCGTGACCGCGGGACTCGCGGACCCGATCGCCGCTGGAGTCCCGCGATCGGTCCCCGGAGCTGAAGAACGGGGAGAGCTGTGTGTAAATACAGCTTCCCCGTTCTTCACTGTGGCACCGTCATCGATCGTGTGTTCCCTAATATAGGTAATCACAATCAATGACGTCAGACCTACAGCCACACCCCCCTACAGTTAGAAACACAGATGAGGTCACACTTAACCCCTTCAGCGCCCCCTTGTGGTTAACTCCCAAACTGCACTTGTCATTTTCACAGTAAACAATGCATTTTTAATGCATTTTTTGCTGTGAAAATGACAATGGTCCCAAAATGTGTCAAAATTATCCGATGTGTCCGCCATAATGTCGCAGTCACGAAAAAAATTGCTGATCGCCGCCATTAGTAGTAAAAAAAATAATAAAAATGCAATACAACTATCCCATATTTAGTAAACGCTATAAATTTTGCGAAAACCAAATCGATAAATGCTTATTGCATTTTTTTTTACCAAAATTAGGTAGACGAATACAGATCGGCCTAAACTGAGGAATTTTTTTTTTTATATATATTTTTGGGGGATATTTATTATAGCAACAAGTAAAAAATATTGAATTTTTTTCAAAATTGTCGCTCTATTTTTGTTTATAACGCAAAAAATAAAACCGCAGAGGTGATCAAATACCACCAAAAGAAAGCTCTATTTGTGGGAAAAAAAGGACGCCAATTTTGTTTGGGAGCCACGTCCCACGACCGCGCAATTGTCAGTTAAAGCGACGCAGTGCCGAATAGCAAAAAGGGGCCTGGTCCTTTACCTGCATTTTGGTCCAGGTCTTAAGTGGTCAGACAGCTTTGCAAAAGGTCATCATTGCCAGCCCTTACCCCTTAGCTGTAGTCTTTTAACAAAGGTGTTGAGTAGCTCCAGTTTGTTCAATACCGTTAGTGCCAAAGGTGGCAGTGCAGTCCTTATAGGGTAGAGGTTTATGTGCAATTGGCCTGTCTACTCCTGTGCCACTTTGGACCCCTTAACAGAGAAGTGAAAGCAAAGCTCCAAGACAGGAAAATTAAAAAATAAGTATTGGTTAAAAAAAAAAAAAAAAACACTATACTCACCTAGGTGGATGCCGCATTGGACTGATGAACGAACTACACTCCTGTGATCCATAGGAGAAGCACCGTCAAAAAAGCTTTAGCTATACTTCTCCTTTAAAGTGGATGTAAACCCACTCTCGTCCTTTCTAAACTACTGCCATAGTGCTGATCTATAAGGATATAGATGCCTCCTGCATGTATCCTTACCTGTCAAATGTCTCCCCTCTGTCTGTTATAAGAACTGAGAAACTGCAGATTCTGTGGGTGGGTCTGTTGTCTGGAGCTCGGTGGGTGGAGTTGTGATGTCAGTAGGCTCCCCACCCACTTCTACACTCCCCTTGTCAACATGCATTTTTCCTGTGTATTACTAACACTGAATTCTGCTATGATCACTAACATCCAGTCAAAATCCAGAAAAGTAACCACATGACTTCAGAAAGGAGAGGGGGTGGGAATTAAAAAATAATGCCGGTCTCCAAGCTAGTGCATGAGATATGTAAATAACCTGTCACTCACAGCAAGGAGGCGGAACAGACCAAGGTTTTTCTCTGTTAGTCCGTTTTATCTCACTGAACAATAAAAGAGGATTGCTCAGAGCAGGATTAACTCTTTGTGGCAAGACTGGGCACAGATGATAGGAAATCTTATACTGTACATTGTGACATCAAAAATAAATAAAAATGTGGGTTTACATCCACTTTAAGGCCTCTATTTGGAACACAACAGAGCTATCTGTAGGCACCTTATGGTATCTGCATTAAGGCAGATTAACTATTATAGTAAGATAGCATACTCTGACAGTTTTATTTTAAGAGGTCAGATGGAGGTAGGTGGAATGAGTGACCCACTGGATTTTCATGCCTCTTGAGGACTTTGGTAGTAATAGCTTCTTTCAATAGTTTCCAGGTTCACACCTGACTTGGAGTCTCACTCCCTAAAGTTGAAAACATGTTTCTTCTTCACTTGTTAAATCCTCCAGAATGTAAAATTAATGAAAAATATGTCCGGAAAAATTAGTTACTATTATAGCTGCCACAGCAGGTCCTCAAACCTGGCCACTCAAGCACAGAGATCTCATTACGGAAACCCCTGAGGAACAGTAATGGAAACCACTAAGCAATTTAACTTTCCAGTATCTACTACAAAATGTAATGTAAATGACGTGTGGACTGAACCTTTTTTTTATTTTAGTTCTATTTAGACTATAATAGCTATATACAGAAATTACAGTGGGGATCGAAAGTTTGGGCACCCCAGGTAAAAATTTTTTATTAATGTGCATAACGAAGCCAAGGAAAGATGGAAAAATCTCCAAAAGGCATCAAATTACAGATTAGACATTCTTATAATATGTCAAAAAAAGTTAGATTTTATTTCCATCATTTACACTTTCAAAATTACAGAAAACAAAAAAATGGTGTCTGCAAAAGTTTGGGCACCCTGCAGAGTTAATATCTTGTACTGCCCCCTTTGGCAAATATCACAGCTTGTAAACGCTTTTTGTAGCCAGCCAAGAGTCTTTCAATTCTTGTTTGAGGTATCTTTGCCCATTCTTCCTTACAAAAGTCTTCCAGTTCTTTGAGATTTCTGGGCTGTGTCACGCACTGCTCTTTTAAGGTCTATCCATAGATTTTCAATTATGTTGAGGTCAGGAGATTGTGAAGGCCATGGCAAACCTTCAGTTTCCGCCTCTTGATGTAATCCCCCGTGGATTTTGAGGTGTGTTTAGGATCATTATCCATTTGTAGAAGCCATCCTCTCTCTAACTTCAGCTTTTTCACAGATGGCATCAAGTTACCATCCAAAATTTGCTGAAATGTTATTGAATCCATTTTTCCTTCTACTCGTGAAATGTTCCCTGTGCCACTGGCTGCAATACAACCCCAAAGCATGATTGATCCACCCCCATGCTTCACAGTTGGACAGAGGGTCTTTTCATTAAATTATGTGCCCTTTCTTCTCCAAACGTACCTTTGCTCATTCCGGCCAAAAAGTTCTATTTTAACCTCATCGGTCCACAGAACTTGTTTCCAAAATGCATCAGGCTTGTCTATATGTTCATTTGCAAAGTTCAAACGCTGATTTTTGTGGTGAGGACGTAGAAGAGGTTCTCTTCTGATGACTCTTCCATGAAGACCATATTTGTACAAGTATCTCTTTATAGTGGAATAGTGTACCACAACTCCAGTGTCTGCCAGATCTTTCTGGAGGGAAGTGCAGTCAAACGTGGGTTTTGAATTGCTTTTCTCACAATCCTGCGAGCTGTTCTGTCTGATATTTTTCTTGGTCTTCCAGATCTTGCTTTAACTTCCACTGTTCCTGATGACTGCCATTTCTTAATTACATTCCGAACGGAGGATATTGACATCTGAAAACGCTTTGCTATCTTCTTATATCTTCTCCAGCTTTGTGAGCGTCAACTATCTTCACTTTCAGTTTTCTAGACAACTGCTTGAAGAAGAACCCATGGTGCTGATTGTTGGGGCAAGGTCAGATGAGTCTGGGCATTTAAATCCTTTGAGACTGACATCACCTGGTCTTCCCAGACGATGATTGAGAACAATCCATGACACTGGCAGGTCTCAGCTTTGCAAAGGGGGCAGTGCATGCTAGAAATTCTGCAGGGTGCCCAAACTTTTGCAGACGCCATTTTTTTGTTTTCTGTAATTTTGAAAGTGTAACTGATGGAAATAAAATCTAACTTTTTTTGACATAATATAAGAATGTCTAATCTGTAATTTGATGCCTTGTGGAGATTTTCCATCTTTCCTTGGCTTCGTTATGCACATTAATACAAATTTTTACCTGGGGTGCCCAAACTTTCGATCCCCACTGTATATGCAATCATTATACATTCTCTTCAATTTCCAATGTAGCCTTATTTCTTTGTTAAAGGGGTTGTAAAGGTTTGTTTTTTATTTTCTAAATTGGTTCCTCTAAGCTAGTGCATTGTTGGTTCACTAATCTTTTCTTTTGATTTCCCTTCTAAATGGTTTATTTCTCACTTCCTGTTCCTCCTCAGCAAGCTTGCCCCCATCATCCGAGCCGTTCTCGCTGGGGGTTAGTCAGCGTTCTCGCCCCTTCCCTTGGCACTACATCCTTTGGCACTACATCAGCGCTGCGCTACCATCCAAAGGACCAGGGACCACAAACCTGTAAGGAAGACTGGGTGAAGATGGAAGTCCTGACAGCTTGCTGCTGGAGGGCTCGTTTTGAGGTAAGCTTCACATATCGTGCTAGAATGCGATGTATACTACCAGCACATTATAACATTGCCCTTCAGGAGAAACGAGTTAAGTACCGCTTTAAAAAATTAACCTGTTCCAACTTGCATACAAATTCAACTTAAAGCGGGAGTTCACCCATTTAAAAAAAAAAAAAAAATCTCCCCTTAGCTTCCTGCTCGTTCGGTCTAGGGGAATCGGCTATTTATATTAAAATATGTGCAGTACTTACACGTTTTCGAGCTGCATCTTCTTCCGTCGCTTCCGGGTATGGGTCTTCGGGAGCGGGCGTTCCTTCTTGATTGACATTCTTCCAAGAGGCTTCCGACGGTCGCATCCATCGCGTCACTCGTAGCCGAAAGAAGCCGAACGTCGGTGCGGCTCTATACTGCGCCTGCGCACCGACGTTCGGCTTCTTTCGGAAAATCGTGACGCGATGGATGCGACCGTCGGAAGCCTCTCGGAAACCTGTCAATCAAGAAGGAACGCCCATTCCCGAAGCCCATAACCGGAAGCGACGGAGAGGATGCGTCTCGTAAACGGGTAAGTACTGCACATATTTTAAAATAAATAGCCGATTCCCCTAGTAATAACGAGCAGGAATCTAAGGGGGAAAAGTGCCCTCTAAGGGTGAACCCCCGCTTTAAAGCGGATGTGCCATGGGAACAAAATATTAAAAGCCAGCAGCTACAAATACTGCAGCTGCTGACTTTTAATATTAGGACACTTACCTGTCCTGGAGTCCAGCGCCGATCGCAGCAGAGCACGAGCGATCGCTCGTCACTCTGCTGCTCCCCCCGCCATCCACGCTGAGGGAACCAGGAAGTGAAGCGCTGCGGCTTCACTGCCCGGTTCCCTACGGCGCATGCGCGAGTCGCGCTGCGCCCGCCGATTGGCTCACACGCTGTGTGCTGGGAGCCGAGTGTTCCCAGCACACAACGGGCGACAGACGGGATGTGACGGAATGCCCGTCTTTCGCCCGTAGCGTGTGGCCGGAAGTGGGTGCAAATACCTGTCTTTAGACAGGTGTCTGCACCCCCCTCCCCCCTGAAAGGTGTCAAATGTGACACCGGAGGGGGGGAGGGTTCCGATCAGCGGGACTCCACTTTAGGGTGGAGGACCGCTTTAAGAACAAACCTACAGAACATCCTGTACCTTGTTTGTAACCTGGGCACTGCCTATACATATTTTTTATATAAGTAAATGCTTTTTAAACTAACCATTGTGTTCTTTAAGCCAGTAGTCCCCAACCATTTTGTCACCAGGGACGAGTTTTGAAGAAGACCCTGGTGGTTGCAGTCAAAACTCTCATAATCTGTATTTGCAGCCAATCCCTCCCTTTCTCTATCCAAAATGAAAAAAAAAAAAAAAAGTGCTGCCCATAGTTCTACTTCAAGCACAAATTTCTGATAATTTTATGGAGAGGACTAAGAAGATATAACCATGCCAATGGTACAGCAGAAAACATATAGCACAGTGAGGAAGGTTTGTGGTCCAGGATGATAGGACAGTCAAAATTAGAAGCAACTTGCGTTACACCAACAGTGTAGCACAAGCCAGCGGGGACACTTTCCGTGCTGCCCTCCTGCAAAGTGCTGCCCTAGGCCTGGGCCTTGTTGGCCTAGGCCAGGATACAGCATTGCCTCAGCTACACCTTCACCTCAGATCATGAGGCATTTAATTTTCATAGAAGCACACAACCTAGATCTTACACATGCGCAGTTTACAGTATAGGTTCACGCTCCTGTTGGATTCTATTGTTGCCGCTGATCTGACAGGAGGCGGAGCACAGGCAGTAATGCGAGCGGGTCTAAGTTCAGATCAAGCCTTGCTCGCTTGCCTGCCGCTCACCTCCTACTGTGCAGCCTGGTTGCTAACAGGCCACGGAAACTGGTCCGTGGTCCAGGGGTTTGTGACCTTTGCTTTGCGACCCTTTCCATTCCTTTAAAGTTATTGGTAAAATGTTTGTACTTAGAATTCCATTGCATCCAGCTATCCTCCAAAATTATTCCTTCAATCTGAGATTTTAGTTCTGCTCTGCTTCATCTTAATAAGGCCGATTGGCAGAACTTCCCAGTCTTCCTTGGCTTGTCCTGCCAACTCTGCCCACTGAAACACCACTGAGTTGCAGCCTCAGACAGAAGGCCTGGCCCTGTCTTCATGAAGCTGCACTTGGAAAAAGGTAACAAGCAAAAGAACGGCATCACAAGGAGTTGATGGACAGACCAGGAGAGGATTTAAAGGGAACATACCAGACCAGAAGTGAAGGTAATTCTCCTAAGACAACACAGACAGCAATCTTTTTTTTTCTCCTTTAGTAGAATTGGGGAAGGTTAGAACTAGGGTTGTCCCGATACCACTTTTTTAGGACCGAGTACAAGTACCGATACTTTTTTCCCCAAGTACTCGCCAATACCGAATACCGATACTTTTTTTTAAATGTGTCCCCAAATGCAGCCATGTCCCCCCACAAATGCAGCCATGTCCCCCCCATATCCAGCCATGTCCCCCCCATATCCAGCCATGTCCCCCCCATATCCAGCCATGTCCCCCCCATATCCAGCCATGTCCCCCCCCCATATCCAGCCATGTCCCCCCCCCATATCCAGCCATGTCCCCCCCATATCCAGCCATGTCCACCCCCATATCCAGCCATGTCCCCCCATATGCAGCCATGTCTCCCCCCATATCCAGCCATGTCCCCCCCCATATCCAGCCATGTCCCCCCCCCATATCCAGCCATGTCCCCCCCCATATCCAGCCGTGTCTCCCCCCATATCCAGCCATGTCCCCCCATATGCAGCCATGTCTCCCCCCATATCCAGCCATGTCCCCCCCATGCAGCCATGTCCCCCCATATGCAGCCATGTCTCCCCCCATATCCAGCCATGTCCCCCATTTGCAGCCATGTCTCCCCCCCCATATCCAGCCATGTCTCCCATATGCAGCCATGTCCCCCTTACCTGCATCCCGCCGCATCCCCGCTGCCGCCGACTGCTTAATACGCGCTGGGAACATCACAGCTTTCATTGGACAGTTCGCCCGAGCAAGGTGGAGTGTCTATACGCGGCGCGAATCATTACAGCTATTCAAATGAATTCTGTAATGTTCCCCGCCCGTATTAACCAAGTGGCGGCGGCAGCGGGGATGCGGCGGGATGCGGCGTAGCGTGTTGGCGGGGGGGGGGGAGTATTCTATTTCGGTATCGGGGGTATTTGCGGGAGTACGAGTACTCCCACAAATACTCGGAATCGGTCCCGATACCGATACTAGTATCGGTATCGGGACAACCCTAGTTAGAACCCCTGTTGCAGATTTTTCCTTACTTCCAGTTTTATGAAATCATTGTCAGAAGAACAAAGTGAGGGGGAATCACTCTAACAGAGACCTACATAACAGTAACACCTAACAGGCGTTCTAATACTTCCACACTCTATCCAACCTAGAAATAGGTTTACAGGTTTACTTTTTTTTTTAATTTTTTTATTTAAAATGTTACTAAACCCAGGACCCTGCATTCACTATATCTGGTCTCCCACAGTACACAGAACATGGAAATGCAATTATTTTAGTAAATATAAACTTCTTAATACCTTTTCTCATCAGCAGTATTTAGCAGTTTTGTGACTTCAATAAGTATCTGGTAAAGATTATAGGAAGAGTTTTCATTCTAGTCTGACTGTCCTATGAGGCTTCAGAACCTCTGACCCTCTGTCTGGACAGTGCTGATTGGCCTTCTGCTGATCACATGCACCCTCCTAAGAAAATAAAAAACTCAAGCAGTACACACCAAACTAAGCATGTGCAGTGTGCCTCCTATGGCTCTGTACTATCAGCAGATGGATTGGGGACCGTGGAAGAAGAAGAGGATCACAGAAGAAAGGATCAAACAGCCTTGCTACACCATGCAGAGGATTAACCCCTTAAGTTCCTCAGTGAGTATAACAACAATGCTTTACTGCATATGCAGGATGATTTTAATGTTGTGGGTTTAGTAACACTTTAAATTAAAGTGGAGTTCCACCCATTTTTTATGTTTGTCTGTGCTGCATGCCCTAATCTCATAGTGTTCAGAATGGACAATTTCTATTTATTTTGTTGCTTGTAAATAAGTTTATTTTTTAGTCCTTCATTACTTCCTCCTCCTTATTAGCCTAGGCTATTAAGTCACAAGGCTATTCGCAAGGGTTTCTGGGATAGGCATCATGTATCCCAGTAGTCCTTTCAAATAGCCTATTTGCATAGAGAAGGGGCGGCAACTTCCTCTGACACTCCCGTTGCTATGGAAACCTGACTGAAACCTATTACATCGCTTGTGCAGCACTGAGCATGTGTGAGATCTGCAAGGCTGAAATCCAGGAAGTCATACAGTCTGGCTTCATGATGCCCACACTTAAGATGGCCACAATCTATTTCTAGATTATAAACTAACTAAATGCTCTAACAACCTAACAAAACGGACCTTACTTTACAGACTAACTTTACTAGACTACATTAAGCTTGTGTATTACAGGGGTATTTATATTTAAAAAGTGAAATTGTGGGTGAAACTCCCCTTTAAATGGAGTTATTTATAAGAAAGCAACTAGTGCCCCTGTCACCATTGTCTCTGGAGGTTCATATACAGAGGATAAGTAAATGGTATATTCTATTTACGCTCTACGTGCTCAAAGGGATCACATATATACCATTTGTCATTTACCGAAGACTCTCTTACACTGGTAAATCATTTTCTGCCCAAGAACTCAAAAAAAATGATCTCTCACAAAAAAACATTAGAAACCTCTAGAAAAAATATAAATGATATTCAGATTACATGATACTAAATTTTATGAAAAAATAAAGTCAATAAACATCTCTGGAATGACAGCAACCTTTATGCTCCAGAGGGGATAAACACAGAGGGCCAGATCCACAGAGAGAGTACGCCGGCGTATCTACTGATACCCCGGCGTACTTTCAAATTTCCCGCGTCGTATCTTTAGTTTGAATCCTCAAACCAAGATACAACGGCATCTGGGTTTGATCCGACAGGCGTACGGCTTCGTACGCCTTCGGATCGTAGATGCAATACTTTGGCGTCTGCTGGGTGGAGTTCGCGTCATTTTCCGCATCGGGTAGTCAAATTAGCTTTTTCCGATGATCCATGAACGTATGCGCGGCCGTCGCATTCTCTTACGTCGTCTCTAGTTGGTTTTTTCCGGCGTATAGTTAAAGCTGGTATTTTGCTGCGTATAGATAGACTTGCCATGTTAAGTATGGCCGTCGTTCCCGTGTCGAAATTTGAAATTTCGTCCGTGAATCGGAATGTATGTAAGTTCCGTGAGTCGTCCGTGAATCGGAATGTATGCAAGTCCAGTCTAAGTTAAAAAAATGACGTTGTTGCGACGTCATTTCGCGCAATGCACTGCGGGAAATTTCGAAACGGAGCATGCGCAGTTCATTCGGCGCGGGGACACGCTTCATTTATATGAAACACGCCCCCTAATCGCCGATTTGAATTCCGCCGCCAGAAATACACTACGCCGCCGTAACTTACGGCGCAAAATCTTTGAGGATTTGAAAGAACGCCAGGTAAGGTACGGCGGCGTAGCGTATCTCTGATACGCTGCGCGGGTGCAGATCTATGTGGATCTGCCCCAGAATATATTGTAATGTGGAACATAATAGTGAAGCTCATGGTGTGGTGCCACAGCACCCCCAAAAATTCTTCTAGCACCTCCATCAGCATTCACCATGTTTAGGCTCAGACTGACTCACTGAGAATCAATGGATTGATGCTTACTAACCCGTTTCAGAGCTTCCTAGGCTGTCTTGTCTCTGCCAATCCCATGGTTCAATGAGTTCATGGCATGGATTGGGGCGTTCTTTTGCAGAGCAGATGACAGGCACACATGTGCAGGAGGTACAGTGGGGTGCAGAGGCAACAGTGTTGATGCTTTGTTGAAGTTTTGAAAGGATGAGAGTGCCACACAGACTTTTAAAATATTTTTATTTTGCAACAGCCAATGCGTTTCAGTGGCTCAGCACTCCCCCTTCATCAGGGTCAAAAACAGGATGATGCCGGCACTTGTATTGGAAGGGCCTTCCAAAATAAAAATTAGTAGCTAGATTCACATAGAGTTAGGCTGGCGTATCAGTAGATACGCCGACCTAACTCGGAATCTGCGCCGACCTAAGTTTAAGTGTATTCTCAAACAGATACACTTAAACCTATCTAACATAGGACGGCGCAAGCCGTCGTATCTTAGGGTACAATATTTAGGCTGGTCGATAGGTGGCGCTTCCATTGCGGTCGGCGTAGAATATGTAAATCACTAGATACGCCTATTCACGAACGTATGCCCGACGCAGTACAGATATGCCGTTTACGTAACGCATTATCAGGCCTAAAGTTATTCCAACAAATAGTTGGAATAGTAATGTTAAAGTATGGCTGCCGTTCCCACGTCGAAATTCGAAAATTTTACGTTGTTTGCGTAAGTCGTCCGTGAATAGGGATTTACGTCATTTACATCCACGTCGAAACCAATAGGCCCGTGCGGCGTACGTTGCCGCAATGCACACTGGGATATGTAGGCGGACGGCGCATGCGCCGTTCCAAAAAAAACGTCAATCACGTCAGGTCAAGCCCCATTAACATAAAACACGCCCCCTCAGCTTAATTTGAATTAGGCGCCATTACGACTGCACGATTTACGCTACGCCGCCGTAACTTAGCAGGCAAGTACTTTGAGAATCATGTACTTGCCTCACAAAATTACGGCGGCGTAGTGTAAATGCCATACGCTACGCCGCCGCAACTATGCGCTCGCCATCCCGAATCTAGCTATATTTCTGTACAAGCTGGTGTGGCGTTCCCATCCTTTCAAAACTTCAACGAACCCCTCTGCTCCTCAGCAAGACCACACAGTTGCTGGGGAGCAGCCTCTACGACCACAACCACCCACCTATCCCATCAAAACAAATCCACAAGGTTCAGCATTCCTACATCACAAATATTACAGTGTTGGTGGTGGAAACAGGTGTATGAACTTTGGGGGTACAATGGTGCAACATATGTGCAGAGAGTGCAGTGGTAGAACAGATGTGCAAGGCCTACAGTGGTGGCAGACTTGTCCTGGGAATGGCGTGTTAGAAGTGGTGTGCAGAGATTGCAGTGGTGAGCGGTATGTTGCGTGTGGAGTGGTGGAAAAAGGGTATAGAGCTGAGCAGTGGTGGCAGAGGGGTACATGGTATGCAAGAGTAAGCAGTAGGGGATAAGGGGGTGCAGATGTAAGGAGTGGTCAAGGGGTGCAGAGGTGAGTGGTGGAAAAGAGGGTGTGGGACAGGTAGAAGTGAGCATTGGTGGGCAAGGGGTGCAGAGGTGAGTGGTGGAAAAGAGGGTGTGGGACAGGTAGAAGTGAGCATTGGTGGGCAAGGGGTGCAGAGGTGAGAGGTTTCCTTTGGGGATTTTTTCTTGCAGGGGGATATTTACTGGGGAATGATTTTACTTGGGGGGAGTTAGGAGATTATTGCTGTGGGAGCGGAAGACTTTTTCACCGCTTTAGGGAGGTTTTTCCTTCTAAGATATTGTTGCTTGATTAAGTGCACATAGGGGGAATAATTTTGCCTAAATGCAATCCATTTATATGCTCCCTATTGGAACACCAGCCTCTCTTGGCACTCCTCAGGCAGACTCTCCACGGACAGCTTCCTCCAACAGGACGGACAGCTAAGGACCTCAGCAGATTGAGGACCCAGTCGTTTACTGGGCCCCAGCCGCAGATCAGATGCTCCGGGCCAACGTGGTCCTGGAACCAGGATCGCTGCATAGCACGCACACCCCAGCCCGGAAGGCCATTTGCCAGGGTGCCGTGATATGGCTACCCCGAAGGTGGGTGCCACACGGGAAGAAGACCCAAGAAAATGGCGTCTGCCCCATAAATACCCAGCATGCACAGCGAGGAAGCCTCCTCCTGATAGGCTGCTGGGAAGGAGCATCCAAACCCTTGACTCCGCTGCTGCCACCTGTCGACCTGGGGTGTGACCAGCACCCCAGAAACGTCAGCATGAGCCCACAGCACAGCCAAAGCTGGGACAGAGGCTCCAAATTGAAACAAAGTCACTTAACTCTCTGACCCCCTCTAAATTTACACTAGCACTGGTTCTGAAAAGTAACCAGGCGCTACATGTAGATGACATACGCCAAAGTGTTATTGTCTCAACAGCTGTGAGGGTTGCCAAGTAGGCCGTGACTATTTTAATGAAGTTCTTCTTTAAGGTAGGCTCAGACAAAGGGTTAGCTCTCGGTCTGTATTCTGTTTATGTCAAGCCAAGTTTTTTTTTTTTTGCTAGTTTTCGTTTTTCCTTTTAACCACTTCCAGTCCAGGGCAATTCTGACAACATCATTTTATTTATTTTTTGCTAGTACTTAGAAACCCCAAACATTATATATATAAAAATATTATTTTATTTATTTTTTAAGCAGAGGCCCTAGAGAATAAAATGGTGTGTGTTGCATATTTTTATAATCACACAGGCCTAGATTCTCAAAGGGCTTACGACGGCGCAACGCCATGTACGCCGTCGTTAAGTCCTAATCTGGGCCGTCGTATCTATGCGACTGATTCTTAGAATCAGTTACGCATAGATATCCATTCGATCCGACATGCGTAAGGCTCTTACGCTGTCGGATCTTAAATGCAACTTTTCTTTTCGCCGCTAGGTGTCGGCTCCATCGTTTTCCCCGTCGAGTATGCAAATTAGCTAGTTACGCGAATTCATGAACGTACGCGCGGTCGACGCAGTGAAGTTACGACGTTTACGTAAGGTTTGCACGGCGTAAGTTTGCCCCTGCTATATGAGGGGCAACCAATGTTAAGTATGGCCGTCGTTCCTGCGTTGAAATTTAAAAAATTACGTTGTTTGCGTAAGTCGTCCGTGAATGTCGCTGGACGCCATTTACGTTCACGTCAAAACCAATGACGTCCTTGAGACGTCATTTGGAGCAATGCACCCTGGGATATTTTCTCGACGGCGCATGCGCAGTACGTTCGGCGCGGGAACGCGCCTAATTTAAATGATCCACGCCCCCTACCCGGATCATTTGAATTTGGCGGGCTTGCGCCGGGTGATTTACGCTACGCCGCCGCAACTTTACACGCAAGTGCTTTGTGAATAAAGCACTTGCCTGTAAAACTTGCGGCGGCGTAACGTAAATGACATACGTTACGCCGCCGCAGAGATACGCCGGTTCTACGAGAATCTGGCCCACAGTATTTGTGCAGCGGTTTTCGAATGCAAATCTTTTGGAGAAAAAACACTTCAATGAATTAAAGTGGCACTCTGAAATACGGGGTATTTAGCTGCATCATTTTTAAAACAGAAAGACATTGTGCAACATAGTTTCATATAACAGAGGGCATTCTAGTTATTATGCAAAGTGACATTACACAGAATAGCAGCAGGAGGGGAGGGGCGTGGAGCAGATCAGCGCTGAATTAATAGCTGACAGGTAGAGAGAAAGGGGGAGAGGAAGAAACTGCGGGCTGACGGAGGTACATAAATTCACCAGCTATAGCAGCTATAATTATGTGGTCAGCACATTTTGGGCATGGGCTGCTGTGCCTGCATGTCATGCAGGAAAAAGGTCCCTGCATTATTTTGGAAGCGCACCTGCAAATGCGCTTTTTAGATGCGTGGGGTGCCATTAACAATGAATGGCAGCATCACCTCTAACCACCCACAATAGTGTGAAGAGTGTATCTGCCATCTAGGGACTGTTATAAAGCTGTGACATGATAGAGTTAAAGTGATTTAAAATGTAAATTTATTTTTCTTTTAAAAACACAAACATATAATACTTACCTGTTCTGTGCAATAGTTTTGCACAGAGCAGCCCTGAACCTCCTCTTCTGAGGTCCCCTGCCTCTGTGGTCCTGGCTCCTCGCCTTGCTGAGTACCCCCATAGCAAGTCGCTTGCTATAGGGGTACTCTTGCGGGCTCGCTCTCGAACATTACTGCCTGCGCTTATTGACACTAACAGCAGGACCCAGCCCCACCCCTCATTACTGGCTGTGTTTGACAGCAGCTGGAGCCAATGGCTCCCTTTGTTGTCTCTGAACCAGCGAGGAGGGAGAGAGCAGACAAATGGGTAGATTCACATACAATTGCTTAAAATTAGGACGGCCTAGCCTAGTCTTTTTAGGCTACACCGCCGTAAATTATTTAGGCTATTAGTGATTCTCAAACCACTTACCTTCAAATTTTCGGCGGCGTAGCCTAAAACGAGCGCGCCTAATTCAAATGACTGGGAGGGGGGCGTGTAGTATGGAAATGAGGCTTGACCTCACGTTTTTTGACGTTTTTTACACTGCGCATGCGCCGGGCGACTACATTTCACAGTGCGCATTGCGGCTAAGTAGGCCGTACGGGCCTATTGATTTCGACGCGTACGTAAACTACGTAAATCCCGTTTCGCGGACGACTTGCGCAAACTACGTAAAAAATTCGAACCTCGCGGCAGGAACGGCGGCCATACTTAACATTGTTATTCCACCTCATAGGTGGAATAACTTTAGGCGGCCTATCGTGTACGGAAACGACGTACGCTCGTGAATCGTCATGAATCTGCGTATCCCCTCATTTACATAATCTAGGCCGGCCACAATGTAAGCGCCACCTAGCTGTAAGCCAAAACATTGCAATCTAAGATAGGACGGCGCAAGCCGTCCTATCTTAGATATGTTTAAGTGTATCTCTGTTAGAGAATACACTTAAACATAGGTCGGCTTAGATTCAGACAGAGTTAGGTCGGCTTATCTGTAGATAAGCCGGCCTAACTCTTTGTGAATCTACCTAATAGTCTCTGTTCTTTCGCACATTGCTGGATCGAGATCAGGCTCAGGTAAATATAATCAGGGGAGGTTGCGGGGGAACTGCATGCCATTAGGACCACTTTAACAATAAAGAGATTGCAACAGTCTCTATGCACTGGCTCTGATAGGTGGGACAGGCATGGGTCACAGTGTTGAAAATGTATGGCCTCCAACATTGCCAAAACATTGAAAACAGAAGTGGAAGTAGATATTTATCCACTGCTCCAGTTTTTTACAATGCCTCACTCACACGTTACATTTCCTATCTGGTTTGAAAAATGATTGCCCCGCTAGATGGCTACCCGCAGGGATGTAGTCCCAAGGGAGGGGGGCAAGCATGCTGACTAACCCCCAGCCAGAATAGCTCGGATGATGGGGGCAAGCTTACTGAGGAGGAACAGGAAGTGAGAAATTCAGACAAAGAAAAAAAACATTTAGAAGGGAAATCGAAGGAAAAGGTAAGTGAACTAACAATGCACCAGCTTAAAGGAACATATTTAGAAAATAAAAAAACAAACCTTTACAACCCCTTTAAAGCCTGTCTATGAAGGAAATACAAAGTTTAAAGTACAACTGAATTCAAAAAGTGAAGATCTGCTATGTTATAGGGAACATCTAGAAATGTTAATCGTGCACAAACAGTAACCGAAAAATGTACCTTTTTTCTTACATTCCTCTTCCAGTGCTTCCTGGTATGTGAGGGTGTCTAGGCACCTCTATGTCTACAGCCTCATAAAGCCCTGTACACACGATCGGATATCTGATGGAATCTAATCCGATGGATTTTTTCGTCGGATATCCGATGAAGCTGACTTTCATCAGTCTTGCCTACACACTATCAGTCAAAAATCCGACCGTGCCAAAACGCGGTGACGTACAACACTACAATAAGCCGAAAATAATGAAGTTCAATGCTTCCGAGCATGCGTCAACTTAATTCTGAGCATGCATGGATTTTTGTCCGATGGAGTTCCACACAGACGATCTATCGATTTTTTCTCCATAGGAAAAATGTAAAACATGTTCTATTTTTTTACACTGATGGAAAGGAAACGATAGGGCCCACACACGATCAGTTTGTCCGATGAAAACAGTCCATCGGTCTGTTTTTATCGGACAAACCGATCGTGTGTACACGGCTTAACTGTATATCTGCACTGTGAGATCCCAGGAACTGCCGACTCTGTCTACCAATCTTAGAAGATCTGGAGTGAGAATCGGTGATGCCACTACTGTGCTGCTCATTGTTCTCCTTGCTGGAGGCTTTGACATGAGGAAGCAAAGCCATGCCTCTGCCAAGATGTCCGCCTCCACAAAGAGACAAGTGCAGAACAACACATGGGGGTAACTGGAGAAAGATCAGCTGTAGGGAGACCACAGGCAATACTGGCACTAGTCCTTTGCTTCTGCCTGCCTTTTTTTCCCATGCACAACTTCCACATTCTAATTAACTTATTTACATTCAAATTGGAATATTATAGTGACTTCAAAATCAATAACATAGTTTGTCAGGTTGAAAAAAGACACAAGTCCATCCAGTTAAAGGGGAGGTTCACCCTAAAAACAACTTTCTCTTATTACACTGGCCCCCCACATTACAATACGATTATTCCTATTATTTTTTTTTTTTTTTGATGCTGTACATACCTTGGTACAGCTAATTCACCCGTGGCTTCCGGGTTGCGAGTCCCGCTGGAGTGGGCGTTCCTAACATGCTGGTGATTGACGTTTTGACAAAAAACGAGCTCCCCCCCGTCGCGTAAGCCGCATCACGATTGCCGAAAGGAGCCGAACGGCGATGCGCAGGCGCAGTATAGCGCCGACTCGCCGTTCGGCTCCTTTCGCCAATCGTGCCGCAGCTTACGCGACGGGGGGAGCTCGTTTTTTGTCAAAACGTCAATCACCAGCATGTTAGGAACGCCCACTCCCGCGGGACTCGCAACCCGGAAGCCACGGGTGAATTAGCTGTACCAAGGTATGTACAGCATCAAAAAAAAACTAATAGGCATAATCGTATTGTAATGTGGGGGGCCAGTGTAATAAGAGAAAGTCGTTTTTAGGGTGAACCACCCCTTTAATAAATAAAAATACAATCCCATATATAAATATACAATCCTTCACCCACAGTTGATTCAGAGGAAGACATTTAAAGTGGACAAAATATGCAATTACAAAATGTCAGCCAGTGCAATTCCTATTCCTTTTTATGCAGGGTGTTGGACTTTGTATTTGCTGTGTGTTCTATGACCAATGTTTGAAGAAACCTATAGCCAGTATTGGAGCCGAGTTCATCTACAGCTGTAACTTTTGTTGGCTGTTTGAAAAGGGTGGTTACCAAATAACAATAAATCATATCTTTTACCATAGATTATATTCACAGTTAGCATTATATAGCACTGTAGTACTTTTCTGCAACTACATCCCCAATGCAAGCTCTTTGTAATAGAAAAGATAACACTGCAAACAGTACAGGGCAGCACTGGATTTCTGGGAGGATCAACAAACAGATTAAAGGGATTGTAAAGGTTCGTTTTTTATTTTCTAAATAGCATTGTTGGTTCACTTACCTTTTCCTTCCATTTCCCTTCTAAATGTTTTTTTTCTTTGTCTGAATTTCTCACTTCCTGTTCCTCCTCAGTAAGGTGTTCAGTAAGTAGTTCTAAATGACTTTCCACCGCTCAGATGATGGTGGAAAGCTTACTGAGGAGAAACAGGAAGTGAGAAATTCAGACAAAGAAAAAAAACATTAAGAAGGGAAATTGAAGGAAAAGGTAAGTGAACCAACAATGCACTAGCTTAACCACTTAACCCCCGTACCATATTTTAAAGACCATATAACTCCTATGAAAAAAGCAGAATCAAACTTTGATTCTGCTTTTTTTATAGAAGTTATATGGTCTTTAACATTATAGACATATCACTAGTCTCTTTTTTTATACATCAGAAGCAGTTCAGCCAGCAACCATTGGGTGGCGCATGGATACACACAGTTGTACAGATCTGCAAGAGAAGCCCAGGCATCCATCCAGCGGCGCAGGCTGCTGACGTCGGTTCCGATATCCACGCCATTTGCGTTCCACGCTGGTTACGTGGAACCGGCCATGAAGCAGAAGAATCGCGGGTCATCCCGGGGGGAGAATCGAGATTGCGATTCTCTCCGCGATTAATCGTGCAGCTCTAATATCTAGTAAGGTGGTCGATCATCTCTATGGACGGTCAGAAAGGAATGGATAGAATGTGAGAAGATCAGAAAAGGGGCAATTTTGACCAGAATATCTAGTAAGGTCTATCATCTCTATGACTGGTCAGAAAGGAATGGATGGAATCTGATATCATAAAAAAGCTAATTTTGACTTAAATATCTAGTAAGGTCTATCATCTCTAGGGACGGTCGGTAAGGAGTGATTGGAATGTGATAATATAAAAAAAAAAAAGTGCCTATTGACCTGAATATTTAGTAAGCTCTATCTATGACCCCTGGTGAGCTAAATATGGCAGAACATTTTCTCTGATAAAGGAGGGGGAAGATAACAAGGAAGAAACATTTGTTGCAGTTTGAAGTGATGTTTCAATTCATGGACACTTAGTAATGTTCCCGCAGGTTTTTACAGAGGATTTAAACAGAGGCAATACGGGTTGATTCACACAGAGATCCATAGGCGTGCGCAGCATATTACATTAGGGTGTGCACCCCAAAACGAAAACAAGTTGGCTCCTGGGTGGAGGCGCCGACATCTTTGGTAAGGTTCCCTACTGCGCATGCGTGAGTCGCGCTGCATGTCCTCACTGGTCCATGCTGTCTTCTGGGACCTGTGTGTCTCCCAGAGGACAGCGGGGGGGACAGAGGAGGGGCCAGACATGGTGTAGATCGCTGGGGAATCTGCCGCGATCTATCGCCGGAAGTGGGAGCAAATACCTCTATTAGACAGGTATCTGCTTCCCCCTCCCCCTGAAAGGTGCCAAATGTGACACCGGAGGGGGAGGGAGGAATCTGAAAAACGAAAGTTCCAGTTTTGGGTTGAGCTCCGCTTTAATAAACACTTATCAAAGTAAAAAAATATATTTTTAAAATGTATTAAAACATTTAATTGTTCACACTAGTGGTTGAGGTGCAGTAAAACCCTGCTGTTGAGCTGTGCTTTTACTGCCCCTTAACCACTACCATTTTTTTAGCTTTAGAGGCAGCAGCTGGGCATGTTCACATGCCACGGCTGCAATTATACCCCCTGCATGAGTGGGAGTGATGTCATTGTGCTCCAGCCACTCATACAGCCAGAGCCCGCAAACCCGGAAGGAATGCCAGGGGAGGAGGAAAGCCCTGTTAGAGTGCCTCCTTCTAAGGCAAGCATTTCATAATGTGCTAGTATGCGATGCATACTAGGACAATGTGCAATTGTCTTCCAGGGGGGATTTTTTTTTTAACTGCTGTGGTTTACAACCGCTTTAAGTTGGTACATGTGCACAGGTTTTTTTATTCAGTTTGCTAGCTGACAGGTTCTTGCATCTACACAAGCGATGTGGATGCAAAGACTGACAGCGGAGACTCTCCACCGTCAGTATACACTGATTAGTGCTACAGCTGATTTGTTGCAAGCTGCTGATTGAACAATGTTTCAATGCCCCTTTCACACTGAGGCATTTTAGCACTAGAAATAGCATCTGAAAACCGCCTCTCAATCATTTCAGTGTGACTTTTCACACTGGGGCGGTGCTCTTGTGGGACGTTAGGAAAAGTCCTGCAAGCAGCATATCAGAGGCTGTTTGAGAGTGCTGCTGTATACACCGCTCCCAAAACGCCCTGTCCATTGAAATGAATGGGCAGCGCTTCCAAAGCGCCTGAAAAATGCTTCGGAAGCATTTTTTAATAAGCATTTTTCAGGAGCTTTGGAAGCGCTGCCCATTCATTTCAATGGGAGCGGTGTATACAGCAGTAAGGATGAGCTCCAGCGTGTTCGCATGCTACACGTGCAGAGCCCGCCAGGAAGTGTGCACGGCGCTACGCTAATCACAGCCAGGGAGACATTTCCCGATCTCTGCAGCCGAGCATCGGGACAGTGTCTCCCTGGCTGTGATTAGCGCAGCGCCGTGCACACTTCCTGGCGGGCTCTGCACGTGTAGCATGCGAACCCGCCAGAGCTCATCCTTATACAGCAGCACTCCCAAACAGCCTCTAAGGCCTCGTACACACGACCGAACATGTCGGCTGAAACTGGTCCGCGGACCAGTTTCAGCGGACATGTTCGGTCGTGTGTACGGCCTATCGGACCGTTTTCCAGCGGACATTTGTCCAGCCGACAAAAATTTCTTAGCATGCTAAGAAACATGTCCGCTGGAAACCTGTCCGTCGGACATGTTCGGTCGTCTGTACGACTCACCTGACATGTCCGCTTGGCCGAAAGCCTTTGCATGCATCGAAGTGATTCGACGCATGTGCGGAAGCATTGACCTTCCAGGGTCGCCGCGTCATCGTCACCGCGTATCCTGTCCGCGCAGATTTCTGTTTGATGGTGTGTACAACCATCAAACAGAAATCTCCGAGCGGACATTGTCGATGAAAATGGTCCGGCGGACCGTTTTCATCGGACTGTCCGCTCGTCTGTACGGGGGCTTTTTTCTCCTATTTCACAAGGAGAACGATTAGGTTGGTATTTTGAAACTAGGTTAGTGATGTAGCTGTAGTTGTGGATTGCTTTGTAACTTATTGTCAGTATTTGAATTTAATTAGTTGGTTGAGTGGCAGCCAATGGTGGAAATGGCAGAGAGGGGTAGCAGATGCTGAGTGGTTTGTAAGGTGGACGAGTCTGGCAGCAGCATTCATGATAGACTGAAGGGGGGATAAAGTATTTAAAGGTAAGCCAATGAGAAGGGAGTTATTATTAAAACAGGATTTATTTATAATTAAAACAGGAGTTGCAGTTATGCATTGAATACATATTCTTTGCACAACACTTTCTTTTTAAGTTACTGCTTTACCAGTAGTCCATGACACCGGAGATCCAGTTATTTATAGAAGACTATTATTTTCCCAATGACCCAAAACCTAACCAGCAAACCAATCCAATAACTGAGCAAATCTCCATTAAAACATCCCGACAAACTTTCATATCATCAGCAGAACCTCCACCTAATGTACAATCCATATGACAAATGATCATTTACTAGCCAGTGGTCAGGGCTCACTCATTAGGCTTGCCATGGATTGATGTCACAGACAGAAGAAGACAGAGAAGAGGTCTCCATCTGACCATGACACTGACCTGGCTGCCAATCCAGCTCAGTCTGACAGATGTGTGTATCTAGGACTGCATTGATCTAAGAGCAAAGGAAAGGGGAGATCCCGATCTGTTCTATATAATGACATGTATAGTGGGGCAGAGGAAAGGGGGGATCCTGATCTCTTCTATATAATGACATGTATAGTGGGGCAGAGGAATGGGGATCCTGATCTCTTCTATATAATGACATGTATAGTGGGGCAGAGGAAAGGGGAGATCCTGATCTCTTCTATATAATGACATGTATAATGGGGCAGAGGAAAGGGGAGATCCTGATTTCTTCTATATAATGACATGTATAATGGGGCAGAGGAATGGGGATCCTGATCTCTTCTATATAATGACATGTATAGTGGGGCAGAGGAAAGGGGAGATCCCAATCTCTTCTATATAATGACATGTATAGTGGGGCAGAGGAAAGGGGAGATCCTGATCTCTTCTATATAATGACATGTATAGTGGGGCAGAGGAAAGGGGGATCCTGATTTCTTCTATATAATGACATGTATAGTGGGGCAGAGGAAAGGGGAGATCCCGATCTCTTCTATATAATGACATGTATAGTGGGGCAGAGGAAAGGGGGGATCCTGATCTCTTCTATATAATGACATGTATAGTGGGGCAGAGGAAAGGGGAGATCCTGATCTCTTCTATAGAATGACATGTATAGTGGGGCAGAGGAAAGGGGAGATCCTGATTTCTTCTATATAATGACATGTATAATGGGGCAGAGGAAAGGGGAGATCCTGATTTCTTCTATATAATGACATGTATAATGGGGCAGAGGAAAGGGGAGATCCTGATCTCTTCTATATAATGACATGTATAGTGGGGCAGAGGAAAGGGGAGATCCCGATCTCTTCTATAGAATGACATGTATAATGGGGCAGAGGAAAAGGGAGATCCTGATCTCTTCTATATAATGGCATGTATAATGGGGCAGAGGAAAGGGGAGATCCTGATCTCTTCTATATAATGACATGTATAGTGGGGCAGAAGAAAGGGGAGATCCTGGTTTCTTCTATATAATGACATGTATAGCGGGGCAGAGGAATGGGGAGATCCCGATCTCTTCTATATAATGACATGTATAGTGGGGTAGAGGAAAGGGGGGATCCCGATTTCTTCTATATAATGACATGTATAGTGGGGCAGAGGAAAGGGGGGATCCCGATTTCTTCTATATAATGACATGTATAGTGGGGCAGAGGAAAGGGGAGATCCTGATCTCTACTATATAATGGCATGTATAGTGGGGCAGAGGAAAGGGGAGATCCTTATTTATTCTATATAATGACATGTATAGTGGGGCAGAGGAAAGGGGAGATCCCGATCTGTTCTATATAATGACATGTATAGTGGGGCAGAGGAAAGGGGAGATCCTGATCTCTTCTATATAATGACATGTATAGTGGGGCAGAGGAAAGGGGAGATCCCGATCTCTTCTATATAATGACATGTATAGTGGGGCAGAGGAAAGGGGGATCCTGATCTCTTCTATATAATGACATGTATAGTGGGGCAGAGGAAAGGGGAGATCCCGATCTCTTCTATATAATGACATGTATAATGGGGCAGAGGAAAGGGGAGATCCCGATCTCTTCTATATAATGACATGTATAGTGGGGCAGAGTAAAGGGGAGATCCCGATCTCTTCTATATAATGACATGTATAGTGGGGCAGAGGAAAGGGGAGATCCTGATCTCTACTATATAATGGCATGTATAATGGGGCAGAGGAAAGGGGAGATCCTGATCTCTTCTATATAATGACATGTATAGTGGGGCAGAGTAAAGGGGAGATCCTGATCTCTTCTATATAATGACATGTATAGTGGGGCAGAGTAAAGGGGAGATCCCGATCTCTTCTATATAATGACATGTATAGTGGGGCAGAGGAAAGGGGGGATCCTGATCTCTTCTATATAATGACATGTATAATGGGGCAGAGGAAAGGGGAGATCCCGATCTCTTCTATAGAATGACATGTATAGTGGGGCAGAGGAAAGGGGAGATCCCGATCTCTTCTATAGAATGACATGTATAGTGGGGCAGAGGAAAGGGGAGATCCCGATCTCTTCTATATAATGACATGTATAGTGGGGCAGAGGAAAGGGGAGATCCTGATCTCTTCTATATAATGACATGTATAATGGGGCAGAGGAAAGGGGAGATCCTGATCTCTTCTATATAATGACATGTATAGTGGGGCAGAGGAAAGGGGAGATCCCGATCTCTTCTATAGAATGACATGTATAATGGGGCAGAGGAAAAGGGAGATCCTGATCTCTTCTATATAATGGCATGTATAATGGGGCAGAGGAAAGGGGAGATCCTGATCTCTTCTATATAATGACATGTATAGTGGGGCAGAAGAAAGGGGAGATCCTGGTTTCTTCTATATAATGACATGTATAGCGGGGCAGAGGAATGGGGAGATCCCGATCTCTTCTATATAATGACATGTATAGTGGGGTAGAGGAAAGGGGGGATCCCGATTTCTTCTATATAATGACATGTATAGTGGGGCAGAGGAAAGGGGGGATCCCGATTTCTTCTATATAATGACATGTATAGTGGGGCAGAGGAAAGGGGAGATCCTGATCTCTACTATATAATGGCATGTATAGTGGGGCAGAGGAAAGGGGAGATCCTTATTTATTCTATATAATGACATGTATAGTGGGGCAGAGGAAAGGGGAGATCCCGATCTGTTCTATATAATGACATGTATAGTGGGGCAGAGGAAAGGGGAGATCCTGATCTCTTCTATATAATGACATGTATAGTGGGGCAGAGGAAAGGGGAGATCCCGATCTCTTCTATATAATGACATGTATAGTGGGGCAGAGGAAAGGGGGATCCTGATCTCTTCTATATAATGACATGTATAGTGGGGCAGAGGAAAGGGGAGATCCCGATCTCTTCTATATAATGACATGTATAATGGGGCAGAGGAAAGGGGAGATCCCGATCTCTTCTATATAATGACATGTATAGTGGGGCAGAGTAAAGGGGAGATCCCGATCTCTTCTATATAATGACATGTATAGTGGGGCAGAGGAAAGGGGAGATCCTGATCTCTACTATATAATGGCATGTATAATGGGGCAGAGGAAAGGGGAGATCCTGATCTCTTCTATATAATGACATGTATAGTGGGGCAGAGTAAAGGGGAGATCCTGATCTCTTCTATATAATGACATGTATAGTGGGGCAGAGTAAAGGGGAGATCCCGATCTCTTCTATATAATGACATGTATAGTGGGGCAGAGGAAAGGGGGGATCCTGATCTCTTCTATATAATGACATGTATAATGGGGCAGAGGAAAGGGGAGATCCCGATCTCTTCTATAGAATGACATGTATAGTGGGGCAGAGGAAAGGGGAGATCCCGATCTCTTCTATAGAATGACATGTATAGTGGGGCAGAGGAAAGGGGAGATCCCGATCTCTTCTATATAATGACATGTATAGTGGGGCAGAGGAAAGGGGAGATCCTGATTTCTTCTATATAATGACATGTATAATGGGGCAGAGGAAAGGGGAGATCCTGATCTCTTCTATATAATGACATGTATAGTGGGGCAGAGGAAAGGGGAGATCCTGATTTCTTCTATATAATGACATGTATAATGGGGCAGAGGAAAGGGGAGATCCTGGTGTCTTCTATATAATGACATGTATAATGGGGCAGAGGAAAGGGGAGATCCTGATTTCTTCTATATAATGACATGTATAGTGGGGCAGAGGAAAGGGGGATCCTGATCTCTTCTATAGAATGACATGTATAATGGGGCAGAGGAAAGGGGGATCCTGATCTCTTCTATAGAATGACATGTATAATGGGGCAGAGGAAAGGTGAGATCCTGATTTCTTCTATATAATGACATGTATAATGGGGCAGAGGAAAGGGGAGATCCTGATTTCTTCTATATAATGACATGTATAGTGGGGCAGAGGAAAGGGGGATCCTGATCTCTTCTATAGAATGACATGTATAATGGGGCAGAGGAAAGGGGGATCCTGATCTCTTCTATAGAATGACATGTATAATGGGGCAGAGGAAAGGTGAGATCCCGATCTCTTCTATAGAATGACATGTAGAGTGGGGCAGAGGAAAGGGGAGATCCTGATCTCTTCTATAGAATGACATGTAGAGTGGGGCAGAGGAAAGGGGAGATCCCGATCTCTTCTATAGAATGACATGTATAGTAATGTACAGAATAAACCTACACTTATCAGCTTAGGGTCAGCCATCCCAAGCACAGCACCCATTAAAGAACTACAAGCAGATCACAAGCATGCTGTTCTCATAGGAAATCTATGAGTGATGAAGTGCATAGAGGAGTACTTACCGGTCAGAGGACAGCTGAGTACACACGATCGCTCTTAGTTTATCAGTGTGCGCGCATCCCTGCTCCTCCAGCTGATCTGCAGCAGCCAGAGAGGGGAACCGAGACCACGTGATCAGCCTCTGCTGAAGACGTCATAGGGCTTCGCTGCTTCAGCCTTCTACAGGGCTAAATCGGGTTCCTTGCACCATCTAGTGGCAGCTTTGGTAAACAGCAACATAGACTTCAGACTTTTTACAAAGATATGCAAAGATCAGTTGATGTACATACCCTATATATAGTGTATTATGAAAACTTTAACCACTTGAGCCCCGGACCAATATGCTGCTAAATGCCCAAAGGCGTTTTTACAATTCGGCACTGCGTTGCTTTAACAGACAATTGCGCGGTCGTACGACGTGGCTCCCAAACAAAATTGGGTTCCATTTTTCCCCACAAATAGAGCTTTCTTTTGGTGGTATTTGATCACCTCTGCGGTTTTTATTTTTTGCGCTATAAACAAAAATAGAGCGACAATTTTGAAAAAAATGCAATATTTTTTACTTTTTGCTATAATAAATATCTCCCAAAAACATATATAAAAATATTTTTTTCCTCAGTTTAGGCCGATACGTATTCTGCTACCTATTTTTGGTAAAAAAATCGCAATAAGCGTTTATCGATTGGTTTGCACAAAGTTTATAGCGTTTACAAAATAGGGGATAGTTTTATTATTATTTTTTTTTTTTTACTACTAATGGCGGCGATCAGCGATTTTTTTCGTGACTGCGACATTATGGCGGACACCTCAGACAATTTTGACGCATTTTTGGGACCATTGTCATTTTCACAGCAAAAAATGCATTTAAATTGCATTGTTTATTGTGAAAATGACAGTTGCAGTTTGGGAGTTAACCACAGGGGGCGCTGTAGGAGTTAGGGTTCACCTAGTGTGTGTTTACAACTGTAGGGGGTGTGGCTGTAGGACTGACGTCATCGATCGAGTCTCCCTATAAAAGGGATCACTCGATCGATGCAGCGCCATAGTGAAGCACGGGGAAGACATGTTTACATACGGCTCTCCCCATTCTTCATCTCCGGGGAGCGATCGCGACGGAGCGGCTATAAACGAATAGCCGCGCCGTCACCCCGGTTCGCTCCCCGCGGGAATCCGACCACCGCATGTAGAGGGGGGGTCCCGATCGGACCCCGACCCGCGGAAAGGCAAGGACGTACATGTACGCCCATTTGCCTGTACGTGCCATTCTGTGGACGTACATATACATGCAGCGGTCGGGAAGTGGTTAATGGCATCCCAGTCTCAGTCCATAGGGTTCAATATTAAGTTGACCAAATAAGGAAAAGACACACATAGTAGAGACGAAAGAGCTGCACACCCCGGAAGTAATACAAAAATGAAAGTTTGCCCAGTGGGGCTTTGGACAGCAGTGTAACAAGATCAAAAATTAGAATAAAAAGAATTATTTATTGGAAGAATAATCCAGTAGCATGAATAGAATACAGTAGAATTAATCTGGTCCAATGATACAGTATATATATATATTAATATTAAGTTGGCCAACCCTTTGCAGCTATAACATCTTCAACTCTCCTGGAAAGGCTGCCCACAAGGTTTAGGAGTGTGTCTATGGGAATGTTTGACCATTCTTCCAGAAGTGCATTTGTGAGGTCAGGCACTGATGTTGGACGAGAAAGACCTGACTCACAGTCT
Organism: Rana temporaria; assembly: GCF_905171775.1. Taxonomy (NCBI): domain Eukaryota; kingdom Metazoa; phylum Chordata; class Amphibia; order Anura; family Ranidae; genus Rana; species Rana temporaria. The sequence goes on from NC_053490.1 coordinate 402,579,810, forward strand.
CCGCTCTAATTCATCCCAAAGGTGTTCTATCGGGTTGAGGTCAGGACTCTGTGCAGGCCGGTCAAGTTTCTCCACCCCAAACTTGCTCATCCATGTCTTTATGGACCTTGCTTTGTGTTCTGGTACGCAGACATGTTGGAACAGGAAAGGGGCCGTTCTCAAACTGTTCCCACAAAAGTTGGGAGCATAAAATTGTCCAAAATGTCTCGGTATGCTGACGTTTAAGAGTTCCCTTCACTGGAACAAAGGATCCAAACACAAGCCCTGAAAAACAACCCCACACCATAATCCCATACCTCCCAACATTTTGAGATGGGAATGAGGGACACCTACTTGCAAACCTACGTAGGCATAGGACACGCCCCCCTGACACACACCCTTGAAGGAGAATTAACCAAAAAAAAGTTTATTACATCCACAAGGGCTTTTTTTTACCACTCCTATCCTTTTATATTTGCTTTTAAAATTTACAAATGCAGCAATTTAGAAATTGGATGAAAGGTTTAGCACTGGGAAACACTTTTTGAAAGCTAAAAAGTACATTTTATATACAACTATATGGATCAGACCAAAATGAGGAGGAAAGAGGGATGGAGGCAGATTGATCCAAATCAGGGACAGTTCCATGAAATCAGGGACAGTTGGGAGCTATGTAATCCCCCTCCACCAAATAATTTGGGCCAGTGCACAAGGCAAGGTCTTTAGGGTAGGCAAGGGTAGAGGAACTAAACTGGCCTGCACAGAGTCCTGACCTCAACCCGATAGAACACATTTGGCATGAATTAGAGCGAAGACTGTGAGCCAGGCCTTCTCGTCCACATCAGTGTCTGACCTCACAAAAGCTCTTCTGGAAGAATTGTCAAATATTCCCATAGACACACTCCTAAACCTTGTGGACAGACTTCCCAGAAGAGTTGAAGCTGTTATAACTGCAAAGGGTGGGCAACTCAATATTGAACCCTACGGACTAAGACTGGGATGCCATTAATGTTCATGTGCAGGTGTCCCAATACTTTTGACAATATAGGGGTTTATTTACTAATAGCCAGATTCACAAATAGTTACGCTGTTGTATCAGTAGATAACTCGGGAAATCTGCGCCGTCGTAAGTTTAAGTGTATTCTCAAACTGAGATACACCTAAACCTAGCTAAGATACGATAGCCTGCGCCGTCGTATCTTAGGGTAATATTTAGGCTGGCCGCTAGGTGGCGCTTCCGTTGAATTCGGAGTAGAATATGTAAATGCCTAGATACGCCGATTCACGAACGTACGTGCGCCCGTCGCAGTAAAGATACGCTGTTTACGTAAGGCGTTTTCCGGCGTAAAGTTATTCCTTCAAATAGCTGGCCTAGTCAATGTTAAGTATGGCCGTCGTTCCCGCATCGAAATTTGAAAATTTTACGTTGTTTGCGTAAGTCATCCGTGAATAGGGCTGGACGTAATTTATGTTCACGTCGAAACCAATACGTCCTTGCGGCGTACTTTGAAGCAATGCACACTGGGATATGTACACGGACGGCGCAAATGCACGGACGGCGTCAATCACGTCGGGTCACCCCCCATTAACATAAAACACGCCCCCTCATCCTCATTTGAATTAGGCGCGCTTACGCCGTAAGTTAGGAGGCAAGTACTTTGTGAATACAGTACTTGCCTCTCTGACTTAAGGCGGCGAAGCGTAAATACGGCGCCCTACTTTAATCTGGCTATAAAGCTAGAGATTGCAAACTCAGGCTCACTTCTGCATAGAAACCAATCAGCTTCCAGTTTGTATTGCCAACGCCTAACTGAACAAGCTGAGGTTAGAAGCAACTGGCGGGCTTTCCTTCTGGGAGGCACGGCAAACAACCAGTACCAAAGGGGCCCGCGGGGGTCGTGGCACTGTCAGACAGTACCCCCCTCCCCATGAGGTCCGGCACTTACTATGTGGTGGGTTGTGTCTTCCTCTCCTCCTGTGTCCTCGGGGCAGTGGCAGCGGCGGGTCCGGCTCAAGCATGTCTCCTCTTCCACAGCACTAGGCATCCAATAGGATCGGCTGGCTCTTTGACCAATCGGGAAACAAGTCTCTTGATTGGCGGGCAGTGACTGTAGTGTGAAAATAACGAAAATTAATTCGCTAGGGTTACACAATTGGGTGGGATCGGGCACACTCTCTGCACCCCAAGTCCACCCTATTTTGAAGCAATCGGGTGCTTCAAAAAGCAACAACCCCCCCCCCCCCCGCCCCCACCATAGGAATTTGTGTGCTCAGCGTCCTGAAAATAAACCACAAAACACTTGCGCCGACCAGGCCTTTTCTGGAATTTTATGTTTACAAGTTTAAATTAGTATTTTTTTTCTAGGAAATGACTTAGAACCCCCAAACGTTATATATATATATATATTTTTTAGCAGAGACCCTAGAGAATGAAATGGAGATCATTGCAATATTTTATGTTACACATATTTGCACAGTGGTCTTTTCAACACAATTTTGTTTAAAAAAATACACTTTGCTTAACCGATTGCCGCCCGCCGCCTGCAGATGTACGTCGACAGAATGGCACGGACAGGCAGATTGGCGTACAGGTACGCCCCTTTCAATCTGCCGCCCGCCGTGTGCCTCGTGAGCGTGTTCACGGATCCCGGGAACTCGATGTTCCCTGGACGGCCCGCGATTGCGGTCGGCAAGGGCAGAACAGGAGGATGCCTTTGTAAATAAGGCATTCCTCTATTCCGCCTAGTGACACTGTCACTGATGGCTGTTCCCCGTGATCGGGAACGGTCATCAGTGACGTGTCACTTGTAGTCACGCCTCCTAACAGTAAGAATCACTCCCTAGGGAACACTTAACCCCTACAGCACCACCTAGTGGTTAACCCCTTTACTGCCAGCGTCATTTTCACAGTATCAGTGCATTTTTATAGCACTGATCGCTGTAAACATGACAATGGTCCCAAAAATGTGTCAAAAGTGTCCGATGTGTCCGCCATAATGTCGCAGTTGCTGATCGCCGCCATTACTAGTAAAATAAAAATGCCATAAAACTATCCCCTATTTTGTAGACGCTATAACTTTTGCGCAAACCGATCAATAAACGCCTATTGCGATTTTTTTTTTTACCAAAAATATGTAGAAGAATACGTATCGGCCTAAACTGAAGGAAATTTTTTTTTTTATATATATTTTTGGGGGATATTTATTATACGTTTATTAAAAGTAAAAAAAATAGATTTTTTTTTCAAAATTGTCGCTCTATTTTTATTTATAGCGCAAAAAATAAAAACCGCAGAGGTGATCAAATACCACCAAAAGAAATCTCTATTTGTGGGAAAAAAGGACGCCAATTTTGTTTGGGAGTCACAACGCACGACCCAGCAATTGTCAGTTAAAGCGAAGCAGTGCCGAATTGCAAAAAAGTAGCCTGGTCTTTGACCAGCGTCTTGGTCCGGGGCTTAAGTGGTTAAAAAAAAACCCAGTAAAGTTAGCCTAATTTTTTGTATAATGTGAAAGAAAATGTTACACCAAGTAAATACTGTATTTATCGGCGTATACCGCGCACTTTTTTGCCCTGAAAATCAGGGCAAAATCGTGGGTGCGCGATATACGCCGATACCCGCTTCCCGCGCCGTGTTTGAATGCCTGCGCCGACACATACCCAGCGCAGTACACTCGGGTACATTCGGCCAGGCTCGGCTTCGCTTGTAGTCACGCTCTGTGACGTTTATGCGTGAGAAGCCGAGCCTGGCCGAATATACCCGAGTGTACTGCGCTCGTTATACATCGGCGGAGGCTTCAAACTGAGCGCGGGAAGCGGGGATTCGACATGAAGACAGCGCGGGAGAAGCCGGGAGGACACCACCGAGGCCGCAGATGGACGCCGGACCGGACGAGGCCGCCGAAGGACGCTGGGCAAGACACCAAAACTGTAAGTGGTAAAATGTAATAAAATGTTTTTTTTTACAGGATTTTAGAGTCAAAATTAGGGGTGCACGCTATACGCCGGAGCGCGCAATACCCCGATAAATACGGTAGATACCTAACATCTCATGCTTTAAAAATGGGGAAACTCGTAGAATGGCGACAAACGGTACTTAAAAATCTTCATAGGCGACGATTTACAATTGTTTACAGTTACATGTTTAGGCTCCATTCACATCTATGCGTCAAAACGCCCGACGCCGGACACTTCTGCCGCTAGAGGGGAGAATTCCCATTGCTGTCTATGGAGATGGTTCACATCTCATAGACGCCGAACGCCTGTCGCCTGAAAAAAAGTCCCGGACCCTTTTTTTCAGGCGACATTGGCGTTCGCCCATTGACAGCAATGGGAAGAATGTGAAAACAAAATACGCCGCGTACGCCGTACGCCGCTGTCGATAGATGTGAATGCAGCCTTAGGCCCAGTACACACGAGCAAACATGTACGATGAAACCGGTCCGTCGGACCGTTTTCACCGTACATGCCTGCCAGAGGGCTTCTGTACGATGGTTGTACTAACCATCGTACAGAAGTCCGCGCGTAAACAATACGCGGGCCGTGTCCGCGTCGTCGCCGCGGCGATGACGCGGAGACGTGGGCGGGCCTGCCATTTAAAGGCTTCCACGCATGCGTCGAAGTCATTCGACGCATGCGAGGGACGGCGGGCGCTCGGACATGTACGGTAGGTCTGTACTGACGACAGTACATGTCCGAGCGGGCAGGATTCCAGCGGACGGTTTTAAAACACGTCCAGGAATATTTGTCTGCTGGGAAAAGGCCCGGCGGGCAAATGTTTGCTGGAATTCGGCCCGCTCGCGCCTACACACGACCGAACATGTATGCTGAAACTGGCCCGCGGACCAGTTTCAGCATACATGTTTGGTCGTGTGTACGGGGCCTTAGAGTTACAGAGGAGGTCTAGTGCTAGAATTATTGCTCTCGCTCTAATGATCTTGGCGATACCTCACATGTGTGATTTGAACACCATTTACTTATGCGAGCGTGACTTAGGTATACATTCGCTTCTGCGAGCCAGCACTGAGGGATGAGGTGCTTTAAACTTTTTTTTTCTTATTTTCTTATTTATTGTACTTTTTATTTTTACACTGTCCCTTTATTTTTATTTTTTTTATCACTTTTTTTTTATTACGTTCCCTTGTAATAGAAATAAGCGTGACAGGTCCTCTTTATTGAGAGATCTGGGGTCAAAAAGACTCTCATTTACCGATAAAAGCAAAAAAAAAATGTTGCCACTTTTACTTAAAAAAAAAAATCATCTCTTATGCCGCGTACACACGATCAAATTTTCCATCGAAAAACCCTTGGATGTTTTTTCTGACGGAATTCCTCTCAAGCTTATCTTGCATACACACGGTCACACAAAAGATCTCGGAACTTTTGTCTGCCAAGAACGCGGTGACGTACAACACTACGACAAACCGAGAAAATTAAGTTCAATGCTTCCGAGCATGCGTCGAATTGTTTCCGAGCATGCTTCGGGATTTTGCGCTAGGAATTTTTTCCGTCTGAAAATTTGAGAACCAGCTCTCAATCTTTTGTTGGTGGAAATTCCGACAGCAAAAGTCCGATGGAGCATACACACGGTCGGAATCTCCGTTCAAAAGCTCACATCTGACTTTTGCTGTCGGAATTTCTGATCGTGTGTACGGGGCATTAAAGTCAGAGAACTGGAAGTGACCTCGGAAGCTGCTGCGGTCCTCCAAGAGCATAGAGCCGAGTGGGATTCATTTTGCTCTCATTCGACTTCCTGCCTATCCCGCCATCGGATTGCTTCCGGGTTTAGAACAGATGTATGTTCTTCTGCTTTTTGAGAAAATAATGATGTCTAAGGCCCCATACACACGATAGAATCCATCCGCTGAAAAATCCCAGCGAATGGGTTTCAGCGGATAGATCCTATGGTGTGTACACTCCAGCGGATCTGTTTCCGCGGATATTTATCCCCTGGGATGGATTCCAGCAGATCGAATATTCGCTGACATGCTAAACAAATCCATCTGCTGGAATCCATCCCAACGGATGGATCCGCTGGTCTGTATAGACTCACCGGAACCATCCGTCCGAAGGGATCCCCCGCATGCGTCGTAATGATTCGACGCATGCGTGGAATTCCTTATATGACAGCGTCGCGCACGTCGCCGCGTCATAATCGCGGCGACGGCGCGACACGTCATCGCCAGAGGATTTCGGCGCGGATTTCAATGCGATGGTGAGTACACTCCATCGCAGAGAAATCTGCTGAAATCCTCGAGAGGATTTATCCGCGGAAACGTTCCGCTGGAACGTATTCGCGGATAAATCCTCTCGTGTGTATGGGGCCTTAGTATACATTTTTTTCAAAGAGCCCTTTAGACATTTGATGACCCTGCTGAGCTCATGGTGTAGTCCATCTTCCAATCATTAGATACTAGCTAACCAGTTCTCTTTAAAGTGAAACTTTGCAAGAAATATTGTCCTTTAGCCAACATTCTGCATGTCCATAGATTCTTAGAACCTGGACCCACTAATGAGCAAGCAGGCCTCAACTTCACTCCTTGTCAAAGCTCTGATAGACTCTCCAGCCTTTCCACTATCAATATAGGTACTTTTTGATTGGCTGCTAAATATGCCCAATTAGCAGGAGTTGCTTAGACTCACACACCTACTTTCTCATTAGTGTATCAGGTCTTGGAGGATCTGGTGCACACAAAGGAAAATTGCCCTTAAATAAAGAGTAACCACTTGGGAGTCTACCATTAAAATGTTCGTTTTTTTCTCTTTTTCACGTTTCCTCTAATAAGGCATTATAAAGAGGAATGCAAGTTCAGGAAGGAAGGCCCACATATTTCAGATAAGTTAAAGATGCGTTTTTATTGGTTTTCAATGGTCTTTGAATATTGATCCATGCCTTGCTAAATAAGCGCATTGATCTTTTTAAATTGATGTAATGTTTACTCTGACCATGAACGTGTTATCACAACTGGGGGGATAATTGCTACAAGAAACTCTAATGCCGCGTACACACGATCATTTTTCAGCATGAAAAAAATTTAGTTTTTCAAAAACCTAATTTAAAATGATCGTGTGTGGGCTTCACATCATTTTTCAGGTTCTGAAAAACGACAAAAAAAATTCGAACATGCTGCATTTTTTAATGTAGTTTTAAATGATGTCGTTTTTCGGGGTGTAAAAAATGATCGTGTGTTGGCTAAAACGACGAAAAAAACCTGCGCATGCTTAGAAGCAAGTTATGAGACGGGAGCGCTCATTCTGGTAAAACTACTGTTCGTAATGGAGTAAGCACATTCATCACACTGTAACAGACAAAATAGCGCTAATCGTCTTTTACTAACAGGAAATCAGCTAAAGCATCCCAAAGGCGAATGGAACTTCCCCTTTAAAGTGCCGTCGTACGTGTTGTACGTCACCGCGCTTTGCTAGATAATTTTTTAAAAACGATGGTGTGTGGGCAATGTCGTTTTAATGATGAAGTTGGAAAAACTTTGGGCTAGATTCATATAGCCCACCGTAAGTTTGTGTGGGCGTAGCGTATCTCAGATACGCTACGCCGCCGTAACTTAGTGAGGCTGGGGCTGGATTCACAAAGAACCTGCGCCCTAAGTTACGGCGGCGTAGCATACATCTGCCGGCGTAAGCGCGCCAAATTCAAAATGTCAAGAGGTGGGCGTGTTTGATGTAAATCAAACATGACCCCACGTAAATGACGTCTCTAACGAACGGCGCATGCGCCGTCCGTGAACGTATCCCAGTGCACATGCTCCTAATCACGTTGCAAATAGTCAATGCTTTCGACGTGAACGTAATTTATGCAAAGCCCTATTCGCGAACGACTTACGCAAACGACGTAAAATTTTAAAAATTCGACGCGGGAACGACGTCCATACTTAACATTGGCTATGCCTCATATAGCAGAAGTAACGTTACGCCGGAAAAAGCATTACGCAAACAACGTAAAGAAATCTGCCGGGCGCACGTACGTTTCTGAATCGGCGTATTCAGCTCATTTGCATATTCTACGCTGAAATCGACGGAAGCGCCACCTAGCGGCCAGCGTAAATATGCACGCTAAGATACGACGGCGTAGGAGACTAAGGCCCCGTACACACCATAGAATCCATCCGCAGATAAATCCCAGCAAATGGGTTTCAGCGGATAGATCCTATGGTGTGTACACGCCAGCGGATCTTTTTCCGCGGATAAATCTCCCCTGGGATGGATTCCAGCAGATCGGATATTTGCTGACATGCACAACAAATCCATCTGCTGGAATCCATCCCAACGGATGGATCCGCTGGTCTATACAGACTCACCGGATCCATCCGTCCGAAGGGATCCCCCGCATGTGTCGTAATGATTCGACGCATGCGTGGAATTCCTTATATGACAGCGTCGCGCACGTCGCCGCGTCATAATCGCGGCGACGGCGCGACACGTCATCGCCAGAGGATTTCGGCGCGGATTTCAATGCTATGGTGTGTACACACCATCGCATGAAAATCCGCCGAAATCCACGAGAGGATTTATCCGCGGAAACGGTCCGCTGGACCGTATTCGCGGATAAATTCTATCGTGTGTATGGGGCCTTACGCCGCTCGTATCTTAGCCTAATTTAAGCGTATCTGGTTTCCAGAATACGCTTAAATTTACGACGGCGTAGATTTAGAGTTACGACGGCGTATCTACTGATACGCCGGCGTAACTCTACGTGAATCTAGCCCTTTGTTTTTTAAACATGCTGAAAAACTAAGTTTTTTTTCATGCTGAAAAATGATCGTGTGTACGCGGCATAAGGTAAGATCTCCTGTTAACTCAAAAAGTCATGACTTGTTACCATGTAAATTGCTATTCAAAAAGGTACAAAGGAAAAAGTGTTTACAGTTAAATGAATCATTCAAGATACCAATCTTCACAGGCTGTTGCTAGGGAAAAAAGAATACTAATTAGGCCTTTAGAAACGTTTTAGAGTGGTTAAGTTAACTGTCACTAACAACTGAAATATGAATATTTATGCTACATTTACTGTTAGTCTCCCCGTTCCTTTAATAGTTGCAAGAATAATAATTATCATTTCATGATAACATAGTAAAAAATAAAATGAAAATATAGAACAAAGCTGGAGTAGCAATTTTTTTTATATGTGATACAGGTGACTTTCTTGTTATTGATCCAAGCAACTGAGTGTCAGTGCAACAAAATTGTCCATCTGAAGTACATTTGATCTGCTGCGGGGTGTTGTTCCCATATTTGTGCCAGGCCTTCTGTTAGTTCCTCAATGCTGATCCTGCTGCTTTCTTGGATCCTTGTACTTTTTACTGTCAGATCCTGAGTTTTGGCTTGTGCAGATCTGACTATTTCTTGCAGTGATCTGTACACTTGAGGAGTAGAGATGAGTATGTAAGAACTTTCCCTTGCCGTCAAAGTAACCATGCTGCTGGTACAGTTCCAGGGTGTGCACTCTGTAATGTCTTATCAAAACCAGCAGGAGAAGGAAATGTGTGTCATGATCCTCGTGCCAACACCCGGGTATTGGCTGTTGCCAGGGCTGCTGTTAGAAATCACGGGGCCCAGTACAGCCTACACGGCAGGGCTCCTCCCCTAAATATATCAAGACCATATAAAAATACACTAAAATCATTATTAGCGGACACAAACATAACAGATAACCTGTGTAAATTTACCCTTTTTTAATAGTTATTTCCATTTATATTTTTTTATTATATTTTTTAGAGCTGCAGGGGAGGGTCACAGTGACAGGGGCCACACGGGGGCGGAGGAGAGAGAGATCAGAAGCAGGCAAGACAGGGAGCGGAATCAGTGTCAGGTAAGCAATTACAGGAATGATGCCCTATGTCTGTGTCATTCCCTGCAGCAGCTGAAAGTCGTCAAGATCTGCAGAAACTGGCTGCTACAGAGAGCCACACAGGGCATCCTTCTGTAATTGCCCCTCTGCTAGACTGCACCAATTCACCCTGCTGTTCGGGCCCCACTGTGTACCTGGGCCCCCTACAGGAGGACTGGTGGTCCCCCCCTATCAGTGGCCCTGGCTGTTGCTTTTCCCCTGTCTGTGTTCACCTGCAAGATGATTGATCTGATCAGTCACCTGATATAAGCAAACCGAACATTCTATCCCTTGCTTGTGATAGAGACAGTTACCTGCATTGTTCCTGTTCAAGCCTCCTATTTTCTGCCTTGCTTTACTGTTGGATTTCCCTGTTCCGTCTTAGACAGAATTCCCTGAAGACCCGGAAGCTGACGGAGAGGTGAGTACCGATCAAAAGAATTTTTATCGATCAAAAATATTTACAATTAATCGAGGAATTACCGTATTTACCACGCACTTTTTTGCCCTGAAAATCAGGGCAAAATCACGGGTGCGCGATATACGCCGATACCCGCTTCCCACGCTTTGTTCGAACCACTGCGCCGACATATACCGAGCGCAGTACACTCGGGCAGGCTAGGCTCCTCTCGCGGTCACGTCCTGTACGTCCTTTACGCGAGAGGAGCCGAGCTCGGTATATGTCGGCGCAGTGGTTCGAACACAGTGCGGGGATCGAGCGGAGATGGCCGCAGAAGGACGCCGGACCGGACGAGGCTGCCGATGAACGCGATGGACGACGGGCAGGACGCGATGGACGACGGGCAAGACACCGACGAGGGGCATCCAAACTGTAAGTATTTTTTTTTTTTTGCAGGAATCTTGCTTCAAGTTCGGGGGTGCGCGCTATACGCCGGGGCGCGTTATAGCCCGATAAATACGGTAATAGTTCATTTCCACAGTCCTACTTTTTTTCCTTTAGAAATGTCATTTTGCACAGGGACTGTTCTAGACACGGAAAAACGCGCCACTTTACAGGCATACTATAGACACCCCCAGGTAGGAAATTTAAAGGAATATTTCACTTTTACTGTTTCACTATACATCTATATAGATCAGACCAAAATGAGGGACACATAAGTAGGAATGAGGGACAGAGGGACATTGCTCTTAATCAGGGACAGTCTCTCGAAATCAGGGACAGTTGGGAGCTATGTATTCAGAGCTGCACAGTTTTTTTTTCATCTACAGGTGACTCTTATCTGCATTAGGCAGTTTTGTGGTAAATCCCTTTAATGTTTAACCAGTCTTTAGCAAAATGACAGCCGGGAAGTGGTTCAATTATCCTGACTGGGCGTCATATGACATCCAGCATGATAATTGCCGGCGTGCGCCCGTGCGCAGTGCGGCGATCGGTGGTGCGGTGTGTCAGTCTGACATACAGCTACACCAATCTCGGTAAAGAGCCTCTGACGAAGGCTCCTTACCATGTGATCAGCCGTGTCAAATCACGGCTGATCACAGTGTAAAGAGGAAGAGCCTCTTATCGGCTGACAGACGCGAGTAGAGGAGAGCCAATCAGCGGCTCTCCTGAAAGAGGGGGTCTGCACTGATTGTTTCGCTAATGGCCACACTGGACCACCAGAGATGCCGCCAGGACCACCAGGGCGCTCACCACACATAGATGAGCAGGTATGCCCCCCAAGGCCACCAGGGATGATGCCACACAGTGCCCTAAAAGATGCCAATCAGTGCTCACAAATGGTGCCAGTCAGTGCCCACTATGAATGCCTGCCAGATGTCTCCTCATCAGTGCCACCCATCAGTGCCACCTACCAGTGTCCCTCCGTGCCACCTATCCATGCCACCCATCTGTGCCCACCTATCAGTGCCACCCATAAGCACCCATCAGTGCAGCCTTTGAGTGCCCATCAGTGCCGTCTATCAGTGCCGCCTATCAATACCAATCAGTTCTGCATACCAGTGTCCCCTATCAGTGCTGCATATAAGTGCCCATCATCAGTGCCATCTCATCAAAGCCACGTCATCAGTGCCGCTTTATCAGTGCCCATCAGTGCCCATCAGTGCCCATCAGTGAAGGAGAAAACGTACTTATTTACAACATTTTATAACAGAAACAAAGAAAAACGTTTTTATTTTTTTTATATATATATATATCTTGTCATTTTTTATTTGTTTCACAAAAAATAAAAACCTGCAGAGGTGATCAAATACCACCAAAAGAAAGCTCTATTTGTGGGAACAAAATGATAGAAAATTTGTTTGGGTACAGTGTAGCATGACCACGCAATTGTCATTCAAAGTGCGACAGCGCTGAAAGCTAAAAATTGGCTTGGCCAGGAAGGGGCAAAGTGCCTGGTATTGAAGTGGTTAACCACCTCTGGACCGCCGCATGCTCTTAAAGGGACATTTTATTTTTTTCAAATGACAAATTTTTTTTTTTTGCATTATAGTGTAAATATGAGATCTGAAGTCTTTTTGACACCAGATCTCATATGTAAGAGGAACTTTAGTGCTTTTTTTTTCCTATTACAAGGGATGTTTACATCCCTTGTGATAGGAATAAAAGTGACAGCATTTTTTTTTTAAACTGCGTAAAAAAATAAAAATAGAAGATAAAATAATTGTCTTATTTTTTATTTAAAAAAGTGTATTTTTTGCAAAAAAAGTGCGCTTGTAAGACCACTGCGCAAATACGGTGTGACATAAAGTATTACAACGACCGCCATTTTATTCTCTAGGGTGTTATGCCGGGTACACACGACCGTTTTTCGGGTTCTAAAAAATGACGTTTTAAAAACGATCGTGTGTGGGCTCCAGAGCATTTTTCACGTAAAAAATGACCATTAAAAATTTTGAACATGCTGTAATTTTTCACGTTTTTTTTTAACCTTGTCGTTTTCTACGTCATAAAAAATGGTCGTGTGTGGGCTTTAACGACGTGAAAAAAACACGCATGCTCAGAAGCAAGTTATGAGACGGGAGCGCTTGTTCTGGTAAAACTACCGTTCGTAATGGAGTAAGCACATTCGTCACGCTGTAACAGACTGAAAAGCGCAAATCGTCTTTTACTAACACGAAATCAGCTAAATCAGTCCAAAGGGTGGCGCCATCCGCATGGAACTTCCCCTTTATAGTGACGTTGTACGTGTTGTACGTCACTGCGCTTTGCTAGAGCATTTTTTTTTCACGATCGTGTGTAGGCAAGTCCGTTTTAATGATCGGGTCGGGTCTAGACCCTTAAAAACTTTTAAAAAAATGTACAACCCGAAAAGCAGTCGTGTGTACGCGGCATTAGGGAAAAAATGTATAATGTCTGGGGGGGTTCTAAGTAATTTTCTAGCAAAAAAAAAAGTTTTGAACTTGTAAACAACACATCTCAGAAAGAGGCTCGGTCCTTAAGTGGTTAAAGGGGTTGTAAAGATTTGTTTTTTATTTTCTAAATAGGTTCCTTTAAGCTAGTGCATTGTTGGTTCACTTACCTTTTCCTTCGATTTCCCTTCTTAATGTTTTTTTTTCTTTGTTTTATTTGTCTGAATTTCTCACTTCCTGTTCCTCCTCAGTAAGGTGTTCAGTAAGCTGTTCTAAATGACTTTCCACCACTTGGATGATGGTGGAAAGCTTACTGAGGAGAAACAGGAAGTGAGAAATTCAAACAAAGAAAAAAAACATTTAGGGCCAGATTCTCGTCCAGCGGCGTAATTTTGTGCGGGCGTAACGTATCCGCTTTACGTTAGGCCTCCGCAACTTAGACGGGCAAGTGCTGTATTCTCAAAGCACTTGCTCCGTAAGTTGCGGCGGCGTGGCGTAAGCCGTCCGTCGAATTTCCCAGTGTGCATTGCTCCAAAGTACGCCGCAAGGACGTCATTGGTTTCGTCGTGAACGTAAATGACGTCCAGCCCCATTCACGGACGACTTACGCAAACAATGTAACTTTTTCAAATTTCGACGCGGAAACGACGGCCATACTTAACATTGGTACACCGCAGTTATGCCTCATATAGCAGGGGCAACATTACGCCGGGAAAAGCCTAACGTAAACGGCGTATCTTTTCTGCGTCGGCCGCGCGTACGTTCGGGAATTCGCGTATCTAGCTAATTTACATATTTTGACGCGTAAATCAGCTTACACGCCCCTAGCGGCCAGCGTAAAAATGCAGTTAGGCTCCGCCGGCGTAAGAGACTTACGCCAGTCGGATGTAATAGAAATCTATGCGTAACTGATTCTAAGAATCAGGCGCATAGATACGACGGCTCGGATTTGGATTTACGACGGCGTACATGGCGCTACGCCGTCGTAAATCCTCTGAGAATCCGGGCCTAAGGCCCCATACACACGAGAGGATTTATCTGCGGATACGGTCCAGCGGACCGTATACGCGGATAAATCCTCTCGAGGATTTGCGCGGATTTTGATGCGATGGAGTGTACTCACCATCGAATCGAAATCCGCGCCGAAATCCTCTGGCGATGACGTGTCGCGCCGTTGCCGCGATTATGACGCGGCGACGTGCGCGACGCTGTCATATAAGGAATTCCACGCATGCGTCGAATCATTACGACGCATGCGGGGGATGCCTTCGGACGGATGGATCCGGTGAGTCTGTACAGACCAGCGGATCCATCCGTTGGGATGGATTCCAGCGGATAGATTTGATAGCATGTCAACAAATATTTATCCGCTGGAAATCCATCCCAGGGGATAAATATCCGCGGAAACAGATCCGCTGGAGTGTACACACCATAGGATCTATCCGCTGAAACCCATTCGCTGGGATTTTTCAGCGGATGGATTCTATGGTGTGTATGGCCTCAGAAGGGAAATTGAAGGAAAAGGTAAGTGAACCAACAATGCACTAGCTTAAAAGAACCTATTTAGAAAATAAAAGACAAACCTTTACAACCCCTTTAACCACTTGCCGCCCGCCAATGACATATTGACGGCGGCAAAGTGGTTGTAGAATCCTGACTGGACTTCATATGACGTCCTCAGGATTCTGAGCCGCTGCGCGCCCCCGGGGGCGCGCATCGCGGCGATCGTTGTTGCAGGGTGTCAGTCTGACACCCCGCAACACCGATCTCGGTAAAGAGTATCTCACGGAGGCTCTTTACCACGTGATCAGCCGTGTCCAACCACGGCTGATCACGATGTAAACAGGAAGAGCCGTTGATGTCTCTTCCTCACTCGCGTTTGACAGACGCGAGGAGAGACGATCGGCGGCTCTCCTGACAGGGGGGGTTCGTGCTGATTGTTTATCAGCGCAGCCCCCCCTCGGATCGCCACACTGGACCACCAGGGAAGGGCAAAAAAAAAAAAAAAAGGGGGGCAAAAAAAAAAAAAACATTTTTTGGGGGGGGGAAACATAAAAAAAAAAAGATGCCAATCAGTTCCCACAAATGGGCACTGACTGGCAACATGGGAAAATCAGTGTCGCCCCACAGTGTCCATCAGTGCCACCCCACAGTGTCCATCAGTGTCACCCCACAGTGTCCATCAGTGCCACTCCACAGTGCCCATCCATGCCCAGTGCCCACCTATCAGTGCCCATCTGTGCCACCCATAAGTATCCATCAGTGCCACCCATAAGTGCCGCCCATGAGTGCCCATCAGTGCCGCCCATGAGTGCCCATCAGTGCCGCCTATGTGTGCCCATCAGTGCCGCCTATGAGTGCCCATCAGTGCCGCATACCAGCGCTGCCAATCAGTGCCACCTCATCTGTGCCCGTCAGTACTACCTCATCGATGTCCATCAGTGCCATCTCATCGGTGCCCATCAGTGCCGCCATGTCAGTGCCGTAATTGAAAGAGAAAACTTACTTATTTACAAAAAAATTAACAGAAAAAAATAAAAACGTAATTTTTTTTCAAAATTTTCAGTCTTTTTTTAGTTGTTGCGCAAAAAAATAAAAATCGCAGAGGTGATCAAATACCACCAAAAGAAAGCTCTATTTGTGGGGGAAAAAGGACGCCAATTTTGTTTGGGTACTGTGTAGCATGACCGCGCAATTGCCATTCAAAGTGCGACAGTGCTGAAACCTGAAAATTGGCTTGGGCGGGAAGGTGCGTAAGTGCCTGGTATGGAAGTGGTTAATGTAACATTATAGGATTTTTTTATTTTAATAATAGCTGAAAACTATGTGATAAAGATGCATGAAAAAGTAATCCCTGAACAAAGTAACACGTGGATTATATGACCAACATGAGCATTCCTGAAAGCATTTCTCACACGTGACAGTGTGCGGCGTATGATTGTAATGATGCCTTCTGACCAGCAGGTGGCAGCACCTCCCAGCAGTCTGTGTGCTGTATGCCTCCTGTCATTTTTCTGTTCATATTGCTGTAGAGGGCTTGTTCCTGATGTTCCTGATCATTGCTCCTCCTCTTCACAATGACAGCATTACTTTAATACAGGAAGTCAGGGTGGGACGGCAGAGAGCTCAGCAGCAGAGCTGAATGTATAAATGTTTATACATGTTTATTTTTAGGTCTTCCTCTAAATCCTAGACATCAGATGAGAATACAGAAGCAGAGCTATAGATAGAAGAGCAGGACCTACCTCTGGCTGCACCTGTCCCAGCACCATGGAGGATCAGAACAAGGCAGAGGTAAGTGCAGCACTCTACACTGTACTATACAGCAATGTATGCAGCCTGTGACATGGCAACAATGGGCACACTATGTTGGTGCAGCACAGATGCAGCTTGCCATGCTGGCAGGGACATGTTAGGATCAGAGCAGACGTTGGCTTAGGAAATCAAAGAGCACAGATGTGAATGTTCAGATTGGTAGCCATTGTTACTGCAGAGGGGACAGACTTTTCTTTTATTTGTGTTGTGTTTTATTTCCTGATTTTAATTTGGATATTTTTCATGACGATGTTAAATTTGTTTTGATCCTAAAGCTTGAAGTGGAAGTCCATGCAAAAACTAAAATCACTGCATCTAAAGCCACCAACATTCTAATACTAACCTTTCCAGCCCTGAAAGGAAAAAATCAGTATACATAACCTTTCTACAGGCGAGCCGACCTGATCTACTGCGGCGGAAGCTCTGCAGAGGACACGTCTGACAACTGCTGTGAAATGAGTGTGAAGTGACATCACCCGTAGACTTACAATGGGGCTTCCGTTGGTGGACCTGGCCTCTGCACCCGCATACACAGCGAATCAGTATTCATAGCTTTCCTGCAGGCAATCTGACCCGATCTCCAGCGGCGAAAGCTCTACAGAGGACACGTCCGACAACTGCTGTGAAATGAGTGGGAAGTGACGTCACCCGTAGACTTACTATGGGGCTTCCGTTGTTGGACTTGTCCTCTGCACCCGCCTACACAGCGAAATCGGTATACATACCTTTTCTGCAGGCGATCCGACCCGATCTCCAGCGGCGGAAGCTCTGATCCTGCGCTGAGCTGTCAGCCGCGGCTTCGCTGTGTAGGTGGGTGCAGAGGACACGTCCGACAACTAAAGCCCCATAGTAAGTCTATGGGTGACATCACTTCCCATGGGAAAATAGACCGGAAATAAAACCTATAACCTTAAATAAAATTGTTTTATACTCTAAAATATAGAAAAACGCAGAGACTTGTTGGATAATAATTGCCGCGGATGTTTATTATTGTTTTTTTGTTAACAATAAATAATTATACGATGCAATAAATAAATAAATAATAACTGATGGGTAATAATAAATTAACGAATAAATTAAATATATATACATAACTTTTTTAGCAAACCTAGCCAACACGGCTCAGGCTGCAACAACAATTACCCATACCAAAGTAACCAAAGCACTGAGCAAAAATTTGGTATTCACACTTCGTCCCCCTCTGTATAAGACAAAGGTGACCTACCACATAATAACACACCGCGACATAAGTAAAAGAAGAATAAGGGGGGGGGGGGTGGGGGAGAACACCACAGTTCTTCCGTCTCTGAGGCGAACTGATCTCCGGACCGCCGGAACCCTTCTTTTATAGCCCTGAGATCAGCTGGTTCAAACCAGCTTTGAACATTTTGCGCGGGCTTCTCTCCCTGTTGCTAGACAGAACATTCCTAAAACTGGATTTTACTTGAATTTTTAGGCGGGCTTTCTAGTTGCTAAGGGAAAAAAAAATTCGGCCTGACTCCTCAGCCTGTAAGCCCGCCAATTAACCCCTTGACTCCTACCCTACCTAAACTTGCCTACTCCCTGCCATTTTCCCATGAGGAAAATGGGGCAGAGGCTGCCATATCCCTTTTCCCTTTATTCATTTTACAGCCCTTGTCAGCCGTGTCCTCTGCGGAACTTCCGCCACTGGAGATCGGGTCGGATCGCCTGCAGAAAAGGTAAGTATACTGATTTTTTTTCTTTTCAGAGCTAGAAAGGTTAGTGTTATGCCCCGTACACACCATCACTTTATGTGATGAAAAAAAATGACGTTTTTAAAAACGTCACTTTAATTGACCGTGTGTGGGGGAAAACTTCTTTTTTTGTCTTCTAAAAAACGACCAAAAAAAATTGAAGCATGCTTCAATTTTATGTGTCGTTTTTCAAAACGTCAACTTTTACTTCACAGAAATTGACCGTGTGTAGCAAAAACGTCGTTTAAAACAAAGTTTTTTCACCCGCGCATGCCCAGAAGCTACTTATGAAGCAAGCTTCAATGGAAAAAGTGGTGAGAACGTAACCTCGCTTTGCTAGAACATTGTGAGAAAAACGATGGTGTGTAGGCAACTTCGTCTTTGAAAACTGAAGTTTCAAAAACGTCATTTTTTACTTCACAGAAAATGTCGTTTTTTTTCATCACATAAAGTGATGGTGTGTACGGGGCATAAGAATGTTGGTGGCTATAGATGCAGGCATTTTAGTTTTTGCATGGACTTCCACTTTATATCCTCCCCTGCAGTGGGGCTACCCCTGCACTGTATGGGTTAAAGCCCAACTTCGGGGACAATAAAAAAAATACCCTCACTGCAAGGGTTAAATGTTAAGTTTAGGGAGATGTAGAAGGAGCTTTATTACTTACCTTTACCTCCCCCTCCAGTTGTTTCACTGTCAGTTTTTATTGTTATCTGTTCCCATGTTAGGCTGATTAACTCTCTCTATTTGTCCTGTTTACCTGCTTGGTTTAATACTGCTTTAATGCTGAACTCTAAGGAGTCTGTGCCCCCGTTAAAGCATAGTTCCACCCTAAAGTGCCACAATTGGCACCTTTTGGGTGGGAGGGGGGACAGGATACCTGTCTTTGACAGGTAACCTTTCCCACTTCCGGGAGTCCAGCTGCGGCCAGCGGCCCGTGATGTCACCATAGGGATCCGTCCTCTCCTCCCCCGGCCGCCGGGCCAAAAGGAGAGGATGTAATGGCGGCGGCTGCAGCACCCGACAGCTGATGGAAACATCAGCTGTGGTACCGACATTGAGGGACTCCAGGACAGGTAAGTGTCCATTTATTAAAAGCCAGCAGCTGCAGTATGTGTAGCTGCTGGCTTTTAATTTTTTTTTCCCGGGAACACCACTTTAAGGAGTCTCATGCTCTCTATTTGTCCTGTTTACCTTTATCATGGAAAGTGAAAGGAAATTTCTGTCCCCAGAAAGTAATAGATGGGGGAATCTTCCAATGGAGACACTAGTTCTGGAGACCTGGGGATCCTCAATTTGCAGGGATTTCCTCTCACTTCCTGTTTGACTATGGGACAGGAAGTAAAGGGAAATCTCCGCAGTGGGACACAAAAACCTGACAGGAGTTATAACCCTCCCTTACTCTGCCAAAAAAATGCTTTTTAATCATTATTCTTTCACATTTTGTTACTCTGCATCCTCCTGTGTTCGATGCATGTACAATTTCGGAATTTGCCAAGATGAACGAACTCCTGCACATGAGTGGAAGTGACTTCATCTTGGCCCAGCCAATCTAATTGGCCAACGATTGGAAACCTGAAAGAAGACTTGCCGAAGATGTCAGTGGCCGTTGAGGGAGTTCTGGGACATTGTATTACTGGAGTGGAGGTGAGTATAGTTCCACTTTAATTTGACCTTGTATCCTGCAGTCCCTCCCTGTACAACAGGGCTGTAGTATGAAAGGAAGAAGCAGCACAAGGAGCCAATCAGTTAATAGCTGACAAGAAACATGTTGATAGGAAGAGCAGCAGGAAGATGAGCTCCGCACTGTGCTGCTTCTCCTTTCACTGTCCAGTCACAGACTGAGGTGAGCCCAGCATGACCTGGACTCAGAGGATGTGGTCTAAATGATGCTGGCCATCAGACTGAGGACATCTAGTGGCAGAAGAAAGCATTGCAGGGGAAATCTTTGATTTATTGAATTTTTTTAATTCCATTGTAATTAATTTTTTTTCTTATAATTTTTTTGCTTCCGTTCTGTTTTAACCACTTAAGGACCGCTGCACGACGATATACGTCGGCAGAATGGCACCGGTGGGCACATCAACGTATATGTACGTTGCTCTTTAAGCCCAGCCATGGGGTCGCGGGCGCGTGCCCGCGGAGCGCTCCCGCAACCCGGTCCGAAGCTCCGTGACCGCGGGACCCGCGGACCCGATCGCCGATGGAGTCCTGCGATCGGTCCCCGGAGCTGAAGAACGGGGAGAGCTGTATGTAAACACAGCTTCCCTGTTCTTCACTGTGGCGGCGTCATCGATCGCGTGATCCCTCTTATAGGGGGACACAATTGATGACATCACACCTACAGCCACACACCCCTACAGTTGTAAACACACTTCAGGTCACACATAACCCCATCAGCGCCCCCTGTGGTTAACTCCCAAACTGCAACTGTCATTTCCACAGTAAACCATGCATTTTAAATGCATTTTTTGCTGTGAAAATGACAATGGTCCTAAAAATGTGTCAAAATTGTCCGAAGTGTCCGCCACAATGTCGCAGTCACGAAAAAAATTGCTGATCGCCACCATTAGTAGTAAAAAAAAAAAATTAATAAAAATGCAATAAAACTATCCCCTATTTTGTAAACGCTATAAATTTGGCGCAAACCAACCGATAAACGCTTATTGCGTTTTTTTTTTTTTTTTACCAAAAATATGTAGAAGAATACGTATCGGCCTAAACTGAGGAAAAAAACGTTTTTTTATATATTTTTGGGGGATATTTATTATAGCAAAAATTAAAAAATATTGCATTTTTTTCAAAATTGTTGCTCTATTTTTGTTTATAGCGCAAAAAATAAAAAACGCAGAGGTGATCAAATACCACCAAAAGAAAGCTCTATTTGTGGGAAAAAAAGGACGCCAATTTTGTTTGGGAGCCACGTCGCACGACCGCGCAATTGTCAGTTAAAGCGACGCAGTGCCGATTTGCAAAAAGAGGCCTGGTCCTTTAGCTGCATTTTGGTCCGGGGCTTAAGTGGTTAAGCAAGGATTCAGGCTCCCAAACATTTGAGTTTACAAAATATATGCATGGCAGGTTTTTCTTTCAAATAGTTTTTATTGAGTATTCAAGTATGCAGTACATCATCAGTGTGGTAACATCAATATCAACAGGAAGCAAACACTGTAGAATACTATAGATAGTTCAAGTGCATAAATACATACAGATAGAAGCAAACAGATAACTGGGGAAGATAATTGGTATTATATAGAAAATACAAACGGTAGGGGTTACCAGATATGTTTATAAGGTATACACCAGTAGGGTGAACCGGGTAGAAAGGGTCTTGAGCAGGAAGGGAGGGGGGGGAGGGGGGATAGAAGGGGTTGGAGAGCATCCAGGTTAGGACAGTGCATTCAGAAAAGGATCAGTGGTTCCATTTAGTGTCATACCAGAGTCGCCATGGTTTCCAATATGTCATTAAGGCGGGGCCGGAACATTTTCTACGAGCAAGGATAGTTTCATATGTGTAGTGGTTGTGTGTTAGTTTCACTATGTCTGATATCGTGGGGATGATATTAGATTTCCAGTTCCTGGCAATGAGAAGTCTGGTTGCTAGCAGGATGTGGGATGTCACTAGTTGCAAAGGAGGTGGTATGTCGTCAATGGTCAAATTGAGGATAGCCAGTTGGGGGGTCAGCGTTAGAGGGAAACCTAACACCTCCCTCAACACTAGCTCTAGTGCTGTCCACATAGGTCTTAAGTTATGACATGTCCAGAATACATGTATGAGGGTGCCTGGGCTTCCGCACCCTCTCCAGCAGTCCTGTGAGGTGTGGGGATAGAATTTAGCTATCCTGGATGGTGTTAAGTACCATCTCAGTGTCAATTTTTGGGCGAGTTCCCATAAAGCCGTACAAGAGGTATGTTTGTAAGTGGATTTAATTGCCCGCTGCCATTGCTGATCAGAAAAGTGGGTCTGCAAGTCTGCTTCCCAGTCAATGAGGGGTTTGGATTTAGTGAAGTAATTTTTTTCTTGAAGGGTCGAGTATAGTAGGGAGGTACCTTTGGATGAGTTTGTCTCTGTAAAGAGATATCGCCATATGTTTACTGGTATAGATCCTTCCATAGAAGGAGTGGCCGAGAGGCAATGCTGTAGCCTATAGTAAGTGAAGTAGTCAGAAGTGGGGGCATGGAGAGTCTCTTGGAGTTTTAGAAAGGATGAGTTGGTCATGAGAGGGCGTAGTTCATGAGTGTATGTCAGTTTTCCCGTCAGCCAATTCGGGATCATAAGGTCAGGAGTCAGTAATTTCAATGTATCTATAGGTATAGGGATGGGTTTAGTCGGAATATCCGACCATTTCATGCCCTGAAGTATTTTCCAGGCTTTAACTGAGGCCTGAATGGTGGGTGAGTAAAAGCAAAGAAGAGGGTTTTTGATCACTGTGCTAAATAACCAGCGGGACAGGTTACCGCCCGGGATCATGTTGGATTCTATGTCGCACCAAAGTGTGGTGGGCGTCATCAACACCCATTCTCGGAGTTGTGCTAGAATAGTGGCTAGGTAGTAGTCTTTAATGACGACGAATCCCATACCTCCTACTGACCTGTGTTTGATCATTTTGGACAGACTACATCTGGGTTTCTTACCCTGCCATATGAAGCGTCCCAAAATAGATTGTAGGTTTGTCAAGTAAGATTGTGAAAGCGGTATGGGAAGCGTTCGGAACATGTAGAGAAGTTTAGGCAGAACCATCATTTTAAAAGCTGCAAGGCGGCCCACCCAGGTGAATTCATGCTTGGAGAGTTTTGCAGTTTCTCGAATAAGCATATGCTTCAGTTCTACGTAATTGCTAGGAAACAAGGCCTTTGTAGATTTAGTTAGAGTGATACCTAGGTATGAGATTCCTGAGTCGGCCCACGGGTAGGGGAATTGGTACCTGAGTAGATTGCTGGTAGTTGCATCTAGGCCTAAGTCTAGGATGTACGATTTGTTCTCATTTACTTTGTAGTAAGACACGCTACTAAATCTCTGCAACAACAATTGTACCGAAGCCAGGGAAGAGAGGGGATCCGTCATCATTATTATCACATCATCTGCGAATAAGTTGATTTTATGATCTAATGAGCCAATTCTAAACCCTTTTATTGCGACGTGGTTTCTGATATGTTCTGCTAGGGGTTCCATAATAAGGTTAAAGATGAGCGGCGATAAGGGACAACCTTGGCGTGTGCCATTGGTGATCAAAAAAGGTTTAGAGAGGATTTCTGATGTATATACCTGGGCTGAGGGGGAAGAGTATAATGCCATAATAGCGGAAAGAATGGGGCCCTGAAACCCAAATTTGGTGAGCGTGGCTTGCATGTAGCCCCAATGGACCCGATCGAACGCCTTCTCTGCATCTAGTGACAGAAGCAGAGAAGGCGTTCGAGTAGACTCCGCCGCATGGATGATGTTAATGACTCTGCGAGTCGCGTCAAAGGTCTGCCTGCCTTTTGTAAACCCAGATTGGTCCCTATGTATGAGCATGGGCATTAGGTCAACCAGTCGGTTGGCTATGAGTTTGGCGTGTATTTTAGCATCTAAATTTAGAAGAGAAATGGGTCGGAAGTTTTGAGCACACGTGGGTTCTTTACCTGGCTTCGGTAGTGTAATAACCAGAGCAGACAACATTTCAGGGGGAAGAGAGGAGGACTGAGCAGCGTCGTTACAAACCTTAGCTAGTATTGGTGACAAGATGGAGCCAAATTTTTTGTAGTACTCTCCAGTTAGACCGTCGGGGCCTGGTGACTTGTTGGAGGGTAACTTGGAGATCGTACGTTGGATTTCTAGATCTGTAAATGGGGCATTAAGGGTCTCCAACTGATCTTCAGACAGCTTTGGGAGGTTAATTTCTTGGAGGAACGAGTCAATGTCTTGAGGGGATGGTTGGGGAATGGATTGGTTATCTTTCAAGTTGTACAGGGTAGTGTAATAGTCTTTAAAGGCCTCGGCAATTTCCGAGGGGTCAATTACTTTTTTGTTCGAGGCATGATGAAACAAGTGGGCAATTTTAGTTTTGGAGAAGTGTCCTTTGATCTTATTGGCCATAGCTTTGCCTGCCTTGTTGCCCGTAGAATAGTGAAGGGTTTTAAAGTGGGTGTGGGCTCTTTCAAAGGAGTCTAGCAGGTGGGCTTTCAATTCTTGTCTTAAAAGATCTAGTTTTTGTTTGGTGACATAACTAGGGGCTACCTGGTTCTGTGTTTCTAGTTGTTTTATATCTGCGGTAAGAGTGTCTAGACGCTGTGCTCTCAGCCTCCTCTCCCTAGCCCCCAGTTGAATAAAGATTCCTCGAACGAACGCTTTGTGGGCGTTCCATAGCACCGAATTATCAGTTACAGAACCTGTATTCAGGGAGAAAAATTCAGTTAGATTGTCTCTGATATAATCCGAGTGGGTTGGAGAGTGGATGAGGGATGCATTAGCTCTCCAGATCCTTGTCCGTGTAGATGGAGATGAGTCGGTGAGGGTCATGGTGACAGGAGCGTGGTCTGACCACGTGATGGAGGCAATGTCGGATGCTGAGGCCTTAGGCAGGGTCCACTTGTCTACCAAGAAGTAGTCAATTCTTGTGTAGGAATTATGGCGAGGAGAGAAGTAAGAGTAGTCTCGTTCAGTGGTGTGATGACATCTCCAGACATCGTATAGGTCGTGGGATCGCAAGAAAGAGGCCATGGGTGAGGCAAGTCTACGTGAGTTAGAAGAGGCATCAATCGAGTTATCAGGAACTATATTAAAGTCTCCACATAGTATGAGGTGACCTTGCTTAAAGCGGTTGATTTTTTTCATTAGTTTGGACAAAAAGCTGGTTTGGCGTGTATTAGGGCCATACACCGTCACAACGGTATATCTGGTATTGTTCATGGAGCAGTCTAAAGCTAGGTATCTGCCATTGGGGTCTGCCATGCTATTGTGGAGAGTGAACGTTATGGTGTTTTTGATGGCGATCATTACTCCGTTTTTCTTTTCAGGGCCAGAGGCTTTGAATATGTTTGAAAAGTTCCTGTTGGTGCAAACCGGTCCTGCTGTGGATTTAAAATGCGTTTCTTGCACACATAGGACGTCACAGTGGGATGACAGGGCAGTTTTCCATAATGACGCCCTCTTAACAGGGTGGTTCAGTCCCTTTGCATTTAGGGTGAGGAATTTCGGCATTTCGATAGAGGTAGTGGTATTGGTGCTTAGAAACAGGTACTCACGGTTTGTGGAGGCGATCTAGTTGACTTAAGGCGGTAGTAGGTGTAAAGGAGGTCTGTTGCTCAGGAGGTGGGCGAGCTTGGGACGTCGGTGCTCTCCGGAGTCCAGGTGAGGGGAGGGAAAGGGAACAGGCAGTTACACAAGATCAAGGAAGGAAAGAAACAGTCAGTATCAACTTATGTAAAATTACACAAAGCTGGGTGCAACGGCGGCACCAAGTTCAGTAGATTGTCTGGACTACTGAAAACTTACGGGGTGAAAGTTTGTGGGTTAACCGCAACGAGCAGGCACCAACCGGAGTGCTTAGTAGCAGTAAAGCTAACAGTACGCTAATCATAAGGTCACTCTCCTACACTGGGGGAGGAATCCATGGCTGAGGAGCGCGTGTCATCAGGTATTGGCGCCTGGGGTAGTGCGTTTTCTCCAGGAATGATGTGCCATTTTTTGAGGAGCTGGATGCCCTCTTCTACTGAGTGAATGTTATGTTTCACTCCATTCTTGGTGACTACAATTTTGGTCGGAAATCCCCATTGATAAGGGATTTTGTGGTTGTTCAGCGGTTTTGTGATGGTCTGGAGTTGTCTCCTCTGATTGCGGGTGTATTGGGAGATATCCGCAAAGAGCTGCAGTTTAGTGTATGGTGCAGGCAGTTGACCCAGGCGTCTTGCTTTGGCCATTAGCATGTCTTTTGCGTGGTAAAAGTGAACCCTCATTAGAGTATCGCGGGGCACTTCAGGTGGTAGGTGGGAGGGTTTCGGTAGCCGGTGAATACGGTCTATGATCGTCTCCACTGGTGGGAGGTCAGGTAGGAGCAGAGAAATCAGTTTTCTAGCATAAGTATTGAGGTCGGCCGGGACGATCGTTTCTGGTATGCCGCGGATTTTTACATTGTTGCGTCTCGATCGGTCCTCGAGGTCCGCCATCTTAGCTCGTACCCACTGCTGCTCATCCCTGGTGTGGTCATGGCCGTCCACTAAGTCATTAACTGTGACTGTCATGGCGCTCATTTGGTGTTCAATGCGGCCCATTCTATTGTTCACATGCATCATTTCGGATTTAAATGCAGAGAACATGGATGAGATGTCATTTTGGATAGTGCTGTGCAGCGTGATCAGCATGTCTTTTAACATGGTGTCAACAACAGGTTGATTGGCAGTGGGGAAGGCCTCTATGGGAGACTGTGCGGATGCTAGCGTGGGGAGACAGTCCAGGGCAGGCCTTACCTCATGGGCCTGAGATCCGGGGTCCAGACGCATCCGCGCCTTAGCAGGGCTAGCTGTAGTGGAGGATGGCCCAGGGAGCAAGGCCGGATCCGTGGGGAGCGAGTGCTGGTGCATGGATGAGTCCTCATCCCCAGGCAGGTCAGTGTGTGTTCTCCCTCCTCGCGGCGAGCGGTCGCGGGCGCCATCTTGGGTCTGAGACCTGTGAGGTGGCGAGAAGAAGTCCGTCAATTTCCGCGGCTGGCGGTAATCTTTTCGTTTTCGGGATGACCCGTCCGGGTTCCCTAGTGTATGCTGGCTGTTGTGGTGCATATCTGCGGCGTGGATCAGCGGTATAGCTGCTCGAATCTCCGGTTGGTGCGGGAGCCTGGAAGTCAGACGTCCATACGACTCGGCAGTTGGCCACGCCCCCGCATGGCAGGTTTTTAATTAGGGATATCAATTTAATTCCTTCTTCCGTTTAATACCCAGGGTCTTAAGATGTACTGTATGTCCTGTAATAGGTTTGGAATGGGCAGATAAGGGAAGAACAGCATACTAATAAACAGGCTTAAAATGGAACATTGAAATCTTAGTGCTTCAGGGCTTCACTGTGATGATCATGTGCAACTATTGCATAAATCTTCTAAGACAGGCATTATTTTAATTTTTCTGTATATATATTTGGTGAGAAGTCATAAAACTGGACCATCTCTCGAACCTGATATATGATTGATAATATGGATTAGCACAATATGCTTATACTGAATAAACCGGTTTCATGGCTGCAGAAATGTTTTCTAATCAGTGTATTTTATATTTGTGTTACTTTGCATCTGCCAGTGTTTTGAAGCCTGTCGTGCTGTGGATAATAATATATGTTTTATATTACAGAACGCATTCAACGCAGATGAAGCGAGCCTCATTGTAAAAGAGGTGAGTTAATCATCACCCTTATATTGATCATCACACAGCTATAGTACCTGCAGTATTTGTTCAGATTATCCTTCTACCATAAAAAAAGGTTAACCGTATTTGCCGGCGTATAAGACGACCCCCTAATTTTCCAGTAAAAATTTGGGTTTTGGGATATACTCGCCATATAAGACTACCCCCTTCCTACTAGTCTTTCTGGAAGCTGAGGGGTAGCCGGAACAACCGCTGACAGAAACAACCGCTGACAGAAACAGGCTTTTTTCAAATCTCACTGTGCCATTACATTACATGCCCCCGCTGTGCCATTACATTACATTCCCCACTGTGCTATTACATTACATGCCACACTGTGCCATTACATTACATGCCCCCACTGTGCTATTACATTACATGCCCCCACTGTGCCAAATTATTACATGCCCCCACTGTGCCATCACTTGCCATCACTTGCCCTCACAGTGCCATCACAGTGCCATCACTTGCCCCCACTGTGCCATCACTTGCCCCCACTTTCCCCCCCACTGTGCCATCACTTGCCCCCACTGTGCCATCACTTGCCCCCACTGTGCCCCCCACTGTGCCATCACTCACGTTTTGCAGCTTCTGGCTTCCAGGCCGGTGACAGTCTCCGTCTGCTGCGAGCGTCCATGATTTGAAAGCCGCGCCTTCTTCTCAGACTGTCCTGTGATAGGCGGAACACAAATCTTCCCAGCAGCGCCTCTGTTCTGTGTTCCGCCTATCACGGATGTCCTCTGGTCCGAGGATGAGAAGGCATCCGTGATAGGCGATGTATTTTATGTATTTATATTTTCTGTATTCCCAACATCTGTTGTACAAACGATCAAATTGTGTTGAGCTGGGATGGCCACATGCTGATCGCAATTCATCTGCGCCCCACTGAACCGGCCTAATTTTGATCAATGTATGGCTTTCTTTAGACCCTTGTCAAGCAGGGTTCTGTGGAACTCTACGGTTCCTCCTGAAGTTACCAGAGGTTTCTTGAGTAAAGTGGATGCAAGGGGGGCAATTTTCCACTCACCACAAATGTAAGGGGGGCACTTCCACACTGACTGCCCATGTTGGGAGACACCACAAATCTTCTGTGAACCAATACCACAATTGTGGGGGCCTCTCGAGGCTCTGACAGGTTCTGTCCTGTAATCAACTGCTGGGAGTGTAGGCAAGGATGGAGCTCGTCCCAACTACAAGTATCCATACAAGGGAAAGAAAGAATTCTCCCTGACTAAGCCTTGAGGGGCATGGCGAAACGTGTTGGAGGGGGATGTGGCCTGGTTGGAGCCTATGCTGAGGCTGTTTCACACTCTATACACAGGGTCTTGTATTGATGTGTGGCGTATAGGACAATAATTCTTATTACTGTTTTTTTAAGTGACATAATTTCAATAATATTACTAAAAATTATTTTTTCATATCATGTGATCACTCAAATAAAATATAAATAATAAAATATATTATCTCCCATGGGTGTCAAATACTCCACATATGCCAAATAATTGTATTATTTTATTTAAAAAAAAACAAAAAAACGCTCTTTTGAACGTATTGGTCATACTACCATGAGCTGTATGTATATTAATTTTATCAGGAGTTCCTGAAGACCTGAAAAATGTTTGAAGGGTTCCTCCAGGGTGGAAAGGTTCGGAAGGGCTGATTTAGACCATAGATGGACTATGTATAGTTATTAATTTGTAGTAGAACTACAAGTCTCAGCACACCTTGAAGTATTCAGGCTGTTCAGGTGGTGGGTGTATTGCCACTGTAATGTTGTCTTGGCATACTGGTGGACATACACAGCTCCCTGTCATCACACATCACCATCTGATCACATATCATACCGTATGACAGGGGTGCCCAAAGAGTGGCCCGGGGAGCCCTCTGATGTGGCCCGCGACCTCCTTCTCTGAGATGGAATAAAATAGAATAGAATACTGTTATTAAAGGTAAGTTTATTACTAAAATCACAGTATATATGGACATATCTGCTCTGCAGTGGTTACTTGGCTGCTTTCAAACTGATACACAGGTGCAGAGCAGTGCATCTGTGGGTTACCTGCACTGAGCCATAGACTTCTATTACCTGCGAGTTTGGTGTGCTGAGAGTAGAGTGGGCTCTTTAGAGCCGAGTGGGCTGCCATCCACCCGCTCCGCTCATTGTGGCCCACGACCGGTTACCAGGTCACTTAACCGCTTCCAGACCGCCGCATGTACATATACGTCGGCAGAATGGCACGTACAGGCACATTGGCGTACCTGTACGTCCCTGCCTAGACGTGGGTCGGGGGTCCGATCGGGACCCCCCCCGCTACATGCGGCGGTCGGATTCCCGCGGGGAGCGATCCGGGATGACGGCGCGGCTATTCGTTTATAGCCGCTCCGTCGCGATCGCTCCCCGGAGCTGAAGAACGGGGAGAGCCGTATGTAAACACGGCTTCCCCGTGCTTCACTGTGGCGGCGCATCGATCGAGTGATCCCTTTTATAAGGGAGACTCGATCGATGACGTCAGTCCTACAGCCACACCCCCCTACAGTTGTAAACACACACTAGGTGAACCCTAACTCCTACAGCGCCCCCTGTGGTTAACTCCCAAACTGCAACTGTCATTTTCACAATAAACAATGCAATTTAAATGCATTTTTTGCTGTGAAAATGACAATAGTCCCAAAAATGTGTCAAAATTGTCCGAAGTGTCCGCCATAATGTCGCAGTCACGAAAAAAAACGCTGATCGCCGCCATTAGTAGTAAAAAAAATAAAAATGCAATAAAACTATCCCCTATTTTGTAAACACTATACATTTTGCGCAAACCAATCGATAAACGCGTATTGCGATTTTTTTTTTTTACCAAAAATAGGTAGAAGAATACGTATCGGCCTAAACTGAGGAAAAAATCGTTTTTTTATATATTTTTGGGGGATATTTATTATAGCAAAAAGTAAAAAATATTGCATTTTTTTTCAAAATTTCGCTCTATTTTTGTTTATAGCGCAAAAAATAAAAACCACAGAGGTGATCAAATACGACCAAAAGAAAGCTCTATTTGTGGGGAAAAAAGGACGCCAATTTTGTTTGGAAGCCACGTCGCACGACCGCGCAATTGTCTGTTAAAGCGACGCAGTGCCGAATTGTAAAAACCCCTTGGGTCATTTAGCAGCATATTGGTCCGGTCCTTAAGTGGTTAAGTGGCCCCTGCTCTTGAAAAGGTTGGGCACCCCTGCCGTATGATAAGACAACATGCATCTGAAATTGTAATTATTTGAACTTTATTCTCTAAAATATAGACAAAGGCTTCACCATGCCAGTACACTCTGGTGTCTCTTTGTACTAGAATAAAAAGCTGGAGCAACATAGGGGTTAAAAATAAGACGGGAGAAACTTAAATGAGCCCCATAGAAGTGCTGAGCTAAGGGAATTGCAGTAAACCTTGGCCTAGCCTTTCCACCTGGAAGTGCAATTTGTTGTAAAGCCGATCTAATTCTGTTTGTGACTTCCTGTGCGTTTAGACATACATTAGCGTGAATTATGGATTAGGCCACCCCTCAGGGAGTCAGGTAGGTGTGCAGACTCATAAATGGATTTAAAGATTTATGCTTTTATTTTAAAAGGTCATGTAAGGGACTTGTCTGTCCATCACAGTTAAAGGGGAAGTGTGGGAATGGTAAAAGAAACACTATGCATACTTATCTTCCTGCTGCTGCATTGGTGAGATGTAGCAGCTGTCCCTCACTAGCTGTAAGCCTGAGAGCTCAGCGATCATGTGATCACTCAGTTCTCTAAAATGAGAGTGGTGACTGTCAGTCACCGCTCTCTGCTCTGCCCCCCCCAGTCCTCACTTGAAGGTGCATGAGCGGCTGGCTCAGGCTCTCTACAGGGCACTGAGAGGCTGAGCCAGTTGTCGGTCAGGCATCTGGGGATGATATAGATAATCATTATATGATCTAGCAGGACTTAATTTCTCACTAAAGTTCCACTTTAATGACAGATGCAGCCCGATGCAGGCCTATATCTACCCTGTCCTTAACCACTTAAGGACCGCCTCCTGCACATATACGTCAGCAGAATGGCACCGCTGGGCACAATCACGTACCTGTACGTGGTTGTATAAAGCCCAGCGGTGGGTCGCGGGCGCGCGCCCGCGGCGCGCTCCCGCGACCCGGTCCGAAGCTCCGTGACCGGGACCGCGGGAATCGCGGACCCGATCACCGCTAGAGTCCGGCGATCGGTCCGAAGAACGGAACACGGCTTCCCCGTTCTTCACTGTGGCGCTGTCATCGATTGTGCGTCCCTATATTAGGGAACACACAATCAATGACATCAGACCTACAGCCACACCCCCCTACAGTTGTAAACACACACTAGGTGAAACATAACCCCTTCAGCGCCCCCTGTGGTTAACTCCCAAACTGCAACTGTCATTTCCACAATAAAGAATGCATTTTAAATGCATTTTTTGCTGTGAAAATGACAATGGTCCCAAAAATGTGTCAAAATTGTCTGAAGTGTCCGCCATAATGTCGCAGTCAGGAAAAAAATCGCTGATTAGTAGTAAAATATTAATAAAAATGCAATAAAACTATCCCCTATTTTGTAAACGCTATAAATTTTGCGCAAACCAATGGATAAACGCTTATTGCGATTTTTTTTTTTTACCAAAAATAGGTAGAAGAATACGTATCGGCCTAAACTGAGGAAAAAATAAAATGTTATATATGTTTTTGGGGGATATTTATTATAGCAAAAAGTAAAAAATATTGAATTTTTTTCAAAATTGTTGCTCTATTTTTGTTTATAGCGCAAAAAATAAAAACGGCAGAGGTGATCAAATACCACCAAAAGAAAGCTCTATTTGTGGTAAAAAAAGGACGCCAATTTTGTTTGGGAGCCACGTCGCACGACCGCGCAATTGTCAGTTAAAGCGACGCAGTGCCGAATCGCAAAAAGGGGCCTGGTCTTTTACCTGCATTTTGGTCCGGATCTTAAGTGGTTAAAGGGTAAGTTCACAAAAAATGAAAAGGTGAACTAACTCCAAAAATCGTAGCCACCCCTCTCAACTCCGCTACACATAGGGGCTATAATGTCCCATGCTGTCTTTGTAGTGGTCCATACACCATACAATGCAATAAACAGCCCTGGAGTATCTATCATGATGCTCGCAATGCTTATTGCTTAGTGCTTATTGGTCAGCGCAGCCACACACACTAGAGGATTCTTCTCATTGGACAAGTGTGGCCGTGATGATCAATGAGTGCTCTACATTGCAAGCATTATGATGGATACTCACTCTGGGGCTGTTTATTGCAATGTACGATGTACAGACTGCTACATTGGCAGCACGGGGCATCAAGGCCCCCATGTGCAGTGGGGTCCAGAGGGGTGGCCAGGATATATGGAGTCATTTCACCTTTTCTTTTTTCCTGAACAGGTGAACTTACCCTTTCAATTAATAATGTTCATTGAAGCTTGTAGTTCAGGACAAAGTCCAGGTTGCAAGAAGGAAATTACAAGGTACTGGAGCTGGTGCATCCAAGTCATGATTAAAGTGATTGTAAAGTCTCGTTTTTTGTTTTCCAATAAACTAACATGTCATACTTACCAGCTCTGTGCAGTGGCTTTGCAAAAAGCAGCCCCAATCCTTCTCTTCTTGGGTCCCTCTTTGGCGTTTCTGGCCCCTCCCTTCTGTTGAGTGCCCCCACAGCAAGCAGCTTGAGCCAATCTGCAGCTCCGTGTTTCCATTTAGACATCGGGCTGCGGTTCGGCCCCACTTACCCTCTCTCCTGATTGGCTAACTGACTTTGATTGACAGCAAAGGGAGCCACTGCTGTGTGTCAGCCAATCAGGAGGGAGAGTCCCGGGTGGCAGAGACAATCGTGGACATCACTGGACAGATATGGGGCTCAGGTAAGTATTAGGGGGCTGCTGCACACAGAAGGCTTTTTATCTGAATGCATTCAGATAAACAAAACTGCCTTTGCAACCCTTTTAAAGAGGGTTGTAAAAGTAAATTTGTTTCCCCCTAAATAGCTTCCTTTACCTTAGTGCAGTCCTCCTTCACTTACCTCATCCTTCCATTTTGCTTTTAAATGGCCTTATTTCTTCTGAGAAATCCTCACTTCCTGTTCTTCTGTCTGTAACTCCACACAGTAATGCGAGGCTTTCTCCCTGGTGTGGAGAAAGCCTCTTGAGGGGGGAGGGGCGAGCAGGAGTGTCAGGACGCTCTCTACTTTGCAGATAGAGAAAGAAGCTGTGTGTTAGTGGGCATCCTGCCCCTCCTGCTTGCCCCCTCCCCCCTGAAGATGTGTTCTCCACACCAGGGAGAAAGCCTTGCATTACTGTGTGGAGTTACAGACAGAAAAACAGGAAGTGAGGATTTATCAGAAGAAATAAGGACATTTAAAAGCAAAATGGAAGGATGAGGTAAGTGAAGGAGGACTGCACTAAGGTAAAGGAAGCTATTTAGGGATTTTTTTTTTTTTTTACCTTTTCAACCCCTTTAACCACTTTCGGACCGCCGCATGTACATATACAGAATGGCACGTACAGGCACATGGGCGTACCTGTACGTCCCTGCCTAGAGGTGGGTCGGGGGTCCGATCGGGACCCCCCCCCCGGTACATGCGGCGGTTCCCGTGGCTTCAGGAGCGATTCGGGACGAGGGCGCGGCTATTCGTTTCTAGCCGCCCCCTCGCGATCGCTCCCCGGAGCTGAAGAACGGGGAGAGCCGTATGTAAACATGGCTTCCCCTTGCTTCACTGTGGCGGCTGCATCGATCGAGTGATCCCTTTTATAGGGAGACTCGATCGATGACGTCAGACCTACAGCCACAACCCCCTACAGTTGTAAACACACACTAGGTGAACCCTAACTCCTACAGCGCCCCCTGTGGTTAACTCCCAAACTGCAACTGTCATTTTCACAATAAACAATGCAATTTAAATGCATTTGCTGTGAAAATGACAATTGTCCCAAAAATGTGTCAAAATTGTCCGAAGTGTCCGCCATAATGTCACAGTCACGGAAAAAATCACTGATCGCCGCCATTAGTAGTAAAAAAAAAAAAAAAATAATAAAACTATCCCCTATTTTGTAAACGCTATAAATTTTGTGCAAACCAATCGATAAACGCTTATTGCGTTTTTTTTTTTTTTTACCAAAAATAGGTAGCAGAATACGTATCGGCCTAAACTGAGGAAAAAAATAAATGTTATATATGTTTTTGGGGGATATTTATTATAGCAAAAAGTAAAAAATATTGCATTTTTTTCAAAATTGTCGCTCTATTTTTGTTTATAGCGCAAAAAATAAAAACCGCAGAGGTGATCAAATACCACCAAAAGAAAGCTCTATTTGTGGGGAAAAAAGGACGCCAATTTTGTTTGGGAGCCACGTCGCACGACCGCGCAATTGTCTGTTAAAGCGACGCAGTGCCGAATTGTAAAAACCCCTTGGGTCATTTAGCAGCATATTGGTCCGGTCCTTAAGTGGTTAAGGCCTGCCGGCCGAAACGCGTATTTTTTGACTGTTGTTCACCTGCATTAATAAAACAATTTAGCCGACTACCATGGCACCAGCCTTTCTCTCTAGACTGTCGGTCTACCGAGTTCTACAAATCCCACTGTTTATGCTCCTTATACAGTGAAAATGTTCATAGCTTTACTTACGGTACATTTGACAACCTGTAATGTATACCTATAGCCCAAACCTTTTCAGTATTAGATACAGTAGTAAGGGCTAAAACCCCATGTCACTTTTATATATTTTTTTGCTGTTGTGGAAGTTTTTCCTTCCCATCCTGACACAACAGGAAATCTCCATAATGCCACGTACACACGGTTGGAAGTTCAGACGGACTTAAGCCCCATACACACCATCAGATTTTCTGCAGATTTTTGTCTTCAGATTTACCAAAACCATGTAGTACAAGGGCCTGCCTGATTGCATACAAATTGAAACTCTTATGCCGCGTACACACGGTCGTTTTCTGCGATGTAAAAAAACGACGTTTTTAAAAACGTCAATTTATTTGACCGTGTGTGGGAGAAAACGACGTTTTATGTCTTCTGAAAAACGACCAAAAAAAATTGAAGCATGCTTCAATTTTATGTGTCGTTTTTCAAAACGTCGTTTTTGACTTCACAGAAATTGACCGTGTGTGGCAAAAAAACGACGTTTCAAACGACGTTTTTACACCCGCGCATGCCCAGAAGCTAGTTATGAAGCGAACTTCAATGGAAAAACGTGGTGAACGTAACCTCGCTTTGCTAGAGCACTGTGAAAAAACGATGGTGTGTAGGCAACATCGTTTTTGAAAAGTGTCGTTTTAAAAACGTAGTTTTTTACTTCACAGAAAACGTCGTTTTTTTACATCGCAGAAAACAACCGTGTGTACGCGGCATTAAGGTTTGACCTCATATTATATGGTTTTGGTAAATCTGAAGACAAAAATCTGCAGAAAATCTGATGGTGTGTATGGGGCTTAAGAAAGATGGAAATTCCGTTTGGTCTGTATGGAATTCTGACGGAGAAAAAAAATGCATGCTCGGAAACAATTTGGCGCATTCTCTGAAGCATTGTACTTAATTTTTCTAGGCTCGTCATAGTGTTGTACGTCATTGCGTTTTTGACGGTCGGAATTTGGTGTGTCCGTGTGTATGCAAGACAGCTTGAGCAGAATTCCGACGGAAAAAACGTGCGTGTGTACACAGCATAACAGTTGTCCCCTATTTGGTTTCTTACCACTTTCTGTTCTTGTGACAATAGAGCAAGTGAATCTCCCAAAGATTGAGTCTGCTGGGATTGCTGACATCACATCCAAGATGGCAGTGGCCAGCAGCAATCTAAGGGCTCTTGGTTGTCTACACAAGGGAGGCTTTTACAGGCATATACGGTAACATGACTAAAATATATTAAATACTCATATAATCTTATGGGAAGATTTTTATTGAAATGAATAGTCTGGTGATGGGGTCTCTTGTAAATGACAGAAATATGTTTAGTAACCTTTGTTTATACGATGACCTTCTAGAGTTGAGTGCGTATACTTTGCCGTTTGCAAATCTATTCCCTGTATTTCAGAACACCCCTGTATTGTTTGGATGACACAAAATAGCTTTTCTTTTGTTCAGGAAACTTACGCTAAGAATAAAGCACTTTCATGTCCTAAGCTTGTGGATGGGGAAATGTATACTGATCAATGGTTTCCCTCATCATCATGTCTGTGACAGCGGCCTTATAATTAGAGAGGGCGCGCTTCTCACGGAAAAATCACTAACATCAAACAAGAATCAATACTTCTAGCTGGAGTTCTAACTGGCTCTTTATTAACCATCTACTGTATTTCATGTATTTCATTTGTAGTCGTAAAGAGGATCTTTGTCCTAGGGAGAAAAATGAAAAGCCATCAGCTACAAATTAGGGGTCGACCGATATCGTTTTTTCAGGGCCGATACCGATTTTTCGGCCGCCTCTCAGGCCGATAGCCGATATTAGGTGCCAATATTCTGTACATCACCGTCACCTGCCACCAGATGCAGCATGTCACTTGCCACTGTCACCAGTCTCCCATATGCAGCTTGTCACTGTCACCTGTCACCCATATGCAGCTTGTCACTTTCACCTGTTCCCATATGCAGCATGTCACTTGCCACTGTCACCAGTCTCCCATATGCAGCTTGTCACTTTCACCTGTCACCCATATGCAGCTTGTCACTGTCACCCATATACAGCTTGTCACTGTCACCCATATACAGCTTGTCACTGTCACCTGTCACCCATATGCAGCTTGTCAATGTCACCCATATACAGCTTGTCACTGTCACCTGTCACCCATATACAGCTTGTCACTGTCACCTGTCACCCATATGCAGCTTGTCACTGTCACCTGTCACCCATATGCAGCTTGTCACTGTCACCCATATACAGCTTGTCACTGTCACCCATATACAGCTTGTCACTGTCACCTGTCACCCATATGCAGCTTGTCACTTTCACCTGTCACCCATATACAGCTTGTCACTGTCACCCATATGCAACTTGTCACCTGTCACCCATATGCAACTTGTCACTGTCACCTGTCACCCATATGCAGCTTGTCACTGTCATCTGTCTCCCATATGCAGCTTGTCACTTTCACCTGTCACCCATATATAGCTTGTCACTGTCACCTGTCACCCATATATAGCTTGTCACTATCACCTGTCACCCATATATAGCTTGTCACTGTCACCCATATGCAGCTTGTCACTTTCACCTGTAACTCATTCACAGCTTGTTTCTGTCTCCCATATGCAGCTTGTCACTTTCAACTGTCATCCATATGCAGCTTGTCACTGTCACCCATATGCAGCTTGTCACTGTCATCTGTCACCCATATGCAGCTTGTCACTTTCACCTGTCACCCATATGCAGATTGTCACTGTCATCTGTCTCCCATATGCAGCTTGTCACTTTCACCTGTCACCCATATGCAGCTTGTCACTTTCACCTGTCACCCATATACAGCTTGTCACTTTCACCTGTCACCCATATACAGATTGTCACTGTCACCCATATACAGCTTGTCACTTTCACCTGTCACCCATATACAGCTTGTCACTGTCACCCATATGTAGTTTGTCACTTTCAGCTGTCACCCATATACAGCTTGTCATTTTCACCTGTCACCCATATACAGCTTGTCACTGTCACCCACAGCCCATGACTTCTTGTAATACTCCAACAGTAGAGCCTAATTTACATTTGTGGTTGGGGATGGCAAAAAACACTGGGCCAGATCCACAAAAACCTGGCGTAACTTAAAAAATCCCATTTAAGTTACACTGCCTTAAAGTTTCTACCTAAGTGCCTGATCCACAAAGCACTTATCTAGAAATTTCAGGCTGTGTAACTAAAATTCCGCCGGCGCAAGGCGTTCCTATTCAAATGGGGCGAGTCCCATTTAAATGAGGCGCGCTCCCGCGCCGGCCGTACTGCGCATGCGCGAAGTTACGTTACGCCGAGTTTTGAGGATCGCGACGGCTTAAAAAAGTTGCGTCGGGGAAAAAAAAAAAAAAATTACAGCGTCGCTCGGCATGCATTCCTGAGAGGGAGAACTCCATGCCAATTTTCAAAGAAAAAACCGGCATGGGTTCACCCCCCAGGAGCATACCAGGCCCTTAGGTCTTGTATGGGTTGTAAGGAGACCCCCCTACGCCGAAAAATCGACGTAGGGGGTCCCCCTACAATCCATACCAGACCCGTATCCAAAGCACGCTACCCGGCCGGTCAGGAATAGGAGTGGGGACGAGCGAGCGCCCCCCCCCCCTCCTGAGCCGTGCCAGGCCGCATGCCCTCAACATGGGGGGGTTGGGTGCTCTGGGGCAGGGGGGCGCACTACGGGCCCCCCCACCCCAGAGCACCCTGTCCCCATGTTGATGAGGACAGGACCTCTTCCCGACAACCCTTGCCATTGGTTGTCGGGGTCTGCGGGCGGAGGCTTATCGGAATCTGGGAGTCCCCTTTAATAAGGGGGCCCCCAGATATCGGCCCCCCACCCTAAGTGAATGGATATGGGGTACATCGTACCCCTATCCATTCACCTGGAGGCAAAAAGTAAAAGTTAATAAACACACAACACAAGGCTTTTTAAAATATTTTATTATTCTGCTCCGGATGCCCCCCCTGTCTTCGTTATTAGCTCAATTACCAGGGGGGGCTTCTTCTTCCGCTCTCCGGGGGTCTTCCACTCTCCGGGGGTCTTCCGCTCTCCGGGGGTCTTCTCCGCTCTCCGGGGGGGGCTTCTCCGGACTCCGGGGGGCTTCTTCCATCTTCTCCCCTCTTCCGCTGTTGACTCGGCGAACCCCGGTTCTTCTGCAGCTCTCCGGTGCCTTCTTCTTCAGCGCTGGCTGCCTGCTATGTTTGTGTGTTAGCTCAATTACTAACAGGCAGCCAGCGCGGTCTTCTGTGGCGTCAAGGTCTTCTCTTCCTTTCTTCCGATGTTGCCTCGTCGCCTCTTGTCGCTGCAATGATGGAAGCGCGCCTTGCATCCCATTTATATAGGCATCACCGTCCCATCATGCTCCGGTAGGTACCCACGTGGTGGGTGCACGTGGGTAGGCACCCACCACGTGGGTACCTGCCGGAGCATGGGAGAAGGGGAGAAGATGGAAGAAGCCCCCCGGAGTCCGGAGAAGCCCCCCCCGGAGAGCGGAGAAGACCCCCGGAGAGTGGAAGACCCCCGGAGAGTGGAAGACCCCCAGAGAGCGGAAGAAGAAGCCCCCCCGGTAATTGAGCTAATAACGAAGACAGGGGGGGCATCCGGAGCAGAATAATAAAATATTTTAAAAAGCCTTGTGTTGTGTGTTTATTAACTTTTACTTTTTGCCTCCAGGTGAATGGATAGGGGTACGATGTACCCCATATCCATTCACTTAGGGTGGGGGGCCGGTATCTGGGGGCCCCCTTATTAAAGGGGACTCCCAGATTCCGATAAGCCTCCGCCCGCAGACCCCGACAACCAATGGCAAGGGTTGTCGGGAAGAGGTCCTGTCCTCATCAACATGGGGACAGGGTGCTCTGGGGTGGGGGGGCCCGTAGTGCGCCCCCCTGCCCCAGAGCACCCAACCCCCCCATGTTGAGGGCATGCGGCCTGGCATGGCTCAGGAGGGCGCTCGCTCGTCCCCACTCCCATTCCTGACCGGCCGGGTAGCGTGCTTTGGATACGGGTCTGGTATGAATTGTAGGGGGACCCCCTACGTCGATTTTTCGGCGTAGGGGGGGGTCCCCTTACAACCCATACCAGACCTAAGGGCCTGGTATGCTCCTGGGGGGGAACCCATGACGGTTTTGTTTTTACAAATTGCCGTGGAGTTCTCCCTCGGGAAAGCATACCAAATGCCGTCGCTGGAATGGGCTTTTACAAGGTGTGACTAGTTTACACTTTGTAGAACCAGCCCTAATTTTACACTTGCAAAATAACACTTACGGCGCAAAAAGGAAGCTGGAAAGCTTTGTGGATCGCCTTAAGTGCTAATTTGCATACTAGAAACGGCATTTCGACTCGAAATGCCCCCAGCGGCGGATGCGGTACTGCATCCTAAGATTCGGCAGTGTAATTCAATTACACATGCCGGATCTTCTGCCTAACTTTGGAAAAAGCCTTTTGAGGATAGTTTCCAAAGTTACACACAGACTGAACAGCAGTTAAGTCGGAGTATCTCTTTTGTGGATCTGGCCCACTGAGCTCCCCGAACATTCTGTAATTTGCTGAACATGCGATGTTCGGGCCAAACTTTTGCTTGGCTTGAATTGTTTGCCCAGCTCTACTGATGTATGAACATCAGATACATAGGTGTAAAAATTCTATTTGCTTTTATTCAAGGGGTTGTGGCCTATGCACGTATTGTAAAATACTGATGAGCAACTCTTTTTTTTTACTGATCTTTACGCAGTGCAGGTTTAAATGCTTCTGTGTGTACAGGGCCATTCAAAACAATGGATTGCATTTAGGTAACATAATGCCTGAACGCCTAAAAAGTGGAATTTTTAGGCATCTGTGTGCAAGAGCCCTTATGCTGTGTGCACAAGATCGTTTTTCATGATGTGAAAAATGCAATTTTTTTAATTGGTCATTAAAAACAACCGTGTGTAGGCTCCAGAGCATTTTTAGAAACATGCTAAAAAAAAACGCGCATGCTCAAAAGCAAGTTATGAGACGGGAGCGCTCGTTCTGGTAAAACTAGCGTTTGTAATGGAGATAGCACATTAGTCACGCTGTAAGGCCTCATACAGACGAGCGGACCTGTCCGATGAAAACGGTCCGCGGACCGTTTTCATCGGACATGTCTGCTAGCAGATTTTGGTCTGATGGTTGTACACACCATCAAACCAAAATCCCCGCGGACAGAATACGCGGTGACGTGGCGGCGACGATGACGCGACGACGTGCGCGAACCCAGAAGTTCAATGCTTCCACGCATGCGTCGAATCACTTTGACGTCATGCGCAGGTTCTCAGGCCAGCGGACATGTCCGATGAGTCGTACTGACCATCGGACATGTCCGGCGGATAGGCTTCCAGCGGACATGTTTCTTAGCATGCTAAGAAACATTTGTCTGCTGGAAACCTGTCCGGTCGGCCGGAAAATTGTCCGGTCGGCCCTATACACGACCGAACATGTCTGCTAAAACTGGTCCGACGGACCAGTTTCAGCGGACATGTTCGGTCGTGTGTAAGAGGCCTAACAGACTGAAAAGCACGAAGACTGAAAAGCGCGAATCGTCTCTCACCAAATTTTTACTAACACAAAATCAGCAAAAGCAGCCCAAAGGGTGGCGCCATCTGAATGGAACTTCCCCTTTATAGTTCCGTCGTACGTGTTGTACGTCACTGCGCTTTGCTCGAGCATTTTTTTTTTCACGATCGTGTGTAGGCAAGGCAGGCTTGACAAAAATCACGTCGCGAAAAACATAGTTTTTTCTAGAACCTTAAAAACGGTCTTGTGTACGCGGCATCAGAGATATTTCTCGTCACTTCCTAACCTAGTGAGCAAATTCATACTTGGTGAGAGAAATTTTCCATGTAGACACCAGATCAGATGTCCATATTTGCAGATTTATTCTCCATTTTTTTTTTTTGGTTGAACTAGATGGATCTGTGTCTTTTTTCAACCTTACTAACTATGTACTGTAACATTCCTGTTCTGGGGAGTTTGTATTTCCCATTACTAGTCTACTTTCTGTTGTCACTGGGACAAACAGAGAGTGACTCTACGTAGCAGGGACAGAACAGTAAAAATGTGACAGGGGTTCTAATCCTTCCAAAGTGAAAAAAGTTTGATCTGTGAGACCCCTCGGGGTACTAGCAATATCTGCACTGCATTGTGGGATGTGGGAGGGGCGTGCTTCCACCGTAACCTCCTCTAAAGTTGGCATATGCCAACGTACTTATGTGCTCTGGATGTGGTAGAGCCTTATTTTATTTTTTTAAAACAGCCCTTTGTGCCAGCACATGGGGGTGTGTGATGCCTATTGAAAGCTTAGATCACTTAATCCTAGTGAAATGTTTCTTTTTATCCCATTGCCGCACTACATGTATAATGAAGAAATGCTATGTAGTTTAATTCATATATCTTAAACCAGGGCTCGACAAATCCCGGTTGCCATGGCGACTAGAAATAGGGTCCTGGCGACTTGGCTTGGAAGGGAGCTGACGCCATCTGGTGGTGAGCCATTGGTATTACAAGTTATTACCACCAGATGTGTAAGCTGGCGCCATCTGGTGGTGGCCGTTGGTATTACAAGTTAAGCATTACAAGTTAAACAGCAATTCTAATGTAATTTTTCACTATTTTCACTGCCATCTCCTTCCCTCTAATTAGAACCCCCAAACATTATATATATTTTTTATCCTAACACCCTAGAGAATAATATGGCGATCGTTGCAATACTTTCTGTCACGCCGTATTTGCGCAGCGGTCTTACAAGCGCACTTTTTTGGGAAAAAATTACACTTTTTTTAATTAAAAAATAAGACAACAGTAAAGTTATCCCCATTTTTTTTAATATTATGAAAGATAATGTTACGCCGAGTAAATTCATACCCAACATGTCACGCTTCAAAATTGCGTCCGCTCGTGGAATGCCGACAAACTTTTACCCTTTAAAATCTTCATAGGCGACGTTTAAAAAAATCTACAGGTTGCATGTTTTGAGTTACAGAGGAGGACTAGGGATAGAATTATTTCTCTTGTTCTACCAATCGCGGCGATACCTCACATGTGTGGTTTGAACACCGTTTACATATGCGGGCGCTGCTCACGTGTTCGCTTCTGCGCGCAAGCTCGTCGGGACGGGGCGCGTTTTCTGGCTCCTAACTTTTTTAGCTGGCTCCTAGATTCCAAGCAAATTTGTCAAACCCTGTCTTAAACAATATTTCAGTATAATGTTGTCTTTACTGCAGAGTTATAATGTACCGTATACGTTTTTATACTGAGCGAATCTGAAGTCATCGTATGTGAAGTCAATATAATGAAGACTTTGTATCTGTGAAATAAACATAGCACAATGCCCAGCTGGGTCAAACAATAGTGCTATTCATTTACTAGGACTTAGAAGCCATTGAAATAAGGCTGAATACTAGATTTCCATAATTCATACTTTAGAAATTCTTTTTTTTGCAGAGCTGTATTAGCTATGTTTTTTTTTTTTTTTTTCCTTTGTGATAAATAGGCAGGCAACAAATATATTTTCAAGCATTGAGAGGCAGCACATCAAGCATGTGAAATAGAGTCTGCTCCTTATTAGCTCTATCAAAAAAAAAACAAAAAAACAATTGACTTCAAGTGTATCTATAGACACAATGGGCCAGATTCTCGTACATATCCGGCGGTGTAACGTATCTCGTTTACGTTACTCCACCGCAAGTTTAACGGGCAAGGGCCTGATTCCCAAACCACTTACCTGTAAACTTGCGGCGGCGTAGCATAAAGTCCACCCGCGGGAGCACTCCTAATTCAAATGATCCTGGTAGGGGGCGTAGATCATTTAAATTAGGCGCGCTCCCGCGCCGATCGTACTGCGCATGCTCTGTCGGGTAAATTACCCGACGTGCATTGCGCTAAATGACGTCGCACGGACGTCATTTGTTTTGACGGTAACGTAAATGGCGTCCAGCGCCATTTACAAACGACTTACGCAAACAACGTTAAATATTCAAATTGCGACGCGAGAACGACGGCCATACTTAACATTGAGTACGCCACCTAGGGGGCATGTTTATCTTTACGCCGCGTATCGCTTACGGAAACGACGTAAAAACACTACGACGGGCAAGCGTACGTTCGTGAATCGGTGTGACTAGTCATTTGCATATTCTACGCTGACCGCAAAGGAAACGCCACCTAGCGGTCAGCGTAGATATTGCAGCCTAATATACAACGGCGCTGGCCGTCGTATCTTAGGCATGTTTAAGTGTAACTCAGTTT
Organism: Rana temporaria; assembly: GCF_905171775.1. Lineage (NCBI taxonomy): Eukaryota > Metazoa > Chordata > Amphibia > Anura > Ranidae > Rana > Rana temporaria. Next base: position 402,624,303 of record NC_053490.1, read on the forward strand.
GAGAATACACTTAAACATAGGACAGCCTTAGAATCGGACTTACGTTGGCGTATCTGCTGATACGCCGGCGTAATTCTTTGAGAATATGGCCCAATAGCTCTTTAGCCTGTCCCTAGCATTAACACCGCAGTTTTTTTTTTTGAGTCCTCCCTGTAACATATGTTATTACTTGTTGATCTTGCCAGTAGAGCCATTATTTTTTTTTTTATGTTCATTAATAGGGCAACAGTGCTATTCGTTCTGCAGTGAAACTAAGCAGCAGCATTGTCACCCTGTGGATAGCGTGGTGCTGGATGGATATATAGATTTAAAGGCTAAGTTCACCTTTCAAAAAAATAAAAATAAACGCACATAAAAATTGTGCATTTATTGTTATTATTTTTTTCAGGAGCCTGAAAAACATTGCATCTGCGATCAGCAGATCACTGGTGCAATGTTAGGCTTCTGCAAAGTCTTCCTCTACCATTGTGCTCATACCCAGGGCCGGGACAAGGGGTGGGTAGGAGGGGAGGCTGCCCTGGGTGCAATGGTTTATTGCAGGGATGTGGGCGCCTTGACCCTAACCCTAATGCCGCGTACACACGGTCATTTTTCGGCATGAAAAAAAAAGTAATTTTCAGCATGTCCAAAAAACTAAGTTTTTCCAACTTCATCATTAAAAACGACGTTGCCCACACACCATCGTTTTTGAAAAATGATGAACAAAGCGCGGTGACATACAACACGTACGACGACACTCTAAAGGGGAAGTTCTATTCGCCTTTGGGCTGCTTTTAGCTGATTCCTTGTTGGTAAAAGACGATTCACGCTTTTTTGTCTGTTACAGCGTGATGAATGTGCTTACTCCATTATGAATGGTAGTTTTACCAGAACGAGCGCTCCCGTCTCATAACTTGCTTCTGGGCATGCGTGGATTTAAAACGTCGTTTTTGCCCACACACGATCATTTTGTACAACACGAAAAATGACATTTTGAAAAACGACATGAAAAAATGCAACATGTTCAAATTTTTTTTTTTTTGTCGTTTTTCAGAAGCCGAAAAACGATGTGAAACCACACACGATCATTTTAAATGACGTTTTAAAAAATGTCTTTCTTTTAATGCCGAAAAACAACCGTGTGTATGCGGCATAAGAGAAGGCAGGAGCGTAGTTTGGCATCTTTGGATGGTCTTGTCCCAGCACTGCTCATACCGCTTCATGGGCTTTCTGTTACAAAGCTAGTGGAAGAATGAATGAACTATGGATGTGCTGATCAGCACACTTGCAGGTCATCAAAACTAAAAGTCTGTCTGCTGCATTGGGAAAATTGTAGTTTTTTTCATTCACATCCCTGTGATAAATGACATGGCTGTGTGGGCAGAGCCACACTGTTTTTAAAATGTGACAGCGGGTCCAGGGAGAGGGTCCCCTGCTCGCTGTCATAGTGGATGCGGGAGGGATGAGGGGGGGGGGGGGGGGTCTGCTGAACATGTTACAAACTAAGTACAGGTAGAACATGTACCAGTTTCAAAAGATGAACTTATCCTTTAAATGGACAAATATATTAAAGCTAAACTCATGCCAACACTTTTTAGGCTTTCTGCAGATGGGCTCAATCATCCATACATGCCTGTGTATATTTGTGGACCCGGATGTCCTTGTACCTCATACAGCTGCTCATAGAAATAACTGGGTGAAGGCGGCTCTATGCAGCAGTGTTACTAATTGCATAATGTTGTGCACAGATGTAATATCTTGAATGGAGGTAGTGTGCATTTGGTAGATTATGTATGTGTGCATGCGCCACTTTGAACAAATAGCAGCACATAGCTGCATACAGGGACTGCACCCAGTAATTTATGTGGGTGGTTGCATGCAGGCCAGCCCTGGGCACCAAAATACACTGGCATGTTTAAACTGTAGTGCAGGAGCCCTAAAACAACTGTAATTTTTCTACTGGAAAATATAAATAAAATTGGTCCCACCCTTGAAACTGCCACTTTTGTTGAAAATCTTGATCTGTTAACCCTTTTGCTGTCAGAGCTGTTTTTGCACCATGTTTAAAAGATATTTTAGCCCTGAGGACTGGTTAAACCCTCAAACATTTTATATATTTTTCAGTAAAAAAAAATTAAATTCATATATTACCCTGTTTTAAATAAAAACGTTTAGGATGTTTCGAGTAGGTAGAAACATGCCTTAAAATTGAGTGTGCCCGTAAAAAGGTGGCAAACGTTAATACAGAAAAGTATCCATAGGCAGTGCTTTGAAAGCCCTAATGACGCGTATACACGACCGTTATTCATGCCATGGAAAAAAACTGTGTTTTTCTCAATGTGATTGCTCTCAAGCCTGCCTTGCATACACACGATCGTGATAAAAAATGCTCAAACAAAGCGCGGTGACGTACAACAGCACTATAAAGGGAAGTTCCATTGGAATGGCACCACCCTTTGGGCTGATTATGCAAATTTCCCTTTTCACAACTTGCTTCTGAGCATGCATGTTTTTTACCCGTCGTTAAAGCGTACACACAACTGTTTTTCACGATGAGAAAAAACGATGACATGAAAAATGACGAGAAAAAATAGAGCAGGTTCTACATTTTTAATGCCCATTTTTCTCGTCATGAAAAATTCTCTGGAACCTACACACGACCGCTTTTCACGACCAATTTAAAAAATTGCATTTTTCTCATCATGAAAAACGGTCGTGTGTACGTGGCATTATAGGTCATCAGTTTAGAGTTAATCATAAATAATGGTCCTTAATCTGGCCCTCATCCTCAATGTTTTTCTACGTAACCACAGCCTGCGCATGTATGCAGTAATGCATGTATGTGCATATATGTGTGGACGGAGGCTGTAAATTAATTTTTAAAGTGACAGATTCTATTTATGGAAAACCAATTATCTTTCTTGTATTTACAAAAATACTGTATTGATACTATTTGTTGCTTTTTATCCAGTGTGTAGAGGTCATCCTTGGTGGAGTGGATTATGATGAAGGCCGAGTCAATGAGTGGATGTCTGCTGTGGTGGAGCAGTCACTAACCCATCTGGTAAAGTTGGAAAAAACCTACAAGTATATTGGTAAGTTAATTGTTGCTATAATGCTGAATCTCATTGCCCTGCATGTGATGTATTCTGATCTTGTATGTGTATGTTAAGTTCTGGTTGAACTGGGTGGATTCATTTATCAGTGTTGGGGACCCCAGAGACATAGATCCAGCACTAGAGCCTTATGCCCTGTACACACGATCGATTTTTCCGTCTAAATAAACTTTTTCCGACGGAATTCCGCTCAAGCTGTCTTGCATACACACGATCACACCAAATTCAGACCGTCAAAAACGCGTACGACGAGCTGAGAAAAATGAAGTTGATTCTAAGCATGTGTGTTTTCTTCTCCGTCGGAGTTCCATACAGACGAACGGAATTTCCGATAGAATTTTTTTTTCCGGCGAAAAAAAAAGAACATGTTCTTTTTCTAAGTCCATCGGAATCTCCCCGACGGAAAAAGTCCGATGGGGCATACGCAATATCCGATGGAAAAATTCCGTCTGACTTTTTTTCATCGGAAATTGCGATCGTGTGTATGCGGCATTAGACCTCTCCTCCTACCTGCCTCAGATAAAGTTGTAAAAAATGGTCAAGGGTCTTCCCTTTCCGACAAAACCAGTCTCCTCGGTTTTAAGCACCTGGCTGAAAAATCTTTGTTATCCTAGACTTTCTGGCATGTCCGATGCCTGGTCTCCCTCTGCACTCTGTGGTTCCTTATGTAGGCCCTTGTATCACTACAGGACACAAAAGTGATGTAGGGACCAGCACACAGAAGTGTTTGACCTAGACTGGAAGTGTGTCCGATACATAAGTCAGTGTAGCATTTGAAGGCTGCGGAGATTGGTGGTGCAGACAGAAAAAGGGGAAGGTATTTGACCCCTTGCAGGGAGACCTTTTCTTAAATAGAACACGTGAGGATATATTACTGTGACCAATCATCTTCAGTCTCCAGGGTGGTCATCCTGATTCGTGCTATACTACCTAGTGAGTCACTTACCTGTGACCTCCAGCCTAGGTCCCTAGGACTCTCTGTACTGAAAGTCAGACCCAGATTGGAGTCTCAATCGCTAGGGAAGGAGCTCAAGCACACAAGTTCCTTCGCTACTGGAGCCTTCCATCACCTATATCAAGTCACCTCAGCTGGCTATTATATGCACATAGGCACTAGTACTGTAGTCCTTAGCAATGGCACTATAGCCTTTTCTGGTTAGCCTTAGTTAACCATTAATCAGACACTGACCCTGCATATTCTCTGGTATTTTCTTGTCACCTGGTGTGAACCATATATGTGATACGCCCTACATGCTCCTGTTTAATAGGTAGATTCAGAGAGAGTTAGGCCGGCGTATCAGTAGATACGCCGACCTAACTCGGAATCTGCGCCGACCTATGTTTAAGTGTATTCTCAAACAGAGATACGCTTAAACATATCTAAGATACGACGGCTTGCGCCGTCCTATCTTAGGTTGCAATATTGAGGCTGGCCGCTAGGTGGCGTTTTCATTGCGGTCCACGTAGAATATGTAAATTAGTAGATACGCCGATTCACGAACGTACGCCCAGCCGACGCAGTGCATTTACGCCGTTTAAGTAAGAGATAGGCCGCCTAAAGTTAAAGCTGGGCCCTAAGTGAATGAATGAATGAATGAAAAACGTATATAGCGCGGCACATGCGAACTGAATCGCTTCTGGGCGCTTGAATGTTACTGTCTCTTGACATCAAAAGAGCAGAGTTTTAATCTGTCTTCTGAAAGTCAGGTGGTTTTCCTCCAACCGAATGCTGGTTAGTAAAGTGTTCCATAGTCTTGGACCCTGGAATGCAAACTTTCTTTCTCCTTTGGACTTGTATCTGGCTTTGGGTACCTTGACCAGGTTTTGGCCAGTGGATCACAGAAGGCGATTGGAATTGTGGGGTTCTATCTTATCGCAAAGATATTGCGGAGCCTTCCCATGGATGCACTTATGTGTCAGGCAGAGTGCTTTAAAAGCAATTCTGTCTTTTACTGGCAGCCAGTGAAGGGTTCTCAACGAAGGTGAGATTGATTCCCATGTTTTTTTCCCAGTCACAAGTCTGGCGGCCGTATTCTGCACGACTTGCAGGCGAGTGATTTGGTATTTTGGTAGTCCGAGGTAAAGAGCATTTGCGTAATCCAGTCTGGAGTTCACAATTGTTCCCACCACGACTGCTACGTCTTCCTTAGGGATAAATGGAATAAGTCTGCGTAGTAGGCGCAGCAGATGGTGAGAACTGCTGACTACTGACCCTATTTGTGCATCCATTGTCATGTAGGTGTGGCGTAGCCAATGTTAAGTATGGCCGCCGTTCCCGTGTCGAAATTAAATTTTTTTACGTCGTTTGCGTAAGTCGTCCGTGAATAGGGATTTACGTCGTTTATGTCCACGTCGAAATCAATAGGCCCGTACGGCGTACTTAGCCGCAATGCACACTGGTAAATGTAGGCGCCCGGCGCATGCGCAGTTAAAAAAAAACATCAAAAACGTCAGGTCAAGCCCCATTAACATAAAACACGCCCCCTTAGAGAAATTTGAATTAGGCTCCCTTACGCCCGCCCGCTTTAGGCTACGCCGCCGTAACTTAGCAGGCAAGTACTTTGAGAATCAAGTACTTGCCTCGCTAACTTACGGCGGCGTAGCCTAAACACGCTAAGCTATGCCGCCGCAAAGTTGGGCCAATCTCTGTGAATCTACCTATGTGTATTTAAGTAACTTTACACCAGGCCAATATACATTAACAACAAACTTCTTTACCAAAGTTGGTTACGTATAAATAGACACTACAGCGAGTTCTTTCTAGTTGCTCCTTGGTGCCCATGCCCATTATACCTTTTAAAGAATTGAAAGTCTTTATAGTCCACAGACAGTTGTTTAAGTTTATGAGTCCTGGAACCCCGACTGGGTTCCCAAGGAGTGATATTAAGCAAAGTTGCAGTCATGTTCTGCACAGCTCGTGCTTTCTTCCCGTACAGTAGACAACTACTGTACGGGAGCTTCCCTGTTTTAACTACATGCCCCGGCAAAGGGCAGTACTTCCCAAAAAGTCCATGAAAACCTGACAAGTGTTAACCCTTGACTCTCAAGAGGCACCAGCTCAGTAGGGCAACACAACTAAACAGTGCACCAGTTAGTACAGTCAAAACATTAACAGAAAAGTAAAAAGGCTTCTGCAATAACGCAAAGACACTGTTAGATGTCTGTAGTTTATAGTCGCAGCAGTGTACTCCCTTCCCAGCTACTTTAGTTAGCTGGGCTGGGTTGTGACATAACACTGCTGCGGTTGGATCAGAACTGTATAAGTACTGCTGTCTTTCCTTTAACAATTATGATTCATTTTATATGGGAGGGGGAGTTCCATGCAAGCTTGATCACACATCCAAAAGCTTTTACTCATCATTTTAAAAACTTGTCCTGGCAGTTCTTAATATGATTGCTTGTTTAAAGTGTAAAAGTAGGCAAACAGCTTGATATACAGTTGAAATACGGTACATATGTCACTGTGTTACAATTAAACTCTGTTCAAATTCGTTTAAACAGCTCTGACCATTTACTTTTCTCAATTACAGTCAAAACAATACCGGTTAGTCTAGTTTGTGATTGGATAGCAAATGAGCCACTTATCTGAGGACATCCCTATACTCTCTTTCCTCCAATTAGCAAGTTCCATTTGTTAATAAATTAATAGCACTGTGCAATGCAGGGATGACCGTCTCCTAGAACACCTGTGTTTACAATAGAAATTAGAAGGCTGGAAGTCTGCTAAGTCACTGTTGGGAGGGTGATGAGGGTGAGTTGAGCTTCTGAAAGAACACATTAACAAATGTAGTCCTTTTACTGTGATTGAGGATGAATTGCTCGACAATGCCTGCAGCTACATAGGTAAGGGGGCTTAAATGAGCATGAATTGCTCGACAATGTCTGCAGCTACACAGGTAAGGGGTCTTAAATGAGCATGAATTGCTCGACAATGTCTGCAGCTACATAGGTAAGGGGGCTTAAATGAGCATGAATTGCTTGACAATGTCTGCAGCTACACAGGTAAGGGGGCTTAAATGAGTATGAATTGCTCGACAATGTCTGCAGCTACACAGGTAAAGGGGCTTAAATGAGCATGAATTGCTCGACAATGCCTGCAGCTACACAGGTAAGGGGGCTTAAATGAGCATGAATTGCTTGACAATGTCTGCAGCTACACAGGTAAAGGGGCTTAAATGAGCATGAATTGCTCGACAATGCCTGCAGCTACACAGGTAAGTGGGCTTAAATGAGCATGAATTGCTCGACAATGCCTGCAGCTACAAAGGTCAGGGGGCTGCATTTAAAGCTTATTTATTGTTGATAGAACTGTGTAGAATATGTACCACAATTTAAAGTTGTATTCTGGCCAGAATTCTTTCTTTTTTCAAAGTGTATACCTTGATATATTGGTTGCTATTTTAAAATATGCTTGTCTCTTTATGCTTGTTATTTGACCTCTTTAAAAACTTGATTGTTCGTTGAATTGAATACATATGTGACATATTACTGTATATGTGAAACAGTCATAATACAAATATGTGATTATCTTAACAGTGGATCAATATAAGTATAAACAATATGAACATAACTCCATAAAAACCATAACTTTGTGGAGACTTTGTGATAAGCAGTTAAAATCACTTGTTATGTATATAATGTCACCTTGCAAGTGAAACCTTCAACAACCCCTCTCAGGCACTCTTTTACCTTATATGTTTGACCCTCACCATAAAGATCAAATATGCATGTTTCTTTGAAACCAGTATGGGCACAGATAAATGGAGCCAGACAGACACCTCTCAGTGGGGCTTATACCTCATTGTAAGAACCCACAGCGTGCATCTCTTTAATTCCAGGACCAGACAGCAGGGAAATTGTTAGTGCTCACCGCTATACATTTATTGATTAAAACCAAGCAAGCAAAATGCAGTCACATAAATAAAGCAGAAATGGCTCCACAATAGCACAAGGCATAAAAACAAGCAGCAATGTTTGTCCGTGTATGGACTTCCACAAACCACCCGCCAACTCCTTCAGCCAACAGACACCAGGTTCACTCCAGGATGGCAAAACTCATGCTTTATGTAAGTGCATTATCTTTGCTTAGTTTTAAACAATACATGTATGGCAGTAAGCACTAGGGGGGATATTTACTAAAACTAGAGAGTGCAAAATCTGATGCAGCTCTGCCTAGAAACCAATCAGCTTCCAGGTATTAAAGCTTAATTGAACAAGCCAAATTTAGAAGCTGATTGGCTACCATACACAGCTGCACCAGATTCTTTGTGCGCCACGTTTAGTAAATCTCCCCCTATGTGTTTTATCTTCCTTGAGCCCTGTGGTCTGATATATACTTGAATGGCTGGGTCTAACAATCCACCTGCTCTCTGGTCCTGGATTTAAGGAGATACATGCTTGTGGTGAGGGTTAAAGTGGTTGTAAAGTCATGCTTTTTCTCACTATAATCCAATGTGTTACATTACATTATGTGCCACCCTGTGTGTCATTTATAAAAAAATATGCTGCCTAATACCTTATCTCAGAGTGCCGCTCAGCACTCACGTGACTACCCGCCAGTCTCCTTCCCGATCTAACAGCTACAACGGGTGGGGCTAAGAATCGCCCACTGATGTCAGCCGGGAGGAGGAGAACGGGAGGGAGTCACGTGAGCGCCGAATGGCGCTCTGGGATAAGGTATTAGGCAGCATATTTTTTATAAATAACACACAGCGTAATGTAACACATTGGATTATAGCGAGAAAACAGTATTTTTTGCAGCAGGAGGGGAGAGCTGGGGAAGATCTGGGAGCTGACACGCAGGCAGGGAGGGGGGAGAGGAGGACAGAGCAGGGCTGTAGATGACAGAGGCACATAAACTGACCACAGTGTCAGGGGTCAGCAGCCATGATAAACTGTGGTTTAAAGGGCAGAATCAGGCAGGATTAGCAAGGTATTTCAGGTAATATAAGGGGCCAATTTACACAGCACAAAGTTAGGAGCCAGAAAACGCGCCCCGTCCCGCCGAGCTCGCGTGCAGAAGCGAACACATACGTGAGTAGCGCCCGCATATGTAAACGGTATTCAAACCACACGTGAGGTATCGCCACGATCGTTAGAGCGAGAGCAATAATTCTAGCCCTAGACCGCCTCTGTAACTCAAAAAATGCAAGCTGTAGAATTTTTTAAACGTTGCCTATGGAGATTTTAAGGGGTAAAGGTTTGTCGCCATTCCACGAGCGGACGCAATTTTGAAGCGTGACATGTTGGGTATCAATTTACTCGGCGTAACATTATCTTTCACAATATAAAAAAGAAATTGGGATAACTTTATTGTTGTCTTATTTTTTAATTTAAAAAAGTGTATTTTTTTCCCAAAAAAGTGCGCTTGTAAGACTGCTGCGCAAATACGGTGTGACAGAAAGTATTGCAACGATTTCCATTTTATTCTCTAGGGTGTTAGAATAAAAAATATATATAATGTTTGGGGGTTCTAATTAGAGGGAAGGAGATGGCAGTGAAAATAGTGAAAAATTACATATTACAATTGCTGTTTAACTTGTAATGCAAACAGCCACCACCAGATGGTGCCAGCTCACAGAAGGTCACAGCTCACAGAAGGAAGAGCTTGGGACTTCACAAGGCCGCAAAGCCATGGCCTCAATTACCGTCCGTGCGCCCCCACCTCCCCCGCCGCAGCCGGTAATTGAGCCCACTGCTTCGCGGCCTTGTAGGCCGCGGAGCCGCGGCCTCAATTACCGGCGGGTGCGGGCGCCAGGTCACAATTGGCGCCCGGATATGGTTGACCACCGCTTTAAAAGAACAGGATTCTTTTTCTGTGTTTTTTTTAGGGTAACAAACGCTTTAAGCCCCACTGAGAGGTACAGTGGGGATCGAAAGTTTGGGCACCCCTGGTAAAAATTTGTGTTAATGTGCATAACGAAGCCAAGGAAAGATGGAAAAATCTCCAAAAGGCATCAAATTACAGATTAGACATTCTTATAATATGTCAAAAAAAGTTAGATTTTATTTTCATCATTTACACTTTCAAAATTACAGAAAACAAAAACATGGCGTCTGCAAAAGTTTGTAGTTTGAGTTAATATCTTGTACTGCCCCCTTTGGCAAGTATCACAGTTTGTAAACACTTTTTATAGCCAGCCAAGAGTCTTTCAATTCTTGTTTGAGGTATCTTTGCCCATTCTTCCTTACAAAAGTCTTCCAGTTCTTTGAGGCCCCGTACACACGAGGGGATCACGGCTGGAAACGGTCCGCCGGACCGTTTCCAGTGGAGATTCCTCCTCCGGATTTGGATCCGATGGCTTGTACTCACCATCGGATCCGCGCGGAATTCATCCGCGGTGACGTGTCGCGCCGTCGCCGCGATGATGACGCGGCGACGTGCGCGACGCTGGAAGGTAAGTACTTCCACGCATGCGTCGAATCATTATGACGCATGCGAGGGAGGGGAGCGGACGGATTGATCCGGTGAGTCTGTATAGACCACCGGATCAATCCGCTGGTCCCGATTCAAGCGGATAGATTTCTTATCATGCTAAGAAATTTCTATCCGCTTGAAATGGTCCGGCCCGAAGAATCTCCGCGGATAAATATCCGCTAGGCCGTACAGACGACCGGATTTGTCCGCTGGAACTGATCCGCGGATCAATTCCAGCGGATAGATCCGGTCGTGTGTACGAGGCCTAAGATTTCTGGGCTGTGTCATGCACTGCTCTTTTAAGGTCTATCCATAGATTTTCAATTATGTTGAGGTCAGGAGATTGTGAAGGCCATGGCAAAACCTTCAGTTTACGCCTCTTGATGTAATCCCCCGTGGATTTTGAGGTGTGTTTAGGATCATTATCCATTTGTAGAAGCCATCCTCTCTTTAACTTCAGCTTTTTCACAGATGGCATCAAGTTACCATCCAAAATTTGCTGACATTTTATTGAATCCATTTTTCCTTCTACTCGTGAAATGTTCCCTGTGCCACTGGCTGCAATACAACCCCAAAGCATGATTGATCCACCCCCATGCTTAACAGTTGGACAGAGGTTCTTTTCATTAAATTCTGTACCCTTTCTTCTCCAAACGTACCTTTGCTCATTCCGGCCAAAAAGTTCTATTTTAACCTCATCGGTCCACAGAACTTGTTTCCAAAATGCATCAGGCTTGTCTATATGTTCATTTGCAAAGTTCAAACGCTGATTTTTGTGGTGAGGACGTAGAAGAGGTTTTCTTCTGATGACTTTTCCATGAAGACCATATTTGTACAAGTATCTCTTTATAGTGGAATAGTATACCACAACTCCAGTGTCTGCCAGATCTTTCTAGAGGGATCGTGCAGTCAAACGTGGGTTTTGAATTGCTTTTCTCACAATCCTGCGAGCTGTTCTGTCTGATATTTTTCTTGGTCTTCCAGATCTTGCTTTAACTTTCACTGTTCCTGATGACTGCCATTTCTTAATTACATTCCGAACAGAGGATATTGACATCTGAAAACGCTTTGCTATCTTCTTATAGCCTTCTCCAGCTTTGTGAGCGTCAACTAGTTTCAGTGTCAGTTTTCTAGACAACTGCCTAGAAGAACCCATGTTGCTGATTGTTGGGGCAAGGTCAGAAGAGTCTGGGCATTTAAAACCTTTGAGACTGACATCACCTGGTCTTCCCAGACGATGATTGAGAACAATCCATGACACTGGCAGGTCTCAGCTTTGCAAAGGGGGCAGTGCATGCTATAAATTCTGCAGGGTGCCCAAACTTTTGCAGACGCCATTTTTTTGTTTTCTGTAATGTTGAAAGTGTAAATGATATAAATAAAATCTAACTCTTTTTGACATATTATAAGAATGTCTAATCTGTAATTTGATGCCTTTTGGAGATTTTTCCATCTTTCCTTGGCTTCGTTATGCACATTAATACAAACTTTTACCTGGGGTGCCCAAACTTTCGATCCCCACTGTATCTGTAATGGCTCCATTTACCTGTGTCCATATTGCTTCTGGATTAAAATAAATATGCATATTTTACCTTTGTGCGGAGGGTCAAAAATATAGGAAGAGAGTGTCCGAGAAAATTTGGTGAAGGTTTCACTTGGAGATTGCGTGTTGTCATTATATACCACAAGTGATTTGGACTGCTCCCAAAATTTGCACAAATTTGTGTTTTTCGTTCACACATTTATATTCATGTATAAATTTGTATTGACACAGTGTTGATGCATATAAGTGATTATTTTACTTATGACTGTTATGTTGAGTCTCTCATATAACAATTAATTCCTATTAGCGCAGCGCTTACAAATTCCAATTTTAACCCCTTCACGCCAACATAACGCAAATATAAGGCCTTCGGCTTCAAGGGGTTGTACTAGGGTGATGCCTGCAGGCATCATCCCAGTACCGTTTCTTAGAGCCAATGATTCAGCAGTTATCCCAAGCAGCAGGGGACGTCTCCCCCTCCTGCAATCTTGCACAGCTCGTCTCCACCAGGAGGCCCGAGCGACCAGCCGGCAGACATGTCCGCCGGCTGGCCAGAGACCCGGAATCGGCTTTGATCAGGTCTCGGATCTAGCAACCCAGGAGCTATGTCATGACAGTACTTCCGGTTTACGTAAGATTTAAAGGCGCCAAATTTACAAAAATGACAGAATTCAAAACTGCCAAACTTGGCGTTTTGAGTGCTTTCAAGTGCAAAGGAGGGATTTGGGGTCTTATAGACCCCAGATCTCTACATAAAGAGTACTTGTCACTGCCTATTACTGTCACAAGGGATGTTTACATTCCTTGTGACAGCAATAAAAGTAATCAGAAAAAATATATATATTTTTTAAAGGCACAAAAAATAAAAAAATAAGAAAAAAAATTAAATGTAGCTCCCCATCCCTCCATGCTCGCCCCCACACAAGTAAATGCATATGTAAGCCGCACCTGCAATTATAAACAGTGTTCAAACCACACATGTGAGGTATTGCAAATATAGTGTGACAAAAAATATTGCAACAACCGCCATTTTATTCTATAGGGTCTTTACAAAAAAAAAAATATATATATATAATGTTTGGGGGTTCTAAGTTATTTTCTAGCAAAAAATACTGATTTAAACTTGTAAGCAACAAGTGTCAGAAAAAGGCTTAGTCATGAAGGGGTTAACATGATTTATACATTTTTGTGTTTGCAGCTTAGGTTTTGGGTCTGTGTGCAAATGTTTTATTTGTACATAAATATGTGACTTATGTAAAAAAAAAACTAAATTTTTTTATACATTGGGGCATTTGACTCTTCACCAACATCAGATTTTTTTTATTTTTTTTCTTCAGTAACCTGTACAGTTATGCAAAAACGAGGCGGTGGTCTTCATTCAGCAAGCTCCTCCTTCTGGGATAACACCACTGATGGTAATTCTTATGTAGAGCCGATGAAATGTTTTGGGCAGATAAACCAACTTTAGTAGGTGTATAGATTTGAACATGATGGTCATCACAAATATATAGTTTTGTTTCACGATTACCGTATATACTCGAATATATAAGCCGACCCGAATATAAGCCGAGGCACCTACTTTTACCACCAAAAAATGGCAAAACGTATTGACTCGAGTATAAGCCTAGGGTGAGAATGCAGCAGCTACTGTAAGTGGAAAAGAGTGTCAACAATTGCAGCCTTACGGTGTCCATCTGGAAGCCTCAGCCTCCCTCACTGTGCCCATCTGGAAGCCTCAGCCTCCCTCACTGTGCCCATCTGGAAGCCTCAGCCTCCCTCACTGTGCCCATCTGGAAGCCTCAGCCTCCCTCACTGTGCCCATCTGGAAGCCTCAGCCTCCCTCACTGTGCCCATCTGGAAGCCTCAGCCTCCCTCACTGTGTCCATCTGGAATCCTCAGCCTCCCTTACTGTGTCCATCTGCATGCCTCAGACTCCCTTACTGTGTCCATCTGCATGCCTCAGCCTCCCTTACTGTGTCCATCTGCATGCCTCAGCCTTTCCTTTACTGTGTCCATCTGCATGCCTCAGACTCCCTTACTGTGTCCATCTGCATGCCTCAGACTCCCTTACTGTGTCCATCTGCATGCCTCAGCCTCCCTTACTGTGTCCATCTGCATGCCTCAGCCTTTCCTTTACTGTGTCCATCTGCATGCCTCAGACTCCCTCACTGCCCTCACTGTGTCCATCTGCATGTCTCAGGCCTCACCCTCAAGTACCTGATTGGCGTCTGCCATTGTGCTGGTGTTGTACCCATCTGCGGCCTTATTATCTCCTGGCGTTGCCCCCATCTGCAGCCTTATTATCTCCTGGCGTTGCCCCCATCTGCAGCCTTATTATCTCCAGCGCTTTGATATACTCAGTCTACTCGGCGGCCATGCAGAGTTCCAAAGCCCCCGCCTCCTCCTCGTCCCTGACAGAACACTGACTCGGTTTCCAGGAGTGAGTCAGTGTTCAGCCTATTACGGATGAGGAGGAGGCAGGGCTTTGGTACAATGCACGGCTGCCGGTTAGACTGAATATATCACAGCACTGGGAGATATTAAGGCTGCAGATGGGGACAGCGAGTATAAGAGGTGGGCATTTTCAGCACAAAAAAATTGCTGAAAATATACTTGAATATATATACGGTATGTTAATCTCTTAAAACCTACACACTTCTGGTTATCAGCCAAATGAAAAAAATATTTTAAAGTGGAACTAAACTCCACAAAAAAACTTACGTCCACTTTCCAACGTTGCAACAGTTCCATCCCTTGCCGGTGGATTTCATTATCTCCCCCCGGTTAATACTGGTTCTGGGTGTTTTTGCCTCTGGATTGGCCAACGTGGAATAGTGCGATCCCACTCATGCTCATGGGAGTCAGCACAGCCGCAATGTGCTGGGCCACACTGAGCCACCCAGAGTACATTCATTCGAAACTGTGAGCAGACATATGCAGCCTGATACTTTTGCAGGTTTTCAATTCCATCCCATCTAAATATGGGTCAGTTTCAGTGGCGACCCGTCCATAGGGGGCGCTCGGGCGCCGCCCCCCCAGCTGATTGCAGGCTGGGAAGCTGATTTTCCCATATTTAGGGCCTGTGCAGGGCGCAAACTGTGCGCCCGCACACACTCCCACTGTCCTTTGATTTGCTAGTATGCCTACTAGCTGTCATTGGATTGGCGCAGCGGGGGCCGGAGGGGAGGTCAGTCAGTGGGCAGTACATCACTTCCGGTATCATCCCTTGACTTCCGGTATCTCTCTGGA
Organism: Rana temporaria; assembly: GCF_905171775.1. Classification (NCBI taxonomy): domain Eukaryota; kingdom Metazoa; phylum Chordata; class Amphibia; order Anura; family Ranidae; genus Rana; species Rana temporaria. The sequence goes on from NC_053490.1 coordinate 402,639,607, forward strand.
GCGCGTGTGGGAGCGTTATAGAGGAGCGCCGCCAACCTTTTCAGGCAAGTGTTGAACAGACCTGCTCCATCCCCAGCGCCAGCACCGCCACTGAGCCCTGCAGCCACTAGTACTGCCAGCCAGCCCCGCCACCATCAGCAGCGCCCCCCCCCCCCCCCCAGTTCACTCAGTGACCCCCCGCAGTTCACTCAGCGCAGTCCAGCCACCCCACTCAGCTCGGGAGCAGCAGTGCCCTGCAGCCGCTAGTACTGCCAGCCAGCCCCGCCACCACCAGCGCCAGCAGTGGCCCCCCATCCCCCCCCGCAGTTCACTCAACGCCCCCCCGCAGTTCACTCAGCACAGTCCAGCCGCCCCACTCGGCTCCGGAGCAGCAGTGCGCACAGTGCACTGCTGCACTAGCAACTGCTTCAAGTTCCCCTCTCACCTCAATGTGCCGATTCCTTTCCTGCAGGCAGGTGCATGCAATCCACACCCATTCACCTCAGAGCCTTATTGTATGTATAACCTGCTGGGACTTGTAGTTCTCCATTGTCTCTTGGGGCTCAGGTGCATGCAATCCACCATCTTTGTCCAGTTTTTCTCTCACTGCTGGGACTTGTAGTCTCATAGATGGTGGATTGCATGCATCTGAGCCCCTGGAGAAAATGGAGAACTACAAGTCCCAGCAGTGAGAGAAAAACTGGACAAAGATGGTGGATTGCATGTACCTGAGCCCCAGGAGAAGATGGGGAACTACAAGTCCCAGCAGGTTATAATATAAGGCTCTGAGGTGGATGAATGTCTGGACACCCATCCACCTCAGAGCCTTATATTATAACCTGCTGGGACTTGTAGTTCCCTATCTTCTCCTGGGGCTCAGGTGCATGTAATCCACACCCATCCACCTCAGAGCCTTATTGTATGTATTACCTGCTGGGACTTGTAGTCAATTTTCCAGCAGCGTGCAAAGTGATTGTGGCCGATAGGTACAGATGATGCTTACTGCCTAGCTGCAAATATAACATTGTGATGGATACTTCTTTGTATTGTTATCATCCAAGACTGCCTTGCTGAAGTAGACTTTTTTCCTATTAAACAATTATTTTCACTAATTACATTTAATTGCAACCTGTGGCGCCTTGCACGTCAACATTTATGTAACTGCAAAAGTGTGCCTGTTCATTGATCAGAGTGGCAATTGGTAGCCCCAGTGGTAGAAATAACTTTGGTCTATTAATATAACCAGGGGTTGAAAAATTTTCTTGGAATCTAGGAGCCAGGTAAAAAAGTTAGGAGCCAGAAAACGCGCCCCGTCCCGACGAGCTTGCGCGCAGAAGCGAACACATACGTGAGCAGCGCCCGCATATGTAAACGGTGTTCAAACCACACATGTGAGGTATCGCCGCGATTGGTAGAGCGAGAGCAATAATTCTAGCCCTAGACCTCCTCTGTAACTCAAAACATGCAACCTGTAGATTTTTTTTAAACGTCACCTATGAAGATTTTAAAGGGTAAAAGTTTGTCGGCATTCCACGAGCGGACGCAATTTTGAAGCGTGACATGTTGGATATGAATTTACTCGGCGTAACATTATCTTTCATAATATAAAAAAAAAATGGGGATAACTTTACTGTTGTCTTATTTTTTAATTTAAAAAAGTAATTTTTTCACAAAAGTGCGCTTGTAAGACCGCTGCGCAAATACGGCGTGACAGAAAGTATTGCAACGATCGCCATTTTATTCTCTAGGGTGTTAGGATAAAATATATATATAATGTTTGGGGGTTCTAATTAGAGGGAAGAAGATGGCAGTGAAAATAGTGTAAAATGACATTAGAATTAGAACTTGTAATACCAACGGCCACCACCAGATGGCGCCAGCTCACATCTGGTGGTAAGAACTTGTAATACCAACGGCTCACCACCAGATGGCCCCAGCTCACAAAAAAAAAAAAAAAAAAAAATTTTTTTTTTGCCCCCCTTCCAAGCCAAGTCGCCAGGACCCTATTTCTAGTCGCCATGGCGACCTGGCGCCCGGGATTTGTCGATCCCTGAATATGACAATACTTCATGGGCAGAGAAAAAAAAAGTCACTCTTCTTCTACACATATTTCAAAGTGTAAAAATAAGCCCAGCCTCCAAAATAGCATTAATACTTACATCTCCCAAAGTCTTTTAAAGACAGGCTTGCTATAGAATCTTCAGCATCCAACACACTTGGCAGGTGTGGCAGTTGCCTAGTCCCACACAATACTCAGATGTTCCTTCCACTGGCACCTATGTCACTTGTGTGTCCTCTAGGTTTTGCATAAAGATACACTTTAATGCTAGTGGATTTTTAGTGTTTGCTCCTGTTTTACATTTTTTTTTTCTTTCTTGTTTTCAGGGAGTTGCACAGTGAGGTGGGAAAATCGGACCATGTATTGTATCGTGAATGTATTTGCCGTTGCCATCCATCTGTAACCGATTGCAGGAAAATGTTGTATTCTTTTTGCACGCTTTTAATGCTTAAAAAAAAAAAAAAACAGGAACCAGGACTCTTACAAAGGATATCCAATAATCTGTATTACCAAACCTCAGCAGCTTAGCTGTCTATTTTAAAGGCAGGATAAAGCACAACTTAAACTGTACAGCTGTAAGTCTGGTAGAAAAAGCGACACTGCCTTTCCCTGCCATACGATTGACGATAATAATACACAGATCCTCAGGAATACAAATGAGAAAAACGTAAAATGAATTAAGGGCCTCAGAAACCCATTGGACTAGCTTCAAATAAGTAGCGCATAGAAAATGGAGATGTTGCCTACGGCAACCAGTTACGTTTTAGCTGTCATTTTTACATTACTAGAAACCTATGCAGATGGGCAAGAGGGCTCATCATTCAAGGCTGCTACCTGGAAGCAGATGGGAAGCCATGCAGCGGGCCTGTGGTACAAGTGGTTGAAGGGGAATCGGACTCGATCTCAGTGATTTTTGTGCATAGAATGTGTTTGTGTGCACAGAGCAAGTTCCCAACATAGATAAACGCTAAAGAGTCACCTGTCCACCAGGGTTGTGAACTTGTCTCTGTAGTTAGGCACTAGGCCCGGATTCACAAAGCACTTACGCCGATGTGTCTCGAGATACGCCGCGTAAGTGTAAATATGCGCCGTCGTATCTATGCGCCGGACTCTGAAACCAAGATACGCCTGAAAATAGGCTTCATCCGACCGACGTAACTTTCCTACGCCGGCGTATCTTGGGGGCATATTTACGCTGGCCGCAAGTGGCGCTCCCATTGATTTCCTATTCACATATGCTAATGAGGGAGTTACATCGATTCACGAACGTACATGCGCCCGGCGCATAATATACGCGGTTTACGTAAGTCGTACGCCCGGCGTAAAGTTATTCCCCATTTATGAGGCACAACTCATGCAAACGTATGGACCAGGGAACACAGCCGTCGTATTTTACGTTGTTTACATAGTACGTGAATAGGGCTGGGCGTAGGTTACGTTCACGTTGTAGGCAGTGATCCGTCGTATCTTAGGGAGTAGTTCCGACGTGATTCTGAGCATGCGCACTGGGATACGTCCACGGGACAGCGTATGTGCCGTTCGTTTTAGGTACTTCTATGACGCTTGGCCCATCATTTGCATGGGGTCACGCCTCATTAGCATGGCTCACGCCCACTTCCACTTACGACGGCTTACGCCAAGGGAACCCAGCGCAGATTTGGCAAGACTGGCTTTGTGAATCCAGTGCTTGCCTCTTTGCGCTACGTCGGCGTAGCGTATATTAGATACGCTACGCCGGCATAAATATGCGCCGATGTATGTGAATCCGGGCCTAGGTCTTACCTGTTTTCTCTATTGCAATCTTTGGTGCAGTTTCTGGCAAGCGAATCTTCCATACAGATGGCTAGTGGTAGTTAGTCACACTTAATTGGACTTGCTCTGTAATGTCGAAGATTTGTTGCTACTCATCCAAGCAGCATTTTTAGTTCTAATGAGTATCAGGCACAAACTCCAGCATTTGTAGTCACACCAGTCACCTTAAAGTGATTCTAAAGCCTTAAAGTGGTTGTAAGCGCGGGAGCGACTTCATCGCCGCTCTGGGCAATCACATCGCCGGAGCGGCGATAACAGGAAGAAGATGCGAGGGGACATGGCGGCAGAGGGTAACGAGGAGGACTTTGATCTCAGGTAAGTGCCACATAATGAGCTAGTGTGCTATGCATACTAGCTCATTATGCCTTTCTCTTGCAGGTTTTTTTAATTCCTCTTTAAGGTTTTTCACTTTATTGCATTCAATGGATTAAAGCGGAGTTCCACCCAAAAATGGAACTTCTGCTTTTTGGAATCCTCCCCCTTTCTGGTGTCACATTTGGCACCTTTCAGGGGGGAGGAGGGAGCAGTGCAATTCAGGTATTTGCTCCCACTTCCGGCATAAATCGCCGCAGTATTCGTGGCGATCTATGCCATGTCTGGCCCCTCATCTGACCCCCCCCGCTGTCTTCTGGGAGACACACAGGTCCCAGAAGATAGCAGGGACCAGTGAGATAGAACAGCGCAACTGGCGCATGCGCAGTAGTGAACCCGTTACCGAAGATGGCAGCACCTGAGAGCCAAGGGACAGTTTGGCTTCGGGTGCTGACATTGCGGGCCACCTGTGTTAATGTCCTAATATAAAAAGTCTGCAGCTGCAGTATTTGTAGCTGCTGACTTAATTTTTTTTTTTTTTGGGCAGAACTCTGCTTTATCTGCTTGCCGACCAGCCGCCGCAGTTATACAGCGGCAGGTCGGCTCTGCTGGGCGAGAGCACGTAGCTATACTTCACCTCGCCCAGCAGCCAATAGGGGTGCGCACGCTCGCCCTCCGACTCCTGTGCGTGTGCCTGGCGGGCGCGATCGCCTCCGGGCACACGCGATCGCTCCTTACAGAGCTCCCGGTCCTGTCAGGGAGAGAAATGCTGATCTTCTGTTCATTCAATGTATGAACAGAAGATCAGTCATTTCCCCATGTCAGTCCACCCCTCCTACAGTTAGAACACACCCAGGGAACATACTTAACCCTTTCCCCGCCCCCTAGTGTTAACCCCTTCACTGCCAATGGCATTTTTATAGTAATCCAATGCATTTTTATAGCACTGATCGCTTTATAAATGGCAATGGTCCCAAAAATGTGTCAACAGTGTCTGCCATAATGTCGCAGTAGAAAAAAAAAAACGCTGATCGCCACCATTACTAGTAAAAAAAAATATTAATAAAAATGCCATAAAAATAACCCCTATTTTGTAAACGCTACAACTTTTGCGCAAACCAATCAATAAACGCTTATTGCGATTTTTTTTTTAACGAAAAATAGGTAGAAGAATACGTATCGGCCTAAACTGAGGAAAAAAAACTTTTTTTTTATATATTTTTGGGGGATATTTATTATAGCAAAAAGTAAAAAATATAATTTTTTTTCAAAATTGTCGCTCTATTTTTGTTTATAGCGCAAAAACTAAAAACCGCAGAGGTGATCAAATACCACCAAAAGAAAGCTCTATTTGTGGGGAAAAAAGGACGCCAATTTTGTTTGGGAGCCACGTCGCACGACTGCGCAATTGTCAGTTAAAGCGACGCAGTGCCGAATCGCAAAAAGTGCTCTGGTCTTTGACCAGCAATATGGTCCGGGGGTTAAGTGGTTAAGGTGAAAAACATTCTGTGCTGCAGCTCCCCCCTAGACCCCCCCCTTTTCCTTACCTGAGTCTATCCAATCCAGCGATGTGCATGAGCTGCTTCCACTGCTGTCTCTCTCTTCATTGGACAGATTGATAGCAGCGGAAGCAGGGGGCAGGGCAGAGTCCCACTGTCTGTATCAATGGACGCAGCAGCAGGACTCTGGAGCGAGCACGGAGGAGCCAGGAGCACTGGCTGGGGACCCCAGAAGAAGAGGGTCAGGGCTGCTCTGCACACAGCCATTACATGGAGCAGGTAAGTATAACATGTTTGTTATTTTTATAGTGATACTAAACACACTCACACGGTTTAATCTACATTGCCCCTTCTCTTTCTGTATATGGATGATGGCACTGTAATTATTTTAATTCAACATTTTCCTAATCAATATACAGCTGTCACATGTCCCAGCTCTTTCGAAGCCTGTCTGCTGGGAAACATAAGCAGGAGGAGTTTCTAGTTCTCTGCTACTGGTCACATGTAAAAAGATAAAAAAATAAAAGTGCATTTGGCAGAGTAAAAATAAATAATTTATATCAATGAACTGTTTTAAATTGTCATACAAGTATTTATTTGAAATCAAATATTTACTATTTTTTGGCAATAACATTGTGTGTTCAGACTTCTGCCAGTCGCAGGCTGTGGCACGCCCCCCCCCCCCCCGGCTTGTGTCTTAGCAAAAGAGGGAGGTGAAGCCTCCATCAATCTACATTTAATATCCCACTCCCATTGTGTTTTGCTGGTTAGTGGCCCATGGAGGAGAAGGGAAGGATTGGGCTGCCATTTACCACTGTGTATACTCCCACAGGCAGGTGTTGATCGCCCAAGAAAATAATGGGAGGGGTAAATGTTTGTAATACCACCTTGTACTAAATAGAAAATTCAGACACAGTGGTGCCATAAAGACACAAACTTTTAAATATCCAAAATGTTCACACTTTCCATTATGCTCTTTGTAACTCACTTGGCTCTAAATGCCTGGGTATATCCCTGACAATCATTAGAACCGAGGAAGCTGCCATGGATGATTAGTGTAATGCCTTCAATATTATAGAACCATCAGCAAGTCTAGGTCTACCACTAGTTGTACCATGTCTTGGGTAAATGTGAACCTTCACATATCTACTTCCATACAGATAAATAGTTGCACCTGTAAAGTGCATTTATGGTCAGTACACATTGGTCTTAAAGAACGCTGCTTCTACAGGAGTTTTGTGGTTTGCCTGTAGAAGCAGCTCAGTGTAATCCAATGTGTCCATGCACATTAGGATGTTTAGAGGCAAATTTTAAGCTCAGGGTTTAGAGGCAGAAAAAAAACGTTCTGGTTTGCATTTTTGAGGGGAGCTTTGGGCTAAATGCTCCTAAACGCCGGTTCCAAAACGCTCTATATGAGCATATTTTTTTCTTGCAAGGGAACTGGTGTTTATTTAAGCCCGGTGTGCATGGCCCTTAAAATTGCATCACAACGCTCGGGAATGCGGGTTTGAATGGGACCTTATGCCGCGTACACATGGTCGGAATTTCCGATGGAAAAAATCCAAATTTTTTCATCGGATATTCCGACCGTGTGTATGGGCCCATCGGACTTTTTCTCTTTTTTTCCCAACGGAAAAAAATTCTATCGGAAATTCCGTTCATCTGTATGGAATTTCGACGGAGAAAAAAACATGCATGCTCAGAAACAATTTGACACATGCTCGGAAGCATTGAACTTCATTATTCCAGGCTCGTCGTACGTCACTGCGGTTTCGACGGTTGGAATTTGGTGTGTCCGTGTGTATGCAAGACAGCTTGAGCGGAATTACGTCGGAAAAAACGAAAATGCGATCGTGTGTACGGGGCATTACTGATGTATCATAACTATACAGATTCCGTGGCTAATTAGATTCAGACAGTGCCTTACCTGCATTTAGATGGCTTGTATAATTAATGTGCATCAGTAACGAAATGAACAATTAAGCAATCCTGCTTTCTTCCTAAAATAATTATTTCAATTATAGGTGCAGACTATGGGTTAAATCAGGGGTCTCCAAACTTTCTAAACAAAGGGCCAGTTTACTGTCCTTCAGACATAAGGGGGGCCGGACTGTGGCTATTGAGAGTAGAAAAGGTCCTGAAGTCAGTGGCAATAACTTTCTGGCACTATCTTTGGTGCCATTAAGAGGAATAGCGCTCTATTGTTGGTGTCATTGGGAGGAATTATGTTCCATCATTGGGAGGAATTGTGCCCCATCATTGTTGTAATTGGGAGGAATTATGTTCCATCATTGGTGTCATTGGGAGGAATTATGTTCCATCATTGGGAGGAATTGTGCCCCATCATTGGTGTAATTGGGAGGAATTATGTTCCATCATTGGTGTCATTGGGCCCCGTTGTTGGTGTAATTGGGAGTAATAGTGCCCCAATCATTGGTGTCATTGGGCCCCATTGTTGGTGTCATTGGAAGGAATTGTGCTCCATCATTGGTGTCATCGGGCCCCATTGTTGGTATCATTGGGAGGAATAGTGTCCCATCATTGGTGTCATTGGGACCCATTGTTGGTGTCATTGGGAGGAATTGTGCTCCATCATTGGTGTCATTGGGCCCTATTGTTGGTGCCATTGGGAGGAATTCTACCACATCATTGGTGTGAGTGAGTGAGTGAAAAACTTATATAGCGCAACACATGCAAACTGAATCACCTCTGGGCGCTGTATCCATTCTGTGAGTGAAACCCCATTGACCTTAGAAGAGATGGGTTTTAATCTTTCTCCTGAAGGCCAGGTGGTCCGACTCCAATCGAGTGGTGGTAGGCAGAGCATTCCACAGTCGAGGTCCCTGGACTGCAAACCTTCGATCTCCTTTGTACTTGTATTTAGCTTTGGGTATCTGGACAAGGTTTTGATTAGTGGATCGTAGAATACCATTGGGGTTGTGGGCTTTTATTTTTTCGCATAGATATTGGCGGGCATTTCCATGAATGCACCTATGCATTAGACAGAGTGCCTTGAAAGTGATTCTGTCTTTTACTGGCAGCCAATGAAGGGATCTCAGTGAAGGTGAGATTGATTCCCATGTTTTTTTGCCAGTCACGAGACGAGCGGCCGTATTTTGAACGACTTGCAGATGAGCGATTTGGTATTTGGGGAGTCCTAGATAGAGGGCATTTTCATAGTCCAGCCTGGAGTTAACAATTGTTCCCACCACGACTGCAACGTCTTCTTTCGGAATAAAGGGGGTGAGTCTGACCCTATTTGTGCATCCATTGTCATGTTGGTGTCAAAAATGACTCTGAGGCCCCGTACACACGACCGAGTTTCTCGGCAGAATTCAGCCAGAAACTCGATCGGAGGCGTATTCTGCCGAGAAACCCGGCCGTGTGTACACTTTTTGCCGAGGAAACCGACGAGGATCTCGTCGGGCCAAATAGAGAACATGTTCTCTATTTCCTCGTTAGTCAATGAGGAAACTTGGCTCGCCGAGATCCTAGGCGGCTTCTAAAGGAACTCGACATGCAAAACGATGTGTTTTGCTCGTCGAGTTTCTCGGACGTGTGTACGGGGCCTGAGACTTTTGACTTTGGCGCTAGGGGTGATGGTTTGACCCTGAATGTTGTTGCAGGATGATTTTTCCGGTTGGCGTGAAACAGAAGAAGTTCTGTTTTTGAACTGCTGAGTTTAAGATAACTGTGTGTCATCCAGTTTTCTATTAAAGAAAGACATTTCTCTAGTCCAAGAGAGTGATCCTTTTTGTTGCATATGCGAAAATACAATTGTGTCAATAAGACAAATTATGTCCCACTGTTGGTATCAGTGGATGAAAATAGTGCCCCAAGGGCCACATAAAACCAAGCAAAGGGCCGTATCTGGCCCTCGGGCCACAGTTTGGAGACCAGTGGGTTAAATTATTGGCTTCCTATCGCTTGATCTCCAAAAGCAAGATCTCCTTGCCCGATTTCTCAGTTGTGATATCTGCTAGAGTCATTGAAGAGCTAATCAAGCTGGTCACACTTCTTTTCCTGCAATGTTTGTGATGTAAAATAAAAAATACATTCAGCAGAGCAGGTGAGAAATCATTGCAATAGTTGCAAGTAACAGCCTTTGGAATTTTTGTGAATGTTTATTGTGAATGTATCTCGCTGTGTTGTGTATTTTCCCCCCAAAACACCCACGCAAAGCTGAAACATCTGTTTATAGTATACTAGCCTTTGAAGAAGGTACCTTGGAAAGAGAGAATGAACATTTGTGGAAGGAGTTTATAAACGTTGCAAAAGCTGTGTTGCTTCTGCATGGCTGACCTGGCTGGATGCTATGGACAACACAACCATTTTTAACGCCCTTCAGTTTTTATACGAGTCCTTAAAACATAATTGAACAATTTATATAGAAAACGCTCTCATTTGGAAATAAAGTCATACACAACTAAAATGAAGCTGCTTCAGGTCTACACACACACACATTATGCCGCATCAATGTTATCAAGCGAAGATGACCATTTTTTTCCCTTTTATAAGTGTCATCATTTTAGTTTTATTATTTATGATGCTTTGCATTGCCCATTTGTTGCCTTGGATTCCTCGCTGCATAACGTTTTATATTTGCACTGTTGTTAAACTTGAAGACAACATTTTTATGCATTTACCATAACGTTAATTTAAAAAATATATATTTACCATAAAGAGAAGAATGTTAGATGATATAATATGTAAGTTTTATGTTAATACATTAAAATATACAACAAAAAAAAGTGTATGCTGTTGTTTGGTATAATACATAATAAAGATTCTTATAGTAAAATAAAGAAATTGGTAGACAATATGAAAAAAAATTAACTGCCATGCCATGATGCGCTGGGGTGTTTGTCTGACTTAAGCTCTTTACACACGATCAGTTTGTCTGATGAAAACGGACCGATGGACCGTTTTCATCGGACAAACCGATTGGTTTGTTTTCCATCGGTGAAAAAAAAATAGAACATGTTTTAAAATTTTCATATGGTTAAAAAACCGATAGAAAAAAACGATCGTCTGTGTGGAAGTCCATCGGTCAAAAATCCACGCATGCTCAGAATCAAGTCGACACATTCTCGGGAAGCATTGAACTTCATTTTTCTCAGCACGTCTGTAACGGTCACCACCGTTTACGACCTTCCATCCCATCCAAGACTTATCGACACTCCAACCAACAGGACCCGATGCATCCCATTTCCCAGAATAAGACGAGACACAGCTCTGTGCTTTCTGGTTTCAAAATGAAGACTGCTTTAATGGTTTCTTCTCAGCTTTTTATGCAGTTACAAGCAGGTGACCGTAATCAAAGGGACACTGAAATCTCCACCCCCCTTCACACCATGGGGCTTCAATCACATACTTTTATCAATAGAATTCACACAAAATACCATCACACAATGAGTTCCCTTCAATCCACATCTTTAGACAGACGTTCTGTCTCCGACAGACAGGTAGTCACACCTGTGCATCAATAGGCTTTAAACCGTGTTATCACACGATGGAAAGGTCTAGGAGCAGACCTGAATTAACACCTTTACACAATGGACAATGAAATGTCTAGGAGTAGATGCAATTAACACCTTTCAAAAGAATGTGTCCCCACATTGAATAAGCCGACAACTTGTGATATCTCAAGACATCCTGCAACCATGAATTATTATTAATGTCCCCTGTCCTGTAATTTAGGATATAATTTCTCAGTCACCCTATGGCCCTATCGGACATAAGGTGACCCTAGACATAAGACTCCTTGGTGATGCCGGTACAGGAGTACCCCTCATCCTTACAAAGTCTCTGTTTGTCCCGGGTCATTCTGTTACAACGTTGTTTTGTTTTTCATCACTGCGTTGGACACGGTTGGATTTTTGACCGATGATGTGTAGGCAAGACTGATGAAAGTCAGCTTCATCGGATATCCGACGAAAAAATCCATCAGATTAGATTCCATCAGATATCCGATCGTGTGTACAGGGCATAAGAGGTGGCATTCAAGCCCATGTCTGTACTGTTTTGGGCACCAATTTATTGACATAATGCCTCGCTAAAAAAACACGATCGGATTATCCGACGGGAATTGTGTGATGACAGGCCGTTTGTATGCTCCATCGGACAATTGTTGGATTTTCCACGTACAAATGTGGGATAGCATGCTTTAAAATTTTCCGCCAATAAAGGTGTGTTGTCAGATTATCTGATCGTGTGTACACAAGCCTGTCGGACAAAACTCCAAAGTACAAACACACATGCTCAGAAGCAATGCTAACCATAACACAACATTAGCAGAAGTTGCCGAAAGGGTGGCGCTAAAGAGCTGAAAAAACACATTGTTTTGTGTTTGTTGGTCGACAATTCTTTGCCGTTTGTATGCAATACAAGTTCCTGGCCAACGCTTTGTCCAATGAAAATCCGATCGTGTGTACGAGGCCTAAGTGTGACCAAACAATGGTATAAGAAGACAGATGCATTGGTGCCTGGTCCAAAGGGTGGTAGTACTTAGTGCCGTGAATGTAAGGAATATTGTGATAAATTTCGAATGTCACCTTTGTTGTAGCACATCCTATAGCAAGAATGAAAAAGATAATTGAGTCCTTCCTCAAAATGCATACCAAGACTTTTTTGAATCTGATATGGATTTAAAGGGAGTTGTAAAGGTACAATTTGTTTCCCCTAAATAGCTTCCTTTACCTTAGTGCAGTCCTCCTTCACTTACCTCATCCTTCCATTTTTCTTTTAAATGTCCTTATTTCTTCTGAGAAATCCTCACTTCCTGTTCTTCTGTCTGTAACTCCACGCAGTAATGTGAGTCTTTCTTCCTGGTGTGGAGTGTCGTGCTCGCCCCCCTCCCTTGGACTACAGGAGAGTCAGGACACATGGGGTGAATTTGGTCCTATTTTCCCCTTAGAGCACACACAGCTAAGCACACTGCATAGGGGTTTTATTTTATTTTCTTTTTATTGAAAACGATGAACTTGGCTAGGGGTAGAGAACCTGATAAACTGCAAATGAACAACTTGAGGATTTCTTAATTTCTGGCTGCACTGCACAAAACGGCTGGCTGCACTGCACAGATCTGACACAAAGGCTTCCACTGGGGTCTTGCACCAGATAGGCAGAGTCCCTGCACAGGGGTCCCCCCTACAGCACTGCCCTTGCTGCTCAGGCCTCAGACTACGGGCTCTCCCACCACCTTGTGGGCACACCTCTCCAGGGATTGGCTGAAGGTCCCATAAATATTTAGGCTGCCTGCTCTGTTCTTCCTCCCACTATAATTTTAGAATGCTCTAGAAGACAGGGGCATGTACCAGAACAGCAGCCTGTGCAACACTGAGCAGCCCAAAATAATCAACGCCTGTTCTACTGATTACAGGGGAGCCAAACTAAATTTACCTAGCAACCTGCTCTAAACTAGGAGGGCGCTACACATATATAGATATAAAAAATATGGAAACATTCATGAATCTGCTAATGCATTCATAGTTACAATATCAAACAATAATAACAATTTTGGATAAATTAATGAAAAAATATTTATTTAAGTTACAAAATACAATATTACATAGTCTAATGAGGGGCGGCCCAACCATTGGGGCACACATGCGCCGCCCCACTATCCATGTGTCTGGCCCCTATCAGGATGCCGGATGCATGGAGTCCAATGGGGGGGGGGGGGGTTGAAGCACGTGATTAGAGCCAGAGGCTCTAATAGGCTTCAAAATAGGATGGGCTCGGGGTGGAGAGCACTGCGATCTGAGCCCATCCAATTGCGTGATAATAGTGAATGAATATTCGCTATTTTCACACTGATTCTCTTCCCGGTCATTTAGGAAGTGAGACTGACCCGTTTCCCGATTGGCCAAAAGGAGAAGAGTTCCGATTGGCCATCAAGGAGGAGGGAGGAGACGGAAGCCACGTGATGCTAGCAGGGGAAGGGAAAGCCACCCGCAATGCCTGTCGCCTGGGTAAAGTGCTGCCCACCATAGATGGGGTAAGTGCTATGGATGACCTGACCAACTGGACCGGGGTGGTGGTGCAGATTACCCGACCGACCAGTGGGGGGGGGGGGGGGGGGTGGTCTGTCTGTCTGTGGGTGCTAACTGGAGTTAATGCTAGCTGACAGCTAGCAGAAACAAAAAGCACATAAAGTTATCAGCTCACCATTCAAGGTAAATCTCAAGATTTCTGACAAAATCAGTATTTTTTGCATTTATTAAACAGATGGAACAAAACTATTTCAATTGTATAATAAACAGATAAAAAGGGGGCAAATAAGAATTATTTGTTTGGGTTTACATACTCTTTAATGTTGTGTGTTTATACATTTATATATAACGAACTATCCACTAGATGTCCTCGCTCCTCTGCAATGTATGGTGTAATGTTAGGGCTCCATCTTGTGGTTATTTGGAAATATGCTATTTATAACTGTAACCATGTTAAAGTTGCAATTGAAGGCTTTTCCTTCACACTTTTATTATAGTTGATTTTCTTTTATCAGAGTCATTGATTTTAAAATGTGTGTGTATATATATATATATATATATATATATATATATATATATATATATATATATATATATATATATATATATATATATATATATATTTTTCGCAGTGCTTTGCCTACTGTATGTGACAATTTATTTTTAAAATACTGTATACACAGGAAGATTTATTATAATAAGGACAGAAACAAAGCCAAAAAGGTATTGCTCGCTAATAAAATCATCAATTCATTTTTTTTTTCATCAGTGCAGTTTCTTTAAAGTGCGACAACCCAACAGTAAATAGAGGCATTTATATTTGCCAATTAAATTGCATACTTGTTTTGCAGCAAATATTCTGAAAACATAATTTTACGCTGACAATTCTGATGAGTACTTTAACTCCTGCTTTGTATATACTTTAGTAGGATGTAGGGCAATGTACAGAGTTCAGATGGATATAGGGCAGTGTACAGAGTTCAGAAGGATATAGGGCATTGTACAGAGTTCAGAAAGATGAGGGGCAGTGTACAGAGTTCAGAAGGATATAGGGCAGTGTACAGAGTTCAGAAAGATGAGGGGCAGTGTATAGAGTTCAGAAGGATATAGGGCAGTGTACAGAGTTTAGAAAGATGAGGGGCAGTGTACAGAGTTCAGGAGGATATACGGCAATGTACAAAGTTCAGAAGGATGTAGTGCAGTGTACAGGGGTCAGAAGGATGTAGGACAGTATACAGAGGTCAGAAGGATGTGGGGCAGTGTGGAGAGTTCATTGGGATGTAGGGCAGTATACGGGAGTCAGAAGGTTGTAGGGCAGTGTACAGAGTTCAGAAGGATGTAGGGCAGTATACAGGGGTCAGAAGGATGTAGGGCAGTGTACAGAGATCTTAAAGATGTAGGGTAGTATGTAGAGGTCAGTAGGATGTAGGCCAGTATACAGAGGTCAATAGGATGTAGGGCAATGTACAGAGTTCAAAAGGATGTAGAGCAATGTACAGAGTTCAGAGGGATGTAGGGTTGTATACAGATGTCAGTAGGATGTAGGGCAGTGTACAGAGTTCAGAGGGATGTAGGGTGATATACATAGGTCAGTAGGATGTAAGGCAGTGTACAGAGTTCAGAAGGATGTAGGGCTGTATACAGAGGTTTGGTTCGCAGCACAACTCCCAAAGAGGGGAAATTTTCTAACCTGAACAGCGAACCCCATTAAAGTCTATGGGAGCCAAACAGGAAAAATCAAAAGTGCCCACTTTTAAGGCTTATATGCAAGTAATTGGCCATAAAAGGGGTCTGGGTACTGCCCTGGGGGATATGCATCAATAAAAAATAAATAAACTATATTTTTCTCAGGAGCAGTGATTTTGGTACAATAGATCTTTATTGAAGATTTTCACAAAAAAAACAAAGGGTACTATGCATACTATAAGTACATATATATATCTAAGACTAATGATGTCACACGATAAAGTTATTGTAGATGCCAAGGATTGTTTGTCGAAGCCTCTTTTGAACAACTAGCCGGAAAACAAAGCTTATAAGGAACTAAGGCACTAGATTTTTCCAAAACTCAGAGACTACAGAAAGGTGTATTATGGCCTTAGTTCAAAAGGTGCAGAGGGGAGAAAGGGGGAAAAACAAGGGAAATAAATAAAGGAAGGGGAGAGGGGACCCTCCTTAGAAGCCATTATTTGTTCGAAGATGTGAACCTAATTAACTTGCTTGATCACTTCTCTCATTTCAGGGACCTCATCTGTTTTCAATTCCTCATTATTGTACCTCTAGCAGCATGTCAAATGTGCATACATATTGGCCAGGAGCAGTGATTTTAATTATGCCTAAAGTGCATTAATAAAAATGAAAAATTCCTTTAAATATAGTGCCTGAGGGGTCCCCTTAATGTGCCTGTAAAGTGGCACAACTGTAGCATGCATAAAATGTGTTACAGCAGAAATGGTCAATACATACTGTGTGACTGTACTACACATACCAAAAGGCTGGTGAAGCAAGGAGGATTCTGGGGGAGCATATATATTTAACTGCGAGTGGGAGACTCGCTCTCTTGGAGCGTGTGTTTCTGTGGCCTAGCCGATCACAACGCCATTCAGCTCAGCGGATCTGCATTGCTGTGATACAGATCACTGAATCAGGACTGCATCCGTGCAATTTCGCCCTGAGACTTCCACTCAAGATCCTTCACAGGACATCCTGTCTCTTTGAAAGGGGTGTTATGCTCAGGTTTGGGAGAAGGTTGACGACCGACCCCTTTCTGTCATACTTCAGTCTAGAGACACTGCAAGCAGACACCCAGACACTGCAAGCAGACACCCTTACACCTCAGTTACTGAAATCCTAATATTAAAAGCAGCATCTCATGTGCTTACATCACATGATATGGACAGGAGAGGAGGACTGGTGGGGATCGGAGGCAATAAAATGATCCACATTGGGGGTTTATCCTGACAGAGAAAAGGCAAATGTGTTAAATAAAAAATGTTTTCTTGTAAAAATAATATATGATTTTAACCTGTTGTCGCCTGTAAAACATATGTGCATCAGCAACAATGTAGGCTTTAATGCACACATAGCACATACTCTGGGCCGGATTCAGCAATGATTTACTCCGGCGTATCTATCGATACGCCGCGTAAATTCAAAGATGCGCCGGCGTATCTTCTTTCTGTATTCAGAAAGCAAGATACGCCAAAATTAGGCTAAGATCCGACTGGCGTAAGTCTCTTATGCCGTCGTATCTTAGGGTACATATTTACGCTGGCCGCTAGGTGGCGCTTCGTTTTGGGCGTAGAATATGCAAATGACCTAGATACGCCGTTTTACAAACGTACGTGCGCCCGGCGGAATTTTTTACGTTGTTTGCGTAAGGCTTTTCCGGCGTTACGTTGCTCCTGCTTCTATGAGGCTTCTATGAGGCGTACGCAATGTTAAGTATGGACGTTGTTTCTGCGTCGAATTTTGCTTTTTTTACGTTGTTTGCGTAAGTCGTTCGCGAATAGGGCTTTGCGTAAATTACGTCCACGTCAAAAGCATTGACGATTTACGGCGGAATTTCGAGCATGCGCACTGGGATTGTTTCACGAACGGCGCATGCGCCGTTTGTTAAAGTGGAGGTTCACCCTAAAAACATGTATATACCATTCCATTCAGCATACTGCCGACATGTACAGTATGCTGGTTTTTTTTTTGTTTTTTTTCGCTGTACATACCGCCGTAGAGCTATTTCCCCCCCCCCCCCCCGGCTTCCGGGTAGTGGCTCCAGCGGGAGTGGGCTTTCCTATTCAGAGACTAATAGCCAGATTCAGAAAGACTGGCTTAACTTTGAGCCGGCGTAGCGTATCGCATATACGCTACGCCGCCGTAAGTCAGAGAGGAAAGTGCTGTATTCACAAAGCACTTGCCTACTAAGTTACGGCGGCGCAGCGTAAATGGGCTGGCCTAAGCGCGCCTAATTCAAATGAGGAACAGAGGGGCGTGTTTTATGTTAATGACTCGTGACCCGACGTGATTGATGTTTTTAACGAACGGCGCATGCGCCGTCCGTGGACATATCCCAGTGTGCATTGCTCCAAAGTACGCTGCAAGGACGTATTGGTTTCGACGTGAACGTAAATTACGTCCAGCCCCATTCACGACTTACGCAAACGTAAAATGTTCAAAATTCGACGCGGGAACGACGTCCATACTTAACATTGGCTAGGTCAGCTTTTTGTTCGACTAACTTTATGCCTGAAAACGCCTTACGTAAACGGCGTATCTTTACTGCGACGGGCAAGCGTACGTTCGTGAATAGGCGTATCTCGCTGATTTACGCATTCTAGGCGTAAATCAGAGTTCACGCCCCTAGCGGCCGGCGGAACTAGACAGCTAAGATACGACGGCGCAGGCTGTCGTATCTTAGCTACATTTAAGTGTATCTCAATTTGAGAATACACTTAAATGTACGACGGCTTAGATTCAGATCTACTGATACGCCGGCGTAAACCTCTCTGAATCTAGCTTTAAGTGATTGACGTGATGACAAAAGCTTCCCCCCGGCGCATAATGCGCGTCACCAGTTTCCGAAAGAAGGCGAACGTCTGTGCGCAGGCGCCGTATAGAGCCAACTCGCAGTTCGGCTTCTTTCAGAAACTGATGACGCGCCTTATGCGCGGGGGGAAGCTTTTGTCATCACGTCAATCACTTAGTCTCTGAATAGGAACGCCCAGTCCCGCCCAGAGCCACTACCCGGAAGCCGGGGGAAAAATGGCTATACGGCGGTATGTACAGTGAAAAAAAAAAAAACCCAGCATACTGTACATGTCGGCAGTATGCTGGATGGAATGGTATATACATGTTTTTAGGGTGAACCTCCACTTTAAAGACGTCATTTACGTGGGGTCATGTTTTATTTACATAAAACACGCCAACCTCTTGCAAATTTGAATTCGGCGCGCTTACGCCGGCTGATTTGCTTTACGCCGCTTCAACTTACGGAGCAAGTGCTTTGTGAATACTGCACTTGCCCGTCTAAGTTGCGGCGGCGTAGCGTAAATAACATACGCTACGCCTGCACAAACTTACGGCGGGATACTTGAATCTAGCCCTTTGTGTCAATGGCCAGCTGATGCTTCTGTGCTGAGAGCTCACTCACTGCATGCTCTCGGCACAGTGACAGCTATCAAATACAGCTCTTGGTCTCCACTAACTGGCTCCTGATCATGTGACTATTATCCTACGATCCTATTAAAGAGATGCTGGGGCTGGGCAGGGAGGAATAACATTTTGACCATAGATACACTTTAACAGACCAAAAATTTGCAAAAAAAGAGTTCATTCATTGATATTACATATACTGTACATTAAGTCCAGGAACCCATAACAACCAGGAATCAGAATACAATCTTGTACTGGCTGACTTCAGTGTTCAGTGGAGTAGGCACTGTTTGATGCTATTTGCACCTACTGTTCTGCCCTCACTATACGTGGCTGAGGTATAATTAGACAGACAGCTAACTCTCCTCCCATAACAACTTATTGAGGCATGCGCAAGGTCCTTTTTTTCAACTTGTATTGCAGGGAAGTTAGAGTAAAACTAAAATAAAAGAAATAACATACATTCAGTATACACAATATACAAAACGTACAGTCCTGACACCAGGGGTCAAGTCCTGGGGAAAAAAAGTGTGGGAACTCCCACCCAAGATCCACTCCCCCACCAAAAAAAAAAATGATACGCTCATATGCATAATTACTAAACCACATGTTTTTTTTCTTTTTCGATCCACTGTACCTTAGTAAACCTTTATGTTACTGGCCGCTTCCTGTATATGGATTCATCGGGTAGTGTGCTCCTGGGAACAATATCAAAAGCTCCCAGGAGACATTGTGGCATCGAGGAAGTGACGGAATACCCGCACACTACCCGATGAATTCATATACAGGGTGCAGCCGGTAACATAATGGATTACTAAGGTTCGCCTGCCCCTGACAGGGACTCGAGCTGGGCATCGCCGCTTAGTGAAGGATTGGCTCGGGCGGCTCGGCTGCTCTAGTCCTGCAAAGGGAACGACGTTCCTGCTGTAAAAAAAGTGCAGGAACTCTGTTCCCACGCGTTCCCGCCGGACTTGAGCCCTGCCTGACACACTAGTCTAACTAGTGAAAGGAGTTATAAACATAGTGGCGATGTTTCCGTTAGGCTGACATTAGAATTGCAGCTGAATAGGTGCAGATGCATGGTGGTGAAAAAGGAAGATGGATTCTGGGGGCTGTCTCTCACATCTCATGGTATAGACCAGTGAAATTATGGGAAGCTACGGTGGCATTTAAGCAATGATCTCTACCTACTTTAATACATTTTACAGAACTGTGAGTATGCAAAAAAACCACTAGATGGCGATATTTTATTGTTTCACTTTAAGCATTATTAAAATCACTGCTCCTGAGAAAACTGCAGTTTTTAAAACTGTTTTTGCATTGATACATGTCCCCTGGGGCAGGACCCAGGTCCCCAAACACTTTTTATGACAATAACTTACATATTAACCTTTAAAATTAGCACTTTTGATTTTTCATGTTCGTGTCCCATAGGCTTTAACAGTGTTCGTGTGTTCGAACAAATTTTTTGCCTGTTGGCATGTTCTGTTGTGAATCGAACCAGGGGGGTGTTTGGCTCATCCCTAGTATTGACCTTCAACTGCATTAAAAAATTCTGGCAACTACCGAGGATTAATATCGCCATCTTGTGGCTGAATAGAATAAAAACTTTAAATATTTCTAAAAATTGTATGCCAGCTGTTCATGTAACGTCACCCCAAATGCTGCTACACACAATAAAGTCCACTAATTAATACATAAAAAATACACAAAATATATCCTACAAGAATATATACAATTTATATACCGGGCATTTTGTCTGCAAAATGATTCAAAATTAGCAAAATATTAAATATGGTACAAAATCCAACCCCTGACCCTTTTGTCCCCAAAATGGTTCAAAATTAGCAAAATCTAAGATATGGTCAAAAATGGTTCAAAATCTAACCCCCCGGCTCTATTGTCCCCAAAATGGTTCAAAATGAGCAAAATCTGAAATATGGTCCAAAATGGTTCAAAATCTAACCCCCAGCCATTTTGTCCCCAAAATGGTTCAAAATTAGCAAAATCTGAAATATGGTCCAAAATGGTTCAAGATCTAACCCCCGGCCCTTTTGCCCCCAAAATGGTTCAAAATCTAACCCCCAGCCCTTTTGTCCCAAAAATTGTTCAAAACTAGAAAATCTAAAATATGGTCCAAAATGGTTCAAGATCTAACCCCCGGTCCTTTTGTCCCCAAAATGGTTCAAAATAAGCAAAATCTGAAATATGATCCAAAATGGTTCAAAATCTAACCCCCTGCCTTTTTGTACCCAAAATGGTTCAAAATCTAACCCCCGGCCCTTTTGTCCCCAAAATGGTTCAAAATTAGAAAAATCTGAAATATGGTCCAAAATGGTTCAAAATCTAACCCCCACCCATTTTGTCCCCAAAATGATTCAAAATTAGCAAAATCTAAAATATGGTCCAAAATGGTTCAAAAATCTAACCCGCGGGCCTTTTGTCCCCAAAATGGTTCAAAATTAGCAAAATGTAAAATATGGTCCAAAATGGTTCAAAATCTAACCCGCAAGCCTTTTGTGCCCAAAATGGTTCAAAATTAGCAAAATCTAAAATTTGGACCAAAATTGGTTCAAAATCTAACCCCCGGGGCTTTCGTCAAAAAAATGGTTCTAAATGAGCAAAATCTAAAATATGGTCGAAACTGTTTCAAAATCTAACCCCCGGGGGTTTTGTCCACAAAATAGTTCAAAATTAGCAAAATCGAAAATATGGTCCAAAATGGATCAAAATCTAACCCGCCGGCCTTTTGTCCCCAAAATGGTTCAAAATTAGCAAACTCTGAAATATTGTCCAAAATGGTTCAAAATCTAGCCCCCGGGGCTTTTGTCCCCAATATGGTTCAAAATTAGCAAAATCTGAAATATGGTCCAAAATGGTTCAAAATCGAACCCCCTGGCCCTTTTGTAACCAAAATGGTTCAAAATCTAACCCCCGGCCCTTTTGTCCCCAAAATGGTTTAAAATTAGCAAAATCTGAAAATGATCCAAAATGGTTCAAAATCTAACCTCCGGCCCTATTGTCCCCACAATGGTTCAAAATGTGCAAAATCTGAACAATGGTCCAAAATGGTTCAAGATCTAACCCCCGGCCCTTTTGTCACCAAAATGGTTCAAAATTAGTTAAATATGAAATATGGTCCAAAATGGTTCAAAATCTAACCCCGGGCCCTTTTGTCCCCAAAATGGTTCAAAATTAGTTAAATATGAAATATGGTCCAAAATGGTTCAAAATCGAACCCCCGGCCCTTTTGTACCCAAAATGGTTCAAAATCTAACCCCCGGCCCTTTTGTCCCCAAAATGGTTTAAAATGAGCAAACTCGGAAATATTGTCCAAAATGGTTCAAAATCTAGCCCCCGGGGGTTTTGTCCCGAAAATGGTTCAAAATCTAACCCCCAGCCCTTTTGTCCGCAAAATGGTTCAAAATTAGCAAAATCTAAAATATGGTCCAAAATGGTTCAAAATCTAACCGTCCCCTGTACCCAAAATGGTTCAAAATCTAACCCCCGGCCCTTTTGTCCCCAAAATGGTTTAAAATGAGCAAAATCTGAAATATGGTCCAAAATGGTTCAAAATATAACCCCCCGACCCCTTTTGTCACAAAAATGGTTCAAAATCTAACCCCCGGCCCTTTTGTCCCCAAAATGGTTTAAAATTAGAAAATTCTGAAATATGGTCCAAAATGGTTCAAAATCGAACCCCCTGCCCTTTTGTACCCAAAATAGTTCAAAATCTAACCCCCGTCCCCTTTGTACCCAAAATGGTTCAAAATTAGAAAAATCTGAAATATGGTCCAAAATGGTTTAAAATCTAACCCCCGGCCCTTTTGTCACCAAAATGGTTCAAAATCTAACCCCCAGCCCTTTTGTCCCCAACATTGTTCAAAATTAGCAAAATCTAAAATATGGTCCAAAATGGTTCAAAATCTAACCCCCAGCCCTTTTGTACCCAAAAGTTAGCAAAATCTGAAATATGGTCCAAAATGATTCAAAATCGAACCCCCGGCCCTTTTGTAACCAAAATGGTTCAAAATCTAACCCCCGGCCCTTTTGTCACCAAAATGGTTTAAAATTAGCAAAATCTGAAATATGGTCCAAAATAGTTCAAAATCTAACCCCCAGCCCTATTGTCCCCAAAATGGTCCAAAATTAGCAAAATCTGAAATATGGTCCAAAATGGTTCAAGATCTAACCCCCGGCCCTTTTGTCCCCCAAATGGTTCAACACTAGCAAAATCTAAAATATGATCCAAAATGGTTCAAGATCTAGCCCCCGGTCCTTTTGTCCACAAAATGGTTCAAAATTAGCAAAATCTAAAATATGGTCCAAAATGCTTCACAATCTAACCCCTGGCCCTATTGTCACCAAAATGGTTCAAAATCTAACCCCTATGTGTGTGGCCCTCATTTTGGACCATATTTTAGATTTTGCTAGTGTTGAACCATTTTGGTGACAAAAGGGCTGGGGGTTAGATTTTGAACCATTTTGGTGACAAAAGGGCCGGGGGTTAGATCTTGAACCATTTTGGACTATATTTCAGATTTTGCTAATTTTGAACCATTTTGGGGACAATAGGGCCATGCCATTGTCGCCAGATTGCCCCTTAAATATTGTTTGTTTGAACCTCATTCTGTTCTATATTGTTGTACTTATTCTTTGATTGTTTTGTTTAAAGGAGGGAGGATTGTATTGGTAGCACTGAAGTGTTAGGTGTGGCTGTTTGGCAATGGCAAATGGTTTACATAGCTTACGGCACGGATCAAAATTTAAAGTCCTGAGCTACTAGCCAGGCCCCAAGGCGTACTCGCCACCAGTTGCCCCGCCAACCCCTACCATGTCCCGCCCCCTAATCCCGCCCCTGGACACACCCTCATAAATCTCATGAAATTACACTTAAATGTTTTATGCAGAATTAGGTTATGAAAATAAATATTAACTACAACTTTATCCGTGCCCAAAAATGATGCCTGCCCATGTCTACCAATACAGCATGTGTCCCCAGTGCAGCAAAATGTCCCCACGCGCGGCGGGGTACACAGCTATTGAATTGAAAGCTGTTATGTTCCCCGCACTCTGAACAACCAGGCGGCAGCAGGGACAGTGGCGACTCTACTCTCCTTGCTCGCCCCCCCTGCTCCCAGGCAGCCCACACTCGCCAGCCCTCAAAATTTATTTGCAAAATGCGAGCAGGCGAGTGTAAATTTTGAGGGCTGGCTTACGGAATCACGGGTCAGGTATAGGGCCCCTTAGCAGAATTGTGCTTAGGGCCCCAGAGAGGTCAGGATCGGCACTGGTGACAGTCTCACTAGGAAGCATGGGGAGAGGTTTGTTTACACTTACCTCTCCCCGTTCTTCCTCTCTGTGACCCGATCGCGGGACACCGGCGGCGATCGGGTCTGCTGTTCCCGCGGTGATGGTCACGGAGAAGAGGACTGGGTCGCAAGCGCTGCCGGCGGCGCGGTCGCGACCCACGGCTGGGATCTTAAAGGGGACGTACATGTACGCCCTTGTGCCCAGCCGTACCATTTATCGTTGTGCAGCGGTCCTCAAGTGGTTAAAAAAAAAAATATTCAATCTACAAAATGATATATCATACAGTGAGAGATAACTATTCTATCTGGAATAAAAGTGTTTTTTTCCCACATTCAAGGCAATCAGAAAAAGGAAATATAAATGTCAGCTTGCTCCAATAATACATTGAAGTGATGGGCAGTCCTCCAAGCAGTGAATAACAACATCTGGAGTAAGGGACTGAAAAATGGAAAACTATTTGGACTCATCAGAGAGAAATGATTCAAGAAGCCAAGTGATGAAAGGGAATGTCCCAACAGACAAGTGCAAAAAGTGAAAACACTTTGGCTTAAAACACAACCAAACAGAACACCCAGTTCTTCCAAGAACGCAACATATCTTCCATTTGTGTGTGTGTGTGTGTGTGTGTGTGTGTGTGGGTTAGTGGGCTACTTACCTCCAAAGCTAAGATGTTGACAAGTCAAAAATAAGTATGTGTCAAAAGAATAAAACCTATTGAAAATCAATAAAGGTAAGCTGTCCTTTCCCATATGTAACAAATTAGCATTCTACGGCTTTCCCATATGTATAAAATTAACATTCTATGGCTCTCAAGAGGAGAATGAAAAGATTTACTGCAGTCTAATCTTTTGTGGGTAACACCTTGGCTGAAGGAAACATCAGAAATCTGAAACTGGCACATTTTTACAGTTTGTATTGATAACAGAGATTTAAAATATAGCATGGAAGACCAAGTTTGATATCTGGCAAAAACAGCTAATTTATTTTAGTCATAAAGTTTGGTGTCTTATGGCGAGGGTGCCAGAAAAAGATAAGATATGATTTCAAATGGTAAAACAAGCATATGTAGTTTTTCATGTTTGGTTACTAAATCAATTTTCCTAAAGAAACTGGTCACATCTAAGCTTGTAAAAAGCATAGGAACAGTCAATCATAAATTATTATATAATGTTGTAATTGTGCAGCCTTAAATTCTAAAGTCCAAATCTAGACAATTTTATTCTGTTTAGATGTCCTATGGAGATTTTATGCCTCAGCTACAAAACTCACCTTCAACCCAGAGCTGTACCAGAGAGTACTTATCTTCACCACAAGATGTCCTCAGTCTTCTGAGCTGAATGACACCCAATGTTACCCAATCTGTGTAACCCCCTAAAGAGTCACTTGAAATGTTGGTCCTATTTCCCCCCTCAGAACACACATAGTCAGGCACACAGCATTTTGCGCATTCTTCCAATGGCTCAAAGATCAGTCCAGGTGTTTTTTCTGTGTTTTTATTGAGGAACAAGGTAGGGATGGGGGAGTAACGGCAAAACTGTACAACTTGAGGACTGCTGACTTCTGACTGCTGTGGACAAACTTCTGGCTATATTGCACAATCTCTGGCTGCACTGCACCACGGGTTGCAAATTAAATGTCCCACTGGATCTAGATCTCGCTCAGTGTTGCCAACTGTCTGTATTTTTACGGACAGTTCGTAAAAACTGGCACTTTTTTCCCCCGTTCGTAAATTTCCATGGTTGCAGGAATGTGCCAGTAAAAATAGCCGAGATCGGTTCGGCTTGGAACTGCACGTGGAGATTGGAGGTAGGGGGAGATTGGAGGCAGGGGGTGATGGTGGCTGTGGTGGCACCGCAGAGGGGGATGGAGGCACTGGGCAATGGAGGCAGGGGGAGATTGGAGGCGGGTGAGATTGGAGCAGGGGGAGATTGGAGGCAGGGGGTGTTGGTGGCACCACAGAGGGATATTGTGGCTCCGCAGAGGGTGGGGGATGGAGACAGGGGTTGTTGGTGGCACCACAGAGGGGAATGGAGGCAGGGGACGATGGAGGCAGGGGGCCTGGGGGTGATTGGAGGCAGGGGGTTTGGGGGTGATTGGAGGCAGGGGGCCTGGGGGAGATTGGAGGCAGGGGGTGATTGGAGGCAGAGGAAGATTGGAGGCAGGGGGTGATTGGAGGCAGGGGGTTATTGGAGGCAGGGGGTGATTGGAGGCAGGGGGTGATTGCAGACAGGGGGCCTGGGAGAGATTGGAGGCAAAGGGAGATTGGAGGCAGAGGGAGATTGGAGGCAGAGGGAGATTGGAGGCAGAGGGAGATTCGAGTCAGAGAGAGATTGGAGGCAGGGGGTGATTGGAGGAAGGGGGCCTGGGGGAGATTAGAGGCAGAGGGAGATTAGAGGCAGAGGGAGATTGGAGGCAGACGGAGATTGTGGCACTGCAGAGGGGGATGGAGGCAGGCAGGGCTGGACTGGGACAGAAATTTGGCCCTGGACTTCATCCAGACAGGCCCACTTTGACAGGTCTCTCCCATGGCAGCTGGGCAACTACCGCACCCCCCCAGCCACCCAAGCCCCCCTCCCCCTTCACTAGCTACTAGTCGTTCTACTTTTATTAGAGTAGAATGGCTGGTACTGGTCCTCTTATAGGCAGTACCAGTGGGGAAGCTAGACATTATTTAACCCGGGGCAAAGAATCAGTTCCGTGCCCCCCTTATGGGACAAGATTAGGCAGAAGTGAGAAACTCCCAGGCCATAGCTGTTGAGTCAGCTGTCTGTCCCCTCCCCCATGCTCCTCTGTCGCCCCCCCTGCTCCTATGTCCTCCCCCTGCTTCTCTGTCCCCCCAGGTGAACGCTGCGGGGAGGGAGAGGAGGTGAGCGCTGTGGGAAGGGAGAGACAGAGGAGCAGAGTGGGGCGGTCTGCTGTCACTGAAGCCGGCCCACTGAGCCATCGGCCCACTGGAAAACTCCCTGTAGTCCCAATGGCCAGTCCATCCCTGGAGGCAGGGGACGATGGAGGCAGGGGGTGATTATTATCGCCGCTGCCACTGTTCTATTCAGATGGTCAGCGCTCATGTCCGGCCATCTCAATAACGGCAGCTGGTTGGCTGTACGGAAGTGCCTATCAGAGCCAACGGCTCTGATAGGCTTTTCCGAGTACAGCCCTCGGGTCCCGGAAGCTTATACAAGGAACGCACTAGGGATGAGCTCCTTGTATAAGACTGACAGGCGTCTCAGCCAATCAGGTTGGCCGGTTCTGGCTACCGGTAACCTGAGACGCCTGTCAGTCATCAAGGGTGGTAGAAGACATTGAGGGACATGGATGGCTGGCTCCAGTAAAGGTAAGTGCCGGGCGGGGGCGGAAGGGGCACTTTACAGGGCGCAGCGGCAACATCAATGGGCACAGTGGCGACAATAGGCACAGTGGGGACAATGGGCACAGTGGGGACAATTAAAGGGCACAGCCGCGACAATTAAAGGGCACATCGGTGACAATTAAAGGGCACACTGGTGACAATTAAAGGGCACAGTGGTGACAATTGATGGCACAGTGGCTGTGTTTGATGGCATGGCACAGTGGCTGCATTTGATGGCATGGCACAGTGATGACAATTGATGGCACAGTGGCTGCGTTTGATGGCATGGCACAGTGGCTGCGTTTAATGGCATGGCACAGTGGTGCGAATTGATGGAACAGTGGCTGCGTTTGATGGCATGGCACAGTGGTGACAATTGATGGCACAGTGCATGCGTTTGATGGCATGGCACAGTGGTGACAATTGATGGCACAGTGGCTGCATTTGATGGGCGCAGTGAGGCTGCAATTTTTTTTTCGTTTGCGCCCCCCCAAAAATTTTGAGCACCAGCCGCCACTGGACAGGAATCTAGGATTGTACAGTAAAGAAAGCAAAGTGATCTCAAGTAGTGTGCTGGAGGAGTGTGAAGCTCTAGAGCAGTGGTCCCAAAGTACCGGCCCGCGGACCATTTGCGGCCCGCGGACCAGTTATAAATTGTGAGCTGGCGCTATTTGGTGGTGAGCCGTTGGTATTACAAGTTATTACCACCAGATGTGAGCTGGCGCCATCTGGTGGTGGACGTTGGTATTACAAGTTAAGCATTACAAGTTAAACAGCAATTCTAATGTCATTTTACACTATTTTCACTGCCATCTTCTTCCCTCTAATTAGAACCCCCAAACATTATATATATTTTTTATCCTAACACCTTAGAGAATAAAATGGCGATCCCCATTTTTTTAAATATTATGAAAGAAAATGTTACGCCGAGTAAATTCATACCCAACATGTCACGCTTCAAAATTGCGCCCGCTTGTGGAATGCCGACAAACTTTTTTACCCTTCAAAATCTTCATAGGCGACGTTTAAAAAAATCTACAGGTTGCATGTTTTGAGTTACAGAGGAGGTCTAGTGCTAGAATTTTTGCTCTCGCTCTACCAATCGCGGCGATACCTCACATGTGTGGTTTGAACACCGTTTACATATGCGGGCGCTGCTCACGTATGTGTTAGCTTCTGCGCGCAAGCTCTTTGGGACGGGGTGCGTTTTCTGGCTCCTAACTTTTTTAGCTGGCTCCTAGATTCCAAGCAAATTTGTCAAACCCTGACTTACACCAGTGCTGGTGGTAATAATGCGTTCACTGACACCAGTGCTGGGGGTTAATAATGTGTTCGCTGACACCAGTACTGTTGTTTTTGAAGTTTGAAAGTTTGCATGCGGCCCCCCATGGGATATGGAAACTTGTCTTGTGGCCCTCAGGTAATTTGAGTTTGAGACCCCTGCTCTAGAGACTATCACTATAGATTAAATTACATTTGTTCAAACAAGCAAGATTCATTAGTTGGGCATCCCATGTCCCTTTTCCCTATCCAAGTTGAATCCCCTAAATAAAATAACACAAAAAAATAAGCTAAAGGACTGTTCATTGACTGGCAAAGTGTGTCTGAACTGAATGCCTGGCCAAGCGGAGTGGCGTGTGGAACTACTACACGCAGCGACCCCACAGGGGCACCGCTACACCTGTGACATAAAATATTGCAGTGATTGCCATTTTATTCTCTAGAGTCTTTGCTAAAATATATATATATATATATATATATATATATATATATATATATATACAGTATATATATATATATATATATATATATATATATATACTGTATATATATGTTTGGGGGTTCTAAGTAATTTTCTAGCAAAAAATACAGGGCCAGATTCTCATAGAATCGGCGGCGGCGTAGTGTAAGCCATTTACACCACGCCACCGCAACTTACTGGAGCAAGTGCCGTATTCTCCAAGCACTTGCTCCGTAATTTGCGGCGGTGTAGTGTAAATGGCCCGGCGTATGGCCGCGTAATTCAAAAGGGGCAGCTTGTATTTAAATTAAGCAAGCCCCCGCGCCGATCGAACTGCGCATTCGCCGGGCGGAAAAATAGCCCAGTGCGCATGCTCCAGCTCACGACGAAAAACGTCAATGACGCCGACGTGAGCGTCATTGACGTAAAGTCGTATTCGCGGACGACTTAGTAAAACGACGTAACCGACGGAAAAAGACGACGCTGACCCGACGCCATACTTAACATGGCAAACGTCGGACTGGCGTAAGGTTACCCCTCATATAGCAGGGGTAACCTTACGCTTACGGAAACGACGGAAACGACGACGACGCGGCGCAAATTCGTTTGGGAATCTGCGTATCAGGCTCATTTGCATAGTCAAATGAGAACTGAACGTAAACGCCACCTAGCGGCCAGCGTCAAATTACATCTAAGATCCGACGGTGTAAGTGACTTACACCTGTCGGATCTACGCCGTATCTATGCGAAAATTATTCTAAGAATCATACGCATAGATACCCGGGGCCAAAAACAGAGATACGACAGTGTTTCCTGAGATACACCGTCGTAACTCTTCTGAGAATCTGGCCCAGGGTTCTCTACTCCTACACAGCCAAGCAAGTAGCATTTTTAGCTTTCATCAAGACACAAGGGACAGTCTTGAATCTTTGTTTTTATGTTTTATTAGGAGTAATACCTTGGATAGGGAATAGGAATTATGGGATGCCTAACTTGATAGCATCAAAACCAGGGACAACTTCCTTTGTGTGTACAACTCCAATTGATTCTTCTCCTTTAATCTATATAACTAATGGATTATTCTCTTGCAGCTAACAGTCTGTTAGAAAAGTAAAAGTCCCTTAAAGGGTCACTAAAGGAAATTCTTTTTTTAGCTAAATAGCTTCCTTTACCTTACTGCAGTCCTGGTTTCATGTCCTCATTGTTCGTTTTTGCTTTGATGTTGCTGTAATTCCTCTCTGTTCTGGACACTTCCTGGTTGTCTGTTTCCTGATCACCACAGTACTGGGAGATTTCTCACTGTGGTGACTAATCAAGGAGGTGTGTCTAAAACCCCTCAGCACCAATCCAGTTTCATTTTGCAAAACCTTCACTGCTATCTATTGGCTCTCTGGCTCTGTACATCAGAGAACCAGGAAACAACAGCAAAAACAAAACTAAACTGTAGGTACATTATATGATTGTTTTTTTTATCTATTTTTAATCAATTTTAAAAGGAATCAGTTAACTATTATGTCTCTATACCCTGTAAACAGTCATTTCAGCAAAAAATTGTTTTTCCTTTAGTGACCCTTTAAGGACTAGGAACTCACAGTCAGTGGCGGCCCGTCCATAGGGGGCGCCTGGGCGCCGCCCCCCTCCCCCAAGTCAGTATAAAAAAAAAAAAAATTAAAAAAAAAAAAAAAAAAACATGTCCCTTTAAAAAAAAAAAAAATTCGAAAAAACGTCCTTATGTGCACTGTGTCCGAGCGCCGGGCGCCGGGCAAGTGCAGATTGAGTAGCGCCACGTCTGTGCAATCACGAGATTGCAGATGTGGCGCTACATTGGCAGAAAAAAAATGCCTTTGTGGCGGAGCGCATCGCGCCACAGCTTCGGGCACGATTGACTTGGACTTGAGGCCGGGCGCGTGCACGGCACCCAGTATATTTCTGTGCCTGTGCCGACGTCAGGAAGTGACGTCGGCACTCTGCAGACCAGAGGGACGCACCTCCGTGAGCCGGGAATGAAGGTAAGTCTGCAGCCTTATACATTCCCCTCAGCAGCAGAGCAGTTTTCACAGCAAAGCTAGCTGCCTAATGTTCAGTGAAGCTAGCGGCCGGCCCCCCCCCCCCTTATTAAACTTCTTAATCTTAATTCTATTTTGGACAAAAATAGCGGTCGGCTCCTGGTCCTGAGAGGAGAGGGACCGAGAGAGCCCGGGGAAGAGGAGGACACTTCCTGGACACTGGCAGGGTAAGTGTTACTGAATGTGATGGTGCGAGGAGGTGAAGGAGAGGGACAGACGAGCAGCTGAGAACCGGAGTGTAACAGCCTGTCTTCTACACAGACAGGGGAGAGATCACTCTGACAGGAGACATGTGGGTTGGAGATGTACTGTACAGTATAATGATCAACCCACCCTCTCCATCTCCCTCCCTCACTTCCTACACCTCCCTCCCCCCTCTCTCATGACCCCCCCTTCTTGCTACACCCCTCACCCCCCTCTTTCTACACCCCCACCACCTCTCCCCACTCTCTCACTACCCCATCTTCCTACATCCTCCACCCCCTCTCTCACTACCCCCCCCCCCCCCACTTTCCACACCCCCCTCTCACTACCCCCCCAATGCCTACACCCCCTCTCTCACTACCCCCCATTTTCTACACCCCCTCTCTCACTACCCCCCCCCATTTTCTACACCCCTCTCTCACTACCCCCCCACTTTCTACACCCCCTCTCTCACTACCCCCCCCCCCACTTTCCACCCCCCCTCTCACTACCCCCCCAATGCCTACACCCCCTCTCTCACTACCCCCCAATGCCTACACCCCTCTCCTTTTCTCTCTCTTCCCCCTCTCTCACTACCCCCTCTTCCTACACCCCCCAACCACCTCTCCCCCTCTCTCACTACCCCCAATGCCTACACCCCCTCTCTCCCTCTGTCACTACCCCCTCTTCTTACACCCCTCTCCTTCTCTCTCCCTCTCTATCTACCCCCCACTTCCTACACCTCCCTCTCTCACTACCCCCCAATGCCTACACCCCCTCTATCACTACCCCCCTCTTCCCCTCTCCTTCTCTCTCCATCTCTATCTACCCCCAATGCCTACACCCCTCTCTCACTACCCCCCTCTTCTTACACCCCTCTCCTTCTCTCTCTCTCCCTCTTCCCCCTCTCTCACTACCCCCCTCTCTCACTACCCCCGCTTCCTACACCCCCAGCCACCTCACCCCCTCTCTCACTACCCCCTATTTCTACACCCCCTCTCTCACAACCCCCAATGCCTACACCCCCTCTCTCTCTGTCACTACCCCCTCTTCTTACACCCCTCTCCTCTCTCTCCCCCCCTCTCTCACTACCCCCTCTCTCACTACCCCCTCTTCCTACACCCCCCAACCACCTCTCCCCTTCTCTCACCACCCCCCTATTTCTACACCCCCTCTCTCACTACCCCCAATGCCTACACCCCCTCTCTCCCTCTGTCACTACCCCCTCTTCTTACACCCCTCTCCTCTCTCCCCCCCCTCTTCCTACACCCCCCAACCACCTTTCCCCCTCTCTCACTACCCCCCTATTTCTACACCCCCTCTCTCACAACCCCCAATGCCTACACCCCCTCTCTCTCTGTCACTACCCCCTCTTCTTACACCCCTC
The DNA here is from genome assembly GCF_905171775.1 of Rana temporaria. Taxonomy (NCBI): domain Eukaryota; kingdom Metazoa; phylum Chordata; class Amphibia; order Anura; family Ranidae; genus Rana; species Rana temporaria. The sequence continues at coordinate 402,672,449 of NC_053490.1, forward strand.
TCCTCTCTCTCCCCCCTCTCTCACTACCCCCTCTTCCTACACCCCCCAACCACCTTTCCCCCTCTCTCACTACCCCCCTATTTCTACACCCCCTCTCTCACTACCCCCAATGCCTACACCCCCTCTCTCCCTCTGTCACTACCCCCTCTTCTTACACCACTCTCCTTCTCTCTCCCTCTCCCCCCTCTCTATCTACCCCCCACTTCCTACACCCCCTTCTCTCACTACCCCCCAATACCTACACCCCCTCTCTCACTACCCCCCTCATCCCCTCTCCTTCTCTCTCCATCTCTATCTACCCCCAATGCCTACACCCCTCTCTCACTACCCCCCTCTTCTTACACCCCTCTCCTTCTCTCTCTCTCCCTCTTCCCCCCTCTCTCACTACCCCCTCTTCCTACACCCCCCAACCACCTCTCCCCCTCTCTCACTACCCCCCTATTTCTACACCCCCTCTCTCACTACCCCCAATGCCTTTCCCCCCTCTCTCCCTCTGTCACTACCCCCTCTTCTTACACCCCTCTCCTTCTCTCTCCCTCTCCCCCTCTCTATCTACCCCCCATTTCCTACACCCCCCTCTCTCACTACCCCCCACTTCCTACACCCCCCTCTCTCACTACCCCCAATGCCTAAACCCCCTCTCTCACTACCCCCTCTTCTTACACCCCTCTCCCCCCTCTTCCTACACCCCCCAACCACCTCTCCCCCTACCCCCCTATTTCTACACCCCCTCTCTCCCTCTGTCACTACCCCCCCCACTGCCTACACCCCCTCTGTCACTACCCCCCTCTTCCTACACCTCTCTCCCCCTCCTCCCCTCCTCTCCCTCCCCCTACCTAAATCCCCTCCTCTCACCCACCCTCTCCTTCTCCATCCCCCTCTCTCGTTTACCCCCCTCTTTCCCCTCCCTCTCTCCCCTTCCTCCATCTCTCTCCTACTTTCCCATCTCTCTTTCCCTACTAGACATAGACATACGGCGGCAAGGTGGCTTTGCTGCTCCAGATCAGGTAGGGAATACACACTGCTGGCGACCCGGCTGTACTGTGACTAAACACAGCAGATGTCGATCACCGGGTGCACCCGCCGATCATCTTGAATTTACACAGGACAGAGCCCTGCCTGTGTAAAAAAGGTAGAGCTCTGTTCTGTCAGCGGGGAATAAAATTCAGGACTTCCCTTAGTAAAAGCAGCAATCACAGTACACACACACAGGCTAGGCACACATTAACATCTTCCCAGCCAGTGTCATTAGTACAGTTACAGTGCATATTTTTAGCACTTATCACTGTATTAGTGTCACTGGTTCCCACAAAGTGTCAGCTAGTGTCCAAATGTCTGCCGCAATATCACAGTCGCTGATCGCTGTCATTACTAGTAAAAATAAATATATATATTTTTATTTTCAAAATTGTCTGTCTTTGTTTATAGCCCAAAAATAAAAGTGACGCAGAGGTGATCAAATACCTCCAAAAGAAAGCTCTATTTGTGGGAAATAAAGGACATAGATTTTATTTGAGTACAGCGTTGAGTGTGGGTGGGGACACAGGGGTCCTATGATCTTATTGCCCCGGGGCCCTGTGAGTTGTCAGTCCGTGCCTGGTTTGGGCTGCTCAATCTAAAATGCCTGGGCCTATTATTTGTCCCAGTCCATGCCTGATGAGAGATGTCAGTACAGGAACATGAATTTAGTGTATTTTATCAGTATAATGAGAGATGTCAGTAAGGGACATGAATTGCAGTGTATTAGTATGAGAGATGTCAGTACAGGGACATTGCAGTGTATTACATCCATATGTGAGATATCCCTCCCCCCAATGCAGTATGTCCGCAGTCTCTGGTAATTTCGTGCAGTATGTTCGCAGTCTCTGGTAATCTTGTGCAGTATGTCCGCAGTCTCTGGTAATCTTGTGCAGTATGTCTGCAGTCTCTGGTAATCTCATGCAGTATGTCCACAGTCTCTGGTAATCTCATGCAGTATGTCCACAGTCTCTGGTAATCTCATGCAGTATGTCCACAGTCTCTGGTAATCTCATGCAGTATACCCGCAGTCTCTGGTAATCTTGTGCAGTATGTCTGCAGTATCTGGTAATCTCGTGCAGTATGTCCACAGTCTCTGGTAATCTCGTGCAGTATGTCCGCAGTCTCTGGTAATCTCATGCCCATTTAGAGTCCTTCATTACTAACCGTGTCATTTTTTAGTTTGTTTGCGCCGATCTGTAAGGCTGCGCTATATACCATGATTTGTGATGCTGGGGCTATATACTCTGTCCTGTGATGCTGAGATGTATACTCCTGACACTATGGGTGGAAGCAAGTGGAATACAGGGGACAGAGTGGGTGGATTCGATAAGAGGTGTGGCTTATGAGAAGTGGGAGGGGCCACATGTGGAGGGGCGGGGTCTTGCGCCCCCCCCATCCTAAAACTTCACCAGCCGCCACTGCTCACAGTCCCTTTAGAAAGTAGAACACAATTTGTGAACTGCATCCTGGAGTATCTCCAGCTCCCTTATAGACCGCCATCAGGGGGGTACAGGCAGTACACCTGTAAGGGGCCAGAAGGTCCCCAGGGCCCCATATGGCAACCCCCCCTTTTTTTATTATTTTTTTATAAAAAATTATATATTTTTAATATATTTTTATTTTATTTTTTATTAAAGGGCCATTTTTTTTTTTTAGAGGTCCGGAGGTCCCCAGGGGCCGGAGATCCCCAGGGCCCTGGATGACAATCCCCCTTTTTTTTATTAAAAAAAAATCTTTTTTTTATATATATTTTTTATTTCTTTTATTTTTTATATATATGTGTATATATATTATTATTAAAGAGCCCAGAGGTCCCCAGGGCCCCGGATGACAACCCCCTTTTTTTTAATATAATTTTTTTTTGTTTATATATTATTATTATTTTTTATTAAAGGGCCCAAAGGTCCCCAGGGCCCTGGATGGCAACCCTCCTTTTTTTTTTTATAAATGTTTATTTTTTTTATTAAAGGGCCCAGAGGTTTATTTTTTAAAATTTTTATTAAAGGGCCCAGAGGTCCCAGATGGCAACCCCCTTTTTTTGTAATTTCTTTTTATAAAAAAAAAATACATTTATTAAAGGACCCACCCAGAGGTCCCCAGGGCCCCAGATGGCAACCCCCCTTTTAAAAAAAAAATTTTTTTTTTCATTTCTTTTTTCTTTTTATTAAAGGGCCCAGAGGTCCCCAGGGCCCGGATGGCTACCCCCCTTTTTTATATATATATTTTTCTTTTTTGTAAAGGCCCCCCCGCTTCTCAGTTCGCGGCAGCCCCCCCCCCACCCGCTTCTCGATAATTCCTGATGGCGGCCCTGACTGCAGGAAATAACAGCCCACCTGGAACTTCAGTTTCCTCCCACACTCCAAAGACATACTGGTAGGTTAGTTGACTCCTTTCTAAATTGGTCCAGTATGCGTATGTATGAATGTGAGATAGGGACCTTGTGTTGTTAATTCCTTAAAATCTGGGAAGTGATGTAGGAGAATGATTTGCTTTGAGGTGTGGTTAGGTTGCGGTGTGATAGTAGACATTTTTGTGAATTCTCTACAAGATGGATTTTTATACTTGACTGCTTAGAAGCACAGGCTCATTTATGGCCAACTAATTTTAAAAAATTGCAACTTTTTTATTTATTTTTTGCAATATGTGTGCATCTATTATTTTTTTGGAAAGCGGTGGAATAAGTAAGTAAGTGATGCTATGTGAATGGGAACATCCAGAATATATAAAGCAGGTATTTTCCTAATCTGGCTGCAAAAGTGAAAACGGCTATATCATATTGTAAATTCTGCAACTTCCTGAAGATGGCATCAGTGCTTCAACATCTAGACCTTGAAATAAGATATTATGCCTGTAAAGGGGTTTCTCAAGGTAACTGATAACTAATCTGATATTTGCTTCTAAAGGGAACTTTCTCTCATTCACAGAGTCTATACATAAATATGGGACCATTGTTCAATTGTTACCTAAATCTGTTCTAAAAATGTATAGTCCTAGATAATATGTTACTATATATATTCATGCTTGCCTTAATCAGTCACCACCTAGTCTACAGCAGAATTAATGCCACTGTGGTTAAAAACAATTAGGAAATTGCACGAATATCCTTATAACTAAAATATTTGAATGAAATTCTACTCGTTTATAGCCAGCTTTTATTGAGTAAGATAGAGAGCAGAGCACAGTGGCTAGATATAACTTGTACGGTGTACCATGCAGCAGAATTCATTTTTACTGCTCTATCTACCCTATACTAAAATGAGTTTGTTTGCTAAGGGTTTCTACGGTCTTTACATTATCATGGCTGTAATTGAATAGAGCATTGAAAATCATCCTCGGTGCTGCAATCAGCTGAAGTAAAATTGTGTGCAGTGCTCACCCCCGAAAGGGCCTGCTGATATGTCAGATTAGTGCAATGGCAGCCAGGCACACAGCAACAGTCACTCCTTCTGGTTCAATAACTAAGGGTTGCCTTCCTTTGATTGTATTGCTGAATAAATCTGAATTGGGCTCAGGGAGCTGTGGGATACTCCATTAACACTACTCACTGTGTTGCTACTCCTTAGAACAGTCCCTTTAGTAATGGCCCAGAAAATGGACAGCACTGAGATACCATCAGAAATGTCCCAGGCCAGGCAAACATTAGTACTGATGCACAAGAGATTGCAACAGCAGTCTGTGGGCAGGGTCTACTCTCCCAACACGTGGGGGGTGCCTTTCACGCGGGTGCGCTCATCAATGCCCAGGACCAGGCGACTTAGAGATGAACCTAAACACTGTGTGTAGTAAAGTCCTTTCCCATGTCACTACATGCTGTAACATAATGTAAGTTTCATTAGGAGGGAGATTGTGGAGCCGGTGCCCTCTCTACCAGTCCAGCGTACCTCTGTTACCAGTAACAGAATAGGGTCCTGATGTACACATACCTTTGTCCCACAGTACACATAAAGTCCATATCCTGACCTTAACAACTACTGAATGGCTGCCCAGGCATACCTCTGTAAGGTGGTAGTCCATTCGTACATTTTCTATGTCTTGGTCGCTTTCTGGAACCCCGGTGCCTCCTCCACATGATTCACAGTATGTCTTGACCCAAATGTTGACGAAAAAGCCAGCTTGACAAACTCATCCTTCTCCCATATTAATATTACTGGTGAGTAGGCTTGATCCAAAAAGCCCAGGAACTGTGACACACATGTTAACTCTTTCTCCCTCTACCTGGGCCAGCCACTAACTAATGCGTCTGTAGTCAACCTGTCTACAAGTCACCAGGATCCTACATTTATGTCTGTACTTGCAATGTCCCTGGATACTTGGATGCTTCCTTTTCCGAAATCAGCCAGATACAGTATTTCCCCAATGAGCTCTCCAGACCAGCCCCCTAATGAAATTCCTTGCTTATTTCCAGAGATTTTCAGCAAACAGGGCCCCCCAGCTTTAGCATAGCTGGGACTTCGATGAGCACAGGTAGAATTTCAGCTGGGCTGTCTAGAAGGTCAGCAACCCTTCAGACTGGGAACTTCCCCTCCTCGACAAGAACAGGGCTGCCCCAGACTTTGGCTTTTTATGCTCTCCCTAGCCACCTACTGAGCATCTTCTCCCAGGGATTGGCAGAGAACATACATTTTCAGGCTGCTGATTTGCCTCCTCCCAACCCACTATATTCTGAAATCCTTCAGAAATCAGGGAAGCAATCAAACCTGCAGCATGTGAAACCCTGAACAGTCCAAGGTAATCACAAACTGCTCCACTGATTACAGATGATCAAAAAAAGAACTAAATGTACCTAGCCTATTCAGCGAGCTAGAAAGGTGCTCTATGTGTTTGATTTACTTCTGTGTCTTATTGAAGAATTAAGCTGCCTGTGGAAGGTGGCAAGTCACCAGGTGATCATACTCTCTGGACGGACTGGGTATGTATGTCTAAGGAGATATGCCAGTGCATAAAGTGGCATTTAAAACAGAGCAGGTTGATTTACATAGATGTGTGCAGTGGGCGTGCCAGGTGTGCTTGGGCAAACCCTAATCACTATGTGTGGTGCAAATTCTCCCTACTGCCTGGGCTTCGCCTCTTGTTGCCCCCCGCCCCACAATGTTGCTGGCTTCCCTTCTCTCCTCCCGGCTGCTGCTGCAGATGTTTCAAGAATGAAAGCGGGGAAGGGGCTAGTAAATATGTAATTTACCAGCCCCTTCCTTTCTAAATGAACACAGTGAACGCACTCACTTACTGTGTTCATCCATAATTGAAGCACAGTAAACAGCATTTACTATGCTTTATTTGTGAATCAGCACAGAGCACTTCCTATTCAGTTATTGTCCCGTGCAGCTGAGGCTGCAGGGAAAGCCATGTGTGTTTGAAGTTTGGGGTGCACACACCTATATACTTATTATTGCAGTTATTGCCCCCTGATGTATCGTGGCATTTTCTCACCTGTTTTGAAGCAAAGTAATGGTTTTCCTATCATCAGAGAGAGTACTGACATCATTCACTTGCTGGGTTTCAAGCACAGCCATCTGCAGTTACTCACAGCCACCATATTGGTTTTCATATGGGATATGTGTGGAATGCTTATTCCATGAACTTGTATTAGATAAATATTACTAAAGCTGATGGTTATATACCAATGTATTTTTAGCATTGGTGAAATATTTAAAAAATGTCACATGCTTCTTTCGATATATCTGTATTTTGATAGGTTACATGCCTAGACCCACATTTTTCTGTTCTATTTTGCCGTTATCAAAATGAATTCCATACTTGATTTATTGAAGTGGTTCTGTGCAAAAACAGAATAGATATTAATGATATGTCAGAGGTCTAATGAAACAAATCTTCTGTAGCATCACCTAAGGCGTCATGTATATCATATACTCTATATATATCTATATCTATCTATATCTATCTATATATATATATATATATATATATATATATATAAAAATAGATATATATACTGTACCATTTTATGCATTTTGTTATATCTGTTGATAGGTCCATACCTTATGATCCCGCCAGAAATTAAATGCTGTCCTGTGCATTTTGCAGTGTGTTTTCAAGCAGGATATCGGCCAGTGGCAGCTGGTGCTTCATTTTTGGGAGGGGGGCGGCAAACAAACCACTTGCCCCCCCCCCAATAGGTCAGTAAATCACTCAAACCCCCCACCACCCAGTCGCTCTCTTGTTCACTCCTTCATTCACCCATCAGACCCGCACTTGCCCCATCTAGGTCGCGGGCAGCTTCAGCTCCTTCCTGCGTCGCTTCCTCCTCGGTTGCTTCACCCTTCATCTCCTCCTCCTCGGGGCTTCATGGCGGCTTCACCCTGCATCTCCTTCTCCTCCTCAGCGGCCAATATAATCGCTTCTCCTTTTGGCCAATCGGTTTTTAAGACCCGCTTCCTGATTGGCCAGGATTAGAAGCAGGAAGACAATAGCAAATATTAATTCACTATTGTCACACAACTGGGTGGGCTCGGTGAGCAGTGCTCTGCTCCCCGAGCCCACCTTTTTTTGGAGCCAATTAGAGCCTCAGGCTCTAATACAAATATACAAAAATGTTGGCTTACTAAAAAGTATGTCCATGTACAGTATAGTATGCACTATACCAGGGGTAGGCAACCTGCGGTTCTCCAGCTGTTGTGGAACTACATTTCCCATTAGGCATTGAGTGAGTGAGTAACTTGTATAGCGCTACAAATGCAAACCAAATCGCCTCAAGGTGCTTTTTGCAGCCAGTGTCGGCCTGTGTCTTCAGAAGAGGTGGGTCTTAAGTTTTTTCATGAAGGCCCGATGGTTTTCTTCCGTGCGGATGTCCGTGGGTAGAGCGTTCCATAGCCGTGGTCCTTGGACTGCGAATCTTTTGATTTGTATCAGTCTGTATCTGCATTCTCATTTTGATTTGTATCGGTCTGTATCTGCGTTATCCTTTTGATTTGTATCGGGTCTTCGTGATGTGGAGGAGGTTTTGGTTAGTTGACCGAAGGGCGCGACTAGGGGTGTAGTGTTTAATTTTCTCGCATAGGTATTGCGGAGCGTTTCCATATTGCATTGAGTAAGCAGTGAGTAAGGCTGGCAGTTACAATTACACCCAAAGGCATGATGGGACTTCTGCCACAGCTGGAGGGCCCCCGGTTGCCTACCCGTGCACTATACCAATACTGGGTCAGGACTCTTTTTGCTTGAATTACTGCATCAAGGCGGTGTGGTATTGAGGTGATCAGCCTGTGGCACTGCTGAAGTGTTATGGCAGCCCAGGTTGCTTTGATAGCAGCCTTCAACTCATCTGCATTGTTGGGTCTGGTGTCTCTCATCTTCCTCTTGACAATACCCCACAGATTCTTTAAGGCCTCGTACACACGACCAGATCTATCCGCTGGGATTGATCCGCGGATCAGTTCCAGCGGACAAATCCGGTCATCTGTACGGCCTAGCGGATATTTATCCGCGGAGATTCGTCCGGCCGATCGATTTCAAGCGGATAGAAATTTCTTAGCATGCTAAGAAATCTATCCGCTTGAATCGTGTCCAGCGGATTGATCCGGTCGTCTGTACAGACTCATCGGATCAATCCGTCCGCTCCCCTCCCTCGCATGCGTCATAATGATTCGATGCATGCGTGGAAGTACTTACCTTCAAGCGTCGCGCACGTCGCCGCGTCATCGTCGCGGCGACGGTGCGACACGTCACCACGGATGTATTCCGCGCGGATTTTGATCCGATGGTGTGTACAAGCCATCGGATCAAAATCCAGAGGAGGAATCTCCGCTGGAAACGGTCCGGCGGACCGTTTCCAGCGGAGATCCCCTCGTCTGTACGAGGCCTAAGGGGTTTAGGTCAGGCGAGTTTGCTGGCCAATCAAGTACAATGATACCATGATCATTAAACCAGGTTTTGGTACTTTTGGCAGTGTGGGCAGGTGCCAAGTCCTGCTGGAACATGAATGAATGAAAACTTATATAGCGCGGCACATGCGAACTTAATCGCCTCTGGGCGCTTGTTGTTCCTGTCTCCTTTGGTATCAAAAGAGATGCGTTTTGATCTTTCTCCTGAATGCTTAGTGGTTCTCCTCCAACCGAATGCTGGTTGGTAAAGCGTTCCATAGTCTGGGACCCTGGACCACGAATCTCCTTTCTCCTTTGGATTTGTAGTTGGCTTTCGGTATCTGAAGAAGATTTTGATTGGTGGATCGCAAAACGCGATTGGGATTATGAGCTTTTATTTTTTCGCATAGATAATGGGGAGCATTCCCATGTATACATCTATGCGTTAGACAGAGTGCTTTAAAAGCAATTCTGTCTTTTACTGGCAACCAGTGAAGGGTTCTCAGTGAAGGTGAGATTGATTCCCAGGGTTTTTTCCCAGTCACAAGTCTGGCGGCCGTATTTTGAACGACTTGCAGATGAGCGATTTGGTACTTGGGGAGTCCGAGGTAAAGGGCATTTGCATAATCCAGTCTGGAGTTTACAATTGCTCCCACCATGACTGCTATGTCTTCTTTGGGAATGAAAGGAGTAAGTCTGCGTAGTAGGCGCAGCAGATGGTGAGATCCGCTGAATACTGACCCTATTTGTGCATCCATTGTCATGTAGGAGTCGAAGATGACCCCGAGACTTTTGACTTTGGTGCTAGGGGTGATGATTGTGCCCAGAATGGGCGGGGGGTCCAAGTTGTTGCAGGTTGTTTCATACGCTTAGCGTGAAACAGGAGAAGTTCTGTTTTCGCTCCGTTGAGTTTAAGATAACTCTTTGTCATCCAGTTCTCTATCAAAGAGAGGCATGTCTCTAGATTGAGGTGGTGATCCTTTTTATTGCAAATGCGGAAATATAGTTGCGTGTCGTCTGCATATGAATGATAAAGCAGTTTTTGGCTGCTGATGATTTCAAAAAGCGGACGAAGATAGATGTTGAATAGCACCGGCGACAGAGGCGATCCTAGAGGGACTCCGCACGATAATGTGCGTTTCTCAGAGGTGAAAGGTCCTAACTTCACTGTTTGCGATCGGTTGTCCAAAAAAGAGGAGAACCAAGATAAATTGCCTTCTGCGACTCTGGCTACTTCAGCTAGCCGAGTCAAAAGCAGCTTGTGGTCTACGGTGTCGAAGACTGCACTTAGGTCCAACAGAACCAGAAGACAAGATTCTCCTTCGTCTGCTGCCTCGAGAGCGTCGTCCCATATTTTGAGCAATGCTGTTTCAGTCCCGTGTCCAGGACGGAAGCCCGATTGAAATGGATCAAGTAGGTTGTGGGTATCTAGATGCTGTTGCAGCTGTTGTACCACTACTTTTTCCATTACCTTTGAGAGAACGTTTAGGCCTGTTATGGGACGGCGGTGAATTGGGTCCTTGGGGTCTAGGGTGGGTTTCTTTAAGATAGGTCGGATTATGCCCTCTTTCAACTGGGAGGGCACTATGCCTTCCTTGAATGATTGGTTGATAAGCTGCGTGATAGGAGGTGCCAAGATGTCAGCGCATTCCTTCAGCAGTTTAGTGGGGATGATATCATTTGGCACTGTGCCGTTACGCAAAGTACCAATGATATTCTTTGTGGCATGGATAGAGATGGGTTCCAGCGTAAACTTACCTGATTGTGGTGAATTACTGCAGGTATTGTATGGATAATTATAGGGGGGGGTTGGGGGGGTGTTGTTTTGCTGAATGCTTTCCCGGATTCCCTCGATTTTATTAATGAAGTAATCTGATAATTCATTGCAAAATTCTTGGGTATCCGAATTGGGGGCTTCAATACATCCTGGATTCATGGTCTGAGTGACCAATTTGAAGAGTGCGCATGGGGGATTAAGGGCGCGCTGTTGATAGCCTCAGAAAAATAGTTTTTCTTGGCTTTGAACATTTCTTTGTGGTATTTTCGTGTTGTTGCTTTGTAGATGATGAGGTTCTCATCTGAAGTGCTTCTTTTCCAAGCAGCTTCCGCCCTTCTGCGCTCTTGCTTCAGTAACGCCAGTTGGTTGTTGAACCAGCTGGAGGTATTTTTCCGGATGCAGGTTTTACGTTTCGGCGCTATTAAGTCGGCTGACTGTAATAGGGCTGTGTTTATGGCATCCAGTGTTTCTTCAGCCGTTTGATGCGGCTGGATTGTTTTTATTTTTTTCCTTAACGTGGTTTTGAAGAGTTCCGAGTGGAGCTTCTTCTGACATCTAGTCCAGTGTGTTGTCACTGGTTTTGATGTTTTTGTTAAGGGGGGGAATTCGGAAATAAAGAATTTGATTGCATGGTGATCTGTCCATGGCAACGGTTAATTTTCCAAAATTTTTATTTCCAGATCTTGTCTGAAAATAAGATTGAGTGTGTGACCTGAAGCATGTGTGGGCCCACATACTAGTTGTTGTAGCCCTAATCCTTCCAGGTGGTCAATACAGGCGTCGGCAACGGGGTCTTGAGGGGAGTTGGCCCAGAGATTAAAGTCCCCGAGCAGCAAAAGATGTTTGCCGTTAAGGGTGTAAGTGGAGATAAAGTCCGTCAATGATAGTAAAAGCTGCGATTTTGGGCCAGGTGGTCTGTAGCAGAGAAGAATGTGGACGGTCTTCTGGGAGTTTGTTTGTAGTTGTAGAGTGAGGGTTTCCATGAATGGAAGAGGGTTTTGAAGGGCTGGTTTGGTGATCGCAAGATGAGTCTTATGGATCACCGCCAGTCCTCCTCCTCTTTGCCCTGTTCTGTTTTCCGTTATAATACGATAGTTTTCTGGCACCAATTCTCCTAAAATGGTGTTACAGTCTCCATAAAGCTGTTCAGCAGAGGGAAGCGTGAAGTGCTCCAGAATTTTCTGGTAGAGGGCTGCACTGACTTTGGACTTGATAAAACACAGTGGACCAACACCAGCAGATGACATGGCTCCTCAAATCATAAATCGTGATAATTAATTAAAATTCATAATCAAATATGTATAAAAATGTAATTGAAAACACCTGTGATTACTAAAGTAAACAGTCCTATAAAAGTGAGCTGTGTTCCAGTGATGAATTGCTCAACTTGCTGTGCCAAATCACTGGATGAAATAAATATATGAATAAAACTGTGAGAATGAACCAAGTTCTATTAATAGATATTATCATTCAAATGAAAGTCTATTGTTCAGATGATTCCTCAAGTGATGAAGAAAATTTGCATGCTGTTGAATCAAAGAATATAAAGTGCTGCGTGCTGTGTTTTCTGATAGAGTGATGTTTCCACCTTCACCTTTAAAACTATCACCAAAGTGTAAGAATTGGATGGCTTCTTACCAGATATTAATGTCCCTTACTTTGTTACCAAAAAAGGGAACATTAAGGCTTGTAACAGGATCACCTGTTTTGTAAATAACGTCCTGGCAGTAATGCTTGCGTTGTTGATTGGATGCCCGATTTATGCATGTAAAACAAAGGTAATGCCGAACATAGTGTAATTTGTTTTTTATTAAAATATAAAGTAAGCAGAGGGAGCCAAGTGGCCGCCTACCATTTAGGGTGCCTTGAACCCGGCACTGGGGCTATCTTGCGTAGTAGCAGAAGAAAGATCCTGGATGCTGGATACCGCACTCGTTGTCCGGGCGTGCGTTCCACCTCAGCTGTGCTAGGGACCAGCAATGCAGGAAGTGACGGTGTGCGTGCGTGGTTAGGTACCGCCTCGACGTACGTTTCGTTGTGAACGTCTTCAGGGGGCGTACCCAACCACGCTGGTTCGATGTATTTTATACGTCTGTCAATTGCTGTGGGCGGGAAGTATTGTACGACAGCCCCAGTGCTAAATTCAATGCTACAGATACTGGTAATACAGATAGAAGCAACCATTCGTTGTTGCCCCTGACATGACCTAAACGTCAAATACTTGGGAGTCATGCCTGCTCACCGACTGCAAAATTATAATAAAACAATAATCATATAATCATGCCGAAGCATAAGCACTAAACAAAACCTATGTTAATACAAAAGGCTTACTAAATTTAATATGAACAGACATAAGAATAATAAATATAGAACAATAAGTCTATATCTACTTAATAGGGTAATACTCATAAGTGGACCTATAAAGTATGTTGGATGGTGTACTCAACCAATCGATCCATATGTGTGAAGCCCTAACAATTAAATGATTTATAACATGATTTTCAAAACATGATTTTTTAAAAATATATATATATATATCATAAAATTTAAAAAGATTAAAAATTATTATAGTTTATCAAATATGAAATGGTAATACTATATAAACTTTATTAAAACTCAACACTCTCTTTAATAATTTGTAAGGAAGCAGTTTAGGTCCAGTTCAATATTGAGGCCATGCGGATGCATCGTCCCCAAACGATGGATCCACATGGTCTCGTTCTGGGAGATGGCCTGTGTCATGTTGGTGCCTCTCCAATGACTGCTAACCTTATCTATACCAACAAAAGAAAGTTTACCGGGGTCTCGATCATGATGTTGGTCAAAGTGACGGGATACACTGTGATTGGGGAATCCATTTTTAATGTTAGCCACGTGTTCATTGATTCTTATTCTAAGTTTTCTGGTAGTACGGCCTACATATTGAAGAGAACACGGGCATTCTAATAGATATGTAACGTGATGTGAATCACAAGTTATGAGTGATTTGACAGTGTATTCTTTCTGTGTGTTATTAGATTTAAATTTGACTATTTTTCTATTTTTTCTAGTCGTACTTTTACATGATTTGCACCTTGTACAATGATGGAAACCTGTTCCATCAAGAAAGGTGGGAGGTCGAGGGGGAGGGTCAGGTACATTTGGGGCTATTATGTTCCGAAGACCTGGTGCCCTTCTGTAGACAAATTTAGGCTTAGGAGGTAATATTGCGGCCAAATCATTGTCTTTGAGCAGGATAGGCCAATGTTTTTTAAAAATGTTCTCAATTTGTAAATATTGTCGGTGGAATCCCGAGAAGAAGGCCAGGTTACCTGAGAAGGGGGCCTTCTTCCTTGAGATCAAAAGTTGGTCACGGTCCATGTTTGTTACTTCCAGTGTGGTTTTTTCAAGTACCTGGGAGTGGTAGCCTTTTTCCCTGAATTTTTCCGTTAGAATCAGGGATTGGGATTGAAAATCAGTGGTAGTATCGCAATTGCGGCGAATCCGCATGTACTGTCCTTTTGGAATAGTGCTTAACCACTTGGGATGGTGGCAGCTGTTCACTGGCACGAATGCATTTCTGTCTGTACCTTTGAAGTACGTGCGTGTGCTGATTTTGTTATCATTTTTTGTTAAAGTTAGATCCAAATAATTAATGGAGACCAAGCTGGAGGTTGCCGTGAATTTTAGTCCATATTGGTTGTTATTCAAACCATTCAGAAAGGCTTGGAGTGTGAACCAAGGTCCCTCCCACATGAGGATGATATCATCTATATACCTCATGTAATAGATGAGTGGAACATGATTGTCATGATAGATGGTTTCTTCTTCCCATTTATTCAGTACCAAATTTGCAACACTGGGGGCATATCGAGCCCCCATCGCAACTCCTTTGATTTGGTTATAGAACAGTCCCAATGCCCAGAAGTAATTGTTTCCCATTGCCTGTCGGAGTCCATCGATGAGAAATTGTACTTGGACCTCTGGTAATCTGGGATCAGTCCTGAGTGCCAATGTTACTGCTTCTATGGCATCCTCCTGTCTGATATTTGTATACAGAGACTCTACGTCTACTGTAACCAACCATGTGGACTCTGTTATTGTTAGGGAGGATAAGGACTTTATGAGTTCCCGACTGTCTTTCAGGTATGATTTGCCTTGTATAACCAACGGTTGGAAAAAAGTGTCGAGATATTCTCCTATCCTGGAATATAAGGATCCGATCCCACTTATGATAGGCCTTCCTGGTGGGTTTATTTTGTCCTTGTGTACCTTAGGTACTATATAAAGAACTGGAGTCCTGGGTGTATTAGGAACTAGATATACTGCCTCCTTAGTAGTTAATATGGACTTTGCTGTGCCTTCTGACGTCCATAGTTGGAGTTTCTCCTTAAGTTTAACCAAAGGGTCTCCCCGAAGTGGTTTGTAGGTGGTAACATCTCCCAGTAATCTTTGTATTTCTCCATAATAACTGTCCTTAGTAAGCACTACTACTCCTCCTCCCTTGTCCGCAGGGCGGATAATGATGTTTTTATTTGCTTCTAATTGTTTGATTCCCTCTGATATCAAACCATTACTATTGAAATGTTTCACCTCCAATTCTTTGATGTCTCCTTGAATCATGTTTTTAAAAACCTCCACGTGGTGATGAGTGCCCTTTTTAGGGTTGAAAACAGAATTGTTCTTCAATCCTGTGTGGACAAACCCATCATCTACAACAGTGGGTGTACTGTTGTTCTGTTGTGAAAAATGCTTTTTAATATTTAGTGTTCTTATGTATTTTTCGACCTCTATATAAACTTCAAATTTGTTGATATTTTTATCCGGGCAGAATTTCATTCCTTTTGACAAGACTTCCAGTTCTGCTCTGGAGAAATCCACCCCTGCCAGATTGAATATGCCCTCATTCAATCGTCTCGAGGTCTTTTTCGTCCTGGCTCCCCCTCTTCTCCCTCTTTTCCGTTGTTTGTTTTCTGGGGGTAGGTTGGTGTAGTGGGAATTTTTTGAGGGATTTTGTAGGGGATTTTGTAGGGCTCTTTCCATCCTCTCCATTCCCCCCCTTGTGGCGGATGGTTTTGTTGTTGAGCCGGTCTCCCCCTAAAATTCCCTCTAAATTGGCCTCTTGGAGGTCTGGGTATATACTGACTCGGTGGGGGATTATGATAGTAATGGTCATACTCCCCTGAGTAGTTGTCTGGTGGGGCATAGCGATTGTAATTGGGTCCTCCATACGGAGCTGGGTAGTAATCATATTGGGCTGGATGATGGTCATAATTACTTGGGGGGGGGGGAACCCTCCCCATTTGGTTTGTGTTCCCTTTGGAGGATACGGGAAGCTTGATTTTCTTAGGAGTGTGAGTTTTATTAGTTTGTTTTACTTTACTACTATTATTAAAAACTTTATTCGAAACTTCCTTGTTCCTAGCAACAGGTGATTCAACGGAATTAGCTGGATCAAGATCTGCTTGCCATTTGTAGGCTTTGTGTTCCTCATAGTCTCTAATGTCCCTCTGGTACTTTTTAAGTTTCTTGTTCTTTATATCTGCGTCATACTTGGACAAGTGAACTTGTAGTCTCTGTGCCCTCTCCAAGTACTCCTCAGAACCAATAACCGGTCCCATTTTTTCCTTTAAATCGTTAATGCTGGCTTCTACCAATACATTTTTGGCTTTGCGCCGTCTAATCATTAACTGAAGTAATTTTTGTTTGCATGCATTGAAGAACTGGAACCAGTCATCTATAAGTGAGAGGTCTTCAACTCCGTCATTCGGGTGCACATCCCACCTCAGACTACGAGGGGTGAGGTTTTTGCTGATGTACATTTCGAATGACGCAATGTCCCACCATAGACGGATCTGCTTCTCCATGTCATATTGCAATTGCTTAAACCCCCTTTCGAGGTCTAGGTTAGGACTAGGTGTTTCTTGAAAAATGTCCTCTATGTTAGTCTGCCGGCTCTTCATAAAGTTAAATATGTCCATGTCAGCGTAGATAAAAATCTAGTAGATTTCTGGTAATTGTATATGTTGTATCTCGCGCCAGTAAATTAAATTAAAATCAAATTAATTTTTATACAGTGTTTAAGCTGCGACCCAGTAATAATCAAAAGATTATGCAGTGTAAAATAGTGTGGAAATGGGTGCGCTAATAAATAAATCGTGATAATTAATTAAAATTCATAATCAAATATGTATAAAAATGTAATTGAAAACACCTGTGATTACTAAAGTAAACAGTCCTATAAAAGTGAGCTGTGTTCCAGTGATGAATTGCTCAACTTGCTGTGCCAAATCACTGGATGAAATAAATATATGAATAAAACTGTGAGAATGAACCAAGTTCTATTAATAGATATTATCATTCAAATGAAAGTCTATTGTTCAGATGATTCCTCAAGTGATGAAGAAAATTTGCATGCTGTTGAATCAAAGAATATAAAGTGCTGCGTGCTGTGTTTTCTGATAGAGTGATGTTTCCACCTTCACCTTTAAAACTATCACCAAAGTGTAAGAATTGGATGGCTTCTTACCAGATATTAATGTCCCTTACTTTATTACCAAAAAAGGGAACATTAAGGCTTGTAACAGGATCACCTGTTTTGTAAATAACGTCCTGGCAGTAATGCTTGCGTTGTTGATTGGATGCCCGATTTATGCATGTAAAACAAAGGTAATGCCGAACATAGTGTAATTTGTTTTTTATTAAAATATAAAGTAAGCAGAGGGAGCCAAGTGGCCGCCTACCATTTAGGGTGCCTTGAACCCGGCACTGGGGCTATCTTGCGTAGTAGCAGAAGAAAGATCCTGGATGCTGGATACCGCACTCGTTGTCCGGGCGTGCGTTCCACCTCAGCTGTGCTAGGGACCAGCAATGCAGGAAGTGACGGTGTGCGTGCGTGGTTAGGTACCGCCTCGACGTACGTTTCGTTGTGAACGTCTTCAGGGGGCGTACCCAACCACGCTGGTTCGATGTATTTTATACGTCTGTCAATTGCTGTGGGCGGGAAGTATTGTACGACAGCCCCAGTGCTAAATTCAATGCTACAGATACTGGTAATACAGATAGAAGCAACCATTCGTTGTTGCCCCTGACATGACCTAAACGTCAAATACTTGGGAGTCATGCCTGCTCACCGACTGCAAAATTATAATAAAACAATAATCATATAATCATGCCGAAGCATAAGCACTAAACAAAACCTATGTTAATACAAAAGGCTTACTAAATTTAATATGAACAGACATAAGAATAATAAATATAGAACAATAAGTCTATATCTACTTAATAGGGTAATACTCATAAGTGGACCTATAAAGTATGTTGGATGGTGTACTCAACCAATCGATCCATATGTGTGAAGCCCTAACAATTAAATGATTTATAACATGATTTTCAAAACATGATTTTTTAAAAATATATATATATATATCATAAAATTTAAAAAGATTAAAAATTATTATAGTTTATCAAATATGAAATGGTAATACTATATAAACTTTATTAAAACTCAACACTCTCTTTAATAATTTGTAAGGAAGCAGTTTAGGTCCAGTTCAATATTGAGGCCATGCGGATGCATCGTCCCCAAACGATGGATCCACATGGTCTCGTTCTGGGAGATGGCCTGTGTCATGTTGGTGCCTCTCCAATGACTGCTAACCTTATCTATACCAACAAAAGAAAGTTTACCGGGGTCTCGATCATGATGTTGGTCAAAGTGACGGGATACACTGTGATTGGGGAATCCATTTTTAATGTTAGCCACGTGTTCATTGATTCTTATTCTAAGTTTTCTGGTAGTACGGCCTACATATTGAAGAGAACACGGGCATTCTAATAGATATGTAACGTGATGTGAATCACAAGTTATGAGTGATTTGACAGTGTATTCTTTCTGTGTGTTATTAGATTTAAATTTGACTATTTTTCTATTTTTTCTAGTCGTACTTTTACATGATTTGCACCTTGTACAATGATGGAAACCTGTTCCATCAAGAAAGGTGGGAGGTCGAGGGGGAGGGTCAGGTACATTTGGGGCTATTATGTTCCGAAGACCTGGTGCCCTTCTGTAGACAAATTTAGGCTTAGGAGGTAATATTGCGGCCAAATCATTGTCTTTGAGCAGGATAGGCCAATGTTTTTTAAAAATTTTCTCAATTTGTAAATATTGTCGGTGGAAGCCCGAGAAGAAGGCCAGGTTACCTGAGAAGGGGGCCTTCTTCCTTGAGATCAAAAGTTGGTCACGGTCCATGTTTGTTACTTCCAGTGTGGTTTTTTCAAGTACCTGGGAGTGGTAGCCTTTTTCCCTGAATTTTTCCGTTAGAATCAGGGATTGGGATTGAAAATCAGTGGTAGTATCACAATTGCGGCGAATCCGCATGTACTGTCCTTTTGGAATAGTGCTTAACCACTTGGGATGGTGGCAGCTGTTCACTGGCACGAATGCATTTCTGTCTGTACCTTTGAAGTACGTGCGTGTGCTGATTTTGTTATCATTTTTTGTTAAAGTTAGATCCAAATAATTAATGGAGACCAAGCTGGAGGTTGCCGTGAATTTTAGTCCATATTGGTTGTTATTCAAACCATTCAGAAAGGCTTGGAGTGTGAACCAAGGTCCCTCCCACATGAGGATGATATCATCTATATACCTCATGTAATAGATGAGTGGAACATGATTGTCATGATAGATGGTTTCTTCTTCCCATTTATTCAGTACCAAATTTGCAACACTGGGGGCATATCGAGCCCCCATCGCAACTCCTTTGATTTGGTTATAGAACAGTCCCAATGCCCAGAAGTAATTGTTTCCCATTGCCTGTCGGAGTCCATCGATGAGAAATTGTACTTGGACCTCTGGTAATCTGGGATCAGTCCTGAGTGCCAATGTTACTGCTTCTATGGCATCCTCCTGTCTGATATTTGTATACAGAGACTCTACGTCTACTGTAACCAACCATGTGGACTCTGTTATTGTTAGGGAGGATAAGGACTTTATGAGTTCCCGACTGTCTTTCAGGTATGATTTGCCTTGTATAACCAACGGTTGGAAAAAAGTGTCGAGATATTCTCCTATCCTGGAATATAAGGATCCGATCCCACTTATGATAGGCCTTCCTGGTGGGTTTATTTTGTCCTTGTGTACCTTAGGTACTATATAAAGAACTGGAGTCCTGGGTGTATTAGGAACTAGATATACTGCCTCCTTAGTAGTTAATATGGACTTTGCTGTGCCTTCTGACGTCCATAGTTGGAGTTTCTCCTTAAGTTTAACCAAAGGGTCTCCCCGAAGTGGTTTGTAGGTGGTAACATCTCCCAGTAATCTTTGTATTTCTCCATAATAACTGTCCTTAGTAAGCACTACTACTCCTCCTCCCTTGTCCGCAGGGCGGATAATGATGTTTTTATTTGCTTCTAATTGTTTGATTCCCTCTGATATCAAACCATTACTATTGAAATGTTTCACCTCCAATTCTTTGATGTCTCCTTGAATCATGTTTTTAAAAACCTCTACGTGGTGATGAGTGCCCTTTTTATGGTTGAAAACAGAATTGTTCTTCAATCCTGTGTGGACAAACCCATCATCTACAACAGTGGGTGTACTGTTGTTCTGTTGTGAAAAATGCTTTTTAATATTTAGTGTTCTTATGTATTTTTCGACCTCTATATAAACTTCAAATTTGTTGATATTTTTATCCGGGCAGAATTTCATTCCTTTTGACAAGACTTCCAGTTCTGCTCTGGAGAAATCCACCCCTGCCAGATTGAATATGCCCTCATTCAATCGTCTCGAGGTCTTTTTCGTCCTGGCTCCCCCTCTTCTCCCTCTTTTCCGTTGTTTGTTTTCTGGGGGTAGGTTGGTGTAGTGGGAATTTTTTGAGGGATTTTGTAGGGGATTTTGTAGGGCTCTTTCCATCCTCTCCATTCCCCCCCTTGTGGCGGATGGTTTTGTTGTTGAGCCGGTCTCCCCCTAAAATTCCCTCTAAATTGGCCTCTTGGAGTTCTGGGTATATACTGACTCGGTGGGGGATTATGATAGTAATGGTCATACTCCCCTGAGTAGTTGTCTGGTGGGGCATAGCGATTGTAATTGGGTCCTCCATACGGAGCTGGGTAGTAATCATATTGGGCTGGATGATGGTCATAATTACTTGGGGGGGGGGGAACCCTCCCCAGTTGGTTTGTGTTCCCTTTGGAGGATACGGGAAGCTTGATTTTCTTAGGAGTGTGAGTTTTATTAGTTTGTTTTACTTTACTACTATTATTAAAAACTTTATTCAAAACTTCCTTGTTCCTAGCAACAGGTGATTCAACGGAATTAGCTGGATCAAGATCTGCTTGCCATTTGTAGGCTTTGTGTTCCTCATAGTCTCTAATGTCCCTCTGGTACTTTTTAAGTTTCTTGTTCTTTATATCTGCGTCATACTTGGACAAGTGAACTTGTAGTCTCTGTGCCCTCTCCAAGTACTCCTCAGAACCAATAACCGGTCCCATTTTTTCCTTTAAATCGTTAATGCTGGCTTCTACCAATACATTTTTGGCTTTGCGCCGTCTAATCATTAACTGAAGTAATTTTTGTTCGCATGCATTGAAGAACTGGAACCAGTCATCTATAAGTGAGAGGTCTTCAACTCCGTCATTCGGGTGCACATCCCACCTCAGACTACGAGGGGTGAGGTTTTTGCTGATGTACATTTCGAATGACGCAATGTCCCACCATAGACGGATCTGCTTCTCCATGTCATATTGCAATTGCTTAAACCCCCTTTCGAGGTCTAGGTTAGGACTAGGTGTTTCTTGAAAAATGTCCTCTATGTTAGTCTGCCGGCTCTTCATAAAGTTAAATATGTCCATGTCAGCGTAGATAAAAATCTAGTAGATTTCTGGTAATTGTATATGTTGTATCTCGCGCCAGTAAATTAAATTAAAATCAAATTAATTTATATACAGTGTTTAAGCTGCGACCCAGTAATAATCAAAAGATTATGCAGTGTAAAATAGTGTGGAAATGGGTGCGCTAATAAATAAATCGTGATAATTAATTAAAATTCATAATCAAATATGTATAAAAATGTAATTGAAAACACCTGTGATTACTAAAGTAAACAGTCCTATAAAAGTGAGCTGTGTTCCAGTGATGAATTGCTCAACTTGCTGTGCCAAATCACTGGATGAAATAAATATATGAATAAAACTGTGAGAATGAACCAAGTTCTATTAATAGATATTATCATTCAAATGAAAGTCTATTGTTCAGATGATTCCTCAAGTGATGAAGAAAATTTGCATGCTGTTGAATCAAAGAATATAAAGTGCTGCGTGCTGTGTTTTCTGATAGAGTGATGTTTCCACCTTCACCTTTAAAACTATCACCAAAGTGTAAGAATTGGATGGCTTCTTACCAGATATTAATGTCCCTTACTTTGTTACCAAAAAAGGGAACATTAAGGCTTGTAACAGGATCACCTGTTTTGTAAATAACGTCCTGGCAGTAATGCTTGCGTTGTTGATTGGATGCCCGATTTATGCATGTAAAACAAAGGTAATGCCGAACATAGTGTAATTTGTTTTTTATTAAAATATAAAGTAAGCAGAGGGAGCCAAGTGGCCGCCTACCATTTAGGGTGCCTTGAACCCGGCACTGGGGCTATCTTGCGTAGTAGCAGAAGAAAGATCCTGGATGCTGGATACCGCACTCGTTGTCCGGGCGTGCGTTCCACCTCAGCTGTGCTAGGGACCAGCAATGCAGGAAGTGACGGTGTGCGTGCGTGGTTAGGTACCGCCTCGACGTACGTTTCGTTGTGAACGTCTTCAGGGGGCGTACCCAACCACGCTGGTTCGATGTATTTTATACGTCTGTCAATTGCTGTGGGCGGGAAGTATTGTACGACAGCCCCAGTGCTAAATTCAATGCTACAGATACTGGTAATACAGATAGAAGCAACCATTCGTTGTTGCCCCTGACATGACCTAAACGTCAAATACTTGGGAGTCATGCCTGCTCACCGACTGCAAAATTATAATAAAACAATAATCATATAATCATGCCGAAGCATAAGCACTAAACAAAACCTATGTTAATACAAAAGGCTTACTAAATTTAATATGAACAGACATAAGAATAATAAATATAGAACAATAAGTCTATATCTACTTAATAGGGTAATACTCATAAGTGGACCTATAAAGTATGTTGGATGGTGTACTCAACCAATCGATCCATATGTGTGAAGCCCTAACAATTAAATGATTTATAACATGATTTTCAAAACATGATTTTTTAAAAATATATATATATATCATACAATTTAAAAAGATTAAAAATTATTATAGTTTATCAAATATGAAATGGTAATACTATATAAACTTTATTAAAACTCAACACTCTCTTTAATAATTTGTAAGGAAGCAGTTTAGGTCCAGTTCAATATTGAGGCCATGCGGATGCATCGTCCCCAAACGATGGATCCACATGGTCTCGTTCTGGGAGATGGCCTGTGTCATGTTGGTGCCTCTCCAATGACTGCTAACCTTATCTATACCAACAAAAGAAAGTTTACCGGGGTCTCGATCATGATGTTGGTCAAAGTGACGGGATACACTGTGATTGGGGAATCCATTTTTAATGTTAGCCACGTGTTCATTGATTCTTATTCTAAGTTTTCTGGTAGTACGGCCTACATATTGAAGAGAACACGGGCATTCTAATAGATATGTAACGTGATGTGAATCACAAGTTATGAGTGATTTGACAGTGTATTCTTTCTGTGTGTTATTAGATTTAAATTTGACTATTTTTCTATTTTTTCTAGTCGTACTTTTACATGATTTGCACCTTGTACAATGATGGAAACCTGTTCCATCAAGAAAGGTGGGAGGTCGAGGGGGAGGGTCAGGTACATTTGGGGCTATTATGTTCCGAAGACCTGGTGCCCTTCTGTAGACAAATTTAGGCCTAGGAGGTAATATTGCGGCCAAATCATTGTCTTTGAGCTGGATAGGCCAATGTTTTTTAAAAATTGGACCGTGACCAACTTTTGATCTCAAGGAAGAAGGCCCCCTTCTCAGGTAACCTGGCCTTCTTCTCGGGCTTCCACCGACAATATTTACAAATTGAGAAAATTTTTAAAAAACATTGGCCTATCCTGCTCAAAGACAATGATTTGGCCGCAATATTACCTCCTAAGCCTAAATTTGTCTACAGAAGGGCACCAGGTCTTCGGAACATAATAGCCCCAAATGTACCTGACCCTCCCCCTCGACCTCCCACCTTTCTTGATGGAACAGGTTTCCATCATTGTACAAGGTGCAAATCATGTAAAAGTACGACTAGAAAAAATAGAAAAATAGTCAAATTTAAATCTAATAACACACAGAAAGAATACACTGTCAAATCACTCATAACTTGTGATTCACATCACGTTACATATCTATTAGAATGCCCGTGTTCTCTTCAATATGTAGGCCGTACTACCAGAAAACTTAGAATAAGAATCAATGAACACGTGGCTAACATTAAAAATGGATTCCCCAATCACAGTGTATCCCGTCACTTTGACCAACATCATGATCGAGACCCCGGTAAACTTTCTTTTGTTGGTATAGATAAGGTTAGCAGTCATTGGAGAGGCACCAACATGACACAGGCCATCTCCCAGAACGAGACCATGTGGATCCATCGTTTGGGGACGATGCATCCGCATGGCCTCAATATTGAACTGGACCTAAACTGCTTCCTTACAAATTATTAAAGAGAGTGTTGAGTTTTAATAAAGTTTATATAGTATTACCATTTCATATTTGATAAACTATAATAATTTTTAATCTTTTTAAATTTTATGATATATATATATATTTTTAAAAAATCATGTTTTGAAAATCATGTTATAAATCATTTAATTGTTAGGGCTTCACACATATGGATCGATTGGTTGAGTACACCATCCAACATACTTTATAGGTCCACTTATGAGTATTACCCTATTAAGTAGATATAGACTTATTGTTCTATATTTATTATTCTTATGTCTGTTCATATTAAATTTAGTAAGCCTTTTGTATTAACATAGGTTTTGTTTAGTGCTTATGCTTCGGCATGATTATATGATTATTGTTTTATTATAATTTTGCAGTCGGTGAGCAGGCATGACTCCCAAGTATTTGACGTTTAGGTCATGTCAGGGGCAACAACGAATGGTTGCTTCTATCTGTATTACCAGTATCTGTAGCATTGAATTTAGCACTGGGGCTGTCGTACAATACTTCCCGCCCACAGCAATTGACAGACGTATAAAATACATCGAACCAGCGTGGTTGGGTACGCCCCCTGAAGACGTTCACAACGAAACGTACGTCGAGGCGGTACCTAACCACGCACGCACACCGTCACTTCCTGCATTGCTGGTCCCTAGCACAGCTGAGGTGGAACGCACGCCCGGACAACGAGTGCGGTATCCAGCATCCAGGATCTTTCTTCTGCTACTACGCAAGATAGCCCCAGTGCCGGGTTCAAGGCACCCTAAATGGTAGGCGGCCACTTGGCTCCCTCTGCTTACTTTATATTTTAATAAAAAACAAATTACACTATGTTCGGCATTACCTTTGTTTTACATGCATAAATCGGGCATCCAATCAACAACGCAAGCATTACTGCCAGGACGTTATTTACAAAACAGGTGATCCTGTTACAAGCCTTAATGTTCCCTTTTTTGGTAACAAAGTAAGGGACATTAATATCTGGTAAGAAGCCATCCAATTCTTACACTTTGGTGATAGTTTTAAAGGTGAAGGTGGAAACATCACTCTATCAGAAAACACAGCACGCAGCACTTTATATTCTTTGATTCAACAGCATGCAAATTTTCTTCATCACTTGAGGAATCATCTGAACAATAGACTTTCATTTGAATGATAATATCTATTAATAGAACTTGGTTCATTCTCACAGTTTTATTCATATATTTATTTCATCCAGTGATTTGGCACAGCAAGTTGAGCAATTCATCACTGGAACACAGCTCACTTTTATAGGACTGTTTACTTTAGTAATCACAGGTGTTTTCAATTACATTTTTATACATATTTGATTATGAATTTTAATTAATTATCACGATTTATTTATTAGCGCACCCATTTCCACACTATTTTACACTGCATAA
This sequence comes from Rana temporaria, assembly GCF_905171775.1. Classification (NCBI taxonomy): domain Eukaryota; kingdom Metazoa; phylum Chordata; class Amphibia; order Anura; family Ranidae; genus Rana; species Rana temporaria. Next base: position 402,698,194 of record NC_053490.1, read on the forward strand.
TCTTTTGATTATTACTGGGTCGCAGCTTAAACACTGTATAAAAATTAATTTGATTTTAATTTAATTTACTGGCGCGAGATACAACATATACAATTACCAGAAATCTACTAGATTTTTATCTACGCTGACATGGACATATTTAACTTTATGAAGAGCCGGCAGACTAACATAGAGGACATTTTTCAAGAAACACCTAGTCCTAACCTAGACCTCGAAAGGGGGTTTAAGCAATTGCAATATGACATGGAGAAGCAGATCCGTCTATGGTGGGACATTGCGTCATTCGAAATGTACATCAGCAAAAACCTCACCCCTCGTAGTCTGAGGTGGGATGTGCACCCGAATGACGGAGTTGAAGACCTCTCACTTATAGATGACTGGTTCCAGTTCTTCAATGCATGCAAACAAAAATTACTTCAGTTAATGATTAGACGGCGCAAAGCCAAAAATGTATTGGTAGAAGCCAGCATTAACGATTTAAAGGAAAAAATGGGACCGGTTATTGGTTCTGAGGAGTACTTGGAGAGGGCACAGAGACTACAAGTTCACTTGTCCAAGTATGACGCAGATATAAAGAACAAGAAACTTAAAAAGTACCAGAGGGACATTAGAGACTATGAGGAACACAAAGCCTACAAATGGCAAGCAGATCTTGATCCAGCTAATTCCGTTGAATCACCTGTTGCTAGGAACAAGGAAGTTTCGAATAAAGTTTTTAATAATAGTAGTAAAGTAAAACAAACTAATAAAACTCACACTCCTAAGAAAATCAAGCTTCCCGTATCCTCCAAAGGGAACACAAACCAAATGGGGAGGGTTCCCCCCCCCCCCAAGTAATTATGACCATCATCCAGCCCAATATGATTACTACCCAGCTCCGTATGGAGGACCCAATTACAATCGCTATGCCCCACCAGACAACTACTCAGGGGAGTATGACCATTACTATCATAATCCCCCACCGAGTCAGTATATACCCAGACCTCCAAGAGGCCAATTTAGAGGGAATTTTAGGGGGAGACCGGCTCAACAACAAAACCATCCGCCACAAGGGGGGGAATGGAGAGGATGGAAAGAGCCCTACAAAATCCCCTACAAAATCCCTCAAAAAATTCCCACTACACCAACCTACCCCCAGAAAACAAACAACGGAAAAGAGGGAGAAGAGGGGGAGCCAGGACGAAAAAGACCTCGAGACGATTGAATGAGGGCATATTCAATCTGGCAGGGGTGGATTTCTCCAGAGCAGAACTGGAAGTCTTGTCAAAAGGAATGAAATTCTGCCCGGATAAAAATATCAACAAATTTGAAGTTTATATAGAGGTCGAAAAATACATAAGAACACTAAATATTAAAAAGCATTTTTCACAACAGAACAACAGTACACCCACTGTTGTAGATGATGGGTTTGTCCACACAGGATTGAAGAACAATTCTGTTTTCAACCCTAAAAAGGGCACTCATCACCACGTGGAGGTTTTTAAAAACATGATTCAAGGAGACATCAAAGAATTGGAGGTGAAACATTTCAATAGTAATGGTTTGATATCAGAGGGAATCAAACAATTAGAAGCAAATAAAAACATCATTATCCGCCCTGCGGACAAGGGAGGAGGAGTAGTAGTGCTTACTAAGGACAGTTATTATGGAGAAATACAAAGATTACTGGGAGATGTTACCACCTACAAACCACTTCGGGGAGACCCTTTGGTTAAACTTAAGGAGAAACTCCAACTATGGACGTCAGAAGGCACAGCAAAGTCCATATTAACTACTAAGGAGGCAGTATATCTAGTTCCTAATACACCCAGGACTCCAGTTCTTTATATAGTACCTAAGGTACACAAGGACAAAATAAACCCACCAGGAAGGCCTATCATAAGTGGGATCGGATCCTTATATTCCAGGATAGGAGAATATCTCGACACTTTTTTCCAACCGTTGGTTATACAAGGCAAATCATACCTGAAAGACAGTCGGGAACTCATAAAGTCCTTATCCTCCCTAACAATAACAGAGTCCACATGGTTGGTTACAGTAGACGTAGAGTCTCTGTATACAAATATCAGACAGGAGGATGCCATAGAAGCAGTAACATTGGCACTCAGGACTGATCCCAGATTACCAGAGGTCCAAGTACAATTTCTCATCGATGGACTCCGACAGGCAATGGGAAACAATTACTTCTGGGCATTGGGACTGTTCTATAACCAAATCAAAGGAGTTGCGATGGGGGCTCGATATGCCCCCAGTGTTGCAAATTTGGTACTGAATAAATGGGAAGAAGAAACCATCTATCATGACAATCATGTTCCACTCATCTATTACATGAGGTATATAGATGATATCATCCTCATGTGGGAGGGACCTTGGTTCACACTCCAAGCCTTTCTGAATGGTTTGAATAACAACCAATATGGACTAAAATTCACGGCAACCTCCAGCTTGGTCTCCATTAATTATTTGGATCTAACTTTAACAAAAAATGATAACAAAATCAGCACACGCACGTACTTCAAAGGTACAGACAGAAATGCATTCGTGCCAGTGAACAGGTGCCACCATCCCAAGTGGTTAAGCACTATTCCAAAAGGACAGTACATGCGGATTCGCCGCAATTGCGATACTACCACTGATTTTCAATCCCAATCCCTGATTCTAACGGAAAAATTCAGGGAAAAAGGCTACCACTCCCAGGTACTTGAAAAAACCACACTGGAAGTAACAAACATGGACCGTGACCAACTTTTGATCTCAAGGAAGAAGGCCCCCTTCTCAGGTAACCTGGCCTTCTTCTCGGGCTTCCACCGACAATATTTACAAATTGAGAAAATTTTTAAAAAACATTGGCCTATCCTGCTCAAAGACAATGATTTGGCCGCAATATTACCTCCTAAGCCTAAATTTGTCTACAGAAGGGCACCAGGTCTTCGGAACATAATAGCCCCAAATGTACCTGACCCTCCCCCTCGACCTCCCACCTTTCTTGATGGAACAGGTTTCCATCATTGTACAAGGTGCAAATCATGTAAAAGTACGACTAGAAAAAATAGAAAAATAGTCAAATTTAAATCTAATAACACACAGAAAGAATACACTGTCAAATCACTCATAACTTGTGATTCACATCACGTTACATATCTATTAGAATGCCCGTGTTCTCTTCAATATGTAGGCCGTACTACCAGAAAACTTAGAATAAGAATCAATGAACACGTGGCTAACATTAAAAATGGATTCCCCAATCACAGTGTATCCCGTCACTTTGACCAACATCATGATCGAGACCCCGGTAAACTTTCTTTTGTTGGTATAGATAAGGTTAGCAGTCATTGGAGAGGCACCAACATGACACAGGCCATCTCCCAGAACGAGACCATGTGGATCCATCGTTTGGGGACGATGCATCCGCATGGCCTCAATATTGAACTGGACCTAAACTGCTTCCTTACAAATTATTAAAGAGAGTGTTGAGTTTTAATAAAGTTTATATAGTATTACCATTTCATATTTGATAAACTATAATAATTTTTAATCTTTTTAAATTTTATGATATATATATATATTTTTAAAAAATCATGTTTTGAAAATCATGTTATAAATCATTTAATTGTTAGGGCTTCACACATATGGATCGATTGGTTGAGTACACCATCCAACATACTTTATAGGTCCACTTATGAGTATTACCCTATTAAGTAGATATAGACTTATTGTTCTATATTTATTATTCTTATGTCTGTTCATATTAAATTTAGTAAGCCTTTTGTATTAACATAGGTTTTGTTTAGTGCTTATGCTTCGGCATGATTATATGATTATTGTTTTATTATAATTTTGCAGTCGGTGAGCAGGCATGACTCCCAAGTATTTGACGTTTAGGTCATGTCAGGGGCAACAACGAATGGTTGCTTCTATCTGTATTACCAGTATCTGTAGCATTGAATTTAGCACTGGGGCTGTCGTACAATACTTCCCGCCCACAGCAATTGACAGACGTATAAAATACATCGAACCAGCGTGGTTGGGTACGCCCCCTGAAGACGTTCACAACGAAACGTACGTCGAGGCGGTACCTAACCACGCACGCACACCGTCACTTCCTGCATTGCTGGTCCCTAGCACAGCTGAGGTGGAACGCACGCCCGGACAACGAGTGCGGTATCCAGCATCCAGGATCTTTCTTCTGCTACTACGCAAGATAGCCCCAGTGCCGGGTTCAAGGCACCCTAAATGGTAGGCGGCCACTTGGCTCCCTCTGCTTACTTTATATTTTAATAAAAAACAAATTACACTATGTTCGGCATTACCTTTGTTTTACATGCATAAATCGGGCATCCAATCAACAACGCAAGCATTACTGCCAGGACGTTATTTACAAAACAGGTGATCCTGTTACAAGCCTTAATGTTCCCTTTTTTGGTAACAAAGTAAGGGACATTAATATCTGGTAAGAAGCCATCCAATTCTTACACTTTGGTGATAGTTTTAAAGGTGAAGGTGGAAACATCACTCTATCAGAAAACACAGCACGCAGCACTTTATATTCTTTGATTCAACAGCATGCAAATTTTCTTCATCACTTGAGGAATCATCTGAACAATAGACTTTCATTTGAATGATAATATCTATTAATAGAACTTGGTTCATTCTCACAGTTTTATTCATATATTTATTTCATCCAGTGATTTGGCACAGCAAGTTGAGCAATTCATCACTGGAACACAGCTCACTTTTATAGGACTGTTTACTTTAGTAATCACAGGTGTTTTCAATTACATTTTTATACATATTTGATTATGAATTTTAATTAATTATCACGATTTATTTATTAGCGCACCCATTTCCACACTATTTTACACTGCATAATCTTTTGATTATTACTGGGTCGCAGCTTAAACACTGTATATAAATTAATTTGATTTTAATTTAATTTACTGGCGCGAGATACAACATATACAATCCTCAAATCATAACTGACTGTGGAAACTTCACACTGGACCTGATGCAACTTGGATTCTGTACCTCTCCACTCTTCCTCCAGACTCTGGGATCTTGATTTACAAATGAAATGCAAAATTGTTCATAGTCTGTGATGATTTGGGGAGCCATGCCATATTTTTAACAGGGTCAGGGGTCTACAACTGTGGACCTCACCTTAAATTTCATACACCTATCCTTGCAGAACTTTTAACCTTTTCTTTGCTGTTTCTCCCAGTCTGTCTTTTTTCCTGCCCTTAGGTACTGGTGGGATCTGTATGAGCAGTTCTTTCACCAACTGCCCTACTCAGTTGATTATAAGTCACACTTATTGTTTTCAGAATTTGTTTTCTGAGACAGCAGACCTCATTGAAGATTTGGGCAGTAGTGGATCCATAATTTCCTTGTTTTCCATATCCTTGTATTAAGAGGTCCACTTCATGTACATATTCATTGGCCCGGATACACAAAGCACTTGCGCCGACGTATCTCCAGCGTAAGTGCAAATATGCGCCGTCGTATCTGTGCGCCGGACTCACAAACTAAGATACGCCTAAAAACAGGCTTCATCCCACCAACGTAACTTGCCGACGTAGAGTGGGCGCATATTTACGCTGGACGCATGCGGCGCTCCCATTGATTTTCTATTCAAATATGCAAATGAGGGAGATACGGCGATTCACGAATGTACATGCGCCCGACGCAGGCTACGCGATGTGCGCGTAAGTTGTACGTCTGGCGTAAAGTTATGCCCCATAAAGGAGGTGTAACCCAGCAGCAGACATGCAAAGGTCTGCTCCAGGGAACACAAGACGGCGTATTTTACGAAGTTTACGTTCAACGTGAATATGGCTGGGCGTAGGTTACATTCACGCCGTAGGCAGTGATCCGACGTATCTTAGGCAGTTGTTCCGACGTGATTGTGAGCATGCGCACGGGATGAGTCCACGGGACGGCGCATGCGCCGTTCGTTATACGTATCTGTCTGGCACTCGGCCCATCATTTGCATGGGGTCACGCCTCATTTGCATGGCTCACGCCCACTTCCACCTACGCTGACTTACGCCTTAGAAACCCAGCGCAGTTTTGGGAGCAATGGTTTTGTGAATTTCATGCTTGCCTCTCTGCACTGCGTCGGCGTAGCGTATATTATTTGCTCTACGGCGGCGTAATATGCGCCCGCTCTCTGTGAATCCGGGCCATTATATTTATCTTTTTAGCAGCCTCACTTCACAAGGAACCAGTGATATGGCTGAGCTTTTCCCATGGATACTTCTAAATATACAGGCTTAAGGCTGAGATCAATGGACATTTGTATATTTTCAAATCATGCAGGTTACACAATCATTACTTACATTCTTAAAGGGTCACTAAAGGAATTTTTTTTTTTATCTAAATAGCTTCCTTTACCTTACTGCAGTCCTGGTTTCATGTCCTCATTGTTTGTTTTTGCTTTGAAGTAGCTGTAATTCTGCTGTGATCTCCACACTTCCTGGTTGCCTGTTTCCTTATAACCATGGTACTGGGAGCTTTTCACGGTGGTCTAAGCTGTCATTACTGTGTGTCTAAAACTTCCCAGAACCAATCAGATTCATTTTAAAAACAAAACACTGCTCTGGATTTGTTTGTTTTTGTTCTGTGGGTCTCTTTACTTCACAGAAACATGAAGCCAGTTTAAAAGTGAAAGTGAAACTAGAGGCACATTATATGATTGATTTATATCTACTTTAAATCATTTTTAAAAGGAATCAGTTAACTTTTATGTCTATATACCCTGTAAACAGTCATTTCAGCAAAAAATATTTTTTCTTTTAGTGACCCTTTAAGGCTCATTTTTTTTTTATGTCTTTCCAAAAGAATTACGGTATATTTTCACAGACAGTTTTTTGCAGTGTGAGCTGTTCATGGATAATACAAGTACACTAGTCTCCTCAACGGATATGTTTTTTCTGTAACAAAGGGTGAGATAGCCAAAAGGTGTGATTTCATGATTATACAGCCAGAAACAAAATAATTTACTTCAGCATGGGAGTATATGTATCCAGTTTTTATATGAGGATATTTGAATTCAAGTCCAGTAAGAGAAGTCCTCCATTATTTTTTTCTGGCACAGACTCTCTACCTTCCTCTGATCATAAATCGTTTTGTTCTGGCGTTGTGGGAATTAGGTTGCAATAAAAAAGCCATGACTTAGATTCAACGTCTCATCTCTAACACACCCATGCCTCTGCACTATCCAATAGGTAATCTCAGCAGCCATTTGAGCGGCTTCCCGCTTTTAGCAAGAGGTGTGCCAGAAGTGGATGTTTGCTTCTTGAGAGCAGCCAAGTTCCCAAAGCCAAGGAAGCAATCAAAAAGGTTTGTGCACAGTGTTCTTAAGTGGAAAATAAGTTTTACTTAGAGTTTAACTACGGTAAAAGCAAACAGCTAAATATACTGATATAATACATGGAAGCTGATTTTCCCACCAAAATACAATGATTAGGCAATGAATTGAGAATCAGCACAGTGATTAGCTCATCTCCCTGTCATTTCCTTCTATCAGCATGTTTCTTATGCCCCGTACACACAACTGGATTTTCCGGCGGGAAAACTGTGAGGAGAGCTTGTGGCCGGGAATCCCAGCTCTCTTTTTTCCCGTCGGGATTCCCGGGGGACTTTTTCCCGGCGGAAAAATTACGTTTTTGGCAGTTTTCCTGTGGGGAAAAAGACCGGTGGAGCATACACACGGTCGGGAATCCAGAGGAAAAGCTCTCATCTGAGTTTTCCCGGTGGGAAAACCGAACGTGTGTATGGGGGAAAAAGTAGAGAGCAGGTTCTCGGTTTTCCCCCTCGGGATTTCCGGTACAGCATTAGGCTGTAGCTGACTTGATTGGCTTCCTGTGCTGCTTCTCCCTTCCCTCTGTCTTATTTTTGATGTACAGGCTGTACAGTAGACTGCCAGGATGTGATACGTAGCCAAAGTGTCATTCTCCACACTGGGGGAAAAAAAAATTGTAACTTACACTTACCTCCACAAAACCCATAACTAGATATGCTGCTAATTCCAGTCCCCCCACTTTCTTTTTCATTCTTTGAAAATAAGTAGCAAAAACGAAAAGAACTCTGGACAGCCGCACTCCAAAATGACTTAAAATAAAGTTGGTCTTTTAATGTAAAAAGTACATACAGGCACTGCAAACAATAGATACAGATTGGCCGACGCGTTTCACGCTGCAATTCAGCGCTTAGTCATGGCTAACATAGGTTCACACTGAAAATACATATATACCCATACCACCATCATGTGAGAAAACATTCGCCTATGGCGAGACTGGATCAATTAAACAATTAGATAGTTAATTGCATGCATATTAAAACCAATTTATATGGAACAGGTGATGTAGCATATCTTGCAATTAACATGTTAAAGTGAAGAAAAAAAGAAACAAAAACAAAATAAGACCATACATATGCCTAGGACATGTGAATAGACAAACCGCACCTATATATATCTTGGGGTCTCCAAATAGGCAAGATAACCATTGTAACTAGTGTATGACTCCACTTAGAGTTAATAAAAATAATATAAAATAAAATAAAAATGAAAATAAAATAAATAAAATAAAATAGAATTTCATTTATTGTGTTTTGTGAAAGACACAACTATTATAAAAATATGTATGTAAACACTCCTGTGTGAAATAGTGAGTATACCCATCGAACTATGTCCTGGGGGTGAATATTGAAGTGCTTCTAAATCTTTTATATTTTATTTTGTTTTTTATTTTTAATTTTTTATGTGTATCATATTTTCTAGACTATATTTGTCTTTTATTATTAAATTTTTTAGGTTTTTTAAAAGTTTTTTAGAATCAATTATCTAGTGTTTTACTATGTGTGTTATTCTAAACAAAAAATGAAAAATAAAGTGTTAAATGTAGAAGATTATCATAATCGCAATTGCAATTGAAAAGATAAACTTCTGTGTATTAGTGTTAATACCAATATTTTAAATTTCATTGATATTCTTATATATAATATATCAACTGTGACTTAGTGTTGATAAGCACATAGTGGAAGTCAAGATGTAATCCATCTATTTTACACGGTAAACCCGAGAAGATTGCCCCAGGTCATGTATATCAGACCAAAAAATGTGTACATATGGAGATTGCTAATGTTAAAGCCTCTATGTGTCTAGTTACGAGTTAAAGACATAGTGCTCTTATAGTGTGAAGATTAATTGTCGGGAGACAAATACAGGCTCTCCAATACAGAAATCAATATCTAGAACACAGAGGCATGACTCTCCAAAAGGCTATACCAATGTATATGGAGTAAATATCTTTCTCATGAACAGAAAATGAGTATAGAACAAGCTCAAAGAGTTTACCGTAAAAAACGAGAAGGAAAAGAACATCCCCTGTACATAAGGGTTAACAGTAATATATGGCTAATGGTTTAACATGATCATAACTAGGTCAAGATTACGGTCTGGTGTATTATGTCCATAGTACACACAAAATTTGTGTGTATGGACATTGAGTCAACAGTGATATAACGCTGTGAGACACTATAAAAAATCGATATGTCATAGGGACCCTGATCATGACTCTCCAGAAGGCCGGAATGTAAAACCGTTAAAGGCAATGATGCTTGATGTGCATTATCCAGCATATGTGAAACTAAGCTGAAAAATAGATCATGGATTTAAGAAAGATGTGGTTACGATGTATGTTGTAGAGGAGGACACATAGGTCCCCAAAAAAAGAAAGAAAGAAAAAAGGAAAAAGAAGAAAAAGAAAAAAAGGGAAAAAAGAAAAAATGGTGATGGATATAATGTTCCGTAAAATTGGGCTTCAAAGAAGCACCGTTGGAACCGAAAGGGGGGGAGGGGGGGGGGTTTAAATCTTTAGTATCAAGACACAAATGAGAAATGTTCCCATGTTGTGTGAAATGATATGAAATGAAATGTGTGGAAATAAAGATTGAATGTCAATAAACAAAAATATGGTAGACAAAGCAACACAGACACTGCAATGATAACTATGTGTCTGGCCGGCTAGACTGAGTAAAAGTCCATAATAAGTGTATCAATTAAAATGAAATTGACATTCAAAATGAAATGGCCATTACTGTGAACACTCTAAACACAGATATGTGCCAATCCGTCCCCTCTCCCCTCCTAGCAGAACCCCTCTGCATCTCAAGACATTTAATAAGGAACCCGATTGATGATTGGTCTAAATAAAGGTGAAGTGCAGCAAAATGATGCATGTATGTCAGACCCGCATGGAGACTGGTCCATCTGTGTTCCAATATGTACCTGTGTTGTGCAGTGTCATTGATACCGCACAACACATGTATTTTAGACCTAGTGTACTAAGGCAGTATTGTAAATAGATAAAAAACAGTCACTATGTGTGAAATAATATGATATAGGCATGTGGAATGAGGAAAAAAGAAGAAGAAAAAAGGAAAAGAATAGATAATATATGATATAATATGACTAGAGGAATGTGGGAAGAATAAATTAGGAGAGGGCATGTGTCTCCACGAGAGGAGGGAATGAGACAAAGGCGGGGAAGGAAGGCGATGTTCAGTCATGATAATGAGAGACATGTCTCTCATTATCATGACTGAACATCGCCTTCCTTCCCCGCCTTTGTCTCATTCCCTCCTCTCGTGGAGACACATGCCCTCTCCTAATTTATTCTTCCCACATTCCTCTAGTCATATTATATCATATATTATCTATTCTTTTCCTTTTTTCTTCTTCTTTTTTCCTCATTCCACATGCCTATATCATATTATTTCACACATAGTGACTGTTTTTTATCTATTTACAATACTGCCTTAGTACACTAGGTCTAAAATACATGTGTTGTGCGGTATCAATGACACTGCACAACACAGGTACATATTGGAACACAGATGGACCAGTCTCCATGCGGGTCTGACATACATGCATCATTTTGCTGCACTTCACCTTTATTTAGACCAATCATCAATCGGGTTCCTTATTAAATGTCTTGAGATGCAGAGGGGTTCTGCTAGGAGGGGAGAGGGGACGGATTGGCACATATCTGTGTTTAGAGTATTCACAGTAATGGCCATTTCATTTTGAATGTCAATTTCATTTTAATTGATACACTTATTATGGACTTTTACTCAGTCTAGCCGGCCAGACACATAGTTATCATTGCAGTGTCTGTGTTGCTTTGTCTACCATATTTTTGTTTATTGACATTCAATCTTTATTTCCACACATTTCATTTCATATCATTTCACACAACATGGGAACATTTCTCATTTGTGTCTTGATACTAAAGATTTAAACCCCCCCCCCCCTCCCCCCCTTTCGGTTCCAACGGTGCTTCTTTGAAGCCCAATTTTACGGAACATTATATCCATCACCATTTTTTCTTTTTTCCCTTTTTTTCTTTTTCTTCTTTTTCCTTTTTTCTTTCTTTCTTTTTTTGGGGACCTATGTGTCCTCCTCTACAACATACATCGTAACCACATCTTTCTTAAATCCATGATCTATTTTTCAGCTTAGTTTCACATATGCTGGATAATGCACATCAAGCATCATTGCCTTTAACGGTTTTACATTCCGGCCTTCTGGAGAGTCATGATCAGGGTCCCTATGACATATCGATTTTTTATAGTGTCTCACAGCGTTATATCACTGTTGACTCAATGTCCATACACACAAATTTTGTGTGTACTATGGACATAATACACCAGACCGTAATCTTGACCTAGTTATGATCATGTTAAACCATTAGCCATATATTACTGTTAACCCTTATGTACAGGGGATGTTCTTTTCCTTCTCGTTTTTTACGGTAAACTCTTTGAGCTTGTTCTATACTCATTTTCTGTTCATGAGAAAGATATTTACTCCATATACATTGGTATAGCCTTTTGGAGAGTCATGCCTCTGTGGTCTAGATATTGATTTCTGTATTGGAGAGCCTGTATTTGTCTCCCGACAATTAATCTTCACACTATAAGAGCACTATGTCTTTAACTCGTAACTAGACACATAGAGGCTTTAACATTAGCAATCTCCATATGTACACATTTTTTGGTCTGATATACATGACCTGGGGCAATCTTCTCGGGTTTACCGTGTAAAATAGATGGATTACATCTTGACTTCCACTATGTGCTTATCAACACTAAGTCACAGTTGATATATTATATATAAGAATATCAATGAAATTTAAAATATTGGTATTAACACTAATACACAGAAGTTTATCTTTTCAATTGCAATTGCGATTATGATAATCTTCTACATTTAACACTTTATTTTTCATTTTTTGTTTAGAATAACACACATAGTAAAACACTAGATAATTGATTCTAAAAAACTTTTAAAAAACCTAAAAAATTTAATAATAAAAGACAAATATAAAGTGACGAGCGCAATGAATATGACTAAGTAATCAAAGTGTTAATCAGTGAACATTGATAATAAACTAAAATTGAAACAAAGTGCTAAAAAATATAAAAACATCAATAATGAATAAAAACGTTCAGCCAGCAAGTGGCCAGTGAAAAAAAAAAAAAAAGTGTGCACAAAAATAGCTGCAAAAGTCAGCAGGCAAACATAAATATGAAGCCTAAATCAGTCCTGGAATAATAGGCTAACAATACAGCCTTTATACGTGCATAAAAGTGTAGGAAGTTCCATAAAGACAAAAATAAATATAAACTTCTCCAATAGTGATAAACAAATGTTTAAAATCTTCTCATGTGGGTCTTCAAATAATGTGGGCTCACAATGCGCTTACCTTCCCAAGGTAGTAATCAAGCCTTGATTAAATGGATATCCACAAGGGGTGTTGTTGAATCTGCAACTAGCTGTGGATGTTCAGGGCGTCCTGTATAATCCAATGTTTGTAGGCTCCAGATTTCTATTTGGCAGCGGTGGTGCTCAGCATGGGGAAATAAAAAAGGTAGCTTCCCATAGTGTAGTAAACCAAGGCTAATTTATTGGTAAAAACGCTAACAAGTGCATTTTAAAAGATCAAAGAAAACGAAACTAAGAAACAGCTGATGACAGCTTACTGATGTATTGCTTCAAAAATCAGTCCGTCCCTTACATGTTACACCACGTCACGTGGCTTCATCAGAGGTGACGGATTGGTTGTTGGACTTGTCATTTATAAGAGCCAGCAGGAAATAGCTCGATCGCCATTTTGTCAGAGAAAGTGTCTCTTTACTGGCAGCGGCCATTTTAACGGTGGGTAAGGATCAGCTTAAACATGTCTATGAGTCCAGAGCGCTGTGTATTCCCGGCGGCCATTTTAGTGTAGCCCCAGATCAAAAAGCCATTGATTGAATTATACGCCTGGTGATACACAGCATTGTGAATAATCTGGGACTGATATTAACCGAATATGGCGATGGAGCTATCTGCTGTATAATCCGCATAAATGTTAGCATGAGTAGCTAAATGGATATTAAATATTAAAGCAATATATCTTGATATAAAATAATCAGAGTTAATATGCTCTAAGTATATGAATCCAACGTGATAAATTATATAATAACAATTCATAACTGCATAATCAGGAAATGTACATAACATAATAAAATGCATAGGGATGATATAATGATTTAAAAATGTATAATATATTTATAAAATGCTAGTAAATAGCAAATGAATAAAGCATTGCAATCGCAATGAATAAGATAATAATTAAAAATTACTTAAGAAACAATTAAGATCAAATTCTACATTCATTCCATCAGGTACCATAGTCTGTAAGCTATGTATCCATCTAGATTCTTTCTGGCTGATGGATCTTACCAAGTGTGCCCCTCTCCATGGTTTTTTGTATTTTTCTATACCCCAAAAGGTGAGATGTGTGGGGTCTTTATTGTGGAAAAGTGCAAAGTGCTTACTGACAGTATGTTTCGGAAAACCATTAAAAATATTTTGGATATGTTCTTTTATCCTAACCATGAGTGGTCTTTTGGTTCGGCCTACGTACTGTAAATTACAAGTACACTGTAGTACATAGACAACTCCTTCTGTATGGCAAGTGATGAAGTCATTAATAATACATTTTTGACCAGTTTTGGTGCAAATGAAGTCTTCTCTTTTCTTTTGTGGTTTTTTAGAGTGTCTACATGCATAGCAGTATTTGCATGGTACAAAACCTTTACTTTTGAAAAAGGTGTACCCACTTATTGGTGGAGGTACTACTACATTTTTGACAATTAGGTCTCTCAACGTCGGAGCTCTTTTATATACTATATTTGGTCTATCCGGTAATATTGTTTGCAGGTTTCGGTCACTTCTCAGAATGTGCCAGTGTTTCTTTATCAATTTTTCAACTTCTCGGTGTTGTATGTTGTAATCTAAAACAATGAATGGAGCCTCATTTTTGTATTTTTTCATTTTTGGTCCTTGTAATAGGGTGTTTCTATCCATTTTTGATACCGTCTCAATCTGTTTTTGAATAAAATTGTCTGTGTATCCCTTTTCCTTAAATCTGGTTCCAATAAAGAAAGCTTGTTTTTCATAGTCTTCTTGGTATGTGCAGTTTCTCTTTAGTCTTGTTAGTTGTCCCTTAGGTATATTGAAAAGCCATGATTTATGATGGCAGCTTTTTACGGATAGGTAGCTATTAGTGTCAATATTTTTGAAATGTGTTTTTGTCACCAATGTGTTGTCTACAATCGAGATGTCCAAATCTAGAAAGTTGACCATAGTATCACTGATGTTCCACGTAAGTGTGATATTTTTATCATTTTGGTTCAATTTAGACAAAAACTTTTCTAGTGCTGGCTGGGTACCATTCCACACTATGAGTATATCATCAATATACTTTTTGTATAATGTTAGTTCCATTGGTATATCTGCATATATTGAACCTTCCTCCCATTGTGCCATAAAGGCATTGGCTACACTAGGAGCAAATTTGGCTCCCATCGCAATACCTGTTATCTGCCTATAATACGTCTGGTCATGCCAGAAGTAATTGTGTTTCAAGCAGAAATCTATGCATTTTATCAAGAACTTTCTTTGTTTACATATTAAAGTGGTGAATTCTCTCAGGAGCCATTTCGTGGCACTGATTGCCTGATGGTGTTGTACTATGGTATAAAGTGAAGAGACGTCTGCCGTGGCTATAAACGTCCTGCCTTTCAACACTGGAGTATCCTCTAATAGTTGTAATACATGCTTGGTGTCTTTTAAATATGCATTAGTTTGTTGTACTGCGGGTTGTATGAATCCATCAAGGTATTCTCCCATTCTTGCTGTCAATGATTCAATACCATTGACTATGGGTCTTCCCGGAGGGTTTATTTTGTCCTTATGTATTTTAGGAACCGTATATATAATGGGGATTCTGCATGTTTCTGGAATCAGATATTGGGATTCTTTTTTGTTTAGTATTTCTTTCTTAATGCCTAAATGGATTAGTTTTTCTAATTCCTTCTTATATTGATTTGTCGGATTACTTAATAATTTGGTATATGTATCCTTGTCTTGTAGTTGTCTATTGATTTCCATCTGGTATTGTGTCTTCGATTGTACAACTACCCCACCGCCTTTGTCGGCAGGTCTGATTACGATGTCAGATCTTTTTGTTAAGGATTGAATACCATTCTTTATATGGATAGGGTTGGAGGCTTTTTTCACTTCCAATGTATCTAAATCCTGCAACACTAGTTTTTTGAATACATTGATGAAATGATTATCATGTACTTGTGGGTTGAATACCGAATTATTACGTAGATTACTGTGTTGTACTGTATTTACCGGATTAGGTTTCTTAGTTAGTGTATTTATGGGGTTGCTCATCATATACTTTTTGATGTTTATTTTGCGGATATATTTTTTTTTTTTTTTTTGGATTCCTATAAAAGTTTCAAATTTATTGAGACTTCTCGCTGGGGCATGTTTGAGACCATTGTCTAATACTGCTATTTCATCTGTAGAGAGGGGGAGTCCACTGATATTGAAGATGCCATCACCTATTATTCGCTTTTTCTTTTTCTTTTGGCTTCTCTTTCCCGCTCTGCATCCCCTCGTCTTTCGGGTGGTGTTCTTGGTCTGTATTCCGGTGTTCGTTGTTTGGGGGTCCTGGGTGGTTCCTGTTGTCTCCTTCTGGGGGATTGGTAAAAATCTCTGTAATCCCTTCTGGGAGTGTGGTCTCTCCTCTCTCTGTCTAAAAAAGGTCTTTGTGTTGGTTGGTCATAATGGTTTTGATAATAGTAAGGTTGTGGTTCCTGATGGTGTCTGATAGGTTCAAATCTGTTATAGAGCGGTATGGGACTTCTTTCAGGTCTTCTATATTGATCATAGTGTTGGTATTGTCCTCTGTTGTCTCCATAATCTCTTTCTGAATTTCTTCTATTATGATAAGGTTTCTTATAGAATTTCTTGAACGGTTTCTTCTTAAAATTCCTTGGTGTCTGGTATCCCTGTGTACCATTTCCTCTGGAATTTTGTTGGGGTCTTTGTTGGCCCATATAGTGTCCTTGGTTCGGTAAAAGAGTGGTTTGGGGTGGTTCCTGAATTCTAACCTCTCGTTCTGGGGTAGTAACTAAAGATCTAGAAACACAACAAAGGAAAATGAAAAAATACCAACGTGATATTTCGGACTATAAAATGGACCAAGTGTTCAAGTGGCAGACGAAAGTGGAAAAACCCCAGCCCCCATCCACTTACTCTACCCCAGAACGAGAGGTTAGAATTCAGGAACCACCCCAAACCACTCTTTTACCGAACCAAGGACACTATATGGGCCAACAAAGACCCCAACAAAATTCCAGAGGAAATGGTACACAGGGATACCAGACACCAAGGAATTTTAAGAAGAAACCGTTCAAGAAATTCTATAAGAAACCTTATCATAATAGAAGAAATTCAGAAAGAGATTATGGAGACAACAGAGGACAATACCAACACTATGATCAATATAGAAGACCTGAAAGAAGTCCCATACCGCTCTATAACAGATTTGAACCTATCAGACACCATCAGGAACCACAACCTTACTATTATCAAAACCATTATGACCAACCAACACAAAGACCTTTTTTAGACAGAGAGAGGAGAGACCACACTCCCAGAAGGGATTAAAGAGATTTTTACCAATCCCCCAGAAGGAGACAACAGGAACCACCCAGGACCCCCAAACAACGAACACCGGAATACAGACCAAGAACACCACCCGAAAGACGAGGGGATGCAGAGCGGGAAAGAGAAGCCAAAAGAAAAAGAAAAAGCGAATAATAGGTGATGGCATCTTCAATATCAGTGGACTCCCCCTCTCTACAGATGAAATAGCAGTATTAGACAATGGTCTCAAACATGCCCCAGCGAGAAGTCTCAATAAATTTGAAACTTTTATAGGAATCCAAAAAAAAAAAAAAAAATATATCCGCAAAATAAACATCAAAAAGTATATGATGAGCAACCCCATAAATACACTAACTAAGAAACCTAATCCGGTAAATACAGTACAACACAGTAATCTACGTAATAATTTGGTATTCAACCCACAAGTACATGATAATCATTTCATCAATGTATTCAAAAAACTAGTGTTGCAGGATTTAGATACATTGGAAGTGAAAAAAGCCTCCAACCCTATCCATATAAAGAATGGTATTCAATCCTTAACAAAAAGATCTGACATCGTAATCAGACCTGCCGACAAAGGCGGTGGGGTAGTTGTACAATCGAAGACACAATACCAGATGGAAATCAATAGACAACTACAAGACAAGGATACATATACCAAATTATTAAGTAATCCGACAAATCAATATAAGAAGGAATTAGAAAAACTAATCCATTTAGGCATTAAGAAAGAAATACTAAACAAAAAAGAATCCCAATATCTGATTCCAGAAACATGCAGAATCCCCATTATATATACGGTTCCTAAAATACATAAGGACAAAATAAACCCTCCGGGAAGACCCATAGTCAATGGTATTGAATCATTGACAGCAAGAATGGGAGAATACCTTGATGGATTCATACAACCCGCAGTACAACAAACTAATGCATATTTAAAAGACACCAAGCATGTATTACAACTATTAGAGGATACTCCAGTGTTGAAAGGCAGGACGTTTATAGCCACGGCAGACGTCTCTTCACTTTATACCATAGTACAACACCATCAGGCAATCAGTGCCACGAAATGGCTCCTGAGAGAATTCACCACTTTAATATGTAAACAAAGAAAGTTCTTGATAAAATGCATAGATTTCTGCTTGAAACACAATTACTTCTGGCATGACCAGACGTATTATAGGCAGATAACAGGTATTGCGATGGGAGCCAAATTTGCTCCTAGTGTAGCCAATGCCTTTATGGCACAATGGGAGGAAGGTTCAATATATGCAGATATACCAATGGAACTAACATTATACAAAAGGTATATTGATGATATACTCATAGTGTGGAATGGTACCCAGCCAGCACTAGAAAAGTTTTTGTCTAAATTGAACCAAAATGATAAAAATATCACACTTACGTGGAACATCAGTGATACTATGGTCAACTTTCTAGATTTGGACATCTCGATTGTAGACAACACATTGGTGACAAAAACACATTTCAAAAATATTGACACTAATAGCTACCTATCCGTAAAAAGCTGCCATCATAAATCATGGCTTTTCAATATACCTAAGGGACAACTAACAAGACTAAAGAGAAACTGCACATACCAAGAAGACTATGAAAAACAAGCTTTCTTTATTGGAACCAGATTTAAGGAAAAGGGATACACAGACAATTTTATTCAAAAACAGATTGAGACGGTATCAAAAATGGATAGAAACACCCTATTACGATGAGGAAGAACCAATACAGCGAGTGGGATCTAAAATGTATAAAATATTAAATGCTCCCCGGGAAGATTTTGTCCTTCCAGGAATCACTAAATGGGAAAGAGACTTGGGGATAACCTTCTCACAGACCCAACGGAAACAAATAGTATCTCTGGCTTTATATTCATCTGTATCAACACGGATACAGGAATGTAACTATAAATTACTGTCGCAGTGGTACTACACTCCAGTAAAGTTGCATAAACTTTCTAATGAGAACTCAGAGAATTGCTGGAGATGTGGGCTGGAACAGGGGACTCTGCGACATTTATTTTGGGACTGCGTAAAGGTGAAGGATTACTGGAAGGAGGTGCGCAGAATAGGACAAAAACTTACGAAATTTCAGATTCCAGATGACCCAGCCTTCTTTCTCCTCCATAGCTCACAGATTCCAGTAGGGGAATACCAAAAGTCGGTGTTACGACACCTGATAAATACAGCAAAAATGGGAATAAGTCTCCAGTGGAGAGACAGTAGATCTCCCTCCGTAGCAAGATGGCTCAATAGGGTCAGGGAAATTGGAGCTATGGAGGACTTAATGCTTTCATCTAGGAATAGAAGGGAACAGTACGTAGAAACATGGGCAAGTTGGAATAAGTTTATGCATACAGAAGAGGGGAAGAGACTATTAGAAGAGGGATGAGAGGCGAGGGAGCCCAAGTGATCAGAAGCTAGTTGATGGTAAGGAAGATTGGATGCTGGCGAGGATATGTGCGGTGGGAGGTGGGGAAAGAGAGAGGAATCTGGAATCTGGGTCTTTTATTTTTTCTTTGTGTTTTTTTTTTTTTTTTTTTTTTTCTTTCTTCTTTGTGTCGTTGCTTATGTTTTTGTGTTCGGGGCTGTGTTGGAGTTGTGTACTTTGGGGGATCCCCACATAAGGGGTTAGACAAGTAAGGTGATACCGATAACAAGGAAACAGATGGGAGGAGGAGCTTGACGTACATACATTTTGAACTAGGGGAGCAGACAAAGTAGGGTAAATTGACAATGAATGTATTTAAGAATAGGGAGAAAATGAATTGGCTATAATTATGCCTTTGGGCTTGGGTTTGTTTGTTTGTTTGTTTTCTGAAGAGACATTATGTTTAGAATAATGTAATGTATGGCTGTAATCAATTGTATGATAATCTCCTGTGACCTTGTTATAAAAGAAAAAAGGAAAATAAAAAGAATAAATATGAAAAAAAAAAAAAAAAAAAAAAAAAAAAAGAAACACCCTATTACAAGGACCAAAAATGAAAAAATACAAAAATGAGGCTCCATTCATTGTTTTAGATTACAACATACAACACCGAGAAGTTGAAAAATTGATAAAGAAACACTGGCACATTCTGAGAAGTGACCGAAACCTGCAAACAATATTACCGGATAGACCAAATATAGTATATAAAAGAGCTCCGACGTTGAGAGACCTAATTGTCAAAAATGTAGTAGTACCTCCACCAATAAGTGGGTACACCTTTTTCAAAAGTAAAGGTTTTGTACCATGCAAATACTGCTATGCATGTAGACACTCTAAAAAACCACAAAAGAAAAGAGAAGACTTCATTTGCACCAAAACTGGTCAAAAATGTATTATTAATGACTTCATCACTTGCCATACAGAAGGAGTTGTCTATGTACTACAGTGTACTTGTAATTTACAGTACGTAGGCCGAACCAAAAGACCACTCATGGTTAGGATAAAAGAACATATCCAAAATATTTTTAATGGTTTTCCGAAACATACTGTCAGTAAGCACTTTGCACTTTTCCACAATAAAGACCCCACACATCTCACCTTTTGGGGTATAGAAAAATACAAAAAACCATGGAGAGGGGCACACTTGGTAAGATCCATCAGCCAGAAAGAATCTAGATGGATACATAGCTTACAGACTATGGTACCTGATGGAATGAATGTAGAATTTGATCTTAATTGTTTCTTAAGTAATTTTTAATTATTATCTTATTCATTGCGATTGCAATGCTTTATTCATTTGCTATTTACTAGCATTTTATAAATATATTATAAATTTTTAAATCATTATATCATCCCTATGCATTTTATTATGTTATGTACATTTCCTGATTATGCAGTTATGAATTGTTATTATATAATTTATCACGTTGGATTCATATACTTAGAGCATATTAACTCTGATTATTTTATATCAAGATATATTGCTTTAATATTTAATATCCATTTAGCTACTCATGCTAACATTTATGCGGATTATACAGCAGATAGCTCCATCGCCATATTCGGTTAATATCAGTCCCAGATTATTCACAATGCTGTGTATCACCAGGCGTATAATTCAATCAATGGCTTTTTGATCTGGGGCTACACTAAAATGGCCGCCGGGAATACACAGCGCTCTGGACTCATAGACATGTTTAAGCTGATCCTTACCCACCGTTAAAATGGCCGCTGCCAGTAAAGAGACACTTTCTCTGACAAAATGGCGATCGAGCTATTTCCTGCTGGCTCTTATAAATGACAAGTCCAACAACCAATCCGTCACCTCTGATGAAGCCACGTGACGTGGTGTAACATGTAAGGGACGGACTGATTTTTGAAGCAATACATCAGTAAGCTGTCATCAGCTGTTTCTTAGTTTCGTTTTCTTTGATCTTTTAAAATGCACTTGTTAGCGTTTTTACCAATAAATTAGCCTTGGTTTACTACACTATGGGAAGCTACCTTTTTTATTTCCCCATGCTGAGCACCACCGCTGCCAAATAGAAATCTGGAGCCTACAAACATTGGATTATACAGGACGCCCTGAACATCCACAGCTAGTTGCAGATTCAACAACACCCCTTGTGGATATCCATTTAATCAAGGCTTGATTACTACCTTGGGAAGGTAAGCGCATTGTGAGCCCACATTATTTGAAGACCCACATGAGAAGATTTTAAACATTTGTTTATCACTATTGGAGAAGTTTATATTTATTTTTGTCTTTATGGAACTTCCTACACTTTTATGCACGTATAAAGGCTGTATTGTTAGCCTATTATTCCAGGACTGATTTAGGCTTCATATTTATGTTTGCCTGCTGACTTTTGCAGCTATTTTTGTGCACACTTTTTTTTTTTTTTTTTTTTTTTTTTTTTTTTCACTGGCCACTTGCTGGCTGAACGTTTTTATTCATTATTGATGTTTTTATATTTTTTAGCACTTTGTTTCAATTTTAGTTTATTATCAATGTTCACTGATTAACACTTTGATTACTTAGTCATATTCATTGCGCTCGTCACTTTACCTTTCACTATTTTATTGTATTTCTATTTGATATTTATACATTATTAGATTGAGCAGCATCATCACTTTTAGTTCATTACTATTATTTTACTTCACATCTTAAGCTTTACTAGGTAGGCGCAAGAGCACCCTCACTTTATCAAAAGACAAATATAGTCTAGAAAATATGATACACATAAAAAATTAAAAATAAAAAACAAAATAAAATATAAAAGATTTAGAAGCACTTCAATATTCACCCCCAGGACATAGTTCGATGGGTATACTCACTATTTCACACAGGAGTGTTTACATACATATTTTTATAATAGTTGTGTCTTTCACAAAACACAATAAATGAAATTCTATTTTATTTTATTTATTTTATTTTCATTTTTATTTTATTTTATATTATTTTTATTAACTCTAAGTGGAGTCATACACTAGTTACAATGGTTATCTTGCCTATTTGGAGACCCCAAGATATATATAGGTGCGGTTTGTCTATTCACATGTCCTAGGCATATGTATGGTCTTATTTTGTTTTTGTTTCTTTTTTTCTTCACTTTAACATGTTAATTGCAAGATATGCTACATCACCTGTTCCATATAAATTGGTTTTAATATGCATGCAATTAACTATCTAATTGTTTAATTGATCCAGTCTCGCCATAGGCGAATGTTTTCTCACATGATGGTGGTATGGGTATATATGTATTTTCAGTGTGAACCTATGTTAGCCATGACTAAGGCTGCATTCACACCTAGGCGTAGGCAATAGCGTCGTTTTCCGGCGTTTTTTTTTGGCGTTTTTTTCGCGCGTATTCATGCTAATATGCGCGTTTGCATACAGCGTTGTCCGACGTTTTTGTACTTAGACGTTTTTTTTTTAGCCAATAGGAAAAACTATCATCTTTTCATCACTTGTTGCTATGTTGGTAGATTTTTTAAATCTTCTGCATGGGCGACAAGTTCTATTGACAAAACGCCCGTAGCAAACGCTTGTTGTCGCGCAATACGCGCGTATCTGGCGTTTTACATTGATTTCAATGGAAAACCAAAAACGCTCAAATACGCGCATATCGCGCGTATTGCGCGACAGAAAAGGGTCCAGAACTTCTTTTGACTACAGGCGATGCGCGTCAGGCGCATCAGCGTTCAGATGTGAACCATCCCCATTGACTTTCATTGCTTTTCGTCCCTCTGGCGTTTGTTCGCGTCGCGCTACATGCGACAAAACGCGAAGGTGTGAATGGGGTCTAAGCGCTGAATTGCAGCGTGAAACGCGTCGGCCAATCTGTATCTATTGTTTGCAGTGCCTGTATGTACTTTTTACATTAAAAGACCAACTTTATTTTAAGTCATTTTGGAGTGCGGCTGTCCAGAGTTCTTTTCGTTTTTGCTACAATCAGCATTGCCGGCACCCTGGTGGTTCAAACTACCCTTGATGATCTACGAGACTCACCTGGAGCGGTGAAAGAAATTGTCTGTTTGAAAATAAGTAGCTGATCCCACAGATGTCTATATGAATATACCAACTTTTTGGCTACATAGTAGAATGAGGGAACTAGCAGCCTGCAGCTAGCAAGGATCATACCTGCAGATAGTCTAGACAACTTCACTGCTTGGTTTGCTCTCCTCAACTCCCATCAGGCACCCCCCGATCTATACATATGCAGGTGTATTTTATGATTCCTTTTTAAATTTCCTCACTGGATGTACTCAACAGTCACAAGATGTCTCTGTATCTATGGTCTGGGTAGCTGCATGCAGCGGCCCCTTGCTGAACAATGAGGATATTTTGCTACCAATGCCCCATACACACGATCGGAAATTCCAAAATCAAGACCGTGGATTTTTTCTGACGGAATGTTGGCTCAAACTTTTGTTGCATACACACGGTCACACAAATCTTGGCTGAAATTCCGACCCTCAAGAACGCGGTGACATACAAGACGTACGAAGAGCCAAGATCAATGAAGTTCTGAGCATGCATGTTTTTTTTGCACGTCGGAATTGCATACAGACGAGCGGAATTTCCAACAAGAACTTTTTCCGTCTGAAAAAAAGAGAACCTGCTCTCAATCTTTTGCTAGCGGAAATTCTGATAGAAAATGTTGGATGGAGCATACACACGTTCGGAATATCTGACCAAAAGCTCACATAAGACCTTATTCTTCTGTAGATCAACTATGCCAGATTCGCATAACATATGTTCTGTATCAAGGAAATGTGGCGAGTGATGCCCCCTGCTTGCAAGGATCAGAACACATGTGCTCCCTAATGACTTTCGATATGGAGGATCAGAGACCCACTAACTGCCTTGTGTGCACATGTCATCTACTACATGAGACAATACGTAAGATCCTCCATACAAGGTTATATGGATAATTACAAGTGAAGAGGGAACCATACATCCTGACTTGCATGTCTTTTAGAAAGCCAACTACCAGTTTTCCCATCACAGTCCACTCTCTTCAAAGCTCACACTACTCAAATATCAAGTCGGGTTTATAAAGTAACTTGAAACTCTACTCCAGAAGAGCATTAACATTGTGAACATCTTATAGTCAGACTGCTTTCTTCATAGAAGTAGCTTAGGTTATGGGACAACATGTCACATCCCCCATATGTGTAGATCTTCAGTGAGTTACTCAGCTAGGGAACACATGTCAGGAATCAGGATCACCTATTCACAACTGTGCACAATGCTTCCTAATCAAGGTACTAAAAATCAGTGGCAGCTGGTGCTGTATATTTTGGAGGGGGGGCAAACAAGACATCCCGCCACCACTCCCCCTCCCAGTTGGTGGGTCAGTTGGCCCCACACTTATACTGCCCCCCCTCCCCTCCTTCTGCTGTCAATGGCTGTTAAGGATTAGGGAGGGTCCTGATGTTCAAATCAAATGTGATTTCGTTTTTGTTCACAAATGAACTGAACCTATGGGGCATTTGCGGCAAATTTGAGTGCCGCAGAGTGCCCCATAATACACTGCAAGATCGCAGTGCATTGACGGCTGCTGATTGGCCAAAGTGTGCACCTGACCTGCATACTTTGGCCAATCACAGCGCAATCTGCTGGGAGAGCCATGATTGGCCAAAGGCAGG
This sequence comes from Rana temporaria, assembly GCF_905171775.1. Classification (NCBI taxonomy): domain Eukaryota; kingdom Metazoa; phylum Chordata; class Amphibia; order Anura; family Ranidae; genus Rana; species Rana temporaria. Next base: position 402,723,374 of record NC_053490.1, read on the forward strand.
GTGCCTTTGGCCAATCATGGCTCAGGGGGCTAAGTTCACAACCCACACTATATAGGGCTGCTTACACAGCGGCCATATGTAGTGTGATAATGTGGAGAGATTGAGAGAACTTGAGCTAGATTAGGCAGGTTATTTAGTGGCCTGCAGGAAGTTTAGTATATATATATATATATATATATATATATATATATATATATATACACACAGTGCAGGCAGTCTAGTGTGTATATATATATATATATATAGTCTTTCACTCTGCAGCTCAAATCCCCCTGCTTTTATTTCCCAGAGAACCTACCATATTTTTACACTGCCTATTCACTGCTGGAAGGGGAAGCAGGGTTAGCTATGCTGCTAAGAGAATTCCACAAATTACTTCAGTGTTTCTGCTGTGAAATCTTAGAAATACCTCCACAGTCCCTGCATCTACAAAGGCCAGGGATGGATTGTTTTTAAGCTTTAATGATGTTTCTTAAGTATATATAAATATTGAGGGCTAGATTCAGGTAGCTCGGCGCTTCTTTTGGTCGGCGTAGCGCTTCTCATATGCGCTACGCCGACGTAAAGCAGGGAGCCCAGACCAGTATTCACAATGATCTGGCGCCGTACGTTGCGCCGGCGTAGTGTAAATAGGCCGGCGTAAGCCCACCTAATTCAAAATAGGCAGGTAGGGGGCGTGCTCCATGTAAATTAGCCGTGAACCCATGTAAATGAATGGTCGTTCGCACGGCGCATGTGTGCGCATGCTCAGAATCACGTCGCAAATACTCCCTAAGAAACGTCGGCTCAATGCTTTCGATGTGAACGTAACCTACGCACAGCCCCATTCACGTACCACTTACGTAAACGACGTAAAATTTGACGACTGTTCCGACGTCCATACCTTAACATTGGCTGCGCCTCATATAGCAGGGATAACTGTACGCCGGACGTAAGCCTTATGTAAACGGCGTAGCGGGCACAAGTACGTTTGTGAATCGGCGTATCTAGCTCATTTACATATTCTACGCGTAAATCTACGGAAGCGCCCCTAGCGGCCAGTGTAAATATGCACCCTAGATACGACGGCGTACTAAGACTTACGTCGGTCGGATGAAGTAGGAACTCAGGCGTATCTAGTTCCCTGAATAGCGCGCATAGATACGACGGCGCATCTTTCAACTTACGCAGCGTATCAATAGATACGCCGACGTAAAGGGTACGTGAATCTAGCTCTGAATGTCCATAACTTGGTCACAGGTTCACTTTAGGCCTATCCTTCACCCCATTTAGGTTTTCTGAAAGCATAATGTGAAGGGAGGTATATAGACCCGGGGGAGGAAGATTACAAAGTACATTAACCTCAATGCTAGCAGGAGGCAATGCTGTGCCTTAGCTGGATAAAAAAAAACATGCATATACCTAGCTCTATACACATTCTACTAGTACTTCCATCCTATTCTTAGTGTACCATGGATCTAATGCTTAACATGCTGTGACGTCACCTCGCTACTCCCCACGTGTATCGTCACTAACCACGTGACTTCATCAGGGGGGCACTGAAGAAGATGCGGGAAACATTTACAGCACTGGGATTTGGGTAATATATATATATATATATATATATATATATATATATATATATATATATATATATATATATATATATATATATATATATATATATATATATATATCTATATCTCAAGGAATAAAAGAAATAAAACAATAAAAGAAAGGAAAGCAATATTTGAGTGGTTAGGAGAAAGGTAACATAAACACAAAATAATCATTTTATCAACTCCATCACAGTAGCTGTTTGATCGATTTAGATTAACACTAAAGTCTCATTACAACTTTTGGCAGCGCACAGGTCTTTTCTTTATTTATACTGAATAAGTGACCACGATTTTCTTAGTGCATTCGTGTTCTTTTGTATGCGCTTTGGCAATTAATGTAGAATGACACGTATGATATCACTGATCACTTCTCTCTTCAAAAAATTTTTTTGGGGCTTCCGTGCCCACCACGGCAGCCCTCCTACTCATCACTGTCTGTATCTACTGTAACTTCAGTACTTTCTAAGTAACTAGCTATGACTAAGCATTAGTTGTTAATGCGAAACGCGTCAGCTGTCTATCCCACTGTATGCTGTTGTGTGCTGTGCATTTTTTCCTTTTTACAATAAAGAGCACGTCTTTTTTCAACAAGACTTTTTGGAGTGCGGCTGTCCATCCATTCTCCCACCTGCTTACTTTCTAAGTAACTGACCCCAATTAGGGGATACAACAAGTGATGTCAGGATACCTGAATAATATCCGTTTTCTGGGTAAGTGACTCCAATGTAGCCATTGTTCGAAAGCTGGACACCTAAAATTTTCCAAAAATGTAAGCCTCCAATTTTTTTATTACAGGTTTCCTTTAATAGTTGTTTCCTGTCAATTGTTATAAAAGGGTTATGTTGAAGATTTTTACAACACATGGTAAAAGGCCCAGAAGCAAAAATTGTATGTCATATGTCGCATCATTTTTTTAATCATTGAATATAGACAAACAGGCCTTCCCGAGGCATTTTGCTATGAAACCTGCAGGGACCCCCGTTCAGAACACTGTTTAGTATCGACACTCATTTTTATCCTCTCTTGCATGAAATGTTGAATATTCTATTAGTTTGTTTAAAGGGCAAAGCAGCTTCAAATAGAAGTCTTCTGTGTCAGGGCAGGGATGACCTTGGACTTACAGAAAGGTTATTGTAGAACATGGTATATTTATAATCCATAATTATTTATTTAAAACAAGAGGGACATTGATGGCAGCAGTCATGAATTTTTACTGTATGTAACTAGCAGATTTAGAACGTCAGGTTTTCCACATTGGTCCTTATAAATAATCTATTTTCAGGATGTGAAACCTATTTTCTTGATTTCTGTGCATATTTAATTTTGGATAAGAAGGGACTCATTCATACTTTCAAGAACACTATTTCATTTAACATTCAGTATCAGAACTGCGCTGTTGTGATCTTCACAGACACTGATGTATCAGAAGTATTACTTCAACATTTCCCGAATCCCTAGGGATAACGCTAAAGGACTAAGAAGAAATATTAAGAAATCAGTTAGCTCTACTCCAGTAAACAGCTACAGCTGCAAAATAATTGATGTGGTGCTTAGCTGGCAAGCAGAACTGACTTAGAGGGGGCAATTGTAGTCCTAAATTAACGCTATGTTTGAAGAAAATAAATAAGGGACCTCTATCCAAGCCACATCCCAAAATAGAAATCTAGAGAAACAAATGCATGAGCTTGTCCTGCGGCTGATGGACTTTACTGGCATTTACTCAATTTTTGGTCCTGAAGAAGCTTCTCATTAGAAACAAAACACGCTGACCAGCGGAGGAGACCCAGTTTACAGATACCCCCCTAAGTTGCTGTTACTATTACTGTTGTTTGAGTGGGGAGGTGATGTACAGGTGTCTAATGAGGAATAGCATGTCATGTACACTGTTTTGAACCTTTCTTGTTTTGTGAGCGCTAATTCCCAAGTGCCCTCCTTTTAATATTTGTGTTAATAAATATTTGATACTTTAATAAAAATTATACCTCAGACAGGAGGCTCATATCTTATGCATTATCTTTCTTTAATAATGCCCATAGCAGAAATACAGTAAACACTTATTGTAACTTAAAAGAAAAAATTCAAAGAACTATCCTTCCCAGCAGTCCCTGGGCCAGCGTAGCCCCTCCCAGACTGTAATCTATATAAGGGACTGTCTGAGGTAACCTATTCCTCTTTCTTTCTGCTCATGGCAGAGCACACAAGATAAGTATTTCATGTACCTTTATTATTTACAAGATAGGTATTTCATGTACCTTTATTATTTACAGGATAGGTACTTCTTGTATCTTTATTATTTACAAGATAGGTGTTTCATGTACCTTTATTGTTTGATTGTATATATGGTCTCTGATACCGAGTGCCCCGGTGTCGGGTGATTTTGTTCAGTCTTGACTGATATGTTTGAGGTATTGTGGAACATGGGGAGTTTTCCCTGGAATTCCTCCCTGATACCGAATGCCCCGGTGTCAGGTATTTTGTCGGAATTGATTGTTCTGTAGTTTTTGGAAGATGTGGAATACTGGGGGTTCTCCCTGCTATCCCCCGTTTCTGCGCTTTATTTCTGTCTGCCTGACACCGGAGCAGTGTCAGGCAGATATGTTTGAGAGGCCACGTTTGTTTGTTTCCAATTGTTTGATTCTTTGCTCGGGTTTTTTCCCTTTCTTTGACGCCGGAGCACTGCGGCGTCCGTGCGGGATCCGCGCTGTTTTTCATTCGCTCCCTCGGCGGGCGCCATGCCTGGGCAACTGTCCCCCCCCCCTCCCTCCCCACGCTCCCCTTCGCGCGCTCAGGTGGGGGGCGGGGTCTCCGCCGCGGCTGCTCCTCTCCTCCCTTTCGGTGCCTCTCTCGGTATCGAGAGTGAGACGGGGAGAACGGTTCTCATCGACCGTTCCGTCCCTCACAACCTCGGGCCAATAAGAACTCCAGAGGCCGTAGTCTCGCGAGACTTCGCCTCTGGAGTTAGAATCTCGTCAGGCTCCCCTCACACCGCAAGATGTCCTTCCCAGCGTTGTCGTAGCCAGGAACCTGCTGCTGTTTCACCATGCTTTCAACCACTAGATGGCAGTACATCTTTTCAGATATATATATATATATATAAATATATATATTTCATTCCAATGAATCAATATCTAATAAATAAATAAATAAATAAATAAATAAATTAAATTAAATAATTTAAATAACCGAATCTACAATAAATAATTCAATATATACTCAAATTATATTTCTGGGGAATTTATTCCCTAGAACATATACCTTATTTATCCTAATAAATAAATAATCAATATGTAGATAGATCAATAAATCAATAAATTAAATAAAGAAATTATAGCATGTTTATCTCCGGGGAATTTATTCCCCACAACATACTCCTAATAAATAATGAATTAAATAACTATCTAAGGATTGAATGAATAAATACATTTATTATTAATGATATTATTATTAATATATATTATTACTTATAATATATAACTAAATCCATTATTCAATTTTACATATAATAAATTATAGATGGATTATACAAATTATATATTCATTATATAAATAAATTATACAAATATGTATAAAAAATTGTATTGAATTGTACAAAGATTCTACAATTTAATGAATATCATGGCATTGTTCATGCCGGCACCCCGGATAGGGTGGACACAGTCCTAGGAGGCCAAATCTCAACAGTGTTACACAGTTGCCAAAACTGATCGGTAGACCAATCTTTACGACCATGGCGTTGGTTACCCCCGCCTGCACACCATATGCCCGGACCATCCGGCAACGGTCTACCGCCCCTGAGAAGGGCTGGGCGTTCCAAAACGCTGCCACGTTTCTGTGGCCCTTGACTCCCCGACAGGGGAAGTAAATAATATGTCCCAGGCAGTACCCTACCCGGACTGCCGACCCACTGCCCTCCCAGACTCCGACCGACCCCCGAGCCTCGGGGAGATGCACATGCAGAGGCAGCGATCCGTTAGACGGACTAAGCCAGACCCATTCGTGGACTCTTCCAGAGTTGTCCGGGGAGTCTGAGGCGGCTAACACCTTGAGTCTGAGGTTGTAGATGATGAGAATGATGATGAGTGTTAGGGCAGTGGGCACATGGCGCTCTATGACGACGCCAACCCTGTTCCCAGGGTGACACTCTATGGATTCTCGTAGAGAGCCATTATAGATCTGGGGGCGATATGCCATCCACACTCCGATGACTGGGCACCTCCGCCCGAGGTGATCCAATATATCACATAATGGACCCGGAGATCGGTTGAAAAACTCACCGAATCATTTTCAGGGCGTAACCCCCTTCCTTTACCATTTATGGCTGTGCACACTCCCGAGGTGAACCCCATACCCTGGGGGTATCCCACCATACACGGGAAATCCCCCAAGCTGGGAATAGAGAGGTCCTTCGGATCATACAGACCAGGGCCTTGGATCTTTGGGACCTATCACCATCATCCCACACCTTAGTGAGCAGGCCACGCCGCTGAACAGCCGACTGACCTGTCCCAAATCGGGGCTGGGCCCAACGGGCGGTCGCCTCCTGGGATGCGTGGACACTACGGGTCCGACTGGACACCGCCGCTCGAATCTTAACGTGGCTTGTTCCCCAGCTGTCTCACCTAGCCGAATCAGACCCCGGTCCGACCACCGAGGGCAGGCTAGTCGGGATCACGCTGATTAAGATATTCCAAGACGGTAGGGCTCTATTCCATCCCGGATGAGCCCAAACGTCATCAAAGTCTAACACGGTACAGTGCCGGTCTATCAGGATTATAGGACCGGAGATGGACCTAGTCCCTCTTTCTTCGGTCTTCAGACCTGAACACCGCCCTAATAGACAACGAATTGCAGGGCCTCTGGTTCACCCAAACAATAGTGGAGACGGACCCGCTCTCCCCGGGTTTCCCCAACAACGTCTTCCTGGTCAGGAAAGGAGGGCGGTTATCGCCCGGTAGTAACTTGAGAAATCTCTCGTAATTACCGTATACAGTGAAGACATTCTGCGACACAAAGGGTGAGGTTGATTATCTACTTGGACGACCTACTCTTAATGGCTCGTACCCCTCGCCTGGCGAACGAACACGCCTCCGGGACAGTCCCCCATAGATCACGGGGAATCTATCCTCTCCCCATCTCAGGAGGTAGAGTTTTAGGGTTCTTGGTGGACACCAACCTAGTGCTCCTTCGGCTACCCATGACCACTTGGCCGCCATCCGCACAAGGTCAGTATCGTGCTGGGCTAACGACGGGTATCCTTACGCGGACTGGCTCGCCTGGTCGGCCTGTTTCTGGCGTTAATCCAGGCCATTTGTCCAGCTTCTTTTCACTATCGAGACCTTCAGAGTCTCAGTCCCTACGTCTTTGCCAGGGGCTTCACTGTGCAGACGTCGTCACTCTGGACACGGAAGCCATAATTGAACTACGGTGGTGGCTACGTCAGGTCGACAGACAGCACGGCAGGTCCACCTGCAACTCCACGACGGATTCATCTTGGAATAGGTTGCCAACCACCTCGGTTGGGGTACTCGATGCGGTCCCTCGTCCACAGGAGGGGCGTGGCCCACAGCGGAGTCTCTGCTGCACGTTCACACGTGGAAATCCTGACGACCACCTTGCCATCAGGACTCTAATGCCACACACGTCCACCTACGGTGTGTTCCTGCGTATGGACACCGTATCCGCGGTCCAGTACGACCCTCGCTTGGGGGGTCCTTGACCCAAAATCCTAACGGATCTAGCAAGATCTCTGACATTTCTGCCTGGAACGCGACATCGTTCCAGCTGCGAAATGTACCCCAGGCACTTCCGCTATGGTGTTAGATTGGAATTCTCGTTACCCGCCCAATTCCATCAACTGAAGACTGCACTGGTCAGTTTTTCTGGCCCTTGCTCCCTTATGGGATCCTTTCTCTCCCCAGTCTGTAAGGGGATCTGCACCCTCTATTCACGACGCACGTCCTACTTCTCTTCGCATGGTTGGGTTTTTGGGGTGTCGGTCACGGACAGCGACCTTTTCTTTTATAACGGGGGTTCCACTTGCCTTGATCTAGGCCTTGGGACTAGATATACATTTCGATCATCCGGAGGACTCTGGGTTAGTTGGTGATCAACGACAAGTTAACCTCATGAAGGCGTTCGTCTGAGATGACCAACTACCTGGTGGACTCGTTTGAGTCCGGGAGGTCCTATAGCTCCCCTGCGCCTTCCGCGCTGCGAACTCGGACTACCGCTCCCTTGTAGACTTACTACCGGTGGGATAACACCCATGGTGTACCGACTTAGTAAGCGTTAAGTTTCAACGCCCATCACACCCAGGGTATCAACGCTCTTGGGAGGTGATCAGTGGTCCTGACCACGCGCCAGGACTGGGGGGACAATCTTACTCTGTCGGAGGTTATTGTCGTTTGAGCTACTGCCCCCTCGTGTCTGATTCCGTCAGACGCATATCGGGTGTCACGACGTTGGCCATTCCAGGCGTCGGATCCCGCCTCGGAGAGTCGGGGTTTTTCCGTCGTGCGTAGGACAGCGGCGGGACTTCATCGGTTTTTTCTACCCGTTCTTCCCCGCACATCGTACTCCGTTGTCTACGGATTTCTTAGTCCTTCACGGTCCCACTGCGATCTTCGCATCTCTTCCTACTCCTCATTCCTACGCTAAACCTCAGTTTCCGGTTTCCTCAGCTACGCTAGCCAGAGGGGTACGATTAATCATGGAAATGGCAGGGTCTTACGTAACCCCGTTGGGCGCCCACCCCTCCAGAGGAGCGGTGGCTCCTAGGTCATCACCCCGGGCGGCTCCCTATAGGATTTACGGCTAGCGGCGGACTGGTAACCACGATTGCTTTCCGCCAATTCTGCTTGGATCGGAGGAACACATATCTATATCAATTTTGTAGTTGTTTCATTTGTTATCATCTATATATGCATTGTTATAGCTTTGAACTTGCATAAGATATGAGCCTCCTGTCTGAGGTATAATTCGAGATTTTCCTAGCTTGTGACGGAAAATATTGATTATATGAAGACAGGAGGCGAGTATCTTCCCTCCCGACCCAACCCTGTCACGAGGTTGTCTCTCTCTCATTCTAGACTGTTGAACCACACACCCTGCAAGTCGGAGGCTGGTACACTCCGGCAGTTCGTTTTCACTAACCCCGTCGGGATTGCTGTTCCGTTTCGATCCATGGGTTTAGTTCACCGCAGATGGAGGCTCCTACTACGTTCCAGATCCAGGGTCGGGATGCCGTTGACTGAATCCGTTGGTCCATGTTCCTGAAGACGACTGACCGGTCGGCTTTGAATGGTTTTGGTTTTCCTATAGTCCCCGTTGGGATGAAGGGTCCGGATGAAGTTGGTCCGTGTTGGCCTTGTCCTTTCGTTCCCTCCAGATTCAGATGTTGTGTTCCGGTCGGAAGGTTCCCGGCAGCCGCGGAGATGTCTAATTGGACTTTCAGTTCCTGTTTACACTAATTCGCATGAAGAAAGAGGAATAGGTTACCTCAGACAGTCCCTTATATAGATTACGGTCTGGGAGGGGCTACGCTGGCCCAGGGACTGCTGGGAAGGATAGTTCTTTGAATTTTTTCTTTTAAGTTACAATAAATGTTTACTGTATTTCTGCTATGGGCATTATTAAAGAAAGATAATGCATAAGATACTCGCCTCCTGTCTTCATATAATCAATATTTTCCGTCACAAGCTAGGAAAATCTCGAATTGTTTTTGATCTCATGTGGGTGCCAATAAAGTCCATCAGCTGCAGGACAAGCTCTTGCATTTGTTTCTCTAGATAGCTCTATGTTTGATTGCTGTCAATTTTCAATTTATTTTATGGGCTTCTTTGTGTTTAAGGAGTTGTAAAGAAAAACATGTTTTCACCTTAAAATCTATGCATTGAGGTGAAAAAACATCTGATGCTGCCCCCCCCCCCCCCGAGCTGTCGTTATACTTACCTGACCCCTTGAAAGTCCCGCGCGGTCCCGAGATCCTCTTCGCCGCTCAGCCTGGCCGCTGATGGCTAGAGCGGATGGATTGAGAGCAGCGCAGCCATTGGCTGGCACTGCTGTCAATCACATCCAGTGACGCGGCACGCCGAGGGGTGGGGCCGAGTGATACAGTGAGCGGCTATTGCCGCTCGCTATATCACGGGAGCACGCCCGCAATTACTCACCACCATGCGAGCTCTCGCATGACTGTGGTCAGTACTTGCGGGGAGGACCAGAGACAGCCACCGAGGGACCACAGAAGACGTGGATCGGGGCCACAGTGGAGGTAAGTATGACATGTTTGTTATTTTAAAGGAAAAAAATGTTTTCCTTTAATAACCCTTTAAACTGTTATTGTTTTTAACCACTTGACCTCCGGAAGATTTACCCCCCCTTCATGACCATGTGATACAGCACTGCATTATTTTAACTGACAATTGCTCGGTCATGCAATTCTGTACCTAAATAAAATACATTTTTCTCCCACAAATTGAGCTTTCTTTTGGTGGTATTTGATCACCACTGCATTTTTTTATTATTTTGTGCTATAAACAAAAAAATACCTGCAATTTTGAAAAAACATTTTTTTTACATTCTGCTATAAAACATATCCAAAAAAAAAAAATTTAATTTCTTAGTAAATTTACTAATATGTATTCTGCTATATATTTTTGGTAAAAATCCCAATACGCAAATATTAATTGGTTTGCGCAAAAGTTATAGGCCCAGATTCACGTAGGAGATACACCGTCGTATCTCCAGATACGCCGTCGTATCTCTGAGTGTGAGGCGTCGTATCTTGGCGCCTAATTCAAAGAATCAGATACGCCAGAATTTGTATAAGATACGACCAGCGTAAGTCTCCTACGCCGTCGTATCTTAACTGCATATTTACGCTGGCCGCTAGGGGCGTGTATGCTGATTTACGCCTATAAATATGTAAATCAGCTAGATACGCCTATTCACGAACGTACGCCCGGCCGGTACAGATAAGGCTTTTTCTGGCGTAAAGTTACCCCTGCTATATGAGGCGTATATGAGGCGTACCAATGTTAGGTATGGACGTCGGAACAGCGTCAAATTTTTCACGTTTTACGTTGTTTGCGTAAGTCGTTCGCGAATAGGGCTGGGCGTCATTTACATTCACATCGAAAGCATTGGCTTATTGCGGGTTAATTTGGAGCATGCGCACTGGAATACTTTCACGGACGGCGCATGCGCCGTTCGGAAAAAGCGTCATTTACGTGGGGTCACAATACATTTACATAATACACGCCCACATCTTCCACATTTGAATTAGGCGGGCTTACGCCAACCTATTTACGCTATGCCGCCGCAACTTTGCTTTGAGAATACTGCACTTGCCTGTCAAAGTTGCGGAGGTGTAACGTAAATAGGATACGTTACGCCCGCACAAAGATGCGCTCTCCTACGTGATTCCGGGCCATAGTGTCTAAAAACTATGGTGTATATGTAACAGATTTTTTTTTATTATTTTCTTTTTATACTAGTAATGGCAGCGATCAGCGACTTATAGTGGGACTGCGATATTGCAGTGAACAATTGGACACCGACACTCTGTGGGAACCAGTGACACTAATACAGTGATCAGTGCTAAAAATATGCACTGTCACTGAACTAATGACACTGGCTGGGAAAGGGTTAAACATCCAGGGTGATCAAAGTGTTAACGGTGTGCCTAGCCAGTGTTTTTGTGCACTGTGTTAGGTGCTTTTACTAAGGGAAGTGATGCATTTTATTATTTATTTCATCACCCACCCTCATCACTTCTACAAGTGAGAGCTCGGTTCTGTGTCTCTGTCTGCCGATCTACAGGTGCTTGTAGACATCCATTGCCCGTCACCTTTAGATCTGCTTCTGTGTAAGTATTCACAGTAGAAGCAGCCCACAAGCAGTGCACGTGCCCCTTAGGTGGAAGTGCAGAATCACGTATATATGTGATTCGGCACAGGAGGGCCACCCTGAGTCCCTCCACTCCTTACATCGGGAGGTGTGCCCAGCGGAGTCCCTCTGCTCCTTACTTCAGGTGTGCCCAATGAAGTCCCTTCACTCCTTACATCAGGTGTGTCCAGCGGAGTCCCACGCAAGGACGTCATTGTTTTGACGTGGACGTAAATTACGTCCAGCCCGATTCACGGACGACTTAAGCAAACGAAAACAAATATTGAAATTATACGCGGGAACGACGGCCATACTTAACATTGAGTACGCCACCAAACAGCAGCTTTAACTATACGCCGAAAAAAGCCGACTAGAGACGACGTAAAAGAATGCGACGGCCGCTTGTAGGTTCGTGGATCGTCGAACATAGCTAATTTGCATACTCGACGCGGAAAACGACGGGAACGCCACCCAGCGGACGTCGAAGAATTGCATCTTAGATCCGAAAGGCGTACAAAGACGTACGCCTGTAGGATCTAACCCAGATGCTGTCGTATCTTGTTTTGAGGATTCAAAACAAAGATACGACGCAGGAAATTTGAAAGTACGCCCGCGTATCAGTAGATACGCCGGCGTACTCGCTTTGTGGATCTGCCCCATTATGTAAGGATGGAAATACCTACTTCCCCATGTTTCTGTAGTTCAGAACCTAGCTAAATCAATAGTGCCACATTTGATGCAATCTGCTACTAGCATTAACACAACAGTTTTAAACTTCTCTTTAACAATTTTATTACCTGTTGATTCTGTCAGTAGTGTAATTTTTCCACTTCTTGCAACAGGCCAAGCTGTCCAGCAAAAATCACAGTTACAATGGTTGTGATAAACCATTTACAGTGTATCTACACAAAAAAATAAAAATGTGTTTATATTGCATCTTACCAGTCTTTAAATGTTTGCATTCTTTCATTTTAGACTGTTCTCTTTATTTTCACCTGTTGATCCTGCCAATAAGTCTGCCATTTTTGAACTTCCTTTAACAGACCAAGCTGTCTAGCAAAATGTCAGTTAGTAGGTTGAGACAAACCATTTAACACTGACAGGGGTCTTTACAATGGTCAGATTTTACTTTTTAATCTTTTTATTTTGTAAAGCCTTTAACCCAAAGGAAAAAACTGTTGCTGTAACTGCTTAAAAAGTGTTACCAGGAACTTGGCATTATTTGTTAGTTAAGTCTATCTAAATTTTCTAGTGCATCTAATACTACCCTTTTCACAGGTTAGCATGCTGCTGCCCAAGGGTGGCTCTGTTGGTCTTCCATAGAGTGGAGCCTTAAAGTGGTGTTCTCCTCAAAAAATTTAAATTAAAAATCGGCAGCTACACATACTGCGGGTGCTGGGTTTTAATAATAGGACACTTACCGGTCCTGGAGTTTAGCGATGCCGGCACTCGCAGCTGATGTTTCCATCAGCTATCAGGTGCGAGTGCAGGTTCCATTGCGGGTAAGGGTATCCAGCAGTGAAGCCTTTCGGCTTCACATCGGGAACCCTTCTGCACATGGGCGAGGCCTGTTCCTCTCTCCTGATATCCTGGTGACTAGGGGAGGAGGAGGTAGCCCCAGTCGTGATGTCAATAACTACGGCTGAGGCTCCCACAAGTGGGAAATGATACCTGTCAAAGACAGGTATCCTGTCCCCCCCCTGAAAGGTGCCAACTGTGGCACCAGGGGGGGGGGGAATCAGGTGGGCGGAAGTTCCACTTTAAGGTGGAATTGCGCTTTAAGACAGGAAGCATGTTACTGGCCTAATCACCAGGTGAATGTAAAAAACAAAATAGAATAGAATGCAACCCCCACATTTAAGGAAGTCATTTGCAATATATACATTTTTTGTTTTTGGCTTTAATACTGCTTGAAAATGTAGCAGTAGTCCCACTGTATCCTTCACCCCCCACGGTTTCCCACTGTGTTCTCCACTGCCCCATGGTGTCCTCCTCACGGTGTCCCCCTGTGTCCTTCACATGCCACGCTGTCCCTCTGTGTCCTCCACCCCCACGCTGTCCCTCTGTATCCTCCATGCCCCACGGTGTAACCCTGTGTCCTCCCCCCACGCTGTCCCTCTGTGTCCTTCATCCGCCCACAGTATCCCACCATGTCCTCCACCCCCCCCAACAGTGTCCCACTGTGTCCTCCACCCCCTCATGGTGTCCCATTGTGTGCTCCACCCCCCCCCCCACGGTGTCCCACTGTGTCCTCCACCTCACCACAGTGTCCCACTGTGTCCTCCACTCTCCGCAGTGTCCCACTGTGTCCTTCACTCCCCCACTGTGTCCCCCTGTGTCCTCCTCCCCTCAACAGTATATATTCTGTTTTTGTGCATTTTAGCAAAATTAAAGTGGGCCAGTCTGGATGATGTCCAGGCCCAAATTTTTGTCCCAGTCCAGCCCTGGTTGCCACTCGCGATTGTGCTCATATTCTTGTGGCACATGGTGATTAATCATAACGCCAGTCAGTAATGCTGAGCTGGTGAACATGAGTAAAGAGACCAGAGAAAAGTGTTGGAGATATGGAGCGAACGGTTGACGTAAACAAACATCAGTAGACCACACTAATTTGGGTTCAGTGTTTGTATCTTTCAGCCAGCAGAATGTAATGGCTCATCCTCACACCACTGACATAGCTCATTTAATTCATATATTAAACTCTGACAGGAAACACCCATTTAAAATTTGACATGCCAAGTGCTTAGGAAGAGTAACAGAGCACGTAACTGGAAAAATATACAAAAATATACAAAGAAAAGGCAGCATCTCCAGCTCCTTTCCTGTGTGGTTGACGTTAAGTATTGAGTGGCAAAGAATGATTGGACTTGTAGTTCCACTGCAAATAGCATCTCTCTATATAAATAAGCCAGAAACAGGACAGCTTGTAGTTGATAGCTTGTAATGTGAGATCAGAATAAATGGCATCTTTTTTTATAGGCTGGGGTTATATCCCTTTCAAATCTGTAAAAACAGGTTCATTTTAAGGGTTCCAAGGGACCAGAGGTAATTTAGTCTTCAAGTCTCATGTAGCATTGTTAGTTGGGTGATATGATTCTTTTGAAGAGTGGAAATACCAAAAAAATTACAGAATTGAACCTAAGTACCAGACTCATATCCAGAAACTAGCCCTTTCAAAATGAAAGGCTAGCAATGGCAGGCTATTCTCACATGAGACATTTTCTCACTTGGTGGGGCAAGGATGACTTTCAGGACACTTTCTCTAGACCAGACATGTCCAAAGTCTGGTCCTCGGGCCAATTGCGGCCCATGTTCCGGTTACATGTGGCCCCCCTGGTGATTTGGATATATATCTTTTGTGGCCCCCAGGGCCACCACAAAAGATATGTACCGTATTTATCGGCGCTGCCTCAGAGGGGACAAGGAGGGGGCGGGACGAGCGCCATTAGATTATATACTGGAGAATCTCCTGTTTACTTGGCGGCGTCTGTAATAGGAAGTCCTGTCTCCTGGGCTGCCATTGGACGACTGTTCTGTCTATCATAGGAGGCGGGACTTTCTATTAAAAAAGGCTGCCGAGTAAACAGGAAATTCTCCTGTATGTAATCTGTCGGCGCTCGTCCCGCCACCCTCCCTGTCCCCTCCGAGGCTGCAGATGGGCATCGATAAGGGGGCACTGGTGGCAATGGTAAGGGTGCTTTCATGGCACATGT
Organism: Rana temporaria; assembly: GCF_905171775.1. NCBI lineage: Eukaryota > Metazoa > Chordata > Amphibia > Anura > Ranidae > Rana > Rana temporaria. The sequence continues at coordinate 402,738,570 of NC_053490.1, forward strand.
GAGGCTGCAGATGGGCACTGATTAAGTTGCATTGATGGGCACTGACTCTTATTTTGCTTCACAGTTCTTTATTTAAAATTACATTTTTTTTCCCCTGAAACTTCCCTTATAGTGAAGGTGCATGTCAGATCCTGATAAATACGGTATTTACCAAATAACATAGTCCTGAGTGGCTCTCTGGGATTCATTGGGGGCCACAAAAGATATATATATATATCCAAATAACACGCCCAAGCTCATCTCTTCACCATACAGCCACAAAGGCAAGAGAATTCTTGTTTGGCCGTGTATTAGTGCCTCGGACGAACACACTTTGCCCGAATTTTAATGGATCAAAAATGTCAGGCAAAATGGTCGGCCCTCACACATGTTCACTTCATCAAATCTGTCCCTTTTTGAAAAAAGTTTGGACACCCCTGCTCTAGACTGCTTTCCAGATATTTTAGATAATATAGGAAACTCTTCAATAAGCCGTACTACTCATATTTGGTACCCTTATGGTCATTGAATTCCCTACTGTGGCATAATGAGAATAGCAATGTCCATCCTTAGCTGAACCAGGAGTAGATGTACCTCTGTTAATGTGGTAGTTTTGCCAGTCTGTGTTCTTACATCTTTGTGGTTGATGTATCTTTATTTACAGTAGTGAATACGAGCTATGTCTCCATACTTTGCATGTTGTAGCAGGCATATCATATTTTAAAGCTGTAATCACCATGTGTATGCATAAAAAAAAAATTCTTTTTTTTACCTTGTGGATTAATAAGTAGGTGTTGGATTCATGAAACAACACAGAACAACAGAAACCTTATACAGTATTGCATTATGTGATAAAATAAGTGGATTACTTATTAGGATAAATTTCATGCTTGTCATACACCAACTTTACCACAACATAATCTCCTATATCAGGCCATTTCTGTTAAGGTGTCTTATACATGGATTTTCCAAACACTAAATACTAGGGTTTTTTTCCCCTTAAAATCCATTTACCTTTCATACCCACATTCCTGTCTGTCTCCTTCCTTATTTCTTGCTATAAAATTCAGATTAGTCAAATTGCACTCCTACATGTCGTAACAGCAGCCAAATGAAATAATAATCCTAAAAAAAGGCGAAATAAAAGCAAACTCTTAAAAATTACAAGACACTGTAGGTACGTGAAATAAAATACACTTTACTCCTGGGACTTCAAAAGACTTCATTTTCATGAGCTGGCTTAGTCACAGCTTTGAGCTCTAAGTAGGGCAGTCGTTGTTGTTGGTGAAAACACAGTTGAAATGAAATCTGTTAAATGCAAATCCATAAAAATCCATAATATGGTTCAACTGAACACAAGCACTTTATAATAATAATCTGCCGTGTTCGGAAATGGAAGTAAATGAAAGCATCATGATTACCTAACTGAATTTTTATGCTGTTTATTAAAGTTGATTCAAATATGGCCCCCATCTGAATATTAGCAACCATATTAAGTTCCTTGGGTTACATACAAGTCATTTGTTTTTACTTTAAATATTATACCCTTTTTACATCATTTATATATCGCAACAGCATACTGAGATTCCATTAAGAAATGTATTTGGTGACTCCCAGAGGGCTCTAACTGAATTAAAGATCGTTCATTCCCATAACATTAGATTTGGATCCAAGTTTGTTGAGAAGTGATTGCATATTCATACTTGTTTCTGAAATGTGACATGTTTTAAAAATATCTGTTATCAGATACACTGTCCAGATTTTACATGAAATGGTTTAATGTTCTTTGAAATTATATAGCTCAGAATTTAGATTTAATGTCAGGTACATTATGCTCATTGTATGCAGTTCAAGAACTGGAAATAAAGATGCCAAAACATTTCAGGTCCATAACTAAAATACTTTTTAACACTAGTGTATAAAATTAAAAAACATCAAAAAGGAACTCCAGGGAACAAGTAAAACCACTAAATTTTAATGCTATCCAGAAAACATTATTCCAAAACATAACTTTTCCAGAGATAGCAAAAAACTTCTTACTGCAAAAAATGTGACTGAAGCAACATTGTGTCAGAATACCAAATGTTAGATGATGTAAACCATATATGTCAGTCAATAGCACTTTTAGAAAATCAAAATGGCAGAGCATAATGCGGAAAATTACAGGTTAAGACCCCTTTCACACTGAGGAGTTTTTCAGGCAGTACAGAGCTAAAAATAGCGCTGCTATACCGCCTGAAAAACTCCTGACTAGCCATCTCAATGTGAAAGCCGAGGGCTTTCACACTGAGGCGATGCGCTGGCGGGAGAGAAAAAAATCTCCTGCCAGCAGCATCTTTGGAGCGGTGAGAGGAGCAGTATGTATACCGCTCCTTCCCATTTAAAACAATGGGAAACCACGGTAATACCGCCCGCAATGCGCCTCTGCAGAGGCGCATTGCGGGCGGTATTAACCCTTTATCGGTCGCTAGCCGGGGTTAATACAGCACAGATAGCGGCCGAATCCCACGGCAATTCCGATGGTATAGCGCCGCTATTTTTAGCGGTGCTCTACCGCCACCGCGCCTCCTGCCCCAGTGTGAAAGGGGCCTAAGTGATATGATTTAGGAGCAACAGAATAAAAAACACAATGCTGTGTGTACACTGATAGCAGACACAAAGCTAGGGACATGATTTCTCTTGAAAATGTTTAAGGCTCAACTTCTGTTGATCTTTAACTGTGGTTTCCCCCAACAAACAATACAAAAACTCAAGGTTTAGGGTCCATTCAGCCTAAAGTTTTTAAAGGACATTGAAAGGTTTGGGACAAACCATATGACACTGAAGGGGCTTCTTACAATGTAGTACACAGCTGTAAGGAGCAGTTGGATTTGTGCTAGAATTTGAGAAGAGACCTGCATCTTTTAACTCCCACAGCTTCCCTAACACCAGAAAATTAAATTGCCTTATATAGTACTTACCAATTTCCTAACTCCATTCTTGGTCTCAGTCTCAGCTCAAGTTAAAAAATTTAGAATCTCATAAACGTCAATAGGAAAATGTCTTCAGGAATAGCTATTAATTAACTGTACTGAGACTTTGTCTTACAGGTGTTTTCTCTGTTTGCCTTGTATATTTGTAGAATTTCAAGAACAAACACACTACATTTTATATTTAATATAAAAAAAGTAAGGACAGAGAATTTTCCAAAAAAAGAAAAGGAAAAACTCTACATCACTACATCACCCATGCATAGATAAAGTATGCCTAGTAAGCGTTGTCAAACTCGGACAGGAAGTGTGTTACTGGTAGGTTTGCTAGGTGAAAATAAAGACAAAAAGCTTGAAAAAAATCAATATACCCTAAGGACTAGTATGCTGCAATGTATTATATTTTTGTTTTTGGGTTTATACACATTTATTCTGTCCTTTAAATAATAAGGGCTTGAAACTTAACCAGACTATAGTGTCCGTTTATGAAGCAGTGAATTCTATTCACTGCTTCGTTCTCCGGCTATCACAGTGAAGATTTTTCTCCTCTGTGTGCCGGTTTATCAAGTGGAGAAGATCGCTTCACCCTTGGAGGAGTGAAGTGATCTTCCAACGCTTCTAAAACTGGAGAACGGCCCCTGATACTGGAATCTCGTGAGACTCTACGAGATTACAGTACCAGAAATTCACAGAAACACCGAGATGTCAGTTTATTGAGCGGTGATAAATTATCACCACTCATTACACTGACAGACCGCGTGGTCAATGTAATTCAAATAACGAGTCCCCCTACATAATATATATATGTATACACACACATACACTATATATACATGTATATACACACACATTTTATATATATATATATATATATATATATATATATATATATACATATACATATACATGTACACATTATATATATGTATGTATATATATGTATACACATAAATATTACAGGGGGACATAGTTACAGTGTTGGGGGGTCTAAACGAGGTAGAAGGAAGTTAAAAATCTTCCTCCTTCCTCCTCAGAACCCCCGGGATTCTCTCTTCACTCCCCGCTTCACCAGCTCTGAGATGGTGAATCGGGGAGTGTAAATTCTGACACAGATCGCCAGTGAAGAGCTCAGATCACAGCTTCATAAACTGGCCGTTTCTGTGTCAGTCTATGAGACTTCACTGTGTGTAGAGATAATAGGCGGGAGAACAAATTCAAACACTTCTCCCCCGATTATCTCTGTTTCATAAACTGTTTATGGGCTGTGATCACTGGTGATCCCTGGGATCACCGCTCTTGACTGCTTCATAAACGGACACCTGTACTGAAGTAATCACTTTGAATTCCTTGAGCATCTCTATGTTCTTCTCCCTCTTGCTAGGACTTGTTTTACATTTAACTGAAAAGGGTTAAACTACATTCTGTCAAACTACAAGCTACAAAATACTTGTTGGCCATTTCTAAGACTGCCACCTTTTGTGCTAATGAACAATTATATGGTAGTCTTCTAGTCATAATTTTCACCAATTCAGTTACTTCCCTTTGGCAGATGAAACCTGAGAATGTGCTCAGTTGACAACCAATATATTGATTACCAAGATCTAATTAAATGATGGTAGTCCCAACAGAAGTACTTAAACAGGTGATCAGTAGTTGAGAAAGGAAGTGGTCTGGCGCTTTTTAAAAGTTGAAAACCTCTTAAACCCATTAAATATCAACAGGATTTCAACTAAACCCAAATGACCCAAAAAAGGGAAATATACCAACTTTTTGCGGTTTCATACACTGTTGTTAATTGAGAACATCTGACATTTTCCTATTAAAGGGATTTTTCTAAATACCAAGCTAAAGCATTTGAGGCTTTTATTTTGTCTCAAGTATTGTTTTACCATTCATCGTAATTTACTGACCATAAAGGAAAAAGACAATACATTATTTGGATTAAAGGTGTTGAATGTGTTCATTTCCAGAAATCTCGTTTGGCAGTCTTCCACTAACATATCATATTTTTATTTAAATTTCAAAATGTTGCCAATATTTTGTTTTATTTTTATTATTACGACATGCTTCTCCTCAATTTCAAAGTAATAACAATGTAATCTTATAGTATATTTACAGTTAACGTTAAATTAAATTAAGTGTAGTCATTTTTCAATGGTTATTACTTAGTCTCTGATTTGTTTAAAAAGTAAACTCTATAATATAATAACATAACTTTTAATACATTTCAAAACTTTTTATAAAATTTATATCAATAAACAGTCTTGCCTGTTGGGCACGGTGGTTATGAATTTGATTGATATAGAGAAAATTCCTAAATTGATGTCAATCAAAACAATCACTGGGGGCAAAGCAAAGGTCTGTGTAAGCTACACATGTAATTGTGCCACCAACACATTTAATAAAATAGCAAATATGAGACGCATGCCTGAAATTGCAGTAGGTAGAATGGATAAGCTTGAGCATAATTTTAAATCTGGATATCAACAATGTGGGTTTTGGTGGTCGTCTACTGACATCTGTTCTGTTATCCGTAATATCAGGGGGTGAAATGTTTGCCAATAAAAGACAAGGCAATTTTATCTGTTCATCTTGCTTCATTTTGAAATTATATCTGTTAATTTTGGTCAGTTTCTGACCATCTCTTATACTATGTTTGCAGTATCTGACCTTATTTTCTTATTTTTGCACCAATGCTTTTAAAGATTATACTTGTTCTTGGCACAACGCTGGTCATCTAAACCCTTTATTTTAGAAATTCAAAGCAAGACAATCAATATTAAAAGTTCATGTGAGGGCAAAATAAAAATAAATGCGTTAGTTCTCTGCAATATACACTATATTGCCAAAAGTATTGGGACCTTTAAATTGGGCCTTTACATGCACATAAACTTTAATGGCATCCCAGCCCTATCTGTAGGGTTCAATATTGAGTTGGCCCACCCTTTGCAGCTACAATATTTCACAAAGTGAGTACTCCCCTCACATTTTTGTAAATATTTTATTATATCTTTTCATGTGACAACACTGAATAAATTACACTTTTACTACAGTGTAAAGTAGTGAGTGTACAGCTTGTATAACAGTTTAAATTTGCCGGTCCCTCTAAATAACTTAAAACAAAGCCACCGCTGACGAAGTCCAATCGGACGTAACGTGCGTACGGGGAGGAGCGTTGTGACGTCACCTGCGTCCTTTCCATTGCCGTTTGCGGCTGTACACCACGGCTACATGCCATGTTTTTTTATGGTTTTAATCTCATTCGCTATACCAGACGGTAGTCCTCCAGTGGATTTCCCTGTGCTTATTGTCCAGTCCAGGATCTTTGCTGTATAGTGAACTTTTTTACCCTTGGAATAAAATACAAACAGTCTACACTGAGATCGTGTTTTCTGTTGTTTTTTCATATCTGATCGGATTACTTACCACTCTGCTGGATCCATCCGCATCGTCTCTCCTATGTTGAGACCAAGCTGTTTTGACAAGTTGGTAATGCTAATGGCCCATCCCATCTGATCGGATTACTTACCACTCTGCTGGATCCATCCGCATCTTCTCTCCTATGGTAAGACCAAGCTGTTTTGACCAGTTGTTAACGCAAATGGTCCATCCCATCTGGTAAGGAAGCATTTCTCTTGTTAGTGGAGGTTACAACACTTTAGTTTGAAGAGTTTTTGCTGTATCACTGGGTGTCATCTTCAGTTACTTTTATAAGGACTTTCATTGCGCTGCACTTACACATTTTTTTCACACAGCCATTAATGTCTAAACCGCTGGCAACAATAGTGAGTATACCCCTAAGTTAAAATGTCCAAATTAGGCCCGATTAGGCCCGATTAGCAAGTCATGTGACTTGTTAGTGTTACAAGGTCTTAGGTGTGAAAGGGGAGCAGGTGTGTTAAATTTGGTGTTATCGCTCTTACTCTCTCATACTCTCATAAATTCAACATGGCACCTCATGGCAAAGAACTCTCAGAGGATCTGAAAAAAATAATTGTTGCTCTACATAAAGATGGCTTAGGCTATGAGAAGATTGCAAAGACCCTGAAATTGAGCTGCAGCACGGTGGCCAAGACCATACAGTGGCTTAACAGAACAGGTTCCACTCAGAACAGGCCTTGCCATGGTCCACTAAAGAACTTGAGTGCATATGCTCAGCGTCATATCCCAAGGTTGGCTTTGGAAATAGACATATGAGTGCTGCTAGTATTTCTGCAGAGGTTGAAGGGGTGGGGGGGTCAGCCTGTCAGTGCTCAGATCATACACTGCACACTGCATCAAATTGGTCTGCATGGCTGTCGTCCCAGAAGGAAGCATCTTCTAAAGATGCTGGACAAGAAAACCCGAAACTGTTTGCTGAAGACAAGCAGACTAAGGGCATGGATTACTGGAACCATGTCCTGTGGTCTGATGAGACCAAGATAAATGTATTTGGTTCAGATGGTGTCAAGCGTGTGTGGCAACAACCAGGTAAGGAGTACAAAGACAAGTGGTGTCTTGCCTACACTCAAGCATGGTGTTGGGAGTGTCATGGTCTGGGGCTGCATTAGTGCTGCCAGGCCTGGGGAGCTACAGTTCATTGAGGGAAACATGATTGCCAACATGTACTGTGACATACTGAAGCCGAGCATGATCACAGGGCACAGGACAATGGAGACACATTATGAACGGCTGAAGCTCTCTTCCCTCATGGACTTACCGGAGAGCCGGGGCAGACCGGCCAGCAACCGTAAAAAAAGGGACATTATTGCAGAACTTGTCAAAATGGATAGAGCTGAAAGGCCCAGCATAACAGACAGGACACCCAAGGAAGAAAGTTTTGATCGGGCTGTTAAACGAGGACTGGCACAGTATGGTCCTAATCCTCCACCGGAGATCATAGACCTGGTTATAGCGGCTGTGGATGCCACTTGGCTACATCAAAGAGGTGCTGCAGCAGCAGAAGTCACAGCAGCACCAACTGAAGAGAGAGGAGAGGTACAGATACCAGTCTCCATGGAAGAGGAATTCAAAAGTAGGTTACAAGAGATGCGGATACAGCACAGAGGACCAGTATTAGAGGAGGCCCTGCTGGGATGGTCGGATGTGATTCGTTGCCAACTCTGGAAGGAAGCGCTAGCTCTTGAGCAGCAACACCAGGGAAAGGTCCTCCCCTCCATCCATGTAAGGTACTGGCCGCAGTATGACGCACAAATGCCGCTGTTGTGGGAACAACCAAAGCAGGAGTGGACAGCCGAGTTAAGCAGGCTGATCCGGGCAGAGATGCGGTCGGACGAAAGCTACAGAGCCCTCCGTTGGTGTGTACTGTATATAAGAAAGCTAAGATACCATTAAAAGTGTTCATTCCTACATTTTGAAACCAGTAACAGAGCTTGTCGGTCTCGTTATTCTGGGAAATGGAATGGGTCGTGTCTGATGACTGTCGGATAAGCTGTCATGGGGCGGTGGAATGGAAATCGTAAATGGTGGTGACCGTTACATCTTCCAATAGTGCATTTGTGAGGTCAGACACTGATGTTGGATGAGAAGGCCTGGCTAGCAGTCTCCACTCTAATTCATCCCAATGCTGCTCTATCGGGTTGAGGTCTGGACAGGCCAGTCAAGTTCCTCCACCCCAAACTTGCTCATTCATGTCTTTATGGACAAAGTTAGGAGCATGAAATGGTCCAAAATGTCTTAGTATGCTTACGCTTTAAGAGTTCCCTTCACTGGAACTAAGGGGCCAACCCCACACCAAATCCCCCCTCCACCAAATGATTTGGAGGGGTGGCCCAATACTTTTAGCAATGTAGTGTGGATGAGTGAGTTTGGGGTGCACAGAGTCCTGACCTCAACCCGATAGAAAACCTCTGGGATGAATTATAGCAGAAAATGTGAGCCAGGCCTTCTAGTCCGCATCAGTGCCTGACCTCACAAATGCGCTTCTGGAAGAATGGTCAAACATAGACACACTCAGAAACCCTGTGGGCAGACTTCCTAGGAGAGTTGAAGCTGTTATAGCTCAAAGGGTGGGCCAACTCAATATTGAACTATACGGACTAAGACTGGAATGCCATTAAAGTTCATATGCATGTAAAGGCAGGTGTCCCAATACTTTGGCAATGCAGTGTACGTGTATTTCCCAATGCTTTATCCCCTTACTTATCCTGCAAGTAGACTCAGCCCTGCCCAGTTGTCTTTATGTGTGTGAACACCCATACGATCCGATTCATGTCCGAACTGACGGTTCGCAGTGTGATATGCATGCTGAAATGGGGGTGTCATTAACAATGTATTGAAAAATGGGGGGTGTTGGGGCGCTTACCAATAATAAACTAGCAATAAAGTGCAATGTGCTAGCTGATAGTGTATACAATGATTTGTATACAATAATAAATTATGATAGTGATAAAATCAATAGATATACATATGTGCAATATTAGCAAGTGCATAAAGAGTTAAGTGCTGATAAAGTGCAAAAAACGAATTACATCCAATATGAATCATTGAGACAAAAGTCCAAACATAATAGGATTATATTCAAGTGAAAGAAATCTTCATGCAATTGTGAATAATATGTGTGCAGAATATAAATCCTGGAAATCCAAGACATTGAGCCTAAAGTCATATGATGTCCACAGGATAAAACTTAAAGTGCAGTGCTCCAAAAGAAATCCAAAAAACGTGCTCCACTCCAAGTGACCAGTAGTACCAGCCTCTCACCTCTAGGAGGCTTATAATAAGCCTTATGAGTTCCCACTGGAAGCAGCTACTACTGGTCAATTGGAGTGGAGCACGTTTTTTGGATTTCTTTTGGAGCACTGCACTTTAAGTTTTATCCTGTGGACATCATATGACTTTAGGCTGCATGTCTTGGATTTCCAGGATTTATATTCTGCACACATATTATTCACAATTGCATGAAGATTTCTTTCACTTGAACATAATCCTATTATGTTTGGACTTTTGTCGCAATGATTCATATTGGATGTAATTCGTTACATCCAATGCACTTTATCAGCACTTAACTCTTTATGCACTTGCTAATATTGCACATATGTATATCTATTGATGTTATCACTGTCATAATTTATTATTGTATACAAATCATTGTATACACTATCAGCTAGCACATTGCACTTTATTGCTAGTTTATTATTGGTAAGCGCCCCAACACCCCCCATTTTTCATTTAATTTAAATGTGTGAAAATTACTTAGTTGTGGCCGCTGCCTAGTTTAAAATTATTTGTTAATATTTTGCTTTTCACTATTTTTGGTGGACCTAATATCATATATTATTAGCTATTCTCATTTATTAGTGTGGTTTGCGCATTAGTTCCCCCCCATTGCATTAACAATGTATTGACACTCCCGGAAGTTCGCATATTGCAGTGTGAACTGCTGTGTGAGTCGGGTGGAATGCGGAAACCCTCAGTTGTTTTGCAGGGTTCCCACATCACATAAGTGTGAACTGAGCCTGAAGGCCTTATTTACCATTGTGGTTTGAGGTGGTAAAAAAAGACTGTTGCACCATGTTTTGCTGCCTGCCACCTGTCCCCCTAGGCTGCAAAGGCAGCTATACGGAGGAGAGAACATGCTGTGGGCCCCATGCTTTGCATTGTGCCACTGCAAAAAGTGCCCCCCCCATACATACCTTCCTCTATCAAACTATTGAATCAACATTCAGGACCCTGTGGATAGAGGGACAGCGTGTCTCCGCCAAAGGGAAATTCGGGGCTCAGGTAAGTAAAATGGGGGGCTGGGGGGCCAGTCACTGCCAAAAGTTTTTTCACCTTAATGCATAGGATGCATTAAGGTGAAAAAACATGAGGGTTTACAACCCCTTTAACACCTCTTTGCTTCCTGTTGAACGCCCCCTGAATAGTGATCTATCAAAGATTGCTCTTCAGAGGGCAATGTCAGTGTAAAGAAGCCCTAAATGCTTCAACAAAGCTGTTCGAGGATTGCTGAAAGCTTTGTAAAAACTTTGCAAAAGCTTGCTGTACACACAATTTTTTACAAGCCAAAGCCTATTTGAAAAGCTAATGTACAATGCATCCACATTTTGGGATTGGATGACACACAGGTCAAGTTAAAAAGTAACATAAGTAAAAAAACATGTAAATTAACAAAGGGATGTGGCAAAATACAAAATGTGATTGTGTGCCAAACATATGCCGCGTACACACGACTATTTTTCATGACGTGAAAAATGCAATTTTTTAAATTGGTCATTAAAAACGATCGTGAGTAGGCTCCAGAGCATTTTTCCGACGTGAAAAATGGGCATTAAAAATTTAGAACGTTGCATTATTTTTTCTCGTCGTTTTTCACGCTGTCGTATTTCACGTCGTCGTTTTTCACTAAAAAATGATGCTGTACGCAGATTTCAGCCTTGACCTTGTATTGTCACGCTCCATGAATAATTTATGCTATAAATAAAATGTATCTAAGCCTTATTTTTAGAGAAAAAGGATAAAGCGTACACTAATGAAAGGAGTGTTATACTAAAGTAAGAAAAAGGTTGATGGTGCATTTGTTACTGTACATCCGTTAGAATGTGCATTTGTCAAAGGGAACTGGTACATAATAAAAGATTGTACATTTGAGGTTTAATTTCTTGTAACAAATGATAGAATGAAAGTAATAAAAATAGACCTACTCGATTAGTAGAGTGTTGTCTTGGTTGTGCCTATGACCAGTAACAACAAATACCTGTACATACTTCACTTTGTGCTACTTCCCAATATTCTCTAGCACATTTTTGCCTTTTAGGAAGTGAATCTGTAAAGAGACAGATTAGTTGCTGGAACCTCTCTGCCAAATCATTAGAATCATTCCACAATATTACATTGCCAGTGCCACCTAATGACGGCAAAAGGAAGGCTGTAGGGGTCTGAGCTATCTACAGTGAAGAAGTTATGTCTTGGCTAGGCATTTTGTCTATTGCACAGATTTTCTTTAATGGTTCAACTTCATTTACACCTTTGAGTTAAAGTGCAGTTATGTTTCAGCCACCATATTTAACCGCTTGCCGACCGTCCACCGCAGTTTTACTGCAGCAGGTCGGCTCGGCTGCGCAAAATCACGTAATATAATGTGATGTTGCTATGCGGCCACTAGGGGTGCCCCTGGTGCTGATGCGAGTGCCCGGGGGACGCGATCACCGCCGGGCACCCGTGATCACTCGTCACAGAGCGAGAACCGGGAGCTGTGTAAGTAAACACACAGCTCCCGCTTCTTTCAGGGGAAGAAGTAACTGATCGCATGTTCATGCGATCTGTCATTTCCCCTAGTCAGTCCCATTCCCCCTTCAGTTAGAACACACTTTAGGGAACATAATTAACCCCTCGATCGCCCCCGAGTGTTAACCCCTTCCCTGCCAGTGACATTTTTATTTAAAACGACGCAGTGCCGAATCACAAAAAGTGGCCCGGTCATTGACCAGCAAAATGGTCCGGGGCTTAAGTGGTTAAGGACTAATAAGCTGCAGTACATTACATTTTTGTTTTTAGATATACTTTACTGGTTGTGGACACTGGACGTGCTACACTGGAAAAAACTCTCATGCCGCGTACACACGACTTTTTTCCGTTGGAAAAAACAACGTTTTTCTCTACGTGATCCCTGTCAAGCCTGCCTTGCATACACACGATCGTGAAAAAAAAATGCTTGAGAAAAGCGCGGTGACGTACAACACGTACAACGGCACTATAAAGGGGAAGTTCCATTCGAATAACGCCACCCTTTGGGCTTGATTATGAAAATTTTCCTTCTCATAACTTGCTTCTGAGCATGTGCATTTTTTTCCCCGTCGTTAAAGCCTACACACGACCATTTTTCACTACGTGAAAAACATCGAGAAAAAATAGAGCAGGTTCTACATTTTTAATGCCCATTTTTCACATCGTGAAAAAGACTCTGGAGCCTACACATGATTGTTTTAATGACCAATTTAAGAAATTGCATTTTTCTCGTCATGAAAAACGGTCGTATGTACGCAGCATTACTCCTTATAAAACATGCCAAATATGGTGCGAAATGTTAGTCCCAAAAGTGTATTTAGGTAATTAACCACTTAAGGACCGCCTCCTGCACATTTACGTCGGCAGAATGGCACGGCTGGGCACAAGCACGTACCTGTACGTCCCCTTTAAGTGCCCAGCCGTGGAGTGTGCGCCCTCGACCCGGTCCGAAGCTCCGTGACCGCGGCCGCGGGACCCGAGGACCCGATCGCTGCCGGTGTCCCGCGATTGGTCACAGGAGCTGAAGAACGGGGAGAGGTGTGTGTAAACACACCTTCCCCGTTCTTCACAGTGGCAGCTTCATTGATCGTGTGTTCCCTGATATAGGGAAACACGATCAATGACATCACACGTCCAGCCCCGCCCCCTACAGTTAAAAACACATATGAGGTCACACATAACCCCTACAGCGCCCCCTAGTGGTTAACTCCTAAACTGCAATTGTCATTTACACAGTAAACAATGCATTTTTATAGCATTTTTTGCTGTGAAAATGACAATGGTCCCAAAAATGTGTCAAAATTGTCCGATGTGTCCGCCATAATGTCCCAGTCCCGAAAAAAATCACTGATCGCCGCCATTAGTTGTAAAAAAAAAAAAATATTAATAAAAATGCCATAAAACTATCCCCTATTTTGTAAACGCTATACATTTTGCGCAAACCAATCGTTAAACGCTTATTGAATTTTTTTACCAAAAATATGTAGAAGAATACGTATCTCATATGTGTTTCTATTGTTTTTTTTTTTTCAAAATTGTCGCTCTATTTGTTTATAGCGCAAAAAATAAAAACCGCAGAGGTGATCAAATACCACCAAAAGAAATCTCTATTTGTGGTAAAAAAAGGAGGCCAATTTTGTTTGGGAGCCACATCACACGACCGCGCAATTCTCAGTTAAAGTGACGCAGTGCCCATTCGCAAAAACTGGCCAGGTCCTTTACCTGCATAAAGGTCCGGGTCTTAAGTGGTTAAAGGGCTATATGTGAACAATAAGTCAGTGTCATATTCCATATGAGGCCAAAATGCTACGCAATTTTATTTTAATCTTCCTCCAGGTGATATGCAGAGACCATTTAAGTTAAAGGTCAATGAGCTCTTGATGCCACCATAACTCCTTCCACTACAGTTGGGATATGCAGGAAAACACCTCCTCTCTATCACATAAAAAGGAAGCATACAACAGACTAGAGAAAGGACTCCTATACCAGGTCACTCCACATATCCTCCAGATTAAAGTTAGGACATACAAGTGCCAGAAGGGAGGGCAGCATAGTACATATTTTATTAAAAATTAGATAAGTGTAAAATATGCCTACCGTGTAAAACAGTGAACAATAATGAGACAAAAAAGGTGGAATTTCATATTTCGTATTTTAATGAGACACTGAATAATATGATTTGATTTTATTAAGACAAATTTTATTTTTAATCGTTAGGAAACAGCCAGAAAAAGTGGACTCTTAACAATAAGATTATCTTGAGGAAAGGCCAGCAACACTCTATAGTTTATCAGGCTGCAATTAGAAAGGTACTATAACGTAACCGTGTCAAGAGAGTCATCAACATTCATCACTGACAGCTTGCCAGTCCCCTACACAAAAGGGCGCCCATGTCGATGAAAAGCAACACTCTGAATGTGATTCATGTCGTCTCTTTTGGCTTGCTGGCAGAAGTCAGATGTATTTTATGTGTGATGAAGTTACTTAACCTTTTCATTTGCACTCACTTATTTTTTACTGTGGAAAAACCATGCTGCAAATTAAAGGTTCTCTTTAAACAAGGGAGCACTTGATTGCCCTGATTTTTGAATGACTTGTTGAAATGTACTAGCTGGTGCCAGCATGGTCTGTCAGGCATATTTTGTCAAATAACAGCATTTTACTCGGCTGTGATCACATTGAAAACTGATCCCGTACTTGCTTTTGACGATGGAATGTTAGAGACCTCTGAGAATTTTCAATCTGGAATGAGACAAATGAGAATTTAAAGTCGCCCAGACCTTGTATCTGAGTGGGAAGATTGCATTAATCTTTACTGTCTCAGTGGCACTCAGCCATGAATTTTTGAACATGATCCAAACCAGATTTAGACAAAAAAAGGAGCGGTAACTGCTGCAACTATGTAATACAGGTGCCAAAGAGTTGTGTGGTATATAAAGCACAGTTGAAATAATTGTGTCATAAAGCTATATGTGTCAAATAATTCATGCTTGTGGAAGCATTAGCTGTCAGTGACGATTAAAAATGCATGTTACATTAAGAAAGAGACAATCCTTCCTCTAATTCTGCGGTAAGGGATCCTGTGTTTTTGCTTTGTCTACAGAAAACAAGTCTTCTTTCTAATTCAGAACGTATCCCGGGAATAAACAAAGGATCCTGGGCCATTATAAAACTGGCATTTTATGGTGCGCACCACCCTAACTAAGAAGTCCTATTCCAGGTCTATCTGTACCCCCTATGACACTTCCCTTTTAAGTTTAGAAGATGCTTGCACTACTTGTTAAATCCCCCCATTGTATTTTCACTTTTTTTTTAAATCAAAATGTAAAAGAAATCTGCTTAATGTAAATATTAATATCAATGTTTATTAAAGTGGTTGTAAAGCCTCAAGGTTTTTCATCTTAATGCATTCTTTGCATTAAGGTGAAAAACCTTCTGTGCTGCAGTTCCCCCCACAGACCCCCCTTTTTCTTACCTGAGCCCGATCCTATCCAGCAATGTTCATGAACGCAGCGGCTCCAGCCGCTGTCTCTCTCCTCATTGGACAGATTGATAGCAGCAGAAGCCATTGGTGCCCGCTGCTGTCACTCAAATCCAGTGACACAGGAGCAGGGGCGGGGCAGATTTCCACTGTGCGTGTCAATGGACGGCTTTCTGATGGGGCACCCAATGAAGAGGAGGCGTCTGGAGCGTCGGCGGTGCACCCAGAAGAAGAGGATCGGGCTGTTCTGTGCTAAACCATTGCACAGAGCAGGTAAGTATAGGCATATTTGTTATTTTTATTTTAAAAAAAACACTAGGGTTTACAACCCCTTTAAGGTAGGGGGTCCAACGCGTGCCTGTTAACTGATTTAGGCGCAAATCAGGTCTGAATTTTTGCCTGAATTCGCACCTGAATCGGAACCAATGACTCACAGGACCCTTTCCAAATGCGGACCACGGCCGCCCTGGAGGTGTGTGATCGGGTCCCATTGCAAGCCGGGCACACTCTCCTGTCATGCGAATTGGATGTTGGGAAACCCAGTGCTAGTATTTAATATTTAATACATACACTGCTGAAAAAATAAATAAAGGAACACTTTTTAATCAGAGTATAGCATCAAGACAATTAAACTGGGATATGGATCTGGTCAGTTAAGTATCAGAGGGGATTGTTTATCATTTTCAGTGGCTTTGGTGTTAATGAAATAAACATCAGGTGCACTAGATGGGCAACAATGACCTCCAAAACAGGAATGGTTTTACAAATGGAAGCCACTGACATTTTTTTTCCCTACTCATCTTTTCTGACAGTTTTTTCACTAATTTTGCAATTAGCTTGGGTCAGTGTCACTACTGGTAGCATGAGGTGATACCTGGACCCTTTAGAGATTGCACAGGCAGTCCAACTCCTTCAGGAAGGCACATCATTACGTGCCAATGCCAGAAGGTTTGCTGTGTCTCCCAGTCTCAAGAGCATGGAGGAGATTCCAGGAGACAGGCAGTTACTCTAGAGAGCTTGTGCTGTGCTAGAGAGCTGGACAGGGCCATAGATCCATCAGCAGGACCTGTATCTGCTCCTTTGTGCAAGAAGCAACAGGATGAACACTGCCAGAGCCCTACAAAATGACCTTCAGCAGGCCCTGGTGTGAATGTCTCTGACCAAACAATCAGAAACAGACTTAATGAGCTTGACTTGAGGGCCCAACATCCTCTAGTGGGCCCTGTGCCCACTGCCTAGCACCGTGTAGCTCGATTCGCATTTGCCATTGAACACCAGAATTGGCAGGACCCCCACTAGAGTCCAGTGCTTTTCACAGATGAGAGCAGGTTCACCCTATGCACATGTGACAGACATGAAAGGGTCTGAAGAAGCCATGGAGAATGTTATGCTGCCTATAACATCTTTCAGCATTAAATGTTTGGTGATGGTGAGGGTCTGGGGAGGCATATCCATGGAGGGACGCACAGACCTTCACAGGCTAGACAATGGCACCCTGACTTCCATTAGGCATCAGGATGAAAAATTTGGACCCATTGTCAGACCCTACACCAGTGCAGTGGGTCCTGGGGGTTTCTCCTGGTGCACAACAATACCATGTGGTGAGAGCATGCAGCCAGTTCCTATGAAAATGTTGTAATACTGCAGCAGATATAAGTTAGATGGTGCTGGGCATGTAGCTGAGCCATTCTTGTTTGTTTTTAAAACTCCTCATTTAACATTTTATATAACATAGGGAGACAAAGATATTGGATACAACAGCAGGGCATAAACAACAGAGCACATGAAAGCTATGTTTGAGAGCAGTGTGGTAGTGTGGGGTGCACAGTCGGTAAAGGCCCACTGCAGTCTGTGTCTTACCATTCAAGGGTGTACAACACACCAGCACACAAATAGACAGGAGAGTGGAAAGGTATGGCGGAGGGAAGGGAAAAAAAGAATGAGGAGAAGGGGGAGGAGAAACAGAAAGGGGGTAGGGTGTTGGGAAAGAGGGAGGGGGCCAGGATACTAAAAACAGAAGGGGCTAATATAGGGACCAGAAGATTTGTATCTAGATCACAAAATATAACTGGATGAGGGACTCAAGAAGTCGCACGTCATCTGCCAATAGGGCATTATAGTAGCAAAAACACATTAAATGTCAAGTGAAACCAGGTATTCTTAATTTCTCTTCAGGGGCGTTAAGTGCTGTCATAAGGGGTTCCTTACAATCTATTCAGCAATTTTGGAGAGCCACAACATGCAGAGTGCTGGGATATTGACAAAGTAGCATTTCCTGGTAAGTGAGATGCTGAGCCATTCTTCTTTTATTTATTTAATAGGTTTTTATTGAGTTTTTAGTACAAAGATAGTAAAAACAGTACAGTTGCAACAAAAACAGAGGTTCCACCTAACTTAAGAGAGTCTAGCTCATCCTGAACAAGCAACATATATGATTATGTTTGTTAATGTAATGATACATGTGCTTGAATTTTTACATTTAACGTACAAAGCAGGCGGAGGGGGGATGGGAGGTAAGAAGGACAGGATAGTGGGTTAGTGTAGGGAAGGCAAGAGGAAGGGGGGTTATAGGAGGGGAGGGGGAACTAGGGAATGGGGGAAGTAAGGGGGAAAATAAGGGACATTCTTGTTTTAATATAAATCATCAAGAACATAGACACAGGAATTGACATCATAACTTTGTCATTTCACAAGAAAGAACATTAAATAATGCAAACATTAACCACTTAAAGTATGGACACTTTCACCCCTAAGATTGGCCTTGGTACCATATTAGTGCTCTCAACAATAACAGAGATCGCACAGTAATAAACAAGGCGTCATGAATGACAGCCTTGTTTACTACAGTAACTGTGATTTCTCACAGCAATCACATAGTACCAGGGCCATTCACAGTGGCCTGGTACAATGAGCAGTGATCCACAGCAGACACAGAACACACTGCTGCACAATCTGAAGAACGTGCACGAGTGGCTGATGCAGGACATATGGGTACATCCGCCGACATTGGTGCTGCTGTACATATATGGCCGGACAGAAGTAACTATGCATATACTATACCTGTAGGAATTCCTTTAGAATCTAGAAATCACTGTAGTAGATGCCAAGAGGCTGCCATTCTGCATTGTGAATACAGGAGGTTGTCCACCCAGCACAAGCAACTGTTAGTGATTGCTTTGCATCTTCTCAAATAATGCAAAGTGTTCATTGATTGGACAAGGTGGATAGTTGGGTGGTGATGTCATGAACTCTGAATTTCCCAATGAATGCAAAGTGTTCTCTGATTGAAGAAAGTAAAGTGTTTTCTGAATGGCGCCATTGTCAAGCCTCTAACCTCTTGTGTTCACAATTAAACAGAGCAGCAGCTTGCCACAGGACTCAAAAGTTAGTGGCGATTACTGAAGCAGCAGAATAATCCTTTAATACTACCACCTAGTGGCAGAACTACATGTGCAAATTTTTTTTTTTTATTCCTGTGTGTGGCCAGTCATCTACCAATTATCCAAATTCAGTCAGATTAAAGTCTTTAATGCTAAACTGCAGTGGTAGTTGTTTCTAAAGATTACAATTTTCAAAACAATTCACAGCTAAAGGTAATCCTGTAATTGGTAATGAGGGAGGGTTTGCTGCCCACATTGCTGTACATGATCAGCATGGAAGGTAAAGTGCAGCAGTAGTTGTGTAATTTATTTAACAATTCACAGTCAATGGTAATCCTATAATTGTTGCGGAGGGAGGGTTTGCTATAATAGTGTATATGAGAGGCAACATTATATAGTCAGCATAGAAGGATTATATATCTCCCATATTTTTTAAATGACTTATCTAGTGGTTGGGAGAGGTATGTAATGACTACTTCCCTGACAAGCAGTTGGTTCTGTATTGTAACAGCAGCTCTTCTATAAAAATGTGTAATATTCTATTTGGTCATGTTTGCTTGTTTAACCAATTTCTTTACCCTGCAGGGTAAAACTACAGGTTCTGTTTATTGGTGGCCCTACAAGCTACATACACTAACCATACCTTTGCCCCCCCCCCCCATTGCACTTTTTATTAGCGTAGGTGAAAGAAACTCTGTGTATGCTCCAAGCTGCAACTTTGAACTAGCACAATATAGGATAAAATAGAGTACAGGCAGTCCCTGAGTTACATACATCCAACTTACATACGATTCATATTTACAAATGGAGGGAGACTACAGGAAGTGAGAGGACATCTACACCTTGGAAGGGAAATTCTCTCCTGTAAGAGTTATCATGGGAAAAAGGTTTCTCAACTGAAGCTTTATCACCAATGCTGTTTCCATGACAACCCAAAATGTTCAAAATCCAATTGGCACAGGGATAGAAGTGAGGTGAAATCTTCTGAAAAGGTGCACAGACAGCAAAACAAACATTACAGGGGTGTTAACCCTTCCCTATGCTATCCAAAAAAGTAAAAAAAAACAATTTGGCTGGAGTTTAAGGCTGCTTTCACATTGAAGCGGGCGTTGACGGTAAAACACTCATAATTTTGGCTCCACTTTACCATCATTTTAGCAGCGCTATTCGGCTGCTAGTGGCTGATGAAAGGGTTAAATGCGTCCGTGTAGCGCCACTGCCTAAGTGCTTTGCAGGCGCTTCGGCAGTATTGCCCCTACATTTCAATAGGCAGGAGCGATGGAGGAGCAGTGGAGGAGCGGTGTATATACTTCTCCTTCACCGATCCAAAGATGCTGCTTGCAGGACTTTTTTTTACGTCCTGCCAGCGCATCGCTTCAGTGTGAAAGCACTCAGGCTGCAGTTGAGAAACCTTTTTCCCATGATAACTCTTACAGGAGAGAATTTCCCTTCCAAGGGGTAGATGTCCTCTCACTTCCTGTAGTCTCCCTCCATTTGTAAATATGAATCGTATGTAAGTTGGATGTATGTAACTCCCGTTTTTCAGGGGGCTTTACAGGCACTATTTTTAGGCCAAAAGCGCTTGAAAAATGCCCCAGTGTGAAAGGGGTCTTAGTTTAAATGTACCTGTTCCAACTTACAAACAAATTAAATTTAAGAATAAGGCTTAACAAGTATAGCAATTATACTTCGTCCCTGCATATGTGTCAAGTTTTTATTTACACATACCTTTTTTCTTTTGCAAGGTTGCTGAGCCTCCATGGGAGCAAGATTTTCGCCCCTCCATGGCAAACCTATACATGGCTTGGTGGGAGGAGCATTTACTTTTTACTCTGGAGAAACCCTTTAGGGACAGTATACACTGGTATGGTCTTTACAATGACAGCCTCCTGATGGTGTGGAGCAGAACAGCAGTGACATTGTCTGAGTTTATTAACTATGTTAATGACAATGCTTTGAACCCCTGGTTACATGTGACAGCCATACTATTTTGATACACTTTTTAGACATTACTCTCTAGAGCAATGCAGTCACTGGTGAAATGTCTTCCCTTACTTATCGTAAACCGTGTTCAGGCAATACCATGCTACATACCATTAGCTGTCATCCATTCCACACCATTTGGACCATACGAGTGGGGGAATTCACAAGAGCCTGGAAGAATTGTTCTATGGACTCTTATTATGAGAGAGAATGCCAAAGGATTACCACACGATTTAGACAATAAGGCTTCCCTGACTGGTCCATAGAAAGAGGTAGGAAAATTGCAGATAAAATAAAATATGGGGGCTCTCTTGAATTTTATCAGAAATTCTTCCAGTAAAAGGAAGAGGTAACGACAATTTGTAACAGTAGTAGTAGTTTTTGTAGGTTTGTCAGTCGCAGAGCTCCAATATGAGGAAGTCTTTTGTCTCCCAGTCTCTTTTCATCAGACACTCATTTAACCCCTACCTGGTTTCATACTTCAGGCTCTTTCCCATGTTTCCACATGTCTTGTTGATATTGTCACTTAAATGCTCATTCAAACATTTTTAAATCTGCAGTTACTGGGGAACAATTTTCTATAAAGCATTATATAAATTGTAATACAACCTACAGTATGTGGACTATGTGGTAGAATGCAAAACCTGTTTTTTGCAATATGGCTGCACAATCTGTTCCCTAAAGAGTAGAATTTCTGAACATTTCTGTGATTCACTTAATCCCAATGCCAATGCAATCGTAAATGTATCTAAACATTTTAAAGAACAGCACTTGGGAGATACGAGGGGCTTGACTTCTATTGGATAGACTGTATACCTCATGCTCTAAGAGTAGGAGATCGTCATCGGAAACTACTATCCAGAGAGGCTTGGTGGATATTTAAATTACAGACTTGGGTTCCACATGGCCTTAATTGTAGGTGGGACCTGGATCTAAATCTGAAGTAGTCCACTTATATCTCTCAGATATAGATTTGTTTTTCTAATGACTGCCAGTTATATTTCTAAATATTCTTTACTATCTTATTTATTATGCTTATTATATGTAGTTTGTATATATGCAAATCTCCATCTCATCCTGTTTATTATTAAGGGCTATTTTGGGATAGTAGCGTGATTCTAGGAGATGTATCAACTTAAGAACAAACCTACAGAGCCCACCTTGTTTGTAACCTATGGACTGCCTGTATAGTAGTCCAAGATTCACTGTATGTTAGACAGAAATTGCACTAAGCAGCACATATATTTTCTATTCTATGCTACATCTGTTGCCTCTACGTACTAATGTAAATTGATAACATCCAGACTGGCATATGCTCACATCTTAGGGTACTGTAAGTCAAGCCTCTCATACAGCCAGAGGCAACTCTGAGTATTAAATAACAAATGCTCAACTCTCTTTCACTTAAAATGCACAGAAAATATAATTGAAGTCAGATCAGCCTATAAATATGCTATAAGGTCCAGGGGGTGTCAGGGTCAGGTGTTAGTAGGAAGCGGTTGTCACTAACAATCATTGTATATCCAATAAGATGTCACTGATATGCAATGCTGCATAGATAAAAGTTGTCTTCCTCTCCCAGCAAGGCTGAATGCAAAAATCCAAAAATCCAAACTCCAAAGCTACATTACATTTCATGGTTCAGTTTATGGATCTTGCATGCATGCAAAGATCCGCACATGCACATGTACAATACCCCTGCAAGTACATTTCTATGTTGCATTGTAGGCATGCAACTAGAAAGAGTTTTTTTCTCAACTCAACTCTAATCTAATCTAATTGGGTTTTAATCCTACTTGGTATGGTAGCAATAAACCCCAAGAAGAAAATCTAAACTTTTCCTGCTTTATCCAAAACAAAAATATTTAAGTTTTAAAGATTTAATGTTTTATATCCTCCCTAACAATGCCATAGCTTAAATGTATAGTCCCATTTTCCTACCAGAACTTGGTAATTCTGAGAATGGAGAAATATACTTTCTTCAGCAATGCATTGCTTGTTGGTTGAACAGGCAATATCAAGGACTGCGCACTAATACGTGAGGGCAGGAAAAGGGCCCCTAGCCCTGTGTAAGCTCAGGGCAAAGCTGCGACTTACACATGGATTTTGAGAGGTTTCAATTGGCCAATAAGGTAGCATATAGAGACCAGAAGGTAGTAAAGTGTTTCCTTTGCACCTAATGGGAAGGGACAAGCCCCTAGTCAGTAAGAAACAATTTATGATGGTTGAAACTATACTATCGTTGGTGTCGAAAGTAACCATTTAAATCTACTTACATTTAAGACAGCCCTGGAATTGTTCACATAAATGCCTATAATAAATAATTTTGGTATTACTACTCAAGCTTTACATGTCTATGATTCAATATTTGGGACAGTGTATGTAATGTGTAGAAGAATATATCTGTTGGGACCTTTTGTTTATCCAACCATTCACACCAGAGTATTACGCTATTATTACATTTTGAAAAATTCCTGCCCCAGCTAAGATACTTTATAGGCATTTTGATAAATACACTTAGGAAAATCTGTTTTTATCATAGTTGAGTTTTCCCTCTCTCCATAAGAATCAGGTCTAGTGATAATTTATGTACTCACAGGGGCAATCTTAACATCCACTATTTCTCCAACAAACTCAATGAAGTAGGCTTTTTATAACTCAGAGCTACAAACACAGACGCACATGATGAATCAAATGATTTAAGTCTCATAGGATTTATCTAAATCCTGTTACTTAAAGTGTCTGTATCTGTCTATAAAAATGTAATTACCGTGTACACAAAATCCATTGAACAGCAAGGAGCTGCCACTTAAAGGTCATAAATGTGAGATGATCCTTTTCTCGCAGTTTTTTCTGTGTTTTATGGATGTTGGTAGGGGTGAAATAATGACATATGCATATATATTCAGTCAGTTTGGAACTGGGCCAGTTTTCAATTCTCACAGTAATGTTTCGTTTTGCCATGACACCATTTAACAGGAAACCTGAGGGATGAAATCAGCCATACATCACCCTTTGCTGTTATATTTACCCATGACAGTAAGCCACATGCATTAAGCAAAACGTTCATGGTGAAAACCAGAATCATGAGGTACTAACCTTCGAGAAGAGCTGAGTAGCCAATTTATGTTCATTTCATATTTATCTTAATTAAGGGGTGAGTGTACCTTCACTACATATATATTTATCCACCCTACTTAGCCCTTCTGACTTGAACTACCCAGACCCCCTCAGCTGCTAACTTAATTGAATAGGATAGCCAGACCTAATGTTTTACCCCCTCAAAGACTGTGCAGTGAACCCTCATAAAATTGTATATGGCTAAATTGGATCTAAAAGTGAACCTTTCAATGCAGGGCAAAGAAAAAATTGTCATCAAATTAACTCTCCCCGCACCAGCAGCATGTGCTCACCATTTCTTGCTTCCATTTGCTGGGACCAAGGATAGAAAACTCTATGTAGGCTCCAAAGAAACTTGTCAGAGCTTCCACAGAGATATGGATTCTTTCCCTGATCGAACATGACAGAACTGGGCCAATCATGAAGGCACCTAGCATTGTCACAAGGAGGAGTGGGTCATATATTGACCCACGAATGGAAGTGCCAGAAATTTCTCCTCAGACCCAGCAGAAACAAAAGAGAGGTGCAAAAACAAAAAGAAGAGGGAAACATTTTTCTGGGGAGGAGGGCCATTAAGAGACCCTAGTTCCTGCATGGACAAAGAAAATAATAAATGTGTCTGCATCTTCAAGACTGTGGGCCAGATTCAGAAAGGAGATACGACGGCGTATCTCCGGATACGCCGTCGTATCTCTGAGTGTGCGTGGTCGTAACTATGCGACTGATTCAGTTACGCATAGATTTCCCTAAGATCCGACCGACGTAAATGTCTTACACCGCCGTATCTTAAGCTGCATATTTACGCTGGCCGCTAGGTGGCGCTTCCGTATAGTTACGTGATGAATATGCTAATTAGGTAGATACGCCGATTCAGAAACGTATGTCCAGCCGGCACATTTTTTTACGTCGTTTACGTTAGGCTTTTTTCGGCGTAAAGTTACCCCTGCTATATGAGGCGTAGCTAATGTTAAATATGGACGTCGTTCCCGCGTCAAGTTTTGAAAATTTTACGTCGTTTGCGTAAGTCGTTCCCGAATAGGGCTGTACGTAAGTTACGTTCACGTCTAAAGCAATGACGACTTGCAGCATAATTTCGAGCATGCGCACTGGGATTTTTTCACGAACGGCGCACGAACGTCAAATACGTGGGGTCACAGTGAATTTACATAAAACACGCCCACATCATCCCCATTTGAATTAGGCGGGCTTACGCCGACACACATACGTTACGCCGCTGTAACTAAGGGCGCAAGTTCTTTCTGCATACGGAACTTGCGCCCTAAGTTACGGCGGCGTACCATATGTGAGATACGTTACGCCGCGCCGACAGATACTGCAATGTATCTGAATCCGGCCCTGTGACTTTTTTTGCCACACTGCACTGTGCTTAATTTACCAGTCATTTGAGACATAATGGGATAGAATTCAGAAGCTCTTAATATACATAGAAATTGTTTTGAACATATTTGCAGTACCTATTGATGCTCTTAGTGGGTTTTATTCACTTAATTTATGTTTCATACCAAGTTTGTTTGCATTTTGTTTTAATTTCTATTTGGGAAAAAAATTATAAAATGTTGGAACATCTGGCAAACCAGACCTTTTCTTGTTTTTTTTATCCATTTAGCCAGTAATTATAATGAAGGTAATACTATACTTTAATTGCTTGCTCTAATGAATGAAAATCCAGATCTTTCATTTTTAATAATTGCACAGCTGAGGTCATAATGTAGAAAATTTTCATAATCATTGCCGATGAGGCAAAACAGGTATGTTTTATCAGATAGGTGGCTTAACACCACAAATTTCTCCTAATTTTATAAGATATACTTTAGTCAGAAAACAATGAGTCTGTAATCAGAATATGTAGAATTTTGTAAGCATAATGTACATTTAAAAAAAAAGACAAACATAGCTAGATAAGCTACACATAATCGGCTTAATTAACTTCATTTATTACTGAAGAGGAGTTGATATTAGTAAAGCTATTTCCAGAAAATGGCAGCATATGACAGTAATGTTTTTCAGTTGATGCGGTGGTTGATCACTTGGAATAAAAATTTGGTTCAGTCCAAAGTTTGCCTGTTTGGGTGCTCTTCCAAATGACAGACTTTTTGGGCCAGATTCACGTAGCCCGGGCGCAACTTAACTTTTCCGATTTAAGTTACACCGCCGCAATTTCTCCAAGTTAGTGCCCGATCCACAAAGCACTTACCTGGAAATTTGCGTATCCTAAATCCGTCCAGCGCAAGGCGGGCCCAATCGAATGGGGCGAGTCCCATTTAAATTAGGCGTGCTCCCGCGCCGGACGTACTGCGCATGCTCCGTCGGGTAAATTACCCGACGTGCATTGCACTAACGGACGTCGCACCGACATCATTTGCTTAGACGTTAACGTAAATGGCGTCCAGCGGCATTCACGGACGTCTTACGCAAACAACGTTGCTTTTTAAACGTCGGGAACGAAGGCCATACTTAACATGGCTTAAGACAACTAGGGCTCAGCTCTAGTTTTACGCGGCGTAACTCGACGGAAACGACGTAGAGTTAGATCGACGGGCCGTTCGGGATGTTCGGAGATTGCCGTAAGTATTCATTTGCATATTCTACGCCGGCCGCAATGGCCTCGCCACCTAGCGGCCGGCCTAGAATTGCATCCTTAAGATCCGACAGTGTAATTCAATTACACCTGTTGGATCTTAGGGCTAGCTATGCGTAACTGATTCTATGAATCAGTCGCATAGTTAGAAACAGAGATACAATGGCGTATCAGTAGATACGCCGTCGTATCTCGTTTGTGAATCTGGCCCTTTGTTTTTGTATCTTATTGTTAAAAGGGGCTTCCAGATTCCATTAAGCTTACATACCCTCAAAAGTTTTAGGGAAGCAGCTGTTGTCCATATCAACATGGGGCAAGGTGATTTGTTAGGGGGGTCCCTGGTATGGTTCGGGGGGGGGGGAGCATGTTCATTCTTTTTATGGCCAGCCAGGCTAGCCATATTCACATAAGGGCACAGTATAGATTTTGATTGGACCTCACATTTTTTTATTGTTTTTTGCTTGGGGTTCCTCTTGACATTCATACCAGAATTCATACCTCTCATCAAGGTTCTGGTATGTATTTTTAAGGGGGAACCTCAGGTTGTTTTTTTTGCATGGGGTCCCTATTAAGTACTTGCCACACAATCACGTATATATAAAGGTGGTTATACCGGGGCCAGGGCTGCAGCTGTCAGCCATTACCTCAATATTAAGATTTTCAGCCAGTGATTTTCTATTACTTGTTTTTCTATTAAAAGTGATCAGAGCAGCTGATTAGCCACTGGATCACTTTTACAGGCAGTGGGAAGGGTTCACCCCTCCCGCCACCCGCCGATGCCTCTCAGGGCTCTCCCGTGTGATCAGGAAGCTCATCATATGATCTTGCGGTTGCGCCATAAAGTTTCCAATCCTCTCTAAAGGTCTAGGATACCAGAAGTGGAGAGCTTCTGTCACATTCGGTTAGGGCAGATGTCAACAACATTTTTCTTTTTTTTTTTAAACCATGAGATCTTTATGACCTTATGTCACTGTCTATTTATGTCACAAGGGATGTTTACATTCCTTGTGACAGCAATAAAAGTGCTAAAAAAAAGAAAAATATATTTTTAAATAAATTAATAATAATAATAAAAAAAAATGAAAGTTGCAACAACCACCTTTTTATACCATAGGGCTCTGCTAAAAAAATATATAATGTTCTAAGTAATTTTCTAGCAAAAAAATACAGATTTTTACTTGTAAACAAAAAGTGTCAGGAAAGGCTGGGTCTTCAAGTAATTAACATCTATACCAGATCCTCGTCTAGGATATAGGTCTGGCGGGTATGAAGGGAATCTCCAGCTGTTTGTATATAAACTGAGATAATTAGCCCAGAGCTGCTACTTGTTCTTTGTAAATGTCCATTTTGTTGTAGTAGGTTAAATACATCATTCAAATGCACCACTTCAAAACAGGTTAAGGGCATGATGAGGGGATTGTGTTAGGAAGAACATCTATTTGAAGTGTACACTGTATGTATAGCCATTTTTTTTAGCTTTGGCTAGAGTAGGAAAGAGTTAAAACCCCTGCAAGTTTATTTTTCAGTGTCCGTGTACTATTGGGAAAATGTCAATTTACTTCCGGTCACGGACGTGCAACACCAGGTACAACAGGATGTTGAGGCTAATTTCCCTCTTAGACAGTTCCCATAACAAGTGCCCCCATTGGATAATTTTCCCACCCCATCTTGTTCTGAGGACAGCTCTAAAATTTTAGATTTCCCTTCACTTTCTTTCTAGATGACAAAGGTCAGTAGAGAAAATAGAGCTGTTATTAGATACGGACAACAGTAAAAACTTGACTTCCCTACTCTAGCCAAAACGAAAAAAAAAGATTTTGTCCAAAGATACACTTTAATTCTACTTTATCATTTATTTTAGATCCATCGATCTAAGTGTAGCACTGAAATGCTGAGATCCAGCGACTGACAGCAAGATACATGCATTTCTGTCAAATCTTATAGTAGTTGGAAACTTTGATTGACGGTTCTTGTCTCCCTCTTCCTGTGCCTTTCTGAGACAAGTGTGGCCACATAAATACAAGGGGAGGGGTGTGCCCTCACAGAAAAACAAAGAGGGGAGAAGGTTGTTGTAATAAAGAACAATACTGTAACAGGAGCTTCCTGCGCTGTCCCTGTGTGTTCTAGCGTGGAGCGCATGGCGGGACTGCTCAATGACGTCATCGCGCAGCGCCATATGCGTTCCACCGTGGAACGCGGAAGTGCGCCGTAACCCACGGCGGTTATTTACGAATCAGTACTAATGCACTGCATCTGGTCCCTATACTTTAAACAGAGCGCTGTGCTGACTGCACACCATTCTATTATTGTCAGCCGTAGTTCGGCCATGCTACAACCAATGGTGCCATCATTCCCCATGCTGAGATTCTGACCAGCCTGCAACTCCTCCATCAATGCTGCTACACTTGCTGCAATAGACTGTCGTTGCCGGGGACAACCTTTGAGACCTTCCTTGCTGGCACCCTACACTACGGAATCCCTTGTTGCTACACTGAAGCTCTTCAAACAGATAAGTAGCAATTGTGTCACTTGTGGTTCTATAGAAACATCTGCTGCATACTTTCCACCTAAAACAATTGCTGATATTTATTATGGCTTGTGGGTGTTAACATACTACTTGGGATAGACTGTTGTGCCTATGACTTTGTTAAGGAATATCTTAAAGGGACATCTACTCTCCATTACCTGAACTATAATTGCATCTCATATGCAACTACCATTACCTGAGCTATATTTGCATCTCATATGCAACTATAATTACCTGCGCTATATTTGCCTCTCATATGCAACTATTAGTTGTCTTAACAACTCCTATTTACTACGTGCTTGACATAAGTGTAAATTGTTTATGGGCCTTGCCCTGACTTGCTGAACATGTTCGCTCTAACTTTTCTATGCTAAGGGTTGATGGTATTTCATACCAACTCCCTTAGTGGCCTGATACATCTCTATATGTTTAAGTGATATGATGTAGAAAACCCCCAAACTCCTGTTTGTGTCGAGTGATGCCTGGGGTCCCGTACTGATAATTACTTGCATATAGAGGTGAATTGGATTCTTTAAAGAGTATACTATAATTGTAAACACTAAGCTCTGGTCGCATGTTGTAATGTGTCCATGCTTAGTAGCTCAACGCCTTCCTTTATGTGAGACACAGATGATGTAGAGAACCCCCAAACTCCTGTTTGTGTGGAGTGACGCCTGGGGCCCAATACTGAATTCTCACATAAAGAAGTGCATTGAATTCCTTGCTAACCGTAATTGTGGTTCACTCCGTTCACCAGAGCTGTTACAAATACAAACACTCTCAGGCTAAAGCTCTGCATGTGCTGCTTGCATGTGCTCGATTTGTACTTAGGCACTTCTTCATAATGCTTTTTCTGACACTTTTTGTATACAAGTAAAAAAAAATTATTTTTTGCTAAAAAATTACTTAGAACCTCCAAACATTATATATATATATATATATATATATATATATATATATATATATATATATATATATATATGTATATATTTAGCAGAAACCCTAGAGAATAAAATGGCAGCTGTTGCTATTTTCTGTATACGTGCAGCGGTTTTAAATACATTTAATGCAAATTAACCAAATTTTTGGGTAAAATATTAAATATGATATTACGCCAAGTAAATAGATACCTAACATGTCATGCTTTCAAATTGTGCACGTTCATGGAATGCCGACAAACTATGAAACTTAAAAATCTTCAGTTTAGAGTTACGAAGGGGATCTAGAGCTAGAATTATTGCTCTCACTAGAACATTTGGTATGTTCGTACACATGTATGGTACAAACACCATTTACATATGCGTGTGCGACCTAGGTATGTGTTTGTGTCTGCGTGCGAACACGGGGGCAAGGGTGAGCTGTAAGCTGACTATACAATTATCAAAATGTGTCTGATGGTGTTTATAAACCTTGTTCAGAAGCGTGATTCAGAAATACAAAGTAACATTATTGTTTTATTCATATGAAGATCAAAGGGATGACCTTTGATCTGCATACAATGTCAGTTTACACAATCCAAGTCTTTTTTTTTTTTTAAAGTTAACCTCTTCTTAGCCCTTAGGCCGGCCATACATGGTTAGAATCTCAAACACTTTCAGCAGGAAGTGGCCGAGATTAGAACCCATAATGGGCATGCTGAATGTAGCAAGTTGATTGATCGATCAACTTGGGTAAAACCAGCAAGCGATTGCGATTATAGCAGCCGCTAGTAATAATCACTGTCTTCTTCTGGCGGGGATGGCATGGCTTCCCTCGCCCGCCCCGCCCAACCCCATACCAATTAACTTATTTGTTCTCTCTTTGAAGCTGTTATATTTATAAAGATTTCGTTTTTATTTAATCTATTACATTTTTTATTTTTCCAATTTTTTTTCGTATGTTTCATTAAAATTTGCAAAATTTAAGAAAACGCCTTTAGAAAAGCTATGTTGTACCAGGATTTTACCTTTAGGGCCATTACAAGCTGACAAATAATAGAATAAAACTGTTATTTTTTTTACGTACAGTAAAACAATTTTTTTTAAATAAATTTAGATTAAAGTAGAAAAATTTGCATTTCATTCGTTTTTTTTGTTTTGTTACCGATTTTTCTACATAGAATGCACAGAATAATAAAATTAGAAATTAAAAAATGGCTCTAGTTTATAAGGTATTCAGGTGCAAGAGATGAAAAAGTTGGTGCTAGGAGTTGAGCTTTAACAACATAGCTACAACAATTTACCCCACAGAAAGGGGTTATAAAACATTTGCTGAATTAGGTTGCAAATTACATAAGTACAACTTTTATCAGCAGTCTTATTCAGTTCCTTAAACCAATGACAGAGCCACATATGACCCAATAAAACACCAGTTGAGTATGCCTCATCTACAAACACTAACATATTACGTTTGTATGCAGTGACTGTTTTAATGCATTCATCTTCCCTCAAAACTAAATTGGATTTACTTTAAAGATATTCCTTAATATCCATGTTACTAATTATGTCCATGTTTATGAAACAGAATACTCTGAATAAATATACAGCGTTATCTAAGTAATCTTCTTGAAATATTTCAACAGCTTTTAATATTTTAAAGCTTCCATAAAACAGTTATAGCTGTTATTGGCAGAGCATTAGATGGAGTGAAGCTGGCTATGCTGTTTTATTTACTTTCGTTGCAGAGCTAGTTCCCCTTAAATAAAAGAATCATTAAAACTGTATATATGTCTGAACTAGATTTTCCTAAAATCTGTAAAGTATTAATAATATTAAATGGATAAAGTTTCAGATCTCGTTGCTCTGAATTGAAAGAACCCTCTTAGGACTTGTGAGTCTTGGATTTTAACTTTGCAGACAAGGCCTCCCATGTGGAGCTGCATGATGCCAAGGTATGAATGACATCAGTATAAGTATGCAGTAAAATATTATATCTTTGTAAATATGTGTTCTTTTGAGTAAGCATACTTACGCAACCTCTGAATAAAACATTTGTTATTGAATAACAAAATATTCTTTATGTAGGAGGAGAATATATGTAACATAATTCCTAGAAACCTGAAGTGACATTTTAGGCAAACTTAAAAACAACTTTAACTTTTATATTTGACTGCAGACCAGAAAGGCGAACTTCATTTTTGTTTCGGATAGAGTGGGGAATTGTAAGTGGAAATTGTAAATTTTAGAGCTGTCATAAGAGAAAGAGCCACGTTGCAATCTATCAACCGGTAGAAATGTTCTGATGACAACTGTCTAAGAGGGGAATTTCCCTCACTTTTGGAAGATTTCCTCTGGCCTCATCTGCAAGACAGAAAATAGAGGGAAATCTTTTGGTATGCTACTGGCCTGGCTAGTAAAACCTGTTTTGTTACAATTGTATTATTAAGAAAAAGGCCGTAAAGCCATTACTTTTCCCCCAGAAAAAGGTAGCAACTAGGGATGAGCTTGGGTTGGTCTGAACTTGAATTTGGAAGGAAGCTGTAACTCTCTGCCCCACATCTGCAAATACACATAAGGCCAGTGATGCTCATGACATCATTGACCCATTATGGTCACATGGCCATATTAGTTCAAAGTCAGTGTTCTAATATGGCCATATTATGTACATAATATCACAAACATCCTTGTCCCTTTGCATAAGTGCAGCTGCGTGACATGAAATGCCTTGGCTGTGGTTGACTGGATGGCAGTGGGTGGGAGTAACAGCTTCTTTCAATGTTAAGTCCAAGTTTGGACCAAACCCAAACTCATCCCCACTATCAATCCTACAGGGCACAGGCAAATTACCTGATAGTGGCTTTACCATTTTCATACTTTATGCAAAACTAAAAAAAGTTTTGGTTAAACATACACTTTTACTTAATACAGATTTGTATTAATTAAAGTGATAAAATGTATAGTTAATTATAACTGGTATAAATACATTAGGGCCCAGATTCTTAAAGGGCTTACGATGGCGCAACGCCATGTACGCCGTCGTAAGTCCTAATCTGGGCCGTTGCATCTATGCGACTGATTCTTAGAATCAGTTACGCATAGATATCCATTAGATCCGACAGGTGTAAGGCTCTTACGCCGTCGGATCTTAACTGCATTTTTTTTTTGCCCGATAGGTGGCGCTTTCGTCGTTTTCCCCGTCGAGTATGCAAATTAGCTAGTTATGCGAATTCCCGAACGTACGTGCGGCCGACGCAGTAAAGTTACGACGTTTACGTTAGGCTTTTCCCGGCGTAAAGTTGCCCCTGGGTCTATGAGGCGCAATCAATGTTAAGTATGGCCGTCGTTCCCGCGTCGAAATTGATAAATTTACATAGTTTGCGTAAGTCGTCCCTGAATGGGGCTGGACGCCATTTTCGTTCGCGTCGAAACCAATGACGTCCTTGCAACGTCATTTGGAGCAATGCACCCTGGGATATTTTACGGACGGCGCATGCGCAGTATGTTCGGCGCGGGAACGCGCTTAATTTAAATGCTACACGCCCCCTACCCACCTAATTTGAATTAGGCGGGCTTGCGCCGGGTGATTTACGCTACGCAACTGTACAGGCAAGTTCTTTGTGAATAAAGCACTTGCCTGAAAAACTTGCGGCGGCGTAACGTAAATGAGATACGTTATGCCCGCCCTAAGTTACGCCATTCTACGAGAATCTGCCCCTAGGTTTCTATTTATAAGGTGCATTAATAGCCAACATAGGAAGATTTAGACTGAATCTTTGGGGGGGGGGGGGGGGGTGAATTGCAGCACTGTGAGGCTTTAAGGCTCTATAGCAGTGGTTCCCAACCTTTGTTAATTTGCATATCCCTTGGTATTCGATTTCCATAAACTCTACCTCTCTGCAACCCATTTTCATAAATTGTACTCTTCATATTAGCAAAATGTTTATAGTTAACCACTTCAAGTCCAGACTGTTTCACCCCCCTTTCAGTCCTTCAGATTTCAGCGTTGTCACACTGTGAATAGCGATTACTCAGCCATGCAGCACTGTACATGATATACATTGTATATCCTTTTTTGAGACAGCTAGAGATTTTATTTGGTGGTATTCAATCACCGCTGGGTTTTTCAATTTTTTTGGTACATACAGGAAAAAACACCATGACCTTTGAAAAACATGCATTATTATTTTGCAAATAATTAATATTTCTTTATAAATGTAGACCAAATTGTATCCAGCTACATTTCTTTGGTAAAAAATAGCTAAAATCAGTGTATATTATTTGTGTATGTGTGAAAGTTATAGAGTCTACATACTATGATATATATATTTGAAAATGTAACAATCGTGATGTACTGAGTGATCATTTCCTAAAGCCCTAAAAATGCCAGGACAGTTCAAATACCCCCAAAAGACCCCTTTTTGAAAAATAGACAGTCCAAGGTATTTAGTAAGAGGCATGTTTTTTTATGGTGGTGTAATTTTTTGATACAATTTTTTTAGAAAATAAAGAAATTACATTTATTTTTAAAGTAAAGTAAAAGTATTTGTTTTTACAAAATTGTAATTTTAACAAGTTATTTTTCATATTTCTCACACACAGAATAGAAGTACTTACAATTACACCCAAAACACTTTCTGCTATGCCTCCCAAGTATGGGAATACCACATGCGGGAGACTTTTTCACAGCCTAGATGCATAGAGGGACCCAACATCCAAAAAGTATCTTTGTACTTTCAAGGAGCATTATTTAAGCATCTAATTTCCTGAATACCTATCATAATTCTTGGGTCCCTAAAGTGTCAGGAAAGAAGAAACACCCAAAAAATTAAAATGTTAATGTTTTGATATGTTACATAAAATTTGTGGCAAAATTTCACTAGGGCATTAAAACAGAAGTAAGTAATTTATTATGTGTAAAGTTGTATCTATGCTTCTTCTATATGGCCTTGAAATGACAAGTGGCATATATACATTATTAGTGCAAACACCAGTTAAATGTTTAATGACAATCAAGGGAAAGAGGCAATGTTAGGACTATGCTTTCTGTCTGTATACTAGGTAAATGAAATACATTCACATGGAGTTTGTCCTGCATGAGAAGCATGATTACATTTTCATATGCTGATCTGCCTAAAAACTGCTTTGGGTGCTGTCTTAGAAAGAATGTATTTACATACAAGGACATAATTCATGCTATATGAATTGTTGTGTGCCAAAGGTTATTTTATGTAGATAAATTAAACCATGTCCACAATTTTCTGTGGCATCATGTAAGCTGCTACAAAGAGCATTACAGCAGCATATTGGACAGATGTTCAGAATGTCAAGTACCCACTTATCGACTAATTTTCACTTCAAACATGCCAGACCTTACACAGATAAGCTTCTATGGTCAGAGAATGTAAGATGAGCTACATCCCTTGCCATAGGTCTTCACATCCACACATGAATAAGTAAGAAAGTATATGGGCTCCAGGAAGTTAAAAACCCTGACATCATGGAGATATTGTTCTTTTTACATAGGCCAATTCAGCATTTAGTACTATATACAGATCCCAGAGAATGTTTGCATTTTTTTTTTTTTACATCAGATAACTCTGCTAAACAAAACAGTTATACTTCAATGGCTAAGGAAGAGTATGCATCATGTCGAGATAACCCAGGGCTTTTAAAATTACATGCAAGAATATAATCCAATGCAGAACTTTATTCTGTATGAATTGCATATTGCAATAATCATTCCACTATGGCTCTGGTTTCCGTCTTGAAATGTAAATGGGTTTTAAAAATTCTGCTTTCACTGAGTACAATAAAAGAGCTTTCATATGTTATGTATTATGATAGCAAGGTTAGATTCACAGACAGTGTATATGTAGCAAATATTTATAGTATATGTTGGTGTTGCATGCATCCACAGTACTGCTTGTAGTATGGTAGTGTTGTATCTACAATACTGCAGGATTCAACCCAGATCTCACTAGAAATAGATAGCCCCAAAGTTTTGTCAGTGCATGAAAAGTAATTTGTGCCACTTTCAGTAATGTGAACATTAGTGTGCTTTCTCATGCTATCTTGCATGTCTATTACAGATTGGTTCAGATTGGCTATGGAACTACGCATACCTGTATGACCTGGTCTCTGTGGGGAGAAAAAGGTAGGCCTGTCCCCGGGCTTAAGGAAGGTGTGTTGAGGACATTATTGGAGACAGACTGTGCTGCAAGCTAATAGCAGAGCGTTTCACCATCGCATCAAGCACACAAAAAGGCATAGCAGCAGACATCTCCTGGGGCATGAGTACGCCACTGGTCATTGGGGAGAAAGCCACTGTTCCTGGCCAGTCCTGTCGCCTAATCATTGGGGGGAACGTTGCTCCCACTGACTTCACTAAGCTGACAAAAGAGAGCAGAGGAAGACCAGGTGTCATCCCCCCGTGAATTTGTGAGAGGCCACTGACCAAACCCTACTGCACCCCATTAAAGCAGAGCAGTATTTTTTCCTCCCTAGTATAGAGTTTAGAGTTAATTTAGTCATTCTCTGGATCATATTACCAACTGTATACCATGATTTCTACTGTATATGTACATATATACAGTATATATATATATATATATATATATATATATATATATATATATTGTAGAGAGGCGAGCCTGTGTCACTGTGTTTATTAGCAGTTTAAGTGAGATTTTTGGAGAGGCAGGCATGCTGATTGCGTGCTGGATTCATATTAGTCCTGGGATTAGAGCTCATGGCTCCCAGTTGGAGATGGCTCCACCCAACAAGCAGAAGGTCTGTGCATGGGAGTCATGAGGACTCCCATCTTCTCCAGGAGTCAGAGAGACTGCAGGGGGCATCCAGAGCATACATGATTGCAGGACGCTTACTTAGTTTACTTAGGGGTGTACTCACTTTTGTTGCCAGCGGTTTAGACATTATTGGCTGTGTGTTGAGTTATTTCGAGGGGACAGCAAATTTACAGTCCATAAACATCAAAGGAAGGTGCTACTACCCCAAATTATTGAAACTCCTCCTGAGCTGTTGGGTGCAGGATGTGCAGTTGCTCAGCTGCCAAAGTGATGAATGGATAAAGGATAATGTGAACAAGGCCGTTGCGGCTGAAACCCGTCTACCTCTGCTGTACTTTTATCTTTATGGAGATACAATAAATTTGGACTGATTTAAAGAGCATGTATGGAGTTGCGGATTGTCCTTTATCCATTCGGAAAATGTACACTGTTATACAAGCTGTACACTCACTACTTTACATAGTATCAAAGTGTAATTTCTTCAGTGTTGTCACATGAAAAGATATAAGAAAATATTTACAAAAATGTGAGGGGTGTACTCACTTTTGTGAGATGCTGTATATATACACACATATATATATATATATATATATATATATATATATATATATATATATATATATGTATATATATGATGGTCAGAAGGACCAAAGGGTAATTATCTGAGCAGTAAAGCTGCCAAAAGAGAACCAGGAGGCTGAGTATTATGTTCTGTTTTATTGATGGTGGAAACTTCTTGCATGGGAAACTCTTCATTTTGTGAACTTTCTTTTAAACAAAGGTGGGCGGAAAAGGCCCTGAAAGCTACTTGCCAACACTGTTACTCACTGTGTTGGCACTACCAATGATCTACAAAACCCCAGCCAGCCTATATGCCAATATTGATAGGGACAAGGGCCCCAACACCACAACCCTTGCCCAGTGGTTGAGGGGGTCTGAAGGTGGGTTGTTTATCGGAAGCATGAAGCCCCTTTAAAAATGGTTGCTGAAAGCTGTCATGTTTGTCCATGACGAACACCCTAAATGTTCGTCATTTGGAGGAACATCTAAAAAGCTGGTGTTCAGTTTGACCTTACATTCAGACCCAACACCAAACCGAGAATCTTTAGGAAATATTGGACTTAAAGGCTAAGTTCACCTTTTGCATAAACTGACCAATGCACACAAGGGGCCCCAGTAGGTTGAAATACACTGTGCCATATTGTTGAAATATTGTTTAATGCAGATGCCATACCTGTAGGTCTTGTATGTCACCCATGAAGCCTGGCCAAAATACTCCCAATGTTACTAAGCCCTGGGCTATTTCTAGGACAGTGCACCACTCCAGCATTGCAGGATCAAACACATTTCCTGATTCTATAGCTATGCATATGCAGGGTGCTCTCTGCCATCACAGGAAAGACTTGCCAGTTGCATATCCCTACCAGTATTGTCATATTGCTCTTTTCCATCTCTTTATATGATCCACAACATAATGGCCACCAAACCTCCTTCTTTGAAGACTACCAGAAGAGATTTTCAATTTAGTTGTCCTCAAAGAAGAAGGCTGAGTGTCTATTTTCTGTAGCTTATGCCCTGGAAATAAGACAGAAAGTGGGGATAAAAACATTGGGAGTATTTCGGCCCAGTTTCATAAGTGAGGGAAAGGCCTACAGGTATTTAAACTAGTGGGGCCCCTTGTCTGTATGGACCAGACTTCATACTGCACCAGGATTTATTCACCTTACCAATGTTTAGAAATGATATCTGTTATTACAGGAAAAGTTAATGGTCTTTGCTTCCAGTTGGAATGTTATTTTTAAAGAGGATTCTATACCAACTCAAAAACTGCCCATGGAAAATAACAACAGATCACAGTGATAAAAAATAATGCAAACAAAAATATCTGCTGCGGGATATTTTCCATAGACCAGAACGAATAAATCAGAAAAAGAGCTAAAAACAGCAGTAAACAAAAATACATATATAAAAACATCAAACCAAATGAAATGTGATATGGTGTTGCCCTGACTTTTTTTCTGATTCTGTAATATGTAAGAAATATGTAGGTTTGAAGTTCTGTCCTCCCTCTGAATTTTCTGATCTGCGTGCCTCTTCCATGTTGGTGTGCCTCAGAGTATTGAAACCAGAAACAACTAAGCAACAAACATTTTCAGAGTTCAGCAATGGCAGTCTACATAATCCTCTCTGTATGTAGGTAAGGGTTAAAAGCCCTTCTGGGAAATTTCCCTTCACTTTGTGTGTCAGAGATGCAACAGGATGTTAGAGGAAATCTTCCAAAGTGAAGGAAATCCACATTAATTTTCCCTTTACCTCTTGTTCTAGGGACATCTTTAAACTGTTGAATTTCCTCTTACTTTCTTTTTCGACAACTATGGTCATCAGAATAAATAAAGTGTACTTATCTCCACAATGGGGACATTGACAGCAATAAAAAATTGACAACATTTCGATTCCTTCCCCACTATATTCAAAACAAAAAAAAAAAAAGATTTTGCCTAGATATATATTTTAATTTGCCCAGGTTCACACTATGAATCACACAGGAATTCCGTGTGGTGCAATTTGAGTCCATTCATTTTAAATGGGCTCAAATTGCACTGTATCGCACTAAAAGTAGTGTATGCACTATTATTGGAAATGCAATGCAATCAGATTGAATGGTACTAAATTACTGGTCTGGTGCAAGCAAATGACCCGCGTTTGGAGTGTTGCTAGTAGGAGGTATGTGATCATTTTATATACAGAGTAAAGAGTGCTTAAAGCGTTACTAAAGGATTTTTTTTTTTTTTAAATAACAAACATGTCATACTTACCTCCACTGTGCAGTTCGTTTTGCACAGAGTGGCCCAGATCCATGTCTTCTGTTGTCCCTCGGCTATGGGGCCTTCTGGGGTCCCTCGGCGGCTGTCTCTGGTCCTCCCCACAATTAGTCACCACAGTCATGCGAGAGCTCGCATGGTGGTCACTAATTGCGGGCGCGCTCCCGTGATACAACGAGTGCGGCCATAGCCACTCACTGTATCACTTGGCCCTGCCCCTCGGTGCGCGGCATCACTGTATGTGATTGACAGCAGCGCCAGCCAATGGCTGCGCTGCT
The DNA here is from genome assembly GCF_905171775.1 of Rana temporaria. Lineage (NCBI taxonomy): Eukaryota > Metazoa > Chordata > Amphibia > Anura > Ranidae > Rana > Rana temporaria. The sequence goes on from NC_053490.1 coordinate 402,778,656, forward strand.
CTCAATCCATCCGCTCTAGCCAATCAGCGGCCAGGCTGAGTGGCGAAGAGGATCGCGGGACCGCGCGCGGGACTTTCGAGGGGTCAGGTAAGTATAAGGGGGGCTCTGGGGGGGCTGGCAACGATCAGATATTTTTTCACCTTAATGCATAGATTGCATTAAGGTGAAAAAACCTTTTCCTTTACAACTCCTTTAATTAAGGTGTTTTGGAATGGGACACATCATCAAAGTAAAACCAGAACTTTTTGGCCATTAGACTTTTGATATTACAATTTTTCCCTATCAGTTTCAAGAAGTGTGAAATATGTGTGTAAGGCCTTGTACACACGACCGAACATGTCTGCTGAAACTGGTCCGCTGACCAGTTTCAGCAGACATGTTCGGTCGTGTGTACGGCCGACCGGACAAATGTCCGGCGGATCGGACAGGTTTCCAGCGGACAAATGTTTCTTAGCATGCTAAGTAACATGTCTGCTGGAAGCCTGTCCGTCGGACATGTTCGGTCGTCTGTACAACTTACCGGACATGTCCGCTGGGCCGCCATCCCTCGCATGCGTCAAAGTGATTCGACGCATGCGTGGAAGCATTGACCTTCCAGGGTCGCGCACGTCGCCGCTTCATCGTCGCGGCGATGGCGCGGCCACGTCACCGCGCTGTCTGTCTGCGCGGATTTCGGTTTGATGGTGTGTACAACCATCAGACCGAAATCTCTGAGCGGACATGTCCGATGAAAACGGTCCGGCGGACCGTTTTCATTGGACTGTTCGCTCGTCTGTACGGGGCCTAAGCGTTGCTGTAACAGGGCTGTCAGTATTAATATTCAGAAAACTCTGAAATATCTTTAAGATGAACTTAGCACTATGCATTAGTTCATATAGTGGAGTTACTAATTGTGACGTAGCCTTTGGGTTTTCACGCCTACAATTCCAAATCACACTACTAATCACAGTGCCGAAAGATACTGCCACAAGAATTAGTTTTACATATATAACGCAGGTTAGATGTCTTGTTAAACACTTAAGGATCAGAAAATTTAAAGGATCAAAGCATTTTTTTTAGGTGATGGAGTTGTAACAGTGTTGCTCTTTTGATTTTTAGTCTATTTTTTTATTTTCAGAACAGGCAGAGCTTTCTTTCAGTTTTATACAGCAAATAATATTTTAAGTATAAACACCCAATTTGTCTATATGTTTTGAGTTATTGTATATAGTATATAAATAGTGGTGTATACTAGATATCGTATGCATTTTTTTTCATATCAGAATCAGAAAATGTAGTATAATTTTACAATTAAAACCATAAAACAAAATGCAGATGTAGCCCATCACAACAAAATACATTACAACACATACATATCATAATAAATAAATACTGTGTATTTAAAGTGATTCTAAAGCCTTATGTCGCGTACACACGATCGGTCAAACCGATGAGAACGTTCTGATGGACCGTTTTCATCGGACCAAACCGATCGTGTGTAGGCCTCATCGGTTATTTATCCATAGGTTAAAAAAAAGCAATCTTGTCTTAAATTAAAAATTTAAAAATCCATGCATGATCAGAATCAAGTCGACGCATGCTTGGAACCATTGAACTTTGTTTTTTTCAGCACGTCGTTGTGTTTTACGTCACCGCGTTCTGACACGATCGTTTTTTTTAACTGATGGTGTGTAGGCACGACTGACCATCAGTCAGCTTCATCGGTTAACCGATGAAAACGGTCCATCAGACTCTTTTCATCGGATGGACCGATTGTGTGTACAGGGCTTTAAGGTTTTTCATTTTCATTCATTCTATGCATTATTTATATGCATTAATGTCTAAAACCATCTGCGCTGCAGCTGACCCACTTACCTGTGCCCAATCTGATCCAGCGATGTGCATGAGCAGCTCCCATTGCTGTCTCTCTCCTCATTGGACAGGTTGATAGCAGCGGGAGTGATCACCACCATTAGTAGAGTAGTAGTATAAACAAAAAGAAATTCCAATATATATATATATATATATATATATATATATATATATATATATATATATATATATATATATATATATATATATATATATATATATACCATAGTTTGTAGCCACTTAAACTTTCACGCAAACCAATCACGTCTTATTGGGATTTTTTTTACCGAAGACATGTAGCAGAATACATTTTGACCTAAATCTATCAAGTAATTAGATTTTCTTGGATATGTTTTATAACAGAAAATAGAAAATATTAGCCGGATTCACAAAGACTTACGCCAACGTATCTTTATATACGCAGCGTAAGTCCATGGATGCACCGTCGTATCTATGCACCTTATTCTTGTAATAAGATAAGCCTGAATAAAGTTCAATGCTTCCGAGCATGCGTGGATTTTTCTCCGATGGAGTTCCACACAGACGATCTGATTTTTCTATCGTTTTTTTTTTATCCATAGGAAAAATTTAAAACAAGACCGATGGGGCCCATACACGATCAGTTTGTCCGATGAAAACAGTCCTGTTTTCATCAGACAAACCGATAGTGTGTACAGGGCTTAAGAAAATGAATAGGAAAAGGAGAAAGAAATGTATTGATAATACTGTTCTGTCGAAAAGTGAAATGGGTCAAACTGACTCGGAACATGATTGGAAGGGTGAACTACTGAGGGTCACACAGAAGGAGCAAGAATCTGACAACACACCAGTCTGACATGCCTGGCTACGAGAATATCCATCACAATGATGGACCAATAGAGAGGCAATACTAAACCTTTCTAGCTCAAAGTTTGCATAAATTAATTTGTTGGGGTTTTTGTAGTTATTTGTAAGTACCTTTGGGTGTCCATTTTACCTCCACTAGTAGACGTGATATCTAACTGCAACTATTCTCTCTCTGAAGTGTTTAGAAAGATTTATCTGTATAATTCAGTTTTAAAAAAAGCAACTTTTTAACTTTGAAAGTTCCCGTGTAAAAACATAACTATTACTTTTTACCAAACAAAAATAAATTGAAAGCCGTTTTTTTATGTGTTCATAGGAGCCATTTTAGACTGTACTTGTAAACTATGTAGTTTGTGTCTGTGATTACAAAGAAAGGGCTTCTAAAATAACAACTTTTCTTGTTTTCTGCAATACCGAAGAAGTAGAACTGCACACTTACTATGTAAATGTAGTACAATGCCATTTAAGGACCCTTTCAATCTCTGGCAGTAAAACTTTATTTCTCTTCTTGGAATTACATTTTCTAAAACTTGCTGCTTTAATGGAAGTCTACAATGCATGCTGTATAAACTGCTTTCAGTACAAACATCTTTGCCAATCCAAGAATTTTAATTTAGGAAATTATATAGCAGTGGTTAGCAATGGGCAAATTGAATTCGATTTGCAGGCGCCTTTAGCAAACACGTCCAAAAATCTGAAACTTGCAAACTTTAAGGCAAACCCACTGAAGTCAATGGGATGATAATCTTAAAAATAAATTCTCTTGATTTTTATGGTTAATAGGCACGGTAATGTCAAAAAAAGGTCATGGGGAGTGTGGCACTGCCCTGGGTGATATACACCAATGCAAAAAAGATTTTAAAGTGGTTGTAAACCCTAACCCACCGCTTTATCACAGCTGGTAAGCCTATAAAAAGGTTTGCATGTAGGTACCGTGAATATCTCCTGAACTTGCACCGTTTAGGAGCTATTCACTGTATCCGCATGTGCCGACATCATTGGATGCACTGAAAAAACGCCACGTGCTGTTTCTTCAGCTGCTGTGCCGTGACCGGCAGCTCCCGCACATGAGTGGGAGTGACGTAATTTCTGCTCCAGCCAATCACAGCGCCATAGCCCACGAACCCGGAAATAACTCAAGAGAGACGATGCATACTAGCTCATTATGCCTTTGTCTTGCAGGTTTTTTTTATGGGTGTACAACCACTTTAAAAACAGAAAATTTCCTATCAAATACAGTGGAACCTTACGAGCATAATCCATTCCAGGTGAATGCTTGTAATCCAAAGCACTCGCATATCAAAGCGAGTTTCCCTGTAGAAGTCGATGGAAACAAAGATAATTTGTTCCACATTGACTTCTATTGCATGCAAAAGCCCATGTGGCAAGAGGTGGGGGGGGGGGGGCGTTGGAGAGACTCGGAAAGAGCTAGGATTTAAAAAAAAGTTGCTTGTCTTTCAAAACACTTGTTAACCGCGTTACTCGTAAACCAAGGTTCCACTGTACTTACCTTATTTTTCTTTCCTGATAGACTCCATGGCAGCATACGTTTGGGTTAGCCCTGCCTCCATAACTACCCTATAGAACACCTCTCCCATAAATCTTTGCTCTGGGCTACTGGTCGTGTTCCATAACTAGCCTAATCCAAGCATTGGGAGGGGACTCCTGCTGCCATGGAGTCTATCAGGAAAGGAAAATTATGGTGACATTATGGGGAAATAACTCGCCGGGTTGGAAAATGCTGAGCAAAGAAAACAAATGTATTTAACACTGTCAACTGACAGTACTTGCAAACCAAAATTGACAGATGATAAGGCAGCTGGTTCAACACAGTAGTGAGATTACTCACAGATTACTTCGGGAGCGACGCGAGGCTGCCCAAGATGTCGTGATACTCTGAGTTAAATGCGCTGTCACTGCCTCTGGAGGAGCAAAGCCCTTCACTTTATAAGACCATTGAATGGTCTGAACAATCCATGCAGCAATGGATCTAATCGAGGCCCATATTCCTCTGTTTTTCCCGTGGAGAAGGATAATAAGAAAATCTGATTGCCGAAAGGGAGCAGTGACTTCCAGATATTGTTTCAGGGTGTGCCCCACATCAAGGGGATGGACACCTTGATTTTCTGTTGATCTAAAGGTAGAGAGCACAATTTCTTGATTTGCGTGGACAATTGTGGTCACCTTAGGATTTGACCCCAGTATAGGGATTAACACTGCTCTGTCCAGAAAGAAAGTTAGAAAAGGCTCATTCAAACCCAGGTTTCTGATTTCAGACACTCTTTATGCTGAAGCAACAGCCACCAGGAAGGTGGTCTTGAGAGTAAGGTTCTTCACGAACAGTGGCTTACGGGCATCTGATCTGAGCTGGAAAAGGAATACCAGAACAAGAGGGAGGTTCCACTTGGGGAATGTTGGCTTTCTCTGAGGCCTAAGCCTGATAGCACTCTTGAAAAACTGTTGAACAAGAGAGTGTTTTGCCCATGAAACTCCTGAACGCTGAGATTGCCGATACCTGTACCTGTGAATAGGGGGGGGGGGATTCTACTGGGGAAGTGCTAATATTGGAATGTTACATGTGGCCTGTGGGAACAATGAAAACATGCACATTTGTCTACGGCAGTTGAGCTGTTATCAGAAAATGTTATTTTCTTAGGGGAATGGTGTGATAGTGACCAGGCTGCAATGGAATACATTATAATAATTCAATAGAAATTAACAATCCTGACAATGCATAAACTACAAAAGTTTTATCTGCATGAGCAAGAACAGAACTTAAGTCACTGCAAAGTCTGCACAGCCATTGTGATTGCAGTTTTGAAAATATTTGGATTTCTTAGCTGTAACACTAGAAAACATGTGACTAATTTCTTACTTAAGCAGAACAGCATAATTAATTTCCTGTAACCTAAAACTCTCATTTTGATCTCAAATCTGATACGGGGACATTAGAGTTGAAGTTGACTTTAGAACACTTGTTCATGTTCTGTTTTAGACAAAATAAATGTTTGGAATTTATTATACTGAATAATTCGAAAATAGAAACTCTTGCACTTTTTTAAAATATGGAACATGTTTTATTTTCTAGTGAGAATAGCTCAAGATGGCATAAACTCAAAACTGTATACAGTATATGTTATCAAACATATATAAAGCGCAGGCAGAAAATTAATTATTTTGTCAATGTGACTAACCACAAAGGCTCATTCATAGCTCATTCGTACTCATAGGGGTTTATGTACTAAAGCTGGTCGAGTGCAAAATCAGGCTCACTTCTGCATAGAAACCAATCAGCTTCTAACCTCAGCTTGTTTAATTAGAATTTGGCAATAAAACCTCGAACCTGATTGGTTTCTATGCCGAAGTGAGTCTGATTTTGCATTCTCCAGATTTAGTAAATAAACCCCATAGTGTTAGTCACATTTAATAAACATTTCAATCTAGAAGCATGCACAGTCCTATTAGGCAACCCAACAGCCAACTGAAAGAGGGCACACAGATGGCATTGCTGCTTCTAATTGCAAGGCAGCAGCTTAGCCTTGTCAGCCTGAAACAGAAAGTACTGTTACTGGAAGGATCTAAAGGCAAGACATTTTGAAATTCATAAAGAAAAAAAATGTTTAAAGGTGATGTTTAGCCGCTTAACCACTTGCCGCCCGCCTTATGCAAAAAGACGCCTATCAGTGCCCATCCATGCCGCCTATCAGTGCCCATCCATGCTGCCTATCAGTGCCCAACCTTGCCACCTATCTGTGCCCATCCGTGCCCATCCGTGTCGGCTATCCGTGCCCATCCATGCTGCCTATCCGTGCCCATCCATGCCACCTATCCATGCCCATCTGTGTCGGCTGTCCGTGCCCATCCATGCCGCCTATCAGTGCCCATCCGTGCCGCCTATCAGTGCCTATCCATGCCGCCTATCAGTGCTGCATATTAGTGCCCATCATCAGTGCCCATCAAAGCCACCACATCAGTGCCACCTCATCTGTGCCCATCAGTGCCGCCTTATCAGTGTCTATCAGTGCAGTACCATCAGTGCCCATCCGTGAAGAAGAAAACATACTTATTTACAATGTTTTATAAATGAAACAAAAAAAAAGTTTTTTTTCTAAGTTTTCAGTCATTTTTTATTTTTTTTGCAGAAAATAAAAATCCCAGAGGTGATCAAATACCACCAAAAGAAAGCTCTATTTGTGGGAACAAAATCATAAAAATTTAGTTTGGGTACAGTGTTGCATGACCACGCAATTGTCATTCAAAGTGCAACAGCGCTGAAAATTGGTCTGGGCGGGAAGGTGTATAAGTGCCCTGTATGGAAGTGATTAAAGACCGCCGCACGCCTATTTACGTTGACAGAATGGCACAGACAGGCATATGGGCATACAGGTATGTCCCCTTTAAGATGCTGCTGTGTGGTCACGCGCACCTCCGACGGCACGATTGCAACCCTGCTGCAAAACCAATGCGCCCGACCGTGGGTCCCGTGGCGATACCCGCGATCGTCTAACGGAGAGATAGAGCAGGGAGATGCTAATGTAAACAAGCATCTCCCCGCTCTGCCTAGTGGCAATGACGCTGATCTCCGCTCTGTGTAATTGGAGCGGAGATTAGTGTCATGTCACACACAGCCCATCCCCTCTACAGTAAGAATCACTCACCAGGTCACACAACCCCTACAGCGCCACCTACTGGTTAACCTCTTCACTGCCAGTGTAAATTTTACAGTAACAAGTGCATTTTTATAGCACTGATCGTTGTAAAAATGACAATGGTCCCAAAATACAGCAAAAGGTGGAGATCACAGCCATGACTAAGCACTGATTATAGTGTGAAATGCGTAGGTTGTTATCTCCACCTTTTGCTGTATTTTGTAGTGCATCTTCCATCTATTTTACAATAAAGACAACCTAAGGGTTTTTTGGAAGTGCGGCTGTCCATTCTTCTAGCCTCTACATTTTACCTTGTGCACTGAGAAGCTATTGATTGTCCAGCACACCCACCTGGAACGGTAATCCCCTTCTCCTAAGGAAAAAAAATGTTTTTTTATATATTTTGTGGGGATATTTATTATAGCAAAAAGTTTAAAATATTATTTTTTTTTCAAAATTGTCGCATTTTTTTTTGTTTATAGCACAAAAAATAAAACCGCAGAGGTGATCAAATATCACCAAAAGAAAGATCCATTTGTGGGAAAAAAAGTCGTCAATTTTGTTTGGGAGCCACGTCGCACGATCGCTCAATTCTCAGTGCCGAATCGCAAAAAGTGGCCTGGTCTTTGATCAGCGAAATGGTCCAGGGCTGAAGTGGTTAAGTATGTAATTTTTTAGGTCCAGCTTTTTCAGGTCCAGCTTAGACCAATGTAAATATGTATGTGCCATACCTGTGGGATCTCTGTAGAAGCTGGAAATCACTGCAATATAGTGATCCCTACTGGCCTCCAGAACTCAATACAGGAGGTTACTCACACTTTGCATTTTCTCAAAGCATGCAAAGTGTTCTCTTATTGGATGAAGTGGTGACAGTGGCGTCGCTACCCCACCACTCAACCTTGTCCAAGCCGAGAATGTTTTGCATTCATAGAGAGAATGCAAAGTGTTCCCTGAATGGCACCCATGTTGAGTTTCAATATGCAACAGGCAGCCACTTGGCACAAGGCCAGGGTCTAGCAGAGATCAATGTAGTAGAGGTGCCTACTACAGTGATTTCTAGCTTCCACGTTGATCAGCCTGGTATGGCACATACATACTTACCTTGGTCCAAGCTGGACCAATGTAACTGTGAAAAACCACTGTACCTAAACTTCAGCTTTAAGAAAAAGAATAAGGCATAAGATCAAAAATGCTGAACTTTGATTTCAGTTTTATTGGTAGATTCTTCTTGATTTTCAGCTCATTTGCTCATCTCTAGCTGTAACCCATAGCATCCTGAGTTCATCCAGTTAACGAAATCCAGACAAAATGATTGTGAATTAGTTGGTGTTGGTTATTGCTCTCTGAATGCTGTTATTTGCATTTCCTTTTAAGCTCCATTGCCTACTTAGGTTTCAGTTTTAGAATTTATTAGACATGTGCATTCATTTTTTGTCCAAATGCATTTTTGTCCGAATTTTGGGGATTTTCGCGTTCGTTTTAACTAACGATAACAAACATACAGAATCCGAAATCCGAAAGATCCGACTCAAAAACATGCTTTATTTTTGTTTCGTTGCAACAACAGTTTGAAATAGATAGAAGATTCGACATGACGGTGACAATAACGATTTGTGTCTATTGAACCTGCGGTTGAATGTGCCTAACCTAACTCAATTAGTCCAAGATTATTCAACATAAAAACATAGATCGCCGCGAGCGGACATTTATGGTCAAATGCTCCACCCATGGGCTATAGAAGAAGTCTAATGTTGGTTGACTAGTAATAATAATTAATAAATATAATTATTACTAGACATACAACATTAGAATTCTACTATAGATTGTGGGCGGAGCATTCAATAGGAAATGTACGATTGCCCTGTCATACAGTTTAGCTGCTCCATCGAATCTTCTTAGAACATTTGACAGACACCATAAGCCTTCAATTGACAGATTTAACCTTAATTAATTTGGATTTTTGGACGAATGCATTTTTTATGAAACAAAATATATAAAAACGAATTTTGGGAACTAAATAAATGTATTTTTTCGGACGAAAACAAAATTCTGAAACAAAATATTTCAGTGTGCACATGTCTAGTATTTATTGCTGAGACTCGTATGAATTATGTGCAGAGGCTCATATAAATCGTGTATAACTCAAAGCTGGAAATTTCAAGTCTGTTGAAAAGCAGTATATTATTTCAATAGAAAAAAATGTTTAAAACCTTGCAATTAACCCCAAATCATATCAAAATACTTACCTTTTTTTTACAGCATTTACTAGCAACTATTTAGAATTTTTTTTTTTATATGGAACAATTTAACAGCCGATAGAACGTGACTGTCACGCTGAAATACTAATTTGAAAACAATGAGGACATAATGATTATTATTGCCTAAAGTGTAGTGTCTCATGACACATTTAACAGCCTATTACTGTTTTATATGTTTTCATGCCTTATTGTTTTTTAAGGAAATATAATTTCACAGGTCTGGTGATTTTGTGCACACACAAAGGACCTGTATACTTTATTATATGCTAGTGTGTTCTGAAAAAGAAAATTGCACATCATCATAATTCAAATATAAAAAAATTTGATTCGAAGGGCAGTATAGCAGCAGTTGACAGACATTCAAGTAGAACTATTGCTCTGTTTTTTATTTTTAAATACTGTAGAAGCGTCTCCCATGGGACTTTTTGTCAGCCAAAAAGAAAAGAAGTTTTGGATGCCCAAAAAATCGGTAGTTAATCTACATTCTCATATGTATTAAAATATTTTTGTTGCACTTTCTGATCACCCCCAGATAGGTAACCATCAGATTATCCTATGTACATTGGGCCAGATTCAGGTACATATGCGGCAGCGTAACGTCTCGCATTTACGTTACACCGCCGCACGTTTTACGGGCAAGTGCTTGATTCACAAAGCACTTGCCTGTAAAGTTGCGGCAGCGTAGCGTAAATCCCTCCGGCGCAAGCCCGCCTAATTCAAATGATCCGGGTAGGGGGCGTGGACCATTTAAATTAACCCCTTTCCGGCGCCGAACGTACTGCTCATGCTCCGTTTTGAAATTTCCCACCGTGCTTTTTTTGAACTTCAAAGTGCGTTACGTCCTTTCCTATTCACAAACGACTTACGCAAAAAAAAAATGATATTTGACGCGGGAACGACGGCCATACTTTAACATGGCACGTCTATCTATACGCCACAGAATAGCAGCTTTAACTATACGCCGGGAAAAGCCGAATAGCGACGACGTAAGAGAATGCGGCGGCCGCGCGTACCTTCGTGGATCGCCTGAAAAAGCTAATTAGCATACCCGACGCGGAAAACGACGTGAACTCCACCCAGCGTGCGCCGAAGTATTGCACCTACGACCTGAAGGCGTACGAAGCCGTACGCCTGTCGGATCGAAGCCAGAAGCCATCATATCTTGGTTTGAGGATTTAAACTAAAGATACGACGCAACAAATTTGCCGGAGTATCAGTAGATACTCCGGCGTATTTCTTCTGTGAATCTGGCCCAGTGTCTACACCAGACGTCTTTGGTGTATAGATGTAATTTTTAATCTTGTGTACGAATAAAGCCTTTTTCCTTTTAACTAAATTGTTCCAAAAATTATTCTTTTGGCTGCCAGAAAGTCCCATGGGAGACATTTCTACTGTATTTAGTTTTAGGGACACAGCAGCCTCTGACTCACGAGACACTCACATCAACTCAATGTTTTTTTTATTTTTATACTTTTAAATTTCCAAACAGAAATATTAAATTGTGGAACCGTGCTGCAACTGCACACTTGGCTCCTGGTTGTGGTGAGACCCTATTGAACTTGGTGGTCAAGCCTTTCAAACTTTGTACCTTGAGTGAAAAATGCCACAGCCCCAAAGTAAAGCATTGCATCTGCAACATGTGGGGGGGCTAGGGGATATGTACTAATCCAAAAAACATTTTTAAAATGTTAAGTTTAGCAGGGATCAGTGAAACATGAAAAATATATTTTTTTAACTACTTAAGACCCGGACCTTGCCCCTTTTTGCGATTCGGCACTGCGTCGCTTTAACTGACAATTTCGCGGTCGTGCAACGTGGCTCCCGAACAAAATTGACGTCCTTTTTTTCCCACAAATAGAGCTTTCTTTTGGTGGTATTTGATCGCCTCTGCAGTTTTTATTTTTTGCGCTATAAACAAAAAAATAGCGACAATTTTGAAAAAAAATCAATATTTTTTTACTTTTTGCTATAATAAATATCCCCAAAAAATATATAAAATATATTTTTTTCCCTCAGTTTAGGCCGATACGTATTTGTCTACCTATTTTTGGTTAAAAAAATCACAATAAGCGTTTATCGATTGGTTCGATCGGGTCCGCGGGTCTCACGGGCGCGGTCACGGAGCTTCGCACCGGCGCTCGCGACCCACGGCTGGGCTCTTAAAGGGGACGTATATATACGTCCCTGTGCCCAGCCGCGCCATTCTGCCGATGTATAACGTCGCGCGGTGGTCCTTAAGTGATTAAACAATCTGCCAAGGTGGCGGTAAGGGGGGGTGCTCTTTACCAGCCTGTGAAGTGGCACATCTGTAGGATGTATATAGTCTACTATAGCAACACTGACATTTTTCTGTGCATGATGACAATGACAGTTGCCTGCCAGTTTGTTTTTCTCTGTAAAAAAACAACACCGAATTCCCCCTAAACACATATCAGAAACTTACGGTGTTGGTAAGTATTTTGAGGGATTTTTGGTGGGATCCTCATGCCATTTTTAACAAAAAAGAAGCCTGCAGTGAAATGCCATAGGTGAATATCACATCAGATGATGTCTCTTTTGATGAAACGCGTCGATATGAGCCCTACTCTTGTTATTGGGTTGACTAGACTATACATTTAAAGCACTAAGATCTACTTACCAAAAATAAGTAGATCTTATTTTACTTTACTTTACTTTTGTATTTGTCGGTATGTAGCCTTTCTGTCAGTAGTCATTAGTGTCTTTAGTAACAATCTTACTTAAAGTGATAACTGCAAAAAAAAAGTCCTGCAAAAAAAAAATAAGCAAATTGGTTCATAACTCAGATATTCCTTAGGCTACATGCACACGGACGTTTAAAAAATGGTCTGTAAAGCCAGCACAGACACCATGAAAAAAAGCGGCGTTAAAAACGCAATCTAATCCACGTTTTGCATTGAATTCAATGCACGTTTAGCCACACTGGCTTTCAGCCGTGTTTCTCTGTCTCTATTTAAAATCAATGGTTCCCTATGGGAGCCCATTGATTTGAATAGAAGTCAACATGATCCGACTTGCGGTGCAACTTGTGTGCTGAGAATCTTGAAGGTGGAACCAAGCAAAAAAAATAATAATAATTTGTGTAAGGTTCCCCCCAAAATGATACCAGACCCTTCGGTCTGGCATGGATCTTAAGAGGAACCCCCCACACAAAAAAAAAATAGCGTGGGGTTCCCCAAGATCTATACCAGACCCTTATCCGAGCACGCAGCCCGGATAAGGGTCTGGTATAGATCTTGGGGAACCCCACGCTATTTTTTTTTGTGTGGGGGGTTCCTCTTAAGATCCATGCCAGACCGAAGGGTCTGGTATCATTTTGGGGGGAACCTTACACAAATTATTATTATTTTTTTTGCTTGGTTCCACCTTCAAGATTCTCAGCACACAAGTTGCACCGCAAGTCGGATCATCTTGACTTCTATTCAAATCAATGGGCTCCCATAGGGAACCATTGATTTTAAATAGAGACAGAGAAACACGGCTGAAAGCCAGTGTGGCTAAACGTGCATTGAATTCAATGCAAAACGTGGATTAGATTGCGTTTTTAACGCCGCTTTTTTTCATGGTGTCTGTGCTGGCTTTACAGACCATTTTTTAAACGTCCGTGTGCATGTAGCCTAAGGAATATCTGAGTTATGAACCAATTTGCTTATTTTTTTTTTGCAGTTATCACTTTAAGTAAGATTGTTACTAAAGACACTAATGACTACTGACAGAAAGGCTACATACCGACAAATACAAAAGTAAAGTCTTTGTGACTTGGTCTAAAATGAGTTAATTTCAATACATTTCCCATAAAAATTGTGTTTGAAATATACAAGAAAAATTTACCCATATCTTATTATTAACAGTAGTCCAAAATACACACTAGTAAATCTTTCATTTGACTCTCAGCGGTTTTAGAACATATTAGTAAGAAGGAACAGCTTAAGTATATTACATCAAATGCCTAGCTGAATATATTCATTTCATTCTTTCCAATAATGTATTTAGGTAGCAGCAGCAGCAGCATTCACCCAGGAGTTTCATATTATGATTTGAATCAGTGACATTGGAATACTTGGAGATTTTACAGTATATGGCTTTGGAGAGTGTCAGGGGGCTCTCACTGCAACCAACTACTCTCACATTATTCTTCCGCCTGTTGATCTGTATAATATGCTTACCTAGTTTTATGTCGGGGTCTACTCTTTGTAGGTATTGCATTTTACTAACCACAGATTCCATTTTTTTTTCCATTTAAGCTGAAATTTGGGTATAGCAAATTGTACATTGCTCCAGTCACATTGCTCCAACGTGGACTAATGTAGGTATGTACTGTATGTGCCAAACCTGTGGGATGCCCATGGAAGCTGGAAATCACTGTAGTAGGCACCATTACTGCAGTGATTTCCAGTAGTTTCCGGGTCCTGTGCAGAGTGGTAGCAATAACATAACGTGATTTCCTTGTAGATCTGCACTTAAAACATAGCAATTAAAGTGGTTCTAAGGGCAGAAGTTTTTTTGTTTTAATCCATTCTACGCATTAAGAGAAAAAAAAATTCTGTGTGCAGCAGCCCCCCCCCCCCTCAGTCCCCCTAATACTTACTTGAGCCCCATCTCGATCCAGCAAAGTTGCTTGAGAGCCTCAGCTTTCTAGAACTCTCCCTCCTCATTGGCTGAGACAGCAGCGGGTGCCATTAGCTCCTCAATCAAAGTCAGTGAGCCAATGAGGAAAGAGAGGGGCGGGGCCAAGCCGCAGCTCAGTGTCTGAATGGACAAACAGAGCAGTGGCTCAGCGCGGGTGCCCACATAGCAAGCTGCTTGCTGTGGGGGCACTCAGCAGGAGGAAGGGTCCAGGAGCATCAATGAGGGACCCAAGAAGAGGAGGAACTGGGCTGATCTGTTCAAAACCACTGCACAGAGCAGGTAGGTATATCATATTTGTTAATTTAAAACAAAAAAAACATGACTTTAATATCACTTTAAGTAGATGTAAACAAACCTTAACAAAATCATGGTCCTTTATTGGACATAAGGATGGTGAGGAAATTGTCTACCACATGAGCATAGTGGAGCACCGTCTGCCAGTAGAGCAAATGATCAGGTAATTAAAAAAAAAATGCTGTTCTGTCCCCATGACATAAATGAGCAATTAACTCTTGTAGTAAGGACTTAACCGCACTGCAAGGAAGGATTTTTGGTTTCCTAGAGCCCTAAAACTGGCCATACATGGATTGAAATGTAGACGTTTCAGCAAGGATCTGACGCATTTCGATCCATGTGTGGGCACCCTGATTGTACAGAAGTCGATCTATCAATCAACCTATACAATCTTCCTGTAGTTTTTTTTTCCAAAAGATCAGTGCCACCAGATATAGCCGGCAACACTGATTATTGTGTTGTGATGGTGGGGAGACCACAATAGCACAATGGGAGTAATTCCCTCATCCACCTCGAATGTGTGGAAGGGGGAATCGACAGATTTTTTTTACATTCAGTCCTCTGGTTGAACAACAATAAAGTATAATGTATGGCGTGCCTATACTGGATTTGGTGAAAAGTACAGCCTGCCTATATTGGACATGAGGATGGTGAGGAATTGTCTACCACATGAGCATGGGGGAATGCCTTCTGCCAGTAGAGCAGAGCATCAGGTAATAATAAAAATGCTGTTCTGCCCCCTAGACATAAATGAGCAATTAACTCTTGTAGTGAGGGCACAACCCTACTGCAAGGGATGATTTTTGGTTTCTTTGAGCTTTAAAACTGACCATACATGGATTGAAATTTGGATGGTTCAGCAGGGAGCATACACATTTTTGATCCCTGTGTGGGCACCAGGGCTCAAGTCCTGTGGGAAAGCATGGGAACTGAGTTCCTGCACTTTTTTCACAGCAGGAACTCAGTTCCCTTTGCAGGACTAGAGCAGCCGAGAACAGCCGAGCCGCCCGAGCCAATCCTTCACTAAGGGGCGATGCCCAGCACGAGTCACTGTCAGGGGCACTTGCTTCTTTCTAAATCCCGCGATAACTCACGGCAGACCTCCGCAATGTCTCCTGGGAACAATGACAAAAGCTCCCAGGAGACATTGCGGCATCGAGGAAGTGATGCCGCAGGAAGCGGCCAGTAACTGGCCGCAGGATGTTACTTGCCGCAGGAAGCGGCCAGTAACATAAAGGATTACTAAGGCACAGTGGATCGAAAAAAAGTTTAGTAATTATGCATATGAGCTTATCATTTTTTTTTTTGGTGGGGGAGTGGATCTTGGGTGGAAGTTTCCACTCTTTTTTCCACAGGACTTGACCCCTGGTGGGCACCCTGGGGATACAGAAGTTAATCTATCAACCAATCTATTCAACATTCCTGTGTTTTTTTTCCCCAAAAGATCACTGCCGCCAGATCTACCTGGCAACACTGATTATTATGTTGTGATGGTGGGGGAAAGGCTCACCACTGTAAGAACACAATAGCACAATGGGAGTGATTCCTACATCCACCTCAAATGTGTGGAAGGGGGAATCGGCACATTTTTGTAAATTCAACCCACTGGTTGAACATTTTTTTTTTTATATAATTTATGGCCTGCCTCTACTGGATTTGGTGAAAAGTACTTAAATACAGTTGTACATAGTATACAGCGTGCAACTTATGTCTTTTACATACTGTATACCATATAAAATAACTTATTTATAACATTTATAAAAGGTAGTTAGCAATTCAATTTACAGTATAATCAGAAACAGTTTTGTAGACATTAGTATTTTCAAAAAAGATAACATTGTTGTCATTTGAGCAGCATTTAACTTTGGTTAAAGGACTCATTGAATTTAGAAACATGAATTTTCCATTATATTGTGCAAAAACAGTTTTTCTTTTCAAAAATGGATAATATTGCTTTCTACAGTTCCTGTTTCTTTGTAATGCTTCTATTTAGAAATATATTGTCCTTGAAAAGTGATGAAACCCAGTTTTGTGTCACACAGCATTGAGGGTTCTTGAGAACTATACTGCATCTTGACTATTAGGTTATCTTCAAATACTTGTGCTGTGTTCAATTAACATTCCTTATGGACGTTTAATGTTTATGTACTGCATACTGTTCGGATCCAAACTGTTTAGATCAAATGAGTAGGAAATAATGATGAGTTCTGTATACTGGAACATTTCTGTGATAAAGTTTAACAACTGTGGTGTTGATAGACTCTTTTGGCACATATAAGATGTGAACTGAGGATATATTTGTTATTTCAAAAAACAAGATGAAAGGATTGGACTATACAACAAAATACTAATCTTATGGCACAGTTTTTCTCTATGAATCCAATACATAAGTGGCTTCATTATTGCTTGTAATTGTTATCTAAATAAATAAAGTCTGCAAATGCCACAATATATTACGTAAATCATTTTTAATTGTTAACTACTTGCTTACTGGGTACTTAAACCCCCCTTCTGCCCAGACCAATTTTCATCTTTCAGCGCTGATGCACGTTGAATGACAATTGCGCGGTCATACAACACTGTACCCAAATGACATTTTTATAATTTTTTTCTCACAAATAGAGCTTTCTTTTGGTGGTATTTGATCACCTCTGTGGCTTTTTATTTTTGGTTAAAAAAATTAAAAAGACAGAATAAAAAAAAAAAAGGCTGCACTGATGGGAACCGATAAGGCGGCACTAGTGGGCAGCGATAAGGCGGCACTGGTGGGCACTGATAAGGTGGCACTGGTAGGCACCGATAAGGTGGCACTGGTGGGCATCAATAAGGTGGCACTGGTGGGCAATGATAGGTGGCACTGAAGGGCATTGATAGGTGGCACTGGTGGGCACTGAGAAGTGGCACTAATAGGTGGCATTTATAGGTGGTACTGATAGCATGCAGTGATGGGTGGTAGTGATGGACACTAATGGGTGGCAGTGATGGGCACTGATGGGTGGCAATAATGGGTACTGATGGGCAGCACTGCTAGGTGGCACTGATTGGCACCAATGGTGGTGGGCATTGAAAGGTGGCACTTGTGGGCATTGATAGGTGGCACTTGTGGGCATTGATAGGTGGCACTGGTGGGCACTGTGGACACTGGAGGTGGCATTGGCAGGTGGCACTGGCAGGGGATTTAGATTTGCACATAGAGGCAGATGTGCCTCCTTCCTGTTCGGGATCGATGTCCCTTGTAACCTATGCTGGTGATCGGCTTTTTTTCCTCCTCACGCTGTCGACGTGAGGAGAAAAAAAAACTGATTACCGAGCTGTGTTTACATCACGTGATCGGCTGTCATTGGCTAACAGCTGATCACGGGACCGGCCCCATACTCTGATCTGTGATCACGCGAATCTCAGTGACTCGGGTGATCACAGCGCACACCGCACGCCATGCGCAATTGGGGGCCGCGCTGTAGCCGTCATTCGGCTATAGTGTGGATGGGAAGTGGTTAAATATAACTCTAGCCAAGATGTTTTTGTTTGTTTCGGACATGAGAAAAGTAAGAATCTCTGTCAGGTATTTATTGCTGTATTGCTGTATTGTATTGATGTATTATTATTGTAGGGATAAGGTTCGGACTTGTATTGCCTTATTGTATTAAATTGTATTGGTTATTGTCATTGTAAGGAGGCTACTGTATATTTGTGCTGAAACCCAAGGACTTGTGAAGTTTGGACATTTTTGGCCAAAAACTTTTCAGGTTCACCACTACCAGAAATAAGGAACAACTAATAATGCAGTGCATAGTCTTTGCTCCTGGTCAGATGTGCCACAAAAAACAATGGGTCAGATTCATAAAAGAGATACGACGGCGTATCTCCTGATACGCCGTCGTATCTCTGAGATACGAAGGTCGTATCTATGCGCCTGATTCATAGAATCAGGTTACGCATAGATCTCCCTAAGATCCGACAGGTGTAAGTGACTTACACCGTCGGATCTTAGGCTGCAATTCTAGGCCGGCCGCTAGGTGGTGATTCCATTGCGGTCGGCGTAGAATATGCAAATGACTAGTTACGTCGATTCACGAACGTACGCTTTGCCCGTCGCTGTAAATTTACGTTGTTTCCGTAGAGATACGCGTCGTAAAGATAAAGCTGCCCTCTAGGTGGTCTAGCCAATGTTAAGTATGGCCGTCGCTCCCGCGTCGAAATTTGAAATTTCACGTCGTTTGCGTAAGTCGTCCGTGAATGGCGCTGGACGCCATTTACGTTAACGTCGAAACAAATGACGTCCTTGCGACGTCATTTAGCGCAATGCACGTCGGGAAATTTTAGGGACGGAGAAAGCGCAGTACGTACGGTGCAGGAACGCGCCTAATTTAAATGGTCCCCGCCCCATTTGAATTAGGCGGGCTTGCGCCGGGCGAATTTACGATACGCCGCCGCAACTTTACAGGCAAGTGCTTTGTGAATCAAGCACTTGCCCGTAAAACTTGCGGCGGTGTAACATAAATGTAATACGTTACGCCGCCGCAGAGTAAGCCGATTCTATGTGAATCTGGCCCAATATATTTCTATAAAAGGGTGGGCTCACAGCAGTGATATTGTCAGTGTGTGTGGAACTGTTGGGGAGGGTTGTCAATTCTGTGCAGAAGTTAGTACTGATTTTCACTTAAAGGGTTAGTTCACCTTTACCAAACGGCTACCTATGCAGGTAAAGGATGTCTGTAGATAAAAACATTATTTGGCCAAAGTTAAATAATGCCCTTTCTATAGGTGTAGGCTATTTAGATACCTCCTAAAGCCTGGCATCATCCCATCCTGCCTTGTAGCTCGGAGGATGCTAAGGCACTGCCTGTCAATTCAAACCCCCTCACATGCACTTTCTCTCCTCTGTCTCAGTGGCTCTGAGTTCAGAGATGCTTCAATGGAGGAGCAAGTCTACCACACATGTGCAGGGGTTTGAGAGCTTGCTCCTGTGATGGTGAGGGTAAGCAGTAATGGCTGGGAGTGTCTTAACCACGTCCTAACCTATAGCAAACTATAAGGCCCCGTACACACGTCCGAGAAACTCGACGAGCAAAACACATAGTTTTTCTCGTCGAGTTCCTTGTGAAGCCGCCGAGGATCTCGGCGAGCCAAGTTTCCTCATTGACTAACAAGGGAATAGAGAACATGTTCTCTATTTGGCCCGACGAGATCCTCGTTGGTTTCCTCCGCCAAAAGTGTACACACGGCCAGGTTTCTCGGCAGAATACGGCTCCGATCGAGTTTCTGGCTGAATTCTGCCGTGTGTACGGAGCCTTAGTCTTGCCATGCACTCATAACAGGACACTGGATCCATTTAGTGTTAAGCACTCTTCGGTACAACTATTTAAACCCCGTGGAAACTATGCCTGCTGTGTGTATGTCAATTCACAAATGCAGCACTATGGAAGTGGATACCAAATGTTCCTATCTAACTGAAAAACATAAAAAAAAGCCTTCTCCACTCTGATCTGGTATTTTGGTGCTCTATTTACTCAAAAGAGGTGGGGCAGTGCTAGTTATGTCCTAAATGAGTTCCAAAATGTAGAGAAACGCACAAACTAAAGTTGAACTCCTTTCAACATTAACCACTTGCCGACCAGCCACTGTGTAATTGTACGGCGGCTCGCGCAGGCGCAGCTGCGGGCGATGATCCCCCGTTCTGCCTCAGTACTAGGCGATCACGGGTCGCCAGCGGACATCAAGTCTGCCTGACCCGCGCTCTCACTCCCTATGCACACTGCGGGAGCGGGCCCGTGGGTCAAACAGACTCGATTTCCACCGGCGACCCACGATCGCCTAGTACAGAGGCAGAACGGGGATCCGATTTGTGAGAAAAAAAGGACGTCAATTTTGTTTGGGTACAATGTCCAACGACCACGCAATTGTCAGTTAAAGAGACGCAGTGCCATATCGCAAAAAAACGGTCTGGTCATTAACCTCCCTGGCGGTATGATTCTGTCTGGAATTACGTACCAAAAGCGGTACAATTATTTGCAAGGAAATTTGGTGATTTGTACTGTAGGCCTGTAATTCTTAGGAATAACTCACTTAAATCTGACCAAACAAGAATCTAATAGGCATCCCGGGTATGAAATTTTTTTAAAAACAAAATTATAAATTATAATATAATAAATATTTATAAATAATTATAACAAATAATAATATAATTCTAATAAAAATGATTCAATAATGTAATCAAATCAAAATCACTGAAATTTTCTCAGTTGCAAAATTGTCGCTGTCATTATTTTTTTTTTTTATGACGATGTTCCCCACAAATCGCTATCGCACAATTCTGCAAGTGAATATAACTTATTATCGCTGTTTTTTAGCTGATCTAAAACCATTTTTGACATAAAGGGACACTTTTGGTTGCTATGGACAATCTACAGTTTGCAGGGAGAAAGAAAGGTTTTTATTATATAAAATGACATGCATGACACAGGACAGACCACTAGGGACAAGGGGGGGTGTTTTTTTTTACATACAGTACTGTAATCTATAAGATTACAGTATACTGTATGTATTGTGTTTGTTTACCTTTTTGAATTTGGCGCCGATCTCCGCTCCCGTGCGTTGTAACGTCGCAGGGAACGGAGATCGGCGGCACAGGAGGACGCTGTGTGAATCGAGCGAGGTCCCGCTCGCTCACACAGCGCGGTGACATCGCTGGATCCAGGACAAGGTAAGCCAGCGCACGCTGCAGGCTCTGCATATCTACCCCGAGCGTGACTCGGGGATACCGATTATAGCAGAAAAAAATCAACCCCGAGTCACGCTCGGGGATACCGCCAGGGGGGTTAAGGGGGGAAATCCTTCAGGCCCTTAAGTAGTTAATTGTATTCTAGCGCAACTACTTGCTACCACCGTCTTCATTTGTTTGAATAATGTTGCTGATTTTTAAAGTAATCTAGACTTAAAGTTCCTATGAAGATTTGCTGGAGGGCAACAGTTTCTGGTAAATAAGACCAGTCACCAATGCTTCCTCTCCTTAAACAGGGCAACTGATCTTCTTACCACCCCCTTTAGTCCTTAGACCTTAGTCTGTCTATCTTTTCAGTCTTTCCCCACCCAGAATCCTCCTACCAGTGGTAAAAGATTGCTGGAGATTATAATAATCACAATGACCTCCCAAGGATTTAAACTTGAATTTTCTAGTCACCGGAGTTTCTAAAGCTTATTTGTGTTGTTGCTGTACTTAAAGTGTTACTAAATCCACAACAGTAAAATCAGTCTGTATATACAGTTACGCCTGCTTGTTATACTCACAGTGGAACCTAAGGGGTTAATCCTTTTGTATTGTGTAAAAAGGCTTTTTGTTTGATCCTGTCTTCTCTGATCCTCCCCCTCTTCCACTGACTCCTAATAATTTCCTGATAACACAGGGTCTATGGAGTCAGGCTGCACATGCTCAGTTTGGTGTGTATTGCTAGAGAGTTGTTGTTTTTTCTTGGGAGGATGCATGTGATCAGCACAGGGCCAATCAGCACTGTCCAGACAGAGGGTCAGGGGTCTTGCAGTCTCATAGCACAATCAGAAAACTCTTAAAACTTTAACCAGTGCTTGGCTGGACACTGATAGAAGTCACAGGACTGCTCTAACTTCTGATGAGAAAAGGTATTTAGCAGTTTATATTTATTAAAATAATTTCCATGTTCTTTGTACTGTGGGAGACCAGATGTAGTGAATGCAGGGTCCTGGGTTTAGTAACACTTTATGCAAAGTTAGTTTAAGCTTTAATATTTCTTTAATTAGTAAAAAAAAGTATAGATGCAAAATACATTGTTTTTATGGCTGAAGTGCGACATCTACTCACTGTTAACGATTTGTGAGTTTTAATTCTTACGCTGTGTTTAGTACAATTTAGTCATCCTTATTCCAAGTAACCTCAAAGTATGTTTATTTTACAATTTTCGACTTTGCTTTATATTTCTAGACTGACTGACATATTGTAATATAGGGAAAAATTAAAGCTGTCTCTAGACCCCTTGTCCAACAAATTAAACATAAAGAACATTTTGTTGAAGCATACAATTCAAGAACAATAGGCTCATTTAAAAAGAGTCCTGGAAACTACCCAAACCAAAATGGCAGAGACCAGAGAGGTTAAGCAAAGTGCAGAGTCAACCCTCAGAAGCCTTAATTAAAGTACCAACATCACCACATTAAACACATGTAAATGTGTTACACATTTTTTTTATTGGACAGATTTCTAGAACTATCAAAAGACTGTTGGCTCCAATTACATAGCTATACAATATTACCATTAGTAAAATATGTCTGACACTCAGTCTTTATTGTTATCTACTATACATATCTGTCTGTCTGTGTCATATATATCTGCATTGTTAGTTTTTCAGTCTGTCCGTCTCATTCCAAAACAAAAAGTTCACCTTCTGGAAATAACATTTTAATATTGCCATCGCCGTGTATTTACCATTTTTATGTATAAATTGCCTTAAGTAAAGCTACGTATTACAGACTGAACTTATTTTTGTATTACACCATATTTTAAGTGTAAATGTAGTTTTTAGTAAAATGTAATGAAATAAACTGAACTCATGACTATTAGAACCATAGAATGCTCTTTAACATTAGCATCAACTTCATCACAGAAGGAGTCATGATGGCCTGCACCTTGCTAACTAGTGATTTATATGAGGGCAACATTGACAATACTCATAGGGGTGTATTTACCGTATTTATCGGGGTATTGCGCGCTCCGGCGTATAGCGCGCACCCCTAATGTGGCCCCGCATTCCTGTAAAAAAAACATTTTAGTACTTACAGTTTTGGTGTCTTGCGCGGTGTCCATCGGCGGCCTCGTCGGGTCCGGCGTCCGTCTGCGGCTTCGGTGGTGTCCTCCTCGTCGGGCCTGGCGTCCTTCTGCGGCCATCGGGGTGTCCTCTCCGCTTGATCCCCGCTTCCCGCGCAGAGTTTAAACCACTGCGCCGGCATATACCGAGCGCAGTACACTTGGGTATAGTCGGGCAGGCTCGGCTCTCTCGCGGTCACGTCCTGTGCGTCCTGTACGTCCAGGACGTGACCGCGAGAGGAGCCAAACCTGACCGACTATACCCGAGTGTACTGCGCTCGGTATATGCCGGCGCAGTGGTTCAAACTCGGCGTGGAACGTGGGTATCGGTGTATATCGCGCACCCACGATTTTGCCCTGATTTTCAGGGCAAAAAAGTGTGCGGTATACGCCAATAAATACGGTACTAAAACTGAGTGCAAAATCTGTGCATGGTAACCAATCAGTTTTTAACTTCAGATTGTTAAATTAAGCTGGTTGATTTCCATGAAGAGCTGCACCAGATTTTGCACTCTCTAGTTTTAGTAAATCAACCCCATATATGACTTATCTGGGGGTGCCAAAAAGTTATACAGGGTGATTTTAGAGCAGTGCGATTTTCAGGGACTGCTTCAGCAACACATTTTTGGCATATTTGTCTGTGGAAAATCTTTTTTTCTTGTACAATTAGCTTGGGCTGCTGCTTACATAGATGCAGCGGCCCAATCAAATATATTTCTTTAAAAATAAAAAATAAATTTCAATTTGTTTTTAACAGCCACAATGCTTTTTTATCAAGTGCTATTAGGTCTGGCAGATAGAAACTAGCCATTAGTTCACTGTGTCTGTCCCCGTTCTTGTTGAATCAAAACTGTCCTGCCACTGGCCAATTTCTAAAAAGAAAATCCCTATTAACATAAAATAAAAAACAAAATACCACATCTAAAACAAAAACCTAGTCTAGGGTCGAATAACATGCGTTGTGCCAATGGCCTACAGGAATTACTGAACACTGCTAAAGTGATAATAGCTGATCCCTTGTCCCAGAACAATGTGATTTTATGGCACCACTCCCCTCCTCTGACTCTAGCTCCCTCTCAAGCCTCGTACACACGATCGAATAACTCGACGGGCGAAACACATCGTTTTGCTCGTCGAGTTCCTTGTTAGGCTGTCGAGGATCTCGGCGAGCCAAATTTCTCCATTCCCATCGAGGAAAAAGAAGACATGCTCTCTTTTTGGCTCGACGAGATCCTCGACAGTTTCCTCGTCGAAAAGTGTACACATGACTGGTTTCCTTGACAACAAAAAAAATACCAGCAAGTTTCTTGCTGGTTTTTGCCGAGAAACTTGGTCGTGTGTACGAGGCCTTAGGCGTGCAACATGTGGCCCACCTGACAGGAGCAGATTTCTCTGCCAATAGGTCTGAAATCTTCATAAAGCTTTGAGCTCACCTAGAATCTTTGGCTTCCAAGCCCAAAATTACTTTATTCCTGCCCCCTAAAAGGCTGGCTAGGTAAAAAAAAAAAGAATTATTATCCATGCATAAATTAAATGTGCACTTTATGAGAATTGGCCCAATCCTGAAAGGATTTTCACCCTACTTAAGCCTCTTAAAGCATTTAAAACTCTCTCCCTCCACAAGCAGAAGTGCTGAAAATTATTTTCTATTTTTTTATTTATTTATTTATTTATTTATTTGTTATTTTGGCCCCATCTCCTAAACCAGAATGACATATATCTGGATCAGCAGCCACCTGGGATACCTCATCTCCCAGGAGACTGCAGGATCAGGACACAGAGTGGCGGGTGGGCAGGTCCAGCACATCATCAGAGTTGGCTGCCTGCACCTGGAAGAGTCAGCCAGCTAAAGAGAACGAAGATGGTGGCATGGGACATGCTGCATGGCACCCAAACAGCAGATTGCAGTGACACAATGCTGGATTCTATGTCCAGGTAGAATATGAGTTTTGAAGATAACCCAGCACTACAGGCAAGAGGGAAAAAACATGGGTGGGTGTGTGGGGAGAAGAGTAATGCTTTAAGCATTTTGCTGCAATTTATCTTTGGTAGTAGTTCCTGCCATTTCAGTCTTTAATAAACAAATTACCCTTCCGATTAAGGGTGATCCCTCTTTCAAGGATTTTGTTGAAAGGCATTTAGAAGAACTCTTAAAGGCCTTATTTGCCTTTGCAGCTCCAGCTCTGCGGCCAGGAATTGCTGCCATGTCTATTTGCTAGACCTTTGTTAACTGGACAGGGCAAATGTACAGAGACTAGGAAACTGTCTTTTGTGACCCTGATTTGGAACAATTGTAGCTGCTGACCTCAACTGTTTTGTGTTTATGCTCTAGAGCAGCAATGGCAAACCTACAGCTGGCACACAGAGCCCAGGCCGAAGCACCGAAGAGCTTGACAAAGAAGCACACACTGACTGGTCATTGCCAGTGCGCATACTCGGAAATTTGTCGTGGCTCATCCAGTGATGCCATTGCGCCTGACACCGCACTCAAAGAGCATTCCAGCCCTCTCTCCTGTATCCTTTTACACACACAGCTGGCTTCCAGACCTAGCAGAGCGGTGTCACCAGCGGCACAGCATGCCTTGTTGTTCCACAGAACCTTGGACTATATTATATGCCAATATCTGTCTACAAAAATGTGAGTTGCTCTCCTACAATTATGTGTTTAACCACTTCAATACCAGGCACTTTCACCCCATTCCTGCCCAGGCCAATTTTCAGCGCTGTCGCATTATGAATGACAATTGCGTGGCCAACGATGTACCCAAACAAAATTTTTATAATGTTGTTTCCACGAATAGAGATTTCTTTTGGTGGTATTTGATCACCACTGGGTTTTTTTTTTTTTGCTAAACAAATAAAAAAAGACAGATAATTCTGGAAAAAAAATTGCTATTTCTGTTATAAAATGTTGTAAATAAGTATGTTTTCTTCTTCACTGATGAACACTGATGAGGCTGCACTGATGGGCAATGATGAGACAGTGCTGATAGGCACTGATGATGATGCCCTTATATGCAGCACTGATGGGCACTGATAGGCAGCACTGATAAGCAGCACTGATGGGCACTGATAGGCGTCACTGAAGGGCACTCCTAGGTGGTCCTGATGGGCACTCATGGGTGGCACTGATGGACACTGATAGGTGTCACTCATGGGCCGTACTGATGGGCACTTATAGGTGGCACTCATGGGCACTGATAGGCAGCACTCATGGGTAATGATGGGTGGCACTGATAGATGACAATTATAGGCAGCACTGATGAGGAGGCACTGACAGGCATCACTAATGGGCACTGATTGGCATCACTAATGGGCACAGATTGGCACTGATTGGCGGCACTAATGGGCACTAATAGGTGGCACTGATGGGCAACACTGAGGAGGCACTGGCAGGCATCACTGATGGGCACTGATTAGCATCCCTGGTGGGCTCTAGTGGGCATCCCTGGTGGGCTCTAGTGGGCATCCCTGGTGGGTCTGCACTGATAATCAGTGTGCTGATTATCAGCGCAGACCCCCTCTGTCAGGAGAGCTGCTGATTGGCTCTACTCGTGCCTTGTCAGCACGAGTAGAGGAAAAGCCAATAAACAGCACTTCCTGATTACCATGTAATCAGCTGTGATTGGACACAGCTGATCACATGGTAAAGAGCCTGTGTCTTTATTCTACGTCATAGGTTCTTTATTGGGATGAGACGTGGTGTGTCAGAGAGATGACGCCCAGTCAGGATAACTTAACCACTTTGCGGTCCTCATTCTGTTATATGGCAGGCAGGTGGTTAATAAAAACTTTATAACCACCTTCCTATATCCTTCTCTCTTGCATGTTACCTGGATATTGCTTCAACCTCCCCTTAGGCTTGTCCTTAGCTACAGACTTATATGTATATAGCCATATAGACCTTTGAGAACATTTCTATCACCTGATGGACTGCTCATATGTTTGTTATATTAGTTTTTTTTTACTAAACTAAAACCTCAGTATTCATGTTTAATTGCAGTGTTGGCATTTTGAAATAAAAAAGTTGGTTTTGTGTAGCAGTTTGGGCACAAAAAGGTTCGCCATCACTGCTCTAGAGTATGTAATTTGCCAAGTCTCCAGAATTGTTCCTTATGTTTGTGACTAAAAGCTTGGTCTGCTGAACCTGTTTTTAAAAATTATTTTCTACACATGCCTTTAGATGGTGAATGCCTATTTTGGGAATCCCTTAAATAATTCATTAAGGAAGTCATTGAGGAAAGGTACTCCTATGGCTGCTACCGCTAACCAGTGAAAATGAACTTTTCGTTTTCCCCAGGTATCAATTTCAAAACCAATGCTTAGCATTTTCTTTGATTGTAAGCCCTGGACCCCTAAACCCACCAAACCTGCCCAGACACCCTCCTTACAATGAAGGGCCCCCCCCAGCCCTCAGAGTTGGGGGACAGCTTTTGGCATTCAAACCAGTCTGTATCCGAGATATCTCAGAGCTGGGGGAATGAAGTATAGGATACGTATATCACCTTATTCATTATCCCTTTGACAACATTAGTATTTAACCTTTGCCGTGCGGAGTGGGGACTGAGGTGAGGGTTACTTTTTCTACAACCCAGAGTTCAGCTTTAATAATAATTACTTTTAGAATGCATGCAGTGTATGTTCCTGAACTTGATTTGGCATAAGCCTCTTTTAGCCTACTGTACAGCAGACCTCAGAGAGGGGGAGAGGGAAGAAGCACAAGGCGCCAATTACGTGTTATTCAGTGCAAGGAGTATGCTGTTTAGATGAGAGCAGAGTGGCAGATAAAATTATTAAGCCCTGTACACACGCTCAGTTTTCTCAGCGGAAAAAAGGCTGCTGAGAAAACCAAGGGGAAAGCCAAGAACCCAGCAGGAAAACTGCCATGGAGCTTTGGCTGGGAATCCCAGCCGTCTGTAAGCTCCATCGGCACTGCCTCACAGTCTTTCCCATAAGTAAGATATGGCGGGAAAAAAAACGCCGGGAATCCTGACGGGAAAATAGAAAACAGGTTCTATAATTTCCCGACGGGATTCCTGACAGGAAAACTGCGAGGAAGCACACACATGTCCGGTTTTCCCAGCCAAAAGCTCTCCTGGCAGTTTTCCTGCTGGAAAAACCGGTCGTGTGTATGAGGCTTGAGTCTGTTTCTTCACCTTTCCATGTCCATTCATGGGATAAACTTTGTCATGTCATCAAACTTTGTTTGTCCAATTCTCCTAATTTAATGCTACAAAAAATGAATAAACAAAAATAAGCAATCAAAATTATAGTACAGATTTATAATTGACTTCAATCTCTCCTTTTTTAGTAAGTGGTGAGGGGTTCAGTTTTTTGCCCCCCCCCCCCCCCAGTCTAAGCCTGGTGACCATGGTTAATTGGCCATGCAGTGTATTATGGTTGAAAAAGACAATGCCAATGCAAAAATCACACCTAAATTCATCAGGATTACTTTTTCAAAAGCACAGGAACTCATGCCCATTTATTTTTTTGTACTTTATATGTTTATTTGTTTTTTTTTTCTTTTCTTTGCATAAAACAGCATATGGAAAGGCACAGGGCAAATACTCTGCCAAAAACAAACATGAATACAATCCTCTTGACAAAAAAGAAATACTTACATATTCGCTCTGGACCCTCCCATAAACTCCCTCACTAAATCTTCCCACTCTAACCCTTTTCTTAGTCATCACTCTCTCTCACAGAGAGACAAGTGATGCATCTGCCCTTTCCCAGCTCCCCCCCCTCAAAAGAAAAAAAAAGAAAAAAAAAAGAGAAAAATATAAAAAAAGAGAAATAAAAGAAAAAAAAAAGATAAAAGAGGGGGAGAGAGAAGGGGAACCCCATCCTCTCCCTCCCTTAAACCACAAATCATAACAGGAAAGTCGGTTTATCCTTCATATTATATTTTACATTATAATTCCCTGCGCGTATCCGATTCTTCATTAATCAGGTTCAGTCATTAATCTTTTCCCCTCATCTGAATTTTTAAACAAATTCCAGCTCTTCCACGTTTCTTTATATTGTTTATTTTTACCCTTAGCTGAGAGAACTAGGTCTTCCATAGCTTCTATATCTCTAACTCTATTTATCCACTCTAAAACTGTTGGTGACGTAGTATCCCTCCACCATAGGGGTATACCTGCTTTAGCTACATTCACCAAATGGCACAGTACTGAGTTCCGATAAGTCTGAACTAGGATCTCAGATAGGTGAAGTAGGAAAAAAGCGGGATCATTGGGTATTTTTAACTCAGAAATTTTTTGCAAGATTCTCATAATTGACAACCAATAAACTCTTATTTTTTTACAAAACCAAAATATATGAATCAATGTCCCGCTTTCTTCTCCACATCTCCAACATCTGTCAGAATTTTCATTGCAGAATTTTTTGAGTCGTACTGGAGTATGGTACCACTGCATCAAGATTTTATAGTTTAATTCTTGAGTTCGTGTACAGATTGAAGAGTTTAGAGTCAAAAAGATAATCTGTTTACGTTGTAATGCAGAGAAGGTCCTATCTAGGTCCTTCTCCCATTTGTTAAGGCCTGGTATCTCCTGATCCTCCCTAAATTTATTTAATAGTCCATACATTTTAGAGATCCCTCGGGCTAGTGGTTCTAAATCATTACAGTACGACTCAAAGATTGTTAACTGACGATGAAAATTACTTCCCGGGCCTAATGATCTAAATAAACCCCATTGTATAATGTAATACATCTGTGCAACTATTACAAAATACATACAAAAAAAACAATATATCATCAGCCATTATCGAAATGCTACACAAGCGTATTCTGTTTTTTTTTTTGTAGAGAAGGCTGACTAACACAGATTTATAAAGAGAATGTTGCTAGGCAGCAAACGGCACAAAATGCCCCATGTTTGAAAGGTTTGTCAAAAAGAAGTGTACTTGTTGCTTATAACAACCATATATTCCATATGGGTCTGAGATGAGCTCTAGTATAGAGCATCTGAAGTAAAAGAGATTGTCCAACCAAAATCACATTGAAATTCCAAAGGAATTCCATCTAAGTAAAAGAGAACATGTTCTCTAGCTAAACTCCGATGAAATTCATCAGAATTTCCGATGGGGCATGCACTTGGTCGGAATTTCCGATGGAAGAAGTCTGTCTGACTTTTTCCATCGGAAATTCTGATCGTGTGTATGGGGCTTTAGAGTTTTCTCAACTGTACTTCAGTGGTTACAGTTCATTGGGGTCTTTCCAGTTCATCTGTCCCCATATTAGCCACATTTAGCTCTTCTCCCTATGTCTATCAACCTTATCATCTTTGCAGCTACAGGATATTATAATAGCCATTCCAATGATATGACACTAGTATAGACCTTTGATAAACAGAATGTAACACGATAACACAAAAGATATTATTTTCGTGTTATATTGTATTATTGGCTGCAAAATATGGCCATTCTGTTTTGTCCATTAACTGCTAACTGCTGCTTACTCATTTGACAGTGAATTGGTTACATTTGGACAATAGCTTTCACAGCACTGAGCTATATTCACTGAGCAAAGCGAATGGAATGTAACCTCCATTAGAATTAGTTTCACTTAAAACTCACATCTTTTCATTCATCACAAAGGTTTGATTTATTGCATCTCTAGCCACAATTCCTGATATTTAAATACCTGCTAGTACTCATTCACATGCGCTGCTGTAAAAATGAATAATGAATTCTAAAAAGAGCTTTTAGTGTCAGACCCCAGATGAATTTTGTAATATATATTAACATTGTTGTCATACCTTTTAAACTAATTATTGAAACCACTTTTGTCCCCTGTTTCTACTACGGAATTGACTGTAAATTGCCTGCATATTTCCGTGCATTTGTCTAAACTTTGTAATGTTTTTTTTTCTTTAATTACCATGACATGTCAATTGCTAACATTTGGCTTTTATTAACTTGTTTGCTAAATTTTGATGTTTCATTGACCACCTCCCTTCTACCATGAGATATATAGTCACTGTTTGGTGAGCACTGGGTAGTGCTGCAGTCAGAGCTGAATTTATACTTCCCATTCCCCTACAACAACTTTTTTGCACCCCCTTTCTACCCTAGTAAACCACATCATATAAGACTAACAAGATGGAACATCATAGCCACAAAGTTGATTCTGCATCTGGAAATGGAGAGGCTGGAATAGATCATTTACCTAGTCTGAATCTGTACACCTATAACTGTGAACTTAAAACTCAAATACAGATGAAATAATAAAACAAAATTAAATAACTGGCGGGGTATAAAATAGAAAAGCCACTCGGGCTGCAATACTCACCTCCTCACTAGCACTGGCCTCTTCAGTACTGTAATTCCTTTCTGCTATTAAATGTTCTCAGTCTTTCCAAGGTAAATGACACCAAGCATTATTCAACCCAGAAGACTGGAAACATCCTGTGAGTGCCGAACATCATTCAACCCATACCCTGAGAGGGTGTTACTACAGCATCCTGCACTCACATACAGTGATATAGAGAATAAGTTGGCGCTTGCGCCAGGTTCAGTGTTAGCCCACCAGCCTAATTAGCTCATAGGGAAAGGGGATGGTGGAGGGGAATTTAAAAGATGACTAATAAACGTCCATATAGTCCATGTAATAGCACCTTGAAGGCAGCCCAGTGGAATATAAGAAGTGACTTCTGGAACAGCTGAGGATAAAACACAGGCACCACTCTAAGCGCAGTATAACAGTAGATTTAATTTCACCAACGGATAGAAGTACTCACAAAAGTAAGGCAGTTACAGGCATTTAGGCACAAATTGATGAATGTCCGTGAAGGGAATGCATCTGTGGAGCTGCTGGCTGGGGACTCAGAGCAGGCTGTGCCGGTGGTCGCCGACGCTTCCTGGTTCTGGAACACTCACAGGGAGCCGAAGGATGATGTCACTTCCGCATGCTCCGTAAACGCGTAGCCTATTGTTTCTTCTCCATCCAGAAGTGACGCCGGCTCCATGTGTGTGTGTTACAGATCCAGGAAGCATCGGCGACCACCAGCGCAGCCCGCTCTGAGTCACCAGCAAGCAGCTCCACGGATGCATTCGCTTCACGGACGTTCAGTAATTTGTGCCTAAATGCCTGTAACTGCCTTACAGTAACGCCTGAGGCCCCATACACACCATAGAATCTATCCTCAGATAAATCCCATCAAATGGGTTTCAGCGGATAGATTCTATGGTGTGTACACTCCGGCGGATATTTATCCTCGGATAAATCTCCCCTGGGATGGATTTCCAGCAGATGAATATTTGCTGACATGCTCAACAAATCCATCTGCTGAAATCCATCCCACAGACTCACCGGATCCATCCGTCCAAAGGGATTCCCCGCACGCGTCGTAATGATTTGACGCATGCGTGGAATTCCTTATATGACAGCATCGCGCCCGTCGCCGCGTCATAATCGCGGCGACGGCGCGACACGTCATCGCCAGAGGATTTCGGCGCGGATTTCAATGCGATGGTGTGTACACGCCATCGCATAGAAATCTGCTGAAATCCTTGAGAGGATTTATCCGCGGATACGGTCCGCTGGACCGTATCCGCGGATAAATCCTCTCGTGTGTATGGGGCCTCACTCTTGTGAGTACTTACAGTATATCCGTTTGTAAAATTAAATCTTCTGTTATACTGCACTTAGAGTGGTGCCTGTGTCTTATCCTCAGCTGTTCCAGAAGTCGCTTCTTATCTTCCACTGGGCTGCCTTCAAGGTGCTATTACAAAGACTGGGAGGGACAACTGCAGCCGAAGATTTATTTTGCTGAAGACCTCTGACCAAGACAATGTTATAATCGGGCATTCCCAGAACATATATAAGAACGTCCCCACCCGTGTCATGTCGCCAGGCTATCTTAATAGCTTGGTTTTAAGTATATTGATCCAAAGCTTGGAAACTTAAAGGGTAACTTCCACTTACTTTGTGGAAAAACTATAGCAAAAAATAAATAAATAAAGCATATATAATTGCTACACAAGACACAGTGGGTGAGATTTACTAAAATTAGAACACTCAGAATCTGGTACAGCCCTGCATGGTAACCAATCCGTTTCTAAATTCAGCTTGTTAAATTAAGCTTTGACAACAAAACCTGGAAGCTGATTGGTTTCCATGCAGAGCTGAACCAAATTTTTCACACAGGACATGGTGAAACAAACAGCTAATACTTCAGACCAGAAACAGGTGGTAAGCAATGTCCATAGAAAAGCCAGGGATGATTGTTTTTTTCTTTTTATTTTCTCAAAAAAGCGGAGTTACTCTTTAAGTACACAATACTCTAACAAAAACATGAAAACTGAAGGTTCAGTAAAAACAAGAATCCAACCAAATTGCGCCTGCAGGAGTAGAAGCGGTCTGCAAGCTTCAGTTGTACACGTGAGTGTTTTACTGACAGTAAGTAACACCCAAATATAGGTGTCTATATAACACCCCTGGTAACCCTAGTGCCCCACACCTTTGCTGGCTATACAGAGTGGGGGTGGAGGAACATAACTGGCCTGCACAGAGTCCTGGCCTCAACCTGATAGAACACCTTTGGGTTGAATTAGAGCGGAGACTGCAAGCCAGACCTTCTTGTCCAATTCCCATAGGCACACTCCTAAACCTTGTGGAACCCCTATCTAGAAGAGTTGAAGCTGTTATAGCTGCAGAGAGTGGACCAACTCAATATTGAACACTATGGACTAAGACTGGAATGCCATTATAATTCATGTGTGTGTATGGGCAGGCACCCCAATTGTGTTGTAATATATTGTACATTGCAGTATGTGTACGGTATATTAAGATTTCCTCATTTTGAGTGAGGGGTGTTTTTTCGCACAGTTGGATTGAGTTATCCCATTGCATGCATCTTTCCTTTAGAAAAAGTAGTGAAATATATGGCATGTCTATTTATGGTTGAAGATTGATGTGCAGTCTTGTCAGTTCAGGTCAGCACAAATTATAAATATATATGTTTAGTAATTGTAATGAGATTTAAGTTTTTCTTAAATCTCTTAATCTTGCAGATTCCTTTGTCACAACTTGCTGTTGCCCTCATGCATAAGTATGGAGAGTAGACACCAACTAGATAATTTTTTTAATACCTTCACTGGAATTTCCACAAATTACCAATCCCTGTGTAAAATATGCATTTTTTTTTTCAAATTGTATAAACTGTGTGTAGCGCTGACATTCTTGTATATTGATGTTTGCATACTTTAATACAACGTCTATGGACATTGCTATGTTTAAGTATTTGGAGCCATCTAGTGACCAAATACTGGTAATGCAGAGAGATGTTTTGTTTAGTATTTTGGTTGCCTTGGAGACAAGGAGAGACCCAAATACTGGTAATGCAGAGAGATGTTTGGTTGAGGATTTTGGTTGCCTTGGAGACGAGGGGAGACAGGAGTGTAAACAAAGGCGGCTGGTTGCTGATGCCGAGCTGCTAGGGAGCCAAGGCTGAGCTGAGAGAGCTAGAGGACAGTGGCCGGATTGCAGAGACTGAGAGACACTCATCCGAGCATCAGAGAACCGGATCCATCCAGCGGAGCTGAACGGAGCTGACGGAGAAACAAGTTGCAGTCATAGGACCCTGAACAAAAGTTACTACCCGGAGCTCCGATCCAGTGGGTGAGCGGGTCATGACCCACAGTTTGCTAAGTTTACACGCAGTTAGACTCATATACAGGCCTCACTGGGATTTATAGTTAAACAGAGGAGCAGACAAACTGACACTGAGAAGGTTTGAGGCCTATCTAATTTGACGTTTCAAGCGATTTTTAAAATAGTTGTTGCAGTTACACCAGGAGCATTTTCACCTCAATTTGACTCTTCAAAACTGTGGATTACAAATCACTTTAGCTAGCGAAGAAAAGAAGATCCAAGACCAAGTACTTTAAGTGAGATCTCACGCATAGCTAATAAAGTAGGGGGAGCTCCCAGGTATAAAATGTTTATGTATACTGTTTTCAAATAGCATATGTTTAAATCAATTGTGCTGTCGTCTTACGTTGGGATGACAGCACAATTACTGTAATCACTTATTTGCATATTTCACAGTAAAATATATCTCTGGTTAAGTATCCAGTTGTTGTGGCATACTGTTTCTTTCACTCCAAGTGCAGTCAGTGGATCCTGGGGTTATAATACAGGTATTTTGTATTGTCTTACATTGTATTGTATTGCATTGCATCACAGCTGTGCCAAGGGGATTGAGCCAAGTTAGTGGGGTATATTGGTAGAGTGCAGGCCCAAATTAAACCAGCAGCTCCTTCGGGGGTTAGTGCTACACGTGGGGGCTCGTCCGGGATTCCTGTCACTCTACAAGCAAGCCCGCCCCTTCACGCTACTATGGACCCCATCAAAGTAGTCCAATGGTGCGAAGCAGAAGGGACACGCTCAGAAGCGAGCGTGGCCATTGAACTTCCAGGGAGCGACTGGGGAAAGAAACAAATTAAAGAGGTGGTACAAGCATTGTCCCCGGACAGAAAGGCTTATGTGGTCGCAGTGAAACCTGATCCTGGGACCGACTGCACCTATGCACTGATAGAGTGGGGACGGGATGTCCCTGAAAACTTCCACGGTGCCAGTATAAAATTGTCCGAAAAGACAGAGTTCCACCTGACACACCCCAGCAAACATGAAGGGCGCTCTCCCAGTCAAAAGCAGTTAGAACCTTTAGACAGGAAAGCAGAGGCTGCTGTTAAATCACTGGCAGAGCGACAGCTGGCTGATCTGAAGCGACAGTACTGTAACATACAGGAGAGGTTTCAGGAGACCTCCAGTATGATAGCTGAACGCATTAATGGGTTACGTGTCGTTTTGGAGGACCAGAAAGATGGCCAGATAACGTCCAACACTGGGAAGGTACTGAAGAAACGCACCCAGGGCCGCTTGCAGGAAGTAACCATCCGGAAGGATTTCCACATTGACGGCCAGATAGGAGAAAGAGGGCAAAAGGACAAACTGTCCTACACCAGCCTCCTACACCAAATAGAGTTGGGGCTACAGAAAGGATATCTGGAATCGGAAATTAGAGAGGCTGTAATCCATGCCATCAGCCCAGGTTCAAGTGTTAGGGGCATGTTGGAGAGGAAGTGTGGATTGACCTTGAACCAGCTAAAGAGGATACTGAAAAGCTATTATGAGGAGGAAGATGCCACTGAGCTGTTTCATCGACTGATAAATATGACACAGGATAGTAGAGAGACTCCTCAGAACTTCCTATTTCGGGCCATTGAGCTCAAGGACCGCCTGCTGTTCACATCAAAGGAAGAAGGAAATGGAGAGCATTTTGGAGCCGAGCTAGTTAAGAGGAAATTTAGGAGATCTGTGACTACGGGATTGAGGAGTGACTATATCAAGCTACAACTGAAGCAGTATTTGGAAGATCCCTCAACTCCGGATGAGGTCCTCATTGAGAAAGTGAATGAAGCGGATAAGATGGAGATTGAGAGGGACCAAAAACAGAGGAAACTTCAACCTCCTAGCACCACAAGTGCTAAAATACAGCAGATAGGTGTCCCCTCAGACACTCAGGAACTTAATGTACTGGCAGCAAGCGTTGAACAGGGATCATGGCTTTCACCTATTCACCACCTAACCGTAGGTCAGACTGGACTGGAGAAGCTGTTCCAGACCCAGAAAGAAATACTGGAGATGATGACCATGTTGATGACTCGTCTGGTGAAACCCCAGACAGAAGAAGTCCCGCCACTCAAGGCTCCGGAGACTCCTACCATTAACTGCCCTATGAAACAAACACAGAGAGTCTGCTTTAAATGTGGAGGAGTAGGACATCTCAGGTGAGTGTGCCCAAGCCCAGTAACTGAAACAAAATCCAAACAACCGGGGGAAAACTTCAGAGGGCCCCAGTGAAGGAGTCAACTGGGCGCCCGGTTGCAATAGCGAACTCCACACCGACTCATATGCCCCTGACCACTGGGGTCACCAACAAGCCAGGACGGAAAAAAGAGAGACCCCCAAAACCAAAGGCGAAGGTACAAGCCACCAGGCAGGTCAAAGGTACTGCAATCAGTGGATTTCCCCCCAAGCTAGTGGGACCCTCCCCAATTGTCCCCATCCAAGTAGAGGGGATTTATACGAAAGCCCTGCTGGACACTGGAGCCCAAGTAACCTTGCTCTACAGGGATTTCTATGACAGACATCTCAAGCACCTGCCGTTACAGAAATTGGAGGAACTAGAGATATGGGGATTAGGCACTCAGAACTTCCCATATGATGGTTACCTGCCGGTCAGACTCACCTTTGATCCAAGTACAGCAGGAGAGGCTGAGACTTTAGACACCTTGGCCATAGTGTGCCCTCGTCCCCCAGGGGCTGACAAAAATTCCCTCATCATTGGGACGAACACTGACTTAGTGAGGAGGCTACTTGCACCGCTTGTGCTGCAGACGGGGACCCTCCCCACTAAAATACATCCAATGTTGGCCCAGACATACCGAGACCTTAGACAGGAGGAAGAGGCTCCTGAAGAGGGAGTGGGGAAAATCTGGCTCCTGGATAGGGAAAAGAGGTTAGTCCAGCCGGGTGAAGTAGTCTGCCTGAGAGCCTCCGTCAAGTTAAGCTGGAAAAAAACAGGTCCTTTCATTGTCCTTGAAAATACATGCCAGGAAGAAAAAAGGGGGTTAGAACTTATCCCTGAAGTATTGCCCACCAGGGCATTGAAGAGGACTCACGGCAAAGTTCCAGTCAGTGTCCGCAACACAGCAGCTGTGCCAGTGAGGGTGCCAGCCAGACTACTGTTAGGACAGGTCAGCCCAGCAACTCCAGTTGCAGCATGTGGTTCGACGGAAGCACCAGCAGCAGAAATCCCTGTAGAAGAATTCTGCCCAAAGAATACGCCTCTTACTCCTGCATGGAGAGAAAGAGCTAAAGCCCAACTTCTGAGATGGAGGGCAGCTTTCTCAAAAAGTGAATTTGATGTGGGTTTGGCAAAGAGTGCCACCCACCGAATTCGACTGGAGGAAGACAAGCCGTTTCGTGAAAGGGTTAGGCGAATCCCATTGGGAGATCTGGAAGATTTGAGGGAACAACTGGCTGAACTCAAGAGGACTGGCATTATCCAGGAGTCCAGGAGTCCTTATGCCTCCCCAATAGTGGTGGTCAGGAAGAAGAACGGGTCCCTACGCCTATGTATCGATTACAGGACCCTGAACCGGAGGACCATTCCTGACCAGTACACCACACCTCGGATAGAGGATGCTCTGCAGAGCCTGTCGGGAGCGAAGTGGTTCAGTGTGCTGGACTTAAAGAGTGGGTATTATTAAAACCCCTATGTGCCCTGAAGACAAAGAGAAGACCGCTTTTATCACCCCAATCGGATTCTTTGAGTTCAACCGGATGCCGCAAGGCCTGTCTGGGGCCCCAGCAACGTTCCAGAGGTTGATGGAAAAGACAGTGGGTGACATGAACCTACTTGAAGTACTAGTTTACCTGGATGACGTCATAGTATTTGGAAGAACATTGGAAGAGCAGGAAGAACGCCTGGAGAAGGTCCTGAAGAGACTTCATGATGAAGGTCTGAAGCTCTCTATGGAAAAATGCCAGTTCTACCAGCCCTCAGTGAATTACCTGGGACACATTGTGTCTGAAGAGGGAGTGGCAATCGATCCCAAGAAGTTAGAAGCTGTCACTTCTTGGCCAAGGCCCACCAACGTGACTGAACTCAGGTCATTCTTAGGCTTCTGTTCGTACTACAGAAGGTTTGTGGAGGGGTTCGCTAAAATAGCCCACCCACTCACTGAGCTCCAGAAGAAACAGGAAGAAGTTAGTGTAAGCCCAGATCAGTCAAGGAAGCCAAAAGAAGGGCCCAGAAGGAAGAAAGAGTCCATCCAGGACCAGTGGACTCCAGGATGTGAGGAAGCCTTCAGACAATTGAAGTGGAGCCTTACCACTGCTCCGGTTTTGGCCTATGCAGACCCTGCCAAACCATACGAGTTGCATGTGGATGCCAGCCGTGACGGACTGGGAGGAGTGCTCTATCAAGAGCATGAAGGGCAACTGCGGCCGATCGCCTATGTGAGCAGAAGTTTGATTCCTGCCGAAAGAAACTATCCGACTCACAAGCTTGAATTTCTGGCTCTGAAGTGGGCAGTGGTAGACAAGTTGAAGGATTACCTTTACGGGGCTGAATTCGTGGTAAAGACGGACAACAACCCTCTCACATACCTGCTCACCACTGCAAAGCTGGATGCCACCGGTCACAGGTGGCTAGCTGCTCTCTCGGCATTTACCTTCAGCCTGAAGTACAGACTAGACATGTGCAGTTTTTTAAGTTACGAATACGTTTTCCGTTATTTTTCGTTATTTTCGTTGATTCGGTAACCAACGAATGAACGAACGGCTTAGCTAAAATTATAACGAATAACGATATTTCCCTAGTTAACGAATATGGAAAACAACGAATATACGAAACTGTTAAATGTAAAAAAGCAGAAACAACGAAAGAAAAAATGAACGAAAACACAGAATTAACGAAAACACCGAACACCCCCCATAAAATCATAATTACGAAAAAATAAACGAAAATGCAAACTTACTATTACTAATAGTCGAATAACGAAATGAAAACAACTAAAATGCCGAACAAAGAATAAAATACGAAAATCGAATCTAACGAAAAATAACTTACGAATCTTCGTAAAACGTAAATGAAAACAACGAATTTTAATAAATAAGGTAATTTCAGTTTCGTTTCTCCTAAAATACTTCTGGACATTGACCAATAGCCACTAAGCCCTGTCCCTTCCCCTGAAGAGGTTTGTTCCTTCCCCCAATGAGCTTCTTTCTCATTATCTAGTGGCTCCTTGACCTTGTGTCTTTTTCTAGGCTAGACTGCATTTCATTCCATCCAGAGTCCAGATAGGGTGTCTTTGGGTAGGTTGCACCGGTTTTGTGGATCTTAGAGCTAATTTGTAGTTGTTATAGAGAACTTCTTAAGCATACTCTAGATTCTCATTCCTAGATTTGTAATTGTAAATATCTCTGACATATTTTAGTTTTCTCCTACGTCAGACTGCATTCTAGACAGGGTGTGTGTGGTGTTGGATTTGTGACTCAGTGACTCACTCATTGGTGACACTTAGAAATTATACATTTATACTTATTATGCAGTGCTCACTGATTACTATTCATTTTTTCTCATATTTTCTGCAGTTATTTTTTCCCCTTTTGTGAGACAGTGTAGGACTGTGTTTTATTATCTTGCCTATATATTTTTTTTACTTTAGCATAGCCACCAGTGCCATTATAGTCTAGTACTAGGCCAGCCCAGGCAGCAGCCAGTACTCTACTAAGATATAAATGGTGGTGGTAGAAGTTGATTAGTAGAGCTTTGTTGCATTTTAATCCTGACCAATTGTGTAAGGCCTGATAAATCAACAATCATACTCCGTCCTCAATACCTTTATTTTTCAGAATACATTATCATTTGTATTTTTTTCTGAAAAAAAACACAATAATAATATTTCTAATATAAAAAATTTTTGTACTTTTCCCACTTATTCTCACATTCTCACCATGAGGAAAGCAACAGAGGAAAAAGTTGAGTGTGACACAGCAACAACAACTTCTGAATATAGGCCAACTGTAACCCCAGATGTTTTTTACAAGACATGCCGGTCACGGGCAGTTCCTGCAAAGGTTGTTGCTAGTGTCCATAATTTTAGGCAGCCAAAACTTGAAATTTTACAGCTTGAGGAGGAGCAAATTGCTCAGCCTCCAGATGTAAAAACAGCACACAATATATTGGAAACAGATAATAGCAGCATCTTTTTTCATTCTCATAGTTCAGTATCTAATCCTAATCCAAGTAGGCACCTGGCAGAACAGGATGCTGCTAAAGTAGAATTACCTGAGAGTCTGACCCTTGAAGGCCTTGACCTTGAAGGAATTGATTTAGATTTTAATATAGAGGATAATGCACAACTTGTAAACCAAATTCATGAGGATATTATATCTATGAGTCCTTACTCCTCTGCCCCTGAGTCCCCTCTGTTATTTCCCGACTCCTCACCTTCAAAAAAAAAATTGCCTGCACCATTACAAACCTCTTCAGGCTTAGTTGTTTTGCCTAAATGTCTTTCATATCCAAGTAGTGCAACTGCCACCATTGTTAGTCCACCAAATTCCTCCAAAGACACGGAAGCTGCACATACCCATCAGCCAGAGGCAATTGTAAAACAATCCTCACCGGCCACTGGGAACCGCAGATCAAAAATATGGGAAAATTTTGTTACTGTTGGTGACGGGCGCATGGTGAAATGCAAATTATGTGGCAGGGAAGTGAGCCGTGGGAGAGACATAGCCCATTTAACCAATGCCGGGATGAATTACCATTTCCGTGCACACCATACACCGGTGCTGCTGAGAGAAGAAAGTGGAGTTGCAGCTCCACCTAGTAAAAAGAGAGGAAGCAGCAACACTACTGCTGCCATTAACCCCAAAAGGCTCAACAAGGGGCAGGAAGATGAAGGGACTTCTTGTGTAGTTGACACATGTCGCCCCATTCCTTTACAGCAGCCCACGCTGCAACAATTTCCCAGTTTCCAATCAAGGGGTATGTCTCGTCAACAGTCCCTTAAAATCACCCGTCTGATAGGGGAACTTATAGCAGTTGGGGGAGCACCCTTTAATATAGTTGAAGGACATACATTTAAAAACCTCATGAAGGTGGTTGCACCTCACTATGTTCTCCCCTGCCGTACTACCTTTAGTAGGAAAATTGTACCCTCTTTATATAATTCCTGTGTTGGATTACTGAAAGAGGAGCTGGGCAGAGCAGCTGGCCAGTCTGTCCATTTTACTACAGACTTGTGGAGCGCTCCCAGTGGGCAACATGCCTTTTTGTCATTGACGGCTCACTGGTGGCAG
Source organism: Rana temporaria (assembly GCF_905171775.1). NCBI lineage: Eukaryota > Metazoa > Chordata > Amphibia > Anura > Ranidae > Rana > Rana temporaria. Next base: position 402,820,926 of record NC_053490.1, read on the forward strand.
CCCAAGGAGTCACAACCAAACAAACCAAAAGCAGGAATGAGAAGCACAGGTGCTAAGGCAGCAGAACCTCCTGAGCATGGGCAACGCACATTCTTGTTGCATGCTGAAGTCATGGACGACCAGCACACTGCTGTAAATATTTTACGTGCACTTCAGAAAATGGTGGCGCAGTGGCTTGGGGAGGAGTCAGGCACACGGGCAAAGATGGGCTTTATAGTCACTGATGCTGCAGCAAACATGCTCAAGGCAGTGCGAGATGGCAGATTTGTTGGCATTCGTTGCTCTGCACACGCCCTGCATCTCGTTGTGAAGTCTGCTTTGGACGATGAAAGTGAAACATCAAAATTGTCTGCTATCTTAGACAGTTGTAGAAAAATAGCAGCCCATTTTCATCGTAGTGTGAAAGACAGTCACATACTCAGACTTGAGCAGAGTAAGGCTTGCGTTCCACAGCACCGCTTGAAGGTAGATGTAGCCACCCGTTGGAACTCCACTTTGGAGATGCTCGAACGTATCATGGAACAGCAAAAGCCAATACACGCCATGTCAAATGAACATGTTATTGGTGTAGCAAGGCCAATAAGCAGGGAGGAGTGGAAAATAATTAGTCAGGTGGTGGCTGTGCTTAGCCACTTCCGAGATGTAACAGAAAAATTGAGCCTAGAGAATGCAAGTCTGGCTCAAGTAATCCCTCTCTACATCTATCTTATCACTAAGATGGATGGCTTTCTAAACAAAAGCGAGCCCTTGCCTGGCGGCATAGTTCAAGATGTAGCTGCAATTATAAAGAGACTGAGGGGACAATTGAATAGAAGGATGAACGAGCTCATAGAGGCATGCCCTGAGCTAATGCTTGCCTCTATGTGCGATCCACGCATTAAAGGAAAAATGGCAATAATTCAGAGTTCCCTTACCACCTATAGGGATCTATTAATTCAGAGGGTTTTTGACAGTCACCGAAAATTGTTTAGGCCGGCAGAGGGTGAAGAGGAAGAAGATCAGGAGGAGCCTGATAGTGACATTGTGCCACCATCACCTACTGTTATTAGTACAACCACTGCTGAGCATTCCACTAGAAGACCTGACGTTTGGAGTTTGGCATTACATACTTTAGTTGGACCCACAAAAATGCCCACCATGAAAAGAAGCATTGTGTCAGATCATGTTAAATTATACTTGTCTGAACCCCATTTGGCCTCCACTACAGATCCATTAGAGTATTGGGATGAGAAAAGGGGTATTTGGCCTGCTCTTTCTGTGGTGGCACAAGAGCTACTTTCTTGCCCCCCGACCTCTGTGCAAAGTGAGCGTGTATTTTCTATCACAGGAAATATTCTGTGCCCACAGAGGTCCCAGCTGGCCCCACAGCTGATGGAGCAGATGGCATTTCTGAAAGTCAATCTTCCAAAGCTGGGCTACCCAGAACTAAGCTTTACAACAGAATAATTCTAATTATACTACTTCTTAAGTTCTTATGTTTATCAAATCGATAAAGATATTGTTAATAATTTACCTGTTCCAAGTATAGATGGCGATGCCAAAAAATAAATACAACAAAACCAAATATAGTGCATGTCATGATATACTGTATGTACCAAAAGTAATGTTACATGAATACAATATACGATAAAGTATCAATCACAATGTAGATACAGCAAGCATGAGAAGCTGTGATCAGCCACAGTCTATATAATTCAAAGATTTATTTTTTGTTGGGTGGGCAACATTGATTACCTCAACATTTTATTTACTATTTTTTTTTATAATTTCCTGACCCCAGGCCCCCCCCCAAATAATTCAGAGGTTGTAAACATGAAAAAAGAGTTTATACTGTAAGGGTGATCCTAGCTTGTTAGGCTCTCAATCTCTAACTTTGAGATTTTAGCTTTTGAAATACAAATATTTAATAATGTGGTTGCAAGCCCACTTTAAATAAAATACAAAAATAAAATACGTGCAAGACAAAGGCAAATACCTGCATACTATATCATAATGAGCTAGTATGCATAGCATACTAGCTCATTATGTAATACCACTGATCGGCGAAAACCTCGCTGCGGTGGCCGACACAACGGCTGGCGACATGTAATCCCGCTGTTAAACGTGCAGGTTTAGCGTCTCTGGGCAATCACAGCGCAAAACCCCGAAGTAACTCCGGGCCTACATGCTGCTGCCCGATGATGTGTCGGCCACTGCAGCGGGGGCTTTGATCGCAGGTGAGTATTACATAATCAGCTTCTATGCTATGCACGCAGGTCTGCCAGTCCTGGCATGACCACCTTAAGAAAATGCACGATCGTTCTAAATTATCCCCTAAACCATGAATGGAGGTATTTCAAGCACCTACATACAGGTAAGCATTAATATAGTCTTCCAGGTAGCTAAAAGTACTATATATTTATTCATTTCTGTTGATATATCTATTTTGAATCCTGACATGCACTATGTTTGTTTTTGTTGATTTTATTATTTCCCATCACATCTTACAACTTGCAAACGTTTGAATTGAAGTAGATCTATGCATAAGGGTAATAATAATAATAATAATAATAATAATAATAATAATAATAATTAATAAATAATAATAGTTTTTGTTTACATTCACAAATCCAATATCTACTACCACCGTTTGCAAGAATTTTATCAACCCAAGCTGGGGTTAGTTTGTTTATTTTTCATTCGTTTTTGGAGTAATGTTTTGACTCCTTGGCTCTGAAATTAAGCCACAAAAAAAAAAAGCTACCATTCCATAAAGAAACCTACTCCACAATTCCACGGCTCGCAATACTCCCACAAACACTGGGGCTCTCCTCCTACTGTGCTCTTGCTGCAGTGCAGACTGCTGCCACCTGCCCTCAAAGAAGAAATATTACAGTTCACGTTTGGAAGACATCTCACCACACTATGGATTTAATCCTGGTTAAGTATGTTGCCTGTGGCACCCTTAAACACGTGAGTGGCTTATCAATTTTCCCCTACTCACCTTCCATCATTCCATTAATTATTTCTTCTAATTTATATCCCTCTCTCTTTTTTTGCAGTTGCAATTTACTGACGTCATGTCTCACATGCATGCCTAACATTGGACCTGGATGTGGATGAGGAGGAAGCAAATAGAAAAACACATGAGGTTTTTTCAGCACTTCATAGTAAGTATTAAGACTAAGAGTAAACCCCACTTAGGATGTTATAATGATATACTTGTATGACTTTTTTTTTTAAATAAATCACATTTATTTGTCATTGTGTGTGAGTGAGTATGGGGTTAGTCTGTGTGTTTAAGGGTCAATGTGAGTATGTCTGTGTTTTTCTGTGATTAAGTGTCTGGGTCAGTCTGGCTTTGTTTACAAGGCACTTCATTTATTGGCCAGTGTGTCTGTCAGTTAAAGTGTGTGTCGTCTTTATGGGTCAGTGTGTGTCACTGTGTATATGTATATTTTAAGTGGGTGTGAGTAAGTATATTGGTGTGTGTCATGGAATGCATAATGTGCAAAAATGTTATTTTGATGTATATATGGAATACAGTTGTGTTACTTATTTTAGGTTTTTTGACATCGAAATAATTTCTTCTATGCCATTGTCAGTGTATCACCTCCACACTTCCCAGAGCTACAAATCTAAACTCATGCTTTATCTTGGCCCTGGTATTTTGATTCCATTCTGACCACCAGGGATCTGAATGCTGCTCAGCTCCATGCAAGGTAAGAACAGGGAGACTGGGAACTGTATTATCTTTTGGAATAGTGATTAAAATTCCATTGCAGCGAAAGCAGATATTTTCTCATTAGTTTACCGATCGGCAGGGATGGACTGGCCATTGGGACTACAGGGAGTTTCCCGGTGGACCGATGGCTCAGTGGGCCGGCTTCAGTGACAGCAGACCGCCGCCCCCCTCAGCTCCTCTGTCTCTCCCTACCCACAGCGCTCACCTGGGGGGGAACAAAGAAGCAGAGGGAGGACCAGAGGAGCAAGGGGGGACGACAGAGGAGCATGGGGGAGGGGACGGACAGCTGATTTAACAGCTATGGCCTGGGAGTTTCTCACTTCTGCCTAATCTTGTCCCATAAGGGGGGGGGCACCAAACTGATTCTTTGCCCCGGGTGAAATAATGTCTAGCTTCCCCAGTGGTACTGCCTAATAAAGTAGAACGGCTAGGGGCTAGTGAAGGGGGAGAGGGGGCTTGGGTGGCCGGGGGGGGGGGGGTTGCGGGAGTTGTCCTGTCAAAGTGGGCCAGTCTGGATGAAGTCCAGGGCCAAATTTTTGTCCCAGTCCATCCCTGCCGATCGGGTACATTCTCTGCCTAACTCAGCTCTGCTGCATACCATTTGAAGATACAAAATTGCAAAATGCCTCCACGTGTCTTTACAAGATGTGATAGTGGGATACATGTTTTTCCCTAATGTCTACTTATATTGTCCTCCGCTACCTCCCTAGCCCCTCGGTCTATAATTTTTCACCCTGGCTATCTTATTCCAGTATCCACACTCCCACTGCTGTTAGTATCCCCCCCCCCCTGCTTCCTGTGTTGTTTTACTGTCCAGTGTCCACTAACAGTGGGGAAACATTAAAATATAAATGAATAGTTTAAGGTAGACTGTGTGGGCCAGATTCACATAGAAGAGCGGCGGCGTAACGTATCATCTACGTTACACCGCCGCAATTTTTCATCGCAAGTACTTGCACTTGCGATGCAAACCTACGCCGGCGGCCTCCGGCGCAAGGCGGGACAATTTAAATGGGCGTGTGCCATTTAAATTAGGCGCGCTCCCGCGCCGGACCTACCGCGCATGCTCCGTTTCCGAACTCCCGTCGTGCATTGCGCGCCGTGACGTAATTTTTTCGAACGGCGACGCGCGTAGCGTAATTCCGTATTACTGGACGGCTTACGCAAACGACGTTATTTTTAAAATTTCAACTCGGGAACGACGGCCATACTTTTAGACAGCAATACGCTTGCTGACTAAAGTTAGGGCACCAAAAAAAAAAGACTAACTTTGCGACGTGAAACTGTGGGAATGGAGTTGGGTGTATAGGATTTTACTGTGTTTTTTATTTTTGTTTTTTTATTTTTTGTGGTTGAACTGGATGGACTTGTGTCTTTTTTCAACCTGACTAACTATGTAACTATGTAACTATGTAACGCGAAAAACCGCCGTCGATCGCCGTAACTCCTAATTTGCATACCCGGCGCTGGTTTACGACGCAAACTCCCCCCCAGCGGCGGCCGCGGTATTGCATCTTAAGATCCGACAGTGTAAAACAATTACAGCTGTCGGATCTTATGGCTATCTATAGCATAGATAGAACAACAGATACAACGGCGAATCAGCAGATACGCCGTCGTATCTACTCTGTGAATCTGGCCCTTAGAGTTTGAAGTTCGGAATAAAATACTATTGTGTGTGGGAAATGAATACATAATAATTTAGCAGATAATGTGATGATGTATATAAATAAATAATAATAATAATAATAATATTAGACCAAAAATAGTTTTATATTCACAAAAAAAAAAATATTTTCATAGAAATTACAAACACACATGCTGGGTAGGTGTAACTTGGCAGCATAAGAAAACGTTTCTACCAAAATCAAGGAACAGTAAAAAGATCGATTCTGCATAATAATTTGCGATGAGATGGGCAGAGGAAGGTCTAGCCTTCATTTTTCAAAACGTCTTTGTTGGTTATATGTTCATCGTAGCTCCCAGGCATTGGAGCAATGTGTCTGGAAATATCTTCAAGTAAACAAAATATACTCTGTCCAATGCCTAATTGTGTTGTTGGCTTGCCCGGGCCAAAATTATTTCAAAACTCTCAGTTTGCTGCCTGCTCAACTGATGGGTAAGCCGGGTAAGCCTTTTGACCTTTCGTTGTAGTTTTCGGTTGTCACACCTTAATTCTATAAGCTCCCTCAGAATGATCTCCTGCACAGTTGGGAAAGGCGGTACAGCAGTAGGTGGCATCAGGGCATGGGGTGGCTGAATGAATGAACCTTGTCCTCTGTGCTCCTCCTCTGGGCCGGGGGAGAAATCAGGAGTCTGGGGAATGATAGGGGTAATCTCTGGCTGAATCTCCAGCCTCTCCAAAAGAAGAACAGGAGAGTGCGGGCTGCACTGTACTCTCCTCTCAGGGTGGTATTGCTGATCTGAAATAGATAAGATAGGCAAAGTTTGATGAATGATGAAAGCGTTCATAGTAATGAATTTATTCAGATTAGACTTTTATGTAGTAGTAATATTGAATAATGGAGCAAATGAAAGATTGAGTTGGGGAGGGGGGATAAGTTGTATTAATGATTGAGAGAAAACAAAAAATCAATTTAAACTTATTTAGGTAAATCTACACATTGCATTTATATCCTAAAGTTAAAAAAATTTAAAAGGTTATTTAATAAAATAACCTTTATAGAAGTAAATAAATACAATATAAAAATTGCAGAAACAGAAAATGCCTTAAACAGAAAATCTTTTTTCTTTATTAGATAACATATTTATCAGCATATGACACGCACATTTAACTCCTGAAAAGCTTTCTGTTAAAGACGGAAGAAAGAGTGAAGATAATGTTGAAGATAAAGTTCTTAAAGGGTCCCAGTAGGTTGCAGGTAAAAAGGGCATATGTCTTCTAAATTTATTATCGTAGTATTTTTGATATCCTACTGCAAAAACCTTTGTAGCGCTTTTATACCCACTAAAAGATAAAAAAATACCTGTAAAGCAAAGGCATAATGAGCTAGTATGCACAGCATACTAGCTCATTATGAGCTAATAACCTTGTAAGTAATTTAGTGTGCCGTGCTAGGTTTGCAGGGCGAATATCTTCTAAACCATACAGGTTATAGAGATATTATGTATAGATATTATAGGCTTAACGGTAGTTTAAAAAAAAAGCGCAAAAGAGCTGTTGAACACCTTTCAATAAGGGCTACTAAATTCAAAATCATTAAAAGAACCAAAGGCAGAAAAAAAATTTCAACACGGTGGAGTTCAGCAAAAAATCTTTGTGATAGGAATGAATCTCTGACATCACAGCCACTCTCATTTATTTCCACAGTTTGCGCAGTCCTCCTTGATATATCAATCCCCCTTCAAATCACAGTGTCCCTTTCACAGTCACGTTCTAAAGGTATGAGGTGTCATTTTTGTACGAATTTTTAAATTGAACTTTTAGGTGTATTACATGAAAATGCCTATGTGTAAATAGGGTACATGATGATAATGGAGTTAGTGCTGTGTCCTGTTTCTTCCCAGATCATGCACTTACCCTGAGGAGGAGCAATGGTCCTGCCAGAAGCCGATGCTGGAGGGTCTTGAATGCAGCTTTCTGTTAAAGACGGAAGAAAGAGTGAAGATAATGTTGAAGATAAAGTTCTTAAAGGGTCCCAGTAGGTTGCAGGTAAAAAGGGCATATGTCTTCTAAATTTATTATCGTAGTATTTTTGATATCCTACTGCAAAAACCTTTGTAGCGCTTTTATACCCACTAAAAGATAAAAAAATACCTGTAAAGCAAAGGCATAATGAGCTAGTATGCACAGCATACTAGCTCATTATGAGCTAATAACCTTGTAAGTAATTTAGTGTGCCGTGCTAGGTTTGCAGGGCGAATATCTTCTAAACCATACAGGTTATAGAGATATTATGTATAGATATTATAGGCTTAACGGTAGTTTAAAAAAAAAGCGCAAAAGAGCTGTTGAACACCTTTCAATAAGGGCTACTAAATTCAAAATCATTAAAAGAACCAAAGGCAGAAAAAAAATTTCAACACGGTGGAGTTCAGCAAAAAATCTTTGTGATAGGAATGAATCTCTGACATCACAGCCACTCTCATTTATTTCCACAGTTTGCGCAGTCCTCCTTGATATATCAATCCCCCTTCAAATCACAGTGTCCCTTTCACTTTCACGTTCTAAAGGTATGAGGTGTCATTTTTGTACGAATTTTTAAATTGAACTTTTAGGTGTATTACATGAAAATGCCTATGTGTAAATAGGGTACATGATGATAATGGAGTTAGTGCTGTGTCCTGTTTCTTCCCAGATCATGCACTTACCCTGAGGAGGAGCAATGGTCCTGCCAGAAGCCGATGCTGGAGGGTCTTGAATGCAGCTTTCTGTTAAAGACGGAAGAAAGAGTGAAGAGTCAAGGTAATGTTCATGAAAAAGTCAACAGCTGTATTTACAATTTTTGCCTGAGATATGTCGTATAACTACAATATTTTCTACTATGAAATCAAATATTCAACCAAAAATGGACTGAGGAAATGTAAAATATAATCAGAAGTTGCTGATGTGTTAAAACAGATGTTACATTTCTGGCAATTTTTAAGATTAACAAAATATATGTAAAATATGCTATCAAGTATCTACATATCATTTACTACAACCCCCATATACATAGTACCAGGGCTAAATTAGCTACTAGCCAGGCCTCAAGGGTTACTAGCCAACAGTTAGTTGCCACACCCAACCCTTAGCTTGCCCCACCCCTAATTCAACCCCTAAACACGCCCTCATAAATTATCTCATTAAATGACACAAAATTGTTTTATGCAGAATAAAATATTAAAAAAAAATATTAACACCAACTTTATCCAAAACCACCAATGAAGCCTGCCTGTGCCCACCTATGTAGCCTGTGCCCACCAATGCACCCTGTGCCCACCATGCAGCCTACATGTGCTGCAGGTAAAGAGCGATAAACGCTTTCATTTCAATTGATGTTTTCCCGCTACTAAACAGCCCTGCCCCATGGCCAGGAAACTTTAATTTACAGATCGCCCGTCCTGGGATTGGACAGGATAAAAGTCCCGGAGGAGGGGATGTATGTGGCAGCAAGCGGCGGGGAACACGGCAATGTCAAATCAAAGCTGTTATCGATGTGTTCTCCTCTCTCTTCCCCCCCTGTGATCGATGAGAGAAGGACTCCCTTTCAAACTATGCTGTTGGCGGAGCTCTCACCCCTTTCTCGGCATCCCTCAAAATCTAGTCACAAAATGAAAGCAGGCAAGTTTGAATTTGGAAGGGTGCATACATACTACTACTATACCCACCTTTTGATTTAAAAATCACATTTCTTACATCAGCTTCCTCAGAAGCTGATGTAACCTTCAGAACCTTCAGAACCTGATCAGAACCTTCACATGACAGTTTCCCCTTCACAATTATGTTCTGATCTGAACCCCCTTCACAGTGGTAAATTTCACCCACCTTCACAGCACATGTGAACAGCTGTGTTCTCTGTCCCACCCTGCAACTTGACCCACCTTCACCTAACAGCCCCACGCAGCTCTGCCCCCGTCACAATTCAGCATCCACAGCTCTGACCTTGCTACCTTGCTTGGGCACACAGAACCGTAGACACAATAAATACTATAGTGGGTGGAGCAGAAGTTGCTGAAGTTATCCAGCATAATGTTGTTTGTTAGGGCCGCATAGCAACCAACCAATCACCTGCTGGTTAATTTTAAAAAGTTCTCTTCAGCTGCTCTATTGCTGCCCACTATTTTGCATTGCTATTTTTTCGGCTCACTGTGCATAACGAGCCTTCTGCTCTCGACTGTGATAGTGAAAGCTGAGTAGCCAGGGAGACAGAAACGGCACCTAATTGTCTCAACTGTGACGGTCTGCATGGCACAGTGACTTGGTCCAAGTAGTAAATAGCAGTTCATTAGATATCCTTTGTGTTGGGTACTCACCACCAGAATGTTGTTGATAGGATGTACTTGGAGTTGGAGCTGATCCTTCCAAGGATGATGTTTCTTGATCTGGAAAACATGAATGTAAAAAAATAAAAATAAAAGTCATACATGTGTAGTCATCATAAACAATAAGATAGCTTTACAAATATATTATAACTGCAATATATATAAATTATAATGATATATTTAATTTTCCTCACCACCAGCTCTATGATTTTGACCCCTGCTGCTGAATCCAGGGACATCCTCTGCCAGAAGGACATCTCTTAGCTCCGCCTCCCACTCTCGCAACTTGATAGGCTTTCCTCGGTTTTGTCCTAGTCGAAGCCTCTGCATCTTCTTTGTAACCGTTGCCCGACAATCATAGAACCTGCAAATGTACATAAACATTACAATTACATTAATAAAAAAACAAATACTTAGATTAATGTTTTTTGAAAACCACATTTCTTTTCACATTGTGATGGTTATATGTATACTGTTCAGCATGTGGCTGTGACAAATAAATTTTTTGGTTACGTTGAACTGTTACTTTTTTGTTATTGACTACAAAACTGTGTATTTTTTACACAAGAGTGAAAGAATATTTTAATATTAATTACCTGTGTCTGACGCCATTGGTGGGCCTGTGAAACTTGGAGACCGCATTCACGGAGTCCCGGACTCGTTCCCAGGCTGCTGACTTCTCAGATGCTGGCACGGATTGGCAGAAGAGTGTCACTTTTTCTTTTGATACTGCAGCAACCAATGCAGCATTCTCCTCTTTGGTATATATGGGTCCCCTTGATTTCTGTCTCTTGGTTCGCTTGTTCTGCTGCACATCTGAGTCCGCACTATCTGACATAGGAGGGGCCACATGTCTCCTTTCTTTGCCATGCTCCCGCTCCACTACACCTCCACATTCCCTTCCATGCCTCGGCTTCACTCCACACCAATCCTCCCCTCCCCGCCTCCTCTCCCCTCCATGCCTTTCCTCCACTACCCTCCTCTCCTCCCTTTCACGCCTCTTCTCTCCTCCACGCCTTTCCTCCACTACCCTCCTCTCCTCCCTTTCACGCCTCCTCTCTCCTCCACGCCTTTCCTCCACTACGCTCCTCTCCTCCACTCCACTACTCTCCTCCACGCCACTCCTCTCTTCCCCTCCATGCCTCCTCTTCTCTCCATGCCTCCTCTTCTCTCCATGCCTCCTCTTCCCTCCATGCCTACTCTCCCCTCCATGCCTCTCCTCGACTCTACTCCTCTCCTCTCCTCCACACCTGTCCTCCACTCCACTCCTCTCTTCCCCTCCACGCCTCCTCTTCCCTCCATGCCTCTTCTCCCCTCCATGCCTCTCCTCCACCACACTCATCTCATCTGCTCCACACCTCTCCTCCACTTCACTCTCAGTCACACCAACAAGTCTCACATCAACACACTGACTAACACCAACATTCTCACTCTCAGTCTCAACACTCACATGTCCATTCTCACTCCTATACATGATTTTAATTGCCCAAAAGATAGCAAACCAGTGAAACCACCACACAAAAACAAGTCGAAATTCGACAAGCCCACCTCTGCCCTGCTCTCTGTTCCTCCCTCGCCAAACCACGCACTCATACACCGTCTCAAAATGGAGTCCAGGGGCGGAGGCTATAAGCCGCGCATCGAAAACGAAAGTAAAGTATGACATTTTCGAATGGTTAAGATTTGCTGCGATGTACTTACGAAAGTACGAATGATTTACAACACACATTAGCAGCGTTAGCGGAGCAATTCTGACACATTGCGTAAAATAACGAATTAAGGCCCGATTACAAATTTACTCAAACAATCTTACGAAAGTAATAATCAGTCAGTATCAGTAAGACCGTCAAGTAGTCTATCGCAGCCAAGTTAGATTTACAAAATTACAATGAGTAGTGTGTTGAATCAACGTAAAATGTATTTTAACTGAATTACGAATGCACTAAGATCTACTAAAGCACGTTTTTACAATCGAATGAAACAAGACACGAAAATACGAATGATGATAAAACAACGAAGATCTATTTCCTACGAAAATACGAATGCGGCACGATGGTAAATATAATGTAAATACGAATCTAAAAAAACGAAAAATATACCAACGTAAAAACGAATAAACAAATAAATTCATTCAAAAAATACGAACGAAGCAGAATACAAAACATAACGAAAATACGAATCTCGATTCAACGAAAAATAAACTAACAAAAAAAAACGGAAACGGAAAAAAGAGTGTTACGAAAATACTAAAGAGTACGAATACGATAACTAACGTCTTACGAAATTACGACTCGTTACGAATCACGATAAACGAACAGAAACGAAACAGAAATAAACGAAAATTTTTGCTGTGCACATGTCTAGTACAGACCAGGGGTTGGTAATCGAGATGCGGATGCTCTATCAAGAAGGCCTCATGACCCCCGAAATCAATCAGAAGACTGGACTCAACTTACTCCAGAGGGGGTAAGAGCCCTTTGTGAAGGGACAAGTCTACACGGGAGAGGTGGGGCCAGAGCTGAAGAAGTGGGAGTATCCTCAGCGGGAGTACCCAGGTGCTATTGCAACGTCTCCCAGGTTGTACAAGAGGGTCTCCCCAAGCTATCCAGAAAGGATCTCAGGAGAGATCAGGAGGAAGATCCACTGTGTGGGCTGGTGCTGAAGGCATTGGAACATCAACAGTCTGATGTGCTGCAGAAGAGCCCCAAGAAGGAAGCCCGGCTGATACTGAAAGAATGGGATCGGTTGCAGTTGCAACAAGGGGTGGTCTACCGAAGGGGCCCCTCTGATGATCCAGAAGCAAAGTGGCAGCTGCTCCTGCCGGAAAAGTACAGAGAGAGGGTACTGATTGCTTTACACGATCATCATGGTCATTTGGGAGCCGAGAGGACTTTCCAACTAGTAAGGGACAGGTTCTACTGGCCTCACATGAGGAAAGAAGTGGAGAGTTACTGTCATTCCTGCCTCAGGTGTATACAACGAAAGACATTGCCCCAGAGGGCTGCCCCAATGGGCCATTTGGAGAGCCAGGGACCAATGGACCTGGTCTGCATAGACTTTCTTTGTTTGGAATCCGATCTGAGTGGGCAGGGGGACATCTTGGTGGTAACAGATCACTTTACCCGTTATGCCCAAGCATTTCCTACTAGAGACCAGCAAGCAACCACAGTAGCAAAGACTCTCGTGGAAAAGTTCTTCGTCCATTATGGCTTACCTCAACGGATACATTCAGGCCAAGGAAGGGACTTTGAGAGCAAATTAATAAAAAGACTGTTGGATCTACTAGGCATACAAAAGTCCAGGACTACTCCTTATCACCCACAAGGGGACCCTCAACCGGAAAGGTTCAACAGGACTCTCCTGAATATGTTGGGGACGTTGACTGCAGAACAGAAACCCCATTGGAGTAAACACATTACTGCACTGGTTCATGCCTACAACAGTACCAAAAGTGACGCCACTGGGTATTCACCTTACAGATTGATGTTCGGCCGTGCAGCCCGATTACCAGTGGACCTGGCTTTTGGTTCCTCCTTGGATCACACATCAGAGACCTCCCATAGAGGGTATGTGGACAGGCTGCGGAGGAGCCTGAAGATAGCTTACGAACAGGCTCAAGCCACCTCGAACTCCAGAGTCAACAGGAACAAGAGAAACTTTGACCTGAAAGTAAGAGTTCAGGATCTTCAACCAGGTGACCGGGTTTTGCTGAGGAATCTAGGCATCCCAGGCAAGCATAAGTTGGCTGATCGTTGGAGATCACAGCCTTATGTTGTGTGTAGGAAGCTTCCAGGGCTCCCAGTGTATGAAATCAAGCCAGAAGGAAACACTGGGCCAATAAAAACCTGGCATCGAAATCACCTTTTACCTCTCACTGAGGCAGTCAGGATAAGCACAGAGGAGGAATTCCCATCCACATCCACCGATGTGTGTAGGCCAATAACCAGATCTCAGCTTGCACCCTCTACAGATGAAGAAGAGGAAGTGGAGATAAGTTGGCTGTGGCCTCAGGAAACTTCAGAAACAGATGCTGATATCTCTTCAGAAGTAGAGGAGGATAATAACGGAACTCGAATTTGTGCCGGCAACTCATCTTGCAGAAGAGCCCAGTACTCTTATTTACTCTCCATTTTTAGTCACTGAGAGGAGGGATGACGACATTTGTCAAAAAGGAATGGATACCCCGAAAGTGCAAAGAGCAAAGAGAGACATTCGTCCACCACGCAGACTGACTTATGATACATTGGGCGAATGCTCTGAAGCATCTCAGTTTGTCAGCAAAAGAAACCTTGAACTGTCTGGTCCCTCTACTTTTGATTCAGTAAGGGACAACCCCACCTCACCCCTTGGCACATCTGTACCAGACACAGTAGTATCAGCTGTGAGTGCACAGGATAGCTCCCCATCATATGACAATTGGTGGGAAGCTCCTCTGTCTGTATTGTATGACCGTATAGAGGCTAAAATGCAGAATAGAGTTAGCAATTTGAACCTCTTTGGAGGACCAAAGAGATAAAGTAGGGGGAGTGTGTAGCACTGACATTCTTGTATATTGATGTTTGCATACTTTAATACAACGTCTATGGACATTGCTATGTTTAAGTATTTGGAGCCATCTAGTGACCAAATACTGGTAATGCAGAGAGATGTTTTGTTTAGTATTTTGGTTGCCTTGGAGACAAGGAGAGACCCAAATACTGGTAATGCAGAGAGATGTTTGGTTGAGGATTTTGGTTGCCTTGGAGACGAGGGGAGACAGGAGTGTAAACAAAGGCGGCTGGTTGCTGATGCCGAGCTGCTAGGGAGCCAAGGCTGAGCTGAGAGAGCTAGAGGACAGTGGCCGGATTGCAGAGACCGAGAGACACTCATCCGAGCATCAGAGAACCGGATCCATCCAGCGGAGCTGAACGGAGCTGACGGAGAAACAAGTTGCAGTCATAGGACCCTGAACAAAAGTTACTACCCGGAGCTCCGATCCAGTGGGTGAGCGGGTCATGACCCACAGTTTGCTAAGTTTACACGCAGTTAGACTCATATACAGGCCTCACTGGGATTTATAGTTAAACAGAGGAGCAGACAAACTGACACTGAGAAGGTTTGAGGCCTATCTAATTTGACGTTTCAAGCGATTTTTAAAATAGTTGTTGCAGTTACACCAGGAGCATTTTCACCTCAATTTGACTCTTCAAAACTGTGGATTACAAATCACTTTAGCTAGCGAAGAAAAGAAGATCCAAGACCAAGTACTTTAAGTGAGATCTCACGCATAGCTAATAAAGTAGGGGGAGCTCCCAGGTATAAAATGTTTATGTATACTGTTTTCAAATAGCATATGTTTAAATCAATTGTGCTGTCGTCTTACGTTGGGATGACAGCACAATTACTGTAATCACTTATTTGCATATTTCACAGTAAAATATATCTCTGGTTAAGTATCCAGTTGTTGTGGCATACTGTTTCTTTCACTCCAAGTGCAGTCAGTGGATCCTGGGGTTATAATACAGGTATTTTGTATTGTCTTACATTGTATTGTATTGCATTGCATCACAGCTGTGCCAAGGGGATTGAGCCAAGTTAGTGGGGTTTATTGGTAGAGTGCAGGCCCAAATTAAACCAGCAGCTCCTTGGGGGGTTAGTGCTACACGTATAAACAGTTTAGTGTTCACAGTTTTATTAACTAAAACTTTATTGAGACAATATGAAAAATGCAAATGAAAAACATAGTTGCATGACCTACAAGCTTATCCACTGGCTTTACTTGGTTCTAAGTAACTGCCTTAAACAAGTATGCAGATAAGGGGCCAGATTCACGTAGCTCAGCGGATCTATAGATCCGCTCGATCTACGTGAATTAAGATCCGCTCCTGCAAGTTTAGGAGGCAAGTGGCTAATTCACAAACCACTTACCTCCAAACTTGCGACGGCGGATCCTAAATCCCCCAGCGGAATTCAAATTCCGCGGCTAGGGGAGTGTCATATTTAAATCAGGCGCGTTCCCGCGCCGATTTAAATGCGCAGGCGCCGTCCGCGAAATTTCCCGGCGTGCATTGCTCCCACTGACGTCGCTAGGACGTCAGTGGTTGCGACGCTTACGTAAACGACGTCCGTCCGTATTCGAGAACGACTTACGCAAACGACGTTAAAAAATTCAAATTCGACGCGGGAACGCCGGCTATACTTAACATTGGCTGCGCCTGATAAAAGAAAGGGTAAGTATACGACAGGTACGCCGCTACGGAAACGTCGTAAGAAGACTGCGTCGGGTCCGCGTACGTTCGTGAATTTGCGTATCTCGCTGATTTACATATTATTTCTTGTAAATCAGCGGGAACGCCCCCGGCGCCATTTTTAAATTTAAAAATAGATCCGACAGTGTAACACAGTGTAACACTGTCGGATCTAGCCCTATCTATGCGTATCTGATTCTATGAATCAGGCGCATAGATAGGACCAGTTTACGTCAGAGATACGATGGTGTATCTGTAGATACACCGTCGTATCTCTTTGTGAATCTGGCCCCTAGAGTTCTGACTTTCTGATCTGTAAAGTTTTCTCTGTGACTAAAAGTAGTGAAGCCAGAGAGAGACAGACAATTAGCATTATCAAAAACAACATGAGCAACAGTGGCAGCCACCATACTTTTCTCAGTAAAGGGATCCCTTAAAAAAAGAAACATAAACCATTCCGCAGTATCTTCCTTCTTGATCAATAAGATTAGATCATTAAAAAAATGTTGAAAAGTGTATGGGTGAGCACATGATTGCACCATGACAGTTTCTGGCAAGGTATATAAAAATATCCCAATGATATTTTTCTTCTTAATTTATTCCTGATTGAAATTTTGCCTTTTTAAAACAATTTCATGCCAAATGTACTTTTTGCCTGTTTCTTTCATGCATATTCTGAAAAAAATACACACTCTGTATTTAGTAGAAAAATAAGACAAGAAATACACCTTTATGTTCCCAGCTTAAACCAGACAGCATTACTCCAAACCTCATTTACTTAGGCTTGAATGTCTTATGAACATCTACCAAGAATAATACAATTACAAGCAAAGCAGAGTATTTCTAAAGAATTTAAGATGTGCATGAATATTTTGCCTTCCACAAAAACATAACAAGTGCCAAAAGTGTAACATAAAAATACTACTTATATGGATTCATTTTACTGCTGTTAGAGATCATGCTCTAAATATGTTTAACTGCCTGATACTGGTTCCCAAAGCTACATACTAAGGGGCTTATATATGTTTATTTGCTGAGGAAATTCTCAATGAAAGAATTAAATGTTTTACACTTAAGCCTCGTACACACGACCGAGTTTCTCGGCAAAAACCAGCAAGAAACTTGCTGGGAGATACTTTTTTGCAGAGGAAACCGGTCGTGTGTACATTTTCGTCGAGGAAACTGTCGAGAAACTCGACGAGCCAAAAAGAGAGCAAGTTCTCTATTTCCTCGAGGGGAATGGAGAAACTTGCCTTGTTGAGTTCCTCGACAGCCTAACAAGGAACTCGATGAGGAAAACGATGTGTTTCGCCCGTCGAGTTACTCGGTCGTGTGTGCAAGGCTTTAAAGGGATTGTAAAGTCTTGTTTTGTTTCCTATAAAAATAGTAAACATGTTACACTTACCTGCTCTGTTGTAGGGGTTTTGCACAGAGCAGCCTGGATCCTCCTCTTCTCGGGTCCCTCTTCTGTGATCCTGGCCCCTCCCTCCTGTTCAGTGCCCCCACAGCAAGCAGCTTGCTATGGGGGCACCCAAGCTGAGTCGCAGCTCTGTGTATCCATTCAGAGACGGAACCCCGACCTGGCCCAGCCCCCTCTCTCCCCTGATTGGCTAGCTGACTTTGATTGATAGCAGAAGCCAATGGCGCCGCTTCTGTGTCTCAGCCATTCAGAAAGGAGAATCTCGGACAACTGAGACATTCGTGGACATCGCTGGACAGACAGGGATCTCAGGTAAGAATTAGGGGGGCTGAGGGTGAGGGGGGCTGCTGCACACAGAAGGATTCAACTCTACTTTCCTCACCACATGTTTTATTGTTTTTACCTGGCTGGGTAATAAAGAGCACAGCAAAAGACACTTGTTGCGGAAAATTCCTTTACTACTGCTATTTGCACCATTCACCCCTAGGAATTCGGAAGAGCCACGAGGTAAAAGTGCCACCCAAAACAAACCAGCAGCTCCTCCGGGGGTAGTGTTACATAAACATAGACATAATATCGTTTATGCCATGGAGTTTCTTTTTACCATTTTCCATGTGAGGAGACCGCACCAGTAGGCAGCTTTGAAACAGACAGCCTGCCTAGAATCCCTAAAGTGATTCATAAGCGTGTTTGACCTAACTTAGCTGTGAGGTCACACACTCAGAAGTGAGCAGCCATTACCTGAGGGTGGGGAGCACCAGAGTGTGAACATCGCAGCAAGCTATTTGTCAAATTTTTTTGAAGTTACTAAATATATATCAAAAGAACTTTATATCAACTACATTGGACGGATTTTCCATCTTGAATTAGAATATCACTGTTTTATGCACTACAGCACTTTATGATTCACGTTTGTGGCACTATAATTTTATGAATTATCTATTTATTATATCCTACTGTGTGGCACTAGATTTATATATTTGATTTATTTGCATGTTTTCATATTGTATAATAATTTACATTAATATATATTTACAGCGATGTGTGACATATATCACAGTACAGATAAAATATATTTCATTAATTTTAATTTGGGAAGATTTTGGGTGAGATAGCGCAGCATATTATTTTAATGTAATTGCCTTCACATGGTATGTGAGACATGATTAGTGCTACTGTAGAAGCTGTCACTTTTACTTTAATTTTTTGATCACCTTTTTATTTAATTTAATTCGATTTTTTTATATTTTCACTAGGTGGCTCGCAAGATTCTCACAATCTACTTTAACTGACAATTGCGTGGTCATGCGACACTGTACCCAAATAAAATTGATGCCCTTTTTGCCCCACAAATAGAGCTTTCATTTGGTGGTATTTGATCAACTCCCCAAAAGCGTAAATATCGGCCACTTTTGCCACTTTTTTGGGACCAGTGACATTATTACAGTGATCAGAGCTAAAAATATCCACTGATCACTGTATAAAGGACACTGGCAGGGAAGGGGTTAACACTAGGGAGCGATCAAGGGGTTAAGTGTGTCCTAGAGAGGTATTTCTAACTGTGGGGGAAGTGGACTGACTGGAAGTACAGATATATTTCTGTTCCTGATCACTAGGAACAGACAATTTCACTGTACTCTCCTGCCAGAACAGGGATCTGCTTTGTTTACAGTGGCAGATACCCATTCTGCCTCTCTGAGGAGTGATTGTGTGTGGCCACATGCCCATCCTATTGTTTTGAAGCCTATTAGAGCCTCTGGCTCTAATCAGGTGCTTAATAAAAACACCCCACTGCTGCAATTCAGGCACCCAGTGTCCTGAAAGGGGCTGGACACATAAAAAAGGGGATGGCATCAGCAATGGATAGATCATCGCCGCATCGCTAGAAGGTGGAGGTAGTGGCGGCCGTAGATAGAGGGGGCGGCACACAGGCGTCCCTAATGGACAGGCTGCCACTGACACACACACACAATTAGGTTGAACTGGATGGACTGGTCGTTATTCAACCTTACCAACTACAATATGTACTGTAACTTTAAAAACCTGGAGTTGCTAACTCCTCCCACAATATCCAAAACGGAAAAAAAAAAAGATACACTTTAAAATCATAGAGAATATACTAAATGTTTACAGGCCTCCCATTAATATTCTACTAGCTCAGCTTACCTTGTATATAACAATAGAAGAAGATGGCCATTTGAACGGTGTGCAGGCACACATGCCCAAGTCAAAGGAGAGGAGAAGCGCCTTTAACGGTCCCCTCCATTAAAGAAGTGGTCTGCGTGCCCAGTTACTGTTTCAAATAGTTGTTGAAAGGTTTAATGTTTCAGTGCCACTAGTTATTGACTGTACAGATGGCCCCGCCTTGTGTTCTTTTACCAAGGGGGAGGGGAAAACCAACCCTGAGTTTATATATTTCTGTGTTTACAATAAAGATTCTTATGCTTTTTACCATCCTTCACTGTGTCCTGAATAGTGATTGGGTGGGCGGTGGAACCTGAATAGCAGTTGGTGTCCAGACAAGGGAAGCTGGCATGACGGACATACTCTTTCGGAGTACCGGGGTCTGTTGCACATGGATCAGTGGCAGATAGCAACATTAGAACAATCAGTACCGGGCTCCTCTTAGACCCCTTTCACACTGAGGCTTTTGCAGGCGCTAAAGGGCTAGCCCTTTTGCGCCTGGAAATGAATGGACACCGCTGCCGTAGAACCTGCAAATCACTTTTTGGCGCATTTGACCCTTTCTTCGGGCAATAGCGGGGGTTAAAAGAGCCGCTAAACCGACATAAAAGTGTCGCTAAAACTTGCGGTGCTTTACCACTAAAGCGGCCCACTGGTCATGTGAAAGGGGACTTAAAACTTGGTTCAAAAGTATTGTAGTGGGCTACTATGGCAATGATTCTACCACTGGTTGAAATCTAGGAAAAACTCAACTTTGATAGACAACATTAACACAGTACTGTTTAGTAACACGCTGCACGGCTAGCTTTTAGAAATAAATCTGGGGCTCAGTGGAGTGTTTATAATTGTGACCAATTAAGCATCAAACTGAAAACTCCAGTTGTGGCTTTAATAATGAAGCCAGCAAATTTCTATCTGTTTCTAATAGAAGTAAAAAAACATAAATTACACTAATCAGGCCTCTTTCCAAGGCAAATGTTACTGCCTCATTTTTCATCTGCTGGAAGTTAAACACAGCAGTGCTGAATGTGCATAATGATGGATTTGGCCCAGATTATTTGGGTATACATGAATATTTTTCTTTATAATTTGCTGTGATTCATTAAATAAAGTAACATTGGCAATCGCATGGAAACATGTAATATAAATAGCAATGTTGTCTATATTAAGGTCTCACTAGCATTGCAAAATCTATAGAAAATAAAAGTCTCTATGAGCATATTTCACAGACAGGCTGAGCAATTGAACATTTTAATTAAAGAAATGTAATAAAATGCATAAAGTGCTCCTAACACATTGACATACTAATCCTTAGGCAGATGACAGGTTCCTAATTACAATTACAACTGTAATAAAATTGACTTGATCCTGGAATATAAGCACTGGTAATACAAATGTAACAATACAAAGTGATTTACTTATATTGTTGCAGATAGACTAAATTAGCATATCAGTTTAAAATGAAATACATATATAACCCTATAAATATATCTAATAGACTCCAGTTGAAATGCATGTTTTAGTATGTGTAAAGCAGGTGGACTCTGCAAATTTATTGAAGTCTAACCTTTGTGACCTGATAGTTAGGACCTACCTGAGAGTGGCCCCTGGGCAAGTTTGAATCTGAATATAGCAACAGTCTTGTGCAAAGTGAATGCACACATATGGATATTTTACAGAACAATACATTTGGGTTATATAGGCTGTCTATTGTCTATTGAGTGTTGTTTGCCAGGATTCAAATGAAGACTCAGCCATGACTAAGCACTAACTGTGTGCGAAACGCATCGGCTGTCCCCTTATGTGACTGTATCTTTGGATGTACATGTTTTACTTTTATCAATAAAGACAACTTTCTCAAGTTTATCCGGAGTGCGGCTGTCCATCGATTTCCATGTTTTCCATGTCTGCCTAGTGCATTGCCAGCACCTTGGACTCCTGGGAGGTTCCTCCAATTGTCTGCTAAAGATCCACCTGGAGCGGTGACTCCCTTTCCTACTCAAATGCAGTGCTTACAACGCTCAAAAAATGTAATTTAGGTATACATATTCTTGTCCCTTCCAAGTAGTACCTACCCTAATACCTACATTGCTGCTATTACTTTACCTTTCACTTTTAGTTACTTTAATATTTAACCTTTCCTCAAAAATTCTCCCTTTAACCTTAAACACCATAACACATAAATGTAATACTTAATGTAAGATTTAAAAAAAATGTGTTGCTTAAAACTGTAGTAAACTGTTGCTGTTGTAAAAAAAAGAAACACCTGCAAGGCAATGGCAAAATGTGCTAGTATGCATCACATACTCACCTTGGAACAAAGCCCTCCAGCTGTGCTGTCACTGCTAAGAGGGCTGACATCTTCCCCCAGTCTTTCTTCTGGGTTCACGTGCCGCAATGACGTCACTGTATCCCTGGCAAACTATGCCATGTCCCCTCCTCCGTCCCCCTTCCTGTCTTCTGGGAGACACGCAAGTCCCAGAAGACAGCAGGGGCCAGTGAGATCGCGTAGCGTGTCTTGCGCATATGCAGTAGGGAACCAGAAAGTGAAGCCGCAAGGCAATTCACTTACCGAAGATGGCAGTGCTTCCACCAGAGAGCCGAGGGACATATTGGCTTTGGGTGCCAACATCGCTGGCGCCCTGGACAGGTAAGTGTCCATATATTAAAAGACAGCAGCTGCAGTATTTGTAGCTGCTGACTTTTAATATATTTTTTTTTTTTTAGCAGAACTCCGCTTTAAAGACCGACTGACAGAATAACTATGTCACAAATGTTCAATATGGCAAATTTCACCAAGAAAACGAAATTATCACCTGATCTACCAAACCAGTACTTAATTTGCATGGAACCTGAGACTCCACAGTCTCTTTGAACCAGGACACCCTGCTTGTTTGGATGTGTACTGGCCGTCTTTTGCATTAGCGATCCTCGTGAGCGCCCACCTAGCTGCGGCACCACTACCACACACATCTCTCTCCCTTATTTTATGTGGAGTCTGTCCTGGACTAAGGACACTACCCCATTTTTGATCGGGTCTTATCCCCCCTCTGGGGTGAAGCTAGATGCGATGGGGTACTCTAAAAATATTCAATCAATCATGTGTTGTTTTCCAATCGTTTGAAGGGTAGTCACTATAACATACAGTCAGTTTTGATCATACCCTGAAGAACAAATTTAATTATATTCTGAAACATGTTGGGATCTTCCTCATAATTGTGAGCGGTTTGACCTCCCTCCAAGAGATCAACTGTTGCCAAGATTCAGAAAGGAGATACGACGGCGTATCTCCGGATATGCCATCAGATCTCTGAGTGTGCGGCGTCGTATCTATGCGACTGATTTATAGAATCAGTTACGCATAGATTTCCCTAAGATCCGACCGGCGTAAGTGTCTTACACCGTCGTATCTTAGGCTGCCTATTTACGCTGGCCGCTAGGTGGCGCTTCCATATATTTACGTGAGGAATATGCAAATGAGCTAGATACGCCGATTCAGAAACGCACGTCCGGCCGGCGCATTTTTTTACGTCGTTTACGTTAGGCTTTTTCCGGCGTAAAGTTACCCCTGCTATATGAGGCGTAGCTAATGTTAAGTATGGACGTCGTTCCCGCGTCGAGTTTTTAAAATGTTACGTCGTTTGCGTAAGTCGTTCGTGAATAGGGCTGTACATAAGTTACGTTCACGTCTAAAGCATTGACGATTTGCGGCGTAATTTCGAGCATGCGCACTGGGATTTTTTCACGAACGG
The DNA here is from genome assembly GCF_905171775.1 of Rana temporaria. Lineage (NCBI taxonomy): Eukaryota > Metazoa > Chordata > Amphibia > Anura > Ranidae > Rana > Rana temporaria. The sequence goes on from NC_053490.1 coordinate 402,844,218, forward strand.
CGCATTCGGCGTTCGTAAAAAACGTCAAATATGCGGGGTCACAGTTAATATACATAAAACACGCCCACATCATCCACATTTGAATTAGGCGGGCTTACGCCGACACACATACGTTACGCCGCCGTAACTAAGGGCGCAAGTGGTTTCTGAATACGGAACTTGCGCCCTAATTTACGGCGGCGTAACGTATCGATACGTTACGCCCGCAGAAAGATAGGCTATTCTATTTGAATCCGGCCCTGTGTGTTCATGATTACAGCTCTGTATTGTGCCCCTGGACGAAGTCTTGTAAGACGAAACGGCGTAGGGTAGCGGCGTGCTGACGTCTATAACCGCATACTGTGTCCCGGAGTGAATGGGTTGTGCTAGCCGGCCGGCTATATTTTCACAAGCAAATTTTATCTACTTTCTTGTAAGTGTGATTTAAATTTTTTTTATATTAAACTGCTATATGGATTCACACTATTTCAGCTCTTTTCCTTCTCCACATTGGTTTTAAACTACATTAATCATCGGTCCATTGTGGGAGAAATCTTGGCTCTTGGATATCCTGCCACACAAGCCCTTGGCTGGGGAGTAAGCCATCTGCTGTCAGAAGATCTCTAGTTGGGATCTTCCCCTCTGGTAAGGGGCAGTGTGATTGAAAGGTGGAGGTGTCTTATCTATCCGTGCACTATTCTGAGGTCTCCTTGCATTGATGTCACTATTCACTAAAAGGAAAATGATAATTGACTGCCAGTAACCATCATCAGATGCACGTTTTTGTGTTTCATGTTGTGTAATGATAGACTTATTTTTCACTTTAAATTTTCTATTGGTCTAAACACAACCATTGGGATTTTTTTTTTCACTTTTTGGACAAACCAATTTGTTCCATGCGAATTTATTTCATCTGTATCATATCACTATATGTTATAGATATTTGTATGTTTGTATTAGTTGCGCAGCTTGTTTTCCATTGTACTATTTTTCCATTTTTGTGGGTATCTCACTATTTAAGCTGCTAGCATTTTTAATTTTAGGTTCACTTATTAGACAGCGCAGTATCACCACATCTTTTCTATTGTATATTACTGACTACCATTTTTTGATTTTATTCAATAACATTATTGTGCTATTGATGTTCACATCTGTGATGGAGTGAAATAAAATGTCTATGTTATCTTTCTCCTAACCACTCAAATATTGCTTTCCTTTCTTGTATTATTTTATTTCTTTTATTTCCTGTTGCGATGTGTGTATGTATATACATGTATACATGTATGTGTATGTGTGTGTGTATATAGATATATATGTATTTACATTAGTATTATTTTCCTTGAATGAAAGTCATGACAGAGTTAATCTCAGCCCGGGTTGAAGAGGAGAAACATATGTTCTTCCCAACCCCCTCTTTTTTACTGCACTCCTAACCAACTTCTACCCCTCCCATCGACCAAAGGGAAAATGGCTGCTGAAAGTCTGGAATGTTTGCCTCGTGGCAAGGAAGAGATGTAACGAGAGAACACTATATGTGGATGAGCCAATCAGATTCACCCATATGTGATGATGCTTGCTTATGTCACTTTGACTATAAAAGCTGTAACTTTAATAGTTCTTCCCTTTCTGTTGGAGATGATGAGAGAGACTGAAGTGTGAAATTTCTTCTGCATGCATGTGCTCACATCATCATGAATTTGGCTCAGCGGCAGAATAGAACATGTATCCTGGAATTGAGCCAGGGAAAGTCTATTACACATCCAGCTATTTTATATTCATATTGAAATAAAATGGACTTACCTGGTCATAACCACTGCCTATAAAGTCCCAGGGACACCCTCTTGTTTTTCTTACTTTGCATTGAAAGTAGCAACACATTTATTATCAGTCCTATGCCAAGAAGTACCTGCAAATAAACAGGGCTAACAATAAATAATTATCTGGGATAGCTCACACTCATGGGTCCTAGAATAGGTCTTCATGCACTGCATTGTTATGGTGTTATGCATTCAGGAGATTAGTATGATCTTGACAAGCCTTGTCCCTATTGGGTACAGTGCAAAGAGGTTGTTTTTGCAGAGCTGAGACATTGCAATTTACATCTTACAGCTGTAATAATACGTTTTGTGGACAAGTATCAGTAGTCACAGGCACCTCACCCCAATGATAAGAAAAAATGAGAAGGGGGGGGGGGGGAAAAAGGGGGTAACCAAAAGGACCCCGGGGCTTTTGAACGGTGCAAATAGATAATCAGACAAAATTTGATTATAAAATTAGAAAATATAATTTATTACACAAATAATTAATATGCCATAAATACGATAAATTTGAAATACATCTCGATTAAATACGTGATATCAAGACGACGCATTGTTTAAGTCAGCTCTACATGTTTCACTCCGACGAGTTTCTTCAGGAGCTTTCAGACATACAATGCTAAATATCAAAAGAAAAAACAACAAGACATATAATTAAATGACTGTTGAAAACAATCATTTATATATCAATACATTTTGGTAAATAATGTCAAAAAAGGGGAAAAGAAAAATATTGATCATGAATACATCAGTTATTGTAGATAATGCATGCTCAAGGATCTCAACTACATATAAACAGGGGCCAAAAGTAAAAACAATAATATTTACTTACCAAAAAGGTAAAACAGCAAAAGACAGCAGACCATACAGGAAGGAACCAGAGTCATCAGGGAAAACAGAATAGTTCAGGAGAACCACAGCAGGATTTTAAGCCATTAATAGAATTAATCTGAAAAATCAGGAAAGCACATGTGGAAACACATATGCAAACTACTCTCAGTTGTATTATGCAACAGTGGGTAAAGAGAATATACACTCCAAAAACTTGTTATAATGAACAATATATGTAATATATATACCTGTCAATAGTAAGCAAAAATGCCTATTGTCAGTAGAAACAGTCTAATGTTTGCCATAGATATGGATTGAAAGAGGATAAAGGGGAAGGAAGACAGCTGTACTCATGTTCGTGTGCATGCTCATACTTGTGAACATAGATGTAAAACCAGGTATACACACTTATACTGGCGCTTAGTGGTCTATTTAAACCAGAGGCCTGTCTAGTATCATTGCTGGATGGTGTTCAGCTTTATCTTGTGACTTATGTTTCTGTAAGCCTACTTGATCCTGTTACTGACCCAGCTCTGTCTGACCTGCATAGCTGTGTTATTCAGCAATCTATGAATCAAGAAACTTTGCACCACGGCAGACAATTTGTCATTCTTAGTGAACTACAAGGGTGCTGATGAGCACTCTCATTCACACAAAGTTCATTCACACTTCCTTTAAAGGAGTTGTAAAGGCAGTTTTTTTTATCTTAATGCATTAGGTTAAAAAAACTTCTGTGTGTAGCAGCCTCCCCAGCACCCCCAAATAACCTACCAGAGCTCATTGCCTCTCCAGCGATGTCCTCGATCCCCTCAGAATTACAGTACACTCCTCCTGATTGGCAGAGAAAGAGCAGCGGCACCATTGGCTCCCGCGGCTGTCAATCAAAGTCAGTCAGCAAATCAGGGGAGAGAGGACTCTGTGTCTGAATGAATACACGGAGCTCTGACTCTGCTCTGTAAGCTACTGGCTGAGGGGCACTCAAAGGATGGAAAGGGGCTAGGAGCAGCAGGAGGGACCAGAGAAGAGGAGGATCCAGGCTGCTCTGTGCAAAATTAACTGCACAGAGGAAGTGAGTATGACAAAAAAAAAATGAGCCTTTACAATCATTTTAACTTTCTGACAGAAAGCATGTACAGAAGTATGGGCAAGAAAACTGAAGTAATTGTCTGCAGGACCCTGAGGAAAAAATAATAAATGTATTTTTCTGCAAAAATATGTGCATTGATTATTTTTTTCCCCTAAGGTAAACATAATACTTTAGAAGCACTTTAATACTTCACTGTCTCCACCACTACCTTGAAAGGCATGTAATATTATGACCAGTTAACCATAATACTTATTGTACTGGGACTGGCAGGTTCACAAAGTAATTCACACAACGGAAGAAATGCAAAGGGAACAGGAGATTTTTTATTACAAGTACATGATATTTTAAAGATATGAAATGTTGGGGTAACATACACTTTAACCACTTAAGACCCGGACCTTTAGGCAGCTAAAGGACCCGGCCAGTTTTTGCGATTCGGCACTGCGTCGCTTTAACTGACAATTGCGCTGTCGTGCGACGTGGCTCCCAAACAAAGTTGGCGTCCCTTTTTCCCACAAATAGAGCTTTATTTTGGTGGTATTTGATCACCTCTGCAGTTTTTATTTTTTGCGCTATAAACAAAAATAGAGCGACAATTTTGAAAAAAAAACAATATTTTTTACTTTTTTCTATAATAAATTTCCCCCAAAAATATTTAAAACATTTTTTTCCTCAGTTTAGGCCTATACGTATTCTTCTACCTATTTTTGGTAAAAAAAATTGCAATAAGCGTTTATCGATTGGTTTGCGCAAAATTTATAGCGTTTACAAAAAAGGGGATAGTTTTATTGCATTTTTATTATAATTTTTTTTTTACTGCTAATGGCGGCGATCAGCGATTTTTTTCATGATTGCGACATTATGGCGGACACTTTGGATAATTTTGACACATTTTTAGGACCATTGTCATTTTCACAGCAACAAATGCATTAAAAATGCATTGTTTACTGTGAAAATGACAATTGCAGTTTGGGAGTTAACCACAAGGGGGCGCTGAATGGGTTATGTGTGACCTCATTTGTGTTTCTAACTGTAGGGGGGGTGTGGCTGTAGGTGTGACGTCATCGATTGTGATTCCCTATAAAAGGGAACACACGATCGATGACAACGCCACAGTGAAGAACGGGGAAGCTGTGTTTACACACAGCTCTCCCCTTCTTCAGCTCCGGGGACCGATCGCGGGACTCCAGCGGCAATCAGGTCCGTGAGTCCCACGGCCACGGTCACGGAGCTTCGGACCGGTCACGTGCACGTGCTGGCGTCGCGCGCGCGACCCCACGGCTGGGCTTAAAGAGCCACGTACATGTACGTGAATCTGCCCAGCCGTGCCATTCTGCCGACGTATATCGGCGTGAAGGGGTCCTTAAGTGGTTAAATAGGGTCAGGGCCGGACTGGGAATAAAAACCAGCCCTGGAAAAAATGTCATACCAGCCACATAGCATAACGTCATTTTTTTTCGTATTCGTGAAAGGGAAAACTATGCACATTTGAAGAGTGTGTGTACGTGTGTATATATATATATATATATATATATATATATACACACAGAAGACAGATATAAAAATCACATAGGGCTTTATATATATGTAAATGCCAGTTAAAAGTGGTCAATCATCAAGGGGGACCCCAGGAAAGCACCGCTAAATATTGCAGCGCTTTACCGCCGACGCCCCCAACGCCTCAATGTGAAAGCAGCCTAAGGTAAGGGGTGGGTTACTGATATAAGGGGAAAACCTTTATATCGGTGTCCCTTTACATTATTGTATTCACTCCCCCTTACATCAGTGACCCCCCCCCTTAGGCTGGCCTTGTGGTGCTGTCACTGACCTCCTTTTAGGTGCACCTTGCAGGGATCAGTCAATCGGCTCCAGCTTGGTGGCTCTGGTTTCTCTGACTTCTCCCATGATCCCCATCCCAGCGACACTCCCACTCTTGACTCCTCTCCAAACTCCCTCAAAGACTGCAGACTTCACACGATACAAGAGATGGTCAGAGACTGCGGACACGATACAAGAGATGGTCAGAGACTGCGGACACGATGCAAGAGATGGTCAGAGACTGCGGACACGATACAAGAGATGGTCAGAGACTGCGGACACGATACAAGAGATGGTCAGAGACTGCGGACACGATACAAGAGATGGTCAGAGACTGCGGACACGATGCAAGAGATGGTCAGAGACTGCGGACACAATACAAGAGATGGTCAGAGACTGCGGACACGATACAAGAGATGGTCAGAGACTGCGGGCACGATACAAGAGATGGTCAGAGACTGCGGGCACGATACAAGAGATGGTCAGAGACTGCGGACACGATACAAGAGATGGTCAGAGACTGCGGACACGATACAAGAGATGGTCAGAGACTGCAGACACGATACAAGAGATGGTCAGAGACTGCAGACACGATACAAGAGATGGTCAGAGACTGCAGACACGATACAAGAGATGGTCAGAGACTGCAGACACGATACAAGAGATGGTCAGAGACTGCAGACACGATACAAGAGATGGTCAGAGACTGCAGACACGATACAAGAGATGGTCAGAGACTGCAGACACGATACAAGAGATGGTCAGAGACTGCAGACACGATACAAGAGATGGTCAGAGACTGCAGACACGATACAAGAGATCAATGCAGACACGATACAAGAGAGCAATGCAGAGAAAACAGGCAAAAAATATATAAATGCACATTTTTTTACCTGAAAAAAAATTAATTTATTATTATAATAAATACATTCACATTTTATTATTATTTACAGTATATTATTTTATTATAATACATAAGTTAGCTTTTTTTTAAAAGAAAGAAATCCATGAGAGAGGGGCTGAAATGGTGAGAAAGAGGGGCTATAATGGTGAGGGAGAGAGAGAAAGGGGCTGCAATGATGAGAGATAGAGTGGCTGCAGTGGTGAGAGAAAGGGGCTGCAGTGGTGAGAGAGAGAGAGGGGGGGCTGCAATGGTTGGAGGGAGAGAGGGGCTGCAATAGTGAGAGAGAGAGAGAGAGAGAGAGAGAGAGAGAGAAAGAGGCTGCGATGGCGGGAGAGAGAGAGAGGCTGCAATAGAGAGAGAGAGAGAGAGAGAGAGAGAGAGAGAGAGAGAGGGGCTGCAATAGTTAGAGAGAGAAAGGGGCTGCAATGATGAGCGATAGAAGGGCTGCAGTGGTGAGAAAGAGGGGCTGCAGTGGTGAGACAGAGCGAAAGGGGCTGCAATAATGAGAGAGAGGCTGCAATAGAGAGAGAGAGAGGAGCTGCAATAGAGAGAGAGAGAGAGTGGGCTGCAATGGTGGGGAGAGAGAGAGGGGGGCTGCAATAGAGAGAGAGGCTGCAATGGTTGGTGTGGGAGAGAGAGGGGGGCTGCAATAGAGAGAGGGGCTGCAATAGTGTGAGAGAGAGAGAGGGGGCTGCAATAGAGAGAGATGCTGCAATGGTTGGAGGGAGAGAGGGGCTGCAATAGTGAGAGAGAGAGAGGGGCTACAATAGAGAGAGAGAGAGGGGCTGCAATGGTGAGAGAGAAAGTGCTTCTATAGTGTATGTGAGAGAGAGGGGGGCTGCAATGGTGGGAGAGAGAAAGGGGGGGGCTGCAATGGTGGGAGAGAGAGAGAGGGGGGCTGCAATGGTGAGAGAGAGGGGGGGCAGCAATGGTGGGAGAGAGAGGGGCTACAATAGATAGAGAGAGAGAGAGGGGCTGCAATGGTGAGAGAGAGAGAAAGTGCTTCTATAGTGTGTGTGAGAGAGAGGGGGGCTGCAATGGTGGGAGAGAGAGAAGGGGGCTGCAATGGTGGGAGAGAGAGAGGGGGGCTGCAATGGTGGGAGAGAGAGAAGGGGGCTGCAATGGTGGGAGAGAGAGAAGGGGGCTGCAATGGTGGGAGAGAGAGAGGGGGGCTGCAATGGTGGGAGAGAGAGAGGGGGGCTGCAATGGTGAGAGAGAGAGGGGGGGCTGCAATGGTGGGAGAGAGAGAAAGTGCTTCTATAGTGTATGTGAGAGAGAGGGGGGCTGCAATGGTGGGAGAGAGAGAGAGGGGGGCTGCAATGGTGAGAGAGAGGGGGGCTCCAATGGTGGGAGAGAGAGGGGGGGCTGCAATGGTGGGGGCTGCAATGGTGGGAGAGAGAGGGGGCTGCAATGGTGGGGGAGAGAGGGGGCTGCACTGGTGGGGGAGAGAGGGGGCTGCACTGGGGGGGAGAGGGGGCTGCAATGGTGGGGGGGAGAGAGAGAGGGGCTGCACTGGTGGGGGGAGAGGGGGGCTGCAATGGTGGGGGGGAGAGAGAGAGGGGCTGCACTGGTGGGGGGGAGAGGGGGGCTGCAATGGTGGGGGGAGAGAGGGGCTGCACTGGTGGGTGGGAGAGAGGGGGGCTGCAATGGTGGGGGGGAGAGAGAGAGAGGGGGGCTGCACTGGTGGGTGGGAGAGAGGGGGGCTGCAATGGTGGGGGGAGAGAGAGAGAGGGGGGGCTGCAATGGTGGGGGGGAGAGAGAGAGAGAGGGGGGGCTGCAATGGTGGGGGGGAGAGAGAGAGAGGGGGGGGCTGCAATGGTGGGGGGGGAGAGAGAGAGGGGGGCTGCAATGGTGGGGGGGGAGAGAGAGAGAGAGGGGGGGCTGCAATGGTGGGGGGGAGAGAGAGAGAGAGGGGGGGGGCTGCAATGGTGGGGGGGAGAGAGAGAGGGGGGGCTGCAATGGTGGGGGGGGAGAGAGAGAGGGGGGCTGCAATGGTGGGGGGGAGAGAGAGAGAGAGGGGGGGGCTGCAATGGTGGGGGGGAGAGAGAGGGGGGGGCTGCAATGGTGGGGGGGGAGAGAGAGGGGGGGCTGCAATGGTGGGGGGGGAGAGAGAGAGAGGGGCTGCAATGCTGCAGACCATTTACCGGCAAAAAACTGCTTTGAGAGAGAGATGCACCTTGCAAATTGTAAACTATATAATCTCTCTCTCTCTCTCTCTCACACCACCCATTGCACAGTGCACTCCCCCTCCCCTCTCTCTGAGATTATTATACAGACAATTTCCAGGGGCAGCAAAAGTAGATGGCCGTGACAGAGAGAGGAGGGGGGGCCCGGGGGGGTGCACCGTTATATGGTGAGAGAGAGTCGAGATACAGGATGGAACAGCATGTATGGCTTTTCATTAAAAATCTATTTGTTCACCTTGTACTCCAAGGCTGGCCGGCGCCGTTCACTACTCCTCTGCCTTCACACGTGATGACTCTGTAGGAGAAACATAGTGGGCGGTGCTGGCGCCGCACGGGACGATGGAACTAGATCTATCATCTGACGTTCGGTTCTCCTGCTCGGCTCCTCCCCTCCCTCAGACACATGATCGCTCCAGCCTCCAGTCCACACAGAGCGGGAAGGAAAGTGCAGCGGCGAGCATGGCGGCCGCAACCCGCCGGCGGCCGGCCGCCGCTGCTTACATAATGTAAATATTAACATGACACTGGTGACTGGAGTGACTACAGCTAGGCATGGGGCAGGTGTATAATAGCAAAATGCGGCCGCGATGGCGGCCGGCCGGCCGCCGCCGTGGCCCCACAGCTGATTAGTTTGACTGACAGCAGGCGGCCTACCGGGAATTTTCCCGGGATCCCGGTAGGCCAGTCCGGCCCTGAATAGGGTTACTTGTTTTTTACCTGACAATTCATTATAGCCACAAGTAGTTTTAAATTACTTTTTTTCCTTTAGAAATGTCATTTTATGCAGGGACTGTTATAAACACAGGAAACATGCGCTACTTTACAGGCATACTATAGAAATAGAAATTTAAAGGAATATTTCAGTTTTATTGTTTCACTTTTATGCCGCGTACACACGATCGTTTTTCGGCATGAAAACGAAGTTTTTAAAAAAAGTCCTTTAAAATGATCGTGTGTGGGCTTCACATCGTTTTTTCGGCTTCTGAAAAACGACAAAAAAAAATTCAACCCTGCTGCATTTTTTCACGTCGTTTTTTAAAATGACGTTTTACGTGTTGTTAAAAATGACGGTGTGTGGGCCAAAACGATGTTTTAAAGTTATGAGACGGGAGCGCTCGTTCTGGTAAAACTACCATTTATAATGGAGTAAGCACATTCATCACGCTGTAACAGACAAAGTCGTGTTTTACTAACAAGGAATCCGCTAAAAGCAGCCCAAAGGCGAATAGAACTTCCCCTTTAGAGTGCAATCGTACCTGTTGTACGTCACAGCGCTTTGTTCATCATTTTTCAAAAATGATGGTGTGGGCAACATCGTTTTTAATCATGAAGTTGGAAAAACTTCGTTTTTTGGACATGCTGAAAAACGCTGTTTTTTGGACATGCTGAAAAACGCCGTTTTTTTTCATGCCGAAAAACGATCGCGTGTTTACGCGGCATAAGTATTATTAAAATTACTGAACCGGAAAAAAAACGGCAATTTTTAAAACTTTTTTTTTGCATTGATAAATGTCCCCTGGGGTAGGTGTGTAAGCTCCATCTGACTTTTGCTGTCGGAATTTCCGCCAACAAAAGATTGAGAGCAGGTTCTCTATATTTCAGACGGAAAAAAATCCTATCGGAAAATCCGCTTATCTGTATGCAATTCCGACGTGCAAAAAAACATGCATGCTCAGAATTAAGCAGAAGAGTCGAACTGCCTATTGAACTTCATTGATCTCGGCTCATCATATGTCTTGTATGTCACCACATTCTTGACGGTCGGAATTTCCGACAAGATTTGTGTGATCGTGTGTATGCAACACAAGTTTAAGCCAACATTCCGTCAGAAAAAAATCCAATTTTTTTTTGTCAGAATTTCCGATTGTGTGTACATTTCTTTAATATCACAGGGTCTCGTAAGAGATAATTAGCAGCTTTACCTGATGGGTCCCATGGTTTATCCAAATGTTATTATTTTTCCAATCCCAACAAACATCCAGGTCATAACGCAGTATGCCATCAATATTTAGTCTGTAATCTTCACTAGAACACTGTTATGGTGCGGATTCGGTCTGTGTCTGACTTTATCATTTAACTCCTGACCGTCCATCGGTTTTAATACAATGTCATTATCCAAAACAATGTATTACAACGCTATATGAGGCGTATATGCGGCATACAAATGTTAAGTATGGCCGTCGTTCCCGCGACGAAATTTGAAAAATTTACGTCGTTTGCGTAAGTCGTCAGTGAATGGGGCTGGACGTCATTTACGTTCACGTCGAAACCAATGACGTCCTTGCGGCGTACTTTGGAGCAATGCACACTGGGAAGTTCCACGGACGGCGCATGCGCTGTTTGTAAAAAACGTCAATCACATTGGGTCTGGGGTAATTTACATAACACACGCCCACCTCTTCACAATTTGAATTAGGCGGGGTAACGCCGGCCTATTTACGCTACGCTGCCGCAACTTTCTTTTGAGAATACGGCACTTGCCTGTAAAAGTTGCGGAGGCGCAACGTAAATAGTATACGTTACGCCCGCACAAACATACGCCATTCTACGTGAATTTACCCCTATGGCAGCAGTAACTTGCCACTGCCATGGGGAACATATACCATATGGCTGTGGATCTGTCATTATGGTGGAGCAACATCATCAAGCAGCAGATCACCATGAGCGGCTCATAGGACTTTTTAATGTTTTTTTTCCTATGCATCCTATATTCGTTATCCTGCGCAGGGCAGATATTTGGGGACCCCCTTATTATAAATGGGGATTTCAGATTTCAATAAGCCCCCCCCCCCCCCCGCAAAACCCCATGCTGCATTTGGTGGACTGGATGTATAGATGAGGCCCTTGTTCCCTCAACATGGGAACAGGGTGCCTTGCCAGGTAGGGGAGGCTTAATTGCCCCCCTTTCCCCTCCGCCTTTTGAAAGGTATGAGGCTTGCTGCAGTTCAGGGAGGGGAGGGGAAGTGTATGCATACACCACCAGGGGCACATATACATACAGAAAATAGGAGGACACATTTTGCAAGTATGCAATAATGCTCTTTGTCCTAGAAAAATTGCAAAAATTATTGTTTAGATGGTGAGGTTATAATTTTGCTTTAAATTTACCCATTGCATGTGAATGGCTTATGTTATACATTCCATCTGTATTTATTTATTATGTCTTATATTTTGATACATTTTTTTAAAGTTTGCATTCTGTAATTAATTTGCCATTAATATTTTAAATATTTTCCATCCTTTATTCCCACCCAAGGTCTGAAGTTTACACTTTTAGTGCAATGACATATTGGGCTTAGCTTTTATTCCACCAAAAAATTATGTTTTTTTATGTATTGCACCCATAGGATAGCATTTGTGGGGATATTTGAGAAAATGGGAAGAACATTACAGAAAGCACAAAGTATGCTTTAATAATGCTAATTCATGAGGATGTGGTTAGATTTCAGTGTAAAAATGTAGAGGTAAGACAGGGCTGGCAAGCATACACAGTACATAGTATAAAGAAAGATGCAATATCCCATATCATCATATGTTCTGATACTACTTTACTATGGTCTGTTTCCTATAATAGTCATCTGTTTTCCAGTTGTGTAGGTCAATTTCTTCAGCATCTTAAATAAGGCGTTTAAGACTCTCCACCTTCATTAAAAGTGCATTCATTTAAATCAAATAATGTACAGGCCCAGACTAGATATTTGGCATCTCTGGTTTGCCCACAAAGATTTGCATGTCTGAGAATAGTTGTGTACTTATGTGAGATGTGTGAGCTGCTACTAATGATGCAACCTATTCTCCTCCTGCACCCAGTTCTCTTTACTGTATAAGCCAGTGGTGTTGGAAGGACAACAGCATGTAAAGTAAAGTACTGTGAACTATATATATATATATATATATATATATATATATATATATATATATATATATATATATATATATATATATATATATATATATGCATTATACCTATCTGTACCAGTAGGTGGCACTGCAGTATTATAGTGTGTTATCTATGGTAAGGTAATCAGAGGAAGTACCATCCTTATTGTGTTATATGCATTTGTTTGTGTTCTCTTCATGCTTCTAATGGTGTAAGACAATCTAACATCCTCCATAAAAGTAAAGCGCACTGCTGTATCCAAGAAGCTTTCAGCGCTTAATTGAAATACTCTGCATTATAGGTTATGGGCCCAGGCACAGCCAGCAAACCCAGAGCAACCAGCAGGCACTGTAGAGAATTATGAAAGAGAGTGAGTACAGTGAGTCTGTGAATACTGTATGCAAGCAGTTGAAAGGACAGACAAAAAGCAATTATAAGCACAGCCCTCAAAATTTCTATTCGCCTACTAGCATTTGGCGAGTGGATTTAAGCTGGGGGCGAGTGATGACAGGGCTGCATGACCAATCCCTCCAATCTGTGCCTACACTTAGAGTCCAGATGAGATTGGCGGCCGAAGAGGAAAGGTGCATGCTCGGGAAAAGTAGTCTGGTGAGCCGTGCACAGGCAGAGCAGTACACAGGTGCTCTCCTTACAATTCTCATTAAGCCATGGAACCTAACAGTATGACCTCTCTGAGCCTGCCCCCCTCCCCCGGGCCCCGACCAATGTAGCTGGAGAGCAGAAAGTAATGAGTGAGGTGGAGGATTGCAAAAATGACCACTCCGGTGCAGCGCTCACTGAAAGTTGCCCTGACATGAGAGCGTCAGCCTTCTAGTTTGTGCAGTTTTCTTCTCCTTGTGCTCTATGTAAGTGTCCAACAGTTTAGCCTCGGCACTGTGAACAGACTGGTCTCAATGTGTGCCGTGCGCTGTCAGTGTGCACTGTGCTATGGTGTCAATGGCTGTGCAGTTGTGTGGATCTCAGCGCTGGATTGTACTCCCTCCCGCTGTGCTGCAGCTCCTCTCCTCTCTGCCAGCCTGAATAAAAGGGGGAAGTGGGGACATGCAAGCGTGGAGCTGCACACACAGGCTCCTGATGATGAGATGAATGGGAGAGAGAGAGAGTTGCAGAGGAGACAGCAAGAGAATGGGAAAGAGACCCAGTTCTAGTGCCCTGTCCCTCTGGTCTGCCCCCAGTGCCCTGTCCCTCTGGTCTGCCCCCAGTGCCCTGTCCCTCTGGTCTGCCCCCAGTGCCCTGTCCCATTTTGTTAAAGTTGTTGTTGGTAATACTTAATTTTGTAACTTGATTCTGCATAAAACATTGTCATTCCATGAGATAATCTACGAGGGCGTGTTTACGGGTGCAATTAGGCGCAGGGCAGTGTATGAATTAGGTGGGGCAACTGGTGGCGAGTAACTCTTGAGGCCTGGCTAGTAGCTCAGGACTTGAAATTTTGAGCCCTGATAAGCTTACTAGTGGAAGATGACCAGCGTATACACATAAGAACAAAGAAAACAGCTAAAGGTATGTGGACTTTATTACATGAAACTGCATGAGCATTCAAGCCTCAAAAGTAAGCTGTTTCTGCAAAGAAAGTTGTACAAGATGAGACTAGAAGAAGGCAAGCAAATGTGTGACCATGTGAAATCTATGCTAGATATCATAGGAGCAGCTGCGTGCCATTGGAGAGGACATCAACCATAACCATATTTATGCCCGACTCCTCTGCAGCCTTCCAGAGACATATACTGCTCTTATTAACGCTTTAGAAACCAGACCCAATCAAGAGCTGACACTAGATTATGTACCAAAACTAAGTAAATAGTATAGGCATGGGACTTTAGAGGCACAGTGTTACTAATAAAGTTAGAATTTATTCAAAAGTTTGATAAAATTAGACAATTTCAGTCCACGTCATAACAAATTACAGTTGTATAAAAGCAATCTATTAATATTTGTGGTATTGCGTATAGTAGTCTTTACAGCTTAACGTGTTTCTCGGACAAGGTCCTCTTCATCAGGAGCTATCAATATAGACTTTCTATAAATGGCATCTAAATAGAATGACAGACTTTTAATGATCATATCATGGCACAGCAAAGTTTCATTTAACACTTTTATACAGAAATATTCACCTAGAGATGGAATCGGATGCATATACATACAGACGCACTCATGTATGTACATATATACATAAATACACATACACACATATATCCCTAGTGGTCCCCCTTCTCCTCCAACCACCAACCTCCAACCTTTTCACACACAACAGATTCCCTCATAAGGAGTCTATAAAAAAAATTGAAAATAACAATAATGATTTCCTATTCAATCCATTGATTGGATAGGAAATCAGTATTGTTATTTTCAATTTGTTATAGAATCCTTCTTCTGAGGGAATCTTTTTGCAGCTTCCTCTGTATCGTCTCTCTGTTGTGGGTCCCACTAGGGAAGTTGTTATGGCAAATTAAACATAGAAAATCTGTGTTCATGTGTCAATAGCACAGAGCTAGTAGGTGGCAGTTGACAAGAACCTTGGACCACTGTAAAGTCTACAGTCTAGAAGAGTGTACAGCACACATCTTTGAGTTTGTGGTGTCACTAGCTACAGCTTTAACTTTTTCCTCCTCCCCATCTGTGAGTAGATTTATTGCCTCCAGAGCTACTGGTCATGTCTGCCAGAACTATGAAATTAACCCTGAATGCCCAACACAGTCTTCCCGAGGCTACGAAAAAAATCACCCCCGAAGCTATAAACACATCAGACAGGTTGGTAATTCTGAAAAAAATGCCAGATTTTAAAGTAGTTTGCATAATGTTGACAGTGTAATTGTGTGTCGGGGAACTTATTATTATAAAACATATGAAACATCATAATAGTTATTATAGCTACTATATGTCTATTACACTATTGTCCCAGTTGCAACTGCCAGATACCACAGTGAAAGGTTTACTTGGGAAGCCCATCAAAATGTTGACAAGATAGGCATCTGCCTCTCTGTTTCCAACCTGCTCACTGGTCAATGATAATCACCTCTACACATTGAGAAGAAAGGTAACTCAGAAAGCACTTTAACTTATTTCTTGTCTTATTTATAATAGTAGGAGAGGTAACTGTCAGCGCAGATACAAAGTACATGTATGGGTAGGGGTATGGTGATTAGTCCATTAGAAAAAATAGTAACAGGCAGTTCAATGGTTAAAAATGCAGGTGATTTGGCTGTTCAATGGCGGCTGCTGTCCTCAGAGAGCTGACTCTGTGGTAAACAAAAGAGGGGTAGAGAAAGGAAGCGCCACCTAAGTGCAGTATTAAAGAGGTTCTTTTAATGACACATTGTACAAAACACACTTACAAGAAGGTAAGGAAAGAAGGCTCATCTGTAACATCCTGTAGTCCTCGTCCCGGATCCATGGGCTGCTTAGAAGTGAAGAAAGCAGAATGTGTGGAGTCTTCAGGCCTGTCCTGTGGCCATCAGGATGAAGCCTGTTCCAGTCTCACAGGTCACGTGACAGGTCACGTGATTACTTCTGAGGAACACTTCCGGGAGGAGGGTCAGACAGGGAGAACAAAGGCTGATTGGGCTACGTGCTCGGAGCCACTGCTCCTTCTATTGGCCCCTCGGAAGTAATCACGTGACCTGTCACGTGACCTGTGAGACTGGAACAGGCTTCATCCTGATGGCCACAGGACAGGCCTGAAGACTCCACACATTCTGCTTTCTTCACTTCTAAGCAGCCCATGGATCCGGGACGAGGACTACAGGATGTTACAGATGAGCCTTCTTTCCTTACCTTCTTGTAAGTGTGTTTTGTACAATGTGTCATTAAAAGAACCTCTTTAATACTGCACTTAGGTGGCGCTTCCTTTCTCTACCCCTCTCTTGTCTTATTTATGACTAACTGCATCCCAGGTATCATACAAAACACACAGATAAATTGTACAAGCATATCCCTTTTCAAACAAGTATGGAATCTGTTGGTAGGTTGTGGAAGTACAAGAAATATGTGAGACATCTTTCAGCATCTCGACATTCTAATGCAATGTGGATGGACTGTGTAATACAAAAATGTTGTTAAGCAATTACCCAGAATGCATTTCCATTGAACAAGCAATAATTTCTGCTCAAATATTCACTGTGCTGTGAAGTCCCGGTTGTTTGTAGCACCAGGAGAAAACAGATTAGAGTAAAGAATATTTTCTCACAGATTTTACATGCAGATCTGTGACAGATGTTAGGATATGTTCATGATTTTCTTTTTTTTTTCCTCCCACATTGTAAACACAATGTAGATAATTAAAAATGCAAGCTTTGAAAAAAAAAATTGACTTTATCCACAAACCAGGAACCACAATGCTTGCTTTGAGCCCATTGATATTACTTCCATATGAGAGTTAACAAACCACATACAAGTCTTAATAATGACTCACTTGAAGTTTTAGATCTTGATACATAAGTTATATTTTTTTCCAGAGTAGGTTAAATATACAATTCTCTGCGCAGTTCTTCTCAAGTGCTACTCCACCAAAATGACAGGTTTATATTAGGGAGATTGATAAATAGGAGGCAGAATTACCACATAAATAAATTCATAAACTATGTGGGATCTACTCATTTAAACCACTCTGCAATTACTACTGAGCACTTTATCAAGTTGTGATAATGCAAGAAGCATGGTCTATAAGCTTTGTGTCAAGGATGAATTATTTGGAAGTCTTTTTTGCAATGTAACTTCAGTTTGAAGCCTGATAAAGTTAACATCATCAGTGTACTGATAATATAGAGTAATGCCTACAGTATAGTACACACAATAAGAAAATCGGACCAAAAATATCGCTTTCGTAGCAATCGTCCAATAATCTGATCATTAGTACACAGCTTTCAAGAGCCAATCACGACAGTAAAAATATCCAAAGGCACAAGCACGAAAAAGTTTCTCGTACAATAACAAAATGAATGATTTTCATGTAATTAGTACTGTATATTATTTGTATAAAAAAATCATGTGACCTAAACCACACATGCTCGAAAATGAAAAAAAAAAATACATTCACTTCCGAAGTTGTATTCTGCCGTATGAGGATTTTCGTAACTTTAGTAACCTATTGGATTTTCATATGAGACTGGCATGCAAAAACAAAAAAGACACTCATTTGTCCAATATTTTTATTGTGTTTACTAGGTTTTAAGGTAGCCCAACATATGACATGTTTATTTGAAGTAACATAGAATGGGTAATAGGATACTACTATTCCAAATTTATCAGCCTCTGCTTTTCATAAATTGTATTGACATTAATCTGTGCTTGACACGTGAAGGGCAAAGCAACAGGTTTACCTTCATTCAGATCACCACAGATGTATATTCTCAGCTTCATTTTGATCCCTAGCTGAATTTTTTAGCCAACAGAAGTGAAAGAAAACCACCATGTGGCCAAATGCTGTCACATGGAATGAGCCACACATTCCTCCATACCCCGAAGGAATGGGTATATATCTAGGTCCATAAAGCTAAATAGAACCTCAGGAAAGTGATGGAAAGGTCGAAAACTAAAACTAAACTAAAACTAAAACTAGGAATGAGCTTTGAGTTTGCTGTTTCCATGGGTTCAAGATGAATCATGTGTGCTCACAGTTTATTTTCCCAGAAATGAATGCAATAATTTAGCAGGCCAAGTTTTTTGTAAACATTGTGCACTGCCTTGCCTTTGAAGTCAGCTGGCCTAGAAGAGCCCGTAATTGAGGCTTTGGTACAGTATGTGTCAGCCTTCTCACTATAAATGGTGGGTTCCCAGCAGGCATTTGTCAATGTGCCTTAGGCCTTGTACACACGGTCGGACCAAACCGATGTGACTGGTCCGTCGGACCGTTTTTATCGGTTCACCTCTAAAGTGGCCGTACGGCCTGATATGTGTACACACCGTCAGTCCAAAATCCGATCGGGTCAGAACGCGGTGACGTCAAACACACGACGTGCTGAATAAAACGAAGTTCAATGCTTCCAAGCATGCGTCGACTTGATTCTGAGCATGCGCGGGTTTTGAACCGATGCTTTTCTGTACTAACCATCGGTTTGGTCCGATGGGCAGCGGTCCATCGGTTCTGTTTTGAAGCATGTTTTAAAATTTTGGACCGAAGGAAAACGGACCGATGGCCTATACACACACGGTCGGTTTGGTCCGATGAAACTGAACTTCGGTTCATTTTCATCGGTTTGGTCCGACCATGTGTACAAGGCCTAAGGTCCTTATCATACACTTATTGCTGACTTTAGCAAAGCTACCCTTTGCAGCATAAGTACAAATCAAGAATGAATTGGGAGCTAGATTCAGATTTTATAAGGGTTAGTGAAATTGCCATGGTGCACAGTGGCTCTGGTTCAGCAGCACTTCACAAAACAAGGACTCCCGTCGGGAATAGGGAAAGGATCCCGAGTTGAGAATCCACATTAATACAATTCATTAAGAGCTACACAAAATAGCCAAGAGCCTAAGGTTTGTATTGATAAAATGGATTCATACCAAACAAAACAGGTTTCAGTGGCCAAACACCATTCCCCTTTTATCAGGGCTTAAGAATTTTGACTATTTTTAAACTGGCTCAGGTAAGCAGATACCAAATAGACATGCACTACAGGTCAGCCTCTGGGTCTTTTGGTGACTGGGCTCATCTAATTCTTGGACCCAAAGCTTCTTGTATAGTGGGTAAAGAAAAATATATATATTGCACTTAGTATGTGTGAATAAATTCAAATAAATGATGATAAGACAGCAGCACTCACAACAACATCCAGATTTTTATAAAGAAAATGTGTTGTGCTGTCTAGTATAGATGTGAATCTGACATACAATATATTAACATGTATAAAAACAATATTTAAAACCAAAGCCAGTATAGTGATGTTGTGCAAAGTCCTTAAATTCAGTGTAACACCCAGTGTTTAAACAGGTTTAGGCAAAAAATGTCTTCTTACCAGATCCAAAGACCTATCAAGGTCTATATTTGCATCTGTGAGCTTTGTTACCACTCACATTAGGTGCAGATCATCCATAGGGCATTGTTGGTGAAAACAAGCCAGGGATCGAGCCACAGGGTATTCACGGAGACTTATCCAACCATTGATCATATGAGAAAAGGAAAACTCATTGTGCAGCGTCCAACTAAAAACAACTTACGACAGATCTGTAATAACATTGTAATCAGTAGGGAATAAAAATCATCCTAACACTCTTACGAACGCTCAGTTCGCCTGAATAGTGAGGCAGTAGGGCTTCTTGTAGAGTGGACTCTTATAGAGGGCCAGGCTCTGCCTGTTTCCCCAGCACTCTGCTCTTCCTTTCTCCAGCACAACACACACACAGACTTGATGCCACATGTGTGAGAATTGTTCAATGTTTGTACTGATAATATACTGGACATTAACTGTATCTTGTGTATCACAAAAATCAACCAATTTTTTCAAAACCAATGTACTGTAATGGTCTGTTCTATATGAGTGGTCAGGAAATATAGCTTAGGGTAGCGTCACCTTTAGAAGTCCCAGTTCCTATAAGCAGGGCCAGTACAAGGGGTGGGCAGGATGGGTGGCTGACCTGGGCGCGTGGCATCATGTGAGGTGGGGGGTGCCACAAGGAGGTTGGGGGAAGGAATTTGTGTTGGATGGGGGAATTTGGGGAGCGGGTAAGGGTAAGTATTGTTCTATAAGGGGGAATTTAGGGGGGTGCTAAGAGTCATGATTTAAGGGGAATGGTGCTAGGAGGAGGATTTGGGGGGGATTTGTGCTGGGAGGGGCATATGAAGTAGGTGGGGAGAGATGTGTACTAGGAGGGGACATTTTAGGGGTTAGGGCTTTTTTGGGGGATGGGGGGCAAAGATGTGTGCTGAGAGGTAGGATTTCAGCAGAGGGGCGGATTTGTACTGGGAGGAGGGGGGATTTATGCTTGGGAGGTATGCATGCATGTTGGTGCTCAGTGTTGTTTCGGGGGGATTTTTGCTAACACATAATGCTCATACATCTTAGGGGGGTGCAGTTTGGCATGTGCGCCCTGGGCTCTAGATGACCTTGTCCTGGCTCTGTCTATAAGCCAAGCAAACCTACCCTACTAGAACATGGCTGCCCCCAAGAATATTATGTTTAGTGGCCAGGAAGTACAGGTGGCTGAAGAAGGGAAGAACAAAAGAGGTCCTGTGGTTCCAGGAGTGCAGTTGCCTGCAAGGGATGGCTGAGACTGGTGTCTCATGGGAACATAGTCAATGTACAGATGAGTCATTTTAGTCTACAGGCAGAGACAAGGTCAGAAAACAGGCAAAGGGACAGTTCAGGCAATAGGCAGAAGCATGATCTATAAATAGGCCAGGGTTACTACAGGCAGCAGACAGAGGTAACTCTGCAATGGTATGGTGGTGATCAGGAACACTAATGCTGTCTTGCACTGGTCTGTTGACTAGTGTGGCAGCAATCAGGAACACTGCTGCTGACTTGCACTTGTGTGTTGACACTGTTACTGATGTGGCAGTAATCAGGGACACTGTAACTGGTGTGGCAGTGATCAGGGACAATAGGACTTATATGGCACTAAACAAGGACACTGTAACTGGTGTGGTAGTGATTACAGGTAAGTACAGGCACGTCCTCCCAGAATGAGGCTTGTCCCATCCGGCCGTATATGTATGGTTGGGCGGGCAGGAAGTGGTTAATGTTTAGGGTGAGTCAGTGAAATATTTCGCTTTTGTATAGGAAGTAATCCTTCCCTAAGGGTATTTTCTTTTATAAAATGTTGTCCCTCCTGTTCAAAATGCAGCCAACCAAAATTGTGTAAACACTTTCTATGGTGTTATTGAAACCTCTTACTTTTCATGTTAAATATATACACATAAATTATTAATTTCAATATGCATCTTAAAAGAGATTGTTGCTATACTGTCTATATAGTATGTACTATATACTTTCTTTTTAATAGTGCAAAATAGAAACTTGTTTTTGGTCTTTGTCCTCAAAAGCTGCATAAGGTAAATGTTTTATCAAATGAGGCTTCCAAGACATTTATTAAAATTACGCTCATGCAGGAGCGTGTCCAAGATGAAAACCAGAGAGGACGTGCAGCTGATGAGCTAGTCATTCATTCCGCAGAAATCTAATTTCCCCCCTCTGATCCATTTCTTCATTCTTCCTGTGCCCTCGATCAAGACCAGGAGAATACAAAGGACCTTTTTTAAGTGTCAGGAAAGCAGTCAGAAGAGTGTGGCAACATAGTGACACAAGTTGATGACTGTTATCCTTCCTCAGTCTAGAGACCAAGCCACATTGAAGGCTGTTATGCATGCGATCACAAACTTCCAAACTGCGCTCACTCACCAGATGGATTACCTACAAACAGATATTGGACTTCTTTGCTGAGACATGGACAAATTCAGTGACCCTGTGGTTGAAGTGGTTACCTCTCGCCTCTGAATGGTGGTGTTACAGTCATAGTCGTTATTGCAGTCATCTTAAAGGGACCGCAACCAAAGTGAATTTTTACCTGTAATACTATAAAGCGTTAGCTGCTATTGTATATATGCAGCCACTTCTGGTGAGTGTCCACAAAATAGTAGTGTAAAGTTGGTACACTTTAATTCTTATGGACTTGGAGTTTTCATAATTCTTTATCCATAGAGGAGTGAGCCTCACCACATTGCAATTGGTGAACTGAGCTTCTTATTTTTAGTTTCTAAAATCTTATAAGTCTTATTATATTGTCACTGTATACTCCAGGAAACCCAAGAGTCTCAAAAATACATGGCTGGGTCACTATTACAATACAACTTAATCTACTTATCGTAGGGGCATTAGTATTTTAGTACATAAATCTCTCCGCTTCAAACCTTTGGACCTGAGAGAGGCAATATATGGTATTTCATACTATAGCATGCAGTGTTAATTTAGTGCTGGTGGGCTTACATGTGTGCAAACTAAACTTTTGTGTGAACTGTTAGACCAGGTAAATTTGGTTTGTTGCAGGCTGGCTGGTAAGTGAGCTGTGAATTTTTGTTTGTTGGTTTTGCTGAACCCTTCTACCCCTTTGCTGGTCACAAACACCCCCTTACCTACGTTTTGCAATTTAGCTACCTTGGAGTTTAAATGAAAGGTGACATCTCTTAAAATATAAATAACAATTTACACCCTGCTCTGCCATTTAACTCTTAAATATGTAGCCCAGAAATCTTTATCACTGACCCTATTGGAAAGAGAAAATCTCCCCAAAATAACCCTTCCTCCTAATTTGTATTATTTTCTGTACTCCTTGTACTCTTGCTCCCATACCTAAAGCATTTTTTGACAAATCTGAGTTTAATTTATACCTTCGTACACCTAGACTTGCTATGACGACTCTACAATTGACTGCAACTAGGGGAGGTTTGGCGCTCCCCTGTTTTTGGAAGTATTATTGGGCAGCAGTGTTTATTACAGTCTGTTGAAGGTTCTCCCAGTCTACTAAAAACTCAGTAGTAAACCATAAGATTACAATACAGGGAACATACTCAAAACTGAGTAACCTGGTCTTTAATAGTCCCCACTCAAACCTGAAAATCACTCCTATGAAGACTGCTGTTATAGTATGGAAAGGGCAAGGGAACATTGCTGCATTGTGAATACCCTCTCCCCTTTTACCCCTCTGTGGGATAACCTCCCCCTTCTACATCTACAGTCCATACCGGATCCTCACTTCTAAGCCAGATTTGGTACTAAACCCTTACAACATATCATGCCGGGGGTTCCTTGATAGACTTTAACAGTGAGTTTGTAGGATGTCTGTATCTATCAAAATACATCCTACCTAGACTGATTCAATGCCGACTGTACAATATTTCTGGTTGTTGTCTGAAATAATCCACTGTAATTTTTATTTCTTTTTTTACCTTAAACGTGAGTTTTATTGAACTATTGAATTATTGAAGTTTACATGACAAATCTCTGACATAATAAACAGCATCAAATTTGGTTATCCCATAACAACGTCCCTTTGCAATACATACGTGAGCATGAGACATTATGGCTGCTAACAAGTACATTAGGTCATATACTTGAATGTGTACTGTGCTGTAACCATTAAAAGAGTTTTGTTGCACCATTTCCGAGTCATATTAGGGTCTCAGAGGCCTTAAGCCACCTATCCCAGATTTTGTCATACTTCCAGGGGCACCCTCTATGGGAGTAGACACGTTTCTTATAAGGCAGAGTGTTAGTTACCTTCACTATCAAGTGTGAAAGCTCTGGTGGGCTAGGTCTCATCCAAACTCTAGCTATAACCTTCCTGGCAGAGAACAAGGGTTCGTGACGGAATATTTTTGTAAACTTATCCAGCTCCGGCTCTGGAAAAATTCCCAGCAGACATGGTTTGGGCTGTAGTATTATAGGGGAGCCCATGGTGTCGTGTAAGAACTGTATCACCTGTGTCCAGAATACCTGTATTTTAAAGCATTGCCACAGGAGGTGATAGAATGTACCTGGAGCTTGACTACACATTGGGCAACTGGTTGGTTGGTTTGGCTTATACTTGACGATTCTGAGTGGTGTGAGATATGATCTGTCCATTATAAAGACCTGAGTAAGGCGATCCGACAGCTTAGTAGAGACCAATTTACAGGTATCTAAGGCTTCGCTCATTTTTTTATTCCTTTTATTCCTTTTATTCCTCATCCAACTCTCTCTCTCATCTAGTCTTTAATGCATAGGCTGATACGGTCACTTGTGGAAGTGATAGCATACTGTAAAACTGGGAGATCAATTTCTTGGGACCTGGGCATTTTATTGCTTCCATTAGGGGGTTGTTAGCCAGGGAGACGCTTGCTTATGAGAACTGTGCACGGAAGGCTTGATGGAGTTTTAAGTACCTAAAGAACATTTGGTTTAGGAGTGCAAACTCGGTTTTCAGTCTGTCAAAGGACTTTAGTGTTCCATCGTAAATAATATGAGTCAAATAGAATATTCCCCTAGAGCTCCACAGCTCACAATCCGGGATTGAGTGAAATTCTGGTAATGCTGCGTTATGCCACAAGGGTGTGAATTCATGGGATGATGATAGGTTAAGCTTAGCAGAGGCTCTATCCCACACCCTTCAATAGTGATATAACAGGGACCTACGTTCATTCATCCTTCCCGCACCTCCCGTTTTTTCTATTATTGCCACAAAGGGATCCTTAGTGGTCTGTGCCCACCCCGGACATAGGAAGCAGAGGAACCTGTCCTTATCTGTCTTATCAACATGGAAGAGTTGCGACAGTTGGGCCGCAAGATAACACAGATTGAAGTCGGGCAGGGCCATTCCAGCAAGGTATCTAAGGCTTCTCTCTATTCCTCATCCTCCATAGGTCCCAACTCTCCCTCTCATCTAGTCTTTAATGCATAGGCTGATACGGTCACTTGTGGAAGTGATAGCATACTGTAAAACTGGG
Organism: Rana temporaria; assembly: GCF_905171775.1. NCBI lineage: Eukaryota > Metazoa > Chordata > Amphibia > Anura > Ranidae > Rana > Rana temporaria. The sequence continues at coordinate 402,869,156 of NC_053490.1, forward strand.
AGATCAATTTCTTGGGATCAGGGCATTTTATTGCTTCCATTAGGGGGTTGTTAGCTAGGGAGACGATTGCTGATGGGAACTGTGCACGGAAGGCGTGGTGGAGTTGTAAGTACCTGAAGAACATTTGGTTTGGGAGTGCAAACTCGGTTTTCAGTCTGTCAAAGGACTTTAGTGTTCCATCGTAAATAATATGAGTCAAATAGAATATTCCCCTAAAGCTCCACAGCTCACAATCCGGGATTGAGTGAAATTCTGGTAATGCTGCGTTATGCCACAAGGGTGTGAATTCATGGGATGATGATATGTTAAGCTTAGCAGAGGCTCTATCCCACACCCTTCCATAGTGATATAACAGGGACCTACGTTCATTCATCCTTCCCGCACCTCCCGCCATTTCTATTATTGCCACAAAGGGATCCTTAGTGGTCTGTGCCCACCCCAGGCATAGGAAGCAGAGGAATCTGTCCTTATCTGTCTTATCAACATGGAAGAGTTGCGACAGTTGGGCCGCTAGATAACACAGATTGAAGTCAGGCAGGGCCATTCCAGCAAGATCAGTAGGGTTTTTAAGTATGTGTCAGGGGAGCTTGTGTCTATTGTTGTTCCATACAAATGGTTTTAGTATGGCCTCCATCAATTTGAAGTGCTTAAGTATTAGGTAGACTGGTGTATGCCAAATCATATACAAGATTTTAGGTAAGAGAGACATTTTTACAAGATTTATTTGGCCCATAACCCCTAAAGGAAGACGCGCCCATATCTGAGTCTTTTGCTTAAGCATTTCATAGAGTGTAACGATATTGAGGGATATTAGTCTGCTGGATCCCGGGTGGTCCCTATCCCCAGGTATTTTATACTGTCTACTCTCTATAGGGGAAGCACGGCTCTGTCTTTGGGCGGTGGAAAGCTGTCGAGAGGGAGTATCTGGGACTTGTCCCAATTTATACGTAGTCCAGAAAAGGTTCCAAACCATACTATCAGGGCTAAGGCTGTCGGGAGGGAGTCTGCCGAGTCATCCAGATACAGCAGAGTATCATCAGCATAAGTACTGATAGTTTCTGTCACTTCCCCTTTTCTGAGTCCCACTACCTCCGGATGTGTACATATAGCTATCGCCAGTGGTTCTCTCCCGCCAGTGCATAAAGCAGCGGCGACAGGGGGCACACAAGGAAAATGCTCGGAGGCCATCTATTAGAAACTACCCTTGTCACCGGGGCCTGATATAGCAGCTGTACCCACTTTATAAACTTTGGGCCCAAACCAAATTTGCTCATGCAGGTCCACAGGTACCCCCATGCGACCGAGTCAAATGCCTTGGCAGTGTCTAAGGGCACTATTATCCTGGATCATGGACTATCATGTATAGTTTGGGGGTTAATAAAGAGGTGTTGAAGGTTAAAAAAGGTATTCCTGCCTGGCATAAAACCTGATTGGTCCCCATGTATCAGTGATAATATGACTTTGTTGAGGCGGATGGCAAGCACTTTCGCAAGTATCTTGACATCCACCTGAAGTAGGGAGATAGGGCAATATGACTTGGGAAGATGAGGGTCCTTGCCTAGCTTGGGAATCAGTACTATGGCAGCTTCACACAGAGGTTGGAAGTTCAGATGTTTCAAAGATGGAGTTATACAGTGATAATAATTTAGGGACAAGTAGTCTGAGTAGGTGGAGTACAATTCCACTGGTAGGCCATCTGAGACCAGAGCCTTTGACCCATGGAACTCCACTATAGCTCCAGAAATCTCATCTGTCATCAATGGTGCCTCCAGCTCCTCGACCTGCTCCTCAGTTAACTGAGGAAGAGGTAGTTCGGAGAGGAATGAGTCCATCAACGTCATGTTTATTTCTTAGTAAAAAAGTATGTAGTGTACCTCTCTTTCTTTCTTTTTCTCGCTCTCTCTCTTCCTCTCTATAAACAGGTTTTCATGATGTGCAATGTGAATGTGCTATTTTATGGCTCCTGTCTCTGAAGTAATACACTGTATTTTTTTTAAATAAACCCTGCTCTGTCTCTCCCTCTTGAAAGCAGTCTAGTGTTATATGAAGTTGCACATGTCTGTGCAATATTTGTGGCTCTTGTTTCTAACATAAACCACTGTATTTCTTATTTATTGATAAAAAACGTGCCTCTCCTCTCTCTCTCTCTCTCTCTCTCTCTCTCTCTCTCTCTCTCTCTCTCTCTCTCTCTCTCTCTCTCTCTCTCTATCTCTTTAGTTGCTGTTTTCTGTCTCTTGTATCTGACATGATACACTGTAATTTTGTCTATAACATAATCCCCTACCGTTTTATTTCATGAGAAATTCTGCCTTGCCTCTCCCTCCTACATAACAGGCTAGCAAAAAGGCTTGCATAATGTGCAGAATGTCTGTGCAATATTTCTGGCTAATGTCCCTGGCAAACTATTGTAATGTTGGTTTCTTTATTAAAAAAACGCCTTATCCTTCCCTCTTTAAATGCAGCCAGGTAAAAGGCTTAAATGATGTACAGCATGTCTGTGCAATTTCTCTGGCTCTTGTCTCTGTCATAATATGTTGGAAGTCCATTGACGTCATCCCATGTTCGCTGTGTGCTTTGGACACAGCTCATCACAGATCGCGGTAAAGAGCCAATCACAGCTGGCCACAGCGTGTGAGGAAAGGAGAGCCGATCTAACAGGCCACAGTGAGTACATTTTTTACATTGACATTCACAGTGCCCTAATTATCAGTGCAGTTTATCTGTGCTCATCAGTGGCCATCAGTGCTACATATCAGTGCCCATTAGTGCTGCATATCAGTGTCTATCAGTGCTGCCTGATCAGTGCAATGTTGTCAGTGCCTCCTCAGCAGTGCCCATCAGTGTAGCTTATCAGTGCCACCTTATCAGTGCCTATCAGTGCACATCAGAGCAGCCTCATCAGCACAAACCAGTGAAAAAGACAAATTACTTATTTGCAAATGTTTATAACAAAAACTAAGGGGAAACTTTTTTCTATTTTTTTGTTTATTTAGCAAACAATTACCACCAAAATAAAGTTCTATCTGTCTCAAATAAATTTGAGACATGACTGCACATATGTCATTCAAAGTGTGACAATGCTGAAAGCTGAAAATTGGCCTGGGCAGGAAGGGGATGAATGGGCCCAGTACTGAAGTGGTTAAACAATAAACTTTTGCCCGTCCCTATTGCAAATGCAGCCTAGTAAAAAGGCATACATGATTTTTTGGCTTTTGTTTCTGACTTAATACACTGTAATTCTGATTTCAGGAAAAACATTGCCTTGTCTCTCCCTACTGAAATGTAGCCTAAATAAACAGTTTACATGATATGTAACATGCCTCGCAACATTTTTGGGTCTTGTTTTTTACATAAATCTATTTTGTCTCTCTCTCTTACATAACATCCTAATAAAAAAAAGGCTTCTGTGATGTGCAGTATGTCTCTTGAATATTCCTGGCTTTTGTCCTTGTCTTGCCCTCTTAGCTGCCTAGTAAAAAAGGCTTCCATGATGTGCAGCATATCTGTGCAATATTTCTGGCTAACCCACTTCATCCCTGCCTCTGTAAATATGACCTAGTAAAGCCACTTACATGATGTGCAGCATGTCTCTATTATATGCCTGGCTCTTATCTCTGACTTAAAGTGATACTAAAGACTTGTTTTTTTTTTGGGTTATACTTGCTGTGCAGTGGTTTTGCACAGAGCAGCCCTGATATTCCTCGTCTTGGTTCCCCCACTAGCGCTCCTGACCTCTCTCTACTTCTGAGTGCCCCCACAGCAAGCAGCTTGCTATGGGGGCATGTGAGTCGCTGCTCTGTTTGTCTGTTCAGACACAGAGCTTGCGGACTGGCCCCATCCCCTCTCTCTCCTCATTGGCTCTCTGACTTTGATTGACAGCAGCAGGAGCCAATGGTGCCTGCTGCTGTCTCAGCCAATCAGGAGGGAAAGTCCCAGACAGCCGAGGCTCTCGTGCAACATCGCTGGATTGAGATGGAGCTCAGGTAAGTACTAGGGGGGCTGCTGCACACAGAAGGTTTTAGAACCACTTTTATTCTCTGTCATTTTTTATTTCTTATTAAAAAAATCAAGGGTTTGTCTTGTTATCTTTAAATACAGTCTAGTAAAACTGCTTACCATATGTGGGGTGCATCTGTGCTATTTTCTGGCTCTTGTCTATACTGTTAATTTTTCACATTAAAACCTAGCTTCTCTCTGTCTCTTCAATTGTGGCCTAGTAAAACCTTATACAAGGTGCGCAGAGCATGTGCAATATTTCTGGATCTTGACTCTTGATTTTTTTCACAATAAAACCTTACTTCTTAAATAGAGGCATAGTAAAAATAAAAATAAACAATGTGCAGGTTGTCTGTGCTATATTTCTAGCTTTTTTCTATGACAAAATACAGTGTAATTTTTATTTCACACTAAAACCTGCATTGTATCTCCTTCTTACATTTCTTCTTAATCGAGATGCTTACATGCTCTTCAACTACTGTACTATATGTGCGGTTATGGTTCCTTTTATTTCGACCATGAGGGGATAGTTCGGACCCCTCATTTTCTTTTTCTTATTTTCACTGTATTATTTGGTGCACAGACTGGTTTCACTCCTGACTAAGCTTTTCTTTAAGCAAGACATGTAGAGTTTTTTTGGGAGCACCTTATTATTTTGGGGGCATGCATTGTTTTTGTGTTGAGGTTGTTTTTTGAGGTACTGGCACGAAGCAATGGCTAGGTTTTGAGGAATCCCTAGAATAGTTTTACAAAGCAATATTTTGAGGCATCTTTAGCTGGAGGAGTTTTCCCTTTAGTTTGGAGGTAGCATAGCAATCTGGCTAGTTAACCTCTTGTTTCCAGGTAGGAGTGAGGCCCCATACACACGTCCGAGAAACTCGACGGGCAAAACACATCGTTTTGCTCGTCGAGTTCCTTGTGAAGCCGCCGAGGATCTCGGCGAGCCAAGTTTCCTCATTGACTAACGAGGAAATAGAGAACATGTTCTCTATTTGGCCGACGAGATCCTCGTCGGTTTCCTCAGCCAAAAGTGTACACACGACTGGGTTTCTCAGCAGAATACGGCTCCGATCGAGTTTCTGGCTGAATTCTGCCGAGAAACTTGGTCGTGTGTACGGGGCCTGAGAGTCACAATAATTATAGACAGTGCTAGTCCAGACGGTGAGAAGCTCTTTAGTCTTCAGAGGTAGTTCAACAGGTTATGCATAGCTTACCATTTGTTTTTAAGGAAGAGTTGAGCCACATAAGTCACAGACAGTACTAGTCAAGGCTGTGATTAAATAGGTTTAGTACCTCTTGCAAGTAGCCTGACTAGTTGGGGTCCCAAAAATTCAGGTTGGTAGCTGCTTCAACCATGAGAGGATGAAGAAGGAGAGACCGTTTTTCTTTTTCTTTTCCTTTTTTCTTTTAATCTTTTTTCTTCTGTTGTCTGTATTCATATTCACCATTGCTTTTAATCCCTGCCAACCAATACACAAATACTAATACACTAATCATCCCTTAAAGTAAATAAACACACACAGTCACACATGTTATTTATATAATTTTAGTAAAGGTTACGTTTTAATCCCATTGGCCTTGGTTCAGTAAAAAGTTATGGTTCTGTAAGTTTTATTTCTTCATATAAAATGCTTTGTCTGTGAAATATGAGGTTGTGGTTTTGAAGTATTTCTGCATTGACATTTTATTAATTGTTGTACAGTGTAGTACTAAAATAAGATTCCAAGTTATGCCATGAAACATGATACCCATCCCCACATTAAGTTGTGGGCCAGGTATATTGATGACGTCCTCCTCCTATGGACAGGAGATAGAATGGAATTGGAATCCTTTATCACTACGCTCAACAACAATGAGCGTGGTATACGTTTGTCCTATGAGGCTAGTCAGGAGTCAATTGACTTTCTTGACCTTACTATAATGAAAGATAATGATCTATATCAGACCAAGACCTTTTTTTAAAAAGACCGATAGGAATTCTTTTATTCCCAAAGGAAGTTGTCATCATGACAATTGGTTGAACTCGGTTCCAAAGAGCCAATTTGTAAGGATGAGGAGGAATTGTTCTACCCTGAAGGACTATGAAATCCAGGCTGGCATACTTAAGGACAGACTTTTGGAGAAGGGTTATGACCCTGAATCTTTGGAGAGTACTTACAATGAGGTGGCTGCAATTGAAAGGAATACTCTGCTTGTGTCAGGCCCGAAACACAGTAAAGATAGACCTATTGTGCCATTTATCACGACGTATTCAAGCCAGCACTATGCCATAAAAAAACTAATCAAAAAACATTGGCATATACTATCCAATGATAGAACCATAAATACTTTCCTACCAACTAATCCTCAGGTGATATTCAGAGGTGTACCCTCATTGCGGGACAGGATAGCCCCTAATGTGGTTGATCCTCCCACAAAAAAAGTGTCCTTTTTCCAACGTAATATCAAGGGCTACCACCAATGCAGAAACTGTACAGTTTGTAAACTAAATAAGATAAAATCAAAGAAAACCTTATGTTTCAACTCTACGAGTACATCGAAAGAACACAAAATCGAGCCATTCATCACGTGCAGTACTACAGGCGTGGTGTATCTTTTGGAATGCCCATGCAGGTTACAATACATTGGCAGAACCAAAAGACCAATGAATGTCAGACTTGGTGAGCATATCACCAATATTAGATCAGGATTCTCGCAACATTCAGTATCCAGTCACTATGACCAATACCATGAACGAAACCCTGAGGGGACCCTTTTTATCGGAATAGATAAATTTGACCCCCATTGGAGAGGTAGCTCATTGGTCAGGGAACTCTCTAGGATGGAGATGGCCTGGATCTATAGAGTCCGCACATATAGTCCTTATGGACTAAACATAGACACTGACGTTAATGCGTTTATAGATAATGGTTAGTTTATGTGTACTTGTGATGAATTTTTGTGAACCATCTCTGAACTTTGGTACATCTGGGCCTTGATGATGGCTTACCCCTATAAGCTAATTTATATCCAACCCATTGGGTATATTTTCATATTTTCATATTTTTATACTTTTATATTTTTATATTATAATTATTTATTTTGTAATTACCGATGGGTTGGTAGCTAATGGTTATCTGTATATTTTCTGTTTCTTGCTCTGTCACATAGATCAGAAAAATTTAAATTCTTATATAGACTATTTTTCTCCTTATGGATGTTTTATTTACATCCATGGGCTTTTTTGTTGTAACAACATGGGTGTAGCTATGTTAGCATAATTTGCTGACAACTGGCTATATTCAAGTTGTGTGGCCACTATTCATTTTATATACAGCCTTTTCCTCTGAGAATATTTCTGTACTCTGTATGGGATACCTATCACTGAGATTTAGATATATATGATTGATATTCACTTTTCTTGTATCTTGGATATTGACTGTCAGGTTGCTTTTCATGAGCTTCCTGACATCGTTTAATATCATACAGTTTTTTTTGTTGTTATCTTATATAATATTTTTATCAGCGTAGGTATCCATTGATAGATTATCAAAATCGATGGATATTAAACTTCCTTTTATATACTGACATCTGATCCTGCGGCTCTCAAAACTGCGGATCTGTTTGTAGAAATTTACATTGAGTGATAGCTTCCCTGTAATAATCACTAGTCCTAGTTATATGGACAGATTGGAAGCTTGTTAATGTCACACATTGAGAACGTTCATTTGTAATTTCACTACTAGCAGGGCTCTATATTTAATATGGCGACAGATACACGCAGCCCTGTATTTCAGTGGAGGCGGTTCCTGTTGCGATGCCTGATTTTAAAAGTGGTGAGTCAATACGCCGCTCATTTTTCTTGCCAGATGGGCTTGTTGATGCCCACTAGCATTATACGTTTTTAAATTTACCCCATTTTTTTAGTTTGGTAGCTATTTCTTACAGTTTGAATACTGGCAGCGATCCCAACTTAAATATGGCGGCCGATACCCGCGATCTCCAAGGTTCAGAGCTGGGCGGTCCCGGGTGTTATTTACTGTTATAAGAGTGGCGAGTCAGCACGTCGCTCGTACCCCTGGAAGAAGTCATCTGTGTGACGAAACGGCGTAGGTTGGAGCGACGTGCTGACGTCACCACGATCCACGCTGTCTACCCGGAAGGACGAGCAGACAGCAGAGGCGGCCGGCTAATATTATTGATCGCGCTTTTTAACCGACATACATGTGAGTGAAATACCTTTTTATAATAAATATTTTTAAAACGATATCACACCATGTCAGTGTTTTTCTCCTCTGGGTTACATCTATGGAGAAAATTGGTCTGACATAGAAGATTGGTGAAACAGGAGAGAGAGTGGCAGTTTACCCAGGACCCTTACTGACCTATGTGTATACATGCCTGATTTATTTCTTGCTCTGGTAAGCAGTTGGTACATAAGTGGTGGAGGATTTGTCATCTGATTCACAAGATTTTGCCTGGATATTTAGTCTCACCCATTTGGAGAACTTTCTGTCACTTCCTGCAATCTTCTGTGAAACATCCTATATGGACTTTTGCACAACCTTTTTTCAGTTTTATGCACTGGGGTTTTGTGTGCCCTTAACATAATTGAATATTTATGTTGATCTAATTTGCAGCGCAGCTTTTCCTTTTAAAATGCCATGAAACATGCTTTACCACTGTTTGGCAATTGTTAGAAAATTTGGGTATTTAGCTATATTTGAATTTTTTTTAAGTGTAAATCTGATCTGTCGGTTACTTCAACCACTATGACCTATTACTGTTAAAAAAAGCATGTGTTGCAGCAAAAAGTATCAAAAAATACTTTTTTAAGTTAGGATTAATCAGACATGTTCGCAATTTGTGAATTTTACAATGAGTTTGATGAATGGCTCAGGAATTTAACCTAAGCACAATTGCCCATCACAACAAATATACTCTAATGTTTAGTTTATGATTAAACATGCCTTATATCTCCCTCTTATACTGCAGGCTAATCAAGCTACTTACACTGTACAATTTTTGTGGCTGAAAAATTGCTGAATATATCTCTCTTATACTGTGACCTCAGCGAACTGCTTACATACAGTCCAGCCACTGGGTAATATTTGTGGCTATTGTTTCTCAAATAATTCACATCCTCACAATATGTATGAATACATATCCTCACAAGGGGGGGGGGGTACTGTAAATACAGAAATTAGTAACAGGGTGCCAAATCCTACTTATTTCAAAATAGACAATTGGGAGAATATATATATATATATATATATATATATATATATATATATATATATATATATACTGCTCAAAAAATCTTAGGAACACTTTTTACATATAGCATCAAGTCAATTGAACTCCTGGGATATTGATCTGGTCAGTTAAGTAACAGAGGGGGTTGTCTAATCAGTTTCAGCTGCTTTGGTGTTAATGAAATTAACAACAGTATGCACTAGATGGGCAACAATGAGACAACCTCCAAAACATAAATGGTTTTACAGGTGTATGCCACTGGTACAATCAGAAACAGACTTTATCAGGGTGGCCTGAGGGCCCAACATCCTCTAGTGGGCCCTGTGCTCACTGCCCGGCACCGTGGAGCTTGATTGGCATTTGCTATTGAACACCAGAACTGGCAGGTCAGCCACTGGCGCCCTGTGCTTTTCACTGATGAGAGCAGGTTCCCCCTGAGCACATGGACAGATGTAAAAAAGGGTCCGGAGAAGCCGTGGAGAATGTTATGCTGCCTGTAACATCATTTAGCATAACCGGTTTGGTGGTGGGTCAGTGATGGTCTGGGGAGGCATATGCATGGAGGGATGCACAGAACTCTACAGGCTAGACAATGGAACCCTGAGTGCCATTCGGTATCAGGATGAAATCCTCGGACCCATTGTCAGACCCTACACTAGTGCAGTGGGTCCTGGGTTCCTCCTGGTGCATGACAATGCTTGGCCTCATGTCATGTGGCGAGAGCATGCAGCCAGTTGAAGGAATTGATACCATTGAATGGCCCCCACTCTCCCCTGACCTAAATCTAATAGAACACTTCTGGGACATTATGTTTTAGTCCATTCGAAGCTGCCAGGTTTCACCTCAGTTTGTTCAGGAGCTCAGTGATACTCTGGTCCAGATCTGGGAGGAAATACCGCAGGACACCATTCGTTGTCTCATTAGGAGCATGCTCCGATGTTCTCAGGCATGCCTACAAGCACGTGGGGGCCATACAAACTACTGAGTATCATTTTGAGTTGCTGCAATGAAATTTCAGCAAAATGGACTACCCTGCTGCATCATTTTTTTATTTAGATTTTCGGGGGAAACGTTGAATTCAACCCTCTGTATGTTGATAATTTTAATTTACATCAAAGGATGTGGAATCCTTTCGTTCCTAACACATTACCCAGTCCATATCAGTATAAATATCCAGCATGGTATTTTTCTCCATTGAGATTTGATGTGTTTTCAAAGTGTTCCTTAAATTTTTTTGAGCAGTGTGTGTGTATATATATATATATATATATATATATATATATATATATATATATATATATTCACCCTAACCAACCTGCTATTGCAGTCTATATCCCCATTCAGGAGATTCACTTTATTTCTGTGTCAGAGTTGCCACCAGAATGGGGATAGAGAGAAAATCTTTCATAGGTATACTTATTCACAACTTATTTTACAACTATTTAGAAGGCGATTTCCCTTATTTTGAATATATTTTCTTTTATGTGTAGGTAACTATTTATATAGACCCAGATAGCAAAAAAGAGACAAGGTTATCTCCTATAGCCTCTTGTGTCATAGATAGCCTAATTTTATTTCAGTTTTGATGAAAACACAAAAGATGGGTAGATTAAGACTATGGTCATTTACTGTAAAATTGCAATTCCACATAAAACAAATATTTCACTATAGGGAAGATGCAGAAAGGATGAATATACTTTTGTCTTTTTCTTTCTCTTGGAGACTCAAATGGAAAGATTTTCCTTTAGTTATTGGATGAGAAGATCTAGACTCCTTGAGAAACTAGCATGTGAACCATCTTGCTAATAACCATGAATAGCTAAAATATCACTTCTAGGTTAGCATTAAGACCCCTTTCACACTGGGGCATTTGGTGTTAAAAAAAGCGCCTTTAAAGCACCTGAAAGAAGCCTCATCTGCAATCCCAATGTGAAAGCCAGAGTGCTTTCACATTGGGAAAAAACGCTGGTAAAGCTTCGCTAAGATCCCTTTCACACTGGGGCGTTTTTTAGGTGCTTTGGTGTTAAAAAAAGCGCCTCATTGGTAAGGGGCGCTTTAGGAGTGGTGTATTAAACGCTTCTAAAGTACTGCAAAGAAGCTGCTTGCAGGACTTTTTTTTAAGCCCTGCCAGCACAGCGCCTCAGTGTGAAAGCACTCTGGTTTTCACATTGGGTTTGCAGCTGAGGCTTCTTTCAGGCACTTTACAAGCGCTTTTTTAACGCTAAAACCCCTTTCACAATGGGGCGTTTTTCAGGCGCTTTAGTGTGAAAGCACTCAGGCTTTCACATTTTGATTGCAGATGCAGCTTCTTTCAGGTGCTTTTTTTAACGCTAAAGTGCCTGAAAAATGCCCAAGTGTGAAAGGGGTCTAAAGTATTTCATTGGTAGTCACCAGGTGCCTAATAATGGGACTGTTGTATAGACTAATCCCTACATGGAAATGTAAAAAAACAGTAAACTTTTAGGGAAAACTGCCTGCATATTTCCCAGTGTCAGCATTTATCCACCTTTCATTGGGTGGATAAATGAATATAGATTAGAAGATAATATTGTAACGGTCAGGGGTTAACGCCGTTACGATATTCCATTCCACCAACCCAAGACAGCTTCCGACACTCCACAATCCAGCAGACAGGACCCATTGGATTTCCCCCCAGAATAATGAGACACAGCTCTGTTCTCTGGTTCCAAACAGAATGACACTTTAATGGTAAACTTAGGTTTCTTATATACTGTTAGAAAGCATGCTGCAGGAATCAAAGGGACAATGACACACTCCACCCACAACATCAGACAATGGGTGCTAACGAGTCCCCCTCAATCCACATCTTAGACAGACTTTCTGACTCCGCGATAAGCAATTCTCACCTGCTACACAATCCACATTCCTTTAGCGAACATAAGTCAGACGTCTGACCTTTAGAGTGTGTTAACTCACAACACATATTAGCATCAATAAAACTTTCACACAATACAGGGTTAGTTAGCATAGCACCGTGAAATAGCTCTCGTCCAAACGCATCTCTGCCCGGATCAGCCTGCTTAACTCGGCTGTCCACTCCTGTTTCAGTTGTTCCCCCAACAACGGCATTCGTACCTCATACTGCGGCCAGTACCTTACATTGATGGAGGGGAGGACCTTTTCCTGGTGTTGCTGCTCAAGAGCTAGCGCTTCCTTCCAGAGTTGGCAATGGATACAATCTGACCATCCCAGCAGGGCCTCCTCTGATACTGGTCCTCTGTGCTGTATCCGCATCTCTTGTAACCTCCTTCAGAATTCCTCTTCCATGGGGACTGGTATCTGTACCTAGAAGCCAGGCTTAATTAACACAATAGACAATATAATGCAATCACAGCAAGCTTTCATCACTACAGCCAGGTAGCTGGAGGTGATTAACATCAATTAACATCTTAACAGTATGTGTCCCCATTGAAAGAGACACTCTATTGACCTGTTGTGTTCAAAATGAACAACTTGTAATATTTCAAGATATCCTCCAATACATAAATTATCATTACTGTCCGATCTCATGTAATCCATGATATCAGTTCTCAGTCATCCTATGCCCCTAGTGGACAATGGATGACCCTAGACACAAGAGTCATTGGTGAAGCTGACACAGGAGTACCCCACATCCTTCAAGAGCCTCTGGGTCCAACGGGCCATACCGTTACACATATAAACAAAGATGCTGATATATATCTTGGGTTTATGAATGGCACATTTGTTGCTGCTGTGACATTGGTACTTTTTATATGCATATAGAAATATGAAGGTTCTCACCTTACATAAAAAAAGTTCAATAGGTACCAGGTTTTCCGTATTTTGTTATTCAATTGACTTTTGTCCAGCACAAATATTAAAAGTCTGATTTTACCTTCCCCCGCTATATCTTGCAACACAAGTCCAGCAAGCATTATGCAATGTTGCAGTATACATCCCATGTAGTAGGAAATACACTGTTCTATTGTATACTTCTTAGATTACTCATTTGAATAATTCCCTTGCTGACTGACTTGTTTACACACACTTGTTATAAAACGTAAAACACAGGGTATCAGTATTCAAAGAAACATACCTAGGAGTTATTTTCTCAAGGCTTATTCCCTATAAAAGACAAATATACAGTAGCATTAAGGACAGCTTTTTCATGCTGAATAAAGAATTAACAGACAGTTTAACCACTTAAGACCCGGACCAAAATGCAGGTAAAGGACCCGGCCAGTTTTTGCAATTCGGCACTGCGTCGTTTTAACTGACAATTGCGCGGTCATGAAACGCGGCTCCCAAACAAAATTGGCGTCCTTTTTTTACGAAAAAAAAGCTTTGTGTGGGCTCCAGAGCATTTTTCACGATGTAAAAAATGGACATAAAAAATTTAGAACATGCTCTAATTTTTCACGACTTTTTTAACGTTGTCGTTTTTAACGGGAGCGCTTGTTCTGGTAAAACTAGCATTCGTAACGGAGATAGCACATTCATCACGCTGTAACAGACTGAAAAGCGCGAATCGTCTTTTACTAACACGATATCAGCAAAAGCAGCCCCAAGGGTGGCGCCAGCCGAATGGAACTTCCCTTTTATAGTGCCGTCATACGTGTTGTACGTCACCACGCTTTGCTAGAGCATTATTTTAACGATCGTGTATAGGCAAAGGCCGTTTTATCTATCGGGTTGAAAAAAACTTTGTTTTTTCTAGACCATTTAAAATGTCATCTTTTACAATCCGAAAAACAGTCGTGTGTATGTGGTATTACTCTTTAACTCGTTTGGCCAAAATAGTGGTCCAGTTTCCAATTGAAACCTTAAAAAACACCATACTGAATGTCTGCAAATGCTGTTACTAAACAGACTGGAGAGATCTATATAGACATTTAGAACATCTTTTATAATACTAGACTTTGACTAACAAAGATACAAATAATTGATTTAATGTTTAGATAATGTACTATTTCAATTCCTTGTAGAACAAAGCTTCCCAAACTTAAGACGAAAATTATCATTTGCGCTAGCCAAAAAGGTGTTATTTATATTAAACTTTCAGTCATTTTGTGAAGTTCTAAATGTGTTTTACATTATATAGAACTATGTAATATGATATGTTTGCTACTTACGTTTAAATTTGCTTTACTCTGATATCTACCAACAATAGCTGAATAGATAACTATGTAATAAGGGAAATTACACCAGCAGATGTGCTGGCTTCTTCCATTTACATGTATATCAGTGATGAAAAGCAGTCTGCACGGAACTGAACTGTCTGACAAATTCAGGTTCTACTTTTTAAGCTTTTGAAAGCTCATCATTCCAGTCAGAGGCTTAATGGGAAATTATTGGGCACCACAGCCAATATTCCATGTTTTTCATCTTATGTTGCCATTTTATATTTCAGATAAACAGAAATCCATGAATAGTGCAAAAGCATACTAAATTTAAAATAAAAATGTGACTTTCATTAAAACAATAGTTGCAAAGCCTACATAAACAACTCAGTGTCACTGTGGTAAGAGGAAAATATCTCAATCTTGTTCACGGTCTTGATTTTGTTAAGTTGTATTTATAGCTGACTGTGTATGGAACACACGAAAACCAAATTTTTTGGTTGTTTAATTGCCACTGCCTTTTTGTGGGGAGCTTGAGGTATATTAGACATCCCCAGCAGTGTCCCTTGGTTTGCTGCAGTGAGCCTTTAAAATTAATCTTGGTGATATACTAGCGGGGGTCTCCAAACATTCTAAACAAAGGGCCTGTTTATTGTCCTTCAGAATCTTGGAGGGCCGGACTTTGGCCAGCAGGAGTGGAAATTTTCCTGGCATCATTGTTAGTAAACATCTGGTATTAGGGGGAGGAATAGTGCCCCATTGCTGGTATCATAGGGAGGAATAGTGCTCTATTAGTTGTGTCAGTGAGAGAAATGGTGCTCCATTGTCGGTGTCAGATGGCAGAATAGTGTCTCGTATCTGTGGGAGGGATAGTGCTCCAAGGGCCGGATAAAGGCAAGCAAAGGGCCGCATCCGGCCCTCGGGCCACAGTTTGGAGACCACTGTACTAGCCGAAGGTGCTTCACATTTGCTTTACATGGATAACAATAGGCATGTCACAGGCACAGTTGCAGCTAGCTATCGAACCTTCACGCTTCTTCACACTCACCAAAAGAACATATCAAGATCATAGTTTCTGTTGAGTAAAGCTGGCCTACAAGGATTACATGTTGGCTGTTTTCTGAACTGCTTAAAATTCAATCAGTGTGTTACCCTTTAAGCCCCACTCTGTCCAATATAAGTGAGTGCCTTATGTTTAGAGCATCCTGGAACTTGGGCAAGATGTGACAGATCACAGGTTTTTGAGGCAGGCTTTGGAGATGTTGATCATACTTTACCATTAAGGCATTAAACTAAGGACACTATTTTAAAGTTGTGCAGATTTTTTTTTTTTAACACAATTGGACCCGTAGAAAGCATAGTGGGCCAGATTCAGGTACAATTGCGGCCGTGTAACGTAACCCGTTTACGTTACACTGCCGCAAGTTTACAGTGTTAGTGCCTGATCCACAAAGCACTTACCTGTAAACTTGCGGCGGTGTATCGTAAACACGTCCGGCGCAAGCCCGCCCAATTCAAATGGGTTGTGTACCATTTAAATTAGGCGCGCTCCCACGCCGGACGTTCTGCGCATGCTCCGTTCGCAATTTTCCCGACGTGCTTTGCGCGAAATTACGGTGGCGTGTTTGGGAATCGCGACGTGCGTATTGGCGTGTTTGGGCGGCGTGGCGTGTTTGGGAATCGCGACGTGCGTAACGTACTTATGCCGGAAAAAAAATTCAAAATCGACGCGGGAACGATGGCCATACTTTAACATGGCTGGTGTAAAGTTAAGCAATGAAAAAGATTGCTTAACTTTGCGACGGGAAACTAAGACTTGCGCCGACGTAACGACCGCGAAAACCGTCGTGGATCGCCGTAACTGCTAATTTGCATAACCGATGCTGGAATACAACGCAAACTCCACCCAGCGGCGGCCGAGGTATTGCAACCTAAGATCCGACGGTGTAAGACAATTACACCTGTCGGATCTAAGGGCTATCTATGCGTAACTGATTCTATGAATCGGTCGCATAGATACTCTGAGAGATACGACGGCGTTTCAGAGATACGCCGTCGTATCTCTTCTGTGAATCTGGCCCAGTGTGTTTTAGTTATTAGTGAACTTAGGGGCAGATCCACAGATCCAAATTTCCCGCGTCGTATCTTTGTTTTGAATCCTCAAAACAAGATAGGACGGCATCTGGGTTAGATCCGACAGGCGTACGTATTCGTAAGCCTTCGGATCTAAAATGCAATTCTTCGTCGTCCGCTTTGTGGCGTTCCCGTCGTAATCCACGTTGAGTATGCAAATTAGCCATTTCCGACGATCCACGAACGTACGAGCAGCCGTCGCATTCTTTTATGTCGTCTCTAGTCGGCTTTTTCCGGCGTATAGATAAACCTGCTATTTGGTGGCGTACGCAATGTTAAGTATGGCCGTCGTTCCCGCGTATAATTAAAAAAAAAATGTTGTTTGCGTAAGTCGTCCGTGAATCGGGATGGACATAATTTACGTCCACGTCAAAACAATGACGTCCTTGCGACGTCATTTAGCGCAATGCACAGTGGGAAATTTAGGGACGGCGCATGCGCAGTTCGTTCGGCGCGGGGATGCGCTTCATTTAAATGAAACACGCCCCCCAACTCGCCGATTTGAATTAGGCGCCGTTACGCCGCAAGAGATACACTACGCCGCTGTAACTTATGGCGCAAATTCTTTCAGGATTCAAACCAAAAAAAAGTAGTTACGGCGGCGTAGCGTATCTCAGATACGCTGCGCCAGGGCAGATCTTTGTGGATCTGCCCCTTTCTGTTTAGCTGTGTATCCTCAATCAGGCTTCATCCACATGGGCAAATGCACATTTTCTGCATGGAATGCAGGTTCTTGCTGGCAGAGCTAGCAGAAGGTCATATGTAAAATTTTCCCCTAAAGTACTTGCATTTAGACCCCTGCAATTCTTCTAATAACTTTATGCGTGTATGTGTATATGTGTTTACATGTATTTATACCAGTTTGCATGCCTACACCAATACAATATGCAGATATGCCCTGAATGCAGATGCATCCTACTTTTTTGCAAGCTGCTAAACCCAGTGCATATTTTAGTTTGCAGATGCAGCTCTTTTTGTGGCCCCATTTATTCCTATAGTGCCCTGTTTAGATGTGTACAAAACTCTACACATCCAAATGCATCAATTTACACACCTGTGTAAATGACCCGCTTGGGTCATTTCTATCACAGATTCAGCATAAAATATACAGTCATTTAAGAGCTTTGACCCAAAATTTCCAAAATTTGGTTTGACCACAAGACCATGTCCTGGGTGCCACATTTGCAACAAAAATAAATAAATAATAAAATAAAAAAAACTTTTAGCAGATGACAAGTGTACGCAGTGGATCTGGAACAGGATATGGGAAGTTCCTGCGCTGTCTGTGCTCAGTAAATTATATAGAATCATTAAAAAATTGTCTACAATATCTGCTATAACAAATGACAAAGCATAACAATAAAGCCTTGTACACATGATCGGATATCTGACGGAATCCAATCCGATGGATTTTTTCATCGGATATCCGATGAAGCTGACTTTCATCAGTCTTGCCTACACACCATCAGTCAAAAATCCGACCGTGCCAAAACGCGGTGACGTAAAACACTACAATGTGCTGAGAAAAAGTAAGTTCAATGCTTCCGAGCATGCATCGACTTGATTCTGAGCATGCGTGTATTTTTGACCTATGGACTTCCACACAGACAATCGTTTTTTCTATAGTTTTTTTATCCATAGGAAAAATTTAAAACATGTTCTATTTTTTTTCACAGATGGAAAACAAACTGATGGGGCCCACACACGATCGGTTTGTCCGATGAAAACAGTCCATCTGTCTATTTTCATCGGACAAACCGATCGTGTGTACAGGGCTTAAGAGTTTATATAGTGCTCTGATTCTTCAATATCACGATGATTGCTTTAATGTGCCATCCGTGCAAACAAAAAATGTAAAACGTGCAATCCGGGCAGAAATATATGGCAAAGGTGATGAAAGTGCTGTGCTCTCCTTCCTCTTGTGCCCTTATTTACCAGCTATCCATGTAAACTTCTCCTGTACTGGTGAAATATATCTTTCATTGATGTGTCTTTATCCACTTCCACACGTTCCAGAATAGTTAGATGTACACAAAGGATAAGAAATAGAGCATACATGGCGTTATATCGTTTAAAAATGTTTTATTATAAAATAATATCCACTCACATCATGTTAGTCTTTCATGACAACCATATAAAATGCTGTGTAATGCGCAGTTTGCGTTGCAAAATCCAACGGGAGTGACCACCCCTGTAGTGTTATCATAGGCAGAAATAAACCAAAGTTGGGGCAAAAATCTGCAGCAAATCAGCATTGGACTAGGAATTGAGAAAATATTTGTAGATGAAAAATAATTTACTGCACTGATGATAAAAGCTATCTAAAGCCTAAACTTTTTTTGTTGGTTTTAGATAGAGAATGGTTTAAAAGTCCTCTAAATTGTTTTTGTTTACCTTCTGTCTTGGAAAAGATACAAGAAGTGAGAGGACATCTATCCAAAGTAATGCCCACTAAGGCCGCGTACAAACGGTCATTCCGTCCGATGAGAACGGTCCGGAGGACCATTTTCATCGGTTAACCGATGAAGCTGACTGATGGTCTGATGTGCCTACACACCATCGGTTAAAAAAGCGATCGTGTCAGAACGCGGTGACGTAAATCACACGACGTGCTGAAAAAAAGAAGTTCAATGCTTCCAAGCATGCATCGACTTGATTCTGAGCATGCGTGGCTTTTTGACATACTAACGATCGGTTTTGACCTATCGGTTAGGCGTCCATCGGTTCAACTTTAAAGCAAGTTCTCATTTTTTTGACCAAAGGATAGCTGACTGATGGGGCCTACACACGATCGGTTTGGACCGATGAAACGGTCCTTCAATCCGTTTTCATCGGTTTTGACCGAACCTGTGTACGCGGCCTTAGACAGTTGTGACCTAACCAAGTGTACCTATTGGAAAATGTATTGATCTCCCATCACTTTCTGTCAATTGTCAATTGTCACCAGAACACACAGAGCTGCAAATCTCTTCAGCTGAAGCATAAACAGCAATAAAAATCTGACATTGTTCAAAACTACAAAAAAAGTGTTGACTTTAAGAATCCATTTTAATTTGAATGAATTGCAGATTATATTTATGATAGTACAATTCCCAGAGAATTCCAGTGCTATGGATAAACACAGACAAGCATGGTCCAATGTACTGTGTGTATTAACAAAGACATGCATGGTCCAACGTGTCTACCAATGATAGACTATAAAACATAAACATAAAACATAAACTTACAACAATACAATTTCAGAAAAGGAATCATCAAAATACATTTAGACAGGTTCAATGTCCATACGTGCATCAAGTTTATTTCACATTGCAGCTCAAATTATGATAAACATGACCTTTTGGTCTTGGAAACAGAATGCAATAATAACTGATTGGTAAAAATGTGATTTCTAATACATCTGAGTTTGATTATATAAATTTATACCATGAATTAGACAAAATGACCGAACAATGGATCTTAATGTAAAGCAGACAAGAGCAAATATGTATATGATTTTTGTTCACATTTACAACAAATTCTCTTGTCCATTTGAAAGCATTACTTAGCATTGTCCAATATAAAGTAATAGTTTCAAATGTTAGACACAAAAATGAATATTAGTTATGAAATGCAGGTGTGCTATTAAGGTATTTCTGTCACAAAACTTCATATAAATGAATGTCCTGCTATACTACATTCTAAAGCCTAGTACACATGGACCTGAATGCCAAGCAACATTGGCTGGTTCAATAAAAAGTGTCCAACATTGGGCCCATGTGTATGGCAGCCGGTCTGACAGAAGCCAGCCGTTTGGCCGTCTTCTGTTGGAATGAGCATACTGGAAAACCAGTAGCCGACTGGCTCCAGATCAGTGCTCTTAGCCAATGGCCGAGAGTGCTGACCAGAGTGTTCTGGCAGGGGGACCGTCTCCCTGTCAGAACACAATAGCCCTGCGGGGAGATAGAACAGATAACATCAGGTTGTTAGTACAGTGGCTCTGACCTGAGCAGTAAGTTTTTTTCGTTCAACCCCCTTGGTTGAAAAAAAAAAAAATGATAGTCTGTACTAGGCTTAAGGCTGCCACTGACTTAGGATACCCAAACAACGACTGCATCTGATTGGATGCAGGAACTGTTCACTTGACAATTTTCTGCTCAGCTTCTTCCAATTTTTAAGTTAAAGGACTTTGGGCATTAGGGTACCAACAGTGCCCTCATCAAAATTTGTTTTGGCCGGTTTATTAGCAAGCTTCAAAAAAATCATAGAAGTGTGGTCATGTGAGTGAGCACAGGCAGATGATCTTGCATCACTAGGGATGAGTGGATTTAAATAGAATTATGCTAATTCTTCCAGTGTAGAAATCTATGGCCCAGATTCTCAAAGGGCTTACGATGGCGCAATGCAATGTACGCTGTCGTAAGTCCTAATCTGGGCCGTCTTATCTATGCGACTGATTCTTAGAATCAGTTACGCATAGATATCCATTAGATCCGACAGGCGTAAGGCTCTTACGCTGTCGGATCTTAAATGCAATTTTTTTTTTTTGCCGCTAGGTGTCGCCTCTGCCGTTTTCCCAGTTGAGTATGCAAATTAGCAAAATATGCGAATTCCCGAACGTCGACGCAGTGAAGTTACGAAGTTTACATTAGATTTGCGCCGCGTAAAGTTTCCCCTGCTATATGAGGGGCAACCAATGTTAAGTATGGCCGTCGTTCCCGCGTCGAAATTTAAAAATTTACGTCATTTGCGTAAGTCGTCCGTGAATGGGGCTGGACGCCATTTACATTCACGTCGAAACCAATGACGTCCTTGCGACGTCATTTAGAGCAATGCAGCCTGGGATATTTTCTGGACGGTGCATGCGCAGTATGTTCGGCGCGGGAACGCTCCTAATTTAAATGCTCCACGCCCCCTACCCGGCTAATTTGAATTAGGCGGGCTTGCGCAGGGTGATTTACGCTACGCCACCGCAACTTTACAGGCAAGTTCTTTGTGAATAAAGCACTTGCCTGTAAAACTTGCGGTGGCGTAACGTAAATCAGATACGTTACGCCCGCAAAGTTTTAAACCCATATACGAGAATATGGGCCTATATGTACAATACACTTTTGATGGTTTGCAACAAAATGTTTGCTCTGTTTTTAGTTCCTGATTCAATTAGACCAGTGGTCCCTTCTATGTCCCCTCATCTTTTCCTGTGCTTTCCTATATTTATCCATAGCCAGTCAAAAGGAATTGTGCTATAGGGCAAAACGCTTATATACAGGAAGAGGAGAATGCACTGGAGCTGATTATTTCCTCTCAGTGCTGATCTATGCTTTCATAGTCAAAATTACAGTGCAGTCAGGGATTACTCTCACTTCCTAAAGTCATAATTGTTCATAACAGTTATGGGAAGTTGTTAGCAATTATGTTATATGGGGCATTCGGCAAGGGGGATGGGCCCAGAGCACCAGAGAAGAATCAGGAGAAAAGGAGGATGGGGGCTGCTCTGTGCAAAATCACTGCACAGAGCAGGTAAGTATGGCATGTTTGTTTTTTTAATAAAAAAAATTCCATTACACTTACTTTAACCACTTGACCACTGGGCACTTAAACCCATTTCCTAACTAGACAAATTTTCAGCTTTTGGTGCTCTCACATTTTGAATGACAATTACTCAGTCATGCAACACTGTATCATATGAAATTTGTGTCCTTTTTTTCACACAAATAGGGCTTTCTTTTGGTGGTATTTAATCACTGATGTTTTTTTTTTATTTTTGCACTATAAAAGAAAAAAGACTGAAAATTATGTAAAAAAAATGAATTTTTCTTTGTTTTTGTTATAAAATTTTGCAAATTAGTAATTTGTCTTAATAAATTTTGGCCAAAATGTATACTGCTACATCTCTTTGGTAAAAAATAACCCAAATTGGTGTATATTATTTGGTATTTGTGAAAGTTATAGAGTCCAGAAGCTATGGTGCCAATCTCTGAAAATTGATCACACCTGATGTACTGACAGGTCTTGAGACCCTAACATGCCAGGACAGTACAAATACCCCCCAAATCACCCCTTTTTGGAAAGTAGACATCCTAAGGTATTTAGAAAGAGGCATGGTGAGTTTTTTGAAGCTGTAATTTTTTCCCACAATTCTTTGCAAAATCAAGATTTATTTTTCTTATTTTTTTCACAAAATTGTCATATTAGCAGGTTATTTCTCACACACAGCATATGCATACCACAAATTACACCCCAAAAAAGATTCTACTACTCCTCCTAAATATGGAGATATCACATGTGTGAGACATTTACACAGCGTGGCCACATACAGAGACCCAACATGCAGGGAGTACCTTCAGGCGTTCTGGAGCATAAATTACACAAATTTCTTGACTACCTCTTAGGCCCCGTACACACGAGGGGATCTCCACTGGAAACGGTCCGCTTGTACTCACCATTGGATCAAAATCTGCACGGAATTCATCCGCGGTGACGTGTCGCGCCGTCGCCGCGTCATCATGATGACGCGGCGACGTGCGCGACGCTGGAAGGTAAGTACTTCCACGCATGCGTCGAATCATTACGACGCATGCGAGGGAGGGGAGCGGACGGATTGATCCGGTGAGTCTGTACAGACCACCGGATCAATCCGCTGGTCCCAATTCAAGCGGATAGATTTCTTAGCATGCTAAGAAATTTCTATCCGCTTGAAATGGTCCGGCCCGAGGAATCTCTGCGGATAAATATCCGCTAGGCCATACAGACGACCGGATTTGTCCGCTGGAACTGATCCGCGGATCAATTCCAGCGGATAGATCTGGTCGTGTGTACGAGGCCTTATACTTTTGAAGGCCCTGGAGCATCAGGACAATAGAAACGCCCCAAAATTTACCCCATTTTGGAAAGAAAACACCCCAACATATAATCTATGAGGCATAATGAGTCTTTTGAACATGTAATTTTGTTCTACAAATGTTTGGAAAACACGGAAAGAAAACGAAAACGCATTTTTTTAACACAAAGTTGTCCATTTATCTAGCATGTGTGACAGAACCCACTGTCACTGTGTGTTTTGGAAGGGACTGTGGGCTGGCCTTTTACCCACAGATTAAGGCCCAGAAGAGACTGGAGACCTGGGGACAAGCTGGCATTGAGATAATGTAATGTAATGCTACCTCCCTTCTCCCCCATCCCCCCCTCTTGTTGCTGTGTCATAGACAGTGGTCTGGACATCTCTCTGCAGGGGATGTGTATTGAGGGGCTGCCTGCTTACCATAATCCCTTTATGTTTATCTGTAGTCTGTTTCAATGTACAAGTGTTCAGTTCCCATTGGTTGTTCCTTGTCCCCTACCCCTCCCCTCTATGACAAAGATAAGAGGAGTGTCCCTAACTGTGTGTAAAAGTGTATGTCTTGTATTTAATAAACAGTTTATGCTCTGCATGTTTAACCCTCAACACCTGTGTGGATTGTCTCGTGATTTAGGGGTTAAGGGCTGGTTATGGCGAATCTGCAGGCTGCGGGTGCGTTTGGAGGACAGGAGACACAGATCCGGCGGATGTGCCCACCTGGGGTATGCCAGATCCGTCACAGCATGTACATACCAAAATGACACTCCAAAATAGTTTCTCCTACTCCTCCCGAGTACGGCGATACCACATGTGTGAGACTTTTCCACAGCCTGGCCACATACAGAGGCTGAGTACAGCTGAGTATGGCCGAGTACGACCGAGTATGGCTGGGTACGGCTGGGTATGGCTGGGTATTGCCGAGGATGGCTGAGCATGGCTGGGTACGGCTGAATATGGCTGGGTACATCTGAGTATGGCTGGGGGTGGATGGGATGGTTGAGCATGGATGGATGATTATTGATGAGTATGGATGGCTGAGCATGGATGGGTGGATAAGTATGACAGAGGGATGGCTGAGCATGAATGGATGAGCATGGGTGGAATAGTATGGATGGTGGGATGGATGAGTATGGATGGCGGGATGGATGAGTATGGATGGCGGAATGGCTGAATATGGATGTGGATAAGTATGACAGAGGGATGGCTGAGTATGGATGGACAGATGGCTGAGTATGGGTAGACGGATGGCTGAGTATGGATGGTGGGATGGATGAGTATGGATGGCTGAGTATGGATGGCAGGATGGCTGAGTATGGATGGTGGGATGGCTAAGTATGCATGGTGGGATGGATGAGTATGGATGGCTGGATGGATGAGTACGGATGGCGGGATGGATTAGTATGGATGAGTAATACAGAGGGATGTATGGATGGCTGGATGAGGCTGCAGTTGTCACAAATTTAAAACAGGTTCTATTTTTTTTCACTGATGGAAAAAAAAACGATGGGGCCCACACACGATCGGTTCGTCCGATGAAAACGGTCCATCGGTTCGTTTTCATCAGACAAACCGATCGTGTGTACAGGGCTTAAGATTTCCTATCAGTCTTGCCACACAGAGTTAATCTAGCTCTGAGCAATCCTCTTTTACAGTTCAGTGAAATAAAACGGACTTACAGAGAAAAACCTTAGTCCGTTCCGCCCCCTTGCTGTGAGTGACAGGTTATTTACATATCTCATGCACTAGCCTGGAGACAGGCATTATTTTTTAATTCCCACCCCCACTCCTTTTCTGAAGTCATGTGGTTACTTTTCTGGATATTGACTGGATGTTAGTGGTCATAGCAGAATTCAGTGTAAGGAATACACAGGAAATGCATGTTGACAAGGTGAATGTAAAAATAAAAAATGAACCTTTACAACCCCTTTAACTAATCCTAGCACCTTTTATGCTGACTCCGGGAAAAAAAATCTAAATTTCCACTAATGCACTCTTCCTGTCCTTTTGTTTTAAATATTTTTTGTATTATATTTTTTTACTCACATTTTTTTTAACAAATCAGTTTGTTTTAATCAATAAAATGAGAAGTTTAACAAGTCAGCACTAGTTGAAATATATTTTTTTTGTATTAAAGTCAATTTTAGGAGCTAGACAATGTTTTGTAGACTCTCAGTCTGATTCTGTTAACAGCTGTTTGCGAAAGAAGAAATGTGCAAACCATACATGCAGAAACAAACATAGTTCAGTTTATTCATCCTGGAGTTATTTAGCATAGAATGTTTGCTAAGCAGTAAATGTATATCTTGACCATAGGTCATTGGGTTAATTTTGTTTATAACTGCCTATTTGCTAAATGCGAAGATCTAACTTTACTGAATACTTCAGGGCCAATTCGTATCTATCAATCGAGGTGTGTTGCAGTGAAGCATGTGTTACCACTAAGCACCGCACGCACATTAAGAAGTTGTGGTGCCATTCATCGTCACAGGCGCCCTAGTCTACTTAGACAATGCACCTCCAACACACATGAATTGCAGCACACCACAATGCACGTAAAAAGGGCTACCATAATTTGTGATAGGCGTCATCAAAAAAAAAAAATATTGCATGCCCGATGTTTGGTCTGTTATGGATCCTTAGCAGTCCATTCAAATACATACACTGTCTTCATTTAGAGCATGTTAATATGCAGCATAATATTTGTTAAGGCAACTCAGTGGGACTGGGCCCTAAATCAAATATGTGCTTTTTCCATATTTACTGTAGACAGATATTTGGAGTTATGTGAGGCTTTAGAAATATGGAGAGCTTCAATGCAACAATGAGCCTGGGATACTCAATCAACCGTTATGACTGTGCTACAATTACTGCATCACTGGCGTTTTATGTCACAGTTGACATGGCCATGTCTCTCGACTCTGTCTCATCGTTTATATTTTACCGAAAATTTGGGGATTGTATTGTGTTTGTGTAAATTTAAACATTTTTGAATGTATTTTTTTTTCATGTGAATATATATTTGATAAACAGTTGTGCTAATATCATGTAAAATAAAATAATTTCAACTACCATGTTTTATTCTATGATTTTAGATAATATATACTGTATTTGGGGTTTTAAACTAATTGTCATGTAAAAAAAAATTGAATTTTTAACATGTGTGTTAAAAACCAAAAAGATGGCTTAGGCAGTAAAAAGGTTAAAAAAAACTACTGGCCTCAGTAGCTGCTAAGATTGAGGAGCATTCCACCATCAGAGATTACAGCAGAGACTCTGATATCAGTTTGCAGTTGCTTCTAAGCAATTTGGAGCACCTGCTTTGTCTAAACGTTAGAAGACTTGCAGACTGACAAGTCTCTGCTCCTAAAGGAAAATGGGGAGATGAGCTGTAATTTCAGTGCCTCTTATTTTAATTTGAGGACCCATTTCTTTAAAATGCCTATAGCTACAGAGGTAAATGAGGACTTATTTTAATGCTCATTTACATCTTAAGAATATGCAAATGTTCACTTTAACCAGATATTACACTGCTCAAAAAAATTAAAGGAACACTTTTGAATCAGAACTCCTGGGATATTGATCTGGTCAGTTAAGTAGCAGAGGGGGAGGGGTGTATACAGAGGGGGTTGCTAATCAGTAGGGATGAGCTTCGTATTCGAGTTGAACTCATGTTCGACTCGAACATCGTATGTTCGATTGTTCGTCGAAATACGAACAAAATTCGAGCCAAATTCGAGTTACGTTTCACAGACCATAATTCACTGCAGCATCGCTGGCTGATGATTGGCCAAGCATGCACTATGACCTGCATGCTTGGTCAATCACAGCTTGCAAAAAACAGAGAGCCATAATTGGCCAAAGCAAGGGTGGCTTTGACCAATTATGGCTCAGGGGGTTTAGTACATGCCCCACACTGTAAAAGGCTGCCTGCAGGTCTGCCTTGTGTAGCGTGTTGCGGTGGTTAAGAGAGGACAGAGAGAGTGTCATTTTTTGCAGGTAGATAGAGCAGGCAGGCAGGCAGGCTAGTCAGTTAATGTTACAGCGTGTAGAGGATATATATACATCCCAGGTGTTGTACATATATTTATACACTGTATAGTTTAGCTAGATCAGTTCTTCCTAATTTACTGGCAGGCAGGTGATTGTGCTAGCTGCAGTATTCTTACGTGGTTTATTGCCTGTGTCCTCTGTAGTTTGCACCTAAAGCTACTTGGTGTGTACTGGCCGTGTGCTCTGTAGTTTGCACCTAAAGATTCAGAAGCAGTGATTTTAATGATGCTTAAATAAAAAAATAAAATAAATGAAAAATTCCTTTAAATATTGTACCTGCTGTGTGTCTATAGTATGCCTGTGAAAATGTCTTTGAGAACCCGGGTCTTGCCCAAGGGAACATATATCAATGGAAAAAAAGTTTTAAAAACTGTTGTTTTTTCAGGAGTCCTGAAAAAAAACGACCGTTTTTTAAAACTTTTTTTCCATTGATACATGTTCCCTGGGGCAAGACCCGGGTTCTCAAAGACGTTTTACGACAATAACTTGCATATTAGGCTTTAAAATTAGCACTTTTGAATTCGTACGTTCGAGTCCCATAGACGTCAATGGGGTTCTAAATGTTCGCGCGAACATTCGGTCTGTTCAAAGGTGCTGGTGCGAACCGAACGGGGGGGGGGGTGTTCAATTCATCCCTACTAACTGCTTTGATGTTAATTGAAATTAACAACAGGTACACTAGATGGGTAACAGTGAGACAACCTCCAAAACAGGAATGTTTTTTCAGGTGGAGGTGTCTGACATTTTTTTTCCCTACTCATCTTTTTTCTTTTTCACTAGTTTTGCATTTGGCTAGGGTCAGTGTCACTACTGGTAGCACAAGGCGATACTTGGACCCTATAAAGGTTGCACATGCAGTCCAACTCCTACAGGATGGCATATCAATACGTGTAATTGCCAGAAGGTTTGCTGAGTCTCCCAGCACATCTCAAGAGCATGGAGGAGATTCCAGGAGACAGGCAGTTACTCTAGGAGAGCTGGACAGAGCCGTAGAAGGTCCTTAACCCATCAGCAGCAACGTTATCTGCTCCTTTGTGCAAGGAGGAACAGGATGAGCACTGCCAGAGCCCTACAGAATTACCTCCAGCAGGCCACTGGTGTGAATATCTCTGACCAAACAATCAGAAACAGACTTCATGGGGGTGGCCTGAGGGCCCGATGTCCTCTAGTGTGCTCTGTGCTCACTGCCGGACACTGTGGAGCTCGATTGACATTTTCCATTGAACACCAGAAATGGCAGGTCTGCCACTGGTACCCTATGCTTTTCACAGATGAGAGCAGGTTGACCCTGAGCATATGTGACAGACGTGAAAGGATCTGGAGAAGCCGCAGAGAACTTTATGCTGCCTGTAACATCGTTCAGCATGACCGGTTTGGTGGTGGGTCAGTAATGGTCTGGGGAGGCATGTCCATGGAGGGACGCACAGACCTCTACAAGCTACACAATGGCACCCTGACTGCCATTAGGTATCGGGATGAAATCCTTGGACCCATTGTCAGACTTTACATTGGTGCAGTGGGTCCTGGGTTCCTCCTGGTACACGACAATGCCGGCCTCATGTGGCGAGAGCATGCAGCCAGTTCCTGGAGGATGAAGAAATTGATACTATTGAATGGCCCCCACGCTCACCTGACCTAAATCCAAAAGAACACCTCTGGGACATTATGTTTCGGTCCATCCGGTGCCTGTCTGTTCAGGAGCTCAGTGATGCTCTGGTCCAGATTTGGGAGAAAATACCCCAGGACACCATCCGTCGTATCATTAGGAGCATGCCCTGATGTTGTCAGGCATGCATAAAAGCACTTGGGGGCCATACAAACTACTGAGGAGCATTTTGAGTTGTTGCAATGAAATTTCAGCAAAATGGACTAGCTTGCTGCATCATTTTTTCACTTTGATTTTTGATCTTTGAATTCAGCCCTCTGTAGGTGGGTAATTTTCATTTCCATCAAATGATGTGCCATCCTTTCATTCCTAACACATTACCCAGTCCATATCAGTATAGATATCCAGCATGAGATGTTTGCCCGTTGAGATCTGATATGTTTTCAAAGTGTTCCTTTAATTTTTTTGAGCAGTGTATTTTAAACCTGTACTCCAGGGAAAGTAAAAATGCTCCCTTGCAGTAGGGCTGCCCCTGCATCGCAAGGCTTAAAGTGATACAAAAGTCTTTTTTTATAAAAATAACAAACATGTTATACAGTACTTGCCTGCTCTGTGTAGTGGTTTTAGTGGTTTTGCCCAGAACAGCGCCAAACCTCCTCTTCTCGGGTCACTCTTCTGTGTGCATGGCCCTTCCCTCTTGTTTTTTTTTGTAAATTATTTTTTATTGAGTTTTTTATACAACATACAGTAACAGTCCCCTCCCTCTTGTTTAGTGCCCCCACAGCAAGCAGCTTGCTATGGGGGCACCAGAACCGAGACGCAGCTCACTGTGTCCATTCATAAACTGAGCATTTGCCCCGCCCCACCCCCTCTCCCTCTTCATTGGCTCACTAACTTTTATTGACAGCAGCGGGAACCAATGGCGCTTCGCTGTTGTCTTAGCCAATAAGGAGGGAGAGTCCCGGGTAGCCAAGTCACTCGTGCAACATCGCTGGATCAAGATGAGGCTCTGGTAAGTATTAGGGGGGCTGCTGCACACAGAAAGGCTTTTTATCTTAGTGCATAGATTGCCTTTACAACCACTTTAATTGCTCATTTATATCTAGGGGAATATGAAAAGCAGTTTTATTTACCTGATCCTTCAGATTGTAAGACTGTATCCCTGCAGCATCTTCCTCCCCAAAGACCATTCTTCCAGAAGCAAATTTGTGAGGTCAGGCACTGATGTGGAAGAGAAGGCCTAGCTCGCAGTTTCCGCTCTAATTCATACCAAAGGTGTTCTATTGGGTTGAGGTCAGGACTCTGTGGAGGCCAGTCAAGTTCCTCCACCCCAAACTTGCTTATCCATGGCTTTATGGACCTTGCTTTGTGCACTGGTCCAAATGATTTGGTGGTTTATGCTGTGGGGTTGTTTTTCAGGGGTTGGGCTTGGCCTCTTTGTTCCAGTGAAGGGAACTTTTAAGGCGTCAGCAGCATACCAACACATTTTGGACAAATTCATACTCCCAACTTTGTGGGAGGAGTTTGGGCATGGCCCCTTCCTGTTCCAACATGACTGCACACCAGTGCACAAATCAAGGTCAATAAACATTTTATGATATTGAACCCTACAGACTACGACTGGGATGCCATTAAAGTTCATGTGTGTGTAAAGGGAGGCGCCCAATACTTTTGGTCATATAATTTATGTTAGATACCTTTTTGTGGACAGATTTCCTCCCAACTTCAAACCTCCATGGTGTGTCGCTGACAAGCTTTAGCAGTTCTGTGACAATAAGCAGTAGAATCATGCTGGTTACAGCAACTCGGTTATGTTGCACATTGTATGCTTTGTGAAATCTTTCATTGTCTTTTCAGTTCCATACAAAAGACACTAATTACTGTGATTGTCAACAGTTGATAATTTAGAGCTTTGTGATATATATGGGAAACAGATGTCATTTTTATTTCAGCCAAAATTGGTTTCGGATGAGCTGGATTTCTGTCTGGAAGACTTCTCTATACAGAACATTTCCAAACAGAAGTTCTAATATTCAACAAAATAAGCACACTTTCTAATTTGATGGTTTGGAAGAGGGCCATTTTCAAAACCAAAAAGTAATGTCCTATTTCCGATGAGACATTCTTTATGAATAATTCCATCAGGATTTCAACTTGAATTATACTCATTGCTTAAAAATAACATGCACGGGAGCCATTAAAGAAACAGGCAATATATATATATATATATATATATATATATATATATATATATATATATATATATATATATATATATATAAAAAAAAAACATTTCTTAAAATGCATAAACTATATTACTGAGATTAGTTTGACAAGTGTGTTTAAATGTGTCTCTGTCTAAATATTTCCTCAGTGTCCTCATGAATCTCATGTGCTTGGAAGCCATCAGCTTATGCCTTTTCTGAATGAAAAATTAGCACATGCTGTATGGTAACGTGATCAGAATTAGTAAATCATGAAGATAACTGGTATGTCACCTTGTTACTTTAAAATGGTATTACACCCCAAACCAACAATGTAATGTAGCACTACCCCCGGAGGAGCTGATGGATTTTTGGGCAGCGTGTTACCTCGTGGCTCCTCCGAATTCTCTAGGGGCGAGTGATGCGTATGTGCATAAACAGATGTAAAGGAATGTCCACGACAGGTGCTCTTTTGCTGTGCTTTTTATTACCCAGCCAGGTAAAAACAATAAACTTGTGGTGAGGAGAGTAAAGTTAAAAGGAGAAAGAATAGCAGATGCAGGCTTAATGATAGGAAACAGTCCTGCTCCCAAACGTAACACTTCTCTTCACCACTCCCGCCAGAGTGGGTTTAGTGTACCCGGACAGGCCTCTCTCACTGACCTGGCAGCCGCAGTATCACTCGGACAATGATAGGAATAAGTCTCTGCCAAGACCCTTCTTGGTGAACTTGAACTTGGGAGAAAGTCTCTGCCACAGACCCCTCTCAATGAGCCTCAGAAGATACCTCTGCCACAGGTCCCCTCTGGGTTGGATTATTGGAGATATGCCTCCTTACTTGAGTTACGTCTGGATCTCCTTCAACTTGTCGTTCAGGTACCAACTGACAGGTGATCAGTCCTACAGTGTCCGGTTACCTGTGATCCCCGGTGGTTTCATCCAAGCCCTATTGGACCGCCAGCCTCTCTATGGCGCTCCTCAGACCGACTCCCCACCGAACAGCACCCAGCTTGGGATCTTCAAAAGAGGGAACCCAGTCGCTCACTGGATCCCCATCGCTGGTTTAGATGCTCCGGGCCAACATGGCCCCGGAACCAGGAACACCACCGGGGCGCCGTGATGTGGACACCCTAAAGGTGGGTGCCGCACTGGATGAAGAAGACCCAGAACCAATGGCGTCTGTCCCATAAATACCCCCCCCCAGCATGCACAGCGAGGAAAAACCCTTGTGATTGGCCGCTGGGAAGAGCACCCAAACCTCGACTCTACTGCTAACACCTGCAGTACTGGGGTTGGGAGAACACCCCAGCACAGCAGAATGGGCTCACAGAACAGCCAAGCTGAGACAGAGACCGCAATTTGCTACTAACAATCTAGATCAGAGTTTAACTACACTCTGATCTATACTTAAATTTGACTATCGCCAGTACTATAAAGTACATGGGCGCTACAGTAATATATTGCATTTTCCCAATCTTTAGATGTGGTGGCTGCATTTGTTTCCCCCCCCCCCCCCTCAGTTTTCACGTGGTGATCTGATCAGTAACACACCTCCGGTATTAGAGTGCCCTCTCCTCTGGATGAATGAGAACAGGGGACACTTTTGGACAGCACCATTGCTAATCTGGGGAAAGGGAAGTGTTAGATGCATGAGCAGATTAAAATACACTAACAAATTGAAGCCACCCTAATACTTTATAATCAGTTACAGAAAACTGTTTTTTTTTTTCTTTTGGAATAAAGGTTTTACATAAATAAATAAAAGCTGATCATTGTAAACACCTCTGCTAGTGTTAAATTGCTTATCTCATCTCTGTAAAGTTTCATACACACGATCGGACCTCCATTGGACTTTTCCATGGATTTTGGTCCGAAGGGGCGTTGGCCATGAACTTGTTCTGCCGTGTGAACTTTTTCAGCTAACATTCACCAAATCACGTGTTTTTTCAGCTCTTTACCGTCACCCTTTGGGCAACTTCTGCTATTGTTGTCTGATCTTTAGCATTGGTTCTGAGCATGCCTGTTGTACTTTGGACTTTAGTCCGATGGACTTGTGTACACACAATCGGATGATCCTCCATCGGACATTTGTTGCCGGAAAGTTTGAAAGCATGCACAGTGAACATTTGTCCATTGAAAAAACAAAAACAATTGTCCGATGGAGCATTCACAAGGTTGGATTGTCTGATAAAACACGTCCGTCGGACCGTTGTTGTCAAAAAGTGTGATCGTGTGTATGGACCTTAACTGATACATTCTGCTGGAGAGCTTGTTCTTTTGAAAAATAACAGACTTAACGGCTGGATGATCAAATTACATAAAAGAAACAAAGCCTAAAAAAGAAACCGAATACAGCCATTACATCTAAGAATTCATAAGCTGCAAAATAATAAATGTTTGCTTTTGTCTTTAAGACCACTTTAATACAAATACCCTCTTCCTTTAAGCCCTGTTCAATAAAAACTGTCTGACATGGAAAAACAGCAGAAGACTGGCTCCCGATCAGCACTCTCAGCCAATGGCGGAGAGCGCTGATTGGAGTGTCCTGGCGAGGGGGCGCCCCCAAGTGAGAACACAACAGCTCAGTAGAGGAGGTCACTGTACTAACATTGGATCGTCAATACAGAGACTCCAACTGGAGCTGACAGTTTTTTGTTTTATATACATACACTGTATACAGTGTATCTAGCAATCAGCACAGGTCATGAGCCGGTGGTTGCCTGGAAATAGTTGTCTTGATAGTGGAATGACAGAGAAGACCACTCCACTCCCTGTTGCACTCACTATGACGATAGAGCTACCAAAACATGATCCTCTTTTGTTTAGCCAGACTAAGTTAGGGACCAGGCCTAAGACTACCAGGAAATTCTTGTGTATGAAAATAGTGTGGTTTCTAATCATGCCTACAAATGAAAGTGTGCTCCAGACCTTTGGTCAATATGGTACTGGTAGGAGAGCAAGGGCTTTATTGCTTCTCTCCTGACAAGCTAATGAGGAGACTGAGGTGGGAACTTGTTTAACAACCCCAGTGTCACCATCCTACCCATGAAGCAATTATTTACTGTAGACCCGTGCCTGGAAGTAATTGGTCAATACACCGCCTGAAGCTGGGGGATGCTACATGCTGATCAGTAAAAAAGTGCCCACTTCATATGTTGGTAGCCAGTGCAATG
Organism: Rana temporaria; assembly: GCF_905171775.1. Taxonomy (NCBI): domain Eukaryota; kingdom Metazoa; phylum Chordata; class Amphibia; order Anura; family Ranidae; genus Rana; species Rana temporaria. The sequence goes on from NC_053490.1 coordinate 402,903,472, forward strand.
ATACTCCTATCATACGTAGGTGGTCAGTGCCTCTTTCATATGTAGCACCGGGTTACTTTCCAGAACCGGTGCTAGTGTCAATCTAGAGGGGGTCAGAGAGTTAAGCAGCTCTGGCCATGTTACTTGGTTCAAATTTGAAGCTTCTGTCTCAGCTTTGGCTGTGCTGTGGGCTTATTATGTCATTTCTGGGGTGCTGATCACACCCCAGGCCGACAGGTGGCAGCAGTGGAGTCAAGGATTTGGGAACTTTTTCCCAGCAGCCTATCAGGAGGAGTTTTCCTCAATGTGCATGCTGGGAGGGGGTATTTATGATGCAGCCGCCATTTGCTTGGGTCTTCTTCTCGTGTGGCACCCACCTTCAGGGTAGTCATACCACGGCACCCCAGCAAAATGGCCTTCCAGGCCGGGGTGGGCATGCCACGCGGTGTTCCTGGTTCCGGGACCATGTTGGTCTGGAACATCTGAGCTGCGGCTGGGGCCCAGTGATCGACTGGATCCCTAAGCCAAAGAGGTCCCAAGCGTTAGTCCTGTTAGAGGAAGATGTTCGTGGAAAGTCTGCCTGAGGAGTGCCAAGAGAGGCTGGCGTTCCAAGAGGGTTTCGACCATCCACCGGGGATCGAGGTAACCGGATGCTGAGATGTTGGACGTCGGTCGCCTATCAGTCGTAACCTAACTTCAACTATCTGAAGGAGATACAGGTGTCAAATCTGCTAAGGAGGATTATCTTTGTTTCAACCATAGGGAGGGTCTGTGGCAGAGACTCTTCCCCAAGTTCCGTATCGCTGGAAGCAGGACTGTTTCCCTATTACTTACACCTGAATCTGTAATTTCAATTTCTACTAAATCTCTACTCTTCACCAAGTTCTACTGTTTTTACCCGGCTGGGTAATAAAGAGCACAGAAGAAGACACCTGTTGTGTGGACATTTCATTACTGTAACTCTCATCAAATACCCCTAGACAGTGGAGGAACACAAGGTAACATGCCACCCAAAACAAACCAGTAGCTACCTCGGGGGTAGTGCTACACATACAATTGTAGTCAGTGCAAAAATCTCTACTTTATACATTTGTGGTAAATACAAAAATGTCCCTTTAATTACCTCAGTAGTTAATGCAAAATGTCCCCTTTATACATTGGTAGTCAGTACAAAAATTACCTGTTTTACATTGGTGGTTAGTGCCTGCTGAATTGACAGGATTTGCGTATGCTTACAGTCTGCCTTTTAATAGCAGATCAGAAGTACCCTTTAATCAGCTGGCAGACTCTGGCCTCTGCTATGTCATGACAGATCCAGGAGCAATTATTGCTAAAAAAAACCTTTACATGGTCCTATTGTTGCCATGGCTGTTTAAATTAATAACCATGTTCTTGAAAATAGGTCTTGTGTGTTCGCTTTGTTCAAAAACAGGGCAAGGCACATCAACTAAAATGTAATTAGGGGAAATGATACCATAACACATAAATATATTTTAATAGTAACATTATTTATGAAGGCTGGCTTACCTAGTTTCCAAAACATTTTGCTAAACTTTTGGGATGATTTCAGCAACTCCTTTACATTACAGGAAATTTTGGATTCGTTTGACAGCACTGTTAATCAAAGCTCTACTATGTGGCAATAAATAATAGACATTAGTGGGCCCTGCTTTCAGAAAAGTCTTTTAAAGAATAACTTATTCTCACAGGGATTTTATTTCACTACAACAGAAGGGAAACATTTGAATAACAGACAAAACCCTTTTTTCCTTTGTAAATTTTGCTGTCTATAGTGCAAAAACCTAATCTCTTGTTATAAATAAGGAACATATGGACTGGAAAAGTCTATTTGTGTGTTAAAATCTAAAGGTTTCATAAAGCTGAACTCTGCCCACAAAAGTGCATTTAAATACATTCCTCAATAGCCACTGAGAATATAAATCCATTTCGGATTCACCTAAGTATAATGCCTTTGTAAACCAAGGAACCAAACGTAGCTGTGATATCATCACTGTGCTACACATAGTCTGTGCAAAGAGCAGAGTTGTGGTAAGGACCCAATAGGCCCATCCATTACAAGCTGCCTGCAGAAAACTACAGGGTGGGGCTGAATACAAGACCTTTTTTTACCTTTCATAAGGATAAAGGGATAAAGAGCAACAGTGACTAGGGATGAGCCTATGTTTGGTTGGAACCAGGATCTGGTCCAAATCCAGAAGCCAGCTGTCATTCCTGGTCCAACAAACTGTGGCTGGCAGATTCCTTTTGTAACTTCAACTGTTCAGCAGGGAATTTTCCACATGATATCATTGACCTAACATGGTGACATGGCCCAGTGAGCTGCTAGTAGGGGGAATGCCCCAAAGCTGACATTACAAATGCTTGTGACATCATTGACCTAATATTGGTCAATATCACATTGAAGCCCATAGTTACTGAATTATTTTTCTACTAGGGTTTTGCTGCATTAGAAGCTTATTGCTCTTTTGTCTGGAAATCTTGTACATATTGGGTGAAGTGATTGGTCACCAACAAGATGCCACTTGTCAATCACAGGAAATCAATGCATCTCAGCTTTTTTGTTGCCCATTGAGGCAGCCCTGATGAGTAAGGTCTTTTGATGAATACACCCTAAATATGGGTGGCAAAAGCCCTCCAACTGTTTTTCAAGGCCAGTAGATGCTCTGACCTGTGACTTTTAATAACCTCCAAAGTTAGATTGCAGACGGGGACCTGCTTGATCCTTTCTTAAATCCTTCTTACTGAGAGTAGGCAGACCGTCATCTATCACTTGGCTCAGGTTGCAAAACAGCTTAGGGAAATGTATGGCAATAACTTCAATGACCTTTGCATCTGTTGCTCCATGGGCTTAATGCTCAACCCTCTGACACAGAGCTTAGATTCTCTCAGAAATCAGTTAAGTCCACCCATCTTCTGGAGCTTCAGTATTGTGTGGACTTTGAGATAGAGCATCAGTGTTTATGTTCCAGTGTTTATCTCCAGTCAATATTTCAGACTGAAGTGAAATCCAGCCAAAGCTGCTATCAAGGCCCTGTAGCATCCAACTTGGCAGTTGTAAGGATGTACTGTAGGTCTGCAGGTTTTTGTCCATCTTGACGTTGAACTTTGCCCCATACAAGTTATAGTTCAGGTTGTCTACAACCGCTCATTTCAGAGTAAAAACTACAGCTTTTGGGTGGGAAAGGTCTTTTAGGTGGGGTGAGACTCCAACTTACATAGGCAACAGATCTTAAATGTCTATTATGAATGAATGAATGAATGAATGAAAAACTTATAAAGCGCAAAACTTATTATGCTCTTGATACAACACTCTGCTCGGTCCCTCTCTACTAGCATCCACATGACATTCAAAAGGTTGAGCAGGCTCACATAGGCTAATAGAGGGTGTGAGTTAATCTGTGTTTTAGTTGCTGGAAGGTCAGTTCCGATTGGTAAATAACATTTCTTCTATCTACTTTTAAGGCTTCCTAGGCCCTATAACCTGATTCTGGGCTAGGTGGAATTGACTTCCAACCTACTGGGGTAAGTGGCAACTCCTTCAGTAGGGACTGTGTGTCCCAGGCACTTGGAAGACAGCCGACAGAATGACATTTCCCCAGGGAATGTTTAGCCCCCCTTCATTAAGTAACTTTAACACTTATGTTCATTTACAGTACATGTTGCCGAGAATGTGTTTCTAGCACGACAGCATCGCGCTGATTCTCGGCGACATGGTGCCGACATCTCGCACTCGCTGGAATAGACAAAGCACATTCCAGCGAGCGCGTCATAGAAGCCTTACAACCCATACCATCCTAAGGGCCTGGTATGCTCCAGGGGGGGAACCCATGTCGTTTTTTTTTTTTAAATTGGCGTGGAGTTCTCCATCTCCGGAATGCATACCAAATGCCGCAGCTAGAATTGGAGGGAATCCAAGTCCCGTCGCTTCTATGACGGCTTTGTCTCCATCGCGGCAAGCCAGCTCGGCACTGGCTCCCGCTATGGGGCTCGTAGGTGGTCAATCTCGCCGAGAAAGGGAGCAAGATTGACACAATATCGCGGTCACCTACTGTAGAGTTCTTAAAAAGACAATTTGGCCTTACAGATACACCAGCACTTCTATCAAGTTCATATCGCCCACCATTCCATCCATCAGCTGGTGAAATCTTGCAGAAGCTCAGGTAAGACCTGGGGCATTCTTTCAAATTCATAGAAACCTAGTAGGCATATGAAGCTACTTTTTTTTGCTCCTCAGGTCCAGAGTGCTAAACCACTAAAACATTAAAGTTCATCCTCTATTCGTGGGATAGTGTATTGATGATTCTTCTATTCAAGGTATGGTAGTCAATACAGATTCTGATAGATGCCTTCTTCTTTAGGGGCTCAGAAACTCTCCAAAGTGTGAAGATTTTTTTTGGATGCTAACAGGGCATCTTCCACTTGCATCATCTTGATCAGTTTAGAGTAAGTCAGTGAATCACTTTGATCCCTCGTCTGAAGTTTCAGCACTATGGTGTCTAAAATCTGCACTCCATTATGAATCTGCGTTCATAAACCTTGACTCACAGCATCTGACTCCATTTCAACTTTAAGAATGACTTGCTGGCCAAACTTCAACATTGACATAGGTGGAGGGATTTTGGGGTGACAAACTTGCATCAAATCTTTGTTGATGGCTCCATATGGTCGTTCATTATGCATTGAACTAAGTTCCACCTTCAGCAATCCATGTGCTTTTACTATTTACAGCTGCAACATGAAGTAAAAGAACAAAGCCATGCATCACGTACTAGGCTGGAGGCTGAGGTGACGAGAGGGCTCCCCTTGCGGCTGAGAGCAGAGTACCCCTGGAGTTGGAGATAGAGGATGCTCTACCCAGAGATGCACGGGTTGCTTGCTGATGAAGCTGTTTGATGGTTCCAGAAGTGGACACCCTGGAGCAGAGAAAGTGGTCACAGCCAATGAATCCCTGGAGGTACTGGCGAATCTAAGCAGGTGAAAAAGCAAAGACGTTGTCAAAAGCCAGGCCGGGGGTCAAACACAGTAAGGCAGTCAGAAGCAGAGGCAGGAGGTGTAGTTGTGATAAAGCCAGAGTCAAACACAGGAAGTCAATCTGGAACAGGCAAGGAGCAGGTCCATGAAACAAGCTGGGTTCAGAGCCAGGATGGAAGCCAGAGCAGGTCAGGGTAAGCCAGGTCGGTAACAGGTAATCAAACATGAGCAAGGAAACCAAGGAACACAGGATACAGAGCTGGCAATAATCCAGCGATTTATGAGAGCAGTTGGAGTCCTTTTATAGGCCTGCAAAACACTGGTAATTAGCAAGTTTGCGTATGAACGTTGGCCGTTGGCCATTGCTAACGTGCGTTCGCCGGTACGCGCCGATTGCTAATGCGCATGCACAGATTAGCGCGGCCATAACGGACATTGGCATATCTGCCAGTTCTTCTCCGGTTTCTTTCCTGACACCGTGACACTATTTAGTGGCAGTCTCCTACCCCTCTCTTTAGCCTAATGCAAAATACTAAAAATAATAAGGAATTCATTTCTAGATTATTGATTACTTTTCTTGAAGACTACTCCCTTAGAGTAGTAAGCCATTAGGAAATAGATATTGGGCCTTTTGAGGAGGGTCAATGCGAGGACAATCTCCAAGCAGTCCATCCATGCTCTCATAATGTTTCCTAGAAGCTTATGCAACTATATATTTTTTTTGAGTATCCACTTTACACCCCAAAAACTTTTTAAAATGAAGATTATAGAAGACCCCATGTGTAGCAAATGTTAGAGGGACCATAGCGACTTAATCCATCTGTTGTGGAACTGTCCCAAGCTATATATGTTTTGGAGGAGTGTTTAACATACCCTTAAGGCCCCATACTCACGACCAAACATGTCTGCTGAAACTGGTCCGCGGGCCAGTTTCAGCAGACATGTTCGGTCGTGTGTGGGCGCGAGCGGGCCGAATTCCAGCAAACATTTGCCCGCCGGGCCTTTTCCCAGCAGACAAATATTCCTGGACTTGTTTTAAAACAGTCCGCTGGAATTCTGCCCGCTCGGACATGTACGGTCGTCAGTACAGACCTACCGTACATGTCCAGGCGCCCGCCGTCCCTCGCATGCGTCGAATGACTTCGACGCATGCGTGGAAGCATTTTAAAGGCGGGCCGCCCATGTCGCTGCGTCATTGTCGCGGCGACACCGCGTCATCGACGCGGCGACACCGCGGACACGCCCCGCGTATTGTTTACGCGCAGACTTCTGTACGATGGTGTGTACAACCATCGTACAGAAGCCCTCTGGCAGACATGTATGGTGAAAACGGTCCGACGGACCGCTTTCACCATACATGTTTGTTCGTGTGTACCCGGCCTAATAGACATCAATCCAGGTAGACCCAAACAATGTGTATTGGGTATCCTAGATTCTCTTTGACTATAAAAGCTCACCTTAGAAGCTTTAGTAGGTCTCTATTTCAAGCATGTAAGCTTATCTTAGTGCACTGGAAATCTTCAGAACTGCCCACACATGCAGAAAAGTTAAAACACATGGGGGGCACTCTGAGATTGGAAAATGTATTTACTAACATAGAGGAAGCCCTTGCAAATTCAAGAAACTCTGGGCTTCATGGCTTGGTACACTAGGCCCTAACCCACTTCAGTAAGTTATAGACAGGATCAATTAAAGGTAATGTCCGGTTTGGTAGAGATTGGTACTGTACACTTCCTGTGTTATGTCCTTGCATTGGCGTATCAGTCTGTGTAATGTATAAGTTGTGTAAATATTTTGCTAAATTGTACAAATCCATGTGTATTGCTTACTTAAGTTTACTTTATTGTACATTGCTCTGCAAATTTTTCAATAAAACTTACTGTTCTGATAAAAAAAAAGGGTGACTTGGTGGAGGGTCTTGTCCAGGCGAGCAATAAAAGAGGAGAATCTATCCCCGTCCTCCTGGTAGATCAGCTCAGCACAGCTTTCTACCCATCCGTAGATCTCTATAAGTGCCTCTAGACATTCTTACTTGGCTTGTGCCTTTCAGATTCCAAATAATGTTTGAAGCTCTCTATTGTTCACTTTCTCTTAACAGTATTGGAGACCTCCCGCTCTTCAGTGGCCTATGCCACCTCATCTATCCAAGTTGAAAAACCCTCTTTACCAGATGGAACAGTGTCTTCCATGAACAAAACCATAACTTTCTTTACCCATAATTAGGGGTGTAGAGGATATTTGTTTCACAAAGATTTCTACCAGTTTTCCTATTGTAAAGAAGGATGCAAATATCTCTGGGGTGTTGACTGCCAGAGTCTACGTTTGAGTTAAGTGTCATCGTATTGAAACTCTCTGGGCCAGTGAACTAAATTAAGAGAACTTCAGTTTCTCCTGTCACCTCTAGATTTATACCCCAGAGCAGACTGGAAGATCTTCCCTTTATTACAGGAGAACATTGGCATGGGAGGTATCAGGATCTGTCTGCATGTCTATGACTAACACTTTAATTTGCTACATTCACAGCTGCCTGACAAATTGTGTTTACTCTCCATCTGGGGATGTTACCACACTTAACTCCAGTTGATTGTTCTGTTTTTCACACAACCAGGCAGCAGTAACTGGGTCCATCCTTCTGGCTTGGTTTTTACTTCCTGTCATTACTCTGCAAAGAGGGCTAGGAGAATCCTGGACATTGCCTCCATGTAAAGGAGGTTTATTTTATCATTTACAATGATGACCTGCCTTGTATCTGAACCTGACAAATACACTAAGGCCCCGTACACACGACCGGACATGTCCGCTGGAACTGGTCCGACGGACCGTTTTCAGCGGACAGATCCGCTGGTGTGTACGAGGCCTTACACACAAATGATGATAATTGGGCTTCATTAAAACTAGCATTAAGCCCTGAAGAAAATAGGTGATTAAACAGGCTTGACAATAGGCAAATAGGAGCAACACTGCAAACAATAAGAAACAACAAACAGTGTAACTATCCCCCCAGAATGGAGTAAGAAAGCATATAACTAACTATGGGCCCTAAATGCAATTTACTAGATTCTAGCTAAAAAAATACTAATAGGTAAATCTATCACAAAGTCTGCCTGTGGTGGGACCCTTTAGATTTAAGGGTGAAAGTATTTGTAATTCACAGAGGTAAGAGGGTATCTTCACAAAGTGTTTGGACTATCCACAGTGAAAGGGAGTAGAGACCTCCTTCTGGTTAGCTCCACCACAGGCAATAGTATCCCCAGTAGGTGTAAGCAAAGTTCAACACAATAATTGGGGACCTTTCAGATGTCTTTCAAATGTCCTCCTGGATACAGTTTGTGTCCTGACTGCAGTCCCTACAGGCAGATGAGGAGTAGGCTACACTGTCTTGGCTGTATCATGGTAGACAGGGGCGGACTGACCATTGGGACTCTCGGGCACTGCCCGAGGGCCCCATGCCACTAGGGGGCCCCATCAGGGTTGCCAGGCTCAATAAAACCAGGGACAGTATGTAAAAATCTGTTTTTTTTTACATCTGTCCCTGATATGTGCAAAACCGACATGCTTTTGATGTGAAAATCCTGAGATTTTAGCTGCCCTGCCTATGCACTGCCTCCTGGCGTGGTGGCCATCTGTAAGCCCAGGGGCCCCATAATCTTTTATTGCCCGGGGGCCCCATGAGTTGTCAGTCCACCCCTGATGGTAGACAAGAGGTAGATTGTTCTGACTTATGTGTCCCCAGGCTCTGTTGCTGGTTCCTGTCCTGTCCTTTCTGCCAATCACACAGTGGGCCTAGTACCGCTCTATGTCTCTTTAACATGTCAACATGTCTACACTGACATATACTCTACTGTGCTGCACTCCCAATCAGCTCCTGTCCCATGTCCTGGTATGTCTCACTTGGTCCCCTCCCTCCCTCACTTCCTATCTCTCTCTCGGCAACTCACCTCTGGCCACAGATGCAGACAATCGGGTTGCTCATCTCCTTTCTCTCCTGTCAATCAAATGGCCAGGGAAGAAAGCTGCAGCAGTGATGTTGAATCCCTGTCTGCATGGCTCTAGAACCATAAAGGGCTACACTAAACAAAAAATCAATTCCCCTGCCAAATATGCACTGCCAGAATATGCTGTCTCTAAGGCTGATTGTGAAAACAGTTCTTTTCCATAACAACACACAGAGCTTTAAGACAACCTCCAAAAAATGCAATGGTGTTTTCCACAAAGTTCTTGATCTTTGAGCAAAATTCACAAAGTGTAAGGAAATGCCTGGCAATAGACGAAATGACTCCTCTGGATGGACTTCTTTGCATAGGTTAATACATGTTACCTTTCGTGCTTGCAGGAATTGGGCACTGGCTAATGCATATGCGCATGCACATTCTCACATGCACATCAAACATTCTCATGTGTGCAGGCACTTGTGTGCACCTGTGACAGATGTTGGCACCAAAGGGGATATTTAAATTTGTCAGTTTTTAGGATCAGTTCTACTTTGTCTTCAGTCCCTTGTGTATCATGTGACCTGTCTGTATCCTGATTCCAGTTGTTGGCTTGGCTTGTCTTCTTGATCAATCTCTGAACTCTGCCTGCACCAACTTCAACTTTTCCCCTGACTTCTGCTTTACTGATTAATTCCAGACCTGATGTGTTGCCTGACCACGCTCCTGCCTGTGCCCTGTATCCGATCCATCCTGTCTGTGTATAACTCGGCCTGCCGGACTTTACTGCTCTACCTACTGTTGACAGTATTAGCTGCCACTTGCTTACTGGAGCCATCTGATGACTTCTCCTGCCCAGCGTGGACACCTGCCCTACTGGTAGCAAGACTCTCAGGCACTTGTGCCACTCTGTACTCCTGCACCTCCTATCTACTCTATCAGGGGCCCAGAGTCGGAGATAAAGGAGAGGCCTTCCTCATCATATTATGTTCTGCTACAAGGTACGTGATACAAAGTTTACAAACAGAAGCAGAGCAGATTTGCACATAGTGAGATCATTTTGTTTTCAAATATAATCATCCTATGATCAGAGATATGTAAATAAGGGGCAACCTCAGCCCCGCTATGTTAGAAAGTGGGTCAGATGTGCAAAGAAAAGGGCCCAAAATGTTAATTAAATGTTTCCTAAGGTTTCTAAAATAAATGATTACAGCATTATTAACAAGATCCACCATGTTATCAGGTACCCACTAACTTCCTCCAAATGTTGTTATAGGGCTCCCTCATCCACTTCACAGTACATCAACAGTGCCCCCATGCATCTTTACAGCTTTGCCATTTAAAATCTTGACACATTAGCAAAGGATGCTGCACCACTAAATAATAAATGCATATATAAATAATGTGCTCATCAATCAATTAATAATAGTAATAAAACTAAACATAAGCAATTAAAGTCCATACAAAAATAGGAAAAACGCTCCAACACTCTGTGCAGACAAATCCAAACTCCAAATCCAAATCCAAAACTCGTGCTCTCCTCCACCTGTATCTTAAGCCCTGTACTCATGATAGTTTTTTTTTTTTTTTCACCAAATAATTTTTATTGAGTATTTTGACAGTACAAAATTATTCAGGATAAAGCAATACATAAGGTAGTAAGTAAATAAGTAACATAAACAAGTTATTCAGTAAGGGATGTACGAATATAAACCAGCAGTGAAATCATTTATACTCTTTTCTAGAAAACATAGTGTATGAAGTAACATTCGTGTAAACATCATATCCAAACAGTAATAGTACGTTGTGACACCTATATTAATGTATAGCCTTAGAGAACGGGAGGGGGTCCCCTCCACCCCACCCACCCCATAAAGGGAACAATCTGTGGGTGACATGAGAGGGGAGAAATCCTAAGAGAGAAGGCCTCTTTATCAAAAACACAAACGAAAACATACATGGTGCTGCCCTAGCCCTATATCTATGGTTCCTCTCTGGCCCTAGGAGGACAGTATAGGAAAATGGTGGAGGGGAACGAGGGATAGGCGGGAAATGTGTGATCAGGTCAACGGGTAGTCCCTGTCCCTGGCGTCAATGAAGGATCTGTATGACTGGAAACACGTGATTGTGTTAGAGAGTCTCTGTAGTGCAACCAGCTTGTCCAGGTGTGTCTATATTTTTCATGTGAATCTTTAGCTTGGTGGATTAGTCTTTCCATTTCTTCTGTTTTGTTTACACGTGTGTGCCAATCTTCAATTGTCGGGGGAGTTTTGGCTCTCCAGTACAATGGAATACATTGCGTGGCAGCGTTCACTAGATGAAGCGCCAAAGAGTGTTGATAATTCGATTTCGCTATGGGAGTGTGATGTAGTAAAAACTGTGCTGGAGAAAGAGCTATCGGCAGAGTGGTAACCTGGACTATGCGTTTGTGTACCGTTTTCCAAAATTGGGTCAATGAGGGGCAATCCCACCAGATGTGCAAGAGCGAACCATCCGCTCCCCCACATCTCCAACAATTTGGGGACACTGTCGGGTAAATTTTGTGCAGCTTGTCGGGTGTCCGGTACCATCTAGTGCATATTTTATATCTATTTTCTTGTGCTGTAACACTGATAGAGCCCTTGTGCGTGTATTCCCAAATGAGCTTCCAATCATCGTCAGATAAAGTCAAAGTAAGATCGGTGTCCCAGGCTGTTCGGGTATTAGTGCTGAGAACTCCCTCCTGGGATAACAAGGAGTATAGAACAGAAATCAGATGGCGCTTTGGTTCCCTGGCTGCACAAACTTGTTCTAGGGGTGTTAGATCTCTACCCCATGTCAATTGTGACTGGGCAGTACTAAAGAAGTGTTTAAATTGGAGATATTTAAAGACTGAAATGGCAATGTGTGGAAGCTTAGTGATCAGATCCGGGTAGGTTAGTAAATTGCCATTGTGGAAAAAATGGTGTGCTCGGAGTGTCCGAAGAGTCGGGTCAGATACTGGATATTTATAAGTGATGTCGGGAAGAAAGTCTGGACTATGCGATAGAGGCGTCAGTGGGCCTGGAGAAGGGGTCAGTTTAAGGGTTTTACACGTGGCTTTAAAATTCAGTAGCGTGGGACCGATCAGCGGGGGGTCTATACAATTTTTGGGTATTGAGCGAGCTTCTATCCAGGGCAAGTGGGAGATGGGAAATTTAAGGCATGCATTTTCTATTTCGACCCAATCCTTATTAGGCCCATGAAGGTGCCAGTCAACAAGTCTTGTGAGAAGGCAAGCTTTGTGATAAATGGATATGTCAGGAATGCCCAGGCCGCCGTTACACTTTGGTTGGGTCAATTTGGACCAGCTCAGTCTCGGAACTCGGCCTGCCCAAAGAAAAGTTCTACAATGTCTTTTAAATGTGTTAAAAAAGGTCTGTGGTAGCCTAATTGGGACTGCTTGAAGGAGATACAGAATCCGTGGGAGAACGTTCATTTTGAGGACTGCTGCCCTGCCAAACCACGATATTCTGCCCTTATTCCAGTCCAACATGTCTGTCTTAATGGACATCAGGGCAGGTACAAAGTTAAGTTCGTATAGCTTTTTTAGGTTTTTCGGGATTTTAATACCTAAGTATGTGATGTGATCTGTCTCCCATTTAAAGGGAAATTTTTTTTACAAAGATCTACTACTGGGGCCGGCAAGGTGACGTTCAGTGCTATTGATTTATCGAAGTTAATTTGGAGATTAGACAATGAGTTGAATAATTTGAAGTCCAATAGGAGATTAGGAATCGAGGTAATCGGGTCCGAAAGGAACATCAGAACATCGTCCGCATATGCGGCGGTCTTGTACTGCTTCCCCCGGATTTCGACCCCCCTGATGGCAGCGTTTGTGCGCAGTCTTCTGAGAAGAGGTTCCATTAAGAGAATAAAAATGAGGGGGGAAAGAGGACACCCCTGGCGAGTTCCATTGGCTATGGAGAAGGCATTCGATAGGTGGCCATTGATCCTGATCCGAGCCGAGGGGCCGGAGTATAGCGTCAGGATCATTTGGACAAGGCGGACTGGTAAACCTAATCTGTGCAGTACCGCTGACATGTAATCCCAGGCCACTCTATCGAATGCCTTCTCAGCATCCAGGGACAGAAAAAATCCCGCTTTTTTAGAGGTTGTTAGCCAATGGTGCACGTTGAGAGCTTTGGTGGTATTGTCCCTGGCTTCTCTACCAGGGACAAATCCTACTTGGTCGGTCGAAATAAGATTGGGGATCAGTGGAAGTAGGCGATTAGTTATTATTTTGGCGTAGAGTTTAATGTCCACATTTAATAGTGAAATTGGGCGGTAGTTGGAAACCCGGGTAGCATCTTTACCTGGCTTGGGGATAAGAGAAATGTGTGCTTCCAGAAGGTCTTTATTATAGGAAGGAGAGTCAACGATGGCATTAAAGGTTGTCAGGAAGTTCGGTAGCAGCAGGTCGGTAAAAGCTTTGTAATAGCTCACCGGCAAGCCATCCGGACCCGGGCTTTTTCCGGGTTTGAGCTGCCTCAGAGCTTGGGTGGCCTCTTCCAAAGTGATTGGAGAACCCAAATCTGCAATGTCTCCAGGTGTGGAATATGAGGGGCAATAGTCAGTTAGAAAGTCTTCAATCATGGTCTTTCTATTAGGGGTTGTAGGTATAGGCGTTGGTGATTGTAAGTTGTATAGGCCAGTTAAGTATTGTAGAAACTAGACATGTGCATTCGTTTTCGTCCGAATGCATTTTCGTCCGAATTTCAGCTATTTTCGTTATCGTTTTAACAAACGATAACGAAAGCACAGAAAACGAAAAACGAAAGATCCGACATAAACAAATGCTTTATTTTCGTTTTCGTTTTGTGGTCGAATGTGCTATTCTACATAGAGAAAAGATTCGATTTTTTTTTTTTTTTTTTTTTTTTAAAGATTCTGTCGAATCTTTTTTTTTTTTTTTTTTTTTTTAACATTTGACAGACACCATAAAATGGTAATAATTTATTGCCTAAATTCCCTTATGCCACAAGGTTTAAACAATGAACTGAATCTACAATCCTTTTTACCTACTTAAGGTTCATCCTTATTAATACACTGAGATAACTGCACTTCAGTGGGTGTATGCTGTTGGAATGTTACAGGGGAATGAATGAGATCCACGCACGGAGCCAATTTAGTAGAAACACATCAAGAACCATCTAATCGACGTTTGTATGACTGCCCGACTAGAAGAGACGCCGAGCCTTTGAGGAGATGAACCACTAGATGGTTCTTGAGAATATAAGAGAACATCCATGGAATTACCCGTTGCTATACTAGCTATTACACTGATGTGTTTCTACTAAACAGGCTCCGTGGATCTCATTCATTCCCAAGTAACATTCCAACAGCATTCCGTGCCGATTTGTCGGCGTCTGAGCACAGCATACACCCACTGAAGTGCAGTGCAGTTATCTGCACTAATTCTTGGGATTTACAACACTACTATGTGATCCATTCATCAGGCCAGCTCTAATATCCATCCCCCCTGCAATATGACAGCAGCCTGTGTTGTTTTATTGCCTTCTATACACAGAGTGCAAGCCTTTGAAGTGCACTGCAGATACTACACGGAGAGCTGTCACCAATTCACATCTTCCTTCATTTATCTGTTATGTGAAAACTGCAAAACTTCAGGAGCAGTAATGTAGAACGCCTGAATCACTGTTTTCTCTGAAACTATATATACTGATGAACTGCTGCCCGTTGCAAGGAAGCGTGTTAATAGGAGTGAATACAATTGAATATTTAAACCAGAAATGATTCTTCTCTCCCTTTTCTCCACGGACACATATGTCAAATATCTGTAGAAAGCATGCAACTAGTTTCTCTATCTAATCTCTCTCCCCTTTCACTGTGGCTCGCTCTCGGGAGGTCAGGGAGTAAAGCCTATCTCTTTTACAGCTAGCCGTATCTAATTTGGGATTTCCCAGCAAGAGACGGACACCCTTCGTTAACCTCTCGATGTCCGGACAGTCTTTTTATGTCATTTGTTCTGTCCATGTGTGTATGTTTATGTGGCTACCTGTACTAAGTTCTTATGGAATCAGGTCCCACAGAAATATTTTTTTAGTCCCTATCATGTATCTTTCCACCATCATTTTTTGATAATAAATATTATATTTTTTGCATAACCAATTAGTCAGTGTGTTCATAATGGTCCTACTTGTTCCCAGTTCTCTTTTATTGGGATATGTGTTTATATATGCAGTTAAGGACTGAACCACATGACCATTACATATGATATGATACATCAATAGCCTCAATTTGTTTTTTTCTAGACACACCATAAGCCTTCAATTTTTTTTTTTTTTTTTTTTAAGATTCTATCGAATCTTTTTTTTTTTTTCTATTATAACATTCGACAGACACCATAGCCTTCAATGACATATTCGACATAGAAAGACATGAAGATTCGACATAGAGAGACAGATTCGACCTTAATTTGGATTTTCGGACGAATGCATTTTTTAACGAAAAACGAAATAAATAAAAACGAATTTCGGGAGTAACTAAATAAATTAATTTTTTGGACGAAAACGAAATTACGAAACGAAATTTTTCAGTGTGCACATGTCTAGTAGAAACTGCTCCACAATTCCATTATTGGTTACAATGGAATTACCGGAAGTTGATGTAATAGTATTGATGGTATAAGAGGCTTTTTTCTTTTGTAAGGCGGCCGCCAGAAGTTTACCCGACTTATTACTATGTTCATAAAAAAGTTTATTGGTGAGGGTATATTTACGCGTGAGCCTTTTCCTAATTTCCCCAAGGAGTTCTTCCCTTGTTTCCACTAATTTGTCATGTACCTGGGCCGCTAGCGTGCGTTTGTGTGTATGTTCCAAGGCTTTGATCCTGTCAGACAACTCCACAATACGCGCTTTCCGTAGTTTGGCCCTTTTGGCCATTAGGGAGATGAACGAGCCCCGAACCACGCATTTGTGCGCAGCCCACACCAGTGGTGGGGGGGTGTCCTCCAATGTGTTTTCTCTAAAATAATCAGATAGGACTTTCGAAACATACGTAATGTTGGTTTTGTCTAGCAGGATAGAGTCATCCAATCTCCAAATGGGTGATCTAGACCGGTGAGAAGGGATTGAGAGTGTTATAGTTATCGGATGATGATCGGACAATAGCATGGGATCGATGGTAGCATCAACCAATGCGGTAAGGTCAGCTTGTGAAAGGAAGAAATGATCAATCCGTGAGTACTTTTTGTGTAAGGGCGAGTAGTAGGTGAAGTCTTTTACATTGGGGTGTAAAGTGCGCCAAGCGTCGTGAAGGGTCAATGTGGTTAGGCTGGATTTGATTGCCCTTAGAGCGTTGAATTTTATGCAAGAGGATCCATTGGATGTATCTATGTCCGGCTGCAGAGGGACATTAAAGTCCCCACCCAGGATAAGTGTACCTCTTTGGAAGGCCGTTAATTGGTATAGTACAGAGCGAAAGAAGGGCACTTGTTTTGTGTTCGGGGCATATATGTTGGCAATCGTGTATGTCAAGTTGTGTAAAGAGCCACGGATAAAAATGAACCTGCCGTGAGGGTCTTTTTGAATTTCTGTGACCTGGAAGGGACATCGCCGGGAAATTAGGACCGACACTCCTTTAGATTTCGCCGTGTTGTTCGGGGCGTGATAAACCAAAGGGAAGTTTCTGTCTGTGAGCTTGGGAATTCCGTCAGAACGGAAATGAGTTTCTTGAAGAAGTGCAATATGTATTTTTTCTCTCCATAATGTATAAAGTAAACGTGAACGTTTTTCAGGGGTATTCAATCCGCGGGTGTTTAAGGAGTACAGTTTGACCCGATCTAAGGTTCCTCCTGTCACATCCGCCGATGAAGGGTTCGGAGCCAGATTCATTCTTGTGGTACAGGAGATTTTTGGGAGGGGGGGTGAATAAGTAGGAAGGGTCTGGGTGGGGTAGGGGGGTAAGGGGTATCAGAGGGGACCAAAGTTTTACAGAGACGGCTAACAGTGGGGGTCTAACACCCTGTAGTTATAATAACCGATTAAGTGGTGGAGTACACTTCACCCACTTTCTATATACAAGGAGTAATCGGATTAGTACAGTGAGCACCCGGCCCCTACCCTCCCTAGGGAGCCCAGGAGCACAGGTGCACCACTGTCGTGGGGTTAACCAGAACCGAGACAATGAAATGAAGCGACACCGAGATACTTATAAGTACGTTATCAAAAATTAAATGTGATTGAGGGTAACAAAGAATCGAATATGTCCATGCCACCCCAGAGCAGAATCAGGCTGAGAGAAAGCAGACATGGAGATTGAAAAATTAAACTAATTTTGGGAGCAAGTTTACTAAAGAGTACAGTACACATAGTGCCGGTAGTCTGAGTATCGGTTTAGGGATCTCTCAGAGTGAGTCTGTCGGGGGGGTGTGTATAATGGGCAACCTATACCAAAACCTAAGTATGTCTAGATGAGCCATGTCTAAAATTTTACACAGAGTGACAATCCACCCCCCTCCCCGTCTGGGCATCGGCCCGGGATTCCCAACCATTCCCCCATAGGGAAACACATTGGTGATCAAAGTAAATGTTAACCGCGTCTAATAAGTACCCTTTAACTATAATACAAACCGTGTGTCACCGCATAGGTAATTATCTGTGAGAAATGTCTGTTCCCTGAAACAGTCTTTATGGCGTAGCCACTCCAGCCGGAGTATGTTTATCTCGTATCAAATTCCTATGTACCCAATAGGGAAGGCATCTGTGGTGTGTCGCGTTGATCTTTCCTGACTGTTCCCATCACTTGGCGGAGGTAAAAGAGACGGATACTATGGCTTCAAAAGATGTTGAGAGAGAGTGTTGCTTTACTCATCTGTCCAGGAGTAACAATACTGTTGGCATGTTGTACCGTTTTTTTCTGGAGCTCTGCCTTGTGACCATGGAGGAGTAGAGTCGCGAGGTAATTGATGTGTGTTGGCTTGTGCAGCAATGTGGTAAATGGCAATATAGGCCAATCACTGTGTCACTGTGACTGTTCCGGAGAGGTGCAAACACTATGTAAACCAAACAAATGTGAACATTATACAGTCCGTAATAGAAGGAACAAGGACAGACAGTTCTTCTCAGTTATCTATTCTGGCCCTTCGGGCATCCGGGGGAGTCAACTGGTCTTGATCCCTTCTGGTTCCATGTGAACCTTGGGGGTGCCTTGAGGTAGAGGGGGATCTCCTCCTCCGGAAACTTGTCGTTTGGGTCTCCATGGGTGTCTCGGGCGGTTTGCCCCATCTACCTACCGAGCGACGGTAAGGTGCATACCAATCTGGTACTGAAATTGGCGGTAAGCCAAGCGTCTCACAAAATTTGGGTAGGTCTTCCGGAACTCTCAGTGCGGCGTTGCGGCCTTGGTGGGATGCTGCCAAGCAAAAAGGAAATTTCCACTTGTATCTGATTCCTCTCGATATTAAGGCTTCCAAAAGTGGTTTAAGGTCACGTCTGTGTTGAAGGGTGATCCCTGAGAGATCTTGGTACAATTGAACTTGAGACTCTCCGCAGCGAAGCCTTTGGCCCCTTGCTCGGTGCAGTATCTCTTCTTTTAGCTTAAAGTCAATTAAACAGCAAATTATATCCCTGGGGGGATCTGTGACTTTTCCCCGGGGACGAAGAGCACGGTGGATCCTCTCAAAGTTAATAGTAGATTGGCGGGGCTTCTCAAGTATGGAGTTAAACAGGGCAGTAATTTCACTTTGGATTTGCTCTCCTTCCACTGTTTCAGGTAGCCCCCTCACACGCAGGTTCCGGCGGCGGCCTCTATTGTCCAGGTCCTCCAACTGACGGTTCACTTCCCTCAGCTGGAGGGTATGGTCATCAATTTTCCTTGTTGATTTCTGGAGAACCGTGTCATGTTCATCCAGTGTCTGTTCGGTGCGGGTGACCCTATCGGAGAGTGAGCGTAGGTCAATGCGGAGTTCAGCGATGGCCGCCGAGAGGGTGTCTTTGATATCTGCTGCCACGGCTTTCAGGTCCATGATATTGAGATGTGGTACTGTGGTGGGTTCTGAATCCGCCTGGCTTCTTCCCAATGGTTGAGGAGACACTGCGTCTGGTGCGCTAAGCACAATATCCGCTTGATCCTGTGGGGTTGCGTGTGTTAAATCTTGAGGGGAACCCCGGCGTGTTGGCGCCATGTTTCCTCGGGGAGTGCGGAACAATTCTGGGATATTCTGGCTTTGTGCTCCGGTGTTTTCGCGTGGGGAGCGGGACCGGGAACCAGAAGAGCTTCGGGAAGCAGTTCCCATGCTATCCGGTCTGTCAGGCAACTTATTGACCGTGTCCGGTGATTCTATTCCCCTGGGCAGTTGTGGATGTCTAGATTGTGGATTCTCCTGACAGAAGGCTGCGGGGGGACAAATTTTTAATAGGGTGGGAGAGTAGCCAAAAGTTCAGTATGCTCTCTCTAGGTGGACCAATATGGCCGCCGACTTGAGGGACTAGATGGAAACACAGCCCCTCCCGCTTTACATACCGGGTGTTGTCAGAAGTGGTGGTGTCCTCCTACCTTCCGGTTGCCGTTACAGGGGGTTTTATAACGTTGGGGCGTCTGAGGGAGCAGCTATGGGATCAGGAGGTCGCCTCCCGGAGGACCAATATGGCCGCCGACACAGGCTGCTGACTGGATTTGCGGCCCTTCTGGCAGGTAATATCGGGCGTAGGACTCTTTGGGGGTGTCCCCGGGTCCCTCAGTCACTGGTCCGGGTGGTTGTGGAGCGATGAGGAGCAGTTAAGAGCGCTGGGAGCCGATGCCGAGGACTAAAATGGCCGCCGCTCCACGACTAGGCCGAAGCCGCGGCCTTTCCTAAGGCACGTCCCCCGGTCTGGAGCTTCCGTCCTCGGCGATCTCCGGCGGTGATTTTTTTTTTTCCAGCGCTGCTCAGGCTGTATGTAGGGAGGTTGTGCCTAGCTGGTGAGGTATTTTTCTGAGCAATTTGAGGCTATTCTCTGCCGCAAAAGCCTTTGTGCTTCCCTGAGGTGACAGGAGTGCTGGAATCACACGTCCATCATCCTTGCTGGCTTGGCCACGCCCCCTACTCATGATAGGTTAACCAGAGGACAACGGTCTGAAGGACTGTTGTCTTAGGTTAACCGATGAAGCTGACTGATGGTCCGTCACGCCTACACACCATAGGTTAAATAACCGATCGTGTCAGAACGCGGTGACGTAAAACACAACGAGGTGCTAAAAAAAAAACGATGTTCAATGCTTCCAAGCATGCGTCGACTTGATTCTGAGCATGCGCGGGTTTTTTACCGATGGTTTTGCATACTAACGATCGGTTTTGACCTATCGGTTATCAATCCATCGGTTAAATTTTAAAGCAAGTTTGCTTTTTTTTAACCGATGGTTAAATAACCTATGGGGCCCACACACAATCGGTTTTGAGCGATGAAAACGGTCCTTCAGACCGTTGTCCTCTGGTTAACCTATTGTGTGTACGAGGCCTTAGGCTACTCACCTCACACTTTGACCCCTGTTTTATAGCAGTCAAAGACAGTAATTCCCCTCTGGGGATATCAAATGAAACTGGCGTGATGCTGGCACTAGTAGGCCTCTGTCTCTTACAATTCCTTTATCCAGTTCTGTGAGCCCCGATGTCTCTCACCGGTCAACAGATATATGGAAAAGAGTGTCAGAATCTAGTGTTCTCCGTATAATAAATATTTATTCCACATAAAAAAATTGAATAATATATTTACAAAAAAGCACTATAAGCTGTGCTAGCTGTACAAGCATAAAATCGTAAGGAACCCTTTTTGCCGCGATGTGACATCAGCACGTAGGCTCCGCCCCCTATAGGCATTGCGTGAAGGAGTAGACTTCTTCAGTAGGGGTGGAGCTAGAGACGTCCCTCAGCTATTTTAATACTGCTTTATGCTGCTCACCCTATATTTATAATTTGCACTACAACAATATTTCACCCAAGGGTTTTAATGCAGCAAAAAAAAATCAAAACATTACGCAAAAAAAAATTAAAATAATGATTTCTTTATTAGTACAAATATAAAAATTCAAGTTCCAAAAGGAACATGCTGTTTAAAATATGAGCTCTGGCTTTTGTGACCCCAAATGCAATTACAAAAAATTATGTCATCAGAACATGCAGGTAACAAGCAATATATATAGGAATTTCCAATTCACCATTCCTGCTTAGAAAGACCCAACGTGTTTCAAATACATTAATTAAAATCTCCCTCAGGGGGATTAGGACGTCTTTGAGATGGGGAAACTGAACATTAGGGCAAACTAAGATTAAAAGCCAAGACTGTTTCCAACCTCCTGGACCAGGGACCTGGAGCCTGACATGTTTTTTTTTTCTCTCCTACTTGCACCAGCAATTATAAGGAGACCTACTTGCCTTGAGTGGGGCTTATTTGTTTCTTTTGGAAGCAGTTTTCTCTGGAAGTAGTCTTTAATACCCACAGTGGGCGACTCCTGATACTGCCATTTTTTTTTTCTGTGGGACATCAGTTGCAAATTAACCTCATATTGCACTCAGATATGTTTTGCCTTCTGCATTCCCTCGGCACATTCACATGCGGTCCCATGTGGGCCCTAGATGGGTTTTTCAGCTGCCTCCACAATAATGTCCACCAGGAAACACTGGAACTGGACTTTAAATGTTAGTTTGCTCTGGCTAATGTTCAGTTTTCCCATCTGAAGCATGTCCTAATCCCCCTGAGGAAGATTTTGAATAATGTTATCGAAACGTGTTGGGGTTTTCTAAGCAGGAATAGTGAATTGGCAATTCCTATATATATTGCTCCTTACCTGCTATGTTCCGAAAACATCCTTTTATGTAATTGCTTTTGGGGGGCACAAAAAACAGAGCTCATATTTTAAACAGTGTTTTCCTTTTGGAGCTTGAATTTTAATATTTGTACTAATAAAGAAATAAAATAATTTGCCTAATGTTTTGATTTTTTTTCTGCATTAAAACCCTTGGAAGATATCTTGTTGTATTGTAAAATGTTGACACAATGGGCCAGATCCACAAAAACCTGGCGTAACTTAAAAAATCCCATTTAAGTTACACTGCCTTAAAGTTTCTACCTAAGTGCCCGATCCACAAAGCACTTATCTAGAAATTTCAGGCTGTGTAACTAAAATTCCGCCGGCGCAAGGCGTTCCTATTCAAATGGGGCGAGTCCCATTTAAATGAGGCGCGCTCCCGCGCCGGCCGTACTGCGCATGCGCGAATTTACGTTACGCCGAGTTTTGAGGATCGCGACGGCTTAAAAAAGTTGCGTCGGAAAAAAAAAAAAATGACAGCGTCGCTCGGCATGCATTCCTGAGGGAGAACTCCATGCCAATTTTCAAAGAAAAAACCGGCATGGGTTCACCCCCCAGGAGCATACCAGGCCCTTAGGTCTGGTATGGGTTGTAAGGAGACCCCCCTACGCCGAAAAATCGACGTAGGGGTCCCCCTACAATCCATACCAGACCCGTATCCAAAGCACGCTACCCGGCCGGTCAGGAAGGGAGTGGGGACGAGCGAGCGCCCCCCCTCCTGAGCCGTGCCGGCCCGTATGCCCTCAACATGGGGGGGTTGGGTGCTCTGGGGCAGGGGGGCGCACTGCGGGCCCCCCCACCTCAGAGCACCCTGTCCCCATGTTGATGAGGACAGGACCTCTTCCCGACAACCCTTGCCATTGGTTGTCGGGGTCTGCGGGCGGGGGCTTATCGGAATCTGGGAGTCCCCTCAAATAAGGGGGCCCCCAGATACCGGCCCCCCACCCTAAGTGAATGGATATGGGGTACATCGTACCCCTATCCATTCACCTGTAGGCAAAAAGTTAAAGTTAGTAAACACACAACACAAGGCTTTTTAAAATAATTATTCTGCTCCGGATGCCCCCCCTGTCTTCTTTATTAGCTCTATTAGCAGGGGGGGCTTCTTCTTCCACTCTCCGGGGGTCTTCTCCGCTCTCCGGGGGGGGTTTCTTCTTCCACTCTCCGGGGGGGGTTTCTTCTTCCGCTCTCCGGGGGGGGGCTTCTCCGGACTCCGGGGGGCTTCTTCCATCTTCTCCCCTCTTCCGCTGTTGACTCGGCGAACCCCGGTTCTTCTGCAGATGTCCGGTGCCTTCTTCTTCAGCGCTGGCTGCCTGCTATCTTTGTGTGTTAGCTCAATTTCTAACAGGCAGCCGGCGCGGTCTTCTGTGACGTCAGGGTCTTCTCTTCCCTTCTTCCGATGTTGCCTCGTCGCCTGTTGTCGCTGTAATGATGGAAGCGCGCCTTGCATCCCATTTATATAGGCATCACCGTCCCATCATGCTCCGGTAGGTACCCACGTGGTGGTTGCCTACCCACGTGCACCCACCACGTGGGTACCTGCCGGAGCATGATGGGACGGTGATGCCTATATAAATGGGATGCAAGGCGCGCTTCCATCATTACAGCGACAACAGGCGACGAGGCAACATCGGAAGAAGGGAAGAGAAGACCCTGACGTCACAGAAGACCGCGCCGGCTGCCTGTTAGAAATTGAGCTAACACACAAAGATAGCAGGCAGCCAGCGCTGAAGAAGAAGGCACCGGACATCTGCAGAAGAACCGGGGTTCGCCGAGTCAACAGCGGAAGAGGGGAGAAGATGGAAGAAGCCCCCCGGAGTCCGGAGAAGCCCCCCCCGGAGAGCGGAAGAAGAAACCCCCCCCGGAGAGCGGAGAAGACCCCCGGAGAGTGGAAGAAGAAGCCCCCCCTGCTAATAGAGCTAATAAAGAAGACAGGGGGGGCATCCGGAGCAGAATAATAAATTATTTTAAAAAGCCTTGTGTTGTGTGTTTACTAACTTTAACTTTTTGCCTACAGGTGAATGGATAGGGGTACGATGTACCCCATATCCATTCACTTAGGGTGGGGGGCCGGTATCTGGGGGCCCCCTTATTTGAGGGGACTCCCAGATTCCGATAAGCCCCCGCCCGCAGACCCCAACAACCAATGGCAAGGGTTGTCGGGAAGAGGTCCTGTCCTCATCAACATGGGGACAGGGTGCTCTGAGGTGGGGGGGCCCGCAGTGCGCCCCCCTGCCCCAGAGCACCCAACCCCCCCATGTTGAGGGCATGCGGCCTGGCACGGCTCAGGAGGGGGGGGCGCTCGCTCGTCCCCACTCCCTTCCTGACCGGCCGGGTAGCGTGCTTTGGATACGGGTCTGGTATGGATTGTAGGGGGACCCCCTACGTCGATTTTTCGGCGTAGGGGGGTCCCCTTACAACCCATACCAGACCTAAGGGCCTGGTATGCTCCTGGGGGGGAACCCATGCCGGTTTTGTTTTTACAAATTGCCGTGGAGTTCTCCCTCGGGAATGCATACCAAATGCCGTCGCTGGAATGGGCTTTTACATGGTGTGACTAGTTTACACTTTGTAACATCAGCCCTAGTTTTACACTTGCAAAATAACACTTACGGCGAAAAAACGAAGCTGGAAAGCTTTGTGGATCGCCTTAAGTGCTAATTTGCATACTAGAAACGGCATTTCGACTCGAAATGCCCCCAGCGGCGGATGCGGTACTGCATCCTAAGATTCGGCAGTGTAATTCAATTACACATGCCTGATCTTCTGCCTAACTTTGGAAAAAGCCTTTTGAGGATCGTTTCCAAAGTTAGACACAGACTGAACAGCAGTTAAGTCTGCGTATCGAGGATCTGGCCCATTATTCCCAACTTCCACTGCCCCCTCTTTATACAATATTACATGTGACTTACAGAATCCACTACAAGTGCCACAACGTCCTCCAATTCCTTCCGCAATGTTGCTACAGTACCTTCCACATCATTAGCAGTGCTTCCCAAATCCACTCCACAATTGCCACATCATAGCTTATTTTTTCCTTGAGATACCCATATAATCTGAGTTAATACAACAGTGTAAACAAATCAAAAGCAATAAATAAACTTATAAATTACAAATTACAAATCTTAAAGCAAATAAATATTTTACAATACAATTAAAATACTCAGACACAGTTCTTTTTCGTGGAATAGAAATATCAGTAATCATGTATTTTCACATGGTTTATGATTTCAAAGCTACAGGTAATTTGTGTGTCTCATGCTGTGACCCAGAAATGACCTCACATCAATATTTAAATTCTTTTATGTAAAACTGTAATATGATATTTTTGCCTTTTTGAAGATAATACCTAGTTGTAATTGCTTTGATATTTATGAAACGATCTTATCAAATTATGCCAATGAACTACAGAATGAACTGCTTGCTACTAATTTCGGTTTTATGAAAAGGAATCAATTTTTCATCTCACATTCCCTTTGTAAACTTTGCCTTTTTACTTAGGGCAAAGGTAAATAACAGGTGACGTTAACCAGAACTCAAGTATACAGTATTTTGTTGCGTTATGTTGATTTTAGAGTAGGACCCCCACCCCCCAGGTCGGTTCACGGCAGAACTCTCGAACATCGCAAAATATCAGACCTGAACTCCATTGAAGTCTATGGGACCCGAATTAAAAAAACAAAAGTCCCCATTTTGAAGGCTTATATGCAAGTTATTGGCAATAAAAAGGGTATGGGGGCCCATGCACAAAGAAAAAAAATACATGTTAATTACCGGCAATAAAATACCATTAACAGCAATACAAAAATGTTAAAAAAAACAGCGTCTGGTATGGATTTTAAGGGGAACCCCACGCCAAAATAAAATAAATGGTGTGGGATCCCCCACAAACTCCAGACCCTTATCTGCGCATGCAGGTCTGGGAAGGTGGGGGTGAGTGAGAGCCCCCCCCCTCCTGAGCCATACCAGTCCAACATGGGGGGTGCTTTTAGGCGGAGGGGCAAAAATCCCCCCAAGCACCCCACAAATGTATGTGTTTGCAGAACATGCGATGTTCAGGCTGAACTTTTGCTCGGCTCGAACTGTTCGCCCAGCTCTAGTTGATATGTGCAAAGTAATCATACATGGGCTTAACACAATACAAGTATACCTATAGGTGAAATACTTAAATTTTTACCCCTCAAAGAGACCACACAATTGACAATAACTTCATATTCATTTCACTCAAGAAGGCAGTTTCCATTTTGTGCAAGCTTAAAGTAGAACTATAAGCAAAACTTTATTTTTATTTTGGATAGAGTAAGGGATGGGGTATAACCTCTGTAAGGTTTATTTTTGGGGAGATTTACCTTAACTTCCTGTCCCATAGGTAAAACAGGAAGTAAGAGGGAATCTCTTGGGGAACCTCAGGTCACCAGAACTAGTGTCCCCATTGGAAGATTCCCCCCTCTTTTCCTGATCTGGTGACAACCCAAAGTGTGGGATTTTCTTTTACTTTTACTTTTACTCTGATAATGGTAAACAGGAGAAATAGAGAGGGTGAATCTCCCTAACATGAGCACAGACAGCAATAAAAACCAACAGGTGTTCTAAGCCCTCTCCATTCCATCCAAAACTAAAACAAGTTTTGTCTTTAGTTTTACTTTAATTTAGAGTTGGTATCTACTTTCTGCATGTAGGTGTTAACCAAAGGATGAGACAAGCATGTGCATTCTGGAGCCTGCGTACTGACCTTAATTTTTTTTTTTTTACCTCAAGGAACCTTTGAAATAACGAATTGTCTCAGGAAAACTCTGCTAAACTTTATTATTTATGCAACTTATACTAACAAATTAGTTTGGCAGCAAAAGGGTTTAAAGTGATACTAAAGTTTTTTTTTTTTTTTTTAAATAACAAACATGTCATACTTCCCTCCATTGTGCAGTTTGTTTAGCGCAGAGTGGCCCCCGGAACGCCATCTTCTGGGGTCCCCTGGTGGCTCTCGCGGCTCCTCCCTACATCAGATAATCCCCTAGTAGTAGCGCTCTCCCAGGGGGGTTACCTTGAGGGCGCGCTCCCGTGTCCAGCATTCGGCATCCATAGACGGCGATTGCAGGACACGGCCCCGCCCCCCGGCGCCTGCGTCATTGGATTTGATTGACAGTAGCAGGAGCCAATGGCTGCGCTGCTATCAATCTCTCCAATCAAGAGCCGAGAACCCCGGGTAGAGAGACTCCTCGCCGTGGGACATTCCAGGGATCAGGTAAGTAAAACAGGGAGGCTGGTGGGCCTGTGACTGCCAGAAGTTTTTTCACCTTAATGTATAAGATGTATTAAGGCAGGGATCTTCAAACTACAGCCCTCCAGCAATTGCGGAACTACAAGTCCCATGAGGCATTGTAAAACTCTGACATTCACAGACATGACTAGGCATGATGGGAATTGTAGTTCCTTAACAACTGGAGGGCCATAGTTTGAGGACCCCTGCATTAAGGTGAAAAAACAGGAGGGTTTACAACCCCTTTAAGGTTTGTCATCTACTTATACCTACAGTTTATGTAAAACAATGCACCATTCTGCTTTCTGCTACTTTCAAATGCAAAGTTTTACTTTCAGACTTGAATTCTGATAATGGCAATATTTTCCAAAGATATATTGGCCAACATTTTGAAAACAGTTATTTCCATAATAGCGTTTATTACTGGACAATACCTGCCAGTCTGCTGAGGTAAAGGACTGTTATTTCCACTAATGCCTCAATTTGTTTTGGATCACAGCAGAATTTATAATCTGAAAAAGAACAACATAATCAACCCTAAATTAAATACAGATATTCAGAAATTCTGCATTTGATCATTTACATAAGATTGTTACCATATGAATAAAATTCTTCTAAGAATTGTCTCAGAATCACAAGAAAGCTTCTGAAATTTGGTCATCGTTGTTTTTCTTTTAGGTAATGCAATTTATTTGTGTGAATTTTTTTTTTGTAATGTAAAGGTTTTTATACTAAACACTATAAGACAAAACAAGGAATATACAGAGAACTGCCTTTATTTTCTGGAATGATTCTTATTCATTTTCGGTCAAAATAATTATATTAGAGGCTAGGTTTTAAAGCCAAGAGTCTACCCGTTCTAGAAAAAGCAAGCTGTACTTATATACCAATTTGCTGTACTTCTGTTTACTTCAAACTTGATAAATGTGAGGTAGTTTTTGGCTTCACAAATGATTTTAAGTAAGTTTAACCACAAGAAATTGTATAATATAAAAAGAAAATATAATTTTCCTAGACACAAATCATGTGGTGGGCCACTTGTACTCTCTAACCCAGACTTCATATACTGCCTAACTATGCAGATTTAAACAAACTTCTTAAAGAATATTTAAACTCATTTTTATTTTACAGTGGGGGAATGTAGAGTTTTTCGTAGGTTTTTATTGCTGTTTGTATTATAACCCCACTGGAAAAAATCACCTTCAGTAAACCAGAAAAAAAAATGATGTCAAATCCAAAATGTTACCATTGTAATCAGAACAAAAGTATAAGGCAAATCTTTCCAGGTAGGGCATCTGCAGTGATGATTTTCTTAAATTTGATTTTTTTCACCGTTTGGAAAGACTTCCTCTAATGTCTTCTTGTGCTTCCAGGACAAGAAGTAACAGGAAATATCCCCAATGTAATACAGGCATCAACAGTGGGGTTAATCAATTCATACTGTGTACAAAAAAGGTACTGACTTTGGATATACTTTAAAGTGACTTTTAAAAAAAAAAAAGCAGAAGTAACGCTCTCTCTGCGAAGTGGGTAGGGGATGGAACCAAGGAATGGCGCTCGGAGGTGGGTAGGGGCAGAGAAAAGGGATGAGTTCTTGCACCTATTCTCTGAGAAAAAAAAGCCCTGATTCTAGCAAATATAAATTGACCCCTAAAGTCTCTACAGAAACCTACAATTCCAGGAGTGTCAATCTCCTTTGTTTCATTCCACTGACCTTTACAACACTATTGTGTTCCATTAAGATTAAGGGGTCTGCAGAAAGAACCAATCTAGCACAGTAGGAAGTGTGA
Source organism: Rana temporaria (assembly GCF_905171775.1). NCBI lineage: Eukaryota > Metazoa > Chordata > Amphibia > Anura > Ranidae > Rana > Rana temporaria. The sequence continues at coordinate 402,932,244 of NC_053490.1, forward strand.
GAGGTCAATGTTTAGCTTCTTATTTTCCATAAAAAACATTTCATCTGTACATTTTTTTTGCAAGTGGGATGCTTTAAATCAAATATTTGCTAGAAATACAGTACATATAGCAGATAAAAATTACTTTTCTAAATAAGTATGTTCAGAGCTGGTCCAAGACGTTGTGCTGCCTGGGTCCAAAAATAAAAATGCTGCTACCCCCCCAAAAAAATCACGCGCACTAAAAGGCCCCCACATCCATTATTTTATATCATGATAATTAAAACTAAAATTTAATTTACCAGGAAGTCAAATTTATATGCAACAGCACCTTGTCTATATAAAAAACGATATGACATACCATTATGTTCAATTCTAAGGGGCGGGCTAGGGCGGTATATAGATATGCTGAGGTAGTATATGGGCAGGATAGGGTAGTATATAGACAGGCTAGGGAAGAATATGGACAGGCTAGGGTAGTAAATGGGCACCCTAGGGTAGTGTATAGACAGGCTAGGATAGTATATGGACAGGTTAGGGTAGTAAATGGGCACCCTAGGGTAGTATATAGACAGGCTAGGGTAGTATTTGGACAAGCTAGAGTAGTATATAGACAGGCTGGGGTAGTATATGGACAGGCTAGGGTAGTATATAGACAGGCTAGGGTAGTATATAGACAGGCTAGGGTAGTATATAGACAGGCTATGGTAGTATATGGACAAGCTAGGGTAGTATATAGACAGGCTAGGGTAGTATATGGACAGGCTAGGGTAGTTTATAAACAGGCTAATGTAGTATATAGACAGGCTAGGGCAGTATAGGGGCGGGCGGAGAGACTCGGGAGCCGTTGTCATCATGACACACAAAATTACTGGAAAACAAAATTGGTTGTCAATTTGCTGGGTAAATAGAAGAAGAGGCAGCCATGGTTCAATTTACTGCCCCTCTCCAAGTGCTGCCTGGGTCCAATGGACCCACTGGGACCCATAGTAGGACTGGCCCTGAGTATGTTATATATTTTAAATAGAAAACATATTTTATACATTTAAAGCACATGCCAATTTTCATTTAGCTCCATGTAGCTATTCATTAAAGTAGAATATTCATTCCTATCATTAAAGCGGTGTTTCACCCTGCAGAACAACTTTTTAGCATAAAATTCGGCATAGTAGCGCAAGCTACAGTATGCCTGTCTTAATTTTTTTATCCCCGTACTCACTGTGTAATTGTACATAGAAGATTCCGACTGCCCGCGGGGAATGGGCGTTCCTTTCAAGTGGGAGGGTGATTGACGGCCGGCTCTGGCACGTCACGCTCCTGAAGACAGCCGGAGTAGGTCTCGGCTCTTCACGGCGCCTGCGCACAGACTATGCGCAGGCGCCGTGAAGAGCCAAGCCTATTTCGGCTATTTCCGGAGAAGCGTGACGCGCCAGAGCTGGCCGTCAATCACCTTCCGTCTGGATTGGAACGCCCATTCCCCATGGGCAGTCGGAATCTTCTATGTAGGATTACACTGTGAGTACAGGGATAAAAAAATTAAGACAGGCATACTGTAGCTCGCGCTACTATGCCGAATTTTATGCTTTTTTTTTTTTTATAGGGTGAACCCCTGCTTTAAGTGGCAGGATTTTCAAGGCTTTATATCATCACAGACATGCTTATCTTAGATGTACACAAGTCTTGACCCAGTGTGCACACATTTTAAGAACGGTCCCTGCTCTACTTAAAGTCACATGAGAGAAAGAATGAAGTCCAGTAATGTAACCAGTGATATCAGTGGCGGCTGGTGCTCAAAATTTTTTGGGGGGCGCAAATAAACGAAAAAAAAAAAAAAAACAATTGCAGCCGCACTGTGCCCATCAAAGGCAGCTACTGTGCCCATCAAAGGCAGCCACTGTGCCCATCAAAGGCAGCCACTGTGCCCATCAAATGCAGCCACTGTGCCCATCAAATGCTGCCATTGTGTCCATCAAATACAGCCACTGTGCCATCAATTGTCACCACTGTGCCATTAATTGTCGCCACTGTGCCATCAATTGTCGCCACTGTGCCATGCCATCAAATGCAGCCACTGTGCCATGCCATCAAACGCAGTTTCACACTGTGCCATCATTTATCACCACTGTGCCCATCAATTGTCACCACTGTGCCATGCCATCAAACGCAGCCACTGTGCCATCAATTGTCACTACTGTGACCATTGTTACCACTGTGCCATCAATTGTCGTCACTGTGCCATCAATTGTCGTCACTGTGCCATCAATTGTCGTCACTGTGCCATCAATTGTCACCACTGTGCCATCAATTGTCACCACTGTGCCATGCCATCAAACGCAGCCACTGTGCCATCAATTGTCGCCACTGTGCCCATTGTCACCACTGTGCCATCAATTTTCACCACTGTACCATCAATTGTCACCACTACGCCCATCAATTGTCACCACTGTGCAATGCCAAACGCAGCCACTGTGCCATCAAATGCAGCCACTGTGCCATGCCATCAAACGCAGCCACTGTGCCATCAAACCCAGCCACTGTGCCATCAATTGTTACCACTGTGCCATCAATTGTCACCACTGTGCCCAGCAATTGATACCACTATGCCATGCCATCAAACCCAGCCACTGTGCCATCAATTGTCGCCACTGTGCCCATCAATTGTCGCCACTGTGCCCATCAATTGTCGCCACTGTGCCCATCAATTTTCACCACTGTGCCATCAATTGTCGCCACTGTGCCCATCAATTTTCACCACTGTGCCATCAATTGTCGCCACTGTGCCCAGCAATTGTTTAAAACCCCAAATACAGTATATATATTCTAAAATCATAAAAAAAAACATGGTAGTTGAAATTATTTTATTTTACATGATATTAGCACAACTGTTTATCAAATCTATATTCATTTGAAAAAAAAATACATTCAAAAATGTTTAAATTTACACAAACACAATACAATCCCCAAATTTTCTGTAAAATATAAACGATGAGACAGAGTCGAGAGACATGGCCATGTCAACTGTGACATAAAACGCCAGTGATGCAGTAATTGTAGCACAGCCATAACCAGGGCCGTTTGAAGGCATTTGGGGGCCCCAAGCAAAATGGACATGGAGGAAACCCCCCACCCCCCGCCCATGCACTCACACAAAGCCTACAAGAACCACTACTGTGCCATGCCATCAAATGCAGCCACTGTGCCATCAATTGCCGCCACTCACTGTGCCTATTAATTGTCACCACTGTGCCATGCTATTAAACGCAACCACTGTGCCATCAATTGTTACCACTGTGCCATCAATTGTTACCACTGTGCCATCAATTGTCACCACTGTGCCCAGCAATTTATACCACTATGCCATACCATCAAACCCAGCCACTGTGCCATCAATAGTCACCACTGTGCCATCAATTGTCGCCACTGTGCCAGCAATTGTCGCCACTGTGCCCATCAATTGTCGCCACTGTGCCCATCAATTTTCGCCACTGTGCCCATCAATTTTCGCCACTGTGTCCTTTAAAATGCTGCCACTTTTTCCCATCAATTGTCGCCACTGTGCCATCAATTGTCGTCACTGTGCCCAGCAATTGTAGCCACTGTGCCCATCAATCGTCGCCACTGTGCCCATCAATTTTCGCCACTGTGACGTTGTATAAACAATTAAAAATAAATCTTTTTGTATTTTTTTGCGTAAAATGTACCTGAGTCTTCCATTGTTATGGTATTATCTTATTTAACCGCTTCCATACCGGGCACTTACGCACCTTCCTGCCCAAGCCAATTTTCAGCTTTCAGCACTGTCGCATTTTTGAATGACAATTGCGCGGTCGTGCTACACTGTACCCAAACAATTTTTTTATCATTTTGTTCCCACAAATAGAGCTTTCTTTTGGTGGTATTTGATCATCTCTGCGGTTTTTATTTTTTGCGCTATAAACAAAAGAAGAGCGACAATTTAAAAAAAAAACACAATATTTTTTACTTTTTTATTTAATAAATATCACAATTTTTTTTAAAAACATTTTTTTTTTCCTCAGTTTAGGCCGATACGTATTCTTCGACATATTTTTGGTTAAAAAAAATCGCAATAATCATATATTGATTGGTTTGCGCAAAAGTTCTAGCGTCTACAAAATAGGTGATAGATTTATGGCATTTTTATTTTCTTAATTTTTTTACTAGTATTGGCGGCGATTTGCGATTTTTTTACTGTCACCGTGACATTGCGGCGAACACATCGGACACTTTTGACACGTTTTTGGGACCATTCACATTTATACAGCGAATAATGCTATAAATATGCATTGATTACTGTGTAAATGTGACTGGCAGGGAAGGGGTTAACCACTAGGGGGCAAGGAAGGGGTTAATATGTGTCCTAAGATGTGTTATAACTGTAGGGGGGAGGGGACTCTCAAGGGGAGGAGACCGATGTGTGTTCCTCTGTACTGGGAACACACATTGGTCTCCTCACCGCTGACAGGAGGTGGATCTGTGTGCTTACACACACAGATCCACACTCCTGCTGTGATTACCGACAATCGCGGGCGGCGGCGCACGTGCCCTAGATCGCCGGGAATGCAGGATGTCATATGACGTCCACCCGGATTGAGAAGGGGTCCCTGCCGCCGTCATTTCACAATGAGGCGGTAGGGAAGTGGTTAAGCACTGCTATAGTCCCAGTCCCTTCTCTTTATCTCTTTAATAACATATCAGTGTTAGTAATCTTGCAAACCAAAGACGATATGCACATCATAAACTGGTTTACTGAGGCCAAGGATTGGATGAACCATTGGCCCTCAATTTGATATTTTATTCAGTCTATATATGCCAAACAAAGACCAAAGTTTATTGCAGTTCTAAATATTGATGTAGATACAAAAAAGCAATAAACCGCTCAATCTAAACCAGAATCGTATACCTATTTGCTATCTCCATATGTGTACATACAGTAAATCATTCACCTTAATCTGCTTTAAAAATGTCAGTGGACAGACAGGAGGTAAAATATTGATTTATTGGCAGGTACGACTGGTTTAAAACCTCAAACATCTTTGCTTTGCTTAGAACCTAGACAACCATATGGATATAATCACATTACTCAGGGATTTCTATAGCAGAGTGGTTCATCTTGGAAACAAGAACAAGGATTGTCATGAAGTTTGTTCAAACATTCTCAGGGACAGGCTATATAGTCAGTTAAAGAATCTAGCTGGCTGTTCTTTGTGCTTATCCAAAATGATAGGTTTTAAAAATGGTATAAGTCATTTATGAAACCGCTACATTTTTGGGAAAGTGAGTGCAAAAAGATCAGAAAAAACACCACATTCCAATATATCGTAAAGAAAAAGGAAGGGGGAACAAGCCAGGGGACTTTTTAGGTGTTGATATAGTAAATAGATTACAATTGATAAAATGTAATACATTTTATTATAACAATAAAAGATGATAAAAAATTCCTTATTGTATCATTTGTTAAATCCAAAAGCAAATACAGACACTACCACTCTACATGTTTCGCTTCGAAAGAGCTTCTTCAGGAGGATTTTGTTGTGATCACAGAGGAAAGATAGATATAGCACCTATATCTTATAGGGAAAACATTATATATGTAAGAGAGTGAAAGATCCCTATATATATGTGAAAGCATATTCAAATATATAAATACATGAACAGTAATTAACTCCATGGCATTTGTAGAGTTGGATCAATGTATTTATCCTCTTACCAAATATTAGTAGAGAGAGGTTAATATGTTGTGGGAAAGAGAGGGTGTTGAATATCTTCTAAGTGAAAAATCAGCACACGTCAAAGTATGCCTTCAACGGGGATCGAAATGGTTCTCCCTTTTGCCAGTATGGATAGATTAAACGAAGTCTGAAAGGTAAATGGAGTATATAAGCCTCATCAATTAGAGGGTAGGAATCTAGTATCAAAATAGAACTTAATAGTGCGGTATAAATGTACTTACCTATTTTGTGAAAACAATCTGAATATTGCAGGAGGAGAGGGGAAGTACAACCTCTCTCTCTCACTAAGCGTGTCTGACTGGTGGCGTTCACCGCATTCATATCTCTCCCCCGCTCTGGTGGCGTCTGACGTCACCACTGGAACGCGGACATGACTTTTGGTGCTGGTGTACATGGGCAGCATCCAAAAACGGCGGAAGAGGCATGACGCTAAATTTGTCATTCCTCAAATTGCCATTTTGGAAAATACTCTGCCCATAACCTAGCGAAATTGGGCGATTTATCACCACATGATTGTAATAGGTGGAATAACCTGAATTTTGGGAAAGGATATTAAGAGAATATCTCTAAATAGATGTCACTAATCTCAATCCAAAAACATTTTCATCAAATGTATACCAATAGGGCTCAAGTCAATCAGAATGATTGATCAGGTATCTAGAAAGACGAGTACCCGGGACGTCCGTATGATCACTGAAAACTAACTAAACCAGGTCCAACCATATCCGATAGGTCCATCTGTATCTCAATTTTCATATTTAAAATTATTCTCTGTTTAATATTAAAATTTTTGGAATTAAATTAAACATGTATACTTATGTATGCTAATAATCAGATAGATGCAAAATTCTGTCCAACTTGTAATTCTATTCCTATTTTTGTAATTTATAGCATATAATTCTTACCGTACACCCAAATCACCTGAAGAAGCTCTTTCGAAGCAAAACATGTGTCTGTATATGCTTTTGGATTTAACAAATGATACAATAAGAATTTTTTTTAACATCTTTTATTGCTATAATAAAATGTATTAAATGTTATCAATTGTAATCTATTTACTATATCAACACCTAAAAAGTCCTGTGGCTTGTTCCCCCCTTTTCCTTATGAAACAGCTAAGTTGTTTAATGAACATGTACCCAGTTTTATCTTGCTTGAAACTAAACTTTTAATAATAATGGAATTTGCTAACATACAACAACCCAGCTTCGGTTTAAAATTATCTTCAACCCAAACTCTAGATTCCTCCTTTTTTTGTACTCCAATGGTCTGCAGGCCAGAGTCCCCCCCCCCCCCCCAGCTCAAGGACCAGTGACCAGGAAGAACCTTTCAGAGGATTGAAAACGGTGTAAAAAGGGATTCTGATGTCATAGTTAAATGTCATATTAACCAGTTCAATACTGGACACTTTCACCTCATCCCTGCCCAGGCCAATTTTCAGCTTTCAGCGCTGTTGCACTATGAATGACAATTGCATGGTCATGCAACATTGTACCTATATGAAAATATTGTAATTTTTTGAGACAGATAGAGCTTTCTTTTCGTGGCATTTAATCACCGCTTTTTTTTTTTTTTTTTTGCTAAATAAATTTAAAAAAAAATCTTAGTTTTGGTTATACAATTTTGAAAATGTTCTTCTTGACTGGCATGCGCTGATGAGGCTGCACTGATGGGCACTGATAGTCTTCACTAATGTGCACTGATGAGGCTGCACTTATGTGCACTAATGAGGCTGCAGTGATGGGCGCTGATAAAGCTGCACTAATGAAGCTGCACTGATGAGGCTGCACTAATGGGAAATAATGAGGCTGCACTGATGAGCCATGGATGCCCTCCCAGAACTGGAGGACAGCGATGTAGCCAACTTTGGACCATAGCATGGTCGGGAAGTAGTAAAAGGGAAATTAAAGCGGAGGTTCACCCAAAAACACAACTATGTACCATCCAAACGAGCATACTAGCGTCAGCTACAGTATGCCTTTTTTTTTTTGCGCTGTACTTACGGTTTAATCCGTAACTTTCGTTTCAGACTCCCGCGGGGAAAGGCATTCCTATGAAGAGGGGAACAAGAGGGGATTAAGTTTGCATGTGTTGCGCTATATAAGTTTTCATTCATTCAACATGATTGACGGCTGGCTATGGCGCGTCACACGTTCCGAAAATAGCCGGAGTAGGACTCGGCTCTTCACGGTGCTATACGGCGCCTGCGCACAGACTAGGAGCTGACTGCGCAGGCGCCGTATATGTCCGTGTCCTATTTCGGCTTTTTCCGGAACGTGTGACGCGCCATAGCCGGCCGTCAATCATGTTCCCCTCTTCATAGGAACGCCCATTTCCCCGCCAGAGTCTGAAACAAAAGTTACAGATTAAACCGTAAGTACAGCGCAAAAAAAAAGGCATACTGTAGCTGACGCTAGTATGCTCGTTTGGATGGTAGATAAAGAAAAACATTTTTTTAGGGTGAACCCCCGCTTTAATATGCTGCTATGTTTACTTTACAATATTTTTTGTGCTGTTAACATTTACTCTTGCCATTTATTTTATTCAAAATCTCCTCCAATCTTCCGAACCTATCGTGTGAAACCAAGAAAAAAAATTTGAAAGTGTTTTACCGTTTTAACTATTTTATTAAATTAAATTCAAACTATAACACTCACATTAATTGGTGTACCTAATATTTGTGCTCATGAAAAACAATTTGGCGCCTTACTTCCAGGTCTGCAGCGTGCATGCTGGCATCACCCACAAGCTCCGCCCCAATGCGTTTCGTCACTCAGTCATGTGATTTCCTCAGAGGTTTTGATTTTAATACAATATAGCCTTTTGTATAGTTATATAGTACATCAATGAGGTATATACATCATAACCAAAAGAACAATAAATTAGAAGGAAAGCAATGTATTTATATCAAGTTGATTTCTTTTTTTTTAAGTCAACCTAAAGACCATATATTCCTAAAAAAATTGTAATTTGTTGTTGTGTGTTGGGTGGAAAGAAAAGGGAATTTTCAAGTCAAGGTGGAACATGTCTATAGATAAGAATAATCATCTCATTGTTATTGCAAAAGATTATGTGAATGCAAAAGCAACCTCATTTCTTCCAGACAGAAATGTTACAACACAGTAAGTAAACCAGGTGAACAGTTTGTGACAGATCCAGAGCCATCAACCAGAGACTTTGCATTCACAGAAATATATATATAAAATAATTTAATTTGCTGATCTTGCTCTGATGGAAGTGATTGATATTGCATAATCCATGAAACAGTTCAGCAAATAAGGGCAAATAAAGTCAAAAAATGTTAAAAAAAACACATTTCAGAACTGTCCTGAAAACACTAAAGTCTGATGGACTTTTCCCATCAGATTTTCCGATCGTGTGTAGCCCCATCTGAGTTTTTCCATCGAAAATTCAGATGAATTCCATTGGAGTTTAGATTTAGAACATGTTCTATATTTTTCCGATGGAATTCCGTCGGAATTCTGATGTTATTGGGTGGGCAAAAGCCCGATTGTGTGTACGCGGCATAAGGTGTGTGTTTTCTTGCACTGAGGTTCATTGCGGCAAGCTTAGGCAGTCCAAAGGAAATTAATAAGCTGCAATCAGCTTCAACAAATGTGCGCCGTGGTGTGCTGCAGTGTGGTGTAGCGAGGGTGAGTCGTGGAGGTGCGTTGCGGGTGCAATTTACAATACTGTAAATAGCACTACACTGCACTGTATGGTGTGTTGCTGAATGTTGCAAACACATGTGTTTTACCATGCGTTACTGCAAAGTTTATGTGTACATGGATTTTATCATTTTTTTTCAAGGTAATAGCAACAGGTTTTAAAGCTTTTTTAAATTAGGCATGCTTAAAGCTAGAGCCGCACAGGACTTTTAGTAGCTCAACTGTCACTTAAATCAAAAGCACATTTTCAATAAACAGATGGAACAAATGGCTTCCAGTAGAGAATCCTACAACAGTATCAAGTAATAGATCAATTATGCATGACAGCACAATGTTCCAATCATGTGCAATTGATCGCTACAATTGATACTATAAGCTTACTCCAGGGAACCATTTGTTCCATCAGCAAAAAAAGAGGACAGAAAAAGAAGAAAATCAGTCACACTATGGCAGCAGACGGGTTGAGTGTATGGGTATTAAAAAAAATCATGTGATGCCTATTTCTCAGATTTCCACCTATGACAATCACACACAAAAAAAAGATAAAAACATAGGGCCAGATCCACAAATATCCTGCGTAACTTAAATCTTCCGATTTAAGTTACACCGCCGCAAAATTTCTACCTAAGTGCCCGATCCACAAAGCACTTACCTTGAAATTTGCGGCGGTGTAACTTAAATGTGTCCGGCGCAAGGCGTGCCGAATCTAATGGGGCGAGTCCCATTTAAATTAGGCGCGCTCCCGCGCCGGACGTACTGCGCATGCTCCGTCGGGTAACTTACCCGACGTGCATTGCGCTAACAGACGTCGCTCCGACGTCATTTGCTTAGACGTTAACGTAAATGGCGTCCAGTGCCATTCACGGACGTCTTACGCAAACGACGTAGAGTTTAAAATTTCGACGCGGGAACGACGGCCATACTTAATAGGGCTTAGTCAAATAGGACTTAGCCCTATTTTTACACGGCGTAACTCGACGTAAACAACGTAGATTTAGCGCGACGGGACCGTCGGAACGTTCGTGGATCGCCGTAAGTGTTCATTTGCATATTCTAGGCTGGCCGCAATGGCCTCGCCACCTAGCGGCCGGCCTAGAATTGCATCCTTAAGATCCGACAGTGTAATTCAATTACACATGTCGGATCTTCTGCCTATCTATGGTAAACTGATTCTGTGGATCAGTTCCATAGATAGAAACAGGGAGATACGCCGGCGTATCCCTTTTGTGGATAACCCCCAAACAAACTATTAGATGATATCTGATTTCAGTGCTAATAGTCATCAATGTAACCCATGAACCTTTAGTCCTCCCATATGGTTTCTATGTATCTTTAAATGCTGGAAAAGGAAAGTCTGGGTATAGAGGAAAGAAGGACAGGACAAAACATCTAATAAAAAATGTATAGTCATTACGTCCTTTTACTAGTTTTTGTGTAGAAATGTTTTGAAATGCTTTATATAGATTTTTTTTTGTACCGAAACAATGTAAGGCAGTGTTACCCAAAAAACACACTGGGGTAGATTTATTAAAACTGGTGCACTCAGAATACGGTGCAGCTGTGCATTGTAGCCAATCAGCTTCTAAGTTTAGTTTGTTCAATTACGCTTTTACTATAAAACATGGCAGCTGACTGGTTACTATGCAGAGCTGCACCAGATATTGCACACATTTTATTTTATTTTATTTGTTGTTTTAACACCCATGGCCCCTTCATTTATCACCTTAATCCTAACACTTACCATCACTGTATCACATAACTTGCCTAAAGATCCTTTAACCACTTCAGCTCCGGAAGATTTGGCAGCTCAATGGCCAGGCCATTTTTTGCGATACGGCACTGTGTCGCTTTAACTGACAATTGCGCGGTCATTCAACGTTATACCCAAACAAAATTGATGTCCTTTTTTCCCACAAATAGAGCTTTCTTTTGGTGGTATTTGATCACCTCTGCTGTTTTTATTTTGTGCGCTCTAAATTTTGAAAAAAACACAATATTTTGAAGTTTTTGCTATAATAAATATCCCAAATGTAAGAAAATATATAATTTTTAACTCGATTAAGGTCGATATATATTCTTCTACATGTTTTTGGTAAAAAAAATTGCAACAAGCGTTTATTGAATGGTTTGCGCAAAAGTTATAGCGTCTACAAAATAGAGGATAGATTTATGTCTTTTTAATTTTTTTATTTTTTTTACTAGTAATGGGGTCGATTTTCATCAGGACTGCGACATTTCGGCAGACAGATCGGACACTTTTGACACTATTTTGGGACCATTGACATTTATACAGCAATCAGAGCTAAAAATAGCCACTGATTACTGTGTAAATGTCACTGACAGGGAAGGGGTTAACACTAGGGGGCGATCAAGGGGTTGACTGTGTTCCCTAGTGTGTGTTCTAACTTTTGGGGGAGGGGATTCACTATAGGAGATGACAGATTGTGGTTCCCAGCTTGTAGGAACTCATGATCTGCATCTCCTCTCCTCACAGAACAGTTTACACACACACACACACACACACACACACACACATCCCTGTTCTGCCTCTCATGCCCATTGTTTGTGCTTTCAGTATAGCTTATTGCAATAACACTGCATTACTAGCAAGATTAACAGGTATTTTCTGTACTTGCTGAAAATGTTCTTATCCAGGAAATTAAAACAAATGCTGCCATCAAACATAGTCAGTGGTAAGCTGCAGCTCATTACTTTTTGATCTTGGGTTTTGATATCCTTTAACTCAGTAACTACAGCTAAACTATGACCTGAGCTTTCATAGCCATGAGTACTTAGATACGTTTCAGCTGATTAGTACCAATCTTGGTTACAGCAGGCACGATTACTTTCATTTAATCTACTTTGTGCACCCCAAATGCCTTTTCAAACCCAGATATTACATAACAGTGATCAGTGGCTTCACTAAAGTCAGTTTCACCAGGGGCGGTAAAACATTGGGTCACCCCCACCAAGTATAGTCCCCCTTTAGTACAGACCCCCCTCTCCACTAAGAATAGACCCCCTCCCTCAGTCCAGCCCCCTCCCTCACTAAGAACAGACCCCCTCCCTCAGTATACACCCACCTCCCCCAGTCCAGACCCCCTCCACCAAGTACAGACCCCCCTCCCTCAGTCCAGACCCCTCCTCCTCTAAGTACAGACCCCCCCACCCTCAGTATACACCCACCTCCCTCAGTCCAGATTCCTCCTCTCAACTAAGGATAGACCCCCCTTCCTCCATACAGACGCCCCTCCTTCAGTATACACTTGCCTCCCTCAGTCCAGACATCCCCTTCACTAAGTACAGGCCCCCTCCCTCAGTCTGGACCCCCCTATCCACATCTGTTATGTTCTGGGGGGCCAGTTTGGGAGAGGAGAGGACTTGTGCTAGTAGGGAGGTGTGGGGGGGTCAGATATGTGCTGGGGGGGCGCTTTAAGAGGTGAGAGGGCTTATGTTCTTGTGGGGGGTCAGATTTTCAATCCAGCCCCCACTTCTAGCATAGGTCCTTTCCCACTCCAAAAGTGCCCCCAGCATATATCCTCTTAAGCCCCCCCCACAATCGATCTCCCACCTTTTTAAACTTGCCCCTCCTCTTCCTGGTCACTATGTCCCCGACATGTGTCCATCTACAATAGAAAAAAAATAGTACAGACCTCAGATCAGTGCAGGTGTGTAGATGTAAACAGCCGAGGAGGGGAGGCAGCTTTGGTCCCCTCTGCTGTGTGAGAAAGTAGGGACAGCCCAGACAGCTCGCAAGAGAAGTGGATCAGTGTGGTGGCAGTGCCTCCGCTGACGGGTATCACCCTTCTGGCGGGTGTCACCCAAGCGCAGTCCGCACCTCCCGCACCCTCCTAGCGACGCCACTGGTGTGATATCATTACTGTGCCTAGCCTGTGCAAAAAGAAGAGCTGTGGGAGGGGCCTAGGAGGTCCCACCCATTAAAAGCTGTCTGTATAAAAGTACAGGAGGGGTGGATAAAGGACCAGTCACCCTGCACAAAAAGAGAGAGCAGCAGTGCTTGTCTTTATTACAGGAAGCTCCCATTCAGAAGCAAAGGGAATTTTTTGTACCAAATTACTACACAGATCTGTAAGAAATACTCGTCGCAGACCAAGATTCAAATAAGATACACTTGGTTATTGTATTTAGTCAATATATGTTTAGCTCAGCTTTAAAAAAAGGATCAATTTGTTGCAGTGCCAAAATAGCACCAAAAAATGTGTTCCAGCTAATTCTAAGTATGGTATATAGAAAAAAATATTACATTTCTTAAGTGTTGTAATAACCGGCAAGAATCATCTGTCTTATAGGATTCGTAAAAATGTTCATTTAACAATCATATGTGTGGTCTACTTACTCCCTAGTTATATGTTTAGTCTGGGAGGCAGAAATGAAAAAAAGCTGCCCAGGCCAATAATTAAGATTGTCAAATACAGCATATAAATGTTTCTCACAATGACTGCATCAAGAAGGTGTACATCAAATTCTTTCTAGAAGTTATGTGTATGCTTTATATAGTTAGTTAAAACATTTTCAACTCATCTGACCTTACTGTTAGTCTACATATGTGCACCATATACAAGTATTTTTTTTGTTTTTTGTTGAAATAGTTTAGTTGATACACAGGAAAAACATCTAGATTTCTTTCACCAATCAGAATTTTCTTTTTTTTGTCTACTTTGTCCTTTACCAGAACACTACACATTCACCGTAATTTCAAATGTGCGCCGGCGTATCGTTACGCCGATTCTAAAAAGGCAGATACGCTTAAAAAATAGGCTTCCTCCGCCGACGTAACTTGAATGTGGCGGCGTAGAATTGTGTGCAATATTACGTTGGCCGCTAGGGGCGCTTTCATTGTTTTCGGCGTAGAATATGCAAATGACCTAAATACGCCGATTCACAAGCGTACGTACGGCCGGCGCAATTTATTTACGTCGTTTACGTTAGGCTTTTTCGGCGTAAGGTTGCGCCTGCTATTAGGAGGCGCAGCCAATGTTAAGTATGGACGTCGTTCCCGCTTCGAAATTTACATTTTTTACGTTGTTTGTGTAAGTCATTCGCGAATAGGGCTGGACGTAATTTACGTTCACGTCGAAACCAATACGTCGTTGCAGCGTACTTGGGAGCAATGCACACTGGGATATGTACACGGACGGCGCATGCGCCATTCGTAAAACACGTCAATCACGTCAGGTCATCACACATTAGCATAAAACACGCCCCCCTTCCACATTTGAATTACGCTGGCTTACGCGGCCCCATTTACGCTACGCCGCCGCAACTTATGGAGCAAGTGCTTTGTGAATACTGCACTTGCTCCTGTAAGTTACAGCGGCGTAACGTAAATATGATACGCTGCGCTGCCGTAAGAAGAAGCGCAGGTACATGAATCTAGCCCATTATATTTTAACTTTTCAAGCCCAATGCAGGGCCACACAATCTGTTAACTTTATTGGCCCCCTCCCCAGCACATATTTACATTTCTTCGCTGTTTTGCTGTTCTGTTGGGAATAAAGAGAAAATCTGGTACTTTGGGGTTTGGAGGAGCGTGTAACTCACGTTCCTTCCTCCTACGTCAGGTCATAGGTGTGCGCAGCCTATTGCATTAGGATGTGCACCCCAAATGTATTAAAACATGGATGGTGTCAGTAGCAGTGATGTATTCTGGCCTTGGCCCACAAGGCCCTGGCCTAGGGTGACACCTTGCGGGCGGCGGCCGACCCCCCCTCACGAAAATGGCACTCACGCCCACCTCCCTCCTCCCGCACGCAGGGCCACTATCACTGCTTAGTAGTGCAAGTGCAATGTCTCGCGTCGGGTGCAGAGGGGCCAAGAAGCAGTTTAAATAGGAGCCGCCGCCCCCCCCCTACGGCTGTGATTCTGCTGTGGCCAATTATGGGGAGGGGAAACAGCGGGTAGAAAGCTGG
The DNA here is from genome assembly GCF_905171775.1 of Rana temporaria. Lineage (NCBI taxonomy): Eukaryota > Metazoa > Chordata > Amphibia > Anura > Ranidae > Rana > Rana temporaria. Next base: position 402,947,571 of record NC_053490.1, read on the forward strand.
GCGGCGGCGCGGCAAATTCAATTGGAGCCGCTTTCTCTTTTTTCTCCCTTCGGTTTACAGAAGGGGAGGGGGGCGGCGGGGAGATGCAGACAGCCCGCAGCTCTCCTCTCCCTGTCACATCGCTGCTGCTCTATTTGACAGAGAACTCGGCAGCGGCGCTGTGACAGGGAGAGGAGAGCTGCGGGCTGTCTGTATCTCCCCCGCCGCCCCCCTTCACTTCCTGTAAGCTGAAGGGAGAAAAGGGAGAGAGCGTCTCCAATTGGATTTTCCGCGCCGCCGCCCAGCTTTCTGCCCTTGGTTTCCCTCCCCATGATTGGCCAAAGCAGAGAGCCAATTAGAAGACTCTGGGGGCATCATGGGAAATGTAGTTCCGGCCCCAGTTTGTCCATAGACACCTAGCAAGTGCTGTGCTGGAGGGGAGGGAGGGGGTGTTAGAAGAGGAGAATACTGTGCTGGGGGAAACCAGAGAGGGAGCCACACTGTACCCCTGTGCCCGCACCACTAGAGAGCCACACTGTACCCCGCACCACCAGAGAGCCACACTGTACCCCGCACCACCAGAGAGCCACGCTGTACCCCGCACCACCAGAGAGCCACGCTGCACGCTGCACCACCAGAGAGCCACACTGTACCCTGCACCACCAGAGAGCCACGCTGTACCCGCACCACCAGAGATGGAGCCACACTGTACCTGCACCACCAGAGAAAGAGCAACATTGTACCCGCACCACCAGAGAGGGAGAAAGACCGAGCCACTGCCAGGATAGAGACATGCTACACTACTGACTAGAGTCACACCAGGCAACCCAGAGTGAGCGAACATCCAGCCAGAGGGATCACTGCTGCAATTTCGCTGGGTCTGGTAAGAGGGCCTGTTGGCCATTATCCATTACTATTCCCAGGGACTGAGCCATTAGGAAGTGCCTAACCTTCTATCCTCTAGGCCTTATTGACCGCCACAACGCCCCCCTCTGTCTTCTTCCCACAGCGTCCCTCTGTCCTCTTTCCACCCCATCCCTCTGTCCTCTTCCCAACCCCGTCCCTCTGTCCTCTTCCCAACACCGTCCCTCTGTCCTCTTCCCAACCCCGTCCCTCTGTCCTCTTCCCAACCCCGTCCCTCTGTCCTCTTCCCAACCCTGTCCCTCTGTCCTCTATCCAACCTCGTCCCTCTGTCCTCTTCCCAACCCCATCCCTCTGTCCTCTTCCCATGGCATCCCTCTGTCCTCTTCCCACCCCGTCCCATTGTCCTCTTCGCACCCCGTCCCTCTGTCCCCTTCCCACCCCGTCCCTCTGTCCTCTTCCCACCCATCCCTCTGTCCTCTTCCCATGGCTTCCTCTGTCTTTCTCCCATGAAGATGACAGGGCAGGTCTTAAAAAGGAAGGGGTATGGCCTTGACACAAAGGGGTGGGTCATATTTAAATTAGTGGTGCATACGTTTAGTCAGGCCTAGGGCAGCACAAAACCTAAATACACCTCTGGTCAGTAGAGCAGTGCACTTGTCAGTAGAGCAGAAGTTTGTGTCGGTAGGTCCATGGACAGTGTCAGTAGCTTTTTATTTTTATTATTTAAATCTTTTTAAACTGCACACGCCTATGGTGACAATGCTAATGCTTGTCGATTGGCCCACCTCTGAGATTAGGAGAGAGTTGTGTGTAAAACCTGAAACCTATACAGGGCTTTTCTCTCTCTCTCTGTCTCTCTCTCTCTCTCTCTCTCTCTCTCTCTACTGAGTGTTACAAGGAGCAATGGAGGGACAAATGAAAAATGTGCATGTGGTGCTGAGGAAGGGGGCATAAAACTTGTAGTTTTGCCTTGCATGGGAAAACTGCTGTGGAGCTGAATCCCTGGGAATATTTTTTGTTGGGGAAAGCACCAAACAGGAGGTGAGTATTACCACAAGAGCTGCTTTTTTAGATTCTACATCATCTGGGCTTCAGTCTTTGTTTTTAGGTTTGAGTTGGGCTTTAACTTCTTAGTCACTGAGGTTCTAACATTGCAGGAGGAATAAGTCAATGTCTTTAAAGCCCAACAGTTTGGCCTCTGTGTAATTTTTCTTTTGCTTCTTCTTTACAATTCCACTTTGAGACTTATAGCAAATGTACCCACATAGCAGTAGTAAAGGGATGGAAGACTTCCTTTTTAATTCCTTTGTGGGTTGACTTTAAAAATCATACTTATGCCCCGTACACACGATAGGTTAGTCTGATTAAAACGGTCTGATGGATTTTTCCATCAGTTATCCGATGAAGCTGACTGATGATCAGTCGTGCCTACACACCATCAGTTAAAAAAACGATTGTGTCAGAACGCGGTGACGTAAAACACAACGACGTGCTGAAAAAAAAGAAGTTCAATGCTTCCAAGCATGCGTCAACTTGATTCTGAGCATGCGTGGATTTTTAACCGATGGACGTACCTACAGACGATCGTTTTTTTCTATAGGTTTTTTATCCATCAGATAATTTTAAAACAAGTTCCTATTTTTTTAACCTATGGATAAATAACCGATGGGGCCCAAACACGATCGATTTGGTCTGATGAAAACGGTCAATCAGACCATTTTCATCAGACTAACCTATCGTGTGTACGCAGCATAAGACATGTCTATATGTTTCCAGCGTATCAGTTTCACAATACGAATACAATATTTCATTTAGTTACTGTCCTTGGTTTATTTGTTAAAAAAAAAAACAGTCTCCAAACTATGACTCGTAGTGTGGTGACGACATCCTAGTTGCTGCAAATTGGCCATGCAATGAACAGGCCTGCATGCAATGTTTTTTCATTGACAGCCAGGGGGAGGGAGCCATAGATTGCAGAATGGAAATGGGTGCTGGGAACTGGAAGTCAGAGCATTCCAGCACCTGGCAATCCTTTACACAATCCCTTCCTGATGGTGCCTGTACAGTTGCAACCGTGACATCACCTTAAGGAGCTGTGTGGGAGTTTGAGATTACAAGGTAAGTGCTACTGAACACCAGTGCTGGGGCACCATATCTCCTAATGATAGGACATTACATTCCTCCCGCTGGCCACCAAAGCTGGACCATTTCTCTCACTGAATACCTATAATGAGGCATTATATTTCCCCAAAATGTGTAATAAAAATATATATTAATATATAAAAATATATATTGAGCTTCTCCTTTTTTTTCCAACAAAGGAAAAATGATCCCAAAGAAATATCCCAATAGTGTTCAAAAAATCAACCAAGTAAAAAAATTGGGTGTAAAAAATCAATACAGGCGGTCCCCTAGTTACAAACATCCAACTTACAAACGAATCCTATGTACAAACAGAGGGAGACAACAGGAAGTGAGAGGAAATCTACCTCTAGGAAGGGAAATTCACTCCTGTTATGCCCTGTATACATGGAATTACTCTGATAGGGCATACACACGGTCTGAATTTCCGATGGAAAAAGTCCATCTGTGTACAGGGGCTTAAGAGTTATTATGGGAAAAAAGTACCTCCACTGATGCTTTATCACCAGGGCTTGTTTCCACAACAACCCAAATTATCAAAATCCAATTGTCATTGGGACAGAAAGTGAGGTGAGATCTTCTGAACAGGGGAGCAGACAGGAAAACAAACATTACAGGGGTATTAACCCTTCCCTATGCTATCCAAAAAACCTTAAAAATCTTTTTTTTGTCTGGAGCTTAAAAAATTTCCCTGTTTCGACATACAAACAGATTCAACTTGAGAACAAACCTTAAGACCCTATCTTGTTTGTAACCTGGGGACTGCCTGTATGCACTCGATGTGTTCTCCTTCAAATAAAATCACAGCTGCTTACCAGATCTGTTGGATCTCAAATTATGGAGATTAAATGCGCTCATGTGAACCAGCACAGACAATCCTCTCCTTGTAATCCTTTGCACACTGTACCTCTTCAGTGAAATAAGGCTGTTTTAAATGAAGGATCTTTCTTTGATAAGGATCATCCATTTCCGATTCATCTCAGACAAAGGGAGTAATGGAAGGAAAAGACTTCATGATGCAGTACTTCATAAAAAAATGTATTTAAAAAATGTAGCACTCACATTAAAGAAAGAGGTAAAAAACTCATAAGTAACACAGTCGTGGATCTTGCCAACAAGCTGATCGTGGTGACGTCTAATGAATTCTGCCCCACCTGACGGTTTTCCCCATAAGAGGCATCAGCTGTGACCAGAGGCTTTCAAGTTTTATTTTTCATCGACACAATTTATGATCATTTTGTTTGTATTTTTCTTTGGGTAGCAAGCTTATATCTATCTTATTATATTTCTTCCATTGACCAGTGATATGAATGATGGGGCACCATTACTCCACCTGACCACTGACAATGGGGCATTTAGTACTCCCTCTGACCACTAGCCCTGGAATATTTTACTGACCACTGACACTGGAGTAATTATTTCTACTTCTGACCATTGAGAGAAGGACATCTATTATTCCCACTGATGCGGGTGCTTTTCTACTCTTAGGAAGGGATTCAGAAAGGACTTACGATGACGTATCTCCAGATACGCCGTTGTAAGTCCAAATGTGCGCCATCGTATCTTTACGCGTATTCTGGAAACCAGATACGCCTGAATTTGGCCAAGATATGACTGATGTAAGTCTCCTACGACGTCGTATCTTGGGTGCATATTTACGCTGGCCGCAAGGGGCGCTTCCGTAGATTTACGAGTCGAATATGCAAATGACCTAGATACGCCAATTCACAAACGTACTTACGCCCGTCGGATTTAGCTACGCCGTTTACGTAAGGCTTACGTCTGGCGTAAAGTTACCCCTGCTATATGAGGCGCAGGTAATGCAAAGTATGGACGTCGGAACAAGCGTATATTTTTATGTCGTTTACTTAAGTCGTACATGAATGGGGCTGGGCGTAGGTTACGTTCACGTCACAGGCATTGAGCCGGCGTATATTATGGAGTAAATTCAACGTGATTGTGAGCATGCGCGCGCATGCGCCGTTCGTTCGGTCACTCATTTACATGGGGTCACGGTTAATTTAAATACAACATGCCCACAGCCTTGCTACTTTGAATTAGGCCGGCTTACGCCGGCCATTTTACGTTACGCCAGCGTAAGAAAGGGAGCAAGTCCTTTCTGAATACAGTACGAGCCACTCTAAGTTACGTCGGCGTAGCTCATATCAGATGCGTTACGTTGGCGTAGCGCATATCAGATGCGCTACACCGCACTAAAGATCAGACAATCTCTCTGAATCGCAGCCTTAGCATTCCTGCAGGGCCATGCATTACTCCTAATGACCACTGATGCAAGGGCATTTACTACTTTTACAGACCACCAATTTCATGGCATTTATTACTCCCACTGACTACCGATGTTAGGGCATTCATTAATCCTATTGACCATTGATGCCAGGGAATTGATTAATTCTACTCCCCACTGACTCTGAAGCATTTATTGCAGCTGCTGAATACTGATCCTGATGAATTTATTACTCCTACTGACCTCTGCTGCCATTTTTTTATTACTACAGGCCACAATCCAGTCTCAAACAGTCTGATAAACTGTGATTTGCACTTTTGATTAAAACATTTAGAATGTGATCTAAAAAACGAGAACTGATTAGATGCTTTTTAATTGTGATTAGAAGAAAAAAAGGATACTACTTTAAAATGTAATCTAAAAACGAGAACTGATTAGATGCTTTGTTATAGTGATTAGAAGAAAAAAAAAAGGATATTACTTTAAATATTATAGGTCAGTCACAATCATCTTGTATATGACTGCATTTCTAAAGAATGCACATGGATTAATTATGTTTTTGATGTCACAAGGTTTTAAGATACAGACAAGATTGCTAGATCATCATCATCACCAGCACGTTTTACAGCACTTGTTTTGTTTTACATTATTATTTTTTATTTTTATGTCACACCTATTATATATTTACTCAGATTTTAATAGCTACTTGCTTCTTAAAAATGAATACTCAAAAGGATAAATGAATATTTATTGGTCTGTTAACTAGACTGCAAATTTTTATGACTAGTTTCCATTAAAACAGCATATGCAGCTATCTTAGCAACTCCAGACAGTAAGGGCCAGATTCACAAAAGAGATACGACGGCGTATCTCCTGATACGCCGTCGTATCTCTGTGATCCGCCCGTCCTAACTATGCGGCTGATTCATAGAATCAGTTACACATAGATAGCCTTAAGATCCGACACGTGTAATTGACTTACACTGTCGGATCTTAGGATGCAATTCTATGATGGCCGCTAGGTGGCGAGGCCATTGCGGTCAGCGTAGAATATGCAAATGACTAGTTACGGCGATCCACGAAAGTCCGCGTTACCCGTCGCTCTAACTTTACGTTGTTTCCGTCGAGATACGCGTCGTAAAATTAGGGCTGAGCCCTAGGTGTTCTAAGCAATGTTAAGTATGGCCGCCGTTCCCACGTCGAAATTTAAAAAATCACGTTGTTTGCGTAAGTCGTCCGTGAATGGCGCTGGACGCCATTTACGTTAACGTCTAAACAAATGACGTCCATGCGACATCATTTAGCGCAATGCACGTCGGGTAATTTTCCCGACGGAGCATGCGCAGTACGTTCGGCGCGGGAACGCGCCTAATTTAAATGGTGCCCGCCCCATTTGAATTAGGCGGGATACGTTACGCTGCCGTGGAGCAACGTAAATGTATCTGAATCTGGCCCTAAGTTTAGTCAATTAATAGTCAGCAATTAAAGTGTAATCCAAAATGTTATTAATAGAGTGGGACAGGATTGAAACCCTGTATGTGATTTACTGCTACTTGGGACTCTTATAAAAATATTTCCTCTAACTTTCTGTCAGAAAGCACCACCTTTTCAACCTTTTGTTTGATTTTCTTAAAATTGCCTGCAGTAAAATCAATTAGGTTTTCTCTTGTGCAAGAAGATGTGACTGTCACTATTCTGGGTTTAGAGAGAGGATGGTTTCAAAACACACTTGGGGTTGATTCACTAAGTGCCGGTTCACACTACAGCGACTTGGGATCCGACTTGTCTGACCTCAAGTTGCCCCAAGTCGCTGGACATAAGAAATTCCATTGAAGTGAATGAGAGCTGTCTTAATGTACACTACTGAAATTGCTTGACTTCTCCGACTTCAGAAAAGGTTCCTGTACTACTTCAAGGCGACTTCTAGGAAACTTGTACTCATAGATTTCAATGGAAGTTGCCTCCAAAGTCGGATCTCCATCTTAACTGAAGAAACTTTACAGGAAAATAAAATAGTTTACCCAGGCAAACCCCTCCCTTCCACAGAGCTGATTATTCTGTGATTGGCCACAGCCAAAGTCGCCTGTTCTGGAGGCAACTTCAAGACGCATTGAAAGTTGCTCAAAGTCACGCTGAAGTCGTGCTGAAGTCGTGCTGAAGTCTCATCCAAAGTCACGCTGTAAGTCGGATTGTCAGGCTTAAACTCAGAGTCATTAAACAATAAAGATAAGTACCCTCTACAGAGGCAGTTAAAAAAGCAGCATGTAGCTTCCTTTGTTCAAGACACCAGGAATTTGTTTAGGGCAATATTTGAATTTAAGAGGATAGCTCACCAACTCCTAGCAAGTAGGGATGAGCCGAACACCCCCCCGTTGGGTTCGCACCAGAACCTGCGAACAGACCAAAAGTTTGTGTGAACTTTAGAACCCCAATAAAGTCTATGGGACTCGAACGTTTGAAATCTAAAGTGCTAATTTTAAAGGATAATATGCAAGTTATTGTCCTAAAAAGTGTTTGGGTACCTGGGTCCTGCCCCTGGGGACATGTATCAATGCAAAAAAAAGTTTTAAAAACATCAGTTTTTTCGGGAGCAGTGATTTTAAATGACTTTTTATCCTTCAGAAATTACACTTTGTGCAGGGACAGTTCTAAGCACAGGAAACAAGCGCTGCTTTACAGGCATACTTTATACACCCCCTAGGTATGAAATTGAAAAAATATTTCACTTTTATTGCCGTTTTTTTTAAACTTTTTTTGCATTGATACATGTCCCCTGGGGCAGGTCCCCAAACACTTTTTATGACAATAACTTGCATATGAGCCTTTAAAATGAGCACTTTAGAGTTCTCCCATAGACTTTTCCAGGGTGTTCTGCGGCTTTTCGAATTTGCAGCGAACACCCCAAATTGTTCGCTGTTCGGCGAACAGGCAATTTTCATGTTGAACATGACTTCGACTTGAACTCAAAGCTCATCCCTACTAGCAAGTATCAACATGGAGTTTTTAGGGGCGTGGCCAGGAGAGCAATGGACTAGGTCGCGTTTACTGTGAGCTCCGCTAGCCAGTACTCCTAAAACAGCATCCTGCACTAATCCTGCTCATCTGCAGCCATCCGTTGTGTTGGGGATCTGCCCTTCCTCATCTGCTCGTTTTGGGTGCCTGCCGGCAAGTTTAAACGCCGTTTGGGGCTGCCATCACAGGGCATTCCTGATCCTGCATCTCCTCCTAAGGAAAGGCCGCGGCTTTGGCCTAGAGTCCGGAGCGGCACTCGGTATCCTCCTGGAGCGGCCCCCAAACTGCCTGCTGCCGCTGGCAAGGAACATCCACACCCTGCTGCAGAGATAGGATGGACTGCGGCTGCGGCCTACATTCCGGAGCGGTGGCCATTTTGCTACACCCTTCGGTAAGCTCGCCTGTCTCCCCAGGATGCCTGGAGTTTGGTGTCCTTCTGGAGCGGCCCCCGGACCGCCTGCTGCCACTAACTAGACGCATCCACACCCTGCTGCAGAGGTGGGACAGGCCGCGGCTGCAGCCTGCATTCCGGAGCGGCCATCTTGCTTCACCCGGCAGAGGCCTTGGTGTGTTCCCCAGGACTCCCTGTGTGCTCTGCATTGTGAGACCCCCTTGAACAGCCCCCATATTGCTTGAAACAGCTACCACAGTACACCCACACCATTCCTGGAGCGGTAGCCGGCCAGCTGTACACTTCACAGCCTGAGGCAGGGAGGGATCATGTCTCTGTCGAAACGGACATCCGAGGTGATTGACAAGCTGGCAAAGTTCCGCCACCAAGAACAAGACCCGCAGGCCGGGGATGGCGACAGTGCATGCTCCGCGACGGTTCATCAGGGCGCTGACATGGCTAAGGTCCTGGATGCCATTGCAACGCTGCAGGGAACCCTTACCGCCAAAATAGACGAGGTCAAGATTGATATCTCTCTCTTGCGCCAGGATCTGTCCAAGGTAAGAGACAGGTTCACCGAAGCCAAGACACGAATCGGAGCAGCAGAGGACATCCTGCATCCCCTGAGCCACGCCACAGAGGACCTGCAACGCCAGATTCGTCAGCTACACACCCATCAGGATGATATGGAAAACCGTTTGAGACGCTGAAACCTCCGGTTCATCGGTCTACCTGAAAAGGCTAAAGGCACCAACCCTGTTGAATACCTGGAATCGCTCCTGATCCAACACTTTGGAAGAGAGGCCTTTTCTGTCATGTTTGCGGTGGAATGGGCGCACCGCATCCCAGCTAAACCTCCACCTGCGGGAGCCTCCCCAGGACCTTTATCGCCAAGTTCCTCAACTTCAGAGATGGAGATACTATCCTTCGGCTGACCACAGAGAAAGGAAACATCACCCTGGGCAATGGCCGTGTTGCGGTGTTCCCTGACTTTTCTAGTGAGGTTCAAAGAAAGCGTGCGCAGTTTCAGGAAGTTAAACGGCGGCTCAGGGTAGTGCACCTTAAATATGCCATGTTGTTCCCATGGAGGAGAACGTAGAGCCCTTTTTTTCGAGGACTCAAAGGAGGCTGCGCACTGGTTGGATCAACACAGGCGCCCGGAGGGTTGAGCGGGTGCACAGCCTGTTGCTGTAAGTACTGTTGCCATCTTCAGAAGCTGGCAGGCCCCACTTTTCTTCTAAGTAGCCCATCCGCTGTGGGGGGTAGTTACATCCCATCACTTGGAGTTTTTTTTCTACCCATTTTTTTTCCTTCCTCGCACAAAAGCCCCCCTTATTCTTTTCAACCCCCCTCTTTGTAACCCGTGCAGTATGTAAACTTTGTTATTTATTTTTATTTTTATTTTTTTGGAGTCAGGGAACCCATTCCCCATGCTTCTATTTGGGGGGGGGGACTCTGTTTGATGATATCCCTGGACACTCGGCCCCTGGCCTGGAGCTACTTGGACCATAGAGGCTTTTATTTGGTGCTTCTTGCTGCTTCCGTGGCAGTTTCATAAAGATGTTATGGGGTAGAGGCCCCCAGAAAAAACGCTGGTACATCAGGATGACTGTATATCCTTGTAGCGAGAGTTTCACTCAGAGGCGAAGACGCATAGAAAATGCAACGTGCCCTACCCCTGCGCTATGCAGTGAATAATCGCCCCCACTATGTTTGCAACCCCTTCTTTTCCCTCTTTATTCTGAACTTTCCAGTTCACCATACTCTAAGTACTGTACCTCCAGCCAGTGTTGATGGCTGGAAGCTGATTTGTATGAAGGTTGCAATGGAATGTATGCTTCCACCAGGTTGGGGAGGTGAGAAGCCGGGAAGAAAGTAAAATGCCGGATCCCTTGATCAGAGCATTGGGAATGTTTTCACCGTTGTGCATTTGTTATTTACTTGGAATGTTTTTAAGCAAGCACGTATCACGCTCGCAACAGGTATGTTTGGTTATGTCATGGATGTGTTATTTCAGCCTGGGGAGGGTGCTGCCCTGCTGATCCATATGCAATCTCAGTGCCAATGAACACCATGGCCAGGCCCGGATTTACTCCCTTTGCCGCCCCAAGGCCGGGTCCTTCAAAGCCGCCCCCCCCCCCCCATGTGATAGAATTTAGGCAAAAAAAATATATATTAACTCCCCCACCAAAAAAACAAAAATTACTCGTGATTTGCAGCAGTAGTGGTTGGCTGGGGATAGGATCAGTGGCAGCAGTGAGGGAGAGATGGGATGAGTGGCAGCGCTGGTGGGGGATGGGATGAGTGGCAAGGGTGGTGGTTGAGGGGATTGAATAGGATGAGTGGCAGAGGTGGTGGGGGAATAGGATCAGTGGCAAGGGTGGTGGTTGAGGGGCATTGGATGAAATGAGTGGCAGTGGTGGTGGGAGGATGGGATCAGTGGTGAGGGTGGTGGTTGGGGAAGATGGGATGGGATGAGTGGTAGGGGGTGGGATCAGTGGCAGGGATGGTGGTTGCTGGATGGGATCAGTGGATCGGTGGTGGTAGTGTGGGGGGGTATCAGTGGTGGGGGTGTTATCAGTGGTACTAGTGGCAGTGTGGGGGGGTGTATCAGTCTCACTAGTGGTGATGGTGGTGGTGTGGGGGGTATCAGTGGCAGTAATGGTGGTGGGGGTATCAGTGGCAGTATCAGTGGGGCAGCAGTGTCACAGGCAGGGGCACAGGTGGGGGACAGTGTCACAGGCGGGGGACAATGTCACAGGCGGGGGACAATGTCACAGGCAGGGGCACAGGTGGGGGGGCAGTGTCACAGGTGGGGGAGCAGTGTCACAGGCGAGGGGCACAGGTGGGGGAGCAGTGTCACAGGCAGGGGAGCAGTGTCACAGATGGGGCACAGGTGGGGGGGCCAGTGTCACAGGTGGGGGAGTAGTGTCACAGGCGGGGGAGCAGTGTCACAGATGGGGGCACAGGTGGGGGGGCCAGTGTCACAGGCGGGGGAGTAGTGTCACAGGCGGGGGAGCAGTGTCACAGGCAGGGGAGCAGTGTCACAGATGGGGGCACAGGTGGGGGGGCCAGTGTCACAGGCGGGGGAGTAGTGTCACAGGTGGGGGAGCAGTGTCACAGGTGGGGGGCAGTGTCACAGGCGGGGGAGCAGTGTCACAGGTGGGGGGGCAGTGTCACAGGCGGCGGAGCAGTGTCACAGGTGGGGGGCAGTGTCACAGGCGGGGGAGTAGTGTCACAGGTAGGGGAGCAGTGTCACAGGCGGGGGAGTAGTGTCACAGGTGGGGGAGCAGTGTTACAGGTGGGGGGGCAGTGTCACAGACGGGGGAGTAGTGTCACAGGTGGGGGAGCAGTGTCACAGGCGGGGGAGTAGTGTCACAGGCGGGGGAGCAGTGTCACAGGTAGGGGGGCAGTGTCACAGGCGGGGGGGCAGTGTCACAGGCAGGGGGCAGTGTCACAGGTGGGGCACAGGTGGGGGCATCAGGTGGGGGAAGCCAGTGTCACAGGTGGGGGGAGCCAGTGTCACAGGTGGGGGGGTCAGTGTCACAGGTGGGGGGTCAGTGTCACAGGTGGGGGGGCCCAGTGTCACAGGTGGGGGGGCAGTGTTGGGCTTACCTTACACTATAAGGCCCCGTACACACCATAGAATCCATCCGCTGAAAAATCTCAGCAGATTGGTTTCAGCGGATAGATTCTATGGTGTGTACATTCCTGCGGATATTTATCCGCGGAAATTTCACGATTCCAGCAGATAATTTTTTTTAGACATGTCTACAAATCTATCCGCTGGAATCGATCCCAACGGATTGATCCGCTGGTCTGTACAGACTCACCGGATCAATCCGTCCGAAGGGATCCCCCGCATGCGTCGTAATGATTCGACGCATGCGTGGAATTCCTTATATGACAGCGTCGCGCTCGTCACCGCGTCATCATCGCGGCAACGGCGCGACACGTCATCGCGAGGGGATTTCGGCGCGGATTTCGATCCGATGGTGAGTACACTCCATCGGATCCAAATCCGTGTAAATCCTCGAGAGGATTTATCCGCGGATACGGTCCGTTGGACCGTATCCGCGGATAAATCCTCTCGTGTGTACTAGGCCTAAGTCTAAAAATGCAAGAAAAAGCAGCCCTTGTACATTCTTTCCTTTGTGATATCTGCAGGATGTCCCTCCAGCCAGCACAGCTCACTTCCTGAGTGTCAGTGTATACAATGGAGAGGGGAGGGGCCTCTGACCCGAGCATGTATGGGCAAGAGACTCGGAGTGTACAAACAGAGGGAAAAACTTGTGCATTGAATTTGGTGCCTGCATGGGTCAGAGGCCCCCTCCCCACTCGATTGTGTACACTGACACTGAACTGTGCTGGCTGGAGGGACATCCCATGGACATCACAGAGCTGCCGATCGCCCCTCTCTCCCCCCTCTCCTGTATAGTTGGGGATGCCAGCCAAGCAGCCCAGAGGTACAGGGGGGTGTGGGGTCTCGGGGGTCCCCCACACCAGCGGAATGCCAGGGAGAAAGTGCGATCCTGTTAATTCCACTGGAAACAGCCGCTAAAGTTCATATCACGGGGGGGGGGGGGTTTGTGCCTGCCTGTCATGGTGCGCCTTGTGATACTGTACCTGTGTGTGTGCTGCTGAGCTGGATGACGTAACTTTGACGTAACTTTTCTTCAACAACAGTCACCCCCGTTTTCAGTACACTTCTGGCGCCCTAGCAGCTGGCAGCTCTGTGTGTGAGGGAGGGAGGAAGGAGGGAGGGGAGCAGTCTGACACGCCGGTGCCCCCCCCTGCAGCGCTGGGATGCAGAGCAGGATCGTCCCCCTGCCAGTGAGTGCGGGCGGGAGGAGACTGTGCGTGTGAGTGAGGGCGGCGAGGATAGGCAGAGTCGCCCCTTCACCCACTGCCGCCCCGAGGTCTGGCCTCGGTGGCCTTATCTGGAATCCGGCCCTGACCATGGCGGACATTAAATTTATGGTATGGAATGTGCGGGGTATGCGGGATAAGATCAAGCGGACAGCCATGTTACAATATTTGAAAGGTCAGAAGGTAGATATTGTCGCATTGGTAGAAACCCATGTCATGGGCCACTTACAGGCGGCCCTAAAGCACCCTTGGGTGGAGTGGGCCTATCACAGTACCTACACTACTATGTCTAGAGGGGTTACGGTGCTCATAGCAAAATCTACGCCCATTGAGTTGATCTCCGTGGTGTTGGATCGGCAGGGTAGATACCTCTTCCTACATGCAATAGTGGGGGGATGACCCCCTGTTGATATTGGCTAGTTATATTCCTCCTCCATACAGGTCGGACGTGGTTACAGAAGACCTTGCATTCATAGCGCAATACCTGTCCATACCTGTAGTGTGGATGGGGGATTTTAACAACACGATGACTCCATTCCTGGATCGCCCAGCGCAGGCTGAACCCAGACCTGGAGAACCACTGCACACTAGGTTGTACCGCACGCTGACTGAATTTGCCCTTATTGACATCTGGAGACATGCTAACCCCACAACTAGAGCATACACTTGTCATAATACCATGTCAAGAATAGACTTTTAGGTAGATTCAGGTACAATGATCTAACTTTGCGGCGGCGTAGCTTAAAGAATTTAAGCTACACTGCCGTAAGTTAGCGAGGCAAGTACATGATTCTCAATGTACTTGCCTGCTAATATACGGCGGCGTAGCTTAAAGCGGGCGGGCGTAAGGGCGGCGGATTCAAATGTCTTGGAGGGGGGCGTGTTGTATGGTAATGAGGCTTGACCTCAAGTTTTTGACGCTTTTTCGTTACTGCGCATGCGCTGGGTGCCTACATTTCCCAGTGTGCATTGCGGCTAAGTACGCCGTACGGGCCTATTGATAGGTGGAATAACTTTAGGCCTGCTAAGGCCTTACGGAAACGGCGTAAATCGACTGCGGCGGCCGGGCGTACGTTCGTGAATCGGCGTATCAACTCATTTACATAATCTACGCCGACCGCAATGGAAGCGCCACCTAGCGGCCATCCGAAAAATTGCAATCTAAGATAGGACGGCGCAAGCCGTCGTATCTTAGATATGTTTAAGCGTATCTCTGTTTGAGCATACGCTTAAACATACGTCGGCGTAGATTCTGAGTTAGGCCGGCTTATCTACTGATAAGTCGGCCTAACTCTTACTGAATCTACCTATTTGTACTAATTTCCAGGCCCCTTCTGCCAAAAGTCACAGGCTCCGGCTTTGCTCCCAGGATCCTGTCAAACCACTCTTCGTGCTGGCTGATGGTGTCCCTGCGGATAGCCTCTCCCACCAAACAATGGCAACTGAATCCACACTGGCTATCCCTTCTAACGGATCACGACTCCATTGCAAGGGAGTTGCTGTTCTTTTTGGAGGGGATACAGGGACCCCATGCCCTCACCACACGCTGGGACGACTTTAAAACTCATGCCCGTAGGATACTGTCCTCCAGAATAAATAGACTGAAACGGGAGTCTACCACTATACTTCAACTCACTTCTGACCAACTGCGGGACCTAGAGGAAGCATATAGCTCCAGCCCTACCCTTGAAAACGCTGGATAGGGTGAAACTGCAGACCCGTCTGGTCACGCAGTTGCACACAAGGCTAAACAGCGTGTTTTTTTTTGTAGGCAAAGGGTGTATGAGCAGGGGGAGAGGGCTGGGAGAATGTTGGCCTTTCTGGCTCATATGGATGATAAGCCTCTAGTCGTGGTGTCGCTTTGTGACCCAGACGGACATACTATAACAGACCCAGGGCAAGTAGCAGCTCAATTTAGACAGTTCTATGGTAACCTAACCTATACAAATCCCAGAGCACATACACGCGACGGGAGACCTGCTCGTACTTATCTACCATACAGTTCCCCCGACTAAATCGAGAGCAAGTTGAGCTTCTAAATGCACCTATCATGGCGCAAGACTTTGCAGAGGCAATTGCGCAGCTTGCCAAATCTAAGACTTCCATGCCAAAGACGTTCATGCACGTGCGGTATATCCTCTCTCGTACCCTCCTACGTGTCGATGGACCCATTAGTAGTGCTAGGACCACGGCTGCCATGTGTTGACCTGCAAGTGTGGTTGCTCAGCTCGTCCGTAACAGTGCTGCTGCAGCTACTCTCCAGCTGACTTGTGCATGGAGGTGCTGCTTTATGAGGGGTAACTTTAGGCCGGGCGTACAACTTACGCACACCGCGCGTAGCCTGCGCCGGACGTGCGTATGTTCGGGAATCGGCGTATCTCCCTCATTTGCATATTTGCATAGGAAATCAATGGATGCGCCAGATGCGTTCGGCGCAATTATGTTCCTACGATACGCCGGCGGAGGAAAGTTACATCGGTCGGGAGAAGCCTATTTTCAGGTGTATCTAGTTCTGTGGGTACGGCGCATAGATACGACGGCCCACATTTAGACTTATGCGGCGTATCTGGAGATACGTGGGCGTAAGTCCTACCTGAATCTAGCCCAAGCTGTTTAAATTCCTAATGCAAAAGCCTATTATGCATCAGTGCTTACAATCTATCAGCTTATTTTCCCATTAAACATTAATGTATTGTCGTTTTCCTGTCTGTTTTCTTTAACTGAACTTTCATTAAATGAATGGCCCAAAATTATAAATTTGTCTAGTTTTAAACTAATCCTCCTAGCCTATTAGAAATGTCAAATGCGATAGCATAAGTAACAATTCAAAGTTATAACCAAAACAAAAGTTTTAAATGTTAACACATACTGAAAATTATTTACATCTAACTAAACACAAACATACAAATCCCGCAAAAAATGAAAAAAAAAAAATGTAAATGAGTTTTAAATGTAGCAATGTGCAGTTTAAAAATATGGGGCCAAATTCCCAAAAACGTAGCCTAACTTAAATTTCAGCAGTTAAGTTACACTGACTTAAAATCTCTACCTAAGTGCCCGATCGTCAAAGCACTTACCTAGAAATTTCAGGCCGTGTAACTTAAGTGCCGCCGTTGTAAGGCGGTCCTCCTCTCCTGGGGGCGTTTAAAATTTAAATGAGGCGCGCTCCCGCGCCGGCCGTACTGCGCATGCGTGTGACGTCATTTTCCCGACGTGCAGCGCGCGAACGTAATTAACGCCGGGCGGCTTTGAGAATTTCGACGGGACACTAAAGTTGCGACGGGTGAAAAAAAAAAGACGCGCCGGGAAAACAAATAATTATAAAAAAAAATGACAGCGTCGCTCAGCATGCATTCCTGAGAGGGAGAACTCCATGCCAATTTTCAAAGAAAAATCGACGTAGGGGGTCCCCCTACAATCCATACCAGACCCGTATCCAAAGCACGCTACCCGGCCGGTCAGGAAGGGAGTGGGGACGAGCGAGCGCCCCCCCCCTCCTGAGCCGTGCCAGGCCGCATGCCCTCAACATGGGGGGGTTGTGTGCTCTGGGGCAGGGGGGCGCACTGCGGGCCCCCCCACCCCAGAGCACCCTGTCCCCATGTTGATGAGGACAGGACCTCTTCCCGACAACCCTTGCCGTTGGTTGTCGGGGTCTGCGGGCGGGGGCTTATCGGAATCTGGGAGTCCCCTTTAATAAGGGGGCCCCCAGATACCGGCCCCCCCACCCTAAGTGAATGGATATGGGGTACATCGTACCCCTATCCATTCACCTGGAGGCAAAAAGTAAAAGTTAGTAAACACACAACACAAGGCTTTTTAAAATAATTTATTATTCTGCTCCGGATGCCCCCTCTGTCTTCTTTATTAGCTCTATTAGCAGGGGGGGCTTCTTCTTCCACTCTCCGGGGGTCTTCTCCGCTCTCCGGGGGGGGTTTCTTCTTCCGCTCTCCGGGGGGGGGGACTTCTCCGGACTCCGGGGGTCTTCTTCCATCTTCTCCCCTCTTCCGCTGTTGACTCGGCGAACCCCGGTTCTTCTGCAGATGTCCGGTGCCTTCTTCAGCGCTGGCTGCCTGCTATCTGTGTGTGTTAGCTCAATTTCTAACAGGCAGCCGGCGCGGTCTTCTGTGACGTCAGGGTCTTCTCTTCTGTTCTTCTCCCCTCTTCCGATGTTGCCTCGTCGCGTCTTGTCGCTGTAATGATGGAAGCGCGCCTTGCATCCCATTTATATAGGCATCACCGTCCCATCATGCTCCGGTAGGTACCCACGTGGTGGGTGCACGTGGGTAGGCACCCACCACGTGGGTACCTGCCGGAGCATGATGGGACGGTGATGCCTATATAAATGGGATGCAAGGCGCGCTTCCATCATTGCAGTGACAACAGGCGACGAGGCAACATCGGAAGAGGGGAGAAGAACAGAAGAGAAGACCCTGACGTCACAGAAGACCGCGCCGGCTGCCTGTTAGAAATTGAGCTAACACACACAGATAGCAGGCAGCCAGCGCTGAAGAAGAAGGCACCGGACATCTGCAGAAGAACCGGGGTTCGCCGAGTCAACAGCGGAAGAGGGGAGAAGATGGAAGAAGACCCCCGGAGTCCGCAGAAGCCCCCCCCCGGAGAGCGGAAGAAGAAACCCCCCCGGAGAGCGGAGAAGACCCCCGGAGTGTGGAAGAAGAAGCCCCCCCTGCTAATAGAGCTAATAAAGAAGACAGGGGGGGCATCCGGAGCAGAATAATAAATTATTTTAAAAAGCCTTGTGTTGTGTGTTTACTAACTTTTACTTTTTGCCTACAGGTGAATGGATAGGGATACGATGTACCCCATATCCATTCACTTAGGGTGGGGGGCCGGTATCTGGGGGCCCCCTTATTAAAGGGGACTCCCAGATTCCGATAAGCCCCCGCCCGCAGACCCCGACAACCAATGGCAAGGGTTGTCGGGAAGAGGTCCTGTCCTCATCAACATGGGGACAGGGTGCTCTGGGGTGGGGGGGCCCGCAGTGCGCCCCCCTGCCCCAGAGCACCCAACCCCCCCATGTTGAGGGCATGCGGCCTGGCACGGCTCAGGAGGGGGGGCGCTCGCTCGTCCCCACTCCCTTCCTGACCGGCCGGGTAGCGTGCTTTGGATACGGGTCTGGTATGGATTGTAGGGGGACCCCCTACGTCGATTTTTCGGCGTAGGGGGGGTCTCCTTACAACCCATACCAGACCTAAGGGCCTGGTATGCTCCTGGGGGGGGAACCCATGCCGGTTTTGAATTTAAAAATTGCCGTGGAGTTCTCCCTCGGGAATGCATACCAAATGCCGTCGCTGGAATGGGCCTTTACAATGTGTGACTAACTTTCCACATTATAAAACCAGCCCTAGTTTTGCGCAGGCAAATTCGGAACTTACGCAGAAATCACAGTGATGAAATGCTTTGAAAATCTGCTTAAGTCCTCATTTGCATACGCAAAGCTGCATTTCAATGAGAAATGCCCCCAGTGGCGGATGCGGTACTGCATCCTAAAATCTGACCGTGTAAGTGTCTTACACATGTCAGATTTTCTGCCTAACTTTGGAAAAAGCCTTTTGAGAATCGTTTCCAAAGTTAGGCACAGACTGAACAGCAGTTAAGTCTGCGTATCTCTTTTGAGAATCAGGCCCATGATCATGAAGGCTGACTTACCTTCCCCTAACTTGATGCCTTACATAATGTTTTGGCAAGAGATGGGCTGATTAGGGCTGTGAAAATTTGGAAAAGTCCTCTACAGGAGATGATTTTTACCACTTTAGCCGGGAGGGATTCCTGACCAGGCCATTTTTTGCGATTCGGCACTGCATCGCTTTAACTGACAATTGCGCAGTTGTGCGACACTGTACCCCCACAAATAGAGCTTTATTTTTGTTGTATTGGATCACCTCTGCGATTTTTTATGTTGCGCTATAAACAAAAGAAGAGCGCCAGTTTTGAAAAAAACACAATATTTTGTAGATTTTGCTATAATAAATATCACAATTTAAAAAATATATATATTTTCTTTCCTCAGTTTACGCCGCTATACATATTCTTCTACATATTTTTGGTAAAAAAAACTTGCAGTAAGCGTAGATTGAGTGGTTTGCGCAAAAGTTATAGCATCTACGAAATAGGGGATAGATGGGGGTTACCTGTGTTCCCTCAGTGTGTTCTAACTGTAGAGGGGATAAGACTGACTAGGGGAGGTGTTCATACTTAGTATTACAAACATAGATCCCGGTTCTTGCTCTGTCACGAGTGATAACGGCTCGGCTCTGGGGACACGTGCTTCTGGAGGTGCGTGCACCTGCTGTGACGTCTTAAAGAAGTGATGTACAGCTACAGCGATTTGTGCAGCCGTGCCAGCCTGCCACTGTATAACTGCTGCTGCTGAACGGCTCGCGGTTAACTGAATCAGTAGACAATTAGAAAGGGATAGATTTGATTAAAATTGCACAAAATAAAACTTACAACTAATATTTTTACGAAATAACATTGAAGAATGCTAATCCAGGGAGGTATGCAATTGCCTTGGGGATCAGATTCATCCCTGCTTGAACACATCTGATTACTCAGGGGCATATTTATAAAACAATGAATGTAACATTCATCAAACATGAACTTTAATGGCAGTCAAGTTCCTCCACCCCAAGTCTTAGTCCATATGGTTCAATATTGAGATGGCCCACCTTACGCAGGTATAACAGCTTCAACTCTTCTGGGAAGGCTGTCCACCAGGACGACCGCTAGCGGGGGTAAAACCACCCCGATAGTGGCCGAATAGCGCAGCGAAATTAGAGCTAAAGCACTGCTAAAAATAGTGGCGCTTTACCGCCACCGCACCTCCCGGCACCAGTGTGAAAGGGGCCTTATTGGGATTTTTTTTAACAAAGACATATATTTTCTCCTAAATTTATGAAGAAATTTTATTTTATTGCATATGTTTTATAACAGAAAGTATGCAATATCTTATTTTTTTTTAATTGTTGTTTTTGTTTTCGTTTATATAGCTAAAAATAAAAACCTCATTGGTGATCAAATATCACCAAAAGAAAGCTCTTTTTGTGTGGAAAAAAAATGATATAAATCGAATTTGCATACAATGTTGTATGACGACGCAATTGCCAGTTAAAAGATCACAGTGCTGAATAGCAAAAATTGTGGTCATAAAGAGAGTAAAACTGAGGTGGTTAAAACACATGCACTAGAAAGGTTCACCTGCAGTGAATGTTTGGTGAATGCCACATTCATTGTTTTATAAATGTACCCCCTTATAAGAGTTTACAGGGTTTTTATGGCTTCCTCTGTATCAACTGAAAATTTAAATATCCAAGGATATTTTTCTCAATAGAAATTTTTTCAACCTAACTATCTAACAGGGAAGTGATAATGGAAGTGCTCACTCTACCTCATTGGGATATTTTCAAGTTGTCTGTGCAGATGGGCAGATGTATGCATCTGCTTCTTCTGTCAGTGTGTGAGTCATGAGAGGAAAAGCAGTGGGTACTAGTGCTGCAGATGTCTGTCCACTTGACATTCTCAGGAGATGTCTGCCTGCCTAAGTAATTAAAAGCATCTACCGTATGTATGTATTATGCAAGCCATAGGCATGAAATTGCAGTCAGCAAATCCAACCACTGAATGGCCTTTCATCAGTCTTATGTTGAAAATATAGTAACGTTTTTTCTCCCAAAGACCAATGTGGCAGAGGGGGGGCTACAGTGTTTGCAATAAGTCCATTTGCATATAATCATTTCCTGACCCCAAATATATTGGCCAATTGCCACATTTGTTGAAGATTATGTAATGTCTAACAATAGCTTGGAAATGTACTGGTGCCTCTTTGTCTGGTGCTTGCTGACTCAATAGGGCCAGTCTGTGCTATAAGGACACAGCCTGTTCCAGCCTGCTATTATTGGTTTTACAGTGATATTAAAAGGTATTTTTTATTTATTTTTTAAATAACAAACATGTTATACTTACATAATCTGTGTAATGGTTTTGCACAGAGCAGCCACGATCCTCCTCTTCTCAGGTCCCTGCCGGTGTTCCTTTTCCCTCTTCTTCTCCCAGTGCCCCATAGAAAACTGTTAGGCCTTGTACACACGACCGGATCTGTCCGCTGATACTTGTCCACGGCCCATTTTAAGCGGACATGTTCGGTCGTGTGTACGGAGCCTTATCTATGGGGGCACTGGTGTATGCTTGCTCCCAAGCCCCGCTCCATAAAACACTCAGAACGAAGCTTGCCCCTACCCCCTGCTCCCTCTTCACTGGCTGTGAATTGTAATTGAGCCAATGGTTCCCACTGCTGTTTCTCAGCCACTCTGGAGGCAGAGATCCAGTAGAGCAGTCACTTTCATGCACATCGCTGGCTAACGATCAGGCTCGGGTAAGTATTAGGGGGGCTGTGGGGTGAGCTGCAATCTGAAGTTTTTCTACCCTCATGTATAGAATGCATGAAGAAAAAAAACCTTCTGCATTTAGAACCGCTTGACATATCTTGTGGTTCCACTCCCCAGCTTTGAGTTAAAGACTGTGCTGCTGTTACTAAGAGAGAAGTAGCCTCTGTTAATTGTGCTCAAGCATTTTGGAGCATCACATACACTGCTGTCCTCCATTTTTGCAAGTTTCTACAAACAAAGAATACTAAAAAGACATCCCTTAGACCAGTGGTCATCAACCCTGTCCTCAGGGCCCACTAACAGGTCAAGTTTTATGTATTACCTTGGAGAGATGTAGACTAGAATACTGGAATCACTGAGCATCACATTATATCACTTGCAGTGCCAATCCTGACCTCCCTGGGGCCCTAAGCAAAATTCTGCTAAGGGGCCCTCTACCTGACCTGTGATGCCGTGAGCTATGTAAACCATTTGACCGAAGAGAAGCACGCACACGAGTGACGTCACCGGGCCAGTGACATTAATTGATGCGCTATGACACGAGGGCAGGGCTGGACTAGGACACAAATTTGGCCCTGGACTTCATCCAGACCAGCCCACTTTAATTTCGAGTGTCACCAACAGCACCACCTTACATAAGTGTCCCCAGCAGAGTCCCCATTACTAGCAGAGTCCCCATTACCAGCAGCCCCCTTACATCAGCAGAGTCCCCATGACCAGCAGAGTCCCCATTACCAGCAGCCCCCTTACATCAACGTGTCCCCTTACATCAGAGTCCCCATTACATCAGCGTGCCCCCCCTCTCATCCCCCTCCCACATGTACTCACAGTTCTGAAGGCAGCATCTTGTTCCTCTCTCCAGTCATCATGTGATAAGTGACAAGTGATTAAGTGGAGAGAGCAAGGAAAGTCTGCCGGCTGTCTATCTCCCCTGCAGGCTGGCCATAATGCCTGAAATACTACACAAATATACTAAGGCCGTAGTTGGGCAACACACTGGGGGTTATTTACGAAAGGCAAATCCACTTTGCACTGCAAGTGCACTTGGAAGTGATGTCGCTGTAGATCTGAGGGGGACACGCAAGGAAAATAAAAAACAGAATTTTAGCTTGCACATGATTGGATGAAAAAAGCAGCAGAGCTTCGCCTCATTTCAGATCTACCGCTGAGATTTACAGCGACTGCACTTTCAAGTGCACTTGTAGTGCAAAGTAGATTTGCCTTTCGTAAATAACCCCCATTGAGTTATACAAGCTTGCCTGAGGAGCTCAATGCACCATTAATACTCTAGACACCCCCCAACCCCCCCAAAGTTTACATGGATGAGGTGTAGCACAATGCTACAGATCTGGTGGACAGACTAATGTGCAAAATGCCTTGGGTTTAGGATCTACATACTTAGATGCATTGTTCTGTGCCATAATATCCTTACACCTCATTGTAAGTGGTGAAACCATCTGAGGCTTCATTAGCAAACAATATAGTTTAGTTGCATACATTTTTAAAGCTACCAAATAAACAATACTCTTCCCCTCAAAGTGATCTTCCTGGAGCACCATAAATATTTGAAAAATAAAAGCAATACTGAATGACACTTTAAAAAAAAAGTTCTCTATCTGATCGAATATTGGCACCACATTAATCTTGACGTAGCCTTTGTATCCCTATAGGATAAATTATTTATTCTCAGAGAATAGAAGAATGTACTCACCCCTCTCCCCACCAACTCCCCAAAGGAGCCAGGAGGCTGGTGACTCAGCGTGTGTTTTTTTTTTAGAGGCGTGCTGTCACTGTAAACATGGGGGCTGAGTCCAGGAAGAGAGTAGTGCGATTACAATTCAGAGGGGACAGAGCTGCCAGAGATGATGGAACTCTGTTCCACTACATTCCAACTGAAAAAAAAATGCCTGGATTTAACCATCATGCCAACTACATGCTGATATTGCTGAATGAACCCTCCTACATTCACCCTTCCTTCCTCCATACCTTCTATCCTACCTTCTTCTCAATTCATTTTTGTGGTGCCTCTCCACCTATTTATTCAGCCATTGTCCACAGGCTCGCACCTGCTCCTCTGGACCCAACCTGAAGACAAATAGTGGTAACACTGGCTCGCTTCCTCAATCCAGCCGTAGTCCACAGGTGTATGGACAGGCTAGGGTAGTATATAGACAGGTTAGGTTAGAATATGGACAGGCTAGGGTGGTATATGGACAGGCTATGGTAGTAAATAGATAGGATAAGGTAGTAAATAGACAGGCTAGGGTAGTATATAGACAGACTAGGGTAGTATATGGAAAGGCTAGGGTAGTATATAGACAGGCTAGGGTAGTATATAAACAGGCTAGGGAAGTATATGGACAGGCTAGTGCAATCAATAGACAAGCTAGGATAATATCTAGACAGGCTATGGTAGTAAATCTACAGGCTAGAGTAGTAAATGGACTGCTTCCACCAATTAGGTTGCCTCTGTCCTATGACTCCCAGTACAGAGCTCAGGTACTTCTCTCCTCTGCCCCCATCACCCCCTCCAGCCTAATCCCCACAGACATATCCCACTCACTTTCCATGAAGGAGGCTGCATCCTGGCAGCTTTTCTGCTCTGTCCAGTGCTGACAGCACAAGGTGGCAGCAGCCCGGGAACTCGCATTACCTCTCTGTGAGCTCTCCACCCCATCACTCACAGCCACACCATCGAAACCCTACCTCTGGTAGTGGCCCTGGCAGAGTTTTGAAGAGGCAGAAGTGGGGATGGGAGCTGTGTGTCCCAAGAATGAGCACCGATAGCCCGCATACAGTATTCCTTCTGCCTGGGGGCGGCACCCCCACTGATGTGCGCTCTAGACCGCCGCTTACCTTGCCTATAGGTAGCGCTGGCCCTGCAAATTTGGTTACTACCTATAAGCAAGGTAGGCACTGGCCTAGAGCGCACATCAGTCAGGAGTGCCGCCCCCCAAGGCAGAAGGAATGCTGGGTATGGGCAGCTGTGTGCGGGCTGCAGTTCCACTGCTGCCTCTTCAAAACTCTACCAGGGCCATTCTGGGAGGTGGAGCTCGATGGTGTGGCTGTGAGTGATTGGACGGAGAGCTAATGCGAGTTCCGGGCTGCTTATCTTGATAAAACTTGTGTTACAAGGTGCAAGGAGTAGTAGGGACACCTTTAGTGGCCACACTTATAGTGGATAAATACTAAGCAACGCTATTCCAATTGTAGTTATGCCTTTTGGATATAACTTCATGAACTTTCAGGGACTTTGTAAACATTACAATCCAATATTTTTTATGGTCAGTATTATAGGGCTTAAACAAATAAATTTTGCTTGCAAAGAAAGCATTTTTTCTTTTACTGGATAACTTTGTATACGACAAGTGTTTTCTCTGGCTCTAGGCTTGAACTGAATTAAGGAAAAGATTTCACTTTTGTACAGTAATCTGCATTCCAAAGCTTCGGCTCCTGAAACCAATGAACATTTTAAAAGTCTAATCAGTGTATTAAAAGGTGTATATGACTGTCTGGTTCTGGTTGTGGAGAACAAAGGGGTCTAACGTTTTATAATGATCATAAAAGATTTCACTTTTTAATACTTTCTGCAGCCAGCCACCTTTAGAATCACACCACATCCTGCTGCAATAACTTTTATCATGCAAATACTATGCCAGGTCTCAAGAGGCACTCGTAAAGAAAAGTGTAAGTCTTATTTTACATACTCTCACCTATAGCTGTGTTAAATCATGTCCCAAAGGCATCGTTCTGTTAACATCTTGTGCACCCGTTGGCACTTGTTGAACTATTCACAGCTAACGTTTTCTCAAGGAGCACATTCCAGGTTTACCTATATATGGAAACCTGGGAGAATGGAGGCAGCTTAAGTAGATTTAAGCTGAATGAAACAGACAAGCTAGCACACCCTCCCGAAAGGGAGTGGTTACTGGGCTGGATAGAGTACAGCATTCTGAATCAAACTGTCTTCAGTATAGCTTATTCTTGAAAAACAGGTTCAAGACTTCCAAAAGAGACCTCAAGGATTTTGGGGGGGACCATAAGGCTAGTTCGTTTCTCCTTCGCTTCTCTAGACAGAAAACAGCTGAACTATGAAAATGGAGACTAAGGTAAGATGATGATTACAAGCAAGTGTTTCTGATGAATGATTTTGGATGAGATGTAGCAGAAGTTATGTTTAAGATGAATGTACTGTGCATATTATTTATAAATGACTGCAGCATCACCCCTTCTGAATACAGTGTATGCAATGGACATCTCTGTTATCTGACATTCCAGGATGATAACACTGACTGCTGATGGCTTTTGCTAAAAACTTACTTATGAAAGTCTGGTTTATGTCATTGAGCTAGAACTAAATCTCTGCTGGTCGGGTTTCAGTGTGTAAATGGTATATATATATATATATAAATATATATATATATATATATATATATATATATATATATATATATATATATATATATATATATATATATATATATATAGATATATATATATATAGATATATATATATATAGAGATAGATATTTTATTGCAGATTTTTTTTTGCAATTTAATGTTTAGTTCATACAATCTTTACTGGGCATGCAGATACAGATAACTGATCACTTGCACAGCTGTAGCACTACAAATAGACCACATTTGGAAGAACTGTCATTGATCTCCATGGCTACAACAGGTATTCATAGTTTCTTGTGCAATTTGATTGTAGCATATCCAAAGTCCAAAGAGTAGCATCCACTTGTCTTTATCACAAGGAACTAGAATAGTGCATACAACTGTTTAATGGGTACGATTTACTAAAATGCAGTGAAGTTTATGAGAAACACCCAATTATGTGCAGGCAAACAAAAGATAGGAACTTCTCTATGATTGGATGCTTGTAGTATCAATTTGATAAACCCTAATGAATGAAGCAAGGTGTATTTTTGCAAGGCGTTTGCATCATGTGAAACCTTAGTACATTAATAATGTAAATATGTGATGATTTTTTATGTTAAATTTTAGTTTCTATATACTGTATGTGCTTTTCTTTACATTTGGGTGGCTCTTTACAATAACATTTTGGATTCACCAAGCCTGCCCCTTGATGTTCCAAAACTCCAGCCAGATTTGGAATTTTTGCTTTTTTTTCTATCCTATTGAAACTGGTTGAGTGCAATAAATGAATCCACATTCCCAGGCTAACATAAATGTTACCCCTTCAGGTAACATGTTTACGGAGTAGACAGACAAAACAATGGTTATAGTTTCATCATACAGAAATGATTTTAAAGGATTTTTCAATATATTTGTGAAATTAGGTGTTAAATATATCTATCTCTAACAGAGTTAAAATCTAAAGGTTGATATTTTTTAATTTGCAAAAATACTGCTAAGTATTATCTCAGGAGTAAAATGTTTAAAAGGATTTCCAACTTTTGAACAACTTTTGAATAACTCAGTGATAACTTATTAAATTGCGATTAGAAATGTATGATTTGGCAGCCCAGTGGATAATTAAGAAAGCAAATGTGTGAGCGAAACCACTTGATAAATTCTCAAGAGACATGAACAAAATCTGAAGGAACTGAGCTTAGCCTTTAGTAACTGACATGACCCACATTCATGTTTTACAGATTTAAGGATTTAGCCAAAATGTTTGTAAGTTAAGCTTAACTCTGCAAAACTATTTTAACAGCATCACCCCCTTTCAGGAACTGACTGCTTAATGTAAAGCTCCTTTCAAATATAACATTTATTATAGCTTTAGTGTACCTAGTTTATTATTTTTTAAGTGCTACTGTACAGTCTGGTAGTTATTTAAAGGGCCAATAAGCTTAACATATAGGTTAGCTCCTGTAAATAAATTACTACTAGATTTCCAAGAAATATAAGTAAAGGTTTTTAATATTGCAGACCATAAATAATTTAACATTGTTTAAGCATTTAGGGCCAGATTCACAAAAGAGATACGACGGCGTATCTCCAGATACACCGTCGTATCTCTGTGATCCGTCCGTCCTAACTATGCGGCTGATTCATAGAATCAGTTACGCATAGCTAGCCCTAAGATCCGACAGGTGTAATTGACTTACACTGTCGGATCTTAGGATGCAATTCTATGCCAGCCGCTAGGTGTCGAGGCCATTGCGGTCGGCGTAGAATATGCAAAAGACTAGTTATGGCGATCCCAGAACGTCCGCATTACCCGTCTCTCTAACTTTCCGTCATTTCCGTCGAGATACGCGTCGTAAAATTAGGGCTGAGCCCTAGGTGTTCTAAGCCATGTTAAGTATGGCCGTCGTTCCTGCGTCGAAATTTAAAACATCACGTAGTTTGCGTAAGTCGTCCGTGAATGGCGCTGGACGCCATTTACGTTAACGCCGAAACCAATGACGTCCTTGCGACGTCATTTAGCGCAATGCACGTCGGGTAATTTACCCGACGGAGCATGCACAGTACGCTCGGCGCGGGAACGCGCCTAATTTAAATGGTGCCCGCCCCATTTGAATTGGGCGGCCTTGCATCGAGCGCATTTACGTTACACCGCCGCAAGTTTACAGGTAAGTGCTTTGTGAATCAGGCACTTACGCTGCAAACTTGCGGCGGTGTAACGTAAATGGATTACGTTACGCTGCCACTGCGTAGCGGAAATGTATGTGAATCTGGCCCTTACTGTGCAGCCCAGGGTCAATGATTGCTCTATCAGTGCTATCAGTTATTTGAGACTAGAGATAGGCTGCAGTGACATTCAGGGGGATTAGTGATCACAAAGTTTGTGGCATGCATTCAAATGCTGTTAGAAAATTGTAGTTCTCCTTTTTTTTTTTTTTAAACAATTGCATTTTTTATGTGTTTACTGGAATACTTTTATATATTATATTTTGTTAAACCTTTAAAATACATAAGCAGTAATGTTTCTTATTTTTAAATTGGAGTTGCATGGGAAAGACATTCTAGTAGCTATAATTGTCAAACCACAGTCGCCCAGAGTTAAGAAAAATAAAAGAGTAATATGGATCGTCATACTGTAGAATAATCAGGACATAGGAAAACTGACAAGTCATTCAAAACAGCAGTAGTAGAAATGATTGATGAGCCTGTACTTAGAACTGGGTAACACTGAAACCTTAGCAATTCCTTCAGCTATAGATTAATGTTTTATTTCATTAATTGTTCTGCTAACTCATGTGAGGTATATCCTGCAGGCTTCAGCACATCACTCAATTGTTCTTTCAGAATCTCTAATTAGACTGTAATTTGTCTGTGATTCCTTTAACCCAAAGAAAAATATTTTAAAGTTTGTATTACTGACTTCAATGTTATGTGAATATCTGTACTTGGCATCAGGCTCTATTGTGAAAATTACAACCATATGTTACTTTGCAACTCCTATATGAAGGAGGTGAATGTTAATTGGAATATTTAAGTGAAAACATTTGATTGTTAAGTGCTTTAATTTTAAAGGTGTTTTTATATTGCAAATATGAATAGAAAAAAAAAATCTGCAAGGAATTAAAAAAAAGTTTTGCAACAAATGGAAAGGTAAAATATTGAATGTAGGACACAAGGAAACAGTTTCTTAACTAGAATCTGGTCTTGAGCAAAAGATATATTGTATTGCAAAGTTGATTATTTTAAATGTGCTATTCATTCAATCAGTACTATTTAATGCCTTTCCTAAGGCAGTTCTAGATTGTGTTATAGTGCTAGAGAGTCTTCCAAGAAATGTTTCAGATATTTTCATGTACACTTGATTTTAGATGTTGTGGTGTGTTCATTTCAGAAAAGATAAACGTATGAAGCACAATGTTTACCGGGGTGTTTATTGTCTCAACAGTTTTTGGTTTAAAAGCAGTTCCCAATCATTTAACGACACTTGAAATTCTTCCTGCTTTAATTTTTTTTACAGCCGGGACAGGAAGTGACATCATGATGCCACTACGGTCCTCCAAGGCCACAGAGTTGATAAAAGAGTGTTATCTCTATGATTGCCTATGGAAGCAGTCAGCCACACCATTGGATCATTTTGTTTCTCGGGCGAACCGGCAGAAACGATAAGCCCAAGAAACACCTCCAAGTGGTGGGGGAGTCTGCTTTGCAAATCTCCAAGTGGCGGGGGAGTCTGCTTCCCCATGCTGCACCTGCACTGAGGGGGAGGCACTGCACACCCACACATTGTAAAAGATGGGAAACATTGTTTGGTTCTCTAACGTTGCTGTAGCTGCAATCAGTAGCTCTTGTGATGGGGAAGGGATTGGCTGCAGCTCTGCAGGTGGGACGTTCCCTGTTTCCAGGAGAAGGAGGCCTGTGATTGACCACTGCTAAAGCCGATCACAGTCCTGCTAGGCTAGCCCTGCCCACCATCTGGAGGAAGATGACTGGCTTGGTTGCCACTACCAATCTCAGAAAGAAGGGATTTCACGTGATTGTGGTTTTCTCAATCAGGTGACAGTTTGTGCAATTACTGTTGAGCTTCTGAGAACTTTGTTGAAATATATATACTACTACTACCAACCTCTGCATCACTTACACCTGACCCCTGAACTTTGCGTCACCTACTACCAAACCTCTGCAGTCTGTGTCCCTTTAAGTTACAGCCAGTATTCAGTGCAATGAAACTCACACCAAACTTTTGCTGCAGCGCACTCTTTCATAGCTATGGGGTGCCATCTTATGATCTTGCACACAGGCCCACTGCTTTCAGAAAATGTCCCTGACTTGAGCTCCTCATTGTGCATCCATTCTATATGCTTGTATGTGACATCACATACAAGCACGTGGGCTGGATGTGAGAGGCAGATCAGTGGGGATGAGTGTGCCAGGACAGGTAAATATGTCTCTTCTCTGCTTCCTTGCATCAATCTGCATATCGTGCATATCATAAATGAGGAGAGGGTACAGTGGTGGAGCAGATAAGCAGGAGGGTACAGTGGTGGGGCAGATGTAAAGAGGGGTACCGTGGTGTTAAAGAGGAGAAGGGGGTTTCAGCGGAGGGAAAGATGAGCAGGGGGTTACAGTGGTAGAACAGATGAGCGCAGGGGATTAAGTGTTGACACAGATGAGAAGGGAGTTACAGTGGTGGGAAAAATGAGCAGGGGGGTTCAAAATTGAGGCACATGAGAAGGGGGTTTACGGTGGTGGGGCAGAACTGCAGGGGGAACAGAGGTGGGGCAGAAGAGCAGGGGGGTACACAGGTGGGACAGAAAACAGGGGTTACAGAGATGAGGCAGATGTGCAGAAGGTACAGTGGTGGGACAGATGAGAAAGGAGATTACAATGGTGAGGCAGATGAGCAGATGGATTCAGTATTAGGACAGATGAAAAGGTGGTTCAGCAGTGAGACAAACGAGCATGGGGGTACGACGGTGGAGCAGATGTGCAGGGAGGTACAGTGGTGAAACAGATTTGCAGGGGGGTAAAGTGATCTGAGGTGTGAAGTTGCAGGATTTGGGGCCGATCTGAGGCCTGGGAGTGCAGGATGACAATTTATCACTTGAACTCAATTAGTTTACAGCCTTTACTTTATAAAAAAAAAATTGTGATTGAGAGTGTGAAGTTGACATTTTTTGTTATAAAATCGGCAAGCTCAATTTCTTTGAAAACATTTTTCTGCACACTGCACTCAAAAGGTTGCCTACCCCTGGTCTACTATAATCTATCTATTGTTGCCATCTGTGACCCAATTAAACATTTAAAACAATGTAATTATTTTGCAGTTATAGATGACAGCCACTTAATTTTCCTCTCCTTGTTTAAATGACTGCAGGATTTGCATTGTGTATCAAAATGCAAACATCTTTTACATTTTGGATTTATTGCTGTGTCACTGCTGGAGAGATTTACCCTCCATATTTGTCCTGGCTATAACAAATCTGTGCAATCCAACTTCTAAGATTTAGTAAGTAATATAACTACTTAAAGTGGTTGTAAACCCTTACAGACCACTTATACCTACGGGTACGTCATATTAAGGCTTACCTGTAGGTAACCCTTAGGTAATATTTACTAAAACAAGGTTTAGGAGATATTTGCAGAAAAGACAGCACCGATGTCTATGGCGCATGCGCGCTGTAGACAACGGCGCAGGCACACTGAGCATGCCGTTAATGAATGGGACATGCCAAAGAACTGGACATGAATGGGACATGCCAAAGAGCTGGAGCCGCGATACCCGTAAGTCACTCCGGGTATCATGGCGGTGACGGAGGAGGCGAACGAGGATGGCTGCGGGGGCTTCGATCTCAGCTAAGTACTTCATAATGAGCTAGTATGCTAGTATGCTATGCTAGTTTTCGGCTAACATCACTCAGCTGGTCCAGGCTCAGGAAAGTTCCTGACCGTATGGACAGGATGCACCCAAAAACCTGGACTGGCACCTGGCTCAGTCTCTCAGGGATTCACAGAGGGCCTGAGCAAGACCCTCCTGCCCCCCCCCCCCACAGCCCAGGGCTTCAGTGAGTGTTGGAGGGGAGAGCAGAGATCCACCAACTGACAGTCACGGCTCTCTGCTCAAAGTGGAGGGGTAGAACTGAGCGATCAGTGGTGTTTGACTGCTCAGTTTTCACTGCAGAGACGGTGGGGGACAGATGCAGCTTTGGATCAGGTGAGTATAAAGCTGCATTCACACTATAACGCAGCGTATTTTGCCACGATTTGTAAACTTTTTTTTTTTTTTTTTTTACAAAACATTTACATTGATGTCTATGCCGAACGCCGAAAGCCGCCTGAAAAAAAAGGTCCGGGACTTGTTTTCAGGCGGCAGGCGTATGGCGTTTCTGCGTTTGGCGTGAGATGTGAACCATCTCATAGACAACAATGTAAATTCGCCCCTCCAGCGGCACGAGCGTTGGGCGTCGGGCGTAAATACGCCTAGGTGTGAATGCAGCCTTAATTATTTATTTTTTTATATCCCAAACTTCTCTTTTAAACAGATACCTAAAATAAAGGATTAAATGCAAAGAAGAAGGTAGATCATCACCTCTCCTGCTGCCCATGCTGCTGATCTCTGCAGTACTAAGAAGAAATTGCCCACATAAGTATCTTCAGAAACTGACCCTTCGTATTCCTATTCCCCCTCTACTCTTAGTGGGTCAATGTCCTATATTGATGCAGGGGTCAGGGGGAGAAATCAAAGAGTGCAGATTGACATTCCCAGGAGTGTTGACTTTTGAAGGATCTTCAGCGGGGCCAATTATTTTTGTTTCCACCAGCAGCTTGGACAGCAGCAATACATAGCATCTAATCTGAATATATCCTCTACCAGTCTTATTTCAACAAAGTGGTTTTTGGTTATTATGGGTTACTTTCTACATTTTAAAATATTAACTTTTTATTGAATAAGGCTGATAATGTGTATTGTATATTCATGTAAAGAAGGATAGATATACTACCATGGAAGAATATTCCTGTTCAAAAATGAAAATATTATTGGACAACAGCCATTACATTCCTGAGGTATTCCAATGAAAAATGTTCATTTCTGGGGTTAAACTATTTCTTATGAAACCAAAAGTAGAATCATAGGTTATTTGTTTCAATGATTGATCTTTTTTTATTATAAAACAATCACTGTATTAAAAGTGATGTTAATATAAGCCTGAACCCACACAATTTCTCTGTCTTTGAAATAAATATGTACAATATGCGGACTTGAAAGCAGACAATGATAATTATCAGTACAATTCTGGCTGGCAGAGAAGCCACAGCCCCTTTTTAAATAGGAAATGAAAATTAGAAACATATTTGTAGCAGTATGGCCTGTGGTGTAACGTAGTCTATTGCGCACTTGGTGACAATATTTTATTGATAAATGAAATGAAGGCTCATGTATTTTAGCCATATTGCCTCGGTCATAACTCTCAAACACTTTGAAAAAATGACCGATATTCTGCAATGATGGAAATGCGCTGAGTTTTTGCCAAGTCTTTGTCGTGGGGCCTGGATTCATTTTTTTTTCTACAGAAAACTATTTCCAAAAGTCCAAATGTATTAGTGAAATTTAAAGTGAAGTTTAAAAACACACTGGGAATCCTATACAAACGTGTTGTGTCTCAACAGGCTTGTAGTATGTGTGTGTGCGTACTTTAAAAATCACATCTAATTAGTGAGATCTGAAACAAAACAGAACAAGTTCGTGAGAATAGCTTTAATTTTAACACATGACTGAACTGGAATGTATAGCAGAAACTGTAAAAAAGTATATGGAGCCCAAGCGTGAGGTAGAGGAGTACTCCCCAAATTGTCTGAAGAAGAGAGGTGCTTCTATGTTATTACTGCTAATGGTCCCTTAACCACTTCCAGACCTTAGGTGTTTTTCAGATTCGGTGTTTGCAAGACTAAAACATTTTTTTCTGCTAGAAAATTACTTAAAACCCCCAAACATTATATATTTTTTTTTTCTAACACCCTAGAGAATAAAATAGTGGTCATTCCAATACTTTTTGTCACACCGTATTTGCGCAGCGGTCTTACAAGCGCACTTTTTTTGGAAAAAATTCACTTTTTTGAATTAAAAAATAAGACAACAATAAATTTGGCCCAATTGTTTTATATATTTTGAAAGATAATGTTACGCCGAGTAAAATGATGCCCAACATGTCACGCTTAAAAATTGCGCCCGCTCGTGGCATGGCGTCAAACTTTTACCCTTAAAAATCTTGATAGGCGACGTTTAAAAAATTCTACAGGTTGCATTTTTTGAGTTACAGAGTAGGCCTAAGGCTAAAATTATTGCTCTCGCTCTAACGATCGCGGCGATACCTCACTTGTGTGGTTTGAATACCGTTTTCATATGTCGGCGCTACTCGCGTATGCGTTCGCTTCTACGCGCGAGCTCGTCGGGACGGGGCGCTTTAAAAAAAAATTTTTTTGCTTTTCGCATTTATTTTTATTTATTTTAGAATTTTTAACACTGAAAAAAAAAAAAAAAAAAATTATCACTTTTATTCCTATTACAAGGAATGTAAACATCCCTTGTAATAGAAAAAAGCATGACAGGTCCTCTTAAATATGAGATCTGGGGTCAAGAAAACCTCAGATCTCATATTTGGGCTTAAATGCAAAAAATAGAAAAAAAATAAAAAATGTCATTTTTTCAAATGACCAAAAAAAAAATTTGTCTCTTTAAGAGGCTGGGCGGGACTGACGTTTTGACGTCACTTCCGCCCAGCCGAGCTATGGGGACGGGTGAAGGAGATTTTTCCTTCAGTCTCGTCCCCGCTCACCAGCCGACAGCATCCGATCGCCTCCGCCGCTACCGACGGCTCCGGTAAGTGGCGGAGGGCGCGGGAGAGCGGCGGGAGGGGGGGGGGCCCTTCTCCCGCCACCGATAACGGCGATCTCGTGGTGAATCCGCCGCGGAGACCGCCATTATCGGATTCCAGACCGCGCACACTAAAGATGGATACCTCGGTTGTGACAGCAGCTGCTGCCGTTACCGAGATATCCGTCTTTAAAAATAGGACGTACATCGTCGTGCGCAGGTCTGGAAGTGGTTAAAGGGGTTGTAAAGACAAAAATATTTTCCTCTTAAATTAAAGTCTGACAGTAGCTGATAAAGTAAAAAGTAATGTTTTGCATTATAACTAGTTTGATACCTGTTGAAATCGAGCTGTTTTATTCACTCCTGAATCATTATTCTCACTGACTTCCTGGTTTGCGGTGCGCATTCATTCTTGCTACATCACGGCCTAATGGGAACTACAGTTTCCATTAGGCTTAGCCTCCATGCCTGTGAGGGATAAGAGAGCATCTTCACGCAGGGCTGTAGTCATAGGGAGGGGGTGAGCACATTCTGCTTTCCACCATGCAAAACGGCTCAGATGCTGGTGGAAAGCAAGAAGAGGAGAGACAGGAAATGGCATTTTCAAACCTGGATTACTGTATTTTGGAGGTCAAAAGGATAAACGAGGTAAGTGATATTTAAATGCTCGTGCTTACAGCAATCAATTGATCTAATAAAAAACAAACCTTTAGTGTTCCTTTAAGAAAGGTTCCATTGTCTATGCCAATTAGCAATGTACACATTTGTGTGACCCAACTTAGGGTCAATCCAAACTGCTAAGGAATGTCTTCCATCACAACAATGTTTTGGCTTTTGTCCTCAGTATCAGAAATGGCCCATGGTTCTATGGCACAAATTCTTTACAACACTGCTGGAGTCCAACCCCACAGTCTGAAGTAGTACAACTCAGCATTGCATTACTGGTCTGTTGAGGAGCTTCTCTAAAAAAACATATTGGGGTTGAGAAACACTTTTCACTCCGTAAGAAAATTTGCCCTAGAGCAGTGATGGTGAACCTTGGCACCTCAGCTGCCCCCGCCCCCATCCTCGGTGAGGGAATCAGGAAGTGAAGCATTGCAGCTTCACTTCCCAGTTCCCTACTGCGCTTCGGCTAGTCGCGCTGCGCGTCCTCACTGGTCCCTGCTGTCTTCGGGACCTGAGTGTTTCCCAGAAGACAGAGGGGGGGGGGTGACGTAACCCCTGCAGGAGTCTATGCCCGGAAGTGGGTGCAAATACCTGTTTTATACAGGTATCTGCACCCCTCTGAAAGGTGCCAAATGTGACACCGGAGGGTTGCAAAAAGAAGAGGTTCCATTTTTGTGTGGACCTCCGCTTTAAAGGGGTTGTAAAGGTTTTTTATTTATTTATTCCTTTAACTGCTTGCCGACCAGCCGCTGCAGTTTTACGGCAGCAGTTTGGCTGTGCTGGGCGAGAGCACCTAGATCTATGTCATCTCTCCCAGCAGCAAATAGGGGCGCACGCGCCCCCCCCAGCACGCTCCTGACTGCCGCGCGCGTGCCTGACGGTCGCGATCACTGCCGGGCACCCATGATCGCTCGTTACAGAGCGAGAACTGGGAGCTGTGTGTGTAAACACACAGCTCCCGGTCCTGTCAGGGGAGAAATGCCTGACCGTCTGTTCATACAATGTATGAACAGCGATCAGTCATTTGCCCTAGTGAGTCCACCCCCCCTACAGTTAGAACTCACCCAGGGAACATACTTAACCCCTTCCCCGCCTCCTAGTGTTAACCCCTTCCATGCCAGTGGCATTTTTATAGTAATCAATGCATTTTTATAGCACTGATCGCTATAAAAATGCCAATGGTCCCAAAAATGTGTCAAAAGTGTCTGAAGTGTCCGCCATAATGTCGCAGTACCGAAAAAAAATCGCTGTCATTACTAGTAAAAAAAAAAATATTAATACTGCAGTGTGGCTGCCCATTTTGGATACATTCCCCATCTTGGCTTCGCCCCTTGCCCTTTTGGTCCCGGCTCTGTTTGTGGTTCTGGCTACCTGCTAGATCCTATTTTTGTTGACGGACTATACGTGGGTTTGATGTCCTTTAGAGGAATTCCTCTTTGATTGGCTGTACTAAGCTCTCCTATAAGCTGCATATTGATGGTACGCCTGCGATCTTAAATGTCCCTGGTGCAATTGGATGGCTAACGATCATTCCGATTAATGAAATATGTAATATTTTTGCAATTAAACGTATACTTTATATGTTTTTTTAATGTATTCTCCTTACGTATTTTATTGTATTTTTGTAATTAAAAGTTTATATTTTTCTAAACCCTATGTTTCTGTCTTGCCTTAAAAGTCCGCCTTGTCACTGCCCTTAGCAGTAACCCTTCCCACCTTCATCACTCTTTGCCTGATCATCACTGGGACATGAACAACTCTTTTGTTTTTATTTGCTTCGATTTTACCATTATGCCACGTACACACGGTCGTTTTTTGTGATGAAATAAAACGACGTTTTAAAAAACGTCATTTAAACTGATCATGTGTGGGCAAAACTTTGCTTTTTGTCTTCTGAAAAACGACCAAAAAAAATTCGAACATGCTTCAATTTTTTATGTCGTTTTTCAAAATGTCGTTTTTTGTGTCATTTAAAATGATAGTGTGTGGGTAAAACGACGTTTAAAACGACGTTTTTAAACCTGCGCATGCTCAGAAGCAAGTTATGACGCAAGCTTGGATGGAACAGAGTGCCGTCATACGTGCTGAACGTGACCGCGCTTTGCTAGAGCATTTAAAAAAAACGATGGTGTGTAGGCAACGTAGTTTTTTTAAAATGAAGTTTGAAAAACGTCGGTTTTTTTTTCATGAGAAAAAACAACGTTTTTTTACAAGACAAAAAACGACCGTGTGTACGCGGCATTAGGCAATTTGAACAATTTTTTCAAAATGCCACCCAATGCAGTGACACAACACACCTTTTATGAACCTGCATTGCAATACACAACAATGCATGGCAAAGCACTACTATGTGTTGTGATGTGCTGCCTCAGCATAAATGGGTTTTATGGCTTAAAGCGGAGGTTCACCCATAGAGAACACATTTTCCCCTTAGATGAATGCTCGTTTTGTCTAGGGGAATCGGCTAGTTGTTTTAAAATATGAGCAGTACTTACGGTTTACGAGATGCATCCTCTCTGTCGCTTCAGGGTATGGGCTGCGGGACTGGGCGTTCCTATTTTGATTGACAGTCTTCCGAGAGGCTTCCGACGGTCGCATCCATCGCGTCACGATTTTCCGAAAGAAGCCGAACGTCGGTGCGCAGGCGCAGTATAGAGCCGCACCGACGTTCGGCTTCTTTTGGCTACTAGTGACGCGATGGATGCGACCGTCGGAAGCCTCTCGGAAGACTGTCAATCAAGAAGGAACGCCCGCTACCCGAAGACCCATACCCGGAAGCGACGGAAGAAGATGCAGCTCGAAAACGGGTAAGTACGGATCATATTTTAAAACAACTAGCCGATTCCCCTAGACAAAACGAGCAGGAATCTAAGGGAAGAAGGTAAAAAAATAAATAAATGGGTGAACTCCCGCTTTAAATTCATTTTTAGGTCTGTTGTGATGCATTGGCCTACATTTGAACACTTTGCACTGAACCATTCAAGTGTAAATAAGACTTAAAGCGGGGGTTCACCCTAAAAAAAAAAAATCTAACATTACATCCAGCATTCTAATGACATTTACAGTATGCAGGTCTTTTTTTTTTTTTTGCCGTACATACCGTTATATTGTGCTTTTCTCCCCGGCTTCTGGGTTCTGATTCCCGTGGGACTGGGTGTTCCTATCCCTGGGTTAGATGATTGACGTGTTGTGAAAAAGTTCCCAAGTTACCATTGAAGTAGGGCTCTATCAAGTCTATAGGGAATTACTGCACAAATGACAATGCTGGCCAAGATTTCAGCAATAAGACTGTAAACACAATGGGAGGCCACCAGTATTGGAAAGAGGTAAGTAAGCACCTGGGTAGGGGCTGTTTAGCCAAGAATAGTTCTTCAAGTGATATGATAAAAATACTATTGTTTCTCTAGGTTTACGAATTATAGAAATTTTTATCATTATTTGGCTTTTGGTCAGCTCTGTCTATTTTTGTCACCTCCATAGCACAATAAGGTGCAACAGTTGTTAATAAATTGTCGTGGAATAGAAACAGCTGTAGGATACAACTTGCATTTCATTTTATTACATTTGTTGTTTCAGCTGTTGTGATAAACCGCAGGGTCAGATTAGAATGTATTGTGATTTCATGATGCATGTGTTATAAAATATGAAAGAGAACCAGTCAAGCTGGTTCTTATGCAACAATCTTTAGTGTTAAATTGGTATAATTTTCAAGGATTATGTATGAAAGCTACTTATTTATTCTGTTACACACACTTTAACATTGTCAGAGGTTGGAGGTCACCTAAAGTCTGAAAGTTCTTATGTGTCAACTGCCTGGCTTCAAACACTGGGGATTGATTTACTAAGAGCAAGGCTCAGTTTGTACGGGATTTTTGCAGTTTTGCATGGAATACCCATTCTTGTGCAAGGAAAAATAAAACATAGTTGGATGATGGAAGTCAACCGAACTTCACCTTTTTCCTGAAATTCTGCGGCAACTTTCCTTGCAAAGTGAACAGTCTTTTTGCACTTTCAAGGATTTTTAGTGTACTGTGTGTAGGTTCAGACAGCAATTGATGCAAGCTGAGATGTCAAACAGAGTAAGTAAAGTGGAAGTCCATGCAAAAACTAAAATCCCTGCATCTATAGACACCACGGATCTAATACTAACCTCTCTATCCCTGTAAAGAATAAGGCACTGATGCGTTTTTCAGGAGCTTTAGCACTAAAAATAGCGCTGCTATGCCCTCCAGCGCACTTCCTGCGCCCAGTGTGAATGGGGCCTAAATGAGTATACATACCTTTTTGGAAGCTGATCTGACCCTCTCCGATTGAATCCCACGCTGAGCTGTCAGCCATGGCTTCACTGTAGAGGTGGGTGCAAAGGAGACGGATGGCAACGGAATCCCCATAGTGACTCTATGAGTGATGTCACTTCCTATTAATTTCACAGCCGTTGTCGGCCGTGTCCTCTGGAGAGCTTCCGCCGCTGGAGATCGGGTCAGAGATGGTCAGATAGGTTTTTTAAAGAGGTATGTCTACTCATGTATTCTTTACAGGGAAATAGAGGTTAATGTAGATACCTGTAGCTAGATTCAGGTAGAGTTAGGTCGGCGCATCAGTAGATACGCCGACCTAACTCTGAATCTGCGCCGACCTAAGTTTAAGTGTATTCTCAAACAGAGATACACTTAAACCTATCTAAGATACAACGGCTTGCGCCTTCCTATCTTAGGGTGCAATATTTAGGCTGGCGCTAGGTGGCACTTCCATTGCGGTCGGCGTAGAAGATGTAAATCACTAGATACGCCTATTCACAAACGTACGCCCGGCCGACGCAGTACAGATACGCCGTTTACGTAACGCTTTATCAGGCCTAAAGTTATTCCATGTTATAGATGGAATAGTAATGTTAAAGTATGGCCGCCGTTCCGGCTTCGAAATTCGTAAATTTTACGTCGTTTGCGTAAGTCGTCCGTGAATAGGGATTTACGTCGTTTACGTCCACGTCGAAATCAATAGGCCTGTGCCGCAATGCACGCTGGGAACTGTAGGCGCCCGGCGCATGCGCAGTTCAAGAAAAACGTCAATCACGTCGGGTCAAGCCTCATTATCATAAAACACGCCCCTCAGACAAATTTGAATTATGCGCCCTTACGCCCGCCCGCTTTAGGCTACGCCGCCGTAACTTAGCAGGCAAGTACTTTGAGAATCAAGTACTTGCCTCGCTAACTTACGGCGGCGTAGCCTAAACACGCTAAGCTACGTCGCCGCAAAGTTAGGACACCCTACGTGAATCTAGCTACTGGTGTCTATAGATGCAGGGATTTTAATTTTTGCATTGACTTCTACTTTAAATGTGGGTGAAAATATAAATCTTATAAGAAGCCTGTACAAATACAAAAGATGTAAACTGCATGCGATAGAAAAACATTTTTAACCACTTCCCGACGGCCGTACGACTTTGTACGGCCGCAGGGTGGCTCTACATCTCTGGGAGGCCGTGTTTTTACGGCCAGCGGACGCGCGCGCCTCCTGGCGGAGGCGCGCGCGCGCTCGCCGCATCGCTGAGATGCCGATGCGAGTGCCTGGCGGCCGCGATGTCCGCCAGGGACTCGCGATCGGCGGCTACAGGGACAAGACGTGGAGCCCTGTGTGTAAACACAGAGCTCCATGTCCTGTCAGGGGAGAGAGGAGACGGATCTGTGTCCCTTGTACATAGGGACACAGCATCGGTCACCTCCCCCAGTCACCCCCCTTCCCCCACAGTTAGTAACACAATTCAGGGTACACATTAACCCCTTCCTCACCCCCTAGTGTTAACCCCTTCAATGCCAGTCACATTTATACAGTAATTAGTGCATATTTATAGCACTGATCGCTGTATAAATGTGAATGGCGCCAAAAATGTGTCAAAAGTGTCCGATGTCTCCGCCATAATGTCGCAGTCACGAAAAAAAAATGCTGATCGCCGCCATTAGTAGTAAAAAAAAATAATAAAAAATAATAATTCTGTCCCCTATTTTGTAAGCGCAATAACTTTTGCGCAAACCAGACGCTTCTTGCGATTTTTTTTTTTTAACAAAAATATGTAGAATAATACGTATCGCCTAGACTGAGAACAAATTATTTTTTAAAAAAAAATTGGGCAATTTATTATAGTAACAAGTAAAAAATATTGTTTTTTTTTCAAAATTGTTGCTCTATTTTTGTTTATAGCGCAAAAAATAAAAACCGCAGAGGTGATCAAATACCACCAAAATAAAGCTCTATTTGTGGGGAAAAAAGGACGTCAATTTTGTTTGGGAGCCACGTCGCATGACCGCGCAATTGTCAGTTAAAGCGACGCAGTGCCGGAAGCTGAAATTTCACCTGGTCAGGAAGGGGTATATGTGCCCAGTAAGGAAGTGGTTAAGTTCTGGATAGAGTGAGAAAGGGTCAGAAACATTTTTATTACTCTCTGTGTCCCAGCTGGGGAGATTCCCCTGTTAGTTTGTCCTAATAACCAGACAGAAAGTGAGGGGAAATATAACATCTTACAGTTGTCAGCAGAACAAGGGGTGAGGATAAATCTTGCAAGTTGACAAACGTTCTGATGACAACTGTCTAAGATGGAAATCCCCCTCACTGTTCTGATGACATTTGTCTAGAGTGGATTTCCCCTAGTTGTTCTGATGACTATTGTCTAGGATGGGAAGTGAAGGGAAATCTTCCCAGCTGAATACTAACAGCACAAAAAAACAAAAACGGTAATGATAATTAAACATAATTATCACTTGTTTATGATAGTGCCTGCTCAACTTCATCCTATAACTTAAGGAGAGGGGAAGGATATGGTTATGATTGTTTGAAGGGCTTATCCCCTTTCCTTTCATACTACAAGTACTTGTTTTTAGCTGAAATGTGTACAAAACTAGAGCTATGGGACGGACTTTGTAACGGCATCAGTACAGACGAAAGTTATAAAAATATATACAAAAGTTTATTGCCTATAAGATTAAAAACAATGTCCAGATGAAAATTCATACAAACAAAAAATGCAGGTGAAGCAAAGTAGAAGAATCTCCATTCATGAAAGAAGCACTGGAACCCAGAAGAGTCTCTACGCGTTTCAACTTACAGAGGCTTCTTTAGGGGTTCTTTTAAGTAATACAATGAACAGATCTCTACAAAATAAACATCAATCAATAAAGTACAGAAATAGCTTACATGTACTGTATGTAGCATATGCATATAACTCACTATGTGTGGATTGCAGTATAGATATGTGCAGACACCAGGATATCTCCAGGAGTTCCAACAGCCAGAGAGCAATTCAAGGGACAGTAACCTGACGTGTAATAGACGCTTGGTAAATATCTAGTATCATGCCCAACAGTGAAAACGAAAAAAAAAAAATTAAAAAACATGCACCTTACTACTAATAGTAGGTCAGATAGCATAAATATCTTATATAGCACATATATGGACAGTTGTGGAATAAAAATATGGTGCAAATAACTGCCAAGGACACTTACTTGATAATGGATGAACTTGATATATATACACAAGCATGCAGTTATAAATACTGCTAGGAGGTAG
Organism: Rana temporaria; assembly: GCF_905171775.1. Lineage (NCBI taxonomy): Eukaryota > Metazoa > Chordata > Amphibia > Anura > Ranidae > Rana > Rana temporaria. The sequence goes on from NC_053490.1 coordinate 402,990,950, forward strand.
GAACATGGAAAGGGGGCCAGTGGAAAATGCCACACAATTCCTTTCAGGCACAGGATCCTTCTCCTTATGAGCAGAGGTAGTAAATAATAGGCACCCTTTAAAAATCAAAAAGTGTGCAGAGGAAATAACTATTATTACCTAAATTAGAAAGCCAAATGGGGAAATATAGATGGTCAAAGAGTGACACTAATATAAAGTGATACCAAGAACAAGACCACAGAGCTGGCTTACCCCAAGAAAGCACTCAAACAAAAATGTCTTCGTTTTGTATTCCTTTTGGGATGTGGCACCATTGCGATTAGGCAGTCTGGGCATTCTGATAGACTTTCAATTTAGCTGGAATGTGGCAGACCTCCGACGCCTCTGGCAGCCCTGTCCTCTCCAGCCTGTCTCTGTAAACACAGAAGCTGATAGAGGAAGTTTTCTGCACTACTCACTTCCTGCACTGGCTTCAGTGTTTACCAGTGAAAGAATGCCTCTTCGAGCAGCTCAGGCATGCTAATGAGCCTCCAGAATCACTGTTTTTTTCTGGCACTTTCATGTGAATGGTGGAAGTGTTCTGTATTGTGTGGGTGTGTGGGGGAAAGCTCTGTATTGTGTGTATGTGTGTGTGTGTGTGTGTGTGGGGGGGGGGGGGGGAGCTCAGTACTGGGGGGGGGGGGGTTCAATGAGATTTTATGGTGGGGAGGGTAGGGTTGTAAGTACCTGCACCTATTCTCTGAGAAAAAACAAGCCTGCCAACCACTATATATTATTGATATCCCATATTCATTTTTGCAAAGCTCCTGGCAATATCTTGTTCTCATCTCTGTTTTCTGAACTATAGGAAGGAAAAGAAAGGGACAATTAGGTGCTTGGAGGATCCTTATGCCTTGTACACACAATCAGAATTTCCGATGAAAAAAGTTTAGAAATACAACATGTTGTATTTTTTTCCTATGGAAAAAAATCCTATCGGAAATTCCAATCGTCTGTGTGGAACTCCGACGGAGGAAAAACCATGTATGCTCAGAATCAAGTCGAAGCATGCTCGGAAGCATTGAACTTAATTTTTCTCGGCTCGTCATAGTGTTTAACGTCACTGCGTTTTGAACGGTTGGAATTTGGTCTGACAGTGTGTATGCAAGACAGCTTGAACGGAATTCTGACAGAAAATTCCATCAGATTTTATCCCATCGGAAATTCTTTCGTGTGTACAGGGCATTACTCCAGTAGTGTATTTAGGTTTTGTGCTGCCCTAGGCCTGACTAAACTCATGCACCCCCTAATTTAAATATGACCCACCCCTTTCTTTCAAGACCACACCCCATGCTGTTTAAGACCCACCCTGAAATTTTTGAGTGGGGGCTGGGGGGCAATAAATTCTCTTAATTTGCATAGATTTTCTCTCACTTCCTGTTTGGCTATGGGGCAGGAAGTGAAGGGAAGTCTCTGCAGTGGGACAGGGATGGTAAATACAAACTGACAGGAGCTATAGCCCTCCCTTACACTACCCAAAATGAAAAAAAAAATGTTGCCTATAGTTCTACTTTAAGCACAAATTTCTGATAATTTGATGGAGAGGACTAAGAAGATATAACCATGCCTATGGTGCAGCAGAAAACAAAACATAAGCAGCGCCCCCCCCCCCCCCCCCCCACAGTTGCGGAATGTCAACCACTGTATACTGGAATCAGTGTGGCCTCTTTATGGGGGCGCTAGACTAATTTGCTTCTCAGTCCAGTCCACCTTATAAGACTGGCACTACACTAACAGTGTAGCGCAAGCCAGCGGGGACTCTTTCCGTGCTGCCCCCCTGCAAAGTGCTGCCCTAGGCCTTGGCCTTTTTGGCCTAAGCCAGGATACAGCGTTGCATGTATTTATGTTTGCCAGGAGTTCAACTTTAATAGATCTGCAATGGGTTTAATGTTTGCTCTGTTGTCTGGAACTCAGGGGAAGATGGAGACTTTTTGAGACAGACTTAATTTTCTGATATCAGCTCATACCTTTATGTAACATTACTGTATGTCCAAAAACAAAACGTAGACACTAGTTGAATACATTTCAGTTAGTATATACCGTATATGTATTTTTACTTTTTGTATAGCCTGAAGTTGTCGCTAAGCTCTGTATGATTTTTTTAACAAATTTCACTGTTATGTTTTACAAGTGCATGACATTTACATCTTACCATCATGGACCAAATGTGTGTATACATTTTCTTCACAATATATACAGGATATTTACATAAGCATCTATAACATTAGCATTGTTTGTAAGTGGTCTGTCAGCTTTCACAAATACATTTCTATACATTTCAAGACATTTAACAACAAAATAGACCACACAAAAGAAACAAGCTAATGTCTAATACAGAGTCATATAGTAGTGCATTTTAAACAATATACAGTACAAGTAAAATAAACTCATCTCTTTGAATTTTGAGAATTCCTCATCGATTTTATATATATATATATATATATATATATATATATATATATATATATATATATATATATTATGTTCTGCCCGTTTCAAAAGAATGAAGTCAGCAGCGGAGGTGGTATTTTTAAGAATAGTACTTTGCCATTATTATTTTTGGCTGTAGTCAGTAACAGAGTTTTGATAAGTGGTGCTCTTTCCTTGGTATCTTTGACAATGATTAGAATATGTTGTAAGTCATTAAGTCTGGACAAATTATTAATGCATTCTGTTATATAGTAACAATAGCAAAAATTGTGTCTGCTTACTAAACATTGGAAACGGAGAGAGTGGAATTAATTAGTGATTGAAGTAAGGACACTGGGGTTATATACTAACTGTGTGCAAAATCTGGTGCAGCTGTGCATGGAAACCAATCAGCTTAATTTTTTTTTTTTTTTGTCAAAGCTTAATTGAACAACCTGAACTATTTGCTCCCACTTCCGGGCATAGATCACCACGGTGATCACAGTGACCTACACCACGTCCGGTGCCTACTTCGCCCCCCCCGTCTTCTGGGAGACACACAGGTCCCAGAAGACAGCAGGGACCAGTGGGAACATGCAGCGCGAGCCGCGCATGCGCAGTAGGTAACCAGGAAGTGAAACCAGAAGGCTTCACTTCTTGATTCCCTTACTGAAGATAGCGGCGCCTCCACCTGAGAGCCGAGGGAGAGATTGGCTTCGGGTGCCGACATTGCGGGCGCCCAGGACAGGTAAGTGTCCTAATATTAAAAGTCAGCAGCTGCAGTATTTGTAGCTGCTGACTTTTAATATATTTTTTTTCCGGCAGAACTCTGCTTTAAGGCCCTGTTCACACCTGAGCATTTTTCAGCTTGTAAATTGCTTAGCCCTGAAGCTCCAAAATGCCCAACAAGCCAAATCCCATTCATTTAAATGGCCCCTGTTCACATCTGAGTGTTCTGTCACCTGAAGCTCAAAAAAGTTCATGAGCTTCTTTTTGGCAGATTACAAGCGCTTTTGGCCCCATAGACTTCAATATAAACGCCTGATTTGAGAAGAAAAATGCTCGTAAAACGCTTGTGAAACACTCGTAAAGCGCTTGTAAAACTCTCAAATAGCAGCTCTCCATCTCTAATTTTCCCTCCCTCTCCTCCCCCTAGTGCTTTCTATTGACTAAACAAAATTGCCTGAAGCTGTAAAACGCTTGTAACACACTTCTAAATGCTTTAAAAAAGCTTGTAAAATGCTTAGGTGTGAATGGAGCCTAAAAGCTGATCGGCTACAAGGCACAGCTGCACCAGATTTTGCACTTTCCAGTTTCAGTAAGACTAGGTTCACGCACGTCCAGTGCGAATTTCCTCTCAGTTTTCACTGCAAATTTCCAAAAGAAGCTGTTCAGCTGCGATTTAGATGTAAAATTAGGATGCTAATTTTTGGAGCCAGCAGGTTAAGGAGCAGGCTGGAAAGAGGATGACTAAAAAAAAAATTGTGAAAAAAAGAGCGTGGGGGTCCCCCCAATCCACACGGGCCCTTTCGGTCTGGTATGGATTTTAAGGGAAACCCCAAGCCAAAATGTAAAAAAAAACAGTGTGAGGTCCCCCAAAATACATACCAGACTCTTATCCAAGCATGCTATCTGCCAGGCTTCTGAACCACACTAGGCCACATATCCTCAACCTTGGGTAAGGGGGGGGGGCACTTTGGGGCAGGGAGGACTGTATGCTTTGTGTATGGGTAGATGTTATTTTTCTGTTTGTAAAATATGGTTGCTACTTAGTTGTTACTGGGCTTTCCATTTTTGCCTTACCAATTAGGTTTATTTGTACAATGTCACATTTGCTTTGCCCAAAAGGGTTAGCATGGTTATTTAGAACAATACCTGATTGCAGAGAAAGCAAATGCTTATACACCCATACAATAACAATTTTCTGCCTTAAAGCTTATTAAGCCATTGTGATTTGTGTAAATTATGCTATTATTCATTTTCAAATAACATACATATAAACATGTCACTGTGCCAGTGCCAAGAGATTAATGACTCAAGAAAACACCACACACCAACATAATAGCCAACAGGACCATATTCTGTTTTGATATGTTTTGCACAAGGCACAATGGGCGAGATTTAGGAATAATTACGGCGGCAAGTTTACAGGCAAGTGCTTTGTGAATCAAGCACTTACGCCGAAAACTTGCGGCGGCGTAACGTAAAGGGTATAGCCTTTACGTTACGTTACGCCGCCGCAAGTTTTCGGCGTAAGTGCTTGATTCACAAAGCACTTGCCTGTAAACTTGCGGCGGCGTAGCGTAAAGCCGTCCGGTGCAAGCCCGCCTAATTCAAATGGGGTGTGTACCATTTAAATTAGGCGCGTTCCCGCGCCGAACGTTCTGCGCATGCTCCGTTAGGAAATTTCCCGCCGTGCTTTGCGCGAAATTACGGCGCCCCGACGTGTTTTTTGAACGGCGACGTGCGTAACGTACTTTCGTATTCCCGGACCTCTTACGCCAAAAAAAAAAATTGAAATTTGATGCGGGAACGACGGCCATACTTTAACATGGCTGGTCTAAATCTAAGCCATGAAATAGCAGGCTTAAGATTGCGACGGGAAAAAACCGACTAGCGACGATGTAAGAGAATTCGACGAACGCGCGTACCTTCGTGGATCGCCGTAAACAGCTAATTTGCATACCTGACGCTGGAAAACGACTCAAACTCCACAAAGCCGTACGCCTGTTGGATCTATGTCAAAAGCCGTCGTATCTTGGTTTGAAGATTCCAAATCAAGATACGCCGCTGCAAATTTGAAAATACGCTAGCGTATCAGTAGATACGCCGGCGTATTACTGCTGTGAATCTGGCCCTATATTACCAATGGAATGCCTGCCTTTACAAGAACATGAACACATGTTCACAGCATGCTTTTGCATTGTTTGAAAGAAAATTTGGAAGAACAGTGCACATCTAAACCGCCTCACATTATGACCAACATTCACTGCACTCCTCATAGAAAAAAAAGTTAGGCATACACCAGTTATACCTAATATCATTTATTAAAACTGTGCTACCAGCAGCCAAGTCCTCACTGCAGTATCCTCTGCAGTATCTTTGTTGCTAGTAAGTTTGGGTCTAGCCTTGTATCTTAGAATCATGATTTTATAAAGGGTTAGTTCACCTTTTTGACTTTTGCCAAAACCATCCCCAAGCTTTACAGCACCATCAGTATAGTAACAGAAAGTGCCCGATTTTGTTAAAGAATTAATATCGCTTTAGATAACTTTTTCTCATCCAGAAGAAACAAAATGTGATTGCACACGTTTGCATATAATATTTCCTCTCCCACACGCCCCTTCTCCTGACTTTTCTGACAAGATCAATGAACAACTATGGCCACTTAATCCTACTGATGAAGTCACGCCTATTGAGGTAACACGTATAGGAGCGGAGCTTGCAGTTTGCAGGCGTCATCCTGTGGCCATCTAACAGCTCGCAGGAACTGTTCATTACCTGTACAGCCCGCACTGCTTGAGTGCTATGCTTGTGAGTACATTGCATTTGTTTTTATCGGGCCTTTAAAAGTTTTAAAAAGAGAGCACTAGATCTTGCTATCCTTGTTCCTCTCTATATCCGATATCAAGGAGAGATTAAAGGCGCAGGGAGCAGACATAGTGGAGTGAGAGACACAGAGGAGCAGTATACTAGCAACACGTCAGATAGAGCCTTTGATTATCTCTAGTATGGACCTGCTGATTTTGACCTGCTGGTGAAACAGGGGTCAAAGTATGAGGTGAACGACCAGAGCACACTGGTGGTGGAGAGCACTTTCACATTTATGTGATCCTTTTGCACATTACGGTGGAGCAACACATTTGGATGATTGGAACAATTTGATATTTGGAACAAAATAATCTTTTTCAATACATTTTTTTAACAAAATAATATGGACTATTGTATGGTCACTGTCACAAGATTTTCAGTCACAGTATTTTTATATATCCTCTTATTTGTGGGTTATAGTTTATCTATATGATTATTATTAAAAAGATTTAGGTTTTGGGTATATAAATGGACAACTATCAGTCCATCCCCACATGCCAGGGTGCTAGGGATAACCCTAGACTCTGAACTTTCCTTTCAGAACCACATCCAAACCCTGTCCAAATCATGCCGATTCAAACGCTGCAACATAGGCTATCCCCCCTTCAGTCCATCATGAATGCTGCTGCCAGACTCATCCACCTTATCAGTGATTCAGTGTCTGGTACTCCTCTATGCCAATTCCTCCACTGGCTTCTGCTCACCCAGCAAATAAAATTCAAAGTACTAACAACAACTTACAAAGCCATCCACAACTCTTCCCCCAGCTACATCACTAACCTGGTTGCAAAATATCAACCAAACCGCTCTCTCCAGTCCTCCCAAGACCTCCTGGTCTCTAGCTTCCTTGTCACCTTCTCCCATGCCTACCTCAAAGACTTCTCCCAAGCTTCTCCCATGCTTTGAAAGCTCCCTACCCCCAAAAAAGTATGGGACTTTGAGTGAGGCAGGCAGAAACACAATATAGGAGTAAAGTTTTATTGGCATAAGTGTCAAAATACGCAACATTGTACATGAAAAGTAAATGCTCAAAGCATATACAAACACTCTAAAATAATGAGTGGAATGCATTACATACATATATCCATGATTGACATAACAAGCAAATATACTGTCAGGATAATCGTCTAAGGGGACTAGACACATAGGCTACACAGAGGAACTGACACCAAACAAAGGATATATGTATATTAAAGTGAAATGTATTTACAGTGAGAAATAGCAAACAATGAACATGACAAACACAGCAAACCATGATCACAGCAAACACAGAACTGTTTAACCTGAACAACTAACTAAATGTATATATATATATATATATATATATATATATATATATATACAGACCAAACGAGGGACAAGGGTACAAGGATTGCAAGGAAGGTGGATCACGGCTGGGAACAGAACAGAGGGAGGCAGGAGCAAGGCACAGACTAGATCAGGACAAGGCTAAGCAGCAAGGCAGGGACCAAAATCGTGACACGCCGGAGGAAGGGAGGAGAACCCCCAGGCAGCTGAACACTAATTAGCCTGATTGCAATAGCCTGCTGGGTCCTGGGAGACACCTGCTGGTGGGCACTGGAACTGCAGCAAACAGCCCAAAGCAGGAGCCACCAGCAGGTGAACTTAATCCTAACATATACATAGTACATGACTGTGATGGAATAAACCTTGTGATGTACAAAATCACTCGGGTTTAACATTCAATGAGATTTAAGTTTGTGGATTAGACCATCTGTTTCATAAAAACTTTCCCATAACATTTTATTCAGACCATATTTTATTATTATTTATAGATATTCCAGCATCCGCTCCTGATGAGTGGGATTATCGATGAAACGCATCGAGATTTTGAGGATGCAGTCCCCATTTCCATCATTGTTTTTATGGAAAATGATTTGTACATCACAAGGTTTATTCTATCACACTCATGTACTATGTATATTTGCTTCTCTGTTATGGCAATCATGTTTTACATTATGGTTATATGTGTGTAATGCATTACACTCATTATTTTAGGGTGTTTGTATATGCTTTCAGCATTTACTTTTCATGTACAATGTTGCGCATCTTGACACTTGTGCCAATAAATCTTTACTCCCATATTGTGTTTCAGCCTGCCCCACTGTCCCATTTTTTTTGTATCCTTTAATGAAAGTGCAGAGGCACACAGTGAGGAGATAAAGGGGAAAAAATGAAAGAGTATTAGGCCCTGTACACACGACCGAGTAACTCGACGGGCCAAACACATCGAGTTTCTCGTCGAGTTCCTTGTTAGGCTTGTCGAGGAACTCGACAAGCTTGCTTTGCGTACACACAGTCAAGCCAAAATCTCCTCATTCTCAAACGTGGTGACGTACAACACATACAACGGCAGGGGAAGTTCGATTCCACTGGCTAAACTCTTGGGGCTGCTTTTGCTAACTTCATGTGTTTGCTTGTTAAATAAAAGTTTGGTAAGAGACATTTGCACTTTTCAGTCTGTTACAGCTTTAAAAATGTGTTATCTCCATTACAAATGCTACTTTTACTCCCGTCTCATACTTTAATCTGAGCAAGCGCGGGTTTCTTAGCATACAGAGGTCCGAGTTTCTCGTTGAAAACCAGCCCGACCAGAAACTCGACGAGCCAAATCAGACTCCCGTCGACAAAATAGAGAACCTGCTCTTTTTTTGGCTCGAAGAGTTTCTCGACAGGTTTCTCGGCGAAAAGTGTACACACGACCGAGTTTCTGGGCAGAATACGTTTCCAATCGAGTTTCTGGCTGAATTCTGTCGAGAAACTCGGTCGTGTGTACGGGGCGTTACAGTTTTGCACCAAGTACCGAAGACAGAAACAGATGAGACGGAAAAATGTGAAGCTGGAGTTCGGCTTTACCTTCTCAGCAACAACATACACAAAACATAATCTGACCAGGACCAAACAACAGTACAACTTTTTTTATTACCTCTTATTATTATCACCCTGTTACAAACAAACACATTCAAAAGATCCATTTACATTGTTGCAGTACTTATACAATTTGATGTTGGTTCATGAGTCAGTAATGCATTTTATTGATAACACATGAGAAGTGCAGAAAAAGATAAATAGCCCACATCCTTTTAGAAGAAGATTGTTGATGGTTTCCTCTTTACTGTGAAAAATATGTATTTTAGTGTGCTGAGTGACTGACCTGCAAAAGCAATCAAAGCACTTAGCACTTTTCTCACTTGGAAAGAGATTATGTTTCATAAATTTCCATTTTTCAGGATCCTCTTCATTTTTAACATTACTTTATCCTCGGAGGTACGGACAGCACAGAGTGAAAGCGGCATGTGCTGACCTAAAAATCATGGCCTTGAACCCATAAAAAGAGCTGATGTTAGCGTGAAAAGTCTTGGAAATAACAAAATAGCATTTAATGTGAAATAAGAATGTCATGGCTCACACTGCAGATCTTTATTGTTGTTTTTATTGGAACAGCTCTCTTGATTATGAACAGTAGTTAGCATTGTTTTATAGGACACATAATTAGTAGGGGCCGTTCAGGTAATTAGCACTTCTTTAAGAAGAAATTGCCAAATGACAGACACTCTTTTTATTTGTACTTTAAATGATGGATCATGCATGTTTAATCAGTGTAGTAGAAATTCATACAAAATGTCTACTGCCTTTCCTTTACATGCTGTAAAAGATAATCCTGTTCATAAAACATAAGTTTGTTCCATTCCAAATGTCCTTCCAGTTGGCGTAATTCCTGCTTTTTTCCATCAGAGGTATGGAGTCAAAAACATTTCAGCACAGACACCATGAACTGATCCACTGTAGATCTTGAAATACAGATACATCAAATCTAAGAAAGCTTTTCCATCTGTTGTGAGGTTTTATGCCAGAAGAAAAATATCTTCACACCAAAAAGTCAAAAATGGCTATAAATAATTATGATGTGAAATATGACACATTTCATCAGTATTTTATATTAAGTATCCATATTCTGTGTTCTTCACAGGAAGACAAAGACCAGAAGATGACAAAAGCATAAAATATATAAATATGCAAGAATGGTTCAGAAATTAATGTAGAGTCTTAGCTATCGCATTCTGTTCTGATCTGTTTGAACACCATAAAGGAAGCTGTAACAAAGACAAATAATTACTCAAGTAGTCTCTGATGAGTTTCCATTGTCTGATTCCCAACATTGATTCCAGAGCTTGAGCTTATCTGGCTTTGCATCACATCACTGCTGTGCAAAATAGTATGTGGCAGAAGAGGCAAAGACAATCAGCTTTTATCTAAACATTAAGAAATATCCTAAATCCCAATTCTCATTTCCACTAAAGGCCCCCACTATATTTTTTAAATATTTTTTCTTGAGACATACCTTTTTTTCTTATGCCTTTGGTCCAATTGCTTGACATGCAGAGTCCTCCTCAGGGGAGGGCTGGCAGCCTTAGGCCTGGGGGGCAAGTCAAGTGGCCCATTGAACTGCCGAATCAGCTCACCATCCGTTGCCCATCTGTTTTTTCGATGCAACCTCACCAGTGCCTTTCAGTGCAGCCAACTCCAGTGCCCATCAATGCAGCCTGATCACTGGGACAGGTTACATGGGGTGTATGGGGGGGAGGGAATGATGGGCGTCAGCTAGGGGTGTCAGGGTCTCTCACCAAAGTGATCTCAGCTCAGCAGGTCCTTGCACGCCACGGTCTCCTGGAAGGGGGGGTAATGCTCCTGGTCCTGGGGTCAAGTTGCAGCCAGCGCCTAGTCCTGCAGCACTGCGTCCCTACTACCTGGCATTCCCTGCCTCTGTCTGTTTTCAAGAATCCAGTCCCAGGTAGTTGTAGTTTCCTCTGCGCTGCTCTGTTTTACAACCACCGGGAGCTTGAGCGTGGACTACAACTCCTAGAATGCAACAGCTAGTGGTCAGCACGACTTTCCATTTCCAGAATAAAAAATAAAATGGTAGCAGGCATTTTGAACATAAGTTAGGGTGGCCTGGGAGGCAATTGCCACCCTGCCCCCTGGCCCAGCCCTCCCCTGGTCCTTCTTGTCTGTCCTCTGGTGGTGGATGCTGGTTCTGAATACTAAAGAGAAAAATGCTCACATAATGCTGTGGTGATGCCATCTTTAGTATTGTGCTGTGAGCTCAGGAGAGCTTGATGACACACCTTCAGGGCACGTGTTCTAGAGGACCTGTGCTCACAGCAAGTGGTTTGATTGATACTGGGTGTCTAAAAAGGAGAAGTTTGTTTTTGAGGCTAGTGGACTTTAATAGTACTGTAATAATTGAAATACACATACATAAAACATAAAGTTTTATTGAGTCTAACATCAACAAGTTTAAAACCTACATTTAAGAAAAAATAATAATAATACCAGTTCACCAAGTCTTAATTATGCTGGCATGCTCAACATGTTTCGCGGAAGTTCACCGCTTCTTCAGGAGCTTTCGTTTGCATAATATTATCTTTTTACGAGGAACAGAGATACTGTATAGTACTATAAAATAGAAAAGAACAATACATTAATCATAACTGTAAACAGTATATAACATCACAAAAAGTGACAACATAGTTATAAGGTAATAGTGAGCACAGTGTCCCTCTCTGAAGGTGGTCAGGGCCAAATACTGGGTGTCATTCAACCCAGAGGAGGATTGGCCCTAGACACTGAAAGAGGACTCAGAAGGCAGGGTTGGAACATGGAGTTTATTGCTTGATGATTGTTTTTGTTATCCTGGGGATTGTGTGGAATAAAAAAAAGTTCAAATGGATATTGCTTGTAGATTTACTTTCAATTATAGCTTCATGTATGTTAAACAACTGTTTGATGTCAATGCATTTTTCTGAAATGGTTGTTTGTAAATTGGAAATTCTTTTTGATTGATATATCTAATTTCTTAATTTCTTCTTTTCGTTAGTAATTTTGAGCCAAAACTGTCACAGTGGTGATCATGCTCACTGAATTTATCCAGCATTTAAAGATTATTAAATATTTAACAACTATGTGTTGAATCTTCCAAAATCCGTGCCTTCTATGGCTATTCTTAGTATCAGTGATTTTAGCTATATGATTGTCCCCAAAAATATATGGTTCTTGTCATTGGTGTGTGCAGCCTATTGCATTAGGGTGTGCACCCCAGAGCACAAACATACATTTGTGTATATCAGCAGAGCAGTGGATAGTGTCAGTAGAGTAGAGACTGGTGTCAGTAGGGCAGTGGATGGTGTCAGAAGTTTTTTTATATTATTTTTGTATATTGTTTGCAATATAATTTTTTTGTTATTTGTTGACAATTTCTTTAGGAGCCCCATTGGGTGGCTTTGGTGAAATATCAAGGGTCTAAACAGACCCCTGATGTCTCACTGTTGAGACAGAGAAAGTGACTGAGTACAGAGCTTCCCTAGTCACTTTCTCTGCAGCCTTAGCTGCACTGGACAGTGAACAAATTGGAAGTGCTCTGTACTGAGCAGCTTAGTTCACTATGCTTCAGTTAGGAATGAACAGAGGAGTGATCTGTATAAATCACTTACTGTGTTCATTCAGAAAACGAAGGGGTCTGTAAAAGAAAATTGGCAGCACTGCAGGAGGAGATGGTTCTTGTCAATGGTTCAGTATCTTAGCTTCTGCATAGAACTGTGAAACTGGTAATGTTCAGGATGCTCAGATATTGGCTCCTTTTTTTCCAGTGTTGCTTGCAATGTAAGACTTCTGGAGAGTGCAGACACTCATTTTTGCTCAGGGTCATGTTGCAGCCTACAGTTTGCCTAAATCTTTCCCCTACTATGGAACACCAAAACAGATCAAAGTACAGCTTAAGAACCGCTGTTACTGTTGGGTGTCACAGTGGGCGCTGATACTGCGACAACTATATGAAGACAACTGTGTATCTTCCATCACATGGTTGAAATACATATAGTATATGACCTCTTACAATTCTGTATAGTTTGTTTTCTAATCCACATTTGAGAACCGGTATTCTGCAATATAATGTACTATTGTCTCCTTGAATTTAGATAAGCTTTAGGTATTTTTCATTAAAATAGATTGGATTAAATAGGAATAATCTGCTTACACTTGCACTTTAAATCGGTTTTATCGAGCATCAAGACTTGTTTTATGAAAATGTGAAAGTTTATGGCATTAAAGATATTCAAGAAACCATCTCATAAAAAGTGAGATGCATGTTTTAATGCAAAGATTTATTTTACTACTTCAGCCTCCCCATCTTCATGACAGAATGCAACTTCTGCTAACTTTATAGGTTTTGGTAATGGTTGATTTCCTTTGGCATTTCAAAAATGCTAAAAGCACAGTTGTTGGCATTTGGTTGCCAGAAATGGGTACTGGACTGATAGAAGACAGGGGGATTCAACAATCTGTCTTTACATACAGTATATACACACCACAGCCAATTTGAAGAATCTAAAGGTATTCACAATTGTCACACAATCCTAATGATCTTGTCAAAATTAAGCACACAAGGAAACATCTGTAAGAGATCAGTATACAGTGACATTACTTTGATCAGACTGGAAGGAAAAAATGGGGCCATCTCTTTTAATGTGTGGAAATATTGTTGTATAGAATAATGTTGGATGTAGTATATTTTTAAGGATCTAACCATTCTGGTCGCAAAGGTCATATAACCTCATTTATGGTGCTCAAATGTAGGTACCCTGCATTATTGAGGAAGTAAACCCTGATGCACTGTGGACATCGGAGTTCGTCTCTATTGTAAATAGCTACTAAACCGTGGAGGTTTAGGAGATATTTCCAGCACCTACAGGTAAGCCTTAATCTAGGCTTACCTGTAGGTAAAAGTGATTCTACAGGGTGTCCAACCACTTTAAGATGGAGTGTCCCAAATTGTTATGTCTGCTTTAGCAGCTGGGCTGTAGTCAGTCTTAGGCTGGGTTCACATATGTGCGATTTGGATGCGGGTTTCCCCAAATCCAATTCACATGACAGATGAGTGTGACCGGTTCTCAATGTAGACAGTTCACACAGGTCAGGGGCGGGGTGTTTGACTGCTTCCCCCTGCCTCTGGAAGAAATGTACATAGATTAGGCTCTGAGATTAGAATTATTCAGCCTGAATATTTATCAGGTTACAGCCAATCACTGGAAAGGTGTGTCCAGTAGGGGGCTCGAATGGAGATAAATAGTCACCGAAGAGCATCCCTGGAGAGTTCCAGAGGTGCATGGTTGCTGCTGTTAATCAGCCCATGGACCATACAACTGCTCTAAGAGGCTCCAGAAATCCCAGGATCAGATGGACTTTGCTTAGAACTGACTGCAAAACAGCACCGTCAGGGATCTGGTCCTGAGAGGTGCCATCTCACTCTTGGTTGTGTCCATAGGAAGCTGGAAATCAGCAGCTGTCCTGGGAACTTGTGAGCAATGACCCTAAATTGATCCTTGAGACTGTGTGTTGGAAAACTTCTTTGGATAGCAATCAGTGCTCCTTGTGCAAGGTAACTAGACAGCCAAAGGAATTGCCCCATGGCCCTCAGCTGTGATGTCTTAAGCCTCATACACATGATCGGATTTTCCAACGGGAATTGTGTGATGGCAGTCCGTTGTCGGACAATTCAAGCATTTCTATGCTCCATCGGACAATTGTTGGCAGATTTTCCACCAACAAATGTTGGATAGCATGCTTTCAAATTTTCCAACAACAAATGTGTGTCGTTGGATTATCCGATCGTGATTGGAGCTGATGTGAATGGACAGTTGTTTGAGTCATTGGTGGCATCTGCACTGTTTGGGAAGTAGCCAGTTAAGATCAGTGGCTTCCACAGGGGTAGCGCTACACCTGTTTTTACTATGGGACAAGAAGTGAAAAAATAACCTGACAAGGTTATTCTACCCTTCCTTATTCTATCCAAAATGATTTTTTTCTTAAAAAACAGCTTAGGCTTTTGTTACACTTGAAGCCTCAATGGAAGAGGCAAGGTGACACCCATGGGGGTGGGGGAGGTGAATTAAACAAAAAAAAATTAAGACATACTTTGTTTGAAATTTGTTTTAACTGGAGCAGTTACCGAGAGCAGCCAATCGGTTTTAAATTTTCAACTTCACAAGCCTTGTAAACATGACCTGGATTCTCGGAGGTATAAAGTCCACGGGAATCCTGATGGGAATGCCAAGAACCTGCTTGGTAAGTTTCCCCGTGTACACAAGGCCGGGTTTCCCGTCGGGAAAACTGTGAGGAAGAATACACATGTCCGGTTTTCCCGGCCAAAAGCTCTCCCTGCAGTTTTCCTGACAGGAAAACTGGTCATGTGTACAGGGCTTAATTCAATTTTCATTGTGTGGAAAAGTAGATGGTAGAAGCTGATTGGTTGTTATGGACAAGGACAACAGCTGAAACAGAACTTGTCCCAGGCACTTTTTATTTATTTCTCCAATGTAATTTTCAAGGTTTAATTTACACTTGCAAAGTGATTACATGTGATCGGCTGTGAATAGCTGCATGCAGCTAATCCCTGTTTGGTCTCCTGTAACTAAACGCAAATGACCCCATTTACAAGCATTAATGGGGACTAAGTAGCTTTAAATCAGGCACGCGTATAGGAATAAAACCCTTTCATTCAACATTATAAGAGGCCAAATGTGATGGCTGAATGCAGGTATACATTATTCAAGGAATACATTGCTATATTAATCTCTTTGCTAATAGCTCACCTATGGCAGCCATTCAGCAAGGAGTTTGATTACCTCTGATATGCAGGTAGGCACTAGAGGGATCATTTACCAATCTGTATATATAAAACAACAAGTAAAAAATATATTTCCATAAGTAAAAAATCTGAAAGTCACAAAAATAATTACTTTCAGTTAAATGTTACAATAATTACTCAAAAATATGAACTCGCTGAAAATATTCTATAATTCTCTTTAAATAAACAACACTTTAGAATCCAGATAGCTGAATACATACACAATGAAACCGCTCTTCATCAATGTCATTCACAGTTTATTTTAGATTCACATCTTATCCAATAGAGGAGAAGGAATAGCTTCACCCCTTAAATGCGGCTGAATTTTGGCTGCACTGGGAAAGTTCCATTCAAACACATTTTTATCCTTTAGCCAGTTATGTGTTCAAGTAAATATTTACTCTCCTTCTGTATTCCTTTATTTTCTAAAGGTATTGAATATGTGCACAATCGCAGTGATGACAAGGATTTCAAACAACAAAGAGCATGAAACCCCATCCATGGCCTGGTTTGGCTTTTTTAGATAAACCGTGAATATATTACCAGCTGTGAAATATGTTCCTGGTCTTTCTTGTGCTCTGCAGATTATCTGGAAATATACATTAATACATTGGGCAACTGTCCCAATGATAAACTTTTTTTATTTTGTGGACATTTAGTAATTTGATTTGAAAAACAACAGAGAGACGTTTAGATTCACAGCAAGAGATTCATATATCCAGCCACATCTTTGGAAAGTCTTTGAAAACTATGATAATAACAAAATAATAATCTTCCTCATTTGTTTGGTTGTTAACTCCTGTAATATAATGTCGGTTACATTCTTTGCAAATGTTGGATAAATTTGAGCTGCTGAACACTTCAGTGCAGAACAGAACATACATTAAAGGCTTACACTTTGTATAGCTACAGAAAGACCTTAAAGAAAAATTAAAGATTTGTTTATAATATTATAACAGTATAACATATATAATTGTTACATTAAATTGTTACTAAACCCAGAACCCTGCATTCATTATACTTGGTATCCCACAGTACACAGAACATGGAAATGCAATTATTTTAGTAAATATAAACTACTTTTCTCATCAGCAGTATATAGCAGTCTGGTGACTTCTATCATTGTCTGGTCGAGCACAGGTTAAAGCTTGTAGGATGAGTTTTCATTCTCCTCTGACTGTCCTTTCAGGCCCCATACACACCATAGAATCTATCCGCAGATAAATCCCATCAAATGGGTTTCTGCGGATAGATCCTATGGTGTGTACACGCCAACGGATATTTATCCGCAGATAAATCTCCCCTGGAATGGATTTCCAGCAGATAAATATTTGTCGACATGCACAGAATATCTATCTGCTGGAATCCATTCCAACGGATGGATCCGCTCGTCTGTACAGACTTACCGGATCCATCCGTCCAAAGGGATTCCCCGCACGCGCCGTAATGAATAGACGCATGCGTGGAATTCCTTATATGACAGCGTCGCGCCCGTCGCCGCGTCATAATAGCGGCGACGGCGCGACACGTCATCGGCAGAGGATTTCAGCGCGGATTTCAATGCGATGGTGTGTACACGCCATCGCATTGAAATCCTCTGAAATCTTAGAGAGGATTTATCCGCGGATACGGTCCGCTGAACCGTATCTGCGGATAAATTCTATCGTGTGTATGGGGCCTGAGGCTGCATGACCCCTGACCATGGATAGTGCTGATTGGCCCTGTGCTGATCACATGCACTCTCCCAAAAAAAATGAAAATAAATCTCTAGCAATATACACCAACTGAACATGTGCAGAGTGTCCCCTAGGGCTCTGTATAATCAGGAGATGGATTGAGGACTGTGGAAGAAGGGGAGGATCAGAGAAGACAGCACCAAACAGCCCTTTACACAATGAAGAGGATAACCCCTTAGATTTCACAATGAGTATAACAAGCATGATTTACTGCATCTACAGACAGATTTTACCTTTGTGGGTTTAGAAACACTTTAATAATTGTTATTTATAATTGTTCCTACTAACATGTTGGGTTTTACGAGGCATTCTTGCACTTACTCACGATTGGACCCCTCTTCAATATGGGATTTAAAATTCAACTACTACCCAAATACAAACATTATTCACTGTGTATAGAAAGATAATGTGATATGGAGCACCCTAGATCACCAACTAGCCTCTTGCAAAAGTAAATATTATTTACTTGTTTCCCAAAAGAAGCAAATCAAATTCAAATAGCTTTCTTCAGCAAAATAATGGCAAACAGTCCACAGTCTTGATATAATAAAGACCACACAAAATGCTCACCACTGGTACCTCCATCCCACACTTGGGTTAAGAGCTTCTGTCTGTTTTGGTGTGCAAGCCAAGCCACTAGAGCTCACCAAACAGAGTCTCCATCACCAGACAGCCTACACTATCTCACAACTGTGGACTATTCCACTTAAATACATGCTGACTCCTTCTTGCTGCTTTTCAAGACTCCCTTGAAAGGGTTAACCCTTTCAAGACAAAAGTTAGTGTGATCAGGGTTTGAAGGATCTTTCCATCCAACCAAGTTTCTCTGAGCCTCTAAATTCCGGGTCTCAAATGAGGACTTACCAATCCAAAGATTACTGAAAACCATTCCTCTTCTCCCCTCTCTGAGTGGACTTCCTTGGGCAGGCTGTATGGGTGAGAACTTCTGGGTACTAAAAAATGTCTCCTGTCCAGGACCCATCCCTGACATTGTATATCATAGATAGATAGATACGTCCCTTATGTATGCCACACTTATGTGTGTGTATAATACCTGCTCTCCATTGAATGCTGCAGACTGTTGTACATCACTAGCTGGTGTTTGACCCATTTAAAGTGTAGAATACCTGCAGTGGCTGGGGAGCCACTAAGCAACGGCTTGTCAAGACTAGAGATGAGCCGAACACCCCCCCCCCCCACCGGTTCAATTCACACCAGAACTTGTGAACCGGCAAAAAGTTTGTGCGAACACGCAAACACTGTTAAAGTCTATGGGGCACGAACATGAAAAAATCAAAAGTGCTAATTTTAAAGGCTTGTATGCATGTTACTGCCATAAAAAGTGTTTGGGGACCTGGGTCCTGCCCCAGGGGACATGTATCAATGCAAAAAAAGTTTTAAAAACTGCATTTTTTTCAGGAGCAATAAAAATGGAATAGATATTAAGGGGACCCCAGAACCATAACCAAAAAAATGGCATGGGGGTCCCCCCAAAATCCGTACCAGGCCCTTCATGTTTGGTATGGATTTTAAGGGGCCAAAATAAAAAAATGGCATTGGGTCCCCCCAAAATGCAAACCAGACCCTTATCCAAGCACACAACCTGGCAGGCCGTATTAAAAGGGGGGGCGAGAGAGTGCCCCCCCTGAACTTTAACAGGCCACATGCCCTCAACATGGGGAGGATGCTTTGGGGTCCCCCCAAAGCCCTTTGTCCACATGTTGATGAGGACAAGGGCCTCATTCCCACAACCCTTGCCCGGTGGCAATTTGGGACAAGTCCTGTATTTAAAAAAAAACTGTCCTGTGATGTCCTCTCATCTTCGTTTACAGCATTCGACGACCCCAAAAAAATTGAGAAAACTCGGCTACCATGGGAGGCTCCCGCTGACTGCAGGCTGTTATATATCTGAGGGCGGGGCCACCAGGTGACGTAAATGGGTGACCACGCCCCCTTCTGACATCATGTGACATCATGTGATGCTGTGATCGAAGATAAATGGACATCGCAGGACAGTTTTTTTTAGGATTTATCCCAAATTGTCTACTGTCATTTTGACCATGGGGACAAGCAAGGTGCTTTGGGGGCACCCCAAAGCATCCTCCCCATGTTGAGGAGATGTGTGGTCTGGTATGATTCAGGAGGGGGGTGCTCTGTCACCCCCCCTTTTCCTGCGGCCTGCCAGGTTGCATGCTTGGTTAAGGGTCTTGTATGGATTTTGGGCCGCCTGCCTTTGGCCAATCATGGCTCTCACAGCAGAGCGCGTTGTGATTGGCCAAAACATTCAGGTCAGATACATGCTTTGGCTAATCAGCAGCCAATCAGCGATCTTGTAGTGCATTGACGGTCTCGCTGTTCATTATGGCGCATTTTGCGGGTGCTCAAATTTCTCGCTAATGCCCCATAATGTTCGTTATTCGGCAAACGGGTGAACACCCAATGTTCGAGTCGAACCACGGCCTCATCCCTAGACAACACGTGGGACACCAGAAAGGTATTTTTCCTCCTTTTTTTTTGGCTGTGTAAGTGACCCTGTGGTGACATTGTAACTTTAATAGTAGATTTTTTTTTACAGTTTACAAAATGAAAACAATATGAAACTGTGGTCAGCTAATGAACAATTCTAATCTAAATGGGGTCAAGAGGAAAGATTGGAAAAGGGTATAAAATATCAGGTCCTTTGCCATTAAATGTTGTTTTTTTTTTTATATTTCAACTTTATAACTTTATGCTAGCAGTTATTTGTATGTATCTTCCAATGTATTAGCAGTATTCCTTGCAACCATGGCAACAGTAGTCAATTTTATAGACAATATTTTACAATTTCCTCATCCCTACTTATGGATGTGACCTACTGCCTGTCCCAAAGTTTTATGTAGCCTGATGCATGGAATACAGCAAAGATGGCAATTTTCTGAGGGTTATTACACTTTTACACCTGAGAAGTCTTGTTCCCTAGTTCTAAATGCTTCACTACTGTTATTTAATCCTAGATCATCTAGCTAGTACTAGGTGACACTGCCAGAATATATCAGAGACTATATCTGGATTTTTATTGGGGATTTTGAAGTGTTATTTTCCTTCATCAAAATGTACTTAGGGTTATAGGTCTCTGCACTGGAAAATTCACCTGCTTAGAATTTGCCCATCTAATGTAATGCCAAGAATGCCATAAAACACAAAAACAGATCATATTAATATAGTAAAAAAAGAAACTCACATTGAATGATGGTCTATGTCAACATTTACAGAATACAAGCAGGTAAGGATCTGCTCTTAAGTTTGCTGAATGAAATGAAGGTTAATTAAAGCGGGGGTTCACTCAAAAAAATTTAACATTAGATTCAGGCGAGTTGTTAGAAGCACAATCAGGTGTTTTTTTTTAAATCGTTGCCGTACATACCGTTTTATAGATATATGTTCTCCGCGGCTTCCGGGTATAATCTGCGGGACTGGGCGTTCCTAATTGATTGACAGGCTTCCGACCGTCGCATACAGCGCGTCACGAGTTGCCGAAAGAAGCCGGACTGAGAGTCAGCTCTATAAGGCGCCTGCGCACCGACGTTCGGCTTCTTTCGGCAACTCGTGACGTGCTGTATGCGACGGTCGGAAGCCTGTCAATCAATTAGGAATGCCCAGTCTCGCAGATTATACCCCGAAGCCGCGGAGAATATATATCTATAAAACGGTATGTACGGCAACGATTTAAAAAAAAAAACACCCGATTGTGCTTCTAACAACTTGCCTGAATCTAATGTTAATTTTTTGGGTGAGCCCCCGCTGTAAGGCCTTCCTACAAAGAAGGTAGAACAAAGTCAGTCTTTGGGAAACAATACAACCTCTTTTTACATGTAAAAGTTAACATTGTGTAGAATTTTGCTCTAGACTGGGTCAGGCAACACATCAGGTCCTACATCATCTTTCTTCTGCACTGAAGAGGGACATGGTTAGTCTTCTAGTGGCCCTCCCTGGTGGCATGGATGCTTCTTGTTGACTGTTTTTTGGCATAGTCCAAATAAAGAGGGACTTGATATTTACAGGGTCCTGACAAAGGCTGATATTAAGACAGATTACTGTATGCTGGTACTCAACACCATTAGGCCCCTTTCAGACGGACGGCAGTTTTGCCGCAATTAAAAGCATGTACTTTTTCAGTGAAATTCAAGGCTCTGGGCACTGTGATTAGCTGCATTTGTACATTGCGATTACGTGCGGTTACATGCGGCCGCATTTAGCTGCGGTAGTCATTTCCATAGCAACCCATTTTTTATTTTATTTTTATTATGATGTGCTTCCTGTTGTTTTGTTTTTTTCTCACGCTGCTATCCGCAGTTGACACAAAAGACTGCGATTACCTGCGGTTAAGTGCATATAGCTGCGCTAAATCGCACCTGGATGCATTAAATTCTATTTTTTCTATTCGCACCAAACCGCATGCAACGAAATTGCAGCTTAACGTTGTGTGTGAATGGGGCCATAGGAAAGCATTGTGTGCTTTTAGCTGCGGTAGAAAACTAGAAAATACGCAGCTAAAAGCACCATTCTATCCATCCGTGTGAAAGGGACCTTAAGTAATAATTTTCTTCTGCAATAGAATTGTTTGTTTTATATATACAGTCGTTGAAATTACATACAGTAGCAATAGTTAGCGTTTTTCTATCCTGCCTTCTCAGTAAATATAATTGTTAGCTAAATATACTTTTAATGGCAGTTATATAATTTTTTTCTAGCCTATGTGCCATTCTTGTACTTTTATCAAATAAAATCGATATAGTCTGTTTAGTCGTTTGGAAATAAATGATAACTGATAGATGCCATTTTCCAAAGTGTATTTCCTTCTTTTTTCATGTAGTCAGTTCATATTATACAGCATTTGCTGGCTGCCAACTGTGAGTACTTCAGCACTTGTACATCAATACTTAAGTCCAAAGCCTACAAAGAGTCATTTTGCAAAGTGTTACAAGCCCCTCTTACATCAAAGGATTTGATCAGCAGATGTGCAGGACAAGAATCCAACACATGTGTCCCTGGTGCCCAAATATGTATCTTGAGTTACCATATTTAGAACTGATTCTTCTCTTTAAATCACGTAAGAGTTTGACAGCTGACTGCCTTTGACAGCTGATATGAGTTCAATAGATCCCAGGTCTCCTCTCCTTTGGTCCCTGATGATAATGATTACTGTCCTCATCACCAGGTTCTCCTTGTCAACACTTGAAAAGTCAAAAACGCACATGGACAAATGAAGAATCAAGGGTCTTTCTGCGTGACACATGGTTGAAAATATCTTGTCAGATTTATGTTTTTGAAAGCCAATATTACCAAAAGGTTTCTATCTTCACTCAAAGTTTTTATTGTTATCCTTAGGGTTGGCAAGTGAACATTTTTAATTTTAGGATGGTTAAATTACTTTACATTAAAATATACATTTCAATAATAAGCTTTCTAGAATTTGAGGTAAATATGTTGAGGTAAATTTAATTTTGTATTTTTACATATATACTATTTTAAGTGATGATTTATATTATTTGTTTACTAGTTATAGTGCCTTGAAAAAGTATTCATACCCCTTGCAGTTTTCCACATTTTGTCATGTTACAACCAAAAATGTAAATGTATTTTATTGGGATTTTGTATGATAGACCAACACAAAATGGCCTATAATTGTGAAGTGGAAGGAAAATGATAAATAGTGTTTAAAATTGTCTGCAAATAAACATCTGAAAAGTGTGGAGTGCATTTGTATTCAGCCCCCTTTACTCTGATACTCTGAGAAAATGGATGGACTGGGATGTTGTGTTCCTCTGGCTTGTTTAAGTGTGTTTGCAGTCTGAGCTTATAACTATTGAGCTCTATAAACAACAGACAATTTTTAATGAGTACTGTACATAAAATGGACCCTACAGATAGCTGGGAATAACTAAATATAAAATATTCACATGTAATATTTGTTATGAATATAGATTGCAGTCCTTGCTAATTGTTACTTTAGGAAAGAAAAGCACTACAACTCTAAGAAGTGAAATGTTAGGAGTGCCACTTATTTTTGAAAGTCACATATAGAAAATGTCAGCTGAAATATGAAAATGTTCCTGCTATTTAAAGTTTTCACAATAAAGACATTTTTTTTCAAAAATAAGTATTTACTCTGTGTCGAACCTTGTTCCCAGCCTACAAGTTCACCTTTTTAATAGCTCACCATTGAACATTCTGTCATACATACCACATTAAGTAATTCATTTTGGGTGCTTACTTCATGGTTAAATTTCTTCCAGGCCAGCTTAATAATACAACGGCTCCACAAAATGTTAAGTCATGGGTAAAAGTGACCATATATGGGCTAATCCAAGTTAGAGGTCAATTTAGTTAAAACTATTGACCAACCAGCCACGGTTCATAGTGACCACCATTGCAGAGGGCAACTCAAAGAGTAATAACTTTTAAAAGTTGCCAATATTTATTCATATACATCATCTTAAATGCAATAAAGCTGGCTAGAATGCTATTTCTAATCAAAGCTCTAGGATGAGTTATAGGATTATTAAAACTGCAGATCCGACTGCCTTAGCTCTAATTTAATTCATCTAGTTGTTTATTATTTTTTCAGCTTCCATTAATTTATATTTAGACACTACTATCCTTACTACTAATCCACAATATGGGTGATGCCGTTTATAAAAATAAGACCAAGCCCAATAATGTACTATACAAATAAATTATATTCCTTAGCCTCATAGTCATCATTGCATTTTGGTGTAAATACTTTGATGTGAGTTTCCCTGATGCCATATTATAATATCATACTATGCAATGTATCACTATAGTAATATCAATATCACCTAATACATTTTCGGTATTTGGATCAGGGCAAATTTAGTTTTTTATGGGTTCAAGCAAGGAATTAGGTTTAATTTTAGAGTTAAATTTAGAGGTTTTGTAGAGGTTAGGGCCAATAAGAGACTATACATTTTCTGGATGTGATAAGTACAATTTTTAGGGTCGTGAAATTACTCTTCAGGACTGATAAATGTATAAAACATGCAGTAGGAATTATTCACAAAAGTGTGTGGTGAGATTTTTGGCACTGGCCTTTGTGCCAGCATTGACATACAAGTCACTTGACCTGCCATTTGCACCTGTTGCAGTAAAGTTTTGCATCGCAACTGAGATCCCTGGGAGCCACAATGGACTGTCTAAAAATGAATCTGTCAGTTATCACTTTGCTAATATGCCTGCTCATGCATGGCATGTTCTCTAAATAACTGTGGAACTTAAATGCAGTTCTCAAAGTTATTAAATACTGATGCTCTTAAGTCTGAATGAGGCATCAAAGGTATGTGAGGCTCAAGATTCAATGACTTTGCTATTCTTTGCCATGAATTTTGGGGTAATATTACAATGAAAGCATTAAAATATTAACCAAAGATAGATTAAGATGGTAGCACAAAGAGCCAGTCAGCATCTTCTATATTCCCTAGTGCTGGGAACATGCTGACAGAAAGAGAGAGCAGAGTGAACAGAGAGATGAGCTCATCAGAGTGTTGTTTCTCCTTCATTATCCACCCAGCAGGCTGTGTATGGGAAATTGACTCAACAGCATTCAGATTGACCACCAACGTTAACTGTATAATGTTTTCAAGTGATGCTTATCTCACAGATTATTTTGTACCTGTATTCTCCACCTATTCTTTACTGCTTTTAATAAGCTGCATCACTCACAACATAACAAAGACAAATTTGTTGCGATGGTCCAGTCATGATGCATCAGTCAACATTTTTTAATACAAAAGCTATTTGATGTCTCAGGCTGCGTACACACCATCGGTCCAAACCGATGAAAACGGACTGAAGTTCAGTTTCATCGGTCCAAACCGACCGTGTGTATGGCCCATCGGTCTGTTGTCCTTCGGACAAAAATGATAGAACTTGCTTTAAAATTGAACCGATGGACCGCTGACCGATAGGTCCAAACCGATGGTTAGTACACAAAAGCATCGGTTCAAAACCCGCGCATGCTCAGAATCAAGTCGACGCATGCTTGGAAGCATTGAACTTCGTTTTTTTCAGCACGTCGTTGTGTTTTACCTCACCGCGTTCTGACTGGATCAGTTTTTGGAACGATGGTGTGTACGCACATCAGACCATCAGTCTACTTCAGCAGTGAACCGATGAAAACGGTCCGTCGGACCATTCTCATCGGATGGATCGACCGTGTGTACGCGGCCTCACAATTAATTTTCTAACTAAAGCTCCCTCAGCTTGAATAGAAAAGCCTGGCCCCTGCCAGCAGCTGCAAGGTGGAACTCTTGATCCCTGAGGAAGAAGTAGTTCTATTGAAGAGATTCAACAACCCTCCCTACTAAGTCAGGCCTGTAGCTCTGCAATCAGCAAAGCTCATGCTCCCTGCTGATTGGAGATCTCTGACTCTGCAGTGGGGCGTCGGGCCTTTGCAAACAGATTACTGCTTCCACAGAGAGAGCAAGGGCCCCACTCTGCAGCTGCTGGCAAGATACAGGCTTTTGGCTGTTGCTGAATTATGTAAGAAATATATCGCGCTGACACCCGAATAGACAGCAGCCAGCACAGCAATAGACAAAAATGCAAAACTAGTGATTATAACAATTGCAGCGTTAGTGAAAACAATTCTGCAAGGCTACAGAATTCAATGACTGTTAGTGCTCATATTATATAAATCTATGAACAGAAATAATGATCATATATATAGTAATAATGTCCGTGAAGAGTCCATATAGAGCAAAAACTGGAAAGTTGTGATCATATATGATACGACTGAAACTAATAGGAAAATTTTAGTCCTTTAAGACATAAATATATGTGAAAGGCAGCCACCACTGATTGCAGGAAGGTTTACTGGAACAAATGGACACAAATGGGCATATGCCCAATGAGTCTCCAAGGCTTGTGGTGTAAACACCATAGGATGGATCATCCGCGAGTATGGATTATACTAAGATGGGAGATGCTTCCATATAGTGAACAAGGATCCAACTGGGCTCCGTTTAGAAAGACCGGTGTCCACAATCTTCGTGAGATGTGTCTTTACCTTGTAACATGCAGTCTCCTCTGCTGCTTCCTCCAGCAATGGCTTCTCTTTTGACTGTGGCTGGTTTGTAAATAAAGTAACTGCAAGACTTTGAACATCTTTTGCTTTGATGTCCCTGGAATGTATTTAGCTTAAAGTGGAGTAAAAGTCTAAGGTAAATTATGCAAAGAAATCTTCCCTCCCCCTCTCCTACCTATCCTGCCTAACCTATACAAAAAAAATCTGTATCCTTACCTATTTTTAATCCGGTTCAGTTATGTGATACAACAGCGCAGGCTCTGTACAAGGAGTGCATGGCAACGGCATGGAATTATGTGAACTGAGATGTCACCTTTAGGCTCTTATGGCCCAACCACTTTTGGCACTCGCTTCTCTCCCCTGCCGCGGCTGCTCACTGACACTCGAGGGCCAATCATCACGTTACCAGACTGGTGTGGAAAATAGGTAAGTAAACTTTTTTTTATACAGGTTACACCAGTTTGGTAAAAGGAGGGGTGAGAGAAAAATTTTAAGTGTCAATTAAGGCAAAACTTTTTTTTAAAGAGGGATTAGAACCCCTCCATGTGAGGGAGATTCATATTTTCTATTGTTCTTGTTTACTGTTATTATTGAAAGTGAAAGTAAAACAAAATCCAAATTGTGGGTTGACTTCAGAACAGGAAATGAACAAGGGAAGCCTTCCAATAGGGACACTAGTTCTGGTGACCTGGTGACACCCCAAGATGCCTTCACTTTGTAAGGAGTTTTCTCTAACTTCCTGTTTTGGCTATGGGGCTGGAAGTTCAGGGTAATTTTCCCTATGGAACAAAGAAAAAAATGTTCCCCTATGGAACAGAAATGGCAAAAAAATTACAAGGGTTATAACACTCCATTACTCTATCCAAAATGAAACAAAATGTTACCTTTAGTGACATTAAGAATAGTGTTAGGCCCTGTACACACGGGCGGATATCCGATGAAAACGGTCCGCCGGACCGTTTCCATCGGGTATGTCCGCTGGCGGATTTTGATCTGATGTCTCTACAAACCATCAGATCATCCGTGGTGACGTGGCCGCGCCTTCGCCGCGACGATGACGGGGCGACGTGCGCGACCCTGGAAGGTAAATACTTCCATGCATGCGTCGAATCAGTTCGACGCATGCGAGGGATGGGGATCGGACGGACTTATCCAGTGAGTCTGTACAGACGGCTGGATAAGTCCGAAGGACAGGTTTCCAGCGGATAGATTTCTTAGCATGCTAAGAAATTTTTATTCGCTGGAAAACCGTCGGCTGGACAAATGTCCACTGGAAAATGTCCGCACGGGCCTACACACGACCGGATCTGTCCGCTGGAACTGATCCGTGGATAAATCCCAGCGGACAGATCCGGTCGTGTGTACAGGGCCTTAGGTTCTTCTTTCATTTTAATTCAAAGGTTGAATTGGGCTTTAAAGTGGAACTGATGGCAAAACTGTTCTTTCATTTTGGTTAGAGTAAGAGAGAGTTATAATCTCTTTCAGTTTTTTCCCATTTGTATCTCATTGGGAAGATTCCCCTCACTTTCTGTCCCATAGTTATAACAGGAAGTGAGAAGGTCACCAGAACTAGTGTTCCAGCGAAGACTCCAGAAGTGTAGACATTGGAAGATTCCCCCTCTATTTCTGTTCTGGTGACTACTCACATTTCTGGATTATCTTTCACTCTCGTGATAATAATCACTAAGACAAATAAATAGGTTGAATCTCTCTAACAGGGACACAGATGGCAATAAAAACCTGGCAGTTGTTCTAATCTCACTACACTCTGCATCTAAATTTTTTTTTAAAATTGCTTTTATTTAGACCTTATTTAGGCTCCCCATTGAAATCTTTATGCATCACATTCTGTACTAACAAGAGTAGTGATTAGAAGGGATTGGTAGTGGAACTTTATGGTGCTAGATCCTCAATTTTTGCCAAAAACGTAAGTGTAAGTTTATGTACAAATTGATCCTTTAACTTTCATCCAAAGCAAAATAAATAGCATCCAGTAGAAGTTTTCTTCGAATGAAGAAATTATGTTAAATGCAAAACCACTATGGCTGTTAAATGGACTGTAACATGTCTTTCAATTACACAAGAAAGCACAGCTTTATAAATAAAGCCCTTAATTTAAATCTGGATTCACATATGCAAGTACGCATAGTTCATAATTCAAATATTATTCCTCTTGTGATGTATCCCTTTTCAGGAACCTCTCTTCAAGTTAGTATAAAGCAATAACAAATGTAGCAGTCACCCTCAAAAGATAAAGATAAGATTCCAAAAAACGGGGGCACTGGCACGCTTTATAAACATTGCCATTTCAGAGATTTTAATGACACCCAGATCTCAGAGAGCAAGCATCTGTTACCGATTGAATGTGCTACCTATATGATTGAATAAATTATGACTATTTAAAGTGTTTCAGTGTTAACAAAAATTAAATTTATGTTTCTTTGATCAACACATTGCAAATGTATGACTTAAAGAGTACCATGGTTAGTCTTATGCAGGAATCTGAATGTTTAGTCTTCAAAGGATAGGAGTTGATTTACTAAAGGCAAACAGGCTGTACACTTTGCCAAGGACTTTTCCCTTGAATTTGGTAAAAATTACTTTTGCAAAGAATACCTAATCACGTGTTATTGTCACATTATTTTTGTTTGCACAGAAATTTGATTATGGAAGTCAGCATAGCTTCACTTTATTCACAAACTAGGGGAAAATGATCTTGCAAAGCAAACAGCCTAATTTCCTTTGGTAATTAAACATCATATAGACTTCATATTTTTAGCTATACATGTGAAATAGATTGGCTGGATATGATTTTGTTTTTCATCCTTACTATGCCCCTGTTTTGTTGTCTTTGCCATTAAAATATTCATAAATGCCTTTTGATACCATGAGGCTTTTTGCTTTATCCTCCAATTTCTTCTGTGTGCTGTCAATGGTATGCCCACTTGACTGACATGACTATAGTGCTTCCTACATTGAGTGACAATGGCTATTGAGTGTCATGGAGTAAAAGAGCTCCCTATTGATCAGATTTTGGTTGAAGCTGCTGACAAAAGAAGTTTCCACCCCCATCCTACCCTGGCCTTACTAGCTGTGGACAGTCTAAGGAATAACTGTCATGTGACCACTTAAAAACCAACCAAAAAAACAGTATTTTTGGAAATGATCTTAAAAGAACTTTAATATGGATTTTAATATTGGCCATACATTAGTAGAATTTTGTTTGAACTGTTTCATATTAAGAATAATCTTTTTATTTTCTAATGGTTAAGTCAAATCAATGTTAAAGTTAAAGGGCCAGATTCACATACCCGCGGTGCAGCATAACGTAAACCGTTTACGTTACACTGCCGCAAGTTTTCAGTCTAAGTGCCTGATCCACAAAGCACTTACCTGGAAATTTGCGGCGGTGTATCGTAAACACGTCCGGCGCAAGGCGGTCCAATTCAAATGGGGTGGGTACCATTTAAATTAGGCGCGCTCCCGCGCCAGACGTACTGCGTATGCTCCCGTCGCAAATTTCCCAACGTGCTTTGCGCGAAATTACGACGTGCCAAAGTTTTGAGAATCGCGACGTGATCAAAGCACTTACGCCGGGAAAAAAATAAAAAATAAAAAAAATTCAAAAGCGACGCGGGAAAGACGGGCATACTTTAACATGGTGGAGTACTTTTCCACCATGTTAAAGGTGCACTATCTTTGCGACGGAAATCCAACACTTGCGACGACGTAATGACGGGAAAAACCTTTGTGGATCGCAGTAACTCCTAATTTGCATACCTGATGCTGGTTTACGACGCAAACTCCCCCCAGCGGCGGCCGCGGTATTGCATCCTAAGATCCAACAGTGTAAGTCCATTACACCTGTCGGATCTAAGGGATATCTATGCGTAACTGATTCTATGAATCAGTCGCATAGATACTCTGAGTATCTGAGATACTCCATCGTATCTCTTTTGTGAATCTGGCCCATAGATCCCAAAATCTTTTTTTCATTATTGTGCTTATTAGACCTAAAAAATAAAAAAAAATATGTTTTACTCATATGGAAATGCCTGTTGCTATGCAGTCCCACGAAATCTGCCTTTGGAACCACCTAGGATCCTGACATCATCTCCCTCTAATGCTCCTGGGAAATGTGTGTCTTCATTTCCCAGGATGCAGTGCGCTACCCAATTATCACTCCCCATCCAAGACTTCCAGGAAGTAAGTGCTTGTGGGCTTCACAATGCAGTGTGGACATCTTTTTTGAATAACTATACGGAGCGGCGGCGGATTGTAAAATAGTAAGTGACCGGATTTATATTATAAAAAATGCATGATGAAAGGACATACATTTTAAAAATGCTAATTGTGGTTGGAACCCCGCTTTAATTTCGACTGCAGTGATGGGAAATTTTGAAAAGAGCAAAATGGAACAAACTAAATGTGTGTGATTTTCATTCAAGAAAGTTCATTCATTCCAAATTCAAATGTTAAAAGTCATCATGTGCGGAGAATTTTTGTATAAATATTTGTACAAACGTTCATTCAAAAATCTACTAGTGTATTATAGTGCCCAGCTTCGCTGAATTATGTGCTATAGTGCATTGAGCGATTTAACATTTAGGATTCCCTTACATTTTAACTATCCAAAATGAAAAGAAAAAAAAACTTGGGCTTTAGATATACAGTATTTTCATTAATAAAGAAGTGCTAAGGACCATGTGAATAGCATTGTACTGCTGTATATCTGTCTACAGATTTATGATTACTAATGCTAACTGAAAGATGAATACTGATTGGACATTGAAGGCAGCCACACCTAGAACATTTAACTTCACCTTAACAGGCCCACTTGTTAACATTGAATAAAAAGGTGTTTTCTTGAGAACCAAAATAAAGGGAGCTCTGATCATTCTTTCCATATACATACAATGTATGATTAAGGACTGTTTATTTAAAACATATATATATTTTGAACCTCTCTTGTTAAAAAAAAAAAGTATTTTTGTAAAATCGGCCAGTAAAATCTTGGGAGATTTGAGATTCCTATAGAACAGAATATTCCCGCCTCTGGTTTTGATACAGCAAAGCGTGTTTACATCACCATGCCAACATATCTTTTCTTCTATTTATGCAGCAGTCTTTAACTAACATTCCAAATGATTTTCTTTTCAACACATTTTGTAAAGATTTTTTATATGTTTAAAAGGTGATCTGTGTGTCAGACTAATATACATGAAAATAAAGTCTGGTAGACTTTATTATGTGGTCCTTCTTTAACCTCCCTGGCGGTATTCCCGAGTGAATTTTTCATACCAAAAGTGGTATACCCTTGAGCCAGACTCGGGATTGCATTGCAGGATACAGGGGGGAGTTACTTACCTTGTCCCTGGATCCTGCGATGTGTCCCCGTTGTGTGTGCGGGCTCCTCCGCTGTGTCTCCTCGCTCGATTCACAGTGCCGCCAAGCTCTGTTCCCTGCAATGTTACGACACACGGGGGACGGAGTTTGGCGCCAAATTCAAAAAGTGAAACACACAATACACATACAGTATACTGTAATCTTACAGATTACAGTACTGTATCAAATAATGACACCCCCCCCCTTTGTCCCTAGTGGTCTGCCCAATGTCCTGCATGCACTTTTATATAATAAAAACTGTTCTTTCTGCCTGAAAACTGGAGATTGTCCATAGGAACCAAAAAGTGTCCCTTTACATCAAAAGTACTTTTAGACGATCTAGAAAACAGCGAAAATAAATTAGAATCACTTGCAAAATTGAGCGATAGCGATTTGTGGGGAAATTGATCATCAAACAATAAAAATAATGATAGCGACAATTCTGCAACTGAGCAAAGTGTTTTTGATTTGATTACATTATTGAATAATTTTTATTATAATTACATTATTATTTGTTATAATTATTTATAGTTATTTATTATATTATAATTTATGATTTTGTGTTTCAAACTTTATCATACCCGGGATGTCTACTAGACTCTGGTTTGGACAGATTTAAGTGAGTTATTCCTGAGAATTGCAGGCCTACCATATAAAACGCCAAATTTCCATGCAAAATAATTGTACTGCTTTCAGCACCTAAAATCTGACAGAATCATACCGCCAGGGAGGTTAATAAAACCCACTGTAACCTTGAAGATGGCACATTTTACAACATGAGACAACTATAAAACCCTCCTAAAAGTTTATAGTGCTATTAAGAGATAACAGTCCCTAAATAGGTCTTCTATTACATTTCATCATTATTCTAATTACATCCATAGCATCTAACATTCTAACAGCACAAGTCCTGAAGAAGGCAAATACCTTTCTCCAAAATGTGTTGGCTGTATTTGATGATCTTAACCAATAAATTTTAAAAAAAAATGTTAGTGATATGCCTAAGGTGCTTCCCAATATCCACCTTAGAGTTTATTCTCTACTGAGCGCTACTGTACTTTTGTTGTAATTTGAGAAGTAGCAACCTGAGATCGGCATGGAAACATGAGTGCGTGAGTGTGCATGTGACATAGGTGGAAGAGCTCTGTTTCGAAGGCTCCCAGTGGAGCGAGATGCAAGATGCCGACGGTAGCGGAATCCTGGATTGAGCTCTCTCCCTTCTCCTAAGCTGGGTGTGAGGCTGTACAAGGTTGTGCGAAGATAGCCCGATAAGACAACAGCTAACCTTTGGGCATTGGCTACTCGGTCTCCCAGTTGGCTTCCTCCATCTCCTGGTTTTGTGGCTCCGACCCTCTCCGTTTGCCGGCTCTGTCGGATCACCGCGGTTTCAGCCACAGATGTGGATGTGGATGCGGCTTGACTGTCTGCAGGTAATAGAACCTGCCGGTCCCTCTTTGATCCTCCAATCCATTGGCAGCAGTGTTTTAGATTCCTGCATTGAGGACAAACTCTGTGATAGCCCTGGATGGAGTGAGAAAGGGGGGCAGGACACCATGAGTGGAGGAAAGATCAGCGGTAGAGAGGTGGACGGTTCGGAGGAGCAGATCTAATTCATCCAGGAGGATTGAAGGCTTTTGCAGCATTGTTGACCGATCTTTCCCCCACCCACAGATTTACAGAGCTGTAGATGAATATATAATGAGAGGGGGAACCAATGCGCAAATCAACCTAATAAAGAATAATTCTGAACTAGAAGGAAACTAAAATAAATTTAAAATAAAATAGCAGCCACGACGAAAAGTGTTCTCACACTCAAAACAGATATGAATATTGGTGGGTGTAATGGCGCTAAAAACACTATAAAAACTTAAAAACAATAAGTGATCATCATCACTCGACCCATAAAATAATGGAGAAAGTTTCTTGGTAAATGCTCCAATGAATATGAATAAATGTGTCCCACTCTTGGCGAATCCTGGAATACCATCCAAACATCAACAAAAAATGTGGAGGGTATTAATAGTGGCAAATAATAACAATTGATAAGTGAACAAAATGTGCCAAGCCAATGCACAATGTTGCATCAATACAATCAAAAGTGAAATATTTGGGTAACCAAATAAACATCAATATTAGTGAAAAAAAGGGGGGGATCCAATATACAAAAACACCAAAAAACAATGGTCCAATAAAGTGCAACGTGCAATAATTATAGTGTAAACAAATTCCAAAGTGATCCAAAGTATTTTAAAACAACATGCAAAAATTAAGCATGAAAATAAATCTAATTGTGAAAAAATGTCCAGTGAAATGAATAATGTTACATTAGTAACAATGTCTCTAAAATTCACCAATAAAAGTTAGAAATAAAAACACAGTGATATTAATAAGGTGTCACAGTGCATATATGAATGAAGAAAAAACAATCATAAAGAGATGTTCAGTGAAAAGGATAGTGCTCCAAAACGCAAAATCTTTAAAGTTCACGGCGTTCAGTGATCAATCCTGGATGTGCATGCAAGCTTAAAACTTCCACCATCAGGATTCCCAGAAGTGTCCAGCAAACTAAGTGTTCCAGCCTCTTACCTCAGAGCGGCTTGTAATTGAGCCTATATAGATGTCTCACAAGCTGTCAGCTGTTCATCCAGCTCCACAGTCCCACGACCCAGTCACGGATGGTTGCAGTCTCTCAGAGACTATTTGGATTCTCTCCTGTATCCTGCTCGGGTGTGCTTCTCCTCTGCTGCCAAGTTCCAGCAATGCCTCCTCTCTACTTCTTCTGTAGATGAATATAGTGTCATCTGCAGAGGAGTGTGGAGGTGAAGCATTCAGACAGACATTTCCACATGAGGAAGGTGAGAGCACATGACAATAAAAGTGAAGGTGAAATATAATATTAACCAGTAAAATACTAATTTGTTTTTTTTGGGTATAATAGAGCCAGGTTACCACCCCCTGTGCCTCCCCCTCCCATATGGCAGTTAAAAAATCAGGAAAAGTGGTTGTAAAATCTCCTCAGAATGAACTGACAGCAAGTATACAGAAAGATATAGCTGGAGAAATGTAGCAAAAAGGTATACCCTCTGGGAAGGACATTATGGCAGCTATAAAACTATGCAGTGAAACACTTACAAATAAAATTGATTCTCTGTCTATAGATATTAATATCATGAGGCATGAATTCGAGAAAGTCAAACAAAAGACTGGAGAAATGGAAACTCATATATCAAGGTGGAAAATACAGTAACAACAGATAATAAAGAACTGAATGTGTTAAAAAAACGAATTAACATGCTACAAGACAGGGCAATAGAGACAGAGGGACGGTTGAGGAGAAATAATATCAGGATTATAGGCCTGCCAGAGAGAGCAGAAGGAGATAAACCGGTGGAGTTTATAGAGAATTTATTATTGAATGTCTTGCATCTTTCAGATATGTCAGCAACCTTTGTGGTAGAAAGAGCCCACAGAATCTCCTCTAGAACACCAAAACCGGGCTTATCTCCCCGTCCCTTTCTCTTAAGATTACTGCATTATAGAGACCGGGACCATATATTGACTATGGCTAGGGTGAGATCGGATTTGCAATATGAAAATGCTAAAATGCTTTTTTTTCCGAACTATCCACCTGAAATACAGCAGCAACGTAGAGCATATACGGAAATACGAAAAAGATTACAGGAAAACCAGATAAAATTCAGTCTCTTTTATCCAAGCAAACTGTGAATTATAGACGGAGATCGGATACGTTTCTTTGAGACACCAACTGCAGCTGGCTGGATTCCAAATAGATTCAAGTTCTCTTCATTTGCTGCCTTTTTTTTTCTCCCTCTCCCTTTCTCCCCCTCTTTTTTTTCTATGCATACATATGTATATGTGTATAGTTTATGTCAGATAGAGAATTGGGGGGAAGTGTAAGGCCCCATACACACCATAGAATCCATCTGCAGATAAATCCCAGCAAATGGGTTTCAGCGGATTGATCCTATGGTGTGTACACGCCAGCGGATCTTTTTCCGCGGATAAATCTCCCCTGGGATGGATTTCCAGCAGATGAATATTTGCTGACATGCACAACATATCCATCTGCTGAAGTCCATCCCAACGGATGGATCCGCTGGTCTGTACAGACTCACCGAATCCATCCGTCCGAAGGGATCCCCCGCATGCGTCGCAATGATTCAACGCATGCGTGGAATTCCTTATATGACAGCGTCGCGCACGTCGCCGCGTCATGATCGCGGCGACGGCGCGACACGTCATCGCCAGAGGATTTCGGCGCGGATTTCAATGTGATGGTGAGTACACTCCATCGCATTAAAATCTGCTGAAATCCTCGAGAGGATTTATCCGCGGAAACGGTCCGCTGGACCGTATCCGCGGATAAATCCTCCCGTGTGTATGGGGCCTTAGAGATGTTTTTTTTTTTTTTTATTGGGGGGGGGAATTGAGAATGTATAAGAGACACTAAGGGTAATATGATTATTATAGGGGAAGGTGTGGAAAAAGGTTAGATGAATAATCACAAGGGAAGATTTCCGTCTTCCCACCCATACACTGAATAACACAATTGCGCCTATGGACGCCATTCACTTTTTTTTTATTAAATTTTTTTTATATATTTATTTTTTTCTCCCTTTCTCCCGCTTCCCCATTCTTCTCTTTTTTTTAATGTATGTATATTTTTTCCCCTTTAAGCCTAAATAATAAGGATAGTATTTTTTTTTCATTAAAGATAGATGATGTATGAGGGGGAGTTAGGGAGGAGGGAGGGAGAGGGGGGAAGGAGAAAGGGAAATGTATTAACAGAATGTCGGTGAAATGTATGAAGGATGGTAGAGCCTGTTACACGATGGAATGAAAGGGAACTGTCTTTTATCGTTTTTTTTGGGGGGGGGGTGTAGGGCTGAGTTGAAGATATGCTGGGTACTGACTATGGAATGGATACCATGGTCAGTGAAAAAGGGGTTAGTCAAAGTGTCTCTCAACCCTTGTCCGGGTATGGATGGAGTTTTAGATTAAAGGACGAGGTAGGGAGGGATAGGGGGGGAAGGGAGTTGAGAGGGGGGGTTGTTGTAAGAATGAAGTATGTAAAGGTTCAGCGGTGTAGTTTTACCATAAGAAGTTTTCCCCCCAAACTGGAAGGGATAGGAGGTAGTTGCATGGGCTTTAAATATAATGTTAGGTAAGAATAAAAATAGCTATTCAGTGATATCATGGAATGTCAGAGGATTAAACTCTAAGTTTAAAAGAGCTCTGATGTTTCAATATATAAAAAAATATAGTCCCCAATTGATCATACTTCATGAGACA
Organism: Rana temporaria; assembly: GCF_905171775.1. Classification (NCBI taxonomy): domain Eukaryota; kingdom Metazoa; phylum Chordata; class Amphibia; order Anura; family Ranidae; genus Rana; species Rana temporaria. Next base: position 403,028,187 of record NC_053490.1, read on the forward strand.
CACTTCATAGGAAAAAAATTAGCAACATTAAAAAAAGCCTGGGTACAAAAAGAGTATCATGCCACTTATTCATCCTATGCCAGAGGGGTATCAGATTTCGTTAGTAAAACTTTTCCTGGGAAGCTAGAGGAAGCCTATACAGATTCACAAGGGAAATATGTGATCCTGCGGTACATGATTGGACAACAAAAATGTATTGTAGTGGCAATATATATTCCGCCTCCATTTTCTGTTGGAATCCTTAATGAGATAATGGAAAACATTATTAAATTTCTTCCAGCAAAACTGATGCTTATTGGAGATTTTAATTCAGTACTGTCTACTGAGTTGGACAGACCAGGACCTCCTAAGCTAATCAGTCAGCTAATCTATATAATTGGGCACAAGTGACAGAGGTGACAGAAATATGGAGATGGAGAAATCCAGAAAAAAGAATGTACTCTTGCTATTCTATATCTTATAAAACAGCATCTAGGATAGATCTAGCCTTTGCAGATTCTACAATGTTAACAGACATTGTAGACGCTGTATATTTACCGAGTGGCCTTTCGGATCATGCCCCCATGTTGGTGTCAATACGCATCCCCACCCCTAGAAATCCAGCACTGTGGAGGTTATCTCCACAATGGGTGTTATATCCAGAGATAGCAGAAAAGATGGTAACTGTAATAAATGAATATTGGGAAAATAATGAGGGATCATCCTCAGTGGATATGGTTTGGGATGCATTCAAGGCATACCTACGAGGACAATATATTTCAAATATTGCAGCGGTAAATAGAAGGTTGTGGTACAGGAGTTACAAAAACAGGAGTGTAGTAAGGGAAAATACAGCCAAGACCCAAGTAATCCCAACTTCGATACAATGATGGCTGCACAAAGGGAATTACAATTATATATGGAGGAAATAACAAGGTTGGAATTACAAAGAAAGAGACAAAATATTTTTGAGCAAGGGGACAAAAGTGGGAGGTTCTTGGCGAGATTGGCACAGCAAAGAGTATCAAGCCACAACTATATCAGAAGTAGAAACGCCAGATGGAACGAGAATAAAGGAACCTGATGAGATCTTGAAGGCCTTTAGTGAGTACTATAGTAGGTTATATGCCTCTTCTCTCCCCTCCGGCTTCCGCTCGGGGGCCATGTCGGAACTGTTAGACCGGGTGGCCCTTGGGTGGTTGTCAGATAGGGAGAGGGAGGCATTGTTAGATCCAATCACGAGTGAAGAAATAATTAAGGTTATAAAAACATTTCCAGGGGAAAAGGCACCAGGCCCAGATGGATTTTCTGTTGAATTCTATAAAAAAATATGAAGCTCTTTTAGCTCCAAAATTGGCAGAGGTATATACAAGTGGGCTAAAAAAAGGGGATATTACCAGATTCAATGAGACAGGCATATATAACATTAATATACAAAGAAGGAAAAGATCCAAAAATATGCTTGTCATATCGGCCGATAGCACTACTAAATATAGATTTTAAAATACTAACTAAAATATTAACATTAAGACTACAGCCATTATTGAAGGAACAAGAACGGTGGCCTCCCTAGATATAGAGAAGGCCTTCGATACGATCAAATGGCCTTTTCTATGGGGAAGTACTTAGAAGAATGGGGTTCCTAGTAAAATTTATTAAATGGGTACAAACAATATATAGAGAAACTATGTCAGTGGTTAAATTGGTGGAAAAACTGACATCCTTTTTTCAGTTGCATAGGGGCACAAGACAGGGCTGCCCTCTCTCTCTGGCACTTTTTGCGGTAGCAATAGAGCCAGTGGCAGAGGCTCTGAGGACCTAACAAGAGATCCAGGGACTTTGGGTAGGGGGGCTGGAGGAGAGGGTAGCCCTGTATGCTGATGATATGCTGCTATTTTTACAGGATGCAGGTCCATCATTGAAGGGAGCCTTAGAACTACTGAATATCTTTTCAGGTTATACAGGACTTAAAGTGAACTGGGATAAATCACTTTTATTTGTCATTATCAAGGAGCGCAGGATACAGCGACCCCAAATCTACCACTGAGATGGGTAACAAACAGTGGCGGCTGGTGCTCAAAATTTTTGGGGAGGCGCAAACGGAAAAAAAAATTGCAGCCTCACTGTGCCCATCAAATGCAGCCACTGTGCCATCAATTGTCACCACTGTGCCATGCCATCAAATGCAGCCACTGTGCCATTAATTGTCACCACTGTGCCCTGCCATCAAACGCAGCCACTGTGCCATCAATTGTCACCATTGTGCCATGCCAACAAACGCAGCCACTGTGCCATCAATTCGCACCACTGTGCCATGCCATTAAACGCAGCCACTGTGCCATGCCATCAAACGCAGCCACTGTGCCATCAATGGTCACCACTGTGCCCTTTAATTGTCACCACTGTGCCCTTTAATTGTCACCGCTGTGCCCTTTAATTGTCGCCGCTGTGCCCTTTAATTGTCCCCACTGTGCCCATTGTCCCCACTGTGCCTATTGTCGCCACTGTGCCCATTAATGTCGCCGCTGTGCCCTGTAAAGTGCCCCTTTTCCCCCCGCCCGGCACTTACCTTTACTGGAGTCAACCATCCACGTCCCTCGATGTCTTCTACCGCCCTCGATGACTGACAGGCGTCTCAGTCAATCGGGTTACCGGTAGCCAGAATCGTTGGCTCTGATAGGCACTTCTGTACAGCCAACCAGCTGCCGTTATTCAGATGGCCGGACATGAGCGGCGACCATCTGAATAGAACAGCGGCAGCGGCTATAATAACATAGATTCGTGCAACGCATGAATCTATGTTATTAGACTCAGTGGCGGTGAGAGGCAGAGGGGGCGGCGCTCCAGCGCCCTCTATGGACGAACCGCCACTGGTAACAGAATTTAAATATCTGGGCATAATAATATCATGCCAGGCTGAGGAATTTAAAAAAATGAATTTAGATCCAGTGCTGCAGGAATATAAGAAAAAACTAAAGGTACTGGAGACGCTTCCTCTGTCTCTATTGGGGCGTGTAAATTTTATAAAAATGAAGATTCTCCCCAGGCTGTTATATTTGTTTAGAAACTCACCAGAATAGTTACCAAAACTTTTTTTTACACAGCTGCATGGTATTTTATCCTCATTTATATGGCAAAATAAAATAGCTAGAATAAAATTAAAAACACTTATGCGCCCAGTGGAACGGGGGGGGGGGGTTAGCATTCCCAGACCTATATAAATATTATCTTGCAACTCAGCTGGTGACAATAGGAAGATGGTTGATCCCCGATAGATATGATCCCACTACAATGGTGGAGGCAGCAGTGGTCCAGTCTTTGGAGGCACTGCAGGCACTACCATTTTGTGGGCTTAAAAGTAGGCGAGATTTAACCCTGTCAATGATAACAACAATAAGGGCATGGAAAGTTGGTATAGCAACATTAATATAAAGTGATCCTCAACTTTAGTGCTGGCATAATTTTATTTATACAGGAAGATCAGTGTTGTTTTATGAGAAGAGTTTTCTGTGTGTGTGTGTGTGTGTGTTGGGCTGTTGGGCTGGGGGGGGGGGGGTGTAGGAGGTCATCTTTTTGTAAAAAATAACATTCCCTTTAATCATTATAATTTTTTCAGTGCACATAGTTTTTGTACTTTCTGAGTCATTAGCCTTTAGTATTTGGCATTTGGAAGGTCACGTACCTTTTCCTCAACAAAGAACATTAAAATGATAAAATATGTAAATTTCTTCGATGCGAACATCAAAGATAATAGCCTACAAGATACCCTATTGTTACATTCCTGCTATATATGTAATCATGTGCTTGCCAGATCGGAGATCATCTGCAGTGCTCTGTATTGATTTTAAACACTTTATTTCTTTCCTTTCACATACATGCCTGATTAGCGTTTCACATTCCAGAATCAGTTTTGGTTTTCTCAATCACTGCTGGAGAAGAGACTGCATTTTACTTGGCACTCGATACAGTGTATTGTGTGGGAGTTATTTTCCTAAGAGGGTGAGACTGCGTTTCATTTGGATTTACCCATATATTTGGCAGATCTCCCCAACTGTGATGACAAGCAGAATTAAAGTCATTCTTTCCTGATTATTAACCTGTCCAATCTGTTGAGTGAATAGGAGGAGAGCACCTGACATGCTCTGTATATATTTTTCATTGACTTATGTTGAGAAACGTCTCTTAGATTGGCAGAGTTTAAGGCGTATCATCTCCTTGACATATGTTTGTTGAATATTTACATTGGGAGATATCTTGGATATCAAAATAATGGATACTGTTACTTTAATGGCGCGTACACACGGTCGTTTTTTGTCTTGTAAAAAAACGTTTTTTCTCATGAAAAAAACTTCATTTTAAAAAACTACGTTGCCTACACACCATCGTTTTTTCAAAATGCTCTAGCAAAGCGTGGTTATGTTCAGCAGAGCGGAGAGATGCCTATGTAAACAAGGCATTTCCCTGTTCTGCCTAGCAACTGGAGCTACTGCTCCATGTCATCTGGAGCAGTGATCGCTGTCATATCAGTGGTAGCCCACCCCCCAGTTAGAATCACTCCCTAGGACACACTTAACCCCTTGATTGCCCCCTAGTGTTTAACCCTTCCCTGCCAGTGTCATTTACACAGTAATCAGTGCATTTTTTATAGAACTGATCGCTGTATAAAATGATCTGAAAATCTGAAAATGGTCCAAAAATAGGGTCAAAAGTCGATGTGTCTGCCATAATTCACGATAAAAATTGCAGATCGCCGCCATTAATAATAATAAAAAAATAATAATAATAAAAAATATATAAATCTATCCCCTAATTTGTAGATAACTTTTGTGCAAACCAATCTATATACGGTTATTGCAATTTTTTAACAAAAGTATGTAGAAGAATACATATCGGCCTAAACTGAGAAAGAAATGTGTTTTTATTATATTTTTGGAGGATATTTAATATAGTAAAAAAATATTCTTTTTTTTTTAAATTTTCGTTTTTACACCGCAGAGCTATGTACACTGCAACCCAAGAACCTTGGTTTTTGGGAATCCTGCTCTGCCAGGTCATGGTGTGCATGGGGCCAGCAAGAAGTTGCTACACGGGTTGAGACCCCATTAACCACCATGCCTCCTGACCCCCGGAGGCATGGTGGTAGCTCCAGAGACAGGGTGGGCTCACATTTTACCTCAGTATGTAGATCTCTTAGACAATAATGGGAAATGTGAACAGATGGGTGCCAGTCCCTTTCAGGTGAAAACAAAAATAAGTTTATTAACCCAGGAAGAGAGGGGTAAGGAGTTTAGAACATCTGTTACTGACCTGCAAACTCAATAGCACAACAATAGACTCCAGTACAGGAAAAGAGCCTTTAAGCTGAACCCAGCAACCTGTAGCTTTTTAGTTGCAGTCATCTCTGTTAGCAACCCTATCTTTCACAATAGCAGCAGCAGCCTTAATGATCCCATCTCGATGCTTTCCCAGGCTCTCCACAAGTTCCTCCTCCATAGGACTTCAAGTGGCAGAGTGACCTCTGGTACTTTATCTCAGACATCATCTTTTTCTCTCCTGTCTCCTGCAAAGCTCCCTAAGCAAGGGCCTTAACCACTTAATACCCGGACCTTTTGGCAGCTAAAGGACCCGGCCAGGTTTTGCGATTCTGCACTGCGTCGCTTTAACAGACAATTGCGCGGTCGTGCGACGTGGCTCCTAAACAAAATTGGCGTCCTTTTTTCCCCCACAAATATAGCTTTCTTTTGGTGGTATTTGATCACCTCTGCGGTTTTTATTTTTTGCGCTATAAACAAAAATAGAGCGACAATTTTGAAAAAAAATCAATATTTTTTACTTTTTGCTATGATAAATATCCCTCAAAAATATATAAAAAAAGTTTTTTTTTCCTCAGTTTAGGCCGATACGTATTCTTCTACCTATTTTTGGTAAAAAAAAATCACAATAAGCGTTTATCGGTTGGTTTGCGCAAAATGTATAGCGTTTACATTATGGTGGACACTTTTTTGGGACCATTGTCATTTTCACAGCAAAAAAGCATTTAAAATGCATTGTTTACTGTGAAAATGACAATTGCAGTAGGTGTGACATCATTGATTGTGTATCCCTATAAAAGGGATCACACGATTGATGACGGAGCCACAGTGAAGAACTGGGAAACTGTGTTTACACACAGCCCTTCTCTGTTTCTCAGCTCCGGGGACCGATCGCGGGACTCCAGCGGCGATCTGGTCCGCGGGTCCCGCAGTCCCGGTCACGGAGCTTCGGACCAGGTCGCGGGCGCGCGCCCGCGACCCACGGCTGGGCACTAGCACAGGACGTACCTGTACATGCAGGTGCCCAGCCGTGCCATTCTGCCGACGTAAATGTGCAGGAGGCGGTCCTTAAGTGGTTAAGCAACCAGACACACTGGATAAGCAGGCTTATGCCCAATCACTGAGTCCTCAAACAGCATCCCAGACCATTAGTTCACCCCAGATTATTATACCCTTTCCCATGATGCCTCTTCCCTGACAAGGAAACTCACAGCTAGGCTGAGCGTAAGAGAAGCTAAACAAGACAAACTTTAAACTAGCATTAGCTGACTAAAGTCATGCAGGCAAAATTAAAAGTTGTTCTAAAAGCAAAAGGTTTTTAACCTTACTGCATTCTATGCATTAAGGTAAAAAACATTCTGGGTGCACCCCCCAGCCCTCCTTATATTTATCTGGACCTCATCTCGATCCAGAAATGTGCAGGACAGCAGCGGCTCTCCTGGGTTTCTCTCTCCTTATTGGCTCACACAGCAGCTGGAGCCATTAGCTCTTGCTTCTTTTTCTTTTTTTTTATAAAACCACTTCAGACTCCACCAGGGATGGACTGGCCATTGAGACTACAGGGAGTTTCCCAGTGGGCCGATGGCTCAGTGGCCTGGCTTCAGTGACAGCAGACCGCCGCCCCCCTCCGCTCCTTTGTCTCACTTGTCGAGCTGTTCTGTCTTATATTTTTCTTGGTCTTCCAGATCTTGCTTTAACTTCCACTGTTCCTGATGACTGCCATTTCTTAATTAAATTCCGAACAGAGGATATTGACATCTGAAAACGCTTTGCTATCTTCTTATAGCCTTCTCCAGCTTTGTGAGCGTCAACTATTTTCAGTTTCAGTTTTCTAGACAACTGCTTAGAAGAACCCATGGTGCTGATTGTTGGGGCAAGGTCAGATGAGTCTGGGCATTTAAAACCTTTGAGATTGACATCACCTGGTCTTCCCAGACAATGATGAACAATCCATCACACTTGGCAGGTCTCAGCTTTGCAAAGGGGGCAGTGTATGCTATAAATTCTGTTTTCTGTAATTATGAAAGTGTAAATGATGGAAATAAAATCTAACTTTTTTTTACATATTATAAGAATGTCTAATCTGTAATTTGATGCCTTTTGGAGATTTTTCCATCTTCGTTATGCACATTAATACAAATTTTTACCTGGGGTGCCCAAACTTTCGATCCCCATTGTATATATATATATATATATATATATATATATATATATATACATTACACAGATAATGATGCAGAGAGTAGAGCTGATATCATCATACCAGTGCCTCTCTGCATAATCCAAGACCATCCACCAGTTGTGGGTGATCAGAGGAAGATGAGGGTCCTGCGCTTCACATGACCAGCCTGAAGACATCCATGAGAGGTGAGTTTGAAATAAAGCTTAGAGAAGCATGACTGCTGCGATTGCAGATCTCCTTTAAAAATTTTAGTTTTCTGGCTTACTGGCCTCAGTACTAAGCCACATACAAGTGTGCAACAAATAAAGTCAGAACTCATGAAAATGAGACACATATTGCTGATAATAGCTGCAAAGAAAATGTAACTAACACCAATGCTGACATAACTCTAATGCTGAAAGTTTCATATTCCTATATGCAAACATTGGAACTAACATACAAGTCCTCCTATTTATCAGATGAATATGCCTATTCATAGCATACCTGTATATGAAGTTTGCTTGTTCACAGTTACACAGCTAAGCATGAGAAATCCGATTCACACCAAAGAAGAGATTTGAGTGGTTCCAGTCTAAATAACAGTCTTAAGTTGCTTGCCATCTTCCAGAGTACCATCACAACTCCCCCAATATAACAGTGCCAAAACAAAGAAAAGGCTATCTATATACTGAACAGGTGTCAACCTTTACATTCATTCCAAAATCTCCAGATGGAATTTATTGCCTTGGATCAAAGCAACATTTCTCACTAAGACATTGTTATCTGTTCAAAACGATCCTAATTGCTTCTCTGGAATATGGACAACTTTTTTTTTCCATAAGAAAGAGTATAAAAGCAAAATTGGATTACTAGCCAAAGACATAAGTGAGATTTGGAATGTATATGGAAAACAGTTTTAAAAGTAGCTCCTCTATTGTTCTATGTGAAAGGTAAGACTGGTACCACTTCATTTAGTGTGAGGTCATCAGACGTGTATACACAAGGACTTTGTACCATTTTCCTAAGAAAAGTTGTAAATTACTTGCCCTAAGGGCTCTTAAAAACTGCAATCCCACTTTGAGTGTGCAGTTCTATATGCCTGTTTTCACGCTTGTATTTATTATTATTTTTTTTGCATGTTTGCAGTGTGTTCACTGTGCATTTTTCAGCCATTAGTAATTATTTTTATTTTAGTGACACTTACACTCTTTTGCTGTGCTTTCATGTGTGTTGGTAGGTTTACATGCAAAAAATGTAGTGGTAATTTTAGCATCAAATCTTTATTTACTTTTAGTTAGTCTTTTGACTAAATTACGATTTTATTTTTAGCCCCATTTTAGTCATCTGCAATTGTTTTAGTTGTATTCATAGTCTTTTGACTAAAATGCCATTTTAGTTTTAGTCCCATTTTAGTTGTATTTTAGTCGACTAAAATCTCCAGTACATTTTAGTCTAATAAAATAATTTTGTGTGTGTGTTCAGTGAATAGGCAGCCAGCCATTAGAGTGAGGCCTCGCACACACAGGCAAGAATCTTGTCAGGAAAAAAACTTTGTTTTTCCCGACGAGATTCTTAGCAAGAATCTCTTGCCGCCCGAGTGTACACACAGACCTTTCAAAAGAACCACGGTTCTCTTGAAAGGCAAGAACGCTGTGACGTCATCGCGTACAACGAGCATGCGCTTGTCACATTCAATGGCCGTCGACACCATCTTGCTTCACCCTACCTATGCCGTGGAAGCTACCGTGAATGTGTTAAAGTCATTTCGAGCATGCGCAGGTTTCCGCGGCGACAGGTAAGTAAACAGGCCGACAAGAATCTCGACAAGAAAATAGAGTGCAGGTTCTCTATTTTTCTTGTCGAGATTCTGACCATATTTCCAGATGAGAAACACTCGGTTTGAAAGGTAAGACTGGTACCACTTCATTTAGTGTGAGGTCATCAGACGTGTATACACAAGGACTTTGTACCATTTTCCTAAGAAAAGTTGTAAATTACTTGCCCTAAGGGCTCTTAAAAACTGCAATCCCACTTTGAGTGTGCAGTTCTATATGCCTGTTTTCACGCTTTTTTTTATTATTATTTTTTTTGCATGTTTGCAGTGTGTTCACTGTGCAGGCCGACAAGAATCTCGACAAGAAAATAGAGTGCAGGTTCTCTATTTTTCTTGTCGAGATTCTGACCATATTTCCGGACGAGAAACACTCGGTTTACTCGGCTGGTTCTTGCTCTTGAAAACCGAGCGTGTGTACGAAGATTAAGAAGTGGCTCTGTAGCTATAGAGAATGGGAGAGAAGCAGTGCCAATCAAAGTGCAGTATGTGAAGTAGAAGGGAACATTTATCAGGTATTGCACTTACAGAATAAGACCAAGTAAATGGCATGTAAAAGAGACCAAGCAGTGAAGTCCCTCTGTATGGAGAGCTGATCTTTTAAACCCAGCCATTGTTTTTATTTTATTATTATTATTTTTATAATTTCTTATTTTTTATCCTATTTTTTACTTCCTTTTATTTTGGACAAATACTGTAATTTTATGACGAAAAAAAAATAAATTACTCGAAAAAGGTAATTAATGGTCGGACTTTGGAGGCAAGACAGGAATATCAGAAATATCAAAAAATAAAAATGTTATTACAAAAAATTATACAAAACAGATCAATAAAAGCCATATAGGATATAAGGTATGGAAAATATCTTCGGTGCATTGTCTATGCGTTTCGCCGTTGGGCTTCCTCAGGACGAGCAGAAGAAAGTAAGAGTAGAAAAATACATTTCACTATCTGAAATGAAACATATTATGTTAACATGCTGACAGCCAAAAGAGTTTAATGGTTTTAAAATAAAATGAAAATGCACTGAAATTCTCTCATAACACCAAACTGAGTAGCAGCTATACCTTAGAATAGTCTGGATCATATAAATATATGTCGAGAAGATCATAAATAGGAGGGTTCCATATACAATAGAAGATGGCCAAAAGTATCTCCAAACACTCTAGTAAACAAACAGAATACAGAAATAAATAAAACGGGGAAAAATTTCAATAAGAGATGAGTATGGGATAAAGGGTAAGTATATAACATAGCCGGAGAAGCTCCCTCTACCCAAAATATCGGTTGTAGAAAGGCACCATGTATTCAATAAATCAGTTCTGTAAATAAACAGAACAGTCAGTGTATACAGCAACTTTAATTGAAATGCAGCAAAAAAAGGAAATAAATAGATACCCATTGGCTCAAAAATGAATATTAATTCCGGGGCAATCCAAGGAGGGAATAACGGAGGCAAAAAGGCATCCAATATCGTACAGCCAGGTACATCAAACCTGGATCCAATTACTTGTGCACTAAAATACCCTCAAATATAAGGCAGCCAGAGTAATTTACAAGACATTAAACAGAACCCAAAATGAATATCATTAAATGAGTAGAAAGCCTAGTCAAGCCTGCAGCACCACAACGTCATGCAGGCAAAAAATAAATAAATAGACAAAAGGAAAGGAGGCTGGTCAGAGGTACTTACATAACAAATGAAATGACGCTGTAAGCCCCGGGGGATAGCCTGTGCTATACACAGAGCGTGACGACGTCATAGAAGTGCGCCGTCCGAATAGAACAGCGCATAAACAAGCCATGTACCCTGAACTGAGCGGCGGCCGGCGTGATGACGCACACATGGCACTCATAGGGCATCACCTCTCAGAGTCTCCCATAGCCCGGGACATAAAAAAAAGGTAAGGGAGAGGTAAAGGAGCCGAGCGCGGCCAGGACGCATGTGCCAACTCACCACTTCACCCTGATTACTGTGCTCTTTGTAATATCTTCCATATCACTTATCATCAAAAGTACAGTCATATTAAAAAAGTGAAGTCAACACCACTCCAAAGTGATGCATTTGACGTGTTTATTGTGAAGACAGTGTCACATAAGCCATGGGAAAACTGGTTCTTATGCCTTACGGCTCCTTTCAAACTGGCAGTCAGGGTGTTTGTCTCACAGCTCCCACTTTGACAGGCTGTGCTTCCTATTAAAATCTACATGGTGTGTTAAAATTGCTGAAGCAATGTGTACTCAACTGAACAGCACCATATTCCTCTTGTAGGTGGGTATTCGGAGGTGATAAAAATGTGGAACAACCACCTGTTTTTACTCTGCCCTGACCGTCACCTTGAAAGAAACCAATCCTTAAAGGTTAAGTACTGTGAGGAGTGCAGCTTCTATTTGGACTTTATATTGTCATATTAAAAGATAAAGGTTATAGATCCCACTGAGACTATCAAAAGCGACCATTATAATGAATAGATACACTTTTGCTAGTCCCTAATAAAGGTTAAGTCTCCATTTATTCATTTGTTTTTTCTTGTGCAATTGCAGTTTTTGCCAGTATTATTGTTGTGGAGGTGAAACTATTCAATTACATCATTCTCTCAGAGTCTATCTTGCATGTTCTTTATTTCACATGTCTAAAACAAAAATGTCCCGAGTGTCTTAAGAGGCATTTTTCAGGAAATTAAGCAATCCAAGTTGAGTAGAAAAGAGATGACACAGTCATACAGGGAGTGCTCCAAACACCCTCTGCAACCCATTATATGTGTTTCTAATTTATATATCAGTGGGACTGCTTATCAAGAGGCTCTTTATCTACCACATAACAGATTGCTAATAAAACTAAGATGAGATTCTACTTTTGTTGTGTCTGGGGATCATTTCATTGTGATACAACTTTCTGCAAATAAGGAAGATTCCAAAAAAGTTAAAGCCAAACTAAACCCATTGATTTAAAGGTTTCTCAAAATAGTTACCTTCAAGGCATGCCATGAATGATAACTATCACAGTTGCTTGTGCTCTCAACTGAACTGTCAAGCCATCAAATGGTTGATGTCATAACTCATTACATGTGGAGCACCATGGCAACTGCAGATCAAACAGGGGCTAAGATGGCAGCTTCCTTAGCAATAAAGGATAAGAGGTTTTAATGCTGGTTTAAGTATGATTGTTTTCCCCTGTAGGTAAAAAGCGCTTACGTTTCTGGTTGTCGGTATTATGCAAGCTTTTGAAGTGAAGTTCCAGTTTCATAGAGAAATAAATAAGCATCTTTAGGTTATCTCAATATATTGATAAGGGCACAGTGCAATGGATACCACTTTGGCGGCGTACACACGGTCGAACATGTCCGCTGAAACTGGTCCGCGGACCAGTTTCCGCGGACATGTCCGACCGTGTGTACGGCCTAGCGGACAGGTGTGTACGGCCCTACGGCCTAGCGGACAGGGTTCCAGCGGACAAAAGTTTCTTAGCAAGCTAAGAAACTTGTCCGCTGGAAACATGTCCGTCAGACAAGTCCGATGGTTAGTACACCTAATCGGACATGTCCGCTGGTTATGACGTGTAACCAGCGTCCCAAAATCCTGCGCATGCGTTGAATTGATTCGACGCATGCGTGGAAGCATTGCACTTCCGTGTTTGAGAACGTCGGTGTCATCTACGTCACCGCGTTCTCTGTCCGCGGACCGTTTTCATCGGACATGTCTCCTCGTGTGTACAGGGCCTTACAATTCATGTTAAATAGTGTAACTGTGCAAAATAAAGAAATGAACTGTTGCAGTTGAAAGTGTATCAGTGCAAATACAGCTCAATAATAAAACAAAGAGCAACTTCACTTATAATAAATCATTATAATATCATAAATACATAAAAATGCCAAATTAAACAAATTAATATTAATGAAGTGCTTGACAATTTATAACCATCACATTAAAAAGTACAGAGACACAAATTGTTAACCACATTCAGTGATTTCTCTATAATTGTTATCCAATGAATAAAATCCCAGGTGGGTTGAAAGCCCACTGTGCAATTGCAGGTGCTCTTTGAAAAAAATACTTTTAGTGCTTGATCCACTCAGTGCCCCACATGAAATTGCACTCACCAGAATTTATTGACCAACTATCTCTAGTTTGGTCAAACTCGCTTGTGGGGCATGTCCCCTTTATTGATGATAGAGATCCAGTCATAAGGAAATATAAAAAAGAAAGCCCGTAGTGTAAAATCTTTATAACAAATGTATACAAAGGTAGTATCACATTCACTTTTTTTGGTGCCAGTTATGACCTAGCACCTGGTGGCCTACAGCATTGGTTATTTACGGGTCTCGCTGTGGTACTCCCGCATTTGGAAGGACGTCTCGGGTCCCTGTTCAAAGATGGCGCCTGGTGGAATTTACGTCAAAATGATGCATTCAAAGCTTCTACGCATTTCCATCTGCTTGGTCGTCTTTAGGAAGCTCTCACTTAAGATGACCAATCAGGTGCAAACGTGTAGGAGCTTTACCTGTGTCATCGCACGTCAACAAATGCTGTAGACACTGGGTGCCAGGTCCTAACTGGCACCAAAAAAAGCGAGTGTGATACTTACCTCCTTTTTATACATTTGTTATAATGATTTTAAACTATGAGCTTCCTTGTATCACTTCCCTATGAATGCATCTCTATCATCAACAAAAGGGGACATGCCCCACAAGCTAGTTTTACCAAACTAGAGATAGTTGGTCAATAAATTCTGGTGAGTGCAATTTTATGTGGGGCACCACATGCACTGAGTGGATCAAGCAGTAAAAATATTTTTTTCCACAGAGCACCTGCACTTGCACAGTGGGCTTTCAACCCACCTGGGACTTTGTTGGTTGGATAACAAATCTAAGAGACATCACTGAATGTAGATAACAATGTGCGTCTCTGTACTTTTTAACGTGATGGTTATGAATTGGCAAGCACTTTATTAATATACATTTTTGTTTAATTTTTTTTTGTATTTATGAGACAAGCGTGGTAGGTTTTTTGTTTTATCATCGCAATACATTACTTATATTTTACCTTAGTATGTTGTAGATCATTTTCAATTTTTTTTATTGGTATTAAAAGTGGAGAACAGAACATACAGATCGGTCAATGGGCTCCATTCCCAGGATAAACTTGCATACGATATTTAGGTGTCAAGACACATTTTGCCTAAATATCACATGCGATCTTGCCAAAAAATGCTGAGAAAAATGCAGCATGAACAGGTGTTAAAATCCTTTTACAGAAATGGTAATTAAATGCATGCGGAAATTAGGTAGTGGTCCAGGCATGCAGTATTTGTGGAATGTGTACCGGTTGCTTATCAATGGCTCCCCGCTGACAGGTGAATCTAAAATATAGAATTTCCAGCAAATCAGGAAAAAAACATCATTGGCAACCCCCCAATGCATACCAGGCCCTTCAGGTCTGGTAAAAAATTTAAGTGGAACCCCACACCAATTTTTTTTTTTAAATGTGGTGGGGTTTTCCCTAAAAATTAATGTCAGACCCTTTACCGATCATACAGCCAGGCAGGTCAGGAAATGCAAGAGATGAGTGAGCGCCCCCCTCCTGAACCATACCAGCTACATTCCCTTAACAAGCTTTTCTTCCCCACAACCCTGGCTATTGGTTGTGGGGGTCTTCAGACGAGGGGCTTATCAGAATCTGGAAGCCCCATTTAACAAGGGGGCCCCAGATACCACCCCCATGTGAATGAGTAGGGGTACATAGTACCCCTACTCATTCACCCCCAAAAAAATGCGTACTGTTAAAAAAGACAATAGACCGTTTTTGACAAGTCATGTATTTAAAAAATAAATAAATAAATGTTAGTGTAGATCAACCGTCACAAAGCCTGCCAACCTGAAAAAAAAAACACCTTGTCCCCCACGAATTTTAGGGGGGGGGACCCCACGCTTTAAAAAAAAACATATTTGGTGTGGAGTTCCCAAAGGGGCTGGTATGTATGGAGGGCCCACACCATTTTTTCCCCGATTGAGTTGTCAACGGGGAACCCTGACTGATGACTGATTGGTTGTTAAGGACGCGGCTGCCGCCGGAACTTTGACAACCATGTTGTTTAGTGGTTGTTAAGGACGCTCCTTACCATTGCCGATTTATTAACCTCTTCTGCCCTGGAAGATTTGGCTGCTCAATGACCAGGCCATTTTTTTTGTGATACGGCATTGCCTCGCTTTAACTGACAATTGCGCAGTTGTGCGATGCTGTACCCAAACAAAATGTACATCCTTTTTTTCCCACAAATAGAGCTTTCTTTTGGTGGTAATTGGGCATCTCTGTGGTTTTTATTTTTTGCGCTATAAACAAAAAAAGAGCGACAATTTTGAAAATAAAATAAATTTTTTTACTTTTTGCTATAATTAATATCCCCAGTTTTTTTTTTAAAAAAAGCAAATGTTTTCCTCAGTTTAGGCCGATATGTATTCTTCCACATTATTTTAGGAATAAAAATCGCAATAAGCGTATATTGATTGGTTTGTGCAAAAGTTATATTGTCTAGAAAAAAGGGGATATATTTATGCCATTTTTATTATTTATTTTTTTACTAGTAATGGCAGTGATCTGAGATTTTTATCGGGACTGCGACAATATGGCGGATAGATCGAACACTTTTAAAACATTTTTGAGGCCATTGACAATTATACAGCGATCAGTGCTATAAAAATGTACTGATTACTGTGTAAATGTCCCTGGCAGGGAAGGGGTTAACACTAGGGGGCGATAAAGGGGTTAACTGTGTTCCCTAGTGTGTGTTCTAACTGTGGGGGGAGGGAACTGACTATAGGAGATGACATATTGTGGTTCCTACCTAGTAAGAACTCACGATCTGCCTCTCCTCACAGATCAGGAATTTGTGTGTTTACACACACATGTCCCTGTTCTGGCTCTCGTGTCCGTGATCGTGCGTGGCCGACGGTCATCGCAACCGCCGCCCATGAGCGTATGCACCCCGCAGTGCAGTGGCGTGCCCGCGCCTGCTATCCCGCTTAAAGGAGCCGATGTACAGCTACGACGGCTCACAGGATCGTGCCGACCTGCCGCAGTATAATGATGTCACTTGGTCGGCAAGTGGTCAATGTTAATAAATACGCTGGTTAGTGCCAGATGTTAAATTACCGCAAGTTTTCACCACTAAAATACTGCAAGACTTAAAAAAATAACTCATGCAGTATTTGGCCCCATTTTTAAAGGGGAACAATACTGCTTTGTAAATGGAGCCAAAAATGTTACAAACATTTTGAATCATTCGTAGATATACATAGAAAAGGATAGTTGAGTAAACATATAAAGGTATTGAAATTCAACAGTAAATCTGTTGAATCAGATCAGTTTAATTTTTAGGGTGCTTTTTAAAGGTGTACAAATTTTTATGAAAGTTCACTAGATAGTTATTTAACCTGATACACTACTAGCCACTGTAACAGAATGACCCATGACAGCCAGAGACTTTTGGAGGATGGGGGGTACTCCTGTGCCAGCGTCACTAATGACTCTTGTGTCTAGGGACACCCTGTGCCCCTTTTGGGCATAGGGTGACTGGGAAATATTAATTATAAATTACATGAGATGTGACTGATAACTGATAATTCATATTACAGGATATCTTGAGATATTCAAGTGATTTCATGCTGACCCACAACCGGTCAATAATGACTCATTCCTCTGTGTAACATAGGCTGTTGATATGCTATGTGTGGAATGTGACTTGTCAAGCTGTAGTAATTACCTCCTCTAATGCGGAGACGGGCTGTCTGGAATGTTTAGTAATTAGCCCATCTGAAGGTGTATTGAAGCCCCCCAGTGTGTGATGTGTGGGTGGAGAGTTTCATTGTTCCTGTGATTACTGAAACATGCCATGTAACTGTATATAAACTTGAAGGATAAGCATTAAATGTGTTCATACATTTTGACTCAGAGAACTGAGCTTGTCTCGTTATTCTGGGAAATGGGATGTCTGATGTCTCATAGATTGTGGAGTGTCAGATAAGCTGTCGTGGATGATGGAAGGGGAATATCGTAAACGGTGGTGACCGTTACAGCCACCATTCCACATTGTTGCATAGAGTATCTACATTTTCTTTATATAATGTAGTAGGACCTTTGATAGCAACTTGATAGTTTGACAGTTGGGTGGAGAGCACGAGCAACTGTGCTAGTTATCAATTGCAAAAAAGAATTAACAAACAAATTAAGCATATCAGTTCATGGGGAAGCTTGTAATAGATTGGCTGATGTCTCCACCCTCTATGTTTCCTCAAAAAGGGGGTCCAATTCGAGTACAGGCCAGCCAGTGTGCTCATCTCTACTGGTCTATTTCTTCTGATAAACTAAATGAATCATATTTTATTTTGTCATGTATGCACGTCTACAGATGTGCATTAAACACATTACTTTATCTGTACTGTGTGTTTAAACCATATGTTTATATAATCATTAGAAGTGAATTTTACTTTTGTTGCCCAGAGATAAGAGTGTGCTCTTTCTATCCATCTTACATTACATAGATTTGTGGCTGGAGGGAATTTTGTCTTGAGCCCTGGGAAAAATAAAGTATACAGACTTATCCTCACTAAGCTCAGCAGGACGCTAGTAGGATACAAAATGTGTTAACTACAGTTATGGCATATTGGGCCAGCAACTAAATATGTAAGTCATTTTTATTATATGCCATATGTAAAAACAAAAGGCACCAGTAAGGAGATTTAATGCTGAACAGAAAGATTAAACAAACTGGATATGTTTACTTAAGCCATTTCAAAGGAGATTAAATTTACATGCTTAAAGGAAAAGTAGAAGCCATAATTGTTCATTATTATTGCAGTGTTTACTTTAAAGCTTATTAAAAATGCATGTATTCCTTAGGAAATTAGGAAATCTTTTTTGCAAATAGTGCAAGCACCCAAATGTGATTTGGGGTCAGCCTGTTGTAATCCTTTTTACAGCACATGACACTAGGGGGCAGTCAGGTGAGCTTGTTCACCAGGTGGCCCCGCCTCATAGTTATGTAAGAGCTGGCAGATGGCAGGAGCCTTCGCCGGGACCAGAGATGTTTTTATTTTTATTTTTTTTGGGTTGGTGATGGTGGGCACTGAGCTTCAGTGCCCATATGATGTCTAGGGATGAGGTTCGAATTTGCTGTGGTGCAGGGCAGTGTTGTCAACAATTTACAGACAGTTTGTAAAAATCTGTGATTTTGTACAACTGTCAGTATCAGGGTTAAAGGTTTGTCATTCTGTGTTGACTTTTTTAATGTAAATTAGGCAAATTACTTGCAAGGAGTATTGTTAGTGTTTTCAAATTGTGTTTATATGGTTTAAATATTGATTGTCTTCTTTTTCAATGGGAGTTCATTTTTCTGCTTGTTAGTAAAAAATGTGCCTCGTCAATAAATTGTCCATATTTTGTCAGTAAAAAATGCCACGAGAGGTTGGCAACCTTCAGGGTTCTCAGCAGGCCCGGACTGGGACAAATAATAGGCCCGGGCATTTTTAGTCTGAGCAGCCCAGGGGTGGGCGCCGCGGCAGCACTTCGCGGTGGTGGTTAATGATGGGATGTACCTTTGGACCCCTTTACATTACACAGCACCTTGCACCACTGGACCCCTTTACATTACACAACACCCTGGACCCCTTTACATTACATAGCACCGCACCTCTGGACCTTTTTACATTACACAGCACCCTGTGTCTCTGGGCCCCTTTACATTACACAGCACCCTAGACCCCTTTACATTACATAGCACCGCACCTCTGGACCTTTTTACATTACACAGCACCCTGCATCTCTGGACCCCTTTACATTACACATCACCCTGCACCTCTGGACCCCTTTACATTACACAGCACTGCACCTCTGGACCCTTTTACATTACACAGCACCCTGCATCTCTGGACCCCTTTACATTACACAGCACCCTGGACCTCTTTACATTACATAGCACCGCACCTCTGGACCCTTTTACATTACACAGCACCTGCATCTCTGGACCCCTTTACATTACACAGTACCCTGTATCTCTGGACCCCTTTACATTACATAGCACCCTGCACCTCTGGGCCCCTTTACATTACACAGCACCCTGGACCCTTTTACATTACACAGCACCCTGCACCTCTGGACCCTTTTACATTACACAGCACCCTGCATCTCTGGACCCCTTTACATTGCACAGCACCCTGGACCCTTTACATTACACAGCACCCTACACCTCTGGACCCCTTTACATTACACATCACCCTGCACCTCTGGACCCCTTTACATTACACAGCACTGCACCTCTGGACCCTTTTACATTACACAGCACCCTGCATCTCTGGACCCCTTTACATTACACAGCACCCTGGACCTCTTTACATTACATAGCACCGCACCTCTGGACCCTTTTACATTACACAGCACCCTGCATCTCTGGACCCCTTTACATTACACAGCACCCTGTATCTCTGGACCCCTTTACATTACATAGCATCCTGCACCTCTGGGCCCCTTTACATTACACAGCACCCTGGACCCTTTTACATTACACAGCACCCTGCACCTCTGGACCCCTTTACATTACACAGCACCCTGCACCTCTGGACCCCTTTACATTACACAACCCCCCACAGTTCGTTACACAGACACCCCCCTAACAGTTCTGGACCCCCTGCATGTTACACTGGGGGGAGACGTGACAAGCAGCCCACGGGCCACCGCGGCCCACCGGGCATATGCCGGTATGCCCTATGGCCAGACCGGGCCTGGTTCTCAGCAAACTTTACCAAATCAGTGAACTAAATGGCCAGACTTGGCCTGTTCCTCTATGCAAACTGGATGTTATTCATTTGGTGTTACTACTTCCACTAAATGTCCTGCTGTGTGGGCTGCAGTTGTCTTTGGTTACTGGGGTGCAAGTGGCTACAAAGCATTTTTGGTTTCTAGGATAGTGGCTGACTCTTGCATCCTTGCAACCAAGGACACTCTGAAAGCCAGCCACCCACTTGCTTCCTAGCAACCAGTGATGTCATTGGTTTCCAGGATGCTGGTGGCCACACAGTCACTGGTTGTTATGTTCCGGTATGAACCAGTCACCACACTTTGCATTATTGTCAGCACATCCATGATAGCTCGCTAATGATAGGATCACTATAGAAGGCACTCACCAATATGTACAGCATCACTCTCCCACTTGGCAGATGAGCTAATAATCACTCCCTCACTGGTAAAGGAGATTATGCAGCATTTCCTTCAGCGAAGGGGTGACACTGTACAAACAGGTAAGTATTTTCTCTTACCTATCTAGCAATCAATGGCAAGTTGTAGCCAGAGACAAGATCACAAGCTTGACTTGGCCCTAGGGTAAGCAACCGGTTTCCTTTCCTAATTCAATGGCCTAGCACAACAATTGCTCAAGCATTCAGCAGTTTAGGACTACACTACAAAGCAATTATGAGTAATGGTAAGGAAAATGTAAATAATAGACAAATATTGTTTTAATTGTACAGTATGTAATATGAACACAATAGACATTAGACATTAGACGGTTATCCTTGGCACCCCAAACATTAGTGCCAGGAAGAGTTCCCCATTTGTACTCCCTAGAGTAGCACCCAAGCTTTATTCTGTGACCCACTTTGACCCGCTGTGACATTGCCTCTCTAAAACTTTATAAGCATATTATGCAATAAAAAACTTAACAAATGTCTTCTAAAAGGATGCACGTGATAGTAGAGAAAATCTACCGAGCCGAAATTACAAGCGTTACGTCTTTTAAAATTTTAGTCCCAGGGAACATTTTTCTGAATAAATATTCCCAGTACTCAGTAATGAAGCACTTTTTATATATACACTATATTAACAAAAGTATTGGGACACCTGTCTTAGTCCGTAGGGTTCAATAGTGAGTTGGCCCACCCTTTACAGCTATAACAGCTTTAAGTTTCAGGGAAGACTGTCCACAAGGTTTAGGAGTGTGTCTATGGGAATGTTTGACCGTTCTTCCAGAAGTGCATTTGTGAGGTCAGGCACTGACGTGACAGGAAGGCCTGGCTCGCAGTCTCTGCTCTAATTTATCCCAAAGGTGTTCTATCAGGTTGAGGTCAGGACTCTGTACAGGCCAGTCAAGTTCCTCCACCCCAAACGCACTCATCCACGTCTCTATGGACCTTGCTTTGTGCACTAGTCCAAATCATTTGGTGGAGGGGGCATTATGGTGTGGGGTTGTTTTTTAGGGGTTGGGCTTGGTCTCTTAGTTCCAGTTAAGGGAACTCTTAAGGCATCAGAATACCAAGACATTTTGGACAATTTCATGCTCCCAACTTTGTGGGAACAGTTTGGGGATGGCCCCTTCTTGTTCCAACATGACTGTGCACCAGTGCACAAAGCAAGGTCAATTAAAAAACACATGGATGAACAAGTTTGGGGTGGAGGAACTTGACTTGCCTGCACAATGTCCTGACCTCAACCGGTTAGAACACCTTTGGGATGAATTAGAGTGGAGACTGCGTCCCCGGTCTTGTCATCCAAAATCAGCACCTGACCTCACAAATGTGCTTCTGAAAGAATGGTCAAACATTCCCATAGACACACTCCTAAACCTTGTGGACAGCCTTCCTAGAAGAGATGAAGCTGTTATAGCTGCAAAGGTGAGCCAACTCAATATTGAATCCTACTGACTAAGACTGGGACGCTGTTAAAGTTCATGTGCATGTAAAGGCTGTCCCAATATTTTTGATTATATATATATATATATATATATATATATATATATATATATATATATACAGGAGGACAGCACTTCTTTCATCCAGACCTGCTCTACCTGCTGCTTCAGTCACAATCCCAGGTTCCCAGCCACACTATAAGTGTGGAGTCCAATAGGAACTCTGATGGGAATGTTGATGTAAGAATGACAGATGTTAGTGGAGCCTTTATGTAAGAGAGGGCTATGATGGGGACCCTGACGTAAGAGGGGATTCTGATGTAAAAGTGGACTTTCATCAAGGAGCCCTGATGTAAGGCAGACTCTGATGGGCTCACTTTTATTAGAATTTTTTTTTTTTTGCTTTATTTTACTGAAGTTCTTCAACTCTTCTGAATCATATCATGCTGATTTTTATTTTTTATTTTAGTCCATGCATACTTGTAAAACTGGATGTACAGTTGGCAGTAGGGTCAATAAGAAATTATTTTCATGTCCCCACCCACAATCTTAAATAAGGAATAAAACCCTTATTATTTGGATCTGTGATTGAATGGAGACCTGCAAACACTTTCTGTTTTAAGAAAAAACCTACTATGCTTCTGTATTATATTTATTTTGTGCACAGAGCAAATGAACGTAAGGTTTAAAAAAGTATAAAAAATGCATAGGAATGTAACATATCTAAACCAAGAATTATATTTATTGGCAATATAGATATTAAATATGTTATAGCTTTTCAACTGTAAGTGAAAATGTATTGAGGAGGCACATGCACTTCACACAGTTACTGCTAGATGGCACTCAAAGCATCTGTCATCAAACACCTACTGATAAAATGCTTTTATACCAACATATTATTTCATTTTGTTCCGTCTTAATTATGAGCTATTTTGTATTTAGTAATGTGGAATCAATTATATGTACAGCTTCAGATCTGCTGTTTTTTAATATTATTTATTTTTTTCTAATTATTTAGACTTGCAGTTTTATATATAGATTTTTCTTACTATTCAGACCTTCACTTTTAAAAGTTTATTTTTTTTTCTATTATTTTGAAACTAGTGCCTGTCCTAAAGTGTACTTCACCTGTATCCTCCTCACACAGACACTTGCTAAACATGTATAACACATATCCTGTGGGGTTGATTTTCCAAAATAATATGTACTATTCACCTAACAAAGTGATTGTTCACTTTGGAAAATGTATGCTCACTTTGCAAACCAAATGTTAGGGCATATGGTGAAAGTGTGTTCACTATAAAGCTGAAGATTAGCGATTTTTTCTTTTGCCGCGTACACACGATCATTTTTGTGATGAAAAAAAAAACTTAATTTTTTAGCATGAAAAAAAAAAACGACGTTTTTCAAACTTCATTTTAAAAAACGATGTTGCCTACACACCATCGTTTTTTTTAAATGCTCTAGCAAAGCGCGGTTACGTTCAGCACGTACGGCGGCACTCTGTTCCATTCAAGCTCGCGTCATAACTTGCTTCTGAGCATGCGTGGGTTTAAAAACATAGTTTTAAACGTCGTTTTAGCGTACACATGGTCATTTTTTATGACACAAAAAACGACATTTTGAAAAACGACATAAAAAATTTAAGCATGCTCGAATTTTTTTTTTGTCGTTTTTCAGAAGACGTAAAACAACGTTTTCCCCACACACGGTCATTTTAAATGACGTTTTTAAAAATGTCGTTTTTTTTCATCACAAAAAACGACTGTGTTTACGCGGCATTTGCAATCTTCAGTCCACTGCCAACACCCCAAATCCCCCCGATACACCTGAAGTGGTGATCTTCTGGTGCTGTGGGGGTTATTATGAGCCCCTTAACCTCTGACAGACACGCCTCATAAGTGCTAACCATGCCCACTCATTCCACCCTCCTCTTCTCCATTCAGAAGCTGCCCTATAACTTCCAGCAGTAAAAATTGTTCTATGAATGGAGGATGATCTTAAAGCGGTTGTATACCCTGTTTAATTGTTTATTTATTTTTTACACCAGTAAAGGAAAAGCCATAATGAGCTAGTATGCGGTGCATACTAGCTCATTATGAAATACTTACCTTAAAACGAGGTGACGAGAACTTACCTGGTCCACGCCGAGCGAGATGTCATCTTTCTCTGGCGTGTCTTCCGGGTATCGCCGCTCCAGCGCTGTGATTGGCTGGAGCGGCAATGACGTCACTCCCGCGCATGCGCGCGGGAGACTTCAATTCGGCAATGTCCGGCGACTGCCAGTCCTTTAGCCGAGGATCCCCGCTGCGCATGCGCCGCTGCAATCAGCGGCGCATTGCGGGGGAAATATCTCCTAAACCGTACAGGTTTAGGAGATATTCTTTATACCTACAGGTAAGCCTTATTATAGGCTTACCTGTAGGTAAAAGTAAAAAAGTGGGGTATACAACCACTTTAATAAATCTTAATGGTATTAATACAATGGCCAGCAGGGGAGATTCATCCATTTATGCTGTTTAGCATGGATGTATGAATCGATTTGATTTCTGTTGATCACCTCCTAATTTTCCTTGTATGACAAGCCTTATTAAAAAGGAAATTATTGTTTGAGTTTTGTGTCGTTGCTAATGAGTCAGTCTAACGTTTTACAACTTTGGGATATTACACATGTCAAGCCTCGTACACACGACAGAGAAACTCGACGGGCGAAACACATCGTTTTCCTCGTCGAGTTCCTTGTTAGGCTGTCGAGGATCTCGACAAGCCAATTTTCTCCATTCCCGTCAAGGAAATAGAGAACATGCTCTCTTTTTGGCTCGTCGAGTTTCTCGACAGTTTCCTCGACAAAAATGTACACATGACCGGTTTCCTCGGCAAAAAAATATCTCCCAGCAATTTTCTTGCTGTTTTTTGCCGAGAAACTCGGTGGTGTGTACGAGGCCTAACATGTAACACTGCACAGTGGCAATGATTGCACGTTGGCTCATGATTAAAGGGTCACTAAAGGAAAAAAATATTTTTGCTGAAATGACTGCTTATTGGGTATAGAGACATAAAAGTTAACTGATTCCTTTTAAAAATGATTAAAAATTGAATTTAATCTATCATATAATGTGCCTCTAGTTTCACTTTCGGCTTTAAAGTTACATACATGAAGTTCCGGGTGAGAGGTGAGTCGGGAAGACTCACAGAACAAAAACAAACAAATCCAGGGCAGTGTTTTGTTTTTAAAATGAATCTTTTAAATGGTTATAAGGAGTATGATGGTTATAAGGAGCCAGGAAACCAGGAAGTGTGGAGATCACAGCAGAATTACAGCTACTTCAAAGCAAAAAGGAACAATGAGGACATGAAACCAGTACTGCAGTAAGGTAAAGGAAGCTATTTAGCTAAAAAATTTTTTTCCTTTAGTGACCCTTTAAATGTGGCCTCAAAATTATTTCTAATGTTTTTACTAGGGCTGTGCGTTAAACGCGATATTAACGGCGTTAACGCAAACCCATGTTAACGCCGTCAATATTTTTATCGCGCGATTAACAGGGGTGGACGTGCAGAGTGTGCAGCGGCGCGGCGCGGCTTACCTTCTCGCTGGATTCACAGGCAAGTTACTCACCTTGTCCCTGGATCCAGCGATGCCACCCCGCTGTGTGATCGAGCGGGTCCTTCTCGCTTGGCGGGTCCTCCTCGCTCGGCGGGTCCTCCTCGCTCGGCGGGTCCTCGCTCGATTCACAGTGCCTGTGTGCCGCCGATCTCCGTTCCCTGCGACGTTACGACGCACGGGAGCGGAAAACGGTGCCAAATTCAAAAAAGTAAACAAACACATTACATACAGTATACTGTAATCTTATAGATTACAGTACTGTATGTAAACAAATACACACCCCCCTTGTCCCTAGTGGTCTGCCCAGTGTCCTACATGTACTTTTATAAAATAAAAACTATTCTTTCTGCCTGAAAAACTGTAGATTGTCCAAAAGTGTCCCTTTATGTCAAAAATGGTTTTAGATCAGCTAGAAAACAGCGATAATAAATTATAATCACTTGCAGAATTGTGCGATATTTGTGGGGAAATTCGTCATAAATTAGATAGATTAATCGTGAGTTAACTATGACATTAATGCGATTAATCGCGATTAAAAATTTTAATCGTTTGACAGCACTAGTTTTTACATTTTGAATTGTCTTTCAGACAAACTTTAGCAATGAATCATTGGGTCCAGTCATCAAGTAGTCCCTTTTCCCATAATGACGTTACATCAGAATGCAGCACTTCCCATCCTTTAAAAAGGCCTAAATAAAGACCCATTTCTTGCTGGCAATCTTCCACCGCATTCCTGAGCTACCAATTCATCTTCTAAAGTTGTGACACTCACATGCTACAGATGTCATGGCTGAAAAAGTTTTGTGATTGTACTGTATACCTTGTGGTTTACAATGTTATTTCTTTATCATTCCGAACAGAATTTCTTTACTCATAGCGGACTGTATATTCCTAACTTCCTGTAATCAATGTGCTATGAAGGTAAAATATGATTACACAAGAGTCTTTTTTTATTACATGAGGCTCAGCTCACTTGGAGAATTCCTTTTATTTTATTTGTCATAGTACTTCATGATAATTAAAATATTACATTTTTAAACATAAATATCATTTAGATATGAAATCATTACATTTTTCACACAAAATGGGTATTAATTTGGTGATTTTTTATTCATTCATTATTTTATTCCATACATTTTTTATTACCTCCTTTTTCTGCTCTCCTGAATAGCCACCTTGTTGAAACTCACATGTGTTATCAGCCTCAAATTATCTGTATTTTAAATCTGAACTTCATGCAAAACAGTTAATCACACAATTGAAAACACTGATTTGTATTTCTATCAATTCAGTCTTGGGATGTATGCCCCCCTTAGACAGTGTAGACAATGGGCCAGATTCTCAGAGGACTTATGACGGCGTAGCGCCATGTACGCCATCTTAAGTCCGAATACGAGCCGTCGTATCTATGCGCCTGATTCTTAGAATCAGTTACGCATAGATTTCTATTCAATCCGACTGGCGTAAGTCTCTTACGCCGTCGGAGCCTAACTGCATTTTTACACTGGCCGCTAGGGGAGTGTAAGCTGATTTACGCATTTAGAAATATGTAAATTAGCTAGATACGCGAATTCCCGAACGTACGCGCGGCCGACGCAGAAAAGATACGCCGTTTACGTTAGGCTTTTCCCGGCGTAATGTTGCCCCTGCTATTTAAGGCATAACTGCGGCGTACCAATGTTAAGTATGGCCGTCGTTCCCGCGTCGAAATTTGAAAAAGTTACGTCATTTGCGTAAGTCGTCCGTGAATGGGGCTGGACGTCATTTACGTTCACGTCGAAACCAATGACGTCCTTGTGGCGTACTTTGGAGCAATGCACACTGGTAAATTCCACGGACGGCGCATGCGCCGTTCGGGAAAAACGTCAATCACGTCGGGTCACAGTACATTTACATAAAACACGCCCCCTGATCCAAATTTGAATTAGGCGGGCTTACACCGGCCGATTTACGCTATGCCGCCGCAACTTACGGAGCAAGTGCTTTGAGAATACAGCACTTGCCTGTCTAAGTTGCGGAGGCGTAACGTAAATCGGATACGTTACGCCCGCACAAAATTACGCCGCTGTACGAGAATCTGGCCCACAACAGTTAAGATATACAGTGGTCTTCTCTCTACCACCAGCTGTCTGTCTGTACAGTGAATGAGCATCAGAAGAGTGATTGGGTCAACGTTTTGATTGCTCATTTCTCTCCTCCTTTTAGCTTGTTCCTTACCAATCCATTTGATGATTGGTTCCCAGTACTACCCCTCCCTATGCCAGTATGAATGTTACTTTATACTGTAGAAGATTGCAAAAGGCTTATACCAAGTCAAATTCAGATATCTACACCAATTGTCTATAATACAAAAACAAATCTAATAATTAATTAAGCAATACATTAATGTGTGTTTTTTATACCTGACTGAAACTCAGTGTTGAAGAATAATAACTAAAAAAAAATTCTTTATGGATTTACTGTTAGGGCTCTTTCACACGGAGCGGACCGTTTCCGGGTCCGCTTCGTGTGTCTCCGTCGGCTCAGCGGGGATCCCCGCTCAGCTGTCGGCGGATAGGGCGGTCCCCACACACAGTGCAGGGACCGCCCTGTCTCTGTTCCGCTGTCCCCTATGGGGAACCTGATGCAGACGGACCGTCTGTCCGTCTGCATCAGTTCCGCTCCGGAAAAATAGGGTTTCTTCCGTTCGGAAAAGCGGATCCCGACTGACGCGGACGCTAGCGGATGCTCCATCCGCTAATGGACGCGTTCCCATAGGGATTCATTACAAGTCCGTTAACAGACTTGTAATGAACGGACAGGCAGAACGGACATGTGAAAGGGGCCTTATAGTCAAAATACCTAAACAATTATAAAATAAAGTAGGAAGCAAATTCTTCTTATACGTGTGGGAAATCAAAAATTCAATTTTCAGTGACAAACTAAAAAAAAAAAAAGAATTGTGAAAAAAACATCACATGAATTATGCTGTGAAATGAGCCTATAGAAGGATAGTTAATGTAGATATAATAAGAAAGATGGATTAAGCATAGTCTAATAAATCTTGAAAGAACTGTATGTTAGATGTAGAGTTGTGGTTATTCATAGTTGAGTAATCCTGTGATTTTTCTACTCATTTTCCACTCCAAAGTATGCCCTTCTATACTCAGGCAACTAAAGGACGCATTATTCAAATACATTCCTGGTGAATTGGTGATTCTTTGTTGCCTTGCGTACATTAAGCTGATTAACCTGGTGTGTGACCTTGGAAAGCATGTCTCAAATAATCCTACAGGACCACCAGGGTTGCAGCTCTTTAGTAAATGTGAATACCCTTCCAGGCCTGACGTGCATATCACAGGAAAGGCCAGCTTGTTTTTGCTCAAAGTGACAGTTTAGTGTGAATGTTAATGCCTCTCTAGCCCATCCAGTATATATCAGTAAAAGCACATCATGTATATTCTAGTCTGATTCTTCACTGTGGACTTTCACTTGAGTCTCAAGAGGCTGTTTAAATAAACTTTAGTAGTTGCAAAGTCAATTTTTAGCAGACTTGCATTTCTCTGTTGAATGTTAAACAGCTTTCTCCCCTTTATGCAGCAATCCTGGCAGGTTGTTCTGTGGAATGATATTTATTTTTCCAGTACGTTTCTGGAGATATAACATTTATTTTGTTATCCGCTGTATTGTAGCCTTAGTCTGGTATTACTTAATTTGCCTATTTTAAGATCAGTGTACTTAGTATATTTATTACGTTTGTTTAGTTGGGACGTTTTGTGAAGCTGGTTTAGGAAAATGGATCAAAGATTACCATAAGTCACAGTTGGTGATGATCAAATCAGCAATTTTTTTTACTTATGAAGATTTGTCCAATCATAAACCACAATGGCCAAGATTGCTAAAACTTGGGATTCTCAGATTATACAGATTGACATGGAAATATTCATGTACCATATATACTCGAGTATAAGCTGAGTTTTTCAGCACATTTTTTTTGTGCTGAAAATGCCCCCCTTGGCTTATACTCGAGTCACCTTTTTGCGACTGATCTCCCGGACTTTGGGGACCCGGTACTGGCCAGCTTTAGATCCCATGGACCCCAAACTTGACACACATGTAGCCCCACAAGTGTGCAAAGTTTGTTGTCTGGGGAACCTACGGCCTGGGAGAACCAATTTTTCAAAGCAAGGCACCCCTTCCATAGACTCCCATGTTAAACAGTCATTTCTCTGGTGAATTTGGGGACCCGGTACCAGTCGGTCGTGGGTCCCCTGGACCTAGAACTTGGCACACATGTAGCCCCATTTCTCTACAAGTGTACAAAGTTTGTTGTCTGGGGGACCTACGAAATCCGGCACCCCTTCCATAGACTCCCATGTTAAACCTCAGTCTAGTCATGGACACAGTGAGGCATGGGCATAGTGAGGCATGGACACAGTGGGGCATGAACACAGTGAGGCATGGGCACAGTGAGGCATGGGCACAGTGAGGCATGGACACAGTGAGGCATGGACACAGTGAGGCAAAGTGAGGCACAGTGAGGCATGCAGATGGACACCCTAGGCTTATACTCGAGTCAATACGTTTTCCCAGTTTTTTGTGGTAAAATTAGGTGCCTCAGCTTATGTTCGGGTCGGCTTATACTCGAGTATATACGGTAGATCAAAAATTGATGAATCAGCAACTGTCCGCATTAGATCATTACTTTCACATTTATGTTACAGTGTCGATAGACAGTGCAGCGCACACAGGGGTTGATTTAAAGTGTGTTTCAACTTTCGTGGTCAAATTTGAAAAAAAAACTATTATGTGTTTGTTGTGTGTTCCCATTCATGCAGCATCCCTTAAAATGATTAAAACATTTTTTCCTTTTGGATGTTTGCTTGGAGAAAGCCTTTAGCCCTGTACACACGATCGGTTTGTCTGATGAAAACGGACCGATGGACCGTTTTCATCGGACAAACTGATCGTGTGTGGGCCCCATCGGTTTGTTTTCCATAGGTGAAAAAAAATAGAACATGTTTTAAAATTTTAGTATGGACAAAAAAAGATAGAAAAAAACGATCGTCTGTGTGGAAGTCCATTGGTCAAAAATCCACGCATGCTCAGAATCAAGTCAACGCAAGCTCGGAAGCATTGAACTTAATTTTTCTCAGCACGTCGCAGTGTTTTACATCACCGCGTTTGGACACGGTCGGATTTTTGACCGATGGTGTGTAGGCAAGACTGATGAAAGTCAGCTTCATCGTATATCCAACGAAAAAATCCATCGGATTAGATTTCATCAGATATCCGATTGTGTGTGTACAGGGCTTTTCAGTAGGCTGCAAGATACTCTAAACAATTACAAAATGCCTTCTGGGTTCCAGGTTGTTAAGCCAGTTCCCAGGAGTCGCTTTTTAGGGACAATTAGCCAAAGTATCAACCTCGTCCAGCTGGTTCCACATTTTGAACTCTCTTTACACTGGTTCCTTTGCTCAGACCCCTTAGTCCAGACAGGAGTACTTAATTTACTTCAACAAATCCTGTGGTTTCAGGTTTAGTTTCAGGGAGGTTAAATGTCACACCTAGGACCTGTGATACATGAGTGCCCAGTCGACATTGCCGGTGCAAGCTGATCTGTCCTAACTGGCCACCACCAGTCCTATTCCAGATCAGCTGCTTTCAGAGCATTCTATGGGTATTAGCTGAGAAAGTTCCACAGAATATTCCATTCACTTCAGCATATTATAAGGATTACTGCTATTGCCTGGCTTTCTTCAGTCATATAGCAATTACACCCACTTTACAACATACACACTACCACACACATTACTCAGAGGCAAGTTCTGGGTTTCTTTTGAAGTGGAAGTAAACCCCTCTATTCTCTACAGTCAAGGAAGCTGCCATCTTAGCCTCTGTTCGATCTGCAGTTGCCTGGGTGCTGCACATGTTTGATGGCTTGACAGTTCTGTTGAGAGCACAAGCATCTGTCGCAGTTATCATTCACAACATGCCTTGACTATAACTGTTTTGAAAAACCATACAATTGATAGATTTAGCTTTGCTTTAACTGTTTACTGCAGCATAACTTAGTTACAAACACTAATGCATCAAGACTGACAATTTACAGTCCCATTACATGGCAGCAAATTTCTCCAAACTCTGATAGCGGTCAATTTTAGCTTATGTGGCAAAAGTCCCAAACATGTGGTAAGCACTTATACAATGTCCTAGTTTGTGGTGCCTCTCTCCTCACAGAACTACATCTCATTTATTTTTCTCTGCACTTCAGACTTGGACCACTGAGGCCCCATACACACGGTCAGACAAAACCGATGAGAATGGTCCGACGGACCGTTTTCTTCGGTTCACCGCTGAAGTGGCCTGATGGTCTGATGTGTGTACACACCATCAGTTCAAAATCTGATCGGGTCAGAACGCGGTGACCTAAAACACACAACATGCTCAATGCTTCCAAGCATGCGTCGACTTGATTCTGAGCATACGCGGGTTTTGAACCGATGCTTTTCTGTACTAACCATCGGTTTGGTCCGATCGGGCAGCGGTCCATCGGTTCGGTTTTGAAGCATGTTTTAAAATTTTGGACCGAAGGAAAACAGACCGATGGCCTATACACATGGTCGGTTTGGTCCGATGAAACTGAACTTTGGTTCATTCTCATCGGTTCGGTCCGACCGTGTGTACGGGGCCTCAGAAGCTCCCTCCTCCCTTTTTATAGGCAAGGGGAAGGACTTCCACACCAAATGGGAAGGACAAACCAAAGAAGGCAGTAACCCTTTGTTACAAGTCTGACCCCAAACAAAGTGGAAACAGACTGACTTTACCCTCATTATTATACCAGCCAAGCTTCTGGATTGTTAACCTTATAGGACAGTATTCAGGTTTTTATACCTGATAATGAGATCTTCCAGCACAGCATAGACAGGGTTAATTATGTTAAATGTTAACTTCCCACCCCCCTCTATAAGAAAACTTCAGTTTTTGAGTTTTCAGATAAGAGCAAGTAACATGTGAGCAACAAGTAAAATGTAAGCAGCAAAATCTATACTCATGGTAGCCTCTAGCCTTCTAATGCATCAAGGAATGAATGGGGCGCAACCCATATGCAAACTAGGAGCCTGCTGGTACATTTTGCTTGCAAAGGTAATGCAGTGACGGAATTGTATTTAACCCTCCACCCATGGCATTACTTGTGAAATAAGCGTAAAGATGGTCATTTCCAAGAGTATGGATGCATTTAAATGTGGACTGGATGTCTTTTTGAGGTAGCAATTGCATCTCTAGCTACTATAAAACAGGGTTACCCAGTAGAGTGATTTATTCAGGGACTTAATCTGAATTCTACTGATGGGGCAAAGAATGCTATTTTGTACTAGTAACTGATAAACTGACTGTAGTCTTAAAGAAACATTCCACTCAAATATTAACTATACCTAAACCTGCTTCCACCACCATTCTGAGCCTATTCTAACTACCCTGTAAAATATATATGTCTATAATGACCCATTCTGAGGGCACTACAGTCTGGAGTGGCGCTCACAATGCACAGTTTTTACTAGTTCTGAAACAATAACTTATACTGTATGGCAAAGGTGTTGTTATCATCTGTGTAGTTGAGTATTATAAAACTTTTCATATGAATCAACACCTATAGGCCGCCCAATCACTAAAAGTCAACGCCTAAAGTCTGGATTGTATATAAGCTGTGAATCACAAGTGACCTCAAGAACTAAAAATATCAAAGGACCACATAACATATGTCACCACTAGACACATTTATCATATAATCTCGAAGGTCTCCAGAATCCTCTACAGCCCTGAGTGGTAACCATAAATATAAATTTTTCAGCATATCAGAAACACATCTATGCTGTGTTATATACCTTCCTTCTAAATGGTCATAGTAAATGCAGTGCTACAGACAAGACAGAGCTAAGAGGAGATTTCCTTCATGTAGACAACATCTGTATGTTATCATTTATACATGCTGAAACCTTTCTCCATGGTTTGTCATAGTGCTGTTTGTTTTTTAACATGGTCTACTATAAATCTAGTGTTAAAACATTATCTTTGCAAGCAGTGACCTTTATTTTTCCAATTTTTTTTTTACTTTCCAGGAGGTCTTGTGGCATATGGAACCCACCAATGCATCTCTAATACCCAGAACGAGAATTAATGGCCTTTTTTTATAGTTTTGTTCTGCTGTTTGGTGAAGTTTCCAGGGATTTAGGAACAGGAGTCTAAATCTGGCCATAGATGTATAAAAATTCAGCTGGTTCAGCGGGGACATGATAAATTTCAATCCATGTGTGCAGTGCCGATCCTGACCTCCCCGGGGTCCTAAGCAAAATAACATGTCACATTAAAGTTGAGAAGCGGGGGGGCTGCCAAAGGGACATGTCACATTAAAGTTGAGAAGCGGACGGAGGGGAGGGGGTGTTCTGCTGTCGGAAATGACATCTTACATTAACGTGAGAGGCGGGAGGTGCTGACTACTTACCTCTTCTCCCATGCAGCCAGCAAGTTTAGAAGTGGGGTGAGGGGCTGAAAATGACTTCTCACCAGGCGGGGCCTCTAGTAATTTAGGCGGCCCTCCGCAGCTTGCTTTCCGGGGCCCTAAGCGGCTTGCATAGTGAGCCTATAGGGCGGATCGGCCCTGCATGTGTGGCAATGCCTGTGCAACAGAAGTTGACTGTTAAATCAACTTTTTTCCAACATGCTTGTTGGAAAATTGTGACTTCAGCCACTGGTCACTGCATTCTGACAGTGCAGAGTCCCACTGTCAGAATACTTTGGAAGCCAATGGCTCCAACTGCTGTCTCAACCAACAAGGAGAGGGAGTCCCGAGACAGCCGAGACTCTCGCGCACATCACTAGATTGAGAGGGGGTTAAGGAGTGTACTGGGGGATGGGGTCTGTGGGGAAGTAAAAAAACCTTCAGCCTTTACAACCACTTTCATTTATATTATTGAACCTGCCTGAAAAGTACCTCTCCCCACTGTACAGATTATAATTTTTTTTATGCATTGGTACATGCCTAGCTTTCCATGCCTCTTTGACTTTAGTATACCACCCCCTTCCCCACGTCCAACCTCATAGAATATAATTTGCCTCTAAATTATTTTTTTTTTCAATCCTTGGTGAATCAAACTTGTACAGATTTGCCCATCATTGATTTAAAAGAAAAAAGTTCCATTGCAAAGGTAAATCCCACATACTGTAAGCACAATAACGAAATCAAACATTCAGTCTCCTGGTCAGCTCTGTATTGAGTTTTTACCTGACTGGCTGTCCGTAGTCTTATGCTGCGTACACACGATCATTTTTCGGCATGAAAAAAACGTTGTTTGAAAAAAATGTCATGTGTGGGCTTCACAACATTTTTCGGCTTCTGAAAAATGACAACATATTTTTTTCGAGCATGCTGCATTTTTTAACGACGTTTTAAACTATGTCGTTTTTCGGGTTGTAAAAAATGATCGTGTGTGGGCTAAAACGACGTTAAAAACCCGCGCATGCTCAGAAGCAAGTTATGAGATGGGAACGCTCGTTATGGAGTAAGCACAATTATCACGCTGTAACAGACAGAAAAGCGGGAATCATCTTATACTAACACGGAATCAGCTAAAGCAGCCCCAAGGGTGGCGTCATCCGCATGGAACTTCCCCTTTATAGTGCCGTCGTACGTGTTGTACGTCACTGTGCTTTGCTAGAGCATTTTTAATAAACGATGGTGTGTGGGCAACGCCGAAAAACTTTGTTTTTTTTTCATGACGAAAAATGATCGTGTGTACGCGGCATTACAGTCTGTCTCTTAGAACTAGCCTACCATTTCTATTCATACTACAGACAGGTGTGACGATCCTCAGTGTTTCTCTTTTCCTCTGTACCTCCCCAAAACTCTTTAGACAGCTTTCTCCTCTGTATAGCACAATTACAGCTGTACCCAATATGTGCCCAATTGGCTCCACACTTTTATTTATTTTCTCATACATAGTTTAAACTCAAAAGTACTTTTTCATATTAAAACATTTATAACTCAAGCTTACAAGTATGCCATATGAATAATAATTCTCTCTCCATTTTTCTGCTACTGTCAGGGGTCCCTTACAGCCTGGACACGTTATACCAAATGTAATGAGCATCATAAACCTGATCATTTTTAAAGGGTGCCAAAACTTTAACAAGTTTAATATATGAAAAAATCACATCCCACAATACTACAAGTACTATCTATACAGAAAAACTATTTTTCCTTTTGGGCCAGCCTGAAATGTGTTATTTTTGTGTGTGTGTGGGTTCCTACTTGCTCGACCCTCCAATAGGATCTTTATTGTGGTGAAGAGTAATCTAAAGGAATTGTACACGTTCAAATGTTTTTGTTGTTTTAACAAAGTATTAGGATAATTACTGTAAATTCCCTGTGTTATTTGTTTGCCTTACTGTGTAATGATGGACTCTCATGTTATGGCTGCAGTTTGTAGTGCCATGGCGGATCGATTCACCTTTGTCCACATTTTAATTTACCTATCTTGTCCCAATCTACCAAAGAGACGGGAAACTTCTTGTTTCAAGTCACACAGTGTCCAATTAATGCCTAGACATTTCCCTGTGTTGCATCACAAAGGTGGGAGTGCTGTTGCAATGAAAGTACGTCTATTCTCTTCATTGCTATGCCTGCTTCAGATCTAAGTTTACACCTATAGAGACTCAATGATTGTGTAATATATAATTTTTCAGAGGAAGTGTCAGTTCTTAGACTACAAACAGAAGTCATGCATTAACCTGTGCTGGGCCATGCCGATCGCCTCAGGTTTGAACACAAACTGAAAATGCTGACGAAGAAAGGTGAAGATTTACTATAATATAGACTGTACATACAGTATAACAAATGACACCTTAATACTACATTATCAATACACATATTATGCAGGTAAAAAAAAAAACATATTACGCATAGGAAGGTTTATAATGCCTTTAAGTAATGCACTGTTCTATTGTACTACATTGTACTGGTTTCAGAGACCTTTTATGAAATTACATAGCAGTTAGAGGTTGTTTCTCTGGTGATTTGACTACAATATTCATAATGTCAGAATGGATCAGCACATTTTATTATAGAAATTTGCATTCCTCATATCTGATTAAAATGCAGTGCTAGGTAATGAATTAAAAAGTCAGGTATTCGAAGAGCTTTATTAGCAGATGACAAATATAAGACATTTGACATGGCAACCCTGCCATCAAGGGTATTCTTAAAAAACACTTTGCAATTTATAGTTTAGGTTTTACAATATGCAGGATATTGTATTTTTATTTATAAAATATAACCATGCATTTTGCAGTTGCAAAGACATAAAATGGCTATTAGCTTAATTATAAATATTTGTAAATGTTAGCAAATAATAGCAGAGAAGGCTTGGCGATTTTATGTCTAATCATCGGGGAATCCCAGCCAACAAATGTTGAGGGAAATATGGACCTTTTACTTGTCTATAGACAAGGGATAAGTCTGAAGCCTCGTACAAATGACCGAGGAACTCGACGGGCGAAACACATCGTTTTCTTCGTCGAGTTCCTTGTTAGGCTGTCGAGGAACTCGACAAGGCAAGTTTCTCCATTCCCATCGAGGAAAAAGAAAACATGCTCTCTTTTTGGCTCGATGGGATCCTCGACAGTTTCCTCATTGAAAAATGTACTGTACACACGACAGGTTTCCTCGGCAAAAAAAAAATCCCAGCAAGTTTCTTGCTGGTTTTTGCTGAGAAACTTGGTCGTGTGTACGAGGCCTGATGTTTTGGCCTGACCTAACCACCGTCAGGCATCTTTGCATTTAATACTTTTCAATTAGTCTTGGTGTATTACGCAGACACTTCTGATGCAAGATATACTGATGATGAGTCTTGCCTTGGCCAACTGTATTTGGTAGTTTGTTAATATTATGTATGTAAAGGTTAAGATGGGGAGACTGTGCTTTATTGTCAATAGGCACCTTGTGTATTGCAATGATCTGTATCCTCTAAAATACCCCAAAGGAAAACAGCTTCAACTCTCACATCCTTTAAATAAAGAAACACACATGGGAGGTCCAAGCTTGCATTTGTTTGGACCCAAAACATTTTTTAGGCATGAATACTGTGCTTGCACATCTAGGACTCTTAAAATATATGGCCATGTAAGAGCTAAAGTAACACCAGAGGTGTTTTACTTTAAACTAAAACCTTCAGGGTGCAAGAAACCATGAAGTTCCCTGTTACATTAAAGTCCTTCCTTACATCAGAGTTCCCAACCTTCTCAGAGCCTCCTTTACATCAGTGTTCCCCTTTACAGTACATCCAAGTCCACAGGGTTTCACCTAACTGTACAAATGGGGGAACTCTGTGGATCATGATGTAAAGGAGAACTCTATGGACTGTGATGTAAGGGGGAATGCTGTGGACTCTGACGTAAGAGGTTCTCTGTTCTAGAGAGCCCCCCTTACTTACACCAGAGTTCCATCCTCTTTACCTCAGAGTTCACAAAGTTTCCCCTTGCTCTGTTATGTCGCGTACACATGATTGGACATTCCGACATCAAAACCGTTTTCAGACGGATTGTTCGTTCAAACTTGTCTTGCATACACATGGTCACATACAACACTACGACGAGCCGAGAAAAATTAAGTTCAATGATTCCGAGCATGTGTTGATTTGGCTAGAGACGATCAGAATTTCCGACAAGAACTTTTGTTGTCGGAAAAATTGAGAACCAGCTCTCAAACATTGGAAATTCCGATAGCAAATGTCCCATGGAGCCTATACATGGTCAGATTTTCCGACAACAAGCTCACATCGAACATTTGTTGTCAGAAATTCTAACTGTGTCTACGAGGCATGAGGATGAACTCTGCTGACTCTGATATAAGGGGGAATGCTGGGAACTCTGACCAGAGTCCACCTTATATCAGAATTCTGCTTTACACCAGAGTCTGCAGAGTTAATACATCAGTAAAGGGGTTTACTGATGTAGAAGGGGAGTGAGGACACTGAACTGAAATAAGGGGGGCTCCCTTAACTTAGGGTCTCTACTCCCCCTTTACATCAGTGACCACCCACAGAGTGACTGACTGACTGCCACACAGACTATGTGTGTTCTGGAGCTGTCACACACTGGTCTCCTGTAATTCCTCCTCTTCCCCAGCAGCTCCTCCTTGCAGTCCCTCTCAAATTTGCGTGAAAGGTGCCAAGTGCACATGACCATCGGCTCACCCCCCTTCCCAAGCTAAGCCCAGCCCAGCTGAGACTGATCACGAGCCCAAGCCAACAAAACTGCACAGTCCTGCAACCGGCCAATTATTAATCAGCTGAGCTCGGCTCAGGAGGAGGGGAGTCCGCTGGTCAGGGGCAGTGTGACATCATGGGGCTTGGCACTTTTCCCGCAAATTTGAAAGTGACTGCAAGGAGGCTCATGGACAAGCAGCTGAGCTGGGGAAAAGTAATCTGCTGAGCAGATTGGTACTGGCTGAGATCGCTGATCGGGAGCTGATGGCTGCTGGCTTTCCAGCATGATTGTCAGAAAGAAGAAGGCCAAACTGTCAGGCCGGCAGACATACACATGGGTTGAATGTCAGACAGTTTTTATTGAACCGGCCGATGTTGCCTGACATTCGGCTGTGCGTACGGGGCTTTAGAAGAAGACCTCCAAAGGTGACCTCCTGCAAAGGTTTTTATTATTTTAAATGATTTTTCATCTTAGGTCTACCATTTCACTGCCAATAGACTTTAAATTGTCCTACTTGCCACTTATCTCCTACAGTTATTTTTTGTCCAATCTTTTGATTATTGTAAGAGTTGGAATCATTCAGATTCAAGAAGCATGGCAATGTTTTAAATGATGATCCATTTCAAGCGCATCTGTCTATTGGTGACATTCTGTTGCGTACAGTGGCCTTGTTACTGAACAGGGGAGCAGTTTCTTTGTTTCTGTAGTCAGCCATGTAATTCAAGCAACATTTCTCAATGCCTCCACTATAGAACTAAAAATGAAAGCGAAGGCTGACCCCATGAACTGTGTACACTGTAGTGTGACAGTTTGCTAAATCAGCACCTGTCTGTTCATATAGTGTACTAATTTGCTATCTTGGCAGGCTATTGTTTTATGATGATAAGATTGCTGGACTGTATCACCTCCTGGCTGAACTCATGATATGTCTTAACAGAAATTAAATCATACAGTACTATATTATTTTACCAAATTGATTGCTGTATTAGAAATTATTATAGTATTATTTTCATTATTATTATTATTATTATTATTATTATATACAATTTTTTTTTAATTGTTAGTTTATTGTAAAATCTTGTTTTAAAGGCATAAAGTATATTACCTAATAAAGTCTTGTATTAATACAGTCTTGTACAAGCTAATTGTCCCTATTTTGGCTTAGCCCAGAGATACTGCTGTATGTTCTAGCTGAGGGGTATTAGTTGTATTACCTAGTTCTTATTGTATACTCAACTCGGGACCGCAAAGCTAAGATTTTACCTTACAAAAATAGTATATATAAGGATATTGCTTGAAATTGCTATGCAAAATATACCAAAAAAAAAGTGTGCATGCATGTATACTGGGCATAAAAATAATCTTTTTTTGCTAAGCTTACTAAGCAATGTCCAAATTAACAAATGTCCCAAATGTTTATTCCTACTGTGGTTAGGGAATTACACTATAAAACAGCAAGGCACGTCAGACTTAAACCTGCATCTTATTAGCTCTGAAACCAGTCTTGTAACTATACATACACAAGAACAAATGGGGTGCTGGATTCTGATTTTTAAGGGTCAATGAAATTGTCACAAGGCACACTGGCACAGGTTCAGCAGCAGTCCACAAAACATGGACAACCCCTCAGTAGCAGCTGGTGTTTTATTTTTGGGAGGGTGGTCAATCGGGTGACGGCCAGGAGAAGGATCAGTGTTACAGTGTTATATTCATTCACTATTGTCACACAGCTGGATGGGCTTCGAGCACAGTGCTCTGCGCCCCAAGCCCAACCCTTTTTGAAGCCTATTAGAGCAAAAAAAAACAACCCTTGATTGGCATTCCATGTGTCCTACACCATGCATGTAGATCAGGGGACCGGACACATGGATAGGGGGGGCGGCGCCTGTGCGCCCCCTATGGATGGGCTGCCACTGCAACCCTTAGAAACATTAAAAACCCAGAGTTGGCAATCCACATACATACAGTCCAATGAGCATGCCAAGCAAACGTCCAAGAGTCCATGGTTTTTGATAAAAGTGACTCAAAAAATCCAACATGTTTCCAAATCCAAACACTCTTTTTCTTCATCAGGGTTTAGGCATTTTGACTGTGCCTAAATTGACTAAGGGTCAGTTCACACCAGATCCCGCACTGTCATCTGTAGCGAGTGTTAGTGTAAACATAACAACTCACCAAATGCAGGTTGCATTTGGTTGGGTCCAGTACAATATCAGCCCATTCAAATGAATGGGATGAAGTTGCATTGCTCTCAGATCGCATGTGAATTGCACAGAATTACACAGTGCGTTCCTTTGCAAATCATGGTGTGAACCTTAAGTAAATACCAAGATTTGCACTGTGATTGACTGCTTGGAACAGTTTCAGGGGGGCAGGTTAAGCTAGTGTTGGTGAATTCAGCAAAGTCCTTTAGTGAATCAATTTGTTTGTAGCTCTCAATGGACTCTATGGGCTGGATTCAGATACATTGGTGTATCTATCCACGTGGCGTAACGTATCTCAGATACGTTACGCCGCCATAAATTAGGGCGCAAGTTCCGTATTCAGAAATAACTTGCGCCCTTAGTTACAGCAGCGTAATGTCTGTGGTCCGGCGTAAGCCCGCCTAATTCAAATGTGGATGATGTGGGCGTGTTTTATTTAAATTCACTGTGACCCCACGTATTTGACGTATTTTACAAACGGCGCATGCGCCGTTCATGAAAAAATCCCAGTGCGCATGCTCGAAATTACGCCGCAAATCATCATTGCTTTAGACGTGAACGTAACTTACGTACAGCCCTATTCGCGAACGACTTACACAAACGACGTAAAATTTTCAAAACTGGACGCGGGAACGACGTCCATACTTAACATAGGATACCCCTCATATAGCAGGGGTAACTTTATGCCGGAAAAAGCCTAACGTAAACGATGTAAAAAAATGCGCCGGGCGGACGTACGTTTCTGAATCGGCGTATCTACCTAATTAGCATATTCATTGCGTAAATATACGGAAGCGCCACCTAGCATCCAGCGTAAATATGCAGCCTAAGATACGACGGTGTAAGACACTTACGCCGGTCGGATCTTAGGCCGCGTACACACGACCGAGAAACTCGACGGGCGAAACACATCGTTTTCCCCGTCAAGTTCCTTGTTCGGCTGTCAAAAAAACTTGTCGAGCCAAATGTTCCCATTGCCCAACGAGGAAATAGAGAACCCGACGGGTTTCTCGGCGAAAAGTGTACACACGACCGGTTTTCTCGGCAGAATACGTCTCCCATCGAGTTTCTTGCTGAATTCTGCCGAGAAAACCGGTCGTGTGTACGGGGCCTAAGGGAAATTCTGGCGTATCTAGCTTTCTGAATACAGAAAGAAGATACGCCGGCGCTTCGTAGCACTTACGCGGTGTATCAATATATACGCCAGCGTAAAGGCTATCTGAATCCGGGCCTATGTTTATAACTGTACATTGTCGCTGTACTGGGAGTGTTGCTACAGTATAACAAGCAGGTGGTCCAACAGCAGGAGTGAGTTATGGAGTCTGTCTGTCTGGCCAAGCTGGCCACAAAACACTCCAGATGATGTACATAGATCACTGGTCCCATGCAGGCCAGGCAGGCTCACAACAGCCAAGGAACATCAGCATAATAACTTCCAAGTAGGGAAGGAGGTTTTGCAATTTTGGTAAACTCACCTTCTAATAATGACATTAGGCTGTTCCATCCATAACCTAGTTAGGTTATGTAAAGAAAGTTAAAAAAACAATTATAAAGCAAGCTCTAGGGGAAATAAAAATAAGTATAAAAGGTAATAGAGGGATCATTTAAATGTATGGAGATGTAAGTCAGGGAAGGAAGGAGGTGCTCTATACTTTTGAGGAATGGAAGCAGGAAAAAAAGCTTGCTGGGGATCTGAGAATCAAGGAAGGAAGGAAAGAGCTTGGTTTAAACAGGGGGTACAAAACAGCAGGAAGAGGCCACAAGATAATGATCTGCAACACATATGCTACATGAGACTCCAAGTATCTGTGTGGTAAAGCGGTAATGAGAATATTTCCTTTGTTTATAATGTGTTGACATTTCCATCAGAACAAAGAATACTTCTGTTGCATTGCTCATAATGGGACTACAACTTCTCAATTTAGTATTATAAATTGTACAAAAAAATAGATCCTGGTGCAGGGATCTCAAAACTGTTATTTCTTGATTCAATAAATTAGCTAAATATTCATCAGAATCCGTCTACATTTGAGCCGTGGGTGGCCATGTCAGCGCCAACCAGCTCAACAAAATTTGATTAAATAAAAATTGTTTTCTGAATACAATAATAGGCAGTGCAGATTACTCCATCCTTGTTGTTTATCGTTGATGGAGAAATTTAATGACGGGTTTATGGTTACATTAGAAAGGATTTTTTGTTAGGTTTGTGGCTACAAGAAGGGTTAGTGCAAGGGGGGCTTTAAAGTAGGACATTATACTCTGCAACAGGAGCCCTTGCTGATCATTATAACTGAGCTCGTTGTGCTAAAAGCTAATCTATCCTAAAAAATGTAATGGGGTTGAGTGCAAAATCTGGTGCAGCTCTGCATAGAAAACCAATCAGCTTCCAGGTTTGTTTTTTTCAAAGCTTAACTGAACAAGATGAAGTTAGAAGCTAATTGGCTACCACGCACAGCTGCACCAGATTTTACATTCTTCAGTTTTAGTAAGTCATCCAAAATGTCTTATCCGGGTATCGGAGTCTTATGCCGCATACACACGATCGGAAATTACAACAAGAAAACCGTAGATTGTGTTGCATACGCACAGTCACACAAGTCTTGTCGGAAATTCCATCCGTCAAGAACGCAGTGACGTACAAGCCAAGCCGAGATCAAAGAAGTTCAGTAGGCATTATGGCTCTTCTGCTTGATTCTGAGCATGCGTGTTTTTTTGCACGTCGTAATTGCATACAGCCAAGCGGATTTTCCGATAGGAACTTTTTCCGTCTGAAAATTAGAGAACCTGCTCTCAATCTTTTTTTGGCGGAAATTCCGAGAGCAAAAGCCTGATGGAGCTTACACACGGTCGGAATCTCCGACCAAAAGCTCACATCGGACTTTTCTTGTCGGAATTTCCGATCGTGTGTACGCGGCATTAGACTGAATCCATGAAACACTTTGGTTGCTGCAGCAAATATACTAAATACAGATAAGGAACTTGGTTGCATTTTTCTCAAGTAAAGTCTCTTATGCCCTGTACACATGATCGGGCTTTAGCCCGATCAAACTCACATCGGAATTGCGAAGGAATTCCATCGGAGGAAAAGAGAACATGTTCTCTATGTCAACTCTGACGGAATTCCTCGGAATATCCGATGGAAAAACTCCAATGGGCATACACACAGTCGGAATTTCTGATGGAAAAAATCTGTCTGACATTTTCTATCAGAAATTCCGATCGTGTGTACGAGGCTTTAGTGCAACCTGTGCTATTGATTTAAGTAGGTCGATGGTAATGACCCAAATGACCAAAAAATGCAACAGTCGTGAAGTTTTAATTTATTTTTTATCTAAATTATGTAAGCTTATTACCTAAAACAATGGCCTTTTTGTTCAGTAAGACTTACATAGTAGGATTTAGTAGTCCTAATCTTTCAATAACCTACACTAATAATTTTGCAAAGCACAGAAAACGAATGGTTCTGATTCAGATTTTTTATGGAATTTAGAATGCCACTAATCACCATTTGTATATAGAATGGTCAATTACCATAAACACGCTACGTTAAAAATTGCCTTTTTTTGCTTCCTCTGTGTTCTTAGCCACAATAAAAACTAAGTTAGGATCCACTTCTAAAGTGTGTGGCCACTCTTCTTCCTTAGCATGTCAGCATGTCTAAACTATGAAAATGCATGCTGCTATGAAAGTATGTGTATCAGGTATACTATACAAAGATGCATATGAATTCAACTAAAAGTACATATTATTATTATTATTATT
Source organism: Rana temporaria (assembly GCF_905171775.1). Classification (NCBI taxonomy): domain Eukaryota; kingdom Metazoa; phylum Chordata; class Amphibia; order Anura; family Ranidae; genus Rana; species Rana temporaria. Next base: position 403,072,955 of record NC_053490.1, read on the forward strand.
ATTATTATTATACAGGATTTGTATAGCGCCAACAGTTTGCGCAGCACTACATATAATATAATATATATTCATAAATTACTAATCGATTAAGTAAGTGGTTTACAGTAATGCCATAGAGTGTACATGTTAATAAGTGCATTCACTAGATCTCACAAAATGAATAAAACTATTACCGACGTATCGTGATTTTACCTATGAGTGTAGCTTGCCTTTTTGTTAATTTGTGGAGTAGCAGATGCTGATCCTTCACTTCCCGAGTTCACTGATCCACTGATGCAGATTAACATACCACAGATGGGAGAAAATGTGCTAAAAAAAACGTGCTTTACAAGGGCATGCACTGGGGAATACAGCTGGATTATGTAAATGGTTTTTCACAAAGATGAAGCTCGGATCCTGCTGCTCTGGAATATGGGAAGGAAATGCTGACAGTTCTAGTAAACCAGCAGAAGATGCTCAATATGCATAACCTGATTATAAAATGCCTAGCAGAAGGAGGACCGACCGTCTCTTGCCACTCCCGTGTGTTTATTTGGCATTTTATCAAACCTTTCAAGAACTACCTTAAATTTCTGTTGGCTAGAGCAGTAACTATCTTATGTTTGCCTAAACCTCACTCTTAAAGTTGACACTTTCAATATGGCAGTACTTAATTCATTTAATTTGACTTTGGAGTCAGCTAGGATTTAATGATCACTGACGATTTTAAAAAGCTGATGCTTATTAAACTTTGACACTATTAGCGTTACTATAGTTTGAAGCCAAGATTTGAGACTTTTAAATATTGTCAAGAACATGTCAAGAACACAAGGAAAATGAACTTGTGATGGTTAAAGCCGCGTACACACGACCATTTTTCATGTCATGGAAAAAAACGACGTGATTCTTGTCAAGCCTGCCTTGCATACACACGATCGTGAAAAAAAATGCTTGAGAAAAGCGAGGTGACGTACAACGCGTACGACGGCACTATAAAGGGGAAGTTCCATTCGATTGGCAAGACCATTTGGGCTGATTATGCAAATTTCCCTTCTCATAACCTGCTTCTGAAGCCTCGTACACACGACCGAGAAACTCGTTGTAAAAGAAACATCCTTTTCCTCGACGAGTTCCTTGTCAGGTTTGTCGAGAATCTTGACAAGCTTTCTTTGCGTACACACTGTCAAGACAAAATCTCGTCGTTCTCAAACGTGGTGACATACAACACGTACGACGGCACTATAAAGGGGAAGTTTGATTCCACTGGCGCCACCCTTGGGGCTGCTTTTTCTAATATCATGTTACTGCGTGTTAAGTAAAAGTTTGGTGAGAGACGATTCACGCTTTTCAGTCTGTTACAGCGTGACAAATGTGCTATCTCCATTACGAACGCTACTTTTACCGAAGGTGCGCTCCCATCTCATACTTTATTCTGAGCATGCGCGGGTTTCTAAGCATACACGCGAACGTGTTTCTCGTCGTAAACCAGCCCGACGAGAAACACGACGAGGAAATTGAGACTCCCGACGAGAAAAAAGAGAACTTGTTCTCTTTTTTTCTCGTCGAGATCCACGACAGTTTTCTCAACAAAAAACATGCACACGACAAAAAAGCTCTGCCACCAAGTTTCTTGATGGATTTTGACGAGAAAGTATGTACGAGGCCTGAGCATGCGTGTTTTTTCCCCCATCATTAAAGCCTACACACGACCGTTTTTTAATGCTCATTATTCAAGTCGAGAGAAATGCTCTGGAGCCTACACATGGTCGTTTTTAATGACCAATTAAAAAAAAATTTATTTTTCTCGTCATGAAAAACGGCCATGTGTACCCGGCATAAGTGAAGACTCTTCAGAAGACTTCCTGTATAATATGTCTGGTAAAGCTTTCTATATCACATTTAATATGATGTTTTCCTGCAAAAATACATTTTTCATTCCAATAAAATTAAAGATTGTGTGTATAATAGGGAAGAGTGTCCCACAAGTTCTGTTCAAAGATCTCAATTATTAAAGTCTATGTAACTCAAACCCAATTTTTTTGTATGTTTGGCAATTGGCATCATGCCTCACTGCACACAGTTTTATTAGGCAAATAATGTTTGTTACTTTTGCAAGCATATGCAGGAGGCATGCATGGAACTGTTAGGCATGTGTGGCCCCATGATCTATTGCCTGGGGGCCCCATAATCTCCTATTGCCTGGGGGCCCCATAATCTCCTATTGCCTGGGGGCCCCATAATCTCCTATTGCCTGTGGGCCCCATGAGTTGTCAGTCCGCCCCTGGTTACTGGTAATTGTACATGCATGCCTTAGTGGTGTCTCGTAGCATTGACACCTATGCTGAAACCAACCCCTCCCACCTCACAATCCTCACCAGTCAGCGGACTTCTAGTCTCTGCCCCCAGTCATGCCCTGAACTGAATGGGCGGCTGCAAAGAGGCTGAGTGGGCCATCGTGTGCTCCAGGAACAGCCCCGCTGAGCAGGCGCAAGAGGGTTGAGAGAGTGGTGCAGGCTTCAGGAACAGCCCAGGATTTGGTGACCCCTGACAAATCATCATTTGACCCCCGAGGGGGGCCCGACCCCCAGGTTGAGAACCACTGCTATAGAGCAACTGCACTTCCAGGTTGAAACTTCCCTTTGCAAAGTGCACACTGCATGGAGTTTGGATGTTCTCTCTATGCATTCAAGGTTTTCCTCTGGCTTCTCCAGTTTCCTCCTCAACTCCACAGACATGATGTCAGATGTTGCTGACAAAACGCGTTGGTTTCCGTCATACGTGCCGCGTCAGTTCCGCCATTCGTTGGAAGCAGGTGGAATGCAGATGGCGTCCCTGCCATTTCCTTTGAGCATGATTTGATCTTCTGTTTGTAAGTGCAGCTTGTAGTTTTAATTAATACCTTTTTTAATGGTAATGCACCATGAGGAGCCCTGTTATTTCTTCTTGATCTATGTACCATATCCACTCAGTGGTTGTGCCATTTCCTGAGTTGCTGTTTCTGGAGATTTGTCTGCTTTTCTGGTTTTGACTACCTGTCATGGGTCCCTTTGGTGAGTAGGATACTTACCTAGAAGTTGGTGGAAGGAAACGCACCTTTGAAGACACTTAAAGTGGTTGTAAACCCTAGGACAAAAATAAAGAAATCTGCAAGACAAAGGCATAATGAGCTAGTATGCATAGCATACTAGCTCATTATGACCTACCTACCTGAGATCGAAGCCCCTGCAGCCATCCTTGAACCCCTCTCCGGTGGACAACATCGCTCCCAGAGTTACATCCGGGTATTTCTGGTTGCGGCGCTGTTATTGGCTGGAGCCACGGTGACATCACTCCCACACATGCTCACGGGAGCTGCTGGTAACGGCACACTCACTGAAGCAACGGCACGCCAGTTTGCTTCAGTGCGCATGTGTCGATGAAATCGGAACATGCAAAAATACAAGGGGTTTCTCCTAAAACGTTCAGGTTTAGGATATATCCAGGGTAGCTACAGATAAGCCTTATTATAGGCTTACCTGTAGAAAAAAGTGTGTTGTAAGGGTTTACAACCACTTTAATACATTTTTGAACCTTCATTTTTTTAAGAATTAGAAGACACCACTTTCACAATTGTGGGTATTATTTGTTTTGGTGGTGGTTTATGGACATTTATTTATACACATGTGCCTGTTTAGCGCAGTATGAAATGTTTTCTTTGCATGATGGTAAGATTACTGGCCCTAGTATACATGTGAGATAGGGAACTTAAAAAACATACTAAAAATGTATGTAAACTTTAAAGCGGGAGTTCACCCGAAAACATTTTTTTAACATTAGATTCATGCTCATTTTGTCAAGGGGAATCGGGTAGTTTTTTTAAAAACGAAGCAGTACTTACCGTTTTAGAGAGCGATCTTCTCCGCCGCTTCCAGGTATGGTCTTCGGGACTGGGCGTTCCTATTTGATTGACAGTCTTCCGACAGGCTTCCGACGGTCGCATACATCGCGTCACGAGTAGCCGAAAGAAGCCAAACGTCGGTGCGGCTCTATACGGCGCCTGCGCACCGACGTTCGTCTACTTTCAGAAAATCGTGACGCGATAGATGCGACCATCGGAAGCCTGTCGGAAGACTGTCAATTAAATAGGAACGCCCAGTCCCGCAGCCCATACCCGGAAGCGGCGGAGAAGATCGCTCTCTAAAACGGTAAGTACTGCTTAGATTTTAAAAAAACTACCCGATTCCCCTTGACAAAATGAGCATCAATCTAATGTTAAAAATTTACATTTCCGGGTGAACCTCCACTTTAACAATAATCTCTGGCAATTATACTATACAATTGAAAGCATTTTATTATATCTGTTTAACAAGCCCAAAAAAAAATATTTTGCTGTTCGTCCAGCCAGAAATCTTGTGAGCTGATAACTTCTTGTGCTGTCTTCCTCTGAAATGTTATCAGTTAGAAGGTTTCCTTATATCTACATGGACTATAAAACCCCTGTTATGGAGACAAGTGGGAGGTATTATGTAGTCCTAACCAGTGGTGGCTGGTGTTCAATTTTTTTGGGGCGGGGGGGGGGCAAACACCACCAGTTCCTCACTTGCCTGATCCGAGATCGTGGCTTCTCCTCCTTTTCAGCACAGCAGATGGGCGAAGCAGTAGGAGAGCAATCAGGCAAACAGAGTCAGTCCGTGGCACACTCCAATGACATATTTCTTCTTCCAGCTCAAGCTGCACTGCAACTCTGCCTCTGCACATCACCCCCAGAAACTGCAAGCTCATTGGTTGCCACCAGATTCCCCTGTTTCCTCCTCCTCCTCTTCTCTACTCCTCCTCTCTGCTCCAACCACCGCCACACACATCACACAAGTGGGTAGGCTCAGGGCGCAGTGCTCTGCGCCCTGAGCCCACCCTTATTCTAAGTGAATTAGAGTCTCATCGCGCGTACACACGATCATTTTTGGGCATGAAAAAACCGTTGTTTTTTAAAAAAATTATTTAAAATGATCGTGTGTGGGCTTCACATCATTTTTCGGGTTCTGAAAAACAATTTTTTTCGAACATGCTGCATTTTTTAACAACGTTTTAAACAATGTTGTTTTTCGGGTTGTAAAAAATGATCGTGTGTGGGCTAAAACGACGTTAAAAACCCGTGCATGCTCAGAAGCAAGTTATGAGACGGAAGCGCTCGCTCGTTCTGGTAAAACTACCATTCGTAATGGAGTAAGCACATTCATCACGCTGTAACAGACAGCAAAGCGCAAATCGTCTTTTACTAACACAGGAATCAGCTAAAGCAACCCCAAGGGTGGCGTCATCCGCATGGAACTTCCCCTTTATAATGCGTGTTGTACGTCACCACACTTTGCTAGAGCATTTTTTAAAACGATGGTGTGAGGGCAATGTAATTTTAATGATGAAATTGGAAAAACTTTGTTTTTTCTACATGCTGAAAAACGTCGTTTTTTCCATGCCGAAAAATGATCGTGTGTACGCGGCATCAGACTCTAATCATGTGCTTCTAAAAAATAAAACATTAAAATCCATGTGTCCGACGCCCTGCATGTAGATTAGGGGCCGGTCGCATAGATCGGGGGGGGCTGCACCTCTAATAGATGGGTAGCCACTGGTTTTAACGCACCCCCTGTCCTAGGGTGCCAATGCTGCTCTTTCCTGGTTGTCACCCTAGGACAGAAAGTCAGTCCATTAAAAAATTACCAGGTTAAAATGAAGGAAAAAACTGTGTGCAAAAAATCTAATAGCCAGATTCAGGTACGGCGGCGCATCTTTCCGGCAGCGTATCGTATTTACGCTACGCCGCCGTAAGTAAGTGAGGCAAGTGCTGTATTCACAAAGCACTTGCCTCCTAAGTTACGGCGGCGTAGCGTAAATGGGGCTGGCGTAAGCGCGCCTAATTCAAATGAGGATGAGGGGGGCGTGTTTTATGTAAATGGGTGGTGACCCGACGTGATTGACATTTTTTACGAACGGCGCATGCGCCGTCCGTGTACATATGCCAGTGTGCATTGCTCCAAAGTACGCCGCAAGGACGTATTGGTTTCGACGTGAACGTAAATTGCGTCCAGCCCCATTCACGGACGACTTATGCAAACGACTTAAAAATTACAAATTTCGACGCGGGAACGACGGCCATACTTAACATTGACTAGGCCAGCTATTTGTTGGAATAACTTTACGCCGAAAAATGCCTTACGTAAACGGCGTATCTTTACTGCGACGGGCGCACGTATGTTCGTGAATCGGCGTATCTAGGCATTTACATATTCTACGCCGAACTCAACGGAAGCGACACCTAGCGGCCAGCGGGAAAATTGCACCCTAAGATACGAAGGCGTAGGAGACTTACGCCGCTCGTATCTTAGCCTAATTTAAGCGTATCTGGTTTCCAGAATACGCTTAAATTTACGACGGCGCAGATTCAGAGTTACGTCGGCGTATCTACTGATACGCCGGCGTAACTCTCTCTGAATCTGGCTATAAATCTAAAGACAAGTAAACTTCAATACTATTCACTTTTGTTCTTGAGTCTAGCTACGCTTAAAAATATGATTTTGGGACTACATACACTTTTATGTTAAGTGTATTCTACTTTGTAAATGTAATCTATCTAAAAGCCAGTGCAATGTTAGCAATTTTATATTGGCTTATGAGAATGACAATATGGCTCCATCCTACATGAAACGGGGAATATACATAAAAAGCAAGCACTGTCTTCTTGATTATTAATTGTGCCAATGCAATCGTTTCAGCCTAGGTTCACACTGCTGCGAATTCAAAATCGCGGCAAAATGCGCGATTTTACCGCGATTTCGCGGCTGCGATTTTGCCGCGATTTTGGCCGCAATTTAATGTAAATCGCGGCCCGAAATCGCAAAAAGTAGTACAGGAACTACTTTTTGAAATCGCAGATGCGGCGTCGCACTGATTAGGACAGTGCCATTGCCGACAATTGCCGCCGATTTGAGATGCGATTTGACATGTCAAATCGCATGTCAAATTGTTCCAAATCGTACCCAGTGTGAACCAGGGCTCAAGGTTATTTATGATGGAAATCACATGCTTCTGGGTTTGTTTGTCATTTATATGTATTTGTAGTCTAATGACAAAGAAGTCACCTTGATTTAGAATAAAAAAAATCCTAACATTGCTCAACTAAACATTTATGTTGTCATTATTTTTGAATTATCATTGAAAAATGTCATGGGATAAATTTCAAATGACAAACACGAGGGATGGGGAGATAGAATGGAAGCGGATTAAATTGTTTGGCATCCATTATTACATTAAAAAATTAAACCAAGGCCTAAGGGATTAGAAGTGGGGTTTATTATGGAAAAAAATATTACGATGTTAAGCTTGATAGGTAGTAATGGCATTTTGATGAGAGGAAATATTTGTGAAGTTTATAGATTTTTATTGGAAGGGATGCTTTTTTATTCTTGTCTTTTATCCTATCGCTTCTCATTTATGTAACAGTATGCAGAACAGTCCTTTCATGGAATCAGTGGGGGTCTTGGAGCTGTGAAAAGGGAGGGGGGCATGGATCTGTCATATGTCAGACACAGAAGTCTGATGTTTATTGATAGTGTATTAACGCTTGTTAAGTCTGCGCAGTGTAGCTTTAACAAAAGCAGTGCTTATCTACATTAGAGGTATTAATCACAACATAATCATCAGCACTGTGTGTGCATGTGGAAAGATATAGTCCTTCAAAGAGTTTTAGATGTACTGTATGTGTGAATATGATCCTAATGTAAATACATATATCAATGAATTTTAATGATTTAAAAATCGTATTTGTAATGGGGGGAGGGGGGCCTGGATTTACTATAAGGCTTCATTTCCATGGACGTTTTTACAGCCACTTTCTTTAGCCTTTTTTACAGCTTAAAAACGCCTGTCCATGTTTTTTTTTTAATCAAATATAAAAAGTGCAGCGCAAATGACATAAATTAATAAAGAACCATAATTATAATAAATATATTAGAAAGAGTCCATAAAGTGCACAAGTGAAAAAAGTTCCAAAATGTGCTCCAAAACAATAGTGACTGTAGTGCGATATTCTTCTTAAGATCAGTGACCAGAAGAATATCGCACTACAGTTACCATTGTTTTGGAGCACGTTTTGGAACTTTTTTCACTTGTGCACTTTATGGACTCTTTCTAATATATTTATTATAATTATGGTTCTTTATTAATTTATGTCATTTGCGCTGCACTTTTTATATTTGATTACATTTTGGGACATTTTATTTGGATTGATCCTGCAGTGCTGGCTTGCAATATTTAATTTTTTGTTTATTGTTATAATTTTTTTCCAGCGCTGAATTACTTCACTTTTCCATGTTTTTTTTTTATTTCTTTTTTTTGAGCTGGAGCTCAAAAATGCAGCGGTAGCGTTTTTGCACGTTTTTGAGCGTTTTTTAACGTTTTTGAGCGTTTTTTAACGTCTAGCGTTTTTACAGCTCTAACTCTGGAGCTTCAGAACACACTGGTCCTGGTTTTTTTTTGCAGCTTAAAAACGGCTCAGTCATCTACAGCTCAAAAACGTCATGGTGGGCATGAGGCCATAGACTAACATGGAGAGCCATTTTTAAGCTGCAAAAAACACTCAGAAAGTGGCTGTAAAAACGTCCAAAAACGTCCATGGAAATGAAGCCTAACTGGTATACACAGAATCTGGTGCAGTTGTGCAAAGTAACCAATCAGCTTCCAGGTTATATTGCCAAAGCTTAATTGAACAAGCTGAAATGAGATGCTGATTGGTTACTATGCACAGCTGCACCATATTCTGTGTGCACCAATTTTAGTAAATCTCTCCCATAGGGGCAGATTCAATTAGAATTAGATCGGCGCCGCGTATCATAGATACGCTATGCCGCTGTAACTTACTTTTGGCTGGTTCGAATCCTGGAAGAATTCGCAACGTAAGTTACGACGGCATAGTGTATCTCTGGCGGCGGAATTCAAATCGGCGATTAGGGGGCGTGTTTCATTTAAATGAAGCACGTCCCCGCGCGAATGAACTGCTGCGCATGCTCCGTTTCTAAATTTCCCGCCGTGCATTGCGCGAAATGACGTCGCAAGGACGTCATTTTTTAAACTTAGACGTGACTTACGTACATTCCGATTCACAGACGACTTACGCAAAAAAAAATAAAAAATTCAAATTTCGATGCGGGAACGACGGCCATACTTAACATGGCAAATCTAACTATACGCGACGAAATAGCAGCTTTAACTATACGCCGGAAAAAGCCGACTACAGACGACGTAAAAAAATGCGCCGGACGCTCGTACGTTCGTGGATCGTCGGAAATAGCTAATTTGCATACCCGACGCGGAAAACTACGTGAACGCCACCCAGCGGACACCGAAGAATTGCATCTTAGATCCGAAGGCGTACGAAGACGTACAACTGTCGGATCGAACCCAGAAACCGTCGTATCTTGTTTTGAGGATTCAAAACAACGATACGACGCAGGAAATTTGAAAGTACGCCGGCGTATCAGTAGATACGCCGGCGTACTCTGTCTGTGGATCTGCCCCATAGTTTCTAATGATATATGTGCATGGGGTGACTATTTTTCCTTTTTACATAACCTAGATTTCCTGCTTAGAAACACTTTACCAATGATTGTATTGGGTGTATTTATAAAATATGCATATACAGTATCTCACAAACCTGAGTATACCCCTCACATTTTTGTAAATATTTTATTATATGTTTTCATGTGATAACACTGAAGAAATGACACTTTGTTACAATGTAAAGTAGTGAGTGCACAGCTTGCCCCCGCAACATAATTCAACACACAGCCATTAATGTCTAAAACGCTGGCAACAAAAGTGAGTACACCCCTAAGTCAAAATGTCTAAATTAGGCCCAATTAGCCATTTTCCTTCCCCCGTGTCATGTGACTCGTTAGTGTTAAAAGGTCTTAGGTGTGAATGGGGAGCAGGTGTGTTAAATTTGGTGTTATTACTCTCACTCTCTCATACTGATAACTGGAAGTTCAACATGGCACCTCAGAACTCTCTGAGTATCTGAAAAAAAGAATTCTTGCTCTACATAAAGATGGCCTAGGCTAGAAGAAGATTGCCAAGACCCTGAAACTGAGCTGCAGCACATTGGCCACGATCATACAGTCGTTAAACAGGACAGGTTCCACTCAGAACAGACCTCGCCATGGTCGACCAAAGCAGTTGAGTACACATGCTCAGGGTCATATACAGAGGTTGTCTTTGGGAAATAGACGTATGAGTGCTGCCAGCATCGCTGCAGAGGTTAAAAAGGTGGGGGGTCAGCCTGTCAGTGCTCAGACCATATGCCGCACACTGAATTAAATTTGGTCTGCATGGCTGCCATCCCAGAAGGAAGCCTTTTCTAAAAATGATGCACAAGAAAGCCCGCAAACAGTTTGCTAAAGACAAGCAGACTAAGGACATGGATTACTGGAACCATGTTCTGTGGTCTGATGAGACCTTTAAAAACCTATTTGGTTTAGAAGGTGTCAAGCATGTGTGGCAGCAACCAGGTGAGGAGTACAAAGACAGGTGTGTCCAGGGACAGACTGACAACTCATGGGGCTCCCGGGCAATAGGAGATTATGGGGCCCCTGGGCAACAGGAGATTATGGGGCCCCCCGGCAATAGGAGATTATAGGGCCCCCGGGCAATAGGAGATTATGGGGCCCCCGGGCAATAGGAGATTTTTGGGGCCCCCCGGCAATAGGAGATTTTTGGGGCCCCCGGGCAATAGGAGATTATGGGACCACACAGTATACACGCACATACAGTATGCATACACAGTGTACACACACAGTATACATACTGTCCATGGTTTTACTGAGGCTGGCAATCCTGATGGGGCCCCCTAGTGGCATGGGGCCCTCGGGCAGTGCCCGAGTACCCGAATGGTCAGTCCGCCCCTGGGTGTGTCTTGCCTACAGTCAAGCATGGTGGTGGGAGTGTTATGGTCTGGGGCTGTATAAGTACTGCTGGCACTGGGGAGCTACAGTTCATTGAGAGAACCATGAATGTCAACTGTGACATACTGAAGTAGAGCATGATTCCCTCCCTTCGGAGACTGGGCCACCGGGCAGTATTCCAACATGATAACAACCCCTAAACACACCTCCAAGATGACCACTGCCTTGCTAAAGAAGCTGAGGGTAAAGGTTATGGACTGGCCAAGCATGTCTTCAGTCCAGACCTAAACTCTAGTATTGAGCACATGTGAGGCATCCTCAAATGGAAGGAGGAGGATAGGAAGGTCTCTAACATCCATCAGCTCTGTGATGTCATCATGGATGAGTGGAATAGGACTCTAGTGGCAACCTGTGAAGCTTTGGTGAACTCCACGCCCAAGAGGGTTAAGGCAGTCCTGAAAAATAATGGTGGCCACACAAAATATTGACACTTTGGACCCAATTTGGACATTTTCACTTAGGGGTTTTCTCACTTTTGTTGCCAGCGGTTTTAGACATTAATGGCTGTGTGTTGAGTTATTTTGAGGGGGCAGCAAATTTACACTGTTATACAAGCTGTAGAATCACTATTTTACATTATATAAAAGTGTAATTTCTTCAGTGTCGTCACATGAAAAGATATAATATAATATTTACAAAAATGTGAAGGGTGTACTCACTTTTGTGAGATACTGTAGCGGTTCATCTATCAAAACTGCATGTAAATGTTTTGTGTGAATGGGGCAAAATCAAATGTTCACCGGCTATATTCTCTGCTATCTGAATATGGAAAATACTTCATTATGGCCACTAGATGGTGCTGAGTACTATAGGAAATAAGTATACTCCACGATCCAATCTACTTTTTTTCTGCAGCCACACTTTCAAATTGCAGATAATATAGCCTGGGAACATTTAATTTTTCCCCATTTGCACAGAACAAATTTACATATAGTTTAGATGGGTGAACAGCTATATTTGTTTTTATTTTATAAATACATTGGGGTTTATTAACTAAAACTGTAGTAGAGTCATAATATGGTGCAACTGTGCATGGTAGCCAATCAGCTTCTAACTTCAGCTTGTTAAATTAAGCTTTGACCAAAAAAAAATGGAAGCTGATTGGTTTCTATGCAGAGCTGCAGACAGTTTTAGTAAATCACCCCATTGTTTACCAGTCCTGTAGTTATTTAAGTCATCTTTCTAAAGCACAGGTGTTAAACACAAGGACCGCGGGCCGAATCCGACTTCTGATAGTGGGGGGCTCTTGACATCTGATGTACAGGCGGTGGGTTGCTGATACAACCGGCCCTTTGAGGGCAACCATAATGCTGATGTGGCCCACAAGCAAATTGAGTTTGGCACCTCTGTTCTAAAGGATCAGTTTGTGTATATTACTCTTTAGATTTAATGTTTTATATTCTGTGTGCCTTTTCTAAAAATATCAATATGTCACTGAGTTTTTATATACTATCTACAATCATATAATTTTATACAATCTATTGTCCACCAAATTGTATACAACTATTTACACAACGATATACAACAAAAAACCGCGCTACCACGACACAATTAGTTAGGCAGCGGCTAGCGTGTGATGACAGGAAAATAAAACAATATAAAAGCCGCGCCAAATATCAAAACAAATATAAATATAACAGTTAGACAGTCCACAGGTGGTATAAATAGTAGTGGATTTTCAACTGGTTCTCCAGCAAAGACAGAATCACTGTATTAATCAGAGGCTGATTTGCATGTAGAGATGTTAACTTTTCAATGCACCTGGTGACATGCATACAATGTGTGAGATCCCACCACCAGTAATGTATATCAGCTTACCAGATGGCAAGCCTTTAGTGCAGTTGGCTATAGCCCAGCCACGGCCTTTAAATCCCCTGGGCTAAGATGTTTCAAGATTCCCAGTCGAAATGGCAGCCTTGGTGTTGAAAGTGATGCGTGTTTGCGGTTTAGGACGCAACGCAACCCATCAATATAACAGCAGAACGACAAACGTAACCCAATCCGGCTCACATGCAGGCAGGAAGACAGAAAGGGACGCAATAGCGTGATACCGTAGGTATAACAGATTTATTAAAAAAGTAATGTACTTACACTTAAGCAGTATAAAAACAGCATGTAAATGTGGGTAAAAAGCCGGCCGGCTTGAGGAGCCCTCCTCCTAGGCGTGGTGACGTCACTGACGCTGCCTCCAGACGCGTTTCGTCCTATTGGACGTTCTCTGACCCCCATTGAGAACGTCCAATAGGACGAAACGCGTCTGGAGGCAGCGTCAGTGACGTCACCACGCCTAGGAGGAGGGCTCCTCAAGCCGGCCGGCTTTTTACCCACATTTACATGCTGTTTTTATACTGCTTAAGTGTAAGTACATTACTTTTTTAATAAATCTGTTATACCTACGGTATCACGCTATTGCGTCCCTTTCTGTCTTCCTGCCTGCATGTGAGCCGGATTGGGTTACGTTTGTCGTTCTGCTGTTATATTGATGGGTTGCGTTGCGTCCTAAACCGCAAACACGCATCACTTTCAACACCAAGGCTGCCATTTCGACTGGGAATCTTGAAACATCTTAGCCCAGGGGATTTAAAGGCCGTGGCTGGGCTATAGCCAACTGCACTAAAGGCTTGCCATCTGGTAAGCTGATATACATTACTGGTGGTGGGATCTCACACATTGTATGCATGTCACCAGGTGCATTGAAAAGTTAACATCTCTACATGCAAATCAGCCTCTGATTAATACAGTGATTCTGTCTTTGCTGGAGAACCAGTTGAAAATCCACTACTATTTATACCACCTGTGGACTGTCTAACTGTTATATTTATATTTGTTTTGATATTTGGCGCGGCTTTTATATTGTTTTATTTACACAACGAGGGGGGTTTACTAAAGGCAAACAGACTCTGGCCCAGATTCTCAAAGGGCTTACGACGGCGCAACGCCATGTACGCCGTCGTAAGTCCTAATCTGGGCCGTCGTATCTATGCGACTGATTCTTAGAATCAGTTCCGCATAGATAACCATTAGATCCGATAGGCGTAAGGCTCTTACGCCGTCGGATCTTAAATGCATTTTTTTTTTTTGCCACTATGTGTCGCCTCCGTCGTTTTCCCCGTTGAGTATGCAAATTAGCTAGATACGCGAATTCCCGAACGTACGCGCGGCCGACGCAGTAAAGTTATGTCGTTTACGTTAGGCTTGTCCCGGCGTAAAGTTGCCCCTGGGTATATGAGGCGCAATCAATGTTAAGTATGGCCGTCGTTCCCACGTCGAAATTTAAAAATTTACGTTGTTTGCGTAAGTCGTCCGTGAATGGGGCTGGACGCCATTTACGTTCACGTCTAAACCAATGACGTCCTTGCGACATCATTTGGAGCAATGCACCCTGGGATATTCTTCGGACGGCGCATGCGCAGTACGTTCGGCGCGGGAACACGCTTAATTTAAATGCTCCACGCCCCCTACCCGGCTAATTTGAATTAGGCGGGCTTGCGCCGGATGATTTACGCTACGCCGCCGCAACTTTACAGGCAAGTTCTTTGAGAATAAAGCACTTGCCTGTAAAACTTGCGGCGGCGTAACGTAAATCAGATACGTTACGCCCGCCCAGTTTTGCGCAAATGTACCAGAATCTGGGCCTGTGTACTTTGCCAGTGCAGTTACACATCTGCAAAGCTTTACTTTCAAAGACTACGCAATCACATTCAAGGAAAATACATTTAAAAAAAGGGCATTTTTGCTTTTATGTGATTGGATGATGAAAGTAAACAGAGCTTTCCCTCATTTTCTAAGCTCTGGAGCAACTGCACTTTCAGAGGTGCAACTATTCGCCTTCAGTAAATCCACTAGGGGTCAAGTCTGGGGCAAAAAAGTGTGGGAACTCCTACCCAAGATCCACTCCCCCACCAAGAAAAAAAAAATGACACGCTCATATGCATAATTACTAAACCGCATGTTCTAGAAGCAAGTTCCTTCTAAATCCAACGATAACTCTCGGCAGACCTCCACAATGCCTCCTGGGAACAATGACAAAAGCTTCCAGGAGACATTGCGACATCGAGGAAGTGACGTAATACCTGCACACTTCCTGATGAATCCATATACAGGAAGCGGGCAGTAACATAAAGGATTACTAAGGTTTGCCTGCCCCTGACAGTGACTCGAGCTGGGCATCGCTGCTTAGTGAAGGATTGGCTCGGGCGGCTCGGCTGCTCTAGTCCTGCAAAGGGAACTGCGTTCCTGCTGTGAAAAAAGTGCAGGAACTCCGTTCCCACGCGTTCCCGCAGGACTTGAGCCCTGAAATCAACCCCACTATATGTTTTCATGTTTATTTGAGTTGCTTGACAAGCAATTAGATTTACCAATGGTTCATGGAAAGATCCTTTAGTGGTCCCACACATATGACTCCATTTGTGCAGTACCGACCCATATTATACCAATATTATGCCATATAGTATGATCATAGTATTGGCACACACGCCTTACAATTTGATTATATGATATGAACATTTAACAATCACTTGGAGCAAACACTTTTTATCACTTCATGCAAGTCTGTACTTATAACAACTTAATAAAAAGGAGATACCTGTATTTTTACTGCATGGAACCTACTACATGGCTAATCTATAAATTGCTAGTTTGTACCATCAAGGATTATATAGATAATTCCTACCTTTAACAACTTGCAACAAGGTGTACCTGCCACCATGTTGTTCAAAAAGACCATGCAATTCAACAAATGTCTATGACTATCATGGGTTCCCGTGACCAGCATAGCAAGTGGTAATAGCTGTCATTTCTGCAAAGATTGCGATCAATATCAGGCCAGTAGTTTCTGGTTTACAGCCAACTAAAAACTGTGATCAAAATTATAAAGTAAACCGTGCTTGCAGCTGAATGAAGGAGAGGGAAAAGCAGCTTTCCTTGTATCCTGATAAGCGACATAAAAATCTCTGTGTGTATAGAGGCGGCATTAAATGCCTCTCCACAACAGTGAAATTCAAATGACAAACATTAACATGTGCATCAAAATAACACATGTACAGTTCAAAACCAATGTAGTGGAAAAAAATTGAAATATTGCAACACAAACATGTGCAATTTCTATCAATTCAAATAATACCCCTCATGTGCATATCTGCTTAAACATGGAAACAATACGATCAGTGCAGATAGCCCCTAGTGGAGTTCAAAAAAACTTAAATAAGTGCTTAAAGTGATTGTAAGGGTTTGTTTGTTTTTTTAAAATATGAAAACATGTCATACATACCTCCACTGTTTTGCAAAAAATGGCCCCGAACCTTGTCTTCTGGGGTCCCCCGGCGGCTCTCGCTGCTCCTCCTCGCATCAGGCCCCGTACACACGGCCGAGGAACTCGACGTGCTTGGAACGTCGAGTTCCTCTTCGAGTTTTGGGATGAAGCCGCCGAGGAGCTCGGCGGGCCGCCTTCTCCCATAGAACAACGAGAAAATAGAGAACATGTTCTCTATTTTCTCGTCGAGCTCCTCGGCGGCTCCATCGAGCCAAAACTGTACAGACGACAGAGTTTCTCGGCAGAATCCGGGTTTTGACCGAGTTTCTCGGTGAATTCTGCCGAGAAACTCTGTCGTGTGTACGGGGCCTCAGACTTAGGCCGGCCATACTGTACATGGGTCGATTTCCGATTTATTAATTTTTCTTAATCTTCTTTAAGTATTTTCTTTCAAAATTCACCCAATTAGTGGACCACGGCAAAAGCCAATTTTCATGCGGCCATCGAATTTGCGTGATTGGGCATGTTGGAAATGTTTTGAACATGGAACGATTTTCTAATCAATAATGGGAGAATCGTGTGAAAAATATAATAGAAAAAGAAATGGACGTGAGCGCAAGAGAAGAAAATTCCCAGAAAGAAAATAAGATTACCGACTAGAAAAGTTGTTTTCTGTAGCAAAATTAGGTGAAATTAAAGGCTTGGGTGGTTGAATTTCGAAATCAATGGTGGCACAATCAAATCACAAAACGCAAGAAATTTCTGATTCTCAAAAGAAAATTTGTTCGGAATTCGACCCATGTATTAGTCATACAAATTTTATATGGGGTACATATGACATCCTTGGACATCATCTGAGATCAATCAAAACATGTAACAAAGAATATAAATCAGTCACAGGTTGAACATTTTCAGAAAAACACTCCACTGTTTTTAAGGATCAAGGCAAAGAAAAGTGCATTGAGTATGCATAGTTATGAAAATTCTCTCAGCTTTTATAAAATTTCCTAATGACTAAACACCATTAATGTCTATAGGTACCATGAGTTTCTAATTTAGATAATATATGCATTATGTACATTACATATTATCGACATTCCTTTTAAACTTGTTACATTCTAAGTATTCTCTTCATCACATGAAAGCTAAATGCCATCATAAGAACCACTTTGCAGAATTTGAAAGCATTTATTATTCTCTATATCCTTCTCGCAGGTCTTTAGTAAAAATGCACTTCAACACAGTATCTTAATGTAATAGGATACGGCACTAATGTAAGTTTTTGAAATCCGTAAAAGCTCACAAACTATTTTACTGTTCAGACCATTATCATGAACTATCTCTGGCATTAAAATCTTTGTAGCATAATCGTCTCCGGAGAATGGAAAAATTGAGGCATTTTGTTGTTTTTATCAGTTTTTAGAACTAAACCTATCTATCTATCTATCTATCTATCTATCTATCTATCTATCTATCTATCTATCTATCTATCTATCTATCTATCTATCTATGTATCTATCTATCTATCTATCTATCTATCTATCTATCTATCTATCTATCTATCTATCTATCATCTATCTTTTTTGTTTAATGTATCAGTCACAGTCAATCATTCACCAACTTCTGAACACAGGTAGGTAGGTAGGCTGTAAATGAAACATCCTCCTCCACAAGATGATGTGGATCCATGCCATCCAACATGGATCTCCCATATGGTTAGGACTGCAGTGTAAAAATCAGGATGAGAAAGTAGAAAAGGGGAGGATAAGGGTATGCGGTCTGGCCTGTTCATTGCAGTGCTCATGCGCTGATCTTGTCGCATTGCACTATTCCCTTTATTTTTATGAACTTTATGTAGAAGTCACACAGACATCTCAAAAAGTTCAACTGTCGGTCATGTGGAGCGAAGCAGTAGATTGCCTCACACTTTGTTGCGCTGGGAAAAGGTACTGGAGCCAGTACCTTTTTCAGCGCCCACTTCCCGCACACCACTGCAATGTCGTGGTGTGAACTGGGCAGAGACAATGGCCCAGATTCACATACATCGGCGCATATTTATGCCGCCGTAGCGTATCTAATATACGCTACGCCGATGCAGCACAGAGAGGCAAGCACAGTATTCACAAAGCACTCGCCTTCCAAACTGCGCTGGGTTTCCTCTGCGTAAGCCGGCGTAGGTGGAAGTGGGCGTGAGACATGCTAATGAGGCGTGACCCCATGCTAATGATGGGCTGAGTGCCAGACAAGTTTTTAAAACGAACAGCGCATGCGCCGTCCCTTGGACGCATCCCAGTGCGCATGCTCAGAATCACGTCGGAACTACTCCCTAAGATACGACGGATCACTGCCTATGACGTGAACTTAACCTACGCCCAGCCCTATTCACGTACTACGTAAACACCGTAAAATATGACGGCTGTGTTCCCTGGTCCATACCTTTGCATGAGTTTACACTGGACGTACGACTTACGCAAACCGCGTATATTATGCGCCAGGCGCAAGTACGTTCGTGAATCGACGTATCTCCCTCATTTGCATATTTGAATGCCAGCGCCAGATGTGTCCAGCGTAACTATGCGCCCACGATACGCCGGCGTAGGCAAGTTACGTCGGTGGACTGAAGCCTGTTTTTAGGCGTATCTTAGTTCTGTGGGCAAGGCGCACAGATACGACGGCGCATATTTACACTTACACAGCGTATCTCGAGATACGTCGGCGTAAGTGCTTTGTGAATCCGGGCCAATGTATTTTGCCTTATCATGCGGTGACAATAAACTGGAATAGCCACCCAACACAGTCCCACCACTTTTGGTGTGAAAGAGCCATAAGTGGATGGGATGGGTGCTTAAAAGTCTCTTTTACTTTGCCCTGAATGGACAAAGTGTAAATGTTTCTTTAAAGTGTATGTTACCCCAAAAGTGAAAATTATTCCTTATATTTGTTGACTTTTTTTTTAACACTTGACAAATACAGCCTGTAAAGTTCTGTTATTGTCAATTACTTGGTGATCCTGCCAGTTTCCCCTGGTTCTCATATCAAACTGACTAAATCAATCA
Source organism: Rana temporaria (assembly GCF_905171775.1). Taxonomy (NCBI): domain Eukaryota; kingdom Metazoa; phylum Chordata; class Amphibia; order Anura; family Ranidae; genus Rana; species Rana temporaria. Next base: position 403,092,232 of record NC_053490.1, read on the forward strand.
TGGAAGCTGGCATGGACAATTTGCCTCCCTGTAATCGCTTTTAGGAGATACAGGCAGTGGTGTCACTAGGGGGGTGTGGGCCTGGGTGACACCTGCCAGAGGGGTGACACCTGTCACGGCGCTGGATTGAGAGAGGCACCGCAGACCTCTCCTCTTCCTCCTTCCCCTGCGCACTCCTGTATCTCCTTCGCTCCCCGCAATGTTTGGGGAGGGAGGAGGAGTAAGAATTGTGTTGTGAGGCAGACAGCTCCAGAGTTCCATTGCCCGGCCCCCGCATGTCCTCCGGGAACCAGCACTACAATCGCCTATTGACAGGCAGGCGGGGAGAGGTGTTGGCTGCCTATCACAACAATTACACTCCTCAGACTAATGGATGCTAGGCTCCTCCTCCACACTGACAGTACATCCACAACAGGAGGAAGAGCCTAGGAGGAGAAACATCCATGTGGACAGAGCGCGCTGATCTGAGGTCTGTGACTGTAGGGAGGGGAGATATACGGGGGTGTTACATTAGGGGGACTACACAGAGGGGGGTTACATTAGGGGGATTGCACAGAGTTAGGGGATTGCACAGGGCATTACATTAGGGGGATTGCAGTGGGTTATATTAGGGGTATTGCAGTGGGTTACATTAGGGGGATTGCAGGGGGTTACATTAGGGGGATTGCACAGGGTGAACTTACATTAGGGGATTGCACAGGGTGGGGTTACATTGAAGGGATTGCACAGAGGGGAATTTACATTAGGGGGTTACACGGGGGCGTTACATTAGGGAGATTGCAGGGGGGTTACATTGGGGAGATTACACAGGGGTTCCATTAGGGGGATTACACAGGGGTTCCATTAGGGGGATTACACAGGGGTTCCATTTGGGGGATTACATGGGGGAGAGCTGTGCTGATGTGCTAGCCTGCTCAGTGCCCTGGATTGCTCAGTGACCTTAGGGGGGGTGGCACTAAATTTTACCATACCAGGTGACACCAACCTTCGTGACTCCACTGGATACAGGATGTCGTGCTCATGCAAGGCATGACTATATCTCCTGTAGTCAGTTTTGTGGCCATGCCCCTGCCCAGCCCTCCTGTGTTGCAGCTGTAGGGAGTACAATTCATGGATCTGCCTTATGGAATGGGCTATGATTAAGCAATTTGGTTTGTGAAACATGTTAACCTTGCTACTTCAGTCCTGTTGTATCGTGGCCTATTGATGTTATGCATGGATTTAATGATTAAAGCATTTATATTTCTGAAGATTGGAGTGTTCTCACATCTTTTGCACATAATTAGAAAGTTTTCCAGTTCACGGACTGGACCAGCACCAGATCTTCAGTACAGCTATTGTATCACCTGGAGCGATGTTGCAGCCTCTCTTTGCCTTCTGGAATGCATGCACAGAGCGTACATCCCTGTTGTGTGTCATGTCACACAATACCCACCCACTTGCTGTACAGACATATCCCTGCTACAGGAAAGAAGGACATGAAGAAGGCTATGCAGCCACTTGATCGCAAGATAAAAGATAAAATAGAAGTACATATTAACTATTTTGGGTGAAAGTAAAAGTCAATTAAAGAGTCACTAAAGGAATTTTTTTTTTTAGCTAAATAGCTTCCTTTACCTTACTGCAGTCCTGGTTTCATGTCCTCATTGTTCGTTTTTGCTTTCATGTTGCTGTAAATCCTCTCTGTTCTGGACACTTCCTGGTTGCCTGTTTCCTGATGACCACAGTACTGGGAGATTTCTCACGGTGGTCACTAATCAAGGAGGTGTGATTACTGTGTGTAAAACGAAACTGGATTGGTGCTGAGGAGTTTTAGACAAAGTATCACTGCTCTCTATTGGCTGACTGCCCTCTAGTGGCTCTCTGTATATCAGAGAACCAGCAAACAACAGCAAAAACGAAACTACACTGCAGGCACATTATATGATTGTTTTTTTATCTATTTTTAATCATTTTTAAAAGGAATCAGTTAACTATTATGTCTCTATGCCCTGTAAACAGTCATTTCAGCTAAAAAAAGTTTTTCCTTTAGTGACCCTTTAAGTTAATTTAAGTCTGCTGTTATATGTTTTAGCTGTTGGCATTGTCCATGCCCACTGCAGGAAGCTTTGCAAACTTTATGAGATTGCATCTAGAGGTACTAATGTTTAGAGCAGTATACACCCAGGTACAAATGCCTGGGACATAGACATCTTGTGCAGCAGCTGTCAGCCTCTCTTCAAGTTTCACAGGCTGCTGAGGCAACTAAATGCCAGAGCCCCATGAACTGGGGCTAAATGCCCATTGTGCATGGGGCCTTACTATTGACTTTTAACCTACTGTGTTTACAGATACTTTAACAGGGAGTTTAAATCTTAAAAAAAAAAACATCAAAATGCAAAACACTAAGTTGATAACAATATATACAGTAATCATACTCTTGTTGTGGTGGTTGCTTGTTTTTATGAGTTCTGGAGTTGATTCAACCTTTGCTTCTCCCACCCAAGGCAGCGCCTTCTCTTCACTCCCTCACCAATCTGTTTGGAGGAAAGAAAACATCAGAGAATTTGCTCACAATGTTTTCGCCACAGCTTCTACCGTACGCAAAAATAGTCACGATTAGGCTATAGCGTAGGATTGATTGATTGATTGATTTTTGAGCTTAATTAGGCGCCAAATGCCCACTGTGAAGTGAGCGTCTAAGCGCCGCTGGTGAGATGTAACTTTCAATCAATCCGTGGTGAAGAAGAGAGAGAAAAGAGAAGAGAGGGCGGTGAGAGGAAAGGGTATCCAGCCCTTAGGGGAGCAAGAGGAAAGAGCCATGAAGTGTATGAGAAAAAATATAAAAGAAAAAAGGAACAGTGGGGATAATAGAGGAGGGGTAGAAGACATCATAGTTATTAGAGAGGCAAGTGGCCCCTTCAATGAGGGGGCGGATTGTGAGAGGGAAATGAATATAAATTTATCCATAGGCCTGGACGAACAGCTCCGTCTTTAGTTTTTTTCTGAAGAGGAGCAGGTTAGGTGTCATCTTAAGTTCCAAGGAGAGGGCATTCCACAGCATGGCACCCCAGATGGTGGGGTCCGGACCTTCCTCGGTGCAGACAATATCAGTGAACCAATGCTTTTCATCACCAAGATCCCAGAGTTGTGGGAGCTCTGTACAGGTGTGGTATGAGCTGGCATCTCCTGTTAAAAGGTTTTAGTTATCCAGCAGTCACAAATGTAGGTTGCATCAATGACACAGTCAAATGAACAGAATCCTGGAAGAATAAATCCTACTCAGCTGAGGGTGAGCAGTGCATGTGGATCTTTCTTACAAAACATATATTTTTGATGGGAGGAGAATAGCAAATAGGTTCCCTCAACTTTGCATTAGTCAGTATATCAGGCAGTGGGCATATTCATTGACTAGTGGGCATTAGGTGACCAGCTCTGGTCAAAAATGGCTAAATCAGACAACTCTAGTCTCGTGTATATGGGCAAATTCAAGATGGCCAAACACAAGGGGTTGCCTTCATTGTTTCTCAGGAATGAATATGGAACACAATGATATCCCTATTAAACGTTGACTCATGAGTGATAATAATTATAATATATCACTACTTTTTCTGTTGCCCCTAATCAACTTTTTTTCATTAAAAATATATGATTTTGTTAACCTGATATTATTTGAGATGACATCATATACACAGTTCGACAAACAAAGTTCGAAGTATTCATTTTCTATGACATGTTATCTACTTTCTTTACCTGGCATAGGTGATCTCTGGTTTTACTGCACTTTCTCATACTTTTTTTATTATTATTAATTTCTCTGATTCCCCTTCTCCTGTATTTATCCCCTTCTATCATTTTTCATTAACTTTTTTAATTAATCATAGTTCAAATTTGTATAATGATTAAGATATTGCCTGCCTAAATACCATGGGCCAGATCCACATAGGGAGTACGCCGGCGTATCTACTGATACGCCGGCTTACTTTCAAATTACCTGCGTCGTATCTTTAGTTTGAATCCTCAAACCAAGATACGACAGCTTCTGGGTTCGATCCGACAGGCTACGGCTTTGTACGCCTTCGGATCGTAGGTGCAATACTTCGGCGCCCGCTGGGTGGAGTTTGCGTAGTTTTCCGCGTCGGGTATGCAAATTAGCGATTTACGACGATCCACAAACGTACGCGCGGCCGTCGCATTTTCTGACGTCGTCTGTAGTCGGCTTTTTCCGGCGTAGAGTTAAAGTTGGTATTTTGCGGCGTATAAATAGACTTGCCATGTTAAGTATGGCCGTCGTTCCCGCGTCGAAATTTGAATTTTTTTTTTTTGCGTAAGTCGTCCGTGAATAGGGATGGACGTAACTCACGTCTAAGCTAAAAAAATGACGTCCTAGCGACGTCATTTAGCGCAATGCACGGCGGGAAATTTCGGAACGACGCATGCGCAGTTCATTCGGCGCGGGGACGCGCTTCATTTAAATGAATCACGCCCCTACCCGCCGATTTGAATTCCGCCGCCAGAAATACACTACGCCGCCGTAACTTAAGGCGCAAATTCTTTGAGGATTCGAAGATCCGCCAGGTAAGGTACGGCGGCGTAGCGTATCTCTGATACGCTGCGCCCATCTAATTATCTGTGGATCTGGCCCCATGTTTTTTTCACAGCTAATTCTGTATGTTTTACAATTTCTCTAAAGTAATTTTTTATTACCTTGCTGTAGTTGTCCCATATCTTATTTCCACCATATTATATATTCACTGATCCTCAATAATCCCAAATGCTACTAGTAGACACTTTACATTCTCATCAATTAAACATCACGGATGTACAATTTCACTGTAACATTCTTTGTATAATTACATACCCAGATCTCTTGTTCCCCACACATTTCCTTTGAAAAGATGGGGAACCCAACAAAATGTCAGGCATTTCAATGAGAGTGATGTATGGGTGTCATGTAACCTTGACCCTTGCGCGGTACAGGGGATGCATGAAAAAAAAAAGTCTCTTTAAAACAAAAGATCATGGATGTGCTTAACACGGATGAATAATCATGCCCTTGGAAACTGATGGAATAATAATGAACAGTCTACATTTGGTTTTTAAATACATGGAAATATTATTTACCTTACCCTATTATGAATGATCTGCAAAGGTAAGGACTTCACATTTTCTAATAGATCCTGTGCCCCCGTTTACATACAGGGATCAGTGAGCAGACAGGAGATCTGGAAAATATGGAAGGAGGCTTTTGAATCATGTTCTGATAGACATTTTAAAGAGGCACAATGGATTCTCACACAATAAATAAATACCGTATTTATTGTGCTATAATGCGCCCTGGCGTACAACCCCCCCCCCCCCGAACTTGAAGGAAAATTCCTGGGAAAAAAAAATACTTACAGTTTGGATGCCCCTCGTCGGTGTCTTGCCCGTCGTCCATTGCATCCTGCCCGTCGACTATCGCGTCCATGTCCGGTCCGGCGTCCTTCTGCGGCCATCGTGGTGTCCTCCCCGCTCGATCCCCGCTTCCCGCGCTGTGTTTGAACCACTGCGCCGGCATATACCGAGCGCAGTACACTCGGGTATAGTCGGGCAGGTTCGGCTCCTCTCGCGTAAAGGACGTACAGGACGCACAGGACGTGACCGCGAGGGGAGCCGAGCCTGCCCAACTATATCCGAGTGTACTGCGCTCGGTATATGCCGGCGCAGTGGTTCAAACACAGCGCGGGAAGCGGGTATCGGCGTATATCGCGCACCCACGATTTTGCCCTGATTTTCAGGGCAAAAAAGTGCGCGGTATACGCCGATAAATACGGTAAATAAATACATGCTCAATAATATATTTTTTTGACTGCAATCCAGTGCTGAGTGAGCTAATAAGATAGTTAACAATAGACTTCTAAAGTCGTGTACACACGATCGGTTTGTCTGATGAAAACAGACCGATGGACCGTTTTCATCGGACAAACCGATCGTGTGTGGGCCTCATCGGTTTGTTTTCCATCGGTGAAAAAAATAGAACCTGTTTTAAAATTTTCCTATGGATAAAAAAACGATCATCTGTGTGGAAGTCCGTCGGTTAAAAATCCACGCATGCTCAGAATCAAGTCGATGCATGCTCAGAAGCATTGAACTTCATTTTTTTCAGCACGTCGTTGTGTTTTACGTCACCATGTTAGACATGGTCAGATTTTTGACTGATGGTGTGTAGGCAAGACTGATGAAAGTCAGCTTCATCGGATATCCGACAAAAAAATCCATCGGATTTGATTCCATCAGATATCCGATCGTGTGTACAGGGCTTAATGAATGTTAAATAGAGGATGTAGCATAAGGGTTGTTATGTGTATTTTTTTTATAAGTTAATCTGTAATCGAATATATTTAAAAAAATATTTTAACCGTAAATACATGGATTTGGTTAATTGATTTTAAGTTATACTAAGAATTTACTTTCATAACATTGGGAAGCATAGTAATGCTTTAAAAAAAATAAAAAAAAAATAAACAGAAAGTATTGTTTTTAGATGTCTAACTTTCATTTAAAAAAATCTCCAAAAATAAAGGCTTTATACATTATTTCTGTAACTAGTTTCTTTATGCTCCTGAGTCAGCTGTGCATCCAGTTTATAGTTTCAAAACAGCCTAATATTTTGGAGCCATTTATTCCAAACTGCATAGAGTTCTTTCAGACTTGTTGCCCATCATCAAAGCTTTGCATTGAAACAATGGCTTTTATGGAGTAGGATTTGGGGAGCATCAGGAAAGTATAAGAAGATTATGGGCATTCATGATGTTTAACCTCCTTCAATCTGCTCATAAAAGGACATAATTTATGGTGCATGTGGGTGACAATTTGAAAATGTCTTTTTTATCTGCTCTTGAGTGCCCCCTCAGTGAATGTGTGATTGCACAGTCAATTAGATTATAAAAAGTGGCCCTGTACTATGTGATTGCTGTGCCCAGTCACAGCATCACATAATGTAAACAATGTCTGTGGCAGGGGCGGACTGACAACTTATGGGGTCCCGGGCAATGGAAGATTATGGGGCCCCCAGGCTTACAGATCGCCAGGAGGCAGTGCAGAGGCAGGGCAGCTAAAATCTCTGCATTTTCACATCAAAAGCATGCTGACATATCAGGGACAGATGTAAAATAAACACAGATTTTTACATACTGTCCCTGGTTTTACTGAGCCTGGCAACCCTGATGGGGCCCCCTAATGGCATGGGGCCTTCAGGGGAGTGTCCGAGTGCCCGAATGGTCAGTCCGCCCCTGGTCTGTGGTTAACAGCCACCTCTCATGTTACTCTCACACATGGTCAGTGTGATTGGTGTGTGAAAGGAAAGGGAGCATCCTAATTGCAGCCAGCACCCAGTGTAAACTAGTACCAGTGTCAAAAACATTCAGGAGCCAGTGCCCATTCACCCCACTCCTGTATATGTCAGCTTCATTCGGTCTCTGTTCTGACCTGTATATTAACACCTCACTTCCCATATCTCGACCTGTACATTACCCCTTCACGTCTTCCTCCTTATGAGTTTGATCTGGAAAGTCAGGTCACCTTAGGGGTGTCTATTTTCTAAGAAAAGGTCATTATGAGGGATTTTCTACTGTTCTGGTATTTTTACTTCCTATGTGTAGAAATTGATCACCCTTTGGCCACACATCGAAACAATCCCACTGGTATTAGATGTATGGCAACCTCAGCCTGGGCTCCAACCAGCCCACATGCCCAATGCATTTTTCTCCGCCCCAGTGGGATCGTTTCAATGTGTGGCCACATGGAGATCCATTTCTACACACAGTAATGTTTAGAGCCTGGAGGAACTTCCCCCACAAGCCGACAGTCAAAAAAGTAGACTGAAGACTTGCCCCCCCTTCTAAAATCTTGAGCGGCTCACATACAAGTTATTTACAGCACAGTGGTGTAGTGGTTAGCACTTTAGTCTAGCAGAAAAAGGTTGTTGGTTCGAATCCCAACCACAGCACTACCTGCCTGGAGTTTGCATGTTCTCCCCGTGGCTGTATGGGTTTTCTCCTGGTTCTCCGGTTTCCTCCCACACTCCAAAATACATTAATTGGAACCTGTCTAAATTGGACCTTGTATGTGCATGTATGAATGTGAATTAGGGACCTTAGATTGTAAGCTTTTTGAGGGTAGGGACTGATGTAAATGTACAATGTATATGTAAAGTGCTGCATGAATTGATGGAGCTATATAAGTACCTGAAATAAATAAATAAAATATTTCCTATGTTATATTTTACAACAGAAAGTAAATAAACACTTTTTTTGGTCTCCTTTTCTTTATAATACTGTATTTAAAAAAAATAGTGGTTATTAACTGCTTGCCGACCAGCCGCCACAGTTATACGGTGGCAGGTCGGCTCTGCTGGGCGAGATCACGTAATATTACGTCATCTCTCCCAGCAGCCAATAGGGGCGCGCGCGCGCCGCAGGAGGCGCGCGCCCCCCGCTCGCTCCTGACTCGCGCGTGCCCGGCAGTCGCGATCACCGCCGGGCACCCGCGATCACTCGTTACAGAGCGAGAAATGGGAGCTGTGTGTGTAAACACACAGCTCCCAGTCCTTTCAGGGGAGAAATGCCTGACCGTCTGTTCATACAATGTATGAACAGCGATCAGTCATTTTCTCTAGTGAGTCAACCCCCCTACAGTTAGAACACACCCAGGGAACATACTTAACCCCTTCCCCGCCCCCTAGTGATAACCCCGTCCCTGCCAGTGGAATTTTTATAGTAATCAATGCATTTGTATAGCACTGATCGCTATAAAAATGGCAATGGTCCCAAAAATGTGTCAAAAGTGTCCGAAGTGAGCGCCATAATGTTGCAGTACCAAAGAAAAATCGCTGATCGCCGCCATTACTAGTAAAAAAAAAATATTAATAAAAATTCCATAAAACTGCCCCCTATTTTGTAAACGCTATAACTTTTGCGCAAACCAATCAATAAACGCTTATTGTGATTTTTTTTTACGAAAAATATGTAGAAGAATACGTATCGGCCTAAACTGAGGGAATTTTTTTATTTTTTTTATATTTTTGGGGGATATTTATTATGGTAAAAAGTAAAGAATATTCATTTTTTTTTTAATTGTCGCTCTATTTTTGTTTATAGCACAAAAACTAAAAACCACAGAGGTGATCAAATACCACCAAAAGAAAGCTCTATTTGTGGGGAAAAAAGGACGCCAATTTTGTTTGGGAGCCACGTTGCACGACCGCGCAATTGTCAATTAAAGCGACGCAGTGCCGAATCGCAAAAAGTGCTCTGGTCTTTGACCAGCAATATGGTCCGGGGCTTAAGTGGTTAAATACCACCAAAAGAAAAGCTCTATCTTTCTGAACAAAATTCTATAAAATGTTTTTCGGGGGTGCCCTCTGTCCCCCCTCCTCTTCGCCCTTTGCATAGAACCTCTAGCAGCAACGATACGCGGCAACCCGGATATTCGGGGTATCCCAGTAAGGGGAAGGGAATTTAAAAATTTCCCTCTTCGCCGACGACATCATTCTGACACTGACGCATCCCCGCATCTCCTTACCCAACTTACAAAGGGAGCTGGAACGCTACGGGGCCCTCTCGGGTTATAAAACCAACACGTCCAAGTCTATGGCCATGCCAATCAACATGCCCGGACCCGAGGCCTTGCACTTACAGTCCGTCTTCCCGTACCACTGGGAGCGAACCTCCCTGAAATACCTAGGTGTCCATCTGACCCCGAACTTTGCATCCCTGTACCAGGCCAACTTCTCCCCCCTATACAGCTCAATAAGGGCGTTGATCCATAAATGGAAGTCTCACCAGATATCCCTTTTGGGCCGGATAGCAGCCATAAAGATGGTGATCCTGCCAAAACTGCTGTACCTTTTCCAGACCCTACCAGTCCCGATCCCGTGCGCTCACCTGCGCGCCCTGCAGGCGGACCTCCTCCGGTACGTGTGGAACTACAAGCGCCACAGGATCCCACGTTCGGTCATGACGGCCGCGCGTACCGAGGGAGGTCTGGCCTTCCCAGACCTGGTCAAATATTACCAGGCCTCACAACTCCGAGCGGTGGCATCATGGTTCCGCCAGAAGTCCTACAACAGGTGGACGGAGGTGGAAAGGATTTGGCTGGCCCCAATACACCCCAATAATCTCTTATGGAACGCGAACGCGACGGTGGAGCCCGGACGATTGCTGGGTTCCATGCGGCAGCTGCAAAGTATCTGGAGGAGGCTAGCCCACGACTGTCGACTCACGTCTGATAGCTCCCTGCTGACCTCCTTCCTTTATAACCCTAAACTACCGATGAGTCTCACCCACCAGATGTCATGGCCCTGGGCTTCGCGAAATCTGTTTCACTTTGGTCACCTAGTAGACCCCAGATCCCGCACCCTGCACTCCTTCACTGAGCTCCAAGCCAAACATGACATTCCACGACAAGCTTTTTTCAGCTACCTACAGATCCGCCACTACGCCCACACGATAGCCCCCCGGCTCCTTTTCTCAAAACCGACCCCATTTGAGCGTATTATACTCGAGGGCACAGCCCGAAGGGGCCTCATATCAGATATCTATCAAATTCTAAATGAATACCCCTTACAAACTAAAGGCAAACACACCTACATGCTCCGTTGGGAGAGGGAGCTGGGAGGGGAGCTCGAAGAGGATGAGTGGAGGGCGGTCTGGAGGCAGGCGGCCAAGAGCTCGATCTGCACCCTCTATAAGGAAAACACATATAAAGTGTTGTTCTTTTGGTACCTGACCCCGGACGTCCTCCACAGGATTTATCCTTCCACCTCTGACCGATGCTGGCGGTGCTACCAGGCCAGGGGCACACTGTTCCACATCTACTGGACCTGCCCCCTGATAGTCCCGTTTTGGACTCGGGTGCAAGAGCTCCTGACCCGCCTCGTGGAGGCACCCATACCCCTCTCCCCGAAGCTGTTCCTACTGGGCCTATCCCAACCCCGCATAGCAAAACCCTATAAGAAACTCCTGAGACACATAACCACAGCTGCGAGGTGCCTGATAGCACTTTATTGGAAGAAACCAACGCCCCCACCCCAAGAAGCCCTTTATGCTAGGGTCAAGGATGTAGAGCTTATGGAAAAAATGACAGCTAGGATTCGGGATAGGCTGGAGGACCATGACCTGGTCTGGGAGAGGTGGCATTTGGTGGAGGACCCGCCGTGAGCCGACGACAGACCACCAAGGTACACTACCTCACCCGACACTCCTGCCTGCTCCCCCCCCCCTTCTCCCTGTCTCCCTCCTTCTCTTTCTTTTGTCTCTCTCACCTCCCCCCTTCTTTTCCCCATCTCCTTCTTCTACTCTACCCTCTCATTTCTCCTCCTCTCCTCTTTGTTACCTAGTTGTTTTATACGTTACTGATTGTATAACCAAGAAAGAAGCAGCTGTGTAAGCACATTCAGCTGGAATTTTTGTATTACCTCTCTTATCTTGCACTTGAAATGCTGCTACATTTTGTATTGAACTTTTACAAAAATAAAAAATCGTTATTTGAAAAAAAAAAAAAATGTTTTTCGGTACAGCATTTCATAACCAAGTAATTGTCAGTCAAAATATCACAGTGTAAATATCTCTCAGTGAAAACTGAAAAATGGCCCAAAATAGGGGGTCATCAAGTACCGTAATTAAATAATATGTATGCATTACACTTACCAGTTAACAGTGGTCACCTAATTCAATTCAGCTTTTCATTTTTTTAAATTGTTTTACTTTGAAAAAAAATATATAACCCTAAGGCAAATCTTTTCAGCAATTTAAACCTTGGATGAGCATCTGTGACCATAAGACCCCATTCACACCTAGGCGTTTTTACGCCTGTAGCGCTACGCCTCTGCCGCCAGAGGGCTGGAAATACATGTCCCTCTATGGAGATGGTTCACATCTCCACGCCGAACGCCGGACGCCTGTCGCCTGCGGCGTGAAAAAAGGTCCCGGACCTTTTTTTCAGGCGTCTTCGAGCGTTCGGCTAGGAGATGGCAATCATCTCCATAGAGGGGGTCATCTTGGGGCACATCTAGGCGGACAATACCCGCGTTTTGTCGCCGCAAATCGCGGTACAAAACGCCGCTATTTTTACCGCGATTTGCGGCGACAAAACGCCGCGATTTCGTCCGTCTAGATGTGAATGCAGCCTTAGAGGGCAGGAATGGCCTACTTAAAGAAGTCACAAAGGTCAGTCTGTGCAGGTGACCAATTTAAAGGGGACTAATTGGCTTTATCCTTTACTGCACACATCCTTATTTATTTTTATTTGTTTCTTTGTCTGTTTATATAGCATTAACATATTCTACACAGCTTTACAAAGTACATAGAACCATTCACATCAGACCTTGCCCCAGGGGTGCGCAACACCTAATGGCTCTCTCACAGTCATTCAGACACACACATACACACTGCAGGGCAAATGAAGTCAGGGGCTTGTTAACCTATCCTTATGTTTTTGGGTTGTGGAGGAAACAGAGATTGTAAAGGCACTCCCCCCTACACACAAGCACCAAGGAGCAAAAAACAATACAACACAAACCTTATATTTAGATTGTGTATGCAATAAAATATTAAGCAGTATAACCCATGTATAACCAAGGATATTAATGAGCTGATGATTATACGTCTTGTTTTTGGTATATAATATAATATAAAAATTAAATAAATTATAAAAAATTATAAAAAATATATATATATATATATATATAATAGGTTTCTAAGGGCAAAACAGGTCTTATATATACCTTTTATACTAGGGTAACTCTTTTGTAGTAATTTGAGTGTCTTATAGTATTGAGTGTCTTATAGTATTGCTAATTTTGCAAGATTGATATTGGCTGATATAAAATACATAAAATACAAATACATAAAATAATAGTATGAGAAGCTGTATATATTGATAATCATTCTTCCAAGCCATGTTAAGATTCAAATAGGTATATTCAGTAAGAGTTAGGCCGACTTATCAGTAGATAAGTCGACCTAACTCAGAATCTACGCTGACCTATGTTTAAGCGTATGCTCAAACAGAGATACGCTTAAACATATCTAAGATAGGACGGCTTGCGCCGTCCTATCTTAGATTGCAATATTTCGGATGGCCGCCAGGTGGCGCTTCCATTGCGGTCGGCGTGGAATATGTATATGAGGAGATACGCCGATTCACGAATGTACGCCCGGCCGCCGCAGTAGTTTTACGCCGTTTCCGTAAGGCATTAGCAGGCCTAAAGTTATTCCATCTATTAGGTGGAATAACAATGTTAAAGTATGGCGGCCGTTCCCGCCGCGAGATTCTAATTTTTTAAGTTGTTTGCGTAAGTCGTCCGCGAATCGGGATTTACGTCGTTTACGTCCAAGTCGAAATCAATAGGCCCATGCGGCGTACTTAGCCGCAAAGCACCATGTGAAATGTAGGCACCCGGCGCATGCGCATTAAAGAAAAAACGTCAAAAACGTGAGGTCAAGCCTCATTACCATACAACACGCCCCCCTCCAAGACATTTGAATTTGTCGCCCTTACGCCCGCCCGCTTTAGGCTACGCCGCCGTATATTAGCAGGCAAGTACATTGAAAATCGTTACTTGCCTAGCTAACTTACGGCGGCGTAGACTAAACACGCTAAGCTACGCCGCCGTAACTTTATTCCATTCTACCTGAATCTACCTATTAAAAACGAACAGCTGAAGATTACATTTAATCTTATACATGTCAAGTTGGATTATTTATGCAATAAAATTATAGGCGGTATAGTCCACATTGTGTTTAACCCTAAGGCCTGGTCCACACCTGTGCGTTTTTTGGTGCTTTTTTCACATTGCAGAAACGCACTACAGTTCATTTAACATAGTTTCCTATAGGACACGCGCACATCTATGCTTTTTTTCAGCCGCTGTATTTTTTGGAAAGGGTCAGAGACTTTTTAAAATTCAAAACAGTGCTTTTTTGGTTCAATATACAATGGGGAAGCTGCAGAAAACTAGTGCATCTTTGCCAGGATTTTATTGTGATTTAGCTGCAATTTGCATTTTGTGTTTATTAATCTGGCCAACAACAAGTTGGCAAAAAAAAAAAGCATAGCAAATGCAAAACGCAAATTGCTGCAAAATCGTGGTAAAATTGCATGTGCAAAAACACAAAAGGCACAGCAAAAAGCACTGCAGAAACAGATCAAAAGAAAACTGCATAGGTGTGAATCAAGCCTGAATGAGCTGATGGTTTAGGTATTGTATAATAAAACAATTATAGGAAAAATATGATAGGTTGCTACGGGTACTTTTATACCAAGGACACTTTATGGTCATTTACATGGGTGTCTTATATTCTTTATGATTTTGCCACATTCAGTTTGGCTGGTACCATAAATTTATGAGAACAGTGAACTGTATATTGATAATGATATTTCCAAGCCATGTTAGGATCCTCAAATACAAAAGGATAAAGTTTATAATAAAAATGTCACATTAAATTATTTATGCAATAAAAATTATAGGCAGTATAATCCACATAAAACCAGAGATATTTATTCCTGCACGAGATGATAAATTAAGTCTTTTTTTTCTTTATCATATAATAAAATAATAATGGGGGAAATATGATAGGTTGTTATGCAATACAGGTATGATCTTTTTGTACTAAGGTAACTAGGGATGTCCCGGTACCGATACCCTCCAAATTCCACACGCTCTGCAGGCACAACAAAAACACAATCATTAGCAATAGTGTCATCACCCCTGATGAAGGAAGTCCTTGAGACAGATGACCGGAGAGGATTAATATTAAAAATCTATATGAAACTCCTAGCGAAGGTGCAGGATCACGCCTCTCTGAGATGCTGTAGCAAATGGGTAGAAGATATAGGGGATATAGATCAGAACCAGTGGGACAGAGCTTTAGAATCCATTCCGGTAGTATCAGTATCTGCGTCACATAGATTATTACAACTATTTATTTTGCACAGAGCATATAGAACACCACTACAAATGTATAGGTAGGGAGGAAGAGATTCCCCCCAATGTCCAAAATGTAAAATACACCAGGGGGATTTTATACATCTAATATGGAGATGTCCAAAATTACATTGGAACTGAGAAGAAATCTCCAAGTGTATACATAGATTGGCTCAGGTACCAGTCCCTTTAGATCCCCTGGTGTACCTACGCGGTGCTATAGATGCCGAGCTATTCTCAAAAGGAAAATATCTTATGATAACTAGATTGCTGTACCTGGCGAGAAAACGTATTGCACGACATTGGATGGCACCGGGGGTACCCACAGGGAGGCAGTGGACCCAATAAGTAAACTCCCTACTTCTAAGATAAAGATTGTCATATAGCCGTAGGGGGTAAACGAGCAAATTTGAACTTATATGGCAACCATGGTTGGAGGATGCCAGTCTCGCATTACCCCGTTTGGTAATGGATAGACTTTGGAGATAGGGAGCCTAGAGGGGTATAGGGGGGGGGAAGGTGGAAAGTACAAACTAAGGGAAGGGAAAAGAGAAGGGGGAAGGGAAAGAAAAGGGAAGAAAGAGAGAAAGAAGGGAAAGAAGAGAAGGGAAAAGTACACGCACCAGACCCTGGAGAAGCCTGTGGGTAGAAGAAAAATGAAAGTTAGTCACAAGAGGAAATAAATAAGGTGATGATGGAGGGGGGAGGGGTGGAGGGGGGTGGGGAAGGGAAGGGAAGAAGGAAAAATAAAAAAATAGAAATAACACGCAGGCTACACGGTTGATAATAAAAATAAGGTTTTATGGAAATTTAATTAAATTTCTTTTTTAATTAATATTTTTGTATATGATTGAAAACACAGAGTGTACCACAAGAGTAAAATTTCTAAATAAAAAAAGAATTTATTTAAAACACTGCCCAGCACCACCAGAGAGAGCCACGCTGCCCAGCACCACCAGAGAGAGCACTATACAACACAGGGTGAGCGAACATCCAGCCAGAGGGATCACTGCTGCTGTTTCTCTGGGTCTGGTAAGAGGGCCTGTCGGCCATTATGCATTACTGATCTTAGGGACTAAGGGAGGTGACACCATGTTTTACTGCACCAGGTGACATCCAATCTCTCCATAGAGGAGAGAAGGGCTCTGACAGGTCCGTCTCAGCACAGTGAGCGGACACTGACATTGAGTCATCTACCTGTTCAGTGGGAATCAATGGAGCGATCACCGCTGAGATAGCGATGTCCATCAAAACAGATTGACCCCATGTGAAAGAGGCTTTACAGTGTCACCTCATGAGATAATTTACGAGAGCGTGTTTAGGGGAGGGGCAGGGTAGCCGTTGGGTGGGGCAAGTGGTGGTGAGTAACTCTTAAGGCCTGGCTAGTGGCTCATGACTTGAAATTTTGAGGCCTGCATTATAAATTCACATCGACCCCTGCCTCAAGGAGCTTACAGGTAGGCACATGGTACCCACTTTTAATGTACAGAGAGGAAGAGATGGAGCCTAAAGAGGAAGGTGTGTGGTTTACACATGACCGGGTGGGTCTTAAACAGAAAAAGGTGTGGCCTTGACAGGAAGGGGCGGGTCATATAAAAATTAGGAGGTGAACGAGTTTAGTCAGGCCTAGGGCAGCACAAAACCTAAACTGGATAAGCGTAAAGCCTAGTACACACTATCAGAAAATCGGCCAAAAAAATAATAACAATGCTTTGAAAGCTATTGTACGATAATCTGATTGTTATTACACAGCTTTCGAGAGCCGATCACAACAGTTTGGCCGAAAATTTCCAAAGAGGCAAACACAAAAATGGGTCTCGTACAGTACCAGCTCCTACAATTTTTGTTTTATCAGCAAAGTTTTCGTCCGAATATACAGTACAAATACAATGCAATTTTTATTCTGTTGTACGAGAATTTTCATAACTTTAGTAACCTTTTCATTTTTGAAAAAAAAAGGATGATCATTCATCTGATAATCGCATCGTGTGTACCAGGCTTAGAGAACTGTATATAATGATAATCTTTTTTCTTTTTTTTTAAACTTACAGAACTTATCTACAAAAAATTCCTGCTAGCGCTCAAACCCCTGCTGGGTAAATAGCCATTAGAATTGACATGTGAAAACACTGGAAAGACAAAACATAAAGCATTTGTTGATCAATTAGTTTGACGAGTTAACTCATGAACAAGTGGGCAGGTATTCATGTTGTTCTAAGCTGACTGCAGGGGGCTTGCAGCTGTGCCAAATGGCTTCACACAAAGAACTGTACATACCCTTCCGGCATAGTTATATTCTTGGCTCTGTCTTCAGCACAGCATGATCACAGAAACTCAATCATCCATTTGAAAAATGAAAGTACCACTATGTAATACCTTTTTGTCAAGATGTTTTTTAACATGCTTCCTCAAAAGATCTTGATGATATTACGAATAATTAAAAAAGCCATTGGTAAGCAAATGGGTATTAAAATGATTATCTGTTTCCATGCTCTTAAGACCTAAAATGGTACTAAAAGCAAACAAAAATGTAATATATTGCAGGATACAATCCCTAAATGTGGTGACTGCATTTGTTTTCTTTTTTAGGCTTTTTCCTTTAGTTCACCCGGTGATCCATCCAGAAACACACTTCCTGTCTCAGGTTGTCTCCACTCTGAATAGAAGAGCATTGGGAACATTCTGGCAAAGAAGTGTAGCACCCTCTAGTGGTAGTGTTTTTTTATTTATTTTTTAGTGTAGGTAGAGTGGCTTGGCTGGCAGCCTGTGTTTGAATCTGGGGCAGGGTGAGTGACTCAGCGAGGCTGGCATGACTCAACAGGCAGGATCTCTGGTACCTCCCCCTACTTCTAAAATTGGTGAGAAATTTACAGAAGAATGGGAGGGAGGTTAGGAGGATCTGCCTGCAGTATTCACCAGGGCCCTCACCAATCCCAAACAGATAGGTTGTCAGGGGGCAGGCCACCTCATAAATACTCTGGGTCAGCCGAGCAGGGCAGGAGAGTAGAGGTGGAAGCTGAAGGTGGTGTGCTAGGAGGCTGTCAGAGACTTTTGAGGGTAGCCCCCTAGTCTGGGGGGGAGGCTGACCTCGGGTCTGGGAGCTCGGGTGCTGGAAGGACCCTTGACAACGCACACAGAAATCCTTCCTGAATGCATGGGAGCAGGTGCGAGGACAGCAGGAGCCAGTGCACACGTCCGGGAGATCTCCAGCGAGAAGAAGTGCTTGTGAAGATTGCAGTGTGCCTGGCTGTGCAGGGCGGGGGACCCCTTTCTATTTGTGGCTCTATAGGGGGTGCGCTACAGCAGAATTGTCAAATCTAGCTAACACTTTTATTAAGCAGTTACATCAACTATTTTTTATGTTCCTTTTGGGATAAAGATTTTACATAAATGAATAACAGCTGATCACTTAAAGCACCACTGTCAGTGTTAAATGGTTTGTTCCAATCCCTTACTGTCCTTTTTGCTGGGCAGTATAACACAGCACAAGTTAAAATTAATATTTACCACGTGCTTTATGTGTATGAGCCTTTATATCTATCACCCAAACCAGAAAGAATTTGGGTTTCTTTTTTAAGTAAGGCCTTTGCTTTTTTTAATCCATTTGCGTTTTGCTGAATCTAAAAATTTGCAAGTCATGTACTGTATATTTGACATTGCTGTTTGCACTAAATGCCTTAGGGGGGACAGGGGGGGGGACAGGGGGAGGGGGCGGGGATGAGGATTGCTGATCTGCGTTTTATGCCAGAATCTCTAATGCAGAGATAAACCTAATTTTACTGATACTTTTAATACTTTCAAGACCAGTGGCGGCCCGTGCATTGAGGGCACACGGGTGCCGCCCACCGGACTCTGGAGGAGACACAGGACTCAAGGAGAGGGGCTGCAAGCCCCACTCTGGGGGTGGTGGAGAGACTGTCAGTGCCGTGAGCTCCCGGCCACCCCTGTGTATACCCTGATCTGTGTAATGCTGAGCTATATACCCTGATCTGTGTCATGCTGAGCTGTATACCCTGATCTGTGAGGCTGAGCTATATACCCTGATCTTTAATGCTAATCTGTATACCCTAATTTGTGTCATGCTGAACTATATACCCTGATCTGAGTCATGCTGAGCTATATGCCCTGATCTGTGAGGCTGAGCTGTATACCCTGATCTGTGTCATGCTGAGCTATATACCCTGATCTGTGAGGCTGAGTTATATACCCTGATCTGCGAGGCTGAGCGGTATACCCTGATCTGTGAGGCTGAGCTATATACCCTGATCTGTAATGCTGAGGTGTATAACCTGATCTGTGAGGCTGTATACCCTGATCTGTAAAGTAGCCAGTTAATTTGAATCAGCTCCCAATACACCATAATGAATTAAAAAAGTGCATGCTTTCTTTTAGAATGCAGTGCACCACAATGCACAGCATATACCTTGTGGTGCATTATGCTGTACCGTGCAATATGTTGGGGTGCCAATTACATTAAATGGCAGGTATGTTGTCATGTGTTGTGCCAACACGTGCATGTTAGCAGCCCTTGCCACAATGGAGTAAATGGGCCCTCAACGTTCTTATAACAATATTCATCAGGACCAAAAGTGAGAATAATAATCCCTAACAGGAAGACATATAGCAATAAAACTCAACAGAAGTTCTAACCCTGATCGACTCTGCCAAAAAAACAGAGACTTAAATGTGCCCAGAGCTCCACATTAGGTTGGTAGTATTAGCAATGGTGTGCAGTCACACGGAATTCAATTAACTATTTTCCAGGTGACATAGCTCAAGTAACACAGTCCCTATCAAAGCAACTTGGTAGGTCTGTAAGAGGTTTACAAAATATTGTGTTCCATCGAAATACCACATATATCAGCTAGGAAACGTTTCCTTTCTGTAACAGAACGTGAATTAGGATCTTATTTCACAAGGGGATTTATTCCACTTTCTTAGGCTTTACTATAGTTTGACTGAGCAAAACAACTGTGTTCCTTCATAGCCTAAACCAACTGGAAGTAATCACCGTACCTGGCTCTGGGGAGAGGTCAGAAACCCATTAAATCTTTTACACTGTGGTTCACACATATCCATGGTTGGGTGTACAGTTATGAGATACAGTATACGCTATTCCTGTTTCAACTTCATCCCTTCCTTCCTGGCCGGAGCGGGGCTGCTATATCTGAAAGACATGCTTGTGGCGTTTTACTGCCGTTTAAAAAGTGACTGCCTCCAGATGTATGTGTGGAATTCTGTCTGGTGAGAGATTGTGCTGTTCATCTGTCATTTCTTTACCTCCTCATAAAAATATGTTCAAAGAAAACATATTGCACCCAGACTACTGAATGATACAAACACAATAGTTTATATATGATATGTTATAGTACTAGAATAGTGTGGGAAAGGTTGACCAAAGCTTAGATGAACAATATCAAAAATCTAATTTTTTTTTATTTTAAAATTGTCCCATTTAGGTCATTTCCCTTTACTCCCTGTTTTGTAGATGTAATAGAAAACATGAAAGTGACCACAGTGCACGTGTTAATAAAAGCATGTATCCGTTTATTGCACAATATAAGTAAATGCTTACAATCAAGTAAACCAAGTTCTGAAATAGAGGAGAGCTGAATACAGTGCAACCACTGAACTGGCAAGCGGCTGTCATGCACAAGATTCCGGACTCATAGGACCAAGACAGCAGGCATGGGAAAGTAAAGGGGCGTATACAATGCGTTTCAGAGGCCCAGCCTCTTTTATAAAGTATACTATCAGCTTCCATTTTTTTTTGTCAAAGGTTAGTTGAACAAGCTAAAGTTAGAAACTGATTGGCTACCATGCACAGCTGCACCAGATTTTACATTCTCTAGTTTTTAGTAAACCAACCCCTAACACCCCTCCTCACTCCTCCCTGCACTGTCCCTTTCTGAACAGTGCATAAAACATACTCTAGGTACTTTTTCCCTACCCAGAAGTTTGGGGATGCTGGCTTGGTTTTTATTATGCAATGCTAGGTTCCCCAGTGACGACGTCTATGTGAGACGAAATGTACGTCGGGTGATTGACGCACTAACGCCATCGCAAGTGAACGGGCGCTCTCTTTTTACAATACGGACACTCTGTTTTTAGGTATGCTGTTTTTATTTCTTCAAAATTGTAAGTGCACATTCTTACTTTTAATATATACTTGTGTAATACTGTATCAAACAATGTGAGTATTCTTGCCTTTTGGGTATACGTCTGGTGATTCCCTTGAGTGTTTCAAGTGTATCTAGTCTAATTGTATCCTACCTGGTCGATGGAGTGTGGCTGATACCTGCAGTTGTCATCATACAGGCTGGTTTTTAGCCTGCCTCTGGTAAATAGGAATTTTATGTGGTGGTGGTGGATCACGAGTGTCTGTGGTGATAAATTGGGTATCATTTCCTTCTTGTTGGCACTTGTGTGACCCACTTCATCTTCAGACCCCCTATATGGATTATTTCATCTCCTCTTAATAGACTTAATTAGGCTCTCCTAATATGCGTTTTTAAATTTGTTTATGGATCGCGGGACTGCCATCCTCATAATTTTTTTCACAAATGTTTCACTAAATTCACTATATTTAGTCACGATCATTCTTAGCGCAGCTTCTTATTACTATAATGCTAGATTGTTGGCCAGACATTCAGCAAATTTTGAATGGAGCAAATGTAATACATGCTAAACAGCATAGTATTCAAAAAAATAATATAGTAATAAAAAAAGAGAGAGTTTTTTTTCCCGATTTGTAGCTTTTATTTGCCTAAAGGTACACTTCATTAAATATGAACATTTACTCTGCAACTCACTCATTGTGCTGAGTTGGTCCAGTTTTTTTCCTGGTATTTGTCTTGTGTGGTCTGTTTTCCCAGACTCTGTGGACCTCCCATGATAATTTCTTTTAGAGTGAGGATGCCCAGTGTAGAACCACATGACAGGAGGTAGACCAGAAGTACTGTATGAAAATAAGCATTACAGCTGCATTGGAGATAACAAACCATGAGTACTTACCAAAAGCTGAATAACTCTTTGGAGATTTTCTTTCACTTTCTGTTGAACCTCCGGTATAGGAAGGAAAGGAAAATCTTCCAAATAGGATACCGACAAAAAAAAAAAAAAAAGGTGTTTGAACTTTTTCCTAGACTATCCTAAACCAAAAACAAAAAGGGTTTTGGCTAATTATTGCTTTAAAGGGGTTGTAAAGGTTTGTTTTTTATTTTCTAAATAGTTTCCTTTAAGCTAGTGCATTGGTAGTTCACTTACCTTTTCCTTCGATTTCCCTTCTAAATGTTTTTTTTTTCTTTGTTTGAATTTCTCACTTCCTGTTTCTCCTCAGTAAGCTTTCCACCATCATCCGAGCGATAGAAAGTCAGTCAGAACAGCTTACTGAACACCTTACTGAGGAGAAACAGGAAGTGAGAAATTCAGACAAATGAAACAAAGAAAAAAAATATTTAGAAGGGAAATGGAAGGAAAAGGAAAGTGAACCAACAATGCACTAGCTTAACGGAACCTATTTAGAAAATAAAAAACGAACCTTTACAATCCCTTTAAGTATATCTCACTCAGAAGTAACCCTAAAGTGTGTGCCTCTAAGCGCCGTCTTACATGACAGCACAATGTACCTTCGGTTTTCATGCAGGTTATCCGTGGTTCCCCATAGACTGAAATATCCAGCGTTTTTAGTGCATTTTCTGAAAGAACACCAGAGATGCAGTATACCAGACTTTTGGTGCTCTTTCAGAAAACAACGTGGGACATAGAAGTCAATAGGAAACCCTTGGTAACCCACGTGAAAACTGCGGGTACACTGTGCTGCACCCATGCCGCGGTTTGGCAGTGTGGAAACAGCCTTATACTGTAGTCAAAACATAAAAACTAAAAAATGTAAATTGTTTCTAAGTTAATTATGCACATATAGTTGTTTATAAGCAGAACATAAATGTTTATTTTTAATATTTCCCAGAAAAGCTTTCTGGGAAGTATTCATAGTTTAAAATAAACACTTTCAATTTACAAAATGCTATACTGGCATCTAATCACACAATGGGTTTGTCACCAACTGGCAAAGGCGAAACAGCTTGGTATTTATCACAAAGACATATACATGAAGAAGAATTCAAGATGACGTTTATAAGTGGTTATACTGAATGACCCTATATCACCCTCCACAAGTTAAGGACAATGTTTATGTGGAAAAAAAAAACTTTAAAATGCAATTCCAACATTTTGTTTAATTTAGTTTGCATGTTTAAAAAATCATGCCCAAAGGCACTGTTTAAAGTGGAAGTAAACCCTCCTATTGTCTTCAGATAAGGAAGCTGCCATCTTGGCTTCTGATTAATCTTCAAATGGCATGATGCTGCACATATGATCAGTTAGGACACCAGCCATTGTGACAGTTACATTCCCGGAACGTACCGAAAATGTAACTGTTTTTTTTTAAACTTAAAGGGTTCGTAAAGGAAAAAAATGTTTTCCCCAAATAGCTTCCTTTACCTTAGTGCAGTCCACCTTCACTTACCTCATCCTTCGATTTTGCTTTTAAATGTCCTTATTTCTTATGAGAAATCCTCACTTCCTGTTTTTTCTGTCTGTAACTACACACAGTAATGCAAGGCTTTCTTCCTGGTGTGGAGAAAGCCTCTTGGGGGGGGGGGCAGGAGTGTCAGGACGCCCACTAACACACAGCTCCTTTCTCTATCTGCAAAGTAGAGAGTGTCCTGACTTGCCTGCTCGCCCCCCCCCCCTCAAGAGACTTTCTCCATACCAGTGAGAAAGCCTTGCATTACGGTGTGTAGTTACAGACAGGAAGTGAGGATTTCTCAGAAGAAATAAGGACATTTAAAAGCAAAATCGAAGGATGAGGTAAGTGAAGGAGGACTGCACTAAGGTAAAGGAAGCTAATTAGGGAAAAAAAATCCTTTACAACCCCTTTAAGTCAATGGGGTTACTTTCACTTTAAAGGTGCACACTCATCTACACCAAAAAAAAAAAAAGTAATATATTACAACTCCTTACGTATGGTCGCTGCATGTGTTTTCTTTTTCCAGGCTTTTTTTTGTTTATTTTCACCTGGTAATCCAGAGTACAACAAACGTCCATTTCTAGGGTAGCTACATTAACCCCTCCACTGCATCTGTGGGAGAGGTCAAAGTCATCATCCAGGGTGGACTTCAAACATACTTGTTTTTTAATCTCTGTTAGATTGGGCTGAGGGGATTAGTAGTTCACAGAAGGATGATAACATTGTTTGTGCTTTCAGTTCTGCTCACAGAAACTGTAAAGGGTACTGGCAAGGTCAACATGTATTTTCTGTAATTAATGCAACCACCACATCTAAGGACTGTTAAACTCATATGCAATAGAATATTATATTTTTTTTAGTTCTTGGGTTTGGTAATGCTTTAAGGCTCAACTCAGAATCAGAGTTGAACAGGTCATTCAATGTATGTATGACTTTTTTGCACAGTGTTCCTTTCACTTACCTACTAAGTTGCAGTTTCCTCTTTGAGGAATTGTAATTTACTGTCCAGGGGACCATTTATTCACCCCTTTGTTAATTTTTTGGGGATCTGTCCCTTCACCTCCCAGATGCCTCTGAAATGATCTCAAAGCACTGGAAGGACTTTTACTTACGTGATCCTCTGCATTCCCCCATGCTCCGACAGTAGACTGTCCTTCTGCATTCACATATTCAAAGCAGGGCAATGGACCCCTCATCAGTCTTGATGATGTCGGGACCCTAGACCACCGCCCATAAGGGAGAAGACACTGTAGGGAGGGATTCCAGTGCAGAGGAGTGGAACATCTAGTAAGTAGATCTGCTACCATGCGCCCTATACCAAAATGAGCAGTTAAACCTTGCAGTGTGGATGCAGCCCCAAGGGAGGCAAGTCTTCTGGAGTTCAGCTTTTAGAAGAACCCAACCTACTACTGTAGGTTGGTTTGTTTTGGGCAGCATGTTACCTCTATTCTTTCGCCGTCTAGGGTATACGAAAGAGTTCAATGTCCACACTTTAGGCTTCTATTTCTGTGCTTTATTTGCCAAACGTGGTAAAAGAATAAAAGTAGTAGTTGAAGAGGTGGAAAGGGTAATACGTAGTAGGTTCAACTGTAAAACTTTGTTCGGAAACACTCCTGCTTCCAGCAACGTAGCTTTCGTCGCCACTCTAGCCAAGATGGGGGTATTGTGCACTTGGATAGGCCTCTTTCACTAGCCTAACAGCCAGGGTGTCACATGGAAACTTTAGTAAAGTCTCTGCCACAGACCTTCCCAAAGGTGGAGATATATTCGGTCCAAAATCCTCTCAGCACAGGATTAAGCACCCTGATCCCGGCCAGGAGGGCCACACACAGGGGGCGGTGGGACGACAGGCCATGATCGGTGATGACGACCCCGGGCTAATGACATCTGTTCCTTAAGTACTCTCCCCCAGCATGCACTCCCTCTGATTGGCTGCCAAAAGGGAACACCCAAAGCACCTCGACCCAACTGCTGCCACCCTTGGCCTGAAGTCATAACAACACCCCAGACACCAATAGTAGTCACTCAGGCCCCGTACACACGTCCGAGGAACTTGACGTGCCAAACACATCGAGTTCCTCGTCGAGTTCTGTGTTGAAGCCGCCAAGGATCTCGGCGAGCCAACTTTCCTCATTGAACAATGAGGAAATAGAGAACATGTTCTCTATTTGGCTCGACGAGGAACTCGTCGGCTTCCCCGGCCGAAAGTGTACACACGGCCGGGTTTCTCGGCAGAATTCAGCTCCGACCGAGTTTCTGGCTGAATTCTGCCGAGAAGCTCGGTCGTGTGTACGGGGCCTCACGGTACAGCCATGGCTGGAACAGAGGCCCAAATTTAGTAAAAAAAACATACAGTCTGAGTCAACTAACTCTCAGACTACCCTCTAAATTTAAAGTAGCGCTGGCCAGAAAGTAGGAGGCTGCTACACTATGTATATACTGTATGTGTACTGTATGTACCCTTTGAAATGCTCTTACATAACTGCAGGTGTTTTTCAAGAAACAATGTGTCTTTCCTAAGGTTTTTATGTAATCCATTGTAGTCAGATTCACCAAGTGCTGGCATGTGCTACTGAGTGACACTGAAGCTTGTTGTTTCATTATTTGTTGTTTACAACAATTTGCTGAGTCAGCAGAAGTGAAAATTCATGGCCTACTAATTTCAGTCTCAGGAGATTGTTGACAACACAGTGTTTAAGAACCAATTCACCCCTCTTGGTATACTGGTGTTTTGGTGGGCTGCAAACCATTGCAGCAGCATTGCTGTTGAGCTTTAAAACGTTTTGCACTCTGAATTTCCATAGCCAGGCCATGGTTCTATTTTAAGCCTTGGAAATACTTAGTCTACTCTAACCATGTCTGAATAAGAATCAGAAAGAACAAACAGATTATGAAACCTTTATGCAGGTCAAGTCTTTATTTTCCATTTCCACTTTCAATAATTTATAATTGTGGTTTTGTAAGATAGACAATTGACCATATCGTCAATCATGAAATCCAGCCAACCATTACGATACAGTGTTGTCTTTTTTGCTTGCTGTGGTAACCCCCCAAAAAAATGTGCACTACAAGGCATACCCCACTTTTAAGTACACAATGGGGTTTATTTTCTATCGCTGGAGAGAGTGCAAAATCAGGCTCACTTCTGCATAGAAACCAATGAGCTTCCAGGTTTATTTACCAGGCTTAATTGAACAAGCTGGGGTTAGAAGCTCATTAGTTTCTATGCAGAAGTGAGGGTATGCCCGTATATGGGAAAAATGGATTATATCTTGCAACAATCAGACATAAAAATTAACAATAAGTATTCAATATCTCTTTCTTCTATTTTTTTTTTTTTTTTAATATATAGTATTCAATATCTCCATACACAAACTAAATGGTACTGTAGGGAAGGCGCACACATACTGTATGTGTGTGTGTGTGTATATGTGTGTTGTCGGATAATCCGACAACACACATTTGTTGGCGGACAATTTTAAAGCATGCTATCCAACATTTGTTGGCGGAAAATCCGACAACAAATGTCAGACGGAGCGTACAAACGGTCTGATTTTCTGACAACAGCCTGCCATCACACAATTCCAGTTCGAAAATCCGATCGTGTGTATGGGCCTTAAGACTAACCTATCTAACCCTGTAAAGCAAAAATCGCTATACATACTTTTTCTGCAGCCGCTCCGGTGGAAGCTGTGTGCAGGAGACAGCCGTCAACGGCTGTGAAATGCCAGGGAAGTGACATAACCCATAGAGTTACTATGGGGTTTTAATTGTCGGCTGCCTCCTTTGCACTTGCCTCCACAGAGACAGCTCAGCATGAGAGTGGAACCGGAGCAGCTGCAGAAAAGGTATGTACAGCAATTACTTCTTTACAGGGCTAGATAGGTTAGTCTTAGAGAGTGGATGCAAGTAGATCTAGATATTTTAGTTTTAGCCTGAACTTCTACTTTAAGTTGCAAAGGCAGCGAAGGGAGTTGTGCATACCGTATGCAAAAATTATCCATGCTGTCAAATTCGTTGGATAGCCCCACCCACTGAACCCAACCCATTCAACTGGTGGTGACTAGATGATATAACACCTCTTCGCAGATGGTCAAATGCCCTTTCAAGAGGAATTCACATTGGAAAGGGCAACACAAGTATAAACAAGGCCTAAAGCAGTCAATGTGACTTTCACCAAAAATTTGCAGGTGGTTAATTCAAAAACACATTCACCTGGAAAATTCCTCTAAGGCCTTGTACACACGACCAGTTTCCTCGGCAGAATCCATCAAGAAACTTGGTGGGAGAGTTTTTTTGCAGAGGAAACTGGTCGTGTGTACATTTTTCATCGAGGAAACTGTCTAGGAACTCGTCGAGCCAACAAGAGAGCAAGTTCTCTTTTTCCTCGACAGGAGTCAAATTGGCTCATCGAGTTCCTCGTCGGGTTGGTTTCCGACGAGAAACTCGAGCGTGTGTATGCTAAGGAACCCGCGCTTGCTCATAATAAAGTATGAGATGGGAGTAAAAGTAGCATTTGTAATGGAGAAGAGAACACATTTTTAAAGCTGTAACAGACTGAAAAGTGCAAATAGTCTCTTATCAAACTTTTACTTAACACGCAAACACATGAGATTAGCAAAAGCAGCCCCAAGAGTTGTGCAAGTGGAATCAAACTTCCCCTGTCGTACTATGTGTTGTAGTCACCGCGTTTGAGAATGAGGAGATTTTGTCTTGACTGTGTGTACGCAAAGCAACCTTTTCGAGTTCCTCGACAAGCCTAACAAGGAACTCGACAAGGAAAATGATGTGTTTCGCCCGACGAGTTACTCGGTCGTGTGTACGAGGCCTGATATGAATGTTTGGTAAATGTCAGTTTTACTATTTTATTAATAGGCCCCTAAGCATTTTTATGTCTGCATTAACCCCCTGTCGGTGTTCCCGAGTCTGACTCGGGGTGAGATTTTTTGGCTACGATCGGTAACCCCGAGTCAGACTCGGGCTCGCCTTGCTGAATCCACAGGCAGTGTTTACTTACCTTGTCCCTGGATCCAGCGATGCCACCGCGCTGTGTGAGCGAGTGGGACCTCGCTCGATTCACACAGTGCCTCTGTGTGCCGCCGATCTCCGTTCCCTGCAACGTTACGACGCACGGGAGCGGAGAATGGCGCCAAATTCAAAAAGGTAAACAAACACCTTACATACAGTATACTGTAGGTAAAAAATACACACCACCCTTGTCCCTAGTGGTCTGCCCAGTGCCCTACATGTTCTTTTATATAATAAAAACTGTTCTTTCTGCCTGCAAACTGTAGATTGTCCATAGCAACCAAAAGTGTCCTTTTATGTCAAAAGTGGTTTTAGAGCAGCTAGAAAACAGCGATAATAAATTATAATCACTTGCAGAATTGTGCAATAGCGATTTGTGGGGAAATTCGTCATAAAAAAAAAAGTAATGACAGTGAAATTCTGCAACTGAGTACATTTCAGTGATTTTGAGTTGATTACATTATTGAATAATTTTTATTATAATTATATTATTATTTGTTATAATTATTTATAATTATTTATTATATTATAATTTATAATTTTGTTTTCCAAACTTTTTCATACCCGGGATTTCTACTAGACTCTTGTTTGGTCAGATTTAAGTGAGTTATTCCTAAGAATTACAGGCCTACAGTATAAAACGCCAAATTTCCTTGCAAATAATGGTACCGCTTTCAGCACTTTTTTCTGAAAGAATCATACCGCCAGGGAGGTTAAAGCAACCGGTTCTGTTTAATGCCCCAGTCTCTAGCAGCACCTTCTGTTTAGATACCAGAGAGAAGAAAATACTGAACACTTCTAGGTATGGAGGAGTATTACACAATGTTGTTGCTTTGCCCTTCATGGACAAAGCACAGGCTTGTTTTAAGCAATGCTTGTAGAACAAGACCTACATTTATTTTTTAATACACTTTTATACACATATTGAAATGTATTATGTCATTAAATCATAAAATAATACACACCAGTCTGTCCTCTTGTAGTAAATTGCAGATTAACATTTCCATGCCACAAAGTCTATGAAGCAAAATAAAAGTTGTGGAGATGAAAAAGAGACAGCAATTACAGCCAGGTTTATAACTAGTTACGGGTATGTTTGGGTGCGCATATCTTTACTTTCAGATAATATCGCTGTTTTAAATCCTAGCAATTTGCTCCAGAAATATCAAACAGAGAAGTCAGCTTACGTTCCCCAAATCCATTGATGTGATTATATTGAGGTTTAGTGACCTTAGAACTGGAATATTTAACTATGTTTCAAAATATGGCCTAAGTACTTTGGTATGGATACTGTTTCAGATCCTGTATTTATGCACTGTGGTTTTTCTATAAGGAATTTAAATAACTAGTTTTGTAATTGCTAAATTTCCTCTGAGCTTAAAGAAGATTTATTGTAAAGGGAAAAAAAAAAATTATTTTGGATAAACGTTTTTGGCCAAAGTATAGTAGAAGTTATCTGCTGGTTGAGTTTAATGTGAAAATAGCCCTGTGTTGAGAACACCTAAGCTATAGAGAAGTTAAGTACCCAGCTATAGGTTCCAGATGTTCAGGACTGTAGTCTAAGGCAGGTTTGGAAGCACACCAATAGAACTAAACTGGAACAATCAGCACTATTGGAAATGGTAGTTTATAGCCCGGGCTGGTTTAATGACTACAGTGGAGGTGCTGACAGACAGGGATAGATAACCAAGACAATTTTTTTTCTTCACAGGGTTAAACTATGTCACTATATGTAGGTTCATTGAACTTCTTTAATATGAGTGTTTTTATTTCCATGAACTGCATATCAGGTCACTATGTTCTTGATGGGATCAGTAAAAAAGAGCGAGAGAAATCAAATATCGTCTGAAAATGTAGTAATTATTTCGTTTTAATACATTTTTCATGGATTAGGTTCATAAGAGTTAACAAATACGCGCACCCCATAAAGCACTCTCCAAAGCCCTAAAATTTTATAGATCAGTGGAAATGTACACATAATAGTACGCCTGTGTGGAAAAGTGGAGCTCTACAGTTTATTATAGAAGATGGTTTTTATGCCAAAATGTCTAATTGCCACGACTAAATAGATTTACTTTGGTAGTCACTGCTTCTGAATTCTGAGTAATTTAGTGGTAAGTTCACTGACTTTTAAATGAAACTAAATAAAAGCACAGGATTCTAGAACATGGTTTCAAATGATTACCACATATGCAAATAGATTTCTATGAATTGTATTTGCCTTTTAAAACAATGTGTAGGGATGTGTGCATGAATTCACCCTTTAGTGTACATTAATCTCATACTACAATGGATAACACCCAAGAAGAAAGTATATTTTTTTTACTAAAGGAATTGGTTTAAATAGCAAGAATGATTTTAATTGTTTTTTAAGTGTATTTTTGTGCGTGTACTCAAGAGAGGAGCCGGACTGCAGGAGTTGGGAGTAGGCAGGCCTCCCCCAGAGGCAATCTGCCATCTTTCTCCATCTTTCTTTCTGGCAATGGCGGGTGCGTGAGGGGGTCCCCCCACACAGCCTGCCCTACCTGCTCCGCTTTGAAGCCCAACGGGGCAGAGGGACTCCCTATAAGGGAGTTAGAGGATCTAGCCCGCTCAACCAGCCCCGTTAGTCCTTCGCCTCTCTTTTTAGAGACCGCGTGGTCAAAGTGCGTGCATGTTAACCCAATTTCGAGTGTGTGTAAGTGTGGTGGTTTTTGTGGGAGGGGGGTGGGCGTACTAAGCGCAGGCTTACCTCGCATAGCACACCCACCGGGAGCCGGGCTGAGACCACCAAACTCAATTCACATGTAGCTGAGACCGGGATCCGAACCCCTAGCTGCAGAGGTGAATGGCTTGTCAGCGCAGTTCCAATCGCGTTGAGCCACCGCAGCTCCATTTTAATTGGTTTTAATAGCAAGAATGATTTTATTCTTCTGAATACATGCATGCAATATATTTTGCAATCTGTGGGGAACGATGATATTTATAAATAATAATTCCTTGAATTCTTAAATGACTTTTCCACAGATCAGACAGACTTATATGGAATATCCTAGATCAGGGGTCTCCAAACTTTCTACACAAATGGCCGGTTTACTGTCCTTTAGACTTTAGGGGGGTCGTACTGTGACCATCGGGAGTAGAACAATTCCTGTGTGGGGGGGGGTATGCCCTATCATTTTGTTTTAGTATAAGTAATTGTGCCCCATCATTGGGTCTCATTGGGCCCCATTGTTGGTCTCATTGGGAGGAATTGTGCCCCATTATTGAGTGTCATTGGGCCCCATTGTTGGTCTCATTGGGAGGAATTGTGCCCCATTATTGAGTGTTATTTTGCCCCATTGTTGGTCTCATTGGGAGGAATTGTGCCCCATTGTTGGTCTCATTGGGAGGAATTGTGCCCCATTATAGGGTCTTATTGGGCCCCATTGTTGGTCTTATTGGGGGGAATAGTGCCCCATTATTGGGTGTCATTGGGCTCCATTGTCGGCCTTATTGGGAAGAATAGTGCCCCACTATTGGGTGTCATTGGGCTCTATTGTTGGTCTTATTGGGAGGAATAGTGCCCCATTATTGGGTGTCATTGAGCCACATTGTTGGTCTCATTGGGAGGAATTGTGCCCCTTCATTGGTGTCATCGGGGGGAATTATGGCCCCAAGGGTCGGGTAAAAGCCAGCAAAGGGCCACATCTGGCCCCCGGCCATAGTTTGGAGACCACAATTCTTCTAATTCGATCATCCGTTGAGGCTGTACAATTACAGGCGTTGGGGATCCCTGCACCCTAATCTGCTTTGGATCTCACTCAAACTGTTGACCATTAATCAGTGTTGAGGGGACCTCCATTACATAATGTTGATAGGACTGAAGGAATTAGTGATCTGATGGACGTATTTTAGCCCAATTTAAGTTTAAAGTGATACTAAAGTTCGGGTTTAAAAAAAAACCTTCTGTTGATCTCAGCCTCAACTCTCCAAATGTATTTATTTTTTGCTTCTGTGTTGTGACTTGCTGATAATGGATGGCTACGTTTGCTCGCCATTGTCCCTTTGTATGTAGGAATGTAGCCATCCTCTCGAGATGGACTAGGGACTAGGGCTGCAACTAACGATTATTTTCATAATCGATTAGTTGGCCGATTATTGTTTAGATTATGTTTATCGATTATGTTTATCGACTTGTGTGGTGTACAATTTAGTTAATATGTAAAAAAAAAAAAAAAAGGCAATTTATAGTATCCATATGCAGTGGTAAATATAAATAACCAACTACAGTAATTGTAATGCCTTCTATTACCTCCACTTTATCTGGGTTCAGATGCTGATCTTCCCTGCACAGTCTTTAAAGTGATTTAAAAAAAATCTATAGCAAGGTAAAAAAACTTCTGCCTTTAGAACCATTCACTTCCAGGACTACATGTCCCATGAGGCATTGCTCCTCACACTTTCACATTCACAAATTCTCAGGCACTTAGTGACATGTATGGATTATGTACTGAGCTGTATGTGTGCTGCACTGTATTTCCTGATATGTAAACAAATAATGCATACTATATGCAGGCCAACTAATCAACTGGCCAATTAATCGAATATGAAAATAGTTGACAACTATTTTCATAATCGATTAGTTGTCGATTAATCAATTAGTTGTTTCGGCCCTACTAGGGACCATGGACTATCTATTTTTTTGTAGTGTGATGGAGCAGTGCACACAACATGTAAAAAGCTCAAATGCTTACTGTTCTTACTGTTCGAAAGTTTGAAAATAACTTTCCAACAGCATCTCAAAGTTCTAGGCACAGCAGTTTGCAGAGGCAAACCACTTTGATGGAGCAGCAGTCTCTCTGCAGCCATCTGACAACTACCCCCCCGATACAGCTGTCCAATCAGTAGAGAGTTCAAGCTTTGCTGATTGCAGAGCTTTAGCTGTGATTTTTCTGCAGTTTGCTGTCTGTGCCTTAGGCCTCGTACACACAACCGAGTTTCTCGGGAAAAAACAGCAAGAAGCTTGCTGTTTTTTTTTTTTTGCCGAGGAAACCGGTCGTGTGTACACTTTTCGACTAGGAAACCATCGAGGATCTCGTCGGGCCAAAAAGAAAGCATGTCTTCTTTTTCCTCGACGGGAATGGGAAAATTTGGCTCGCCGAGATCCTCGGCGGCTTTACGAGGAACTCGACGAGCAAAACGATGTGTTTCGCCCGTCGAGTTCCTCGGACGTGTGTATGAGGCTTTAGATTTTGGGTTGCTTCTAGGGAGATCTCACTACTAATCACAGTACTTTACATGAAGGCTTTTTACAAACTTTGGAATTTGATTTAGCCACTACCTTTTTAAGCAACTATTTGGGCTTTATTTGGTTCATTATATGCTGGACGCGCTCATGATGCACTCTGCACCAAATTGTCAGAAGAAAAAGTTGCTCTAGAAATAAATAGAAAAGTTACCTAAGTCTTCTACATTATACAGGTAAATAGGCAAAGTCTTTCAATTTTTAAAATGGGAATTTATTTTATAAATAGAATCTATGAGGGAAATAAAAAGTTGTTTAGTCAATTTATGAAAAGAAAAAAGTACACAGAGAAAGGGCAAATCATTGCAGGAATGAACATTTATTTTATTTATTACGTGTACTTATATACATAGTTATATAGTAGGTTAGGTTGAAAAAAGACACAAGTCCATCAAGTCCAACCTGCGTGTGTGATTATATTGTTGTGGTTATTCAGATGCTTATCTAATAGTATTTTGAAACTATCGAAGCTCCCCGCTGAGACCGCCGCCTGTGAAAGGGAATTCCATGCGCAATAGCAGGAGATTTTGACCGGCTCTCTACTTATCTCCATTGCGGCTCCATTGCGAATTTGCACAGGGGTCCTGTGCGTTTTTTGGTCGATTTCAGGTCAGAATTCAGCCACAACGGTGAATGGGATGCACCGGACCTCTGCTGTGAGCTGCATGTGGCTTTAGTGTAAACCCAGCTTCACACATGGTTTATTCTCTTTGGTCCTGTGATTGAACAGAGCAGCATGGGAGTAAAGTAAGGGGAAGTATAAGCGACATGCAGGACTGATGGTTAAGCAAACTTGTCGGTTTGCCCTGCATGGGTAAGGACCAGGTTCACTGTAAAATTTTTTTATAAATTAACTTTTAATCACACATAAAAGTTATGGTATGTTAGGATGATTGAGAGAATGCATTCCCTGGACCTATTAATGTCATAAAGAAGACAAGGTTAAAGCCTGGGTGTTTTCCATTACAGGGATGATAGAGGAAGGGAAACAGGAGAACAGAGTAAAGCCTCGTACACATGACCGAGTTTCTCGGCAAAAACCAGCAAGAAACTTTTTTGGGGATTTTTTTTTTGCCGAGGAAACCGGTCGTGTGTACATTTTTAGACGAGGAAACTGTAGAGGATCCCGTCGAGCCAAAAAGAGAGCATGTCTTCTTTTTCCTCTACGGAATGGAGAAACTTGCCTTGTCGAGTTCCTCGACAGCCTAACAAGGAACTCGGCGAGCAAAACGATGTGTTTCGCCCGTCGAGTTCCTCGGTCGTGTGTACGAGGCCTCAGCAACAAAAAAGAAATCTCTGTCTGATTGTTTGTATCACAGAAGAATTCTGCTAACAGAAGAGCAGATAGATCTAATACACACAAAGCAGCAGATTGTTTAAAGTATGAATGACAGCATTTTACCCACCATTGTTTCTGGATAAAGCCAAAAGCAAATGTTTGAAGCTTGGAAAATATTATTTTAAAGATATTGCAGAGTTTTCCCATGCCTCGTTTTCTTTTTGGAGTTTTCAGCTGTATTATTCTCATGGGGACCACAATGACGTATGCTGGACGCATTCTTAAAAAATATCTACTATTACACAAGATCCCCTTTTAAACTAGTAATATGTGATTCTTTTTTACTTTTTTTTTTTAAGTTCATTAGTAGAGCAAATGTTTAACATTTCAGCAATAGAGCCTTTCTTCCCATGTTCGTTATACAGTATACAAATAGATATATCAATATATACAGGGAGACATTTATCAATAAAGATGCAGCCATTGCAGGTTATTTGCTAAAACTGAAAAGTGCAAAATCTGGTGCACCACTTTTTTTTGCCAAAGCTAAATTGAACAAGCTGAGGTTAGAAGCTGATTTTAGTAAATCTCCCCCATTGCATCCATGAATGTGTCAAAGATGTCTAGTCTCTTGTAGAAATACAATTGATTTATTATAATGTCATACTTTATGTAATAAATGTGTTTATCACTTTTGAACCATTGTTTGGCAGATTACAGGGAAATGCAGTATATTTGCTGCTACACTGTCACATTAGGCATTAACCTGCCTAACGGTATTCCCGAGTGTGGCTCGGGGTGAGATTTTTGTGCTACAATCGGTAACCCCGAGCCACACTCGGGCTTGCCTCGCTGGATGCAGAAAGAGGTGACTTACCTTTTCCCTGCGATCCAGCAATGTATTTCCACAGTGCACGGTGGCCGGATGTTCCGCCCGATGCACTGTGTTCCCCTGATTCCCTTCCCTGCGAGCGTCGCGACACAGGGGGCGCAACGGCGCCAAATTCAAACAGTGAAAAGTAAAAACACAGTAAAACACACTGATACAATTGGATTACAATAAAAAATAAAATACAGTGACCTTTGATTGCCCCCCAGTGCTTTCTCCAGTGCCATTGTCTGCAGATTTAATGTACTTGTGTCTGTAAACTGCACAGCGACCATGGCATCAAAAAAGCATGCCTCTACCTCAAAATCGCTATGCGACCTGCTGGAAAAGAGCGACAGCGATACAGAATCCCTTGAAGAGGAGGTGATTGACAGCGACGCGTGGGAAAGTTCGTCATCAGACGCAGAAAGTGATTTGAGCGATGATCCCGTGACTGTGCCCAGCGATGTGCGGACTTGGTGCGCAATTGATTGCGGTACGGAGCACGTAGCACCACCAAGATTTTCGTTTACAGGAGCACCGGGGATCAAAGTGGATGTTGAGGATGACAATCCCTTGGAATACCTCCAACTTTTTTTGACAGATGAAGTGATCGCCAAAATTGTTTTGGAGATGAATCACTACCAGGAACAACAAGCTACTACCCATCAGCGATTTTCAAGGGGCAGAAAATGGGAACCTGTAACCAACGACGACATCTGGAAGTTTCTTGGCCTCATCATTTTACAGGGAGTGGTGGGGAAACCCTGCAAAAATGGTACTGGACAACAAACAAATTATTGGCCACACCCGCCACTAGAGTGGCGGGACAAAAAAGACGTGTGCCTTATGAGTACAGTTCATAACAGCTCGACCGTAATGGTACACACCAAAGGTGGAAAGGATGTTATGAAGCCACAGGTTGTGTTGGACTACAACCACACTATAGGAGGTGTGGACAGAGCTGACCAGGCCATGATCTTTTACCCAGCGATGAGGAAGCAGCAAAAAAAATACTATAAAAAAAATTTCCGACATCTTTTGGAACAGTGCCTCTGGAATTCCTTCATTCTGATGAAAAAAAAAGTGACAGGTCTATGGTCCATGCGGACTTTGTGTGGAAAGTTGCAGAACTAATCTTTCTGAAGCCCCAAACGCCAACGGTGGTAAACCGATATGGAACGACTGACTGGTCATCACTTTATGGACCAAATTCCACCCACTGAAAAAAACCCAGCACCCACAAGGATGTGTGTGGTTTGCTGCTCCAAGCGCGACAACAACGGAAGAAAAATCCGTAAAGAAACGTGTTTCTATTGTCCCGACTGCGACGTTGGACTTTGTGCTGTACCTTGCTTTAAAATTTTTCATACCCGAGACATTTACTGATTAATGATATTGTACCCATGTTTGACCCCCCCCCCCCAAAAAATCTGAGTTTTTGAATATATTATTTACTAAAATGTATTGAATAAAAAGTATTGTTATAATTAAATTATTATTTGTTATTATTTATTATATTATAATTTATGATTTTGTGTTTCAAACTTTATCATAGTCTACTAGACTCTGGTTTGGACAGATTTAGGTCAGTTATTCCAGGCCTGCAAAAATTACAGGCCTGCAATCTAAAACGCTAAATTTCCTTGCAAAATAATGGTACTGCTTTCAGCACCTAAAATCTGAAAGAATCATACCGCCTGGGAGGTTAAAGGGGAACTTTGGGTCTGGTAAAAAAAAAAAACATTAATACACAACTTCATGCCATAAAGCTGGCTAAAGATAAAACTGGCCATACACTAGAAGATTTTCAAATGCACGTTCATACAAACATTCATAAAAAAATTCTCATCGGTGTATTTGTTAAGGCTTCATGTACACGGGACGTTGTTCACCCTCTCCTGAATGATTTAACTTGACAGCAAAAAACCGGCATCTAAAAACGTCAGTTTAGCCGCATTTACATACCGCGTTTAGCCATGTTTGCGTCTAAAAGAGTTTTCCTTGAAAAACGTCTGTTAACGAAACGCTGCTAAACGTGAGTTACTGCGTTTAGCCACATTTAACTGTGTTTGGAGCTTGAAATGCCTCTAAACACAGCTTCTGAATGCATTTTTTGGGGTTCCAGAAAAAGCCTCTAAACTCAACTGTCTAGAAACGACTAGAAACGACCCTGTGTACATGTACTGTACTGATAAGATAACATAGAGGAGAGTTCAGGGGCAGTTGAAAAAAATGCCCAACTGCTCCTAAACGTTGCTTCACCAGCAGCAGTGTGCATTAGGACAAATTTCCTATGAAAGTACTTCAGAAAAAGTTTGCTTTTAACATTAGATTTTGAAGTTATTGTATTCCCCTGAATGAAAACCACATTCATTGTCATTGGAAATTTGTTCACAGAAGAAAAATTCTCCATTGTTCGAATTTTCTCATTACTGTGGTTAAAAATGAATGTCGATTCCAGTCCACCCATGATTAGAAAATCAAACAAATGTTCTCAAAATTAAATTTTTAGATGAAATACTACTAGTGTACAGCCAACTTAAGGTTGAGATCTTAACAATGACATGACCGCTGAACTAACCAGTTTGTTTGTTTGTATGGCACTCAAAACTTTCAACCACAAAATAGGAACTGTGAATGATTTGCACACATTGACATGGTGCGACACTAGGAAATAGAGCACAACTGCATTCATAAATGCACCTCCCAGACAGTATTCCTGAGCAATGGGCCTTGAAGTATTAGAGAGCTGTTAAAGAAAAGCATTCATTACAAGAGGTGGAGGGGGAAGTAACGAGGAATTGGCTTCCACTTTCTAGCTCTCGTCCCAGCATTTCATCCATTGAATGGCAGATTATATCTCCTATGACTTTTCCTAGAAATAAACTACATACAGATACATATTACATACAGTACAGACCAAACGTTTGGACACACCTTCTCATTCAAAGAGTTTTCTTTATTTTCATGACTATGAAAATTGTAGATTCACACTGAAGGCATCAAAACTATGAATTAACACATGTGGAATTATACATAACAAAAAAGTGTGAAACAACTGAAAATATATTTCATATTCTAGGTTCTTCAAAGTAGCCACCTTTTGCTTTGATTACTGCTTGGCACACTCTTGGCATTCTCTTGATGAGCTTCAAGAGGTAGTCACCTGGCGCAGCACCCCATCACTCTCCTTCTTGGTCAAATAGCCCTTACACAGCCTGGAGGTGTGTTTGGGTCATTGTCCTGTTGAAAAATAAATGATGGTCCAACTAAACGCAAACCGGATGGAATAGCATTCCGCTGCAAGATGCTGTGGTAGCCATGCTGGTTCAGTATGCCTTCAATTTTGAATAAATCCCCAACAGTGTCACCAGCAAAGCACCCCCACACCATCACACCTCCTCCTCCATGCTTCACGGTGGGAACCAGGCATGTAGAGTCCATCCGTTCACCTTTTCTGCGTCGCACAAAGACACGGGGGTTGGAACCAAAGATCTTAAGTTTGGACTCATCAGACCAAAGCACAGATTTCCACTGGTCTACTGTCCATTCCTTGTGTTCTTTAGCCCAAACAAGTCTCTTCTGCTTGTTGCCTTTCTTTAGCAGTGGTTTCCTAGCAGATATTCTACCATGAAGGTCTGATTCACACAGTCTCCTCTTAACGGTTCTAGAGATGTGTCTGCTGCAAAAGGTGGCTACATTGAAGAACCTAGAATATGAAATATATTTTCAGTTGTTTCACACTTTTTTGTTATGTATAATTCCACATGTGTTAATTCATAGTTTTGATGCCTTCAGTGTGAATCTACAATTTTCATAGTCATGAAAATAAAGAAAACTCTTTGAATGAGAAGGTGTGTCCAAACTTTTGGTCTGTACTGTACATACCATGTACTTTTTCTAAAATGTATAGTACATTCTTCTACCAGCAAATATTCACCAGGTTCTCCCTAGTCTGTAGTTAAGTTGGCTGTATTTTATTGTTTAATGTTTACACCTCAATGTTACTCCAGGGCTTCTCAACAAGGGTTCCATAGTACCCTAGGGTGTTAGTTGTACTTCCAGAGGTGCTTCCAGAGGTTTATAGGGGTTCCTTGAACAGTGGGCAATGGCAGATCTCCCACCTGAAAGTGACTGCATAATTTCAGGACCCTCACCTGGCAGAGCCAGCAGCATGGGTCCAGTCTGTCCTTTCATCTCACAGGCAAGTAACCACTGCAACCTGGTATGTTTTTAGCTGTTTTTCAGTTGGCACTTCTCTACTGACCAACAATTTAAGAGGGCATTTCACAAATCACCAAAGTACACTGTCTGTTTTTCTAATCTGGTCATTATTATGGTTCTATCCACGCTGAAAATAATTGTGCCGTTGGATGTAAAAAGTGATCCGTCTTGGGTGTCAAGTATGCTAGGTACAGCACATTCTTTCTTCTTTTATTTATTATTTCAACAACTCATGCTAGTGTAACATAAGTTATAGCTATAATCATATTTGGCAGGGGGTTGCCTGAGACTTAAAAAGTATTTCAGGGGTTCCTCTGGTGCAAGAAGGTTGAGAAAGGCTTGTCTATGGTGATCAAATGGCAGCCCACCAGTGATACTTTGGCAGCTCCTGGGACTATGATTGTTCTCTTGTTTTCTATATTATACTTTTGCTTCACAGACATATTTTTTTGAGCAGTTATTTGATGATTTGCAGACACTTGCAGGGGAACCTAGGTATATTCATCTGCCAAGTCCCTCGACATGCCTTAAGATAAATATGAAATCAATGAAGACTTGAAAACTGTAAATTAAATAACTTGGTAAAGCACTGGTCTCTTCAGTACCCCAGTGCCCACAGAATGGAAGTATCCTAATGTTCTTGGGGGGGTGGAGGGGTTACATGCAATCTACCTGCCCCACTGAGGTTGTCAATAGGTTGCCACACCAGTAAGCTGGCACAAGGTTCCCTAAGGAATAGTCAAAAAGAAGTAGTTTTTAAAAGGAATATCTAGTGTTTTGTGTGTATTTATGTATGTTATTGTCTTCTAATCTGGTAAATATGAAATATCATATGAACAATATGTGTAATCTTATATCCAGCCATATTGAAGTTCTCATTCATCTGCACCTTATACCACTGTACTAAAAAGCCTCTGTTTACAGGGCTCAGTAGCCCAAGCTATAATGAAAACACATTAAATTGTATGTAAATATTAAAAAGAAACTTCTCCCATCTGATCCCTATAGGTCCCAGTAATTATACCATTGAAAGCATTTTGTTATATCTGTTCAAAAAGTGCAAACAAATACCTGTTGACCCTCCTCCCCCCCATAAAATGTGTGTGAGCCAATGACTTCCTCTGCCTCTGTGGCAATGAAATCCAAAGTGATGTTATCAGCCCTGCGCTATTTGGGATCTACAAAACACCAAGCATTCTGGAGGTGAGGAGGGGGATGTGTTCTGTAGTCCTAACACACTTTATGATCTAGGATAACAGGACTCCTCCAAAAATACAGTATGGTGACTGAGATTTGTCATCTTTGGACAGGAGGTGCATTATTAGGAGAGTCATCAAGTAAAAAAATAAATAAAAGACAGTTCAAAAAGAAATCTAAGATACAGCTGAAGTCGGTTAGATTTTTGTTCAAATGTTTGTACAATAATTCTGAAAAAGTGTTGGTCAGAACATACTTTCTTGCTATCTCTCATGCCCTGTACACATGATCGGAGTTTCCGTCGGAATAAACTCAGACGGGTTTTTCCGACGGAATTCCGTTCAAGCTGTCTTGCATACACACAGACACACCAAATTCCGTCAAAAACGTGGTGACGCACAACACTGCAACGAGCCTAGAAAAATGAAGTTCAATGTTTCCGAACATGCGACAAATTGTTTCCGAGGAATGCATGTTTTTTTCTCCATCAGAGTTCCATACAGACGAATGGAATTTCCGACAGAAAAAGTCCAATGGGGCATGCACAGTCGGAATATTGGATGAAAAAATTCGAGGCATTAGTCAACTAGTTTTGTTCGAAAGCCCTTAAAATTTCCTCCAGACCTGCTATTTAAATGGAATTCCCAGTATATTTAGCAGGTTTTAATTTTACAATTTTTCCAAATGAAGACCACATTTACAGTTAGAAATTTGCTCACTTGAGAACAATATCACATCCTGCTCTTTTGAATTTTCTCGTCACTATGGTCAAAAATTATTGTTAATTTGATCCCAGAAACCATTTGAAAATCCAACGAATGTTCCAAAAATAAAGGTTTTAAGAATGAAATTCTATAAGTGTATGGGCCTCG
Source organism: Rana temporaria (assembly GCF_905171775.1). Lineage (NCBI taxonomy): Eukaryota > Metazoa > Chordata > Amphibia > Anura > Ranidae > Rana > Rana temporaria. Next base: position 403,134,446 of record NC_053490.1, read on the forward strand.
ATCTAGCGCTGTGCATGAGAGCAGTTGCTTTCTTGGCTCTCTCTCCTCATAGGCTTAAAGACAGCAACAGGAGCCATTGGCTCAAGCTGTTGTCAATCACAGCCTGTAAGGAGAAAGTGGGGGTGGGGCTGAGCCATGCCCTGTGTGTCATTGAACACACTGAGAGTGTCTCGAGAGCAGACCTGCACGTTTACTCCCATAGCATAGTGGTGCCAGGAGTGCTGACAGTAAAACCATTTCGCTGAGCAGGTATCACATGTTTGTTATTAAAAAAAAATTATAAGTTTATAATCACTTTAAGGACTGGTAAGGCACAATATATAAAAGGTTTGTTCTTGGATTTAGTGATTAATCCATCATCAGAGAGCTCGGTCAAACAAAGATATTTTTGTTATGTAAGCGATGGCAGCCTACTGCTTTTCTTAGTACTTCACTTTTGTTGAGTAAAAAACATTCCCCTTTGGATGATCTATGTACTTCGCAGGGATAGGACATGCCTAAAATCTGACTTGTATCTTAGTACAGACTTCTTGGAAAATCAGTGAACCAATCACACAAGCAGGAAATGACATTTCTGGGGGTGTTGACTACACCAAATGTGTACAGAAGACCTCCAGGTTACCACATTGCATTGAAAATTACAACACTTCAGAATGAAAGGGAAAGCTAATGTTTGCTAAGATTCAATTACAATATGGCTTGTGTAGTAATTGTATAAACTACAGTATTACCTTTGATTTGCTTTATGTTTTCCTCCAAAAATGGAGCTACCCTTTAAGGCTTCTTGCAAACTGGTTTCCAGAAGAGCCTGTACAAGACCATGGTTGAGCTGTATGGGCTTTCAAATTAAACACGTATTATTTTATTGTAACACATAGTAATATACTGTATATCTACAGTTATGTATATAAAAGGAATTATTATTTTGTTATATCGGTCTACACAATACATTGAAAATGTACAGACTAAGTTTGGTTTCATGTTCCGTTAATGTTTTATTTCAGATAGCAAGTCATTTATACTAAATCCTGCCTGGATAGATACAGTCTTATTTGATCAGGCAGCTTATGATAAGAAGGGGCTTTGAATCCTTTGCAAGAAAAACAGCCTGTCAGTTGGCTGTGATCTTTTACACTGTACGTCTTTGGCACTGGGGAACGGAGGACCACACTCAGAGCTAATTCTGTCATAAGATGTGTGGATTGCCGCCAAGCGGCTTCCTTAGAACTGCCTAAAACATGACAAATTCCGAGAACATGTGTAGGTCAGTACAGCTTAATGAGGACACTGAATCTCAGAAATATCAACCTTGACATACGTCTGACCTTCCATACGTCTGACACTATCCCACAGAGCATTGTTTAAGAGATTAGGGTTCCTGACATTTTACAGAAAAAAGTTATGCATCATTATTTTTTAAAGGTAACGTATGAATGTAAAGATGTACTTGCTTTATTAATATGGACATTTTCATTTTCCGGTTTGTAATCGGACTCCAATTCGCCAAGCTACAATAGCATGTGAGGCACCATAAAGCATATATATACCCAAAAACAAAAATGTATTAAATTGCAGCTTTATAGTCTTTAGGTGAAATTAAATGAGGGGAAGCTCTGCTGATTTTATCATCCAATCACGTGCAAGCTAAAATTCTGTTTTTTATTTTCCTTGCATGTTCCCCTCGGATCTACAGCGACTGCACTTCCAAGTGCACTTTCAGTGCAATTTCAAGTGCACTTTGCACTTGTAGTGCAAAGTGGATTTGCCTTTAGTAAATAACCCCCAATGTAACTGATATCAGTCAGCACACGCCAAGAGCACAGGAAGATAGCTGTTCACAACCCTAATGTAAGGGGGACTCTGATAGGAACCCTAATGTAAGGGGGTCTCTGATAGGGACCCTGATGTAAAAGGGGACTCTGATGGGAACCCTTATATAAAAGGGTACTTTAATTAGTACTCATGATGTCAAGAGGGACTCTGATGAGGACTCTGATAGGGACACCTGAAATAAGGAAGCACAGGTTTAAATCACCCTAATTTAATGACAGACTAATACATACATGGGTTTCCCAGTTCATGACACAGTGGGGTTGATTTACTAAGACTGGAGAGTGAAAAATCTGGAGTAGCTCTGCAAAGATACCAATCAGCTTCCATTTTTTTTTGGTCAAAGCTTAATTGAACAAGCTGAAGTTAGAAGCTGGTTGGCTACCATAATTTTGCACTCTACAGTTTTAAGTGCCCTTTCATGCGGGCCGTCCGATCAGGTCTGCCTATACGTTTTTCAGACGGTCCTGATCGAACCCTCCAGTCTCCCCTATGGAGTGGCGAATGTCCGCTGACATCCGCCAATATCCGAACCAAATCTGCCTGCAAAATCCAGAAAAATGGTGGTCCTATTTTTCCATCTGTCTGGTGGATTGGATAGGATCGCATAAGAACAGACAGGTGGTCCGTTTCTGCACAGTGGAGTGGACAGGACTTGTCATCTGCCTGCTCAGCTGGGATCAGCGGAGCAATCCCCCCCACTGAGAAAGCGGAATCCGTTTCACAGGGGTGCCCATGTGAAAGGGGCCTTAGTAAATCAACCTCAGACTATCAGTAACTCACACACAGTGCTGACATTGTGCCCCCTGAATTTTTTTTACTGAACCCCCAGAAAATATAGGCTAGCTACAGGCCTGTATGCACCTCCAAGAGTGCATTTCTGCAGGGGGATCACAAGTGTGTGCAATCAACTGCTGCCTAGAAGCCTGTTCAGGTCAAGGACAGGCCGACAAGCCCTGTGTCTGTACACATGTACAAAAATAACCCCCTAGGAACCAGGACTTTAAAGGCAACAAAAACAACCAGAGTATAAAAAATATTAATTTTATTACAAAAAGTAAATGAAACGCATCAATAAAAACATGTCCGTGTATAGACACATGCAGATATAATTTTCAACATTTGTGAAACCTATACAGATAATTATTATATCTCTGATGTACCGACACGTTTCTGGCTTTGAACGTTTTTCTTCAGGGGTAGTGACAAGTAGGGTTGTCCCGATACCGATACCAGTATCGGTATCGGGACCGATACCGAGTATTTGCGGGAGTACTTGTACTCCCGCAAATGCCCCAGATGCCTGAATAGAATACTTGCCCCCCCGCCGCGTTAATCAGCGTGCGGGGAACATTACAGGCAGCTTTCGTTTGAATAGTTGTAATCCCTGCCGTGCCGTGTATAGACACTCCCCCTTGCTCGGGATTGGACGGATCTGTCCAATCCCGAGAAAGGGGGAGTGTCTATACACGGCGCGGCGGGGATTACAACTATTCAAACGAAAGCTGCCTGTAATGCGCGCTGTAATGCACGCTGATTAACGCGGCAGCAGCGGCGGCATCATCATCATCTACTAGGTATGGGGGACATGGCTGCAATATATGGGGGGACATGGCTGGATATATGTGGGGGGGACATGGCTGCAATATGTGGGGGGACATGGCTGGATATATGTGGGGGACATGGCTGGATATATGTGGGGGGACATGGCTGGATATATGTGGGGGGACATGGCTGCAATATATGGGGGGACATGGCTGGATATATGTGGGGGGACATGACTGGATATATGTGGGGGGACATGGCTGGATATATGTGGGGGGACATGGCTGCAATATATGGGGGGACATGGCTGCAATATATGGGGGGACATGGCTGGATATATGTGGGGGGACATGGCTGCAATATGTGGGGGGACATGGCTGCATATGTGGGGGGACATGGCTGGATATATGTGGGGAAACATGGCTGGATATATGTGGGGGGACATGGCTGCAATATGTGGGGGGACATGGCTGCAATATGTGGGGGGACATGGCTGCATATGTGGGGGGACATGGCTGGATATATGTGGGGGGACATGGCTGCAATATGTGGGGGGACATGGCTGCAATATGTGGGGGGACAAGCCTGCAATATATGGGGGGACATGGCTGCAATATATGTGGGGGATATGGCTGGATATATGTGGGGGGACATGGCTGGATATATGTGGGGGGACATGGCTGCATTTGGGGACACATTTAAAAAAAAGTATCGGTATTCGGTATCGGCGAGTACATGAAAAAAAGTATCGGTACTTGTACTCGGTCCTAAAAAAGTGGTATCGGGACAACCCTAGTGACAAGGAAAGCTTTACACATGTAACCACAAATTTGAGCTGTAACATGCGATAAGGGACAGATAAGCAGTCCTGGACACAAACTGCCTGCATCCTGGGATGCTTATTTGTCCCCAACAGTAATTAATGTGTGATTGCATGTGAACAGCCACAGATAGCATCAGCACCTGTCATTGATTTATACAAGCTGAGCAGCCGCAGCTGAAAAGTAGATTGCACTGGGATGTACAAGAAAGGGAACTAGTGCTTTGGTAAAAGAGATATACAGTATACTCATCTCTGTATAAAATGTTGTTCCTCTTTCAGCGTGTCATGTACATAGATATGGAGAACGCTGCTGTAACATTTTATAGGACACATTTTACATTATTACAGGGCAGCTTCTAAATTCTTACAGCTTTCTAGTAGCTAAATTCACGTAGTTTGCCGCAACTTTAAGGCGGCGTAGCGTATCGTATTTACGCTACGCCACTTTAATTCAGAGAGGCAAGTACTGTATTCTCAAAGTACTTGCCTCCTAACTTACGGCGGCGTAGCGTACATGCGGTGGGCGCAGGCGCGCCTAACTCAAAATAGGCTAAGGGGGCGTGTTTTATGTTAATATGCTTTGACCTGACGTGATTGACGTTTTTTTGGAACCGCGCATGCGCCGTCCGCCTACATTTCCCAGTGTGCATTGCGGCTACGTACGCCGCATGGTCCTATTGATTTCGACGTGGACATAAATGACGTAAATCCCTATTCACGGACGACTTACGCAAACGACGTAAAATTTTCGAATTTCGAAGCGGGAACGGCGGCCATACTTTAACATTGGCTACGCTACCTAGGGGGCATCTTTAACTTTAGGCGGCCTATCTCTTACGTAAACGGCGTATCTGTACTGCGTTGGCCGGGCGTACGTTCGTGAATAGGCGTATCTAGTGATTTACATATTCTACGCTGACCGCAATGGAAGCGCCACCTAGCGGCCAGCCTAAATATTGCACCCTAAGATAGGACGGCGCAAGCCGTCGTATCTTGGATAGGTTTAAGTGTATCTCTGTTTGAGAATACACTTAAACTTAGGTCGGCGCAGATTCTGAGTTAGGTCGGCGTATCTACTGATACGCCGACCTAACTCTACCTGAATCTAGCTATAGGTCTGTATGTTGAGCACCTAAACTAAAAACATATCTTAAATATTAGTAGCAAAAAAAAGCAACAAATTCTTCACTCCTGTGTTGGATTAACCTTTGAAGGTTAAGGTTTTCACACCTAAACAATGAGTCAAGACAAAGATATTCCTACATTTACATTAGTTATGTCTTCATGCTGATTGGCTTTATTTATATAATACTTTGCAAAGGTTAAGGAATTTGCATCTAGTTTATGCTTCAGTCTCTATGTCTTGCCTTAAAAAAAAACACATTCATAGGTGTGAAATGGTGTTTATTGTCTGCATGATTGTGTGCATGACTGTGTACGTGGGAGTAATATATTTTTCAACTGACAACGTACATGTACAGTTTCTACTTTAAAGTAAAAAGATATAAGCAGTAACTGAACGATAAAAATGTTTAGTTTGCTAAAGCAAATGTCCTATTTTTAAAATATAATATTCATTGTAGTCTTTTTTTTGTCCTTTTCATCTCAGCACTGTTGATCTTATGCAGCCATTTACAGTCTACATGCATGTACTTCATGTATGGTGAACACTGATTTTATACGTATTTTATATGCATAGTGAAATTTCACGGTGCTTTCCATCATCCAGGAAGTCACATGTGCCTCATGCAGTCTGCCATACAAGTGAATGGTGTACCCTTGTAAATGCGGATGCTTCTTTGCATTGGCGTGTACATCAGTGTTGCCAACCGTCAGTATTTTTACTGGCAGCCAGTAAATAGCAGTCACACGAAAAGGTTGCTGGTAAAAAATATGGCTGAGCCGACTCAGACCCAGAGTGCCTGCTACAGTGTCGGAGTGTGAGCTCATGGTGCAAGGGAACCTGACAGAGCAGGCAGAGCCTGGTGTGGACTGTGGGATGGGAGCAAAGCAAGCCGTGAGCAGTACTGTCAGTGCTATTTTGACTTCAGTGGACTGAAGAGACCACCTACCGTGAAGAGAGACTGTCACTATGACTCAGTATGGGACGTGTCGTGTTGGTAAGGTGTCATCATCATTTGTGATGGTGCACAATGCTGTCAGTGTCACTGTAAGTCAATGTCATGTGTGCTCCTGCCCATTCAGATTTCTTGCCCTCCTGAGTCATGTCCCTGAGCTACTTACTTACTATTTTGAAAATAATATAAGAAATATGATTTTTGCCTTTATATCTACCTTATATCACATTGCTAATTGCATATTGTACTTGTTTGTAGCCTAAATACTGACATTTGAAACGTGAAACTGTAATTTTGTAACTTTTGGAAATGCCAGTAAAAACATGGCTGTCCCAGTAAATTCTGGGTGTTTTGTTAGTAAATTTCAATCTGGTAGGTTGGCAACACTGGTGTACATTTACATGTGCTTCTGACATATTTTACAAACACTGATGTTTTGCATTATAGGCATATAAAATACCTATAAAATGTGCATGGACCCTTAAAATGTCCACTTGTAATCTGCATCGAAAGCCTGCCTGACAGGGTGGCAATGCAGGCACACAACTGGGAAACAGCATCTAATTGTTGTCAGACCATACCAAGAAGTGCCTGAACTAGGACTTTTGTGATGGGATCGCCAAGTATTCATTTCATGAAAGCAGCAGATTTAAAAACATTGTAAATTACTGTTTAAAACATGTTTAAGATAAAATGAGATGTTAGTGATTGGATTTACATCTACAAAGGATTAAGCCTGGTACACATGGGCTAAATGTCGGGAGACATCGGCTGGTTAAAAAAAATGGCCGACATTAAGCCCTTGTGTATGTCAGTGAGTCTGTCCGTCAGAAGCCGGCCGTTTGGCTGGCTTCTGTCAGATGAGTATGCTGGAAAACCAGCAGCCAACCCACTCCTAATCAGCGCTCTCCGCCAATGGCAGAGAGCGCTGATTGGAGTGTTCTGGCAGAGGGGGTATCCCCCTGTCAGAACACAACAGCTCAGTGGGGGAGATTGCTATACTAACATTGCATTGGGAGTATAGCAGTTCCGCCCAGAACTGACAGAGTTTTTTCGTTCAACCCGATCATAGTGTGAACCAGACTTTAGACAACTAATTCCAGTATATATTTATGATAGCCTGCTACAGCAGGTTTATCTCAGTAACTAATTCACATGATGATTTTTGTCCCTACTTTTCATCCCTTTGTGTTTACTATATGTCTATTTCAGTTGTGGCTTTCTTTCATGTTACACTAGTCCCTATTTACACAGTGGCTACACCCTTGGGGACAGATTCATGTAGAATTACGGCGGCGTAACGTATCCTGTTTACGTTACACCGCCGCAAGTTTTCAGCGTAAGTGCTTGATTCACAAAGCACTTGCCTGTAAACTTGCGGCGGCGTAGCGTAAAGCCGTCCGGCGCAAGCCTGCCTAATTCAAATGGGGCGTGTACCATTTAAATTAGGCGCGTTCCCGCGCCTAACGTACTGCGCATGCTCCGTTTTGAAATTTCCCGCCGTGCTTTGCGCTAAATGACGTCACCCGACGTAATGTTTTGAACGGCGACGTGTGTTAGGTACTTTCGTATTCCCGGACGACTTACGCAAAAAAAAAAAATTGAAATTTGACGCGGGAACGACGGCCATACTTTAACATGGGCTGTCTAATATTACACCACCTAAATAGCAATTGCAACTTTACGACGGGAAAAGCCGACTAGCGACGACGTAAGAGAATGCGACGAACGCGCGTACCTTCGTGGATCGCCGTAAACAGCTAATTTGCATACCCGACGCGGAAAACGACGCAAACTCCACCCAGCGGTCCCCGAAGTATTGCATCCTAAGATCCGAAGGCGTACGAAGCCATACGCCTGTCGGATCTTAGCCAAAAGCCGTCGTATCTTTGTTTGTGAATTACAAATAAAGATATGACGCGGCAAATTTGAAAGTACGCCGGAGTATCTGCTGATACTTTTTCTGTGAATCTGGCCCTTGATTTTTAAAGTTTATAATCATCAACTGCATGTAAATCTTTATAAAACATATTAACATTTATAAGGATCTTTATTCTCCAAAAGTTATAAATAAATAAAATAAAATTAATTTCCTCCTCAAGCTCTGATGGTAAAGAGATGGAGGAAAGAGACTTCTAATGATGAGTAAAGGAGGCACTGTCAATCAGGCTCTGCAAGGCGAGAACCTGTAGTATCACAGATTGATTACTGTATTATAGGCACAGACAGTTGGAGGTCATCAGAAGGCCCGTACACACGATAAGAAAATTGTCTGAAAATTTCCATGTGAGGCATGATCAGTCAGATTTTATGGTCGTTAGTATGGTGCTTTTGACTGTTCAGATGGCAAAAACTGTAGGTATAGGCAAAAAAATCTTTATTGTACGTGAACACAATGTCTGCTTTTCATTTAATTAGTAAAATTTTCATCACAAATCGGAAGAGCAAGACATACTCAGAAACTAAAGAATACATTACAATACAATACAACACATTACATTACTTCCAAAGTTGCATTCTGTCGTACAAGAATTTTCATAACTTTAGTAACTTCTTCTTTATTGATATGAGACTAGCAGGCAAAAAAAAAGGACAATCATTTGTCCGAAATTCTCATCATGTGTACTAGGCTTATCAATGAAACCATGGATCTGTTCCTGTAGTTATCAAGATCAGAATAAAACAGGAAGCTAAGGATTGTGGAGGAGATTGGCAATCTTCCCAGGTATTCAGTCTGTGTTTTAGTTTGTAAATATATTAAGGCAAACTTTATATTTATTGTGAGGGACAGATAAATGTACGACTAAACTTTTTAGTTCAAGGTTTACAAACACTTTTACATCTATTGGTCAGTGTCTTGGTTATGACTCCCAAAACAGACATAGAGAAAGTAAAATCTGGGAAAAAGTCAGAAACTCATATCTCTATGCTTCCTTCTGATACCTAGAATTTTTCAGACTTTCAGGAGACATCTACCGCAGCATCCTATCTTCCAGATCTTGGGTGACATTTAGTTTAGTAATATAGACTTTCTATCTACATGCACCTGCTACACTATCAGCTTTGCTTCATTGCTCAGATTTGTGTCACAAGAAATGAGCCCATTGTATTCCTCTGGAGCATGGTGTCTAAACACCAGGGGCAGATCCACAAAAGGATTACGCCGGCGTATCTATTGATACGCCGGCGTAATTTTAAATTTCCTGCGTCGTATCTTTGTTTTGTATCCACAAAACAAGATACGACGGTATCTGGGATCGATCCGACAGGCGTACGTCTTAGTACGCCGTCGGATCTTAGATGCAATTTTTCGGCGGCCGCTAGGTGGCGTTTTCATCGAAATCCGCGTCGAGTATACAAATTATCTATTAACGGCGATCCACGAACGTACGTCCGGCCGGCGCATTTTTTTTACATCGTTTTCGTTCGGCTTTTTCCGGCGTATAGTTAAAGGTGCTATATGGTGGCGTACTCAATGTTAAGTATGGGCGTCGTTCCCGCGTACAATTTTGAATTTTTTACGTCGTTTGCTTAAGTCGTTCGCGAACAGGAATTTGCATAGAATGACGTCACCGTCGTAAGCATTAGCTTCTTCTGATCAAATTTCGAGCATGCGCACTGGGATACCCCCAGGGACGGCGCATGCGCAGTTAAAAAAACGTAGTTTACGTCGGGTCACGACGTATTTACATAAAACACGCCCCCAATACATCCATTTGAATTCCGCGCCCTTACGCCGCCAGAGATACACTACGCCACCGTAACTCACGGCGCAAATTCTTTGTGGATTCAAAATAAAATAAATAAGTTAAGGCGGTGTAGTGTATCTTAAATACGCTGCGCCCGGCGTACAGATGCGCCGCTGTACGAGGATCTGCCCCCAGAGCTTTTGATGGTGGAAATGGATTCAAGTCATCTGATACCAGGTCATGATCCAAGGTTCATCCTGCTCAAATGTATGAAGGCTAACCCATATGAGCAAGAGATGATGGGTGTGAAACAGTATCAGGGCTGAGGTTGTTGCGCAGAAAATCAATCAAAGGGAATAAACAGCAGGCAGTGGAGTCATTGAAGGAAGCATGGAGGCAAATAAACATTTATTTGGACCAAAGCATATGAGGTTTAAATGCATGGTTCCTTTAAGATCACACCAATGACCACACCAGCTTAGAAGATTCGGTGGACTGAGTAGGGGAGGAAGCCTGGTGGCACGGGGCACAGGAACAAGGAAATATAAGTGACAGATCAGCTTCCTGACAGTGCAAAAGTAGAAGATGACTGCATAATATGTGCCTGCACAACCACCTGTAGCCTTTATCAAGTGTGTACTGGACAGAGTGACAATGCAGGTGCAAAACTGGGGGACAGTTGTCACCCTAAAACAGGAAGTGCCTGCACAAGTCTCTTCATAGCAGGGTCACTCAGTATTCTTTTAATAAATGCTGTATATTTAGGTTGACCATTTTTGAAAATACATTAACATGTTACAACATATTGCAGATTTAAGTGACTTTTTTGAGTTTTGATCTGCTTTAAGTCACTTCCCATTTGCTGTATTTTTCTCCTCGACAAGTTTCAGGAAACTCCTGAGACTGCACAGACATCCACACAAAAAAACAGGTCTTTAACTTGGCCTCTAACAATCGGGTTTCAATGCTCCCATGATACTAGAACCACATCCAGCCTCAGCATCCCAGTTACTAAATTATCGCTGTTCAAATAGCCTGTATTGACATCTCAGAATGAGCAGCAAGAGGGGAAGTGGTGTGATGTCATATTGTGTATTGTCTTAAGGCAGACTCATTCATCAAGCCGTCACGTCAGGTTTCCTAGCAGGGTCACTGAGTAATAGATTGGCTTGTGTTGGGTATAGTAATACTGTATGTCTATCAGCCATTGGCTGGGATGCATTGGTGTTCCTGCTGGCAGGCTGATAAATGTTCATCAATAAATAAGTAACCATGAAGCAGAGCAAATCAGAGTAACAACTGTATACAGGCTGCTTCTAGCAACAATTTCACAGCAGACTTTCCCAATGCTGTGAACTTTACTCGGTCACTCTGCTTCCTAATAACATGAAAAGATAAGATTTAGTTTCTCCATACAGGGTGTTTATATTATGGGATAGAAATCATGACTGCATGCTAAACATAACACCTCATTCCTATTCATATTTCCTTCTTGTGGGGGAGTGAGACAAGTTTGGTTTTGCAGCCAAATACATAAACACTTACGTATACTTTAGTGGCAAATTTTTGACGTCTGACAAATACATTATTTTTTATATTGCATCCTTTTACGGTTACTCCACTTTACATTGCTTGAAGGGTATTGTGGAGTTGATTTACTAAAGGCAAAAAGGCTGTTTGCTTTGCAAGGGAATTTTCCCCAGAGCCTCGTGAATGAGATGAAGCTCTGTTGCCTTCCATCATCCAGTTGTGTGCAAGCAAAAATGCTGTCTTTTGCACATGATTGGATATTCTTTGCAAAGTAAAATTTCCCTACATGCACTAAGTTCTGGGGAAAAATCTTTTGCAAAGTGCAACTTCACCTGTAAATCGAACAACCTTTTTTGCCTTTAGAAAGCAACCCCCAAATCTTTAAGATGGCAAAATGAAAACCTTATTTTCTACAACGTTGTCAAGAGCATCAATGATGTTAAAAGTGCAGTGACCTATGGCAACCAATTGGATTTCACATTTCCTCTATCTATAATGAATACATGAAATGTGATTGCTTATTGGAGATATTACTGGCATTTGCATGTAAAACATTGTTTATTACCTTTAAATGAGAGCACAAAGATCAACCAATTAAAAGGCCCTTTTTTCTTTGTGTTTTCTATTAAAGGGAAAGTTCACCCTAACACTAAAATATCTAAATCTACAGGCATCCACGAGCCTTTAGAGCTCAGCCCAACCAATGCATGTGCTGCCCTGACTCTGATGTCATCTAACTGCTACAGTATCAGTGTACTTTCATGTTATTTGATGGCATATATATTTTTGATGCATACAGTAGGGATGAGCTTTATGTTTGGGTCGAACATGATTTCGACTCAAACATTGGCTGTTTGCCGAATAGCGAACAATTTGGGGTGTTCGCGGCAAATTCGAAAGCTGCGGAACACCCTTTAAAAGTCTATGAGGGAAATCAAAAAAGGTAATTTTAAGGGTTAATATGCAAGTTATTGTCATAAAAAGTGTTTAGGGACCTGGGTCCTGCTCCACATGTATCAATGCAAAAAAAAGTTTTAAAAACTGCAGTTTTCTTAGGAGCAGTGATTTTAATAATGCTTAAAGTGAAACAATAAAAGTGAAATATTCCTTTAGATTTCATACCTGGGGGGTGTCTATAGTATGCCTGTAAAGTAGCACATGTTTACCGTGTTTATAACAGTCCCTGCACAAAATGTAATTTCCAAAGACAAAAAGACATTTAAAACTACTCGTGGCTATAATGAATTGTCGAGTCCTGGCAATACAGATAAAAGTCATTGAGTCTGGTATGAATATTAAGGGGAACCCCGAACCCCAAAAAATTGTTTGGTTGTCCCCCCCCACGTGGGGGCCCTTCAGGTCTGGTATGGATATTAAGGGGAACCTTGCGCCAAATAAAAAAAAAAGATGGCGTGGGGTTCCCCCCAAAAATCCATACCAGACCCTTCAGGTCTGGTATGGATTTTAAGGGGAACCCCATGCCAAAATGTTAAAAAAATGGCGTAGGGTTCCCCCCAAAAATCGATACCAGACCCTTATCCGAGCACGCAGGAAAAGAGGAGGACGAGAGAGCGGCCCCCCTCCTGAACCGTACCAGGCCACATGCCCTCAACATAGGGAGGATGTCTCCATGTTGATGAGGACAAGGACGTCATCCCCACAACCATTGCCACAACCATTGCCCGGTGGTTGTGGGGTCTGCGGGCGGGAGACTTATCGGAATCTGGAAGCCCCCCTATGTGAATTGGTAATGGGGTACATGGTACCCCTACCATTCCACCCAAAAAAGTGAGAAAAAGTAAAAAAAAACCACACACACACACACAAAGTTGGGACCATTTCTTTAATAAAAAATAAATAAAATTCCAGCGCCGTAATAAAAAGACTGATATGCTGCTAAGGGACAGACCAGTTGTTCAGGACTTTAACCACTGGATGAAATGAGAGGGGTTAAATAAGCTCAATGATGTATGATGCAGCACATAGCATAACTGCAAAGTCAATGGCTTGATTAACTCTGCCTTCGGGATTTCACAGTTGCACTGCTCTGTCAAACATAATTATTCTTCTCAACAGCCCTGATTTTGCTCTTAATTTTCATGAGAGGCTTGTCAAACATGGGCATGGGTTATCCAAATGTGGTCAAGTCTATGACCAAAAAGCTTGAGGAGGGTTGAAAAAGTGTCAGGTTTGATAAACTAGCCTTTCACTGTACAGACCCTCTACAGCATTCCGATATATATTAAGTGCCCCACAGAGGCAAATATAATGGAACTTGCAGAATTTTTCTTACATTATCTTTCACTGTCTGCAATTGTCCCCACTTTCACCCAATCAAACCAAATTCACAGATTTTCATCCTTCATCTGAATTTACCTTCTTCAGTGAAAAAGAAGGTCACAAAAACTTGTATTGGTGCCTGGATTTGACCATCTGTTTGTTTACATATTCCCGTAAATGTTTGACATATAATGGATGTTTAATATATAAAACAAAGGTGCATTCAGCGCAAATATATAGATCAAAAATTAAATTAAATAATAAATTAAGTGACAGACCCACTGGGTTCGGATCACCAGCAATGCCAGCTGAACACTACGGAATAATCGCAAAAATCCAGGGAGATACAATAATAAGTGAAATTAGTGCAGCGCAAAACTTAGAAAAATATATGATGCTGGTATATGGCCAGCAAATTTATATATAATAAAACAGTCCAAATATGTAAACTCAGAATAACGATCCAAAGTCCATAAATGTCGAATAAATAAAATAGATGAAGTAGATATCCACCACGTGATAAGCCACCACACTTAAAGTGATCCCTCCATCGTTAGGAATGGCTACTCTCACCTTCATGCGTGGACCACTGAATTAACAAATGGTCAATTAGGCAGGTCTCACAGTAAACAGGAACCAGGCTGATGTATTAGATCCTCATTTGGGCAACCATACCGCATAGGACAGGTACATGGAAAAAGATATCACAGACTAAGTGCTCTCTGTTGCAATAAGTAGATTTATTCACAAAAGAATATAGAAGTCAGGCTACTCACATTTGGCCAGACTAAAAACGGCATGAAGTACAGTCATGAATAGATGAAGACGGCTGAAGAGCGACGTGATGTGCAGGCTCCTAAACCCCCGTATAATGGATGTTGCAGTTCTTTGTGGACCCCTAATGGTAATGGAGTCCCGTGTGTGGAGAATTGCATACATTTTTGTTCTTGTAGACAGAAAGGTGGAAAAAAAAGTTTATACATGACCCGAATCTGTCATGAGACTGAAACAGAACTTCTGTTCCTAGTACTGTCTTCTACACTGACAGATCAGGCCTGGAATAGACACCAGACCACAGTTACCAATAGTAATGAATCTTGGACTTGAACATAAAATGTATATTGCAGAAGAGGAAAAAGAGCATTTTAGTAGACATTACTGTTAGGCCTCTTTCACATGGGACGGATCCGTGATGATGCGCCCCCTTAACCTCCTCTTGCTCAGCGGGGATTGCTCCGCTGATCCCCACTAAGCCGGCTGATGACAGGACGGTCCCCGAACACTGCGGAGGGACCGCCCTGTCAGATCTCCGCTCTCCCCTATGGGGGGATCGCAGAGGGAGAGGAAAAATAGTGTTTTCCTCCGTCTGCAGAATCTGAGGATTGCGGTCCCGGATGAGATCGGGTGTCAGTGGATGTTCATCCGCTGACACCCGCAATCTCATAGGGATCAATGTATGTCCCTTTTTTATCCGTACACCGATGGATGAAAAAGTGGACATACGGTCCGCCCGTGTGAAAGAGCCCTAAATTAAATTTCCATTTACACATAACACCCCTGCATAATATACACATACATTATTGAAATACCTTTAAGACAAATTACTTTAACTGCTTACCGACCCCGCACAAACATTTACATCAACAGAATGGCACGGCTGCACTTGATGTCCGCCGGTGTCCCACGATCATGACACGAAGCTGCAGAACAAGGTTCTGCCTTGTGACAGGACAGTGATCTACTGCTCCCTGTGATCAATGTCGTGTCACTGGTAGCCCAGCCCCCACACAGTTAGAATCACTCCCTAGGACACACGTAACCCCTTCCTCGCCCCCTATTGGTTAACCCCTTACCTGCCAGTGTCATTTACACAGTAATCGGTGCATTTTTATAGCACTGATCGCTGTATAAATGACAATGGTCCCAAAATAGTGTCAAAAGTGTCCGATGTGTCCGCCATAAGATCAAAGTCACAATAAAAATCGCATATCGCCGCCTTTTCTGATAAAAAAAAAAAATATTATAAAAAATGCCATTAAACTATACCGTATTTTGTAGACGCTATAACTTTTGCGCAAACCAATCAATATACGCTTATTGCGATTTTTTTTACCAAAAATATGTACAATACATAACGGCCTGTTTTTTTTATATATATTTTTGGGGGATAATTATTGTAACAAAAAGTAAAAGTATTGTTTTTTTTATAAATTGACGCTCTTTTTTTGTTTATAGAGCAAAAAATAAAAACCGCAGAGGTGATCAAATATCACCAAAAGAAAGCTCTATTTGTGGGGAAAAAAGAGCTTCTATTTTGTTTGGTAGCCATGTCGCACGACCGCTCAATTGTCAGTTAAAGCGACGCAGTACCGAATTGCAAAAAGTGGCCTGGTCTTTGACCAGCAATATGGTCTGGGGGTTAAGTGGTTAACTGATAATTGCGCGGCCGTGTGCTACTGTACAAAATATATAAATTGATGTCCTTTTGCCCCCAGCCCGATGATTGGGCAGCAAAATGCTCTGGGGCTGAAGTGGGGTTAAGTTTACAGAATACTAGAGAAGGATAACCAGAAAGTCTACACGAAAAATGACCATGATTCAGTATAGTGAATCTGCTTCTGTTCTCTTGTCATCCTTAGCATCCATCTAGTGTTACATTCCTTGTGATCATACCGCTTGAGTGTCTATATTGTGACACACCGGTCTTCAGCATGGCAGACAAACAAGTGAGGAAACCCGACCTTACTATAACTTTATGTCTACTGGCTAAGGTAGAGAGTGAAAGTAGTTCTCTGATAATATGGAACAGGGTTTAGGAATCGTACACACGACCGAGTTTCTTGGCAAAAACCAGCAAGAAACTTGCTGGGAGATATTTATTTGCCGAGGAAACCGGTTGTGTGTACATTTTCGTCGAGGAAACTGTCGAGAAACTCGACGAGCCAAAAAGAGAGCAAGTTCTCTATTTCCTCGACGGGAATGGAGAAACTTGCCTTGTCGAGTTCCTCGACAGCCTAACAAGGAACTCGACGAGGAAAATGATGTGTTTCGCCCGTCGAGTTCCTCGGTCGTGTGTATGAGGCTTTAGTGTTTCAGGAAACCTGCAAGCTAATTTATTTCTTCGGTATTATAGTATGCCCTAAGCAGAACTGATTAAGCGGTAGTAAACTAAATTTTTCTTTTTAATCTGGGGCCCTGAAACTTTATATCATAATGTGCTAGTATGCAATGACCTGTCAAAAGAAGCTATACAGCAATGTGCTGTCAGTGCAGGGGCGCTTCCATCTTCACCAGGCCTTCCTTCCAGCTTCTCTCTGATTGGCCACTTGAATGGTTGGGTTGTGATATTGCCACTCTTGTGCATAACCACTGGAGTCACATCGCCACAGCACAGAGTGGGTGCCACGATGTACTTTGAGGCCTCGTACACACGACCGAGGAACTCGTCGTAAATGAATCATCGTTTTCCTCGACGAGTTCCTTGTAAGGCTTGTCGAGAATCTTGACAAGCTTTCTTTGCGTACACACTGTCAAGACAAAATCTCGTTGTTCTCAAACGCGGTGACGTTCAACAGGTAGGACGGCAGGGGAAGTTCGAATCCACTGGCACAACCCTTGGGGCTGCTTTTGCTAATCTCATGTTACTGCGTGTTAAGTAAAAGTTTGGTAAAAGACGATTTTCACTTTTCAGTCTGTTACAGCGTGACAAATGTGCTATCTCCATTACAAACACTACTTTTACCGAAGGTGCTCTCCCGTCTCATACTTTATTCTGAGCATGCGCGGGTTTCTTAGCATACACACAAACATGTTTTTCGTCGAAAACCAGCCCGACTAGGAACACGACGAGGAAATTGAGACTCCTGTCAAGGAAACTTGTTCTCTTTTTTTTCTCGTCGAGTTCCTCGACAGTTTCCTCGATGCAAAACATACACACGACCGGTTTCCTCGGCAAAAAAGCTCTGCCACCAAGTTTCTTGATGGATTTTGTCGAGGAAAACGGTCGTGTGTACGAGGCCTGAGCAGTGTATGCACAGCTCAATGTACATTACCGCTGCCCGGGAGAAGGAAGCATTTATGGCAGAAAACCTGAGTTACAGCAATTTTTTTTTTAGTACCACTTTAATTAAAACAAGCAATAAAGGATCGGGCTATTGAATATGGCAATCATTTTTACCATTATTACCATTTTTACTTCCACCCCACTATGGGAAAATTAACAACTGGGATATAGCTGTCTGCTAGACCTTTTTTATTATTATTAATAAGTCCCTAGCTATTTTATTCCTATGATGTTTATAATGTGTTAAACTTACAATGTAATATATAGTCAAAGGAAAGAAAAGGATAGAAATGTGGACACTTGGTTAGTGTGACAAGTCATTTTAATGTAGATAAGATTCTAAAGATTTATTCAGCTTTCACCATTTTTGTCCTGAGACCTGAAGACCTCTGGGGATTATTATTTGTTTTGCTCCATCTGTTTAAAGAATGACTGGCTGTTGGTCATATATAAATTATGTCATATTTACTGGCCCTTTCCTTGCCTGAATAAACACAATGGGG
Source organism: Rana temporaria (assembly GCF_905171775.1). Classification (NCBI taxonomy): domain Eukaryota; kingdom Metazoa; phylum Chordata; class Amphibia; order Anura; family Ranidae; genus Rana; species Rana temporaria. Next base: position 403,152,787 of record NC_053490.1, read on the forward strand.
TTGATTAACTAAAACTGGAGAGTGCAAAATCTTCTGATGCAATGAAGCCAGCTACTCAGTGTCATCCAGTGCGACAATTTTTTATTGGCTACATAGCAGGGTACAGTACTAACACATTAACGCATTTTAGCCAAAGCCTTCATCAAAGCAGTGAATGAACATAGTGAGCGATCACTCATTGGGGTTAATTTACTAAAACGGGAGAGTGCAAAGTCTGGTGCAGCTGTGCATTGTAGCCAATCAGATTCTTACTTCATCTTGTTCAATTAAGTTTTCACAAAAAAAAAAAAACTGGAAGCTGATTGGTTTCTTCGCAGAGCTGCACCAGCTTTTTCATTCTCTAGCTTTAGTAAATAAACCCCAATGAGTGCTCGGTCACTGTGTTCATTAATAACTGAAGAATAGTAAACTGTGTTTACTATGCCTCAGTTTTTGAATGAAAAGAAATTTCTGTACAGAGTGCTTTCTGTTCATTCACTGTCAAGGGCAGCTGAGGCTGCAGAGAAAGGGACTGGGGAATCTACATACAAAAGTGAAACATCAGGGGTCTGTTTTTCAAAAAAACACTGATTGACACTGTACAGGTCACAGCACCCATATGAATGAGCCCCAAGATCATTCACACAAAGAGTCTTATTTAACCACATAAGCCCCGAACCATATTGCTGGTCAAAGACCTGGCCACTTTTTGCGATTCGGCACTGCGTCGCTTTAACTGACAATTGCACGGTTGTGCGACGTGGCTCCCAAACAAAATTGGCGTCCTTTTTTTGCCACAAATAGAGCTTTCTTTTGGTGGTATTTATAACCTCTGCGGTTTTTAGTTTTTGCGCTATAAACAAAAATAGAGCAACAATTTTGAAAAAAAATGAATCCCCCAAAAATTTAAAAAAAAATATTTTTTTTCCTCGGTTTAGGCCAATACGAATTCTTCTACATATTTTTCGTTAAAAAAATCGCAATAAGCGTTTATTGATTGGTTTACTCAAAAGTTATAGCGTTTACAAAATAGGGGATAGTTTTATGGCATTTTTATTAATATTTTTTTTTACTAGTAATGGCGGCGATCAGCAATTTTTATCGTTACTGCGACATTATGGCAGACACTTCGGACACTTTTGACACATTTTTGGGACCATTGGCATTTTTATAGCGATCAGTGCTATAAAAATGCGTTGATTACTATAAAAATGCCACGGGCAGGGAAGGGGCTAACACTAGGGGGCGAGGAAGGGATTAAGTATGTTCCCTGGGTGTGTTCTAACTGAAGGGGGGGTGGACTGACTGGGGGAAATGACTGATCGCTGTCCATACATTGTATGAACATTGTATAGTTACATTGTATGAACAGACAATCAGGCATTTCTCCCCCTGACAGGACTGGGTGCTGTGTGTTTACACACACAACTCCTGGTTCTCGCTCTGTAACAAACGTTCGCGGGTGCCCGGCGGTGATCACGCACGCCGGGCACGCGCATCGGCATCAGGGGCGAGCTGGGGGACGTTATTGGCTGCTCGGCGAGATGATGTATAGCTACGTGATCTCGCCCAACAGAGCCGACCTGCCGCCGTATAACTGAGGCAGGTGGTCGGCAAGCAGTTAATAACTCAGTACAGTTTTATCTTTTAGCTTTAACAGGAATTGTGTAAGTTATGTTGTGTTTGTGTCGGCTAATAATGATTTTAATGTATTTTTAGCAAAAATATTGTTTTGATATATCGGGGGGGGGGGGGGCTTGCAGGTAGGCTGTATGGAGCCCCCTTGATTTCTAACAGCAGCCTCATTTATAGTATACTAAATAATATGTATAGCCAATGACTATAATCTCATAAAACTTTCAACATGTTAAAGGGGAGTTCCAGGCATTTTTATTGTTTATCAAAAGTCAGCAGCTACAAAAAGTGTAGCTGCTGGCTTTTAATAAACATGCAATCATCTGCTCCACAGTCCAGCGACGCGCCGGCCGAAGCTCCGCTCCTCTCCCCCCCTCTCCGGCCAGCGTCCTCATTGTTACTGTGGGCACCCGGCCGGGCACACACTGCGCATGCGTGAGTGGCGCTGCGCTATCCAATTGAATAGGCGATCGCCTGGGACCTGTCACGTGTCCCAGGTGATCGCCTACAGGGAGGGGCCACCAAAAGGCAATATGACAGGATGTCCCTCTCCTCCTGAAGCCCCCACTCCCCGCCTCCCCGCCCAAAAAAATTACATGCCAAATGTGGCATGTAAGGAGGCAGGGAGTGGATTAAGCGGAAGTTCCACTTTTGGGTGGAACTCCGCTTTATTGTACTTTCAGTAGTCATTTTCTATCTTTCTAAATCTGCAAGTTTTGTAAAATATATACCTAGTAGTCCTACCAATGAGGCTCTTATTCAAACATTGTCTGTTATTAGGGGACAATGCTCTGGCCCATTCTCTGCAGTACTGGGTTCCAGTAGAGACTACAAGTGACCATAATGAACAAATTGCACAGACATGCCATGCCCATTGTCACCATTAGGAATCATCCCCAAATAAATGAAAAGCAGTTGCTGCTGTAGTGACTGCATGTAAGTGGGAAGTGGCTGAAAAGAGCAACAACTAGATTAAAGAGTATTTTCTGATTTAAAAAAAAGTACATATTATTCTAAATGTATGAATGTATGAGATATACTAAATATATATATTATATATAAATACTGTAAATATATATATATATATATATATATATATATATATATATATATATATACACACACACACACTGGGTATATACATACAGACATTGTTCCCTTGGGACACAGTGGTTGTTTAATGGTTATTCTACACACATACTGTAGGTTCTTGCATTTAATGGATTTACATGTCCTAATGGATGAATACATTGAGCAGATACTGGGACAGGCCCCAGAGACTTGTTTGTCTGCTCAAGTCATTTGGTGTGCCAGTGTGTACTCCGGTTTCCTAGCAAGGGATTAGGGACAGTCTTTGTTGGTTGAATGGGAGAGGAACTAGTGGAGATGAACTAGATGACAACGACAAGTAAAAGCAGACTCTTAGTATTTCACTTGAAGAAAACTATCATCTCTGGCCCATTTATTGAATACTCCGAGATAAAACTGGTAAGATCATTTACCTTACTATCTTGTGCCGGTAATACTGATTCCTTGTCGGAGTATTTATCAGGGAAGGGAGGAAATTAACTCATCTTTCTAGGCAGCTGGCTTCTCTGTATTGTCTCTTAGAACAGATGGCTTCTTTTCAGTGTATGGTTCTTTCTATAGTCACTCAGCGAGAAAGGACCAGCACTGTATACCTGAGTCATTTTGCATTCAATAGCCCAGATACCTTTACTTAAGGCTATTCTTATCTAAGTTGTGTTTTCTTGCCTCTGTCATTTAGCAAGTCTTACTGTAATATGTTAATAAAATAATAAAAAATAATATTCATTATTATTTATAATATTACCACTGGTATATGTAATAACAATCAAAGCTTTATAATTTTCTGTTTTAAATATTACATGAATCATAATATTTTTTTTTCATATTTATTAATCATAATATTTTACAGTAGCAACGGAGTGATTTGTTTTAAACATTTATACATAGCACTACATAACCTAGAAATCATGTAGAAAATATATTGCCTGCAACACTGCACTTTTGCAAACTAACAAGTTGTCTTGGGATATTTAACATTGTAGTAAATAATAGTGTTGTGAGATTTTCTTTTTATTTAATTATTGGCTTAGTGAAGTCTTTCATTTTATAGATCCAGTTATTGATGAGACAGAGTCAGGCAGGTTTGTAGGTGTAATTTTAAACAAATGCCCAGGCCTAGAGTCAGTCAGGATCGTAAGGTATAATTGTTAGGAAATGCCCAAGACTTTAGTCAAGCAGGATTGTTGGGTGTAACTTCCAAAACGTGCTCAAAACTAGAGTCAGGCAGGATTGTTGGGTATAATTTTAAACAAATGCCCAGGCCTAGAGTCAGCCAGGATCGTGAGGTATAATTTTTAAGAAATGCCCAAGACTTTAGTCAAGCAGGCTTGTTGGGTGTAACTTCCAAAAAGTGCCCAAAACTAAAGTCAGGCAGGATTGTAGGGTATAACTTTCAAGAAGTGCCCAAGACTTGAGTCAAGCAGGAATGTTGGGTATAATTCCCAAATGTGCCCAAGCTTGGAGTCAGGCAGGATTATAAAATATAATTTTCAAGGTGTGACCAAGACTAGAGTTAGGCAGGATTGTTGGGTATAATTTCCCAGAAGTGCCCAAGCCTAGAGTCACGTGGGATTGGGTATAATTTGGGGAAAAAATGCCCTTGACTAACCAAAAATGACCAAAACTTTTCTCAAGAGATGTTCAAGGGTGAAAAACTTTTCAGATGAAAAACTGCACTGAAAGCTAACAAAACTTGCAACACTGAGGTCAGGTAATAAATAACTTTCAGGCTTCCCTAACTGCTAGTTACAGTGTTAAAAAAATGCTTGCCCTACTTTTTGATACTATTATGGGTTCATCATCAGGACCAAAGAGAAACATTCCTCAATAATGACTTCATCTATTTGTTTAGAATTCATCCTTGTAATTAGCCTCTACTCAAGCCACGGAAGTGACTAGGTTGCCCAAGGCAGTCAGTGCAACTGAAGCAAGGTGCTGTTGAGCCTGCTGGAAACAAATGCACATTTACTTTTTAAATTCATTCATGTGAATGTTGTGTAAGGCCTCGTACACACGACCGAGTTTCTCGGCAAAAACCAGCAAGAAACTTGCTGGGATTTTTTTTTTGCCGAGGAAACCGGTCGTGTGTACATTTTTCGACGAGGAAACTGTTAAGGATCCCGTCGAGCCAAAAAGAGAGCATGTCTTCTTTTTACTCGACGGGAATGGAGAAACTTGCCTTGTCGAGTTCCTTGACAGCCTAACAAGGAACTCGACGATGAAAACGATGTGTTTCGCCCGTCGAGTTCCTTGGTCGTGTGTTCTAGGCTTAATTAGCAGTGAAACATATTGCAAGTGTTGTTTGTATCTTTTATCATGCTGCAAATATTCAAATCTGTCCCTCCCCAACTGGATTTACTACATTGCATCATATCAAGACATTCACAGAAGGTACACTTAAAGATGAGATGATGGTTTGAGCTGGATAGATGGATGATCTCATGTGTATAGGCAGCTTCAGCTAGTCCTGGATCAGAGATCTCACAGTAGAAAGCCATGTCCAATCATTTCCACCAAGAAAAGCCAAAACTGAAGTTGTCTAAAGCATGTCAACCATATCTCTCCCATCCATCCTGTTAGCCCAAACAACAACTATATTGCAACCCAAGCATACCTGTTAAGCCTCGTACACACGACCGGTTTTCACGACAGGAAAACTGCCAGGAGAGCTTTTGGCTGGGAAAACCGGACCTGTGCATGCTTCCTCGCAGTTTTCCTGTCAGGAAAACAACCGGGAATCCCGTCGGGAAAATAGAGAACCTGCTCTCTATTTTCCTGTCGGGATTCACGGCGTTCTTTTTTTCACCAGATCTACTACTTACCTATGGGAAAGACTGCGAGAACACACACAGCCAGGATTCCCGGCCAAAGCTCCATGGCAGTTTTCCTGCCGGGTTCTTGGCTTCCCCTCGGTTTTCTCAGCAGACTTTTAACCGCTGAGAAAACTCAGCGTGTGTACAGGGCTTGAATGTCAAAGTTGGACATTATTATAATGCCATTCGATACTTTATTGTATTATAATTTTTACCTAAAAATATTCACTTTATGAATATGAACACAACATTTTGATTTTTTTCCTCCAAGAAGAGGCTTTTTGTCCACTGGAAGCTTTATTTGTACATGAATAATTTTATTGTTTGCTGGGTTTATTTATCACCACCCTAAACAGGTCATTTTCCTTTTCTCCTCAACAGGCACCTTATTTAAAATTCTCAGTTGTACCCAGCCTGAAGCTAGTCATGTTTTAAGGAGTGATAAGCCACTTGATAATCGTTGTAAATTTACTTTTATAACCTAGAAACCTCAAGAAACAATAAAATAGCATATGTGCTGTAATTAGAATGTGCCTGTTGTTAATTCATCTGTGCAGTAATGCTTTTAGTAAACTGAAAAATCCATGTACAGTTGTAAAAAAAAAAGCTATTAGAGGATGTATTTTTAATAAAAAAATCACTTTAAAAATGAATAAATATCACAACACATTTCAGTTACCCACATTGCCATTTTGGGTTTTTCGTTATGTGCTGTTGACATAGGATTTTCGCTTTGTTGTATTACAAATTACTAGTTCTGCATTGCTAAAGGGGATATGGGTAGAAAAATCTCTTCCTATTTCCAACAAACATACAGGGGAATAAGATTTTTCCCTCCAAGGCCTTTCATACGGCAGCTTTAATACCATGTGCCCCTGGGGTACAGAAGATAATAATGCTTCAAGTGTCCACTGAAAGAGAACAAAGAAAGTCATCATTTATCATGCAGTTTCCGAGACAGATAATTTGACAGGAGCTATTTTATTTTGACTGGAGGCTATGAAGTAGAGGGGATAATTTGGAAATATACTATAATCATGAAGAAATGCAATTTGCATTTGGAAGTCAGACAAGAAAATGTTGTGGCCTTTGCAGGATGACTAAAAAAGACATTACCTTTTTGTGTAGAGGTTGTGTACTTTTTTCTCTATCGCTGTTCAAAGAATATTTTCAGGTGAAATTTCTGGAAATGAGCAATGATAATCTTCATCTTTTCTTTTCAAACTGGTCTATTTCATAAGGCAAAAAGCAGGGTATGTAACACACGGATGTCAAGAGGCAGTCATTGTCTACTTTTGTAAAATCAAAATTAATAAACGATTGTTACTGTAAGTGACCGTGTGTCATTGAGCGTTAAGTTAAATTTGTCATTGTGCATTACTCATTGTTAACAGATATTCTCCCATCAGACTGTGTTATGCCTGAATATTCTCTTTAGTTTCTGCTACTTAACACAGAGTGCTCTGTCTAGTTGATGTGATTATATCTGCCATTGTGATACCACTGCAGACATAAGTATAGACAGCATGCTTACATAGACAGCTTTTGCTGTCCCATAGTGTATCATTCTTCAAGGGAAGGGGCACCCAAAGCTGGAATTTTAACACTTTACAATGTATTAATATTCATTCATTCATTCATATACAGTGCCTTGAAAAAGTATTCACATCCCTTGAAATTTTCCACATCATGTCATGTTACAACCAAAACCATAAATATTATTATTATTATCTTATACAGGATTTATATAGTGCCAACAGTTTGCACAGAGGTTAACAAAATGAAGGCAGACATTATAGTTACATTACAATTTGCCCTGCTCGTTAGAGCATACAATCTAAGAAAATGTATTTTGTTGGGATTTTATGTGTTAGACCTACACAAAGTGTGGCGTGCATTTGTATTTAGCCCCCTTTACTCTAGTGCAGTGCTTCTCAACCTGGGGTCAGGACCCACTCGGGGGTCGAATGACGATTTGCCAGGGGTGCCCGAATCCTGGGCTGTTCCTGAAGCCTGCACCGCTCTCCCAGCCTTTTTGCGGCCGCCCAGCAGGGTTGTCCCTGGAGCCTGTGGACGCCCAGCTGGGCTGTTCCTGGAGCCTGCGGCCACCCACTCAGCCTCTTCACAGCCACCCATTCAGTTCACGGCATGGCTGGGGGGCAGAGACTAGAGGTCAGCTGGCTGGTGAGGAATGTGAAGTGGGAGGGGCTGGAGGAGACCCTATATCCTGATTTCGGCATAGGTGTCACTGCTGCGGGACACTACAAAGTCGGTGACACAGTGAGTGACACTACCCGTGATTATAGTTGCCATTAAAAGCCCCCACCACAGTTCTCAGATCAGCAGATGACCTTGATCAAGAGCACCAAAGTTGGCTGATCAGAACCCCCCGCTGCACTGCCACTGATCCCACCCGCCCCTGCACTGCCACTCATCCCATCCCCCCACCCCCCACCAAGGAATAAGAGAAGGATAAAAAATACATGAAAAGAGGGGGAGGAACAAAAAAAAAGGCAGAGAAAGAATAAGAGAAAGAACAAGAAAGAAAACTAGAAAGCGAGAGATGGGGGGAAAAAACAAGAAATTAGGATAGAGATAAAAGGTGAAAGAAAGGAGAATAAAGAGAAAGAGTGGTCCATAGTCCGGCGCCCTGTATGTAGATCAGGGGGCCGGACGCATGGATGGGCGGCAGCGCCCATGTGACCCTAATGGATGGGCCGCCACTGAGAAAAACACGACTTGCTCTCATTCGTCTCATATAACAGCCCTTAAAACCTGTGAATGGCCCAGTGCTGTCACATACACAGGGCTTTTCTTGTTCCTGATGCCTGGCAGAAAAAGGGCCACACCATGTGCATGATTGGAGCAACAAGGGATCAAAGGGAAGTACAAACCAGTTGTTTTTCCTCACATTGGCAAAGCATGTGTTTGTTTTATGTAGAAGGGCTAAGACTTTTCTATCAAATCTCCCTTCCCTATTCAGGTTGAAGAAGAACTCATAAAATGCAATATGTATTGCACATACACACTATTTTACTTGATATACTGTCTAACAAAGTCATTTAGAGTATCAATGTTAAAGCAGCAAAGCAACACTTTCTAGCCTGCTCAACAAAGCAGAAATAGAGAAATGGCAAGGCTCCCTTGGAATTATTAGAATAAACCCCTTGTGCAGGAAAGGATTCTGTTTCTCTGTTTGTGGAGTCGTTTATCTGATAGCCAGCAGATGCAGATCAGACTCCAGCAGTGCTGCAGATCACATTGCTTATTGTGATGCACCAACCCAGCAGTGTGGATTCACTGGCTTTGGTACCTTGGAGTCACTAAGGCATCAGTTGATATCAGATGTTCTAAGAAGATGAGAGCTGATTGAGAAGTTCCATCCACAAGGTTTTTTTTTACAATGTCATTATGAATGGATGGCAGTAGTCTCAGCAAGAGTAAGGCCTCGTACACACGACCGAGTTTCTCGGCAAAAAACAGCAAGAACCTTGCTGGGAGATATTTTTTTGCAGAGGAAAACGGTCGTGTGTACATTTTCGTCGAGGAAACTGTCGAGAAACTCGACGAGTCAAAAAGAGAGCAAGTTCTCTATTTCCTCGACGGGAGTCTGAATTGGCTCGTCGAGTTTCTGGTCGGGCTGGTTTTCAACGAGAAACTCGGACGTCTGTATGCTAAGAAACCTGTGCTTGCTCAGATTAAAGTATGAGACGGGAGTAAAAGTAGCATTTGTAATGGAGATAACACATTTTTAAAGCTGTAACAGACTGAAAAGTGCAAATAGTCTCGTACCAAACTTTTATTTAACACGCAAACACATGAAATTAGAAAAAGCAGCCCCAAGTGGAATCGAACTTCCCCTGCCATTGTATGTGTTGTATGTCACCGCGTTTGAGAACGAGGAGATTTTGGCTTGACTGTGTGTACGCAAAGCAAGCTTGTCGAGTTCATCGACAAGCCTAACAAGGAACTCGACGAGGAACTCGATGTGTTTAGCCCGTCGAGTTTCTCGGTCGTGTGTATGAGGCCTAAGAAAATATAGCTTTTTAACTGTGCCGCAGAAGAAGGATTACTAACTGTCTCTGCTCCTACCAGATGCTTATGATTCTCCCAATAGCATGCATCTTGGAACAGCATTGGACCTCTCAATATTGAGCAACAGAAGGTTGTAACTTAGTGGCAAGGGTCAGTTGGCTACCTTCCAACATGTAAAAAAAAAAATGTGACCCCCCACTGTACCTCAGATGCTGGTTACCTAGGACTCACCTCTAACCATATACTAGAAGGAGTTGTGCGGTTTCTGCTTTAAAGAGACCCAGTCACTTGACCATTCATTTCAACAACAATTTTAACGTAAGATTATATGTGCAGGTAACATATTGTATATATATGTTATTCACCTGTAAAAGCCTTGTGTAGAGATCCATAAGCCATGATACTTCTGAAGGGTGCCACCATCTTGAATATGATCTCAATAAACCAAGCAGACTCAGAGCTGTGACTCAAGGAAGGTGAGAAGCTTTTATTGGAGAAGAGACAGAGTATTGTCTTTTCTGCAATAAAAACTTCCTGATAGCTTCTTTAAAAAAAACAAAACAAGTTCAGCTTTAATGCCCCCTATCCAGCGATACATACTTGTTATTATTCAGATATTCAGTTCAGATATTTTCTTTGCTCCTGGAGGCTGAATGTGGCAGCAGTTGGGAAGTGGTGCAGTGAAGTGAGTTTGATGCACATCTTTCATGTTCAAGGCCTTTATACACAGTACTTCCTGGTATACAAGAGCATGCAACTCACTTCCCTTTATCTCATGTAACAGAATTGTAATGAATGAATGGCCCAGTGCTGTCACATACACAGGGCTACTTTTCTCCATGGATGAATGGAGTGGCTGGGCGCAAAATGGGCCACTCCTGGAGGCTGAATGGAGCACCAGGGGAGCAAAGGAAAGTAATTACAGGCTGCTGGTGAGCCTTCAGCAGACAAAAAATGTTGTTTTACCCCTCATCAGCAAAGTGCAAGTTTGCTTTACAGAGAAGGGTTTACGAGAATTCTCTATCAAAGCTCACGGCTGTCGTTTACTTGATATACTGTAAAATTAAAGAGTCCTTTAGAGCCATATACCAATCAAAAGCCCGGAGACTGCTGCAGGGTGCCACCATCTTGAGTGCAAAGTCACCAGCCCCAGCAGACTCAGAGCTATCACACTCCTTTGCTCTTCCTCGGCAGTTACACAATAATTTATGGAACGTAAAAATGCTGCAAGTAAGCATTTACGTTACTTAATTTTTCCATGCTTCTACTTGAATTTTTTAAGTTGGTGACAGGTTTCCCTTAACCAATAAGTAGACTTAGGCCGCGTACACACGATCGGTCCATCCGATGAGAACGATCCGAAGGACCGTTCTCATCGGTTAACCGATGAAGCTGACTAGGGCTGGACTGGGACAAAAATTTGGCCCTGGACTTCATCCAGACTGGCCCACTTTGACAGGTCTCTCCCATGGCGGCCGGACAACTCCCGCACCCCCCTCGGCCACCCAAGCCCCCTCTCCCCTTCACTAGCCACTAGCCATTCTACTTTATTAGAGTAGAACGGCTGGTACTGGTACTCTTATAGGCAGTACCAGTGGGGAAGATAGACATTATTTCACCCGGGGCAAAGAATCAGTTTGGTGCCCCCCCCCTTATGGGACAAGATTAGGCAGAAGTGAGAAACTCCCAGGCCATAGCTGTTGAGTCAGCTGTCTGTCCCCTCCCCCATGCTCCTCTGTCATCCCCCCTGCTCCTCTGGTCCTCCCCCTGCTTCTTTGTTCCCCCCTCGTGAGCGCTGCGGGAAGGGCGAGACAGAGGAGCAGAGGGGGGCGGCGGTCCGCTGTCACTGAAGCCGGCCCACTGAGCCATCGGCCCACCGGGAAACTCCCTGTAGTCCCAATGGCCAGTCCATCCCTGAAGCTGACTGATGGTCTGATGTGCCTACACACCATCAGTTAAAAAAACAATCGAGTCCAACACGGTGACGTAAAACACAACGACGTGCTGAGAAAAATGAAGTTCAATGCTTCCGAGAATGCGTCTACTTGATTCTGAGCATGCGCTGGTTTTTAACCGATGCCTTTGCATACTAACCGTCGGTTTTGACCTATCGGTTAGGCGTCCATCGGTTTAAATTTAAAGCAAGTTCTAAAATTTTTGACCAAGGGATAACTGACCGATGGGGCCCACACACCATCTTTTTGGACCGATGAAACGCTCCTTCAGTCCGTTTCCATCGGTTTTGACCGACCATGTGTACGCGGCCTTAGCGTGTTTCTGCCATTCTTGCATTCTCTAAAGTTTGACCACTACATGTGCAGCCCCCGCACAGCAGATTAACTTATGTGATGTGGTGCGACTGATGAAGGATAAAGGAAGTACATAATAGAAAAGAGTAGGTATGGTATTACAATAATTTAACAGTCTTGTAAAACTGATTCAGTGGGTTGAATAATTGACAAGGTGGGATGAGTGATATAACGCAGCATATTCACTGAGCAATAAAATAAATTAAATCTCTGGTTTTACAATACCATTATAAAGCTGTGACTAACACTTTACAATGTGAGCAGTAATGATTGGAAAAACAGCTTTTCTTTCTTCTCTCAGAAATAGTAAAAAAAAAAAAAGATTCTATATACTAGAGCTTTAAATTTTAGAACTGTAGTTTTTGCAGATAATTGTGATTTTGTAGTAAAATCATTTTTTGTTTTATTGATTATGTTTTATATTTTATACAGACCTATGTATAGTCCGGAACACCACCTAATATATATACAGGGATAGAAAACTAGCTATATAGATAAATAGAGAGATATAGCACATAGAACACAATGCAGAACAGTGGCGGCCTGTCCATAGAGGGCGCATGAGTGCCACCTCCCTTATCCATGCGTCCGGCCCCCTTATCTACATATGAGGGCCCGGACTATGGATTCCAATGCGGGTGGGTGTTTTTTTAAGCACCTTATTAGAGCTAGATGCACTAATAGGCTTCAAAAAAGGGTGGGCTCGGAGCGCAGAGCACTACGTTTCGATCCCACCCTGTTGTGCGACAATAGAGAATTAATTTTCTCTATTTTCACACTAAAGTTCCTCCCCACCAATCAGGAGGCAGACCTATTTCCTGATTGGCCAAAGCGTCTGGTGATCCTATTGGATGCCTAGCGCTTTGGCGGAAGAGGGTATAACTGAGCATAGAAAACTGTGTTTACTATGCTTCAGTTTATGAATGAAAAGGAGCCTCTGCAGGAGTTCATTCATCTTCAATGTAGGAGAGGCTACAGAGCAAAGAATTTAAGTATCTGGGGTTGATTTACTAAGACAATGCACTTTGTAAGAGCAGTTGCTCCAGGGCTTAGTAAATGAGTAGAAGCTCTGCTGACTTCCATCATCAAATCATGTGCAAGCAAAAATGCTTTTTTTTTTTTTATTTCCTTGCATGTGATTAGGTACTCTTTGCAAAGTGAAGCTTTACCTCATTTACTAAGCTTTGGAGCAACTGCACTTGCAGAGTGCACAGTCTATTTGCCTTTAGTAAATAAACCCCTCTATGTCTTAATTTCCTTTCTCTGGGCCAGATTCACAGAAAAAATACGCCAGAGTATCTGCTGATACTCTGGCGTACTTTCAAATTTGCTGCGTCGTATCTTTATTTTGAATTCTCAAACAAAGATACGACGGCATTTGGCTAAGATCCGACAGGCGTAAGCCTTCGTACGCCTTCGGATCTTAGGATGCAATACTTCGGCTGGGTGGAGTTTGCGTAATTTTCCGCGTCGGGTATGCTAATTAGCTGTTTACGGCGATCCACGAAGGTACGCGCGTTTGTCGCATTCTCTTACGTTGTCGCTAGTCAGCTTTTCCCGTCGCAAAGTTACGGCTGCTATTTAGGTGGTGTAAAAATAGACAGCCCATGTTAAAGTATGGCCGTCGTTCCCGCGTCGAATTTCAATTTTTTATTTTTTTTGCGTAAGTCGTCCGGGAATACGAAAGGACATAACGCACGTCGCCGTTCAAAACATTATGTCGGGGCAACGTCATTTCGCGCAAAGCACGGCGGGAAATTTCAAAACGGAGCATGCACAGTACGTTCGGCGCGGTACACGCCCCATTTGAATTAGGCGGGCTTGCGCCGGACGGCTTTACGCTACGCCGCCGCAAGTTTACAGGCAAGTGCTTTGTGAATCAAGCACTTACGCTAAAAACTTGCGGTGGTGTAACGTAAATGGGATATGTTACGCCGCCGGATTTCTACATGAATCTGGCCCTCTGTTTTAAAATTTAGATGTTAGTGTTCTGTTTAGAGCCTGATATTTCATACAAACCCATACCCCACATCCAATAGCATTATTTTTAAAAAAGTTTAAAAATCATTTAAAAAAAAAATTATAAATAAATAATATACATTTTTAAATTGTTAAAAAATAAATAAAATTGGAAAACATTATTTTAAAACAATTTCATTTTTGTAATTTGCTGTCAGGCAGGCTGTATAGGGCCGTGAATTCTAATGGCAGAAATATACTGTACATCATATTTTTTTAATGACAGGGTCTGTTTAAGAAAGAAGTCAGATTAAAATAAAAAATAAAAAACACTGGTGAAAAAGGTCACCTTTTATATATTGTGTTTGCTTCCCAGTATGCAAACCGTGATCTCTACTGAAAACATCAGGGTGTATATATTTATTTTATGCAGATAATTAAAGGACCAAGCTTGAAGGTTAAGGGAACCTTCTGGGATGCCTGGAAGATCTTCAAAGTTCAGTCAGGTCCTTGACACTATCTGATCAGGGCTGTGCAGCACTTTGAATTATCACAGATGTGCTTCCTCTCCAGTATCTGTTATTCTAGAAACATGACTGTTTTCACTTGGGTTCTACATTTTAAACGGTTCAATCATTATGTTTTATTTGTTTTTATGAGGTTTGTGCACAAAGAAATTTAGCAGAGCTCTGCAGGGAATAGATTGAAAAAATAATGGGATAAATAAGTGTTACAGTATATAAAAATGTGAACAAATACATTGGCGACAAGTAGTAGCAGTAACACAAGTTTATTTTTATTTTTTTTATTATTTTTTTAAATTATTTATCTTATTATCAACACATATTAATGAACAGAACAGTTTTAGGAAATGTATGGAGCATAAACTATAAAGAGAACCTGTTTTGATGAGATGCCATACCATGGCAAAAAATTTAGTGTGATTTTTATTGCGCTGAATATTGGTGGTGGCTAAGAAGGAAGCAGACTGCAGGACTACAATAGTAAGTGCAGTGGAGTTCAGAGGTCTGTAGTAAGTGATACAGAGTTCAGAGGTCAGTAGTAAGTGAGGTAGCGTTCATAGGTCAGTAGAAGTGATGCAGAGTTCACAGGTCAGTCGTAAGCGAGGAAGAATTAAGAGGTCAGTAGTAGGGATGAGCTTTATGTTCGAGTCGAACATGAGTCAAACTCGAAAAGCGAACAATTTGGGGTGTTTGCGGCAAATTCAAAAAGCCACGAAAAACACTCTTTAAAAGTTTATGGGAGAAATCAACAATGTTAATTTTAAAGGTTAATATGCAAGTTATTGTCATAAAAAGTAATAAAAAAAATGGTGTGGGGTTCCCCCCAAAATCCATACCAGACCCTTATCTGTGCATGCAACCTGGCAGGCCACAGGAAAAGAGGGGGGGCGAGAGAGCGGCCCCCTCCTAAACCATACCAGGTCACATGCTCTTAACATGGGGAGGATACTTTGGGGGTCTGTTGAAGGGGACATCCCCACAACCCTTGCCTGGTGGTTGTGGCGGTCTGCGGGCAAGGGGCTTATCGTAATCTGGAAGCCCCCTTTAACAAAAGGGAACCCCCAGATTCCGCCCCCCCCCATGTGAATTGGTAACAGGGTACATTGTACCATTTCATAAAAACGTGTAAAAAAAAAATACATTCGAGCAATGTACTTCCTTCCACGACCCGGAACGGCGCTACCCGCCGTTACCCGACGCTATTAACGATACAGCCTCCTCCATAGAAGGCTCCCGGGCGAATGACGCATGAGCCGTGTGACATTTCTTTTATAACCGAGGGCGGGGCCACCCGTGACATGGGCGAGTGACCCCACCCCTTTCTGACGAAACAGGGTTCCCGGTGACTTCTCCGTGGTGTCACAGGTGACCCCGCCCCCCTGGTGTATCACACACACATTTCTCACGTTTGAGTCCTATAGACTTTAACAGTGTTCGAACGTTCGCGTGAACTGGATGCGAACCAAACCGGGGGGTATTTGGCTCATCCCTAGTCAGTAGTAAGTGATGCAGAGTTCACAGGTCAGTAGTAAGTGAGGCAGCAAGTGAGGCAGCATTCACAGGTCAGTCGTAAGTGAAGCAGTGTTCACAGGTTAGTAGAAGTGATGCAGAGTTTGAAGGTCAGTCGTAAGTGATGCAGAGTTCACAGGTCAGTAGAAGTGATGCAGAGTTAAGAGGTAAGTAGTAAGTGAGGCAGAGTTAAATGATCAGTAGTAAGGGAAGCAGAGTTAAAGTGGTTTTAAAGGTTTACATTTGAAAGAAAAAAATAACCAACATATTATACTTGCCTGCTCTGTGAAATGGTTTTGCATGCACAATGCAGTCCCGATCCATGACTTTTTTGGTCCCCCGCAGGGGGTCCTGGCTCCTCCCCCGTTCTGAGCACATCCAATAGCAAGCCGCTTGCCATGTGGCACCCAATATCAAGCTGCTTTCCTCAAGCAGGCTTTCTCCCGAGCTGCGCTCCTGTGAATAGATATTGTCCATTTCCGCTGCTGTGTGAGGAGACAGAAACCTGAGAGAGCCGCTGCTCTCCTGCACATCACTAGATCAAGATGGGGCTCAGGTAAGTATTGGGGGGGCTGGAAGGAGGAGCTGCATCAAGATGGTGAGTAGTAAGTGAGGCAGAGTTCACAGGTCAGTAGAAGTGATGCAGAGTTCAGAGGTCAGTAGTAAGGAAAGCAGAGTTCACAGGTCAGCAGTAAGTGAGGCAGAGGTCACAGGTTAGTAGAAGTGATGCAGAGTAAAGAGATCAGTAATAAGTGATGCAGAGTTCAGGGGTCAGTAGCAGGCCCGGACTGGCCATAGGGCATACCGGGCATATGCCCGGTGGGCCGCGGCGGCCCGCGGGCCGGTAGTGGCCCGCGGGCCGGTAGTGGCCCGCGAATGGCCCTTGGCGGCCCGCGGGCCGATCGCGGCCCGCGAACTGCCCTCGGCGGCCCGCATGTCACTTCTACCCAGAGTTGTACCAAGGCCCTTGGGGCGGACTAGGCTGGGCTGCAAGAATGCATTTGCCCCCTGGGCTGCTCTAATGTCCTGCAAAAAGGCCACTGAGCTGGCCGAGTGCGCCACCTGCTACAAGTTGTGGATTGTCCACTGACCACGTCACCTGCCACAAGTTGTGGATTGTCCACTTGCCATGTCACCTGGCCACGTCACCTGCCACGTCACCTGGCCACGTCACCTGCCACGTCAACTGGCCATGTCACCTGCCACAAGTTGTGGATTGTCCACTTGCCACGTCACCTGACCACGACACCTGCCACAAGTTGTGGATTGTCCACTTGCCATGTCACCTGGCCACGTCACCTGCCATGTCACCTGGCCACGTCACCTGTCACGTCACCTGGCCACTTCACCTGCCACGTCAACTGGCCACGTCACCTGCCACAAGTTGTGGATTGTCCACTGGCCACGTCACCTGGCCACGTCACCTGCCACAAGTTGTGGATTGTCCACTTGCCACGTCACCTGCCACAAGTTGTGGATTGTCCACTGGCCACGTCACCTGGCCACGTCACCTGCCATGTCACCTGGCCACGTTACCTGCCACAAGTTGTGGATTGTCCACTTGCCATGTCACCTGCCACGTCACCTGGCCACATCACCTGCCACGTCACCTGGCCACATCACCTGCCACGTCACCTGGCCACGTCACCTGCCACGTCACCTGGCCACGTCACCTGGCACAAGTTGTGGATTGTCCACTGGCCACGTCACCTGCCACGTCAACTGGCCACGTCAATTGCCACAAGTTGTGGATTGTCCACTGGCCACGTGACCTGGCCACGTCACCTGCCACATCACCTGGCCACGTCACCTACCACAAGTTGTGGATTTTCCACTTGCCACGTCACCTGCTTCAAGTTGTGTATTGTCCACTTGCCATGTCATCTGCCATGTCACCTGGCCACGCCACCTGCCACAAGTTGTGGGTTGTCCACTGGCCACATCACCTGGCCACGTCACCTGCCACAAGTTGTGGATTGTCCACTTGCCATGTCACCTGGCCACGTCACCTGCCACATCACCTGGCCACGTCACCTGCCACAAGTTGTGGATTGTCCACTGGCCACGTCACCTGCCACGTCAACTGGCCACGTCACCTGCCACAAGTTGTGGATTGTCCACTTGAAATGTCACCTGCCTCAAGTTGTGTATTGTCCACTTGCCACGTCATCTGCCATGTCACCTGACCACGCCACCTGCCACAAGTTGTGGATTGTCCACTTGAAACGTCACCTGGCCACATCACCTGCCACAAGTTGTGGATTGTCCACTTGCCATGTCACCTGGCCACGTCACCTGCCACATCACCTGGCCACGTCACCTGCCACAAGTTGTGGATTGTCCACTGGCCACGTCACCTGGCCACGTCACCTGCCACGTCACCTGGCCACCTCACCTGCCACATCACCTGGCCACGTCACCTGCCACAAGTTGTGGATTGTCCACTGGCCACGTCACCTGCCACGTCAACTGGCCACGTCACCTGCCACAAGTTGTGTATTGTCCACTTGAAACATCACCTGCCTCAAGTTGTGTATTGTCCACTTGCCACGTCATCTGCCATGTCACCTGACCACGCCACCTGCCACAAGTTGTGGATTGTCCACTGGCCACGTCACCTGGCCACATCACCTGCCACAAGTTGTGGATTGTCCACTTGCCATGTCACCTGGCCACGTCACCTGCCACATCACCTGGCCACGTCACCTGCCACAAGTTGTGGATTGTCCACTGGCCACGTCACCTGGCCACATCACCTGCCACAAGTTGTGGATTGTCCACTTGCCATGTCACCTGGCCACATCACCTGCCACGTCACCTGCCACATCACCTGGCCACGTCACCTGCCACAAGTTGTGGATTGTCCACTGGCCACGTCACCTGGCCACGTCACCTGCCATGTCACCTGGCCATGTTACCTGCCACAAGTTGTGGATTGTCCACTTGCCACGTCACCTGGCCACGTCACCTGCCACGTCACCTGGCCACATCAATTGCCACAAGTTGTGTATTGTCCACTTGCCACGTCATCTGCCACGTCAACTGGCCATGTCACCTGCCACAAGATGTGGATTGTCCACTTGCCATGTCACCTGGCCACGTCACCTGCCACGTCACCTGCCACATCACCTGGCCACGTCACCTGCCACAAGTTGTGGAATGTCCAGTGGCCACGTCACCTGCCACGTCAACTGGCCACGTCACCTGCCACAAGTTGTGGATTGTCCACTTGAAACATCACCTGCCTCAAGTTGTGTATTGTCCACTTGCCACGTCATCTGCCATGTCACCTGACCACGCCACCTGCCACAAGTTGTGGATTGTCCACTGGCCACGTCACCTGCCACAAGTTGTGGATTGCCCACTTGCCATGTCACCTGGCCACGTCACCTGCCACGTCACCTGGCCACGTCACCTGCCACATCACCTGGCCACGTCACCTGCCACAAGTTTTGGATTGTCCACTGGCCACGTCACCTGGCCACGTCACCTGCCATGTCACCTGGCCACGTTACCTGCCACAAGTTGTGGATTGTCCACTTGCCACGTCACCTGGCCACGTCACCTGCCACGTCACCTGGCCACATCACCTGCCACATCACCTGCCACAAGTTGTGGATTGTCCACTGGCCACGTCACCTGCCACGTCAACTGGCCACATCAATTGCCACAAGTTGTGTATTGTCCACTTGCCACGTCATCTGCCACGTCAACTGGCCATGTCACCTGCCACAAGTTGTGGATTGTCCACTTGCCACGTCACCTGACCACGACACCTGCCACAAGTTGTGGATTGTCCACTTGCCAAATCACCTGGCCACGTCACCTGCCACAAGTTGTGGATTGTCCACTGGCCACGTCCCCCTCTCTGCATATTAAGTGTTATATTACAGCAGCCTGTGACAGTTTCTTGCCCTCCTAGATGTTATGATGTTGGTTCACACTGGCAAGCTGCAGTTTAGCTGCAGTTCTGGCATGTTACCCTCCAGTCCCATAGACTTCTATTAGGTTGTACATTTTTGCTGCATGTCCTGAAAGTGCACAAAAAGTCCTGCATGCCGCATCTGTGGTGCAATTCCAAAAAATGCAGCAAAAACGCACAATTTCTAATTGACTGGGGCTATGGAAAACCGCCACAGTGGCGGCCTGTCCATTAAGGGCACACAGGCACTGCCCCCTCCATTATGCCACCCCCATATGTAAAATGGATAGATTCATGCCTGACCGGCCACTAAGATGGGGTAAGTGTCGGTCAGACAGCGAGTGGGTGGAGGGTGTGTCACAGTGGCTGCATTTGATGGGACAAAGTGGCTGCATTTGATGGGGCACAGTGGCTGCATTGATGGGGCACAGTGGCTGCATTTGATGGGGCACAGTGGCTGCATTTGATGGGGCACAGTGGCTGCATTTGATGGGGCACAGTGGCTGCATTTGATGGGACAAAGTGGCTGCATTTGATGGGGCACAGTGGCTGCATTTGATGGGACAAAGTGGCTGCATTTGATGGGACAAAGTGACTGCATTTGATGGGGCACAGTGGCTGCATTTGATGGGGCACAGTGGCTGCATTTGATGGGACAAAGTGGCTGCATTTGATGGGGCACAGTGGCTGCATTTGATGTGACACAATGGCTGCATTTGATGTAGCACAGTGGCTGCATTTGATGGGGCTCAGTGGCTGCATTTGATGGGGCACAACAGCTGCATTTGATGGGACAAAGTGGCTGCATTTGATGGGCACAGTGGCTGAATTTAATGGGGCACAGTGGCTGCATATAATGGGGCACAGTGGCTGCATTTGATGTTTTTGTTCAGTTTGATTGCTTCCCCCCCAAAAAATGTTGAGCACCAGTGTGAGCCAAAAGGCTTGCACTCACAGATACTCCACTGAAATGTTATCAATTCTCATGTCACTTTTCAGAGACATTTGACAGACAGTAAGGAGGTGATGCCTAATTTCCTCCCTGCCTGTTTTAACCTCAGCCAGTCCCTCCAGATATTTCACTTTGTACTCCACCTTATTTTCATTACTCTTTATAGGTATTAAATGTTCTCTCACATTATTCTTTGCACATCTAATACATAATGAGAGTTCTGGAAATAAGGTGGAGTTCAAAGTGAATTTCTAAACCTAAGTTGAGAACCCCTTTCAGAAGATTTGAGGATATTTTTAAACTCAGAGACTGGTGGACTTAGGCCATCATAAATAGATTGAAATTCTGCCAGTTCAGCAGAAATTTCAATCTATCAATGTGCAGACTCCGATCTATCAACTGACTTCAGTACAACAATGGGAAATGTCCAACGATTTCTCTCTGTTCCAGCAATGTGGAGTGATTTCTCTCTCTGTGCCACAAATGTGGAGCAGTCTCTCTCTCTGTGCGGGCATCCCATCATTAACCCCCGCCGCGTGCCCCCCCCCCCCCCGGGCTGCTCAGTCTAAAATGCCCGGGCCTATTTTTTGTCCCAGTCCGGGCCTGGTCAGTAGTAAGGAAAGCAGAGCTCAGAGGTCAGTAGTAAGTGATGCAAAGTTTAGAGATCAGTAGTAAGTGCGGCAGAGTGCAAAGATCAGTAGTAAGCGATGCAGAGTTCACAGATCAGTAGTAAGGGAAGCAGAGCTCAGAGGTCAGTAGTAAGTGATGCAGAGTTCAGAGCCTAATTAGTGCTCAACAAACTGTCAAAATATTATACGCTTAACACGTAAAATTTAAAGGATGAAGAAAGGGAAGACAAGGCTGCTGTGTCTATTAAAATATAACATATACACTTTAATAATACACAAATTTTTAAAAACACACCATGGTGAAATCAAAAGTCCTCAACTACGGGATTGATTGGCTAAAGCTAAGTAGACTGTGCACTTTGCAAGTGCAGTTGCTCCAGAGCTTAATAAATGAATAAAATCTTATCTTTACAAAGAATACCCAATCATATGCATGGAAAAGAAAAGAAATACCGTACATTTGTGCTTGCACATGATTGGCTAATGGCTATTTACTAAGCTCTGCAGCAACTACACTTGCAGAGTGTAAGGTCTATTTCCCCTTTGGTATATCAACCCCTATATCTGCAAAATATACAAGAATCATAATCTTCAATAAATTCATACAAATTGAGAAACAATATACAGTATACATGCAATTACATTGAATTACATGTAAAACAGTAAAGATGTATGTATATTAAACTTTAATCTAGATCCTTGCCTGGAGTTCCACTTTAATGCCGCAGGTGAGTTTACATGTATTTTCTTGGCATATGGTAACATGCTTATACAAGTGTATACAAAAAAATAAATAATATTATAGCATTATCTATATGTAGGCATGTATCACTATTTTATATCTTGGAATTGAAAGTGTCCATCCATATTTAATCCAAACTTTATGCCTGAGCCTTTGATTTATTATTTATGGGATATTTTAATTCTAAAAGGAGACTAGTATAAAAAAAATGCATCCATTCCATATTCCTGTATTGGTATAAAATGTCTTATGTTTTCCTATATTTGTTTTATCAGAATCAAAGAAAAGGGCGTTATACAACTTAGTAAACAATCATATTAGCATATTCTATACAATTTCTCTAAATAACACAGTCATACTTGATTTCCATAATCACTGGGAAAATAAAAGGAAATCTTCTGTAGCTTTTATACACATTGACATTTATTATGATGTATGAGTTTAAAGTTTAAACTACAAGCATGACTGCATACACAAAATTTGGTTCAGCATCATTAAAAGCCACAATTACTAAACATAGTGCTTTATAGTGACTTGTTCTTCTATTATAAAAAATACACATACAGCTAGTAACCAACTAAAGAAAAACATGGTTTTGCATCTTGTAAAAATAATAGTAATAAAATGCGTAATGCCATGTTATTATTAATACACTTTACTAATAATATTAGTTATACATAGTTATTTATATTTTGTATGCCAGTTACGCCGCCTAATTACATGCCGTTTCATTATAGCTCTCTATAATTCCGGTGACAAAATATTTCCACCAATATTCAGAGTTTTAACCATTTTCCACATCCATGGTGTTGTGTTTAGAAGTGGATACTCTCTAATAAAATAAGTAAATAAATAATTGTTTGGGCGCTCCAGCCGTATAAAGGAAACACTTTAGAAAGGACCTTTCAATAGAATTACAGGTCTGCATAATTAAAATACAAATATTTCGCAAAATAACAAAACAATATTATTTTTATATGTTATAGCTTTTATAAATTAAAACGTGTTCCCTAGCTCCAGAGTTATTGTGCCCAGGCTGAGAGGAAAATGATGTCATCAGTCTGCTGCAGGCAGGTAGAAGTCTTCCCTCCCACACTGACCAGTCCCTGGGATTGTAATGAAATTGTAGCTTTTACATATTCGCAAAATGAGAAACAGAATCAGGGCGTGAGACAACACATGTACTGTACATATTTTCCACAATTTCAGGACCCTTTCCCATTTGTGTGTTGCAGCAATGCACACCAAAATGTGTTAGTTATATCTTACTCTTTATCACCTAGAGCAGGGGTCTCCAAACTATAACCCTCCAGTTGTTCAGGAATTCCCATCATGATTAGTCATGTCTGTAAATGTCAGGCCTCGTACACACGACCGAGAAACTTGTCGTAAAAGAAACATCGTTTTCCTCGACGAGTTCCTTGTCAGGCTTGTCGAGAATCTTGTTAAGCTTTCTTTGCGTACACACTGTCAAGACAAAATCTTGTCGTTCTCAAAGGTGGTGACGTACCACACGTGCAGCGGCACTATAAAAGGGAAGTTTGATTCCACTGGCACCACCCTTGGGGCTGCTTTTACTAATCTCATGTTACTGCGTGTTAAGTAAAAGTTTGGTGAGAGATGATTTGCGCTTTTCAAGTCTGTTACAGCGTGACGAATGTGCTATCTCCATTACGAACGCTACTTTTACTGAAGGTGTGCTCCTGTCTCATACTTTATTCTGAGCATTCGCGGGTTTCTAAGCATACACACAAATGTGTTTCTCGTCGTAAACCAGCCCGACGAGAAACACGATGAGGAAATTAAGACTCTCGACGAGAAAAAAGAGAACTTTTTTCTCGCCGAGATCCACAACAGTTTTCTCGATGAAAAACATACACACAAGCTCTGCCACCAAGTTTCTGGATGGATGTTGTCGAGGAAAAAGGTTGTGTGTACGAGGCCTCAGAGTTTTACAATGCCTCATGGAACGTGTAGTTCCGCAACAGCTGAAGGGCCGTAGTTTGGATATCCCTGACCTAGCGTTAAGAAGCATTTAAACCTTGTAGCGCAAGGCCCCCCCCCCCCCCCCCGCGCAGGTATTTTTTTGTGACTTTTTGTAACTTGTGTCTAAGCAGTACCTTGTAAAATATACCCTTTGTCCTAAATTCTTTCTAAAAAATAACAGAAATTCCTGTTTGTGACAGCTGTCAGCAGTTGATATACTTGCATACTTTATGGGTCAAGTCAAAACATAATTAGGTATACTAAATATGAGGGACTGGATACCTCCCAACTTTTTTTAGAGGGACTATCCTTCTTTTTGAACAAAATTCCTTTGTTCCTTTTTAGACCTTAGTTGGCCCTTATTTTTTTGTCTTGTGTTTCAGATATCTATCAAAATGTACAGGCAGTCCCCAGGTTACAAATAAGATTAAGGTCTGTAGGTTTGTTCTTAAGTCGAATTTGTTTGTAAGTCAGAACAGGTACAATTTTTAAGTGTAGCTTCAGCCAAAAAAATAACTTTTATGTTTTTTGGATAGCATAAAGAAGGGTTAATAATTCCTGTAGTGTTTATTTTGCTGTCTGTGCCCCTGTTCAGAAGATTTCACCTCACTTTATGTTCCTATGACAATTGGATTTTGAAAATTTTGGGTTGTTGTGGAAACAAGAATTGGTGATAAAGCTTCAGTGGAGACACCTTTTTCCCACGATAACTCTTACAGGAGTGAATTTCCCTTCCTGGGGGTAGATTTCCTCCTACTTCCTGTTGTCTCCCTTCATTTGTAAGTTGGATGTTTGTAGCCTAGAGACCGCCTGTACAATTTAACTATGGAAATAGAGGAACGTCAGCTTGATTTTTACTGTAATTGCTGACAAGTGCCTGGGATCCAGTGCTGTCTTTCCACAGCCGGTTCTCCTTACTGCTGCTGGTCACCGGCGCCACTGTCTTGGATATGGGAACAAGCTGTGGCCTCTGCAGGTACCACAGCCAGTTTCCCACCATGCATGTATTATGAGTCCTGGAGCCTCCTGGGGGGAAATATGTGTCCCAGAAGGCTGTAGGAGAGGGCAGGGTAAGGGACACCATTCCTGCAAAGGAAAGGATTGTAGAAGTGGGAGCTGGTACCAGAAAAAATGTGTACTCGCTCTCTCTCTTCTCCCAAGAAAAGAATGGTAATCACAGGGGAAAGGGAGGAGTGAACCTGCAGGACTTCACTTTATGAGTAAACTTCCAGTTTAATTATTCATTCTTACTATTCTGCCATTCTATTCTTTTAAGAGCCTGTATAAAAGAAAATTATTGTTAGAAAAATAAAAAATAAATTGGTGTTTTGCGAATAATTTTTGGCATATCATATTTTAATGGTTTGCAAAATTGGGAGAGTGGCAAAGCTTTTTTCATTGCCTACTGTAAATACATTGTGCTTGAATGTATGCCTATTTCTCATCTCCAAAAATAGAGAGGTAAGGGGTTTCAGGGTAAAGTCCCCTATTTTATAATTCTACTGCAAACTATATAGCATACCTGTTTTGAAGTATAGTTTTGTGTGCATGTTTTGCACTTGGCACAATATTCTGTTTGCTTATTTCTATTAAAAAATTGATAATAGGTCTTCAAGGTGCAGAGCATCTAATCTACCCTGACCAGTATTTCCTGTTTTATCAGAATGACCTTCTTGTATTGCTCATTTTTATGTTATTGCTGAGTGCACTATCCATGTTGATATTTCAGTCGATAATCTGCTAAGTGGTGCAGTGTGACCACCAGAGCATGTAAAAATAGCTTTATCAAGGGGCTCTGCTGTATTTAGTTACATTGTTCCAGAGAATAAGGCTTTTCATTTGTACGCAAGTGGAAATACAGTAAGAAATATTGATCTTAGGGTGACAGAACAATATGTCTAATTAAAATTGCCTATGCTGAACATATAGTATCAAAGATAAGTGATCCACTGAATGAGCTTCCTGTTGAAAGAACAATTTGTCAGTTTTACATCACATCTGCCTAGCAGAAGGTTATTTATGCACTCAGGCTACCTTGATGTATCTGCAGTTTTATTTTTCACAGTTACAATAAAAAAATATTAAATGTTGTAATAGTACAGGCTCCTTCATGTTTCAGGAACCAACATTTTACAGCTTTATTAGTATATTAGAAAACAGATGCATGGGCATTGTGGTCAAAATGACATATATGGTAAGGCAATGCGATCTTTAATTGGAGGAGGGGAGTTTGTAATGTTAATGCGCTCCTCCTCTAATTACAGAATGCCTTGAATTGATTGAAAATAATGCAATAGGTTTTCAGAATCAATGAGCTACAGTAACCCACTGTGATTTGTGTACTCCAGCCGGAACCTTAAAGGGTCACTAAAGGAATTTTTTTTTTTAGCTAAATAGCTTCCTTTACCTCACTGCAGTCCTGGTTTCATGTCCTCATTGTTCGTTTTTGCTTTGATGTTGCTGTAAATCCTCTCTGTTTTGGACACGTCCTGGTTGCCTGTTTCCTGATAACCACAGTGCTGGGAGATTTCTCACGGTGGTCACTAATC
Source organism: Rana temporaria (assembly GCF_905171775.1). Lineage (NCBI taxonomy): Eukaryota > Metazoa > Chordata > Amphibia > Anura > Ranidae > Rana > Rana temporaria. The sequence continues at coordinate 403,179,419 of NC_053490.1, forward strand.
AAGGAGCTGTGTGTAAAACGAAACTGGATTGGTGCTGAGGAGTTTTAGACAAAGTATCACTGCTCTCTATTGGCTGACTGCCCTCTAGTGGCTCTCTGTACATCAGAGAACCAGCAAACAACAGCAAAAACGAAACTACACTGCAGGCACATTATATGATTGTTTTTTTATCTGTTTTTAATCATTTTTAAAAGGAATCAGTTAACTATTATGTCTCTATGCCCTGTAAACAGTCATTTCAGCTAAAAAAAAAATTTCCTTTAGTGACCCTTTAAGTTGGGATGGGGAGTTGATATTAAAAACAGGAAAAAAAGGAAAGTGTTCCCCCAAAATGTCTTTGACCTCTAAAACTTAAAAAATCCTTTAATATTAAAATATAATGTATGCCTAACTTTAACTCCCTAACCCGGCCGTGATCCTAACTCTAACCTAAACTTAGGTTAAATTTAAAGGTTTAACACAATAATTATTTGAAGCACACTATCAAACTTATCAAGGAATGGCTCATAATGAATAACTGGAGGGTTATGGACATTGGTGATGGTGATTTCAGACTGGCAGTTATTGCAAGAAAACCACACAAACATCTTGCAACTGAAGGAATTTTACATGTATGAAAGGTCAAACATTTAACAAGTGAAAGAGTGAAAAGGCAAACTCTACTTGTTTTTTTATTAAACTACATCTCCTTTATCTGCAGGCAGATGGGGGGCAGATCCTCAAAGAAATTACGCCGGCGTATCTCTTGATACGCCGCGTAATTTCAAATTTTGCGTGTCGTATCTTTGTTTTGGTACCCACAAAACAAGATACAACGGCATCTCGGCTAGATTCAACAGGCGTACGTCTTAGTACGCCGTCGGATCTAAGCTGCAATTTTTCGGCGGCCACTAGGTGGCGTTCCCGTCGAATTCCACGTCGAGTATGCAAATGAGCTAATTAACGGCGATCCACAAACGTACGTCTGGCCGGCGCATTTTCTTACGTCGTTTGCGTTCGGCTTTTTCCGGCGTATAGTTAAAGCTGCTATTATGAGGTGTACTCAATGTTAAGTATGGCCGTCGTTCCCGCGTACAATTTTGAATTTTTTACGTCGTTTGCGTAAGTCGTTTGTGAATATGAATTTGCGTAGAATGACGTCACCGTCATAAGCATTGTCTGGTTCCGGTTTAATTTCGAGCATGCGCACTGGGATACCCCCAGGGACGGCACATTAGCAGTTAAAAAAAAACATTGTTTACGTCGGGTCACGACGTATTTACATAAAACACGCCCCCATTACATCCATTTGAATTCCGCGCCCTTAAGCCGCGAGAGATACACTACGCCGCCGTAACTGATGGCGCGAATTCTTTCAGGATTCGAAAAAAAAAAGATAAGTTACGGCGGAGTATCTTAGATACGCTGCGCCCGGCGGAAAGGTATGTGGATCTGCCCCTATATGTTTGCCTGTTCAACCTGATTTGTCCAACACCAATTATCTTGAATACAAATTTAAAATTTTATTTTTACATGGAGGGGGGAGAGAAGCCATGTAGTCCTTTTTGTTCTAGTAGAGCAAAATGCAATGGTCCCTAACCCCCATTCCCCGGACTGTTACTGGTCCAGGGCATGGTAGAAACCAGGAGGCACAGCAGGAGATCAGCAGAAGGCAAGCGAGAGAAATTTCATCTGTATTCATTACCACCTGAGCTGTGCCTCCTGTCATATCAGCGTTAGAGACATTAGATTCTCATAGGAGCGTGAACCTTACTGTAAGCTGTGCATGCATGGGATTTAGGTTGCAAACTCCGAATGAGAATATAATGCCTGATGATCTGAGGTGGAGCTGAGGAGGTGATGCTAGTGCCGGGGGTTGGCTGCAAATACAGATTAGTATTTGTGAATAAGCAAGGTGAGACTTTGCCCATACTAGAAAACGACTAACTTGAGATCGAAAATTATGGTGGCCTTAAAAGTATGTTTGAGACAAGTTCAAATCTCCATACATTCTGGATTAAAGTCAAGGAGGAACATCCTAAGATTGCCACAAAAGCACGGAAAAACCTGCTTCCATTTTCAACATCCTATCTTTGTGAAGCACGATTTTCTGCAGTGACAGCAACCAAAACGAGATTACGTAGTAGACTGCACATTCAATAGAAACCGTCCTACATTCAGCCTGTGTGTATGGCAGCCAGTCTGACAGAAGCTGGTCTTCTATCGAAAGCTTATGACCGAATAAGTTCTGCCGAATGGATCCCTCTCTGCGCTGACTGGAGTGTTCTGGTGCTGAAAAAAAATGATGCAGCAGGCTAGTCTATTTTGCTGATATTTCATTGCAGCAACTCAAAATGGTACTCAGTAGTTTGTATGGCCCCCACGTGCTTGTATGCATGCTTGACAATGTTGGAGTATTTCCTCCCAGATCTGGACCAGGGCATCACTGTGCTCCTGAACAGACCGAGGTGCAACCTGGCGGCATCGGATGGACTAAAACATAATGTCCCAGAGGTGCTCTATTGGATTTAGGTCAGGTGAGCGTGGGGCCATTCAATGGTATTAATTTCTTCATCCTCCAGAAACAGGCTGCATACTCTCACCACATGAGACCGGACATTGTCGTACATCAGGAGGAACCCAAGGCCCACTGCACCAGCGTAGGGTCGGACAATGGGTCCAAGGATTTCATCCCAATACCTAATGGCAGTCAGGGTGCCATTGTCTAGCCTGTAGAGGTCTGTGCGTCCCTCCATGTATATTCCACTCCAGACCATCACTGACCCACCAACATGCTGAACGATGTCACAAGCAGCATAACATGCTCCAAGGCTTCTTCAGAGCTTTTCACGTCTGTCACAAGTGCTCAGGTATGACCTGCACTCATTTGTCAAAAGCACAGGGTGCCAGTCCCAATTTTGATGTTCAATGGCAAATGCCAATCAAGCTCCACAGTGCCAGGCAGTGAGCACAGGGCCCACTAGAGGACAATGGGCCCTAAGGCCACCCTCATGAAGTCTGTTTCTGATTTTTTGTTCAGACACATTCACACCAGTGACCTGCTGGAGATCCTTTTGTAGGGCTCTGGCAGTGCTCATCCGGTTCATCTGGTTCCTCCTTGCACAAATGAGCAGATACCAGTCCTGCTGATGGGTTAAGGACTTTCTATGGCCCTGTCCAACTCTCCTAGAGTAACTGCCTGTCTTCTGGTATCTCTTGAGATTGTGCTGGGAGACACAGCAAACCTTCTGGCAATGGCATGTATTGATGTGCCATCCTGGAGGAGTTGGACTGCCTGTGCAAGCTCTATAGAGTTCAGGTATTGCCTCATGCTACCAATAGTGACACTGACCCAGTGGCGACACTGCAAAACTAGTGACAAACTGTCAGAAAAGAGGAGTTGGGAAAATAAATATTAGTGGCCTCCACCTGTAAAACCCTTCCTGTTTTGGAGGCCGTCTCATTGTTGCCCATCTAGTGCACCTGGTAATAATTTAATTAATATCAAAGCAGCTGAAACTGATTAACAATCCCCTTTGCTTCTTAACTGACAAGATCCTTGTCCTAGGAGTTTAGTTGATTTGATGATATATTCCGATGCTATTTTTTGCGATACGACATTGCATTATTTTAACTGATAATTGCGCGGTCATGCGCCACCAAATAAATTGATGTCCCTTTTCCCACAAATAGAGCTTTATTTTGGTCATATTTGATCACCTGTTTGGTTTTTTATTTTTTGCACTAGAAACAAAAAAATTGATTGACATTTTTTGAAAACAAAAACATTTTTTTTTACTTTCTGCTACGTACACTACATACAATAAAAACAATTTAAAATCCAATTTCTTCATCAATTTAGGCCCAAATGTATTCTGCTACATATTTTTGGTAAAAAAAAAAAGCGTATATTGATTGGTTTGCGCAAAAGTTATAACGTCTATAAACTAGGGGATAGATTTATGGCATTTTTATTTATTTATTTTTAGTTTTACTAATAATGGAATGCGATCCGCAATTTATTACACTTTTTTGGGAACCAGTGACACAGTAATCAGTGCTAAAAAATATGCACTGTTACTGTACTAATGACACTGTCAGGGAAGGGGTTAACACCCGGGGCGATCAAAGGGTTAAATGTGTCCCTAGGAGGTGCTTACTAACTGTGTGGGGGATGGACAAGATCACTGTGTTCATTCCTGTCAGAACGGCGGTCTGCCTTGTTAACATCGGCAGACCGCATTTCTGTCTCTCTGAGGAGCGATCGCGGGTGGCCAGCAGACATCGCATCCGCCTGACCAGCTGATTGGCTCCCCCTCTGGCTATTGCATGAAATGACGCACAGGTACTTAGTTTCATGCAATAGAGCCGACCTTCTGTAGTATATTTACTGCGGCTGGTCGGCAAGTGGTTAATTTTTTTGAGCAGTGTGTAATGAATATTCATTTGATACGTTTTACATTTATGGATATACAGGGTACAGTTATAAAATATATTATATATGTTGGGATACATATTTAATATTTCCAGAAATATTTTTGAGTCCTATTTTTAAATATAGTTAACAGTTTATACCTTAGTAAAGGAATAATTAGTACACGGTAAGACAATATTTCCTTAAAGCTGCATTGAAAGCTTTTTTGTGAGAATTGCGCTTAATTATCACCTGTTGTGCACCAGTGCTGTCCTGTTTCATCAATCCTATTATAATAAGTAATGTCACACTTATTCTTGCAAAAATGTAATTCCTTCTGCAAAAAAACAAAGCAAATTGACAGCTTTTAAAACTTGCAAGCAAAGTGTTTATTAGGTGATAATTTTGTCTCAAATTAAACGTTCCATAGTAAACTATCCTGAAAAAAGATTTCCAACAATTTTTATATGAATTATTTCTATTGCCATGGAAAACACCGAATAGCTTCACCACAACCTTTAAATGGAATTTGTGAAATTAAAAGATATTACAGCTGGAGTTCATTAAATGTTTTTAGAGATTATATGTAGGTGAACCAGAGGTGTGTGTTTACTGATGCACGATTATATTCTGTAGATTGTCATTGTCAAGTGATATCAGAGCTCAATTTACTAGATTAAGCTAGTTGAGCTCTACGTATACTGTATTACATTAGACTTGAAACACTACTATATTCTACTATACTATAATATGTATATTATGATGAAGATTTACTAAAACCAACCATAAATAAAAGCTGAGCTGTCAATCTCTGGTCCTCAAGGTCTGTCCTGGGATCAGATCCGGGACAAGAAGTGGGCAGGGGGGGGCTGCCCTGGGCGCAATGGTTTATTGCAGGAATGTGGTCGCCCTGATCCTAACCCTAAGGGAAGGGGGGGCGCAATTTGGCATCTTTGCCCTGGGCGCTGGATGGCCTTGTTCCGGCACTGCCTGGGATCCTCACAGGGCCTTAGGTTTAACAGAAGCTATAATTAATTAAAGGGGTTGTAAAGGTAAACATTTTTTTTTCCTAAATAGCTTCCTTTACCTTAGTGCAGTCCTCCTTCACTTACCTCAATTCTTTGATTTTGCTTTTAAATGTCCTTATTTCTTCTGAGAAATCCTCACTTCCTGTTCTTCTGTCTGTAACTCCACACAGTAATGCAAGGCTTTCTCCCTGGTGTGGAGTGTCGTGCTCGCCCACTCCCTTGGACTACAGGTGAGTCAGGACGCTCCTTCCTCTATCTGCAATGTAGAGAGCGTCCTGACGTCACATGTCCAGTCCCGCCCCCCTACAGTTAGAAACACATATGAGGTCACACTTAACCCATTCAGCGCCCCCTAGTGGTTAACTCCCAAACTGCAATTGGCATTTTCACAGTAAACAATGCATTTATATAGAATTTTTTGCTGTGAAAATGACAATTGTCCCAAAAATTTGTCAAAATTGTCCGATGTGTCCACCATAATGTCGCAGTCACGGAAAAAAAACGCTGATCGCCGCCATTAGTAGTAAAAAAAAAAAATTATTAATAAAAATGCAATAAAACTATCCCCTATTTTGTAAACACTATACATTTTGCGCAAACCAATCGATAAACGCTTATTGCGATTTTTTTACCAAAAATAGGTAGAAGAATACGTATCGACCTAAACTGAGGAAAAAAACTTTTTTTATATATTTTGGGGGGATATTTATTATAGCAAAAAGGAAAAAATATTGAATTTTTTTCAAAATTGTTGCTCTATTTTTGTTTATAGTGCAAAAAATAAAAACCGCAGAGGTGATCAAATACCACCAAAAGAAAGCTCTATTTGTGGGGAAAAAAAGACGTCAGTTTTGTTTGGGAGCCATGTCGCATGACCGCGCAATTGTCAGTTAAAATGACGCAGTGCCGAATTGCAAAAACTGGCCAGGTCCTTTACCTGCATTTTGGTCCAGGTCTTGGTCCAGGTCTTAAGTGGTTAAGTAAGTAGTGGATAACTGTGTAAAAATATTGTGCCAGCCAGAAAATACTCCTGGTTTGTATTCAGTACTCAAGGATAATAATTGTTGACCTTGCACCAAGGCTTGTTATTATTCTTACAAATGATCAAGACACATGCAAGAATCTTTTTCACTTGATAATAAGCTACGTATATAATGTAAGGATCCCATTCCCCTCGTATCAGCTTTCCTTGCAGTCTCGGTTTCCTCAGATTATATTTTAGTGTTTTTTGCACCTTTCACACAATGTAATTGCTGTATGTCAGAGAATATTTGTATTGTTCACCTTCTCAATGTATGTGAATGTGCAGTAATGTGGTTTCCACCATTACATATATAGATGAAAATAAACACTGTATAAACAATGTTTTTTCCACCATAAACAAGAAATGGAAAAACTTTTCCCTTGTTTTTGACAGTGAAAACAACCCTTAAAAGGAAATTAGAGGGATATGGAGGCTAGAATATCGTAGTCTTGGAAAGGCACAGCTGCTCCAAGCACTACATCAGCCTCAGTACTGCTTTTACAGGGCCAATAAAAGCTGATTAGTTGGAGCCTGAGTTGGACATCTACTGCATTGTGACATCTGTCCACAATTGAAGGAATTTTCCATTTTGCTGTATTTCTCATGAATACTGTATAATGTCACATGTGTTATGCTGACGATGGTACGGTCTTTTATTACAAAGTTTTATATGCTATTTGCTAATGTATTAAACTGTATTATGGAACCATTTGATTATGTGACACACCATGTAAGTTTCAATACTGGCATATTCCCTTCACTTTTTTTTCACCGTTTTAAAAATTTTTTGGAGATCACCAGTAGTATATCACAAATGAAAACTCATTTAACACCAAGTATATTTTACCATGTAATATACAGTACATGGAATCAAATTAACAGAAATTAAGGTAAAGTTGCATCTCTGTACTTACCTTTGAATATATTATTCATATCTAAAATGTCTTTAATCTTGAAATATGTTTTTTTTTTTATTTGATATATATTATAAATTGTATTTGTTAATATGGGGTTGTTAGCTTTAGGTTATTTACTAAAACTGGAAAGTACTAAAATTGGTGCAGCTCTACATAGTTACCAATTAGCTTCAAGGTTTTATTGCCAACGCTTAATTGAACAAGCTGTAGATAGAAGCTGATTGGCTACCATGCACATCTGCACCAGATTCTGAGTGCTCCAGTTTTAGTAAATCTCCCCCTTAGTGTCAATACTATTTTCATACAATTGGACGTATGAATGAGTTGGCATGCCACCAAGTTGTACTTTAAAATTAAATAAATCTTTTGATATTTTTTTACCCATTTGGTACCGTCAAAGTCCTTCAAGTCTAGCATGTTAGGGTTATTTGTGTTGTACTTTAAAAACCTACTGGATTCCTAGTCAGGGTTGATATGCAGTCATGATACAATAATAAAAAAATAATAGTAGTAAAATAACTAGCCTATTATACATGCAGTTGTACAGTAGATAAAGGTAGATTCCAACAGCACATCAATGGACCAGCGTTAAGGCTATATGCTTCTATACAAAAAATATGATTTAAATGTAGCGAGACCAACCCAAGTCATAAGATTGATGATGTGCAATGAGCCTCTCTGAGTAGCCATTGTTCTATAAAAACTGTCTGGACCTGAGGTTTAGGGTAGTTTGGAATATCTTACCTAGAACTCAGCAAACTCATTCTGCTGACCCGCCTAACCCAACATGTCTACATTTCTGAGAAGAACCAGGAGCAGTTGGTTTGATACTCACAAAGTCAGGCTGGGACCGGATAGTGGGCAGCTGACCCAGGTTTAGTGTCTTCATGTGGAAGGATGGACACCACTCCGCATGTACTTTACTAGCAGCACCAGCAGAAGGGGAGGAAAGTACCAGTGGGTCTCATGCCCAATCTGGCACTGCAATTTCTGCTCCTCGCAGAGTTTAATGCCAGGAGAGCCGCCACTCTCCCCTGCAGCATTAATTGGTGTCATCGGTCAGCCTGAACCAGCATCATGCTGTCTGCTGTGTAGGACATTCCCTGTATCGTGCAGCTGAAGTGTGGAATACACGTTCACTGTGCCTGATATTGTTTAGTTCTCGAGTCTGTGTCTAGCAAACTCCCAGAAGGAAATGTGCTGACAACTCTGCTATCATGCCAGCACCCCTCAGATCACAGTGTTACCAGCCTCAGAAACAAAACATCTGAAAATACAAACAGTAGAACCCCAAACCCACACTGCAGCTAGTGTGCAGAGAGTGAATGCACTGCAGGCGGCAGGTTGTGGGATGAGCTCTAAGTGTCAGGAGTTAGGTCAGCAGAATATGCTTCTGCTGCCTGCCCCCCATTACACTGACCCCTGTCATCCACCCGACTAGTTACAGCGACTCGATACAGCGTCTCCCTACCACCTTAACTCCCCCCTCCCTCATATCAACTCACATTCTTTCACCCAGACACAGCACCTCCCTCCTTGATCCCCGTGTTTCCCTGCCACCTAGTTTACCTCCCAGGTCACCTCCCAACTCAAGCGCCACTTCTACTTTTATCTTCTCAATTTTACACACCCCCTGCCATTCTGGTCATGTATTAGAGATGTTCCCTTGTACCCCCCATTTCATTACACTGCCTTAATGCCATGCCCCCCCCCCCCCCCAAAGGTCAGAGCACCTGCCTGCAACCAGAAACCTCACACTGGTTTTCATTTTATTTTTTATGTTTTTAAACTAAAACAGAAATAGATAATTTTCTAAATCTGAAATAATGAATACAAATAGTATTATAGTAAATGTAGCTTCCGACAACAGAGAACAATCTCTTCCTCATTATACTGTCATTTCAAGCACTGTTGAGAACCTGTCAGTCATCTATAGAGAGTATGTCAGGAAACAAAACACCTGTGTGAGAAGGCTCCTGTTGAGGCAGCTATTCCCCAACTCATGCATTACATACCAATTACTGGAAAGTGAAACTGAATCCATAACCTGCAACTGCTACTGAGAACACTTTGGAACATTTGTTTAATTCAGTAAAGCAAGTGCCAGTTGAGGATTTGTATGTACTTCTTAAACAAGTCCCACAAGTAACCAAAAGGACAAATTATTGTGAGCCCCAAAGTACTGACTGTAAAACAACCCATAAGCCATCATTGTTAGAATAGCCAGACAGGCAAACATTCTCTAGGCCCCAGCATTATCTTGTTCCCAATTTGCATTGGCTGGTGTGGCTCATCAGTTGTATCACTTGCTTTTTATCAGGCCCTGTAGATGAATCAAGTCTCTATAATAACGTAATGGACAAAATTATATATTTTTTTAATGGTTGGTCATCTGTGGCTGATGTTAACAGGTGCTACATTATTTAAAAGCAGGGCAACCTCAAGGTATTAATAATGCTAATGCAAAGACTTGTGGCCCCCAACATCTTATGTCTTGTACACACTAGCGGAATTTCCAATGGAAAAAGTCAGAAGGAAGCTTTTCATCGGATATCCCATCCGTGTGTATGTCCCATCAGACTTTTTACATCGGAAATTCCGACAGAATTAGATAGAGAACATGTTCTCAATTTTTCAGATGAAAAATCAGAATTTCCGTTTGTCTGGATGCAAATCCGACAGACTAAAAACCATGCATGCTCAGAATCGAGGCCGAGGCGGAAGTGCTCAGTCTCGTAAAACTACCGTTCGTAATGGAGATGGCACATTCATCACGCTGCAAAGAGCAGTAACGTACTGAAAAGCACTAAGACTGAAAAGCGCGAATCATCTCTCACCAAACTTTTACTAACACAAGATCAGCAAAAGCAGCCCAAAGGGTGGCGCCATTGGAATGGAACTTCTGCTTCATACTACCGTCGTACGTGTTGTACGTCACCGCGTTTTTGGCGGTCGGATTTTAGTGTGACATGTATGCAAGACAGCTTGAGTTGAATTCCGTCAGAAAAACCTTCAGAGTTTATTCCAACGGGAAAACCGGTCGTGTGTACAGGGCATAACAGAAGTTACAAACTTTCCAAAATGCATGTAATAAATTAAAGCTTTTTTTCGGTTTAGGTTTATGTGTTTTGTATTTCAATTTGTTTTATGTATGATCATATTAATGCTCAGGTCACTTGTCTCTTTATAAAACAGAATAAGAGAATTTAACAGGGAGTTGAAATATTACATTACATGTAGTACATCCTCATTCATTTAGTTTATGTGATTAAAATTCTGGTGGCATATTCAATGTATTGAGGGGCCTGGGGAAAATGCCTTTGCAGCCCCTTTAGTAAAGCATTTTTGTACAAATCTATTTTAATCGTACTGACCTTTATTTGAAAAAAGAACCTATTTATCTTCAAACAAGTGTTAGAAGGTTCTAGTTTAGACGGAAATTCTGAAAGATCACCTTTGTACTTAGCTTAGATAAATGTTAATATTCTAAAATTCAGGTCTCTTTTTTCATATATGCCCCTTGTCAAATAATTTATATAAGATTTTAGAAACTCTGCCATAGGTAGGAGTGTATCTATCTTATACGTAGTGTTGTTGTTAGGCTGTAGTCAGTCTAAGTTCTAAATTATTATAGTATTAGTGTCTCTGGGTTTTCCCTAAATCCAGATCAGCGTTTGCTTCAGCCTGCTGTTGAGAAGTGTTCTCAGCAAAAAAAAGCAAGTAAATACCATAATTCTGAGTTATGAACCTATATGTTTCCCTGGCCAACCACTAAGATGTATATTGCCAGTGTTGCATGCTGGGAGAAGATATTAATATTTGGGTGACCTACCAGAAAAGTATTTTTTCCTTGCCTCCTGGGCTGTTGTCAGGAAAGAAGGATATACTAGTGGTCCCTTTCTCCCATGCCTGCTGCCTATGAAGATTGAAGACAAAGGTGGGCCTGAGTCTGGGGCCTAAAGGGCTTCCACTGCCTTGCTGGAGGGTACAACCAGGAGGAGTAAAGCTGGAGCTTTGTTAAAACACTAAAGAAAGGAACCATGCTGCTGAAGAATATAACGGAGTGCTGTGTAGAAGCTGCGTTCAATGAACATTACAGGAATCCTGGTGGTTCATCAGAGAATGTATTTGTGCTGCCTGAAGTTGCTCAACAGTTTTAAGAGTACAGATTCCTGGCCCCAGCTTAAAGATTCTTATTTCTATACTGATTATTGCTGGCAGAAATATCAGGACTCAATCCCTCTCTCCTTGAGTTTTTTGAGCCCTGATAAATTCTATGAACCAAAGTTAGCCCACTAAGACATCTGGGAAACCAGGTGTAAGTGGGTGCTATACAGCTATACATGATACCAAAGCTAAACATTGTTGTCTACTATCCAAAAAAAGCAAAACCCGCTAAAAAAATGTAACCCAGATATGTCCAAAGTCCGGCCCGTGGGCCAATCGCGGCCCGCATTTCTGTTTTGAGCGGCCCGCCTGGTCATTTAGACATACAAATCTTCTGTGGCCCCCCAACGATCTCCCAGCACTGGGGCCACAAAAGATGTATATGCCTTGGAGGGGCCAGGGAGGAGACGGGACGAGTGCTGTACCGTCTCCGGCGCTGCCATTCGAAGACTGTTCTGTCCATCAAAGAAGGCGGGACTTTCTATTAAAGAGGCCGCTGTGTAAACAGGAGATTCTCCTGTAGGTAATCTTTGGCACTTGTGAGTGCATTCCTGGCAATGGTGGGTGCATTCCTGGCAATGGTGGGGCATTCCTGGCAATAGTGGGTGCATTCCTGGCAATGGTGAGTGCATTCCTGACAATGGTGAGTGCATTCCTGGCAATGGTGGGTGCATTCCTGGTAATGGTGGGGCATTCCTGGCAATAGTGGGTGCATTCCTGGCAATGGTGGGTGCTGCATTCCTGGCAATGGTGGGTGCTGCATTCCTGGCAATGGTGGTTGCTGTATTCCTGACAATGGTGGGTGCTGCATTCCTAGCTATGGCGGGCACTTGTGAGGCTGCAGATGGGCACTGACCCTTATTTTGCTTGACAGTTCTTTATTTAAAATGTAAAAAAAATCCTGAAACTTTGCTCTTAAAGTGAAGGTGCGCGTTATACGCCAATAAATACGGTACATCCAAATAATATACCCAAGCTCATCTCTTTACTCACACACAGACACAAAGGCCAGATAATTCTTGTTGGGCAGTGTATTAGTGCTTGAACAAACACACGTACACCGAATTTGAATGGTTTAAAGAATGTCAGGCAAAATGGTTGGCCCTCACGCATGTTCACTTCATGAAATCTAGCCCTCTTTGAAAAAAGTTTAGACACCCCTGATGTAACCAATGCAATAATCTGTCTTCCAATAATTAGGAATATTTGTGTAGGGCATTTATAAATTGTGAATCTTTATCACCTGGAACTTTAGCCAGATAAGGCCATTTTAAATAATATAAATGTATATGTATTGGACAGGCTATCCAATTGTGTACTGACGCATTTGAACATGATCATCAAATGTTCACTGTACCTTCAGAATCTTTGAGAATGATTGGGGACAGTTGTTGGCCAAATACACTTTACTTATTAAGCTTTAAACTAGTTCATTGATATATGATTAATGCTTTAAAGCAGAAATCCAGACGAACTGTTAAATATACAGATTAAATACATCTCATTCTCAAGTAGCTATTTTACCTGCCAAATTCTCATCAATACAGTTCTAATATATAACTGTGCCATATAACACAGCTCTGTCGGCAAGGCAGTATATCTATTTTTCCAATGCTTTAGTTAATTAGCACTTCAAGGTTTTGTCCCTCCCCAATCTTTTGACCGAACAATGAAAGGAGAAGCAGCAGGCTGATAAACTCATCTTTCTGCTCTCTTCTCCTATCAGAATGCTCCTTGTTGGCTTAAGAGAACTACAGCACCACTGACTCCCTCTCTCAGTCTAAGGCCCCGTACACACGTCCGAGAAACTCGACGAGCAAAACACATCGTTTTGCTCGTCGAGTTCCTTGTGAAGCCGCCGAGGATCTCGGCAAGCCAAGTATCCCCATTGACTAACGAGGAAATAGAGAACATGTTCTCTATTTGGCTCGACGAGTTCTTCGTCGGCTTCCTCGGCCAAAAGTGTACACACGACCGGGTTTCTCGGCAGGATACGGCTCCGATCGAGTTTCTGGCTGAATTCTGCCAAGAAACTCGGTCGTGTGTACGGGGCCTGAGTTCTTCTGTATCGGGAGTTGTAAGACGCTGATACCAAGTTAGATTACAGGTACTTGCATTCCTTGCACTAAGAAAATACATTTAACGATGCATTAATAAATAGGGAACTGAATTAACCTGATTTTTTTTTATATGTTTTGTCTGCCTGCAGTTCAGCTTTAAATAGTGTAGCATGATTTATTGTCAAACTTGATGAACTTGTGTCTTTTCTTAACTTGTGTAACTACAGTATGCATTACTGTACTGGTTTATTTATTGCCCTTGCAAGTTTGTTTTAGACTCTGCATTCCATATATGTGTTCCATATATGCTGTATACTGTATATAATTGAATCATTTTCAATAGGAAAACATATAAACCCCCCAAATTTATGTTTCCCTCGTACATGTGATGGATACATTAATTTAAAACTATGTTAACAAGAGAGTAACAGAAACAACTGGTTAGGCAACTTCCAGCGATCAAAGTGTGTATGTAAGTGTGTATGTAGTAATTAATTGTTTTTATTAAAGAAAAAAGAAAAAAATCAGAGTACCAAATACAGCCAAGGTACCTAAGTACCACACAGTAACACATAATCAAAACATGTCAATACATACTCTGACTATAAGCAATTTGTATATCTTATATCCAAAGAAAGCAAGGGAAAACATCACTATCTATGATTTACCCGCTACTAGCTAATACTAAAGAAAAAAAAAAAAAATAAATAAAAAAAAAAAAAAAAAAAAAAAAAAGGGGGAAAAGAGGAAAAAAAAAAAAAAAAAAAATACAAACAGGGGGGGGGGGGCAAAGACACTGTAGTGAACAAACCTTCTAAGGTCTCTACATACCAAAAAGGAGTGTGGAGGAAATGGTCAAAGCCACAGCAGCAATCTCATCCCATATCGAGTTGTAGGTATTGATCAGAATACCTGAACGCCACCCAGGGTGACCACGTCTGATTAAATTTTTCCGACGATTCCCTGGCAATTGCTACAGTTTCCTCCAATTGGTAGATATTCTCTATGGAACTAAACCATTCTGGAATGGACGGAATATCCTTTGCTTTCCAGTGCCTGGGAATCAAAACTTTCGCTGCGTTCAGCAGATGTCTCGTCAATGATTTTTTATAATGTTGCATGGAGCAGTCCGCAATGTGGAGTAGGCAACATGCAGGCGTAAGAAAGATTGTGGTATCTGTAATGGCTTTGATCAGTTCACACACCTTGTCCCAGAAGGATCTCAGACAAGGACACTCCCACCAAATATGAACAATGGTGCCCGAGTCTTGCTCGCATCTCCAGCAAGAATCCGATGTCAGCGGGTACCATTTTTTTATTTTATCGGGAGTGGCATACCATTGTGTTAAAAGCTTATACGACATTTCCTGCAATCTCGTGCCAATCGCACATTTATGGGCAAAAATGCAGGCACGTTTCCATTGCTTATCTGTAAAACTTATTTTAAGCGCCTTTTCCCATTGTACTCGTATTCCCGAAGCTATCTCCCCCCTGTCTAGACCCTTCTCCTGGTTTGGAAGAGCTGCCATACTGAAGATGGTAATTCTACCTAGAATTCTGTACCATTTTCATACTTTACCTATCCCACTTCCAGGATTTTTTTTTAAACGACTTCAGGCTATTGTACGCACTTTTATCTGGAAGGGGCAAAAACCCCGGATAAAGTTGGACACGCTTTCAAAACTTAAGGAAGAAGGGGGTATTGGCCTGCCCGATTTTAAACTCTATCACTCTGGGATACATTTAGCTAGAATTTTGGACTGGAACTGTCATAGGGGGCAGAAGGATTGGGTTACACTGGAGGAAGCTTCTTCTACATTGCATCTTAGATTCCTACCTTGGATTCCTTGGGGGAAACTGCCACAGAGTTTGCAGCAGCATCCCTTGGTGGGGTCCACGCTTAGAGCGTTTTATATGATGATGAAACATCATAAATTGTCCTCATGTCCCGGTCCGCTTACTCCTATTACTCACAATCCGGATTTCTTGCCCGGGATGCACTTGCATTTTTCTGCACCCACGGACCAAACAATGCCCCTCCTAATGATACATTGTGTTGAGGCCAACACCTTAAAATCTTTTGAGTCCCTAAGGAGAGAGGTAAATCCCCAGAGCCCTCTTTCATTTTGGACTTACCGTCAGCTGCATAACTACACACAGGTCTCCCAGTTTAACTAGTAGCCGACCGCGCACCGTCATTATACGGCGGCAGGTCGGCTCTCCTGGGCGAGAGCCCGTAGCTATACGTCCTATCGTATAGCCGCCACTAGGGGGCGCGTGCGCGCCGCCGGAGGCGCGCGCGCGCGCTCCCCGCTCGCCCCCGACTCCCGTGCGTGTGCCCGGCGGGCGCGATCGCCGCCGGGCACACGCGATCGCTCGGTACAGAGCGGGGAACGGGAGCTGTGTGTGTAAACACACAGCTCTCGTTCCTGTCAGCAGGGGAAATGCTGATTTTCTGTTCATACAATGTATGAACAGAAAATCAGTGTTTCCCCTAGTGAGGCCACCCCCCCCCCCCCACAGTAAGAACACACAGGGACATACTTAACCCCTTCCCCGCCCCCTAGTGTTAACCCCTTCACTGCCAGTGGCATTTTTATAGTAATCTAATGCATTTTTATAGCACTGATCGCTATAAAAATGCCAATGGTCCCAAAAATGTGTCAAAAATGTCCGAAGTGTCCGCCATAATGTCGCAATACCGAAAAAAAAATCGCTGATCGCCGCCATTACTAGTAAAAAAAATATTAATAAAAATGCCATAAAAATACCCCCTATTTTGTAAACGCTATAACTTTTGCGCAAACCAATCAATAAACGCTTATTGCGATTTTTTTTACGAAAAATATGTAGAAGAATACGTATCGGCCTAAACTGAGGAAAAAAAATGTTTTTTTATATTTTTTTGGGGGATATTTATTACAGCAAAAAGTAAAAAATATTCATTTTTTTCAAAATTGTCGCTCTATTTTTGTTTATAGCGCAAAAAATAAAAAACGCAGAGGTGATCAAATACCACCAAAAGAAAGCTCTATTTGTGGGAAAAAAAGGACGCCAATTTTGTTTGGGAGCCACGTCGCACGACCGCGCAATTGTCTGTTAAAGCGACGCAGTCCCGAATCGCAAAAAGTACTCTGGTCTTTAGGCAGCAATATGTTCCGGGGGGTAAGTGGTTAAAAAACAATTCTTTAGATCGATAACTCTTTTTGAACAAACTTGTCTGGCTGGAGCTCCGGTTCCGAGATCTACCTCTCTTACGTAAGTGTGTATGTAAGTGTGATGCCTGGAGACACCTGAATCACAAAAATGGCTGCCTGTCTAAAATGTATTGTAAAATGACAGCAGTGATGAAAAGATGCTGTCAGAGTGAGATGTGTTTGTACATTTTGCTGCTTCTTACTGTTTATATTGCTCAAGGACATCCTGAATGGGAAGGGCTCTGATTTAGCTATTATACTGTGCATGCTTTATATTGCATTGCCCAATACCCCCCAGGGCCATGGATAAAGAAAATGGATAAAAGAAATGAGGAATACCATACACAAGAAGATTTCTGAGCTGACACAGCTTGCTTTGTAATAAACTTATTCAGATTCATCAGTCTAAGTAGCCAATGCCTTTGAAATATATAGCATGTCATCAGGAGATACTGAAGAGACAATTTTTTTCAGGCTTCATGTTACTAACACAGATTAGGCAGTAGTGATAGATTAGGACATCTCTGGTGGAAAAACAATCAATGGGATAAAACAAATACAGTTACTCAGCAGAGGATGAGCTGCATACAGTAAATGGAAGAAGAAATTATTAGGTCTTTTTACAAGAATGGATCATGAGCACAGAAGCATGTAGGTAAATCACATTTACTACCTTGCACCCCATCTACAGAAAGCTTTAGGACAACGTTTTCTTTTTAATAACATGGCATCACATTTGCTGCATCAATTTTTTTGCATAGTGATGTACAATGCTCCATCAATAAACTGGCCAATGAGTGAAGTTCCAGATATAAACTGCACTTACCTATAGTGAACAATCAGGATTTTTTTAATCAAAGTCAGATCAGTATAAGATTAATCCCCACTGGTTGGCAATGGTATGGATAGAAATAGTGGTGACAAGTATCCACTGCATCCCATATATGGAGTTAGGGCCATATTTAGCTTAAAGCCCAATTTTGAAAATGTTATATTACTAAAATAGGCTGGAAAAATTCATAATGGCGGTTTCCCCCTCTCTGCATCATAAGAGGATGGCCTGTGTCTATCCTGAACGCATTTGATAAAAGTAAGGCCGCGTACACACGATCGGTTAGCCAGAGGACAACGGTCCAATGGACAATGGACAATGGACCGTTTTCATCGGTCAAAACCGATCGTGTGTGGGCGCCATCGGTTATTTAACCTTAGGTTAAAAAAAAGCCAACTTGCTTTAAAATTTAACCAATGGACGCCTAACCGATCGGTCAAAACCGATTGTTAGCATGCAAAACCATCGGTGAAAAACCCGAGCATGCTCCGAATCAAGTCAACGCATGCTTGGATGCATTGAACTTCGTTTTTTTCAGCACGTCGTTGTGTTTTACGTCAACGCGTTCTGACACGATAGGTTAGTTAACCCAGGGTTTCTCAACTCCAGTCCTCAAGGCACCCCAACAGGTCATGTTTTCAGGATTTCCCTCAAATTAAACAGCTGTGGTAATTACTAAGGCAGTGAAACTGATCAAATCACCTGTGCAAAATAATGGAAATCCTGAAAACATGACCTGTTGGGGCGCCTAGAGGACTGTAGTTGAGAAACCCTGAGTTAACCTATGGTGTTTAGGCGTGACCAGGGGCGGACTGACAACTCATGGGGCCCCCGGGCAATAGAAGATTATGGGGCCCCTGGGCTTACAGATGGCCACCACGCCAGGAGGCAGTGCAGAGGCGGGGCAGCTAAAATCTCGGGATTTTAACATCAAAAGCATGTCGGTTTTGGACATATCAGGAACAGATCTAAAAAAAAAACATAGATTTTTACATACTGTCCCTGGTTTTACTGAGCCTGGCAACCCTGATGGAGCCCCCTAGTGGCATGGGGCCATCGGGCAGTGCCCGAGTGACTCAATGGTCAGTCCGCCCCTGGGCGTGACGGACCATCAGTCAGCTTCATCGGTTAACCGATGACAACGGTCCGTTGTCATCGGATGGACTGGTCGTGTGTACGCGGCCTTAGTATAACAAAATACACGTGGGCAATTGTGGTAGGGGGTTGAGCCAGAGGTTGGGCTTTTTAGACACTCATGAGGTAGTGATTGATGCGCCAGAGAAGGATGCAACATTAACTCACTTATTTAAAACTTTACAACCTACTATTTTATTTTGCAGTGGTTGCCAACCTTTAAGCACTTGGGCTAAATTAAGTAACAGAAAGGAAGAGCAAGTGGGACACATGTGTTTCATAGTGGAGAGGAGTCCCTATAGTCTATGTCCTTTAAGTAATGTGCAGCCATCCCTTTCCTATCAGATGTTTATTTTTAGTCTAATGAGGTGTTACAAAGCAGGCAGCGTGCAATTTCCATTAGTCCTTTCGTTTTTCTCATTAATAATATAATGTGGTTGGTTAGAAAAAGGAATGAAGTCTTAAAGAAGAAAAATGTCTTTCACGTGTGCCTATGGCGTCATGGCCTCTTGTAGCACTGAATGCAGCCTGTGAGTTGGAAAAGCAAATGGGGTCTCAAAAAAAGATTTTGGGCTTACAACATTGTTTGGCATTATGGTTAGTCACTTAGAATCTATTGAGTGAACTCATGAGCCATTTTAAGCTTGTAAACATTCTGTATAAACCAAACAAGGTGCCTGTTATTATCTTTACGTTCCTCTTTTCACATGGCCATTCCAGTCAGACCTGCATTAGGGTTGACCTGGATGGGGCAGGCTGATGTAAACAGACATGCACCTGTTTATATCCAGTTACTTCCAAGTCTGTCTAGATCTAAAACAGGCAAGGGTTTGGAACCTTTTTCGTTTTTTCAGACCTAAACATGATGGATCTGAGGCAAAAGGATCTATACAGATACATGTCCATTTACATCCCCTTTCCCATAGATCTAACATGGGTACTTTAAACTTTATTTTTTTATCTCCACCACAAGATGGAGAAAGAAACTGAATGGACATGGATGTCCCCAAAATGACATCCTGTTCACGGATCCTCAGCTGATTGGAATAGATGCCGCCTATGTGAAAGGACCCTAAGCCAGAAAACCCTCCCCTGTACACCCCCCTAAATAGATTTTACTTTATTATAAAGTAATTGGTTTTCCTGCCTTCAGGAACAACTCCAGTGATAGGACCTATTGATCACCTAGACTCTATTTTTGCTCAGAGGACTAAACGTGAGTGTGCTTAGTCTTAAAGGGGTCGTAAAGGTTAATTTTTTTTTTTCTAAATAGGTTCCTTTAAGCTAGTGCATTGTTGGTTCACTTACCTTTTCCTTTGATTTCCCTTCTAAATTATTTTTTCTTTGTCTAAATTTCTCACTTCCTGTTTCTCCTCCAGTAAGTTGCCCCCATCATCCGAGCTGTTCTGGCTGAGGGTTAGTCAGCCAGAACAGCTTACTGAGGAGGAACAGGAAGTGAGAAATTCAAACAAAGAAAATAAACATTTAGTAGGGAAATCGGCGGGAAAAGGTAAGTGAACCAACAATGCAGCTTAAACGAACCTATTTAGAAAATAAAAAACAAACCTTTACAACCCCTTTAAAGTCACAGAAGATAATCTCTTAGTGACAAAATTAAAACAGCTTCAAGCTGATATATGAAAGTTTTTTCTGGTTAACAAAGATAATAGCTTGCATTGGACAAGACCTTTAAAAGTCTGAAATGTCTGACAGGGTTTTTTTAACAATTTAAATATTGAAGAAAGTCCATATAGTGCACAAGTGAAAAATCCAAATAGTGCTCCAATGTAAAGTGATTGAGTGCAGTAAATCAGAAATTCTGTGATCCACAGGTAAAGAATCCTCCACCGATTAACTAAATAGATAGTTGGCCTCTCACCTCAGCCATTCGACCATGGCTAGGTCACAAAGCGTTTTACACCTCCCAGGTGTGAGCAAGAAACCTTTAAATCCCAATAGGCAGACAGCTACCAGCAACTCAGCTCAGCCAATATCCAGGTCAGCAGGAGGGTATATGTGAATGAGAGAGGAAACAGACTAGTGCTCTCTGTCTGATATAACTGCTATTGTTTTAGTCATTTTTGCAGCAGCTTTTTGGCTGCTGCAAAAATGACTAAAACAATAGCAGTTATATCAGACAGAGAGCACTAGTCTGTTTCCTCTCTCATTCACATATACCCTCCTGCTGACCTGGATATTGGCTGAGCTGAGTTGCTGGTAGCTGTCTGCCTATTGGGATTTAAAGGTTTCTTGCTCACACCTGGGAGGTGTAAAACGCTTTGTGACCTAGCCATGGTCGAATGGCTGAGGTGAGAGGCCAACTATCTATTTAGTTAATCGGTGGAGGATTCTTTACCTGTGGATCACAGAATTTCTGATTTACTGCACTCAATCACTTTACATTGGAGCACTATTTGGATTTTTCACTTGTGCACTATATGGACTTTCTTCAATATTTAAATTATTATTATATTGTCTTAGATTTTATTTGCGCTGCACTATTTTTTCACTATTTGACTCTGGGACTTTTTATTTGAATTTATCCTGAGTGCTGGCTTGCAATCTTTTGTTTTTTGTGTTTATTATTCCAGCGCTGAATTTTTCTTTATATCACAGGGTTTTTTTAACGTTAGTTAAATTTAGAACCATTTTCTGAAATGTATAAAGTTTGACAAAGAGATTCAAGGTATCCAGCTTGTATTTTAGGCCACAATTCACATTTACACTTAGAGGCAGACTGAATTTTTGTAATACAATTACACAGCCACTGAGCTCTTCACATTTGTCTATTTTTAGATTAAGATCCCTTTTTAGAAGATTTCACCAGTCCTTACAGGAACCCCAACCCAATCCCTGATTAAGGGGGATCCTATGGTACCCAGAGCACATTGGCTATTGCATTTCTACTGGTTGTCACCATACTGTCAAGAATAAAAATATATGGAATTTTGAGATGATCATATTGCACTCTCTTCTTTCTGTTCACCCAAAACTTCTGAAGTTGAGAGGTTTCCATCCAGTGGGATCATCCCCCACTTTCTGTTCTCTGAGCAGCAGAGGCAGATTTTCGGTCAACTTGCATATGAAGCCATTTTTGAATCCAGTGCCTCATTTTTGTCTGATTTTGTCTACATTACACATGCCAACGGGCCTTTTCCTGGATGTCGCACATGTGTAGATGTGCCAAAACCTGTCAGAGTGCAGTCTTATATGTGAGTTTGAATGGGGGATATCGTGCATATTCAGACATGCTGTGGGCCTCTGCCAGGTCCCATAGACCCATTGAATGCCTGTACATATGCCAGATCTCCTTTTAATATGGTAGAACAAATGAACTTCACCTGCAAGAAGACAACACTGCATTCCATGGACTAGTGAGTGTGTTTTTTGTTTTAAAATGTCATACATAGAGAATTGATATGGACTAAAAATTTAATTTATGATACCTAGGGTAGATTTCTCCTTTAAGTTAGCCAATAGAATGTATCCTGGCCTAGCACAGTGTTTTTCAACCTTTGTCAAGGTACCTTTATGAAGAATCTTGAAGGATCCCATTAAACAATGTAAAAAAAACTAAACAAATAGATTAACATAATGCAGCAACATCCACACACAGTATGTAAGACACTCAACGTCAGAGGTGACTTATTCTTACAAAGCAAATACACCATTGCACACTAGTACTGACTAGTATTCCAATGTTTCTCTTCTCTCTCAGTTTCTCTCCATCACTCCATTAAGGTGACCCCAGTGCTAAAGGAGGGGGAAGAAGGAAACAAGGATGCTGTGTAGAGGCCTGACATCCTCTCTATCAACCGATGACATAATTGGTTGTTAGGATACCAGTGGCTGGAAGGTTCTAATGGTGCACAATAAAAACCTGTGGCTTTGTGTAACTGAGCAGTACAATGGCTAAGTGGTTAGCACTTCCACCTAACAGCACTAGGGTCCTTGGTTCAAATCCCAACCATGACATTACCTGTGTAGGTTCACTCCTGCACTACAAAGTAGACATGTGCATTCATTTTCATCCAAATGCATTTTCGTCCGAATATCGTGTATTTTCGTTATCGTTTTAACAAACAAAAACGAATGGGCAGAATCTGAAATCCGAAAGATCCAACATACAAAAATGCTTTGTTTTCGTTGCTACAACAGTTTTATATAGATAGGAGATTCGACATGACGCTGACAATAGCGTTCTGTGTCAATCGAACCTGTGGTCAAATGTGCCTAACCTTAACTCTATTAGTCTAAGATTATTCTACATAGAGAGGAAAGATTCGACATAGAGAAAAGATTTGACATTATAGAGACAGAATTGGGGTAGACCATTCGACATGAACGACGAAGATTTGACGAAGCAGCGAAAAACATACAAACGTTAAATCTGTCATTGAAGGCTTATGGTGATTGTCGAAAGTTCTAAGAAGATTTGACAAGCAGCTAAACTGTACAACGCCGCAATCGTACATTTCCGATCAAATGCTCGGCCCATAGGCTATAAAAGAATTCTAATGTTGGTTGACTAGTAATAATAATTCAGAAATATAATAATTACTAGTGTCATACAACATTAGAATTCTTCTATAGCTTGTAGGCGGAACATTCGGCCGGAAATGTACAATTGTGGCGTCGTACAGTTTTGCTGCTTCTTTTGAATCTTCTTAGAACATTCAACAGATACCATAAGCCTTCAATGACAGATTCAACCTTAATTAATTCGGATTTTTGCATTTTTTAACAAAACAAAATAAATAAAAAACGAATTTCGGGAGTAACTAAATAAATAGATTTTTTCGGACAAAAAGGAAATTCTGAAACAAAATATTTCAGTGTGCACGTGTCTTTTACAAGGACATGCTAGTAAGTTAATTGGCTTCTGTCTAAATTGGCCCTAGAATGGGTATGGAGAGCAAGGGCTGATATGAATGTACGATATATATATAAAGTGCTGTGTAAATCGGCGATGCTATATAGGTACCTGTAATAAATAAAAAGCCAGCTTCATCCAACCGTTGGCTGGTATATAAGTTTTGGGCAATTTTAAGGGATTTTGCCAAGACACCCCTTAGGAAACATGAAGGCCCAGGGTGTCTGGTCACCCTGATTGAAAATGGCTGTTCTATCATACAAATGCCAAAGCCACTTGCGCATCACAAAAATAAAAACAGCATTATAGGTAATCTAGATCATGTGGCTTTACCAGGCTTGTGTTTATTCTGTAATTACATCACTCCCTTATCCATCCAATTTATAATTGGACCTCAGCTGGTATGATAATTTACAAATAGACTTTTATCATTTACACAGGCATCCACCAGAGTCAGCCTTTATGGACTCAGTCAACATCTCAATTAGCTGTAACTCCATTGCCACTGTCTGCGAGGCAGACCCCTGAGATTTTTTTCATTGCACTAATATATTATTATAACATATTATAGTTGAATCCATGGGCTTAACTATATGAGTAATTTAAAACGCATGCTTCTAGCAATTTAACTCCTTATTACAATAGCCTCATTAGGTGGCGGTCAGCAAGAAGTTAAATCGCTCAGAAGCCTAGAAATAAAATCAACCACGTAGTTTAGACTTAGGATAAAGATCCTCGTGTCAAATCTGATTAGTGGAGAAATCTATTGAAAGGCTGAAAACAAATAGCTTGCTTGTATTAATCTGCAGCCAGAAACCTCAAAAAGGTTACATTTTATTTGAACACATCTGACGGTTTGTTTTATTATGCAATCAATGGAGGATTGAAATTTGAATAGTGAAAAGCAAGGTCAAATGTCAGAATGAAAATTGTAGTAATTGTTTGGATTTTAAAGTACCATGGATGTTAGAAGCTTCTTTTTTAGAGTTGCTATTGTGTGTAAAGGCTTTAATCTATTAGCAGCATACGTTTTTTTTACAATTTTGTTAGAACGGAATGTCTTTCAATTAAATGTTCTTAAAATAATGGCGGAGAGAGTGGAAAAGGTGGGCACAGTCGGCACTCTTGACAAGTGCCTATGACAGGCCCAGTGGCTGTATTAACCCCTGCAGCACCTGAAGATTCTGGTGGGGTTTATGTAAGAAAAAGGGGGGAATACAGTTTAAGCCCCCCTTGCCTCATAGGATTGCGGCAGCGGGGGTTTTCTATTTTCCTCTCAGATCAGAAATGGAGGGAAAGGTTCCCATTGGATCCTGGACAGCTGGATATAGGGGTAACTGTAGCTAGGCAGTTCAAGGATTGCTAGCTTATTATTGGGCAACTTTCTCAAGCCTAAAAAGTGTGGGAAGCTTTCCCATTGGACCTTGGCTGCCCGAGATGGTCAGGTGACCACTGTATATGGGCAGCTAAGGGGGTTTCTGTGAGAAATGTTGAAATAAAAAGGGGGATTCAAAGCCCTAAATGCTCAATCACCTCAGTAGCATCATCTGTGGTGTTCCCTCCCGCCCTCCCTTTGTCGCAGGCTTTCAACTTTATTATGTGGCTAGTGTCACCTGTAAAGGGGGACAGTTTTTGTGCATAAGTTAAACAAAATTATGTGTGTTATGTGGGGAGTTTCTCTTTATTTTGATGATACAGCTTGAGCTGTGGTGGCTGAGCTGTTGTTTACATGTTTATTAAAGTTTAACTTATTATTATTTATTTATTAAAGCCAATAATAAAGGCTGTGGCCAAACATTTTTCCAAATAAGGTAGTAGTGGTTTTATTATTTGTGTCAAGTTTGCTGTCTGCTATCCCATGAGGG
The DNA here is from genome assembly GCF_905171775.1 of Rana temporaria. NCBI lineage: Eukaryota > Metazoa > Chordata > Amphibia > Anura > Ranidae > Rana > Rana temporaria. Next base: position 403,204,909 of record NC_053490.1, read on the forward strand.
TGGAAGAGGAGCCAGTGGACTTCATGTTTCTACTAAGACATCAGCCACCTACATAGGGGAGACTTTGCACTGAATATAGGCACCATCCCTTGTGCTGATTTGAAAAAATAAAATAAAATGTAGGCTTTCGATGGCAACAAAAGCTCTTTTTTGTTGCATATGTGGGGCAGTACATTGTAAATAGATTTAAACTGTTATGAACCTGATGAGCCTATGTATCAACAATTTAAAGTGTATGTATAGCCACATTTGTTGGGATTATGTGAGGAAAGGTTAGAAGTTAGAGCAGTAAAGTGAGTAAAAATCTTCCAAAGGTAAGGCCTATCGCTCCATTCCCCCCATTAACACGGAGAACACGGTGATTATTGCTAGCAGCTATAAAAGCCGCCAGTGAAGATCACATGTAAAATCTGGCAGACTGGATGTACCCAAGTTGGTCAATTGAACTTGGGTACATTTAGCCTGCCCATACATGGTTCAAATCTTAGCCAATTCCTACTGAACCACCCTAGATCCTAACCATCTAAGGCCGGCTTAAGGCACATTTCCCTCTTAGACAATTGTCACTGGAACAGGGATCCCTATTGGAGGATTTCTCCTTTACTTTCAGGTGACAGATTAAATATTTTGGATTAGCCCTTTTTTCTATCCCTTTAACATTGGTCATCAGGACAATTAAAGAGGGTGACTCTACAAAGATAGCAATACAAAGAGAGATTTTTAACCCTTCTATAATCTATCCAAAACAAATAAAAGTAATGAAGTTTTGGGGGATGCATATATGTTATTCAATTACACTACATCTAAGAGACTATAGCTGTTAAGTCATACAATAAATTATCACATAATACCAATTATTCTGTGACAAATGTGACATTGTAGTCATGCATAGGGAGTAAATGACGGCACCAGGTAGGTGCTGGCCAATAGAAAGGCATTATGAAATCACGGGATAGCTCATAATTGTTCACTGCTGTATAATCATAGATACGTTGGTACCAATCGCACTGTCCTGTGAGGTAAATTCACTCAACATGCACTCTAGATCCCTGGTGCCTGCAACCTGTGTCCCATTATTATGCTGCCCTCAGACCACAGCAGTAAATAGACAGTGTTTTCCATTACTAGATGCCTAAGTTCCAATGAAAGAAATTATTAATTAGAATGGCTGCTTCGAGGTCATTAGAACACAATAACGCCTCAGTGCTCACTCCATCTCACATCCAAATGTACATTTGTAATGCTTAAAGTGATGCTGCTCTCCTCAAGCAGGGAAACTTCAAACACTGTAACAAAACACAAAATTGGCAAGCGCCTAGTGCGTTATCAGCAACAGTATTTTTTCTTTTTTTAAAAGGTCAAAAACATACTCACAGACATGGGAAGATAACAGCATATCACGTCACAACCCTAGCATAGGTGATGTCTAAATCACTGTGGTTGGAAAGCTGACACGTTTTGGGAGACAAGCCCCCTTCCTCTGTGTTTTAAAACACTTTTAAAAAAAAGTTTCTTGCTTTTTGGTACTGTCTATGTCTTTTTCTCTTTTTATGTATTTTTTTAATTTAATCTTTTACAATGGATTTAGCTAAAAGCAGATTTTAGTAAGTACCGAAAATATCAATTGATCCTGTAACAAATGCAGTGTTCTTGTAATGTCCCATGAGCTGAAAAGAAAGCAAAAACAATGTTATCTTTCTTTCGTAAACATCTAATCCTCTCAATCCACTGAGTAATGGAGATGATCAAAGGCAGACATGATCAAATTACAGTCTGTGTGGCAACTATGGCTGCACAGTGGAGGAGTATCCATAAAGCACCATAAAAATGTGTTATATTTTGTAGGATTATCAGGCAAAAAAAAAAGGAAAAAACAAAACAGATGTGGCCACTACACCTAAGGACTGTCAAACTGCAATATACAATTTTTTTGTTGGTGTAGATACACTTTAACAGCTACTGGTCTCGAGGATGTATATCATCTACAATACTGGCTTTCCTCGTAGAATGACTGCTAGCACTCAAATATTACCAGCTTGGGCTACTAATTTTTAGGTCTGTTACCCCACAGAATTTGTAACCAGCAGATGGAGAAAGTAGGTTACTGCTAAATTGTTTTTTATAGCTCTTTTATAGGTTTTACAGCTTTTTATTTTCTTAGTTAATGTGCAAAGTTGTAAACATTCTGTTGGGCAGCCAGAGAAAAAGGCTCACTCAGTGACATACCTGCCTTGCAAGTGTAAGATAGTTAGAAAGCCCCAAAGTGTCATGTCTATGTAAAGCCCCCTGTGTGTTATATTTATAGCAATCCCTTAGCATTCACTAAAATGCGAATATGGATTTACTTAGCTCTAGCTATAAAGCTGTAATGATGAGCCATGTGAACTGCTGACTCGTATGTGGGAAGACATGTTTTTTTCAGTGCCTTATATCAAGTATATTTTTTTAATACCCCTCTCTTGCCATTTTAGTGAATGACTAGGGATTGAAATAAGAATATTATATCAGGGATCTACATAAATATAGCACTTTAGGGATTTGAACTAGTGACCTTTTTTTCAGAAGCCAGATGTGTTGCTGATGGAGCTACAACAGCATCACACATTTCAACAGAAAGCCATAATACAGCATCTCTACGAAAGAAAGAGCTGTCTGTCACGCAAAGTAAACCCTTTTTTTTCCAGTTTTAAGTCACTGTAGCTTCCTTGTGGTATTATGGCAGAAAGAGGTGCATTTAAAAAAAAAAAAAAAATGCACAGCAATTTGCCCAGTGGAAGTGCATGTACGTTCATTCCTGGGAATGGTATTAGGCTATTTTCTTGGCTAGAGGAATGTTTTTCATTGATTTAAAACAGAATATTTTACAATTCCTATTATACTTAGCACCATCTAATGGTGAAATACAGGAGATTCTGTTTTAAATCAATAAAAAGGCATTCCATCCAGCACAGCAAATAATGTAATAACATCAGTTTTTTTTCCCCCATTTGCACAGAATGAATGTACATGCAGTGTTATGTGAATATTTATAAATACACCCTTAAAGGAGTTGTAAAGCCAGGTTTTTTATCTTAATACATTCTATGCATTAAGATAAAAAACCTTCTGTGTGTAGCAGCCCCCACAGCATCTCCCTAATTACCTACCTGAGACCCTAGCGATGTCCACGATCCCCTCAACCATCCAGGACACTCCTCCTGATTAGCTGAGACAGAGCAGTGGCACCCCTGGCTCCCGTGGCTGTCTATCAAAGTCACTTAGCCAATCAGGGGAGAGGGGGGGAGTGGTCAGGTCGGGCTCCATGTCTAAATGGATACACTGAGCTCTGACTCGGCTTGGGTGCCCCCTGTAGCAAACTGCTGGCTGAGGGGCACTAAAACGAGGGAGGGGTTAGGAGCAACAAAGAGGGACCCAAAAAGAGGAGGATCAAGGCTGCTCTGTGCAAAACCAACTGCACAGAGGAAGTAAGTATAGCATGTTTGTTATTTTAAAAAAAACAAGCCTTTACAATCACTTTAAGAGTGTTGTGTTGTGCTCTCCTTGCCTGCACCTGCCTACAGGAAAAAAACACTCTATATAATAAAGTGCCCCCCCCCGCATGTCATTATATTATGGGCATACAGTGCCTCAAAGTTCCTTTCTCTCCAGCATTCCAGCTCACTGTCACTTACAGGGCCTGATGTGCTGCCACTGCTGGTCTCCAGGTCAGTCAAAAAGAAAACAGCATAAAAGGGAAGGATAAAGAAATGGGGCCATATACTAGAGAAAGTAAGTAAGTCTAGCAGTCAATGGTGCTTAAGGCAGTTGGAATGCTGTGTAGCATGCCACCTGGTCGCTGAAAATTGTAAATATGAAATATTTATATGTAATATTTATTTAGCAGCTTTTAAAATAAATGAACAGATTAAATAATAAAAAAAAAACATTAATTTTATTTTTATTTAAGTCAAGAAAAAAAATAAAAAAAAATACCATAAATTCTTCTAAAGCCTCGTAAACACGACCGAGAAACTCGACGGGCGAAACACATAGTTTTGCTCATCGAGTTCCATGTTAGGCTGTCGAGGATCTCGGCGAGACAAATTTTCCCATTCCCGTCGAGGAAAAAGAAGACATGCTCTCTTTTTGGCTCGACGAGATCCTCGACAGTTTCCTGGTCGAAAAGTGTACACACGACCGGTTTCCTCGGCAAAAAAAAAAAAACAGCAAGTTTCTTGCTGGTTTTTGCCGAGAAACTCGGTCGTGTGTACGAGGCCTTAGAGTGGATCTTGAGGGCATTTGATAATGTTATTATACTATGCCAGCATAGTGTTTTTTTTACTGGTCAGTTGTAATACATTAGTGAAGTGAGTTTAGATATTTCACCTGCGTGAAGAAAAACAGAAGCTGAGACGAATCCAAGGCTATCTTTTACAATGCTTGTGCTGTTTTGAAGGGTCCTACTTTTCTGTGTAATGAAGATTAACAATAATGTAAAATGTTATAGCAAGGGAATAATCGTTTTTTCATTGTGATGTGCTGTCTGCTTTATTCATTATAACAAATCATGTGGATAGTATTAAAAACAGAGATTGATCAAGAGCAAATCCCACACAGGGGCTTTAGCTAATAAACCTAATATATGCAGTTAAAAAATACCTACTGTATATCTTGCATTAGGATAAACTGTCCTAGGTTAAGATAGAAACTGTGGTCGATTTACTAAATAAGTGGTGTGCAGATATATTTACTTCCAAAAACCCAATTCAATTCAAGGGATTTTTCATTGAAATTGCACATACCTGAATGGCATGAACCTAATTGGGTTTCAAATTGAGGTTATGGTGAAATACACACCAATTATGGCCAAGCATTTTGTTTGATTTTCTCCCTCCTTTCCCAAACAATGCTCAGAGATAGGAACTTAAACGATACGTTCACCTTTAAAAAACAAAACAAAATAATAAATAAAATGTACATTTTTTTTTTGTAGGAGTCTGGAAAGCTTTGCACCAGCAATCAGCAGATTGCGAATGCAATGCAGGGCTCCTGTAGACTGTCAGTGTAAGCTGTCTGCTCATTCCCTTTATGGGCAGGCAGTTACACAATGACAGGAAGAATCAATGAACTACCTAGAGCGCTCAACATTGCCCTGGTAGTTCATTGAGAACCACAAGCTGTCAGCCGTAAAGCAAGTTGGTACTTATAGTACATTCATTCACAGAACTCTGTGAATGAATGACGCTGGAATGTGGGCAGAACCCCACATGGCCGTAGACTTTTCAAACAGTGACAGTGGGTGCAGGGAGAAGATCCCCGAACCACTGTCAAAGGAGGGGGGGAATTGGGGAGTAGCTGCAGTAGTGTGGACATGTTAAATGTTCCACCCCAAGAATGGGTGGAACATGTAAAATGTTCCTAAAGGTGAATTTATCTTTTAAAGAGCCCTTGTTCAAAAATATTAATTTGAGAAAAAAATCTTTCCAAAATATCATTTACATTGTATTATTATTTAAATTACCTGAAAAAGCCCACCTTTGTGTAGACACCAAAAAAATGAGATTGATGATAGGCACTGCCATCTTGAATGTGATTCCAGCAGCCCCAACAGAGCTGTCACTCTATGGTATTTTCCTTTGCCCCTCCAAAAGATGATCTGGGAGGCATGATGATGGTGATTCAGCACAGAAAGTGCAGAAAAAAATCGCAATAAGCGACTGGTTTGCGCAAAAGTTATAGCGCCTACAAAATAGGGGACAGAATTTTTATTTTATTTTATTATTATTTGTGTACTAGTAATGGCGGCAATCTGCGATTTTGATTGGGACTGCGACCTTATGGCGGACACATCGGACACTTTTGACACATTTTTGGGACCATTCGCATTTATACAGCGATAAGTGCTGTAAATATGCACTAATTTCTGTATAAATGTGACTGGCAGGGAACGGGTTAACACTAGGGGGCGAGTAAGGGGTTAAATGTGTACCCTGCATGGTGTTTCTAACTGTAGGGGGAGGTGACTGACTGGGGGAGGTGACCGATCTGTGTCCCTATGTACAAGGGACACAGCATCAGTCTCCTCTCTCCCTGACAGGACGCGGATCTGTGTGTTTACACACACAGATCCACATCCTCGTCTGTGTAACCGCCGTTTGCGTGTGCTAGGCGGACATCGCGGCCACCAGGCACGAGCATCGGCATCTCAGTGATGCAGTGGGCGCGCACCCCCCAGTGGCCGGAGGAGCCGAGGACGTCCAAAGATGTCCTCCCGGCAATTGAGAGCCACCTTGTGACCGTCTTTAGACAATAGGCAGGATCTCAAGTGGTTAAACTGACACTTGCGCAGTCGTGCGATGCTATACCCAAACGAAATTGATATAAATACAACAAACAAAAGTCACTGCCCCTACCTATGACTGGTCCATACAATAAGAAGCGCTGGAAATGGCGCATATGCATACAAAAACATGGAATATCCAGGCTCAACCTTACCTTACACATGCATTTGCAAATGTGTGCAACTAAACCTCTGTTTTTAACGCACACTGTTAGACAGGTGAATTTGGTTGGTTTCTAAAAGGTCGGAAAGTTTGAGCCTGGATATTCCATGTTATTCAAACAAAATTGATGTCCTTTTTTTCCCACAAATAGAGCTTTCTTTTAGTGGTATTTGATCACCTCTGCAGTTTTTATTTTTGCACTATAAACAAAAAAAGAGTGACAATTTTGAAAAAATATATATATATGTTATACTTTTTGCTATAATAAAAATCCCCCAAAATTAAAAATGTCTTCATCAGTTTAGGCAGATATATATTCTTTTACATATTTTTGGTAAAAAATCGCAATAAGCGTATATTGATTGGTTTCCGGAAATGTTATAGCGTCTACAAAATAGGGAATAGATTTATGGCATTTTTTATGCCATGTTTATTTTTATTTTTTTTACTAGTAATGGCGTCAATCTGAGATTTTTAGCAGGACTGCTAACTTTTGGTGGACAGATCAGACACTTTCGACAAGTTTTTGGGACCATTGACATTTATACAGCAATCAGTGCTATAAAAATGCACGGATTACCATGTAAATGTCATTGGAATGGAAGGGGTTAACACTAGGGGGCGATCAAGGGGTTAAATGTGTTCCCTCATGTGTGTTTCTAACTGTATGGGGATGGGACTGACTAGAGGAGGAGACATATCGCTGTTCCTGATTAGTAGGAACAGGCGATCTGTCTCTCCCCACCTGACACACACACATCCCCGTTTTGGCTCTCGTGCCCGTGATCGCGCGTGGCTGGAGGACATCACGGGTGCACGCATTGGGTCCCCTGCCGTGCAGCGGGCATGTGTGCGTGCCTGCTATAGCTATTTAAAGGCCCGACGTACAGCATCAGCGATTCGCAGGAAGGAGACGACCTGCCGCACCATAATGACGGTGGCTGATCGGCAAGTGGTTAAGACTTCTGCATTGCAGTACTGTGCACTTCAATGCCCGTTTTACTGCACAGGGTGTGGTAACGCATTTGTGTCATTGCCTTAGAATGTCACCCTAAAGCACAACAGTAGTAAGCAAATGACATGCCTTGTGTCATGGTGCTCTGAGTTCAAAAAGGGTCAAGTCCATTTCTTCATGTATTAAGGTGCACTTCTATCCCATTGAAAATGAATAAGCTGCCTTAATGTAGTATGGATCATGGTCATAATAAAAGGTATAGCGCTTAATTGTTCTGTAAATAAACTTTCTCCTAAAGATGTTCTTTAATACTAAAGGTAAGCTTACACTGCTAACATAGGCAATTAGTGTTTACTCTGCTGCTCTTCGATTTTCTAAACAAATAAGCTCTTCTCACATCAGCTAGTTTACGCCTAGTTATCTGAATGCTGATTATTATTATTATTATTATTATACAGGATTTATATAGCACCAACAGTTTGTGCAGCACTTTACAACATGAGGGCAGACAGTACAGTTAGGCCCCTTTCACACGGGGCGGTTTAGTAATGATCCGCCCCGTGAACCTCCGCTTGCTCAGCAGGGATCGCTCCGTTGATCCCCGCTGAGCCGGCGGATGACAGGGCGGTCCCCGCACACTGTGCAGGGACCGCCCTGTCTTTTCTCCGCTCTCCCCTATGGAGGGATCGGATGAACATGGACAGTCTGTCCATGTTCACCCGATCCGATACGCCATACAGATGGAAAAGTAGGTTTTTCCTCCGTCACACTTTGGCAGATCGGAGCGGGTCGGATATCAGCGGGCATGTCATCGCTGACATCCGCGGCTCCATAGAGGAGCACGAAGTGCCCCCGTTCAGGTCCGCAAAAAAAAAACGACAGGCGGACCTGAACAGGCCGCCCGTGTGAAAGAGCCCTTACAATACAATTCAATACAGAAGGAATCAGAGAGCCCTGCTCGTTAGAGCTTACAATATAGAAGGGAGGGTCTAGTGATACAAAAGGTAATAACTGTGGGGGGTTAGACCGTGTGTCCGTTTACATCCGTTTTTCCTTTGCCAAAATCGTTAATTGTTTTTAATAAAATAAGAGAGAACAACCTGAATTTTACAAGGATTGTGGCACATATTCAAAGGATTACAAACTAATTGCTTCAATTGGAAAGAGACAAATAAAAATTAAAACGCAATATCGAACTATATAAGCATCAAATGTCTACATCCGTTTCTCATCCATTCCATTTTTTTAACTAAGCATTTATAGGGCTTTGATCCGTAAAAAAAAAAATGGATGCTGATGGATGCGGAAAGGATGACCATTCGTTAACAAAAAAATTTCGGTAGAGATACATAGATGACGTTTTTCATTTGTCAATGGATGGATGAAAAACAGACAAACAGACAAACGGAATGCCTATGTGAAAGGGGCTTTAGGTGTTCTCTTCTCCCTTAAAGTTTATGTAATCGTCCTTGAACTTCTTAAGCTGTGTAGCTGTTGCTTCATAAAAGAAGACAAACCTTTCATTAACTTTACCTTCTATGCCCAATATGTAATCCACTTTAACCACTTAAGGATCCATTCACGCCAATATACGTCGGTAGAATGGCACGGCTGGGCACAATCACCTGTACCTGTACGTGTCTCTTTAAGCCCAGCCGTGGGGTCGCGAGCGCACCGCCGGCAGCGCGCTCGCGACCCGGTCCGAAGCTCCGTGACCGACCCGCGATGGGTCACCGGAGCTGAGGAACTGGGAGAGGTGTGTGTAAACACACCTTCCCCGTTCTTCATTGTGGCAATGTCAGTGATCGTCTGTTCCCTGATATAGGGAAAGACGATCACTGATGTCACACATCCACCCCCACCCCCCCCCACAGTTAGAAACTCATATGAGGTCACACTTAACCCCTACAGTGCCCCCTAGTGGTTAACTCCTAAACTGCAATTTGTCATTTTCACAGTAATCAGTGCATTTTTATAGCACTTTTCGCTGTGAAAATGACAATGGTCCCAAAAATGTGTCAAAATTGTCCGATGTGTCCGCCATAATGTCGCAGTCGAGAAAAAAATCGCTGATCGCCACCATTAGTAGTAAAAAAAATATTAATAAAAATGCAATAAAACTATCCCCTATTTTGTAAACGCTATAAATTTTGCGCAAACCAATCGATAAATGCTTTTTGCAATTTTTTTACCAAAAATAGGTAGAAGAATACGTATCGGCCTAAACTGAGGAAACACATTTTTTTTATATATTTTTGGGGGATATTTATTATAGCAAAAAGCAAAAAATATTGATTTTTTTTAAAAATTGTCGCTCTATTTTTGTTTATAGCGCAAAAAATAAAAACCACAGAGGTAATCAAATACCACCAAAAGAAAGCTCTATTTCTGGGAAAAAAAGACGGCAGTTTTGTTTGGGAGCCCCATCGCATGACCGCGCAACTGTCAGTTAAAGCGACGCAGTGCCGAATTGCAAAAAGGGGCAAGGTCCTTAACCTGCATAATGGTCTGGGTCTTAAGTGATTGAACAGTACAAGGAGTAGGATATTTTAATGGTATTGTAATTGTCTTTCAGTCAACTAACACAACTAACAGTTTTACAGAGAAAATATTTATTTTTAATTATTCAAAAATTGTGTTTTAACGTTTTATGTTTTTTTTTTAACAAATATTGTATAATTAACAGCACACGATGCAGATCAAATACTTGATCGGAATATATTATTTAATGTTCTGTATAATATATGTTTTGTCATGCTGTGTTTTATCTATGGCATTGTGAATCTGTCATTTGGCTCTCTATTTCACTTACCAAGATGATCCTTTTACAGTACAGGCCAGATTTATAATATCATTTAACTACTCCCTGAACTATTTTCATATTTCTTGTAGAAAATAAAATATAGAAATTAAAAACAGCACAGACGTATAAAATAGGGGACTTGAAGGAAGGGGAGCAAAATAAAGCTATGTAATCCGGACAGGGAAAGGAAAAGCAATATGAGGAGGAAGAAGCAAAACAGCAGGATAGGAAAAGACTTGTAAAATCTGCTATATGTCATATTGGCTAAGTGCTGAATTTTAATTATTACCATCCTTTTTCTTTATGGCTAGTCATAACCTTCTACTCTCTGCTGCTTGGAGGGCAGTTTATGTAAAAGGAATCAGTCCAATTTATCATTTCAACATTGGTTTTGTGCATGATTTCTAAAGTGCATGCCAATATAGAAGGAATGGTTAAAATGATGAATGTGGGAGACTATCGTCTGCTTTACAAATTATCTCAGTAGGGCTCAAGTTGTTTTTACTTAAACTGCACTCTTTTCCACTGTGGAACCTTCAGGTTATTCAAGGTTATTAAAACAAGAAAAAAGGAATTTATATGTTTGTTTTGCCAAGTTATTTTACAATAATAAGTCATTAAAAGTGACAGTTGTGAGACTAATTTCTTTATTTATGTAGTACCCAAATTGAATTTGTTTCATCAAGTGGATTAGCACATTATTTCATCCATTTATTTTCTGTATTTTATTTTGCTGCAATTCTGCTTTAATGCTTTTTATATCGAATGATATTGTTCATTTGTTGTCTATTAATATGCTATTTGCTATTGACTACTGAAATTCTGAAAGTCATTATTGTAGCAAATTTTTATGGTAATGAAAATTAATTCTTCTTTTACAAAAACAAATAGAATATACAGATATGTTTTCATACGTTATTTTGGAGTAGAGATGGGCTTGAAGATTTGAGCACTAACTATATCCCAGTTGGAATGGCCCCCCAATAGACGTCGGTCCTCTGTTGTGTCCAGTGGCAGCTAGTGCTCCATCCTCCCCCGTTACTCCAGCCCGCCACCCCACACTAACCCCCCAGTCACTTAAGCCCACCACTGTACAACATACCCACACACTCCAGTCGCCGCCCCCCCATCAGCCCTGCACTTACCCCATGCAGGTCACAGAGGTGGCGGAGGCTTCCCCCCTCCGTCTCCTCCGTGTCCCAGCTGTTGCTTCTCCTCCCAAACAATTGGGTCTTCAGACTCCTGGCCAGCGAGTTCTTAGGACTCCCGGCCAATGGGGTCTCAGGACCCGTTTCCTGATTGGCCGGGAGGAGGAACAGAAAGACATTAGTGAATATTGATTCTCTAATGTCACACAACAGGGTGGGCTCAGGGTGCAGTGCTCTGTGCCCTGATCCCACCCTTTTTTTAAGCCAATTAGAGCCTCTGGCTTTAATCATGTGCTTAAAAAAACATTGGAATCCATGCGCATGGATTAGGGGGGAGGTGCCCCTGTGCCCCTAATGAGTGGCCGTCACAGGTTGTGTCATTAGGTCAGGTGCAAGGCCAAAGCTTTTCAAAAGGTGGACAGGCAACAAACAAAATTTTTTTTAGTAGGAAAGGTCAAAATTTCCACTACATTTATTTTTCTGTCTGTGCCATCCAGACATAAAATTACAGCCATGGATGTCAGTGAGACAAATCATTTCCATAATTTCTAAGCTACATAGGTTCCATGGGTAATAAAATGCAGTTAATGCATTGCTTACATTTTATATAGAAATTGTGTTAATGATGTTTGAGTAGTTAAAGAAATAATTTGGCAACCATGCCTATAGGAGCCATATGACCAAAGGCTGGATAAAAAGTATAACCGTTTCCTGTAATTTCAGTTCTGTGCCCTTTGTCCTGCCAGGGAGTGAATAGGGTATTGACATCAAGTGCATGCAGATACTGCAAGTCCTACTGGGCATCATTCAACCCAGAAGACTGAAAACATTTGGTGGCATAAATAAGTACTGTGGGGAACAGCTCAAGATTTAAATTGAATATCACAAAAAAGTTTATTTTATTTTAATGAGCTAGCCTTTTTTTCTTCTTTAAGCATGCAGGGCAATCATAATATAAAAGATATATACTACTATTTAAAGTGCAGATGGTCAGACATGGCAACTAATCACCCTAAAATAGTTTGAGTTGTATATAATAATCCAAACGTATGTTACAATGGTATGTCCACTTACAATCATTTCTCTAAAGACAATTTGTTAAATATTCAAAGACTCCTAGTCCAAGTTTTCCAAAAGTTAATCTGTTGCATTAATGTCAATGTGAAGGCTGTGCATGCAAATTCTTTATCTCTTTTTGTACTTTATGTTAGGATAGATGTTGAGATTTTATCTTAATATTAGGTTGTTTTGGCTGTGTTTGTTTTACTTCATTATTGTAACATGAAAATACCTCTAAAGAACAGAAGACATTTTGGAACAAAAGGAAACAATTAACATGCAGACTGAACTGTTCCAATGCAGGTAGCCTCTTGGCAAATTTACAGCGCGTCTGTTGACTGACACGTAGGTTGACAGGCTTAACAACAGAGCCTCAGTTGTGCACGACCCTCAATGTAAATTCCATATTTTGTTACTCAATACCATGATAAAATCACCTAAGGGAAATCATACAATCTTCCCATGATAAAGTACAGGAAGAAGGGAAGCTCGCAACATCTGTTTTTAGTAATAACACTGGTATTTTTTCATTTCTAGCACATCAGCAAATTATACAAGCCACGTGTTTTGTTGAAATATTTACATTGCCCAAAAACTATTTTGAGATTTTTTTTTGCAAACTGATCAAATGGAATCGGAAAAAATTGAAGAAAGGTCCACCAGTTTTTTTTAAAATAACAATCAATACAAATATACAGTAGAATTCTGCATTTTATGGTTTCCATTTATTTAGGAAGACCTCCATCCCCAAAATTATAACCGTTTATAAATGAGCAAGCATACTCAGGCTGCTTTATTAGATTTCCACCTAACTTACTTTCATATAAAATATCAAAAAATTATGATTTAAAAAATATATGCATGGAAACGTAGCTGTATATTCTTTTAGTTTATACATTTTCCCCGACATCTATATTACAGTGAACATCCTCCTCTAGCCATTATTAAATATAAGATAAATGGGGGTGGGACATGGGAAAAGGTGGTATCATCATGACAGCTAATGTGTATATGGTTGTCTAGTTAATTTATCAATTCAGCAATGCTTAGTTATTTGACCTTGCTATGGTAGGCCTTGTGTGCCTGCAGTAGTGGGCACTTTTATACACAAAAACTACTTGTGTCATTTTCCCATAAGTATGGGTATATCAAGTTATGAGATTTTATTGTGTGTATGTATGTGTGTGTGAGAGAGACTTTTTTTAATTGTTGTTGTTGTATTGTTTTTCTGAATCAACGTCCAAGTTTTAGCAATTCCTCCAATATTCTGTCTATGTCAGTTGTCTTGCCATGTTTTTATTATGCCCCATTTTCCTATGTTAATGTGATTTTCAGTCTCTCCAAAGAGTTCCAGTGGGTCTCAAATTATTTTTTTTCTCTGCAGAAAGATATCTGTCAGCCTTTTTTTGCATGGAGAAATCTGTTTGCATCATGTTTCTCACTCACAATAGTACATATCACGTGAAATTGGCCAACATTTTCTTTACATATAGATTTCCTAAGCTCCAATAAAAAATCCAGGTCATTTATTTGCCTTAGTTGTACCATTGAGAAGTCATTTATTGTTTTCATTTTGCTTGTTTCCTTAATATGGAAGGCTGGGTGCCATGTCTTCAGCTCATTCTCTTGCACTTTATGTCATACACATTTTCTGCAGTTCTGGAGTACTGCAAATAAGACCTGATATCCTCATTTGTATTCTCTAGCTTTTGCCCCTTACTTATGCTGCTGGAGACATGTATACTTACCCAAATGTGCAGGTTGAATAGAAGGCGAATATAACTAGCCTTCCATGTCACTAACAAAAATGTCCCTAGGTTTTTCCAATATATTGTTTTTTTTTTCATAATGGGGTGCAAGTACCAACTTGGAGAAGGAAAGTTGAGTGCTAGCCAGTACCCCTTCTTCTATTGGGCCGCATTATAATTCTTAATTATGATGGGAAGGCTTATTAACAGTAGTGAGGCACTAGTCTCAGAATTTTCTTCTCCAGGTTGGTAGGTGTACAGTAGAGTTGCCTTGGACCCTAAAACCCGGGGGAACTCTGACATGCAAATACTGAATCAACTTGGATTAGGAAGGTTGAGAATTGGCCAACCCCTTTTGTCTCACTTTTACCTTACTGTATAGCAGAACTTACACAATTACACAGGAAAATGCAACACACAAAGAGCCCATCATTTGTGCTGAATTGCTCAAGGAATATGCTGACTGCAGAAAATTAAAATCAAGTCTACTGCCATGCCAGAGAAGGCCATGCTGTGTAAACCATAGGACTGGATGGACAGACATATACGGAATTTGTTTTACCTGGAGTTTAGCTTTGGGTCCTGCAGGGTATTAATTGAGACAGCAAGAGAAGGGCATGGGAAATTGCTTTATCTATTGTAGTAGGTGCTGTGTGGTTAAAAATGGGAGCAAAGGCTTACGGTGTGGCTTAAACTCCCCTTTTATCTAAGTTAGTAAAATGATACAGAAACATGTTTACTGATGGTTATAATAAAAAAACAGAGCCTAAATATTGAAAATGAAACAGTGACCTAAATAAGCTCACAAAAACTATCCATCATAATTAGCCATTGACAGCTTGAAATAACACACCTTACAATCGTATGACACAATCATGGCCCGTGTGGCATTCTGTTATATTTTTTTTATTTTATTTGTAGATATATCTCTACTGAATTGAGGATGTTACTATTCTGCCATCATTAAACATTCTGTTTGCTATAGAGATTAGTGACCCCATCTCTTCTGGGTCACAAGACATTAATATAAAATTGAATCAGCTTGGGGTCACTTGAAATCCAGAAGCCCCGAACAATATCTCACATTTTATGACCCGAGTCTATTGTCAGAAAATGTATTTCACATGTGAATAACATTTAGTAATAAGAGCTTTCATGCTGTAAAATATCTCATCAGAACAAAAGAGATGATAACCTCTGCATGGGAAAATCATGTGCTTTAAACAGATAACTCTACCACAACGACATTGTAAAGTAAAGTACAATTGTGTGCGTCCTTGCTTTGTACTCTATTATTATAAAAACATAAAATTGAAGGCTTTAAGGAGAAATGTATCTGAACAACCCAACATTATCACCATTGTGCTTATGACAGAATTTGAAGACTATTTCAAAAGCCTTGTGTGCATTATATTTTCTTTTGCGGGTTTGTTTCTAAGCACATTGTGTTTTATAGTTTGTTATTCCAGTACTGTAAAAGGAAACCTGTGCTGGGAAAAATATGTTTAATGCCATTCTGACCTCCTTTAAAAATGGTAGTTTCTTGGTCTCCCCATTGTTATCTTCATTAAGTTGGCAGTAATGTTTAATTGCTCCCAATTTTATCACCTAAGCAACCTTATACTGCATTGGTTTCTAATACTCATGGTATATTGCTCTGGAATGTGTTTTTTTTTTATTCTTTTATTTTCTCTGTATTCATCTTTGTACAATTTGAAAAATTGTACAAAAAGAAACAGTTATACAAAAAATTGTCAGTTTCTAGGTTGTAATATTGATCCAAGAATTTTCAAGTTCACTCTTATACTACTTGTGTCATGCTTGTCTTGGGTCAGTAAATGAAGAAGAGATCAGTAGTTATAGTGTTTTTGGAGAACTCACAGTGCTATTTCTGAGCAGGACTTTTAGATTGCCTCTGGCCAAGACTACAGCTTCTATTAATTTAATGATGAACTTTCAGCATACAGCTTTCCTCCATCAGAACTACATTACCCTGCACACAGTGCAAAAATGGGGACAAATTAGGAGTATGAACTTATTTTTTTCTCTTTAGGATGCTTCTGTATTTGTCCTGTCCCTTTACTTATTGGTCCAGAGACACAGTAGTAGAGATCTCTTGAAAGCCATAGGATAATGCCTTTAACCACTTGCCTACTGTGCACATACACCCCCTTCTTGCCCAGATGAGATTTTAGCTTCCGGCACTGCGTCGCTTTAACTGACAATTGCGCGGTCATGCGACGTGGCTCCCAAACAAAATTAACGTCCTTTTTTTCCCCACAAATAGAGCTTTCTTTTGGTGGTATTTGATCGCTTGTGCCGTTTTTATTTTTTGGGCTATAAACAAAAAAAGAGCGTACATTTTGAAAAAAAACCACAATATTTTTTACTTTTTGCTATAATAAATATCCCATTTAAAAAAAAAATAAAAAAATGTTCTCAGTTTAGGCCGATACGTATTCTTCTACATATTTTTGGTAAAAAAAAAATCGCAATAACCTGCTTTGCGCAAAAGTTATATTGCCTACAAAATAGGGGACATAATGATTTTTTTTTTTTATTTTTTTTACTAGTAATGGCGGGGATCTGCGGTTTTTTCGGGACTGCGACATTATAGCGGACACATCGGACACTTTTGACACATTTTTGGAACCATTCACATTTATACAGTGAACAGTGCTATAAATATGCATTGATTACTGTATAAATGTGAGTGGCAGGGAAGGGGTTAACCACTATGGGGCGGGGAAGGGGTTAAATGTGTATCCTGGGTGTGTTCTAACTGTGGGGGGTGACTGGGGGAGGTGACCGATCTGTGTCCCTATGTACAAGAGACACAGATCGGTCTCCTCTCTCCCTAACAGGACATGGAGCTCTGTGTTTACACACGGAGCTCCACGTCCCTGCACAGTTACTGGGTAAACACGGGTGTGTTCCCAGTGACGCGACAGGTGTGCGCGCACGCCGCCAGCTGCACGCGGGCACGCTCTACAGACTTTAAAAGACAGGACATCATATGACGTCCTGTCGGAACAATAGAGCATTCTGCCCGACGTCATTTGACGGCGGGCAGATGTTAGGTGGTTAAGCTTAACACACGTACAAATCAACCTGTACAATCGCCTATAGAGGTACAAGGACCTGCATGATTGGATACAAATAGTTTAGGTAGGGCCGCATAGTTTTGGTAAATCTAAGGTTGATAGTAGACATGTGCATTCGTTTTCGCCCGAATGCATTTTCGTCCAAATTTCTACTATTTTCGTTATTGTTTTAACAGATCAAAACGAATGCGCCGAATCCAAAATTGGAAAGATCCGACATAAAAAAATGCTTTATTTTTGTTTTCGTTGCTACAACAGTTTGATATAGATAGGAGATTCGACATGACACTGACAATAGCGATCTGTGTCTATCGAACCTGTGGTCGAATGTGCCTAACCTTAACTCTATTAGTCCAAGATTATTCGACATAGAGAGAAAAGACTGGACATAGAGATAAAAGATTCGACATTATAGAGACAGTGTTGGGGTAGACCATCCGACACGAACAACGAAGGTTCGACGAAGTCAAGAAAAACATACAAAGGTCGATCTGTCATTGAAGGCTTATGGTGTCTGTTGAAAGTTCTAAGAAGATTCGACGAAGCAGCTAAACTGTACAATGCCGCAATCGTACATTTCCGGTCAGATGCTCTTCCCATAGGCTATAGAAGAATTTGAATGTTAGTTGACTAGTAATAATAATTTATAAATATATTTATTACTAGTGCCATACAACATTATAATTCTTCTATAGCTTGTAGGTGGAACATTCGACTGGAAATGTACGATCGTGGTGTCGTACAGTTTAGCTGCTCCGTCGAATCTTCTTAGAACATTCGACAGACACCATAAGCCTTCAATGAAAGAGTCAATCTTAATTAATTCGGATTTTCGGATGAATGAATACTTTAACGAAACAAAATAAATAAAAACGAATTTCGGGAGTAACTAAATACATTTATTTTTCACACGAAAATGAAATTCCGAAACTAAATATTTCAGTGTGCACATGTCTAGTGGATAGTACAAAGATTGTACTGTATAATCAGATTGTAACATGTATGGTGACCCATAGATACATTTTGTTCCTGTGACAATCTTAAAATGTTGAATCTTCCAACGCTTTCTGTACCGGAGATAATGGTCACTAGAATTCATAGAGAGGGTGACACATAAAGCATTAAAAACCATCTGGTTTCACATACGGTACACATTATTTGCCAAAAATTTGCATTATTGAGGTAGGCTTTGTCTCCTTCATGTGTCTAAAAGATAAATTTTTTTTTTTTTTTTTTTTTTTTTTTTTTTCCAGAATAACTGTTTATTGAAAAGTAAAGTTGTCATAACAAAGTTCAGTATACATTCAGCAAGTGGAAACATCATGACAGTACAGATAAGAAATACACAGGGTTGAACCCACCTTAAATATGTGAATACTCACTTGTCTCTATTTAAAAAAATATATATTATAATTTAATATTATATTTTTTATGTTTCTATTGTTAATAGAAAACTTTTTAAAATGAATACCTGATTAAGTAAAGTATCCAAAAATGCAGCAGCTTAGTAGAAAAATAATTGTTTACTGCACGTAAACCATCTTGTCATTTTCTTAACAAACCCAAATGACAGTATTATTAGCATTATGTTAGGTCGGGGACAAGTAAAAATAATGACTCCATTACTGGGCTAAGGTGGGGATGCCGAATGGTTTTCGTCAAAAAAAAAAACAGTCATCAATGACATGATCAAGCTTTTCAGGTTGCCTCATGCATGATTAATTTGTCTTTTGTCCCAAGAAACATAATTAGAGAACTCGATACTCTTTCCACATGAGCACTATACATGCTTTGCAGCATTTCAATAGGAAAGAAGCTGGCTTCGAACAGGCCACTTCTGTAGGATTGCTCATCTCTGTTCTCCATCATTTATTCTTTGGATACCTCCCACTTAGATATGGAACCTCCTGTGGTCATAAATTGGAACCTGATACCTTGCACCTGACTCCATCTGAGACTTTAAATTAGTTACGGGCCAGTAGGATGCAATTCTATATTTCTCTTTTTTCTTTTACAACAAAACAGGAGCCTTAAGGATCACCAGGCAATGAAAGACTAATAAAAACTCCAGAATTTCATGGAAGGACTAAAAAAAATGTAATGCCTTTAGTAAATCATAAAAATTTCAACTAAGGCAAATTAAAGGGCCACTAAAGCTAGCATAGATGCATTTCCTTACACAATGAAATTGTTAAAAATATTCACAGATATATATTAAGCAATTCCTAAATTTTATAACAAACATACAATTAGGGGTAAGCTACTTAGCTGCCATGATTGTCTAACATTGGACAAATCAAGGCTCTCGTACATACTTAATTTGATAAAGGGTTTCTGCATGCCCAATAAAACCAAGTGTATGCTGTATTTAAATTCTGACAAATTCTGACTTGCAAAGAAGTTAGATTATGTGAGCCCATCTCTTTAGGCCTGTAAAGCATGTACATTGCATTGTGACATTCATTTGGGACGTACCATGATGCTTATTGCATGTGGTTGGCATTGGGGATGACCAGGGACACTGGAGATACTTACAGAAGAAAACAAGATAAGTGTTATTTAATGTTTGCTATTAAGACTTTACAGTGGTAGAGTAACTAGTGAGGATTGAGTTATTTTAGCCTCCAACCCCTTCCGCAGCGGGAAGGGGTTTAACCACTTCATTACTGGGCACTTAAACCCCCTTTGTGCCCAGACCAATTTTCAGCTTTCAGCGCTGACGCGATTTGAATGACAATTGCGCGGTCATACAACACTGTACCCAAATTATATTTTTATCATTTTTTCCCCACAAATAGAGCTTTCTTTTGGTGGTATTTGATCACCTCTGCGATTTTTATTGTTTGCGCTATAAACATAAAAAAACAAAAAATTTGGGGAAAAAAAACACAATATTTTTTACTTTTTGTTATAATAATATCCCAATTTTTTTTTAAAAAAATACAAATTTCCCTCGGTTTAGGCCGATACGTATTCTTCTACATATTCTTGTTAAAAAAATCGCAATAAGCGTATATTGATTGGTTTGCGCAAAAGTTATAGCGCCTACAAAATAGGGGATAGATTTATGATTTTTTTTTTTTTTTACTAGTAATGGCTGCGATTTGCGATTTTTTTTTGTCACGCCTGCGATATTGCGACGGACATGTCGGACACTTTTGACACAATTTTGGGACCATTCACATTTATACAGCGATCGGTGCTATAAAAATGCACTAATTACTGTATAAATGTGACTGGCAGGGAAGGGGTTAACACTAGGGGGTGAGGAAGGGGTTAAATGTATTCCCTCATTGTGTTCTTACTGTGTGGGGGGAGGGGACTGACTGGGGGAGGTGACCGATGCTGTGTCCCTATGTAAAGGGACACAGATCGGTCTCCTCTCTCCCTGACAGTACGTGGAGCTCTGTGTTTACACACAGAGCTCCACGTCCTGCTGTGTCACCGACGATCGCGGGTGTCTGGAGGACATCGCGGCCGCCAGGCAATCGCATCGGCTCCTGAGCGATGCGCCGAGCACGTTGTTTCCCCGCTGCGCGCCCCCAGCGGCGCGCACGGGGAATCACAACAACAGGACATCTAAAGACGTCCACTCGGCACTTGAGAGCCGCGCTGTGGATGTCTTTCGTCTATAGCGCGGCCCTCTAGTGGTTAATCTTGGTCCATTCCTCAACTCCTGAACCTGCAGTGAAAGGGTCTAAATAGTCTGATGGACTGATAAGGATTGAACGCTCTGGAGCACAGCATTATCCAACAAATATAGAGCTGTGCCCATATTTTTACTAGTAAAAGTTACATTTTAGTCAATAAAAAAACTTTGTGTTCTAAGCCAATCTTATATGGTTTCCCAAATGAAAAGGTGGTGGAGAGGAGCTTAGACTGTATCTCAGAGAAAGATGTCTGATTCTATAAATTATTTTATTCTACCTTGTTAGAATTTGAAATGGCCAGTTATCTGAAATATCTGATTACCAGAATTCATGAAGGGAAGAATTAATTATTCTAAGTAATTAATTATATTTTTTGTGCCAATTTTTTTTTAAGAAACTGCTACTTTTAAGGGCTGCACCCTTATTTTTAACAGCATTTTTTAAGTGCATTTTTAGATTTAAAACATTAGCCAAATAGTACTTATAAGTAAGCTGCGCTTTACAGTATAGTTGGCAAAAATATATTACGGTAGATATTAAAGACGAGAAGCTTTAAAGTCTCCTAGGCAAACAATAGGATATTATATCACATTAAAGTTAGGTTCAGATCACTTCAGCAAATATTCAATTATGAAAAACTCAAACAAACAGCATCCAATTTTTCAAACAGTTTACAATAATATCTGAGCTGGCAGGGCAGTTTATAATATAATTGGCTTCATGTTCTGTTGGATTTCAAGAAAACCATGTTTGTATTAAAACAACTTTTTTATGGTCTCGTGACCTTGCCAATTCTAAAGCAGAAGAAAAACAAAATATTATAAGAGGGTACTGTAGACGTAATAGTTGAGGGCATTGGAACCCTATGTAATCCAATACTTTTATAGGCCTATGTGACTAGTCATAATTAATAGACGTATTATAGTCTCAGGTTATGCATTGCTAGGGGCTGGAAGGTGCTGAGAAAATGTTGGTAGGTTCTCGTGTTCAACATTCCTAACATTTCTCATTAGTCAGTTATACATTAAACATCTTTGGATGCCTGGATGTTTAGGATAGAGAAAATAAAATTCTAGATATAAAAACGTAAAATAAGCAGATGATAAAAAGGCACAACTCAGAAAGCTATGACACAAAAAAAAATGAAATACGTGAAAACATCAGCTAATGTACTTTCTAGGGCGGAGAAACATATTTTCGATATAAAATAAACTGGTGATAAAAAAGCATAGCACAGAAAGCTTTGCATAAGAACTTTTAGTATGATCCGATTTATCCTTTAGGATTGTCAGCTGTGTAAGCTGATTTATTGTGTTTAATCCCTAGCAAATGAATACATTTTATGCCCTCTACTTGACTCCAATAAGTGAAGCTTCACATGGTTTAGCTCCCCATTGACACATTTATTGATACCTCTTCATTTCAGCTGCAGGTGGTTCAATCTGCAAAGATTTTACTGTTCATGACAATAGCCAAATCAGAGTTACAAGCCTAGTTCTTGGTGCAGGTTAAAAGCTTTCCTGAGCATCCCTATCATTACGTGCCCCTAGTATTTTTTCATTACCCACTTCCGGACTGCCCATCAGACTTATATTGTACACGATCTGGCATTTCTGGGTAGCCTGTTTTGTCATTCGCTACAGCACTTCCGGGCAGTCTGTGCTGTCAATTACTAAAGCACAAGTCTGTTAGCAGGCCGATGATTTATGGCCGGGACTTGCTGCTCAGCTTAGCGAATGACAGTGTAGAGCCCTTTGTTTACTAACAACACAGGGCTCAGTACATCTGTTTCCCTAGATGTTAACCCCTTCTCAGCCTGTCATTAGTACAGTGATACTGTATAGTATTAGTACTGATGTATATAAAAAGTACTCCCGTGCTGTCAGTAAACTAAAAGAATAGGGGGACACTGCTGCAAACACCTGGTGATCTATCCTGGTAGAAAACAATGTAACAACATGGAAAAGGTAGTGGTGTTTGCGCTATGTAGAAAAGGGATAAGGGGCGTGAGAAGAGAAGGGAATAATGTGATACACTAGATGCGTGAACATAGCTTTAAATGACCATTGAATAATCCAAACAAAACAATGGATGAGTGAAATAATAATATAAATCTTGAAACACGGTGCAACAAATTAGTGGATACAAATACCTATATACACACAATGTAATATACCAAAAGCATACGCATGCACAGGGAGTGCATATAATGAAAGTGAATGAATAAAATGAGATAATAATATAAATCTTGAAACAGTGCAACGAATGAGTAGATACAAATACCTATATACACACTATGTAATATAATGTGATATACCAAAAGCATAGTGAAAGTGAATGAATAAATAAAATAAATAGACAAGAGTCTCTAGGTCGTGATCCCAAAGCCAAGTGTTGAAGGATGGAAAAAATTCAAAGTGCAGGAACACCTCTTGTGGCTCTTAGCAGCTCACCTCAAAGCTGTTGTACTAACAGCCTAATAATCCACAGTTGCACCAGGTGGCACGATCTATCTGGAAATATAATTGAAGGACCCAATCCCAGGTATACACATGCGAAGAGATAACAAGGGGGTATATAGCGTATATAGCGTAACTCTGTGGCTCAGAACGGATGCAATATCAATGCACTCACTCAGAATAACAGGATAACGAGCCTATCTACACGAGCGCCGAGCTCGTAATAGATCCTGCTTGTCTTTTCTTGTCGCTCCTTATCTCCTGGGCTCACACTTGCGGCAAAAAATAGTTCAGAGAATGGCAATGGAGTAAAGAAGAGAGAGGAGACACATCGCATAATCCCGTAGGGAACAGATTTATTGATAAAAGCAGTATAAAAAACTCACATTTAGCAGCTTAACTGGTGACATATATCCACGAGCATCGGGCTCGTCTGCCGACCGTCAGAATGTGCAGTGTCCAGTGCTCCAATCCCGACGCGTATCATCACGTCACGTGACTTTAAAAGTACTGATCACTGTATGATTGTCACTGGTGATGTTAGTGTCATTTAGTCAGTTCCCACCCAGTGACAGTTAGAGCCCTTTTACACCGAAAGCGTGGGGACGTCGGTGGTAAAGGGCTGCTAGTTTTTCAGCTGCTAGCGGGTCGCTTTTAACCCCCATTAGCAGCCTAATAAAGAGTTAAAAGCGCCTGCAAAGCACCTCTGTCGTGGCACTTTGCAAGCGCATTGGCACCGCTGCCTATTGATTTTGCAGATCTGTTCTTCTCTGAACAGGAATACTCTCCCCTCCTCCTACACCTCTCCCAGGTCAGCTGATCCACAGCTATAATGGAGAGGAACTGCTGAATGAATCATTTTTATATTCGCACAGAAAACTGAGCTGCAATTTGCAACGGACTAGTGTGAATCCAGCCTTAGACCTCAAATCACCTCCAATTACGGTTTTAGGTTAGCTCAGGTGCAGGAATTGGGGCTTAATTTTGGGGATGTGGTGAGACTATGGTTTTTCGCTTACATACTTAGGAGACACCTATATCCCCCTTTTTTTCAATCATGCAAATTTAAACCTCAGATCAGACCTTATTCTTGGACATTCAAACCTCAGATCAGCCCTAATTCATACACTTTTAGATCTCAGATCAGCCCCAATTCCTGCACCTTAGGACCTCAGATCAGTCCTACTTCCTGCACCTTCAGACCACAGATCAGCCCCAATTCCTGCTTGTTGGAGTGGTGGGTGCCACAGGAAAAGGCATTGTGTGGGAGCTTGGGCACATGTGTCAGGGGTTGCCGACCCCTGCAATAGGGTATCATTTGAGTGACAACTCTGAGTCTGTTAATGCTGCTGACATCACATCCAAGATGGCAGCACCCAACAGCAGTCTCGGGGCTTTTGGATGCCTATACAAGGAAAGTGTTTACAGGTGAATAATATGTATAATATATGTTAAATGTGCATATAATCATATAGAAAGATAGAAAGAATGGTCTGTCAATAGAGTATCTTTAAAGAATCTAAAGTATTTTAAAAGACCTTGAAAAATACAGTTTGAAGAAAAACCACATGGAACTAATAAGTAACATGGTATAAAAATAATATGATGGGATGTGTAACAATAGAAAACGTGAGGTATCACATAATTTTGTGCACATCTCTGCCATAGTGGTTTAAAATTTATAGAGGGTTTTATTGCTCTTATCTAATCTTTCTTTCCTTATGTAATGTTTTAGTGACATTATAGGCATAGTGTGTACTGACACAAAAATGTGATGGAACGGAGATTGCTGAATAGTTATGATGAAACCCTGTACTGGGACAAAGCCTCTGTCATCATGGCTCAGATAACAGGTACAGTTATATCAGGCTAACTTTATTCATCTGATAAGTATGCAGTAGAAGGGGGCTGTTATTATAAGCAATTGTAGACTTTTAAATGCTTTGACATCAGTGATTATACAAGTGGATGACGAAGAATGAGATAAGTATGCATTTGCCACATCCCTCTGTTTATACTGTCATTCCAATTCATTGGTGGTTGGAAAAGAGCATAATAAGGCTTACAGGAAATTATTCTGTCAAATGTAGATGGAACAACTATAAAAACTGATGCTTACATCCTGCCCATAACCAACCCCTACCCCAAACCATGAAGCACTTGTCTTTATATTGGCACAGAGAAAGTATTTTGTGCTAACAAACAGACACTTGCCGACTGGCCTATAGTAAAAATATGTAATTTGTTTGACGTTAAATACCGGGGTTATGGCAGCATCCAGCTGCCATAACCCCAGTATTTTTTTTTACTATAGCCAATTCTCTTTTAGATAAATGTGGTCCCGCAGGCCCTGCCCCCCTTTATTCTGCCGCTAACCGGTCGTTCCCGGACCTACTTGGCCAATCGGTAAAGCCTGGGAGCGATCTGATGCTGGCTGTAGCTAGGTATGGAGAAGAGTGAGACCAAGATGGCTGCCACTCGTCTCTTTGCCCTTGGAGGACCAGAGCAGCGTCATGACGTCAGTTTTGGTTCCTGGGCCATAGTAAATGTAAAAAAGTAATAAAAAATAAATAAATTAAGGGACAGTGTTAAAGTCAAAAATAAAATGAAAGTGCCCCATCCTTCCATGCTCACGCGCAGAAGTGAACACATTTGTAAGTTGAGCAAGCATGTGTAAACGGTGTTTAAACCACACCCAGAGTTATCTCTGCATATTGCGGGGTACAGCGCTGGGATTGGCTGGATAAATGTCAGACACCGCATAGGCACATAGAAAACAATTGTTTTCTATGTGCACTGTTCACAATACAACACTGGTGTGATGTGTGGTGCAGAAAATTGCACAAATGCTGCTTTTTCTGTAGCACAGTGAATGGCACCATATGTTACCACACTGTAGAGCAGCACCATATATCACCACACTGTAGAGCAATGCACTGAGCTGCTGTGCGGAGATTTGATAAAAGTGTCACTTGTTGACTCTTCAAATTAAGTAAAAAAAAGACCAAAAAAACAAATAGTGCCATGAGCTGAAACACGCATTTCACAGCTTCCTGCCAGACCTCACACTGACAGCTGCCTGTAAGGGAAAACCCTGCGTTTTTACCATGCAGGTTAGTGTGAACAAGCCCTTAGGGGAATATAAGACACATGATTGCAGTTCTGTATTCATTATTTCATAATTCAATAAAGATTTTAATGCAAGAAGGTAAAGTAATCGAATTTGACTTGATATCTGCCTCTTCCAGCCTCTGTACAGCAAAGCTCAAGCTGAGAAAATGAGCATAAGCACAAGAAGCCGCTCTGTTGTGCTGTAATTCTCCGATGACAAGGAACATGTATAAAGCAGAGTGACAGAGAGATTCACTGATCACTGTGCTGCTTATCCTTCCCTGTCCAGTCACAGGCTGGTCCATGATAGGCTGGGCTCAGAAGAGGTGGGTTAAATGATATTGGCTGTCATTCAACCCAGAAGAAGATATCTAGTGGTGGAAAAATTACTACAGGGACAGCACAGATTAAAGATCAGAAATATAGCAAAAGCTGTTTTTGTTAATCTTTTATTGGGCTATTCACTTTTGTTTATTTGGAGTTCTGTTTTAAAAAAATGGAGTAGGTGGGTCCATGCTTAACAATCAATATTAGGTCATTATTGATAAATGTGTACAATGGTTTGTACAACCGGCATGCACTCATGTTCAATATTACATAATATCTCCTGACCATGATTGGATATTCAAAGTCAATAAAGTTTCACTGTATTCACTAACCTACCTGCACATATATGTTTCAAAGTGAACAGTCGCTACTCCTTTAGGCTTCATGCACACTGGCTTAAAAAATGTTGCTTCTACAGGAGTTTTGCGTTCTGCCTATAGAAGCAACTCAGTGTTATCCCATGGGTCCATGCATATTAGGACGTTTATATAAAAAACAAGTTGCACTCATACAACGTGAGTGATTACAAATAGTAAATAGAAACAAAAGTGTAATACATTCTAAATGAAGAGACAATAGGTGAAAACTAGAAATAAGAAAGTCTAAATGAAAAAGTTTATATAAAAAAAAAACTCTTCATCGATAAAAGTGAAAAAATGGAAAAAAAAACAACAGTTAACTCCACATAACAGGAAGAAATCAACAGTGTGGAAAATGGTAATTCCAATGAGGTGATAAAATCCAGATTCTTTCCACCTTCACCAAGATTGAGAAGAAGGGGGAGTTTCTTGAATCGCTACATGGGGACCCTTACCCAAACTGGTGGACCCCCTAAAGAGCAAGGTCATATGCGACAGCAGATTTAGCCCTCTGCAATGTCTAACTGTCCTCCATGTCCCTGGAACCCTCCAGATACAGCAAGAAATCCTCCACAGTATCCCGACTGGAAATAAAAAGGCCAGTCTGGGGGGCGCACTATGACAAAAGTCACCAGTGTAGGAATTATAGAAATGCTTGTTCCCATAGGCCTGGGCCTGTGCACACCCTTATCACCCATAGTTGCCAACTGTCTTGAATTATATGCAAATTTTAGGACAAATCTCATCCCCCTGCCTCCTCCCCCAGCGGTTTCACAAACTCCCAGCTTTTAGGAAGACTTCAGGAATATCTCCAAGATGGACCCTGCCTTATTGCTTTTTTCTAGTACTGCAATTATGTTTGAGTGTGCAGGATGGGTACATGCCCGGCCTCAGAGAACATATATATATATATAAATATAAATAAATATATATATATATATATATATATATATATATATATATATATATATATACTAGCTGAATACCCGGCGTTGCCCGGTCTTCCTATCTTAACCTTTTGGGAAGGAAAATCATAGAAATATAAATATACCTATCTTTTATATAAGGGTGTAGGTAAGGGTTAATTTAACTGTCATATATTTTTATTTGGCATATAAGTAATATGTGTACCAGGTATTATTGAAATATCTCCAGGCGTACAGAAGTTATGTGGGAACATACATTTCCCATTGATTTGCATGGGACTTTAAACAAAAACCCCGACCCTCACAAATGGGGGTAGTTAAAGGATAAATTAACTATCCTATAGTTTAAGTGGACATATAAGTAACATGTGACCAAGTGTTATCGAAATATGTACAGCCGTTTGGAAGTTATGAAGTAACATGTATTTCCCATAGAGTTGAATGGGACTTTAAAGAAAAACCCCGACCATGGCAAATGGGGGTGGGTAAGGGTTAAACCACCTATCCTATGTTTGTTTCTGACATATAAGTAACATGTGTGCCAAGTTTCATGTTAATATCTTTAGCCGTTTGGACTTGATGCTGGAACATACATACATACACACACGTTGAGTTTTATATATATAGATATACATATACACACACGTGTTTGAGCTTTAGGGTGCACACCCTAATGCTATAGGCTGTGCACACCTATGCTTGTTCCCCATGCAGATCTTCAATTACAGTACTTGACACAGAGACATTTTCCAGCACCAACTTCATCTGGGGCTCTGAGATTTCTTGTGACTTTGGTGAAAAGCAAGCCTATCCACAGGAGGTTTAAAATGTTAAAAGGATTTTTAGATTTCATCACTTCCTCAGCTTTCACTTCCTGTTTGGTCATCTCCCAGAAGCCTTCACTTCCCATTACTTTCTTTCACATTAGGACGTTTACAGTCATATTTTGAGTTCAACGTTTAGAAGCTGGAAGAAAAAACCTTTTGGTTCTCATTTCTGATTGGAGCTCACTGGCAGAAAAAACGTAAAATTCTTCTAAACTCGTCTAGACTTTGTACGAAAAATGCTCTATATGAGCTTTTCTTTTACTCCCAAGAGAACCACTGTTTTTTTTTAAGCCTAGTGTGCATGGAGCCTTAAGCAGGCGAATTTTCTTTTCAAAATCAGAAAGTTCGTTTTTCTGTTATTCGATGATGCCACCATTGATTTTCGAAATTCGGCTGACCAAGCCTTCATGTTGCTACAGAAAATAATTTTCATGGCCGGGAATATTCGTTTCTCTCCAGGAATTTTCTTTTCTTGCACATGCACGATTCTCCCATCATTAATTAGAAAATCGTTTGTTTTTCAAAAAATGTCCGATTCCTCAAATTTGATTGCCGCACGAAAATCGGCTGTTGCTGCAACCCACTAACGGTGCGAAATTCATACGAAAATTTTTTGATACTATTTTCGAAAGAAAATTATTTCGTCAACCCAATGGTGTGGCACTTTTCAGAAGGTTTAATATAAAAAAAAAAACAGGCCTGTCATGGTATTTTTGTTCTTTACTCATTGCTATCATATCCAAAAACGTAACTTGCCTATTATGTTATAATTTCATGATGTATTCAACCTTATGGAATAAGGTAGCATTTCTCAGCTCCAGTCCTTAAGTATCCCCAACAGGTCTCATTTTCAGGTTTTCCTTTGATTTACACAGGGGATTTAATCAGTATCTCTGGCACAGTAATTGCTCCAGCTGTGTTTTATGTTTAAAATCCCGAAAACATGACCTTTTCCAGCATTACCTGAACACTGGATTTGGGAAATACTGAAAAAAAGGCAATGTGAAAATTGTAGTTCTAAATAGCAACCAACCATCAATAATCTCTTATTCTTCTCAATGCTTTTCAACTATAAAAGTAAATTTACTGTGACTGTATGGATTAGCGCACTTTTCTTATTCTATATAATCACCTTATTAAACCTTATTAAATATAGGCACTTTTTTTATCAAAGGCTCATTGCTGAGAAGGAAGATGGTAAAGGTACCATGGTGTTGTGCCGGTATCGGACGCCCTCTATTACAATGAAACATTGAAGTGCAGCTTCCACAGTGCAGGATACATGGAAGTTTCATCTATCTATTTACTGGTTCAGACATGCTCAGCTATGACATGCTGGTTTACAATCATGGTGACCACATAAAAGTACATTTGTTTCCATAAAGAAAGGTTGCGGTTTTTTAGAAATGTTAACAGGAATTATAGATATAAATAGTGCTTAGTGGAGCTTTTCAAATAAGGCCCACAATAGCTATTAAAAGGCCAGACACACATTTACAGTGTATGTAAAACCAATAATAAAAACCTCATATAATCTTTACCATATTAATATTCAATATCTTAAATCTAACACTTTCCCTAAAGTAAAACTTAGTAATCCTGTAGTGATCTTCCTTGTTCAGAAACCTCTTTTTATAGGGTGACAACATTCCATCCCTTTTTCCACAATTCTAATTGCTTTCCTGTGTAATCACCCAGTCATGTGCACCCCTTGAGGACGCTATAAACGCTCCTGCTGTGCACATATGGTACACTTATGAAGATGCTGTTACACTAGTTTCTTATCAGGTCCACCTACCCTGTGATTGACAGAGGACAAAACCGTGATGCCGAGTACACACGATTATTTTTCGGGTTGTAAAAAACGACATTTTCAGCCTCTAGAAAAAACAATGTTTTTTTCAACTTCATCATTAAAACGACGTTGCCCACACACAATCGTGAAAAAAAATGCTCTAGCAAAGTGCAGTGACTTACAACACGTACAACGGCAATATAAAGGGTAAGTTCCATTCGGATGATACCACCCTTTGGGCTGCTTTAGTTGATTTTGTGTTAGTAAAAGACGATTTGGGATTTTCTGTCTGTTACAGCATGATGAATGTGCTTACTCCATTACGAACGGTAGTTTTACCAGAATGAGTGCTCCCGTCTCATAACTTGCTTCTGAGCATGCGTGGGTTTTTCACGTTGTTAAAGCTCACACACGATCATTTTTTACAACGCGAAAAACGACATCATTTAAAACGTCATTAAAAAATAGAGCATGTTCGAATTTTTTGTTTTTGTTTTTCAGAACCCAAAAAATTCTCTGAAGCCCACACACGATCATCTTAAATGACATTTTTAAAAAAACAAAGTTTTTTACAACCCTAAAAATTATCGTGTGTACGCGGCATAAGAGGCTATGTGATTGACTACATCTGCTCTCAATCAGAAATCACAAAACACGATATTGTCAAAAGTACCCTTTGCAGCTATAACAGCTTCAACTCTTTTGGGAAGGCTGTCCACAAGGTTTAGGAGTGTGTCTATGGGAACGTTTGACTATTCTTCCAGAAGAAAATTTGAGAGGTCAGGCACTGATGTGGATGAGAATGCCTGGCTCACAGTCTCTGCGCCAATTCATCCCAAAGGTGTTCTATCGGGTTGAGGTCAAGACTCTGTGCAGGCCGGTCCAAATCATTTGGCGAAGGGGGGTGTTGGGTGGTTTTTCAGGGCTGGGGCTTGGCCCTTTAGTTTCAGTGAAGGGAACTCTTAAGGCGTCAGCATACCAAGACATTTTGGACAATTTCATGCTCCCAACAATGTAGAAACTGTTTGGGGATGGCGCCTTCCTGTTGCAACATGACTGGGGTGGAGGAACTTGACTGGCCTGCAGAGTCCTGACTTTAACCCGATAGCACACCTTTGGAATGAATTAGAGCTGGAACTGTGAGCCAGGCCTTCTCTTCCACATCAATGCCTAACCTTACAATGCACTTCTGGAAGATTGATCAAACATTCCCATAGACACACTCCTAAACCCTGTGGACAACCTTCCCAGAAGAAATGAATCTGTTAAGGCTGCAAAGGGTGGGCCAACTCAATATTAACCACTTACCCCCCGGACCATATTGCTGCCCAAAGACCAGAGTACTTTTTGCGATTCGGGACTGCGTCGCTTTAACAGACAATTGCGCGGTCGTGCGACGTGGCTCCCAAACAAAATTGGCGTCCTTTTTTTCCCACAAATAGAGCTTTCTTTTGGTGGTATTTGATCACCTCTGCGGTTTTTATTTTTTGCGCTATAAACAAAAATAGAACGACAATTTTGAAAAAAATGAATATTTTTTACTTTTTGCTGTAATAAATATCCCCCAAAAATATATAAAAAAACATTTTTTTTCCTCAGTTTAGGCCGATACGTATTCTTCTACATATTTTTCGTAAAAAAAAATCGCAATAAGCGTTTATTGATTGGTTTGCGCAAAAGTTATAGCGTTTACAAAATAGGGGGTATTTTTATGGCATTTTTATTAATATTTTTTTTACTAGTAATGGCGGCGATCAGCGATTTTTTTTTTGGTATTGCGACAATATGGCGGACACTTCGGACATTTTTGACACATTTTTGGGACCATTGGCATTTTTATAGCGATCAGTGCTATAAAAATGCATTAGATTACTATAAAAATGCCACTGGCAGTGAAGGGGTTAACACTAGGGGGCGGGGAAGGGGTTAAGTATGCCTGGGTGTGTTCTTACTGTGGGGGGGGGGGGTGGCCTCACTAGGGGAAACACTGATCCTCGGTTCATACAGTGTATGAACCGAAGAAAAGCATTTCCCCTGCTGACAGGAACGAGAGCTGTGTGTTTACACACACAGCTCCCGTTCCCCGCTCTGTACCGAGCGATCGCGTGTGCCCGGCGGCGATCGCGCCCGCCGGGCACACGCACGGGAGTCGGGGGCGAGCGGGGGGCGCGTGCGCGCGCCTCCGGCGGCGCGCGTGCGCCCCTAGTGGCGGCTAAAAGGTAGGACGTCATAATACGTGATCTCGCCTAGGAGAGCCACCTTGTGGACGTATTATGACGGTGCGGCGACGGCAAGTAGTTAAACCCTATGGACTAAGAATTGGATGTCATTATTTTTCATGTGCGTGTAAAGGCAGGCGTCCCAATAATTCTGACAATATAGTATATATATATATATATATATATATATATATATATATATATATATATATATACTATATTAATACACATATACACATACATTCAATCATATGCAGATATTTAAAAGGTTCCTGAATGTGATGAGGGTGCCCTTACAGAAAACAATATTCTTTTAAGAGAGACAAAGCTTAAGCTTGCACTTTCATACCATGCCTGAAAAACCTAAATTAATTGCTACCAACTGTTTTAAATTACAAGAACTTAGCATTTTCCCTAACCCTATCATTAAATATTTTACAGGCTGCATGTGAAAACACCAGGGCAATTCCCATTTATTAAAGTGAACCTTTCCATTCCTCCAGCATGTAAAGACATAATAATGTCATCACAATCTGCTCTATCAGCATTTTAAAATGCACTCCTTCTTTCCTTGTAATGAGCAGCAGTCTAAGCAGACTAAACAGAAGAGTTACTTATATGCAAATTTTTACTTTTAGCCAAAATCAGCAGCTTAATCCTCACCAATATTTCAGAACACCCCTGGTCATTGACATATACACAGAGCAGTGGGATATGACTATCACAAGAAAGACTGAAGTATATTGGATGTGTGATTGAGAGCCTAGCTTCACCTTCCCTTGGCTGTGCCATAGGCATGATGGCTACACCCAATGGGGCCTTAGATTGCATTCACACTACTTAGCTCCCAACTGCCCCTGATTTTGAGGGACTGTCCCTGATTTGGTGCAATGTCCCTCTGTCCCTCTTTCCTCCTCATTTGTCCCTCATTTTGGTATGTTCCATATAGTTGTATATAAAATCCACTTTTTATCTTTCAAAAAGTGTTTCCATGTGCTAAACCTTTCATCCAATTTCTAAATTGCTGCATTTGTAAATTTTAAAAGCCAATATAAAGGAATAGTACTGGTAAAAAAAAGCTCTTGTGGATTTAATTAACCTTTTTTTTGTTAATACTCCTTTAAGGGGGTGTGTCAGGGGGCATGTCCTATGCCTATATACGTTTGGTAGTAGGTATCCCTCATTCCCATCTCAAAATCTTGGGAGGTATGACACTAGGTGAGCACAGACTCAATGCATAGACAAGGCAATTCACTTTGTCTACAACTAGGTTAGTTTACACCACTGTGCTGAAAATGATGGCATGCATGTAACCGCAATGACCATGCTGGCACGGGGTTCCTCCAATCGTTCTCCTGCTCAGGATCGAGGTAAGGTATGCACACATCAGTACCAGGGCGAAACTTTGCCATCTGTTTTTTTTAAATCAGTAAAGTTTTTATTTCGAAAAAAAAAGAAAAACAGTAGCAGTACAAAATAACAGACATGTACATCGCATATAAATGACCTAAAGAAAGCAATGCCACACCCGGGGCAAAGCTAGTCAAGCATAAAGCCAAGGAGCAATACATTAACACAGTAATAGTTCTGATGCGATCTTTCCGTACATCTGGTGTTCCAACTGTAGGCACTTTAGACACAAAAAAAAAGGGGGTAAAATAATAATAAAAAAAAATAATAATAATAAAAGAAGGGGGGCAGAAAAGGAACAAAGAACAGGGGAAAAAATAAAAAACAATAGGGGGGAAAACCAGCCAGCCTGATGCCATAGGTACAACATTCATTAGGTCACACCACCCAATTATTTCTCGCCCAGTAGTTTATAGAGATGACCCCATCACACCATTCTACTTAATCAAGGTTTTAACCTATTAACAGCCTATCAAGTACCAGTTGTGGAGGGGCTACCTCCGGAGACCCCAGCCACCCCTGCCATATGTTGGCAAACTTCTGTGGTGCCTTTCTATGCAAGTATGTGTTCTTCTCCCTTATAAGGATCCTATTGACCTCCTGTACCCACTGTCGGCTTGACGGAACCCGAGCAGACAACCAGTATCTTGCTATAAGTTTCCGTGCCAAATATAGCAGTCTAAGCAAGGCAGTGTAGACAGGAGGCAGGTACAGGTCCTCATCTATACCCCCCAGCAAGCACACCAGTGGGCTTACCGGCAACTGGACCTGATAGGTAGAATTAATGATTTTGAGCACCGCATTCCAGTACCTTACTGAAACTTTGCCATCTTTGATTGCTCACATTCTCCAGACCTGAGGTCTACCTCCACAAATAAGGAATGTCCACATGTTCAGCCTTTGAGGCCTCGTACACACGACCAAGTTTCTCGGCAAAAACCAGCAAGAAACTTGCTGGGTTTTTTTGCCGAGGAAACCGGTCGCGTGTACATTTTTCGACGAGGAAACTGTTGAGGAACTCGTCGAGCCAAAAAGAGAGCATGTTCTCTATTTCCTTGACGGGAATGGAGAAAATTGGCTTGTCGAGTTCCTCGACAGCCTAACAAGGAACTCGACGAGCAAAACGAGGTGTTTCGCCCATCGAGTTCCTCGGTCGTGTGTACAAGGCCTCAAAGATTTAACTGTGGTTGAAGTATATTGAACAGTTCTTGTCAACATAAATTTCTCCTCTACTCCTCCAAGCCCAACATATACTGCATATTTCACACAGTGCAAGTCCAACATAAAAACAGGAGAACCGCTCAACTCTTCCACTGTCCTCACTGCAGGTCCTATAGGTGAGTTCTCCAATCAAGTCTGTTATGGGTTCATTCCAAGGGTCCCCTTCCTAAGGCTACAGTATGCCGGGGCTAGCTTATTCCCATCACCGCCCCCCGCCCCTGGTTCTTCCAGCTCAAGATTATATAATGCAGGAGACAAAACGATTGATCGCACTCCAAAAAAAAGGAAAATTGCTTTATTGGTATTAAAACAACCAACATGAAAGACTATCGAGATTACAGCATCATGACAGTACAGAGGGGAGGATGGTTGACGCGTTTCACACATTTTTTTGCTTAGTCATAACCCATCAGCAAAAAAAATGTGAAACGCGTCAACCATGCTCCCCTCTGTGCTGTCATGATGCTGTAACCTCAATGGTCTTTCATGTTGGATATTTTCATACCAATAAAGCAATTTTATCTTATCTTTGGAGTGCGGTCAGTCGTTTTGTCTCCTGCATCAGCTACCCAGATCACGGACTGGACTTGTACCTGATCGTTACGGAAGGTATTACCATCACCAGGAATGGTGTTATCCCCTGTTTGTTGTTTTCAAGATTTAAGATTGACAGCCTAGCCCTATCCACTTTGTCCGCACAGGTAAGGCGTTTCCCTCAAACGGGGGTACTAACCCCTGCTTATGTTTTTTTACAACAGGTTGCGACACAGTACACTCTGGTGCTTAGAACTGAATGAAATGTCAGAGTGTGATGCACTATTTTCAGTGCCTTGCCACCGCTCCCTACATGGTACCCACCAATGGCTGCCTTTTAACATAGCTGATGGTGTGAACAAGCCCCATGCATAATTGGGTCTCTAGGGAAAGATCCTTTCACTGACCATGCACTGGTCATTTGTTTATTAGCTGAATAGTTCATTTTTAGGGCTCTTTCACATGGGCAGCCGGTGAGGGGGCAGTAAAAACAGGCAGTTGAGCCACGGTTTTATCGCTGCCTGGCTGCCCACGCAAATTGCAACATTACAACATGTATAGTGCTTTGTTTTGCGGCCCTGACACTCCGGGCTATAAATTTTGTCAGGTGGCACCCCCTGACAACCTCCCCTATTGAGATCAATGAGGCCACACTGCAACTGCAAGACAAATTATTGGTTCATAGTTGTGGTGTGGTCCCACAATGTAAAATTGCCATATAGCAATAAAAAAAAGTAATGAACAAAAAATAGGCATTAGGAGACAGCAATAGTGTATCTTGAATGTCTGTCAGCCGCTGCTATATCGCCCACTGAAAAGCAATTCACTTCCCTTTTCAGAGGGTGGTGAGCTGGTCATCTGTCTAAAAGAAACCTTACAAGCAGTTTCTGGCAAACAAATTTTTTACATCATATGGCAGCATTAAAAAAAACAAAAAACATAGCTGTGTGCCAGATTGTTGGTGAATCCAATCCTTTGCACTCAAAAACCCAGCCAGTATTGATGTGGAGCTGTAAATGCCCATTGGTATAGTGCTCCGTAAATAATCAAATTGTCAGATTCGTATTCTTTTTTTTTTTGTATGTTGGAACACCTGTAGAACCCATTTTCAAGCAATTTTTTATTTCATGGGATTTTTTTGCGCAGAGTAAAAAAAAAACACTCCCCCTGATGAGAGATTTCTTTATTCTTTTTAAAGCAGTGGAAAATGTGATTTCTTTTGAGGAATTTCTAATGAAAAGGAAAATAGGGAGACGTTATAATCAGCCGCTTTGTGCATGTGCCATGACATATTGTGCTTATGTGGAACTACTGGGAAGAAAAATGCAGCCTGTTTATCAAATTGAAGGATCATATTAAGTCCCATAGTTACTGTACCCAACAGAACTACACAGAAGTATAGGGTAATGCCACAAGGAATGCGTTTAAAACATTGCTGTGAGCGGTGGCGGAATACCAACTAAACTTTCAAAGATTCTGAAGAGGGGGACACTGTAATGAAGTACACACAGGATTTGGACGCCTTTGTAAAGTATTTCACATTCCAACCAATAAAATATATTTTCCACACTTGCAGACAGAGTCATAGTGGTAGAAAGCCAACTAAGTAAATGCTGGCATACTGCGATTTGATAATAAAGTTTTGTCAAAGGAATGAAGGGTTGTATCGGCTCCATAATATTAGGAATTACAATTACGTCAGTTGTGTGGAAAAATAAAAGGGGTTTAATAAATGTAGAGTTTAATTGTAGGCATAACTGTGCTGGTGATGGGCCAACGTTACTGTCTGAAAGCTCTTAAAAATCTTTAACCTCCTTTCGCCGGTGTAATGTATGTATATATATATATATATATATATATATATATATATATATATATATATATATATATATATATATATATATATATATATATATAAATGCAGCAGCAGAATGGGTGGGCTTTAAAGTGGATGTAAAACCCGTGAAGTGAACAGCCTCAGATGATACACGGAGATAAACCAAATCTCCCTACATAAGTTTTACATGTATATCTGCTGTCTTCACATTTATATACTGTTTAGAAATGTTAAGAAATTTTCTCTTCCTGTTTAACACAGAGTGTGATGTCTGGGCATCAGCTAAAATTGCTGATTGGAGGAAAGGCACACACCCCCTCTCAACATAGGCAGAGAATCTCAAAGGTGTTTTGTAACAGGGCTATCTGCCTGCTAATCTAACTATAGCAACCTCCCCAGACAGGCTGTTTTTATCTGATGTGTCCGAGAATTTGTCAAGAGTTATCAGGCTGATAACAGAGGAACGGGTCAGGAGAGAGCTGCGGGACTTAGCTCTTTGAAGAGAGATAACAAAACACTACAGATATATGTGCCCGGCTCAAATTTAATGAATTGGTGTAGACTGCTGTACACCGGGGTATAGATTAACATAGCCCATGACACATGCCTAATTTTCAACCTGGTCATCTATGGCCCTGGTTATAGTTTATTGTTTTGTTATTCATTACGTGTTCATGCGCTACTTCTTTATTTATCTGTTCAATGTCGCCCCTGCATGGGCAAACCACAGCTTGTTATGATTTTTGAAAATCCAATAAAAATATCGAAACAGAAATTTCATGAATTGGGTTTATATCCACTTTAAAGCCAAGTGGCAGTATTTTTGCGACCATGGTTCTCCATGGGGAAGATTTACTAAAACTGGTGGATACAGAATCTGGTGCAGCTGTGCATGGTAGCCAATCAGCTTCTAACGTCAAAGTTTTCAGTAAATTTTTGACAATAAAACCCGGAAGCTGATTGTTTTCTATGTACCAGATTCTGAGTGCTTCAGCTTTAGTAAATCTCCCCCTATGTGTCTGCACGCTCCCATCACATTGACCAAGATGACATCGACATCTTTCATTTTGTCTGTCCAGAAACTCCCAATCATGTGACTCCTGTTACAACCAATCACAGCTATCACATGATGGGGAAGCCACCTCCCAGCATTAATACACACTTAAAGGGTCGCCAGGAGGTGGCGGCATATGAGTAAGAAATTTTAAAGTGGAATGTAAGGTATATACAGTATAAATTATAACCTCCCATAGCACAGGTCATATAGCCTCTGTCAAAGGGCAGAGTCACTAACTGGTCCTCAAACTCTGTCAGCAGAGACCACATGACCATTACTTAAAGTGGTTGTAAAGGTTTGAATATTTTTATTTTAAATAACAAACATGTCATGCTTACCTCCTCTGTGCAGTTCGTTTTGCACAGTGTAGCCCCGAACTGTGTTTTCTGTGGTCCCTCGGCGGCTGTCTCAGCTCCTCTCTGCTTCAGATAACCCCCTCTGGAAAGCGCTCTCCTAAGGGGGTTACCTTGCGGGCGCGCTCCCGAGTCCTGTATTCGGCACCCATAGCCGCCGAGTACAGGACTCGGCCCTGCCCCCCCGCGCCCGCGTCATTGGATTTGATTGACAGCAGCGCGAGCCAATGGCTGCGCTGCAATCAATCTATCCAATGAAGAGCCGCAGGACTTTCCAGGGCACGGGTAAGTAAAACGGGGGGCTGGGGGGGCAGTAGATGTCGAATGTTTTTTCACCTTTATGCATAGGATGCATTAAGATGAAGAAACATGAACCTTTACAACCCCTTTAACCACTTAAGACCCGGACCCGGACCAAAATGCAGCTAAAGGACCTTGCCCCTTTTTGCGATTCGGCACTGCGTCGCTTTAACTGACAATTGCGCGGTCGTGCGACGTGGCTCCCAAACAAAATTGGCATCCTTTTTTTCCCACAAATAGAGCTTTCTTTTGGTGGTATTTGATCACCTCTGCGGTTTTTATTTTTTGCGCTATAAACAAAAATAGAGCGACAATTTTGAAAAAAAATGCAATATTTTATATCCCCCAAACATATATAATTTTTTTTTTCCCCAGTTTAGGCCGATACGTATTCTTCTACCTATTTTTGGTAAAAAAAAATCACAATAAGCGTTTATCGGTTGGTTTGCGCAAAATTTATAGCGTTTACAAAATAGGGGATAGTTTTATTGCATTTTTATTAATTGTTTTTTTTTTACTACTAATGGCGGCGATCAGCGATTTTTTTTCATGACTGCGACATTATGGCGGACACTTTGGACAATTTTGACACATTTTTGGGACCATTGTCATTTTCACAGCAAAAAATGCATTTAAAATGCATTGTTATTGAAAATTACAATTACAGTTTGGGAGTTAACCACAGGGGGCGCTGATGGGGTTATGTGTGACCTGAAGTGTGTTTACAACTGTAGGGGGTGTGGCTGTAGGTGTAATGTCATCGATTGTGTCCCCCTATAAAAGGGAACACACGATCGATGCTGCCGCCACAGTGAAGAACGGGGAAGCCGTGTTTACACACGGCTCTCCCTGTTCTTCAGCTCCGGGGACCGATCGCGGGACTCCAGCGGCGATCGGGTCCACGAGTCCCGCGGTCCCGGTCACGGAGCTTCGGACCGGGGCGCGTCCGCGACCCACGGCTGGGTACTAGTACAGGACGTACCTGTACGTGGATGTGTCCAGCCGTGCCATTCTGTCGACGTATATGTGCAGGAGGCGGTCCTTAACCTCCCTGGCGGTAAACCCGAGCGTGACTCGGGGTTGGTTTTCAATGCTAAGATCGGTATCCCCGAGTCACGCTCGGGGTGGACGTGCAGCGGCGCGGCTTACCTTTCGCTGGATCCACAGGCAAGTTACTCACCTTGTCCCTGGATCCAGCGATGCCACCCCGCTGTGTGAGCGAGCGGGACCTCCTCGCTCGATTCACAGTCTCCCCGTGTGCCGCCGATCTCCGTTCCCTGCGACGTTACGACGCACGGGAGCGGAGAACGGCGCCAAATTCAAAAAAGTAAACAAACACTTTACATACAGTATACTGTAATCTTATAGATTACAGTACTGTTTGTAAAAAATACACACCCCCCTTGTCCCTAGTGGTCTGCCCAGTGCCCTACATGTACTTTTATAAAAATAAAAAATTTCATTTCTGCCTAAAAACTGTAGATTGTCCAAAAGTGTCCCTTTATGTCAAAAATGGTTTTAGATCAGCTAGAAAACAGCGATAATAAATTATAATCACTTGCAGAAATGTGCGATAGCGATTTGTGGGGAAATTCGTCATAAAAAAAAAAATAATGACAGCGACAATTCTGCAACTGAGCAAATTTCAGTGATTTTGAGTTGATTACATTATTGAATAATTTTTATTATAATTATATTATTATTTGTTATAATTATTTATAATTATTTATTATATTTATAATTTATAATTTTGTTTTAAAAAAAAAATCATACCCGGGATGCCTACAAGACTCTTGCTTGGTCAGATTTAAGTGAGTTATTTCTAAAAATTACAGGCCTACAGTATAAAACGCCAAATTTCCTTGCAAAATAATTGTACCGCTTTTGGTAC
Source organism: Rana temporaria (assembly GCF_905171775.1). Classification (NCBI taxonomy): domain Eukaryota; kingdom Metazoa; phylum Chordata; class Amphibia; order Anura; family Ranidae; genus Rana; species Rana temporaria. The sequence continues at coordinate 403,246,484 of NC_053490.1, forward strand.
GTAATTCCAGACAGAATCATACCGCCAGGGAGGTTAAGTGGTTAAGGAGGAACTTTAGTCAGAAAATTAAGTCCTGCTAGATCACTTCAGGCTGGCCCCTTTTGCAGGTATAGCAAATAAGTGCCTATACTGTTTAAAATCAATTACCACTTCCCTACCGGCGTACGGTGAAATTACGCTGGCTAAAACATCTTCTTCCTCTGGGCGGGCGTCATATGACGTCCGCCCGTTCTCTAGGAATTTGTAGAGAACGTGTGAAGTAGAAATGAGCGTACTAGCTCAATTTGCCTTTGTCTTACATGGTTTGTTTTTTTCTTTTTGATTTTTTCTTTGGTTTACAGACACTTTAATACACTGTCTCACCCTGCTCTGCACAAAAGAACATTATTGGTTATCAGGTTGTTATGGGTAGAGTTCCACTTTAATCATTTGGTCCCTGGGAACTACCAGAAGGAGCCCAAAGTGCTGATTTCTCCAGGAAAAGTTACGATCTCAAAGTTTCTGTTACTAGCTATTACTTTCATGGGCCATGATTGACAGAACCATTAAGGGTTATAATTTGAGTATAGTTCTGCAATAAAGTGCGTTCTACATGTTTATCCCATTAAAAACACAAGTACAGGAAAATATCTGATGATCTGCCAGAAGTTCAGCGTGCTCATAACTTCATGTTTAAGCTGTCAACACAGTGCCTTTGCTGGACTGAAACTTCAACCAGCATTCTCAGCCCTGACTGTTATGGCTTGTTCACACCATGCATTCTGAATGGCATCCCAGCACACAGACTTGTGTTTCAGTGCATTTTTTTTTACAGTGCACCGCACCAGAACACACAGTAATATGTTGCCAAATGCACATCCAACAGCAGAATAAAATTCAGAATGAATGGCACCACGTCATATCAATGCGCTTACCGTTCATTGTGCATGTTGCCGCAATGCATGTTTTAACATACACACGGTGTAAGAACCATTTTCAGCTCAGCTTTTTTTATTTCTTATATGTATTTTGGTGTAGTATAAAGCCTCGTACACACGACCGAGGAACTCGACGGGCGAAACACATCGTTTTCCTCGTCAAGTTCCTTGTTAGGCCCCGTACACACGACCGAGGAACTCGACGTGCCAAACACATCGAGTTCCTCGTCAAATTCTGTGTGGAAGCCGACTTTTTCCATTGAACAACGAGGAAATAGAGAACATGTTCTCTATTTCCTCGCCGAGGTCCTCGTCGGCTTCCTCGGCCGAAAGTGTACACACGGCCGGGTTTCTCGGCAGAATTCAGCTCTGAATCGAGTTTCTGGCTGAATTCTGCCGAGAAACTCGGTCGTGTGTATGGGGCCTTAGGCTGTCGAGGAACTTGACAAGGCAAGTTTCTCCATTCCCGTCGAGGAAATAGAGAACTTGCTCTCTTTTTGGCTCATCGAGTTTCTCGACAGTTTCCTCGACGAAAATTTACACACGACCGGTTTCCTCGGCCAAAAAATATCTCCCAGCAAGTTTCTTGCTGGTTTTTGCCGAGAAACTCGGTCGTGTGTACGAGGCTTAACACTTTTAGTTGCTTGCTTGATATTCACTGAATAAGCACAATATTTTTTCACCATACACACGGTGTAAACAGGCCTTTAGACTGGCAAACCTCATCCCCACTCTTCTCTTTCCCATTTCAGATGAATACATTGATTTCTTTTCCAGCACAGTAGGGTTGATTTACTAAAACTGTAGAGTAGAAAACCTGGTGCAACTCTGCATAGAAACTGCTGACTTGACTGCCCACAGTCGGTTCACCCACTGTATGTATGGAAAGGGTCCTTGGGAGATGTTGTTTCCAGGGGGCAAGCCTATAAACTAAGTACACAGCAAATCTCCCCTGAAAGAATTTTACAAGCCTGATGATGAAAAACAGGTTCTTACTACAGGAACAAAGTTAAAGCTGAAACATACTCTAGAGGGGAAGGAGGATGTTTGGGGGTTAATTTGGGTAATGCCTGAACATACACGTGGAGCGGATAAACACAGAGGGGGTTATTTATGAAAGGCAAATCCACTTTGCACTGCAAGTGCACTTGGAAGTGCAGTCACTGTAGATCACTGTAGATCTGAGGGGAAGCTCTGAAATGAAGGGAAGCTCTGCTGATTTTATCATCCAATCATGTGCAAGCAAAAATGCTGTTTTTAATTTTCCTTGCACGTCCCCCTCAGATCTACAGCGGCTGTACTTCCAAGTGCACATGCAGTGCAAAGTGAATTTGCCTTTCGTAAATATCCCCCATAGACTGTCATTGCTGACCACCTTCAGAAAATACTAGTTGCTAAATTTCTGTCTTTCAAAGTCATTGACCTGCTGCAAATTAAGTCAGAACTCTCAATTGCATAGTCATCTCAGGTGGGTTTTCCACCTTTGTTCAGGCAAAATAAGGGACAGAAGGTAAAAGAGGTGGTGGGGCTAATAGTCGAACGGTACATAGTGGGCTGAAGGCCACTGATATCTACACTGCATTATAATGTCACCTTCTCCTTGGTGCTGCATGGAGAGACCCCATTTAAATCTGATCTCCTCCCATAAAGTCTACATGACATACTTTCCCACCCACCACCCACAGCTGCTGCTGCCTACATGGCAGCATCCTTAATCGACATGAACAAAAATAAGAGACAAACTGTATCCCATATTGATGATGTAGCCATTTAGTTGGAACTCCCTTACTATACAAGATGGGTTGCATCATCAGTTCCAGGCCAGCTATCAACCAGGCCATCGCATTGGCATGGCAGGCCAAGAAGCCAGTATTTTTAGAAGGATAAGTCAGGCCCCGTACACACGTCCGAGAAACTCGACAGGCAAAACACATCGTTTTGCTCGTCGAGTTCCTTGTGAAGCCGCCGAGGATCTCGGCGAGCCAAGTTTCCTCATTGACTAATGAGGAAATAGAGAAAATGTTCTCTATTTGGCCCGACGAGATCCTCCACGGTTTCCTCGGCCGAAAGTGTACAGACGACCGGGTTTCTCGGCAGAATACGGCTCCGATCGAGTTTCTGGCTGAATTCTTCCGTTGTGTGTACGGGGCCTCAGAAGCTGTAGCCTCCATATTTATCTGAGTAAGTTTTCCCTTATAGGATACAGTACATGACTAGAGTTTTTAATAAGAGACCTTTCTTAAAGCAGAGGTCCACCCTAAAAAAAAAAATAGCCAAAAAGGCTACAAAAAATTTGATTTTTTTAATTTATTTTATACTTACCAGAAGTGGCTGTTACTAGGCAGATCTCCTAATCTGCCTCTTCCTTGTCCATGGTGGGTCTTGTTTCTTCTCCTCGTCGCGCTGCCTCCTGGGAAATGGGGAGTGGCGTCTTCTGGGGCCTTGTGTGTGTGTGTCTCAGGAGACATCCGCAGTAGAGAATCGGGCAGTGAAGCCGCAACGCTTCACTTCCTGATTTCCTCACGAGGATGGCGGCGGGACAGCCGAGACCCAAGCGTCTGCTCGGCTTCGGCTGCCGACATCACGGGCACCTTGGACAGGTAAAAGTCAGCAGCTACAGTGTTTGAAGCTGCTGACTTTTATAGATTTTTTTCATAAGCCGGACCTCTGCTTTAAAACCTAGTGCACACGGTGAGATTATCGGATGAATGATCGTCCGTTTCTTTTTTTGGATTCTAGTCTCAATTTGGAAAATGAATAGGTTACTAAAGTGCGAAAAGTGTACTGAATAAACAAAAATCATACGATCCGGTATTGTAAAAGAAAAAAAATTTGCGTCTGTACCTTCAGAAATTTTCGGACGACAGCTGTGTACTAATGATCAGATTATCGCACGATCAATTCGAAAGCGGTATTTTTTGTATGATATTCTAATTGTTTATATGGGGCATATCATGCATGTCAACTGCTCTTCTCTTATGTTTAGCCTTTTCAGTGATTGTGGTGAAAACTTGATGCTTGCAAGAAGTAAAGAAACCTGTGATGTTATTCTTTTTTCTTTAAAGTTCACCTTTCATTGATTTTACCCCATTAGTGGTAGACAAAACGACTTCATCCATAAAAACCACAACTTTTCAAAGCATAGCCCTTTATCAGATGCACCTAAGAATCAAGTTATCTTAATCTATCTATCTATCTATCTATCTATCTATCTATCTATCTATCTATCTATCTATCTATCTATCTATCGATCTATCTATCTATCGATCTATCTATATATATATATATATATATATATATAGATATAGATAGATAAATAGATAGATATATATAAATATATATATATATATATATATATATATATATATATATATATATATATATATATATATATATATATATATATATATATATATATATATAATTTTGGGAAAATAAGCCATGAAAAGCATGGAGTGATCCCAGTGTGTATCACCAGTGAGTATCACACTGTGCAGTTCTAGATTTCTTCTAGCATCCCCCTGAGAGCACCCTTTTCCCCCCGATTACATAAAAAAAAAAACGTTAATATAAGTGGCTGCTGACACTTTTCAAATGCTGGTTACCCAGTACTATGTGTGATTTCTTGCCCTTTGAGATTAGCTCAGTTTGCATTGAATTAGCAAAATTCAAAGTGAAGCAAAGATTTTAAGCCTTGCGACTTGCATCTTTGCACCTTGCAAATATATCAGCTTACAGTAGCTTAGCTACTAATTCTACTGTGCATTCATTTATCTGTGAATCCTAATAACAAACTTCTCTTATTTGCTCCCATTTACCTTTTTATGTATACTGTACTATTGAATTGTCATATTTGTTTAATCACTGGAAAGGAATACCTGTTGATCCTGCCAGAAATGTAGGGTGACAATGCTGCTTTAACATAGATACAACGAGAAATCTAAGCTGTGCAAAATTATGTGACAATGCCATTATCACATGAATACATATAATGTGAATACATATAAGGTAGAGAAAATATGACCTGTCTCTACCACAATAAAGAGTGAATCAACACTGAAATACTAAATGTGAAATAAAGAAATTGATATAAATAAAATTATTTAAATAAAAGAGAGTGAGGGATAAAGAGCTTATTGAACACTATCAATATCCAAGTCTCTCTATAGGTTAAATAGAAATAAGGGAAGGGCTAGATGAACCCTCCACAATGTCCAATACACACTGAAATATCCAAATACAAGCGAGATTCCAGATGAAGATTCCTCACACCCAGTCCACGGTGACATACATACAGCACCCAAGAAGGAGGGATATAGATATGGAAAGGAATCCACCACCAATAAATTACTGCCGCTTACCAGATTGTATGATCTCTTGGTTAGAGAGATCACACACGATTGAGGCTATTTCCCCAGCCGGGGACATCACCGTGTACTGTGCCAGTCCCGGAAGCTACGGGCTGTGATCGAGAGCCGGCCGGCTCGAATAGACAAACTGAATCGCCATTATACTATCAGCACAATTGTAAGTGCAATGCGATTATTATTTTTTTAAATAAATGTGTTTATCGAGTTACATTATGGAAGTGTTTTTTCGTTTTGCATGGGTCATGAATTTTTTTTCTGCTGTGGACACCTGGGTTGGATATCCCTGACGGTACCCCAGCAGTGACCTAGGGCTGGGGAAATAGCCTCAAGCGTGTGTGATCTCTCTAAAAAGGAGATCTTACAATCTGGTAAGCGGCATAATAAGAAGTCTCCCGTGCGCATGCGCGGGAGTCATGACATCGCGGCTCCAGCCATTTACAGCGCTGGAGCTGCGATACCCGGAAGACACGTCAGCTACCTTGGCGTAAACAAGGTAAGTTACCAACGCCTCCTTCTAAGGTAAGTATTTCATAATGAGCTTGTGCATACTAGCTCATTATGCCTTTTGCGTTACAGGGTTCAGCGGGTATACAACCGCTTTAAAGGGTAGGTTCACCTTTGTACAAAAAATAACAAATGCACATCTTTTTCCCTGATAGGAAGGCTCAATGAACTACCACCACGCTCCACCATGCCATGATAGTTCACTGAGACTACAAGCTGACAGCTGCTAAGGCTGTTGGGACTTGTAGTTCATTCATACACTGAGCTTCTTTCAAAAAATGACAACTAGCATGGGGAACTTCTGCCCGTACTGCTGCCACAAGGAGGGGGGACAGCAGGAGGCGGCTACAGCACTGGGAATATGTTGCATGTTCCACCCTAAAATCAGGTGAAACATGTAACATGTTCCCAAAGGTGAACTTATCCTTTAAGATTTTAAAGCCGTTTCATTCCTATTTAAAACCATTTACCACTTCTATAAAGCGGAACTATATTCACCACCACTCCAACAATCCGGTATCCAGAAGCTTCCTGCCAGCTGCTGACATCTTCAGTTGTCTTTTGGTTTCCAATCTTCAGCCATTTTAATTGGAGTGCAAGCTTAGTTACATTGTGAACAGGCAGGTAAGAAAACTTTAATGCAGAAGAGACATAATGGGGTTGATTTTCTAAAAGCAAATAGACTGTGCACTTTGCAAAGGGTAGTTGCCCTCTGCACATACAGTTGCTCCAGAGTTTAGCAAATGAGGTAAGGCTTCACGTTGCAAAGAATACTCATTCACTGATTTAAAAAAAAAAAAAAAAGCATTTTTTCTTGCACATGATTGGATAATAGAAGTCAGCAGAGCTTCTGCTCATTTACTAAGCTCTGGAGCAACTACTCCTGCAAAGTGCACAGTCTGTTTGCCTTAAAGGGGTTGCAAAGGTAAAAGTTTTGCCTCTGACAGCACCGCCCCCCCCCCCCCCCCCCCCCCGAGCCCCCGTTTTACTTACCTAGCTGTTTGAAAGTCCCGGGCACGTGCGTGTCATCATGATCGGTTCCCAGCCTGGCCGTTAATTGGCTAGGCTGGGCGGATTGATAGCAGTGCAGCCATTGGCTGGCGCTGCTGTCAATCACAGCAGATGACGCGGCGCGCCGGGGGGCGGGGCCGAGTGATACAGGGGGCGGGGCGGGGCACTCGCAAAAGCTTTCCACCATGCGAGGGAGCTCGCATGAACATGGAAAGCTTTTGCGAGGAGGAGCCGAGACAGCCGCCGAGGGACCCCAGAAGACAGGGATCCGGGTCACTCTGTGCAAAACGAACTGCACAGCGGAGGTAAGTATAACATGTTTCTTATTTAAAAAAAAAAAAAATCTGCCTTTAGTGTCCCTTTAAGTAAATCAACCCCAATATGTCTCTTCTCTATTAAAATGCCTGCCCATTCGCAATTATTTTTTTTTTTAAATCAAAATCTCCACCTAAAATGTGATTTTCCCGTCTACCTATTGATGAAGCCTTCACCCAGGGTCATCATAAAACATCATCAAAAGTGGACTCTTCTGTCTTCAGCACCCTTTTCCATATGTATAATGAAATAACAGTACTCTTCATTAGTCCCTGTACTGTATAGTCTGCCAATTTAGATGTATATAGACATGTGCAAAGACCACACACTATGATAATAGGGCCTTTTCATTTAGCTGGTATATTTGTGTTCCCCTGAACAAAGATTTCATGTTTGTCTAAATTGTGTCTCAGTGACAAATGCTTTTATCTTATTTAATTCTTCTGAAAGACACAGTTCAATTAGACCCTCACAACTAATATATTGTCACTATAAACCAAGCATGACACATCAACATAAACTCTGGATAATCATGTATCTGTTCTCTCATATGGAAACGATAACGGCTCAAAACAAAACCCGCTTATGTTAAAACTATGCACGCTATGTGACAGTACTGTTGCAGGGTCTATTCTGTCGCTCGGCTGGCAAATAGTTAAGGGGGTTAGGTTTAAAAAGCCAGAGGAAATGGAACTAGGCAAAGCACAGGCTAAAAGGCCCCCTATTTGTTCTTTGCAAACCGTATCATTTCCCATTGCATTTCCATCACTTGGCATTTCCACCATATATGACATTTCAATCTGATGATAATAAAGACTTTGATGGTAAACAAACCACTAGGAGTAAATATTCATGCCCTGACATTTTATTGCCTATTTTCCTCTGAATACACAAGTACCACATTCACTAAGCAGCAGTCTGCAATTTAAAGACACAGGGCCAGATTCGCAGTGAGAGTACGCCGGCGTATCTACTGATACACCGGCGTAATTTAAAATTTGCTGCATCGTATCTTTAGTTTGAATCCTCAAACCAAGATACGACGACTTCTGGCTTCAAACCGACAGGCATATGGCTTCATAGGCCTTCGGATCGTAGGTGCAATACTTCGGCGCCCGCTGGGTGGAGTTTGCGTCGTTTTCCGCGTCGGGTATGCTAATTAGCTTTTACCGTCGATCCACAAAGGTACGCGCGGCCGTCGCATTCTCTTACGTCGTCGCTAGTCGGCTTTTCCCGGCGTATAGTTAAAGCTGCTTTTTCGTGGCGTATAGATAGACTTGCCATGTTAAAGTATGGCCGTCGTTCCCGCGTCGAATTTTTAACTTTTTTTTTTGCGTAAGTCGTCCGTGAATAGGAAAGGACTAACTCACTTCTACGTTTAAAAAATGACGTCGGTGCAACGTCATTTCGCGCAAAGCAAGGCGGGAAATTTCGAAACGGAGCATGCGCATTTCAATCGGTGCGGGTACGCGCTTCATTTAAATGAATCATGCCCCCTACCCGCCCAATTTGAAATACGCGCCGAGAAATACACTACGCCGCCGTAACTTACGGCGCGAAATCTTCCTGGATTCGAAATTCCGCCAGGTAAGATACGGCTGCGTAGCCAGGGCAATTCTTTGTGAATCTGGCCCACAGTATAGATAGATAGATAGATAGATAGATAGATAGATAGATAGATAGATAGATAGATAGATAGATGTAAATATAAATATATGGATTGATGGAGATAAATAGAAGTAAATAAATTGATATAGAAAAGTTGATAGATACTGTATATACATAGATACAGGTGGATAGATAGATAGATACTAAAAAAACAACAGTGCAGCACAAATATACATATGATAATTAGGCATCAGCATATTGTTTTTTAAAAGTCCAAAACCCAATAGAAAATGTCCTTGGATAGTAATATGTTCCCCCTGAGAGATTATTATCAGATGCAACGACACCTTAGGTGAATGAACCCACCACCAGCACACAGAATCCACACAGAAATCCTACTAAAAATCACAGATCGCCGCCATTACCAGCAAAAACAATAAGAAAAATAAAAGTCCCTAAATCTATCTCGTAGATTGTAGACGCAATAATGTTTTCGCAAACCAATCAATATACGCCTATTTTTTTATAGCGCAAAAAAAAATCGAGGTTATCAAATATCACCAAAAGATTTTGTTTGGGTACAGTGTTGCACGACCACGCAATTGTCAGTTAAAGCGACGCAGTGCCATATGGCCCAGTCAAAATCCTCCCAGGGCTGAAGTGGTTAAACATGCAATAAGGCGCATGTAATTAAAACAAAAAAATAGGCTTCTCCTTCACATAAATGTATTCTCTATTCACTTCTCTATATTTTAGCTAGTCAGCCCCTGGTTAATTAGATTAATTAAAGAGAAAGTTCCACATTGAACAAGTAAACAGGGAAGGGTTAAGACTTAAGTCATATTTTATTGATGGGGAGACTTGTCCTCACTTCCTATCCGAGTGACCTTCTGTGACATTTTTAGCACATAGGGTGACAGGAAGTGAGGGAAATCCAATCCTAGATATCACCAGAGATGGGACACTTTATTGTCACCAACAGAAAGATCAGTGTTTTGAGGTCACTAAGGGCTTCTTCCTCAAACAGCAGTGGTCACTGCTGCCTGAGGCGAAGGCCCTTGGTGGCCTTGAAACGTAATTTCAATCTGTTGGTGATATTAAAGTGTCCTGGCTGTTTATCTAGACATGGTGTGCTGGTGATGTCTTGGATTTGACTTATTGTATGCTGGTCATACACTAGTAGAACTAGTTCTTCGCTTTAAGATTTTTGTTACTTTCTAATTTTTAGTGGGGTCAAATAGTTTTCAACCACAGTGGTGAGAAAATTTGGAGGAGCAGAGTGGAATATTTCTCTTAAAGGAACATATTTCTAACAGTGAATGTGGTATTCTGTTTGGCAAATTATATCAATTTCAAAATTGAATGTTAACAACAAATAACATTTTGAAGTGCCTTGGACCAACAGTAGTCAAGTCATCAAATGTACTAAGAAATTTAATTTGACTGTTCTTCTATTACTAGTTTACTATCTAGTAGCATATTGCCAGCTTTATGCTTTGGCAGTGCCATCTGCCATTGCACCATAACACCCTCTTATGACTGGGTTATCTCATTAGCGGGGGCCCAAAATCCCATGACATTGTCACAGAGATTCTAATCCTTTTCTGGTCTACTTAAAAAGCTGTGTGTCACTTTTGGAGAGTTTTTGTTTCACTTGTTGTCCCAGACAGGAACACCTAATTACATGGCACAAGGAGTCTGGGGAAAGCTTCCCAGTGGGAGCAATAAAAGCTGTAAGACGTTCTAACTCTTATCTGCTGCACTCCTATGTATGCCTTTGCTGGAAAATGCTCCTCACACTTGTTGGCCCAGAAAGGAACACCCAATCGGGGACATAGGCAACAAACACGGCAGAGATACTAACTCTGGCATTACAATCTTTTTTTATAGTTTGTTAACGTGACTTTTTGTAAAAAAAATTACAGTGTACACTAAATAGAGTTAGGCCTCGTACACACGATAGGATAGCCAGAGGACAACGGTCTGAAGGACCGTTTTCATCGGTCAAAACCGATCGTGTGTGGGCCCCATAGGTTATTTAACCTTCTGTTAAAAAAATAGGAACTTGCTTAAAAATTTAACCGATGGACGCCTAACTGATAGGTCATAACCGATCGTTAGTACGCACGACCATCGGTTAAAAATCCATGCATGCTCAGACTAAATGAGGGGATGGGAGCGCTCGTTCTTGTAAAACTAGTGTTAGTTTTGGAGATAGCACATTCATCACACTGTAACAGACAGAAAAGCACAAATCGCCTTTTACTAACACAAAATCAGCTAAAGCAGCCCCAAGGAAGGCGCCATTGGATTTGAACTTCCGCCTTTATAGTGCCGTCGTACGTGGTTTACGTGTCCGCGTTCTGACACGATCGGTTCATTAACCGATGGTGTGTGGGCACGACGGACCATCAGTCAGCTTCATCGGTTAACCTAAGACAACGGTCCTTCAGACCGTTCTCATCGGATGGACTGATCGTGTGTGAGGCCTTAGTGACTATAGGCAAGAATGATACAGTTTACATGCATACAGTATGGAATCAGATAGGTAGTGTCATAATGGTATCTACTCCACTGGACTGTGACAAATAGCATTCTACTTTAATTGAACCTGCAGCTTGACATATAAGTTTTGTTTAGCCATACCCCAATTAAAGCTTTTTTAAATCTTGATTAGAGTGGGAAGGAGTCATAACTGCTGTCTCATACCCGTAACCTGGACATGAAGTACAGGAAAAACTCAATGGTAAAAAATAAAGTAATAAAGTTACTCTACTGCTCTTTGAAAGTTTTAGGGACTACTTAAAGTGATTTGGACATGTTGCAAATGACCCTTGAAAACCGTATACTAAAGTTGTTCTAATCAAGGCCACCTGGAAGCATTCTAAAGATTTATAACAAATTGCCAATATCACAGTGGCCTTAAGCGGGCAGATAGTTACAGTGATACTTCTAATTTCAAATTTCGATTTTGCGATTGACCTGTTTTGACCACCTAAATATAAGTAAAGAGCACCACAGGAGGTGCTTATTTTTGTAATCCTTCTGCCCACAGGCACAATCTTTAAATTTAGTATGGAGCAGAGGATAGGAGGACAAGGTAAGAGAACAATTGGGAGAGATGGACCAAGTGTTCTCACACAAAACAGGACATTCTTGAACAAGAATCTTTAGGGAAGGGTCGTGAGGCAATATTTTAATAAAAGCTGCAAATTTTAAAACATCGACATTTTCTTTTGAAATTACTTTATCTAATCTCAAAACCTCTATATACTAGCCCTTTGGTTTCACAGTTTGATAGGGTCACCATGGAGATGGTCATATATGTGGCATTTGATAAAATTCCATTCCTCCATTTTTGTTGAAATTGCAAAGCAGCAGATCACATCGTGGGGTTGATTTACTAAAACTTGAGAGTGCAAAAGCTAGTGCAGTTTTTCATAGTAACCAATCAGCTTCTGACTTTAGCTTGTTCAATTAACCTCCCTGGCGGTATTGCCGAGTGTGGCTCGGGGTGAATTTTCATTACCAAAAGCGGCAACCACGAGCCACACTTACTTACCTTGTCCCCAGGATTCTGCAATGTCTCTCCGCTGTGTGTGCGGACTGTGTCCTCCGCTTGATCTATTACTCTGTCAGGCTCCATTCCCTGGGAGCGTCGCAATGCACAGGGACCGAACCCAGCACCAAATTCAAAAAGTGAAAAAAAAACATAGTACATACTATAGTACACTGTAATCTTGAGTTAACATTACTGTATCAAATAATTTCACCTCCCTTTTGTCCCTAGTGCTTTGTCCAGTGCCCTGCATACAGTAGACATGTGCACAATGAAATATTTCGGAATTACGTTTTTGTCCGAAAAATAAATGTATTTAGTTACTCCCGAAATTCGTTTTTATTTATTTTGTTTTTCTTTAAAAATTGCATTCGTCCGAAAACCCGAATGAATAAAGGTTGAATCTGCCATTGAATACTTAAGGTGTCTGTCGAATGTTCAAAGAAGATTCGACGGAGCAGCGAAACTGTACGTCGAATCGTACATTTCCAGTCGAATGTTCCGCCTACAAGCTATAGAAGAATTCTAATGTTGTATGACTAGTAATAATTATATTTATTAATTATTATTGCTAGTCAACCAACATTAGAATTTTTCTATAGCCTATGGGCCGAGCATTTGACCAGAAATGTACTATTGCGGCGTCGTAGTACAGTTTAGCTGCTTATTGATTCTTTTCAACGTTTGTATGTTTTTTGATGCTTTGTTGAATCTTCGTCGTTCATGTTGAATTGTCAAGTTAGTTCTAGCTATTTTACTGCTTCTCCTCTTTGGTTACAATCAGCCAATAACATTCATCATCATCATTATTTTTATTTTACTTCCCCCACCCAATTTCAGCAGCGATCTTTTCTCTCTATAATGTCGAAACTTTTCTATCTGTAATGTCGAATCTTTTTTCTCTATAATGTCGAATCTTTTTTCTCTATAATGTCGAATCTTTTCTCTCTATAATGTCGAATATTTTCTCTCTTTGTAGAATAATCTTGGACTAATAGAGTTAAGGTTAGGCACATTCGACCGACGAAAATAAAGCATTTGTTTATGTCGGATCTTTCGGTTTTCGTATTCTGCACTTTCATTTGTTAACCTCCCTGGCGGTAAACCCGAGCGTGACTCGGGGTTGGTTTTCAATGTTAGGATCGGTATCCCCGAGTCACGCTCGGGGTGGACGTGCAGCGGCGCGGCTTACCTTTTGCTGGATCCACAGGCAAGTTACTTACCTTGTCCCTGGATCCAGCGATGCCACCCCGCTGTGTGAGCGAGCGGGACCCCCTCGCTCGATTCACAGTCTCCCCGTGTGCCGCCGATCTCCGTTCCCTGCGACGTTACGACGCACGGGAGCGGAGAACGGCGCCAAATTCTAAAAAGTAAACAAACACTTTACATACAGTATACTGTAATCTTATAGATTACAGTACTGTATGTAAAAAATACACACCCCCCTTGTCCCTAGTGGTCTGCCCAGTGCCCTACATGTTCTTTTATAAAAATAAAAAATGTCATTTCTGCCTAAAAACTGTAGATTGTCCAAAAGTGTCCCTTTATGTCAAAAATGGTTTTAGATCAGCTAGAAAACAGCGATAATAAATTATAATCACTTGCAGAAATGTGCGATAGCGATTTGTGGGGAAATTCGTCATAAAAAAAAAAAAAATAATGACAGCGACAATTCTGCAACTGAGCACATTTCAGTGATTTTGAGTTGATTACATTATTGAATAATTTTTATTATAATTATATTATTATTTGTTTTAATTATTTATAATTATTTATTATATTATAATTTATAATTTTGTTTTAAAAAAAAAAATCATACCCGGGATGCCTACAAGACTCTTGCTTGGTCAGATTTAAGTGAGTTATTTCTAAAAATTACAGGCCTACAGTATAAAACGCCAAATTTCCTTGCAAAATAATTGTACCGCTTTTGGTACGTAATTCCAGACAGAATCATACCGCCAGGGAGGTTAAAACAATAAGGAAAGTAGCTGAAATTCGGACAAAAATTTATTCAGACGAAAACGAATGCACATGTCTAGCATACAGTTTTATATTATATATACTGTTCTTTCTGCCTGGAAACTTGAGAAAGTCCATGGCAACTTGACGTCAAAAGTGGTTTTAGACCAGCTAGAAAACAGTGATAGTAAATTAGAATCACTTGCACTTGAGCAATAGTGATTCGTGGAGAAATTCGTCATCAAACACAGTGAAAGTGAAAGCGACAATTCTGCAACTGAGCAAATTTCTGTGTTTTTGATTACAATTTTAAATACATTTTATTATTAATATTTGTTATAATTATTTATAGTTATTTATTATATTATCATTTATGATTTCGTGTTTCAAACTTTATCATACCTGGGATGTCTACTAGACTCTTGTTTAGACAGATTAAAGTGAGTTATTCCTAAGAATTACAGGCCTACAATATAAAATGCCAAATTTCCATGCAAAACAATGTATTTTTATGACATAATCGTACCGCCAGGGAGGTTAAACTTAAACTCCCCTTACAAATCAGTCATAAAAGACATTTTCAAAGACACTGCTGTTCTACTTTTGATCTAAAATTTGATCAAAAAATGGTAATAAAGCTGTCAATTTATTACCCAGTTTTGGCTCAATCGGTCTGGTGGTCAGTTGAACCCATGGTAACTAGTGTTGAGCAGAATATGCCATATTCGATTTCGCGATATATCTCGAATATATATTTGAATATTCGAGATATATTCGCTAAATTCGAATATTCGTGATATTTTATCGAAATTAATTGATTGCGATTTTTCGCTATTGCGAATGCGAAAATAATTGCGATTTTTTGATAACTGCGGTAGGAGCGCTCTGATTGGCTTAGAATATTCGTGATATTTTATCGAAATATCGCAACATGCGAATGCGATATTTATTGCGGAATTTCGAGATATGCTGGAGGAGCGCTCTGATTGGCTCAGAATATTCGTGATATTTTATCGAAATATCGCAACATGCGAATGCGATATTTATTGCGGAATTTCGAGATATGCTGGAGGAGCGCTCTGATTGGCTCAGAATATTCGTGATATTTTATCGAAATATCGCAACATGCGAATGCGATATTTATTGCGCAATTTCGAGATATGCTGGAGGAGCGCTCTGATTGGCTCAGAATATTCCTGATATTTTATCGAAATATCGCAACATGCGAATGCGAAATTGATTGCAGATATTTCGAAAACTGCTGTAGCAGCACTCTGAAATCGAATATGTATGATATTTTAACCAAAAAACATATTGCGATTGCGATTTTTCGATCGCGCATGCGCAATTGCGCGAACAACACGCGACCATTTCCTGGAGCCTTGCCAGTTTCCAACTTATGATCGCAGCGCAATCACACAGCAACATGGTTGGAAGCAATTTCACTAAGTCTGAGGAAAAGTTGCTGATTTGTGTAAGTATTTTGACCACTGTTATTTCATCATCTTCAACTGCATTTTAGTCTAGTTTAAAAGTTAGTATATATGATCAGATATTAGTATTTCACAAAAAATGTGTCTCCTGCTTTTACAAAACTACAAGTCCCAGCATGCCTGGACAGCTGCAGACACCCTGGTTGGCAAATGTGTATTTAGGCACTTTTCCTTGTTATTTAGCATAATGAATTTAACATTTTTTTGGACATAGGACTTATGCGAACGTCCTGACTTCAGTGTCCTCAAGGCCCAAGGACGTTCGAATACATATTGCCCTTTAGATGTTGCAGAACTACAACTTCCAGCATGCCTGGGAATGCTGGCACTTCTAGTATTGTAAGTTCTGCAGGCCCCCATTTTTCAGGCCTTTATGCACGGGTCTCTAAACTGTGGCACCCTAGATGCAGCAAAAGTAAAATTCTTTGCATGCACTGACAGACCGTGGCTGATGGGAGTAGTAGTTTTGCAACAGCTGTAGGTGGACTGGTCTTGAAACCCAGAGTTAGGTAACAAACCCGTAGTGTTTTGCAACCATTCTGCCTCCAGCTGTTTTTTTCCTGTTGAAAAGCCTGTGGCGTGCAAAACACAACCCAAAAACTCCACCCGGTGCAAGGAAAAATTTGCACACACCTAAAGAGTGACATCACAAAAAACTGCGACGGTTGCATACGTCAGTGGTCCTCCGAAAAGGTCCCGTCTCTGACCCCCCGGGGCGTTAGGCTCCTGACAGGGAAAAGAGTTACTGTGGTCCATACAGCCGAAGCCATATGGACCCATCTCGGTCCAAGCAGCGCAATCAACACGCGAACAACACGCGACCATTTCCTGGACCCTTGCCAGTTTCCAACTTTTTGATCGCAACGCAATCGCAGAGCAAGATGGTTGGAAGTAATTTCACTGTATCTGAGGAAAATTTGCTGATTTGTGTAAGTATTTCGACCACTGTTATTTCATTATCTTCAACTGCATTTTAGTCTAGTTTAAAAGTTAGTATATATGATCAGATATTAGTATTTCACAAAAAATGTGTCTCCTGCTTTTACAAAACTACAAGTCCCAGCATGCCTGGACAGCTGCAGACACCCTGGTTGGCAAATGTGTATTTAGGCACTTTTCCTTGTTATTTAGCATAATGAATTTAACATTTTTTTGGACATAGGACGTATGCGAACGTCCTGACTTCAGTGTCCTCAAGGCCCAAGGACGTTCGAATACATATTGCCCTTTAGATGTTGCAGAACTACAACTTCCAGCATGCCTGGGAATGCTGGCACTTCTAGTATTGTAAGTTCTGCAGGCCCCCATTTTTCAGGCCTTTATGCACGGGTCTCTAAACTGTGGCACCCTAGATGCAGCAAAAGTAAAATTCTTAGCATGCACTGACAGACCGTGGCTGATGGGAGTAGTAGTTTTGCAACAGCTGGAGGTGGACTGGTCTTGAAACCCAGAGTTAGGTAACAAACCCGTAGTGTTTTGAAACCATTCTGCCTCCAGCTGTTTTTTTCCTGTTGAAAAGCCTGTGGCGTGCAAAACACAACCCAAAAACTCCACCCGGATGCAGTGAAAAATGTGCACACACCTAAAGAGTGACATCACAAAAAACTGCGACGGGTACATACGTCAGTGGTCCTCCGAAAAGGTCCCGTCTCTGACCCCCCGGGGCGTTAGGCTCCTGACAGGTAAAAGAGTTAGCAACGCATATCTCCCCTATACGTGTATCCTGTGTTGTTAATAATATACTCATAATTATGCAAATGATAATGCCTGCTATATTTATGCAAAAAAGGTGGCGACCGAAATGGCAGGATATAAAATCTGTCATGTTACCCCTGTCATTGATTAATAAGGCGAGAATGCTTCCAATTGTTGAATAGCATACATTTACGTCATATATCCATAAGGCTGTCAACAGAAGTATTACAATATACTTTGTTCTTCATCTTGCAGAAGTTCCTGGAAACAGGATACGATAAGCTGCGGAGGCAGCCAGAGAAAAGGACTGTGGTCAGCGCCCTAATCGCTGACTTTGGCGGCCAACACGACCACAATGCAATTGTGAAGAAGTGGTCTGACCTGAAGAGGCGCCAAATGGATCAGGTCAGACGTCTTCGGGCTAAATATCATCCAGGTAAGTTATTGTTGACAGTTATGTTTTTTTTTTAAAAAGTGTATTTTGTGCGTGAACTCGAAAGAGAGAGGAGCCGGCCTGCAGGAGTTGGGAGGCCTCCCCCAGAGGCAATCTGCCACCTTTCTCCATGCCCCGGTTGGCAATGGCGGGTGTGAGGGGGTCCTCCCAACCCAACCTCGCATAGCACACCCACCAGGGGCGGGGCTGAGACCACCAAACTCAATTCACAGGTAGCCGAGAGCGGGATCCGAACCCCTAGCTGCAGAGGTGAATCACTTGTCAGTGCAGTGGCAATCGCGTGGAGCCACCGCAGCTCCTTTGGTGACAGTTATGTAAGGTCATATGTAATTCATGTAAGGTCAGATGTTGTTAACCAAGATGCCATGTTGTGCTAACATATATCACCACCAGCCAAGGTATTCATAGTACTGTTGAAAAAAGACATGGGACAGCAGACAGGAACACAGAAGTTATGTGGGAACATACTTTTCCCATTGCTTTGCATGGGACTTTAAAGAAAAACCCCGACCATGGCAAGTGGGGGTGGGTAAGGTTTAAACCACCTATCCTATGTTTGTGGCTGACATATAAGTAACCTGTGTGCCAAGTTTCATATAAATATCTTTAGCCGTTTGTACGTGATGCTGGAACATACATACATACATACATACATACATTTATGCACACACACACGTTGAGTTTTATATATATAGATTACCACTAAATTCCTGTGTTAGGAGTGGGGTTGTTATAGTAATCCCGTGTGCTCCATCAGGCCCTTTTTTTAACATGAGATGGTCTGAACAAAACAAAGGAGACAAAAACAGCTCATTTTAACATGGTGGCATCCCAGCTCACGCTCAGTCCCCTGTAGTGCCCACAAGACCCTTTAATATAACATTGTCCCATTGGTTAACTGTCTATATAAATCAATTTGTATTCATATACAATACAGCAGAGTACACAGAATTTGCATACGTCATTAGAAAACATTTTTATAATATATGAACATTGTGTTATTATAGGAGCTCCAATGCCAGTTGTGCGCGCCAAGCGCAGAAGGCGCCAGGCCGATGAGGAGGAGGAGGAGGATGCGGCAGAGGAGGATGCGGCAGAGGAGGAGATGGATGAGGAGGAGCAGCCAGGGCCCTCCCACTCCCCAACCCCAGCTCCTGTTGAGGAGCAAGCTGAGGAGCTTCCCCCCCCACCACCCCAACTTCTCAAGCAGAAGAGCAGGAGGAAGAGAGCGGTCCTGTGAGCCTCGTTCAGGAAGGTAAATATGTGCACAATGATTAATAACATTTCAACAACAAAATGTAGATATAAAAATGGACAACATATAAAGCGCACCTGTCAGATTGTAGAACCATAATATGGTATTGATGCTAGAAGTATACAGGTAGTGCATAATTATTAGGCAAGTTGTATTTTTTGAGGATTCATTTTATTATTGAACAACAACCATGTTCTCAATGAACCCCAAAAACTCATTAATATCAAAGCTGAATTTTTTTGGAAGTAGTTTTTAGTTTGTTTTTAGTGTTAGTTATTTTCGGGGGATATCTGTGTGTGCAGGTGACTACTATTACTGTGCAGAATTATTAGGCAACTTAACCAAAAAATAAATAGATAGCCATTTCAATGATTTATTTTTAACAGTGAAACCAATATAACATCTCAACATTCACAAATACACATTTCTGACATTTAAAAACAAAACAAAAACAAATCAGTGACCAATATAGCCACCTTTCTTTGCAAGGACACTCAAAAGCCTGACATCCATGGATTCTGTCAGTGTTTTGATCTGTTCACCATCAACATTGCGTGCAGCAGTAACCACAGCCTCCCAGACACTGTTCAGAGAGGTGTACTGTTTTCCCTCCTTGTAAATCCCACATTTGATGATGGACCACAGGTTCTCAATGGGGTTCAGATCAGGTGAACAAGGAGGCCATGTCATTACTTTTTTTTATTTAATACCCTTTCTTGCCAGCCACGCTGTGGAGTACTTTGACACGTGTGATGGAGCATTGTCCTGCATGAAAATCATGTTTTTCTTGAAGGATGGTGACTTTTTCCTGTACCACTGCTTGAAGAAGGTCTCTTCCATAATCTGGCAGTAGGACTGGGAGTTGAGCTTGACTCCATCCTCAATCCGAAAAGGCCCCACAAGCTCATCTTTGATGATACCAGCCCAAACCAGTACTCCACCACCACCTTGCTGGCGTCTGAGTCGGACTGGAGCTCCCTGCCCTTTACCAATCCAGCCACGGGCTCTTCCATCTGGCCCATCAAGACTCACTCTCATTTCAGCAGTCCATAAAACCTTAGAAAAATCTTTCTTGAGATATTTATTGGCACAGTCTTGACGTTGCAGCTTGTGTGTCTTGTTCAGTGGTCATCGTCTTTCAGCCTTTCTTACCTTGGCCATGTCTCTGGGTATTGCACACCTTGTGCTTTTGGGCACCCCAGTGATGTTGCAGCTCTGAAATATGGCCAATCTTGTGGCAAGTGGCATCTTGGCAGCTGCACGCTTAACTTTTCTCAGTTCATGTGCAGTTATTTTGCACCTTTGTTTTTCCACACGCTTCTTTTGTTTGATGATCACGCTTCAGAAGCTTTGCAACTTTAAGAGTGCTGCATCCCTCTGCTAGATATCTCTCTATTTTGGACTTTTCAGAGTCTGTCAAATCCTTCTTTTGGCCCATTTTGCCAAAGAAAAGGAAATTGACTAATAATTATGCACACCTGATATAGAGTGTTGATGTCATTAGACCACACACCTTCTCATTACAGAGATGTACATTACCTAATATGCCTAATCTGTAGTAGGCTTTCGAGCCTATACAGCTTGGAGTAAGACAACATGCATAAAGAGGATGATGTGGTCCAAATACTCATTTGCCTAATAATTCTGCACTCCCGGGATGTGTTAGACACATAACAAGTGTATACACATGATAATGATTGATTAATAAGCAAAAAAAAAATTTTATTTATTTGGTAACGTTATTTGAAATCCAAATGTTTTTTTATTATATCCTAACAGTATCAAGAAAGATGATGAGGCAGAACGCGCTCATAAAGACAACCCACCAGAGGATCCTGGTAAATCAGCGCCAGATCCGCTACCTCACTCAACAAAATGTGCTGCTAGAGCAGCAGCAATCAAAAAATATTGCGGAGATGGAACGGCTTCAGAAGCTCAATCAGAGTTATATCTGAATTTATTTTTTTATTAATAAATATTATTTTTTGGAAATGTTTCATTTCTTTTTGAGATAGATTTGTAGGTTTTTCAACACATCTAACTTCACATCAAACAAATCAACATCAACACATTTAACTTCATAATAAGCAAAAACATTTTATACTATTATTTTATTTAACAGTAACCTAGGACAAACTAAAGCACACGACACAGACACGACGAACACAAAATAAACTGTTGAAAAATGAACATAACAAAAGCAACAATATATATATATATACAAAGAGAGAGAGAGGGAGAGCAAGAAAGAGAGAGAGAATGCAGATGAGCTCTTGCAGACAGCCCAATGGTTGCAGTATAAATGCCGCAAAACAGGGTTTAACATAAGGTTCATTGTTATAGTTACACTTGCTGTTTAGATCCGGTCTGGTAGCTTGTAGCGGAGGCTGTTGGTGGATCCGCTGTGCCAGAGAGGTCATGAAGCTTTACTCAGCATGGAGGCAGCAGCAGGAGTATTAAAATATAATATAACTAGACAATGCATTTCCTGAGGAAAATGCGAGTGGGAATGCTGAATAGCTTAATTGGTGAGCCCCTTGCCAAAGACATTCACCATAACCACTACACTATCTTTAGGACACACAGCTTCTTTCTCTATCTGCAAAGTATAGAGTATGCTGACTTCCTGGTCGCCCCTCCCCCCTCAATAGGTTTCCCCTCCCCCCCAGGTCAGTGAGGAGGAATATTGCACTGAGGTCAGGAAAGTGATTTATGGAAAGAAATAACATTACAAACGCTTTTAATTCACAGATCTAATACATGATTTAAGCCTCCAAACAAAGCTTAATAAATCCTCAAACGTACATGCAATTGATACAACGACTACACCGTTTGAAATACACGGCCCTTGTAAATGCATCGATATGAAATTTATGTAGATAAACTTAAAAATGTGGCCATGTCTGCGATTTAGAAAAGAGC
Source organism: Rana temporaria (assembly GCF_905171775.1). Taxonomy (NCBI): domain Eukaryota; kingdom Metazoa; phylum Chordata; class Amphibia; order Anura; family Ranidae; genus Rana; species Rana temporaria. The sequence continues at coordinate 403,268,549 of NC_053490.1, forward strand.
GTCTTTGTGAGTTCTGCAGCAACATTTTTTAGATAATTTCACATGAGAGTCTATGAGACATAATTTCTGGCTGTTGCTCCAATAACTAAAACTAAAATACGTATCGCAGAATTGATCACATTGCCATAAACCAGACAAGCATAGCTACGTTTTGATATAAAAATTGTGTATGAAAAGTAGATCTTGTGGGCGTGAGACCAATTTGTTTCCCCTTTTTGTAAAGATATTTTTAATTACAAAGATCTCCAATGTTAAGGTCACATGACAGACTCTAAATCCCCTCCATAGGATTACATTATAACCTATCGCATTTTTGTGAAAAATTCGCAAAACGTAAATTGCGTTTTCAACCAAAAATTGTAAACGATAACGATCTGAAAAGTCATAGCCGGATAGCTAAATATTTTGTGACCGCTTTACAGTTTTTTCAGTGTCTGTAAGTGAAAGTATGAAGTAGCTGAAACTTTTGGCAGGGCATGTGAATTCAAAGGGGAAAAGGATGTTCTCATTGACTTCAATGTTGAAAAAAGGGTCTAAAAGCTTAAAATTTATAAAAGTGTAAAAAGTAGAAAAAAACTTGAAGAAGTCCCATCATTAGCTGAAAGAGACGAACATTTTTACAGTTGAATGGTCTCAATAGCTGAAAGTATGCCGAAGTTACGCAGAACCAAAAAACGTAAGGAATAATAAGATTACTAAATTTACGTATATCAATACTGGAAATGTTTATTAAAGCATTCACACTAATTAAGATTAATACATTTACGGGTATCCATACTGGGAATGCTTATTAAAGCATTCCCACTAAGTATCACACAGGCATGATTTACAAGCAGTAGTGGTAATAGTAATAGATAGCATAAAAACACTTGGGGAATACTTTACAGCATCAGTAGTGGTCATAGTAGTCAATAGTGTACCAAAAAATTGGGACACAGGTGTCTTGACTGAGCTGTAATAGTAGTAGTAGACATTGACAATACAGTGTCAAATCACTCGGGCAAGAGGTGCCATGATGAACAGCAGTCTTAATAAGAGTATATAGGGTGTGAAATAATTGCTGACATAGGTGTCTTGACTGGGCAGCAGAAGCAGCAGTAGTAGTATTAGCAGTAGTAGTTGATACAGAGTCATATCACATGGGCAGGAGGTGCCATTATGAACAGCAGTATTAATAAGAGTATATAGGGTGTGAAATAACTGCTTACATAGGTGTCTTGACTGGGCAGCAGAAGCAGCAGTAGTAGTATTAACAGTAGTAGTTGATACAGAGTCATATCACATGGGCAGGAGGTGCCATGATGAACAGCAGTAGGAATAGGAGTATATAGAGTGTCAAATAACTGCTGACATAGGTGTCTTGACTGGGCAGCAGCAGCAGCAGAAGCAGCAGTAGTAGTATTAACAGTAGTAGTTGATACAGAGTCATATCACATGGGCAGGAGGTGCCATGATGAACAGCAGTAGGAATAGGAGTATATAGAGTGTCAAATAACTGCTGACATAGGTGTCTTGACTGGGCAGCAGCAGCAGCAGAAGCAGCAGTAGTAGTATTAACAGTAGTAGTTGATACAGAGTCATATCACATGGGCAGGAGGTGCCATGATGAACAGCAGTAGGAATAGGAGTATATAGAGTGTCAAATAACTGCTGACATAGGTGTCTTGACTGGGCAGCAGCAGCAGCAGAAGCAGCAGTAGTAGTATTAACAGTAGTAGTTGATACAGAGTCATATCACATGGGCAGGAGGTGCCATGATGAACAGCAGTAGGAATAGGAGTATATAGAGTGTCAAATAACTGCTGACATAGGTGTCTTGACTGGGCAGCAGAAGCAGCAGAAGCAGCAGTAGTAGTATTAACAGTAGTAGTTGATACAGAGTCATATCACATGGGCAGGAGGTGCCATGATGAACAGCAGTAGGAATAGGAGTATATAGAGTGTCAAATAACTGCTGACATAGGTGTCTTGACTGGGCAGCAGCAGCAGCAGAAGCAGCAGTAGTAGTATTAACAGTAGTAGTTGATACAGAGTCATATCACATGGGCAGGAGGTGCCATGATGAACAGCAGTAGGAATAGGAGTATATAGAGTGTCAAATAACTGCTGACATAGGTGTCTTGACTGGGCAGCAGCAGCAGCAGAAGCAGCAGTAGTAGTATTAACAGTAGTAGTTGATACAGAGTCATATCACATGGGCAGGAGGTGCCATGATGAACAGCAGTAGGAATAGGAGTATATAGAGTGTCAAATAACTGCTGACATAGGTGTCTTGACTGGGCAGCAGCAGCAGCAGAAGCAGCAGTAGTAGTATTAACAGTAGTAGTTGATACAGAGTCATATCACATGGGCAGGAGGTGCCATGATGAACAGCAGTAGGAATAGGAGTATATAGAGTGTCAAATAACTGCTGACATAGGTGTCTTGACTGGGCAGCAGCAGCAGCAGAAGCAGCAGTAGTAGTATTAACAGTAGTAGTTGATACAGAGTCATATCACATGGGCAGGAGGTGCCATGATGAACAGCAGTATTAATAAGAGTATATAGGGTGTGAAATAACTGCTGACATAGGTGTCTTGACTGATCCAGAGGAGTCATGGGAGAAAATCATGTGGTCAGATGAGACTATAATATAACTTTTTGATCATAATTTCACTAACCGTGTTCGGAGGAAGAATAATGATGAGTACCATGCCAAGAACGCCATCCCTAATGTGAAGCATGGGGGTGGTAGCATCATGCTTTGGTGGTGTTTTTCTGCACATGGGACAGGGTGACTGCACTGTATTAAGGAGAGGATGACCGTGGCCATGTATTGCGAGATTTTGGGCAACAACCTCCTTCCCTGAGTTAGAGCTTTGAAGATGGGTCGAGGCTGGGTCTTCCAACATGACAATGACCCAAAGCACACAGCCAGGATAACCAAGGATTGGCTCTGTAAGGAGCATATCAAGGTTCTGGCGTGGCCTAGCCAGTCTCCAGACCTAAACCCAATAGAGAATCTTTGGAGGGAGCTCAAACTCCGTGTTTCTCAGCGAGAGCCCAGAAACATGACTGATGTAGAGAAGATCTGTGTGGAGGAGTGGGCCAAAATCCCTCCTCCAGTGTGTGCAAAGCTGGTGTAAAACTACAAGAAAGGTTTGACCGCTGTAATTGCAAAGAAAGCCTACTGTACCAAATATTAACATTGATTTTCTCTGATGTTAAAATAGTTATATTCAGCACTGTAAATACATCAGGTCCGGGGCTTTATCAGGGAATGCATGACAAGGGACCCTTCAGCGCCCTGAACCGACGACGGGTGCCAGAAAGTCACCGCCGATCCAGGACTCATTCATCTTTATGAATGTGAGTCTGTCCACGGAGTCTGTGGACAGACGGGTCCTCTTGTCCGTGACCACTCCACCTGCCGCACTGAATGTCCGCTCAGATAGTACGCTGGAGGGGGGGCAAGACAATAACTCCAGCGCATACTGAGCGAGCTCGCGGCAGGTGTCCAATCTGGCAACCCAGTACTCCATGGGGTCGTCGGTGCTCATACTGTCAGAAGCACCGACGGACGCCATGTAGTCTGCCACCATGTGGGCCAGCCGCTGGTGGTGACTGCTGCTGCTGCTGATGCTGGTACTGGGTCGCTCGGTTTGGAAGAACATCCTCATCTCTTCCATTAGGTCCCCTGCTCGGCTGCAGCTGGGTGCAGCCACCTGCTGGGTGAGATGAGGGGGGACAACTGGAGGCCGGGGAGTTGCCTGCTCCAACCGTCTGACAATGCCTGCCTGCAGTTCCTCCATCCGGTGCTGCCTCCGGCTGGCTGGGATGAACTGCTCCAGTTTCCCCTTGCACCTGGGATCCAAAAGGGTGGCCATCCAGAAATCATCCCTCGTCTTGATGGTCTTAACCCGGGGGTCCCTCCTGAGGCATCTCAGCATGTGGGCAGCCATGGGGAAGAGCACAGCCCGCTGTGACTCCTCAATGCTGGCCAGGTGAATGAGGTGCGACTCTTCATCCCTGAGGCGCTGCTGGTCAAACTCAGACATGCCCAACCCCCGGACTATCGGTGCCCCCAACACCGGCTCTCCCTCCTGACCAGGCCCTGACTCCGGGACGACACCAGCAACCACCTCCTCCTCCTCTTCATCATCATCCTCCTCCTCCTCCTCCTCGTCCTGGCCCTGGTCTCGGTGGAGCATTGCTGACTCCTCCTGCTCCACCAAGGCACTCTCCCCAGCCTCGAGCAGGCGATCTAGTGTCCTCTCCAGCATGAACACTATTGGCAGCACGCTATTGAGGCCGATTTGCTCACTGCTGACCATCTTGGTCGCCTGCTCGAAGGAGGACAACACTTGGCAGACCTGGTTTATCTGCCCCCACTCCGCACAGGCAATGAAAGGGAGTTGTGGTGAAGTCCTCTCAGTGCCTAGTTCCATCAGGTACTCCCTCACCGCCCTTTGCTGCTCCCACAACCTCTTCAGCATGTGGAGGGTGGAGTTCCACCGCGTCACACTGTCCACAATCAGCCTGTGAAGGGGCAGATTGTACTCCCGCTGCAACTTGGACAGGGACACGGTAGCGGTTGGGGAGCGCCTGAAGTGGCTGGCAATCCTACGCGCCTTTGCCACAATGTCACTCAACCCTGGATAAGTGCGCAGGAACTTCTGCACCACCAGGTTGAGGACATGTGCCAGACAGGGCACGTGGGTCAGACTGCCAGCACTAAGGGCGGCGAGTAGGTTGCTGCCGTTATCGCAGACAACCATACCTGCCTGGAGCCTTCGGGGTGTCAGCCACTTCTGGACCTGAGCCTGAAGTGCTTTCAGCACTTCTTCTCCAGTGTGTCTCCGGTCCCCTAAACTAACAAGCTGGAGCACGGCCTGACAGCGCACGTGCCCCACACTTGAGTAGCTACGGGGGCGCTTGCTGGGAGGCTCAGCAGCTGCGGAGACAGTGGCTTGAGGGAGACCAGCAGTTCTCCCCTGGACACCCCGGGGCGGCACCACAAGATCGGTTGCCGCCGATCCCTCACCGACGCCTCGGAGGGAAACCCAATGGGCCGTGAAGCTGATGTAGCGCCCCTGCCCATGCCTGCTGGTCCAGCCATCCATTGTCAGATGAACCCTGTCGCTGACAGCGTGATCCAGCGACAGGGTTACATTCTGCACAATGTGCTGGTGTAGGGCAGGGACACCAGTCCTGGCAAAGAAATGGCGGCTGGGGACACGCCATTGGGGTTGGGCCTGCTCCAACATCTGCCTGAAGGGGTTGCTGTCAACTATGTTGAAGGGCAGCAGATGTTGGGCAATAACCCTTGCCAGGAGCCCATTGAGGGAACGCACACGTCGGTCTCCAGGGGGGAAGGGAGTGGTGCGGTCAAAGGCGTCTGAAATCGACGCCTGGCGCCGGACGGCAGTGCGGGACACAGACGCGGAGGGTGCTGTGGAAGTAGAGGTCTGGCTGCCGGTACCAGTACCTCTACTAGAGGGAGCGGGGGGGCATGACCTGCTGGAAAGAGATGAAGATGTGGCAGGGGCTGCTGTACCCTGCTCACTTGTGGTGGTGGCGCTGCTACCACCACCACGCTTCATCTCGTCATACACCGCCCAGTGGTTTATCCTCAGGTGCTGGTTCAGGGCTGTGGTACCCACCCGAGCCAAACACTTCCCTCTCTTCACCCTCACTTTACAAATCCGGCAGATGGCCACGGTAGGGTTGTCTGCCACCAGGGTAAAGTAATTCCAGACAGGTGACTTCAGCACCGCCCTCCTGTCAGATGGGGTGACGCTTACTTGCACCTGCTGGGACTCGGTGCGCACAGGTGGAGCTGCCTGCTGCTGCTGCTGCTGCTGCTGCTCCTCCTCCTGACACCTCCTGCTGCCATCACCAGTGGAGACCCTGACGATGGTCTCCCTGGTGGTGACCTGGCGCACCGTTTCACCAGGGTGCCTACCTTCCCCGTCGTCACTGACGTAGTGAGCCGACGCGTCAGATGGCAACCATGATGGGTCACCCTCTTCGCCCCCAGAGATGTCAGACCAAGGGCTGAAATGTGTTGGTCTGAGGGAACCAACTGACATGGAGCCTCTAGCCTGGCTCCGCTGTCCCCTCACCCACGCCTGGGTCTGACTAGGTGCTGCTGTTTCCTGCACCAAAACAGCAGCACCAGTTTGAAGGGATGTCTCTGGGATACTGCCAGCAGGTATCCCATCCTCCTCATCCATCCCTTCAAAAAGGTCCTGACCATCAGGACAGAGCTGGAGGTCTGCCTCATGCATGGCCTCCCCCAAGATATCCCTATCACTGTCGCTGTCGAACAGTAAGATGCTGGACTCTTGGGGGCTGGGGGGGGGTAGTACAGGCACCGGAGTAATGGTGGTACTACTGTGAGTCGGGACCGACGACTCAGTGGCACTGCTGTGCCCCATGTAGTCCACCACTACTTCAGCCTGAGATGGCAATATCGGGCGGCTGCCCGATGGGAAGAACTCCCGGATCAGGCGTACTCCCCTTGCACCCGATCCTCTAACACTAGTAGGGGCACGAGAGGTACCCCGTGCTGGCAGCGATCCAGCACTGGGAGTAACTCCCCTACCCCTGCTGCCACGGCCACGGATGCCGCTCATTATTGCTGATATGTGTGTGGGGGGGGTAAACTTTATTGGGGGGGGGAAATGTGAACAAAATGTGTTTTTGTGTATTTTTTACAAGACAGGCACGCAGACAAAGACGTACACAGACAGCTACTAAACTATAAGAAAAGTAGTACACCAGACAAGGACTACAAAATTAAAGAAAAAAAAAAAGCACTAAACAAACACTAACTTTTTTTTTTTTTTTTTTTTTAAACACAAAACACAGACACTAAACACACACTAAGCTAAGCTAGATGAAATAAATGTACACTAACAGTGTGTACACTTACTACACAAAATTTAACTAAACTGAACACAAAACTTAGCTTTTAGAAAAGCTCTTTAGGAAAAACTAAACAAAATGTGAACTGAGATGCCTAGCAAATATCACTGAACAGCGAACCTGCAAGATCTAACAGTAACACAAGATGAACAAAACTTAGCTTTTAGAAAAGCTCTTTTAGAAAGCTCAGCAAAATGTGTTCTGAAATCTCTAGCAAATATCACTGAACAGCGAGGATTGCAGGATCAAACAGTAACACAAATGAACAAAACAGCACAAAACAGCACAAAACGTAGCTTTGAAAAAAGCTCTTGGGTCTATTGCTTTGAAAAAAGCAGTTGATATACTGGAAAAGATCCACTGGAATCACTAAATAGCAATGCTGGTGATGATCTAAATCAATCAGGAACAAAGACACAGGAAAACAGGAACACAGAAACAGCCTCCACACTCTCTAGCCAGCTTCTGAATCTGCAATGAAATGGTGCTGGGAGTGAGCTTATATAATGTCCATGCAGGCAGGTTCCTATTGGTTGCTAACCTCTGACGAGTGTGGAAGGAGAACTCTGATTGGCTCTGATGCAAAAGGGCGGAGCAAATAATCGCGCAATATTCCTATTGCCGAATATTCGCATTGCGAATATTCGGCAATATAAAATGATCGCTTCAGCTACTCGGCCCAAGGTCTCTAATCATACCAGCAATGCTTTTAGACGTCTATGGAGATCACTAGGATGTGATCTGTTTTAAAAATGAAACTGTAAAAATCGCTCTGATGCGGAAGATCGGGGCGAGGAAAATAATCGCGCGATATTGCGTTTGCCGAATAATCGCATTGCGATCTTTCTGGAAAATTCAATGAACGCTTCAGCTACTCGGCCCAGGGTCTCTAATGATACCAGCAATGCTTTTAGACGTCGATGGAGATATCTAGGATGTGATCTGTTTTAAAAAAAAAATTGTAAAAAATCGAATATTCGGAATTGCGAATATTCACCGCGAATTTCGAAATATAGCGCGATTTCTCGAATATGCTATATTCGAGTCGAATATTCGCAATGCGAATATTCGTGAGCAACACTAATGGTAACTGGTGAATGTGATCATGTTGGCAATGTTTGTTTAAATGTAAATTGGTTGAAATTGCAAGTATATGGCCAGATTTAGGTAAACGTCCTCAACCTTTACCAATCTGTATGTCCCAGGAGATAGAGAATAGCAGCTGATGCAAATGCATCAATGATAACTGAGCCTTTTAAGAATCATATATATTATTTTTCATATATTATATTTATTTATTATGTTCAGTACTTAAAAATATGAATATTAAAAATTTTATTTTTTAAAGTTAAAATGCAAATAATACATATGAATATCCTGTACTGTATTTACTACTTAAACCTAGCAAGTGACAAGTTCCAAACAGGAGTTCCAGCATGCTGCTGTTTAAAAAAAACAGACCTGAACATGAAGAGAGATCTATTGCACACAGAGCTGAAGAACATAGATGAGATTTGGGATCATCTAGATAAGTCAGTTTTACGTAGGATGCCAGCAAGCATGCAAGACATTCTGAGCCTATTTACAAGAAAGCCCAATGTGCTTTACAAACTAAAGCTAGCTATACATGCTAAACATCCACTTTTTTATAACAGAAGACAAATCCTCTATTTTTGGTTATTGTATTATGACAGCTAGTTGGCTGCTCCTGCTTCTAAAGATGTCAAATGGTAACGAAACACGGTGCATCATTTTCGGTCTCAAAGGAACGCACGTGAATTGTTAGATGGCTTCCCATTTTGAACAGATCGGGTTAAAAGAGAAGTATGGGAATACGTTTTTTTCCTTAATCATACTTACCTAGATGGATGCAGCATCGGTCCAATGCTGCATCTGTCCCCCGGCGTCTCTGCACTGAGAACCGAGCCACCAACATCACAGATGGCTCGGTTCTCTCAGCTGCCCGAGCAGAGAGCTGCTGCCATCAGTGCAGGCACCTGGTAAATCCAAACTTTATTGTCTTGATGACGCGGTGCCTGGACTGATTCCAGTGAAGTCAGCAGAGAACAGACTTCAGACCGCTCTTGATGAAAATACCAGTAGGTCACAGGTGTGCAAAACGAATTGCACTCCTGTGACCCTTAGGAGAAGCCCAGCCAAACAAGCTCAGGCTGGACGTCTCCTTTAACCTGCCTGGCGGTATTCCCGAGTCTGACTCGGGGTTAGATTTTCCTGCTGCGAGCGGTAACCCCGAGTCAGACTCGGGCTTGCCTCGCTGGATCCACAGGGAGTGTTTACTTACCTTGTCCCTGGATCCAGCAATGCCACCGCGCTGTGCGAGCGAGCGGGACCTCGCTCGATTCACACAGTGCCTCTGTGTGACGCCGATCTCCGTTCCCTGCGACGTTACGACGCACGGGAGCGGAGAACGGCGCCAAATTCAAAAAAGTAAACAAACACATTACATACAGTATACTGTAATCTTATAGATTACAGTACTGTATGTAAAAAAATACACACCCCCTTGTCCCTAGTGGTCTGCCCAGTGCCCTACATGTACTTTTATATAATAAAAACTTTTTTTTTCTGCCTGTAAACTGTAGATTGTCCATAGCAACCAAAAGTGTCCCTTTATGTCAAAAATAGTTTTAGATCAGCTAGAAAACAGCGATAATAAATTATAATCACTTGCAGAATTGTGCGATAGCGATTTGTGGGGAAATTCGTCATAAAAATAAATAAATAATGACAGCGACAATTCTGCAACTGAGCAAATTTCAGTGATTTTGATTTGATTACATTATTGAATCATTTTTATTATAATTATATTATTACTTGTTATAATTATTTATAATTATTTATTATATTATAATTTATAATTTTGTTTTTAAAAAAATGTCATACCCGGGATGCCTATTAGAATCTTGTTTGGTCAGATTTAAGTGAGTTATTTCTAAAAAATTACAGGCCTACAGTATAAAACGCCAAATTTCCTTGCAAATAATGGTACCGCTTTCAGCACCTTTTTTCTGAAAGAATCATACCGCCAGGGAGGTTAATGTTAACCTGCATTTTTTGGAATCAGATTTTTGTATATAAAAAAAATCTATGGTTTTACACACTATGGGAGGATCCCTCTTCTCTCTTTTTAACTTTTTTGGTCCTTGCTATTCGTGTCAATAGAATACTGATCCATTTGCCAGCGAGGAGAGGACACCCACCCCAGGCACCCATTCAGTGGTATGATCTGGCCCTGAGTGACCACAAAGTGCAGCTGACCTCCCTTGTTGTCAATACTATCTGGTGAGTGCGGATTGATTTACATGAGCACGTGGTGATACAGCACGCCAAGGAATGATTTTCTGGTGTCAAGACACTAGTGTTCTCCTCACTCTTACAAGGACTGCCTATCTTTACTTGTGGAAAAATTGCACACAGATATTATATTGTTATATCCTTCCTGAGCAAGTTAAAATTCATTTACAGTACATTGTTTGTGGTAGTATTTATTATATTTGTTAATTGTTTTATTGCAAGCCCTATATATCACTTGCATGGTGTTCACTTGCTATTTATTGTTGTTGTTTTGAGAAAGCACCTGCACAGTAGGTGTACCATTGGCACGATTGATGATATTTGCACATTTAAAATACATGCTAAACAGCATTGATGGATAAATTATCTACTTTTGGTTAATGTATTATGACAGCTAAATGGCTGCAGTTACTGTTTGGCCAATTTTTTTTCATCCAGCTCCTTCAATCTCTCATTTGAAATTTGTTGAGTTAGCAGGACCACCCCTTTGAATTGAGGCAGTTTCAGAGGACTCTGCCAAAATGTAAGCCTTGTTTCACCAACTTAAATGTCATGAATCCACTCTATTTTCTAAAGTCTACTCTTGTCTGTAAATGTCAGAACCTTACTCCTTGACCTGAAACAGGTATTCAGATCAGATGATGTTGAGTTCAGACTTTACTTGCCACATGATTTTCCCAGCCTATGACATCAGAAAGCATTAAAACTCAAAACAGTCAGATGAATTAGCTTTTGTGTAAGAAAGACATAAAATTCAGGCCTTGTATTTCTTCTTTGATATGTGTTCTGTAAGCCTAGGTAAATTTACATGAACCCGACCTCTGATCTATAAAATTATACCTAAATTTCTGGAAAGCCATACCCATCTGACATTGTAAATAATCCATAGATTCGCAACCATTGTGTAGTAAGTGCATCATATTTGGACACTGGAGATGCTAAGTACATCTTATGGATTTTAAATGTTTCCTAGTGCTTTATGATTCTTAACAAACGTGAACTTCTAGGTGTGTTTAAAAATGTTTATATATGAAACCCAAAATCACTGTTAGGTGTGATAAGGCATTAAGTAGTAGATTGTATAGTTTGCATAAATATATTAGTGTAGCCAACAAAAAATGCGTACTATGTACATACATGTGTTATTACTTTATTTTTACCTTATTTTATTGTTATATGCTATGCTTTTAATATTGCAAACAGATGATACTATTTTGAAAGGCTTCAAAGGCCATTGATGCCTATCTTCATAATTCTTTTACACCAGCTCAGATTTAGTTTCTTAGAAATGCCTGCTCGTCAGGACCAAATGGGCCCTTCTGAAGGAAACGTGGCCCATCTTGGTAATATCAATAGCATAATAATATACTCCATGTAATCCTCACACCGTGTCCAAAATCTAAAGATTTTACTATTTATTTGTACCATGTGTGTCTAACGTCAATGAGCCAAGCTTTTGTGTACTCATAATAGGTTGTACCCATATTCCAAGCCAGTGCAAAAATAATCTACACCACAGCTGAAAAAAGAATCAAATCTTTATGTTCACAAAATATAACAATGATAAAGTGGAATTCCTGATTAGATTTGGGTAGAGTGGGGAATGGTTAGCACTCGTATTGGTATTTTTTGTAGTACAGTGGATGTCTAGGGGTGAAATTGAGATTGTCCAGTTGCACCTGTTAAAATCAGGTATTGTTTAGCTTCTGGCAAGAAAGAAGTGGCCTTAATGGAAGTTGAGAATGAGTCTTGGTGATCATGTTATATTAATTAGTCATTAAAATGTGTCTGTATTCTCATAAATATAAATTAGCTCATTAAATAATTATAGGGTGTGTTGTATTTTATGAGGTCCAATCTAAGTAATGTAGGCTATGCAACATGAATTAATGTTTTTTTTTTATTATTTCAATTTTTTTCTTACCTTCTTAATTTTTTCCCCTTCATAAATGATTTACAAAAGAGCATTCTACTTTATGTGATTGGGTTTATTTGGTGGGTAATGCAGGATGTCCAATATCATAGCTCCTGAAACTTGTACTGCATCACTATCACTAAAATATCAGTCACTGCTCCTCGCTTTTACAGTATCACTTTACTGTACACTCTTTCTGGCAGTTGAGCAAGTGCATTCAAACGTGTGTGATTCAGGCACAAAAGCATGTGAGAAGTTAAATATTCTTTTTTTACATGTGAAAGTTAATTAGTTCAATCAAATCTTAGAGCTTATAACTAAGCATACCCATTCTCCTTGAGAGTATAACAAAGATGGATAAAGGCAGAATGGAGCCCTAAGCAATGTTAAGCCCCGTACACACAGGCTGAATGTAAAAAAAAAGTCAGACATTCGGGACGTGTGTATGTTGGTCTGTCCAACAGAAGCTGGCATCTGTCGAACAAGCATGCTGGAAAACCAGCAGTCTACCGACTCCCAATCAGCGCTCTGAGCCAATGGCAGATATTACTGATCAGAGTGTTCTGGTGGGAGGGCAATCCTTCTGTCAGAACACAAGAGCTCATAGAAAATACACAAATGCTAGAGCTTAGGATGCAGGTAGGGAAGCATAACTAAAATAGGGGCAATAGTTGAGTGTAGGACAAGTCCAGGGGTAAGGGTTAAAAAATGTCCAAGTAGATTGAGGCGATATTTCCATGAAGGTGGATGTTATGATATCTCGGGGATAAGACCAGCACTGAGGGCACATCTTTTCACATGAGCAAAGCCAACTCTGCTAGACAGCACAAGAAAAAAACAGAATAGCACCTATGAGTGCAAGGTTTAATGTTACAGTAGTATATTATCCAACACTTACATCAGTAAGGGATGACAGGCTCATGGGAAGTGAGATCTACTGGGTTGGTCTCCAACGTCTCTGGCATGTCCTGTGTGAGCGGAATGTCCAGCTTATGATAACCGTGATGACCCAGGAGGAAGCCAGCTGATCCTCTTGGGGTATGTTTCTCCCATACCCCAGTAATGTCATATGCTCACAAGCGCGCTCCCAGAGCCGAATACCTCCATCTCCTTCAGCCACTGAGAGGATCAGCCGGCTTCATCCTGGGTCATTGCGGTTACCGCAGCTGGACATTCCGTTGGAGTGTCCAGCTGCGGTAACGTTGGAGACCAACCCGGGAGATCTCACTTCCCATGAGCCTGTCATCCCTTACTTATTTATTATTATTATACAGAATTTATATAGTGCCAACAGTTTACGCAGTGCTTTACAACTTGAGGGTAGACAGTACAAATAAAATACACTATAATAATGTAGGAATCAGAGGGCCCTGCTCATTAGAGCTTACAATCTAAGACGGAAGGTCAAGACATACAAGAGTTAATAACTGTGGGAATGTGCTGATGGAGAAAATATATGTACAGTTGTTAGGTGGGGGCAGATAGGCTTCTCTGAAGAGATGAGTTTTCATGGATCGTCTTAAAGTGGATAAAGTAGGAGAATATTGGACAGATTGGGGTCGGGCTTTGCAGAGGATGTGAGATGTTCTAGAGAAGTCCTGAAGGCGAGCATTGAAAGAGGTGACAAGGGAGTTTAAGAGCAGGAGGTCTTGGGAGGAGCGAAGAGAACGATTAGGTTGGTATTTTAAGACTAGGTTAGTGTTGTAGCTGAGGGCCAGGTTGTGGATGACTTTGTAAGTTATTGTTAGTATCTTGAATTATATTTGTTGGCTGAGTGGCAGTCAATGGAGGGATTGGCAGAGGGGTATAGCAGACACTGAGTGGTTTGTGAGGTGGGTGAGCCTAGCAGCAGCGTGGGTGAGCCTAGCAGCAGCGTTCATGAAGGACTGAAGTGGGGATAGCCTATTTAGAGGTAAGCCCATGAGGAGGAAGTTGCAGTAGTCAAGGCGGGAGATGACTATGGAGTGAATTAGAAGCTTTGTGGTGACATTGGTTAGGAAGGGGCTTATCTTGGAGTTGTTGCGGAGGTTGAAGGGGCAAATTTTGGATAGCGATAAGATGTGGGGCCAAAAGGTTAGTTCAGAGTCCAGGATTACATCTAGGACCTTGGAATGGGGGGACAAGTTGAAAGTTGAACTGTTGATATTGACGGAGAAATCAGGGGAAGTGGCACCTGGGGGTGGGATTATCATGAGCTTGGTTTTGGATAGGTTGAGTTTAAGGAAGTGATGTGACATCAGGATGATATGTCTACTAGAAAGTTGATGATGCGTAAGAAGACAGATGGAGAGAGCTGACCCAGGGAGGTGGTGTAGATTGAGAAAAGGAGAGATCTAAGAACAGAACCTTGGGGACCCCAAATAAGAAATAAAAGGAGAGGAGGAAGTAGAGTTGTAAGTGACACTGAAGAAGCGGTGGGATAGGTAGAATAAAAACCAGCGAAAAGTACAGTCACGGAGACCAAAGTGGAGTTTATTAAGGAGGGGGGGTGGTCCACTGTGTCTAAGGCACCCTCCCCTTCTAAGCAGAGCTGCACTAGATTTTGCGCTCTCCAGTTTTAGTAAATCAACCCCAAAATGTCAGATGAAACAGGAACAACATTTTTAGTAACTGTTCCTCTATTAAATGTTTTGAAATCTCATTAGTGGTAGCTATCTGGTGTAGTTGTAATTCAAAGTTACTCCAATTATGCCTGATGAAAAAATGTGATTGCTATGAAAGACATTTTTTTTCTGTTTTCATTTCAATCTTTTAATGAACTCTATAGAAGCTGTGAATTTATTGATCAATTTTGACTTAAAAAACAACTGAATTCTGGTAGTCGAGGGAACCTGTGCGTGGTTAATTGCTTAAAGCGGATCTCCACCCTAAAGTGAAAATTCCGCTCATCGGAACCCTCCCTCCCTATGGTGTCAAATTTGACACCTTTCAGGGGGAGGGGGATGCAGATACCTGTCAAAGACAGGTAATTGCACCCAGAACTGGATGGCATACCCCAGATGCAGCGAAACCAGGGTCTTGTAAAGTGGAAGAATTATCGTTTTATCACTGGAGTGAATCCCCTTTTTAATGCATGCCAATATCCTGTTGACTTTGCTTGCAGCAGCTTGGCATTACATGCCATTGCTGAGCCTGTCATCTAGTAGGAAGCCCAGGTCCTTTTTCCATCCTGGATCTCCCCAGAGGTTCTCCCCCTTTTTTCAACATTAAAACTCATTTGTTATGCAGTTTCCCACCCCATTATTTTATTTAGATCTTCTTGTTGTGAACTTTGACAATTATTTTCTCCACCAAGTCCATGACCTAAGGCTTTGTACACACATCCGGGAATCTCGTCAGGAAAAACCCGTTGTTTTCCCTGACGAGATTCTTGGCAAGAAACTCTTGCTTCCGGAGTGTACTGACTTTCATTTTAAAAGAACCGCAGTCCTCTTGAAAGGAAAGAAAGCGGTGACGTCATTGCGTATGACGAGCATGTGTTCGTCACATTCGATGCCATCGCCATCTTGCTTCAACCTACCTATGCCGTGGAAGCTACCTTGGATGCGTCAAAGTCATTTCGAGCATGCGCGGGTTTCCATGGCGACAAGTAAGTATACACACTCTCGGGTTTCTCGTCAGGAAACAGGCTGACAAGAATCTCGACGAGATTTTTTCTCGTCGAGATTCTTGCCAGATTTCCAGACGAGAAACCTGAATGCCTCGTACACACGAACGGGAATCTCGGCAAGAAGCAGTTTTCTTGCTGGTTTTTGTCGAGAAACCCAGTCGTGTGTACGAGGCCTCAGAGTTGAAGGGCTTTTTTAAGTTCACTGCCACCAGTGTGCTGCAGTATTGCACCCTCCCAAAACATTTGTGGTGCAGCACACTGCAACACATGTTACTGTACTGCAGCATACCAGCCTGCTATGAATGGACACTTAAGGGGCTTTTAGTGCTTGTTCAGGATATGTAAATATTTTAGTGTGCCTAGTCTGGACACTGGTGTACTTACAATCCACAAACCATATATTCTTTGTCAACTTTTCATAAAGGTCTTGGTGATCTGTCTGGTTTATCACATATTAACAAATCACAGACCCATCAAAATCAGTATCTAGCAGTAATGACAGTTAGATATGTAGAATAATCTGATCCCTTTAAAGATTCTGAAATCTTCATTCCTAATTTTTTTTTTTAAAGATCTGTGTTGACTAATTCCTGGTACATACTTACGTAACCTGCCCTGTGTTCCATGGTCATGCTGTCATATATAACAGACAGCAATTCTCCAAAGATCCCAGTGTCAATCTCCTATTGTAAGGGATATGTATTACTTAACATGCAATATAACCTTGGCCATAATAGGAAACACATTATACTGGGGTCTGCTGTAAGCCTTTTTTCCAACTCCCTTTGGTCCTTATCAGCCAGATAAAAGCCTCTGATATGGGGTTCTTTATTGCTTTTGGAAAAGTCCCAACAAGAGTTGAAATTAATGAAATGCCATAAAAATGTGTTTCATCCTAAATGTGTGTGACTTTACCCTGAACAGCAGGAATGAATTTTCTGAGGCTAAGTCAGATTACTGTCTTTATGTTACACCATGACTTCAAGGGAGGGGCGTTACCCATCTGTTGTCTACATATGCAGTATTACCAGTATATATGGCAAAAAAATGTCTGTTTTCAGCATAAACCATTTTATGATCTTGTTATTTTATGTTTAAATGAGGTTTACCTCAAGCAGATATATATGGAGGTGGGGAGAATAAAACATGTAATATAACCATAATAGAGTCAATTCATTAAGGTATATGAGTGATATTATTTTACCCTTTCTTCTCATTATAAAATTTGGAATCAATATTTTGCATGAAACGGATATTTAACTATTAAGGACCCCATGATTCATGAAACAGTATACCATTGAACTTTACTGAAGATAATGTTTAGTATTCCTGGATCTTTTGTGAACTGTTACCTCATATTGTTAAGTCAAATTCGGACTATAACGTGCAGATCCCATTTGGAAGATACGTAAAATCTAGCTGTTTATCAAGATGTATATAGATATTTAATACACAGTGGGGTTGATTTACTAAAGCAAAATCTGATTCAGCTCTGCATTGTAATCAGCTTCCAGTTTTTCTGTCAAAGCTTAAAACTAAGCTCCACCCAAAAGGGAAGCTCCGCTTGTTCACACATTTGGCACTTTTTTTTGGGGGGGGGGCACATACCTGGTTTTGACAGGTACCCCTTCCCACTTCCAAGTAAGATGACCTATCGGTAATCCATGAGCATTTATGGACCCTCCTCCTCCCCCTCCCCTGTAGCCTTCTGGGACACACACAGGTCCCAGAAGACAGCGGGACCATTCAGAAAGGGCAGCGCAACTCACACATGCACAGTAGGAAACTGGCAGTGAAGCCTGAAGACTTCACTGCCAGTTTCCCTAAACTTACAATTCCAGCACCTGCACCCGAAGCTGATTGACCAATCGGCTCAGGGTGCTGATATTGCACGATCCCTGGACAGGTAAGTGACCTTAGATTTTTCACTCTCCGGTTTTAGTAAATCAACCCCAGTGCAACTGTCCTCATGTGCCTAAATTTGCAGGATTGTACCTAACCAAATTTGATTGATCTCGATCAGGCTGCACCAGAGTGGGAGTATAGATGCATTTTCACTTAAGAAAAAAATAATTCTCAGCATCTTCAAGCAAGGAAAAAAAATCAAATAGAGTTGCAGGAATAAGCATAAAAAAAAACAAAAGGCGCAAGACTTTTCTAAAAGCCTACAGTTAAGAGAAGGACTTGTAGATACCTCCATGTATCAGCTTATTAGGGGAAAATATTGGTGCTCCAATGAGCATTTCTAACTTTTCCAGTCAGTATTTCTTCTCAGCTCATATCGTTTTGGGCACCTCATTGACATGAGGTCATAACACATACTGGTTAAGAACAGCTAGATTAGGCAATTGTCATCAAATGTCTACGAGTACCTTTGGATGATATTCACCGAATGCCTTTATGTGGTTGTCTCTGAGTGCAGCAGACATCCTTGAAAACACCAGCTGAGACTTTCTTCAGATAAGGAACTACTCCAACCTACACATTTTCCTTATCAGTTTGCAACTCTAGTGCATTTAAATTCCTCTGTTGTTGGGGAATGGAGCAGCTCACAATTCCGTATTACTTCTGAGGTTTTTTGATGCTTTTGGCAGAGTGTTCCCAGGTTTGCTTTCCAAAAGGTGCAGTGGTAGGGTTCATCCAAAAGCACTTACGAAAACACTTAAACTGCACTTATAGATTTCCATGCAAATGTCTAAACAAAGCATAGTCTTACAGCACTATACACAGGGCCGTCCTTAATATGGTTTGGGCCCTGGGCAAACATTTTTTTTGGGCCCCCCTCCAGCTTATTTTGGGACTGGCTTGTTCACATGTATGTGTTTTGGCGGCCCTCATTTGTGCAGGCACAGCAGCCCATTGATTTGAATGGGCTGCCATGCCTTTGTTTCCTGCAGAAAAAAGGTGCATTCAGCATTTTAAAAATACAGTTGCCTTGAAATCCATTCTGCTTTTGCACCATGCTACTTACCTGCAGTTCTTGCACACACAAACGCACTGTGTTTTTAAAAGCGTGACCTAAACGTCTAAAAATGCAGCAAGTTTGACAGTGTGGGAACTGCAGATAAGTCACAGCAGACAGCAGAATGGACAGACAGTGCTGTATTTCAGTGCTTGATGGGCATAGGTGTGCCGTGTGCGCAGCCTATTACATGAGGCATGCACTTTTCTTTGCAGGAAACGCAGGCATGGCGGCCCTTTCAAATGAATGGGCTGTTGTGCCTGCGCAAATGTACACATACATGTGAACCAGCCAGGCCCAAAATAAGCCCATCAAGCAGTTAAATACAGACAGTAATGCCATGTGCTCTGAGGCCTTACTCAGCCTGGACTGCAGGTCTGGTCTGTGATTTAAAGAGTTCCTCTATTTTACACATGGCATGGCATGGGGTCCCATGGTGCTAAAGCAGAATGGACAGACGGTGCTGTGACCCCCATGCCATGCCATGTGTAAAATAGAGGAACTTTTTAAAACTCTGACCAGACCTGCAGTGAATCATCAAATATTATAAAGACTTTGGGCACACTCTACAGAAAACTTCTATTTACAATATAGATTAGCAAACAGTGACATACCTTGAGGAGCAGGACATGAAGAAGTCGGCCTCGGGAAAAGCAAACTGGGGATGTTATAAAATCACATTCTAATTCACTTTTATATACAAGCAGCACCCAGTGGCAGGAAGGGAGAAGTGCACATCTAAAGGGATGCCAGGGGTGCTGTACATTTTAAAACACTGGGAAGGGAAGCAGTACTGTCACTGGCTGCGTGCCGCTGATGATTTTCAGCCTGATTTGTGGGCAGCACAGGGGCTTAAAGGGCGGCAGGGCCGCCATCAGGAATTATGGGGCCCCTTACACAGCTTCAGGCATGGGCCCCCTTGAGCAGAGAACCGGGGGGGTGCTGCTGCCTGAAATTGAGAAGCTGAGAAGCGGGGGGGGGGGCTGCCGTGAATTTAGAAGAATAAAGAAAAATATATATAAAAAAAGGGGTTTAGTCATCCGGGGCCCTAGGGCCCTTTAATAAAAAGAAAAAAAGAAATAAAAAATATATATATATTTTTTTTTAAAAAGGGGGTTGCCATCTGGGGACCTCTGGGCCCTTTAATAATTTTTTTTTTATAAAAAATAAATTACAAAAAAAGGGGGGTTGCCATCCGGGACCTCTGGGCCCTTTAATAAAAAAATAAATAAAAAAAGAAACATTTATAAAAAAAAAAAAGGGGGGTTGCCATTCAGGGCCCTGGGGACCTCTGGGCCCTTTAATAAAAAAATAAAAATAAAAAAAATATATAAACAAAAATAAAAAAAGAAACATTTATAAAAAAAATAAAAAAGGGTGTTTGCCACATGGGGCCCTGGGGACCTCTGAGCCCTTTAATAATATATATATATATATATATATATATATATATATATATATATATATATATATATATATAAAGAAATAAAAAGAAAAGGGGGGTTGCCATCCCGGGGCCCTGGGGACCTCTGGGTCCTTTAATAATAATAATAACATTTATATTTTTTATAAAGAAATATATAAAAAAAGGGGGGTTGTCATCCGGGCCCCTGGGGAACTCCAGACCTCTAAAAAAAATTGTCCCTTTAATAAAAAATAAAATAAAAATATATTAAAAAATATATTATTTTTATTTAAAAATAAATAAAAAAAGGGGGGTTGCCATCTGGGGCCCTGGGGAACTACGGGCCCCTGGGGACCTCCAGACCTCTAAAAAAAAGTTGGCCCTTTAATAAAAAATAAAATAAAAATATATTAAAAAAAATATTATTTTTATTTAAAAATAAATAAAAAAAGGGGGATTGCCATCTGGGGCCCTGGGGACCTCCGGACCCCTAAACAAAATAAAAAAAAAAAAATTTTTTTAAAGGGGATTGCTTTGGGCCCCCAACAGTGACAGGGCCCTGGGCAGCTGCCCCTGTTTGTCCTATGGCAAAGACGGCCCTGACTATACATATAATATATAAACTACTATATATATTCTGTTACATTATTCAAAGGTTTGCATGCAAAGTAGACCTACAGCCATGGGATGCAGTTTTCAAGAGCTTTCAAATTAAACTGTGTGGTCTGCAGAAAATACACAGAAATGGTAACCAACACTGTCTTCAACACTACCTTATCTCCGTACTTTTCTCTGAGATGACAAAGAGGGACATCTTTTAACAAAACGTATGTATGCAAAGAACATACATCTGCCATGCACCATGAAAAATTCATTATTATTATTATTATCATTACAGGCACGTATATAGCGCTGTCAATTTAAGCAACGCTTTACATACCGTATTTTCCAGCGTATAAGACAACCTTTATACTTATCTTATATACCCCAAAAATCGGGGGTCGTCTTATAAGCCGGTATTATATACTGTATGCAGAGTCAGACTGCGGGCGTCCATTGTTCAAAAGCCGTGCCTCCACCTCGTCCTGTTCCGTGATAGGTGGAACATTCTGTTTCCCAGCAGAGCCTGTGTTCTGTGTTCCGCCTATCACGGATGTCCTCGGCCTCGGAACAGGACGAGGGGGCGCATCTTTTGAACAATGGACGCCAGCAGTCTGACTCTGCATGTCAGGGATAAGGTATGGAGATCAGCAAAGTGAGGCATTCAATGGACACAGTGAGGTGAGGCATGCTATGGCACAGTGAGGTGAGGCATGCTATGGCACAGTGAGGTGAGGCATGCTATGGCACAGTGAGGTGAGGCATGCAATGGCACAGTGGGGTGAGGCATGCAATGGCACAGTGAGGTGAGGCATGCAATGGCACAGTGAGGTGAGGCATGCAATGGCACACTGACGTAAGGCATGCAATGGCACAGTGAGGTGAGGCATGCAATGGCACAGTGAGGTGAGGCATGCAATGGCACAGTGAGGTGAGGCATGCAATGGCACAGTGAGATGAGGCATGCAATGGCATAGTGAGGTGAGCCATGCAATGGCACAGTGAGGTGAGGCATGCAATAGCACAGTGAGGTGAGGCATGCAATGGCCCAGTGAGGTAAGGCATGCAATGGCACAGTGAGGTGAGGCATGCAATGGCACAGTGAGATGAGGCATGCAATGGCACAGTGAGGTGAGGCATGAAATAGCACAGTGAGGTGAGGCATGCAATGGCACAGTGAGGTGAGGCATGCAATGGCACAGTGAGGTGAGGCATGCAATGGCACAGTGAGGTGAGGCATGCAATGGCACAGCGAGGTGAGGCATGCAATGGCACAGTGAGGTGAGGCATGCAATGGCACAGTAAGGTGAGGCATGCAATGGCACAGCCAGGTGAGGCATGCAATGGCACAGCCAGGTGAGGCATGCAATGGGCACAGTGAGATTTGAAAAAAGCTGAATAAAGCCTGTTCCTGTCGGTAGTTGTTCCTGTCAGCAGTTGTCCCGGCTACCCCTCAGCTTCTAGACAGACTAGTCGGAAGGGGGTCATATTATAAGGTGAGTATATCACGAAACAAACCTTTTAGCTGGAAAATTAGGGGGTTGTCTTTTACGCTCAGTTGCCTTATACACCGGCAAATACGGTACTGTATATATTGTAGATTTACATAATTTACAAACATCATATACAAAAATATTTGCTATAGTGGTCTATCAGAGTGTTAATAACGAGGAACAAGGGGATCTGGTTTCAAAAGCGAACAGAGGGACAGCTCCTCCAAATAAAGAACATTTGGAAGCTATCTTTTTATCTAAAATGCCACATACAAACATAGTTTTAAATGACCATGCTAACACAAGCGTAGAATTTATATTAAATCCGCTTAATTTTTTATAAATAGGATTTATCAGATAATTCCTGTAAAGCTTTTTGCAATCCATAATTCATTTTTAAAGTAATAAACGGTGTCCTTTTTAATTACTTTGTATGTAGAGAGTCTATAAGCTAATGTTACTGTTCATAATAAATTAATGAGTAGATGAAAGTAATTCATTCACAAGGGATGCTGATTGTTTAGTGTGGATAAACAAACCTTAACATGTTATAAATCTTTGGTATGCATTCAGATATATTAAATGTAAACACTTGTAGACAACAGGGGCCCGGATTCACATACATCGGCGCATATTTATGCCGGCGTAGCGTATCTAATATACGCTATGCCGACGCAGCGCACAGAGGCAAGCACTGGATTCACAAAGCACTTGCTCCCACTCGCTCTTAAAGATACGCTGGGTTTCCTCAGCGTAAGCCGGCGTAGGTGGAAGTGGGCGTGAGCCACGCTAATGAGGCGTGACCCCATGCAAATGATGGGCCAAGCGTCATAGAAGTACTTAAAACGAACGGCACATGCGCTGTCCCGTGGACGCATGCTCAGAATCACGTCAAAACAACTGCCTAAGATACGTCGAATCACTGCCTTCAACGTGAACGTAACCTACGCCTAGTCATATTCACGTACTACGTAAACAACGTTAAATACGGTGGCTGTGTTCCCTGGTCCATACCTTTGCATGGGTTGCGCATCCTATATGGGGAATAACTTTACGCCGGACGTACGACTTACGCAAACCGCGTATATTATGCGCCGGGTGCAAGTACGTTTGTGAATCTGCGTATCTCACTCATTTGCATATGTGCATAGAAAATCAATGGGAGCGGCAAATGCGCCCAGCGTAAATATGCGCCCACGATACGCCGGCGTAGGCAAGTTACGTCGGTCGTAGGAAGCCTATTTTTAGGCGTATCTCAGTAAGTGTCGTAAGTGCTTTGTGAATCCGGGCCAGGGTGTACTTTCAAGTATTGTCAAAATGTATATAAAACAAATCCTGGAAAAGGGGATATATTGAATGGGATCATTTAAAATGCTGATAAAAACTAGTCAAATGTGTTTAAGATGTATGTATTAACCGCTTAAGCCCCGGACCATTTCGGTGGTTAAAAACCGGGCCACTTTTTGCGATTCGGCACTGCGTCGCTTTAACTGACAATTGCGCGGCCGTGGGACGTGGCTCCCAAACAAAATTGACATCCTTTTTTTCCCACAAATAGAGCTTTCTTTTGGCGGTATTTGATCACCTCTGCGATATTTATTTTTTGCGTTATAAACAAAAAAAGAGCGACAATTTTGAAAAAAATTCTATATTTTTTACTTTTTGCTATAAAAAAATATACCCCAAAAATATATATAAAAAAAAATTTCCCTCAGCTTAGGCCAATACGTATTCTTCTACGAATGTTTGGTAAAAACGATCACAGGGAACGGTCATCACTGAGAGTGTCACTAGGCAGAATAGGGCAATGCCTTGTTTACAAAGGCATTCCCCCGTTCTGCTCTTGCCGACTGCACCTGTATGCCAATCTGCCTGCCCATGCCATTCTGTCGACGTAAATAGGCGTGCGGCAGTTGGCAAGTGGTTAAAGTGTTACTAAACCCAGGAACCTGCATTCACTATATCTGGTCTTCCACAGTACACAAAACATGGAAATGCAATAATTTTTGTAAATATAAACTGGTAAATACCTTTTCTCATCAGCAGTATATAGCAGTCTTGTGACTTCTATTAGTGTCTGCTTAAAGATTGTAGAATGTGTTTTTATTTTACTCTGACTGTCCTACAAGGATGCATGGCCCCCGACCCTCTGTCTGAAAAGTGCTAATTGGCCCTGTGCTGATCACATACACCCTCCCAAGAAAAAAAACTCTCTAACAATACACACCAAACTGAGCATGTGCAGAGTGACTCCAAAGGCTCCTTATAAGGAGATGGATTTGGGACAGTGGAAGTAGGGGAGGATCAAAGAAGACAGGAAGAAAATGCCTTTTTACACAATGTGCAGGTTTATCTCCTTAGTTTCAACAGTGAGTATAACAAGCATGATTTACTGCGTATACATTTTACTGTTGTGGGTTTAGCAACACTTTAATCAGGGCTCAAGTCCTGCGGGAACGCGTGGGAACGGAGTCCCTGCACTTTTTTCACAGCAGGAACGCAGTTCCCTTTGCAGGACTAGAGCAGCCGAGAGCAGCCAAGCCGCCCGAGCCAATCCTTCACTAAGCGGCGATGCCAAGCTCGAGTCACTGTCAGGGGCAGGCGAACCTTAGTAATCCTTTATGTTACTGGCCGCTTCCTGTATATGGATTCATCGGGTAGTGTGCAGGTATTTCAACACTTCCTCGATGTCGCAATGTCTCCTGGGAGTTTTTGTCATTGTTCTCAGGAGACATTGCGGAGGTCTGCCACGAGTTATCGCGGGATTTAGAAAGAAGTTCTCTCTAAATCCAGCGATAACTCACGTCAGACATGCGGTTTAGTAATTATGCATATGAACGTATATTTTTTATTTATTTTTTTGGTGGGGGAGTGGATCTTGGGTGGGAGTTCCCACACTTTTTTCCCCAGGACTTGACCCCTGACTTTAATGTACATTTACATTCAGGTAAACACTTGAGTAAACACTTGAGTCTGATATAAATGTACCCTAAAAGTGCCTTTAGATATGACATATCTGTTGACAAGTGCAAACATTAAGAGACAGATCAATCATGTGTATGGGTGATATATAAACTCTGTGATCACCTCCTGGGTAGTTTGAGGTGTTAAAAACAGTGCAGCCAGAACTTATGCTTTTTTAAGGAAGAAATGAACCACTTGAATAGAGATTAGTGAGCGAATAGAAACTATTACCAATTTGGGAGAATTTAAACCACAACTTTCTCCACTATTGTCTAGTATAGCCCAAACCTTTTTATTTTTCACTATAGTTTTGGATAAGGTAGGGAAGGGTAAAATCCATATTCTTTGCAGTTTGCGTCCTACTAGGTTAGGGTTAGGGGGTTAGGGTAAGGGTTAGGGTTGGGGTTAGGGGATAACCCCTAGCCCCTAACCCTAACCCCTAACCCTAACCCTAACCTCTTCACTTCCTGTCTTGAAGAAACAACAGGAAGTGATAGAAAATTTCTAAAATGGAAAATGAACATCTTAAACAGATGACATGTAAACATTTTTGCCCATTCAATGATTTCCCTTCACCTCTTGCTCTTATGTAAACTCTGACATTTAGGATTTCCCCTTACTAGAATGAATAGAGGGTGAATCCCCAGCAAAGAAATCAGACAGCAAAAAACGTGACAGAGGGTCTAAACCTTCCCAACTTACGGTTTAGGAGGGGGGGCGCTCTCTCGTCCCCCCTCTTTTCCTGCGGCCTGCCAGGTTGCATGCTTGGATAAGGGTCTGGTATGGATCTAAAGGGTCTGGTATGGATTTTTGGGGGGAACCCCAAGCCATTTTTCTTTTACATGGCGCAGGGTTCACCTTAATATCTATACCAGACCTGAAAGGCTTGATATGGTATTTGGGGGGACCCCCACACTTTTTTCTTCTTTTTTTTGGATTAGGGTTCCCTTTAATATTCATATCAGAACCAAAGGGCCTGGTAATAGACTGGGGGGAACCCATGCTGTTTTTTTCAATGACTTTGATCTGTATTGCCGGGACCTGACAATTCATGAAGCTAGTAGTTTTAAATGACTTTTTTTTCCTTTGGAAATTACATTTTGTGCAGGGATGGTTCTAAACACGGGAAACATGCGCTACTTTACAGGCATACTATAGACAGCCCCCAGGTACAAAATTTAAAGGAATATTTCACTTTTATTGTTTCACTTTAAGCATTATTAAAATCACTGCTCCCGAAAAAAACTGACGTTTTTAAAACTTTTTTTTACATGTCCCCCTGGGGCAGGACCCGGGTCCCCAAACACTTTTTATGACAATAACTTGCATATTAACCTTTAAAATTAGCACTTTTGTTTTTTATGTTCATGTCCCATAGACTATAATGGTGTTCGTTCGTTCAAACAAATTTTTTGCCTGTTCGCTTGTTCTGGTGCGAACCGAACCGGGGGGTGCTCGGCTAGTCAGGAATATATTTATGCAGACTTTAAAAATAGCAATAATCATAAAAATAATAATACATTATGTGTTATTATACAAAACTATACTGGTATGTATTGATCATGGAGATGTTCCTTAGCCCCAGTGTTTAATTATACACATTTTTCATATCAACATTTGATACACATTTGGTCTTATTTATCAGACAGCGCAAAAAAGCTATTAATACATTTTATTTGATTTCCAGTGGAGCTATAAAAGCGGATTTCTGATTAATTGGATTACTTGGCTGCTTTATGCCTTATTAAAATAATTAAAGCTGTTTATTATTATTATCTGGATTATTTTGTGTGAGTTTTCGCATTGGTAAATATTCTGTTACATGTTCCTTGCATCCATCAGCTATTACAGCTTTTGTCTGTTTTAGATCTACAAACCAGACCTAGGGCATATGGCTGTTTTACTTATATGGTGTTTACTTGACCTGTGAACTGACTTCATACTTTAATCCAAGGAACAGGCCCATGTCTACACTAACGCTCTTCCATCATGGTTGACTGACCAAAGATGAATATAGCAGGATCAGTGGAAAAATAGCATTAACTGCTGTAGAATTGCATGACATATACTGGTACTCTTTAGAATTTTATGAAGCATTTAAGCATACCTTTTAATGTTGCTGCTTACGTTATTATTGTAATCAGTCATGTGCAGACAGAGTTGTGAGACGTGCAGTCAGACGTCTTTTCATTATGATGGAGACGATGATGCCATGCGTTCAAATCTAAAATTATCACTGTACGTTTATAAGGAAAAACAGCAACAACAATCAGACATTCATCTGAGAACACTCCTGCCGTATCATTAGCAGTAGATCAGAGTACTTTATGGGGATCATTTCCAGGAGTTTATGCAATACCATGACCTCGTTGTTGCTTATCAATTTTTTAGTGATTCAATGTGCTTATGTAGCTGATGGGAGACTTAGGGTAGGGGAAAGTAAAGCTCTTTCATTCAACCCCCCAACAAAGCAACATGTCATTTTGATCTGCAAATCCTCTTACAAATTAATTCTATGCTAACTCAAGGGAAATTCAAGTTGACACAAAGGGAAGGGGGACCAGGAAAATTCCTCTAGCCATTTGAACAGTGACATAATTTCTATTGTTTTTAAAACACAGAAATTTGGTTGGCTTAAAGTAGAACTATAGGCACAACTTCTTTTTTTCATTTTGGATAGAGCAAAGGAGAGTTATAACCTCTGTTGGATTTCTTTTGATCATCTGTGTCCCATTGCAGAGATTTTCCTTAACCTTATGTCCCATAGCCAAACGGGGAGCCTGCAAATTTAGGGAGTTCCTTGGAGACCCCTCGGTTGCCAGAACTAGAGTCCCTATTGGAAGATTATCCCCCTATTACTTTTCTGGGGACAACCCAAAATTTGGAATTTTCTCTACTTTCACTTTCCATGATAATGGTAAGCAGGACAAATAGAAAGGGGGATCTCCTTAATGGGACACAGACAGCAATACTGACAACGTTCTAAGGCCTCTCCACTCTATCCAAAACTAAAAAAAAAGGTTAGTCCACCACTAGTACTAGATTATTTATAGGTGGAACACCAAGTTCTATCTGCCCCTGGTTACTAATATGTCTTGAAAACTCAAACAGTGGGATCTCCCTTCCTTATTTCCAAACGGTGTTTCTGTTTAACTGGACGTTTTGGATGTTCCCACATTTCAGTGCACCTTGCTGTATTCTCCATAACATAAGTAAAACAATTACTAGGGAAGATGGGACTCCCACATAATGGCCATAGCAGGCGTGCAAACCCAGGAAAAGCACAGACCACTTACCAGAAGATATATAGAAATCAACTGAGATATAAGAATCTTCTGTATGGTTTAATTCTCCAGCATCTGTCATATACGCAATGTTTACCGTTGGGTTGACTGACCCTTTGAAGTCATTATGTTCATTTTTTTGGAAAAGTGTTTTGGTAGGATCATAAAATCGCAAATTAGAAAAGCCTCAACTAAATGGGAGATTGTGAATTGTCTTGTCTTTATTTTTTACACTTAGAAGGGCCTTAGGATTACAAGTGAGACTCCCTTCTAAGAACACATTGTCCCCAAGCAGGTTCATTTACTTGAACTTTTAAAAAATGCAGGCGCAGTCCTTGAAAATTAATAAATGAGGATGAGAGTACAGGTGATGATGGAATACCCTAATCCATTTTATGTCTGACAGTTGTTCGTTGGGTTCCTGCATCCAGAAGAACACAGCCACACCCTCTAGGCCCAGGCCCCAGCCCTCACACCTCACAATGGGCATACCCAGTCTGCAAACTGCAAGTCCAGTCCAGTGACTGGTTGTTTTAGAGAATACTTCAGCAGGCTTCTCTTTTTGCCATGTTTTTAAGGCCACTAAAACATTTTGTTTTGTTTCTTTATCCTGAACACTTACACATTCCTGACATATGTGGCGGAATTATAGGGGTCGCTGAGATCGCTATAGCATTCCAGGCTCCTTGCTGTAGAGGGCTCTTGAGGGCCCCCTGTACTCTTCGATAGAAGGAGTGGCAGGGGCGGCTGAGATGAGCCCCCCGATCGTCAGCCGAACTATAATAGGCGACACTGTGCAGGGAGCTCATCACATTAACCAGTTCCCGACCCCCGCATGTACATATACGTCCACAATATGGCACGTACAGGCACATGGGCGTACACGTACGTCCTCGCCTATTAGCGGGTGGGGGGTCCGATCGGGACCCCCCCCCGCTACATGCGGAGGTCGGGTCCGCTCGGGGAGCGATCCAGGACCACGGCGCGGCTATTTGTTTATAGCCGCTCCGTCGCGATCTCTCCCCGGAGCTGAAGAACGGGGAGAGCCGTGTGTAAACACGGCTTCCCCGTCCTTCACTATGGCGGCGCATCGATCGCGTCATTCCCTTTATAGGGAAGACACGATCGATGACGTCATTCCTACAGCCACACCCCCAAACAGTTGTAAACACATACTAGGTGCACCCTAACTCCTACAGCGCCACCTGTGGTTAACTCCCAAACTGCAACTGTCATTTTCACAATAAAGAATGCAATTTAAATGCATTTTTTGCTGTGAAAATGACAATGGTCCCAAAAATGTGTCAAAATTGTCCGAAGTGTCCGCCATAATGTCGCAGTCACGAAAAAAATTGCTGATCGCCGCTATTAGTAGTAAAAAAAAAAAAATTAATAAAAATGCAATAAAACTATCCCCTATTTTGTAAACACTATAAATTTTGCGCAAACCAATCGATAAACGCTTATTGCGATTTTTTTTACTAAAAATAGGTAGAAGAATACGTATCGGCCTAAACTGAGGAAAAAAAATGTTTTTATATATGTTTTTGGGGGATATTTATTACAGCAAAAAGTAAAAAATATTGCTTTTTTTTCAAAATTGTCGCTCTATTTTTGTTTATAGCGCAAAAACTAAAAACCGCAGATGTGATCAAATACCAGCAAAAGAAAGCTCTATTTGTGGGGAAAAAAGGACGCCAATTTTGTTTGGGAGCCACGTCGCACGACCGCGCAATTGTCTGTTAAAGCGACGCAGTCCCGAACTGTAAAAACACCTTGGGTCTTTAGGCTGCATATTGGTCCGGGGCTTAAGTGGTTAAAAGGGTTGTAAAGGAAAAAAAAAATTCCCTAAATAGCATCCTTTACCTTAGTGCAGTCCTCCTTCACTTACCTCATCCTTCAATTTTGCTTTTAAATGTCCTTATTTCTTCTGAGAAATGCTCACTTCCGGTTCTTCTGTCTGTAACTCACCACCGTAATACGAGGCTTACTTCCTAGTGTGGAGAAAGCCTCTTGAGGGGATAGGGGGCGAGCAGGAGTGTTAGGACACCCACTAACACACAGCTCCTTTCTCTATCTGCAAAGTAGAGAGTGTCCTGACTTGCCTGCTCGCCCCCTCCCCCCTCCAAAGGCTTTCTCCACACCAGGAAGAAAGCCTCGCATTACGGTGGAAAGTTACAGACAGAAGAACAGGAAGTGAGAATTTCTCAGAAGAAATAAGGACATTTAAAAGCAAAATTGCAGGATGAGGTAAGTGAAGGAGCACTGCACTAAGGTAAAGGAAGCTATTTAGGAGAAGAAAAATTCCTTTACAACCCCTTTAACCTAAAGTGAAAGCACAGTGCTGTGCTCTTTGTCTCCCCCTACAGTGAAGTACCCGCAGGAAAGGAAGAGTGCCCCCCCCGCCAGAACACTTTGAGCTCTGAGCTGATTGTCAGACCTTTTTTATTGAACTGGCCGATGCACCCAGACATTCGGCCCATGTGTACTAGGCTCTGTGTCCCAGGTCAGAAGATTTACCCCACCTCATGCCCCTTGTTACTGCTGAAGGTGATCCTAATAGACTGACATTTGTGGCATATTTAAAACATTTTTTCCCAAATCTTTCTTAGTTTGTTAAAATAAAGGTTTGATTCTGATTAGCAACAGTCCTCAGACCAACCAATACTGAAGTGAACATAAATGTTTTTTTTGTTATACTAAAGCCAACTTTTCAACAAATCAATTTACCAAAGCCTAGAATCTCTGGATCTTCGACTCTAGGAGTGCTCCTCTGTGTTAGTTGCCCCACTTGCTCTGGAACGTAACTAGTACCTTCCTTACTTTCCATTCCATTAGCCTGCAATGGTGTTACTCTGATACGCATGTGAGCTCTTTTTGTCTGTGACTCCTTGACTACCACCCATTTAGGAATATTTGAAAGCACTTTTCCAGCCGTTTCTTATAAGTGATATATTATGCCTATTTGCATATCTGTTTTATACCGCTTGTCCACTACTAAGTCCTCGAATTCTGATGTAACCTAGTAGAAGCGACATGTTAGCACTTATTTTTCTTTGTTCTCATTTATCTTGGTTGTACACAAATTATCACCAGGGTATGCCCAAATGGCGCTGTTTTTGTATTCTCTTATCTCCTTTGAAATATAATAAATACTTACTCTTCTGAAAATGCTGGTTACCTGGTTGTCAAGCCGATCCAATGGCTTAAAATTTTTGTAGTCAATGGCCTGAGACACCTAGGCAGATCTTACATTTTTACTTCATTCTGACTTTCCCAGGTTGGTGCCTCAGGAAGTAATGAAGCCAGAGACAGCCAGGCAATTAGTATTCCCAGACCTAGGCAGTGATGGCAGCTTCCATATTGCTTTCAGTGCAGGTTTCCTTTAATAGCAGAACAGAAAATGATTTGCAGTTAGTTCAGTTATTGTAGCCTAGCAAATGTCACTTCTTCCCGATGCAGTCGGACCAGGAAAAATAATGTATGATTCATCACCATTAGTTATTGAAATGTGAACATTGCTCTGTACCTTGTGATGTCAAGGTCACTGTGTGAAGTTAAAATAAAGGCTGTGTATCATGTAGATATTTCCCTAGCAAAGAATACAAATTTGCTTTTACCTAAAGTATAAGAAGTCTAGAGAATGTTATCTGGTTTACTGTGGCTGAGAAAAAAATTATAAACACAGTCTCTTTCAATCTAGTATTTTTTTGTGGCTTTTTGTTGCCAAAGATAGACTAAAGCTAGCCATACACTGGTAGATTTTGGAACATACATTCATACGAAAAAACCTTAACAGCAAGAGAGACCTGACAAATGTTGTTTAAAAGTTCTTTTACATTTTATTTGCTTTCAACATCCAGTCTTGGTATGATTGGAACTTTCCAAATTCAAAATCTCGCTAGCTTTATACATTTGATTTTGATACGAATTGAATTTCCCAGTTGAAAAACGACATACACTGTTGGAAATTCTTTTGTTTTAAAAAAATGTCCTTGTCACTGCGATCGAAAAACATATCTCATTAGAAACCACTGATTAGGAAATTGAAAGAACATTCCTAAAATGATTTTTTTTTAAACAAAATTCTACTAGTGTATGGTCAGCCTAATTGTAGTTAATCATTAAATAAACCCACAATTACCAAAGGACAATGCCAGTCAAAACTTTTCTTTTTAATTTTGGATAAAGTAGGGAATTCGGTTCCCTTTGCTTGTTTCCTGTACCAAGCATCATTTAAAAACAAGCTTTTTGAATGTTTTTAATGCCACCTAGACAGAGCCCTAAACAGCCTGATCGTTGTCCAAATTGTGCAATGGATTGGGGTGGTATTGGATAGTTTATCGCCAACTTCATACTTGCAGCAAAACTGATCAGATGGCAAAAACAGAATGTAAAGTGCACCTGTGCCAAGTTTAGGGCCATTTAATTATTTGTATATTGAACTTTAGTATATGTATTTTTGGGGGGGATTTCAGCACCTAACATTAGTTATGTGTAAGGCCTCATACACACGACCGTTTTCCTCGACAGAATCATCAAGAAACTTGGTGGCAGAGCTTTTTTGCAGAGGAAACCGGTCGTGTGTATGTTTTTCATCAAGGAAACTGTCGAGGAACTCAACGAGGAAAAAAGCAAACAAGTTCTCTTTTTCCTCGACGGGAGTCTCAATTTCCTCGTTGTGTTCCTCGTCGGGCTGGTTTTTCGACTTGAAACACGTTCGTGTGTATGCTCAGAATAAAGTATTAGACGGGAGCACACCTTCGGTAAAAGTAGCGTTCGTAATGGAGATAGCACATTTGTCACGCTGTAACAGACTGAAAAGTGCAAATCGTCTCCTATCAAACTTTTACTTAACATACAGTAACATGAGATTAGCAAAAGCAGCCCCAAGGGTTGTGCCAGTGGAATCGAACTTCCCCTGCCGTCGTATGTGTTGTACGTCACCGCGTTTGAGAACGAGGAGATTTGGTCTTGACCGTGTGGACCCAAAGAAAGCCTGCCGAGTTTCTCGA
This sequence comes from Rana temporaria, assembly GCF_905171775.1. Classification (NCBI taxonomy): domain Eukaryota; kingdom Metazoa; phylum Chordata; class Amphibia; order Anura; family Ranidae; genus Rana; species Rana temporaria. Next base: position 403,302,021 of record NC_053490.1, read on the forward strand.
CAAGCCTAACAAGGAACTCGTCAAGGAAAACGATGTGTCTTTTCCGATGAGTTCCTCGGTCGTGTGTACGAGGCCTAAGAGGCTTCATACCACGTGACGAGCTGTGACCAATCAAGTGAACCAGGAAGTGCCAGTAAACAGCTTTCCGTGGTTCACACTGACAGGGAGGGTCTGTGCTGATTATAAGCACATTGATAATCAGCACAGTCCCCATCAAAAGATACCCATCACCTGCTAGCATGTCCCCCTCTATAAAGGCTGTCAGTGTCCATAAAATTGCAGATCCGTGCCCACAACAGTGCCACGTGATGAGCTGTGACCAACTATAAGATGTTGTGATTTCAGTGTCAGTGCAGTGAACTTTGAAATTATGTTTTCTACAATGCATATAACTAGATAGGTGAGTAAGGACTTGTTAAAGTGCTTGTATTGCTTGTTCAGAATATGTTAACACTGTGTATATTCTGGGTTCAAGTTTACTTTAGGATGATACAAAGGAGTTAATTTAGTAAAAGCAAAGTGCAGTTGCTTCCAAGATTAGTAAATGCACAGAAGCTCTGCTGACTTCCATCATCCAATCATGTGCAAGAAAAAATGCTGTTTTTTTGGATTTTCCTCGCATGTGATTGGGTACTCTTTGCAAAGTGAAGCTTTACCTAATTTACTAAGCTCTGGAGCAACTGCACTCGCAGGGGGCAGCTGCATGTTGCAAAGTGCACAGTCTTTTTGCCTTTAGTAAATCAACCTCATAGTTGTAACCCTTACTTAAGAGACCAAAAGTTAATCCGAGATAAACGGTGACTCCGAAATGAGCAAACTCAGACAGTACAGAATAAACATTGTCATGTGAACATCATCACAATAGAGTTCTTTCACATGAATGTATATGGGCTGCAGTACTACTTCATTAGTATTTTTCTTTAAATCACATAATTACCATCTTTGCTTCATTTCTATGACTTCACCCAGGATTAGAGAACTGATTTGTAATTGTATAATTAGCAAGAGTGAGTTGAAGACATCAGGCTACAATAATTCAATGCAATCAATGTTGCCTTGACAGCGCCAGTATCTTTTCTCTGTTCCATGTGCTTATCCATTCAAATCAAATCAATGGTATCCTAAAAAGCACCAAACGGAATCACAGTGCTGAGTGCTTGTCTATAGACATTTCCTTCCTATCCTTCCTTTTAATTTTTTTACAGAGTTAGCAAAATGTGATGCTATTTATTTTACTACTGTTCAATATCTAATACATATTTAATAAGAGTCAAATTGTGTGCTGCAAGCCACAATTCTAATTCTAATTGTTCTCCTTTCAAAGTGCATTGCATTCCCTTCCCTTATTAAAAAAAAAAAAAAAAAAAAGCATAAATAGTACATTTTGCCTGGATTTTCCTGCTACAGGATAAAAAATAAATCATAATACAGTAGAACCTTGGATTACAAGCATAATCCGTTCCAGGAGAATGCTCATAATCCAAAGTACTCGCATATCAAAGCGAGTTTCCCCATTGAAGTCAATGGAAACAAAAATAATTAGTTCCTCATTGACTTCAATGGCATGCAATACCGCATGCGGCCAGAGGTGGTGGGGCGCTGGAGACCCTCGGGAACACACGAAAAGGCCCGAGGACAGCTCGAGGAAAGGCTTGGGAACTGCGTATTTCTGAGTCTTTACGATCATTTGCGAACTGCTCCGAACAGTGCCGATCGGCTCCAATCGGCACCATTCGGCTCTGCTCAGCTCCCGCGCCCCCCCACCTCAGGCCAAGCACGGTACTCGCAAACCGAGTTAGGATTTAAAAAAATACAGTGTTCGTATTGCGAAACGCTCATTAACCGCGTTATTCACAATCCGAGGTTCCACTGTACACGAAATACATAAAGGATGACTATGAGTTGTACTGAATAAAGCAGATAGCAATGTATATCTATAAACATCAACACTATACTCTGCTCATCATCCATATCCAGCCAATAGGAGGCATGGCTGGTTGTGTATACAGGTTAGAGTGGCTTAACAACCACTTTATGTATGAATCATAGAAATATAAAAAACAAGTGACAATTGCGCAGTCGTGCGACGTGGCTTCCAAACAAAATTGGCATCCTTTTTTCCCCACAAATACAGCTTTCTTTTGGTGGTATTTGATCACCTCTGCGTTTTAAATTTTTTGCGCTATAAACAAATAGAGCGACAATTTTGAAAAAAATTCAATATTTTTTACTTTTTGTTATAATAAATATCCCCCAAAAATATATAAAAACACATTTTTTTTCCTCAGTTTAGGCCGATACGCATTCTTCTACTTATTTTTGGTAAAAAAAATTGCAATAAGCATTTAACGATTGGTTTGCGCAAAATGTATAGCGTTTACAAAATAGGGGATAGTTTTATGGCATTTTTATTAATAATTTTTTTTTTACTAGTAATGGCGGCAATCAGCGTTTGTTTTTTTTGTGACTGCGACATTATGGCGGACACATCGGACAATTTTGACACATTTTTTGGACCATTGTCATTTTCACAGCAAAAAGTGCTATAAAAATGCATTGATTACTGTGAAAATGACAATTGCAGTTTAGGAGTTAACCACTAGGGGGCGCTGTAGGGGTAAAGTGTGACCTCATATGTGTTTCTAACTGTAGGGGGCGGGGCTGGACTTGTGACTTCATTAATCGTCTTTCCCTATATCAGGGAACAGACGATCAGTGACATTGCCACTGTGAAGAACGGGGAAGGTGTGTTTACACACACCTCTCCCCGTTCTTCAGCTCCTGTGACCGAACGCGGGACACCGGCGGTGATCGGGTCCACGGGTCCCGCGGCCGCGGTCATGGAGCTTCGGACCGGGTCGCGGGCGTGACCCACGGCTGGGCACTTAGAGGGGACGTACCTGTACGTGCTTGTGCCCAGCCGTGCCGATCTGCCGAAATATATCGGCGTTAGGCGGTCCTTAAGTGGTTAAAGGAGCAAGATCCATTTTTTTTTTTACAAACGCTTTAATGTGAACATGTGCTTTCCCTATACAGAGCAACAGCAGGTTTACTTTCATGGTAACCCCACCGGCAGCTTGTGTTGTGTGCGTAAAACAATTTTTTTTCTTGTTGTGTTTGGATATAGTAGAAAAGACCCCATCCAGCTTTTTTGTGGTCTGTCTCTATCACTTCCTCTACCAGAGACACAACAAGAAATAAGAGGAAATCTCCAAAACAATGGGACATCCCCTCTTCAACATTTCTCACCAATGTATGTGTCCCTTCACCTCTGGTTCCTGTGACAGTTTAAAGTGGTTGTAAAGGCTGAAGGTAAAAACTTTTTGTGCCAGAGAATTCCCAAGCCCCCTTATACTACCTGAGCCCAAACTCGTTCCAGTGATGTGCACAAGAGCAGAAGCTCTCTACACTTTCTCCCTTCTCACGGGGCAGATTGATGAAAGTGGGATCCATTGGCCATTGGCTCCCACTGATGTCAATCAAATTCTGTGACAAGGGAGCAGGGGGTGTGGCCGAGCCGCCCTGTCTGTGTCTATTGATGCAGACAGGGAGGCTCGGGAGTGAGCCAGCACAAGTGCCTCTGTAGAAATTGTCTTTCTATTGGGGCACTTGCTGAAGAGGTGGAGCCAGGAGGACTCGAGAAGAGGAGGATCAGAGCTGCTCTGTGCAATACCATGTTTATTATTTAATTTACAAAAATCAAAGTATCACTTGAAATATTTTAGGCTTTCCATAATTTTCTCTACCACCGCAATCTGTCTGTACCATCTTCTTTAGCGCTTTAGCTCTTCCAACAGTTAGGTAGTGCCTGATACAAAGTGATTGGATAGTTTAGGAAGGTCCTTATATTACCATTGTTTTCATAAGTTTAGAGTTGATTATACAGTCAGATTGTGAAATGTATGGTGACCATAAGACCAATGGAAAGGTTAAATTAAACTTAGTAAGGACAAAGACATTCATTAATCAATATGTCCCACACTGTCATCAACAGTCAGCTGCTGACTCTAAATATATGGACACTTACCTGGCCAGGGAGCCCACAATGTCGGCACGAAGATCGGTTGTCGGGTTCTCTGCGCTTTCTAATTGGCCCGGCAGCGAAGGAATGAGGAGGGGGCCGAACTTCCGAGAAGTGGGGAAGGGGACCTGTCAAAAACAGGTCCCTGTTCCCCCCTGAAAGGTGCCAAATGTGGCACCGAAGGGGGGAGGAACTCCGCTTTAAGGCTGAGCTCAAATGATCTACAAAGGGGGTGGTTAAAACCGTCAGTTGGTCCATGTTTTTACTGTCCCCTTGATCACCTACCTATAACATAACATGACAACTGCTTCAGTCTGTACATGTTGTCATAGCCATGATGCTTCAAGGCATCGCAAATTCATTTACTATAAATGTGCAAAATCTTCTGGATACTGTGCATGTTAGCCAATCAGCTTTTAATTTCAGCTTGTTCAATCAAGCTTTGACAAAAAACCTGGAAGCTGATTGGTTTCTATGTAGAGCTGTACCAGATGTTTCACTCTCAGTAAATCAACCCCATTATGTCATGTTTGGCAGGTGATGCTGACTAAAGCCAAAGGGACAGTGCAATAACCACACATGACCGGTTGACACACGGTCACGTGTGGAAAGCCTCCCACTGCAAATTGTATTTCAGAGGGGAGGTAAACTCTACCGCCAGTGTGAATGAGGCCCAATACACATTGATAAGATTATATATATTATGGTAATAACATTAGGATATATTTTCTATTTCCAAAGACTATAAATATAAAGTAATTTGGAGCACAGTTGTTAAAACAGTCACCATTTACATGGATAGTTAGGAGTGCGGAGATTACAAATTAATTAAAGAGGAAACTTACTAACAGGTATATCAGCCTGAATGTCACATCACTTCCTCAAACTCAATCTATCCAAAACTGAGCTCCTGATATTTCCTCCCCCAAGTGCCACTTCCCCTGATTTCTCTGTCAAAATCAAAGGCTCAACTATTAACCCATCCCCCCATGCCAAGGTCCTAGGTGTAATCCTGGACTCTGAACTATCCTTTTGGCTCCACATCCAATCGCTATCCAAAGCTTGCTGCCTCAACTTCCGCAACATCTCCAAGATATGCCCCTTCCTAACCAATGTCACCACAAAGCTCCACTCCCTGGCCATATCTTGCCTTGACTATTGCAACTCCCTCCTCATTAGCTTACCTCTAAATAGGCTAACCCCCCTTCAGTCTAACATGAACGCTGCTGCATGGCTCATGCACCTTACAAACCGCTCAGCGTCTGCTAAACCCCTCTGCCAGTCCCTCCATTGGCTTCCACTCAATCAACTAATCAAATTCAAGTTACTAACAGTAAGGCCTCGTACACACAAGTGTTTTCCTCGACAGAATCCATCAAGAAACTTGGTGGCAGAGCTTTTTTGCCAAGGAAAACGGTCGTGTGTATGCTTTTCATCGAGAAAACTGTTGAAGAACTTGACGAGGAAAAAAGAGAACAAGTTCTCTTTTTCCTCGACGGGAGTCTCAATTTCCTCGTCGTGTTCCTCGTCGGGCTGGTTTTCGACGAGAAACACGTTCGTGTGTATGCTTAGAAACCCGCGCATGCTCAGAATAAAGTATGAGACGGGAGCGCACCTTCGGAAAAAGTAGCGTTTGTAATGGAGATAGCACATTTGTCACGCTGTAACAGACTGAAAAGTGCAAATCTTCTCTTACCAAACTTTTACTTAACACGCAGTAACATGAGATTATCAAAAGCAGCCCCAAGGGTTGTGCCAGTGGAATCGAACTTCCCCTGCCATCGTATGTGTTGTACGTCACCGCGTTTGAGAACGCCGAGTTTTGGTCTTGACAGTGTGTACGCAAAAAAAGCTTGTCAAGTTTCTCGACAAGCCTAACAAGGAACTCGTCGAGGAAAACGGTGTGTCTTTTCCGACGAGTTCCTCGGACGTGTGTACGAGGCCTAACTTATAAAGTCATCCAGCACCTGGCCCCCAACTACATCTCTAACCTGGTCTCAAAATACCAACCAAATTGTCCTCTTTGCTCCTCCCAAGACCTCCTGCTCCCTAGCTCCCTTGATACCTCATTCCATGCCCGACTCCAGGACTTCTTCCAAGCCTCTCCCATTCTCTGGAATGCTCTACCCAAATCTGTCCGACTATCTCCTACTATGTCTACTTTCAGACGATCCCTAAAAAACAAATTTCTTCAGATAAGCACATCTGGCCCCCACCTAAAAACTGTACATTTATTTTCTCCACAGTTATTAACTCTTGTATCTCTTGACCCTCCCTCTTAGATGGTAAGCTCTAAAGAGCAAGGCCCTTATATTCCTACTGTATTAAAGTGCACTGTATTTGTACTGTCTACCCTCAACTTCTAAAGCGCTGCGTAAACTGTCAGCCAGGGCCGGTCCGAGACGGGGTGCACGGGGTGCACTGCACCCAGGCGCCACAGGGGAGGGGGCGCCAAAGGAGCACCATTGGTCCCGAGTGTGTTGCCAACGAGTTGGCTGCTGCAGCGCCGCTGGTGGTAAATAGCGCTGCTGAGCGGCGCGCCAATCGATGTGTCGTGCTAGTCAAGTCACAAGCGCATGATGATGTCAGTGAGGGCGCCGTGACCCGCCCGCAGAGGTGGCTACATCTCCTGCCCCGGCGCCCGCTGTATTCCACGAAGGGAAGAGGAAGTTTGTTAAGTCCGCCTCACCTCCTCCCCATGTACCTCCTTGTGCCCGCCCACAACCCCTTGTGCAGCCAATCTGTGCCTGGGAAGGGGTGTGGGCGGGAGATTTCAAAGCATCCAGCGACACTGATGTAATGTTGCTGGACATGTCTCCTCCAGGCTCCAGCATCAGCAGGAGAACAAGGACGAGTGGGAGGCGCGCCGCGCAAGCTGCCAGGGAGCTGCTGCAAGAAGCAGCAGCAGAGCACCTCCCGGAACAAGAAGGTACTTGGCATCATACACGAACACAGAGCTATCTTCCTATCCCTCTATTTGCCCCACCTCTCTCTCTCTCTTCCCCACCTCTCTCTCTGCCCCACCTCTCTCTCTCTCTGCCCCACCTCTCTCTCTCTCTCTGCCCCACCTCTCTCTCTTTCTCTCTGCCCCACCTCTCTCTCTCTCTCTCTGCCTCACCTCTCTCTCTCTCTCTCTGCCCCACCTCTCTCTCTCTCTCTCTCTCTGCCCCACCTCTCTCTCTCTCTCTCTCTGCCCCACCTCTCTCTCTCTTTCTCTCTGCCCCACCTCTCTCTCTCTGCCCCACCTCTCTCTCTCTCTCTCTCTGCCTCACCTCTCTCTCTCTCTCTCTCTCTCTCTGCCCCACCTCTCTCTCTCTCTCTCTGCCCCACCTCTCTCTCTCTCTCTGCCCCACCTCTCTCTCTCTCTTTCTCTCTCTGCCCCACCTCTCTCTCTCTCTGCCCCACCTCTCTCTCTCTCTCTCTCTCTCTGCCCCACCTCTCTCTCTCTGCCCCACCTCTCTCTCTCTCTTCCCCACCTCTCTCTCTCTCTGCCCCACCCCTCTCTCTCTCTCTCTCTCTCTCTGCCCCACCTCTCTCTCTCTCTTCCCCACCTCTCTCTCTCTCTGCCCCACCTCTCTCTCTCTCTCTCTCTGCCCCACCTCTCTCTCTATCTGCCCCACCTCTCTCTCTCTCTGCCCCACCTCTCTCTCTCTCTTCCCCACCTCTCTCTCTCTCTCTCTCTCTGCCCCACCTCTCTCTCTCTCTGCCCCACCTCTCTCTCTCTCTCTCTCTCTCTGCCCCACCTCTCTCTCTCTCTGCCCCAACTCTCTCTCTCTCTTCCCCACCTCTCTCTCTGCCCCACCTTTCTCTCTCTCTCTCTCTGCCCCACCTCTCTCTCTCTCTCTTCCCCACCTCTCTCTCTCTCTTCCCCACCTCTCTCTCTCTCTGCCCCACCTCTCTCTCTCTCTGCCCCACCTCTCTCTGCCCCACCTCTCTCTCTCTCTCTTCCCCACCTCTCTCTCTCTTCCCCACCTCTCTCTCTGCCCCACCTCTCTCTGCCCCACCTCTCTCTCTCTCTCTCTCTGCCCCACCCCTCTCTCTGCCCCACCTCTCTCTCTCTCTCTGCCCCACCTCTCTCTCTCTCTGTCCCACCTCTCTCTCTCTCTCTGCCCCACCTATCTCTCTCTGCCCCACCTCTCTCTCTCTCTGCCCCACCTCTCTCTCTCTGCCCCACCTCTCTCTCTCTATGCCCCACCTATCTCTCTCTCTCTCTCTGCCCCCACCTCTCTCTCTCTCTGCCCCACCTCTCTCTCTCTCTGCCCCACCTCTCTCTCTCTGCCCCACCCCTCTCTCTCTGCCCCACCTCTCTCTCTGCCCCACCTCTCTCTCTGCCCCACCTCTATCTCTCTGCCCCACCTCTCTCTCTCTCTGCCCCACCTCTCTCTCTGCCCCACCTCTCTCTCTCTCTGCCTCACCTCTCTCTCTCTGCCTCACCTCTCTCTCTCTGCCTCACCTCTCTCTCTCTGCCTCACCTCTCTCTCTCTCTCTGCCTCACCTCTCTCTCTCTCTCTGCCTCACCTCTCTCTCTCTGCCTCACCTCTCTCTCTCTGCCTCACCTCTCTCTCTCTCTCTGCCCCACCTCCCTCTCTCTCTGCCCCACCTCTCTCTCTATCTCTGCCCCACCTCCCTCTCTCTCTGCCCCACCTCTCTCTCTCTCTGCCCCACCTCCCTCTCTCTGCCCCACCTCCCTGTCTCTGCCCCACCTCTCTCTCTCTGCCCCACCTCTCTCTCTCTGCCTCACCCCTCTCTCTCTCTCTCTCTGCCCCACCTCTCTCTCAGCCTCACCTCTCGTTCTCTCTCTGCCTCATCTCTCTCTCTCTCTCTGCCTCATCTCTCTCTCTCTGCCTCATCTCGCTCTCTCTCTCTGCCTCATCTCGCTCTCTCTCTCTGCCTCATCTCGCTCTCTCTCTCAACTCTCTCTCATCTCTCTCTCTCTGCCTCACCTATCTCTCTGCCTCACCTATCTCTCTGCCTCACCTCTCTCTCTCTGCCTCACCTCTCTCTCTCTCTCTGCCTCATCTCGCCCTCTCTCTCTGCCTCATCTCTCTCTCTCTCTGCCTCATCTCTCTCTCTCTCTCTCTCTCTGCCTCATCTCGCTCTCTCTCTCTCTGCCTCATCTCGCTCTCTCTCTCTCTGCCTCATCTCGCTCTCTCTCTCTCTCTGCCTCATCTCGCTCTCTCTCTGCCTCATCTCGCTCTCTCTCTCTGCCTCATCTCGCTCTCTCTCTCTGCCTCAACTCTCTCTCATCTCTCTCTCTCTGCCTCACCTATCTCTCTGTCTCACCCCTCTCTCTGCCTCACCCCTCTCTCACCTCTCCCTCTCTCTGCCTCACCTCTCTGTGCCTCACCTCTCTCTCTGCCTCACTTCTCTCTCTCCCTCACTTCTCTCTCTCCCTCACCTCTCTCTCTCTCCCTCACCTCTCTCTCTCTGCCTCACCTCTCTCTCTCTCTGCCTCACCTCTCTCTCTCTCTGCCTCACCTCTCTCTCTCTGCCTCACCTCTCTCTCTCTCTCTCTCTGCCCCACCGCTCTCTCTCTCTCTCTGCCTCACCTCTCTCTCTCTGCCCCACCTCTCTCTGCCCCACCTCCCTCTCTCTCTGCCCCACCTCTCTCTCTCTGCCCCACCCCTCTCTCTCTCTGCCCCACCTCTCTCTCTCTCTCTGCCCCACCTCTCTTTCTGCCCCACCTCTCTCTCTCTCTCTCTCTGCCCCACCTCCCTCTCTCTCTGCTTCACCTCTCTGCTTTACCTCTCTCTCTCTGCTTCACCTCTCTCTCTCTGCCCCACCTCTCTCTTTCTCTCTCTCTGCCTCACCTCTCTCTTTCTCTCTCTGCCTCACCTCTCTCTTTCTCTCTCTGCCTCACCTCTCTCTCTCTCTCTGCCTCACCTCTCTCTCTCTGCCCCACCTCTCTCTCTCTCTCTCTCTGCCCCACCTCTCTCTCTCTGCTTCACCTCTCTCTCTCTATCTGCCTCACCTCACCTCTCTCTCTCTGCCTCACCTCTCTCTCTGCCTCACCTCACCTCTCTCTACCTCACCTCTCTCTGCCTCACCTCTCTCTCTCTTTCTGCCTCACCTCTCTCGCTCTCTGTCTCACCTCTCTCTCTCTGCCCCACCTCTCTCTCTCTCTCTCTGCCCCACCTCTCTCTCTCTCTCTGCCCCACCTCTCTCTCTATCTGCCTCACCTCACCTCTCTCTCTCTGCCTCACCTCTCTCTCTCTGCCTCACCTCTCTCTCTCTGCCTCACCTCACCTCTCTCTGCCTCACCTCACCTCTCTATCTGCCTCACCTCACCTCTCTCTCTGCCCCACCTCTCTCTCTCTCTCTCCTCTCTCTGCCCCACCTCTCTCTCTGCCCCATCTCTTTCTCTCTCTCTCTGCCCCACCTCCCTCTCTCTCTCTCTCTCTCTCTCTCTCTCTCAGCTCCACCTCTCTGCCCCACCTCTCTCTCTGCCCTACCTCCCTCTCTCTCTCTCAGCTCCACCTCTCTGCAGTGTGTAGAGGGGTATCCAGGGGTGTAATCAGGGTAGTGTCATGTGTGATCAGAGTGGGGGGCACTGGTATGCTTCATTTGATGGGCACTGGTAGGTTACAATTGGTGAGCAATGGTAGACTGCAATTGGTGGGCACTGGTAGGCTGCAGCCTACCAATGCTCACCAATTTGGTCGGCACTAATAAGGCTGCATTTTGTGGGCACTAATAAGGCTGCATTTTGTGGGTACTAATAAGGCTGCTTTTTGTGGGCACTAATAAGGCTGCTTTTTGTGGGCACTAGTAAGGCTGCAATTTTTGGGCACTAATAAGGCTGCATTTTTTGGACACTAATAAGGCTGCATTTTGTGGGCACTGGTAAGGCTACAATTGGTGACCACTGGTAAGGCTGCATTTGGTGGGCACTGTCAAGGCTACAATTGGTGACCACTGGTAAGGCTGCATTTGGTGGGCACTGGTAAGACTACAATTGGTGGGCACTGGTAAGGCTGCATTTGATGGGCACTGGTGAGGCTGCATTGATCTCTTGTACCATGTCTGCAGTCTCTGACCATCTCCTTTGGGGGCTCTTTATAAACAGACTCTCTAACAGAGGCCCTTTCTGTGCCCATTAGAGAGACCTCCCTCCAGGTCCAATTAGAGTACTCTGCTTCTCTTCCTGTATTTTGTTTATTGTTAAGAGATCGTGGGAGGATCCCAGGGTAACGATAACTCCTTAGGGGGAGCATTTCTGTGTTTGAATCGTTGCCATAGAAACATTTGTAAAGGGGGAGGAGTTAGTAAGGTGACCACGCCCTTGTAGGGGCGCCAGAAATATTTCTGCACCCAGGCGCATGTGACCCTAGGATCGGCCCTGCTGTCAGCGCTATATAAATCCTGTATAATAATAATTGTTTCATGTAAAGATCTGAAACCACTTGTTTGTTTAGTTAGGCATATGTTTGTTCCCCCTTTTAGAGAAATAATGACTTTTATTTATCAAGGCTAGTTTCCTAAACCCATATATTAAGTGGTGTTTTATAAATCCTGAATTGTTTTTTTCTGTCTGGGGGACATTTTGTCCTTGCTCTGGAATGAAAAGCTCTCCTGGAGGCATTTAGTAATATGCCAGCATCATAAAATCTGTTTTGACAACAGCACAGTAAATTTGCAGAGGCAAAGAGGCGTCCTTTATGCCAGTAGTATTGCTGGATGTCACTGGGAGAAGCTTGCAACATCTTGCTAGGTGCTGGCACTTGTCATGGCAATATTGCTGTAGGCTCTGTAGCTATGCAGTCTGCAGAACACATCACAGAGCATGCAGAGTGAGGAAATGTATTCCTGAAAATCCCAACAATCCATTAATCTTTTTCTAGAGGCTCCACCCCATTTCATCACAATGATTGTGGCAGTGAGATTCAAGCTGTTTTGGAAAAATGTGAGATTGCTACATCTGAAAAGTTGTGTTTTGTATATAAAATGTTCATGTTTCATCATGTTGATATGAAAAATTGCTTTTACCACATATGGACTTATTTAATTATGTAGCTGGAGATGGGCTTTAAACAGCGGAGCAGGAGAGTCGATTGCATAAAGTTTGGTTAAAGCTGAACATCAGTTGGATTAAAAAGACAAATTAATGCATGTATCAATTAATAAATCACTAAAGTTGCTTATATTTTGCCTTTCCTGGTTCCTCTGCCCCCCATCAACATGATAATTATTATACAGTATATCTTATTTTGGACCCAGTGGCACAAACTGAGGTTCACTGGATGTACCAAACACTTGAAAAAACCCTCGAACCTAGAACATACAGGCACCTCAACCCCATCGAAGTCTAAAGGGGCCAAATCTTGCTATTTTTCTGGCCTTTTTCAAAGCCAATTTGCAAGCTTTTAAAAAAAAAAGGCCATGGGTAGTTGGACACTACCATCGGGGACAGGTACCAATGCAAAAAAAAACAAAAACCTTCAGTGTGGAATAGATTTTTAAATATGGCCTAAAGAGCAACATTTAAATACACAATTCTTTTTCAGCGCTGTCACACTTTGAATGACGATTGCGCGAGCATGCATACACTGTACCCAAATGATTTTTTTTTCTTTTTTGCGCTATAACTAAAAGAAGAGCGACAATTTTGAAAGAAAAAAAATATTTTATACTTTTTGCTATAATAAATATTCAAAAATATATAAAAAAAAACTTATTTTTTCTCAGTTTTGGCTGATACGTATTCTTCTACATATTTTTGGTAAAAAAAAATCGCAATAAGCGTATATTGATTGGTTTGCACAAAAATTATAGCGGCTACAAAATAGGGGATAGATTTATAAAAAAATAAATTTTCTTACTAGTAATGGTGGCGATCAGCGATTTTTATCGTGATTGCAATATTGTGGCGGACACATCGGACACTTTTGAGTTTTGACACTATTTTGGGACCATTCACATTTACACAGAAAACAGTGCTATAAATATGCACTGATTACTGTGTAAATGTGACTGGAAGGGAAGGGGTTAACACTAGCGGGCGATCAAAGGGTTAAATGTGTACCCTGGTGAGTGATTCTAACTGTAGGTGGAGGGGACTGACTGGGGGAGGTGACCGATCGGTGTCCCTATGTTTACACACAGAGATCCACGGTCCTGCCCAGTTACTGGGCAATCGGCGGATATCGTGGCCGCCGGGCATGCGCATCGGGTTCCCAGTGACGTGGCGGGGCACCCTAGTGGCTCATGAATGTGAGGACGTCATATGACGTCCTCCCAGAACAAGAGGCTTATCGTCCCGCCGTTATTTGACGGTGGGCGGTAGCCTAGTGGTTAAATGAGACATCAGGGGTAAACAGAGCAACTGGGGGTTCTCTTTAAAATCTAAACCAGATCCTTGTAATGGTTAGTCTGGCGTGGACTACACTACTTACAGTGCCCCGGGCCCCCTAAAGTCCATACTAGATCCTTATTCTTGAAAAAAATCTGATATGCATTTTAAGGGGGAACCTCACACACAAAAAAAGACCCTTCGGGTGTCATGATTTTGATGACGTAATGTGCATACTTAGTATAATATGTGCCTTGCCTAGCCCTGGTAGGGTCTATAGCAGGGGTCTCAAACTCAAATTACCTGAGGGCCACAAGTTGAGTTTTCATATCCCATGGGAGGCCGCATGCAAACTTTCAAACTTCAAAAACAACAGTAATGGTGTCAGCGAACGCATTATTAACCCCCCCAGCACTGGTGTCAGCGGACGCATTATTACCCCCAGCACTGGTGTCAGTGGATGCATTATTAACCCTGACCACTACACTGCACACCGACCACTACACTGCACACTGACCACTACACACTGACCACTACACTGCACACTGACCACTACACACTGAGCACTACACTGCACACTGACCACTGAACACTACACAGTGACCACTGAACACTACACACCCCACTGACCACTACACTGCACGATGACCACTACACTGCACACTGACCACTACACACCCCACTGACCACTCACCATCAGGGCACAGCACATCAGGTCACAGAGCCCAGAACATCAGGGCACAGCGCACATCAGGGTACAGGTCACAGCGCACAGCAGGGCACAGCGCACATCAGGGTACAGAGCCCAGCACATCAGGGTACAGAGCCCAGCATATCAGAGCACAGCACAACAGGCCACATCAGGGTATGGGGCATGGCAAGGCACATCAGGACAGGGCACATGGCACATCAGGGTACAGGGCACAGGACACAGCACATCAGGGTACAGAGCCCAGCACATCAGGGTACAGAGCCCAGCACATCAGGGTACAGAGCCCAGCACATCAGGGTACATGGGGCACATCAGGGTACATGGGGCACATCAGAGCACATGGGGCACAATCGGGGCACATGGGCCACATCAGGGTACATGGGGCACATGAGGGCACATGTGCAGCCGCAGCATGACATGACAGACAAGTGAACTTATTACAGACGCTTCCTGCACTACTCTGCATGTGAAGAAAATCTACTCCCCCCCACTTCCGCGGCACCCCCCGCCCTGCCTGCGGGCCATTTATAACCAGTCCGCGGGCCGGTACTTTAAGACCCCTGGTCTATAGGAAATGTTTCTGCAAACCCTGCACTCATCTGCTACTCAATGGAAATAACCACCTGCCACACATTCTGTGTGGTTACTGGTGGCCTTCAATCCACAGATTTAGAAACACTGATTTAGATCATTTCTAACCATATTTGCAAACTCCCCACATTACAAAGTTTAATCAAATCTATTAGTTTTCTTTTATTATATACTGTATACAATTTGATTGACTTACCTTAGTTTGAAGATGCATACACAGTAAATATGTTTACTGTTTAAGGTGATTGTTCTTTTAATACATACAAAGAGAAGGGTTTTTCAATGAAGGTCACCTAGTGTGGGATTGTATTGGCCTACCTAGACGTGAGTATACATAACAGAAAGTGGAGTAACACGACCAGGGCCAGATTAAGAACATCATGGGCCTGGTGCTGAGGATTTTGGTGGGGCCTTTTAGGCTGCATTCACATCTCCGCGACAAGTAACGCCGCGTCCGCGGCGTATTTTGCCGCGAATAGTGTAACTTTTTTTTTACAAATCCTTCCTATTGCTTTGTATGGCCGAACGCCAATGCCGCCTGAAAAAAAGGGTCCGGGACTTTTTTTTCATGCCGCAGGTGTACGGCGTCTATGAGATGTGAACCATCTCATAGACAGCAATGGGAATTCTCCCCTCCAGCGGCACGAGAGGCCGGCGTCGGGCGTTTTGTCGCGGAGGTGTGAATGGGGTGTAATAAATAATAAATAAATGCGTGGGAATGACATGAACGCAGCCCAGCCAAGGCAAGTGACCAAAGGCACAGAACCCAGAAGGAAGACCGGGTGAAGATGGAAGTGTCCAGGCCCCGCCTGATTCATCGCAGCACTGGAGGGCTCAGTCTGAAAATTTAAGTGTACACTAATGTGCTAATATGCTGTGCATACTTGTACGTTGTGGCATAACCTACCCCAGGGCCTCTAAAAAGTAGTAATGTCAGGAAAGTTTACTACCGCTTTATTATCACAGGATCCCAGGAGCCTCTCATGGGGCCCCCTACTGACCCGGTGGACGATGGTCCTTGGGCAGTGCCTAAGTGCACAGCCAACATTTAAAAAATATTTTCAGGGCCACTTTTTTATATAAGTGGTATATTTAGAGTAGCTGAGATCCCCGATGTTCCTCTATACATCATAGTAGTAATCACAAAATTAAATGAGTACTAATAATGGGGCAGAACAAATATGAGAACTGATATTTCCTTTAGTTGAACTAACAAAAGTGTGTCCATTCTAGAGCTGGTAACATTGAGGATATTCAGTATAATTTTAAAGAACTGTTTTTGTGGGTAAGCGACATAGGGGAGGAGTATGGACGGTATATAAGTGGGAAGTATGTGCAGGTGAGGGAGAGGAATGTGGAGGGTCTGACAGTGGGCACTATGTACAGGAGAGGAGTACAAAGGGTACGGAAAAAAGCACTATGTACAGGAGAGGAGTGTGAAGGGTATGACAATGGGCAATATGTACAGGAAGAGTGAGGGGGTATGACAGAGGGTAGTACGTACCAGAGAGAAGTGTGGAGGGTATGATGGGGCAGTATGTACAGGAGAGGAGTGTGGAGGGTATGACAGTGGGCAGTATGTACAGGAGAGGAATGTAGACGGTATGATAGTGGGCTCTATGTATAGGAGAGGAGTGTGGAGGGTATGACAGTGAACACTATGTATAGGAGAGGAGTGTGGAGGGTATGACAGTGGGCACTATGTATAGGAGAGGAGTGTGGAGGGTATGACAGTGAGCAGTATGTACAGGAGAGGAGTGTGGAGAGTGCGACAGTGGGCACTAAGTACAGGAGAGAAGTGTATGACAGCAGGCACTATGTACAGGAGAGGAGTGTGACGGGTATGACAGTGGGCGCTATGTATAGGAGAGGAGTGTGGAGGGTATGACAGTGGGCACTATGTACAGGAGAGGAGTGTGTAGGGTATGACAGTGGGTACTATGTATAGGAGAGAAGTGTGGAGAGTATGACAGTGGGCACTATGTACAGGAGAGGAGTGTGGAGAGTATGACAGTGAGCACTATGTACAGGAGTGGAAGGATATTTAGGGACTGAGTAGTGGATAAGCGGGTCATACATGGATTGAAATTACGCCAATAATGCAGAGACCAGCCATAGTCAATCTATGTATGGGCTAGCTGGTTTTACACAAGTCAATCTATTAATCAACTTGAGTACAACCAGCCTGTTTTTTTTTCTTAAAACAATCAGTGCTGCCAGCTAAAGTTAGCAACACTGATCATTGTACGCACTGGCAGAACACAATAACACTGCAGGAGTGATTCCCCCATCCACAAGTCAGCAGGTGAGAGGGTGTGTGGGGACAGGCTGGGGAGAGATACTAGTCAGTGGCTGGGTAGGCACTGGTAGTATCAGAGCCAGATACACACAGGTTACATACGCCACGATCGTTAGAGCGAGAACAATAATTCTAGTACTAGACCTCCTCTGTAACTCTAAACATGTAACCTAAAAAAATGTAAAGCATCGCTTAGGATACCAAAAAAAATTGTGCTAACTTAACTAACTAACTGTTTTTTTAATGAATGAAACATTTTTTTCCAAAAAAACATGTTTGCAAAATTGCTGCGCAAATACCGTGCTAGAGCTGCACAATTAATCGTTAAAAAAATCGTGATCTCGATTCAACCCCCCTGACGATCTTCAATGCAGAGTTTGCTGATTCTTTCATATAACAAGTGGAGAGACTTTCAGCTGTCAGAAGAAAATATCTGGGCAGTCTGCCAAGTTTTTAACAGGAAACATTGTAACTGACACTTCCTTCTTAGATCAAAGGGATACACTTCTGTGTGTAAAGAACAAATCTGGGCAGTCTGCGAAGTTTGTAAACAAAATTAAACATTGTAACTAACATTGTAACTAAATTTAACCACTTAAAGTCCAACACTTGTTTAAGTTAGAAAGCAATATTATTTGCTAGAAAATTACTTGGAACTGCCAAACATTATATATATTTTAGCAGAGACTCTAGGGAATACAATGGCTATTGCTGCAATATGTTATGTCACACTGCATTTGCCCACTTCAATGAATAATAAAAACCATAAAAACAAAACAGTGAAGTTAGCCCATTTTTTTTTTTTTATGTGAAAGATGATGTTACGCCGCAACAATCGTGAGAGAATCGTGATCTATCTTCTAAGCAAAAAAATTGCAATTCTCATTTTAGCCAGAATCGTGCAGCTCTATACCGTGCAACATAAAAAGTGCAAAGACCACCATAGAGTAATTTTCTAGCAAAAAACAAATGATGATTTTTACATGTAGTAGAGAAGTGTCAGAATTGGCCTGGGTGGCAAGGGGTTAATTACCATGAGTAATATACAAATAATTATTATAAGCACTGTGATCCTATCAGTCTGCTGTAGTGTGTCAGCTTGTATTTATATTGGCCGCTCTGAATGTAGCTTCTGACAGGCTGTGCAAGCAGGCCCGTATCTCCGGAACCATAAATGATAGCCGTCCCATATTTTAACCAGTTGTGGGGTAGCTCTTCCCATGCCTACCCCCAAATGTAGGGTTTCTGTGACCTCTGGTCATCGAGCTACAACCCCCCAAATTCGATCTTAGAAAAAAAAAAAATCTTAAAAAAAAAAAAAAAATTTTTTTTTTTTTTGGGGCAAATGGGCCTATCTTGAGAAAGGGGCCTGGAGCTGCAGCTCCATCAGCCCCATTGTTAATCCGGCCCTGAACACGACAGAACTCTTTTTAATAATTTATCACTTGTATAAGATTAATTTTCTTCTCCGCTACAAGGTTAAGGTCTGATGTAGACATGGGATTGTAGGCTTAATGTTGAACCTTTCTGCTATACTTCCCCACATACTTTATGGCTTTTACATAAAGAAAATGATCCTATCGGATTATCTGAAATTCATGTCGGCAGTGGTTTTCATGCTAACACCTGGCCACCAGTGAAAATGACTGAAAGGTAATTTTCTAAAGTGCTTACATGGTGAGCTGAATTCTTTCTATTCTTTTCTTGCATGGAGCTATTATCTCAAGACAGTTCGAGGCAAGTGTTGCCTCCAGAAAAGAAGCAAAATTATCAGGTATTCAAAACAAACACACATGCTAATACCATACCGCAAAAGTGGTATTTCTGCTTCCTATATAAACCATGATTAGATGAAACCGAAGTCGCTCTCAGCTACTGTTATAACAACATACTGTGCTATGTACATGTATGTAGTAAAAAGAAAACCATTTTTTTTTTTTTACAGTTTGTTTTGCTTTTTATCTTTTTGCATTTTTTTACAACATTTAATTTTTCCCTACAAAGGTTTCTTTGTTTCAAAGTTTCTTTGAAACAATGCCATTACAATTTTCCAGCCTGAGGCCTCGTACACACGACCGAGGAACTAGTCGGAAAAGACACATCGTTTTCCTCGACGAGTTCCTTGTTAGATAAAAAATAAAAAATTGTGGGACTTTTTTATGAGGCCAACTAGATGTACCTCCATCCCCGATATCTTTGAGAAAGGAAACTAAGTTTGGGACTTTAGATGAAGCGTGCAGCCACAGAAAATAACGTAGCATTAAACTATAATAGTGTCTGATGATAGGGCCATCAGTAGTGTCATATAATACAATGCATAAACGTCATAACCATCGTAATAAGGTAATAAAACCATTTATTCCATAACATGGTACATAATAAAGAACAGAATAGCATGATGACACAAAGATGGCCTGCTGGCCTAGAGCCACAATCATAACATAAAAACCACATCAGACTAGTTTGCAACATATTTCCATTATGCATTGTAGATTGGCAGGTTCCAGTAAACCATGGTAATGGTGATGAAGATGAAAAATTGGCAGGGAAAAGCATCTATTTAGCTCGACGCGTTTCGTAGCTGTAGCGCTACTCTTCAGGAGCAGATGCACAGGATATGTCTATAAATGTTAAAGATAAATATAGTAATGAATGGTCATGTATTGACACAGTTAAACTATAGAGAAAAATTATATATAGATTATATTGCTCATACTTGCAGGTCATAGTGGAGTCTGGTCATGGATCTGGATATTAGTGGCAGGCCGAAAATCGATCAGCACCGGAACCTGAGGCGGCGATCCCCAGACCTTAGAGATGGAACTAGCACTAGGAAAGGGCATAACACTGGGAGTAGCCCCAGGAATTGTGAAAATATTAGGAATCACGGTGTGGGAGATTTCCATCTGGAAAATGAAGTGAATAAGGTAATACAATTATAGAAAAGTAAAAAATAATAATAAGGAGGGGGTTAAAATAAGAAGTGCCTAACTTGGTGATTGGTAATATAGTGAGTGAAATAAAATGGTGTCTTGTTAAATTAAATAATAATGGTAGCCTAGTAATGACAAGAATTACAGGTAGATGGACAATAATTGTCATATAGAGAGGGGGAGAAAAGAGGTTCTCCCAAGGATTAGTGGAAGATAATATCAAAATGTAAAAAGTGAAAACAAAGGGGGGGGGGGAGGGTTTAGATTAGAGTAGTGTTGTGTAAAGATTGTAGCAGTGTCATACCTGAGTCGCCAAAAAGACGAGCACTGTTCAGGACGGTGGCAATAAAGTGTACAAGGGGAGTTTCCAGGGAATACCTCCTAGGGTATACTAGCAGTACAGAGTTCTTTATTATGTACCATGTTATGGAATAAATGGTTTTATTACCTTATTACGATGGTTATGACGTTTATGCATTGTATTATATGACACTACTGATGGCCCTATCATCAGACACTATTATAGTTTAATGCTACGTTATTTTCTGTGGCTGCACGCTTCATCTAAAGTCCCAAACTTAGAGTTCCTTGTTAGGCTTGTCAAGGAACTCGACAAGCTTGCTTTGCGTACACACGGTCAAGACAAAATCTCCTCGTTCTCAAACGCCGTGACGTACAACACGTACAATGGCAGGGGAAGTTTGATTCCACTGGCACAACCCTTGGGGCTGCTTTTGCTAATCTCATGTTACTGCGTGTTAGGCTTCGTACACACGGACAGACTGTCCGATGAAAACGTTCTGCCGGACCGTTTTCATCGGACATGTCCGCTGCCAAATTTCTGTCTGATGGTTATACACACCATCAAACAGAAATCCGCGCGGACACGATACGCGGTGACGTGGCAGCGCCATCGCCGCGACGATGACGCGGCGACGTGAGCGGCCCTGGAAGGTCAATGCTTCCATGCATGCGTCGAATCACTTCGACGCATGCTAGGGCTTTCGGCCGAGCGGACATGTCCGGTGAGTCTGTACAGACGACCGAACATGTCTGACGGACAGGCTTCCAGCAGACATGTTTATTAGCATGCTAAGAAACATTTGTCCTCTGGAAACCTGTCCGACCCGCCGGAAAATTGTCCGGTCGGACGTATAGACGACCGTTCGGTCGTGTGTACGGGGCCTTAAGTAAAAGTTTAGTAAGAGACGATTTGCACTTTTCAGTCTGTTACAGCGTGAAAAATGTGTTATCTCCATTACAAACGCTACTTTTACCGAAGGTGCGCTCCCGTCTCATACTTTATTCTGAGCATGGGCGGGTTTCTTAGCATACACACGCTTGCGTTTCTCGTCGAAAACCAGCCCGACGAGGAAATTGAGACTCCCGTCGAGGAAAAAGAGAACTTGTGTGCACAAGGCCTGAGAATGGCATCATCCGATTCACCCAACCTACAAAGGCTGCCGCAGATAGCGTAGGTCTTGTACCCACCAGTGCCTCTGCCTGTTGTCTTTTTGGCCTCTGCAATATTAATCTAGATGGAGGTATGGTCCTTGGTGCCAATGATTTGTTTGCTAACAGAACATTTACAACCAATGTACATCCACAAATTTTCTGCATCTTGATTTACAGTCAGGACCTTAAAATTACTTTAATGGCTGACGCCACAGAGATGTTTTCCTTTTTAATTCATATACCAGTACATGTTTTGTTATATTGCAAGAAATAAATTATAATCTGATGCCTCGTACACACGACCGCGTTTCCCGCCAGGAAACCCGAGGGGAAAACCGAGAACCTGCTCGGTAACTTTTTCCCCCTACACACAACAGGGTTTCCTGTGTGTATTTGTAAAATGACATCTAATCCCTATATAAAAATGAGCATTGCATATTTTATACCATAATGATATAATAACATATGGCTGTAGCACTGTTAGCAGATAAAATATATCAGCTATGGCAGTTGTGAAAAAGAGGTCAGCTTACACTGTAACCTTACACCAAAAATGCAAAAAAGGCTGTTGTGTGGGTGTTTGATCTTTAATATTTTCCGCACATGGAGGAAAGGTTTTAATGGTAATTGGAAAGTACAGTCAAAGAAAGAATAATGATGCGCATCCCCATTATTATCTGCTATATTATAAGTGACTTTTCCATTTCCACATATTGTGTAACAAGGTGACAGATCCTTTCCCACTTTGTCTTCCAGCAGGTACATCCGTGAGAGGAAATAACATAACATTTTATGAATTATTCTGTGAATTTTTCTTTTTACATCACTGGAAAATCATGCACATTGCAAAACAAATGTGGTTTTGTGCCCAAAGTCGTGACAGACTCGTGACATAGAATTAAAAAGAGGTCATCATTCACGCCAAACTAGGAAATGATCAAAACAATGGGCCAGATTCACAAAAGAGATACGACGGCGTATCTACTGGTATGCCGTCGTATCTCTGTTTCTAACTATGCGGCTGATTCATAGAATCAGTTACGCATAGCTAGCCCTAAGATCCGACAGGTGTAATGGACTTACACTGTCGGATCTTAGGATGCAGTACCGCGGCCGCCGCTGGGGGGAGTTCTCGTCGTAAACCAGCGTCGGGTATGCAAATTAGCACTTACGGAGATCCACAAAGCTTTTTCCCTTCGTTAAGTTGCCGTAAGTGTTAGTTTGCCGTCGCAAAGATAGGGTACCTTTTACAAAGTGTAAAGTTAGTACACCATGTAAAAGTATACCCGTCTTTCCCGCGTCGCTGTCAATTTTTTTTTTTTTCCCGCCGCAACTCTTTTTTACCCGTCGCGATTCACAAAACCTCGGCGCAACGTAACTTTGCGCAAAGCACGTCGGGAAAATAGCGTCGGGAGCATGCGCAGTACGTCCGGCGCGGGAGCGCGCCTAATTTAAATGGGACTCGCCCCATTTGAATTGGCCTGCCTTGCGCCGGACTGATTTAGGATACACCGCCGCAAATTTCCAGGTAAGTGCTTTGTGGATCGGGCACTAACTTGGGCAATTTGCGGCGGTGTAACTTAAATCGTTTAAGTTACGTTGCGGCTATGTGAATCTGGCCCATAGTTTCATACCAAATAAACTGATGCTCAGGAACAAAAGACACATTCAGTTGTGAAAAAAATAAATTATATTTTTTTTTAGAGAGCGTTAACCACTTCATCTCTTGCACCTGTATACCCTTAAGGACCAAAGCAATTTATGTATTTCTGTTACGGGCCTGTTTTAGCAATAACATTGTCATTACCGCAAATAACATAAGTAATACATACTATATATATTGACAAGCAAGGCTTTTATTTGAAGATGTTATTTTGCAAAAAAGTTTTGTTTTCTATGCAATCTGTAGACAAAAAGACTTTAGAACACACTTTTTGTACCTTGATCATTGTTAATTCTTACAAAATTAGTGTTACTGTAGATAGAAATTTAAATTTTTTACTATAACATGTCTCGTTTTTAATGGCACTAAAATTACATTTCTAGTATAAATTGTGTTTTGTTATGTTTTTCAATAAGGTGAATTTTTTTAAATGAGAAAAATGAAATTAAAAAACTTTAAATAATAATTGTGAAAACATGGAAATGAAAATAGCACAAAAATTACAAGCAAATGGGGGAAAATTCATTATTTAGACCCCATTCAAACTGAAGGCGCTTTTCAGGCGTTGTAGCGCTAAAAATAGTGCCTGTAAAGTGACTGAAAATCGCCTTTCAAGCCTCCCCAGTGAGAAAACCTGAGTGCTTTCACACTGGGGCGGTGCGCTTGCAGGACCCAAAAAAAAGTCTTGCAAGCAGCGTCTTTGGGGCAGTGCGGGAGCGATGTATACAGAGCTCCTAAACCACCCCTGCCATTGAAATCAATGGGCAGTGCTGCCGAAGTGTCTGCAAAGTGCTTCAGCAGCGGTGCATTGCGGGCACTTTTAACCTCTTGTTAACCCTTCTTTGGGGTTAAAAGCGCTCCTGTTACTGCCCACACAGCGCCGGTAAAGCACCGCTAAAGCTAGCAGTGCTTTACTGCTAACGCAGCCCGCGCCCCAGTGTGAAATGGCTCTTAGGGGTGATTAGAGTTAGGTCAGTGTAAATAACAGTTATTAAATGAAACACACTACTTACAAAGTATCAATAATGTTACATTGTGTTTCTCTAGTAAGCTTCAGAACAGTCTCCTAAACACTCTTTCGAACCTTTTTTTGTAATATGAAAGTGGCTGTAGCTGTGATAGCAATATACAGAAAGTCCTGGCTGTCATTTTGACAGCCAGAATTTGCCAACAAGTGTGGTGAAGGGTGCACAAGCCAAGAATACTGCATTCTTTGTACACCTTGGGCCAGATTCTCATAGAATCGCGTATCTTTGCGGCAGCGTAACGTATCCGATTTACGTTACGCCTCCGCAACTTAGACGGGCAAGTGCTGTATTCTCAAAGCACTTGCTCTGTAAGTTGCGGCGGCGTACCGTAAATCGGCCGGCGTAAGCCCACCTAATTCAAATTTGGAACAGGGGGGCGTGTTTTATGTAAATGTTGTGTGACCCGACGTGATTTACGTTTTTCACGAACGGCGCATGCGCCGCCCGTGGAAATCTCCCAGTGTGCATTGCTCCTAATACGCCGCAAGGACGTATTGGTTTTGACGTGAACGTAAATTACGTCCAGCCCCATTCACGGACGAGTTACGCAAACGATGTAAAATGTTCAAATTTTGTCGCGGGAACGACGGCCATACTTAACATTGGTACGCCGCACTTACGCCACCATATAGCAGGGGTATCTATATGCCGGGAAAAGCCTAACGTAAACGGCGTAAATGTACTGCGTCGGCCGGGCGTATGTTCGTGAATTCGCGTATCTAGCTAATTTGCATACTCAACGCGGAATTCGACGGAAGCGCCACCTAGCGGCCAGCATAAATATGCAGTTACGATACGACGGTGTAACACAGTTACGCCAGTCGGATCTACGGGAAATCTATGCGTAACTGATTCTAAGAATCGGGCGCATAGATACGACCGCGCAACTCAGAGATACGACGGCGTATCTGGAGATACGCCGTCGTATCTCGTTTGAGAATCTGGCCCCTTGTGTTCTTGAAATACATTTTTACACACTCAAAGTTCTCAAGCAACAACAAAGAACATGTAGTGCACATGGTTTAAAATGATGCACTGCAGGGCCCTAAAATGCTAATGTGTGGTGCGCTGGCTAGTGGCAAAAAGATGCAATTTTAAATGAAGGTCACCACAACACCTAGCTTGGTGTGTTACCATGAGATGCAGTAATGTGCATTTTACCATGTGTTACCACAACAGAGAAATTCCTTAAAATTTGAGGTATTCTCAATCACTTTTAGGTGTTCCCAACCATTTTTTTACTTTATCTATAATATACTTTAAAAACCAAGCAAGATAAGTCAGATCCCTAAGCAGTACTGAGCTCTTACAGAACTGGAATCCGTTTGGGTGGAAAGACCCTTTAAAAACAGAAAAAAATATTTCTAAATGAATCAATAAATATTTAATACTACGGAACTCTGTTTAAAAGGGGCCTATGAAATATAAAATAAAAACATCCAGGTTTTCTGCAAGGCATTGTTTATGGTTTATATTAGGTACTCCAAGAAAAGAAGCATAGGAGTCAAATATTTCACCTTTTTCATTTTCTTGTTAAACATACAGAACAGAGAACACCCATAATGTATATACAAAAGATGTGTGCCAAAAATGACATGATTTACTTAATATGCATTAATATGTGTATAATTCTATGGTAGATGTTTAGTCTCAAATTAAGTAGGACAGCTTAATATGTTATAATAACAGAAGAAAGAGAACAAAAAAACTGTGATTTGCTAAATAAAAAGGCACCTCACTGCTTTACATAAATAGGGAATGTCTTGAAGTTGAATTCCTAGCACAATATGTAACTGTAAAGCTTAATTGAAGTAATATTAATAAAAAAAAATGTTAGTCCCATCTCCTGCGCTGCCATTGGATGACTGTTCTGTCCATCACAGGAGGCAGGACTTTCAATTAAAGAGGCCGCCGATAAAATAGGAAATTCTCCTGTATGTCTGTCGGCACTCGTCCTGCCCCCTCCAATGCTGCAGATGAATGAATCAGGCTGTAATGGTGAGTCTGCATTCATGGCAAGGGGGTGCTGCATTCAGGGCAAGGGGGTGCTGCATTCATGGCAAGGGGGTGCTGCATTCATGGCAAGGGGGTGCTGCATTCATGGCAAGGGGGGTGCTGCATTCAGGGCAAGGGATGTGCTGCATTAATTGCAAGGGGGTGCTGCATTCATAGTAAGGGTGTGTTGCATTCATGACAACGGGGGTGCTGCATTCAGGACAAAGGGGGTGCTGCATTCAGGACAAAGAGGGTGCTGCATTCAGGGCAAGGGGGTGCTGCATTCAGGGCAAGGGGGTGCTGCATTCAGGGCAAGGGGGGGTGCTGCATTCAGGACAACGGGGGTCTGCATTTAGGGCACGGGGTGCTGCATTTAGGGCAAGGGAGTGCTGCATTCAGGGCAAGGGGGTGCTGCATTCAGGGCAAGGGGGTGCTGCATTCAGGACAACGGGAGTGCTGCATTCAGGGCAAGGGGGTGCTGCATTCAGGGCAAGGGGGGTGCTGCATTCAGGGCAAGGGGGTGCTGCATTCAGGGCAAGGGGGGTGCTGCATTCAGGGAAAGGGGGTGCTGCATTCAGGGCAAGGGGGTGCTGCATTCAGGACAACGGGCGTGCTGCATTCAGGGCAAGGTGGGGTGCTCCTTGCCCTAAGATTTTTTAAAGTGAAGGTGCGTGTTATATGTCGATAAATACGGTATATCCAAATAACACGCCTGAGCTCATCTCTGCACCACACACAGACACAAAGGCAAGAGAATTCTTGTTGGGCAGTAGGGATGAGCCGAACCCCCCCCCCCCCCCGTTCGGTTCGCACCAGAACCTTCGAACGGACCGAACGTTCGCGGGAACATTTAGAACCCCATTGACGTCTATGGGACTCGAACTCAAAAGTGCTAATTTTAAAGCCTAATATGCAAGTTATTGTCGTAAAACGTCTTTGAGAACCCGGGTCTTTCCCCAGGGAACTTGTATCAATGGAAAAAAAGTTCTAAAAACAGTCGTTTTTTCAGGAGCAGTGATTTTAATGATGCTTAAATAAAATAAAATAAAACAATTCTTTAAATATTGTACCTGCTGGGTGTTTATAGTATGCCTGTGAAAACGTCTTTGAGAAACCGGGTCTTGCCCCAGGGAACAGGTATCCAATGGAAAAAAAGTTTTAAAAGTGTAGTTTTTTTTCAGGACTCCATTGATACATGTTCCCTCGGGCAAGACCCGGGTTCTCAAAGACGTTTTCACAGGCATACTATAGACACCCAGCTGGTACAATATTTAAAGGAATTTTTCATTTTTTTATTATTTAAGCATCATTAAAATCACTGTTCCTGCATCAGGAGCAGTGATTTTAATGATGCTTAAATTAAAAAAATATATAGCTGGGTGTCTATGGTATGCCTGTGATAACGTCTTTAAATAGCACAATCACCTGCCTGCCAGTAAATTAGGAAGAACTGATCTAGCTAAACTATACAGTGTATAAATATATGTACAACACCTGGGATGTATATATATCCTCTACACACTGTAACTCTAACTGACTAGCCTGCCTGCCTGCTCTATCTACCTGCAAAAAATGACACTCTCTGTCTCTCTCTGTTCTCTGTTAACTACAACAACACACTACACAAGGCTGCCCTCCAGGCGGCCTTTTATAGTGTGGGGCGTGTACTAAACTCCCTGAGCCATAATTGGCCAAAGCCACCCTGGCTTTGGCCAATTATGGCTCTCCGTTTTTTGCGCGTTGTGATTGGCCATGCATGCAGGTCATAGTGCATGCTTGGCCAATCATCAGAGAGCGATGCCGCAGGGAATTATGGTCTGTGAAACGTAACTCGAATTTGGCACGAACGACTGTTTTTTGTTCGTATTTCGATGAACGATCGAACATACGATGTTCGACTCGAACATGAGTTCGACTCGAATACGAAGCTCATCCCTATTGGGCAGTGTATTAGTACTCAAATGAACACACTTAGACCAAATTTTAATGGTTCACAGAATGTCAGGCAAAATGGTCGGCCCTCACGCATGTTCACTTCATCAAATCTGGCCCTCTTTGAAAAACTTTTGGACACCCCTGCTGTAGAGCAAGCAACCTAATGTGATCTTTGTAATCCAGATGAAATTGTATATTTCAGTAACAGATATCTGGCGCTGATTACACAGGTGAAATGAAAGTAAAATAATTATATAATGCAACAGTGGTCACGCTGTTTAATTGTTTTTTATTATTATTATTTATTGAATTTTTTGAGTGCAAATGTAAAAAAATAAAAATAAAATCTGACCAGAGTTCAGCTTTAATTAAAAAAATAAAAATA
This sequence comes from Rana temporaria, assembly GCF_905171775.1. Taxonomy (NCBI): domain Eukaryota; kingdom Metazoa; phylum Chordata; class Amphibia; order Anura; family Ranidae; genus Rana; species Rana temporaria. Next base: position 403,330,327 of record NC_053490.1, read on the forward strand.
AATACAACAGACTGAAACTATTATAGTTTCCCTTTAAGAAATAAAACTGACTAGACCCGAAATAGAAATAAAACTGACTAGACCTGATTTGTTCATTTCTATGATTTCTTGGCTTAATACATCATATACATTTTCACTAATTGGTGGTTGCAAACATGAATTTTCCTTTGTTGGAATTATATAAAATGTAAGCTATCAAGTAATACAGCCAACGCACAGAACAATTCAACCCCCAGATAAGGGAGCTTCGCTCATTTCTCTTATGGGTGCGGCTAGTTACAGTGTATAAAAATCTGGAATTGTATAAATCTCACCCGTATTAAATACCAGAAATATTATTCTCATAAGGCTTCAACAATAACATGCACATCTTGTCTTGATGAAAAATATTAGCCAGCAAAAACCGAGTGTGCATTTTAAAGAGAGATGATTAAAAAAAACGACTAAACGTACATCTGAATAAATTACATAACCCATCTGCAATATCAGAACATCTTCAGAAAACAAATACTACATATGGGATCCTCATTCTTCTAAATGTCAAGCACATGTGGAAAAATTAGAGTGTATGAAAAGCCTGACTATTAACTTTTATTAATTGCTTTTTTTTGTTCTTCATTAATATGGTTTAAAGTGATTTGTTATATATGTTCAATAAGTGTAGGCAAAAGAACAAACAAAAACTTTTTGACTATGTCAGAAATTCAGAGCTGTCCTGTGTTATTTCAAGGAGCCTAATGAGCCCTCTCAGTTTTGTAGTGGGGATGTAGTTGGACTACAGAATTATTAGCCTTTATGTTATGGAAAAGAAGTCAGGGGGAGAGTTTGAGTAGTTTCGGTAGTTGAGCGTAAAATAACGAAGCAGGGCTGACACCACTCAATCAACAAAAATGCTGTGTGTTGTCAGCTAACAACAGGACCTAAGGCCTCTTTCACACAAGGCGGACTCCATCGCTACAGAGTCCGCCAGCTCAGCGGGAGATCTGTCTGTTGATCTCCGCTGAGCCAGCGGATGACAAGTCCCTCTCTGCTCACTGAGCGGGGAGGGGCTTGTGCAGTGCCGCTGTCTCCTATGGAGAGATCTGATGAAAACGGACAGCATGTCCATTTTCATCAGATCTCACCCGATCCGCCATGGACAGATGGGGACGTATCGCCATACGTCTGATTCGGATATCAACGGACATCCAACGCTCCATAGTCTTGCATGAAGCGTCCGTTCAGGTCCGCCGACAAAACTGACAGGCGGACCTGAACGGTCCGACCGTGTGAAAGGGGCCTAAGAGCTCAGCTTACTGCATTTCTTGCTGATCAACAGGTATTTTTCTGTACTTAATGGGCATGATTGTGTTAAAACCTGTAGATGTTTTTTGTTTTTTTCATTTTGCCCTTGCATACACTTGGTATAAATCGGGAGAGCTTTCTCCTAGTCAACAGGTCTCAGATGAATAAGTATAAGCAGGAAAAAAATTCTGCTATGGTGCAATTTGAGGTTAATCTATTATGCACAATTAGCGTAATACTTTATAGCAGATGGATTGGGCATAGGCACAATATCCAGTAGAGTGCAAAGCACATTTGTAAAGCACCGGATGGACCGATCGTGTGTACAGGGCATTAGATGGCAGCTTCCTTGGCTGAAAAGTATAGGAAGGTCTAATTCCGCTTTACGGAGAGATATAGGATGGGGGTTTGAGTAACTGCCTTGGTTTTATTTTTTTAGCGTATGGTGATTACCACACCAGATCATACATCATAAAAGTGTCAGTGCCTAATACGTAGCAGCAGGGAATATTTACTCACAGGGGTTTATTGGTACTAAAAATATATGTGCGCCAATACTACCCAGCCAAAGACAATTGTGGTAGTTTTTACAAGCTGAATATCAGCATACTGCCGAAAGAAATGTATTCATGCAATATGAAGAAACCCATTGTAGATGATTTCCTTTGCATAGCCTTTTATACCCACTTTACAGATGATGGCCCGGATTCACAAAGACTAAGGCCCCATACACACGAGAGAATTTATCCGCGGATACGGTCCAGTGGACCGTTTCCACGGATAAATCCTCTCAAAGATTTCTGCAGATTTCTATGCGATGGAGTGTACTCACCATCGCATTGAAATCCGCGCGGAAATCCTCTGGCGATGACGTGTCGCGTCGTCGCCGCGATTATGACGCGGCGACGTGCGCGACGCTGTCATATAAGGAATTCCACGCATGCGTCGAATCATTACGACGCGTGCGGGGAATCCCTTTGGACGGATGGATCCGGTGAGTCTGTACAGACCAGCGGATCCATCCGTGGGATCCGATTCCAGCGGATAGATATTCTGTGCATGTCGACAAATATCTATCTGCTGGAATTCGGAAATATCCGCGGAAAAATATCCGCCGGAGTGTACACACCATAGAATCTATCTGCTGAAACCCATTCGATGGGATTTATCTGCGGATAGATTCTATGGTGTGTATGGGGCCTTACGCCGACGTATCTCGATATATGTAGGTTACGTTCACGTCGTAGGCATTGAGCCGTCGTATTTTAGGGCGTAAATTCGACGTGATTCTGAGCATGCGCGCGCATGCGCCGTTCGTTCGGCCCATCATTTGCATGGGGTCAAGCTTCATTTAAATGGAACACGCCCACTTCCTTCCTACTTTGAATTAGGCGGGCTTACGCCGGCCAATTTACGTTACGCTGGCGCAATGTAGGGAGCGAGTGCTTTGTGAATACTGCTCTTGCCTCTCAGAGTTACGTCGGCGTAGCGCATATGAGATGCGCTACGCCGGCACAAAGATGCGCCGCTCTACGTGAATCCGGGCCGATATGTTATTTTTCCTTTATGACTTCAGCGTTCCCATTTGTATATACACACATTTTCCTTTAAATCCCATGATAATTTCGGACTATGGATCTCATTCCCCTTTAAAGATTAATTCAATAGCGACTAAAAGTTGCTACTAAAGTCACATCAAACGTGAGAGCCTGCTGCAGATCTTGAGTCGTTGAACTGTCACTCACTCACAAGCATAATCCAGTAGAGAACTGTCAGCTTTTTATGGACGGCTAGGAACTGGCAATGGTTGCGCTGTGGCAGGCAGTCATGTTGGCTTTCTTTAGTAATAATTCATTCTTGTTTGGTTGTAGGAATATAAAAATGATGTATAACTGAAGCTATTGCCATACAAACTCAGCTCTCTTTTTCAAATGAGAAGATATATGGATGTACTACGTGTTGGCTAATGGACTTATTACAACAGTTAATTGAAGTTTGTGGTCATGTAGGGGAAAGGCTAACAAAGCTGCATTCTCAGCATTTTGAGGAAGTCAACCAGAAGTACAGAAAGAAAACACTGTCAAACATGTCCTGACCTTTCCTGACCCCTCCTTAACCATGATAAATTGTAAGGATTCTCATGAATCTCTACTTATGCCCCGTACACACGATCGGAAGTTCCCACAGCAAAAGTCCGATGTGAGCTTTTGAACAAAATTTTCGACCGTGCGTATGCTCCATCCGACTTTTGCTGTCGGAATTTCCGCCAGCAAAAGATTGAGAGCTGGTTCTCAAATTCAGAAAATCCGATCGTCTGTAGCAATTCCGACGCGCAAAATTCTGACGCATGCTCGGAAACAATTTGACGCATGCTCGGAAGCATTGAACTTAATTTTTCTTGGCTCGTCGTAGTGTTGTACGTCACCGTGTTCTTGACGGTCGAAAGTTCAGAGAACTTTTGTGTGATGGTGTGTATGCAAGCCAAGCTTGAGCGGAATTCCGTCGGAAAAAACATTCAAGGTTTATCTGACAGAAAATCCGATCGTGTGTACGGGGCATTGAAGGCTAGCCATGCTTACTTCTGCTTCTCTAACTCATCCTCGATCTGCGCTACTGTAGATTTCCCCTGCTGAATATTGTATTCTGACAGCTGCGGCCTGAATGCGCAAACAGTGACTGCGTCTGATTGGATGCAGTCACAGTCCAGTCAACAACATTTCCCCCGACGCCTTCAATTTTTCAGTTGAACTAAGTGGTACCAACAGGGCCATCCACAGTTCGAATTTTGGCTAATTTATTAGGAGTTGGCCAAATTTTGAATCAAGTATGGACCATGTTCTTTTCACCTAATGGTGTACTATCCTTTCAAGTGGTTCTAAAGGCTGATGCCGCGTACACACGGTCGTTTTTCGGCATACAAAAAAATTTCATTTTTCAGCATGTCCAAAAAAACTTTTTCCAACTTCATCATTAAAAACGACGTTGCCCACACATCATCGTTTTTGAAAAATGATGAACAAAGCGCGGTGACGTACAACACGTACGACGGCACTCTAAAGGGGAAGTTCTATTCGCCTTTGGGCTGCTTTTAGCTGATTCCATGTTAGTAAAAGACGATTTGCGCTTTTTTGTCTGTTCCAGCGTGATGAATGTGCTTACTCCATTATGAATGGTAGTTTTACCTGAACGAGCGCTCCCGTCTCATAACTTGCTTCTGGGCATGCGCGGGTTTAAAACTTTGTTTTTGCCCACACACGATAATTTGTTACCACACGAAAAACGGCATTTTGAAAAACGGCATGAAAAAATGCAGCATGTTCGAATTTTTTTTTGGTCGTTTTTCAGAAGCCGAAAAAAGATGTGAAGCCCACACACGATCATTTTAAATGACGTTTTAAAAAATGATGTTTTTTTCATGCCGAAAAACGACCGTGTGTACGCGGCATAAAGGTAAAAAAAAAAAGTCTATATCCAGCTCCCCGCAAAGCCCTCCCTTCCGCTTAACCGAGGAAATCTTGATCCAGTGATGTGCATGAGAGCAGCGGCTCTCCCAAGTCTCTTCCCACTCATTGGCTGAGACACAGAAGCAGGAGCCATTGCCAAACCCTCCAATCCTAGGTGTCAGGAAAGGTTCCATCCGCTGGTGCTATTTATTATCTGGCTCGCAGTACTGCGTTCCCAACTGTCAGGAGAACTTCTCCCTGCTGGTGTTTTATCACCTTTGGGATGTAGTACTGGTCTCCACCAGCAGATGGACCCTGGCAGTGTGGAGCGTACGTCCCTTGCTGCGCTCAGGTGTCACTTGAACTCAATCACCACACCTCTAAATATACCCGGTGAGTTCAAGCAGACCTCGCCCTGGTATCTTTCTACCCTTCTGACCCGGAGCCTGCAAACCTGACCCTGAGCCTCCTAGCCTGACCCTGCTTCCGATCCGACCTGATCCCTATCCCGAGCCCATCCTGGACTTATCCTTCCTATTACCTGTTTACCTTGGATCCTGTTCCCCTTGGATTCCTGCCCTGCAGCCTGTCCATCCATCCGCTCCCTGCTCTGTTGTGTTTCCGTCCTCACCCATCTGCTGATATCCCCTGGTGTATGACCTCGGCCTGGCTTTGTTTACGATTACGGTATCTCCCCTTGATTTGAATATACGATTTGTTGTTAATTTTGCACTGGTTGTCGTCGCGTGTTTGTCACCTTGTAAATAAACACCTTTTTTATATCACTACATACATTGTTGGTCTCCTCTGTGTAGTCACACAGTACTGGTCTACTAGATTCCCTGACACTAGGTGACACCAGTTTTGGGGAAACACGTCATAAGGAGCGTGTGTGTGTGACGTTACCACTTGTCCTGGTGGCCGTGAGATACCGCGGCTGGCGTGTTTTAATGTGGAGCCTGTTATTCGCTGCCTAAATGTAAGTGGATATAACCGTTTTTAATAAACTATTCCCTGCTGTATTACGCTATGAGTCTCTCCCTGCTTGCTTTCTATATGTGACTTGTTGGTGAGCGATCTACGTATGGTATAAGAGCTGATCCTATGTGATTCGATCCTATATGGAGCCATCTTCCAAGATGTAATTTTGATATGGGTGTCACCTATTGCTGGATGGATAACATGTCTTTTATTGCTGTCAATCACAGCCAGTGAGGAGGGAGCGAGAGACGGGGCCAAGTGCCACTGTCTGTGTCTATGGATGCAGACAATGGGGTTCAGGAGCGAACCCGCATGAGTGCCCCCATAGGAAGCGGCTTTTTATGTGGGCACTGGCTGAAGAGGAGGAGCTTCAGCGGGGGACCCAAAAATAGGAGGATATGGGCTGCTCAGAGCAGGTAAGTATAATGGGCCAGATTCTCGTAGATATGGCGCGGGCGTAGTGTAAGTCATTTACACTACGCCACCGCAACTTACTGGAGCAAGTGCCGTATTCTTCAACCACTTGCTCCGTAGTTTGCGGCGGCGTAGTGTAAATGGGCCGGCGTATCCCCGCATAATTCAAAGGGGGCGGCTTGTATTTAAATTAAGCGCGCCCCCGTGCCGATCGAACTGCGCATGCGCCGGGCTTAAAATAGCCCAGTGCGCATGCTCCAGTTCTCGACGGAAAACGTCAATGACGCCGACGTGTGCGTCATTGACGTAAAGTCGTATTCAAGAACGACTTAGGAAAATGACGTACCCGACGGGAAAAGACGACGCGGACCCAACGCCATACTTAACATGGCATACGGCAGACTGGCGTAAGGTTACCCCTCATATAGCAGGGGTAACCTTACGCTTACGCAAACGACGTAAGCGACGGCTACGCGACGCAAATTTGTTCGGGAATCGGCGTATCAGGCTCATTTGCATAAACAAATGAGACCTGAACGTAAACGCCACCTAGCGGTCGGCGTTGTATTGCATTTAGGATCCGACGGTGTAAGTGACTTACACCAGTCGGATCCTAGCCAAAATCCGGCGTATCTTGTTTTGTGAATACAAAACAATGATACGCCGGCGGGAAATTCGAATTACGTCGGTGTATCAGTAGATACACCGGCGTAACTCTTCTGAGAATCTGGCCCAATATGTTTGTTATTTTTATTTATTTTTTCGAAAACATTTTTACCTTTTAGAATCACTTTCAGTTTATGTTATTTGTAAAAGGAAGAAGTGTAGAAAAATGTGACCTCTCTAGTTTCTTGTCTAATATGTTCATCCAAGGCTTCAATTTTTTTCCTTGGTTTTGACCTAGAATTAGTGTACAGGTGTACTAAGACAATGCTGCTGTTCCATAAAGTACAGTGGGTGAGTGTTGTTGTCTTATGATTGGAAGTGTGTTGCTGGGAGGATCACTAGGTGAAAATACAGTAAAACCTTGGTTTGAGAGCGTTTTTATACATTTTGACATGATATACAAGCGATGTCTTGATATAAGAGTAGTGTCATGTCACAACTGAGTATAAAAGAGAAGAGAGGAGCCTCTAAGTGTAGTAATATGGTTACATTAAATGAAGGTACAACATTTAGAAACATATTGCTACACTTAGAGGTGCCTCTCTTTTTTTATACTTTGTAGCTCCTGCTGGATTTTGCTTCTAATCCTGTTGTGGAGGCTTCCATTTGTGGATTGACATTTTATGGTTATAAAAAGGTTATAGCAATGAGATTGGTTGTGTATGGACTATAAACCGAAGGACCTATAAATAAATGGTTGTGGAACGAATCATTTGAGTTTCCGTTATTTCTTATGGGGAAATTTGCTTTGACATACAAGTGCTTTGGATTACAAAGTAGGTGTTAGACCAATGTGGCTACAAAAGTGAAAATACACTTTAACCACTTCCCGCCCGGCCTATAGCCGATTTACGTCCGGGAAGTGGTTATGAAATTCTGACAGGACGTTCCAGAACGTCCTGCAGGATTTCATGCCGCGCGCGCGATCGGTGATGCGGGGTGTCAGTCTGACACCCTGCATCTCCGATCTCGGTAAAGAGCCTCCGGCGGAGACTCTTTACCACGTGATCAGCCGTGTCCAATCACGGCTGATCACGATGTAAACAGGAAGAGCCGTCGATGGCTCTTCCTCACTCGCGTCTGACAGACGCGAGTAGAGGAGAGCCGATCGGCGGCTCTCCTGACAGGGGGGGGTTCGCGCTGATTGTTTATCAGCGCAGCCCCCCCCTCGGATCGCCACATGGACCACCAGGGAAGCCCACCCTGGACCACCAGGGTGGGCCAAAAAAAAAAAAAAAAAGCCTGAAAAAAAAAAATAAGTCTAAAAAAAAAAAAAACATTCAAAAAAGAAAAAAGATGCCAATCAGTGCCCACAAATGGGCACTGACTGGCAACCTGGCAAAATCAGTGCTGCCCCACAGTGTCCATCAGTGCCACCCCACAGTGCCCATCCATGCCCAGTGCCCACCTATCAATGCCCATCTGTGCCACCCATAAGTATCCATCAGTGCCACCCATAAGTGCCGCCCATGAGTGCCCATCTGTGCCGCCTATGAGTGCCCAGTGCCGCCCATGAGTGCCCATCAGTGCCGCCTATGTGTGCCCATCAGTGCCGCCTATGTGTGCCCATCAGTGCCGCCTATGTGTGCCCATCAGTGCCGCCTATGTGTGCCCATCAGTGCCGCATACCAGCGCCGCCAATCAGTGCCACCTCATCTGTGCCCGTCAGTACTACCTCATCGATGTCCATCAGTGCCATCTCATCGGTGCCCATTAGTGCCGCCATATCAGTGCCCGTAATTGCAAGAGAAAACTTATTTACAAAAAAATTAACAGAAAAAAAAAACGTATTTTTTTCCCCAAATTTTCAGTCTTTTTTTAGTTGTTGCGCAAAAAAAAAAATCGCAGAGGTGATCAAATACCACCAAAAGAAAGCTCTATTTGTGGGGATAAAAGGACGCCAATTTTGTTTGGGTACAGTGTAGCATGACCGCGCAATTGCCATTCAAAGTGCGACAGTGCTGAAAGCTGAAAATTGGCTTGGGTGGGAAGCTGCGTAAGTGCCTGGTATGGAAGTGGTTAAGGCACTTTAAAGATGACTATAGATATTACTGTGGGTGACAGGCTCCTGCTCTGGCCATTTTCAGAAGGATAAAATGACAATCTAATGCCTATAGGGCATCCTCAGACAGCCCTGCGATAAAGTAGTTGGAAAGGTAATACATTGTTTAGCGTTGTTTACCCCAAAATAAGATCTTGCTGGGCTATCTACTCCCTTGTATGATGTAAACAAGTATGCTAATGCAACCCGTGCGTTTCTGTAAAAACTACTCAGAAATGTAGGATAAAGGTTGGACATGCAATCATACAATCTACCCGCCCTCAAAGGACAGAGAAGAGCGGGATACAAACCTACAAGCTTGGCTCATCTGATCTATAGTGTATTGTCAATGGAGCAAGGAGGGGGGCAGAAGGTGGTACCAGTATGTAATAATAGTGATTGGAGCAGATGTTCTAAGATTAGACAATTGTTGTCATCTTATGTCTGTGGGTTGCCCTAAAGCAGGGGCTGAGCAGAGTACATGCCAAGAACATCTCACCTTTCCCTGTCTATATTTGGGATTGGCATCCATTCCTGCTAAAATAAACATTGTCTTAACAAAGAGATATGAAAATGACTGTACAGTGGAACCTTGGTTTAAGAGTAACTTGGTTTGAGAGCGTTTTGATTTGCGAGCAACTTTTTTTTTTAATTCTGACTCGGTTTGCGAGTGTTGACTCGCAAGGCGAGCTGAATTCAAGCTAAATAGGCCTGCAATACCTCATTTGGCCTGAGGTACGGGGGCACAGAAGCCGAGCAGAGCCGAAAATAGGCCTGCAGTACCTCATTTGGCCTGAGGTACAGTGGCACAGAAGCCGAGCAGAGCCGAAAATAGGCCTGCAGTACCTCATTTGGCCTGAGGTATGGGGGCACAGAAGCCGAGCAGAGCCGAAAATAGGCCTGCAGTACCTCATTTGGCCTGAGGTACGGGGGCGCAGGAGCTTAGAAAAGCCGAACATTGGTCTGCAGTACCTCATTTGGCCTGAGGTATGGGGGCACATAAGCCAAGCAGAGCCGAAAATAGGCCTGCAGTACCTCATTTGGCCTGAGATACGGGGGCGCAGGAGCTGAGAAAAGTCGAACATTGGCCTGCAGTACCTAATTTGGCCTGAGGTACGGGGGCGCAGGAAACGAGCCAAAGTGTCCTCGGGCCTTTTTGCAGTTTTCGGCCCCCCACCTTTGGCCGCATTCGGTATCGCATCCGATTGAAGTCAATTCGGAACAAATTATTTTCTTTTCCATTGACTTCAATGGGAAAACTCGCTTTGATATGCGAGTACTTTGGATTACGAGCATACTCCTGGAACGGATTATGCTCATAATCTGAGGTTCAACTGTATAGTAAATCATTTAACCGCTTCAGCCCCGGGGTTAAAACCGCATCGCTAACGACCGAATACTGCCGCAATTCCGATGGTATAGCGCCGCTAAAAATAGCGCCGCTATACCGTCAGCGCCCTAGTGTGAAAGGGGCCTAACTTTAACTAGCATTTGGAGCTACAGAATCACCAGTTTTAGTAGCAACTCATGTTATCCACAGAAGATGTAGACACACTAGCGATTCAAAGCAGTGGTAGCAACTTTGTAGCCAGAGAAAACACACAGAGAGCTTCTAAAATCTCTGTTACATAGTTGCTAGTGTGACATGGCCCTGACACGGCAGGTTTCGTTGATGTGAGTCCCCCATAACATAATTTCCTGACTTGTTGATCCTGCCAGTAGATCTGTTGATTTTCCACTTCCTGTAGCACTGTGACTACGCTTGGATCAATGTAGGCTTGCATATGTCATATGTAATGGACTGCTGTAGAATCTGACAATCATTGTTGTATTCGGAGCTGCTACAGTGAAGACCGTGATTTTCCGGGTCCTGTGTTGCACATTGACCAAAGAGGGTCCCTTGCCCAGCACTGGCATCATTCTCAGAACGTCTTGTATTTTTTCAGTGAATATAAGGTGTTCTTTGAATGGGGCTGGACGCCCTTTACGTTCACGTTAAAAACAATGACGTCCTTGCAACGTCATTTAGCGCAATGCACGGCGGGAAATTTTAGGGACGGTGCATGCGCAGTTCGTTCGGCGCGGGGACGCTCTTCATTCAAATGAAACACGCCCCCTACCCGCCCAATTTGAAATCCGCCGTGAGAGATACACTACGCCGCCGTAACTTATGGCGCAAATTCATTGAGGATTCAAACCAAAGCCAGGTAAGTTACATCGGCGTAGCGTATCTCATATCTGCGCCGGGCGCAGCGGAGGTACGTGGACTACCCCTATAACTTTGGTGAAAACCAATCAATATACGCTTTTTGGGATTTTTATTTTACCAAAAATGTTACCAATTTTACCAAAAATATGTACCAGAATACACATTGGCCTAAATTGATGAAAATTTTTTTTTATTATTATGTTTTTTTTTGTAGCAAAATGTAAAAATTTTTTTTTTACAACGTTCTTTTTGTTTATAGCGCAAAAAAAATAAAAGCCACAGAGGGTCCGAATGTCCATCCCAATGTTACAGTCTCACTAGTCGCTGAAAAATAAAACATTTTAATAAATAAGAATATCCCATAGTTTGTAGATACTATGGGTCAGATTCACAGAATAAGTACGCCGGAGTATCTGCTGATACTCCGGGGTACTTTCAAATTTGCCACGTCGTATCTTTAGTTTGAATCCTCAAACCAAGATACGACGGCTTCTGACTTCGATCCGACAGGCGTACGGCTTCGTACGCCTTCGGATCGTAGGTGTAATACTTCGGCGCCCGCTGGGTGGAGTTCGCATCGTTTTCCGCGTAGGGTATGCTAATTAGCTGTTTACGGCGATCCACAAAGGTGTCGCATTCTCTTACGTCGTCGCTAGTCGGCTTTTCCCGGCGTATAGTTACGGCTGCTATTTCTTGGCTTATATTTAGACTTGCCATGTTAAAGTATGGCCGTCGTTCCCACGTCGAATTTCAATTTTTTTTTTTTGCGTAAGTCGTCCGTGAATAGGAAAGGCCGTAACGCACGTCGGTGCGCATCATTTCGCGCAAAGCACGGCGGGAAATTTCAAAACGGAGCATGCGCAGTACGTTCGGCGCGGGAACGCGCCTAATTTAAATGATGCACGCCCCATTTGAATTAGGCGGGCTTGCCCCGGACGGATTTACGCTACGCCGCCGCAAGTTTACAGGCAAGTGCTTTGTGAATCAAGCACTTGCCCGTAAAACTTGCGGCGGTGTAACGTAAATGCGATACGTTACGCCGCCGCAATTCTATGTGAATCTGGCCCACTGTGTTTCCCAGAAGACGGTGGGGGGAGGGGCGGTGATGCGAAGGAGCGTGACTCCCGCGGGAGTCAATACCCAGGAAGTGGTGCAAATACCTGTTTTATACAGGTATCTGCACCCCCTCCCCCCTGAAAAGGTGTCAAATGTGACACCGGAGGGTTCCGAAAAGCGGAAGTTCCACTTTTGGGTGGAACTCCGCTTTAAGGGGGTAAAACCTTTCCGGGGCTGAAGTGGTTAAAGTAACGCAGTGCTGTGTCACAAAAATGGCCAGGACATGAAGAGGGGTAAATATTGCGGAGGTCGAGTGGTTAATTGAACTGCCCTATAGGAAGCTGCTCTGCAATCCTATTTTATTCTAGCCGTCCAATCAGCAGGGAGTACTGGCAACAATGGAATGTGAGCTCTTGTGGTGAAGTGTCTTATGAGATGATAAGCAATGACTTGTTTTCTGATAAGGTGACCTCCTCCTGCCATGGTGTCAGCTCTCTCTGTCTTCTCCTCCCATGACGTCAGCGCTGAGCTCTTCTCTTCCAGCACCCAGCTGGTTAATCCCTCTAATCCGCCTCTCGGTCGTCTCAGCCACGCCCCCCCCAGCCCCCTGATTGGCCGAGCCGCCCGCTGGCCGGGACTCACACGGTGACTCCGCACAGCTTTGAATTGAAGTGGAGGCGTTGAGCTGCCTCTCCCCGCTCCTTCTCACTTCTCATAGGCTGAGCCGGATCGTACACAAGTTCTTGTGTCCCGGACACAAAGTGTGCCCGTGTGTGTGTGTGGGGGGGAAGGTTCCTTTAATTGATGGATTGCTGATCGCTCATCGCTGTCCCCTTGTGTTCCCGGGTGGAGAAGTCTCTTGTATTGTATGGCTCGGATGGATTATGGGATTCTAGCCATGACTCAGGTAAGGGACATCTTCTGATCGGGGGCCGATCTTTATCGATCAATGCCTGGCTTTGTGTGGATTAGAATGTGTGGAGGGAAGAGGGGCTCATTGTGTGACATTATGGAAATGATCCTTGGTGTGGGATTATCGCTCATCTGGGATCTCATTCTTCTCACTGCGCTCAAATGGAAAAGATGCCCATATGGGGGGCCATAGATGCCTCGATTGTATCATCCGATCGACCAGAACCATCACATATGACCCATCACATTTACAGCATATGGTTCTGAATGCACATTTAGAATTCCTTTGCAGTGATTTTTTTTTCTTTACATTTTTGTTTATGTGCTGTACTTTTTTATTTATTTATTTACTGTTTTTTTTTATTATTTTTGTTTATGTTCTGTACTTTTTTATTTATTTATTTCCTTCTTCTTTTTTTTTTTTTTTTTTTTTTGAATTTTTGTTTATGTGCTGTACTTTTTTATGTATTTATTTACTGTTTGTGTTTTTTTTATTTTTTTTACATTTTTGTTTATGTGCTGTACTTTTTTATTTATTTACTGTTGTTTTATTTATTTATGTATTTATTTTTTAACACACGTGTGAACGAGGCTGATTAAAACACATTCATTCTGTACTGCGCTTAAAAAAACGCGCTCCGCCGACTTGATTCACACCACATCCGATCTGTCGGTATGGAAAGCTATTGATCATGTTGCATCGATTGGCAGCACTGATCTGCTTAAATCATGAATTTGATAATCTGATCGATCTGTATGGTGGAAAAACAGCGAATCGATCGATAATTTACAATCATTTCATCCAACTATCAATTAAACCCCCCCCCCAAGTGTGTCATCAATCATTGGCTATTAATTGATTATTCCTATCAGAAAAGGAATCAATCATTTAGCAAAGCAGGGAGGGTCACCGATCCCCCATTTTCATTACCTGCAGATATTGATCGAAGGTACGATGGATCCATGGGTTGCTTTAGTGCTGCCAATACATAGAAACTACACCACAGAAGTTTTATTTAATTTCAAATATGGACAGATTTTATATTCGATCGGCGTGATTGGATTCCATGTCACTCACAGATATTGGGAGTGTCAAAGTAATAATCAATATTCTGCCGCGATCAATTGATGGGGGAGACAAAATCAGAGAGGAGCCAATAGAGTCAGGCTTTGTTACAGAGTGCCAAGTGAGTGAGTGAGTGTTTATGATACAGTATATGTGTAGTGACATCTATATACAGTATAATATAGTGACATCTATATACAGTATATGTGTAGTGACATCTATATACAGTATATGTATAGTGACATCTATATACAGTATATGTATAGTGACATCTATATACAGTATATATGTGTAGTGACATCTATATACAGTATATATGTGTAGTGACATCTATATACAGTATATGTGTAGTGACATCTATATACAGTATATGTATAGTGACATCTATATACAGTATATATGTGTAGTGACATCTATATACAGTATATGTGTAGTGACATCTATATACAGTATATGTGTAGTGACATCTATATACAGTATAATGTAGTGACATCTATATACAGTATATGTATAGTGACATCTATATACAGTATATGTATAGTGACATCTATATACAGTATATATGTGTAGTGACATCTATATACAGTATATGTATAGTGACATCTATATACAGTATATATGTGTAGTGACATCTATATACAGTATATGTGTAGTGACATCTATATACAGTATATACCTAGTGACATCTATATACAGTATATGTGTAGTGACATCTATATACAGTATATACCTAGTGACATCTATATACAGTATATATGTGTAGTGTCATCTATATACAGTATATGTGTAGTGACATCTATATACAGTATATACCTAGTGACATCTATATACAGTATATGTGTAGTGACATCTATATACAGTATATATGTATAGTGACATCTATATACAGTATATATGTATAGTGACATCTATATACAGTATGTGTAGTGACATCTATATACAGTATATGTATAGTGACATCTATATACAGTATATGTGTAGTGACATCTATATACAGTATATGTATAGTGACATCTATATACAGTATGTGTAGTGACATCTATATACAGTATATGTATAGTGACATCTATATACAGTATATGTATAGTGACATCTATATACAGTATATGTATAGTGACATCTATATACAGTATAATGTAGTGACATCTATATACAGTATATGTATAGTGACATCTATATACAGTATAATGTAGTGACATCTATATACAGTATATGTATAGTGACATCTATATACAGTATATGTATAGTGACATCTATATACAGTATATGTATAGTGACATCTATATACAGTATATGTATAGTGACATCTATATACAGTATATGTATAGTGACATCTATATACAGTATATGTATAGTGACATCTATATACAGTATATATGTGTAGTGACATCTATATACAGTATATATGTATAGTGACATCTATATACAGTATATGTATAGTGACATCTATATACAGTATATGTATAGTGACATCTATATACAGTATATGTATAGTGACATCTATATACAGTATATGTATAGTGACATCTATATACAGTATATGTATAGTGACATCTATATACAGTATATGTATAGTGACATCTATATACAGTATAATATAGTGACATATATATACAGTATATGTATAGTGGCATCTATATACAGTATATGTATAGTGACATCTATATACAGTATATGTATAGTGACATCTATATACAGTATATGTATAGTGACATCTATATACAGTATATGTGTAGTGACATCTATATACAGTATATGTGTAGTGACATCTATATACAGTATATGTGTAGTGACATCTATATACAGTATAATGTAGTGACATCTATATACAGTATATGTGTAGTGACATCTATATACAGTATAATGTAGTGACATCTATATACAGTATATGTGTAGTGACATCTATATACAGTATATGTGTAGTGACATCTATATACAGTATATATGTGTAGTGACATCTATATACAGTATATGTGTAGTGACATCTATATACAGTATATATGTATAGTGACATCTATATACAGTATAATATAGTGACATCTATATACAGTATATGTATAGTGACATCTATATACAGTATATGTGTGTATGTGTGTGTGTATATATATATATATATATATATATATATATATATATTCTATATACAGTATACTTTTATAGTGACATCTATATACAGTATATATATATACTAGGAGCGTGTGAAATGATAAAGTCAGGTGAACTTTGATTTTGTTGCTGACTTTTGTCTTTGAACGTTCCCTGTGATGGAACGATCGATCACACAGACACGTGTGTGGCCCTCGTCATAAAGCGATGGCGTCTCGGCACTCTTGACCAATCCTGAGCCTGCAGACGGAGACAAAGCTCGCAGACGCTCCTAGAACAGGCAGAGTCCCGAGTGTCTCTAATGAGCTGTCATTGTCTTCCATTGTTTGTACGATGGTCTTCATCGCCCCCCCCCCCCCCCCCCCCCGAGTGACGGAGACGTTTGTTATAGAAAGGAAGTCGATCGGCGGCTCCCATAGGCACAAGTCTATTAGTTAATCAGTTGCCGGGTATTTGCCCGGTAGGAAGCTTGGTGTGCGTGGCTTTGATCACTTAGGTGGTAAATAGGCGGTGGGGGTAACTATGGGAACCCCGGCTGTAGGTTGTGGGAACAGAATGGATAGGACGGAGGACAATGGGCAGTGTGTGAGGATATTCGTGTTTATGAAGAGGCGAGTGAACGGCCCTTCGGAGGAGAGTTGGCAGCGATCGTTTTGCTCTTTCTGCATCACTCCACTTGACAGCAACAAAAAAAACGTTCCCGAGCCGGGGCACTAACCCTTCGCAGCACATATTGGAGCGATTTGCTCTTCTGTCAGCAAAGTTGCGAGCGATAATAATCCCCTTTTTCTTAGAAAGAATGTAATGTGGTCTTCAGGCGGGAGAGAGAAATATCTGACTGGATTCTTCTTCGCTCTTCGCATTGCTGCCTTTGAAGCTGCTATTTGTTTAGCATACTTTCAATTATACGAAGGCGTGTTTTATAAACGATGCAGTGCGTTGGTGAGCTGGAGCCCGAGTCAGCCAATCACAGTAGACTGTATACAGCGCTGATCTGCAGTTGGTGGCAGATGAGGTTGGCCAGACATGCTTCTATTGGTTGTAATCCTCAGACATTAAATATGAACAAAGCATATCCCTCTATAGTGTGTACTTGTCTCCGTTAAGAGCACTAAGTGTCATTTCTCTGTGATGCCGTTTCCTCGGTTATCATCAACTGACAAGTTTTCCTGACACCAAGAGAAAAATGGTGACGGGGGAGGGACCTCCAGCTGATTGGCAGCCTCAGCTCTTCTCCTGTGTGCTGTGTGAAAGGGGGTGTGTCCCTTCCCTCCAATCAGCTCTCGCAGTTCTCCTCATTGAGCTCTGCAGATTGTAATATTAGCTCTCCGCCCCCTTTTTTTTTCTGACAGCTCAGACAAGCTTTATAAAAAACAAAAAACGGGTGTAGAGGAGAGAATCCTGCAGATAAACGTATGTAGAATAAGGTGACCAGATTTTTAAATTGTTTTTTTTTTATTGGCAAATGGTAAACTATTTCATACGCATATTTTTCTCAAATTATATTTGCAGTCAGCATGGGTTGTCAGCGCCTGGGACAAGGCAAAAAATGTGTACCCCCCCCCCCCCCCGGCAGACTTTTAGCACTCCCCGAGTGCCTTCCACTAGTACAGTAGTACTGACCAACTTGATTCCTACACTGACCTACCTGACCACTACACTGACCTACCTGACCACTACACTGACCTACCTGACCACTACACTGACCTACCTGACCACTACACTGATCTACTTGACCACTACATTGACCTACCTGACCACTACACTGATCTACTTGACCACTACATTGACCTACCTGATTTCTACACTATCCACTACACTAACCAACCTGAATCCTACACTGACTTACCTGATTCCTATACTGACCATTACACTGCCCTACCTGATTCCTATATTGACCATTACACTGACCTACCTGATTCCTGCACTACCCCCCCCCCCCCACATGAGCAGTGTATATCGGCTGATTTTGCTCACCTCTCCATGGCCTCCATGATAATCTATTGGAGCAAGGCTCTCCCCAGCACCAGGTACTGTTCCCAACACTCAGCCGCTCCTCAGTATCCCCCGCCAAGAGCTTCTCCAATAGCTGCCGTATGCTCTGCACTGCCCCTCCCCTCTGATGTTCTCACACACGGGCCGCCTGCACCAGAGGGATCATGTGGGACAGGCTGGATTACAGGAGTTCCTGGGCATGCAACACAGCACACTTGGGGGGGCACAGTAATGATTTTGCGCCCGCCAAATGTTGCCCACCGGGCGAGAGTACCAGATGCCTCAATGCCACTTCAATCCAGGGACTGGCTTTCAATGGAGTCGGTTCACACATGTGCGAGGGCGGCTGTGGTGCGGTTTTAAAAAGGGGTCCTGTGCGTTTTTGGGTCCAGTTCAGGTGCGATTTCAGGTAAAAAAAATTGCACTGGAAACTATGAACCGAACCAGACTGCGCTCGGAAACCGCGCCCGCATATGTGTGAACCCAGCCTAAAGGAGGTTGTAAACTGCAGACATGAACAAAACATACCCCTTTATAGCAGGGATCCTCAAACTACGGCCCTCCAGCTGTTGCGGAACTACACATTCCATGAGGCATTGTAAAAGTCTGACATTCACAGACATGACTAGGCATGATGGGAATTGTAGTTCCTGAACAACCGGAGGGCCATTGTTTGAAGACCGATGCTTTATAGTGTGTTCAATCCAGAGCACTAAGTGTCATTTCTGTCTGATGCTTTGTTCCTCTGCTATAAGCATGAATCATTTCTGACCAGTTTTCCTGACACCAAGAGAAAAAAGGTGACAGGGGAAATTGACAGCATCAGCTCTGTTCCTGTGTGCTGTATGAGGGGGGTGTCCCTTTCCTCCAATCAGCTCTCAGGGCTCTCACTGATGTAAAGTCAGCTCTCCACCCCCTGCTTTTCAGTGTGGAAAGATTCTGTTTAAATTCTGTACTTTGAATGAATGTAGGGGAAAGACGGCTGTAGTAGATAGACAGGTACAACTTATGTAGGAGGATTTGTTTAATCTCTGTGTTAAACTGAGGCCGGTCACTTAGTTGGATACATATAAGGGTTTACAATGACTTTAAGGAATCCCTTATGATAATTATTATTTCTACAGCTTATTGATAGTTGGTCTGATGGTCAGTTGGAAGAATACTCCTTTCATTTGCGGTCATTAGGAAAAGTCGGCACGTGTGTACTAGGCTTTACAAAGATAGAGATGGCATGCTTGCCATTGTGAGGAGGTCTATTTTTTTCTTGGGTCCAACACGCCCCCACCCCATCAAATAAACATTTTAGCCTATTGTTGAAGAAGAGGATCTTTAAAGCCCCAGTGGTATGGCTAGCCATTCAAGATGGTTAGATTGCTTTGACCAATGTTATCATTGTCACTGATTACAGCTGGCTAATGTCAGTATCAGGTCACTGAGCATGTGGAGTCACGGTGAAGGCCTGTGATATAAAACTCCTCTCTGTATGCTGTGCTTTATTTGATATATTCCAGTGTTGTATTCATTATGCTGCTTTGTACATAACATATTCTATACCACGCCACTCTGCGCAAGATGTTTTTGCATCCATACCACTCCAATTTGTTCATTTGCTGGGCAATCTGTACCCTACTCTAATTTGTATACTGCACTCTATGTTCTATATTTAACACCACCCAGCTCTGTGGACTGTGCTGTATATTATATACTCCACACCACTCCACTCTTTATATTGTGCTGTATGTTTTATACTTCACACTGTACAATATGCTGTATGTGTTACTCTACATCACCCCAGTCTGCATGTTGTCCTGCATGTCATATACTCCTCACCACTCCACTGTGTACATTGTGCTGTATGTTATATACTCCACACCACTCCACTCTATACACAGTGCTGTATGTTATATACCTCACACCACTCAACCCTAAACAATGTGGAGTATGCCATATACTCCACACTATACACAGTGCTGTATGTTATTTACCTCGCACCACTCCACTCTGTACACAGTGCTGTATGTTATACACCTCACACCGCTCAACCCTATACAATGTGGAGTATGCCATATACTCCACACCACTCCACTCTATACACAGTGCTGTATGTTATATATCTCACACCACTCCACTCTGTACACAATGCTGTATGTTTTATACCTCACACCTCTCCACTCTGTACACAGTGCTGTATGTTATATACCTCACACCGCTCAACCCTATACAATGTGGAGTATGCCATATACTCCACACCACTCCACTCTATACACAGTGCTGTATGTTATATACCTCACACCTCTCCACTCTGTACACAGTGCTGTATGTTATATACCTCACACCACGCCACTCTGTACACAGTGCTGTATGTTATATACCTCACACCTCTCCTCTCTGTACACAGTGCTGTATGTTATATACCTCACACCGCTCAACCCTATACAATATGGAGTATGCCATATACTCCACACCACTCCACTCTGTACACAGTGCTGTATGTTATATACCTCACACCATTCTACTCTGTAAACAGTGCTGTATGTTATATACCTCACACCACTCCTCTCTGTACAATGTGGAGAATGCCATATACTCCACACTAATCCACTCTGTACACTGTGCTGTATGTTATATACCTCACACCACTCCACTCTGTACACAGTGCTGTATGTTATATACCTCACACCGCTCCACTATGAACATTGTGCTGTATGTTATATCCTCCACATCGCTCCACTCTGTACTATGCGCTGTATGCCATATACTCCTCATCACTCCACTCTGTAAGACCCCTTTCACACAGGGCCGCCTATGCGTTTTAGTGGCGCTTTTTGTCCGCTGAGAAGAGGTTAAAAGCTCCTGTGTTGCAGGGCTTCCGAAGTGCTGTTCAGGCGCTTTGGAAGTGCTGCCCATTGGCATGTGCTGAGTAAACTGTTGGCGCTATATAAATCCTGTATACTAATAATAGAACAAACGGTCTTATCTCTGCTAGTATTAATAACCTTATAAAAAGTCTGTACAAAATATAGACATGTTATCAAGATTGAAATGAGATCGGTTCATGCGGCTCAGGATCGACAACCGTTTACATTGATCACCTTAGTGATAAATCTGTATAAAGTCTGAAGGGGAGTGCATTGGCTGTGTGTCATTTCTGTGTGGTGAAGGTGGAGAGATGTGTTCCTTGTAGATCCTATTTCCATAGAATTGAAGAATGGAGGAGTCCATCCTTGTTTAAGGTGACCTTACTCTCCCTGTGCTTACCAGAGCACAAGGATTGGATTGTGAGATAGCAGTGTGGAATGATGGCGTTGTTTGGTCTGGTGCACATACCATGTCCCGTCCAGCAGGGA
This sequence comes from Rana temporaria, assembly GCF_905171775.1. Classification (NCBI taxonomy): domain Eukaryota; kingdom Metazoa; phylum Chordata; class Amphibia; order Anura; family Ranidae; genus Rana; species Rana temporaria. The sequence goes on from NC_053490.1 coordinate 403,351,847, forward strand.
TGTAGATTGATTGCAATGACCAGCCTGTAGAGGTCACACTTGAAGTTTGGATCACACAGGGAAGGTAGAGCGAGGAGCTGGGAGTACATACAGTGTATCTAAGTATACCTTCTCTGTGTTATTCCGAAAATTTCTTTTCACAGCTCATAATTCAAAATGTAGAATTCTTTAAGAAGAAGACTTCTATATGTATACCATAGAGACTGATTATTTACAGAATATTTCCATTTCTGGAAACGCTGTGTCATTGTATTCTGAAGCCTCGTACACACGACCGAGGAACTCGACGGGCAAAACACATCGTTTTGCTCGTCGAGTTCCTTGTGAGGCTGTCGAGGAACTCGGCGAGCCAATTTTCTCCATTCCCGTCGAGGAAAAAGAGAACATTCTCTCTTTTTGGCTCGTCGAGTTTCTCAACGAAAATGTACACACGACCGGTTTCCTCGGCAAAAAGCAAAAAAATATCTCCCAGCAAGTTTCTTGCTGGTTTTTGCCGAGAAACTCGGTCATGTGTACGAGGCCTGACAGTGGGACTTCTCTGCTGTCAGAATACACTGATCTTCGGAAGCAGCCAACTGATCAAGACATTTTTTCCAAAAGTCCTATTGGACTTCTGTCTAGCGGGAATGGCCATAGAATAGATGGGTTTAAATTTAGCGGGTCCGTGCTGAACCAGCCGAATCTTGATCCATCTTTGAGCAGCTTAAACTAAACCCTCCTAGTATTTGCAGCCAATGAAGCGTCCATCTTAGCCTCTGTTTGATCTTAAAATGCACATGTGATCAGTTAAGATACCAGCCATTTGATGGTTTGACAGTTTGGTTGAGAGCACAACCAATGTGATAGTTACATTCCTGGCACGTGCCTGGAATGTAACTTATTTTTGAAACTGTTAAATAACTGTACTATCTCCCTTTTATATTATAAAGTACTGTGCAAACTATTGACACTATATCAATTCTGAACAATAATAATATTCCTTTAGGTTGGTTTTCCAATATTCATCTACAGCTGGTGACAATGCTCTTACGCTGTATGTTTTAGCGCCGATATGTTTTTTTTGTTTTTTTTAAGAACTGCTTTAAAAAAATACTACAGTTGAATTTTTTGGACTTTTGCTGTTCATTGTCAGCCCATTTTAAATAAATAATCTGCCCTATTGCAATGCACATAAGCCCTGGTTCACACTGGGCTGCGGGAGTGAAGCCGTGCGAGTTCAGCTGAACTCGCACGATTTCACTCCCGCTGGCAGTCCCGATTTCGGCCGCGATTTCAGAGACATCTGTGCGGGTTTCTGCACAGATGTCAATGTAAATCGCGGCCTGAAATCGCAAAAAGTAGTACAGGAACTACTTTTTGAAATCGGTGCAGCGCCGCAGATGTGGCGTCGCACCGATTAGGACGGTGTCATTGCCGGCAAATGCCGCCGATTTGAGATGCGATTTGACATGTCAAATCGCATCTCAAATCGTACCCAGTGTGAACCTGGGCTCAAACACGGAAAATATGCTCCTGCAGCACAACAGAGCAGAAAAGTGTGAAGAGACCCTAAATATTGCATTGGACTCCTCAGTGTGGGACACACCATTGTTTCTTGGTCTTCTACCCATAATCTTTAATCCTGCTATTTGTCTCTCTGAAGTTAATCCTCACAATACAACAGCTTGGGGGTATAGCCTAGTAACTAAGGGTGGGCCTGTGACTTAGTAAAAAAAAAAATATACACTGTATGTGTGTGTTTGATAGATTTTTTTATATACTATATAACATATATATTAAAGCATATATAATGTTAAGATTGTTCCTAACTGCAATGTGTACTTCATATGGAATAAATCCTATAAAATGATTTCTCATACATCTATTTTTATTGCTCTACACACCAAAAGGAAAGAAGATTCTATATACAGTGTGTAGCAGGCTTGGAAGTCTTTAGGCAGTAAAGGGGATCGTTTTACTTGATTGGGAATAAAATCCTGCTGGGGTCCTCTAACTCAGAAAAATATATGAGGGGTTTTAGAAGAAATAACACTTTCATGTTGATTCGGGGTGTCAAATTTTACACAATCATAAAATCTTTTGTTTCCTGCCTTTTGGATTTCACTGCTAAACTGCACCCAGCGGCAATGAAATCCTGCCTAACATCGTTATTTAACTATTTCAGGCAACATTTTCTCCGACCTTTTTAAAATGGGATGATGCTATTACCTTCAATTTCTATTTAAATAGAAATTTCACATACAGTGGCCCAGATTCAAGAAGCACTTGCGCCCGCACAACCTATGGCGCAAGGACTTACTTGCTCCGGTGTAACGAGTGCTCCTGATTCAGGAACCTCGTTACACCGAATGCAGCCTAGGATGTGACAAACATAAGCCTCCTTATGCCTTCACATCCCAGGCTGCATTCTTGCGTTGGCCGCTAGGGGGCGCGGCCATTGTGATCGGCGTATAGTATGCAAATTGCATACTACCACCGATTCACAAAAGTTGCGCGGGCCCTTCTCACGCAAGGTACAGAGTTTCCGTACGGCGCCTTTAGCATAAGGCTGCTCCTGCTATAGCAGGCGCAGCCAATGCTAAAGTATAGCTGCGCCTCCCGCTCGCGACGTTCAAATTTCACGTCGTTTACGTAAGTGAACCGTGAATGGCGCTGGACGCCATTCACGTTCACTTACAAGCAAATGACGTCCTTGCGACGTCATTTGCCGCAATGCACGTCGGGAAAGTTTCCCGACGGAGCATGCGCTGTTCGCTCGGCGCGGGAGCGCGCCTAATTTAAATGATTCCCGCCCCCGGCGGGATCATTTACATTAGGCAGCCTTGCGCCCGGCTGCTTAGCATATTGCCCGCGCAATTTACGGAGCAACTGCTCCGTGAATCGCGGGCAAAGCGCAATATTTGCGTGGGCGCAGAGAAAAAAATTTGCTCTTTGCCCACGCAAATATTGCGCGATTCTACTTGAATCTGGCCCAGTGTGTTTGGTAATAGGCAGCTGTTTTAAAAAATAAAATAAAAAATTTACTCCTTTAACCACTTGCTTACTGGACACACATACCCCCTTCCTGCCCAGGCGAAATTTCAGCTTCCGGCACTGCGTCGCTTTAAGTGACAAGTGCCTTTGCGCTATTATGAATCCCTCAATGTTAATAACCAAAACAAAATGAATACAGTGCAGCAAAACCTAATCGTGTTTACAATACACAAGTACAGAAATCAAATAAAAAGGGGTTCTGCGCAAAATTTCACGCAGACATGGTAAGTGACTGCGTCGCTTTAACTGACAATTGCGCGGTTGTGCGACGTGGCTCCCAAACAAAATTGACGTCCTTTTTTCCCCACAAATAGAGCTTTCTTTTGGTGGTATTTTATTTTTATTTTTTGCGCTATAAACAAAAAAAAGTGGAAATTTTCCCAGGATCGCGGCGAACTAGGCCGAAGCCAGTCCACAGTGTGCGGGGACCGCCCTGTCATCCGCTGGCTCAGCGGGGATCAATGGAGCGATCCCCACTGAGCAAGCAGAGGTTCACGGGGCAGATCATCACGGATCCGTCCCATGTGAAAGGGCCCCTAAACAAAAACTAGATTCGCATGTCATCCAAAAAGTAATTGTTTTCAATGATGGTCGTTCACACCTATGCGTTGCGATTCCTCTCCGAATGCAATGCGATAAAAAAAAAAGGTCTTGTGCTAGTTTAGAGCGTTGCGAATTTAGTCTCCATAGACATGAATGTAAATCGTCCTGGAATCGCATTTGATGGTTCACATATGTGCGAATTCCACCACACTATTCTCCACAAAAACCAGGAAGTACACAGGAAATTAACACTTCTTTTTTTTTTTTTTTTACATTATGATTCTATTGGCTAGAGACATGAATCACAGCTATGTCCCTCTCCTGAAATTCGCATTTAAATCGTGGAAAAAACGCAGTAAATAAGTACCTCAGAATGGACAGAAAAAACTGAACAAATTCACAGTACAGCAGTGTGAACTGGCACTTAAATGACTGCATTACTTCCTTTAGCCCACACTAATAATGTGTATAGATAAATGGTTTCTATATTCATTGTTTATATAAAATGTGACCTGCCTGTCTGGCATATCTGGTCTTTTTCAGAGATGTTGGCATGTGTGATTTTAAAACCAAAGCACAGTTAAATATTTTCTTGCAAGCATTGTATACAACTATCTATCCTTTGGTTATCTTTTTCTGTAGTGTCTGTGACTTCCTCTTCCAGCTCTGCTCCTTAGCTATCTAGGCCATGCCTCCCATTGTATCACACTAATGTCACACAATGCTACAAGGTCACCACCGCAAACAATTAGAATACTGTGAGATTTATCACCCGGGAAAGATAGCGAGAACTGTGAGAACAATGTGAAAGTGATGACTTTTGAAAACCTCACAATTAACACCTAAAAGATGCAGAGACGAAACCCCCCCCCCCCTTTTTTTTTTTTACAAAAAAATTGAGGTGTTCGCTTCTTGAATTTGGTGCTGCCGATGTACGTTCTACAATAAGCCGTGGCTGAAAAAAAAGAATTGTTTTAATTAGCAAAGCTTGTTAACAGTCAAATGTAGGTTCGTAGACCAGGACTGCTCCAATGCCCAATAATAATAATGCTCCAATAAATCTAGTATAAGCTTTAATATCTTAATATAGCTTTAGAAGTAATTTTATTTTTAACTTTAAATCTGGATCTTTCAATAAAGTGGTTATATATAGGCTGTTTTTTATCCCATAAACATGTTATACTTACCTGCTCTGTGCATTAGAATTACATAGAGCTGCCCCGAACCTCCATTTTTTTCCCCGGTAGTCCCCTGCCAGCGCTCTCAGCTCCTCCTCTTCTTTGACTGCCACTCTAGCAAGCTCCTTCATAAGGGGAAGACCTGTGGGCTTGTTTCTGAGCTGGGCTGTGTGTGTCTATAGGCACACACGGCGCAGGTCAACCCTGCCCCCCCGCTCTCTGCTCACAGGACTTGAGTGACAGCAGCAGGAGCCAATAGGTCCCACTGCTGCTTCATTGTAGTTTTGCATGTAGCTGTACACTAGTGTATGGGCACATTCACAATTTTGTGCCGTATGCATGTAAACATTTGTGCCAAGTAGCATACAGAGATCTGATCGTCTGCCGCTGCTACTCCTGGCTGACGAGCCTGTGCCACTGATGACACACTGGGGGTTATTTACTAAAGGCAAATCCACTTTGCACTACAAGTGCAAAGTGCACTTGAAATTGCACTGGAAGTGCAGTCGCTGTAAATCTGAGGGGAAGATCTGAAATGAGGGGAAGTTCTGCTGATTTTATTATCCAATCATGTGCAAGCTAAAATGCTGTTTTTTATTTTCCTTGCATTTCCCCTCTCGGATCTACAGCGACTGCACTTCCAAGTGCACTTTCAGTGCAATTTCAAGTGCACTTTGCACTTGTAGTTTGCACTCGTAGTGCAAAGTGGATTTGCCTTTAGTAAATAACCCCCCCCCCCCCCCCCCGCTGTCTGAATGAATCACTGGTGTGCATAGGCAGAGCGCGTGCAGAATGATCTCGGGTAGACAATCATGAATGACTGCTCAAGGTCATTCTGCGCAAGATCCACAGGTCAATAACTAATTCAGATTAACAGTATGTAATCAGCAGTGCAGGGCACCGCTGATTAAACGGTTAGTATTGACATGCTGCACAAAGCAGTGTTGGCGCCCAATAGAGTCCTTGTATGCTGTATGCATGTTACACTCCATGGATACAGCAAATACCCAGGATTTTTCTGCCAGCAAGATACTGCATATAATGTGGGTGTATTTTGCTTTACGTCAATTAATGATCCTGCCATGAAGGTCATCATTCGGGCATGTCCTGGTATAGGGTGACAACACTCCAATACCTGTCTATCTGTTGTAACTTTGTCATTATGTCACAGAGGCTTCTGATCAAGAAGGTGCCTAAAGTGGTTGTAAACGCGTTACACCACTTGTACCTACAGGCAAGCTTATAATAAGGCTTACCTGTAGGTACTGTGAATATCTCCTCAGCTTGTTTAAACACAGTTTAGGAGATATTTAGAGTGCATGCAGCTGATGACATCATCGGCGCATGTGCTCTGAAGGTCCTGCCTACAGTGCCAGACCTTCAAAACCCATTCCAGAAACAATGGCTCCTGAGCGCACATGCGGGAGTGACGTCATTGCGCCCCTGACCACTCATGCCCTGGAATGCTTCATTCTAAGGTAAGTCTCTTATTGCTTTGCTTTGTAGGATTTTTTTCCCTTTCTTTACCACCAGTGGTTAACAACTGCTTTAAGGGTTTCCATCTACAACGTTGCTACAAAATATGCTAGATATTTTTTTGCAGTGACTATGTTGTGGACTTGTTCTCATGGGAAATTGTGATAGTTCCACACACAGGTTGCTGCTTACAAAGCTGTTTGTATCCTCCGCAAAAAAGTTACCACCCTCTCCAAATACAAAAAGTGTTTGAGGAAGGTTAGCACCTCACGTATCCTTGTGATTCATACATTTTCCCCAGGCTGAGAAGTGGTGTATGTGCTTAGAGCCTGCGGTATTTATTTAGGCGATCACCCTTGTAATTAAAAGCTAAGCAATGACCATTTTTCGCCAAGATTCCTGTCAGAATTTGCATGTATACATGTTTAGGGTTGGGTGTTGTCAAGAAAGCATGATTAATGACTATTGGGACCAGTGGTTCTAATACCATTAGGGTTCCTCTTCCTCGTATGGCCTAATTACCTCTTTTCTATACATGGTGTCTGTATGGAAGCTATAAATACATAATGGCATGGATCATACAATAAAGAGAGAATTAAAATTTTGACGTTTGATTAATTTTCAAGGAAAATGCTGGTATTTTACTACTATGTAGACGTGTGCCAGTGTAGGACAATTGCGTCTGATCACAGAACCTGCAGAACAGGTTTCTGCAGACTGACTCATAGCATGTGTCTGGAAGCATAGACATCCACTTCTGATCATCAGTGTTGGTTGACTGTAATAACTTCAAATGGGGGAATTGCAAAGCAAGCAGCCAAATGTACTGGTTTGTGTGCTCAACAAAGTGTAGAAAACAAAAAAGGGGTTTAAAACTGCTATAAAAACAGTAAGGCAGTTTGAACAATACAAAATAGGTGTGGAAAGGTTTAGATAAATGAGTTGACAGTTGGATGCTAGGCCACCTAACCTCTAAATGCTGTGAAGAACAAATAAACATATGTTGCTATGTTTTAAACTGCTGTATGGGCCTTTTCTTTCTAAAGCAGTGTGTTGAAGAGATCTGTTGTGGTCATTTTTGCCATAAGGCTGCATTCACACCTGAGCGTTTTGTCGACTGAAGCGCGACGCCCCAAAACGCTAGAGGGGAAAAAATACATTATTCTCTATGGAGATGGTTTACATCTCCACTACAAAACGCCTGACGCCTGAAGCCCAAACAAGTTCCGGACCCTTTTTTGTCGCTCGAATTGAGCGTATTTGGTCGTTTTACATTGGTGACCCTAGACCTGTACAAAATCGCGGTAAAAAACTCTGTGTTTTGTCGCGGCAAATCGCGGTAAAAAAGCCGCGTTTTGTCGCCGCAAATCGCGGTAAAAAACGCTGCAAAACGATACGCTTAGATGTGAATGCAGCCTAATACACTACACAGTGATCGGCGGGCATTGAAAAAACAAGCATGATATCTGTATTGGTATCATAGAAGTCTTCAAAGATTTTTTTTTTTTTTTTGAAAAGCCAGTGGTGCGTAAAAACACACCCAAAAAAAGTGCAGACACATAAAGAGTGACACGAAACATACAACAGGTGTTACACTATCCTCCAATAGGAAGGACCTTACCCTGATCCCCCAGGCGTTGGGCTCCAGATAGGGACTGAGGTACTTCACTCGGTCCATCTGGCCGAAACCAGACGGACCCCTTTCTCTGGAGGGTCTGCCGAAACAGACCCACCCAAGTACACAGTGGGACTCCCCCCGAAGGGAGACCCCATAAGAGAGAGCGAACTAAGCCAGAAGGCCATGTTCACCCCCTCCCAAGACATTCAGGGTAGGCCCGAGGACCCACACCCTACTAATCACACAGTGACAAAACGTGTAACAACCAACAAAAAAAAATACATAAAAGTGACAAACACGGGGATAAATAAAAAAAAAGTGGGGAGAAGGAAGGTGGAAGAAGTGAAAGTGGCCATTATGCAATACAATGGCCGGCCCTTCGGCCAGGAATCAAAAATTCCTCTGGTCCTAGCCAAAAGACAGTGGGCCAGATCCTCAGAGCGAGTATGCCGGCGTATCTACTGATACGCCGGCGTACTTTCTCAAACCAAGATACGACAGCATCTGGGTTAGATCCGACAGGCGTACGCCTTCGGATCTAAGATGCAATACTTCGTCGTCCGCTGGGCGGCGTTCACGTCGTTCTCCGCGTCGGGTATGAAAATTAGCTATTTCCGACGATCCACGAACGTACGAGCGGCCGGGGCATTCCTTTACGTCGTCTCTAGTCGGCTTTTTCCGGCGTATAGTTAAAGCTGGTATTTTGCGGCGTATAGTTAGACTTGCCATGTTAAGTATGGTCGTCGTTCCCACGTCGAAATTTGAATATTTTTTTTTTTTTTGCGTAAGTCGTCCGTGAATTGGAATGTACGTAAGTCCCGTCTAAGTTAAAAAAAATGACGTCCTAGCGACGTCATTTAGCGCAATGCATGCCGGGAAATTTCGGGACGGCGCATGTGCAGTTCATTCAGCGCGGGGACGCGCTTCATTTTAATGAAACCCGCCCCCTAATCGCCGATTTGAATTCCGCCGCCAGAGATACACTACGCCGCCGTAACTTACGCCGCAAATTCTTTGAGGATTCAAAGCAGCCAAAAGTAAGTTACAGCGGCGTAGCGTATCTCACATATGCTGCGCCAATCTATTTCTATGTGGATCTGGCCCAGTATCTTTGAAGACTCCTACGATACCAATGGCATAGTGACAGGATCTCCTGAAAGGACAACTCCGAACCTATGGACACGCACTTTCCCCATGCTCTCCTGTTGTTCCATTACTCCTTCTGATCTGGAAGTCCATGGCAGGTGCTGAGGGAATGCCATGTCATTCAGGTCATAGTATTTTGGCTGACAAGGTGGAGAAGGCCACTTGCTCTCGGAGGCTCTGGGAATTATGGGGTTTGTTAGAGCAGCAGAGGAGGACATAACAGGTGAGTATCAGCAGGTGGAGGTTGGCTTTTCATAGAACCTTCAAAAAGTATTTGTTTACATAAGCTATGGCTACTTTGATGAATTTTAGTAGCTAAGGGTCGCCATACATGAGCCATTTTTCTTCGTTCAACCAGTGGGTTGCATAAAAGGAAATTACTTCAAAAGGTGTGGATGGGGGAATCCTCTACCTGAGTTGTTGTATTTTGACAATTTTGAAATTTTGAAATAAATAAAAAAAGTATCACGGACAGTACTCAATTTTCTCTGTATTTTGACAGAAAGTTTTACATACACTGATCAGCATCTAGAGAACATCAACTTGTGTACAACCAGCCTGTCCATACATTGATGGAAATTCGGTCGGTTCCTTCTAAACTGGCTGAATTTTGATCCATGTATGGCCGGCTTTAGTCAGGTTACCAAAATTGTTAAGCCCCATACACACTATCAGTTTTCCTGCAGGTTTTCTCTTCAGGTTTACCAAAACCATCTAATATGAGGTCAAACCTCAAGGCCCCGTACACACGACCGGATCTATCCGCTGGGATTGATCCGCGGATCAGTTCCAGCAGATAGATCCGGTCGGGTGTACGGCCTAGCGGACATTTTCAGGCGGATAAAAATCCAGCCGACGGATTTTCAGCGGATAAAAATTTCTTAGCATGCTAAGAAATCTATCCGCTGGAATCCTGTCCGCCGGACTTATCCGGTCGTCTGTACAGACTCACCGGATAAGTCCGTCCGATCCCATCCCTCGCATGCGTCGTAATGATTCGACGCATGCGTGGAAGTATTTACCTTCCAGGGTCGCACACGTCGCCGCGTCATCGTCGCGGCGACGGCGCGGCCACGTCACCGCGGATGTATTCCGCGGGGATTTTGATCTGATGGTGTGTACAGCCATCAGATCAAAATCCGCTGGAAACGGTCCGGCGGACCGTTTCCAGCAGAAATCCTCTTGTGTGTACAAGGCCCAAGAGTTTCAATTTGTATGCAATCAGGCAGGCCCTTGTACTACATGGTTTTGGTAAATCTGAAGAGAAAACCTGCAGGAAAACTGATAGTGTGTATGGGGCTTTAATTGATTTTTACATGGGTGGGAAAAAATGGCCTATGGAATGAACTATACAAGTAGCATGTAGAAGTGTTTACACAATTTTTACACACATTTAAAGCATTGTATAATTAATCCCCAATGCATGCTGAAATTGCACTGAAAGTGCACTTGGAAGTGCAGTCGCTGTATATCTGAGGGGGACACGCAAGAAAAATAAAAAAACAGCATTTTAGCTTGCACATGATTGGATGATAAAATCAGCAGAGGTTCCCCTCATTTCAGATCTTTACCTCAGATCTACAGCGACTGCACTTTCAGTGAACTTTGCACTTGTAGTTTGCACTTGTAGTGTAAAGTGGATTTGCCTTTAGTAAATAACCCCTCAGTCTACTTTTTTCTAAGGGCAAACTCGAGTCCAAAATTCTAATTTATTTAAAAGCTCCGCAACCTTTGTGTTGACATTTGTCTGTATGAACTGCAAGTTCTAAGGACGAAAATGACCTTTACCTAATGCTTATGTCTACCTACAATTCCATGGTGGGGGTTCCAATTTGTATACGATTATTTATTTGGGTAAATACTAGCAAGTTACCTATTAATGGTTCATTCACACCAAGCACATTACTATGTATTTTGACTGCACAGGCAGGTAAATTACATGGACTATTGAAAAAGTGTTATTCCGTTTAAAAGACTCGTTATGCATGCTGCATTCCCCATGCTTTGCCCAGTATGGTTCCCTTCATTTCAGTTAAATTAGATTCTTGAAAAGCACTACATGTGAAAATAATTGGCTGTGCACATTACAAAGTTCTGGTGATAAAAATGGTGATAGAAATCCAGCCTTGGTTCTAGAGGCATGCATTTATTTAAAATTGGGCTCAAATAACAATAGCGCAGGTACCATTTTATGTAACTGTGTTGGTTCATATGTATAAGCAGCTACCGTCATCTCATTTGGGACAATAAATGCTCAACATAAATTTTCAGTACACTTTGTAAAATAATGAACCAAAAGATTCCTGCCATTCTGATAATTCATGTGCATGTTAACGATTGCTGGTTTTCATCACAAAATGCTTATTCAAACATGAAAGGCACACAATCCTCTTAACTTTAACGGAGAACATAAATTGTACAAGCTGCATAAAGCTTTAGTAGAACCTTGAGTTGCAGAATGATTCAATATTGGTGAGAGAAAACATTTCTGTTTTTTTTCTTTTGGTGAAATATGGTCCCTCTTTGATGAATGTCACGGTACTGCTACACTTTTTTTCTCTACGTTTTTAATTTCCTTGCAAAATGCAACTAGCATAAAGTGTCAGATTTGGCGCCAGGATTGTGTTTTGTGTTATCCATACAGTGACTTGGAGCAAATGGGAAATACCCGAAAATGATGTGTCGTGTTTGGAAGGTGACCAAGACACACACACATGATCGACTGAAAATGAGTCATCTACATTCCTTTAAAGACTAGCTCTTCATATCTTGGGATAGTAAACATGTTTGATGATTGTCTTTTGATCTATAACAAATCCCAAGAAACGCCAACCCAGTGCGCCAAAAACAGTATCCTGTGTCTACCCTTTTCTTTTCGTGGAAGCACAGGTGCCAGGCCACTTCATTGGTAACCGTAGTGCATGGTGGGTAGAAGCTGACCTCTAGAAAAAGTAAAACTAAAAGACCTCCCTTGCTGGTCATTTTTGTTGTAAACCTACTTTAAAAAAAATTAAAAATAAAATAACACCTGCAAGATAAAGGCATAATGAGCTAGTATGCATAGCATACTAGCTCATTATGCAATACTCACCTTAGATCGCAGCGCCCGCAGCCATCATCGTACACCGCTCCAGCGGCCGTCATCTCTCCCGGGGTTACTTCCGGGTATCACGGCTCCGGCACTGTGATTGTCCGGACGCCGTGATGACGCCACTCCCAGCATGCGTGCGGGAGCCGCCGTTAATGGCATGTCCTTTAACCACTTAAGGACCGGACCAATATGCTGCTACATGACCCAAGGGGTTTTTACAATTCGGTACTGCATCGCTTTAACAGACAATTGCGCGGTCGTGCGACGTGGCTCCCAAACAAAATTGACGTCCTTTTTTTCCCACAAATAGAGCTTTCTTTTGGTGGTATTTGATCACCTCTGCGGTTTCTATTTTTTGCGCTATAAACAAAAATAGAGCGACAATTTTGAAAAAAAAATATATTTTTTACTTGTTGCTATAATAAATAGCTACATTTAAAAAAAAAAAAAAATGTTATCCTCAGTCTAGGCCGATACGTAGTCTACATATTTTTAGTAAAAAAAAAATCACAATAAGCGGCTGGTTTGCGCAAAAGTTATAGCGCCTACAAAATAAGGGACAGAATTATTATTTTTTATTTTTCACTAGTAATGGCGGCGATCTGCGATTTTTATTGCGACTGCGACATTATGGCGGACACATCGGACACTTTTGACACATTTCTGGCACCACTCACATTTATACTGCGATCAGTGCTATAAATATGCACTAATTACTGTATAAATGTGACTGGCAGGGAAGGGGTTAACACTAGGGGGGTGAGGAAGGGGTTAAATGTGTTCCCTATATAGTGTTCTAACTGTGGGGGAAGGGGGGTGACTGGGGGGGTGACCGATCTGTGTCCCTATGTACAAGAGACACAGATCAGTCTCCTCTCTCCCTGACAGCACCGCTGTTTTTGAGAGCCGGGAATGAGAAATGATCTCATATGTAAACATATGAGATCATCTCTCATTGGCCGCACAGATCGCCTAGCAAACGGCCACTCCGATTGGCCGTTCACGGCGATCTGTGATTGGCTGTGTCCAAGGGACACGGCCAGCACAGAAGTTCCCCGCTGCGCGCTCGGGAGCGCGGAAAGGGGCGGACGTGAAAACGCGGCGCCCCCAGAGAAGTTGAACCACCCTGTGGCCGTATATAGTCGTATGGCCGTCGGGAAGTGGTTAATTATACTTCAAGGAAAATTTCGCCAAAAGGACCCAGATAGCAATACAATCTCTAACTCTATAACATTTTTAATAAAAAATAGTTTTTGATATACTGTATATAAATTTTAGATTTAGATTCTTGCATAACGAAAGTGAAGCAATATAGTCCACTTAGCAAATTCTTATTAAGTGCTCATTTTACTAAGTTTCATGAAATTTCCCTCTATGTTCTTTTAATGTGAGAAATTGCTTGGAATTACCCACCTCTAAAATTCTTGTGTCAGCAGAAATACGGGCTCACTCATCACTTGACTATTCCAACAATCTGTAATGTGAATTTTGGATTCAGAAAAATACAGGTGAATAATAAACGATATGCCACAAGCTTTATGAATAATACAAATTCCCAGACATTTATTTTAGCTAATAATTACTGAACTGTGAATTGAATGTCTTTCACACTCGGTGGATTCTTGGAAAATTCCTCTATTCTTCATACATTTATTTTTTTATACTTACCAATAAAGAAAATACCACTTTCCCTGAAGAGAGATGTGAGTATTGTAGGAATTGTGGTACTTTGCTTTACTGAAAGCTTTGGGATCAGATATTTTAAAGCGGAGCTCCACCCTAAAGTGGAACTCCTGCTGATCGGAACCCTCCCCCCCCCCTCCGGTGTCTCACATTTGACACCTTTCAGGGGGAGGGGGGTGCAGATACCTGATACCAGCACCCACTTCCGGCCACACAGTCTCGGGCAGACTGCGGGCATGACGTCACCCCCCCCCCCCCTGTTGTGTTCTGGGGACACTCGACTCCCAGTACACAGCGGGAGCCAATCAGCAGGCGTAGCGCGACTCGCGCATGCGCCGTAGGGAACCGGGCAGTGAAGCCGGATCGCTTCGCTTCCTGGTTCCCTCACCGAGGATGGCGGGGGGAGCAGCAGAGTGACAAGCGATCGCTCGTCCTCTGCTGCGGACGGCGCTGGACTCCAGGACAGGTAAGTGTCCTAATATTAAATGTCAGCAGCTGCAGTATTTGTAGCTGCTGGCTTTTAATATTTTTTTTTCAGTGGAGCTCCGCTTTAAGCCCCCTATTTATGCGTGAGCGTAGTCGTGTGGATGGTGCCACTGCTATTTGCATGTAACCACTCATCTGAGCGGACATGCGAATAGAGCCTCTGACTGACCCTGGACACAGCCGGTGCTTTTAGCTACAGGCTCTCTTAAAGTACTTCTAAAAAATCATAGATGTTAACCACTTAAGCCCCGGACCAATATGCAGCCTAAAGACCCAAGGTGTTTTTACAGTTCGGGACTGCGTCGCTTTAACAGACAATTGCGCGGTCGTGCGACGTGGCTCCCAAACAAAATTGGCGTCCTTTTTTCCCCACAAATAGAGCTTTCTTTTGGTGGTATTTGATCACATCTGCGGTTTTTAGTTTTTGCGCTATAAACAAAAATAGAGCGACAATTTTGAAAAAAAAGCAATATTTTTTACTTTTTGCTGTAATAAATATCCCCCAAAAACATATATAAAAACATTTTTTTTCCTCAGTTTAGGCCGATACGTATTCTTCTACCTATTTTTAGTAAAAAAAATCGCAATAAGCGTTTATCGATTGGTTTGCGCAAAATTTATAGTGTTTACAAAATAGGGGATAGTTTTATTGCATTTTTTTTTTTTATTTTTTTTTTACTACTAATGGCGGCGATCAGCAATTTTTTTCGTGACTGCGACATTATGGCGGACACTTCGGACAATTTTGACACATTTTTGGGACCATTGTCATTTTCACAGCAAAAAATGCATTTAAATTGCATTCTTTATTGTGAAAATGACAGTTGCAGTTTGGGAGTTAACCACAGGTGGCGCTGTAGGAGTTAGGGTGCACCTAGTATGTGTTTACAACTGTTTGGGGGTGTGGCTGTAGGAATGACGTCATCGATCGTGTCTTCCCCATAAAGGGAATGACGCGATCGATGCGCCGCCATAGTGAAGGACGGGGAAGCCGTGTTTACACACGGCTCTCCTCGTTCTTCAGCTCCGGGGAGCGATCGCGACGGAGCGGCTATAAACAAATAGCCGCGCCGTGGTCCCGGATCGCTCCCCGAGCGGACCCGACCTCCGCATGTAGCGGGGGGGGTCCCGATCGGACCCCCCACCCGCTAATAGGCGAGGACGTACCTATACGCCCATGTGCCTGTACGTGCCATATTGTGGACGTATATGTACATGCGGTGGTCCTTAAGTGGTTAAAGGAGGAGCCTCACTACAAATGTTGTAAAACCTTTGGGTATATAGATGAAGATTTTGTTACAGTCAGACAAGGCCTAAAGCAGACTTATGCCACGTACACACAATCCGAAAATTGGACGACAGATCGTCTGACTTTTTTCATTTACTAGTCGCAAGTAGAAATTGAATAGGTTACTAAAGTCATGAAAATTCTCGTACGACAGGAAAAAAAATCGGAAGTGATGTCATGTGTTGTAATGTATTTGTGTTGTATTTTCGAATGACAACTGTACTGACTAAACGAAAATTATACGATCTAGTATCGTACGAGGAAAATTTTCGTGCTTGTCCGATCGAATAATATCGAATGAACTGTCATGATCGGCTCACGGTAGCCCTGTACTAATGATCTGATTATCATATGATTCTTCCTCGGACAACATTTTTCGTACAATATTCGGATCGCGTGTACGGGCCATAACTCTTCCACAATATGCTAGATATTTCATTCCTAAAAGGACTCTTCTTTCTTCTCCAACCTCTTTTTGTTACTATTTCACTTTTTTTAATGGTCATCATTATACAACAAGTAGTTAACTATAAAAGCCACTTAAAAAAAAGTTTGGTTTGCATGTAAACCAGGTGCGTAATTAGAGTGGTTACCCACTTTATTGTAAAAGGTGACCTCTGCCGAATCAGCATTCCCACAACCTTCTTGATCTCTCAAGTCTATGAGCCCCATTCTCATATTTCACCTACAATACCACTGTAACCACATGCCGTTTTGCTAAACCATGGCCTTTCTGAGACTGAAAACTTGGAATGGACCCAACAACTGGGACAGCGATGAGGTATGAAAGTCTGTGGGAGGTGTTTTCATCTAATGTACCAGCTGGCTAAGTCTATGATAGGCTTTATCTACAACAACAATGACTGTTGCATGGCACTTTTGTTTAAAGAGTATAACCGTGAGTACAATTTACCACTGAACTCGTCTTAAAATAATCCCATTACAGCATCTGAAAAATGAAAACAAAATAAAAATTTCTGTGAAAACACAGTATGTCTATTATATCTCTACGCTGTAACATCACACGCAAGTAAAAAAAAAAAAAAAAAAACATAAAAAAGGAGCAGTGAGCAACCATTCTTCCTCTTCAGCATGTCATAAATGCTTAATCTGGAATAAAAAATTCTGTACAAGCATTCATTACTTTTCTGAAAAATAAGCTAACGCTAATAATGTGGTGACTCTGGGGGCACAGAGCAAGCACAGCATCCCCTCTTTCAGTTCATTTTAAAAGGTTTTGTGGCGTTGAATATAGAAATGTAAAAAAAAAAATCTGCCTTACTCCCCTACCCTTCATAAAGGTTCATAGGAAGCTTTTTAACGAGACATCATGCTTAAAGTGATTGTAAGGCCTCATGTTTTATTTATTTTTTAATAACAAACATGTCATACTTACCTCCACTGTGCAGCTCATTTTGCACAGAGTGACCCTGGTCCTAGACTTCTGGGGTCCCTTGGCAGCTCTTGTGTCTCCTCCCCGCATCAGATAACAGTCCAGCATTTGCGTCCCTAAAAAAGAATGCCAGACTCGGCCCCGCCCCCGACAGCCGCTTCATTGGATTTGATTGACAGCAGTGGGAGCCAGTGGCTTCGCTGCTATCAATCTATCTAATCAAGAGCCGGGACCCCGTGCATAGAGGGAGAGCGTGTCTCTGCCGAGTGAATGAAGGGGCTCAGGTAAGTAAAACCCTGGGAGGGGGGGCCGGTCATTGCCAGAAGTCATAGGATGCATTAAAGGGGTTGTAAAGGTAAATGTTTTTTCACCTTACCTAACCCCTCGAAAGTCCCGCACACGTCCACGTGATCCTCTTCGGTTCCCAGCCTGGCTGTTAATTGGCTAGGCTGGACCGATTGATAGCAGCGCAGCCATTGGCTGGCGCTGCTGTCAATCACAACGGATGACACGGCGCGCCGGGGGGCCGGGCCGAGTGATAAAGTCGGCGGCTAAGCCCGCCGCTGTATCACAGGAGCGCGCTCGCAAAAGCTTTCCACCATGCGAGCTCGCTCCATTCTATGCATTAAGGTGAAACAGCTTCTCTACTGCAGTTCCCCCAGATACCCCCCCCCTCCCGTTTTCTTAACTGAGCCCAATCTGATCCAGCGACATGCGCGAGCGCAGCGGCTCCAGCCACTGTCTTTCTCCTCATTGGTCAGATTGTTAGCAGCAGGGGCCATTGGCTCCAGTTCTATCAATCAGATCCTGTGACGTGGGGGGCGGGGCCAAGTGTCAGTGTCTTGAGACCTGGGAGCGAACACGCACGGGTGGCCCAGGGAAATAGGCTTTTTTGCGGGGGCTTCCAATGAAGAGGAAGGGCCTGGAGCCCCCCATTGGGAGACCCCAGAAGAAGAGGATCAGGGCTACTCTGTGCAGAGCAGGTAAGTATAGGCATGTACCATCCACATTTTAAGCTCTGAGGAGTAAGCTCTGTGGCCAAACAGTGGAGCAAGGTATTCTTGTGTGCTAGCCCCTGCTAAAATTAGTAATAGACCCTTCAATAACATATGGAAGGTTTTGAGCAATTTTGAATATTATTAATGTGGCTGTAGTTGAGGTTTAAAAATCTGAACAACTTTGGCCAAAGAAACCAAGTAAGACCAACGTTCTCCTCCATAGAGTAAAGGGCATTTTTTGTAAATAGCCTTGTTTTCGGGGTGTCTGGGGGTGAACAGGGTGAAATACAATCTAACCTTGCCTTCCATGGCTTACACATTAAAATTGATATTAATGTTTTTTGAGGTAAATATATGCATGGCACTGTTCTAAATGATGGAATCAGCTACATCTGGCCCAGTATTTTATTTCCCATATTTATGTAGCGCCAATCAGATCCCTTCAGGAGGCTGTACTCTCCTACCCTCTTGATTACAGAAGCACACATTCTTATGACCTTCAGCGCATCAAGAATTCTTCTACCATTCCCACCATTCTGAGAAGTCGCATTGAATTGCGATGAAGCATGCAGCATAATATTAGTTTAAGTTGCGGGAAAACATTCAACATTCTGTGCCCTTGTGAAACAAATTAATGTGTTTATGTTTTAGGCAGCTGTCGTCAAGTAAGCATCGTGTCCGTATTGCGGTGTATTTATTTGGACTTTTGATTTTTTTTTTGTCCTCGATCCCACATATATAGACAGAATGCTCACATTTCCTTGTAAAAGCCAAACAGCGATATCCCATTATGTTCCACAAGTCCTCTCCTGTATGCTATTGACTATTAAATTACAGCCAGTGCATAAGACTTCCAATTCTGTGCAAGCTTGGGTAAGAAGTCCGTGAATGCGGAGTATGACATTTCCAAGCAAAGGTTCTATGTTTTCTTAGCATCCAATAGCCCTTTTCTATGCTGGGGAGGCTTGTAGTGTTTCAGAATAGCAGAATGGCCTTTTGTTTGCCGAATTCTCTAGACTATTAGAATGCAATAACCATTATAAATGCATAGACCCACGGTAAATCCATAGCCAGCGGAGGCTGGATCCCACACACATTTCAATGATTCCTTTGACAGCAGAGGTCAAAAAGGCTTTCTTGTGAGGTTTATAATACACAGTACTTCACAGGTAAGTGATGGTTTGACAGCTGTCAGTGTGATGAATAGACTCATGTTATGAGGAGCGATCGGATCAGAGAAATACGTTAATGTGGTTAGTGTGGATATTGACATACATACTTGTTATGTGCAAATAAGTTGTGTTGGGAAGCTTGTATGAGGTTCTTGGTGCCTATTCTGGCCTATTTGGCATTCTGGACCTTGTGGATGGCTAACAAGCCTTCAAGGATGAAAAGGGTTTGAAAGTTTGAAATTTCCCATCTGACTATGTTCCCTTAGGCCTCGTACACACGACCGTTTTCCTCAACAGAATCCATCAAGAAACTTGGTGGCAGAGCTTTTTTGCCGAGGAAAACGGTCGTGTGTATGTTTTTCATAGAGAAAACTGTTGAGCAACTCGACGAGAAAAAAAATGAACAAGTTTTCTTTTTCCTCGACGGGAGTCTCAATGTCCTTGTCGTGTTCCTCGTCGGGCTGGTTTTTGACGAAAAATGCTTAGAAACCCGCGCATGCTCAGAATAAAGTATGAGACGGGAGCGCACCTTCGGTAAAAGTAGCGTTTGTAATGGAGATAGCACATTTGTCACGCTGTAACAGTCTGAAAAGTGCAAATTGTCTCTTACCAAACTTTTACTTAACATGAGATTAGCAAAAGCAGCCCCAAGGGTTGTGCCAGTGGAATCGAACTTCCCCTGCCGTTGTATGTGTTGTACGTCACCGCTTCTGAAAACGAGGAGATTTGGTCTTGACAGTGTGTACGCAAAGAAAGCTTGTCAAGTTTCTCCACAAGCCTGACAAGGAACTCGTCGAGGAAAACGATGTTTCATTTACGACGAGTTCCTCGGTAGTGTGTACGAGGCCTCAGAATAGTAAAAAAAAAAAAGGGGGGGGGGGTGAGGGGCTCCCTGCATCTTCCAGAAATCACACTAGATTGAGCTACCTGTTAGGGCAGATTTTGACGGATTTCCATAAAATGTAGTGGTGATCCATTAAAGCAGGGGTGCCCAACCAGTGGCCCGGGGGGGAGGGGGGCCAATTGTGGTCCGCGGAGCTCTCTGATGTGGCCCGCGACCTCCTGCTCTGGAATGTAATAGAATACTGTTATTAAAGGTAAGTTTATTACTAAAATAACAGTGTATATATGAACATATGTGTACTGCAGTGGTTACTGGGCTGCTTTCAACTGATCTGCAGGTGCAGAGCAGTGCACCTGCAGGTTACCTGCACTGAGCCATAGACTTATTACCTGCGAGTTTGGTGTGCTTTCTGAAAGTGCACCACACCTACAGGATATAATGGAAGTCAATGGCAAAGTGCAGCTAACCTGCAGCAAAGCCACAGGGGTAAACAACAGTGCATCAGTGTGAAAGCAGCCTTAGACCCCTTTCACATGCTCAGTCTGACCCAAATCAGACCCTCCATTTACCAGATTTAAATGGACTTGTGCCTGTTTACAAATATCTACCTCCAATCCGATCTGCTAAAAAAAAAAAAAAGTTCAGTGGACTCTATAGAGTGGGCTGTCATCCACCCACTCCGTTTATTGTGGCCCGCGACCAGTTACCAAGCCGCTTAAGTGGCCCCCGCTCTTCAAAAGGTTGGGCACCCCTGCATTAAAGCCTGGTACACACAATGAGAACATCGGATGAATGATCATCTCTTTTGCTTTTTTTTGCATGCTAGTCTCATATCGAAAATTTAAAAGTTACAAAAAATTCTCGTACGACAGAATACAACATCAGAAGTGATGTATTATATTGTAATGTATTTAATTTCTGAGCATGCGTGGTCTTGGTCTTTCGTTTTTTTTATGAACGAATCCTGTTCTGATTATATGAAAATCATACGTTCTGTTATGGTATGAGAAAAAAATTGTTTGTCCCTTCCGGAATTTTCTTATAAACTGTCGTGATCGGTTCTTGAAAGCTGTGTAATAACAATAAGATTATCGGAATGATCGCTTAGAAAGTGGTATTTTGCATCCAATTTTCTCATAGTGTGTACTAGGCATAACAGTCTGGACTTCGGCAATGGTATGTTTCAGTGCTAGAAGGACTTGTCTTCAGCACAGACCCACCACAAAAGATAATATGATTATACAGAATTTATATTGCGCCAACAGTTTACACAGCGCTTTACAACATGAGGGCAAACAGTACATTACAAATCAGTACAGGAGGAATCTGAGAGCCCTGCTCGTTAGAGCTTTCAATCTAGAAGGGAGGGTCAAATGAAACAAAAGGTAATAATTGTGGGGGGTGAGATGATGGAGAAAATAAAAATACAGTTAGGTGTGGGTAGGATAGGCTTCTCTGAAGAGGAAGGTTTTTCAGGGATCGTCTAAAAGCTAATAGAGTAGGAGATAATTGGACAGATTGGGGTAAGGAGTGCCATAGGATTGAAGAGGCTCTGGAAAAGTCCTGGAGGCGAGCATGGGAGGAGGTGACAAGGGAGCTAGAGAGCAGGAGGTCTTGAGAGGAACGAAGATAACGATTAGGTTGGTATTTTGGGACTAGGCTAGATATATGGAAGGAGGAGGTTAGGTTAATGTAAAGGATAATTATCCATGACAACTACCTAAATGGCCACATGGAGGGACAAAGGTCAAGAGTTTCGAGAGGCAAGGACCTTTCAATGTTACCAAATGGAATGTTCCCAATTCCAATCGTTTTTAAAACACACGCAGTCCTATACATGTACCCTAGTAGTTCAGATCGTTTCAAAATTGTCCCTACATGCAAGCCCTTGTAACAATGTGGGTTTAGTAAATACCCACGGAGGTGTCGGCATAGATCTGATGGACTTGTGAAAAGCCATTTTCATCTTGGATTTTGCAGCAGGGTTTGCTTAAGTAAATGTTTTACTCTCTTTAATCACATAAAAAGACGTATTGTCAATAGTGATTAATGGGCGGCTAAAGTCAAAACACAGATTGTCTTACAAGAACCTTTTAATGTCTACATTGATTTTCTGTTTAACTTCCTCTAAATCTTTGCTAACCAGGACTTAAAGGGGCAGATTTAAAGTATTCAAAGTTATTTTAGCAGCAGGGGGGCGTCCCTGACACAGGAGGGAGAAGGGAGGACAGGAGAGCTAGGGATGATGGAGGCATGTAAATGACCACAGTGTCAGGGCTCAGCAGCCTAACGTGGTCAGTTTACAAAGGGGATGACAGAAACTGTCAGGATCAGCCAGGTATTTCAGGTTATACAGGGGGCCAAAATAAACAGCACAAACAATGTGCTGTATAACATGCTTTAAGGCATGGGTGCTCAACCTGTGGCCCTTCAGCTGTTGCAGAACTACAAGTCCCATGAGGTATTGCAAGGCTGACAGGCACAAGCATGATTCCCAAAGGCAGACGCATGATGGGACTTGTAGTTCTGCAACAGCTGGAGGGCCACAGGTTGAGCAACCATGCTTTAAGGGAACAGGATCTAATTTTTTTTGTTAGGTTAACAAACGCTTAACCACTTAAGACCCGGACCATTATGCAGGTTGCGATTC
Source organism: Rana temporaria (assembly GCF_905171775.1). NCBI lineage: Eukaryota > Metazoa > Chordata > Amphibia > Anura > Ranidae > Rana > Rana temporaria. Next base: position 403,374,446 of record NC_053490.1, read on the forward strand.
GGCACTGCGTCGCTTTAACTGACAATTGCGCGGTCGTGCGACCTTGCTCCCAAACAAAATTGGCGTCCTTTTTCCCCCACAAATAGAGCTTTCTTTTGGTGGTATTTGATCACCTCTGCGGTTTTTATTTTTTGCGCTATAAACAAAAATAGATTTTTTTTTAACTTTTTGCCATAATAAATATCCCCCAAAAATATATATAAAAAAACTTTTTTTCCCTCAGTTTAGGCCGATACGTATTCTTCTACCTATTTTTGGTAAAAAAAATCGCAATAAGCGTTTATCGATTGGTTAGCGTTTACAAAATAGGGGATAGTTTTATTGCATTTTTATTAATAATTTTTTTTTACTACTAATGGCGACGATCAGCATTTTTTTTTGTGACTGCGACATTATGGCGGACACATTGGACAATTTTGACACATTTTTGGGACCATTGTCATTTTCACAGCAAAAAGTGCTATAAAAATGCACTGTTTACTGTGAAACTGACAATTGCAGTTTGGGAGTTAACCACTAGGGGGCACTGTAGGGGTTAAGTGTGACCTCATATGTGTTTCTAACTGTAGGGGGGCGGGGCTGGATGTGTGACAGTGTAATCATCTTTCCCTATGTCAGGGAACAGACGATCACTGCCACAATGAAGAACGGGGAAGGTGTGTTTACACACACCTCTCCCTGTTCTTCAGCTCCGGTGACCGATCGCGGGACACCGGCGGCGATGGGTCCCGCGGGCGTGGTCACGGAGCTTCGGACCAGGTCGCCAGCACGCCGCCGTATATCGGCGTGAAGGGGTCCTTAGGTGGTTAAAGGGTCGACTTTCTTGTTGATCACAAATGTTAGGGGGCACTTCGCCATTTAATGTCAATGTCAAGGGCACTATACTCGGCCTTCCATGCCGCCCCCGCCTGCGCAGTACAGGGGGGACATTATCCACCGGGGGACTTTTTCGGCAGGGCACTGGGAAGCAGGGGGGATGCTGCTGCTGAAAATGACATTGAGAATTGGGGGGGGGGGGGGGGGTGCTGCTGCCGAAAATTACATTGAAAACCATCTCACCTCCTCTTCCCTCTGTTTTCTCTCCTCTCACCATCCGTGAAATGACAGGGGGAAATGAACGTGTCCTCTCCTCTCAGCTGCAGCGCCGCCCCTGCACCCACTGCCGCCCCCAGGCCTGGCCTTGTTGGCCTTGTCTGGAATCCGGCCCTGGGTGTTGTACTGTTAACTGGTAATCATTTTAGCAAGGTTTCTCTAAGACCTAAACATGTTTCTAGGGTTCCTCTGGGGTAAAATGGTCGAGAAAGGTTTTACACTGTAGCTGTTTGTGATGATAGTAATGCTTTTATCGTTAAGCTATTCTCTACGCTGGGCAACATTGGAATGAAGTATACAAATGCAAAAAAAATCTGTAAATTTATATTGTCTGTCACACACTGTCAGCAATAATAATGAAGATGGAAAAGTAATCAGCAATTATAGCAAACAAACAATGAGACAACTTAATTACAATACCAGAGCTGTTGACCAAACGTAAAATATCAGTTGTGAAATGTGTTTCCTCAGAAGAATTTAAAATGCTGAAATGCTGACAGAACCTTTCTCCGGCAACCAGTCTGCAGCCTCCCACGTAATCTGTTTTGATGAGTGAAGCCCAGTTTTTTTCTGCACCTTTCCTCTTGATTGACATAAACATGGATTTTTTTTAGCTCTGAGTTGTTTTGTTTAAATATTTTAAAGTGCCTAAAGTAAGGGTATTTAACACGTTTACTGCATTGTGGTAATTGATTCCCTCCCGCTCTATCCCATCTCAAAAAGTTGATGCTGACCTCTAGACACGTACAGTATAAATTTACATCAAATAAAGAAGTTACATATTTATTTAAAAAAATAATATTAATTTTATTATTTAAATCATCCAATGTAAGTATTTGAATTTTTGATTTTCAAAAAATCCCCCATTAGTACACCGTCCCCCACCCCGCACACACACACACACACACGCACAAATCACTAAACGGTTATTACATTTGTGAAATTTCTTATCGTTTAATTTTCAGGAAGTCTCTGTGATTCAAAAGATGCAGCATCTTTTCTGGCAGGTAGGAGGTGTTAGAACAGTGATTGTATAATATCCTATTCTGTCTCTCTAACTGTAATCAGCCTACATCTCCCATGAATCCTTGGGATGGGAGTGAATGTGGGAGGTACACTAGGCTTGTACATGTAAATGTGAACTCACCCACTTCAACATAAATCACACCCCTCATTTTGCAGCCAGCAAGCCATACATAACACACGGTATGATAAGTTACAGCCTTATAAATGCAAAGCAGTGCCAGGGACCACCACCAGTGCCGAATGTCAGGGACCACCACCAGTGCCGTATGTCGGGGACCAAAAGTGCTGCATGTCAGTGACCACCAGTGCAGATTATCAGTGTGGTGTCACCAGTGCAGATTATCAATCCCCATCAGTGCGGTGTCACCAGTGCAGATTATCAGTGCCCATCATTGCAGACCGTGGAGAATTCCAGATCATCGTGATGACAAAGCGCATCTCGGCTGATATGTTTGTATGTGAGAACACCGCTAGTGGTACAGCCCCGCTTCCCTGCACCAGAATTGTGATAGTCAGCGCAGAGCGCACTGTTCCAATGTACAGGGAGGTGGGGCTGTACAGGGAGCGGTGTTCTTACATACAGACCTATCAGCCCGAGATCTGCTCTGTCTGGATTATCTGTAACTATCCCTGCACTGGAGACAGATGGTGGCCAGTGGCAGGAGGGAGGATAGAGGCGGTGCAGATAAGGAGGACACCACCTCTATGGGAGGCACAGACCAGGGGCTGTGAGACCACTCTGCCCACTACAGTGAGTCATAAAATGTATTTATGGGTCCCATGGATATTGGCCTGTTGATGTTGCCCACAGGAACTATTGGGACTGTTGGGTTTCTAAGATTAGAAGATGAAACCATTTACCTTTTTTAAAAGAGAAGTGTGTTTTTTTTTTTTTTTAAGAATCATACCTACCTAGGTGGATGCACCCTCCCTTTAGCTTTAATACAGGGAACCGTGCAATTAAACACCGCCGATTGCTCAGTTCTCACAGCTCCCTGAGCAGAGAACTGGTGACTGTCATTCAATGCTCTCTGCTCACTGGAGCACTGGGCTTTGGAGGTGGTGGGAGCGGCCAGCTCAGGCTCTATGCGGTTTGCTGAGAGGCTGAGCCGGGTGCTGGTCCAGACATGTGGGCGGATCAAGACCTTATTTTCGTGATCTTGCCTGAGCCTGGACCAGCTCTGTGATGTCAGCCGACAGTGGACTTCAGCCCAATGTCTGCTGAAAACGGATCACAGTAGTGCAAAACAGACTGCACTCTTGCAATCCACAAAAGTACAGCCAAACAAGCTTTGGCTGTACTTCTTTAAAGTAAATCTAAAAACAAAAATCGTTTGGCTAGGGGATGATTAGAAATACTTCTGTCAGGATCTGGCAGAAGTTTTCACTTCTTGTCCTATATACACAACAGAAAGTGAGAGGACGTCTCTCCAAGTTGATGGAAAATCCCTCTTAGACAGATGTCACCGCATGCCACTACTTTAGCACAAGGGTCTAGCTTTGTCTTGATGCCATTTGGTGTCCTACAAAGTGCTAATGGCCTTGCTTTTCACTTTTTTTTTTTCTTCTCCTGCCTGCATACTTTTCCCATGAACACACCTAACAGACTTGGAATCTGTGCCCTGCATATAATGTTACCTGTGGCATGGCCACAGATTTTCCATGAAAAGTGTTTTGTTTTGTCTGAATGCCATTTGTCTGCCTATCGACTTTCCAGTTTATGTTCTGAATGAGTATGCAGCATTCCTCTGTCTAAAGCAACTGGCAGTGTAAGTGAGGTTGAACCATTTATGGGCCTGTGCCAAAACATTTCATGCTTGCTTGGACATGCTTGAGATGCCTTTGTGCCTCCATTTGAGGATTTTACCTGCTTTTGCCATATGTTACTTTAGCCATTAGAAATGCTGAATATTCACTGTATATGTGCATTTAAATTTTTGTGTTTTTCCCACACTTTCGTTTTATGGACCTCTAACAATATAAATAAAATGTAAAGCTAATTTAGTGTTGGAATTTGATCTGACCTTGGGCATGCGTGATAGATCATATAAGAATAGCTGTGAATTCCCTAAAGCTGTAACTGGCTGTAATATATTTTTTTAAATTATTAATATTATTATTTTTATTATATTTTTTAAATGTAATTTCGGCACTTGGGGAAATATTGTTTGCTCTTCTTGTCCAGTCACTACTTACAGTAAAATCCTGAACCCTGGATAATTATACAACCTATAGCCTTTTCCACCAATAATCTACTGCCCATTATGACGGTGGGTATAGTGAAGTCATACAGGACAACTGGACAGTTAAAAGAGCTTTTTTTTTTAAATGTATTTATCAATTTAACATCCCCATGTGACCAAGCCAATACCTGTTTGGAATAGAACAGGAGGAGCTGGAACATATAAAGATGACCAGGAGCACAAAAACCTCTTAGGCCCCGTACACATGAGAGGATATCCGCTGGAAACGGTCCGCCGGACCGTTTCCAGCGGATAAATCCTCTGGCGGATTTGGATCTGATGGCTGTACACACCATCAGATCGAAATCCGCGCGGAATACGTGTCAAGCCGAATACGATGACGCGGCGACGCTGGAAGGTAAATACTTCCACACATGCGTCGAATCATTACGACGCATGCGAGGGAGGGGAGCGGACGGACTGATCCGGTGAGTCTGTACAGACGACCGGATCAGTCCGCTGGACTGGATTCCAGCGGATAGATTTCTTAGCATGCTAAGGAATTTTTATCCGCTGGGAATCCGTCGGCTGGATTTTTATCCGCAGGGAAATGTCCGCTCGGACGTACACACGACCGGATCTATCTGCTGGAACTGATCCGCGGATCAATCCCAGCGGATAGATCAGGTCGTCTGTACGAGGCTTTAGGCCTCGTACACACGATAGGTTAAACAGAGGACGGACCGTTTTCATCGGTCAAAACCGATCGTGTGTGGGCCCCATAGGTTAGTTAACTATCGGTTAAAAAAAAGCCAACTTGCTTTAAATTTAACCGATGGATTCCTAACCGATAGGACAAAACCGATTGTTAGTAGGCACAACCATCAATTAAAAATCAACGCATGCTCAGAATCAAGTCGACGCATGCTTGGAAGCATTGAACTTTGTTTTTTTGAGTACGTCGTTGTGTTTTATGTCACCGCGTTCTGACACAATCGTTTTTTTTAACCGATGGTGTGTAGGCGCGACGGACCATCAGTCAGTGTCATCGGTTAACCGATGAAAACGGTCCATCGGTCTGTTCTCATCCGATGGACTGATCGTGTGTACGCGGCCTTAGGTGGTTGGCAAACATGTCCAAGAGGTATCTTCATTTGAATGTCCAAGACATGTACACTCACCGGCCACTTTATTGGGTACACCAGTTCAATTGCTTGGTAACACCAATTGCTAAGTCCAGAAAGAGGGTAGCACCGTTTAGACTGGGGATAAAGATTTCCTCGTGGGTGCTGGCCCCGGCTCACCACCATCATTAGTAATTGAAGAAAAAGAATAATGGACGTTACAGGAACATTGGTAGACCGGTTTCACACAAGTAACTCCTGCTTGTTCACAAGCACGAGTTATCCGTGTAAAAAAACGGTCTACCAATGTTTCTGTAACGTCCTGTCTACGTCCTTTGGCACCTTGACAATAAAGTAACTATTCTACAGAAGTTCTTCCTTCCATGGTGTGCGACCAATTTTCTTTTTCTTCAACACCAATTGCTAATCAGCCAATCATATGGCAACAACTCAATGCATTTAGGCATCTAGATGAGGCGAAGATGTCTTGTTGAAGTTCAAACCGAGCATCGGAATGGGGAAGAGGGGGATTTAGGTGACTTTGAACGTGGCATGGTTGTCGGTGCCAGACAGGCTGGACTGAGTATTTAAAAAACTGTTGTAAAAACTGAGTAATTCTGGAGGGGGCCAGTGCCTCCTGATCTACCTTGTCTGACCATGGGATGGGAAGGCAGAGAGTCCGTGGTGTCTGTGCCCCCTAGAAGTGGTTGCCCCAAAGGTGCTCTTAGTAACACTTGGGTGTGAGACCCCACTGTGTGATAAGGCACATGGTCACAGCACTAAAACATTTTCTACACTGTGCCTTTATGGGCTAGGTCTTTTGGCTAAGTCCGGCGCAATATTTGTTACCAGGCCTCAGGGCCTAGCCAGTGCACATGCATGGCCACTATTTATTTCTTTATTTGTTTTTCTGCTCAAGTTTGTCAGTTTATGCACTTTGTTTTTTGTTTCTTTCACTGGATGGAGAGTGTGGGTCCTCTGGCCTACCCTGAAGTCTTGAGGGATGTTGTGTGGCCATGAGCTTGCTTCCTCCCCTCCCCTTATCTTAGGGAGAGCTTCTCACCCAGTACTTGTTGATCAGCTTTGGACCATGAAAAGAGGGGTCCGCCAGTCTTTTGGCCTGGTGGACCATGTTCGAACCTTGTCCCTGTCAGGAGCCTTTCGCCCCGGGGGTTCCGAGTAAAGTCTTACTCCTTTGGGAGGTGGACAAGAGACACAGTCCTAAGTGCATTTTTGTGTTTTGTGTGTACAGATGCACTTTTTTGGACACTTTTGGGCTTTTAGTTTTTGTCTACCACGGATTAAAAAAAATAAAAAACCTGTTTGATTTCTGAAGCCTCCTACACACGACCGAGGAACTCGACGGGCGAAACACATCGTTTTCCTCGCCGAGTTCCTTGTTAGGCTGTCGAGGAACTCGACAAGGCAAGTTTCTCCATTCCCGTTGAGGAAAAAGAAGACATGCTCTCTTTTTGGCTCGATGGGATCCTCGGCAGTTTCCTCGTCAAAAAATGTATACACGACCAGTTTCCTCTGCAAAAAAAAAAATCCCAGCAAGTTTCTGGGTACGAGGCCTTACATTCAGCCCACAGGCCGAACAAAAAATGTTATATATACCGGTGTGTGTGTGTGTGTGTGTGTGTATATGTGTGTGTGTGTGTGTATGTGTATATGTATGTGTGTGTGTATATATATATATATATATATATATATATATATATATATATATATATAGGCAGATTTACACAGATATTCATAATTTCAAGTGCTTGTCATACCTCACATCTTCACCGCCTGATTATCACAGTAAGATCTATGGTATACGAACATCTTAGTTAACAAGCGTGACCACCATGTGAAATCCATTCCGAATTGTTTAATAAGTAAAAGAGCAAAGTGCAGTAACCCATAGCAACTGATCAGCAGGCTTCTCTCCTTCTGTCTGCTCTACTGCTCTCCTAAAAGGTGAAGTCGGAATGGCTATGGAAGGCTGCACTTTACATATCATCGCTGCTTTTTATTAAATAAGCTTGTATTTGATGTAGACCCTGGCTGAGCTCCCTTGGCATTTGTTCCACTACACAATCTCCAGCAGACCATGGTTCACACACAGGCTGTTCTCTACACACGTAAACTGTATGTTACATTAAACAGTCTCAGCAGGATCATTTTCTTCTCACTTGACTGATCACCACGGCTCTTCCTGGTACATATGTATCGTGAATGGTGCAGGTGTAGACATGGTCTCTGCCTACAGTCATTTTTCTTCCCTTGTCAGTGACTGATGTTCCTAGGTTTCTCCTTCCATAATTACGTTTTTTTGCTAATGCTTAACATATTATTCTGTTTACCGTTTTTATTGGTTTTTGCTAGTCAGCTGTCCTGAACTACACGTATTTTATTAAGATGGATTGTAATTTTTTTGGCAAGCCTATTTTGCTGCAGGTATTTCTCCACTGTTCCACATGGATGCTTTCAGTGTTGATGAGAGACATAGAGATTTTTTTTACGTTTTTGGCTTGGCAAGGGTTCATTTTTAGGGCTTAGGTTAAGAGTTAGGTAGTTCATTTGCACAATTTGGTTGAAGATTAAACCCTAAAGTTAAAATGTAATATATTGGAGCTCACCGGTCCTTAAAGTGGGAGCAAACTCCCATGGACCATTTTTACCCATAGGTCAGCCCAGGGCTCGACAAATCCCGGGCGCCAGGTCGCCATGGCGACTAGAAATAGGGTCCTGGCGACTTGGCTTGGAAGGGGGGCAATCTGGTGGTGAGCCGTTGGTATTACAAGTTATTACCACCAGATGTGTAAGCTGGCGCCATCTGGTGGTGGCCGTTGGTATTACAAGTTAAGCATTACAAGTTAAACAGCAATTCTAATGTAATTTTTCACTATTTTCACTGCCATCTTCTTCCCTTTAATTAGAACCCCCAAACATTATATATATTTTTTATCCTAACACCCTAGAGAATAAAATGGCGATCGTTGCAATACTTTCTGTCATGCCGTATTTGCGCAGCGGTCTTACAAGCGCACTTTTTTGGGAAAAAATTACACTTTTTTTAATTAAAAATAAGACAACAGTAAAGTTATCCCCATTTTTTTAAATATTATGAAAGATAATGTTACGCCAAGTAAATTCATACCCAACATGTCACGCTTCAAAATTGCGTCCGCTCGTGGAATGCCGACAAACTTTTACCCTTTAAAATCTTCATAGGCGACGTTTAAAAAAATCTACAGGTTGCATGTTTTGAGTTACAGAGGAGGTCTGGAATTATTGCTCTCGCTCTACCAATCGCGGTGATACCTCACATGTGTGGTTTGAACACCGTTTACATATGCGGGCGCTGCTCACGTATGTGTTCGTTTCTGCGCGCAAGCTCGTCGGGACAGGGCGCGTTTTCTGGCTCCTAACTTTTTTAGCTGGCTCCTAGATTCCAAGAAAATTTGTCAAACCCTGGGTCAGCCTATAGTAAGGCTTTTTCTATAGGTACAGTAAATATCTCCTAAACATGCACCATTTTTGGAAAACATGGCGTCCTGCCAAAATCTCCAACCACGTCAGTTCCAGTGACTCTCCAGCAGCATTAATTGCAAAACATCAGCAGCGTATTCACTACGTTACGCAATATGAGTGGACATTATTAGTCTGCCCGCTAGTAACCAACAACATGGCCGCCTCCAAGGCAGGGACAACTTTTTTACTCCTTAGCCGGTGTTCTGTCAAAATAGCCAACTCGACTCTTCAGCAGCAGTAATTCCAGATTTTGACGATTTGGCTGTTTTCACAGAACATCAGCAGCGTATTCCCCACATTCCACGATATGAGTGGGCATTGTTGGTCCGCCCACTAGTAACCAACAACATGGCCGCCTCCAGGGCAGGAACAACTTTTTTACTCCTTAGCCAGTGTTCTGTCAAAATAGCCAACCCGGTGACTCTCCAGCAGCAGTAATTACAGATTTTGACAACTTGGCTGTTTTCACCCCCGGCAGCGTATACACTACGGCAATGTTTCTCAACTCCAGTCCTCAAGTACCCCCAACAGGTCATGTTTTCAGGCTTGCCATTATTTTGCACAGGTGATTTGGTCAGTTTCACTGCCTTAGTAATTACCACAGCCGTTTCATCTGAGGGAAATCCTGAAAACATGACCTGCTGGGGACACTTGAGGGTTGGAGTGGAGAAACATTGCCGTAGTGTATATGTTGCCGGTCTTCTGTGAAAACAGCCAAGTTGTCAAAATCTGAAATTACTGCTGCTGGAGAGTCACCGGAAGCGTCGTGGTTGGAGATTTTGGCGAGTTGGCTGTTTTGGGAGAACACCGCCACCCATCAGCAGGGGGAGGAGTCACATTTAAGAGCTTATTTACACAGGCAAACAAAAACCGCTGTGTTTAGATGCATACAGCAGATTGTTTTGTACACAGCTAAGCGCAGCACTGTAGTAAGCAATGAGCTTAGGCTCACAGCTGCTTCTACATACAAAAATGTGCATTGAGCCTAAACATTTTTTTCACGCACATAAACGTGTATAAATGCGCATGCTTATTTTTCATGCTGGCAGAGCTAGAAGACCCTTTCTTTCATTCATAAAATATGCGTATACCCTTGTGAATGAGCTTTTAAGCCGTTACAGTGACAGTTGTTTTCATTTTGGGATAAAGGTTTTACATAAAATAATGATCACTATATACACTGTTAGAAATTTCTTTGTTTGGGAAAAATGTTTCCATCCGGCTCCTTTTGAATTTTTTGACCACGCTATAAATTAGAAAAACAAATTTCCTAAACATTTTCATTCAAAATTCTACCCATCTTTAGAACAATAATAATAATATAATATACAATATATTCTAAACTGTCATACAGGATACCATTACTTTTTTAAGTCTTAAGGTTTACCACTTCCTCCCCCGGCCTATAGCAAAATGATGGCCAGGCGGTGGTTTAATTGTTCTGACTGGACATTCTATGAGTTCAGAACATGCAGCTCGTGCGTTCCCCTGGGTCCCCGGAGATCGGTGGTGCGTTGTGACGCTCGGACACACCGCATCGCTGATCACAGTTAGGCTTGTTTCATACCTATGCATTTTTAGTGCATTTTGCAGATTTGCACTACAGCCCATTTACCATGGATTCCTATGGAACACGTTCTGTAGAGAAAATCTGCAAAATGCAAAAAGCACAAAAAATGCATAGGTGTGAATCGCGCCTACAAAGCCTATGGCCGCGTACACACGGTTGAACATGTCCGCTGAAACCTGGTCCACGGACCAGTTTCCGCGGACATGTCCGACCGTGTGTACGGCTTAGCGGACAGGTTTCCAGCGGACAAAAGTTTCTTAGCAAGCTTATGACGTGTAACCAGCGTCCCGAAATCCCGCGTATGCATCAAATTGATTTGACGCATGCGTGGAAGCATTGCACTTCCGTGTTTGAGAACGTCGGTGTCTTCTACATCACCGCGTTCTCTGTCCGCGGGGATTTTGGTCTGATGGTGTTTACACACATCAGACCAAAAGCTCCCAGGAGACATGTCCGATGAAAACGGTCCGCGGACCGTTTTAATCGGACATGTATCCCTCGTGTGTACGGGGCGGGGCCTTGGACGTAATCACAGCTGATCACAGTGTAAATGGGAAGTGCCGGTTATCGACATTGCTCTCCTTACATTGGCAGCGCATAAGTAGAGGAGAGCCGATAAGCAGCTTTCCTGACAGTGGGGATCTGCACTGATAATCATTGCAGTGATTATCAGTGCAGCCCCAACAGCGATGCCTGCCAGTCCCCATCAGTGCTGCCTTTCAGTGCACCTATCAGTGCCCATAAAGGATGCCATCAGTGCCCACCAATGCTGCCGATTAATCCTGCTCATCAGTGCCCATCATTGCCGCCTATCAATGCCCATAAAGGCTGCCTATCAGTGCCCATCAGTGCTGTCTATCAGTGCTCCATATCATTTCTGCCTATCTGTGCCCATTATTGCTGCCTATTAGTGCTCATAAACACTGCCCATCAGTGCTGCATATCAATACCACCTATCAGTGCCCATCAGTGTTACAAATTAGTGCCTCCTCATCAGTGCCGCCTGAATAGTGCCCATCAGTGCAACCTCATCAGCGCAGATCAATGGCAAAGAAAAATTACTTATTTACAAAATGTTGTAACAGAAACAAAGACATTTTAATTTTTTTCTAATTTTCAGTCTTTTTTCGTGTGTTTTAGCAAAAATAAATCCAGTGGTGAATAAATACTACTAAAAGAAAGCTCTAGCTGTCTCCAAAAAAATATAAAAATGTTGTTTGGGTACATCGTTGCGTGACCGTGCAATTGTCATTCAAAGTGCGACAGCGTTGAAGGCTAAAAAGTGGCCTGGGCAGGAAGAGGGTGAAAGTGCCCGGTAGGCAAGTGGTTAAAACCAGACACATTTTGATAGTCTGCCCCCTTTAAATACATATAACCCTATTCCTATGAAATGTAAAAATATCTATACTACTCAGCAGCTTTTTCTCTTAGAAAGAAAAAAATCTGGCGTACCAGTCTCCTGGCAGGAATGTACGTCTGCCGTGCCACTGTGCCGCCTGGAGCGTTTGAGTCCAGAGTCATAAAACATAACAAAGTCAGACTAACAGCAGATGGGCCACTGCAGTAATGTAGCGTGCAAAGAAACGAAGATCCAGATTTTTCAAATATTTTGAACACATGTCTATTTCTGAGCTGTCAAAAGTATTAAATATGACTTAATGTGATATCCAGAAACCTTTGTGGAAAAGCTCTTTCAGCATCAGTAAAGACTAAATAAAAAAAAAAAACATCCAGGATGTTCCTATTGAGAACTGTACAGAGGTGCAATGCTGTGTACAAATTGCTCCGCAGTAATATAGGCACGGAGGTGTTTTACAGCAGCACCTGGCGGGGTGTAGATGTAGAAATGAACTATTCTGCTGTTACAGTTATAAATGCCTTTGTCCCAAACAGGTTTTTCATTGCAGGTTGCAGCTTCCATGGCACAGAATAATTTACACCTGAGGCGGAGAATGTATGCCTGAAAAGTGTGAAATAACAAAGTTTTGGGTTGTTATTGGCGGCTTTGGCGAGCTTTCAATCTTCCGCTGCTTCTGCAATATCATTCATTTTTGGTTTTGTTTTAGTGAACCAAATGTATTGAAGTAACCTCATTGTAGAAAAGCTTGTACTTTTTTGGGCCGTTCTTGTGCGTTGTTACCTTTATGCATGTTAATGTGCATTGTGTTAAAGTGTTTGTAAAGGCATTTTATGCATTAAGATAAAAAAAAAAACACTTCTGTTTGCAGCAGCCCTAAAACTTACCTGAGCCCCAACTTGATCCAACGAGACACGAGACACTTGGTTGGCTCCCGCTGCTGCCAATGAGGAGAGAGAGGGGGCAGGGCCGTGCCACGGCTCTGTGTCTGAGTGGACACACAGAACAGCAGCTCGGCTCGGGTACCCCCATTGCAAGTTTCTTGCTGTGGGGGCACTCGGCAGGAGGGAGGGACCAGGAGCTCAGAAGAGGGACCCAAGAAGAGGAGGATGCGGGCTGCTCTCTGCAAAATCATTAGTTCGAGTAGAACTAGGCGATTTTTTTCCCCCCTACAAGTTTTTTCTTTAATGGCCACTGCGCCGGTCCTGAGGAGCTACGTGCAGGTATTTTTAGGCGAGGCCGTGGCTTCGCCCTAGTCCGCGGCGTCTGGCCTCTCGTCAGACCTGCTGGTTGGCTCCCCCGCTAGTTTTTAGCTGTAAAAACGCTTGAATGCTGATAAACGTCAATAAACGCTCAAACATCACTCACCAGCGTTTTATACTGTTTTTATCCATTGATGAAAAAAAGAAAAAAAAAATTTTCTTAAAAAAAGAAAACGCAAAAAAACGCTAATGCGGAAAAACGCTAAAAAACACTATTGCAAAAAAGTTGAAAAACGTACTGTAAAGCTACTGCCGTTTTTATAGCGTTATTTTAACGTCCAGTGTGCATGATGCTTTAAAGCAGAGGTCCACCCTAAAAAAAATAGCCAGAAAGGCTACAAAAAAATTGAAAAAAAAAAACGTTTTTTTTTATACTTACCAGAAGTGGCTGTTACTAGGCAGATCGTCTTAATCTGCCACTTCCTCATCCGCGGTGGTCTTCTTTCTTCTCCTCCTTGCGCTGCCTCCTGGGAAATGGGGAGTGGTGTCTTCTGGGACCTTGCGTGTGTCCCAGGAGACATCCGCCTATTCACATAGCGCCGCGCGACTCGCGCATGTGCAGTAGGGAACCGGGAGGTAAAGCCGCAACACTTCACTTCCTGATTCCTTCACGAGGATGGCGGCGGGGCAGACTAGACCCAAACGGTTGCTCGGCTTCAGCTGCCGACATTGCGGGCACCCTTGACAGGTAAGTGTCCATATTAAAAGTCAGCAGCTACAGTGTTTGTAGCTGCTGACTTTTACTTCTTTATTTTTTTTAAAGGCCGGACCTCCACTTTAAAGGGGTTGTAAAGGTACAATTTTTTTTTTCCTAAATAGCTTCCTTTACCTTAGTGCAGTCCTCCTTCACTTACCCCATCTTTCCATTTTGCTTTTAAATGTCCTTATTTCTTCTGAGAAATCCTCACTTCCTGTTCTTCTGTCTGTAACTAAACACAGTAATGCAAGTCCAAGGGAGGGGGCGAGCACGACACTCCACACCAGGGAGAAAGCCTTGCATTACTGTGTGGAGTTACAGACAGAAGAACAGGAAGTGAGGATTTCTCAGAAGAAATAAGGACATTTAAAGCGGGGGTTCACCCTAAAAAAAAATTCTAACATTACATTCAGCTCACTACCAACATTGACAGTATGCAGATTTTTTTTTTTGCTGTAAATACCTCGTATAGCTATTTTCTTAGCCGGCTTCCGGGTAGTGAATCCCGCGGGAGTGGGCGTTCCTATGCAGCAGTCAGTGATTGACGTGATTGACGTGATGACAAAAACTCCCCCACCCGTCGCATAAGGAGCGTCACGAGTTGCCGAAAGAAGCCGAACGTCGGTGCGCAGGCGCCGTATAGCGCCGACTCGACGTTCGGCTTCTTTCGGCAACTCGTGACGCTCCTTATGCGACGGGGGGGGTAGTTTTTGTCATCACGTCAATCACTAACTGCTGCATAGGAACGCCCACTCCCGCGGGATTCACTACGCGGAAGTCGGCTAAGAAAATTGCTATACGAGGTATGTACAGCAAAAAATAAAAAAAAATCTGCATACTGTCAATGTCGGTAGTGAGCTGAATGTAATGTTAGAATTTTTTTTTAGGGTGAACCCCCGCTTTAAAAGCAAAATTGAAGGATGAGGTAAGTGAAGGAGGACTGCACTAAGGTAAAGGAAGCTATTTAGGGAAAACAATTGTACCTTTACAACCCCTTTAATGCTAAATTGATACTTATGTGGACAACTTTGTTCAAAACAATTCCCACGCACAGATTAGGAGGAGGAGGATGGTAGGTTCCCTATACTTAGCATTCTGATGAATTTTGAATTCTTCAATGTATAATTTGGTTTAAATAAGAAAAGGAGGACATCCCACCTTCAGGTAATTAATAGTTAATTGAGCTAATTGTCAAAGCAGTACATGGAAGGAAACTTCTTATTAGTATCAATAGGATTACGTGGTTTGTTTGGGGTTTCCAACAGGAAATGTAAAATAAATCAGTTTAAGACCATTTAGAGAATTCCATAACGGGTGTGATTTCTCCCACCTTTTCCTTCCTTGATTACGGTGTGAGAGGAGCAGTTAAAGGGCTACAAAATACAGCCTGTTACGGCATGTTAACTTCTGCTTGTGTTCATTTCACGGCCAGTGAATGAAGCCGAGTGTTGGGGAGGCATTTATTTTATAGGGAAGGTCTAGTTATAAATCCTGAGCTCTACCATGCCCAAAAGCCTTATAATACACGGATAGATCTTATTATATATTGCTGAGCCTACACTTCTTTTACTCTTGTAGGGTTGCTTAGCCGAGAGCTGCATGTGATTGGAGTAAAAATGACTTTTACCAAATATTTGGGCAGGTTTAATTTGTGCAATGTTGACCATCATTAGCTTTTCTTTAAGGATTTTTTTACGTTTTATTAGCCATATATCCAAATACAGTCATAACATTGGCGCCTACAGAGTATAAGGCTGCATTCACACCTGAGCGTTTTGTCGCCTGAAGCGCGACGCTCCAAAACGCTAGAGGGGGAAAAAATACATTATTCTCAATGGAGATGGTTCACAAAACGCCTGACGCCGAATGCCTGAAGCTCAAACAAGTTCCGGACCCTTTTTTGTCGCGCGAATCGGGCGGTTTGGGCGTTTTTGAGCGTTTGTATTTCACATAGAAAATAATGGAAATGCTCAATTCAAGCGACTAGCGCGCCAACGAGCGTTTGCTACGGGCGTTTTGTCGCTTTAATCAATAGAACGTTTCACCCAGGCAGAAGATAAATAAAAACTACCAACATAGCAACAAGTGATGAAAAGATGATAATTTATCCTATTGGCTAAAATAAAAAACGTAGGGCGACGCTGTATGCAAACGTGTAAATACGCATGAATACGCGAAAAAACGACCAAACAAGCTACGCTCAGGTGTGAATGCAGCCTTAAAGTAACATATTAAGCAAGATTGGTATAACAAGGACATTGCATGAGAGTTACAATAGACTTGACAATGATATTATTAGAAGTAATAAAGATATCTTGAGAAGCGATAGTGGTACCCAACCTTTTGAAGAGCGAGGGCCATTTAAGCGAAACTGGTCGCGGGCCACAATGAGCGGAGAGGGTGGATGGCAGCCCAATGAGCGGAGAGGGTGGATGGCAGCCCAATGAGCGGAGAGGGTGGATGGCAGCCCACTCTACTTTATAGATCCCGCTCTACTCTTTTTTTTTTTTGCGGATCGGATTGGAGGTAAGCGTTTGTAAACAGACTTATCCATTTACATCTGCCACTCCTTAGAGGGTTTGATTGGGTCAGACTGACTGTGTGAAAGGGGCCCAAGGCTGCTTTCACACTGATGCACTGTTGTTTTCCCGCACCACGAGTGCAGCACAGTTCTCCTGGGGATTTCCTGCAGGTTAGCTGCACTTTGCCAAAGACTTCTATTATATCCTGTAGGTGTGGTGCACTTTTAGAAATCACACCAAACTCACAGGTAATCAAAGTCTATGGCTCAGTGCAGGTAATCAGCTTAAAAGCAGCCCAGTAACCACTACAGAACAGATATGCCCATATACAGTGTGGATCGAAAGTTTGGGCACCCCAGGTAAAAATTTGTATTAATGTGCATAACGAAGCCAAGGAAAGATGGAAAAATCTCCAAAAGGCATCGAATTACAGATTAGACATTCTTATAAATGTCAAAAAAAGTTAGATTTTATTTCCATCATTTACACTTTCAAAATGACAGAAAACAAAAAAATGGCATCTGCAAAAGTTTGGGCACCCTGCAGAGTTAATATCTTGTACTGCCCCCTTTTGGCAAGTATCACAGCTTGTAAACGCTTTGTGTAGCCAGCCAAGAGTCTTTCAATTCTTGTTTGAGGTATCTTTGCCCATTCTTTCTTACAAAAGTCTTCCAGTTCTTTGAGATTTCTGGACTGTCTGTCACGCACTGCTCTTTTAAGGTCTATTCATAGATTTTCAATTATGTTGAGGTCAGGAGATTGTGAAGGCCATGGCATAACCTTCAGTTTACGCCTCTTGCTGTAATCCCCTGTGGATTTTGAGGTGTGTTTAGGATCATTATCCATTTGTAGAAGCCATCCTCTCTTTAAAGCGGGGGTTCACCCTATCGACGGGAAAAAAAAAAAAAAAATTTCTTTTACCTTAAAATCAGGCATTGTAGCGCGAGCTACAGTATGCCTGTCCCGAATTTTTTACCCCCGTACTCACCTTGTAGTCGTCCATCGAAGATACCGGGGAATGGGCGTGCCTATGGAGACGGAGGATGATTGACGGCCGGCTCTGGCGCGTCACGCTTCTCCGGAAATAGCCGAAATAGGCTTGGTCTTCACGACGCGTGCGCATAGCCTGTGCGCAGGCGCCGTGAAGAGCCGAGACCTACTCCGGCTGTCTTCGGGGAGAGTGACGTGCCAGGGCCGGCTGTCAATCATCCTCCCTCTCCATAGGCACGCCCATTCCCCGCGGGAGCCGAAATCTACGATGGACGACTACAAGGTGAGTACGGGGTTAAAAAAATCGGGACAGGCATACTGTAGCTCGCGCTACAATGCCTGTCTCGATGGTAAAATGTGTCGGGGGGGGGTGAACTACCGCTTTAACTTCAGCTTTTTCACAGATGGCATCAAGTTACCATCCAAAATTTGCTGACATTTTATTGAATCCATTTTTCCTTCTACTCGTGAAATGTTCCCTGTGCCACTGGCTGCAATACAACCCCAAAGCACAGGGAACATTTCACGATTTTAGTAATAAACTTACCGTATATACGCGAGTATAACCCGAGGCACCTAATTTTACCACAAAAAAATGGGAAAACGTATTGACTCGAGTATAAGCCTAGGGTGTCCATCTGCATGCCTCACTGTGTCCATGCCTCACTGTGTCCATGCCTCACTGTGCCCATGCCTCACTATGCCCATGCCTCATTATGCCCATGCCTCACTGTGTCAATGACTAGACTGACGTTTAACATGGGAGTCTATAGAAGGGGTGCCCAGGTTTGAAAAATTGCTGCTCCCCAGCCGTAGGTTCCCCAGACAACAAACTTTGCACACTTGTAGAGAAGAAATGGGGCTACATGTGTGCCAAGTTCCGGGTCCAGAGGACCTACGACCGGCCGGTACCGGGTCCCCAAATTCACCAGAGAAATTGACGTTTAACATGGGAGTCTATGGAAGGGGTGCCCGGCTTTGAAAAATTGGTGTTTCCCAGCTGTAGATCCCCCGGACAACAAACTTAGCACATTTGTAGAGGAAGAGTGGGGCTACATGTGTGCTGGTACGAGGTCCCCAAAGTCCAGGAGATCTAATGCAAAAAGGTGACTAGTTTATAAGCTGAGGGGGCAAAAAACTTGGCTTATACTCGAGTATATACGGTACCTTTAATAACAGGTTTCTATTCTATTGTATTCCATCCCAGAGCATGAGGTCATCAGACATCAGAGGGCTCCGCGGGCCACTGGTTGGGCACGCCTGTGGTACACGTACCATTGAATTTATGACAGAGTTCAATGAAAACACAACAGATACCATTTGATGGCGTTTAGCATGTATTTGGGAATTTGTGCATTCCCTTTTCACCAGGTCAATCAGCAATGGATTTCTAGAATATATTAGCACTAAGTATTTTAAATGCTTACTTGCAGTGCTTTTACTTTGCATAAAATATATATATATATATATATATATATATATATATATATATATATATATATATATATTTAAAAGTAGGCAGGGATGATGTGTTTTTTTGGAAATAAAAACTCCCCTGTTGCCATTGGCCTGCCGGAGGTCGTCATTTGTCCTTAGCTAAATGCAATCTTGCTCTCCTTCAGGATTGATGCTTTGTACAAATCAGGATCTCAAAGTTTTGTTTATTCTTGCTGTAATCCAACCCCTGCTAAGAGAACAATTTTTATTACGTCCTGTCCTTTCTATCCATTATTAGAAGGAAATGTGTTTTAAAGTTTATTTTCATTACTAATGGGCCCTGTGTTTTTTTTTATGCATTCTTTGCAGCCACGAATGTCAGAAACGCTTTTTCACTTTTCATTTTAATTTTTATTAAGTGCAAGTCGTTTTGGTCGTTTCAGATGAGAATTTTCTTTTCTTTTCAGTCTCGAAATGGTGTAAGCTAATTACTGTCATTATGTATTTGTGAAACCGTATTCTCTCATCATTTCAGGTAGCTCTAAAGTGTGCAAGGTCACCCTGGCAGCTCGCAAAAATGGAGAAAAATAAAAAGTTATTGTATTATATATGCTGGTATAGTTACATGCTTCTTTACAATGCATCCTATCCCTATTTTTTTTTTAGATAAAGCGTATAAATGTTTTTGATGAAGTTATCCTGTAGGTCTGAATTAAACCTGACAGAAACTTGTGCAATTCAAACTGAGCAAATAACAAAACAAAAAAATATTCTATTGATCATTCTGACCTTCAGCAAGAATTAAGGTCAGAATGAACAATAGATTTCTAGATTGATTCAGGCAGAGGACGTTATGTAAACCTCTACCACCCTTCCCCATCCCTGGAGACTCTAAAGCCGCGTACACATGATTAGAATATCGAACGAATGATCGTCCGTTTTTTTTTTCCAATGTTCGTTTCATATAAAAAATGAAGTTGCGAAAATTCCTCGTAAGACAGAATACATCTTCTGAAAGGATGTAATCTGTTGTATTGTATTACAATGTACCGTATATACTCGAGTATAAGCCAACCCGAATATAAGCCGAGGCACCTAATTTTGCCACAAAAAACTGTGAAAACGTATTGACTCGAGTATAAGCCTAGGGTGTCCATCTGCATGCCTCACTTTGTCCATGTGCATGCCTCACTGTGCCCATGCCTCACTGTGCCCAGTGGGCCTCACTGTGTCCATGCCTCACTGTGCCCATGCCTCACTGTGTCCATGCCTCACTGTGCCCATGACTAGACTGACGTTTTAACATGGGAGTCTATGGAAGGGGTGCCCAACTTTGAAAAATCGGTGCTCCCCAGCCATAGGTCCCCCAGACAACAAACTTTGCACACCTGTAGAGGAAGAATATGGCTACATGTGTGCCAAGTTTGGGATCCAGGGGACCTATGGCCAGCCAGTACCAAATTTTGGGAGATCAGGCGCAAAAAGGTGACTCGAGTATAAGCCGAGGGGGGCATTTTCAGCACAAAAAACATGCTGAAAAACTCGGCTTATACTTGAGTATATACGATATTCTTTAATTTCCAAGCATGCGTGATCTTGGTCTTCAAGTTATTTTCGAATGAATACTGCACTTACTAAATGAAAATCGTAAACTCTGGTATCGTACGAGAACAATTTTCCGTGTTTGTCCCTTCAGGTAATTTCACATGAACTGTTGTGATCGGCTCTCGAAAGCTGTGTGCTAATGACCAGATTTATTGTATGATCGCTTCGAAAGCAGTATTTTTTTTTTTTTTTTGTCCAATTTTCTGATCATGTGTACTAGTCATGATGTGATTGGCCAATATGGAGGCCTGGGAGGTGGCAGGGCCAAGCTGAACTTTTGTAACACAAGTCAAGAGTTGATTTTCTGCTTTGTTCACTTACTAGGCCACAACTACAGGTGAAGCGTAGAGGCACTCTACCACTTCTTTTAAACATTTTAAAGGAAATTTGACTTCAAGTCTAATCATTTTCCATCAGGGAACTATTGCGTGATGTTATTACTGCCCATTGCTCCATCGTAAGAATTCTGATAATTTAGTCCTCCACACTGTCCGGTGGTTCAGATGGGGTGTGGTAGAAGAAAGGGTGACAGTACTATAGTGGACTCTTCAGCTTTCATACATCGTTAATGGGGTTGTAAAGGTTCATTTTTTATTTTCTAAATAGGTTCCTTTAAGCTAGTTCATTGTTAGTTCACTTACCTTTTCCTTCAATTTCCCTTCTAAGGGGTAGATCCACAAAGAAATTACGCCGGCGTATCTATTGATACGCCGGCGTAATTTCAAAATTCCCGCATCGTATCTTTGTTTTGAATCCTCAAAACAAGATACGACGGCATCTCGGCTTAGATCCGACAGGCGTACGTCTTCGTACGCCTTCGGATCTTAGATGCAATTTTTCATTGAGTATGCAAAATAACTATTTACGGCGATCCACGTACGTCGGCCCGGCACATTTTTTCTGTCGTTTGCGTTTGGCTTTTTCCGGCGTATAGTTAAAGCAGCTATATGGTGGCTTACTCAATGTTAAGTATGGCCGTCCTTCAATTTTGAATTTTTTTGCGTCGTTTGCGTAAGTCGTTCGCAAATAGGAATTTGCGTAGAATGACGTCACCGTCGTAAGCATTGGCTGGTTCCGGTTTACTTTCAAGCATGCGCACTGGGATACCCCCAGGGACGGCGCATGCGCAGTTTAAAAAAATGGCAATTACGTCGGGTCACGACGTATTAACATAAAACACGCCCCCATCACAGCCATTCGAATTCCGCACCCTTACCCCGCGAGAGATACACTGCGCCTCCGTAACTTATGGCGCGGATTCGTTGTGGATTCAAACCAAAGCAAAGTAAGTTACAAAGTCTTAGATACGCTGCGCCCGGCGCAGATGTATGTGGATCTGCCCCTAAATGTTTTTTTTCTTTGTCTGAATTTCTCACTTCCTGTTCCTCCTCAGTAAGCTGTTCTGACTGACTTTCCACCGTTTGGATGGTGGCGGAAAGCTTACTGAGGAGAAACAGGAAGTAAGAAATTCAGACAAAGAAAAAAAATATTTAGAAGGGAAATCGAAGGAAAAGGTAAGTGAACCAACAATGCACTAGCTTAAAGGAACCTATTTAGAAAATAAAAAAACAAACCTTTACAACCCCTTTAAGTGTGTCAAAATTGGATAATCCCAGTCTGTTATATTTCTGGTGTAGATTCTTCCCATTCTGATCTTGGCTCTTCCCATACATTTTTCTAGTCACCTCGGCCATTGCAAGCGCAATAATATAGCCTTCATCCTGCAGGTCATGTGATTATAGGATCTCCAGAATAATATACACAAAGAGGCACTGCAAACTTTCAGACTTGTAAGAGTAGTCAGATGAAGGAAAACTTCAAATAACCTCAAAAGCTCTGGTGAGGCGGCTAGCACACAGGAAGGCTTTCATTGATGGGCACTCAACAGTAGCTGAACCATAGACATACAGAAAGGAGTGCCAGACCAAAACCAGATGAAAGATTCCAAGTAAAATGTTACTGTTGATAAAAAATAAAAAATAAAGTGATATAGAAGCCATTGGGGGTTATTTACTAAAGGAAAATACACTTTGCACTACAAGTGGAAACTACAAGTTCAAAGTGCACTCAAAGTGCTCTTGGAAGTGCAGTCGCTGTAAATCTGAGGGGTAGATCTGAAATGAGGGGAAGCTCTGCTGATTTTATTATCCAATCATATGCAAGCTAAAATGCTGTTTTTTATTTTCCTTGCATGTCCCCCTCGGATCTACAGCGACTGCACTTCCAAGTGCAATTTCAAGTACACTTTGCACTTGTAGGCCCAGATTCCCAAAGGACTTACGACGGCGTAGCACCATGTACGCCATCGTAAGTCCGAATGAGAGCCGTCGTATCTATGCGGCTGATTCTTAGAATCAGTTACGCATAAATTCGGCTAAGATACGAGCGGCGTAAGTCTCTTACGCTGTCGTATCTTAGTTGCATATTTACGCTGGCCGCTAGGTGGCGCTTCCGTAGATTTACGAGTTGAATATGCTAATGAGCTAGATACGCCGATTCACGAACGTACGTGCGCCCGGTGTAGCAAGATACGTCGTTTACATAAGACATACGCCAGCGTAAAATTACCCCTCATAAAGCAGGGGTAAGTCATGTTAGGTATGGACGTCGGAAACGTACGAACAGCGTCGTGTTTTACGTCGTTTGCGTAAGTCGCCGTGAATGGGGCTGGATGTAATTTACGTTCATGTCGAAAGCATTGACTATTTGCGGCGTAATTTTGAGCATGCGCACTGGGATACATTCACGGACGGCGCATGCGCCGTTCGTTAAAAACGTCAATCACGTCGGGTCACGATACATTAACATAAAACAGATCGGATGTATCTGAACATATCTGCCAGATCGGATGTCGGCGGGTGCGAACATACACGTGTCCAATGACATCCACGGCTCCATAGAAGGCAATGGATGGTCCGATCGGCCCGCCCAGAGAGGCGGAGAGATCCCCCCCACTGAGCAGGCGGATCCGCAGGCTTTGTTGGTTTTATTCCTCCCAATACCAATACACTATAAAATTGCAAGTAGCATATTTTTTATAATATGCTCAACTAAGTCCACCGTGCTAAAAAAAAAAAAAAAAAGTAATGGTGAAATATGTGTATATAGTCGGCCTTAGGGAACAAACAAGGCGATGTTTCCAGACTCCATAATTAAGGTCTGCTTGTGAGTAGACAATGTCTACAATTACTAAAATGAAGGATGTAGAGAACGTCTGTAAGGATTAGTCCGGGAATGTCCATAGAGGGCTTATTCAGCAGCAAAGCTCCCTAGATCGCTTAACAACATTACTCACATGTCAACATGTAGGGGAGATAACCATACAATGGGAATATTTATGAGACCGGTGCAGCTGCAGAAGTGTTTGTTTTTGTCTTTTTTCACTGAATGGCTTTGTTGATTTCTTAAGCAGCTGTGCAACTTAATAAATCACTAATTAAGACAGTGAATTATTGTGTAAAATGTAATTGATTATATCCACTGCAAGGCTAGAATTACAACTTCAATCCACTTGGCATTGCAGAACTAGGAGTGCGCCTCTAGTGGAGCATTATCGTACTACAGGTTATCTGCGGTAGGCTACATGCACGTAGCTTGATGCCCTTTTAGTTCTTGCATAGTTGCCAATATTTAAAAAAATAATAATTCCAGGACCCCCCCCCCCCCTCTTTTTTTGTGTACATTTAGCAAGTCATTGTAAGCGGAAAATGTACTGTAATTGGGGGGTGGGAAGACATTCAATTACACGGGCATGGTTCTACAAGAGGCATATCCTTCACCTATTATACTAACTAACATTTAAAACACGATACTGTGCTGCCTACCTGGAGTTTGCATGTTCTTCCTGTGCCTGTGTGGGCTTTCTCCGGGTACGCTGGATTTCCTCCCACACACCAAAGACAAGCTGGTAGGTTAATTGGCTCCTGTCTAAATTGGCCCTAGTTTGTGTATGTATGAATGTGAGTTAGGCCCCTTTCACACCGGGGCGGGAAGTGGGGTGGCGGTATAGCACTGCTATTTCTAGCCAGGGCTGTGGAGTCGGTAGATAAATGTTCCGACTCCGACTCCGACTCCGACTCCGAAGTTTTATGTACTTCCGACTCCGACTCCGACTCCTCTGTATTAATATGCGAATGTATTTTATACATTCCTTGAGGGAAAGAAACGCAACCTACCACAGGACTACAGGCTGGGAAGCCAACAGTCTACTGTATTGCACAGTTTAAGCAAAAGACAAACACAATGAAAACAAAGTTTTTTATTCTAAAACATGATTTTCCTAGGAGAATCCCATAGTCATGTTTCAGAGTTTACAAGTTTTTATAGCCTTAGCTAAATGACACCAGTTTTTCCAATGGTTTACAGCAGGGCTCAAAATTTCAAGTCCTGAGCTACTAGCCAGGCCTCAAGAGTTACTCGCCACCAGTTGCCCCACCTAATTCATACACTGCCCTGCGCCTAATTGCACCTGTAAACACGCCCTCGTAGATTATCTCATGGAATGACAATGTTTTATGCAGAATCAAGTTACAAAATTAAATATTACCAACAACAACTTTAACAAAATGGGACAGGGCACTGGGGGCAGACCAGAGGGACAGGGCACTGGGGGGCAGACCAGAGGGACAGGGCACTGGGGGCAGACCAGAGGGACAGGGCACTGGGGGCAGACCAGAGGGACAGGGCATTAGAACTGGGTCTCTTCCCCATTCTCATGCTGTCTCCTCTGCAACTCCCATCCATCCTCTCTCTCTCTCCCATTCATCTCATCATCAGGAGCCTGTGTGTGCGGCTCCACGCTTGCATGTCCCCACTTCCCCCTTTTATTCAGGCTGGCAGAGAGGAGAGGAGCTGCAGCACAGCGGGAGGGAGTACAATCCAGTGCTGAGATCCACACAACTGCACAGCCATTGACACCATAGCACAGCGCACACTGACAGCACACAGCACACATTGAGACCAGTCTGCTCACAGTGCTCAGGCTAAACTGTTGGACACTTACATAGAGCATAATTAAGGAGAAGAAAACTACACAAACTAGAAGGCTGCCGCTCTCATGTCAGGGCAACTTTCAGTGAGCGCTGCACCGGAGTGGTAATTTTGGCAATCCTCCACCTCACTCATTACTTTCTGCTCTCCAGCTACATTGGTCGGGGCCCGGGGGAGGGGGGCAGGCTCAGAGAGGTCATACTGTTGGGTCCCATGGCTTAATGAGAATTGTAAGGAGAGCACCTGTGTACTGCTCTGCCTGGCTCACCAGACTACTTTTCCCGAGCATGCACCTTTCCTCTTCGGCCGCCAATCTCATCGGGACTCTAAGTGTAGGCACAGATTGGAGGGAGATTGGTCATGTAGCCCTGTCATCACTCGCCCCCAGCTTAAATCCACTCGCCAAATGCTAGTAGGCGAGTGGAAATTTTGAGGGCTGGTTTACAGCTTCAGTCTTGAACTATTGGCCCTCCATTCCCTTCACTTATACAAGTGTCGCACTCTCTAGTCCTGCAAAAAACATATTTTTTTAATCCCTTATCAGTGAGAGGCTAGGTTACACATGGACGCTGCGTTCCCTGTAAAAGCCGAACACAACACTATGGAAAGTATAAGTATTGCAGCTCCTAATTGCGTTGCGTGCCATATAGTGAAGCACATGAAAAGCATGCTTCTTCACGGTCACTTAACGTGTTCATTTGCGGTTACGTGAGGCACTGCATGCATTGGTCTTTATTCTTACAGTAGAGAAGTCATTAATTATAACTTTTTGTGAATTGGGACATTTAAACTTGCTTTTTTTTTTTTTTTAATTCCAATCTAAATTTAGTAGGAGTCGTAGTCGGAGTCGGTGCATTGTTTGCCGACTCCGACTCCAGGTACCCAAAATTACCCCCGACTCCGACTCCTCGACTCCGACTCCGACTCCACAGCCCTGTTTCTAGCGGCACTATACCGTCAGAATTGCGGTTTTAATCCCCCCTAGCGGCCGAAAAATGGTTAATACCACCCGCAATGCGCCTCTACAGAGGCGCATTGCCAGCGGTATTACCGCGGTGTCCCATTGTTTTCAATGGGAAGGAGCGGTGGAGGAGCGGTAAACACACCGCTCCTCTGACCGCACCAAAGATCCTGCTGGCAGGACTTTTGGAGCGGTCCCGCCAGTGCATCGCCTCAGTGTGAAAGCACTCAGGCTTTCACACTGAGACTGCAGGGCAGGAGTTTTCAGGCGGTATTTAGGTGCTATTTTTAGTGCTAAACCGCCTGAAAAACTCAGTGTAAAAGGGGTCATAGGGACCTTAGAGTGTAAGCTCCTTGGGGGCAGGGACTGATGTGAATGTACAATACCTACGTAAATTGACAAATAAACACTGTATATAAAGAAAGATTTCTCATAGTGAGAACAGAAACAGCCAAAATTGTATTATTCATAAATAAAATTATTTACGTATTTCTTTAGCTAGCTGCAACTTTTAGGCCTTTTTTTTAACATGGGCTCCTATGGAACACGTTCACATTAATGCATTTTTGCGCCTCTGCATTTTTGGAAAGGGATCGGGGACTTTTTTAAACGCGAAACTGTACTTTTTTTATTGTTGCTTTTTTTGGTTCAATAGACTTCAATGGAGAAGTTTCTGACCATTTCCTTCACTGTGTGTGCAGTCTTCCGTAGCCTTATGCCGCGTACACACAACCGTTTTTCATGACAGAAAAAAATCTATTTTTTAAAATGGTCTTGTGTAGGCTCCAGAGCCTGTTTCGCAACCAGACGTTTTTCACATCGTTGTTTTTCTCTTCGTGAAAAACGGTCGTGTGTAGGCTTTAACGACGGGGAAAAAAACGTGCATGCTCAGAAGCAAGTTATGAGAAGGGAAACTTGCATAATCAGCCCAAAGGTTGGCGCCATTCGAATGGAACTTCCCCTTTATAGTGCACAACCTGTGCCGTGTTGTACGTCACCGCGCTTTGCTCAAGCATTTTTTTTCACGATCGTGTGTATGCAAGTCAGGCTTGAGAGGAATCACGTCGAGAAAAACATTGTTTTTTCCCATGACATTTCTAGATTGTAAGCTCTAACGAGCAGGGCCCTCTGATCATTCCTGTATTAAATTGTATTGTAACTATAATGTCTTCCCTGATGTTGTAAAGCGCTGCGTAAACTGTTGGCGCTATATAAATTCTGTATAATAATAATAATAATGACATGAATAACGGTCGTGTGTACGCGGCATAAAGCACTGTTCATATATCGCGTTGTGGGTATGAGTGTTCCTGCTTGCAATTTTTAAAGCGTGATTTACGTGCGTGTCATGCATAGGGCAACCGTTTCACTTCAGTGGGCTTCCCTATGTGCGTATGTCACCCAAAAGAAGCACCTGCTGATTTTGGGGCGACACGCTTAACAGGATTTGTAAAGGCGCATTTTGTGACATGATTCGGTCTTGCGACAGAATCACACCATCGGTCTTTTTAACACAATTTGGAATTGCATTGCAATTCTAAAAGGCCTAATGTGATTGGGGCCTTCTATAAATTGAATATTATGTGTGGCCCTTTGTTGCTTTCAGGAGCAATGGTCGGCCCCCTTAAACTTCATCAGTTGAAAACCACCACTTGTTTACGTTTTGTGAGGGGTTTATTGATTTGAGAAGGGGGGGATGTGGAAGGAGTTGTGTTATGTTGCCTAAAATGTTCGCACAAACGTGTAGCCATTTATTGGTTACAGACAATAGTGAGGGTAAATTTGGGAGGTCATTGTCAGAGGTTTTATTTGTATAACGTGTTCTGACCATGTTATTTATGAACACGCCTGTACATTGTGCAGACACCTGGGATGTATTGAATTGCTCATTTCCATAACCTCTGACCTCACTGATTTCCTGTTTACCTTTTGATTGTCTAATGTAAATATTAAGGTGTTTGTATTGTATACATTTTATTGTTATGAAGCAACTGTGTTCTACAGGAAGGAAGATGTAGAAATATTTTAGGGTAGATACAGACAGGCGTATAAAGCTACCTTTCCTCTCAAGCATGAGCCACGTTGGGATTGCGCTTTTGAAGTGATTTACATGCGGTGAGGAGGCAATGGTAAAGCCTCCTCACTTCCTGTTTTTAACTCTATTTTTGCTGACAAATGTGTGGCGTTTGCAGCACATCCCTGTTAACCTAAATATGTTGTGGTCGGCAGGCTTGCACTTTGAATATTGTTTTATATATACTGTGATTCTGTACTTGCCAAATATGCTGTAGAAATCTCCCTCCACTGATTCTGGCTGCAACCGTTTTAACTGTGGGCATCTGAAGCTGCTGCCTGTTCACGTCCTGGATTTTCACAGACACACATATATGAAGTATATATGAAGGCACACCTCCAGCTCTGCAGCTCTCATTGTCCCTCTTATGACTCATCCCCTCTCCCTTCCTGGCAAACTCTCACGAGAGTGAGAGTGAGTGAGAGAGCTGTGCATGATGTCATAAGCCTAGGCTTTTTACCAGACAAGAAACAGGAAGTGGGCCGTATAAGGTATTTACTGGCAGGAACAAAAATGTTTTACTCAAAGTTAAAACAACAAGGGCAGAGGATTTAATAGATGGAAAGTTAAAAAAATGACTGAAGGTCTGCTTTAACTTGACCTCCGGAAGAATTACCCCCTTCATGACCAGGCCATTTTTTTTGCAATACGGCACTGCGTTACTTTAACTCACAAATGCGTGGTCATGCAACGCTCTACCCAAACAAAATTATTGTAATTTTTTCCCCACAAATAGTTTGCTTTTGGTGGTATTCCTCGCTGGGTTTTAATTTTTTTCGCACTATAAACAAAACTGACCAACTTATAGCGGGACTGCGGACTTTCAGACACTAACTGACACTTTGTGGGAACCAGTGACACCAATTCAGTGATCAGTGCTAAAAATATGCACTGTCACTATACTAATGACACTGGCTGGGAAGGGGTTTAACATCTAGGGCAATCCAAGGGTTACCCGCGTGCCTAGCCAGTGTTTTTGTGTACTGTGCTGCTATTTCTAGGAGACGTGTGGGATTTTATTCCCTGTTTGGCAGGGGTGCAAAATCCTTCCTTTCCCCTGTCAGAACGGAGCTCTGTCTTGTTTACGCTGGCAAATCTCCATTTTGTGTGTTTTACCAATGATCGACAGGTGACGGCAGACATTCAGTGCCTGACACTCGCAGATCGGCTTCTGCTGTGATTAATCACAGCAGTAGTCAGTCACCCGCCAGTGGCATGCATGTAGGTGGAAGTGCATAATCACGTATACTGTATATAGGTCGTCCTGCACAGGGGGGACACCCTGGTGCAGTAAATCTGCTATAGGGCGGTCCGGAAGTGGTTAAAGAATTCCAGGTATAGTGTGTATATATATATATTAGGGTTGTCCCGATACCACTTTTTTAAGACCGAGTACAAGTACCGATACTTTTTTTCAAGTACTCGCCGATACCGAATACCGATACTTTTTTTTTTTTTTAATGTGATGTGACAGTGGCGTTTTTTTCTTTTGTTTTTGTTTTTTTTACTTTTTTTTTTATTATTTTTATTTTTTACAGTGGCGTTTTCTTTTCTTTTTTTTAGAGGGGGGGGGGGGGGTAGTGGATTGTCAGTGTGTTTTTTAATTTTTTATTACTATTTACATTTTTTTTATTATTATTTTATTTATTTATTGCAATTTTTTTTAAATCAGCCCTGTTGGGGGGGCTTTGGTGAGATATCAGGGGTCTTAACAGACCTCTGACATCTCCACTTTGAGACAGAGAAAGGGACTAGGGAAACAGATTCCCCAGTTCCTTTCTCAGCAGTCTCAGCTGCGCTGAAAATGAATGCAGAGAAGACAGCGTCTTCTCTTCATTCATAAACTGAAACATTGTAATCACAGTTTACGATGTTTCAGTTCTGTGAATGGACAGAGTCATCACTGACTCTGTCCATTCAGAACAGTAAGGAGCCGGGTTTACCGGCTCCTACCGCCGCTCTCCATCCTGACAGTTCCGGGGGGGCACAGGGGAGAGAAGGAAACAGCGGGGGACACGGAGGAGAGAAGGAAACAGCGGGGGACACGGAGGAGAGAATGAAACAGCGGGGGACGCACGGGGGAGAGAAGGAAACAGCGGGGGACACACGGGGGAGAGAAGGAAACAGCGGGGGACGCACGGGGGAGAGAAGGAAACCGCGGGGGATACGGAGGAGAGAAGGAAACAGGGGGGGCACGGGGGAGAGAAGGAAACATCGGGGGAAACGGAGGAGAGAAGGAAACAGCGGGGGACACGGAGGAGAGAAGGAAACAGCGGCGGGGGCACGGGGAAGAGGAGGAAACAGTGGCGGGGGCACAGGGTAGAGGAGGAAACAGCGGTGGGGGACACGGAGGGAGAAGGAAACAGATGCTTGGTATCGGTATCGGGACAACCCTAATATATATATATATATATATATATATATATATATATATATATATATATATATATATATATATATATATATACAGTAAATATATATATATATATATATATATATATATATATATATATATATATTACAGTAAATATATATATATATATAACCCAGAAGCATGTAGAGAACACCGGAGTAGTAATGTCTGCTTCAGTGATTTCCAGCTTTCAGTGGCATTGCCAAGTATGGTATATACATAGTTACAATGGTCCAAGCTGGATCATTGCAACTATGTAAAAATATACCATCCCCGGAGGAATACTTCTTGTTTGTGAAAGTGGAAGGCTCACTTTACTTTTCCCGCCCATTAAATCAAATAATGTTACTAGTATGTATTTCATAATTGGTCTTCTATTAATGTATGCGTATATAATATGTGCATATGAATTTACTTAATTTTAGGTTTATATTATCTAGCCCTGATAAGGGGGAATCCCTTAAATGCGTTGGCTATATGAGCACATTTTAAAATATTAAAGTGATTGGACATTTGGTTTGGCACTCCTGTTGCCCTTTCATGCTTTGAGTCACATTAGTCGACTAATTTTAGTTATTGGTGGGATCCCAGCAGATCCTGCACCAGCTCTGTGTTTTGGGTCGCAGGAATGCAGAACTAAGTGCTCTCCAGTGACGCACAGGAAAAGTAGGGCCAAAAGAGCTTTGGCCATATCTTCTTTATTTGCATGTCCCATCAAAGATTAGTGTCACTTCTGAAGCCAGATAAAAACTGTCTGTGTCAACTGAAACCGGAATGTCCACTTAGCGGCATGTAAACTACTTGGCCAAATGGGACTATAAGGCCAGAGGAAGAACCTTGAAGCCTTTTCTTTTGTTGCGAAAAAACATTCCCCTCTGGGTGATGTGCATTGGAAGGATGTTAACACACTTTGTTACAGATTCCTACCTTTTGTTATTCTGAAGGAATAAGCTGTTTGTTTGTGTCCATGTGTGGAGTGAATCTGTATGGTAGTGGTGTTATAATTATAAATTATCTGCTGCACCTGCAGGGCTCTAATGATGAAAGTTGCAGGGTCTGCATCCCTTTTAGATGTAATTTGCCTTTTGAAAGTATGTCACCAAAAATATATTTTTAATAACATTCAATAATGTCTTTTATATCGCAATTGTATACGCCAGGGATATGCAATTAGCGGACCTCCAGCTGTTGCAGAACTACAATTCCCATGAGGCATAGCAAGACTCTGACAGCCACAAGTATGACACCCAGAGTCAGAGGCATGATGGGACTTGTAGTTTTGCAACAGCTGGAGGTCCGCTAATTGCAGATCCCTGGTATACGCTATATAATTAGTTTTTTTTCCCTACAAAAGTGGAGTTAAGTATCAAACAATTATCCGTATATAGTCGAGTATAAGCCAACCCAAGTATAAGCCGAGGTACCTAATTTTACCCTAAGAAAATGGGAAAATGTATTGACTAGAGTATAAGCCTAGTGTGAGAATGCAGCAGCTACTGTAAGCGGAAAAGAGGGTCAACAATGCCCATTTGCACGCCTCACTGTGCCCATTTGCACGCCTCACTGTGCCCAATCTCACTGTGCCCATTGCAACCTCACTGTGCCCAACCTCACTGTGCCCAATGCAACCTCGCTGTGCCCAACCTCACTGTGCTCATTGCAACCTCACTGTGCCCATTGCAACCTCACTGTGCCCAACCTCACTGTGTCAGTGTACCTAAAATTTTTGACAGGCTGCAGGCGTCCATTCATTGTTTAAAAGTAGCGGTCTCCTCCTGGTCCCGTTCTGTGATAGGCGTTTCCCAGCAGCCCATCATGGGCGTCTTCTCATCCTCGTATTGAGTTTCTCAGCAGACACTGTGTTCAGTGTTCCGCCAATCACAGACGTCCGTGATAGGCGGAACACTGAACACAGTGTCTGCTGGGAAACATCTACCACGGAAGGGACCAGGGGGAAGCCGCGACATTTAAACAATGGACGCTCGCAGCCCTTCGGCTCCATTCACACCTAGGCGTTTTGTCGCCTGTAGCGCGACGATATTGCAGCCTGCAATACGCTGGAGGGGTGATTTAACATTGTCGGCTATGGAGATGGTTCACATCTCCACGCCGAAACGCCGTACGCCTGAAGCTCAAAACAAGTCCCGGACCTTTTTTTCAGGTGGCTTTCGGCGTTCGGCATAGCCGACAATGTTGATCACCCCTCCGGCGTATGTTAGGCTTAAAAAACGCAGCGTTTTGTCGCGGCAAATCGCGGGACAAAATGCCGCAATTTGTCGCGGCAAATCGCAGTAAAATACGCCGCGTTCAGGTGTGAATGCAGCCTTCAGGTACACTGACTCGAGTATAAGCTGAGGGGTGTATTTTCAGCCCTAAAAAAAGGGCTGAAAAACTTAGCTTATACTCGAGTATATACAGTAGGCTGCATTCACACCTGAGCATATTTTTTTTATTTTCTGGCATTTTTTGGGTGTTTTTGCAGCGTTTTTGTACAGGCGTTTTGAGGTCCAAAGGTCACCCATGTAAAAAGCAGAAAAACGTCTGCAATCTGCCTAAAAAGAAGCTCATGTATTTTTTTGAGCTTCAGGCGACAGAACACTCGGATATGAAAAGAGGGGATTTAAATAAATGGGATTTTCCTTGTTGGGCGTTTTGGAACTTTTCAGATGAGCGTTTTTTACGAGTGTTTTACGAGATGAAAACGCTCAGGGAGTTTCAAGCTGTGCTAATAACATACGTCTGTTTTACAACGTCAAAGACAAAGCTCTTGGTTTTCAATTAGGAAACTTGAATTTTTAGGTCTGTCTATTTGGGGAGGGAAGGGTGTGTGACCTGAACAAATGGAGGTTCCTGAGTTTACATTCTTGGTCCGGATCGATCCGCTGACCACTGGCAGAAAATGGATCCCACAAGGGACGTTCTTCAGCTTCCCAGTGTTAGACTTCATTTGGAAGAATAAGCAAGTGTGGTAGTAAATGTGATTATGCCTCTGGGAAAATGCCTTTCTATCAAAATACATGGTGATTTGTTTCAGATGCTGAAGAGTTTAGAGAGTTTTAAATATAGAATCACTGGAGAAGGGGATCCCGGGTCTTGTGTGCTTTTCCAGTGTTTTGAGCCAAAAAAAGTATGGGATAACTATCAAGTATTATGGGGTCATCGGCATAGCCATTGCCTCTGGAGAGTCAGCTTTAGACGCACAAGAAAGCGAATTAGAGCCGGTTCACACAGGGGCGACCTGTCAGGTGACTCAGCCGCCTGACAAGTCGCGGTCCGCAGTAGTCAATGGAAACGCAAGTCGCTCCTACTTAGAAAAAGGTTCCTGTACGACTTTGGGGGCGACTTGCATTGACTTCAATACAGAAGTCATTTTGCAAGTTGCCTCTCAAGTCGCCTTGAGATCGCCTTGCCGAGTTGCCCCCAAAGTCGTGCCGCCTGTGTGTGAACCGGCTCTAAGGCTGCATTCACACCTGAGCGTCGGTCGTTCGGTCGTTTTTTTGGGCGTTTTTTTCTGGCATTTTGTTGCGCGTATTTGCGCGTTTGCATACAGCGTCGTGCGACGTTTTTGTACTTCGGCGTTTTTTATTTTAGCCAATAGGAAAAATGATCATCTTTTCATCACTTGTTGCTATGTTGGTAGATTTTTTTAA
This sequence comes from Rana temporaria, assembly GCF_905171775.1. Classification (NCBI taxonomy): domain Eukaryota; kingdom Metazoa; phylum Chordata; class Amphibia; order Anura; family Ranidae; genus Rana; species Rana temporaria. The sequence goes on from NC_053490.1 coordinate 403,408,920, forward strand.
TCTTCTGCATGGGCGACAAGTTCTATTTATTAAGCGACGAAACGCCCGTAGCAACCGCCCGTTGTCGCGCGATACGCTCAATTCGCGCGTTTTCCATTACTTTCTATGGGAAAAAAAAAACGCTCAAATACGCCCAAACCGCACGATACGCGCGACAAAAAAAGGTCCGGGACTTGTTTGAGCTTCGCGCGACAGGCGTTTTGGCGTTCAGGCGTTCAGGTGTGACCATAGGGAATAATGTTAATTCTCCCCTCTGCCGTTTGTGAGCAGTGCGCTTCAGGCGTAAAAACGCCTAGGTGTGAATGGGGCCTTAGGCTCACAAATCTTGGAAACTAATTTAAGATATAGATAAGTCGTGTGTGTATATAATATTAATCTTTTATAGAAAATGTGTTTTTATATTTATGAATATAATGTATTGCCTGGTGAAAGTATGACATAAACCTCACCTACATCAATATAGATGTGTAATAAATTAAAAGAGATGTATATTTTATTAAAGCCCTAGGTATTATTGATGCCCTAGGTAAGTATGTCCCCTGGCACCTCCTAACACTGAGAACCGAGCGAACAAACACCGCCAATCACTTAGTTCTCACAGCTCCACAAGCAGAGAGCTGCTGACTGTCAGTCACTGGCTCTCTGGTCAGCCCCTCCACACTCACTGGAGCGCTGGTTTGTGGTGGGGGTGGGAGCGCCTCGCTGAGAGGCTGAGCTGGGTGCCGGTCCAGGCATGTGGGCACATCCTGACTCCATTATTGCGATCTTGGGCCAGCTCGTTGACGTCAGCCGACAGCGGGCTTCAGCCCGATGTCTGACGAAAATGGGTCACAGGAGTGCAGAACGGACTGCACTCCTGTGATCAATTACAGCCAAACGAGCCTGGAGTGTCTTTGGGGGGACCTGAGAAGAAGAGGATCAGGGCTTCTTTGTGCAACAGCATTGCACAGAGCAGGTAAGTATGATATGTTTGATTGTTTTTATTTATTTTTTAAATATATTTTAGGGGGTACAATCGCTTTAGGTTTAAAAAAACGATAAAAAAAATCAGCACAAGGGATGTTACTTACATTTAATGTGAACATGAGTTTAATTACCACCCTAATCAGCCACAGAACCTGTGTAATTAATATGTGTTCTGTTTAAAAGGGATGAGGGGGCAACCCTAGGCTGGGTGGATGAATGAAAGATCTGCCTCCTCCCTTCAAATAGCATTTTTCATTTGTGGAAGCTAAGAAAACCAGATGCCGCTGTCAGAATACAATGGCAAATGGGGGGGAATCCCTCCATCCACACTCTATTTGCTGGAGAAAAAAAAACAGTGTATGGACAGCTCAACGTACCGTGATCAGTAAATATACATATTAAAGCGGAGGTCCATCTAAGAAAAAATATTAAAAGCCAGCAGCTATAAATACTGCAGCTGCTGACTTTTAATATATGGACACTTACCTGTCCAGGGGCACCCGCGATTTCGTCAGCCAAAGCCAATCAGTCGCTCGGCTCTCGGCTTCTGCCCCACCACCCTTGGTAAGGGAATCAGGAAGTGAAGCCTTGCGGCTTCACTTCCTGGTTCCCTACTGCGCAAACGCAAGTCACGCTGCACATCCTCACTGGTCCCGGCTGTCTTCTGAGACCTGTGTATCTCCCAGAGGACAGTGTAGGCGCAGGAAGTGACGTAGGTCACCGAGGTGTTCTATGGCAGGAAGTGGGAGCAAATGCCTGTATTACACAGGTATCTGCTCCCTCCTCCCCCCTGAAAGGTGCCAAGTGTGACACCAGAGGGGAGGAGGATTCCAAAAAGTGGAAGTTCCATCTTTGGGCGGAACTCCACTATAAAGCGGGTTCCGGGCATCAATTTTTTTTTTTTTTGCAAGCTAAAATTAATCACATTAAATAGTCCCTGAAACACATTAATAGCTCCACAATCGTTCCAGAAATCATTGCAAACACTTGCCTTATATCCTCCAGCTCATGTTGTGGCCGTATCCATCATATGTGTGGGCATGTGAAGCCCAGTTCGTTTTTCTTCCTGGTTTTCAGGGAGAGGTGCATGCTGGGCGATTTTTAGGCACAGTAATGTCCAGAGACTGAATAAATGAACAACTATGCGTGTTTAATGTTCCATTGCAATTCAAATTGTATCACTCTCGATGTGAGCACATTTTACACACATACACGTTGAGCCCTCCACTACCTTCGGAATGCCGTGTGGCTCCCTCAGACATAGTTTGGCTTTGCAGTTCTCATTATAAAATAATCATTGGCAGGGCTAGAGACTTTTTTCTCCCAACGTGAGATTTACTGGCCATATTTTGTGACCTACCTTCCCTGAATGAACGATTCCGTGACCTACCAACCATTCTTCTACGAAGAGGATTACAGTGCTGCACAAGAAACAATATTATCCTTGGCCCTTGTGGGATGGTACAGTATTTTTGCTGGCTGGCAGTGGCAGCACTTTTCCTGGACGTGCCAACCCCCTTTGAGAAGAAGGCATTGTGCTGTAACATCTGATCCAGACTTTTCTGTTTCATATCCATTCAGTTCATAGGATTCGTCTCGGCCCTCTTTGTACGTGTTTTGTATGGGCCTGATCTCCTCTTTCACTGAACCAAGCACGGGATACAAAGAGAGAATTGGGAGCAGTTGGGACCATACAATAACCAGTCACTTAAAGGGGTAGTGTTGGTCTTTAACCATTTGTGTTGAAATGCAGCTCAATGTCTTGTGATATTCGGAGTTTATTAATCCTTTGCTAAATGTAATTAGCTGTGATTCGGCTTCTATAAATTTAAAGAAAGCCCTTGGAAACATTAAAACAACTGAACTAACAGCTTTAAGGGGTAGCTGACTGTATAAGCTGCCAGAACATACTCTTTTGGTTTTGACCCTCCAGTACGTTTAGGAGCACCCCTGAATAGTCTTGACTTTAGATTAGGCACATTCCAAATGGAGTGTCTGGTGGCTGAGCAACCTTCTCATCCTGTTGGTTACCCATTGCAGTTGTTCATTTAGTAGCCTATATGCTGCCATAGCTTCGCAAATGTATTATTTATTTGTCGAAAAGGGCATTTATATAGAGTGCACCCAGTGCCACTGTTCTAGTATTCCCCATTTGAAGGTATGGTCATTATTTATCTAAGCTGAAGGCTCCCTTAAAGTATTACTAAACACACAGGTCCAGATTCTCAAAGTGCTTACGACGGCACAACGCAATGTACGCCGTAAGAATCAGTTACGCATAGATATCCATTAGATCCGACAGGCGTAAGGCTCTTACGCTGTCAGATCTTAAATGCAATTTTCTTTTTGTCGCTAGGTGTCGCCTCCGTCGTTTTCCCCGTTGAGTATGCAAATTAGCAAAATACGCGAATTCCCGAACGTACGCGCGGTCGACGCAGTGAAGTTACGACGTTTACGTTAGATTTGCGCCGCGTAAAGTTGCCCCTGCTATATGAGGGGCAACCAATGTTAAGTATGGCCGTCGTTCCCGCGTCGAAATTTAAAAATTTACGTTGTTTGCGTAAGTCGTCCGTGAATGGGGCTGGACGCCATTTACGTTCACGTCGAAACCAATGACGTCCTTGCGACGTCATTTGGAGCAATGCACCCTGGGATTTTTTCCGGACGACGCATGCACATTACGTACGGCGCGGGAACGCGCTTAATTTAAATGCTCCACGCCCTCTACCTGGCTAATTTGAATTAGGCGGGCTTGAGCCGGTTGATTTACGCTACGCCGCCGCAACTTTACAGGCAAGTTCTTTGTGAATAAAGCACTTGCCTGTAAAACTTGCGGCGGGGTAACATAAAGCAGATACGTTACGCCCGCACAGTTTTACGCCCATATACGAGAATCTGGGCCTCTCTATTTAAAAGGGTTGTAAAGGTATTTTTTTTTCCCTAAATAGCTTCCTTTACCTTAGTACAGTCCTCCTTCACTTACCTCATCCTTCCATTTTGCTTTTAAATGTCCTTATTTCTTCTGAGAAATCCTCACTTCCTGTTCTTCTGTCTGTAACTCCACATAGTAATGCAAGGCTTTCTCCCTGGTGTGGAGTGTCGTGCTCGCCCCCTCACTTAGATTACGGGAGAGTCAGGACACCCACTAACACGCAGCTCCTTTCTCTATCTGCAATGTAGAGCGCGTCCTGTCTCTCCTGTAGTCCAAGGGAGGGGGCGAGCACGACACTCCACACCAGGGAGAAAGCCTTGCATTACTGCACTAAGGTAAAGGAAGCTATTTAGGAAAAAAAATGTACATTTACAACCCCTTTAAGTTATATTGTCCCCTGTCTTTCTGTTTATGGATGATGGCACTGTAATTATAAAAAAAAAAATCTAAGTACCTTTTTTCCTAATCAATATACATCTGTCACATGACCCAGCTCTTGTCCAACCTGTTTGCAGGGAAACATAAGCAGGAGGAGTTTCTAGTCCTCTGCTGCTGGTCACATGTTAAAAAAAAAACAAACAGCCTTTGGAGTAAAAATAAGTAATTAAAAGGGTTGTAAACCCTCACGTTTTTTCACCTCTATGCATTCTATGCATTGAGGTGAAAAACCTCTTGTAGTGCACCAGCCCCCCAGAGCCCCCCTTTTACTTACCTGAGCCCGATCGTCCCTGCTTCAGGGACGAGCACACCCGCTACAGTCGGTGTCTCGGGTCCTGATGGGATACATTGATAGCAGCACAGCCATTGGCTCCCGCTGCTGTCAATCAAATCCAATGACACGGGAGTCGGGGGCAAAGTCGAGTCCTGCTGTCTGTCAATGGACGCAGCAGCAGGATACAGGAGTGCGCCCGTACGGGTGCTATGAGGAAGGGCGCTTCTCTGATTGGGCACTCGAGAAGAGGGGAGCCAAGAGCGCCACTGAGGGACCCCAGAAGATTAGGATCAGTGCCCCTCTGTGCAAAACCAACTGCACGGAGGATGTAAGTCTGACATGTTGGTTATTTTTTTTTTTTTTAAACTGAACCTTTAGTTATCCTTTAATATCAATAAACTTTTTTAAATTGTCATACAAATATATATTTGAAAGCAAATCTTTACTATTTTTTGGCAATCACATGATGTGGATGAATTTCTGCCAATCACAGGCTGTGTCAAACACCTCCAGTCTGTGTCTTAGAACAACAGGGAGGTGATTCCTCCATCAGTCTAACTATCCTGCCCCTATTGTGTTTAGCTGGTTGGAGGGAACGGAGGAGGAAGGAGGGAGTTGGCTGTCATTTAACACTGTGTATACACCCCCATGTGTGACTCTATAGTCACATGGGCTGCTCAGATGTGATAGGGAGGAAATGCTCAGCATAGAAACTCATTTAAATCTGAGCATGTGCAGAGCTGCCGCCATTGCTCTGCAAAATCCCTAGCTGAATTGGGGACATGGAGAACAGCAGGATTAACCAAGTTTTTTGCAGAATACATAAAATAAATCGAATCTGACATTGAATGGTCATATTGTCCGTGTGGTGATCCAAAACATGAAAAAAAAAGTAGTATTAAAAACCCCAGTATAAAGGAGCGATAGACTTTGCCGTTTTTGTTATTTTTCCCCCATGATAAAGTGGCCACCATGTAAATATAATCCCAGAATAAAGAGAAACCAACACCAAAAGAAATGTTCATGGAGTTTCAAGTATTTTATAGATCCATTATTCATCGTGGGAAAGTGCCAATGCATGTCCAGGGTCAGACATGCCCGCCTCTTCTTGAGTGATATGCAAACACAGGATCTGGATGGGCTGAAAATGTATTGCCGAAGAATTCCAACATTCTTGGGCAATGTCAATGGGCTGTTTGAAAGTAGTAAAGTTGTGCAGCGTGGATGTACAGATAGTTGACAGATGATGTGCTCTTTCTAGAACAAGTAAAAAAAAAGATTATTATTATGAAGTCTTTTGGATTTGACAAATGATGTGGCATTGCCAAACTCGCTAGTTTGGGTATAAAGTGCCTGTAATTAAAAAAAACAAAACGTAACTGGTGTTGGAATAAATTGGTGAACCTCAGCTACCTTTTAAAGAGGTTGTAAACCCATATAAAAAAAAAACCTGCAAGACAAAAGGCATCTTGAGCTAGTATGCATCGCATACTAGCTCATTATGAAATACTTACCTTAGATCAAAGCTGTTGCAGTGGTTTCTGCACACTGATGTGCCTGGGGGCTCTGGCGCTGCGCTGACGTCACTCCCGCGAATGTGCATGGGAGACGTCACACCACAAGCCCTTTGGAAATGGCACGATCGAGCCGTTTCTTCAGGGCACATACGCCGACGATGAGGGCACAAGCGTATATGGTAAATATCTCCTAAACCGTGCATGTTTAGAAGATATTTACAGTACCTACCTATAGGCTTACCTGTAGGTACAAGTGGTATAATAGGGTTTACAACCACTTTAGGGGTTTGATTGGGTATAAGAGCTCCCCCAATGCCTTCAACACAATCCCTGAAAGACCAACAATGAGCCAAACATACTATACTATATACACCAAAGCTCGACAAATCCCGGGCGCAAGGTCGTAATTGCGACTAGAATTAGCAACCTGTCTCTGTGCGCACCCCCCTCGCGATCACGTCGGGCTGCGCCAGCCGGTAATTGAGGCCACGACTTTGCAGCCTCCTGCAGTCCTATGGTTCGTTCTGGAATCTGGCGCCCTCTTGTGGTGGCCGTTGGTATGAAAAGACAACCAGCAATGCTAATGGAGCTTCCCTGCCTGTTTCCATCGCCTTCCCTTTACTTAGAAGTTAAAACCCCCAAACATTATATATATTTTTTATTCCAACACCCTAGAGAATAAAATGGCGGTCTTTGCAATGCTTTCTGTCACACCGTATTTGCACAGCGGCCTCACTTTTTTGGGGAAAAATACACTTTTAAAAAAAAAAAGAAGACAACACTAAAGTTAGCCCAATTAATTTTATATTGTGAAAGATAATGTTACGCCGAGTAAATTGATACCCAACATGTCACGCTTCAAAATTGCGTCTGCTCGTGGAATGGTGACAAACTTTTACCCTTTAAAATCTCCATAGGCGATGTTTAAAAAATTCTACAGGTTGCATGTTTTGAGTTACAGAGGAGGTCTAGGGCTTGAATTATTGCTCTCGCTCCAGCAATCGCGGCGATACCTCACATGTGTGGTTTGAACACCGCTTTCATATGCTGGCGCTACTCACGATGGAACTTATAGTTCTGCAACAGCTGGAGGTCCGCTAATTGCATATCCCTACTATATACTATATAAACACATACTAAGTCCTCATGCACACTTGTTTATTGTAAAATTATTTTTCTACTGACAGGAGAAAATCTGCGTTAAAAGCTTACCTAAGCTGCATTTTGTTCAAACCAGTTTAGCAGCATTTGGTGTTTGGTCGTTTGTTTATTTCATTGTCCAGAATTTTAATTTATTTTGGCTGTTGAAATGAATAAATGCAAGTGGTTGTGGGCAGGGAAAGCTGTCCCCGCTGGGAGAAGACAGTGAGTATTGCTAGCAGTTATGACAGGTGCTAGCAAGTGAATCCGGCAGGCTGGATGTACCCAAGTTGTTTGATCGATCAACCTGGCACATTCAGCCTGCCCACACACATTGTTTGAATCTCAGTCGGTTCCTGCTGAAGCGGCCGAGATTTGAACCGTCTATGGCCGGCCCTAATTGTCTGCATCCAAGGACTGTACTCTATTTTAAAATTTGATAAGATGTGTGGGGGTGTTGGGGGTGTCAAAAGTACACTACATTGACATGTCAAATCGGCGGCTATTGTCGGCAATGGTACCGTCCGTATCGGTGTGACGCTGGCTACTTTTGGCGACTTTGGGGGCGATTTGCATGAGCCTGCACAGATGTCTGTCGGGGGGGATTGGGACTTTATATAAGGCAATGAATGGATAAGTTCACATGCCTCCATCCCTAATATATTTATTAAAAGAAGGTAAAGTCCCAACCAATCCCTTTCTTTTAATACAGATGTCTGTCAAATTGCCCCCGAAGACGGGCTGCATTCAGCTAAACCCGCCCTCAATGTCAACCTGGGCTTACTGATGCTTGCTTTTCATACTTACAATATTCAGCCCTGTCTGTGGTCATAAACGCCAGGAGATATAATTTTTCTTTCTTTCAGTAAAGGCAGGGCCCTATTACAGTTTTGCACTGCGGTTGTGCATTCATTTTGGTGACACGCAGTAATGCCACCAATGCATGTCGGTGTGATTCAGTGCTAGCCATTCTGAATGGCACCTCCACCGCAACTTGCTGATGACCACGTGTTTCAGTGCAGTGATGTAGGTTGCCATGCGTTGTGCTATTAAAAATCTACATGCACTATTTTTGATGTGTTTTGGTACATTAGGCTGCCTTAAAGGAGAAGTGCAGCTTTTTTGGCTGTACTTGTCCTGCGGATCACAGGAGTGCAGATCGGGGCAGAGCATAGAACCGGTAACTGATAGTCACCAGTTCCCTGCTCAGGGAGCACTGTGAGCCGCGCTCGGTTTCTCAGCCTAAGACCCCTTTCACACTGAGGTGGTTTTCAGGCGTTTTAGCGCTAGAAATAGCGCACGTAAATTATCTGAAAACTGCCTCCCATTAATTTCAGTGTGACTTTTCACACTGGAGCGGTGCGCTTGCGGGACATTAGGAGACGTCCTGCAAGCAGCATCTTTGGGGCGGTTTGGGAGTGCTGTACTTGGCGCTCCCAAAACGCCCTGCCCATTGAAATGAATAAGCAGCGCTTCCAATGTGCCTGAAAATCGTTTTGAAAGGGCCGCAACACGGCGCTTTCAACCCGCAACACGTCGCTTTCAACCCCTTCTTTGGGATTAAAAGCGCTCTGCTAGCTGACAAAAAACGCAGCTGAAACGAGCAGCGCTTTAGCGCTAACGTGGCCATGGCCCCAGTGTGAAAGGGGTCTTGGAGCCGGTGGGGGGTCAGATGCAGCATCGGACCGATGCTGTATCCACCTAGGTAAGTATAATAAAAAAAAATAAAAAAATCATATACTTATCTTTTAACTTAATGCACAAAAGGTGGTGCAGTAGTATAAGTGGGCCCTTAAGCCTCGTACACACAACCGGTTTTCCCGTCTGGAAAACTGCCATGAGAGCTTTTGGCCGGGAAAACCGGACGTGTGTATGCTCCATCGCAGTTTTCCCGACAGGAAAACTGCCTGAAAAAAAAAAGGGAACCAGCTCTCTTTTTTCCCAACGGTTTTTAACCTGGCAGTTTTCCTATGGAAAACACTGCAATGGAGTTTACACACGGATGGGATTCCCGACCAAAGCTCTCATGGCAGTTTTCCTTTGGAGGAAACGCGGTCGTGTGTAGGGGGAAAATGTTACCGAGCAGGTTCTCGGTTTTCCCCTTGACTTTTCACCGCCTGGAAACCCGTACGTGTGTACGAGACTTAACACTTACAGGTTATGTATCTCCCCCAGCCTGTGACTGAACTGTGACTGGAGAAGCAGCAGACTGATGAGCTCATCTCTCTGTCATTTTGTTGCTTCCTTCTGTCAACATGTTCCTTGCTAACAGCTGACTGGCTCTATGTGCTGCTTCTTTCTCTCCTAGTCTGAGCTTTGCTGTATAGGGAATTACAAGTGGATGATACCTCATCAAATCCAAGTACTTACACTAACTGTGTTTAAAAATAAATGTAAGAATGTAGAAATGTATACAGAGCAGCTTTGATCTGTGGTCTCTTATAATTGCCTGGAGTTTAGCTCCAAGAGGTAAATGCTGACAAAGACTACACATTTAAATTCTATTGTAGCTAACCACATGAAACTATTAGCAGCTCCTATTTTTATTGCTTAGAACTTTTTTTTTTATGTGTATGTAGGTGTGTGGACATTGCTAGACCTGCATTGCCTAATACATAAAGTACTGTGCCAATGGCAGGTTGGCTTCCTGCTGCATTCATGAGAACTATGGAGGATCATTCAGCTATGGATTAATTACAGAGAAAGCTGAGCTTATCCTACTTTCCACATCTCCATTACTAGATCTCGCCCGCAAACAGGTTAGAGATGTCCTGAAAGAAGCTTATCCTGTGCTTGCCTTTCATTCGGTTTTCTGCAGCCCTACGAGAGAAAAGTCCTCTCTCTCTCTATCTTTAGCTGATGCGAGGCTGCTAGAACTTTTGGCGGAGGTGATTGGGTGGAGCTGGCTTTCCTGGCATTGTAACACAGATTTTCCTGTTGTGATCCAATGTCAGCATTCTCGCATTAGCTATCCCGGCTTAGCAAAAGGATTCGTTGTGTTTCAGTAGCAGCGACCATCAAGGACCCCTGACCTGTCAGCCCTTGGTTGGTTGGTTCCCTTCTTGCACAATGCTCCAGCTAAAAGAAGTTTGGCGAGATCCATCGGTGAGTATTTAAGCTGAGATAGATCCACATCAAAGGGCCTTCTCAGATAACCGATACTGTGCCGTTTTCAGGCTTTCTAATGCCCCATTATAATTACAGTGCATGTTCTCTTTGATTTAAAGGTTAGTTTTCTCTTGTTGGATTATTATTAATTACAGCAGAGTGTGGGAGAGTAGGACAAGGCGGTAGGAACAGGTGGCCGTACTTGAGTTAGGGTCTGGTATACAAAGTACATGGTGGAGCCAACATTCAACCTTTATCAGTCGTTCCAGCTGACACTTTCATTAAATGTGACTCATGTACATCTATGATGTAAGGCTCAGTATCGCTTATGGTACATATATTTGCTGACGTGTTGATATAGCTAGTTTTATTTTATGTTTGTTTTAGTGAATTTCTGTAATTTGTATGGCAATTATCTGTTGCATGAGATTACAATGGAGTTAAATATACACCGGGGTACATAACTGCATACATACCTAGTTCCCAGAGCTTGGCTTTAATTATTTGGCTCATTACAAGTGTATCCCCTTCCCTTTGTTGGATTTATCATTTATTTTCTAATGAATGCAGCAGAGTGTGGGAATATTCCAGGTGTAGCAGGAAAGCTGGGACTCCAAGGTGGGAACGGTCAAGAGCTGTGATTGAAGGATTGGGACTTTCAAGTCCACAAGACTCCTATCACCAGATTAGAGCTGTGGTGTGGAGTGGCCCTTTAGATAACAGTGATTTTAAATATAGATTTCATAAGACATATATGAAAAATCTTTTGTTTTTCTTAAACTATACTTAAACTATACTTGAGAAAGTCAAGAACTATGACGGAAGCCTCGTACACACGCAGTTTTCTTGGCAAGAACCAGCAAGAAAGCTGCTGGTCAGTGTAGGCCCCTTTACTATGATGGTCCTCTTACATTGGTGGTCAGTGTAGGCCCTTTACATGTACAGTCAATGAAAAAGTGCCTCCCCACATTGGTGATCAGTATCCCCTTAAGCCTCGTACACATGCTCGGTTTTGTCGGCAAAAAACAGCAAGAAAACTGCTGGAAGAGCTTTCTTGCCGAGTAAACTGTGTGTGTGTACGAGGCTTTCAGGTTTCTCGTCAAGAAAACTGCCCAGAATCTCGATGAGAAAAATAGAGAACCTGCTCTCTATTTTCCTCGTCGTGATTCTCTGCAGTGTTTTCCTGCCGAGAATACTTACCTGTCGCCGTGAAAACCCGGCGACAGGTAAGGGCAGTGTAGGGTGCAGCAAGATGGCGGCGACGGCATCGAATGTGACGAGCGCATGCTCGTTGTACTCGATGACGTCACTGCTTTCTTGCCATTCAAAAGAACGGCGGTTCTTTTGAATGGAGTGCCTGTACACTCGCCCGGCAAGAGATTCTTGCCAAGAATCTCGTCAGGAAAAACAACGTTTTTTTTTTTCCTGACGAGATTCTGGCCCGTGTGTACAGAGCTTGAGTATCATGCATTTGGAGGCCACAAGAGATTAAATAAAAATCCAGAATTAAATCAACAGACTACAGCTATTGTGTAGAGTGGCCCTTTTAAATGATAGTGCTTTTAGCAACATAATTTCTAAGACCCAAATAAAAATGTACTGTTTTCTTAAAGGGGTTGTAATGTAAAGGTACATGTTTTTTCACCTTAATGCATTCTATGCATTAAGGTGAAAAAACATCCCCCATTTACTTACCTGACCCTTCGAAAGTCCCGCGCCGTGAACGCGCAGGCTTCTCGGTCGGCTTCTCGGCTCATTCATTGGTTGATTGAAAGCAGCGCAGCCATTGGCTCACGCTGCTGTCAATCATATCCAATTGACGCGGCGCGCCGGGGGCGGAGCCGAGTGATACAGTAAGGCGGCCATAGCCGCCGGCTGTATCACGGGAGCGTGCCCACAAGAACTTTCCACCATGCGAGAGAGCTCGCATGAAAGTGGAATGTTCTTGTGGGGGGGAGCCGAGACAGCCGCTGAGGGACCCCAGAAGACCAGGTTCGGGGCCACTCTGTGCAAAACGAGCTGCACAGTGAAGGTAAGTATAACATGTTATTTAAAAAAAAAAAAAAAAAATTCTCTTTAGTGATCCTTTAAACTAAAACTATACTTGGAATAGTCAAGAATTATGATTGAGGGATCATGCCTATAAAGTCCACCATCTTTAACGGTCAGATAGAGGAGATGCTCCGCCATCTCCTCTATCTGCTATTACAGCCTGGTTGTAGTAGCAACTATGACTTGAGCCCCATACACACTATTAGATTTTCTGCCGACCTTTGTCTTCAAAATTTGCCATAACCATGTAATGCAAGGGCCTGCCTGATTGCATACAAATTAAAAATCTTAAGCCCTGTACAGACGATCGGATATCTGATGGAATCTAATCCGATGGATTTTTCCGTCGGCTATCCGATGAAGCTGACTTTCATCAGTCTTGCCTACACACCATCAGTCAAAACGCAGTGACATACAACACTAAGATCGGGGCGAAAAAAATGAAGTTCAATGCTTCCAAGCATGCGTCGACTTGATTCTGAGCATATGTGGATTTTTGACCAATGGAGTTCCATACCGATGATCGGATTTTTCTATGGGTTTTTTTATCCATAGGAAAAATTTAAAACATGTTCTATTTTTTTACACCGATGGAAATAAAATCGATGGGGCCCACACACGATCAGTTTGTCCGATGAAAACAGTCCATCGATCTGTTTTCAGTGGAGAAACCGATCGTGTGTAGGCGGCTTTGGGGTTTGACTTCATATTATAGGGTTTTGGTAAATCTGAAGACGAAAATCTAATAGTGTGTATAGGGCCTATGTCTGAGTTCACACTATCTTCGCATGCAGCTCACAGCAGTGGTCTGGTGCATCCCCGTTCACCGTTTCAGGTCCAATTTCAGCCCGAATTTTTGGCTGAATTCGGACCTAAAGCAGACCAAAAGACGCACAGGGCTCCTGTGCAAATTCGCATTGGAGCCACAATGGAAGTATGTGAACCAGCTCCGTAGAGAGCCGGTCAACATCTCCTGCTATTGCGAATTAGATGTGGGAAACTACATCCAATTCGCAATAGTGTGAACCCAGCCTGAGGGATCATGTCTCTGGAGTCCACACATAAAAATCTAGACTTGTATCACTAGTCTGTAGCTATGTGTGAAGTGGCCCATTAAATAACAATGATTTTTACTATTTTGGTGTCAAATCTATAAATCATATATTTTTTGTTAAACTACACAGTACTTGGTACCCTAATGCCGCGTTTCCACTGAGTAGATTAGTTCGGTACGGTACACTATTTTGAGTGATTCCATTATGAAAGCCACCCATACAACGGAAATATACCGCACAATTGTGGGTCCTGCTTCAGATGTGGGGCCATAGAAAATGGTACGGTTCGGTTAGGGCGGAGCTACAATACATTCCACTATTTGGCAGACACGCTAGGCATTTTTTCTAAACCCTGTATGGCCCTTGACGGTCCGACTTGCAGTGGAAATGCTCACCTGAATAGGCCAGACCATTCTAACTCTTCCAAACTGCACCGACCCGAACTGTTCCGCTCAGTGGAAACGAGGCATAAGGTGCCTATTCTTACCTTTTGCCATGCTCCTCCATCTCCTCTATCTGCTACTACAGCCTGGTTCTTCCAAGTACAGAGAAACGTGACATTTTCCACCTAGCTTCCTAAAATTAGTCTCAGGCCCCATACACACGATAGAATCCATCCGCAGATAAATCCCAGCAAATGGGTTCCTGCGGATAGATCCTATGGTGTGTACACGCCAGCGGATCTGTTTCCGCGGAGAAATCTCCTCTGGGATGGATTCCAGCAGATCGGATATTTGCTGACATGCACAACAAATCCATCTGCTGGAATCCATACCAACGGATGGATCCGCTCGTCTGTACAGACTCACCGGATCCATCCGTCCAAAGGGATTCCCCGCACGCGTCGTAATGATTTGACGCATGCGTGGAATTCCTTATATGACAGCGTCGCGCCCGTCGCCGCGTCATAATCGCGGCGACGGCGCGACACGTCATCGCCAGAGGATTTCCGCGCGGATTTCAATGCGATCGTGTGTACACTCCATCGCATAGAAATCTGCGGAAATCTTTGAGAGGATTTATCCGTGGAAACGGTCCGCTGGACCGTATCCGCGGATAAATTCTCTCGTGTGTATGGGGCCTAATGGGCCAATCATTCAGGTCAAGCCCAACTATTCTCATACGGTTTTTATGACCCTACTGCTTTGTATCAGAGCAGTGGGCAAACACAAGTAAGGTAAAGCAAGAACCATAATGGGACCCCGTCAATAACCTAGAAAACAATAAAAAAGCTATTATACTAACCTCTCCGGAGGCCTATGTCTCCTATTCGCCCCCTCTTCCAGCTCTGCAGCTTCCATTAGACTTTTTAGAATTGAAAACTTCTTGGGCTGTTGGATACCCATGTTAAATCCTCCAACCCCTATATCACTACAGTACTTAGCAGTGACATAGAGGTTGGAGTATTGAACCACAGCATGGGGTAGGGGGGTTCAGACAAAAAACACTGTTGAATTTTGAATAATCTGATGGAGCTTGGATGACTGGAAAAGAGAAAGGGTAGAAAACATGAGCTGATGAAAACGTGAATAAAATACCATTTCTATTGCAGGGAACCTCTATTTGGATTTTGTTAGGTGACCAGCAGGTGTTTGCTACAAAGCCTGAGGGGGTCGGTTAAAGTAGAATAAAGCCTCATACACACGGTGGGACTTTTCCGTGGTTTTTTGTTTGAAGGGTGTTGGCCGTGAACTTGGTATGCATACACACAACAGGACTTTTTCAGCAAACTTTTCCAAAATCACGTGTTTTTTCTGCTCTTTTCTCCTTTTAACCGCCACCCTTTGGTCAACTTCTGCTATTGTTGGTTGATTTTAACATTGGTTCTGAGCATATGTATTTATACGTCGGACTAAGGTCCGATGGATTTCTGTACACACAGCAGAACTTTGCACAGTAGGACTTTTGTTGCCAAACAGTTTGTCCATTTGCAAACCGAAAAAGTTTGTCCGATGGTTCTGATTTTTTTGAAAACCTGCTAATTTTGAAGTTTGTTGTCAAAAAGTCAGATTGTGTGTATGGGCCTTTATCCTCACTTTAGGGAACTTCCTGTTTCACCTTTGGCACGGGACGTCCGTGCACTGATGTTTCTCCACCCCACCTCCTCAAGCCTTTTATGCAGAATAGAGATTGTGATTTTTTTTATATATATATATATATATATATATATTTATTAAAATAGAAATGAAAGGCAAAACATGTACTGTATATGTTTTAATGTTTTGCCTTTAATTTCTATTTTTAAATGCATGGGTTGTTTTATAAGGTAGGGTCCACATATGATTAAATGGAGGAATACTTTTCCCTGCATTTGTTATTATTGGTCTTGACCTATTATCAAGGTCTTTTGTAACAGTGTTACAGGTGAAATCTAGCATAGTTTGCCCATCCATGCAAACATAATGATGAGCTCTATCTGCATGGACAGGTCCAGTAGTTGGAACTCCTGCAAAGACTGCAAAATTAGAGTTGTATATTTATTAATGATGAATTCTAGGCAACAGATAAAAGAAATTGACAGACTACTAATGCTGTGCAATTATGTCCCTGACAGACACACCTACTTGATTTCAGAAAAAAAGATGATAGAACTTTAGTACTTAACATTAAAGGAACAATTGCAATGGAGAACATTTTGTTCCAGAGAACGGAATCTTAATTAATTACTTAAAGCCTGCATTTAATTAAAAATATTACTTACCATCAATGTGGTATATACCTTGAGAAGCCGTCTTAAACATTTGGGTGAAACCTTCCTCCTCTGATCCCACCCCACCGCTGTACTCTTCTGGTGCGGTGGGGGGGGGGGGTTAATAGAACTTATGCCTTGTTTCCACTGCACGGATCGGTTCGGGTCAGAAAGAATGGAGAGGTTAGAATGGGACCGGTCTATTCTGCAGAGCATTTCCACTGCAAATCGGACCATCCGGGACCATGCAAGGTTTAGAAAAAAAGCCTAGCACGTCCACCAATCAGTGAGATGTATTTGTAGGTCCGCCCTAATGGAACCGTTCCATTCTCTATGGCCCCACATCTGAAGCAGGACCCAGAATGGTCCCGTACGGTTCGCTTTTATGGCACGCTTTCATAATGGAAACACCCAAAAAAGCGTACCGAACCGTACCGAACCGATCCGCTCAGTGGAAACGAGGCATAAAAGAGCTGAGACAGGCCCTCATCAACAGTATCGGCCCCCTTCTTCATTTATAGAATGCATTAAAGGTAATAATTATTTTTTCCATAAATAGCATCCTTTACCTTAGTGCAGTCCTCCTTCACTTACCTCATCCTTCGATTTTGCTTTTAAATGTCCTTATTTCGTCTGAGAAATCCTCACTTCCTGTTCTTCTGTCTGTAACTACACACAGTAATGCGACACTTTCTCCCCGGTGTGGAGAAAGCCTCTTGAGGGGGTGAGCAGGAGTGTCAGGACGCCCACTAACACACAGCTCCTTTCTCTATCTGCAAAGTAGATAGTGTCCTGACCCTCCTGCTCACCCTCAAGAGGCTTTCTCCACACCAGGAAGAAAGCCTTGCATTACTGTGTGAAGTTACAGACAGAAGAACAGGAAGTGAGGATTTCTCAGAAGAAATAAGGACATTTAAAAGCAAAATCGAAGGATGAGGTAAGTGAAGGAGGACTGCACTAAGGTAAAGGAAGCTATTTAGGGAAAACTATGTTTACCCTTACAACCCCTTTAAGACCCCTTTTAACACTAAGACATTAAAACTAGCACCTGTAAAGCGCCTGAAAACTGCCTCTCAAGTGCTTTTTACACTGGGGTGGTGCGCTTGCAGGACAGGAAAAAAAGTCCCTGTAAGCTGCATCTTTGGGGCGTCCCTGCCCATTGGAATGACTGACCACCGCTTCTGAAGTGCCTAAAAAAGCGCCTAAAAAGCGCGTCGGAAGCACTGAATCCCGGACGCTTTTAACCCCTTTTTAAAAGGGTTAAAAGCGCCCCGCTACTGCCTGAAAAGCAGTGCCGTTATTACAGAACTTTACAGCTAATACCACCCAGTGTGAAAGTATCCGAAGATAATAATCCTTCTGCCTTTACAACCACTTTAGAAAAGTACAGCCGGAGCTAGTTTGGCTGTACTTCTCCTGTGGATCACAGAAGTGCAGTTCGTTCTGCACTCCTGTGACCCATTTTCAGCAGACAGTGGGCTATAGCCCGATGTCGGCTGATGTCAGAGCCGGTCCAGGCTCAGGCAAGATTGCGACAATGAAGTCGGGATCTCCCCTAATGCCTGGGCCAGCACCAGGCTCAGCCTCTCAACAAGCTGCTAAGAACCTAAGCCAGCCACTCCTGCCCCTCCACAGCCCAGTGAACGGGGGGGGGGGGGGGGTGGGGCAAATCAGAGAGCGGTGACTGACAGTCAGCAGCTCTTTGCTCAGGGAGCTCTGAGAACCGAGCAATTAGCGGTGTTTGATCGCTCGGTTCTCAGTGTTAGAGCCGGCAGGTGACAGATGCAGCATCGGGCACTACTCTTTTAATTGAACAAGCTAAAGTTAGAAACTGGTTACTATGCACGGCTGCACCAGCTTCTGTGTGCACCAGTTTTAGTAAATCTACCCCGCTATGTGGCTATTTACATACCTTTATTTATATCTTTACTTTATTTTAAGCAACTGTTAGAAGGGTTTGCACAAACCATATAAGACTGCCAGAGTTGCTTTGGAAGAAAGTGGGCAGGAGGGCTTTATAAGTGAGTGGGCAATGCCACTTTATCTATTCCAACTTTTGCCATGTTAACCCCTCTGATATGCAAGCGTCTGAATAATCTCAAGTAATCTAATCACCTGGTACTAATTATTTTGGTCAAAGGCAAAGAATATTGTAATAATAACTGCTATAAAAAGATGAAAAGGTAACACATCTCTATACACAAATCACTGTGGGGTCTAGGCCATTATACAATTACCAGGGAAAATAAACTACAGCACCTAAACTAAGAAATTGTTAATCTGTTTGGTTTTCGATTGAATTTATTTTTGTTTGAAAAAAAATGTGATGCTAAATTAGGGTAAAATAGATCTTTCCCTTTTTCCTTTTGCACAGCTGTGTTTATATCCATTAAAATAATTGCGGTCGGAAATGTCGCATTCACTAACAGGGACGTTGCACCATCACTTTAACTGTGTGGCAAAATCAAGTTTTAGATTACATTTTGAAATATTTTATTCTGCATTTATTCACTTTTGTTTAAACTGGCAATAGACAAGCATATCTACCCTGTGATTACGGAATCTGCCCACAGTTATTTTGTATGTTCTGTCTGTTTATACGGGTTGTCTCAATGTGCTCCATAACCCATAAGAATATTGGTGGTTTACCTGGCTTCTGACCATATCGGCCCTTTATTGTACACTCCTGTGTTTTTGCATTTATACTAGTGGTGCAACGGATCACTGTTGATCCGTGATCCGAATGGGTCACCCCCTTCGGATCGGCACGCTATGCGATCCGCGGATTGCCGCCGCGGCCATAGCATTAGGAAAGGCCACGGCTTCGGCCTAGCTCCGGAGCCGCGGCCATCTTGGTACACCCGACGGTGGCCCTCCTCTCTGTTTACACCCACAGAGGAGGAGGAGCTTGCGCTCGAAGGACACACACGCCGCTGTCTGAGGTCTGCACTGAGGGGTTACTGTCTAAGGTCTGCACTACTGGGGGGTTACTGTCTGAGGTCTGCACTACTGGGGGGTTACTGTCTGAGGTCTGCACTACTGGGGGGTTACTGTCTGAGGTCTGCACTACAGGGGGGTTACTGTCTGAGGTCTGCATTGGGGGGTTACCGTCTGAGGTCTTCACTACTGGGGGTTACCGTCTGAGGTCTGCACTGGGGGGTTACTGTCTGAGGTCTGCACTACTGGGGGGTTACTGTCTGAGGTCTGCACTACTGGGGGGTTACTGTCTGAGGTCTGCACTACTGGGGGGGGGGGTGTCTGTACTGAGGAGAGGGGGTCTGTACTGAGGGGGGGACCATAGTGGGTGGGGGGGTGACATTTTTTTTTTTTAGGCAACGGGTGACACCAACCCTAGTGACGCTATTACAGTGGGGGAGGGGGGATGTGGATATTACAGTGGGGGGCATGTGGATATTACAGTGGGGGAGGGAGATATGGATATTACCGTGTGGGGGATTTTTTTTTTTTTTTTGCTGATCCGAAATATTATCCGATCCGTGACTCCTGATCCGAGGAACGATCCGAACCGTGAGTTTTTTTGATTCGTTGCACCTCTGATTTATATGTAAGTTACTTGGAGGAGTTTGTGTATATTGGATTTTCTTTTTTACATTAAAACAGTATTAAACCCCAAAGAATTGGTAAGCTGCAATATAATAAATGCTTTTGGGGGGGGATAAGGTTCTCCTTTAACGTTGTGCTAAGCTTGGCTAATAAGCGTATGGAAGGCATCCAAAGGTGCCAGGCCTTACTTTTCAGGAATCAGCTATCCCTTTCATTACTTTGCAGCAGACTTCCAGTACAATGCTCTGAAAGTCAGTATTTGTATAGACTTAGGTACACTTCCAGCCTTGAGTGTTTGGACCTGGGCACTGTCCAAAGGATTATTGTAATGAGGACCTTGTGATGCCTACTAGCTTAGTTGGGACATCACTTCATTTTTTCCAGATGTAGTTTAAAATGTTTTCCCACTTTAGCAGTCAAATTTGAGAAAACCCCACTATACTATGTTTTTGTGTTCCCATTCACACAGCATATCTAAAAATATTTGAAAAATAATCTTTCTTGCCTAATAAGATGTTCCCTCATTAACATACAATTCATAAATCAAGTGTCTATATCTTTAACCCTTTGTTAGGGACAGTGTATAAAGCTAAAATCTAGTTTACAACTGGTGATGAGATCTGCCAGCACAGTATAAAAAGGTTTAAAGTGGATGTACGGTAAACAAATGTTTTATTTTTTT
The DNA here is from genome assembly GCF_905171775.1 of Rana temporaria. Classification (NCBI taxonomy): domain Eukaryota; kingdom Metazoa; phylum Chordata; class Amphibia; order Anura; family Ranidae; genus Rana; species Rana temporaria. Next base: position 403,429,337 of record NC_053490.1, read on the forward strand.
TGCTGTCACAATGTAGAGTTTATGATTTCCTATCATCTGTGTCCAGTCTTGCCACAAAGAGTTAATGCTCTTTCACGCGGGCGGACCGCATGTCCCTTTTTCATCCATCTGTGTACGGATGAAAAAGGGACATACATTGATCCCTATGAGATTGCGGGTGTCAGCGGATGAACATCCGCTGACACCCGATCTCATCCGGTTCCGCAATCCTCTGATTCTGCAGACGGAGGAAAACCCTATTTTTCCATGCGGATCGGATTGGGTGAACACGGAAAGACGGTCCATGTTCATCCGATCCCCCCCATAGGAGAGAGCAGAGATCTGACATGGCGGTCGGCGGTCCCGGAACAGTGTGCCGGGACCGCCCTGTCATCCGCCGGCTTAGCGGAAGTCATGTGGTTAATTTCCTGGATTTTGACTGGATGTTCGTGATCATAGCAGAATTTAGTGTAAGAAATACACAGGAGAAAATGCATGTTGACAAGGGGAGTGTAGAAGAGGGCAGGGAGTCTACTGACATCACGACTCCACCCACCGAGCTTCGGACAACAGATCCACCCACAGAATCTGCAGTTTGTCAGTTCTTATAACAGACAGAGGGGAGACATTTGACAGGTAAGGATACATGCAGGAGGCATCTATATCCTTATAGAAAAGCACTATGGCAGTAGTTTAGGAAGGATGAGAGTGGGTTTACATCCACTTTAAAGCTGAAGTTTAGTGTTTTTTTTTTAATATATATATTAAGCTTAGTACACAAGATCAGAAAATCAGACAAAAAATACCGCTTTCAAAGCAATTGTATTATAATCTGATCATTCTCTGACAATTTTTACTTTTTTAAATGTTTTTATTATTTTTCTGTAAATAGGAACATGCACAAAATATAAACTAGATAATTTGGCTGACAACGTGCAAATACACTTCTTCACTTCAGTTCTCTCTTTTACGATACATGCAACATTCTTTTCTCTTTTTTCCTTTGTGCCTCATTGGTAGAAAAGGTCTTCTGATGATTATTATATTTTTAGCTCTGTCTCCTAACAAGATTGTGTTTTGATCTATGTGAAAATCCCAGAGTAACTACAGATTTAGGTCATCCAGCCCCCCTCATAGCCAGCTAGTTCACTTTTATTTTTTTTTTATTTTTTTTTCAGTTTTATTTAATGGTATATTTATGCTACATTTTTTTAAAAATTTCTTGACAAAATGAATTTTATCGTATTACTATTTTATAGCCAGGTTTTATTCATAGTAATTTGTGCTTTAAAGGGACACTAAAGGCACATGTTTTTTCACCTTAATGCACCCTATGCATTAAGGTGAAATAACATCCGACAATACCGCCCCCCCCCCCCCCAGCCCCCCCGTTTTACTTACCTGAGCCCGTTCACCTGCGGCGCTTGCCCCCGACGTCCTCTTCGCCGCTCAGCCTGGTCGTTGATTGGCTAGAGTGGATGGATTGAATGCAGCGCAGCCATTGGCTCGCGCTGCTGTCAATCACATCCAATGACGCGGCACGTCGGGGGAGTGGGCCCCGAGTGATACAGTGAGTGGCTCTAGCCGCCAGCTGTATCACGGGAGCGCGCCCACAAGAACTTGCCATTATGCGAGCTCGCTCACATGAAGGTGGAAAGTTCTTGTGGGCAGGACCAGAGACAGCCGCCGAGAGACCCCAGAAGACGTAAAAAAATCTCTTTATAACCCCTTTAATAATCATTTACAATTATGTGTTAGAATTAAGTTTTACTCCTTGCAGACTATACAGTGAATAGTAAATACATGTTTCTACATACTTATGCCGCGTACACACGGCCGGAAATTCCGACAACAAATGTTCGAATTAAGCTTGTTGTCGGAAAATCCGACCGCGTGTATGCTCCATCAGACATTTGCTGTCGGAATTTCCGACAACAAAAATTTGAGAGCTGGTTCTCAAATTCCGATCGTGTGTAGCCAATTGCGATGCACAATATTCCACGTATGCTCTGAATCAAGAACGAGATGGAAGCGCTCAGTCTGGTAAAACTAGCGTTTGTAATGGAGATAGCACATTCGCCACGCTGTAACGAACTAAAAAGCACACAGCTGAAAAGCGCGAATCATCTCACCAAACTACTTACACGACTGGTATTGAACGTCCCTTTAATAGTGGTGTTGTGCGTTTTGTACGTCACCGCGTTCTTGGTGTTCCGAATTTCCGTCAAAATTTGTGCGATTGTGTGTAAGCAAGACAAGTTTGAGCCAACATCCGTTGGAAAAAAATCCACGGTTTTGTTGTCGGAATTTCCGATCGGCTAATTTCCGATCGGAATTTTCGATCATTTCACACTGGTGCGGTGCAGTTCTCCAGCATCGCAGGTACCTGCAGTTTTTGTGCGGTTTAGCTGCACTTTGCCATATACTTCTAGTATATCCCTCGCCGTTGGTGCAACTTTTTATTTCGGCAGTGCATATGTCTATAAGCATCTTCATGAAAACTCAGGGTTTGCAAACCTGGGGCACTCTATTATGCAAACTGGCGAGCCCCTTTAGGCACCTTACTATCGGTCAATTGGGCTGCCTATTGCAGGGTTGCAAGGGAGCAGACCAGCATTTTATTTTACAAGTAAACCTTGTTTAATAGGGCTCCCTTTAAAATGCGTGAAAACACAAAGGGTGACGGAACCCTTAGTAACCCCAAGTAATTTGCGAGGGGGGGGCACCCCTCTCTAGCCGTCTTTCTTGTTCTTTCTCTTCCCTTTTCTTTATTCCTCCACCTCTTTTCCTCTCCCTCCCATGTATTATCTATGTTTATTCCTTCTCTTACTCCTTGGTGAGGGGTGGGGGGGAATCGGATGAGTGGCAGTGCTGGTGGTGAGTTCTGATCAGCCAACTTAGGTGCTCTTGACAAAGGTCATCTGCTGATCTGAGAACTGTAGTGGGGACTTTTAATGGGAACTATAATCACAGGTAGTGTTACTCACTGTGTCTTCAGCTTCACTGTGTGCCAGACTTTGTGGTGACACCTCTACCGAAATCTGGAGATGGGGTCTCCTCCAGCCCCTCCCACTTCACATTCCTCCCCAGTCAGCTGACCTCAGGTCCCTGCATCTCCAGCCATGCCGTGAACTGAATGGGCAGCTGCAAAGAGGCTGAGTGGGTGGCCACGGGCTCCAGGGACAGCCCTGCTTTGTGACCGCAAAAGGGCTGGGAGGGATGTGCGGGCTTCAGGAACAGTCCAGGATTTGGTGACCCCTGGCAAATCTTAATTTGACCCCCGAGGGGGTCTCGACCCCCAGGTTGAGAACCACTGTTCTATATCTTCTGATGACCTCATTTAAATTTTTAATGGAGAATCCAAGCATGTGGTGTATAAAGATAGATGTATTGTTATAAACTGCTGTTCTTACCAGTTGTTGGCAGGAATGCAAGTTCATACTCTAGCCCTGGATGTCTGTTGTGGCAGAACAGCTTTTTCATTGTCCGTGACACCACGGTTAACAAAGTACAGGGCTTAGGGGTATGACAACATCAGCATTCATGAAAATTTTGTTTGACATTTCATATGTTCTTAGGACTTTAGGCCAAGGTTGTAGTGGGGCTGAGCAGATGAACTGACATAAAGAGTTTTGTATGATAATTCACGTCTGTGAGTTGGCAGAAGCCCTGAGTAGTAAGATTAGGTCGGAAGATCCAGGACATCTTATCTTATAGCCATAACGGATGTTTTTATTTTAGGAAATTCTTCTTTATAAAATGAATAATCTGAAGCTGAGCTCCAGACAAATGTAAAAAACACAATTTGAAGAGTAACCACTTTTGTTGAGAAAAAAACATTCCCCTCTGGGTGATCAATGTACTTTGTTTCACCTTTTGTTATATTGACGAAATAGCTGGTTGTTCGTAGCCGTACAGAACTTCAAATCCTTTTGGCGGAAAGGACAGTTCACATATGTGTTTTTCACATGTATATTTAAAGAGGAACTTCACTCCCCACCCCTTACCTTTTTTGAGGTGTAATCCACCAATACCATATTTGCATGCCCAGTGATCCAGTGGTGTCTTGTAGGAAGCCACCCTGTTGCTGTATGCCAGGTCCCACACCGCCATCCTCTTCTGTGACGTCATGAGGAAGCTGGCTGATTCTTCCAGTCTTGCAGCCAGTCTCCTGATGATGGGAATGTGTTATAGCGCACCATCAGAAGGCCCTCCTACAAGTAACAGGCAGAGAAAGCCTGCCTTCCTGATGATGTGGAGCGAAACATGTGCAAGGAAATAACCATCAGCCTCTTGGGATGCTTGACATGGGTATCCCAGGAGGCTGTAGGCAAAAGATGCCTCAAAAAAGTAAAAGCAATGTTAACGATTTTGAGAGAAGAGGCGGGATGGGATTAAATGAGATGGCAGCAGGTGGCAGGGGAAGATAGAGATCCGCTTCAGTTGTTGCTTGGTGCTCACCTTAGGCTGCATTCACACTTGCGCAGAGCGACCTTCAGGCATTTTTATTTGAGGGTTTTTAAGCGTTTTACAGGCGTATTGTGTATTGCAAGCATTTTCGAAGCATATTAAAGCGTTTTACAACCTCAGATGTTTTTGTTTCGCCAATAGAAAGCACTAGACGTAGGAGAGGTGGAGGAGATTAGGGGTAGAGAGCTGCTGTTTGAGCAGAAAAGGCATTTTCAGGCATTCCCATTGAAGTTTATGGCGACCAGTCTGCCTGTAATCTGTCCAAAAAAAAGAGCTCATGTACTTTGAGTGACAGGCATTTTTCTTTAGGCGATAGAACGCTCAGATGTGAACAGGGGCCATTGAAATTAATGGGATTTGACTTGTTTTGGAGCTACAAGTTTCAAGCAAAATATCACTTAGATGTGAACAGGACCTTAAAGCGGCGTTCCACCCATAAAAGGAACTTTACATAAATCCACAGCATTCTTCTCAGCAACATTTGGAATTGTTTTTTTTATTTCTTTTTTTTTTACTCACGCTGTAACTGCTGTTGCTATGGCGTCCCTTCTATTCTGAAACTTCCAGTTTGTGGCGATTGATGTAATTTCCCTTGGCGCCTGTGCTGGGAGATGGGTGTCATCCTTCCCAAGGAGTCAGTGGGCAGCGCCGATGGGCCAGCATTGCGTTATTTAGAAACCGGAAACGATGCAAGCAAAGGCCACTACAAATCCGAATATGCAACCGAAGTTGACATTGCTTCGTGGCCATCTTGGTACACCCACACTTATCCGCAGTAAGCCTAGGGTTTAGAAGTCGACAAGCAGACATCTTTATACACCCACCGGAGTCTTGCTTTTCACAGTTATTTTTAGCAATAAACTCAGCTTACATAGTGAAATAGAGTATATATAAGCTGAGTTTACTGTTAAAAATAACTGTGAAAAGCAAGACTCCGGTGGGTTTATAAAGATGTCCGCTTGCTAACTTCTAACTTTACTCCAGACAATTGCGGGTGTACCAAGATGGCTGCCACACAACTTCACTTTGGTTGCAAATTCTGATTGGCATCCAGCATCACCATATGCCGAAAGAGACTGCTAGTGGGCTTCACATGCACACATCAGCAAAGGAAGCGCTCTGCACATCAGGAATAAACAGTAAATCAGTTTAAAAACTGGGAATTGAGTGGCGATATGTTAAATGGCATGTATTTAATGCTTTAAAATAGTGTAAAAAAAACGAATTACTTAAAAAAAGAAAAATTCTCGAGGGAACTATGCTTTAGTCCCCTTTCACATTTATACGACTTGTCGCATGGTTTTGGACTGCAAAATCGCATGACAAGTCATTTTCCATGATTTTCAATGACTTCTATTCATATTGGCACAAATCCCTGCACTACTTTGGTCCAACGTCCATGCGAGTTGATGTCCATAGACCTCAATGTTAAACCCTCAAGTAGCATGCAAATAGTACCTGAATAATATAGTCACGATTTCAGATCGATTTCAGTACGACTTTGTAAGCACAAGCAGCTTTTTGACCCTTGTCCCACCCAATCCTTTCAACATAGTAGCCCCTCCCAAGCACATTTTTCTAGCACACATTCACTTCCTGGTTATTCCCTCAGAAGCAATGTGCTCCAAACAGCCCAAAAAAAGAGATGTCCTTGTCCTCCGCTTCTCCTCCTCTTCTTCCTCATGCACTGCTACTGCTGCAGCAGCAATGACAACTGCTGTGGCAATATATTGAGTAGCAAACATTTTTTGTCACACCACACCACACCACAACAACCAGGAAGCAAACAGGAACTGGAAACAACTATGGCAGGAAAAGGAATTACCTCACACCATGTATGTTTTCATTGGTTAATGCCAAAGTTGTGGCAAAGTGGTACTGATCCAAAATCGTGGTAAAATTGTGGCAAAACCACGGCCGCAAAATCGCGATAGTCGCACAACTTTGAAGTCGTACAAGTGTGAAAGGGGCCTTAAACTTATACAAATCTTGAACTATGCGGCTTCAAACTACGTGCTACTGGCTTTTGCATTATCAACAACAATTAGTTAAAATAAAGAAACCTGTTTCCTGTGCTACATAGAGTTGCCTCCATACATTTTTAAATTAATAAACATATGCTAGGCCGTGATTTATTGAAATGTTTCTTCGCCCGAGGCTTATGGAAGACTGAAAAAAAAAATCTGTTTCTATAAAAAAACACACTAATTGAATTGTACTGAAGTCATTTCGTAGACGGGGTTTGATTCCCAAGCTACTGCTAATGAGTAGAAGCCCTAATGACCCATAGATTTGTTGCATCCTCAATTTTTGTTTTGTGTTCTCCATGATTCACTGCACATTCAAAGAGAGTTCACCGATTTCACAGCGTTACAGTGTTGCAGCTGTGCTGGCTAAAGCTGTCCATGGCCCTGGACAACAAAGCTCGAGTATGTGGTACATCTCAGCCAGTGTGAAGCATTATTTTTGCTTCTGCTTCACCGACCTGTCTACCCGAGGCAGCAGTGAGCCCATGACGAGAGCAGAGGCAGGGAAGAGCAGCGTAGGGCGACTCGACAAAGCCATTCCTCTCGCTCGGACTGGAAAGTGGAGCAGGAATTGCAGCATCAGTAATTCCAAGTTACGCTTGTGAGACAGCTTTTCACAGCAAGTTAGACTTCTTAAGTGTTCACGTTAGACTGGAGATGACTGAAGACGATCCAGGTGTGATTTGGACAGATAGCAAGTCTTTTTATAGGGGTATTTTCCTGCATAACTTAGCAGATATTTTTCCACCCAGCATTGCTTTTCTTGTGTCTGACAAACGAGATATGTCAGTCCTGTCTTCACTTTGCGTTACTAGACAAATCTATGTGGAAGAATACATACAACATCCCTTTTTAACCTGATAGTGTCTAAAATCAACCCTTCGGATCTGTACAAAGTTTGCATGCAACAATAAATGATTTGGTTATACCCACCCACTTTTTTCAGGTATTTTTTTTATACACCCTAACTCTTAATTATAAGTAGACAACAGTGCATTTGCAACAACTTGGGGCCATTGTTTATTCCCAATTAGCTTGGCGAAAATGTGTGAACAATAAGAAAGTTAATTGCCAGTGAAGCGAGTGTCTACATCGGGTATCTTGCAGACCTAATCAAAACAAATGTCATTGTATCGCTAATATTAAAGTTGACAACCCCCCATGGTTGATCCCTCCCGCCTAATCAAACTTTGCATTTTTGCTTCTAGATAGCTGATCAGCTTCCCTGGATTTCGCTGACGACACAGGAAAGCTTTGCCTGAAGATGGAAACACTGGAGTCTGAACTGACCTGCCCTATCTGTCTGGAGCTGTTTGAGGACCCACTGCTGCTGCCTTGCGCTCACAGCCTCTGTTTCAACTGTGCGCATCGCATCCTGGTCTCCCACTGTGCCAACAACGAATCCGTAGAATCTATTAACGCCTTCCAGTGCCCCACCTGCCGTTATGTCATCACACTCAGCAAGCGTGGCTTAGAAGGACTCAAGCGGAACGTGACTCTGCAGAACATCATCGACAGATTTCAGAAAGCATCTGTGAGCGGGCCTAATTCCCCTAGCGAGACGCGCCGTGAGCGGGCATACGATACCAACAACAGTATGACATCTTGCGAGAAAGTACTCTGCCAGTTCTGTGACCAGGACCAGGCACGAGAGGCCATAAAAACATGTGTGACCTGTGAAGTGTCCTACTGTGATGACTGCTTGAAGGCAACTCACCCTAATAAGAAACCTTTTACAGGTCATCGTTTAATCGAACCTATCCCTGACTCGCACATCAGAGGATTAATGTGTCTGGAGCATGATGATGAAAAAGTGAACATGTACTGTGTGACAGATGACCAACTAATATGTGCCTTGTGTAAACTGGTTGGCCGGCATCGGGATCATCAAGTGGCTGCTCTTGCTGACCGATACGACAAGTTGAAGGTAAGCACATCATCAACTGATATCTGTTGGCCACTTTATAATCCTACAATGGACATTATACACATACGGGTTTGATAGGTAAAAACCAACAGCAGTAGTTGTAAGTACCTTCCAAAAACCAATCAGAACTCGGCTTTTCTTAATCTGCCCACTCCAAACTGGTGAAAACTGATTTCCGATTGGTTGCCTTGTGGTTTTATATAATTTATTTTACTGTTTTGTTTTAAAATAATCCCATTAACGCCAGTCAAATGTCAATACCATCCGATGTAATGTAGGAATTTCGTACAGTACTGTACTAGCATGTTTTATAACATCAGATCTAACCAAATTCATTTTCATTTGGCTTGTGCATTTTATAAAGATTAACATTTTAAGCTGGCTTTCAACAAAATAAATGAATGCTAAGTAGAATATAATGATAAGGTCACATCAGTCCAGCGTTCTCTCGAACTGTAGAGGTAATTAGCATGGACTTTGTCAGTGTTTATCATAGGAATTAAAATAACAGATTACCAATATATCCCTGTATAATTTTCAGGTTAAAAAAACTGTTTATAAATATTTTTTTTTTATGTCTTTTTGATGGACATACATGACTTTTCCCCAAATACATTTTTCTTTGTTGTGTTAGAAGAACACACGTATTGCTTTTTGTTTTACTGTACTCAATCATTCCTGCACATACAGGTGGAACCATATAATCACACCATCAAAGATTTGTTAAAATCTACCAATTCTTTGTATTTAAAATAAAGCCATATTTTCTTGCAGAGCCATTACCAGAAATTACAGAAACACGTCTTTTGTTCCATAAATAATCCCCGGGATATTGTTGGTATTTTGGCGCCAAGCTCTGTTAATTACTTACTCCTCTAGTGTTGCTAATTATTTTAATAGTAGATCATCCTTCACTAGGCTGGAAACAAAGACAGCCTGTGTAATCTCCCTTCTTTTAGCAGAGATGGAAAGTAAACTCTTTTTGGTTTCTTTATTTTTAGTTGAAATACCATGGCACTCAGCTGATTGGAATATGCAGCGATTGAGCGAGGGCGGAATGTATGCGCTACTTGCTGGCCAGTCCTTATTCTGACAAGTTCTAATCCATTCTGTACATGGATGCAACTGTTGTCATAAATTATACATTCACACCCATCAAGACTAGAATTAGTTGAAGTGTACATAGTCTCATTTACACTGCTTCATATAGGATTAGTAAAACATATGTTGCTAATTTTTTAGAACGCAAATGGCCTCCCACGCCTTGGAATAAATAAATGTGGTAATTATGTAGATTTATTTTTTTAACTTCGTCTTTTGAACAAAAAAATAACTATTGGTGAGAGTACTGCAGTTCTTTCTTTTTTTTTTCACATTGACCGAAATTCCCTTGACCGGTAGGAGGCCACTATGTGACATCTATGTAGGGGGGTTAGATGAATGGATAGTACAACATTTTTGCATCTTTTCAAGTAGTTCGAACTCCTCATAGCCATTTAGTAGCTCTAATCATTACACAGTCCTGCCTTAAGCAGAAATATGCCAGGTTTTGGCCATCATACTTCCGGTTCCATAGGGAGGGCATCAAATGCTATTTTTGAACCTCATTGGAGCTTAAAACTACGTAATAATGGTTTATTTTACGAATTAAATAGAAAAAGAGATTTCAGTTTAATAAGTTCCAGTGTGCCACATATTCAGTTCACATTGGTCCCAGGACAGAAAACCTACCAATTACATATATTGGTACTCATAAAGCACTGCTATCTAAATGGCCCGTTGCAGCGGATTCCACCAGCAAGATCTTGCTAAAATCCAAAAATGCATTCCCAGTCATTGTACAACAGAGTACTGGTGGAGAGAATTGTAAGTAAATAAAATGATCAGACACAAGTGGAGGATGTAAATTTAAAGGGGTTGTAAAGGAAATTTTTTTTTTTCATAATAAGCATCCTTTACCTGCAGACATTCCTCTTTTCACTTCCTCATTGTTCGTTTTTGCACAGAAGTTGCTCTATTTCTTCTCTGTTCTGTTCACGTCCCGCTTGTCTGATTTTACTGACCACCGTGACGTGAGGGTTTACTGCGGTGGTTAGTAATGTGCTCACCCCCTCCTGGGAACTACATCTGTGCGGCAGGACGCTCTCTACATGTTAGAGACCTCAAGGAGGTGTGAATTACTGGGCGTGCCACAATTCATACTGGGAAATGTAGTTCCTACATGAACGAAGGATGCAAACCAGGAAGTGAATGAGAGAACAGAAACTAGAATGCTGGAGGTGATATAGATGAAGGAATTTGATAGGTATTTACTCGTTTTTTAACAGAATCATTACACTATTCTGTCTTTCTACCTTGCAGACATTAATTTTAGGCAAAAATAGTTTTTTCCTTTACAACTCCTTTAAGCTTGAAACTATTTAAAAAAAATAATAATGAAGTTCACATTATTTAAGTTTCTTTAAATTTGAGAAATTTTGAAGTTGACGTACTAAAGGCAAGTAGGCTGTTCACTTTGCAAGGGAAGTTGCATTTTACATGGGAATTTGCCCCAGAGCTTAGTGAGTGAGGCAAAGCTCTGGTGACTGTCGCCATGCAATCATGTGCAAGCAAAAATGCTGTTTTTAATTTTTATTTTGCTTGCACGTGATTGGGTATTCTTTGCAAAGTGAAATTTCAGCACATTTACTAAGCTGTGTTGCAAATTTTATTGCAAAGTGAAAAGGCTATTGTGTTTTGAAAATCTTCCCTATTATGTCACCTTGCCGTTGCTTTTGTTGTGCAAAGTTCCTGCAGTTTTTACATTTAATTATTCTTATAAATCAACTCTTATAGACATGGGTACAGATGAATAAATAAAAGGTATTTTTAAAAATCAATGGTAACACTGAGTTAAAAAATATACACTCAGAGCTTAAAACCCTTTTCTTAAAAATGACAACAAAGACATAGTTAGAAATGCTTAGTAGTGTCAATCTAAAAGCAGATACTTAGAGATAATTGTAGGCTTTTTATTCTTTGCATACCTTATTTTTATTTTTCTCCGCATTTTTCTCACGGTTGCTATTTTTACTATAAGTAGAATGAATCCATCTCTGTTTACTTTCTGGAACGTTGGGTCTGCCTCCTGGAATATGGGATAGTACAAATCATCTGAAGGTAAAGGCACTGGTGATGTAGCCTTCCCAGGATGCATCTCTGAGGCCCTGGTTATATCACCAGTGCCTCACTCTACCAGAAAATGGTATAACAGTATTTGTAGGTGAAAGCAAAAAAAATGTTTGTTTAACCAGTGAATGTAAGAGCTATATGCTGATGTGATTTATAGTGGAAGGGGGGAGGTCTGCTTTAACTATTTGGTCCGTTATTAAAGTAAATCAAAAACAGTTTTTTTTTTTCATTTTGAATAGGGCAGGACATGAATAAATCCCCTGTCTTATTTTCTTTGCCATCTGTGTCCCATTTCTTTTCTTGACCAGTACTTCTTCTCCCTCAAATATCCTCTTAAGCTGGCCATACGCCATACAATTTTCTTATTCAATTTCCTTTAGATTTACCTTCAACTATGTAGTACAAGAGCCTGCCTAATTGCATACAAATTAAAAGTGTTTAGGTTTGACCTCCTATTATATGGTTTTGGTAAATCTAAAGGAAAGTTGTACAAGAAAATTGTATAATGTATGGCCAGCCTTATGCCACGTACACACGATCCGAAAATCGAACGACAGATCGTCTGACTTTTTTCGTTTACTAGTCGGAAGCAGAAACTGAATAGGTTAATAAAGTCCCAAAAATTCTCGTACGACAGAAAAAAAAAACGGAAGTGATGTCATGTGTTGTAATGTATTTGTGTTGTATTTTCGGATGACAACTGTACTGACTAAACAAAAATCTAGAATCTGGTATCGTACAAGGAAAATATTTGTGCATGTCCGATAAAATAATATCAAATTAACTGTCATGATCGGCTCACGGAAGCCCTGTACTAACAATCCGATTATCGTACGATTCTTCCTCGGATGTAATTTTTCGTACAATATTCGGATTGTGTGTACGTGCCATTTTGGACTATTGCAACTGTAAAGTCCCCTCTGACTGACATTTTCCATCGGAAATTACGACTGTGTATATGCCCCATCGGAGTAATTCCGATGAATTCAATCGGAGTTTAGATGGAGAACATGTTCTCTTTTACTCCAATGGATCACCCCAGCAAGGGCGCAGTCAATAATAAAACCTGACAGCGGTTCTAATCCTTACCTAGTTAATCGAAAATGAAAATATTAAAATAGTTTGGGCTTTATGGGACGTACAGACGACCGAACATGTCTGCTGAAACTGGTCCACGGACCAGTTTCAGCAGACATTTTCGGTCGTGTGTAGGCCCGAGCGTGCAGGATTCCAGCAAACATTTGCCCGCCGGGCCTTTTCCCAGCGGGCAAATATTCCTGGACTTGTTTTAAAACAGTCCGCTGGAATCCTGCCCGCTTGGACATGTTCGGTCGTCTGTACAGACCTACCGTACATGTCCGAGCGTCCGCCATCCCTCGCATGCGTCAAATGACTTTGACGCATGCGTGGAAGCATTTAACTGGCAGGCCCGCCCACGTCGCCGCGTCATCGTCACGGCGACGGCGCGGACACGCCCCGCGTATTGTTTGCGCGCGGATTTCTGTACGATGGTTAGTACAGCCATCGTACAGAAATCCCCGGGCAGACATGTACGGTGAAAACGGTCAGGCGGACCAGTTTCATCGTACATGTTTGCCCGTGTGTACGCGGCCTTAGATATACCTTTAAGTAAAATCAGGAATCAAACAGTCATCAATCCAGCCAAGCTCAATTATTATGACCTCCAGTCGAATGATTCTCTATTACCTGTTATATGTAATAATTCTTAGATATTTCTTGGGTTTTAAGCTTGGTCAGGCATAAGGTGCTCCTCTTAATTGTTTAGTATATGACATTGTGGTGCTTTATAAGTCACCTAAAGTAATAATAGTTATTTGGAAATCATTATTAACTGAGCTCATTGCAGTAACCTAAAATAAAATTAGTGTATGGCCAGCTTAAAGTGGTTCTTCTGTCTGGAAAAAAATAAAATAAAAGTCAGCAGCTACAAATACTGCAGCTGCTGACTTTTAATAAAAGGACAAGTAACTGTCCAGGGATCCAGTGCTTTCCTCAACTAGGCCGATTCTTCTCCAGTCTTTGGGTCTCTAGCATCAGCATCTTTAGCGTGGGAAGCCAGCTACCTTGTGACTTCACAGCCGTGTTCCCACTGTGCATGCGCGAGCCGCGCTGCCCTTTGTGAATTGTCTCGCAGCCGTCTGTGATCTGCAAACTTCTTCGTGTCCCAAGAGGCTTTAAATATGCCTGCATTTTTGTGGTCGATAGATTATCGTTACTAGCACATTGCTAAAGTGTTATTCTCACACCATGGTTCCATTTATCCTCTTCTTCCTCACTCTACACCAGTGGTCTCCAAACTTTAAGCAAATGGCCAATTTACTGTCCTTCATCATCCTTTAGGGGGGCAAACTATGACTAGTGGGTGAAGAAAATGCCCCGGCGTCAGTACCCCATCATTGGTTTTAATCAAAAGAATAGGTGCCCCATTAATATTTAAGTAGGGGGACTAGTGCCCTATCCTTGGTGTCAGTTGGGGGAATAGTGCCCCAAGGGCCAGATAAAGGCAAGCAAAGGGACACATCCAGCCCTCGGGCCACAGTTTGGAGATCACTGCTCTACACAATGAAGCCTGGTGTATGGCTTGGGGACTCAGCCATTGATTTTAGCGGTTCTGTATAAATATCTAAAATGCAACATTGGCAGAACAGTGAGCAAAGGACACTACAAGAGGAGCCTCTAGATCTAGATCCGCAAGTACATCGAACACTCCCTTCCGCCCAGACTGACAATGCTGTTGTCTAAAGGCGCCTCTTGTGCTCGTTCATCCAGAGTGGGGGCACTTTTATACAGGAGGTGTGTCACAGGCCAGATCACCAGGTGAAAACAGAGGGGGGAAAAGCCTAAAAATGAAAACTTATGCCTTGTACACACGATCGGAATTTCCAAAGGAAAAAGTCAGATGGAATTTTTTTTACTGGATATTCTGACCGTGTGTGCCCCATCTGAGTTTTTCCATCTGAAATTCCGGCGGACTTAGTAAGAGAACGTGTTCTCTTTTTTTTCCGATGAAAAAAATGTATATCGGAAATTCTGTTCCTCTGTATGGAACTCTGACGGAGAAAAACCACGCATGCTCAGAATCAAGTCGATGCATGCTCGGAAGCATTGAACTTTATTTTTCTCGGCTCGTCTTAGTGTTGTACGTCACCGCGTTTTGGACGGTCAGAATTTGGTGTGACAGTATGTATGCAAGACAGCGTGAACGGTATTTCGTCAGAAAAATTTGTCAGAGTTTATCCCCATGAAAATTCCGATCGTGTGCACGGGGCATAATGCAGCCACCACGTCTAATGATTGGGTAAGCTGCAATATGTTTTATTTTTGGGTTTAGGTTAAATACTTTAATGCAACTCCTTTCAGACAGTAGAGATGACTATGTAATTGCACTCTTACCATTCTTGCCTCTACAAGACTCCTGGGACAGACAACTGTCTGGGTGCCTCCTGCCTAGGGGAATAAGTATATTGTTAAGTAACAGAATTGACGGTACATGTACGGCTTCAGCAAAAGCTAGTTAAATTTTCTGGCAGGCCTGTCGAGTGGATATTCTTGTAACCTCTCACTGGGTATCTGTCAGCTGGATGGCACAGATGTCTAGAGAGGTGGAAACATACAGCTTCCACCGAGTGCAAACCACAAAATGAGTGTTCCTAGATGAAACCGCTTATCGGGAACACATTCTATTTTTATCTTATGCAAACATTCAATTACATGAATACTTAAAGTGGAACTCAAACCAAACTGCATATAAAATTGCATATATTTATATATGTGTGTGTGTATGTATGTACGGTATGTGTGTAATATATATATATATATATATATATATATGTGTGTGTGTGTGTGTGTGTGTGTATGTATGTATGTGTGTATATATATATATATATATGTGTATGTGTGTGTGTATATATATATATATATAAGTTACAAAATTACAGTTATAAGTGCAAATTAGTGTATTTAGGCTACAAACATATTTCTTATTTTATTTTATTATTTTATTTTGATATAGTAAGTAGCTTAGAGACCAGCCTCAGGAGGTAAAGAAATTAGAATGGACAGCACACACACATAAAATTGACTCTCATGCCTCGTATACACGACCGTTTTTCTCGGCAGGAAAAAAAAAAGTTTTTCCCAATGGGATTCCTCAAGCCTGCCTTGCATACAAACGTTCAGGCCAATTACCACCCCGTCCAAAACGCGGTGACGTACACCATTCAAACTGCGCCACCCTTTGGGCTGCTTTTGCTGATCCTTGTGTTAGTAAAAGTTTGGTGAAAGATGATTCGCGATTTTCAGTCTTCGTGCTTTTCAGTCTGTTACAGCGTGACGAATGTGCTATCTCCATTCCGAACGCTAGTTTTACCAGAACGAGCGCTCCCGTCTCATACTTGATTCTGAGCACGTGCGTTTTTTCCCCTTGGAAAAGCATACACACGACTGGTTTTCATGACAGGAAAAAGACCGCCGCAAAACATGTTCTCTTTTTTCCTACCGGGATTCCCATCGGTTTTCCTGTTGGGAAAACTGTGATGGAGCATACACATGGCAGTTTTCCTGATGGGGAAACCGATCATTTGTTTACAAGGCATCACAGTGACACTGACAGCAGTGTGCAGCAGCACAGATGATGATGAAACCTCACTGACAGGACCCATCCCCTCCTGAGTCACAGTAACAGTCTTTCTCCAAGCCAAGTGATCCCTCCAGTCTAAACAGCACTGATGGTACCAGTCCCAGCCTGCCTTGCTCCCATACCGCAGACCCGCACACAATGCTCTGGTCGCTCTGCTTGGCTCCATTGCACCATGACATCACACAACATGGTCAGGCACCACCTCTGCCAGAGCTGCCCGATCACACTTTAGCAGGCACTCGGATGGTCCCAGTTATCTCCGGACCAAGCCGAGTGTCACAGCCATATTTTTTACTGGCAAACTTTTATGTTTACTGGCAGGAGAAAATTGCCTGTTTTTTACTGGCTGCCAGTAAAAAAAATACTGGCGGTTGGCAACACTGTTACATTGTATGGTGGTCAAGAACAGAACAGAAAAAAAATGACATGTAGTAAAGATCCAAAAACTACTGGAGGGAGGGATTGGCAGAGAGGGGTGGCGGACACTGAATGGTTGGATGAGTCTGGCAGCAGCATTCATGATGGACTGAAGAGGGGATAGCCTGCGTAGAGGTGGGCCTACGAGGAGGGAGTTGCAATAGTCAAAACGAAAGATAACAAGAGAATGAATGAGGAGCTTAGTGGTTGTTAAGCTGATGTCGTTAAGAAATGACATTGACTAACCTAAATAAAACAGTAAATTAAATACAATGCCTGCATAACGCCAATCCTTATTATTTAAGGAAAACTATCACTATAGGAATGTTAAAGCATTAATTGTTGACCTCCTTGTAAAAATGCTAATTGTCTGGCCTTCACATTGACCTCTCACTTTAAAAGAACTCCTCAATCTCACTACGTAGCAGATGGCATTCTGCACTCTACCATTTCCTATGTTCCTATTTTCCTGGCATGTTGTGATTTCTATGTTCTTGGAACCAAACATTTTTGCCTATCTTGAGTGTTGTGGCTGATACCCCCTTGGTATATGTTTTGTGCTCACATCTAGCGGTTTTGTACCTGTGAACCCAAGCCTCTAGTGCAGGGTTTCTCAGCCAGGGTTCCATGCAACCCAAGGGTTCCTCCAGAGGTTGCTAGGGGTTCCTTGAGCAATGAGCAATTTCTGCATCTCAGATAAGTTCCCACTGATACCATTGATCTTTTTTAGCTTTCTGTAGCAAGGCGATTCTTCCCAATGACCACAAGTGTAATGCCACATACACGCGTGTGGGATTTCCAACGGGAAAAGTTCCAGTTGGAAATCACGAGGGGAAAGCTGAGAACCTGCTCGGTCAGCCATGGCCAGGTTTTCCCTTAGGAAAACTGCCAAAATCCGCCAGGCAAAAGTCCGCCGGTTTTCCTGGCGGGAAAAAAGAGAGCTGGTTCTCTTTTTTTGTCCGGCGGTTTTTGGGTAGTTTTCCAGTCAAAAAAACTGCCAGGAGCATACACACGGCTGGGATTCCCGGCCAAAAGCTCTCCTCGCACGACAGTTTTCCCGTCGGGAAAAACGGTCGTGCGTACGAGGCATAAGATGCATTATTCCCACTGACCATCACACTAATATATCATGAGTCGTAGATATAGTAATTTTAAGCAGGGGTTCCCTGAGACTGGAAAGTTATTTCAAAGGGTTCCTCTGTGTTGAAAAATTTAAGGAAGGCTGCTCTAGGGCTTTTGTCCGGTAGTCTTCAGTGAATTTTGCTCTTGTACCTACCTGGAATCCTAGGTTTAGTATTTATGCTACGCGACCATGGACATTTTTTATTACAATATAGTTCAAATTATTGGTACAGTCAACAATGAAAAAGAAAATATCTGTCCATGTTATCATGCAGACTTTTCTGCTTGGCTAGAATGTTTTTTTATTGTTGGCCTTAGTCATTTACCATCTTCTATCTGTTCTTACATATTTCCCTGATAGCAGCGGGTTTCCTTCCTTCCTCAATAGGTCAGGCAAATGGCAGACTTTAATGGAGACATCATTCTGATTACTCTGTGCTGTGGGAGTGACAAACGGGCAATAGGAACACCTTGTTTGTGTATTTATTGGCTGACTCATTTTTCCTAATCAGCTCAGTCTGACGGTCACTTGCACATTAATTAATGAATCTGTGCTTTTACTTCCTTTCCATTCGACTTTTTATTTATGTTCTTGTGTAGGAGGTGTTTTACATCTGGTTATCTGATGTGGCTTCATTTCTCCACGGTCCTTTTACCTTTTACACTTTCGTTTGAGATACACCATTGCTGTAGTAATCTCTTGACATGCTTAAACACGTTGCTGATTATATATTAATTATTAGCCATCAGCTTGTAATAAGCTATTAGATAACAGTTTGGTGATCTGTTCATTTTTGGTCTGATTGGGCGATGATCTACTGTCCATGGAGCACTTGCACAACACTGATGGCCAAGGCTCAACGAGGAAATAGTGGTTGGACATTGTGTAAAAGTAATCCCCCCTCATAAACTGACATGTGTCAATTGCCCCCTCCATGTGTCGATTGTCTCCTCCATGACTAAAAGTTTAAAAAAATATATAGTTTTGGATAGGGTGGAGATGGATTAGAACAACTATTATGTTTTAATTGCTGTCTTTGTCCCCGTTTAGTCACACTACCGCGACTTGGGATCCAACTTGTGTCGCCCCAAGTCGCGCGACATGACAAATTCAATTGAAGTGAATGAGAGCCGTCTTAATGTACACTACTGAAGTCGCTCCGACTTCAGAAAAGGTTCCTGTACTACTTCAAGGCAACTTGTACCCATAGATTTCAATGAAAGTTGCCTCCAAAGTTGGATCACTGTCCTAACTGCAGCAACTTTACAGGAAGAGAAAATAGTTTACTCAGGCAAAACCCTCCCTCCCACAGAGCTGATTATTCTGTGATTGGCCACAGCCAAAGTCGCCTGTCCTGGAGGCAACTTTAAGTCGCGTTGTAAGTTGCTCCAAGTCGCTCTGAAGTTGCGCTGAAGTTTCCTTGCAAAGTCGCACTGTAAGTCGGGTTGCCTCTGTGTGAACCAGCTCTAAGGGAGATTCACCATCTCTATTTGTCCTGTTTACCATTATTATTGAAAGTAAATAAATAAATCCCAAATTTCGGGTTGTCCCCAGAAAAGTTATATAGGGGAAATTTTACAATTGGAACACTAGTCTAAGTTACCCGGGGGGTCCCAAGGGATTCCTTTAATTTGCAGTGATTTCCTCTCACGTCCTGTTTTGACAATGGGACAGGCAGTGAAGTAAGACCCCCCCCCCCCCCCCAGTGGGACACAGATGGCCAAAAAATAAATAAAAAAACATGACTGGGACCCTTACTCTAATCTAAAATGGAGAAAAAAAAGTTTTGTCTAAAGTTATACTTTAATTCAAAAGACACAGCCATGGCGGAGGGATGGTTGCAAACGCACTGGCTTGACAACATCTAATATGCTCATACTAGAAAAAGATCAGTTACACAAAGCCGCAGGTTTTCATTGTGCATCATTACAAACTTCTAGCCTCTGGCATTCTAACAACCAATAACGTCATTGGTTAATATGGAGGGCATCGGGCACCTGCACAGCATCCCGTTTGCCTTTTCCCTGCCCCTCTCTGTCAGTGATGGGGTCACATTAGTGGAGATAGTAAGGGAGAAAAGAAACATTGGAATACTAGTCAGTACCAGCAACGGTGTATTTGCTTTGGAAGAATAAATCATCTCTGATGTTGGGGATCCTATATGTGTGGCTGTAAAACTATTATTTTAGTTTTTGACTTTTAGATTGGGGTGCCTTGAGTTTGTATACAAAGAAAAACAATGAAGCGCTACACCATAAGGACGGTAAACCACAGTGTTGTCAGTGTTGTCAGTGGTTAAAGAAGTTTCACTAAAACACAATCCGTGCAGCTGTCAACCACTAAGGAGACATGGGCAAAAAGCAAAAGAACAAAAACATAAACATTTTTATAAAAAAATTTTTAAAAAAAAATTTTTTAAAAAATTTTAATGTGCTATTTTCCTGTGTGCTATTTGTGGCTACTTCAATTTTTTCAATTTTTTCAACTTTTCAATTTTTCATGCATATATGTTTTTCCACACGTTACAGACTATAAAGTGACATTCACTTAACCCTTGTGCGCTGTATGTTTTTGTTCTTTTGCCTTGAGTTTGTGCCTAATTTTAAAGGGTGCCTAGGTTGAGAAACCCTGCCTTATGCCTTGTACACACGATCAGAATTTCAGATGAAAAAAGTCAGATGGAATTTTTTCATCGGATATTCTGATCGTGTCTGTGCCCAATCTGATTTTTTCCATCGGAAATTCCGACGGACTTAGAGAACATGTTCTCTTTTTTTCCGATGAAAAAAATTTGTATTGCAAATTCCGATCGTCTGTATGGAACTTCGACAGAGAATAAAACATGCATGCTCAGAAAGTCGACACATGCTCGGAAGCATTGGAAGTCATTTTTCTCGGCTTGACGTAGTGTTGTACATCACTGCGTTACGGTCGGAATTTGGTGTGACAGTGTGTATGCAAGACAGCTTGAACGCAATTCCGTCAGAAAAATCCGTCAGAGTTTATCCCAACGGAAATTCCGATTCCTGTGTAGGGGGCATAAGGCGCATAAACATGCACTGCATACCGAAAATACAGGAATCTCTGTTGTAGTATTTTACATGTGTACACAAAAATCATTCTGAGGGCTAGAATTTATTTCACTTGCGTATGCGCAAATACACACAAATAGGTGCATAATAAACGCAGGAAATTTTAGACAGGAAAACTGATGTTCAAACATGTACCATGTGCAAGCACTCTTAAGCCTCGTACACACGATCAGATTTTTCGATGAGAATTGTGTGATGACAGCCTGCTGGCCGAAAATCCGACCGTTTGTACGCTCCATCAGACAATTGTTGTCAGATTTTCCACAGACAGATGTTGGGTTGCAGGCTTATACATTTTCCGCAGACAACGGTCTGTTGTCAGATTTTCCGATCGTCTGTACGCAAGTCCAAAGTACAAACACGCATGCTCGGAATAAATGCTCACCAAACATATCAGCAGAAGGTGCCCAAAGAGCTGAAATTTCACATAGTACATCACTACGATCGTGTTTTGTTGGCCGTTTGTATGCAAGACAATTGTGTGCCGTTTGTATGCAAGACAAGTTCATGGCCAACACCCTTTGGACAATTGGATTTTTATATTATTTATAAAAACTATATTAAAATAGAATCAAAACATATTAAAAATCAATAAAATTAACCCAAACCCATTATAGTTTCCCTTTTGCCTATCATTAAAATCTGTGACTGCTGACACAAAATTCTTACTCTAATTGGGGTAAACTGCTTGTGGTATAACATCTAATTATGGTAAGTAAGTTAATGACTGACCTGCGGTTAAAATGTTAACCTTTTCTTAAATATGTTAGTTGAGTTAAGCTATGAGCTACAATATTGTTGCCATTTTAAGTAGTTAGTAACTGGCTTTAATTACACAACATATAAGCCTAGGGGAAACATTTTCCCTACTTTATATGCAAATTAGTACTTTTTATCGGAAATGCGTGCTTAACTCGTTCTAAATATGGACAATACTTCACCAGTAAGCTCATATTAGGCATTAGAAAATGCTGGGTGCTATGTGCTATATCTTACTATAAGGTGTGACTATATACAAAAGTATATCTAAACAGTTGGTCAAAACCCATTTGTATCCCATTGAGGCTTTCCTTCATTTCTTGTCCTTTTGCTACAACAGAAGTGAGGGAAAATCCTTTATACCCTTTCAGTTGTCACCGAAACAAATGATCCCATTGGAAGTCTTTTTCAAAAAAAGTTTTATTAAATATTTTATACAAAAAATGAACAGACATAAATATGATGTCATGTACAGGGCACAAAAAATATAAATGATGAAATATGCCATTGTAAATTATAGAAATACAGATAGGATGTTCATTCAATAATAGGCAAAATGGCTAAAAACACTCTGCGTAGAATGTAAAGCAGGAAATAAGTAGTGAGAATAAAAGGGAAAAGATAGAAAAGGAAAAAAATATGAGCAAAGCAGGCAGTACGGTTTGGAGGTCAACCACTGCGACATGTCTCTAAAGCCTCGTACACACGCACGGTTTTCTCGGCAAGAAACAGCAAGAAAACTGCTGGCAGAGCTTTCTTGCCGAGTAAACTGTGCGTGTGTACGAGGCTTTGAGGTTTCTGGTCAAGAAAACTGCCCAGAATCTGCTCTCTATTTTCTCATCGTGAGATTTTCGGTAGTGTTTTCCTGCAGAGAAACCCAAGCGTGTGTATACTTACCTCTCCATGAAAACCTGCGCATGCTCGATATGACTTTGACGCATGCGTAGTAGTTTCCAATGCATAGATAGGGTGAAGCAAGTTGGTGGCGGCGCCATCAATTGTGACGAGCGCATGCTTGTCGTAGTCGATGATGTCACCGCGTTCATGCCATTCAAAAGAACAGCGGTTCTTTTGAAGGGTGTGTGTACACTCGGCCGGCAAGAGAATCTTACCAGGAATCGCGTCAGGAAAAACGAAGTTTTTTCCTGGCGAGAATCCGGGCTGTGTGTACAGGGCTTTACACACATTTTTTGAGACAACTAAGCTCAAAGAAAGGCCTGAAGGTCGTCCAAGTCAGAGAAAATTATCCAAGTAGACCAAAGTTCCACAAACTTGGAGTGACGTTCTTGTAGGCTCACTGTTAGTTCCTCCATCCTCTTTATATGGTTAAGTTCAGCAACCCATTCCTAGATACTGAGAGCGATGCTTATCCTGGGCATCAGGTCTCGACCCACATATATATATATATATATATATATATATATCTCGCATCCGGAAAGTATTCACAGCTGTTCACTTTTTTCACATTTTGTTATGTTACTGCATTATTCCAAAATGGATTAAACTTCATTATTTTCCTCCAAAATTCTACAAACAATACCCCATAATGACAACATGAAAGAAGTTTGTTTGAAATCTTTGCAAATTTATATAAAAAAAAATAAAAACGGAAAAAATATCACATGTACATACATATTCACAGCCGGATGCACTGTATATATGGTGAAGCAGACCCTTTTTAGCAGTCACAACTCAGTCAGGAAAAACAGAAATAGGTTCTCCGGGCAGACAATTTCCATGACCAATCGGACCTTTGCCTGACCAAATTCACATTCCGATGGAATTCCATTGGAGGAAGAGAACATGTTCTCTATGTAAACTCCAATGGAACTCTTCGGAATTTCTGATGGAATTACTCCGATGGGGCATATACACGGACGGACTTTTTTCATCGGAAATTCCGATCGTGTGTACGGGACATTACAGGAACACAGACAACAATAAAAATTGGATTTGCCTCTACCCAAAATAAAAAATAAAAATATTATTTTGCGTTAAATACATTTTATTGTAAAGCTATGTTAAAGTCACAAATGCTTTTCCTCTTGTTATCCCATCTAACAGTGCCTGTGCTCAGCTGCTGTAAGCTCCTTATTGCCCCATCTGTCATGTCCAAGCTCTCTAGCAATCTCTAGACAGCAGCTGTGAACCTGTGTTCAAATCGACTTTTTAGAAGTCAGATGTGAATAGCCTCTGTAGAGTCTGTGAGATCTGTTAAGAATTTCATTCGTAAAAGTAAATGGGTCGGGTGCCAGTTGTGCATTTCATGGTATTTTAGTGGAGGTATTTTTGGTGCCAGTTGTGCATTTCATGGTATTTTAGTGGAGGTATTTTTGGTGCCAGTTGTGCATTTCATGGTATTTTAGTGGAGGTATTTTTGGTGCCAGTTGTGCATTTCATGGTATTTTAGTGGAGGTATTTTTGGTTATGTTTGGTTTTTAAATTAAGATTTTTAATCAGTTAGAATCAAACATTCTATCTAAATAGAGATTGAATCATTGACATGTCTTCTATTCAAAATTTTATATGAGGACTGAATTTGCTGGAGTTATTGGCATACACGTATCTGGATATCTTTTTGATCTGCACCTGTTAGTTCTTAAAGCTTCAATTGGTCATGACAAATACAAATGAGTTCTAGGCTAAGCTCTTCAGTGACGATCACTAAACATGAATTATACAGGAGATTGCCTGGCCTGAAGCTGGGATATGTAACCATGTAAACATATTTCAACAGCAGAATGAAGTCTTGGGATTGTCTGCCAGAGAGCAGTGACAAACAGTTCTGAATCTTTTTTAGGTCAATGGCAAATTATGTTTTGACAGGCCTCCCAGTTATGTCTCATAATCCCCATCCCTTGCTCTTACATTTAATAAATATTATATAAATATAATAAATATAAATAAAGTTATTTTTTTTTTCTAAATAGGTTCCTTTAGAGTCGGTTCACACAGCAGCAGCACGACTATGGGTGCGACTCTGCAAGTCGTCCTGAGGACGACTTCAGAGGCGATTTGCAAAACGACTTCTGTATAGAAGTCAATGCAGGTCGCCCGAGCCGCCCCCAAAGTCGTACAAGAACCTTTTTCTAAGTCGGAGCGACTTGCGTCGCTCCTATTAGAACGGTTCCATTGCATTGAATGGGACGCGACACGTCAGGCGGCTGAGCCGCCTGTCGTGTCGCCCCAGTGTGAACCGGGTCTTAAGCTAGTGCATTGTTGGTTCACTAACCTTTTCCTTCGATTTCCCTTCTAAATGTTTTTTTTCTTTGTCTGAATTTCTCACTTCCTGTGTCTCCTCAGTAAGCTGTTCTGGCTGACTAACCCCCAGCCAGAACAGGGGGCAAGCTTACTGAGGATAAACAGGAAGTGAGAAATTCAGACAAAGAAAAAAAAACATTTAGAAGGGAAATTGAAGGAAAGGGTAAGTGAACCAACAATGCACTTGCTTAACCGCTTCCATACCGCGTCATAGGGCAATGACGGCGGCAGGAACCCCTCGCCGATCCGGGTGGACGTCATATGACGTCCTGTGCTCCCGGCGATCTAGGGCGCGCGACCGCGATTGCCGCCGGGTGCCTGCGATTGCCGGTAATCACGGATTTGTGTGTGTAAACACACAGATCCACCTCCTGTCAGCGGTGAGGAGACCAATGTGTGTTCCCAGTACAGAGGAACACACATTGGTCTCCTCCCCTTGAGAGTCCCCTCCCCCCTACAGTTAGAACACACCTTAGGGAACATATTAACTCCTTAAACGCCCCCTAGTGGTTAACCCCTTCCCTGCCAGTCACATTTACACAGTAATCAATGCATATTTATAGCATTAATCGCTGTATAAATGTGAATGGTCCCAAAAACGTGTCAAAAGTGTCCGATGTGTTCGCCGCAATGTCACGGTCACAGTAAAAACTCGCAAATCGCCGCCAATACTAGTAAAAAAAATTATAAATTAAAAATGCCATAAGTCTATCACCTATTTTGTAGACGCTATAACTTTTGCGCAAACCAATCAATATACGATTATTGAGATTTTTTTTTCCTCCAAAAATATGTAGAAGAATACGTATCGGCCTAAACTGAGGAAAAATTATTATTTTTTTTTTTAAATTGTGATATTTATTAAATAAAAAAGTAAAAAATATTGTGTTTTTAAAAAAAAATTGTCGCTCTTCTTTTGTTTATAGCACAAAAAATAAAAAACGCAGAGATGATCAAATACCACCAAACGAAAGCTCTATTTGTGGGGGGGAAACATAAAGATTTAGTTTGGGTACAGTGTTGCATGACCACACAATTGTCATTCAAAGTGCAAGAGCGCTGAAAACTAAAAATTGGTCTGGGCAGGAAGGGAGTGAAAATGCCCTGTATGGAAGGGGTTAAGAGCCGGGTTCACACACAGGAGGCACAACTTTGGGGGCGACTCGGCAAGGCGATCTCAAGACGACTTGAGAGGCAACTTGCAAAATGACCATTGTATTGAAGTCAATGCTAGTCGGCCCGAGTCGCCCCCAAAGTCGTACAGGAACCTTTTTCTAAGTCAGAGCGACTTGTGTCGCTCCTATTAGAACAGTTCCATTAAATAGAGTTGGACCACGACTTGTCAGGCGGCTGAGTCGCCTGACCGGTAGCCCCTGTGTGAACCGACTCTTAAGGAACCTATTTAGAAAATAAAAAACAAACCTTTACAACCCCTTTAATTTTGCTATACTGCATGTTCTTTCTTTTGGTGTAGATATTGATTTACTTTAAGCTTTTGATATATTTACCCCAATTAGTGTAATTTTCCACATTTCTAGGCCTAGTTCATTTGCCATCACCACAGCTTTTTATGAAATATGATTCTTTTCAAGGATATCATGTTGGATGTATACTCCAGGCAAAGATTTTGCAATAAAAAGACACAGGCAGTCTACTTGTAGCATAGTTCTTATTTTCATTGTGACATGAGTATTCTGCAAGTAGCTGAAGCTTTACAAAAAGGCCTGAATTTGAGCCTGAAAAAATGCTGTGTTTTATGGTTCCAGACCTAAATATATTTGTGTGTTTTAAAAAAAAAAAAAAAAAAGCTGCTTGACTTTGTTAAAGTTACATGTATGCTCTAAATTTCAATTCTCAATTATTTCATCCTGTTTCCTTAAGGATGCATTCACACGTGCAATTTTTCAGCTCGTAAAACGCTCATTTCAAACGTTCCAAAATTCCCAACAAGCAAAATCCCATTCATTTAAAGAGCCCCTGTTCACATCTGAGCATTCAGTCGCCTAAAGCAAAACACCCGAAGCTCAAAAACAGTACATGAGCTTCTTTTTAGGCAGATTAAAGGCATTTTACATTGGTGACCTTTGGATCTCAAAACGCCTGTACAAAAACGCTACAAAAACACCCTAAAAAAAAAAACGCCATATAAATCGCCTGAAAACGATACGCTCAGGTGTAAATGTAGCCTAAATTATTTTAGTCTCCATAATATATTATTATTATTTATTATACATGATTTAAATAGCGTCAACGCTTTTCAAAGTGAGGGCAGACAGTACAGTTACAATACAATTCAATACAGGAGGAATCAAAGGACCCTGCCCGTAAGGCCTCGTACACACGATAGGATCGCCAGAGGAGAACGGTCTGAAGGACCGTTTTCATCAGTCCAAACCGATCGTGTGTAGGCCCCATAGGTTATTTAACCTTCGGTCAAAAAAATGAGAACTTGCTTTAAAATTGAACCGATGGACGCCTAACCGATAGGTCACAACCGATCGTTAATATGCAAAAGCATTGGTTAAAAATCCACGCATGCTCAGAATCAAGTCGACGCATGCTTGGAAGCATTGAACTTCGTTTTTTTCAGCACATCATTGTGTTTTACGTCACTGCGTTCTGACACGATCGGTTAATTAACCGATGGTGTGTAGGCGCGACGGACCATCAGTCAGCTTCATCGGTTAACCGATGACAACGTCCTTCGGACTGTTCTCATCGGATGGACTGATCGTGTGTACGAGGCTTTAGAGCTTACAATCTTAAAGGGAGGGTCAGGTAATACAAAAGGTAATAACTGTGGGGGGTGAGCTAATGGACAAAATAAAAAAATGTTGATGTTAACTGTGGGCCGGATAGGCTTCTCTAAAGAGATGAGTTTTCAGGGATGGCCTCAAAGGTGGATAGAGTAGGAGATAGTCAAATCAACTGGGGTAAGGAATTCCAGAGTCCAGTAGAAGTCCTGGAGGGGAGCATGGAAGAAGGTTACAAGGAAGCTAGAGAGCAGGAGGTCTTGGGAAGAATGAAGAGAACGAGTTGGTTGGTATTTTGAGACTAGGTTAGTGATGTAGCGGGGGGGGGCCAAGTTGTGTGGATGGCTTTGCACGTTATTATTTAGAATTTTTTTTGTTGGGTGAGTGAAAGCCCGGTAAAGGATTGGCAGAGATAAGTAGGAGACACTGAGCGGTTTGTAAGGTGGATGAGCCTGGCAGCAGCATGACTGCAGGAGAATAGCCAATGTAAACATAAGCCAATGGGTTTGGAGTTGCAGTAGTCAAGGTGAGAGATGACCAGGGAGTGAATTAGAAGGGAGTGTCATTGGTTAGAAAGGCACGTATTTTGGAGATTTTGCGGAGGTTGAGGCGTCAATATTTGGACAGTGATTGAATATGGGTCCTAAAGCAGAGTTTAGAGTCCATCATTACACCTTGGCATTTGAGGACGGACTGACGGTTGTGCTAGTTTTCTTGACAGAGAAGTCAGGGGAAGGGGCACGTGGGGCAGAAATATTATGAGCTCAGTTTTGGATAGATTGAGTTTGAGGAAGTGGTGTGACATCCATACTAATGTCTGTTAGTAAATTAGTGATGCATACATTCTGTAGAATCATTCCAGAGATCCCCATCTGTATCCTTTAGGCCTCCTTCACAAGGCTGGTTATCTGCATTTTGCGGATTCCAGTGGCAAATTCTTGCTGGTGAAATGACATGTCATGAGAATAGCAGTGGACGCGCTGCTGGCTGAATTCAGGCTTGGACATCCACAGGTAAATGCACAGCGTGCGGCTACATGCAAATAATAGTGGCCACTTTCATTAGTTTATATAGGCTGACCGGCTGCTTCTATTCTCATGATCTGATCATTCAACAAGCAAGATTCTGCCACTGGAATTTGTAGAATACAGATAACTGGCCATGTGAAAGAGGCCTTAAGTCTGTGTCTACACTTTTAGCCTGCTTTCTCAATAATTTCCTTTGTAGTCACACATTCAGATGCACTAAGAGCAGAGTGATGAGCCTGAGTGAAAGAGTGAAAGAGCGCATCTACAGCAACCCTTTAGATGAGCATGTTTCTGCTGGCCACTGGATGGTGCAGACTGTAGCTGTGTTGTGCTGATCAGTTGCTTTATTACTGTCCTATAAACAAGTATGATAGAATGTAATCAAGGAACTAATAGGCACAGTGCATATGTAAAGTCTACAAAATGCTTTTCCCTCCCTGAAATATTCTATTTCACAGGGTGCTTAGGGATGTGTCTTTCACTTTTGCAATCAACAGATCACTTTCAGTGTTGGCTAATATAAACAGCCAATATTCAGTAGCTGCAGCTACAAGGATGGACTGAGGATATACCACAGCACATTTTGAAAGTAAAAACAATGTATTTGAACAATACTAAAACGGTAATAGAAAACCTAATTGGGGAATATAGGACTTTAAGGGTGCAGAGTGGTAGTAAAATGATATCACAACTTGTATAATATAACAAATATTACAAAGAATAGAGAAGAAAAATTGTACAGGACATATATTAAGAAAAATATAAATTTCCACACTTTTTCCACACTTATATTCTACATGTTTCGTCTTACAGCTTCCTCAGGAACATGCGTGGCTATGCTTTTCTAATAAAGGGGTCTTCAAACTATGGCCCTCCAGTTGTTCAGGAACTATAATTCCCATCATGCCTAGCCATGTCTGTGAATGTCAGAGTTCAGATACAAAATCTATTTTTGTATTTATCCATTAGAGAAGCATATCCACGCATGTTCATGAGGAAGCCTTAAGGCAAAACATGTAGAACATAAGTGTGGGAAAGTTACATAGAGGAAATGTATCTAGTCCTGTACAATTGTGATAGTCCTGTACAATTTTTCTTCTCTATTCTTTGTAATATTTATTTCAAAAGGAATGTTTTTAATCTTTTATTACCTGTACACTCAAATTTTTGTACAATATTTATAAAAAAAGAGGTAATGAAAAATCCATGAATCTGACTATTTTTAATGAATGAACTGTAGGTTTTGATAATGATTCTAGAGCCCAGACAAGTATGAATATAGATGAGTACAGATTAATCTTAGTGAAGCCGTGCCCTTACAAGGTAAAGCAACAGGGCCATATACTGTTCACTCAAGTCCAAAAAACGATTTCATTTTTCAAATGGATATTAACAGACTTTGACTAGTGCCGTAAAACTGTCTGGCCCCAGTTTTATCTATAGTGCAGATTTAACACCTAAAACAAATATCCCTCCAACCTCTAGTACTGTTAAATGCCATTAAAGCTCTTATGTTTTGGTTGTCTATTTAGTTAGTGTACAAAGTTCCCTTTTCAGTCGTAAGAAACCGGAGACGGACCCTCAGGGAAGACACTTGTCTACTACGTTTTAACTATTTTTATGGTTAAGTGTAAAATGTAACCTTGTAGGTACGCATTTATTGAAGAGTGTTGTACATCTGTGTGTAACCAAGATGTTAAATAAGACTGTATAAAAATGGTTTATCTTTGTCGTATCGTGATTTTTAAAAGTCTACGGGGCCAAAAACACCCAATTCTGGAAGGAAAAGTCATGGAAGGAAAAAAAATAATAATACAAATTGCATGGCTACGTTCACACTATAGGGAAATGAAAAAGCAACTCAGGCAGTATCCATGATTACATGAATGTGAATCTGACCTGGCCTTAAAGCCCAACTCCATGCAGTAGGGCTGTGTTCGCACTGCTTGAGTTAACTGCTCATTTTTGTCTAGGGGATTGAAGAACAGAGGTATACCAACCTTAATTCTCTGACCCTACCCACACAGACTGGTCCCTGTGGCTCCTGCCCCGTTGCAGTCTAGTCCTCTTGTGCAGCGGACTGTTCCTGACGTCACCATAGATCTGCTCTGGACAGGAGGACACCAGGAACAATCCATCGCTGGATCACGGAGAAGAGTCGTTTGCCAGTGGAGTGGAGGATCAGGTGAGTATACAGCTTTCTTCTATCCCCTGGACAAAACAAGCAGGTGACCTGTGCAGTGCGGGCACAGCCACACTGCATGGGAAAACTTTTTTTGGGCCGTTGAACTCCAGATGTGATCATATTACATATTTACATTTTTCACGCTTGGACCAATGTAAGTTTGCATATCTAAAATCTGAGGGAAGCCGACAATCACTGAAGTAGTTTACACTACTTCAATTGGCACTACTATAGGGATAGCCACCAACTTCCAGGTCCTGTACCAATCGTATTTATCTCTGCACACTGAACACACAGGGTGGTTCACTCGACACTGCCTCTATTCACAGAACACCTTGAGTTTATTATTTACTTTTTATGAATATAAGGCATTCTTTGATTTGACAGGGTAGAGAGGAGGTGTGGTGATGTAACATTCTCTATTAAGTTCAATAATAAAATGCCTTGTATTTTTTCAAAAACATACAAGACGCTCTCTGAAAGATGGTAGTGCTCAGCGAGTGACCCCTGGAAACACATGAGTTGTAAGATGGAGGTTATTACTGTAGTAGTGCCATTTTACTGCAGTGATTGTCGGCCTCTGCAGTGGCCCCTCAAGTATAAGATATTCATACTTCCATGGGTCTATAACTGTAGTTCAGCTTTAAAAGTGCCTTAAAGTCCAACACTAAAACGCAAAAACCCTCTTCTCTCCACTTCACTGTAGACCATCTTTAGTTTTTTAATAACTTTAGTACTTTTATATAGTACTTTTTTAAACTTTTAGTATATATACAGTACTTTAATTATGAGATGGGAACCTGTCTCTACTTTTCTCTCTCCAGCTTTGAGCTGGTGGGCTGTAATGGCTCACACAAGACCCAACATTGTGACGTGTAATCCAGGGTTTGACAAATTTGCGTGGAATCTAGGAGCCAGCTAAAAAAGTTAGGAGCCAGAAAACGCACCCCGTCCCGACGAGCTTGCGAGAAGCGAACACATACGTGAGCAGCGCCCGCATATGTAAACGGTGTTCAAACCACACATGTAAGGTATCGCCGCGATTGGTAGAGCGAGAGCAATAATTCTAGCCCTAGTCCTCCTCTGTAACTCAAAACATGCAACCTGTAGATTTTTTTAAACGTCACCTATGAAGATTTTAAAGGGTAAAAGTTTGTCGGCATTCCACGAGCGGACGCAATTTTGAAGCGTGACATGTTGGGTATGAATTTACTCGGCATAACATTATCTTTCATAATATTAAAAAAAATGGAGATAACTTTACTGTTGTCTTATTTTTTAATTAAAAAAAGTGTAATTTTTTTCCAAAAAAGTGCGATTGTAAGACCGCTGCGCAAATACGGCGTGACAGAAAGTATTGCAACGATCGCCATTTTATTCTCTAGGGTGTTAGGATAAAAAATATATATAATGTTTGGGGGTTCTAATTAGAGGGAAGAAGATGGCAGTGGAAAATAGTGAAAAATTACATTAGAATTGCTGTTTAACTTCTAATACCAACGGCCACCACCAGATGGCGCCAGCTCAGACACTGATCTTATCCAGGCAGTACATCCTATTCTCCTGCTTAAGTATGGCGCTAAGGGTAAGGGGTTTGCTCTTGACAGCCTGGGCTCACAGGATGTGGTTGGATGACAATGGGCATCATTCAGTCTGGAAGCTGCGCAGCCACCATTGTGCAAGCAGGATGTAAAGAGCATTACTTTAACTTAGAGAAGGTAGGTAGTGCATTTACAACAAAAAAGGATAGTAGTGATTTTGGGAAAAAATATTTTTGCTTAACAGTTTTTAAAGAGGAAAGCTATTTACATCCTTCAATGTACAGATGACCACTCAAGGGGAAATTCAAAAATCTGTGCACTTGTGGTGTTGGCCCCAACCGCTGCTTCATCCCTACAATACAGTAACTCAGGACGGAGCCATCACAGGCTGTACAAGGTTTTAAGAATGCTTCTTTTTAATGTGGTTTTGGCCTACATTCTTTCAACAGAAAAGGATCCCTGGCTGGAATGTAGGTGTAGCACACTAGGCTGCTATACCTATATGGGACAGCATAGTGTGCTTTTTGGTAAAGGTGAACTAACTCTTTAAAAAAGATAGCAACATAAAATGCTAGCCGTTCAACTGTGGGGTTATATTTTCAAGCATGTCCTGCCAGCACTCTGAAAAGTCTAAAAACCTACTGGTAGGTTAAATAACTTTCGCCCAGAATGGATGTGTGTATGAGTGTGGCTGGGGCAGGCCTGGACTAATCTCACCCAGAACTAGGAGAAAGCTTTAAAAACCTAGGTGCCAGTAATATGCATAAGCTGAATGGTGCATAGTTGAGAAACTGTTAAAAGGAAAACATTTGTTCTGTTATTTTTTATTAATAATTAAATTATCTATAAAAATACAGAACAGACTGTTACAGTACCAGTAGAACAATTTTAATTCATAAACAATAATTAACACAATGTGCCAATGTTTCCATGGCTTATTTGCATGATGATAGCTTCTGTCTCTCACAAGGTGGACAAGTCATGGTTCGGAAGCTAAACAATGTATGTTTTTTTTTGAAGAAGAAGAGGCATTTGGGCATGGGGTTTTTTGACTGCCAGTCAAAACGTTCCCCCATGCTGGGTGTGTGGAGTGTGTGGTGGCAGGTCACCAGGGCAAGTGCGATGGAGTGGAGCACTTCACCCCACACTCCATCGTAAAATCCCCCCTGAGCCCACTTTTACAAAGAGACATTGCATGACTGTTGGCTCTGAGGCAGCCATCTTATTACCTAGCACTAATGCCCTGTACACACGATCAGAATTTCTGATGAAAAAAGTCAGACAGATTTTTTTAATCAGATATTCCGACCGTGTGTGTGCCCTATCAGATTTTTTCCATCGGAAATTTTGACGGACTTAGAAAGAGAACATGTTCTCTTTTTTTCCGATGAAAAACATTTCTATCGCAAATTCCGTTCGTCTGTATGGAACTCCGACCGAGAAAAAAACATGCATGCTCAGAATCAAGTCGACGCACGCTCGGAAGCATTGAACCTCATTTTTCTCGGTTCATCGTAGTCTTGTACGTCACTGCGCTTTTGGACAGTCAGAATTTGGTGTGACGGTGTGTATGCAAGACAGCTTGAACGGAATTCCGTTGGAAAAATCCGTCAGAGTTTATCCAGATGGAAATTCCGATTGTGTGCACGGGGCATAACCCTGACATTTCAGTGCCCACCTTCCCAGCAACAATAGGGATCAATGACCAAAGAGTTTTTGTCGTCATGGCTTCCTGGTGACTAGGAAGTGTCTATTCTCTGGTTGGAGTATTATATTGTAACCTCCATTGGGGCTGGCAATGATGTAAATGATCTATGTACTGTAATGCAGACATTTTTTAACAGGATATAAAAAAGAAAACCTAATACATTTTGCTTTAAGTTGATTTGTTAGTACCGCGTGAGTTAAATATTATATGAACAGAGAAGTACAAGCAGCTCTTATTCCTTTGGCCATCTTTGTAATTGAGCTGCATTGTGCCAAGATAGATGAAAGATTTTAGGGGTCTTTGTGAAGAGCAAGCCATTCCACAGGTAGCTAACAGGACATCATTATCTTCACACATGGCTTCCAACAAGGACTCCAGTGTGCCTGAAACTAAAGCTGTTGAGTAGAGTTACTGAGGCAAGTTAGTGTAACGGAAAGGTTTTCCTCCTTTCAATCCGCTTTCAGCCTTTCAGACTTGTGTCCAGAGGATGGCTACATTTCCCCAAGCCCCCATTCAATGGTATACCTTTGAAACAGTAAGCTATTTTGTGTAACCATAGCACTATTCATAGCGCTGTTCAGAGTGACTGGTTCTGCTCTGTGCTACAATTTGTCCTCTGCTTCTTTCATCCAAATTAGAAAAAAAAAAATCTGAATCTTTGAATCAAAACTCTCATAGATGGCCTAATATTGGATTCCTGCCTATGTCTCTCTACACACAAGGCCCCACTCGCATTATAGCACGATACGGCAGGCGTTCCGCATATGCACAATTTTTGTTAAGGATTGTTGTACTAAACGCATAGAGAAGCCCATTTATTTCAATGGGCTGACTCAGGCTGGCCATGTATTATACAATTTTCCTGTACAATTTTCCTTTAGAGTCATCAAAACCAGGGGTGCACCGAAATGAACATTCTGGTGCTAAAACAGAAAATTCAGGATGCACTTGGCCGGAGCCGAAATTGGCATAATAGATATATATATTAATATATATATATATATATATATATATATATATATATATATATATATATATATATATATATATATACAGGGAGTCCCCAAGTTACGAACACCCGACTTGCGAACGACTCCTACTTGCAAACGGGAGGCTGCGTGGCCACTTTTCGACGGTGGGCACATTCGACATAACCTTTTCGACGGCGGGCACATTCGACAGGACCTTTTCAATGGCGACACATTCGACAGGACCTTGTTGATGGTGGGCACATTCGACGGGACCTTTTTTCAACGGCGGGCACATTCGACGGAACATCGGAAAACAATGTATATCTGCCGTTCTGCGCATGCTGTTCCGACTTACGAACATATTCCACTTAATAACAAACCTACAGTCCCTAACCCGTTCGTAAGGCGGGGACTGCCTGTATATGGATTTTTTATAAATAATTGTATTATATTTTCTACTTATTAATTTGCCGGCCATTAACGGTGCATTACTAACCACATAATACAATTAAAAAGACATTAGTGTATAGAGAAATAACAAACCCTTTCAAATCAAACCACCCCACCCAACCCAGTATAAACTGAATTAGTTCTTGTTACCATACACGGTTCCATATGGTTAGAAGAATGAACTGAGTTTACAATAGAGCAGTTTTTGGACGTTTTTACAGCTGCTGTTTTTGGCTATAGATGTTTTTTTTTTTTTTTTTTTTCTACAGTCAATAAACTGTCCAGCATGTTATCATATGTGTCCTTTCACACATAGGCTGCTATCAACTGTTTTTGGTTGGGGGGGGGGGGAGTTTTGGCTGTAAAAATTACACCAAAACTAGTGGGTTCTGATGGGAGCGTTTCAGCTGTAAAAACGCTCCAATGTCAAAAAACGCTGATAAACGTTCAAAAACACTCAGGGCCAGATCCACAGAAGAATTTGCAGTTGGAAAAAAACGTCATTTACATCGGGTCAAGACGTATTAACATAAAACACGCCCCCATCACATCCATTTGAATTGCGCGCCCTTACGCCGCCAAAGATACACTACGCCGCCGTAACTTACGGTGCGCATTCTTTGAGGATTCCAAAAAAAGTAAGTTACGGCGGCGTAGTGTATCTTGGATACGCTACGCCCGACTGAAATATGCGCCAGGGTACGTGGATCTGGCCCTCAGTGTGTGTGTGTGTGTGTGTATGTGTATGTGTGTGTATATATATATATATATATATATATATATATATATATGGAGAAAGCTGAATAGCTGAAATCAACAGGGAACAGCATATTCCTTGATAGCAGTATAATCCTGGAGACAGGTGCCCTTGGTTTTACAAAGCATCAGGAAGTGAAAATTCCAGCCAGCAGCACAATTTTCTGTATGCCGCCAGATGATTGAACATTTCTTGGATTTATGACATTCCTCCCTCAGGCTGAATGTTATGACAGCATTAGTCTGCACCAGCTGCAAGAACGTTTTTCTTACATTTACTGTTGCTGTTAACAGGTGAATTGATTCTCGCACCAAATAAGACTATTTTGTGTTGTTGGTTGCTGAGCTCTAATGTATATATTGTGTAATGCAATCTGTTTAGATCTGCAGAGGTTGTGATATCCTGGAGAGTGATTTCTGTAATAGTAAGATAAATGTTGGATTGCTAATGTGAACCTGTCACCATGAAAATGTTACGAGACTTCTCATGGCATTACTACAGTTTAATAATTGACACCCTTTTCATCAAACTGCCTGGCTAAATAGGTGTATCGTTTCGAAGCTAGCCAAACATAGGCCCATTGGAAGAAAAACCTGAAATTCCTATTTGCTAGTTAAAAGCCTTGTGTTAAAAATGTAAAAGTATGCTAACTAGCACTATGGCTCGAGACAAGTGGTTCTTTAGGGCCTGTCTTTCTAGTTTTGACAGATCTCCACCTGTTAATCAATGGCTTCAAATCCTGTTATCCTTGCCTGAGTTGGTGATATATAACATAACCACAGGAAGAAAAGAATGATTATGTAAAGATCCTTTGCAGTGTGTAGAAAGTAATTGGTCATAAATGGCAACTTTTAGTTGCTTTAGTGAAGAAGTATCATCATCATTTTGAAATCCTTATAGAATTCCCAAGAAGACCAAAGATATGTTATGTTCTGTTTTTGCTGGCTGTCAGCTCCACCCCAGGCTGAAGCCCAATTTATGGGTGTTCTTATGGGGGAGCTACAGCACAGTACTGTAGCCATAGGCCCCTCTCTTTGTAGAGCAATACATTGGTTTCAATTTAGATTACATTATTTTACACACAAATGATGGCACAAGATTGGTTTCTGTCTAGGCACAGGGCTGGATGAGAGTGGATCGTGACTGGATTTACAATATACCCAGTGTGGTGGGCTGGGTTTGCTCAGACTCTGCTCTCATTCATGCTGCTTGTTGCTGGCCTGCTGTCTGGAAGAGTCAGATTTAAACATATTTTAAATACTACTTATCTACAGTAAAATCCAATACTTTTCATTTTTATAGAATACCCAAATAAGTCATCGCTAATGATAACTATCCATATGCCCGTATAGCTGCTGTTACTGTAGTTTAGAGATGCACCGAAATTTCAGCCCCCAAAACATTTTGCCCGAAAATGGTGTTTTCAGCATTCAGCCGATAAGAGAAAAAGGTGCCGATAATGGCACCAAAAATGCACCGCGATTTTACCACAAATTAGTGGGAATTTTGCAGCAAATTTGTGCTGATTTTGCCGTGATTTTGGTTCGATTTTTACCATGATTTATTGTGCTAACGTTGTGTTTTCATAGGTCATGTGACTCAAAAACCGCATCAAAAACGTAACACGGGTGCGTTAATGATTTGACGCTGTTTCAATGCGTTTGAACTGTGATGTGCTTTTTTTGTGCATTTTTTTTCAAAAGACCAAAAATGCACCAAGCTGGATTTTTAACACCACAATGGAATCCCAAACGGACCAGTGTGCAGACATACATAGAATTTAAAGGGATACATTTGTCTTGCACTAAAGGTGCCAATAACGGGCAAAAATAAATACACATTCATTTATATTAATTAAAAAGTCAAATATAATACAATTTTATATATAAAAATATAAATATTTTTTTAAAAAACTGTCATTTTAAGTTTTCGGCCAAGTGCATCCTGCATTTTTCGGTTTCGGCACCAACATTTCCATTTAGTGCACCTCTAACTGTAATTGTTTTATTTACCTCAGATACGACACACAGTGCTCCTCTTCCAGTGCTGCAGCTGAGAGTTCCGGTTCTTGTACAGTGAAGGAATACAGTTATATACTTGCCCTCTCCTCCCCCCTTGTCCATTCTCAAAAAGCCTTGCAACACTCTCACAAGGTGTTTTCTGAATGGACAGGGGGAGAAAAGTAGGAATAAATGACACAATTTCCCAAGCTTCCTTGGACTTTTTGGTCACGGACACAAGAATAAACGTGAATATATTACATACCAATAGCATTCTTTGACCTCAAGTGTGGCTGTAATTGCCTGGGATAGACAAAATCCAGCATTCCTCTTTTCTTTGGATATGGTTTAATCATGATCAAATCTCGTTGAGTAAAGACTACATTTGCCCCTCCTTGTAGTAATTTATCATTTTTTTCTGTCCACTACACAATTCAGTCTTAAAGCGGAACTTTGCACTACCCTCTTCACCCCCCCCCCCCCCGCCCCTTTTCCCCGACCTGATACAGTGTTCTGCACAGAAAAGATACTCAACCCACATAGTGGCTCCAGCATTGTCCTGCTTCATTCCCTTTCTCTATAGCCATCACTTGTGTCCCGCACTCCCATCTTCTTCTGGGATTTCATCGGGAGGAACAGGCACCACCTCCCGATGATGTGCCGCTAGGTCTGCCCCTTCCTGCTTTGGTGAATGGATGACCCATTGCCTCTTGGGATATCCATGTCCTAGATCCCGAGAGGCACCAGGGGGCGCCAACGTCATTCGCCTAGGTGAATGACAGTGGAGGGTAGGGAAGAATTGAATACTGTTAAAAAGGTACATAAAGTGATACTAAACCCAGAACCTGCATTCACGATATCTGGTCTCCCACAGTACACAGACCATGGAAATGCAATTGTTTTAGTAAATATAAATGACTATATACCTTTTCTCATCAGCAGTATATAGCCATAATGTGACTTCTATCAGTCTCAGCTAAAAGCTTGTAGGAGGAGTTTTCATTCTCCCCTGACCCTCTGTCTAGCCAGTGCTAATTGGCCTTGTACTGATCACATTCACTCTCCCATGAAAGAAAAACCCCCTCTAGGAATGCACACCAAACTGAGCATGTGCAACCTGACTCCTAATGCTCTGTTCTATCACGAGATGGCTTTGAGTCAGTTAAAGAACAGGAGGATCAGAGAGACAGGATCAAACAGCCTTTATTCACAATGCAGAGGATTAACCCCTTAGATTCCACAGTGAGTATAACAAGCAGGCTCTACTACATATACAGGCTGATTTTACTGTTGTGGGTTTAATAACACTTACACAATAGGAGAGAAAATAAAATCCCTGCTAACTGCACAGGGAGGGAAAGGAGGAAAATTGTCAGGAAGGGTGAAGTTCCGCTTCAACCGTGTTAACGGGTGAAAATGACACATTTGTGACATCTGAATCTCGCAATCCATTTTTACAAACATCTTATTTTATGATTTACTGCATCAACTAGCAAGGTTAAGTTGGGGTTAACATAAAGTAATGGTCTTTATTCTTGGTCTCAAGACCTTTGTATGTCCGCCTGAATTCTAACCTTTTAAATCTTATATGTATTATTCCCATAATGCTTAGCTGTTTAGTGCCTATATATTTATTTTACTTGCACGTTTATTCTTGGGAATGTTGTGTGGTTGTTAGACTTCAATAAACAGCATAGACCACAACACCATGTTCCCATGGGACGTTCTTTCTGCTTTATAAAACGCATGATGGTTTATTCACTTTGACTTTAATATATCACAGGAGGGTTAACCTTTAAATTCTGGGTAAATCGTAGGCACACTCTGGAATGCTTTTTAGTTCCAATAATGTAAATCCTGGAACAGAATATATAATGAATGAAGAATGGAACAGCATTGCAATCATCTACAGATTTCTGCGTTTAGTAACATAATTTAGATGTCTATACCACCTAAAATTAGCTTTTATTTTGTGTAAACCAGCTACATATTGAATGTGTTATTATTGCATGTGTGTTTTAATCATTTTCTTTATGTAGTAGTAATGTAATGTATTTTTCAATCAGACATCAGTCTTTGATCTAAAAACTTAATTTAGAATGTTTGAGCATGCTAATGCATGCTTGAGGACTCACCCAA
Organism: Rana temporaria; assembly: GCF_905171775.1. Taxonomy (NCBI): domain Eukaryota; kingdom Metazoa; phylum Chordata; class Amphibia; order Anura; family Ranidae; genus Rana; species Rana temporaria. Next base: position 403,469,755 of record NC_053490.1, read on the forward strand.
ACTTTTCAAAGCCAGAGTGCTAACTGCTTAGTCACCAAGTGCTGTCACGTGCTGAATACAAGCATAGCAAACTGCATTGGAATTTAAAGTGCACCTGTGATCTAGGTTATGGTCATGTAAGTACTTACATATTCAAAAAAGCAGTTATTAAAGTGATCGAAAACCACCAGCGATTTTTTTTTTTAACCTGCAAGGCTAAGTTATAATGTGCGACTTACCTTAGAACGAACCCCTTCCAGCGACAAACTGTTACCGCTGACACGGTTTCCATCTTCACCCAGTCCTCCTTCCGGGTTCACAGACTCTGGCTGTGTGAGTGGCCGGAGCCGCAATGATGTCACCAATGGCTCCTGCTGCTGTCTCTGAACCAATGAGGAGGCAGAGAGCCAGGACAGCAGCTGCTCTCGTGCACATTGTTGGATCAAGACTGAGCTCAGGTAACTATTAGAGGGGCGGGGGTGCATGCTGAAGTTTTTTTTGTTCCCTTTATGCAGTTAATAATGTAAGTCATACTTACCTTGTTGGATGCGGCATCAGACCGATGCTGCATCTGTTCCCTGGCGAGCCACCGAACACTGCCGATGGCTCGGTTCTCACTCCTTCCTGAGCAGAGCGATACTGGCTGTCAGTCAGCATTGCTTCTGCTCTACTTCTCAGCGCTCATTGGAGATCTGAGCCATGGAGTGGCAGGGAGCAGCCGTCTCAACAGCTCACTGCGGAACCAGACTTGGAAGTCGTGATGACGCACTTCCTTGACTGATAGCAGTGACGTCAGCGGAGAGTGGACTTCAGACCATTCTCCGCTAAAAACGGATCACAGGAGTGCAAAACTAATTGCACTCCTGTGACCCAGAGGAGAAGTCAACATAAAAAGCTCAGGCTGGACTTCTTCTTTAAAGCGGAACTTCTGCCTAAAGGGGGGGATGTTTCACTTTATTTAATTTCCCTCAACCCCGTCCCCTCCAGCCCTCCACATTTGGCACAAAATAGTTTTTTAAGGGGAGTGAGTACCTGGTTTTTACAGGCTCCCACTTCCACCCAGATAATCTAAGTGATCCAAGAAGAATTCCCCCTTGCCCCACAGTCTTCTGGGAAACATCACAGATCCCAGAAGGCTGCGGGACCAGAAAACTGTCTGGGAAACCACAAGGAACGACCACCGGCTTCCCTTAGTTAACAGAGACTGGAAGAGTGGGGTAGAACCAGCCTGGGGAGGACGGCACTGGATCCCTGGACAGCTGAGTGTGTTTTTATAAAAATGTATACTTTTCCCTATAGTACACTCCCAAAAACCTCACATTAGTTAAGAGACTCTTCTTTTTAACTGTCTTTCTGAATATGCATGGGTAATCTGATCCAAAAGTAACCCCTGTAGGTGAGCACAACAGAAAAACAGTGCCCATAATTGAGGACTGAAGACAATGTCCATTCAGTGGCCATATTGAAACTCTCTTTATTTAAACAGACACTGCAAAGAGTTTAGTAGCAGATACTGCTCTACCTCTTGAGAAATGTGGACAAGCATATTCATATTTCTTTGTTGGACATTATGTCTTATTCCTCATAAAAAGGTCAAGATGAAAGCAGATGGCAGTTGCTTGATTGCATTGTTGGTTAATACCCTTGTCCTGGTCATAAAAGTGACATTGAATTTTACGTATTCCTGTGACAAGATCAATAAGCCTTGTGTAAACTTATAGTATATATTATGGGAGTCTCTTTATATTTTATGACCTGTCTGGAAGATATTAAAAAGAAATACATCAAAATGTCCTGCATACTGAACATTCCAAAAGTAATTTGCTGCCTGGCTTATGTGGGTGTTCTTCTTTTGTCTTTTGAGACTCTGGCCACTGAGATCCTTTAAATTTGAAGACTTAAAAAGAAATGAGTTATTTTGTATTGGTCTTGGGTTAAGAACACATTATAGATGAGTTTAAAAAGGATCTAAATGTAAATTATACTCTATCAACTCCCTAAAAAAGCTCCTGAAGCTCTCATCTTTCATGGGGAAAAACACCAGGTTTCCATGTGAGGTAGTCAAGTAACCATAGTCAAAGTAAGCATAGTTGATTTAAAGTGTATCTCAAGTAAAGAGCAAAAATGTAATACATGTTATTATAACACTTTTAAGATTACCCATCCATAGATATGGTGGCTAAATTTTTTCCCCTTTCTTTAGATTTTAACTGGTGATCCTGCTTCTGCTCACTTACTATCCTAGGATAAGAAATATGTTCAAACTACAGGGCACCTCCCTAAATCCTCATTCCCGTTTTATAGGATAGGGGGCAGGGCTGATAGCATAGTTTGAGATAATAATTCAGAGTGCACATAACAAAAGACAGCACACAGGATTATCAGGTATTTTTTGCACTTATCGAACATATATACAGTAACAAAAATCTTTTAGTGGTGTGTTTAACATGCCAAAGGGGGAGCAACCAAGATAAAGGAGAATTACAGCCAAAGCTCATTCGCTGTACTACTCCTGTAGATCACAGGAGTGCAGTTTGTTTTGCACGTGTGTGACACCTTTTCAGCTGACATTGGGCTGAAGCCCACTGTCGGCTGATGTCAAAGAGACGGTCCAAGATCGTGACAATGAAGACTGGATCTGTCTATATGCCTGGACCAGCAGCTGGCTCAGCCTTTCAGTGAGCCACTGAGAGCCTGAGCCGGCTGCTCCCACCCCCTTCACAACTCGGCGCTCCAGAGAATGAGGAGAGGGCAGATCAGTCAGTCACCAGCTCTCTGCTCGGGGAGCCTGAGAACCAAGCGATCTGCGATGTTTGATCACTCAGTTCTCAGTCTTAGGCCACGTACACATGACCGAGAAACTAGACGGGCAAAACACATTGTTTTCCCAGTCGAGTTCCTTGTTCGGCTGTCAAAAAACTCGTCGAGCCCAATTTTCCCATTGCCCTTCGAGGAAATAGAGAACATGCTCTCTTTTTGGCTCGACGAGTTTCCCGACGGGTTTCTCTGCGAAAAGTGTACACAGGACCGGTTTTCTCGGCAGAATACGTCTCCCATCGAGTTTCTTGCTGGATTCTGCCGAGAAAACCGGTCGTGTGTACGCGGCCTTAGAGCCAGCGGGGGACAAATGCAGCATCAGACCGATGCTGCATCCTCCTAGGTAAGTATGATTCTGAAAAAAACTAACAAACCCATACTTCTCATTTAATTTCTAGCGATTATAGATACTTTTCTTTGCCAAAGACATTATTGGTTTTAACATAAGACATAGATATAAATAGAAATGAGGGAAACCATCTCAAAATGCAGAGGGACAACCAATCAAAACAATACCGAGATTACAGGTACACAAAGGAAAATAAAGATGGATGCTGGGTAGGATTGTCAGCTGATTTAATATAGTAGTATTATCACGTTAAGTATGCACAGAGGGAGGTGAAATAGGTGGTTGCATTCAAACATGGTAACAAGCTGTATCTATGATAGAGACGGTGATCCGTATGAAGTGGGAAGGGAGGAAGAGGGCGGGAGGGCGAGTATGGAGGAAAATAGAAATGGGTGGTAAGAGAAAGACCTCCACCGATTAATTACAACCAGGGGGGACAGGAAGAAGAGAGTACAGGTGCAGGAGGGCGAAAGCTCCCTGGAATGGTAGCGTGGTTCTAGCACAGGAGATGATGAAGCGGGACAGGAAACGGATGCGTTTTCCAAGGCATTAATAAAGTGTTGTCAAAGTCTGGGGGTAAGCAATGCTTAATCCATGGTTGCCTTTTTTTTTTTTTTTTTTTCCGAATCTTATCGTTTTCTATGGCTTTCATTTTAGTATAGATAAGGACCTTAATCATTCTGTGTTTTTGCTTTGGCCACAACCAAGGTGGGGGATTTCCACACTTTGGCAATAGTTTGTTTGGCAGCTGTGGCAAGCTGTAGAAGTAGTTGGAACTGATTGCGGGTCAGCTGAGCTGGTTTTAGGTTTAAGAGAGTCGTTGTAAGATCTGGCTGACTGTTAGTTTCCAGGGCTTTATGCCCTGTACGCACGATTGACTTTTTCCGTCGGAAATTCCGATCGTGTGTGTGCCGCATCAGAAATTCAGAGGAATTCCGTCTGAGTTTAGATAGAGAACAGGTTCTCTTTTACTTCGATGGAATTGTGTCGAAATTCCAATGTGATTTTAGTCGGACAAAGGTCCAATCTTTAGAGGCCATTGTGAAAATGCTCTTCCAAAACTCTTGGTCTATAGGACAGTCCAACCACACATGAAAATGTGTGACTTGGTCTAAGCTGCCATGAAAACATATCGCTGGTAATGAGGGGACATATTTTGCAATCCTAGCTGGAACTAGGTACCAGCATGCCAGGACCTTATAGTTTGCTTCTATTGCTAAGACATTGGGTGAAGAAGATTAAGTAGTGGTCCAGATACTAGACCAATCTGCGATTTCAAGTGTACACCCCAAATCCTGTGCCCATTTATTGACATACGATGGTGGTGTATTATCTGGTTTGACACAACTGGATATGGAGAATGGATATGAGTCCTTTTATGTGAGGGTCACTTTTACATATTTGTTCAAATTGTGACATCTGGGTTGGTTAGGAGCCTGTTTTGAGGTATGGCAAGTTTTTGATTTGCAGGTAGCGCAACAGCTTCGATCTAGGGAGTCTGTAGGATTCACAAAGTGTAGGGAATGGGTGGATAGACTTTTCTGAAATATGTTTGTGCTGTCTGAGAAGGTTGGCATTGGCCCATGCTTTACATGAACCGGGGGATTCAGAGGCTGGGTAAAATGAGAGGTTTCTGAGAAAAGAAAGAAGGGGTTTATGGGGTGATTCGAAGGCTATGAGTGACTTTGAATCTGCCCCAGATGAATAAGGAATGCTTTGTAATAAGATTGAGAATTGAAGCTCGGTGCGCTGAGCGTAGCCATAACATGTTGGTCACAGAGATGGGATCACACTCAACAGATTTAACAACCACCTATAGTGCTGTTTCTTTTACTTAGGGAGATGTGCATGTTGCACTGCATAGTAGTAAGTTTAAAAGTTTGGTAGCCCTGAACCGCAACTGAGTTTTGGGAGATAGAGGGTGGGCTTGGGAAACTTGATATTGCCCCAAACGTAGGCCATTACTCTACGTTTCAAGGAGGAAGTAAGATGGGATAGGGATGGGTAGTACTCTAAAGAGAGGAATTTAGGTAATATCGACATTTTAATTACATTTATTCTACCCATCTCTGAGAGGGGGGAGAGAGGACCATTGGGTCATGAGTTCAGTAACTTGTTTCAGTAAGGGTGGAAAATTAGCTGCAAAGAGATCGGCTACAGAAGTAGTGAGTTGTACCCCTAAGTAGGGGAGGCAATGTGATACCCAGGTAAAGGGTAACGAAGATGACATGGCTTGTCGAATGTCGGAGGGCAATAGGGAAATGTTTAATGCGGTTGATTTTTGGCAGTTGACACCAATTGCGATTATAGATACTTTGGAGTGGATCTTCACTGCAGTTGAGCACCAAAAACTATATTTACCGGTAATTAATTTGTAATTTTCAAAGCAAACTCCCCCACCCATCCATGTCTCCATGCTTTATTTTGCTGACAAATCACTTTGAAAAACATCCCCCTGATAGAATGATAGAATGGATGATAGAATCTGATAAATTTCTTTGATGTGAATTCTTGTTTTGCTTTAGGCCCCGTACACACCATAGAATCCATCCGCTGAAAAATCCCAACAAATGGGTTTCAGCGGATAGATCCTATGGTGTGTACACTCCAGCGGATCTGTTTCCGCGGATATTTCTCCCCTGGGATGGATTCCAGCAGATCGAATATTTGCTGACATGCCAAACAAATCCATCTGCTGGAATCCATCCCAACGGATGGATCCGCTGGTCTGTATAGACTCACCGGATCCATCCGTCCGAAGGGATCCCCCGCATGCGTCGTAATGATTCGACGCATGCGTGGAATTCCTTATATGACAGCGTCGCGCACGTCGCCGCGTCATAGTCGCGGCAACGGCGCGACACGTCATCGCCAGAGGATTTCGGCGCGGATTTCAATGCGATGGTGAGTACACTCCTTCGCATTAAAATCTGCTGAAATCCTCGAGAGGATTTATCCGCGGAAACGGTCTGCTGGACCGTATCCGCGGATAAATCCTCCCGTGTGTATGGGGCCTAAGGTCTGCTTAGAACACTATTATTGCTCTAAAGATGTATATATTATAATTTTTTTTTTACATTTTAGAACTTTATATATTTTTTTACCTTTTTTGTGTAGGATGCTATTGACATAGGGGCTGTGATTGAGTGTAGGATGTTACTAAACGGTCAAACATCTTGTGAGTTCTCCTTTAATGTAAGGAATCTCTATAATTCAACGATAATGTTGCATGTAATATTAAATTATGATACAGGAAAAGTATTACTGCCTTGGTATAAATGGAGCCTTTAACAACTTCACTAATAATACTGAATTTATTGGTTTTACAATGTTTTTTTCTCTCTAGACGTGAACTTTCCCTCAAAGCCACGACACTGTGCAATTATTGTCTGGTCTCATTTCCTATCCCCATATTCTAGAGATATATTTTCTTGGTTTGTGCTCACTTGATGTATTATGTTTTTTTTCCAACATGTCAACAGTCTCTCTGTTCTCCTTCTGTCTTCTGCAGCAAAGTTTGGAATGCAACCTCACCAGCCTCATCAAAAGGAACACAGAAATGGAAATGCTGCTAGCCAAGCTTATTCAGACCTGCCAACATGTCGAGGTGAGTACGAATCTCTAATCACTTGTATTGCACTGTCGTGTCATCTGTAGTAAGACGATCTACACCCTGGATTACCCAAGTCTTGCTTTTTGAAGAATTGTTTAGATCTTTGGAAACAAAAGGGGATTTTGCTTGTTGACTCATGAAAGTGAACCCTTGTGAAAGGGTAATACCACAACAGTAATTGTTTAGGAAGGAGGCTGGCTGAGTGCAATGTTTATCTTGGTTGGTGAGCTCTCACATTTTTGCAGTCTGTTTTCAAAGGAAGTATCCTTTCCAAAATACTTTAGCTTTGCGCCAGACTCTAGGCAGGTTTAAAAGATCGAAAGAGACAAAGAGAGAGATGCCTTTGGGTGTAGATTAGTGAAAACGTTTAATAGCACTTCAATAAATGGCAACTCATATTTAGGAAGTAATATATGGGCACATCAAGAAAGATCCCAGCAGGGGAGGGGTGACATCAGCAGACGATCCAGTCCTGTCACTCCATCATGGGAGGCTCTCCCATGATGGAGTAACAGGACTGGATTGTCTGCCGATGCCCCCCACCCTGCTGGGATCTTTCTTAATGTGCCCATATATTACTTGTCTCAGTGTTGCTGGAACCTGGTTTCTATTCCAAAATGATGGCAGCCCTTAGTGTTTGACTTTATTTTACTCCCTATTCATTCATGGACTATAGACCATCTTTTTAGACATATGTTTTTATATATATATATATATATATATATATAAAAACAATTTATTTCTTTACTATTGTGGGATATATCGGTCCAGTTTGTTCTCCTTTACTTGTTTTATAGGTTTAAAAGACCACTGTTTACTTCAGAAATGCATTCTTTAAAAAAAAGTACTTTTACATAAAGCTAGTACTATGTACCTTTTTAATATTTCTGTATTTTAATGAAACATATAAACCAATAATGGCGCCATGCGGGGGCATGAACAAATGACAAACAGCTGCCCCATTAAAAGTGAATGAATCACCAAATTTGTGAATATTGAAATAGAGGATGAGGTGCCATATATGTTTGGTGAAAACTGAACTATGGCTATGGAAAAATAAGGCCCCTTTCACACTGAGGAGTTTTTCAGGCGTTACAGCTCTGCTATACCGCCTGAAAAACTCCTGCTCAGCTTTCTCAATGTGAAAGCCCAAGGGCTTTCACACTGAGGCGATGCGCTGGCAGGAGAGAAAAAAATCTCCTGCTAGCAGCATCTTTGGAGCAGTGAGAGGAGCGGTATACCGGTATACCGCTCCTTCTTATTTAAAACAATGGGAAACCGCGGTAATACCGCCCACAATGCGCCTCTGCAGAGGCACATTGCGGGCGGTATTAACCCTTTATCGGCCGCTAGCGGGGATTAATACCTCACCGCTAGCGGTCGAATCCCGCGGCAAATCCGACGGTATATCGCCGCTATTTTTAGCGGCGCTATACCGCCACTGTGCCTCCCGCCCCAGTGTGAAAGGGGTCTTAATGTATACAATAATAACATCCGACATATATATGTGACACAGGCGAAATAAATTGCAATTGTAGCAAGCTAAAAGTCCATATGTGATAAATCCCAACACCAAATCGAAGTGCTCCAAGATATAACTTCTAGTTCTTCCACCACGAGTGCTCAATGGAAAGGTGACCACTCACCAGAGATGTTTGACCCCTTTTTACAGGATGGTCAAAAAGTGCTTTTGGAATACCAGATTGATTCCACTATCAGCACAATTCCACTCCAATGGCTGCTTAAGATTGAACTAGGATGTAAAAAATTACTCCACAGGAGACATGGATACAATTCTCATAATTTAGTAATTTTAATTAATAAAATTAAAACAGCAGCAGCAATAGCAGTTACACTCACATGTTAAAGTGTCTGGCACTAGGTATAATCAGCACGTGCAAGACGGCTGATCCCTTGAGGATGGTGTGCTTTCCAAGTCTCTTCAGAGGGCAAAGCCTAGTGTGGGAGGTCAAGTTAGGGTCCTAATTTGACATCGCACATGTGGAATTTTAGCTTGCTACAATTGCAATTTATTTAATCTGTGTCACATACGGTATATATGTCGGATGTAATTATTGTATACATTTATTTTCCCATAGTCATTCATGGTTTTCACCAAAATGCGCCTCATCCTTTATTTCTGTATTTTAGCCTTCTGTTGTCTACTACATGGTAGTGTTCAGACTAGGAAAGCCAGAAGAGAAAAAACAATCAAACTGTGTTGTACTGCTCAGTGAGCTTGCAAGTGGCTGTGCAGTAAACTTACAGACAGGAGGAGAGAGAAGAGTAAACATTGTGATTATATCATCAGTGTAGTAAGGCCAATCAGTTCTATGCCACATAGCAGGCTGTGGGTGGTCCATAACCAACCTGAATTGACTCCCCTGCCCAAAAGCATATACTTACCTTTGTATTAGCCCCCAACGCCTTAAAAATACCAAATTATATTTTCGCTAAAACTACTATGTTTAGCACAGTAATCGATTGCCCAAAAATGTATGTCTTCTAACCCTCCCAAAATTGTGAAGTAAAAAAAAAGAAGGTAAGATTGTTATTTCCCAGGAAATGAATGTTGCTGCTGTCTGCTGTTTATAGGTTTTGAACCAATGGGGCATGGGCCCGGTACAGGAGGGCTGGTTGTACTTCTTTATCAGTGGCTCTGCTGATTGTACCCAAGTTGATCCATCGATTGACTTGGGTACAAACAGTATGTCGGATTTTTACAAGCAATTATTGCCAGCAACTAAAGTTGCTAATAATAATCACTGTGTTCTCCCTGCAGCGATGGCTCCCTGCTAAACAAGCCCCCGCTGCCAGGAGAACAAAATAGCTTTGACTGGGAGATCAAGCAATTTTCGGGTTACAGCAAAGACAATTGCATCCATGGTCTGCCTCTCACCCCTTCTATAATATAAGAATGCTAGTGCTTTGTCATTCCCTGTAGAGATAACAGGAAGTGAGAATGCAACAGGAATCTCTGCAAAGTGAGAGGAACTTACTTTCAGACACTTGTTACAGGTGTCACGATTGAAAGATTTAGCTTTGTTAAAATGGAAATAAAAGGACATAAAGAAAATTGCCTTTGCATCGGGAAAAGCTGCGCTACACAGCTTAAGGCATATACTCTCTCTCACCTTTTTTTATGATGACAATTATAAAACTTTGCATTTCGCGCGTCGCTTTCTGTATCAGTGACAAAGATCACTTAGACAATTAACAGATCCTGAGAGGTGGGGCGGGGTTTATGATCATGTGACCACTGCAATTGGATGTTAAGGCAGTCACATGATCGCAAAGCTTGCCGTTAGCCGCTGATAACTGTGCAGGGAGCACGCAGTGTATACACTCTCGGCACAACTGCATTCACACCAGTTCTCGCAAATATGCGGCCGTTTGTTGCCAAGGCCCACCCGTCGAGAGGCCGCATATTTGCATGCGGTTGGTGCCAGGGGGTTAAATGAGATATATGGGCAAATCTTACTTTTGCCCTCCTGTAAACCAAAGTCAGGTAATATCAGGCTATTGCCTGCTACCAGCTGGTGTGGCAGAGCCGCTCCAGGCTCCGGAAAAATCCAGACAATATTGTTGGGATCCACTCTTTTGCCTGATTGGCAGCTGGCTCTGCCTCTCAGCCATGTTTCTCTTTTAACCCCTTGGCACCAACCGTATGCAAATATGCGGCCTTTCGACAGGTGGGCCTTGGCACCAAACAGCCGCATATTTGCGAGAACTGGTGTGAATGCAGTTGTGCCGAGAGTGTGTGCCCTGCGTGCTCCCTGCACAGTTATCAGTGGCTAACGGCAAGCTTTGCGATCATGTGTTTGCCGTAACAGCCAATCGCAGTGGTCACATGACCCCGCCTCAGTTTGAATACACTTTCACCTTGCATATACAGTATCAATCTATTGCATCTACCAGACAAGTATAGGATGGGGAAGAGGTAACTATTGTTTTTAAAAAAGTAATACACATAAAAAATTAATATGAGAATATCAAATCCAATACATATTTGCTTGTATCACAGTACATTCCATCTTAGTACACAGATTGAGAGTTGAGTTTGTTGAATGGAATGTTTTGTAGCATGTCAAAGCTTTCCGGTTCATTGTAATTGCGCAGATTTAAAACTTTTCAACATAATCAAGTTCCCAAGCATGTTTCTTAAATTTAATATACAAAGTATACATGTTGCTAGTTGCGGAAATTGGTTCCTTCTTGGGATTACTTTCATCAGCTTGGCTCTTTAATGATTTTTATTCTGGACGTTAAGACTTCTTACGCCGTACGAGGCACTTGGCTTCTTATACATCTGCTTTTACTTTCCCGATAAACTTTCACAACCGAACATGGAAATCTGAGAAAATCACTTTTCCTCCGTTGCAAAGTGTTTAGAGGCACCGCTTTGAAGTAGCCGCTAGAAAGCATCTTTAGAAAATTTGACAGATACTGTCTAATTAGAAGTTTGACAGAACTTGATCAAAGTGTCGGCTCAGAGCGCTTGTGTTACCTGACATATGTGGAAGCGCTGACAATTTAATAGAAAGCCATGATGTGATTAGAAACAAAAGCTTATTTTTATTTCACAACCCTTTGTGTAGAGCGGTTGTATTGTAGAGCTGTTTAGAAATAGACTTAATTTTTGAATCATCTCTGCAAAATCGTATCCAGGCACCTGTCAAAACAGGTGTGTTCAAATGGAAGTACTGTATATAAAATATTACAGACCTGAATGATATAAACTGAGCATAAAATCAAAAAATAGATGTTTATTATAGCAAAAGTAAAGTCCATACCATTTCTATCAAACCTCCCTATTGGTAATCATATTAAGTTACCAATGTTAAGGCTGGCATTGAAAGCAGGCATTTGAGGGGCGTTTTTTAACGCTCACCAAAAACCTATGCAATTTATACTATGGACAGTATACACTGCTGTTTACATTATCAAAATTTGAAGCATTTGCGGCGATTTACTTCAATATTGAAGCCTTATGTTGAGTCTGGAGGAGTTTGAAGCCTTTTAATGCCCCCCATTCAAGTCTATGGTGATGCTCCACAAAGGCACTAGCAGGCATTTGCCAGGTGGTTAAAAATCATGCAGGAGGTACAGTATTTATCGGCATACAACACTCACAGTCTTATAATACGCACATTCATTTTATGAGGGAAGTTTCTGGAAAAAAAAACATATATTTTTTTAAATAAAGAACTTTGAAGCAAACTAAGGGTTAGTGCCCATCAATGCAGCCTGATTAGTGCCCATCTGCAGCCTCACCATCTCCCATCAATGCAGCCTGATAGCCCATCTGCAGACTTAGTGCAGCCTGATCAATGCCCACCTGCAGACTCATTGCAGCCTGATCAATGCCCATCTGCAGCCTCACCGTCTCCCATCAATGCAGCCTGACTAATGCCCATCTGCAGCCTTAATGCAGCCTGATCAATGCCCATCTGCAGCCTCACCATCTTCTATCAATGCAGCCTGACCAATGCCCATCTGCAGCCTCAATGCAGCCTGATCAATGCCCATCTGCAGACTCAATGCAGCCTGATCAATGCCCATCTGCAGCCTCAATGCAGCCTGATCAATGCCTATCTGCAGCCTCAATGCAGCCTGATCAATGCCTATCTGCAACCTCAATGCAGCCTGACCAATGCTCATCTGCAGCCTCAATGGAGCCTGATCAATGCTCATATGCAGCCTGTCAGGACCATGAAGGTAAGTACTCACCGAGGCCGAGATGCTGAGGGCGGCTCACCTTTGCGACCCTGTGCAGACCACTCCCTGGAGTTAGAACAGAGGAGGGACGGCACAAGGAGGCACCGGTGCCGGGAACTGGTAGGCAGACCTGGTGCAGCTGACGAAAGCAGGGCAGGTGCAGAGGACTGGAGACAGTCGTTGATCAGGCAGGAACAGGCAGGTAAGTCCAGAATAGACAAACAGGAAACAAGGCAAATCCGGGTCACAGGCCGTGGGTCAGGAGTTGGAGAGATCAGAGGAAGTCCGTGAGAGCAAGCCAAGGTCAAGGGGCAGGAGACAACAGCAAATCCGATAAGCAGGCAGGGGTCAAGTGTAGGAGATGGCAGAGAATCGTCAAGGTCCAATCCGGGTCAAGCAGGTCTGGGTATACAGGTTTCCAAGGTTCTCTCACAGGGTAAAGCTGACAACGAACCAGCAATTAGCAAAGGGGAAGGGGCTGGCTTAAATAGGCCGCACTGGCCACTGATTGGTCCACAGAAGTACAGGTTTCAGAACCAGGCTCCAATGGACAGCACACAGAATAGAACTGAGCAGTGGCTCAGAGACAAAAGAGCTGGACCTTCAATGCAGAGATCCTGGGTTCGATTCCACCCAGGACCAACTAGGGAAAGAGACCTAGGGGCGGACTCCGGACGCCCAACCTGTCCGTTAGTTCCGGAAGCTCCTGATGGGAAGCTTGGATAAAACGGGGAGCATGTAGATTGTCACTTTTTCTTTTTTGGCTTTTTTGATCCTGAAGTTCTGGTAGGGGGCGCCCTCCTTGCTTGTAAAGCTCGTTCCAATATCTCCAGATCCTGTTTACGGACCATAGTACCATTTGAGGCATATGTGCAGTCTGGAGGGAGAACTTCACTTGGGGAGATATGATCTGGAATTTCAACTGGGGACACAGGAACCGAAGACACTGGAACTGGGGACACAGGAACTGAAGACACAGGAACTGAAGACACAGGAACTGAAGACACAGGAACTGGGGACACTGGAACTGGGGACACTGGAACTGAAGACACTGGAACTGAAGACACTGGAACTGAAGACACTGGAACTGAAGACACTGGAACTGAAGACACTGGAACTGAAGACACTGGAACTGGGGACACTGGAACTGAAGACACTGGAACTGAAGACACTGGAACTGGGGACACAGGAACCGAAGACACTGGAACTGGGGACACAGGAACCGAAGACACTGGAACTGGGGAGGTAGGTACAGATTCTGAGGCATAGAAAAAAGCTCCTGATGGGAAGCTTGGATAAAACGGGGAGCATGTAGATTGTCACTTTTTCTTTTTTGGCTTTTTTGATCCTGAAGTTCTGGTAGGGGGCGCCCTCCTTGCTTGTAAAGCTCGTTCCAATATCTCCAGATCCTGTTTACGGACCATAGTACCATTTGAGGCATATGTGCAGTCTGGAGGGAGAACTTCACTTGGGGAGATATGATCTGGAATTTCAACTGGGGACACAGGAACCGAAGACACTGGAACTGGGGACACAGGAACTGAAGACACAGGAACTGAAGACACAGGAACTGAAGACACAGGAACTGAAGACACAGGAACTGAAGACACAGGAACTGAAGACACAGGAACTGAAGACACTGGAACTGAAGACACTGGAACTGAAGACACTGGAACTGAAGACACTGGAACTGGGAACACTGGAACTGGGGACACAGGAACTGGGGACACAGGAACTGGGGACACAGGAACTGGGGACACTGGAACTGAAGACACTGGAACTGAAGACACTGGAACTGGGGACACTGGAACTGGGGACACAGGAACCGAAGACACTGGAACTGGGGACACAGGAACCGAAGACACTGGAACTGGGGAGGTAGGTACAGATTCTGAGGCATAGAAAAAACTTCCAATAGTACCCACTTGAAGAAGCTTTGGCCGAGGTGGGCGAGTTGGGCAAAGCGATATAAGGTGCCCGCTAGCACCACAATAAAAGCAAAGTCCATGGGCTCTTCTCCGCTCTCTTTCTGCCATAGATAGGCTGGACCGGATGACCCCGATCTGCATGGGTTCTTCCTCCTCCAAGGTAGGCGTGTGTGCATCCACAGAAATGTCAAGACCTTGTGATGGGGAAACTTCCAGGCTGGGCACATACGGAGTCTCATAATTTGGCACACACTGGGCTGGCTGGAGGTCATAACCGTACTGGGGCTTCCTATCCTTGGGTACCCGTAGGCCTCGTGAACTAAGAGCAGACCTGGGAGTGCTGGTCCTCTTGGAAGCAGGGATATATGAGTCCAGAGCAGACATGAACGTCTCCCAGCTGTCCAAGACTGGACTTTTTTCCTGCAGCAGCAGGTGAGCCCACGATTTGACCTGCCCTGTTAGCAAGTTGACGGAGGCTCTAACCTTAATATAGTCCGTGGCATAGGTCCTAGGTTTAAGGGTGAACAATAGCTCACAGTCAGTTTTAAAGCACAAGAAGGATGCACGGTTCCCATCGAATATTTCTGGCATAAGAACAAATGGCTCATAATATACAGGTTCCGGGGCTGGGCGTGTTGTCTCTTTAAATTTTTGGACTTCTTGTTGTAGTTCCTGAATAATATGGTTCAGGCTGGAGACTTGCAGAGCCAAGGAAGTGAGCATTTTGAACAAGTCTGCGGACTCCATGTTATCCGTCAGTCCATTATGCAATTCTTGCAATTTTTGAACGGCAACCGTCAAAACAGACACCTGTTGACACAGGTTTTCAAGGGGTGAGCATGCCCTGTCGGCCTCAGACATAATGGCTGGTTCGTACTGTCAGGACCATGAAGGTAAGTACTCACCGAGGCCGAGATGCTGAGGGCGGCTCACCTTTGCGACCCTGTGCAGACCACTCCCTGGAGTTAGAACAGAGGAGGGACGGCACAAGGAGGCACCGGTGCCGGGAACTGGTAGGCAGACCTGGTGCAGCTGACGAAAGCAGGGCAGGTGCAGAGGACTGGAGACAGTCGTTGATCAGGCAGGAACAGGCAGGTAAGTCCAGAAGGGACAAACAGGAAACAAGGCAAATCCGGGTCACAGGCCGTGGGTCAGGAGTTGGAGAGATCAGAGGAAGTCCGTGAGAGCAAGCCAAGGTCAAGGGGCAGGAGACAACAGCAAATCCGATAAGCAGGCAGGGGTCAAGTGTAGGAGATGGCAGAGAATCGTCAAGGTCCAATCCGGGTGAAGCAGGTCTGGGTATACAGGTTTCCAAGGTTCTCTCACAGGGTAAAGCTGACAACGAACCAGCAATTAGCAAAGGGGAAGGGGCTGGCTTAAATAGGCCGCACTGGCCACTGATTGGTCCACAGAAGTACAGGTTTCAGAACCAGGCTCCAATGGACAGCACACAGAATAGAACTGAGCAGTGGCTCAGAGACAAAAGAGCTGGACCTTCAATGCAGAGATCCTGGGTTCGATTCCACCCAGGACCAACTAGGGAAAGAGACCGTAAAAGGTCTGTGCCCTGACACAGCCTCAATGCAGTCTGATCAATGCTTATCTGCAGCCTCAATGCAGACTAATCAATGCCCATCTGCAGCCTCATCATCTCCCATCAATGGAGTCTGATCAGTGCTGGAAATCACTGAGCCGTCATCTCCTATTTACTTGGCTCTCACAGTCACACACAGTCCCGCCTCTGCCACCGACATTGGACCAGCTCCTATGATAGACAGAAAACTGGTCCAGTGCCGGTGGCAGAACTGTGTGTGAATGCTGAGTGAGAGCCAAGTAAACAGGAGATGATGGCTCAGGTGAATTCCGGCGGCGCTCATCCCCCCTCCCCTCTGAGGTAACCTATCGGCTTATAATACACACCTGTGATTTGCCCCCTATTTTCAGGGGGGAAAAGTGCGTGTTATGGAGTAGGCACAGGAAACATTCACCAAGACACCTCAAATTGTTTATTTCCTGTAATGTCACTTCCATTAAAAAAATAAATAAAAAATAGGTGTTTGTGGGGCAATTTTAACATGCCTTTACGTGCATCAAACGTGTCAAAACCACGCATAGGGCGTTTGAAGAGAGCGTTTAAAGGTTCATTAAGGTTTGTAAAACACCAGTTTAAAGCCTATACTAAAGATCATTAACGTGCGTCTAACGCCTATACTAAAGACCATTAAAGCTAAAGGAGCGCTTGTTAAGCATTAGAAATTAGGATTGGCAGGTGGAATGGATAGGGCCAATGTCAACTTTTATAGATTTGCACATACATTAAAGGCAGCAGCATTACTGGATCTACTGATTATTTTGATGATTTTATCAAATAAATGTCTGCTTATGCCTTAAGTTTTTTTCATATTTTTAGTTTAAATTGCCAGGTTTGTGACATAACATTGATACAGTCATTCAACACTGATACATTCAATGTGATATTATATACAGCGTATGTAGTCTACAGCAGAAGTCCCCAATCCTTCTTGGCTCATGAGCCACGTTCAGTAGATAAACTGGCAATACACTGAGCAAATTCTGACTGGTTCCTGATGGACAGGCTTAAATTCACTTTGTGTGTGTCCTTCCTGCTGACCTTCTTCAAATGTAAATTTGGCAGAAAATTGTCAGTCGGAACAGCAGCTGCACCCAGTCAGATGCAGCCGCTGGTCAGGCATTCTGACTGCCTTTAGAATACAAAAAGTGGCACTGCAGATTCATCCATCTACGCTGTGTGATTGTTTTTTTATTCTTTTTACTTTTTCCGTAGGCTGAACCAAAAAAAACTCAAAAATCACATAAGTGTGTTCCAAAACAGTTTTTTTCTGTATACCATGCTGAATATTTGTTATAATGAGCAGAAGTGGGTCTTACCACATCATAGTTCACATTTGTATAATGAGCAGAAGGGGGTCTTACCACATCATAGTTCGCATTTGTATAATGAGCAGAGGGGGGGTCTTACCACATCATAGTTCACATTTATTAAATTGCAACGTGTAAAAGGGTACATACCAAGGCTCAGATTCTTGTAGGAGTGAATGACAGTTGGAGAAATTTTTATTTGTAAGGAGGCTTCTAGTTGTAGCTGCATCTACCGTCTAGTGTGAAAATATGGCTACACCCTGTGTAGTTCTGGTAGTATTGCAGCAGAATTTATATGCAAATAATCATATTTCAATATTTAATAATTACATTTTAATATAAAGCCTAAGTATATTAAAAAACACTTTTTTAAACTAGCACAAAGGATGGACAAATGAATGAAAGGTCCACCTCCTCCATTCATAGATAGCTTTTCATTCATGGAAGTTACAGTGCAGCTTTTGTGAATGGAGATAGGGCACAGAGAAATTGGGCATAGTCAGCACTCTAGATGAGTGCCTGTCACAGGTTCCTCCGCTCTGTTACCCCTGAACCCCTAGAATATTATTTCTGCGGGAGTAGGATAGGGGATTTCAGAGGACTTTGGATTTCAACGAAAGCAGCAGCCATTAATACAAGGGACACTTCGCATTGATAGTAAGTACTGTCCCTTGTGCTGATTTAAAAAATGTTTAATGTAAATAAACTGCATAAACTGACAGTGCTAAAAAATACCTGAAATTAATAAATAAACGTAGGCTTTAAAAGGCAGCTCCAGCCAAACTACTGTACATGCAATTGTATTGTATATACAGGGACTGTTAGACCAACCTAAAGATTTGTAAAGTAATACAATATTTTGTTCCGTATTTACAGTACTGAGTTATATGGCATACCTAATGTCTACTCTTTGGACTACAGTACTGTCTCTTCCTGCAAACCCACCTAAGAACCTCAACTTCGTATCTGTCTGCTTGCAGAGGAAGCTTTACCTACACGCACAAAACATATGTTAGCATAGATGCCATGTAGTTAAACTGGCAGAATTTGGAAATACAGTAGCTGCATGATTAATGAAAAGAGTGTTTCCCATATTATGTAAATATATTCACGTATTTACAAATTTTTACCAAAAACTATATGAACTAGCTCTTACCTCTGCAGCTTTAGGTACAGTGGAGCAATTCATCTTCAGAGATAACAGAAGTCATCCAAGCCCTTCTTTCAGCAGCTTAGCTTCCCTAGGTTCTCTTCCTGTCCCACCCTTGACAGCCTTCGGAAGTCAAGGGTGGGGGAACAGGATTATTGGAGTTACCGAGAGAATAACGTAAATGACCTTACTGCTTCTGCTGTGAAATTTTAGTATAAATTCCTCCACTGTGCCTGCAGCTTCAGAGGTAAGTGGGGCCTTTTTTAAAAGCTAGTTTACTGCCAGTTAAGAATATGTAAACACTTTAATTTCCACAGCCTAACCAATGGTTCACTTTAAGGACTGTTAAAGAGCAGCAAAAACCAATCGGGGATCTGCTAATTGTATTTGGTAGACAGTATATTGCAGCTACAGCTGCAAGTCTCAAGCTTAATTTTTTTACCTTAAACTGATTCTTATGGAATCCAATGGTACTAGATTCCAGCAAAATCCCACACATGCTTATTTGAGGTTTGTAGCCTCTGGTCACTTGATTCTCTGTTGCAATATTATTCATATCACTATCTAGGAAGCAGAAAGTGATACACAGTGGGTGGTATGCAAAACAGTATAGCATGGTTTGCAACTGGTGGTCTTGCAATACCAAGCTATGCACTATAATCGTTTTAAGTAGCAGGGTGGCCTGGAGAACTTCAGCTATGCCTAGATGAAAAACAGAGACCCCTGCAGGTGGGGAATTTGGAGTATATCATTAATCATGAAAAATAACCAGTACCATTCATAACAAATCACAAGGGCCTACTGCAAATTTATTAGCACCATTTGCTTTAAAATACTACTAAGATCAGTCATTTAAAATCTGGTTAACAGTAATGTTGGCAGCAATGGGAGCATTGGGGTTTGGCTCCCTATTTTCTGGCACTGGTATTTCGTTATAGATGAATTCCTATTTAATGATTCGGTTCTTTAATTCCATGAGTTTACAAAAGTTTTTTTAAGTTGTGTAACAAAAACCATTATGACAAAGTTATGTGTGGCCAGGGTTGGACTTTTTGTGCCATAGGTTTTCTTTTTTTCTTTTTTTGGAAGAAAGTTTTTCGTTCTCACATGGTATATTGGGCAGCAGCCAAAAATACATGAGAAATATGCGTTAAATATTTTAATGGCCCATTAAAGAATTCCCAAATTATGGCTTTGTTTGACTTCTTGGCATTTTTCCCAGAAATAAGGATCCAGAGCCACCGGCACTCTGGACCTACCGGAACTCCCAAGTCTGCCACCCAAGTCTCTTATTAAGTAGTTTCTCAATGATATGGTTCCAGGTCACCAGCAATGGTCGTCTTTATTAGCTCGTTGAATTTAGACCTAACAGTCTATGAAAAAATAAATATGCCACAAATTGGAACGACCTTTGGAATAAAATATGTAATTTCAGTCTGTCAGCTTTTAAGAGCATATTTGATTCAGCACTGTAAGATTTCTGCCTGTTTTCATTTGGTGCGCTTAAGTGTTTAGTCTCTAATAAGGTAACCTCTACTGTAAAAGTATATAAACACCTCTTGACCTCTCCAATAATTTTCCTCTTATGGTAATATTCACTTGCCAAAATGGATTAAATTTGATCAAACATGCCTTGGAGTCATCACATGCACACGGATACTGTATGATGATTGAGTTACACCAGAGCAATGAATTAAATTATATTTCGGCCAAACCAGCAGAACAAAGGGGAATTTGTTTTAGGTGAAATATCATTAATAAATGCCTAGAGATCGTCATTTTTCTTTCAGTTCTTAAAATTCACAATTTTAAGCTTTTTTCCTTGTTTAATCTTTTTTATTAAAAGTTTTCAGAAAGTACAGAGTTTGCATAACACAAGAATGTAAGCGTTAGACATTATAAAGAAGATAAAGATTGATTGTAATGGCGTATAGTGCAACCAGTTTAGAAGAAATGTAAAAGGAGAACGTAAAGGGGTCCAGATATAAGGGGCAACATGGGGTTGGAGAGGGAAGAGATATAAAGAACATGAAGATGTTGATGGTAATGATGTATAGTGCAACCAGTAGAACTTAAAGGGGTCCAGATATAAGGGGATACTATGAAGGTGGGGAGGGTAGATGTTAGATCTAGGGGATGTGGCTTGGCTGGGTAGAATTTTCAGTGATTGTGTGTAATAAAAGAGATTAATGACTTACGTCATCCAAATTTTCGAAGCAAAAGGACAGTTTACTGTCCTTCAGATTTTAAGGGGGCTGGACTATGGCCATTGGGAGTACAAAATGTCCCAGCATCAGTTGGAGTAAATTCCCCATCTTTGGTGTCAGTGAGAAGAATTGCACCACATAGTTGGTGTCTTTAGTAGGAATTATGCCCCATCCTTGGTCTCATTGGGCCCTATCAATGGTGTCATTTGGTGGAATTGGGAGGAACTTTTCCCCATTGTTGGTGTCATTGGTAGGAATTGTGCTTAATGATCAATGTTATTGGCAGGAACTGTGCCCCTTCAATGGTGAATAAATAGAACCCCAAGGGCTGGCTAAAAGCAAGCAAAGGGTCGCAGTTTGGAGAATACTGACTTATATCATAGTTCAAGGCGGTGGCAGTCATAGTAAATGTAATGTATGTATGACCCATGATTTCCAGACCTTATAGAATTTGCACATTGTGACTTGAAATGTTCCTCTTAGCAATCTAGAGGCCTCGTACACACGATAGGTTAAACAGAGGACAACTGTCTGATGGACCGTTTTCATCGGTCAAAACCGATCGTGTGTGGGCCCAATAGGTTATTTAACCATCAGTTAAAAAAAAGCCAACTTGCTTTAAATTTAACCGATGGATTCCTAACCGATAGGTCAAAACCGATAGTTAGTAGGCACAACCATCGGTTAAAAATCCACGCATGCTCAGAATCAAGTCGACGCATGCTTGGAAGCATTGAACTTCGTTTTTTTCAGCACGTCATTGTGTTTTACATCACCGTGTTTAACCGATGGTGTGTAGGCGCGACGGACCATCAGTCAGCTTCATCGGTCCGTTCTCATCGGATGGACTGATCGTGTGTACACGGCAAAAGAGTAAAGTTCAATTCAGCCCAGATAACCTTAGGCTTTTTAAACATAACAATATCAAACATATTTAAAAAATGCCATTTTGCATCATACATATTTTGTTTTTGCAGATTTGCTTGTTATATGGATCTTATACCCAGACTGTATAAAATGTCTTAACTTTTCTTTTAGTTCTAGTAAGCCCTACCCCATCCAAAGTTTTGCCTCTCATAATTTAGATGAGTTGGGTAGAAGATGGCCCTGGATCTGAATTTGTTTCAATCCTTTCATAAAGTAGGTGATAGATAAGTCAATAACCTGTGTACAGCATGGTTATAGTATCGAGACTCCTCACCAAGGTGAAGTTGACTGCACTTTACTAGTATGCTAGTTTATACTCCTTAACTGGCATGAATAGATTAATATTACTTCATAGTACACCAGTGCCAACCTGATTATTTTTACTTTGCCCTTTATCCCCGAGAGTGTTCGCAGATTCTGTATTCAATTAATAGTTAGCAATAGATTCAGACTGTAAAGGGGCATACATGGCCTAAATTCAGACAGTCCGTACCTAACACAGTTTTTGTGAGCCGCCACTGTCACTGAAGTTGGGCTAGAGTTGGGTTTAAACCGCTCAAAGAAAAGCAATGTTTGTATTCGCTCCAGAACAGGAACAGGTTGAAATTTGTAATACCTTTGTTCAAATGTAGCTCAATGGTATACAAAATGTTATACAACCACTTTCCGATCGCAAAACGTATATATACATTGCGGTTTGCAAGTGGTGTACCAGAGTTATGGCTAAAGCTATTAGCCAAATTCCTGGTATTGTTTTTTTTTCCAGCTTCCTCTAGAAAGCGATCCGAGCAGCTCATTAGCCACTTGATGGCTTTAGAAGCAGCGGGAGGAAACGTCTCCCTCTGCTTGCCAGGGTTTTTCGAGCTTACCGTTTTTACCGATGCACGTGAGAAACGACCCGACATCCCCATTAATCCATGCTCACGCGCAGAAGCGAATGCATACGTAAGTCACGCACGCATATGTAAACTGTGTTTACACCTCACATGTGAGATATTGCCACAAACATTAGAGCAAGAGAAATCTTTCTAGTGCTAGACCTCCTCTGTAACTCTAAACAGATAGGGGCAGATCCACATACATTTGCGTGGGCACAGCGTATGTGAGATACGCTACGCCGCTGTAACTTACTTTGCAAATCTTTGAATCCTGAAAGAATTTGCGCAGTAAGTTACGGCGGCGTAGTGTGTCTCTCGCGGCGTAATGGCGCGGAATTCAAATGCGGTGAGTAGGGGGCGTGTTTCATTTAAATGAAGCGCGTCCCTGCCCCGAAGGAACTGCGCATGCCCCGTCCGTCAAAACTCCCAGGGTGCATTGCTCCAAATGACGTCGCAAGGACGTCATTTTTTTGTCGTGAACGTAAATGGCGTCCAGCCCCATTCACGGACGACTTACGCAAACGACGTAAAATTTTCAAAATTATACGCGGGAACGACGGCCATACTTAACATTGAGTACGCCACTAGATAGCAGCTTTAACTATACGCCGGAAAAAGCCGAACGGGAAACGACGTAAAAGAATGCGACGGCTGCTCGTACGTTTGTGGATCGTCGGAAAAAGCTAATTTGCATACTCAACGAGGATTACGACGTGAACGCCACCCAGCGGCCGCCGGAAAATTGCATCTTAGATCCGACGGCGTACTAAGGCGTACGCCTGTCAGATCTAACACAGATGCCGTCGTATCTTGTTTGGTGGATACCAAAACAAAGATACGACGCGCAAAATTTGAAATTACGCGGCGTATCAACAGATACGCCGGCGTCATTTCTTTGAGGATCTGCCCCATAACCTGTAAAAAGAATTTAAAGCGTCGCCTATGGAGATTTTTAAATACCGTAGTTTGTCGCCATTTCACGATAGTGCGTAATCTTAAAGTGTGACATGTTGGGTATCTAATTTACTTGGCATAACATCTTTCATATTGTACAAAAAAAATATATATATATATATATATATATATATATATATATATATAATGTTTGCGGGTTATAGGTAAAAAATAATAAATATTGACTTAAACGTGTAAACAAAAAGGTCCATAAAAGGCTTGGTCTTCAAGTGGATAAGCTAAAGCATTTAAAAATGTACAAAATTTTTTGTAGAGATTTTCCATTCTGTAGACATTAAAATGATGCCTTCACCATATACTGTATGTCATGGGCAAATGTAGACTTAGAAAAACATAGTTGTAGACCTGGAAGTGCAAAAACATAGCTGTGAACCTGGAAGTACAAACAAAGCAAGAACAAACAAATATGACCTCCAGTGTAGTCAGCGAGAGATCAGTACATAGGTACATAATCTCAGTCGCTCCTCTGTTGAGCTTTGATGCCTTTTATGTGGTTTGTTCTGAGGATGCAAAGTCTGCACCTTATTCTAGAAAATGATACAATTTGTTTTCCCTTTTCTTTTCATCCTAGACAAAACATAGACCGTAAAGAGCTTATCCTGAGTGAAACGCTTTTGGCAAAGTGAAGTCTGCTACAAAAAAACACTGCCATGTTGAGGTTTTGGCTGACAAATATGGAAGTCATAAGTCAGTGTTACTCATAGTTAAGGTTCAGAGACCCACTAATTTATTTTTACAAGTATATGTTTCTGATTCAAGGTCTGTGTGGAACTGACACTCTTTGTTGTGTGAGTAAAATCTGCTCTGAATACATTGTTATTATCAAGTCGCAATAGTTCAAGATTCCTCTTTGATGTCTTTGATAGTAGAGCAGAGCAATTCCTGCTCAGTTTTATGTTACAGAAATAAACACGCCGGTTTGTTCTGACATGTGGCTACCCCAAGGACATAGTCCATTTTGTAACAATTTCCTGAAATCCTGCTTTACATGCGGGCTTCTTTGATAAGGAATAAAAGGAAAATCGGAAACATGATTGAACCAATCGCTGCTGTTGTTGTCCTGGTTCGAGTTAGTTTGTGCATCCTGCTATACTAACCATTGCTTGTGTTTGTTTGTGGCAGATAGCTACGATTAATTGGCAAAAATACGATGCAGTTTTCATACTTGGTGCAAGACAGCACATAGTGAAATGTACCCTTAAGCCTCGTACACACGACCGGTTTTCCCATCGGGAAAACTGCCATTAGAGCTTTTGGCCTGGAAAACCGGCCGTGTGTATGCTCCATCGCAGTTTTCCCAACAGGAAAACTGCCAGGGAAAAAAAGAGAACCAGCTCTTTTTTTTCACGCCGGGAATCACTCCGATGGAGCATACACATGGCCAGGATTCCCAACCAAAGCTCTCATGGCAGTTTTCCTTTTGGGAAACGCGGTCGTGTGTAGGGGGAAAAAGTTACCAAGCAGGTTCTCGGTTTTCCCCTCGGGTTTCCCGGCTGTAAAAAGTCAGCCGGGAAACCCTTCTGTTTGTACGAGGCTTAAGTCTAGTACACACGTTGAAATTATTGGATGAATAATAAACGTTTTTTTTTTTTTTGCATGCTAGTCTCCATATCGAAAACAACTAGGTTACTAAAGTACAACAAAATACAAATTCAGAAGTGATGTATTTTTCTTGCATTTTCGGCCGACAACTGTACTGATTAAACTAAAATTGTACGTATGAGAAAAAATTAGGTGTTTGTCCCTTTAGATAATTTTGGACAAAAGCTGTGTACAAACGATTAGATTATCATATGATGCTTCGAAAGTGGCATACATGTATGTGAACCAGGGGACCAGATAGTAGAGTTGGACATTCTGTATACTTTTATCAAATTTTGACTGAAAGGTTGCATACTTGTGGGAGCTGTGCCTATCTACCTCCATGGCAAGTCATCACTTTGTGAAAATGTGTTTTTAACATTTATACTGGACGCTTCAAGTATCTGTTTATGGAGGTTGTGTGGCAGGCATGGTGACAGTTAGTTACTATAATTTCCCTCAGTATATTTTACGTGTTAATTCATGTGATTCAAACTCAATTAGCTCTTCATTTAGCTTGGATGTGACTTTTATGTGTGGAGCTCTGTCAAAAGTTGTACTTTGTCTCCGTATTGTTTTTCTTGCCAGATCTCCCCGTCATTAACTGTCAAACTTCGCACCAGCTGATCCA
Source organism: Rana temporaria (assembly GCF_905171775.1). Lineage (NCBI taxonomy): Eukaryota > Metazoa > Chordata > Amphibia > Anura > Ranidae > Rana > Rana temporaria. The sequence continues at coordinate 403,495,409 of NC_053490.1, forward strand.
AAACTTGCAGGAAAGTGCAGGTGTTGAGATCTGGATTGAACACTATGCTGGGAACCAGGAAGCTTGTTATTGTCCTTGAGGACAATGAGGGGAATTCACCAAAGCTTTTCCTTCATCCCATTCTTTTTCACATTCCTACTATAGCTTTATGTAAAATATGCCTTTTACAACTGAACGACCTGTGGCAACTTTTAGGTTGACATTTGTATTTTGTGGGAAACCACCACAGCATTAAAGTAGAACGCCAAGAATGCATTTTTATTTGTATATTCTCTTTCATCCTTCTGTATAAAGAAACTAGGATTGCACCGATACCGTTTTTTTTTATTATCAGCGAGTATGAGTACCGATACTTTTGGTCAAGTACTCACTGATACCGAGTACCGATACTTTGCAAAGAATCGCGTGCAATTTAAACAGGAATGCGGTGCGATTCCTGTCCAAATTGCATGGGATTTCCCCCACTGCTCCTGTGTGTGTGTGTGTATAATATAATATAGGAAGGAAAAAGTGCCTTCTAGTGGGCAGTTTATTAAAAATGTTAGAACTCTCAGTACATATCTGGCCAAATGCAAAATCTTTATAGTCGTCCCGGTCCTGCCGATGATGGCAAATCACAGAGGTACCTACCCAAAGGGCTGAAGGAGAAGTTCCGGGACCCCGTGGGTATAGGGCGAAAGTGATGTCAGCTTGGGGCCAGACTGCCTCTACATCTCCTCCATCCCTGTGAGCACCTCCAGCGACCATGATTTTCTATCATTGGCGGGATCGGGACACCTATGAAGATTTTGCATTTGGCCAGGTATGTACTGTGAGTTCTAACATTTTTCATAAACTGCCCACTAGATGGCACTTTTCCCTTTCTGTACATATATAGCCACCGCATTCCTGTTCAAATGGCATTTGATTCTTTGCAGTGCAATTAGCACCCCATTAATTTTGTATTGACGCAAATGGCACTGCAAAGTATCAGTTTTGGTATCGGGAGCATTTGCGCGAGTACTAATACCAGCACAAATGCTTGGTATCAGCACCGATACCAATACCGGTATCGGTGCATCCCTAAAGAGAACAATTGCCTTTTCTACTTACCCTCTCCACAGTCCAGTACTGTCCCCAACTTACTCCTTGGTCAACAACCTGCGGTTCTCTACGGGCAAAATGGCACTCACATCACATAACTGACAGTTTATTCTCTTTCACTCTTGCAGGATGGCGAGCTGTTAGAGAAAGCAGAGTATGCATGCTTTGATAGAAGTAAATGTAGCATTTGCGCGAGTACCGTTACCAGCGCAAATGCTTGGTATCGGCACCAATACCGGTGTCGGTGCATCCCTTAAGAGAACAAATGTCTACTTACCCCCTCTACAGTCCAGTACTGTCCCCAACTTACTCATTCGTCCACAACCTGCAGTCTTCTACAGGCACTTGCTTCACATAACTGACAGTTCACTCTCTTTCACTCTTGCAGAATGGCGAGCTGTTAGAGAGAGCAGGCTACGCAGGCATTAATAAAAAAACGAAGTCAATTCTCATTTGTGACTTTTTGGGTCTGTACATCCGACATTCAGTTTGTCCTGCCATCTGCAGGATGGAGGGTGGAGAGGCAGTAAAATGAGCAACTGAAAAAATGGCGCACTGCCTGTTAATGTACTGAGGATGCTATAATGCTTGGATGTTTTTGGCAAAATTAAATCGGAGTGAACTAACCCGGTATTTAGCTTCTATTTCACAATTTCACATTTCACATTTTCTGAATCCTACCTCCCGCAGGTGATCTCCTCACTAATCCCCCGTCTATCAGAGCAGAGTGGGAGAATGACACCTCCACTTTGCACTACAAGTGCACTGCAATCGCTAGAAGATCCGAGGAGGACATGCAAGGAGAATGAAAAACATAATTCCAGCTTGCACATGATTGGATGATAAAATCAGCAGAGCTTCCCCTCATTTCAGATCTTCCCCTCAGATCTACAGCGATGAACTTCTACGTGTACTTGTAGTGCAAAGTGGATTTGCCTTTCGTAAATAACCCCCATTGTCTGCCGATCAGACGCAGCAGACACAGAGCCTTGAGTAAATGGACTCCATGTCTATTTACACCCGACTACCTCTGACCTGCTCCAGCTCAGTAGATGATGAGTAAGTCACCTTCCGTTTTTTTTTTTTTTTTCTCTATTCTGTATTGGTGTTAGTATAATACACTGCTTGTATTATTTACCAGTTTTAAAGCTGCAAATACGAAGTGGATCCTGAAGAAGCCCATTTTGGGTGAAACATGTAGATCCTGCCACCCTCTGTTTACCTTCAACCTACCTTTTGCTGCTTGTATAACAAGCTTGGTAGTGTTTACTACGTGCTTTTAGACAAAAAAAGTCTCTGGATTTTACTTATGCTTGTTTTTGTACATGATTGTATGTTTTCGTATTTTTTTGGCATGGCTAAAATCCTCTATTTCCCAATATATCTCTTTCTGGGAGATCAGGGTGACCTCATATCCATATTTAACAGTTAGCCAGACTTCTAGACTGACTGGAGAGATGTGAATTCTGGCTAGACATGGGTTTCTGTACTTTGCACATTGTTTCTAACCATATCCAATAGGCCTAATGAGCTTGCACATTGAACTGAGAGTTGCATTGCAAGACTTTTCCGGCCCATAATGTTTCAACGTAGTTCCGTTTTTAGTGGACCCCCCTCCCCCTCCTTCCCATAGATGATGTTTCCTAATCCTTGGGACAAATCTGGCATTTTCCTAAATCCTTCCTTGACCTGTTGCTATTTTAAGAATGTTGGAATGTTTTTTGGAGGAAGGGATCAGTTAAATATACACAAAGCAAAATAGGCTATATATGTTGAGCATGTCCTGTTTAAAAAAAAACACAATAGAAGAAGAAAAGCATTATGTAAAAAGTAAAAAGAAGACACCAGAGAATTTAATTTTCAGGTCTCAAACCTCAATTAAAGGGAGGTAATCTATAAAGCTTTAGTTTAACTTTATAATAAAATTTGCAGTGCAGACCTGGGGCCCAGTAGGTTAGAAATTATGGTGCATTTTAATGAAATGCAGTTTGTCTTCATCATTGCCGTCCTAGTTTATATGCCGTATGGCTCCAAAAAATGAGAATGCTTTTTTTTTTTTTTTGGTTAAGCCACCAGTGAAAGGCTACATGCGCACGGACATAAATATGGGAATTTGGCTACACAGTATAATATATGCCTATAAATAAAAAAATAAATACTGCGCTCATCCAATAAAGGTGTATATGGTATCTATAGTGGCTGCCAACACAACAAAAGGATAAATGTGATAAATGTGAAAACAAAGTGCAGCGCCTCTAGGACAGAAAATAGGAAGCACTCCCCCCGTAGTAGGGGTGCTAAATGGGTGAATAAAGTGAAATGAATCACAAATGTGCAAAAAATATGCAAAAAAATCACAGTCATAAGTCCATCAACAATGATAAGTGAGTATAATAATCACAAGTAGTGCAAGTGTCCCAAAAGACAAAATTAAATGAAAAATTGTCCATAAAGGGTTGCGGTGGGAATACATCAAAATATACACCGGGAATGAAGCATGGTTCCTTGCAATATGCATGTGGACAGAAACCCCCTCAGGAACAAAAACACCATCCGATCAGAGAAAAATTAAATACCCTTACCGGATTTGGTGGACCCAAAACACCATGCGGCGGTGGGTCTGGTAAGCATGTACAGCCCAATGACTGGTCTGGATGGTTGTATTGTCAGGCTCCTCGCTTTCCACCGGGGTGTAGATCTCCATGGTAAATGATTGAATTATCCAACCTGCTTTGATCCCCTTGTCGTAATGGAATATATCACTTTTCCATTTACACTATATTTGATGAACTCCAAACACAGAAAAAAAGAAAAAACAAAAGAGGACGCCTCCTCATAGTGTGAAAAAGACTACAAAAATGTATTCGAATAGAAAAATTCCATCCACAAAAATAAAAATCCATAAAAAACTTCCACATCAAAGTAAAAGTTTAAGGACAAGTTTGCACAGTATTGGAGTGGCTGAGGCCAGTGTATGCGCCCTACACTGTGCACATACACTGGCCCCAGCCACTACAATACTGTGCAAACTTTTGCGGTCTGGATGTCACATCTCACACTGCCAAACCCTCACGCAACGTCCATCTATGTCTCTCAATAAAGGCAGCGGTTACAGCCTGCGGACTTTGGAGTGTATTGGTTTTTAGAAATAGTAATGCAAATGCTTAGTATTGGTGCTGATACCGGCATCTGTGCAACATATGGGACATGTAGTTCCGCAACAGCTGGAGGGCCATAGTTTGGAGATCCCTGCTATAAAGTTTTTATATGCACGGTTCATATCCCAGCAGGGCAAAGAATGATAAAGATCTTCCCTTACATCCTGGAATTTTTTGCTGTCCCTCATGGTGACGCACTGGAAGATCCTGCATCTACAGCACTACAGTAGGGAAACTACTATATTGTGCTTCCTCATTTTCTTGGGTACTGGTGATGTAGCCAGTGCTTCCTAGCTGCCCCCTGGAAAGGCTACATCTTTAATGCCTTCCAGGGCATTCATTCCTTCACAAAATCTTGTGAGATCTTGGGCAAAAGCCCTATTTTTCCTTTTTATTATGGCAGAGTGTAAACAAAAAGTTTCCCTACTATAGTGCTGTAGATGCAGGATCTTCCAGTGCTTCACCATGAGGGACAGCAAAGAATTCCAGGATGTAAGGGAGGATCTTTATCATTCTTTGCCCTGCTGGGATATGAACAGTGCATATAAAAACTTTAGAGGATACACAGAAACTAAACATGCCCCTCACAGTAAATATCTCATTTTAATTTGCCAATACACAACAGTTTTATTGGTTCCCCTATTCTAATTTTTGGTGATCTTGGTGAAGTTTCTCTTTAAATGCTGATGAACCCAATAATGGAAATTAGCATATAAGTGAGCTGGTAAACATTGGCGCAAAGTATACTTATCATTTTAGTGAGCAGAGTGACAGTGGGCTCCCCCCAACAGGAAGCTCATGCAGTAATGGTGATCCCACTTATAGCACCGCTCATAGCTGGAAAATAATAGCTATAATTGTATTATGATGGGTGATCATTGGACCATTTTACTAATTTGATTGAGAAATGGTTTGCTCAATTGATACAGTAAAGGGGTGACTGCTAATGAAATTAAGTGCCCTTTCCCACCATACCCCAAGTTATAGGAAACCGGTCAAATTCTGTTGGCGTTCTGACCCACACAACTATTGTATCTGTTTAGCTCTACCCAAGAATGTATGCTCCGTTTGCTCTGTATCAATTACTTGCAAGCCTTGCGAAGGCTTTCACTGTTATATTTTTTGGCTTTTGTTGGATTTTTCTCCAGTATGTCTGGTAATTACAAGTGTTTGTATTCTTTAGAACTTTTCTGCTTCAGGTCACCCAAGGCTTCAAAAGCTCAGGCACATTTGAAATATGGATGTAGATGTAAACATGTCACATTTGATACCATGTCATCATGACCAGGGACTCAGAGTGGCACTTACAAGTGAGAATTTTGCAGCTGAATTTGTTTACTGGCAAAGAAAATATTTGAAAAGCCATGATAATATACAGAGTTATCTGGTTCATTTAATATGGACACCTACATTCTACATTTTCTTTTTGGGTGGTATAAAGGTCCTGAAGTATTAAGGTAATAAATGAGAAAGGAATCCTATGCAGACGCACATTATATGACATAACCTGTTAAAGGCACACTCCATTGGATATGAAGGCTTGACGTCCATATGGGGGCACAGGCCTACCTGATCAATATTTATTTTCCATCCTTGCAATACTGCTCTGCGCTAGTCACTAAATCTACTGTTTCAGGAGAGGAATCCTCAAGAGCAGGGGTCTCAAACTGGTGGCCATCCAGCGGTTGCAAAACTACAAGTTCCATGAGGCATTGCAAGGCTGACAGTTACAAACATAACTCCTACAGGCAGAGGCATGATGGGACTTTTAGTTTTGCAATAGCTGGAGGGACGCCAGTTTGAGACCCCTGCCCAAGAGCAATGCATGCTGTTTGCTTTTCTTCTCATACTGAACACTTTAGTGTGAAAAAAATGTCAGTGAAAGAGAGTCAGTGATGCAGCATGCGCAGATTGAAAGAGCAAGTTACACGGCACAGGCTTTGGAAAGAATGCTCCAAGTTACGCTGTGAAGGGTTTTGCACAATGTGTAGTGCTTTCCAGTGATTTCAACCCAGCCAGGGAATGCTGTTTCAGGAAAAGTAAAGCCTCGTACACACGATCAGTTTTCCCAATGGGAAAACTGTGAGGAGAGCTTTTGGCTAGGAATCCCGGCCGTTTGTATGCTCCTCGCAGTTTTTCAGACGGGAAAACTGCCCAAAAACCGCCGGACAAAAAAAGAGAACCAGTTCTCCTTTGTCCGGCGATTTTTGGTAGTTTTCCTAAGGGAAAAACTGCAATGGAGCATACACACGGCCGGGATTCCAGGCCAAAGCTCCATCGCAGTTTTCCTGTCGGGAAAACCGGCCGTGTGTAGGGGAAAGACTAAACCGAACAGGTTCTCGGCTTTCCCCTCGGGACGAGGCATAAGAGTTCAATGTAACTTTGATGTTACCCGTCCCTCACAGGAGTTCCCAACACCATATCAAGCACAAAAGCAAATTGTTATTAAGCCTCCTGACTTCTTCGTAAAGTACCACTGCTCAGGCCTCAAGCTTAGGTCTTCTGTCTAGTCCCTCAGACCATCTTACAGCTCCGCTGCCTCACGTACAATACTGTGTACTTCTGTTTGCTCTCTCTTTCTTGCAGCTCCCTGCTGATCTGTGCTTCACCCTGACCTCTGGGCTAGGTCCTTGACTTTAACAGCTGTGCACACTCCTGGTCTCCAGTAAGACCTGGACACAAGGTTAGAGGCTTCTTCTCTCCCAAAGCTCTTCAAAGTCTCTGAACTCCAAACACAATTAGGGACTTACAAAAGCTAACTGAAACCTCAATTTTATCTGCTCAGAACAGATATTATGAGCAACCCTATGTGCCTTCTTTAAACTTCTGGAAGGCCTTGAGGAATTCTGCTATTCCACTATAAAAAGACATTTACTACTCCAGGGGTTACAAATTTGACAAAATATGGAATGTTTGGCTTGAATTGCACACAATTCCATTCAATAATTCCTATGACGCCAGTCGGCTTCTTGCTTATTTCTACTAGTTTGAGCCTAAAGGCCTCCTAGCCATTTTCTTCATTATCACCCTTTAGTGTTATAGACTCCGTACACAATACACCCTTCTATTTACTGTCCTAAGAATGGTGTTTGTTGAATTCGATATGCTATACTACTTATCCTACTTATCTGGTGGCTACGAGCAGTGTAAAGTCTTTAAGTCTTTGTTTATAGTGTTTCTGATCTGAGGTAATGGGTTTCACTATTTGGATTATGTTAGTGTTATTTTTCGAGCCGGGGTATGCCCAGAGGCTCTGTTTTGTGAACCAATCTTTACCTCGAAAAAAATAAAAAGAACAGATATTCTGGAGCCCCTCCATTTGTATCCGAGGGACCTCTATGAGCCGCTTACCTTTTCTAACAATGTTGCACGGCCTAGCACTGTCACAACAATAGATAAGAGAAAATTCTGAATGAGAAGTGTTTCTGACATAACGTGTATCTATGAGCAAAATGTAAAATCATGTATTCATTTCTAAATTGTATTTCACTTCTTTCTAACATGCTACTATTATCTGAACTATCTTGACATTTGTAAACTTACTTTGTGAAGATCCCCATTGATGTATTTCCTGGAATTCTGTTTCATATTTACTATGTCCTGGGACAGGAGTTTCCAAACTTTGGCCCAGGGGCCAGATTGTGGTGCTTTGATTTCCCTTGTCCTGCCCTTAGGGCACTGCTCTCCTCACTGATCCTAACAATGGGGTACTATTCCTCTCACTGACGAGTCACTATTTCTCCCCCTAATACCAAGGATAGGACATTGTTTACTCCCACTGATCTTAGGACATTTTCTGCTACCACTGGCCACACTCTGGCCTCCTAAAGTCTGAAGAACAGAAACAAATACTTTGTTTAGAAAATTTGGAGACCACTGTCCTAGGAGTATGCTGGCTACATTTGTTCCCCATGGTCCACTATATGTAGCCATCCTCTTATACATACTAGACCTCTGAATATATAAAATAAGTTGCATTCTGAGCAGTAGTACAGATACATACATACATTTCATATTTTAGCAAAATGTCAGGTATTATATACAGTATTTCGTAAAAGTGAGTACATCCCTCACATTTTTGTAAATATTTTACTACATCATTTCATGTGACAACACTGAAGAATTGACACTTTGCTACAATGTAAAGTAGTGAGTGTACAGCTTGTATAATGCCGCGTGCACACAATCGGAATTTCCGATGGAATTTTTCAACGGAATTCCGATAAAGCTGACTTCCATCAGTCTTGCACACACACTGTCAGACTAAATTCCGACTGTCCAAAACACGGTGATGTAAAACACTACGACGAGCCAAGAAAGTTCAATGCTTGGAAGAGAATGCGTTGACTTGATTCTGTGCATGCGTGGGTTTTTTCTCCGTCGGAGTTGAACACAGACGATAGGAATTTCATATTGTTTTTTTTCCATCGGAATAAAACATGTCCTATTTCTAAACACCGACGGAAAAAAGTCCGATGGGGCCTACACACGCTCAGAACAAGCCTTACCATGGTCGACCAAAGAAGTTGAGTGCACATGCTCAGCGTCATATCCAGAGGTTGTCTTTGGGAAATAGACATATTATTGCTGCAGGCATTGTTGCGGAGGTTGAAGGGGTGAGGGGTCAGCCTGTCAGTGCTCAGACCATGTCATCCCAGAAGGAAGCTTCTTCTAAAGATGAGCCACAAGAAAGCCTGCAAACAGTTTGCTGAAGACAAGCAGACTAAGGACATGGATTACTGGAACCATGTCCTGTGGTCTGATGAGACAGATAAACTTTTTTTGTTCAGATGGTGTCAAGTGTGTGTGGCGGCAACCAGGTGAGGAGTACAAAGACAAGCGTGTCTTACCTACAATCAAGCATTGTGGTGGGAGTGTCATGGTCTGGGGCTGCATGAGTGCTGCCAGCACTGGGGAGCTATAGGTCATTGAGGGAACTATGAATTCAAACATGTAATGTGACATACTGAAGCTGAAGAAGCTATGGGTAAAAGTTATGGACTGACCAAGCATGTTTTTAGACCTAAACCCTATTTAGCATCTGTGCAGCATCCTCAAACAGAAGGTGGAGGAGCACAAGGTCTCTAACATCCACCAGCTCCATGATGTTATGGAGGAGTGGTAGAGGACTCCAGTGGCAACCTGTGAAGCTCTGGTGGACTCCATGCCCAAGAGGGTTAAGGCAGTGCTGGAAAATAATGGTGGCCACACAAAATATTGACACTTTGGGCCCAATTTGGATATTTTCACTTAGGGGTGTACTCACTTTTGTTGCCAGCGTTTTAGACATTAATGGCTGTGTGTTGAGTTATTTTGAGGGGACAGCAAATTTACACTGTTATACAAGCTGTACACTCACTACTTTACATTGTAGCAAAGTGTGATTTCTTCAGTGTTGTCACATGAAAAGATATAATAAAATATTTTCAAAAATGTGAGGGGTGTACTCACTTTTGTGATATACTGTATGTTATACATGTAGTAATGCTTCCTTGAATCAAACCTGATGTAAGTATGGAATAACAAATCAGAGAGGTTATTTACTTATTTATTTTATAGTCTATATGTTATTGTATAAACATTATGACATTTAACGTGCATGCATGTTTTGAGTAATTATGACATGTTTATACCGGGTACTCGATTTGCGGTCATAAACAGTTTTGTAACCTTTTTCCGTGCTTGTGATAACTGTGCAGGGAAATGCTTGAGGATGGGCGCAGCTCAGGATGTAGATAGAAGCTGGAATCTGGACCTTTGCACTGTAAATATACTAAGTAAAGCAACTGACCTTCCCAATCATAATTTTGTCTAGACAAGGCATTGGTATTCTCTCTAAGAGAGTTTCATAAAGGTAGAGATCCTTTGGCCGAGACAATGAGATGCTTTCAATAGCAGTATAAACAAATGAAATGTGCTTTAGAAACACACACTTAAATATCTATCATGTCAATGCATTATACATGAAAATGTCTAATCTATTGTCCTCTTAGGCATATATTACCATAGCAGCCTTAAAGTGGTTGTAAACCCTTTTTTACAACATTATGCTACAGGTAAGTCATTATTAAGGCTTACCTGTAGCTACCCAGTATGGTATAGGAGATATCCCCTGTCCCCTGCATGTGCTGATGTCATCAGCATATGCGTCCTGGGGCAAACTGAAGCAACGGCACCTATGTGCCGTTGCTTCAGTCTGCGTGCTGTTACCGGCGGTTACCATGACGTCATTGCGGCTTCGGCCAATCACAGTGACCCACGTGTAAACAGTTAACCACTTTCCCACCCGTCGGACATCATATGACCTCCTGCACTTTGAGTGGAGATGTCTGAATGATGCCTGCAGCTACAGGCATCATGCAGATATATATTTTCCTTTTTAGCCGACGATTCCCTCACATGTAAAAACCATCTTAGTCGCTGTTTAGCACTTGATTTGCTCTCTTTGATCCTCTGAGGCCAGAAGCGACGTCATGACGTCATTTCCGGCACTGGCAGATGTAAACATCTCTCCAACCTAGAGGAGAGATGTGGGGACTTATAGACCCCACATCTCTCCGTAAATATTACCTATCATGCCCTATTCCTATTACATGGGATGTTTACATTCCTTGTAATAGGAATAAAAGTGATCAAAATATATTAAAGGGAAAGTGTAAAAACTAAATAATGTGTATATGTATATTTTTTTTTTAAAGTGCCCCCATTCACTTGTACACGCACACAGAATCAAACCCATACGTAGGTTTCACCCACATATGTAAATAGTGTTCAATCCACACATGTGAGGTATCGGCAAGAATGTTGGACCAAAAAATTAATTCTAGCACAAGACATCTAAACTGGTAACCTGTAAAAAAAAAAAAATTAAATCGTACCCTTTGGAGATTTTTAGGTACTGAAGTTTGGCACCATTTCACAAGTGTGCGCAATTTAAAAGTGTGACGCGTTAGGTATCTATTTACATCATCTATCACATTATACAAAAACATTGGTGGTAAATATTGTGTTTTTGTCTTTAATCCATTAAAGTGTTTCCCCCCCAAAAAAAATTCAGTTTGAAAAATTGCTGCGCAAATACCATGTGACATTAAGAAAATTACAACAACCGCCATTTTATCCCCTAAGGTCTCTGCTAGTATATATATATATATATATATATATATATATATATATATATATATATATTTGGGGATTCTGAGAAATTTTCTAGCATAAAAATATGATTTTTACATGCAGGTGAGGAATGCCAGAATTAGCCCGGTATGGAAGTGTATAATTACAAAATATAAATAGAAGTAAAATTTAATAACTCACATTGAAAAAAGTGCTTGCATTAAGATGATCTTCATTAGATGTAAAAAAAACTTTAAGAGATTGCAATGCACATAAGTAATGCCCTAAATGTAGGTAGGATGCATTTTGAAACATGCCTGTTTGTGCTACTTTACAATAATAGTGGTGCATGGCTGCGTACAGCTGCCTTCGCCTATTCATGTCTATCGGAAGCTGTGTGCAGCTCCAAGACATCCTGGGCAACAGAAATAAGCAGTGTATGTACACTGCTCGGGCAAATGTACCCACTGAGCAATATACTAAATAACTGCTAATTTTTTTCTGAGCATTATTATTATTATTATTTATCCTTGTACTTCTTTTTACTATAGACTAATTGTTTTTTATTATAAATATATGTTTTTTTTTAGATGTGTTAGTGCTCATTCACATGAGCGCTAAAGCTAAAGCTCTCATGTGAATGAGGCCTTAGTGTGTTTTGTCTAGATTTTGTTGTTGTTGTTGTTGTTACTACTACTGGGACTTGAGTACCTTATTACTTCCCTTTCATGTACAACATGTTCTGGAATTATAATGCTTATTAAATAATATTCAAGAGCAGATTTGAATCTGAATAGTTGCTCTGAGGCATGGATTGTCAACAAGCGAGAAGAAAAATCTTGTAACATAACGATTGCCAAATACATACCAAACAACTTGCTCATGGGTGATGATTTCTTACACAGTTTTGCTGACAGCACTTGCGGTGTATAGTCAGATTCAACACTTTTTGGCTTCTTTAAAAAAGGCCCAAAAAGCCAGCTTTATGTTACAGGTTCATTGTTTAATCTAAATGAAACTCATGCCTAGTACACACGATCGGTTTTCGCGACGGTCAAAAGACCGAGGGGAAAACCGAGAACTGGCTCGGTCCCTTTTCCCCTTTACACACGGCCGGTTTTCCCGACAGGAAAACTGCCAGGAGAACTTTGGTCGGGAAAACCGGCCATGTGTATGCTCCCTCGCTCCCATAGGAAAACTGCGGGGAAAAATTGCTCCGATTCACGGTGAGAAAAAAGAGAACATGTTCTCATTTTTAAACCGCAGTTTTCCTGTCGGGAAAACTGCTAAGGAGCATACACATGGCCGGTTTTGCCGGCCAAAGGAAAACACAGCAGTTTTCCTGACGAGAAAAACAATCGTATATACTAGGCGTTAGTTTATAAGTGCAGTAAATAAATCTCTGACGGCACTTGTTGATCTCTAAGTGTGGCTGTCCTAAGTATCCATCTGTGCACCGATAGGTGGTACTGAAACCATCACTAGCCCAGGTGGAAATACTAATGTACAAACCCTTTGATCACATTAGTTGCTTAGCTAATGTTCTAATATTGTGACAGTGTGACATTTTCCCTTTATTTTCTTATTTAGGTGAATGCATCACGTCAAGAAGGGAAACTCATGGAGGAGAGTGATCAATTAATTGAAATTATCCAACAGAGAAGACAAATTATTGGCACAAAAATTAAGGAAGGAAAGGTAAATGTAAATTCTTAACAAGCAATGAAATGTATTTCCTATGCAAGTGCAGTAACAAATGTCCTTTATGTAATACACTGTAATTGCATATCTCTCTCTCTCTCTCTCTCTCTCTCTCTCTCTCTCTCTCTATATATATATATATATATATATATATATATATATATATATATATATATATATATATATATATATATAATGCTGTGAAAAGGCATTGCCCTCTTTCTTTTTTTTTTGCATATTTGGCACAGTTAAATGACTCAGATCATCAAACTAATTTTTATTATTACACAAAGATAACCCGAGTAAATACAAAATGCAGTTTTTAAATGATGGTCTCATTTATTAAGGCAAAAAAGCTGTCCAAACCTGCCTAGCTTTATGTGAAAAAGTAATTGCTCCCTAAACCTAATAACTGGTTGTGCCACCCTTGGCGGCAACAACTGCAATCAAACGTTTGTGATAACTGGCAATGAGTCTTTCGCATTGCTGTGGAACAATTTTTGGCCCACTCTTCTTTGCAGAATTGTTTTAATCCAGCCACATTGGAGGGTTTTCCAGCATGAACAGCCTGTGTAAGTTGATACAGCATCTCAATTGGATTTAAGTCCGGGCTTTGACTAGGCCACACCGAAACTGAAATTTTGCTTTGTTTGAACCATTTGAAATTGGTTTTGCTGTTGTGTTTCGGATCATTGTCCTGCTGCATAACCCAAGTGCACTTGAGCTTGAGGTCATGAACTGATGGCCGGACATTCTCCTTTAGGATTTTCTGGTAGATCTCTGAAGTCATTGTTTCGGCAATTATGGCAAGTCGTCCAGGTCCTGAAGCTGCAAAGCAGCCCCAGACCATCACGCTACCACCATCATGTCTGAGGCCCCATTCACACCTGAGCGTTTTGTCGCCTGAAGCACGACACTCCAAAACGCTAGAGGGGAAAAAATACATTATTCTCTATGGAGATGGTTCACATCTCCACTCCGGGCGTTTTGGGCGTTTTTGAGCGTTTGTATTTCCCATAGAAAGTAATGGAAACGCTCGATTCAAGCGTCTAGCGCGACAACGAGCGTTTCTACGGGTGTTTTGTCGCTTTAATCAATAGAACATTTCACCCAGGCAGAAGATAAAAAAAATGTACAAACATAGCAACAAGTGATGAAAAGATGATCATTTTTCCTATTGGCTAAAATAAAAAACGTCGAAGTACAAAAACGTCGGACGACGCTGTATGCAAACGTGGAAAGACGCATGAATACGCGCGACAAAACGCCGGAAAAAAGGCTGGAAAAAACAACCAAAAACGCTACGCTCAGGTGTAAATTTTGTTATGAAATGCTGTCTTAGTTTTATGCCAGATGTAAAGGGATGCACACCTTCCAAAAAGTATTTTTTTTGTCTCATCAGTCCACAGAATATTTGCCGGAAAGTCTTGGGGATAATGAAGATGTGTTTTGGTAAATGTGAGATGAGCCTTTGTATTCTTTTTGGTCAGCAGTGGCTTTGGCCTTGGAACTCTGCCATGGATGCCATTTTTGCCCAATCTCTGTCTTATTGTTGAATCATGAACACTGATCTTACCTGAGGCAAGTGAGGCTTGTAGTTCTTTATATGTTGTTCTGGGTTCTTTTATGACCTCCTGGGTGAGTTGTCATACTCTTGGAGTCCTTTTTGAACTGAGCACTGACAGGCTGACCCCCCGCCCCTTCAACCTCTGCAGCAATGCTGGCAGCACTCATACGTCTATTTCCCAAAGACAACCTCTGGGTATGACGCTGAGCATTTGCACTCAACTTCTTTGGTTGACCATGGCGAGGCCTGTTCTGAGTGGAACCTGTCCTGTTAAAATGCTGTATGGTCTTGGCCACAGTGCTGCAGCTTAGTTTCAGGGTTTTGGCAATCTTCTTATAGCCTAGGCCATCTTTATGTAGAGCAACAATTATTTTTGTTTTCAATATAAAGGGAATAAACTGCGCTGATGGGCAAAAGGAATTGGATGGACCAGTCCGGGAGCAGCAATTAAATGTGGCATATAACACAAAAGCAAATGGAAAAGAAAAATTGCGCTAGTTGATAAGTCCGTAAGATTGTTTTCCACTTACCAACGGATTTTTCAACTAGCGCAATTTTTCTTTTCCAATTCTTTTTTTCAGCTCCTCAGAGAGTTCTTTGCCATGAGGTGCCATGTTAAACTCCCAGCAGCTAGTATGAGAGAGTGAGAGCAATAACACCAAATTTAACACACCTCCCATTCACACCTGAGACCTTGTAACACGAACGAGTCACATGACACAGGGGAGTGAAAATGGCTAATTGGGCTCAATTTGGACATTTTCACTTAGGGGGATACTCACTTTTGTTGCCAGCGGTTTAGACAGTAATTGCTGTGTTGAGGTATTTTGAGGGGGCAGCAAATGTACATTGTTACACAAGCTGTACACTCACTACTTTACATTGTAGCAGTGTCATTCCTTCGGTGTTGTCACATGAAAAGATATAAAAAATAATTAGCAAAAATGTAATGGGTGTACTCACTTTTTTGACATACTGTATTTAATAATGACTTGTTTTGCATTTTAGCACACCTACCTGATGCAAACCTGAACTATTATTCTTTAAAGTACCGTAAATCTTTCCAGGAAGGTGCTGCCATGCTAAGGATGCTAGTTGCCTGGCACAGATGTGCGGGACCTGCCGTAGTGTTTATTAGCACAGTGGTTCTCAAACTCAGTCCTCAAGCACCCCCACCGAGCCATGTTTTGGGAACTTACCTTAGATAAAATAGCTCTTATCAATACCATATCATTGATATTGTTTTAAAGCAGCTGTGTAAAGTAAAGGAAAACCTGAAAACATGGCCCGTTGAGGGTACTTGAGGACTGAGGTTGATAATCACTGTATTGGCATACATCACCGCACTAGAAGTAAACTGGCCCTCATAAATTTAGTGACCAGACAGACTAAAGTGATGATGTATGGTCCATCCAACCCTTCTTTTTTACAACACTGTTCTTTGGTCTTAATTGCGTTTGTAGGAAATTTTAACCCCTGGCAAGTGCGCAATTTTTTACCCTTAGAAGAGAGACTTTATTGTGTAACAATTTGCTTGCCTAGCTGAGCCCTCCTGGTATGTGGTATTCTGTAAACTTCCAAAATTAACTTTAAATGTCAAGCATGGTGGAGCTTTTGTGAGAAAGCTGCCTTCTAAGAATAAAGGTCCATTCCAGGTTTTAATGGTTCACTAGGCTGTCATGCACCTTTAATTAACTTCAAATAAATGGCTTGTCGGCCAATAACCGATGTAAAGCTGTTTGAAGAGCAGTCTTCCGAGAGGTGAAACTGTGAGGGCTTTAATGGAAAAGAAAGAAAAAAAAATCTTTTGCTATTTTAAGAAGGTTTCTTGGTCACTGACTTAAGCTCTTACATCCTTTTAACAAGCAGTATTGATAAAAGATGTGAAACGGGGACGTTTATTTTTAAAATTGACCTATTGAAATTCAAATTTACTATTAAAGAGCAGCGCCGGACACCAAGCCAAAGTCTGCTAAATAGGAAATATTGGAGCTGTCCTAAAGGCAAAATGTCAGCAGGCGTTTCATAGTGCTTCTAAATGGGACTGCAAGCTTTTGTCACATGATTCTGTATTGAAAAACATCCTTCTGTGTGATCTACAGCAGTGGTCATCAACCCTGTCCTCGGGGCTCACTAACAGGCCAGGTTTTTGGTATTACCTTGGGGAGATGCAGACTAGAATACTGCAATCACTGAGCAGCAAATTATATCACCTGTTATGTATTTCAGTTATCTTGCAAACCTGGCCTGTTAGTGGGCCCTGAGGACAGGGTGGATGACCACTGATCTACAGGAGACCAGGGAACACTAGGGGGTCTGTTGTATAAAAAAAAAAAAAATGCTGGGCGAATGTATCAAGCATTCACACAGCTCCATCTAGTGGCCATAATGCAGTATTTTTTCGATTGAGGAATTTCATGAATATACCTCCATTATGGCCACTAGAGGGAGTTTGTGATCATAGGGAATACACATATTAGGCAGATAACAGGAATTATTTGTGACAGTTGTGCAAATGCTTGAGACATTTGCACTTCAAATGTTTTATAAATAAACCCCTTAACATGCTTGTAAACCAGGGTTTGACAAAATCCGGACGCCAGGTTGCATTTGCGACTAGAATTAGCGACCTGGGGAAGAAAGCATAGGCCTGCAGAAGGCCGCAAGCTGTGGCCTCAATTACCGGCAATTTTGCGGCGGAGGAGGTGGGGGCGCACAGAGTCACAGGATAGAGAGAAATATATAATACAAATAGAGCGTTGCACAGTATAGTAGGGAAGAAATTTCCCAAAAGCATTACTGTCCCGGGTAAATAGATAAATATAGGTTCCCAGTTCTGGGATGTGGCATGGGACTATGCGAATGCGATTAGGAATATATGTAATGATTAAGAAGATTTTGCTGAGATACCGCAGGGATCACATATGGTAGACAAGACTTGTATATATAAAAAATATAATTTAATTAACATTAAACATGTACATAAATAAATAGAAAAGTGAACAATAAAAAGCATGATCACATAAGATAATATAATTTCACCAATTAATGAGGTGACAGAGTGATGTATGCAGGAGGTCCAACATGTTTCGTCCGTTGGGCTTCTTCAGAGACAAGAATGCATACTATATTATCTATAAATGAAAAACATGTAAGTATAGTACAATTCATATTTTCACATAGCATAATTATCACATATATTATGCGGACATAGCCGCAGTTTACTGTAAATGTAAGAATTAACACGTTTCATATAGAGAACAGGTAGGTTGAAAATGTATGCACAAATTGAACAATTAAAGCTGATACTGTATCAGTATCAGCTTTAATTGTTCAATTTGTGCATACATTTTCAACCTACCTGTTCTCTATATGAAACGTGTTAATTCTTACATTTACAGTAAACTGCAGCTATGTCCGCATAATATATGTGATAATTATGCTATGTGAAAATATGAATTGTACTATACTTACATGTTTTTCATTTATAGATAATATAGTATGCATTCTTGTCCCTGAAGAAGCCCAACGGGCGAAACATGTTGGACCTCCTGCATACATCACTCTGTCACCTCATTAATTGGTGAAATTATATTATCTTATGTGATCATGCTTTTTATTGTTCACTTTTCTATTTATTTATGTACATGTTTAATGTTAATTAAATTATATTTTTTATATATACAAGTCTTGTCTACCATATGTGATCCCTGCGGGATCTCAGCAAAATCTTCTTAATCATTACATATATTCCTAATCGCATTCGCATAGTCCCATGCCACATCCCAGAACTGGGAACCTATATTTAGAGTCACAGGATACCCCATCCTGTGTCTCAGTGTGATCGCGCCGGCCGGTAATTGAGGCCGCAGCTTTGCGGCCTTCTGCAGGCCTATGCTTCCTTCTGTGATCTGGCGCCAAGGTAAGTGATTTTTATTCCCTGTTTTGCAGGAAAAGGAAATCCATTACTTCCCCCTGTCAGGACGGAGCTCTGCCTTGTCTTGTTTACATAGGCAGAGCTCTGTCCAACCTCTGTTATCGACGGTCAGTGGGTGCCAGCGGACGTCTATTGGCTGGCACCCGATGATCGGTCAAGCTGTTTAATCCTTTTTTTTTAATTTTTTATGGAAAATAAATATTTAATAAAATACATGCCAGTGCAAAAAACACTATTTGTTCTGCACAAGTAAATACATTTTGAATAAACAGATCATGGCTTTATATATCCAATATAATCAATACATGAAGCTGTGAATGCCTACAGCTCATTTGTTTGGGTTAAAGGATAAAGAAACCCAAAACTAAATGCAATGCATTGCAGCTTACAGTCCTTGAATGTGGTGGATGTGGCTGTGGTAAAGTAGCTTTTTTGAGGCATTGCTAGGCTGACAGTTACAAGCATGACTCCCACAGGCAGAGGCATGATGAGACTTGTAGTTTTGCAACAGCTGGAGGGCCGACACTTTGAGACCCCTGCTTTATAGCAATCTTCTGTAAACTATGCCCCCACACACACTGCGAATACACTGCAAAATATGTTTAAAAGGTTAAAAATAAAACCTGCCTCGAACCACACATGCCTCACATGTGTGGTTTGAACACCATTTTAATATGCGGGCACGACATACGTATGCGTTGGCTTCTGCGGGCAAACTCGGCGTGCAGAAAAAAAAATGTAGATCACTTTTATTCCTATTACAAGGAATGTAAACATTCCTTGTAATAGAAAAAACAGCATGACAGGGCCTCTTAAATTTGAGATCTGGGGTCAAAAAGACCTCAGATCTCACATTTACACTTAAATGCAATAGAAAAAAATTGTCTTTAAGACCATTGGGCAGAAGTGACATTTGGCGCAAGTGTTATGGAGCCAAGCGGGGGCCATCTTTCCCTTACTCTGCTCCATGTCTCAGAGGAGAGAGGACTCGATCGGCTCCGCCGCAGGGCGGAGACGACTGAACCGCGGAGGGAGGCCTTTCCTGCCCCTGATAAAAGATCAAATTCGCTGCAGAGACCACTTTTATCAGAAAGAGGACCATCCGCTGTTTAAGAATATACCAGGGTTATGGCAACTATCGGGTGCCATAACCCGGTATTCTACATCAAAGTACTGACGTAAAATGGCGGCGAGCGGCCTGAAGTTGTTAAAGCGGGAGTTCACCAGAATTTTTTTTTTTAACCTTAGATTGATGCTCATTTTGTCAAGGGGAATCGGGTATTTTTTTTAAAATCGAAGCCGTACTTACCGTTTTAGAGAGCGATCTTCTCCGCCGCTTCCGGGTATGGTCTTCGGGACTGGGCATTCCTATTTGATTGACAGGCTTCCGACGGTCGCATACATCGCGTCACGAGTAGCCGAAAGAAGCCGAACGTCGGTGCGGCTCTATACGGCGCCTGCACACCGACGTTCGGCTACTTTCGGAAAATCGTGACGCAATAGATGCGACCGTCGGAAGCCTGTCGGAAGCCTGTCAATCAAATAGGAACGCCCAGTCCCGCAGCCCATACCCGGAAGCGGCGGAGAAGATCGCTCTCTAAAGCGGTAAGTACTGCTTCGATTTTAAAAAAACTACCCGATTCCCATTGACAAAATGAGCATCAATTTAAGGTTAAAAATTAACTTTTCGGGTGAACCTCCACTTTAATAGTAAAAAGGTCAGGTCTGAGCATTTAGGCCCTTTACAAAATAATCTGGAGTGGGTGACTGGGGGCAAAGAGAAGGCAAATGTATTTCCACCCAAAAATCAAACTTCAGCTTTTCGAAACCAAATCCAGCCCTCACATTTGGCACCTTTCAGGGGGGGGGGGGGAGCAGATACCTGTGTAATACAGGTATTTTGTTCCCACTTCTAGGCATAGATACCCGAGCCACCCGCGGGTATCTATGCCACTTTTGGTGCCTTTTCCACCCCCCGCACACACAGGTCCCAGAAGACAGCAGGGACCAGTGAGAACGTGCAGCGCGAGTCGCACATGCGCAGTAGAGAGCCAGAAAGCGAAGCTGCAACCAGAATAACTATGTATGTAACTAGCAGTTGCCTGTAAACTGTAATAGAGATGCTTGTAGTTCATACCAGGAGATTAGGCTAGGGTGACAACCATGGGTCTCTTTATAGATACAGTGGAGGAGTGACGTAGCCACACCTTTAGCATCTCATTTTTCTTGAAATTGGATTTCCATTTTTCTTGAAATATCATACAGATTTGTAGGTGGATCCACAATGCAGCAGGGTTAAATTGGTAAAAAATGGAGCAAAGTGGAGCCTGTGTGGCCTTTCCATGAGGCTCGTCCAGCATAGAAGAAATAAATATTCAATTTTTAGCTGGGTCGAGGAAGTGTGACACACATCTACAGCTGTGCTGCCCATTTATAAAGAATGTTTATTTGGATCCTTAATTCAGGCACAGCACATTATGAGCCATTCACTCGTTCATCCGCAGCTGACCCGGGATACTGGTTGTGGTTTTGCAGAATAAGGTCTTTCGGGGTTGAACTTGCAAGCCTATGAAATATTTGACTTATGAGGCACTGTAAGATTTGCCTGAGTCTGCCAGATGGATCATTTGTTCTAATAGAAACTCTGTCAGGCTTTGGCAGGAATGGAGTCTGTAGGCCCAAGAACCAGGGTGGGAATGAATAAATGCAGCATATTTATACGAGTGACAGGTTTAATCGGTTAAGTCCTGGTGATTGATTTCTCTTTTCTTCCCCCTCTATAAAGTAAGCAATGAGTAAGTGATTTAAATTTTGAAGAAAAGTGTTTCTACCTCTCCATGCTCAGTCACATTGCGATAATATTTGTTTTCTGCCTGTGTCACAGCAACGGTATGAAGTCAGCTAGAGGGCAAGGCTGGTCTTACTGTGAAGGCAAGCTCGAGGAATTAGGAACAACTTTGTGAGCCACCCAGAAATGCTACACAACTGTCATACATATATCAGTTATATTTGGCATGACATTTTACTTCAACTGTTCTATTCTTTCTGTTTTTCCATCCTACAGTTAACTAACTCTTATGCCGCATACACGCAACGTTTTTTTTAACCTGATTCTTGTCAAGCCTGCCTGCCTTGCCTACACACGTTCGTGAAAAAAAAATGCTTGAGCAAAGCGCAGTGACGTACAACATGTACAACGGCACTATAAAGGGGAAGTTCCGTTCGGATGGCGTCACCCTTGGGGCTGCTTTTGCTGATTTCGTGTTAGTAAAAGTTTGGTGAGAGATGATTCAGTCTGTTACAGCGTGACCAATGTGCTATCTCCATTACGAACGCTAGTTTTACCAGAACGAGCGCTCCCGTCTCATAACTTGCTTCTGAGCATGCACGTTTTTTTTTTACATCGTTAAAACCTACAAACGACCGTTTTTCACGACGTGAAATTTTTAATGCTCATTTTTGTCATAAAAAATGCTCTGGAGCCCACACACAATCGTTTTTAATTACATTAAAAAAAAAATCATTTTTCACGTCATGAAAAACGGTCGTGTGTACACGGCATTAGAGTTCTCCGCCCCACCTCCAACCTGTGACTGCACAGTCAAAGGAGCAGCCTGATGAACTCTATCTGTCACTCTGATTTCTCCTCTTATGAGCACACTACAGTACAAATGATTGTCTCCTTGTGCTGCTTTAAATACTGGCTAAATTCTGACTTAGTTTATTCCCCAGAATGTTTTTTGTTTTGTATATGGTGACGAGATTCCCCCTCTCTATTAATTCTATTAAAATTTTTAATTTTGAGTTGTCAACAAAGAAGAAATCAATGATTACAACCAGGGCGGATAAAAATCAATGTTTACCCACTAGGGGCCCGCGCTATAGGCGAATGACGGCCACAGTGTGGACTTGAAAATCCGGGAGGCCGTCAATAGACGCCCTTCCCTTTGCAGTGCAACGCACGTCCCCCTGTGATCACGTGCTGTGATCACTGAGTCACGGAGACTAGGGTGATCACAGATCCATGTAAGGGGCCAGTCCCAGCCCATTACGACGTGATCAGCTGTCAGCCAATAAAAAATTACCTGTTTGCAAAATTTTATAACAAAATATAATAATATTTTTTTTTTAATCTGTCTTTTAATTTTTTTTTAACAAAAAATAAAAACCGCAGAGGTGATCAAATGCCACCAAAAGAAAGCTTTATTTGTGGGGTACAGTGTTGTATGACCGCGCAATTGTCATTCAAAGTGTGACAGTGCTAAAAGCTGAAAATTGGTCTGGGCAGGAGGGGGGTTTACTGTAAGTGCCCAGTAAGCAAGTGGTTAAAACAAATATCTTTTTATATATATATATATATATATATATATATATATTTATTTAAAGCGGTAGTTCACCCAAAAATCAACTTTCTGCAGTTAGATCCAGCATACTGCTGACATCTGCAGTATGCTGGTCTTTTTTTTTTTTTTGGTACTTATCGTTTTAGCAGTATTTCTTCTATGGCTCCGAGCGGGGATTACTTCCTGGTATAGGCGTTCCCGAAGATGAGCAAGTTAATTGACAGCCTTCGATAGCACGACACGGCTTCTGAAAATACACACGAGTGACACTCGGCAATTTACGGTGCCTGCGCAGTCAGCTCTACACGGCAGGCGCCATATACAGCCAAGTGTCACCTCGGCTATTTTCAGGAGCCGTGACGCGCTATCGAAGGCCGTCAATCAACTTGCTTGCCTTCGGGAACGCCCATTCCCCGCAGGATTCCCCGCTTGGAGCCATAGAAGAAATACTGCTAAAACGATAAGTACCAAAAAAAAAGACCAGCATACTGCAGATGTCAGAAGTATGCTGGATCTAACTGCAGAAAGTTGATTTTTGGGTGAACTCCCGCTTTAAATAAAATTTGTTTGATTTTTATCAAATTTATTTTAATAAAAAGCTTTTTGAGTAAAAATACATCTAAAAACAGTTTTCTATTTAAGATAAAAAAGAAAAATGCACACACAAAAAACATAGTGTGAGACTCAACGCTAAAAAACCTTATGGTTGCAATAGTAGTAAAAATAAAAAAGGTTTTAAATGGAAGAGTAAATGTTGAATAAAAAATTTGAAAATAAAGATGCAAAAAAAAAAAATGCAAGAAAGTCAATCTTGATACAAAGTTCTAGGGGGTTAAATATGTCTTTGGTGCAAATGCTGCAGATAGTTGCGAGGCTGCTTCAGGCACGTGCCTGGAACCTGGAGACTGTGAGAAATAGTAGTTTACCCCATCCAGCAGAGGAACAGAACTGCCTCTGTATCCTTGGGATGTTATGCCACGAGCGTCTTGTGTCAGCGTGGGAGCTGAAGCCTTGAGGGATCTCAGGAGGACGCTGGCAGAATTGCTTGGCGTGGAGGTGACCTGGAGCTGTCACCCTGGGGAGCCGCCTACTACTGTGTTGGCCAATCAGAATGTGTTTCGAAAGCTAAGCCACACCTCCTTCGTAAACTGATGGACTTTTACATACACTTTTACAATGTCCACTTTTTAAGCAGTTAAAGCCACAGTTAGACAGTTAGCCACAGTTAACGCCAGTTCCCTTAGCAGAAAGAAAATTCAAATATAGAGCGTTTTTGTACAGAGTTTAGGAGAGTTTAGCATTTTTGTCTGTCAGAAAGCTCCAATCAAAAACACAAACCAGAAGGGTTTTTTCCTGCCTCTAAACACTAAGCTTAACCACTTCAGCCCCAAAAGGTTTTACCTAGGGTTGCACCGATGCCAATACTAGCATCGGTATCGGTGCCGATACCGAGCATTTGCATGAGTACTTGTACCCAGGCAAATTCTCCAATGCTTGATCCGATACCTGGGCTGTCAGGGGTGATTGGTGCAGCAGTGGGTGGAGTTACAAGCACCAATCTCCCTGTATAGATTTCAATAAAGCAACTGAGAGTCACTTCTCCTGCTCTCCCCCACGTGGCTTTCACCTGCCTATTGAAATCTATACAGGGAGATCAGTGCTTGTACCTGCCACACCGATCGCCCCTGACTGTCCACCTGTGTCCTCCTCTGGCTCCCCTCCGTGTCCTCTTGTGGGCTCCTCCGGTCCCCCTCTGTGTGTGCCTCCGGTCCCGCTCTGTGCTCCTCTGCTCCCCCCCTGTCCTTCTCCAGTCTCCCCCTGTCCCCGATCTGTGAGGATGGAGAGCGGAGGAAGGAGCTGGTAAAGCTCCTTCCTTTTCCTTTTAACTGTCAAGGAGCATAGTAAACTGTGTTTACAATGCTTCAGTTTATGAATGGGGAGGGGCCTCTGTGTCCTGTCCTATCATCTTCAGTGCAACTCAGGGGGAAGATAAAGGGACTGGGGAATCTTGTAAAAAAAATCACCGTCCATACTGGTAAATATTAGGGGGGCTGCTGCTCACAGCTTTATACCATTTATATATTCATGTTATAAATGCTATTCCAATGTACGCTCAATACATACAAAAAGCCAAAGAGTAAAATAAAAATATTTTTTTTTTATATCTAAATAGACCCAAATAACTGATGGCTTAACAAATAAAAGCACTTTCACATCTGCTCCCAGCAATTCTAGTTATCAAACTTTTTTGTTATCTCATCAGTCAGGAAATAATGTGAATTGTAGAGGGTAATAGGCCAGCTGTGCTTGTTTTGGCTCTTATGTTTTTGGCAAGATTGGCAGATTATAGACAAATCTTTCCGCTTAACAGTGAAAAATTATAATTGCTTCTATGTATTTGAGAAATGTTTCTCGGCTTCGAGAGAGGACTGTGAGAGTGTCAGCCTCTTATTTTTGCTGTCATAGAAATCTAAGAAATATTAATAATGTGAATGTTAATGTCTGCAAAGGCATTACTGCCAAAACGACACTTAAACACGAACTCCCACACAGCCCAGAGTACCATGCTGTGAGGCCGTTTTGTGCATGACTTCCTACGTAACTAGCTAACTTCAAATTATATAAACAGATTATGTAATACCCAGTGGTGTATTAGAATTTTAATGTGAGTGACTTGTAAATCACACATTTAACTGAGCTTAGAAGTGCTATCCAGACATATATTGTCTTACATTTCATTAATGCCTTGTTCCTTCCACATATACAATGGGCATGGAAAAGAATAACCCCCTTTAAAATAATCACGTTTTGTTGCTTTGCAGCCTGAAATGAAGACAGACCCATTTTTTGTTTAAGGGGGGTTATTTATTTTCTATACTAACTATATACAGGCAGTCCCCGAGTTACGAACGGGTTAGGGACTGTAGGTTTGTTCTTAAGTCAAATATGTTCGTAAGTCAGAACAGCATGAGCAGAATGACAGATACGTCATTTTCCGTTGTTTCGTCGAATGTGCCCGTCATCGAAAAGTGGCCGTGCATGCGCAGAACGGCAGATACGTAGCTTTCAGTCGAATGTGCCCGCCTTCGAAAAGGTCCCATCGAATGTTCCTGCCGTTGAAAAGTGGCCACGCAGCCTCCCGTTCATAAGTAGGAGGCGTTCGCAAGTCGGATGTTCGTAACTCGGGGACTCCCTGTACAGTAGAATCAATTTTGCAGTTGTCCACCTTTTCACTTTACCAACTGCATTCAGACGAGGGCTTTTTTTTTTTAACAAAATGGCCAGTGGTTTACATGTTTCTAAATCCTAAGCGCTTATTTAAAAAAAAAAAAAAAATTCATTTTGAATAGAGTAGGAAATAGCTGAAAGCCCTGTTGAGTTTTTATTTAATTGGTGTCCCTTTTGAAATATTTCCCTTCACTTCCCGTCCTGAAGACACAACAGGACATTTGTAAATATCTCCACAGTGAGGGAATTCCTTGCTTAAAGGAGTTGTAAAGGAAACAATTTTTTTTGCCTAAAATTAAGCGGGAAATTAAGCATTACGGCTTCACTTCCCGTTTCCCTATTGCGCAATCCGCACTGTGCGTCTTCACTGGTCCCCGCGGTGTGTGTCTCCCAGAAGACAGCAGGGGTACAGAGTAGGCACCAGAAGTGGCATAGATCACTGAGGTGATCTATGTTAGGAAGTAGGAGCAACTACCTGTATTAGACAGGTATCTGCTCCCCCTAAAGGTGCCAAATGTGACACCGGAGGGGGGGTTCCAAAAAGTGGAAGTAACATTTTTGGGTGGAACTCCACTTTAAGACAGTTGTCACCATGACAAGTGCCCCTATTGTTAGATTTCCACTGTATTCTTGCTATGGTGAAGACTCCAAAATTTGTATTTTCCCTTATTTTCAGCCCCATTAACAATAGTCTCTAGCAAAAGAGAGTGTATCTCCCTAGTGGGGACTCAGATGGTGATATAAATTGTATAGGGGTTTTAATCTCTATGCACTCTATCTAAATCTAAAAGAAAACATTGTGGCCTTAAATACACTTTTAAGTAGAACTCCAGGAAAAAAAATTCTGGTTTGTAAGACCCCCACCCTGTATAAAAAGAAAAATAATACCAATCTGTTCTCAGCCTCTCCATGCTCCAGCTCTTTCCCTAACTTCATCCTCTGTCCAGCACCATCAGTCTTCTTTGTCATCCCATTTTCTGTGAGCCCAACCTGTTGTTTACAACCTCCCTCTCCTCGGAAAGCATGTCATCACTCTGGGCTCACAGTGCTTCAGCATTGAGCAGGTTTCACACGACTTTATGTGAGCGGCGCTCATTCGCAGAAGAATGCCTTTTGGGGGTCATGTGTCAAGTAGTCGTTGAAATCCTGGAGTTCCTGGATTTAAATTCACTTTCACTGAGACTTAAGAATTTTTTTTGTGTGATGGCTAAAGTACTCCTGGTAAAGTACTTTCAGATTTTAATAAGAATAAAATGATCTACAGGAAATATTCATGCAGCAAATTTAGATCATAGCTTCTGTAAAGTAAACCTTTAAAATACAATTCCAGGTACAATTGAATTGTTGCAGTTTAATCAATTAGACTGGTAGCAGCTACTGTTTGTCACAGTGGTAGTTGACTGGTCGAATTCCCATTCCCTGGTCATTTTTTAGTCCGGGAATAGCGTGATGGCGCCAAAGGCTTGGATGTGGGTGTTCCCTATTAGGCCTCTTGCCGTTACCAAACTCTCCTGCTTCTGCCTGAGTGTTATAAATGACAGCACGAGTTGTCGTCTGAGTTTAATTTAGCTCCACATGACATCAACTCTTCTGGCAGGATTAATTACTTCAAAGGTGTTTTTGGCACATTGCACCACAACAGAAAGCTGTGTACATGTGTGTATTCCAGTTATGTTGCCTGCATTGTTGGTGGCACGTTATCAGCGAAATGGATTACTGTAACACACTCTAACAAGTACTGCTTATTTCGGGTCTTTTTTTTTTTTTATATAAAGTAAATAAAGCTAACAGATCTAAAACATGGTTGTGTTTCATAGACGTGGTTTGAACGCATTGAAGTGCAAGTCAAGGCAAACAGCTAAATACATTATTCAAATGCATATGTGAACTGCCTTGCCTGCAAAAAAGTATATAACTAACTAAATTCAGACAGCTTACCCATCCAGGCACTATACAAGTAATACAAGTTAAAGTAATACACCTTGTTTATAACTGTGATTGGATAGTAAAGTAAATGCAAATCATCTCGCTTCAGTCAGCAAGCTTTATTTGGTGGAATGTATTGCTTCCCCTTCCTCTGCTAATGTGTAGGGCAGTGGTCTCTAGATTTTGCGGCCTTCTGCTTGCGTTTATCCAGCCTTGGGGTGCTATTGTTTTCATTGACACCAATGAAGGCCACAATTCCTCCCAAGGTCAGCAATGATGAGGCACAGTTCCTACAAATTACATCAACAATGGGACACAATTCCCCCCAATGACACCAACAATGGGGCCCTGTGACATCAATATTGGGGGATTGTTTACTTATTTTGATGCTGGGATATTTTGTACATCTGATGGCCACAGTCTCCCCCCCCCCCCCCCTAAAGTCTGAAGAACAGTAACCTGGCCCTTTGTTTAGAGACCCCTGGTGTTGGGGATTACACAAGGCTAGCAGACTTATGTACTTTTAAATACATAAAAATATATTTTTATTAAGCAAATCACTGAATTTAATAGGGATAATTTTTATGTAACCTAAACTTGCATTTTTATCTTGTATTTATTTTTCGTTGTAGGTGGTCAGGCTGCGAAAGTTAGCCCAGCAGATTGCAAACTGCAAGCAGTGCATAGAACGATCCACATCTCTGATATCTCAGGCGGAACAGTCTTTGAAAGAGGCGGACCATGCTCGTTTCCTCCAGTCAGCCAAGAGTATTACAGAAAGGTACCTTAATTCTGAAAATGTTTTCTGGAGTGTAACTTCATGTTTTTGATCCCCTTAAAGAGAACCTGTTATTTAACTTTTTACAAGGTGACAGTTTCTCATAATAGCACCCTAATAACGCCCTCCCTCTTATGGTGCTAACATATGAATGCTACTGCGCTGCTCCATTTATCTGGCATGGCCCTCAGAAATACCCAGTACTTCTGTGTATGGGGGAGCATTTGACCTTCTCACTTAGGGATTAGACTCAGGGCTCCCACTGGAGGTCAGGGTGTTTAGGAGTTTGGGAAAGGTAAGTCTCAGTAGGTTGATGTGCTGGCCTATTAAGATAACCTTGCTTGCCCTGAATTTGCTTAAAGAATTTTTTTTTCCCTTAAGTCAAGTTCATTAGTGAGACTCACATAGCAGTAAACAGATCAGGTGGGCTTATTATTGATCTACATTATATAAGCGGTAGGTCATCAATAACTAAAGTTCAGCAGTTGTCCTGCGCTTGATGCATATGACCTACTGCCTTTCATTTTGTTCTAGCGCCAAAACAAAATGCCATAGTCTATTGCAATACGTTATAGTGCTTACCATGTTATTAGATACCACTGTAAAGTTTGATTTAAAAAAATAAAAAAAAACTCCTTTCTCAATTTTCCTTTCTGATTCAGAACACAACCACTTCAGTATAATATGTTGTTATATAATATTGTGTCTTGTTTATTAGATGTTGAAAGGTGCTCACTTAGATTATATATAGTCTGTTCTTTTAGTATAATTCTTGTGTATACCATTTTACCATATAACTCTCCCCCTTCTATTTCCTAGCCTGCAACAAAAACAAAATCTGATTTGTATAAGGCAGTAGCTTTTTTTTAGCCAAGATATTTTGGAGAGAAAAACTGCATATGTGTATAATTTATCAAGAAGGTTTCCCAGAAATACTAAAGTTGGCTTTCATAATCACCAGACTTGGCTCTTCATCCTTTAATTTTTTAGCATGTGAAAGAGATATTAACAGGGAGGAGATCTCAAACACATAGTTTAGTTATAGGAAACATGGAAAATACTTAGATTGCTAATTTAACCTGATTTAACCACTTGCGCGAGGTGGGTACATTTAAAGGGGGACCTTCAGAGAGAAAGCTATCCAACCGGTGCCTCTTTCTGACCACAATCCCACCCTTTGACAGGGTGGGCATGTCACTCCATGCTGTGGCTGGGTTTCAAGATCATCAGCTGGAGGCATCTCAGAGCTTCTGACAGGTATTAGAGGTATGAGAAGTAGCAATGTTAGATATAATATTTGTGCACAATGGCTCTCCCTAGTAGACTCAGTGATTCATTTATACAAGAGTTGGTTAGGTGGGAACTGGAAACCTCTCCCACTGTTTTTATAGACCTGGATTCTTCTTATTTCCAGGACAGTTGAGAAGTAAGAGGCTTTCTTCTTGTGAGCTTACGCTCTCCTAGTTTAAAAACGGTGTTTAGCAGTGAGCACCTTCTTCTCTCCCTACTTGACCAGCAAGGCACAGAATCGGGCAGAGAGTTGAATGGAACATTTGCTCTCTGACCTTCATTTGCATATTATAAACTATGAGATTGTTCAGGGTGCTGCAAAGGCTGCCTCTGTCTGTTTACCTAGCTAGCTATCTATCTAGCAGTCTGTCTATACAAAGTAAATAAGTGTACTGGTGGCTTTGTGGACCACTGAGCCCATATTTTAAGTTTTACAATAGTAAGGGCTTAGGAATATCTTTGTAAAAGGATCTGGTTCTGCTTTAGAACCATGACAGACTATGTGATACCTCAATGAGGTGTAGCTCTGGGATACCCGTCATTAAAAATTCCAGGATTAGCAGGAAGAACCCCTTTAATTTCACAATATGGATACGGAACAGGCAGGCGAGATCTATTTTCTAGTTTGTTCTGTAAGGGTTCAGGGTGCTAGATTATTGCAAAGTAATATTGTGCATTGATAAATTAGCTTTATCCATGGAAAGTTTGTAAAAATTGCCAGCACTTCAAATATTCAAGTGCAGCTTAGGTTTTAATAGCATGTCTGTCAGCTGTTTGCAGGTTACACAGGATATGTCATTGTACTTGCACCATGATAAGGAGATTGTGCAGGACCTTGAAAGAGTAACTCACAAATGGGCTGATAAAGCCTCCACTTCACTGGAACTTTTGGAGTGCTGGGATTTTTTTTCTGTTTCAGTAAAAAAAAAAAAATCAGTTTATCAAGTAGATAACATGCTATTGTTCCACCTACGCATGGGCTAGCATTGACAGTGCTGACAAAAGTTGGCTTACAATAGTAAACAAAATGCAGCAGTATGAAACAAGAACTGATATAACAACATGAGATAGGCCTTTTCATAATGCTATGAGGGCCAAGGGGTCCTGGGTAGGTTCCCTACAACAATGGGGTATCCTCTAGGCCCTACAATATCCATACAATGGTGCAATTTATAGTCTATACAGATCTAAGAAGAAGAGATCAGTAACCGGTAGGAAGGGAGGCAGAAAGGTGGTGCAAAAGAAAGACAGAATGCGCACGTGACGAGTAGGAGTGCTGGGATTTTTTTAACAGTAAAGAAACCAAAGCGAAGCCAAGACAACATGTCCTGATTTCACCTTCTAGTGTCAAATATATGTAGGACATGTAAGTTGTAATCTTCTGCCGAAACAATCAGATTTTATTTGTGGGCAGTCATCAACCAACTTTGGCATGCAGAATGCAGCAGCACACACTATATAAATGAGTTAATTTTGCTAAACTCATTTGAGCAGTCCTATTTATGAATTAATGTTAAAGTGCTGAAATGTTAAAGTGCAATGGTTAAAGTGTTTTAAAGGCCAAAACGTGCTCTCACCATAAAGCCCCATACACACGATCGGAATTTCCGATGGAAAAAGTCAGACTGACTTTTTCCATCAGAAATTCTGACTGTGTGTATGCCCCATCGGAAATTCTGATGCATTCCATCGGAGTTTAGATAGAGAACATGTTCTCTTTTACTCCGATGGAATTCCGATGTGATTTTGGTCAGACAAAGGACAGACCAGACAACAAAACACAATACAATGTGATTTGGTGTGATTGCTGTCTCCAAATAGAAGGTGAGGCCCGACACTTTTTAGAATGAGATCCCTTCTTCAGGGATATTCCTTCATTGAGAACACACAATATCTATAACAAAAATACACAAAAAGAAAATGGTGTCACATAAACAGGAACAAAAATGAGCATCATTGAGAGCAGAGAGGCACTAATATGTTTATA
This sequence comes from Rana temporaria, assembly GCF_905171775.1. Lineage (NCBI taxonomy): Eukaryota > Metazoa > Chordata > Amphibia > Anura > Ranidae > Rana > Rana temporaria. The sequence continues at coordinate 403,527,523 of NC_053490.1, forward strand.
ATAAATTAATTATTTCTATACTTCCTTGTATTCCAATTGGTTGTCTAAGGGGGACCCCTCTCTTTATTTGTTCATTTACACACGGGATGTCGGCAACACCCTAGTCGTTTCTTGGTGGAACAATTTCTTTTTATGTCTGTAGGACAGGAAGTGAAGGGAAATCTATTGAATGGGACACAGAAACTAATAGGGGTTTTATCCGAAATGAAAAAAAACATTGGCTTTAGATAACACTATGAAGCAAGATGGCTCTTTAGCCCAAAGATGTTCGTAATTACAAGCAGCCCTTCTGGCATATCCCAGGACTTACAGAATACAAGTTATTCTCTCCCCTCTACCCCTGTTGAAAATACCAAATAAGATCTTAAAAAAAAATCTAAAAAAGAAACAACGTGTCTTGTTAATAGTCTAGCAAAGGTCACAGTGAAAGCTAATACAGTTCTACATGTTTTAAAAGTGTAATGGGTGTATACTTACCATCTGGTGCATTACTTTGTATATAAGTTAAAAGTGCAGATGTTTCATGCTGTGATTTGTGATAGCAGATTAATAGCGAGTTTACGTTTGCATGTGGTTTGCTAAGAAAAAGTTCTACAATATAAATTACCTTACGGTAGTGTTCTTCATGTTTTCAGCTCATATAAGTTTCCTGACCTAGAGCATATAAGCCAGATATAAAGAAAATGTTTCCTTAAACAATGGAACAGTACATCACATTATTATGTGTATAGGTAATGTTATTTTAAGTATTAATAATTTTGTTTTGTCATTTTAGAGTTTCAATGGCAACAGCATCGTCTCAAGTGCTGATCCCAGAGATCAACCTGAATGACACGTTTGACACATTTGCTTTGGATTTCTCCAGGGAGAAGAAGATGTTAGAATGTCTTGATTATCTCACAGGTAAACTGGCGGTCAGCTGTTATTAATTTAATCATTCAAATGATGTAAGCTAATCATGATTCACTTCACTGGGTTGCACTTTGTCACGAGGACAGGATAAAAGATGTTGCCTACTCCAAGGGTACATTCAAACGAGAAGATCTGTGTATGTCATTACAAACTGATTACAGTTACACCTACATTAACTTACAAGAAAGATCTTAAAATAGAACCAAAGCCAAAACATTTTTTTTTTCATTTTGGATAGAAGAGAAGATTATAACTCCTATTAGTTGTATCCATCTGTGTCCCATTGGGGAGATTTCCATTCACTTCCTGTTCCATAGCCACAACAGGAAGTTGTCCCCCAAGTGAGGGCAATTCCCTCTTAGACAGTTGTCACCAGAAACAGTGTCCCTATTGGGAGATCTCCACACTATTCCTGTTCTGGTCACCGGGGCGAATACAGAGAGGATGACTCTCACTATTGGGAGCATAGACAGTAATTAAAACCCTGACATGTGTTCGAATCCCTCTACATTTAAAAAAAAAAAGTTCTGGCTGCATTTGCACTTTAACCGCTTCTGGTCCGCCACCTCATATATACTGCGGGAGGATGGCCCGGCTGCGCAAAATTATGTGCCTGTATGTGATTTTGTGCACGCAATCTGGGGGGAACTAGAGCCCGCCGATCGTTCAGAGGAAAGGCACAACAGCGGCCTGCCTATGTAAACAAGGCTGGTCTTTAAGGAGAAAAGGAGAAATCTTGTGTTTCTGCTAAGCAGATCTCTTTTTTTGTATCCTGGGCATCCACTCTCCCTACAGTTAGCACTCCCTAGGAGTACACTTAACCCCTTGATCACCCATGGTGTTAATCCCTTCCCTACCAGTGTCATTTATACACTGTGCTTTTTTTTTTTTTTTGCACTGATCACTGTATTGGTGTCACTGGTCCCCAAAAAGTGTCAGTGTCAGATTTGCAATGTCGCAGTCCTGCTAAAAATTGCTGATCGCTGACGTTATTAGTAAAAACTATTTTTAAAAAGTCCTTAAATCTATCCCATAGATTGTAGATGCTATGGGGGACGTCCCCAGATGTCCCCCATAGAAAATATAAAGGAAAAATTAGACCTGGGGGTATAATGGAAGGGAGAAATCCAGGAGTAGTATTGGCAGAAGATGTCTCCTTTTCTCTTTTTCTTCTTAGTATAAGGGGTACTTATTGAGACCATATATGTTGTTAGTCTGTATATTGTTTTTATGTTATATTTATTGTATTGTCTTGGAAAAAAAATTATAAAATAATTTTGTAAAGATGCTAAAACTTTCAATAACCAATCAATATACGCTTATTGGCATTTTTTTTTTATACCAAAAACATGTAGCAGAATACATATTGGCCTACATTGATAAAGAAATTCGATTTTTGTAAACATTTTTATTGGGTATGTTTAAAGCATAAAGTAAAAAAAAATTTTTTTCTCAAATTGTTTTTTTTTTACATAAATTTTATTTGGGTACAGCATCGCATGACCATGCAGTTGTCAGTTAAAGCAAAGCAGTGCCATATCGCAAAAAATGGCCGGGTCGGGAAGGGGGTAAAACCTTTCCGGAGCTGAAGTGGTTAATAACTTATCTTAGCAGGAGGTTCTATTAGAACACGCAGTTTTGCAGCCTTAGCACTGTCTGACACCTGTCAAACAGGTAAAAACATAGAATATCCAGGCTCAAACTTACCGACCAATCAGCAACCAACCAAATTCACCTGTCTAACTGTGTGCGTTAAAAACAGAGGTTTAGTTGCACGCATTTGCAAATGCATGTGTAAGCTGCAGGTCCCGTCAAGGCGTTCTGTATACTGCAGTCCTAACTATAACATTGCATTTTAAGTCTCCTCAGTAGGAGCACATGACTGCTGATGGATAAATAAGGGGCAGGTGACTGGAGGTAGCCCATCCCTCATTAAAGGGGCAGGAGCACACTCAGCACATGGAAGCAAATGTGCCAGTGTGCTGCCTGACCACAATGACATAAATACAACAAACAAAGGTCACTGCCCCTACCTATGACTGGTCTATACAATAAGGAGCACTGGAAAGGGTGCATATTCATACAAACACATAGAACATACAGGCTCAAACTTACCGACCAATTAGCAACCAACCAAATTCATCTGTCTAACTGTGTGCGTTAAAAACCTCTTTATTTCTCTTCCGGGATTATTCATTGAGAACGTAGGGACAACAATGATGGTCTGCAAATGGCAGTACCTGGAAAAAAACAAAACCCCATCAGATTCCAGTTACTGAAGTGAAAGAAAATTGAATGATTACTACAGGTTACCAACAAATAATGTTATGAGTTAAGGCAATTAGTCTCATTTATACTGCTGCAGTCCCCACCACCTAGATTAATTTTTCTGTACGGTTATAATTATTTATACCATATTTTAATGGAATGGGCAGATCATATGCAGAGACCTCACTGTGAAAGATTAAAGAAACTTGTGTAGGATGCACACAGCTAGTATTCACCCAACACTGTGAGCTTCAGTACATGAGGAAATTGTCTGCTTTAATGGCCAATGTAAAGAAAAAGTGTGAACGTGCAAAATGATGCTTTTTTTTACCTCTTCTAAAAAAAAATAGTTGGTTGACTTTTATGCCAATTGAACTACTCCAGCTGTCCCTGACTTGGAACAAAAGTAGTTCTGACTTCTGATTTGACTTTACTTGTTGCAAACTTGTTCCAGGTCAGTTAATAAAAGCATTAAAGCCAGAGAGAGCCAGGTATTTTTTTTTTTTTAGATGGAGGTCAATAATGGCAGCATTTGTACAGGTGTACTTTAAGTTTCCATTGCTGTTCTTATTATTATGTTAATAGAGTTATGTAAATGCTAATGTGTGTTATTGTTATGTCTTCTGACAGCTCCCAGTCCTCCAATCATCAGGGAAGAACTCTGCACAGCATCTTACGACACAATTACTGTTCACTGGACATCTGATGATGAATTCACTGTTGTTTCCTATGAACTTCAATATACCATATTTACAGGACAAGCCAATGTTGTCAGTAAGTATGTCTGTGTGTATGTATTGCTTCACTGTTAGCACTAAGTATGGATTTTATAAGAAATTGTTGGAGTAATCTCTTTGTTTCGTGTGGTTGATCGGTGTAGATAAAGGCATAAATCAAATTGGTCCAACTTGTGTCATGGCATTAGTTTAAATTAAATCTGAACTATGGGCTCCTTGAAGATCTCAGTTTTACCCCTACACCCATAGCCTACTACAATTTCAAAGCTTGTTCCAGTTAAAGCTTTTCCAGATTGTTGAAATCCTCCTCCCATTCACCTCCTCAGTTGCAATATGTTTTGAATGATACCACTGAATGGGAGGTCTATGAATGGGAGCTTTATCAGATCACAGGGCTACACCTCCCAGATTTTAGGGGCATTAAGCGTATGTTTGCTCCTTGGGTGCTGATAAAACTACTGACAAGCATCTAGAGAAATTCTCTATTCACCATGTTACATTTCTTTAACTGAGAGAGAACAGCGCTTTTCTTCAGGAGGTTAGAGGCTGAGGTGGGCAGAGATTCAGTGTTTGACATTAAAGTAAGCCATTCGTGGCTCAATACTGCGCATTTGCATTTTGATAGCGGGGAGACTCTTCCACTGTCAGAATATACAGATCAGCGTTGCAGCCTCTGATCAAGCAGCTTCTATCCAACAGGGCGGTTGAACAGAAATCAATCGGTAGATGCAGCTGCCACACATGGCTCAAAATTCTTCTGCTCCCTGCTGACCTGGCTGAATTTCATTCCATCTATGCCACCTCTGTCATGATTATGTAAACATATGCACCCTTGTAGACCAAGCATGCCAATTGGGTAGCTCGGAACAACAGTGTTGGTGAAAACCGTAATATATACAAATCCATTCTTTTGCACTTTTTAAGTATTATAAGGTCTTTAGCTATGGGCTTTAGGTAGTTTGGTCTTTACTGCTTTGCATGGAATTACATTTTAATCATCTAAGGGTTATTTCTTAGAATAACAGCAGTTAATAATAGCAATCAGTCAAGTCCCAATTTCTACCCTTGGTTTAGGCTACCCGTAGATGGGCTGATGTTCATATGGCAGTGCCAGGATCCACTCCTATTTCCTGTATGCCTGACTGCCATAGTGTAAGCTTCTCCTGACAAGATGAGTTTTGGGAAGGTTGGGCAGATGTTCCTAAAACTTGTAAACCATTCGAAGTACTTAATATAAACAACCCAAGGTCATATTTTATGTGTCATGTTTTCCTTCCTTGGCCTTCCCTCACTCCCTGTTAGAGCTAAAAGGCTAAGCAAATATTATCTGAATACTAGAGCCATATGTATTCTTACATGACTCTTGGTGTTTGTGTACTTCTTTTAGATCTGTGCAGTAATCCATAATGAAAAAACTCATGTACTTTGCCTCTGTGCAGAACCTTCCTGTAATATAGGCACTACTGCTTTCACTTCTTGTGACTGCTTCTGTATCTGCCCCCTTTGTAGTTTTCTGAAGGCACTTTCAGTGGAAGGATGTATTGGCTCCTACCCACATCTTTGCTTTATGCACAGGTTATGTGCAACACAGTGAGGTAATTTTCCAGATCACCAGTGCTGCTGTCCAAGGGTGGCTCTGTTGCTCCTCCATTCAGACTGGAGCCACTCTAAGACAGGAAGCATGTTACTGGCTTAATCACAAATTGAAAATAGAGGAAAAATAAATGCAGCCACCATATTAGAGGATGGGCTTCCCCATCCAGACTGGAGCCACCCTAAGACAGGAAGCATGTTACTGGCCAGATCACAAGGTGAAAATAGAGGAAGAACAAATGCAGCCCCCATATTAGAGGATTGTTAAGCTGCAAAATATTAGATTTTTGTCGTTGGGTTTAATTCCACTTTAAAGAAAGCTCCACCCAATTAAAGTTTTATAAAGGTGCAGAAATGGGTGTTAAATGGTTGTACCATCAGTGTGAATTTCTGCTGTGCTTGTCACGTGCACTAGTTGCAGGAAGCAAAATTTTGCATTCAGTGCTTTTTTACCCCGACATCTCCCAGTATGATTGATATTAAGCACCCCCTATTCACTTTATGCAGTGCTGTCTTTGAAGAGACCCCAATTTAACTTTTTGGCCTGTGTACCCTGAGACTCTTCAATGCTGAGGTGCTTTATTTTTGATTTATATAATTTATAGCTACATTTTTTTTTACTAAGTAATCTTCAATAACAGCCTTAATAATATTTTTGCATGTAAGAGGGTTAATTCTGTCATGATTTTGCGTTTTACTTTTAATTTCAGACGCAAGCTAAAGACTAATTGCTTAATTATTGAATGATAAATGAAACGCGTGTAGACAAGTACTCCTGATATTTAAAGTATGTGTTAATAAGATTTTCTTGTTGGGATGTGCTAATTGCTATACTTTGAGGATTGCACAGTAGGAGGCTGTCACCCACCACTCTCCACTTTAATTACTGCACTGTGTATCATCTTTTGAAATAGAAGATAATTAAGGAGATGGAAGGATAATTAAATGGAAGTTGACATTTCTCATACAGGCGTTAAACAAATAGATGGCAAAATCAAATATAGATCAAGCAGAAATTATATTTCTAGAAAAAGCCGTATGTTTCTGCTGTCGTTTTTATTAGCAGGAGTGAATTATAGCAAATGTACAATTTACATGACAACTTAAGCTTTCTTGGTTCTCCACTTACACCCTCAAATTAAAATGTAGTTTAGTTCAAATTGAATGTCTGAGCATAAAATTTCTCAGTATTAAATTAATGCAAACCTGCTTGTCCTGTGATGATATTCCTCATAGTCCATAAAGGCAATCTTATTTTCTCCTTAAAAAGTGGTGGGGTTGTTTGTCAATGCCCCTCCCATATTAAATCGCTATCACTATTAAATTACTATATGCGCTTCATGGTACAGATAATAATACATGGTATTTTTTAACAAAACCAGTGGAAATCTACTTTAATACTGCTTATTAAATGCCAAAATGCCTCATTTATATGTACATTTTTAAAATTTGTACAGCCAGCGTAATTGTATAAGTGCCAATAGTGTATAGATGATTCAGGTTGGTGTTAGAACTTCGGTAAGATTCCTATTGCTATCTGTGTGTGGAGATTCACCCTCTGTATTTGTCTTTGCTGGGAACCATTATAATTAGAAGGAATCCAAATATTTTACAGTTGCCACCAGAAAAGAAGGCAAGTTTAAATCTTGCAAAAGGGACAATTCTTCCAGTAACAACAGTCAGGGGTGGAATTTCTGCTCAGTTTTGAAATATTTCCACTTCCTATGGTGTCCATTAGATAGGAAGCTCCTCTGGCGATCTTTTTTCTCAATGAGGCCAAATCCATTCTGGCTGACAGGAATAGATTACTGCAAAAAAAAGTTGAACCAGTAGGGCAATGCAAAAGAATGGTTAAAGCGTTCTTCACTCTAGAAACAATTTAAAAGTCAGCAGCTACAAAGTCAGCACTTATCTGTCCAGGGATCCAGCGCGGTCCACACCCAAGCTGGCTCTTCAGCCATCTTCGTGTCCAGGCACCGGTGTGTTTACTTGGGAAAGCCAGCTGCGATTGCTTGCAGCTTCAAAACCTGTTTCCCCTAAAAAAAAACGAAGTGTCAAAACTTAAAGAGGGGGGGGGGGTTCAGAAAAGCAGAACTTTCCCTTTTGGGTGAAGTTCCTCTTTAAGTAGTGAATTTTTATGTTTTTACACACAAATTTTAGGAAACATTTTTACGAAATGTATTTTTTGTTTATCCTGTTTTAACACAATAGGAGGATTCCACAAGCATAATTAGTAAAATTGTAACCTTTTTTTTTACATCCTTCATGCAGTCCAATGAAAACACGCAGTTATTTAGATGATTGCAACATCCATTCTTTGGCATTTTTTAGCAGCATTCTCAACTTTTTGTAGCACGCATTATCAAAAAAAGTAGTGCTGTATTGTGTCAGGTTTAAATATTAGGGGGTGGTCACTATTTTCTGTGCTGTGTCCACAAGTATCTGTATATTAATCACTGTGCCCCAGCTGCCAAATTAGGCTCCTGGTCATGTTCAATGGATCACTGAAACCCCATCTGGGGTTTTTACCCACAGGTTGTTCACTTAATTATTAGGAGAAAGTATCCAGTGTATTTTGAATTAACAAATAAACTTGCTCATAAAATGTAAAAGAAATATAAAAAGTCTCTTAGTTTTAAAATAATATAGTTCTCACTTTATAGTTTTTATTATATTATGATTTATACGTTACAGATTTGTTTTTCTTCTATCCAATTGAGACCCCTGTTCTGATGACAACTGCCGTGTTTCCTCAAAAATGGGGATAATCCGGGAGGGCTGCAATATAAGCCCTACCCTGAAAATAAGCCCTAGTAAAAGTCAAAAGAAAAAATTTAAAACTGTATATAAAAATTCCATATTTACAGCTGCCACTGACCCGCCGGAGGTCGTCTTCTTTCCTCTTGGCTGACATCTGCAGCCCCTTCCTCGTCAGAGCTCGGAGCGGTCTGACATCAGTTCAGATCTCGGCTCTTCCCTCCTCCCAGGTGACGTCTGCAGCTCCTCCCTCTTCAAAGTTTGGCGCGGGCTGACGTCAAAGACAGGACTTTTTTTAGAACAAGGGGTAAATAACAGCACAAGCACTGTGCTGTCTATCATGCTTTAAAGGAACAGAATTTCTTTTTTTTTTTAAGGGTACTCATTGTACATACCGTAAATAAATAAGACATCCCCTGAAAATAAGCCCTAGTGTGTTTTCTGTAGGAAAAATGAATATAAGACCCAGTCTTATATTCGGGGAAACACAGTATGATGTAATTTCTTCTTACTTTGGAGAGATTTGTTCTCTAATCCTCTTTGTGTCTGTAGGACAGGATGGGAAATCACCTTAAGATTACCCAGTATCAAAAAACATCGGACAGGTGTTTTAATCACTCCTTGCTCTGTCTAACAGTAAAACAAATATTTGGGGCTTTAAATATACCTGAAGTAAACATGCTGAACCCCTGTTTTTTTCCTTCAACCACAAGGTTTAACCAAAAAAAAAAAAGTGAATTCCCCCATTAACACACTCTCTATTCCTGGGCAATCCTTCGTGCAGTGCTATTGTGTCCTGTTGTTGGGGAACCTTCCATGCTGGCAGAATACAATGATCAGGAGTTCCAACTAGACAGCAGCATTAAATGTTTGGAAATAACCTGACAAGTCGCTCAGTAGACAACCAGCCAGTCTATACATGGATCAAAATGTGTCCAGTCCTTGCTGAACTGGCTGAATTTCGATGCACGTATGGCCGACTTAAGGTAGAGATCCTTATGTACACCATTGCTCCCTGTCAGTGATTTAAAGTATTGAAACACAAGGATCAGCAGTACAGCCAGCGACTAGAATTTTCTGAAGAAGATGTCGACAGTGGCAGCTTTTTATTTTTTCTGATGATAGGTTTCTTATAATTATTCATTGTTAATCATACATTATTATATTTAAATAATTTTAAACCTGGCGATTTTTCCCTTTTAAAAATACATAATATTGTTGCTTTACTGGTTGTGTATAATGAGCACAGCCTTCTCCAGCTCGCAGAGCAAATACTGGCTATATATACCATGTTTTTTTGCTACTTAAACTCCTTCACACCAGCTGTTAACGACTCTTTAGAAAAATAACACTAATTATTCAATAAGACAAACAGCAGCAGTAATAGGCATTTAGAAAAATGCCTCATGTTTACGGGATTGTTTCTGCTATACCATTCTCAATAAACTAAAGTAAAATTGTAGTACCTTTTTATACACCTTCATTTCCCAATTAATGCATTGGAGAGATGGAATGTGACTGCCTGTACCTGTACCTGTACAGTCTGTCCAAACCGATGAAAACGGACTGAAGTTCAGTTTCATCGGTCCAAACCGACCGTGTGTATGGCCCATCGGTCTTTTGTCCTTCGGACAAAAGTTGGAGAACTTGCTTTAAAATCGAACCGATGGACCGCTGACTGATAGGTCCAAACTGATGGTTAGTACACAAAAGCATCGGTTCAAAACCCGCGCATTCTCAGAATCAAGTCGACGCATGCTTGGAAGCATTGAACTTTGTTTTTTTCAGCACGTCGTTGTGTTTTAGGTCACCGCGTTCTGACCCGATCGGTTTTTGGAACGATGGTGTGTACGCACATCAGGCCATCAGTCTGCTTCAGCGGTGAACTGATGAAAACGGTCCGTCGGACCATTCTCATCGGATGGATCGACCGTGTGTACGCGGCCTTACAGTTCATAGCAAAATAGTATGCTACAAGATCAGGCGGCACTGATGAGTGGCACTGAAGGGAACTAATGGGTGGCATTGATGGGCACTGATAGGTGGCACTGATGGGCACTGGTTGGTAGCACTGATGGGCATTGGTAGGTGGCACTGGTGGACACTGATATGCACCTATGTGTGACACTGGAGGGCACTGCATAGCAGCAGTGCCTCTCCCTGTTCATTTCCCTTTGTCAGAAAGCTGATCACGATCTTCTGTTTACATCATGTGATCAGCTGTCATTGGATGACAGCTGATCAAGTGGTAATGGACGGGATTGGTGCCTTACTCCGATTTGTGATCAGCCGAGTATCATTGGGGTGTACCTGGATTTTGCAAAAGCATTCAATAGTCCCCCACAAATGCCTAATTTACAAGCTGAGGTCTGTAGGCATAGACCATAGGGTTTGTACAAAGATAGATAGTAAACTGGTTACAGGAGCGCGTCCAAAGAGTGGCGATAAATAGCATGCACTCATTCTGGTCTGGGTACCCCAGTGCTCTGTCCTGGGACCAATTCTGTTTGTTATTCATAAATGATATAGAAGATGAGATAAATAGCTCAATCTCATTGTTTGCTAACAATACAAAGCTAAGCAGGGCTATCATTTAACAGGATATATAAACTTTACAAGAATACCTCAATAAACTATGGCAGATAAGGTTTAATGTTTAAAAATATAAAGTATTGCACTCTTGGGCATCTTAGTGAGCACAGTAAACAGGGATATGGGGTATGATTTTTGACATGAGCGCACACACCCACACCAGTTGAACTAGATTGACTGGTGTCTTTTTTCAACCTTACCAACTATGTAACTATGCTGCATGCAGAAAAAGGGCACACTGAGGAGAATGATTACTTCATCAGTCTGATGCTGTTCCTTAACCACTTCAGGCCCAGGCCAATTCTGACACTTCACTCCTACATGTAAAAATCATAATTTTTTTGCCACTTTTTGCTAGAAAATTACATAGAAACACTATATATGTTTTTTTAGCTGAGACCCTAGAGAATACAATGGCGGTCATTGCAACTTTTTATGCACGGTATTTGTGCAGCAATTTTTTAAACGCGTTCCTTAAAAAAAAAACACATGCTTTAATTTTTTTTTTAAAACAGTAAAGTTAGCCCAATTGTTTTGCATAATGTGAAAGATAAAGTTGCTCCAAGTAAATAGATACCTATTGTGTCTCGCTTCAAAATTGCTGACGCTCGTGGAATGGCGACAAACTTCGGTACTTAACCACTACCCGACGGCCGTACGACTTTATACGGCCGCGGGGTGGTTCTGAATCTCTAACAGGCCGTGTTTTTACGGCCTGCGCGCGCAGTTAGCGGCGCGGGCGCGCGTCCGGCGGCGGCGCGCGCGTGCTCGCCGCATCGCTGAGATGCTGATGCGAGTGCCTGGTGGCCGTGATGTCCGCCAAGCACTCGGGATCGGCGGCTACAGGGACAAGACGGGGAGCTCTGTGTGTAAACACAGAGATCCATGTCCTGTCAGGGGACAGAGGAGACCGATCTGTGTCCCTTGTACATAGGGACATAGATCGGTCACCTCCCCCAGTCACCCCCTTCCACATACAGTTAGAACACAATTTAGGGAAACACATTTAACCCCTTCCCCGCTCCCTAGTGTTAACCCCTTCAATACCAGTCACATTTATACAGTAATTAGTGCATATTTATAGCACTGATCGCTGTATAAATGTGAATGGTGCCAAAAATGTGTCAAAAGTGTCCGATGTGTCCGCCATAATGTCGCAGTCACGAAAAAAATGCTGATCGCCGCCATTAGTAGTAAAAAAAATAATAAAAAATAATAATAATTCTGTCTCCTATTTTGTAAGCGCAATAACTTTTGCGCAAACCAGACGCTTCTTGCGATTTTTTTTATTTTATTTTTTTTACCAAAAATATGTAGAAGAATACGTATCGCCTAGACTGAGAAAAAAAATGTTTTTTTAAAAAAAATTGGGCTATTTATTACAGAAACAAGTAAAAAATATTGTTTTTTTTTCAAAATTGTCGCTCTATTTTTGTTTATAGCGCAAAAAATAAAAACCGCAGAGGTGATCAAATACCACCAAACGAAAGCTCTATTTGTGGGGAAAAAAGAACGCCAATTTTGTTTGGGAGCCACGTCGCACGACCGCGCAATTGTCAGTTAAAGTGACGCAGTGCCACAAGCTGAAATTTCACCTGGTCAGGAAGGGGTATATGTGCCCAGTAAGGAAGTGGTTAAAAATCACCATAGGCAACGCTTTAAGTTTTTTTTACTGGTTACATGTTTTGAGTTACAGAGGAGTTCCAGGGCTAAAATTATTGCTCTCGCTCTAACGGTCGCGGCGACATCTCACGTGTGTGGTTTGAACACCGTTTTCATATGCGGACGGGACTTACGTATGCGTTTGCTTCTGCGTGCAAGGACAGGGGCACTTTAAAAATATATATATATTATTGTTAATTTTACTTAATTTTTTTTTATTTTGACACTTTTTAAGAAAAAATAAATACATCCCTTGTAATAGGAATGTGGCAATAAGACCCCACATCTCACCCCTAGGCTGGGAAGCCTAAAGGAAAAAAAGATCACTGCTCCCAGCCCTTTTTTTGAATGCAGAGGCAAGGCGTGAAGTCATAACATCGCGCCCGGCCTTCGACGATCATAGAGACTCCGGCCTCCATCTGGTCCACCAGAAAGCTCTATGATCAGCATCCGGCACGGCGGATCCATTTCTCCGACTCACCGATTGCACAGATGAGTCGTGCAATCTTTCATCTATTAGCACCCCTAGATCCTTCTCCATACTTTATTCTCCCAGAGGTTCTCCACCTAGTGACCTTACAAAAAATCTTGGATGACAGAATACATCGGAAGTAATGTAATGTATTAACAATCATAAAAATTGCAACTTAATATATTTGAAAACAAGACCATATAAAGACCATACACCACAATGCGATGCTGGATCAGTGAAAGGATCACACAACCTAATGTGTGAAATAATAGTCCATAAGCAAAAGTGACTTTTCAATAGTTGGCATTTGATGTTGAATGTCTAGTTTTCTGGAGGGATCACCAAGGCATCAACATATAGAAAAACATAATGAGGTACTCTTACCATAAGGTTGTGTTTTGCAACAGTAAGGCCCCATACACACGAGAGGATTTATCCGCAGATACGGTCCAGCGGACCGTATCCGCGGATAAATCCTCTCGAGGATTTCAGAAGATTTCTATGCGATGGCGTGTACACACCATCGCATTGAAATCCGCGCTGAAATCCTCTGGCGATGACGTGTCGCGCCGTCGCCGCTATTATGACGCGGCGACGGCGCGACGCTGTCATATAAGGAATTCCACGCATGCGTCAAATCATTACGACGCGTGCGGGGAATCCCTTTGGACGGATGGATCCGGTAAGTCTGTACAGACGAGCGGATCCATCCGTTGGAATGGATTCCAGCAGATGGATTTGTTGTGCATGTCAGCAAATATCCGATCTGCTGGAATCCATCCCAGAGGAGATTTCTCCGCGGAAACAGATCCGCTGGCGTGTACACACCATAGGATCTATCCGCAGGAACCCATTTGCTGGGATTTATCTGTGGATGGATTCTATCGTGTGTATGGGGCCTAAGTCTCATATGCTTGATGGTCCCAGCAGACCTGGATCACTGCACAAAGGATCTCCTCAGACGGTGGTAGATGTTTCAATCACTCGGGTGGGAAGGATAATGACAACCACAGGAACTAGACAGGTGGGCCTTCCAATGTAGGATACATTCTTTTGGTTTAGTGCAGTTTTTTCCGCAATGTAATGTATTGTATTGTAGATCAATGTATTCTTTCATTTCCAAGCATGCACAGTCTTGTTCTTCCGATTTTTTTCCGGATGAAAACTGTACAGATTAAATGAAAATCGTATGATCTGGTATAGTACGAGAATTTTTTGTATTTGTTCCTTCACATAATTTTGGACGTACTGTCGTGATTGGTTCTCAAAAGCTGTGTACTAATGATCAGATTATGATAGGATCGTTTTGAAAGCTAGAAAAAGTCCAATCTTTTATCTTCTTTCGCACCTGTTTGGGTACTGATACTGAACACAGCTTCACCTTACTCACTATATTATGTATACAGTTTCCAAAGTGAACTGTTCATTTTGCTTAGAGAATAGTCTGTAGTTCTTTAGTCAATCAAGCCCAATATCAACAAATTGGTCTTTTTTTTTCTCTCACTCCCCAAATATACATATTGCTTCAGTATTATAAAAAAAATTATGAAGTTCTTCCCAAATTAATAGGTGTGTTAACTTAAATATTAAAAAAATTTTTTGGCCTTTTAGAAGTTTACAACCGCTGGTGCAGAAGTGGTTAACTAAACTTGACGGTCTTATTGCAGTAAAACTCATGGCCATATAAGTCACACCGGAGCCTTGCAGTTCCTAACTTATTCATGCTCGCTTCCCTCCATGGATTATTCTTTTCCATTATACTTTGTTTCCTGCCTCACTGCACTTACAGTCTAAATCCTGATTTAAGATCGCCTGTTGATATAGTAGATCTGGGTGTTAAGGGAAACCACAATATTGTAGTTTCAGCATTTCCTCACCCTATACGACAAAACCTGCAGCCATATGTGGTTAACCTTGAGCATTTTTTTGTGTGCGTCTGTTACAGTAGAAGTGCACCTGTGCCAGATATCACTACATGAACATTAAAAGACTCATGTCAAAAATGTAACCTCAGTATTTTAAATAAAGTTGAACAATTAAATATGATATGCTGGTTTTTGCCTATAATATACTGTATCGGATAAATAGATTAATATCAATGCTTAGTGAGAATGTAGCCTTTACTGCCGTGTGCTGTGCAAGCACTGGAAGCCATGCTGGCACCGTTCCTGTTTGTAGTTAATAGCAAACCATTTGTAATATTGTTGCCTCTGGCACTATGAAAGAAAAACACCACAGGACTCGGTTCATGAAACCAAGATATGTGAGATTTTGACACCAAATCCAAAATATAGCAGAAAATAGATTTTTACAAAGTCAATTTAACATGTTTTTCAACAGCAACTCAAAGGCCAAACTACCATATTGAAGGGATTCTGATGGGTTGAAACACCACCTTGTATCTCTTAGGTAGTTTGTCCCCACCAGAATTTGTCAATTCTGAAGTGTCACACTCACCTGATTGACTGTGTATAAGAGGTCCATACAGTGAACTTGGTGTTGAGTTAATCACTTTACGGTCAACACTGAGGACAAGGGGGCACTCTTTACGTCTAGAGGAAAAGAGATTTCACCTCCAAATACGGAAAGGTTTTTTCACAGTAAGAGCTGTGAAAATGTGGAACAGACTCCCTCCAGAGGTGGTCCTGGCCAGCTCAGTAGATTGCTTTAAGAAAGGCCTGGATTCTTTCCTAAATGTACAGAATATAACTGAGTACTAAGATTTGTAGGTAAAGTTGATCCAGGGTAAATCCGATTGCCTCTCGGGGGATCAGGAAGGAATTTTTTCCCCTGCTGTAGCAAATTGGATCATGCTCTGCTGGGGTTTTTTGCCTTCCTCTGGATCAACTGTGGGTATGGAGTTGGGTGTATAGGATTTTACTGTGTTTTTTATTTTGTTTTTTTATTTTTTGTGGTTGAACTGGATGGACTTGTGTCTTTTTTCAACCTGACTAACTATGTAACTATGTGTAAGTTATTTTTAGCAAAAAATGGATGCAAACAGAGAGCCTGGTCATACTGCTAGAAACAGGATCTTTATTATAAAGGAAATCCATTATGCTGACATTATGTCAAAGGCTGCAAAATGAGCTCAAATGCATAATGTTTAGTAATACTTTACTCATACTTTAAAAATCTATCCTTACTTTAACTCAATCAAACTCAAAAATTAATATTTTTATAGTGACAAACTAGTGGTATTCTGTAGGGCGTGCACCTTCCCAATTGTTTGATCCTCAATTCTGGGCAACTATGGTTTGACTTCCAAGCTGAGCAACAACATGGTATGACCAAATTTAGGTTTTCCACAAAAAAATAGTATATGGTAGAAAGTTAAGTGGGATCATTCTCCCTTCATTGTGTCTGAAGCTTAGTATCTGTTAATAGAAAAACACTATGGGGTTGATTTACGGTAGAGTGAAAAATCTGGTGAAGCTCTGCATTAAAACCAATCAGCTTCCAGGTTTTATTGTCAAAGTTTAAAGTGGTTATTAACCCTCTATAAACGATCATGCCATCCTCTCATGTTATATAACACTATGTACCCATGTGCCTGTGCTGTATAAAATAAATGCCCATTATATCATATTTTTAGAGCATCTTCTGAGGCTCACGTGACTCCTCAGCTCCCTCCTCTCATTAGCTGGGCTGTACAGGGCTCCGGAGCGGCCGACCTTTCTGGTCGCGATCTTTTCCGAGCCTGGACCAGCTCTGTGATGTCCGGCAGTTTTACCTGCCAATGTTGACCTCACTTATCTCTCCTTTGGTCAGGCAGTACGGCTAGGTCATCTCCCTACCCCTTGCTGTGATTAGAGAAAGAGAGAGTATTAGAATGACTTCGTTCTGACTCCTCCATAACCTGTCAGCACATATTCATGCAGCGAGATCCCATTGACCTCTAGTGTTGACCCTTGTTCTCTGTGTCAGACTGCTGCTGTAGGAAACTGATAAGAAGTCAAGTGTTGAATGTTGGTACTCATAGGATCTATTTACTAAAACTTGAGAGTGCGTCATCTGGTGCAGCTGTGCATTGTAGCCATTCGGCTTCTAACTTCAGTTTGTTCAATTAGGCTTTGAAAAAACGCTAAGAAGCTTATTGGTTTCTATGCAGAGCTATGCCAGATTTTGAACCCCCAATCAACCCCATAGTAGATGTATATAAAATATTTTTGTTAGTTAATGCATTCATTTGTGTTTCCTTTAAATCTGTCTGGAGCTTTGTTTCAGAAAATTGCTGTCCATGAAATATGAACCTGATTTTATTTATTAAGAACTTTCATGACAAATAAATTCTCCTCTCCCCCTTATACATACTTGAGCCCGATCGCGATCCAGTGCTGCTCTCTCTCGACCTCCTTACTAGACTTAGTGAGAGCAATATAAGCCATTGGCTCCTGCTGGTGTCAATCACATCCAGTGATGAAGGAGCAGTAGACGGGGTCGAGTCGTGCTGTGTGTGTCAATGGATACACAGAGCATGGCTCTGGATCAAGCCCGCATGTGTGCCATCATAGAAAGAGAAGGCGCCAGGCGTGCCAGTGAAGGTGCCGAGAAGAGGAGGATCAGGGCTGCTCTTTCCAATACCATTGCATTGAGGAGGTAAGCATGACATGTTTAAAAAAAAATCACTTTGCAATCACTTTACTATTCCAAAGAGAAGTATTTACCACCAATAAAAAATGATAGTACATAGGCTGTGATGGGATTATGGTGCAGGGTTCTACAAACATTGTTGACTGCCTATTCAGCGTGTGTATTTTTTTTTAGAAATGATTTAGACATGTTGCTAAAGAAGCAGTAAAGCTGTAGAATGGTAACCTCAGTAATGTTAGTTTTGAAGTAATGGAGTCAATGTGTCAGATTGTGGGAGAGATTATTACAAGATAATTATTGTAGTTAAGATAAATCTGTTGCTATTTTAGCTAAAAAAAAACGGTTGTTAAGTGTCTATGATTGAGATTTGCCCACAGGCTAATTTATTCCCTGTACCGACTGCTTGCTTTGAACCTTTGCGCAGCTTAATGTAAAGTGTAGAAGTTACACACAGCTCCTCTGAACATGCTGTCCCGATGGATAGTTCAGCCAAGTTTTATAACTTTAAATTGAAGTTGTGAATTTTACTCCTAATGATGATTCTTGAAGCCAATTTAAAGTCATATATTGCATACAAAAATACAGAGAGCTTTAAAATGTGGTTACTGACACACAGTAATAAGACATTAAATATATTGGCACTGTTTGCACTATTTAGATGAATCATTGCTTTGAAAACATTTGTAACATTTATACTGTTTAGTTTATGAAACCTTAAAAATAGTACTGGTTGATCATTTTTCAATTAGTTTGCAGTTTGAGATCCAATAATCCACATTTTTTTTCCCCACTTAAATTATGACATTATGAACCAAAAATATTTCAATATTTTTCATTAATCTTTTCTTCTGTATGCTGCAGTAAAAATTGTCACACACACTTGCAAGCCATGGCTTATTAAAACTATATTTTTAAACAATGGGGACAACTATGCATTGGTAAGAAGGAGTCGGCCATGGATGAGATGTGACTTCAAGTGCTTACATTTGAGTAACTAGTATGCCTTGTAGCATATATCCTAGCCTTACGAATGGCGAACTAAAATACTATTTCCTACATATAAACTTCCACTTCTGTTCCAAGATCTTGGGAGATATGATGAAAAAATAGCACATGGGGCAGCATTTACACCTTTGAATTAAACTTAACAACGTATTTATTATGCTCAAAATATGTATTTGGATTCAGCAGATTTAACAAAGATGAGTCTCTGTAAAAGGAACAGCTTACACTCTGTTGTCCCTAAAATACAGTGACTTGCCAGTTAAGGCAGAAATAATTAAACCTACTAGGGTACATTTGGTTTGAGAAATTTAAGCATCCAAAGGAGCTAATCCAAGCCAAGAGAATATATAAACTCCATATATCATGTGTTTTGCGCATAAAGATATTTTAAAGTACTGTATGTACTCGATAGTGTTGCTCACGAATATTTGTATTGCGAATATTCGGCTCGAATATGGCATATTCGAGTATTCGCGAATATCTCAAATTTCGCGGCCAATATTCGCTATTCCGAATATAAAAAAAATTGCGAAATTTCGCTAATGCGAATTTATTGCGAACATTTTGAGAATTTTTTTTTTTTTTCTGATTGGCTCTGATGCAAAAGAAGGGCGGAGAAAGTATTCTCGAATATTCGGAAATCGAATATTCGGAATATTTTATCAAAAAAAAAAAATGTTGTGAAATATTTTGACAACTGTGGTAGGAGAACTCTGATTGGCTCTGATGCAAAAGAAGGGTGGAGAAAGTATTCGCGAATATTCGATTTCCGAATATTCGCAAATACTTTCTCCACCCTTCTTTTGCATCAGAGCCAATCAGAGTTCTCCTACCACAGTTGTCAAAATATTTCACAACATTTTTTTTTTTTGATAAAATATTCCGAATATTCGATTTCCGAATATTCGAGAATACTTTCTCCGCCCTTCTTTTGCATCAGAGCCAATCAGAAAAAAAAAATTCGCAAAATGTTCGCAATAAATTCGCATTAGCGAAATTTCGCAATTTTTTTTTTTTTTTTAAATATCACGAATATTCGATTTTAGCGAATATTTCACGAATATTCGGCTATATATTCGTGATATATCGCAAAATCGAATATGGCGTATTCCGCTCAACACTAGTACTCGAGTATATGGGGAGTTTTTTAGCCCTTTTTTTAGGGCTGAAAATACCCCCCTCGGCTTATACTCGAGTCAGTGTACCTGAAATTATTGACAGGCTGCAGGCGCCCGTCTTTAAAACTCGCGGTCTCCTCCTGGTCCCTTCCGTGATAGGCGAAACTGTGTCTGCTGAGAAACGCCTATCACGAACGTTCTCTCATCCTCGGACAAGAGGACGCCCGTGATTGGCGGAACACTGAACACAGTGTTTGCTGGGAAAATAGAGGATGAGAACACTGAACACAGTGTTTGCTGGAAAAATAGAGGATGAGAGAACGTTCGTGATAGGCGGAACTGTGTCTGCTGAGAAACGCCTATCACGGAAAGGACCAGGAGGAGATCGTGAGTTTTAAACAATGAATGGACGCCCGCAGCCTGTCAGTTTCAGGTACACTGACAATGGGCACAGTGAGGATGGGCACACTGAGGTTGCAATGGGCACAGTGAGATTGGCACAGTGAGGTTGCAATGGGCACAGTGAGGTTGGCACAGTGAGGTTGCAATGGGCACCCATTTTTCCACTTACAGTAGCTGCTGCATTCTCACCCTAGGCTTATACTCGAGTCAATGCGTTTTCACAGTTTTTTGTGGTAAAATTAGGTCCCTCGGCTTATACTCGGGTCGGCTTATACTCAAGTATATACGGTATTAATACTAAACAAATTGTAGCATTGTGCTCCCAGGGACTCAACATATTTGTGTAAATGTACAGTATATGCTAGAAAACAGGAATGTAACCTATGCTACGCAATAGGTGTCCCGGGTCTGTTAGGGGCTCTAGGCAAGCAGCCCTGTTGCTTTTTCCCCTGTGTTTTAATTGATTTGCTGTTTTTACTCATGATACTGTATTTTTGATTTGATTAACTGTACAGTTCATTGATTAAATTATTTATTGATTGCAGACATTCTCCTGACGAAGTGGCAATAGGCCGCAAAACTATTAGAAATGCCCTTATTGACCCACATCCCATTGTGATTCTCCCCTTCGGGGGACTCTTATACTGGTGATCTGTATGGTCTGCCACCACATGTTTTTAATTGTATATGAATATTGTTGCTTTTATTGATTTTGTATTAACCACTTCCCACCCGGTCAATAGTCAATTGACGTCCGGGAAGTGGTTGTGAAATCCTGAATGGACGTCTATTGACGTCCTGCAGGATTACATGCCGGCGCGGCGATTGGTGTCAGTCTGACACCCTGCATCTCCGATCTCGGTAAAGAGCCTCCGGCAGAGGCTCTTTACCACGTGATCAGCCATGTCCCATTACGGCTGATCACGATGTAAACAGGAAGAGCCGTTGATCGGCTCTTCCTCACTCGCGTCTGACAGACGCGAGTAGAGGAGAGACGATCGGCAGCTCTCCTGACAGGGGGGGTTCTCGCTGATTGTTTATCAGTACAGCCCCCCCTCGGATGCCAACACTGGACCACCAGGGAGTGCCCCCTGGTGCTCAATAGAGCAAAAATGGGCACAAAAAAAAATGAACACAATCGATGTGCGACAGCGCTGAAAGCTGAAAATTGGCTTGGGCAGGAAGGTGCGTAAGTGCCTGGTATGGAAGTGGTTAATAAAGCTAGTTCCAGTTATTATTTTCCTAATTATTTGTATATCTCTATACCTGATTTTACCCTTCAATCTGTACCGAGATAGTCCAATTGCCCCCCCCCCCCCTTTGGAATTTTGGTTTGGGGACCAAAACATTCCGATCTCTATATACTCAATTTCCTGGATGATAATACAATTTTATTATTATAGGCTATACACTTAAATGTTTAGAGGCTACACTACAATTTCCTACTTAATAACATAGTTATGCGTAGAGTCTATATGTACTTTATTTAGCACCTGGTGCAATCAAATGTTGATGCAGTCAGAACTGGAGAAGCATTTAAGCTTACCATACCCCTGTCAGTTAATTTAAAGTGTTTCTAAACCCACAAAAGTAAACTCAGTCTGTATATGCAGTAAAGAATGCTTGTTATACTATCTGTGAAACCTAAGGGGTTAGTCCTCCACAGTGTGTAAAAATGGCTGTTTGATCCTGATTCCCCTTCCTCCACTGTCCCCAATCCATCTCCTGATAGAGCAGAGCCTTTGAAGACACTCTGCACATGCTCAGTTTGGTGTTTATTGCTAGAGGGTTTTTTTTTTTTTTTTTTTGAGGGTGCATGTGATCAGCACTGTCCAGACAGAGGGTCAGGAGTCATACAGCCTCATAGGACAATCATGGAGGGAGTTAACACTCCTCCTACAAGCTTTAACCAGACACTGATGGAAGTCACAAGACTGCTGATGAGAAAAGGTATTTAGCAGTTTATATTAGACCAGATATAGATAATGCAGGGTCCTGGGTTTAGTAACCCTTTAAGTGCATACAAACAGTCCCACTTTAAAGTCAATAAGATAAGTGGGTCCTTTTGACTTGTACCTATGTCTATGTGTTCCTTTGGTGTGGTTTAGTGAACCATGCCATCCATACCAGCTTAACTCATGCTTTATTGATTTCAAAAATGCATAGGCAAACAATATGTAGCCATATATCCTAACCTTTACTAATTCTTGCTATATTATTCCAGTACACCAATTTTGATATCCGATCAAATAAGACAGCACGTAAAGCATAAGCATCCTATTTAAGGAAAGTAATACAAATAAACATACTCCAGAGACCAGGCAAAAACATATATTTAGTTACCATATAGATAAAACTGTGTAGGAATATGCCCAGAAACAATATTATCCTGCCTGCGCATAACAAATAATATAACAACACTCAAGTCTTCTGTTCACATTGCATTGTATCCACTATCCCTACCATTTTCCAGTCTTTCCTTTTCATCATTTGAGCAGGTTTCCTTTCTGCTTCTTACGGCTTACAGACAGGATCCAGGACTAGATCCAGATCTCCGGGGAAGCAGACAGACTTGGCTTCAGGATTTTGATATATTCCTGCAAAATGGGATCAGATGGTGCAGATGGAACCAAGATATTTTTCTTTAGCTGTCATTGATGAATTTGGGATTGGTCCCATCCGGTGTGCAGAGTATGTCAGTATCAAGCCCAGAGGAAATAACTTTCTACATTATTATATCCAGATTGTATAGGCTGCACATTGTCAGTTGGGAAGCCATACATCCTGTACTCATTTGCATTTTACAGCTGCAGCATTCCATTTTTTATCAAAAGTAGCAGCCTATAATAAATGCAGCTTGACTAAGCCTAAAGTTAGGTCGTTCATTGTAGATCCTGTTGTTTTATGTCTTCGATCAATTTTAGTTATAAATTGTAAAGAAATATTATCAACATATTTAAAAATATGTATACAGCATACCTTGGATTCAGGTAGTCTTTAGCACATTTGATTCTGTGTTGGTTTGTTTAAACACTTCCTTTGTTAACTTGTATAATCAAGTAGAATTTTTGTTTTAATGCTACACCTTAGGCCTCGTACACACGACCGAGGAACTCGTCGTAAATGAAACATTGTTTTCCTCGATGAGTCCTTGTTAGGCTTGTCGAGAATCTTGACAAGCTTTCTTTGCGTACACACTGTCAAGACAAAATCTCATTGTTCTCAAACGCGGTGACAATCAACATGTACAACGGCAGGGGAAGTTCGATTCCACTGGTACAACCCTTGGGGCTGCTTTTGCTAATCTCATGTTACTGCGTGTTAAGTAAAAGTTTGGTAAGAGACAATTTGCACTTTTCAGTCTGTTACAGCGTGACAATCTCCATTACAAACGCTACTTTTACCGAAGGTGCGCTCCCATCTCATACTTTATTCTGAGCATGCGCGGGTTTCTAAGCATACATACAAACGTGTTTCTCGTCGAAAACCAGCCCAACGAGGAAATTGAGACTCCCGACGAGGAAAAAGAGAACTTGTTCTCTTTTTTTCTCATCGAGTTCCTCGACAGTTTTCTCAATGAAAAACATACACACAACCGTTTTCTTTGGCAAAAAAACTCTGCCACCAAGTTTCTTGATGGATTCTGTCGAAGGAAAACGGTCAAGTGTACTAGGCCTCTTACTATAGTAGTTCCCTCTTGTTTTAGTTACATGGGTTGAAAAAACGCATGTTCACACAATTGTGTTAAAAATGCTGAATCCTTAGAACCCTAGCCCACAGTTGGTCTAGAGGAAGGTGCAGTTTGCTCCAAAATAAAAAATATATTCTTGTTTCCATAAGGCTATTGGATACTCAACAGATATGTTCTCTGCTTCTCAAGGAGGAATAAATTTGGTTCCTTTCAATTTTTTCCCCATAGCTGATGTAATTCTTCCCTATATTTAGTTGTTCTCTGTGCACTCTAGTTCGATAGCATTGTGTTTTTTAACTAGCATATTCAAGATTGGATTTTTGTGTTCTTGTACATGCTCATGGACTGATGAGGTGAGCCAGTACATCCTGAATCTTGACCACCCATAGACCTTCCTCTTGCTATTTTCAGAGAACATTGATGGTTGTAAAGGTCCACAGACGTATCCTTCCTATTGCATAAGTCATGTGACCTCTCAAGCAACAAGAATCAATCAATATCATGTTTAAAAGTGATTTTTATAAAGAAATGTCAAAAAGAAGAGCACATGTAGAATATACATTATAGTATACATATGCCATCTAGAGGAAGCAACCAAGAGTATGGAAATGGCTTTAATTTGTTTTGCTTGTTATCGTATTTTGTGTACATATATAGTGCTATAGCAAGTCATTATCTCAATTTTAACAGACTTATGCCTTGTACACACGATCGGTTTTCCCAGGTGTAAAAAGTCTGCCGGGAAAACCAAGAACCTGCTCGGTAGCTCCTACACACGGCCGGGTTTCCTGACACGAAAACTGCCATGAGAGCTTTGTTCGGGAAACCCGGCCGTGTGTATGCTTCATCGCAGGTTTTCCCATAGGGAAACTGCCGGCTTAAAAACCACCGGGATTCCCAGCGGTTTTCCTGTCGGGAAAACTGCGATGGAGCATACACACGGCCGAGATTCCCAGGCAAAAGCTCTCATGGCAGTTTTCCTGCCAGGAAAACCGGTCGTGTGTATGTCGCAATACAGTATATCTAATAAACAAACAAAAAATGGGAGCAAAAATGATGTTGTCCATAATAACAAAGTAGGCTGGCCTATTTGTGCATTTTTGTTCCTCCTGTTCTTCGGTGTTCCTCCATCACTTTTTAAAATAACAAATTAACAAAAACATGCATTTAAATCACACATAAGAAAATACTTACAGAAGGCATAAAAACCATGCACTGCAAGAATTTTGTAGGTTGCCCTTGCTGAACTCTCTTTGGGAAAGTGACAATTTACTGTCTGTCATGCTCATCCAGTGCCTTCACTACAATCTAAGTCCTCAATCCAGAAAAAGTCACACAGATTAGTTCACGCTTTGCATATTTGCATACGGACAAACACTGTAGAAGTATAAAAGTCAGAGAAAAGCAGGCAACTGGCATTTTCAGATGATAGTCAGTAGTGACAGCCTCCATATTGCTCTCTGTACAGGCTTCCAATGATTCGCTTTAAAAATGTGATTCTTTATATTTAGGTACTGTTGTAATTGCTTGTCAGAGGTTAACAAACCATGAATCTAAGCAGCTTTCTATCCATGAGTCTGTGTGCTTTTAAAAAATTATAAATAAGAGCTTAGTCGAAGCCTTCTGCTGCTCATAAACAGCAAAGCACTAAAGTGAAAACTCATAATGCAGGCCATTTGCATCTAAGTAGGTTATAGCAGCAAAAAAGCACCGCAAGTTGATTGCTACATATTTAACATGTGCAAGTACTCAGCTTTTGCTTCAATATTTTCAGGAGGAAATAGCGGTCTTATCCTAAAGTTTTTCTTATTAGTTTTAAAAGATTTTTTTTTTTTTTTTTGTAATAACAGAATGACTCTGCACCAAACGGATAAGCTAAACACGCAGTACCTTTCACATTAGGCACCAAAAGTCTAAATGGTAGAAAATAAAAACCTCGGAAGAATGTTTCTACATGCTTCCTGTAAATGTATTGTTGATTGAATATTGTGTATTAAAAAGGGAACATGAGGTTCAGATGTTTTAAAATGGTGTTAACATACAGACTAAGATATTCATTGTAAGCTGATCGGGTTCCTTTCATACACAGTATATGAAAAAAAAAAATGCATAGCAACCAATTGTAATTTACTTTAGTTTGCACACCAGAACAAAATTGTATTGCATCCTTTGGCAGCACAGAGATGCTTTGATCATAAATTTGATCATGTTTTGATCAATCAAAGTTTGCATTGTAGAAAAAGAGATGTGATAAATAATTTACAACAATCTTCCAATTATCAGTCGATATCTACTTCCCTGGCATGTGTGGCATAGTAATCGATTCAGTTGATTATAGATTAAACTTATTAGGAAAGATCAATTGGAATTTCATTAATATTTATCAAAGCATGTATGGCTACCATAAGTCTTAGGCCTCGTACACACGACCGAGTTTCTCGCAAAAACCAGCAAGAAACTTGCTGGGAGATATTTTTTTGCCGAGGAAACCGGTCGTGTGTACATTTTCGCCGAGGAAACTGTCGAGAAACTCGACGAGCCAAAAAGAGAGCATGTTCTCTATTTCCTTGACGGGAATGGAGACAATTGGCTTGTCGAGTTCCTCGACAGCCTAACAAGGAACTCGACGAGGAAAACAATGTGTTTCGCCCTTCGAGTTTCTCGGTCGTGTGTACGAGGCTTCAGAAAGAACAGTGATTAGAGTGATGCAATTCCATTTAGTTGACTGTTAGAAGCTAAGGCCGGGAAATAAATTGTATTCTAATGTATGCAATAAAGTTTAGTTTGTTCTTCCCTCTTGGCGAGTGGAGGATTTGGGTTTTACATGTTGGTTTCTCTTTTTTCCCTCTCATTGGGACAACCACATATGCATGACAATAATGTGCTAGTAATCTTCTTAAAGACTTGCATAGAACCAAGTGTGATACTTTAAGGCCATTGAAGGAAAAAGCAGAAGGCATTCTCACCCATAGAAGAAGAAATAAACCACCTTTGGTAGAAAAATGGCAACAGTTCTCAGGTTCCACATTTTTAGCCTTCCCTTATCCAGCCATTGCACAAAAAAAAACAGCAGGTGTGGTTAGAGCCACTGTACTAACCATCTGACAATAGTACAGCGATCTCCCCTGCTGAGCTGTCGTGTTCTGACTCCTTCTGCCAGAACACTCTGATCAGCTGATCGGGAGTCGTCGGCTGCAGATTTTATGGACAAACCGACATGCACAAGGGCCGAATGTCGGACATTTTTTTTTTAACTAGCCGTTGTCTCCTGACATTCGGCCCATGTGTACCTGCCATTAGTCTTATGAACTAATTTCTTTAGCTAGAATTTATGGATGTGTTGGAGCAGATACGAATGTCTGGTTAAGTTTTTAGATCCTTATAGAACCAGAAACAGGATTTGAATCTTACATTTTTTTTTGCACCACTTGATGCTTATTGGAACTTTGAATATCTTCCCGTTAGAAAAAAGTATATATTTTATCTTCATGCATATGATATGTCTATAAGGACAAACTGTTGGTTTAATTTTTATGCAATCCTTTTTTTGCAGCTATAGCATCAGTAACACATTTTATGTTCTGATTATATCCTGTTTTTTTGTTTTGTTTTTTTTATATCGACTCTTTCAAAGACTGTCAATGTCTGTGCACAACGGGAATTTCCAAATAACAATTCTAGGCTTTATCAAATACCTTTGGGGATGTTTAGGTACTGTATGCAAATGTTTGATTGAAGGACGTTCTTTGGTCTTGGATACTTTTTCTGCTTTATCTACAAGGTCAACAAATTCATAACTGAACCTTTCATTTTAAAAGGTTACTTAGATATGGCCCTGGCTCCAATGTCATATGTTTAACATCAGAACCTGTTATGTATCTACTGTAGCTATCTCTGTTCCATGAAATATTTACAGTACTTTTGTCAAATAGCATCAAGACAAAAAGTCTGAAAAGTGTGTATTGTCTATTTCTAATTTACAGAAGCATACTGTGCAAAGTGTAAAGCAGTAATAAAGAAAGATAATCAATAAAAACATCAAGTGAAAAATCCTTAACTATAATTTGTGAAAATATTTTATATATATATATATATATATATATATATATATATATATATATATATATATATATATATATATATATATAATATAATATAATATAATATATAATCAGCTCATGTGATCTAGCTGTCCTTCTTTTTTAGAAGATGCTGTAAAAAAATAAATAAAAATGTGTTACATTTGGGGAGGTTGATTGAGCATATAAAGGGATTATAATTTTTCAAATGTTGGATGCAAAGGGGTTAAATACTTATGTATCACGATTGTCTATATATAAAGTGACGATGGAAGTGATGTGGCATTCAGTCAAGACCATTTATGTTGAACAAAAAGCAGGTTTATTACCACATATGGGCATGGACATTCTCCAGAAGGAGAATGTCCAGTGGATGTTTTATGACAAGGGTGTTTTTGCACTGTAGATAGCACATACTTGATTGGTCAACAGTATTTACAGACACTAGAACGCTTTGACAGCATAACTAATTTGAACAGGTTTTCAAATATGTGATGTCACAAGAAGAAAAATACAGACTAACCTTTGACAAAAGCTACTAGATGATCTGGTCATAAAACATTTACACTTTCTCGTTTTAGCTACTCCAAAAGGTCTTGGAGAGTTCAAGACACAAAATTAAACCATTGATTGACTCAGGCCTAATTTAAATTTTATTTGATAATCAGGTTATTTGTTTCTCAAGATATGTGATATCACAGAACACGAGGCTTATTTATAAAGCAGTGATTTTGATTTTTAGCAAACCTTTACCGCAGGTGAATCTTATAGGTCCATGTATTTTAACCACTTCCGGACCAACTTCCACACATTTACTGCAGCAAGGTGGCCCCGCTGCGCGAAACTACGTACCTGTACGTCGCTTCGTGAAGTAGCCTCTGGGGGCGCACTGATTGGACAGAGGGGGAGTCAATCAGCGGGTCATTCCCCAGAGAGGCTGAACGGCGATCTACCTATGTAATCAAGGCAGATCATTGTTCTGACAGGGGAGAACTTGGAGATCTTGTGTTCCTGCTAAGCTGAAAAATGTGTTCTCCCAGTCAGAGCAATCCCCACACAGTTAGTAAGCACCCCCCTAGTGACACGCTTAACCCTTTTGATTGCCCCTGGTGTTAACCCCTTCCCTTTCCAGTGTCATTAGTACTGTAACAGTGCATATTTTTAGCACTGATCACTGTTTTAGTGTCACTGGTCCCCAAAAGTGTCAGGTGTCCGTTTTGTCCGCCGAAATGTTATGAATCCACTCAAAATCACTGATCGCCACCATTACTAGTAAAAAAATAAATAAAAATTCCATAAAAATATCCCCTCATTTAAAGACGCTATACCTTTGGCGCAAACCAATCAATATACACTTATTTGGAAAAAAAATTACCGGACATATTGGCAGAAAGTAAAAAATATTTTTTTTTTGGGGGGGGGGGGGCTTTTCTGAAATTGTCGCTCCTTTTTTTTTTTTTTTAAATAAAAAACGCAGAGGGGATCAAATACCACCAAAATAAAGCTCTATTTGTGGGAAGAAAGGACATACATTTTATTTGGGTACAGGTTTGCACGACCTCGCATTTGTCAAAGTACCGCATTGCCGTATCACAAAAAATGGCCTGGTCATGAAGGGCGTAAAACCTTCTGGGGTTTAAGTGGTTAAATGCAGGTAATTAAGTCACCAACAGAGGAGGCGAGATTTACTAAAACCTGGAGCACTCAGAATCTTTGACAACAACATCCGGAAGCCGATTTCTATGTTGATTTTTTATACAGAGCTGCACCAGATTTTGCACTCTCCAGTTTAGTAAATTTCCCCAGAATGTTTGGTGAAAGTCACATGCTTTATAAATAGACCCCAAAAGGTGTTTCTATTGGGTCATTTAAGTTTTGTCATGGAGCTTGTGACTTCATATGTTATAGAAGCAATGGTAATTTAATGTTGTATTTTATTTATTACTGATATTCGAGTGATAATAAGAAT
Source organism: Rana temporaria (assembly GCF_905171775.1). Lineage (NCBI taxonomy): Eukaryota > Metazoa > Chordata > Amphibia > Anura > Ranidae > Rana > Rana temporaria. The sequence goes on from NC_053490.1 coordinate 403,557,373, forward strand.
GGAAAAATATATATAGATGTTAACGTATATGTCTGGGCAAAATAAAACCTATACAGTATCTGTACAATATATACAATTTTTTTTGTCAAGTGTCCCAGTCTCACCTGTCCAGGACCTTCATGCCAGGTGTCAGGATAGAGAGCAGTGGGAGATCAGTGGGAGATCAGTGAAGATCCATTAAGTAATCACCCCTGTGAAGAATCACCTGTCAGATCTGTCTATCTCCGGCCTCTATAGACAGGGAAGAAGATGATTGAGCACAGTCTCTTCTTGATCAGCATTAACCTCCCTGGCGGTATGATTCTTTCAGAAAAAAGGTGCTGAAAGCGGTACAATTATTTGCAAGGAAATTTGGCGTTTTATACTGTAGGCCTGTAATTCTTAGGAATAACTCACTTAAATCTGACCAAACAAGAGTCTTGTAGGCATCCCGGGTATGAATTTTTTTTTAAAAAAAATTATAAATTATAATATAAATAATTATAACAAATAATAATGTAATTATAATAAAAAATATTCAATAATGTAATCAACTCAAAATCACTGAAATTTGCTCAGTTGCAGAATTGTCGCTGTCATTTTTATTTTTTTATGACGAATTTCCCCACAAATCGCTATCGCACAATTCTGCAAGTGATTATAATTTATTATCGCTGTTTTCTAGCTGCTCTAAAACCATTTTTGACATAAAAACACACTTTTGGTTGCTATGGACAATCTACAGTTTGCAGGGAGAAAGAACAGTTTTTATTATATAAAAGAACATGTAGGGCACTGGGCAGACCACTAGGGACAAGGGGGGTGTGTATTTTTTACATACAGTACTGTAATCTATAAGATTACAGTATACTGTATGTATTGTGTTTGTTTACGTTTTTGAATTTGGCGCCGTTCTCCGCTCCCGTACGTCGTAACGTCGCAGGGAACGGAGATCGGCGGCACAGGAGGGGACACTTTGTGAATCGAGCGAGGTCCCGCTCGCTCACACAGCGCGGTGGCATCGCTGGATCCAGGGACAAGGTAAGTAAACAATGCCTGTGGATCCAGCGAGGCAAGCCCGAGTCTGACTCGGGGTTACCGATCGCAGCACGAAAATCTAACCCTGAGTCAGACTCGGGAATACCGCCAGGGGGGTTAATAGAGTGTAGTGGTGATATTAGGGGTCTAATAGACCCCCAAAGTCTCTTTGAAGAGACCTTGTTACCATATTATCACATAGGTGCTTATCAGCTAAATGTATAAAGAAGTTTATAAAAAAAAAAAAGTTTAATTGAATGATTTAAAATGTTATTGTATACAGTGCCCCCATATATACGCATATATGAACACAAACACGTGCATTGGATGCTCATTTATACAAAATCATTGATTGTGACACATATAAGGTATCACAATGCATGCTGGTGTGGGAGAAATAATTCTAGGGTCATCATTTACAATAAAACTATGAGCTGTAAAAGCATCCCCTATTGAAAATTTGGGGTACACTATTTTTTTTACCTTTTTCCAAGGCACGCAGAATTTTGAGGCTTGATATATCTTACCAAAAATCGGTGTATTATACTGTGTTTGTATGCCCTAAAATAACTTTAAGTATATTTGTTTGCAAATATAGATTTGATAAACAGTGGCGCAAGTATTATGTGACATAAAAATTGCAACTGCCACCTTTTTATTCTTCAGGGTCTCTGCCTTCAGAAAAACATGTTTTAAGGGTTTTACGTAATCTTCAGCCTTAAATTATGCATTTTACCATGTGTACAAAAACAAAGAATGGCTCCAGCAGCGAAAGAGTTAAAGTTGTGTAGGTGACTAGTACCTTAATGTTGCCAAGTTACCATTTTAAATCCTTGCAAATTTGAGATGTGATCTCTTCAAGCATGCTATATAAACACTTTCACTGGTCATATTTCTTCAGATTACAGTATACATTCCTTTTTTTGACCGTGATGTTTTGAAAATTGACCAATGTATATAATTATATCTTCAGGTTTGTGTAACTCTGCCGACAGCTGGATGATTGTTCCAAATATCAAACAGAACCACTATACAGTACATGGCCTGCAAAGTGGCACCAAGTATATCTTCGTTGTCAAGGCCATCAATCAGGCTGGCAGTCGAAACAGCGACCCTGGAAAACTAAAGACAAACAGTAAGTCATCAGAAAAGTAGCTACTATGTCACATTTCTCTTTCTTTCGCTCCCCTTTTTTTTTTTTTTTATAATATAATACAATGCAGTGTATTTTAATAATAATATTTTTCTGCACCCCAGTTCCTATGTTTTAATGCATAGTTAAGTTGCTTTGCCATTTTTATGTCCTATCAACTTTATTTTCTCACTTTGTTGTGATCTACATATTCTGTGTGTATTTTTCTTTATCGTACATCACGGGACACAGAGCGGCATTCATTACTATATGGGTTATATGGAGTACCTTCAGGTGTAGACACTGGCAATCTCAAACAGGAAATGCCCCTCCCTATATAACCCCCTCCCATAGGAGGAGTACCTCAGTTTTTACGCCAGTGTCTTAGGTGTTAGTCATGGTTTAGCTTGCCTCCGCATCCTTGGGATTAGGTGAGCTACCGGTTCTGTCCAAAAAAGCCTCAGCGCTAAAGTGGTCAGTAACCGGACCCCAAACCCTTGGGGTATAGCCCATAATGCTTTTCTTTTTAGAGAGCTGGACCCTGGGCCCAGAACTTAGAAACCTTTGGGTACCTAAAGTTTTCTGTTGCCAGGGTGCTATATGGGCCCAGGACAGTGGATCCTTCATAGGAACCCAGGGCCTGAAGGTCTAGACATCCCCACGGAGATGGGGGAAGATTGGGCCTCTTGCTTGGCAAAGTCCTGCGGCATGGAGCAGGTAAGTGAGGGGAAAACTTGCGGAACTTGGTTCTTAGCAGGTTTTTTTCTGGGGGGTCACAGGGGACATGCCTAAAGTTATGCACTGCATCTGGCAAACTAGTCACATATCATAAAGATAGGATGGCTCTCTATGTATTATTCCCCATAAGATGTGACCTCCCTTGTAGTGTTGGAAAAGCATTGAGTGGGGCCTGTGTTATATAAAAATATATGTGTGTGTCAGAGAGCTTTGCTTACCTGCAGGCCTCCAGGCGATGCTCCATTCAGTCTTCCTCCTCAGAGCCTGCAAGCAGGCAAAACGCTGACCTCCTCGTGTGTTCCAGGCTGCAGGCTGCAGTTTGCTGGAACAGAGAGGTCCCTTCCTCCCAAAATCCCCCCCCCCTCCCCCTGTCGGGAGGGGCATTTCCTGTTTGAGATTGCTGGGGGGGGAAGGGCGGGTCAGTGGCTTAAAGGAAGGGGCGGCCCTTCCTTGTTTGTTCCATCAATACTTTGGAACTGAGGAGAAAGACCAGAGCGGCAGCACGGGGCGCCGAGGACACACAGTGGCCAGAAAGGATATTGCAGTCTTCAGAGGACTGTTTTGTCAAGCCTAGAAATAGGCTGTTTCTTTTCCATCTCATAGTTTTTCTTTGCAATACTACTCAGGGGGACAGAATGTTTTTTCTTTCCTGGATTTGAAACAAAAACGAAAAAAAAAAAAAAAAAAAAAAAAAAGTCATCTAGGGGAGAGGAAGCATTTTTTTATCCCCCAAACAGGTGTTTGGACAATTAACTTTTATAGTTCCAAATACCAATAGGTAGCAGGTGTACCTCGGTATTGTACCATGGTATGCCGCTGTTTTCCCTACAGGGAGCCTTGGGGCCATCGGGATCTGGGGCTGGAGCTGACGCGGGTCAGTCCAACCCTAAGATGGTCACGGAGGAGGTATTACTCACCTCTTTAAAAGAGATGCAGAAAAGCATGGGAAAAATGATATCCGCAGCTATGCGGGGCAGTAAGCGGAATAGATCTCCGTCGCCCGAGCGCGGACCCTCAGAAGAGGAGGTCCTTTCCTCAGGGAAATTGGACGACCTCTTGGACACGGACCAAGTAGGTTCAGGGATCGAAGACCCGGATACAGAGGAGTCTGGGGCAGTCTCCCTGAGGGAGAGCTGGTGGATTCAAGGATTGTCGGACTTGGTCCATAGGACATTCAACTTGCCAGTACCAGATCTCCAGGTATCGACGGTTTCAGCTTTGGGCTCACTGAGGGCGCCTCAAAGCAATGCTGTGTTTCCGATCCATCCTCTATTAGAGGGAATTTTGTTCCAAGATTGGAACAAGCCAGATAAGATCTTCTTACCACCTAAAAGGTTCTCTGTCCTATATCCTATGGAAGAAAATTTTTCCAAAAGATGGGCTACTCCTGCAGTGGACGCAGCCATCTCATGTGTTAACAGATCGTTAACATGCCCTGTAGAAAACATACAGGTGTTCAAGGATCCAGTTGATAAGCGCTTGGAAGCACTACTTAAGAACTCCTTCACTACTGCAGGGGCAGTAGTACAGCCAGCTGTGGCTGCGATTGGGGTCGCTCAAGCATTATCGGATCAATTTAAGCAGATGCTTAAACTTATTCCGGCCCAGCAGGCAGAAAAATTTTCGGATGTCCCTAAGGCCATATGTTTTACGGTAGACGCAATCAAGGATTCTATCCAGCAAGCGTCACGTTTATCGTTATCCCTTATCCATATGAGAAGACTCTTATGGTTAAAAAGCTGGGAGGCTGAGCCCCCATGCAAGAAGCTCCTGGTAGGGTTCCCCTTCCATGGAGGACGACTCTTCGGAGAAGACCTAGATAAATACATTCAGACCATTTCAAACGGCAAGAGTACTCTCTTGCCAACTAAGAAGAAGGTTCAGGGACCTGCGTTTAAACGACAGTATTCCCCTGGGCAGGGGCCCTCTAATGCCAAGCAGTATCGACGGCCTCCTGCAAAAGCAAACTTCGGCTTCAACAGCAGATCACAAGGACAGGCTGTTAGAGGCAAAAGGCAGTGGTTTCGCAAACCAGCAAAACCAGCCCCCAAGCCAACCTTATGAAGGGGCGCCCCCACCCACGAAGGTGGGGGGAAGGCTGCGACTCTTTTCAGAGATTTGGGAAGCCAGCATTCCCGACGAGTGGGTACGGTCTTCCGTGGCCACAGGCTACAAATTAGATTTCCTAAGGTTTCCTCCTCCTCATTTCCAGAAGTCGAGGATTCCAAACGATCCGGAAAAGGGAGCCGCATTAAGATCGGCATTAGATCATCTACTTTCCCAGGAAGTAATAGTAGAGGTACCAGTCCTGGAACAGGGGCTGGGTTTCTACTCCAACCTATTCATCATCCCAAAATCCAATGGAGATGTCAGGCCAATTTTGGACCTAAAGATGGTAAATGCATATCTAAAGATCCGCTCATTTCGGATGGAATCCGTGCGGTCAGCAGCTGCCACACTCCAGAAGGACGACTTCATGGCGTCCATAGACATAAAGGATGCCTACCTTCATGTTCCAATTTATCAGCCACATCAAAGATATCTACGCTTCATGGTGGCTTCGCGTCACTTCCAATTCGTGGCGCTTCCCTTCGGGTTGGCTACGGCCCCCCGGGTGTTCACGAAGGTCCTAGCTCCAATCCTAGCCAAACTAAGGATCCAAGGGGTCACGATCCTAGCATACCTGGACGACCTCCTAGTCATAGATCACTCGTCTCCCGGCTTGGAGCGAGCAGTGGCCCTCACGGTCCAATACCTCGAGAGGTTCGGCTGGGTCCTAAATCGAGAAAAGTCAGCTTTCCAGCCCACAAAGCAGTTGGAATATCTCGGCATGAGATTAGACACAGAACAACAAGGAGTGTTCCTACCTCTGAGGAAGGTAAAAGCCATCAAGGAATTAATCCTACTGGTTCTAAGCAAGAAAGAACCGACTATTCGCCTATGTATGAGGTTACTAGGCAAGATGGTGGCCACATTCGAGGCGGTACCATACGCCCAGAGCCACACTCGCATCCTACAGGCAGCCATCCTGTCAGCATGGAGCAGAAGGCCACAGGCCTTGGATATCCCGTTGCCGCTCTCATCAAGAGTCCGACAAAGTCTGTGTTGGTGGTTAGACCCTCAGAATCTACTGAAGGGGAGGTCTTTCAGCCCAGTGGCTTGGAAGATAGTGACCACAGACGCCAGCCTGACGGGCTGGGGAGCAATTTTGGATGGTTGCACTCGCCAAGGTACTTGGGCAAAGCCAGAGAAGCAGTTGCCCATCAACATCTTGGAGCTCAGAGCTGCTCGACTAGCCCTCAGGGCTTGGACGTCAAAATTGCAGGGGTTCCCGGTGAGAATTCAATCAGACAATGCCACGGCCGTGGCACACATAAATCACCAAGGGGGAACCAGGAGTCAAGCCGCTCAGAGAGAGGTGAGCTTGATTCTTCTATGGGCAGAGGCTCATGTGCCCTGCATATCGGCAATATTCATTCCAGGAGTGGACAACTTTCAGGCGGACTTCTTAAGCCGCCAGACTCTATGGCCGGGGGAATGGTCTCTGCATCCACTAGTCTTTCAAGCACTCTGCCAAAGATGGGGAGTGCCGGACGTGGATATCATGGCATCGAGACTCAACAAGAAACTAGACAGGTTCATGTCCCGCTCAAGGGATCCGATGGCCTGCGGAACCGATGCGTTGGTTTGCCCTTGGCATCAGTTCAAACTTCTTTATGCGTTTCCCCCGCTCCAGTTACTACCCCGCCTGCTGTGCAGGATCAGGGTGGAGCACATACCAGTCATCCTGGTAGCTCCAGCATGGCCCAGAAGGGCATGGTACTCACTAATCTTAAGGATGGTAGTGGGAGACCCTTGGACTCTTCCTCTACGGCCAGACCTGCTATCGCAAGGTCCGATCCTCCACCCTGCCTTACGGCATCTAAATTTGACGGCCTGGAAGCTGAATCCCTGATTCTCAGGGGTAGAGGTCTGTCTCAGAAAGTAATCTCTACCCTAATCAGAGCCAGGAAACCGGTCTCTAGGGTGATTTATTACAGGGTCTGGAAGGCCTATGTAGGCTGGTGTGAGTCCAAGCGATGGCTTTCTCGCAAATTTACCATCGATAGAGTATTAAGTTTTCTCCAGCTAGGAGTGGATAAAGGATTGGCATTAAGCACAATCAAAGGACAGATTTCTGCTCTGTCAGTGTGGTTTCAGCGGCCGCTGGCCACCCACTCGCTGGTTAAGACCTTCCTTCAAGGGGTCTTACGTATTAGACCTCCAGTTAAATCCCCGCTTTGTCCGTGGGATTTAAATCTTGTTCTGTCAAGTTTACAGAAACAACCGTTTGAGCCGTTGGCTGATATTCCTTTGGTTCTACTGACAAGGAAGTTAGTATTTTTGGTTGCCATAGTTTCCGCAAGAAGAGTTTCGGAGCTGGCAGCCTTATCCTGTAAGGAACCATATCTTGTTTTTCATAAGGACAGGGTCGTTCTCCGCCCTCATCCTTCCTTCCTTCCGAAGGTCATATCCAGTTTTCATTTGAACCAGGATTTGGTATTACCATCCTTCTTCCCTAAACCTACTTCCAGAAAGGAAGGGTTGCTGCATACCTTGGATATTGTCAGGGCCATGAAGGCCTATCTTAAAGCTACAAAGAAGATCCGGAAGACAGATGTGCTGTTCATTCTACCGGATGGGCCCAAGAAGGGGCAGGCAGCTGCAAAGTCCACCATTTCTAGGTGGATTAAGCAATTAATCACTCAGGCCTACGGCTTGAAAGGGTTGCCTCCTCCAGTATCATTAAAGGCTCATTCTACTAGAGCCATGGGCGCCTCCTGGGCAGCACACCACCAGATCTCTATGGCTCAAGTTTGCAAGGCGGCAACCTGGTCTTCTGTCCACACGTTTACAAAATTCTACAGTTGGACGTAAGAAGGAATACTGATACTGCCTTCGGGCAGGCAGTGCTGCAGGCTGCAGTTTGAGACCCTCGGATTCCGGGGGCTCCTCTTGTTCGAGTTAAATTTAAAAATTTTATTTTTCTCAACTAAGTTGGATTTATTATGATTTGAGTATATCTCTAAATTAAATCCTTTTGTCTTGGAGATGTTCTCCCTCCCCTCATTGTAAGCATTGCTTTGGGACATCCCATATAGTAATGAATGCCGCTCTGTGTCCCGTGATGTACGATAAAGAAAAAGAGATTTTTAATACAGCTTACCTGTAAAATCTTTTTCTTGGAGTACATCACGGGACACAGAGCTCCCACCCCTCTTTTTTGAGGACCATTTTGGGAGGCATACTGCTTGCTACAAAACTGAGGTACTCCTCCTATGGGAGGGGGTTATATAGGGAGGGGCATTTCCTGTTTGAGATTGCCAGTGTCTACACCTGAAGGTACTCCATATAACCCATATAGTAATGAATGCCGCTCTGTGTCCCGTGATGTACTCCAAGAAAAAGATTTTACAGGTAAGCTGTATTAAAAATCTCTTTATTTGCATGTACGCCAGATATAAATGCAACCTGTAGACACAGATATTTGCATCTGTCAGAAGATTTATGCTTATACAGGAACAGTCATAAAGGTCATGTTTTAATATCAGGCTGTACAGTCATGCCGCGTACACACGATCGGTTCGTCTGATGAAAACGGTCTGATGGATCATTTTCATCAGACGAACCGATTGTGTGTGGGCCCCACCGCTTTTTTATCCATCGGTGAAAAAACTAGGAACTTGTTTTAAAATGATCTGATGGTTAAAAAAAACAATAGAAAAACCGATCGTCTGTGGGCACGTCCATCGGTTAAAAATCCATGCATGCTCAGAATCAAGTCGACGCATGCTTGGAAACATTGAACTTCATTTTTCTCAGCACGTCGTTGTGTTTTACGTCACCGCGTTCTGACACGATCGTTTTTTTAACTGATGGGGTGTAGGCAAGTCTGATGAAAGTCAGCTTCATTGGATATCTGATGAAAAAATCCATCAGACCATTTTCATTGGATGAACCGATCTTGTGTACAGGGCATTACTCCTGAATGCACAAACTCCAACCAATGTATTATGTGACTAGTTTAGTAGAAGTTGCTGCTACCATAAGCTGTTGGAGGCACCATGGGCTCCAGATCTACATTTCAACTCTACAGACCGCTAAGCATGAAAAAGACGAGATGGTTTCATGTTTCCTGAGCATTACAGAGCCGTTCGACTCCCTTCCATATCCCCTGAGCCCCTGCCCCCTGCAGTTCTCTTGCCTAATTTAGCCACAAACATCCAGAAGTGGCGAGAAGGGAGAAATAAAATAAGAAAAAGGTTTCCGCAATTGGTTCATCTTAAGGCTAGGTGCCGTCTCCGCTAACCAGACTGCCCTAGGCAAGTTCCACTTGGTAAAAAGAGTACAGCCAGGCAAGAACTTAAATCTATGCAGATACTGTACTGACATCTGTCTATCATGTTAATGGGAAATATTAGTTTGTGATCTCATCCTAGAATATAAAAAAATAATCCCAATATAATAGTAAATAATATAAAATTAGTTTGACAGTGGATCGTTAAAATCCTCGGTTCACGGCAAATCAGTTTAACAAATGTGTTTCGGGGGATTTCTGAGGTCTGCGTCTTAATGTAAAATTAAAAGTCACAAGTTTCAGGTTTCACGTGCTCTATGCCAAACAGAACCTTGTATAAATCATGGAAACCGATTAGCAAAACACAAAGCAGCCAAAGGGATGGTGTTAAGTTAAAGAAGATAAAACAGGAAGATTTTTCTAAATTTGCTCCGTTTTTAAATGGCAACAATTTGTATCTGGCACATATCGTGGCTTATTCAGGGAAACCCACCCATGGAATCTTTAGAAGTTCATATTTTTATATCCTTTCGGAATGTTGTGCAAGCTGTTACAGCCTAGTTATATGAGTCAATCATTAAGGTGCACAGGTGTAATCTAATAGCTTGGCTGAAAGTTATATATGGTAGTATATATAATTTTTATTGGTTGTGTGGAAATTGTAGTTGTAATATGATTTCTACATATGAAAGCTGGTATTTCACATATGGTATTTCGCTTGAAGTAGAAATCAGTCTTCGGTATGATTCCACCTTTCTTGTTTGACATATTAATGCAGGACTTAACTTTTTAATTTAATTGTTAGCCCTCATGGTTAGTAGTTCTGTAGTGCTCCAGCCCCCCTCCCCCACCCCCTCGTTTTACTTACCTGGACGCTGTCATCCTCCGCCCGGCAACGAGCACACCAAGAATCATGTCCTTGGCCCTTGGCTCCCGCTGCTGTCAATCAAATCCAATGACACAGCGCCGGGGTCCTGCATTCTGTGTGAATGGACACAGATGTTCTGCATTCTGTGTGAATGGACACAGATGCAGGACTCAGGAGCGCCCCCGCACGGGTGTCCACCAAAGAGAGCGCTTCTCCAACGTGGACACTCGACAGCTCACGTCTCATATGACAAGGTTGCAGCTGGTGGGAATCTGTGGCAGTTTTCTGTTTGGAAAATTGGTGCATTCTCTCTGTTAATTAGCTGCAGACCTGCGCTAGTTTCTATTTTTCTCTGAATTAGAAAGTAGCTAAGGTGGTACAGATAGACCTGAAACAGGTCTGTTTGCTCTGTTAATGTGGCGCACACCACTTACAACAATTTCCTGCATCATTACAATGGCGCAGGAAGCATAGCAAATTCCCCAGTATGGGCTTATCCCGGATATCAGTTTTGGATGGAACCCACACCTTTAAGGGCCTGTTCAAACCTGTGTGTTTTTAGGCTTGGTGCAACAAATAAAATTCTGCTTACGCCATCTTTGGTGTACAAGATGAGAACTAGGAAGCTGCAAGTTTCAGGAGATTCGGAATGTACTACTGATTTTGCAGGCTTCCTAAATATACCCCTTGAATTAAAAAAAACTTATATTTGAATTCCATGCAAACAGCTAAACACACCTTTGAGATAAACACGAGACTACCGAAGATTTTGTATTTCTTTCTGTCCAGTCCTGAGAACATATTTCAGCCCTGCTAGGCAGTACATACATCCTAATGACCAATAAGGCCATCTCTCTTCTCTCCCCTTCCTGTGAGCATTGTCTTAGTTAACAGATGTGAATGAGGAGCCCTGATTGGCCTCAGTGTAGGCCTTCCGAATGTAAATGTTGCTGTGCTAATATTTCAAGAGGCTGAAACAATGTTAAATTCAGGCTCTTATACGAGTTGTGTTTAAAATGCATTTCATTATTTTTTTTTAAAAAACTGCAAAAATATAATTGCATTTATTGATTATTATATATTTTTTTTTTAATCGGCACCTTGATTTTTACACTTTTTCACCTATTTTCTACAACTGCCTTTTAACCTTGCATAAGGCCTGGTTCACACCTATGCATTTTTGCAGAAACACAATACAATCCATTTAACATGGTTTCCTATGGATCACATTCACATCTGTGCATTTTATGGAAAGGGCCAGGGACTTTTTTCTGGTTCTTGGTTCCATTGACTTCAATGAATCAAAAATGTGTATTGAAAAATGCACCTGGAATGTGCAAACTGCAACCTGCATAGGTGTGAATCAGGCCCAATAGTTGTCTTTGAGCTGCATTGAGATGCTCTTGGAAACGACACCAGAGGCACTTTTTCGATGTGGCAAAGAGCTGAAGGGCAGCTCCCATTCTAGTTTCTGAGAACATCTCAATGCGGATTATAAACCACCATTCAAGTAAGCAAACACTTACTGACTAAAGGGCATTTGTAGAACATATTACAGGGTTAAAAGGTATAAAAGATCAAGGTGTCGGGAGTTGGGGCTTTAAATTTTACTTGCTGTTTTTGCCTTGGGGATGTTTTAATATGCTATGCAGTGCCTATTTTAACACTCATTATAAATGCTAAATGGTCGTGCCTGTATTTCATGGCTACAAACCAAAAGGAAAGATTTTATGTAGTAAATTTAGCATATGATACAGCAAATAAGAATGCTTAATTTTTATCCTTTTTTGTTCACCGCGGTTTCTGATGTGAAAACACATAGGCAGGAATACTAGGTCAAGTGTGTAATTTGCTTGGCTGTATTTAGAATGCTTGCAGAAATAGGCTTCAGTAGTGTCTTATTACTACAGTATATGACTTACTGTATCTGTAAACTATCTCTTTTTCGCTTTCTTGTATTGGCACTAAACAGCTAAGTTTTGAATGTGCATTCAAAACCATTTCTGTAACCTACATAGAAAACAAAGTACTAATTTAAACATTCCCTAGGCAGTTAAGTAAAAAAAAAGGTAAAATGAGGCCATGATTCTTCATTTACAAATTCTTGATGGTTGTGATTTGTTGTTGTTTTTTACCTTTTATTTTTTAACTTTGGAAAGCAACGCTATTTTATTAGAAGCTGGATGGTGAAAATACGTCTGGCACATCTACAAGAGTTAGAGGCCCCTGGGCATTGCTGACCCCAGTTCATCTGTTCTGTAGCCTCAAAAAATTTGTTGAGCATGAACGTACATAATTGGGACCCAGTTTTATTTTCCTTTTGGCGTCATTTGGGCCTAACCATTTCCTGGGCAAGTACAGGTTTCTGGAAAGCGTATAATATGGATACCTTTTTATAGCAACAATATAAAGACAGTATATACGGTATAATATAATGACAGTATATAAAGTGTGCCCACTTTTTTTTAATGAGCTAATTTGTTTCTCACTGGTGTTTTATTTACATTTCCTGAGTAGTTTTGCTGTTGATGACTTGATTTCTGTTTAATTTTTGAGTGCCAAGGGCACTTTAAGGCCCCAATCACATTAAGCGATTCAGAGTTTTGAATTTTGATTTCAAATTTGGACAAAATGTGTGACGCACGTTTGGGTGCCATTTTTCTTAATTCTTCTTTTCATGTGCCAGAATCCTGGCATGGCAAAGCATATGTTTGAAAACATTATTTTTAAAAAGAGCAGGAGCTTCTTATGGGTGACAAACACACATAGGGAAGCCGTTGATGGTTATGCGTGACGCTCAGAAAGACGTGCAAAATCAAGTTTTCAGAATTTGCAAGCAGAAACGCTCATTCCCACAACACAATATCTAAATGGGGCATAATTCTTAGCTGTCTCATTAATTATTAACATTTATATATGTGACGTTCTTAACCCCCTCAGTGGTATTCCTGAGGCCTCGTACACACGGCCGAGGAACTCGACGTGCCAAACACATCGAGTTCCTCGGCCAGTTCAGCCCTGAAGCCGCCGAGGAGCTCGGCGGGCCGAGAGCTCCCATAGAACAACGAGGAAATAGAGAACATGTTCTCTATTTCCTCGCCGAGCTCCTCGTCGGCTTCCTCGGCCGAAACTCGGTCGGAAGCTGAATTCTGCCGAGGAAACTGGTCGTGTGTACGGGGCCTGAGTCTGGCTCGGGGTTGAATTTCAGAACCAAAAGCGGTAACCCCGAGCCCGACTCGGGATCGCCTCGCAGTGTCCACAGGCAGAGTTTACTTACCTTGTCCCTGGATCCTGCGATGCCTCCCCACTGTGTGATCGAGCTAAAAAACAGCGATAATAAATTGGAATCACTTGCAGAATTGAATGATAGTGATTTGTGGGGAAATTCTTCATCAAACACTGAAAGTAATAATTTTTATTATTATTATTATATTATTTGTTATAATTATTTATATTTAATTATTATATTATAATTTAAGATTTTGTGTTTCAAATTTTATTATACCCGGGATGTCTACTAGACTCTTGTTTAGACAGATTTAAGTGAATTTTTCCTTTTGCCGCGTACATACGACCGTTTTTCGCGATGTGAAAAATTACATTTTTTTTTATTTCATTAAAAACGATTGTGTGTGGGCTCCAGAGCATTTTTTGCAACGTTAAAAATGGGCAATAAAAATTTAGAACATGCTCTAAATTTTCACGTCGTTTTTCACGTTGTCGTTTTTCACGTCGTAAAAAATGGTTCTGTGTAGGCTTTAACGACATGAAAATAACCTGCATGCTCAGAAGCAAGTTATGAGACGGGAGCGATCGTTCTGGTAAAACTTGCGTTCGTAATCGAGATGGCACATTCATCACGCTGTAACAGACTGAAAAGCGCAAATCGTCTCTCACCAAACTTTTACTAACACAAAATCAGCAAAAGCAGCCCCAAGGGTGGCGCTATCCGAATGGAACTTCCCCTTTATAGTGCCATCGTATGTGTTGTACGTCACCGCGCTTTGCTAGAGCATTTTTTTTCACGAACGTGTGTAGGCAAGGCAGGCTTAACAATAATCGGGTTAAAAAAAACATTGTTTTTTCTAGACCATTAAAAATGGTCATGTGTACGCGGCATAAGAATTGGAGGCCTACAATATAAAACGCCAAATTTTCACGCAAAATAATGGTACCATTTTAGCACCTAAAATCTGAAAGAATCATACTGCCAGGGTGGTTAAAGGGGTTGTAAAGGTTTGTTTTTTATTTTCTAAATATGTTACTTTAAGCTAGTGCCTTCATGTATTTTTTGCATCTAATACTTACCTGAGCCCCATCTCAATCCAGCTATGTGCACGAGAGCCTTGGCTCTCTGGGAACGTTCCCTCCCGTCTCCTGCTGCTGTCAATCACAGCCAGTGAGCCAATGAGGAGAGAGAAGGGATGGGGCCGAGCTGCGGCTCTGTGTGTGAATGGGCATGCAGAGCCACAGCTCGGGAATTACCTAATGGCTTGGGTGCCCCCATTGCAAGCTGTTTGCTCTGGGGGCACTTGACAGGAGGGAGGGGCCATGAGCATCGGCGAGGGACCCGTGAAGAGGAGGATCAGGGTTGCTCTGTTCAAAACCACTGCAAAAGCAGCTGAGTATGACATGTGTGTTGTTTTAAAAAAAAAAAGAAAGCCTTTGATATTACTTTAATGTTTTCCTGGTAATCTTGGAAAAATACAGTTTCTGTCCCTGGAAGGCTAAGTTTACTGCACTGTATTTATGAAAGGAGCCATGCTTGCCACCCAGGCTGGAATTTTTCTATCTTTGTTCATCTCACTTCCATGGTAGAGAATACAATTAGAAGTTTATGTAAGAAAGAAATGACAAACACACTGTAATTGTGTCAACGGGTGTTGTACTTAGCCTGATTAATGAAAACTGATAAGCTACAATAAATTTTTGTTTTGTTTTTATGTTTTTTATGAGGGGGTGTACTAAGACCCTGAAACCTATTGGCTGGCTATGTTTTTTTTTTTTTCCTGTTGTCACTTGCAGAATCAATGAAATACCACTTAGAACTCTAGAAACTTTGTCTGGTGCCCACTTTGGTTGACATGCTTATGAACATCCCAAATTGGGTGACTCTGTCTCTTGAAGGGGACCGCTGTTTTGTGGAGAGCTGCCGAACACGAAGTCATTGGCTTTATAGGGACTGCTCCCATTATATATTGTGTATCTAGTGCATCATCTTTGTTTCTCCTTAGGAAATTCTTTAGTTAAGTGTATGCAAAGGAGACACATTCTAATATGTTCCTTGCCAAGACTGTGTGGGTCTATTCAAGCACACAACCCCAGCAAGCCATGCCTGTGCTCCCTCATGCCAGACAGCTGCAGGAGCCAATCTCTCTCCTGCTCTCGCTGGTGCATCTGATCACCAGGAAGTTTGGGGAGCAATGTAGACTATGAAGGACTCGGTGACAGCGATGAGGAAAGCAGGTATTTGGAACTCGGGGGTGGAACTGAACTGAAGCTTTTGTACCTTTTTAAATAGGAGCTCCAGTCTCCTGTGTAAGAATTCAAAGTCAGTAGCTGCAAAAAAATGTAGCTGCTGACTTTTAACAGACAATCACTCACCTGTCCCAAGATCTAGCAATGGGCTCACCCCAGCCTTTCTCCCCTCCTGTCATCTGTCCCCATTGCTGGCATGTTAAATGTGGGCACACAAGTCACTGCGCATGCCTGATCGCCGCTGTGACTTGTGATTAGTCCTATAGTCTTCTGGGACCTGTCACATGTCCTAGAAGACTGTGGGGAGGGAGGAGGACTTGGGAGTCGGGTACCTCTCAAAATAAGATAACCGCTCCCCAACAGTTCACTAGGATTGGAAGAGGGCCTTAAAGAAGAACTTCCCCTTTTGGGTGGTGCTCCGCTTTAATGCTGTGACTGCCATAAGGAAAATAATGCTAAGGCTGTACTTTAAAAATAAGACTAATGCAGCCACCTCATACAAGGACTGGTGAGCTGCAATAGGTTATATTTTTGTTGGTTTTAAATATACTTTAAGCTTTCTTACCTATTGGCAAGGTTTTTTTTGTACACCTGCTGGGCTCAACATCTGTGAGCCAAAATTTTATTCGCTGGAAAATCTCAAAAGCTCTAATGCGTGTTTTCATGTTCCTGTGTATTGATCTTAATTTTCCCTCTATCAATAAGCCTATCCCCAGATAATAACTACTTAAAGCAAGTTTAGACATTTATACAGCTGTGCAAATCTGTAAAATGGTAAAAGTTGTGAGCAAAGTCTCATAGGAAGTGTGCATTATTAGCAGCAATTGTTAAACTGTTCTTGAATCATGTTTAATTTCCCATACAAAACACGAACATGAGCCTACTAGCGCAGGAAGCCAGATATTATCTGCAGTGAGCTGACCCATGCTGCAGCTAAGATCGGGGGTAAGTGGGCTGTTGCATGATTTTCCGCGCAGAAAGCAGTTTACGTCTGATTTAACAAGCACACAGTCGTAAAATGCACGTCCCTGAAGTAACATTCCATTTAGATTGAAACAAAATTCAGCAGCAGCTGTAAGGGAAACCTTTCAATCACAGAATATCACCTTTCTTTGTGATAAATAGAATCTCATGTGCTGCCTATAGGATATGTCAACTTTTAATAAAGGGTCACTATATCCTCCAAACCTTTGTGTGTGGACTGAATATTTTTTTGTTTTGCTATCTGATATTTTATTTGACGGTACTTTCTTTTGACCATTTCCCTTGTACAGACAGTTGCAGAAATAAAAAAAGAAAATTTGACTTTCATGGTACTATATCCAATCATATACCAATACAAAGAGAGAATTTTAAATAAATTAATATAAACTCAATATGTCCATACATACACATATACTAAAAATAGAACATATACCTCCCAGCCTATACCCAAGATTCTTCTCTTATTCCCCGTACACACGAGCGGTTTTCCAGTCGGGAAAAAAACAGACGGTAATTCCGCTCAAGCCTGCCTTGCATACACACGGTCACACAAAAGTTTGGTGAACTTTTGACTGCCAAGAACGCGGTGACGTAAAAGACTACGACGAGACGAGAAAATGAAGTTCTATGCTTCTAAGCATGCATTGATTTGTTTCCGAGCATGCGTCAGGATTTGTACACATGATCAGAAATTCCAATAATTTTTTTCCCTGATGGGGAAAAAAGAGATCCTGCTCTCCATCTTTTTCCAGCAGTTTTTCTGTTGGAAAATATTTGATGGAGCATACACATGTTTGGGATTCCCGACCAAAAGCTCTCATCAGACTTTTTCCAACAGGAAAACCGCTCGTGTGTACGGGGAATTAGAGTGAATTTATTAAAGGCAAATAGACTGTGCAAGTGCAGTTGCGCTCATTTCCCCGCCAGAGCTTAGCAAATGTGTTACATTTTTGTTGATTTCCAATATCCAATCATGTGCAAGCAAAAATGTGGGTGTTTTTTTTTTCCTTGCACCTGATTGGGTATTCTTCACAAAGTGAAGCCTTACCACACTTACACTTTTAATAAGGAAAACAAGTGCTGTACTTGCAAAGTGTACAGGTCCATTTGCTTTTAATAAATCTACTCCACAGTCTGCATTTTTTTATTTATATATGTACCGTATATATTTTGAAAGGCCCAAAAGTCAAACAGAGGAGGTAGGGAAGACTGTAATGTCTACATGTTTTATTGATCAATGGGCACTTCTTCACAAGATGGGAGGTTAATTAAATACATATATTCATATATTTCTCTCAGTGTCCTCAGCACCTTCCAAGATAGCATTTAGGCTGAGTTTTATCTGGGAAGGGGTTGAGGACACTGTAAGTAAATTACACCCATCTATGGGACTATGTATAAATTAAAATAGTGATGACCTTATTGGTGTGGGCATCATGGAGGAGTGAAATAGGTCTCCAGTGACAACCTGTGAAGCTCTGGTGAACTCCATGCCCAGGAGGGTTAAGGCAGTGTTGGAAAATAATGGTGGCCACACAAAATATTGACACGTTGAGACAAATTTGGACATTTTCACTTAGGGGTGTACTCACTTTTGTTGCCAGCGGTTTAGACATTAATGGCTGCGTGTTGAGTTATTTTGAGGGGACAGCAAATTTACACTGTTATACAAGCTGTACACTCACTGTCACATAAAAAGATACTATAAAATATTTGCAAAAATGTGTGTTTGTGTATATATCAGACAGTGGGGATTGAAGAGTATTATCTGTAATGCCGCGTACACACGATCAGTCCATCCGATGAGAACGGACCGATGGACCGTTTTCATCATTTAACCAATGAAGCTGACTGATGGTCCGTCGCGCCTACACACCATCGGTTAAAAAAACTATCGTGTCAGAACGCGGTGACGTAAAACACAACGGCGTGCTGAAAAGTTCAATGCTTCCAAGCATGCGTCGACTAGATTCTGAGCATGCGTGGATTTTTAACTGATGGTTGTGCCTACTAACGATCGTTTTTTTCCCATCGGTTAGGAATCCATCGGTTAAATTTAAAGCAAGAGAAACAGAAAACAATAAGTGCAGCGCTAAAGTTGATATTGAGTGGAAAAATGTTGCCAAAATCACATATCATTGGAAGTGAGAACAACAGAGGACTGTGAGGAATGTGAATGGGAATTCACTCAGCATGGGGGCAATGCTTGTAATGAGTCCATGTGTGTATAACCTAACAGGTGAATGGAAACACCGACCAGGTGCAATGAACAATGAAAAGTTCAATGAACAAATGGAAACAGTTCATAGGTATGCTTCCCAGTGGAAGGATAAAACACTTCAAACGTAATGCTGGTTCAGATAAAGAAAGTAGCAGTCATGGCTTGTCTGTAACAATCTTCAGAAAATCATAAAGAGGGTGGATACTCTTACCAGCTACGGTGGACTTGCATGTTAGTACTAACATCAAGTCGGATACAGCATGGTGGTCACAGCGGACCCTGGGCTCTGTACGGATGGATCTGTGGGATGGTCTCTCCAACTGGAACGATGGAACCGATCTTGTCAGATACCTCTCTCAGGAACAGAAACCCAAATGGACAGGGCTGATGACTCATGGATCAACACAGCATGTGTGGAAAGGAAAAAAAATGCTCCAATGGTGCAGGTCAAAAAAAAACCGTGAAGGCTTTATTTGTAAAAAAATTGAACAATAAAATCACGTGAATAGTTATAAAAGGCAATATGGGGTACTAAGCACGTTACCACCATTGGAGCATTTTTTTTCCTTTCCACACATGCTGTGTTGATCCATGAGTCATCAGCCCTGTCCATTTGGGTTTCTGTTCCTGAGAGAGGTATCTGACAAGATCGGTTCCATCGTTCCAGTTGGAGAGACCATCCCACAGATCCATCCGTACAGAGCCCAGGGTCCGCTGTGACCACCATGCTGTATCCGACTTGATGTTAGTACTAACATGCAAGTCCACCGTAGCTGGTAAGAGTATCCACCCTCTTTATGATTTTCTGAAGATTGTTACAGACAAGCCATGACTGCTACTTTCTTTATCTGAACCAGCATTACGTTTGAAGTGTTTTATCCTTCCACTGGGAAGCATACCTATGAACTGTTTCCATTTGTTCATTGAACTTTTCATTGTTCATTGCACCTGGTCGGTGTTTCCATTCACCTGTTAGGTTATACACACATGGACTCATTACAAGCATTGCCCCCATGCTGAGTGAATTCCCATTCACATTCCTCACAGTCCTCTGTTGTTCTCACTTCCAATGATATGTGATTTTGGCAACATTTTTCCACTCAATATCAACTTTAGCGCTGCACTTATTGTTTTCTGTTTATACTTGACTTTGTTTGTTTGTGTGCTGGCTGCTACATGGTCTAAATTTCTCTAACTAGCGCAATTTTTTTCCCCACATTTTTTTACAAATTTAAAGCAAGTTGGCTTTTTTTTAACAGATGGTTAAATAACCTATGGGGCCCACACACGATCAGTTTTGACCGATGAAAACGGTCCATCAGACCGTTGTCCTCTGTTTAATCTATCGTGTGTACGAGGCCTAAGTGCAAGACCTAAAGCCAACCCTTAAAACAAACTTAGGAACCACCAGGAATCAATCATTGCATGAAATATAAATATCTACTGTATTAATAAGGGACCAGAAAAAACGCATTAGTGTTTGTATTACTGAAAAGATATTATTTTAAATTTCAGTGTTCAAAAAAAGGGTTAGTTTAGCTGACATGACACAGCATGTTTACAATAAAATTTTGTGTAAATATATATTATAATAAAGCTGGCCCAAAACTTTTAGTGTTTCCCTGTAGTGCAGTGGGATGTGTATGAGTAAATCAAATTTTCATACAAAAGGTTCAAATCACAAAGCTAACACAGCAAGGTGAGGTTTCTTATTTTTCATAAATGACCGTTCTTTTTAGGCAAGTTCAATGAAATTTACAAATTACATGAATTAAATAAAAATCCTTTGTGAATTGAACCTCAGGTATTGAAAAGCACTATACCATAGACGCCTATTTCTCTGCATTTCATGCATGTCATACAAGTTTCCCTTTTGTGCTATAGAAAATATTTTTCTTAGCACGGTATTTGTTGTTGAGGATGATTTTTTTTACTGCAGAAAGTGGTAAGGCATTTTTGGCAGTGACTATATTGCTCTTTCCTTTGTTTATATCCTGGCATGGTATGTGGCAGGCCGTCCCTTGTGCCATCGTTTGTTGACACTGAACTTCAGCCAGGAACATTTCATGTTGAGAATTCACTAACAAAATATCCATATGTAGTTCATCTTCCTGTGTCACAAACCCTTGTGAACATTCAGAAACTTGGGATCGATAAAGCAAAATAAAACAATTGCCAGTTTACTGTATATGGCTTAGGCCTCGTACACACGACCGAGTTTCTCGGCAAAAACCAGCAAGAAACTTGCTGGGGGTTTTTTTTTTGCCGAGGAAACCGGTCGTGTGTACACTTTTCGACGAGGAAACTGTCGAGGATCTCGTCGAGCCAAAAAGAGAGCATGTCTTCTTTTTCCTCAACGAGAATGGGGAAATTTGTCTCGCCGAGATCTTCGGCAGCCTAACAAGGAACTCGACGAGCAAAACCATGTGTTTCGCCCGTCGAGTTTCTCGGTCGTGTGTACGAGGCTTTACATTTAGTAAATGGACATTGATGTAATTTTGTCTCCTTTCTACATATTTGGAGCTTTAAACGAGTGGTGTTCCTGTTGAATTGCTGAACTTTTTTTTCTGATCCTTTTAACGTTGACAAGTGGGGACGTTTATTTTCCTTCCGGCTTTTGAGGGGGCAAGATTGTGGCCAGAAGTAAAAAATGTGATGTCAGTGGGAAAAAACAATGCCTCATCTTTGGTGTGAGTGGGAGAAATAGTGTCCCGCACTGGTGTCAGTGGGAGGAATTGTGTCTTATTGTTGGTGTCAGTGAAAGTAGTTTTGCTCCATTATTGGTGTCATTGGAAGGAATTGTGTTCCATCATTGATGCCAAAGGAAGGAATTAACCTCTATCATTTATTTCAGTGGGAGGAATAGTGTCCCATCATTGTTGTCAGTGGGAGGAATAGTGTCCCATCATTGTTGTCAGTGGGAGGAATAGTGTCCCATCATTGTTGTCAGTGGGAGGAATAGTGTCACATCATTGTTGTCAGTGGGAGGAATAGTGTCCCATCATTGTTGTCAGTGGGAGGAATAGTGTCCCATCATTGTTGTCAGTGGGAGGAATAGTGTCACATTGTTGGTCTGGAAATATGCCCTATTGTAGGTGTCAGTGAACGAAACCGTGCCCCAAGGGCGAGATAAAGGTAAGCAAAGTGCCAAACTTTGGAGACCACAGGTCAATCTGAGTTTAAACTTCAGTCAGCTAATCCTATCTGCTCATCTTAATCGTATTGTACAGGGCACATGATCTGAAGTCATAGACCTTGGGTTATAAACTTCTACCTTCATTGGACATTGGGAATGCCCTCTGGTGCACCCTTATGTAATTCCACCTACTTCTAGGGATTCCAGTTTTTGGTAGTTTTTTAAAGTGTATGTTACGGCAAATTAAAACGATTGAAAAATAATTTCTGTATTGTATGCCCATCTCCTTATTCTCTCTCTATAAAGATAGCTGCAAGTACAGAAAAATACCTGTTGATCTGCTAGAATTCCAGTAAACTAACTGCCTGTACTGATCTGGCAGCACATGCCTCTACAATGCTAATTTCCAAAGAAGCATTATCAGCCCTGCCCAGTTCTCCTCTCTGAACTACAAAGCACATTGTCCTTATGTCTTGGAGATTAGAAAAAGGGATTGATTTTAAGCCCAAAAGGGAAGACCTCAGGCAAGGCTGACAACAGTTTTTGAGATTTTAATGCAGAAAAGACAGACTTTTCAGCTAAAATAGGATATTAGACATCTACTGAATTCCTGGAAAATCTATGGATTTTGTTCTTTGCACTTGACCAGGCTCTTAACGTGGCACCAAATTTTATTTAATTATGGATTCTTAGCTTAACCACTTGACACCCGCACGCCGTCATATGACGTCCAAAACGGGGACCTGTTATCCTGGGTGGACGTCATATGACGTGATGGGCTTTGCGGGGGGGATATCTCAATGATGCCTGCACCCGGAGGCATCATTGAGATATAATTTTTTAGCGGCGGCGATCCTGCGCACCGTAAGAACGATCATAGCGGCGGTTCCGCCGCTAGATCGTTCTTACAGGCGGCGGGAGGGGACATCCCCCCCTCCCGCCGCCATCCGGTGCTTCTCCGGGCTCTCCCGTCCCACCGGGGGCCCGGAGAGATGATCGCCGTCCGCCGGATGTTTGCGATAGAGAAGACTGGTGACCAGATGGTCACCAGTCATCTCTATGACCGTCGGAGGCCCGGGCGCGATGTGATGACGTCACGCCCGGGTCCCCGTAAGTAAACAAACCGCAATTGCGGCTAGTTTGAATGAGATCTGTGAATTTTTTTTCACGATCTCATTCTTTCCAGCCTGGAGGAGAGATGTGGGGTCTTATTGACCCCGCATCTCTCCTTAAAGAGGACCTGTCACACACATTCCTATTACAAGGGATGTTTACATTCCTTGTAATAGGAATAAAAGCGATTAAAAAAAAAAAAAGTGTAAAAAATAAAGAAATATGTAAAATAAAAAATAAAAAATAATAATAAAAAAATTAAAATGCCCCTGTCCCCGGTAGCTCGCGCTCAGAAGCGTACGCACGCGTAAGTCCCGCCCACGTATGTAAACGTCGTTCAAACCACACATGTGAGGTGTCGCCGCGTGCGTTAGAGCGTGTGCAACAATTCTAGCACTAGACCTCCTCTGTAACTCTAAACTGGCAACTTGTAAAAATTTTAAAGTGTAGCCTATGGAGATTTTTAAGTAACGAAGTTTGACGCCATTCCATGAGTGTACGCAATTTTAAAGCGTGACATGTTAGGTATCTAGTTACTCGGCGTAACATCATCTTTCATATTTTACCAAAAAATTGGGCTAACGTTACTGTTTTGTTATTTTTTAATTTATGAAACCATTTTTTTTACAAAAAAAAGCCGTTTGAAAAATTATTGCGCAAATACGGTGCAAGATAAAAAGTTGCAATGACCGCCATTTTATTCCCTAGGGTGTCTGCTAAAAAAACATATATAATGTTTGGGGGTTCTGAGTAATTTTCTAGCAAAAGAATGATGATTTGTACATGTAGGAAAGAAGTGCCAGAATAGGCCCGGGAAGGAGGTGGGTTTTAAAGCCCGGTATTGAAGTGGTTAAAGTACCTATTGCTCTCAGCCTCATTTAAATCTCCAAATTCTTTTTTTTTTGGTGCTATGATCTGACTTCCCGTTAGGAAGTCCTGTTAGTTGGCTACCTTCATTCATCATGGTCCCACTATATGTAGCACACTTTCTTGCTCGCTCCTGAGATTTTTACTGTGCAAGGCCATGTGATGGAAAGGCATTGGGCGGAGTCAAGACTTGTGACTTAATTTTGTTTTTTGCATACTACTACTTTCCCATTTTCCTCATGTGAGTGGATTATTGCAATATATTTTTTATGAATTTAAAAGTTGCTGCGCCATGAGTTTTCCCTTTTTTCTGTCTTTACTGCATATGCCATATCAACCTGAATTGCTCCTGGGGATATTGCTGATGTTATCCTTGAGATGTCTCCAATAACATTTGGATTGATTCACAGTTTTTGTGAACTTTGGGACTTTTTTGTACTCTATTTCACATATATGGACGTTTTCTTGATCTTGGATTGTTTTTATTCTTCATTATCATAATATTTTTGCACTCATTTTATTACTTTTACTTTGTTGTATTTACATTTGTATGAATAGCACCTTAAAGTGACAGCACACCTATTTAGTTAAAAGTATAAAAAATGGCAGAGCCATTAAGTAGTGGATGTGTATGAATTATTTTTGGAAAATACATGTAGGGTAGTTGTTTAATGAATTTTACACTTAAAGTGGATGTAAACCCATCCCCACCTTTCTAATTCTAAACTACTGCCATAGTGCTGATCTATAAGGATATACATGACTCCTGCATGTATCCTTACCTGTCAAATGTCTCCCCTCTGTCTGTTATAAGAACTGAAAAACTGCATTCTGTGGGTGGGTCTGTTGTCTGGAGCTTGGTGGGTGGAGTTGTGATGTCAGTAGACTCCCCACCCACCTCTACACTCCCCTTGTCAACATGCATTTTCTCCTGTGTATTCCTTACACTAAATTCTGCTATGATCACTAACATCCAGTCAAAATGCAGAAAAGTAACCACATGACTTCAGGGAGTGGGGGTGGGAATTCAAAAATAATCCAGTCATATATAACAAATAAAATAAATATAGCACATGACCAAATTTTTGAAGTAAACATAACTTGAACATTCTCTTTCTATTAGATCAACTCCAATTAGCTGATTTAGGGCTTGTTCAGACAGGGTTTGTTTATATATGCTGTTGTTCATGTGCATTTGATGCAGGGGTTGTGTTTGACCTGCTTTTGGCTGCAGCATGACTATTTCTCCATAGGACTGGCTGTGTCCAGAATAATGCAAAGCTGATTGAATGCAGCTTCAGAACGGTCATCTATACTGTACTGTAAAGTAAACAGAAATATACAGATGTGCAATTAAAGCATGTGTTAGATGCCATTAAGATAAAAAACCTTCTGTGTGCAGCAGCCCCCCTAACACTTACCTAAGCCCACCTTTATCGATGTTGCAGGAATTTCTCAGCTTCCCTGCACTCCCCTCATTGGCTGAAACAGCAGTGTGGCACGATTAGCTCTTGCTGTTATCAATCAGGAGAGAGGGGGGGCGGGGCCGGGTCACGGCTCCATGCCTGAATGGACACAAGGAGCTGTGACTCGGCTCGGCTGCCCCATAGCAAGCTGCTTGCTGTGGGGGCACTCAACAGGAGGGAGGGGGCCAGGAGCACAGAAGAGGGACCTGAGAAGAGGAGGAACCAGGCCGTTCTGTGCAACTGCACAGAGCAGGTAAGTATAACATGTTTGTTATTATTTTATTTTTTTTAAAAAGAAGACTTTACACTTTTCACTTTAATGAGCATTTCAGTGCAGGGGGTTTTGGCGTAGCATGTTTTTTTTCCCCCATTCTGGAGTTGTGCTTTAAAGGGACTGTGTCACTTGGCAGGAAGGTTCCCAGCTTCTGTGGCAGCCTCCCAAACCTTCATGTCATGACTCTTGGCCTCTTTGACAGGCAAAGCGCCACACATTCCTATTAGTTCATTACTATGCTGGTCAGACTCCCTGGCCAGAAGGAAAACATAGGAGGCAAGAAGGGCAGGCAAGCTTCAGCACAATCAAGAGATGTGAAAGCTTTTTTGTCTTTATATTTATATAAAAACAGATAAAACTTGAAGTATACATGAAAACAAAATCGAGAGAAAAAAGTTTGGGGTTCCCCTTAGTATTATTCCTAAACCCTTATCCAGGCATGCCATCTTGGTGGCCAGTAAAAAGAGGGCAGCAAAAACGTACACCCTCCTGTGTCAGACCAGGTCACATGCCTTTCGTGTGGGGTGGGGGGGGGGGCTGCTTGCACCCTTGCTCTAATGTTAAGGGGCAACGATATCTTCCACACCGCCATTCCCCCGGAGGTGGGTTGTAATATGGGTAGAACTTCTCCAGATTTCTGCCGCCTTCCAGGTTGATGAGTACAGCGGTACATTAGTTCCCTTTACTCATTCCCACAAAGAGTTAAAAGTAAATAAACACACACCTTTAAAGGGTCCGTAAATTGAAAAAAAAAATACACATACACAATACAAAATACATTTTATTAATTTTCCCCCAAGTAAATACATATCAATAACGGCATCCAGTGAAGTATTTCTTATGAATCGTGATGACCTGTTTCCAGTCGATATTTACACGCCACAATCCTAGTGCTAATTCGCATATTCCTTTTTGCAGTAATGCAGATTGACAGGCAGGAATTCTGGGTGACCTCATAGATTAATTAATAAAAAAATGAAATGCTAAATTGCAACATTCAATTTGCAATACATTTGATTGGGTCCTACTATATGTAAGTCAAGCTAATTGTACAAGAAGAAAATCAATTTGACAGCCAAATAGGCGCTTATAGTGTAATGCTGTCACTGAGACTGCCCTTAAAAATTTAACTGTTCTATAACACCACATACAGCTTTAGGCATCCTCAAGCATGCTCAAAGATTTTTGAATCTTCAGTGTTGCCTTTGAACCTGCTGTACTGACAATACCTTACCCATTAGGCCTCATACACAAGACCGTTTTCCTCGACAGAATCCATCAAGAAACTTGGTGGCAGAGCTTTTTTGCAGAGGAAAACGGTCATCTGTATGGAACTCAACGAGAAAAAAAGAGAACAAGTTCTCTTTTTCCTCGTCGGGAGTCTCAATTTCCTCGTCGGGAGTCTCAATTTCCTCGTCGTGTTCCTCGTCGGGCTGGTTTACGACGAGAAACACGTTCGTGTGTAAGCTTAGAAACCCGTGCATGCTCAGAACAAGGTATGAGACGGGAGCGCACCTTCGGTAAAAGTAGCGTTTGTAATGGAGATAGCACATTCGTCACGCTGTAACAGACTGAAAAGGATAATTTGGTCTCTTACCAAACTTTTACTTAATACGCAGTAACATGAGATTAGCAAAAGCAGCCCCAAGGGTTGTGCCAGTGGAATCAAACTTCCCCTTTATAGTGCCGTCGTACGTGTTGTACGTCACCGCGTTTGAGAACGACAATGTGTATGAATGACAGTGTGTACGCAAAGAAAGCTTGACAAGATTCTCGACAAGCCTGACAAGGAACTCGTCGAGGAAAACTATGTTTCTTTTACGACGAGTTTCTCGGTCGTGTGTACGAGGCCACAGCCTTAAAAATGGGCACAGCAAAATAACAAGGTACACTTGCCATAGACTTTATTGGAGTTTGATGCTAAGTTTAAGTTTCTTTGGCTTTAAGTGGAATTCAACAATTCCTCCTCAAATCAAACACAGCAGATTCACTTGAATGCTTACAGAATGAATACTCAGTAACTATTTTCACAGCTTAGATTCCACAGAACTCTTCCAAATATTTTCTTGCTGGGTGAAATGTTTTACTTTCATTCATTCAGCTGTCTTCTATAAGCATGGTTTTCTATGCAAATGGAAAGCAGTTATTTCATTTTACATGAGTTTGCCATTAAACAGGGAATAAAATATGGATAAGATCTAAAATCTGTGAGGCCTTTTTAAGTAAAAATATTTTTTTAAACAGAACAGCCTCACCAAAAAAGACAACTTAGCGAAAAAAGACACTATTTCTGTGTTAGGATCCAATGCTGAAGAGAACATTCTGAGCATGGGCAAGTGGGTCTAACCATTATTGGGCACTTATTTTTAAACCATTCAAGCAACATGATCGCAGTAAAATAAAATGTAAATAGAACCCCAACCTACAGCAGGAAAAGTAGTTATGCCCTTTTTATCACTTTTAATTGTTATCAAAAGCTCCAACTCTTATTCTACTTAGTGTTATTCACGTGTGTTCATTTGGGAGATGTCCACTAATGTGCTGCCCTAGTGGTACCATTCACCAAAATAAGAAATAAAGAGAGTTCTGTCAACATGGGCATAGACAGACAAAAAACAAGTTTTAACTCTAATTTATCCAAAAGTCAGATCCCAAGTCACACAACTGTTAAAGGAGCCTAAAGGTAAGAATCAAATGCTCGTTCAAAAATAAATAATTACATTGAAATCACGTTTCCAAGGTGAAGATATCATTAGCTAAGTGAAGTGTCTTATCTATTCTAGTAAACAATCCAACTGTCTTTTCCTTCTGTTGCAACATTGTTGTGAATGATTGTTGCTTACAATGCTGTTACTGCACACGTGGCTAGAGATGGACATATTTTTTAAGCGGGCTGATGGAGGAAGATTTTACTTTCCCTTGAGCATACTTTTGTTCTTTTTAAATAGTTGAGCAGGACATTGAAATGAATGAAAGCTCATCAGTAAGCCACTCACCCAACTAGTTGTAGGTCTTAAGTAAAACTCCTTCAAGGGATACAATTATGGGCTAAATGGAAGTTTTCTAAAGCCCTCAACCCTTCACATGTAATGACAGTAATTATGCTAATCATTGACGTGCCCTTCTCAATCATTTTACTGTTAGTTGACCATACTTGGCCAATTTTTATTATAGCGTAATCCCAGAATGTAACCCAGAGTTAATAACTAAGTGACTGCCCTTAGATTAAACTGTTATCACTAATACAAAGGCTTGTAATTCAGTACTGAACATACAGTATATGCAAACGTATCTTGTGTAGCTAAAGATTTCCTTTCTCTTAGAGTGTTCGTTTATTATCCCAGGGTGATAGCCAAGTATAATCCTGGATTTAAATTCTAAAGTATTAAATACAAAACCGGAATGTTGTTTTCCTATTTACAAGTCCTCAGAGAGTTCTTTTGATCTGCAAAAGCTTAGAGACGTGTCTCCTTTAAGCTTCTTTAATTTCCTATAGTAGTTTAAGGTCTAGAATGTCTAGAGTCATATTTTTACACTCTTTTATGGGCAGCTTGCTCGGTGGAAATTGTATATGTGGTGCTGTCGGAGCCCTTTTTCAGTACAAATAGACATGTAGGATAAAAGTTCCTCAATCAGTTAAAAATATCAATTAAAAAGTAATTTGCCTTACTAGTTGGATTTCTATCTTTACTATTTCCAGATCTTATGATTGCATTCTTGTTAAATGTAAAATTATAATAAAAAATGTATTGATTGGGAAAAAAGATAAATTATAAGATAACTTTAATAGCCAGCGATGTTATATAAACCTCCTTACTCTGCATAATTACACATACAGTATATGAATTTCAATTATTTGGGGAATTGGGATTTTATTTTAGTTTTTTGTACCAGTAATGGTGGCAGCAACTCATAGCGGGACTGCGAATATTGCGGCGGACATTCTGACACTTTTGAAACTTTTTGGGAAACAGTGACACTAATGCAGTGATTAGTGCTAAAAAAAATGCACTGTCACTATATAAATGATACTGTCAGGGAAGGGGTTAACAGGGGCGATCAAAGGGTTAACTGTCTGCCTAACCAGTGTTTATGTGAACTGTGTGAGCTGCTTTTACTAGAAAAAGAGATGGAATTTATTCCGTGCTTTGCAGGAACACAAATTTCATCCCTTCCCTCCTGATAGAACAGCGATCTGCCTTGTTTACATAGGCAAATCACTGTTCTGTCTCTCTGCCCAACGATCAGCGGGTGCCAGCGCACATCCAGTACCGCACACCCGCCCATCGGCTTATACTGTGTGTAATCACAGCAGAAGCGAGTCACCAGCGACGCTCATACGCACCCCTTATGCAGAAGAGTCCGATCACGTATATACTGTATATGCAGTAAAACGGCTTTAGGGCTAACTTTTAGTGAGTAAAGTGAACTTTTAAATTTGCTTAAGCATTTAGCTGACATTAAGACATGTTAGGCCCCGTACAGACGAGAGGATCTATCCGCTGGGATTGATCCGCGGATCAGTTCCAGCGGATAGATCCGGTCGTGTGTAGGCCCGAGCGGACAATTTTCGGCGGATAAAAATCCAGCCGACGGATTCCCAGCGGATAAAAATTTTGTAGCATGCTACAAAATCTATCCGCTGGTATCCAGTCCAGCGGACTGATCCGGTCGTCTGTACAGACTCACCGGATCAGTCCGTCCGCTCCCATCCCTCGCATGCGTCGTAATGATTTGACGCATGCGTGGAAGTGTTTACCTTCCAGCGTCGCGCACGTTGCTGCGTCATCGACGGCGCGACACGTGACCGCGGATGTTTTCCGCGCGGATTTTGATCCGATGGTGTGTACAATCTATCGGATCAAAATCCGGAGGAGGAATGTCTGATGGAAACGGTCCTGCGGACCGTTTCCAGCGGATAACCCCTCGTCTGTACGAGGCCTTAAAGTGGCTAGATCCTATCACGTAGAAAGGCAGAAAAGTACTATTTTGGTTTAACCTAACCTGGGTCCTATGATTAAACTGAAATGTTTATATGTAAAATAGTGGTGGGCAGCAGGTTTATTAAAAAGATGACTATTATGCTATTCCTATTGACCCATCACTGTTACAGGATGCCAGTTTGGCCAAAAGGAATGTGTGTGAGGCTGGGGAGAGTAGGGGAGATTATGTGTTGGGGAGGCGCGGGGATGGGGGGACAGCTATCGGGAAGCGCCAGAACTCTGCACTATTTAGGAACCATAGCAATGGGGCAGAGCTTCTGCAGGCATATACATGCACCTCTAGGTGCTTGCAATTTGTACCTTCTATCAGCTTTTTTTTAAGTTAGTCATTTCAAGTTTGCTGCCTTGTACATATATCAAATGGAGATATTGCCAAATCTCTGTGTGATAATTTGTATTCTGAAGTCTGTAGTTATTATTATTATTATTATACAGGATTTATGTAGCGCCAGTAGTATTTCATCATTTCCACAATTTATAATAGTTTCTTCCGGTATAATTACGCATTATTTTATTCTAATCCTTTGTCGAGGAGAAGCTCAGTCTGCATGAGCTTGCACAATAGCTATCAACTCTCCTAGAAATTTCCCAAGTTATTTCCTGTTGTTGTAGTTAATGCTGTTCAAAAACAGAGCATGTCAGTACAAAACAGAGCTTGTAGCCATCCTAACACCTTAATGTTTTGACAGAACGGTAATGTATTTGTCACTTTTGTTCAATAATTATATTTCTTTGTACAGTTTACATGCTCAAGTTACGGCATGTAGTCGTAATCCATTATGCAAACACAAAAAAGCTAGCAGATGAATAGGTAAAATATAGGCAATAGATAGGTGCACCATGCTCAATGGACCAGGTTGTTTATTCTAACCCATACTGAAGTTTCCCAGTAATACCCAATCATGTGCAAGGGGAAAAAACAGTATTTTAGATTTCACATGATTGGGTGATGATAGTCAGCAGAGCATCACTGCAATTACTAAGCTGTGCAAATAATTTGCTTGCAAACAGCCTATTTACTTTTAGTAATTCAACCCCTATATGTCTAACATTCATATACTATAACGCTTACTACCCTTGGCCAGTATGTCTCCAAATGTGTATTTTTTATTGCTGTAAGCCTAAGTATATTGCTGGTTTACCTCAGTTACACAAGCAGAACAGTTGCTTTATTTTTGCATGGGAGTCAAGGTAGAATTTTCTCCTAGTTTTATAAAGTCATGGGTTTATTTACAAAGCCCACGTCCTGTCAGGGGAGAGGAGTAAGATTGTGTGTTCCTAGTATAGAGAAACACTGATCGGTCTCCTCCCCTAGTCAGTCCCCTCCCCCACAGTTAGAATCACTCCCTAGGTAACACATTTACCCCTTGATCGCCCCTTAGCACTGACTGCTGAAAATGTAATTAAAAATGCCATAAATCTATCCTCTATTTTGTAGGTGCTAAAACTTTTGCGCAAACCAATTAATATAAGCTTATTGCGATTTTTTTACAAAATATATGTAGAAGAATACATATCAGTCTAAACTGAGGAAAATTTTTGTTTAAAAAAAAAATGGGAATATATTGTATTTTTTTTTCAAAATTATGGCTCTTTTTTTGTTTATAGTGCAAACAATAAAAACCGCAGAGATTTTTAAATGCCACCAAAAGAAAGCTCTATTTGTGGGGCAAAAAATGGGTACAGTGTTGCATGACCGCGCAATTGTCATTCAAAATGTTACAGCGCTGAAAATTGGCCTCTGCAGGAAGGGGGTGAAAATGCCCTGTATTGAAGTAGTTAAAATGTAGTTTATAATAATGGTAAATAACAAAATGAATTAGAAACCTTTTTGTTTTTACAAAAGTGGGATTTTCATTTAGGGAAATATTGTCACTAAATGGGTCAGCAGTCCTGTGGATTATTGAGCGAGCATTTTTGAAATATTTTCTACCAGTGAAACATGTACTTTCTTATAATTGCATGTGTGTCTATAAATGTACTTTCCTCATCGCATGATTGTATATTTGGCTTGGCTAAATGAACGTTATATCTATTTTATCATTGTTTATATATATGTGTGTGTGTATATACTTTATATCTGTGTGTGTATGTGTGTTTGTGTGTGTGTGTATATGTGTATATATATATATATATATTAGTGCTGTCAAGCGATTAAAATTTTTAATCGCGATTAATCGCATTAATGTCATAGTTAACTCACGATTAATCGCGCCCAAAAATTTTTTTTTGTTTTCTTATTTTTTTTTTTTTTTTATAATATCAAATTGTGTTTTTTTAATTTTTTTACATTTTGATCACTTTTATTGCTGTCACAAGGAATGTAAACATCCCTTGTGACAGCAATAGGTGGTGACAGGTACTCTTTATAGAGGGATCGGGGGTCTAAAAGACCTCCGAGCCCTCCTTTGCACTTCAAAGTATTCAGATCGCCGAAAACGGCGATTCTGAATACTGTGTACTTTTTTAAATCCGGCGCCATTGGCAGCCGAGAAACCCGGAAGTGACGTCATGACGTCGCTTCCGTGGTTTCAATGCGGAGACTGAATCAAAGCCGCTTACGGCTTAGTGTCAGTCTCCGCCTGGACACAGAAGGCGCCGGATGGAGGATCGGGTCTCCCGGTGGGACGGGAGGCCCGGTCAGAGCGGCGAAAGGCGGCGGGAGGGGGGGGATGTCCCCTCCCGCTCCTCCGGCATAACAACCGAGCGGCTTTTAGCCGCATCGGTTGTTATGTTTGGATAGCCGATCGCCCGCTCTAAACAACGGTACCGGGATGATGCCTGCGGCTGCAGGCATCATCCCGGTATAACCCCCGAACGCCGCCTCGTTAATCGCGCGACAAAAAAATTTACGGCGTTAACGTGGGTTTGCGTTAACGCCGTTAATAGCGCGTTTAACTGACAGCACTAATATATATATATATATATATATATACAGTATATATATATATCTGTTGTCCTGACTAGGTACTGAGTAGTGGGCAATATTCTTGCTTATAATTATAAAACAGTTTGAACTTTATTTAGCCTTTGTAGTCTACAGCTGTGCAGTATAACAGTCAACTCATATCTGCATCAGTGACAAATCTGGTCTCAATATGCCACTAACCATATTTTATATCTACGTCTTGCTGCAGGAGCACTGTTTTTGACACATTCTGCAAATTCTATGGGGTTCTATTTGTTGCTGTTTTTATGTTTTTTTTGTTTTGTTGCCAAAACACATTTAATATCATATTCTATTTTCTCCCTAGGTCAGCCTTTTAAGCTAGACCCCAAATCTGCACACCGGAAGCTAAAAGTTTCACATGACAACCTGACTGTAGAAAGAGACGAAACTTCTTCAAAAAAGAGCCACACACCAGAGCGTTTTACAAGCCAAGGAAGTTATGGTGTAGCTGGCAACG
Source organism: Rana temporaria (assembly GCF_905171775.1). Classification (NCBI taxonomy): domain Eukaryota; kingdom Metazoa; phylum Chordata; class Amphibia; order Anura; family Ranidae; genus Rana; species Rana temporaria. The sequence goes on from NC_053490.1 coordinate 403,591,414, forward strand.
TGTTCCTTGACAGTGGCCGCCATTACTGGGAAGTGGTTATAAGTGGAAGCACCTGGTATGTATTAAGTATCGGTCCCTGAGCTTGTATGCTTTGGTTTTTTCTTTCTTTTATAAGAAGCCTATACCATAATGAAGAAGAAATAATATTTGAACAGTAACACAAGCAGGGCTGGGTTTCCCTGAACTATTTTGCATACCTGCGTATCAATGTTTAAAGGAAATTGAAGATTTTAACCTTCTCTGTAAAATCTTGCTCCTTTGGGTCTTTTACTTTTATTGTCAACTGTACCAAGTTTCTCCTCTTTAAAAGGGGCTTAGGGCTAGTGGTAGTGATTTAAATCTGTTCGGGACTAAAAGAAAGTGATGTTTTTAAATTGTATAAACTGCCTATACACAGAATGTGAAGCCATTCTGTGGCTGCACGCAAATCCAGCATATCATATTGTGGCTACATAAAAGTGGGTCAACCATCTCGGTTGTTCTTGAGAATGGAGTCTTGCAATAATACGTAGATGTAGCTTGTAACTTCACCATGTTCTTTGGTGGCTATGTTTGTATTACCAGATCTGAGAAATGCTGTTGTATGAACTTTGCTTTCAAGTCATGCAAATGCCAAAGGTGTGTTTTTACCACTGAAACCATAATTCCCATCTCGCTCTGTATTAGAGCTGGGCTGGTCATAGATAAGTTGATGCTTCTTCATTTTTGACAGTAGATTGCCTGGTATTTATCAGATATGCATCATCCACTTGCCTATTGTGACTTTTCCTACCAAATACAATTATTTTCTTTTTTGACCTGCACTCTTCTTATAATGGTAAGACAGCAAGGTACATAAGTGGTCAGCATTCGTGGCTTGAATTTTTTAAGGGCTGGGTTTAATACCCATCTTGGAAACAATCTATGTACAGTGGGTGTTTTGCAAGTTCTCCTTGTATTTTTGTGGATCTCCTTGAGTGCAGCAACTGATTCAAAGGTTTTGTAAAGTGTGATATTTCGGTGCCATATAAATACAGGAATTTCCTACCGATATTATACCTGCAGAAAAAAAAGACTCCCAATAAAGCAGTTGTTGTAATATTATAAAATATCATACCCAAGCATCATGAAATATTAGTCATATTCATGTATACCTTCAGACTGCTGAGCCCATGTAATTTCATTTTTTTATGACTGTCCTTAATAAAAGTATTATGGAAACTAAACATTAGTCATAATCAAGTACGGTACAAAGGTATTAAATATATATATATAAGTGCATTGAAGTATAAGAAGTATGCAATTCACTAAATATTGGATTTGTAGAAAAGTTAAAAAAAATGCAGCATATCTGTCCAGTAGAGGGCAAGGGCATCAGGGGGCTAGCACCTCAAATATTGATAATGTGGCTTTAAAGAAAAACTGTATGTAAAATTGTATTGTAAATTATCACTCATTTATGTAAATGGGAGCTTCTGTAGTGTTCCAGTATATATACAATATGTTCTAAAATATGTTTTATTATTTTTTGTTTAGGTACGCCGTTGGCATTGCATACAAGTCAGCACCAAAACATGAGTGGATAGGAAAAAATTCTGCCTCTTGGGTATTCTGTCGCTGCAACAACAACTGGGCAGTAAGACATAACAATAAAGAGATTCCAATTGAGCCCTCACCACACCTCCGCCGCATTGGAATTTTGTTAGACTATGATAATGGCTCTCTGTCATTTTATGATGCATTGAACACTATTCATCTCTACACTTTTGATATTGCTTTTGCACAGCCTGTGTGTCCAACTCTCACTGTATGGAACAAATGTCTGACAATATTAACAGGCCTTCCTATACCAGATCACCTGGACTGCATTGAGCAGCTGCAATGATTCCTCCTTGTGCAATCAGAACTTCTATTGAGTGCATTGTTGCTTCGAAGATTTTACTTTTCTTGGTTGAAGTTAAAAACAGGAATGTTTTATTGGTTATTTATGGATTTTTGACTATTAGAATTTTTTTTCTGTTTTGCACATTGACTTATTTGTCGATCTGCCCCATCCTGCTTATGGTGCTCACAATAGAATGTGATTGACTAAGTCTGCAGGTCTTGGATTTTTCCTCTTTGCTTTTCAGTAAAATGCCACTCCAGGTGCCGATACCACAATGGATATTTCTGGAGATTTGTGATATTGTTTTATTTTAGTTACAAATACAACCAGAAATTGAGTTAAAAAAAACAAACATTTTTGGAGCATATAATATTGGATCATTATTGGTGCATTAAAAAGGTATGGCTTAAACATACTGTATGTTCATGTGTTATAGGAACCAGCTATGTGGATTAGACTTGTATAGGAATGTTTTGATTAAATCCAAACTGTAATGGAATAGTTGGGAGAAAATCACTGGTAATGGAGCAGAACGATATTGAAAGACTTTAACTGAATGTACAAGGTATGCCTTTCCCAATCTGTCACTAGAGGAATCAGAGAAGTTCCTCATCTGCAATGCCAACTCCCTAAAAAAAATGCATCAAGCCCCCATCTCAATAATAGTCAGCTAATAATCAGCTTGAGGTTTATGATACAAGGTGAGAAGTTTAGGTGATATCACATGAAAAGTGGCCACAAACACAAAATGGTTTCAGAGCATGCATGGTACAGACACTATTAGGGAACTTATCTGTCAGCATGCTGAACACTCGATTGACTTGTATGCTTGGTTCTGCCACACTGCCAAGTAACACATGTAGAGGGGAGCTGATGACAGCTTGTTAGTGGAGAAAGATTGCAATAAGGGTAGGTTTTCTAACCTATCTACTGTTCCCATGGCAGTGGTGACTAACTGGCTTAGAGGTCGCTGACAGGCATACAATCCTATCCTGCTCCAGTTTACAATATGAGACTTGTGTTGATGGCTGCATTCACAGGGTGAGACCTGAGAATAGTTTGCTTTTTCTGCAAAGGAGAAACCCTTCGGTATTAAAAAAAAAATGTGTATACTGATTCCTCTTGACCACTGATATGCAGTCTTCACTTATCATTGTACTGAATGTCCACCAGAGTGGTTTCATCCATTTAATGTTAATGGTAGAAACAGTTTTATGTACACCAGACCATGAAGAATCACTTGGATTACTGATATCTGCTAGTGATAAACCATTTCGTTTTTCAGACACTACCACAAACATTGAAGTGATTTTTATACTAATCTTTATATCAGGGGGCTCCAAACTTTTCAATCAATGGGCCACTTTATTGTCTTTCAGACTTTAGGAGGGCCGGATTGTGGCCAGCAGGGGCAGAAAATGTCACAGGCCCAAAATCAGTGAGAATAAATATGGCCTTAGGGTTGGTGGTCAATAGGAGGAGGAGTATTCCCCCTATTAGTAGGAGGAATAGTATTCCATCATTGGTATCCGTGAAAGATACAGTGCCCCATTGTTGGTGTTAATGGGAGGAATAGAACCTCAGATCATTGGAAGGAATTGTGCCCCAAGGGCCACATAAAGGCTAGCAAAGGGCCACATCTGGCCCTCAGGCCACAGTTTGAAGACCCCTGCTTTATATGATGGCAGAGCAAATTATCAAATTTTTTTAGTAATATAAAACCTGTGACAGTAAAGAGATATTTTAAGATGATTATACATTGCTGTCTTGTCTGTCTGTGGGTGAAGAATTCTTATGTAAGGTCTTTAGGTCATGTTGCTTAGGCCAGTGGTTCTCAACATTTTTGAGATTAGGGCTTTGTAAATTCTTCCAAAAACCTTTCCATGCCCCAATAGTAAAGAGTATGGGAATGCAAAACATGTATTGAAATTCTGGAATGATCTGGATGGGGAGTGTTACTATGGTAGAATGTGAGGGGGGTGTTGTGTAGTGGGTTATGGAACTATGCAGCAGACTTTGTGGCTCTGTAGTGTTGATGAGGGCTCTGGAGGGGGCTTGAGGGCACTGTTGGAGCTTGGAAGTTCTGCAGTATATTGTGGGGCACTGAGGAGGCCGAGGGCTCTTAAGGGGCATTGTGGGCTGCTTTATGGGGCACTATGGTAGCTGAAAGGCACTGTGGGAGGTTAAGATATGTGCAGTTGGCTGAAGGCCTGGAAGAGGGGGAGACCACAACCTGGCAGTGGGTCATTATGGAGGCTAAGGGCTCTCAGGGGGCTTGGAACACTGTGGGGCACTTTAAGTGTCGGGGGCACTATGGGATCTGGGAGGCACTGTGGAAGGTTAACGGTCTTGCAGCTGGCTGGAGGCTTGGGAGAGGGGGCAGCTGCACATTGGCAGTGGAACACACCCGATGGTTGAGAACCACTAGCTTAGACCCTGTGCACACAGGCATTAAAGTGGAGTAAGTACATGATACCAGCCCCTGACACTGGTACTATACACAGAAGGAATTATCAAAGTGCTAAACTGTTGAAATGTACAATAGTTGCAACTGTTTGTGATTCTGCAGCATTCATTGCCCTTGGTGTCCCGCCAACACATGGTAATCATAATGCATTGGTGACAAAGTGTTCAAAAATGAGAATCAAGTGCCTTTTGCATATTTGGTTTTTGATTCAGCAGTGTGAACCACTGTAAAGCTGTAAAGTCCAGCCAATTTTGTAAAATTATTTATTTTATCATTACTTTTTGTGTACTTTTGTTTTGTTTTTTGTAACTGAAGATTTACTTATAGACAACTGAAAAAAACTTTAATACAGAACATAGCAATTACTGGAATTTAATGATGTGTGCACCATCTATAAATTTGGTTAACTTTTTAAACTTTCCTCCTTCAAAGACAATGTACATGTTTACATTACATTTAAGAAACATCTTTTAAATAGTCTATTTCTGCTCATTACCAAAAATTGCTGGGTGAAAAACTTTTAAGTACTGCAGATAAAAGGTTTGGGAGATTAACAGTGTTCTAAACAATAGAAGTGATACATCATCTCTCAGACAGCTATGAAGCAGACATACCGCACCTGGCTAGTTATTTAAAAAAAATGGATTGCAGGGGCTTATTTCTGCATAATAATAATAATAATAATAAAAAAAATCAAGTTTCTTTGCCAATAAAGGTTGTGGTTTTATACTTTATTATTCAAGTTACCAATATTCATTTTTCCAAATTAAAAGAGTTTGTACTTATTTTTGGACACAAAATCTGTAAGCAGATTGCACTGAAAGTGAGCTCTTGTTCATGAGAACTATATATATTTAAGGTGTTATTTTTTTTTTTTTTTTTTAGCATGTTAAAAGTTAAGGCTGGGTTCACACCATCGCTACGTGCGGCTCCCAACAGGGGTCCAGTGCGTCCTGGTTCACCGTTTCAAGTCCGATTTCAGCCCCAATTTTTTGGTGAATTTGGACCTTAAATGAACCAAAAAGTACACAGGTCTCCTGTGCAAATTGGCACTGGAGCTGCTGCGGAGATATTTAAAACGACTCCATAGAGAGCCGATCAAAATATCCTACTATTGCGAATTTGATGCAGGGAACTCCGCATCTAATTCGCAATGGTGTGAACCCAGCCTAAAGAGTAAAGTCAGTGAAAAACACATTTAAATCACCTATTTTACTTTAGGTAATTTTCACACAAGATTCATTCAACTTTCAACTGAGATTCACACATTTTTTTATTGTATTTAATCATGGAAGAAAGTTGTGTGAAAACATGTATAAATAGACCTCCTAGTGTAGATAGTGAGAGCCCTTTTAATGACTGTAGCAGGTAGACGGAGCTACACATTGAGGTGCTGAGATGTGGCAACCAGATTTCCTCATGGATAAAAGTAGCCAATAAATGATTCTACTTGGGACTGAAATGTTAAGTCTGATTCAATTTGCCCTTTAAGATGTCATGTTAAGCCTAAGGGAAACGAAAAGTGGCATTGGGGAACCAAAAATAAACTGTTGTATGCAACTGGGTAAATTATTTACATATTACATCTCTGTTTTGTTGAGGATATTAAAGTGGTTATAAAACCCTTTACAACCACTTTATGCTAAAGGTAAGCCTATAATAAGGCTTACCTGTAGTTACCCAGGATATACCTGCACGGTTTAGGAGATATCCCCTGTCCCCTGCATGTGCCGATGTGATAGGCACATGCGCACTAAAGCAAACAGAAGCTATGGCATGTATGTGCCGTTGCTTCAAGAGTCAGTGTGCCGTTACCGGCGGCTCCCACGTGCACGTATGTGACATAATCGCCGCTCCGCAATACCCAGAAGTGACCCCCGGGGGAGATGTCGCCGGCCAGAGAGGGTACGAGGACCGCTGCAGGGGCTTCGATATAAGGTAAGTAATTCATAGTGACCTAGTATGCTATGCATACAAGCTCATTATCCCTTTATCCTGCAGGTTTTTTTTTTGATCAGGTTTACTACCACTTTAATACATTGCCTTTATTACCAATGCATTACGAATCCATGCAAACACCGCTGTACGTGGCATAATTTACCATATAGCAGAGGAAATTACGATTTATTATTTATATCTGTTAGTAACTTTACCAATTGTTTTCATGGCTTAGTATTTCACATGAATTTGTCAAGCTTTTACTGTTATCCTTGGACTTCATGCTAAAGTCCAGTGCAGTTGATGAAGTCAGTAGTTCTTCATGCAGAGACTTTTGTGAAAGAAAACTCAAATTTTAATGCATATTCCAAAAATACATTTAGGTATTTAAGATACTATGATCAACCCTGATTATTGCATATTCATACATACACCGTGTAAAACTGAAGAAGATTTTCTTTTTTTCTTATTATGAAAGTACAAATTCAAACCAAATGTTAATAGGCACGTTTCAGTGTAATTCACATACATATGTATACCTACAGATAAATGTAAATTATTTGGGGATTTTTTCAGAAATGTTTAAAAGTGATTCAGACCGATTTTTCTTCTTTTTTTTTTCCTTTAGAAGATCTATAAAAAGGGAGCTTGCGTTTGATGTTAGACATTTTTAAAGCCTTTGTTTTATTATTATTTCAAATAAATTTGGAATGAATATTGACTTTCTGAACTTGGAGCCTCGGCTGTAGTAAATCACTTTTGAGTGTCTGTGGAAAGAGCAGTTTAATGCACTTTGTTAACAAATCCATTTTGGGTTAAAGAGTAACTACTTCAGAATTCTTAGCAGTTGACTATGAAGGCACCAATAAGTACTCGCTCTGCCTTATTTATATTGCCGCTATTAAAGGAAGCCCAAGAGCAGGATGTTTCCTATTTTATAGCGTACCGTTTAGTCACTGTACTTTTTCCAGTGTTCTCATCCTCAACTGCTGTTATCCATTTGGGGGAATGCATCTCTAGTTACATTGTTTTATGTGGGACTTTAATTTCTTGGCAATTCACAGTCAATGCACATTAGTCTGTGTCTATTTTCCAGTCATCAGTCTTGTACTCAATGCATTTCTTTACATCATGCATTATTTCTAATGTATTCCTCAAATTGTGGAACAAAATCATGCCATTCCTTTAGGAATACCAACAATTCTGTGCTTGAAACTTGGGAAGACCACAAGATTACAGAAAGAAGTTGTGTATTGGCGGCTCAATGTTATATGTTACCAGTCAACAGCTCCAAAAATTTTTTTGTTATGAAGCAAAATGGCACCCCAGCCTACTGTTACTAAGTACTTTGAGTACCATAAAAATACAAATCAAATAAACTTTGTTTAAAGGACTTATTTTTTTCCCCCCTAATGAGGAAAAAGCTCTTCTAAGAAATCTACTCTTTACTGGATTATAAAGCAAGACTAAGACTACGACCTAATTGCAGGCCTGCATACTTTATTCACAGCACATTAAATGATCTGGTATAAAACTCCTATAACCCTGGGCTCAGTGTCAACAACCAGCATTGGTAGAATGAACTTTGCTTCTCTCCATGTCTCCGTTTTCTTGCTTTTCGTGAGAAATTTGGAATAACACGGGTGTTGACTTGTTTTACATAATTCAATGTTGGGTTTATCTGTAAACAGTTTAGTTTTACAACTGTCTCTTTTACTATTTTGTATTTTAAAGAAAACCTGTATATTAAAATCAAAGTTTTATTTTAAAGTCATTCATCTTTTTGTTATGTCTTTTTTTACGTAAGGTTTACTTGTTACCAAATAAATGACAGACAGCATTGCATCCCCTTTCCTGTTTTGAAGCTGGATACCATGCAGATGTAAAAGACAAAAATAATGCAGCTTTATTTATTACTACATCATGAAATATTTTTTTTTTTAAATAACAGTGTAACTACCTATTTTTTGACCCGATATCAGCCTCCTGTAATTCACTTGCACTGTAGTGCTCGTGTGTTATTAGGAGAATGCTTATAGGAGGAGAGAAGCAGGGAGATGAGCTCATCAGTGTGGTGCTTATCCTTTTACTTTTGCTGTCTAGTCACAGGCTTGAATAGGGACAGGAACTGTAAGGGGTTCATTTACTAAAACTGGACAGTGCAAAGTCTGATTTAGCTGTGCGTGGTAGCTTCTAAATACACTCTAATGAATAAAAAAAAAAACTAAACAGTAAAGTTGGCTGAATTTGTTTGTAGGCGGTAAAAGATGATGTTATGCTGCGAGAATTGTAAGAGAATTGTGATCTTTATTCAAAAAAAAAAATTGGATTCTCATTTTATCCAGAATCGTGCAGCTCTAGTCTGCACTAATAATCAATCAGTGCAGACCCCCCTCCCCATCAGTAGAGCAGCTGATCGGCTCTCCTCTACTCCCGTCTGTCAGTGTGAGTGGAGGAAAAGCTGATAAACTGCTTTTCCTGTTTACACTGTGATGAGCTGTGATTGGACACAGCTTATCACATGGTAAAGAGCCTAAATCAGAGATGCTGTGTGTCAGACTGACACATCACACCAACGATTGCCGCGCTGCGGGCGTGTGATCGAGGCTTATCCTGCTGGACGTCATATGATGTCCAGTCAGCATAATTAAACCACTTCCCAGCTGTTATTCTGCTATATGGCGGGCGGGAAGTGGATTAAGCAGTATAAAACACATACAGTGTACAAAAATCAGATAAGAGACAGTCACTTATATACAACACACGTGGAGATTTTTGTAAACAAAAATAAAAGATATCAACAGGTCAACCAGATATCATTGTTGGACATCTTATACAGGGTGACATGTCTTTTCTACTTCCAGAGGAAAGAAAAAGAAAACCACAACTCAAAACAAAAAAAAAGCACTGAAACTCTTGGTGAATCAGAGTTGTAAAAGTCTATCCATTATTAACTGCAGGGGGCAAGGCTAGGGTTATCTAACCAATTCTGCCAAATAAGATCAAACATCTATGTCATATTTCAATGGTGGTAAGACAGTTGTTCCCTAAGTAAGAGGGAATTAACATAAGCAACCCACTGTGTTTTGGTAGGAACTGTAGATGCCATCCAGAATCGGGGAGCTGATTGGTTTCTATGCAGAGCTGCACCAGATTTTGCACTCTCCAGTCTTAGTAAATCAACCCCTGAAGCCTCGTACACACGACCGAGAAACTCAACGGGCAAAACACATCGTTTTGCTCGTCGAGTTCCTTGTGAAGCCGTCGAAACTTGACAAGCCAATTTTCTCCATTCCCGTCAAGGAAATAGAGAACATGCTTTCTTTTTGGCTCGTCGAGTTTCTCGACAGTTTCCTCGACGAAAATGTACACACAACCGGTTTCCTCGGCAAAAAAATTACTCCCAGCAAGTTTCTTGCTGGTTTTTGCCAAGAAACTCGGTCGTGTGTACGAGGCCTTACAGTTTCATTCCCTACTCAAGGGAAACTCCCTATGTGTTACTAAACTGCAGCAGTAAAAATTGGGTATTTCGCCCTGCCAGACAGTTTTGGATAGAATAGGGAAGTGTTTGAACTAGGGACAGTGTTCTAAATAAGGCTGGCCATACACAGAGCAAATTTCTTTCCTGTAACCACGGGTTGCAGGAAAAAATTTGCCCGATTCCTCCATCAGCGCAGACAGTGTTGATGCTGGAATCCCTCCTGCTGGTCCATTGTCTTCTCCCAGCGAGGGGGAAACAGTGATTATCGCTAGGGCCTATAGCAGCCGCTAGCATTAATCGCAGGAAAATGCAGCAGGCTGATTGTACCCAAGTTGATCGATTGATCAACTTGGTACATTCAGCCTGCCCATTAACGGTTCAAATCTCGGCTGCTTTCCTGCTGAACCAGCTGAGATTCAAACCGTGTATGGCCAGCCGGTCTTAGGCAGGAAGTTGTGCAAAATCCCTCCAATACCTCAGTCAGCAATAAAAAAAAAATCTGTTAACAGGCAGAGGATGAGGAAAAGTTTGCAGTAGGGAAAAACGGATGGCATGGGGCTCTACTATACTAAGAAAAGTGCTTATTTTGTTAACTGTGTCCCTGCAGAAGCCCTGGTGAGCAGTTAAAACCTGACAGATTCTAACCCTTCCCCAGTTGATCCGGAAAAAAAGTTTGGGCTGGAAATTCTCTTTGATTCAAAACACAGTTAAAATGGTATACACTATCTGTAATCTAAAGTTCTGCATCCATTTTATAACCTGGCAAAATAGCTGACCCAAATCCTACAGAATAGATCTACAGGTGATACTCGAAATATTAGAATATCGTGCAAACGTTCATTTATTTCATGAATGCAACTTAAAAGGTGAAACTAATATATGAGATAGACTCAGTACATGCAAAGCAAGATAGTTCAAGCCGTGATTTGTCATAATTGTGATGATTATGGCTTACAGCTCATGAAAACCCCAAATCCGAAATCTCAGAAAATATGAATATTGCATGCAATCAATAAAACAAGGATTGTACATAGAACAATATCGGACCTCAAAGGCCTCGTACACACGGCCGAGGAACTCGACGTGCCAAACACATCGAGTTCCTCGGCCAGTTCAGCACTGAAGCCGCCGAGGAGCTCGGCGGGACGAGAGCTCCCATAGAGCAACAAGGAAATAGAGAACATGTTCTCTATTTCCTCGCCGAGCTCCTCGTCGGCTTCCTCAGCCAAAAGTGTACACACGGCCGGGTTTCTCGGCAGAATTCAGCCAGAAACTCGGTCGGAAGCTGAATTCTGCCGAGGAAACTGGTCGTGTGTACGGGGCCTGAAAAGTAGAAGCATGCATATGTACTCAGTACTTGGTTTGGGCCCCTTTTTTCAGCAATTACTGCCTCGATGCGGCGTGGCATGGAAGCTATCGGCATGTGGCACTGCTGAGGTGTTATGGAAGACCAGGAAGCTTAAATAGTGGCCTTCAGCTCTTCTGTATTGTTGGGTCTCTTTCTCTTGGCAATGCCCCATAGATTCTCTATGGGGTTCAGGTCAGGCGAGTTTGCTGGCCAATCAAGCACAGTAATCCCACTGTCATTGAACCAGGTTTTGGTGCTTTTGGCAGTGTGGGCAGGTGCCAAGTCCTGCTGGAAAATGTCAGAATCCCCATAGAGCTTGTCTGCAGAAGGAAGCATGAAGCGCTCCAAAATCTCCTGGTAGATGACTGTGTTGACCCTGGACTTAATGAAGCACAGTGGACCAACACCAGCAGATGACATGGCTCTCTAAATCAACACAGACTGTGGAAACTTCACATTGGACTTCAAGCATCTTGCAGTGTGTGCCTCTCCATTCTTTCTCCATACTCATGGGTCCTTGGTTTCCAAATGAGATGCAAACTTTTCTCTCATCAGAAAAGAGGACTTTGCACTGAGAAACAGACCATATCTGTTTTTCTTTAGCCCAGGTAAGACACTTCTGACGTTGTTTAGGAGTGGCTTGACAAGAGGAAAATGACATTTAAAGCCCATGTCCAGGTCTGTGTGCGGTGTCTCTTGATGCACTGACTCCAGCCTCAGTTCACTCTTTGTGAAAGTCCACAACACTTTTCAATGGCCTTTTCCTGACAATTCTCTCCGGGCTGCGATCATCCCTGCTGCTTGTGCAACTTTTTCTTCCACACTTTTCCCTTCCACAGAACTTTCTATTAATGTGCTTTGATACAGCACTTTGGGAACATCCAACTTCTTTTGCAATTACCTTTTGAGGCTTTCCCTCCTTATGGAGGGTGTCAATGATGGTTTTCTGCACAACTGTCAGGTCAGCAGTCTTTCCCAGACTAAGAGACCATTTAAAGGCTCAGGAACCCTTTGCAGGTGTTATGGCTTAATTAGCTGATTAAAGTTGGACACTTTTAGCCCAGAATATTGTACCTTTTCACAATATTCTAATTTTCTGAGATTGTGAATTTGGGGTTTTCATGAGCTGTAAGCCATAATCATCACAATTATGCAAAATCCCGGCTTGAACTATCTTGCTTTGCATGTAATGAGTCTCTCTCATATGTTAGTTTCACCTTTTAAGTTGCATTAGTGAAATAAATTTGCACTATATTATAATTTTTCCAAGTATCACCTGTATATCAGCCCTCCGTTATCTTGTGATGAAATGCATCGGGGAGGATCGACGTGCTGACTACACCGTGCTATATGTGATCCTGGAAGGACAGGTGTTAGTGGTTTAGCCAGCCAGCTCGTTTTAAATGCTGTTTTAAAACTACATTGATGCAAGTGCATTACCTTTCCATTTTATATTCAAATTGAGATTTTATACTATGGCGAGTTTATCTCTTTTTGGGGAATTATGATTGCACTCTGAGAGAGGATATCGTCATTTCAAGTTGTGCGGACCCAGTCTCCTTATCCAAGTTCAGCTGTGCCCTAGTCCCTGGCATATAGGCCTGATGAGAGATTACTTTTAAATATCCCCCTCACTGGATAAAGGCCCTGGCTGAGTATTGGCCACAAGTGTCTGTGACCTTCGGTAATAGGAGGTCCCCATCAGCTGGTAAGCGAGCATCCCTTGCGGTGGATTTTGCACATTACTTGGTGGTGGTGGTGGTGGATACTAACACTTTGGAAGGACAATTCTTTGAATTTGGACTGTTTTTTTACTATATACATTTTTTCACTAATTTAATGATTTTGGTTTTTGCACAATTAATAAATATTTGTTTTACTTTATTTTCATTAGCACTACTTAAATAACTGTCATTAGCGCAGCGTTATTTACTATTTTCTTCAGTCTATCATACCTCAAACCCCCCCCTATCTTTGCTGCAGCACTTGACATGCCCAGTTCTTTCATTAATTCTGCCTCACATCTGGTAGCCCTGGGACATTGTTCACCACATATACACCAGAACCACTGGCATCATTATCCCCAACACTCCTTAAATTGTTCTGCTTTGCATGCACCCAGGACCTAATAAAGCTGGTAAAAAGAAAAACCTTTAACAATTCCTGGTGGCATATAGAGCTGTAATCTCAAGACACTGGCACTTCCAGCACACTTCCACCCTAGTGTATTGGATCATAGAATTTGATCGTACTATGCAGATGCTTGATTTATACAAATAGAGCATTTTCTAACCAAAAAGGTGGCACACCAGAAACCATTATCTAAACTTGGGCCAGATGGACTGTGTCTCGAGACTTACAATTCCAACATTTCTTAATAATCAGAGGAATTCTGATTGATTGATTTAGTAGATATATAATGCGCCAAATACTGACCCGTCAGGGCAGTGTCTAAGCGCAGAAAACATAACTGTAAATGGATAAATCAAGTCAGGGAGGGAAAGAAATAGAAGGAAAAGAAAAAAGGAGAGCAAAAAAAAAACTAAAAAACAGATCACCAGGGAACAATAGGGAGAACTAACATGACTCTGCCTGCTTTTCCTGAAAAAAACAAGTTTTTTTTTACGAAAGGACATAATAGAGGGGAGAGACCGAATGGAAACAGGGAGACTATTCCATAGAGCCGCTGCCCTCACAGAAAAGCGTCTGCCCCCAAAGGTAAGCAAACGGGCAGATGTGCAAGTGACAAGACCAGCTGTTAGTGATCTGAGTGCTCGTGCTGGAGCATATCGCGTTATCAAGGAATTCAGATATTGTGGGCCCGTCCCATGAGAAGCGCGATAGGCGAGACAAAGAGCCTTAAACTCAACGCGATCTACCACAGTGAGCCAGTGCAGTGATCGCAGGATAGGGGTAATATGCTCCCGCCTATTTAGGCCAGAGATTAGTCTAGCGGCCTGGTTCTGGACGAGCTGGATTTTCCTCAGCCACTTTAGAGGCATACCCAAATACACAATGTTGTTAAAGTCAATCCGGGAGTTGACGAGAGATTGAACCAAGACTTTCCGGTGGTACTGAGAAAACAGATTCTTGACCTTTCTCAGACACCTGATGTAATACAGTGCGTTGCGGATACATTGATTGACTTGGGGTATCCAATTCAGATTACAGTCAAAAATTGTCCCCAGGACGCGGACTTGATTCACTGGAACAGGACACGGCCCAAGGCTCGTGGGCCATTTTCCCAGAAAGACAGCTGGATCAATACGTCCAGAGATGAGAATTTCTGTCTTTTTAGCATTTAGACTAAGGGAATTGTGATCCATCCACTGTTTGATGTCTAATAGACAGGAAGCAAGCTGCAGACCAGGAGCAGGGTCGGATAGGCTGTCGACGACCAACTGGACATCGTCTGCATACAACCGATTAAACACTGCATGGGTGTCCAGCAGACTCGCAAGCGGCCGAAGATACACATTAAACAGCCATGGCGACAGGGCCGAGCCCTGAGGCACCCCACAACTCAGGGTGCTGATGGCAGATAGGAAAGGACCGGTTTTAACCTGAAAGGTCCTGTGGGTGAGAAAGTCTGAGAGCCAATGTGAAGCAGAGCCGGTAATGTGAAACTCGTCCCGAAGCCTGGCAATCAACATAGCGTGGTCTACAGTGTCAAAGGCCGCGGAGAGGTCAAGGAGCACCAAGGCAGCCGCTCCCCCCGCGTCCCTGACTCCGAGCAGCTTCTCTCTGGTAGAAAGGACCGTGAGCTCAATCCCACAGCCTAGACGGAAACCGCACTGCGAGTCGTGAAACAGACCTGTTGTCTCCGAGTACGATTGAAGTTGGAGAAAAATTTCGTATTCCACCAGTTTGGCCAGGAAACCTATAGCAGAAATGGGTCTGTAGTTAGAAAGACAGCCAGGGTCCAAGTTGGGCTTTTTTAAAATTGGTGTAATAATAGCATGTTTCCAGCAGGCCGGAAACACGCCATGAGTTAGGGAAAGATTGACAAGTATCAGGAGGTCGTTCACAACCAGCTCTGCATTCTTCTTCAAGAGCCAGGCTGGACAAATGTCACCATGGAAGTAGGAGGCCTTAATTTTTGCCATAGATTTCAGAAGATGTTCCCGGCTGACCTTACTAAAGGATGACAGGGAATGAGGCGCTGAAGAATTTGGCTTGGGGGGGCATGGCCCAAAAGTGATTGACTTCTGTGAGTCAGTCCCTGAGAGTGACAGGGGGTTGGTCGAGGGTTGGGGATATTCCAAAGGAGTTAGTTGTCCTATGCCTAAGCGTATGTCGGCTACTTTAGTAACGAAAGTATTAAGTAGATTGTCACACAGAGCTTGCGAATGAGGTATATTCACCTGGCTCTGCGTAGGGGAGAATAAGGTTTTAACTATTTTAAAACGTGCCGAAGCACTGTTGTCGGCATTATCAATAAGATCGCCATAATGGGACCTTTTTTGCCGTTTTAAAGCCTGTTCTACCATATCCTACCTCCAAGTGACAGCTAGAAAATTCTTACTCTGTCTCCCCTCCCCACTCCAGCTCTGCCCTCCCCCTGCCCAACTTTTTTTTTCTCTTTTGTACTTGTTTTGTTTTTTTATCTTATTTTCCCATCCTACCGCATACCATATTCCTCTAGTCCCCTTCCCCTCATTCCTTTTGCACTACTCCTCTAACCATACATACCCAGCTGTTCGCTACACCCACTCATATCTACTCTCTATACTTTTGTCTGCAGCTAGACTTATGCCCCGTACACACTCTCGGTTATATCTAATGCCAAGTACATATGATCGGAATTTCCGTCTGGATAAACTCAGATGGATTTTTCTGACGGAATTCCGTTCAAGATGTCTTGCATACACACTGTCACACCAAATTCTAACTGTCCAAAGTGCGGTGACGTACAACACTACGATGAGTCGAGAAAAATAAAGTTCAATGCTTCCGAGCATGCGTCAACTTGATTCTGAGCATGTATGTTTTTTTCTCCGGGTACCATACAGATGAATTGGAATTTCCGATAGAAATTTTTTTCATTGAAAAAAAAGAGAAAAACTCTGGGGCACACAAACGGTCTGACTTTTTCCATCGGAAATTTTGATCATGTGTATAAGGCATTAGCAACTAAACTTATTTTGATTAATATTCTACTCTGGATTTATTAAGGATTCTACCACATGCCCAAACTAATTTGCATTTACGTATCCTCATATTTATATATTTAAATATGAGGATATATATATATATATAAATATATATATGTTTAAAACAACCAGTAATTCTCATATAATGTTCTCATAGCTAACTTTTCATTGTACGTCCAATTTGACATATAACAGGAACAAAACAACATTCAATGTCTAGGCTTGCTCAACTGTCCCCAACTGCAGGTAACCACTAAATCTGCAGATACATGCGAACTGCCGAAAATCTTGTCAGCCTGTTACTGCTTTGTATAGGTTTCCCAGCCACAGCTGTGATCCCAACTGCAAAACATTTCTGATTCTTGCCACAGGAATCTACTGTATGCCCCTAATTAACCATATGAACACAACTACAGCTTTACAAGTGATGACAGTCATCCTTTGTCTCCAGGAGTACAACTGCTCCATCTACCTGTGCACATATTCAATTTTTCCTATTGTTTTCAGGGGGTGATGTGAAGGTGAAGCTTAAAATGTATTTAACAATATATATTCTCTTAGTTGCTCTATTATGGTCTGCTAAATATGCCATTGAATGTATTTTGTTATATCTGTTTGACAAGTGCAAAAAAAAAATGGATTTCCCCACAGACGATGATTTTTTTCTATCGTTTTTTTTAACCATCAGATGATTTTAAAACAGGTTCTACGTTTTTTCACCGATGGGAAAAAAAACGATGGGGCCCACACACGATCGGTTCGCCTGATGAAAACGGTCCATCAGACCGTTTTCATCAGACGAACCGATCGTGTGTACGTGGCATTATAGTCCAAACACACTACCTTCCTAGGGTGACAATATTGCTCCTACCGGACACAACAGAGTTGTCACCCTAGGACAGAGAGTGGCATGGTAGGATCACCAGGTGAAAATAAAGAAACAAAAATGAGTGAATGTATAATAATAAGATAATATATGGTTATGAAGGAATGGTTGGGTGCATTCTCTTCAAAATCACAACTGAATTCTTATCCAGGTAATCTTACAAAACAAAGTTAGAAACTGTCTTTTTATGCTACTTTATGCCGAAAATTTCAATTAATATAGAATTATAGGCTGCACAACAAAGTGCTGACAGCTGTAAGAAAGGTATTACTTGTTTCATATGCCGTGTACACACGGTCGGACTTACCGATGGTAAAAGTCCGATGGGAGCTTTTCATCGGATATTCCGACCGTGTGTATGCCCCATTGGACTTTTTCGGTCAGAAATTCCAACAGACTTAGATACAGTTCTGTTCTTTATTTTTCAGCCGTAAAAAAATCCTATCAGAAAATCCGCTCGTCGATAACAAACATTGAAGTCCCAGACAACCCGTGGGGGTGTTTACACCACGGGATTCGAATGCCAACTAAGCAATACCTGAGAACCTTATTACCACAACTCTTAAACACCGCCAAGAGCCTAATAGCTATACACTGGCAAGAACCCGGAACAGCCCACTCTGAGAAATTGGTGTAATAAAATTAATACAATTCAAAATCTAGAATGTTTAAGGTTTAGTGATGAGGAGGGAATTGAGAAGTATGAGGAGAAATGGAAGGAATGGACGGAATATAAGCACTCAATAAGATATGCAGAAGTGATTGAAACATAATACAACACAACAAAAATAGAATAGTAAGATAGACTAGGTAGGAGAGAGGAAGAAGGGGAGACCGTAGGATTGAGAGGCTGAGGGGAGGGGCTGGGAGAAGGGGGCGGGTGGTTTCGGGAGTGGGGATCTTGGTATACAGTATATGATGTATTACTGTGTTTGAGTGAGGTCGAGACGAGAGTAGAATCTCGCCCACTGTAAAGTTGTTTTATATGGAAAATCAATAAAGAGATATAAAAAAAAAAAAAAGGAAAATCCGCCTGTCTGTATGGAATTCCGAAGCACTAAAAACCACGCATGCTCGGAATCAAGTTGACGCATGCTCAGAAGCATTGAAACTTAATTTTTCTCGGCTCGTGGTAGTGTTGTATGTCACCGTGTTCTTGACGGTTGGAATTTGGTGTGACCATGTGTATGCAAGACAGCTTGAGCAGAATTCCGTCGGAAAAACCATCCGAGTTTATCCCGACGGAAAAACTGGTCGTGTGTACAGGGCATTTGTGTTCTTTTAGTAGGGCATATCTTTGTATGCCCGTAACAGCATATTCTACCTTAGTTGACATAAAAAGGATTTGGTCCTGCCAATGTGACTATTACAGTGCTATTACATGACTATTACATAGGCCTCTTGGCCTATTGACAATCAATTAGTAGCTAATCAACTAGCTTCAGCATGTCCTTCCAGTCAACCAGCGTAAAACCAGCCAGGCTTCTGGGAAGCGTAGGTTGAGACACTGAGCTCTACAGCAGTTGGAGGTCAATTAGCTGCATACTACTGTACGTTGGGGCCAAACAATACAACATTTCACAATAAAAATGCAGCCAAACAATTCAATTGTGCAAATATTCACTTTAATTATTCAATCATGTGCAGATGAAATAAGTATACAGGGATTTTCTTTTTGCACAATTAAATAATTGAAGTGACTCTTCACGCATTTTATTGTGTGAACATTCTCAAACCCTTTAGTAACTGAATATGTCAAGGTGTTAAAGACCAGTACAGTAACATTTTACTAGTGGCAACATCCTAGTGCAAGGTGGCTTTTCTGGTGTAAATAGCAGTTTTTACCAGATACAGTATGTCACAGAGCTGTGTCATCATACACATTTATATGTTAGTTGGAGTTCCAGTAAAAAGTCTTAAAGTGATTATTTTATGGTGATATTTAATCCTGATACCTAGAAGAGCTAAGATTTAATGTCTAATTTCAAATTCCTTTAGAGGTTCCCTTTGTAGTCTAAATCATGAAAAATGTGTGTGAAGTGTTTTTTTTTTTTTTTTACTTTACCTAAAGATCTGACAGGTTTACTCTTTATTGTCTTGAAGGATAAGGTGCTAATTCTTGCAGGATTTATTTTTTATGAAACACTGTCACTGTTTCATGCATGTGAATGAGTTGCTGTCCGTGATCATGGATTCTTTCCACACTGCACACCTATTAGAAGACAGCAATACAGTGCCTTGAAAACGTATTGAAATTTTCCACATTTTGTCATGTTACAACCAAAAAACGTAAATGTATTTTATTGGGATTTTATGTGATAGACCAACACAAAGTGGCATATCATTTTGAAGTGGAAGGAAAATGATAAATGGTTTTCAATTTTTTTTACAAATAAATATGTGAAAAGTGTGGCGTACATTTGTTTTCAGCCCCCCTGAGTCAATACTTTGAAGAACCACCTTTCACTGCAATTAAAGCTGAAAGTATTTTTGGGGATGTCTCTACCAGCTTTGCACAACTAGAGAGTGACATTTTCCCATTATTCTTTGCAAAACAGCTCAAGTTCTGTCAGATTGGATGGAGAGCTTCTGTGAACAGCAATTTTCAATCTTGCCACCAGGGCCGGATTTGCTCTCCCTGCCGCCCCAAGACCAGGTTATTCAATGCACCCCCTCCCCGCCAACCAAACCCCCCCCCCTACCAAATCAACGGAGAATGGGCGTCACGGTTAGTTCAAATTTTTCAAAACATTTTTTACTTTTTTATCACCTTTTTTTTGTAGCTTGTCGCTTACTTTTTTAAATTTTTGTATCATTTTCTTATTATTTTCCTTATTATTCTTATTATTCTTTACATTTTTATTTTATTAATTTAATTTAATTATTATTTCTTATTATTTATTTATTTTTTATCAATTTTGTTCACTCAACTTTTTTGCTATCACACAGGAGAAAACAATTCCCTGTGTGATAGAAATTGGAGTTGACATGTTCTCTTTATTGACCCTGTCACCTCCAAAACAGGAGTCCTAGCACTGTGCTAGAACTCCTGTCACAGCTGAGATGGGAAGAGCACAGCTCTCCCCTCTCTCTGTGTACATCGGCAGCAGGGACAGAAGACAGACTCGGTGGCCGGGGGGAGGATGGAGTCCCCAAGACAGAGCCAGCAGAGAGAGGTATGTGGGGTGGGGGAGAGGGGAGGACAGACAGGAGCACACATTTTACCAGTGATTTCGGTGACATAGCCGCAATCACTTGTTAACGAGCAAGCGGATTCCCCCATAACTTACCGCCCTTAACTGTATGTTTCGGGCGTCGGGGGACTCCATGCCACTGCCGCCCCTTGGCGACCCTGCCGCCTCAAGGCCTGGCCTCAGTGGCCTTGTGGGAAATCCGGGTCTGCTTGCCACAGATTCTCAATTGGATTTTAGTCTGGACTTTGACTGGGCCATTCTAACACATGAATATGCTTTGATCTAAACCAGGGTCCTTCAAACTACAGCCCTCCAGTTGTTCAGGAACTACAATTCCCATCATGCCTAGTCATGTCTGTGAATGTCAGAGTTTTACAATGCCTCATGGGATGTGTAGTTCCACAACAGCTGGAGGGCCGTAGTTTGAGGATCCCTGATCTAAACCATTCCATTGCAGCTCTGGCTGTATGTTTAGGGTCGTTGTCCTGCTGGAATGTGAACCTCCTCCCCAGTCTCAAGTCTCGGTTTTCCCGGTGGTAAAAAGTCAGCTGGGAAAGCCGAAAACCCAGCAGGAAAACTGCCATGTGAGCTTTGACCAGGATCCCGGCCATGTGTATGCTCCATCGGCACTGCCTCGCAGTGTTTCCCATATGAATGTATTTGTAAATCTGGCGGGAAAAAAAAACGCTGGGAATCCCGACGGGAAAATAGAGAGCAGGTTTTCTATTTTCGCACTGGATTTCCCGGCTGTTTTCTTGTCGGGAAAACTGCGAGGAAGCAAACACACGTCCGGTTTCCCCCGGCCAAAAGCTCTCTTGGCAGTAATCCTGGCAGGAAAACCGGTCGTGTGTACGGGGCTTCACAGGTTTTCTTCTAAGATTGCCCTGTACTTGGCTATCCATCTTCCCATCAACTCTGACGCGCTTGCTTGTCCCTGCTGAGGAAAAGCATCCCCACAACATGATGCTGCCACCACCATGTTTGACGGTGGGCATGGTGTGTTGAGGGTGATGTGAAGTGTTAGTTTTCCTCCACACATAGGCCAGATACGCCGCGTAAGTGCAAATATGCGCCGTCGTATCTATGCGCCGTGCCCACAAACTAAGTTACGCCTAAAAACAGGTTCATCCGACCGACATAACTTGTCTACACCGGCGTAGAGTGGGCTCATATTTACGCTGGACGCATTTGGCGCTCCCATTGATTTTCTATTCACATATGCAAATGAGGGAGATACGCCGATTCACGAACGTACGTACTTCTGGCATAAAGTTATGCCCCATAAAGGAGGTGTAACTAAGCAGCATCCATGCAAAGGGCTGCACCAGGGAACACAAGCCGATGTATTTTACGTAGTACGTGAATATGACTAGGCGTAGGTTATGTTCACGCCGTAGGCAGTGATCTGGCGTATCTTGGGGAGTAGTTCCGACGTGATTCTGAGCATGCGCACTGGGATGCGTCCACGGGATGGCGCATGCGCCGTTCATTATACGTATCTGTCTGAGACTCAGCCCATCATTTGCATGGGGTCACGCCTCATTTGCATGGCTCACGCCCACTTCCACATACGCCGGCTTATGCCTAGGAAACCCAGCACATATTTGGCAGCACTGGCTTTGTGAATCCAGTGCTTGCCTCTCTGCACTGCGTCGTCATAGCGTAAAGGAGATACGCTACATCGGCATAAATGTGCGCCGCTGTTTGTGAATCTGGGCCATAGTGTTTTGCTTTTAGGCCAAAAGTTTAAATTTTTGTCCCATCTGACCAGAGCACCCTTTTCCACGTTTGCTGTGTCCCCCACGTGGCTTTTCGCAAACTGCAAACGGGACTTCTTATGGCTTTCTTTCAACAATGGCTTTCTTCTTGCCACTCTTCCATAAAGGCCAGATTTGTGGAGTGCACAACTAATAGTTGTCCTGTGGACAGATTGTTCTACCTGAGCTGTGGCTCTCTGCAGGTTATCCAGAGTTACCATGGGCCCTTTTGGCTGCTTCTCTGATTAATGCTCTTGGTAGGTTTGTAGTTGTGCCATACTCTTTTTCCATTTTCAGATGATAGATTGAGTGCTCCGTAAGATATTCAAAGGTTGGGATATTTTTTTTTTATAAAACCTAACCCTGCTTTAAACGTCTCCACAACTTTATCCTTGACCTGTCTGGTGTGTTCCTTGTCCCTCATGATGCTGTTTCCCTGCCAGTGTTATTTTTACATTGATCAATACTTTTTTTAGCACTGATCACTGTAACAATTTCACTGGT
Source organism: Rana temporaria (assembly GCF_905171775.1). NCBI lineage: Eukaryota > Metazoa > Chordata > Amphibia > Anura > Ranidae > Rana > Rana temporaria. The sequence goes on from NC_053490.1 coordinate 403,614,006, forward strand.
TCCCAAAAAGTCCAACCAATCTAGGGCCTTCTTGCTCCGAGCATGCTGGTTTGTACTTTCAACTTTTCTGTGTACTGACCATCAGGAAATCTGACAACCGACCGTTGTCCGCCGAAAATTTATTAGCATGTCATTCAACATTTGTGTGCAGAAAGTTGGACAACAATTGTCAAAAGGAGTGTACTAACGGTCAGATTTTAGCACAACAGTCTGTCAACAGACAACAATTGGATTGTGTGTATGAGGCTTTAGGCTTTGACAATAAAACTTAGAAGCTGATTTGTTTTTTATGCAGAGCTACACCAGATTTTGCACACCCCAAATTTAGGCCTGATTCACACCTATGCAGGTTTTAGTTTGCATATTGCAGGTGCATTTTTTCAATACATGCATTTTCATCCATTGAAGTCTATGGAACCAAAAACCAGAAAAAAGTCCCTGGCCCTTTCCATAAAATGCACATATGTGAACTACATTCATAGGAAACCATGTTATATGGACTGCAGTGTGTTTCTGCAAAACTGAAAACGTGCTAAAAAATGCATAGGTGTGAACCAGGCCTTCGTAAATCTCCCCCAATGTCTCAGGCTTGGTGATCAGTGACAGTGAGGCTGGATTCACACTTGTGCGGTGCAAATTTCAGCTCTCTTATCTCTGCAGAGAGATAAGAGAACTGTTCAGCAGATCATCTCCGTTTTAGCTGCAAATTTGGAGACCTGGGAGGGGGAGGGGGAAGTGTATTGAGAAAAATCCTGAAGAGAAATGAACACATCTGCGAATCAGATGCGTGCCTATAGAACATAATGGGCCTGAATTCGCACCTGAGCCGCACCGCAATGCCTAGAAAAGGAACATGGTTTTTCGGCAGTGCGCAGTGCAAATGCATCGCACATATGTGAACCAGCCGCATTGAAATCAATGTATTTTATAATGTAATGCTAATTGGATGCAGTTTAAGCAACCAATTCGCATAGGTGTGAACCCGGCCTAAATCAATTACATAGAGCCTTCAGTAGGTGGTGGAATATTACCCTATTGTTGCGGTCAGTGGGAGAAATAGTGCCCCATCATTGATACTAGTGGGAGCAAATATGTTGGTGCCAGTGGAAAGAATGGTGCCTCATCATTGGTGTCAGTGGGAGGAACAGTGCCCCAAGGACCGAACAAAGGCAAGTAAAGGGCTGCATTCAGCCCCAGGGCCACAATTTTGGAGGCAACTATTCTAGACCAAAATTACTGTAATTGCAATAAATTGTACAGAAGGGACCCAAGGAGGTCCAGCACCCGGCTATGCTGTGCTTAACTACAACACTGAATATACAAGATTAAAAATGTTTTAGCAGATAAAACAGATCTCATATGTATTTTTTGAACTATGTATTTATTTGCCTTCCCCGTGTTCAGTTACAAACCGTGAGTTGGTCTTTCCCATAGCACTATTCTAACAGCCAAATATAACACTGCTCCTTTCATTTATAAACAAATAGCACATTTACAAGATTGGCCCCTAACTCACCTTGATCTGATTTCCATCTGAGAACGCACCTTCAAGAATGAGACCTTTTCACCACGGAACGACATTTCGGCATGTCCCCATTGGCTTGGTTTAATTGTGTTTGACATACAATTTGAGTATTCAGCAGAAAAAAAACACACTTAAAGAGTTAAACCATATAAACACCAGATGGAAGAGTAAACATTATAAAAAGTAATCCCGGGCTTGAAAAGCTTAGGATATAATTGGCGTTGCAGAAGACATCTATCATTAGTGGCACAGGAATGGAGGCCGATCAAGTGTTAAAGTCATTGGTGGTTTCAAGGTTACATGTATACTTCCGTGGAACATGGAGTTTCAATTCAGTATTCAGAAGAGGCGTTTGGCAGAGGTTGAAGGAAAGGGCGGCCCGGGCTGCTAACACTAACAGGAAAAGATGTACATAAACGTACAGGGCACTGCTTAAATAAACAGCTCCGTTCATGGAATCGCAGGAACAAAGTGTTAGCTTAATTCATTTTTCATACTTGTTAAAACAAGGTCACTACAACCTTCCTTCACATGGCACAGAAGTGTGCATAATGTTAACTGCGTATTTGTAGCACTACGTTTTATTGCAAATGCATCAGCCATCTCTGACTTTTGCCTGTGGCATAGCTAACAGTTCATCACTTTCATGTAGAATTTCGCAGAGCGCCAAGCGTTTTTAATGAGGCAAAGGACGATATGCAATGCGTGCAGCAAACAACCAGAGGTACTTCAAGTTTATTTATAACCAAGAAAGAGTAAAAAAGGGATTATAACCCCTGTCAAATTTTTTTGCTGTCTTTATTCCTGTTTGTAGATTTTGGGCTAGATCCAGAAAGCCCGCCGTCAGATACGCTACACCGCCGTAACTTAGTGAGGCTGGGGCTGAATTCACAAAGAACCTGCGCCCTAAGTTACGGCGGCGTAGCGTACATCTGCCAGCGTAAGCGCGTCAAATTCAAATTCTGAAGAGGTGGGCGTGTTTTATGCAAATAAAACATGACCCCACGTAAATGACGTTTCTCACGAACGGCGCATGCGCCGTCCGTGAATGTATCCCAGTGCGCATGCTCCTAATCACGTCGCAAATAGTCAATGCTTTCGACGTGGACGTAATTTACGCAAAGCCCTATTCGCGAACGACTTACGCAAACGACGTAAAATTTACAAAATTCGACGCGAGAACAACGTCCATACTTAACATTGGCTATGCCTCATATAGCAGGAGTAACGTTACGCCGGAAAAAGCTTTACGCAAACAACGTAAAAAAATCCGCCGGGCGCACGTACGTTTCTGAATCGGCGTATACAGCTCATTTGCATATTCTACGCTGAAATCGACGGATGCGCCACCTAGCGGCCAGCGTAAATATGCAACTAAGATACGACAGCGTAAGAGACTAACGCCAGTCGGATCTTAGCCTAATTTCGACGTATCTTTCTTTCTTTGAATTTACGCGGCGTATCAATAGATACGCCGGCGTAAATTCTTTCTGAATATAGCCCTTTGTCTCTTTATTTGTCCTGGTTACCATAACCACTTGACTTCCAGAAGATTTACCCCCTTTTCTGACCAGGCAATTTTTTGTGTTACTTTAACTGACAATTGCACGGTCGGGCAACCTTGTACCAAAAGGTACAGAGGTAGTTGCGCGCTAATATGGTATGCAATGTGAAACTTAGAAAAACATATAGTAGTGATAACATTTTACTGCAGCTGTTACTAATGTGCTCCCACAGAAATTAATAAAAAACAATATCGTTGTGACAGCGCTGTAAAAGTGATATAAACAATTATGGTGATAAACACTGATATTGCAATAATATGAAAAAAGTCCAAAAACATAAAATGAATAACTCCACGTTGTGCAAAAAAAAAAAACACAAAACAAAAACAAGCTTGTGTGATGTCTTCAGACAACCTCCATGAACGGAGTGCTCCCACCACCTCATGCAATGCTCGCTCACCTCCTTTAAACGACCCTGCAAGGGGTCAAACACGCCTTGCACCCCGTGCAAACATTCCCTTCCAGGGATCGTCTGAGAATCTTGGTGGCTCAAAGGATGAAAGTAATCAAAAGCAAGTAGGTACTCCTTCCACTGTGCTGCTTCAAACTTTAAATCCACAATGACTACCGGTAAGTTCAGCAACACATGAAAAAAAAAATAGAGAAAGTGCCTCCTATAGTGCAGTATCTGAGGGGTTAAAAATGAAACCACTCCACCCCAGCTAGCATTGAACTCACATTTAATGAAATTTTAAAAGCATTAAAATGATATGCTAGTCTCACTCAGTAGTAGTAATAGTCCACCACCAGGCTTCACCTCCACTAGAGGTAGTCATTGTGGGTTTAAAGTTTGAAGCAGCACAGTGGAAGGAGTACCTACCTGCTTTTGATTACTTTCATCCTTTGAGCCACCAAGATTCTCAGACGATCCCTGGGAGGGAATGTTTGCACAGGGTGCAAGGCATGTTTGACCCCTTGCAGGGTCGTTTAAAGGAGGTGAGCGAGCATTGCATGAGGTGGTGAGGGCACTTCGTTCATGGCGGTTGTCTGAAGACATCACACAAGCTTGTTTTTGTTTTGTGTTTTTTTGCACAATGTGGAGTTATTCATTTTATGTTTTTGGACTTTTTTCATATTATTGCAATATCAGTGTTTATCACCATAATTGTTTATTTCACTTTTACAGCGCTGTAACACCTATATTGTTTTTTGCTGTACCAAAATAAATGTTCTTTCTTTCTCACCTGCGGTTTTTATTTTATTTTTTGTGGAATACAGAAAGAATGGTTGACAATTAAAAAATATATATATATATTTTTTACTTCACACATATGCGAATTGGATGAGGCTTACACCGCATTCAATTCGTAGAACATTTGAAAATATGTTTTTTTCAATGGGTCTGGTTCACATGTGCGTTGCGAATTGCAGGCACATAATCTTCAATAGGAACGCATCTGATTCGCAGATGTCTTCCGTTGTGAACAGGATTTCTCTCCCACTCCTCACTACATCTCCCCCCTCTCCCTGGTCAGCGGATCCGCAGCTACAACTGAGAGGAACTGCTGAATGAATCATTTTTATCTTCGCAGGGAAACCGGAGGTGCAATTCGCACCGGACTAGTGTGAACCCAGCCTGAAACACATTCAATCAGAAAATGTAAAAAAATCGAATTTCTTCATAAATTTAGGCTAATATGTATTCTGCTACATATTTTTGGTAAAAAAACAAAAATAAATAAGCATATATTGATTGATTTGCACAAAAGTTATAGCATCTACAAACCATGGGATATTTTTATTCCTTTTACTTGCAATGGCAGCGATCAGCGAGTTCTAGCGGGACTGCGCTATTGCTACGGACAATTCAGATACCAAACTAACACTTTTGATGCTTTTTTGGGAACCAGTGACGCTTTTACTAGTGGAAGGCATTGATCAGTGTTTCTGCTTTACAGAAACACAGGATCCATGCGTTCTGTACTGACAGTGTGACAATCTGCCTTGTTTATATAGGAAGAACGCCATTCTGTCAGTGTACTGAACGATCAGCGGGTGCCTGTGGACATGGGGTCCGTGGGACCCGCCGTGTAAAATCACAGTGGGCGTGAGCCCCCGGGGCGTGCACTTGCGCTCGATACCTGGAAGTGCAGGATCACACACACACACAAACATATATATATATAGGGCACGGCTGCCCTGTAGCAGTAAATCTGCTATAGGGTGGTCAGCAAGTGATGTAAAAATCCAAATGTTCACTGCCCCCAGCAGAACAAAAGGTGAGGAAAACCTGTTCCTGTAAAAACTTATATAGATTTTTCTTTCACTTCCTGTTGTGTTGTTGGCACAGGAAAAGAATGGAAAATTCTCCAATGGGACACCAAAAAAATAAAATGAACTGACAGGGGTTTTAATCTTTCCCTACTTAAAATTGTCTATACATGCGCTTTAATCCCTGTAATTTGGGGTAGCTTTTAAATGACCGCCAGACAGTTTGGTTAAAGCAAAATAGCTAATTTATTTGAATCACGATTAAACAAAAAGACAGCTTGCTTCAGCCAAAATCAATAAACAGTCCAAATCATGGTATCAGAGATTACTGGAAGTCAGCCCTCTCCAGCCAAACTCAAAAAGATTGTAAACTCTTGTGTTTTTTCCCCTTAACATATTCTATGCATTAACCTCCCTGGCGGTATGATTCTGTCTGGAATTACGTACCAAAAGCGGTACAATTATTTTGCAAGGAAATTTGGCGTTTTATATTGTAGGCCTGTAATTTTTAGGAATAACTCACTTAAATCTGACCAAACAAGAGTCTAGTAGGCATCCCGGGTATGATTTTTTTTTAAAAACAAAATTATAAATTATAATATAATAAATAATTATAAATAATTATAACAAATAATAATATAATTATAATAAAAATTATTCAATAATGTAATCAACTCAAAATCACTGAAATTTGCTCAGTTACAGAATTGTCGCTGTCATTACTTTTATTTTTTTATGACGAATTTCCCCACAAATCGCTATCGCACAATTCTGCAAGTGATTATAATTTATTATCGCTGTTTTCTAGCTGCTCTAAAACCATTTTTGACATAAAGGGACACTTTTGGACAATCTACAGTTTGCAGACAGAAAGAACAGTTTTTATTATATAAATGTACATGTAGGGCACTGGGCAGACCACTAGGGACAAGGGGTGTGTGTATTTTTTACATACAGTACTGTAATCTATAAGATTACAGTATACTGTATGTAATGTGTTTGTTTACTTTTTTGAATTTGGCGCCCTTCTCCGCCCCCGTGCGTCGTAACGTCGCAGGGAACGGAGATCGGCGGCACACGGGGACACTGTGAATCGAGCGAGGACCCGCTCGCTCACACAGCGGGGATGCATCGCTGGATCCAGGGACAAGGTAAGTAACTTGCCTGTGGATCCAGCGAGAAGGTAAGCCGCTGCACACTCTGCACATCCACCCCGAGCGTGACTCGGGGATACCGATAATAGCATAAAAAATCCACCCCGAGTCACGCTCGGGTTTACCGCCAGGGAGGTTAAGGTGAAAAAACTTCTGTCACTGACCAGCCCCCCCCCCCCCCCCCGTTTTACTCACCTGAGCACTGTAGTTCCCACGCCGGAGACGCACTTACCCTCTCTGCCCGTTGTCTCAGCTCTTGATTGGATAGATTGATAGCAGTGCAGCCATTGGCTCCAGCTGGTATCAATCAAATCCAATGACGCGGGGGGGACCAAGCTGGCATCCTGTGTCTATGGATGCAAATGCTGGACTCGGGACCCCCAGGGAGAGCGCTTCTCAATGCAGGAAGGAGCCGCAAGCACTGTTGGGGGACCCTAGAAGATGAAGATTGGGGCCACTCTTTGCAAAACGAACTGCACAGTGGAGGTAAGTATGATATGTTTGTTATTTTAAAAAAAATTAGGGTTTACATCTTCTTTAACCCGGGACACCTCACACTGCATTGGTGAGAACCCCTGAGTGCTACAACGTCTCTGCAACTGTCCCCCTTAAAGGGACCACAACTCAAATATTGGGGACTGTACCTGCCATCCAGGACACATTCCTGGAGTCCTGTACACCCCTTAACACTGTGTGGTCTTGGTCATGCCATCTGATCTGGAGCCAGTGGGCATGTGTCTGCTGTGAGAGTGCAAATAATTTGACTCAACCCTCTGCACACTGCTACATTACCTTACACATTTCTGTCTCTCATAGTGGTCACATGATTGGGAGCCTACTCTGCTGATTCCCGATCAGAAGCCTTGACCTAGAGCAGTTCGGCCAATGTGCTGTGAGTGTGCTCTCAACACACAACCTCCAGCCACCATGAACGTGTATGAAACCTCTTGCCATATACACTATATAGGACAATTTTGGACAATTTCATACTCCCAAATTTGTGTGAGCAGTGTGGCGATGGCCCCTTCCTGTTCCAACATGACTGCGCACCAGTGCGCAAAGCAAGGTAAATAAAGATATGGATGAGCAAGTTTGGGGTGGAGGAACTTGACTGACCTGTACAGAGTCCTGATCTCAACCCGATAGAACACCTTTGGGATAAATTTGAGCGGAGACTACAAGCCAGGCCTCCTTGTCCAACATCAGTACCTGACCTCACAAATGCCCTTCTGGTCAAACATTCCCATAGACACACTCCTAAACCTTGTGGACAGCCTTCCCAGAAAAGTTGAAGCTGTTATAGCAGCAAAGGGTGTGCTAACTCAATATTGAACCCTACGGACTAAGACTGATGCCTCGTACACATGATCGGTTTTCCCCACGGGAAAACTGCCATGTTTGCTTTTGGTCGGGAAAACTGGCCATGTGTATGCTCCATAGCAGTTTTCCCGACAGGAAAACTGGGAGCAAAAAAATGAGAACTTGTTCTCTTTTTTCTCTGCGTTTTTTTGCTCTGCAGTTTTCCTATGGGAAACACTGCAGTGGAGCATACGCACGGCCGGTTTTCCCGACCAAAGCTGTCATGGCAGTTTTCCTGATGTGTACCTGGCGAAAAGCAACCGAGCAGGTTCTCGGTTTTCCCGGCGGACTTTTGACCGCCGGGAAAACCGATCGTGTGTACGAGGCATGATATGCCATTAAAGTTCTTATGTGTGTAAAGGCAGGTGTCCCAATACTTTTGGGAATATAGTGTATGTAGTCGGCAATAGGTTAAAGTAATAATAAAGGGTCAATAAAGAAAAAATTAAATAACAAACATGTTATCCAGCCTTGATCCTGCTTTTCTCTGGTCCCCTGCTGGTGCTCCTGCATCCCCCCCCCACCCTCCCCTAGAAAGATGTTTGCTAGGGAGGGTACACATGTGGCTCCAAAGCTCCCCTAACTGCATCCATAGACACAGATAGCAGGGCTTTAAACCCCACCCCCACCCATGTTCCCTCCTCACTGGCTGTCTCTGAGCCAATGAAGAAGCAGAGAGCCGGGACAGCAGCTGTTCTCGTGCACATTGCTGGATCAGGATTGGGCTCCGGTAAGTATTAGGGAGTACAGAGCTCCATAGTGAAAGTTTTTTACCTTCATGCATTTTACCTTTCAGCCTTTACAACCATTTTAACTAATCTCACCCAGTAAACTGAAGCATTGTTAATTTCTACAAACTGCTATCACCACTGCTTATTGCACCGTTTCACAAAATCTAATTTTTAAGGAAGGTTTGTTCATAATCTATTGTGAAACTTTGCTCTGTGTAGAAGCTTCCTGTAATAAAGACTGTCCACTACCGTTCTCTCACCTTGTGCAGGGTGACTGGTCTAGTCTCCGCCCCCTCCTGTAGCTTTCTGGGCGCAACCTGTAGTGGGTGGGGCCTGCTGGGCCCATTCAGCAGCTCCGCTCTCTGCACATGCTATGTACAGCACAGTGATGATGTCATTGCTACTTTTTAGGGCTGTTACTGATCAAAAATTTTCTGTTCGATTAATTGTTTTGTTTTTTTATCGATTAATCAACTAATTTCGATTAATTATAACGCACATACAGATCCAACTACTTTTAGCTGATCTCCTTGCAGGCTGATTCCCAGTGCAGCTGCCAACCACTGGAAAAATGGATAGCAGGATACAAAAAATACACAAAGGCAGCGCTCGTTGGGAATAGCATTAAAACTTGTATAGTCTTCAAGTAGGTAACAAAATAAATATTGCACTGGAGATAAAAATCAATGTAGCTACATAAACTGTAAAAATGGTGCGAGTAATACCAAACGGTAGCAAAACAGTCATAAAAACATGTAGCTAAGTATGATACTGGTATAAAAATGTGTACAACGATACCACTGCTGAATCCAGATGAGGAGAGGTTAACATCAGTCCATCGGCATTTAGATGTCCCATGAAGGGAACTATCACAACTCCCAGTGGATGGTTGTAGAATCCCAGGTTGATAGAGGGAAGTGATAGAGGGAAGTTTAACAGCCCTTGCGTGTGGCAGATAGTAAGGTCCCGCCGGCATGCAGATATGAAGGCACAGCAAAGGAGCCCTTCAGATGGACAGGGCAAGCCCGTCCGTGACGTTACTGGATCTCCGACAGAACTCCCTGAAGGCCCAGAAGCCGGAGGAGAGGTGAGTACAAATCAAAAGAATTTTAATCGATCAAAAAATTAAAGATTAATCGATTAATTAAAAGTTAATTTGCACAGCCCTACTACTTTTACAAGGTAATACCCGAGTTTGCATAGGCATTCAGTGCACACAAAATGGATTTATATCCCTTGTATCTATTAAGGTATATATATATAAATAAATAAATAAAAGTGCTTGTGCACCGAGTTCAGCTTTAAGCTCAACATTATAACATCCCTGAAAAATAATCAAAATTCCGGCATTTATGAAAGGGACAAGACCGCCTTTGTATATGAATCCGTTAACATTTTTCAGACCTGCCAAAATATAAAAAAGTGCACACTACACCTATTATAAAGCTGAAACAAAATGCCCACCAGAAAGCTCCAAATGCTACAAAGGATAAAGCTATACAGCTAATGAATAAAACATTCTGTGCTCAGTATGCTTAAACAACAAATATTTGCCAGTTCCTTCTTGATCTTGTAAGTGGATCCAGACTGTCTTTTGACACTTTCCAATTTCTGACAGTCTCAGCGCCTCGGGAGCTGGAAGAAAATAACCGTTTTTATACCCAGTTCAATCAATACTTATAAAAGGCTCGATAACCCCCAGCCCCATAATCATCACCACCGGCATCAACATATCTGAGACAACCTCAAGGTCACAAATAGATACAATCCAAGCTTGGAAAATTGAACTACCCAAATGACTGGAGTTAGAAAATTATTTCCAATACCACTTAATGAGTGTATTGATCGGACATTTAATACAAAATGATCATGGACAAGGACAATAGATGCAGGGGACTGGATAATAGAGATAACGTGGATGTCCTTTAAGTGTATGTGCTAATTCTGTAAAAAAAAATCATTATTAGCACTTCTAACACCTGCCCTAAGTCCCCAACATATCGTAAAGAGTTAAGCCTCGTACACACGACCGAGGAACTCGACGGGCGAAACACATCGTTTTCCTCGTCGAGTTCCTTGTTAGGCTGTCGAGAAACTCGACAAGGCAAGTTTCTCCATTCCCGTCGAGGAAATAGAGAACTTGCTCTTCTTTTGGCTCGTCGAGTTTCTCGACAGTTTCCTCGACGAAAATGTACAAACGATAAAAATATCTCCCAGCAAGTTTCGTGTGTACGAGGCCTAACTCAACTTTAATAGAAAAAAAATACAGCAAATATAAAAAAAAGATATAGGGCCAGATTCACGTAGATTCCGGCGTAGCGTAGCGTAAGCTATTTACACTACGCCGCCGCAACTTACTGGAGCAAGTGCCGTATTCTCAAAGCACTTGCTCCGTAATTTGCGGCGGCGTGGTGTAAATGGCCCGGCGTATCCCCGTGTAATTCAAAGAGGGCGGCTTGTATTTAAATTAAGTGCGCCCCCGTGCCGAACGAACTGCGCATGCGCCGGCCTTAAACGTAGCCCAGTGCGCATGCTCCGTAGTACGCCGCAAATACATTGGTTTCGACGTGAACGTAATTAACGCACAGCCCTATTCGCGACGAGTTACGTAAACGACAGAAAAACCCGACGCTGTCCCGACAGCCATACTTAACATGGCATACGGCGGACCGACGTAAGGCTACCCCTCATATAGCAGGGGTTACCCCTATTTTGTAAATGCTATAACTTTTGCGCAAACCAATCAATAAACGCTTATTGTGATTTTTTTTTACCAAAAATATGTAGAAGAATACGTATCAGCCTAAACTGAGAAAACATTTTTTTTATATATTTTTTTATATTTATTATAGCAAAAAGTAAAAAATATTGCTTTTTTAAAAATAAATAAAAAACGCAGAGGTGATCAAATTCCACCAAAAGAAAGCTCTATTTCTGGGGAAAAAAATACTTCAATTTTGTTTGGGAGCACGACCGCACAATTGAAGGTTCTTTCTCTTTTATAACAGGGCCAACCAATCACATTTGCTCTGCCCTCTCAAGACCATTTATACAATTTTAATCTGTGACATTTGTTATTTAGTACCATAATGATCCATACATCTTGTGAGAAGAATCTTTGAATCTGCTACCTATTTAAAAATAACGTGAATAGTTATTTAGTTATTTGGTGCCAGTTCTGCCAATGAAAAAAGTTTCATCAGACAGGTAACAGAACAGGTAAGCATAAATACTGTTCTGTTCTTCACTAGGTATTGCTGATGGAAATTCCTTAAGCCACTGTTGCCCCCCCCCCCCCCCCCAAAAAAAAAAAAGGCAGTTCTCTGCAATAGAAAAGATTGCTTTAACCGCAGACTGCATTTACTGCAGCCGCTCTGCGCCAGATCACGTACCTAGTATGTGATCTAACACTTCTGGATCTGGGACATATTTTTTTTGCACTAATCACTCTATTAGTGTCATTGGTCCCCAAAATGTGACAAAAGTGTCAGTTAGGCGTCCTATTTGCCCACCGCCATTACTATAAAAAAAATAAAATAAAAAATATCCCATAGTCTGTAGACCCTATAACTGTTGTGCAAACCAATCAATATACACTTATGAGTATTTTTTTTTAATCAAAAACATGTACCAGAATACATATTGGCCTAACTTGATGAAGAAATTAGATTTTTTTTTTTTATTATTGGATCTTCATTATCAATTGTAACTAGATTTAAACACTGTCCTAAAAAAAAGGGTTAAAGGTGTAGAGCCTGGGCTGCTTGCATTGTATGTTATTGAGGACAGATTTGGGACAGGCTCACTCTAACATTGTTCAAAAAACCTTGCAGTTAGCCATGACACCTCATCCTGAGAAATATCTAAAAAGGGTATTTTTTTTATTTTTTATTTAAGGCACGCTGTGTGAATTTGAACACATTACAAACATATAGGGGGTTATTTACAAAAGACAAATCCACTTTGCACTACAAGTGCAAACTACAAGTGCAGAGTGCACTTGAAATTGCACTGAAAGTGCACTTGGAAGTGCAGTCGCTGTAAATCTGAATCTGGGGTAGCTCTGAAATGAGGAGAAGCTCTGCTGATGTTATTATCCAATCATGTGCAAGCTAAAATGTTATTTTTTATTTTCATTGCATGTCCTCCTCGGATCTACAGCGACTGCACTTCCAAGTGCACTTTCAGTACAATTTCAAGTGTGGTTTGCACTTGTAGTTTGCACTTGTAAAGTGGATTTGCCTTTCGTAAATAACCCCCATAGTGTGGTTTTTCTCAAATTTGACTGCAAAAGTAAAAATATGCTTTAAGGCAGCTCTTTTTAAGTTGCCCTAAATGACCCTTAATGCGCAAAGTGGCAGAGTCTTTTTATTATTTGAATATTTTTTTAAGTATCGCTGTTTTATATGGCATTTTGATATGGTATACTTTGTTTTAAATACGTTTTATAGGTTCCAATCTATGTTTAAAAACAGCAAAACGCACGCTAAAACACAGTAAAAATACTGCAATTTCTATAGACCCTAAACCAGAACATTTTTATAACACTACAGGGCGAATCACATTTTAGAGTCACTGCACCTTACACATAGGAACATGTTTCTAAAGTCACGTACATTTGCTATACTATATTCTCTGCGCGCTTACTAACACGTGCTAGCCATGATCTCAGTACTTATAATGTGGCCAATGGGCTGCCAGGGAGCATATAAAACATGGAAGAGGCATTTTTTGGGGTAAAACTGCAGTATATCTGCTTTGATGAAAAAAAATCAATAATATTAATCTTGAAACCTTAGTTAGGCTAAATGTTTTAAAATGTAAAATAAAGAACTATTAAAAAAAAAAAAGAGAGAGAAAATAGGAGGAAAGAATAAAAGGGAGCTATGTGCCCGGCTCATGTGGCCCTCACTTTATTGGTCAGATGTGGAAATGCAGATTGTCTACTAATTGGCAGCATGTAAATACCGTCATGACTTTAACAAGCCTCTCACTGTATAACAAGCACCTTCAAAATACCTTCAATCTTACTTTCAAAATTCAGGAGACCTGACGTAAACTGAGACACAACAACAATCCCCAAGGAAGGTAATATTAAAGGCAATACTAATTCTTTATATTAACAATGCTTTCCAGATGCGAACCTGAAAAATAAAGCATGCAGAAAATATCTAATGAACTTATACGCAATACTTGAATATTAATGAGCTCTCAGCTCTGTGAATAACCCATAGAAAAGCAGGACGTCTATTCTTTCGCTACCGAGGAAAACAAAATACTAAACATAATAGGAGCACTTGGTATGTAGATTGCCCCAGAGATGAGTCATGTGCTGAACAGTCTATTATTCTGGTTTACAGTGAAAAACATTGTTGCTTTTCTTCTCTTTTATAAGATGGTTAATTTACAGTTCACTGAAGTTCACCGATTTTCTTATACGAATTTTAGATGTCTTGAAAATATACTATTACTAATTTGTAGCCATTTGGTCATGTGAGCTCATATAAAGGGCAACATCATAATTTAGACTAGTTGATCCTCCCATTTAGCAGCAATTTTGTGTCTGAAATACCCAAACTGTTGGTTATGAGAACAGCACTGGAGAAACACTAAAGTCATTATTTCAGCCATTCTATACCTCTTTATGTATTTACCACAGCAAGTATTTATTAATGGAAATCTATGGTCACTGAATACACTTTCTTTTAACATCAGCATTGTAATAGCAATTCAAATGTAGCGACCCCTAGTGTGCATAGCTAGGTAAATGTAGTTTGGCTCACAAGTAGCTAAAGCGAGCGTGTCTGTAGGGTTCAAGCTCAGGTCAGATAGCCGTTGTCTCCCCTGGTTCTAGACGTTTCCAGAAACTTCTAGAAGTTAGTGGGTGGAGGTACAGGGGTGGAAATCTGAATAATTATGGGAGTTTGACCAATCCCCAGGTGTGAGGTCTGGCAGGGTGCCCATAAATATTGAAGAGCCTGGCCAGTTGGGTGTTGCTGGTTTGAGTTTGCTGTGTTTAGTCGTGGATCATGAGGCCTGGAGGGGTCTCTGGGGCTGGGGGCTCTGCCTCTAGGCAGGAGCTGAGGACAGAAGGAAGTGAGCAGTTTGACCAGAGGGAACTTCACCACCCCTCAGTCTCAACCAGGAGACACCCTGCATTTCAAAGGAGGACCCTGTATAGTAGGAGGCCTGATTGATTGATTGATTTAATAGATTTATAATGCGCCAAATACTGACCCGTCAGGGCAGTGTCTAAGCGCAGAAGACATAACTGTAAATTAATAAATCAAGTCAGGGAGGGAAAGGAATAGAAGGAAAAGAAAAAAGGAGAGCAAAAAAATAAAAAACAGATCACCAGGGAACAAAAGGGAGAACTAACATGACTCTGCCTGCTTTTCCTGAAAAAAAAAAAAGTTTTTAGCCTTTTACGAAAGGACATAATAGAGGGGAGAGACCGAATGCAAACAGGGAGACTATTCCATAGAGCCGCTGCCCTCACAGAAAAGCGTCTGCCCCCAAAGGTAAGCAAACGGGCAGATGGGCAAGTGACAAGACCAGCTGTTAGTGATCTAAGTGCTCGTGCAGGAGCATATCGCGTTATCAAGGAGTTCAGATATTGCGTGCCCGTCCCATGATAAGCGCGATAGGCAAGACAAAGAGCCTTAAACTCAACACGATCTACCACAGTGAGCCAGTGCAGTGATCGCAGGGTAGGGGTAATATGCTCCCGCCTATTTAGGCCTGGGATTAGTCTAGCGGCCTGGTTCTGGACGAGCTGGATTTTCCTCAGCCACTTTAGAGGCATACCCAAATACACAATGTTGTTAAAGTCAATTCGGGAGTTGACGAGAGATTGAACCAAGACTTTCCGGTGGTACTGAGAAAACAGATTCTTGACCTTTCTCAGACACCTGATGTAATACAGTGCGTTGCGGATACATTGATTGACTTGGGGTATCCAATTCAGATTACAGTCAAAGATTGTCCCCAGGACGCGGACTTGATTCACTGGAACAGGACACGGCCCGAGGCTCGTAGGCCATTTTCCCAGAAAGACAGCTGGATCAATACGTCCAGAGATGAGAATTTCTGTCTTTTTAGCATTTAGACTAAGGGAATTGTGATCCATCCACTGTTTGATGTCTAATAGACAGGAAGCAAGCTGCAGACCAGGAGCAGGGTTGGATAGGCTGTCGACGACCAACTGGACATCGTCTGCATACAACCGATTAAACACTGCATGGGTGTCCAGCAGACTCGCAAGCGGCCGAAGATACACATTAAACAGCCATGGCGACAGGGCCGAGCCCTGAGGCACCCCACAACTCAGGGTGCTGATGGCAGATAGGAAAAGACCGGTTTTAACCTAAAAGGTTCTGTGGGTGAGAAAGTCTGAAAGCCAGTGTGAAGCAGAGCTGGTAATGTGAAACTCGTCCCGAAGCCTGGCAATCAACATAGCGTGGTCCACTGTGTCAAAGGCCGCGGAGAGGTCAAGGAGCACCAAGGCAGCCGCTCCCCCCGCGTCCCTGACTCCGAGCAGCTTCTCTCTGGTAGAAAGGACCGTGAGCTCAATCCCACGGCCTGGACGGAAACCGCACTGCGAGTCGTGAAACAGACTCGTCTCCGAGTACGATTGAAGTTGGAGAAAAATTTTGTATTCCACCAGTTTGGCCAGGAAACCTATAGCAGAAATGGGTCTGTAGTTAGAAAGACAGCCAGGGTCCAAGTTGGGCTTTTTTAAAATAGGTGTAATAATAGCATGTTTCCAGCGGGCCGGAAACACGCCATGAGTTAGGGAAAGATTGACAAGTATCAGGAGGTCGTTCACAACCAGCTCTGCATTCTTCTTTAAGAGCCAGGCTGGACAGATGTCACCATGGAAGTAGGAGGCCTTAATTTTTGCCATAGATTTCAGAAGATGTTCCCGGCTGACCTTACTAAAGGACGACTGAACAGCCTGAACAGCAATCTCCCTCAAAAAACATAAGAACAAGCCTAAGGACTGTTTTCTGTCTGTGGATGCAAGCTTAAAAATGCATGTTGCCTAGCTGTGCAGGATTAGTGGGACCCAACTCCTAGCAGCCCTTTAGGGGATAGTGCTACACAAACAATAGTTATATTTGACAATCCAGTATGGTAAAATCTCATTTTATGTTTTCATGTACTACATGTCTGCTGACCATCTCTTTCCATAACTTTTTGGATTCTCTGCATGCTTTGCAGCTTCTCATTTGCTGTTTACATTCAATTCCTAAGAACCACATATCCCATGGTATCTTGCTGCCTGCAAGGAGAGATTCCTGTAGGCTCTACCTACTCCTCCTCTCAGCTCCTCTTTAGTTCAGTAGGTAGGCTCTGTGAAATGTGTGACACAGCAGTGCCTATTAACAAGCCACAGTGAAATTCAAGGAAATAAATGTGTGGGGATCTTCACAAGCAAGTTTACAGACTTTAAGATTTTTCAGACTAACAGGATTAAATTAAAAATAATTGAAATTCAATGTTGAAATTAATTTAACATTTTGACTATAGATACACTTTAACAAAGCTATAAAGGACATCTAAATAACGTAATCTACTATAACCCCAGCTGTCTAAGCTTAGCACCTTCCCGCCTGGTCCATTGTAATACGACGGCCATGTGTGAGTCCTATTATCCTGGGAAGATGTCATGTGACAGGATTGTGCCTCACATTCATTCCCACGGGCCGTGCTCTGGCACGATCTGTCACCTGTTGTATCTACAGGAAAATAGTGTATGAAAAAAAATACTGATCACCTCCCCAAAGTAGAGCAGTGTTATTATGGTAACACTGTATTGCTTTGGTCACTGTATGTAAAAAAAAAAAATAACTAAAAGACAAAAAGTACCAAAAAAAAAAAATATATATATATATATATATATATATATATATATATATATATATATATATATATATATATATATATATATATATATATATATATATATATTTATATTTATATATATATATATATATATATATATATATATATATGATAATGCTGTACTGCACTGGTGACAGTATGTAAAACATTTTTTTTAAATTGTAAAAAAAAAAATGTTTTATTTTCTAAAAAATGTGACAAAAAATTACAACTTTAAAATACTCGCCATGGCTCTTATCAAACACCTCAGACTGTCTACTTTGCAAAAAGGGGTAATTTTTGGGATATTTGTACTGTCCTGGCATTTTCAGGTCTCAAGAAATGAGTCAATACATCAGGATTGACCAATTTTCATATATATATACCATGGTTTGTGGGCTCTATAATTTCCCTACAGACTAAATAATATACACTGATTTGGGTTATTTTCACCAAAGAAATGCAGCAGTATACATTTTGGCCTAATTTTAGGAAGAAAGATTATTTATTTAAAAAATGTTGTAACAGAAACAAAGACAAATGCGGTTTATTTTCAATACTTTTGATCTTTTTTTTCGATTATTTAGCAAAAATAAAAAAACCCAGGGATGATTAAATACCACAAAAAATCTCTATTTTTGTGGAAAAAATTAAGATAAACATTTCATATGGGTACAGTGTTGCATGACTGTGCAATTGTCATTCAAAGTTTGGCAGAGCTAAAAGGTAACATGCACACTTGCACAGAAGAAATGATTGGCTGGGAGGGTTTGAGTTCCAGTGGGCCTCACAGGTTATGGGTATAAGGTTCGGAGGGAAGAGGCTGGGGGGACTGGAGTGGGTGGTTACTTAAATGATAGTTACATAAAAGTATTGTTATCCTTTACATTTGGGTCTGCTTGTTTACATGTCCCATCTGAGTATAGGTTTGTTTTAATGCTTTTAATAGTCCTATTAAAATTAACTACAATCATCCCACAGGTGGCAGCCATATGCTTATGCACAAAATAACTGGTGACAACTTAGCAGTTTGTGAAATCACCAAGTGACTTACACATCTGCTTCAGGATTACATTTCCCAGTATTAGCATCACATTTAATATTTATATGTGCCAGTTTCATTGTTAAATAACTTAAAAGAAATACGTTCACTTTTAATGCTCAGTATGAAAAATGTTGCCATATGCAGAAAATGAAGCAAACTAGAGTGGCTGTCTCACATTTCTAAGGGTCGCACCATAATGTATGAAAATATATTATTGATAGACATTACAGCATTTTATTATGGCACAGAATTGCAGCAACATCTATAAATTGTATACATTTCACCCATTATTTAAAGAGTAACTCCACGTTTGTTTAGAAAAAAACACTCTGGGTGCTCAATGTACATTGCAAGGATTTTAACAGTAGTTATAAAAGCTTTTATACTTACCTGTGGTCACTTAGCTCTTCTTTAGTGGTCTACCACCGGTGCTGTCCTTTTCTCCATGTTCCCCCAAAGCAAGCTTTGTGTTATGGGGGTACCTGTTCGTGCACACTCCTGAGCCAGGCTGTGGCTCCGATGGCTACAGATGGGGAGCGAGACCAGCGCTTTTGCAGATGGGGATAATGCTGGATCGAGAGGGGATTTGAGTATGTGTTTGGGGAGGGGCAACAAGTAGCAAGATTTTTTTTTTACCTAAATGCAGGGAATGCATTAAGACCGGGGTGTCAAACTCAATTTCATTGTGGGCCGCATCAGCATTATGATTGCCCTCAAACACCCCACCATCAGAAGTTGAGTCCCCCACTCTCCCTTACATTACAGTGCACCCCCCTTACCTTACGCTGCTGCTGGAAAGAAGCTGGATGCATTGCTTGAAAGCAGAAAGTACAGGGTCTAGAGAAGGACCAGAGGTGTGCTGGAGCTCTCCTGCAGGAGAGGTGCAAGGGCCACATGAAATGGCATGGAGGGCCGGATGCGGGCCACGGGTGTTAGTGTTTGACACCTGTGCATTAAGGTAACAAATGGTGTGACTTTTGAACCACTTCAACAAACTTTGCTGCAGATTTATATCTGTTTCTGATTTGAGGGGGTAGCTCTTTCTTTGATGTCAATGTGCAAAGTGAATATGAATGGGAGTGACTTTTCCATTATCAATCAGCTGACACACTTGCAATGTTCTAAGGCAACATTTGTATGGATGGTTTGCCCCAGTGTGAATGGCAGTCTCAGGAATCTACTGATTCCTGCTGCTGCAATTAGAGGTTAGCTGCGGTTGCCGAGCCTGTACACTTCAATGACAGGTTGTCAGTGGCTGCAGCCATTCATGGCCATTCACCCAGCAGCAATCATCTGTGGTGATTGCAGCTGGATGTACTTTGTGTGCGTCCAGCAGCAATCACCACAGGCAAACCCTGACTGCACGAATAGCCAAGAATAACTGCGACCGCTGACAACCTGTCATTGAAGTATATGGTCTTGGTGACCACAGTTAGCCATTCAACGTAGCAGCATGAATCAGTGGATTCCTGCCACTGCCATTCACACAGGGGAAACTAGGTTCCAGATACCATAGCAGATCACTTACATACTCTCCAAATCAAAGTCCAACTTCACAGTGTCAGAACTTTTAAGCCAACCCGGCAACACTGTAAGCACATTCACAAATGTCAATGTGTTCTCTAAGTGAGTCACCAGGCTGTACGAATAATCAGCCTTCTTCCTGACATTCTCCAGCAAGGGGCCTCCCCTGGATCTTCTCCTTGGCAAGGCTTCCTCTACACCAGGTAGGACCACTTCAGAACACGTTATGCCTCAAACAAGGCTATAAGACCTAAAAGCAGAACTCCATCCATTGGCACCTCCCCAGACCGCAGCCCAGGGGAAGAGAAGGAGCACATGGCTTGTCCCAAATATTTATATTATCCCCCAGTATGCACTAGTGGCCTAAACCTCTTACTAGATTGGCTGGAGGAAATACAAATATTCATAATCTCAAACTTGTTTATGAAAACTTATACTATGGCCAGTGAGTAGGTCAGTTATTAGACGGGGAACCCTTATATAGGTGGGCAGTGCGAGATGACCCACTTACATAAGTTCTCAGTAGGAGAAAGTGAACCTTTACATTAGTGGTCAGTGAGAGAAGGGGAACCCTTACATTAGTGGTCATTGGGAGAAGGGGAACCCTTACATTAGTGGTCATTGGGAGAAGGGGAACCCTTACATTAGTGGTCATTGGGAGAAGGGGAACCCTTACATTAGTGATCATTGGGATAAGGGGAACCCTTACATTAGTGGGCAGTAGGAAAGGGCCCCCTTATATAATTGGTCATTGTGAGGAGGGCCCCTTACATGAGTGGTTAGTAGGAGAAGGGGAACCCTTACATTAGTGGGAAAAGAGTCCCCTTTGAATTGGTGGCCAGTCGGAAAAAAAAGGCCCCTTACATTGCTGGTTAGTGGTAAAATAATAACTTTATGCATGTTAATATTAGTTAATATAATTTGTAAGCAAACTGAATTTTACCAAGAATTCTTTAATTTTTCTAAAAGAACAATTAAGAAAGTTAAGATTTTTGAGTACTATGATGTTTAAGAAGAGAAAAACTATAAGCAGTAATATAAGTGTAATCATATTTAAGTGTCATCTGGAAAGTACTTTTATGAAATTTTCTAGAAAAAAAAACATAGCTTTTCAAAAGAAAATCAAAAGGGAATTTGTGTGTTATTTTAGGTTGCCATGGACAAAATGCAGATTTAATGTGTGATAAGGCATGTTGAAGTGGAAAGTCTACTGCAGCAGCTGCTGGAGAATGAGATCCAGAAAGTGGTAATCATTAGGGACTCACAGCTTTTAATGAAACAGATGTAGTAGGAAAAATGTATTGCACTGTACTAAAAAACCTACTCACTGTATAAAAGTATTATTTTTCAATGCAATGTTAGCATTGGCAGTTTCCTCCTGTGGGCGTCTCAGCAATTGCTTGCAATGACTGCAGCAGATCCCGTGGGAAGATTCCTCTGTGTAATTTCTGATAAATTCAATGGTTAACTATGTAATTCATTGTTATTTTCTGGCACGTGTTTAATAAAAAATGCTAGTGTGTTAAAATCATCCAGTGTTTAAATGTTATTCCAAGTCTTTTTCACGTAGGGATGTTTTAGCAACCCTAACGCGAACCTGGTCTTTGTCCACAAAAGGCAAAGCAGTAGGTTCACTTTATTTTAGCCCTCTCCCAGCAGCATGTACCTACCTTTGTTTAACTCTCCTGCTACTCAGGGTAACCACCAGGAGTGAAGAAAAGCCCTATATTTACTACAAAGTCATAGCTTAGACAGGGTCTTGGACTCCCCATTTGTTAACACTGATTGGATGGGCCAAACACTGTCACATGAGTCACAATTTTCTCTACCGTGGGGATCGAAAGTTTGGGCACCCCAGGTAAACATTTGTATTAATGTGCATAACGAAGCCAAGGAAAGATGGAAAAATCTCCAAAAGGCATCAAATTACAGATTAGACATTCTTATAATATGTCAACAAAAAGTTAGATTTTATTTCCATCATTTACACTTTCAAAATTACAGAAAACAAAAAAATGGCGTCTGCAAAAGTTTGGGCACCCTGCAGAGTTAATATCTTGTACTGCCCCCTTTGGCATGTATCACAGCTTGTAAACACGTTTTGTAGCCAGCCAAGAGTCTTTCAATTCTTGTTTGAGGTATCTTTGCCCATTCTTCCTTACAAAAGTCTTCCAGTTCTTTGAGATTTCTGGGCTGTCTGTCACGCACTGCTCTTTTAAGATCTATCCATAGATTTTCAATTATGTTGAGGTCAGGAGATTGTAAAGGCCATGGCAAAACCTTCAGTTTACGCCTCTTGATGTAATCCAGGGGTCTCCAAACTGCGGCCCGAGGGCCAGATGTGGCCCTTTGGTAGCCTTTATCCGGCCCTTGGGGCACTATTCCTCCCACTGATATAAGGAACTATCACTCCCACTGACACCAAAAATGGGGCATTATTTATTCTATGGATACCAATGATGGGATACTATTCCTCCTACTAATAGGGGCACCACTCCTCTACTATTGACCACCAACCCTGAGGCCATATATGTTCTCACTGATGATGGGCCTGACATTTTCTGCCCCTGTTGGCCACAATCCGGCCCCCCTCAAGTCTGAAGGAAAATAAACTGGCCCTTTGTTTGAAAACGTTTGGAGACCCCTGATGTAATCCCCCGTGGATTTTGAGGTGTGTTTAGGATCATTATCCATTTGTAGAAGCCATCCTTTCTTTAACTTCAGCTTTTTCACAGATGGCATCAAGTTACCATCCAAAATTTGCTGAAATTGTATTGAATACATTTTTCCTTCTATTCGTGAAATGTTCCCTGTGCCACTGGCTGCAATACAACCCCAAAGCATGATTGATCCACCCCCATGCTTAACAGTTGGACAGAGGTTCTTTTCGTTAAATTCTGTGCCCTTTCTTCTCCAAACTTACCTTTGCTCATTCTGGCCAAAAAGTTATATTTTAACCTCATCAGTCCACAGAACTTGTTTCCAAAATGCATCAGGCTTGTCTATATGTTCATTTGCAAAGTTCAAACGCTGATTTTTGTGGTGAGGACATAGAAGAGGTTTTCTTCTGATGACTCTTCCATGAAGACCATATTTGTACAAGTATCTCTTTATAGTGGAATAGTGTACCACAACTCCAGTGTCTGCCAGATCTTTCTGGAGGGATCGTGCAGTCAAACACGTGGGTTTTGAATTGCTTTTCTCACAGTCCTGCGAGCTGTTCTGTCTGATATTTTTCTTGGTCTTCTAGATCTTGCTTTAACTTCCACTGTTCCTGATGACTATCATTTCTTAATTACATTCCGAACAGAGGATATTGACATCTGAAAATGCTTTGCTATCTTCTTATAGCCTTCTCCAGCTTTGTGAGCGTCAACTATTTTTAGTTTCAGTTTTCTAGACAACTGCTTAGGCGAACCCATGGTGCTGATTGTTGGGGCAAGGTCAGATGGGCATTTAAAACCTTTGAGATTGACATCACCTGGTCTTCCCAGACGATGATTGAGAACAATCCATGACACTGGCAGGTCTCAGCTTTGCAAAGGGGGCAGTGCATGCTATAAATTCTGCAGGGTGCCCAAACTTTTGCAGACGCCATTTTTTTGTTTTCTGTAATTTTGAAAGTGTAAATGATGGAAATAAAATCTAACTTTTTTTGACATATTAAGAATGTCTAATCTGTAATTTGATGCCTTTTGGAGATTTTTCCATCTTTCCTTGGCTTTGTTATGCACATTAATACACATTTTTACCTGGGGTGCCCAAACTTTCAATCCCCACTGTATATCCAGAAGCACAAGGTATTTCCACCAGCTCCTGGTGCTGAACAGAGATGTGGGGAGCAAAGAAAAAGTAAGTATAGCCTGTTGAATTTGCTTCTAGCCCCCAGAGCATTAAAAAAAGAACATACCAGATACCTACAGAAGTCTATACTGTCCAGTATTTCCAAGGTGGACACAGTTATCCATCTACCTGCCAAGTTTGAAATCCATAAAAAATTATGGTCAGTCCAGCCTATATATACTGTATACTGTATATATAGGCCAGTGGACAGTGTCAGTATAGCAGTGGGCATGTCAGTAGAGCAGTGGACGTTTCAGTAGGGCAGAGGACGGTGTTAGTAGAGTAGTGGATGAAAGAAGTCTCATCAACCCTTTCTTTGATAATATATTTGACTATAGATCACGCTAGATATTTAACATTGTCACACCATTAGTCCATCAATCAAAAAAAAACAGACAAATTAATGTACAAGTCCCGTAGTGTTATTTAGGAAAATAAAGTGCTCATGAAGTTAAATAAAAGACAGGTGCTCAACTCAGGTGCCCCACGTGGATGTGCACTCACGCTGGATGTGGACCACCTATCTCTAGTGTGGTCACTTGCACTTATTGTAGAATCCACCCCTGGATGATGCTTTTAAAGGAAGCCTTCTCAATGGGCTAGTGCCTGGTCCTGGATCTCTTAGGCCCCGTACACACGACCAAACATGTATGCTGAAACTGGTCCGCGGGCCAGTTTCAGCATACATGTTCGGTCGTGTGTAGGCGCGAGCGGGCCGAATTCCAGCAAACATTTGCCCGCCGGACGTGTTTTAAAACCGTCCGCTGGAATCCTGCCCGCTCGGACATGTACGGTCGTCAGTACAGACCTACCGTACATGTCCGAGCGCCCACCGTCCCTCGCATGCGTCGAATGACTTTGACGCATGCGTGGAAGCCTTTAAATGGCAGGCCCGCCCACGTCGCTGCGGCGACGACGCGGACACGCCCCGCGTAGTGTTTACGCGCAGACTTCTGTAAGATGGTTAGTACAACCATCGTACAGAAGCCCTCTGGCAGGCATGTACGGTGAAAACGGTCCGACGGACCGCTTTCATCGTACATGTTTGCTCGTGTGTACCGGGCCTTATCATTAGTGTGGTCATTTGTACTTTTTGGGGAACCCACCCCCCACCTGGGTGATGCCTTTGATGGTAACCTTCTCAGTGGGGTAGTCCCTGGACCTCCTATCTCTAGTGTGGTCACTTGTACTTATTGGGGGATCCACTCCAGGATATCATCTTTAGTGATGGGCACCTCAATGGGTTACTCCTCAAATAAGGATGCGGAAAGAATCAGTGGAGGGATACCACATAGTGTAAAACCGTAGGATTTAGTTCCAAGTAAATACAAAACATGGCATGACCTGGCACCCAGTATATGCAGCATATGTACAACGGAATCACTTCGGCCGGCGTGTAGTGAATACCACAATTCACGGCATGATGTAGCCTTTTCTTTAGTCTCTCTCTTGTCCCCCAAGAACAAAGTGCATGTAGCAATTTGCCCAGTTTTTCTAGGTGGTCTGGCTACTGAGCTAACATGGTTGACATCACAACCCCTTTCCCTACTGCTGTTCGACTACACAGATTTTGCAGAGATGAATACCTAATGAGTTTGAATTGCCAGTGATTTTGTCCGCACCAAATTGCCTGCACTGCCAGTACCTCTGACATTTGTCTAACACAGGCATACTGGCATGCTTAAAATATTCTAAAGAATAACTACAAATTAAAATATTAGGGAGATTGCTTGCTATTTCACAGCAATTATGTACATAGTTACGACCATTATTTGAAATTAGAATATTTTTTTTATGTCCTTATATTCTGTAACTTTTTACTATAAACCAGAGGCTTTTTTATTTTCAATGTAAAATGTTCAGGCAGTGATGTAATGTACTGAAAGTTCACTGATGCGTAATTCACATTATTTCAATTGCAGCAAAGGGCTTCACATGATACAGTGACTGCAAGATCTCTGCAGACCTATCCAGAGGCTGTTTTTCTAGTTATCGCCCTTCAACATTATATGACCTTTTTGTAAGAGCCAGATCCATTTTTACTTATTTTCCTACAGCTAGACTGCCGCAAGCATCTTGTGCCTTCCCTGACAGTTTAATCCCATTAGAAAACAAATAATTTTGATAAGGAGAGACTTCAAGTAGCCTTCTTAAAACATTTCTATATACTAGTAGTACATTATAATCTGACATTGAGTCATACTCACTTTACAGGAAACATTAACGTGAAAATTCCTTTTACAGAACCGTATCATTTTACCCAAATTCCACTGAAGTTGAGAATAGGACAGTCTGATTTATTTAGAACTGGGTTCAATTAAAAGTTGGTGGAAATCATTTTAACCTTGTGGTTGAATTTCCCAGTACTGTGAGTTATAAAAAAAATAAATAAAAAAAAAACAACAAAAAAACAAAGACTAACACATGTTCAAAAGCCACAATTCAATTAAATTGTGGTCAAGACAAAAGATTTTACATGTTTATGCATTGTATTTCTAGTGATTTTGACAGTTTACGTTAAGTCTGATAATGTTCACAAAAGATGTATAAACACTGTAAACATTTTTACATTCCGTGTGGCTCCAATGTGACGTGCGGCCTCAACTGTCGATACATTCAATGGAGTCAATTAGAAAGGTTAACTGGGGTAAAGATAAGTGTAGATAAGTAGATCCTAGCATTTAGCACCAGCATTGAGTGACAGGAATGACCCCTCTATGACCAGCAGCATTGTGTGCCAACAGGAGTGCACTAGGAAGGCTCACAAAGGAGTATAGAAGCAACAGACATTAAAATGTCACACAGATACTTTAAAATATTAATGATAAAAACAGTATATTTCCTAACATGTTGATTATATAAGCCTGTTACAGTATATTGATAACACCTAAATGTGGCAAAAAATAAACTATAACTAGGCGAGGGTGCGCTTCCTATGCACCAAAAGACCACTTAACTAAAACAGAACCTTTATTGTGAATCATAAAAGCGATGTAAATGACCATAACAAGTATACCTATAGCAGGGATATGCAATTAGCGGACCTCCAGCTGTTGCAGAACTACAAGTCCCATGAGGCATAGCAAGATTCTGACAGCCACAAGCGTGACACCCAAAGGCAGAGGCATGATGGGAATTGTAGTTTTGCAACATCTGGAGGTCCGCTAATTGCATATCCCTGACCTATAGGATGAGGCCCATACCATTATATATAAACCAATGTTCTATCTCTATGTGGTAATATTACCATCTACCAAGCTT
The DNA here is from genome assembly GCF_905171775.1 of Rana temporaria. NCBI lineage: Eukaryota > Metazoa > Chordata > Amphibia > Anura > Ranidae > Rana > Rana temporaria. Next base: position 403,641,110 of record NC_053490.1, read on the forward strand.
AAATGGTAAAACGTCTCTTGATATATACAGTGGATATAAAAAGTCTACACACACCTGTTAAAATGTCAGGTTTCTGTGATGTAAAAAAAATGAGACAAAGATAAATAATTTTTGAAATTCTTTCCACCTTTAATGTGACCTATAAACTGTACAACAAACTGAAATCTTTTAGGTGGAGGGAAGTAAAAAAAAAATATGGCTGCATAAGCGTGCACGCCTTTAACCACTATACAGTGGGGATCGAAATTTTGGGCACCCCACGTAAAAATGTGTATTAATGTGCATAACGAAGCCAAGGAAAGATGGAAAAATCTCCAAAAGGCATCAAATTACAGATTAGACATTCTTCTAATATGTCAAAAAAAAGTTTGATTTTATTTCCATCATTTACACTTTTAAAATTACAGAAAATAAAAAAATGGCGTCTGCAAAAGTTTGGGCACCCTGCAGAGTTAATATCTTATACTGCCCCCTTTGGCAAGTATCACAGCTTGTAAACGCTTTTTGTAGCCAGCCAAGAGTCTTTCAATTCTTGTTTGAGGTATCTTTGCCCATTCTTCCTTACAAAAGTCTTCCAGTTCTTTGAGATTTCTGGGCTGTCTGTCACGCACTGCTCTTTTAAGGTCTATCCATAGATTTTCAATTATGTTGAGGTCAGGAGATTGTGAAGGCCATGGCAAAACCTTCAGTTTACGCCTCTTGATGTAATCCCCCATGGATTTTGAGATGTGTTTAGGATCATTATCCATTTGTAGAAGCCATCCTCTCTTTAACTTCAGCTTTTTCACAGATGGCATCAAGTTACCATCCAAAATTTGCTGAAATTTTATTGAATCCATTTTACCTTCTACTCGTGAAATGTTCCCTGTGCCACTGGCTGCAATACAACCCCAAAGCATGATTGATCCACCCCCATGCTCAACAGTTGGACAGAGGTTCTTTTCATTAAATTCTGTGCCCTTTCTTCTCCAAACGTACCTTTGCTCATTCCGGCCAAAAAGTTATATTTTAACCTCATCGGTCCACAGAACTTGTTTCCAAAATGCATCAGGCTTGTCTATATGTTCATTTGTAAAGTTCAAACGCTGATTTTGCTGGTGAGGACGTAGAAGAGGTTTTCTTCTGATGACTCTTCCATGAAGACCATATTTGTACAAGTATCTCTTTATAGTGGAATAGTGTACCACAACTCCAGTTTCTGCCAGATCTTTCTGGAGGGATCGTGCAGTCAAACGTGGGTTTTGAATTGCTTTTCTCACAATCCTGCAAGCTGTTCTGTCTGATATTTTTCTTGGTCTTCCAGATCTTGCTTTAACTTCCACTGTTCCTGATGACTGCCATTTCCTAATTACATTCCGAACCGAGGATATTGACATCTGAAAACGCTTTGCTATCTTCTTATAGCCTTCTCCAGCTTTGTGAGTGTCAACTATTTTCAGTTTCAGTTTTCTAGACAACTGCTTAGAAGAATCCATGGTGCTGATTGTTGGGGCAAGGTCAGATGAGTCTGGGCATTTAAAACCTTTGAGATTGACATCACCTGGTCTTCCCAGACGATGATTGAGAACAATCCATGACACTGGCAGGTCTCAGCTTTGCAAAGGGGGCAGTGCATGCTATAAATTCTGCAGGGTGCCCAAACTTTTGCAGACGCCATTTTTTGTTTTCTGTAATTTCTGTAAGTGTAAATGATGGAAATAAAATCTAACTTTTTTTGACATATTATAAGAATGTCTAATCTGTAATTTGATGCCTTTTGGAGATTTTTCCATCTTTCCTGGGCTTCGTTATGCACATTAATAACATTTTTTACCTGGGGTGCCCAATGTCGATCCCCATTTGGAACTGTTCATAATTCCCTCAACCTTGACTAAGGTCTCTGTTCCAGCTGAAAAAAAAACAGCCACAAAGCATGATGCTTCCACCACCATGCTTCACAGTGGATATGGTGTTCTTTTGGTGACGTGCAGTGTTGTTTTTGCATCAGCCATATCTTTTGGAATTATGGCCAAAAAGTTCAATCTTGGTTTTATCAGACCATAACACATTTTTTCCACATGCTTTTGGGAGATTTTAGATGTGTTTTTGCAAAATTTATCCGGGCTTGAATGATTTTCTTTGTAAGAAAAGGCTTCCGTCTTGCCGCTCTATTCCAAAGCCCAGACATACAGTATGAAGAATATGGAAGATTGTTGTCACATGTACCACACAGCCAGTACTTGCCAGATATTCCTGCAGCTCCTTTAACGTTGCTGTAGGCCTCTTAGCAGCCTCCCTGACCTATTTTCTTCTCATCTTTTCATCAATTTTGGGGTGACATCCAGTTCTTGGTAATGTCACCGTTGTGCCATATTTTCTCCACTTGATGAGGACTGTCTTCACTGTGTTCCATGGTATAACTAATGCCTTAGAAATTATTTTGTACCCTTCATCTGACTGATAACTTTTAACGAGATCCCTCTGATAGAAAATGTCAGGAAACACCTACAAAAACAGCTGAACTTTATTTGGGGTTAATCAGAGGCACTTTAAATGATGGTAGGTGTGTACTGACTCCCATTTAATATGAGTTTGAATTATGATTGCTTAATTCTGAACACAGCTACATCCCCAGTTAAAAGAGGGTGTGCACATGTATGCAACTATATTATTTTATTTTTTTTATTTTTACATCCCCCTATAAAATATTTCAGTTTGTTTTTCAATTGGGTTGTACAGTTTATAGGTCACATTAAAAGTGGAAAAGGTTCTGAAATTATTTATATTTGACACATTTTTTACATCACAGAAACCTGATATTTTGACAGGGGTGTGTAGACTTTTTATATCAACTGTACATATAGACACTATGAGGGTTATAATTTCCTCTTACATTCAATATAAAGACTCCAGGCTGTTTAGAGTATATATAAACTCAAGGTCTAATAACCAACACCAACTGGTATAAAGAGATCAGGAAATATATGTCTCTCCTCCCATATATTGGCCACATATAAGAATGAGATGAACAGAAAAAGAGAAAGTATACTAGTACATACTGTCTTACTGTAGACTTCTGCCCTATGAACGTGTTAGGACAAAATAGTAATCATGTGAACCTAAATGAAAATAAAGTCAGAAGGTGCTCCCAAAATCAAATTACTCAAACCTAACATGTTTCACTCTTAAACTAGAGCTTCACTAATTGCAAAATGCATTTAGGCTGCGTGTCCACCATCACTGATGTCATATCTGGTTTGTCTTTGGGCTTAGTTTCCAGTCCATTGGAACGCACGCTAGCTTGAAGTGAGCTGCAGGGATTACATTACAGGCTGTCTATACAAGTGTGAATTTTGCTAGCTTTTGTACTAGTTAAAACGATATTAAAATACTACACTATGATACTTTTCATCTTCTCTGGGTGTTTTCTGTGATATTATGAGAGCGAGCTATCTGGAGTCAGGTGAACCCTCTTTACTACTAAGAGATCTCTTGGCTCTAGAGTCACCACTTTTTATCAAGCCAAACCCGAACAACTTAGCGGAGCACAGCAAAAACTTTTTTTGTTTACACTATGGGATTGTAAGAGACATGGGACACCTTTGGGTGCTCCAAAGAAATTAGTAATGCAGAACACATAGTGCCCACTAACCCTTCTGTCAAGCCTTGTTCTGAGCCACATACCTGCTTAAATAATGTGTCCGGGTTTCAGGTGGACTGAAACCCAAACACATGATTGACAACCTGGACTGTCTGGGTGAATCCCGGACAGGTGGCAACCCTATTTGGCCCCAGTCCATTGTTGAAGAAGCAGGATCTGACAAAATATAAATGCTGGCATTATATTGATGGTTGGTGATGTGCATTTTACACACATGGTTGGTGGAGCACTATAAGAGGGAGTTAATGAATAGCGCACAAATACTTTCTCTAAAGGACTTTTTAATTTAATTTGATGGGACTTATTATGTTTTACACTATATCATTTTTGCTTATTGTTTATTTCTATTGTTTATATGACTAATTTATAATGTATTATTTGGTACAGGTTAACGCCTTACTTTTGGCCTAAAAAAAGTATTGGGGAGAGTTGACTAGGGGGGCTGAATTTTTTATGGAGCAGGAAGGCCTGCCTAAGATTTTAACCACTTCCCGACCCCCGCATGTACATATACGTCCACAATATGGCACGTACAGGCACATGGGCGTACACGTACGTCCTCGCCTATTAGCGGGTGGGGGGTCCGATCGGGACCCCCCCCGCTACATGCGGAGGTCGGGTCCGCTCGGGGAGCGATCCGGGACCACGGCGCGGCTATTTGTTTATAGCCGCTCCGTCGCGATCGCTCCCCGGAGCTGAAGAACGAGGAGAGCCGTGTGTAAACACGGCTTCCCCGTCCTTCACTATGGCGGCGCATCGATCGCGTCATTCCCTTTATAGGGAAGACACGATCGATGACGTCATTCCTACAGCCACACCCCCAAACAGTTGTAAACACATACTAGGTGCACCCTAACTCCTACAGCGCCACCTGTGGTTAACTCCCAAACTGCAACTGTCATTTTCACAATAAAGAATGCAATTTAAATGCATTTTTTGCTGTGAAAATGACAATGGTCCCAAAAATGTGTCAAAATTGTCCGAAGTGTCCGCCATAATGTCGCAGTCACGAAAAAAATTGCTGATCGCCGCCATTAGTAGTAAAAAAAAAATAAAATAAAAAAATGCAATAAAACTATCCCCTATTTTGTAAACACTATAAATTTTGCGCAAACCAATCGATAAACGCTTATTGCGATTTTTTTTACTAAAAATAGGTAGAAGAATACGTATCGGCCTAAACTGAGGAAAAAAAATGTTTTTATATATGTTTTTGGGGGATATTTATTACAGCAAAAAGTAAAAAATATTGCTTTTTTTTCAAAATTGTCGCTCTATTTTTGTTTATAGCGCAAAAACTAAAAACCGCAGATGTAATCAAATACCACCAAAAGAAAGCTCTATTTGTGGGGAAAAAAGGACGCCAATTTTGTTTGGGAGCCACGTCGCACGACCGCGCAATTGTCTGTTAAAGCGACGCAGTCCCGAACTGTAAAAACCCCTTGGGTCTTTAGGCTGCATATTGGTCCGGGGCTTAAGTGGTTAAAGAGAAAATATTGCAACACAATCATAGAGCTCAGAGGTGTGCTTTATAAATATTATCTCTTCTTCACTTACCTTGAGACATTGTAGCAAGCGTTTAATTTAAGGCTACATTCACAGTTGCATATTGGGACAACACACAGCGTGTAGATGCAAGAACCCCAGCGGGAGGTCCCAGCAATACGCTCCAGAAGACAGCCCCATTAAAAGCCAATGGGAGGCTGCTGGCTCCCGCAGCTAATTGCAGGTGCTTGCATATAATCTCTATGCAGTGTTCATGTGCAAGAGATTGGCCTTGGACAGAAACTGAATGCATGAATAAAATGAGAGGTATAGATTGTTGGGAGGAGGAGAAAAACAGATGACTTGACCAGGTTCTATAGTGTTGCCCACATCATTATGCAGAGAACACTCCAATGCACACCACAGGCTCCATGCTCTGTTTTTTTTAATGACATGTAAATTACAGGCACAGTGTGAAGTAAGCACTGTGAAATCTTGCCAAGAGAATATAATGGTATTCACTTTATAAATGTCCTCTATGAGTTATACGTATTTATTGGAGTTGTCTTCATGTGTCTTCTAGAAACAAATCTTTTTCATATAGCCACTATTCAATTTTACAAAAGAATAAAGCTGTTTTAAAAAAAAAGTGGACAGCAGGGTGTGTTCACACACACAAGAACACACATGATGTGCTATGCTGTTTGGTGTAAACAAGCCTTCATGAAATAGTTTAAAACCGAATATCGATCCATCTATGGCCATTCCTGTTCCAGAGGAGTTGATCTAATGATCAACTTCTCTCAAACGGGACTGTTGGCAAATTTCCATTCAATTAGCCCTTCAGCCAATTGGCTGCAGCACTGATTAGTGTATTCTGACAGTGGAGGAGTCCCTGCTGTCAGAATAGCACAACAGGGAGGATTCCCCATCCATCTCACCTGTGGTTGATCACAAAAACTGAGTCATCTATGGCCAGTTTAAAGCCCCAATCTAACCCAATATTTGCCCAATTTTAAACCTGTTGGAGCTGAACTGTGGAAAAACATGAAACCACAATGCACTTTAGTTTTGCATTCACTAAAAATAATACATTGAATAAAATGTTATCTAGTGCCATCCCCTAAGGATCTGCTGGATAGATTGGTCCTCCTGCTACCACCATTATTGACCTACTCTGTACCTGAACCCAACAATTACTGACACACCAGTAACAGTGGAATTGGCTTTATTGAAATGGGAGTAAAATAATGCAGAGATCCCCAACCCTCAGACCGCGGACTGGTACTGGTCCATGGACTGTTAGGCACCACGCCACACAGCAGATGACTTGATCTGTGTTCCCATGAGAATGGAGAGAGGCCAGAGAGCTTTATCACTCCAGAACTGAATAAGTCAAAGTCCTAATGATATTCCATCACTGCCATTATAACACCAGCTATCAGGTCTCCTTATTCCAGGCACCAAACATGTTTATGACTTTGCAAGATATATCTACTGTTTGGAGGACACACTGCTGGGACAAGACACTCTACTGAGGACAGTCTGCTTAAGTGCCCCCATAGCAAGAGGCTTGATATTATGTGCACTCGGCAGGACCAAATCCAGGACCGCCTGCGGGGGACCAAAAAGAAGAGGATCAGGGCTGCTCTGTGCAGAACCATTGCACAGAACAGGTTAGTATAACATGTTTGTTATATAAAACAAAAACAAATTACAACCTTTAGAATCACTTTAAATAGGGTGTAGAATAGGGTGTAGAGCAGTGGTTCTCAACCTGGGGGTCTGGACCCCCTCAGGGGTCGAATAACTATTTGCCAGGGGTCACCAAATCCTGGGCTGTTCTTGAAGCGTGCACTGCTTTCCCAGCCTTTTTGCGACCACCCAGCAGAGCTGTCCCTGGAGCCTGTGGCCGGCCGCCCAGCTAGGCTTGTCCTGGAGCCTGCGGCCGCCCACTCAGCCTCTTTGCTGCCACCCATTTAGTTCATGGCATGACTAGGGGGCAAAGAGTAGAGGTCAGCTGACTGGTGAGGAATGTGAAGTGGGAGGGGCTGGAGGAGACCCTATATCCTGATTTTGGCATAGGAGTCACTTGGAGACACCACAGAGCTGGAGACACAGTGAGTAACATTACCTGTGATTAGAGTTGCCATTAAAAGTCCCCACTACAGTTTTCAGATCAGTAGATGACCTTGATCAAGAGCACCTAAGGTGGCTGATCTGAATACCCCCCAGCACTGCCATTGATCCCACCACACACCAGCACTGCCACTCATCCCATTCCCCCCTCCAATGAGTAAGAAAATGGAAAAAAAAATATATAGAAAATACGTGGAAGGGAAAAGAGGGGGAGGAACAAAGAAAAAGGGGGAGAAAGAATAAGGCAAGAAAGAGGGATGGGGGGGGGGGGGGACAAGAAATTAGGATAAAGAGAGATAAAAGGCAAAGAAAGGAGAACAAAGAGTGGTACATCCTAAAATATACCATAAGGGGTTTTAATACTGTACAAGTGGAATGGACTCAGGGAGAGCTTTCCGTGGGTTAGGGCCGCAAATTACTTGTCTTGCCTTGGGTGCCGACAATACACAATGTTACTGTTGGGGTCTCCACAACTTGGGAAATTTAATCAAGGGGTCATGGCACTAGCAAGGTTGAGAACCACTGGTGTAGAGGGATTAGTACACCTGTCAGGTTTTTATCCTTATTGTGAGATTCACCGTTTCTATTTGACTTTTTTACAGTTATCATTACAAGTGAATGAAGATACCAAATATTGGATTGTCCCCAGAACTCAAATAAAGGGGAAATCTTCCGATAGTGACACTAATTCTGATGACGACCAGGGATTCCCCCACTTTGAAGGGATTTCCTCACTAACTGTTGTCTATGGGAAAAGAAGTGAAGGGAAATCTCCCCAATGGTACATAGAAGGGAAAAGACAGATTAATATTATTATTATTAATATTATTATTTTACAGGTTTTATATAGCGCCAACAGTTTGCGCAGTGCTTAACAAAATAAAGGCAGACATTACAGTTACATTACAATTTGGTACAAGAGGAATCAGAGGGCCCTGCTCATTAGCGCTTAAAATCTAAAAATGTTATAACCCTCCCTTATTCTATCCAAAATGGAAAAAAAGTGTTGCCTTTAGTTCTACTTTTAAAGGTAATTCCATTTTTGTGGGGAAAAAAATTGCAAATAAAGAAAAAATAATATAGCGCATATAATTGCGACACATCATTTTGTAATTGAATGTTATTAAAAATTACCTTCCCTTTTCAATCTGCAGCCAAAATAATTTTCTGTAATACATTACAATATGGCTACATAATTTCCTGCTTGTGTTATTGGCTCACTATGGGCCAGATTCACATAGCTGCGCTCCGGCGTAACGTAAGTCATTTACGTTACGCCGCCGCAACTTTTCAGCGCAAGTGCTTGATTCACAAAGCACTTGCCTGTAAACATGCGGCGGCGTAGCGTAAATCTGTCCGGCGCAAGCCCGCCTAATTCAAATGGGGCGTGTACCATTTAAATTAGGCGTGCTCCCGTGCCGAACGTTCTGCGCATGCTCCGTTCGGAAAATTTCCCGTCGTGCTTTGCGCGAAATTACGGCGCCCCGACGTGTTTTTTGAACGACGACGTGTGTACCGTACTTTCGTATTCCCGGACGTCTTACGCAAAAAATAAAATTTAAAATTCGACGCGGGAACGACGGCCATACTTTAACATGGCTGTTCTAAATCTAAGCCATGAAATAGGAGGCCTAAGTTTGCGACGGGAAAAGCCGACTAGCGACGATGTAAGAGAATGCGACGAACGCACGTACCTTCGTGGATCGCCATAAACAGCGAATTTGCATACCCGACGCTGGAAAACGACGCAAACTCCACCCAGCGGCCGCCGGAGAATTACACCTACGATCCGAAGGCGTACGAAGCCGTACGCCTGTCAGGTCTATGCCAAAAGCCGTCGTATCTTGGTTTGAGGATTCCAAATCAACATACGACGCAGCAAATTTGAAAATACGCCGGCGTATCAGTAGATACGCCGGCGTATTTCTGCTGTGAATCTGACCCTATAGTTCCAAGAAGTCTGCCTAAGATATTAGTCAGATTTCAGGCATCCCTTGCAACATAAGAGATACTTTCAAAAGGAACACATCTGAAGGGATGCAGGCCCAGCAGATTACCTCATTCGTGCCCTGTAGCTGTACACCTGACAGTTAATTATGAAACCACTCCCATTAGACCCACTCAGAACAGAGGCACAGACAAACACACATGGATTTCTTCAGAATAACAAAAGGTAGGAATCCGCAACAAGGTTTGTTACAATCCATGCAATGTACATAGATTACCCAGAGGGGAATGTTTTTTTCTAAACAAAAGTGGAGTTATGCTTTAAGTCAGATAACTGAAAGCATCAGATATATTTGCCATGTTGTACAGATAATTAAAATATTTAATGTAGGGGCTTTAATTTAAAACAAAACTTTTATCAAATGGCATGACAGAGAGCAGAGTCCACCGATAACCAATATAGTCCAGATAAATGTGTGATTTCTCCTTGAAACTTACAGCAATAACCCCTGCAGCAATGTCAAAAATATAATGCAATATTTTATAATATGTATAAACACAATGTAAAGCTTGTCAGAAATAAAACTCAGAGGAAGAAAGTAAGCTACAAATTACAAGTGATCCAAGACCAAAATCAACAAAAAATGTTTAGAAGGAAGTTTCTTAAGAACTTAATTGGTCCCAGTAACTGGATAACTGACTTCAGCCTTCCTGCAGGGTCTCTTCTGCCCCAACCACATGAAATGAGACCATACTAGTAAAAAGTGAAAGATAATTGCTGTCATGTGCTTTGTTGCTGGGTTGTGTTTACACCGTACAGTACAAAAAAAAAATATAATACAAGGGAGTATCTGTTTCTTGTTTATTCATGTAGAATAACCATTGTAGAGTCATGGAAGATGATCCTTCACTCCTAACTAAAAGAGCCAGAAAACAATAACCAACAACAACAAGAGACATACATAATACATTAAATCCCAAAGGGGTTCTGTGATGAAGCAAAGCATTTGAGTGCAGCCCATGAGGAACAGCTGCTTCCTTCAGAGCCTTCCACATTTAAGCAAAAGTGTAGACATATAATAATTGTCCCAAGTTATGCATTATTTAGAAAAAATCCCTACCTGTAGAAAGTGCCATGGTTTATCATATGCATGCACACATGGTGTGCCAGGGTTTGCCTTAGTGCAGATCCCCCTTGTTTAGCCCTCAGATATTTCACAAAAGCCCCCAATGGGGCTCCTAAAAAATAGTAAAAAAAATAGTAATAAAAAAAGAAAAGAATAAAAATAAAAACTACTGACACCATCCACTGCCCTACTAACACAAATCTCTGCCCTACTGATGCCGTGCACTGCTCTACTGACACAAAACTCTGCCCTACTGATGTCGCCCACTGCCCTACTGACACAAATCTCTGCCCTACTGATGCCGTCCACTGCTCTACTGACACCATCGGTATATATACACATACACACACATCAAGTTCTAGACTCCCAATAATAGGAACACATGCCAACTCATGTAAACGGAGCAATGAAGTGCCCTTCAGTAACATAGCTGTATACTCTGGTGCCGGTCTAAGGGCACTATTATATGTCAGTGTGATTTTATTATTCTTTATGGGAAACCTTTTTTAACTAATAAATACTACACAATGATGTAACTTATTTGGCATTTTCCCCAGTTTGTGGCTGAGCTTTTGGAGAGAGTGGGAAGCGTTTATGGAAAGTGGAGGAAGACCCTAAATTAGTTCTGGCACAAGGCTTTAATGGAGAAACAAGGGCTTTTGACTTTCCTTCAACTAGGGGTCATATCTCTGTGGTGAGTGAACATTTTTTGCACACGTGGTGAAGTATATGGTGGAAGGAATTAAACAGAATACGCTCCTTTGAAAACATACTACTATTTTTGGTGTTGGGCACAAGTCTGCTATTTGGAAGTTTTTGGACTTCTTTGCACTTATATTCATGGACTATATAAGATTTATTCTCACTTGTAATGTTTTGCAATAAGTGTTAGCACCATGCTTTTTCAATTTGGTTTTAATTATTAGAGGTTCACACATAAAGGGGCAGCTGCAGTTAATATAATTTATATTTATATATAATTTATATAATTTATTTATCACACAATATACACTGCTCAAAAAAATTAAAGGAATACTTTTGAATCAGAACTCCTGGGATATTGATCTGGTCAGTTAAGTAGCAGAGGGGGAGGGGTGTATACAGAGGGGGTTGTTAATCAGTTTCAGCTGCTTTTCTGTTAATTGAAATCAACAACAGGTGCACTAGATGGGCAACAATGAGACGACCTCCAAAACAGGAATGTTTTTTCAGGTGGAGGTGTGTGACATTTTTTTCCCTACTCATCTTTTCTGACTGGTTTTCACTAGGTTTGCATTTGGCTAGGGTCAGTGTCACTACTGGTAGCACGAGGCGATACTTTGACCCTATAAAGGTTGCACAGGCAGTCCAACTCCTCCAGGATGGCACATCAATACGTGTCATTGGCAGAAGGTTTGCCGTGTCTCCCAGCACAGTCTCAAGAGCATGGAGGAGTTTCCAGGAGACAGGCAGTTACTCTAGGAGATCTGGACAGAGTCGTAGAAGGTCCTTAACCCATCAGCAGGACAGGTATCTGCTCTTTTGTGCAAGGAGGAACAGGATGAGCACTGCCAGAGCCTTACAAAATGACCTCCAGCAGGCTACTGGTGTGAAGGTCTCTGGCCAAACAATCAGAAACAGACTTCATGGGGTGGCCTGAGGGCCCAACGCCCTCTAGTGTGCTCTGTGCTCACTGCCAGACACTGTGGAGCTTGATTGGCATTTTCCATTGAACACCAAAATTGGCAGGTCCGCCACTGGTGCCCCATGCTTTTCACAGATGAGAGCAGGTTCATCCTGAGCATATATGACAGACGTGAAAGGGTCTGGAGAAGCCGCAGAGAACTTTATGCTGCCTGTAACATCGTTTAGCATGGCCGGTCTGGTGGTTGGTCAGTGATGGTCTGGGGAGGCATATCCATGGAGGGATGCACAGACCTCTACAGGCTACACAATGGCACTCTGACTGCCATTAGGTATCAGGATGAAATCCTTGGACCCATTGTCAGACCCTACGCTGGTGTAGTGGGTCCTGGGTTCCTCCTGGTACACGACAATGCCCGGCCTCATGTGGCGAGAGCATGCAGTCAGTTCCTGGAGGATGAATAATTTGATACCATTGAATGGCCCCCACGCTCACCTGACCTAAATCCAAAAGAACACCTCTGGGACATTATGTTTCGGTCCATCCGGTACCGCCAGGTTGCACCTCAGTCTGTTCAGGAGCTCAGTGATGCTCTGGTTCAGATCTGGGAGGAAATACCCCAGGACACCATCCGTCGTCTCATTAGAAGCATGCCCTGATGTTGTCAGGCATGCATACAAGCACTTGGGGGCCATACAAACTACTGAGGACTATTTTGGGTTGTTGCAATGAAATTTCAGCAAAATGGACTAGCTTGCTGCATAATTTTTTCACTTTGATTTTCGGGGTGTCTTTGAATTCAGCCCTCTGTAGGTGGATAATTTTCATTTCGATCAAATGATGTGCCATCCTTTCATTCCTAAAACATTACCCAGTCCATATCAGTATAACTATCCAGCATGAGATTTTTGCCCCTTGAGATCTGATATGTTTTCAAAGTGTTCCTTTAATTTGAGCAGTGTATATATACAAATTCTTTCTGGTAGAAATAATTAAACATTAGGGAGTAACAGGGTCAAAGATAGGAAGGTGCCACTTTAATGGTATACATATATTCTTTTATGTTTATCATATGACACAATGAACTGCAATGCAGGTGCATTGGGGTGCCATGAAGAATGAATGACACTACACCAGTATGAATGGGCCCTAGGCCAATCAGTCTATATACTACATTCAGCAGTACATATGGGTTTGTTTGGTAGGAGGGGAGAGCTCAGGACTGACCTCACTTGTGTTATGCTGCTCCTTCACTAAACCATCTCAGTCTGGGCTGATCCTTGACCAAGCTTTATTTATTTAACTGTTGTAGAGAAACGTGAGATCAGAATCTGGCTTTGTTAGCTATCAGAGATGTCTGGATTAGAAGACTAGATAAACACAATTTGAAGTGTTTTGGCTGGAAAGATAATTCAAATTCATAAACTTCAAATTTAAATGTACAGTGACTAAATGTAAATGTTTTCCTACACTACTGATTTAAAGCCTTGCTACTCCCATTTTTTTTTCTTTCTTTTTGGAAATACTAAGAAAAGGTCTGGAACATCTGTCAGGCTTTATTGCTATCTGTGTCCCCACTGGGGAGATTTGCTCTAGTTTCCTGTCCCGGGAATTTTCCTCCAGGTGCTTTGGTTTACTTGCACGGTCCAAAAACATACTGCTGGGATAATTTGTTTCTGCCCAAAGCTTGGCTCAAACATATATGACTATGGCAGGAGGGACATTAGATTGTAAGCTCTCTCACGGGGAAGGGATTGATATGTGTTTGATATACTTCGTAAAACATTTCCTTATGTGCTGATGCTATCTGGATGGATTAAATAAATCCTTGTGCGTCAGATTAAATTCCTTGATGTAGCTCCCTTTAGCATGCAGCATAGAATAATATACATATGTCATATTACAAATTGTGGATATCAGAACGCAGTCAGTGGTATTTTATTATTGCTCTTAACAGACCACTATTGCTGGGGGAATTCCTAGTGCAGAGCAGCTTTCCTAGCATGCCTTGCAGTCTGCAGCAATGTTGGCTATACACTATACAAATACAAAGCTTGCCATCCTGAAGGCGATAATTCCTAAGTGCGGAAAAAGACACCATAACAGTGGTTTTACTCTTTAAACTGATATCATCAATGCCAAATTATTAACACTAGAAAATCACCAGTTTTGTCATTTTAAATGCAGTAATTTGGTTACCAGCCTTTTGATTTCATAGTCTGCCAGCAGTTTTCTTGCTGTTTCTTGCCGAGAAAACCGTGCATATGTACGAGGCTTAGGCCCCGTACACACGACCAAACATGTATGCTGAAACTGGGACCAGTTTCAGCATACATGTTTGGTCGTGTGTAGGCGCGAGCGGGCAGATTTCTAGCAAACATTTGCCCGCCGGGCCTTTTCCCAGCAGACAAATATTCCTGGACGTGTTTTAAAACCGTCCGCTGGAATCCTGCCCACTCGGACATGTACGGTCGTCAGTACAGACCTACCGTACATGTCCGAGCGCCCGCCGTCCCTCGCATGCGTCTAATGAGTTCAACGCATGCGTGGAAGTATTTAAATGGCAGGCCCGCCCACGTCGCCGTGTCATCGCCGCATCATGGCCGCATCGACGACGCGGCCACGCCCCGCGTATTGTTTACGCGCGGACTTCTGTACGATGGTTAGTACAGCCATCGTACAGAAGCCCTCGGGCAGACATGTACGGTGAAAACGGTCTGACGGACCGGTTTCATCGTACATGTTTGCTCGTTAGTACCCGGCCCTAAAGGGGTTGTAAAGGAAATTTTTCTTTTCATAATAAGCATCCTTTACCTGCAGACATTCCTCTTTTCACTTCCTCATTGTTCGTTTTTTGCTCAGAAGTTGCTCTATTTCTTCTCTGTTCTGTTCACTTCCCGCTTGTCTGATTTTACTGACCACCGTGAAGGGAGGCTTTACTGCGGTGGTCAGTAACGTGCTCACCCCCTCCTGGGAACTACATCTGTGCGGCAGGACGCTCTCTACGTGTTAGAGACCTCAAGAAGGTGTGAATTACTGGGCATGCCGCAATTCATACTGGGAAATGTAGTTCTTACATGAACGAGCGATGCAAACCAGGAAGTGAATGAGAGAACAGTAACTAGGATGCCGGAGGTGATATAGATGAAGGAATTTAATAGGTATTTACTCGTTTTTTAACAGAATCATTACACTATTCTGTCTGTCTACCTTGCAGACATTCATTTTAGCCAAAACATTTCTTTCCTTTACAACTCCTTTAAGAGTTGATACAGTCAAATAAGAATCAGGTAGTGGCTACCTGTCTCCAAGACAATTGCTCTTAGATCCCATACACACTATTCAACTTGGTGTTAGATTTACCAAAACTACATAGTGCAAGGGCCTGCCTGATTGCATACACATTGAAACTCTTAAGGTTTGACTTCATATTATATGGTTTTGGTAAATCTAAAGGAAAAAAAATAAAAGAAAATTGTATAATGTGTATCCAGCTTTTAGATTGTTTCCTGCAAGTTTAAAATGCTCTGAGCAGGGTTAGGCTGGGAGTAAGTACACCACACCAATAACTTTCAGTATTCAATATAGTAGTGTGTATTATTTAAAAGCCCTTAGGAGTCAAAGAGTGAAACTAATGAAATAATTGTTTTTTTACTTGCATGCTAAGCATGATGCTATAACATGATACCATGATGCTACATTACAGTACTTTCTCTTAGTAAAAAAACATCCCCATTCTTATTAAGATTCTACCCATCCACAACATATTTCATAGTACAAAAGAAGAGAAAGAGGGTTCCATTGGGTTATGTTTCTGTTAACTCCTCACCTACTTGACATCATATGACAGGGTTCTGTCTGAATAGAATTTTCATCAAGTACAGACTCTTCTCATCCTGTTTTGGCACCGATTCTCTGCTTGCTAATGTCTACGTCTGCTTCCTGTTGCCTCCCTTTAGGCTCCCAGTGTTACTTATCCCCCAACTTTGCAGCTGAATAACATGCATGCTACTCCCCTCTCTGTTGGTTTGCTATTAATGTATTCAGTCCTCATCACATCCCAGCATGTCATTAGTATGTAATTTGCTCATTTTTTTGCTGACGTGACTGCCAGTTCTGGCTGTCTCTTCTCTGATCCTCTAGGTGTCACATCCCCCTCTTATCCTGAAATTCGGATGCCCATATGCAGCACCGTGGCTCAAAACAACTATGTGAGATCACTTGTTCCAGCCTCATGGCACATTTCTTGCCTTTAAATTGCACTAAAAGCATCTTTACAAAGCTTGCATACAGGAGCCATGATAGTGGTTTCCAGAAAAATAATGTACTGTATTATGAAATGGGCTCAGCTGGGATTGAACTTGCCGCAGCTGTGCTATTAGAAATTGACATTCACTAAGCTGAGCTAATAAGCAAAAAAGCAGTTGGTAAAACCGATCTCATCACACTCTTGATGCTCCCCTCCAGCAATGCCCCTTATTCGTTCTACAACAAATCGCTATAAACTTCAATATTTTATGCTAAACATAAACTTCTTTATTTTAGTAATTAAGCAAAAGCATCCAGGTCCAGGCACTGGAAGGACTGGGATAATTAAAGTGATATTAAATCACTTTTAAGCACTTTCAGCAGGTGATTTAATCACTTGAGTATGCAGCTTCTTCATCTTTTAATCCTTGCCTATGTTCCTGTTTAAGATTGTACCACATTACCATTGGCCCAGGTTTCCTGTTTCGGGTGACTTATTTCTCTTGCAGTGTGCCACTCTTGCATGTGGGGACAAGAGCTGTGTCTTCCTACACACAGCCCCATAGCCTGGGGTGGCAAGACACTCTTCTGCACCTCCCTCCTTCTCCCCCCAAACTAATACGTGGGTGGTAATAACTAGACATGTGCACTGCTGGAAAGTTTGTTTGTTTTCATTTTCGTTACATTCGCTTTTTTGCTTTTTTTGGAAATTTGAAAATTCTGTAAATTTGAAAATTCGGAATTCGGGAATTCAAAATTTCGGAATTCGGAATTTCAGAATTCGGTATAATGGAAATTCGGAAACTCAAAAATCCAAACTTTCAGTTTCCAAATTTTCGAATTCTGAATTTTCGAATTTCCGATTTTCAGATTTCTGAATTGTGGAATTTTGTAATTTTGAATTTTCGAATTTCTGAATTCTAAATTTCCAAAATTCGAATTTTTGATTTTCTAATCTCCGATTTTTGAATATTTGAATTTGGAATTTTTGAAATTTTGAATGGCCTCATTTCGAATTTCCAAATTTCAAAAATTCTGAAATTTGAATTTTCAATATTCCAAAGGTCAGAAATTCCAAATTTTCAAAAATTCTTAAATTCGTAAATTCTTAAATTCGGAATCTGAAAATTCGGAAATTGAAAAATTCGGAAATTGAAAAATTCGGAAATTGAAAAATTCGGAAATTGAAAAATTCGGAAATTTCGGAATTAAAAAATGAATTTGGGACTAAATGAATTGCACATGTCTAGTAATAACACACACACAGTCCAGGCACAATTTGTGCACGGGCTTAATTCCTCTTGGCACCACACAGCTTATTTAAAGGGAGTCTAGCCTCCTAGTTTTTGCTGACTGATCTTCAGCTGTATCCTGATCTGATCCTGTGTGCTCTCCTAGTTTATGACCTGGCTTGTTCTTGACCTTGGCTGAGTATTCTGTTCCTGTGCTTATACCCACCTCTGACCCGACTCTGTCTCCTGTTCCTGCTCTGCACACCACAGCCTACTCCAGTCTGCAGAACCCTGACAAGCTGCTGATCCAGGACCTTCCACATCAGGCACTCGTGTCCCTCTTGTCCTTTGGTCTCCTCTGTCTCATCCTTAGCGGACCTAGGACAGGAGATATAAGAGAGGCCGACTTCATCAACTCAGTCTCCTATCAGGTACCTGACACCTATATGCCACGCACCCTGGACTAATAAACAAAATAAATATTGAATAAATCTGAGTGGAGCAGCTTGTAGTGAGCTAAGTCTAATATCAAAAATAAACAAATAAATAAATGATTCCATACCGTGCTCTACAATCAATGAATGAATGAAATAATAAGTGATAAACATTAATTGTACTGTACATCTATGAATAAACAGAATAAATTATATAAAATTACTGTGTATAATGTCCATAAACCACCACCAATGAATCTTCAGTTCAAGTGAAAAAAGGTGAAAATCCTTAGCTGCTGGGTGAGGTAAGTGCCATCTTTCACAAGTATCAAGCAAACATCCTACTCACCAGACCGTTGTGACACCCATTACAGGTAGCCAAACAGGCACAGATATCAATAAGAGTATGTTCTCTGGTAAGAGATGCTCCCCAGGACAATATGCACGCTTTGTGCGCCAACGATCAGCAACTTGGATCAAAAAGAAAAGAAGCTCCTCATGGTGTAATATATTAAGGTATTTTCCGTAAAAACTTTCAACAGTAAAAACTAAATTTGCCCAGTAAAAAGGGGAGACATGCATGGACGCCGTTTGCGTTGCACTTGCTTTCCAACAAGCGGAATTGACATGTCACGCACTATATGGGCCGACGCGTTTCATCAGCATTGTCTGATGTCATCAGGGATTTAAAATTGCTGGTGTGAATGTATCCTAAATCTGCTAGTCTAGCATTACCCTCTCCCCAGACTGACAATACTGCTGTCTGAAGGTGTCTACGTTTCTGCTCCATCTAGAGTGGAGAAATCCTAAAATAAGAAGTATGCTACTATCTGGATCACCAGGTGAAAAAAAAAAGAAAACAAATGCTGTCATTACATTAAAAGGAACACTAAAGGCAAACATTTTTTTTTTTAAAATAACAAACATGTTATACTTACCTCCACTGTGCAGCTCGTTTTGCACAAAGTGTCCCCTAACCCTGTCTTTTGGGGTCCCTCGGCACCTGTCTCGGCTCCTCCTCGCAAAAGCTTTCCACCTTCATGCGAGCGAGCTCGCATGGTGGAAACCTTTTGCGAGTACGCTCCTGTGATACAGCGGCGGGCATTGCCGCCGACTGTATCACCCGGCCCCGCCGGCGCGCCGCGTCATCCGCTGTGATTGACAGCAGCGCCAGCCAATGGCTGCGCTGCTATCAATCTGTCCAGCCTAGCCAATCAACAGCCAGGCTGGGAACCGAAGAGGATCACGTGGACGTGCGCGGGACTTTCGAGGGGTCAGGTAAGTAAAAAGGGGGTTCGGGGGGGGGGCAGTACCGTCGGATGTTTTTTCACCTTAATGCATAGAATGCATTAAGATGAAAAAACATTTACCTTTACAACCCCTTTAATAATAGGTAAACGGCAACAGTTGTGTTTTCGGGTTTAATACGGCTCCATAAAAAACTGTACTGAGGCATACTACCAAGCACACTGAAAATAAATTATTATAGATATAATTTTTAAGTTTACATAAACTTAAAACAATATATATAATTATTTATTTATTTTTTTAAACCTTTTACATAGAGGGCTTGATTTACTAAAGTGTGAAGATGGGTAACTGGACAGTTGAGGTTTACATAGGCGCACTTCACTTTTCCTAGCTTCACACTATAGTAAATCAGACCCAGTGTGTGAGGTTGTGACTGGTGGTCTAATGATCATTGTGTAAATAACGCTAACCACACAGAAGAATTCGCTAAAACCATTTTACATGTTTTATGAATATAGCTGGCAGTTTTACAGGGAATATAATATTTAGCTGTAAAATGTGTTTATATAGTTTACATTTCACCAAAATGTGCCTGGTTATCAAATTCTTCATGCTTTTAATAATTTCCTGTCTTAAGAGGGAACACATTTGAAAAGTTATTTGCTGCTTACTGTCGGTATCCATGACTTCAGCCATATTACAATAGGCCCAAACCTCAGAAGCTGACTCATGTGCTGTCCCACGGCTCTAGCAACATTGTTAACATTCTTCACTATGATTCAGGTTTTGATAAGAGAACCATAACATTAGGAATATACAGTATGTATTTACTTAACCACTTAAGGACCAACTCCTGTACATTTACATCAGAAGAATGGCACGGAGAGGCAAAAGCGATGTAAATATACATCAGTTTAAATTTGCCGCTATGTAGCCCTGCCGCAAGCTCCGTGATCGCGCCCACGGGACCCACGGACTCAATGTCCCGCGATCGTGTGTCACAGAGCTGCAGAACCGGGGATGCCTGTGTAAACAAGCATCTCCCCGTTCTGCCTAGTGACACTGACACTGATCGTCTGCCCCCTCTTATCGGGAGCAGCGATCAGTGATGTGTCACAGTAAGCCACACCCCCTAACAGTTAGAATCACTCCCTAGGACACACTAGCGAAAAGCGCGAATCGTCACTCACCAAACTTTTACTAACACGCGACAACACAAGAGTAGCAAAAGCAGCCCCAAGGGTGGCGCCAATGGAATCGAACTTCCCCTTTATAGTGCCGTTGTACGTGTTGAACGTCACCGCGTTTAAGAACAACGAGATTTTGTCTTGACAGTGTGTACACAAAGAAAGCTTGTCAAGATTCTTAACAAACATGTCAAGGAACTCGTCGAGGAAAATGATGTTTAATTTACGATGAGTTCCTTGGTCGTGTGTACGAGGCCTTAGAGTGACGTCATCTCGGCTCCGGCCAATCACAGCGCCGGAGCCGCGATACCCGGAAGTAACCCCTGGGAGAGATGTCGCCGGCTGGAGGGGGGGGGGGCGAGGACTGCTGCGGGGGCTTCATAATGAGCTAGTATGCTATGCATACTTTTTATAGGGTTTACAACCACTTTAAGGGCGTAAAACCTTCCGTGGGCTGAAGTGGTTAAAAAATAAAAAATAAATAGGTTTTAAAACTCTATTTGATTTAGTCGTCTAATTCTTTTACACACAAATTACAAAATTTGTATCTACCGGAAGGAATTTATTTAAAACACAGATGAGCAAATTACCTATCATTTCTCTGTGTTGTGAAAATATCAAGTAATCATGCAGACAAAAATAACTGAGTATAAGATCACTGAACCCAAAATAATTCTGTTTGTGATACAGAACAGCTAAAATAGATTTAAGTCTCCTTGAAAATACACATATTGCATTACAATTTAATGAAGGGTGGGACTTAGTTTGCACACCAGGCTTCCTGTAATTATAATAGCAGAATTACATTATAGCAAAGAAACAGTCTGCACGCATGCCACAGAATTTAATAAAATCTTGCAAACCTGAGATGAAAGAATTAGATTAGTCATAATCCAAGTTAAGTAATGACAGTGTGTCCTTATTTGGACAAGCACCAGTTCAAGGAGGACAAACTGCGTTGGATATTCAAACCTATCAAGCAGGTTCAGTTAACACTACTAGAGGAATTGTCTGATGCATATTGTAACCTGCTAATTAAATGGGGTGCACATAGTGTGAAAACCAACACTGTGCCAACAGGAACTTTAACAAGGTGTTAATGGATTACTAAAACTGCTTTCACTTTTTTAATTTGTTCTGATGCTCCCTTATCTTTATAAGAGAAAAATACAATAAAGTGCATGTTTATATGGAAAGTTTTACTAAGTTAAAATTGTGTCTGGACCGGCTATTTGAATTATTTCAATTCCCCACCTGCCGTCACACGTAATAAAGGGCTAATGACCATAATTATCAATATGGAAAATATCATTGTCAATAATATAAACAATATCAACAACAATAATATAAACAATAATGTAAACAATATTAACATATTATTGACAATATTATAAAAAATATCATTGTCAATAATATGGACATTGTCATTGATCAAATATCAAGAGGTTGTCTTTGGGAAATAGACATAAGAGTGCTGTCAGCATTGCTACAGAGGTTGAAGAGTTGGGGGTCAGCCTGTCAGTGCTCAGACCATACGCCACACACTGCATCAAATTGGTCTGCATGGCTGTCATCCCAGAAGGAAGCCTCTTCTAAAGATGATGCACAAGAAAGCCTGCAAACAGTTTGCTGAAGACAAGCAGACTAAGGACATGGATTACTGGAACCATGTCCTGTGGTCTGATGAGACCAAGATAAACTTATTTGGTTCAGATGGTGTCAAGCGTGTGTGGCGGCAACCAGGTGAGGAGTACCAAGACAAGTGTGTCTTGCCTACAGCTAAGCATGGTGGTGGGCGTGTCATGTTCTGGGGCTGCATGAGTGCTGCCGGCACTGGGGAGCTACAGTTCATTGAGGGAACCATGAATGCCAACATGTACAAAATACTGAAGCAGATCATGATCCCCTTCCTTTCGGAGACTGGGCAGCAGGACAGTATTCCAACATGATAAAGACCCCAATCACATCTCCAAGACGTCCACTGCCTTGCTAAAGAAGCTGATGGTAAAGGTGATGGACCGGCCAAGCATGTCTACAGACCTAAACCCTATTGAGCATCTGTGGGGCATCCTCAAACAGAAGGTGGAGGAGCACAAGGTCTCTAACATCCACCAGCTCCTTGATATCATCATGGAGGAGTAGAAGAGGACTCCTGTGGCAACCTGTGAAGTTCTGGTAAACTCCATGCCCAAGAGGGTCAAAGAAAAAGTAAACCCTCTTTTTAAAAAAAAAAAAAACACCCTGCAAGCAAAGGCATAAACCCACCATCTCTCCAGGAGGGACTTCCGCATATCGCGGCTCCGGGGCTGTGACTGGCCGGAGCCACGATGATGTCACTCCCGCGCATGCGCGCGGGTGCAGCCACTAATGGCATGATCGTGTTAGAAGCAGCGCGCTCAGTGCGCCTGCTCACCGTTGTCTACGGTGCATGCGCCATAGACATCGGTGCCTTTCGTTTGCAAATATCTCCTAAACCGTGTAGGTTTAGGAGATATTTGTTGCACCTACAGGTAAGCCTTAATCTAGGCTTACCTGTAGGTTAAAGTGGTCTGTAAGGCCTCGTACACACGATAGGCCTCATACAACCGATCGTGTGTGGGCCCCATAGGTTATTTAACCATAGGTTAAAAAAAAGCCAACTTGCGTTAAAATTAACCTATGGATTGGTAACCGATAGGTCAAAACCGATCGTTAGTAGGCACGACCATCGGTTAAAAACCCACGCATGCTCAGAATCAAGTCGACGCATGCTTGGAAGCATTAAACTTCGTTTTTTTAGCACGTCGTTGTGTTTTACGTCACCGCATTCTGACACGATCGGTTATTTAATCTATAGGCGTGATGGACCATCAGTTAGCTTCATCGGTTAACCTATGACAACGGTCCTTCAGACCGTTGTCCTCTGGTTAACCTATCGTGTGTACTAGGGTTAAGGGTTTACATCCACTTTATGGCAATGCTGGAAAATAATGAAAATATTGACACTTTTGTTGCCAGCAGTTTAGACATTAATGGCTGTGTGCTGAGTTATTTTGAGGGGACAGCAAATTTACACTGTTATACAAGCTTTACACTGACTACTTTACATTGTAGCAAACTGTAATTTCTCCAGTGTTGTCACATGAAAAGATATAATAAAATATTTACAAAAATGTGAGGGGTGTACTCGCTTTTGTGAGATACTGTATGTGTGTATATATATATATATATATATATATATATATATATATATATATATATATATATATATATATTATGAAGTGCTATTGCAGTGATGATTTACTTATACTTACCTTTATTCAGGTGGGTCTTTCCATATAACTGAGCTAATTTGTATCCAAATGGTTACACTTAGAAGTGTTTTTATTGTATTCAACAGCAATATCACTACTGCTTGTAGAAGATCCGTTGACGACAAATTTAGGAAGAGGTAAATCTGTCCTTATTTCCCATCACTGGATGTATTTTTTCTACAAGCCTATTTGCCACAATTACACATATTTATTCTCTCAGCCACATGAGAAGGTAAGCACTATTCACTCGGGATGTAAAAAGCTTGACTATATCAATGCTCTTAGAGGCGCCCCTGTCTTCTTTTTTCATTGTAAAAAAATTAGATGTATATATTTTTTTCCAACATATTCTAACTTCACTGCTGGGGAGTTTCTAGGGGAGTTTCTATTGTACCTCTCATTGTTCATTAATAGGCAACACATCAAATGTATATATCTCATGAAAAGACATTTTAATGTGTGTTTCCACTGGAACAAGTTTTACTTGATTAATTGGCTGATAACATTTGAAAAGGATCATGTTAATGACACTTAGTTGGCATACATAAAGAGAAGGCATATTTACTATTAGAGAAGCAATGTCTAAGAATCCCCAGGTGTTTTTTTTATCATCAAACATCACATCATAAGTATTTCTATTTCACGTTTTTCTTTTTTTTTTTTTTTAATATACAAAACCCAGTAGACATGTATATCATAGCTATACCATGATTGTATGCTATTAATTAAAAAGGGATAACAATAAACCCTGTAGTTAGGTGTGGCATGTTAGCCATTCTTTCCTTCTTTACTGCTTGCTGATGTTACTTTTCACCATGTCACAATTTCATATAAGTGTCAGCGAACCCTCCACCTGTCAACTGCTGTTTCAACAAGCATATGGGATGTATGTTGTTGTTATGTATCACCATGGCAACATCACATTTACTCCTATATTATGAAAAGGTTTACATTGTACTTTTGTTTCAGCAGGAACTTTTAACAATTTAATGACTAATAGCTAGATTCAGAAAGCTTTACGCCGGCGTATCAGTAGAATCTACGCCGTCCTAAATTTAAGCGTATTCTGGAAACCAGATAGGCTTAAATTAGGCTAAGATATGAGCGGCGTAAGTCTCCTACGCCGCCGTATCTTAGGGTGCAATTTTTCCGCTGGCCGCTAGGTGGCGCTTCCGTTGAGTTCGACGTAGATTGTGTAAATGACTAGATACGCCGATTCACGAACGTACGTGCGCCCGTCGCATTTTTTACGTCGTTTACGTATGGCTTTTTCCATCGTAAAGTTAGTCGGACAAATAGCTGGCCTAGTCAATGTTAACTATGGTCGTCGTTCCCGCGTCAAAATTTTTACGTCGTTTGCGTAAGTCGTCTGTGAATGGGGCTGGATGTAATTTACATTCACGTCGAAACCAATACGTCCTTGCGGCATACTTTGGAGAAATGCACACTGGGATATGTACACGGACGGCGCAATCACGTCGGGTCACCACCCATTTACATAAAACACGCCCCCTCATCCTCATTTGAATTAGGCATGCTTACGCCGGCCCCATATACGCTACGCTGCCGTAACTTAGGAGGCAAGTGCTTTGTGAATACAGCACTTGCCTCTCTGACTTAAGGCGGCATAGCGTAAATACGATATTTACGCTACGCCACCGCAAAGATACGCACATGTACATGAATCTAGCTATAAGTTCACTTTTTCCAGACAATAGCCTGTGCAGTCAAGGCACCCCCTATAGATATTAAGAAACTGTGCAGCTTTGTAAAATGTTCATTTTATTGTCATATCTGTATAATATTTGGGTCCCCCAGAAGCCTGGCTTAAAAACTCCCAGTGAGCAATTCTCACATTCTGCCTTGTTTCTGTAAAATGAAAAACAGTTGATGCTCACTCCCAGCATTACAAGATGTTGGTAGATGTCGTAGCAACAAAGCAGGATGTGGGGGTTGTTAACTGGGAGTATTTCAGCCAGGTGTCCAGGGGGACCCACATGGCCTACAAGTATGGCAATCAAATGAACATTTTACAAAGCTGCATAGTTCTTAATAACTACTGGGGCCCTTTAACTGCAAATTCTATTTTTTTCGTGGAACAGGTGAACTTAGCCTACAATTTATTTTTGTATTTTTCCTTCAAATGTCTTAGATCGCACAGATATGAAAGTATAAGTTTGCATTTGCATGTTCAGGCTAAAAGCAGGCGTCAAATCTATTCAACAGAAATCTATATAAAGACCTGCCTGATAGGGCAATGCCCTGTTCACACTTATGCATTTTGTGTGATCTTATGTGCTTTAAGGGCATCAGTCAGATAGGATACAGTATATGCATAGTTACATTGGTCTAAGCTGGATCAATGTAACTAAGCATAACATATCCATACCTGGAATCAGTGGCGGAACTACCAGGGTCGCAACAGTCACACTTGCGACCAGGCCTGGCATTCCGCCACTACCGGGGGGGCCCCAGCGGGGTTGCTAGTCACACAGCTCTGAGCTAAGAGTGTCTCTCTCATACAGCTCAGAGCTGGTGTCCTATGGAATACTGCCTCCCGTCCTCCCTCCTCCATCCTCTCTCGCATGGGATTTGAGAGGAGACAACCAGTCTGCTCATTCTACCCCTGACCCTCTCCTCTTGTGTTTACTCTGTGGGAGGGCACACATACAGGAGGGAAGGGTCGGGTGAGAATGAGCAGACCAGCTGTCTCCTCTCCCATTCAGTGTGAGAGTGGACAGAAGAGGGAGGGAGTATGGGAGGCAGTATTCCATAGAACACCGGCTCTGAGCTGTATGAGAGAGGCACTCTCAGCTCAGAGCCGTGCTCAGGAGACAGACGGCAGGTATGAGCACTAATAGGTGGGATTGATGAGTGCTGATAGGAGGCACTAATGGGCACTGATAGGTGGCATTTATGAGCACTGGAGGGCACTAATAGGTGTAATTGATGAGCACTGGTGGGCTCTGATAGATGGGATTGATGAACACTGGTGGGCACTAATAGGTGGGATTGATGAGTGCTGATAGGAGGCACTAATGGGCACTGATAGGTGGCATTTATGAGCACTGGTGGGCACTGATAGGTGTAATTGATGAGCACTGGTGGGCTCTGATAGGTGGGATTGATGAACACTGGTGGGCACTGATAGGTGGGATTTATGAGCACTGGTGGGCATTGATAGGTGGGATTGATGAGCACTGGTGGGCACTGATAGGTGGGATTGATGAGCACTGGTGGGCACTGATAGGTGGGATTGATGAGCACTGGTGGGCACTGATAGGTGTGATTGAGGAGCACTGGTGGGCACTAATAGCCAGCATTGATGGGCATTAATATGCGGCATTGATGAGCACTGATAGGTGACACTGTTGCCTCTTCTTTTCTCACACAGACACAGTGTGGGAGGAAAGGGCTGCTGATAACCAGCTAATCACATGGTAAATAGTCGCTGCGATTGAGCTGGATGCACGTCCCAGGGGGAGGCAGAGTTCTAGGAGGATGTCCATGGACTCACTCCCAAAATTAGAAGCCCAAGGCTCGGATGGAAGGGGGGGGGTCAGGGGGGCCATCATGGTTTCTTGCACCGGGCCCTGTGAGGGTTCTAGTTACGCCTCTGCCTGGAATTCTTTACATTTTGCAACCTGGACATTTTTAATGTGCCCTCATTTAAATGACCTAAGTGACAGACATTTTCTCTGTGTGTTAGGCCCCATACTCACGACCAAACATGTCTGCTGAAACTGGTCCGCTGGCCAGTTTCAGCAGACATGTTCGGTCGTGTGTGGGCGCGAGCGGGCCGAATTCCAGCAAACATTTGCCCGCCGGGCCTTTTCCCAGCAGACAAATATTCCTGGACGTGTTTTAAAACCGTCCGCAGGAATCCTGCCCGCTCGGACATGTACGGTCGTCAGTACAGACCTACCGTACATGTCCAGGCGCCCGCCGTCCCTCGCATGCGTCGAATGACTTCGACGCATGCGTGGAAGCATTTTAAAGGCGGGCCGCCCACGTCGCTGCGTCATTGTCGCGGCGACACCGCGTCATCGACGCGGCGACACCGCGGACACGCCCCGCGTATTGTTTACGCGCGGACTTCTGTACGATGGTGTGTACAACCATCGTACAGAAGCCCTCTGGCAGACATGTATGGTGAAAACGGTCCGACGGACCGCTTTCACCATACATGTTTGTTCGTGTGTACCCGGCCTAAGCCTTATAAAACACAAGACAAGTGGCAGATGATGGACGCTAGTGAGTAGAATGTCTAAAGCAGTGATTCTCAACTCCAGTCCTCAAGGCGCCCCAACAGGTCATGTTTTCAGGATTTCCATCAGATGAAACAGCTGTAGTAATTACTAAGGCAGTGAAACTGATCAAATCACCTGTGAAAAATAATGGAAAGCCTGAAAACATGACCTGTTGGGGCGCCTTGAGGACTGGCGTTAAGAAACATTGGTCTAAAGAACTCGTACACATTAGACACCTAGTGGACATCTTGTGTTAACTACAGATACCTCAGTATTACATCAGTGGAACAGTTTGCTCCAACATCCTTCAACACACTTCAATAGTAACAACATAGAGTTGTAGATCTTAGTGCAACTTGATATATCTCTTTTTCCTTACTTCAGAATTACAGCAATATTAGGGCCATTGTTCTTAAGAACAAGCGTTCTCTGACATATCTACATGTAACAAGCTGGAATCCAGATGTGAAGTTAAATCAGCCAAAATTAACAGCTGTATAACTTATATATATATGAAAAATTGATTTGGAATGTAGCACTGTCACTACGAGTTAAAAGGTTTCTTCTACTTACCTGTTTTTTCGATTTTCTAAATTTATAGCTAATGCTATCTCAAGACAACTGTTTCTAAATGTATAAAACCTATTAATCTTTGCAGCTTTTCATCAGTCAATATGTAAACATAAATGAACTCATGTAAAATCTTAACCATTCCAAGAATGCGATTCCAATAAAGCTTCCCATTTGTAAAGGAAAATCCAGCTAGAGGTTCTCGGCAGATAAAAGGGAAAAGTTATGAGTAATTGCTGAGTGAGGAGTCATGTTTTATAGTCACTTTGCCCTTTATCAGCTTGTCAGTCAGTGCAAAGAATTCCAAAGGCAACACACATCACATACTGCTTCATGTACTACAATACCTGGAGTCTGATAATGACTCTAATGAAGACAATAGGCTTCTGTACTGCAAAGCTTACACTGCCACAGCAAAGTCAGTATCACCAGCTATAATGATTGATGAGCCCTATCTAAAAACACTTTCAAATGTCAGGAGTGAGAATGTTGTTACATAACTGCTATTCATTTAGTAAGTAACAGATAACTATTTAGAGGTATATTCAAGTCAAACAAGCATTTCAACTCTTGAATGGGACACAGACTGCTTGAATGGCTCTTAATTTCATCCTGACTTTTATCTTCTGCAAATGACTTCCCCATTGTTAAAAATTAAGTTTATTGATTTGTTTATTTTTTAAATTAGCACCAAGGATGGTACTTACATGAATGACAAGTTTCCTGTTTACTGATGGCCTCTCTATTTCTTGAAATCTTTTGTCCTCTGCCCCTTGGTTACCCTGCAGCTGTGATCTTTCACCTGTAGCAGGCACTGGTCAAGATTGGCAACTATGCCTGCCCTTTCTGTCCCATTTCTCCATTCACAGAAGCCGTACTATCAGTTCCCGCTAGACATGTGCACACTGAAATATTTTGTTTCGGAATTTCATTTTTGTCCGAAAAATAAATATATTTAGTTACTCCCGAAATTTGTTTTTATTTATTTTGTTTAGTTAAAAAATGCATTCGTCCGAAAATCCAAATTAATTAAGGTCGAATCTGTCATTGAAGGCTTATGGTGTCCGTCGAATGTTCTAAGAATATTCGACGGAGCAGCTAAACTGTACAACGCCAAAATCTTACATTTCCAGGCGAATGTTCCGCCTACAAGCTATAGAAGAATTCTAATGTTGTATGACACTTGTAATAATTATATTTATAAATCATTATTACTAGTCAACCAACATTCAAATTCTTCATGCATTCGGACGAAAACGAAATGCACATGTCTAGTTCTCGTTATGGAAAGTGCTCTATCTGAATGGAGGACAGAAGGTCCAATAAAGGTCCACCTCCTCCAGCACTACAGCACCAGAACATCACAGTTGTGGGGGTATCCAAGAGGCAGAGGATAGAAAATGTTAAGTATCAGAGCAACCACCAACACACGGGACACTTCGTTAGTTATGTAAGTACCATTCCTGATGTTAATTCATAAAAAAAATAAAAAAAACGACTAAACTTGAGCTTTAAATACCTATGGTTATCATTATCCTCTGCATCTGAATGGCTCACATTTTTCAGCATGTCTAAAAAACAACATTTTCCCAACTTCATCATTAAAACGATGTTGCCTACACACCATCGTTTTTAAAAAATGATCTAGCAAAGCACGGTGACGTACAACACGTACGACGGAACTTTAAAGGGGAAGTTCCATTCACCTTTGGGCTGCTTTAGCTGATTCCGTGTTTGTAAAAGACGATTCACGCTTTTTTGTCTGTTACAGCGTGATGAATGTGCTTACTCCATTATGAACGGTAGTTTTACCAGAACGAGCGCTCCCATCTCATAACTTGCTTCTGAACATGCGCAGGTTTTTAACATCGTTTTAGCCCACACACGATCATTTTTTACAACCCAAAAAACGACATTGTTTAAAACGACGTTAAAAAATGCAGCATGTTCGAATTTTTTTTTTGTTGTTTTTCAGAACCTGAAAAATTATGTGAAGCCCACACACGATCATTTTAAATGACATTTTTAAAAAACAACGTTTTTTTCATGCTGAAAAATGATCGTGTGTACGCGGCATAAGTCTACCTTTTACCAGAGTCTTTATTTTTGCAAAATGTAATATAAGCACTTTTGCCTTGGGTTTTTAAAACAGAAGGATATTTATCAATCTGTGTTTGGTGGTAGAACTGCCACATGCACTTAGGGTCCAGCACTAAGCTCAAGTGCTGATCATTCTTCCAATCCTGCTCTGTAGCAATATTTAACTACAGTGCTTCCATATTTTGGTTGTTGAGAAAATCATGTGACATAAGATCCTTGGAGCTGTTATGTTTGAGTCTGAATCTATGTCAAACACATCCCTGCTTTACCCCTTTTTGCAGCAAAAGTTCATTACAATAGTGATCTATTGCTTGCCGATAAAAGAACGCAATAGGTCATTGATGGGTGTATTTATGAACGATTCCCTGGGAAATTTGCCCAGTGAATTCTTTATTGACATTCACCCAAGTGAGATTCAATGCCAGTTGCCTGGCAATTTACAGTTCTGTTAACCCTTTTTATAATAGGATAAATGTGGAACAGCCGTTGGACATCTTTGCTCCTGGCAGGAAAAAAGTAGCTTAAAGAATGTGCCTAAAGCCAGTATGAAGTTCATAGGACAGGAGGAAGTGATCCAACAAGAATAGGGAGATCTTAGCACATGGTGGCCAACCACTAGGGCAAGTTTATTCGAAGAAGCAAAAGCAGGCCCTAAATTACAGTCAGGAGAGACAAGAAAAAGAGCCTTTAAGTGCAGACAGTTTACAGGTTTATTAGGTGCAATAAAATACAAGGGGCAATTTACATGGAGTGAAGTATGACAGGCTCATCAGGAAGGAGAGTCCGGGATGTCTGCTATGGGTTTCCGCATTGTGGACCGACAGGGTCTGCTGCTATGTGAGGGAAGCCAGGAGGAAGTTCTCAGGTGGAAAGCCAAGAGGAGTAGACCACAGCACATGCAGGAGGTTGTGCCGCATTTTCAAGTCTGCACGATGCCGGTCCTGGGAATGAGCACTCCTTCGTCAGACTCAATGACCAGCATCCCAAGTATGCCCACATGTGCAGGACCGGCATCACAAAGATGCAGAAACGCGTCGTGACACCCCTCCATTGACATCCTCCGCATGTGCTTCAGTCCAGATTCATTCCCTCTGCTCGGCTTTCCACCTGAGGACTTCCGCCTGGCCTTCTCCAAACAGCAGCAGACCCTGGTGGTCCACATTGCAGAAATCCAGTGCTGACATCCTGGACTCCCCTTTCTAATGAGCATGTCATACTTCACTCCATGTGAGTTACCCCTTGTATTTTATTGCACCTAATAAACCTGTAAACTGTCTGCACTTTTTCTTCTCTCTCCTGCCATTAATTAAATTGGCCATGTATTTTTTCAGCCTCTAAAGGCTTCTCTTGAATGGGACATGGCGTTAGTGGTCAGCTCCCGTACACATGCGCGGGAGTGATGTCATCACGGCCAGTCACAGCGCTGGAGCTGCGATACGCGGATATCACTCCGGGTATCATGGCAGCGACGGAGGAGGCGAACGAGGATGGCTGCGGGGGCTTTGATCTCAGGTAAGTACTTCATAATGAACTAGTATGTTATGCATTCTAGCTCATTATGTCTTTGTCTTGCAAGGTTTTTTTTTTTTTAGTTTTGTTACAGAGGGTTTACTTCCTCTTTAACCTACAGGCAAATCTGCCCACATAAGCTCTCCATGGTGCTGAAACTGTGCTTCTCTCTCTGTTTCTGCACCAGGAAAATAAATGTAGTTTCAATTTTTTTTATATAAACATACAAAAACAGCACGCACCCTCCCCTTCTCAAACCAGAAAGCACACAAGACATGTAAGCTGATATCCCCATAGCTGGGAGCAGTGAGTATACAGCCTCTCCTCTATGCTGATACCAGTCCACAAGACCTTTAGTTTTGAGTGACAGGGACTGTTTTCAGCTCAAACAGGTGAATTTTATTAAGAAATGGGTTAGGGAATGTCTGTTGATTGTACATGGAAGGTAATGTTCACCATTTTCTTGGAGAGAATCTTACAATAAGAAACGTTTTAATAATTAAAAAAATAGATGAAGCAGAATATCAGGCAATTTTTTTTCATACTGGGCAAATCTTGGGCCACTAATTTGGCTTGAAGCAAAGGTTGAATGTACACCATATAAAATTGTGTGAATATCAGACAAATTGCCCATTGAATCTTTGATAAATAGACCCCTATCTTTTGCTGCAGAGATGTGTTGGGGGAGGGGGGCTGGATGGGTTAACAAATAAACGAAGGATAAAAACAAAAGGATTATTGAATATTATTTTAGTCAAATTAAATTATAAGTTTAAAAATTTAACAAAAAAAGCAAAGTTCTGAACAAACACATTGGATGCTCTGCAGATGACATTTGTGTTTTTTGAATGAGAGTCAAACACTTGCACAAATCTACATTATGTTGTTTGGAATTTTTATGATGACAGATCTACACAAAAAAAAACTTCCATTACACCAGTTCCTTTCTACCTAAATCCAACTGATTCGTATTGCTGCACTAACAATTTATGGATAAAGAATTGAAAAAAAAAAAATTATTTTAACTTTGGACCAATCGGCTTTGTCTTGAAAATAGTAAACGTATGTAAAATTCTTGTAGTCAGAAAGCTTTGTTGATCATATTTTGGGATAAATATCTAGGGCTGTGATAATTACAAACACATGTAATTAAAAAACAAATCAAGGGAAGATGTACTTTTTCTCATTTTTTTTTCTTGTTTCTTATGTCATCCTAATTATAACTCTTTAAATGAATAATAAACATTACATTTTTCTAGAAAATCAAAGCCCAATCTGCCCTTCCTTACAAAAAAATGTTTAAGATGTTTGAAAGACTACAAATACAAGTAAAATCCAAAAAATTGGAAAATGATCTAAAATGACTGATGTAAAGTATTCAGCAGTCAATCAAAATTGAATTTGGTTTAAGTCAATATGTTCAGGGAGTGAGCTCTGAGTTCCTGTTTGTCGTAATTTTTTTGGGCAAACCATGTTTTAAGCTGGCCATGCATTATACATGTTTTGTATTGTTCAATCAGTAGGTTGAATGAAAAAAGATGTGCCTA
Organism: Rana temporaria; assembly: GCF_905171775.1. Taxonomy (NCBI): domain Eukaryota; kingdom Metazoa; phylum Chordata; class Amphibia; order Anura; family Ranidae; genus Rana; species Rana temporaria. The sequence continues at coordinate 403,674,693 of NC_053490.1, forward strand.
TTACCCCATTTACACATACTGTGTTGATGCAGAAATCCTTCCGGCACTGCTGTTGTGTTCCTTCCCCATCAGCAGGATACAACGGTCAGTGTTGCCAGCTATAGCAACCAATACTGTAGAACAACTTGTGTACAACCAGCTAGCTCATTCATGGACTGAACTTCGGCCGGTCCCTGCTGAGCCGTCCACATGTTGATCCATTTATGATCCATATATACAGTACAGACATTTAAGCATAGCCAGAGGCCTTCCATGTGTTTTTATTCATGCAAATGGACTTAGGTTTTCCAACAGGGTAACACAAACTGTATAATGGCATTGTCTTACATTATTCAAGAGATTGTGTTCTTTTCATGCTCACATAAAACGTCTTGCTCACATAAAACATGTTCTGACTTTACAGATTTGATGTTGCTTGCTTTTTCAAGGGTTGTTATATAATAAAATTGTTTTGAAATTAAATCAGCTTGGTATTTTTTCCCAAATTAAGTGCTCTTGAGCCCCTCAAGGGTCAGGGAAAGGCTATATTGTGGACTCAACTCGTTTAGGGTGTGAAAAATACCTAGTTGAAGGGTAAAGGGGGTTTAATGTTCAAATTCAGATACATAAGCATACCAGTGATTCCACACAGATTGATTTTATCTAAGGTGTTACCTTTACTTCTTTAATCTGAATAAAGTCCTGCTTGGCTTTTAGTGTTTTAAAATTATGGACTAATATGCCCCAGTCCTGACCTCAACTCCTGAAACATCTAGTTACCTGGCTGGTTATGTTGACCATCTGATTTCAATAGGTTGGTCTGTGATGCTGAACAAGTATGCATATAAGCAGGGCAGGGGTGAAGCAGTGGCAGCAGGGGCATGCCCTTTGGGCATTGTAATGTAAAAAATATTGCGCTCATTCAAAAAGGTAACCAGCAGCAACTAAACAGTGTTATATTACACCAAAACCAGATATAGAAGCAAAACAACAGCTGCGCTATAATAAAAAATCAGTATAGAGAAGCCTCTATATAAAAAATGAAGTGAATAAATAGATAATAAGATAGGAATCAAACTATCTAAACGTAAATAAATATATCCCCAAGTGAATGAATTATAAAAACCAGTGACAAGTGTAATCATACAGAGTCCAATTAATGAACAGTCCATAAGTTGTGATCAACAATTCATGAAGTTGTGATCCCCAAACAGTGGTGTTAAAATCACAGAAAAAAAGTGTGTTGAAACAATGGTTTTCCAGTACACAAACTGCCAGCATCCAGAAATTGTGAAGAAAAGAAAACCTCCACCATAGGTAATAGCTGCCTCTTACCAACTGATATTGATGTCTAGTTGGGAGATCACACACGCTTTAGAGGTTGATAATCCATACAGCTTTCCACCAGGGGAATCCTCCATGCAGATAGTCACATCCAGTACATATACCGATATGTCATGAAAAGAGAACTCGCATAGTGTAAAATCCAAGGTGTGTTTAATAAAATATAAAAAAATGCATTTAGAATGCAGATGAAAGTATGAAGCATGTAATAAATCGAGCTGGCCGGCTCCTCGATATGCCTGCCTGTCTTCCGGGTTCAGCTGGTAACACGGTGACGTCAGAACGTCGCCTGCCCAACGTTTCGTCGCAAAGAGGACGTGGTCACAGGAATTGTGTTGGTAGATGCAGCTGTGGTGGGAGCATTTTGCACCCTTTGCATCACCCAAGCATTTTCTGCACTGTGCAGGGCCGGGCTGTTAAAATAACAGTTTATTACTACAGATTATGCTGAAAGAGTCTCTTCCTTGCAGTTATCTGGCACTGCAGACTTACCTTCTCCCTTCTTAGACTGTCTCTGTGTTCCTCTAGTGCTGGGCTCAGATTATTTGTATCATCTTCCTGAGCCAAGCAGAGAGAATTGTTGGAACTGTAGTCTCCTGAACAGACATCTTTGATCTGCAGAACTATCCCTGGACTATAAAGGGATCAGCAGACCAGGCCCAAGCCTCTTGCTTCCCAGGTCCCATCAAGTAGACACCTATCCACTGCTTTGCGAGAGGACTGCGGCCTACCACTCGGCAACACATCGATCCCAGGCGGGTCTAATGCCTTTTGCTACATGAGGGGCACCACCGCAGCATTACTGTAACTTGCAGGATCAAACGACTCACAATCCCAGCAGCCTGACCGTCATCTCTGCCGATTCTGCAGAAGGAAGAATAAGCTTGGATCACTCTTCAGGAGGTTCCTACACTGTTCTCCAGTTTGGTGAGAGGGCATATACCCACCAATTCAATCCTTGCCACCATCATATTTCACGGGACAATGTATACAGACACCTTACACCTGGAATTGCCTTATCATATTTCAAAAGACACTGTATACAGACACCTTACACCTGGAATTGCTTTAAAGATTACTGCTGGCCAGGCCCAGCTGCTTTGTCTTGACTACATATCACTGTTGCACAGTTGGAATTCTTGTTCCTTGAGCTTCAACTTGCCGGTAAAGATCATTGCAAGGCCTTGCAGCCTAAACACTGCTATTCTATTGCTATTTAAAAGGACACACCACTAATACCTATATTACCTCATCTCTCATTAGGATTAAAGGTATAATAGGCCAGCCTTGGGTTCTCCTTTACCAGTATTATTATAGACAGCAATCAGTAGCCTTTCTTAGAGATCCATTAATTTATTGTCTGTTCTTTGTACATTGATATTCTATATCTGTGATTTCAAACTGTCATTTAATTGCCTTAGGGGACCTTTTTTAGCTGAGTCTTTGCTGTTTATCCAGCACTTGGCTGACTAATACCCTGTTACAGGACTCTTCGCTTGAATAAGTAAATCCAGAGAGCTAATCAATCTATATTGTGTCAGTGTGTTATTTAAAGGTAAACACAACATGTTGAAACCTAGAGTGTCAGGAGAGCTGGAAAGTTCACAGGGTCGAGATGGCGCAGATGAACATGCAATTCTAAGCAATCCCCAAGACGGCAGTGTTACATGTAATCAGTGAGCTCCGCTGTCAGTGTGACAGTCGCCTGCTTTGTATCAGGAGCTGTATACCCTTCTCATAAATAGAGCACAGCAAATGGTTGTCAAAGTGGTAGTGGAGCTCCCACTGACTACATGGAGTGAGTTTAATCTGCAGAACTAAGCTGTCAGTGTGACAGCCCAGTCCTACTCTGCATTTATAAATGAAAGCTGCTGTTGCAGCCTTCATTCACAAATTACTGTTATAACCTATTAAAGCGGAGTTTTACTCAAAAGTGGAAACTCTGGTTGTTTGCTTCCTCCCCCCCCTCTGGTGCCATATTTGGCACCTTTTGGGGGGAGGGTAACAACGGGTAATGGTTTTTGACAGGTACCTGTCCCCATTTTTGGGAGACCTGGCTGCGGCAAGATGCAGAGAGGTTCCCCTGCAAGTTGGCCCCCTGCTCCTTCTCCCACCGACGGGCCAGTTAGAAAGCACACCGCATTTCGCGAATGCACAGTAGGGAACTGTCTGTGAAGCGGAAAGGCTTCACTGCCAATTTCCTTTACCACGAATGGAGATGGCAACACCCGAAAGCCAATTTGAAAATCAGCTGAGGGTGCCAACATCGTAGGATTCCTGGATAGGTAAGTGTCTTAATATTAAGAGTCGGCAGCTACAGTATTTGTAGCTGCTGACTTACATTTTTTTGTGGGCTCTTCTTTAACCCCCCAATTAACTCTAGTTATATTTTATTAATTCATTTATTTGTTGTTAATTTTTCATACATTTGTTCATTTTTGTAATGCTTGATTAAAAACTTTGGATTAGAAGCATAATTTGAGTTCCTTTATAAAAGGGGCAGATCCAGGGATAACGTTTGCCCTTTTAATGAGTTACAAATGGCTTCAGTTCCAAGATGGTAGAACAAATATTAGTTACAATAATTTTAATAAAAAAGCTGACTCTGTTTTAACATGTTATTTATGACTGAATCACACTAGTTAAGTACATTGGAGCAGCTTTTTCTATTCAATTTGTTTGCTTCAGTGACCAAAATTTGGTAACCATAGGACTGGGGAATAGTGGATGTTGTTTTTGTACCATGCATCTAGCTGAGCTCTGTACTTGCAGATGTTCAAGCTCCATCCATCTCAGCTCAGGGGGTGCACTTAACCTTAACCTGGCAGTGAATGTAAAGACTTTTCTCTGACTTTCCTGATATGCATACTCATTGCACATCCTGGCAAAACAGCAAGGCCACTGGTATTTTCAGGAGAAGGTCAGAAATGGCAGCCACCATAATGCTCTCATGTCTGGCTTACTGTAAAACTGTTCATAAACAGCAAAGTAAGCGAATTTCCAAAGAGCAAATAGAGCATTGTTTTCACTGACTACACAAAGTCACCCAGACAGACTGAAGAGGTGTGGGTGATGTATTGAGGGTAGACTCTCTGTGCTTTCCAGCTGTGTTACTTTAAGATCCAGATAGTCATTGATTGATTCACTGTTATTTCTAATTGTATCAAACCGTTGATGTTTCTTTGGCTTTAAAAAGCAGTTCTCGTTGTTTAATATCAAGCAAAATCTACATTTTATCATAGAATATTAAGCAACTTTCCAGTCAGACATTCCAGGACGCTTTACATAGGCATTTTTTAAATAGCTGATGAAAATCAATTGACAGAAGAGGAATCAGAGATTGTAATAAAGTTCTAAAATATTTAAAACCTTGAGTGGTAGCAACATTCTTATAGTTCTATACACATATTTAAGCAGTAATAAACCCAAAGGCAAATCTTTATTATATTGCAACTTACAAAATTTTAGATGCAGTGGCTGCATTTGTTTTCTTTTTATGCTGTGTTTCCATTATTTTCATCTGTTCATCTGTCGAGTAAGTCTGTTTTTCAACAAAGCAAGCTCTCCTTCAAATGCAACAGTTAGGCCTCGTACACACGACCAGACATGTCCGATGAAAACGGTCCGCGGACCGTTTTCATCGGACATGTCTGCTGGGTGATTTTGGTCTGATGTGTGTACACACCATCAGACCAAATTCCCCGCGGACAGAATACGCGGCGACGTGGCGGCGACGATGACGCGGCGACGTGCGCGAACCCGGAAGTTCAATGCTTCCACGCATGCATCGAATCACTTCGACGCATGCACGGGATTTCGGGCCAGCGGACATGTCCGATGAGTCGTAATGACCATTGGACATGTCCGACAGACAGGCTTCCAGCGGACAAGTTTCTTAGCATGCTCACGTGGCGGCGACGTGGCGGCGACGATGACGCGGCGACGTGCGCGAACCAGGAAGTTCAATGCTTCCACGCATGCATCGAATCACTTCGACGCATGCAGGGGATTTCGGTCCGATGGTTAGGTGTACTAACCATCGGACATGTCCGACGGACAGGTTTCCACCGGAAAAGTTTCTTAGCATGCTAAGAAACTTTTGTCCGCTGGAAACCTGTCCGCTTGGCCGGAAAACTGTACGCTAGGCCCTACACACGGTCGGACATGTCCGCGGAAACTGGTCCGCGGACCAGTTTCAGCGGACATGTTCGGTCGTGTGTACGAGGCCTTAGGGAAAATAGTAAAAAAAAGAAAGGATACAGCCACCACATCTAATGCTTGGTAAGCTGCAATATATTACATTTTTGGTTTCAAAGATTTTGATTCTAAGGTTCTACCCTCCTCAATGCAACTTGGAATATCGTGCTTCTCTATTTCACAGTGCAAAGGGGGCTGTCAAAGCATGTATTGTCTATCTTTGGCAGTACCATGCAACCGTGCAAGCATTAACATTTGTTTTCCTAGAAGAACCAGTTGGTTCACTTTCTATATAGCTTTGACTAGGAGCCCCCTCTAGACAACCGCTACTGTATGTAAAATCTATTCATATCGGCTTTCATCACAGAGTCAATTCCATCTAACAACAACTACGTTTGAACCATTCTAGTTTCTTAAAACTTATATGGCAGATCTATCAAATGTGATTACCCATAATATGTAATATGTATGTATTGCTGTTGTCACTGCGGGCTGACGCCATCTGCCACAATGACGTCATTATGTCTTGTACGTTCTGACGTCATTGCCGGTGCACGATGATCTCACAGCGCATGCACAGGGCATGAATAGATACATGGTGACAGGCCTCCACCCTGAGCAGCTGAGGCTATGGTCGAGTGCCATCATTCCATCTCCTCATCTATGACCATTCAGTGACCTATTTGGAACAGGATCTTTGAAATGGATGATTTATCAATAGATCCAATATAGAGACCGCTTTGGAGATCTGGATTTGATAAGTTTTACATATACTTGAATTTTGGGGTGTTGAAGCATTGACTAATGTTCTAGCCTATTTGGACTTCTTACTATACCATTGTGGGCATCCAAGTTGACCCCTCCTCAGTGCAACATGGAATATCATGCTGTTCTAAATTTACACAGTGCGGGGGGGGGGGGGGGCTGTCAAAGCATGCATTGATGATCTTTGGTAGTACCATGCAACCATGCAAGCATGAACATTTGTTTTCCTAGCAGAACCAGTTGGTTCTTTTTCTATATAGCTTTAACAAGGAGCCCTCTCTAGACCACTGCAACTGTATATACAATCTATTCATATCGGCTTTCATCACAGAGTCAATTCCATCTAACAACACCTCAGTTTGGAGTTTGAACCATTCTAGTTTCTTCAATCTCATATGGCAGATCTATCAAATGTGATTACCCATAATATGGGATTACTCAATTTAAGAACTATAGCATCAAATGTTTCCTTGACCCTTAGGGCTTATTAGGTTACTCAATCCCTAATAGCTGTACAATTTAATCCTTGGATTATGATTATACATAGACATTGGCTTATATAGCTGGATTGTGTTTGAGGTGGATGTTTGGGTTTATGTTTGGTATGAGTGAGTTTGTGAGATATGGAACCAATATTTTATATATGTATATTTTTTCAACTAATAAACAGATATGGAACCAATGTTTTATATATGTATACTTTTTCAACTAATAAACTTTTTCCAGTGAGTTCAGTGAGTTGAATCAATCTCTTTTTGATACCTGTTTGATGGTTGAGCACAATCAGGCTATTAATCTCATCATTCGCTACATGATCTTACCGATATCTCCCACCTCTATTTATGGGGAATATTATTCTTTCCCCCTTTTTTCATTTGTATTTTCATTTTTTATTTTCAAAATTGTATTTAGGGGCAGTATCTTGAGGATCCAAATTTGACAAGGGTTTTTACCCTTCCCTACTCTGTCCAAAACAAATGTAACACCCTCCTCTAGTTAGGCTGCTAGGTTACATTTCCTTTTTGGCTTCACTGTAGTGAGTGAAGCAGTGAATGCTTCTTATTCTCTATTCACGGTTTCCTGAACTGGGTGTTTGATTTCTCTCACTTGCTTCTGGAAAAAGCTTCAAGAATATAGGGCAGGGAAATTCACATAGCCAGCATACATATTTATCACGACCCGGACAATCCCTGGAGGGTTCCCCTGGGAGAGAGCTTCTGAGACAAGACATTGCAGCCTGTGCCTCAGTAAGAGCCGAGCTGAGGGCCTGGAGAAGATTGCTGATGGATTTTTCTGAAGGACACTGTCCTGAGGTCTTGGTCTGGAAAACTAACTTTATATATATATATATATATATATATATATATATATATATATATATATATATATATATATAGAGAGAGAGAGAGAGAGAGAGAGAGAGAGAGAGAGAGAGAGAGAGAGAGAGAGAGAGAGAGACTGTGGATGCTGGGTGGCAGACAGCTCTTGGGACATTGTGAGTAAGACCTGATTTGGGACTGTAGTGTGTGCCTGCTCCTGAAATGACTTTTCTGCTCCTCCCACTGATTGTTATTACTCGCAAATTTTCTGTTTGCTGTGTTGGGGCCCTTGAAGACATTAGCACAAGTGAATGAGGTATGTTAGTGATGTCGAAAGTTGCAATCTTGCATCTTGCTTCAATCTTGCATCAGGTCAGGCTAAAAGGGATAGGGTTTTTTTAAGAGATGATTTCAAGTTGGGCCTAATTCAGTAGCAGCAGCAGAATGCTAAGATAGTTGTGTCTATTATTTTTGGGAAAAAACACAAACGTCTTGCTAATGAACAATATAAACATTGTCAGTATACCAGCTAAACTTTTGGTCTGCGACTCTTTCACCACTCTCCCTTGGGATGTCCTTTAGTGACCAGCTGAAATGTTGGAGGGCCCCCCATTAATGCACTTTTTCTGTCTGGTGGGAAAGATGATGTGTACTTTAGTAGTGGGACACAACCCTTGCTCCTGCAGCAGGCCTGGGCAGCAGCTTCTAGGATCACTGGCTGGTGATTTCAGGTTTCATTTAACTCAGTCACCAGTTTGTGTTAGGTTCCAGCAGCGCTCAGCACAAAATCTGCTTGCTGACTTTTTCTTTTCTCAGTGAGTAACAAACGCCTTTGGGGTGGGGCCTGGAGAGAGCCCAGGCTGAGGTTGCCATTATCACTACTAACGGGTTTACTCTAATGTGGGGCAAGAGGGATATCTACCTTAACATTAATTATTGTCACACTGCAAGAACCTGGGAATATTCGCAGCTGCCTCTCTGGGGTTAAGTGCTACACTAAAGAAAAAAGTTTTGGCTGAACACACACTTTAACCAATTCAGCTTTACAGCCATAAGCCTAATAATTTAGCAATCTTTTATTACTTCTTATAAAAGATGTTAGTCATATATTGTTGATTTGGGACAAACAAGGCTTTCTTTAGGTGATTATTAGCTGGATTCACGAAGATGGGATTAACGTTAGGCAGGCGTAGCGTATCTCATATACGCTACGCCGCTGTAAGTTAGAGAGGCAAGTGCTGTATTCACAAAGCACTTGCGTCCTAAGTTACTGCGGGCGTAGCGTAAATGTGCCGGCCTAAGCGCGCCTAATTCAAATTGGGAAGAGGTGGGCGTGTTTTATGCTAATGAATCGTGATCCGACGTGATTGACGTTTTTAACGGCGTATCTTTACTGCGACGGCCGGGCGTACGCTCGAGAATAGGCGTATCTCGCTGATTTACGCATTCTAGGCGTAAATCAGCATACACGCCCCTAGCGGCCGGCCTAAATAGACAGCTAAGATATGACGGCGCCCGCTGTCGTATCTTAGTTAGATTTAAGTGTATCTCAATTTGAGAATACACTTAAGTTTACGACAGCGCAGATTCAGAGTTACGACGGCGTATCTACTGATACGCCGGCGTAACTCTCTCTGAATCTGGCTATATGTGTTCAAAGGTGTATTTAGTTTTCTATACCCACTATTTTAAAACGCAAAAATAGATATGAAATAGAACATATTTCCTTTTTTTCAAGTTTGACAAGTAATTTATTTTTCCCAATAGAATTTATTGAATTAATTCAAAAATACAAGAGATAAACAATGTGATCCCCAAAGGCAGATTACACTGGTTTGATCAGTTTACACATATATTAACAAAAAAAGGTATGTGGACTGAAAACAATACTAAAGATGATGTATTCATGAACCAGTGAATATGTATTCTTCACCTGACATTCACTTGTGGTTAATCAATCCCTGTCATTTAAACCACATACACATGGAAGGTGTATCTGCAGTGAATGCTTGGTTATGGTTAATATAGATATCAAGGGCCAATAAGCCTGCACCACTTTTCAAAACCTAGAAAACAGAGCAGAAGCAATCTGTTCTGTGTTCTATGCTGTAACTGTGACAGACTCCACACAGGGCAGCCTCAAAGTGCTGGAGGGAGTAGCAAAATTGATAACTGTAGGCTTGGCTTGTACAGTGTTGTTATATAAATCAAATTTCCCCCTGAAGAAGCCAATGGATCCTGTGGCGTAATGCGTAGGGGGAGGGAAAGAGGATGGTACGGAAGCAGAGTAAGAAGATGTATGCCTAGCGGCGAGTGCTGGAACACGGAGACAGTAGACTGCACATTTTTAGTGTGGTGCCCTCTAAGCACCCATTAAATGTGAGTAATTAGTTGTTATATTTAAATAAATTCTTGGTTTTAAAGATAAAACACTATAGGAGATTGACTTTTTCATATACACGGATGTGAAGCAGTGACATAAGGAGATCAGGACACTTATAATACATAAGTGTACTTTGGCCCAACTTAATTGTAAGGTCACTGGAATTGAGGTGAGAATACACCCAAAGGGTAGCACAAGGGGGGTATGTATATTGAGAACCTTAAGAAACACTAAAGCCCTGTACACATGATTGAAATTTCCTATTGCAAAAGTCAGACAGCCTTTTTCCATCGGAAATTCTGACCGTGTGTATGCCCCATCAGACTTTTTACAGAGGGATTCCATAGGCGTTTAGATAGAGAACATGTTCTCTTTTACTCGGATGGAATTCCGGGCAAAAGCCTGATCGTGTGTACGGGGCATAAGAGGATTGGTGGTGATTAACAGCAAGGCAGTAAGGAATTGGACTTGTTTTATGGAATCACATTAATAGACTGCACTTATTTATATATATATATATATATATATATATATATATACTATATATATATATATATATATATATATATATATATATATATATATATATATATATATATATTTATCTATTTATTTATTTATGTTGATTTTTTTTACCTTTTTTTTACCTTTTTTTTATAGTCTTTCACACAGAGTCATGTTTTGTACAAATATTGCGTATTGGTAATATTATTATAAATGCATAATTTGCGCACGTGACAATTTGTGTACATTATTTTGCACGTGTTGAATCTTTAACAAAAGTTTGTTTATATTGGTATATCACTGTGGATTTGATTATATCAATTATAATTAGCGTGGCACACAATTTTCTTTTGTATGCTTCTAGCACATATATGGGAATGTGAAGTGCTTGCGACTGACAGCTAAATGTATGTATATTTTTTTGATGGTTGCTAGCAAAATTTGTATTTTGTTTGTGCAGTGTCGTTACTGCATGAGCAAAGATAGGGGTGCAAAGTGTCTGCTGACAGCTTACATCTTGTACACCAGGACCGACTTGGTGGGGAGATCTCTCTCTCTCTCTCTCTCTCTCTCTCTCTCTCTCTCTCATAACAAATGCGCAAATTAGCTAAAGAACAATAAAGAAGAAAAGAAACATATAATAAATAATAAATTCAATTTAAAGGTCATCTTGGAATATAAAGGACATCACAGTGCTGAGGGGGAAGTCTGTTCTTAACAGAAGTAATGGATAACATCAACTATGATAAAATACAACCTTATTTTTACACACATATGTTTGCAATTTGAAATATTTTAAAATTAGTACAAATCCAAGCCTCACAGATTAAAAACAGTTGTTCTATGACTTAAAGGCCATAAGGCATTCTGGAAGACTGAACTTTGTTTCCCAACTTTGTACAAGGACCTTGGCTTGGAAAATATAAAAGGACATTAGTCAGTCCTGCAAAACAAGATTGTAATGTTCCTTGTGTTGTGCTTATTGGTTTGGTATCATATTTTCTACACATAATAATGGGAGTACACTGTGTAACATCTGGCAACAAGGGACACGGTTTAACATATCATATATCCATGAACACATATATGAGATCATTTTTTCATCTTGCAACTTTAAGTGCACCTGTGTTTTAGCAGCAGATTGCTATAAAGGATTGAAATATGGAAGGCAGACATTTTACTTAGTTCTGGGTAGTTAACTCATCCCTTTATTTACTGATATATATAGTATATAGGTCAGTAAATATCATTCATATCATTTAGAGCCATGTGAAAAAATACTTACACTCCATGAGAACTGTTGACTTTTTAAACATATTTAAACAAGCAAACATTAGCTCTTAATTCAGATAAAGATGATATATTTGCAGATGGAACCTATCTTACTTAAAGATGAACTCTATACTTACCCTCAATCAAGCAATACAGTGTCCCAGAGTTCTCCCCGCCGGCTGCACACATCTTCCACTGATCTGCTTCCAGGTACCAATCTTTGGGTGTTTTCATTGGCTGGGCCATTTTAACATAACTCCCACACATGCCTGAGAGTTCATTAATCTCAGCATTGCTAAAATTGTACAATTATCTGCATGTGTACATCTCAGTGTACAGGGTGGAGAGGCGGGTAATACATTATAATAAAAAATATATATAATAAAACAGTTCTGCATTAAAATCCTATGTGTTCACCAATGTTTCTGTTTCACAAGGTTCTACTTTAAACCTCAGATATTTTGGACCTGATATTCTGTTTCTATGGAGTCATCATGCCAAGATCAATACAGCTCTCTAAGGGCTCTTTCACACGGAGCACCTGTTCAGGTCCGCCTGTCCGTTTTTTTGCGGACCTGAACGGGCGCTCCGTGCTCCTCTATGGTGCCGCGGATGTCAGCGGTGACATGCCCGCTGACATCCGACCCACTCCGATCCGCCAATGTGTGACGGAGGAAAAACCATGTGCAGATTGGAAAGGCATAGATAACCAAGGCACAAAGCAATTCTTTTTTTTTTCTTATCTGCGTAACCCACATGACTATAGCGCCACACATGTGGGTGTATAAACAGTGGTAATTGACACTCCCCTTTCTCCCTTCTCCTCCATGTCCTCCTCTTGCTAAGCACAATGGGGGCAGGATATAGTAAGTACATTCACTAAGAAACTCACAAAATGGTTTAGTTTTAATATAAATCAGTATTACATATATCAGAGGCGTAGAACCTTCAGGGCCCTTGTCCAGGAAACTCTTTCCCATGGGCCCTGGGCCCTTCCCTCAGACCCTGTTGGCAGAATGTCACAAGAGCAAAGTTTGTGACCCTAATAATTTCACCACTGGTGTCAGTAGTTTTTTATTTTGGTAATTTAATATTTTCCTTAATTTTAACCATTTGTTTTATTATATTTTTACAACATTATTTCTTCTTATTTTCTTTTTTGATTAGCCTTGTTGGGGGGGGGGGGGCTTTTGTGAAATATTAGGCTCCCTGTTCATTCACAAAAACACAGTTTACTCTGCCTCAGTTATGAATGAACACAGTCAGTGATCGGTAAGGATAACTGACTCTGTCCATTCAGACTAGGAAGGGGCCATTAAATTACACATTTACTGGCCCATTCCCTGCTCTCCATTCAAACAGAGAGGGTTGGGGGGGAACCTGGTAGTGCTGCTGCAGAGAGGGGGAGCATGAAAGAGCACATGGGGGGCAGCAGAAAAAAGCTGGATATGAGGGGTGTTGGGGACATCATTGTAGAGGAACCAATCCGTCCATTTTTCTCCTACAGCCACTAAATGCCTGCGGGTGGGAGAGGAGGAGAACTGGTCATTCAGTGGATGCAGGAGGAAATTGGAGGAATTGGTTCCTTTATATGCCGTCCCCACCGCCCCTTCTATCCAGATGTACAGGGGTGCCGCACGAGCCTCTGAAGCATGGGGGCAGGTCACAACTGTTCTGGCAGTGCTGTGCAGGGATAGGATCAGTTGCAGTGCTGGGGGGATGGGAGATGGGATCAATGGCAGTGCTAATTGGGGGGTGGGATCAGCGGCAGTGCTGGTGGTGGATGGAATCAGTGGTTGTGCTGGGGGGGAGGGGGAGAAAGAATCTGTGGCAGTGCTGGGGGGGATGAGATCAGTGGTAGTGCAGGGGGGCTATAATGGGATTAGTAGCAGTGCTGCTGGAGGGAGGGGAGCTGTGGCAGTGCTGTGTGGGGGAATGGGGGAAGTGGCACTCACTTGCTCTCAGTGTAAGCTTGGGACTTTATGCTCACTATCCCTCCGGTTCCCTCTACATGTCTCCAGGTTACTATAGTGAGATGTGGTCTCTTCACACAGCGAAGACCTCCTCCAGCTGCTCCACATTCACTCTACCAGGTCAGCTTCTAAGAGAAACCAGTTTCCTTCCCCCAAGGGGGCCTTCAGCTGCAAACTCAATGGTTCTGGGTGAACTGACCACGGTTACTATGGCAGTGACAGTACAAAATGCAGCTTGCAAACTCAATGGGCAAAGAGGCTGGGTGAGCGGTTCGTTCTGCAGTGATAGTACACTCTCCCATCATCGCCTCTGTGTAACTTAAAAAAAAAGCCTTCAGGCAGCAGCCCCACCCCCTCCCCCACAGTGGCAGAATTCCAGGGCCTGGTCGCAAGTGCAAACGTTGCGACCCTGGTAGTTCCGTTATTGAAATATATGAAATGTAATTGCTAATACCTGTAAAATAAATAAAGAGCCTTAGATGCAGATGCAGTCTGAACAAAATGAAAGCTGGTGTCAATCATCTCTGACTTTGCCTACACCATATTAATTCACAAAAATAACACTGATGTTCAATAAATATTTATAGGGAGCTGTAAAACAGTTGTTTGATGTTTATAATCCAATTTGAATTGCTCTTCTGAAACTGTTTTTTTCTTGTCATGTGACTGACACAGCACAAATCAGGACTGGCCAGACACAGACTCAAACTGTAGAGAGCATACATCAGCAGAGTAATAGAAGCCCCTCCCAAGGATAGTTCATTGCAAATGCCAAAGAACAGGGAAAGGTCATGTGATCACGCAACAATGTTGCAGGAATAAATGACAAAATACAGTGACATGATATATATGATTTATGTGAATGAAATATGGCAATTAACACTTCCTACTAAAATATATATATATATATATATATATATATATATATATATATATATATATATATATATATATATATTTAAAAAGTCAGCAGCTACAAATACCACAGCTACTGACTTTTAATTATCAGACACTCACATGTCCCAGGGTCCAGTGATGTGGGGGAACGAAGCCCCGCTCATCACCCCTTCCTCTCCGTGGCGCTGGCATTGACACTGTGGGTGCCCAGGTGTGGCTTCATAGCCAGACATGCACTGGGCATACATGAGCCACGCTGTGCATGTGTGAGCCATGATGCGCAATGTGACTGGCCGAGCAATCATCTGGGACCTGTGACGTGTCCCAGATGAGGGAGTAGAGGTGAACCTCCTTCCGACGCCGCATGCCCAGGGAGGAAGTGGGAGCTGGAGCCCTCTAAAAATAGGGTTTCCGCTCCCCCCTCAAAAAATTACATGCCAAATGTGGCATTTCAGGGGGTAATTTTCCCTTAAAGCGGAAGTTTCAATTCTAGGTGGAACTCCCTTCACTGCCAGTGGCATTTTTATAGTAATCCAATGCATTTTTATAGCACTGATCACTATAAAAATGCCAATGGTCCCAAAAATGTGTCAAAAGTGTCCGAAGTGTCCGCCATAATGTCGCAGTACCGAAAAAAAAAATCGCTGATCGCCGCCATTACTAGTAAAAAAAATATAATAAAAATGACATAAAAATACCCCCTATTTTGTAAACGCTATAACTTTTGCGCAAACCAATCAATAAACGCTTATTGCGATTTTTTTTACGAAAAATATGTAGAAGAAAACGTATCGGCCTAAACTGAGGAAAAATTTTTTTTTTTTATATATTTTTGGGGGATATTTATTATAGCAAAATGTAAAAAATATTCATTTTTTTCAAAATTGTCGCTCTATTTTTGTTTATAGCGCAAAAACTAAAAACCGCAGAGGTGATCAAATACCACCAAAAGAAAAAAAGGACGCCAATTTTGTTTGGGAGCCACGTCGCACGACCGCGCAATTGTCTGTTAAAGCGACGCAGTCCCGAATCGCAAAAAGTACTCTGGTCTTTGGGCAGCAATATAGTCCGGGGGGTAAGTGGTTAAATAGACTAAATACACAGTTTCTCATATGCAAAAGTTGACTTTTTGCCAATAGTCCTTAGCTAAGCTCTCATCTCCATCTCAAACCAATCCCCCTAGAATAATCGAGAGCAATAACACATGACAGTCACAGGAAGCGAAGAGTGGTCTTTGACATGTGGACTGTGAGTGACAGCCTGACTTCACCTCCTCCATACTGTATTGAAAGGCAAGATGATAGCCCCCAAAGTCTTAGGGGACAAACTGAAGCAGGGTTTTTGTTCTCTATTTATGCACTGGTAAGTTGTGTATACAAGGAGTCATTTAAATTGGCAGTGGTTTCTGTAAACATTGCCAATGGTTAGGATTGCTTTAAAGTTCATCTATAGCAAGAATAAAAATGTAATATATCACAGCTTACCAGTCCTTGGATAAGGTGGCTGCATTGGTTTTGTTTTTTAGTCTAGTGCGAAAAAACACCTGTTTATCGTAATACATACTTAGTATTGTTGTAACTTCCTGTGTACTAAACTGAAATCTCAGATATTGCTGGCTCTTAAAACTATTTTCTGTGACTATGAGGTGCAGATGAGGAGAAGATGAGGTTTTTTATAGCAGTGGTTCTCATCCCTGTCCTCAAGTACCCCCAACAGGCCATGTTTTGGGAATTTCTCTAACTAAAATATTTGTCCAAAATACCAAGCCATTGACTTGAATGAATGCAGCCAACATAGAGGCGGTCCCCGGGTTACAAACAAGATAGGGACTGTAGGCTTGTTCTTGAATCTGTTTGTAAGTTGGAACAGGTACATTTTTTAAGTGTAGCTCCAGACAAAAAAAACATTTTTAAGCTTTTTGGATAGCATAAGGACGGGTTATCGTCCCTGTAACATTTGTTTTGCTGTCTGTGCCCCTGTTCAGAAGATTTCACCTCACTTTCTGTCCCAATGACATTTAGATTTAGAACATTTTGGGTTATTAGGGAAACAAGGATTGGCGATAAAGCATCAGTGAAGACACCTTTTTCCCATATTAACTCTAATGCCGCGTACACACCATCACTTTATGTGATGAAAAAAAACAACGTTTTTAAAAACGTCAATTTAAATGAGTGTGTGGGGGAAAACGACGTTTTATGTCTTGTGAAAAACTACAAAAAAAAATTGAAGCATGCTTGTGTCGTTTTTCAAAACATTGTGTTTTGTTTCACAAAAAATCACTGTGTGTAGCAAAAAACGACGTTTAAAATGACTTTTTTAAACCCGCGCATGCCCAGAAGCTAGTTATGAAGCAAGCTTCAATGGAAAAGAGTGGTGAACGTAACCTCGCTTTTCTAGAGCATTGTGAAAAAACGATGGTGTGTAGGCAACGTCGTTTTTGAAAATTGAAGTTTCAAAAACGTTTTTTTTTCATCACATAAAGTAATGGTGTGTACGCGGCATTAGGCCTCGTACACACGACCGAGAATCTCGGCAAAAAGCAGTTTTCTTGATGTTTTTTGCCGAGAAACCCAGTCGTGTGTACGAGGCCTTACAGGAGAGAATTTCCCTTCCTAGGGGTAGATTTCCCTTTCAATTCCTGTTGTCTCCTTCTGTTTGTAAGTAGGAGTCATTTGTAAGTCAGGTGTTTGCAAGTAGGGGACCACCTGTATCTAAAAACTGGTAAGCTGCAATATAATAAAAGCTTGCTTTTGGGTTTAATGCTGCTTTAAATGTCTCTCCAATGCCAATGGATACGTCTATCAAGTCACTTGAACGTGAAGATTCTCCACAAGAATGCATTAATACTAGGATGTGTCAGGAAATTACCAGAGTATCATACCAGAGTATAATACAGGAACTAATTGTACTGCTATTGTCCTAAAATGTTCAGTCTTATTAATGTAATGTATGTCTAGGGGCCTTTTTGAAAGATATTAAATAGAAACTGATTACCAAGAGCAACAAGCAGCTACAAAATGTAAATGTACCTTTATCTATTTTCTAGACAATGGGTAATAAAAAAGGTAAAGAAGGTATCGGTTGAGTGAGAGAAAAAGAAAATCAGAAGCCTATTTTTTTATGTACAGTAGACACCCTCTTTTTTGACGACAATCCGTTTGTATAAATATTTAATGGTCCTTTAATGATTTATATATGGTTACTTTGTAGATATTCATCTCTATACATCGCCTAAAGAAGTAGGTTTGGTGATCTGAGAAAAGAATTGAGACCAATTATGATGTTATGGACTGTTATGGTGGAATGTAGTGGTTTTGTTTGATATTGCATATATATTTAAACATAATAGTGTATGATATTTTAATCACAGAGGATGTTTTTATAAAGCTTATACAATTAAAAAAACTATTTAAAAAAAATATGATTATGTAGTAACATGGATTATTCAGTGCCCTTTAGAGTCCCACTTTTGACCCATCAAAGGGTGGGTTTCTGGTGTTGTATTGGCATTTATGGGAAGTGAACACACACCATTTATGTATAGAAGCATTATGTAAAATGTAGGTATGCTCTCTGTTTATTCTTATCATTGTCTTTGTCTTTATCAGTTGCTTGTTGATATAAATGGTTTTCCAATACAGCATTTTGTTTGGAGACCAACCTGCATTGTATTTACTTTTAGAATGTCATAGTGATCTAAGTTTCCTTCATTGGTAAAACGTTTTCTCATTTTGTCAAATACGTTATTAAAAAAGGACCAAGATATACAGTATCCCTGGGAACTACAGACCAGTTAGTCTAATGTCAATAATTTGTAAGCTCCTGGAGGGGATGATAAGGGATTATATACAAGATTTTAGTAATGAAAACTGTATCATTAAAAGT
Organism: Rana temporaria; assembly: GCF_905171775.1. Lineage (NCBI taxonomy): Eukaryota > Metazoa > Chordata > Amphibia > Anura > Ranidae > Rana > Rana temporaria. The sequence continues at coordinate 403,693,214 of NC_053490.1, forward strand.
AATCAGCATGGATTCATGAAAAATCGTTCTTGCCAAACCAATCTATTAACCTTCTATGAGGAGGTGAGCTGCCATCTAGATAAAGGAAGGCCTGTAGATGTGGTGGATATGGATTTTGCAAAGGCATTCGACACAGTTCCCCATAAACGCTTACTATACAAATGAAGGTCTGTCGGCATTGGACCATAGGGTGAGTACATGGATTCATAACTGGCATATTGGCATGCATTAGAAAGGGGATTAACTCCAGAGATAAAACAATAATTCTCCCACTCTACAAGACACCTGCTGCACCTGAAGTATGTCATCCAGTTCTGGGCTCCAGTCCTCAGGAAGGATGTGCTGGAACTGTAGAGAGTCCAAAGAAGGGCAACAAAGCTAATAAAGGGACTGGAGGACCATAGATATGAGGAAAGTCTACAAGCATTGAACTTAACATGATTTCAATGTACACATACCATACTGATGACCCCACAATAGGGATAAAACTTTTCAGCAAAAGGGAAATTGAAAAGACACGTTGCCATTCACTAAAATTAGAAGAGAAGCAGTTTAACCTTAAACTGTGTAGAGGGTTCTTTACTGTAAGAGTGGTAATAATATGGAATTATTTTCCACAAGCATTGGTAATTTAAACCTAAACGACCTTAACATACAGGGATACACAATGTAATACTGACATAAAAGCACACACATAGGTTGGACTTGATGGTAGACATGTGTGTTCCCGTTCGTAACGAATGTATTTTCGTACAAATTTGTTAGTTTTCGTACATTCGTATCAATTCGAACTTCCGAAAAGCTGAAAGACCCAAAATACGAAAATTACGGAATTACAAATAAGCAAACTAACGAACAAGCGAAAATACGACAATCTTACTAAAATAAGAAACACCGAAAAAGCAAAAGAACGAAAATGACATCTATAACGAACGATTTGCATTCTGTATTTTAAATCCTTTGTCTGTTCGTATTTTCATTCGTATGTTCGTATTTTCATTTGTGTCTTTTGTAAATCCGTTTCTTTGTCTGTTCGTAAATTTGTGTACTTGTATCGTTCTTTCGAATGGGCAGTGTAGTTAGTGAGTGATTACTTAATATCTTAGCCAATCAGCTTATCTCTTTTGTGCTGAGCCACATTGTACAGTGTAAAGCCTCGTACACACGATCGGACTTCAAACAAACTTTTCCGTGGATTTTTGTCTGAAGGGAGTTGGCCAGACTTTTGAAACCGAAAAAGTTTGTCCAATAGAGCGTACACACGGTCAGATTTTTTGGAAAACACTCATTTTGACGTTTGTTGGCAAAAAGTCCAACCGTGTGTACAGGGCTTAAGAGAAAGTATATCTTAATACGAACGGGTCCGAATACGAAAACTTGAGTCTTATGAAATACGAACGGGTCCGAATAGGAAAACCTGAGTCTTATGAAATTACGAATCTTTACGAATCTACGGAACGAGACGAAACGGAACAAAAAAATACGAACATTTTTGTTGTGCACATGTCTACTTGATGGACTTGTGTTTTTTTTCAACCTCACCTACTATGTAACTATGTAACTACAGGTGAAACTTGAAAAATTTGAATATTGTGCAAAAGTTCATTTATTTCACTAATGCAACTTAAAAGGTGAAACTAATATATGATATGGACGCATTACATGCAGAACAAGATAGTTCAAGCCGTGATTTGTCATATTTGTGATGATTATGACTTAGGCCTCGTACACACGACCGAACATGTCTGCTGAAACTGGTCCGCGGACCAGTTTCCGCGGACATGTTCGGTCGTCTGTACGGCCAACCGGACCAGATTTCCGGCCCAGCGGACAGGTTTCCAGCGGACAAATGTTTCTTAGCATGCTAAGAAACATGTCCGCTGGAACCATGTCCGTCGGACATGTCCAATGGTTAGTACAACTCATCGGACATGTCCGCTCGGCCGAAATCCCTTGCATGCGTTGAAGTGATTCGACGCATGCGTGGAAGCATTGACCTTCCAGGGTCGCGCACGTCGCCGCGTCATCCTCGCGACCATGTCACCGCGTTCGCTGTCCGCGGGGATTTTGGTCTGATGGTGTGTACACACATCAGACCAAAATCCGGCAGCGGACATGTCCGATGAAAACGGTCCGGCGGACCGTTTTCATCGGACCATCGGACCGTGTGTACAAGGCCTAACAGCTCTGTGGCACTGCTGAGGTGTTATGGAAGACCAGGATGCTTCAATAGCGGCCTTCATCTCTTCTGCATTGTTTAATCTCCTGTCTCTCATCTTTATCTTGGCGATGCCCCAAAGATTCTCTATGGGTTTCAGGAAACTTGGAAATTGTGGAAACTTCACACTGGACTTCAAGCATCTTCCCGTGTGTGCCTCTTTATTCTTCCTCTATACTCTGGGTCCTTGGTTTCCATATGAGATGCAAAATTTGCTCTTATCTGAAAAGAGGACTTTGGACCACTGAGCAACAGACCAGGTCTGTTTTTCTTTAGCCCAGGTAAGACGCTTCTGATGTTGTTTGTTGTTCAGGAGTGGCTTGACAAGAGGAATACGACATTTGAAGCCCATATCCAGGATCCGTCTGTGTGGTGGCTTTTGATGCACTGACTCCAGCCTCAGTCCACTCCTTGTGAAAGTCCCCAACACTTTTGAATGGCCTTTTCCTGACAATCCTCTACAGACTGCAGTCATCCCTGCTGCTTGTGCACCTTTTTCTTCCACACTTTTCCCTTCCACATAACTTTCTATTAATGTGCTTTGATACAGCACTTTGGGAACATTCAACTTCTTTTGCAATTATCTTTTACATAGTCAGGTTGAAAAAAGACACAAGTCCATCCAGTTCAACCATAAAAAAAAAAAAAAAAAAAATACCCACAGTTGTGTCAAAGGAAGGCGAAAAACCCCAGAAGAGCATGATCCAATTTGCTACAGCAGGGGAAAAAAATCCTTGCTGAGGCAATCAGATTTTCCTTGGATCAACTTTACCTATAAATGTTAGTACCCAGTAATATTATGTACATTTAGGAAAGAACCCAGGCCTTTCTTAAAGCAATCTACTGAGCTGGCCAGAACCACCAGGCAGGGAGTCTCCTTTCCGTATTTGGAGATGAAATCTCTTTTCCTCTTTTTGAATAACTCAACACCAAGTTCACTATATGGACCCATTATATATTTGTACATGTTCATTTCCCCCCCTTAATCGCCTCTTCTCAAGAGAGAATAAATTCAGTTCCTCTAATCTTTCCTCATAGTTGAGCTCCTCCATGCCTCTTATCAGTTTGGTTGCCCTTCTCTGCACTTTCTCCAGTTCCCCGATATCCTTTTTGTGAACTGGTGCCCAAAACTGAACAGCATATTCCAGATGAGGTCTTACTAATGATTTGAACAGAGGCAAAATGATATCTCTCTTTCTCTGGAGTCCATACCTCTCTTAATACAAGAAAGGACTTTGCTCGCTTTGGAAACCATAGCTTGGCATTGCATGTCATTGTTGAGCTTATGATCCACCAAAACCCCCAGATCCTTCTCCACTGTGGATTCCACCAGTTGTACTCCCCCTAGTATGTATGATGCATGCATATTCTTAGCCCCCAAGTGCATAAATTTACATTTTACATTTTATGGCTTTTAAGGCTTTCCCTCCTTATGGAGGGTGTCAATGATGGTTTTATGCACAACTGTTAGGTCAGCAGTTTTTCCCATGATTGTGTTTCCTATTGAACCAGACTTAGGCCCCATACACACGAGAGGATTTATCCGCAGATACGGTCCAGCGGACCGTATCCGCGGATAAATCCTCTCGAGGATTTCAGAAGATTTCAATGCGATGGCGTGTACACACCATCGCATTGAAATCCGCGCTGAAATCCTCTGGCGATGACGTGTCGCGCCGTCGCCGCTATTATGACGCGGCGACGGGCGCGACGCTGTCATATAAGGAATTCCACGCATGCGTCAAATCATTACGACGCGTGCGGGGAATCCCTTTGGACGGATGGATCCGGTAAGTCTGTACAGACGAGCGGATCCATCCGTTGGAATGGATTCCAGCAGATGGATTTGTTGTGCATGTCAGCAAATATCCGATCTGCTGGAATCCATCCCAGAGGAGATTTCTCCGCGGAAACAGATCCGCTGGCGTGTACACACCATAGGATCTATCCGCAGAAACCCATTTGCTGGGATTTATCTGCGGATGGATTCTATCGTGTGTATGGGGCCTTAGAGACCATTTAAAGGCTCAGGAACCCTATGCAGGTGTTATGGCTTAATTAGCTGATTAGAGTGGGACAATTTGAGCCTAGAATATTGCACCTTTTCACAATATTCTAATTTTCTGAGATTGTGGATTTGGGGTTTTCATGAGCTGTAAGCCATAATCATCACAATTATGACAAAGCACGGCTTGAACTACCTTGCTTTTCACCATTTAAGTTGCATTAGTGAAATCAGTGCCAGCCCAAGACATTGTGGTGCCTGGTTCCAAGAATAAAATGCTGCCCCCCCCAAAAAAATAAAATAAAAATAATCACGCCCACCAAAAGGCCCCCACATTCATAATTTGATATCATGATAACTTAAGAGGACCTGTCATGGCTCTTTACATGTACTGTATATAGGAGTATAAAGAGGACCTGTCATGGTTGTTTACCTGTACCCCCCACACACCTGTCCCCCCCGCACACCTGCCCCCCCTACACACATATCCGTTTCCCCTCTGTACCCCCCTGCACACCTGCCCCCCTACACACATATCTGTTCCCCCCACACACATATCTGTTACCCCTCTGTACCCCCTGCACACCTGCCCCCCTACACACATATCTGTACCCCCCACACATATCTGTTACCCCTCTGTACCCCCTGCACACCTGTCCCCCCCCTACACACATATCTGTTCCCCCTGCACATCTGTTCCTCACACACACATCTTTTTCCCCTCTCCTCTACCGATCCTGCCCATTGAAATCAATGGGACACCGTGGAAGAGGTGCTTTGCGGTGGTTTTTAACCCTTTCTCGACCGCTAGCAGGGGGTAAAACCGCCCGCTAGTGGCCGAATAGCACAGCAAATCTGACGGTAAAGCACCACTAGAAATAGCAGCGCTTTACCACCTGACGCACCTCCTTCCCCAGTGTGAAAGGGGCCATATCTGTTCCCCCTCTATACCCCCTGCATACCTGTCCCCCCCTACACATACACACACATCTGTACCCCAACTGAACGCCCCCCCCCCCACATATCTGTTTCCCCTCTGTACCCCCCTGCACGTCGGTTCCCCTTCCCCCCACACACATATCAGTTCCCCCTCTGTACACAGTGCAATGCACTATAAACTTGACAGCAGAGTAAATTTTTTATTTCTTGTGACTGGGTGCAGGCTGCAGCACTGAGCTTCCACTATACCAACCTGAGCCAGCGAAGGTGATTGCTTTACTCCAGGAGAGTGGCGCTGCTGCCTGCCTGTCCTCCCACAGAAGATCCCAGAGCGACCAGGAGGAGGGAGGGAGCCAATATCGCAGCAAGCCCGCTGTAGTTACATGCAGGGCCTCCATCTCATCCACCCCAGCCGGTTCAACTGATCATGCAGCACTTCCGGCCGGCTGCTCTTCTTCCCAGCTTTGAGTGAGTGAGAAACTTGTAAAGCGCAACACATGCGAATTAAATAGCCTCTGGGCGCTGATCTCTCCCCTCATCTTCTCACTGCTGCTGCTAGGGCGGCACTGACTGCAGGCTGGGGACAGAGTGTTCTGAGATGTCTTCACAGCCGCAACCGCCCACCTAGCCTGGCGGCTGGCGCCATAAGTCATCTATTTAAAAAATGCCAGGACCTTTCTCGGCAGAACACCGGCCCTGCGCAGTGGGATAAGCAGCGGAATGCGCTGGCTGGCAGCAATTTGCCGCCCCTTTGAAAGTGCCGCCTGGGACCGAGGTACCATCGGGTCCCATGGTAGGGCCGGCCCTGAGTGAAATAAATACATTTTTGCACGATATTCACATTTTTTGAGTTTCACCTGTATGTTATTTTGTTAAGATTTCCATTGTAAGTCAGAGTATTTCCCTAAACGTTCTCCCAGAGGTGAACAATTCACAACGAAATGTGGAAGTCATTTTGTTAGGTAACTGGACAGAACCTTTTCTGGTTCTGAATAGTTTTCAGGTTATCCAGTGTGACAAATTGCTAATTATTTTCTGCATCTAGTTTTTACTTTGTTACGACAATATATGACTTTGGTTACTTATTTTATGCACGTTTCTATACTGAATACAGTCCTTTTTTCCTGGATTATCCATCCAGGCTTTCCAATTGGAGTTCTGTTCTTCAGTAGTGCTGCCAAATACTGAGACCATTTACATAACAGTAAAAGAAGGTGAGTAGGGGTGATGGTGCTACCTACCCTCAGTGACCCAAATAGATAAACGGGCAAACACTGGGGATCGCGGCGTGTGCTCCACCTGTGTTCCACCAGCGGCTCTGAAGGCGGAAGTGATGTAATGTGCGTGGCTCCGACTTACGCATTTCGTCATAAGTTGTTGTCTGCCATCTTGTTACACCAGGATAATGTCAGAAAAAAGGACCCAATTAAAATACAGCTATATAGCTAACCTGCATGTCCGCTCTCCCATATATACACAGTAAGGAGGATTTTTTTTGTTGCCATTATCCTAACTTCCCCCATATTATGGCCTGTGGTAACGTCATTTAGCCCCGCTGATTGGATATCTGGTATGGAGGGAGGTGGGACCTGCATGACTGCTCTCCTATAAGAGATGTATGGTGTAGCAAGATGGCACTGCCTCAGACAATGTCTTATGACTAAATGCATAAGCCGGAGCCATGCACATTACATCACTTCCGCCTTCAGAGCAGCTGGTGGAATGCAAGTGGAGTGCACGCCGCGATCCCTAGTGTTTGCTCGTTAATCTATTTGCTTGTCCTACGCTGTTTTGCAGCAGTGGATGGAGGATTGGTGTATGTATGTTTTTTAACCATATTTATTAAATATTACCCTTATTACTAAAGTGTCTTACTTCACCGAGGGTGGGTAGCGTTGTCAACCCCACTCACCTTCTTTAACTGTTTAATTCTCCTTCGGGAGATTTCTAGGGGGGGCTGCAACCTTTTATTTATTTTTCTACATTTACATAACAGGTTTTCCTTTCAGTCCTGAATATATTTCATCTACATTGCTTTGAAACACTTTCTGTGCCAATTGAATTTCCAATGGCACACAGATAAATTGGTACCCTCGTTCAGTTGTGTTTAATGTTTAAACTATTATTGTGTAAGTTTATTATTGGTAATTTGTAATAGCCTGTTTGCTAGTCATGGCTTCTAATCTGGGCTTTCAAAAATGCTTTCTACAAAGCCTTATGCCGTGTACACACGATCGGAAATTCTGACAAGAAAAGTCCGATGTGAGCTTTTGGTCGGAAATTTCGACCGTGTGTATGCTCCATCAGACTTTTGCTGTTGGAATTTCTGCCAACAAAAGATTGAGAGCAGGTTCCTTATTTTTTCGACGATTCTCTAAAGTTCCTATCGGAAAATCCGCTCGTCTGAATGCAATTTCAACACGCAGAAAAACACGCATGCTCAGAATCAAGCAGAAGAGCCAAACTGTATATTGAACTTCATTGATCTCGGCTTGTCGTACGTCTTGTACGTCACCGAGTTCTTGACGGTCGGAATTTCCGACAAGATTTGTGCGACTGTGTGTATGCAACACAAGTTGGAGCCAACATTCTGTCAAAAAAATCCATGGTTTTCCTGTCGGAATTTCCGATCGTGTGTATGCGGCATTAACCTTTTTCGCTGCCAGTGCCATTTTTGCACACATTTAAAAAAATAATTTAGGCCTGAACATTACACAAAACCCCCAAACATTATATATTTTCTGAAAGCAAGCACCGTAGAGAATAAAATAGTGGTAGTTCCAATTTTTTATGTCACACAACATTACCATAAAAGTTCAGTAAAAAAACACACTAAAGTGAATGTTAGGGCAACCAAATGCAAATAAACTACCCACATGTTTGGTAAAATATAAAAGACGAGGTTGCACCGAGTAAGCAATGAAATCCCCTCCCCAACATGTCAAACCTTAAATTTGTGTGTGCCCATGAAATGGCAACAGACTTCAGTATGCTACATTTTCTACAAAGAACACTTCAAAAGCATCCTATAAGACCAGGGCTCAAGTCCTGCGGGAACGCGTGGGAACGGAGTTCCTGCACTTTTTTTACAGAAAAAGCCGAGAGCAGCTGAGCCCCCCGAGCCAATCCTTCACTAAGTGGCGATGCCCAGCTCGGTCACTGTCAGGGGCAGGGGAACCTTAGTAATCCTTTATGTTACTGCCCGCTTCCTGTATATGGATTCATCAGGTAGTGTGCGGGTATTCTGTCACTTCCTCGATGCCGCAATGTCTCCTGGGAGCTTGTGTCATTGTTCCCAGGAGACATTGTGGAGGTCTGCTGCAAGTTATCGTAGGATTTAGAAAGAACTTGCTTCTTTCTAAATCCCGCGATAACTCGCCAGTGGCCAGTACCATAAAGGATTACTAAGGTACAGTGGATCGAAAAAAAAAAAAAAAACATGCGTTTAGTAATTATGCATATGAGCGTATCATTTTTTTTTTTTGGTGGGGAGTGGATCTTGGGTGGGAGTTCCCACACTTTTTTCCCCAGGACTTGACCCCTGTATAGGACATCAGTTTAGTGTTACGGTCTGGTGCTAGAATTATTGCTCTTTTGGCATGTGCAGCGATGTAACGTGTGTATCGCAATCAACGTTTTACCCTTGTAAGCACCCCCGATGTATGCATTTACATTCATACGTGCATGTATGGGAGGTCTCAACATTTTTACGGGGGATTTTATGTGCTTGGGTGTAACGTAATTTTTTTGTGAAAATGTTTTTTTTCTTTTTACTTAACCTTATTTTTCCATCACATAGGGGACAAAAAGTACATTATATGATGATTTTTAGGTGACAGGTTCTCTTTATTGAGACGTGCAAGGTCTAAAAGACCCTGCATGTTTCCTCTGGGTTCTACTGAATGATTTGCAATGCAGATCACATCCCCTCCTGGCTAACCGGGGGCACTCAGAGGCTGACCCGGAAGTTTACACCATATATGTCACTTTCTGGGTCACAGCAAGAATGGTCGATACCAGGGGTGTGTGGGAGCGATGCTTTCACCTGACAGGCAGCAGTCTGCCTGTAATTTTTACACACAATCCCGATGGCTGCAGCCACTGGATTTTGTGTGAATCCCCCTGCTGTCTTAGGGGCACACTTCACATGGTTTGTCTGTATTGCTAGAGAGTTTTATTTCTTGGAAAAGTGCATGTAATCAGCAGAGGGCTAATCGGCATTGTTTTGACAGAGGGTCAGGGGTCCTGAAGCCTCTTAGGGCAGTCAGAGTAGAATGAAAACTCTTTCTACAAGCTTTAACCAGACACTGATAGAAGTCACAAAACTGATATATACTGCTGATGAGAAAAGATATTTAGCAGTTTATACTTACTAAAATAATTGCATGTTCTGTGTATTGTGGGAGATCAGATATAATGAATGCAGGGTCCTGGGTTTAGTAACACTTTAAGGTGAAATACCTTCTGTGCTGCAGAATCCCCCCCAGCCCCCCTTATTATTAACTGAGCCTGATCTGGTCCAGCGATATGCACAAGAGCAAAGGGTCTCACCACTGTCTCCCACCTCTCTGGGCAGATTAATAGCAGAAGGAGCCATTGACTGCTGTCAATCAAACACGAGCAGGGGGCAGGTAGGTATAATATGTTTATTATTATTTTATTTTTTTATTTAAGCTTTCATTTCACTTTAAGGAGCATCTTGTTATGGTGATTTGCATTTTTCTTATATTTGCAAGTGGAATAAAGCTAAAACTTAATGAGACCTAATATATTTAAAAATTATTGTATAGAGCTTGTGTACATACTTTTTTTAATTATTATGGTCAAGATTGAAAAAATAACATCTTCTTATATGGCCAATGATGTCACTGGGTGACCCTGCTCCTTGGTTTATTCCAGGGTTGGGAGAAAATAGAGTGTCATTCGGCAGGAGGCAAGCAACAGAGTGGTTGTCAAAAACTATCTTTGTGTTTTTATTTACTACTGACTGTTTTTTGTGGTGAAAGAGTAGAAGTACTATGTATCCCATACTCATTCCCATTGGGGAACCAGTATCAGGGGGCCAAAAATAAAGTTAAAGGGGGCTTACAGATACAGGCCAGGTTTGTGGGGAAGAGGCCATTGTCCTTATCAACATGGGGTCCCCCACCCAGCTTGTACCTAATATGGTTCAGGAAGTGGGGATGCATGCGTATCTCCTCTCTTTTCCGGGCCTTCCAGGCTGATTGCTTGGATAAGGGCCTGGTATATATGGAGGGGATCTGTGCGCTATTTTTTTAAAGAAACGTTTTTAATGTCAGCTCTTTTGTTTACATTCATGCTCTAGTTTATTACATGTTTAGTGAATATTCCTGATAATGTTAGATACATAGACATTGGGGTTGATTTACTAAAACTGGAGAGTGCAAAATTGGGTGCAGCTGTGCATGGTTGCCAACCAGCTTCTAACTTCAACTTGTTCAATTAGGCTTTGACAAAAAAAAAAAGTGGGAGCTGATTGGTTTCTATGCAGAGCTGCTCCAGATTTTGCACTCTCCAATTTTAGTAGATCAGCCCCTGTGTGTCTCTTCTGCATTAAAGTTTTTCATCTGCCTGCCAGCAGGGCTTATGCACACTGTCACATGAGGCCAAATACAGTAAAAAATTACTATATTTCTGTGCCCAGAAGTCATTGGTATTAGGTACAGTCTCCTGTACAAATCTATGACAGGATGTGGATATACACTGGTAAATGCAGATCAAGCATGTACATGCACACAGGTATAGATATGTGCCCCAAAGTAGACAATCTACATCAAGGGGCGTGCATTAGTCGTGTGCATGTATTTGCTCTGGTCTTCATTTACTATCATACGGCCTCATCCTGTCATTGCTTTGTACATGTACAGGCAGCTATACACAACACCAGTGACTCCAAGGCACAGGATGCGGCTGCTTTTAACGGTCTGCGGACTATGCGCCGATGTGCATGAGTCCTAAGTGTACACTAAGAAGTGCATGTCATACCCATCATGGCCTGAGTCCTGGGGTGAAGTAACTTCAATGTGCATTAGTGGGAATTACATCATTCCATGCAAACCAATTAATATGGGTGAAGACACCAAATCCAGAAGACCAGGCTAAGTTGTCAGCAGCAGCAATGAAACAATGTTGGAGACTGCAGGCATATTATCACTGGATGAGGTTGCTTTGGCAGGTAAATCTGTCATACTGTGCAATTATGCTATGAATACATACAAAAGTAAATAAAATAAAAAATTAAATGAAGAAGCAGTGTGTGATTACTGTGTGTATGTAAACCAAGTGCTATTCTTAGCCTACATTTTTTAGCTACCTTCACTATTTCCCTCATAAATAAACATCCATTGTAAGGATGAAGTAGAGATTTTTGTCTGATATGGCCTGTTTTGCCTTACCCTGTTTAGTACCGGCCAAAAATGAGCACATGTATGGCCATGAAAATGCCTTCACCAGCAGTTTTGGTTTTGCAGTTAACCTCTATTTTATAAGCTGTCAAGGCAAAGAAAAAACACAGCCACCACAGAACAGGTTTGTTTGAAGTCTTTTTTAGAGAAAGAGTAAGATTTTCTGAACCATTTCGAAAATTTTCAAGCTCAGTGGCTTTACTGTAAACATAGTCTGAATGTCTAGTGTGCTACTTCCCTTTGTCCACTGCCAAAAAGATGTCACAGTTTTCGATGATCAGCTCTACCAAGTTTCGTCTTAGGAATTCACCTCTGTCTTTTAACAAAATTCTGAATAAGGCAATGCTTTATTGCAACTGCCAGGCCCATTTCTGTTTCAAGACAAAAGAGAAACAAAAACACAGTTCATCCAAAGAAAATACCAAAACAATGAAGCTGAGTGCTCACTGACCATGTTGAACTGGTTGACTCTCTTGTTTTTTATTATAAGAAATTTATAACATTTGTTTTATTTTAGAAATAAATGTACTGTTCTGACTTTATAGTGAGATATACACCCCCCCCCCAGATATAACTGTGTATGCATAGGCGTGTGCACAGGGTGTGCTGGATGTTCTTGGGCACGCCCTAATCACTCCATGCACATTAGCATTATCGCTCTATATGCCAGTACGAAGATAGGCAAGATCTCCCTCTTACTGGCTCTTTACGCACTTCTCTTTCACTGTGCCAGTAGGTAGATCAATATGCCGGGGTCATATATATGTAAACACACACGCATGTGTTTGAGCTTTAGGGTGCACACCTTAATGCAATAGGCTGCGCACACCTACACTGTATGCATGCATAGCATGGGTAACATTATTAATGATCATGATGTAACATCATAATGTCAAATCCAGCAGTCAGTGCTAGTCTGACTGTTTACCTTATACATGTAATTTAGGGATGTTGGTACTTCATTAGCTACCATTTCTATTTCTGTCTGTTGGCAGGTGCAATTAAAGTGATACTAATGTAATAAAAAAAAAATAGATGGTGCTGAGCTCCAAGTAGAAAATGGAAGACATACAAGACCACTGATAATTTTCCTTGATCTGGGGCTCCACGCAAGATCTCATCCCGTGGGGTCAAAATGATCACAAGAACGGTGAGAAAAAATCCCAGAACCACACAGGGGGAACTAGTGAATGACCTGCAAAGAGCTGGGACCAACGTAACAAAGGCTACCATCAGTAACACACTACGCCGCCAGGGACTCAGATCCTGCAGTGGCAGACGTGTCCCCCTGCTTAAGCCAGTACATGTCTGGGCCCGTCTGAGGTTTTCTAGAGAGCATTTAGATGATACAGAAGAGGATTGGGAGAATGTCATATGGTCAGATGAAACCAAAGTAGAACTGTTTGGTAGAAACACAACTCGTCGTGTTTGGAGAAGAGAGAATGCTGAGTTGCAACCAAAGAACACCATACCTACTGTGAAGCATGGGGGTGGCAACATGATGCTTTGGGGCTGTTTCTCTGCAAAGGGAACAGGGCGACTGATGCGTGTACATGAAAGAATGAATATGGCCATGTATCGTGAGATTTTGAGTGCAAACCTCCTCCCATCAGAAAGGTCATTGAAGATGAAAGGTGGCTGGGTCTTTCAGCATGACAATGATCCCAAACACATCGCCCGGGCAAGGAAGGAGTGGCTTTGTATGAAGCATTTCAAGGTCCTGGAGTGGCCTAGCCAGTCCCCAGATCTCAACCCCTATAGAAAACCTTTGGAGGGAGTTGAAAGTCTGTGTTGCCCAGCGACAGCCCCAAAACATCACTGCTCTAGTGGAGATCTGCATAGAGGAATGGGCCAACATACCAGCAACAGTGTGTGACAACCTTGTGAAGACTAACAGAAAATGTTTGACCTCTGTCTTTGCCAGCAAAGGATATATAACAAAGTATTTAGATATTTTCCACCATAATTTGCAAATAAATTCTTTCCAAATCAGACGATGTGATTGTCTGGATTTGTTTCCACATTTTGTCTCTCATAGTTGAGGTATACCTATGATGACAATTACAGGCCTCTCTCATCTTTTTAAGTGGGAGAACTTGCTCAATTGGTGGCTGACTAAATACTTTTTTGCCCCACTGTATAAGGGAGACACATATAAATGAGAAGCATCCACCAGACTGCGCTATATGCTATATTATATATAAACCATAAACCACATTGTGTTATGGCGACCTGAAATAAGTCACTAAAACTTAAAAGTGCCCAATTTAAAGTGCTCAAACAAACTGAACTGGATCGCCAAGGCTTCAAAGTCCCAAATAAAGTGCTTGTGCTCAAAAATGTATGGAGAGTTCCGTACTTCTTAAGTGCTCAGACAGGGTGCCCCCACATAGATGTAAACTCACCCCTCAGAGTGGACCACCTATCACCAGTATGGTCAAACGCACTTGCGGGGTAACCCCCGTGGAGCTCTTCTTTCCTGGGATAAATGTTCCTCATGTAGATAGATATGACATAAAAAACGTCATTGCGCAATACCGTTTAAAAATGTATTCCAAGTATAAAATCATAGTAGTCAACTCACATGTAAGGGTGCCTGTATCCTGGCACCCGGTGTAAATAGCAGGTAAGTTTATCCGGGAGATCTGCACATGAACAATGGTATGCCGCTGCCACGGTTGTTGCTCAATTTCCATAATGGATGCTTGGGTGGAAGTGTGTCGCGATGACGCGAATCAACCTCATCGCGTTTCAGCCTATCAGATAGGCCGTCGTAAGCAAGTCCATATAAATTGCCATCCATAAAGACACACCTAGGGAGACCCACTGCAGGGTCCCGGAATTCCAGATTACCTTTGATTTTCTTTACGCTGTTACCTTACAGCGGTAAGGTAAGGAGCCATTGCACCTTTAGGTGTAACCACACTGAAGAAAAAGATCACAAACTCACATCATCACAACACAGAATGTCAGTCGGAATCCAACACTTTACAGTGTAAAGTGTTGGATTCCGACTGACATTCTGTTTTCACCAGCACTTGCTTGAAGATATATGTTTGAACATTGGGGCTGATTTACCAAGCCTTTACTCCATGACTCATGGAGTAAAAGCAGGAGTAGCAGCCGTTTGGCCATTTACTAAAGAAATACGCTGCTAGTGCAGTGTATTTCCCTAGTTACTAATGTGCTCCGTGCGCCCAGGAGAGGGTGCATTGTGCACCAGTACAGACCTGGCGCACGGCACATTAAACTGTAAATTGCAGGGGTTTGGGCGGGAGTTTATTAGGGGGGGAGGTGGGGGGATGCAGGGGAAGTGAAGTGACATGTGTTTTGAAGTGTTTGGCGGGCCGAATTGAAAGGGAAAGTGTTTTTTGAAAACAGATCCCCGTACGCTTGCACAGTGCGCCTGAACCTCGGGAGGTTCATTTGCATACTGGGCATGCGCAGAGAGAAAAGTCAGGGATTCCCGTGCGCCTTGTCAGTACGCCGTGAAAATCTTGGTAAATACCAAGCGGCGTACCCGTGAATGCGCTGCGTGACGCGGCGCACGGGAATCTCCGAGCTGTTTTCAGCCCTGAAGGGGAACTCCGCGCCAAATTTCAAACTTGAAATCGGCGTGGGTCCCCCTCCAGGGCTACATTAGGCTCTTAGGCTTGGTCTGGAACGTGAGGGGTTAAACCCGCGCCGATTCGGCGCGGGGGTCCCCCCCAGATCCAAACCAAGCCCTCATCCCAAGCATGCAGTCTGGCCCGGACAGGAATGGGGGTGGGGACGAGCGAGCGCCCCCCCCCCTCCTGAGCCGTACCAGACCGCATGCCCTCAACATGGGGGAGTGTGTGCTGTGGGGGAGGGGGGCACTGCCCCCCCACCCCACAGCACTCTTGCCCCCATGTCGATAGGGACAAGAGCCTCTTCCCGACAACCCTTGCCATTGGTTGTCGGGGTATGCGGGCGGGGCTAATCGGAATCTGCGAGCTCCCTTTAATAAGGGGGCCCCCAGATGCCGGCCCCCCACCCTATGTGAATGAATATGGGGTACATCGTACCTCTACCCATTCACATGGGGGAAAATGTAAAGTAAAATAAATCACCACACAATAAAATATTTTATTAATCTGCTCCGGAGCCCCCCCTTTCTTCTTTAGCTCTCTTAGAAGGGGGGGTTTCTTCTCTCCCGATCTTCCGCCGGGACCCTGGGCTTCGGTGATTTCTCCTGGGGGAGGGCGCCATCCCTCGGTCCTCTCCGGAGCCTTCCGCCGGATGCCCCCACCCCATTTAAGCTCTTTTTCATTAGGGAGGGGCATCCGGACTTCGGGGTCTTCTGCCGGGGGATGGCGCCTATCCCCCGGTCTTTCCGGTGCCTTCCGCCAGGGTTCCGGTCTTCCTGGTCTTCTGCCGGGGGTGCGCCAACTCCCCGGTCTTTTCTCTGCTCCCTCCTCTGCCTGGCTCCACCGCGGAGCCAGGGCTTTCTTCCGTCTTCTTTCTTCTCTCTTCCTTCTTCTGCCTGTCTCCTCCGGGAGCACAGGGCTTGTCTCCGCTGTCTTCTTCCTTCTCTTCCATTGGATGTTGACACGACGAGGTTCCGCGCTGACATGCCGTGTCAGCGGCGGGCATGGACTTATATAGGGTAATGCCACCATGTGACCTCAACCCATGTGGCATCACATTCCCTGGGCATGATGGGAATGTGATGTCACATGGGTTGAGGTCACATGGTGGCATTGCCCTATATAAGTCCATGCCCACTGCTCAGACGGCATTCCAGCGCCGGACCTCGTCGTGTCAACATCGAATGGAAGAGAAGGGAGAAGACAGCGGAGACAAGCCCTGTGCTCCGCGGAGGAGACAGGCAGAAGCGGAAGGCATCGCAGAAGCCCGCGGGTGTCGCCCCCCGGCGGAAGACACCGTACAAGCCCGCTTGTACGCTGAAGACGGGGGTGGGGTGCCAGTGCACCCCCCCCCCGCAGAAACCGTCGTGGAAGCCCGGGACCCTCCCCCAAAGGCAGGAGCCTCCCTGGTGAAGGGGGTCCCGGGGGAATTACGTCGCTGAAGACGGGGGTGGGGTGCCAGTGCACCCCCCCCCGCAGAAACCGTCGTGGAAGCCCGGGACCCTCCCCCAAAGGCAGGAGCCTCCCTGGTGAAGGGGGTCCCGGTGAATTACGTCGCTGAAGACGGGGGTGGGGTGCCAGTGCCCCCCCCCCCCCCCGCAGAAACCGTCATGGAAGCCCGGGACCCTCCCCCAAAGGCAGGAGCCTCTCTGGTGAAGGGGGTTCCGGCAGAAGATGGCCTAATGGGGTGGTGGTGGGGGGCCCCGGCAGAAGACCCCCGGCTGACTAATAAATTAATTTTTAAATGTGTGTGGTGTATTATTTTTTTCCATTTTTTTCCCCAGGTGAATGGGTAGGGGTACAATGTACCCCATACTCATTCACATAGGGTGGGGGGCCGGAATCTGGGGACCCCTTTATTAAAGGGGTCTCTCAGATTCTGATAAGCCCTCCGCCCGCATACCCCGACAACCAACGGCCAGGGTTGTCGGGAAGAGGCTCTTGTCCCTATCGACATGGGGACAAGAGTGCTTTGGGGTGGGGGGGCAGTGCCCCCTTCCCCCACAGCACACACTCCCCCATGTTGAGGGCATGTGGTCTGGTATGGCTCAGGAGGGAGGGGGGCGCTCGCTCGTCCCCACCCCCATTCCTGTCTGACCAGACTGCGTGCCTGGGATAAGGGCTTGGTTTGGATCTTGGGGGGGACCCCACGCTGTTTTTTTTTGCGCGGGTTTAACCCCTTATGTTCCAGACCAAGCCTAAGAGCCTGG
This sequence comes from Rana temporaria, assembly GCF_905171775.1. Classification (NCBI taxonomy): domain Eukaryota; kingdom Metazoa; phylum Chordata; class Amphibia; order Anura; family Ranidae; genus Rana; species Rana temporaria. The sequence goes on from NC_053490.1 coordinate 403,710,619, forward strand.
TATGCACCTGGAGGGAACCCACCTTATTTTTTTTTTGGGGGTCTGGAGTTCCCCTTCATGAACAGCGATCTGTCATTTACACATGTCAGTCCCCCCCCCTACAGTTAGAACACACCCAGGGAACATATTTAACCCCTCCCTCGCACCTAGTGTTAACCCCTTCCCTGCCAGTGGCATTTTTAGAGTAAGCAATGCATTTTTACAGCACTGATCGCTAGAAAAATGCCAATGGTTCCAAAAAAGTGTTCGATGTGTCCGCCATAATGTCGCAGTACCGATAAAAATCGCTGATCGCCCCAATAACTAGTTAAAACAAAAAAATATATATTTTGTAGACGCCATAACTTTTGCCAAAACCAAACACTAAACGCTATTTGCGATTTTTTGGAACCAAAAAGATGTAGAATACGTATCGGCCTAAACTGAGGGTTTTTTATTTTTTAGAATATATATTTTTGGGGATATTTATTATAGCAAAAAGTAAAAATAATTTTTACATATGTGGGCGGGACTTACGCAAGTCCCGCCCACATATATAAACATCGTTCAAACCACACATGTGAGGTATTGACGCGTGCGTTAGAGCGAGAGCAATACTTTTACCACTAGACCTTCTTTGTAACTATAAACTGGTAACCTGGAAAAAAAAGAAAAAGGTCGCCTATGGGGATATTCACGGAATTCATTTTGGCCCCATTGCAGGAGTGTTTCCAATAGTAAAGCGTGACATGTAAGGTATCTATTTACTCAGTGTAACATCATCTTTCACATTATCCCCAAAAATTGGGCTCACTTTTGTGTTTTGTTAATTTTACACCACTTGAGCCCGGACCATATTTCTGGTCAATGCCCGGGCAAGTTTTTGTGATTCGGCACGGCGGCGCTTTAACTGACAATTGCGCAGTCGTGCGACGTGGCTCCCAAACAAAATTGGCAACCTTTTTTTTCCCACAAATAGATTATTAAATGTGCGTGTTTACTTCTGTCTTTAACACCTCCCCTTCAGGCTGGAAAGCATCAGATCAGGGGAAACAAAAAAAAAAAAGCTCTCATTCCATTGCAGCTTGGTTCCTACATGTGTGATGAACTGAGCATGCTCAAACACTTAGAAAAAAAATATCCTTTCTTTTTAAAAGGTGAAAAACACTCCTTGGATGCTCATAGAGCGTGGTTTGGGTTAATTGCAGGTGTGCCCAATTACAAGCTCACCCAAACTAGAGACTGCAATTTGTTCATGTGATTTCAATTGCTTCATTACTAGCACTGTTATAAAAAGCTTGGATCGATCAGTCCTCAGCTGCCCTCAGAAGGGGCAGGCTGGCAGAAATGCTGTTGCTAAACACAAATGTGGTTTGTTGCATGGGTTTTGTTTTATTTTGCCAATGGTTTTGGTTTATTTTTAAATGATGTTCACTTTGATGTATTTGTCTATGTGGCCTTATTTTATGAAAAATGTGTGAAGCTATGGTTATTTAGAATTTTGAAATGTATTTTTGTTTGTGTTTGTTTGTTTGTCTTTTTTTGCTTTCCTTGTTTTGTTGACCAATAAAAATTACTTTAAAATTGTTAAGTTTGTCTTTTGTTACTTTTTCATGCTACATATGTTGACAGCTGCAGCTGAAATCGGTTTGGGCCTAACAAATTATGTGTGTCTAAGCTTCTTTCCTGGTGTGTAATCATGAAATGTTTGCCATGTTTATTCTCCATGACTTTAAAGACAAAACTGGTAATTATTTTCTTTTTTCTGCAGTGGTCCTCAGCCCTCAAGTACCCCCGACAGGACATGTTTTGTGGATTTCTCTTATCAAGAATTGCTGTCCAGACTGTATTTTAACCACTTCCCGCCCGGCCTATGGCCGATTTACGTCCGGGAAGTGGTTATGAAATCCTGACAGGACGTTCTAGAACGTCCTGCAGGATTTCATGCCGCGCGCGCCCGTGGGGGCGCGCATCGCGGCGATCGGTGATGCGGGGTGTCAGTCTGACACCCTGCATCTCCGATCTCGGTAAAGAGCCTCCGGCGGAGACTCTTTACCACGTGATCAGCCGTGTCCAACCACGGCTGATCACGATGTAAACAGGAAGAGCCGCCGATGGCTCTTCCTCACTCGCGTCTGACAGACGCGAGTAGAGGATAGCCGATCGGCGGCTCTCCTGACAGGGGGGGTTAGCGCTGATTGTTTATCAGCGCAGCCCCCCCTCGGATCGCCACACTGGACCACCAGGGATGCCCACCCTGGAGCACCAGGGTGGGCAAAAAAAAAAAAAAAGCCAGAAAAAAAAAAAAAAGCCAGAAAAATAAATAAAAAAAAAACATAAAGAAAAAAGATGCCAGTCAGTGCCCACAAATGGGCACTGACTGGCAACAATCAGTGCTGCCACCCCAGTGTCCATCAGCGCCACCCCAGTGTCCATCAGCGCCACCCCAGTGTCCATCAGTGCCACCCCACAGTGCCCATCCATGCCCAGTGCCCACCTAGCAGTGCCCATCTGTGCCACCCATAAGTATCCATCAGTGCCGCCCATGAGTGCCCATCTGTGCCGCCTATGAGTGCCCAGTGCCGCCCATGAGTGCCCATGAGTGCCGCCTATGTGTGCCCATCAGTGCCGCCTATGTGTGCCCATCAGTGCCGCCTATGTGTGCCCATCAGTGTCGCATACCAGCGCCGCCAATCAGTGCCACCTCATCTGTGCCCGTCAGTACTACCTCATCGATGTCCATCAGTGCCATCTCATCGGTGCCCATTAGTGCCGCCATATCAGTGCCCGTAATTGAAAGAGAAAACTTATTTACAAAAAAATTAACAGAAAAAAATAAAAAAGTATTTTTTTTTCCAAATTTTCAGCCTTTTTTTAGTTGTTGCGCAAAAAAAAAAAATCGCAGAGGTGATCAAATACCACCAAAAGAAAGCTCTATTTGTGGGGAAAAAAGGACGCCAATTTTGTTTGGGTACAGTGTAGCATGACCGCGCAATTGCCATTCAAAGTGCGACAGTGCTGAAAGCTGAAAATTGGCTTGGGCGGGAAGCTGCGTAAGTACCTGGTATGGAAGTGGTTAAAGCACATGTGCAAGATGAAGGAAAACCTGCAAACATGGCCTGTGTGGGGGGGGGGGGGTTTGCTATTGGTGGACAGGCTTGACGTGCTGATTTACAGCACTGTGCTTAAATCTAGCGCAAGGCAATCCTATTCAAATTGTGGGTGTTTGAGGGAAGCCAAGTGAGTGTTAGAACCCCTGCTTTGTGTTTTTTTATTTTTGTGTTGAGCTTTGTGTCCCTTTTCTTAAAATTGGCTTCACTTCCTGTCACACAGCTGAACAGGAAGTGAGGTTAAAACCCTACCAGTGTCATTTCTTGGGGACACAGGTCAATCTAACTAGTGTCCCCATTAAGCAAATTGCACTCCAGCACTGCTGTGTACACCCCAAATCATGGGTCTTCAAACTACGGCCCTCCAGTTGTTCAGGAACTACAATTCCCATCATGCCTAGTCATGTCTGTAAATGTCAGTGCATTACAAGGCCTCATGGGATGTGTAGTTCTACAACAGCTGGAGGGCCGTAGTTTGAGGATCCCTGCCCCAAATGATTATTTAGTTTGGGGTTTAGTAAAGGCAAAGCCACTCTGCAGTACAAGCATAGTTGCTGAAAATCAGAGAGGAAGCACTGATGGTTTTAACATCCAATCCTGTAGAAGCAAAGTTGTTTTGTTTTCTTCCTTGCTTTGCACTTGTAGGAGTGGATTTGCCTTTAGTAAATGGACCCCAAAGTCCAAGATCCCTAATAATTTGGGGTGTACACAGCAAAATGCTAGAGTGCAATTTACATAATGGGAAACTATTTAGATTGATCTCTGTGTCCCCAAGAAAAGATATTAGTAAGGTTTTACCCTCACTTCCTGTTTGGCTATGTGACAGGAAGTGAATGAATTAGAAAGGGTGAAGACACCTCACAAATGTTGTCACTATCAGGGGTGCAGACATCCCCAAAAAAATGAGCAGATAATACTTATTTGCAAATTAATAATTTTTTAGTTAACATTGGGTGGGGTGCTCTAACACACACATTCCTACATATTAGCAACGCTGTATCCTGGCCTATTGGCATGGTTATATTTTCTTAGGGCTCTCAATAAAACTCTATGAAATTTGTGCTTAAACAAGAACTATAATCAACAAGTTTTATTTTCTTTAATTTTGGATAGAGTGAGGGAGGGTTATAGGCCCTGTCAGTTTATTTTGTATTATCTGTGTCCAATTGGGGAGATTTGCCTTCACTTCCTGCCCCATAGCCAAACAGGAAGTGAGAGAAAAACTATGCAAATTAACCACTTCCCGCCCAGCCTATGGCCGATTTACGTCCGGGAAGTGGTTACACAATCCTGACAGGACGTCCTGCAGGATTTCATGCCGCGCGCGCCTGTGGGGGCACGCAGCGCGGCGATCGGTGATGCGGGGTGTCAGTCTGACACCCTGCATCTCCGATCTCGGTAAAGAGTCTCTCACGGAGACCTGGTGGTGTGCAAAAAAAAAAAATATAGAAAAAAAAAAAAAAAGCATTAAAAAAAAAGAAAAAAGATGCCAATCAGTGCCCACAAATGGGCACTCACTGGCAACCTGGGAAAATCAGTGCCACCCCACAGTGTCCATCAGTGCCACCCCACAGTGCCATCCATGCACAGTGCCCACCTATCAGTGCCCACCTGTGCCACCCATAAGTATCCATCAGTGCCACCCATAAGTGCCGCCCATAAGTATCCATCAGTGCCACCCATAAGTGCCGCCCATGAGTGCCCATCTGTGCCGCCCATGAGTGCCCATCAGTGCCGCCTATGAGTGCCCATCAGTGCCGCATAGCAGCGCCGCCAATCAATGCCACCTCATCTGTGCCCGTCAGTACTACCTCATCGATGTCCATCAGTGCCATCTCATCGGTGCCCATCAGTGCCGCCATATCAGAGCCCGTAATTGAAAGAGAAAAACTTATTTACAAAAAAATTAACCTAAAAAAATAAAAACGTTTTTTTGTTTCAAAATTTGCAGTCTTTTTTTAGTTGTTGTGCAAAAAAAAAATTCGCAGAGGTGATCAAATAACAACAAAAGAAAGCTCTATTTGTGGGGGAAAAAGGACGCCAATTTTGTTTGGGTACAGTGTTGTATGACCGCGCAATTGCCATTCAAAGTGCGACAGTGTTGAAAGCTGAAAATTGGCTTGGGCGGGAAGGTGCGTAAGTGCCTGGTATGGAAGTGGTTAAGGGAATCCAGTGCCCCCCCAGAACTAGTGTGTGGGTCCCCTGAAAAATACTGGGCGGGTCATACAAAAACAGGGTGTGGCTTTGACAGGAAGGGGTGGGTCATTTTTCTATTAGGAGGTGCAGATATGTAGTCAGGCCTAGGGCAGAAGAAAACCTAAATATACTACTGCATATTAGGGCTTATTTAGACCGGATCCGATTTACAGCGTGTTTTTATATTGTGGGAGGAAACCCACGCAGGCACAGGGAGAACATGCAAACTCTATGCAGATGCTGTCACGGGCGGGATTCGAACCAACGACTCTTTTGCTGCTAGGTCAAAGTGCTATACACTACACCACTGTGCTGAACGAACATGATTGCAGCTGAAAGCATGAGAACTTTTTTTTTTTTTTTTCAATACCAAGCTTTCCAGCCTTATTGACCCCGCCTCTCTCCATAAAGAGGACCCGTCACACACTAGTCCTATTACAAGGGATGTTTACATTCCTTGTAATAGGAAGAAAAGTGATCCAAAATCAAAAAAAGTGTCAAAAAAGTGCAAGAATAAAAATATGAGGTAAAAAAAATAAAAAATAAATAAATAACGCCCCTGTCCCTAGAAGCTCGCACTCAGAAGCAAATATGCATGTAAGTCCCGCCCACATATGTAAACACCATTCAAACCACACATGTGAGGTATTGACGCGTGCATTAGAGCGAGAGCAATAATTCTAGCCCTAGACCTCCTCTGTAACTCTGAACTGGTCACCTGTAAAAAAAAAAACAAGCATCGCCTATGGATATTTTTATGTCCCGAAGTTTGGCGCCATTCCATGAGTGTGTACAATATTAAAGCGTGACAAGTTAGGTATCTATTTACTCGGTGTAACATCATCTTTAACATTATCCATAAAAATTGGGCTAACTTTACTGTTTTTTATTTTTAAATTCATGAACCGTGTTTTTTTTTTGGGCCAAAAAAAAGGCGTTTGAAAAATTATTGCGCAAATACCGTTGGAAATCAAATAAAAAATGACCGCTAACTTTATTCCCTAGGGTGTCTGCTAAAAAATTATATATAATGTTTGGGGGTCCTGATTAATTTCCCAGGAACAAAATATAATTTTTACATGAAGGAGAGAAGTGCCAGAATAGGCGCGGTATGGAAGTGGTTAAAGTGAAATAATAAAAGTGAAATATTCCTTTAAATTTCATACAGGGGGGAGGGGGGGTACACGCATGTTTCCCGTGCTTAGAACTGTCCCTGTACAAGATGTCATTTCTGAAGTGAAACAAAAAAAAGGAAGTTTAAAGTACTCATGGCTATAAAGAATACAGTCATTGCTCATTAAAAAAAAAAAAAAAAAAAAGGGGGTCCCTCCAAATTAAATTACCAGGCGCTTCAGGTCTGGAATGGATATTAAGGGGAACCCCGCCGTAAAAACCCCCCCAAAAAATGGCGTGGGGTCCCCCCAAATATCCATACCAGACCCTTCAGGTCTGGTGTGGATTTTAAGGGGAACTCCACCCCAAATTGAAAAAAAAAATGGCGTGGAGTCCCCCTAAAAATCCACACCAGACCCTTATCCGAGCACGTTGACCTGGCCGGCCGCAGAAAAGAGGGGGGGACAGAGTGCGGCCCCCCCCTCTCCTGAACCGCACCAGGCCACATGCCCTCAACATGGGGAGGATGTCCCCATGTTGATGGGGACAAGGGTCTCATCCCCACAACCCTTGCCCGGTGGTTGTGGGGGTCTGCGGGCGGGGGGCTTATCAGAATCTGGAAGACCCCTTTAACAAAGGGGACCCCCAGATCCTGGCCCCCCCCTATGTGAAATGGTAATGGGGTACATTGTACCTCTACCATTTCACCCCAAAAAAAATGTCAAAGTGTTAAAAATGACAGTAGCCTGTTTTTGACAAATCTTTTAATAAAATCTTCTTTTCTTCTTTCCTTTGGGTTTCTTCCGCTGCTTCTTTCTTGGGTCTTCTCGTCCACATCTTGCCCGGCGTGTTCTTCTATCTTCTCCGTCCGTCCTTCAGCCTTCTGGTCCCGCATCTTGCCCGTTGTCTTGTCCTGTCTTCTTCTCCGTCCGTCCGCCAGCCTCCGCATCTTGTGTCTTCTGCGGTCTTCTTCTCGGTCCGCCAGCCTTCTCGTCCCCGGACCCAGCGTTTGAATTTGATTTGGCCGCCGTGTTCCCGCTCCTGGGACCCGCCCCCCTCTGACGCCACAAGTAAACTCCTTAGAAGGTCATGTGCGTCAGAGGGGGGCGGGGTCACATGAGTGTGACACGGCGGGAACTTCTTCTCCAGGCGGCGCGATTGAAATTGAATTCCCCCGCTGTGTGACGCTCTGTGACCCCGCCCCCCTCTGACGCACATGACCTTCTAAGGAGTTTACTTGTTGCGTCAGAGGGGGGCGGGTCCCAGGAGCGGGAACACGGCAGCCAAATCAAATTCAAACGCTGGGTCCGGGGACGAGAAGGCTGGCGGACCGAGAAGAAGACCGGAGAATTCACAAGATGCGGACGAGGAGGCTGGCGGACGGATGGAGAAGAAAACAGGAGAAGACACCGGGCAAGATGCGGGACCAGAAGGCTGAAGGACGGACGGAGAAGATAGAAGAAGACGTTGGGCAAGATGTGGACGAGAAGACCCAGAAAGAAGCAGCGGAAGAAACCCGAAGGAAAGAAGAAAAGAAGATTTTATTAAAAGATTTGTCAAAAACCGGCTACTGTCATTTTTAACACTTTGACATTTTTTTTGGGGTGAAATGGTAGAGGTACAATGTACCCCATTACCATTTCACATAGGGGGGGGCCAGGATCTGGGGGTCCCCTTTGTTAAAGGGGTCTTCCAGATTCTGATAAGCCCCCCGCCCGAAGACCCCCACAACCACCGGGCAAGGGTTGTGGGGATGAGGCCCTTGTCCCCATCAACATGGGGACATCCTCCCCATGTTGAGGGCATGTGGCCTGGTGCGGTTCAGGAGAGGGGGGGGGGCCGCACTCTGTCCCCCCCTCTTTTCTGCGGCCGGCCAGGTCAACGTGCTCGGATAAGGGTCTGGTGTGGATTTTTAGGGGGACTCCACGCCATTTTTTTTTTCAATTTGGGGTGGAGTTCCCCTTAAAATCCATATCAGACCTGAAGGGCCTGGAATGGATATTTCCCGGGAACCGCACGTCTTTTTTTTTTTGTTTTTACGGCGGGGTTCCCCTTAATATCCATTCCAGACCTGAAGGGCCTGGTAATTTAATTTGGGGGAACCCCTACACATTTTTTTGTTTGTTTTATGAATGAATCCCTTTAGAATTGTCAGAGCCGACAATTCATTATAGCCGCGTGTGAATTTTTAAATGACTTTTTTCCTTCTGAATGTCACTTTGTGCAGGGGCAGTTGTAAGTGCGGTAAAAATGCGCTATTTCACATGCTGACATTACACCCCCCCTAGGTACGAAATTTAAAGGAATATTTCACTTTTATTGTTTCACTTTAAGAATTATTAATTTCACTGCTCCCGAAAAAACGGCCGTTTTAAAAAATAAAAAAATCATTGATACATGTTCCCTGGGGCAGGACTGAGGTCCCCAAACACTTTTTAGGACAAAACTAGCAGATTAGCCTTTAAAATGAACACTTTTGATTTCTCCCATAGACTTCTATAGGGAGTTCGGCGCGGCTTTACATATTACATTCAATGCGCCGGCTGCTACGCTGGTTCATGCGCCCAATTAAGCCTCCACCCGGAGTACTAATTAACGCATGAACCAGCGCAGCGCACAGAGCATAGTAAATCAGGCCCACTGTGTCACTAGCACTTTATGCTGCTCAGGATAGCGTCGGTCTGGATGCTATCCTAAATTGGACCTTTTGCACATGAGAAGTTTATGACTTATCTTTTTGATTATTTCGCACTTTAGATTTTATATTTATACTGTGTTTTTAGTGTACGAGTTTGAATAATTTTTTGGAGTCCATTATCTTGTACACTTAGCACTTTATATGAATCACTGAGCACTTTATTTGTTTTCTATTACTTGGAGCACAGCACCATCTATTGGTTTTTATTACATTTCCTGCTGGGTAGTGTTTGACCCAATCAGTGCTTGCTGCAACCAAGCACCTTACTTGTTTATTACAGTTTAGGCAGCGTGGGAATATTCATTTTATTTATAAAGTGATACTAATACCTTGATTTTTTTTGTTTCAAAATAAAAAAACAGACAGTAGTTTTGCACAGAGCAGCCCAGATCCTCCTCTTCTCGGTCCCTCGTTGGTGCTCCTGGCCCCTTCCTCCTGTCGAGTGCTCCCACAGCAAGCAGCTTGCTATGAGGGCACCCAAGCCAAGCTGCAACTCCGTGTATCCATTCAGACATGGAGCCACGGCCTGGCCCCACCCCCTCTCTTTTTTTATTGGCTCACTGAATTCACAGTAGTGGGAGCCAATGGAACCTTGCTGCTGCCTCAGCCAATGAGGAGGGAGAGTCCTGAACAGATGAGTCACTCATGCAACATCAATGTATCGGAGGGAGCTCAGGTAAGTATTGGGGGGCTGAGGGGGGTTGCTGCACACAAAAGGCTTTTTATCTAAATGCATAACCTTTTTCTGCAGGTCCTGCAGCAGAGTGCACAAGTCCTTAGTGGCCTGGACAGTGTCTTCATATTTGAAAAATGGTGGATGCCTGATTTAGAGCATGCCTTGCTGGGCAAAGATATAGATGGGACATTTGGAAGGGAGTAGCAGGATACTAATAAAAAGCCTTGCCCCACTGACTCTCAGATGCGGGTCCTGTGGCTCAATTGTAGAGGTCTTTACTCTGTGGTGCTCCCAAGGAGAGGAATGGGGGAGAGGGAAGAAGACTTAAAGTATATGTGAACCTTTACATTGTAGAACAACCCATTCATATTTAACATGATAAATGTATTTTTTTGTAAGTGATAATGACCTCTCCCAGCTGCATAAGGAGTTTAGAGAGCTGGGGGTGGAGAAACAGCAGAACACTGATCTTTCCAGTGAATGGCTGTGTGTGTGGGGGGAAGAGGCTGAATCTCAGCACAAGTCTGACTACTGGAGGACAGGCAGGCTGTGCTACCAGCACAGCATGCATTGGAATGCAGAGGATCATCAGTGGGTGTCATTTATCCTCCCCTGCCACATGGGGGAGTGGATCTGTTGCACAATTGCCCCTGGAAGGAGATAGGATTCCAATTAGCCACCATGTTTAATATAAGGGGCACAATAAGAGGATCTCAGGTAGAAAGTACCTTTTGGGTGAAAGGACATAACATCTAGTAGTTGCCTTGGAGACTCATTTTCAACATCTGTGGGTCGATTTGTAAGTATAATTATTTTTTACTAACTTAAATAAAAGAGGGATGGTGGTATTATCTCCTTGAAGAAGATACCAAGTTGACCTTTTGGCAATGCGTTGGTTATCCCAAGCTGAAAAATAACCAACAGTCAAGAACACATGGTTGTAGGGTTTGAAAACCAGCAGTTGGGAATACCACTTTGTATATGTGTTATTATGCTGTACCCTCTGTATATTTTCCATCATATTGGATTGCTCTCTTGAGTTCCAAGAATAACTGTGGTTGTTTATTGTATTATGGTTTTAGAAACATATGTGTTTTTTATTAAAATAAAGATAACGGAAAGCAACAATAAAGAATAATCTATTTTTAACTATGTTGTATGTTGTAATGGTTGCCCTCAAAGTCCCATTAACAGGTAGATTGAAGTTTGGTACGGAATGTTTAACCTTGCACAAGATTCTGACAGTTTGTCCAATGTGAAATGTCACGGGAAGTAATGTGAAGATGTGAAGGTGCTGGAAATGCATCCATGTGTGGACATTCCTTTATAACAAGGCCTCAGGGCAGTGATGTCATGAGTGGGTCTCTGACAAGAAGACATGTGTCCAATATGGTGGCTACAAATCCAGGGGAATAGACATTTCTGTAAATGGAGTTGGAGATTTGGCCAGGATCTAAGGTGTCCTCAATTTTCCGAAATGCAAGCAGCTATTTATCCATCATGCCATACCATCAGGGAGGTGTGAGATTGGCCCCAAACTGATTTTGCAGCAGAAAAATGACCCTGAACATGCAGCCAATGTCATTAAGAACTATCTTCAGTCTAAAGAATAAGGAGTCCTGGAAGTGATTGTTTTAGCTCCCACAAAGCCCTGATCTTAACATCATTGAGTCTGTCTGGGATAACATAAAGAGACAGGGAAATTTGAGGCAGCCTACATCCACAGAATATATGTAATTACTTCTCCAAGATGTTTGGAACAAGCTACCTGCTACCTGAGTTCCTTCAAAAACTGTGTGCAAGTGTACCTCGAAAAATTGAATCAATGCTCTTTTGAAGGCAAAGGGTGGTCACACCAAATATTGATTTGATTTGGATTCCTCATTAGCTTATTTGCTTTCCATTTTGTTAATTGATAAAAATAAACCATTAACACTTCTATTTCTGAAAGTATTTTTAATTTACACCTGCTTTACATATTTACCACCAACCTAAACCTTTTGCAATATGTAAAGCTAGAGCTGGCCATACACAAGAAAAAGTTACTAATTTGGCAGATCCTCCTGTCTTCTAGAGATCTAGGGCCCAAAACTCAAGTACAAGGAGACAGAAGTGGAGGAGAAGCTGACAATAGGCTTATCCACCAAAGCTGGGTACAGATGAGGTGGCAATAAAGCTGATGAAGTTGACTGTGACCAGAACCATGACATCACTCAGCTCAGGTGGACAAGTGAATGGGATGAATGGCAAGATTAGTTACTTGTAGCAAGGGGAAAGTAGCAGAGATAGATATTGGCCATGTGATGCCCTCAACATTGAAAGCAAAAGTGTAAGCATAGAATAAGAAGACCTTCTTCAGCCTGCATTTTTTAATGTGTTATCAGATGACTTAGGCCTGTTTCACACGGAGCGGATCCGTAATTGATCCGATCCATGTGTGTCCGTTGGCTCAACGGGAATCCCCGCTGAGCTGTCGGCGGACAGGGCGGTCCCCGCACACAGTGCAGAGAGCGCCCTGTCTCTCCTCCGCTCTCCCCTATGGGGAATTGGATGAATACGGACCGTGTGTCCGTATTCATCCGATCCGTTCCGCCGGATGGAAGAAAAATAGGGTTTTCTTCCATCCGCAAAAGCGGATCTTTGCGGACGCGGATGGTTGCGGACGTTAGCGGATGCATCATCCGCTAACGTCTGCAATCCCATAGGGAACCATTACAAGTCCGTAAACGGACTTGTAATAAACGAACCGTTTGTCCGTACGTCTGAAAGGGGCCTTAATCTAAGGTTTCAGTCAGGGAAGGAGAGCAGCAAAGAAAGCATTTTCTACTGCAATATGTCTGTGTTTTAGGAATCCAATGTCATGTTTTACCCAGAAGCATTATTGTTTGCACCTAAATCAAATAGCCTTTCATTACAAAGTACAAAGCCTTTGCCTAATCATGATATCAATTTGATCTACTATTTTGACCTTCTTGAACTTATCCGTGTAGGAGTAGTGGTTCTGGCCAGTATATAAAGCACTACAGGACAAATGTTACTGGTGAGGATGGTATGAATAAGGAGACTTGGATGTCGCGTACACACGACCGCTTTTCGGGTTCTAAAAAATTACATTTTTTTCAACCCGATCATTAAAACGGCCTTGCCTACACACGATCTTGAAAAAAAATGCTCTAGCAAAGCGCGGTGACGTACAACATGTACGACGGCACTATAAAGGGAAAGTTCCATTCAGATGGTGCCACCCTTTGGGCTGCTTTTGCTGATTTCGTGTTAGTAAAAGACGATTCACGCTTTTCAGTCTGTTACAGCGTGATGAATGTGCTATCTCCATTACGAATGCTAGTTTTACCAGAATGAGCGCTCCCGTCTCATAACTTACTTCTGAGCATGCATGTTTTTTCACGTCGTTAAAGCCCACACACGACCATTTTTTACAACCTTAAAAACGACAACGTTAAAAACGTCATGAAAAAATAGAGCATGTTCGAAATTTTTAATGGCCATTTTTTAGATTGTGAAAAATGCTCTGGAGCCCACACACGATCATTTTTAATGACATAAAAAAAATGTAATTTTTTAGAACCCGAAAAACGGTCGTGTGTACACGGCATAAGAAATGCTCCTTGAGAAATAAAGCTGTCTAAAGGTGCACTAATAATGCTATACGCTGGACCAGTTCCCACTGACACCATTGAATTTTTTTTAGCTATCTTTAAGGGGGTAATGCTTCCCAATGACCATAAGTGCATGGAGCATTCTTTTCACCAGACATGTCTGAATTTCGGGTATTTTCGTTATCATTTTAACAAATGAAAAAGAACTTGTAGAATCCTAAATCCGAAAGATCCGACATAAAAAAATGCTTTATTTTCGTTTTCGTTGCTACAACAATTCGATAAAGATAGGAGATTCGACATGACGCTGACAATAGCAATCTGTGTCTATTGAACCTGTCTAACCTTAACTCTATTAGTCCAAGATTATTCTACATAGAGAGGAAAGATTCGACATAGAGAGAAAAGATTTGACATTATAGAGACAGTGTTGGGGTACACCATTCGACATGAACGACGAAGATTCGACGAAGCAGCGGAAAACATACAAACGTTGAATCTGTCGTTGAAGGCTTATGGTGTCTGTCGAAAGTTCTAAGAAGATTCGACAAGCAGCTAAACTGTACGACACCACAATCGTACATTTCCGGTAAAATGCTTGGCCCATAGGCTATAGAAGAATTTGAATGTTGGTTGACTAGCAATAATAATTTATAAATATAATTATTACTAGTGTCATACAACATTAGAATTCTTCTATAGCTTGTAGGCGGAACATTTGAAATGTACAATTGCGGCGTTGTACAGTTTCGCTGCTCCGTCGAATCTTCTTAGAACATTCGACAGACACCGAGGGCCAGATCCTCATAGCAAGTACACCGGCGTATCTACTGATACGCCGGCGTACTTTCAAATTACCAGCGTCGTATCTTTAGTTTGAATCCTCAAACCAAGTTACGACGGCATCTGGGTTTGATCCGACAGGCGTACGGCTTCGTACGCCTTCGGATCGTAGGTGCAATACTTCGGCATCCGCTGGGTGGAGTTTGCGTAGTTTTCCACGTCGGGTATGCAAATTAGCTTTTTCCGACGATCCACGAGCGTACGCGCGGCCGTCGCATTCTCTTACGTCGTCTCTAGTCGGCTTTTTCCGGTGTATAGTTAAAGCTGCTATTTTGCGGCGTATAGATAGACTTGCCATGTTAAGTATGGGCGTCGTTCCCGCGTCGAAATTATTATTTTTTTTTTTTTTTTGCATAAGTCGTCCGTGAATAGGGATGGCCGTAAGTCACGTCTAAGTTCAAAAAATGACGTAATTTCGCGCAAAGCACGGCGGGAAATTTCAAAACGGAGCATGCGCAGTTCAATCGGCGCGGGGACGCGCTTCATTTAAATGAATCACGCCCCCTAAACGCCGATTTGAATTCCGCCGCTAGAAATACACTACGCCGCTGTAACTTACGGCGCAAAATCTTTCTGGATTCGACTTAAAGCCAGGTAAGATACGGCGGCGTAGCGTATCTCTAATACGCTGCGCCTATCTAAATGTATGTGAATCTGGCCCCATAAGTCTTTAATGACAGATTTGACCCTAATTAATTTGGATTTTTGGACGAATGCATTTTTTAACAAAATGAAATAAATAAAAACTAATTTCGGGAGTAACTAAATAAATGTATTTTTCGGATGAAAACAAAATTCCGAAACAAAATATTTCAGTGTGCACATGTCTACTTTTCACTGACCATTACACTAATCCATCATGAGTTGTAAATACAGTAATATTTAGTAGGGGTTCCCTGAGACCAGAAATGTATTTTAAGGGTTCCTCTGTGTTGGAAAGGTTTAGAAACGTTGCTCTGGCAGTATCTACTCGGACTGCAGCCCACATTTTACATGACATTCATAAGATGCAAGCCACAGTGTGGAGCCCGCTGTGTCCCATGTAGTTCTCTTTAATTAATCTTGGCAGGTAATGCATGTTCTTTTTTAAGTAGTGCTGCAGCTGTGGTAAGGTCATAGCACTGATTTAAAAATGGTGTCCTAAGTCTTCTCATGATACAATATGTTACCTATACTGAGAGATAATTCATTTGAACAATGTGTGCCCCTTTGAAAATGTAGAGTTGCATCTAGTAACCCAACTAAGTAGTAGCCAACCTAAGCAAATGTGTCTTTCCCAGATTGGGCATATAATTATTATTTAGCTTCAAGGAAAAATATGTTTATTTCAGCTGAACAATTTGTATGGAATGTTCACCTGGAAACCATCTACCTGAATTAATGCAAACTCCAAGAGACATGCCAAATGAGTGTCCACTCTTGTTTCTAAATGTCTCATGAAAGGCATTGCTCTGACCCCTAAGGCATATTGCCTTTCCACTGAGCAAAGAGGAATGATTGGACACAGCATGTGAATTCATTTCCACTCAGCATCTGCTCCGGTCAAATATGCTTATATTGCAGTTAAACCCAACACCATGGTGTATTGGCTCTGCGTTGTGTTAGGTTTGGTCTTTCTTCGGGTAAACATCATACTCTATTGAAATGCCCCTTCTACAATAAGCTGTGTAATTTAATTGAACCTGCAGACATGATTTATGATAGGCTGAGTGTTCCATGGTCTTTGGTAAATCATCCTGCCACAATGGAATCCAGTGCAAAATTGTACCGTGAGCTCATATAGATATATTCATGTTAATGGTCCGTAACAAATACTGACACATTCTCCAAGCATCCACATGTTTAGCTAGAAAACCGCCATGAAGAAAGCCCCATTTAGCTTTCTTTTGGTGGTATTTGATCACCTCTGCGATTTTTATTTTTTGCGCTATAAACAAAAAAAGAGCACCAATTATTTTTTTTAAAAACAATATTTTTTACTTTTTGCTATAATAAATATCCCCCAAAAATATATAAAAAAACATTTTTTTCCTTAGTTTAGGCCGAAGCGTATTCTTCTACATATTTTGGTTAAAAAAATTGCAATAAATGTTTATTGATTGGTTTGCGCAAAAGTTATATCTTTTACAAAATAGGGGACTGTTTTATGTCATTTTTATTAATATTTTGTTTTACTAGCTATGGTGGCGATCAGCATTTTTTATCATGACTGCGACATTATGGCGGACACATCGGACACTTTTGACACCATTTTGAGACCATTGTCATTTTTACAGCGATCAGTGCTATAAAAATGCACTGATTACTGTAAAAATTACACTGGCAGTAAAGGGGTTAACCACTAGGTGGCGCTGCAGGGGTTAAGTGTCCCCTAGGTAGTGATTCTTACTGTTAGGGGGGCATGGCTACATGTGATGATGACTGTTCTCGATCAGGGGTAACGGTCATCAGTGACAGTGTCACCAGGCAGAATAGGGGATTGCCTTGTTTACAAAGGCATTCCCCTGTTTTGCCCTTGCCGACCGCAATCGCGGGACTCCTGGGAACATTGAGTTTCCGGGACCCGCGGCCGCACTGGTGAGGCATGTGGCAGGCACACACACGTGCCCGCTGGGTGGCAGATTTAAAGGGACATACTTGTACACCAATCTGCCTGCCCGTGCCATGTTGTCGACGTAAATAGTCGTGCGGCGGTCGGCAAGTGGTTGAAAATTAACCTTTAAAAGGAAACCTTGTGGCATATCATAGCCATCACAGCCAGGAGGTTGGTATGTTAAGAAGCAGTTCACCACCAGTGCTCAGGAAGCATGAGCGTTATTAATTGGGGGGGTGTAGGACTTCTTGAGAACAAGACTGCTGTGCTCTGTGTATGAACAGCGGTCTGGGTCTCCAGGCTCCTGCCAGCACAGGGAAGCTTCTTACTGTTTTTAGAAAAAACACAAAAAAAGTAATTCTGTAATTGTTATGCAGCATGACTGCACCAAAAGTATTAAAAAAATACTTCAATTTGCCTTTTAACATATCATTCATATATTACCTGAGAATGTACAGACATTTTAATATCTGTCAAGAACTATGTTGATATAGTTTATCCTCAACTGATTTTAGTATTAAGTCTTTAATAATTACTAAAGAAATTATAATTTTCATGAAAGAAACAGCCACAAAATTATATAAATCTTATGTAAAGTGTGAACTGCCAACCTTAATCTCTCAGTGGACTCATGGTCTAGCCAGATGTATTTTTTAATTTTAACAATTTGTAAAGGGAGTTCAACATTAATAATTAATTTTCTCGCAAATAATTGACTTACATGATTAAAGTAGAGCAAAAAATGTTGTGATCCAAGTTTGTATGGTTAGTGTATGTAATAATAGCATTAGAATATGAACCCCCCCCCCCCGTTAGACTTATCGGTAACAGTATTTCCATGAATCTTCCAGAACAGTTGCTTAGAGAGATGATTGGCTCCTCCCTCCACATGAAAACAAGAATCAGAAAGAGTTGAAAAGACCCTGCCCTTCTGTTTTTTTTGAAGATCAAAAAACCTCCACCAATGTGCGCAAGGCAGGAAAAAAATAGAAACATATGCCAAAAAAGGTCCACCAGTAATAAATTACCCACACCAAGCTAAATAAACTGGTGCAAACAAAAAAAGCATGGGAATCCAGATGCTGCCCTGAAAGATTCATGGAAATACCGTTACCGGTAAGTGTAATGGGGGTTTCCTCCTACATCTTCCAGAACAGCTACTTAGAGCAGATAAGCAAGATTCCATACCTTAGGGAGGGAACACAACCTGTACCCCTTTTGCTCCCAAAGGAGAGGTCTTGGCTGGAGAGCATATAAACTCCATAGTGCTTGATGAATGTGTGAGAAGGCGACCAAACAGCAGCCTTGGATATTTCTTCCCATGATGCTCCCGCTCTTTCGGCCCAAGATGCGGCTAAAGATCTTGTAGAATGGGCTGTAACCTTAGTAGAAGTGGCCTGACCCAAAATACTATAAGCCTTGAAAATAGTCTCCCTAATCCTTATGGTGATGGAGCTTTTGGAAGCCTTAGCATGTCTCCTTGGGTCACTAAAAAAAACTAGCAGTTGAGAAAAGTTCATAAATTCCCTAGTGATCTCCAAATAGTGAAATAAACATGTTTTGACATCAAGAAAACTGAATCTTTCCTCCTCTGAATTTCTGGGGAGCTACAAAAACTAGACATAATCACTTCCTGCGACCTGTGAAATGTAAAATAAACTTTACGTAAGTACAAGGGATCTGGTTTAATGACAGCCCTGTCTTCCAAAATCCTCAAAAAGGGATCCTTGCAAGAGAGGGATTCCAAGTCAGAAATCCTTCTACATGAAGTGATGGCCAAAAGAAAGGTAAACTTCAAAGTTACCATCTTTAACACAGCCTCCCTCAAGGGTTCAAAGGGAGCCCTGGTAAGAGCATTCATAACTAAAGATAAGTCCCAAGGAGCTAGCTGCTTCACCACCCTGGGTGTACACCTGGCTCTAGCCAAGAGGAAACTTTTAATCAAAGGGTCCTCAGTTAGCCTAATATCCAAGAAAAGTAACAGGGCAGCAACCTGAACCTTAAGGGCACAAATAGAAAGTTCCCTTTGTACTCCACCCTGTAGAAAATCCAAAACACAGGCAATAGAAAAGGAATCAAAACCTACCCTCCTTTGTCAAGAAACACAATCTTTCCAAACCTTGCAGTAAATCTTTCTCCTGACCAATTTATGACTAATAAAAAAGTGTTAATGATTCTATGCGAACAGCCCTTTAACTGCATGATGTGCAGCTCAGCCTCCAAGCCGTCAAATTGTAAATCCGAGGGTTTGGATGGCAAACTGGCCTCTGCAGAGGAAAATCCTTTCAATTCAGAAGGGACAAGGGAGGAGTTTTTAACAGAGTTTAGTTATCAAAGCTGAGAACCAATTTCTACTGGGCCACCAAGGCACTAAAGTCCTGGGCGCAGGAGGCCAGACTATATTTGACAGTGAACAGCGGGGAACACGGCAATGTGAAATGAAAGGTGCTCGCCCCTCTCGCTCACAGGCAGCCCTTCCACGCCAGCCCTTTAAAATCCACTCACAAAATGCGAGCTGGCGAGTAGAATTTTTAAGGGCTGCCATATGCCATTGCCACTATAATTTTCTACCTCACTTTATATATCCCAGCCAGGGGAAGGAAGTTCGGCCCAGACTGGCTGGAGACAGGGAGGAGACCATCCTAAAAGGACACCACCTCCTGTTATAGCTGATGTCAGAGTCTAGAGGTAGCAATGATGTCACCTTCTCTCTTATGTAACATTTCT
Source organism: Rana temporaria (assembly GCF_905171775.1). Taxonomy (NCBI): domain Eukaryota; kingdom Metazoa; phylum Chordata; class Amphibia; order Anura; family Ranidae; genus Rana; species Rana temporaria. The sequence continues at coordinate 403,730,171 of NC_053490.1, forward strand.
AAGGCTTAGTGATCCAATCGCTGTCACATAGGAGAAGGTCACATCCTACCAAATAACCAGAAGCACCTAGGGCCAGATTCACAAAAGAGATACGACGGCGTATCTCCTGATACGCCGTCGTATCTCTGTTTCTAACTAGATCATAGAATCAGTTACGTATAGATAGGCAGAAGGATGATAGGATGCAGTACCGCCGCTGGGGGGAGTTTGCGTCGTAAACCAGCGTCAGGTATGCAAATAAGGAGTTACGGCAATCCACGAAGATTTTTTCCGTCGTTACGGCAATCCACGAAGATTTTTTCCGTCGTTACGGCGTCGCAAGTGTTAGATTTCCGTCGCAAAGATAGGGCACCTTTAACATGGTGTAAAAGTACTCCACCATGTTAAAGTATGCCTGTCCTTCCCGCGTCACTTTTGATTTTTTTTTACATTTTTAAATTTTCCCAGCGTAACTCTTTTTTTCACGTCGCGATTCACAAAACGTTGGCGCGTCGTAATTTCGCGCAAAGCACGTCGGGAAATTTGCGACGGGAGCATGCGCAGTACGTCCGGCGCGGGAGCGCGCCTAATCTAAATGGTACCCGCCCCATTTGAATTGGGCCGCCTTGCGCCGGACCTGTTTAAGATACACCGCCGCAAATTTCCAGGTAAGTGCTTTGTGGATCGGGCACTAAATCGGAAAAATTGTGGCGGTGTAACGTAAACCGGTTACGTTACGCTGCGCCCGCTGTACGTGAATCTGGCCCCAAGTCTTTTGGACCAACTGAGCTAGAAGCAGAAAGAGTGAATCACTTGATAGGTTAGTATCATTTTTACAGATACTGTCACTATGCCTGACCTTCTACCACCACCTTACAACTCTATTGGGAAATTGTGAGTTCCCTGACAAGGCCCTTTTTGGCTGTGGAGTGTGAGCCTGAGAACAGGAATTAGGTTTCCAACCTTCTTGGTTGTAATTATTCACCACAGGCTCGTAAAAACCATAGGAACTGGTTAAATAAAACTTCTGCTAGGGGGCACTACACACAGCCTATGCCTATGCCTTTTGTAAATATAAGAGTGTACCATGTTTGTCTAAGAATAAGCCCGGGTCTTATATTAATTTTGTCAACAAAAGACCCAGTAGGGCTTATTTTCGGGGGAAGGTCTTAACATATTATCTCTCTCCCTGCTTGTCAGGGATCCCCAGTTTGAACAAACTTAAAATGCTCAAATACTTTCTTTTACAGTAGCACACAATACAGAATGTGTGTGCCCCTGAAATCCAACAGTGCAGAACACCTCAGCTCTCCTCCACCTCTCCCAGCCACCAACGAGGCACCCCGGCCCCCCTCCTTCTGCAATGCTCAAAGCAGGGAAAAGAGCACACCAGCATGTGAAGAAAAATAATCTGTGAATACCTTGTGGAGACGGGAGTATCCATGCTGCATACCGAACACAGTATGACATGTTGATTGCAGAGGCTCTGCACCGTACCTTCCGTGACCCACCGAAGCTCAGTGGAGGGAGGGGGGCCGAGATCCCCTGCAGACAGGCGGGAGAAGAGGAGACCAGCAGGGAGATCCGCTGAGCGCCGCTCTGTATCAATGGCACCTGACACCACTAGACACACACATCGCACACCGCACACCGCCGTAACAGGATCTGACACCGCTAGAGACACACACAGCCCACTGCACACAGCCGTAACAGTATTATACTAAGTTTCCTCGAAAAGCACACAATCACCTCGAACTAGGGCTTATTTTTGGGGGAAGGGATTATATTGCAGCCCTCCTGGTCTTATTTTTGGGGTAGGTCTTATTTTCGGGGAAACACGGTACTATGTTTTTACAGTCTGCCCATTGTGGGTCTGTGTACCAAAGAGTTGGCAGAGCAGGAGGCAACTTGTTCTATTCTTTAGGAGGCTGGCCTAGGTGTCAAAATGCAGGGTGAATGAACTGTCATTTTCATAGCCCTGTGTAGGCATGAAATGAAGACATAAAAGATTGCCTAGGAAGGCAGAAAGAATCAATCTAATCCTGCACAGCACGGTAAATGCATTCATTTTTGTGTGCATTTATGTGTTTAACTTGTTTAGATTCATCGCTTCTCATCAGTAAATCTTTTTTTTAAACAAGCGTGCCTTCAAAACAGATTACAAGTATTCAAAGCTATGGGACATTAAATTCCTCCAGCTCAAAATAATGGTCTCATACATCACATTTCCCCCATTGGAGAAATGGTTGATAGATAATCTGTTCAGAAGTGTTTTAAGATACTTGCAGGGTTGAACAGAAGTGAACCTCATGTCAAGCTTCCAGTCATTTGGAGTAGAAGCTCTCTATCTTCTTTGATCTCCTGCACATAATTGGATGATCAAAATGAACACAGTTTCACATCACTTCATGTGCAAAGATTTATTCATAGCTATTGTAGGCTATACATAGAGATGTCTAGCATGAATAATTGCAAAACATCTAATAGTCACTTATATTTTCAGTGAGCCCCTTTGAGTTTATTTTTACTTTAGTTTAATATTTTTGATTTACCTTGATAGCTTTCATAATTGTGTTGTATTAAATAGAGAGATTTGTTAGTTACCCACAAGATAAATTTTTGAAGTTGCACAACCATATTGGAAATGTTTATTTTTTTCAGCAAAATTTGTTGACCACTATTTACGTCACCATAATGGAGATTACAATTATTATTATTGCTTTGGAAAGTTAGTATACCAGGTAAGTCATTTATCTTGTACTAGGGGGTTTTGCTTCCTCTGCAAATTATTAGTTTTGATTTAGGTTTCCTGGGCACGGGGAGTAAAAGGTTAAATATCACAAAAGAATACAATAGAATAGAAAAAAATTGAATATAATAAAATAGAAAGAATATAACCATCTTCCGAAATTCTAATTTCAAATAGCATACATTTGAATATAATAGATTAGATTAGAATAGAATAGAATAGCAATAAAAAAATTATAGAATAGAAAATAATAGAATAGAAGAGAATATAATATAATAGAAAAAAAGAAATATAATTGAATATTCTTCCAGGTCTGGGGCATGTATGCATGCCACCAGAAACCTGCTCCCACTGTGTATATTGTGGACTGATACTGTGGATTGCTGTTCTGTCAGTAGAAAAGGCATTGATCCTGTGTTCCTGCAAAGATGGGACACGAATCAATGCCTTCCCCTAGTAAAAGCACATCCCCCACAGTATACAAGCACTAGCTAGGCACACAGGTAACCCTTTGATCGCTCCTGATGTTAACCCCTCCCCAGCCAGTGTCATTAGTACAGTAACAGTGCATATTTTTTAGCACTGTCACTGGTCCTTAAAAAGTGTCAAAAGTGTACAATTTGTCCTCCACATTATCACAGTCTCGCTCTTATGTACACGCGATCATATTTCGGCATGAAAAAAAAAACAAAGTTTTTCAGCATGTAGAAAAAACAAAGTTTTTCCAACTTCATCATTAAAACGACGTTGCCCACACACCATCGTTTAAAAACAATGCTCTAGCAAAGCGCGGTGACGTACAACACGTACGACGGCACTATAAAGGGGAAGTTCCATGCAGATGACGCCACCCTTGGGGCTGCTTTAGCTGATTCCGTGTTACTAAAAGATGATTCGTGCTTTTCTGTCTGTTACAGCGTGATAAATGTGCTTACTCCATTATGAACGGTAGTTTTACCAGAACGAGCGCTCCCGTCTCATAACTTGCTTCAGAGCATGCGTGGGTTTTTAACGTTGTTTTAGCCCACACACGATCATTTTTTACAACCTGAAAAACGACATTGTTTAAAACATTGTTAAAAAATGCAGCATGTTCTTTTTTTTTTTTTGTCGTTTTTCAGAACCCGATAAATGATGTGAAGCCCACACACGATCATTTTAAATGACATTTTTTAAAAACAACGTTTTTTTCATGCCGAAAAATGATCGTGTGTACGCGGCATAAGTCACTTATCGCCACCATTCCTAGTAAAAAAAAATAATAATAAAAATTCCGTAATTATATCCCTTAGTTTCTAAACGCTATAAGTTTTGCGCAAACCAATCAATATACGCTTATGGGATTTTTTTCACCAAAAATATGTAGCAGAATACAAATTGGCCTAAATTTATTAAGAAATTAGATTTTTTTACATTATTATATGTTTTATAGCAGAAAGTAAAACATGTTGGGGCAGATCCACATACAATCCGCTGCGCCCAGGGCAGATGTAAGATACGCTACACCACTGTAACTTACTTGGCTTTGGTTTGAATCCTCAACGAATTTGTGCCGTAAGTTACGGCGGGGTAGTGTATCTCTCGCGGCGGAATTCAAATTGGGCGGGTAGAGGGCGTGTTTCATTTAAATGAAGCGCGTCCCCGCGCCGAACGAACTGCGCATGCGCTGTCCGTAAAAACTCCCAGGGTGCATTGCTCCAAATGACGTCGCAAGGACGTCATTGTTTTCGACGTGAACGTAAATGGCGTCCAGCCCCATTCACGGAGGACTTGCGCAAACAACGTAAAATTTTCAAAATTAGACGCAGGAACGACGACCATACTTAACATTGAGTACGCTACCATATAGCAGCTTTAACTATACGCCGGAAAAAGCCGAAAAATGCAACGGTCGGTCATACGTTCGTGGATCGTCGGAAATAGCTAATTTGCATACTCGACGCGGATTACGTCGGGAACACCACCTAGCGGACACCAAAAATTGCATCTAAGATCCGATGGTGTACGAAGACGTACGCCTGTCGGATCTAACACAGATGCCGTCGTATCTTGTTTTGTGGATACCAAAACAAAGATACGACGCGCAAAATTCGAAATTACGCGGCATATCAAGAGATACGCCGCGTAATTTCTTTGAGGATCTGCCCCATTGTGTTTTTTTTTTTCAAAATTGTCGGTCTTTTTTGTTTATAGCACAAAAAAAAAAAACGCAGAGGTGATCAAATGCCACCAAAATAAAGCTCTATTTGTGGGGAAAAAGGACATACCTTTTATTTTGGGTACAGCATAGAATGACCACACAACTGTCAGTTAAAGTAATGCAGTGCTGTATCGCAAGAAATGGCCTGGTCATGAAGAGGGGTAAATCTTCAGTCAATATTCCAATATTCCAATCGCACACGTTCCTGGGAAAAATGCCATCGTAAAGAAAGAATGGGTGCGGAAACGATTACCAGCTGGGTACTGGAGACATCAAACAGACGAACCTATTCGCCAGCACACCAAGGATCGTCCAATTACATCCAAAACAAACATCACAATGGTGCAATGTTTCGAGGTCGCGCAGGACCCCTTCATCAGGCAAGTGATATCACTTGCCTGACGAAGGGGTCCTGCGCAACCTCAAAACGTTGCATCATTGGGATGTTTGTTTTGCATTAAAAAATAATTGGACATAATTGGACAATCCTTGGTGTGCTGTGCAAATAGGTTTGTTTGTTTAAATCTTCAGGAGGTCAAGTGGTTAAGTTAAAGCGGCATGTGCCTGAATCTGAACATGGTGAGTAAATAGGCACTCCACTACAGTAGCTGCCCATCATTCCAACAGGACAGGAAGTGAGGGGAAATCTCTTTAAAGGAGCTTCAGATAGCAGCATGCCTCAACATTAGTTCTGCCTATTTCCAACTCAATCCAAAACTAGAAAAAAGGATTTCTGTATAAACACTATTGACAGATTCAGTATACGTATACAGTAAAACCTTGGTTTGAGAGTAACTTGGTTTGAGAGCATTTTGCAAGACAAGCAAAATGTTTTAATACATTTTGCCTTGATATACAAGCAATGTCTTGATATAAGAGTAGCGTCATGTCACAACTGAGTATAACATAGAAGGGGGGAGTCTCTAAATGTAGCAATATGGTTACATTTAATGAAGGTACAACATTTTACTACACTTAGAGGTGCCTCTCTTCTCTTTTATACCCTGTAAAAAAAAATGCTTTAATATACAAGTGCTTTGGATTACAAGCATGTTTCTGGAACGAATTATGCTCGCAAACCAAGGTTTTACTGTATGTCATTTTTGCCTACAGTACATTAATGTTCTAGATTTAGTTCGTAGGAGTCCTGATTGGGATTTAGCAGAGAACTGGAAACTCAAAATGTGTTAAATTATAATTTAGTTCTTTCAACTTAAAACACAGGTCTGATGCTAATATAATAATATAAGAACATTACACCTGGGTTGCCATGGAAACCTAGGTTTTATGATGAAATGCATTTAATAAAAAGCCAATATTGCAATGTAGTGCCATCACTGCTAGTTTGTCATGGAAACCAAGGCACTCTGAATGTTTACCCTTTATAAAGACTAACAACTGGTGTCTTATGAGGATTAGTCTTCAATCCTACATGATGTCCTCTCTCTTTGGGTCAATGACAAACTCAGAGTACTGCTAACTTATGTCTACTGACCTGAAAATACATCATCTCCCAGTGCTAAGTGCTAAATGCAAGTACGGTATTTTATGGGAATATATTGCACATGTGTTAAGGGACATGGAAATCCTTTGTTTTTAAGATATTTATGATTTGTCCTCATTCTTTTTAAGGTTAAAGCAAAACAGCTATCTACATTTTTATGCTTTTCATCAGCCTGCATCTTATGACAGTTATCATGAAGGTTTTATACCATTAGGCCTGGTTCACACCTACGCAGGTTACAGTTTGCACATTCCAGGTGCATTTTGCGTGTTTCAAAACACGTTTTTGATCCATTGAAGCAGGGCTCAAAATTTCAAGTCCTGAGCTACTAGCCAGGCCTCAAGGCGTACTCGCCACCAGTTGCTCCGCCCAACCCCTGCCATGTCCCGCCCCCTAATCCCACCCCTAAACATGCCCTCATAAATCTCATGAAATGACACTTAAATATTTTATCCATGCCCAAAAATGCAGCCTGTCATGTCTACCAATGCAGCATGTGTCCCCAGTGCAGCAAAATGTCCCCAATGCAGCAAAATGTCCCCATTTTGCAGCCAGAGTCCCCCACATTGCAGCCAAAGTTCCCCCACAATTGCAGCCAGAGTTCCCCCACAATTGCAGCCAGAGTTCCCCCACATTGCAGCCAGAGTTCCCCCACATTGCAGCCAGAGTTCCCCCACATTACAGCCAAAGTTCCCCCACATTACAGCCAGAGTTCCCCCACAGTGCAGCCTACCTGTGCTGGGTAGGAGAGGAGCCGGAGCCGCCGCATTGTTCAATAAATACATTTTACAAAAGGATGTCCCCATGTTGATGGGGTCAAGGGCCTCATCCCCACAACCCTTGCCCGGTGGTCATCGGGACTACCGGGAGATTCCTGGTGGGCTGATGGCTCCGTGGGCCTGGGGGCAGGGGGCTTATCAGAATCTGGAAGCCCCCTTTAACAAAGGGGACCCCCAGATCCCGCCCCCATGTGAATTGGTAAGGGGTACCCCTTCCAATTCACAAAACAACAATGTACCCCTTACCAATTCACATAGTGGGGGGCCGGGACCTGGGGGTTCCCTTTGTTAAAGGTGGCTTCCAGATTCCGATAAGCTCCCTGCCCGCAGACCTCCACAACTCCCGGGCAAGGATTGTGGAGATGAGGCCCTTGTCCCCATCAACATGGATGGGGACATCCTCCCCATGTTGAGGGCATTTGGCCTGGTACGGTTCAGGTTTTCCTGCTGTCTGCCAGGTTGCATGCTCGGATAAGGGTCTGGTATGGATTTTTGGGGGGAACCCCACGCCATATTTTTTTGGGCACAGAGTTCCCCTTAAAATCCATACCAGACCTGAAGGGTGGCCTCCGGGACCAGGGGGCAATCAGGACTAGTATCTGCCTCAAGAAGCCATTGGCCCCCTGAGTTCACTATCCTGTATTTGAACAATCCATTCAGGGAACCAGGCTTCCAGTATTACAAATAGCTTAGCATGCTGTCCCTTACATCTGGTGATAAGCTTGTTTGTTATTGTAATTATTTATGAATATCACCTTGTCAATGTAACTCTGTCTTAAGCAAAACTCCATTCTGACAGGAAGAGCTGCCGATCGGCTCTCCCTGTCAGCATGAACCAAGGAAAGCCATTTACTGGCACTTCCTGGTTCACACGATGATCAGCTGTGATTGGTCACAGCTGATCACATGGCAAGAAGCCTCTGTCAGAGGCTTCATACCACGATCGAATTTGCGGTGTGTCAAACTGGCACACCGCACCTCCGATCACCACACTGTGCGCGCTGGCTACTTCATATGATTAGGGTTGTCACCTCATCCCTTTTAAACTAAACACATAATAATTACACAGGTTCTGTGGTGGTAATTAAACTCACTTGGTGCCTTATCTGCATTAAATTAGCCTCAAAATCTGCATAATTCAGATGTGTTCAGGCTCAGAAGGATGAGGTGGCAACCCTACGTATGACGTCCGGTCAGGATAACATAACCACTTTGCCGCTGTCATTTTGCTATACGGCAGGTGACAAGTGGTTAAATAAATGTTTTTTGGGGGGGTATACTAATACTGCCATCTGCATGGGTGATGCATTATTTCAACATCTTGACAAGTGACTGGTGTGATTACTATTAGTCTCACAATATGCTGAGGATTCACCGTAAGATGTGATGAGGTCCAGATCCATTTCTAATTACATTTTCTATGTCTGGGGGAATTTTTGTTTTACACAAACCATACACCATGGATCTGTGATTAACATTAATGCCTTGGAGCTCTTGTGTTCCATTTTCAGTTTATTCTAATGTCTTTGCATGGAATGGTTTGTTGTTTATGTAATTTATTTGCTTTTCACATATTTAAAAATGTTTTAATACATTTATTCTGATTCCAAATTGTCCTTAGAGTGCTTATGTTTTGCAATGTGATAAGGACATATGGAGGATCCCTATGGGGCAGGGACTGATGTCAGTCATTCAATGCACAATACACATGTAAATTACTGCAGAAGCAGCTGGAAGCATGACAAGTAGAAACACTATGTTGGGACTTGCAGTTAATCAACAGCTGAAAACCAGGGAGGATAGAAACTTCCTCCTAAACTCCTAAATCCTCAGCAGCTGGAGATGTGATAGACAATAAAAAAAGCATGTTGGAGCATTCTTCAGAAGCTAGGGTTATAAAGAGTGTCCTGACCTGGCTTCGACATGTAAATCCTATGCTCCTTGTGCATATTCTTACCATATTGCATGTCAGTGGAGAAGCTAAAGATGCGGCGACTGTGGTCCACCATTTTGGTAGGTCCCACACTTGACAGTCTTTGGGTTGCTGCCAACAATGAAAGTGTTCTCACACAAAAAAGAGTGTATATAAGGCGATAAAGTGCATATTCACCAACAGGGTGAGTCTCTGATTTATGTGAGTTTGAACATTGCGTTGTTATATGAAGTTTGCTGCTGCTCAATAAACTAATTTTATTTGACCTGTACTGCACTATGGAGATCGCTTTCTATTCTATGTGAGCATTGAATGGAGGAGAGTGGAGGATGTCAATATATACAGTGGAGTTTCCTTTCCAACAATTGGAATATACCTTATCTGGCTAGATTCTCCAAGAAAAGGAGTCTGCTGTTTTGCCCATTAAGGATATTTAACAACAGAGGCGTTACTAGACCTGTAGGGGTCTCAACTTGAGGTGAGGGGATGGGGCACACTATGGATGGTGGAAGTTATTATCACTTAAAGGGGTTGTAAAGGTAAATGTTTTTTTCACCTTAATGCATCCTATGCATCCTACGCTCGCAAAAGCTTTCCACCATACGAGCTTGCTCGCATTAAGGTGGAAAGCTTTTGCGAGGAGGAGCCGAGACAGCCGCCGAGGGACCCCAGAAGACAGGGTTAGGGGACACTCTGTGCAAAACGAGCTGCACAGTGGAGGTAAGTATAACATGTTTGTTATTTAAAAAAAAAAAAAAAGTTTGCCTTTAGTGTTGCTTTAATTGATCTGAACTTTTTGCACCTGATGTCACATTCATCACCAAGGATTTTTGCACAAGCACTTTATTCATTTTCTTTTTTGGATTGATTACTTTATTATTTGGACTGACCACATTATTAATCTTGAGCATATGTTATTGCCTTTGTTTACAGTTTTGTGGTGTGATTGCAACCATTGCACATGTTTTTCATTATCCATTTATGTGTACTGATTTAATTACCCTCTTGGTGCATATGCACAATGTTGTTCATCCTTTCCTAGACAAATGTTGCCACCTTCCTCCTCCCACACAATGTATTGCCCCTCAAATTATTACATTTGCAATTTTACACAGCGAACATGCTAAAGACTGGTGTAATAATGTGGCAAAATTAATAAAAAAACAGCCCAGTGTCCAATCTGGACCACAGTCCTTACACCACTGTAGTTATAAAGCCTTCCCCTCCAAAGCCTTCAATAAAAGGGACCTCCTGCTGAATGACTGAGCAGTGGAGCTTTCAGCTTAAAGTGGTATATGTATAGTAAATAAATCATAGAAACATTTAAGCACTTTCCGGATAGGGAAAGAAAAATATCACTCAGAAGTCTGAATGATATAATATTAAGGTGCCATCTTGCTTTTAGTGAACCTCTAGGGTCAATTCATCTTGTAAGTTGGCTCCAGATCTATAGATCAGGTTCTTTCAGATGCTTGCATGCATGCTGGCTCTATATTCTATATTCATATTCAGAAAGTACTTAAACAATCAATTCAATCTTTATACATATTCATACTTCTGCATTATATAGTTGCCAGTATGTTTAAATACTGAACCCCCAACAGTAAATTCAGTCCGTATATGCAGTAAAGCATACTTGTTATACTCACTGAGGAACCTAAGGGGATAATCCTCTTTATTGTGTAAAATGGCTGTTTGATCCTGTCTGCTCTTAACCTTCCCTTCTTCCACAGTCCCCAAAACATCTCCTGATAGAACTGAGCCTTTGGGGGCACTTTGCACATGCTCAGTATCGTTTGTAATGCTAGAGAGTTTATTTTTTCTTGGGAGGGTGCATGTGATCAGCACAGGACCAATTAGCACTGTCCAGACAGAGGGTCATGGGTCCTGCAGCCTAATAGGACAATAAAGGGAGAATGAAAACTCCTCCTACAAGCTTTAACCAGTGCTCTGCTGGACATGACTGCTATTTACTGCTGATGAGAAAAGGTATTTAGCTGTTTATATTTCCTAAAATAATTGCATTTCAATGCTCTGTGTACTGTGATATAGTAGACAGATATAGTAAATGTAGGGTCCTGAGTTTAGTAACAACTAAAAGGAGTGCAATTAAACTGCAATGTGTAGAGTCAATCTTATATCTGTAGGGACACGTTTATCTCAGTGAGACAGTGAACACAACAAAGTCTATAAAAAGTATATGAGAATACAGAACGTGATTTTGCTACTGTATACCTAAATTCGGGGTTTACTGTATATATTTATTTTCATTCAACACCTCCATTTATCCCTTCTAGTTTAGATCTGTAAAATTACCCGCTTGATAGATTTTATTACTACTACTATAAACATTGGCCCAGATTCAGTAAGCAATTGCGCCTGCGTAACCATAGTTACGCAGCGCAATTGCTGACTTGCGCCGGCGTAACGAGTTCTCCTGATTCAGAGAACTCGTTACGCCGACTGCAGCCTAAAATCTGCGTGGCATAAGGCTCTTATGCCACGCAGATTTTAGGCTGCATTCTTGCGATGACCGCTAGGGGGCGTTCCCATTGTGGTCAGCGTATAGTATGCAAATTGCATACTTACGCCGATTCACAACGTTGCGCGAGCCCTGCGTACGCAAATTAAGTAGTTTGCGTACGTCAGGTTTCACGTAAGGTTGCACATCCTAATAGCAGGCGCAGGCAATGCTATAGGATACCCGTCGTTCCCGCGTTGCGACGTTCGAAATTTACGTGATTTGCGTAAGTGATTCGTGAATGGCGCTGGACGCCATTCACGTTCACTTTGAAGCAAATGACGTCCTTGCGACGTCTACACTCGGCGCGGGACCGCGCCTAATTTAAATGATTCCCGCCCCCTATGGGATCATTTACATTAGGCGCCCTTACGCAGGGCAATTTTAAAGAGCGCACACGCAATTTACGGAGCTACTGCTCCGTGAATCGCGCGCAGCGCAGATAATTTGCGGGGGTGCAGGGCAAAAACGCTGCCCTGTGCCTCTGTAAAAAAGGGGCAAATCGTACCTGAATCTGGGCCAAAGATGGCTATGTTAGTTAGTTATATTATGGTCAGCATATATTTGATTTGACCAATGGTGGACTTTTGGGTATGTGTAGAGAGCTAGAATTATAACAAGGCATTAGGGTTAGGCCTAAGTTTTGGGGTTGGGATTCAGGGTTAGGTTATATTTGAGGGTTATGCATTTGGATTAGTGGTTAGGCAGACATTAGGATTGGTTTGGGGGGGTTACATTGGCAGGTTAGTTTGTGGGTTAGGGGATAGGCAGAGTTTTATGAATAGGATTAGCAAACTCTGCTTTAAATTAGGATTTCAGGTATGATTAAAGTGATCCTGTGAGCAATTTTTAAATGCAATTACACCCTGCCTCAGTAAAATAACCCCCCATGCACCCCCCACCCCCACCTCCTCCAACTGAACATTACTTTGATTAAAAGGAATAGCCTGGTGAAGTTTCTTATGAAACTGAAATGTCCCGAAGTGTTGATCTCCTGTTTGGGTCTCTAGGGGCATGAAGGTTGGAGTAAGTAACAAGTGAGGTTGGAGTAACAAGTAAAGGATGTACAGGACACAGGGGCAATAGACATAAATATTGACACTATACTTTACATAGACAGGATTTACTGTATTTGTACTTACGGATTGTAGATAGTGCCTCTTTAGGCCTCTTTCACATGGGACAGATCCGTGATGATCCGCCCCATGAACCTCCGCTTGCTCAGCGGGGATCGCTCCGTTGATCCCCGCTGAGCCGCCAGATGACAGGGCGGTCCCCGCACACTGTGCAGGGACCGCCCTGTCAGATCTCCGGTCTCCCCTATGGGGGGATCGGATGAACATGGACCGTCTGTCCGCATTCACCCGATCCGATCCGCAGACGGATGGAAAAATAGGGTTTTCCTCCATCTGCAGATTCGGAGGATTGCGAAACCGGCTGAGATCGGGTGAACCCCAATCTCATAGGGACCAATGTATGTTCCACACACGGATGGATGAAAGAGCCTTTAATGTTTAAGTAAAGATGATATGCCTCTGCATGGGCTTAGCTAAGCCATGTCCATCGCGCCATTGCATGTGTTATGAAATTGTCTATAGTGCAAAGCAGAATGCACATCTAGAGGGATACCTAATACCTTTTGCGTGTGGATAGTATAGGGACTGGTTGTTCGTCTGCCAGGGACAGTTATTAGCAGCAGGGAGAGGTTCCAGACGAGTAGAGAAAGGGTAGGGACACGCCATTCTTCCTGGACACCCCCCATTTAGGTATAGACTGGCCAGGCCACATTCTGCCCCTCAAGTTAGACACTGTTAGCACAAGACCTGCTCTGTTTCACATTGCTACTGCATTCTGTAAGTGTTTTCGGTCAGGTGCCTTCCCACCGTGCTTGTTGTAACTGCTGAACTTTTACATCAATATAAATCCTGTTCTTTGCAACTGAACTTTGAAGGCCAGATTCTCAGAAGAAGTACGCCAGAGTATCTGCTGATACTCCGGCGTACTTTCAAATTTGCAGCGTCATATCTTTAGTTTGAATTCTCAAACCAAGATACGACGGCTTCTGGCTTCGATCCGACATGCGTACGGCTTTGTACGCCTGCAGATCATAGGTGTAATACTTCGGCGCCCGCTGGGTGGATTTTGTGCCGTTTTTCGTCGCTGTTCAAAAAATTACGTCGGTGCGACGTCATTTCGCGCAAAGCACGGCGGGAAATTTCAAAACGGAGCATGCGCAGTACGTTCGGCGCGGGAACCCGCCTAATTTAAATGATACATGCCCCATTTGAAATTTTTTTTTTTTAAGTGTATTTTTGTGCGTGTACTCGAGAGAGGAGCCGGACTGCAGGAGTTGGGAGTAGGCAGGCCTCCCCCAGAGGCAATCTGCCACCTTTCTCCATGCCCCGGGTGACAATGGCGGGTGTGTGAGGGGGTCCTCCCACACAGCCCACCCTACCTGCTCTGCTTTGAAGCCCAACGGGGCAGAGGGACTCCCTATAAGGGAGTGAGAGGATCTAGCCCGCTCAACCAGCCCCGTTAGTCCTTCACCTCTCTTTTTTTAGAGACCGCATGGTCAAAGTCCGTGCATGTTAACCCAATTTCGGGTGCGTGTAAGTGTGGTGGTTTTTGTGGGAGGGGGGTGGGCGTACTAAGCGCAGGCTTACCTCGCATAGCACACCCACCAGGAGCCGGGATGAGACCACCAAACTCAATTCACATGTAGCCGAGACCGGAATCCGAACCCCTGGCTGTAGAGGTGAATGGCTTGTCAGCGCAGTGCCAATCGCGTTGAGCCACCGCAGCTCCCTTTCCCCATTTGAATTAGGCGGACTTGCGCCGGACGGATTTACGCTACGCCGCCGCAAGTTTACAGGCAAGTGCTTTGTGAATCAAGCACTTCCCCGTAAAACTTGCAGCGGTGTAACGTAAATGCAATACGTTACGCCGCCAGAATTCTACCTGAATCTGGCCCTGAGTGTTTACTGCCACCGCTGCGCCATGCCGCACCTCCCTACACACTGCCATGGGTTTATGATAACTTTTAATGATAGAATAGGCAGAAGTAAACTGTTATATTTACAAAGTTGCATTGTTTGCCATATTATGTTAAAAGGATTTTTTTTTAAAGAATATACGCAAACAAGCATGTGCAATATATATGAGCATATTTAGAAATAGCTGTTTTTCTAAATAAATATGACATTCAGATGAAATTGTAAAAAGGATAATCCATGTCATTTATTAATTATTTTCAGTAGCAAAAGAGAATGTCATCAGGCTGTTCATCATATTGACATTTACTTTCTATGGAATATTAATTTCATTGACGTACAGTTGGTTGACATGCTGATCACTGAATCCTGCATATTCTTGGCACACTTCCTAATTTATTTGAATGCTGATGTCTGTACTGCGCTGCAGAATTTCACGGTATGTAATTTTCTTTGGCACTCTTAATGTTTTTACACATTCGTGAGAAAATGTAAGTTGAGGGGTAAAGCCATTTGGAACCATCAGCTAGGCTTTTGCTGTCAGAACAAATTAGGTGTACAGTTTTGGTAGGAAACAAACAGCTATTTCTGCAATATGAGTCTTTACATTTATATAGTGTTAAAATTAAAATACAGAAATATGAAAGGTGTTAAAAAATAAACTCCAAACATACCACTAATATTTATGTAGCGCCTGTGTACTTTATGGTACCGGTGCTAGTTAAATATAAGGGTAAGATCAGAGTGTAGTTAGACTCTAATCCAGATTGTTAAGTGCAAAACAGGGTCTCTGTCTTAGCTTGGCTGTGCTATGGGCTTATTCTGCTGTATTGGGGTGTTCTTTCAACCCTGGTGCTGCAGGTGGCAGCAGTAGAGTCAAGGTCTGGGTGCTCTTTCCCAGCAGCCAATCAGGAGGGTTTGACCTCACTGTGCATGCTGGGGAGGGGTATTTATGAGGCAGACGCCATTGGTTCTGGGTCTTCTTCGTCCAGTGTGGAACCCACCTTTAGGGTGGCCACATGACGGTGCCCCGGCGTTATGGCCTACCTGGCCGGGGCGAGCATGCCACGCGGTGTTCCTGTTTTCGGGGCCATGCTGGCCCAGGGCACCCAGTGAGTCCCCGTCGTGGCTGGTCACCCAGTGAGTGACTGGGTTCCCACCTTTGAGGATCCCAAGCTGTACTGCTGTTCGGTGGGGAGTCAGTCTGAGGAGCGCCATTGAGAGGCTGGCGGTCCAAAAGGGCCTGGACACACCATCGGGGATCGAGGTAACCGCACACTGAGGGATTGATCACCTGTCAGTCGGTACCTGGGAGTCAGGGGAGGGCTGGCAGCCTTAGGCCTGGGGGGCAAGTCCAGTCAAGTGGCCCATTGAATGAGCTCACCATCAATGGCCCACCTGGCTTTTCAATGCAGCCTCACCAGTGCCCATCAGTGCAGCCAACTCCAGTGCCCATCAATGCAGCCTGATCACTGGGGCAGGTTACATGGGGGGTCAGGGTCTCTCACCTCAGTGATCTCAGCTCAGCAGGTCCTTGCATGCCACGGCCTCCTGGGGGTAATGCTCCTGGTCCTGGGGTCAAGTTGCAGCCAGTGCCCAGCCCTGCGTCCCGACTCCTTGTCATGCACTGCCTCTGCCTACTTCCAAGAATCTGGTCTCAGGGAGTTTTAGTTTCCTCTGCGCTGCTGCGTTTTCCACCCACGGGAGCTTTAGCGTGGACTACAACTCCCAGAATGCAACAGCTAGTGGTCAGCCGCTGTGGCCGTGCCCCCGGCCGACTTCCTAGTGCAGAATAAAAAAGAAAATGGTAGCGGGCAGCGGCTGCCGGCCATTTTGAACATAACTTAGAGCGGCCTGGGAGGCAATTGCCACCCTGCCCCCTGGCCCAGCCCTCCCCTGCTGGGCGACAAGTTGAAGGAGATCCAGGCGTAACTCATCTAAGGAGGGATATCTCCAAGAATCGAGCGAGAGCCTGTGGCAGAGGTATCTTTCTGAGGCTTTCTGAGGCTCACCGAGGAGGGTCTGTGGCAGAGACTTTTCCCTTAAGTTCAAGTTCACCAAGGAGGGTCTGTGGCAGAGACTTCATCGTACAATTGTCCGAGTGATACTCCGGCTGCCAGGTCAGTGAGAGAGGCCTGTCCAGGTACGCTAAAGCCCACTCCGGCAGGAGTGGCGCAGAGAAGTGTTACGCTTGGGAGCAGGACTGTTTCCCTATCATCACGCCTGAATCTGCTATTCTCCCTTCTTCAACTTTACTTTCCTCACCACAAGTTTACTGTTTTTACCCGGCTGGGTAATAAAGAGCACAGCAAAGAGCACCTGTCATGGACATTCCTTTACATCTACTATATGCAATACGCATCACTCACCCCTAGGAATTCGGAGGAGCCATGAGATAATGTGCCGCCCAAAAATCCAGCAGCTCCTCCGGGGGTAATGCTACATTTAAATGGAATTCTTGAAAATGGAATTCTATGCTACAGACTAGTTAAAGGGGTGGTTCCCCCTAAAACACATTTCTAACAATAGATTCGTAAGACCCGTTACACTGCGGGTAGGCTGGCTTTTTTTTTTCTTTTTTTTAGTACATACCTCGATCTCGGCGTTTCGTCCCTTGTCAGTGGGCGTTCCTAGTTGATTGACGTTCCTCGGACGGGCGCATACGTGACGTCACGACTTTCCGAAAGAAGCCGAACGTCGCTGCGCAGGCGCCGTATAGAGCCGACTCTATACGGCGCCTGCGCAATGACGTTCGGCTTCTGTCGGAAAGTCGTGACGTCACGTATGCGCCCGTCCGAGGAACGTCAATCAACTAGGAACGCCCACCGCCAAGGGACGAGACGGCGAGATCTCGGTATGTACGAAAAAAAAAAAAAAAAAGCCAGCCTACCCGCAGTGTAACGGGTCTTACGAATCTATTGTTAGAAATTTGTTTTAGGGGGAACCACCGCTTTAATGACCAGCGTAAGTACTACACTTTGCGTGATGATCATGGGTTGCTCTGTGGGGTATATTTGTGCTTTGGACTTAGAATGCTGATATAAATAAAAAGAAAACACTTCAGAGAAAAGCAGGTTGGGGTGCTAATTTAATAATCATCCCTCTTACCCAGTGGCGGCTGGTGCTCAAAATTGTTGGGGGGGGCGCAAACAAGCGGAAAAAAAAACAATTGCAGCCTCACTGTGCCCATCAAACGCAGCTACTGTGCCCATCAATTGCAACCACTGTGCCCATTAAAGCCAGCCACTGTGCCCATCAAATGCAGCCACTGTGCCCATCAAATGCAGCCACTGTGTCCATTAAATGCAGCCACTGTGCCATCAATTGTTACCACTGTGCCATAAATTGTCATCACTGTACCCTGCAATTGTCACCACTATGCCATGCCATCAAACTCAGCCACTGTGCCCATCGATTGTCACCACTGTGCCCATCGATTGTCGCCACTGTGCCCAGCTATTGTCGCCACTGTGCCATCAATTGTCACCACTGTGCCATCAATTGTCGCCACTGTGCCCAGCAATTGTAGCCACTGTGCCCAGCAATTGTAGCCACTGTGCCCAGCAATATTGTAGCCACTGTGCCCAGCAATTGTCACCACTGTGCCCATCAATTTTCGCCACTGTGCCCTGTAAAATGCCCCCACCTGGCACTTACCTTTCTGGGGTCAGCCATCCTGCTTCTACTGTCCCTCGATGTCTTCTCCCGCCCTTGATGACACTTCAGCCAGCCAATCAGGTTACTGGTAACCAGAACCGGTGAACCTGATTGGCTGAGACACCTGTCAGTCTTATCCAAGGAACGCACCCCCCCCTGCGTCCCTTGGATAAGCATCTGGAAGCCGGAGGGCTGTAATTGGAAAGCCTATCAGAGCCGCTGGCTCTGATAGGCATTTCCACAGCCAACCAGCTGCCGTTATTCAGATGGCCGGCGCTCGCCAGGGGGCCGGCCATCTGAATAGTCGTGGCAGCGGCAATACATAGATTCATGCAATGCATGAATCTATGTATTGTATACAGTGGCGGTGTAAGAGCGAGAGGGGGTGGCGCTCCGCCGCCCTCTATGGACGCACCGCCACTGCTCTTACCAAACTTCTTGTCAGGATGTTATATTTTGTGCTCCTTAACCAAGATTTTGCACTACTGGTGATCCATTTGCATTTTTTAGGGTTATGGGAATGAGATATTTGAGACAAGTAACATCCAGCCTAACTAGTAGCTACTGAGCAAATAGAGTGTGCACACAAGCCAACTTTTTCAGAAACAGTTTAACAGTGAGGATGCATTAAAAACAAGTTAGCAAAGGAATTTACAGATTACTGACAAAAGGGATTCAAGTGGACTGGTGCACTTCTGCTACCCCTGAAAAGAAAAACAAAGTACTGACAATGTAGTTAAAGACTCCATTTTCACAGTGCCAGGAACTGAAGTTTAGAAATCTCAATGTCAAAAGCTGCCAGGTGGTTTAACTCTCCAACATCTTCAACAGATATACAGTTGTGCTCATAAGTTTACATACCCTGGCAGAATTCATGATTTCATGGCCATTTTTTTGAAAATATGAATGATAACACAAAAACATTTTATTTCACTCATGGTTAGTGTTTGGCTGAAGCCATTTATTATCAATCAACTGTGTTTACTCTTTTTAAGTCATAATCACAACAGAAACGACCCAAATGACCCTGATCAAAGGTTTACATAGCCCAGTTCTTAATACCGTGTATTGCCCCTTTTAACATCAATGACAGCTTGAAGTCTTTTGTGGAATTTGTGGACGAGACTCTTTATCTCCTCAGATGGTAAAGCTGCCCATTCCTCTTGGCAAAAAGCCTCCAGTTCCTGTAAATTCTTGGGCTGTCTTGCGTGAACTGCAGGTTTGAGATCTCCCCAGAGTGACTCAATGATATTGAGGTCAGGAGACTGAGATGGCCACTCCAGAACCTTCACTTTATTCTGCTGTAGCCAATGACTTGGCCTTGTGTTTTGGATCATTGTCATGTTGGAATGTCCAAGTAGGTCCCATGTGCAGCTTCCTGGCCAATGAATGCAAATGTTCCTCCAGTATTTTTTGATAACATAATGCATTCATCTTGCCAACAATTTGGACCAAGTTCCCTGTGCCTTTGTATCTCACATATCCCCAAAACATCAACAATTCACCTCTGGACCTTTCATCGTAGGCCTTGTTGACTCTCTAAATTTAGTGTTTATGGTTGTGGCCAAAAACCTTAATTTTGGTCTCATCACTCCAAATGACTTTGTGCCAGAAGGTTTGAGGCTTGTCTCTGTGCTGTTTGGCATATTGTAAGCGGGATACTTTGTGGCATTTGGGAAGTAATAGCTTTCTTCTGGCGACTCGACCATGCAGCCCATCTTTCTTCAACGAAAAATGTTCCTGGCAGTTGTGGCTTGGTTTCAACAGAACCCCTCATTTTCCACTTCTTGATTAGAGTTTGAACACTGCTGATTGGCATTCTCAATTCCTTGGATATCTTTTAAAAACCTGTTTGCTGTTTTATACAGTTCAACTACCTTTTCCCACAGATCCTTTGACAATTTTTTGGCTTTCCCCATGACTCAGAATCCAGAAACGTCAGTGCAGCACTGGATGAACATGTAAGGGTCTGTCAGGAGTCCAGAAACTCATTGACCTTTTATACACACACACTAATTACAAGCAAACAGATCACAGGTGAGGATGGTTACCTTTAATAGCCATTTGTGTCAACTTGCGTGCATGTTATCAGGCCAAAACACCAGGGCATGTAAAATTTTGATCAGGGTCATTTGGGTAGTTTCTGTTGTCATTATGATTTAAAAAGAGTAAACACAGTTGATTGATAATAAATGGCTTCAGCCAAACACTAACCATGAGTGAAAAATGTTTTTGTGTTATCATTCATATTCTCAGAATAATGGTATGGCCAGGGTATGTAAACTTATGAGTACAACTGTATAATTTTTGTGCATACTAACCCTAAACATAAAGCTATAGGCACAAGCAAAAAATAAAATACAGCATATGCTGTAGTCTGTAACTTTTGAACAAAAAGCTTAAGCCATATGACTAAAAGACAAAAGCTGACTATTGCAAACATGCCATCCGTATAAAAGTTTCCCCTAAAAACAGTAAGCCTTGGGCTGGTAAAATAGACACAGCTGCTGCTTCTAATTTGACAGCCATTTGAGTGCAGTTTCTAAGGAACATTGGGACGAGGAAGAGCAGAGAAGCTGCTTTTCTGAGAGTGTTCACAATACGAAAATCGGAAGTAAAATTTAGTCCGATGAACGATCTGCTGATTTTTAGATCGTTAGTATATTGGTTTATCGACAGCCGATTCTGATTTTTTTTGTTCGACAAAAGCTGGATGTGCAGAGTATACAATTTTTGTAGTACGTGAACTCAACGTCCGATTTTCATTTAATTAGTACGGCTTTCATACAAAAGAAATTGTAAGAGCAAGACTACTCATGCTCAGTATTCTCTCGTACAAACTTTAAAGTGGTTGCAAACCATTAAGGCCCATACATACACGATACGAAAATTGGATGGAAAAATTTGTACGACGAGCTGTCTGCCGATTTTCGGATCGTTAGTATGGTGATTTCGACAGCCGATTTTGCATTTTTCGTCAGACAAAATCTGGATGTGCAGACTATAAAATTTAAACAAGCTGAAGTTAGAAGCTGCCATGCACAGCTGCACCAGATTCTGAGTGCCCTATTTTTAGTAAATGTACCCTTTACAACCACTTAAAGACCCAGTTATAGGGCCACCATAAAGGGACAGGAAGGAGTTAAGCCAGTGTTTCTCAACTCCAGTCTTCAAGATGCCCCCGATAGGTCATGTTTTCAGGATTTCCCTCAGATTAAACAGCTTTGGTAATTACTGAGACAGTGAAAGTGATCAAATCACCTGTGCAAAGTAATGGAAAGCCTGAAAACATGACCTGTTGGGGCGTCTTGAGAACTGAAGTTGAGAAGCACTGGGCTAGACCCCATACACACTATACAACTTGTGTTGTCTGATTTCCTTTAGATTTACCAAAACCATGTAGTGCAAGGGCCTGTCTGATTGCATACAAATTGAAACTCTAAAGCCTAGTACACACGATACGATTGTTGTCCTAAAATCTTACCGTTAGTACGCTCCTTTTGACAATTGTTGTCTAACTTTTGTTGGACAACAATTTGAGGTTTGACCTCATATTATATGGTTTTGGTACATCTGAAGGAAAAAAGCTGCAGAAAATTGTGTAGTGTATATCCAGCTCGTGACCCAACGCGGGTGCCTGGTGGCTGAGATTGCCGCCGGGCACCCGCGATTGCCGGTAATCACGGCAGGAGTGTGGATCTGTGTGTGTAAACACACAGATCCACCTCCTGTCAGTGGTGAGGAGACCAATGTGTGTTCCCAGTACAGAGGAACACACATCGGTCTCCTCCCCTTAAGATTTCCCTCCCCCTACAGTTAGAACACACATTAGGGAACATATTAACCCCTTCAGCGCCCCCTAGTGGTTAACCCTTTCCCTGCCAGTCACATTTACCCAGTAATTAATGCATATTTATAGCATTAATCGCTGTATAAATGTGAATGGTCCCAAAAACGTGTCAAAAGTGTCCGATGTGTTCGCCGCAATGTCACGGTCACAGTAAAAAATCGCAAATCATCGCCAATACTAGTAAAAAAAATTATAAAATAAAAATGCCATAAATCTATCACCTATTTTGTAGACGCTATAACTTTTGCGCAAACCAATCAATATACGATTATTGCGATTTTTTTTTTTACCAAAAATATGTAGAAGAATACATATCGGCCTAAACTGAGGAAAAAAATGTTTTTTTTGTTTTTTTTTAAATTGTGATATTTATTAAGTAAAAAATATTGTGTTTTTTAAAAAAATTGTCGCTCTTCTTTTGTTTATAGCGCAAAAAATAAAAACCGCAGAGATGATCAAATACCACCAAACGAAAGCTCTATTTGTGGGGGGAAAAATACATAAAGATTCAGTTTGGGTACAGTGTTGCATGACCACGCAATTGTCATTCAAAGTGCAAAAGCGCTGAAAACTAAAAATTGGTCTGGGCAGGAAGGGGGTGAAAATGCCCTGTATGGAAGGGGTTAAGCTATAGGCGGTCAGCTGTTGATTTCCAGCAGAATGGAGATTTCACTAACTGTTCGTGACGATACAGGAGTTTGGGTTGTGTCTTTTTAAAGGCGATAGTTGCTGGTGACATACACTGACATAAGTGTTCCATGTTCATAACTTGCCAAATGTTCTGCGTTGCATTGTGTAAGTGTGGGAGAATGCATAATCTACCAATGTGTTAAAATATATATGTAAGCAAGACATGGGTTATGAGCTTATGTGTCTGTCTTCTACATCCAAGGTCAGACCTTGTGTTATGGGATCTCCTGTACATGTCTGAGAGACTGCTTCATTTCTACAGAGGAAAAATAAGAGTTTAAAGAAAGTAACATTCGCAGGATTAAAATAAATATCTCCGACTGGCACCAGCGCACACTCCTGATTTATGGAAGAATATGAAATGTCAGAAACATTCTTTTCCTTATTAACTTGTCAGTATTATTGTTACTGCTAAATGTTCCTTCAAATGAGTCACACACTTTGGTGTTATTTCTATGGCAGTGTTTGAAATGAAAATGCAAACTTGTGAAGGTACATATTTTCAGTTAGTATTGCGACATTTACCTAAAAGTAATTTTCAGTGAGACTTTCACTTTTTTCATTGCTGTGCCATGTCTTGGTTATTGTATTTTATATGCAGATTAGTTGATGCTTTCTCTAATGGTCATTTGGATTTCAGAAAATACGGCTGGTATTCTTTTATTTAAAGCCCGACTGCAAGATCAATCTCCCCCTCCCACCCTGCCTTAAAGGGGTTGTAAAGGTTTTTGTTTTTTTTTTTCTAAATAGGTGCCTTTAAGCTAGTGCATTGTTAGTTCACTTACCTTTCCCTTCAATTTCCCTTCCAAATGTTTTTTTTCTATGTCTGAATTTCTCACTTCCTGTTTCTCCTCAGTAAGCTTGCCACCATTATCCGAGCGGTGGTTAGTCAGCCAGAACAGCTTACCGAACAGCTTACTGAGGGGGAACAGGAAGTGAGAAATTCAGACAAAGAAAACAAAGAAAAAAAACATTTAGAAGGGAAATGGAAGGAAAAGGTAAGTGAACCAACAATGCACTAGCTTAACCACTTAGCCCCCGGACCATATTGCTGCCCAAAGACCAGAGACCTTTTTGCGATTCAGGACTGCGTCGCTTTAACAGACAATTGCGCGGTCGTGCGACGTGGCTCCCAAACAAAATTGGCGTCCTTTGTTTCCCACAAATAGAGCTTTCTTTTGTTGGTATTTGATCACCTCTGCGGTTTTTATTTTTTGCGCTATAAACAAAAATATAGCGACAATTTTGAAAAAAATGAATATTTTTTACTTTTTGCCATAATAAATATCCCCCAAAAATATATAAAAAAACATTTTTTTTCCTCAGTTTAGGCCGATACGTATTCTTCTATATATTTTTCGTAAAAAAAAACGCAAGAAGCGTTAATTGATTGGTTTGCGCAAAAGTTATAGCGTTTACAAAATAGGGGGTATTTTTATGGCATTTTTATTAATATTTTTTTTTACTAGTAATGGCGGCGATCATTGATTTTTTTTCGGTACTGCGACATTATGGCGGACACTTCGGACACTTTTGACACATTTTTGGGACCATTGGCATTTTTATAGCGATCAGTGCTATAAAAATGCATTGGATTACTATAAAAATGCCACTGGCAGTGAAGGGGTTAACACTAGGGGGTGGGGAAGGGATTAAGTATGCCTGGGTGTGTTCTTACTGTGGGGGGGGGGGGTGTGGCCTCACTAGGGGAAACACTGATCCTCTGTTCATACATTGTATGAACAGAAGATCAGCATTTCCCCCGCTGACAGGACCGAGAGCTGTGTGTTTACACACACAGCTCCCGGTCCCCGCTCTGTAACGAGCGATCGCGTGTGCCCGGCGGCGATCGCGCCCGCCGGGCACACACACGGGAGTCGGGGGCGAGCGGGGGGCGCGCGCGCCCCTAGTGGCGGCTCAAAGAGCCGCCATATAGCTACGGGCTCTCGCCCAGCAGAGCCGACCTGCCGCCGTAGAATGACGGCGGCTGGTCGGCAAGCAGTTAAAGGAACATATTTAGAAAATAAAAAACAAACCTTTACAAGCCATTTAAACCAGCACCAAACTGTTAAAAGAAACCATGATTCCCAAGTCAAGGCATCATGCATCCTGGACGAGGATTCTACGTCGCTTTGCTGAATCGGTGAGTCTGCAGGGGACAGCACTCGAGATCTGGTAAGTAATGAATACATTGAAGGTAGGTTCCTAAATACACCCAGCAAATAGTACAATGGCAGCAACAGTGTCGAGTATGCCCCCTCTCCCAATAACCAACGTTACCCTTCCATGTGCTCCAGGCATACCTGCCCTCAATCCATTCATTACTATATACAGTATTAGCCAGATTCAGGTATAGTTACGACGGCGTATCAGTAGATACGCCGTCGTAACTTCGAATCCACGTCGTCGTAACATTAAGCGTATGCTCAAACTGAGATACGCTTAAATGTTGCTAAGATACGACCTCCTATGCCGTCGTATCTTAGCTGCCTATTTACGCTGCCCGCTAGGGGCGTGTATGCTGATTTACGCCTAGAGAATATGTAAATCAGCGAGATACGCCTATTCACGAACGTACGCACGGCCGTCGCAGTAAAGATACGCCGTTTACGTAAGGCGTTTTCAGGCGTAAAGATAAACCACCGAAAAAATGGCGCAGCCAATGTGAAGTATGGACGTCGAAAACGCGTCAAATTTTTCACGTCTTACGTCGTTTGCGTAAGTCGTCCGTGAATGGGGCTGGGCGTAATTTACATTCACGTCGAAACCAATGAGTCTTTGCGGCATAATTTGGAGCATGCGCACTGGGATACGTCCACGGACGGCGCATGCGCCGTTTTGTTAGAAACGTCAAATACGTGGGGTCACGAGTATTTAGCATAGAACACGCCCCCAACCAGCCTATTTTGAATTAGGCGGCCTTACGCCGGCCCAGTTACACTACGCCGCCGTAAGTTAGAGCACAACTTTTTTGTGAATACAGGACCTGCCGCTCTAACTTACGGCGGCGTAGTGTATCTGAGATACGCTACGCCCGCCTATAGATAGGCACATTTCTCTGAATCTAGCTATATGTGTTCCTACTATGGAGGCTCTCAACATTTTTAGAGTTAGGACTGCAGATAATACGGGGTGCCTTGTAGCGACCACTGCAGCTTATGCATGTTTTAGCAATTGTGTGCAAACTAAACTCCTGTTTTTAACATAAGCTCTCAGACAGGACAATACGGCTTGTTGCAGGCTGGCTGGTAAGTTGAGCTTGAGAATTTTTCTTTGTTTTGGTCTTTATGTAAATTTCGAGAAAAATGTACAGTAGGCATATGCAATGAAAAAGTGATTGATATACAGAATATAATCATTGTATGTATTAACCAATGACAGCAATCAGACTACAAAATTTTTTGCAACAGTGTTGCTTGTTACAGTACTCCTTCCCCCATTTTAAAATGGCGCATTATAATTGTAAAAAACACAACTGCTGAGAAAATTTAGAAAATATATAAAAGATATTTACCTTCCTACCCATCTTCTATCTGTAGTGCCTATGAATGGGTGAAGGCATGGCTCTTCCAGTGAGTTCCTGGGAAGGCTAAAGCAAGGGCCTGCTGCAGGCCTACATGTGTAATAAGTCAAAATGGTTGTCCCCATGCACATATACATTTACAGATTGTAGACAATATGAAAAAAACAATCAGAGCACACAACTAGTAAATAAGAGTACCAAAATAGGAATATGCAAGCTGTACACTAAAAGGTTAATCACAACTCCTTCAGTAGTAATCAATAAATGGGTAAGTGCAGCGCAACAAAAAAAGTCCATGGGCCCGGATTCAGATACATCGGCGCATCTTTCTGCCGGTGTAGAGCATCTCATATCCTCTCGTATCCCAGAAAGGCAAGCAGAGTATTCACAAAGCACTCGCTCCCTACGTTGCGCCAGCGTAACGTAAATTATTCAGCGTAAGCCCGCCTAATTCAAAGTAGGTGGACGGTGGGCGTGATCCATTTGAATGAACCGTGACCTCATGCAAATGATGGTCCGAATGAATGGCGCATGCGCGCGCAGAATCACGTCAAACATACTCCCTAAGATACGACGGCTCAATGCCTACGACGTGAACGTAACCTACGCCCAGCCCCATTCACGTACTACTACGTAAACAACGTAAAATACGACGGCTGTTCCATCGTCCATACCTTTGTATCTCAGTCATTTGCATATTCGACGCGTAAATCAATGGGAGCGCCCCTTGTGGCCAGCGTAAATATGCACCCAAGATACGACGGCGTAGGAAACTTACATCGGTTGTAGGAAGCCTATTTTCAGGCGTATCTAGTTCTATGGGTACGGCACAGAGATACGACGGTGCACATTTACACTTAAATGTCGTTTGTAAGTGTCGTTGTAAGTGTTACCTGAATCCGGGCCCATAAGTCTATATGGAGTAGGTTTCAACAACCATTAATCGATGGTTCTGCAACACTGGATAATCAAGTGACAAATCCTCCACCATCAAGTAGATGTGCTTACTGGATAAGATGGACCTCTGAATCAACAGATGGTCAACTGCGCTTGTATCCGCATATGGGACAGAGATGGTCACTCAATTCAGCAACGTTGCATGTAGTAATGAATCAATAAGTCCAGGATCGAAATGAGAAACACAAAAACACGATCTAAGTGTACTCCGTATCGATCGTTTATTAAAAAAGTGGTTTCGCAGAATAGTGAATGGCTGGTCATGTGTATGTACGCACAGCCAAACTATAAGCATAAAACATTAACAATAAGAAAACAGCCGTATGTGATCAGCGTGTAATGACATGGCTGCGGGTGACGTCCGTACAATAGCTCCTCCCCACGTACGCATTATATCCCTGTGGGACAGTGTGGGAGATTGTAGACAGCAATACGTTTTATAACAGTTATAAGATTAACTACATTATACTGGTCATTTACCTAAATATTAAACAACGTTTAATGTCAATACCGGTGAACTTACCTCCCTCCATCCATGTTGTTTTTTCAGTCGCAGTTAAACCCATGTGGGGAATTAGTGGAGAGGTGATAGTGAGCAGTGTTTACCTATTAGTATTTGGAGCTTGGCCTAGATGGCTGAGCCTTAGATATTTATTTATTTATGGTAAAAGTTTACTTTCGTTTGTTGGTGGACTTGAATCTAAAATGCTGACTCCAGTTTTGGGTATTTTAGTTTTTAATAAAGTTATTTTAATAAACATGTTTTGCTGGGTAACATAATTTGTTGAACCTCAATACAGTTCTACAACCTATTCAAATATATGCTGTCTTCTCTTTCTTAAATTATGATTCATGGTGTTTTTTTAGCGGTTAGCCTTGTATGTGAGTTCTCAGCTGCATTTTCAAAGTGATTAAGTTTGTTCAGATTCTTTAGCCTCTCCCTAGGGATAATGCATACATGCAAAAGCAGTGGTCTAATAAAGCTGAACTCTGTGAAAAGTAAATGTTCTCCCTTGCAGTGGGACTGTTCCCATGTTGCAAGGGTTAACTGCTCATTTATTTGGGGGGGGGGCGGTCTAAGGTCCAATGATGTCATCAAGACCAATACGGTCTCTATAGCTCTACATTGGACGTGAGAACATCAAGTGACAGTCGGCTTCCAGGCCATAGGGGCATGCCGTCTGTCAGAGGAGTGTAGAGTTGGGTAAGAAAAAGTGCTTCTCCATCCCCAAGACATAACAAGCATATCACCCCCTGCAAGGGAGTTTGTTTACACTTCCTGGAGTTAAGCTTTAAATAAGACATATTAAAGGGTCCATGGGATAAGACAAGGGGAATTAATTGTATATGATGGCTGTGTATGCCTCCAATACTTCAAGCTAAAATGTGTTTATGGGCCCCCAGCCCAAAGTGACTCCCGTCACAATGTTCTAGCTCCACCCTAGGTAATGACCTCACCGCTCACCTGACGCGTATCGCCCACTTGGCCTTCTCAGCGGCTCTTTCACAAATGGCTACTACTAGATATGTCAGACTGGACAGCCTGCAGATGATGTAGCAGAAAGAATGTCATATTCCCCTCTCACAATGCGCACAACATTCTGTACAGGAATTCAACTGCTTGCCAGCCCACACTTAATCAATAGTTGAATAACAAAATATCCCTCTGCCTGAAGAGACAGGAAGAACAGTGACAATGTGCACTGAGATACCAATAATTTTAATAAAGAAGCAGTATGGTTCACAGAAAATAATGACCCCAGCCCTAGGAAAAGTTCTTTAGGGCTTCCATTCTCATAGCTTGTTTTATAAACCCCATTATTGGAAGTCTTTCTGCAACCATATAAAACATGAATGGTTCTATTATTTGGGCTTGTTTGAAGTTGAAAAGATTACGCAATGGCAATTATGAATATGAATGGATTAAAAATGTTTTATTTGGCTACCCAGGCCTATAAATGTTGAGGTTAAAAATCATAAAAGATATAATTTCCCTAATAAATGAATAAAAGTCAAATATACAATGAATAGGCTGTGATTCGGTCCACACTGTGCTTGTGAAATGCCCCTGTGTGCAGAGAGGTAGGATTTTATAGGGTTTATATTGGTGACTGTGCCCTACACATTACTCCATCCTAGTGAAATTGTAGATAACAAATAATTGTTTTGCGCGGCAGAGAGAACAACAATCACACACTTACTTGATCTACTTTAAGTGACTGACTAATACTTGAACTAGAGCAATATATTGTTTCCCAGCAACAGGAAAATAGTGTGACCACACAATTAAGAGCTTTTAACGTCACTCTTCTATTTTTCCATTGAATCATGCTAATGTGGATTAGGAGCATTCGGGTGGCCATTACAAGCTTTTCAAAGGATTTATATTAGAAACCCAAAGTGGTGACATAAGACATTGTGAATTAACTGTACTATACTATTGCACTTTCCTATTAAATAGCTTGCTCATTTATGTAATGTTGGAATCTATAGGTTCTATAGAATAAAAGAACACTATAATGACAGGTCATAGCTTTTCAAATCAAATAATTAAGAGAAAGTCTGCTCATTTTGAGATGTGCATTGTTTTATAATATACACTATGGGGCAGATCCACATACATCTGCATGGGCGCAGCGTATGTGAGATATGCTACACCGCTGTAACTTACTTTTCTTTTCTTTGAATCCTGAAAGAATTTGCGCCGTAATTTACGGCGGCGTAGTGTATCTCTCGCGGCATAAGGGCGCGGAATTCAAATTGGGCGCGTAGGGGGCGTGTTTCATTTAAATGACACGCGTCCCCGTGGCGAACGAACTGCGCATGCCCCGTCCAACAAAACTCCCAGGGTGCATTGCTCCAAATGACGTCGCAAGGACGTCATTGTTTTCGACGTGAACGTAAATGGCGTTCAGCCCCAATCACGGACGACTTACTCAAACGACGTAAAATTTTCAAAATTATACGCGGGAATGACGGCCATACTTAACATTGAGTATGCCACCAGATAGCAGCTTTAACTATATGCCGGAAAAAGCCGAACGGAAACAACGTAAAAAAAGCGACGGCCGCTCGTACGTTCGTGGATCGTCGGAAATAGCTAATTTGCATACTCAACGCGGATTACGACGGGAACGCCACCTAGCGGACGTCGAAAAATTGCATCTAAGATCCAAAGGCGTACGAAGACGTACGCCTGTCGGATCTAACCCAGATGCCACCGTATCTTGTTTTGAGGATTCAAAACAAAGATACGAAGCAGGAATTTTGAAATTACGCCGGCGTATCAATAGATACGCCGGCGTACTTTCTTTGTGGATCTACCCCAAAATTACCAAAAGTATTGGCACACCTGCCTTTACACGCACAAGAACTTTAATGGAATCCAAGTCGTACTCTGTAGAGTTCAATATTGAGTCGCTCCCCCCTTTGCAGCTATAACAGCTTCTTCTGGGAAGGCTGTCCACGGGGTTTAGGAGTGTGTCTATGGGAATGTTTGACCATTTTTCCAGGAGAGCATTTGTTAGGTCAGGCACTGATGTGGAGGAGAAGGCCTGGCTTGCAGTCTCCACTCTAATTCAATAAAATAAATAAACCACAAGGTTCTGTTGTATAAATGGATACCATAGACACCCTGTCGTAAATAGGACCAGCCAGTAAATGTAGCTTTGCTGGGTTGCAGGTAACCTGGCTAATTTGTAGTCTTTGTGATCATTTGGGCTTTCCCCTAAGTTCAGTGTAGCTGTAGTTATTCTCTTTTGTCAGTAGGTGGCACTGGTACCTTTTGCATTAGTATGATGAGCTGCAGGAAAACTATGCATACTTCTCTTAGCCAACCAGTAGGAGTTTCCTGGCCACTGGTGCATGCTGGGAGAGTGTATAAATGTTCAGGAATGTCAGGTGATCAGGGCCCTCCTACCCAGTTCTTGGTCTGGTGTGGATGTGTAAGGAACTGTTGTGCTGGGGAGGCCGAGCCTAAATATTAGCCATTTGCTCTAGGCTCTCCAATTGAAGGCCTGTCTGTGTGCAGGAATGAAAGGTTGAAGACTTAAGATAAAGTACCAGAAGTCACTCTGTCATAGGCTGGGGAACCAAGGAGAGCCTGGGATACCATCAAGATGGCCTCATCCAGCACATTACTGTGAGTTGTTGTTGCTATAAGAGGCAGCTGTTGTTAAGTACAGAACGCTGGGTACAGCTTAAAGGCTTTTTCTCTGTTCTGCTCTCTACCTTTCTGCTTGTCTATATGTTCTAGGGTGGCCCTGTGCCCTACCCCTCTCTCCCTGAATTTTAATGGTGTGAGCGATAAACTCACATTTGTTCAGCATTAAAACTGGCGCCCATTTTTCTACACTGTTCACAATTCACCATACCTAGCCACCTGCACCTTGAGTTGAAATGTCAGCCCTCCCTGATGCTGGACAAAATATGTCAAAGTTGCATGCGAAAAACAGTTTGGGCAGCATCACAGTAACCAAACTCACTTTTACTACAAAGCCAACAGCTGGTAGTAAAAAAGGCCATGGAAAACTTATGGCTGCTATTGGGCCCAGGAGTTTATTTACATGCCACCACAATAAGTGTTATAGCGGTCAGGGCAGATACTGGGGGGGGGGGTGCAGGGGACATGCGCCCCTGAAGTTCGACATTCTGCCACCCTTGTGTGAGATCCTTAGCCAATGCTTCTGTCTGAGTGCTCCAATGCTACAAAACATGGAGCTTCATTCTAGGCAGGACTTTGTTACCAAGATCACTGGCCAATAGGTTGCTAGATTGATTGGTTGCTAGAGGTTACAGCACACCATCTCCTCGCTGCCTGCGCACCATGGACTGGGATTGCTTCCCTGACACCACAAAAATATGCTGTCCTTTAGCAGATACACAGCAGTGCCATCAATTGTTAATGACACCCTCACACATCTGCTGACATGTGCTCTGGAACCATGTTTTGAAAAAGCTTTATGGAAAAATTTTACGCATTTCTTGTGCATAGAGCAGTGTACAACAAAAGCGCAATGTGTGGCAAGCTCACCCGCTAAACCCTGAAGTTTGGGTTTAGAGGTTTAGCAGTCAGCTTGCCACACATTGCACTTTTTTATTTATTGATATGATCACATTGATTTTATTCTTATCATTTTTGTACACAACAGCATTGGTGTTTGTACTTATCTTAAATAAATATCCAGTCATGTGCCGTTGGGGGACCCCAGAAGAGGATGATCAGGGCCACACGAACTGCACAGTGGCGATAAGTATGATATGTTTGTTAGTTAAAAAAAAAAGAGGGTTTACAATCACTTTAACTCTACCTGCCTCCTCTGCTCATCTTTGCACCCACCTTCCTTACCTCCATACATCCCCTCCTTGCTCACCTGTGCACCCAAACTGCCTATCCCCTCTAGTTTGCTTACCACTGCAGAACAGGCTGATGTTAGGCTTAATGACCACAGTTGCAGGCAGGACTTTCAAGCATGCCCCTTTACCACCCCGGTGGGCAGCATTCAGTATAGGTGATGGTGGATATGACCTCAGGGGAACATGATATACATATGAATGCCGCCGCTATTTACATACTGTATCAATGCAGCTGGTCCGCGGCAATTTACATATGAATTCCGCCTCTATTTACATATCAGTGCTTGTTATTTACATGTAAACACAGGGTCTACAGATAAATTATCTGTACACAACAATAGGGCAGAGCTGGGCAGCATCAGTAGCAGCACTTCACACTAAGATATCAGGACACAGCACGGGAATAAAACTTCAAGAGACAAGGGAATTTAAACTGGGATAGTTGCCAAGTAAGAGGCAGTTGCTTTGGGCCCCACAACAATGATGGGGCCCAGGGGAGCTGCCCTTTTTGCCATGCCTAAAAAGAATGCCTTGCATAAAACAAAGGCTATAGCTCCTAAAAGAAAAAATATATATTTTGGCAAAGTAACAGTATGGATGGTGATAACTTAAATTGGAAGCTTAAAAAGTCCTTGGTGATGACAGAGTCTTTACAATTAATACATTCAAATATTGGTTAACTATGACACTAACGCAAACACTTAAAAATACTCCTTTGCTTGGTAAAGATTGTTATATTTAAATGGTTAATCTAAATAACTGATGTAACCAAACTAAAAACATGTTCCTTATTTTCTTGCTAGAACTGAAGTCAGTTTAATGTAAATGTGTCTGCAATTAAAAAGCCTTTTAACCTTTAAGTCCATTTAGCTGTCAGATACATCAATGTCTGTTTCTCCGCTTCTTAAACTGATAGTGGCATTAATATGGAACTCAAACATGAAAATAATTGATCTTGCACATCGTGCTTGTCCTTGCCTGTAGCAATATTGACATGGGATAAAGTGGAGTGTTCTTTTGGATTTATTTTTTCCTGTATATTGATAACTTTTTACTTTTTAGAATAATATATGGGTAATGTGATCAATTTATTTCTGAGAAAAGACTGTTAACACTGTTTTCCTATAAGAAGGGATTATGCAAACATTAATCGACCTCTTTCTAGTCTTTATTCTTTGCCTGTGGAGGAGAACACATTTTTGCAACCTGTATGTACCAGATTGTATCACACTTAAAAATGTTAAATAAAAATGATTGGAAAAGAGAAAAGACAAGAAGATGGGTGAGAAAAAGATCATTAAAGGGTCACTAAAGGATTTTTTTTTTTAGCTAAATAGCTTCTTTTACCTTACTGCAGTCCTGGTTTCATGTCCTCATTGTTCGTTTTTGCTCTGATGTTGCTGTAATTCCTCTCTGTTCTGGACACTTCCTGGTTGTCTGTTTCCTGATCACCACAGTACTGGGAGATTTCTCACTGTGGTGACTAATCAAGGAGGTGTGTCTAAAACCCCTCAGCACCAATCCAGTTTAGTTTTGCAAAACCTTCCCTGCCCTCTATTGGCTCTTTGTCTCTGTACATCAGAGAACCAGGAAACAACAGCAAAAACGAAACTAAACTGCAGGTACATTATATGATTGGTTTTTATCTATTTTTAATAATTTTTAAAAGGAATCAGTTAACTATTATGGGCCATATTCTGAGTAAAGTTACGATGGAGTATCTCAGGATATCTCATAGCTATGAAGAAGCACTAAGGCATAGTGCGAAACGTCAGCTTTTCTTTTGTTGTGCTGTTTTTTGCTGTGGCATGTATTTTGTGATTTTTAATTAAAGGAGGAGTTTTTTTGGAGTGCGGCTGTCCCAGCTTTTTTCCTTCATCCTGACCTGTAAGTCACTTACACTGTCGGATCTAAAATGTAATTACTCCGCCGGCCGCTAGGTGGCGTTTACGTTCAGGTCTCATTTGTTTATGCAAATGAGCCTGATACGCCGATTCTCGAACAAATTTGCGTCGCGTAACCGTCGCTTACGTCGTTTGCGTAGGCGTAAGGTTACCCCTGCTATATGAGGGGTAACCTTTCAACAGTCCCACGTAGGCCTCGTTAAGTATGGCGTCGGGTCCGCGTCGTGTTTTCCCGTCGGGTACGTCGTTTTATACGTTCTTGAATACGACTTTACGTCAATGACGCACACGTCGGCGTCATTGACGCTTTACGCTGAGAACTGGAGCATGCACACTGGGCTATTTTAAGCCCGGTGCATGCGCAGTTCGTTAGAATCGGGGGCGCGCTTAATTTAAATAGAAGCCGCCCCCTTGGATTTACGCGGGGATACGCCGGGCCAAATACACTACGCCGCCCTAAACTACGGAGCAAGTGTTTGGGGAATACAGCACTTGCTCCTGTAGGTTGGGGCGGCGGAGTGTAAATGGCTTAGGCGCCGCCCGCCGAAAATGTAAGAGAATATGGTCCACTGTGTCTATACCCTGTAAACAGTCATTTCAACCAAATTTTTTTTTTCCTTTAGTGACCCTTTAAGGTGGTATCTCATTTTAAAATATTCAGAAAGGAAGCAAAGGAGGCTAGAACAGATATCTACATAAATTGGGAACTCCACAAGAGACAGTTACCTTAAGTGAAAGAACTAGCAAGATCAAGAGTTATTTATGGAAGGTTTCAGGAGTTCCGAGAGAAAATGGTAAGTTCAGGTAGTGTACACATATAATGAAGTGCTGTAGTACATATTTTTTAACTGGAAGCCATAGCTCTAATTTAGGAAAGATATTGGGGTACTATAACATGCCAAGCCTCACAGCTCTAACAGCAAGCCACAGGGAGTCCTATTTACCTTCACTTTATTCAAACAGAAGAGTGCAATCTGCCCAATTCCCAAGGTGATTTTCCCAAGTTAGGGAGTCTCTTGAACAATAACAAACTTCTTCAACCATTGGAGGAACTTTATATTGCCCCTTTTTAATATAATGCTTGAATCTTATAGAAACACTTGAAATTAACCAGCCAATATGTAGTCACCCTTACATGTTGTTCTGATATGTCAATTTAATGTAGTTTAGCACAACAAATATACCTATCCAGCAACAGAACAACAGAAAGTGATATACTGTAAATATATTTATATTTTACAGCTTCTACTATTCAGAACCAGATTTCAGTCCCATTTTTTTTATTGCAGAGCCCCCAGTGTCCACAAATTATTGTGGCTGCACATATCCCTTATTTTCTTATAATAAAAATGTAAAAAATTTTTTTGAAATGTATCAAACTCCTGCCCCCTCTGAGAGATCAATGTCCTTTGCAAGAAATGTTGGGAGGAAGTGGAGAACACCCACCTTTAGCATACACAAACTTAAGCTGGACAGTTATTTTTTTCTCCATTCAACCAGCAGGCTTGTAAGGGTAGGCGGGTGGTTGGTTGTCATGTTCTCCATGTTTCTCTCCTTGTTGAGTGCCAAGCAAGGGTCACTTGAGGGGCCTACCCCAGGGTGGGTTCTTCTGGGCTATGCTAGGCACTTTAGTTAGGGTCACCGCCTCACACATAGAGTACCTTTACTTGAACAACCAACTCAACCCTAATAAACTCTGTCAATGTAATATACATCACCAAGTTCACTTTTGGAGGGACACACAGAGCCCTTGCCCTCTCCACCTGTCCAGCGAATCACCTCTACCGCACTCCCAGTAATGGTATGAGGTCCCGCCGTGCACCTAGTGTCGATTCCATGCGTGCACTTCACTTGACTCTTCCTCCTCTGTACCTGTACACAGGATGAGGGTGCAGATCTGCTCCTGTTGCTATGGGAGACAGAACTCTGCAAAATGAGCGCCGTCAATATCTCTGCAAGAGGCTAGCTCACCTGTTACATGTACACGTTTAACGACGGGCTGCTAGAGAAACCTTCATTACCATTGGTAACCACTGTATTTGCACACTGTATGAACTCTTGTACCGTTATCTTCATACCCCAATGTGTTTAGTGACCCGATCTGTAATTACATGTGCCGTTTCCATTAGAACAGCAGTATGCAAACCCCTAGGTTTCCCCATAAAAAGCCTGCTAGCAGTTTGTTTAAAGTGACAATCAGTGCACCCATTAGGATATGTTTTTAACATTTACAAACTAGAGCTTAAGGGCACTTTAAAAGCTTCAACAAAACTTACTGAAAGCTCTGCAAATGCTTTGCAAAAGCTTGCTGTTCACACTTCTCTTGTACAAGCTGAACCCCTGTATAAAACAGGCCATACATTAATGATCAGGGAGAAGCTCAATCCATCACTGACCACTGCTTAAAAACCCTTAGCAAGTGTTACTGGAAATCTAGAGTTCCACAGAACCCCAAATCATAACGGAAGGTCTAAATAAAAAAAGCCTTAGTGCCAAAAAACTCAAGAAAAAATGCTGCCCATATGAACTTTTTTGAGAGAGAATACTTCAATGTCATCAGGCTTTTTAGTCTCTCTTAGCTCATAACTAAACTTCTCTGACTAAAAGGTAACAGAACCCAAATTTTAGGGCTGAACTTTGGGAAATTGGGAAAATGACTGACAGTTCCCAATGTGATGGTTACTTATTGTTTAGCCACCTTCGGCCAACCAGGTACAGGCCAACTTTACATGCTTTACATGCTCCTGAGAACACGAGAATGCTTTAAGGCAGAAGCCAAATCTTTTCTGAGTGAGTGAGTGAGTGAATAACTTATATAGCGCTACAAATGTGAACTGAATCGCCTCAAGGCGCTTGGCATCCATTTTCCTTCTATTTAGCCTTTCAGAAAAGATGGGTCTTGAGTTTTTTCCTGAAGGCCCGGTGATTCTCTTCTGTTCGGATATTAGTTGGTAATGCTTTCCACAGTCGAGGTCCTTGGACTACAATCTCCTTTGGTCTTGTAGCGGGCCTTGGGGATTTGTAGTAGATTTTGGTTAACTGAGCGGAGAACGCAATTGGGGTTGTGGTATTTTATTTTCTCACATAAATATTGGGGGGCGATGCCTTGTACACATTTGTGTGTCAGGCAGAGGGCCTTAAATGTGATTTGGTCCTTGACGGGAAGCCAATGGATGGACCTCAGGGAGGGGGAAATAGATTCCCAGGGTTTTTTCCCTGTTACCAGTCGCGCTGCCGTATTCTGGATGACTTATAGACAGGCAATCTGGTATTTTGGGAGACCTAGGTAAAGGGAGTTAGCATAGTCAAGCTTGGAGTTTATTAGTGTTCCCACCACTACTGCGGTGTCTTTTTCCGGAATGAAGGGCACAAGTCTTATTAGTAGACGCAGGAGATGGTGAGACCCGCTGACTACTGACCCAATTTGAGCATCCATTGTCATGTCAGAGTCAAAAATGACTCCTAGACTTTTGACTTTGGTGCTGGGGGTGATGGTCTGTCCAAATATGGGTGGGGCGACCATGTCGTCCTAGCAGATCTCTTTGTGTTTGCATGGACCAGAAGGAGTTCTGTTTTTAAACCAATGAGTTTGAGGTGACTCTCCGTCATCCAGTTGTCTATCAAAGTGAGGCATTTTCTAGTCTGAGGTATTGGTCCTTTTTGTTGTTTATACGGAAGTAGAGCTGAGTATCATCAGCGTAGGAATGGTAGAGTAGATCCTGGTTACTGATGATTTTGAGAAGTGGGCGAAGATAAATATAGAATAACACGGGCCACAGGGGAGACCCTTGAGGGACTCCACATGTAAGAGTTTTTGCTTCGGAAGTGAGGGGTCCTAGTTTCACTGTCTGGGATCGATTTCCCAGAAATGATGAGAACCAGGGTAGATCTGAGTCTGCGACTCTGGCTACTTCTGTGAGCCAAGTCAGCAACATTTTGTGATCTACTGTGTCAAACGCAGCACCAAGGTCCAGCAGTATCAGAAGACAAGATTCTCCTTCGTCTGCTGCTTAGAGAACGTCATCCCATATTTTGAGAAGTGCTGTTTCCATGCCGTGACCTGGCCGGAAACCTGATTGTAGTGGGTCCAGCAGATTGTGGGTGTCTAAATGATGTTGTAGCTGTTGTACTACAGCTTTCTCCATGACGTTGGAGAAGACGCTATTTTTGGTGGTGTCGATGGAAATAGGCTTAAGTTTAAATTTTATAGATTGAGGTATATTTGTATTATTATTTCCTTTTTGATTTGTAGGGACGGAATTGGTGGTTTTATTTTGCTGAATTGTTTCACGGATATTTTTGATTTTGTTAATGAAAAAATCTGATAATTCATTGCAAAAATCTTGAGTATCATGATTCAGAGCCTCTAGGCAGGCTGGATTCATGGTTTGGGCGACTAAGTTGAAGAGCTCACGGGGACGATTCAGGACTTTTGCAAGGGTGATTGAGAAGTGTTTTTTTTTTTTGCTTTGAAGATTTCTTTATGATATTTCTTAGTAATTAATTTGTAGATTTTGTGGGTTTCAGTAGTTGGGTTTCTTCTCCAGGCGCCTTCCGCTCTTCTGCGTTCTTGCTTCAATAGTGTGAGAGTGTCATTGAACCAGCCGGAGTTGTTTTTTCGGATGAACGTTCTGCGTTTCGGAGCGATTTCGTCTGCAGTCTGTAGTAAAGCTTTGTTAATTTCCACTGCTGATTGATTTTGGTTTATTTTTGTTATTTTATTTAATAATGTAGTTTTGAAGAGTTCTGAGTAGAGTTTCTTCTGGGATCTTGTCCAGTGTGTTGTTAACAGGTTTGTCGGTTTTTTGAGGACGGCATTGTTAATTATTTTGAAGTTGATTGCATGGTGATCTGTCCAGGGTAATGGTCTATTCTCCATTATGTTAACGTCCATATCCTGTTTGAAGATAAGATCGAGGGTGTGACCTGATACATGCGCGGGTGCGCCTATCAGTTGCTGCAGACCTAGTCCTTCCAATTGGTCAATGCAGACCTTGGCAATGGGATTCTGTGGGGAATTAGCAAAGAGGTTGCAGTCTCCGAGTAGCAGGAGGTGTTTGGTGTTCAATGTATACGTTGAGATAAATTCCGTTAGTGATGCGAGGAGATGCGTCTCTGGTCCCGGCGGTCTATAGCACAATAATATGTGAAAAGTGTCCTGGGGTGTTGTTTGTAGTCGCAGAGTGAGCGTTTCCATGAACGGCAATGAACTCTGTAGGTCTGGTTTGGTGAGCATGAGGTGAGACTTGTATATCACTGCCAGGCCTTTTCCTCTTTGCCCATGTCTGTTTTCGGTTATGATACCATAATCCTCTGGCACAAGTTCTCCTAGCATGGTGTTGCAATCCAATGTTAGCCAGATTTCCGTAATGAAGAGGCAGTCTAAGTTGTCCTGGGGGATGAAGTCGTGGATTTCCTGTCTATGCTTGACTGCGGATCTTGCGCTGGTCAGGGAGCATGATAGATGCTGTAAATGCGATGGGGCCTTCCTGTTTTTGATAGTCGGTCGTCGATGGTTTCTTAACAGTTGTTCTCTCTGTAGTATGAATGGTATCTGGTAACGTTGCGGCGGTATTCCTTAGGCCCCAAATAGTGTTTGCTGAATATTTGAGGTTGAGCATGATCCCAAAGAAAAACGCAGACGATGACGAGATGGTTCGCGGTGAAAAAGTCTGGTGGTTAGTGATGGTCACCACCAACTGGTGGCAAGCTACGGTGGAGACTGATTGATGAACCATGCTGATGCTGATGATTGGTGGCGGTGCTGTGGGCCCCCAATCTAACCCTCCAGGTTGATCCAGAG
This sequence comes from Rana temporaria, assembly GCF_905171775.1. Classification (NCBI taxonomy): domain Eukaryota; kingdom Metazoa; phylum Chordata; class Amphibia; order Anura; family Ranidae; genus Rana; species Rana temporaria. Next base: position 403,770,565 of record NC_053490.1, read on the forward strand.
GAAGGCGAAAAAAAACCCTGCCGAGCGAGGCCAATATACTGCAGCGGGGGAGAATAAAATTCCTTCCTGATACCTCAAAGGCGATCGGATGGACCCTGGATCAACTGACTATGGTGACGGTGGCCTGGGTTCTTACCTGTTGTAGGTGAAGGTCGAGGCTGCTTGTTCCCACTTGGTGATCCTCTGACGTATGTGCGGCAGGTGAAGGGTGGTAGCAAGGGTAAAAAGAAGGGGTGAGCAGTGCTAGGTGTAGCACTGTGGATTAGTACTTCCGGGGTTTCCCTGATGTGGGTGGTCTGAGTGGGGGGGGCCTTGCTGGTTTCTGGTACCGTACGTTCTATACCCAGTGGTGGTGGCTAAGGGAGGTGAGGCTGGGCTGACCCTACTTCATAGTCCGGGTGTACCAAGATGGCTGCCGGGGGTGGAAGGCCGTCGGCTCAGGGGGGCTTTAGGTAAGGCTGGGGGTGGCTGCCGACCACACTCAGGGCGGGGGGATATCTGAGGAAATCGTTTTGCCAGGGTGGAGTGATGGATGGCCTAGTCGGCACGCCAGCCGCGGCCTGTCCCAAAAAAAAAGGCCGCAAACTGTCACGGGGCGGACTGTTACGGGGGAGATCTCCGTGCACTCCGGGGAAAGCGATGGCTGGCAGTTCTGCAGGCGGAAGAGGGAGGAAGAGGTAGTAAAGGAACGGAGGGAGGCGGATGGATTAGGCCGCAGCCGCGGTCTGTCCTGTATGGCCGGGCTTAAGTGTAAGCCAACATTCGGGTGGCATGGAACAGGTGTCAGATGTGGCTGAGGTGGCTGGGGTAGACTATTGTTGGGTAGGGGAGGGCTGGAAGAGGGCTGGGAGAAAGAGACAGTGTCAGGTGGACCAGAGACTGGTACATGCGAGGCTGAGTTTACTTTACTTTAAGTTAAAATGGTACACTTCCAAACAGTAGCAACAGAGTAAAGCATTTTGTAACTTCTTGTCATAGTCCATTAAGCCATATTCACTGGAATACTGGAATAATACAGAATAACTACTCCCATCAGTCAGGGGTGAGCTTCATGTGCTTAGATCCTCATAGAAGCCCACGGGAGAGAATCGGGAATGCATTTCCACTACCTCACTGCTTCATGTTGCCTGTCTGGTCTGTAGGTCACTAGCCGATCACTTCCTAAACTACAAACCTTATATGTCTAGGGAGGCAACCAGAAGTGGCAGAGTTAAAATGCCCTTCCTGCAAGGAGGGGCACACATCAAGGAAAATAAGTTAACCCCTTCCTGCAAGCATTTTTCAATTTTTTCCAGAGTTCAGCGTTACTATTAGCCAACTTTTCTTCTGCAGATAAAGACATTGCTAGGGCTTTTTTTACTCTCCCAAATTAATTGTATAATTATTTAAATGTTTTTGATATTTAAATCAAGTGCAAAATATGAGGATGAATGTGTATGATCTACATGTGTACATCATCATATATTAAACATGATAATATAGTTGGGATGACCCAGTTCAGCTTTCAACATCCTTTTAATGCATTAAAAGTTAATGATTTAACTTGCACTCCTTTTAAATGCCCCTCAAGCCAACGTCTATCAGGAGAAAAAACATGAGGTTTTTTCTACAAATTGCAAAGTGGAACATTTCAATACATTAAGTACAAAGTCAAAACCACATTAAAGGACTGGTATAATTCTTTAATAAAAACTATATTTCAATACATTTGTATGGCCTGTTGCAGATAGCTCATCTACTCTGATATAATATGACAGGTGTTACAGGTGTGCAGCAGCCATACTGATTATAATTATATGTAATAACTAGCAAATAATGTGAGATCTCATTACCAGCTGAGGATGGATTACATAAGTAAATCCAAGATTTTGCTACACCTCCAAACTTGAGTCAAGACTTTTTTACTTTGCCCGCGGCAAGCCAGAACTCAGTTCCGCCACCTCCGGCATTGTCACCATTCACAAAGCTAAGGGAAAATGCCCTTGCAAGGTACAAATTCCCTTGCTGAACAGATTATTTGCTGTTAATAAATCAACCCCATAGAATTATGATCACTGTAAACACTGGGGTGTTTTTCAAGCGTTATTCAAGCGTTATTTGAGCGTTATTGGAGCGAAGTCTCATCTGCAATCCCAATGTACTGGTAAAGCACCGCTAAGACCCTAACGTTTTAGGGCATTTTTGCAGTGCCTCAGTGTGAAGGGGTAAGGCGTTTTTACAGCGCTTTCAATTCATTTCAATGGAGAGGGGCGTTTTTTGAGCGTTTTTTTTAGCGCCCAAAAGCTGCTCCACAGATGCTGCTTGCAGGACTCAGTGTGAAAGGGCCCATTGAGATGCATGGAGAGCGTTTTATGAGCGTTTTAATAGCGCTATTTTTAACGCTAAAACACTGTAAAAACACTTCAGTGTGAAAGGGGTATTATTGTAAAATGAATTTACAGCTTCCTTTTTGTTTCATTCATTAATGCCGCAGACATGCTGTAGCTTTTTTTTTTTTTTAGATTGTCCTACATTTACACCCTACCCTACATATTTTCACTTGAATTGAGTGCTATTTAATGTATTTAGAATGTTTAAACTGCTTTTGAGATAAAAAGAAATCATCACCTAGTAACACTTTTGGGCACCAAAACATACTGTATATTGATGGCTTTGACACTTGCCAAAGGCAGAAGTAGCTGTTCATGTTCTTGAGACAAAAGTGCAGTGTAGGACTTAAAGTGTAAATCCACTTTTGTTGAGAAAAAAACCCTCTCTTGTGATCAATGTACATTGATAGGATTTTAAAAATGTATTGCAGATTCCTACCTTTTGTTGCTATGCAGAAATTGTTGTTTGTTTCATCAGAATGTTTGCAGGTTGATTCTGAATGGGAGGGTCTTGTTCACTATAATCACCTGGTGCAATCTCAGGTTCTGCATTCCTTTAAAAGTATTTAACCCTTGGGGTTTATTTCACCCATCATAATATCATTTCTGCAGGATTTGTCTTACATTTACAAGATTTCTGTGGGTATTCTGTACATCAGTGGTATACAGAAGGCTTCCAGGTTGCTATATTGCATTGAGTTTTACAGAAAATTACAGTAGGGGAATATTGAGAAAGAATAATAGTTTTTAATAACATTAAATTACAATATGGCTTGTGTAGCAATTATGATTTATTATTATTATTATTATTTTTTTTTTTTTCTATATTTTTTTCTTTTAACATGCGAACGCCTAGATAGGGAGATAAAGGGAAATAATACCACACAAGACATCTTATTTCCTTTACTCAGGTTTTCAAAGCAAAAGTTTTTCATTCAAGACATTTTTCATGAAATTTTGGTGAATGTCACCTTATAGACCCCACCTCACTCAATAAGAGAAATGAGGCTTTCATGGTTGGAAGTGGAAGGGGAAGTTACAACTTTGATCTACAGAATTTGAGTGTATTTACAGCCTTTTTTTTTTTTCAATTATTGATAGCGTACAGAAATAGAAAAATCTCCCCACTAGAACAAAGTTGTGAAAAAAAAAGAATTTTAAGCCCTGGTGCATGCTGGTTCGTTCGGTTATGTCACATGGGGCGGTGCCAGCAGGTGACATCGCCATGTGTCTCCACCCTCTACCTATTTAAGAACTGTCAGACAGCAGAGCAGGCAGCCAGCGATTAGACTTCATAACGGGTGGAACTTTTCCCTTTTTTTGGATCCAGTGGGCGTTGTGATTGACGATGGTTATACATTGGGGGACATCGTTTTTTTTTTTTCTTTTTAATAAAGGAATTATCAAAAACTGTGTATGTTTGTCAGAAACCATGAATCAGACCGAGATAGAAGTACAGTTAAATCACACTTGTTTAATAATAAAAATAAAAAGGTAAACAGAGTAAGCGTAGTCAAAACATAGCCAGAGTTCAGTAATCGGATCAGGTAGTCGGCCAAGCCAATGTCCAAGAGCCAGCAATAAAGGTAGTAGTACAGCAAGCAGGATCTGTAGCCAGAGGAAATGTCAGTCAAGCAGGTCTTCAACAGGAATACAAGAGAAAGTCTCTTGTGATGTTAACACAGGCGAAGGCAAAGAGCAAATTAACTGGAAGGCTTTAAGTAGGCAGAGCTGACGAGCAGGATCATCAATAGGTGGATCACTGTGGAGAGATGGGAGCTGGCAATTGGCTGACAGCTGAGCTGCCAGCACAGAGTAGGAAGGGCTGAGCCCAGCCCTGACAGTGTTTTTATTTATTTTTTTACACTTTTTTTATGAATTAGTAGGGGTACAATGTACCCCATATTAATTTACAAGGGGGGAGGGGTCTGGGGGCTGCTTGCTCACCCCCCTTTTTACTGGCCTGCCAGGCTGCATGCTCAGATAAGGGTCTGGTATGGCTTTTGTAGGAAACCCAGCACCATGTTTTTATAAAAAAAAAAATGGTTTGGGGTTTCCCTTAAATTTTCTATTTTCTATAGAACAGGGAGTGAAGAAAAATCTCCCCACTAGAACAAAGATGTGAAAAAAAAATCCTGAATTTTAAGCCCCTTACTTATTCCATCTAAAATTAACAAAAAAGGGTTTTGCTTTAGATATACTCAAAGCAGAGACCCCCCCCCCCCCTGTCTGGTGCCACAGAAACCTTTCGAGGGGACAGGATATATTTGAAATGTATCCTTTCCCACTTCCCGGAGCCTCCGCTGCGGATATTGACATCACGACCGGGGCTCCCTTCTCCTCTCTATTCCCTCCTCCCCCGGGCCGCCGGGCCAGTAGTAGACCATCGTGCATGGGCAGTAGGGTTCCTGGCTTGAAGCCGAAAGGCTACACTGCCAGATACCCTTACCCGCAATGGCAGCACCTGACAGCTGATGGAAACATCAGCTGCGGGTGCCGACATCGCTGGACTCCAGGACAGGTAAAGTGTTCTAATAATAAAAGCCAGCAGCTGCAGTATTTTTTGGGGGGGCGGAACACCGCTTTACAGTCTATACCTCTCACAAGTGTGATTCAACCCTCCAGCGTTAGTGCACAGCCAGAACACCAGAATTGGCTGATATAAAATAGAGCATGGAATAAGACTGCTGCCTATGATCTGCACAAAATAAAACTGCTTTAAGAACATTACCACCACTGATTATTAAGTGTCTTTATTCAAAATACCAGTGCAGAATATACAAAGACTTGAATTATATTGTTGTATACTATTATTTTGAACATATGACCTAACTCTGCTTGCTAGGCTGTTTAACTGTTGCAACTACAATAGATGCCTTATTGATGATGGACTATGTTTTCAGAAAATTATCCAAGCACTCGTAAACACATCCAAAATAATCTGCATTTCTGGAATAGGCTACATAACAAACAATCCTTCCATCCACCAACAACTCAATAATCAGTCCATTAATGGGCAAACGGTTAGGTAAGCTTGTCCTTATCAAAAGGACTAAAGGTGTCCAGCTGTCATTTTAGGATCTGACTGGTTGTTATATGGCAATAAAATCATTTTGTGTATCTATGACAAAATAAAATGAAGTCGTTGTTTTAACTTGGGCCTCATACTTAGAAGCCCCTGTCAATGTAAATGTCACTTTATGTCCCCATGTTTATTGCTTCTTAGTGCATTGTGTAGACTTGTTAACTATAAAAAGAACTGTAAACTGCAGTGTAAGCAGCCCATACTCATAGAGACTTTGCTACCTGGAGCCTTTGTAAAATAAAGTTTGATGTGCCTGGGTTGTGCATCTAACATTAAAGCTTCAATTCTGGCAGCTACAAAAGATGCAAATGAATGCAACTCTGTATTTAATAATACATCTTTCATTTATATATTTCTTTAAATGCAAATAGCATAAGTATAAGGCTCCATGCACCCTTTTTAAAGGGGTTGTAAAGGTACAATTGTTTTTTCTAATAGCTTCCTTTACCTTAGTGCAGTCCTCCTTCACTTACCTTATCCTTCGATTTTGCTTTTAAATGTCCTTATTTCTTCTGAGAAATCCTCACTTTCTGTTCTTCTGTCTGTAACTCCACACAGTAATGGTAGGCTTTTTCCCTGGTGTGGAGTGTCGTGCTCGCCCCCTCCCTCGAAAAATGCTCTGGAGCCCACACACGATTATTTTTAATGACAAAAATAAAATTTTCACATCGTGAAAAACGATCGTGTGTACATGGTATCAGTTTCTAGGAGCAGAAAATTCATGGAGTTTCTTGGCACGTTTTCCCTTGTAGGAGCTTTCGTTTCCGAATCTATTTATTATAATGCAACATTAGCGTATTGAATCTCAATCTGAGTTAATTCTATCTAAGACTAAATTATAGTAAATAACATCAAGTACTTAACGTGTGTGGTAAGACCACATGTAATTTATTATGTGCGTTAACGAATAGTGAAGTATATTTTCCCGGGGGGTGCCCTCTTACCTCATCATATCAGACTCAATCCTACTTAAAGATGATCAAAGGATCGTTTGGAATAGAACCCTGGGATCTTAGTTGTACTGCAATAAATTAACCCCAAAAAAAAATGAAATAAAGAAAAATAAGAGCAAAGAGAGATTATAGAAGAGGAATGACTCCGCGCTCCCTATTATAATACTTAAAAGTAGTTCTAATCCAGAAAAGATCGAGGATTATTTGATAGATATCTGACCCATGGATCCCAAACTTCTTTGAATAACTCCAGTTTATCATGTAAGATTGCTGTCATATGTTTATTAAGCATGATCCAGGAGAGTTTATTTTTAAGCTGTTTGAATGGCAATATGGCCGATTTCCACGACTTAGCAATTATGATTCTTGCTGAAATGAATATAAATTTTATGAGGCATCTTTGAGGTTTAGAAGCTGTTTTTATCTTACATCCTAAGATGTAAGCCTGTAATGGTGATTTGATTAGATTTACTTGAGTAAGAGTATATATAAAATGATATACTCTAATCCAATATCGTCTCACCCTAGGACATTGCCACCATATGTGATACATATGTGATACAATGGTCCCTCTTTTCCGCATCCACGGAAGCAATGAGGAGATGCGTCAGGTACAAAAGATGCTAGTCTAGTGGGAACCATGTACCATCTTAGAGGTATCACTGGCTTCATGAATAAGCACTGAAGCCAGTGCGAAACGTCGGTATTCTCCTGTTCCTATTGCTGTGATCTGCTGTGTTCTTGCTGTTGATTTGAATAAAGACAACCTGTTTGGTTTGGAGTGCGGCTGTCCATCCCTCATCTTTATACCAATATTTGCCTTAGTGCATTGCCTGCACCCTTGGAGTCCTATATTTGTGAAACGACCCTACAATAGACCTACCTTGAGCGGTGATCTTCTCTCTCATGTATCTTGTAGTTTGCTTCGATGATAGAAGGATTCATAAGTGACCGCGATGCTTCATGGGCTATATTATGCCACTCGTCAAGCTCAATACCCTCCTGGAGGTCAGCTTCCCATTTTTCCATGTAATTCTGTTTAATGAAAGAATTACTCAAAAAGGAATAAATCTTTGAAATATGACCTTGAATTTTGTCAAATTTCCGACATAAATATTCCATTTGAGACATGGCTGGTATATTAGAATCACATGGTATATTAGTTAAGAAATGTTTTATCTGAGTGTATTGAAATTTTTCTGAAACCAGTAGTTGATAATGTTCTTCTAGGAATTTACAGGTTAATATTCCTTTAGTATGGCGGAGATCCACTATATGTAATAGACCTTTGTTCTTACACCATTCAAAATTTCCGGAGGTGAGGCCCGGGGTGAAGTTTTTGTTCCCAAATATAGGGGCTAATGGGGTATGTAGAGATTTAAATTTGTATGTCCTGGATAATCTGTCCCAAATATTTAAGGAGAGTGATAATGTTGGACACAAAATTGGTGGTCTTTCTTTTGGTGGTAACCAAATTATATGGGAAATCGACATACCACGACATGCATAATCTTCTATTTCCATCCAAATTGGGTGGGGGTAAGTTAAATGAGATCTGGCCAATTGCTTGGCACGTTTTTCAAGCAGAAAAATTTGCTAAATGCTCCTAATGCCTTGTACACACGGTCGGACTTTTGACGTGCAAAAGTCCGCCGTGAGTCCGTCGGAAAGAGAACAGGTTCTCTATCTAAGGCCCGTCGGACTTCCGTCAAAAAAAGTCTGATGGAGGATACACATGGCCGGACTTTCCGAGAAAAAAAGTCAGATTGGCTTTGTTTTTGGAAAGTCCGGCCGTGTGTACAAGGCATAACTGCTCCTAACTGTGCCTAGCTGCTACTAAAATGTTACTAACAGCTTTTTTTGAGCTTTTTCTTTTTTTCTTCATGTACTGCAAAATGCCAATAAAATGGTAATGCTCCTAACTGCTCCTAAAAGCTTCTAAAATGCTACTAAAAGACTACTAAATACTAATAATTTTATTATGAGAATTTTTCATCCAGCGTTTTTCTGAATTTTCTTTTTTAGCTTATACAGTAGTTTGCATGGAGTCTTAGAAACCTGACTGTCAGTTTTTGAAATACCCTATACACCAGCGCTTAGACTATAAAAGGATGGGACTGGGAGCCAAGGCGTGCTGCTTGTAAATGTGTTCACAAAGGTGATGTTGATTAGCAAAGCGAGCAGAGTGAGCAGAGGGTTCACCTTGTGTGACGGCTGCTACTCTTTTATTGTCAGAAAGCTGAGGGTAGAGAGGGCACCACTCTTTTCCTTGTAGGAGTATAAGAGGCACTAGATCTCCTGTTGTTCATATCCTCTGCTGCAATTCATCCATTTTTATTGATAAAGCTAACTAGCTAACGCTGCACTCATATAGCACTGTACCCCAACAAGGGACCTGAATGAAGACCAAAATGTAAGAAAAGCAGTTAGAGTGCCAAGCCATAAAGTCCAAAAAAGATTTTAATGAATTCACACTAGAATAGAATAAAACAGCCAATGGTTTTAGGGGGTTCAGGCATCACCCCCCCCCCCTTCTTTAGGGCCAACAATTAAAAATGACATATACAAGGAATACAATGGTGTCCTCTCTCCACCCAGCTTTTTTACTGAACAGTGAAAGAGCAGCAGCAGCAGACAAATGGGGTCATCCCGTTGCTCACTCTGATCCCCGATTTTCTTACATCTTGAAACACTAAATCCAACAAATGAACATGGTGTCATCCACCTTACTGTGCTGTGTGGCAGGCTTTGTAAATCTCTAGACTGGAAGGACAGAAGTACAAATCTTTCAGCAGGGAAAAAAGATTCCTTTTATGCATTTCATCAGTGCATTTAACTGTTTGTCTGTAGTTCAGCTTTAAGCATATCCATCCCAGATGAACTTATATAGAAAGCAAAAAAAATTTTTTTTTAATTAATTACACAAAGATGAAAGAACCTCTGGAACATTCAAGCAGAACTGAAAATGTTGACTGGCATCTCTGTGGTTCTTTTGTGTCACAGTAGTGATAAGTACACACTTTAAGACTAACACCTTATCATGTATATTTTATGTTAACTTACTAAAAAAAGTAAGCAGTTGATAAAGCAACATGTCAGTAAAGTAATAAGAAATAAAAAAGATGGACACGGTTTTGCCAATAATTCATGTATTTCTGCTTCATAATACTGTTAAAATAAAGTTATTCACCATAAATGATTTCAGCCGAATATATACTGTACATTTAGTTTTAGTATTAGTTTAATGCACCGATCTCCATGTGTTCAAGTAATCGCTCTATAAATTATTGTTACATATTATTGTTCTTTTTTTATGCTAATTTGGATATTTATGCCTCAGTTATACATTTATTTCCACCTGTTTGTAAATAATTTTATGAGTTATGTTACTTACATTATTCTATTCTAGTTTTTTTTTTTATTATTTACTATAGCTCACTCATAAATATGAATTTCTAAAACGAAATTTGTAGCACAATGTTTGTATAAAAGCAGTCAAATTTTTATAGGGACATTAGTGGTAATACATGTCAATTTATAACACACTGAATGGTAATATCATTGACATCGGTCCCGGTCCAATGCGGAAGTCAAATAAAGAAAGAATGTACTTTTTATAGGTGTAATAGGTCCTGCTCTTTATATTAAAGCTCACAGATGCTAAACTCCAAAAAACAAACAAAAAACAATGGCCCAGATTCAGGTAGATCCGCGCAATATTTGCGTGGGCAAAGGGCAACGATTTTTGCTCTGCGCCCACGCAAATATTTCGATTTGCCCGCGATTCACGGAGCAGTAGCTCCGTAAATTGCGCGGGCGCTATGCTAATTAGCCCGGCGTAAGGGCGTCTAATGTAAATGATCCCGCCGGGGGCGGGAATCATTTAAATTAGGCGCGCTCCCGCGCCGAGCGAACAGCGCATGCTCCGTCGGGAAACTTTCCCGACGTGCATTGCGGCAAATGACGTCGCAAGGACGTCATTTGCTTCTAAGTGAACGTGAATGGCGTCCAGCGCCATTCACGAATCACTTACGTAAACGACGTGAAATTTAAATTTCACGAGCGGGAAGGGCGGCTATACTTTAGCATTGGCTGCCCCTGCTATTAGCAGGAGCAACCTTGCGCTAAAGTCGCCGTACGGAAACTCCGTACCTTGCGTGCGCAGGGCCCGCGCAACTTTTGTGAATCGGTGGTAGTATGCAATTTGCATACTATACGCCGATCACAATGGCCGCGCCCCCTAGCGGACAACGCAAGAATGCAGCCTGAGATATGAAGGCATAAGGAGGCTTATGCCTGTCATATCCTAGGCTGCAGTCCGCATAGCGATGTTCCTGAATCAGGGGCATTCGCTACGCGGGAGCAAAACAGCTATTGCGCCGCGCAACCTATGGTTGCGCGGCGCAATAGCTGCACAAAACTGCACAAAAAAAACTGCACAAAAAAATGGCAACCACGCCAACCTATAACTAGTCTTTGCAGCAAGGAGTCAATAGAAGGACAACGCACATCAAAAAGAAATAAAAATTCCCAGTTCACTTACCAGCTAGAGACTCTGAAAATTATAGAGTTAGAACCGCAGTACACTGGGGTATTTTGGTATATCCACTTCGGCTTACTATGTAACTAAACCCTTTGTTTTTAACGTGAACTATTAGAAAGGGTCAATTTGGTTTTCTTGCAGGCAGGCTGGTAAATGAGCTTTGTTTGTTTTGATATGCATTGGCCTTCTATGTGCTCCTTGTTGCAAAGGCAAGGTTGAGGTGGTTGTCATTTGTTTGTACAGTACAGTGGGGGTTATTATTTCTGTCATCAATACCAATGCAAGGGCACTGCAATTCTGGCAAGATCAGTAGTTATTTTTCTGTGCTGACTGAAAATGTTCTTACCTGAAAAAATTAAAACAAATGTACCCAACACATCTAAGGTGTGGTAAGCTGCGATATATTACTTTTCTGGGTTTAAATATGCTTTAAATTTAATCTAGCAAAATAGATATGCACAGGGCAAATATGTGATATTATTTGTGGTAAACCAATAACGTGCTGTGGCCATTTTCATGTCAATTTGGTGTTTTTTGGTCTTTTTTATTGTTTTTAATTATTATTTAGGAATTTTGATTGGGGGGAGGGGGGTCTTTAGTCCCAAAGGCAGGAGCAGGTTGGGGCTCTCACAAACTACATGTTCATTTAAAATGAAAAAAAAAAAAACAGTTGTACATATGAACAACTTTAAATAATAATCATTTTTTGATTAATCTGGAATTGTAGATTTCTTGGCTGAAATATCAGGGAAGAAAATTATGAATATTGGCTCTCCTCCAGCAACAAGACATGCTGCTGTAAGACTATAGGACTGGATGGACATGGAACTTTAGCAGGATATTCGGCAAGCTGTGCACACACACAATATTTTACATGCATGCAAGCAGTAGGTGCCTGAATATACAAGAAGTATAGTTCCAGCTTTTGAGAAGCGAGGGAGCTACACAGAGCACTCAGGGTGAGAATTCAGGCATTGATGTGTCTCAAAAGAGTTAATATCACATGACTGTTTTGTTTTATAAAGTGGTTTGGGGTTGTGGTTTCACTTTAAAATAGAGAATCTAGTTCAGGTGGTGTTTATATTGACATGTAGAAACCATGCCCTTAGATAGAGTTACTCTTCAAATTCATTTTATCGGGGCTCTAGTTAGCCTAAGTTTAATCAATAGCTTTGTGTTCATTTGGTCTCCATTAAGCCCAATAATGCTGGTTTATGAATATTTGTGTCTTCCTGTCCAACCAATAGAACTTTTATTTCCAATGGTGCAGGCTGGGGGAGAATATAAATATTTGGGGTGACCTTGTGTGCTTCTGTAGTCCTCTGACCTCCCAGGCCTGCGGTCTGAGGATGGTACATGTGCTATGGGAAAAAAGACCTGGGTCTGGGGCCTAAAGAACTTTCATTGCCTCACTGGAGGGCACATCCAGGAGGATGGAGGGTAAAGCCAGGGTGGGAGCACCAGGAGAGATATTTCATCTTTTGAATAGTGTCTGGACGAGCTGGGTACAAGTGTGGACATTGCAGGAAGTCTAGTAGCTCATTTAGTGTATGCATACGATGCATTTGAAGGCTCCATGCATACTGGCTTAAAAATCGCTGCTTCTACAGGAGTTTTGTGTTTTGCCTGTAGAAGCAGCTCAATGTTATTTGTTCATGCACATTAGGCATACACAGGCATATTTTGAGCTCAGCGTTTTTGACTGGAGCTTTCTGGAACAAAAAATTATAAACTCCCTTAAACTCGCCTAAACTGTGTAAAAAAAAAACATTCTATTTGAGCGTTTATTTCTGCCAAGGGAACTGGTGTTTTTTTTAAGCCCAGCGTGCATGCAGCCTAACACTGGTGTACAGTCTGGAAGAGCACAGAATGATGGTTCTGACCTAAAGGCCCTTATGTGTTTGGTCTTTAAGGAGAATCTGGAAGCTTTGACTAGTTCTATTTTGTGGTATCCTGCATTCTAACACTCTCCCCCTCGGGCTTGTGCAAATAAACCCTCTTCAAGTAAAGACTGACAAAGTGGAAGCCAATCACTCGGTCACCATGCAAGTTTCAATGGTGCTGTGGGGCAACTGTAGAACATTTTACCTCTGAAAAGGCTAGGAAGGTCCGTTAAAGTCAGCGGCTTCTTAACAGTTGAGCACTACAGAAGTCTGAGGCCTTGTACACACGACCGAACATGTCCACTGAAACTGGTCCGTCGGACCAGTTTACGCGGACATGTCCGACCATGTGTAGGGCCTACCGAACAGTTTTCCGGCCTAGCGGACAGGTTTCCAGCGGACATAAGTTACTTAGCATGCTAAGAAACTTGTCCGCTGGAAGCCTGTCCGTCGGACATGTCCGATGGTTAGTACGACTCATCGGACATGTCCGCTGGCCCGAAATCCCGCGCATGCGTCGCATGCGTGGAAGCATTGACCTTCCGTGTCAGAGAATGTCGGTGTCGTCTACGTCACCGCGTTCTCTGTCCGCAGGGATTTTGGTCTGATGGTGTGTACACACATCAGACCAAAACCTCCCAGCAGACATGTCCAATGAAAACGGTCTGCTTGTCTGTACAAGGCCTGAGAGGGGCAGAGACTGATATAAATCATTTGTACTTCTACATATAGCAATATACTATATGTCAGTGCGATATAAATAAAATATTAAAAAGTAGTTGTTCAATATGTTTCTAAGCTTACTGGCTGTTTTACAATATACCATTAGAAAGCAGACTGCAGTTTCTTTTTAATATCTGCTCTGACGTTCTGCAGACCAGACAAATCTTCATGCAGTGAGATGATTTGTATATCAATTCTCTCATTGCTATATATCATCCATTCTGCAGATCAAATGTAACTTAAATATTAATAACTTTTTGTAACAGAGTTTTTGTTGAAAAGAAAATACTTGATGTTTAGTGAGAAATAGACATTCACACACACACACATGCACGGTACGTGGAATCTAGAGAGAACTAGAGCGTCTAGTTATAACGCAGTAGATGTAACTTTCACCAAACATTCTCTGGTGGAGAATCAATCATTTAGGGCACATGGACCTGGAAGATACACCCACAGAAAATGTTTGCCGATTGTCAGATTCTCTACTTTATAAATGTGAGATGTGCATTGATGGACAGAAGTACAATACATTACTGTAAAGCAGTTCCACACAATTGCTCCTTATTTCTGTCTTCAAGTATTTAGTCCCATTGTCATTTTACATCTTCCTGTGACCTGATGTCAGGTAGATCTGTTAAATCAACAGTTCCTCAACGTAAGCCTCTGTGAGGTACCAGCTCCTGCTCTTGTCGAAATCACAGAGAACAACTTTCATTATCGTCAAGGGATTCTGCTCAGTTTCCTGTAGATGCGCTGTATAGCCTAATTGAACATGATCGATTCGGGGTCTTGATTAGCCATTTGAGCCATGTGCCTCAAAACATCCTTTTTCGTTATAATACCCAGAAGCCTCCTGTAGGAAATAACCAGGAAAAGCCCATAAAGATCATTAGAAGACAGTTCACTACATTCTACTTTACTGTGCACGTGGCCCCTGTAAATCACACAAAATCCGTCTCTGTGCTTCAATAAAACAGTGAGAAACCAGAAGAAAAACACATGGTGTGCTATTTCTAATTTCCATTTGGTTTCTGGAAAGCCAAACAGATGTGGTTTGCATACGAATGAATGCAATAGAAGCCGTGCATTGTGAAAATCAGCACTTTGACATGGCAGGTCATACATGGCATTTTCTGTAAGTTTCTGAACAAAACAATATATTTTATTTGATTCAAGCAGTTCCCCAGAGAAGTGACAGAGTTCCATACTGTATTTCACAATAATAAAGTAGGTATTAATATTTTGGAAACCGGATGTGTTGAAGAATTCAGAAACAGTGATGATAACCTTTGCAGGTCATTTCTGCATATGAAAACATAGTGCAATAAACTTTTTATAAGATTTAGCATACCCAACAGACCCCTTCATCCTATTCTTGATAATCCTGTGCATAAGAGAACCTTTAAAATGCAAACCTATTGTATGACCTTTCATGGGGCTCACTGTGTTCTTCTATGGGGCTTTATTACCATAGAGTAATAGTTTTCCCAAGACAAATTTGACATAACTGGATCTGCAGTACCTCAATAAAGTTCTCTAAATTCAATATTTAAAATGTTATATATTGCAGTTTACCAGTGTTTTCCTTAGATATGGTGGCAGCATTAGTTTACTTTAAGAAATGTTTCCTTTCGTTTTACCTGTTGATCCTGCAAATAACACAGATTAGGAGCGCCTTGCGCCGGACGGATTTAAGTTCTAGGTAAGTGCTTTGTGGATTGGGCACTTAGGTAGAGATTTTGCGGCGGTGTAACTTAAACGGGAAAAATTAAGTTACGCCGGGTTTTTGTGGATCAGGCCCTTAGATCTCTTCACTGTATCTGACACCAAAGATATTCACTTAAAGTGGGAACCATTTTCACCTACAGGTAAGCCTAGATTAGATTACCTGTAGGTGCTGGAAATATCTCCTAAACCTCCATGGTTTAGGAGATATTTAGAATTCCCCGCATGATGATTTCTTCTGTGTATGTGCCATTTCTAGATGGGATCGTGACGTGACTGGTGTCTCCCGTCACCCGACTCCTGTCAGTCACAGTCGGAGGTCCGCGTTACAGCCCATTATGCTTTACTTTTGCAGGGAAACAAAGAGGAAGTAAAACCAATCAGGGTTTACTTCCTCTTTAAGAAGAATGGGGGGGGGGGGGGTAGAAACTAGTGCAGGGATCCCCTTTTCATTAACATTTGGTTTCCCCCACACCTGCTGCATACATGCAATTTCCACTCACTCTCCCACCTCACCATTCATTCACTGGAGCAAAGTGAACAAGCCCTTTGTAAGCTCCATATCAATTTGATCAGCCCTCACACAAGTTAAAGACTTACCAATTGGATGTCAGTACTTGGGCCTGACAATTGACATGCTCCC
Organism: Rana temporaria; assembly: GCF_905171775.1. Lineage (NCBI taxonomy): Eukaryota > Metazoa > Chordata > Amphibia > Anura > Ranidae > Rana > Rana temporaria. The sequence goes on from NC_053490.1 coordinate 403,786,492, forward strand.
TGATACTCAAATCAAATTTTGAATATTCAAATATTAGTTTTAGTTAGAGTAGAGAGGGATTAGAACACCTGTCAGGTTTGTATCATTTGTTGTTTCATTCCAGTTTTGGCTATTGGACAGGAAGTGAATGGAAATCTACCCAATGGGAAACAGATGGCAAAAAAAAAAAAACTTTCGGGGGCTATAAATCCCCCTTACTCTATCCAAAATGAAAAAAAAGTTTGCCTTTAGTTCTACTTTAATTGTGCACTTTAACCACTTCCAGACCTGCGCACGACGATGTACGTCCTATTTTTAAAGACGGATATCTCGGTAACGGCAGCAGCTGCTGTCACAACCGAGGTATCCATCTTTAGTGTGCGCGGTCTGGAATCCGATAATGGCGGTGTCCGCGGCGGATTCACCGCGAGATCGCCGTTATCGGTGGCGGGAGAGGGCCCCCCCCCTCCCGCCGCTCTCCCGCGCCCTCCGCCACTTACCGGAGCCGTCGGTAGCGGCGGAGGCGATCGGATGCTGTCGGCTGGTGAGCGGGGACGAGACTGAAGGAAAAATCTCCTTCGCCCGTCCCCATAGCTCGGCTGGGCGGAAGTGACGTCAAAACGTCAGTCCCGCCCAGCCTCTTAAAGAGACAAATTTTTTTTTTTGGTCATTTGAAAAAATGACATTTTTTATTTTTTTTCTATTTTTTGCATTTAAGCCCAAATATGAGATCTGAGGTCTTTTTGACCCCAGATCTCATATTTAAGAGGACCTGTCATGCTTTTTTCTATTACAAGGGATGTTTACATTCCTTGTAATAGGAATAAAAGTGATAATTTTTTTTTTTTTTTTTCAGTGTTAAAAATTCTAAAATAAATAAAAATAAATGCGAAAAGCAAAAAAATATTTTTTTAAAGCGCCCCGTCCCGACGAGCTCGCGCGTAGAAGCGAACGCATACGCGAGTAGCGCCGACATATGAAAACGGTATTCAAACCACACAAGTGAGGTATCGCCGCGATCGTTAGAGCGAGAGCAATAATTTTAGCCTTAGGCCTACTCTGTAACTCAAAAAATGCAACCTGTAGAATTTTTTAAACGTCGCCTATCAAGATTTTTAAGGGTAAAAGTTTGACGCCATGCCACGAGCGGGCGCAATTTTTAAGCGTGACATGTTGGGCATCATTTTACTCGGCGTAACATTATCTTTCAAAATATATAAAACAATTGGGCCAAATTTATTGTTGTCTTATTTTTTAATTCAAAAAAGTGAATTTTTTCCAAAAAAAGTGCGCTTGTAAGACCGCTGCGCAAATACGGTGTGACAAAAAGTATTGGAATGACCACTATTTTATTCTCTAGGGTGTTAGAAAAAAAAATATATAATGTTTGGGGGTTTTAAGTAATTTTCTAGCAGAAAAAAATGTTTTAGTCTTGCAAACACCGAATCTGAAAAACACCTAAGGTCTGGAAGTGGTTAACCACTTCCCGCCCGCTGTATCTAGAATGACGGCCGCAGGGTGGCTCTATTATACTGGCTGGGCATCATATGACGTCCAGCAGGAAAAGCTGCATGGGCACACAGCGCAGCGATTGGTAGTGCGGTGTGTCGCTCTGACACACCGCATCTCAGATCTTGGTAAAGAGCCCATGATGTAGACTCTTTACCATGTGATCAGCTGTGTCCAATCACAGCTAGTCACATCGTAACCAGAAAGTGCCGTTTATCGGCCTTTCCTCTATTTGCGCTAACAAGGCACGAGTAGAGAAGAGCCAATCAGCGGCTCTCCTGACAGGGTGGGGACTGCGCTGATAATCAGCACATTGATTATCAGTGCAGACCCATCAAGGATGCCCATTAGAGCCCACCAGGGATGCAAACCCATGCCCACCAGGGATGCCAATGAGTACCCATCAAGGATGTCAAGCAGTGACCATTAGGGGTGCCTGTTAATGCCGCCTCATCTGTGCTCATCAATGTAGCCTTATCAGTGCTCGTCAGTAAAGGAGAAAACATACTTATTTACAAAATGTTAAAACAGAAACAAAGAAAAACTTTTATTCATTTTTTTAATTTATCGGTTTGTATAGCAAAAAATAAAAAACCCAGTGGTGATTTAAAAAAAAAAGCTGTATTTGTAGGGAAAAAAAAAGATAAGAAAATTGTTTTGGTATAGTGTTGCATGACCACGCAATTTTCATTCAAAATGCGACAGCACTGAAAGCTGAAAATTGGCTTAGACAGAAAGTGGGTGAAAGTGCCATGTATTAAAGTGGTTAAATACATATACAGGTAAAAAGCACATCACTTAAATGTAAAACAAATCAATAATACTCTACTGGTGCAACAAAGGGATAAGCTTGTTAACGTTCTAATAATTTATTTTTAAAGTTGATGAAAAGAATGACCACCATGCACTGGCTGAAGCAAAACAAACACAATTCAAATAAGAAAATACTTACCCACTGCGAGTAACAAGACATTGCCTTAATCCAAGTTTTCTAAAGATATCTACCACTGTCTCCATAGGTGTGTGGTCAGTGACAGTAAAGGGACTTAGGTTGAGTATACGTCTAAGTTTAAGTGGGTGTGGACTGTTAGCTGGAAGTTCTGGTGGATCTTCTGTGAAATAGATTATTGAGTTGCTTACCACTCCATCCTGCCTTTGTCTGGCATTTTCTGAAAAATACACACATAACCTAGTAAGCCAATCATAGTGATTCTTAAGCGCAACCAATAAGAAGTCACAATGCTAAAGTCAGACAGTATATAGTTAATTCTGCTTAGTTGTAACATTTTACAGCACTTAAAGGAAATCTGCAATAAATATGCATGCTACCATTGTTACCCTCTTTCTGAGAATTCCATTTATCTAACTGTTATATTGATGTTTCCCGAGTCATTGATCAAGAACAAGCAAATAAATAAGAAATTCTGTCTTTTCTCCCGAATCTGCTGATGGCGTGTTCTGGGTCTTCAATTTAGTATTAAAGACAGAACAAGGTAATTAGCATTTTCAAAAGCATTTCCAGCAATAACAGTATTTTTATTGTACTGCAATAATACAAAGAGGAAAGGGTAACCGTTTTTGTTAAAAATTGATATATGTAATTGCCTACACCTAATTTTTTCTTCCACTGTGAATTACATTTTGACCAGCCATCCAAAGTTTTCAAAAATTTAATTAAATTAAAACTTCTCCAGCTGTGTACCATAGCACCGGACTACAGTTTGTAGAGCAGATTCCTTAGAATATACATCCCTTGGCTCCTATAATTGCCTCACTTCCTCCATCACATAATTACAACAGTGTTAGGGATCATTAACACAAGTGGACTTTCACTTTACAGATGATCTCCAACAATCAAATTTTCAAAAGCTCTCTAAAGCCTCGTACACACGATCGAGGAACTCGACGGGTGAAACACATTGTTTTCCTCGTCGAGTTCTTTGTTAGGCTGTTGAGGAACTCGACAAGGCAAGTTTCTTCATTCCCATCGAGGAAATAGAGAACTTGCTCTCTTTTTGGCTCGTCGAGTTTCTCAACAGTTTCCTCGACGAAAATGTACACACGACCGGTTTCCTCGGCTGGTTTTTGCCGAGAAACTCGGTCGTGTGTACGAGGCCTAAAGCTTCTCAAGGGTGGGCGTGCAGTTCTATAGCACCTTTAGGCATTGGATTGGAGTGAAAGTCCATCTCTTTCTACCCCTCCTTTCCCACTCCCCTGGGATTAACATGGAATGGGAAGCTATAATACCAAATTTATCTGCTAGAAAATTATGACATTACAGCATCTTAAGTCTGATATCCTTTTTCGAGGAGCACAGATTGCCGTAACTAATGGATTTGAGTCGTCTATGTGCACTGTTAACGCTACTGGGAGGTTGATCAAAATGTTCAATTAGGAGATGTGAATAAAATGAGAAACCTACGTTTCACTACATAGATGGTGCTCAAGAATGGCACAGGGGTCTAGATACTACCCTTCCAACGCACTATTGCCAACGCACAGGTTCCTGTAGAAAGGGATGTGTATATACGTGGTCCAAAGCTTTATTCAGGGATCACATCGTTGCAGTAGATTTCACTTTGGAGGTATGCCGAACCCCTTTATTAGGCATGTGACCCTGATAATAGAAACTACCCTGTCACACATATTGCTAGTGCACATTTCTGAGTTAACTACATTTGAATATAAAGTCTAACCTCTCTGATGAAATGATAGCCTCAAAGACTTTTATGTATTATATGGATGGATACCCAACAAACATTTAGCAGGAAGGATACTGATCTAGACATTAGATTGGGGAATTGTTATATGTTAGATATGTTTTCCACTGAAAAAAAAATATCTTTAATACATACCAGTATTTTGTATCTTATCATAGTTATACATATAACATAATGTGACAGCAGGTAGCCAGTTCAAGTTATGAAAAAGAGGCAGTTAAGAATTTGATAGATGAAACTTGTCATGCAGAAAAATTGGCCTTTCTTTAACATTTTTATTGGTACAGTTGCAGATATCAGACACTAAACATCCGTAATTATATTTTTCTGCTTATTAAGACAAGGACAATGAACTAAAAACATTTTAATCTCACCAGCTGTGTGAGGAGTTTAGTAATTTTGTTATTCTGACAATTATGTTTGGAGACAACCTCTCTGCAAGCTCTTATGTTGGAAATGGCTCTTAAATTGATTCTGTGTATCATACTACAGTTTTATTATTTTATTTATAATTATTGATTAAACTCTCTAGCATTTTTGTTTATCTCCAAGTTATCATTGAACATATTTGTTGAAGATTATCATCAATGAATATTACTTTTCAATTCAATACAAATACCAATGATAAAAAACTGAAAGTAGATGCTTGGGGTGAATTTGTTTCTTTTGTTTTTGTTTAAAGGAGTTGTAAAGGAAAAAAAATTGTTTTGCTGAAATGACTGTTTACAGGGTATAGAGACATAATAGTTAACGGATTCCTTTTAAAAATTATTGAAAATAGATACAAATCAATCATATAATGTACCTACAGTTTCAGTTTCGTTTTTGCATGCTGTTTCCTACTCTGTGATGTACAGAGACACAGAGCCAATACAGGGAAGTGATGATTTGTAAAACAAAACTGATTGGTGTTGAGGGGTTTTAGACACACAGTAATCACACCTCCTTGATTAGTGACCACAGAGAGAAAGCTCTTATTACTTTTTTCATCAGGAAACAGACAACCAGGAAGTCTTCAGAACAGAGAAGGATTAGAGCAAAAACGAACAATGAGGACATGAAACCAGGACTGCAGTAAGGTAAAGGAAGCTATTTAGCTAAAAAAAAAAAAATCATTTATCGACCCTTTAATGCAATATTTATGTCCTAAGTGAGCCCAATATTGGAACCCATGAAGGGCCAATACATAGAGGAATTGGACACTCTAATTGCACATAGCTGGGGTTGAGAGAAACATTATAGATTTTATAAAAGAGCTTTAATAACTTTAATTAAATATGTTAAAATGTAGCAGTTATGTTTATTACTGTTTCAAAAAATAATAATAAATGTTAAAATGTCCCATTTTTTAAACTACTGTTTAAAATCAACATTAATATAACCCAGTAATGTACATGAATTTTACAAAAGTAAGAAATTGAAAATATAGTCAAGCTGTCTTTGCTGTGTATGCACAATGGACTGGGCCAATCTAACTTCTCCCGTCTATATATATATATATATAGAAATAAACATATATATATATATATATATATATATATATATATATATATATATATATATATATATATATATATATATATATATATATGTAGTAGTATATTGTATATACTGTTTCGTAAATGCATAGATGAAAATAAATCTCGCCTCTGTGTTATGCTGAATGCAAGTAGCTGCATGAGGAGTGAGTGCAATGGCTTAAAGGTTGCTGTCAGTACATCTATCCCCAGCCTATACCGGGAGAGATCCCTGAACTAGCTGGTTCAGGATAGAAGTGGTGGCATACATTTAGAGGAAAAACAGTTCCAAACGTGAAAAGAAGGTTCTATAATAGCATCCGCACCATCCACACCATCCGCAACCTGGATCTGTGAGATCCTGTGATAGTCCCCTCCACCATAGGCAAAGTGGTTGCTTACCAAATTGCACAGACCTTCTGTCACGGACAGTGAATCTTGTGACTCTGAACCCAGCAAGGACCTTTTAAACGTCCCAGGAGTCTCTTAAGGCATGTGAAGTTCCCATCCACATAAAAGTATCACAGACAGACCTTGCTGTTTCCTGTGGGAAGGATTGCTGTAGAAATCTTCAGCTCTTCACACATGTCTGCACCATTTGAAGGGAATGCAGAGTACTGAGCAAACAGCACCTGTCTAACTGCCCAAAGTGCCTTGTACAATAAGGAGCATTTCTGAGCAAGTTCCTCTAAATCTGAAGCCACCAAATCAGATACTGTTTTCAGGTGATTTCATTTAAGTGTGGCAATTATGTCAGATGCCAATCCAGGACAAATCACCATGTCATTCAGCCATTCTGTAGTTCTATCTCTGGAATCCATTTCTACTGCCTTGCAGTGTAGAGCCCAGCATAGTCCCTTCACATCACACTGTCCAATCCTTTTCTACAGACATGTCTCCTACTACACAGCACTGGCAACCTGGATTTGATACTACCAGTCATGTGACACCGCTTCTTCCAATAAGATTTAGACTTCCGATTGGAAGAAGCGGTGTCACATGGCTGGCTTCACATCCCAGATGTTAGGGGGTCCTGGTATTCTACAATGTGCTGTTGATCCTTTGCATATGTATGCCTATATAGAGTATGTAAATATTATTTTTCTTTAAAAATCTCATCTTCTGCACAGGGAGAGCCAAAGCCCACCATGAGCCACCATAATCTAGTTTACATGTGCAAATAGACAATAGATGATTGTCACCCATTCTGATTGCGGATTGTGGCACCAGGAGACAATACTAGGTCTTCCCCAGCCTATTTACCTTGCAGGAAGTAGCAATTAGACATATTTAATATTTTCAACCAATAGCCACCGTTTTTACCCACAAAATAACCTTGCGCCTGGTTTTTGCTACCCTTGCCAGGTACCAAGCAAAGCATGTATGGGGAATATGAGTGCCTGTCCATATAACCCTCTGAGCAAAGCTGCTCCTTCCAAAATGATGTACAAATCCTATCAATTCCTGGAGGACCATGCTATGTATGAGCATGTACAGATCTCATCAGACACCCTCTACTGTCTGACTGCAACAAAAATGGAATATCAACATGCATTGCATTGGTCAATACTCAAATGTAGTTGGACTTGAAACCACCATCAGTTTGGTTGTCTCATTGTTGTCTTCCGCAAGGGCCAGAAAAATTCCTCGATTACCGGAAAATTCAAAACTTGGCTTATGATTGTCTTTTTAGTTACTTGGTGGAAAAAAAGTGGACGTGGAAGTGGAAATTAAAGCTGGTTATAAATAACTACTGTTATTATTATACAGGAATTATATAGTGCCAACAGTTAATAAGGTCTTAAAGGATAAGAACATTTTTAAAAGTAAAACAGAGGGAAGAAAAACGAATATTACAGATTCCTTCAGTCCAAATAATTGAGTCTCATATGCTGAGATAATAGAAATGTATAGGAGATACGAGAGAGATTAAAAACACTGTATTAAATGTATGACTAATTGTCTCATAATTACTGAAGTTGTACAGATGTCTAATATACAGAACAGAGAGCAACTTAGCTGTATTTTTAAGCAATAAATGTAATGACAGTATTTTTTGCTTACCAGCATTCCTATTATCACACATGTTGTATATTATTTTACAAAAATGTAATTACATTTTAAAGCAAAATGGTTTGATTAAAAGAGCTCTTAAAAGGGGACTGGCAGCATGTTTTAGCCTGTTTGGTAAGTAAGTGGGTTTTATGATTGTTTAAAAAATTCTCCCATCTAAAGAAGTTTGGGCTAAGTTTTGTCTGGCTTTTAGAGTAATCCATCCTGTGGTATGCTATTGTTCAATGAAACAGGATTTCTGATGTAACCTAAGGGACCAGGAGAGTCTAGGGCAGTACAAGCCTATTTTATGGGAATAGTTCTGCTTATACTGGTATTTAGGCTGGCAAATTGTTTTGCTGAAATCAATCCTAATTGGGAAGATGTGAAACACCTCAATACATGTCTAAACTTAAGCAATAAATCAAGGTAATCATAAAAAAGGACAAGTATAAAGAGCAGCTGATAAAATATTTGTAGCAGTAACCATTAGGTAAAGTTTCATTTTCACTAAACATAATACATTTTTATTTGTCCATTTCCACCTATAATTTTATTTGTTTAATGGGTTAACTAAGGATCAGGAATCCCGTTTGCAGCATCTATGTTTTTATCTATCTTTGCTGTTTAAAAACTGAACCTGAGCACCATTGCAGAATGCTGTTTGGATATGGGAGACGTTTTAGCGCACAGCAGGATGTACTCAAAGCCAGGGGGCCACAAGCAATATTGCCAGAGGCAAGAAATATCTGCAGGAAAAGCAACCCATGATATTGGCAGATTTTTTAGTGGCTTCATGAAAGGGTATGATTGTAACATTTTTAGTGAAAGTGCAGTTCTACATGAAATGGAAGCAGAGCTGACACTTTAACAGTTGGACACTGACAGCAAATCACCCAGCAGCGTATTATATCACCCATTAATACCATAGTATAGCACACTGTGGTATTCAATGTCACCCATACTGTGTCATTCAGCAGAGACATGGTATATCATCGAGGGGAAGTCTTCAATTCAACAGAGACATATTATCCAGTCACAAGAAATCACTTAGAAGGAGCATATTAGAATAGCTAGTTACAAATTACCACCACCTACTCATTTAAGGGTTATCAAAGGGGTTGTAAAGGTTCGTGTTTTTTTCACCTTAAAGGGGTTGTAAAGGTTCATTTTTTATTTTCTAAATAGGTTCCTTTAAGCTAGTGCATTGTTGGTTCACTAAAATTTTCCTTCGATTTCCCTTCTAAATGTTTTTTTTTCCTTTTGTTTTCTTTGTCTGAATTTCTCACTTCCTGTTCCTCCTCAGTAAGCTGTTCTGGCTGACTAACCACCACTCGGATAATGGTGGCAAATTTACTGAGGAGAAACAGGAAGTGAGAAATTCAGACAAAGAAAAAACATTTTTAGAAGGGAAATCGAAGGAAAAGGTAAGTGAACCAATAATGCAATAGCTTAAAGGAACCTATTTAGAAAATAAAAAACAAACCTTTACAACTTTAATGCATCCCAGAACAGGAGGATTGGGGCCACTCTGTGCAAAACAAACTGCAAAGTGGAGGCAAGTATGATATTTGTTTGTTATTTAAAAAAAAAAATAACTGAAAATTTACAACCACTTTAAACCCCGAACATCAGCATTTATTTTGTGGAGGAATTAAAGTGGAAGTTAAAGCGGTGGTTCACCCTAATTGTCAAGTTTTGCTGTTTAAAACCAGCAGCCATAGTACTGTATCTATCTGTTTTTTTTTTTTTTAATAGGCCTCCTTACCTTGGAATGAGGGCCTTTTGTGAGCTGTCACTCACTTTTCCCCGCGGGAGTGGGCGTGATTTCGAAAAATCCCCGATCAGCGCTATGTCTCCTGGGAGTGAGTCCTGAGAATCCCAGGAGACGCGCTGTGTTTGAAATCCCGCGGGTCACGTGACTAGTCTGGCTAGTCACAGCGGGGAGTGTCCTTTTCAGGACGCTGCCGGCCGTTGTCCTAGCAACTATGCAGTGTTGACGGCGCGGCTCGCCGTCACACTGCATAGTTGCTAGGACAACGGCCGGCAGTGTCCTGAAAAGGACACTCCCTGCTGTGACTAGTCACGTGACCCGCGAGATATCGCAGGATTTCAAACACAGCGTGTCTCCTGGGATTCTCAGGAGACACCGCATCCCGGAAGATAATACAGGGGGGATTCTCGGTGCCAGCAGTTAAGATGGCAATGTCCATCATCAATTTTTATAAAATCTACTTTTGGGGGAAATCGTCCTGGTAGCGGCTGCGACTAGGAGACTGGTGAGTACAATTTTCGTTGTACCATCAGCTTTACAAAAACGTCTTTAAAAAAAAAACGTTTCCCCGCGGAACTCCCGCTTTAACCCCCCTATTGTTTTCAGTCAAGGAAGCTGCCATTTTGGCCTCTGTTTAATCTTCAACTACCATGATGCTGCACATGTGATCAGTTATGACATCAGCCATTGGATGGTTTGAAAGTTTGGTTGAGAGCACAACCAATGTGCACTTAGTATTCCCGGAATGCTGGGAATGTAACTGTTTTTTGAAAATGTTACATCGATGGGTTTACTTCCACTTTAAGTGTTAAGGGATGGGATTTGTTAATTACAGGGCATTTACATTGTGTGATTTTTATAAACATGAGATCCACTGATTTAACTTAATAAACTACTTTACTCAGAACCCCACCTGTCTCTCCATACTGAGTTACCCCTTTACCTTATGAGTGGAGCTATTGATGTTCAATGAATACACTGGGTGTTATTTACGAAAGGCAAATCCAATAGCTCCACTCACATGTAGAAACTACAAGTGCAAAGTGCAGTCGCTGTAAATCTGAGGGGTAGATCTGAAGGAGGGGAAACTCTGCTGATTTTATTATCCAATTGTGTGCAAGTTAAAATTCATTTTTTAATTTGCGAGTCCCCCTCGGATCTACAGTGACTGCAATTCCAAGTGCACTTTTAGTGCAATTTCAAGTGCACTTTGCACTTGTAGTTTGCACTTGCACTTGCGGTCTGCATGTATCTCGACCCTGAAAGTGTTCCTGAAAGAGAACTACATAGAAGCAGTTTTCTGTGGCAACCAAGATGGGCTTGTGGTCCCTGCAGTAATGAGTATACCCCAAATGCTGAACAATGCTGACTGATGTGTCCTATGGGATGGGCTTATCATTTTGTGATAGTTTTGTGAGTGCAGTCTTTTTTCTATTTATTTTTTCAAAGCTATAGGACCTCTAACACTAGGAGCGCACCAAATGTCTTCTTTTTGTTTTACAATCAACTGGTTTACTCCCTACAATATGTAACATTGGTGCTGCTACACTAGAATTTGAGCTTTATGTACTATTCACAGGAACTTATTGGCTCTTTGCACTGTTTTGACAAGTGTAGTCTAGAAAGGAACTTCTTAAGCCCCGTACAGACGACCGAACATGTCTGCTGAAACTGGTCCGCGGACCAGTTTCAGCAGACATGTTCGGTCGTGTGTAGGCCCGAGCGGGCAGGATTCCAGCAAACATTTGCCCGCCGGGCCTTTTCCCAGCGGACAAATATTTCCGGACTTGTTTTAAAACAGCCCGCTGGAATCCTGTCCCCTTGGACATGTTCGGTCGTCTGTACAGACCTACCGTACATGTCCGAGCGCCCGGCATCCCTCGCATGCGTCGAATGACTTCGACGCATGCGTGGAAGCATTTAACTGGCAGGGCCGCCCACGTCGCCGCGTCATCATCGCGGTGACGGCGCGGACACGCCCCGCGTATTGTTTATGCGCGGATTTCTGTATGATGGTGAGTACAGCCACCATACAGAAATCCCCGGGCATACATGTACGGTGAAAACGGTCCGGCGGACCGGTTTCATCGTACATGTATGCTCGTCTGTACGCGGCATTAGTGGTAGAACAAAAACCACAAGCTTGTACGTTGCTGGACTGCTACATCACTATCTTAGTATATAACCAATTTTATTTATCTTAGTAGTAGAATGTCCAGTGCTGAAGTCCAAAGTTGCCCATTTTCCTTTTCTAACTAATCAGTGATTTAAGTCACTAAACTCTCTGATTAAATACTCAATCAATTGCTTAGATCGGTTTAAGCTACATTTTGCCCATCTGTGACATGTACTATTTTTATATGTGACTAGTTCAACATTTTTATACAAAAACATGTTTTTTATATCAACTGATCTTCTAGCCATGTGTACTCACCTCATTTAAAGTCCCAAAAAAACCTTTCTTTTCACAGATTTAGGGATGGAGACATGTGACCCAAATGTCTCATTTAAAGTCCCAAACACCCCCTTTTTAGTTTATATACAAATTTGTGTGCATTGTATGGGTGCTTCTTATTAAACTAAGATCCCTGTGATTTACACACGCCATACTGTATAAACATATAATAATGAATATCCAGAATTGTATTCAGCAAAAAACAAAATGTATCTAACATAAGATTATGTGCCTAGGAACTAAACTTAAGTTTAATATACTGTTCAAGATCTCGATGTGTTTCAGATGTAGAGTAAACTTTAATATTTGGGAGATCTTATATCTATAACTTCCAGCTGCGAAATGAAAAGATACATGCTATGTTTGGAACATTTGTCTTGATTTCACCATACGAATTGAGGCTCCGATTTATAGTATAATTTAAGGAATATTTGCAAAGATGATTTTACTGTAAATCTATTGAAATCCTAAAAAAAACTTTTTGTTTACTTCAACAACCTGTGCTTAAATTGTAAATGATGACAGAAAACTAATGTTAGACGTAAACAAATCAGTGAAAACCTCATGTCAAAACCAGAAACTTACTTATTGCAATTATAAGTTCTCTTCTTTGAGCAAAACCAATAAGACGTTCGGAGTCTCTGGATACCACAACAGGGAAACCATTATAATCGGTGTCCTTGATTAGAGTCTCCACATCTTCTACTGTCATATTGTCCTGGGTAAGAACAGAGAGTGGTGTCTCACCACGACGAGGCCGCATGACGTCCGTGGCCAGTGTCCTGTGGGTGAACTCATCCTTTACATCAAGAAATGGGTATCCATTCAAATGGATGTGTGCTTCGTAAATTCCTTCTTTTCCAAATGCATCTGCTACCCATTTACTGGTGACGGCAGCTGCCATTAGTGGTACAATGTACTCCAGACCACCCGTCAACTCAAACATGATGACAACCAAGGAAACTGTCATCCTGGTGACACCACCTATTAACGAAACAAGATAACATTTTCATTTGAGGCCTACTGTATAATATTCAATATTGTGCTTAAAACAAAATAATTTTTATCTTTTGTGAACGTTACCATTAAACAAAATACATGTTAACCCTAGAGACTAAAAAAAGTTCTGACAGATTTAAATGCTAAATGATAGGAGTGAGCAAATTTAATTAAGCAACTTCTTAAATTTCTCAGAAATAAAACTTTTACATTTTCTCATTGCTTAAAGTGGTTCTAAAGGCAGAAGGTTTTTCATCTTAATGCATTCTATGCATTAAAATAAAAAAAACCTTCAGGCTGGGTTCACACCAGGGGTCCAGTGCATCCTGGTTCATCGTTTCAGGTCCAATTTTTGCCAGAAGACGCACAGGGCTAATGTGCAAATTCGCAGCCGCAGCGGAGATATGTGAACCAGCTCCATAGAGAACCAGTCAAAATCTCCTGATATTATGAATTGGATGCGGGAAACCCTCATCAAATTCACAATGGTGTGAACCCATCCTCAATGTGCAACAGCCCCCCTCAGATTCAATAATACTTACCTGAGCTCCATCTCAATCCAGCGATGTTGCACGAGAGCCTCGACTGTCCAGGGAGGGACACAGCATCAGGCGCCATTTGCTCCCACTGCTGACAATCAAGGTCAATGAACCAATGTGGGGAGAGAGGGGGTGGGGTTTCTGAGTGCACACACAGAGCAGCTGCTCAACTCAGGTGCCCCCCATAGAAAGCTGCTTGCTATGGGGAGGAGGGAGGAGCCAGGAGCACCAGCGAGGGGCCAGTGAAGTGGAGGATCTGGGCTGCTCTGTGCAAAACCTCTGCACAGAGCAAGTAAGAATGATACGTTTGTTATTTTTAAACTAAAGTGACACTTTAAGCGAAATATGACTGAAGAAATACTCCTTTTCCTTTATTTGAAGGATGTGCTTTTTTTAGGTAGTTTAGTTTATTCATTCAGTGCTCTTTGTATTTTTGTTTTATTTTATTTTTTGTGGTTTTTGATAATTTTAGTGTTTACTGTGTATATATATAAAAGGGTGCAAACGAAAACGGCCTAAAGTTGCACTTCCGGCGCCAAAGGACTAGGTAACTCAACCCGAGTGTGTTAGAGGTGGAGATAAACAGATGTGGATAGTAAAAGCAAAGTATGCTGTGAAAAAATTATGCCAGTGATGACAGATGACAAACTATGTGAGCAGCTATTTTTTAAAAAGGTAAAAACCTTTTCCAAGTATAAAACTAGTAGAATCAATAAACGTGAACAGGTGTTCAAACTGATAAAAACAGCGCTAATATGTGGATAATCATCCAAATAAATAAATAAATAAATAAAGTGGTGAAAACCTGAAAGATACTGATGGTGTGAAGGGTGATCTATAGCTGGTATAAGTGCACCTGGCACCAGATATTGCACCAATATTGTGGATGGGTCCCAATCAATCAATGGGATGTGTGCTTACCACAAAAAAGCAAACCTTCAGATCAAACTGGTACTGTAAGGGTTAACACTCGAGCAGGGTCATATGTGGAGACAAAAAAACAGCATAATCATGGTATAATATCGTCTACACAACAGCCCATTTGCCAGGTTAAAATGACAAGTCCCCAGTGTGTGCCCGTACAGTGACTGTGAATGATAAAAGCCAATACAAACGAGTTCACCGCTTCTCACTGGCGTCCTCCCGTCCACAGGGGCCGCGCTGGTGCTGCGGATGCGATGGTAAGCTGTGTCCTGGATACGATTGGATGGCCGTGGAACGCAGTGGAACGCACGTAGACTTCCTGTGTAGCGCTGTGTAGCCACGCCCTGACGCGTTTCGTCACTTCCGACTTCAACTGAGGGCGCCCTCAGTTGAAGTCGGAAGTGACGAAACGCGTCAGGGCGTGGCTACACAGGAAGTCTACGTGCGTTCCACGGCCATCCAATCGTATCCAGGACACAGCTTACCATCGCATCCGCAGCACCAGCGCGGCCCCTGTGGACGGGAGGACGCCAGTGAGAAGCGGTGAACTCGTTTGTATTGGCTTTTATCATTCACAGTCACTGTACGGGCACACACTGGGGACTTGTCATTTTAACCTGGCAAATGGGCTGTTGTGTAGACGATATTATACCATGATTATGCTGTTTTTTTGTCTCCACATATGACCCTGCTCGAGTGTTAACCCTTACAGTACCAGTTTGATCTGAAGGTTTGCTTTTTTGTGGTAAGCACACATCCCATTGATTGATTGGGACCCATCCACAATATTGGTGCAATATCTGGTGCCAGGTGCACTTATACCAGCTATAGATCACCCTTCACACCATCAGTATCTTTCAGGTTTTCACCACTTTATTTATTTATTTATTTATTTATTTGGATGATTATCCACATATTAGCGCTGTTTTTATCAGTTTGAACACCTGTTCACGTTTATTGATTCTACTAGTTTTTTACTGTGTATATGATCATTTCAATTCACAGTTCACACAAATATGTGTGTGTACGGTTTATGTGATTGTTATTTGTGCTTACTGTGCACGTGCAACTCAGTGTACATTTTCAGCATAGCTCAGTGCTGAGATGGCAGAACTCCTGTGTGTACTGTATGTGCAGGAATTACGTCATTTTGGCTCAGTCAAATAAGATGGCTCGAAAATTCTGCACCCGCAAAAGGACCAGACAAAAATTTCAGCATTGGTGATGGAGAAAGGGTAGATACGTTTACTTCTGATTTAATTGTGATTACCCAATTTACCCAATTTTGCAAAATTACCCAATTTTGCAAAACAAAAACATTTTATGATGTTTCAGGGGAATGAAGACTATAAATGTCAATCATTCCTACTTACTGGCCATTAAGAATGGATGATACCTGCTTGGTCACCTTGTGGTCTAAACAAAGGATCCAAGAGTGCCAGCATATATGCTGACTATCTGTGGTCCAATAAAACCTGGAGGCCCCAGAATGACAGCAGTATTGAGTTAAACTCTTAAGGTGTATATGATAAAGTTTTCAGTATGACACCACACACTGAACATGGCAAATGTGACACTGTCTTCCACAACTAGCCAGAATTACCAGTGTAAGCAAAGGTCTATAATATTTGAAAACAGGATATTAAAAGTTCACAATTCTAATGTATTCAGAATGATTGCACATTATATTGTATACAAAACTTTAAGGTAGTTCATAGACTTTTCATTTTTTTATACATGGTGCTAATCCAATTTTGTCTGCAATACTTCTCCTTTGTTTAAGATACATGTAAAAAATGTTCAATCTTTCTACTGCCAGCTGGAAACACAGAATAAAATTACTTTTAATCTGGCAGTAAAGATGGCCACACAACTGTAATTTTATTGCCGAGAACAAGATTTTTTATAAACTTAAAACATCATTTCTGTTTTAGGTTTCTGGCAAATGTGATATTATAAAGTAGATGAGAAATATAATCAGCTTTGTAAATAGTAGTTATTTCCTGCAATGTTCTGTTATGCTTGTATTGGCCATTTCTTTGCTTTAGGTATAATTGAAGGCAAATCTTTTTTTCTTTTATTTTTTTTCTTTAGTTTTGAGTAGTGAGGAATTAGAACTCCTGTTAGGAAGATTTACTCTCTCTTTTTTTCCCACGTGACCATTGTTACTGAGTCTGAAAGTGAGGGAAAACTGAAAATTGAGCTGCCTTCGTAACATAACTACCGGTATACTGTTCCCAAGACAACCGTCTAAGAGACAATTTACCTTACTTGGGAGTGGTAGCCGGTTCATAAAGGGCGCAGAGGTGCAGCCCCCCAAAGTTCCCAAGGTTAGTTTGCCAAATAAGAAAGCAACTTTAACATGTTGAAAGCTGATCAGTCATATTAGCATTCTTTTTTAAATAAATCGCTCACATGTATCATATAATGTGTGTGCACTTTGCGGGGCCCAGACTAATGGGTGTCTATTAGGTCTATAAATGTGATGTGAGCCCGTGATTTCAGGCTGAGGCTCTAATTGGCTTGACTCCCACCCACTTTTGATTTTAGTGAATCAGTATTCGTCATCTTGTCACTTCCGGTTTGCGGCTTCTTGTCCCGTGGGGGCGATACTGCCAGGGGAAAGTGCTGGGCACAGTAATATGGAGGTAGCAGCTATGGATTGTATTGTCTGTGTGATCTTAGAATATATATCTCTATATCTCTGTATGTATGTTAGTGGGGACCTGAAGGGGTTTGTTTGCACCCCCCAAACAATTTTAACACCAGTCGGTAGTGCTTGGGAGAGATTTTCTCACTTCCTGTGATATCTACAGGATATACAAAGAAGCGAAATCTCTTGAATGGGACACACAAAAAACAGACAGTGGTTTAACATTCTCTATTCTATCCAGAATGGAAAAACAATATTGGCTTTAGATATACTTTAAATCTCCAAATATAAAGAAAACCTGTAGTGGGAGAAACACATCTTCACTTGTCCACCTCTCCTTCTGATGTTGTCAGTGCCTGGATATCTTACTGGTCATCCAGATTTAGTACTTTTAATGTTGCTCCAGATCACTGACTTAGAGGTCAAAGAAAGTGAGGCAATAAGAAGAAGCAAGTCAGAAATGTTAGCCTTAGTGCTGAAAATACCTAATACTGTTAAAAGTTGCACATGGGATATTTGTTTGGCATTGGTGATTGGTCATTTAATCCACCAGTGCTATTTTGGATATGTTAATCCTCCAGTGCTACGTTGAATATGTTAATCCTCCAGTGCTACGTTGGATATGTTGATCCTCCAGTGCTACGTTGAATATGTTAATCCTCCAGTGCTACATTGGATATGTTAATCCTCCAGTGCTATGGAAGTAGTTGAGAGTTTTATAGAAGTGCAGCAGGGTTTAGAACAGCGATAGTCTGCAAGTGCACTAACCCATTGCAATCAATCAGAGATTCCCTAACTGAAGTCAGGAGTGTACGAAATCCATTCTGAATAGTTGCAATGGATACTGCACTTTGCACTAAAAGTAGTGCTATGGAATATATTTATAAAGCAGTGAATGTGACATTCACCAAACATTCACTGCAGGTGTATTGAATACAGTGATTGATTTACCTGCAATGATTGTTTGGCGAATGTCACATTCACGGCTTTATAAATATGCCTCATATGAGTACTGCACTTTGCTCATATGGGTCACAGAAATTGGTTCACTTAACTGCCTTCCTGCCCAGCTGCACATACTTGTTTTTTTACTCTCCTGCAACTTCATTCAGATGTATTTGGAGAGGACAGCAGCTTAGTGAACCTTTTGCTTTGCTCTGCTTGGGTAAAGCAAACATTCATTTTTAGGTTTCGTCCTTATACTGTTGTAATAGCAAACAATAGCCTCTATTAGCCTAAAATTACTGAAAGTTTACATTTTATTTATTAGGACATTTAGCATTCACCATAAATATTTTTGAAATTAATCATTTTACAGCATGAAATTAACTAAGGTTTGATATTTCCTAGGATTTGAAAAAAATAATATTGGAACACTAATTGTAATAAGACAATTGGTACACAAGTAATAACCTATAATACTGCACCTAGACAAGCTGCGGCTCCCACCATGGCATATAGCCCTGGAGTAACACAGTCTGCTCCTGGTCTGCACCAATTCCTAAAGATGATCCAATCATGATGGTGATAAGCCAGTTGCTCCACCCCAACTCCAACTATACGGCCGGCTATGGCTCCAACTGCTATGCTTGGAATGAACAAGCCAGACGGAATCTATAAAATATGAAATCCACAGCTAATGGTGCAAGAAGATAAAATAAAAATGTACTGTGTAATACAATTTTTCAGTAGTTCTTAAAACAATTTAAGGCCTGTCCGTTTTTTAGGCGGATTCGAGCGGGTCACCCATGACTTCTATGGGCAGGCGGATATCACCCGCCTGCCATCCAATCCGACAAGATCCGCTCAAAACAGATGGATGGCGATACATTCGCCATCCGTCCAGTGGATTGGACGGGATCGGATAAAAACAGACAAGCTGTCAGTTTACATCTGATCTCCCCATAGAGAACAGGGGGGCTCTGACAGGTCCGTTTCTGCGCATTGAGCGGAGACAGACCTGTCATCCGCCTGCTCAGCGGGGATCAACAGGACGATCACCTGCTGAGCTAGCATAGTCTGTCCAACGAATCCACCCCATGTGAAAGATGCCTAAGCGCTGATAAATATCACAATTACAAGTTCATTTACATCAAATTCAGTTTTGACAAGTTTAAAAATAAGCTACCCCATCCCTATGCAAGACAGAACTGCAAGTTTTAAATACTAATAGCCAAAATCTATGAGATTTTATATGTGTTCACAACATGAGTTATGTTTTTAGGAGGAGACTAGCCAGGTTATGGAGTACAGCAATATGGAGAAGGGGACCTTTTATTCTTCTCCGGTGGCCAATGAGTCTGATAAAGAAGGACATACCTTTGAAACGCGTCAGCAAGCAGGGACCTTGGTGAGGTCCCCCCTATGCTCGAGATATCGGAGGGTCTAGGAAAGTGTTACCACATTAACTGGCCTGATGGGCATTTATACTACCTATGTTTGTGAGTAGTATCTATTTATTTTATTGACTCCTAATAAAAAATTTGCACTAGTCCAGTGCGCCCTTTTTCATACATCAACCCTTACAACCTTCACAAATGGGCCTGGAGAATATTGTTGTTAGCATAGTGTAAACGGACTGTGGGCAGGCTTTAAATATAGCTGTATAAGTAATGGATAGTAAATCATTGGGAACACTGTAGTAGTACAGCGCTGAGGCAAGGAAGAAGGAGGAATTTGGTATGAAGCTCATTATTTACAGCTGGGTACATAGCTGACTACAATAGTGGTGTGCCTTTGTGCCTAAACTTCTTTTTATGCCATGTCTTCCAGTTGGCACTGTCACTTTCTGGGATTAAAGCCCAACTCCTGCATTTTTTTTTATAAATGATTTGAGTGTGGAAAGGTTTGAAGAACTGTCATGTTTTTATTTTAGTCTGTGACCTCAAGTATAATATTTCACAGTAGGGACACTGAAGGAAGCAAAACATGTTATCAGTAATAGGGGAATGGTTAGAACCTCAGTCAGTTTAATATCATTGTCTCTGTGTTCCTAGTAAAGTGACAACTATTCCCTTATTTCTTGTCATGTTGTGACAAGCTGTCACAGCGTCAGAAAGTGAGGTGAAACAACTTGACAGACATTTTTAATCTTCCCAACAAAAAGAATACCAAGTACTATATTATAGTTATGTGACTGTGGTTTACTGTGCCCCCAAATAAAGAGGTATTGACCAGTGTCATGGAACGGAACAAAGAGTTAATTATTGAAAGTATTTATGTACCTGTGTATAGAAACACTGTAAGTGGAATTTTATTTATTTATGCTATGTGAGATGTTCCTTCTATCTGAATGTTTGTGAAATGTGCCTTGGAAGGTTTGTCAACTGGTATAGCTGGAATTTGGACCTGAACCCTGTATACCCAATCTGATATATGTCAGTACTGTATAGGTTATATATGGAAGGTGCGTGTGAGTCCAATGGGGGAGGGATCACACTAGGTTTGTTTTTTGTTCACTTGTAATGTGATGTAATTCATGGATGGAGGATACAGTTTGGGAAGAATCAGTATATTGAATCAGTGGGGTTGGGAGACTGCATGGACAATGTTTTGATCACTGGAGTATGGATATCATGTGTGGACACTATCTATTATCACTGGAATAGGGGTATGGACACAGTCTCTTTAGGCTTTGACCTTTTTTTGAACATTGTTGGTGTTCTGTGACTGTTATGCTTATGTAGCGCTTCCCCCCAGAAAGGGCCGCTGAATTTAGAAAAGGTTCTTTACCTGACAGTGCAGGGGCAGCCAGGTATACAGCAACAGTTCATTCACTCTGGCTCAGTAATCAGTCTAAGGGATGTCTTTTTAAACTTTATTGAAATTAAGCTCTGGAAGTTTCTCGACAAAGCCTGGGCTAAACAATCAATCCCACAGCCTGTGAAGCCATAACAGACCATAACAGGCCAATGCATGCAATCTAACTCCTCTGGAGTAAAGCCTAGTACATAGTTTAAAAAAAAAAGTCGGAGCCGCTGTACTAACAATCCGATTTTAGTACATGGATCTACACCGCTGAGCCATTGTGGTCTGAGAGGGTGAAAGCGCCCCGCCTTAGCCATTGGCTGAGAGCGCTGATCAGGAGCCAGTCGGCTGCTGGTCTTCCCGCATTCTTGTCCGACAGAAGCCATCATAAAGGCTGTTTTTTATTGATCCGGCCGGTGTCGCTCAGCATTTGACCTGTGTGTGCTAGGCTTAAGCCAAAAATGAAATTTCCCTAGCAACCTAACTAGGAGGGTGCTACACTGCACTGGATTTATGGTAACATTTATATGTAAATGAATAATATTGTTTATGTGGGATTTACATTATTTATGATATTTATGCATGCAATTTTGAGAGCAGTGCAGCACTAGATAAGTGAAAAGTATATATAATATTTTTTTCTTAGTTTCATTGAATTATTTTATTTATGTTCATTAAAAGAAAATGAATTGTATTTTTAAGCATAAATAGTATAAGTAGCTACATTCATCTAGACATTGGCCACCTGTGGTGCCATGTATAGAAGGAAGAAGAGGCAGTAAGGCTTTGCTATATGCATGTGTGCCAATGATCAACATCCAAACAGAAGTTGAGAATATGTTTTATTCAAGTGTTCTTGACCAAGCTGCACTGCTGCTACAATAGAGGTCAAGGATTGGGACGTGCTGTCTAGTACAGTGTGGTCTCATACAAGCTATCAAAAATTAGGTGGCGGCTGCACCGGGGTGATTTACAGAGAATAACAGTCAGAATGAAGCTGATCCTCCAAACTCATCAGCAGCATCAGGGTAGAGAGACTGTAAGGACTCATTCACACAAACAGAAAAAATGCTGCGATTTCATGCACATTGCACAAAGTTTTGTGCACATCTAAATGCAGCGCTATAGTAATCAATGGGCCCATACACATGCTACGCCTAACTGCGAAAATGTGTGCTGCGTTTAGCTGTGCAGAAAAAAGTAGGATACCTCTGCATGTGAGAGCCAGCAATCTCCCTTTGTTTTCAATGGAGCTGCCCCTCCCAGGTAATTGTGGGAACCCCCTGCTGGGGTTCTTGCATATGGTCACAGGCAGTGTGCATTTGAGGGAGCGGAGCTTCTGGTAAACTTAACATGCACTTTAACTTCAGCGTTCTTAGTTTATACTTCCTGCTCTACATCTTTTATGTAGGTTAGTGCAATGTTAGCTTTTTGGTCACCAAGTAAATAATACTACTCTATTAGGGGCTTCCCTATCTTTTTTTTAATTTGTTAATGGATTGCCACTGAGGTTCTTAAAGACACAGAGGCACTTTAATGACATAGAGGTACATAGAGGCATAGCGGTAAGAGGACCCAGGGAAGAACCTGGAAAGTATTTGCAGACCATATTCCACCCAAGGAGAAGAGGCTGACCATTGTGTAAAGTGCTTTTTGACTTTTTGTAACCAAGAGGTCAACAGGTTCTGGTGAGTGCGGTGTGTGCACTGTGGGTGCAGAGGAGGATCACTTTATTGTCAATGTTCACAAGTACACAAGTTTGGAGTGGACTATGTATTATTATTATTACGATGCACTTTATGTTGCGCATGGATTTGATTGCACATTAAAGTTAAAGGAGTGTGGTCATACATAGCTGGTAAGTGTGCTAGGAAATGTGGGTCTGTTTGTGATGCCCTATACAAGGCGGTGACCTAAATAATTCACATATATACATTACAGTGGGCTAAAACCCATTACATTTTCCCATAAGAAATAATGAAAACTCAGATGATTTGTTCCACAACCATTTTTTCATAGCTCCTTCAGTTTATAGTCCATATAAAAAGATTATAGCAATGCGATAGTTTGTGTAACCATAAGATGTCCATCCGCAAATGGAAGCCTTCACAAGGGGATTAAAAGCAAAATCCAGCAGGAGCTACAGAGTATAAAAGAGAAGAGAGGTGCCTCTATGTGTAGCAATATGTTTCTAAATGTTGTACCTTCATTAAATGTAACCATATTACTACACTTAAAGGCGCCTCTCTTCTCTTTTATACTCAGTTGTGACATGAAGCTACTTGTATATCAAGACATCGCTTGTATATTAACGCTCTCAAACCAAGTTACTCTCAAACCAAGGTTTTACTGTATATGAATGTATTTGTTTCATTGATTTCTACATGTATATGTTTTTTTTTTATGTGCACTGATGTGCAATGTTTCAGTCATGTGTGTTGGTTTGTAGATTGGTCTTCACTTAAAGGGACAGCACACTTTTTTATTTACATTGTGGTGTATTGGCTAGGTGCGTTAGAGTGTTATTCAAAATTATATGCTGCAATGTCATTTATTTTAAGATGAAGATGCATTTATTCATGCATTCAAGGTGCACTACTAGCCCTTTCCCACGTGTTTTATTTGCAAAGCACAGAAGTAAGTGTAATTAAAGCAAAACGTAATGTTCTCCTTTAATAAAAGTATAGCTACCCTTTAAGTAAAAGAACACATTAAAGGACAAATGATCTTGAATAGGTTTGCTATTATTTTTTAACTAATGTCTATAATATTCCATTGAAAATATGCTGAATTAATTCTCCACTAAAACATTTTAAGAAAAATATTATTTTAGGGTGTGTGCATCTAAAAATGCCAGATGGACAACCAGTGATTCAAAGCAAACGATATAACGGACATTCTGTGGTTAAATTAACATACTAGTACCCTATGTATGCAACTAGCTAATGTTATTAGATAGTCCTGTGTTCATTTACATATTATAATAATTTAACAAAGGACTCAGTGTAAAGTATAGACACACTTGTGGAGGACTTTGATAAAAACACATTTCACTTCACACTACACAAAACAGATCAGGTAGACCAAAACTGCTCTGCAGTGTTCAGTACTTCGCCGACAACCAGAGGATATTTATACTTGAAACTTCTATCAAAGACATACTTGTATCACAAGGGATTGTTATTTTATTAATGGTAGATATTTAAATATTTAGAAAAGTGCTCCCATGTGATTTGCTGCAGCTGAGTCTCTTGGTGGTCCTTCTTATTAAAACAAGTGGTAAATATTCATGAAACCAGGAAAGACACCTGTAACAAGTCTACAGGCTAACATAAAGGAGAACATGTTCTAGATGAGAAAAGCAGGCTGAATAATTGATCAATTTAAACCAAGAAACACATATTATAAAAGAAACATCTGAGCTAACAAGGATACAGTTTAGGATTAGGCACAGGAATAGTCATAAAATTATAGAATATTGAGAACAGACCGAGTAGTCCATCCAGCCTGCCCATTTATTCCACATAGTAATACTTCTATATAAGCATAGTTGCATGTATATCCAATACATACTGTATTTAAAGGAAATGTATAGCAGCAATTCAAAACGGCACCAGATCTGCATAATTCTCGAACATGAATTTTTGTAATTCTTTGTTATTAAAAGACCTTGAGAAACTGTACCCAGACAAAGAGAATTGCCTGGAACTCAAGGACTACCTTTTAATAATAAAATGTACAGTTTTTTCCTTTTTATTCTTCCGCTACAAATTGTAAAATGTCAGAAATGTATTAATCATTCATAGGTTCTTTTTAAAATTGAAATCCCATTTACTTTTCTGCAGGGCATAATATTTTTGGCTTCTTCTAAACAGCACTGGTAACTCGCATCAAAAATATTCTCTGCATTAAAAATATGCACACAAAATCAAAGACATTATTGATCTAAATTACTAAACTGAGGAGTCCCAATAATCAGAGATATTTCCATTTTAACTGATAAAGATGATAATAATAATAATAATAATAATAATAATAATAATAATAATTATAAAAAAAAAATATATAATAGAATAGTGGGCTTACCTTCATACCAAATGTGAATATAGTAATGATGATTTTAAACACAAGAGCTAATGCCAACTGCCACATTGCAGTGTAGACCCCTGGACCAGCTGGTCTGTCTGGAATGTCATCCACTGGTCTGGTCATGTTGATATCATTGATGTAATCACAGAGTTGAGAAGACTCCAGAGCTCTGCAGTCATTAAACAGCTCTGAGATCAGCTCACTTGTGCTCCTCCGAGTGTATGGATTTGGGTAAGCAATAATGGCTGTGATTGCAGTGACCACAATGACTTCCAGTACTGGATACTTGCCAAGGCTGGTGGTCTTGCGCCGACGGCACCAAGCAATGTTGCAACGGATGAAAAGTGTTCCCCAAAGCCCTCCAAAGACACCAAGAAGGATGAATGGAATCAGTTCCATCATGTACCATGGTGTATGATATTCCACATAGAACAGAACTAAGCGACTGTTGCCAAATGGGTTTATAGATCTCAGCGTAAAAGCAGCAACAAGGGCAGCAAAAAAAGAACGCCACAGTGTCTTTAAAGGAAAATAGTAACTGACCTAAAAAAGAAAAAAAAAGAAAATTGTTAAAATCCTATTCTTAAAAGTTTAGAGATACATTGAACATTCCCTCAGTGTTACACTGTTACTTACTGTATATGAACTTTTCTCCATTAAAAGCAGAAAAAGTTGTTTTAGATAACATGGTTTTCAGCACAAACTGGTGGACAAAAAAAGCAATCATCTTCTTAAAAAAGATTGCCACCCTCAGCTGCCGCTATACTATACAGGTGATATGCGAAAAATGTGGATATCGTGCAAAAGTTCATTTATTTCACTAATGCAACTTCAAAGGTGAAACTAATATATGACATAGACTCATTACATGCAGAGCAAGATAGTTCAAGCCGTGATTTGTCATAATTGTGATGATTATGGCTTACAGCTCATGAAAACCCCAAATCCACAATCTCAGAAAATTTGAATATTACATGCAATCAATAAAACAAGGATTGTACATAGAACAATATCGGACCTCTGAAAAGTATAAGCATGCATATGTACTTAGTACTTGGTTTGGGCATATGTACTTAGTACTTGGTTTGGGCCCCTTTTGCAGCAACTACTGCCTCAATGCGGCGTGGCATGGAAGTGATCAGCCTGTGGCACTGCTGAGGTGTTATGGAAGACCAGGATGCTTCAATAGCGGCCTTCAGCTCTTCTGCATTGTTCGGTCTCATGTCTCTCATCTTTCTCTTGGTTATGGGGTTCAGGTCAGGCGAGTTTGCTAGCCAATCAAGCACAGTAATCCCCCGGTCATTGAACCAGGTTTTTGTGCTTTTGGCAGTGTGGGCAGGTGCCAAGTCCTGCTGGAAAATGAAGTCAGCATCCCCATAGAGCTTAATGAAGCACAGTGGACCAACACCAGCAGATGACATGGCTCCCCAAATTAACACAGACTGTGGAAAATTCCCACTGGACTTCAAGCATCTTGCAGTGTGTGCCTCTCCATTCTTCCTCCATACTCTGGGTCCTTGGTTTCCAAATGAGATGCAAAATTTGCTCTCATCAGAAAAGAGGACTTTGGACCACTGAGCAACAGACCAGGTGTGTTTTTCTTTAGCCCAGGTAAGACGCTTCAGACTTTGTTTGTTGTTCAGGAGTGGCTTGACAAAAGGAATATGACATTTGAAGCCCATGTCTGGGATCCGTCTGTGTGTGGTTGCTCTTGATGCACTCCAGCCTCAGTCCACTCATTGTGAAAATCCCCAACACTTTTGAATAGCCTTTTCCTGACAATCCTCTCCAGGCTGTGGTCATCCCTGTTGCTTGTGCACATTTTTCTTCCACACTTTTCCCTTCTACATAACTTTCTATTAATGTGCTTTGATCCAGCACTTTGGGAACATCCAACTCTTTTGCAATTACCTTTTGAGGCTTTCCCTCCTTATGGAGGGTGTCAATGATGGTTTTCTGCATAACTGTCAGGTCAGCAGTCTTTGCCATGATTGTGATTCCTACTGAACCAGACTGAGAGATCATTCAAAGGCTCAGGAACCCTTTGCAGGTGTTATGGCTTAATTAGCTGATTAGAGTGGGACACTTTGAGCCTAGATTATTGCACCTTTTCACAATATTCAAATTTTCGGAGATTGTGGATTTGGGATTTTCATGAGCTGTAAGCCATAATCATTACAATTATGACAAATCACGTCTTGAACTATCTTGCTTTGCATGTAATGAGTCGATCTCATATATTAATTTCACCTTTTAAGTTGCATTTGTGAAATAAATGAACTTTTGCACAATCTTCAAATTTTTTGAGTATCACCTGTATCTCAACCAGCTTTACAGTGAGCCATGTGGTCATCTGACCTACACCACTAAGTATAGGTCATCAAATGGCAGATGAAAAAACTTGTGGAGATAAAAAAATAAACTGATTTCTGGGAGACTTTTTTTTCTAAAATTGCAGTGAGTTTTGAATAGCCACTGTGTGAATAAACTCACAATGGTCTACTAAAAACTGAGATGTCAAAGTTTAAGAGCCAGTTTTGGAATTACTTATTTTAAAATATATCTAAAGGTAAACCATTTTTCATTTTGGATAAAGTCAGGGCCATCTTTAATATTGATTGGACCCTGGGCAAACATTTTCTTGGGCCCTCCCGAATCCACTTATCAACTATTTGCGGGCAGTGTGGGCTCAAGAGAAGCTGCTTTGGGCCCCAGAACATTGAATGGGCTCAGGGCAGCTGCCCCTTTTGCCTTGCGTTAAAGACGGCCCTGGATAGAGGAAGAAATTGTAAAAGCAACTGTGAGTTTTAATTTTTTTTTTACCTATCCTAAAGAATTTAAAAAAATAAATTCCCTTAACGTCAGGTCCTGTAGATACAACAGAAAGTAAGAAGAAAACTCTCAAAAGTGATGTAAATCCCTTCTTTGACAGTGGTTACCAAAATAAGTGTCCATTGGAAGATTTCCCCTCTATTCCTGACCTGACAGCTTAACATTTTGGATGTTTCCTCACTTACAGTCCCAGCTGCAATGGTCGCAAGGTCAAAAATAAGTTGGTAACTCCTTTGCAGGGACACACTTAGCAACAACATTTTTTTAAAGGGATTCTAAACATTTTTGATTTTAGAAACACAGTCCACAATCTGTGTTGCTAAAAATATGATATCAGATTATAGATGCCACAATGTCAAACAGAAATTAAAATGCCAGCAATAAAATGTCAATGTCAAAAACATTCCATATAACTTAATTTTTTTTTTATATATATTCCGCTGTCTTTTATACAATAAGCATTAAGGTCCAAGGCCAAAGGCTTAAAGACCTTTCCTTGTACTGCATACTTGTAACTTCCTGTGCTGACAAACAGTAAGATTTAAAGTGTATTTCGACTTTTGCAGCCAAATTGGGATAACATCTACTTTATATTTGTTACATGTTCCTATTAACTTTTAACATTACATGCTCTTCCTGCTTTATAATGTTAAGGAGGGGGCTGTGGAGTAATGTTTAACATAATTCACCCTGTCTGTACTGTGCTCACAGTTCTTCATTATCAGCTGTAAAATTGTTTTGATTGATTGTCCTAATAAAGGTTTAAAAATTTAGAAACCACCTTCCTGCATTGTATGTTAATGATAGGTAGCCACACAATGAGATATTCGGACAAATGATCGTCTGTTTTGTTTTTGCATGCTAGTCTCATATTAAAAATGAAGAGTTTACTAAAGTTACAAAAATTCTCGTATGGTAGAATAAAAATTTGGAAGTGATGTAATGTGTTGTAGTATATTTGTACTGTATTTTTGAACGACAGCTGTACTAATGAAACGAAAATTTCTACGATCTGTTATCATACTGTACGTGATAAGTTTTCGTGCTTGTCCCATTAGATAATTTTGCGTCATTTGTCGTGATCGGCTCTCGAAAGCTGTGTACTAATGATCAGATTATCGTACCATTGCTTTGAAAGCTGTATTTTCTGATTGTGTGTAGGGGCCATTATGCCTAGTACACACGATCAGAAAATTGGATGAAAATTGGATGAAAAATACATTGAAGATACAATACACAAAAAAATTCTCGTACGATTTTCGTTTAATAAGTACAGTATTCAAAAAAAATCTGAAGACCAAGACCACACAGGCTCGGCAACGAAAGGAATATATTACAATACAACACAACACATTACATCACTTCCGAAGTTGCATTCTGTTCTACGAGAATTTTCATAGCTTTAGTAACCTCTTCATTTTCTATATGAGACTATATGAGACTAGCATGCAAAGAAAAACAGGCAATCATTCCTCCGATATTCTCATAATGTATATGAGGCTTAAGAGTCTCCAATAATTTTTTGAATCAGCCATGATACCTTCTCCTTAGAAAACTCTAAGGCCGCGTACACACGACCGAACATGTCTGCTGAAACTGGTGCGTCGGACCAGTTTCCGCAGACATGTTCTATCGTGTGTAGGGCCGACCGGACATTTTCCCGGCCTAGCGGACAGGTTTCCAGCGGGCAAAAGTTTCTTAGCATGCTAAGAAACTTGTCCGCTGGAAGCCTGTTCGTCGGACATGTCCGATGGTCAGTACGACTCATCGGACATGTCCGCTGGCCCGAGAAGCCGCGCATGGCGTCGAAGTGATTCGACGCATGCGTGGAAGCATTGAACTTCCGGGTTTGCGGACGTGGCGGCGTCAACGTCACCGCCATGTCACCGCGATGTCTGTCCGCAGGGATTTTGGTTTGATGGTGTGTACAACCATCAGACCGAAATCTCCGAGCGGACATGTCCGATGAAAACGGTCCGTGGACCGTTTTCATCGGACATGTTCGCTCGTCTGTACAAGGCCTAAAAGGTAAGAAATATTTTTTTAAAAATTATTATTTTAGGTGTTCTGTGTGAATGCGATCACATAGCAAACATATAGTGGAGTTTTCGCAAAATTTACTGCAAAAGTAGAATTACCCTTTAAAATGCAAACAATACTACTTCTGAGGACAAAAGCACCCTGTCATCCTAATAATCCTTGCATTGGCCACATCAGTTACCCTGATATAAGTGGCAGCATCACTATACTGCTTTTAGTGATGATCTCGGGCGTGTTCACACACTTCACGTGCAGAGCCTGCCAGGAAGTCTGCACAGCACTGCGCTTATCACTGGCAGGGAGACATTGTCCCGATGCGTGGCTGCAGAGATCGGGAAATGTCTCACTGCCTGTGATTAGCTCAGCGCAGTGCCGACTTCCTGGCATGCTCTGCACATGGAGTGTGCGAACACGCCTGAGCTCATCCCTAACTGCTTTATATCCTTATGACATCTGAGTGCTCAAAAGTAAATGTTGAGTAGAAAGATGACTAATGTGAGCAAAATCACAAGTGTTGTGCAGGTCTTCTGCATTGTTGTTCTTTGGTTTATGGCTATTGTGTGGTCAATGACTTTCCATACACCTTTGTTTCCAATCTTTACCTTCCATCTGTTATATATTTTACAGTTTACATATTTTACATCTGCTGCAGCTCTCTGTTTCATAAGTCCCTCTCATAAGATTCTAATGTCCCCACTGAGTAACCATTAGTTTACTGCTGCTCGTGATATATAGTCATTTACCTCCAATGTAGAAGTGCAGAGGTCTTCTAATTCTGCAATGCAAACAAGTGCTAGAAAACCATGATTACCAATTCACAGCTGAACAAACAGTAAACTAAATGTTTTGTTTTCTTAAATGTTTCTCAGAGGTTATTGACCGATCAGTGGTCTTTTAGTATTAGCAACATTTTACTTGGAGCTCTTTTAGTGTGTGTAATTGCTGAGTTCCTAGGAAAAGGAAAGCAACTGGTACTATTAATGTTCCAAATAAAGTGGGTAAAATATGTATTAACCTGCCTGGCGGTATTCCCGAGTCTGACTCGGGGTTAGATTTTCCTGCTGTGAGCGGTGACCCCGAGTCAGACTCGGGCTTGCCTCGCTAGATCCACAGGCATGTTTTACTTACCTTGTCCCTGGATCCAGCGATGCCACCGCGCTGTGTGAGCGAGCGGGACCTCGCTCGATTCACACAGTGCCTCTGTGTGACGCCGATCTCCGTTCCCTGCGACGTTACGACGCACGGGGACGGAGAACGGCGCCAAATTCAAAAAAGTAAACAAACACTTTACATACAGTATACTGTAATCTTATAGATTACAGTACTGTATGTAAAAAAAACACACCCCCCTTGTCCCTAGTGGTCTGTCCTGTGTCATGCATGTCATTTTATATAATAAAAACGTTTCTTTCTCCCTGCAAACTGTAGATTGTCCATAGCAACCAAAAGTGTCCCTTTATGTCAAAAATAGTTTTAGATCAGCTAAAAAACAGCGATAATAAATTATAATCACTTGCAGAATTGTGCGATAGCGATTTGTGGGGAAATTCGTCATAAAAAAAAAAAAAAAATGACAGCAACAATTCTGCAACTGAGCAAATTTCAGTGATTTTGATTTGATTACATTATTGAATAATTTTTATTATAATTATATTATTATTTGTTATAATTATTTATAATTATTTATTATATTATAATTTATAATTTTGTTTTTTTTAAAAATGTCATACCCGGGATGCCTATTAGAATCTTGTTTGGTCAGATTTAAGTGAGTTATTTCTAAAAATTACAGACCTACAATATAAAACGCCAAATTTCCTTGCAAATAATGGTACCGCTTTCAGCATGTTTTTTCTGAAAGAATCATACCGCCAGGGAGGTTAAACACGTCACCATTTTTCCAAATAAATATATTTCTAAAGGTGCTATTGACATAAAATGTTCACCACATGTCGGTAACAACCCATGCAATCCATACACAAAAATCCCCAAAAATAAGTTCAAAAATTAAGTTATGTGTAATAAAATGTAATGACACAGAGAAAAAGTATTGAACATAAAGAACGGGAAGTACAAAAAGGCATGGAAAGCCAAGGCACCAGCTGAAATCTATCAGTAACTAGAAAGCAATCCATCCCCTTGTCAGTGCAAATTAATATCAGCTGGTTCAGTCTCAACTCATGGCCTATAAAAAGGTGTCTTATTACCAAGGTGTCACACAAAAACATAATGGGTAAACATCTCATGATAGGTAAAAGCAAAGAATGCTCTCAAGACATTCTGAACCCTATTGTATAAAAACATACTGATGACATTGTTTACAGAAGGATTTCTAAACTTCTGAATGTTCCAGTGAGCACTGTTGGGGCCATAATCCAGACATAGAAAGAACATTATTTTACCATAAACGGGCCACGACTAGGGGCTCCTCACAAGGTTTCTGAAAGGGGAGTGAAAAGAATCAGGAGTATTGTCTAAGAGCCAAGGACCACTTGTGGAGAGCTTCAGAAAGACCTGGAATTAGCAGGTATGATTTTTTTTTAAGAAAACAATAGGTAATGCATTTAACCTCCATGGCCTGTATGCACGCTCACCACGCAAGACTCATTGCTGAAGGAATAATAATTAAAAGTTGAAGCTCGTTTAAAGTTTGCTGCACAACATTTCGAAAAGCCTGTAAAATACTAGGAGAATATAGTCTGATCAAAATTGAACCCTTTGGATGCCATAATACACACCATGTTTGGAGGTCAAATGACGCTGCACATCACCCCAAAAACACCCCCATACCAACAGTGAAGTTTGGAGGTGGGAACATCATGGGGTGAGGCGGTTTTTCGGCATACGGTACTGGCAAACTTCATGTTATTGAAGGAAGGGTGAATGGAAAAATGTACCAAGACATTCTTGATAAACATCTGCTGCCATCTACCAGGATGACGAATATGAAACAAGGGTGGACATTTCAGCAAGAGAATGATCCCAAACCCAAAGCCAAGGAAACGCTCAATTGGGTTCAAAGAAAGAAAATAAAGCCGCTAGAATGCCCCAGCCAATCACCTGACTTGAATCCAATAGAAAATCTCTGGAAAGAACTAAAGGTCAGAGTTCATAGAAGAGGCCCACAGAAACTTCAAGATTTGAAGACTGTTGTGCGAAAGAATGGACCAAAATCATACCTGAGCAATCCATGCGACTAGTTTCTCCATACAGGTGGCGTCTTGAAGCTGCCATTACCAACAAAGGATTTTGTACGAAATATTAAATACATTTTAGTTAGCGTGTTCAATACTTTTTCCCTGTGTCATTCCATTTTATTACACATAACTTCATTTTTGAACTTTTTTTGGTTTCTTTGTATGTTTTTATGCGTTAAGGGTTTAAACACTAGTTATTATACAGTCCAACCCAGGACCTTTTTCAACTTAGCACTGCACTTTCTTGGATTTATTCTTTTTTTTTTTGCTATTGTCATAGGTTGTGCTAGCTGCTGTTTTTTGTTAGTGGACAGTGCAGTATTTACAAAATTTCTTTGTATGTATGGACTGCATGGGTTGTTACATGTGGTGAATTTCATGGCAAAATCACCTTTAGAAATATATTTTCCTAGAAAAATGGTGACGTGTTCAATACTTATTTTACCCACTGTATATATATATACAGTACACACACACACACACACACAAACTTAGTTCTGCCTTAATAATGTTTAAATATTCAAGGCAAGCAGAAACACAATGGCTTGGAATTTTTCATTGACGTCAGCACCATCAGTTTCAATTTACAGAACAATAACAGTTAAGAGAAATGCACAGTACCTCTTCCAAACTGAAAAGAACACCGCCAATTGGAGCTCCAAAAGCAACAGAGACTCCTACTGCAGCTGCAGCCGAAAGCACCTGTGACACAAATATATCACCAGGTTAAGACAGAACTTTCATAGGGGATAATGAATTCACATTTTTCCTTTTATAAATCAACTTACTTCTCTCCTTTTTCCTTCATTTTTGCTGTACTTGGAGTACAAGCTGCAGAAAAAGTTGCCACAACAACAGGCTACATGAACTGATGGTCCTTCCTTTCCAAGACTTAAGCCAGAGGACACAACGAGAACTAATGTTACTGTTTTTATTAACAGCGTCCACTTTCCTAGGTATCCTCTTATTATGAAGCCACTCAGAATGGTCTTTATCTAGATGCAAATAAAAAGTGAAACCCATAAGAAAGAGGTTTGGATCTTTTGGCAAGTAAAAAATAAAAATGTTCAGCATTAGTATAGGCATATAGTGTACTTATATCGGTGGCAGATTTTCAGAGAGTTGGATCTTGGCACCTTTATTTCATATTTTCATATTAATGTTATTATTCAAGTTTTTGAACAAATTGCAATCATATATCACTCCTAAAGCCTTATGAGACTTCTTAGATTACCCAGACACTATAGGACTCCCTCCATGGTTAAAGAATGTGTTTCTTCTTTGATGTTAATGCAAGAATCCTGAATTCATGATATTCAAAGCTTAAAAAAATTCTCTGCTTAGGTGGGTTGGCAAAGTATTTGTAACCAGAAGAATTACTGACTAATAGGAGGAAATACAAGGAAATGCTATTATTTTGGATGGTGATTTTTCAGCCCATTACTGGCTTACCATGCCTTATTCTGCATTATTTCTGTGTGTAGGTGGCTATCTTGGTTCAAGGTAGCAGTGCCTTAGGTCTCACATGACAGATATACAGTTATGAAACACCAGGAAATTTACTCTTATATTTCATAAGGAATTTGAGCCAAAATGCAAATAATATTTCAGTGTGCTGCTCAGGCATAATTACAGGTGCAAATGTTGCCTACAACATAGCAAATCTTCACTTTTTGAATTTAAAGGGATATGAAAGGCATTTTTTAAATAACAAACATAATATACTTACCTGCTCTGTGTAGTGATTTTGCACTAGGCAGCCCCAATACTCCTCTCTTCAGCTGGCGCTCCTGGCCCCTCCCTCTTGCCAAATGCATGAAGGTAAAAAACCTTGAGCCTTTAGACCCACTTTAATGTTTTTTTGTGTGGGCTTTTGTATTTTATGTTATGTTTATTATGTTATATACAGTATGGCCCAGATTCACAGAGAGTTGGGCGCACATTACGCCGCCGTAACGCAAACGCCGTACGCCACGCCGACGCAGCGCAGAGAGGCAATCATGGAAATCAGGAAGCCAGTGCTCCCAACGCTGCATCGGCGTGGCGTAGGTTTCGAAGGCGCAGGCCGGCGTAGGTGGAAGTGGGCTTGACCCATGCAAACTCATGCAAATGAGACGTGACCCCATGCAAATGATGGTCCGAGCGCCAGACAAGTACGTTTAACGAACTGCGCATGCGCCGTGACGTGGATGCATCCCCCTGCGCATGCTCACAACCACGTTGGAACAACTGCCTAAGTTACGCCGGATCACTGCGTACGCCATGAACGTAACCTACGTCCAACCACACACACGTCCAACGTAAAATACGCCGGCTTGGCCGGCTTTTGTTCCCTGGTGCAGACCTTTGCATGTCTGCTGCTGGGTTACACCTCCGTTATGGGGCTTAACTTTACGCCGGACGTACAACATACGCGCACCTCTCGTAGCCTGCGTCGGGCGCACGCAGGTTCGTGAATCGCTGTATTTCCATCATTTGCATGTTTGAATGACTAATCAATGGGTGCGGCACCTTGCTCCCAGCCTAAATGTGCGCCCACTCTAGGCCGGCATAAGAAAGATACGTCATCGGGGT
The DNA here is from genome assembly GCF_905171775.1 of Rana temporaria. Lineage (NCBI taxonomy): Eukaryota > Metazoa > Chordata > Amphibia > Anura > Ranidae > Rana > Rana temporaria. The sequence goes on from NC_053490.1 coordinate 403,822,092, forward strand.
GTAGCCTGGTTTTAGGCGCATCTCTGTTTGTGGGTCTTGCGCACAGATACGACGGCGCACATTTGCACTTACGTCGGCGTAACTTGTTATATGTCGGCATAAGTGCTTTGTGAATATGGGCCCCAGTATGTATTTTATGAATATAATTATTTTGTAAATAAAATATCTTAAAAAAATTACTTTGATATTATTGATAAGCACTTTATGCTTATCCCTAATATTCCATATTTCCCAGTGTTGAGTTAGCTGGATCGATGGATTGATTTCAGTACAACCAACCTGCCCATAGACAAATCGAAATCTGGCTGGTACCCGCTGAGCCAGCTGAATTTTGATCTGTCTGTGGCTGGCTTAACTTCTCTTATATGCTCTATTTCAGTCTGGTAAACATACTTTGCGATAGTTGATAACATTTTGCACACTCTGCATGTGCTTCACTCCTATCGGTTACATTGTTTACAGCTATCTCTGCGGACATCTTAATACATTCTCTTATATAAAGGAAAAAAGTGAAGGGGGAGGTGTTCTACAATCCAGTACTAGGGTGACAACACTGCTTATCTACAGATATAGTAAGGAAAGATAACAAGTGAATAAATGAAATAAAACCTGAAAAAGGAAAAATGAATGCAGCCACTACATCTAAGCAGGACAGAAGGAGCATGTGCCCCTGTAGTAGCATTGATATGTGGCGAGGATGCTTGCTGGGAGCTTTGGCTGCTCCATTCTCTGGCACCTCACTGACAGGAGGTTCTGCAGCATCACTCTTGTCAGAGGCGGGTGCCTGACGAGAACATACCTCAGCCTCAGAGTGGTGCTGTTGGGGAGTGAAGGGGGACATATCACATGACCAGAGATAGGAAGAAGGAGAAGTTGCCACACTGAGAAGGTGGTCTAAACTGTGTGAGTACACAGAGGATACAAAGCCTCCCCTCTCCTCCTCAGAACCCCCCACGAGCCCTTAGCCTCCTCCCTCCCATAGAACTCTTTAGCCCCCTTCCCCCACAAACATTACACACATTTCAGAGCAGCACACTGTGTGTATCCCTATTAACTCCATCCCGTCCTCCACCCACGAGAGAAGGGGTTGTGTGCAGGTAGCTGTCTTTGCCCTGGGCACTGGATGTGCTTTCCCTTGCACTGCAAACTAAAAACTGATATGCCACAGTATAATTTGTTTTGTCATTTTGTTTAGATACATTTAAATACCCTTTGAGTCACTTACACTGAACTTGTATGGAGCCTACCAATAAGTAAAATCAGAACTATTGATCTGCTTGCTTGTTCTCTCAGGTCAATGGCTTAGATTTAGAAGGTATCAGAGTCCAAAGATCAATGTGTGAGGCCCCGTACACACGACAGAGGAACTCGACGTGCTTGGCACGTCGAGTTCCTCGTCGAGTTTTGGGATGAAGCCGCCGAGGAGCTCGGCGGGCCGCCTTCTCCTATAGAACAACGAGGACAACGAGAAAATAGAGAACATGTTCTCTATTTTCTCGTCGAGTTCCTCGGCGGCTCCATCGAGCCAAAACTGTACAGACGACAGAGATTCTCGGCAGAATCCCGGTTTTGACCGAGTTTCTCGGTGAATTCTGCCGAGAAACTCTGTCGTGTGTACGAGGCCTCAGACCAACAGCTTGTAATTTTCATAAAGAGCCCTACAATGTCAGGCTTCCTTGACATTCATTGCAGTTTATGATTAAAATTTGCTCAACCATGGAAAAGACATAAAACACTTTAAGATAAATCTATACACATCTTTTAGAATAACTTAATTATGTTCTATCCTTGAGGAAGACTAAGGTCACAAGGAGTATCATAAAATATCAGGAGTTATCATTAAGATCTTACCTCAGGAATTCCAGAGCCACAAGCATATGGAGCAAAGACTCGAACCAAAACCACCGCCAAGAAAGCAAAGAGCAGAGCCCACAAAATATAGAGGAAATAATTTAAAATATATGCGCTGGCTCCCTGAAAAACAGTGAAAATAATAATAGTTTTATTGTCAAAAGTAACCATTAAAACGGAATTACAACAGGAGACAGTAGCAGCAACAGAAAAAAAAGCATACAACAAAGACACCAAAAACACAGCAGAAAATTACAATGCTATTGATAGTTGTGCTGTATGGTCTGGTTTTGGCTGGTAATAATGAGAATAGGTAAAGGTTTTCAGACTAAAAGTGCTGAACCTCTGCAGAAATGGTTGTGTTAATATTCAAGTATTCTTAAAAACATTAAAGAATTACTAAATTACACTAAAGCCCAATTGAAATTTCAGTTAAAACCAGGTTTAATACAAAAGTTGTGCTAAAGCTAGATCAAAATAAATGGATCAAAATTCAGATGGTTCAGCAGAGACTGTCTGAATTTCGATCCATGTATGAGCAGGCTGGTTGTATATCAATATGCTGATCGACTTCTGTACAACCAGTCTGTTGGGATTTCCCCACTCGATCAGAGCTGCTGGCTATAGCCGGCAGTGCTAATCAGTGTATTATGGTGGTGGGGAAGTATTTCCACTATAAGAATACAATAGCTTAGTGGAATTCAGTCATTTTTCTTTCATTCAACCCACTGGTTAACCAAAAAAAAAAAAAAAGACTCATCTATGGCCTGCTTAACCACTTAAGGTGCTGCTACATGACCCAAGGGGTTTTTACAATTCAGCACTGTGTCGCTTTAACAGACAATTACGCGGTCGTGCGACGTGGCTCCCAAACAAAATTGGCGTCCTTTTTTCCCCACAAATAGAGCTTTCTTTTGGTGGTATTTGATCACCTTTGCAGTTTTTAGTTTTTGCGCTATAAACAAAAATAGAGTGACAATTTTGAAAAAAATGCAATATTTTTTACTTTTTGCTATAATAAATATCCCCCAAAAACATATATAACATTTTTTTTCCCTCAGTTTAGGCCAATACGTATTCTTCTACCTATTTTTGGTAAAAAAAATCGCAATAAGCGTTTATCGGTTGGTTTGCGCAAAATTTATAGCGTTTACAAAATAGGGGATAGTTTTATTGCATTTTTATTAATTATTTTTTATTTTACTACTAATGGCGGCGATCAGCGATTTTTTTCGTGACTGCGACATTATGACACATTTTTGGGACCATTGTCATTTTCACAGCAAAAAATGCATTTAAATTGCATTCTTTATTGTGAAAATGACAGTTGCAGTTTGGGAGTTTAGCCACAGGGGGCGCTGTAGGATTTAGTGTTCACTTAGTGTGTGTTTACAACTGTAGGGGGGTGTGGCTGTAGGAATGACGTCATCGATCGAGTCTCCCTATATAAGGGATCACTCGATCGATGCAGTGCCATAGTGAAGCACGGGGAAGCCGTGTTTACATACGGCTCTCCCCGTTCTTCAGCTCCGGGGAGTGGTCGCGACGGAGCGGCTATAAACAAATAGCCGCGCCGTCGTCCCGGATCGGTCCCCGAGGGAACCCGACCGCCGCATGTAGCGGGGGTGGGTCCCGATCGGACCCCCGAACCACGTCTAGGCAGGGACGTACAGGTACGCCAACGTGCCTGTACGTGCCATTCTGCCGACGTATATGTACATGCGGCGGTCGGGAAGTGGTTAAAGCAGCAGTAGATGGAGGAAATAAATAAAAACATCTGGGCCCAATGCATAGTAATGTCATAATGTGCTAGTATGCATTGCATGCGCAATTGCCGTTTGAATGGCCAAGCCATGGTGATGCGCACAGGAGCCCCATGGCCGCGGCACAGTGAGGTCACCGGATGCAGAAGAAGTGAATATCAACTACTAAATGGAGCACATTTAGACAATTTTCCCTACAGGTAAACTTTATTATAAGCTGAAAAAATTTACTACTGCTCTAAGTGTTACATTTTTTTTTCTTTGGAAGCATCCACAGCCTGAGTAGAAAAGCCTGTCCACTGACAGCATGCTGTAGAGAAGGACTGAGAAAATTGTCGGACGGACAGTGCCAATCAGAAACAAGCACTGCCACTGGAGCTGGCTGTCAGAATACAATAGGCAGTGGCAGATTCATCCATCCATGGTGTTTAGGTGTATGGCCAGCTCCAATGGGGACACAGGAAGTAAAAAAAAACAAAAGAAAATTCACAATACATTTGCCAGTCAGGCTTGCTTTGCGAGATGAGCCTGGGCCTGCAAGGTAACCCCCCGGGACAGCGCTTCTCCTAGGGGGTATATGATATGGGGAGGAGCTGCGAGAGCTGCCGAGGGACCCCAGAAGTCGGTTTTTGGGGCCACTCTGTGCAAAACAAGCTGCACAGTGGAAGTAAGTATGACATGTTTGTTATTTATTTTTATTTTTTAAAACGATCCTTTAGTATCACTTTAATATCATAAATAATAAAATGTTATTAGTGTTTTACTCCAGGAGTATATAATGAGTTTGGAAATTCTAGAGAAATGCTTAAAAAATGCATAACAATTTACCTAAACCCATAGGGGCAGATCCACGTACATCGGCGCATCTTTCCGCCGGGCGTAGCGTATCTAAGATACGCTACGCCGCCGTAACTTACTCTTTTTTTTTCGAATCCTCAAAAATTGCGCGCCGTAAGTTACGGCGGCATAGTGTATCTTTGGCGGCGTAAGGGCGCGCAATTCAAATCGATGTGATGGGGGGCGTGTTTTATGTAAATACGTCATGACCCGACGTAAACAACGTTTTTTTTTTAACGGCACATGCGCCGTCCGTGGGGGTATCCCAGTGCGCATGCTCGAAATTAAACCGGAACAAGCCAATGCTTACGACGGTGACGTCATTCTACGCAAATCCCTATTTGCGAACGACTTACGCAAACTACGTAAACAATTCAAATTTCGACGTGGGAACAACAGGCCATACTTAACATTGAGTATGCCACCATATAGCAGCTTTAACTATACGCCGGAAAAAGCCAAACGCAAACGACGTAAAAAAATGCCCCGCCCGGACGTACGTTTGTAGATCGCCGTATCTAGCTAATTTGCATACTCAATGCGGAATTCGACGGAAACACCACCTAGCGGCCAACGTAAGTATACACCTACGATCCGACGGCCTACTAAGAGGTACGCCTGTTGGATCGATCCCTCATTCCGTCGTATCTTGTTTTGTGGATACAAAACAAAGATATGACGCGGGAACTTAGAAATTACGTGGCGTATCAATAGATACGCCGGCGTAATTTCTTTGTGGATCTGCCCCATTATATTTTAGTCTACTAAAATGTACTGTAATTAATTTTTTTAACTATTTTAGTGGAGGGAAATGTAAATACAGTATTAAAATCAAGATGATTCACAGGATCAGCTTCTGTATGTAAAATACAATAACGAAACACAAAATATCAAAAGATACTGTCTCACAAACGTAGAGACCAAGCAAACATTTGACATATCAACCATATCAGTACCTGGCTACGTACATAGACTTAAGCCCCGTACACACGATTGGACATTCCGACAACAATTTTGTCGGATAATCTGACTGTCTGTATGCTCCATCGGACATTTGTTTTTGGAATTTCCAACAAGTGTTGGCTGTGCATGCTCTCAAATTGTCCAACAACAAATGTGTTCCATTTATATTTATTAAAAACTAAAATGACATTTTAGTCAAAGACTATGACTAAAACTGAACCGAAATTTTACATCAAAATTAACACAGAAGCTGGTAGATACATGAGGTAAGGCAGAAACTGGCAGAATTGCAGTTTCCATATTTACCTTCGTTTAGGTCCCTTTTAAAGGCAATACATCCAGAAGATATAATATACAATGACAGCAGCTGATTCCTCTGTCTCCTGTTATCTTTCTCAGTCATGTAGTACAGTAGCTCTGTTATCTGAGTGCCTTGACAGATTTATTACTAAATATCACTGTAACATACTTGCTGCTAAGCCAAGGTATATATTTTATCAGCTCATCTGCCAATAAAGTGTACATAATGCTAGCTAGCAGGATGCAGATCATTCCAAAGGCCTGTCAGGTTCAGTCTTCTAATGTCAGTCACTGCATCTTTCCATCTTACATTCATATACTAGAGGCATTATCACTGGGTGAAACAGCTTAATGTGAACTGAAGCTACACGTTCAGCAACAAGTACATACATTTTCATAAGTCTAATGTTTTTTTTTGTTCTTAAAATTTTGCACAAAATGTCATCAACACTTGCTGATCTATATTTTTATTGTGGTATAAAAATTAACATTAATACCTTCTAACTATTATTTTTCAGGAAATCATAAAAATGTGTACACTACTGGAAAAAACATTATTTGCAGGAAGTTGTTAAAAAGTATATGCATAACAAAAATAAAAAAGAGGCAGGGGCAGCTTCAGACAATTTTTTTTGGGGGGTGGTTCTTTGCTGGTGCTTGCGGTATAAGGCCTCGTGCACACTAGCTATAGAATGTTGCGTTTTTGCATTAGCGTTTTTTAGCAAAACTATACTCCCACGAAAGTTTATGGCTCAGAAACACTCATAAACACCAAATAGCTGCGTTTTGTAGTATTTTTCAGGGTTAGAGTGTTTTTACAACCGAAAAACTCCTCTTCAAACCTCTGTTCTGTTTATTCTTCCAGACAGAAAACGCCCCTGACTAAAAACGCTGATAAAAACTAATGTGTGTATGGACACATAGGATAACATGTTGGGAAGTTTACTGGCTGCAGAAAAAAGCTTAAAGCCCAAAACAGCAGCTGTAAAAAGGTTTGTGAGGCCTAAATGGGGTAGTTAATGTGACATTCACTTGAGGGCATGGTCAAAAAGTGGCCATGGCCAATAAAGTTAGTGTTTCTTTACGGTATATGACTTGTAGTGTGGCACCTTTACCCCTTTGTTTAGACTAAATTTGACCTGATGGTACACTGCAGAGACTGTGAGAGTAAAATAGGCTCCATTGAGGCCAGAAATTATAGTCCTCATCAAATCTCAGGGCCAGCAATGATAACCCTAGTCAATCACTTCCAGCAAGTGTCAGGGCAACAAGGCTGAAATAACCGCTTTACTGGCTTAGGATGGGCATATCATTCTGCCCTTTCTAAGCCCTCTACTTACCTGCCGAGCAGAACAAGTGTTGTCCTGCTGCACCGCTGTCACAGCCTGTGTCCTACGTAGTCATCTTTGCTCCTGAAATCATTAAGTGCCGTGTGCCCCTTCCTGGTTCACGCACCCTGGCCACGTTGTCATGCACCAGGTTTGTCCTCCTCCAGCTTATGTTAATGAGAGTGAAACATCCTGGGATATTTCATATACATATCCCAAGAGGCTTTACAGCACTAGAGATGTCATTCATGCCTAGGAAAAAATGGCAGCTGGGGGGAAGGGCAGGCGGAAAAGAAAGTAAACAAATACAGAAAAGGAAGGTTGTATAGGTGGCTTGGAGTGCAAGGATGTCCAGTACCTCCAGGTCATACTTTGTCTAAACAAAGGGGTAGAGGTGCCGACACGACAAGTCATATACCGTGAATAAACACCAACTTTATTGGCCATGGCCACTTTTTGGCCAGTCTTTCAAGTGAATGTCACATCAGCTCCCCCATTTGGGCCTTGTGAACACAGAACTGCTGTTTTTTGGCTCCATCCATCTTCCCATCAACTCTGACCAGCTTCCCTGTCCCTGCTAAAAAAGGAATTCCCACAACATGATGCTGCCACCACCATGTTTCATGGGTAGGGATGGTTTTTCCAAGGTGATGTGCAGAGTTAGTTTTCCGTCACACATAGTGTTTTGCTTTTAGGTCAAAAAGTAAAATGTGCTTCTTATCTTGGCACTTTTTCCACATGTTTGTTGTGTCCTCCACATGGCTTCATGACTAATAGTTGTCCTGTGGACAGATTCTCTCACCTGATCTGTGGATCTCTGCAGCTCTTCCAGAGTTACCATGGGCCTCTTGGCTTCTTCTCTCATTAATGCTCTCCTTGCCTGTCAGTTTAGTTGGACGGCCATGTCTTGGTAGGTATGCAGTTGTACCATGAACAGTGCTCTGTGAGATGTTTAAAGCTTGGGATATTTTTTTATAACCTAATCCTGCTTTAAACTTCTCCACAACTTTATCGCTGACCTGTCTGGTGTGTTTTTTGGCCTTCATGATGCTGTTTGTTCACTAAGGTTCTGTAACAAACCTCTAAGGCCGAGTACTCACGACCAAACATGTTCGCTGGAAATGTCCGACGGGCTGTTTCCGGCGTACAAGGCTGTTTTTTCATTTGGCCCGCTGGCTTGTACACACCAGCGGACCATATTTCTCTGCGGACCTGAACGCGTGCACGTAATCCACGTTTGACGTCACTATAAAGGGAAAGGCCAAAGTCAATGGCGACGCCCTCTGTTCCGCTTTTGCTAGTTACGGCTTTGCTCGTGTTAGTGAAGGTTTGGTTAGAGCTGATTCGCGCTTCTCGGTCTCCAGGCTTTAGCAGGTAGTATTTTCTCGTTCAGTGCGTGTGCTTGTGGGTACGTAGTTGGCATTCGGGTACAGGCGTGCAGTTCGTTCTGCTTTGCAGTTTCGTACTGTGCGTTCGTATCTGTGTGTCGTGCGTTCTTTGCAGGTACCGCTGGATTTGATTGTGCTTTCTGTTGGAGTGTGTTCTTGACTGACCAGCCGGCCGGTTTGAAGCCATGATGGAGCAGCAGCGTCAATTTTCGCGAGTTGGTGCTGTTTATGGGATGGCTGCTGGATATGTTCATTATTCCAGTACTTTGGCCAGAAACAGGGGGCGGAGGCGTTTCTGGACCAAGAATTGGTTGCGCCAGCGTGACCAGTTCTCACATATGCCTCTGCTTAGGGAAATCCAGGAGAATAATCCTAATGACTATAGGAATTTTCTCCGCATGACGGACCCCGTATTCAACAGTCTGCTGGAACTTCTGTCCCCCTATATCATGAGGCAGGACACTGTGATGCGCCAAGCCATCACGGCCGAGCAGAGGCTTATTGCCACGTTGCGGTACCTGGCGACTGGGAGGAGCCTGCAGGACCTCAAGTTCTCGACAGGCATCTCTCCGCAGGCGCTTGGGGTCATCATACCGGACACGTGTGCTGCCATGATTAAAGTTATGCACGAGGAGTATATTAAGGTAAGTTTCATCATTTTAACCTCACAATGTGTCTTTAATAATGTTGTCAACTAACATTTTTTTAAACTTCCCAGATATGCTGTGTGTTTAACTAACGTTCCCTTTTCTCACTATGCATGTTGATATCAGCTTTTACATGTTATTTTTTTTTGGCCTACCTGCATATTTGGATCTTACCCAATCTTAACCTGTCCAGCATGCTATCTTCGGGCCAAACCCCACCTTGCAACTTTATTTTTTTTTTGTTATTTTTTCGAAAAACAGTTAAAACACCCCCCACCCCCCCTTCAAAGTGTTTTTGTCCCCATCAGAGGGCTGTGGAGTCTCTTATTAATTAAGTGGGCCTATCTATTTGTGCCCCGAAATTCTCCCTTCATAATTTGAAAATGATATTTTAAAAATGTAAAGTTGCACAAGGATGCTTGTAGGATTATGTTTGCAATGTTTATGTGCCAAAGTACTAAATCTCTTTTTTTCTTTGTCCCCACAGCTACCCTCCACACCACAGGAATGGCAGTCTGTGGCTTCCCAATTTGCCGAGCGGTGAGATTTTCCTAACTGCGGTGGAGCAATAGATGGGAAACACGTCCGCATTGTGCCCCCACCCCACTCGGGGTCCTTCTATTATAACTACAAGGGTTATCATAGTATCGTGTTGATGGCGGTGGTGTCTGCACAGTATGAGTTTCTATATGTGGACGTGGGGAAGAACGGCCGGATGTCAGATGGGGGAGTGTTCTCACGGACTGATTTCTATGATCGTCTCCAAACTGGTGGTCTGGCATTGCCACCAGATGAAGATAATGTGGAAGGACTTCCGTTTGTGTTCCTAGCGGATGAGGCTTTCGGGCTTGGACCTCACCTAATGCGGCCTTTTCCCCAGAGGACCCTCACCTTAGAGAGGAAGGTGTTCAATTTTCGGTTGTCCAGGGCTCGGAGGGTAGTCGAGAATGCCTTTGGGATACTCTCCAACCGGTTCCGCCTGTTCCTGACATCGATACATTTGGCGGAATATAAATTGAACACCATTATATTTGCCTGCTGCATTTTGCACAATTTTCTACGCAGGCACTCCCAGACGTACCTAGCCCCCATGGGCTCTGAGGCAGGACTACCCTCAGAGAACATTCCTGGCCTGGACACTGGTCGCGCTGGCTTGGCCCCCCAATCTGCTCGTGAGGTACGCGACAAATATGTTGAGTACTTCATGGGTCGGGGGGCCATTGCTATGCCAGATCATATTTCTTTCTAATTCGGCCCCCCAAAGAAAGGAATATTCTCAGAACAAATAAATAATTAGACCATTGGACTTTATACAGTTGTTTGTCATTACTGCTTTTTCTCTATTTTTCTGTCTTCCAGGTTCTCTACAAAAATAGTGCACTTCTAGTGCCAAATTTACTTACTCAGATGTATTAACTAACCACATTTGCACATTATTCACTCATCTACAAACTGGGTATTCAGTCTAGAAATAAGAAGCCACTCATTTTTCAGCTTTTGATGTCATAACTAGATATTTTTATTTTAGTCATTTTTCAACAAGAAATGTGTATTTTTTGGCTGAAAACATTTTTTGGTAATTAATGTAGGAAAATATTTGCTTTTAATTATTTATTTTTTTGTCTTTATTGACAGTGATTAGCAATAATACTGATCGAAACACAATGTAATAATAATTTCCCTGAAAATATACGCCAGAATTTTTTGGCTTGTCTCCTATATATCTATCTCTAGATATATATATATATACACTTCTAAACATATATTTTTCCTACTTTTGTTCAAAATTAAAGGTATTATTTAGTTTGGTTTTCAATAACCCAGAATAATTTATATGTTTCATTTTTTTTTTGGTATTTTTGAAAATAATTTTTTTTTTTTTTGTAAAATTTTTTTATTTTTTTAGAAGACATTTATTTACATTTAGAAATGTTTGGGTATTGTTTTTCTACAAAAAATTGTTTTGCTTTGTATTTGTTTGTGTATTTTTTTTTGTAAACTTTTAACACAACAAAAAAGTTTTAGATTTTTTTAAGATAATTAGTTAACTTATTTCTTTAGGTGAGATTTCTTGTTCGTTTTGTGATCTGAAACTGTAAACATTTACAAACAAAAAAAGATCAACACCAAACCAAAATATAAAAAAAGAACAGCAGTCAGTCATGGATGGTGTGCTTTCACACTGGAACACGCCAAAATTTCTAAATGCACACATTCAGTGAAAAATCGCCAAATGTCATTGGTTAAACAGACAAATGGCCACATGTGCTATCTGACATCATGGGTGATCAATGTCTGTGTTTTGTGGGAGCAAACCCTTCTTCCTCTCAACTACTTGAGGATCGAGGAGGGGTTTGTACCCACAAAGCACAGACAATAGATAGTCTGTGATGGCAGATAGCACATATTGGCACACTGTGTGTGCATTTAGAAATTTTGGCGTATTATAAAGTAGAAAAATAAAAAATGGTTTTGTGGGCGGGGGATGTGCTTTTGTGTTTCAGTCTTTGACACGGCCCATCATGTCAATGATATTTTTGAAATTCTGTTCGATGACTAGCATCCTTTGGCGCATGTTGTCCATTTCCGTGCTGCACTCCGAAATGACATTTCGAACATTCTGCTCCATGACGACCATCCTTTCCCGCATATTGTCCATTTCCGTGCTGCACTCCATTACTTGCTGTACTATTATTGAAGCACTTGCACGTGAAAAATGTGCTACACCATCTTCATCCCCTAAAAAGAAACAAATTGGCATTCAAAATATGTAAAGAGTTTCCGGCCTATCTGCATATCTTTGGCCCTATTAATGTTGGGGTGACACTGACCTGATGGCCTGATAATTTCAACATCCACAATTTCACAATCTTCTATCACTCCTCCTTCTTCCACCACCTCAGCCTCATCCTCCACGACTCCTCCTTCTTCCACCACCTCCCCCTCATCCTCCACGACTCCTCCATCTTCTTCCAGAACTCCTTCTTTATCCATCACTACCCCTTCAAAATCACGCAATTCTGCTTCGTCCAGTTCCGCCTCATCTTCCCCGAATTCTAAATCCAGAGTTAAGTCTTCCTCCTCTCTTCCTTCCACATCCTCCTCTCTTCCTTCCACATCCTCCTCTCTTCCTTCCACATCCTCCTCTCTTCCTTCCACAGCCTCCTCCTCCTCCTCAACATGTGGAGGTGTTTGATTTTGTGGGTGTCTGGCCCTCTCTGCCTCCTCCAATTGCTGGCGTCTTCTTTCCCCTATAAGAAATACGAAAAAACAAAAGGTATACTCATCAGCACACTGATATTGGATATCATAAATCGCACACATTGCATAGACGATACATTTATGATGATTTTTGTTTGTTTATTCTTTCAGCAATCCTCCATTTTTGGCGTAGTTCTAGGCCAAGCTCTGATCCTGCCCCTTTTTTGCAAAGAAGTGACACACATGGATGTCCCCCCAAAACATTAATTCTCGTCGACCCTCCAAATAAATATCCTTTGATTGTTGAGACACAGGTGCTTTGCATTTCCAGATGTTAAAACATCAACTTTATTTGCATTTTGGAGAATGAATCTTGTTTGCCTGTCACATGCACTCAAGTAAATTTCTGTGATTTTGCTATTCAAAAATGTTTGCAAACAAAGTTTGTGGCCAGTCAGCCATGTCCAGGTGTGTTGTTCCTGGACTAACCTCGCATTTTTGCAAAACAATGTCATATTACGCGTGTTTACTATTTCACGAAATTTGGTAAAGGTTGTTATTTTACATAAACACAATACAGTATCTACACGTGTTCAAAAGTACAAGCAGGCCAAGGAGGCAGATGTCAAAAACTACATGTCAACACATTATTGCAGACATCCCCCCCCCCTTAAATAATATGGACTTACTTTTACGCAGAATTTTGAGGATCTTCTTCATGTGATGTGGCTCCCTCAATTTTAAATCGGACCAACGCTTCCGGAGTTGCTCCTTGGACCTGGTGACACCAAACATTCTCCTCATTCTCCTTGCCACCTTGTCCATTATGTGTGACTTTCTACGGTTCGGTGTTTTGTAGGGCCCACATTCACCATCATAATCCTTCCTCCTCATGATGTAAACCAACTCCACCATTTCTTCAAACGCCATATTAGTGGCTTTATATCTTTTAGGCCTGGATCGGGACGGTCCTGCCTCTGTCCCTTCACTTGCGCCATGAGAGCTCCGTGCCCGCTCGTGTGACATCGCCATCTTTCCTTCCCACAGAGATTAGGGGCGTGGAAACGAGGAAATGTCCCGTCAGGGGCGGAGATGAGGGCGGGGATTCTTGCATATGCGGAGTGTCGCGAATGCCAACAACGTATTGACGTAGGTTACACGGAGAATATTCGCGCGATTCCAGAACCTACACAGTTAACGCCATATTTACTTTTACAATTGATTAGGGGCATGGCAAAGGTGACGAGGGCGGCGTTTCATACATACGCGGAGTGGATAAAAGGCGCTTGACGTGATTACGTAGGTTACGTGTTAATTCATCGAGCGTAACAAACGAGGATTTTGAGAGAGGCAGGTAAGAAATTTAAACATGGGATCAGCAGCGGGCTATAAAATGTAGAGCCATGGGATGGGGGTTTGGTCTGTTGGTTGCACAGTTTTATTAAGCTATTATGTCTCTTGGATACCAGAATGTGATTTTAGAACCCAAATGCTTTTGTAGACATCACAAAATAGAGATGTCAAAAATGCTGTGACTCATTACCAATTATGTAGGGTGTATTCAGATCAGGCCAAGTATTGTTCTGTGTTGGTTGGACAGAGGTCATTAGGAAGTGTCTTTCATGTAATCAATGCTGAGGGGCAGGATATCTACACATGCAATAGTGCCTTGATGAATGCTGTCATTTGTAATAATTGTGTATGGTTGTAGATTTCTATTATTTCCTGCAATGGAACCAAAGGGGCGGCATGTATTAAAAAAATGTTAGCTACAACCAACCAATGGGGCCGAGCTGGCCAGCATTTTGTAAACAAGAGACACTGTGTTTGTATTTCTATATAGGTACTACTTTTTAAACAACATATTCTATCAATGTAAATGCTGAGCCTTTTTTAAATCGTGTTTTTGGTTTCTTGTTATTTTTGTAATCTAGACTAAAATTCTAACAATCAACATTTACCAATGGATCTCCTGCAGACCCAAGACATTATCCAGCACTTGCTGGATAAATTTAGGGAAATGCCCATCCTGTGGGATTCAAAGCAGCCCACCTACCATAACAAGGACGTACGAGCGGCAGCACTTGAACAGCTAGCAGCATACATGAGAACATGGGTGCCAGAATGCAGTGCCAACATGGTGAAGGATAAACTTGCCAACCTCAGGGGCACATATAGGAGAGCATACAAAGCTCACCAAAAGCAGCTAAGATCTGGAGCAGCAGCAAGACCACCAAAGGAACCCAAGCTGTGGTATTACAGCCAGATGTCTTTTTTGCGGGATCAACTGGAAGGCAGGCCATCTATGTCAAGTCTGAATCCCAACCTTCCCTCCACGCTACCTTCCAGCGGGACTTCCCCAGATCACCACAGCCCTGCAGAGTCGGATGAAGAGGGCCTGGCTGACAGAGAGGCAGATCTGCGCCTCTACGATGATGAGGTATAGTAGTTTCATAACTATTTAGGGAATAATATTAATTATTGTTTGATTCTTGACTTGATATTGGTTAATAAAATACAAGCTGGGAAGCAAAAATGAAAAGTCGTGGGCAAACAAATAGGTGTCAGGGATGACAACTGCAGGGGTCAGAGGGTGAGTCTGTTTTCAAGTTTAAATTAACGGCAAAAAAGAAGATTCAAGCATGAAAATGTGAGTGATTATATTTAGAAATATATTACAACATGTCCCTTTTTTTACACAGGAAGAAGAGACCAGCCAGGAGGTGGCAGATCCTCTCCTCACTGACAGCCAGGCCGAAGGGGTCAGTGGCAGCCAGGAGGAGGCCGGGCCCAGTGGCGTTCAGCAGCTCCCCAGGACAACTAGCACCAGCCAGGCTCCTCCCCTTTATATTAGGCCACCAGGCCGTAAGAAGAAATTGGGGGCAGTGGAGGAAGCCAGCCTCCAAATGATTAAGGAGGCGAGTGCCATCATGAGGGCCCCCCTCAACCCCACTGAGGCCTACAGTGCCTCCGTGGCACATGATCTGAATAAAGGCACGGAGGAGCAGAGGCAATTGGCCAAGGGCATCATCAACCAGGCCCTTTGGTGGATGCAGAGGGAGCTGCTGACCCCAGACACTGGGCTATGTGACCCGGCCCGGCTTGCTGAACATCATACTCCTGCTGCCACATCATCCCCACCTGCAAGGGCCCAGGGAAGACCCGCTGTAAGGCAGCCTGGAAGGAAGGTTGCAAGGAAGAGGAGACGTTGATGCCCTGCCTTCCATTTGATCCCCCACAAATGGCATATTGTTTGGACTACCACAGCTTGGGTTCCTTTGGTGTTATGTGCTGCTGCTTCAGATTTTAGTTTGTGTGCCTCCTGAGGTTGGCTAGTTTAGCCTTCACCATGTTTGACAATGCAAGTTTGCATGTATTTTGCTAGCTGTTCAAGTGCTGCCATTCAGTTTTTGTTCCTTTTTATCATTTGCGAAAATAAAAGCCTTTTTGTTGAATTTAAAAACGTGCCTATTGTTTGGAATACTGTGGGTATTATTTTAGGCATCAAACATTAAAATATTCACTAACTCATGTGGGGGGGGGGGGGGGCATTTGGTGTGCCAACATGGTAGACAATTTAAACAACCTTCAAAATAATCCAGTTAAATATACAAACAAAAGCAAAATCCTAACAATTTGCTATTAAAAAATTCTAAATGGTGACATAACTATAAACACATAAATAAAGTGGGAAAGATAAACATTAAACATTAAAAGCAAAAAATTATACATGTGGAGGACCACTAAAAATATGATACGTCGGGCCAATAAAAGATTGCTAAAATCTTACTACATCACAGCTAACAAATGTCACTTTTCAGTATGGAACAACTCAGTTGAAATAACATGAGCTAAATAACTGATTATTTATAGCAAGAGAAGAATGAATAAAACGACGGCATCAAGTGTTGTTTATTGTGTGGTTTGCTTCAGTGTTCTATTGCTAGAATTAATCTTTCTATTGACGAATGTGCCATATCCCAAACAAACGTGAGTTTTACCTGAACGAGCGCTCCCGTGGCCTCATTTAGTCTGAGCATGCGCGGGGTTTTTGTACGTTGGTTTTGTGTACTCACCACCAAACATGTCCGTCCGGACAGGATTTGAACGGACGGTTTTAAAACAAGTTTGGAAATAAATGTCTGCTGAATAACGGCCCGGCGGGCAAATGTACGGTGAAATTCTGTACGCTCGTAACTACACATGACCAAACATGTCTGCTGAAACTGGTCCGCGGGCCAGTTTCAGCAGACATGTTTGGTCGTGTGTACGGGGCCTAAGGGGTTCACAGAACAGCTGTATTTATACTGAGATAAAATTACACACAGATGGACTCTATTTACTAATTAGGTGACTTCTGAAGGTAATTGGTTTCACTAGATAGTTAGTTAGGGGTATCAGAGTAAAGGGGGGCTGAATACAAATGCACGCCACACTTTTCACATATTTATTTGGAAACAATTTTGAAAAACAATTATCATTTTCCTTCCAATTCACAATTATGTGCCACTTTGTGTTGGTCTATCACATAAAATCCCATTAAAATACATTTAAGTTTTTGGTTGTAAACATTTCCAGGGGTATGAATACTTTTTCAAGGCATTGTACATGAAGCTTAATCAGGAATTTCTATCCAACACTGAAGAGTTTAGCCCTGGAAATGTACTGACTGCTGGAGAATGTATGTTGTCCAAGATTCTGTGGTAAATTAAATTATGTTGCTCCCTGTGAAATAATTACTGCCAAATAATTCCTCTGTACAGGCAATTGCAAATTAATCTACAGTAAAAAATTAAAAAAAATAAGATCTCTAGAAAGTTATTATGTGAACCATTTGGCAATCGAAAAGGAAGGGAATGTTAACTACATCTGGCGATCTATTAGGAAAACCATTTCTTTACCTCTGCCTGACTGATCAGTAGTTCAGACCATTTCTGCCATTGAGGACATTTATCCCGGTCTTCAAACGTGGCATCGTTTGAATTCCAGCAGCACTGTTCGTGGCTATACCAAAAGTCATTTAGACAAATCCCCTCTTTCAGATCAGTCATCCAGTCCACAGCTAAGTCAATAACACCTGCCAAGGTACCTAAAGACAAAACAGAATGAGATTTAGAATCTTTTTTTATGTTTCAAAAATATCATCTTGTGAATGACATACATGACATGTTTGGAATCCATGAATCACTTGTTTTTATTTATTACATATGTAGGCAGACATAGGTAGATTCAGGTAGAGTTAGGCCGACTTATCAGTAGATAAGTCAACCTAACTCAGAATCTACGCCGACTTATGTTTAAGCGTATGCTCAAACAGACATACGCTTAAACATATCTAAGATACAACGGCTTGCGCCATCCTATCTTAGATTGCAATATTTTGGATGGCCGCTAGGTGGCGCTTCCATTGCGGTCGGTGTAGAATATGTAAATGAGGACATACGCCATTCACGAACGTACGCCCGGCGCAGTACTTTTACGCAGTTTACGTAAGAGATAGGCCGCGTAAAGTTAGAGCTAGGCCCTAGTGGAATAGTAATGTCAAGTATGGCCGCCGTTCCCCTCGTCGAAATTCGAATTTTTTACGTTGTTTGCGTAAGTCGTCCGTGAATCGGGATTTACGTCGTTTACGTCCACGTCAAAATCAATAGGCCCGTGCGGCGTACTTAGCCGCAATGCACACTGGGAAATGTAGGCGCATGCGCAGTAACAAAAAAACTTCAAAAAACGTAAGGTCAAGCCTTATTACTATAAAACACGCCCCCCTAACACAGATTTGAATTCGGCGCCCTTATGCCCGCCCGCTTTAGGCTACACCGCCGTATATTAGCAGGCAAGTACATTGAGAATCATTACTTGCCTAGCTAACTTACGGCGGCGTAGCCTAAACACGCTAAGCTACGCCGCCATAACTTTATTCCATTCTACCTGAATCTACCTAGTAGAGTTTTGTGCTGCCCCAGTTATGCCTCGTACACACTATCGGAATTTCCGATGAAAAAAGTCAGACCGACTTTTTCCATCGGAAATTCCCGACCGTGTGTATGCCCATCAGAGTTTTTCCATCGGATATTCCGATGAATTCCATCGGAGTTTAGATAGAGAACATGTTCTCTTTTACTCCGATGGAATTCCGTCGGAATTCCGATATGAGTTTGGTCGGACAAAGGTCTGATCGTGTGTATGGGGCTTTAGTGTTAACTATGCTTCCTGTTTTTTTCTTGGCAGGCTTTCTTGGGTCTGACCAAGTGGTCCTGTGCTGTGTAAAATCTGATTTGGGTATTGAAAGTCTACAGTTGCTGCTCTTACTGTTGCCAGACTCTGTTTTATTGGCCTGCTGAATATGCAGAGTCCAGAGTGACAACTAATGCACATCTGCCCTAAGGATCCTTCTAAAGCTTGGTGGAACTGCTGCAGATGGCAATCCTGGATACTGCCATCATGGACTCTTTCTTGTCAAGGTATGCTGGGGAAGCCACAAGCCTGAGTTAGGGAACTAGGGATGTTAGAACAAGACTGTTGCTAATGTTATTTGGAATGACCAGGTTTTCCAGTAAAGCTTTTGAAACTTTTTCTTTGCCTGGTCTAAAGTTACTCAAGGGGTGTAATGCAAGTAACCGGCTCATATAGTCTACAGTTTGGATCAGCTAAGCACATTGGGGTATGACAATAATGGTACAAGTGTTAATACAGTGTGAAGTTACAAGAGGTTACCAATGGTAACAAAGTTCTCTCCAGCAGCCTGTTGTAAGCATGTGACAGGTGGGGTAGCCTCTTGCAGGAGGAGTTGTTGTCAACACTCTCTAAGTGAAGTGCACGCATGGAGTCAATGCTAGGTGCATGGCGGGGCTCCATGCCGGTGCTGAGAGTGAGGTATTGGTGATTGTTGTCAGCACTCTCTCTGTGAAGTGCATGTATGGAATCAGCGTTAGGTGCATGGCGGGGCTCAATACCATTGCTGAGAGTGAGGTAGTGGTGATATGCTGAACAGGTGGAGAGAGCTTTGCGTGTACTTCCTAAATGCATCAATGACTGTAGTGGTGTATAATTACATCAAGAGCGTTAACTAGAGTTCAGTCATTTGTTCAAGGCAACCCATGTGTAAGGCAGTGACCCTAACCAAAGTGCCTAGCCTAGCCCAGAAGAATCCACCCTGGGGTAGGCCTCTGATGTGATCATAAGCTAGAACAGGAGACATTCTCATGTCTACAGTAGGCTTGGTGACCCCAGTGGCCAGCCATCGTCTAAGTCAGGGGTCTCCAAAACTGTGGCCCGAGGGCCAGATGTGGCCCTTTGATAGCATTTATCCGGCCCTTGGGGCACATTTCCTTCCACTGATATGAGCACTATTCCTACAACTTACAGCAACAATGGGGCACTATATCTTCCACCGATACCAATAATGGGATACTATTCCTTACTAATAGGGGGAATACTCCTTCTCCTATTGACCACCAACCCTGAGGCCATATTTATTCTCACTGATGCTGGGCCCAGGACATGTTCTGCCCCTGCTGACAACAATCCAGCCCTCCTAAAGTCTGAAGGACAATAAAGTGGCCCATTGTTTGAAAAGTTTATTTATTTATTTTAAAAAGGGGGATGCCATCCAGGGCCCTGGGGACCACCAGGCCCGTTAAGCCCTGTATACACGATTGGATATCTGATGGAATCTAATCCGATGGATTTTTTCGTCGGATATCCGATGAAGCTAACTTTCATCAGTCTTGCCTACACACCATCAGTCAAAAATCCGTCCGTGCCAAAACGCGGTGACGTAAAACACTACGACGAGCCGAAAAAAATGAAGTTCAATGCTTCGACTTGATTCTGAGCATGCGTGTATTTTTATCTGATGGAGTTCCACACAGACGATCGGATTTTTCTATCGTTTTTTTATCCATAGGAAAAATTTAAAACATGTTCTATTTTTAACCGATTGCGTGTACACGGCTTTAGAAGTCGGGGGGGGGGGGGGCTTTTGGGGCTGACGAAAAAAATAAAAATAAAACAAATACATTTAAAAAAAGGGGGATGCCATCTGGGCGCCTGGGGACCACGGGCCCCTTAGAGGTCGGGGGGGCTTTAAGGGCTGAAGAAAAAATAGGGGGATGCCATCCGGGCCCCTGGGGACCACCGAGCCCCTTAGAGGTCGGGGGGCTTTGGGGGCTAAAGAAAAACAATTATTTAAAAAAAAATGATATATATATATATATATAAATAAAATTTGGATGCCACCCGGGCCCCTGGGGGCCACCGGGCCCCTTACAGGTGTACTGCCTGTACCCCCCTGATGGCAGCCCTGGTGTGAACCCAGCATTAGGGTTTGGGGAACAGCATAATTATGTATAGTAATCCACAATGCACACTGCTTTGTGTGTAAACAGGATGTGAAAAATAAGCAGTGCCAGTGTTAGATTGACTATTAAACTGAGGACGCTTTATAAGTACTAAATAAAGTACTGTAATAAATAAATAAATCTTGCAAAACCCAATCATAAACATGCCCTTGGGCCATATGGGACACAGATAAATGGATTATGATTAATTTTCAATCTTTTAGACCATGGGTCTATAAACAGTCATGTCTGTGAATGTCAAAGTTTTACAAAGCCTCATGGGATGTGTAGTTCCGCAACAGCTGGAGGGCCGTAGTTTGAGGATCCCTGTTTTAGACTATCGACTTGGAAAATATCAGCTTCAGCATATCAACCCAAAACGAAAAAATAAATATTATTTGTGCTCCAGCGATGGATTCTTACAACTTTAGTTTTGCATTCAAATACTATTTATCAGTTCATTAAACTAACTAATTGGCCAACAATCATTACTTTCAGCAATGCAACCGATGCTCATTGAATTGAGCATATAGGCCAGCCCTTCTCAACCAGGGGTCATCTACAGGTTGCTAGAGGGTCATAAAGCACTGAGCAATTTCTGCCTCACCAGGTGGTCCTTCTCCAACTGTCCAGAAATGTAGATGGGTTGTTTTCACCGATCAACAATATAGGGTGCCAATTCTCTATTAACCACCAATGCAGGTGAACCCTACAATATTTACTCTCTGCACTTCTTTTCTGGACATTATTTCAATATTTTGGATAGCGTAAGGGAGGGTTATTTTTTTTTTTTTCTATCTTTGCCCCATTGAGAAGATTTACCTTCACTTCCTTTCCCATAGCCAAAACAGAAAGTGAAAGGAAATCCCTGAAAATTAAGGGAATCTCTTGGGGACCACCAGAACTAGTGTGTCAATTGGACGATTTCTCCTGTATTACTTTTCTGGGGGGACAACCCTAAATTTGGGATTTTTCTTTTACGTTCACTTTCAATGATAATGGTAAACAGAACAAATAGAGAGAGTAAATATCCCTAATGAGGGGAACAGATAGCGATAAAACCTGACAGGTGTTCTAATTCCTTTTCCACTTCATCCATAACGAATAAAAAGGTTTTGGCTTTAGTTATACTTTAATACCAAAAATAATTTTGTTGTACAGAGCAGCCCTGAGTGTCAAATACACAAACCAAACCACATCTTTTGCTCTTTTATTTAATCTTATACCTCAACGTAATGTCCGCGCTAATATACCCTGAGCTGTAGATAAATCAGTTAACAACAGAGATTCATTGAGACCTAAAAGTTATATCAAGGGTTCCTCCGTGTTAGAAATAGTGAGAAAGAATGCCCTAGACATTATTGAAGACAGTGAAATGTGTTGTTTGTGCTATAAATAGGAGAAACAGTGACATCTAGAGGCAGTTTATGTTAATGTTATTGTTCAGAATTGAATTGCTTATATATACAGTGTGGGCCAGATCCACAAACGAATTACGCCGGCGTATCTATGGATACGCCACGTAATTTTTAAAATGCCCCGTCGTATCTTTGTTTTGTATCCACAAAACAAGATACGACTGAATCTGGGCTCGATCCGACTGGCGTACGTCTTAGTACGCCATCGGATCGTAGGTGCATATTTACGCTGGCCGCTAGGTGGCGTTTCCGTTGAATTCCGCGTCGAGTATGCAAATTAGCTAGATATGGCGATCCACGAACGTACGTCCGGCCGGCGTATTTTTTTATGTCGTTTCCGTTAGGCTTTTTTCGGCGTATAGTTACCCCTGCTATATGAGGCGTACTCAATGTTAAGTATGGCCGTCTTTCCCGTGTCAAATTTTGAATTTTTTTACGTCGTTTGCGTAAGACGTACGCGAATACAGCTTTGCGTAGAATGACGTTCACGTCGTAAGCATTGGCTTGTTGCGGGTTAATTTCGAGCATGCGCACTGGGATACCCCCACGGACGGCGCATGCGCAGTTAAAAAAAACGTCATTTACGTCAGGTCAAGACGTATTAACATAAAACACGCCCCCATCACATACATTTGAATTGCGCGCCCTTTACGCCGCAAAAGTTACACTACGCCGCCGTAACTTACAGCGGAAATTCTTTCAGGATACAAAAAAAATAAAAAAAGCCTTCATTTAATACATATTATATGCTACAATATTCATTAAACTGTTCTCAAAAGACATATTATATTTAGCCTTTAAGTAAATATATAGCACTATTCTGCCACTATACATATTCCTTCAACCAGAATTATACTATAATAGATAAAGATATCATCCATAATAGACAAAGACATCATCACACATGTGCCATGAGATCATCCCACTCAGTGTTAACATGTGTCTCTACCTGGAGCTATGCAGCTTTGCTTTGGAGATGTATGAGTAGATGGTTGTGCTGGAAGGGAATTATAAGGGGTTGAGGGTTGTGGAAGTATAGTCCCAGTGAAAGGTATAGTACATAAATACATGTTGCTTGCAGTAATGGGTACTGGATGTAGGGGGGTGCTGTGTGATGCAGGGAACCCTGGTTAATTTCTTGCAGAAGTGCCCAGGAGTGTAATGCCCCGTACACACGATCGGAAATTCCGACAGCAAAAGTCTGATGTGAGCCTTTGAACGGGAAATTCCGACCATTAGTATGTTCCATCTGACTTTTGCTGTCGGAATTTCCACCAAAAAAAGATTGAGAGATGGTTCTCAAATTTTCCGATGGAAAAAATTCCGATCGTCTGCAGCAATTCCAACGTGCAAAATTCTGACGCATGCTCAGAAACAATTTGACGAATGCTTGGAAGCATTGAGCTTAATTTTTCTCGGCTCATCGTAGTGTTGTACATCACCGCGTTCTTGACGGTCGAAAGTTCAGAGAACTTTTGTGTGACCGTGTGTATGCAAGCCAAGCTTGAGCGGAATTCCGTTGGAAAAATCCATCCAAGGTCTTTCCGACGGAAAATCTGTTTGTGTGTTATTCTGCTCTATGAACTCCATCTGTATCTCCAAGTAGTGAGATGCAATACAATGAACATTGACCTTACCTGCTAAGAGTCCAATTTTGAGCATGACAACCCATCCTGACCAAGCATCTAGAAGTCCTTTGATGAATTCCCATACAGACTCCTTGCTTTTGTGTGTGATCTAAAAAAAAGTAATTATTATTATTATTAATAAACAAAACAGGGAAAATACAATCCTGTTATTACTCAAATTTCTACCAACAAACTGAAGCCAATCAAACTTACTGATCTTTTGGAACCCATTTCCCCAACAGTTGCCACCATTTCCCCAAGATAAGGCCAACACTAGGTGTTTCTCCTAAATACATAAGATGAGGTATCTATACCTTGTTTTGTGGCTTACCGGTCCTTAGATGTGGTGGCTGTATTGGTTTTCTTTTTTCCATGCCTTTTTCTTCTTCATTTTCACCTGGTGATCCTGACAAAAACACACTTCTAGTCCTGGAGTGACAAGACTCACTAACTGTACAGTATATATGGGGGAGCAGCGTTGTCACCCTAGGACTTAGGCTCGTACATACAACCGTTTTCCTCGACAGAATCCATCAAACTTGGTGGCAGAGCTTTTTTGCCGAGGAAAACGGTTGTGTATATGTTTTTCATCGAGAAAACTGTCGAGGAACTCGATGAGAAAAAAAGAGAACAAGTTCTCGTTTTCCTCGTCGGGTTCCTCGTCGGGCTGGTTTTCGACGAGAAACACGTTCGTGTGTATGCTTAGAAACCCGCACATGCTCAGAAGGGTGGCGCCAGTGGAATCAAACTTCCCCTTTATAGTGCCTTCGTACGTGTTTTACATCACTGCGTTTGAGAACAACGAGATTTGGTCTTGACCGTGTGTATGCAAAGAAAGCTTGTCAAGTTTCTCGACAAGCCTAACAAGGAACTCGTCAAGGAAAACGATGTTTCATTTACGACGAGTTCCTCGGTCATGTGTACGAGGCCTAACAGTGTGAGAACACCTCCTCCTCCTCTCGTCATCTCAGTATCACAGGAGGTGGTGTTTTGTAGTTCACAGAGAGAACTGGGAAGGACAGATAACACTGGCAGAACCAAAAGGTTTTTTTTTTTCTCTCTTATCAAAAAGATAAATAGCAAAACACTTTTTACCACACCTAGGCCAATAAGAAAAATTCAAGTGTTGCTAAACCCACGTCCCTGCATTCACTATATCTGGTCTCCCACAGCACATAAAACATGGAAATGCAATTATTTTAATAACTATAAACTGCTAAATACCTTTTCTCAACAGTAGTTGGAGCAGTCTTGTGACTTCTAGCAATGTCCAGCCAAGCACTGATTAAAGATTTTAGGAGGAGTTTTCTGACTGCCCTATGAGACTGCAAGGCCCCTGACTCTCTGTCTTTTACCCGTGGGGTGGTTCCCTTCACTTCATCACTTGCACAGATCTGCATGGTTTGAAGTCGTCACCATATTTTGAACTTTGTCAACACCGAAGTTTGATCACTCTAAGGACAGATAGTCTTTGCGTTTTTGCACCTGTTTTGAATTTCCTGCATATAGACTTTCATAGTGTGCTTATGGGGACATTTCTATTTACATTGTTCACTATCAATATTTGAGCACTTTATCAAGTTTTTACATATTTATTCATTTCTCACGTATTTATTTATTAATTCATTTATATATTTTGATTAGCGCTACACTTTTTTTGTTTCCACATTGTTGCAATTTGTCTACTTGGTGTGTCAGCAGCTTACCCTTAACCACTTGCCGACTGCGCTATAGACAAAAGACGTCTACAGCGCGGTTGAGTTACTCTGGGAAGACGTCCCTGGGACGTCCTCCCAGAATCCTGCTCCCCTCATTTGAGATCTACCCCTCAGATTAACAGCGACTGTACTTCCAAGTGCACTGTCAGTGCAATTTCAAGTGCACTTATAGTGCAAAGTGGATTTGCCTTTCATAAATAACCCCCATTATCACAGTAGACTTCTTATCCCAACCTATGTCTAATGCCTCGTACACACGATCGGTTTTCCAGACGAGAAACTGCCATGTTTTAGATTGGTCGGGAAAACCGGTCGTGTGTATACTCCATAGCAGTTTTCCCAATGAGAAAACTGCCCGCAGTGGAACCTGCTCTATTTTTTCCCATCGTGTTTCCCGTCAGTCTTTTTCTTGTCGCGAAAACCGCTTGTGTGTATGCTTTTCTGAGGTAAAATCAAGTATAATCAAGTATAAGGCCCCGTACACACGACCGAGTTTCTTGGCAGAATTCAGCCAGAGACTCGGTCGGAGCTGGATTCTGGCGAGAAACTCGGTCGTGTGTACACTTTTCAGCGAGGAAGCTGACGAGGAACTCGTCGGGCCGAAAAGAGAACATGTCTCTATTTTCTCGTTAGTCAATGGGAAAAGTCGGCCCGCCAAGTTCCTCGGCGGCTTCCACACTGAACTCGACGAGGAACTCGATGTGTTTGGCACGTCGAGTTCCTCGGTCGTGTGTACGGGGCCTGAGATGGGAGCGCTCGTTCTGGTAAAACTAGCATTCGTAATGGAGATATCACATTCGTCACTATGTAACGGACTGAAAAGCACGAAGACTGAAAAGCGCGAATCGTCTCTCACCAAACTTTTACTAACACAAAATCAGCAAAAGCAGCCCAAAGGGTGGTGCCATTTGAATGGAACGTCCCCTTTATAGTGCCGTTGTACGTGTTGGACGTCACCGCGCTTTGGTCGAGCGTTTTTTTGACTGAACGTGTGTATGCAAAGCAGGCTTGAGAGAAATCACATCGGGAAAAACGTTGGGTTTTGGCATGTCAGGAAAACCAGTCGTGTGTACAGGGCATAAGACTGGGTTCCAATAAGGTGATTACACAAATGCATCTTAAATTGTCTAGGGTCCACCTAAAGGGCACATTTTCTTAAGCTCAACATTACAATCAATTCCATTATCAACTGGTCATTTTCTTTTACTATGATTCTTCTGTCTAATTTGATTGCTCTTGTAATGGTGTAGCATGATTATCAGTTTTCAGTGCAGAGCCATACAGTCAGATATGAAGAATTGGTTCTCTTACTTTTCTATGCCTGTCTGTGTCCCGTGACTTCTCCCTTAACCAGTCAATAGTATGGAAGTCCTCATATGTCCCAACATCTGGAACTGGCTCATCAAGGAAGTCCATCAGGTTGCTGGAACCATTTATCTCTCCAGTATTAACCATATTGGCTTCTACAATCAAAAAGCATTTACATTATTAAACCGGTTTATATAAACAATGCATTCTTCAGATTGTGCTGTACTGTCAGTGTATATATAACAAGGTATTATTTTGTTAATATATAGCTTTTGATCTTTAATTAATTGCATACAATCTAGCCTATAAACATTTTGTTGATTCATTGAAAACTTAAGACTAAGGAAAAAAAAGTTATATTGGCACTGCAGTAATTAGCATCAGATGTTATCTCAGATACGTAATGTTAAATAAGTGCAATAAGTTATTTTTATCCTCCAGACCTCCAGTTTAACCTTAAACGCATGCCTGGCTCTGTGATGCAGCAGCATTACTTTATGTGACATTACAGCAGATTTGGGCACATTTATACCTGTGTCTGCGTTCTTCTACAGGATGGTTAGGCTGCCTAGGAGTCAAACAAGCTACAGATGTCATAGTACTGCCATTCCTTACAGCAACTGAGGCCAGTCAACAGAACAGTGGCACGATAAGCAGAGGCATGCGTAATACAACATAATACTTGCTATGCAATAAATGAGAATAAAAAAGGTAAAGAAAAGGGAGCCGAAAATTTTTGTATATGTTTTCATTCTTTTTTATTATGAACTATTACTCATAAATATTTGATATTTATGATTTCAAGCAAGTATGTGTAACTCCATGTTTCTTTTCTCTGTTTTTTCAGATTAACATACCATAAAATCTGTCTCTTGAAGTTTATTAAGTAACACAGGATTTAGTTATTCATACAATTGGGTTATACTACCACACACAGGAGGGGTTGGACATTGAAACATAGAAGAGTGATGGCAGAAACTAAAGACCAAGTAGTCCATCAAGTCTGCCCCTTTTTTTCATGATTTTATATTTTATTTTTACTTTCTTTTTCTTTTCTTTTTTGTCTTATTATTGATCTATGTTTGTCTCTAAAATGTTTGAATCCGCTTACTGTTGACTGACTCACTACCTCTGTTGTAAGTCTATTCCAAGCACCAACCACTCTTTCACTAAAATAATACTTTCTAAGATTAGTTTTGAACTTTCCTCTTGTTAGTTTAAAGATCATGTCCCCGTGTTCTTGATCTTTGTTTCATGTTGAAAATACTGCCCACGCCCACCTGAACCTTTTTCGCCCACTTGATGTATTTACCCACTTCCACAATTCCCAATACTTTCACCCCCTTCCAGTCCAGGCCATTTTTCAGTTTTTAGCACTGTGATATTTTGAATGACAATTACTCAGTCAAGCAACACTGTATCCAAATATATTGTTTTGTGTTGCACTCCACGCCGCCTGGCATTAATTACAGGTCAGTTTCTTTACAGCAGTCTCCGCATCCGCTCATTCATTTATACTATAGTTTAGTGGCTGATCTATTTCTTTATGTTTTCTTTGTCTACAGTGGTTCCTTACTGTTCAATTGGGGATTATTCGCCCACTGTTTATCTATGTGCTGCCTGTATACTATACCAGGACCCAATTTAACTTGGCTATCCTTTATTATCCCAATCTAACTATCTTGGCGTTTTTCCAGCCTGGTCTTTATGTTTGGTATTTATTAAAGGGGTGGTTCACCCTAAAAACTACTTTTTTTTATTACACTGGCCCCCCACATTACAATACGATTAAGGCTATTATTATTTTTTTGATGCTGTACATACCTTTGTACAGCATATTCACCCGTTGCGAGTCCCACGGGAGTGGGCGTTCCTCACATGTCTGTGATTGACATTTTGACCAAAAACGAGCTCCCCCCGCCGCGTAAGCCGCGTCACGGTTGGCGAAAGGAGCCTAACGGCGAGTCGGCGCTATACTGCGCATGCGCATCGCCTCCTTTCGCCAATCGTGACGCGGCTTATGCGACGAGGGGAGCTCGTTTTTGGTCAAAATGTCAATCACAGACATGTGATTAACGCCCACTCCCGCGGGACTCGCAACGGGTGAATATGCTGTACAAAGGTATATACAGCATCAAAAAAATAATAATAGCCTTAATCGTATTGTAATGTGGGGGGCCAGTGTAATAAAAAAAAGTAGTTTTTAGGGTGAACCACCCCTTTAAGTACTACCAGGTAAGTTACAACACCATCTCTCCTAGCTGATTGCACCACTAAGGATTTCATTCATTTTAATTTAATCTAAACGATTCCTGCATTATAGGATCCCGCTGATAATATTCTACACTTTAGCAAGTCTATTATCTTCTTCATTATATATGAATGAGTGGTCACCTATACACCCCTGGCGTGTCCTACCTCTATTTGTCTCTACACGGTATTCCCTGATATCTACTGCTCTTGCGACTTGAATACTAAGCATATCTTTAGTGAATATTTTTACTGATGCTTCTATTATGAATACCCTGACATACTGGTCTATATTACATAATATGGCTATCCTCTACTGGATAAGATATTGTATCTATACTAATTTCTATAATAACTATGCATTAATTGTGTATTTTTGTACAATATACTCACGTCCCCATAGTGTTCATATTGGCGCCTCTGTAGCCATGTGTGATTTGGGTGCCCCCACTAGTGGTCCATTGTGCCCCCTTGCGTTGAGAATTCACCCCGTGCTTGTCTGGCCCGCATATTTATGTATACAATTAATTATACTTCTTGTATAAATATCTATATGATTATATCCTATAAACCTTTTTCCTTTCTATATAGCATACTTTTGAAGAAGCGCAATGATACACGAAACATGTCAAGTCAACTCAGTTTTCGCTTCAACATTCATACATCAAGTATAGCGGTCAACTAACCCTTTAAGGCTACATTATGCACGAACAACCTGATTGTTGTTCGCTTCTGAAGGGTTGTATCTATGTTCTGCTCTACTATCTTTATGTTCTCTGTTTGTTGTTAGAATGCTGTTCAAGTATTTTGCTATATTAAGTTCTCTGTGAACTATCCTTTTATGCTAATTGTATTAATAAAACTTTTTATACTTTTTTGAAAAATCCTTGGTTCATTACTGTGCCTTTAAAGTCCATGAAAAGCCCCTTGTATTCCTCTCTTTTAACGTATCCAAATATATGTTTTTTAAAAAGATCTTTCTTTCCCCCTCTCTGATTTCTTTCTACTGACCTATTGAGGGCATCTGTAGGGTAGAGCAGATTAGGTGGTGCCTTTTTGTTTATGTCTATACCAATGATCTGTATTCATATCCAACATCTTGGCTGCCAAGTGAATAGTTGATATTTTTGTTCTTTGTTTTTGTTTTATGCATTCTTGTTTTACCTTATAAGCCTGGGTATGTCCAATAGGCTTTGTTTTGTACCTTAACCTCAAAATACTTAATAAAGAGTATCTTTAAAAAAGAAAAAAAAATGATTTTTCATTTGGTGGCATTTAATCACCACTGGGTTTTTTATTTTTTGCTATATAAACAAAACAAAAAAAGAGAATTTAAAAAACACTATTTGTTAGTTTCTGACAGGTCCCAGGAGATCGCCTGCCCTCTCTGAGGGCACAGCGCGGCTCACGCATTCACAGTGTGTGCCCGGCCTCCAATTGCCCACAGTCTGAATGGAGGCGCCGGCGGAGAGGGGGGGAGAGGAGCAACGCATCGCTGGACCGTGGAGCAGGTAAGTGTCTCTTTATTAAAAGTCAGCAGCTACACTTTTTGTAGCTGCTGACTTTTAATAAACATAAAAATGCTGGAACTCCGCTATTAACTCCCACAGAAATCCCAAAGTCAGGTCATAGGGGGTCAGATACAGGACAGTTTTTCAATAGTTACTTCCAATTGGCCTTAGCAATGTTGCACTGCTTTACCTTTTAAGACTTGCAGATAACAGTTGCAATTGCTAGCAGTGTATATGTGACATTAAAGCCCACTGAGGGCTCATTAAGACCAGCTGCTATGAACATGGTGGTCATGGGGTCCTGGGCTCTGTTCCAACCCTGGCCTTATCTGGATAGGATTTCTATGTCCCACCTGTGTTTGTGATGTTTACCACAGGTGCTCGGCTTTCCTCACAGGCCACAAACAGGTTAATTGCCTTCTGTTAAGGCTCACCTTAGAATGTTTGCACATGTGCTCCCTAATGTGTGAGGATAATGGATTTTAAGGTCATCTGGGAGTCTGGGACACTGCTCTATTTAAAACACAAAGGAATATGTCAGCTCTGTATAAATAATTAGTAATAATGAGGCCAAATACACTTTTGTATGAACAAAGTTCCAAACAATGTTCAAGAGAATTCTACTAGATGTATGGACTTATTTTGGTGGTACATTTTTCTTACTAGAAAAGTAGAAAAGCTATTACACATTTAAAAACAACTCCATATATATATACTAGAGGCACATTATATGATTGGTTTTTATCTATTTTTAATCGTTTTTAAAAGGAATCAGTTAACTATTTTGTCTCTATACCCTGTAAACAGTCATTTCAGCAAAAAAAAAATGTTTTATTTACAACTCCTTTAATGAAAGGTGTGCTGTTGTATATAAAGAAAGGCAAAAACTATAAAGCAGACCTTTTGTATATATAACTAGCTGAATACCCGGCGTTGCCCGGTCTTCCTATCCTAACCTTTTGGGGAGGAAAATCATAGTAATATAAATATACCCATCTTTTATATAAGGGTGTAGGTAAGGGTTAATTTAACTGTCATATATTTTTATTTGGCATATAAGTAATATGTGTACCAGGTATTATTGAAATATCTCCAGGCGTACAGAAGTTATGTGGGAACATACATTTCCCATTGATTTGCATGGGACTTTAAACAAAAACCCAGACCCTCACAAATGGGGGTAGTTAAGGGATAAATTAACTATCCTATAGTTTAAGTGGACATATAAGTAACATGTGACCAAGTGTTATCGAAATATCTACAGGCGTTTGGAAGTTATGAAGTAACATGTATTTCCCATAGAGTTGAATGGGACTTTAAAGGAAAACCCCGACCATGGCAAATGGGGGTGGATAAGGGTTAAACCACCTATCCTATGTTTGTTGCTGACATATAAGTAACATGTGTGCCAAGTTTCATGTTAATATCTTTAGCCGTTTGGACGTGATGCTGGAACATACATACATACATACATACACACACACGTTGAGTTTTATATATATAGATATATATATATATATATATATATATATATATATATATATATATATATATATATATATATATATATATATATATATATATATATATGCAGCAATATGGACTACAACCGTAAATTACAGTGATCCTCTGGGATTTCCATGCATGGAATGTCCCTCTAGTGCTCAGTGTTAGGGCAAGTATTTCCACAAACTGACAATTGCTTCACATGATCATGCGCCTGGACTACATATACTAATAACGGGGATCTTTGCTACAATAAGGAGATTGCACAGAGTAGCTATAGAAGAAAAAGTCTGTGCGGAGCTCTCTTCCTCCTGGGCCTGACGTAAAACAAAACTCTCCTCGCTGGTGAGCAGGGTTGCAGCCTACTACGCAGTGTAACACATTCTAGCCCCGATGAGAGGGGCCTAGCTCCATTGCTTGTCATCTGACATCCCTCCAGCACCACTCCAGTCGCTCGCCAGTCTGTGTACCAAACTTTACATTGGGAGATCAAGACAGCGGATCTGCTGCATTAGCGTCGCTACACAAGATACTGTTTTGAAGACATTGGTCCGGTCGCTGGTGCGAGGGCAGTCGCCCAACCTTTATGCACCCTTTGTCACGGTTTCACTGGGACACTTTGCACAGACGTCTTTACCTTAGGATTACTTTACTGAACCTGTTTTGAACACTGTACTTAGACATTTTTAGCCTTCTTCATTATAAGGAACCTATTGTTACCCACTACACCTTATTAGATTAAACCATCAGATCTGCAACGGGGACACTACTGCTATTACTGATACAGGGGCAATTATATCATTACTTCTAAGTATGATATCTTATTAGGGTAACAAGGATAACTCCTCTTATAACCAGCATGCCTCAATATTGTATCAAGCACTACCAAGAGGGATGGAACCTGACCAAAAACATTTAGGGGTGGAACCTGTGTCCAATGGATTTCAATAAAAGGATTTTGCAAACACCTTATTTCATGTCTATTGAGGGACAAATAGAGTCTTTAACATAAGGACTTCCAAAAGTAGTCCATCTGAGTCAAGTGTCAGATGAGGACACCCCCCCCCCCCCCAATTAGCCTGTTAACAAAAGCTGGGGGAATAAACATGGGGACTACACCTGATACCCAATGTATCTATGTAAATGGTACTATAACCACTAAGGAATGTCCCGGCATGGGAGGGAAATCACCAGGTGGAGTGAACAATAATTTCCATCCAGGGAAAGACTCACAACCTGAACCATGGTCAAAAGGGAGAAAGGTTCCCTAAAATAACTGGCACTGGACAGAGCATCTAAGGATGATGTCCTGTTAAAAGGAAGATCAGAACCACTCTAGGTAGGTCCTATTAAGGCGGAACTCACCTAATCGCATACAGATCAAAGGCAGAAGAAGTTCATAGAACTGTCAGGGTAGACATTTAACTCAACATGTGATAGCTTAACAAGGAAGAACCCTGGGGATGTCTTAGGTCAGAAGAACCTCTAAGGAGTGTAATGGTGGTTATTTAGTCAACCTTGAGTGTCACAGATAGGGTACCAAAGGTACCGGAACAAAAGGGACAGATTAATCTGTGAGGTATCGCCATCACGACATCCTCAGAAACTAACCAGCATGCTGACAGATTGTTGCAAGAACACAAAGTTACCCGATCCAGACACAGGTAACAACATGCAGACTCTAATCACTCACCTCTGTCACCAGATGCAAAGACTCACATTGATTGAAATTTGCTAACTGGAACAAGATCATTGTTTGCTAAAGGAGGAATGGGAGATCTTGCTTTGTGAAGAAAAAAAAACAGAGGTGATAGTTGTTACAGCCGTCAATACTACAGGCCACCACTAGCGGGACTCACCCAAAATCTATCTGGCTGTGCAGATACCAATTTTGCATACAATCTGGTTCTTAAGAGGTCGTGTGCAGCCAAGAGATCCCTACACATTTTTGATATTCCCCAAGTTATGCTGTGAGCTCGAATTTTTACTTTTAGCACAAGTTTTTGGATTAAAGTTTTTTACGATATGCAAGATGTCTTTGGAGTGAGACTCTATCTGCCAAGCTACTGATATTGTAAGTTAGGGCCACCACAACTGCATCAGTTAGGTCACACTTTCAGTTCGGTAAAGGAGAACAATACACCTTCATGCACACTGCATACACCTGCATATGCCATACATTTACACTGCATACAACATACATACACACTGGGCTTGTTTTACTAAAACTGAGGAGTGCAAAATCTGGTGCAGCTGTGCATGGTAGTCAATCAGCTTCTAACTTCACTTTGTTCAATCAACCTTTGACAAAAAAAACTGGAAGTTGATTGGTTTCTATGCAGAGCTGCACCAGATTTTGCACTCTACAGTTTTAGTAAATCAACCCCACTGTATACAACATAGATATACCCTTCCATACACAAACACTTACCTCTCTGCTGGCATTTTTAGTTCCCCATGTCCCCGACTGGCAGAAAATCAGAAAAACGGATTTGTCACTGATTCAAGGAAATACCCATGATATCATACCACTTTTTTATATATAATGTTACACACCTGGAGAACCAAGGCTCATTTCCATGAGGTCAGCATAACCAGGCAAAGTAGAAGACATCCCACACAAGAGAAGGCAGAGCACAAAAGGTAGAGGTCCTTACCGCAGGAACCGGTCGAGATTCGAACCGTGTATGGGCAGGCTGAATGTAGCAATCACTGTCTTCTCCTGGCGGGAACGGCTTTGCAGGAAAGAAATTTGCTCAGTGTATGGCCTGCAAAAGACAGTCAGAATGGTTACAAACCTGATAGAGCTGAGGGTCAAACTAAACACATATCCATCAGCAATGTGACGACACCCCTGGGCGAAGCCTAATGCAGGCCATACATCGAGTGAATTTGTTTCCTGCAACCCAAATTTGCTTAATTTCCCCATCAACACAGACAGTTGACAGGGGAATCCCACCCACCAAGCTATTGCATTCCCCGCCAGTAGAAGGCAGCGATTATTGCTAGTGGCTATACCAGTCACTATCGATAATCACATGTAAAATCCGGCAGATTGGTTGATCGATCAACTTCATAAGTCAGCCTGCCGAATCTCAGCCAGTCTCCCCTGAGCCGCCAGAGATTCGAACCGTCTATGGCCGGCCTAAGGGAAAAATGATGCTGAGATATCCTGCCCAACTCCTTCTGGGGTTTCAAAGAGTCATTAGGCTGCCACATCAAGAATGGTAGATGCATGCCAGCACAATGAAGTTGTCCAAAGGTACCTGTACCAACAGATCATTCAGGGAATGTTCTCACAATGTAGGAAGAATCACCTGTTCTGAGACTCCAGCATGTACATCAGAAGACAAAAGTTTTCCAATGACAGGACATTCTAGAAAGTGGGAATTGAAAAATTCACCAACCTTAGAAGACTAATTCACTAGTTTAGGCACTTCCTGTACCTCAGAGGCTGAAGCTTAGTCTGTGGAAGTATCTTGATCCATAACAATGGAAGAAGGATGTAAGGTAGTTTGAAAGGAGACTGGGGTATAGAAGGTGCCTTGAAGAGGCTGGTTGACAGGTAACTCCTGTAGGTGATGAAAAGATTCCAGCACTGTTTTCTGATACAAGATCCACTTGGATCTTGGAGACGATTAGACCATCAGAAAGACATAGCTCACAAGGGTCCTTGTTGATCTTTCTCTCCACAAGAGGTCATCTGATGTGGGTGCCATGAGAGGTCATTAGGGAAAATACTGGGGCAACCACCCTGGAGAAAAATTGAGATGCATGGGGCAAAACTAGACAGTTAGAACCCAATAAATGTGGTCATTAGTAAGCATATGTCCTGACTGACCACAAAGATCAGAGGGTCACTCTGAGAAAGAACAGGGATGGTAGAACTGATGGATACCATGTGGGTGGCTGGAGAACCAGGCTTGGATACCTGAGCATGCCTACTCCAAAAATAGCAGAAGGAAAAAATGGAGGGGTAAACTTTCCCTAAATCTTCTGTGTTATCCTTAATATAGTGTCAAAGGTAGGTCCAAAGATGCATCATCCCTCAAAGACCAGACAGGGTCAGGCACTCCTTAGTTGCAATGTCTGCATCCCAGTACTTTATTCTGCCATTTGTATGGACAACACTCCTATACAGGAGACAAGACAATATGGCCATCACAGAAGAAGTGTAAAGTTTCAGGCATGTACCCCCCATGCCCACTTAGGTAAGGATCCACTGCCACAGCAGAGAGATCCCTTGCAAGGGAATTTGCAGCCAGAATACAGCAAAGGGCCGGGCCCAACATCAGGAACCAGGTTTTAAAATTGAATTCTATCTGTTGTTCAATATAATCTTTGAATGTGAGGAGGAATCACTCTACTGTCCTAGTGGTTTCCCTGTTAAGGTTGCTCACTAGCAGATCCACAGTGGGTGTACACCACTCTTTAGCAAAACTTTTCCAAAACTAAACAAAATCCAGCAAATGCAGGTTCATCCACAAGTGGGTGTAAAAGGAAGGTCTTTGCAATTGGAAAGACCTGAGACCTGAGACTGGGGACAACAGCAGATCCCCTAGAGTAGTGGTTCTCAACCTTTTAGTGCCGTGACCCCTTGATAACATTTCCCAAGTTGTGGGGACCCCTGACAGTAAAATAATTTTTGTAGCATGGGTTGTCAGCACCCAAGGCAAGACAAGTAATTTGCGCCCCTAACCCACAGACATTTACCGTTCCCTGAGTCTCTTCCACTCATACAGTATTAAAACCCCTTATGGTACATTTTAGGATGTGCCACTCTTTGTTCTCCTTTCTTTCCCTTTTATCTTTCTATCCTAATTTCTTGTTTTTTTCCACCATATCTCTCTCTAGCTGTCTTTCTTGTTCTTTCTCTCCCTTTTTCTTCCTTTCTCCTCCTCTTTTTCTCTCCCTTCCATGTATTCTTTATTTTTATTCCTTCTCTTACTCCTTGGTGGGGTGGTGGGGGGAATGGGATGAGTTGATTAGGTGCTCCTGGTCAAGGTCATCTTCTGATCTGAGAACTGTAGTGCGAACTTTTAAAGGCAACTATAATCACAGGTGTGTTACTCACTGTGTCTCTGGCTTCACTGTGTCTCCAACTTTGTGGTGTCTCGTAGCAGTGATACAAGAAAATCCCACTGGTAGCGCTACACCATGAGAACGGTGAAACAAAGTGTTCTGTGTTGTAAAAAGTAATACAAAAATACCTTCCGTGCAGCTGTCAACCACTAGGAGACATGGGCAATAAACAAAAACAAAAAATACAGCGCACAGAGGTTATGTAGATGTCACTTTATAGTCTAAAATATTGATAGACTTTAAAGTGACATCTACCTAACCTCTGTGCGCTGTATTTTTTGTTCTCGTAGCAGTGACACTTATGCCAAAATCAGGAGATAGGGTTTCCTCCAGCCCCTCCCACTTCACATTCCTCACCAGTCAGCTGACCTCTAGTCTCTGCTCCCCAGCAATGCCGTGAACTGAATGGGCAGCTGCTAAGAGGGCAGCCACAGTCTCCATGAACACCCCAGCTGGGCGGGCCACAGGCTCCAGGGACAGCCCTGCTGGGTGGCTGCAAAAAGCAGGGAGAGTGGTGCGGGCTTCAAGAACAGCCCAGGATTCGGTGACCCCTTGCAAATTATCATTCGACCCCCCGAGGGGGTCCTGGCCCCCAGGTTGAGAACCACTGCCCTAGAGGTAGAGCAGAAGGTACCATATCATTACGCTTCCAAATGGTCTCTTTTAAACCTTAGGTCAATAGCAGGAAATTGTGATTCCTCAAAAATAGTCCCACCAGGGAGAGACTTAAGGGAAGTAACCCTGAATGAAAGTAAGAAATGGTCACTGACCGATGGCTGCCTCCAAGGCTGAGAAAGGATCAGCAATAGACTCTGATGGGAAAGGCATGAGACTTAGGGGAATATTTACTAAAACTAGTGCATGCAGAATCTTGTGCAGCTGTGCATGGTAACCAATTGGCTTCTAGGTTTTAAGCTGAACTTGCACGATTTGAAACTTGCAATTCAGTCTGACTTTAGGAGCGATTTCAGAGACATCTGTGTGGGTTCCTGCACAGATGTCTATTGAAATCACCCCCAAAGTCGCCAAAAGTAGTGGGGAATCGGTGCTGCGCCGCAAAGCCGGAGTTGCACCGATTCCGACGGTACCGTTACCGGCAATAACCAGCAATTTGACATGCTCATTGTCAAAACCTAATTGAGCAAGCTGAAGAAGGAAGCTGATTGGCTACTTTTCACAGCTGAACCAAATTCTGTGTGAGTTAGTAAACCTCCCCTTTAGTGTCTCTGCAGCCAGAAACAGTGAGGAATTGGGTGAATGTGGTCACAAAATCTGGTGACTGTAGAAGAGACACCAGTTGACAATGATTCCAATGATATAGTAAACCCTATTATCATAAGGTAACAGGATTCCAGATCATAGTATCTTTCAAAGGTACAGAGCAAATTTCCTGTGAACCATTAGGCGAGTGCAAGCTAAGGCCCCCCATTTGCAATAAGACGGTCCCATCTGTATCCTAGAAACAGACATTTCTTGACTGTGTGCCAGTAATGGGACCAAGCTCAGGGTATGAGGCAAGGCCTTGTGTACCAGCAAAACCCAGAAAGCTGTCACCTATATGATTCGAATTGCCAGAGGTGACTAAAAGTCACTGTAGACGGCAGTGGGAATGGACCAAAGATCAGAGTTTCACATGGCTCTTTGCAAAGCAGGAGCAGCAGGGAGAGGTGCTTTCTCAAATGGTGGTAAAGAGAGCATCATGTGGATGACAGCAGCGTTCGGTCCCTCGGCATTAACTCTTCCCACAGTAGGGAGGGAATCGTATACCCAGTATTACTAATAATGAACTAGTCCCTGATGCTCAGCCTGATCAGCCTACTTAAAGAATAATTATTCAGAGGCTGGGCAAAAGCTGAGAGTAACATGTTAACACACATATGTCAACACAAGGCCCGTGGTCTGAACTCAGCCCACCAGGTCTTGTCATGTTGCTCTTACATCCAGTTTTGCAGCTAGAATTTGGCAGAACTCCATTCTGCCACCTCTGGCTCTCGCCCTCCACTCCCACTCCCTGCTGTCCTGTGTAAACACAAACGCCTTTGCTCGCAGTGGCTCCCAGGATTAACAGATCCCTGCATGCATTTATGGCGGGGCTCCCTGGGGACAGGTCTCCAGAATAAGGGAGAGAGAATAATCTCTCTGCAAGGCAGGGCCACCTACACAGGGAGGTACTAGAGTTGGGCAAGGCAGGAAATAGAGATGTGAGGAAGCTATGGGGGGGTTTGGGCTGCACACTGTGCATAGTGCACCCCCAAACCCTGCACTCTGTACACAGCACACCCCTGAACTCTTCATTCTGTACATAATACACAATTGAACCCTGCACTCTGTATGTAGCACACCCCTAAACACTGCATTCTTTACATAGCGCACCCCTTAACTGTGCATAGGGCACCAGTGGAACTTTAAATTACTCTGTGCATAACGCAATGCTGCACTCTGTTAATGTGGCCCACAATGAAATTGAGTTTGACACCCTTATATTACCAGAACCTGGTCTGGAAAGCATCTTATGCAGAGCCCAGTGCTTATGTGTCCCTACTGAGGAAGTTACCGTTATATATTGTTCCTTTACTGATTTAAAGCCTAGACCCAGGCATTTTTTTTTTTTCATTTCGTTTTTTTAGGTGGTTTTACCTTTTTTGTTAGTAGGTTGTAACACGTTCTTCACCTCTTCTCTTCTTTTTTGCTAATTCACATTTACAGAACTGGTAAAGGGTATGATGGCAGAAAATATAACTTGGTTTCCATAAACTGCAATGAATACATAAAAAGGACTCCCATGTCAATGTCAACTGACCTAAAAAATGAAACCGGATAACAGATTAGCCTCATTTATATATTATAATATGATTAAATCACACAGTACAGTTAGTAGGACAAAATATATTCTCTGGGTATCATTCCTATTACATTTTATAATATTATATATAAATATTTAGCAGAATGATTATAAACAATTATAAAATTACAAGACAACCACAAATCATAACACACCGCCAATTCAAATTACTTATTTTTATACCCACAGCAGCTAAACAAACTGAAGCAAAGTGTGGAAATCGAACTCTCTCTGCATAGAGTCAATCAAACAAAGAGTCGCACAATCTATGATACATGCTAAAACTGAAACTATTCTACTATATAAAGTTTCTCATTTTGAATCCTTATGAAGACCTTGGATCAAACACTATTTACCCCGATTTGGACTGTTCACAAATTTCTCCCTGAGAGATTATAATATCCACCCCGCTACTATGATTACCTTCACCTGATTCTCTAACTATTGGTCCCCCTGGACATTTCTTTCTCTTTCCCCTCTGTGCCCTATCCCCTCTACTAGGTTTATTCTTGTTAATTATCTGATATACCAATTGTAATAGAAGATGATTTTAACAAAGAAAAGGAACTTGGCCCTGGTTTAGCCTAATTCATTCCCCCAGCTACTCTACAACACATTAACTTTATATTCCTTTATTGGTTCATTCAACTATATTCTCTTCATAGATGACATAATTATATTATATTATTTCAATCAACTTAATTTCTCAATTACTTGTCATCAAATAGCTGCCATGAAGCTATGATTATGACACTTCATGTTACCTAATCTTATCCTACAATCCGCTAGGTTATCTATTTTCATTTACATTTATAAGAGTTACTTTTCTGAATGATTGTGCCTTTTTCTATTATACTATTGTACATGTTCTGTTAATGGAATATCTCTTTCTATTATATTATTGCACATGCTTTGTTAATGTAATTTTGTTTATAATTATAAAATTCAATAAAATATTTGAAACAGAAAATTAGACAGAAATATGTTACTACATACATACCTACTTTTTGAGATGGGACCAAGGGACACCTAATAGCAAAAGCATGTAGCATAGGACACACACCCTGCAAAGGAGAATTATTTTAAAAAAAAGATTAGTTAAAGCGTAACACCACTTTTGTTGAAAAAAAAAACATTCCTCTCTGGGTGATCTATGTACATTGCAAGGATTATAACATTTGTTGCATATTCTTACCTTTTGTTATTCTGAAGAAATCGCTGTTTGATCCTCTGTGCCCCTGTGCGAAGTGGGTCTAATGGAAGTGGCTTCATAATTATCAATCAGCTGTGCACCTGCAGAGCACTAATGAGGAAAGCTGCTGGGGCTGCATCCCTTTAGAAATTTTCCTATTAGGAGTATTCCACCAAAAATTTTATTTTTGTTGCAAATTAAATCTGAAAATCCTGAAATCTGACTTGTATCTTAGGCAGACTTTTTGGAAAATCAGTGAGCCAATCAAACAAGCAGGAAATTATGTTTCTGGGGAGTGGTCAGTACACATTCTGGCCCGGATTCACAAAGACTTACGCCGACGTATCTACTTATACGCCGTTGTAAGTCCAAATGTGCACCGTCATATCTATGCGTGGATTATTTAAATGAGATATGCCTGAATTTTGCCAAGATACGACCAACGTAAGTCTCCTACGCCGTCGTATCTTGGGTGCATATTTACGCTGGCCGCAAGAGGCGCTTCCGTTGATTTACGCGTTGAATATGTAAATGAGCTAGATACACTGATTCACAAACGTACTTGCGCCCGCCGCTGTAATCTACGTCGTTTACGTAAAGTGTTTTTCCGGCGTAAAGTTAAACCACCAAAAAGCTGGTCTAAGTCGTTTAGGGTATGGACGTCGAAAGTGCCGTCGGATTTTACGTTGTTTACGTAAGTCTTACATGAATGGGGTTGGGCGTAAGTTAGGTTCACGTCGTACGCATTGAGCCGTCGTATCTTAGGGAGTATTTGCGACGTGATTCTGAGCATGCGCCGTTCGTTCGGCCATGCATTCACATGGGGTCACGCTTCATTATAATATACGCCCACTCCCTTGCTACTTTGAATTACGCCGGCCCATTTACGTTATGCCGGCGTACATATGGGAGCAAGTGCTTTGTGAATACTGTACTTGCCTCTCAATGTTACGACAGCGTAGCGCATATGAGATGCGCTACGCCTATCTAAAGATGCGCCGATCTCTCTGAATCTGGCCCTCTGTGTACAGAACTTCTCCAGGTAGCCATGTTTTGTCTTAAGTTATACTTTAAGGCCCAGA
Organism: Rana temporaria; assembly: GCF_905171775.1. NCBI lineage: Eukaryota > Metazoa > Chordata > Amphibia > Anura > Ranidae > Rana > Rana temporaria. The sequence continues at coordinate 403,864,246 of NC_053490.1, forward strand.
TTCACAAAGAACTTACGCCGACGTATAACAAGTTACGCCGACGTAAGTGCAAATGTGCGCCATGGTATTTGTGCGCCAGACCCACAAACTAATATGCGCCTAAAAACAGGCTACACCCCGCCGACGTATCTTGCTTACGCCAGCGTAGGGTGGGCGTACATTTAGGCTGGGAGCATGGTGCCGCTCCCATTGATTGGCCATTCAAACACGCAAATGAGGGAAATACAGCGATTCACGAACGTGCGTGTGCCCGGCGCATGCTACGCGAGATGCGCGTAAGTTGTACGTCCTGCGTAAAGTTATTACCCATAAAGGAGGTGCAACCCAGCAACAGACATGCTCAGGTCTGTACCAGGGAACACAAGCTGGCGTATTGTGCGTTGGACGTGTGTCTGTCTGGGTGTACGTTATGTTTACGGCGTACGAAGTGATCTGGCGTAGCTTAGGCAGTTGGCCTTGGGGGGTGCATCCACATCACGGCGCATGCGCAGTTCGTGATACGTACCTGTCTGGCGCTCGGCCCATCATTTGCATGGGGTCACGCCTCATTTGCATGGGGTCACGCCCACTTCCACCTACGACGGCCTACGCCTTCGAAATCCATGCCACGCTGGCGCAGCGTTGGGAGCACTGGCTTGTTGAATGCAATGCTTGCCTCTCTGCGTTGCGTTTGCCTAGCGTACGGTGGTTACCCTACGGCGGCGCAATGTGCGCCTTGCTTTCTGTGAATTTTTTTAGGGGTAAGAATTGACAGAAGGAACCACAGAGCACAGCAAGGCACCAGACATTCCTCAATTCCAGAAGTGTTAGAGCATGTGTCCAGACCTATCTAGACTCACAGACAGGCACCCTGACCAGGTAGACACCAGTAATAAAGTTCAGGCCAAATAGCCAGCGGGCAAAATCCGTACTTTGTATTTAGGTGATTCAGCGAACCCCTTCAAAAAGTAATTCTTGTGTAGACAAGGGAAAGGTGCCACAAGCCTGGAGGCCTTCCTGGAAAATAACTTTCTATTGCCGCAGTCTTGCAGGACATGGCTGCAGCCTTTGCCTGGACTTTAACCCCTCCTATCCAAACCTGGGGAGCAGAGCAGGGAAATGCATGAGGAGACGTATGTGCAGAGGAAGGGAAAAGTGTGTGGTGCAGAAAGGAGAAACAAGGCAGAAACTTTTATAACTTCAAAAAGACGCGCCTAACGTTAGGCAGGCGTAGCGTATCTCATATACGCTACGCCGCTGTAAGTTAGAGAGGCAAGTGCTGTATTCACAAAGCACTTGCGTCCTAAGTTACGGCGGCGTATCGTAAATGTGCCGGCGTAAGCGTGCCTAATTCAAATTGTGAAGAGGTGGGCGTGTTTTATGTAAATAAAGCATGACCCTACGCGCCGTCCGTGGACGTATCCCGGTGCGCATGCTCCAAATTACGCCGCAAAGACTCATTGGTTTTGACGTGAACGTAAATTACGCCCAGCCCCATTCACGGACGACTTGCGCAAATACGTAAAAATTAAAAAATTTGATGCGGGACCGAAGCCAATACTTAACATTGGCTGGGCCAGCTTTTTGTTGGACTAACTTTACGCCTGAAAACGCCTTACGTAAACGGCGCCCACAGTCGTATCTTAGCTAGATTTAAGTGTATCTCAATTTGAGAATACACTTAAATTTCCGAAAGCGCAGATTCAGAGTTACGACGGCGTATCTACTGATACGCCGGCGTAAACCTCTCTGAATCTGGCTACTAGTGTGCCAGGAATGAGAGAGGACAGTATGCTGGCCATAAGATGAAACTGTGTTGTGTGGGGAATGGGAGACCAAAGAAGCCAACACATATACATGTGTTAAAAAAAAGCCAAAGGCTTACAATATTAACAATATGTTGATGCAGTCTGCTATGACTAAAGATGTGGTGTACCAAACTAAAAATGCCCCTGGCGAGGTTGTGGCACAGCTTGTTGTCGCTGGTGGTCACTTTCAGAGAGGGCAGAATAGAATACCTGAAAGTACAGAGCCCTGTTAATGCCCACAAAGGTACCAGGTCTTGTAAATGCCCTGTTTGTAATATGGCTGATGTGACCTAGAAGGTGATATTCAGATATTTGCTTGGACACGTAACCATAAAGAAGCCTTTGAAGTGTCCCTAGGCAACTTATGCCATTGTGGTGGCAGATAGGTGTAGAATGTACCTCAGGTTACATACTGGGGAGTTCCTTTTTAATGCTGTATGGGGAGCTGTGCCAACAGTGGTATTTTGCTACTGAAAAGGCATGAGGGAAAAGAATCTGGTTTGAAGCCATACAGCTCCTGTAGTGGGTGGACTTACTTATGTCAGAAAAGAACTAGGAAATAAATCTATATAAGCCAATGCATTCTATTACAGAAAAACCTTGGTTTGAGAGTAACTTGGTTTGAGACAGTTTTGCAAGACAAGAATTTTTTTTAAATACATTTTGACTTGATATACAAGCAATGTCTTGATATAAGATTAGAGTCCGGTCACAACTGAGTATAAATGAGAAGAGAGGTCAATGTGGACCGCTTTACCCCGGATTCCTGCATACTTTTAATCATCAAGCATGTGAGTTGCTAAATGTTGTACCTTCATTAAATGTAACCATATTGCTACACTTAGAGGCGCCTCTCTTCTCTTTTAAAATGTGTAGCTCCTTCTAGATTTTACTTCTATTCCCACTGTGGAGGCTTTCATTTGTGGATGGACATTTTATGGTTACACAACCTATTACATTGCTATAATCTTTTTATATGGACTATAAACCGAAAGACCCATTAATAAATGGTTGTGGAACGAATCATCGGAGTTTCCATTATTTCTTATGGGGCAATTCGCTTTGATATACAAGTGCTTTGGATTACAAGCATGCTTCCTGAACAAATTATGCTCGCAATCCAAGGTTTTACTGTATATACTGTATATAACAGACTAAAAAAGAACCAAATAAGAGACGTTCATTTTTAGGGTTTACATATACGGTACTTCAACTTCCTACCTTTTCTTATCACTTGGGCCGATGTCTGGCGAATTGGTAGCAGGAAATCACTAGAGCCGCTGGAAATTTCTTCCTGCAAATTGATTTGTTGTTGGTACAAGCTAAACTAGTACTTCAGAATTGGGTGATGTGCTCTATTACCAATCGCTCTCCTTCAGTGATTTATAGCTAAGTTCATAGTGGTGAATGAAGAGCAATTGTCGCTGGTGATCTTGTCGCCAACATGAAAGCCTGCCATTGAGCAACTAAGCTATAAATCGTGGAAACATTTGCCAGATAGTATTTTCATAAAACAAGTGCTTAAAGCTGTATTAAACCCAAAAGAAAACATTATATTGCAGTTTACCAAATCTTATGACCCGTACACACGATCGAGTTTTTGACGGGAAAACTGTGAGGAGAGCCTTTGGCCGGAAATCCCGGCCGTGTGTATGCTCCCTCGCAGTTTTTCCGATGGGAAAACTGCCAAACCCGCCGGACAAAAAAAAGAAAACCTGCTCTCTTTTTTCCTGCCGGGATTCCTGACGGACATTTTCCCGGCACAAAACCCGGCCGTGTGTGGCAGATACCGTACCATTTTTGGCAGTTTTCCTGTGGTGAAAAACTCAGATGGAGCATAAACACGGTCAGGAACTCATCTGAGTTTTCCCGATGGGAAAACTAATCGTCTGTACGGGGGAAAAGTGGAGAGTAGATTCTCGGTTTTCCTCTCGGGATTTCCGACTGACCTTTTTCCATCGGGAATTCTAGTCGTTTGTACTAGGCATTAGATGTGAGGGCTGCATTAGTTTCCTTTTTAGGCTTTCTTTCTTCCATTTTCATCTGGTGATCCAGCCAGCAAGCTCTCCAGCAGAATGTATCAGTTTTCATGGATTAAATAAACCACTTAAAACTGGCCGGGTCGATTCAAATAATCATCTTTTATTTATTCATTCAAAACCTTTATCCCAAAAGGAAAAAAGTATTTCCTGTAACTGATTATAAAGTTTGAGCTGGAGTGTGGCTTCAATTTGCTTGTGTAACTAAATCTGCTAATACATATAACGCTCCCCTCACCCAAAATTGACAATGCTGAAGTCAGCTGGGCCTCCTGTTCTCATTCCTCCAGAGGTGTGTCTCACTAATGTACAATGTGTGTTACTGGACAGATCACCAGGTGAAAACAGAAAGGGAAAAAAGCCAAAGAAGAGAACACCGATGCAGCCACCACATTTAAAGTGGAAGTAAACCCTTCAATTTGATAGTTACAAAAAACAGTCAACATTCCCAGCATGCCGGAAATGCTAACTGTCACATTTGCTTGTGCACTCAACCAAACTGTCAAACCATCCAATGGCTGGTTTCATAACAGGTCACATGTACAGCATCATGGCAGTTGCAGATTAAACAGAGGTCAAGATGGCCACTTCCTTGGCTGAAAACGATAGGAGGGTTTACTTCCACTTTAATGATTGGTAAGGTGCAATATGTTACATTTTTGGTCTTGGGTTTAGTACCACTTAAAAAAAAAAAAAAAAAAGGTGGGAGGGGGAATCCCTGTAAATTAAACAACCATCTGACATCAACCTGGGACAGAAACCCCTTCTCTCATTCCGGCTCACTAGTTACTTCACTTGCAAGTTTAGATCTGCTTTAAAAAACCTAAAGGTGACACTTCAAAATGTCCTAAGAAATGACAATAGAATATTAGCAGTATTGTGGCATAAGGCATGAGAATATTTTGCTGCAGATAGGACACATATTTTAAAAGAATTGACAACCTGCAATCAGAATAATCCTCCACCCTACATTATGGCTAATGCTGATGCCGCGTACACACGGTCGTTTTTTGTTTTGTAAAAAAACGTTGTTCTTTCTCATGGAAAAAAACGACGTTTTTCAAACTTCATTTTAAAAAACGACGTTGCCTACACACCATCGTTTTTTTTTCAAAATGCTCTAGCAAAACGCGGTTACGTACAACACGTACGGCGGCACTCTGTTCCATTCAAGCTCGCGTCATAACTTGCTTCTGAGCATGCGCAGGTTTAGAAACGTTGTTTTAGCCCACACACGATTATTTTTTATGACACAAAAAACGACATTTTGAAAAACGACATAAAAAATTGAAGTATGTCCGAATTTTTTTTTGGTTGTTTTTAGAAGACAAAAAACGACATAAAGTTTTTTAAAACGTTGTTTTATTTCATCACAAAAAACGACCGTGTGTACGCGGCATAATAGTTCCTTTGTAGGTAACCTGTATACTTCAAGGGGCCTAAGAGCAGAGAAGGGGACCTAATCACCTAATATCAGGGGTCCTAATAGGGGTCCTAATAGCCTAATATAAGGAGACCTAATCGCCTAATATCAGGGGGCCTAAACGCCTAATATCAGGGGGCCTAAACGCCTAATATCAGGGGGCCTAATAGCCTAATATCAGGGGACCTAAACGCCTAATATCAGGGGACCTAATCACCTAATATCAGGGGTCCTAATAGCCTAATATAAGGAGACCTAATCGCCTAATATCAGGGGGCCTAATCGCCTAATTTCAAGGGGCCTTATTTTAAGGGGCCTAATAGCCTAATATCAGGGGGCCTAAACTTCTAATATCAGGGGACCTAATCGCCTAATTTTAGGGGTCCTTATAGCCTAATATAAGGAGACCTAATCGCCTAATATCAGGGGGCTTAATCGCCTAATTTCAAGGGGCCTTATTTTAAGGGGCCTAATATCAGGGGGCTTAATAGCCTAATTTCAAGGGGCCTAATAGCATAATTTTAATGAGCCTAATATCAGGGGGCCTAATATCAGGGTGTCTAATAGCCTAATATCAGGGGGCCTAATATCAGGGTGTCTAATAGCCTAATATCAAGGGACCTAATCGCCTAATATCAGGGGACCTAATAGCCTAATATCAGGGGGCCTAATAGCCTAATTTCAAAGGGCCTAATAGCCTAATTTCAAGGGGCCTAATAGCCTAATATCAGGAGGCTTAATAGCAGAGCAGTTATACAATATATGGTATAGTACAGATCAGTTTGATTACAGGTACACAGTATATGATAACAATAGCCCATGTATATATATATATATATTGTTAACATTAAATGCACTTGTGTGCTAGACAACATTGCCATTCTCTGCTATCGGATTGCCTGTGAGTCAATCATTAATTATTAGGTGCTGCCATTAGTTACACAGCACGGATACTTGTACACTGTATGTCCGACATTCTACGTATAGCATCGCAGTAGATTATGAATGCAGTTTGCCATTGCAGAACAAAGAGGCTTCATGTGCACAATAGGCCTTCTGCTTCACGGCCCATATGGCAGCATTTGTGCTGTCAGCTGTCCATACAAATGCAGTGTTAAGACTAGCAACATCATCTATGACATTACAGCACAGCAATGATCTTATAGGCAACATAAAGACATTGAGCTCTTACCTGCAATGCACATCACTTAGCCCAGACCCTTGGCTATCCTCAGCATCATTCGCCTAGGTGGTAAAGCTGTTGGAGAAATGATGTCATTGGGGGGAAGCACAGGAGTCATGTGACTGAAAAGTCCATTTACAGGCAGCAGCCTGCCTCCATCCGTCAATGGCTGATTTAAAGGGACAATGTCCTGCTGTCAGGGGAATAGTGCTTGAGCTTGTTCTTTATTTGTGTGCCTTTGATTACGTATCTAAACCCAGGCTGGAAATAAAATACCAGGCAGGCTTTACACTCATAAAGCAGATTAGTGGTTTAGGGGCTATTATGCGGAGGAATGCCATTCATTGCACAATTAATTACTCACTTGATTTTGTTTATATTTCTGAAAATTAACGATAAGTACTAGAAAAATGCTTTTACCTAAGGGTCCCTGTGCACTTGTGCATGCATTTTCATGCAGCAGTGCACTGTGTCAAGACAGTGAAATCATTTTAAAGTGTTACTAAACCAAGGACCCTAGGTTCACTATATGTGGTCTCCCACAGTACACAAAACATGGAAATACAATAGTTTTAGTAAATATAGACTGCTAAATGCCCTTTTCTAATCAGCAGTTAGAGCTGTTTTTTTACTTCTATCAGTGCCTGGTCAAGGATGAGTGCAGAGTTCAGAAGTGTGCGCTACATAAAGAATGCAGGGCTAAAGAGCGTGCTACATAAAGAATGCAGGGCTAAAGAGCGTGCTACATAAAGAATGCAGGGCTAAGGAGCGTGCTACATAAAGAATGCAGGGCTCAGCTTGCCCATCTATGCAGCCTCACCAGTGCCCAGCAATGCAGCCTCACCTGTGCCCAAGAATGCAGCCTTACTTGTGCCCAGCAATGCAGCCTCACCTGTGCCCAGGAATGCAGCCTCACATGTGCTTAGGAAAGCAGCCTCACCAGTGCCCAGGAACGCAGCTTCACCAGTGCCAAGGAATGCAGCCATACCTATGCCCAGAAAGGCAGCATCATCAGTGTCCAGGAATGCAGCCTCACCTGTGCCCAGCAATGCAGCCTGTTCAGTGCCCAGCAATGCAGCCTCACCTGTGCCCAGGAATGCAGCCTCATCTGTGCCCAGGAATGCAGCCTCATCTGTGCCCAGCAATACAGCCTCACCTGTGCCCAGGAATGCAGCATCACCTGTGCTCAGCAGAACAGCCTGTTCAGTTCCCAGCAATGCAGCCTGTTCAGTTCCCAGCAATGCAGCCTGTTCAGTGCCCAGCAGTGCAGCCTCACTTGTGCCCAGGAATGCAGCCTCACCTGTGCCTAGGATTGCAGCTTCATCTGTGCCCAGCAATACAGCCCCACCTGCGCCCAGGAATGCAGCATCACCTGTGCTCAGCAATACAGCCTGTTCAGTGCCCAGCAATGCAGTCTGTTCAGTGCCCAGCAATGCAGTCTGTTCAGTGCCCAGCAATGCAGCCTGTTCAGTGCCCAGCAATGCAACCTCACCAGGGCCCAGGAATGCAGCCTCACTTGTGCCCAGGAATGCACCTTTACCTGTGCCCAGGAATGCAGCCTTACCTGTGTCCAGAAATGTGGCCAGTTCAGTGTGCAGCAATGCAGCATGTTTAGTGCCCAGCAATGCAGCCTCACCTGTGCCCAGGAATGCAGCCCCATATGTGCCCAGCAATGCAGCCTGTTCAGTGCCCAGCAATGCAGCCTTACCTGTGCCTAGGAATGCAGCTTCATCTGTGCCCAGCAATACAGCCTCACCTGTTCCCAGGAATGCAGCCTTACCTGTGCCCAGCAATACAGCCTGTTCATGCTCAGAAATGCAGCCTCACCAGTGCCCAGTAATGCAACCTCACTTGTGGCCAAGAATGCAGCCTTGCATGTGCCCAGGAATGCAGCATCACCTGTGCCCATAAATGCATCCTGTTCAGTGCCCAGCAATGCAGCATGTTCAGTGCCCAGCAATGCAGCCTCACCTGTGCCCAGGAATGCAGCCTCACCTGTGCATAGCAATACAGCCTCGCCTGTGCAGAGGAATGCAGCCTCACCTGTGCCCAGCAATGCAGCCCGTTCAGTGCTCAACAATGCAGCCTCACATGTGCTTAGGAATGCATCCTCATCTGTGCCCAGCAATACAGTCTCACCTGTTCCCAGTAATGCAGCCTCACCTGTGCTCAGCAATGCAGCCTGTTCAGTGCCCAAGAATGCAGCTTCACCTGTGCTTAGCAATGCAGCCTGTTCAGTGCTCAGCCTATCTTAGTAAGGTGAGCAAGGGTCCTTGCTTGCAGCAAATATTGGACCAAGCTTTTCAGCAACACTTTAGTAGTAGTAATAGAACTGACTTTTATTGCAAGAGGTTTAGCAGCAGCAGTATAGTGAGCATAAGTCCTTGATTGCTGCAAATAGTGGTCCGAGCTTTGTAGTAGCAACTGGAGGATATCCAACTTTCTCTGAGTCCTTGCACAAGCAGTTAATAGAGCTTTTCAGGACACCACACACAATGTCTCCTTTGGAAAAAACTGACTTTAGCACAAGAGAGGGATGGCAGTAGCACACGGTCTCAAGGATCTCTCACACTAGCCTGTACTCACTAATGTCCTTGGATAATTGGTTGCTTCCTTGCAACTATCAGTAGAATACCCCCCCCCCCCCACAGCTAGCCTAGCTGGGACCTTGATGAGTAGCAGACACATGGCAGGCTTGCCCCGTGGAAAAACAGCCCCTTAAGCTTTGATCTCATTCTCAGTGACAAAGCCCCTCTGTTCCAGGTCTCAGGGTACTTATACATACTCCCAGCCACCATCTGGACATACTCGACAACTGACAAATATTTGTCAATTTTGAATTTCACCTTTTTGTAAATGTATTGCTAGGGACCTAAGATTGTAAGCTTCTTGAGGGCAGATATAGATATATATATATATATGTGCGTGTGTAAAGGGCTGCATAAATTGATGACGCTATATAAGTACCTGTAATAATAATTATTAGTGCACACAAACACAACTTACCATATTCCTGTTAAATTCCTACTACCGTGTTTCCCCAAAAATAAGCCCTACCCCGAAAGTAAAACCTAGAGCGATTATCAGAGTGGACTGTGATATAAGCCCTACCCCAAAAATAAGCCCTATCAAAGTAAAAAAAAATGTAATCCATTACTGTATACTGGTGCAGTGTCTCGGTTTATTACTGTATTAGTAATGCAATGTTTTATAGCTGCTGGAAGTCCCCTTCTCTCATCCCAGCTGATATCTGTAGCCCCTTCATCTTCAGTGTATAGAGTGGGCTGACGTCATCGCAATCTCGGCTCTTCTCTGCCTTCCTCTCCTCTCCGCTGACGTCAGCTGGATCTCTGGTCTTATCTCTCATCCTCTCCTCCCCACTGATGTCTGCAGCCCCTTCCTCTTCAGTGTATGGAGCGGGCTAACGTCAGCTGGATCTCGGAGAAGAAGAGCAGATCACACGTGAATGCCCAGGGGAGCTGTAAGGGTATTTTTTTATGGTATAAAACTGTGGACACACTGTTGTAACACTAATGTACCAGTATAATATTTTTATTAAAAGTATTTGATAAGGATTTTAAGCAAGATGGATTTTTTTAAATGATTAAACTGACTTCTGACCTGACAGTGGGAGGGGGGTTTGATTTTTAGAATGTGGAGAGGGGTAAATGATGCAGCACAAGCACTGTGCTATCAAGCTTTACAGGAACTGATTTTTTTTTTTTTAGGGTTACAACCACTTTAATACCATAATTAAATAAGACATCCCCTGAAAATAAGCCCTAGTGTGTTTTTTGTAGCAAAAATGTATATAAGACCCGGTTTTATTTTCGGGGAAACACAGTAAGGCCTCGTTTACATAGGGTGTACTAAAGTGTATGCCTGTGGAGGGTTGTTTTTATCTGCATGAGGATGCACAGGTGTTTCGTGCATCCCTGTGCAGGCAGTCCTATTCATGTGAATTGGGATGCAGTGGCTGCATGGGAACCCCAAATGCAGACAATGTGAGCTTAGGAGCACCTGAACCTACCCTGATGTTAAATTGGGAGCAACAGCTGTGTTCATGCAGTTTCTACATCCCAGATTACTTTAATGGGACTGCCTGCATAGGGAACACATGTACAGCCCTGTGCATGTAAACATGACCTCACAGGAGTGTACACAGTATTTTTTTTATTTTTTTTTTAATTGTATTTGTAATATTTGGGGGGGGGGGGGGGGGTTGGTGAGATATCAGGGATCTAAACAGACCCCTAATGTCTATTTTTTGAGACAGAAAAAGGGACTAAAGGCGTAGAGTCCTCCGTTCCTTTCTATGCAGCCTCATCTGAACTGCATATGAGTGAATAGAAGAATAGACGTCTCTGTATAGAAGGTCCTATTCATTCACAAACCGAAGCATAATAAACACTGTTTACTAGCGTTCAGTGATAAATGAACACGGAAATGATTGGTACAGATCGCTCACTGTGTTTATTCAGGAAAGGAAGGGTGCTGGTAAACACATTTGCCAGCCCCCCCCCCCTCTCAATTCTGACACCAATCCCCAGCTCGATAACCAACTTCAGCAGCAGCTGGCAGGAGGGGTAGAAGGGAAGGCCCGCCAGCAGCACAGCTGAGACAGATGTTGGGGGATCGGGGAGGGTGGGTCCATTGCAGGGGGTTGGAGTGGCGGAAGGATGCATTGTCAGCCACTAATCAGAGCTACTGTATCTGTTTGTTCAGAAAAGTCTGCTAAACAGTTTTGCTGAAGTGACCATGAGCTTATAGCAGAAGGAGGAATGCCAGGTCCATGGTAATGTACACATATTCGCCAGCACACCAAGGATCATTTAAAAAACGTCCAAAAATGTAATGCATAATAGCGATCCAAAAAGCAACGTTTCGAGGTCACGCAGGACCTCTTCGAAGAGGTCGTGCGTGACCTCGAAACATTGCTTTTTGGATCGCTATTATGCATTACATTTTTGGACGTTTTTTAAATGATCCTTGGTGTGCTGGCGAATATGTGTACATGATTTGCTTTCCGGTTCCCAGCTGGTGATCGTTTCAGCACCCTTTTACTTATTGCCCATTTTCCTGGAAGGTGTGCAGTTGGAATATTTTGTGAAGGTCCATAGGTAAGGCTGCTCCTCCAAACTGATCTTTAAAAAAAAAAAAAATTTCTTTTTACTTTGGCACTCCAGGGCTCAGAAACCCACCTCACTGCAATGTGTTGCATTGGATAAAAATGCAGGCTTTGCAGCGCGTTCCAACATGTTGTGGTGAATGGAGTTGAATAAAGTGTAATTTTGCAGTTCTGCAGCATCAAGTTGTCCCAAGTTTCCTAGTTCTGTAACACAGTTGTGAATATATATAATTCTTTAGGTCTCCAGAATTTAGGCTGGTGCTGCTGTGAACTGTGTGTGAACCCATCTTAAATACCTGTGTTAGGACAGAAACTCGATTACTGTATATATTAATTAATCGTACCTCATCTGAAGACAACAGGTTGATGAGATGTTACGGATCAGGTCAGTAGTAGATGGCTTCATAGACATAACTAAGGACAGATGTCTGCCTTTTCTCTGTACTGTGTCTCTGTTGGATGGAGAAAGCTTGTTGGGTGTTAGCTAAAAAACAAGGTGAATGATTCAGATCCAGAAGGTATAGTATTAGCCAGAGGTGTTTGTTCTTTCATAAACCAGCTATTGTAAAATGTGCACATCTATCTGAAGGCTGGTATTAGGTGTAAATCTCATTAAACAGTTGCCAAATCCATAATTAAATCTGACATATTTGACTTGTTTAACTTCCTGGTGGAAAGTCACAACAGAATAATCTTTTTTCCCTTTACTGCAGGCAGGCAGGTTTTTAGTTTATCTAGAATACTTTGTTAGTGACTGACCTAGAACTGGCATGCATCCAGTGAAACTCCCATCCAGCAAACCTGTGTAGGGATCTTCTGCACTCTAATGCCTGTATTTGTAGGTGGCTATGCTGTCAGTTATTTATGCACCTCACTTTCTGTCCATGTAGGGCTGGATTACAAAAACCCCAGAAGGAGTCAACCAGCCGTCAACCATGGGTCATCAAACTAGGCCTCCACACTCTAGGAACTTAGGGCCAGATTTACAAAAGAGATATGACGGCATATCTCCTGATACGCCGTCGTATCTCTGTGATCCGCCCGTCGTAACTATGCGGCCGATTCATAGAATCAGTTACACATAGATAGCCCTAAGATCCGACAGGTGTAATTGACTTACACCGTCGGATCTTAGGATGCAATTCTAGGCCGGCCGCTAGGTGGCGATTCCATTACGGTCGGCGTAGAATATGCAAATGACTAGTTACGGCGATTCACGAACGTACGCTTTACCTGTCGCTCTAAATTTACGTTGTTTCCGTCGAGATACAGTACGCCGCGTAAAACTAAGGCTGCCCTGTAGGTGGCCTAGCCAATGTTAAGTATGGCCGTCGTTCCCGCGTCAACATTTTTAAATTCACGTCGTTTGCGTAAGTCGTCCGTGATTGGCGCTGCACGCCATTTAGGTTAACGTTGAAACCAATGACGCCCTTGCGACGGCATTTAGCGCAATGCACGTCGGGTAATTTGACGGACGGAGCATGTGCAGTACGTTCGGCGCGGGAACGCGCCTAATTTAAATGGTGCCCGCCCCATTTGAATTAGGCGGGCTTGCGCCGAGCGGATTTACGTTACACCGCCGCAAGTTTACAGGTAAGAGCTTTGTGAATCAGGCACTTACGCTGTAAACCTGCGGCGGTGTAACGTAAATGGGATACGTTACGCTGCCGCAGCATAACGTATTTCTACCTGAATCTGGCCCTTAGAATTTGAAAAGTAAAAACATTTAATTATTGATTAACTGAATTTATGCAAAAAGTCCTTAAATGTAACCTGTCATAGGGAAAAAGATGGGCTGCCATTGCTGATGCTCAAAAAAAAACTATTTGCTCACCTGTTCCTGGATCCAATACTTTCCTTGTCAAAAATATTTTATTAAATACAATAAGTTAAGTACATATAGTTACATAGTTACATAGTTAGTCAGGCTGAAAAAAGACACAAGTCCATCCAGTTCAACCACAAAAAATAAACAAACAAAATAAAAAACACAGTACAATCCTGTGACGGTATTAGAATGATATCCCCGTCAAAGATTCCCTTCTTCCCATAAAAGAACATCCCATCCTGTAATCGCCATAATAAGCCACCCATGAGTCAGTGCTTACTGCTGGAACAAGACAGATTGTAATGGTATAACACAGAGCTTATATTTAATTTACAACTGTTACAATGACAAATCTCCGCCCCCTCACACAGTGGGGGCTCCCATACAGATGATTAGGCAGACACGACGGAGCCGACCCTGACGACATTTCTTTAGATAATGACATCAGTGACGTTAATTACTAGTTCAAACTGAATACATTATCTAGACTAGGGGTGCAACGGATCAAAAAACTCACGGATCGGATCGATCCTCGAATCAGGAGTCACGGATCGGATCATTTTCGGATCAGCGCAAAAAAAAAAAAAAGGTCCCTTTCCATCGGTCCAAAAAAAAAAAAAATTTTATATATATATATATATATATATATATATATATATATATATATATATATATAATCACACACACACTTTATAATCATTGTCAGAACTGGGGGGAAATAACATGCAGTAGTAGTATATAATCTTGCTGTAAAAACAGCAAGATTGTACTTTTAACAAGTCCTGTCCAAACAGCCTCTTTAATCCACCCTTGTGAATTGCTACTGTGCTGAGTGCTCTTTTTTTTTTTTTCTCTCCAAGTTGGCTTGCCAGAGCCCAGTGCACAGTGTGACACGCCTCCCCGGGGTGACCCGTTCGGATCACGGATCGGTGACGATCCGTTGCACCCCTAATCTAGACAGCTTGGCCCCGTGGATAGAAGGGATAATTACCACAATGAAGAAATCAGAATAATTAACATGAGCCCCTTCTAATCATAGTAAACAGTAACCACAGGGCTTCTTCACACACAATAGATCAATTAACCCTTTGAAATAGGGAGCTGGCTGAGGAAGGGTCATTAACATATCAATAGTCTGTTAGAGGAGTGGGTCACACCTGAAATCACCTTCTAACACAGCATTAACCAAGCAGGGAGAATTTAAACTGAAGCATCCTTCACAAATCCCATACACCCAACTCCATACCCACAGTTGATCCAGAGGAAGGCACAAAACCCCAGCAGAGCATGATCCAATTTGCTACAGCAGGGGAAAAAATTCCTTCCTAATCCCCCGAGAGGCAATCGGATTTACCCTGGATCAACTTTACCTACAAATCTTAGTACTCAGTTATTTTATGTACATTTAGGAAAGTATCCAGGCCTTTCTTAAAGCAATCTACTGAGCTGGCCAGAACCACCTCTGGAGGGAGTCTGTTCCACATTTTCACAGCTCTTACTGTGAAAAAACCTTTCCGTATTTGGAGGTGAAATCTCTTTTCCTCTAGACGTAAAGAGTGCCCTCTTGTCCTCAGTGTTGACCGTAAAGTGAATAACTCAACACCAAGTCCAATGTATGGACCTCTTATATATTTGTACATGTTGATCATATCCCCCCTTATTCTCCTCTTCTCAAGAGTGAATAAATTCAGTTCCTCTAATCTTTCCTCATAGCTGAGCTACTCCATGCCTCTTATCAGTTTGGTTGCCCTTCTTTGCACTTTCTCCAGTTCCCTGATATCCTTTTTGAGAACTGGTGCCCAAAACTGAACTGCATATTCCAGATGAGGTCTTACTAATGACTTGTACAGGGGCAAAATTATATCTCTGTCTCTGGAGTCCATACCTCTCTTAATACAAGAAAGGACTTTGCTCGCTTTGGAAACCGCAGCTTGGCATTGCATGTTATTATTGAGCTTATGATCTACCAAGACCCCCAGATCCTTCTCCATTACAGATCCCCCCAGTTGTACTCCCCCTAGTATGTATGATGCATGCATATTCTTAGTCCCTAAGTGCATAACTTTACATTTATCAACAATAAACCTCATCTGCCACTCAGTCGCCCAATTAGACAGAGCATTGAGGTCGGCTTGTAAATTGGCGACATCCTGCAAGGACGTTATTCCACTGCATAGCTTGGTGTCATCTGCAAAGACAGAAATGTTACTTTTGATCTCAGACCCAATATCATTTATAAATATATTGAAAAGTAAGGGTCCCAGCACTGAACCTTGGGGTACACCACTCATAACAGGTATACCTATGATGACAATTACAGGCCTCTCTCATCTTTTTAAGTGGGAGAACTTAAAACTGACTAAATACTTTTTTGCCCCACTATATGATCTAAAAGGTAGCACTCACCAGTGTCTGGTAATGTCCGACTGGATGAATGGACCCGTGTGGACCTGTAAGAGGGAAGAGAAAGAGGAGGGACCAGTACTGTCAGAAGTATAGAGAAGCAAAGAGAAATGAAAATAAAAAGGATAAAGTTAGATAAAATGCAAAATATCATATACTGAAGAGTAAAGTTTTCCCATGATGGGGGGAATGGACCACCATCAGGGGGAGTGCAGCCTGCGTCGTTTGCCCACATATTATGGATGAGCAGACAAGGAGGGAAAATTGGGGCACACTGAACATCTGTGTGAGGAAGAAAGAGCCCTAATAATATTATTGAAAAAAAAAAAAGCAAAAGCAGAATAATTAGAAGTAAAACTAATACAAGTAAAGCCCGCTTGGTATTAGATTATTAATCCTGGGGTACATGAAAAAATATAAAAGAAAAACAGTTATGGTAACCATCAGATAGATTAGGTTAAATTAGACCAGAACGAAACATATTTTTCTTATTGAATCTCAATAATAACTTTGTATTATGAGAAGACCAGCTATCAACCTTGGGTGATATCTTTTATAAATAAAAATAGAATTAAATTAAATAAGACCTTCCACTTTGTCTTGGTAATTTTGGTGAACAAAAAAAATTATATTGTTGTAGAAAAAAAAAGCAGAATAATTAGAAGTAAAACTAATACAAGTAAAACCCGCTTGGTATTGGATTATTAATTTTGGGGTACATGAAAAAATATATAAAAAAAATCAGTTATGAAAAAATTAGGTTAAATTAGAACAGAACATACATTTCTTATTAAATCTCATTAATAACTTTGTATTATGAGAAGACCGGCTACCAACCTTGGGTGATAACTTTTTTAAATAAAACATAAAAATAAAAATAGAATAAAATTAAATAAAACCTTTTACTTTGTCTTGGTAATTTTGGTAAAAAAAAGGGAAAAAATGGGGAGGGGGGGGGGGGGTGAGCTAAGCATATAAAAACATAAATTTAGACTTACAAGCATATATACGAAACATTCATGTTCATACGTATGCTTACATATATATTCGCATTCATACTACCACGTATAATTGTATATATACACCTAAATATACAAGTATGCTCTCTATCATACTGGTATTTGGATTAGGTGTTTCAATATTGTGCTATACGTTTAGGGAATCAAATGAGACCTCATCTGGTTTTCAAAGTAAGGGTTAGGTGAAAAGCTGGAAAGTAGATGGGCGGGGCTTAGTTCAATATAGTAATGTTTCAAAGTGTCTTCATATACTATTTAGTCCATGGCGTCTTCGCTGTATTTTGGAGGGAAATCTAGGTGAATTATTTTGTGAGAGTGGGGATGGTTTCAATTGTTTCCAGAAAGTTTTGAGGATTTTTGTGACGAAGATGACGCAGATCTTCTGCATGGCGAATTGGGACCAGGTCCAGGTTCCACCAAATGTAGATTTTGTAGGGTATGCTGTAGTTCTTCCTCTGATCTACAGATGAATTTAGAGCCTTGGTGTGCAAAATGGATAGAAAAGGGGAAACCCCATTGGTAATTTTTGTGGTGATTTTGTAATATCTGAAGTTGGGGTTTCATTGTTCGGCGTTTGGTAATGGTCAGTTGAGAAGGGTCAGCAAAAAGTTGGTATTTATGTCCCTGGAACAATGAATAATCTCTTTCTCTTGCTGCTGCTAGCAGGTTCACCTTTGTGCGGTAAAAATGAAATTTTGCGATTATATCGCGTGGTGGACCCTCTGCCTTTTTGGGTGCAAGAGTGCGATGAATGCTATCAATTTCTAAACGTTCTGCTGGCAGTGTAGGCAGAAGTTCCTGAAAAAAGGCAGTAATGGTATCTTGTAGGTCTGTCACTGACTCTGGTATACCTCTGATGCGAATATGGGAGCGTCTGGCCCTATTCTCAAAGTCTCCCAGTTTAGATTGTAAAGTTAAATCTTCCAGTTCAGCCATGTAGTCCTGTGCTGAGTTGTCAATCTCATCCACTCTGGTTTCCAGTGCTTCTGTGCGGCTACCCAGATCCCTAATCTCTTTTGTGAGGCTCTTTGTGATATATTCTGAGGTTTGCCTCAGAGCTTTGTTAAGCATTTTTTCAAACTGCCTTAAGAAAGAAATAAACCCTTTTTTTTTCAAAACACCCTGCAAGACAAAGGCATAATGAGCTAGTATGCATAGCATACACGCTCATTATGAAGTACTTACCTGAGATCAAAGCCCCCGCAGCAGTGCTCGTTGCCCTCCTCTGTTGGCACTATCTCTCCAGGAGTGACTTCTGCATATCGCGGCTCTGGCGCTGTGACTGGCCGGAGCCGCGATGACGTCACTCCCGTGCATGCGTGCGGGTGCTGTCACTAAAGGCATGATCGCTGTTAAAAGCGCCACGCTCAGCGCGCCGTTGTCTATGGCGCATGCACCGTAGACATCGGTGTCTTTCTTTTGCAAATATCTCCTAAACCGTGTAGGTTTAGGAGATATTTGTTGCACCTACAGGTAAGCCTTAATCTAGGCTTACCTGTAGGTTAAAGTGGTCTGTAAGGGTTTACAACCACTTTAATAAAACTGGAGAGGCTGGGGAGTCTTGTGAAATACACTGTATGTCATTTGTTTCTGAGTCTGACTCGCTAGGGGAGTATGTCTGTATAGGTTGGTGTTTCTGTGAGAGCACTGAGGCTTTTGAGGAGGAAGTTCTGTACAGTGAGGAGGGATAGCACATCCCGTGCCTCCTCCAGGTCAGGTGGTTTACACAGCTTTCACATTATCCAGCAATGTACAGATTACAGCATAGAGGGGGAAAGAGCTCGGAGGAGGAACGGGATGTGCTATCCCTCCTCTCTGTACACAGAACTTAACACCGTAACCCATTCATAGTCAGACTGTACACAGGTCTTTGTTAGAGGTGGGATTTTGTGTTAGATGGGGGATATTTTCAGTTAGGGCTTTTTCTCACCAGGTGCAGTGTGATAAAACTTGTGAAATTGCACATGTTCCTGCACCACACAAAAATGTGTTGCCTTTTGCAGTTGTGTGTGGATGCCACACATTTTTAATAGCACTTGGGTTTGGATACATCTCTAAAGGGTTCCTCGACCACAAAAAGGTTGAAAAACACTGCTTTAAAGACATGGAAGGTTAATTAGCTCCTGTCTAAAAAAATGGCACTAGTATGTGTGTGAGTATATGCATGTGATATAGGTACCTTAGAACTGCTGTGAATGTACATTATTAAAGTGCTGTGTAAATTGCCAGCGCTATATGAATAATATTCAAAACTTCTAAGGAACAAGTATTCTTAGAGCGAAAAGTAGCAGCAACCATACATCTCCAATCACAGGTTTCTTATGCTGCGTACACACAATCATTTTTCGGCATGAAAAAAAACGTTTTAAAAAAATGTCATTTAAAATGATGGTGTGTGGGCTTCACATCATTTTCCGGGTTCTGAAAAACGACAAAATTTTTTTTCGAACATGCTGCAAACGTTTTAAACTATGTCGAGTTGTAAAAAATGATTGTGTGTGGGCTAAAAAGACATTAAAAACCTGCGCATGCTCAGAAGCAAGTTATGAGACGGGAGCACTCGTTCTGGTAAAACTACTGTTCGTAATGGAGTAAGCACATACATCACGTTGTAACAGACAGAAAAGCGCAAATCGTCTTTTACAAACACAAAATCAGCTAAAGCAGCCCCAAGGGTGGCGTCATCCGCATGGAACTTCCCCTTTATAGTGCCGTCGTAAGTGTTGTACGTCACCGCGCTTTGCTAGAGCATTTTTTAAAAATGATCGTGTCTGGGCAACGTTGTTTTAATGATGAAGTTGGAAAAAACAATGTTTTTTCTAGATGCTGAAAAACGTTGTTTTTTAAATGCCGAAAAATGATCGTGTGTACGCGGCATTAAATGTATTCCCTGTTGCACAGGTGCTCATTTGGGGAGCACTAAAGTATAGTAAGTCAAAACTTTTTTAAACTACATTTTTCAGTTTTGAATAGAGTGGAGAGGGATTAGAACGTAACTTTTTATTGCTGTCTGTGCCCCCATTAGGGAGGTTCATCCTCTGTATTTGTCCTGTTTACTGGTATTATCGTAAGTGAAAATAAAATAAAATCTCAAATATGGATTGACACCAAAACACTAATAGATGGGCAATCTTCCAATGGTTACACTAGTTCTGGTGACCCTGTTGACACCACATGATCCCCTTACTTTGGAGGGATTTTCTCTCACTTCTTGTATTGGCTATGGGTGAGGAAGTAAAGGGATATCTCCCCAATGGGAGACTGTAACTGTATTCTCCCCCAACTCTATTAAAAATGAAAAAAAAAAATTGTCTTTAGATCTGCTTGAAAAAAAAAAAAAAGTTGTATTTCTCCTTGAATGTTACTAATAATAAAACATATTATAAACATGCAACAAGTAAATATATAAATTGTTTCAGCAGTTACACTGGGTAACTATTGGAGTAACCTAAAAAAGCAGAGCAGTAAGCTGAGAAGTGTACCAAACACACTGACAAAAAAGTCCAAACAACAAGAAGAGCTCTGGAAAATGCAATGCCATTTTAATCAGTATTAAAACTCTTGCAGTGATAATATTTCAGTACAGAACAGAAATCATGTGAAAGAATATGAGATATGTTATGAAGAAAAGCAAGAAAAAAAATATATAAAAAGAGCTACCAAAGGTGACAGTTTGCAAATAATATTTTCGTTTCAGGTACCAGAAAGAAAGCCAGTTCATCAGTCCAATTCATCTGTATGACAAAACACTTGGAAGCATAAATTCAATCTAGAACATCTTTAAAGTAAGTATTTTCCCTCAAGGAAAATAAGAACCTATAAATAAATTACTGTTACAGCGAACTGTCCTGAACTTGCTTTAATTCCAATTTCCAGCCTTTTTTCTTAATTAAAAGTCACATTAAAAGCATCAAAACTGTACATTTGTTTTCAGAAGAGAGTAGTTGATCTACAAAATAGTTTGTCTTCAAAGATGTCAGTGTTACAGCAAGGAAAAACCAAGCCTTGCTGCGGTCATATTATAAAATATATAATTATAGATATTTATATAATGCATATGTTTTTCATTTTTATTGTGTTTTTTATTTTTTACAAAATAATGAATAGCTTTTAAAACATTTGTAATATTAAACGTCACTAGTTTAATAACTTCATGGAAATACAAACAATGTTTTCGATACGTCCTGTGTTTGCATGAAACACGTCATACATCGTCAGCTGGCAGGGGAGGTATATTGATCCTTGGTCTTGTGAAAAATGCTATCTTCTCCCTGACAGTAACAGAGAAAAAAGGGTTTGCTTAGATGAGGTTACCAACAGATGTGTAGAATAAGTTTTTTTTTTGCATTACATCTGCTCTCTGTGCTAACCAGCATGTTGAAGCTCCACAGCAGGCAAACAACAAAACTAAATATACAATACAGATGAAATATATAAGGAAACTGTGTTACCTGTCAAAATATTAGTATGTCTGTGCATCCAGTTCTGAGATTTACACAGCTCTGCCAATCCACACAGCCCTATCTGACGGGGTAGGAGACCTGAATTTTCTCTGTTCTCTTCAAATTTACAGGTCTCCCCAACATCCCCACCCTCTGACTACACAGTGAAGGAGAAATAGCAGACTGATGAGCTAACCTATCCCACTGCTCAACCTTCCTTATGTCACTATAACACAGCCAAATACCTTACATACATTACATGTATGATAGGGTACTTTATGTGTCACTGTACTGAGCAGTCTGTGCTGGGGGGAAGGGAGGAAGGGTGCGTATCTGTACTGAGGGGTTCGTACTGGAGTGGTCAGTTTGTACTGAGAGGTCTGTGTGTGAGGGAGTCTGTACTGAGAGGTTTATGCTGGGGGGGGGGGGGGTTGGTCCCCCTCCCCAAAAAAAAGATTGGTTGGCTCCAGGTGTCAGATGCGCGAGGTACACCACTAAAGACAATAAAGCCCCGTACACACGGTCAGACCTTTGTCTGACCAAAATCACATCGGAATTCCAACGGAATTCCATCGGAGTAAAAGAGAACATGTTCTCTATCTATGAATAATGGGGGGAACTAATGCACAAAAACCACACTAACTAGAGCAATAGGTAATAATGACTAATAAAAGCTAAAATAAAATACTAAGCAGCAGCAAAATAGTGCTCACACACTAATAAAAATTATATATAGGAGGGGTAATGGCGCTTGCTAATAAGCAAAATTATATTAAATATATATTAAATATATAAAATATATTAAATATATTAACAATCTAAAATACTGCTTCAATCCTAATCCAAGTCCAAAAGAGACGAGCCAAGTAAGCCAAAAAAATGGGGGTGTATCACTCCTAGTCAGTCACAACCCACCATCAAACAACGGGATGATGAGGGGGGTACACTGAGTGATGTTTTTATATATATATGAACCGATTGGTGGTGTATAAGAGTACCACCACCTGGCTAATAAAATTACAATACTCCAAGTAAGTGAAAAAATAGGTAACAATTACAAATTATGTAAATAAATTTAAAAAGCATAAAGTGGCAAACAATAGCCAATAGTGATTAGTGCATAAAAAATGTACGTATCAACACGTGCAAATACATAATATAAATACGAAATAAATGTGAGTCTCTGTGCACACTCCACACTCCAAGATATGTGCTTAGAGTGTGATAATGATCAAGTGTCCAAAATAGATCACAGCAAGGTGCTTCAATCAATAGTATTTTTAAAGTGCATAAGTGCTCCAATAAAGTGCTTGACTCCACAGAGGGAATTTCCCCAAGCCTCTCACCTCAGAAAGGCTTAAAAAAAGCCTATATATCTCCAATACTGCTGGCTTAATAGCACAGCAGATTCCGTTTCTGATGGAAGACTCCCGGTCAGCCTATTTTCCAACGCCACACCAATCCCTCTGGTTAGTGATCCCCAGGTCCCAGCAACCAGCTCTCAGAGTAGATGGCTCTCAATAAACAAATAAAAGCTCCATAGCGTAAAACTGATTAATATGTTTAATAAGTAAAAGCAAATGCACTTACAGCAAGCTTGTAATCAAATAGCATATAGCGTGTAGTTGAGATGTCTCCGCTCTTGGCTGCGAGCAGAGATGACGTCACCACCGGCTCTCCTCCTTACGCGTTACGTGGCTGCACACGCCACTTACTCATAGGTAATAATGGATGATGAGAATTATGAAATTTTGACAATATACACTCGCCATCGGACAGATGACCATATTATCAGATCCAATATTTCTTTATATTTGTAAAATAACAATAAAAACAATGTGGCCACCACATGCCCCCTCTGGTGTGAGATGAAGTAAATATTAGTGATGATTAATCCAGTTTGAATTCACAACCTAACGGGCATATAGTCCCCTCTAGTGGTTGTAATTAAAACAGAGAGTGAGTGATGGAATAAACTAAGGAGGTCGCATCATGTCGAAACCAAATAAGTACATATAGACAACCAAAATACATACAATAATTGGCATACTATGCAATTTAAATTCTTATGAAAGTGGCCATAAAGGCAGAATGGCTAACCAATTAATAAATACAACTAATCTAATATTGATATGATGATGAGAGTATTTAAAACCTGGTAGGAATAAATACATAATGGAAAGGAAAGATACATTAAGACATAATAAACTTTGTTCGGGATATAACTCATACTAGTAATTGGAAATAAAGCAATTGAGATCAAAATTTACGTTGTGCCCATGGGGTAATAAAGTGCAGAGTTCATGTATCCAACCAGATTCAGCCTGGCTGATCTTTTTCACCATATTATCCCCCCTTCAATGGGGTTTATATTTCTCTATACCCCATACCATTAGAGAAGAGGGGTCTCTGTTATGACAACGGTCGTAATGATGGTATAAACTGTGTTTAGGAAACCCATTCTTGATATTCTGTGTATGCTCACAAAGTCTTTTTCACAGCTCCCTTTTAGTTCTTCCTACATACTAAATTTTACAAGGACACTCTAACAAATAGACCACCCCTTCAGTCTTGCAGGATATAAAGACTTTGATTTTATAATCCTTTACTGTAAAAGTGGATTTGAAGGTTTCTTTTTTCTTTTGTATTTCTTTTGTGTGTCTACATGTAAAGCATGTCTTGCATGGATAGTAGCCTTTTGCATTGAAGAATGAAAAGGTTTTCATCTCCGGAGGGTCAAGAACATTTTTGCAATCATGTCCCTTAGGGTGGGAGCCCTCCGGTATGTGAACATTGGCTTTTCTGGTAGTATAGACCCTAAATGACGATCAGCTTTCACAATATTCCAATACTTCTTACAAATTGTCTTGATTTGTTTATGCTGCACACTATAGTCCATTATGAGGGGCACTCCCCCAGCAAAGGTATTATTTTTTGTTGTTGAATCTTGGATCAGAGTGTCTCTTTCCAAAACAGAAACAGCTTCTATTTTCTTCTCAATAAAGTCCCATTTATAACCTTTTTCAACAAACCTCTTGCCGATAAAATCCGCCTGTTTAAAGCGGGTGTTCTCCCTAAAAAAAAAAATTTTTCTAGCATGCCATTCAGCATACTAGCGCGAGCTACAGTATGCCTTTATATATTTTTTTTGCGCCGTACTCACAGTTTAATCGCGTAGTAAAGTTTCAGACTCCCCGCGGGGAATGGGCGTTCCTATGCAGAGGGAACGTGATTGATGGCCGGCTATAGCGCGTCACGCTTCCCCAAAATAGCCGAAATAGGACTTTGCTCTTCACGGCGCCTGCGCAGTCAGCTCCGATGTCTGTGCGCAGGCGCCGTATAGCGCCGTGAACAGCCGAGTCCTACTCCGGCTATTTTCGGGAAGCGTGACGCGCCATAGCCGGCCGTCAATCACGTTCCCTCTGCATAGGAACGCCCATTCCCCGCGGGGAGTCTGAAACTTTACTACGCGATTAAACTGTGAGTACGGCGCAAAAAAAATAAATAAAGGCATACTGTAGCTCGCGCTAGTATGCTGAATGACATGCTATAAACTTGTTTTTTAGGGTGAAAAAGGAATACATCAGTTTTATAAACCAGGGTTTGCAATTTCTTCTCAATCTTAAAAACTGTCCTTTTGGTATATTGTCCAACCAAGGAGTATGATAGCAACTATCCACAGGTAGATAGCTATTCCTGTCTACTGTTTTAAAGTGTGTTTGTGTTATCAAGTTTTCTCCTTCCTTACTAATCTCTAAGTCAAGGAAATAGATTTTTTCATCACTTATCTCCCATGTAAGTTTAATATTTTTTTTGTTCGTATTCAGATAAAAACCAAAGTTAATCAGACTCTCCCTGTCCCCTGCCCAGATAATTAAAATATCATCAATAAAACATTTGTATAAAAGTAGTTGCTGTGGTTTTCTGTTATATAAGACATCTTCTTCCCATTCTGCCATATATAAGTTGGCTACACTTGGTGCATATTCCGCGCCCATTGCTATGCCACAGATCTGTTTGTAATATTTGTTTTCATACCAGAAATAATTATGATCTAGGCTATATTCCAGGCAATTGGCAATGAACTTTTTTGTGCAGTTTTAAGGTCACTCAAACCATTCTGTGCACAATTTGTTGCTTGTATGGCTTCCTGATGGTTTATAACAGGGCTCGATAATATTTAATTTTATGAAAGATAATGTTACGCCGAGTAAATTCATACCCAACATGTCACGCTTCAAAATTGCGTCCATTCGTGGAATGCCGACAAACTTTTACCCTTTAAAATCTTCATAGGCGACGTTTAAAAAAATCTACAGGTTGCATGTTTTGAGTTACAGAGGAGGTCTAGGGCTAGAATTATTGCTCTCGCTCTACCAATCGCGGCGATATCTCACATGTGTGGTTTGAACACCGTTTACATATGCGGGCGCTGTTCACCTATGCGTTTGCTTCTGCGTGCATGCTCGACGGGACGGGGGGGGGGGGGGCAGGGAGGGTTTCTGGCTCCTAACTTTTTTAGCTGGCTCCTAGATTCCAAGCAAATTTGTCAAACCCTGGTTTATAATTGTATACAGTGATGATACATCGGCTGTAGCCAAGTATATTGAGCTCCCATCAAGTTTGATGGTGTCCAATAATTGTATAAGATGCTTCGTATCCCTGAGATATTATTTTTTTTTTCACTAGAGGCTGTATTCTCCTATTCTCGCCCCTACTGAGTTAATTCCATTCACAATCGGTCTTCCCGGTGGGTCTTCTCTAGATTTATGAATTTTCGGGAGGGTATAAATAACAGGGATCTTACATCCCATTGGTTGTAAGTATTTTCCTTCCTTCTTATTTAAAAGGCCTTTTTTTATTCCTCTTTTTAGGATTGCCAGGTCATCCTTATACCGAACTATAGGGTTCCCAGGTAATTTCAAATATGTGACATTATCACTCAATTGGCGTTTAATTTCCTTCTTATATGCCACTTTGGATTGGATGACAATAGCCCCCCCTTTATCAGCTTGTCTCACTACTATATCTTTTCTCTCTTCTAGTTTTCTTATGCCACTCTTAATGTCTCCTGGATCATGGATCTTCTTTATTTTCATATCATGTAGATCTCCCACCCTAAGGGACATGATTGCTAAAAATGTTCTTGACCCTCCGTAGAAGAAAACCTTTTCATTCTTCAATGGAAAAGGCTACTATCCATGCAAGACATGCTTTACATGTAGACACACGAAAGAAATAAAAAAGAAAAAAGAAACCTTCAAATCCACTTTTACAGGAAAGGAGTGTAAAATCAAAGACTTTATATCCTGCAAGACTGAAGGGGTGGTCTATTTGTTAGAGTGTCCTTGTAAAATTCAGTATGTAGGAATAACTAAAAGGGAGCTGTGGAAAAGACTTTGTGAGCATACACAGAATATCAAGAATGGGTTTCCTAAACACAGTTTATCCCGTCATTACGACCATTGTCATAACAGAGACCCCTCTTCTCTAAGGGTATGGGGTATAGAGAAATATAAACCCCATTGGAGGGGGGATAATATGGTGAAAAAGATCAGCCAGGCTGAATCTGGTTGGATACATGAACTCTGCACTTTACTACCCCATGGGCACAACGTAGATTTTGATCTCAATTGCTCTATTTCCAATTACTAGTATGAGTTATATCCCGAGGAATGTATATTATGTCTTAATTTATCTTTCCTTTCCATTATGTATTTATTCCTAACGGGTTTTAAATACTCTCATCATCATATCAATATTAGATTAGTTGTATTTATTAATTGGTTAGCCATTCTGCCTTTATGGCCACTTCCCATAAGAATTTAAATTGCATAGTATGCCATATATTGTATGTATTTTGGTTGTCCATATGTACTTATTTGGTTTCGACATGATGCGACCTCCTTAGTTTATTCCATCACTCGCTCTGTTTTAATTACAACTACTAGAGGGGACTATATGCCCGTTAGGTTGTGAGTTTAAACTGGATTAATCATCACTAATATTTACTTCATCTCACCACCAGAGGGGGCATGTGGTGGCCACATTGTTTTTATTGTTATTTTACAAATATAAAAAAGTATTGGTTCTTATAATATGGTCATCTGTTCGATGGTGAGTGTATATTGTCAAAATTTCATAATTCTCATCATCCATTATGCCCGCCGTCGTGTTAACTTTGGTTGTCATGGCGGCGTTGGCAGATATAAGTCACCTACACACCAGCGGCTCCCTATCCTATGAGTAAGTGGCGTGTGCAGACACGTAACGCGTAAGGAGGAGAGCCGGTGGTGACGTCATCTCTGCTTGCGGCCGAGAGCGGAGACATCTCAACTACACGCTATATGCCATTTGATTACAAGCTTGCTGTAAGTGCATTTGCTTTTACTTATTAAACGTATTAATCAGTTTTACGCTATGGAGCTTTTATTTGTTTATTGAGAGCCATCTACCCTGAGAGCTGGTTGCTGGGACCTGGGGATCACTAACCAGACTGATTGGTGTGGCATTGGAAAATAGACTGACCGGGAGTCTTCCATCAGAAACGGAATCTGCTGTGCTATTAATCCAGCAGTATTGGAGATCTATAGGCTTTTTTTTAAGCCTTTCTGAGGTGATAGGCTTGGGGAAACGGAGCACTTGTTCTGCAGGTTATGCACCGTGGGACCCTGTGTGGAGTCAAGCACTTTAAAAATACTATTGATTGAAGCACCTTGCTGTGATCTATTTTGGACACTGTGTGGAGTGTGCACAGAGACTCACATTTATTTCTGATTTATATCATTTATTTAAATTTTTTATGCACTAATCACTATTGGCTATTGTTTGCCACTTTATGCTTTTTATATTTATTTACATAATTTGTAATTGTTACATATTTTTTCACTTACTTGGAGTATTGTAATTTTATTAGCCAGGTGGTGGTACTCTTATACACCACCAATTGGTTCATATATATATAAAAACATCACTCAGTGTACCCCCCTCATCATTCCATTGTTTGATGGTGGGTTGTGACTGACTAGGAGTGATACACCCCCATTTTTTTGGCTTACTTGGCTTGTCTCATTTGGACTTGGATTAGGATTGAAGCAGTATTTTAGATTGTTAATATATGTATTTAATATAATTTTGCTTATTAGCAAGCGCCATCACCCCTCCTATATATCATGTTCTCTATCTAAACTCCGACGGAATTCCTCGTAATTTCAGATGAAATTTATCCGATGGGGCATACACACGGTCAGAATTCCCCAGGCTGACTTGCGCCAAACAGAGCTGCTGTTTTTTCCTTGCAAGGATTATTTTATCTCTCTCTGACAGAGAGTGTTTGTACTTTTAATTTTTATTTGCTATAAATAAACCTCCCCCTCTTTTCAAAACGCCTGCACTATGGGATTTTTTCTCTTTATTTCAATTGCGGCTTACTTACCATCACACTTCTGAGCGTGCGCTTCTCACATTCAGTCACACACCTGTGACACCCCTGGAAGGACACCCCTGGAAGGATCTGCTAGCTGTGGATCTGAGCTGATTGGTGCGTGAGAGACCGAGGAACAATTCCGCAGGATTCATCCATCTATTAGCCTGTTTGACCCCCCTGCAAAGGGCGGTCACTGGCTTTCTAGTAAGCCTTAAATTTACCTCCAGGTGACAGGCTGGCTGCACTCAGTGGAATCACCTTTTGCACATTGGATGTTCACAACTTTTCTTTGAACTCACTGAAGCTTTCTTACTTTGGATTTTTACCTGTGGGTCTATCAGATTTAACCGATTCATGGACTATTTGTTCACGTGCAATTGTTTTTTAGATTTTGTTTAAATATTTATATATTGATTTATATTGATTGTACCTAAGGTTTAATCTATTATTCAGCGCTACACTGTTTTTATACAATGGAAAAAGTTCATCTGACTTTTTCCATCGGAAATTTCGATCGTGTGTATGGGGCATAAGAGGGAAAAGGATCTCTGGATTCCATTTAATTTCTTAGTTTCTTTTAATACCAGGAATGCCCCAGAAAATAGAATACAAACATTTCTGCAGTTGGTATATCTTGTACTGATATTACATCACACATTTAATGATTTTAATTTTATATATGATTTTTTATTTCACTTACCTGAAGGTTTGTACTTGCAATGGTTCCTTTTGATTCTGACCACGCAGCTGGAAGACTTCTTTGGAGACTTTTTTAAGCATTTTCTCAGCTGCTTGTTCTTGGTGCAGCTCAAGCTTGGTCTGTCTCATCTAAAGAGAAAAAAAACATAAAACATAAAAAATAGCAAGTACTAGTTATAGATATATCTTTACCGCAGTCAATATGTTACACTCTTCAGGTGCCTAGTCTATAATCATATTTTCTAACACTGCAGTATCCTCAGCTGTTGCATAGTGTGTTTTTGGAGTTTAGGTTCATCTTTCATACTTTTCCAGCAGATTTCAAATTATGCCAATGTAGAATGAGACTTTGAAGCTAAAATGATATATAATCGCCGGTCCAGGCTGTAATCCACACACATTCCTGAGTGGCAGCTGGCTCAGCCTTTCAGCTTTAAATTCAGTGGAGAGGGATTGCTATTTTACTGCTACTGGGGGCTCTGCTAGAGAGGTTTACCCTCACTTCATGTCCCGCTGGCAATGGTTTTACCAGTGAGAAAGTGAGACTACCTCTGCAACAGGGACACAAAAATGACCATGTTTTAATTTCTGACTGTGGTGCTGTTTTGAGGGTAGTTGGAGCAGTAAAACAGACAAACAGACAGGAGTTCTAATCCTAATCTTTTCGCCACTAACCAAAAGTACAAAAGATAACGTTTTTGGCTTGACACTTTCACATAATCATAAAATGTATACGTGTGAGGCTTATTACTTCGATCTGTAAAGAAAGTTTGTTACATTTCCTTGTTAATAAGGTATGTATTAGCAGGATATTTACTTGTCTTTCTGCCTCTATCAGCAGACAGCGGAATCTTTCATCACGCAGCACCCACTGAGGAAGTTCGCTTTGACCTCTAAGTTGTGCCTCCTCGAGACGTTGCTTGAGCTCTTTAAGAGTGTTTATCTCTTCATTTAACTGGTGTTGCTTTGTTCTGGAAGCCTGGAGATCCAGCTCCAGGTCTAGAGATGTCCGTGCCATGATCTCTGCCATGGAAGACGGGCAGGCCTGCTACAAAACACAAATCACATGTGTCAATCCTATGTCTCAGTAGAATTGCTGTTGATGAAGTTGAGAGGAGAGACCATGTTAAAACATATACCTATAATATAATATAAAGGCCACTGTATAAACTTATTCTCCAAAGGAAGAGGCTGAATTGCAGGGATACACAAACATGAATGTGTGTAATACAAGTACACAGACATTTTTACAGAATAGAGGGTGGGAAAGGCACACACAGACTTCCAATGCTAACAGAGCTCAACACAAGAGGTGCTCAGCCATGGTCCAATTTAGACAGACAATATGTAAAGACCAGCTTGGTATAAAAAATGTATATTGGTGGGATACCTATATTCACAAAAGGATCCACGTTTTTTTGCATTTTCTATAAACCTGTAAGTTTAACTTTGATTGCCAAGAGACCACATACAAAAACAAAGTGTATCTATGGTCACAATGTAAAAACCACATATTCATTTCCACATTGTATTTCAATTATTTCTAGCCTACTTTCTCTTCATCTGAATGATCTTGAAATCTGTAAAGTTACTTTCTGAAGATTTATTAGACCTTGTTAGTAGGCACTGCTGTGTTAGGCCCCTTTCACACAGATGGACTGCCTGTCAGTTTTTTAGGTGGACCTATTCGGACCATTGCCCTCTATGTAGTGGCAGGTGTCACGTTCTGTGGATCGCATGGCCATCAGATGTTAATTTTCATTTGACTGCGGATAAAGGAGAGCAGGCTGTGTCCATGTCCACTCTGCATAAGCAGGGCGGTCACGGACCAGCCATCCTCCTACTCAGTGGACAGATTCCCCGCTGAGCAGGCAGACTCCTAGAAGAGTCTGCTCCATGTGAAAAGGGCCTTGCAAATTTCAGAGCCTGCATTCTGAACCACATAGATACTGAAAGAAGGAGTTTCAGGAGGCTGAATCAGTACATGAATCACTGCTTGCAGGCAGCAAAGTACAATGGGATATGTAGTCCTTAGAAACCGAACGTAAACAGCAGAGGAGAAGCTGCAAAGCATGCAGGGAATTCAGGAAGTTGTGCAAAGAGATGGCCAACCAACAGGCACCACTCACTACATGAAAGAAACGTTTCCAAGTAATCTTATATTGGATTGTCAAAAACAACCATTGTTTTACTGCTATTACAATGCAGAGGTTATAAAATGAAATTGTATGCTGTTACTACAGCTCTCCTTTAACATAAGTGACAGCCAGCATACATTTACAAAAGACAGGATTTTATCAAACAAATCCACAAATTTAATGCAGAAGTAAAAACTTAGACAGGAGGGGGCGGTAAATATGGTATATTTAAACCATTTAAAAACACCCGTCACAGTACTTCACAAATAAACAAAAGTCTATTCAGTTACAAAGCATGATGTGTAAAATGTACAGAAAACTGGTGTGAAGTAGGGGTCAATTAGTCATTCTGATCGATATTAGGTTATACATAGTTTACTCAAATGTTTCTTTTCGGAACATTACTTTTTTGACTTGTTTACAGAGTTGAATTTGGGGTTAAGACTTTGGGAAACACAATCAAATCTATGGACGATATCTGCAATTTACAAGCTGACCTACACATACTCAGTAAGTGTACAACTAGAAGACTTACAAGATTTACTGTAGATAAATGTAAAGGTATGTATTAAGGTACCTAAAAATATATATGTAACATACAATAGACAGAGAGTGAATGGTTGAATAATAGAGATGTATCAGGGTGTCTGTGTAGATCAAAACATACAATAAATAAGAGCATGCAACACCAATTTGCAGATTCAAGAGCTTGCACAATTCATTTTTGCATTAAAAGCAAGACTTAATTTTGCCCCTATGTACAAGGCATTTGTTTGGGCTATATTGAATATGCAGTCCCACTTTGGGCAACAGGTTAACATAAAGAATACCCCGAAACTAGAAAGACAGCAGAGAAGGGCAATTACATGAACAGGAGCAGGGATGACCACAGTTATGGGAAAAAGGTAACTGTTCTGAATTTAATTAATTTAAGTAATAAAATATGAAATGCCAATACAGAGAATACAGCTGAAAAAGGTCACACCAAGGCCATCACAAAAGCCCCTTCCGACTGGCATCACACAGCAATGTTATGTGAGCACTCCAGTTAGGCCTTGTACAGACGAGCAAACATGTACGATGAAACCGGTCCGCCGGACCGTTTTCACCGTACATGTCTGCCCGGGGATTTCTGTATGATGGCTGTACTCACCATCGTACAGAAATCCGCGCGTAAACAATACGCGGGGCGTGGCCGCGCCGTCGCCGCGACGATGACGCGGGCGGCCCTGCCAGTTCAATGCTTCCACGCATGCGTCAAAGTCATTCGATGCATGCGAGGGATGGCGGGCGCTCGGACATGTACGGTAGGTCTGTACAGACGACCGAACATGTCCGAGCGGACAAGATTCCAGCGGGCTGTTTCTAAACAAGTTTGGAAATATTTGCCCGCTGGAAAAAGGCCCGGCGGGCAAATGTACGCTGGAATCCTGTGCGCTCGGGCCTACACACGACCGAACATGTCTGCTGAAACTGGTCCGCGGACCAGTTTCAGCAGACATGTTCGGTCGTGTGTACGGGGCCTTAGACTTCAGTAGGTAACTAAATGGCTTACACCTATAGCAAGGGTTATATTCATCTTTAGTCAGAGCTACACAGTATGGCCCGGATTCAGAAAGGAGTTACGTCGGCGTATCTCCAGATACGCTGTCGTAACTCCGAAAGCGGGCCGTTGCATCTCGGCGTCTGATTCATAGAATCAGATACGCCTCAATGTTGCCTAGATACGAGCGGCGTAAGTCTCCTACGCCGTCGTATCTTAGGGTGCAATATTTACGCTGACCGCTAGGGGCGCTTCCCAAGACTTCCGCATCGAATATGCAAATTAGGTAGATACGCCGATTCAGAAACGTACGTCCGTTCGGCGCATTTTTTTACGTCATTTACGTAAGGCTTTTTAATAATAGTAAAGTTACGCCTGCTCTATGAAGCGTAGCCAATGTTAAGTATGGACGTCGGGCCAGCGTCAAATTTCTCGTCGTTTACGTAAGTCGTTCGCGAATAGGGCTTTGTGTAAGTTACGTTCACGTCGATAGCATTGACAATTTGCGGCGTAATTTGGAGCATGGGCACTGGGATACTTTCACGGACGGCGCATGCGCCATTAGTTAGGAACGTCAAAAACGTGGGGTCATGATTATTTAGCATAGAACACGCCCCCGACAAGCCTATTTTGAATTAGGCGGGCTTACGCCGGCCCATATACGCTACGCAGCCGTAACTTCAGGCGCAAGATCTTTGTGAATACACTATTCGCCTGACTAGGTTACGGGGGCGTAGCGCATATGAGATGCGCTACGCCCGCAGAAAGATACGCTATTCTTTCTGAATCCGGGCCAATGTTTTTATCTACAAAACATCCCTTATCAGCACAGGCAGTTTTTTGGTAAAGGAGAACCAACCCTTTAAATAACTTCAGTTTCCTAACATACTGGAAAAGACAAAGATTCATATAACCTCCTTTCCAGACTGTACAATAAAAATGGCATATTACATTCATACCTGCTTATAGCGTAATGTCCGCCTTTCCAGTGTATTTCGGATGAAAGGTGATTTTCTCGGTAATGTAGAACTATCACTATCACTTCGATACAGCTAAACAGAAGCAAAAACAAGATATGATGTAAATAATAAAATAATGCCATTTGGTATACTCCAGACACTGTGCTGGCAATGATAATATGTCAGTGACACAACATACTAGAAAATTCACAGATTTTTTATTGATTTTATTTTTAAAAAAAATATTTAAAAGGTGCACAAAAGATGACAACAAAGACTAAAGCCCCATACACACTATCAGTTTTCCTGCATCTAATATGAGGTCAAACCTTTATGCCGCGTACACACGATCGGTCCATCCGATGAAACCGGTCTGATGGATTTTTTCATCGGTTATCCGATGAAGCTGACTGATGGTCAGTCGTGCCTACACACCATCAGTTAAAAAAACTATCGTGTCAGAACGCGGTGACGTAAAACACAACGACGTGCTGAAAAAAACGAAGATTGAATTTTTTTAACCAATGGATAAATAACCGATGGGGCCTACACACGATCGGTTTGGTCTGATGAAAACGGTCCATCAGACCGTTCTCATCGGTTTGACCGATCGTGTGTACACGGCATAAGAGTTTCAATTCGTATGCAATCAGGCAGGCCCTTGCACTACATGGTTTTGGTAAACCTGAAGAGAAAAACCTGCAGGAAAACTGATAGTGTTTATAGGGCTTGAGTATCAAACAGCTTGTGTACCAAAGGGCAATACAGCCAACAGAAGAACGCTGAACTTTTTACTGATTTGATCAGTTTTTGTCTTAAAGACACAAATATGGTTTAAAAAATTTAATTTTACACAAAAAAAATGTTTTTACTTTCTAAAAGTAAGGCATACAAAATACACTAGTTCAAACTCTACTACATCTGACACAATCAGATGACCAGTTTGAATCAATTTTGTTCCCTAATACAAGTCTTCCGCAAAGCATTTAAAATGCTTCTTAGTCAATTTTTCAATCAGTCATAAGTGGATCTTACACAGGAAGAAAGGCTCTCACTTGCACCCATGTGACAACACTGGGGGCCAGATCCTCAGCCAGCGGCGCAAATTTAGTTCGTCCGAACTTATGTCATTTAAGTTACGTTGCCCTAAGTTGGTGTCGTAAGTGCCGTATCCACAGCGCATTTGCGTGTAAATTTGCGCCAGCGTAACTTAAATTCCGAGGCGTAAGGCGGGGTTATTGCAAGTGGGAAGGAAGTGGGCGTGCTTCATTGTAATGAGCCGTGACCCCATGCAAATGAGGCGCCGGCCGTACTGCGCATGCGCGCACGAATCGGGACCTCACTGGGCATGTGCAGAACTGGTCTCGGCGCAATCAGTGAGATAGGTAAAAGGCCAAGTGTACTTAGTTTGAGGATCGCCCTGTGTCTAAAAAGCCCCACACAAACACACTTCCCTTGCAAAAGTATATCCCATTGTTTCCCTTCCATGAGCAATTTGCTTCTGCTCTGTTTGTTTGTGTGTTGGTAAGTTGTGTTTGTGAGAAAAGTGTTTGAGGAGTTGGAGAGTCTAGTTGGTGTTTGTTTTTGAGAAGTGTCTTTAGTTAATTTGTTTGTTAGTGTTTTTGCTGATTGTTTTTTGGTGCTTGTTTTTTGTTTTTTTGTTTGTGCGTGTTTATTTTTGAATTTATATTAGCTGTGTCCTTGTGTGTTTAGATTTTTGTCAGTTTTTTGGGTTGTATATTTTTGTCTGGTTTTTGGGTGTGTATTCTTGATTGTTTGTCGGGTGTGTTTCTTGTTGCTGGGTGGTGTATGTGATGGCCCCCAAACGCAGGAAGCTTAATTTCACCCTGGGAGAGAAGCAAATTCTTGCTCGGGGCATTGTGAAATATGGGCCATTTCTGCATGGCCCTGAGAGCCAGAACACCACCCCGGCCAGGAGGAGGCAGCTTATTAAAAAGAGATCACGGACCAGATCAATGCGGCGGGGGGGGGGGGAGACCAGGACCCCCGCTGGCATACAGAAAAAAATAAATGCTCTGAGGAGCGTCGTCCGGAATAAGATGGCAAGGATCGACGCCCATACCAGGGGCACTGGAGGAGGGGGACCCTGCCCAGTCAGACTGATGGAGGAGGAATGGGCAGTGGCCCAGTGTTTCCACCCACAGCAGGTGGTGGGCCTGCCTGGCTATACGTCAGATGTTCCTAGGAGGACAGGTACGTTTTTTTTTTTACTCTCTGTTGATTAGCATGTGTGGGTGGGGGAAGGGAAGATGTGCCAAGTGTGTGGATCCTCAAACATGTGATTGTTTTGTGTCCTCCACAGATGGCCAGGAGGTTGCAGGCCAGGAGGTTGCAGGCCCATCGGGCCAGGCTGCTGCACCACCCCCAAGACAGGCTGATGATGAGTCCCAAGAAGGGCAGGATTCCCCAGGGGAGGGGATTGGCCAAACCACCCCTCATGAGGAGGTTGAGGGGGAGGAGGTTGAGGGGGAGGAGGATGAGTGGGAGGAGGATGAGGGGGAGGAGGACGAAAATATGCAGATTGGCCGGGAAGTCCTCCTGGCCACTGATATGATGACCTTTGAGTCTTCCCCTGAGGCTGGCACCAGTCAGGCCACCATCAGGGGTAGCCCCTCCCACTTCTCCCCCAACAGGCCTCCAGTCACAAGGGTCACTCTCTCCCCTCCTCCAGGCCCGCAAGACTCAGCGGCAGCCAGGGGGCCGACCCAGGAGACCGTGGCTGTGGGCAAGCGTCTGTCGGCCAGTGTGGTGAAGGACAATGCCCGGCAGACCCGCACTCTAGGGAAAATGCTACAAAAACTTACCCAGATGGAGCACAGCCAGGGTGAAATGATGGAGGCACTCGGTGATGTGGCCACCAACATCAACGGCGGTCATTACATGCTTGAACGACATACAGACCGCCACAACACGCGTGGCCCATGAGCTGAGTGCCCTGACCCAGGCTGTGCAGGACAATACTAGGTCTGGCCAGGCCAATGCGGCTGCCCTCACTGCCTGTCTCACTAGAATTGCAGGGGCCATGGAGGGCAGGCCAGCAGGGGCGGCTCCTCCTTCCCCAGCTCACCCCCCCCAGGAGGCTCCTCCTTCCCCAGCTCACCCCCCCAGGAGGCTCCTCCTTCCCCAGCTCACCCCCCCCAATGGACATCCTCCGCGACGGCGTGGCCGTGCCCGTGGCCGTGCCCCTGCCCAGCCAAGGCATAGCAATCGCCGCCGCTAATTAATTAGCAGGGATACTTTTGTTTTGTTGTTTATGTTATTTTTTTTTTTTGTATTATTTAATTTGGTCTTCTGTACTTATGATTTGATTTATGTGTGTGAATGATGTGTGAATGTGGGGGGGTGGCATTCCTGATAAATTAAGGGTGTCACCCTCAGTTTTGGTGGAGTAGGGATCCCCAGGACCAGGGAGAAGTGCAATCCCAGGTTCCTGAATGGTGTATGAATGCACAGTGACATAATTGGAGCCGTGGCGTGGCGTTACTGCTCCCAAGTCCCAAAGGGGGGGGGGGTACTTGGATCTAATCCAATTCGATGTGCATGTGATGTGTCTGTGCTAGGGACCACAGTGGTGTGCATTCATGCATTCTCATTGTGACTTTATTGATGTGCATTTACAGGGAAAAGATACATTCTTATTGTGACATTATTCATGTACGTTTACTGGGAAAAATGCCTTCTGCAAGGCGTCTCCTGGCTGCTGTGCCCTCAGCAGACCGGGTAGAGTTGGTTGGGGGGGTATTGCCTGGGTCGGGGGTCAGGTCAGCACATAAGTCAATATGCAGTCCCCTTCTCATGGCAAAGTTGTGGAGTATACAACATGCCCCGATTATCTGGCACACAAAGTCTGGGGAATACAACAATGTACCCCCAGACTTATCCAGGCATCTGAAGCGGGACTTCATAAGCCCAAATGTACGTTCAACCACTCCCCGGGTACGTATGTGCGCCTGGTTGTAGCGTTGCTCTCCTGGGGTTTGGGGGTTCCTGAATGGGGTCATCATGTGAGGTCCCAGGGCATATCCAGAGTCACCTGTAAGGGAAAAGACAGGAGGATATTAGTCATGCATGTGCCCCTTGTGATGTCAGCATCATGGGGGGGACATACCTGACACACATGTCACTCACCAATCAGCCAGCTGTCTCCATACATGTTCTGTTACAAATCTCTGGAGATCTGGGTCTGCCGGAAAATATAACTGTCATGGCAGGATCCCGGAAATTTAGCACAGACGTGCCAGATGAGGCCATGGGCATCTACGATCACCTGCACATTTATGGAATGCCAGCCTTTACGATTCCGGAACATGTGCTCAGTATCATGGGGGGGTTGTAGTGCCACATGGGTACAATCAATGGCCCCGATGGTGCGTGGGAATCTGGCAATGTGATAGAAGTCTGTCATGGTCTTCAATCGCTGGTCCTCCTGGGTGGGTTTTTGAAATTGATTTCCCATGCGCCGCAGGATTGCAGGGACCACTTGGTGCACACACCTGCTCATGGAGGATTGTGCCATCCCAGCCACGCCTCCACTTGTGCGTTGGAAAGAGCCAGTGGCAAGAAAATGCAGTGTTGCCAGTACTTTGATGAGTGGCTGCAGTGCATGGGAGCGTTGTGTTGGGCTGGTGAGATCATCCTGAAGGATTGTGGTTAATTCCAGGATGGCTCCACGGTTGAATCTGAAGTTGCGGAATACCTCAGAAGCAGGCATGCCAAACACATCTTGGCGTGGGCGGTATACCCTCTCCTGTGCCCTCCTCCTCCTCCTCTGTGCCCTCCTCCTTCTTTGCGCCTCTAAAGACACTAATGCAGCTAGGATCATGGATGGCCCTGGCATGTTGGCAGACAGATTGTAGTCCTGAAAGTGTGTGTGTGCTGAGCTCTTCCTCAATGGTGTTGCTTCAGCAGACATTCACACGGCATGTGTAAAATTAGGGCTGCTTTTATAAAGTGTAAATTCCCTCCGGGAAACTAACAGGTGCGCACAGGGCGTAATCTATGGCGCACACACTTAATTCTGTGGATCGCCCTATCTCCCTCATTTGCATCTTTGCCTATCAAAAAAAGCGGCGTGCAAAGATACACGCCGTGTAAATTTAGAAATCTCGAGTTAAGTCGGCGTATCTCTTTTGTGGATCTGGCCCTGGGTTCCTGAGTG
This sequence comes from Rana temporaria, assembly GCF_905171775.1. NCBI lineage: Eukaryota > Metazoa > Chordata > Amphibia > Anura > Ranidae > Rana > Rana temporaria. Next base: position 403,903,442 of record NC_053490.1, read on the forward strand.
GCCAACAATTGAACACCAGCATTGTAATGTAGGATAAGAGGTTTGATTCCCATTTGTCTATACCTACAAAGTACCAAGTATTTCTCTTTGCTCCTGGCTGCTTAGCAGAGCGTTGGGGAAGCAAAGGGAAGGGCAAGTGAAATTGTTGTTTTTCCCTACATAATAAGTAAACCACAGGTTTACTTTCAACAGGAACCTTTTCAAAAAACAGTATGTTTTTACACTGTGAATAGGAAATTAAGTACGAAGGAAACTCAGAAGTGTTCTGGTGGGGATCAGTTGCAATGCAACTCTGAGACAGGCATATTAGTTTCCTGAATGGGCTTATGCTCAAATATGTTCTGTGTTACTATGTACTTGTAGTACAAAGTATCCTGTTATCATTGCATTGGTTCTCTTGTGTGAAATACCTGGTGATCCTGCTACCCCCCCTCCCCCTCTTTCCTATTTCAAGCTGACCATGCCAGACATGGAAGTACATCAATTCCAGTGTGGTCAGTTTAGTTTTCCCTCCTGCACTGTAAATGTTCAATGGGCATGTTCAAAAAGACACAAGAAGTTAGAATTGTGCGTGTGCGTTATCAGCTTAAGCACATCGGGCCAGATTCATGTAGCTTTACGGCGGCGTATCGTATCCCGTTTATGTTACGCCGCCGCAAGTTTCCAGCGTAAGTGCTTGATTCACAAAGCACTTGCGTGTAAACTTTCTGTGGCGTAGCGTAAAGCCGTCCGGCGCAAGCCCGCCTAATTCAAATGGGGCGTGTACCATTTAAATTAGGCGCGTTCCCGCGCCGAACGTTCTGCGCATGCTCCGTTAGAAATTTTCCCGCCGTGCTTTGCGCAAAATTACGGCGCCCCGACGTGTTTTTTGAACGGCGACGTGCGTAACGTAATTTCGTATTCCAGGACGTCTTACGCAAAAAAAAAAAAAAAAATTGACGTGGGAACGACGGCCATACTTTAACATGGATGGTGTAATTTTACATCATCTAAATAGCACTCTTAACTTTACGACGGGAAAAACTGATGTAAGAGAATGCGACGAACGCGCGTACCTTCGTGGATCGCCGTAAACAGCTAATTTGCATACCCAACGCTGGAAAACGACGCAAACTCCACCCAGCGGCCGCCGGAGAATTACGCTTACGATCCGAAGGTGCACGAAGCTCTACACCTGTCGGATCTATGCCAAAAACCGTTGTATCTTGGTTTGAGGATTCCAAATCAAGATACAACGCGGCAAATTTGAAAGTACGCCGGAGTATCAGCAGATACTCCGGCGTACTTATTCTGTGAATCTGGCCCATTGTGTTTGTCTATTTTTTGTGGCTTAGATGAGGATCACATTTTATGGCAAATTACTGCATGTGACCTCTTGTGAAGGGAAAAATTAGCGTTCAAGTTTTCTGAACGTCCTTTTCAGCACAATCCACATGACTAACAGCCTTGGCATTCACAAATGTATTGTTTCACAGTGAAGGCGTGTATTCAGCCTTCTATTACTCTATTTGTGTTAGCAAAACCTTTAGTGATGCTTTATGTTTACATATGCATATTGGTCCACTTTAATGGATTCTCATAGCTTTAAACTCAATTAAGAACCATATCTACTGTATATATATATACCCTGTGGAATGTAGAGGTTTAATTTTCCTACCTTCCAGCAGCTAATAAAAGTGGGCTCAATCAAATCATTCAGGTAAATGTTACACAACTGGCATATTATCCCGCACTTACTCTGCAAACATACTGACTTCTTGCACCTGGAGAAAATGTCTGGGAACGGACAATTGTACTGCTGCGAACAAAAGGAGACCCGCGAGACCGGCGACAGGTCCTCTCTTTTTTCATAATATTGACCTCATCTGGAAACATATCTTCAGTATTGGTCTCTTTGTCTACCTGCAATTAACATTAACACAGTACATCAATACAGTATTAGGTCAGACTGTGTGCCATTTTTCTTTAACAACCTCCAGTCTGCGCCAATTCTGACATTTCTCTCATACATTTTTTTTTTTTGCTAGAAAATATATATATTTTTTTAAACAAAGGCCCTGGAGAATAAAATGGTTGCAAGTTTTTATGTTGCACGATATTTCCACAGTGGTTTATCAAACTCAAATTTTCATGTATATAAAAAAAAATGAGACCAGAAGTGACAATATCCTTGACGCTTCCAGTTTCTGATATCACAGAGGGGGAGGAACAATGGAAGATCCTCTTACTCTGTGTAGTACATCCAATGCTGGTCTCATCCATGCCAGGCTTCTTGGTGGGACAGGAAAGTCTGGTAAAGGTGGTGGGTGGCGGCATGAAAGGCGGATTCCCTTCCACTGCCTGTAAAAGAGCCCCTTAGAGCACTTATACAGTAGGTAAACGCGATATTGTGTCAATCTCGCTGCTTTTATCGGGGAGATTGACCACCTACGAGACCCGTCGCGGGAGCCAGCCGACATACGTCTGACTTACAATGAACGGGGATCCGACTTGGATTCCCGCCAATTCCAGACACTGTGTTTGGTATGAATCATGAGGGGCAACTCCACACCAAATTTTAAATAAAAAAACGGCATGGGTTCTCCTCCAGGAGCATACCAGGCCCTTGGGTCTGGTATGGATTGTAAGGAGAACCCCCCTACGCCTAAAAAACTACGTGGGGGTTCCCTCAAAAGTCATATCAGACCCTTATCCGAGCACGCCGCCCGGCCAGTCAGGAAAGGAGTGGGGATGAGCCCCCCTCCTGAGCCGTACCAGGCTGCATGCCCTCAACATGGGGGGGGGGGGGTGGTAAGTGCTTTAGGGCAGGGGGGCGCCCTGCCCTATCTTCTTGCAGCTCTTTTACTAGCGGCGGCCCGGTCTTCCTCCGTAGTCTTCTTCCCTCTTCTTTTCTTCCGTTGTTGCCACGACGCTCCCTCCCACTGTAATGCCAGGTGTGTGGTGCGCAACGATTTATATAGGCCTCTTATGGCGTCACAGTCCCATCATGCTCCTGACAGGGGGCTCCCGGATTCCGATAAGCCTCCGCCCGCAGACCCAGGCCAGGGTTGTCGGGAAGAGGCCCTTGCCCCAAAGCTCCCACCCCCCCCCCCATGTTGAGGTCATGCGGCCTGGTACGGCTCTGAAGAGGGGGGGGTTGCTCTCTCGTCCCCACTCCTTTCCTGACCGGCCAGGTGGCGTGCTCGGATAAGGGTCTGGTATGGATTTTGGGGGAACCCAATGCCATTTTTTCAGCGTAGGGGGGTTCTCCTTACAATCCATACCAGACCCAAAGGCCTGGTATGCTCCTGGAGAGGAACCCATGCCGTTTTTTTATTTAAAATTTGGCGTGGAGTTCCCCCTCATGATTCACACCAAACACAGTGTCTGGAATTGGCGGGAATCCAAGTTGGAATCCCCGTCGCTTCTTTCTCGTGCTCGCTGTAATGTGTTTTTTCTATTGCAGCCAGCGCAAAATGTACAGCACCCTGTCGCTGAGAACCAGTGCGATGCGATCGCGCTGGAAACACATTCTCGCAGGCAAGTACTATATATGAAAGCCCATCAGCTGCTCTAAAAAAAATTATACCAAGATCATGGCTACAGCCATAAGATCGTCATATCACCACTCCCATCCGAGAGTATATATATATATATATATATATATATATATATATATATATATATATATATATATACACACACACACACATATATATACAGTGGACAGGAAGATATGTTTTTTACATTTTGGATAGAGTGCAGAGGGATTAGCACATCTGTTATTGTTGTCTGTGCTCTTGTTGGTGAAAATGCAAGAAAACCCCAGATTTCAGGATGTCACCTGAACAGGAACAGAGGGAAAATCTTACAATGGGGACAATAGTTCTGGTGAGCCAGGCGACTACCAGGGGTTCCCTCACTTTGAAATGATTCTCTCTCATTTCCTATTTTGGCTATGGGCCAGAATTTGAAGGTAAAACTCCCTAAATGGAACAGCGATGGCAGAAAAAAAACTGACAGGGTAACCCTCCCTTACGCTATCCAAAATGAAGAAAATATAATTGCTAATTACAAGTGTAGAGATGAAAATAATAATAATACACTAATTAAAAAGCTAAATGAAAAATTGAGTTTTTTTGTGTTGTTTTTTTTACATTTCTGTGCATTTGTCAGCCCATAATAAAAAAAGAAGCAAATAGAAGCATATGAGAAACAAATAAAAAAATATTTATGAGTTCAAATTATTTATAAAATTATTGTCAAGTTAAATAAAGAATGCAGACTTTGCTAAATTTGGTCTGCGGTCAGGCTTCAATTACTTCTGTAATTAGGTTTATTGGTAAAGTTTTGCTGCAATTACTGTTTACCTTCAAAGGCTCATTGGTAATCTTCACTGAATCATACAGGGTTGCCTGCCCTGCACACACTGGCCCATGGAGGACATCACTATACATTGTTTCTGAATAATGTGGACTCATCGGCGTGCTGTTACTGTGACATCCACTATCAACAGAGTCTGCTTGCCAGCTTCTACAGCACAAAACAGATACAAATATTAACGTTAAAACTAAAAACTCTTCTTTTTGTATTCAGAACAAGCAAAGTCTGATGAAAAATACATTTTTTATGAAGGATATTATTTATTCCTCTACTCATTTTAGAAAATAATGTTTACATCTATGATATCTGAAAGAAAGAGGCAATTTAAACTGGACATACAGTACATTAAAAAATAAATAAGCAGAGTTTACATTCAATGAAAAATTTAAGATTGTGACTTGTAGGATCGAGGTTGATCCCACTCCTTCCCACCTCCCTAATTGCTGTGGCTGCCCATCACATTAAAGGACCAATAAGGAGACTAAATAGGCAACTGGGCTAAGCATGATTTTTATAAGACAAGTTAACATTTCATTGTAACGTAAGCTGCTCATTAGGGAGGAGTGAATCTGTCAAGCTTGGTTCTCAAATTTTGGTAGAAGTTTGCAAACTTTGCAGTGAAATGCATTGAAGTCTATGGAGGAGGCGGGTGGCTAGCAAATCTGCAAAACAGATTTCACAAAGGCCTCCAGATGAACTCTATCCCTGCTAGATGGTACTGGCAGCCGGATCCCAATGAGGGAGTATTCTGTGATAAAAACTTTCTGGCAAACAGGAGATAAAGCGTGACCAGGAACTCAATACTCCTCCTTCCAAGTAGAGTCTACCAGCAAGAGAGAGCATGATGGCGATGTTTTGTCTTGATGGAAATGTGGTTAAGAGTAGCACATTTGATGGAATCCTGCAAAAGGACTAGGCCACCATGTTTTGACTCCTAAATGTTTCGACAATCTAAATTTAGTAGGAGTCGGAGTCGGTGCGTTGTTTGCTGACTCCGACTCCAGGTACCCAAAATTTCCTCCGACTCCACAGTCCTGCCTGTCACAGAAAAAACTCCCAGTCATTCCCAGAGGTGAAGGCCAAGAAACACATTAGTGACTTCTAGCAAAGACCGGGTCAGAGTATCGAGTTAGAGAAGTATACCGAGATAAAACGGCAAATGTCTGTTCTCGGGTGGCCCAATCTGCTAGAAGGCCCAAATATGGTGACACACCACCGAGTGAAGTCTTTTTTTCTGGGGGGGGGGGGGGAGAAACAACCCCATTCAGCTCAAAAGACTGACATGTATTGCCAGAAACTTGCTGGTTTGAAGACTAAGGAGCTTCAGATATCTTCCCTTGAGTCTGGGCTGCAAGATATAGAAGCGGAGGCTTAAAAGGACTGAGAGACTACAAAAAAAGAGAAGGTTCCTTTGGGGGAATACGACTTTCAAAAGTGGACATGAAATATGAACAAAGCATATCCCTCTATAGTGTGTATGTGTTTTAATCCAGGTCGCCAAGTGTAATTTCTCTGTGATGCTTCATTCCTCTGCTATCAGCATGAGTCACTTTTGATAAGTTTTCCTGACACCAAGAGAACAAAAATAACATGTGAGGGAGCAGAACAAAGCCTGTGATTGACAGACTCAGCTCTGTTCTGAGTGGTGGTTAAATACCATCAAAAGAAAGCTCTATCTGTCTAAAAAAAAATACTGTATATATATAAAAATTTCATATGGTTACAGTGTTCCATGACTGTACAATTGTCAAAGTGCGACAGCGCTAAAAGACAGAACCAATGTTTTAGAAAAAAGAGCCTCTGGTGGGTGCTGCACAGTCAGGTCCTTATTAACTACTTCAACTCTAGGCCAATTTCTGAAATTTTTCACATACATGTTAGGGCAGCCCCAAATGCAAAATGTTCAGAAAAAAATACACCTAAATGTGTTTTAGTGCACAAAAACAAAACATAATATCCACTTTTTGTTAAAATATAAAAGATGTTTTTGCAGCAATTAAATAAATACTAAACATGTCAAGATTTAAAATTGGCATGCCTATGACTACAGACTACGGTACCAAAAAATCTCCATAGGCGACACTTTAAAAGCTTATACAGATTACAAGTTTAGAGTTAAAATGAGTTTTGGAATTATTGTTCTCACTCCGATATCTCACATATGTGGTGCAATTACAGTTTACGTATGCATGCAGGACCTACGTGTGCATCCATATTAATCACATGATTAAGGCCTCACGGCCGAAACGTGTTGGCTGTTTTTCACATGTATTATTAAAAGTTAATGTATTAGCCGATTTTCCCTTTTTGCGTTGACTAAGTATGGAGGTTAGCAGAGCCTTCCTAGGTTGGGCACCTTGTTCCTAAGGCTTACGAGGAATTACACAGGAGATAGTAGCTTGGATGCACCTGTTCCAGTTCTCATCAGCAGTGGGGGATGGTGAAGCTTTACATTTTCTTTTAAATGGTATTATTTATTTTATTTTTTACACTGTTTCTTTAAACATTTTTTTTATTCAACTTTAATGCTATCAGAAGGGTTGAACAACATCCCTTCTGATAGCATGGGCAGTGACAAGTACTCTTTACTGAGAGATCTTGGGTGTATCTGTTAGATTTTGAATGTATTACTATTTTATTCTTTAATAAGGAAAAGTTTAATGCTGCATGTAAATGTTTACAAATATTTTAGCCCTAAATAGGAAGATGTGTTATTACATGTGGTCATTCAAAGCACAAACAAGGGGCAAAACAGAATTTTAAGGAAAAACTATTGATTAAGATTGTGTAAAGAACTGTATAAAATGCAGATAATGGAAAACAACAAGGTATTTGGGACCAGATCCACAACCAGCGGGCGCAACGTAACTTTTGTGATTTAAGTTACACCGCCGCAAATTGCCCAAGTTAGTGCCCGATCCACAAAGCACTTACCTGGAAATTTGCGGCGGTGTATCCTAAATCAGTCCGGCGCAAGGCGGGCCAATTCAAATGGGGCGAGTCCCATTTAAATTAGGCGCGCTCCCGCGCCGGACGTACTGCGCATGCTCCCGACGCTATTTTCCCGACGTGCTTTGCCTTACGTTACGCCGAGTTTTGTGAATCGCGACAGGTAAAAAAGAGATGCGGCGGGAAAAAAAAAAAATTTTACAGCGACGCGGGAAAGACAGGTATACTTTTACATGGTGTACTAACTTTACACTTTGTAAAAGCAGCCCTATCTTTGCGACGGCAAACTAACACTTACGGCGACTTCACGAAGGGAAAAACCTTTGTGGATCTCCGTAAGTGCTAATTTGCATACCCGACGCTGGTTTACGACGAGAAATGCCCCCAGTGGCGGCCGCAGTACTGCATCCTAAGATCCGACAGTGTAAAACAATTACACATGTCGGATCTTAGGGATATCTATGCGTAACTGATTCTATGAATCAGCCGCATAGATAGAAACAGGGATACAACGGCGTATCAGTTTTTTCCCACAAATAGAGCTTTCTTTTGGTGGTATTTGATCACCTCTGCGTTTTTTAGTTTTTGCGCTATAAACAAAAATAGAGCGACAATTTTGAAAAAAAATAATATTTTTTACTTTTTACCATAATAAATATCCCCCAAAAATATATAAAAAAAACAATATTTTTCCTCAGTTTAGGCCGATATGTATTTTTCTACATATTTTTCGTAAAAAAAAAATCGCAATTAACGTTTATTGATTGGTTTGCGCAAAACTTATAGCGTTTACAAAATAGGGGGTAGTTTTATGGTATTTTTATTAATATTTTTTTTTTACTAGTAATGGCGGCGATCAGCGATTTTTTCGGTACTGCGACATTATGGCGGACACTTCAGGAACTTTTGACACATTTTTGGGACCATTGGCATTTTTACAGCGATCAGTGCTATAAAAATGCATTGGATTACTATAAAAATGCCACTGGCAGGGAAGGGGTTAACACTAGGGGGCGGGGAAGGAGTTAAGTATGTTCCCTGGTTGTGTTCTAACTGTAGGGGGGGTGGCCTCTTTAGGGGAAATGACTGATCGCTATTCATACATTGTATGAACAGACGGTCAGGCATTTCTCCCCCTGACAGGACCGGGAGCTGTGTGTTTACACACACAGCTCCTGGTCCTCGCTCTGTAACAAGCAATCGCGGGTGTCTGGCGGCGATCTCGCCCGCCGGGCACCCACACGGGAGTCAGGGCACGCGCCCCTAGTGGCCGCTAAGAGAGCCAACGTTATTGTATGGGCTCTCGCGCAGGGGAGCCGACCTGCCGCCGTTGAACTGCGGCGGCAGGTCGGCAAGTAGTTAAATTAAAAGTAGTAGATTGTTCCAATTTACTTAAGTTTACCCAGTAAAAATATTAAAATATGAAAGTTTAGTTCAATCTAAAAATTGTAGAAAAAAAAGAGTAAGGAATTTGGTTGGAGGAATTTTCTTGGGAAAAAGGCCAATCGCAGTGGGTAGGAACCAATCTTAGTTTCGTGAGATTGTCCTCTAAACAATTTTTTGTCATTACTATAATCAAGAAACGTCATATTATAACGTAATGTACATGATTTTTAGCTGATGGGGGTCACCCGACCCTGCTGGATGGGACCCCACCCAGCAGAAAGATGTACCATCATATCATTCCTCCTTCTGAAGCAACCATCTTAAACATATGTTACCAGCTGCCATTATGTAAGCATTGTCTTTTGCTTGTCCTTCTTGAAGAATAAAACTTCACACTTTTGAAGAAAGCCTAAGGCCCCGTACACACGAGAGGATCGATCCGCTGAAATTGATCCGCGGATCGGTTTCAGCGGATAGATCCGCTGGTGTGTACGATCCAGCGGATATTTATCCGCGGATATATTTCGGGCCGACCGATTTCCAGCGGATAAAAATTTCCTAACATGCTAAGAAATCTATCCGCTGGACTCGGCTCCAGCGGATCGATCCGGTGGTCTGTACAGACTCACCGGATCGATCCGTCCGAACCCATCCCTCGCATGCGTCGTAATGATTCGCATGCGTGAAATTCCTTATATCACCGCGTCGCGTACGTCGCCGCGTCATCATCGCGGCGACGGCGCGATGCGTCACCGCGGACGGAATTCCGTGGGGATTTTGATCTCCTGGTTAGTACAACCAGGAGATCAAAATCCGCCAGAGGATTTATTCGCGGAAACGGTCCGGAGGACCGTATCCGCGGATAAATCCTATCATGTGTACTAGGCATTAAGTCTTGAATATTGGGAACGGAGTGCCTGGGAAGAAGACACTATTGACATAACACATGACACATGTCAAATGTCCCCTTTTTCACATTCTTCAGTATCACACATCTGATCTCTCTTCTACCCTCCAAGACAGCCAATCAAACCGAGATCGGTTTGAACAGCTGCCTGTCTGGCAGGTAAAAGCAAGTCAACAAACAACCAAAACCAGAAGTTACATAATACACATTTGTTCAGTTTTCATTCATCATAAAGGAAAAGGAGGAACAATGGGTTGGGGTTCTTCCACACCCTGTAAAAGTGATTGGGTGGCTGCAGAGCTGCTTGGATGACTTTTACATGACAGTCCATCTCCAGCTGCAAATTTTGATTCCAGGATCAAGGCTGAAGCTGAAGTCATATTACTGTTATAACCACTTGTTCCCGAGCATATATGGGTAGGTCAGGAGGTCCATTAGGGGAGGGGAAAGCTGGGGGTACAGAGAACCCTGAGAGGTGCAACCGAATTCAAAGTGGCAGAATACTCCTAAAGGGGGGAGTTTAAATCCATCATTTTCAATAGCGTAGGAAACAGGTGTACCAGTGTTTTCGCAGACATAGATAGTCCTGGGAAGGGACACTACTAAGTGAAGTAACTCCAGAAAATAGATGAGGGGTAGCAGATAAAGATAAGACACAAGAGCTTTGCCAGTTAGCTACAAGGGCTGCCTAGAGCTTCACAGATGTGCTCTAACCACTCCATTAAATGAGAGCCTACCCCAGAGATAATGGAATCCACTTAATAGATTCAACCCATTCTGACATAGTTTGACATATTTAAGGGTTTTCCAATATAGGACAAAAGACCAAATCAGTTATTTCAAACTGGGACTTTTAAGCAGAGTTCCACCCATTTAACAGTCAGCAGCTACAAAAAGTGCAGCTGCTGACTTTTAATAAACAGGCACTCAACTGTCCCACAGTCCAGCGATGCGGGCACCTGAAGCTTCGCTCCTCTTCCCCTCCTCTACGTGGTGCCAGCATTGTAATGGTGGGTGGCAGCCTGTTGCTTCACAGACTTGTGAATGGCTGGGCAATCTTCTAAGACCTGTGACGTGTCCCAGAAGATTGCAGGGAGGGAGGGGGAGAGAGGTGAACTTCCTTCCGGCACCTCAGCCCCAGGAAAGGAAGTGGGAACTGGGTGCCTGCCAAAACTGGGTACCCGCTCCCCCCCCCCCAAAAAAAAAACATGACACGACGGACGGAGGTGGCAAAGTCAAACCTCATCCCTACTGCCCACATCTCTGAATTTACTGAGTAAAGTTTACACTGGAGGTGAAGTATACTTTCTATTTGCATTTCTTTCATCATATGTCCAGACTTGATTGCCCTGGTTTATGACAAGTCTTTTTAAAACTCTTCACTTTAAGTTACATATTCATTCCTTTCTTCAGCCTTCCCAAGATGTCATATGTACCTGTCTGAGGTTGCCTCCACTTGGTCTTCTTTGCATTCCATCTCTAGCATCTCTTCTTCTGTGTACTCCAGCTTCACTTTCTCCACCTCTAGTTCTCGCTCCACTGCTTCTAGCTGAGCTGTCGTTCGAGCTAATAACACTGACACAGCATCCTAAACAATGTGGCAAATTCAAAAAGTTAACTTAGCAAAGATATTTTTAGAATCGTATTTCTATATAAGCGCATCTAAAAATTGTAACCTGAAATGACCTTAGACTGACCTTGTACTGATCTCAAATCAAATCAATAAAACCATAAAGTATATCCAAGCCCAAGAAAATAAAATTTAATAAACTGCAGCTTACCAGTGCTTAGATCGAAAGCTGGAATAGTTTGCTGTTTATAGGGCAGTTTTCTACCTTCCAACTTTCTATTATAGTAACCAAGGTATAATAAAGGAAACTGTGCTTTGTGTATTTGTTCTGCTACCCACCCCTCTTCTAACTGTGATGGGTGGTTTGTGCTTGTTTCCGGGTTGCCAATATTCATTGCAAGTTAGCATAGCACAGATCTAGCCCCTGTATTCCTCTGGAGTAATGTGTTTCTCCATTGTGAAACTGCTATAGAATGTCAGCACTGTACAGGCTCCATAAAGGCTGAATAAGAAACCTAAAGCAGTCACAAAGTCTAAGGATTGGTAAGCTGCAATATTCAATTCATGTTCTTGGCTTTAGATACACATTTATGGATTAAACACATCTCTGATCCCCCTGCTGTACTTAGCAAGGAGAAAATTGAATTTGCTTTCTCTTTGCTTCTTTACTAAAATTGTTAGTGCAGTCTGTACCTCTGCTTAGAAACCAATCAGCTTCTGTTAATTGAAGAAGCTAAAATTAGAAGCTAATTGGCTACCATGCACATCTTCGCCAGATTTTGCACTCTCCAGTATTAGTAAATCGACCCCTAACCGAGAGCCTGTAGGCGTTCTATAGTGAGCTTTGACCAGGATATTAAAATCTTGTCTCTGCAGCCACAGATTATCAATAACTGAGTAAAGGGCTCTTCACTTCATGAGATGAAGAAATGTTTAGGTATGAGGAAGAGTGATAAAGAACATAATAAAACCAGACAAAGTAGCCCCGCAGGGACAACAGTTGGGTGTGGGAAACTGCATGATGCCATTACAAACTTTCACACCACGGCAGGTCTTTCTTTTCTCCTAAAACAAAGGTCTTATTGGTATTATATATTATGGGTCCCCAGGTACTATTTTCTGTGATGTACCATCACAGTGGAAGATGCAGCTCTCAGAGAAGCTCCGGTACTCACTGTTTTTGTTTGGTTAGTGATTACAGACGTTCGAGTAAGACCACGGCCATTACCACTAGCTTTCTGAGGCTTGGCACTACTGTAGATCTCGACAGGATACCACTGAAGATGCATCTCTTTCGCACCTTCATAGCCAGCCAAGCTGATCTGAGAAATTCCCTGTGATGATAAGAAATTCTGTTACTGCTTGAACCCTTTAGAAAGATTATAATCTATAACCTAACCCCAGACTAATACACATCACAAAAATGACATTAAAGTGGTTGTAAACCTCACACATGATATATGCCCAAAGCATAACTTTCCATTAAAATCACTAAGTGTCACTTTTGTCTGCCGCTTCGTTCCTCTACTATCAGCATGAATCACTGATAAAGAAAAATGGTGACGGGAGGAACCTCCAGCTGATTGACAGCCTCAGCTCTGTTCCTTTGAGCTGTGTGAAGGAGGTGTGAATCTTCCCTCCAATCAACTCTCAGAGCTCTCCTCACTGAGCTCTGCAGTGTAACTTCAGCTCTCCACCTGCTTTTTTCTGAACTTTCAGACAAGCTTATAAATTCAGCACTTTGAACAGATGTAGGGAAGAGATAGATAGAAAGATAGATACAACTTATGTAGGAAGATTTGTGTGCAGTGCAGAGTATATTTGCCTTTAGAAAATCAACCTCCCTATCTCTTATTTTTTTAAATATTAAAAATCACCTCATAGGTGACATCAAAAAATAAAAACCTTCAGTTGTTCTCACCCATATATTATTGAAATTCAACTCTATATGACAGCCATAGGTGAATATAGTATGTGAAATTGTCATTGTCATTGTACTGTGGCAGGTCGGCTTTTTTCCGAAGACCGTCGTAGCTGTACGTCGGTCGCTTTAAGCAGGATAGCGGGCACGTGCCCACTGTACAGCGGGGGTGCCTATGCTTGTGACCGGTGGTCGAGATGACCACCGGCCACAAGTGATCGCGGGCACGAGAGATGCAGATCTTGAGTTCCTACAAGCTGTGAACCACGATCTGTCATCTCCTCTAGTTAATCCCCTCCCCCTAAACTTAGAACACACATTAGAGAACACAGTTAACCCCTTGATTGCCCCCTAGTGTTAACCCCTTCCCTGCCAGTGACATTTACACAGTAATCAGTGCGTTTTTATAGCACTAATCGCTGTATAAATGCCAATGTGTCTGATTTGTCCGCCATAATGTCGCAGTCCCAATAAAAATCGCAGATTGCCACCATTACTAGTTAAAAAAAAAAAATACCATAAATCTATTCCCTATTTTGTAGTCGCTATAACTTTTGCGCAAACCAATCAATTTACGCTTTATGCAATTTTTATTACCAAAAATATGTAGAAGAATTCATATCAGCCTAAACTGAGGAGAAAAATTGCTTTAAAAACAAAATTGGGATATTTATTATAGCAAAAAGTAAAAAATATATGTTTTTCAAAATTGTTGCTCTTCTTTTGTTTATAGTGCAAAAAATAAAAACCGCAGAGTTGATCAAATACCACCAAAAGAAAGTTCTATTTGTGGGGAAAAAAGGACATCAATTGTGTTTGTGTACAGCGTCGCACGACCGCGCAATTGTCAGTTAAAGCGGCGCATTGCCAAATCGCAAAAAATGCTCTGGTCATTGAGCAGCCAATTCTTCCGGGGCTGAGGTGCTCAATGTTATCAGTAGAGAGATGACCTGGCACTCTTATGCCACGTACACACGTTCGGTCAAACCGATGAGAATGGTCTGATGGACCATTTTCATCAGACCAAACCGATTGTGTGTGGGCCCCATCGGTTATTTATCCATAGGTTAAAAAAAAGCAATCTTGTTTTAAATTTAAAAATCCACGCATGCTCAGAATCAAGTCGACGCATGCTTGGAAGCATTGAACTTCATTTTTTTCAGCACGTCGTTGTGTTTTACGTCACCGCGTTCTGACCGCGTTTTTTAAAACGGTCCATCAGACCGTTCTCATCGGATGGACCGATCGTGTGTACAGGGCTTTACTCTGGATTGGCATCCAAGTAAACTGACCATGGTAATCAGGGCTCAGAAGCTGTGATTACTGTGGTCAGCACACCAAGGGGGACACAGGAACAGGCGGGATCAGGCAGGTTTTTTACAGCTTACAGGGGGAAAGGTTAGACAGCACAAGAACTATGCTGTTTAACCTGCTATAAGGGAATAGGATCTTTTTTTTTTCTTTTCTTTTTTTAGGGCTACAACCACTTTAAATTCCTTCCATACCCTCACACCTCACCTTCAACTTTATGCCTCCCATTTCCTCTTTTTTTTAATTTTATTTCCTTCTCCTTCTGTAAATGTCAAAGAAATATATTTGTACTTATTGTTTAGATCCTCGCTCACATTAACCCAGGGATATGAAATGAATCTTTAATTAAATACAGGAGTTTTACGTATTTCAAATTATATAAATCTACCATTGACCTCCATTAGGTTTTTAGTTATTCACTTGTTTACCATTGTTAAAAGTATTCCACCTCCTGAGGAAACAGACATTACTTATACTTGATTATTAATTAATTTACCGTAATGCTGTGCTACCCCTTTTCATACAAAATTGAAATACTTATACTACAACAGAAAAACATTGAAGTCGTTAGTTATCAAAGTGTCTAAGGGAAGAACAGTTTGTGTGTTGTCAATTTTTTTTTGGTTTACCATATTTGTATGAATGTATTTTAAAGGCAGTGTTCACTTACCAGTAGCTCCTCCTGCTTGTCAGGGAGCACAGAACATATGTACAGCTGTAAGGAGCTCAGAGTCAGTTCACTGGCTTGCATGGGAATTTGGAACATTTCATTAAACATCAGTGGCATCTGAAACTCCAGAGCTTTTGAACAGTAAGTGTTTGGTGTAGTGGATTCAAGGGAGGGCAGGTAGACCCTAATGTGACTGAAATATATGTAAAAAAAATACATTGTTAAATATATATAGTATTATGATACAGTATACTGTTATTATTACAATACATAACTACCCACTTTAAGACCAGGCCTATTCTGACAATTCTCACATATACCGCATTTATCTTCGTATAGAGCACCCCGGCGTATAGCGCGCACCCCCAACCTGCAAGGGAAATTTTCTGAAAAAAAGAAAATACTTACAGTTTGAATGCCCCTCGTCGGTGTCTTGCCCGGCGTCCATCGGCGGCCTTGTCCGGTCCGGCGTCCGTCTGTGGCCCTGGTGGTGTCCTCCCAGCTTCTCCCGCGCAGTTTCTGAGTCGATCCCCGCTTCCCGAGCTGTGTTTGAACGCCGCCGCCGACATATACCGAGCGCAGTACACTCGGGCACGCTCGGCTCCTCTTGCATAAAGGCTAGGAGGCGGCACAGGGCGTGACCGCGAGGGGAGCCGAGCCTGGCGAGTGTACCCGAGTGTACTGCGCTCGGTATATGTCGGCGGTGGCATTCAAACACATCGCGGGAAGTGGGGATCGGCGTATATCGTGCACCCACAATTTTCCCCTTATTTTAAGGGGAAAAAAGTGCGCGGTATATGCCGAAAAATACGGGTATGTATAAATCAGCATTTTATATTTTTGCTGGGAAATTACCTAGAAGCCCCAAACATTACACACACATATATATATATATATATATATAGAATTTAGCAGAGGGGAATAAAATGGTAGGTTCTGCAATCTTTTTACGCTATGTGATATTTGTGCAGTGATTTTCCAAACACATTTTTTT
The DNA here is from genome assembly GCF_905171775.1 of Rana temporaria. NCBI lineage: Eukaryota > Metazoa > Chordata > Amphibia > Anura > Ranidae > Rana > Rana temporaria. The sequence goes on from NC_053490.1 coordinate 403,919,512, forward strand.
GGGGGAAAGAACACACTTTAATGAATATTAGTGCATACAAACACAATATAATACCCAATTTTTGGTAAAATATAACAGAAGATGTTACGCAGAGTAAATAGATACCAAACATATCAAGCTTTAAAACTGCACACACCCACCCGTAGAACAGCGACAAAATACGTTACATAAAAGTATCCATAGGCCACTCTTTAAAAGCCTCCAAGGGTTACCACTTTAGATTTACACAGAAGTCAGGGGCGGATCCGGGGGAGGGCAATGGGACAATTGCCCCCCCCCCCCTGGAGAAATTAGTTGCGGAAAGCAGCGGGTAAGTGAGCGGGCAGCTCAGCTAATGGGTGAGTGAACGGGCAGGCAGCTCGGCGGGCGGCTAGGCCGCTCATGGGTGAGCGGGCCCAAGTCACCCCTCCTAGCACATACCCCTCTGCTCCCAAATCCCCACTCCTATCACAACACCCTCAAATCCTCCCTTCTATCACAAACCCCCACAAATCCCCATCCCCTAGCACAAACTCTCCCCCTTCAAGTTCCTTCTCCTAGAACAAACCCCCACCTTAAATCCCCCCTCCTAACACAGTCCGCACAGCTCTTTCCTCTTCCGCATTCCTGCAGCGATGTGAACAGCTGTGTGAATTATTGGCAACAAAGCAGAACGCTGTAGTGTCTCCCTCCTAGCACAAATCCCCCAATAAATCCCCCCTCCTAGCACAACCCCCACCCCCCAAACTCTTTCCTGCAGCTATGTGAACTTTTGCCAGCAAAGCAGAAAGCTGACGTGCTGCCACGACATGTCCTTAACCTCTGAGGACATCACCAGCACAGCTTTTGGTTTTGCCGGCCATGGTCCACATAGCTGTTCACATAGCTGTGCACATAACTGCAGGTAGGAGGAGAAGGAGAGAGATGTGGGCTATGCTCTCTCTCTCTCCTCACAGAGTCGCAGTGCACGGGAGTTAACGCAAAGTAGCGCTCAGACTGGGATGTGGCTATGGCACCCCTGATGACTCTTTGCAGCACCCCGGTTGAAAAACCCTGCACTCGATGCATATGAAGTATTTTCACGTTTGCTAGCCCAGGGAATATATAAGATCTAAGACTATGATTCTTCTTAGTCAAACCCCCAATGGCATCAAACCTACCCACTGTCACTAGTTTTCACCACACTGTATTGTGAGAGAAATATTACACCTAAGAAAGACAACTAGCAAAGTTCTGGAAAGGAATAAATATATATAAGTCAACTATGGAAGCAAAGGTGTACCATTATAAAATCTCGGAAACCTATTTTTGGTAAGAGTACATTTTTGTTACAATTTCTTTATACTTACATTTTGCATCCTTGCTTGAGAGCGAGCCCATTAAAATTTTTAAGTTGCAAAACATGTACAAAAAGACATTCACTTCCACAATCATACCTGAAATAAAACACATATTGTAAATAAACACCCATATACAAAAAACAGGATTAATATGTCATATATTCAGACAAACAGAATTATGATGGAGTAATAGTTTGACATATACTAAATGTACAATATGTGAAAATCATCATCACAGTGCTTAGTGGGTTCTTCCACTTTTGCATCCAAACTGGGATAACACCTACTTTATATTTGTTATGAGATCCCATTCACATAGCATAACCTAAAAAAGATATTAAAACATTCTGCTTACCATCCTACCTACCTTTCCTCTTTTATGTAATGTTAAGCCCCATACACACGGTCTGACTTTTTGACAACAAACTTCAAAATGAGCAGGTTTTCAAAAAAATCCGACCATGTGTACGCTCCATCGAACAAACTTTTTCGGTTTTCATCGGACAAATGTTCGCTATGCAAACAAACAAACTTTTCAGCAACAAAAGTCCTACGGTGCACAGTCCTATCGTGTGTACAGAAGTCCATCGGACTATTGTCCAAAGTACAAACACGCATGCTCAGAACCAATCTTAAAATCGACCAACAATAGCAGAAGTTGACCAAAGAGCAGAAAAGAGCTGAAAAACCATGTGATTTTTGCTGAAAAAGTTCTGCCGTCTGTATGAATACCAAGTTCATGGCCAACGCCCTTCAAACAAAAATCCACTGAAAAGTTTGTTTGAAGTCCAACCGTGTGTATGGGGCTTTACAGTGATATTCAAGTCTCTGTTTCTACTTAAAGGGGTGATAAAGGTTCCTTTTTTTTTTAAATAACAAACATATCACACTTACCTCCACTGCAGCTCGTTTTGCACAGAGTGGCCCCGCTCCCCGTCTTCTGGGGTCCCTCGACGGCTGTCTGGGCTCCTCCCCACAAGAGCTAACCCCCTTCTAGAAAGCACTCTCCCAAGGGGGTTAGCTTGAGGGTGCGCTCCTGTAATACAGTCATTGATTTGATTGACAGCAGCGGGAGCCAATGGCTGTACTGCTATTAATCATCCAATAAATGAGCCGAGAAAGGCCAAGAAGCCTGGCTGAGAAGCCAGCGCATTCGCGACGTGGCACTTTCGAGGGCTCGGGGAGGGGTGCTAATCGTCGGATGTTTTTTCACCTTATTGCATAGAATGCATTCAGGTGAAAAGACATGTACCTTTACAACCCCTGTAACTGATCTGTGCAAGGATATTGTATATAGCGGCCCCTTTTCCTTCTTTTTTTTTTACCCCTACCAGAGTTGCTTGCTCCTACTCTTGTATGATTGCCCCCTAACCAAGCACATGCTAAAGGGGGCACTCATCGGGGGAATGCTCCCAAGCTGGGTTGTGTGCATCCATAAACACACCCAGCACAGCTCAGCCACACCCCCCCACGGAATTTGAGCCAATGGCTTCTGCTGCTTCCTGTGAGATTCCAGTTGGTCTCATTATCAGCTGTAAACTCCTCTCCAGCACACAGCAGGAGACTGACAGCCTCAGTTGTGCTAATTTTTCTTATAAGACAGTGCAGAAAGGGGTTTGTCCATTATCCCTACTCAGGTCTCAGATTACACTCAGCCTCCTGCTCTATGCTGTACAATTAGTGAATGATGCCAGAACCATTGCACACTGCCTTCTGGCACTGAAAAAATAGCAGTTGATCTGTGTACTTAGAAGGGATTTAGAGGAGAGGTGACTGCAGATACTACTTTTGTAGGAGGATTTGTTTCATCTCAGTGTTTCACTGGCACAGAGAATTGTTCCCTTCCCTGAAGAAGGGCTTTGCTTTGACTCTAGGTTCTTTGCACAAGGGCAGAAGAGGGAAAAAACATCAATTAATGGAGGAAGAGTATTTGCAGAAATCACAAACAGTATATAAACTGTGAGTAATAGGTCCAGATTTATCCTTATTTGCTAGTTTTCTACACCAATACTTTGTTGAAGTCCAGAGCTAGTAGGCAAGACTCGCTGTATGCGTCTCAAGACTTCACTTTTAATGTTGTTTTTGGTTTACCTTAACCAGGTAAGTCACTTACACTACTCCAACATGAACTTGGGGTTCCACCTTTTTTTCAGGCTCTTTACAGACAGAATCTTCAACATTCTCATTCCTGTAAATAGAAAAAATTAGATCATTGCATTTTTACTTAGAATATCATGATAAAAAAAGTGCCCAGTTTTCATTAGATACTTTAAAGTAGACCTGAACTTAAAACGTGAAGATTTGATCAGTTTATACAGTGCCTCAAACAAAATCGTTATAGAAGGATGTTTTGAGAAATTTTTGATCCAAGGAATATCCAATTGCCTTCTAGGGGATGAGCTTTATAGGTGTTTTTTTTCCTTCCATTGGATGAACTGCGGGTAAAGGATTTTGTATAGGGACATTTTCTATCTGTTTATTTTTTCTGTTGATTGAACTAGATGGACTTTTTTCAACCTAACTTTGTAACAAGTTAGGTCTATATATATATATATATATATATATATATATATATATATATATATATATATATATATAAATATATATATATATGTATGTATATATATATATATATATATATATATATATATATATATATATATATATATATATATATATATATTTATATATATATATATAAAAAAACAAAACAAAACAATCCAAATAAATTTGAAGTGCAGACTTTCAGCTTTAATTTAAGGGGTTGAATATAAATATCAAGTACAAATTTTAGGAACTGCGACCATTTTTATACACAGTCCATCTATTTCCAAGGGCTCAAATGTAATTGGACAAATTATTATCATAAGTAAAATTTTAATTTTTAATATTTTGCTGAGAATCCTTTACTGGCAATGACTGCCTGAAGCCATGGACATTACCAAAGACTGTGTTTCCTCCTTTCTGATGCTTTGCCAGGCTCTAACTACAACTGTCTTCAGTTGTTCTTTGTTTGTCGGTCTTTCTGCCTTTAGTTTTTGGACCATTCCATCCAAAGAATGCTTTTCCAGAACTGGTCCGTCTAATCTGGCTTTTCTATTCTTCAAGGTTTATGAATGGTTTGCTCCTTGTAGTGAACCCTCTGTATTTGCTCTTGTGAAGTCTTCTCTTGATTGTAGAATTTGGCAATGATTCACTTGTCTGGATGTTGTGAATGGATTTTTCTTCACTTGCGAGGATCCTGCGATCATCCACCACTGTTGTCTTCCATGGACGTCCAGGTCTTTTTATGTTGCTGAGCTCACCAGTGCCTTCTTCTTTCCTCAGAATGTACCAAACTGTTAATTTGGCCACTCCTAATGTTGATTTGGCCATTCCTAATGTTCCTGCCATCTCTCTGATGGATTTGTTTCATTTTTGAAGCCTTACAATGGCCTGTTTCACTTGCATGGACAGCTCATTTGAATGCATTATGTAGGTCATGGGTCTTCAAACTATGGCCCTCCAGTTGTTCAGGAACTACAATTCCCATCATGCCTAGTCATGTCTGTGAATGTCAGTGTGTTCCAATGCCTCATGGGATGTGTAGTTCTGCAACAGCTGGAGGGCCGTATTTTGAGGATCCCTGATGTAGGTTCACAGCAATAGATTCCAAATGCAAACACCACACTTAAAATTAACTCCAGACCTTTTACCTGCTTAATTGATGAAGAAATAATGAAGGAGTAGCCCACACCTGGCCATGAAACAGCTTTTAATTAAATTGTCCAATTACTTTTGGTCCCCTAAAAAAAGGGGGGGGTGGCTATTCTTACGAGCTGTAATTTCCTAAACACTTCCCCCAATTTGAATGTACATACTCTCAAATTAAGCCTAGGTTCACACTCCCGCATATCAGTTCAGATTTCAGAGAAATCTGTGCAGTTTTCTGCACAGATGTCAATGTAAATATCAGCCCGAAATCGCAACAAGTAGTACAAAAACTACTTTTAGAAATCAGTGCATCGCCGCAGATGCGGCATCGCACTGATTAGGACGGTGCCATTGATGGCAATTGCCACCGATTTGACATGTCAAAACGCTCCAGTGTGAACCAGGGCTAAACCTGAGAGTGTGCACTTTCTGCCCATATTCATTATATAACTATAGCTTGAATATGTGTTAATAAATACCTAAAAAAATCTAAAATTGTGCCTATGTCCAAATGTATATGGACATAACTGTATATAGAAGCGATTAGGCAACTGATAATAAAAAAATCCAGGCTTAATAGGGCATTAGCATTACTTTGTGTTTTTAGAACAAGAAGCATTTATTGCAGAATTATTTACTAAAATCCAGGGGTTCTGTATGCAGGGCTCTGGTGTGGTATGCATGGTGTGGAATGCATGGTCGTCTGTCAGTTAAGACTAGATGGACTGGTGAGAAAAGCAGCAGGGCACAGAGCTGGAACCCCGCCAAATGTGATGGAGACCAGTGGCGTCTCCGTTTAACACAACCGCCTGCTTGCTCCTGGTTCACTCACATAGGCATTTGTGTTAGTTGAAGACGTTGCCAGTCTCCATCGCGTGGCGGGTTCCAGTTCTGTGCCCTGTGGCTTTTTCCACAGTCCATCCAGTCTTTACTGACTGCCGGCCTTGCATACCACACCGGCTCTGCATACAGAACCTTGGAATTTTAACTGTAAATGATTCTGCAATAAATTCTTCTGGTTCTAAACACATGCTGACCTCTCGCCCCTTCCATTCTCTTCACATGTCTTTGAGGGATTCCTAGACCCTGTTTGAGGAGCTGTCAGTGACTGCTGGTGTTGATCATCCCTGAATCAGGCCACTTAACCCCTGCTGTTTTTATTCATCACATTATGGACTTTATGGACTTTTTAATGATCTTATGAATTTGCTATCTGCATGTCAGTGAAGCACTGATAAACTTGCTATTTCTTAGCTTGTAGTTTTGAGTGTGATTTCATCCTGTTAGTGGGGCATTATACAAACAATATATAATTATTTGCATGGTAAACCCTTTCTTTCTTTTTCTTTTTCTCCTGTTTAACCATTTAAACTGTTAAAAAAAATCAGAAGTTCAGCACCCTGCAAAATTCACCTGATTGTAGCTTTGTTAACACCTTAGAAAATAGTTTGCCAAATTCAGAAAACAACAATGTAGGAAGTTGTCAATGTCGTTATAAATAGGACCCCAATGTCTTCATAATTTCATTTTGGACTCATGAACATAGATGATACCTTTTACTTAAGGCTTCAAAAACACCACTGTCACTTGCAAGAGAGTCATCTGATAAACCAGCAGAGACTCCTTTGGTTCTCTCCAGTTTTATTGCACAGTCTTCATGGATTGTAATGCCTGTAATGAAAAGTAACAGAAGGTGAGCTGCAAAATTTGTAATTTGTTTTTTTATAGCAACAGTAGGAAATTACTTTTATACTGTTCCTCCTTTTTTGGAAAAGAATATATATGTACTGCCAGCAATATACCCTGACAAGATCAGTCTTTGGTTCAGAGGATTCTGGTGCAGGAGAGGTGCAAAAAAACTCAAGTACTCAAAAAAGAGATTAAAGTACCATATTTATCGGCGTATAACACGCACAGGCGTATAACACGCACCCTAACTTTAATAGGGAAGTTTCAGGAAAAAAATGTTCTACAGCCTCCTGCGTATAACACGCAGGCACAGTTTACCCTCTATTTTCGGGGTAAAAAGTGAGTGTTATACGCCAATAAATACAGTATCTTTATCTATATCTAAAAGCTAAAACTTTTTTTGTCTTGTTTGTCATGTATGTATTGCTGCTGTGTGCCAACTAGGGAAATACTCTCTCTCTCTCTTTGTATCCTGGCAATAAAGAAGGAGAAAAGGAATGGGAAATCCTCCATAGGGGACATTTATGCCGGTGACAACTGTCTAAGAATGGATTTATCCTACTTTGTCAAAGTTTCCTATCTCTCATGTCTTCTGACAAGGGTTTAAACCAGGGGTGCCCAACCTTTTAAAGAGCAAGGGCCACTTAAGCGACTTGGTAACTGGTCGCGGGCCACAATGAGCAGAACGGGTGGATGGCGGCCCACTCGGGTCTATAGAGCCCACTCTACTCTCAGCAAACCAAACTCGCAGGTAATAACAGTCTATGGTTCAGTGCAGGTAACCCAGAGGTGCACTTCTCTGCACATGTGGATCAGTTTGAAAGCAGCCCAGTAACCACTGTAGAGCACATATGCCCATGTATACACTGTGATTTTAGTAATAAACTTACCTTTAATAACAGTATTCTATTTTATTCCATCCCAGAGCAGGAGGTCACGGGCCACATCAGAGGGCTTCGCAGGCCACATCAGAAGGCTCCGCGGGCCACTGGTTGGGCACCCCTGGTTTAAACCATTCCCTTACTCCATTCACATCTATTTGCCTGAAGTCTGGTCACCATAAAAGCAATTTCACCCCACTGTTCACCTTCTCCTCCATCTACCTTTCATACCATTAAACATGATGCTCAGCTGAGCTCAGTTGCTTGTGAAGGTTCTTGAAAGCATTTGTACCCTGAATGCCATGTCATTTACCACTACATTCATGTTCTATGATATGGCTCCCATCATCTACTCTGCAAGAGCAAAGTGAATGTATGACGGAACACCTCATGCTTTATATATTTTATCTAAGAATGAGAACAAGCACCGGATGTGTAATTTATAGAATTTAAAGCAATATTAACCACTTGCCGCCCGCCAATGACAGATTGACGTCGGCAAAGTGGTTGTAGAATCCTGACTGGACGTCATATGACGTCCTCAGGACTCTGAGCCGCTGTGCGCCCCCGGGGGCGCGCATCGCGGCGATCGTTGTTGCGGGGTGTCAGTCTGACACCCCGCAACACCGATCTCGGTAAAGAGTCTCTCACGGAGACTCTTTACCACGTGATCAGCCATGTCCAACCACGGCTGATCACGGTGTAAACAGGAAGAGCCGTCGATGGCTCTTCCTCACTCGCGTCTGACAGACGCGAGTAGAGGAGAGCCGATCGGCGGCTCTCCTGACAGGGGGGGTTCGCGCTGATTGTTTATCAGCGCAGCCCCCCCTGGGATCGCCACATGGACCACCAGGGATGCCCACCAGGGAAGGGCAAAACAAAAAAAAAACGGGGGAAAAAAAAGTAAAAAAAAAAAAAAAAAAGTCTGAAAAAAAAAAAGCCTGGGGGAAAAAAAAAAGATGCAAAAAAAAAAAAGATGCCAATCAGTGCCCACAAATGGGCACTGACTGGCAACAAGTAAATCAGTGCCGCCCCACAGTGTCCATCAGTGCCGCCCCACAGTGTCCATCAGTGCCACCCCACAGTGCCCATCAGTGCCACCCCACAGTGCCCATCTGTGCCACCCCACAGTGCCCATCTGTGCCGCCCCACAGTGCCCATCTGTGCCGCCCATGAGTGCCCATCTGTGCCGCCTATGAGTGCCCATGAGTGCCGCCCATGAGTGCCCATCAGTGCCGCCCATGAGTGCCCATCAGTGCCGCCCATGAGTGCCCATCAGTGCCGCCCATGAGTGCCCATCAGTGCCGCCTATGTGTGCCCATGAGTGCCACCTATGTGTGCCCATCAGTGCCGCATACCAGCGCCGCCAATCAGTGCCACCTCATCTGTGCCCGTCAGTACTACCTCGTCGATGTCCATCAGTGCCATCTCATCTGTGCCCATCAGTGCCACCATATCAGTGCCCGTAATTGAAAGAGAAAACTTACTTATTTACAAAAAAATTACAGAAAAAAATAAAAACGTAATTTTTTTAAAAATTTTCGATCTTTCGCAGAGGTGATCAAATACCACCAAAAGAAAGCTCTATTTGTGGGTAAAAAAGGAAGCTAATTTTGTTTGGGTACAGTGTAGCATGACCGCGCAATTGCCATTCAAAGTGCGACAGTGCTGAAAGCTGAAAATTGGCTTGGGCGGGAAGGTGCGTAAGTGCCTGGTATGGAAGTGGTTAAACCCAATAGAAAACATGTATTATATTATCAGCTTACCTATTCTTAGATGTGGTGTCTGCAATAGTTTTCTTTTTTTTGTCTTTCTTTCTCTCTTTTATTTTCACCTGGTGATCTGGCCAGTAAGTCTGTTGTATTTCAACAGAACAACCTGTCCCTCAGATTTAGCAGCTAGAGGGTACCGCAGTTAAAGGCGAAAAAAAAATTCTGCATTGCATACTTGCTCATTATGAGATTTACCTCAAAACGAAGACACACTGTCAACGCTGAGAGGGCTTCCATCTTTCCCTGGTCTGCTTTCTGGGTTCGGGGGCACGATGATGTCACTGCTGCGCATGCGTGTGGGAGCTGCCGTTTTCGGCACAGGCTCTGAAAGTCCAGCACTGTATGCTGCATGCACTCTGAATATCTTCTAAACAGTGCAAGTTTAGAAGATATTGACAGTACCTACAGGTAAGCCTTATTATAAGCTTACCTGTAGGTATAAGTGGTATAAGAGTTTTCAACCACTTTAGGTATCTGCTGGAGTCTGGCTTCAATGTGTTCGTTTATTTAAATCTGCTAGTTTAATAACTGCTTTGATTCAAATATCGAAAAAATGGGGGTGTGAGAATTGGAAAATCTATACAGTGCTGCCAACATCCTTACATGAATGAAAGAGATGTGCAACTAGTGCACAGGGAGTTGCCCCTTAGGACTTTTAAGGCAGAAAAAATATTAAAGAGAGTAGAGATATGTAAAAAAAACGCACATAAGTGCTAGCTTTATTAAGAAAAAAATCATACAAATACGTAGAAATACAAAATTTAAATTAGTTTTATACATTTTTTCTGCTTTAAACGTCCTAAGGGGCAACTCCCTGTGCACTAGTTGCACATCTCTTCCATTGATTCAAATATCTAGTTGTGAAATGAAGCAACAAACACAGGGTTTTCCACACAACTAAAGGATTTCTCCCACTGACAGCCTAACAAAGATATAAAAAAACTATAAGTTAACAAATGATATGCAATGACGCTCGGCTGTACCATATATAGCTCACCAAACAAATGTAATTTTCTTTTGCCCAATATAGTATTTTCTACTATCAACCACTAGGTGGCAGCATACTTCCTTCAAATCATATCATCTCCCTAAATAAATGTGGGCATGTTAAACAGTATGAACTGTTAGATGTTAAACAGTATAACTGCAATTGTGCACATAATATAAAAAGATGAATAAAATATTATTATGTTTAACTAACTGATAAGGCGTATATACACAGAAAAGAAAACAGGTGCATAAATATAGGATTTGACTGTATTAACAATGAAGTGTTGATGGAATGCAGCACTGTTGCACTCTCCACACTAAACTTACATAACAGGAATAGGCTGTGCAGATAAAATAACAATAGCACTGCTGTCACATACCACTGTAAATAGCAAGAATGAATTGTTTCAATGGAGTTCCCAGATATATCCAGATCTTTTAGCAGCATTGCCCTGTTTTTCCCATTTCAGCTATACAAAGGTTATTACTCTAGTCTAGCGAGTCAAAAGTCAACACGGGGGGTTTACTAAATCTGGAGCATTCAGAATCTGGTACAGCTGTGCACGGTAGCCAGTTCTAACTTCAACTTGTTCAATTAAGCTTTGACAATAAAACCTGGAAGCTGATTGGTTTCTAAGTAGAGATGCACCAAATGTTGCACTCTCCAGTTTTAGTAAATCTTCCGCTTTATTTACCTAGGCTCTGGCATTACCCCAAAAATAGGTCACTACAGACTTGATGCAAGGGCAACACCCCTTATCTCTCTAAATGAGTACTTAAAGTGGAGGTTCACCCAAAAAATACATTTTTAACATTAGATTGAGGCCAATTACGGGAAGCACAATCGGGTGTTTTTTTTGTATGGGCTGCGGGACTGGGCGTTCCTATTTGATTGACAGCCTTCCGACCGTCGCATACAGCGCGTCACGAGTTTCCGAAAGTAGTCGAACGTTGGTGCACAGGCGCCGTATAGAGCCGCACCGACGTTCGGCAACTCGTGACTCGCTGTATGCCAACGTCGGAAGGCTGTCAATCAAATAGGAACGCCCAGTCCCGAAGACCATACCCGGAAGCGGCGGAGAACATCTATCTCTAAAACGGTAAGTACTGCATTGATTTAAAAAAAAACACCCGATTCTGCTTCCCGTAATTAGCCTCAATCTGATGTTAAAAAAAAAATTCGGGTGAACCCCCGCTTTAAAGAGGAAGTAGAGTCATCCTCTTTAATTGTACCTACAGGTAAGCCTATAATAAGGCTTACCTGTAGGTACTGTATATATGTCCTACATATATTTACTACATGTGCCGTGGCCGGCGTGACATAGCAGCTGCGGAGCCCGCAAACCCGGAAGTAACTCTGGGAAAGATGTTGGTCCTGTCAGCAGTGTGCCAGTGCCGATTCAGGGCATCGTTCCTAGGTAAGTATTTCATAGTGAGCTACTATGCAATGCATAGCTCATTAAGCCTTTGACTTGCAGGTTTTTTTTTTTTTTTTTAGGTTTTCAAACTCTTTAATATTGCACCAATACTTTCCTTGTCCAAAGGAAATATACGTCTATTATGTAAGGGTCCTTTCACACAGGCGTGTCCGTGTACACACTCCTCTTTGCTCAGTGGGGATAGCTCCATCGATCCCCGCTGAGCAGGCAGATGACAGGTTGGTCTCTGCACACTGTGCAGGGACCGACCTGTCAGAGCGGCGCTCTCCCTTATGGGGGATCGGATAAAGACGGACTGTAGAGTCCATCGTCATCCGATCCGATCGACATATGGAAAATTCCATCCGTCACACTTTAGCGAATCGGAGCAGGTCGGATGTCAGCAGACATGTCACCGCTGACATCCGTTGCTCCATAGACCTGCACGGAGTGTACGTTCAGGTCCGCCTAAAAAACTGACAGGCAGACCTGAACGATCCTCCCGCGTGAAAGGGGCCTTATACTGTATATGATATAGAACATAAATCTGTGCATTCAAAATATTGCTAAAGCAGAACTAGAAAGAGATTTGTGGTCAGGATGCCAACAAAACCAGGCATTTCCTTAAGCCCTGTATACAGGATCGGATATCTGATGGAATCTAATCCGATGGATTTTTTCATCAGATAACCGATGAAGCTGACTTTCATCAGTCTTGCCTACACACCACCGGTTAAAAATCCGATTGTGTCCAACGCAGTGACGTAAAACACTACGACGTTCTGAGAAAAATTAAGTTCAATGCTTCCGAGCATGCGTCGACTTGATTCTGAGCATGCGTGGATTTTTGACCGATGGATTTCCCCACAGACGATCGTTTTTTTAACCATAAGAAAAATTTAAAACGGGTTGTATTTTTTTTCACCGATGGATAAAAAACCGATGGGGCCCACACACGATCAGTTCGTCCGATGAAAACGGTCCATCGTTGTACAGAGCTTTAGTGTTTTCTATTGCAGAGCTGAAGTTACAAGTTGAACTTCAGTAATTTTTTCATCTTTCCATCTATTAAATCCTCTGCCCTTGTTGTTTTAACTTTGGATAGTAAAAAAAAAACCCTTTCTGCCAGTAAATACCTCATACAGCCCACTTCATGTTTCTTGTCTGGAAAAAATCCTAGTCTTATGACATCATGCACAGCTCTCTCTCTCATTCTTGTGAGAGTTTGCCAGGAAGGGAGGGGGGATGAGTCGTAGGAGGCCCAATGGTAGCGGCAGAGCTGGAGGTGTGTGTCTATGTAAATCCAGGAAGTGAACAGGCAGCAGCTTCAGATGACCACATTTAAAATGGCTGCAGCCAGAATCAGTGGAGGGAGATTTCTGTAGCATAGTTGGCAAGTACAGAACCACAGTATATATAAAATAATATGCAAAGTGGTTGGAGGGAAGCTTTAGAATGGCAAAGATGTTTTTATTACAAATTATGTGAGCAGACTGCAGTTCCTCTTTAAGTAAAACACTGATACACATACTGTATGCATTGTGTTGCACCCATGTTTGATGGATGATTGGAGATAAATTTCCTAAAATTGTAAACTTAAGGATACAAAAAGTAAGCATAACATTGGTGGCATTCTATCCATCATCAGGTAACCTGGCTCAATAGTACAAACCATCTACATGGAGTTTGCATGTTCTGCCTGTGCTTGCATGGGTTTCCTCCCACACTCAAATAACATGCTGGTAGGTTAATAGGTTCCCGTTTAGATAGCCCTAGTTTGTGTGTGTGTATGTGTATTTATGTACAATGGGGCCTTAGATTGTAAGCTACTTGAAGGTGGGGGCTAATGTGTATGCACAGTATGTAAAGCACTGCATAAATTGTCGGCGCAATACACATACCTGTAATAAATAAATAGGGATGCTGAAATAGGCCGCTGAAAATAGAGTTATCTGTGTTTTGCTGATAGAAAACAAAAAATGGCATGCTGCACCCCATTGCGTCGCATTGACTTCAATGCAAAAAACACTCCCTACTGACTGCAATGCAAAATTGTGTCCCATTGACTTCAATGGAAAAACACTCCCTAGTGACTGCAATGCAAAATAGCATTGGTTTACAGAACAGGTAATGAAGGGAAATGACAGGGGCATTACCATTCTCTACTCTAACCAAAACAAAACAAAGTTACATAGTTAGTCAGGTTGAAAAAAGACACAAGTCCATCCAGTTCAACCACAAAAAATAAACAAACAAAATAAAAAACACAGTACAATCCCATAAACCCAACTCCATACCCACAGTTGATCCAGAGGAAGGCAAAAAAAACAGCAGAGCATTAAATCCAATTTGCTACAGCAGGGGAAAAAATTCCTTCCTGATCCCCCGAGAGGCAATCGGATTTACCCTGGATCAACTATACCTATAAATGTTAGTACTCAGTAATTTTTGTACATTTGGGAAAGTATCCAGGCCTTTCTTAAAGCAATCTACTGAGCTGGCCAGAACCACGTCTGGAGGGAGTCTGTTCCACATTTTCACAGCTCTTACTGTGAAAAAACCTTTCCATATTTGGAGGTGAAATCTCTTTTCCTCTAGACGTAAAGAGTGCCCCCTTGTCCTCAGTGTTGACTGTCGTAAAGTGAATAACTCAACACCAAGTCCACTGTATGGACCTCTTATATATTTGTACATGTTGATCATATCCCCCCTAAGTTTTGGCATTAGATATACTTTAAGCTGCTACTTGAGTGTTGAGTAAATGGTTACTTGTTGGGAGAACGTCTCCTACCTCCTGGGTGGATGGTCACTTTTCGGTTTGTTTTATCTCTGTAGGCAACTACTGGAAATCACAGATTTCAGTTCTCCAGCCCACCACTTCCTGTTGTCATTTCCTGTTTTATTTAGCTGAAGACCAAGCAATGCAATCTCTTTATCCTGCTGCATTCTTCAAGAACAAATAAATATAAATACTTGTGACATTAACTTAAGCCATACCTGCACCCATCTGAAGACTTGGAAACGGAGCTTCACTTTCTCTGAGACTTTTACTTTCTGAGTGACAGCTTTGAATGTGAGAAGATTGTCCCTGGGTCTCTTCATCCACCAAACAGGAACTATGCCCTCTTAGAATTTCCAAAGCCCCCATTATTTCCTCCAGACCTTCTGACATTTGGGCAAGCGGAGAATCACGAGAAGCAGACAGGAAAGGAGTGTCCAGTGGGGAACTTGGGGGGGACAATGAAGACAATGACGATCGTGATGACAGTGAGGCTAATGACTGAGGGGTATCCAATGACATTTTCTGTTTACTGAGGTTGGGGAGCCCAGATGTTTCAGAATATTGACCATCTCTGCAAAGAGTATCTAATGGAACTACATCAAAGCGCATAGGCTGAGAAAATTCAGAGAGCAGTTCAGGCTTTTCATAATGTGGAAGGCCATAAATGTCTGTAAAGCTTATGGAGCTCAGAGAGCCTCGACTTGATGCCAAAGATCCTCGACTTGATGCCAAAGAGCCACGACTGCTACCAGATGACATGGTAAGGGTGCTAGCAGATAAGCTAAAATATAAATAGAAACATAAACGTGTTAAAGGAACAGGAAAAAAGTGAAAAACAACTGTGCTTAGATGCAAATGCTGGTAGAATGTATATAAATAGCCTGAAACTATTGTGAAAAGCAGCAACTAACCTGCAAACTAACAGTAAACAAAAATAGAAAAAATATATATAGTTGCGCTAGATCGAGCAGATGGGGGTGATGACGTCAGTACGCCACTTGTTCCGCCCTTTGCGTTTCGTGATAGGTCGCGTCTGCTCGATCTCCATACGGACGGGTTTGCCTGTTTGCGTCCGGCCGGCGCAACAGGCTTAAGGCTGATCTTTCTTGATGAAAATGTGAGTTTTTACTGTTTTTAACTTACTAAATAAACACCACTGGTTTTACACTATGAGGCATTTGTTTCCTTACATGGTACAACAACACAACGAGCATGAAAGCTGGTATTCCTTTAAGGACGTTTAGGATCTAGCGCAACTATATATATTTTTTCTATTTTTGTTAAAGGAACAGTCTTGTGCAAAAACCTATGAAATAGTTCAATCAGGCTTACAACAAAACAAAGATTTTTTATTTATTTTTATTTCAGTTGAATCATTTCCCAAAGGAAGTTCTCTGTAGGAACTACTGTAGATAAATTATTTGCCATGATCGAGTGTGTAATATAGGTATCCCCACCCAGATCCTGCCTTCCTTCTGTGGACAACTTGATGTGAAAACTGAAAAACCTTATTGAAGGTCCCGATAGCGCCATATCCTGACTGCTAAGCTCATATTGGATCATTGGAATTTGGACACCGTTGCATATGGGTTATTCCCCCATGTTGGGGGTTGGATTGATGCCTTTTTGTATCCCCATCTCCACAATTTGTTTCTATTCGTTTTTTCATATGGAACCACTTGTATTGAGTAAAAAATAATTTTGACCGCACTCACCCCTGCTTGTTACCCCTGATGAAGGTTGTATACCGGAAACGCATCGGGTACCAGGGATCATCACTCATATGAGAGTGTCAGTGTAATTTTTTTGTTTTTTTGTTATATGTTTTGTTGATGCTGGTATTGTTAAACATGAACAATATTCATATTGGTTCATGTTTTTAAACTTTTGTACGTATGTCTGTTGCCATTTTATATTAAAATAAACATTATTTCTATATATATCACAGTGTCTGGCTTCTAAAGTCCCACCGGGAGAACAACTGTTTGTTCTATATCATAGGGATGTGGCCAGTACACTGGGTTCAGTGACATGGTGATCACCCCTCCTCTTTTTTCATGCATTTGTAGCTAGATCAACAGGTGTTTCCTGTACTTGCTGAGAATATGCTTAGCCTAAAACAATTGGAACTAATACAGCCATTGGAAAGCTGCAATTACACTTTTATAAAAAAAAATTAAACCCTTTCTTTTTCTATATAAAGTTACATGGCTAGGGAAATTTGATTTGGGAACAAATATGACTGTGAGTACAAACCTTTTTAGTTGAGTGTGGAGGTAAGAAGTCAATCGAGTAGCTTCCTCTAGATGCTTCAAAAGGCAGTTTCTTTTCTCTTGTAGAAGTAACCTTCAAAAAAAGTATAGTATTTAAGTTAGTGTTATATTCAGTTTATTGACTGCTAAATGTAAGCACAAAACTTTCATACATTTACATGTTCACCACAAGATCCAATAGGAATTCAGTACAAAATTGCACATCACAACTGCTTACCTTGAGAAGTTTTGACAAATTAGTAATGATCTATAACAATCTACAATTTCATTGCTGAATTTGGAAATTCTTGCTTATTTGGAAGATTAAAGTGGATGTAAACCCACTCTCATCCTTTCTGAACTACTGCCATAGTGGTTATCTATAAGGATATACATGCCTCCTTATCTGTCAAATGTCTCCCCTCTGTCTGTTATGAGACCCGAAAAACTGCCAGGGATGAGTCATAGGTTGCAGGAAGCCACTGGCCATCAGGATACTAGCAACCAGAAGCCATGTGTCAGAAGCCATCACATTAATTACAGCTTTCCAGCATATTCCCAACTATGAGCATTGGCATCTCTCTGTACGTCAGCTCAGAGTTGGTCTTAACTTCCACCAGTTTCCTAATCTGTAAAATGGCAGTAGTTTTTTAGGAATCTGCTGCTGTCATAGTGACGTGTTCTTAAAATGGAAGTAAACCCTCCATTATAGGTTTCACCTACAGGTAAGCCCTGATCAAGGCTTACCTGTAAGTGTTTGCAATATCTCCTAAACCTACACGGTTTAGGAGATATTTGGCAAAAAGAATGCACCATTGTCTACGGCGCATGCGCGACGTAGACAACAGCGCAGGCGCACTGAGAATGCCGGTTTTCTGAATGAATAATGCTGGCTTCGACGGCTCCCGCGCGCATGCGCGGAGTGACGTGTCACAGCGCCAGAGCGGCGATACCCGTAAGTAACCTCCGGGAGATATGTCTACACCTGAAGGGGAAGATGAGGACGGCTTCGGGGCTTTGATCTAAGGTAAGTAATGCATAATGAGCTAGTATGCTAGTCATGATGTTGTAAAGCGCTGCGTAAACTGTTGGCGCTATATAAATCCTGTATAATAATAATAATAATTATGCCTTTGTCTTGCAGGTTTTTTTTTATTTTTTTTATTTGGGGGTTTACAACAGCTTTAAATGGGTGGTTCTTTGGGCACAGCTATCTCTAATCCCTTCTAATATATTTTTTAGTTGTTCTACTACAATGTGATTATTACAACGTACTATGGCGTTATTTTTTCCATGAAACTCTTTGCTGTGATAAAATTTTAAATATCTCATGAGTTAGGGTTTTTGTACATGGGTGATGAGCCCATTAAATGTAAATTACAGTGTTTCCCCCCACTTGACCGGGCATCCCACGCACTGTGTACAGATTTTTAGCACACACGAATGGCTGTGTGCAGTTATACTTCGGGTATACGTAAACAGCCTATGGGCATATGAAAAAATAGAAAATGTTCTATTTTTTGTATACACCCATACAGTTTACATTGTCACAGTTTAGCATGCAGTTTCCTGCTCGTGAAATTCTTACCTCCTTGCTGCAGTGGTTTTGCTGTACCTGTGGTTCAAATTACATGTGATGTGGCTTCTGTGTTCACCTATGGGCCTTGCCTGCTCTACTGTAGATTTATATCCCTTTCCCTTCTATCACTTTCCAGTCAGTTTCTCTATATATAGACATGCTCAGTGTAGCTTGTGTTACCTGAGCAACTTCCTAGTTCCTCTGTGCTCCTGCTTTCCTGCATATTACAGTACTTATATTCTGTGTCTGACTTCCCGTGCACCAACCTCGGGTTTGTGTACTGTTTTTGCCTGTCTGTCACGTGCCCTGACCCAGGCTTGTTTCTCACATTTTTTCTTCATATCAATAAGAGGCTGTATGCAGCACTGGGGCTTTCCGGGCAGGAAGGAGGGGTGGAGGTGGGGGTGTTGGAATTTATGTTTAAGGTGCCTGTGAGCGAAAGCCCAAATAATCACCCATAGCCAACATAGTTTTACATAACAGAACTGTCAAAGGCTCTTAAGCAGAGGATAATATAGCAAAATGTATTTAGTAAAAGAAAAAAAAAAGTTTAAGTTTAAAAAAAATAAACCTCTGACAGTTTGCAATGACAGGGAACTTTTTGTTGGCTTCCTTCTTGTTTAGAAATGTGGAATGTTAATCGCTATACAAATGACTTGTACAAACAGTATAACATTCTACAGAAAATATTTATCTTCCTGAAATACCAGAATCATATTCTGTGATGCTAATAGTGAAAGAAAAATGCCACACATTTTTATTTTAATAAATGTTAAAGTAGACCTTAACCTAAAAAAATTAAATCTGCTATCTTTTAGGGAACATCTAGAATTGTTAATTGTGCCCAAGTAGTATCCTGTAAATGTACAGTAACTTTTGCCTTGACTTCCTCCTTCCTCCTTACTGTAGCAGTGTTCTTCCTGTGTTCAGGCACTCCTGTACCTTGAGCCTAATGGCTGCCTGTCTGCTGTGTGAGCGGCAGTGATGTCTGTGACTGTTAAAGTGGTTCTAAAGACTTAAGTTTTTTCACCTTAATCATTGTATAGCACAGGCTATTACCCTGGGGCACACGCGTTCTACTTTGCTACAAGGGTTTCTGGTTCATTGGACTATATTGTCCTGTATTGCTGATTACTTAAACAGCATCCGGATCCATGACCTACAAGTGTCCGTTTATGACAGTGTGATCTCCCCCAGCTCCAGTTTCTTATTTGGACTTTTAGATTGGGCCTACCTTCTGACGATTATTTGGCAACGCCTCATACTCTCCTTTTTTCCTGTTATTATTGGATTCCCACTGCAGGTGTAATTTATTTCTGCTAATGATGGTTGACACTTTTTGATACACTTGGAATTTCTACAATTTTTTTTTGATATTTCTATATACCCTTGTGGAATGCTCTACAGATACTCTGGATGGCTATATCCACCATGGTGCTATAGACTATGAAATAATATCTGTACATTGTCAAATCTCTTCTGCTCGTCCTGAGGAAGCCCAACGGCGAAACGCGTAGGCGACTACAGAGAATTTTGTCCATATTTATTTATTAATCTATATGTTTTTTTCTTTTTCTTTTTCATTATTGTTGTATACTTTTCTATCTTTGTAATAAATGTATATTTTTTATATACTTCCGCCTTGCCTCAAAGTCCGACCATCAATTACTTTTTTCGAGCAATTGTTTTCCTTTTTCTACCCAATAGGGATGTGGCCAATGTGAGTGCTTTACCTTATTTTTCCTCCTCCCCATTTTTTGTTCTTTTAATTCATTACCTCTAGCTGACTCGCACATACATTTGAAGCCAGCTTGGGTGGAAGCCATTTACTATTCCTACCAGTATCTATTTGGACTGGGGGTGGAAACTGGGGAAGATACAGGAAACCCAGCACATGGAAAAGGTAACAATTAATGCAGAAAGGGTCTTGGTGGGGGGGATTTAAACTCAGGCACATTTAACAATGAAACCTGGCCATACATGGTTCAGTTTTTCCATACTGAAAAAAAAAATGAACCGATTACCCAAGCCACACATTCTAAGTGGATGCCAGATGCACATCAAGAACCCGACTAATGTATAACATAACTTCATACTACAGAGTTGGTTATTCCAAACTGCATACAACAGTTTAGGGATTGTGGGGCCATCATTAGTGCAGTGTGTGGAAACCACGGCTTCTATGGAGTAGGGCTTGGGACCTAACGAGACAGTATAGCCACATAAAGTTATGTGATAAGTAATAATCCTCCTATTTCTGGGATATGTGAAAAACATGTGAATACCTTCTGTTCTAAGAAAACTTTACTATGCTATACTGCTTAACAGTAACCACAAAACGAAAGTGCATCCAATTGGAAAGCTTCCCTCAGATCAACAAATTAGCAATTCCTAAACGATTATCATATAATAATATGTTTTATGATCGATTGCCACTATATTGAGCTATAAGAAATAAACATACTATATACACTTAAAAAAGGATTTTTAAATACTGTATTATGACGCTTACAATTTTAGTTCTTATTTTAAATTTCTAATGGGTTACTTTTAAATCGTTATTCAGTAAATTAATTATTTGTTATGCTTACAAAATTAACCTAAACATATCATTAGTTCTTTTAATAATCCTCCCACTTTGTTAATTGCTTCTTAGGCAGCTACTACAGCACTGCAGAGGAAAAAAGTAGGATTAGCAATGTAAATGTCTTTTGTTCTGTAGTACAGTCTTTAGCAGTCTATTGAATTTCTCTTAAGGTAACACATCCAAGGTTTGTATGTGCCCCAGGGGGAGATGATGCACTTTTTTTTCGGGACATGGCGAGAAGGAAGAGATGACTGACCTCCCTGGCTACCCAGAAAGGCACAAGGGGGGTCAGCCTAGCAACAGACTGTTTTGGATCACCCTGCTGGAATACATATGATGCATTATGTGATCCACTGAATACTGCCAATCCCTCAGTTTCACAGAAAACATCCAGAAAACAATTTGTTCTAAACTATCTGTTTTCTAACTCCTAACCTCAAGGTAAATCACCTACAGCTTTAAAGCCGACGCAGTAGTCTCCATGGGAAACATGTCAGTATTAGTTAAGAAGCTCAACAACAGCTTGTATTTGTTATAAGGCATTTATCATTAATTTGTCAAAGGAAAGCTTAGGCTGTAAATATTCCCAGCTTTGTGCATGACACATTTTCACTTCGAGAAAGACTACAAACCTGCAGACCTTCAATGGATAACTTTAACTTGTCAATTTGAAAAATTAAGTTTTTTCTCAAGTAGAAAAATTAGCTTTTTCCAGGATAAGACAGTATGAAAGGGCCGGGCACCTCAGTGTGAATAGACAGTGTGAACAAAATAAATGAATCATGCAGATGAGCACTTTAGTATGAAAGGGCAGGTTATGAGCACTACAGTGTGAAAAGGCAGGAGATGAGCAATACAGTGTGAAAGGACATGATATTTGCACTACAGTGTGAAAGGGCAGGAGATGAGCAATACAGTGTGAAAGGGCAGGAGATGAGCAATACAGTGTGAAAGGACATGATATTTGCGCTACAGTGTGAAAGGGCAGGAGATGAGCACTACAGTGTGAAAGGACATGATATTTGCACTACAGTGTGAAAGGGTAGGAGATGAGCAATACAGTGTGAAAGGGCAGGAGATGAGCAATACAGTGTGAAAGGGCAGGAGATGAGCACTACTGTGTGAAAGGGCAGGAGATGAGCACTACTGTGTGAAAGGGCAGGAGATGAGCACTACTGTGTGAAAGGGCAGGATATGAGCACCTCAGTGGGAAAGGGCAGGGGATGAGCACTACTGTGTGAAAGGGCAGGAAATTAGAAATACAGTGTGAAAGGGCAGGATATGTGCACTACAGTGTGAAAGGGCAGGACATAAGCATCTCAGTATGAAAGGGCAGGGCATGAGTATTACAGTTTAACAGGACATGACATGAGCATGATAAGAGCACCTCCGTGTAAAAAGGCAGGACAAAAGGACCTCTGTGTGAAGGGGCGCCAAATGAGCACATTAATGTGAAAGAGCAGGATATGAGCACCTTAGTAAGAAATGGCAGGGTATGAGCATCTCAGTGTTAAAGGGTAGGGCAAGATATAAGCAGGACACTGTGTGAAAAGTCAGGATATGTGCACCCCCGAGTAAAGAGTCAAGACATGACCACCTCAGTGTAAAAAATCAGGCTATGAGTACCTCAGTGTGAAAGGGCAGGACATGTGCACCTTAGTGTGAAGTGGTAGACATGGAAAGGACAGGACATAAGCACTACAGTGTGAAAGGGCAGGACGGGAGAACTATAGTGTTAGGCCTCGTACACACGATAGGTTAACCAGAGGACAACGGTCTGATGGACCGTTTTCATCTGTCAAAACCGATCGTGTGTGGGCCCCATAGGTTATTTAACCATAGGTTAAAAAAAAGCCAACTTGCTTTAAATTTAACCTATGGATTCCTAACCGATAGGTCAAAAACGATCGTTAGTAGGCACGACCATCGGTTAAAAATCCATGCATGCTCAGAATCAATTTGACGCATGCTTGGAAGCATTGAACTTAGTTTTTTTCAGCACGTCGTTGTGTTTTACGTCACCGTGTTCTGACACGATCTGTTATTTAACCGATGGTGTGTAGGCGCGAGGGACCATCAGTCAGCTTCATCGGTTAACTTATGACAACGGTCCTTCAGACCGTTCTCATCGGATGGACTGATCGTGTGTACGAGGCTTCAAAGGTTAGGGCATAAGCACCTGAATGTAAGGCCCCTTTAACACTGGTGCGCTTTTGCTCCGCTTTTCCAGGGTAACAAAAGTGTAATAAAACTATTTTCCATCAAATCCTCAGAAAATTTTCACACTGCAGGTGCGCTGCACTTTGAAAGGTCCTGCATGTTAGATCTTTGGTGCAGTTTTTCAAAAGCACACCAAAAAGACACCATCCATTGTAAGTCAATGAGAATGCATCCGTGTGAAAGGGCCCCGAAGAAACAGGCCATGAGCACCTCAGTGTGAAAGGTACGGTATGAGCAACTCAGTATGAAGAGGCAGGACATAAGCACCTCAGTGTGAAAGGGCAGGATAAGCACTCTAGTATGAAGAGGCAGGACATTACCCCCCCCCCCCAGTGTGAAAGGGCACCTCAGCGTGAACAGGCAGGACATGAGCACCTCAGTGTAAAAGGGCAGAATAAGCACCCTGGTATGAAGAGGCAGGACATGAGCACCTCAGTGTAAAAGGGCAGAATAAGCACCCTAGTATGAAGAGGCAGGACATGAGCACCTCAGTGTGAAAGGGCAGGACAAGCACCCCAGTATGGAGAGGCAGGACATTAGCATCTCAGTGTGAAAGGGCAGGATAAGCACCCCAGTATGAAGAGGCAGGACATGAGCATCAACCACATGTACATGGATCGAAATTCAGCTGGTGCCTGCTTAATGTCCTCAGCCTCTGGATTTGATTGACAGCAGCAGAAGCCAATGGTTCCAGTGAGGATGGAGAGAACGAGCAGCGTTGATATTCTAGAGTACAGCGTTGGACTGAAATCGGGCTCAGGTAAGTATTTGGGGGGTGGGTGGGGGGGGACTAAAAGGTTTTTACCTTAAAATGGAGGTTCACCCAAATCACATGTATATAAGATCATATTCTTTATACTTCCACCATGTACAGTATGCCCTTTTATTGGCTCTACATACCTTATTATGGCTATTTTCCACCCGGCTTCCGGGTACTGACTCCCGCGGGAGTAGGCATTTCTATGCAGAGGAGCAATGTCACCTGGGACTTCGCCCAGATGATTGACATCCTTGAGAAAAAGTTCCCCCCCGTGCCCGCCTATTGCTTAGACGCGTCACGAGAGTCACAGAGTTTCCGAAAAAGTAGCCGAACTGCGAGTCAGCTCTATACGGCGCCTGTGCAGTCACCTCTACACGGCTCCTAGTCGGTGCACAGGCGCCATGTAGAGCTGATTCGCAGTTCGTCTACTTTCGGAAACTCTGTGACTCTCGTGACGCGCCTACGCAATAGGCGGGCGCGGGGGGAACTTTTTCTCAAGGACGTCAATCATCTGGGCGAAGTCCCAGGTGACATTAAACCTCTGCATAGAAACGCCTACTCCTGCGGGAGTCAGTACCCAATAGCCATAATAAGGTATGTAGAGCCCAAAAAAAAAAGGGCATACTGTACATGGTGGAAGTATAAAGAATATGATCTTATATATTATATAATATATATTATTTGGGTGAACCTCCGCTTTAATGCAAAGAATACATTAAAGTAAAAAAACTAAAAAAACGTTAGCTTTTATAACTACTTTAAACCTGAGCAGGGCTTCATTGACCAACTTAATGACATTTTTTAACTGTGGATTGGGGTAGTTCCAGTGAAGCAAATAAGGAATGCTGGTATAGGTGCCTTGTATAAAGTTATACAAACAAATGAAACAAATCCTCCTATGTAAGTTGTACCTGTTTATCTTCACCCCTTGCTCCTCTACAGTCTTCCAAAACAAACATTTTACACAGCATCTCTCAGCAGAAGAAAGCAGGGTGTGGAGGTCTGATGTCACACACATTGCAGAGCTAGAGCACACAGCCCCATGAAATCTGATAGCTGATTGGAGGGAAGTTACACACCCCCCCCCCTCTTCACAAGTTCCAAAAAAACATACAGCTAAGCCATGTAGATAACACAAGGAGGAGGGATCAGAGAGGAACCACACTTGGTACTTTGGATTCAGGTTAGTACACAATATAGTGGGATGTAATTTGTTAATTTTTCATGTCTAAAGTTTACATTTATGGGGCACATGGCTGGAGAACATGAATATCCTTTTTGGGGACTGTATTATTACTTGTATGGGTTACAAATAGTTCTAAATTGTGTTTCTGTTGTGTTTCTGTTTATTTGGGAGAATGGTCCCACTAGTGTGTATGTGTGGGTTGTTTTTCTTCTTGTTCTTGTTCCTTCTAACCTGTGCGATGTACACTGAAATGCAAGATTCTCTTGCGATACTGTAACATGGTCATTGTCGAGATATGTAACATGGTCATTGTCGAGGTAATCTGGCATGACCACCACAATCTCAGCAGGCAGTTTTCCCTAAAGTTGTAGGCGGTTGTTAAACTGTATTTCCAAAATGTTGTGTATTTGGCTATATCTAAAACAAATTACTTGCCAAGAGATGTTTCTGTAAAGCACAAACCTTTCAGTGACTCCTTGAGTGGAGATGAACCTGGCCCTCTGGATCTCATCAGCCAAACGTCCCTTTTCTTCTTCCAGCTTTGCCAGATCTTCAGGAGGTCGCCTTTGCTGACTAATGAGCTGAAGGTCTTGTAGAAGGGCCTCTTTTTCCTTGATGAGTTGTATATGGTCCCTGTCTGCATCAGCCATCCCAGGCCATGCTTCACTTTCCAGGAGAGCCAGTTGGTGCTGTATGTTGGAAACCCTAAAATTTTAATAAAAACACATTTTAATTAGCATGCTAAGTGTACTTTCCTATACCATTGATATTTGCAGAGTAACCAGGAGTTGCCTACATCAAAGTTTAAAGATGTCCCCTCATGTTTATGGAGATAAGGAGAGAGCTTTAAGTAACTCATCCTTTCAACTCTTCTGGGCCTGTTTTTATGCCAATAAACGCTTCTCATAAGCCACATTCTTTCATGTTTTTTTCCACAGAAAAAAAAAGGTAAATTAAAAAATGTGTGTGACAGTACACAAATAACGTTCGGATACAAAAAAGGGAAATAAAACAAATGCATAGAACACCTAATGAAATAGAATGAACTTTTAATGATGTTCAAGGAAAATAAATTGATTTAAAAAATTAAAATCAATTTATTTTCATGCAAAGCCTAAAAAGATCATCCATTAGTACACCCACCTATATAAAATACTAAACAGTTAATAAGATATTGAAAAACCTATTTAGGAGTCTAATAGAATTGTCACCTCTTTAATAAAAAAAAACAGCATCTGCTGGGCCAAGGTAGAGGTGTGACAGCAGAGATCACATCACATCCTCCCTTCTCTCTCTACAATAATAGGAAACTACAGTTCCCATCAAGCACAGGGAATTGTAGCGAATGTGGGCAGGTACACAAGGCTGCAACAGAAGATAAACTAATTGTCCTGACATGCTGTTTTTAATCTATATATATAAAACTCAACGTGTGTGTGTGTGTGTGTGTATGTATGTATGTATGTTCCAGCATCACGTCCAAACGGCTAAAGATATTATTTTCCTCCCCAAAAGGTTAAGATAGGAAGACCGGGCAATGCCGGGTATTCAGCTAGTCCATAACTAAATATGGCCACATGACCAGTTTATCCAATGTAATCCACTCCAATTAAACATTATTAGGCCCCTTTCACATGTGCGGACCGTATGTCCGCATTTTTACAGAGGATTTTACAGAGGATTTCCCCTGAGCTGACGGACACACGGAGGTGGATCATTACTGATTCGCCCCGTGTGAAAGGGCCCTTACTCTTCCTCCTCTAGGTTTGCAATAACTTCTTATAACTTCTACTGGAAGCACAACTTGTGTGCCTCCATGTGATCCTGTCCCTGACCACAACAGAAGAGAAATAAAGCACCTGGGGATGTTGGTTTACATCGCTAACTAAATATGGGCATGTGACCATATTTGGTTAGCGATGAAAGCCAGCATGTCCAGCCCCTTTGTTTCGATTCTGTCGCGGGCCAGGGATGAGTTGGTTGCTATGACACAGGCGGCTGCCCATGTCCTAACAACTGATGACTCATAGAGTCATAGAGTGGAGGGGCAGAGACTCCTGGCCGTAAGGATATGGGAGGCAGGAGAGACCCAGAGTGTCCTCAGCATTTTTAGGACGCTGCCTCCATGAGCGGTACAGACTACAGCAACCCCGCTCCCTTTTTTTTTAAATTCCTTCAGAAAAATAGCAGTGCACTTCCCAGCATGCATAGGCGTGCGCACAGGGTGTGCCGAGTGTGCCTGTGTCTCTAATCACCCCGTGTGGTGCAGATTCCCCCTGCTTCCTGTCTCCCTCCTGCAGTGCTGCTAGCTTCCCTCCTCTCTTCTCAGGAGGGGGGGGGGGGAAGAGGCTAGTAAATATTGAATTAATTGTAACCTTCCTTTTCTGAATGAACACAGTGAGTGATCTGTACGGTCGCTCCTGTCTACATTCTTAACTGAAGCATAGCAAACTAAAGTATACTGCAGGCTGCAGAGAAAGGGATTGGGTAATCTCTCTCCTCAGTTTATTTTTGTGTCTCAAAAAAAAAAATCAGGGGTTTGTTTAGACCCCTGATATTTCACCAAAGCCCCATAATGGGGCTCCTAAAAAATGAGTAACATTTAATAAAAAATAATATTGTAAAAAAAAGTAAAGAAAGTAATAAAAATGTAAAACTCCGTCCACTGCTCTCCTGATATACACGCATGTGTGTTTGCGCTCTGGGGTGCACACCCTAATGCAATAGGCTGCGCACACCTATGCCAGCATGTGACTATGCCTAGACACTCCTGTTTTGTAACCCAACAATCTGCAGCGCTAGCTTACCTAAGGCACTGCTGCCTATGGCCGCGTACACACGATCAGTCAAAACCAATAAAAACGGACCGAAGGACCGTTTCATCGGTTAACCGATGAAGCTGACTGATGGTTTGATGTGCCTACACACCATCGGTTTAAAAAACGATCGTGTCAGAACGCGGTGACGTAAATCACAATGACGTGCTAAAAAAAACGAAGTTCAATGCTTCCAAGCATGCGTCGACATGATTCTGAGCATGCGCAGCCTTTTGACCGATGCTTTTGCATACTAACGATCGGTTTTGACCCATCGGTTAGGCGTCCATCGGTCAAATTTTAAAGCAAGTTCTCTTTTTTTTGACCGAATGATAACTGACTGATGGGGACCACACACGATCGTTTCGGACCGATGAAACGGTCCTTCAGTCCGTTTTCATTTGACTGATCGTGTGTACGCGGCCTATGAGTGCTAGTTTCATGAGAAGTGATATTGGTGGGGTTTCTACTGTGATGCTCATTGCTATTCTAGGGGCCTGTTGAAGAGGAAGCTGAACCTAAGGACCTGCATGTTCAAGAATCTCCCTGCTTCTGTTTCATGCATTCTGCTTATCTGTGTTTTCTCTGCCTCTTCTACTGCCTTTTATTTTTTCCCCTAAAAGTCACCATATCATCAGTCATCAAGGGTGTCACCTCACCTATCAACTATTTTGACTCAGGCCCCGTACACACGACCGAGTTTCTCGGCAGAATTCAGCCAGAAACTCGGTCGGAGCTGAATTCTGCCGAGAAACCCGGCGTGTGTACACTTTCGGCCGAGGAAGCCGACGAGTTCCTCGTCGAGCCAAATAGAGAACATGTTCTCTATTTCCTCGTTGTTCTCTGAGGAAAGTTGGCTCGCCGAGATCCTCGGCGGCTTCACACAGAACTCGACGAGCAAAACGATGAGTTTTGCCCGTCGAGTTCCTCGGACGTGTGTACGCGTGTGTATGGGGCCTCAGATATTTATTGACCCCTTTGACTCCCAGCCAATTTATCAACCCCTTGGATAGTCCCATCGACGCTGGGAAGGGGAATTATGTGGGGTGAACAGGTCAATATTAAATCCTGCTAAGTGATTACTGGTCTAAACCTGAAATCCTCCCTGCCACCCTCTGAAGATTATGGCTAGCTTCAAGTCTATTGACAACTTAGACAAAATGTTCTCATCTTCAGCTGCGACACACTTAACAATCTGTGATACTAAAAAATGATCACAACTGATGGCACTTTCTCTTTAATGAAAATGCATAGTGTGCCTTCTAAAAAAAAATCATAAATCTACTCGCTTTTGGCTCTAGAACATGAATATTTGGCCAAGAGTAAAGCAACGTATTCTGATACTTCTCAGTTTCCACAGCAGAAATGACATTACATATGTCCAGGAAAAAAAAAAACTCTCCCAGAAGAAAAAAAATCTTACACAGTTTATTTCCTTCTTGCATCTGGAAAGAATTTAGATCACATGTCCCTCAAGGCGAATGTTTTCTTGAAGAGCTTAAAAATCTTCTGAATTAAAATAGGGAAACGGAGGATACGAAAATCATAACTGGTTGTGGTTGCAGTGGCAAGAGAAATCAAACTGTTGGGAAAATATTCAACCTCACAGATAGTGTGCATGACTTTAAAGTGGAACTTCAGTAGAAAATAAAGTCCTGCTCGATCACTTCAGACTGGCCCCTTTTGCAGGTATAGCTACAGTGCCTCGAAAAAGTATTCATACCCCTTACCCCCAGTGTGCCAAAATTGTAGAGATCAATCTGCTGACAGCCTTATAGCGTAATTAACCACTTGCCGACCAGCCTCCGTCATTATACTGCGGCAGGTCAGCAAGATTCTGTGAACCTTCGTAGCTGTATGTTGGTCCCTTTGAGTGGGATAGCAGACACGCGCGCGCCGCTGCATCGTGGGGGTGCTGATGCTCGTGAGGTTTGACAGTTTAGTTGAAGACACAAGCAAATGTGACAGTTATCATTTGCGGCATTCCAAGACTGTAACTGATACACATAGATGGGTTTAAGATTTACTGCTGTTCAGGGGCTCTGGGCTTCGACAAAATGGCAGCCTCTAGCAAGACGAAACAGCACACACTAATTTTGTAATCATAATTATTAATGTGGAATGTATGTTCCTTGCTAAAAAAACATTATTTTCTATCATGTTGTTATGGGTAAAGTTCCATTTTAAGTTTAAAAGTCCTGCCGATCTGCAAAGATGGCTTCCAACTGAGGCAAAATGGAAGAAAGTAATATACCAAAGCACAAGCTTTTGTGTATGCTGTAAATAACTAAGATATACATGAGATCACAAGAAATTATATTTTTGCTTTCATGTTATCATTGACTTCCATACAGTGGAAGTCAAAGATAAACCCATGCATAGTGCTATATATAACCTACTGCACATAACTGCTCTTCACAAGAAGGCCCAAAATTGAATTTAATTTTTTAACCGTATAAGAAATATGGCCTAAAATACTAGTGGTTTACCTGGACAGTGTCGGTAAGGTGGGGGTGTCAGTAGGTTTTTATTGAATATTATTTTTTTAACTATTTTTTTTGTAATATTTATCGTTTTTTTTTTAATTCAGTCACATATAACCCCCTGAAAATAAACATATCTTGTTTGCTCCCTTCCAGTCTTTGGATAAGTGAGAAATACTCGGCAGTGTTATCTAAGTAGTTTCATTGAACTTTCAATAGTTTGTGGCATCATCAGCCTGCCTCTCCTCCTCAACCAATCAGTAGAAGCTGAGCATCATCGCTCAGCCGACTTGATTTTGTTCCAGGAGCGGCAAGGGAAGGTTTTTTTCCCGCTGCTGAAATACAACACTGTATACTGTATATTAATATATGGGTCAAACTATTGTTAAATGAAGCCTGAAGATCAGCTTTAAGAATTAAAGTATATTAGGACTATAGAACGCCTTACCCTATGTATGGTGAAAAAAAGAGAGTGGGTGTTATGTAGTACAAATTTACTTCATGTTCTAGGGTTACAACACTTGTCCTGCATGAATACAGTACTGTGAGTCTAGATACACTTTACATTCAGAATAATAGTAATTCCTCCTTTGCTTTGAAATAACGCAAAGGTACCAGAATATAAATGTGAAAGTTGCCACTGCTGACTGGTGTCCTGGCACCTCCTATGTCCCTACCTTTTCTAGATCGGTGACTTACAAAATATCAAAGTCAGCACAGACCTTCAAAAATAGGTAATTCATGGCAGTATATACACGTGTTTCTATTGTAAGGGCCCTTTCACATGTGCGGACCGTATGTCCGCATTTTCATCCATCCGTTGCGCATGAAAACGGGACATACATCGGTCCCTATGTGATTGCAGGTGTCAGCGGATGACCATCCGCTGACACTTGTAATCACCCGCCTCCGCAAAGATCCGATTTTTCGGACGGAAGAAAATCCTATTTTTCTGGCGGATCAGATGAACACGGACATATGGTCCGTGTTCATCCGATCCCCCCATAGGGGAGAGCGGAGAGAAAAGCACAGTGTGCGGGGTCCGCCCTGTCAGCCGACGGCTCAGCGGGGATTTTACAGAGGATCATCCCCGCTGAGCTTTACGGACACACAGAGGCGGATCATTACTGATCCGCCCCGTGTGAAAGGGCCCTAACTGTTTTTTTTATAATGTTTATCTGTTTCTGCAAGCATCTGTGGTGTTTTTTTTGCTACCTTTATTCTTGGTTTTAACTGCCATACACACACAAAAGAAAAAAGCTATTGTTATCACAACAGTGCTGGCAAAAGCTGGGTCTGCAGATTGAAGCAAGAGCAATAAATACCGGTAAACCCAAACTGTTATGTAAATGTGTTGTGCAATAACAATGAATAAACTAAGCTTACTTATCTTTATTGGAGGCAGGCTGCTCTTGCAAAATTGCTATGAATAATAATCTCAAACACCTAATAAAGAAGGAAATTCATCCCTGTGCCTAATGCCCCGTACACACCATCACTTTATGTGATGAAAAAAAATGACGTTTTTAAAAACGTCACTTTAATTGACCGTGTGTGGGGGAAAACGTAGTTTTATGTCTTCTAAAAAACGACCAAAAAAAATTGAAGCATGCTTCAATTTTATGTGTCGTTTTTCAAAACGTCAACTTTTACTTCACAGAAATTGACCGTGTGTAGCAAAAACGTCGTTTAAAACGACGTTTTTTCATCCACGCATGCCCAGAAGCTACTTATGAAGCAAGCTTCAATGGTAAAACGTGGTGGAACGTAACCTCACTTTGCAAGATCATTGTGAGAAAACGATGGTGTGTAGGCAACTTCGTCTTTGAAAATTGAAGTTTCAAAAACGTCATTTTTTACTTCACAGAAATGTCGTTTTTTTTCATCACATAAAGTGATGGTGTGTACGCGGCATAAGGCATTTCTGATAGCCCATACTTATTACTCCAGTCTGTTAATTATTAATTTGTGACCATGCAACTTACTATGCATCCAAGAACCCCCTCACATAAAATGTGGTTTATAATCTCTGGTATATAATACAGTATATGCTCTAAACCAGTAGCTCTGGTTTCTAAGTATACTCCAGACCAGTGTTTGTAATCCACAGTTCCTAGATTGTCTCCTAAGGTTGCTAGGGGTTCCTTGAGCAGTGAGCAATAGTGGATTGATCTCCCATCTACAGTACCCACCAATTCACCAAGAGGGGCAATTTTCCACTAACCGACAATGTAAAGGGTCACTACTACATTGACCAGGGGCGGCCCATCCATTAAGGGCGCACAGGCGCAGCCTCCCCTTTCCATCACCGTGGCCACCCCCTAATATTGCCTCCGGCCCCTTTCAGGACCCCATGCGCATGAATTACAGAAGTGTTTTTTTTTTAAGCCAGAGACTCTAATAGGCGTCAAAATAGGGTGGGCTCTGGACGCAGAGCATTGCGCTTCGAGCCCACCCAGGTGTGTTAGAATAGCGAATGAATATTCACACTTCTAACACTAATTCGCCTCTCCTCGAATTAGGAAGCGCAGGTCTGATACCCGTTTCTCGATTGGCTGAAAGGACTGGCAATCCTATTTGATGCCTAGAAGGAGGCGGAGGAAGATGCACGGTGGAAGCTGCCGTGATCCACAGGAGGAGGAAGGAAGAACACGCTTCCCGTCCGCCCGCTTCCTAGATGAGGCAAGTGCGGGGCTTTAATATCCTGAATGTCTTCCGGGGGCATAGGGTTTTGTTTGCTGCCCCCCAAAAGAAAAAAAAAACAGCCGCCACTGACATTGACCACTAATGTTAGAGAACATGACAGTTTTTACAGCGTGCTTTCTTTTCTACAGTTATTTATTTAAAGAAGTTTTCTAAAAAAAAGTAGGAGGTTGGTAAAAAAAAGATGCCCTGGGTGTCAAATAAGCTAGGTATGACCACTTATTCTTTTATTTAGACCTTTCTTTAATGTATTGATCAAGGTAATGTACCATGAGCTGAAGCTATAATCCTGTTTCGTAGAGGTTCCCCAAAAATCTAAAAAAATATTTCAATGGTTCCACAGGGTAAAAATTAGAAAAGCTGTCCTAGATTATCCCAGCACACCTCAAATTGACTTCAAATTATGACATCAGATGCACCATCGCTTACATGTGTCAGAAAACCCATTGAATGCTTCTTGCGTGGTTAATGTGGTTAATTGCCTGGTTAATATCCAAGAACCCCTGAATGCAGCATTACCATAAGATCTACCCTTGGTCCTAGTCACATGCTTGGCGGGAGGAAACAAACATGCATGTCCTTAACTGCATTGGCACAGACAGCAGGATTTGGCCCTGCCCCCTGCGTTGCTGGATTTGATTAACCGCTGCTGTCAATCAGGAGCTAGACAGCGGCTGGAGCCGCTGCGCTCATGAACATTGCTGGATCGGATTGGGCTTAGGTATGAAAGGGGGGGGGGGGGTAGCTGCAGCACAGAAGTTTTTTCACCCTAATGCATAGAATGCATTAAGGAAAAAAACCTTGAGGCTTTACAACAACTTTAATAAAGTATTAGCTAGACCATGTTTTGTAGAGAAAGCACTGCTCCTAATTCCTTTGCGTGTTGGCCTTGTACCTGAAGACCTAGGTACTTGGTCTTGCAATATCTGCTGAAGGGAGGAACAGAGTTCGGACTGATCTTCCTTTCAGCAGAGATCATGTGACCATGTTTCTCGGGCATCAGGCACATGACCAGCATTGATGGGAACCTAAAGCAGCATTTTTTTTAGGAAAAATATACTGTATATTAGTCTAATTATATCAAGACTCTTAGATTATATATAGATATTTAGATTTGTAAAACAGTGGGAATAAGTAAATGCCTTCTGTTTTAAAAGGCCATAAACTCTAATTTGGTATTTTATGCTGCTTTTAAGTAACTTAAATGTTCTTTATAGAAAAGAAAAGTAGTAAATGATAGAATTGGTCTATAAATATTCACCTGAACAATATTATTATTGTTTTCTAAAATAGAACACTGAAATACCATCCTTTTTTCTAACATGTGGTATACTTAAAATATATTTTTCTAATACTAGTAGTAGCATAGGTTTACTTGCTGTTACTATAAATATGAGATTTGTTAGGAAAAAAATAAACTTAAGTTTATGAAAGCATCTGTATAAATTATCATCAGTTGAGCTTTATTATCTATCGAGGCTCCCACAGAGCTCTGCACTTATGCAGGAAAGCTGGTCTTTCCCTAGCGACTTCCTCTGCCACTCCCTGACCTTCAGCTTTTTTATATGTCAGGAATTCCTTAAAAAAAAAAAAAAGCTTCCAGTTAAATTTACCACAGAAAAAATGTGTTTATCTCTAAGGCCTCTTGCACACAGTACTGATGTTTGAGCAGCAGCATATCTGGCTGTAATTTCAGGCATTTGCGTTTACACATATTCCCGTGTATGCACATCAATGAGTACAATACATTCCTTAAAAAAAAAATCTATGTACGTTCAAAATATTTATGCTCATATGTGCATAATTACGCTTTTTGGGCGTACCGGCGCAAAATACTCACCGGGAAAGCAAATTTTTCTTCTTCTTTTTACTCAAGAATATGCGGCGCTTGTTTATGCACCTGTGTATACAAGCACATTGTAAACAATGGGCTGCATTTTAGATCTTTAAAAAAAAACACTGGGCCAGATTCACGTAGAATCGCGGCGGCGTAACGTATCGTTGATACGTTACACCGCCGCAAGTTTTCCTCGCAAGTGCCTGATTCACAAAGCACTTGCATGAAAACTTACGCCGGCGGCCTCCGGCGGAAGGACGCGTAATTCGAAGGGGCGTGTGCCATTTAAATTAGGCGCGCTCCCGCGCCGGACCTACTGCGCATGCTCCGTTTTGAAATTCCTGCCGTGCTTTGCACGAAGTGATGTCATTTTTTCGAACGGCGATGTGCGTAGCGTACATTCGTATTCCCGGACGTCTTACGCAAGAACAAAAAAATTTTACATTTCGACGCGGGAACGACGGCCATACTTTATACAGCACATACGTGTGCTGTGTAAAGTTAGGGCAGCTAAAACGACGACTAACTTTGCGACGGGAAACTAGACTAGCAGCGACGTAGTGAACGCGAAAAACCGCTGTGGATCGCCGGAACTACTAATTTGCATACCCGACGCTGGTTTACAAAGCAAACTCCCCCCAGCGGCGGCCGCGGTATTGCATCCTAAGATCCGACAGTGTAAAACAATTACACCTGTCGGATCTAAGGGCTATCTATGCGTAACTGATTCTATGAATCAGTCGCATAGATACTCTGAGAGATACGACGGCGTTTCAGAGAAACGCCGTCGTATCTCTTTTGTGAATCTGGGCCACTGTACCAAGCTTTTTTCAAGCTGCAGTGTGCAAGAAGCCTTTAGCCTGAGAACAAGCGGTGCTGATGCTTTCAAAAGTCATACCTAAAAAACAGCCAAAATGATCCCATAAAAGTAAACGTTCACACCTGAAAAACAAAGCTACAATCCTGAATTTAACCCTAACCATAGGCCTGAGAAAACCCTAAATGTAACCCACACCTAACCCTTGTGTCTAACTAAACCTAAAGCTAATTCCTAAACATAACTTTTAACCCAAAGTCTCAAATCGAAAGCATTAAGATATTATTGGGAATTCAATAAAGCTGCTGCGACACTTTTTTGGTGGTAATCCCATTTGTTAATCTATGGAGCCAAATTCATGAAGCATTTGCAGCACTTTTGGTTCTTACAGCAACTCTTGCTCCAAATTCAGGTAGTTCTAAAATGAGTCACTTTTACATTGTTGTCGCATTGAATGCGCCAAATGTAAAAGTGGAACTAATTAAGACCAACTCTCTTTTGGTGTACAGAGAGAAAAACTAACAGATTTTGCGAAAGTGTCTTGCATGCATTCTAAAAGTGGTGCAGTGTGAGCCAAATTCAAATACAAGTTCTAGACAGGAATATGAATTTGGCGCATTCTTTTAGAATGCATGAGACACTTTCGGAAAATCTGCCTGTGCCAGTCTTTATGAATTGCAGGGACTTTCCCCCAATGCATGGGTGCTCAATCTGTGGCTCTCCAGCTGTTGCCGAACTACAAGTCCCATCATGCCTCTGGCTTTGGAAGTCATGCTTGTAACTGTCAGCCTTGCAATGTGACTTGTAGTTTCGCAGCAGCTGGAGAGCCACAGGTTGAGCACCCATGTCCTAATGCCTATACCTAGTTCTTTAAATAAAGGCACAGCTAAACTAATATTTAAAGTGGGTGCATCCCCTAATTCTAATGGCATAATGACATAGGAATGGTATTACAATAAAATAAAAATGATCATGCCAATAACAGCATAATAATATTTAGGATTTTCTTGCACAATAATGCACAATGATAAAAAGCTGTAATGAAAACTGGGCCCCATCTAGCCTGCCAAAAAACAATTGATTTGCACATACAGTCATGACACTGGGTTTAGATTGTAATGATGAAAAAGACCAGTTGCCATTTGAGAAAACCAAGCTGACATATTTATAGAAATAAAATAAGTATTCAGAACAGGAGAAACATTGTCAGGTTTCACATATTACTCCATAAAATGATCCTAAACAATGCTGACAGGTCATCTTCAACAACTTCAAAATGGTCTCCAGAATTCCACTCTTGTTCCGAGAATCAGTGCCCAGTTTTCCCATGAGCCCAATGAAAACAACTTTATAGATGTCAGAGGTATTGCTTGCAAAAACTTCTGACAAGGCAAAAGGATAAAATAATTCAGAAGGGAAAGTAAGAATGAAAGGACACAGATGTAACTTAAGCAAGTGCGTCACTGACTTTAAATAATAAATGAAGAGAGAACAATGCAGTGCCTATTCCCTGATGTACCCAATAACATTTATTAAAGTGTGGATTCACTATGGGCTACAGATGTTTTATTGCAGTTCCTGGCTTGTCCCAATGAACTACAACAAAAAACAAACAAATATATATATATATATGTACACACATTAGAGCTGCACGATTAATCGCTAAAGAATCAAAATCGCGATTCAACTCTCCTTACGATCTTAAAACAGCATTTCCCGATTCTATGTGGCAAGTGCAGGGAGTTCTCTGCTCACTTCTGACAGCTGACGAAAAAACAAAAAAAAATCCAGGCAGCCTGCCAAGTTTATCACAACATAGAAGACAAAGAAAAACATTGTAAAGCAGTTCTTTAGATCAAAGAAATGACCTCCGGTCTGTAAATGAGGTCAGTTTAACCACTTCAATACTGGACACTTTCGCCCCCTCCTTCCCAGACCAATTTTTAGCTTTCAGCGCTCTTGCACTTTCAATGACAATTGCGCGGCCGTGCTACACTGTACCCAAATGAAATTTGTATCATTTTGTTCACACAAATAGAGCTTTCTTTTGGTGGTATTTACTCACGACTACATTTTTTTTTGCAATATAAGCGATAAAAGAGCGGAAATTTGGAAACACAGGACACAGGAAGCTAAATGAGAGACACTCTCACTTGGATCTACTAATTGACTTCTGTAAAACTCTGTTGGTATTTTTGCGCTCAATCAGAGCTGCAGGCTATAGCCAGCAGCGCTGATCAATGTATTCTGATGGCAGAGAATTCCCCCCGCTGTCAGAATACAATGACTCAGCAGGGAGGATTCCCCCATCCATCTCAAATGTGTGGATGACGGAACCTAATCTAATCTATGGACTGCTTAAAGGGGAGTTCCAGCCATTTGTATGTTTATTAAAAGTCAGCAGCAACAAAAAGTGTAGCTGCTGGCTTTTAATAAACAGGCACTTACCTGCTCCAGCGCTCCAGCGACGCGCCGGCCGGGGCTCCGCTCCTCTCCCCCCCTCCCCGGCCGGCGTCTTCATTTTCAGTGTGGGCACCCGGCCGTGACAGCTTTCGGCTTCACGGCCGGGCACCCACTGCGCATGCGCGAGCGGCACTGCGCATGCGCGAGCGGCGCGGCCCCGGCGCCGCGTAGTTGGCCAGGAGATCGCCTAGGACCTGTGGCGTGTCCTAGGCGATCGCCTACAGCAGCCACTTCCTGAAGGCGATTAAGCTTCGTCGCCTACAGGAAGGAGGAAGTGGGACAGGAAGTCCCACTCGTGCTGAAGCCCCCACTCCCCCCCCAAAAAAATTACATGCCAAATGTGGCATGTAAGGGGGAGAGGAGTGGGTTAAGAGGAAGTTCCAAATTTGGGTGGAACTCCTCTTTAAGCTCTTTAACTGGAAAATTGGAAAAACTGCGCTAAAAATATTGAAAGAAAATAGTACAAAAGATAAACACCTGTAACCATGGTACACTGTGTTCAATATGGAATCTGCGATTAGCATATAAACAATTAGTACAGGAAACATAGAAATAGAAAATATATAAATCGCGCTACCCCCTAACTATATGGTAATCCTAGTATAAACTGGATACACCAGAATTAAAAATTACCAAAAAAGTCAAATAATAATAAAAGTATCTGACTGATACCATATGATGATATGACTCCTAATATGTCCAATATAATAAATATGGGTTATAAAGTGACCATAAAAGATTGTGAACTAAAATGCATGTGACAAACTATAGTCCATAGATGTATTAAATAGTTCATCAAAGTTGCTGAACACCAGTGCTCTGTGACGAAATCCAAAATCTAAGGATAAACGTGTCCAAAAAAGTGATGATCCTCCACCAATCAAATAGAATGGCTCCTTACCAGCTTACCAGTATCCCATATGACAGGAGATCATTAAAGCCTGTAGTCAAGATGTTCACTTCAGCCACGCAGCTAAGCTCTTTAACTGCTTGCCAGTGTCTTGTCCACCGACAGTGCACTCACTGGCCACTGAGGCACTCTCACTAAACAGTGCAATGACAGCTGGCAAGACTTAAGCCTCGTACACACGTCCGAGGAACTCGATGGGCGAAACACATCGTTTTGCTCGTCGAGTTCCTTGTGAAGCCGCCAAGGATCTCGGCGAGCCAAATTTTCCCATTCCCGTCGAGGAAAAAGAAGACATGCTTTCTTTTTGGCCCGATGAGATCCTCAGCGGTTTACTTGTTGAAAAGTGTACACACGACCGGTTTCCTCTGCAAAAAAAAAACCCAGCAAGCTTCTTGCTGGTTTTTGCCGAGAAACTCGGCCGTGTGTACGAGGCCTCAGCCATAAAATCAGCTACCAGTAACAAGGTGAAACTAAATCAGAGAGGAACACAGCAGATCATATTGTTTACTTTTAAAGGTTTAAATTGAGTACAGGTTCACTTCACTTGAAAAATGATGGTTATAGACTGGTTGCTATTCCAGGAGCACATTTATTGAAGAATATAAATACAAATAGCTAAGATAGAGCACTCTTTCTTAGGATTCTCATACTGATATCTTCTAACCAGTACATTCTCTTCCTACGCAGGACTTTTATGAGGAAAGTCTTGCCAAACGTTCATTGTTTAGAATACACATATACTGTACATGGGTACAGGCACAAGATGTACAGAACACCAGAGGCCATTGTGTGAAGGCTGCATTATAAATGAAGAATGTGACTGCATAATTAATTCAAAATAGCATATTCTCCATCATAATTATACAGCTAACCCTATGCACACCAAATAAAAATGTCCTTCGTGACATATTTGACCAAATATACCAGGGATTTGCAATTAGCTGACCTCCAGCTGTTGCAGAACTACATGTCCCATGAGGCATAGCAAGACTCTGACAGCCACAAGCCTGACACCCAGAGGCAGAGGCATGATAGGACTTGTAGTTTTGCAACATCTGGAGGTCCGCTATTTACATATCCCTGAAATACACCTTCCTTCATGTCTAAGGCCTTGTACACACGGTCGGACCAAACCGATGAGAATGGTCCGACAGACAGTTTTCATCGGTTCACAGCGTCGACTTGATTCTGAGAATGCGCGGGTTTTGAACCGATGCTTTCTGTACTAACCATCGGTTTGGACCGATCGGGCAGCGGTCCACCGGTTCGATTTTGAAGCATGTTTTAAAATTTTGGACCGAAGGAAAACAGACCGATGGGCTATACACACTGTTGTTTTGGACCGATGAAACTGAACCTCGGTCCATTCTCATCGGTTTTGTCCGACCGTGTGTACGGGGCCTCACTATATACTTAAACTACAACTATACCCTAAGAGCCGGTTCACACAGGGGCGACCTGGGATCCGACTTGAAATTGCCCCAAGTCATCCCAAGTCATGTGGTTGAGAAAATTAATGGAAGTGAATGGAGCCGTCTTAATACACACTACTGAAGTCGCTCCGACTTCAGAAAAGGTTCCTGTACTACTTCAATCCGACTTCTAGGCAACTTGTGGGCAACTTGTACTCATTGATTTCAATGGAAGTTGCCTCAGAAGTCTGATCACTGTCTTAAAGTGGAGTTTCCATCAAAAATATAACTTTGCTTTATATTGTAGCTTAGACCTATACAAGAAAAAAAAAAAAAACTTGAAATGCCTGTTGCTATGCGGTCCCACTAAATCTGCCTTCCTATTCACCTCGGATTCTGACGTCAGCTCCCTCGGCTCCCAGGATGCCGTGTGCTTCCCCTGTGTCTCCCGGCTTGTTGATGTTTATGGGTTGCCATCACAATGGCGTGCACTTTCGCCGCCGCTCGTTGTGATGGCAACCCAAGTGTTTGACGGCGTGGCGTTGCAGTTCTATTGTGGACGCACGAGAATGGGGTGGGACGGGCGGCCCTTTCAGCTAGTCATCCACACTATTCCCAGAAGTAATTGCTTGTGGGCTTCACAATGCCCAAAAGCAAAATGAGAACGTTCTGCAGACAACAATATAGAGTGTTCCTTTTGAATAACTCAGCGGAACAGCGGGACTTTTTTAAATAGTAAGTGAAACTATATTGACATTTACAACGAGAGATGAAAGCAGATATGTTTAAAAATGTGATGGGAACCCCGCTTTAACTAAAGCAACAATACAGGAAGAGAACATACATTTCTCAGGCAAACCCCTCCCTCCCACAGAGCTGATTGTTGTTTGATTGGCCACTGGAAAGCCTCCTGTCCTGGAGGCGACTTGAAGGTGCCTTGTACTGTCCTGGAGGCAACTTGAAGTTGCCTTGTAAGTTGCCTGATGATTCATACTCAAGTCGTGTCCAAGTTTCCTCCCAAAGTCGTGCTGGAAGTCGTGTTGCCCCTGTGTGAACCCGGCTCTTAAATATATCCTAAAGTATAAAAAAAGTCTGTGCAAAGAATGTTTATAATAAAATGATCTTGCACTAATCAAAGTATCATTTGAAATAGAATCTTATAAATAAATATCTGGTGATCCAGTCAGTTATTCCCCGTCCACTGAAAGGCAACTTTTCTGCAGGGACTGCAGTGCTGTCACCCTGAGCAGTAGTTGCATCTTTCCGCAGACTGAGGAGGGGGATTATCAGCACTTTTACTGTTGATAACCTTCCCATTCCCTGCCACTTAGCACAGGATAAGTGATTATGTGTCTAGAGGTAGTGATGCAGTGCTTCCTCTTGGCTCAGGGGTGTGAAGATTTTAGTGGCCTGTGTGATGACATAACATGGGCCAAGAACAGGAGTTTGTCACTTCCAGAAGAATTTCACTCTGTACTTAACCAAAATATAAGACTTAAAGCGGAGTTCCGGCCACAATTTCACTTTTTAAATATAAATACCCCTGTAATACACAAGCTTAATGTATTCTAGTAAAGTTAGTCTGTAAACTAAGGTCCGTTTTGTTAGGTTGTTACAGCATTTAGACACTTTATAAAATATAAATTGACTGGGGCCATCTTAAGTGTGGGTATCATGAAGCCAGACTGTATGACTTCCTGGATTTCAGCCTTGCAGATCTCGCACATGCTCAGTGCTGCACAAGCAGTGTCAGATCAGGTTTCAGCACCTGTGCTGTCCAAGTCACATGATTCTTTGAGACTGGGGAGTGCACAGACTCCTGGAAAGTTACACCCACTACATTCCCAGGAGTCTGTGCGGTGTAGGTTAGGAAGCATTAAGCACCTAGGTGCAGGAAGTGGGAAGATTAACTATTCTGCCTAGCAACAACACTTTGAAGGCATCTAAAAAAAAAAAAATTTCGTAAAGGACTAATGGCATTTTTTTAAAACTACTGATGCAATGTTATATTTATGGGTGGAACTTCACTTTAAAGTGACTGTAAAGTATAATTTTAAAGTATAATTTTATTTTAAACAAATACCTGCTCTGTGCAACAAAATTGCACAGAGTTGCCCCAATTCTCCTCTCCTGGGGTTCCCCGTCGATGCTCCTGGCTCCTCCTCCTCTCAGTGTGCCACTTACTACTGTGACACATCTGCAGGCTCACAGCTTGGGGCCACCCACCTCTCCATCATCACAGGATTTGACTAACAGCAGTGGGAGCCAAAGGCTCCCGTTGTCTCAGCAATGCCTGTAAAAGCAAAGAGAGCCGCTACATGGGAACAGTGCTGGACCAAGTGAGGGCTCAAGTAAGTATAAGGGGAGTAAAGGGAAATACAGGTACTAGAACATTGTTTACCTTAATGCAGAAAATGCATTAAAAGGAGAAGTCCAGCCTGAGCCTTTTAGGCTGGGCTTCTCCTAAGGGTCACAGGAGTGCAATTTTTTTTGCACTCCTGTGACCTATTTTCAGCAGAGAGTAGGCTGAAGCCCGCTCTTCACTGACGTCACTGCCATCAGTCGAGGCAGAGCGTCATCCTGACTTCCAAAGTCTGGATCCGCCAGCTGCCTTGACTGATCGAGCATCCATCTCAGCCACTGAGATGGATGCTCCCCACCCTTCCACAGCTCAGCACTCCAGTGAGCGTGAAGAAGCAGCGAGGAGAGACGCTGGCTAACAGTCAGCAGCTCTCCTTTTGGGGATCTGTGAGAACTGAGTGGTGTTCGGTGGCTCGGTTCTCAGTGCACAGACGCCGGGGGACAGCTGCAGCATCCACCTAGATAAGTATGAATCTAAAAAAACAAACAAAAAA
This sequence comes from Rana temporaria, assembly GCF_905171775.1. Classification (NCBI taxonomy): domain Eukaryota; kingdom Metazoa; phylum Chordata; class Amphibia; order Anura; family Ranidae; genus Rana; species Rana temporaria. The sequence continues at coordinate 403,962,936 of NC_053490.1, forward strand.
AAAACATACTTCTCTTTTAAGGTAAAACATGTTTAGGCTTTTTGAACCACTTTAACCCCATCCACACAAAGTGACCTCTCTGACTGTATATTTAAATTGAACCTGTGACCAGACTATAGACATACAGTCAGTGGCGGCCCGTCCATAGGGGACGCCTGGGCGCCGCCCCCCCCCCACCCCAAAGCCATTAACAAAAGAAAATGAAAAAAAAAATGAAAAAAAAAATTTTTTTTTTTGGCCCTTTAAGAAAAAAAAGGTCCTTTAAAGTGTTCGGGGCGGGCTCTGGGCGCCGGGAACAGTGGGATATTAAGGCATAGGCATCATTGAAACGTCCTGCCAATGCTGCAGCAGGACGTTTCATTTGCAAGTTTTTTTTTTTAAGCTCTGTGGCTATGTGCAGGACGCCACTCCAGCCAATCACATCGGTCCTGTGTCTCTCCAGCCCCTCACATTGGTTCCTTCTGCACTGCTAGGAAATGAGCAGTGCTTTTCCCGGGCGGGCGGCTGTGTCACTTTCAGTTTCAGTTCTCTGGCTCCAGGATATGGAGGTAAGTAAAATATTCTTATTAAAACCCTTTATTTATTCTTTTAACCCAGTGTCTGTCCAGTGTCCACTCCTTCCACACTTCCTTGCTGGATGTATTGTCAGCTTGTGATGGAGAGTGGAGGGGGGGCCATGCTTCACCCGATCTGTGCTGGAGCCTTCATTACACACATCTCCTGTGTGTGAGGGAGGGCTCCCTGCTCTGCGACCTACAGCCATGCTTTACAAGTCTCTTATATCTGTCTCTTATATCTGTCTCTTATATCTCTCTTATATCTGTCTCTCTCTGTCCCTCTGTCTCTCTCTCTCTCTCTCTCTCTATCTATCTATCTATCTATCTATCTGATTATCTATCTATCTATCTGATTATCTATCTATCTATCTGATAATCTATCTATCTATCTATCTATCTATCTATCTATCTATCTAATTATCTATCTATCTGTCTAATTATCTGTCTGATTATCTATCTATCTATCTAATTATCTGTCTGATTATCTATCTATCTATCTAATTATCTGTCTGATTATCTATCTATCTATCTAATTATCTGTCTGATTATCTATCTATCTATCTAATTATCTGTCTGATTATCTATCTATCTATCTAATTATCTGTCTGATTATCTATCTATCTATCTAATTATCTGTCTGATTATCTATCTATCTATCTCTATCTAATTATCTGTCTGATTATATATCTATCTCTGTCCCTCTGTCTCTCTCTCTCTCTATCTATCTATCTATCTATCTATATATATCTATCTATCTATCTGATTATCTATCTGTCTGATTATCTATCTAATTATCTATCTATCTATCTAATTATCTGTCTGATTATCTATCTATCTATCTATCTATCTAATTATCTGTCTGATTATCTATCTATCTGTCTAATTATCTGTCTGATTATCTATCTATATATCTATCTATCTATCTATCTAATTATCTGTCTGATTATCTATCTATCTATCTAATTATCTGTCTGATTATCTATCTATCTATCTCTATCTAATTATCTGTCTGATTATATATCTATCTCTGTCCCTCTGTCTCTCTCTCTCTCTATCTATCTATATATATATATCTATCTATCTGATTATCTATCTGTCTGATTATCTATCTAATTATCTATCTATCTATCTATCTAATTATCTGTCTGATTATCTATCTATCTATCTATCTATCTAATTATCTGTCTGATTATCTATCTATCTGTCTAATTATCTGTCTGATTATCTATCTATATATCTATCTATCTATCTATCTAATTATCTGTCTGATTATCTATCTATCTAATTATCTGTCTGATTATCTATCTATCTATCTATCTATCTATCTATCTATCTATCTCTATCTAATTATCTGCCTGATTATCTATCTATCTATCTATCTATCTAATTATCTGTCTGATTATCTATCTATCTATCTAATTATCTATCTATCTGTCTAATTATCTGTCTGACTATCTATCTAATTATCTGTCTGATTATCTATCTATCTATCTAATTATCTATCTATCTGTCTAATTATCTATCTATCTAATTATCTGTCTGACTATCTATCTATCTATCTAATTATCTATCTATCTATCTATCTATCTATCTATCTATCTATCTATCTATCTATCTATATATCGATCTATCTAATTATCTGTCTGATTATCTATCTATCTATCTAATTATCTGTCTGATTATCTATCTATCTATCTATCTATCTATCTATCTATCTATCTATCTATCTATCTATCTATCTAATTATCTGTCTGATTATCTATCTATCTGTCTAATTATCTGTCTGATTATCTATCTATATATCTATCTATCTATCTATCTATCTAATTATCTGTCTGATTATCTATCTATCTAATTATCTGTCTGATTATCTATCTATCTATCTATCTATCTATCTATCTATCTATCTCTATCTAATTATCTGTCTGATTATCTATCTATCTGTCTAATTATCTGTCTGATTATCTATCTATCTATATATCTATCTATCTATCTATCTATCTATCTATCTATCTATCTAATTATCTGTCTGATTATCTCTCTATCTAATTATCTGTCTGATTATCTATCTATCTATCTATCTCTATCTACTTATCTGTCTGATTATCTATCTAATTATCTGTCTGATTATCTATCTATCTATCTATCTATCTATCTATCTGTCTGTCTGTCTGTCTGTCTGTCTTATCTATCTATCTATCTATCTATCTATCTATCTATCAATCTATCTATCTATCTATATATCTGTCTGTCTGTCTGTCTGTCTGTCTTATCTATCTATCTATCTATCTATCTATCTAATTATCTATCTATCTATCTAATTATCTGTCTGATTATCTATCTATCTATCTATCTATCTAATTATCTATCTATCTATCTAATTATCTGTCTGATTATCTATCTATCTATCTATCTATCTATCTATCTATCTATCTGATTATCTGTCTGATTATCTATCTATCTATCTATCTATCTATCTATCTATCTATCTATCTATCTATCTATCTATCTCTATCTAATTATCTGTCTGATTATCTATCTATCTATCTATCTATCTATCTATCTATCTATCTATCTCTATCTAATTATCTGTCTGATTATATATCTATCTATCTATCTCTATCTAATTATCTGTCTGATTATCTATCTATCTATCTATCTATCTATCTATCTGATTATCTGTCTGATTATCTATCTATCTATCTATCTATCTATCTATCTATCTATCTATCTATCTATCTATCTGATTATCTGTCTGATTATCTATCTATCTATCTATCTATCTATCTATCTATCTATCTATCTATCTATCTATCTATCTATCTCTATCTAATTATCTGTCTGATTATCTATCTATCTATCTATCTATCTATCTATCTATCTATCTATCTATCTCTATCTAATTATCTGTCTGATTATATATCTATCTATCTATCTCTATCTAATTATCTGTCTGATTATCTATCTATCTATCTATCTATCTATCTATCTATATCTAATTATATGTCTGATTATCTATCTATCTATCTATCTATCTATCTATCTATCTATCTATCTATCTCTATCTAATTATATGTCTGATTATCTATCTATCTATCTATCTATCTATCTATCTATCTATCTATCTATCTATCTAATTATCTATCTATCTGTCCTATCCAATCTATCCCTCTGTCTAAATGCAGGTCACATTGTCTGTGAGTGACATTGGGGGGGGGGGGGGTTTGGTTGGGGTTTTGTTTGCGCCCCCCCAAAAAAATGGAGCACCAGCCGCCACTGCATACAGTGGATAAAAAATATATAATGAGCTTGGGCGTATGTGAATAAAATTAATAAGTGAATAAATGAATGATAAACAACAGCACTCACAACATTGTACACAGCAACATCCAAAAATATATAGAAAAACATGTTGCTCTGTCTAAATATGTGAATTAACCTTCAAATTAATCAAATAATAATCATATAAACAAAGTCCAAAGTGATAAAGTGCAAAAGTCCATAAAATAAGTGCAACATCCAGTGTTTGAATAGATCAAGGTCTATACTCGCATCTGTGAGCTCTATTACCCCTCACATTAGGTGCAGATCAGCTAATGTGAGTCAAGCTGATCTGCACCTAATGTGAGGGGTAATAGAGCTCATAAATGCGAGTATAGACCTTGATAGGTCTTTGGATCTGGTAAGGGGACAATGCTTCCAGGTGCCCTATGTCAGCCTTTCTCAACCAGGGTGCCGCCTGAGGTCCTCAGGGGTGACTTGTCGTCCTAGTAGGGAAAAGCTGTCAGATGAGCTGAGCTCCCGATCCCCAACCACACTGTACTTTGGCAGTGAGGGAGCTTGGTCAGCAAAGTGAAAGCAAAGGGAGGGGGAGTGTCTGCTGTGCTCTCTGCCTCCCCCTACAGTGCAGTACCGGCTGTGTAAGGACAGGTACTGGACTGCAACATTTTAAAGCACCATACATGTGTGTGTTTGTATGTATGTGTGCATATGTGTTTCTATGTACATGTGTTTGTGTAAATGTGTGTGTACATGTGTTTGTATGTACATGTGTTTGTGTACACATGTGTTTGTGCATGTGTGTACATGTGTGTGTGTTTGTAGTACATGCATTTGTATGTGTGTAGGTACATGTGTTTGTATGTTTGTACATGTGTATGTACATGTGTGTCTATGTGTTTGTATGTACATGTGAGTACATATGTGTGTATGTGTGTGTATATGTGTTTGTATTTCTGCGTGTGTGCATGTGTGTATTTGTACGTGTTTTTATGTGTGTGTTTAATGTGTGTGCGTGTTTGCTTTTATGTGTTTATATGTGTATGTCTTTTATATGTGTATGTCTTTATATGTGTGTATGTATGTTACTTTTAATCCTGACCCCTATTCCTGTATGCTCACAGCTGCTTTTTAGGGCTTGTTTTCAATAGCAACAACGACTGCAGCTCCCCTGAAAAGCAGTTAATGCTCAGATCGCTATTCAGAGGCATTTGACAGGCGGTAAAGAGGCAAAATGTTGATTCCTCACCACCTGTTTTAACCCCGTAAATACAGCATCACTATACCACAACCATGTGCAATGCACACAGTTACAGGGCGGTTGCGATGCAGCCCAATTCACCTGGGGGTATACTTCCAGCCGCAGCCACAGCATGTCTACACTCCCAGTTGCTGCCTCTGCAGCTAAAGGGGGAGCAGTTGAAGGTGGTAAAAACAGCTCAACTGTTTGGTTTTTTTATCCTCCAACCTCACATGTGAACATGCCCTTGGTTTACATCTGTGTGGCTGTGTGTATTGCATCCCAATCATTTCAGTGGCCAAAAAAACCCGACCGTTTTTGTTTTTTAACCACTTAAGACCAGGAACCAAAATACAGATAAAGGACCAGGCCCCTTTTTGCGATTCGGCACTAAGTAAGTGAGTAAGAAACTTATATAGCGCAACACATGCGAACTGAATCGCCTCTGGGCACTGCGTTGCTTTGACTGACAATTGCGCGGTCGTGCGACGTGGCTCCCAAACAAAATTGGCGTCCTTTTTTCCCCACAAATAGAGCTTTCTTTTGGTGGTATTTGATCAACTCTGCGGTTTTTATTTTTTGCGCTATAAACAAAAATAGAGCGACAATTTTGAAAAAAATGCAATATTTTTTACTTTTTGCTATAATAAATATCCCCAAAAATATATAAAAAAAAAATTTTTCCCTCAGTTTAGGCCGATACCTATTCTTCTACCTATTTTTGGTAAAAAAAAATCACAATAAGCGTTTATTGATTGGTTTGCGCAAAATGTATAGCGTTTACAAAATAGGGGATCGTTTTATTGCATTTTTATTAATTATTTTTTTTACTACTAATGGCGGCGATCAACAATTTTTTTTCGTGACTGCGACATTATGGCGGACACTTTGGACAATTTTGACGAATTTTTGAGACCATTGTCACTTTCACAGCAACAAATGCTATAAAAATGCATTGTTTACTGTGAAAATGACAATTGCAGTTCGGGAGTTAACCACTAGGGGGCACTGAAGGGATTAAGTGTGACCTCATATGTGTTTCTAACTGTAGGAGGCGGGGCTGGACGTGTGACGTCATCGATCGCCTTTCCCTATATCAGGGAACAGACAATCAATGACAGCGCCACAACGAAGAACAGGGAAGGTGTGTTTACACACACCTCTCCCTGTTCTTCAGCTCCGGGGACCGATCGCGGGACTCTGGCGGCGATCGGGTCCGCGGGTCCCACGGTGCTTCGGACCGGGTCGCGCGAGCGACCCACAGCTGGGCATTTAACAATCACGTACAGGTACGTGATTGTGCCCAGCTGTGCCATTCTGCCGACGTATATCGGCGCTTGGCGGTCCTTAAATGGTTAATTATGCCACACCAAAATCACCCAGCATTTGCCAATGTGTGGGGCACTATTAAAAAATAATGGCATCCCTAAAAAGCAAAGCAATTGTCTGCATGTCAGGAATGAGCATGATTTTGTCTGCGTTCTGCGACACGCAGTAACATGAACCAAGCTTTAGACTGGGGTGCCCTTAAAACTGAAAATACTTTTAAAGGGCACTCCAACTGGAAAAAGGTTGAGAAATACTGCCCTATCTTATGCTATAACCTGCCAAACTAATGCCGCGTACACACGATCGGTCAAACTGATGAGAACGTTCTGATGGACCGTTTTCATCAGACCAAACCGATCGTGTGTAGGCCCCATTGGTTATTTATCCATCGGTAAAAAAAAACGATCGTCTGTAGGTACGTCCATCGGTTAAAAATCCACGAATGCTCAGAATCAAGTCGACGCATGCTTGGAAGCATTGAACTTCATTTTTTTCAGCACGTCGTTGTGTTTTACGTCACCGCGTTCTGACACAATCGTTCTTTTAACTGATGGTGTGTATGCACGACTGACTATCAGTCAACTTCATTGGTTAACCGATGGAAAAATCCATCAGACCGTGTACGCGGCATAAGAGTTATTACACAGGTGCAAGCTCACGTTTTTAAATGGCTGCAGAGTCATTCTCAAGGCTCGATAACAATGAGCAAAGTATGGATGGATGGAGAAGAGGATTAACATTTGGTCCTTAAGTGCCTTCTTACTATGAGCTCACCATATGCTATGCAGTTACCCAGCTGTGCTATTTTTGAGATGGTTTACTATTTTCATATTTGTGAGAGGTGACTCTTTTTACTCTACCACTACTGCATCTAAGTGACTGAACTTTAATTTCCCACGTTTTTAATTTGTGACTAATCTGCTCCATTGGTAATTCACTAGGAATTTTGCATGCTCACTAGCAAGTTCTTGTGTTGCATTCATGGTGCTATCCTCATTGAGTTCGGAAAAGGGAATTTTTACTGTTGCTCAACTACTTACATATTGTAGTTTGCACTTGTAGTGCAAAGTGGATTTACCTTTCATAAATAACCCCCATTGTGTGATGCAGGGATCTCTCTTGCTGAGCAAGAAATAAAATTAAAAAAAAGTATGTGTATGCCCAACATAAAACAGAGAATAGTACTGCTTCCATATAAATAATTGTTAAAAATAAATATTAGAAAATGTCAATTGTGTACATCCCGTGACTCGATAATCCATTGCATGTTACACAGAAATGTTTGTGCTAGAAAGTTTATGACTGACCTTTAACATCTAAGCGTATGAAAGGAATGCAGAAGTACATAACATATTTCAACAGTCATTAGCTTGGCATATTTCAACATAATGGCTTTTCATTACCAGTATTAGCTTTGATCAGAATCTTTCACAGGAGAGCTTACCTCTTCTTGGCCTCCTCATACTGCCAATTAAGTCTCACTCTGTCCACCAGTCTTGATTTATCATCATAGCCATACTGTATGGAATGAATATCAATAACATTACTAAGCAAATACGTTCTAAAAACAAATGAAAATGACAAGGACTTCAACTGCATAATTAACAAATTAATAACAAATTGTAAAATAAAACAGTAACTTGAAAGAATTTTTGGGAAAACTTGTAAATTGTTGTTCAAGTGATAAGCCTAAAGCCCAACTCTAGGAATTGCAACAAAACTAACCTTTTATACATGAAGCCATCACCCAGTACAATGCAGAGCCAACAGCCCTGAGAGGGAATCGCACTGTAAGAGCATTTTTTTAAGCTCCTGGAGTAGTGTTTTTCTTTGGAATTACACTGAAGCCCCATACACACTATCAGTTTTCCTGCAGGTTTTCTCTTCAGGTTTACCAAAACCATCTAATATGAGGTCAAACCTCAAGAGTTTCAGTTTGTATGCAATCAGGCAGGCCCTTGCACTACATGGTTTTGGTAAACCTGAAGAGAAAACCTGCAGGAAAACTGATAGTGTGTATTGGGCTTGACCCTTCCGGTAGCCCATGTTTTCTATCTTCTCTCAATTGAAGAGTACAACCTCCACCAGGCTCTTCAGCATCCAACACATGCAGGATGCCTGTGTCGCCTACCACATGTAGTTTAATCCTACAGAACACAATGGCCGGGGGTCAGTGGAAAGAGCCACAGCCAACAGGTGGGGTACACAGGCATCCAAAAATCCAAGAAGGGTGGAATGCTGAAGAGTGTGATGTAGGGGGCAGCACTTCAAACAAGATAAGATCGAAGACAGGCTACCACTGTGATACCTCTTCTATTATGGGTACCTGCTTTGGAGAATTTCTGGGATCATGGCAGTGTTGCTTTACTACTACTATCTGTAAGCTGCTTTGTACTGTTTTTAGAATCACTTTTTCACTGTAAAATTCTAGAAAATTAAGAAGGTACCCCTACCTCTTTTACATATGGAATGTCACAGGCCAGCCCATCTCTGTTTTTTAAAAAAAAGTTAAATTCCCACAACACATTGCCTCAATAATGTCGCAGGACAAGCTCTTTGGCAGCTATGAGACATAATTTACTATGCTGTTGATAGGGTAATCACATGGTTTACTGAACACACATAAATTTGAGACTGAAAAAAATGTATATAGTGTTTTATAAAAAAAAATAAAAATGAAAGGACAGGGTAGTACTAATCATTTAAAAAAGATTAAAGGAGACAAGTGGCGATCAGGTGAAAAGTAATCAAGTAGACCTGCGAAGACTTCTCAAGATATGTCAAATTCAATGTTTTCCTATGAGAGCCGTTTTAACTGATACTACACAAGTTGCTTCAACGTTAGAAAAGGTTCCTGCACTACTTTGGTCCAACTTGGGTATGATTTTAGGCTGGCACAGGCTCCTAAACAGCATCCAAGTTGGAACAAGTCGGAAGGAAGTCGTACGATTTTGTCGTCACAGCAGTGTGAACCGAACCTAAATGCACAGTATTGGGACAGCCAAGTTCTTTGGGTAAAAAAAAACAAATTTTAACACAAATGTGGCTGTGATCAAGTTTGACATGAAAAAGAATCCAACTGGTCACATGCTTCTAGACTTCATACTTTCTTCTGGATACCTGCACTGAATTAATGAGAAATAGAGAAAAGACATCCATCCTAAAATGGAATGAAAAAAGAGATCTGGACGCACATATTCAATTTCCCACACACACCAATAGTATATGTATATCTTCCATCTGAATGGGCCGGACACTTCAGTATACATTCAGGGATGTTTTTCAAACCACAACTATGTAGACTCAGGCTGTGGCTACACAGGCTATTATTCCGTTAGAGAGATTTAACTTCTTGTTGGTAGCCACCTCATCTGTACCGTCAATGTGATGTTAATAATTAAAATAAATCAATAAAACTGCCACTATAGACCTAGCCTAATCAACAAGCATTCATTTATCATGCATGATCAGGAATATGCTGATAACAGAGGCAACTAATTACAATGTAATACAACAGTCACATTATTTCTGTCCGCAACACTCCAGTCAGATGTTATGAAGTTGGAGGCTTTCACAGCAATAGCTATGATCAGATTGGGAACTTGGGTATCAGACTGATAGTGTGTCCAGCAAACAATGGGGTCTTTGCAGGATGCAATAATTACAGCACACAGGTTTTACCATGCACATTTCATATTTTCTTGGTTTTCAAGTTGTTATAATTAATAAAATCACCAACCAACCCCAAAACTAACCTTCCAAGGGAGGACTAGGCACCACCAGGTACAGAACAGTGCTTTTGTATTTGCAAACCAGTGCTGCAGGAACCCACAGAAAGCAAATGCCAAATTCAATATAACTTGATGCAATGTGGGGTCCCTCCATAGACTGTGGGATGAAGCAAGGGAGTTATCCAGTGATGATTGTACCAAGCTGGAAGTTGCATTCTGAGGGTGCACAATGTTTTGGGGGTTCCAGAGGTATCTTGCAGAATCAGTTTGGAAAAGCAAAGGCATTATTGGTACCTAGACATCATTGAAATGCTAGTTTGGGGGACTTGGGGATACTGAAAAGTTTACTTTACTTGCTTCTTTTTGCCCTGTGGTAAAACACCCAAAGGAGAATACTTTCAAGCCTCGTACACACGACCGGTTTTCTCGGCAAGAAAGCTGATGGGAACAGCTTTTTGCCGTGAAAACCGTGCGTGTGTATGCTTTCTCATCAAAAAAACTGCCAGGAATCCCAACGAGAAAAATAGAGAACCTGCTCTCTATTTTCTCGTCGGGATTCTCGGCAGAGTGTTTCCTTTCCAAGAAAACTGTACGTCAGTATGCTTACCTGTCCCCAGGTAAACCCGCGCATGCTCGATGAGACTTTGACACATGCGCAGTAGCATACAAGGGTAGTGTAGGGTGTAGCAAGATGGCGGCGACGGCATTGAATGTGACGAGCGCCTGCTCATCGTAGTTGATGATGTCACTGCGTTCTTGCCACTCAAAAGAACGGCGGTTCTTTTGAATGGCCGTCTGTATGCACGGCAAACTTGCCAGGAATCCCGTCAGAAAAACCAAAGTTTTTTTCCTGGTGGGATTCCCGGCCGTGTGTACAGGGCTTCAGCCTCACTTCAGGGATCTACGCTGTGGCCCTGCCTGAAGCCACACAGCATCTGCATAAAGAAGTTTCAGCTGGGTCCTGTATCTAGTGGTTTTGTTCCTTCTTATGGCTGGGTCCATACGCCTCTGGATAACTATCTTCCATGAGTACATAAATTAGAACCAATGAGGCAGTTGACATTTTTTAAGCAAAGGCTGTGCATTGATGGGCAGGGCTACACAGGAAAGATCTACGAGAAAGTGGATATTTCCCTCAGTGGGTAAAACTTCAGGAGGGCAGAGAAGAAATTATTAATGACTTCATTAAAAGTACAATTATTCTATAACACTTCCTAAATACTCAAGTCTGTTCTACCAGGCTGAGAGTATCATAATGGAAAATCTACAGTGAAAAAAAATATTAAAAAATCCGTACCTCAAAAAAGCAAAAAAGCAAATGCATAACAGTACTTAATCTACCTTTCCTGTGTCATGTGCTGATTATCACTACTCTTATGCAGTCATTTCCATCTAAAGTTCCTTATCAAACTGACACTGTTGCTTCAGGTATAGTTTTTTTATTAAAAGAAAAGTTTGTTTAAAGTGCATGTAAACCCTAACAATACATTTCCGTTAAAAAAAGTGGGTAACTAAAGCGCTAGCCAACAGTGAAAATGATAAGTGACCAATAAAATAACTCAAAATGCTGCTCAAATCTAAAATGTGCTAACAACAAATATAAGGTATAAAGTGGAAGTGATGAGCGCAAACTGAAAATCTAAAAGTGAATATAAAGACAGTCAAAAGACTGATAACATCTATAGATCAACGAAAATTGGCAAAACATAAACCATAAATAAAGTCCAAAACTTAAAACCAAATACAACTAATGTGTCAAAACATATGGATAAAGTCCAATGTGTATAAATCAAGTGAATCAACTTGTGTAAAAGCTTCTGCCCTTGGACATCAATGTGGACAATCTGTATGGAACTTCACAATGATTGAGCTCACAGAGCGCTTACCTCCAATTAGAGGATAATGCGTGTCAACGAAATCCTCGAGATGTTGGGATGGTTTCCCAGAGGAATCCCCTCCAGTCAAAGGATGATGCGTGTCCCCGAAATCCTCCTATTGCTGGGTTGAACTCCAGGAGCGTTCTCTGTGTACACTAGTGGTGTAGGTCTCGATGAGGTGGAATCAGGAACCTCTGATAAAGTCACGTGACGTGACGCAACGCGTAAGGTAGGCGTGACCGGAAGTGATGCGATACCCTGACCGTCCACCGGAAGTGCCGCTGTTTTTGGCGTTTTATTCGTTTCTTTGATGTAAGCACATTTTATCTTCATTAAATTTCTTTAAGTGCTTACTTACTTCACAATGAGAGTTTTTTATCTTCATTTTTGCTCCTGTTAATACTTGTGGCCACCTGTGAGCTGATTCCACCTCATCGAGACCTACACCACTAGTGTACACAGAGAACGCTCCTGGAGTTCAACCCAGCAATAGGAGGATTTCGGGGACACGCATCATCCTTTGACTGGAGGGGATTCCTCTGGGAAACCATCCCAACATCTCGAGGATTTCGTTGACACGCATTATCCTCTAATTGGAGGTAAGCGCTCTGTGAGCTCAATCATTGTGAAGTTCCATACAGATTGTCCACATTGATGTCCAAGGGCAGAAGCTTTTACACAAGTTGATTCACTTGATTTATACACATGGGACTTTATCCATATGTTTTGACACATTAGTTGTATTTGGTTTTAAGTTTTGGACTTTATTTATGGTTTATGTTTTGCCAATTTTCATTGATCTATAGATGTTATCAGTCTTTTGACTGTCTTTATATTCACTTTTAGATTTTCAGTTTGCGCTCATCACTTCCACTTTAATACATTTCCGTTATTTGCTCCCTTTTGGTATATTATCTGTTTTATAACAGGAAAAAAAATCCTGTTCTACTTGTCAGAACTTGTGGAGTGTCATTTGTTATGTGCTCTCTGACTATTATTTAGCATTTTCTGTTCTTATCTTGGGCTATAAATCCATCAGTCCCTATGCTGTGGATAAGAATACCGTGGGAGTGGCTGAGTAGTTTAGCAGTCAACAAGCAGGGCTGACAACACTCAGTTCACAAAAATGTGGGGTGTCAGCCCACAATAGAAATTAACTGTTACTAAAACCACACCAGTAAATTCAGTCTGTATATGCAGTAAAGCATGTTTTCTATACTCACTATGGAACCTAAGAGGTTAATTCACTGCATTTTGTAAAATGGCTTTTCGATCCTGTGTACTCTGATCCCTTCTTTTACTATCCCCATTCCATCTGCTAATGGTACAGAGCCTTGGAGGCATTCTGCACGTGCTCAGTTTGGTTTGTATTGCTAGAGAGTTTTTTTTGTATTGTTTTTTTGGGGAGAGGGTGCATGTGATCAGCACAGAGCCTGTTCAGACAGAAAGTCAGGGGTCATGCAGCCAGCCTTTTTTTTCATTGACATAAGGCACATGTACAATAGGCACACTGCTGTTCTTACATTGTTAGCTTTCATCAGTGCAGGAAATGAAAATAACAGAGAACCCCTAACAGAGAACAAACCAAATGAAAAGCCATGTAAACAAACTCTATAGTTTCAGAAAATATGTACTTGCAATATTAGTTTTTTTTCATATAGGGTAACTTCTATTTTTAAGTTTCCCTCATACTCAGTTTCTTTTTAAGAGAATCCCATGGTTTCAAGTCACATATGGCTTACTTCCTCATACTTTTGAATAAGAATGTGCACAAATTACTGTTAGGAATTTTTCTCAGTTCCAATTACCAAGCAGCTCAGCATCCAAAACCGGGTTTTGAAGTTACATTATATCCCATGAAATCTTCGGATTTCAAAACTTGTCTTTCACTGCCAAAAGTGGATGCAGCACTGCAGAGGTTGGCCAGACATGTTGCCCTCCAATTGGATGACCAAGTGACCTTTAAAGGATGTGACCAGGGGGTTGATTCAAACTTGAAAGAAGGATTTTGTGCAAGGAGGTTATCGCCTTAAGTTCCAACACTTTCCTCCGAGAAACCTGTTTATACAAATATCCCAAACATGCCAGAAGTAGGCATTGAAATTATATATAAAATAATTCTTTAAAGCAAATGCCATTGCGCTAGACCCCAGAAGCAAAAGAGGGAAGGGGGATTTTCTCCTATATTCCCACTTTGACAGGCGTAAAATTTTGAATCAGTTGTGAATCTGAAGTGTCTGAATTGCCATATGAGAGTTCCACAATTTTGGGCAGAGATGCTACAGACAATCAAGACTGTAGTTTTAGGCCCCTTTAACACAGGGTGGATGCTCAGCCGGCAATCTGTCCACTGATTCCCGCTGAAATGTTGGATGGCTGGTCTGTGTCCGCTCCGCTTATGCAGAGAGGATACAAACACAGCCCGCACCTCTCTGGGCGGTTGGATGTAAATGGACCAATAGAGAATGGTGATCCCCATCCATCTTTTTTTAGCGGATCAGATTGGATGTCGGCGAGTGTAAACGGACATCCACTGCTTCACAGAGGACAATGATCGGGTTCGATCGGGTCCACCTGATAAACTGACAGGCGGCAAGCTGGAAGTTGGTGAATATGTTCACTTCCCAGCATCACCTAGATGATTCTTCAGCTTCTTTTTGATTCTATGTCTTTGTTCAGAGATGAATGTATGTCTTTTGCAATTACTATGGTGTGTTTCTACTCTTTTGTGACGTCCTTCCCTGTTCTAAATGCTGTGTAGATCCAATGGAAATGCTGATGTAAGGAGGCCAGTAATATAGAAATTTGTTGATATATGTTTTCTATCATTTTCTTTCCTGGTCTCTCTCAAGTCAGAACACAACCATCTTGAAATGCACGTACAAGTTCAAATGGAAACACAAAGAGAAAAGTTTGTCTTGAGGGCATCAGGGGGGAGTTGACCCATTAGTATGTTGACATGAGTCAACAATTATTTGTGTTTGCTCACTTAAATATTTTTTATTTTATTTATCAGTACAAGCTGAATATTAACTTATTGACTCACAAGAGACCTGAATGTCTTGCTTTTTGGCAATAGCATATTATGGGTCCATTCCCTTCACACATCACTGCACACATGTTAACATGCAGTATTTTGTGCATTTACATGTATTAAAATAAGGAAGGCGATTCAAAATCCTGCCTGTGTACTAAAAAGCAATTTACAATGGACCTGCAGCATTTTATTCAATGCAGTGCACCACAATGCACAAGTTTCTCGTGTGCATTGTGGTCCAATGGTTAGGTGCATAGAAGTGTATTATAAAATCAAATGGCATCACAACACATATGTATCATGCTTTAGAGTAATGTGGATACTTAAAAAGATGTAAGGTTTGCTGTGAGCATTAATTTTTTTTTAAAACAAGAGACCCAAAGGTTTTGCTTTTTGTCATAAGTGTTTTTTTCACATTAAGTATGATTATCCTACCAGCCTAGCTTCAAAGTGAGAGGCTGTGAGATTTAAGCCAGCCACAGACAGTTTTAATCCCAGCCGGTTCAGTAGGGACCGGTCGAGATTAGAACCTTGTATGGGCAGGCAAAATGTACCCAAATAGCTTGATCGATCAACTTGGGTATAACCAGCCTGCCCAGTTTTATGTGTGATTATTGCAAGCAGCTGTTATAGGCAGGGACAGCTTCAACCGCCCCCACCAGGAGAACACAATGGCTCTACGGGAGGGATTCCCCTGTCAACACTGTCATGGTTGCAGTAAAGAACTTCACTCCATCTATGGTCGGCCTTGGGTACATTCAGCCTACCCATAAATGACGTCTATGACCGGCTTTAGGTAAGTATGCATCCTGGGGAAGGGGGGTTACTTTAGGTCAGGGGGGCTAGGCAGACAAAAAATGTGTACTTTAGGTAAAGTAAACTTATCCTGTGCTTCTGACAACAAGCAAAACGCTTAGCTCTGCTGAACATCAAATGAATACAGCAAATCTTACATCTTTATTTATCTATCTACAGTATATTTATCTATAATCACAATATGAAAGTCGTATGACTCCCAGTAACTTTGTCTTTAACCAAAGAATACATTACCTCTTCAACGTTATCAGTTTGTGAGCAGGCATCACAGAATTGCTGTGGCAAACAGGGGTCACTGAGCGAGCTTGAATTGTGGATGTTTTGCATAGAATCTGTGATACAACAGCTGTTTCTGAAACCATCGGTCAGCTTGGCAAGGCTCTAGAGATAAAAAAAGGAATTGTGTTACACCACCCCTCAACTAAAAACATTTTAAAACAATTAACTCATTTGTTTCACTTCTATTTTTCATGTCAAGCCAATGCAAAAAAGTGGTAACTAACAGAGTCTGTTGAACAGTGGCTCTTGGTGGCCAAACTATTCTGGCTAGTACTAAATTGTTACTGTAGTGGTCAAACTTGTGAGCCCAGGTTTCTTTGATAGCGGCCTTCAGCTCATATGCACTGTTGGATCTGGTAGCTCTCATCTTCCTCTAGACCAGTGGTTCTCAACCTGGGGGTCGAATGAGGATTTGCCAGGGGTCACTGAACCATATACTGTTCCTGAAGCCCGCTCTCCCAGCCTTTCCATGGCCACCCAGCTGGGCTGTTCCTGGAGTCTGTGGCCACCCACTCAGCCTCTTTGCAGCCACCCATTCAGTTCACCTTAGTCTCATCAGACCACAAGACATGGTTCCATTAATCCATGTCCTTAGTCTGCTTGTCATCAGCAAACTGTTTACGGGCTTTCTTGTGCATCATCTTTAGAAAAGGCTTCCTTCTAGGACAACAGCCATGTTTGACCATGGCAAGGCCTGTTCTGAGTGGAACCTGTTCTGTTAAACTGCTGTATGGTCTTGGCTACCATGCTGCAGCTCAGTTTCAGGGGCTTGACAATTTTCTTATAGCCTAGGCCATCTTTACTTAGAGCAACAATTATTTTTTTCAGATCCTCAAAGTTCTTTCCCATGAGGTGCCATGTTGAACTTCCAGTAACCAGTATGAGAGAGTGAGAGCGATAACGCCAAATTTAACACACCTGCTCCTCATTCACACCTGAGACCTAGTAACACTGACGAGCCACATGACACCAGGAAGGGAAAATGGCTAATTGGGCCCAATTTGGACGTTTTCACTTAGGGGTGTACTTACTCTTGTTGCTAGCGGTTTAGACATTAATGGCTGTGTGTTGAGTTATTTTGAGGGGACAGAAAATTTACACTGTTATACAAGCTGTACACTCACTACTTTACATTGTAACAAAGTGTAATTTCTTCAGTGTTGTCACATGAAAAGATATAATAAAATATTTACAAAAATGTGAGGAGTGTACTCACTTTTGTGAGATACTGTGTATGTATGTATATATATATATATATATATATATATATATATATAAATATGTGTGTGTATTTTCATAACGGTAACCTTAGAGCCGGTTCACACTGCGGCAGCACGACTATAGGGGCGACTCTGCAAGTCGTCCTGAAGACGACTTCAGAGGCGATTAGCAAAATGACTTCTGTATAGAAGTCAATGCAAATCGCCCCAAATTCGTACAAGAACCTTTTTCTAAGTCGGAACGACTTGCGTCGCTCCTATTAGAACGGTTCTATTGCACAGAATGGGACGCGACTCGTCAGGCAGTCGTCCCAGTGTGAACCGGCACTTATAAAATGCAAAACTTTTTAACAATACATAAAAAACAACTTTATCCAAAATAAAAAAAGATACAACTTTCTTTTGTAGTAGGAGTGAGCCAAGAAGCTGCTGTCAAAAATATTTACTTTCACTAACTAACATTTTACGAGAGAAATATTAGTCTCTTGACAGAAAAGGATTACCATATTTCAAATAAAGCAGAATGCAAGAGAATAATGAAATTGAGTATTAGTTTCACAGCAGTCATATATTAGGGTTACACTGCATTAGGCTGCGTCTGCTTGTTTTACAGGCTTTTTTTTTTACCTTTTGTACAGGCATATTTGTGGGTGGCAGAGCATTTTTTAAATACTTTTTAGTCAATAATAAGTCTATTGTTGCCAAAAACACTTGAAGCTTGAAGCCCATAGCGCAAAAGAAGCTCATTTTCTTTTTCAAGCTACAAGCTTCAAGAGATGCTACACTCAGGTGTGAACGAGGACAAGTTAAAACAATGGAATTTGAATGTTGAACGTTTTGGAGCTTTAGGCTGCAAAACACAGAGGTGTGAATGGGGCCTTATGTTCTGATGACAGATATTTACCCTCCTGAGATCAGATATTTAGACTCTGGCCTCTTAAGCATGGTACACACGGGCTGAATATCCGCCGACTCAATACAAACTCATGTGTACAGCAGCCTGTCTGACAGAAGCTGGCCGAATGACTGACTTCTGTCCAATGGGCATGCTGGAAAACAAGCATTTGATTGTCATCTGATCAGCGCTGGCAGCCAATGGCTGTGAGTGCTGACCAATGTGTTCTGGAGGGGGGGGTGTCGATCCCCCTGTCAAAACACAATAGCTCTGTGAGATTGCTGTACTAACATCACTTAGTACAGCAAGCTCAATTTTATTTCAATCAGCCCACTGATTTGAACAAACAAGAATGATTCGACGCATGCGTGGAATTCCTTATATGACAGCGTCGCGCTCGTCGCCGCCTCATCATCGCGGCGACGGCGCGACACGTCATCGCGAGGGGATTTCGGCGTGAATTTCGATCCTATGGTGAGTACACTCCATCGGATCCAAATCCGCTGAAATCCTCGAGAGGATTTATCCGCGGAAACGGTCCGCTGGACCGTATCCGCGGATAAATCCTCTCGTGTGTACTAGGCCTCAGTGTGAGAAAGATGCAAAAAAATATCAGTAGGGGGAAATACTTTTTCACACAACTGTATCACGTCAGGCAGCCCACTGATTATCCTAGGTCAGAGTGCTGAGTCTCATGAATAGGAAACAGCTCTGCTACTGTTTAAGATTAATACTTTACAATGTAGTGTAATAAAGAAATACACAGTTTAAAGGGGTTGTAAAGGTAATAAAAAATCCCCAAATAGCTTCCTTTACCTTAGTGCAGTCCTCCTTCACTTACCTCATCCTTCAGTTTTGCTTTTAAATGTCCTTATTTCTTCTGAGAAATCCTCACTTCCTGTTCTTCTGTCTGTAACTCCACACAGTAATGTGAGGCTTTCTCCCTGTTGTGGAGAAAGCCTCTTGAGGGGGGAGGGAGCGAGCAGGAGGGTCAGGATGATCTCTACTTTGCAGATAGAGAAAGGAGCTGTGTGTTAGTGGGCGTCCTGACACTCCTACTCGCCCCCTCCCCCCTTAAGAGGCTTTCTCCACACCAGGGAGAAAGCCTTGCATTACTGTGTGTAGTTACAGACAGAAGAAAAGTGAGGATTTCTCATAAGAAATAAGGACATTTAAAAGCAAAAGGATGAGGTAAGTGAAGGAGGACTGCACTAAGGTAAAGGAAGCTATTTAGGGAATTTTGTTTCTACCTTTACAACCCCTTTAAATACATTCTTGAGACAAATCTCTACCATTCAGTAGAAATGAGCTTGGAGTCTTCTCTCAGAACTCAGAATTCAGCTGTCAGTGGTGAGCCGGTGAGCTGCAAATGTGGAATTCCATGCCCCGCAACTGTACATACACAAAGGGACAGGAGTGTTTGTGACATCATTGACCTAATATAGCCATGTGACCATACCAGGCCAAGGATGTCACAAGAATCCCTGCCCCCTTGTGTACATGCAATTGTAGGGCAGAACATTTCTGGGCTGCAAATAATAGGTCCAAGAATGACAGTTGCTTTCAGTTTGGTTACACTCAAGTCCAGACTGAACCCAAGCTCATCACTACTAGTCAGCAAGGTCATTACTACTTCTTAGAGGTCTGCTCATACTCTGCACTGGACAGAGGGGATGATGCTAATTCACTGTACAGTAAGAAGGCTGGAAATGTGAGAAAGGGAGCTGCACTGCTCAACCACAAACTTAAATAGCTTAAAGTGATATTAAAGGTTAATTTTGTTAAAATAACAAACATGTTATACTTACCTGCCCTGTGCAATGGTATTGCACAGAGCACCGCCGATCCTCCTTTTCTCGGGTCCCACGCTAGTGCTCCTGACTTTTACCCCCTTCAAGTACCCCCCACCAGCAAGCCATTTGCTAGAAGGGGTACTCATGTGGGCTCAGTCCTTAGCCACATTGTGTGCATCTACTGACACAAATAGTGCGGCTCGGCTGCGCTCCCCGTCCTCTCATCACTGGATTTGAGTGACAGCAGCAGGAGTCAATGGCTGCTCTCACATAGTCCAGTGAGGAGGGAGAGAAACGGCAGAACCGCACAGCACCAGACCGAGATTGGCTCAGGTGAGTATTTGGGGGCAGAGAATTAATTAAGGAAAAAAAAAAAGCCTTTAGAACCACTTTGTTCAGGAGTTATGTGCGTCATCCGCATGACTGCGTATGGAAAATGTGTGTTGAAGCTGTGTTCGGCAGAGCTAGCAGCAGGAGATGTAAGTGTTTGCTTTTCAACTACAGCTGTTTTTAAGAACAAAGAAATGTAAAGTGTATGCAACGCCAAACATGAAACTTATTTCACTTTGTTTTATTTGCTCCTTTTTGGTCTTCTAAACACACCATTGCAAACATTTTGTTATGTCTGTTTTTAGTGCAAAAAAAAATTATAATTCTGTTTATCTTGTCAGAACTTCAGGAGTATCCTGTGCCCTGAACTCTCTGTCTGCATTTCAAAGAGACTATTTAGCCCTTACAGTACTTATATTGGACTACAAGTCCATTAACCACTTAAGACCCGGACCAATATGCAGGTAAAGGACCTGGCCCCTTTGCGATCCGGCACTGCGTCGCTTTAACTGACAATTGCGCAGTCGTGCGACATGGCTCCAAAACAAAATTGGCGTCCTTTTTTTCCCACAAATAGAGCTTTCTTTTGGTGGTATTTAATCACCTCTGCGGTTTTTATTTTTTGCGCTATAAACAAAAATAGAGCAAATTTTTTTAAAAAAAAAACAATATTTTTTACTTTTTGCCATAATAAATATCCCCAGAAAATATATAAAAAAAACATATTTTTTCCTCAGTTTAGGACGATACGTATTTTTCTACATATTTTTGGTAAAAAAATAGCAATAAGCGTTTAATGATTGGTTTGCGCAAAATTTGTAGCGTTTACAAAATAGGGGATAGTGTTATGGCATTTTTATTACTATTTTTTTTTTTATACTACTAATGGCGGCAATCAGCAATTTTTTTCGTGACTGCGACATTATGGCGGATACATCGGACACTTTTGACACATTTTTGGGACCATTGTCATTTTCACAGCGAAAAGTTCTATAAAAATGCACTGTTTACTGTGAAAATTACACAGTGGATGGGTTAACCAGGAGGGGACGCTGTAGGGGTTAAGTGTGTACTAAGTTTCTTACTGTAGGGGGGCCTGGCTGTGCGTGTGACTTCATTAATCATTGTTCCCTAACACAGGGAACAGACGATCACTGACAGCCACACTAGGAAGAACGGGGAGGGTTTGTTTACACTCACCTCTCTCCATTCTTCCTCTCTGTGACCCGATCGCGGGACACCGGCGGCGATCGGGTCCGCGGGTCCCACGGTCACAGATGTCAGGACCAAGTCGCGAGCGCGCGACCCATGGTGGCACGCTTGCGACCCACGGCTGGGCATCTTAAAGGGGACATACCTGTACGTAGATGTGCCCAGGCGTGCCATTCTGCCGACGTAAATAGTCTTGCGGCGATCCTTAACCGGTTAAGCTGGCTATATACTGTGAGCCCTTTCCTCCCAGCATCTTTGACTGAAAAATTGGATGAGCCAGGCAGAAATGTATTGGCCAAGCAGCAGCTGCATCCGATCAGATACACTGTACGGGCATTCTGGCAGTCTGTGGTGGCAGCTGATAGAAAACAATATCCCGGCAGGGGAGATTTATCCATCCGTACTGCTAACATAGATTTATAGTACTCATTTAGTTTTATGGTTCTCATTACTGATAATAAACATGTACATAACAAAACCCAAATGCTTATGTGCAAGCTTCTACAGTTACGGTATGTCTTTTTATAAGGCAGCTTATAGCAAGCAAATGTTCCACTACTACTTTAAAGTGATTGTAAACCCTTGCATATACCCAGTGAAGTGACTGGCCTCATGAGATACAGAGACTAAATAAATTCTCCTACATAAGTTGTATCTGTCTATCTGGAGCCGTCTCCTCTCTACATCCATTCAAAGTACTTAATTTACAAAACTTGTCAGCGTTCAGAAAAAAGTGGGAGAGCTGAAATTACACTCTGCAGAGCTCAGTGAGGAATGCTCTGAGAGCTGATTGGTGGGAAGAGACACACCCCCCACACCCATACAGCTCACAGGAACAGAGGTAAGGCTGCAAATCAGCTGTAGGTCCCTTCCCTGTCACCTTTTTTCTCTTGGTGTCAGTAAAAAAAAGGGAAGAAGTTATTCATGCTGATAGCAGAGGAGTTGGGGCAGCACACATAAATAAAATGTGTTCTGGATTGAGCACACACTATAGAGGGATATGCTTTGTTCATATTTCATGTCTGAGGTTTACAACCACTTTAAAATAAAAAAAAATATATATAAATATAAACATGACAAGGGTTACATGAGGTAAAGATACCCACATCAGAGGGTTCTGGTGCTGTAAGCATTGTCAGCCATTGATCTAGTCATACCTAAAGTATAAATTTCGGTCTTTGGAGGTAACTGAGCTACTAGTCAGGGCCTCTGTAGCAGAAATTCTGCATTAGACATATGGAGAAAAGACCCATTTTTTCACTACAAGTGGAAACTAAAAGTGCACTTGGAAGTGCAGTCGCTGTAAAAATGAGGGGTAGATTTGAAATGAGGGGAAGCTCTGCTGATTTTATTACCCAATCATGTGCAAGCTAAAATCCTGTTTTTTATTTTCCTTGAATGTCCCCTTTGGATCTACAGCGACTGCACTTTCAAGTGCACTTTCAGTGCAATTTCAAGTGCACTTTGCACTTGTAGTTTGCACTTGTAGTACAAAGTGGATTTGCCTTTAGTAAATAACCCCCACAGACTGCTTATTGATCAAAATACACAACCTCATTTGTATTTATTTGTAGCATCAGTTGTATATGTAATAATAAATTGTTGCAAAAGAATGTGACACCCAGAGCAGATACTTTTTTAACTCCCCCTCCCCTCTACTCCAAAACACAAAACTATTTACAGTAATCATCATGAAGTTAAACAAATAATAATATTGTCCAGAAAGAAGCAGGTAGGAAAAAATGTAGTGCACCCTTATATTAGTGTTCACTGGAGAAATCCCCCTTGCATAGCTGGTCAGTGGAAATGTGCTTTCTTACAATGGTGGTCAGCGTAGTGGCCCAGTACTTTGTAGATCACTGAGAAGCCTGCCCCTACCACAGATAGGTACAAGATCATTCATATCAATGGTTACTAAGCAACACAAATAGTTCCTTGCTCAAGGGACCCCTAGCAGTCTCTGAGGGAGACCTGTTGGAGATTGGCTGGTCTCCCTCTCCTACTGCCCACCAATATGTGGACCACTAAACCAACTACCAACAAAACACACTTTTCCATTGATCAACAAAGGGAGTGTTAAAAAAATAATCGCTGGGTCTAAAAAATGCTAAATACACTGAAATATTTATCTTTTTAAGTTTTATTATATTTATAACTTACTGACCACACAAATGTGCCATGAACTAAAAATATAGGGGCCGATCCACAAAAGAATTACGCCGGCGTATCTATTGATATGCCGCGTAATTTTAAAGTTCCTGCGTCGTATCTTTGTTTTGTATCTACAAAACAAAGATACGACGGCATCTGGGATCGATCCGACAGGCATACGTCTTAGTACGCCGTCGGATCTTAGGTGCATTTTTTCCGCCGGCCGCTAGGTGGCGTTTCCGTCGAATTCCGCGTTCAGTATGCAAATTAGCTAGTTACGGCGATCCACGAACGTACGTCCGGCCGGCGCATTTTTTTACATTGTTTGCGTTCCGCTTTTTCCGGTGTATAGTTACCCCTGCTATTATGAGGCGTACTCAATGTTAAGTATGGCCGTCGTTCCCCCGTAGAATTTTAAATTTTTTACGTTGTTTGCGTAAGTCGTTCGCGAATAGGGATTTGCGTAGAATGACGTCACCGTCGGGAGCATTGGCTTGTTCCGGTTTAATTTCAAGCATGCGCACTGGGATACCCCCACGGACGGCGCATGCGCCGTACAAAAAAAAACGTTGTTTACGTCGGGTCACAAAGTATTTACATAAAACACGCCCCCATCACAGCGATTTAAATTCCGTGCCCTTACGCCGCCAAAGATACACTACGCCGCCGTAACTTACGACGCAAATTCTTTGAGGATTAAAAAAAAAAAAAGTTACGGCGGCGTAGTGTATCTTAGATACGCTACGCCCGGCGGAGAGAAGCGCCGATCTATGTGGATCTGGCCCATATTATTTTAGCAGAGGTTCCTCAAAGCATAAACGTTATTTCTAGGGCTCCTCTATAACCCTTATCACTCTTAAAAAGTTTAAAAAAGGCTGCTTAGTAGAAAAGGAAAAAAAAGGAGAGTAAACACTTCTACGACAACCCTCAACAAAAGATCCAGTTTTATTAAAGTGTTACTAAAAGCCGGTTCACACAGGGGCAACACGACTCTGGGCACGACTTTGCTAGGCGACTTCAGCGCAACTTGGGGCGACTTACAAGGCGACTTCAAGTCGCCTCCAGGACAGGCAGCGTTGCCAGTGGCCAATCAAACAGTAATCAGCTCTGTGGGAGGAAGGGGTTTGCCTGAGGAAAATAGCTTCTCTTCCTGTATCTGATTTGGAGGCGACTTCCATTGAAATCTATGGGTACAAGTAGTACAAGAACCTTTCCTGAAGTCGGAGCGAATTCAGTAGTGTGCTTTAAGACGGCTCTCATTGACTAACATGTAATTTGACACAAGTTGCCCCCCAGGTCGCGGTAGTGTGAATCGGCTCTAAAGGTAATTTGTTTTTTTTTTATAAAAAAAATAAACATGTTATACTCACCTGCTCTGTGCAAACGTCCCTAAATCTCCTCTCCTGTGGCCCCCAGGGATCTTGTCTCACTGTATGTGTACGCTCCCGAGCAGTGTGTGTCTATAGAGCTGTCCTCCATAGACACACACAGCGCGGATTAACGCTGACCACAGCTTCCTCCTCACTGTATTTGATTGGCATCAGCAGGAGGCAGAGGCTCATGCTGCTGCCCGAATCCCTATGTGAAGAGGAGAGGGGAGAAGAGATGCCGCCATGCACAGTGCTGGATCTCTTCTCCCCCTCTTTCCCTTCACACAGTTTTTTTTGGAAGGGACATGTGATGAGCACAGGGCCAATAAGCACTGTCCAGACAGAGGGTCAGGAGTTATGCAGCCTCATAGGACACCAGAGGAAAATTAAAACTTCTCCTAAAAGTTTTAACCAGTGCTCAGGTAGACGCTGATAGAAGTCCCAAAGGCTGCCTATATACTGCTGATGAGAAAAGGTATTTAGCAGTTTATATTTTCTAAAATAATTGCATTTCCATGTTCTGTGTACTGTGTGGGACCAGATATAGTGAATGCAGGGTCCTGGGTTTAGTAACACTTTATTGCAGAGAATGCATTCAAGTAAAAATAGTTTTGTCTTTAGAGTCACTTTAACGCTGCAAAAAATAAGCACTTGCGTGTTTCAGACATAAGTCCTAATTACCTCCAAAATCAGTGATGCTCCTTGGTCAGAACATAAAGAGACATTAGTAATGTGACTGTAAAAAGACTCTCACAGTTCACACATTTTAACATACCAGTGCTTGGCAGGATAACCAATCGCCTACCTGCATGAGATCACGCCTCTCCTTCTCTCCCATACAAATAGCTTGTCGTATTGTTCGTAGTTCACTCATTATTGCTTGAGCCTCGTCTAACTTATAGTTGGTATGGGCAGTTGACATCTTCCGATCTATTCTGTAGTAGCAAAGGGAAAAGCATGAATACCATAAAAAAATGTCTAATGATGAAAAGTAGGAACAGACAATAAAACATATTATTAAAAAAACACTTGCTTCTTAACCAATATACTGCCCTTTCTTGTGCAGAATGTGTTATGAATGGATATGACAGTGACATTGTCCTGAAGGAAATATGCAAGATAAAAATATGGCAGCCACTATTGCTCAATTTTCTTATAAGGTTTAGGCTTCAGGGCCGGTCTGACTTTTTTTCTCGGAAAGTCCGGCCATGTGCACAAGGCACAAGAGTCACAAACGTGACACAACAGTAAAAGTTTGAATGTTGTGTCATCAACTTCCTCCACCTTGTGCGACCACACCAAAAAAATAGTATTTTCCCTTACCAAAGAGCGTTGAACACCTATTACGTGGCGTAAACATAGGCTTGAATGTCTGGAAAACGCCACGTCTGTAAAGAGGTCCACTCAACAGAAACTGGGGAAGACATCAGGTTTCTTTTACTCCAAGCATGAAATCAGGTCATATACCCCAAATGAGAGACAAATGCCAAAATAGTGTAAAACCCTTTTTACCAGAATTTAATGAAGGTAATGCACTTACATGAAAAGATGGTTAAAACAGCATGTGAAACCACTGTGTCCAGGACATGCTGTTTTAACCGTCTTTTCATGTAAGTGAAATACCTTAAATACCTTCATTAAATCCTGGTAAAAAAGGTTTTACGCTATTGTGGCATTTGTCTCTCATTTGGGGTATATGACCTCATGCCACACTTGGAGTAAAAGAAACCTGAAGTCTTCCCCGGTGGTGGCTTGAAGTTTCTGTTGAGTGGACCTCTTTACAGACGTGGATTTTTCCAGACGTATGTATAAGCCTATGCTGACCCCCTGTAATAGGTGGCCAACGCTCTTTGGTAGGGGCACATCCTATTTTTTTGGTGGTGGTCGCACAAGGTGGAGGAAGTTGGTGACACAACATTCAAACTTTCACTATTGTGTCACGTTTGTGACTCTTAGGCCTCGTACACACGACCGAGGAACTCGTCGGAAAAGACACATCGTTTTCCTCGGCAAGTTCCTTGTTAGGCTTGTAGAGGAACTCGACAAGCTTGCTTTGCGTACACACTGTCAAGACAAAATCTCCTCGTTCTCAAACGCGGTGACGTACAACACATACAACGGCAGGGGAAGTTCGATTCCACTGGCACAACTCTTGTGGCTGGTTTTGCTAATCTCATGTGTTTGCGTGTTATATAAAAGTTTGTTAAGAGACGATTTGCACTTTTCAGTCTGTTACAGCTTTAAAAATGTGTTATCTCCATTACAAATGCCACTTTTACCCCCGTCTTATACTTTATTCTGAGCAAGCACGGGTTTCTTAGCATACACACGCTCGAGTTTCTCGTCGAAAACCAGCCCGACGAGGAACGCGACAAGGAAATTGAGACTCCCGTCGAGGAAAAAGAGAACTTGCTCTCTTTTTTGCTCGTCGAGTTCCTCGACAGTTTCCTCGATGAAAAAACGCACACACGACTCTTTTCCTTGGTAAAAAAGCTCTCCCACCAAGTTTCTTGATGGATTCTGCCGAGGAAACCGGTCGTGTGTACGAGGCCTTAGACGCACTTGTTTATATCATTTATTTACTGTTTATTTCATTTAAGCGCAACATACTTGTTTGCCTATATCTACAAATTTGGCTTATTTTTCTTTGCCTCAACTTGCGTTGGGTAGCAGGGGTCAAAAGCCAACTTAAATCGGACAGCTACTGATATGACCACACACTGGCTTTCCATCCCATAGCAACTAACAGTGTTAACCTCCCTGGCGGTATGATTCTTTCAGAAAAAACATGCTGAAAGCGGTACCATTATTTGCAAGGAAATTTGGCGTTTTATACTGTAGGTCTGTAATTCTTAGGAATAACTCACTTAAATCTGACAAAACAAGCTTCTAATAGGCATCCCGGGTATGACATTTTTTTTAAAACAAAATTATAAATTATAATATAATAAATAATTATAAATAATTATAACAAATAATAATATAATTATAATAAAAATTATTCAATAATGTAATCAAATCAAAATCACTGAAATTTGCTAAGTTGCAGAATTGTTGCTGTCATTATTTGTTTTTTTTTATGACGAATTTCCCCACAAATCGCTATCGCACAATTCTGCAAGTGATTATAATTTATTATCGCTGTTTTTTAGCTGATCTAAAACTATTTTTGACATAAAGGGACACTTTTGGTTGCTATGGACAATCTACAGTTTTCAGGCAGAAAGAAAGGTTTTTATTATATAAAATGACATGCATGACACATGACAGACCACTAGGGACAAGGGGGGTGTGTTTTTTTTACATACAGTACTGTAATCTATAAGATTACAGTATACTGTATGTATAGTGTTTGTTTACTTTTTTGAATTTGGCGCCGTTCTCCGTCCCCGTGCGTCGTAACGTCGCAGGGAACGGAGATCGGCGTCACACGGAGGCACTGTGTGAATCGAGCGAGGTCCCGCTCGCTCACACAGCGCGGTGGCATCGCTGGATCCAGGGACAAGGTAAGTAAAACTCCCTGTACATCCAGCGAGGCGAGCCCGAGTCTGACTCGGGGTTACCGATCCTAGCCCAAAAATATCACCCCGAGTCAGACTCGGGAACACCGCCCAGGAGGTTAAAGAGCATGGGCTCTGTAAGGTCAAGCCGTCGACAAGGTCTTTCAGTTGGACTGTGAAACTCTTCACAGTTAAGGACCAATAAGGGGGCTCAGAAGGTATGGAGCCAAGCTGATCTGCTTCTGAAAACACTAATCACATATCTGTTTTTAGATGAGAAGGTCAGAAATGATAGCCTCTACCACTATACACAAATTTGAATACAACTCTAAGGCCCCGTACACACGAGAGGATCGATCCGCTGGAATTGATCCGCGGACCGGCTCCAGCGGATAGATCCCCTGGTGTGTACGATCCAGCGGATCTGTTTCCGCAGATTTTTGTCCCCGGGGATGGATTTCCAGCGGATCAAAATTTCTTGACATGCTAAGAAATCGATCCGCTGGAATCCAGTTCAACGGATTGATCCGCTGGTCTGTACAGACTCACCGGATCAATCCGTCCGAATCCATCCCCCGCATGCGTCGTAATGATTCGACGCATGCGTGGAATTCCTTATATGACAGCGTCACGCACGCGGTGACGTGTCGCGCCGTCGCCGCGATGATGACGCGGCGACGGCGCAACACGTCACCGCGGACGGAATTCTGCGGGGATTTTGATCTCATGGTTAGTACATCCCCCGGACCGTTTCCGCGGATAAATCCTCTCGTGTGTACGGGGCCTAAGTTGTAAGTACCAATTGCCTTGATGTTCGGTTTTCACTGAAGGCCTCTGCTTATGCATTTTCTTGATCTTGTGCAGTGTTTCAATTGTCCATACATGTGATGAGTGTACTTTAAATAGGGATGTGTTTATAAAAACATGCAACATAGGTATACCTGAAATACCCTGTTAACAACAAAATAAAAATTTCACCTAGCACAGACCATGCTTTGTGCTCAAAATGAACTTGATCTTGGTTGGTGGTTCTTCAACGTGTGTTGAGTGCCTGTTACCGCAATATTGTTCAATGGAATTTTCATCCCACAATGGGGCCCTTATATGGATTCAAATTCTTTGCTTCAACTCATTTAGGCTAGGTTCACACTATTGCAAATTGGATGTGAGATTTCTGCATCCAATTCGCAATAGCAGGAGATTGTGACAGGCTCTCTATGGAGCCAGTTCACATATATCCGATGCGGCTATGGTGCTAATTTGCACAGGAGCCATGTGCGTCTTTTGGTCCGTTTCAGATCTGAATTCAGCCCAAAATTCAGGCTGAAATCGGACCTGAAACGATAAACCAAGACGCACCAGACCCCTGCTGGGAGCCACTTTGCAATTAGGTGTGAACCCAGCCTTATAAATGATAGAAGTTGCCGAGTAATGCAATCAGCAGCCGTGGAGAAAGTGAAAGTGAAGGACGAAGAAGCGGCTATCGGTTGTTACTACCACAGAAGAATGCAGACAGGCTTTAGGGCTCCATGTGCATAGGTGTAAATCCCACAAATATTGCATAACTGGCCACGAACCATTAACCAATTCAGCCCCGGAAGAATTTATCCCCTTCCTGACCAGAGCACGTTTTGCGATTCGGCACTGCGTCACTTTAACTGACAATTGCGCGGCCGTGCGACGTGGCTCCCAAACAAAATTGACATACTTTTTTTCCAACAAATAGAGCTTTATTTTGGTGGTATTTGATCACCTCTGCGGTTTTTATTTTTTGTGCTATAAACAAAAAAATCACGTCAATTTTGGAATAAAAAACAATATTTTTGGATGAACTACATATAGTTTTGTGCCTGTGCTAGCTTTTAGTTTTTATTTTTCAGGCTAAGAATATGTTCAGCAAGTACAGAAAATATCTGTTAATTTTACAAGAAATTAAGTGTCTTTGTAACTTCCAGTGAGCTGAAAGGCCAGCAAAAACAATCTAATCTTTCTTTTGTAAACTACTAATCCAATAAATCTATCATGCAGCGATGATGAACAAAGCCTGTTAATGTCCAGCCTGTGTGAGACAACCATGGCTGCCTCGATAGAAACAGAACAGGGCAATGAATGTAGTCACCCAGGAATAGGGAGTAGCAGGATTACTAGGTAAAAATAAAGGAAAAAGAAAACCAGTACAGCCGCCTTATCTAAGGACTCGTAATATATACTATGTTTTTGGTTTTGGGTTTAGATACATTTTAAGAAAGTAGTAGAGCATGTTCACTTGGCAAATATGTTTACTTTGCACAGTTAAAGCGGAGCTCCACCCTAAAGTGCAACTCCTGCTGATCGGAACCCTCCCCCACTCTGGTGTCACATTTGACACCTTTAAGGGGGGTGCAGATACCTGTCTAAAGACAGGTATTTGCACCCACTTCTGGCCACACAGTCTCGGGTAAACTGCGGGCATAACGTCACCTTCCGTCCCCCCGTTGTGTTCTGGGAACACTCGGCTCCCAGTACACAGCGGGAGACAATCGGCAGGCGTAGCGCGACTCGCGCATGCGCCGTAGGGAACTGGGCAGTGAAGCCGGAGCGCTTCACTTCCTGGTTCCCTCACCGAGGATGGCAGGGGGCAGCGGAGTGATGAGGGATCGCTCGTCCTCTGCTGCGGACGGCGCTGGACTCCAGGACAGGTAAGTGTCCTAATATTAAAAGTCAGCAGCTGCAGTATTTGTAGCTGCTGGCTTTTAATATTTTTTTTCATCGGACATCCGCTTTAATGTTCACTT
Organism: Rana temporaria; assembly: GCF_905171775.1. Classification (NCBI taxonomy): domain Eukaryota; kingdom Metazoa; phylum Chordata; class Amphibia; order Anura; family Ranidae; genus Rana; species Rana temporaria. The sequence continues at coordinate 403,994,326 of NC_053490.1, forward strand.
AGCTTAGTAAATGAGGTGTAGCTTATTTCTATTAACCAATCATATGCAACAAAATTCCCTTTTTTTTTTGTTTCCCTTCTACATGATGAGGTATGCAAAGTGAACATTGCTTTGCTTCATCTACTAAGCAAACAAAAGATACACTTTGCCAAGTAAACATCCTCTACTCCTTTAGTAGGTCCACTGAGTATATGAGTATATACAGCAATCTCTACTCATTAGGAAAAACAATGGGAGCTTTAAAAGTACTATGGGCAATTTGACAAAATGACTATACCAGATGGATCCTAAGGCCACTTTCACATGGGCTGTTTCATCGGGTCTGATGTCTGTTTTTCAGGTGGACCAAATCGCACCCTCCATTCTCCTCCATGGGCATTCGCATACCTCAGGTCCAATTGGATTGGGTGTGCACTTTTAGGTGTGAAGATTTTGCTATTCACACTGAAATATGGATTTTTTTTATAAAGAAATACATTACATGGACAAATGCTGTATATATTCGAGTATAAGCCGAGTTTGGCACACATGTAGCCCCACTCTTCCTCTACAAGTGTGCAAAGTTTGTTGTCCGGGGGACCTACGGCCGGGGAGCACCGATTTTTCAAATCCGGGCACCCCTTCCATAGACTCCCATGTTAAATGGTAATTTATCCGGTGACTTTGGGGACACGGTACCGGGCGGTTATAGGTCCCCTGGCACACATGTAGCCCCATTTCTCCTCTACAAGTTTGTTGTCTGGGGGACCCATGGCTGGGGATCACCGATTTTTCAAAGCTGGGCACCTCTTTCATAGACCCCCATGTTAAACGTCAGTCTAGTCATGGACACAGTGAGGCATGGGCACAGTGAGGCATGGGCACAGTGAGGCATGGGCACAGTGAGGCATGGACACAGTGAGGCATGGACACAGTGAGGCATGGGCACAGTGAGGCATTGACACAGTGAGGCATGGACACAGTGAGGCATGGGCACAGTGAGGCATGGACACAGTGAGGAATGCACATGGACACAGTGAGGCAAAGTGAGGCACAGTGAGGCATGGGCACAGTGAGGCATGGGCACAGTGAGGCATGGGCACAGTAAGGCATGGACACAGTGAGGGATGGACACAGTGAGGCATGCACATGGGCACAATAAGGCAAAGTGAGGCATGCAGATGGAGACCCTAGGCTTATATTCAAGCCAATACGTTTTCCCATTTTTTTGTGGTAAAATTAGGTGCCTCGGCTTATATTAGGGTCGGCTTATACTCGAGTATATATGGTATATCCAAATGTCTAATGAACCTGTATTATCTTTTTAGAGGAAAGTGACAGTTACATGAGTAGAATAGCACTTCTCTTCTTAATTTTTTTCGATGGACTTTACTGGATTATATATGAATGTTTTTTAACACATACTTATTAACAGTTTTCGATATATATGAATGTTTACTTGATTAATTAATTGTTATGAACCTATGCATTATATACTTATAGTGCAATACGTTTTGCAGTAATATTAATACCGCTTAGTACTTAGACCTCAGGTGAACCTGTGTCATTAGCCAGGGTTACCTGCTTTTATTCCTGTCCCACTTGTCAGCGGGTGCTGCTCCACTGCTATAGCTACTGACCTCTGAGCCTGACTCCAGACCGTGACCAGTAGAATATATCTGTGCAATAAATGTCAGCACAACACTTTCTACTGGTAGCACAAGTGACAGAGACAAAACACAACAATGCATTTTAACCACTTAAGCTCCGGACCAATACGCTGTCTAAAGACCAGAGGTGTTTTTACAATTTGGCAATGCGCTGCTTTAACTGGTAATTGCGCGGTCATGCAATGTTGTACCGAAACGAAACTTGCGTCCTTTTCTTCCCACAAATAGAGCTTTATTTTGATGGTATTTGATCGCCTCTGCGATTTTTATTTTTTGCGATATAAACGCAAAAAGACCGTAAATTTTGAAAAAAAATGATTTTTCTTATAACAAAAAGTAAAAAAAATCGAATAAACTAAATTTTAGTCAAACATTTAGGCCAAAATGTATTCAGCCACATGTCTTTAGTAAAAAAAATCGCAATAAGCGTATATTTATTGGTTTTCGCAAAAGTTATAGCGTCTACAAACTAGGGTACATTTTCTGGAATTTACACAGCTTTTATTTTATGACTGCCTATCTCATTTCTTGAGGTGCTAAAATGGCAAGGCAGTACAAAACCCCCCCAAATGACCCCATTTTGGAAAGTAGACACCCCAAGGAAACTGCTGAGAGGCATGTTGAGTCCATTGAATATTTAATTTTTTTGTCCCAAGTGATTGAATAATGACGAAAAAAAAAAAAAAAAAAAATGTTTACAAAAAGTTGTCACTAAATGATATATTTCTCACACATGCCATGGTTATATGTGGAATTGCACCCCAAAATACATTCTGCTGCTTCTCCTGAGTACGGGGATACCACATGTGTGGGACTTTTTGGGAGCCTAGCCGCATACGGGGCCCCAAAACCCAAGCACCGCCTTCAGCATTTCTAAGGGCACAAATTTTTGATTTCACTCCTCACTACCTATCAAGGTTTCGAAGGCCATAAAATGCCAAAATAGCAAAAAAAAAAACCAAATGACCCCATTTTGGAAAGTAGACACCCTAAGCTATTTGCTGAGAGGCATGTCGAGTCCATGGAATATTTTATATTTTGACACAAGTTGCGGGAATATGACAAACTGATTTTTTTTTGCACAAAGTTGTCACTAAATGATATATTGCTCACACATGCCATAGTTATATGTGGAATTGCACCCCAAAAGACATTCTGCTGCTTCTCCCGAGTACGGGGATACCACATATGTGGGACTTTTTGTGAGCCTAGCCACGTACGGGGCCCCGAAAACAAAGCACCGCCTTCAAGATTTCTAAGGGCATACATTTTTGATTTCACTCCTCACTACCTATCACTACCTATCACAGTTTTGAAGGCCATAAAATGCCAAGATGTCACACAACCCCCCCAAATGACCCCATTTTGGAAAGAAGACACCCCAAGCTATTTGCTGAGAGGCATGTTGAGTCCATGGAATATTTAATTTTATGGCCCCAAGTGATTGAATAATGACCAAAAAAAAAAAAAAAATACATTCTGCTGCTTCTCCTGAGTACGGGGATACCACATGTGTGGGACTTTTTGGGAGCCTAGCCGCGTACGGGACCCCGAAAACCAATCACCGCCTTCAGGATTTCTAAGGGCATAAATTTTTGATTTCACTCCTCACTACCTATCACAGTTTCGAAGGCAATAAAATGCCAAAACAGCACAAAACCCCCCCAAATGACCCCATTTTGGAAAGTAGACACCCCAAGCTATTTGCTGAGAGGCATGTTGAGTCCATGGAATATTTAATTTTTTTGCCCCAAGTCACTGAATAATGACCAAAAAAAAAAAAATACAAAACGTTGTCACTAAATGATATATTTCTCACACATGCCACGGTTATATGTGGAATTGCACCCCAAAATACATTCTGCTGCTTCTCCTGAGTACGGGGATACCACATGTGTGGGACTTTTTGGGAGCCTAGCCGCGTACGGGACCCCGAAAACCAATCACCGCCTTCAGGATTTCTAAGGGCATAAATTTTTGATTTCACTCCTCACTACCTATCACAGTTTCGAAGGCAATAAAATGCCAAAACAGCACAAAACCCCCCCAAATGACCCCATTTTGGAAAGTAGACACCCCAAGCTATTTGCTGAGAGGCATGTTGAGTCCATGGAATATTTAATTTTTTTGCCCCAAGTCACTGAATAATGACCAAAAAAAAAAAAAATACAAAACGTTGTCACTAAATGATATATTTCTCACACATGCCACGGTTATATGTGGAATTGCACCCCAAAATACATTCTGCTGCTTCTCCTGAGTACGGGGATACCACATGTGTGGGACTTTTTGGGAGCCTAGCCGCGTACGGGGCCCCGAAAACCAAGCACTGCCTTCAAGATTTGTGTGAGTGAAATCAAAAATTTATGTCCTTAGAAATCTTGAAGGCGGTGCTTGGTTTTCGGGGTCTCATACGCGGCTAGGCTCCCAAAAAGTCCCACACATGTGGTATCCCCGTACTCAGGAGAAGTAGCAGAATGTATTTTGGGGTGCAATTCCACATATAACCATGGCATGTGTGAGAAATATATCATTTAGTGACAATGTTTTGTACATTTTTTTATTTTAATTTTTTTTGGTCATGATTCAATCACTTGGGGCAAAAAAATTAAATATTCCATGGACTCAACATGCCTCTCAGCAAATAGCTTGGGGTGTCTACTTTCCAAAATGGGGTCATTTGGGGGTTTTTTGTGCTATTTTGGCATTTTATGGCCTTCGAAACTGTGATAGGTAGTGAGGAGTGAAATCAAAAATTTGCGCCCTTAGAAATGCTGAAGGCGGTGCTTGGTTTTCGGGGTCCCGTACGCGGCTAGGCTCCCAAAAAGTCCCAAACATGTGGTATCCCCGTACTCAGGAGAAGCAGCAGAATGTATTTTAGGGTGCAACTCCACATATAACCATGGCATGTGTGAGCAATATATCATTTAGTGACACATTTTTCTTTTTTTTTTTTTTTTCTCATTATTCAATCACTTTGGACAAAAAAAAAAAAAAAATCAATGGACTCAACATGCCTCTCAGCAGTTTCCTTGGGGTGTCTTCTTTCCAAAATGGGGTCATTTGGGTTTTTTTTGTGCTATTTTGGCATTTTATGGCCTTCGAAACTGTGATAGGTAGTGAGGAGTGAAATCAAAAATTTACACCCTTAGAAAGCCTGAAGGCGGTGATTGGTTTTTGGGGTCCCGTACGCGGCTAGGCTCCCAAAAAGTCTCACACATGTGGTATCCCCGTACTCAGGAGAAGCAGCAGAATGCATTTTGGGGTGTAATTCCACATATGCCCATGGCATGTTTGAGCAATATATCATTTAGTGACAACTTTGCGCAAAAAAAAAAATATATATATATATATATTTATATTTCCCGCAACTTGGGTCAAAATCTAAAATATTCCATGGACTTAAGATGCCTCTCAGCAAATAGCTTGGGGTGTCTACTTTCCAAAATGGGGTCATTTGGGGGGGTTTTCAATTGTCCTGGCATTTTATGCACAACAATTAGAAGCTTATGTCACACATCACCCACTCTTCTAACCACTTGAAGAAAAAGCCCTTTCTGACACTGTTTGTTTACATAAAAACATATTATTTTTTTGCAAGAAAGTAAAGTTGAACCCCCAAACATTATATATTTTTTTAAAGCAAAGGCCCTACAGATTAAAATGGTAGGTGTTGCAAAAAAAATTTCCACACAGTATTTGCGCAGCGTTTTTTCAAACGCATTTTTTGGGGAAAAAATACACTTTTTTTTATTTTAAAGCACTAAAACACACTATATTGCCCAAATTATTGATGAAATAAAAATTATGATCTTAGGCCGAGTACATGGATACCAAACACGACATACTTTAAAATTGCGCACAAACGCGCAGTGGCGACAAACTACATACATTTTTAAAAGCCTTTAAAAGCCTTTACAGGTTACCACATTAGATTTACAGAGTAGGTCTACTGCTAAAATGACTGCCCTCGATCTGCCCTTCGCGGTGATACCTCACATGCATGGTGCAATTGCTGTTTACATATGACTCCAGACCGACGCTTGCGTTCGTCTTTGCGCAAGAGCAGGGGGGGACAGGGATGCTTTTTTTTATTTTTTTATTTTTTTATATATTTATTTCGCTTTTTTTATTTTATTTGTTAACTGTTCCTTCCATTTATTTATTTTTTTACCATTTTTATTGTTATCTCAGGGAATGTAAATATCCCTTATGATAGCAATAGTTAGTGACAGGTACTCTTTTTTTTTTTTAAATGGGGTCTATTAGACCCTAGATCTTTCCTCTGCCCTCAAAGCATCTGACCACACCAAGATCGGTGTGATAAAATGCTTTCCCATATTCTCAATGGCGCCGTTTATATCTGGGGGGGGGGACATTCCCTCCCACTGAATGTAAAAGCAGTCTAGAGGCTAATTAGCCGCTAGGACTGCTTTTACATGAAAGCCGACCGCTGGCTGAAAAGAATGATACCAAGATGATGCCTAAACCCGCAGGCATCATTCTGGTATAACCATTCAAAGTCCTGCAACATACCAGTACGTTGATGGTTCTTGTTGGACATGTATTGTAATCTTTTTTTTTTTCATGCAGTCTGTTGGCTGAACAAAAAAAAGATTGATCGGTGGGTATGCCCACCATTAGAATACCTCCCTTCATCCACCCACTTCTAATGATGGGCATACATGCACCATTTATATATGCCGAAGCATGGGGGCATCCTCCCGCAAAAAAGTTATGCCGCGTACGGTCGGACTTTTCTATGCCGCGTACACACGGTCGGACTTTTCTATGCCGTGTACACATGGTCAGACTTTTCCACAGGAAAGCCTCCGTAGGAATGTCAACCGTATGTACGCGGCATTAGGAGCAAAATCGCTCCTCCGCCCCTAATGCCCCCATGCTCCGGCATATATGCTCTTTTTTGAACTGTAGTGGTGAAATCACCTCCTACAGCATTGGAGTCGCGGCTTTATATATCGTGGGAGCAAACGCTGTTGCTGTCACGCTAAATAAATCCGCACTGCAACTGAATGGCGTACCTGCTAAGCAAATGATGGTTAACATTAAAACAAAGTAACATTCCAGTATAACAGTAAGATCATACCATACCTGCAAAGCAAATACCTATAAAAAAACATAGTAAAAAATAAAACATTTTTTAACGCAACCTGTGCCTAAAATATATATATATGCCAAAGCATGGGGGCATCCTCCCGCAAAAAAGTTATGCCGCGTACGGTCGGACTTTTCTATGCCGCGTACACACGGTCGGACTTTTCTATGCCGTGTACACATGGTCAGACTTTTCCACGGGAAAGCCTCCGTAGGAATGTCAACCGTATGTACGCGGCATTAGGAGCAAAATCGCTCCTCCGCCCCTGCTGCCCGCATGCTTCGGCATATATGCTCTTTTTTTTAACTGTGGTGGTGAAATCACCTCCTACAGCACTGGAGTCGCGGCTTTATATATCGTGGGAGCAAACGCTGTTGCTGTCAAGATAAATAAGTCCGCGCAACAGCTGAATGGCGTACCTGAAAACAGTAAAATAAATTACATACCTGAAAAGCAAGCATGAAAAAACATAACAACAATAAAACTTTGCAGAATAGAATACAGTAAAAAAGAGCAGAACAATAGAGAGAGAATAGAGAGGGAGAGAACAATAAAACGACAACTATTTTTGGTTTTTTTATTTTATATTTTTTTGTGTGTTTTTATTTTTTACTTTTTTTTTTTTTTTTTTTAACACTTTTTTTTGTAACTGTGAACTGTAACTTCAACTTTTCGGTTCCAGGTTTGGGTCTCTCAAAATGCGATGGCATCTTGGGAGACCCTGTGTGAGTGTGCCTAGCCTGTGAAATGTTTCACCCTACACTAATAATTAACGTGTGTGTGGAAGCGTTCAAAACATTCACCAATACAAAGACCAGGATTGCCAGGACATTTGGGACAAAAATAACGGGTGTCACGCCTAAATCCGCGCTTGGTACAGACACGACATTTTCTTTGGGGGGCTCGTTGGGTAGGGGTACTCGGGAGGACATAAGAAAAATGCCTCTCATGCAGTCGGCTTACTGCATTTGGTAGGAGATGGTGAGGTACAATACCGCCTGGATACAGGAGTTCTGTGATGATATCCCTCTGGAATTGAAGGAAGGATTCATTCCGTCCTGAAGCTCTGTATACGACATGAGCATTCAGTAGAGCCAATTGAAATAAATGTAGAGACACTTTTTTGTACCAGCGTCTCGTCTTACGGGCAATATGATACGGCGCCATCAACTGGTCGTTGAGGTCCACCCCTCCCATATTAAGGTTATATTCGTGGACACAGAGGGGTTTCTCCACAACACCAGTCGCCGTACGAATTTGGACTGTCGTGTCTGCGTGAAGGGTGGTAAGAACGAAAACATTCCTATTGTCCCGCCACTTCACAGCGAGCAAATTTTTACATCTGCAGCAGGCTCTCGCCCCCGGCCTAACACGGGCATCTACAAGCCGCTGGGGGAAGCCCCGGCGATTAGGTCGCACGGTGCCACATGCTCCAATCTGTTGATCAAATAAGTGGCTAAAAAGTGGCACGCTGCTGTAAAAATTGTCCACATACAAATGGTACCCCTTTCCGAATAAGGGTGACACCAAGTCCCAAACAATCTTGCCAGCGCTCCCCATGTAATCTGGGCATCCTTCCGGCTCTACCTGACTATCTTTTCCCTCGTAAACCCTAAAGCTCCATGTGTAGCCTGTGGCCCTGTCACAGAGCTTATAGAGCTTGACCCCGTATCTGGCACGCTTGCTGGGAAGGTACTGTTTGAAAGACAAGCGGCCAGCAAATTTAATCAGGGACTCATCAACGCATACAACCTGCTGGGGATTAAACAAGGCTGCAAAACGTTCGTTGAAATGGTTTACGAGGGGCCGAATTTTGTAGAGCCGGTCAAATTCAGGGTCTCCACGTGGACGACAAAGTGCATTGTCACTGAAATGCAGGAACCGCAGGATCGCCTCGTATCGTCTCCTGGCCATGTGAGCAGAGAAAATGTACATATGGTCAATGGGATGTGTGGACCAATACATCCGCAATGACGGAAATTTGTGTATGCCCATGTTGAGGGTAAGGCCCAGAAAGGTCTTAAATTCGGAAACCTCGAGAGGTTTCCATTCTTTGGCAAGGCGAGACTGGGGGTTAGCGGCGATGTAAGTACCAGCATATAAATTGGTCTGGTCCACAATAGATCTATAGAGATCTTCCGTGAAATACAGCGAATAAAAATCAAGTGACATAAAGTTCGCTGTATCCACCTGAATACCGGGTTGGCCAGTGAATGGGGGAAGTACAGGTGCTGTAGAAGTGGTGGGGACCCAATCAGGATAGGCAAATTCTACAGGAAGGGCACTATGGGCACGACGGGCCTGTCTCTGTCTTTTTCTTGGTGGCAGCGGGACACTACTTGTGCTTGCCACATCGCCAGCTTCAACTGCACTTATGGGACTCGCCACGTCACCAAGTGTTACTGCAGTGCTGGATAAACGACCAGGGTGTACTAGGCCGCTGGTGCTTGCCAATTCACCAGAAGGAATAGCGGCGCTAGTACTGGATCTCTGCTCCATACGAGGGTCCTGCGGTTCTTGCTGCTCAACAACATCAGAATGGGATCGGGTACGCCTGGCCTTAGCAGGGACCTCAACTTCGTCGTGCGAGCTATCTGACATGGAGCCGCTGTCGTAAATGGGTTCATATTCTGAGCCAGAATCTGTCAGATGCGTGACCTCCTCCTCTTCACTATCTGACATGCACATGAACTCAAAGGCCTGCTTATCATTGTACCTTCGGTTTGCCATTTTGGACTCTAAATTTAGTGGTACAATGGTAAGGATTCACAGGTAAAAAAAGCACCTGACTATAGAAAAGCAAATGTAGAAAACGCTTCAAAAAAAACTGTAAGCGATCGCAGGGATCAGGCCTGTCTCTGCGAACGCTGCAGTTATGTGTCTTGTGTTTTGTAAGTGACAGTGATCGATCGATACTGCACTTGGGTGGGTTGGGCTGGGCAGAGGGGGAAAACGCAGGTGCTAGCGGGTATCTGGGCTGATTCCGCTAACAATGCGTTTTTGGGTACCCTAAACTGCTGGGTACGCTAGTATAGATCTGATCAGATCAGGTATCGATCCGTTCAGATCCTATACCACTAAGGGGGGTGTATGCTTAGCGAGTGGGTGTAAGCGGTACTGGCTCTAACCTAACGCTGCCTGGGGTGACGCAGACCCTGACTGGCGCTAAAATTAAATTTATATCACCCGCCGGGTGATCAGGGGGTTAAACCTATTGGGTTATATACGGCGGGTGCTCTGATGCTATAAACAGCAAACTAACCAACCAGCGTCAACCGTAACACTTATACGGTGATCACTGGTGAAAGGGTTAACTAGGGGGCAATCAGGGGGTTAAAACCTTTATTCGGTAATATATGGGGGTACCTAACGCTTTCTAAAAACCTGGTGGCGAACCTAAAATAACTAAATAACTAACTGGCTAACCACGTCACCAGTGACACTTATACAGTGATCAGTGGTGAAAGGGTTAACTCTAGGGGCAATCAGGGGTTAAAACCTTTATTTATGGGGGTACCTAACGCTATATAAACCTGGCGGCGAACCTCAAAAAAAACTAACTGCCTAGCGGCAACAGTGACACTAATACAGCGATCAGAAACCGATCGCTTAGTGACACTGGCAATAGGGGTGAAAGGGTTAACTCTAGGGGCAATCAGGGGTTAAAACCTTTATTTATGGGGGTACCTAACGCTATATAAACCTGGCGGCGAACCTCAAAAAAAACTAACTGCCTAGCGGCAACAGTGACACTAATACAGCGATCAGAAACCGATCGCTTAGTGACACTGGCAATAGGGGTGAAAGGGTTAACTCTAGGGGCAATCAGGGGTTAAAACCTTTATTTATGGGGGTACCTAACGCTATATAAACCTGGCGGCGAACCTCAAAAAAAACTAACTGCCTAGCGGCAACAGTGACACTAATGCAGCGATCAGAAACCGATCGCTTAGTGACACTGGCAATAGGGGTGAAAGGGTTAACTTTAGGGGCAATCAGGGGTTAAACCTTTATTGGGGGGGGGGTAGGGGGCTACCCTGGACCTAAAGGGGCCTAAACCTAACTGCCCTGACACTTTTTTCTGTCACACTGACACTAAAAGCAGTGATCAGAAAATAAATGATCACTGCAATCAGTGACACTGTGACAGGGGGTGATCTGGGGGTGCTGGGGGGGTGATCGGGGGGGGTTATGTGCCTATGTGTGCTGTGTCAGTGTGCTGTTGGTGCAACTCACAGTACTGACGTCTTCTCTCCTCTGGAATCAAACGAAAAGACCGCCAGAGGGGAGAAAACGTCACTTCCTCCCTGCCTGTGTTTACAGTTACACAGGCAGGGAGGGCTCTGCTGCATTCTCATTCGCTGAGGGAGATCGAGAGGGGACGGCTGGAAACCAATAGCCGCCCCCTCCTCCCGGACCTCCCGTACACCGTTCCCGGCCGCCGCATGTACCGGAGGGGGTCCCGATCGGACCCCCGAACCGAGGTAAGGCGGGGACGTACCTATACGCCCATGTGCCTGTACGTGCCATATTGTGGACGTATATGTACATGCGGTGGTCGGGAACTGGTTAAGACACAGTGTTGGCTCAAAAATATTATGAGGCAGTATTGATAACACGGGTGGTGGAATGGACGAAACCCATGAACGAGAAAAGATGGGTCAACATAGAACACACAATGACAAATACACAATTAGGAAGGGATATATAGACACCCCTACAATATAGTACACTGGGTGACAATACACACACACTGACACAGACAGAACTGAAAGTATGGGACCAGGTACATAAGAAAAACAAATGGAAATATAACTCACCACTGATAGCACTAAAGGAAAATAATTATTTTGCAAAAGGGAAAAATTCAATGGGAGGGAACTGGTTAAAAAAAGAAAACGCACAACTACGGGATATAATACATGGGGGGGGGGGGGAATATGCACTATACAAAAGTTAAAAACAAAAAAAGGATTTGATGGATATAAATGAATGGAGGTACTTCCAGCTCAGGCACTTCATAGCCGCACTCCCCCACCCGATAAGAGAAGGGGATGATTTAACACCAATGGAGCGCCTATCTATTACGGAAAAATCTTGCAGGAATATATCCCGAATATTTAAAATTTTGATGGAAGTAGAAAAGTTGGAAGTCCGGCATTCATAAAAAACTGGGAGAAGGAATTGGGAAAATGAGGAATGTGAAGTGAGCAAAATCTTGAAACTTGTACATGAATCATCAGTAAATAATAGGATGATAGAAATGAATTATAAATGTATAACTAGATTGTATAGAACCCCAGATATCATAGGGAAGTACCAAATAGGACAAATAATGGAGTGTTGGCGGAGGTGTGGACAGGTGGGAACTATGGCCCATATATGGTGGGGAGGAAGTAGGAATCTTTCCTTATTCGGATCATCCTAGGAAGACCATTTCATATCAAGAGCTTTCTATTTATTATGTTTTTTTTTAGGGACTGGTTGTTACATCAATCATGAAATGGTCTTCCTAGGATGATCCGAATAAGGATTTCCATCCACTTGATTGACTCATTTGATGTGTTTTTACTTTTAATCTGACAAGTTGAGGTAAGTGGTGTTGCGCTCCCCCTCTGCTGAAATATCTTAAAATCAGGAACTGTTATATTGTTAATATTGATTGTCCTCTTTATTATTTATATATATATTTTTCTTGGATATCTCCATTGTAATTTCTTATCAAAAAAATGTTTTTTGTTAATTCATATAAAATCGATATGATTGTATTCATTATTGCTTTTGTAGTGACCATTTGCTGTATATTGATTCCTTCTTTTGATCCATTACAGTTCAGTTCTAAAATCACTCCTGAAGAAGCTCTCACGAGCGAAACATGTTGAGAGAACTGCAACAAGTTGTTATATGGAACTGAAGTTTCTATGTTATACACTTCAGCTGGTCTTGTAATTATTTATATATATATTTCTGTACTATAAAATTTATTAAAAATCTTTTCTATTTTTCTAAAACCATTGTGTCTCGCACAATTTATCTGCACCGTATAATAGTCCCAGGGTCCTCAGGTACCCAATTCCCCTCTATCTATACACATTACTAATGGGATGAGGTGCTTTTTTAATCTGAGGATCTGTCTGTCCATATAAATATTCCATCGATTTAACAGTTTCAAAAAACACTGTACATTCCCAGCATTTGCCGGAAATGTAACCGTCACATTTGCTTGTGCTCTCGACCAAACCGTCAGACCATCGGCTGGTGTCATAACTGATTACATGTGCAGCATTGTGGCAGTTGAAGATTAAACAGAGGCCAAGATGGCAGCTTCCTTGGCTGAAAACGATAGGATGGTTTACTTCCACTTTAAGAACAGAATTTTACACTATACTGTCAACTGACTCATTGAATAATGTCGCAGATTGAGGACACAGCGAATAAACAAATCATCTGAGCACGCTGCCCTTGGAATGATTTAATCCTTGGAGCACTATTTTTAAAATCACATCTTGAAGAAATAACTGCCAGCCACATTAGACACCTCCCATGTAAAGCCATAGATTACCTACTTGAAGAATGGAAAGTTTTGTTGTAAACCTGGCCTTTTACATCATCAGGCCTGGCAACAGACCTCGGGCTAACCACAGCTTGCTTCCTGCTACCCTTCTATCAACAGCAGGTACTGTTGGGAGGCCAGGGATTTTTTTTTATACACAGGACCTGTCCCATTACTACTAACAATGCTCTTTTTGTTTTTTAAGCCGCTTCTGTGTGTTTTACTGTTATCTCAGGGCACTGGCCATATCTGGTGTTTTCTCGTGGGCTTGTGTCTTTTTCTACATACATATAATCTATGGCTTCTCTGCTAGAGAGCTAACAATGCCACCCTGTTCTGAAAGTATGCTAAGATTTTCTAAACTAAACATTAGCGCAGATGGAAATTCCCTGCACGGCAAGGGCTGTAATGTCCGCAGCTTATTACAGCTATGTGTTCAGTAGGAAGGAATTGCATATTTAGGTCCTCGTGGAATACTGGCTAAGCGGACTCCTCCAAGGAAGAGGGAATTCTGAGTCAGCAGTGCAATTAATATGCTGCAAAGGGAACAGGTTACATGCTAACATAAGCATACCAAGACAGCCACCCACAATACATTACATGGACAAATATATCCACATGTCTAATGAACCGGTATTATCTTTTTAGAGGAAAGTGACAGTTACACCCCCATGCTCATGAGTAGAAGAACAAGCCCACTTTATATACTGCGTGAATGGAACGTAATGCTAACAAGGCAAAAGAGGATTCCTTTTCATTTTTCGGAAAATCATTTCAAGCACACCAAGGGCAATATATTTAATTAAAAAGAAATGAATATCCACAGCCAGCTTACTCTTGTAGAGTTTCCACTCCCTTTTCCTTGAACTGAAGTTCTTGTTTCATCAGAGTTAGCTCTCGTTTTAACCTAGAAAGCTGAAAATAAAACACTATTGTACATTAACCACATTTAAAATAATTATTACAAAATTAAGTTTTACTACAAAAAGCTTAGCGGTCATATGTGAAAATTACTTGTTGGGATCTCATTTGCTATATATTACTGGATAAATAAAACAAAAGTTATTTACATGTTGTACCTCCCATCAGAAATCCAAGAGCTTTTACCCGCATTTACCCTCGGTTCACACTATGGACTGCATGTGAATCGCACAGGAACAGCACCACATTCCCGATCTATTCACATGCAATCTGCACCGCATCACACCAAAAGTCGTGCATGCACCAGTTTTGGAATCACACTGCAACCAGATCGCATGCTACATTTGTACCATGCAATCTAGTCCACCACTGCATTTGCAACCTGCGTTTGGGATGCCGTTTAGCTTACACTGCAGGGGGAGTGAAATTTGAGAAACGCACATAGATTGCGGGGTTTACTGCGCTGCATTGGTGTCAACCTAGGCTTGAGCACCGCCCCCCCCCCCAGCTGACTTACCTCACCCCTCGAAAGTCCCGTGCGCGTCCTCGTCATCCTGTTCAGTTCCCAGCCTGGCCGTTGATTGGCTAGGTTGGACGGATTGATAGCAGCGCAGCCATTGGCTGGCGCTGCTGTCAATCACATCCAATGACGCGGCGCGCCGGGGGCGGGGTCGAGTGATACAGTTGGCGGCTATGGCCGCCTCTGAATCACAGATCTTTCCACCATGCTCGCTTGCATGAAGGTAGAAAGCTCTTGCGAGGAAGAGCCGAGACAGCCGCCGAGGGACCCCAGAAGACCGGGTTCGGGGACACCCTGTGCAAAACGAGCTGCACAGTGGAGGTAAGTATAAAATGTTTGTTATTTTCCCCCAAAAAAAAAATACTTTAGTGTTCCTTTAATGTACACTACTGAAGTCACTCCGACTTCAGGAAAGGTTCCTGTACTACTTCAAGGCCACTTCTAGGCGACTTTTACCCATAGATTTCAATAGAAGTCGCCTCCAAGTCGGATCTCCATCTTAACTGAAGCAACTTTCCAGGAAGAGAAACTTGTTTTCTCAGGCAAACCACTCCCACGGAGCCGATTGTTGTTTGATTGGCCACAGCCAAAGTCGCCTGTCCTGGAGGAAACTTAAAGTTGCCTTGTAAGTCGCGCTGAAGTTGCGCTGGCGTTGCACTGAAGTCACCTTGCAAAGTCGCGCACAAAGTCGTGTTGCCCCTGTGTGAACCAGCTCTAAAAAGAAGCAAAATAGTTTTTAAACAAATACAGGGATGCACAGTATTGTTTATTTAAAAGCTGAACTCTAGGCAGATTTAAAAGACACATTAATGCAATTCTGCATTTATTGCTTTATCATTAAAGATCTGCCGATAGCAGGAGATGGGAGTGTGTCAGAGAGAGGAGCTCAACACTGTGCAGCTTCTACTTTCACTGTCCAGTCATGGGCTGAAATGGAGGCCATGACAACCTGGGCTCACAGGAAGTGGATTGAATGATGCTAGCTATCATTCAACCCGAAAGAATAAAGACATTATGTGGCAGAAAAATAAATTTTTTAACTTACCAGTTAAATAAATTTCCTGCAGTACATTACAAGACACAGGTTTCTTTAAAACATTACAACTGGGTTATATGCAGCTACCTTCGGGTGGCTGGACCTATAACTCTACCACCCCCAGAGAGCCTCAATTTTGTAACAAGCAAAATGGAGATCAAAAGAACAGAGAAGGGGGAGGTCTGGCGTCTTGTACTGTACTCCAGGAAACTGTTTTACTAGTAAGTCAAAAGTCCTATTTTCCAAATTGTACAATAAAGGGCACAAGCTTATTTAGATCAATATGAAGGGGAAGTTCGAAAGTAAACCAATAAAGAGGCCAGTAACACAGCAAACAATGTCAACAAGCCTACATATAAACAAATCAAGAAGTTAAGAAAGCATGGCAGACTCAAGTTTGTAGCAGTTTGTAGCACATTACACTGCCGAAACTGCCATCGGAGGAGGCTTACAGTAGAACTATAGGCAAAACTTTTTTAATTTATTTTTTGCATAGAGTAAGGGAGGGTTATAACCCCTGTTCGTATTGGGGGTTATTAGGGAGATTTACCTTCACTTCCTGTCCCATAGCCAAAACAGGACATGAGAAGAAATGCTAGCAAATTCAGGAAATCCCTTGGGCGTGTTCCCACCAAAACTTGTGCCCCCATTGGAAGATTTCATCTCTATTACTTTTCTGGGGACAATCCAAAATTTGGGATTTTCTTTAACTTTCACTTTTGATAACAAGAAACAAGACAAATAGAGAGGATTTGTCTCCCTATCGGGGACACCAACAAAACCTGTCAGGTGTTCTAATCCCCCTCCACTATATCCCAAACTATTGCAGAGAGATCACATCACAGAGACAAGTGCAATGTTTTGGAGTCGCGAAAGGACCCCCTCATCATCACATGCCTGACGAAGGGGTCCTGTGCGACTCCGAAATGTTGCACTTGTCCCTGTGATCTGATCTCTCTGCAATAAAAACCTTTGGACGGTGATTGTAGATCCTTGGTGTGCTGGCGAATATGTATACTTGCTTGATGTTTCCAGGATCCAGCTGGTAATCGTTACAGCACCCACTATTGATGAGCCTTGTTTTCCAGAATGTGTGCGATAGGAATATAGACAAGAGACTGTCCCTAAAGCCATTTTATTCTGATGCCGAGGAAGGCTCCCCGCCATCAGAATACAATAGCACAACGGAGAGGATCCAGAATTGGATCTTTTTTTTTTTCAAATTGTATCTCTGTGCCTGTGCTACGTATAAAATCCACCGAACTGTACCGATATAATTTCTGCTCTGGGCGCTCAACTGATTCCTCTCCTCTCTTTTGTCTCGGCTCACAGCTGCAGTGGGCAGGACCGAGCACTCCCCCTGATGTCAGCCAGGGAGGAGGGGGAAAGAAGAGACAGAGAGCAATCAGCTGAGTGGCAGGAGCCGTGCTCATACAAGGTACAGATCGGCAGATTTTTTAGATTACACAGGCACAGGGACACATGTTATTAGGGTACAGAGGTGTTAAGCACATTTGATAGCAGATACGAGAGGAGTGGAAGCATGGGGGCGGCAGGGGGCTGAGGACAGAGGAGACAGACACAAAAGAGCTGTTGAGGGGTAAGCTGCGGTTGATGTAGCCAGGCAGGATCAGTCAGGTCTTTTAGGGTATACAGGGGGTCAAATGACACAGCACAGTGTATATAACATGCTTTAAGGGAACAGGATCTGTTTTTTTGTTTTTTTTTGGGGGGGGTTAAAGGGTTTGTGAACCCATTTGGAAAGTCTATGCCAGCCCCTTTATTAGAGGCTGGCATAGCACACTGTGTCAATATTTTTTTAAATGAATGTTGTAAATACCGATATTTAGCTGTCTTCACGCCAATCACATGACTCGCAGGCACTTTCCTGCTCCGACGAATGGCTTCTGAGGGAGGGGCCGTGGAGACCACGTGACCGATCCTCTCCTCCGCAGAATCCCCTCTCATAGCTGTAAAGCGTCCATGAGTCATGTGACCGGCCTGAAGACATCGGTATTTACAACACTTGTTTTAAAAA
Organism: Rana temporaria; assembly: GCF_905171775.1. Taxonomy (NCBI): domain Eukaryota; kingdom Metazoa; phylum Chordata; class Amphibia; order Anura; family Ranidae; genus Rana; species Rana temporaria. Next base: position 404,012,159 of record NC_053490.1, read on the forward strand.
ATGCTTAGCACAGTGTACTATGCCAGCCTCTAATAGAGGGGCTAGACGTGACAATTATAGGTTTATTTTTATTTTTTAATAATAGTAGCGGGGGGCAGGGCTGAGCAGAGACAGACAGAGAGGGCGCTGACAAGGAGGGGGTAGAGAGGAGTGCAGAGGGGACAGGAGCTTATCACTGAGGGAGGCACTTTGACCATGGTCAGGACGGAGCTGCCCTGGTTATCGTGGTCTGATTAGAGAGGGTATACAGGAAGTGGTAAGTTTGGAGTGTTTTTTTTACAGTTTAGAGGGGGGCAGATTACATAGCACATGCGCTGTCCCATGTAATTTTCTTTATGGGACCAGGATATAAAAATAAAAAAAATTGGGTTAACAAATGTTTTAAGCCACTATTATAAAAAACCTCCCATCCCCTCTGTAACATAGCAATATGTGTCCCTGTGTTATATAAAAAATATGCCGATCTGTACCTATATCAGAGCATCTTCCGGCACTCACGTGACTCAGTCGGTGAGGAGGGTAAGATTGGAGAGAGAGAACCGAGGAGTCACGTGAGTGCCAGGAGCCTCTCAGATATAGGTACAGATCGGCATATTTTTTATATAACACAGTCACAGGGGCACATATTGTTATGCTACAGAGGGGATGGGAGAGTGACAGAGAGAAACCCTGTATAGGAGAGGATAACGAGGTAGAGAGAGGTCCATCACTTAAGGGCACTTTAAAAAACTGAGACTAGTTGGGAGTGGAAGGGGTTATATAGGGGGATGTTTCTGCAGTATTTTGTTTTTGCCAGTTTCCAAACACCTTTAGTTAGGTAGCTGCATCACAGCCCTGCCAAAAAAAAAGTTGTGTACTACTACTTTAGGAGAGCTAATCTCTAAGTCACGGAAATGCCCCTCTTAGACAACTGGAACAGGTGTCCCCATTGGATGATTTACCCTTACCTCTTGTTGTGGGGACTAATTCAAAATTTCTATTGCCCTTCACCTTCTTCTTTGGCAACAGAGGTCACCAGTACAACTAGAGAGGTAAATCTCTCCAATGGGGACACTGATAGCAATTAAGTTGACAGATATCTAATCCACCCCCACTTCACCCAAAACAGAAATAAAGATTTTATCGAGAGATGCAGTACATATTAATGCTAATATCTTGCAGCAATAGCATGGATTTGACAAAGTCTGAATCATCAGCAGTGGAATTCTTACCCTGTCTCGACGACTTGCTATTTCAGCCTTAATTTGATAAGGATCATATTTTGTGTTTGTAGAGAATCCCGAAAAAGCTAAAAGAAAAATAGAAGTACAATATGAACACACATAAATATACAAAATATCGAATGCATTACATTAAAGAAAAGAAAGCCAAGCTCATGCAAGATTCAGTAGCCAATCAGTACAAATTAGGAGTTGGCAGTTTAGATCTCCCAAAATCTTACTATTTAGGCTGCAAGCTTGTTCCTTCACATTGTGGTTAACCAGGTTCAAAGCCCGGGTGCCCGTTCCTGCTCAGTCTAAACACTCAGCTTCAAACGTCAAGGAACTTGACTGGCCTTCACAGGGTCCTGACCTCATCCCTTTGGGATGAATTAGAGTGGAGACTGCAAGCCAGGCTTCTCGTTCACATCAGTGCCTGACCTCACAAATGCACTTCTGGAAGAATGGTCAAACATTCCCAAAGAAAAACTCCTAAACCTTGTGGACAGCCTTCCCAGAAGAGTTGAAGCTGTTATAGCTGCAAAGGGTGGGCCACTCAATATTGAATCCTTCAGACTAAGACTGGGATGCCATTAAAGTTCATGTATGTGTAAAGGCAGGCGTCCCAATACTTTTTGTAATATAATGTACATAATTAAACATAAATATAGCAAACACAGGTAATACTCCATACAGAAAAGAGGTATTAAGTTGTGTACTGTACAGGGATATCATTAAAGGTCCCAATGTGTTTTGCAGCCCATTGCTTCTTTAGGAGACCCAATAATGTAATACAGTAATACTTGGACTTGCACTGCACATTAAACAGGGATGCATTCCCAAAAGGCTGTAGTAATAGATAGGATAAATAATGTGGATGTTAAGGGAGCCCACCCAAAGATGCCACCCAAACCTGCTATAAATATAGAGATCACCACTTCAGCTCCCCAAAGTATAAATGTTGAAAGTAGTCGTCATCGCCATCAGACGACAAGACAAAATACAAGAAAGGGGTGCACTCCAAAAATTAAGCCGACAGCCCACTGCTCAAAAAGAACATGAAGCAATCCTGCATGTGGTCACATCATTTCAGCCGTGTTGACATTAGCAGAAAGTGTCTCAGACAATAATTGACAACAAGACCATATGCGATTTAAATCTCTACCGGTTCAGCAGGAACCAGCCGAGATTCTAACCATGTATGGGCAGGCTGAATGTACCTATGTGGACTTAATAATCAACTGGGGTACAACCAGCCTGCCCAATTTTACATGCAATTATTACTAGCGGCTGTTATAGCCACTAGTAATAATCACTGTGTTCTCCCGACGGGGATGGCTTCCCCCGCCGGGAGAACACAATGGCTCCATGGGAGGGATTCCCATCAGCACTGTCTGTGTTGATGGGGAAATCGTGGTTACAGTAATAAAATTTGCTCAGTCTATGGTTGGCCTAATGCCACGTACTCACGATCGCATTTTCCATCGGGAAAACCTTGGATGGTGTTTCCAACGGAATTACGCTCAAGCTTGGCTTGCATACACATAGTCACACAAAAGTTCTCTGAACTTTCGTCCATCAAGAACTCAGTGACGTACAACACTACAACGAGCCGAGAAAATTAAATTAAATGCTTCCGAGCATGTGTCGAATTGTTTCCGAGCATGCGTTGGAATTTTGCGCATCGCAATTGCTACAGACGATTGGATTTTCCGATAGGAATTTTTTCCGTCGGAAAATTTGAGAACCAGCTCTCAATCTTTTTTTTGACAGCTCTCAATCTTTTTTCTGACAGCAAAAGTCCGATGGAGCATACGCACGGTCGGAATTTCCACTCAAAGGCTCACATCAGACTTTTGCTGTCAGAATTTCCAATCGTGTGTATGGGGCATAAGTGTAGCTCCCGTTCCTGCTTTGTCATTCCCAGTGGAAAGAAGGCATCATACAAAACACAAAGCAATGTTGGCAAACATCTGGAAATTTATGAACAGTATATAGCTGTCTATAAAGTCCCTATATATACAATTGTGCAGAGGAATTCTGCCTTTACTATGACTTTACTAATCTGCATACTTCGGTGTTAGTGACTCAGAAAATACTTAAGTATGTGGGTCAAAATAACAGCTAGAAAATTGCAGAAGGAGATCAGTAATGGTAGTACTAACCCCCACATTTTCTTCATGCCAGAACTGAAAAATGAAGTCTGGACAGGAGTACAGGTGGCTACCTCCTTCATTTTTCAGTTTGTCATTCAGTCATTGCAATGGTCCAGCCCAGTCCCCTTTGCCAGTGATTGGGAACCCCTGCTTGTGATGAAGGAAAGGAAATTCCAAACACACACACACTGAAGACTCCTTGCTGTATCTCTCATACAAAGAAAGTCTAATATAAGAAAATGGGGCTGATTTACCAAGCCTTTACTCCATGACTCATGGAGTAAAAGCAGGAGTAGCAGCCGTTTGGCCATTTACTAAAGAAATACGCTGCTAGTGCAGTGTATTTCCCTAGTTACTAATGTGCTCCGTGCGCCCAGGAGAGGGTGCATTGTGCACCAGTACAGACCTGGCGCACGGCACATTAAACTGTAAATTGCGGGGGTTTGGGCGGGAGTTTATTAGGGGGGGAGGTGGGGGGATGCAGGGGAAGTGAAGTGACATGTGTTTTAAAGTGTTTGGCGGGCCGAATTGAAAGGGAAAGTGTTTTTTGAAAACAGATCCCCGTACGCTTGCACAGTGCGCCTGAACCTCGGGAGGTTCATTTGCATACTGGGCATGCGCAGAGAGAAAAGTCAGGGATTCCCGTGCGCCTTGTCAGTACGCCGTGAAAATCTTGGTAAATACCAAGCGGCGTACCCGTGAATGCGCTGCGTGACGCGGCGCACGGGAATCTCCGAGCTGTTTTCAGCCCTGAAGGGGAACTCGGCGCCAAATTTCAAACTTGAAATCGGCGCGGGTCCCCCTTCAGGGCTACATTAGGCTCTTAGGCTTGGTCCGGAACGTGAGGGGTTAAACCCGCGCCGATTCGGTGCGGGGGTCCCCCCCAGATCCAAACCAAGCCCTCATCCCAAGCATGCAGTCTGGCCCGGACAGGAATGGGGGCGGGGACGAGCGAGCGCCCCCCCCCCTCCTGAGCCGTACCAGACCGCATGCCCTCAACATGGGGGAGTGTGTGCTGTGGGGGAGGGGGGCACTGCCCCCCCACCCCACAGCACTCTTGCCCCCATGTCGATAGGGACAAGAGCCTCTTCCCGACAACCCTTGCCATTGGTTGTCGGGGTATGCGGGCGGGGCTAATCGGAATCTGCGAGCTCCCTTTAATAAGGGGGCCCCCAGATGCCGGACCCCCACCCTATGTGAATGAGTATGGGGTACATCGTACCTCTACCCATTCACATGGGGGAAATGTAAAGTAAAATAAAACACCACACACAATAAAATATTTTATTAATCAGCTCCGGAGCCCCCCCTTTCTTCTTTAGCTCTCTTAGAAGGGGGGGTTTCTTCTCTCCCGATCTTCTGCCGGGACCCTGGGCTTCGGTGATTTCTGCCGGGGGAGGGCGCCATTCCCTCGGTCCTCTCCGGAGCCTTCCGCCGGATGCCCCCACCCCATTTAAGCTCTTTTTCATTAGGGAGGGGCATCCGGACTTCGGGGTCTTCTGCCGGGGGATGGCGCCTATCCCCCGGTCTTTCCGGTGCCTTCCGCCAGGGTTCCGGTCTTCCTGGTCTTCTGCCGGGGGTGCGCCAACTCCCCGGTCTTTTCTCTGCTCCCTCTTCTGCCTGGCTCCCCCGCGGAGCCAGGGCTTTCTTTCGTCTTCTTTCTTCTCTCTTCCTTCTTCTGCCTGTCTCCTCCGGGAGCACAGGGCTTGTCTGCGCTGTCCTCTCCCTTCTCTTCCATTGGATGTTGACACGACGAGGTTCCGCGCTGACATGCCGTGTCAGCGGCGGGCATGGACTTATATAGGGTAATGCCACCATGTGACCTCAACCCATGTGACATCACATTCCCTGGGCATGATGGGAATGTGATGTCACATGGGTTGAGGTCACATGGTGGCATTGCCCTATATAAGTCCATGCCCACTGCTCAGACGGCATTCCAGCGCCGGACCTCGTCGTGTCAACATCGAATGGAAGAGAAGGGAGAAGACAGCGGAGACAAGCCCTGTGCTCCGCGGAGGAGACAGGCAGAAGCGGAAGGCATCGCAGAAGCCCGGAGAGTGGCGCCCTCCGGCGGAAGACACCGTACAAGCCCGGGACCCTCCCCCAAAGGCAGGAGCCTCCCTGGTGAAGGGGGTCCCAGTGAATTACGTCGCTGAAGACGGGGGTGGGGTGCCAGTGCACCCCCCCCCCGCAGAAACCGTCGTGGAAGCCCGGGACCCTCCCCCAAAGGCAGGAGCCTCCCTGGTGAAGGGGGTCCCGGTGAATTACGTCGCTGAAGACGGGGGTGGGGTGCCAGTGCACCCCCCCCCGCAGAAACCGTCGTGGAAGCCCGGGACCCTCCCCCAAAGGCAGGAGCCTCCCTGGTGAAGGGGGTCCCGGTGAATTACGTCGCTGAAGACGGGGGTGGGGTGCCAGTGCACCCCCCCCCGCAGAAACCGTCGTGGAAGCCCGGGACCCTCCCCCAAAGGCAGGAGCCTCCCTGGTGAAGGGGGTCCCGGTGAATTACGTCGCTGAAGACGGGGGTGGGGTGCCAGTGCACCCCCCCCCGCAGAAACCGTCGTAGTAGCCCGGGACCCTCCCCCAAAGGCAGGAGCCTCACTGGTGAAGGGGGTTCCGGCAGAAGATGGCGAAGCCCGGGGCCTAATGGGGTGGTGGTGGGGGGCCCCGGCAGAAGACCCCCGGCTGACTAATAAATTAATTTATTCATGTGTGGTGTATTATTTTTTTCCATTTTTTTCCCCAGGTGAATGGGTAGGGGTACAATGTACCCCCATACTCATTCACATAGGGTGGGGGGCCGGAATCTGGGGACCCCTTTATTAAAGGGGTCTCTCAGATTCTGATAAGCCCTCCGCCCGCATACCCCGACAACCAACGGCCAGGGTTGTCGGGAAGAGGCTCTTGTCCCTATCGACATGGGGACAAGAGTGCTTTGGGTTGGGGGGGCAGTGCCCCCCTCCCCCACAGCACACACTCCCCCATGTTGAGGGCATGTGGTCTGGTATGGCTCAGGAGGGAGGGGGGCGCTCGCTCGTCCCCACCCCCATTCCTGTCTGACCAGACTGCGTGCCTGGGATAATGGCTTGGTTTGGATCTTGGGGGGGACCCCACGCTATATTTTTTGCGCGGGTTTAACCCCTTATGTTCCAGACCAAGCCTAAGAGCCTGGTATGCACCTGGAGGGAACCCACCTTATTTTTTTTTCGGGGGTCTGGAGTTCCCCTTCATGAACAGCGATCTGTCATTTTCACATGTCAGTCCCCCCCCCCCTACAGTTAGAACACACCCAGGGAACATATTTAACCCCTCCCTCGCACCTAGTGTTAACCCCTTCCCTGCCAGTGGCATTTTTTGAGTAAGCAATGCATTTTTTACAGCACTGATCGCTAGAAAAATGCCAATGGTTCCAAAAAAGTGTTCGATGTGTCCGCCATAATGTCGCAGTACCGATAAAAATCGCTGATCGCCCCAATAACTAGTTAAAACAACAAAAAAAAAAAATTTGTAGACGCTATAACTTTTGCAAAAACCAAACACTAAACGCTATTTGCGATTTTTTGGAACCAAAAAGATGTAGAATACGTATCGGCCTAAACTGAGGGGTTTTTTAGTTTTTTCAATATATATTTTTGGGGATATTTATTATAGCAAAAAGTAAAAATAATTTTTACATATGTGGGCGGGACTTACGCAAGTCCCGCCCACATATATAAACATCGTTCAAACCACACATGTGAGGTATTGACGCGTGCGTTAGAGCGAGAGCAATACTTTTACCACTAGACCTTCTTTGTAACTATAAACTGGTAACCTGGAAAAAAAAGAAAAAGGTCGCCTATGGGGATATTCACGGAATTCATTTTGGCCCCATTGCAGGAGTGTTTCCAATAGTAAAGCGTGACATGTAAGGTATCTATTTACTCAGTGTAACATCATCTTTCACATTATCCCCAAAAATTGGGCTCACTTTTGTGTTTTGTTAATTTTTAACCACTTGAGCCCGGACCATATTTCTGGTCAATGACCGGGCAAGTTTTTGTGATTCGGCACGGCGTCGCTTTAACTGACAATTGCGCAGTCGTGCGACGTGGCTCCCAAACAAAATTGGCAACCTTTTTTTTCACACAAATAGATTATTAAATGTGCGTGTTTACTTCTGTTTTTAACACCTCCCCTTCAGGCTGGAAAGCATCAGATCAGGGGAAACAAAAAAAAAAAAGCTCTCATTCCATTGCAGCTTGGTTCCTACATGTGTGATGAACTGAGCATGCTCAAACACTTAGAAAAAAAATATCCTTTCTTTTTAAAAGGTGAAAAACACTCATTGGATGCTCATAGAGCGTGGTTTGGATTAATTGCAGGTGTGCCCAATTACAAGCTCACCCAAACTAGAGACTGCAATTTGTTCATGTGATTCCAATTGCTTCATTACTAGCACTGTTATAAAAAGCTTGGATCGATCAGTCCTCAGCTGCCCTCAGAAGGGGCAGGCTGGCAGAAATGCTGTTGCTAAACACAAATGTGGTTTGTTGCATGGGTTTTGTTTTATTTTGCCAATGGTTTTGGTTTATTTTTAAATGATGTTCACTTTGATGTATTTGTCTATGTGGCCTTATTTTATGAAAAATGTGTAAAGCTATGGTTAATTAGAATTTTGAAATGTATTTTTGTTTGTGTTTGTTTGTTTGTCTTTTTTTGCTTTCCTTGTTTTGTTGACCAATAAAAATTACTTTAAAATTGTTAAGTTTGTCTTTTGTTACTTTTTCATGCTACATATGTTGACAGCTGCAGCTGAACTAGGTTAGGGCCTAACAAATTATGTGTGATTTTTGTCTAAGCTTCTTTCCTGGTGTGTAATCATGAAATGTTTGCCATGTTTATTCTCCCTGACTTTAAAGACAAAAACTGGTAAGTATTTTATTTATTCTGCAGTGGTCCTCTGCCCTCAAGTACCCCCGACAGGACATGTTTTGGGGATTTCTCTTATCAAGAATTGCTGTCCAGACTGTATTTTAAAGCACATGTGCAAGATGAAGGAAAACCTGCAAACATGGCCTGTGGGGGGGGTTTGCTATTGGTGGACAGGCTTGACGTGCTGATTTACAGCACTGTGCTTAAATCTAGCGCAAGGCAATCCTATTCAAATTGTGGGTGTTTGAGGGAAGCCAAGTGAGTGTTAGAACCCCTGCTTTGTGTTTTTTTATTTTTGTGTTGAGCTTTGTGTCCCTTTTCTTAAAATTGGCTTCACTTCCTGTCACACAGCTGAACAGGAAGTGAGGTTAAAACCCTACCAGTGTCATTTCTTGGGGACACCGGTCAATCTAACTAGTGTCCCCATTAAGCAAATTGCACTCCAGCACTGCTGTGTACACCCCAAATCATGGGTCTTCAAACTACGGCCCTCCAGTTGTTCAGGAACTACAATTCCCATCATGCCTAGTCATGTCTGTGAATGTCAGTGCATTACAAGGCCTCATGGGATGTGTAGTTCTACAACAGCTGGAGGGCCGTAGTTTGAGGATCCCTGCCCCAAATGATTATTTAGTTTGGGGTTTAGTAAAGGCAAAGCCACTCTGCAGTACAAGCATAGTTGCTGAAAATCAGAGAGGAAGCACTGATGGTTTTAACATCCAATCCTGTAGAAGCAAAGTTGTTTTGTTTTCTTCCTTGCTTTGCACTTGTAGGAGTGGATTTGCCTTTAGTAAATGGACCCCAAAGTCCAAGATCCCTAATAATTTGGGGTGTACACAGCAAAATGCTAGAGTGCAATTTACATAATGGGAAACTATTTAGATTGATCTCTGTGTCCCCAAGAAAATATATTAGTAAGGTTTTACCCTCACTTCCTGTTTGGCTATGTGACAGGAAGTGAATGAATTAGAAAGGGTGAAGACACCTCACAAATGTTGTCACTATCAGGGGTGCAGACATCCCCAAAAAAATGAGCAGATAATACTTATTTGCAAATTAATAATTTTTTAGTTAACATTGGGTGGGGTGCTCTAACACACACATTCCTACATATTAGCAACGCTCTATCCTGGCCTATTGGCATGGTTATATTTTCTTAGGGCTCTCAATAAAACTCTATGAAATTTGTGCTTAAACTAGAACCAGGGGCGGACTGACAACTCATGGGGCCCCTGGGCAATAGAAGATTATGGGGCCCCTCTGGCTTACAGATGACCACCACGCCAGGAGGTAGTGCAGAGGCGGGCAGCTAAAATCTTGGGATATTCACATTAAAAGCATGTCATTTTCGGACATATCAGGGACAGATCTAAAAAAAACACAGATTTTTACATTCTGTCCCTGGTTTTACTGAGCCTGGCAACCCGGATGGGGCCCCCTAGTGGCATGGGGCCCTCGGGCAGTGCCCGAGTGACTCAATGGTCAGTCCGCCCCTGACAAGAACTATAATCAACAAGTTTTATTTTCTTTCATTTTGGATAGAGTGAGGGAGGGTTATAGGCCCTGTCAGTTTATTTTGTATTATCTGTGTCCAATTGGGGAGATTTGCCTTCACTTCCTGCCCCATAGCCAAACAGGAAGTGAGAGAAAAACTATGCAAATTAACCACTTCCCGCCCAGCCTATGGCCGATTTACGTCCGGGAAGTGGTTACACAATCCTGACAGGACGTCCTGCAGGATTTCATGCCGCACGCGCCTGAGGGGGCACGCAGCGCGGCGATCGGTGATGCGGGGTGTCAGTCTGACACCCTGCATCTCCGATCTCGGTAAAGAGTCTCTCACGGAGACGGAGACTCTTTACCACGTGATCAGCCGTGTCCAATCACGGCTGATCACGATGTAAACAGGAAGAGCCATCGATGGCTCTTCCTCACTCGCGTCTTACAGACGCGAGTATAGGAGAGCCGATCGGCGGCTCTCCTGACAGGGGGCGTTCGCGCTGATTGTTTATCAGCGCAGCCCCCCCTCGGATCACCACACTGGACCACCAGGGATGCCCACCCTGGACCACCAGGGTGTGCAAAAACAAAAAAAATATAGAACAAAAAAACAAAAAGCATTAAAAAATAAGAAAAAAGATGCCAATCAGTGCCCACAAATGGGCACTGACTGGGAAAATCAGTGCCACCCCACAGTGCCCATCCATGCACAGTGCCCACCTGTGCCACCCATAAGTATCCATCAGTGCCACCCATAAGTGCCGCCCATAAGTATCCATCAGTGCCACCCATAAGTGCCACCCATCTGTGCCGCCCATGAGTGCCCATCAGTGCCGCCTATGAGTGCCCATCAGTGCCGCATAGCGCCGCCAATCAATGCCACCTCATCTGTGCCGTCAGTACTACCTCATCGATGTCCATCAGTGCCATCTCATCGGGGCCCATCAGTGCCGCCATATCAGTGCCCGTAATTGAAAGAGAAAAACTTATTTACAAAAAAATTAACCTAAAAAAAGAAAAAGGTTTTTTTGTTTCAAAATTTGCAGTCTTTTTTTAGTTGTTGCGCAAAAAAAAAAACGCAGAGGTGATCAAATAACAACAAAAGAAAGCTCTATTTGTGGGGAAAAAAGGACGCCAATTTTGTTTGGGTACAGTGTTGTATGACCGCGCAATTGCCATTCAAAGTGCGACAGTGTTGAAAGCTGAAAATTGGCTTGGGCGGGAAGGTGCATAAGTGCCTGGTATGGAAGTGGTTAAGGGAATCCAGTGCCCCCCCAGAACTAGTGTGTGGGTCCCCTGAAAATTACTGGGCGGGGTTATACAAAAACAGGGTGTGACCTTGACAGGAAGGGGTGGGTCATTTTTCTATTAGGAGGTGCAGATATGTAGTCAGGCCTAGGGCAGAACCAAACCTTAATATACTACTGCATATTAGGGCTTATTTAGACCGGAACCGATTTACAGCGTGTTTTTATATTGTGGGAGGAAACCCACGCAGGCACAGGGAGAACATGCAAACTCCATGCAGATGCTGTCACGGGCGGGATTCGAACCAACGACTCTTTTGCTGCTAGGTCAAAGTGCTATACACTACACCACTGTGGTGAACGAACATGATTGCAGCTGAAAGCATGAGATCTTTTTTTTTTTTTTTCAATACCATGCTTTCCAGCCTTATTGACCCCGCCTCTCTCCATAAAGAGGACCTGTCACACACTAGTCCTATTACAAGGGATGTTTACATTCCTTGTAATAGGAAGAAAACTGATCATTTTTTTTTTATTTTTTTATTTCAGTGTAAAACATTATAAAACTAAATAAAAATAAATAAGAAAACCCCAAAAAAAATGTTTAAAGCGCCCCGTCGCGACGAGCTCGCGCACAGAAGCAAACGCATACGCGAGTAGCGCCCGCATATGAAAACAGTATTCAAACCACACAAGTGAGGTATCGCCGCGATCGTTAGAGTGAGAGCAATAATTCTAGCCCTAGACCTACTCTGCAACTCAAAAAATGCAACCTGTAGAATTTTTTAAACGTCGCCTATCGAGTTTTTTAAAGGGTAAAAGTTTGACGCCATGCCACGAGCGGGCGCAATTTTTAAGCGTGACATGTTGGGTATCATTTTACTCGGCGTAACATTATCTTTCACAATATAGAAAAAAATTGGGCAAAATGTATTGTTGTCTTATTTTTTAATTCAAAAAAGTGATTTTTATCCAAAAAAAGTGCGCTTGTAAGACCGCTGCGCAAATACGGTGTGACAAAAAGTATTGCAATGACTGCCATTTTATTCCCTAGGATGTCTGCTAAAAAAAAATATATAATGTTTGGGGGTTCTGATTAATTTTCTAGCCAAAAAATTGTGATTTTCACATGAAGGAGAGAAGTGCCAGAATTAACCCGGTGGGCAAGTGGTTAAAGTACTCATGGCTATAAAGAATAGAGTCATTGCTCATTAAAAAAAAAAAAAAAAAAAAAGCGGGTCCCTCCAAATTAAATTACCAGGCCCTTCAGGTCTGGAATGGATATTAAGGGGAACCCCGCCGTAAAAACCCAAAAAAAAAAAGACGTGCGGTTCCCGGCAAATATCCATTCCAGACCCTTCAGGTCTGGTGTGGATTTTAAGGGGAACTCCACCCCAAATTGAAAAAAAAAATGGCGTGGAGTCCCCCTAAAAATCCACACCAGACCCTTATCCGAGCACGTTGACCTGGCCGGCCGCAGAAAAGAGGGGGGGACAGAGTGCGGCCCCCCCCCTCTCCTGAACCGCACCAGGCCACATGCCCTCAACATGGGGAGGATGTCCCCATGTTGATGGGGACAAGGGTCTCATCCCCACAACCCTTGCCCGGTGGTTGTGGGGGTATGCGGGCGGGAGGTTTATCAGAATCTGGAAGACCCCTTTAACAAAGGGGACCCCCAGATCCTGACCCCCCCCCTGTGTGAAATGGTAATGGGGTACATTGTACCTCTACCATTTCACCCCAAAAAAAATGTCAAAGTGATAAAAATGACAGTAGCCGGTTTTTGACAAATCTTTTAATAAAATCTTCTTTTCTTCTTTCCTTCGGGGTTCTTCCGCTGCTTCTTTCTTCTCGTCCACATCTTGCCCGACGTCTTCTTCTATCTTCTCCGTCCGTCCTTCCGCCTTCTGGTCCCGCATCTTGCCCGTTGTCTTCTCCGTCCGCCTCCTCGTCCGCATCTTGGGTCTTCTGCGGTCTTCTTCTCGGTCCGCCGCCTTCTCGTCCCCTGCGTTTGAATTGTAATTGGCCGCCGTTTTCCCGCTCCTGGGACCCGCCCCCCTCTGACGCCACAAGTAAACTCCTTAGAAGGTCATGTGCGTCAGAGGGGGGCGGGGTCACATGAGTGTGACACGGCGGGAACTTCTTCTCCGGGCGGCGCGATTGAAATTGAATTCCCCCGCTGTGTGACGCTCTGCGACCCCGCCCCCCTCTGACGCACATGACCTTCTAAGGAGTTTACTTGTGGCGTCAGAGGGGGGCGGGTCCCAGGAGCGGGAAAACGGCGGCCAATTACAATTCAAACGCAGGGGACGAGAAGGCGGCGGACCGAGAAGAAGACCGCAGAAGACCCAAGATGCGGACGAGGAGGCGGACGGAGAAGACAACGGGCAAGATGCGGGACCAGAAGGCGGAAGGACGGACGGAGAAGATAGAAGAAGACGTCGGGCAAGATGTGGACGAGAAGAAAGAAGCAGCGGAAGAACCCCGAAGGAAAGAAGAAAAGAAGATTTTATTAAAAGATTTGTCAAAAACCGGCTACTGTCATTTTTATCACTTTGACATTTTTTTTGGGGTGAAATGGTAGAGGTACAATGTACCCCATTACCATTTCACACAGGGGGGGGGTCAGGATCTGGGGGTCCCCTTTGTTAAAGGGGTCTTCCAGATTCTGATAAACCTCCCGCCCGCATACCCCCACAACCACCGGGCAAGGGTTGTGGGGATGAGACCCTTGTCCCCATCAACATGGGGACATCCTCCCCATGTTGAGGGCATGTGGCCTGGTGCGGTTCAGGAGAGGGGGGGGGCCGCACTCTGTCCCCCCCTCTTTTCTGCGGCCGGCCAGGTCAACGTGCTCGGATAAGGGTCTGGTGTGGATTTTTAGGGGGACTCCACGCCATTTTTTTTTTCAATTTGGGGTGGAGTTCCCCTTAAAATCCACACCAGACCTGAAGGGTCTGGAATGGATATTTGCCGGGAACCGCACGTCTTTTTTTTTTTTGTTTTTTACGGCGGGGTTCCCCTTAATATCCATTCCAGACCTGAAGGGCCTGGTAATTTAATTTGGGGGAACCCCTACACATTTTTTTGTTTGTTTTATGAATGAATCCCTTTAGAATTGTCAGAGCCGACAATTCATTATAGCCGCGTGTGAATTTTTAAATGACTTTTTTCCTTCAGAATGTCACTTTGTGCAGGGGGAGTTCTAAGTGCGGGAAAAATGCGCTATTTCACATGCTGACATTACACCCCCCCTAGGTACGAAATTTAAAGGAATATTTCACTTTTATTGTTTCACTTTAAGAATTATTAATTTCACTGCTCCCGAAAAAACGGCCGTTTTAAAAAATAAAAAAAGCATTGATACATGTTCCCTGGGGCAGGACTGAGGTCCCCAAACACTTTTTAGGACTAAACTTGCAGATTAGCCTTTAAAATGAACACTTTTGATTTCTCCCATAGACTTCTATAGGGAGTTCGGCGCGGCTTTACATATTAGTTTCAATGCGCCGGCTGCTACGCTGGTTCATGCGCCTGATTAAGCCTCCACCCGGAGTACTAATTAATGCATGAACCAGCGCAGCGCACATAGCTTAGTAAATCAGGCCCAATGTCAGTAGATTCAAATCAGCCTTTCAAATCAAAAGTTAGAATGTGACTTTTAGATTGTAAGTTCAAAAAGACCAGGGCCCACTGAGTCCTACTGTATTAAACTGTATTGTAACTGTAATGTCTGCCCGTATGTTGTAAAGTGCTGTGTAAACTGGCACTTTATAAATCCTGTATAATAATTGGTATTCACTGTATTCTGTCTGCAGTGGTATTTACACGGTGCTCACTGTATTCTGTCTGCAGTGGTATTTACAAGGAGCTCACTGTATTCTGTCTGCAGTGGTATTTACAAGGTGCTCACTGTTTTCTGTCTGCAGTGGGGTTTACATAGTGCTCTCTGTATTCTGTCTGCAGTGGTATTTATATGGTGCTCACTGTATTCTGTCTGCAGTGGTATTTACATGGTGCTCACTGTATTCTGTCTGCAGTGGTATTTACATGGTGCTCAGTGTATTCTGTCTGCAGTGGGGTTTACATAGTGCTCTCTGTATTTTGTCTGTAGTGGTATTTACATGGTGCTCTCTGTATTCTGTCTGTAGTGGTATTTATATGGTGCCCACTGTATTTTGTCTGCAGTGGTATTTATATGGTGCTCACTTTTCACTCACCTCTTAACTTATTCCTTCCCCACTTTTTTTTTATTTATTCCTATGTTTGTCACGTTTTTGTATTTTTATGTTTGTACACGGTTTGCACTGTGTGACTGGTAGGGTGTAGGTCCTCGGGCCTGCCCTGAAAGTCTTGGGAGGGGATGGACATGGCCTTCTGGCTTAGTTTGTCCTCTATCATGGGGTCTCCCTTCGGGGGAGCCCCACCTAGTACTTGGGTGGGTCTGTTACAGCAGAACCTCCAGAGAAAGGGGTCCGTCTGGTTTCGGCCAGATGGACCAAAGTCAAGTGTAAGTACCCTTTTCTCTGTCAGGAGCCTAACGCCCCGGGGGATTCAGGGCAAGGCCCTCTGATTTTAAAGGGCTTGTGTACACCCGTTGCACGTTTTTGTGTCACTTCTTTATGTTGTGCACATTTTTTTGGCACCGGGTAAAGTTTTTTGAGTGTGTTTCAAACGCCATGGGCTTTCGATTAAAAAAAATAATAATTATATGGTGCTCAATGTATTCTGTCTGCCGTGATCTTTTATGATTAAAGAAAACGGATGCAGCCACCACATCTAATCATTGGTAAGCTGCAATATAATACAGTACATTTTTGTTTTTTGGTTTAATACCGCTTTAACAGAAAAGATTTGCTCTGTATCTTGTCTCCCGCCACCCTCTTTACCATATTTCCAAGTAGTAGAAAAGACCTCAGATTTAGGCAAACCTTAGCTGCCATTACCCAGTTTGCCCCAGACCAGGTAGTGTTTTGTACTCGGTCTTGTGAAATAGTCACACAAGTGCCAGGCCTGCCCATGCAGTCAATCATTATTATAATCTTGGTGCTTATGTCTAGAAAGTCCATTATTTTCTATGACTGAGGACATATATACTTGCCCGACCACTTTAAAGAATCATTATAAAACATGAACCATAACTGACAAATTTGCAGTCTGCATGGTTAAGATAACAGCAAGACATTGTGATTCAGTGTTGGAAACAGATGTTAACATTATTTTAACCACAAAAAAAAGTTGCATCAGTAACACATGGCACACATGATTTATGGAAAATTATTTTACATCTGGACACTCTGCTTTGAATTACTATGTAGATAATGCAAATGTGACCAATGTCATTTCTTTGTACATACCTCACCGTTTTCTTACACAGATTTTTCAATAGCTGTTGACAGGTTTATTGTATTTGTAATTGTTGTACAGTATTTACAAAGTAGGACCTCCACCCTACAGCTGCTCAAGTTTTGGATGGACAACTTAAAATCTGATTTGAGATATTACCAATCTAAGTAAACAATTAACTGAGGAGAGCTCTGCACTCTGTACAACTGCAGATTTGTAATAGTGTTCTCCTGTTTCAGAGAATTTATTTGCTTCCTGTCCTGGAGGCACAACAGGAAGTAGGAAAAAACTCTACAGAATTAGATAAATGCTCCTCTCGGCCTGTTTTCAGTGAAACCAGTATCATCCTTATGTTCTGATGACAACTGTAACATTTTAGATAACTTCCACATCTCTTCCCCCCTTCTATGCCAAACTTGACTATGTATACACCTTAAAGCGAAACTTTATCCCTAATAACTTGATAAAAAATAATGTTCTTCAGCAAGGAACATACATTCCAAATTAATAATTATGCTACAAAAATTAGCCTATGTTGTAAATTGCCTCCAGCATTACTCCTGTTTCTTCTTGCCAGAGGCTGCCATTCTGCTGAAGCCCAGAGCCCCTGATCAGCAGATCGGCCTCTAGTGGCTCTAACTTTTGGCATAATGGCAAAAAATAGAGAGCAACTGAGCGTGTGCAGAGCAGGGTGAGACAGTGTATTATTGAATTTTAAACAGTATAGGCACTTATTTTTAGGGTGAAGCTGCAGCTTTGGATTAATGCTGCATCTACATAGGTGAGTGTGATGGTTTATTTTTTTGGAATCCCACACTTCTCTTTTAACAAATAATTCCCTGAGAAATGCGCAAAGTGCAATAACCACAAAGAACAGGTTCACAATATTATTTTTTTTTACCAACCTAGCATTCTCAACTCATCTAATGCACCACTTACTCAGTATGGCAATGCCAGGGTGAGATGAGAGTGCTAAGCCAATTAAAGTAGAATTCCAGCTTACACCTAACTAGCCGAAAAACTGTCCTTCCATCCTCCTAACACCTATTCCAGCTAACCTGTGTAAGAAAGGGAAGTACTATTGTGCTTGTCTGTGGAATAAAGTTTTTCATATTGTGACATCTTTGGTGTGTGGCTGCCTTTTATTAAGATCTTGGACAGCTCCCTATGGCCTGGCACACAAATTCCAGGAGACAACAGGAGTCTAAGCTTCGAAGCAGTGGATGTTTCCTACCTTCCTAAACCTTAATAAGAGGTGCAAGTAAAACTGAAAACCCAACCCTACATTAAACCCAACTGAACCCTCCCTATTTATTACTGTAATGCATCCAGGCTCCAAATACAGCATTAAATATGGGGCTCTTTTCCTTTTGTTCACCGGTCCGACATGCCCCTTTGAGCAGCCCTGTTGATTAAAGTAGTGTTGTTCAAGGGAGGGGCCTCTTGATGGTTTTATTGGTTTAACATTTTTTAAAGAGCCCCATATTAATTACTTTATATGAAGCCTGGCTGCATTTTAGTAATATTCAATATTTTCAAATTGTTAACAAACAGTACATACGCTTTTAACCACTTGATCACTGGGCATGTAAACCCACTTAATAACCAGACCAATTTTCAGCTTTCGGTGCTCTCACAATTTGAATGACAATTACTCAGTCATACAACACTGTACCCAAATGAAATTTTCGTCCTTTTTTTCAAACAAATAGAGCTTTCTTTTGGTGGTATTTAATCACTGTTGGGTTTTTTATTTTTTTGCGCTATAAGAAAAAAAAAGACTGAAAATTCTGTAAAAAAAATGTTTTTTTTATTTATAAATTATAAAATTTTGTAAATTTAGTATTTTTTCTTCATTCTTTTGCATAAATGTGAAAGATGAAGTTACGCCGAGTAAATAGATACCCGACATGTCACCCTTCAAAATTGCACACGCTCGTGGAATGGCGCCAAACTTTGCTACTTAAAAATCCCCATAGGCGATGTTGCAGGGTATTGTGGGGTATTGCAGAGTAGTGTGGGGTATTGCAGAGTAGTGTGGGGTATTGCAGAGTAGTGTGGGGTATTGCAGAGTAGTGTGGGATATTGCACAGTATGGGTATTGTGTATTGCACAGTATGGGTATGGGATGGCTGAGCAGGGATGGATGGCTGGCTGGATCTGTGACTGCATGTGTCACAGATCCAGCCCACAGCACACAGCCCATCAGCACGCATCTGCTCTCTCCCCCCCCCTCCTCTCACACCGTTCGGTATAGAGAGGGAAGGGAGGAACCGGCGTCATCACATGACGCCGGTTTGTTTACTAGTGATCGCTCCGTCATTGGACGGAGCGATCACGTGTTAAACCGCCACTATCAGCGGCGATTTACCGTGATCCGTCGGGTCCGGCGATCACGGACATTCCCGTGTGCGCGCCCCAGAGGGCGCACGGGAGCGCGATTCTGGGAGGACGTCCATGGACGTCCTCCCAGAGTCAAGCAACCGCCTTGTAGACGTATATCGTCTATAGGGCGGTTGTTAACTGGTTAAATAAGCCCTCACACAGACCTCAATAAAATTTTCAATACAAGAAGGGAAGCGCACCTCCTCTGTGTTAAAGTGTTACTAAACCCACAACAGTAAAATCAGTCTGTATTTGCAGTAAAGCCTGCTGGTTATACTCACAGTACAGAGCCTTAAAGGCACTCTGCACATGCTCAGTTTGGTGGGGGTTTTTTTGGGAGGGTGCATGTGATCAGCACAGGGCCAATCAGCACTCTCCAGACAGAGGGTCAGGGGTCATGCAGCCTTATACGACAGTCAGAGGAGAATTAAAACTACTCTTACAAGCTTTAACCAGTGCTCACAGGACACATTTATAGAAGTCACAAGACTGTTATATACTGCTGATGAGAAAAAGTATTTAGCAGGTCATGGTTACTAAAATAATTGTATTTCCATGTTCTGTCTACTGTGGGAGACCAGATATAGTGAATTGCCAGGTCCCGGGTTTAGTAACACTTTAATTTTAAAGACTAGAGAATTGAGGATGAATCGCTTCACAGTACCTATAGCTATAGAGTTCATTTAGGACTAGTTTAAAAATGTGTTTACCACTTTCTTGGGCTTTGTGGCTAACGTTTTGTACTTGTTATTGAAAAATTATAAATAAAACTTTTAAAAAAAATGTGTTTACCACTTGTGAAGAATATGTAAATATTTGAATGTCGTCCCTAGCCTAGCCTGTCCACAGTTCTTTTGAACATTTGAAGACATATGATGAACCGCTCCCCTTCTCCTAAAATAAATAGCTTTTATATTATGAAAAATACTTAAAGCGGGGGTTCACCCTTAGAGGGCACTTTTTCCCCTTAGATTCCTGCTCGTTTTCTCTAGGGGAATCGGCTATTTGTTTTAAAATATGTGCAGTACTTACCCGTTTACGAGATGCATCCTCTCTGTCGCTTCCGGGTATGGGCTGCGGGAATGGGCGTTCCTTCTTGATTGACAGGCTTCCGAGAGGCTTCCGACGGTCGCATCCATCGCGTCACGATTTTCCGAAAGAAGCCGAACGTCGGTGCGCAGGCGCAGTATAGAGCCGCACCGACGTTCGGCTTCTTTCGGCTACGAGTGACGCGGTGGATGCGACCGTCGGAAGCCTCTCGGAAGACTGTCAATCAAGAAGGAACGCCCGCTCCCGAAGACCCATACCCGGAATCGACGGAAGAAGATGCATCTCGAAAACGGGTAAGTACTGCTCATATTTTAATACAAATAGCCGATTCCCCTAGACCGAACGAGCAGGAAGCTAAGGGGAGAATAAAAAAAATTTAACAAATGGGTGAACTCCCGCTTTAATACACCCCATCCCTCTTACTAAGTCTTTTGACTATAATGGTCCACCAAAATAACATTCCCAACCAAGATTCCCAACCATAAACTGATGGCAAAAACAGACAACTAAGAATTTTTTTTTTCTGTCCACTAGAGGCCATTGAGACAAGGCCTTCATCTTGACGTGTGGTAAGAATAGACCTACACAGTATAACAGTTTAACACAGAGCAATGATGACAGCTATTTTCAGAAGTTAATAGCAAACTACAAAAAAAATCCCCATATCAGTTTTCTTCACTATTACAGCTGTAAAATGTTCCTTTTCATGGCAAAAATGTAAATTGTGATGACAATTCATATGTTCTGCAACTGCTTAAAAATTCTCCCAAGACATAATGGTCCTTGGTAGTTTTGTGTCATGCAAAAAACGCATTACATGTGGGTGGCTATGATTCACTAGGGAATATCCACAGCAATTTGCTCTAAAAAACATTTCTGTTATTTATTAAATGACGATTGTAGTCTTGTACGCAAATCACTGCAACCAGGAAAGGAAGAATTGGTATGTGATTTATTTGTTTGAAAACAAAAACGTATTAACATTTTAAGTTATGTATGCGCCATCACCAGCTCACGCTGAGCCGTGAGGCCAAACATGTGGGCTGCAGTAGTTTATATAAAGAATGGCTTTGTCTTATGTTTGGCCTACACACATTGGCCAGTGCCAGATGACATTCTTATCTGCAAACAGAAAAGAAGTTAGCAACTAAATCACATTTCTACGACAAAATACTCCAAATTTGGAAAACTGTCTTAAAATGAAAACTCTACAGAGGAAGTATGGAGGTTGCAATTGCTGTCCTCCTTTTATGAAAATACTAATTGCCTGGGATGTAGAGTTGGGGCTCTGACTTCCCCTGATCTGTATACTTGTTACAGGTCGGTGACTCAGAACGTATTGGAGTCATTAGACCAAAATAGTAGCAAAGCAAAGTAAACAGGAACAGGCTAGCTGCAGTAATAGATGGACATAAGGGAATTGATCAGCCATGACACCACAAACTGCAGCCACAACCTGTGAGCCCATTATTACAAGGTGAGGCAAACAACCAACACAGGGAATATACTGTAACTACACTAGTTAAAATAACAACATCGAAAAGTGTACAATGCCTTCAAGCATACGATTTTAATTGCTTAGTCTTCCTTTCTGAGAAATTTTAGGCAACAAGCGAAAGCACACAGGGCGAGCTCTGTTGGAGTCCGCCTGCTCAGCAGGGAATCTGTCTGCTGATCCCCTCTGAGCAGGCAGATACTGTATATACTCGAGTATAAGCCGACCCGAGTATAAGCCGAGGACCTAATTTTACCACAAAAAAAATGGGAAAACGTATTGACTCGAGTATAAGCCGAGGGTGAGAATGCAGCAGCTACTGTAAGCGGAAAAGAGGGTCAACAATGCCCATTTGCAGCCTGACCTCACTGTGCCCATTGCAGTCTGACCTCACTGTGCCCATTGCAGCCTGACCTCACTGTGCCCATTGCAGCCTGACCTCACTGTGCCCATTGCAGCTCTTCAACTCGACCATCCTCTCATCTACATTCTCTCTACTGTTTGTAATTGCAGGACCCAGTTGGTTCCCCTGGCAGGTCCTGTTACCTTTGCAGCCTGTTCCGCCTATCACGAACGAGTGTTTGCTGGGAAACTGAGTGTTCCGCCTGTGTTCAGTGTTCGTGATAGACGAGAGGACGAGAGGACGATCGTGATAGGTGGAACACTGAACACAGTGTTTGCTGGGAAACCGAGTGTTCCGCCTATCACGGAACAGCACAAGGAGGAGAGCAAGTTTTTAAAACTGCACGGCCGCCGTCTGAATATGTCACAGACTCGGGTACACAGATCGGATTCTGCAATGGTCACTGTGAAGTCAGGCGGCAATGGACTCAGGTACGCTGACTCGAGTATAAGCCGAGGGGGTAATTTTTAGCCCAAAAAAAAGGACTGAAAAACTCGGCTTATACTCGATCATTGTATTAGTGTCACTGGTGATGTCAGTCAGACCCCCCCACCCTCCCCAGCGTCAATTAGTGGTAGATTTCCAGCCGCAAAATCACGGTATTTCTATAAGTCGTTGATCGCCACCATTACTAGTATAAATATATATATTTTTTTTTGCCAAAGACAAATAGCAGAATCAATTTTGGCCTAAATTTGAGAGGAAATTAAAAAATAATGGTTTGTTTTTATATAATAATAATAAAAAAAAAAAAACAGTGGTTATCAAAACCACCGAAGTAAGCTCTATTTGTGTAAAAAATGTAGTTTGGGTACAGCACTGCATGACTGTTACCAGTTAAAGAGGAAGTAAACCCTGCAAGAGAAAGGCATAATGAGCTAGTATGCACGGCATACTAGCTCATTATGAATGATTTACCTGAGTTCGAGGCCCCCGAAGCGCTTCTCGTTCCCCTCCTCTGCCGCCGCCATGTCCCCTCCACGCTTCTTCCAGGTATCGCTGCTCCGGCGCTGTAATTGGCCGGAGCGGCGATGACTTCACTCCCGTGCATGCGCGCAGGACCGGCATAATCTCGGCATGATCCCAATCATAATGCCGGGACGCTCAGTGCGCCTGCGCCGTTGTCTACTGCTTGCTTGCGCCATAGACATTGGTGCAGTGTTTTCTGCAAATATCTCCTTAACCGTGTAAGTTAAGGAGATATTTCTTGCACCTACAGGTAAGCCTTAATCTAGGCTTACCTGTAGGTGCAAGTTGTCAGAGTGGGTTTAAAACCACTTTAAAGAGGTTGTAAACAAAAAAAAAAACTGTAAGACAAAGGCACAATAAGCATAGCATACTAGCTCATTATGAAATACTTACCCTAGAACCTAGCCCCCCCCAGCGGCGCCCACACACCGATGAGATAGCTGACATCTTTCCCGGAGTTTCTTCCGGGTTCGCGGGCTCCGGCGCTGTAAGCGAGAGCCATACTTCACGGCACTTGGCTCAGAAAGGAACAGCACCTGTTCCTTCAGTGCGCATGCGTCAGTAATGTCACTGGCTGCATGTAATGTTAATATCTCCTACGTTTAGAAGATGTTTACACTACCTATAAGTTAAGGAGATATTTCTTGCACCTACAGGTAAGCCTTAATCTAGGCTTACCTGTAGGTGCAAGTTGTCAGAGTGGGTTTACAACCACTTTAAAGAGGTTGTAAACAAAAAAAAACTGTAAGACAAAGGCACAATAAGCATAGCATACTAGCTCATTATGAAATACTTACCCTAGAACCTAGCCCCCCCCCCCCCAGCGGCGCCCACACACCGATGAGATAGCTGACATCTTCCCCGGAGTTTCTTCAGGGTTCGCGGGCTCCGGCGCTGTAAGCGAGAGCCATACTTCACGGCACTTAGCTCAGAAAGGAACAGCACCTGTAGCCGTTCCTTCAGTGTGTATGCGCCAGTAGTGTCACTGGCTGCATGTAATGTTAATATCTCCTATGTTTAGAAGATGTTTACACTACCTATAAGTAAGCCTTATTATAGGCTTACCTATAGGTAAATGTCTGCAGAGGAAGTTTACTTCCTCTTTAAAGTAGCGCAGTGCTAAATAGCAAAAACTGGCCTGGTTATGAAGGCGGCAAGACCTTCAGGAGCTGAGCTAGTTAATATTTCTGCATTGCACTTTAGTAGCCCCCCCCCACAATCACAATCTAGCTTACCTTTACCCTACCATAGCCCCTCCAACTGAACAGCCATTCACTGGGAAGCTCAGTGTACTGTTTATTCTCCTCCCCCAGCTCTTATGTAGCTGAGAACAGGGGGAATGTGATCACTTACAACAAAGGGAAAAAAAGGTATTCATAATATTTTCTCATATCTATACAAAAATGTTTTGCCTTTCATTTCAATTTTAAACTGAACGGGTTGTTTTAGAAGGTCATTGTTTACAATCACTTTAAGGGATGACTCCAAATCAAATGCTTCTTCAAAACATAAGAAGCAAATGGTCCATTTACTTACAGCTAGCATGGGAACGGTTGTCTTCATCACAGAGTTCATGTAGCTGCTGGTATTCCTTCTGTGCCAACTCAAAACGCTGCTGCTTGATTTGATAAATCTCTTTTTTAGCATTAAGAGCATCCTGAGCGACAACTAAATATTCTTTCAACATCCGCTCCTGTTCTCGTCTCCACTGCTCTCGAGGGTCCTCAATTTGTGTGATCTCTTCATAAAAAAAAGGAAAGATGCAATATTAGTCAACTAATTCCGAAAAATGCTTTATGAACCAAAATGCTAAACCATTCTTAAACCGAAAGTGTAAACTAACTGGTTAAAGGAGAAGTATAGCCAAAGCTTTCTGATATGAATCACAGCATTGCAGTTTATTCTGCACTCCTGTGACCTGCTGTTGGCACAGAGCCGGTCCAAGCTCTAAAAACAGGATCTGTCGGTACTTACCCAGAACCCTGGACCGACACCTGGCTCAGCCTCTCAGCAATCCGCTGAGAGCCTGAATCAGCATCTCTCCACAGTCCAGCACTCCAGAGAGAGCTGGAGAGGAAGAGCAGAGAGATGCAGACTGACAGTCCCGGCTCTCTGCACAGAGTAGAGGGGGAAAACTGAGCCAACAGAGGTGTTTGATTGCTCATTTCTCACTACAGAGACGGTGGGGGACAGATGCAGCATTAGATCGATGCTCCATCCACCTAAGTGAGTATAATGGGGGTTTTTTTATGCCATACTTTATTTTAAAGAGGACCGTTGATTGACTATAACCTGCAAAATACTGATTATAATCTGCTTGGCTTAGTTCTGCTTGGCAGCAATTTTATCACATTCTTTAGATTGTCATACAAAACCAGCTTCTGTAAATGTGGGGCATTACAGTACTATTAGGCTTCATGCACACTGGGGCTCTTCTTAATGCTTTTCTCCTGGCAGAAGAAGAAGCAGCTTTAAAAACACTCCCAAGCCTCCTATTTTCAAATACGTTTAGGCTAATTGCAGATAGCCAATAATTAGATGTGGTGGCTCCATTCATTTTCTTTTTTTTAGGTTACAGTTATAGAAACAGTTACTGTATGTTCCATTTTTGATAAAGGTTTTATGTAAGTAGAAAAAAGCTGGCCAGTGGAAGCACCCCTGTTGGTGTTAAATGGTTTGCCTCAACCTTCTTCTAACTGCTACATCTCCAGAACAGCTTCTTCTGCTGTAAAACAACAGAATTACTGACCAGATCACCAGGGGAACATGTGAAAATAAAGAAATGAAAGCCATAAAAAAATCAAATGCAGCCACCATGTCTAAGGCCTCGTACACACGATCAGTCCATCCGATTAGAACGGTCTGAAGGACCGTTGTCATTGGTTAACCGATGAAGCTAACTGATGGTCTGATGTGCCTACACACCATAGGTTAAATAACCGATCGTGTCAGAACGCAGTGACATAAAACACGACGTGCTGAAAAAAACGAAGTTCAATGCTTCCAAGCATGCGTCGACTTGATTCTGAGCATGCGCGGGTTTTTAACCGATGCTTTTGCATACTAACGATCGGTTTTGACCTATCGGTTAGGCGTCCATCGGTTAAATTTTAAAGCAAGTTCCTATTTTTTTGATAACTGACCGATGGGGCCCACACACGATTGGTTTGGACCGATGAAAACAGTCCATCAGACCATTCTCATCAGATGGACCGATCGTGTGTACGCGGCCTTAGAATTGATAAGATGCACTGTAATAAATGTTGGCTTTTGGGTTTAATACCGCTTTAAGTCTGAAACAGCTGTAGGATTCCGTGTAAACACTGTTTCCTCTTGTTCTTCTTTTTGAGAAAAACATTTATTTAAAGCTCATTTATTTTTGGACTTTTCAACAAAAGAAAAAATAGAAAGAGCAATGCTAATTTTGTATTGTTGTTTTTCTATTGTACAACATGCAAATAAGATGCAAAACATGCATTTTTCAAAAACACAACAGTAGACATGGCCACAATGCAGGTGTAACACTTTATGGTATTTTTCTTAAAAAAGTATTAAACCCAAAAGCAAACTTTTTTTATATTGCAGCTTATCAATTCTTATGCCCTCTACACACGATCGGATATCTGATGGAATCTAATCCGATGTATTTTTTCATCGGATATCCGATGAAGCTGACTTTCATCAGTCTTGCCTACACACCATCAGTCAAAAATCCGACCGTGTCTAACACGGTGACGTAAAACACGGGACACTGAGAAACACTGAGAAAAATGAAGTTCAATGCTTCCGAGCATGCGTCTTGATTTTTCTTTGATGGAGTTCCACACAGACGATCGTTTTTTTCTATCAGTGTTTTATCCATAGGAAAATTTTAAAACAGGTTCTATTTTTTTTCACTGATGGAAAACAAACCGATGGGGCCCACACACGATCGTTTTGTCCGATGAAAACGGTCCATCGGCCCGTTTTCATCAGACAAACCAATCGTGTGTACAGGGCTTTAGATATAATGGCTGCATTAGTTTTCTTTTTTAGTCTTTCTTTCTTTTATTTTCATCTGGTGATCCAGCTAGCAAGTCTGCTGTTTTTCAAAAGCACAAGCTCTCCAGCAGAATGTATCCGTTTACAGGGATGCAACAAATCATTTAACAATGGCAGGGGCAAGGAAAACCTGTTTGCTGTAACTGATTATAAAGTGTGAGCTGGAGTTTGGTTGAAATTTAATTGAAATCTGCTAATACATTTAACACGCCCCCCCCCCCCCCCAGACTGACAATGCTGCTGTCTGTTGTGCCTCCTATTCTCATTGATCCAGTTTTGTCTCACTTATACTGGTGGTATGTTAATGGCCAGATGGCCAGAAGTGGTTAAATACCACTTTAAATTGGTCCTTTTTTATCTTTTATTTCACGTAATAAACCCTGACCAGTGTATTAATGCCTCTACCTGGAATTCTTCAACCCTACCTCAAGCAACATCGAGATTTGTGATAACTGTAATTAATAATAAATCATTTTCCATTGTCTAAGCCTGTCTGAGACTGATGGATCAAACAGGATAGCCTAAGCGTTAGGTATCATTAAGCTACAAGGGTTTAGACTTTCATAATCCATTTCTTCAAGGGTCAGGCCACCCAAGCTGATGTTACAGTTTTTTTTTTTACAGTTCAAAGTGCATAAAGGTACAATAATTACATGGGAGACATTGCTTTCTAAAAAAAAAAAAAACATTACTATTGCTTGATTACAGGTCTTGTTCATCTTAAGACTCCATAAAAGAATCAGCAGAAACTCACTGTGGACACTTACGGTTAATATGGTCCATATAGTATACACCTATCTGTGTATCATAAACAACTTCCCATCCTAAAGGTAGTTCATTCCCAACACAGTCCGCAAACGTTAAAGGCTTCGTTATTCTAGGGAGAAGAGAAAGTTCAGCCTGGTTAGAAACATGCTTTAAACAGCCATACAAGTAGCGATAAACAAACTAATCATCATTCATTTGATCATTTCAAATGACAAGTATTTGACATAGCAAATCAATGTTTTAAATTCGATTTTCCATCAGGGCAGACTACATTTTCTAGGAAACGTTTGTTCAAACATTGAACTAATTACAGTGCCTTGAAAAAGTATCCATACCCCTTTATTTTTCAGATTTTGTCATGTTACAACCAAAAACGTACATGTATTTTATTGGGATTTTATGTTATAGGCCTCGTACACACGACCGTTTTCCTCAACAAAATCCATCAAGAAACTTGGTGGCAGAGCTTTTTTGCCGAGGAAAACGGTTGTGTGTATGTTTTTCGTCGAGAGTTCTCTTTTTTCTAGTCGGGAGTCTCAATTTCCTCGTCGTGTTTCTCGTCGGGCTGGTTTACGACGAGAAACACGTTGGTGTGTATGCTTAGAAACCCGTGCATGCTCAGAATAAAGTATGAGACGGGAGCACACCTTCGGTAAAAGTAGCGTTCGTAATGGAGATAGCACATTTGTCACGCTGTAACAGACTGAAAAGCGCAAATCGTCTCTCACCAAACTTTTACTTAACACGCAGTAACATGAGATTAGTAAAAGCAGCCCCAAGGGTGGCGCCAGTGGAATCAAACTTCCCCTTTATAGTACCGTCGTACGTGTTGTACGTCACCGCGTTTGAGAACGATGAGATTTTGTCTTGACAGTGTGTACGCAAAGAAAGCTTGTCAAGATTCTCGACAAGCCTGACAAGGAATTCGTCGAGGAAAACGATGTTTCTTTTACGATGAGTTCCTCGGTCGTGTGTACGAGGCCATAGACCAACAAAGTGTGGCACATAATTGTGAAGTGGAAGGAAAATGATAAATGGTTTTCATTTTTTTTTACAAATAAATATGTGAAAAGTGTGGTGCACATTTGTATTCAGCCCCCCCCCCCCCTTGAGTCAGTACTTTTTAGAACCCCCTTTCGTTGCAATTACAGCTGCAAGTCTTTTTGGGGATGTCTCTATCAGCCTTGTACATCTAGAGAGTGACATTTTTGCAAAATAGCTCAAGCTCTGTCAGATTGGATGGAGAGCGTCCGTGAACAGCAAGTCTTGATACAGATTCTCAATTGGATTTAGGTCTGGACTTTCACTGGGCCATTCTAACACATGAATATGCTTTGATCTAAACCATTCCATTGTAGCTCAGACTGTATGTTTAGAGTCATTGTCCTGCTAAAAAGGTGAATCTCTGCCCGTCTGAAAAAAAAATGCAGCTGTGCACATCACTGTATCTCTCCTCCCCTCTCTTCCCCTCCACACAAGGAAGGGGATGAAAGAGAAATATAACATGTTTTTTACCTTAATGCATTCAAGTAAATAAGAGATTTTAGCTTTAGTATCGCTTTAAAGCTGTCAGTACACAGTCACTATGGATTTAGTTTTCTGTACAGAATTCGGCAAAAACAAAAAACTATTCTTCCCTCCTTTTCCCTGTCCCTGCTACTTTTGTTTTTTGGGCAGCATGAGATTGTGTAAACCATGTGTGGACATTTACTGAGCATGCTCCAGTTTCAGTTCCGTTCTAAGCTGTTCATTTCCTCCTGGACGTATACATTCTGGACGAATGACAGTAGACGCCATGCTCCTTTTTCATACCCACTAAATAGCTCTACCCCATGGGGGTGAGATATTACGTATTGATTGATGGAAGCTTTACCTCCCTATAATTCTAAGTACATACAAACAATAGGCACAGGCTGCAGGGGTGTGAAACAAGCTGGGATTGGCAGAATCTCATCCTAGATAGCCCACACCATTTTCTTGTGCAAAATAATAAAGATTTATTTCAAATACATATTTGTATGATGATTTAAAAATCTCTCCCCTTTATCCTGCCCCCCCCCCCCCCAATATATTCACTGACTGTACTATTGGCTAGGGAATCCCATTATATTCCCTGTACCTTTGGCTAGGGACATTTTTTATTTATAAATGTTTTGGTTTGTTTTTGGTTGGTTGTTGTTCTGTGGTTTATATTCAAAGCGAGGGAGATATATGTATGTAAATATACAGGGGGGGCTACTTGTTATTTGTTTGTCTTTTTGTCTGTTCTTTGTGATGAAAAATGTTAATAAAAGATTAATTCATTAAAAAAAAAACATTTATTTGATATTAATTATGTATTTTTCGCCTGTATTCCAAAGGCTGTTTTTTTTTAAAATGCGACCAGCAGCACTAGACTAGAATCTCACTAAAAGCACCAAACATGTTGTTGAGTTCAGAAGTATTTATGAAAATTATGCTTAGGTGACTTTCCCCTATATATCAGTTTTGTGTGGATGCTGGGATACAATATCTCACTGATTCCTTCATCATTTAGATACTCCATTAGCAAGATATCCCCAATGTAAATGCTGGTACCACTGGTAGAAGAGCTATATAAAAAATAAAGCTGATTCATCTAAAGTGTTAATCATTTGAGCCAAGTGCATAAGAAAACTGTACCAATCTTGCAGCTGAACTCCAGGCAAAGATCTTATGCAGCTGCCCCCTCATCAGTGCCCCCTCATCAGTGCCACCTCATTAGTGCCATCTCATCAGTACCCATCAGTGCTGCATTTTCAGTGTCCATCAGTGAAGGAGAAAACGTACTTATTTACAAAAAAAAATGTATTTGTTTAGCTCTATTTGTGGGAACAAAATGATAAAAATGTTGTTTGAGTGTTGCAGGATCGCACAATCGTCATTTGATGGGGGATTCCCTTCCACAGCACTATTGTGTTCTGCTGGCAGGGAGCCTCCCTGCCGGCAGAACACAATGACTATTGTTGACGGCTACAGCCGGTGGCACTTATCATTCTGGAAAAACCAAGACAAAAATGCGACAGCGCTGAAAGCTGAAAATTGGCCTTGGCGGCAAGGGGGAAACGTGCCCAGTATTGACGTGGTTAAGAGATTCGATTTTTTTCTTTTTTTTTATGGGATACTTTTTTATAGCAGAAAGCAAAAAGAGTTGGTTTGTTTTCAAAATTGTCAGCCTTTTTTCGTTTATAGCGCAAAAAATAAAAAATCCAGTGGTGAGCAAATACCACCAAAAAGAAAGCTCTATTTGTGGGGGAAAATTATATAAATGTAATTTGTGTACAGTGTTGTATTAAAACGCAAGTGTCCGGGTAAAGTAACGCACTGCTAAACAGAAAATAATGGCCCGATCATTAAGGGGGTAAATCTTCCGGAAGTCCAAAGGATACCTGCAGTGTAAGGCTGGCCATATAGGGATCAAAATTCAGTAGACTCAGCAGAGAGTGGCCGAATTTTAATCAATGTATTGGCACCCTGGTTGTACACAAATTGATCTATTGATCAACTGGTGTGCAACCAGCCTGTTGGGTTTTTCAAGAATGATTAGTGCCGCCAGCTATAGCCATCAACAATAATCATTGTGTTTGCCGGCAGGGAAGGCTCTCTGTCAGCAAAACACAATAGCGCTGCGGAAAGAGAATCCACCATCAACACAGTCACTGTTGATGGTGGAATCGAGCAACTTTCCTTCATTCCACCTGTGCCTCTACCAAGATGGCTGCCTCCAGGAGGCACAGTACAGAAAAAGGCATGGTAAGCCAGTAATAGGGAAAATACCAACTGCTGGGATAAAATAGACAATACTGGTGACTGGTCCTTTGTCTACTGCTCACTTTTTTTTAGGCACAACCTCCACATTATGGGTTCTCAAAAATTATCTATAGTGAGCGATATGACGTCTCTGGATCCTTTATTATTTATGCATCCGTCAGCTGCAGCGTTTTATTCTATTAATAGGAATCTCACCAAGTACAAAATAAGTTCAAGAGGAAATGTTATTAATAAGAGAAGTTCCAATTTTTCCACAAACCTCTTTACATTTGTATTAGATGAAAGCGTGCAAGAAGAAAGTTTGTGCTATCGGAGTGATAACATCCAACATATTTGTGTGAACTACTCCTAGCACACTCTGTGGCTCCATGCCACTTCCTCAAATGCATGCTATTTTTACATGCTCACTTTTATAACAGGAGATTAAAGATTCTGATTTATCGGTCAGACGTAACCACCAAAATAGATCTGGCGTAAAATGTTTAGCTATTTCTGAAAGTCAAACATGATTTGAGAAGTTGGCCAAACAAACTAATTAACAGCTGTTTTTAAAATAAGATAAACAGGCTTTGGGATTGCCGTGGTTGTGTTAAACCTTTCTATCTGTTGTTTAGAGCCACATCTGAACCCAGCTGGATTTTCCCAGGACCTTACAAATACAACTTTTAGAGAACTGATCTCTACCCTTAACATCTGACAGAGTAGAGAACCCTGTCATATAAAGGAAATGGAAGCTAGCAAACTGGATATCTTAGTGGTATTCTGAATGCTATATTATATTATTTTCTAATAGTCAGCACAAGAAAAATTTATGGACAAGGCTACTATAAAGAAAAAACATACCGGTACTTTGTATCTTAAAGGATAGGTTCACTTTAAAAAAAATAAAATAAAAATAAATGCACATTTTTTTGCAAGTAAAAAAAGTGCATTTATTATTTTTTGTAGATCTGCAGATCTGTCAGTGTATCGGCTTGCTTGCACCCCGTACGAGCAAGCCGATACATTCTGACAGGAAGACTCAATGAACTACCAGAGTCCTGGTTGTTCAATAGAAATTACAAACCGACAGCCAAAAAGGGTGCCGAACCTTGTAGTTTTCCATTCAAAGGACATTGTGAATAAGTGACGTGGCCCTGTGGCTCAGCCACAGTTTTTTTATAAATTGTGATAGCTAGTGGGGAGGGAGAAGATGGGGGGATCAAGGAGGCGCAAGGGCCAGTCTGTTCATAACATGTTACACCCTGAATATGAGGCCCCGTACACACGACCAAGTTTCTCAGCAGAATTCAGCCAGAAACTCGATCGGAGCTGAATTCTGCCGTGTGTACACTTTCGGCCGAGGAAGCCGACGAGTTCCTCGGCGAGCCAAATAGAGAACATGTTCTCTATTTCCTCGTTGTTCAATGAGGAAAGTTGGCTCGCCGAGATCCTCGGCGGCTTCACAAGGAACTCGACGAGCAAAACGATGTGTTTTGCCTGTCGAGTTCCTCGGACATGTGTACGGGGCCTGAGTGTAACATGTAACATGTTACAAAGGGTGAACTTATCCTTTAAGCCACGATTACATGTGCAGAAGCCTCTACTGCCCCCCTGAAAAGCAATCCCTGGTAGATAACTTTCAAGAGGATGGTAGAGCAGCAGATCTAGGGCATTAAGGAAGCGATCCTGTGGAATTGTGAATTCTGTTTTATTGTCCTTGGGGTGAAGGGAGATTTTGCATTTAAATACTGCTACACAACCAGCGGCCGATGAGCATTTGGCTCGTGGTTGTGGCTTGGTCCCTTTGATATTATTGGTTGACACTCTACGGGCGTGAAGCGAAGCATCATGGCTGCAGCCCTGTTAGCCCTATTAATGATTGGGCGCATTTTTATTACTTGTGCCTTTCACCTATGGGGTAGACTGAGGATCTGATGTCTGTTTTGAATAGGATTGCATGTTTACTATTGTGTCAGCTTATATAAAAATACATGTTTTTATCCAGAGGTGGCGATAGAGGTTAACTTCTCACATCCTCCTATAGCAGGGGTGTCAAACTGGTGGCCCTCCAGCTGTTCCGAAACTACAAGTCCCATCATGCCTCTGCCTGTGAGAGTCATGCTTGTAACTGTTAGCCTTGCAATGCCTCATGGGACTTGTAGTTTTGCAACATCTGGAGGGCCGCCAGTTTGACACCCCTGTCCTATAGGCTGTGTATGCTGTCAGTCATCTAATAGCAACACAAAGATGCTATGCCTATTAGTGGGACGGACCTGACAGGGAAGCGCCTTGATTGGCCTTTCCCTCCGGAAGCCGCCCATACTGACGTTCCCAACAAGGTTTGGTTTCCGACCTCTATTTGGTCTGTCAGATGAAAACGAGGCTTGGTTAAGCCTCTTCCTATATATTGTGGTGATGTTAATGTGTCGCCCGTGCCCTTTGAAAACAACAGCTTTGTCGAAACTGGTCAGGGCGGAGCTACGCAGTGACGTCACCACGCTCCCACGTGACCCCGGAAGCACGGGCGTTCGTATCTTTTGCTTTTAAACTCATGCCGGCTTTTAGTTTTGTTATTTTTTTTTAAAACTTGCTATAACGCTCTTGAGCCTTGCAATAAAGTATCAACTTTTAAAGGAGATAACGAACATGCTGCTTATTTTCTCACATCCTTTATGACCCATGGACTGGCACTCGCTGGACTAGATGCTATTACTCCCACTACTTGTCTCAGAGGAGGAGATTCTGTGGAGACCCTGAGGAGCTTGGAGGTTGGAGGATCCAGCATAACCCCTGCAGAGGTTTATATCTGCAAAGGCGTTTTTATACCTTACATTCTGAGGTCCTTCGGTTCTGGTAAGGGTCCCTCCTGTGGTGGTGGATGACAGCTTCATTTCCTGTCCTAAACACATCTATCAGTTTATGCTTGAAGTTCTGATCTTT
This sequence comes from Rana temporaria, assembly GCF_905171775.1. Lineage (NCBI taxonomy): Eukaryota > Metazoa > Chordata > Amphibia > Anura > Ranidae > Rana > Rana temporaria. The sequence goes on from NC_053490.1 coordinate 404,046,343, forward strand.
TCTTCTTCTTATTGGACTGTTTTTTGCTCCATCTATCCGGAACAATTCCTGTTGGTGGATACACTCCGATTTGTTTGGATACACTGTTTGTCCTTTATCGGACATGTATTATCACTAATTATCAATTTTTGCACTCTCGTTTTGTTTTGCACTATTGTTGTAATTTTTGTATTCACAGGCAGATATCTCTTGATCTAGATGTATGCTTATTGAATTATCTGCCTTTTTGAGTATATTCACTGCTTTTACTCATTGGTTATCAATGTCATATATACAAATCCAATTTTTCATTTTATTTGGTAGCACTCAGCGCAACTATTTGTTCGTTTATTATGGCTGCAGCATCTGGGCAAACTGCTCCAGCTGCTATGGTAAGTTTCAGGTGGGCAGTCAAGGGATGGTAAAAACGCAAATCAACCTCCTGTTTTATGGCCCCTTTGCCACTCGTGTAAACTAAGCTTTAAATCGGTAGTAAACTGAATTGAGCGATAGCGATTTGTGGGGAAATTCGTCATAAAAAAAGTAATGACAGCGACAATTCTGCAACTGAGGAAATTTCAGTGTTTTTGATTTGATTACATTATTGAATAATTTTTATTATAATTATATTATTATTTGTTATAAATATTTATAGTTATTTATTATATTATAATTTTATGATTTTGTTTTTCAAACCTTATCATACCCGAGATGTCTACTAGACTCTTGTTTGGACAGATTTAAGTGAGTTATTCCTAAGAATTACAGGCCTACAATGTAAAACGCCAAATTTCCTTGCAAAATAATGGTACCGCTTTCAGCACCTAAAATCTGAAATAATCATACCGCCAGGGAGGTTAAATACAGACTTTACTTATTGTGGAAGGAAAGGCTACACAACAACATACCTGTAAATGTTGGCTCCCCGTTGCTTTTATACTCCTAACAGACATAATCTACTAAATTTTCATCTAAATACATGGGCCCGGATTCACAGACATCGGCGCACATTTATTCCGCCGTAGAGTATCCCCGTTACGCTACGCCGACGCAGCGCAGTGAGGCAAGCATTGAATTCACAGAGGTCAATGCTGCCAAAACTGCGCTGGGTTTCCAAGGCGTAAGTCGGCGTAAGTGGAAGTGGGCTAATGAGGCGTGACCCCATGCTAATGATGGGCCGAGCGCCAGACAGATACGTATAACGAACGGCGCATGTGCCGTCCCGTGGGCGCATCCCAGTGCACATGCTCAGAATCACGTCAGAACAACTCCCTAAGATACATCGGATCACTGCCTACAGCGTGAACGTATCCTACGCACAGCCATATTCACGTACAACGTAAACTACGTAAAATAGGCCGGCTTGTGTTTCCTGGTGCAGCCCTTTGCATGGATGCTGCTGAGTTACACCTTCTTTATGGGGCTTAACTTTACGCCGGACGTACAACTTACGCGCACCAGTCGTAGCCTGCGTCGGGCGCAAGTACGATCGTGAATCGGCGTATCTCCCTCATTTGCATATTTGAATAGAAAATCAATGGGAGCGCCAAATGCGTCCAGAGTAAATATGCGCCCACTCTACGCCGGCGTAGGCAAGTTACGTAGGTGGAATAAAGCCTGTTTTTAGGCGTATCTTCGTTTTGTGTGCCCGGCGCACAGATACGACGGCACATATTTGCACTTACGCGGCGTATCTCGAGATACGTCGGCACAAGTGCTTTGTGAATCTGGGCCATGTTCTTTAGTTTTAATATGTGGTCATAAGACTGTAAAGCTCTGGCTCTATCCCCTTTGTCTGAAGTTGTTGTGGCTGGTGGGTATGAACTCTCTGCTGGCCAACAACACTCTGGAGGCCAGCAGATGACATTGACAAGCTACAGGATTCAATAGTGATGTCGGTCGGCATGGACTACCCAAAACTTTGCAGTCACGTGACTACATAGAAGAAATTTATTTAGATGATGAATTCACAGAAAATGTTTGTGGAGCATATTACAGCAATGTGAAAGCAGCATTTACCAGGTAGGCTGTTGTATAGCCTTCCATTTTAAAAGGTATAAGAAACCCAATTCTAATCTTAGAAATGCTGCACCTACGTATTTACGTAAAAACAAACGTTTTATATTTTAATAGTACGACTTACTGCCACTCACATGTAGAGAATAGAATTTTCCATTAATATGTTCGACTATTTGAGTAAATTTGAATAAATGCCATTTCATCCAGATTTTAGTGATCCATTTAATAGAGTCGATTACAAGGCAATTAAAATATAAAAGTTCGGGGGCGTGGCCGAGATTTGAAGGAGAGCAAACGTGTGCAGGCTGAGCTCCGCTCCTACATACATCCTGACCTGATTTCCAGAGCAGAATTCTCATAACAGCAGTCGCCTGCCTGACACCCTGGGGCGGAAGAAGGCACTCGGCACCCCAAGGCCACCTCCGCTCTCTCCGGGTAAGCTCCGTTCGTCCTCGGTGGCCGGTGATCGGTCCGTGGCGGCCATCTTGCCCACGGGGCTCCCCGCACCTGAGATGTCGGCCAGCTCCCGAGCCTCCCCTAATCCATCTGCTGGCCTCCAGATACCACCAGCTGTCAAATGCTTTCACAGCTCAGTTCCCGCTGTCGTCCTGCATCGTGGCCCAGTCGGAGTTGGAGATAACACTTAGGTTTAATTGTGACGCAAAACCCACCTCGCATTTGTACTCGTATTTGCTCTTTGTGTCTCCCCCCCCCCTAGACAGGCTGTGATCCAGATGGCAGGGTGACATCCCCACACTAGATGCGGACGACTGGGACGATGTCTGGGATCTCCCTTTTCGTTCTCTTGTCTCTATCCGAGACCGGTTAGTGCAATATAAAATAGTCCATAGAGCATATTTCACCCCGCACAGGCTTCATAAGATGAACCCCACGCATTCCCCGGAGTGTTGGAGGTGTGGCGCCTCCCCTGGCGACTTCTCCCATATCTTCTGGCGGTGCCCTGGGGTGAAACAGTACTGGGAGACGGTGTTAGACATGATCAATAAAGTTGCAGTGGTCCAGTTGCCATTGGTGATGGAGGTGTGTCTCTTAGGAATAGTTGAAAACATTGTCCCGACTTCCGCAAAACGCATTCTGGTCAGCCTGTTACTTTTCTATGCACGTAAAAATATTGCTATGCACTGGAAGAAACCCACACCCCCCTCTTTGGTGCAGTGGAAGCGCTTGGTGAACACCAGCCTTCCCCTGTACAGAGACACGTATGTCAATCGTGGCTGTCCACTGAAGTACGACAAGGTTTGGCGTGCTTGGCTGGCGGAGCCTGAGACTGCTGGCTGAAATAGAGTGCGCTGAGACACTGATCTGTGGCTTGGTCCTTGCGAGTGGTTTCGGCTGAGCTGCTCTATGGGTCTACTGGGGCTATAACTGGGAAGAAATCTGACGCACCCTCACCCTAACCTACTTTCTGTCATTATGTACACATTGCAGTAATATATTATACCATATATATATAAAAGTTCCATGCTGAGTTGGATAATGTTTTTTAAGATTTTGCTCCATCTTTTTCAGCATGTTTTTAGAAGAGATTTAGCCGTAGCTGTTTATATTAAATCTAAGTTAGGGAATACCCATCACTGGCTGAGCAGATTAACGTATGACCCCCGTAAACAGCTCTTAAGCCTCATACACACGCACGGTTTTCTCAAGAAGAAAACTGCTGGCAAAGCTTTCTTGCAGAGTAAACCGTGCGTGTGTTTTGATGTTTTGAGGTTTCTCATCAAGAAAACTGCCCAGAATCTAGACGAGAAAAATAGAGAACCTGCTCTCTATTTCCTTGTTGTGAGATTCTCCTGCCGAGAAACCCGAGAGTGTGTATACTTACCTCTCCATGGAAACCCGCGCATGCTCGAAATGACTTTGACGCATGCACAGTAGCTTCCAAGGCATAGTTAGGGTGAAGCAAGATGGCGGCGACGGCATCGAATGTGACGAGCGCATGCTCGTCGTAGTCGATGACGTCACCACGTTCGTGCCATTCAAAAGAACGGCGGTTCTTTTGAATGGAGTGTGTGTACACTCGGCCGGCAAGAGAATCTTGCCAAGAATCTCATCAGGAAAAACAATGTTTTTGTTCCTGACGAGATTCTGGGCCGTGTGTACAGGGCTTAACAGTGAAGAAGTGTGAATGTATACCAGGGTTCTTTTTTGTGCTGGAAGGTGTCAGTGCACATTATCAGCACCGCCATGGGCCCTAAGAGCCAATGACAGCCACATACGACACTGTGAGATTTTACACTGTCACTATGGTGAAGAAAGAAGCTAAGGAACAGGGAATCTTTATTTTATTCATGTTGTTACAACTTTGTATTTGACTTCATTCGTCAACCCTGTTTGATTTTTTTTTTTTTTAACCACTTCAGACTCCACCAGCCAACATAAGACCTGCTCACATTAAATTTGCTTATAACGTCTCTGTTTAGGTTTCGCATCATTTGTGGTTCCCCACCCCCCTTTTTTTTCCCCTGAGAAGAGTATATATTTAGTTTACTTTGACAAACATTTTGTCATTTACAATTATTACTTTATTTTATTACTTTTATATATAGAAACCCTTAGACCCATCCATCTCCCTCCCCCCACCCCAGATCCACCAGGTCCTTTTCTATTTCATTTCAAGTCGATCTTGTTTTCTATTTTATTATTTTATTATTGTCTTATTTTCTTGTATTCTATAATTTCGTATAAGTTCCTATGCTCCCATTATTTCTGCAAATTTCATTGACTGTTTAAATTCTGTCCACTGTGTCCAGCTCTCCTCATATTCTTCTAGACCATCTGTTTCACTGAACCTTAAATATTCTAGGTTTTGGATAACATTTATTTTATTACACCATTCTCTAATAGAGGGACTTTCCCTATCTTGCGAATGACTGGCTATTAAGCTCTTATCAGCGTTTAGCAAATGGAGGAGCAGTGTTTTCTGATATTGCTTAGTTGTTATTCTGTTCCTGTGGTGTAAACATCCCCATGGGTCATCTGCAATCTCTATATCAGTTATTTTAGTTATTAACTGTCTGATCCTACTCCAATACCCTTTTATTTTTGGTCAACCCTGTTTGATAATCCAATATAAATCTTTTGTTAAAAAAAAATGAAATAAGAATAGTTCCCCTTTAAGACAGTCGCATACCTTGCCTAATGCAGAAAATGAAATGGAAAATGTTAATTTGTATAAAATAATGTGCAATGTGATGCAACTATTCCAGGTATGTGTAAGAGAAATATGAATATTTCATTAAATATAACGAGGCAGGCAGTTGTTCTCTGCAAACAAGTAAAACTAGACTTTCTCCTTTGTACCACACAGCTACCATGAATTATTTACAATGGTATGTGCTTGTGTCAGTCATGAGCGCTCATGCAACCACCAACAGTAATTCAAATTACCAGGAATAAATGTAACATTGGGATTTAATTTCCATTCTGTGTATCTGTATACTGCAAGAACCAGAGACATTTTCCTTCATTACACGTCTCATTTTTTCCTCTTATTCTAAAGGCAAAAAAGAGACAAGGTCAAACAAGGTCAGTAAAGGAATAAGGAGGGATAGAGTTGTCTTCATTCCGCACATAGATTTGTGTGAATAGTTAAGGAATGTGCGCATTACTTTGGTAAATTATTTGCAGACTTCCTTTGTAGATATCACCATTCCTCTGAGTTTTCCAAAAAAAAAAGTCCCCTGGCAGGAAATACAATATTCAGAAAAGTATCAATGTAAACATTTCCATTTTCCACATTACAAGCTATGTGCTCCTCTGCGATGTACAAAATACTGGGGAGTGAATGAAACACTTATTTAACAAGCTGTGGCAAAGTGGAATAACAAAAGAAAAACACCAACTAGAGTCTAGTTCTCTGTTTTCCAAACTATTCAGGTCACTTTAGGTCAGTGATGGCGAACCTTGGCACCCAGATGTTTTGGAACTACATTTCCCATGATGCTCATGCAGTCTGCAGTGTGGGTGAGCATCATGGGAAATGTAGTTCCAGATCATCTGGGGTGCCAAGGTTCGCCATCACTGCTTTAGGTTATTGCGTGTTGCACATGGTCAAACAAAGTGTGATTTTTGATAATAGAGTGAACTGTGCAAACCGAGTAGACTTTCAATGAAAAATGGAAGCTTTGCTTCCCTGACAACTCTCCACTATCCAAACGAAATTAGCAGTAACAAAAACTTCAAAAATAACTATTTAAAAAAAAAAAAAAGATAAAAAATGCTCACCTGGGTTCCAGAAGGCACAGGTGACATCACTGTGCCTGGACATTCAATATCCCACAAGAATGCATTCCGCAAGAATTTGGGTTGGGATGCATTCTTGATGGGGTACAGTGTGATGTCACCCACACCCACAGACCAATGTGCCTGTTTTTTTTAGGTCAATCTTTGATCTAAAAGTTTACAGCTTACTTGTTTGGGTGTTAGCGGGCTGGCAGGGAAGGGTGACGTTAATTTGCATTGAAAGGTCCACTTTAAAGAGACTCACTTTGCCCAGTCCAGGAAAAATGATAAAACTCCTTTAACCTCCCTGGCCGTTTGTTTATTTCAGAAAAAAGGTGCTGAAAGCGGTACCATTATTTGCAAAGAAATTTGGCGTTTTATACTGTAGGCCTGTAATTCTTAGGAATAACTCACTTAAATCTGACCAAACAAGAGTCTAGTAGGCATCCCGGGTATGATTTTTTTTTAAAAACAAAATTATAAATTATAATATAATAAATAATTATAACAAATAATAATATAATTATAATAAAAATTATTCAATAATGTAATCAACTCAAAATCACTGAAATTTGCTCAGTTGCAGAATTGTCGCTGTCATTACTTTTATTTTTTTATGACGAATTTCCCCACAAATCGCTATCACGCAATTCTGCAAGTGATTATAATTTATTATCGCTGTTTTCTAGCTGCTCTAAAACCATTTTTGACATAAAGGGACACTTTTTGGTTGCTATGGACAATCTACAGTTTGCAGGCAGAAAGAACAGTTTTTATTATATAAAAGTACATGCAGGGCACTGGGCAGACCACTAGGGACAAGGGGGGTGTGTATTTTTTACATACAGTACTGTAATCTATAAGATTACAGTATACTGTATGTAAGGTGTTTGTTAACCTTTTTGAATTTGGCGCCGTTCTCCGCCCCCGTGCGTCGTAACGTCGCAGGGAACGGAGATCGGCGGCACACAGAGGCACTGTGTGAATCGAGCGAGCACCCGCTCGCTCACACAGCGGGGAGGCATCGCAGGATCCAGGGACAAGGTAAGTAAACCAAGCCTGTGGATTCTGCGAGGCGAGCCCGAGTCTGACTCAGGGTTACCGATCGCAGCACAAAAATGTAACCCCGAGTCAGACTCGGGAATACCGCCAGGGGGGTTAAAGCCCACCTGCCCACTTATACTTAAGAGAGAGAGTATGGGTTTATTTTTTATCTTGGATTTATACTTACCTAGGTGGATGCAGCATCGGTCCGATGTTGCATCTGTATCCCGTCACCTCTGGACTGAAAACGAGCGATCAAACACCGCTGATCACTCAGTTTTCATAGCTCCGTGAGCAGAGAGCTGCATACTGAGTCACAGCTCTCTGCTCTTCTCCCTCCTCGCTCATTGGAGAACTGAGCTGTGGAAAGGGGCGGGCCATCTGAGGTTCTCAGCGGGTCGCTGAGAGGCTGAGCGGGGTGTCAGTGCCTGGACTGATATCCGTGATGTCAGCAGAGAGCGGAATTCAGTCTGCTGAAAACGGGTCACAGGAGTGCAGAACGAATTGCACTCCTGTGATCCATAGAAGTACAGCCATACAAGCTTTGGCTGGACTTCTCCTTTAAGCCTCATAGACACAAAATGAGAACATCAGACAAATGATCATCCATTTTTTTTTTTTTTTTTTGCAGTTGCTCCAGAGCTTAGTAAATCAGGCAAAGCTTCACTTTGTAAAAAGTACCCAATTATGTGCAAGGAAAAAAAACAGCATTTTTGCTTGCACATAATTGGATGATAGAAGTCAGCAGAGCTTTTGCTCATTTACTAAGTTCTGGAGCAACTGCTATTACCATGCACAGTATATTTGCCTTTAGCAACCCCCATGTCCTCATGATGGAGAGCCACTGGGGATACCACTCCTGTTTTCAGACCCTATAACTTTAAAGGACCTGATTTTTTAACCTGACCTATAGAAGTCAATGGGGCAAAACTGGGGAATTTAAGCAATGTCGCAGTAAAGCAAATTTGTGGAGTGGGGACACAGGGTAAACCCGACCATACATGAATGGAAATTTGGCTGATTCAGAAGAGACCAACCAATTTTCAATTTATGTGTGAGCACCCTAGTTGTATAGAGGTCGATCAGTAGACCAGTCTGTCGTGCTTTTGGTGAAGGATCAGTGCTGCTGGCATCCCTAGAGGGCATCCCTAATTTGTGTATTCTGATGGCAGGGAAGTCTCCCTATTGTCAAAAATTTCAGATTTTCATACTTCATAAGGGGTGGCAATTAACAAAACTAGTTGTGATTTAGCCAAATGTTGGCAGACTGAAGCTGCATTTTAAGTAGGGTTGCACCGATACCACTTGTTTAAGACCGAGTACAAGTACTGATACTTTTTTTTACTCGCTGATACCGATTACTGATACTTTTTTTAATATCATGCGACAGTGGCACTAATATGCAGCACTAATTGTGGCACTGATGAAGCGTGGACTGTGGCAGTTGTTTGTTATTTTAATATTTTTACAATTTTATTTTTTACAATTATTTTTTTCAATTTATATTATTTATTTATTTTTTTACACCACTTTCTTCTTTTTTTTTGGTTGTGTATTGTGTCAGTGTTTTTTTTTTGTATGTTTTTACAATTTAACGTTTAAATACTTATTTCACTTCTTTTTTTAATCATTATTATTTTTTTTTTTTATCAGCCCTGTTAGGGGTGGGGGGGCTTTTGAAAGATATCTCCTGACATCTCCCCTTTGAGACAGGGGTAGAGACTCAGGACACAGATTCCCCAGTCCCTTTCTCTCCAGCCTCAGATGCAGTGAATATGAATGGAGAGGAGACAGAGGCTCCTCTCCATTCATAAACTGAAGCATCCTAAACACAGTTTACGATGTCAGTTCTGAATGGAATAGAGTCAGTGATCACTGACTCTGTTTATTCAGAAAAGGAAGGAGACGGTAAATTACATATTTACTGGCTCCTTTCTCCGCTCTCCATCCTGACAGATCTGGGACAGGCAGGGACCGGAGGAGGACACGGTGGACCAAGGGAGCCAGAGGAGGACACAGGGGACATTATTGGTTATTGGTGCGGCGGTGGAGGCATTTGCAAGCACCGATCTCCCTGTGTAGCTTTCAATAAAGTAGCTGAAAGCCATGGGAGGGAGAGGAGGAGAAGCAGCTGTCAGCTGCTTTATTGAAAGCTATGCAGGTAGATCAGTGCTTGTAACTGCCCTCACCACCGCACCGATCACCGGTGAGGCTGCCCAGGTATCAGATTAAGCATCGTACCAGTACTCGTGCAAATTCTCGGTATCGGCACTGATACTAGTATTGGTGCAACCCTAATTTTAAGCCTTCAACATTAATTGCAAAAATATTTCCTTCCTATTTTTGTATAGATTTGGATATAACATCTACAGTATGTGTATGTAGCATATGAGCCAGCCAGCTGCATCAAACTGATCCCTAGTTTGGACACTCTCCACACTAATCAGAAAGGAAAGGAAAAACTTATATTGGCATAATGATATCCTATATTCTAGAGCAAAGATTTATAGCTAGACTTGGTCAATCAAAACATATGGTTCACATAAGGCCACCCACTGAACATGGCCATGATTCCACACCTTAGTAAATCTTACATGCAGAAGGGAAACCTATACTGGTTGTCATCATCTTCATCTTTTTTCCGGCTTGACAGCATGAAATCAATGTCGATATTTATGATGTGCAATAACTGCTGATTTAAATGTATTTACCATTGGGCAAATAAAGTCTAGACATGAGTTCCCGGATATTGCTGAGTACATTTTTATATTATTATTATTATAATTTCAGGGGAATTGTAGAAAAACATACCTTTAAACATAAATATTACAGGCAAACACCTTTTCCATAGTCAAACCTATATCCTGTGTTCACGTTACTGTTGCCTTTTTCTGCCAAGTAATGCTCAAATGCAAATAGGCCGATCCTTTCCTAGCATTTCTTGGCTATGCCCCTAGTAAAGTATTGACATCTTATATTTGGCTTCATAAATTCTGTGTTAAGTTTATTAACTGATAATATAATTATGTAGACATGATGGCATATGTATTTACAGCACACTGCAATAAAATGTTCAGTCAACACATCAAAAAATGTTCAATTTATAATTACACGTGTGACTTCCTAATTCTTTTAGGAATGTTTCACAAAATGCAATGACCATACTCTGCCTTTTTCTACTCGACAGCTACATGTGTGCCCATTATAAACTGCCAATCTGTAGCAGCTGGAAGAACAAAAGCAAAGGAATAATTCATGCTGATCAGACATCAACACAGTTATCAAAGTTACCCTTTCTGCCAAGTTTGTGGAGGTCTCAACTAAACTAGGCTGTAAGAATATGCAGTTTTAGCATACCAGACGACAATAGATGACGACATTTTTAGACGAAACACGTCGGGTAGCCCCATCCACAACTTCGCTTTCGGTACCATAACATCTAACAAGCCTACGATAAGCGTTTAACATGTGAGTTTTATCCTACTTTTAATAAACAACACTGTTAATACGGTATCACGCTGTGTGAGTTATTTTCAATATTTCTAGCATGGCATGTGGTTACCGAGCCTCTATGAAGTTATCATTAACACTGTGATTTGGGATCATCAAGTCAATTAGCCCTTTTGGATCCAGGACCAGCTGTTTAGATCAGGGTGATTGATACAAGCCTTTGCACTTGGGCAGTATATACCTTCCCTAGACATTTATATTTGGTAAGCCCCCTTTTCTACCATTGGTGGTGGCACTTCTGTCAAGCTGTTGTTCCATCTTTAAGATCTTCCTATGGTGAAGCCATCTTTATCCACATTTATTTGGACTCTAGTCACTTCATGCACTTTCCTGTGGTGAAGTCACCCTTATTTCCATTCGTTTGGATTCCAGTCACTTTATGCACTTTCTCAATTCATTGTTATTATTTGCAAGCCTTTACTATATGTTGGCACACTAATATGTTTAGTAAGGTCACGTGGTGACACTTTAAGATTTAGTCATGTATTAATATATGTAGATTTGGTTTGTTATCTTTAGATGTGGGTTCTTTCCATTCTTTACACAGGTATTAGCGCTACATTGTTTCAATTTACCAGTTTTAGCATACTGCAAGGTTAGGCAAAACGAATGCTTCACATAGTGATTATGGGTACAGGACCACTAGGTCAAAAATTCCTAGTGCACCAGGACTAGGAAACTACCTCACATTTCAAAATGTGCACAGCATATCTGCTCAGTACTTCACTTTTATTTTCATCCAGGTATTGCTACTGTATAATGAACCCGTCCATGCCAGTCCCCAGAAAATCCTTTATTTATGTTCTCTCTTCTTGTAGTAAAGAACAAGAGTTTTTCAGATGGCTATGTAGTTTTAAAGTCACTTTAAAGTGGACCATCACTCAAAAATTGCCATTTCCACCATCCCAGTCTTTCCCCCTCTACAACATGAACATATACCACTTTTCCTTTAAAAGTTTCCATTTCCTTTTTGTTTTTATTATTCGCACATGTTCAAGCTGCCCCCTGCCTCCATTCTTGCCTAGGTGAATGACTAGAATGACGCAAAGCCTCCCTCCTGTATTCTACTGGGATGACAAGTGTCATATATTCCAGGAGGCATCAGCTGAGGCATTACAGGCACTGGAGGAGGAAGGCCCTGGCATCCAATCACCAGGGCCGGTTGCAAGAACAGAGACAGCCAGCTCCTGAAGATGAAGAAAGCAAAGATGGTGATGTGGGACAGTATGTGCAGCGCAATAGCGGTGGAGAAAAAAAGATCACAATGCAGGACTTGCTGGGACTGTATGTTTTTCTTGGATGAAGCCCATCAAAGTAAGTGGCAATGAATTTAATATAAATGTGTAAAGTCCCTTCTTAAATAAGCAACAAATTATAGCCCAACTCCATCTAGCACTTTTTAACCAGTTCCCATCCAGGCCAATTCTGGCATTCCTACATGTAAGAATCAGTATGTTTTTGCTAGAAAATTATACATTATAAATGTTTTTTAGCAGAGGACCTAGAGAATAAAATAGTGGCCGTTGCAATTTATGTCATACAGTATTTGCGCAGCACAATTCTTTGGTAAAAAATACACTTTAAAGGAGTTGTAAAGGTAAAAGTTTTTTTACCTTAATGCATCCTATGCATTAAGGTAAAAAAACATCTGACAGCACCGCCCCCCCCCCCCCCCGAGCCCCCGTTTTACTTACCTCATCGTTCGAAAGTCCCGGGCGCGTGCTTGTCATCCTGCTCGGTTCCCAGCCTGGCCGTTGATTAACTAGGCTGGGCGGATTGATAGCAGCGCAGCCATTGGCTGGCGCTGCTGTCAATCACAGCGGATGACGCGGCGCGCCGGGGGGCGGGGCCGAGTGATACAGTCGGCGGCTATGGCCGCTGCTGTATCACGGGAGCGCGCTCGCAAAAGCTTTCCACCATGCGAGGGAGCTCGCATGAACGTGGAAAGCTTTTGCGAGGAGGAGCCGAGACAGCCGCCGAGGGACCCCAGAAGACACGGATCCGGGTCACTCTGTGCAAAACGATCTGCACAGCGGAGGTAAGTAAAACATGTATGTTATTAAAAAAAAAAATAATTGTACCTTTAGTGTTCCTTTAATGAATTTTAACACAAAAAAGACAATATATAACAACTATGGTACTTAACATCTCCATAGGCAACGATTGAATTATTATTATTTTTTACAGGTTACCAGTTTAGAGTTCCAGAAGAGGTCTAGCATTAGAATTACTGCTCTCGCTATAACGTTTGCGGCAATACCGCACGTTTGGTGCAAACACTACGTTTTTGCTTCTGTGTGTGAGCATAAGGGGATGGGGTGTTTTAAAATATATTGTATTTATTTTATTTTAAATTTTTTTACACTATCCCGATCTTTTTAATCACTTTTATTCCTATAGCAAGAAATGTAAACATCCCTTGTGATAGAAATAAGGCAAGACAGGTATATCTATATAAGACCACAGAAGATATCTCTTCTACCCTGAAAAGCATGAGATAAAAAAAAACATTGTCTCACACATCTGCTAGAGCTGGAAAGTGACGTCATGACGTTGCTTCTGGCCTCCCAGGGTCGAAGAGATAGCTGGGGAGATCCAGTCCTCGGCCAGCTCTGTAGTAAGCTGCCAGATGGCTTTTACATTGTATGGAATCGGTAGCCGAAAAAAAAAAAGATATAGGTAGCTGCAGGCATCATCCAGATATAAACATCAAACCAAAAACATAAAAAGAAAAGTAAGCAGTGGCGCTAAAATATTTAATACGTGTTACACTTAATGACACCCAGTGACAGTAAAGTGCATACAATCACATAAAGTTCAATGTGAACATATCCATGACTGAATATGTGCTTAAATCAGTCCATGAGCAATCAAATGTTGTCAATTGGATAGTCTCCACTCCACACCATGTGCCACACATGTCACCATTTCCCCATAAGATGTACACTCACCAGCAATATTTTCCTCACACTCTTATGCTCGGCAATAAGGCATGGTACCCCTCAGGGTTATAGACGATCCAACAGCTTCCTCCAATCTCAAGTGTAAGTGACTCCCGTGTATATAAAAAAAAAAGTAGACTCCAATAGTGCAATGACGTATAATAAAATAAAAAAAACCTAAGTATTGTACTCACATGTAAAACTGTAATTTGCATCTGGTAAAGTACTGAAACGCCAGCATATCATGGCCGCAGCAGGCCCAAAGCACAAAATCTGTCTCATCCAACCAATGTTGACTTCCTATCATGTGGCAGCCACATCTCGACGCATTTCGTCATATTGACTTTATACTGGGATCATCTAGATATAGCCACTTCCAGTCCACAATTTCAAATGACGTCTAAACACCCCTATCTTTTTCAGCCACGGAGGCTGCCATGTTCGGATTTAACAAAACCATGTAATATGGCACATTATGAAATACCTTAGAACGGAGCCCTCCAGTGGTGCACTGTCACCGCTAACAAGGCTTCCATCTTTCCCAGGTATTTCCTCCGGGTTTGCGGGTTCTGGCTGTGTGGGTAGCCGGAGCCGCAATGACGTCACTACGGCGCATGCGCACTGAAGCCCTTGGTTTCGGCACAGTGCTCTAAAGGTCCAGCATGAACTGGATTTGACATACTGATAAGAAAGGTTATTGAAAGAAAAGCAATGTATTAGCTCCTCTCCACTACCAGACAGTCTCACAACTAGTAGATTTAAAACCGTATACATAGATGAATATAGTGTAAGAATGATTTGTTGTTGTAAATCACTTCATACGTGTAGAATTATATTTCCCAAACCAACGAAGTAAAATAAATCTGTAGAGAGTTAATGAAAAAAAGACCTTGATTAATTGCACGTGTTTTAACTGAGATTTAGAATTTGTGAAATGTTCAACATCAGCACATAGCAATGTGAGCGACCCACAGCTACAGAAGGGACTGCTTATGTTAAATCTTTACTTTGTTGCAGTAAAAATTAACTCAGTTTGATGAAAACAAACCTGACAGATATAGAAAAACTGACTGCTCCAAAATGCATTAGTATTAATGTCTCTTTCTTTAATACATATTAAGGTAACACAATATGTTTAATGTTTCAGGGGTAAATTAAGGAATAAGCCACACATCAAATAATTATGTCTATAAGGAAAAATAAATATTCCTCCCGTAAGGCTCTCTGTGTCGGATGTTGACTGTGCGGGAAACCTGCATTCCATGAGCGTTTCCTGCACAATGCTCCAAACACACTGTGGTATGTGCAAGGTCCATAAAGACATGGATGAGCGAGTTTGGGGTGAAGGAACTTGACTGGCCTGCACAGAGTCCTGACCCCACCCAGATAGAACACCTTTGGGATGAATTAGAGCTGAGACTGCGAGCCAGGCCTTCTCGTTCCAGATCAGTGTCTGATCTTACAAATGCACTTCTGAAAGAATTGCTAAACTAATTGCACTACTAAACCCTGTGGGCAGCCTTCCCAGAGGAACTGTTATAGCTGCAAAGGGTGGGCCAACTCAAAATTGAACCCTACAGACCAAAACTGGGATGCCATTAAAGTTCATGTGTGTGTAAAGGAAGGCGTCCAAATACTTTTGACAATATATTATATACAGTATATGCAAATTTGCCACCTCAAGAAACCTGTCAACACCGCTGACTTTAGAATCTAAAGCTGCAAGGTGCTCTGGGAGCCCCCAAAAAACAAAACCTTCAGCCACAACTCTCTAATTTCACAATAACAGCACGGCGGAGCACTTCAATCCATCCGACAATGTAATGTGCATAATGTACCTACTGAGAGGAGCCTAGTTATCATTTGAAAGCGTAACGTGGAACTTTATTTGAAAATTAGGTCCTGCTAGATCACTTCAGGCTCCTTTTGCAGATGTAGCAATGTAACACATTAAAAATAAGTGCCTACACAGCCATAGTCGCCGACTGTATCACTCGGCCCCGCCCCCTGGCACACTGCGTCATTGGATGTGATTGACAGCAGCACAAGCCAATGGCTGCGCTGCTTTCAATCAACCAATGAGTGAGCAGGGAAGACAGCCGAGAAGCCTGCGCATTCACGGCGCGGGACTTTCGAGGGGTCAGATAAGTAAAGTGGGGGTTCGGGGGGCCTCTAATCCGCAGATGTTTTTTCACCTTAATGCATAGAATGCATTGGGGTGAAAAAACTTTTACCTTTACAACCCCTTTAAGGATGTAGTAAAGGCAGATTTTTTTTTATCTTAATGCATTCTATGCATTAAGATAAAAAAACTTCTGTGTGCAGTAGCCACCCTCAGCCCCCTAATACTTACCTGAGCCCCATCTCGATCCAGTGATGTTGCACCAGAGCCTCGGCAGTATGAGGACTCTGCCTCATTGGCTGATACAGCAAGGGGTGTCATTAGCTCCTGCTGCTGTCAATCAAAGTCAGTGAGCTAATAAGGAGAGAGGGGGGCAGGGTCGAGCTGCTAACTCTCTGGGGCACTCGGCAAGGGGGAGGGGCCAGGAGCACCAGTGGGGGACCGAGAAGAGGAGGATCCAGGCTGCTCTGTACAAAACCACTGCACCGAGCAGGCAAGTACGGTATATCATGTTTGTTATTTTTGCCAATCACTTTAAGTTTGATCTCAATCATCTCATATTACCGTATTTATCGGCGTATACCGCGCACTTTTTTGCCCTGAAAATCAGGGCAAAATCGTGGGTGCGCGGTATACGCCGATACCCGCTTTCCCGCGCCGAGTTTGAATACTGCGCCGACATATACCGAGCGCAGTACACTCGGGTATAGTCTGGCAGTCTCGGCTCCTTCCGCGCTCACGTCCTGGACGTACAGGACGTCAGCGCGAGAGTTGCCGAGTATTGCCGACAATACACGAGTGTACTGCGCTCTGTATATGTCGGCGCAGTACTCAAACTCGGCGCGGGAAACGAGTGGGGAGGACGCGAGGACGCCGCAGAAGGATGCCGGACCCGACGAAGAGGACACCCGAAGCCGCAGACGGACGCCGGACCCGACGAAGAGGACACCCAAAGCCGCAGAAGGACGCCGGACCCGACGAAGAGGACACCCGAAGCCGCAGACGGACGCCGGACCCGACGAAGAGGACACCCGAAGCCGCAGAAGGACGCCGGACCCGACGAAGAGGACACCCGAAGCCGCAGACGGACGCCGGACCCGACGAGGCCGCCGATGGACGCCACGCAAGACACCAAAACTGTAAGTACAAAAAAAAAAAATTTCCACAGGATTCGGGGCAACTTTAGGGGTGCGCAGTATACGCGGGAGCGCGCTATATCGCGATAAATACGGTATATGGTTTTGGTAAATCTAAAGGAAAATTGTACTAGAAAATTGTATAATGTATGGCCAGCCTTAGTTGATCGCTATGTGTGATATTTTTCCTCTAAATATATACCCCAAAAAGTTTCTTCCCTATCTGTACACAACCTATAGCATTTCTGCACCATGTTATAGGCCAGGTACTGTGGCTCAGAACTTCTGTGCCAGCACAATGGTCAAACACAAGACTTACTACCCACAGAAGAATCTACAATAAAACTTTCCTAATCAGGCTGACAGTTAGGGAATGCAATGCTAAATTCAGTCCAATGCTGTCTTGTGCGCCATAAAGGCAATTTACCAGTAACAACTAATCCCATTAGCTATTCTAGTAAAGCTTCACATGGAAAAAAGTAATAACTGGAGTTCGGTGATCAGATCTAGAGATCACTGAAATGTGTCATTTAAACAATGTTGAAAGACGGCATTTTAACACAGAAATGTGTGAAATAGCAAGAATGTTTGCAATGTTTTATGGTATAAAAACAATGCAAAGCCTTTACTGATGAAATCACATAACTGATCAGAATGTTATGACCGAGGCTTCTGGGTACAACACACTTAGTTGGACACAATATATACATTCTGATCACTTCTCTCTATTAATTCTTGGGATAGTTTGGAGGATGTGGGGATAAAGATTTCCCAGAAGCATATTTAAAAGCGCTGGTATTTCAATCAATAATGAAACATCTGTGAATACCTAGCCGAGTAAAAAATTCAATAAAATATTTTACTCTAGAATCTAAGACTTGTGCAGATTCTGTTGTGTCAAGAATAAAACACAAAATGAATGTAACCACTTTTTAGAGTGCCCCTTTTGAACACAGTTTCTTCCACAGATTGTCACTTTGCCTATTAACCACTTCAGCCCCGGAAGAATTTACCCCTTTCCTGACCAGAGTACTTTTTGTGATTCAGCACTGCGTTGCTTTAAGGCCCCTTTCACATTGGGCAGTGGAGGTGCGGTGATGGTATAGCAGCGCTATTTTTAGCGACGCTATACCGTCGTATTTACCGCGATATTCGAGCGCTAGCGGTGCGGTTTTAACCCCCGCTAGCAGCCGAAAAAGGGTTAATACCGCCCTTCGGTCTTTCACATTGAAGCCTGCAGGGCATGATTTTTTCATGCGGTATGCCGGCAATCACGAGTGCCCGACGGACATCGCATCCACCAGGCACACACCGGGTCCCGAGCTATGCCACACTCGTGCCCCCTAGACGGCCGGAAAAGCCCAGGACGTCATATGACGTCCACCTAGGATGGGAGATCCCATCTGTGGAAGTCATATGACTATGGGCGGGTAGGGAAGTGGTTAAGGCTGGGTTCCCACCTCTGATGGACGCGGCTCACAGCAGGGGTCCGGTGCGTCCCTGTTTCAGGGACACATTTTTGCCTGAATTCGGCCCTGAAACAGAGCCAAAGACGCATAGCACTCCTGTGCAAGCCACAATGGAGATGTGTGAACCGGCTTCATAGAGAGACGGTCAATCTCCTGTCACAAAAATTGGATGTGAGGAAACCCTGCATCCAATCCGCAAAGGTGTGAACCCAGCATTACATCAAAGTAACATGTTCTAGTTATGGCTCAAGCCCCCTTCTACTGATTCCTTATTCACACTCCTCTACTACCACAATCACCCATCACAACACTGAGTAGAAAGCCCTGTTTAGTGTCCCTCCGTGAACAGTTTCATGGGGTTTCCCCTACTCCTACATAACAGTGCTTAGGCCTGGTGGTTGTCTGTCATGTAGTTGTAGTCCATGGTCACATGGTGGGTTTTTGTGAGGTCTCTGGTTGTCTAACCAGGCAGTGGGGAGTATGTGGGAATACAGAGGATAAAACATGTATAATTGTCACCAAAACCAAAACTGGAAGACAACCACCAGTGACTTTGGGGGGATTGCGGCAGGCATTGGATTGGAAGGGGAGCAGAGGTAAAGGTAAGTATTTGTAGACAGCAGAAAGTATCTAGTACAGAGTGGGGCTGATTTTATTCACGTAACTTTAATTTTAGGCCATTGTTACACCTGTATATACTGGGCCGGATTCATATACGAGATATGATGGTGTATCTCCAGATACGCCGTCGTATCTATGCGCCTGATTCAGAGAATCAGTTACGCAAAGATTTCCCTAAGATCCGACGGGCGTAAGTGTCTTACACCGTCGTATCTTAGGCTGCATATTTACGCTGGCCGCTAGGTGGCGCTTCCGTATAGTTACGCAAGGAATATGCCTATTAGGTATTTACGCCGATTCAGAAACGTACGTCCGGCCGGCGCATTTTTTTACGTTGTTTACGTTAGGCTTTTTCCGGCGTAAAGTTACCCCTGCTATATGAGGCGTAGCTAATGTTAAGTATAGACGTCGTTCCCGCGCCGAGTTTTGAAAATTTTACGTTGTTTGCGTAAGTCGTTCGCAAATAGGGCTTTGCGTAAGTTACATTCACGTCGAAACCAATGAGGCTTTGCGGCGTAATTTCGAGCATGCGCACTGGGATTCTTTCACGAACGGCGCATGCGCCGTTCACAAAAAACTTAAAATATGCGGGGTCATCTTAAATTTAAATAAAACACGCCCACAACATCTCCATTTGAATTAGGCAGGCTTACGCCGCCACACATACGTTACGCCGCCGTAACTAAGGGCGCAAGTTCTTTCTGCATACGGAACTTGCTCCCAAAGTTACGGCGGCGTACCGTATCTGACATACGTTACGCCGGCAGATACTGCAATGTATCTGAATCTGGCCCACTGTCTCTATATTGCATTTACAGATTATTAAAGCAGACCTCCCACCCAAAAACCAACTTCTCTTTGTTAACATCAACATCCCTCATGTACAATTGCTACTTACTTGACCTTTAAAAATAAATAAATAGAAAAAGTGTAAGTGCCAAACTGAGCAGAGCGGATGGATGACAGGTCCGTATCTGCTTATGCAGAGTGGACACGGACACAGCTGGCTCTGCTCTATGGGCAGTCAGATGAAACAGACCGGCTGTCTGTTTACACCTAACTGTCCTCCGATCTAATTCAGGCAGATGGAGGTAAACAGATTCCAATAAAGCAAAAGTACAGCCAAAGCTCAGTTGGCTGCACTTCTCCTATGGATCACAGGAGTGCAATGCGTTTTGCACTCCTGTGACCCGTTTTCTGGAGATAGCGGACTGAAGTCTGCTCCCTGCTGACACCACGAATGTCGGTCCAGGCATGGCGTCATCCCGACCACGGAGTCTGGATCTGCCAGGTGCCTGGACTGACACCCCGCAAGCCTCTAAGAGCCTGAGACGGCCACTCCGCCCCTTTCACAGCTCAGCACTCCAGTGAGCGAGGAGGGAACAGAGCAGAGAGCTGTGACTGACAATTGTTTTTTGGCAGATCAGACTCGGAGGTAGTAGGGTGTAAACAGACACAAGTCCATTTACATCTGATTGCACATAGAGGAGAATGGAGGGTCTGGTCGAGCCCAGCTGAAAAATGGAGCAGGCAGACCCAATCAGACCTCTTGTGTGAAAGAGGCCATAGCCTTCTGGGGAGACTAAATCGCCAGATGTTTAAGGCAGACCCAGATCACGTCTGTAATTTCAAGATTTTGCATCTTCCTTGGATGAATGGACAGGAGAGGGTAAATGATGGAGTTGGTGACCTACATTAGAGTATTAGAATATGGCACCATGGACAAAAATGGGCCTGCTAGAGGTGCAGCTTTTGAAATAAATAAAGATAAGGCAGCAGCTGGTGAGAAGTTTACCTTGCTAGGCTCGTACAAGCATAGGAATTTACATTGTTAAGGAAAAGTACTTGGAGGAGGTGCAAGTTCCACGTTAAGCCTAAGTTCACATTGGGCCGATTTGGCATACGGCCAAATCGGATCCTATTGCCAGCAATGGTACCATCCGAATCGGTGCGACGCTGACTTTGTGGCATCACACCGATTACAAAAGTAGTTGGCTTTTGGTAAATTCAAGGGCATTTTGAATAGACATCTGTGCATGAACTCGCACGATTTCAAACCGGCCCTCACTGTAAATGTGGGCTTAAGTGGTATTAAACCCAAAACCAAAAATAAAATATTTTTTTTCCACTTTTATTCCTATTGCAAGGAATGTAAACATTAGAGATGCACCAAAATTTCGGCCTTTGAAACATATCGGTTGAAAATGGTGCTTTGGTATTTTGCCGGTAAGACAAAAATGTGCCGAGAATGGCACCGAAAACGTACTCACAATTTTGCTGTAATTTTACCACCATTTTATGGTGTGTTTTTCATAGGTGAAATTACTAAAAACCGGATCAAACATGTAACATGGGTGCGTTATTGGTGCATTCTTGCTGCGTTTTCAATGCATTTCAACGTGGAGGTGTGTTTTTGGTGCGTTTTTTTAATTGATGAAAAATACAGCAAAAGCGCAACAGACCATTCTAAAAACACAAGCTCGCAGGAGCAGGGCTCTTCTAACCATCGTGTATTGAATTGTATTGTTGCTGTATTGTCTCCCTTTATATTGTAAAGCGCTGCAAAAACTGTTGGCACTATATAAATCCTGTATAATAATAAAACTAATAATAATACAAAGAATTTAAAGGGGTACATTTTTCTTGAGCTTTTCTTGCTCTAAAGGTGCCAATAATGGCTGAGAATAAATTCATATTCATTTAAATTTATGATAATAATTATAAAGTCGAATATAATACAATTATATATAAAAAAAAACGTTTTTTGTTTTTTTAAATTGCCATTTTTGGTTTTGGTATTCGGCCTAGTAGTGCATACTGCATTTTCGGTCTGGTTTTGGCACCAACATTTCCATTCAGTGCACCTCTAGTAAACACCCCTTGTAATAGAAATAAGGAATGAAAGGTCCTCTTTATGGAGAGACTTGAGGTCAAAAAGACCCCAACTCTCTCATTTTCCATTAAAACCAAAAAAGATTTAAAAAAACAAAGGTAAGCGCGAAAAGCACCGGCGAGTGGCGAGAGCAGGGATTGCCCTTCCGCTGCTTATGAAAGCGCTCCAGGGGCTAATGAGCTGCTCAGACCGCTGAAAAATATACTATATAAGTATTGAGGTCGGGAAGTGGATAATAAATGTTTACTTTTGGGTTTAATGATGCTTTAATCTCTATTTGGGGCTATGGTGTAGTGCACATTACTGCCTTTAAAGTAGAAATCCTCATCGAATGAGACTTAGCATTTTGTATAGCAAACCATAGCCTTTTTTTTATAATAACTTTTTTTTTTTTTTCATCCTATGTATGTCTGTGCTGCTGAAGCACAAAAAGAAAGCCTAAAAAGGAAACTAATGCAGTCATTACATCTAAGGCCCCGTACACACGACCAAACATGTATGCTGAAACTGGTCCACGGACCAGTTTCAGCATACATGTTCGGTCGTGTGGAGGCGCGAGCGGGCAGAATTCCAGCCAACATTTGCCCGCCGGGCCTTTTCCCAGCAGACAAATATTCAGTAATAGTCAGTACAGACCTACCGTACATGTCCGAGCGCCCGCCGTCCCTCGCATGCGTCGAATGACTTCAACGCATGCGTGGAAGCCTTTAAATGGCAGGCCCTCCCACGTCGCCGCGTCGACGACGCGGACACGCCCCGCGTATTGTTTACGCGCGGACTTCTGTACGATGGTTAGTACAGCCATCGTACAGAAGCCCTCTGGCAGGCATGTACGGTGAAAACGGTCCGACGGACCGGTTTCATCGTACATGTTTGCCCGTGTGTACCGGGCCTTAGAATTGATAAGCTGCAATATAATAAATGTTTTCTTTTGAGTAATACTGCTTCAACTCAAAAGTGAGGTATGGAATGTAAGAAAAATGGCTGATCTGCCCAAAGTTTCAATTGCTGCAAAATCAAACTAAGACACCACTATATTATGATACTTTGCCACAATCAGAAGTTTAAAGGGGTTGTAAAGGTAAATAGCTTCCTTTACCTTAGTGCAGTCCTTCTTCACTTACCTCGTCCTTCGACCTTCTGAGAAATCCTCACTTCCTGTTCTTCGGTCTGTAACTCCACACAGTAATGCAAGGCTTTCTCCCTGGTGTGGAGTGTCGTGCTCGCCCCCTCCCTTGGACTACCGGAGAGTCAGGATGACCACTAACACACAGCTCCTTTCCCTATCTGCAACGTAGAGAGCGTCCTGACTCTCCTGTAGTCCAAGGGAGGGGGCGAGCACGACACTCCACACCAGGGAGAAAGCCTTGCATTACTGTGTGGAGTTACAGACAGAAAAACGGGAAGTGAGGATTAATCAGAAGAAATAAAGACATTTAAAAGCAAAATCGAAGGATGAGGTAAGTAAAGGAGGACTGCACTAAGGTAAAGGAAGCTATTTAGGGAAAAAATGTTTTACCTTTACAAGCCCTTTAAGAGGCTAAGGAAATACGTCTAAAGAGAAAAAGCAAACAATAAGAGGAAAAAGTAAACCAAAATGAAATAGCACAGGAAAACTACATTGGCAGAGAAGGCAGAAACAGGAGGGGACAATAACATTCTTTTAAAATTCCAACAGAGCAGTAATGTGAAAATGGTGCCAGTTTCTGAAGAAAATAAAATAAAAAACCCTGTCAATAAAAATAATTCCACATACAGTATGAAGGAATACACATCAAATGAGACTTGTAGGAAAACTGTGCGGCGTGCGCTGTTACCGGTTGAAGAATTCTATACATGTGAAATAAGAAACCGTTTTATACAAATGGCAAAGGCAGGAAACAAAGGCAATAACATGACAAAAAAAAAATCAAAAACTGGCCTAGATCCCACATACTACTTCCTGACTTCACTCTGCAAGAAAGCACTCTGCTACAAAAATATTCTACTTTGCTTCATTATTGTTTCTTTTTTTTCTATACAATTTCTTTTTATATATATATATATATATATATATATATATATATATAGTTTATTTTTAAAGAGGAAAAAAGGGGGCAAAAGATTGGTCTCCAATGCTCCACCTCCAGAAGATCTTTTCCCCATTACTGTCTTACAATGTCCTGTTCTGCACTGTATCTCTATGTGGGGACCGCCATCTTTGTCGGAGGCATGGCTTTGATTCTTATGACAGAACTTCCAGCAAGGAGAACGGTGAGCAGCACAGGCAGACCTGATCGGAGCTTCCATTCGCTCCTATGGAGCGGCGGATGTCAGCAGTGCCATTTATGCTGACATCCGCCGATATCCAATCCGATCCGTGAAATCCAGACAGATGGAAACCCTATTTTCCATCCGTCTGGCGGATCGGATAGGATGAACAGACAGGCGGTCCATTTTCATCCGATCTGCTGAGCAAAGTGGAGTCCATCAGGCGGACTGCCCGTGTGAAAGAGCCCTTACCCCACCTAGCACCCTTCTGTTTATTATCACAGCTTTATTTGTGGGGCCTCCTTCTTGCCCACAATAATGAACACTCCCACTTTTATTTGAGAGGATTGATTATGACTACCTAGTACCTAAAGAGGTAACCCACTTAACAAACTGCAGGTGAAAGCACAGACAAATCAAGTACTTTAAAGGTTTGTTTACATTTTTCCTTTCTATGATTGATTTTTTCATTGACATGCAATGTTCCTTTGAACTCGGATGAAATCTGACAACTTCCGAATAGTCAATTCCATAGCACAGCCTCCTCCTTCCTTGCACTTCATAGACCTCTCCTCTGCTGGAAATGTCTAAATCCTGTATGTAAACTCCAAGCTCCTTTATCTTTTCCTTCACCTTCCTACATAACTTTTTTGTGCCAGCAGGAGAGGGAGACGTTTAGGGGAATACTTCTTGAGTGACAGCTCTGAGCCTTCTAACATCACATCTGAGGCCCCGTACACACGACCGAGTTTCTCGGCAGAATTCAGCCAGAAACTCGATCGGAGCCATATTCTGCCGAGAAACCCGGTCGTGTGTACACTTTTGGCCGAGGAAACCGACGAGGATCTCGTCGGGCCAAATAGAGAACATGTTCTCTATTTCCTCGTTAGTCAATGAGGAAACTTGGCTCGCCGAGATCCTCGGCGGCTTCACAAGGAACTCGACGAGCAAAACGATGTGTTTTGCCCGTCGAGTTTCTCGGACGTGTGTACGGGGCCTAAGATGACAGTGTACTACAGCAGTCCCACAGCTTCTGAATGTCTATACAAGGTAGATATAATCTTATGGGAAGACCGTTTATAAAATGAATGGTCTGGTGACAGGTTCTCTTAAAGCTCAACTCCCAACAAAAAAATATTTCTTTCGTTTTGGATAAATTAGGAAGGGGTTAGCACACCTGGACAAAGACCGAAAAAGATCTCCTTCTAGTAAATTGGGATAAGTTTAGACCCATGTCAATTTTTTTTTGTTATGCAATTTACAGTAAGTCAAGGCTTTGTATTATTCATATTGTAACCCAATACAAGTGATACAATTTACAATCTAGAAAAGTGATGGCGAACCTTGGCACCCCAGATGTTTTGGAACTACATTTCCCATGATGCTCATGCACTCTGCAGTGTAGATGAGCATCATGGGAAATATAGTTCCAAAGCATCTGGGGTGCCAAGGTTCACCATCACTGATATGGAGTAACGTTGCACACGGCTGTATGCAGTTAACCACTTAAGCCCCGGACCTTTAGGCAGCTAAATGCCCAGGCCAGGTTTTGTGATTCGGCACTGCGTCGCTTTAACAGACAATTGCGCGGTCGTGCGACGTGGCTCCCAAACAAAATTGGCGTCCTTTTTTCCCCACAAATAGAGCTTTCATTTGGTGGTATTTGATCACCTCTGCGGTTTTTATTTTTTGGGCTATAAACAAAAATAGAGCGACAATTTTGAAAAAAATGCAATATTTTTTACTTTTTGCTATAATAAATATCCCCAAAAACATATATAACATTTTTTTTTTCCTCAGTTTAGGCCGATACGTATTTTTCTACCTATTTTTGGTAAAAAAAATCGCAATAAGCGTTTATCGATTGGTTTGCGCAAAATTTATAGCGTTTACAAAAATTTTTTTTTTTTTACTACCAATGGCGGCGATCAGTGATTTTTTTCGTGACTGTGACATTATGGCGGACACTTTGGATAATTTTGACACATTTTTGGGACCATTGTCATTTTCACAGCAAAAAATGCATTTAAATTGCATTGTTTATTGTGAAAAGTTGCAGTTTGGGAGTTAACCACAGGGGGCGCTGTAGGAGTTAGGGTTCACCTAGTGTGTGTTTACAACTGATGGGGGGTGTGGCTGTAGGACTGACGTCATCGATCGAGTCTCCCTATAAAAGGGATCACTCGATCGATGCTGCTGCCACAGTGAAGCACGGGGAAGCCGTGTTTACACACGGCTCTCCCCGTTCTTCAGCTCCAGGGAGTGATCGCGATGGGGCGGCTATAAACGAATAGCCGCGCCGTCGTCCCAGATCGCTCCCCGCGGGTTACCGACCCCCGACCCGCGGAAAGGCGGGACGTACATGTACGCCCATATGCCTGTACGTGCCATTCTGTGGACATACATATAAATGCGGCGGGTGTTAACCAGTTAAAGTAAAAAAATACCAATTTAATCAAAACATCACCAATACCAGTGTACATGTCACAATTTAATACCCTGAGATTCCTGGTATCTGCTGATAAATGATGACTGATATAAAAGCGTAAGGATTTTGAATCTCACTACTGGTGAGAAGGTCGTTTGTAAATAATTTTCCCATCGGTCTAAGAGTCCTAGTGGGAACTAGAACATTTCTGAAAGCAGTAATTTGTATAAAAAGGAGACTTCATGCCGCTCTGGTTGTTAATTCTGACATTCTATCTCAAACTGAGTCTTAGGCCGCGTACACACGGTCGGACAAAACCGATGAGATTGGTCCGACGGGCCATTTCCATCGGTTCACCGCTGAAGTGGCCTGATGGTCTGATGTGCGTACACACCATCGTTCCAAAAAACGATCGGGTCAGAACGCGGTGACGTCAAACACACAACGTGCTGAATAAAACGAAGTTCAATGCTTCCAAGCATGCGTCGACTTGATTCTGAGCATGCGCGGGTTTTGAACCAATGCTTTCTGTACTAACCATCGATTTGGACCGTTCTGGCAGCGGGCCATCGGTTCGATTTTGAAGCATGTTTTAAAATTTTGGACCGAAGGACAACAGACCGATGGGCTATACACACGGTCGGTTTGGAACCTTGGTCCATTCTCATCGGTTTTGTCCGACCATGTGTACGCGGCCTAACACCCTTAGAAGAGCTGAGCATTTGGTACCGATCCGAGATAGTATGATAGTTGTAATATCCTTAGGCGTCCTAGTATCATGAAGTCAGGGTGTTGTAGCATGAGTTCAGTCATCAACCACGTAGCATTGGAGAGATAATGTGGAAGTCATGTAGATGACTTAGGCCCCGTACACACGACCGAGTTTCTCGGCAGAATTCAGCCAGAAACTCGGTCGGAAGCTGAATTCCGCCGAGAAACCCGGCCGTGTGTACACTTTCGGCCGAGGAAGCCGACGAGGACCTCGGCGAGGAAATAGAGAACATGTTCTCTATTTCCTCGTTGTTCTATGGGAGAACTCGGCCCGCCGAGCTCCTCGGCGGCTCCAGGACTGAACACGCCGAGGAACTCGATGTGTTTGGCACGTCGAGTTCCTCGGCCGTGTGTACGAGGCCTCATAGGTAGATTCAGGTACAATAGTGCAAAGTTACGGAGGCGTAGCTTAGCCTGTTTAGGCAACGCCGCCGTAAATTAGCTAGGCTAGTAATGATTCTCAATATACTTGCCTGCTAATATACGGCGGCATAGCCTAAAGAGGGCGGGCGAAAGGGCGCCGAATTCAAATGACTTGGAGGGGGGCGTGTTTGATGGTAATGAGGCTTGACCTCACGTTTTTGACGTTTTTTTTTCACTGCGCATGCGCCGGGCGACTACATTTCCCAGTGTGCATTGCGGTTACGTACGCCGCATGGGCCTATTGATTTCGTGGTGGACGTAAACGACGTAAATCCCAATTCGCGGACGACTTACGCAAACGCTGTTAAAAATTTGAATCTCTCGGCGGGAATGGCGGCCATACTTTAACATTGATATTCCACCTAATAGATGGAATAACTTTAGGCCTGTAATGCGCTACGGAAACAGCGTAAAACGACTGCGGCGGCTGGGCGTACGTTCGTGAATCGGCGTATAAACTCATTTACATATTCTACGCCGGCCGCAATGGAAGCGCCACCTAGCGGCCATCCAAAATATTGCAACCTAAGATAGGACGGCGCAAGCCGCCGTACCTTAGATATGTTTAAGCGTACGCTTAAACATAGGTCGGCATAGATTCTGAGTTAGGTCGACTTATCTACTGATAAGTCGGCCTAACTCTTACTGAATCTACCTATAAATATGTTGTCTTGCAGGCCTGGTTCAAACTGTGGACTTCCCAGAATATGAAACAGGGGAGAGGGAGCTTGCCCATACAACTTCTAATTTCTCCATTTGTCCTTGCTGAGAAAATTACCCTTACTTCCTGTGTGGTCACTTGGACAGGAAGTGATAAGATATTATCAATGCAAAGAGGATACCCGTAGCAATAAAAACTGAAAGCGGTTCTATTTTAACATGACTGTGTCTAAAACATTAAACAATTTGGAGTTGGAAGTCCACATTAAGGCAGGGCATGCTTCTTGGTTTTGTCTGTATTTACTTTATGTAATGTTCTCCTAGTATGTTTTTCAGTTGTTAGCCATGACATACAAAGCATCCACCTGACATCAGACACAAATGAAATAGTGGTTGTCATAACCTACCAGACATATTACAGTTCAGATTCAAGCGTACTAATTGCAGATAAAGATAGGATAGCATAGGATAGAATTTTGTTCTCCTGAGAACTTAACACCAAAACCAAATGGGTAATTAAAGTGTAAACAAAGCCAATACTTTATTTCAATTCTGGAGGTACGGTAATGTGAAATTAATAAAACCTCTGGTAGGTAATTGTTTTCTCCTTTTTTGATTGACCTCCACTGTTTCATGCAGTTGAGATGTTTACACGGTCATAACTTGCCCCAACAAGTGCATGGAGCACAGAAGCTACAAGCCTATTTATAAAATGTTTCTCAACTCTTTACTGTGCAAAAACAGATCTGCAATTTGGGTGATAGTCGGTGTCATTTATCATCCTGATCGTGTCCAGGCTGCACGAGGATAAATGTTCACTGTAAATGTATCACTTCATTCTATCAACACTTATGATATCTGCAGGTGTGCCAAGTCTAATTTCATCTCAGGTTAAAAAAACATATATTTTACGAAGCACAAATGTAGAGAAATCAATAGACATGAGACGCCAATCTTTCATTCACAACAGATCCAGTAATCATTACAATAGAAAAGACCAGAAAAGCTGCATTAATATTCCCAAAGGAGCATCTTACAATATAATAGTAAAGGGAAAACACAGAAATAAAAAGACATCAAGGTCTAAACCCCTGGTGCTCAACATGGAGGCCATGGGCTGCATTTGACCTATCAGTGCTTTGTGTGCGGCCTGTTGTGCCCCAGAATCCATTGCAGCTCTACAGCATTGGGATGTTTATAATTATACAGGAGCCACTATATGTTATCGCCCCTGCATAAGTGTAAACAAAGCTGCCGACTTAGTTCAGGAGCAATGACAGATTGCTCTTAAAGCGGTGGTTCACCCTAAAAACTAGTTTTTCTTATTCCACTGCCCCCCCCACATTACAATCCGATTAAGGCTCTTATTATTTTTTTCATGCTGTACATACCTTAGTACAGCATATTCACCCGTGCATCCGGGTTGCGAGTCCCGCGGGAGTGGGCGTTCCTCACATGTGTGTGATTGACGTTTTGCCCAAAAACGAGCTCCCCCCCCCCGTCGCGTAAGCCGCGTCACGATTGGCGAAAGGAGCCGAACGGCGATGCGCATGCACAGTATAGCGCCGAATACTTTTTTTGTATTTATCAACATGTTCTATGAAAATTCTTTGAGTTTTTTACTACTGCGTGACAAGCAAATAAAACATTTTTATTCATTTTTACTCATTTTTATTCTTTTATAATGTCTTGAGTTCTTCATAATTCTAAAGAAAATATCCTTAGTCTGTATTGTGTTTTGAAAACTGTCACATGACATTTTAAAAAAGTATCGGTATTCGGTATCGGCGAGTACATGAAAAAAAGTATCGGTACTTGTACTCGGTCCTAAAAAAGTGGTATCGGGACAACCCTAACTTACACCAAAGATGGGTCGTTGTTTTTTTCCCACCGACATCGAGACCTTTTCTACACCCAATGACCAAAGTCTGGTCCACCTTATGTCTGAGGCTCCATTCACACCTAGGCGTTTTTACGCCTGAAGCACTACGCTCACAAACGCCAAAGGGATGAAATAACATTATTTGCTATGGTGACTGTTCACACCTGAACGCCGAACGCCCAAACGCCTGTCGCGCGAAGCTCAAACAAGTTCCGGACCTTTTTTTGTCGCGCGTATCGTGCGGTTTGGGCGTATTTGAGCGTTTCCATTTCCCATAGAAAGTAATGGAAACGCTCGATTCAAGCGACTTGCGCGACAACGGGCGTTTGCTACGGGCGTTTCGTCGCTTTAATCAATAGAACTTGTCACCCATGCAGAAGATTAAAAAAATCTACCAACATAGCAACAAGTGATGAAAAGATGATAATTTTTCCTATTGGCTAAAATAAAAAACGTCGAAGTACAAAAACGTCGGACAACGCTGTATGCAAACGCGCAAATAAGCATGAATACGCGCGACAAAACGCCGAAAAAAAACGCCCAAAAAAACGACCGAACGACCGACGCTCAGGTGTGAATGCAGCCTGAAGGACCATAAACTGGCCCTTTGTTTCGAAGGTTTGGAGACCCCTGCTGTAGAAGAACATTTTGTAGATTTGCTCTCACTGCATGCACATTTTTGCTGCTGTTCTCCCTGGATACCCTTCCCCTTTGATAACCGCTTCTCTCCTCTACAGGTTCCCTGACAGTCGCTCCGCTGTCAGGTACCTCTCTTTGTCAGAATCCTCCTGTCTCTGCTTTCCTCCCCTCTTTCCAGTAAAACTGCTCTTCTCCTGCCCATGTTTCCCCCAATCAGATTGCTCTCATCCACCTGTCTACCTTTCAGACCACACCTCTCCCTTCAGTGACACACACTGCAGCAGCCACACAGGACTACTGGTATGAATGAGTTTATCAATAATCCATTCATTACGGAATAAAGGGTTTGAAGGTAAGCAAAGCCATTCACATGAATGTTAGCAGATGAACTGTACACAATGGGGGTTATTTACTAAAGGCAAATCGGCAAATCCACTTTGCACTTGAAATTGCACTGAAAGTGTACTTGGAAGTGCAGTCGCTGTAGATCTGAGGGGGACATGCAAAGACGTTCACAGCGCGGCTCTCAACTGCCGTGTGGACGTCTCTGGACATCCTTTTATTTGCATTCCCCGCGCGTGCCGCTGGGGGCGCGCAGTGGGGAAACACTGTGCCCGGCGCATCGCTGAGATGCCGATGCGCGTGCCTGGCGACCGCAATGTCCGACAGGTACCCGCGAACGGCAGTGACAGCAGGGACGTGGAGCTCTGTGTGTAAATACAGAGCTCCACGTCCTGTCAGGGAGCGAGGAGACCGATGCTGTGTCCCTTGTACATAGGGACACAGCATCGGTCACCTACCCCAGTCAGTCCCCTCCACACACAGTAAGAATCACACCCAGGGAATACATTTAGCCCCTTCCTCACCCCCTAGTGTTAACCCCTTTCCTGCCAGTCACATTTACACAGTAATCAGTGCATTTTTATAGCACTGATCGCTGTATAAATGTGAATGGTCCCAAAATAGTGTCAAAAGTGTCCGATATGTCCGCCGCAATATCGCAGGCCTGACAAAAAAAAAATCGCAGATTGCCGCCATTACTAGTAAAAAACAAAAAATAAAAATAAATTCATAAATCTATCCCCTATTTTGTAGGCGCTATAACTTTTGCGCAAACCAATCAATATACGCTTATTGTGATTTTTTTTTTCAAAAATATGTAAAAGAATACGTATCGGCCTTTGGGATATTATTATAACAAAAAGTAAGAAATATTGTGGTTTTTTTTTGTCTTTTTTTGTTTAATAGCGCAAAAATCGCAGAGATGATCAAATACCACCAAAAGAAAGCTCTATTTGTGGGAAAAAAATGATAAAAATATAATTTGGGTACAGTGTTGTATGACCGCGCAATTGTCATTCAGAATGCGTCAGCGCTGAAAGATGAAAATTGGTCTGGGCAGAAGGGGGTTTAAGTGCCCAGTAATGAAGTGGTTAAACACATATACAGTATACCATTTATAAATGTTAAAAACAAATTATAAAAACAAAAACTGTTTAAAAAAAAAATACAATTTGATTTGACTATTTTTACACAATAATAAAAATGCAAAATTTGTCTATAAATTTTAAGTGGATGTAAATCCTCACATATACCCAGTAAAGTGAACAGCCTCACAGGGATGAAACAAATCTCCCTACTTAAGTTTTACATGTATATCTGCTGTCTTTAGCTTCCTATATTCTTTAGAAAGTTCAGATCATGCTAGGAGATTTTCTCTTCCTGTGCAGCAGTATACAGCCAAGACAGCTGATTGGTGGAAAGGCACACACCCCCTCTCCTCATAGGTAGAGACTTTCAGAACTGTTTGTTGAAACGTTCAGCAAGCTGCTAATCTATTTATAGCATCTTCTCCAACACAAAACTCCTGTTACTTTTATCTCTGTTGTCTGAGAACTTGTCAGGAGTTATCAGGCTGATAACAGAAGAACGGAGCAGGAAAAAGGCACAGGACGTACTGCTTTAAAGAGAGAAAAGAAAACACTGCAGAGATATGTGCACAGCTCAAATTTCATGAATCCGGTTTACATCCACTTTAACCACCTCATACCCCACTCATAGACATATGACATCCACAGGAGAGATCTCCCATCCTGGGCGAGCGTCATATGACATCCTGGGCTTCTCTCTCGGATGCCTAGGGGGCGCCGCGTCACTCGGGAGCCGGTGCACATGCACCCACGTTTGCCAGTAATAGAGCAGGGACGTGGATCTGTGTGTGTAAACGTACAGATCCACATCCTGTCGGGTGAGAGGAGACCGATGGTATGTTCCCAGTACAGAGGAACACCGATCGGTCTCCTCTCCTTGTGAGTTCCCTACAGTAAGAATCACTCCCTAGGTAACACATTTAACCCCTTCATCGCCCCCTAGTGTTAACCCCTTCCCTGCCAGTCACATTTATACAGTAATCCGTGCATTTTTATAGCACTGATCATTGTATAAATGTGAATGGTCCCAAAATATAGTCAAAAGTGTCCGATATGTCACGATAAAAATCGCTGATCGTCGCCATTACTAGTAAAAAAAAAAGTAGACACTATAACTTTTGTGCAAACCAATCAATATACACTTTTTGCGATTTTTTTTGGACCAAAAATATGTAGAAGAATACATATCGGCCTAAACTGAGGAAAAAATTATTATTATTTTTTTTTTATTATAGCAAAAAGTAAAAAATATTGTGTTTTTTCCAAGCTTATTACTCTTCTCTTGTTTATAGTGCAAAATTTGGGTGCAGTGTTGCATGACTGCGCAATTGTCATTTAAAGTGAGACAGTGCTGAAAACGAAAAATTGGCCTGGGCAGAAAGGGGGTGAGAATGCCCTGTATTGAAGTGGTTAAGTGTAAGATCATGTAAAATGAAAAAGTGTAAAATGTTTACACGTCTGACTTATCAGATGAAATTACTATGCCAAGCATGTCAGAGGGAGAAGTGTTTCACATTTACAATTTATATTGACTGGCTCTTTAACCAGTTCCCGACCCCCGCATGTACATATACGTCCACAATATGGCACGTACAGGCACATGGGCGTACACGTACGTGTGACGGTATCGGTATGATATCCCCGTCAACGTTCCCTTCTTCCCATAACGAAAATCACCCCAATCTTCCACGAGGAGGGATATCCCTGGAATCGCCCAGAAAGCCACACATGAGACCAGCTTACTGCTTGAACAACACAGCCTTTAATGGTTTTTCTTCTCAGCTTTTTATACAGTCCAAGACATTGAAGCAACAATGAAATCTCCACCCAACCCAATCACACACTAAGGCTAATTACTAAAACATTCCAGACAGGTCGGCACCGACCGACAATTATCATGTCTAATCACTGCACATTCCTTACACAACAAACCACCTTCACACACTTGAGTTTCCTAAGCAGACGTTTCGTCTGCTTCCAGTTTGACACCTATTAACACCTCTGAGAATCACTAGGTTGTAGACAGGGTTATCACACAATTAAAGGCCTTTCAAAAGCTAGCCTTATTTAACATATGAACAGTCCTTACAGAGAGAGATGAATCACACATAAAACACCTGTTACCTGTAACCAACAGCATTAAGTTAGCAGGGAGAGCATTAGACTGAAGCATATAGGCAATTGCATCACAATGGCCCCCCCTTTTCTCCCTGCTCCGGCAAACCCGGTTGGACCTTCCCTGGTCCAGTAGGGTTGACGGGTTCAGAGCTTTTAGTCCGAGGTTAACTCCGTTTGGCGTGACTGACCTCCCTTGGCAACTGCTTCAGACTCAGGTATGCCACCGGGTCTTCAGATCACACGTCGGTCAGTCCCCAAGTCTTTGTGCGATCTGCAAAGTCACCAGAAGTCAGTGTGAAGATGGCGAATGGGTCTGTGCGCCGCCATCTAGGTGTCCCGCTATGGGAGGGGCAGGTTATGGCTCTGAAGTGACAATCACAGGAGATTCATAAAAAGAAAAAGTTATATTTGTTGAAGTGCTGTAGCACTGGTGCTCAGAGTCCGGGGGGGGGGGGGGGGGGAGAGAGGGGACTCAGAGCCCCATAAGGTCAGCCACCCCCTGCTCCCTCCGCAGCCGCCGGTTCTCCTCTTTGAGCTTTTCCAGCTCCATCTCCAGTTCATGGAGCCTGGGGGGGTCAGCCCGCTGTGACCTCAGGTGGTTGTTCTCCTCCTCCATGCGGCTTATGCACTCCTCCAGCTCTATGAACTCACGGATCAGATCCTGCTTGCTCATGTCCTGCAGGCTTTCAACGTGGTCCTTCATCATCAGGAACTGGGTGGTGGTGTAAGGGGCCACCGGTGGGCCCTTGGCGAACATCTCGGCCCGCATCTGGGGCGCCCGCTGCGATTCCATCTCCTCCAGTCGCTTCTTCTCCTCCCAGGTCCGCTGGTTATATGACTTCCAGGACCTCTTCTTCTTGGAGGGTAGCTGGCGGTGCCTCTTTCTGCCCAGCTCCCTCCAAGGCCCCTCCGGCTCATGGCTGTCGCCCATGACCAGCTGACAATGGTGTTCCCTGTTGTCCGTAATAACAGATTGTACCATGAGGGCTTCGTAAGGGGTGCCCAATGGTTCTTCCTGACCCAGCTCCTGGGGATCCCAAGCCGAGTCTACACAATGGGCTGCTGCTGGTGGGCGGTACCCAGGTTGAGACCAATTTGACCTGGTGTTGTCATTCATGGGGCAATTCTGCTTGAAGTGACCCAACTGTTTGCACCGGAAGCAGCGTTGTTCGTTGTCCTCCTGGTGTGGGTAGCGAGGGCTATATGTCATCGGTCTGTTAGGCGGTTGGTATCTAGCGGCTGGTGGGTGTGAGGGCGCCATTGGTTGTGGGGGTTGTACCCGTGGTGTGACCTGGTTTGTCTTGCGAGTATCCGCATATTCATCCGCCAACTTCGCGGCCTCTGGTAGAGTCATGGGCCTGCGATCTCTCACCCAATCCTTGACGTCCGTCTGGATGTGATTGTAAAATTGCTCCAGGAGCATTAGTTGCAAAATGTCCTCTGCGGTGGTGGCCTGGCTGCTGTTAGCCCAGTTAGAGGCCGACCGGGACAATTGGCATGCCCATTCCGCATAAGAGTCTTTCGTGGTTTTGCGTGAGTCCCTGAACTTCTGTCGGTGGGACTCTGGGGTTACTGCATAACGAGCCAGGAGCACTTCTTTAACCCGGGCGTAGCTATGAATATCCTGATCTGGCACGGTCCGGAAAGCATCAGAAGCTTTGCCTGACAGTTTGCCTGACAATATTGCAACCCAGTCTCCTCTAGCTATTCGGTGCAGGTTACATTGTCGCTCAAAATCCGCCAGGAAGTTATCAATCTCACAGTCCTTTTCATCAAAAGCTTTAAAAGCGCTAAACGGAATCTTCCTTGCGTCTGCTGTGCTGTACTCACTGTTCGTAGAAGGTGCGGCTGCTTGTTGGACTGCTGCCAGTTTTAACTGTAGTTCTGCGTCCCTTATTTGTTTATCCTTCTGTAGCTCTGCGTTTACTAACATGTCCATCACTTTCAGTACCACATCTGGCGTTGGGTTCGGGCCGAACCACGCTAGCTTCTCTCTTATTAGCTTGTTGGCTGGCGATTCCTCCTCCTGAATCACTGGTGTCTCCATCTCTTGTACTGCTGGCGTTGCTGCAATCCCGTCCTCCTGGTCTAGCTCCATTGATTCTGCTATGATGACCCGCTTGGTTTTGTTGCTAGCAATCCTTCCACGAACTTCCAGTAGTTCTTCCAGTGTCTGCTTGGAATCCGGGTGTGAAGGGGAATAGAAGGGAAAAATCCCACTGCTACCAACCAATTGTGACGGTATCGGTATGATATCCCCGTCAACGTTCCCTTCTTCCCATAACGAAAATCACCCCAATCTTCCACGAGGAGGGATATCCCTGGAATCGCCCAGAAAGCCACACATGAGACCAGCTTACTGCTTGAACAACACAGCCTTTAATGGTTTTTCTTCTCAGCTTTTTATACAGTCCAAGACATTGAAGCAACAATGAAATCTCCACCCAACCCAATCACACACTAAGGCTAATTACTAAAACATTCCAGACAGGTCGGCACCGACCGACAATTATCATGTCTAATCACTGCACATTCCTTACACAACAAATCACCTTCACACACTTGAGTTTCCTAAGCAGACGTTTCGTCTGCTTCCAGTTTGACACCTATTAACACCTCTGAGAATCACTAGGTTGTAGACAGGGTTATCACACAATTAAAGGCCTTTCAAAAGCTAGCCTTATTTAACATATGAACAGTCCTTACAGAGAGAGATGAATCACACATAAAACACCTGTTACCTGTAACCAACAGCATTAAGTTAGCAGGGAGAGCATTAGACTGAAGCATATAGGCAATTGCATCACAGTACGTCCTCGCCTATTAGCGGGTGGGGGGTCCGATCGGGACCCCCCCCCCCGCTACATGCGGAGGTCGGGTCCGCTCGGGGAGCGATCCGGGACCACGGCGCGGCTATTTGTTTATAGCCGCTCCGTCGCGATCGCTCCCCGGAGCTGAAGAACGGGGAGAGCCGTGTGTAAACACGGCTTCCCCGTCCTTCACTATGGCGGCGCATCGATCGCGTCATTCCCTTTATAGGGAAGACACGATCGATGACGTCATTCCTACAGCCACACCCCCAAACAGTTGTAAACACATACTAGGTGCACCCTAACTCCTACAGCGCCACCTGTGGTTAACTCCCAAACTGCAACTGTCATTTTCACAATAAAGAATGCAATTTAAATGCATTTTTTGCTGTGAAAATGACAATGGTCCCAAAAATGTGTCAAAATTGTCCGAAGTGTCCGCCATAATGTCGCAGTCACGAAAAAAATTGCTGATCGCCGCCATTAGTAGTAAAAAAAAATTTTTTATAAAAATGCAATAAAACTATCCCCTATTTTGTAAACACTATAAATTTTGCGCAAACCAATCGATAAACGCTTATTGCGATTTTTTTTACTAAAAATAGGTAGAAGAATACGTATCGGCCTAAACTGAGGAAAAAAAATGTTTTTATATATGTTTTTGGGGGATATTTATTACAGCAAAAAGTAAAAAATATTGCATTTTTTTCAAAATTGTCGCTCTATTTTTGTTTATAGCGCAAAAACTAAAAACCGCAGATGTGATCAAATACCACCAAAAGAAAGCTCTATTTGTGGGGAAAAAAGGACGCCAATTTTGTTTGGGAGCCACGTCGCACGACCGCGCAATTGTCTGTTAAAGCGACGCAGTCCCGAACTGTAAAAACACCTTGGGTCTTTAGGCTGCATATTGGTCCGGGGCTTAAGTGGTTAATGGAGGCACATGAATACAGAAAAAAAGAATGTCAGTCTACCAATCAGTGCACAATTGTCCTTCAACTGCAAGGAAACATTCAGAAACCTTGCTTCCCATAGTTACACTTTATTTCTCAGCTTTAGGGATACTTATTTTTTATCAAAACAACATCAAATGTGCCATACAACCTATATAAGAAAACATGCATACTATTTGTAAACAGATTTATCAACTTTTCTAAATCAGGAGATTACTGATTTTCTTAATATGCAATAATCCACCCGCTGCTTGACAACCTTCTTATCCAAATTGGTATGCCCGTGCCTAAGCAGGGCAATAAGTGTGTCAGAAAGCAGCTGCAGCAACATGCCAGCTCTTGTAATCAGCCTTGCCAAGAGGTTCCAAAATGTAAACACCAAACATGAAATGTGGCCAATTCTCCCCAAGTAAATAAACTTCACAAGATCATATTAAAACCGAGGTCAATTAAGAAGTGTTACTGTTACATACAAGATGTGCAAACAAAAACTGTACTCTTATATAATAAACATGTTCATAAAATGCACAACACTGAGAACATCAGTTGGAGCACAATAAAGTTCAAAATGTAAAATCATATTTTCATTTCCACAGATATATAATTATTTATAGCCTAATCCTATTATTCTGAGCAAAGTAAACTTACTTAGCAAGAGATCTCACCCATTTACTCCCTGGAATTCTGTGACACGTATTCACTATGCCCTGTGAGTAGGCAGTACGGTATCACACATTTCTCAGAGCCTGCCTCCTGAGCTCTACAGAAGTGCTGAGAGGAGGAGTCTCAGGAGGTGGAGTCAGTACAGGAATTTTTTAATGGTGCCAAAACACGCAAAAAAATATTTTGTTATAAAAACATCTTTATTGGAGTCCAAAGTTACACACGTATAGGAATGGAAATCGATATTGATTAGAGCCCCCCCCCCCCCCCATAGAGGCTGGGTGTTTAATAAGAAACAGAAGCACTGCAGATTACTCCCCCACACATGAAAATTAAAAATCAGTTCCCTTTCTGACTTCATTCATTTTAGTGGGTTGGCATAACTGCCAGGCAACCAGAATTTGTATAGGAGGGCCACCATTAGTGATCCTTGTGTCCCTGTCATGTTGGGTTTATTTATTGTCCCTGGCATTGGAATTTTGAACTTTTCTCTGTATAATTTGATGTTGTATAAAAATATATATAATGTAAGTGAAAGTGCTAAACCTGATTCTTCTTTTTTTATTGCAGATGTACGCAGTATTTACTGCAGAGACAGCTCACAAGGCAGGACTGCCCTAGTGAGCGAGACAGAATATGAACGCTATATGGAGGCTCTACCAGCATGTGACGTTCACACGGAGGCTTCACAAGCATGTGACGTTCCCACAGAGACTTCACCAGCATGTGACGTTCACACAGAGACTTCACCAGCATGTGACGTTCACACAGAGACTTCACCAGCATGTGATGTTCACACCGAGGCTTCACCAGCATGTGACGTTCACACCGAGTTCACTAGCATGTGACGTTCACACCGAGACTTCACTAGCATGTGACGTTCACACCGAGACTTCACCAGCATGTGACGTTCACACAGAGACATCACCAGCATGTGACGTTCACACCGAGACTTCACCAGCATGTGACGTTCACACGGAGACTTCACCAGCATGTGACATTCACGCGGAGACTTCACCAGCATGTGAGGTTCACACGGAGACTCCACCAACATGTGACGTTTACATAGAGACTCCACCAACATGTGACGTTCACATGGAGACACCACCTGAATGTCACATTCATGTTGAGACTCCAGCAAAATGTGATGTACATGTTGGGAACCCACCAAAAAAACTTGGCAGGCATGGGAATATGTATATCCACTGTTAAGACTGCCCTCTTCTCTCATCACAGCTCAGCGCTTTAGGGGGTTAAGGTAAAGATGATAGAAAAAATTAGTGTATAATGGGTAACCACCTCAAAATCATATGTAAAAGAAAGCAGCCACTTAAATTAAAATAGCATATAAAATCAAACAATCAATATAGAACCAAAGTCCAATACAAATTGTAGCAGCGCTCTTTGTTCACATTGCGATGAACAAATTTCTTTATGCGGTGAACATCATAAAGGTAAATAATAGATATAAGGAAGAGAGGTGCTCAAAGTAGTATAATCTGTAGATGACAGCGGTGAAATTAATCCTCTTCACAATCCACCAATCACCAACATGTGACGTTCACATGGAGACACCACCTGAATGTCACATTCATGTTGAGACTCCAGCAAAATGTGATGTACATGTTAGGAACCCACCAAAAAAACTTGGCAGCAATGGGAATATCTCCACCCATGAAGATGAAGGCAAGCTTACAGAAAGGGATAGGCAGATCCTTGTGGTAGGGGATTCTGTTATGGGACAGAGAAGGCAATCTGTCAGAATGACGGTGATCGACGAACGGTATATTGTTTCTCGGTCGCACAAGTTCAGGACATTGCAGATTGGATGGACGGATTGCAGGACCCAGCTGTAATGCATGGTACATATTGGAACCAACGACAACATTAGAAGAAAATGGAGCGCCCTACAAAATGATTTCAGGGACTTAGGAGCTATACTGAAGAAAAGAACCTCCAAGGCAGCATTTTCAGAAATACTGCCTATACCTCGAGCCACACTAAGGAGGCAGCAGGAGTTTAGGGAGCTTAGCAGGTGGCTGAAGAACTGGTGCAGGAAGGAGGGGTTTGGCTTCATGGAGACCTGGACTGACTTTTTAATTGGTTACTCGCTCTACAGCAGGGATGGACTGCACTTAAATGAACAGGGTGCAGCTCTGTTGGCAAAGAAAATAGCCCAAAAGTTGGGAATTTCTTTAAATCAACCACGTGTCATTCACACGAAGACTCCTTCAACATGCAACGATTCTGTTGAGACTCGGGCAGAATGTAACTTTCCCACTAAGACTCCAGCAGATTGTGGCGTTACCACTGAGACTCTGGCAGAATGTGACGTTCTGAATGAGACTCCTCCCGAATGTGACATGAAACCAGGACTGCAGTAAGGTAAAGGAAGCTATTTAGCTAAAAAAAAATTCCTTTAGTGACCCTTTAAGCTTAGTCAAAAATATAACACTCTAAAGGGAAAGGTAGAACAAAGGGGGAGTATGGAAGAGGGAGAGGGGGAGGAAAGGGGGGAGAAGCAAAGGTTGGAGGAAGAAGGGGGTGAGGGTTTGGGGGAACCCCCAGACCCCTTCCTTACCTGCAACTTTCCATCCCCCCTACTTTCCTCCTTCTCTGCCCCTTCCATACTCCCCCTCTCCTTGTTCTACCATTCTATCTTTTGGATATGAGGCAGCTTTTGGAGGACTTGGTTTGGTTCCCCCTGGGCCTAGCAGGCTGTTTACCACCAACATCTCAAGCACGTTTTTACAGGTGATATGTTTGATCTATGTATTGTAGATCGACATAAAGAAATTGATTATGTTGTGAAGTTTGGATGCCGGTAGGCTTTTGAGGCGTGTGTTGGACCGGCTATGAGGGGAGGTTGAAGGCCGGTATGTTTTTGAGGCGTGTGTTGGACTGGCTATGAGTGGAGGTTGGAACTCTTTTTGTCTTCAGAGGTCGGAGAAGTCTTTCCAGCTTTCTTTAGGCTTTCTCTGCTGGAGAAATGAGAACTCTTCCCGCCAGTGAGGTCCTTCATGGAGAAGTCCAAGGCCTCACTCACACGGGGTGTATGAATCTGTACCCTGTGTGGGGGCTGCATTAACCCCAAAAAGGACATCCATGTGGGTGCAGTTGCGCGGACGCACCCTGGGTGCGTTCAGGTTGGTGCACCGGCACCCACACAGATGTCACATTGGGTACAGTCACTGCACCCCAGTTGACAGCAATGGGACTGCCTACACGGGATGCTGGGAACACATGTGCATCCCCATTCCAGTAAACACAGACCTCCCATGGGGTACGGATTCATACCCCCCTGTGAATGAGGCCTAAGGGTGAATGGAATATTTAGATCCATGGTGTTGTTAATTTGGGGACCACTGTACCCCTCTTTATTGTTATTTGGGTGTGTTTTATTATAGGAGTGTTATAGATTGTAAATAAGGATACGTTTGGATTTCTTCTGAAGGCACTTTGAGTAAACATAAGTGATTTACCCCGGTCAGCGGGGGCGGGCCTTAGAGAACAGAGACCGTAAATGGGCAGCACGGAGGCTTAGGGGTTAGCCTTGCAGCACGGGGGTCCTTGTTTCAGATTCTGACCAGGACACTATCTGCATGGAGTTTGCATGTTCTCCCTGTGCTTGCGTAGGTTTCCTCCGGGTACTCCGGTTTCCTTCCACACTACATGCTACTTTTGCGTTGGTGGTGCAGTGGTGAGCATAGCTGCCTTCCAAGCAGCTGACCCGGGTTCGATTCCCGGCCAACGCCATCTCCAATACTTGGAGTCCTCAGATAGCAAAGCGCTATACAAGGTCAATGCAGAGTATATATTAGCGGTGGAATAAAGAATGAAGAGAATGTGTGGAATGTTTGAGGAAGAAAACGTTCCCCCAGAATCTATAGAAGGAGAACCCAGCAACTGATAGAAGACGCTTAGCTTTGGCTGCGATCACACCTAGGCATTCCGGATCGTGAACGAAATTACTGCAATTTCCCGAACTGCCGCAAAACGTGTGACACGCTTGTGATCCCGTTACTTTCAATGGCACCCCAATCATCGGACAATATTGTCACCTGACAAATCACACAAACAAAATGACAGAACGCCTGTTTCCCAAAAGCAGTCCTGCGATTTGTCAGGCGACAATCGCGGCAAAATCACGCCTCGATTGGGGCGATATTGAAAGTAAGGGGATCGCATACTCCACCCAGCAGGAATATTACACCCCCTCAACTGTCTAGATTTACATTAAAGTTTCAAATC
The DNA here is from genome assembly GCF_905171775.1 of Rana temporaria. NCBI lineage: Eukaryota > Metazoa > Chordata > Amphibia > Anura > Ranidae > Rana > Rana temporaria. The sequence continues at coordinate 404,089,598 of NC_053490.1, forward strand.
CAAAAATCCTTCATTGCTGCAGACCTCAGCACACACCATGTGTGATGTAACCACTTATAGACCACAATAAATATATACAGCATTTCACAAAAGTAAGTACACCCCTTGCATTTGTGTAAATCTTTTCTTGTATCTTTTCATGTGACAACACTGAAGAAATGAAACTTTGCTACGATGTAAAGTAGTGAGTGTACAGCTTGTATAACAGTGTAAATTTGCTGTCCCCTCAAAATAACTCAACACACAGCCAGCAATGTCTAAATCTGAAGAATTGTATACAGGACAGTCAATGGAAAAAAGTGTAGAACTCTTGTCATTTGGAAGCTCAACCAGCCAAAAGTAAAAGGTGTATCACAAAACTGAGCACATTGAAACTAGACAAAAATACCTACGATGTATACATTTTGAATGACAAGTAGATCTTGTGGGAGTGAGAGCAATTTATAGAAAAGGAACAAAGATAATTTTTTTAAAGCTCTGTGCTGTAGCTGTGACATCATCCACTCTAACCAGCCCCATAGACACCCTGTTTAATCGCTAAAATTTCCTGAAATTATCACTAAACTTAAACAGCTTTTTCACAAAAACTGTAGAAGATATCAAACTGAAAAAGAATATAGCCTGATAGCTGAATATTTTCTAAACATTTTAAAGTTTGTTTGGCGTCTGTAGGTGAAAGTATGAAGGAGCTGAAACTTTTGGTAGCGGAAGAAGATTTTAAGGATTTGAAGCATGCTCTCATTGACTTTAATGTTTAAAAAAAAGTGTAAAAAAAATAATATTTAAAAAAATATAAATAGTAGAAAAAAGTCGAAGAAGTCCCATCATTATCTGAAAGAGCTGAACATTTTAAGAGGTGAATGGTTTTAATAGCTGAAAGTTTGCAGAAGTTACGCAGAGCCAAAGAACGTACGCAATAATAAAATTAAAATTAAGAATAATAAAAAACGAATAACAATACTGGGAATGCTATTGAGCATTCCTACTAAATATAGTGAAAGGCCACCTGAACTCAAACCCTAGTAACACACAGTCGTCACTTATGCAGAAAATGTCAAAAAAGAACTTTGCCCATGGGACTTACTTTTGTGAGTGGTGCTAAAAGAAAGGCCAAAAAAAGTATAAAAAGTGTACAAAATTCATCACACAAATATTTAAAAGGACTAACAAGAAGACATTAATATAATTTGATTACGATCACATCATCAATATCCACATAATAAGCATGTAATTACAACATAACACCCATAATTGGTTGAAGCATATGATGAACAGTTCATGAAGGCTTAAAGGGACACTAAGCCTAGGTTCACACTGCTGCGAATTCAAAATCGTGGTAAAATGCACGATTTTACCGCGATTTTGCGGCCGCGATTTTGCCGCGATTTCGGCCACAATTTAATGTAAATCGCGGCCCGAAATCGCAAAAAGTAGTACAGGAACTACTTTTTGAAATGGCAGATGCGGCGTCGCACTGATTAGGACAGTGCCATTGCCGACAATTGCCGCCGATTTGAGATGCGATTTGACATGTCAAATCGCATCTCAAATCGTTCCAAATCGTACCCAGTGTGAACCAGGGCTAAAGGCAAGATTTTTTTTGTTTAAAAATAACAAACATATTATACTTACCTCCGCTGTGCAGTTTGTTTTGCAGAGTGGCCCCGATCAGTGTCTTCTGGGGTCCCTCGGCGGCTGTCTCCGCTCCTCCTTGCAAAAGCTTTCCACGTTAATGCGAGCTCCCTCGCATGGTGGAAAGCTTTTGCGAGCATGCTCCTGTGATACAGCGGCCCCGCCCACCCGCGTCATCCGCTGTGATTGACAGCAGCGCCAGCCAATGGCTGCGCTGCTATCAATCCGCCCAGCCTAGCCAATCAACGGCCAGGCTGGGAACCGAACAGGATGACGAGAACGCGCCTGGGATTTTCGAGGGGTGAGGTAAGTAAAACGGGGGCTCGGGGGCAGTGATGACAGATGTTTTTTTACCTTAATGCATAGGATGCATTAAGGTAAAAAAACTTTTACCTTTACAACCCCTTTAAGGCTCTCAATGTGTATCATTGGGCAGAACCCACTTATTCAGGAGACAGCCCAGATATCATTTTTTGTATGGGTATATCTGCAGAAAAAAAAACATGTCATAAAAAAACAAAACATATCCTGTTCCCTTAAAGCATGTTATACAGCACAGTGCTTGTGCTGTGTAATTTGGCCCTTTCTATCACCTAAAATACCTGGCTGATCCTGCCTGGCTATACCCTCCCCCCTGTAAACTGACCACGGTTTATTATGGCTGCTGAGGTTAGTTTACGTGCCTCAGTCATCCACAGCCCTGCTCTGTCATTCCCTGTCCTCTTCCCCCCTCCTCCCTGCCTGTCTGCTCGTGTCAGTGCCCGTTCTCATAACTACTACAAAATGCTCCAATCCCCTATGTAACATAACAATATGTGCCCCATCGCCTGTGTTATATAAAAATATGTCGATCTGTACCTATATCAGAGCAGTTCCTGCCACTTACGTGACTCCTCGGGTCTCTCTCTCTCCTTTCCTCCCCAGCTGACGTCAACAGGAGTGCTCAGCCCCGCCTGCTGAAGCTGTCAGCTGGGCAGCAATTTTTTTTTTATAACACAGGCACAAATGTTGTTAAGTTACAGAGGGGATGGGAGGTTTCTATAGTAGTGGCTTAACCATCACTTTAAATAGAAATTGGTGCATTTAGGTTAAAAGAATATCCCAATATCCCAAAATCCCAATAAGAGATGAAAGCCCAGTCTGTGTATAAGAACATCAATGTTCACTGAATCAAAAATGAACAAAATAGTGTAGATCAATTGGCATGTGTGTATTGGCAGCAGAATCACAAAACTATGGAAAGGAGTCCAACCGGGAGCTGATGGTGTAGGAGGGACTCGAAGCCCGATAACAAAAAGAGGGCCAAGGCTGCGAAAAAACCCTATAATAGGGACAAAGGTAAAACTCAACAATGATGGCATATATCCTATGAGATTACAAGAGGTGCATTACATAAAGGGTGAAATGTAAAATAGTCATTAACATGCTTAGCGACAGCTGAGTAGGTAGATGGTAAGCATGAGAAAGGGGGATGTGTATTATGTAGCTGATAGCAGGTGAGCTTAAATGGGGGGCTCTCACTGCACAACAGGGCTATAAATGTCCACAGGGAGATGAGAATATAGATAATAGTGTTGGCCCTAAAAGAAGGCCCTACCCTAAATGGGATCAAGAGCGCTCCCTCTCCCATCCCAACAATCAGTGAGAACAGTAGCTCAGATCAGCTCAGCTCAGATCTATTCCCACAATGTGTCTAAATCCAATACCTTGGAAGCAACAGCAGCTGTCAAATTTAGACCTAACCAACCCCAGTCGCATGCATACGACGGGGGAGTTGGACCAATACACAGCCAAAAATATGTAAATTCAAGATCATTAAATAGGTCCGAACAAACAGGAACGTCAGAAATTATTAATTTGTCACCGTACACTGTTGCAGCTGCATGCTGTGGGGGCACTCAACAGGAGGGAGGGGCCTGGAGCACCGAAAAAGGACCCGAGAAGAGGAGGATCTGGGCTGCTCTGTGCAAAACCATTGCACAGGGCAGGTAAGTATAACATGTTTGTTATTTTTATAGAAAAAAAAATTGCAGTTACAATCACTTTAAGGTAACTGGCCATATTACGGTATGTACGTATTTGTTAGATGTGAGAAAAAAATGCACCTGATTTTGCAATGACAAAACAAAGCGCAAAGTTCAAACAATTCTAATCCATAACATTATTTTCCTTAAAGACAATTTGCTAAATGATGTGCACAGTGAAAGTCATACACAGATGCTGAAGCAAGCTTGGAGCACTGTACAGTCTGGAGGGAAGAGGAAAGGGAAAACAAGATTGAAACCTTACACCAAAGGTATGGATAAGGGTCAGTAGGGCAATATTTTCAATATGAAACTAAGATCAAGAACAAAGGGACATGACCTCAAACTAGCAGGAGGAAAGTTGAAAACGAATCTTAGAAAGTATTATTTTACTAAAGGTTGATACTTGAAACAGACTTCCAGCAGAGGTAGTGAGTCAGCCAACAGTAAGACAGGCCATAGATGATGTGGTTTTCTTTCTTGCAACTGGAAAATCAGTGTTCAGTCAGTGTTTATGGGGGAATCCAGAGCTATTCTGTTCTCCTGGCAAGGGGGCGGGAGTGGTGGGCGCAGGGAGCCATCCCTGTCACCACAGTGATTACTACTAGTGGCTATAGCGGCTGGCAATAATCCCATGCTAGCATTCTGACACGTTGGTTGTACAATCAACCTGCCTATACATTAATAGAATCTTGGCCGATCCTGGCTGAACTAGGCCAAGATTCAAACTATCTATGGCAGGCTTTAGTGGCTTCAAACATGCTTGGGACAAACATTAATCTATACTAAGGCAAAAAGACTGTACCTTTCGTATATTCCATCAAATATGCCTGACTGTTAAGCCCTGTACACACGATCGGTTTGTCCGATGTAAAACAGACCAATGGACTGTTTTCATTGGTCAAACCTATCATGTGTGGGCCTTATCGGTTTGTTTTCCATCGGTTAAAAAAAATAGAACATGTTTGAAATTTTTCCTATGGATAAAAATAACGATCGTCTGTGTGGAAGTCCATCGGTCAAAAATCCACGCATGCTCAGAATCAAGTCGACGCATGCTCGGAAGCATTGAACTTCATTTTTCTCAGCACGTCGTAGTGTTTTACGTCACCGCGTTTGGTCGGATTTTTGACCGATGGTGTGTAGGCAAATCTGATGAAACTCATCTTCATCGGATATCCGACGAAAAATCCATCGGATTAGATTCCATCAGATACCTGATCGTGTGTACAGAGCTTTAGACATAAAAACCTCATGAATGTTATATTTTTTTTCTCGGTAGTACGTGATCAGTTGCTAGTAATGATCAGTTTATGTCACATATTCTTGAGAAGGAACTCCGTACTGCATATAAGAGAGGTTTCTGTAGACTGATCTTTCATTTATGAATACCATGGTTTATAGCATACCGCATAATGCAGATCCGAAGCCTGCCTGTTAGGCTTGGGTTACTAGGCTGTAATCCGGTCATTACCTGAACCACAAGACCATATCATTCATTTTTTATACTTCTTAGAAGATATATCTAATCCCACAAACACTACTTTTGTTTAGGAAAATGAAAAGGAAGATGATCCCACACATTGGCCTGTGGCCAATTTTATCTAAATGAAAAATTAAGTGAAATAACTGGAAAATATGAGATTTTGTTTTATGGACAGCTAAAGTGGTTACTTTTAGGCACAGAAAGGAGTAACACACATCACAATGTATGTGACAGCAGATAATTATACAACCCCAAATTACTGAATTAGAAGCCAAAGACTTTTGTGTCACAGACATATGAATAGATAGACAGCTAGATCATTGGATACAAAGACCAAGAGAGATTGGACAAATAGATAGATAGATAGACAATTAGGGCCTTGCTTTTCTATAGACATAGAAAAAAGTTCAATGGGGCATATTTCTGTTGCAGTTCTAGAGGTTGTAGAGATGCCAGTGAGGCATGCTGGAACTTTTAGGGTCCATGCACACTAGATGGCAGAAAAAAAGCAGTAAAAAACAAATGGGCCAGATTCACAGCGGAGATACGACGGAGTATCTCAGATACTCCGTCGTATCTCTCAGAGTATCTATGCGACTGATTCATAGAATCAGTTACGCATAGATATCCCTAAGATCCGACAGGTGTAATTGTTTTACACTGTCGGATCTTAGGATGCAGTACCGCGGCCGCCGCTGGGGGGAGTTTGCGTCGTAAACCAGCGTCGGGTATGCAAATTAGGAGTTACGGCGATCCACAACGTTTTTCCGCATTCGCTACATCACCGCTAGTCTAGTTTTCCGTCGCAAAGTTAGTCGTCGTTTTGGGTGCCTTAACTTTACACAGCAAACGTATTTGGTTTCAGGCAACTTGTAGTAGAGATGTGAACTATCTCCATATAGAAAAATATAGAGCTGCAGAATTATTTATAAAAAAATTGCGATATTGATACAATCCCCCTCACAATCTTAAAGGAGTTCTCTGACCTAAAAGTTTTAACCCCCGCTGTGCCCGGGCTGTAAAAAAATAGAAAATAAACTGTCACTTACCTGCCTACGATCCCCCGTTGTTCCGATATCGCCGTCCCGTTCTCCGGTCCCGGGCCCCTTCCGCTTCCTGTGTGTCGGTGACTCATAGTGCGCTCAGCCTATCAGCGGCCGCAGCAATGTCCCGTCGCGGCCACTGATAGGCTGAGCGCACTATGAGTCACCGACACACAGGAAGCGGAAGAGACCGGGACCGGAGAACGGGACGGCGATATCGGAACAACGGGGGATCGTAGGCAGGTAAGTGACAGTTTATTTTCTATTTTTTTACAGCCCGGGCACAGCGGGGGTTAAAACTTTTAGGTCAGAGAACTCCTTTAATCCGGCATTTCCACGATTCATTCATGTAACAAGTGCAGAGCTGTTCTCTGCTCACTCACGGCTGTCAAAAAAAAATATTCAGCAAATGTTTATCAACATTGCTTAGTGCTGGGAGATAAAAAAGAAAACAGTGTAACATTTAGTTCTTTTAGGTCAAGGGGGTGAACTTCTGTCTGTAAATGAGGCCAGTTTAACCACTTAAATACTAATGCCGCGTACACACGATCGGTTAAACTGATGAGAATGGTCTGATGGACCCTTTTTATCGGTCAAAACCGATCGTGTGTGGGCGCCATCGGTTATTTAACCATCGGTTAAAAAAAAAAACTTGTTTTCAATTTAACCGATGGGAAAAAAGCAATCGTTAGTAGGCACAACCATCGGTTAAAAAATCCATGCATGCTCAGAATCAAGTCGACGCATGCTTGGAAGCATTGAACTTCGTTTTTTTCAGCACGTCGTTGTGTTTTACGTCACCGCGTTCTGACACGATTGTTTTTTTAACCGATGGTGTGTAGGTGCGACGGACCATCAGTCAGCTTCATCGGTTAACCAATGAAAATTGTCCGTCGGTCCGTTCTCATCGAATGGACTGATCGTGTGTACGCGGCATAAGCCTTTTTCTGACACTTGTTGCTTACAAGTTAGAATGAATATTTTCTGCCAGAAAAATAGTTAGGACCCCCAAACATTGTGTGTATATATATATTACGCTGAGAATCGTGATCTTTATTCTAAGCATAAAAAAATGGACATTCATTTTTTCCGGAATCATGCAGCTCTACCCTCCAGTGTTTTGGAGCTTCAAGCTACAAAACACTGAGGTGTGACTGTGGCCTTACAATTGCTGAACTCTAACACTGATGCTTACATATGTTATGAACAGCTGATGATGCCTATCCACTCACATATGTGCTGTGCTCATTTTTACTGAAGCACACATCTCCACTCTGGTTGACCACGACTATCTCCTTACTTAAAATCTTTTAAGTTTTTAGAACTGAGAGTCACAAATATAAGTAGCTGGTGAGGTCTGATGACTCCTCACTTACAACAAAAATCTGGGCATGGCTATCTTCACATTCACAATCCTGGAGTCTCTTGCACTGAGGTTCAAATGAGCTGTGAGCAGCTGTTAACCTCCCTGGCGTTATGATTCTGTCTGAAAAAACGTGCTGAAAGCGGTACAATTATTTGCAAGGAAATTTGGTGTTTTACATTGTAGGCCTGTGATTTTTAGGAATAACTCACTTAAATCTGACCAAACAAGAATCTAATAGGCATCCCGGGTATGAAATTTTTTTAAAAACACAATTTTAAATTATAATATAATAAATAATTATAAATAATTATAGCAAGTAATAATATAATTATAATAAAAAATATTCAATAATGTAATCAACTCAAAATCACTGAAATTTGCTCAGTTGCAGAATTGTTGCTGTCATTATTTTATTTTTTTTATGACGAATTTCCCCGCAAATCGCTATCGCACAATTCTGCAAGTGATTATAATTTATTATCGCTGTTTTCTAGCTGATCTAAAACCATTTTTGACATAAAAAGACACTTTTTGTTGCTATGGACAATCTACAGTTTTCAGGCAGAAAAAAAGGTTTTTATTATATAAAAGAACATGTAGGGCACTGGGCAGACCACTAGGGACAAGGGGGGTGTGTTTTTTTTTACATACAGTACTGTAATCTATAAGATTACAGTATACTGTATGCAATGTGTTTGTTTACTTTTTTGAATTTGGCGCCGATCTCCGCTCCCGTGCGTCGTAACGTCGCAGGGAACGGAGATCGGCGGCACAGGAGGACACTGTGTGAATCGAGCGAGGTCCCGCTCGCTCACACAGCGGGGAGGCATCGCAGGATCCAGGAGAAGGTAAGCCAGCGCACGCTGCAGGCTCTGCATGTCTACCCCGAGCGTGACTCGGGGTTACCGATCGTAACATGAAAAACCAACCCCGAGTCACGCTCGGGGATACCGCCAGGGGGGTTAAAGTGATTTTTAAAGTCAGATTTTTTTTTATCTTAATGCATTCTATGTATTAAGATAAATAACCTTCTGTGTGCAGCAGCCCCCGCCCCCCTCCCCATCAGCCCCCCTAATACTTACCTTAGCACAATCTCTGTCCAGCGATGTTCACAAGAGCCTCAGCAGTTCCGGACTCTCCCTTCTGGTTGGCTGAGACACAACAGCGGCGCCATTCAATCAGTTTGTCAGCCAATCAGAAGAGAGAGGGTTGGGGCCGTACCGAGGCTTTGTGTCTGAATGGACACAGGGAGCCTGTGACTTGGCTCGGGTGCCCCATAGCATGCTGCTTGCTGTGGGGGCACGTGACAGAAGGGATGGGCCAGAAGCACAGAAGAGGAAGCCGTGAAAAGGAGGATCTGGGCTGCTCTGTGCAAAACCAACTGCGCAGAACAAGTAAGTATAACATATTTGTTATTTTTAGAGAAAAAAAAACAAGACTTTACAATCACTTGAAGGTCTGGCCACATTTATTCTCTGCTCATCTCACCTATGAACAAGCCTCCACTGACAGGACATTAGCTGACAATGGTTATATTCTCTATATGTCAGAATTTCTTTTTTTTTTTCATTCAAGTTTAAGTTTATTTTCAAAATATAGACATTACATTTGAAAAAACATAACAAAAAATCATTATATTGTATTACACAACGTCATATTTATATATGTCAGAATTTCTGATCTGCATATTGTTCTGGATCTGTGATTCAGAGCACTGAAACTATTGAATAATTATGGCAGCAAAGCAACTGGCTTTGCTAGTTTCCTTTAAAACCCACTGTTGGCCACCAGCCCATCCAAAACCATATAAAGTAATGCAGTTTTTGAATTGGATGCCCTGACCCTAGACAGCCCTTCAAATAACAAAACTTACAATTATCAAAGTTGAACAATGTGTAAAGGAAACATTTAGGCCACTTTCACACGGAGGCTCTTTACATGCCCTATAGCGCTAAAAATGCCCTGTCACTCCAGCCAGAGGGCTTTCACACTATAGCAGTGCGCTTGCGGGACTTTAAAAAAAGTCCTGCAAGCGGCATCTTTGTGGCACTTTAGGAGTGGTGTATAGACCTCTTCTAAAACGCCGCTGCCCAATGAAATAAATGGGCAGCGCGGCCAAAGCGCCTCAGAAGCGCTGCTTTGCAGGCACTTTTAGCCCTTTATGGTCGCTAGCAGAGGTTAAAAGCGCAGCTAAAATGACGGTAAAGTGCTGCTAAAAAAAATCGGCGCTTTACCGCCGACGCCCCCAGCGCTCCAGTGTGAAACGTCCCTTAGCAAAGGAGGCATACAACAGTATATTAGTTATTAATATGTGTAGCTACTAGCTCCCAAATGTCCCTCTTTTAAAACCAAATGCCTCTTTCCCTCTTTGCTCCTTAGTTGATTTTCCTTTTGGACTAATGAACTATAAAATAGACTATTTAATAACTAAGAGTGTTATACTACAATAACTCCAACTTCTTTTTATATCTTGAAAAGACAGTATAAAATCAGTGGTGAAAAATCATGTCATTTTAGCTTATCATTTTTTGCACCTTCGTTTACAAAGTCCTCATACCTGGAAGCATGGCAGGTGTGTGTCCTTTGCCCTGCATGCTTTCTCATCGCAAAACATTGGTATAAAACCCTTACTTAACCACTTCAGCTCCAGAAGATTTACCCCCATTCCTGACCAGGCCATTTTTGGTGTGTTTGCAGTTTAAGGATTAAGAATAATAAATGTTGATTGAGAAAGTGAAGTTCCACTTTAGCGCCTGTTTTTATTTTCATGAAGAGTAAATAAAAACAGTCATTTCAGCCATTCGAGCAATTCAGGCAACACTTATGAGATATAATACAGCTACCCACTAGCAAATTTTAGCCAGCCAGGAAATAAAGGAGCTCTTGAAATACGTCTCCCTTTCATGGGAATTTGGCAAGCTGATCAAGGCATCTTTGGCAAGAGCAGAAGCAAATGGTCAATGTCTAAGACAGACTCGAACTGTCTGATTTATGTTCGAGGTTTAGCAACACTGTATGCAATATTGAAATGTAACCCGGTACATTAACTCGCGCTGGGAAGTTTCTACTCTTCGCTCGCCTGGCTTCTGCATCTAACAAAGCATGTTTTTTGCTATGATACTTTATCCTGCTGACAAATAAGCATTGTTTGTGTGTGTTTGCAGACTTCTTGCTGCCAGAAATGTTCTTTGGGAAATGCATTCCAGGAATGTGGAACAGAAAACTAAACAAGCTGCCTATATGCATGCTGCTGATTGTGATCCGCTGAGAACGCACACACGCAAGTTGCCAGGGTTTCTATCTGCCCCTTCCTAGAAGCTGGGTGTTTCAAAGTATGTAAAAATTTTCTTTTTTTATAAAAAGTGCTGCAAATCTATTTCCGTAGGCATTAGATGGGTGGAACAGGGTTACATGCTATGCAGGGAACACCATAACAGCTGAGTATTTGGCTGACAACACCCTTTTATAAGACAAGACTTCATGTGACATCAAGAATCTGTCTTAATGAGGGAAATAAACTTAACTGTTTGCTCATCTTATTTTTATGCCGCATACACACCATCACTTTATGTGATGAAAAAAAACGACACTTTCTGTGAAGTAAAAAATGACGTTTTTGAAACTTCAATTTTCAAAGACGAAGTTGCCTACACACCATCGTTTTTCTCACAATGTTCTTGCAAAGTGAGGTTACGTTCCACCACGTTTTTCCATTGAAGCTAGCTTCTGGGCATGCGTGGATGAAAAAACGTCTTAGAAAACGACGTTTTTTGCTACACACGGTCAATTTCTGTGAAGTAAAAAGTGCACTTTTGAAAAACGACACATAAAATTGAAGCATGCTTCAATTTTTTTTGGTCGTTTTTTACAAGACATAAAACAACGTTTTCCCCCACACACAGTCAATTAAAGTGACGTTTTTAAAAACGTCATTTTTTTTCATCACATAAAGTGATGGTGTGTACGCGGCATTATACTTACCCTACAGGCCATGCCTGGCATTAAAAATGCTGCCTACAGAGTATAGTTTTGTATGTATTGGCAGTCCCATTAACACAGCCGCCCCTGGCAGCATAATGTTGCTCTGCATTCAGGACACAACTGGTCTGTGGGGTCACAGATTTCACCATTATTTACTCTGTACACATGTAAAACAGTATGCTGTCTGCATGTAAAGATTAGCACAAAGTTTTACATGTGTACATGTAACCTATTTGCAACTTGGGTCCGACATGTCAATATCAATTAAGTATGGTCAGCTGATTACAGAGTGTGCCATTGATTACACATTATTAATGTTTACATGTCACCCCGGATGAGTCATTTATACGGCAGCAACGCATGCGCAGTATTGCCGCGTACATTCCGACAACAAAACCGTGGATACATTTCCGACGGATGTTGGCTCAAACTTGTCTTGCATATACACGGTCACACAAATGTTGTCGGAAATTCCGAACAACACGTACGACGGCACTAGAAAAGGGAAGTTCAATACCAGTCGTGTTAGTAAAAGTTTGGTGAGAGACGATTCGCGCTTTTCAGCCTCGTGCTTTTCAGTCCGTTACAGCATGACGAATGTGCGATCTCCATTACGAACGCTAGTGCGTCGGAATTGTCCACACAGTGACGTAGTTCCGCTTACTTGGATTACCCAGAAGCCGGCTTCTGGGTAATCCAAGTAAGCGGAACTACGTCACACAAACACCTCCGCACGCTGAACCGCTCAGACACCGAGGCGTGGAGCGCACGCCGGCGGAGTGACACGGAGAGCGGTAACGCTGGACAGACTAGTGCCGGTCAGGATAGGCACTAGAGCATGTGAGTGCAAATTTTTTATGGTATACTGTGTGAATAAATTTTTACGGTTTCGCTGAATCCACAGGCTTGGTTTACTTACCTTGTCCCTGGATCCTGCGATGCCACCGCGCTGTGTGAGCGAGTGGGACCTCGCTCGATTCACACAGTGCCTCTGTGTGCCGCCGATCTCCATTCCCTGCGACGTTACGACGCACTGGAGCGGAGAACGGCGCCAAATTCAAAAAGGTAAAGAAACACAATACATACAGTATACTGTAATCTTATAGATTACAGTACTGTATGTAAAAAATACACACCCCCCTTGTCCCTAGGGGTCTTCCCAGTGCCTTACATGTACTTTTATATAATAAAAACTGTTCTTTCTCCCTGCAAACTGTAGATTGTCCATAGCAACCAAAAGTGTCCCTTTATGTCAAAAATGGTTTTAGAGCAGCTAGAAAACAGCGATAATAAATTATAATCACTTGCAGAATTGTGCGATAGCGATTTGTGGGGAAATTCGTCATAAAAAAAAAAGTAATGACAGCGACAATTCTGCAACTGAGCAAATTTCAGTGATTTTGAGTTGATTACATTATTGAATATTTTTTATTATAATTATATTATTATTTGTTATAATTATTTATAATTATTTATTATATTATAATTTATAATTTTGTTTTTAAAAAAAAAATCATACCCGGCATGCCTACTAGACTCTTGTTTGGTCAGATTTAGGCTGGCTTCACACTGAAGCGTCAGCCGCGGTGACGGTATAGCCGCGCTATTTGCAGCGCGGCTATACCATCGTGTTTACCGCGATATTCGGGCGCTAGCGGTGAGGTTTTAACCCCCTGCTAGCGGCCGAAAAAGGGTAATACCGCCCGCGTTGCGGCGGTATTACCGCGCTTTCCCATTGATTTCAATGGGAAGACGCGGTATAGGAGCGGTGAACACACCGCTCCTTTACCGCGGTAAAGATGCGGCTAGCAGGACTTTTGGAGCGTTCCTGCTAGCGCATCGCTTCAATGTGAAAGCCTTCGGGCTTTCACATTGAAGAGTACAGGGCATGATTTTTCATGCGGTATAGCAGCGCTATTTTTAGCGCTGTACCGCATGAAAAACGCCCCAATGTGAAAGGGGCCTTAAGTGAGTTATTCCTAAGAATTACAGGCCTACAGTATAAAACGCCAAATTTCCTTGCAAATAATTGTACCGCTTTCAGCACCTTTTTTCTGAAATAATCATACCGCCAGGGAGGTTAAATCACTTAAAACCTTTTTTGGGAGATTATATAAATTCACTGGTATTATATTCACATTAATAGGATCAGCGCAGTAATATATGCTTACACATATATACCCCTCTTTCACAAATTGCACCCTTTTTCTTTAGAAGTGTTTCACTAATACTGCAGCAGATCATTTGGAGACATTGATAAATAAGATTGATGAGCGCCGGTGACACGACACAAACACATAGATCTCTTTACAGTCTCAGCCACAGCTCTTCATCACCACAGTACCGTAAACCAGCACCTGGGAGGAGGATACAGGACATTCTTCATTGGAGGTAAATCATTTGACTGGTGTTGTATCCCAATATTCAGATATTAAATTATTCTCCTATTTTCAGTCTTTTGATTAAAACAGCAACATACATATGTGGACACTAAAATCTGCAGAAGCAAAAAATAAATTGACCCTTCAAACATGAAACCAAATCCCTATATTATTTTCTTTAACAAATGTTTTATTGGCTGTGAGCAGATTGCACATACATGAATAGCCAACAGAGATCACATAAAGTACAGAGTACAAACTAAATCCCTATATTATTTTCAACAATTAGTAGGAGTGAGTATTCTTCTGCAAAATAATAGCATATAGAGCCAAGCCACAACATAATATACAATCCATAACAGCGCAGGGATAACATCTACCCATGATATGCAACAAAAATTGGCTTTTATTGCAATAATGTGGTTTCTAGATGGAAATATATAGTCATAATACAGAAAATCCAACCTGCCACATTTGGATATTAACCACTTGCCCTCTGGAAGATTTATCCCCCTCCCCTTCCTGATCAGGCCATTTTTTTTATTTTTAGTACTGCATTACTTTAACACTGTACACCAACAACATTTATATAATTTTCCACAAATAGAGCTTTCTTTTGGTGGTATTTGATCACCACTGGGTTTTGATTTTTTTATGCTATAAAAGAAAAGACTGAAAATGTTGAGAAAACAGGACAGAACTCTGTCCTGTCTTCCTCCTTGCTGATCAGCGGGCGTCTGCAGTCATCCATTGGCTGGCACCTGCTGATCGGCTTGTGCTGTGACTAATCACAGCTGGCCACCCCATACCCGGATGTGCTGGATCACGTACTATATACATGGTCCTTCACAGGAGAGCCACTCTGCTCCCGTACTCCTACATGAGGCAGTCAGCAAGCAGGTAAAGATAAAGTAAATGCTGGATCGGAAGGGTGACATCTCAGTAATCGCTGCAGCCGCACTGATGACCGAGCTATACATTTTTTCTGCTGGCGATTAAAAGTAATCCAAGCAGCTAAAGAGCCGCTGGATTACTTTTACAGGTGGCAGAAGGGCCCCCCCACTCCCGCCACCGCCTTTACTGGGCTCTACCAAATGATTGGTGAGCCTGGCAAGGATGGTTCCTGAGACACAGTGAGAGTAACAAATGTCGTCCAGCCCACTGTGCGGCATTAAAAATTATAAGCAATGAGGATTTCCTTGGTTTCGGTCTCATGTAACCATTACCAGCTTGTACCAGCATTAGATCAAACCGATCTAGATTTATTATGATGTTTTGGAGGGCAGAGGGCAGACCCCAGATCTTTCCACGAAGAGGTCCTGTCACTGCCCATGCTATCACAAGGGATGTTGTTCATACCTTGTGATAGCAGTAAAAGTGATAAAAAAAAGTTAGTGTAAACAGCGCCCCATCCCACCATGCTCGTGCACAAAGGCGAAGGCATGTGTTGTCGTGCACACATATGGAAATCACAGTACACATGAGGTATCGCCACAAACATTATTGTGCAAGAAATAATTCTAGCACCAGACCTCCTGTGTAACTCTAAACTGGTAACCTGTAAAGCCTATGGAGATTTTTTAAGTACTATAGTTTGGTGTCATTCGACGAGTGTGTGCAATTTTATAGTATGACATGTTTGGTATCTGTTTCGTATAACATTGTCTTTTACTAAACAATTGGGTATTATCTTATGTTTTTGTGCATTAGAATTCACTAAAGTGTATTTTTTTTTCCCCAAAAAATTTGCTTTGAACACCAACCATTTTATTCTCTAGGACCTCTGCAAAAAAAATATATATATATATATGTTGATTTTTACATATATGTGAGAAGTGTCAGAATTAACTGGGCCGGGTGGTTAAGATGCAAGCTTTTGTGATACCTTCAATCCCTTCTTCAGGCTGGGTTCACACTTATGTGATTTGGATGTGGATTTCCTCACATCCAATTCGCATGACAGGAGACTGTGACCGGCTCTCAAAGAAAGCCAGTTCACACATTTCTGGGATGGCTGCGTAGCAGATTGCACAAGGGTCTTGTGCGTCTTTGGCTCCATTTTAAGTCCATATTTAGGCAACAATTCAAGCCCAATTCGTCCCTGAAATGGAGAACAGGGACAGCCCGGACCCATGCTGTGAGCCGCATCTGAATTCAGTGTGAACCCAGCCTAAAGCCTCGTACACACGCTTGGTTTATTCGGCAAGAAACTGTGTGTGTGTGAGAGGCTTTCAGGTTTCTTGTTAAGAAAACTGCCTAAAATCTCAACAAGAAAAATAGAGAACCTGCTCTCTATTTTCTCATTGTGATTTTCGGCAGTGTTTTCCTGCCGAGAAACCCGAGAGTGTCCATACTTACCTGTCGCAGTGGAAACCCGCGCATGCTCGAAATGACTTTGACGCATGCACGGTAGCTTCCTAGCCATAGGTAGTGTGCAGCAAAATGGCGGCGACAGCATCGAATGTGACAAGCGTATGCAATGACATCACCGCGGTTCTTTTGAATGGAGTGTCTGTACACTCGGGCGGCAAGAGATTCTTGCCATGAATCTCGTCAGGAAAAACTAAGTTTTTTTCCTGACGAGATTCTGGCCCGTGGGTACAGGGCTTCAGGCTTTATAGTTATAATTAGTTGTAAACATACTTTGAAATGAGTGTTGTAGATACACATTAGAAATCTGCCTCATGGTAGCACAACAAATGGTGCAACAAGGGTGCAATGGTGCAACACATTCATGTTACAGTAAGGTGTATGTGGATTTGTTGTAGGATTGTCTCCTAAAAAATGTTACTTACACATGACGTGACAGGGGTCTTTTTTTATTCCATTTTCTCTATTTTCCTTATTATGGTGTTGCAACAAAGTGTCAGACGGTAAAAGTGCTGCAAATCTGAAGTACATGAATCTGTTGCATGTCGGTACTAACAATGAAAATATTGCGTGGCTTTCATAAATGTACTGCAATGTTTGTAACTACATCCACATAAGAGCTTACTCACACTTGCACTACATTTTAAACCAGCCTAAAAGCAAATTAACGCACCTATAGTGTTAATGAGCATTTAGGATGTGTTGTACAGACATTCATAAAATACAACAAAAATAGTTTTTGCGCTACAAATGTCCAATCCGAAGTGATGACACACTGACCAAGGAATCCCTTATGCCGCATACAGACGGTCGTTTTTTGTGATGAAAAAAAACGACGTTTTAAAAAACGTCATTTAAAATGATCGTGTGTGGGCAAAACGTCGTTTTATGTCTTCTAAAAAACGACCAAAAAAAAATTCGAACATGCTCGAATTTTTGGTGTCGTTTTTCAAAACGTCGTTTTTGTTTCACAGAAATTGACCGTGTGTAGCAAAAAATGACGTTTAAAACGACGTTTTTAAACCCGCGCATGCCCAGAAGCTAGTTATGAAGTGAGCTTCAATGGAAAAAAGTGGTGGAACGTAACCTCGCTTTGCTAGAGCATTGTGAAAAAACGATGGTGTGTAGGCAACATCGTTTTTGAAAATGATGTTTCAAAAACGTTGTTTTATTTCATGATTTAAAACTTCGGTTTTTTTCATCACAAAAAACGACCGTCTGTATGCGGCATAAGGCTGGGTTCACACTACTACACGACTTTCATCCTACTTTGCTCTGCTACATTGGTCCTACATTTATCCTACATTTATCCTACATTGGTCCTACATCCATCCTACTTTCATGAACAGGATACTACTTTGATCCGACTTTGTGATAGTCTGACTTGTTGTTTGACCAATCAAACAATCCCAGAGTGAGATAAATTCCTTTTACTGCTGCTGTAATCACAAGTCGGATGTCAAAAGTCCAAAAGTTGGATGGTTTGAAAATGCTCCCTGTACTACTTTTGGTCCTACATTGATCCTACTTCAGCCCATTGAATGTCATTGAAGTCGGACCAAAGTAGTATCCTGTTCATGAAAGTAGGATGGATGTAGGACCAATGTAGGATAAATGTAGGACCGATGTAGCAGAGCAAAGTAGGATGAGGCTGGGTTCACACTACTACACTACTTTCATCCTACTTTGCTCTGTGTTCAATGTTTCCCTATGAGAGCGTCTTGTAGCGTCCTACACAAGTCGGTCCGACTTTGAAAATGCTCCCTGTACTACTTTTGGTCCTACATTGATCCTACTTCAACCCATTGAATATCATTGAAGTCGGACCAAAGTAGTATCCTGTTCATGAAAGTAGGATGGATGTAGGACCAATGTAGGATAAATGTAGGACCGATGTAGCAGAGCAAAGTAGGATGAAAGTAGTGTAGTAGTGTGAACCCAGCCTCAATGAGAATGCTTAATGTGAAACAATCTGGCCAGAATCATGCTCCTTGCAGCTCAGTGATCAACGAGAAATTGATGGCTGTGAAAACAAAAGGGAAATACGATCGCACAGGCTCATGTACAATAACGTCTTTTATTGGATATAAAAGAATAAAATCGATACACTCACAAGTGAAGGAGAATAAACAGCGTCAAACAGCTCCTCTAAAAGAGAGCCTTAGCGAGGGACACATGCGTGCTTCGGAGTAGATGAGAATACCGCTGGACAGGGTTGCCAACCACCAGTAAATTTACTGACAATTGGTAAAAATCTGTGATTTTTTTTACAACTGACAGTAAATATCAGGGGCTGATAATTTCATGCTGTGTTGAGCTTTTAAGTGTAAATTAAGCAAGTCACTTTTCTATAGGTATAGTCAGTGTTTCCTTATCATGTTTATACTGTTCAAATATTCACCGTGTTCATTTTCAATAGGAGTTCTGTCATTTCACAGGTTGTCAGTAAAAAATGTGCTCCGTCAGTAAATGTTCCATGTTTTGTGAGTAAATGCTGCAGGGGGTTGGCAACCCTGCCGCTGGATGGATGGATTGGCTGGCTCCACAGACAGGCTCATTAAGCAGCTGTCGACAGGCCGCGAGTGATCCGCTCACTGACTGAAGAGACAGCCAGTCAGGAGAGGGCTGTGGGGCGCCTACAACACTTGTCCCAGGGAGAGCTCTGGTGAAGCCAACTGACAGAGGACGCTGAAGGTAACATGTTTCGGAGGCCGTGGCCTACTTCCTCAGATGTGTCACATAACACTTTTGATGCTTGTACCCGTACTGTAAGGCCCCTTTCACACGATCAGACCGGTCAGGTCCGCCTGTCAGTTTTGACGACGGACCTGAACAGCCGCTCCACACAGCCCTATGGAGTGTCTGATGTCCGCTGACATCCGACCTGCCAATATCAGACATATGGTGATACGTCCCCATCCGTCCATGGCTGATCGGATCGGGTAAGATCTGATTAAAAGGGACATGCTGTCCGTTTTCATCAGATTGCTCCAAAGGAGACAGCGGCGCTGCACAAGCCCCTCCTCGCTCTGTGAGCAGAAGGGGGCTTGTCATATGCTGGCTCAGCAGAAATCAGCAGACAGATCTCCCGCTGAGCTGGCGGACTCCATCGTGAAACAAGCCTTAAACCCAAAGCGTGCATTTACAGTGCATTTAAGTTGCGGTCGTGGTGTGTTTCAATAGGAGTGAATGGAAACAGCTGCAAAGCCGCAACGCCCGCCAATTTCTGCAGGCAGAGTTTATTTTTTTTGCTACGCAGCAACGCTAATGCTGCAGTGTAAACACCTCAATCTGCTTTCTATCGTAACCACTATGTGTGGCATTGATAGGCCTATGTTCAACGCATGTGTGAAAGAGCCCTTATTGAAATACCCCCAAAGCATGGGGTAGTGTTTTTCTAGTGAACGTTTACATATAGATTTTTTTTTTAAATGAGGTCAAGTAAATACATCTATGCTGTCCATCATCTAAGACTGGTATAAATGGGAAACATTCTTAAAAATTGAAGAGACGCAAAAGCTGTGGCGACGTCCATGGTATCCAGACAAGCTGTTCAGCATCCAATCAGCTGGAAATTCGATTTCTTAATCTTTCTTTATAAGAAATTATGACATCACACCTCTGTTTTCCTTTTGCACTTGTTTCCACTGAGCCCTTGGAGTTCTGCAATTTCCCTTCCAATTTAAAAAGCTGCCTTTTGTACAGAATACGTAAGTAAAAAATCATTATATTAATGAGATTGGCCATGACAGACTCTCCCCTCTGACAATACAAGGAGCCAGTACAAATGTTCTCTCGTTCATACAATGTAAACTGCACAACAAGACATATATAAGCCAAAAATGTCTTCACTTGTCCAGATATTTGTTCTTAGGAGAGCCATATGCTTCTAATATTAGTGGATGTTACCAATACGTAGCCATGTTATGACTGTCAAAGAGGAATCTGTGCTGAGTAACAATTATAGACATTACATACATAAATAACACACAACATATGGCATTAGGTCAGAGCAGCAAGAAATATGTGCCATCTGGATCTTCACAATTATCGGCTGTGACAATCCACAACATGCTGGCAGACAAAATTCTGGATGAACCCAAATAATTATATCTTCATTATCCAATTAAAGATTTATTGAACTCTAGAAACCTCAGAGGTTTTCCTAATCTAAATTCTGTCAAACAAGGCCTAGAAAGAGTTGTGATGTACAACATGTTACTGCAGAAATGACTGTGTTGCTGGGACATGCAAGGCTTTTTTAAAGTGACACTAATGAATATCTTTATTCATTATAAATAATCCATACACATCCACTACTTGTAAAGTTTTTTTTTTTAAATAACAAACGTGTCATACTTACCTCCTCTGTGCAAGGGTTTTGCACAGAGGGCCCCCGATCCTCCTCTCCTAGGGTCCCTGTGGTGCTTTTGGCTCCACCTTTTCTCAAGTGCCCCAACGGAGACCAGCTCTCCCTCGTGGCACTTATGCGTGCATGCTCCCGAGTCCTGCTGCTGCGTCCATTGACACAGACTTGGCCCCGCCCCGTGTCACTGGCTTTGATTGACAGCACCGGGAGCCAATGCTCCTGCTACTATCAATCCAGCCAATGAGGACCTGAGCCAGAGGCTAGAGCTGCTCTGCTCATCCCTGACGCTGGAACAATCGGGTTCAGGTAAGTAAAAGTTGGGCTCTAAGGGACTGCTGCACTACAAAAGGTTTTTCACCTTATAGCATAGAATGCATTAAGGTCAAAAAACCTCAAGGATTTACAACCCCTTTGGGAGTTCCAACCAAAAGTGGAACTTGTGCTTTAAGGACTCATGACCACCAGACATGCCGCATTTGCCATGTAATTTTTTTTGGGGGGGGAAGGGGTACCTAGTTTTGACAGGTACCCAGGCCCCACTTCCACCCAGGCCGGCTTTTTTAGTTTGTTTACCAAAAAGTAAAAAAGCACAGTGGTGATGTAAAGCAGTAGTAAACCCTGCTTGGTCCTTTTCACCTACAGGTAAGCCTACAATAAAGCTTACCTGTAGGTAAAATGAATATCTCCTAAAGGTGCGCCGTTTAGGAGATATTCATCATAGACGCAGCCAGTTACATCACCGGCCCATGCACTCTGACCGGACCTTCAAGCTCTGTACACACGACTGGTTTTCCCGGCCAAACGCTATCTTAGCATTTTTTCTGGCAGGAAAACCGGTCGTGTGTACGAGGTTCCAGAGCTTCGTGCCAGTACAGAGTGACATCATCACGGCTCTGGCCAATCACATAGCTGGAGCATGTGAACCCTGAGGAAAGACCGGGGGAAGATGTCAGCCCTCGCAGCGGTGACAGTACATAGCTGGAGGTCTTCGTTCCCAGGTGAGTATTTCATAATGGGCTAGTATGCCATTGACTTGCAGGTATTTTTTTCTTTTTTTTCCCACAACAGCCACGGTTTAAAACTGCTTTAAGTACCATTAAAAGAAAGCCTTATTTGTGTGGGATTTTTTTTTATAAAGAATGTATATTGATACAGTGTTGCATGACCGCACAAATGTCATTCAAAGTGCCACAGTGCTGAAAGCTGAAAATTGGTGTAAGAGAAGGGAGGTTTATGCTATACTCATTTTACTGATTCATGATCAGAAATGGAATGAGGTATCAAGGAATGTAATTATTTGTGAAATTAAACTTTGTTCTTAAAGTGGAACTAAACTCTCTTTACAGTTCTTCAGTTGTTTCCTGGTTTGTGGCCTAGGCCAAAATGATGCCATACATCCCAGGAGTGCTCATGGGAATATGATTTCATCTGGAGGGGAGGCTTTTTCTCAACTAAGCACACCCTTTTGTCTGCAAGCCTGAGCTAAGGGCATGTGGATTCCAGGAAGTAAATGCTTCATGAATCAGCTGCCCTTATTCAAGATGACTGTGGCACTCAGTTATCTGGCCTTGTTCACATCTCCACGTAGCAAAAACGTACATTCCCGAATGCGTTTGTTTTGGGTGTTTTGGAGCGTTTTCATTCATTACTCATGGCAGCCCATTCACTTTACAACTGCCCCAGAGAAGCTCAGAACCTTTTAGGGAGTGGAGAGTGTTGTGTTACCACAGTTTTTGGTGTGATTGCCGCACTTGGGGTGCTTTTAACATGTAATGACAACACCAGCATGATGCACATTTGCAGCATTTCTAAAACACATGACAAAGCGCACATTTTCCTGCAGTTTGCCATGCGTTTGGAAATGCACAGATGTGAATGGAGCCTCATTGTTCTTGTATAAATGCACCAATTTCACTTTTAGGCCTCATTTGCACCTGGAGTAGTGGAAGCGCATTTTTTTGGCTAATTTTTCCAGTGACACACATAGGGCAGCCCGTTGATTTCATTGGGCTGTGCTACACGTGGTAAAGCAGCTCATGGGACATTTGGGCTTGGTGTGAGTTGCACGTTTTTTACTGCGTCTGTCACCTGTTTTTTCATGTGGCAAAATGGGTTTGTGCTTCTGTGTTTGTTGTTTCGTTAAAAATGAATGACACTGAAAGCACAACTAGGTCAATTTAGGTGTATAAATGTGGCCATATACTATACAATCTGATTGTACAATCGCCTTTAGATTTATCAAAACTATATAATAGGGGGACACACCATCTATCCAATCAGGCAGGCCCTTGTACTAGACAAGGGGTGTCCCATGGGCTACATGTGACCCCAGGGAGTTTAGCATGCAGCCTGAGCCTGTCTGAAGGGATGCTGGGGAAGCCAGGCAAATACACGCGTGGAAAAATGTCAGGGATATAGTGAAAACTTAGTTGATGGGTGAAAGTGTGCTAATAAGGTCAGCTGGTAAACTCCTTCCTGTGTCTTAGGCTGTCCATCCGTCCGTTTTCATAAGACAAACCAATCGTGTGTACAGGGCATTACTGGTTTCTCTGCCTCAAATCTATACCAGGGAGTCTCTGAAGCTTTCTCAGGCCCCGTACACACGTCCAAGGAACTCGACGGGCAAAACTCATCGTTTTGCTCGTCGAGTTCTGTGTGAAGCCACCGAGGAAATAGAGAACATGTTCTCTATTTGGCTCGACGAGGAACTCGTCGGCTTCCTCGGCCGAAAGTGTACACACGACTCGGCAGAATACGGCTCCGATCGAGTTTCTGGCTGAATTCTGCCGAGAAACTCGGTCGTGTGTACGGGGCCTAAGAAATACAGCAAGGGCTTAGGTAAGGCCTTGTCCTCTAAATCAAAGAAAGATTGTATTTTTCTACAACCAAGGAACATTGATGGTATATTGGTACATAGGGGAGCTGGATTTTAGAAAACAAAAAGGTAAACTTAGCCTTTAAGAAAACTGGACAAAAGTAATTCCATCTTTCTGCAATATGCTAAACGCACTTTAAATCACCAGACACAATGCAAAATGCTCTCAGTCTTCCTCATAAATATGACAGAAACACGAAAACAATGCTGCAAGTTAATCTCTCTAAATTCACCTATCATGGGAAATTGCTCTTTGTTTACAGAAATATCCAGCTACAAGAAAACGGTATGCCAGCTATTCAGTGTGCTAGTAAACAGGAATTGGCGAGGCTGTTATTACAGTCTACCATGGGCTCCACTTTGGATTTCTGAGGCCTGCTTAACATTCCAGGCATAGTTCTGCAATAGACATTATAGACACTGAAGTTCACCCTGTCCTTGCCTAGCTTTCACTTGTTAGAAAAGAGAAGTCATCGCACATGTTGGAATCGTACACTTGCTGCAGCAAGTAGCTTTTAAATCGAAGTAGTAAAATGTCAGCGATTATTCATTCAGTAAAGATTAATTAGGACATATGTATCTCTATGAATTTCTATATGACAACAAGACGTATGAAGTAGCAAATCAAATAAATACCAACTAAAAGAAGTCAGCGAGAGTAGCCTCAGGCGGTATCATCATCCCCAAAGCAAATGACAAATCACTATAGTAATAAACCTGTAAGTGCATTTACAGAACACAAAATATGTGCGTTCAGCTCCATTAAATTTGCAAGCATATAGCGAACAGTACAGAAATCTAAAACAGCCACATACTTGGGGAAGACATTGCAAAAGCAGGTATACTAAGAAAAATAAAGAAAAAAGTAGTGCCACCAGGGCAGCCAATCAGGATTCATTTTGAAATCATGCAACTTAAATAAAATAAAATCTGAGTGGCCATCCCATTGCTTATGACATTTGTGTTGCTTTAAATCAGTAAACTTATTATTCTTATAACAAAAATAAATGATTGACCGCCACAGGGTTATTTTATTTCTCACACCACTGCTATTCGCTCTGTTTTAATTGAATAAGCCAAAATGTAAACATTGAACATCAAATAATCATATAAATTCCCTGTGACATTGTATGTAGACATTAATGCTATCTGTCACTTTGCTTTATAGGCTGTACCAGGAAAAAATTATCTCTAGTTTGGGTTCATGATCCCAGGTGTCAAATGTGCGGCCCTTTTGCACTGGAGACCACTGCTGACATTAGCCTGTGTTTCTCTTGTCTAGGTGCTTACCCAGGTCAGTGAAGGAAATTATTCCCAAGACTGGTGTCTAGTAGTAATGATTTAGGTTACCCCCAACAGGCCCTTAGGCCCCTTTCACATTGAGGCATTTTTCATGCGGTATAGCGCTAAAAATAGCGCTGCTATACCGCATGAAAAAACCTGCCCTGTAGTGTTCAATGTGAAAGCCTGAAGGCTTTCACATTGAAGCGGTGCGCTAGCAGGAGCGCTCCAAAAGTCCTGCTAGCCGCATCTTTACCGCGGTATAGGAGCGGTGTGTTCACCTTTTTCGCCCACTAGCGGGGGTTAAAACCTCACCGATAGCGCCCGAATATCGCGGTAAATACGACGGTATAGCCGCGCTACAAATAGCGCGGCTATACCGTCACCGCGGCTGCATGCCTCAATGTGAAAGCAGCCTTAGACTCAGGGCCGTCTTAATAGGATCATGGGCCCCTGGGCAAAGTAATGCACTTGGCCCCTACCTGTATGCACCTACTCTCATAGTTGATGGAATTAAACATTTATTTATTCGTCCGTTTAGAGACTGTGTGTTAGTGGCGTCCTGACTCTCCTCAAAGACTAATCAAATCACAAAGGGCACAGTACAGTGGTGGAGTACAGGGGGGTCAGGAGGGAAGAATACTGGGATCAGGAGGGCTCAGTACAGCTTCCAGGATGCTGCTCAGGACACAGCCATCCTGGGACAGCTTTGTAAAAAGCGTGACTGGCCCGGCAAATCCTGGGACAGTTGGCAAGCATGATATAATGCAAGACTATTATGGGCCCCCCCCCTGCACCTGGGGCCCATGCATTAAAACAGCCCTGCTTAGACTGGGGTGGCTCAAAACTAGAAATACTTTTACTTACAGGCGCTATTACTGAAAAGAGTTTGAGAAACACTGCTATGATTATCTCCTGTTATAAGTATGCAGTCTCTGGAAGTTTCTATAGCACTGCATTCGCTGAATAAAACGTGCAGCTCTTTGCTAATTCCAGGAACTGCACTTGAGGCCCCCCTCTATCTAGAACATTAACCAAAAAAGTTCTACATCTTAAAATACTGTGACCAACTCCTGTGCTTCAGGCAGCCAACAGGTAATGTGAGGCAGACAGAGCACAGAGGTTCAGGAGTACTGAAACAAGTGTCATTTACATCATTTCACCTTCCAACACCAATCTACAAATGCTTTCTTCCTGTCAGTACATAGCAGATATCATCAGATGTCCTACGTTACCTTTGCCCTGCTCTCTTCCCCTAGACTGCAAACACACAGCATCAGGGCAGATCCTCGGGTCACAGGTGCCTGGGTGCAGAAATATTTCTGGCGCCCCCACATGGGCGTGGTGATTTTACTAACCCCACCCCTGTACAAATGTTTCTATGGCAATGACTCAATCACAGAGATGCTCCCCCACAAAGTCTTCATTACCCTGGGATCCTTACATGATCTGTAAACAATAAACAAAATACAGGAAGAGAAGCAGAGTACTTTATTGGGACCTGGAGGGGGCCTCTCTGATGGACACAGAGAGTGCTTCTGCTAGAGAGTCTGTTAGAAAGACCCCCCGGACATACTACAGACATGATACAGGAGATGGTCAGAGACTGCAGACATAGTACAGGAGATGGTCAGAGACTGCAGACTTAGTACAGGAGATGGTCAGAGACTGCAGACTTAGTACAGGAGATGGTCAGAGACTGCAGACTTAGTACAGGAGATGATCAGAGACTGCAGAATTAGTACAGGAGATGGTCAGAGACTGCAGACATAGTACAGGAGATGGTCAGAGACTGCAGACATAGTACAGGAGATGGTCAGAGACTGCAGACATAGTACAGGAGATGATCAGAGACTGCAGACATAGTACAGGAGATGGTCAGAGACTGCAGACATAGTACAGGAGATGGTCAGCGACTGCAGATTTAGTACAGGAGATGGTCAGAGACTGCAGACATAGTACAGGAGATGGTCAGAGACTGCAGACTTAGTACAGGAGATGGTCAGAGACTGCAGACATAGTAAAAGAGATGATCAGAGACTGCAGACTTAGTACAGGAGATGGTCAGAGACTGCAGACATAGTAAAAGAGATGATCAGAGACTGCAGACATAGTACAGGAGATGGTCAGAGACTGCAGACTTAGTACAGGAGATGGTCAGAGACTGCAGACTTAGTACAGGAGATGGTCAGAGACTGCAGACATAGTAAAAGAGATGATCAGAGACTGCAGACATAGTAAAAGAGATGATCAGAGACTGCAGACATAGTACAGGAGATGGTCAGAGACTGCAGACTTAGTACAGGAGATGGTCAGAGACTGCAGACATAGTAAAAGAGATGATCAGAGACTACAGACATAGTACAGGAGATGGTCAGAGACACATCAGTTCTGGACGGACATACACCTATGCTCAGAACCCTAGTTCTGGATGGACACAAACAAGGAGAGAAGGAGGGAAGAACTCTGCCACTTTGGTGCCCCCACCTCTGCAGGCGCCTGGGTGCAAATCACCCTGCCTAGGATCAGCCCTGCACAGCATCCCTAATCTGAGTTCAAGCATTCCAATGCTCTCCCTAGCGGCCTGGGACCACAAAGGTAATACAAGTGACAAACCCTGCAACCTGCATTCATACAAACTCCTCAAAGAATCACCAGAAGCTATCACATCACCTTGTGCTTGCCTCAATTAAGCCATCAAGATCACTATACATCTTCAGCACCAAGCAATGGGGAACACTCAGCGCTTACCAGGAACATGCCGTTAAGCATTTGGCAATAAGGTATAACTGTTTCTATTGTTCTTTTTAGATAGCATATTGCAAAGCTTTGCAAGAAAGTAGCTGTGCAAAGTTTCCTTTTCTACAATAAAAATGCTGGTGCCAAATTTATAGACAAACCACAGAATGTGAAAGCCAGTCAATTTTCATGCACTATAATTTGTACTGTATTTATACTTGGTACTATTTATGAAAGCTGGAGCCACCATCTCTCTTTGTTACCTGCACTGGAAGACCTGGAACCTCACCAGATTCATGGATAACGGAAAGTTTTCAAACTTACATTTCATTTTTAAAGTGGTTGTATACCCTCTGATACTACTTCCACCTACAGGTAAGCCTACATTAAGAATTACCTGTAGGTGTTTGTAATATCTCCTTAACCTACATGGTTAAGGAGATATTTGTAGAAAATCGGGCACCGATGTCAACAGCGCGCAACGGCGCAGGTGCACTGAGCGCACTGGGTCTTGAATGGGAAAGTGCCGGAAAGTACCGGAAACGCGCACATGTGCAGGGAGTGCCGGTTCCACGCGGGAGTGACGTCATCGCTGCTCTAGCCAGTCACAGCGCCGGAGCGGCAATATCCCCGGAAGTCATTCCGGGTATCATGGCAGCGGCGGAGGAGAGGAACGAGGGTCGCTGCAGGGGCTTAGATCTCAGGTAAGTAATTCATAATGAGCTAGTATGCTAGTCATACTAGCTCATTATACCATTGTCTTGCAGGTTTTTGTTTTTTTGGGTTTACAACCACTTTAACAATGTCCTATATGTTCCATTTGGGCAACTTCTTTTCTATGACGTCCATAATTTAGTTTATACTTAAAGAGCACTTATCACTTTGCTGCAGCAGAATCATTCTATTAGCAACTGTTTACAAAATGAGTATGGAGCAACACAGTACTAATTTTGACTCTATTGGTGAACTCCAATATATTTTGTAACACATTGTAACGCACTGGGGGTTATTTATGAAAGGCAAATCCACTTTGCACTACACGTGCAAACTACAAGTGCAAAGTGCACTAGGAAGTGCAGTCGCTGTAGATCCGAGGGGGACATGCAAGAAAAATTAAAAACAGCACATGATTGGATGATAAAATCAGCAGAGCTTCCCCTCATTTCAGATCTACCCCTCAGATTTACAGTGCAATTTCAAGTGCACTTTACACTTGTAGTGCAAAGTGGTGGATTTGCCTTTCGTAAATAACCCCCATTGTGAATTTTTGGACTCCATACTAAAGGATTGGGTATCTTGGGACTCTTTTGAAGACAGAGGGTGACTTTTTTTTAACATTCCTTGTTGTATTTTAATGTATATCCAATAAAATGTATACTGGTAAATCTTTTATATTTACCGCCTCATGCTGTGTGTGCCTACAAAGTTGACCTTTCTTCCTTTTTGTTATATTTTGGATGTTGGCAAGAAGAGGGTCCTCCTTCCTTGTTTATAAAATGGTCATCTCAAATACTAGTATTTAAAGTTTTCATACCAATGAATATTATTCTATTATTATTCTATAATTTATTCTTCAGAACATAAAAACATTTAAACAGGAAAAAGCCTGCAAAATGCCTTCAACTGACTACAAACACCAGGCTCTACTATTCTACAAACCTCTATGACTGATGTACCTAATCCATCTGTTCCATTCAAGCTTGCGTCATAACTTGCTTCTGAGCATGTGCGGGTTTAAAAACGTTGTTTTAAACGTTGTTTTACCCACACACTTATCATTTTAAATGACACAAAAAGGACGTTTTGAAAAACAACATAAAAAATTGAAGCATGTTCGAATTTTTTTTTTGTCGTTTTTCAGAAGACATAAAACAACGTTTTCCCCACACACGGTCATTTTAAATGACGTTTTTAAAAATGTCATTTTTTTTTTCATCACAAAAAATGACCGTGTGTACGCGGCATTACCCTGCTGCTCCAAAAATCTCTATCCCATGTGGAGGGTGCAAGCCCTGTATGCAAACAGATACTTAAAAGAAAAGAAGGCTGGACGGCCACACTCAGGAGTGCGGCCATCCAGCCTTCTTTTCTTCTTAGCCTATACATAGACAGATCGAAATTCAGCCGGTTCCTAAACTGTCCTAATTTCGATCTGTCGACTGGCTTTAGAAATATTTGTAAAACGAAAATGTTCCACAGCACAAAATGACTGTCAAGAGCAGGGGTCTCCAAACATTCTAAACAAAGGGCCGGTTTATTGTCCTTCAGACTCTTGGAGGGCCGGACTTTGGCCAACGGGAGTGGAAATGTTCCTGCCATCATTGCTAGTAAACATCTGGTATTAGGGGAAGGAATAGTGCCCCATTGCTGGTATCATATGGAGGAATAGTGCTCTATTAGTTGTGTCAGTGGGAGAAATGGTGCTCCATTGTTGGTGTCAGATTGCAGAATAGTGTCTCGTATCTGTGGGAGGGATAGTGCCCCAAGGGCCGGATAAAGGCAAGCAAAGGGCCACATCCGGCCCTCGGGCCGCAGTTTGGAGACCACTGGTCAAGAGGATGCAGTCTTACCACAGGACAACACAGTGGGGGAGATTTACTAAAACTGGAGCACTCAGTCTGGTGCAGCTGTGCATGGTAGCCAAACAGCTTCTAACTTCAGCTTGTTTAATTAAAGCGGTTGTAAACCGCATAAACTTTTTTTTTTTTCCCCCCAAACCTGCAATGCAAAGGGCATAATAGGCTAGTATGCACCGCATACTAGCCTATTATGAAATACTTACCTCGGAACGAGGTGTGTACCACTTACCTGGTCCACGCCGAGCAGGATGTCATCTTGCTCCGGCGTGTCTTCCGGGTATCGCCGCTCCAGCGCTGTGATTGGCTGGAGCGGCGATGACGTCACTCCCGCGTGTGCGCGCGGGAGATTTAAAATCGGCAGGGTCCGGCGGATGCCGGTCCTTCAGCCGTGGATTCCCCCCTGCGCATGCGCCGCCCGCATTGCGGGGGGAATATCTCCTAAACCGTGCAGGTTTAGGAGATATTCTCCTTACCTACAGGTAAGCCTTATTATAGGCTTACCTGTAGGTAAAAGTCCAAATAGTGGGTTTACAACCACTTTAAGCTTTGACAATAAAAGCTAGAAGTTGATTGGTTTCTATGCAGAGCTGCATGCTCCAATTTTAGTAACTCTCCCCAAGTATGGCCTGCTTAGTCTTATTTCGGAAAAATTACATTAAAGTGGTTCTCAAGGCAGAAGGTTTTTTATCGTAATGCATTCTATGAAAAAAACCCCTAAATTTTTCCCCTATTTTGTAGACGCTATAAGTTTTGCGCAAACCAATCAATATACACTTATTGCGATATTTTTTTTACCAAAAATATGTAGCAGAATATATATTACATTTGTCTTTTTTATATATATATTTTTTTGGATATGTATTATAGCAGAAAGTAAAAAAAACATTGTTTTGTTTTTTTCAAAATTGTCACTCTATTTTTGTTTATAGCACAAAAAAATTAAAACCGCAGAGGTGATCAAATACCACCAAAAGAAAGCTCTATTTGTGGGGGAAAAAAGGACGTCAGTGTTTGCTTGTGTACATTGTTGCACAACTGCGCAATTGTCAGTTAAATTGACACACTACCGTATCGCAAAGAATAGCCTGGCCATTAAACTCCCTGGCGGTATGATTCTGTCTGGAATTACATACCAAAAGCGGTACAATTATTTTGCAAGGAAATTTGGCGTTTTATATTGTAGGTCTGTAATTTTTAGAAATAACTCACTTAAATCTGACCAAACAAGATTCTAATAGGCATCCCGGGTATGATTTTTTTTTAAAACAAAATAATAAATTATAATATAATAAATAATTATAAATAATTATAACAAATAATAATATAATTATAATAAAAATTATTCAATAATGTAATCAACTCAAAATCACTGAAATTTGCTCAGTTGCAGAATTGTCGCTGTCATTATTTTTATTTTTTTATGACGTATTTCCCCACAAATCGCTATCGCACAATTCTGCAAATGATTATAATTTATTATCGCTGTTTTCTAGCGTCTCTAAAACCATTTTTGACATAAAGGGACACTTTTGGACAATCTACAGTTTGCAGGCAGAAAGAACAGTTTTTATTATATAAAAGTACATGTAGGGCACAGGACAGACCACTAGGGACAAGGGGGGTGTGTATTTTTTACATACAGTACTGTAATCTATAAGATTACAGTATACTGTATGTAATGTGTTTGTTTACTTTTTTTAATTTGGCGCCGTTCTCCGCCCCCGTGCGTCGTAACGTCGCAGGGAACGGAGATCGGCGGCACACAGGGACACTGTGAATCGAGCGAGGAGGACCCGCTCGCTCACACAGCGGGGATGCATCGCTGGATCCAGGGACAAGGTAAGTAACTTGCCTGTGGATTCAGCGAGCAGGTAAGCCGCGCCGCTGCACACTCTGCACGTCCACCCCAAGCGTGACTCGGGGATACCGATCCTAACATTGGAAACCCACCCCGAGTCACGCTCGGGTTTACCGCTAAGGGGGCTAAGGGGTAAATCCTTCCGGGGCTAAAGTAGTTAAGCTAAAAGTTGACATAAACTAAATGAATGTCACAAATGTACTATTGTGGCAATTATTCTGCGACACCATTACCACTGTACTGGCAAACATAAGTTCATATAAATATACTTCTTGAAGCTCTCCAGACACTGCCATTTAAAGGTGATGGGCCAAAATAGCCAAAGAGTGCAAAAATAGGCGAAGAATTTGTCAACTTCTAGACTCTAGAGCGGTAGAGATACTTTCCACCAACATATTTATTCTGGTTGGTGAAAATAGGTTTTCTAAGTATGATGTCTACTCTTTGTTGACAGGAGACTATTCGTATTTTAAAATTATACAGAGTTTGTACAAATATTTCAGAATTTTCCAGCTTTTCTTATGTATAAGTCAGGGGTGCCCAACCTTTTGAAGAGCGAGGGCCACTTAAGCAACTTGGTAACCATTTGAGGGCCACAATGAGCGGAGCGTGCGGATGACAGGTCACGGCTACTCTATAGGCCCTCCGATCTGCCCAGATGAAAGGGGAAAAATTCCCTTCTGTTTTTCGGATTGGAGGTAGGCAGACGTAAACAGGCATCTGTCGCTCTATAGAGGTGTATTGAGGGTCCCATTTGGTTAGGCTGATCATGTGAAAAGGGCCTAAAACTGATTTCACACTGATGTGCTGCGAATTACCCACACCGCGGGTGCAGCGTAGTGTACCTGTGTCTATCCTGCGGGTAAGCTGAACTTTGCCATAGACTCCACCTGTGGCAAAAGCCGATGCTGTAGAGGACGCATTGGTTTATGGGTCTCTGCTCCGCAGCCGCTTTCTTCCTCTACCACCGTCCAGCAGCTTTATTCACAACACTGATGCTGTGGTATTTCGGGTCGCAACCTGCGATCTGGGCTTGCCAACTCACCAATCCAGAGCAAGAGGTCGCAGGCCACATCAGAGGGCTCCGCGGGCCACATGTGGCCCCCGGGCCACTGGTTGGCCACCCCTGGTATAAGTAGATATATTATATATCTAATAGTATTGTAAGATTGTGGTTATTAGACTCCACTGAGTGGTAGCTCACTTTTATTTAAAAGCACAAAAGTTCACAAATACATTAGCAGCCCTCGCAGGGGGTTCCACCACTCCTGTATCTTGCCAAATCAACAGTTTAGCCTCCTGGCTTTCATACTTGCCATCCAGCTGTTTCAGGCATTTAGCTTAGGCTTAAGTTCTGTTCCTCAGAACAGACAGTTTCCTAGAGTTAAGCACACACCTAGCTTACTCCTGTCAGCGTCTTGCTGCTCAATCACCAATGACATCTGCCTCCTGCAGACATGCATACAGCCTCTGACTCCTCTCAGAGGGATTTGGGAATTCACCTGATTCCCAGGAACAGACTTCCTGTCTGTGGGTGGGGCTCTGAGCCATAGTCAGGTCAGAAGTAAATAGCTGAACACACAGCTGTACAATTAGTGTGTCTTTCTCTCCAAAATATGGTGTAAACCAGCCATCTTTCAGGTAGGACAGAGTCCCACCATCACAGTATATAGACTTCGGTCCTCAAACTTAAAAAAAAAAAGTATAGGCACCATAAAACAACCATACTATTGTGAAGCAGACATACAACTCCAAGTAGATAGTAACTACCGTATTTATCGGTGTATAACACGCACAGGCGTATAACACGCACCCTAACTTTAGGAGGGAAGTTTCAGCCAAAAAAACTTTCTACGGCCCCCTGCATTTAACACGCAGGCACAGTTTACCCTCTATTTTCAGGGTAAAAAAGTGAGTGTTATACGCCAATAAATACAGTAATTACTTCAACATATTTTTGAACATTAAAAATCCTCATACACAGGGGAGGACTGGACTACACTATGTGAGGAGGTCAGTACTAATAATATATGGTGGGTGATCAGAGCAGTCAGTGAAACATGTTTGGCATTCTATAGAAATCTGTTCCCAACCTATAATCACTGTAAAAAAAAAATGGCAACCACCCCAACCAATAACTAGCTTTTGCAGTAAGAACCGCATGGAAGAGCAATGCACATCACAAACAAATGATTTCCCAGCACACTTACCAGCTAGCCTGCATAGAAACTGTGTCTGACAGTTCACATTAAAAACAGAGGGTTTTGTTTGCACACATTTGCAAATATATGCATAAGCCACAGTGCCCACTCCAAGGGACCTCTGTATAAACTGCAGTCTTAACTCTATAATTAGCAGTGGATAGATTAAGGGCAGTTGTGCCTGGAGGGAACTCACCCTTCCCTAAAGGCCTTCAGCTGCCATTGTGTTCTTGCTGGGCATCCAATGTGTCCCTGTGCCTTTAAAATGGTTGTAAACCTCAGACATGAAATATGAACAAAGCATATCCTTCTATAGTGTGCTAGTCTCAAATAAGAGCACTAAGTGTCATTTCTGTCTGCTGCTTCGTTCTTCTGCTATCAGCATGAATCACTTTTGATAAGCTTTCTTGACATCAAGAGAAACATGGTGACAGGGGAGGGACCTCCAGCTGATTGACAGCCTCAACTCTGTTCCTCTGTGCTGTGTGAAGGGGGTGTGTCCCTTCCCTCCAATCAGCTTTCAGACTCTTTCTCTGTAGCCTCAGCTCCACTGAAGATGAATGAACAGGAGACAGAGGCGCCTGTTCATCATAAATGAAAGCATAGTAAACACTGTTTACTATGCTTCAGTTATCAACGGACACATGAGTGATCGGTACCAATCGCGCACAGTGTCCAATTCAGAAAAGGAAGGGGCCGGTAAATTACATATTTACCCCTTTTCCCACTCATCAGCCTGTGTACCCACAGAAGCCGGCGGGAAAGGAAAGCTGGCAGTGCTGTAGGGGGCGAGGGGGGACCAGGCAGCACAGGGATCAGTGCAGCTGGGTAGGAGGACATTTACATAATGATGCACTGTGTTTTTGTCTCTCCCTGCAGCTGAAAGCCAGTAGACGGGAAAGGGGGAGAAAATAGCTGCTGGAGGGAAAGACACAGACACATTGCATTGATTTGTAATTGTCCTCCCATTCCACCGCACTGATCCCCCTGCTGTCCAGGCTCCCTGTGTGACCAGGTCTCCTACAGGAAGCCGGGGGTGCCTCCCTATTGGCAGCCCTGACGCTGGTTTACTCTCTGAGGTCACATGCACCCATACTGAACTATAATTTTTGCCCGTGTATATGTGCACCTAAAGTGATTGTAAAGTCTTTGTATTGCACAAAGTGGCGCCGAACCTCCCCCCATGGTGCTCCTCTTCTGTGCCTGCCCCCATAGCAAGTCGGGGGTTAGGCGTGTGGGCTTGCTCTTGTCCATAAACACACATACAACATCCTTCGCTTCCTCTTTACTGAATTTGATTGGTAGTGGCAGGAACCAATGGTTCTCGCTGCTATCAGTTCATGAGACCAGGCAGAGAGGGAGAGGTCAGGCACAGCGCTGGGTTGAGAGAAGACTTAGGCAGGTGTTAGGGAGGGGGAGGAGGGAACACACAGTGGAAGGTTTTTCTATCTTAAAGGCTAAAGGTTTTTTACCTTAATGCATTCTCTGCATTAGGGTAAAAAAAAAAACTTCAGAGTGCAGCTCCCCCCCCCCCCATACTTACCTAAACCCAATCTCAATCCAGGGATTGCACAAAAATAGCATCTCTCTCCCTCCTCATAGGCTCAGAGACAGCACCGGGAGCAGCTGTGAAGGAAGCAAGTCTGTATGAGTGCCCTCGTTGCAAGTGGCTTGCTAAGGTGGGCACTCGGCTGGGGAAGGAGCCAGGAACACCGGCAGCGCACCCCAGAAGAATAGGATTGAGACTGCTCTGTGCAAAACCATTGCATAGCGCAGGTAAGCATAACAAGCTTACAATCACTTTAATACAGAAAATGCATTAAGTTAAAAAAAAATGTGTTTACAACCACTTTTATAATTTTAATTTATAATTAATTATAAAATATTATATTATTAATTATAATATAATACTTAATTTATGTTCTATAAAAATACTAGCCGCCACAGTGAAAACCAATGGCCATGAAGGCAATCCATTATGGCAATCCTTCATAACATAGGGGCACAACGATTCTCTTTTCAAGATCACATAATAATAAATTTAATGTGGAGACCTATTGGCTAGGGCAGGAATTTTCCCTTTACGTGTCTGGTGTATGAATGGCTATTTTTCTTCAATCATTGCAGATTACCTCTGCGCACATACAGATATATCATGCCCATGGGAAGACAAATACCAGCACGCTGCTCAAGAGTTTTTTATTTGCCACAAGATATTTCATGGGTAAAATTTTAACCTCAGAAAATATGAATGCAGCCAGTACCGAGAGAAATATGGAGGGTGGTATTGCTGATCCTGTACTAAAGATGTTAGTTGTCTGTATGTCAGTCTCTGTTTTTATGAGCCGGTTACTAATATTGACCTTTACCTGCTGTCCATAAGCAAACTGCAAGTCTGAATATTTTATTCTTCCAAACCACCTTGTTTCTGAAAAAAGGTTGGTGATGTTCCGCTGTGTACTGGAAACTGCACTACAGCTATACCTAGGTCAAGAGGGGAGGAATTAGAGAGACCCCTACGTCACCTCCTGTCACTGTGCAGGGCCCATGCAAAAATATACAATTCTTATCATGAAATGGGATTTGTAACCACTATCGGGACAGAATGTGGGCAGGACTATGGACAGGTTTGTTGACACTGCTCAGACAGCCACAGCTTAGTGGACAGGACAGACCAGGAGTCTCAGGCCTCGTACACACGACCGTTTCTCGGCAAAAACCAGCAAGAAACTTGCTGGGAGATATTTTTTTGCAGAGGAAACCGGTCGTGTGTACATTTTTGTCGAGGAAACTGTTGAGAAACTCGACGAGCCAAAGAGAGAGCAAGTTCTCTATTTCCTCAACGGGATTGGAGAAACTTGCCTTGTCGAGTTCCTCGACAGCCAAACACGACGAGGAAAACGATGTGTTTCGCCCTTCGAGTTCCTCGGTCGTGTGTACGAGGATTAAGGTGCTCGAGTTCTCCCACTACAGCCAGGAATTAAGGGCCAGATTCACAGTGGAGATACGACGGCGTATCTGCTGATATGCTGTCATATCTCTGTTTCTATCTATGCGACTAATTCATAGAATCAGTTACGCATAGATAGCCAGAAGATCCGACAGGTGTAATTGTTTTACACTGTCGGATCTTAGGATGCAATACCGCGGCCGCCGCTGGGGGGAGTTTGCGTCGTAAACCAGCGTCGGGTATGCAAATTAGGAGTTACGGCGATTCACGACGGATTTTCGCGTTTGCTAGGTCGCCGCTAGTCTAGTTTCCCGTCGCAAAGTTAGTCGTCGTTTTAGGTGCCCTAACTTTAGTCAGCAAGCATATTGCTGTCTAAAGTATGGCCGTCGTTCCCGCGTTGAAATTTAAAAATCAACGTCGTTTGCGTAAGCCGTCTGGGAATACGGAATTACGCTACGCGCGTCGCCGTTCGAAAAAATGACGTCACGGCGCGCAATGCACGACGGGAGTTCGGAAACGGAGCATGCGCGGTAGGTCCGGCTCGGGAGCGCGCCTAATTTAAATGGCACACGCCCATTTAAATTGGCCCGCCTTGTGCCGGAGGCCGCCGGCGTAGGTTTTCATCGCAAGTGCTTGGTGAATCAGGCACTTGCGCCGGCGTAGGTTTTCATCGCAAGTGCTTGGTGAATCAGGCACTTGCGATGAAAAATTGTACGTTACGCCGCCGCTCTCCTATGTGAATCTGGCCCAATGTGAATACATTGCTGCTGGTAAAAGGGACTACTGCGGGGATGTTATAAGATGAGTGGTCTTGGGACTGAGCGGAACAGCAGTTATCAGTCTTGCAAAGAGGAAATAAGGGACAGTGACCACTTAGGCCCTCATGTACACTGCTGCTGGTAAAACGGACATTTAGGAGCAGTTGGGATTTTTTTTTCAACTGCTCCTGAACTCTCCTCTATGTTATCTTATCAGTACAGTACATGTACACTGGGTCGTTTCTAGTAGTTTCTAGGCAGTTGAGTTTAGAGACTTTTTTTGGAAAGCAAAAAAATGGGCTGAGAAGCTGTGTTTAGAGGCATTTCAAGCACCAAGCGCTTCTAAACGCGGCTAAAAGCTGTAACCCGCGTTTAGCAGCGTTTCGTTTACAGGCGTTTTTCGTTTTTGCCTATTTAAAAAATATATATATATATATATATTAGAAACGCTTGTAAACACGGCAAAACGGACGTTTTAAACGTGGGTTACTAGCTGTCAAGTTAAAACGTTTAGGAGAGGTTGTAAAAACATCCCGTGTACATAAGGCTTCATGTACATGGGACGTTGTTCAACCTCTCCTGAACTATTTAACTTGACAGCTAGAGACCGGCATCTAAAAATGTCAGTTTTGCCGTGTTTACATGCCACGTTTTTGTTTAGAGGCATTTCTAAAATATATATATATACATATATATATATATATATATATATTTGGCTTGGCGCTTGAAATGCCTCTAAACTCAGCTTCTGAACCAAATTTTTTTGCTATTTGCTTTCCAAAAAAGACTCTAAACTCAACTACATAGAAACTACTGTAAACGACCCTGTGTACATGTACTGATAAGATAACATTGAGGAGGGTTCAGGAGCAGTTGAAAAAAATGCCCAACTGCTCCTAAACGTCTGTGTACCAGCTGCAGTGTACATGAGCCTCAGGAGCAGTTGGGCATTTTTTTCAGTTGAGTTTAGAGGCCTTTTTTTGAAATGCAAAAAAATGGGTTCAGAAGCTGAGTTTAGAGGCATTTCAAGCGGCAATCGCTTCTAAACGCCGTAACTCGCATTTAGCCACGCTTTGTTTACAGGTGTTATTCATTTTTGGCTATTTTGAAAAAAACGCTTCTAAACACAAACGTGGCAAAACGCTGCTAGACGCGGCATGTAAACACGGCAAAATGGACGTTTTAAATGTGGGTTACTATCTGTCAAGTTAAGTCGTTCAGGAGAGGTTGTAAAACGTCCCGTGTACATGAAGCCTTATAATGATGCTTTTTCATGGCGATTTCAAAGTGGCTGCAACACTGGATTATTAAAGCGGACTACATTTTTAATGTTGAGTAATGTGAGTAATAAATAAACTTAAAATGTATGCCTCATGTTCAGAATTCCAGGTATGGAAATTTTATACATAATTATTACATTTGTCTAGCTTGGATCAATGTAATGATGTATAGACTAGGGTTGCACTGATACCGATATCGGTGCCAATACTAAGCATTTGCACAAGCACTTGTATTCGTGCAAATGCTCCAACACCTAAAACCAATACCTTTGTGGTGTGATTCGAGCCTATACAAAATGAATGGGCTCAAATCACATTGCAAAAAAATTGCATTTTATTTTAACAGGAATGCGGTCCAATTCCTGTCTGAATCACATACAGTTTGCCACACTGCAAGAGAGGAGAAGGAAGGGAAGGGGAGAGAGAGGCTTCAAGCCGCCAATATTGTAGCAATGTTTATTCAATAAAAGTGTTAAAATCAAACAGTATTGCACTCACAGACATCGCTGGTGACAGGCATAAAATAAGCCCCTGCTTTGTCACATATGGCTACCCATCACATTTGGCTACCTGCTGGAGTGCGCATGCGCGACGCCACCATATGCGTTCCAACACTTTTACAAATGTGATTGGTAGCCAAATGTGACAAAGAATATAGCTAGAGAATTTAGCTGAAAGGAATTTGTGAACGTTTTAATTGCTTATCGATGAGAATTAAGCATTTGTAAAAGTGTTGAAATGCACATGGCGGCATTGCGCATGCATACTCCATCGGGTTGCCAAATGTAATGGGTCACCATAAGTGACGAAGCACCCCCAAAGCGCCAAAGCGCAGTTCCCACTAGAACTGCTGGAGAAATTACTGTGAATGCGAAGCAGGAATCCAGGCAAGCCACGGGGAGATGCCGCAGGAGACTCAATCTGTCAAAGGAAC
This sequence comes from Rana temporaria, assembly GCF_905171775.1. Taxonomy (NCBI): domain Eukaryota; kingdom Metazoa; phylum Chordata; class Amphibia; order Anura; family Ranidae; genus Rana; species Rana temporaria. Next base: position 404,129,705 of record NC_053490.1, read on the forward strand.
TGTCTGATGTCCAAGATGTTGTGGCCAATCAGAAGGCTGATAAAGGGTTGTTGTTTGACATCATGCAGTCGGGTAAATGCATAGTTACAAGCTCCAAGCTGGACCAATGTGTACCTACAGTATGTATAAAATATCCATACCTGGAAATCCTATTTAAAGTCATGCCTTAAACCAAGATTGCAGCACAATTTTTCAGGTCTGTGACTCAAATGCCCTGTATACACACGATCGGAACCTCCGATGAGATAAAATCCGATGGAATTTTCTATCGGAATTCCGTTCAAGCTGTCTTGCATACACACTGTCAGACCAAATTCCGACCGTCCAAAACGCGGTGACGTAAAACACTACGACGAGCCGATAAAAATTAAGTTCAATGCTTCCGAGCATGCTTAGACTTGATTCTGAGCATGCGTGGTTTTTTCTTCGTCGAAGTTCCACACAAACGATTGGAATTTTCAATATGATTTTTTTCCATCGGAAATAAATAAAACATGTTCTATTTCTAAACTCAGAGTCCAATGGGGCCCACACACAGTTGGAATATCCGATGAAAATTTTTTGGATACACTGAAGGGTAGCTAGAATCTCGGTCATGTTTTACCCGTTTTACCTAGTGACAATCCCAAGCCATTCTTATGACAGGAAGCTAGGGGAAAACTCCAGCATAGGCACTGACCCAGGTTTTAATCCTTCCACACTCTTTCCAAAATGAAAGACAAAAAAGTTTTGGCAAAGTTCTACTTTCATGGAAACCGGTCAAGAGACATAATGACTCTTTTTTTGTTTTAGGAGCAAAAAAAAAAATGCAGTGGTGATCAAATACCACCAAAAGAAGCTCTATTTTTAAGAAAATAATTATAAACATTTTATTTGGGTACAGCGTGCAGGTTACGCAGTGCCATGTCGCAAAAAATAGCCTGGTCATGAAGGGGTGTAAATCTTCCGGAGGTCAAGTGTTTAAGATTTGGCAATAAAACCTGGAAGCTGATTGGTTTCTACGCAGAGCTGCATCAGATTTTGCACTCTCCAGTTTTAGTAAATCACGCCCACAGTCAGGAGCTTTATTACAAGGATTGGACTCCTCTCACAATCTGTCAGCCAAGGTACGATAAAAGGCTAACTCCACCTTTTGCACTACATTACATGAGACACTGGTATTTACGGTATTACATGCAAACATGGTGCCATTGGTATACAACACCCCTCTCCCCCAAACTGCCCCCCTATGACAGCATGCTGGGGTTCTTCTCCCCCGCAGCAGCTGTTACTTTTGAAACTGGCTCCTTACACACAGAAATCTGTGAATGAATTGAAAGTCCCATCTGCCACCACAGCAGATACTTATAGTTCTCAATGGTACACAAGAGCAAGCTAGCAAAGCATATGTCACAATAAAGGAAGACCCCTTTATAACAAACTGATATTACTGGAGAGGACCGTAGATGGGTTGTATTTTGAACTAAAATTCTTAAAGTATAACTAAAGGCAATTAGGTAGGGTTATAACCCCTGTCATATTTTTTTTTCCGCTATCTGTGTCCCATTGCAGAGATTTCTCTTTGCTTCCTTTCCCATAGCCATACAGGAAGTGAGAGGAAATCCCTGCAAATTAAAGGGGTGTTCCATGCATTTTTAATGTTTATTAAAAGTCAGCAGCTACAAAAAGTGTAGATGCTGGCTTTTAATAAACATACTCACCTGCTCCACAGTCCAGCGACGTGCTGGCCGGAGCTCCGCTCCTCCCCCCCCCCTCTCTGGCCGGCGTCCTCATTGTTACTGTGGGCACCCACCCGTGACAGCTTTTGGCTTCACGGCTGGGCACTCACTGCGCATGCACGAGCGGCGCTGATTGGACAGGCGATCGCCTGGGACCTGTCACGTGTCCCAGGCGATCGCCTACATGGAGGGGCCGCCAAAAGGCGATATGACGTATCGCCTTAGCAGCCCCTCAGCGGAAGGAGGAAGTGGGACAAGATGTCCCACTCCTCCTGAAGCCCGGACTCCCGCCACCCCCCAAAAAATTACATGCCAAATGTGGCATGTAAGGGGGTGAGGAGTGGATTAAGCGGAAGTTCCACTTTTGGGTGGAACTCCGCTTTAAGGGAATCCCTTGGGGACCCTCAGGTCACCCGAGCCAGTGTCCCCATTGGAAGATTTCCCTTCTATTACATTTCTTGGGGGCAACCCAAAATTTTGGTTTTTACTTTCACTTTAAATGATAATAGAAAACCAACTAATCTCCCCAATAGGGGCACAGACAGCAATAAAAACTGACATGTGTTCTAATCCCTCTCCACCCCATCCAAAACTAAAAAGTTTTGCCTTTAGTTGTACTTTAACCACTTCCGTATTGCCCACTGCACATTTACTGTGGCATGGCAGCCCGCCAGCACGGAACAACGTACCTGTATGTTGCTCCTTTATTCCAGGTCCTAGGCGTGCTGGGGACACGATGTCTGCCGGGATCCGCTGATCATTGAAAGGAGAAGCTTTTTTCAAAATTGATGGTCTTTATTTGTTATAGCACAAAAAAATAAGAACCACAGTGGTGATCAAATACCACCAAAAGAAAGCTCTATTTGTGGGGAAAAAAGGACATACATTTTGTTTGGATACAGCATCGCACGACTGTGTACTTGTTAAAGCAACTCAGTGCCGAATCGCAAAAAATGGCCCGGTCAGGAAGGGGGTGATAGCTCCCGGGGCTGAAGTGGTTAAGAGAAGAATGTTCTAAGAAAGTTTGTTCATTTTTAGATCGAAATTTAACAGGAATTGGCTGAATATCAATCCATGTATGGGCAGGCTGGTTGTACAGAAGTCGATCTGGCGATCGACTTCTGTACATCCAGTCTGTTGGGATATCCCAGACGATCAATGCCTCTGACTCTAGCCGGCAACACTGATCAGTGTGTTCTGACTGCATGTAAGGCTCCCCACCATCAGAACACAATAGCACAGAGGGAGTGATTCCCCCATCCACCTTGAATGTGTGGATAGGGGAATCGGGTCATTTTTTTTCTGGCTGAATGAAAAAAAATTACTTATCTATGGCAAGCTTAAGACTTTTCTAAGAATTTTCATTCGAAATTCATTAATTGGCAGCTTTAGTGTTATTTCATTGCTGTCTCCTAGGTAGCTGGCATGACACAGACAAAGACTTCAGTGTGGCTGATGTATGGACTTCCAACCTTGCAAAGCTAAAATACTTTGGATTTAGTTATGCTGATCATATGATGAAGCATGCATTTTCCACACTCTGACACAAAGATTATGTTGTAGAGAGGCGAAAAGGAAAAGGTAGAAGATTCTTGAACAGAGATAGAAAAACTGAGCAAGTTTTTCCCAATACCTATGCAATCCTATATTAAAGTGGAGTTCCACCCATTTTTTTATGTTTGTCTGTGCTGCATGCTCTAATCTCATAGTGTTCAGAATGGACAATTTTTATTTAATTTGTTGCTTGTAAATACCTTTATTTTGTAGTCCTTCATTACTTCCTCCTCCTTATTTGCCTAGGCTATTTGCAAGGGTTTCTGGGATAGGCATCATGTTTCCCAGTAGTCCTTGCAAACCTGACTGAAACCTATTACATTGCTTGTGCACTGAGCATGTGCGAGATATGCAAAGCTGAAATCCAGGAAGTCATACAGTCTGGCTTCATGATGTCCACACTTAAGATGGCCACGGTCTATTTCTAGATTATAAACTATCTAAATGCTGTAACAACCTAACAAAACAGACCTTAGTTTACAGACTAACTTTACTAGAATACATTAAGCTTGTGTATTACAGGAGTATTTATATTTAAAAAGTGAAATTGTGGGTGGAACTCCCCTTTAAGTGATTGTAAAGGATTTTTCTTTTTAAATAACAAACATCTATTTTACCTGCTCTGTGTAATGGAATTTCACAGAGCGGCACCAAACTTCCTCTTCTCTGGTCCTCCGTCGGCGCTCCTGGCTCCTCCTCTCTTTCCAGTGCCCCCATGGGAAGCTCCTTCCCATTGGGGTGCTCGTGCATGCTCTCTCCCAAGCCCCACTGCTACGTCCATTGACACAGATAGCAGGACTCGGCCAAACCCCCAGCTCCCTCATCGCTGGCTTTGATTGGCCGGTGCCCCAGCAAAGCCAGTGAGACATGGAAGTGAGGGAACGAGAAGAGCTGCAGATGTGCATAGTACTGAATCGACTGAGGGCTCAGGCTAGTAAAAGGGGGGTGAGGGGCCAAAATCAATCCCTAATTATTTTTTTGCCAAAGGAATGCATCACGGTAAAAAAATTTGGCTTTAGAACCACTTTAAGTAAATAAGGGAATACCGCACTTACAACCACCAAACGTAGCATTTGGCTTGTGGCTGTGACGTGGCATTTCCATTGAAAAACCTGATCGGCTGTCACCCACTGAATGCCCGTTAGCCGCACTTGTCTCTGAAAAACAATTCACTGCAGATCCACTGTGTACGCCAGGGG